>NC_064619.1:539729093-544729093 GCF_023898315.1 Schistocerca nitens | reverse complement strand
ATTTACCGACATAATGTGTGGCTTACGACCAGCCGCTCAACCATGGAGTCCTAGTTTCCCCTCCTCCTATCATAGTACTTGTAGTGGATTCTGATGCAATTTGGAATTCCTGTTTGATGGTCTGGATAGATGTCTGCCTATTACACACTGCGACAATCAACTGTCGGCGGTCTCTGTCAGTCAAAAGACGACGTTGGTCTGCACGCTTTCTACACCTACATCTACATGACTACTCTGCAATTCACGTTTAAGTGCTTGGCAGAGCGTTCGTCGAACCACAATCATACTATCTCCCTACCATTCCACTCCCGAACAGCGCGCGGGAAAAACGAACACCTAAACCTTTCTGTTCGAGCTCTGATTTCTCTTATTTTATTTTGATTATCATTTCTACCTATGTAGGTTGGGCTCAACAAAATATTTTCGCATTCGGAAGAGAAAGTTGGTGACTGAAATTTCGTAAATAGATCTCACCGCGACGAAAAACGTCTTTGCTGTAATGACTTCCATCCCAATTCGCGTATCATATCTGCCACACTCTCTCCCCTACTACGTGATAATACAAAACGAGCTGCCCTTTTTTGCACCCTTTCGATGTCCTCCGTCAATCCCACCTGGTAAGGATCCCACACCGCGCAGCAATATTCTAACAGAGAACGAACAAGTGTCGTGTAAGATGTCTCTTTAGTGGACTTGTTGCATCTTCTAAGTGTCCTGCCAATGAAACACAACCTTTGGCTCGCCTTCCCCACAGTATTATCTATGTGGTCTTTCCAACTGAAGTTGTTCGTAATTTTAACACCCAGGTACTTAGTTGAATTGACAGCCTTGAGAATTGTACTATTTATCGAATAATCGAATTCCAACGGATTTCTTTTGGAACTCATGTGGATCACCTCACACTTTTCGTTATTTAGCGTCAACTGCCACCTGCCACACCATACAGCAATCTTTTCTAAATCGCTTTGCAACTGATATTGGTCTTCGGATGACCTTACTAGACGGTAAATTCCAGCATCATCTGCGAACAACCTAAGAGAACTGCTCAGATTGTCACCCAGGTCATTTATATAGATCAGGAACAGCAGGGGTCCCAGGACGCTTCCCTGGGGAACACCTGATATCACTTCAGTTTTACTCGATGATTTGCCGTCTGTTACTACGAACTGCGACCTTCCTGACAGGAAATCACGAATCCAGTCGCACAACTGAGACGATACCCCATAGGCCCGCAGCTTGATTAGAAGTCGCTTGTGAGGAACGGTGTCAAAAGCTTTCCGGAAATCTAGAAATACGGAATCAACTTGAGATCCCCTGTCGATAGCTGTACGTGTCACTTCAAGTTTCCACTTCACTATCACATCGGAAACAGTGGACCTAGGGATGTTCAGGAGTGTGGAAATATCGCGTATAGACGTATGACACAAGTGACACCTAATCACCTGACCACGTCCGCTCCGTGAGTTCCGCGGAGCGCCCCATTGTGCCCTCTAACGAGGTCTAATGACTACTGAGGTCGCTGATATGGAGTACCTGGCAGCAGGTGGCAGCACAGTGCACCTAATACATAAAACGTATGTTTTCGGGGGTTTAGGGACACTTTTGATCACGTAGTGCATTCAGATTTGCTTTAAATACACGCTGTTACGGTCGGGGGTGTTAGTTACGTTGGAATTGGTGAGTTCATGTAAGTAAAGAAGCCTTTAAGGCGACAAAGACGTTATTATCATGGTCTCAGTGAGTCTGAACGAGGCCGTGTAATGGGGCAACGAGAAGCCAGATGTTCCCTCTGCAATTTTGCAGAAAGACTTCGCAACAATGTAGCAACTGTACATGATTGCTTGCAGCATTTGTCACGAGAATGTATAGCCGCAAGAAGACCGGGCTGTGGACGACCACGGAGAGGGAAGACAATCGAGATCGGCATATGGTTCTGGCACATCGTACTTCATCTGCAGCAGCAGTATGAGCAGCAATTGACACTACAGTGACAAAACGAACTGTTACAAATCGGATACTTGAAGGACCGATCCGAGGCGTACGCCTCATAGCTTCCACTCCACTGGGACAGCTCCGAACCACATGCCGTATAGCGTGCATTCCACCGACCCCAAGTCACCGCAGTTTGCGACGTCAGTCGTGCCAAGGGAGAGCTCGTTGGAGGGCAGGGCGGAGAACTGTATTGGTTTCTGATGAAAGCTGGCTCTGCTTCAGTGCCAGTGATGCCGTGTATTGCTATATAGACTTTTCCGGCGTTGTAGTATATCAAATTATTACATGTTACCGGTTGCCATCCACCTTTTCAATGTACAGGAGTCCTTCGGACCTTGGTTAAACGAGCATATGCCGTCTCGGATGCTGAAAATTTACCACAGGAGCTGCATCTTAGCCCATTAAGTCCCCAATTAATGTTCTAAAAAATTGAATGTTTTATTCCTTAATTGTAACGTACATAGTGTATGAACCACAATAAGTACAAAAATAGCCAAAGAATATTTATTCATGCTGATACACTGCTGGCCACCGTAAATGCAACACCCTGAAGGAAGCATCCGAATCAAGTGAAATTTACACCATGGGTTTGCAGCGATGAGATATGCAACTGATTAGAATTTCAGCGCAGACGCACATCACGCGCGCCTGTGGCGCCACCTCATAGCGCCATTTAAGGCTTGGCGATTTCGACGAGTGTACGTTCGGCACGTGTGTTTACCTTGTGGTTGTTTCACAAGACGATCAGTTATGCCTCGTAGACAACAGCGAACATCTTTTGATCAAGTATCCGAGTTCGACAGAGGAAGGATAGTGGCTTACCGAGATTGTGGATTATCATACAGAGAAATCGCTAGTCGTGTTGGACGAAACCAAACAACTGTAATGCGGATATGTGACCGTTGGATGCAGGAGGGTACGACGGACCGACGTGGTCGATCGCATTCACCTCGGTGCACCACTGCACGTGCTGATAGGCAAATTGTGCGCATGGCAGGGACGGATCGCTCAGTGACATCCCGAACCGTAGCACAGCACATTGCGTCTGTAACGCATCATCCAGTGTCTGCGCGTACCATTCGACGCCGTTTACAGCAGAGTGGTCTGTCCGCAAGACGTCCATTGCTTCGTCTACCACTGACGCAGAACCACAGACGTCTCCGTCGCCAATGGTGTGATGACAGACGGATGTGGACGGCAGAATGGAATGACGTTGTCTTTACTGACGAGGCACGCTTCTGTCTGCAGCACCACGATGGTCGGATTCGAGTGTGGAGACACCGTGGAGAGAGGATGCTGGACAGCTGCATTATGCACCGCCACACTGGTCTTGCACCGGGTATTATGGTATGGGGCGGTATTGGATATTAATCTCGCACGCCTCTAGTACGCATTGCCGGTACTTTAAATAGCCGGCGCTATATATCCGAGGTGCTGGAGCCAGTTGGCCTTCCTTACCTTCAGGGCTCGGCCACAGCCATATTTCAACAGCATAATGCGCGACCACACGTGGCACGCATTGTCCAAAGGTTCTTCGTCAATAACCAGATTGATTTGCTTCCCTGGCCGGCTCGCTCTCCGGATCTTTCGCCGATAGAAAACATGTGGCCCATGATTGCTCAACGAGTGACCCAAATTACATCCCCAGCTGCCACACCAGATGATCTTTGGCAACGTGTGGAAGCTACTTGGGCTGCTGTACCCCAGGAACACATCCAACGTCTCTTTGACTCAATGCCGAGACGTGTGGCAGCGGTGATCTCCAACAATGGCGGCTACTCTGGCTACTGATTCTGGCAGGAACCACATGTCACAGAGTCTGTAAACGTAATCATTGGATACTTGGTCAACATGTTATTTACAAAATAAATTTAGTTGTGCTACCTCTTGTCTTTCTTGGTGTTGCATTTACGGTGGCCAGCAGTGTATAATGACCGTCCTCAAAACAGGACGCTGGGATCTATCAGTATCATATAGCAAACTAGACTGTATTCAAGTCTAAACTATTTATTTCTTGTGAAATGGTACAAAATACTTCACACACAGTGTTACACGGCGTTTAAAACAATATGTTTTTGGTTTCCCGTTGCATTTAGCTCTTACACATCTTCTTTGCGTGCTTCTTTTGTCAATCATATGACCAGTTCCATCAA
The DNA here is from genome assembly GCF_023898315.1 of Schistocerca nitens. Classification (NCBI taxonomy): domain Eukaryota; kingdom Metazoa; phylum Arthropoda; class Insecta; order Orthoptera; family Acrididae; genus Schistocerca; species Schistocerca nitens. The sequence continues at coordinate 544,724,948 of NC_064619.1, read as the reverse complement.
ACCTGATGTCTAGTATCACTGTCAAGTGGCTTGATGGGTATTCCATTAGATGTCCAATATTCGATCTTCTAGTGTCCAGTTTCATGTATGTAACTGTAACAGCACGTCTGAAATCCAGTGCATTTTTCCCATGTACTTGTCTGTAGAAGAGCCAGGCATTTACGAGGTCCATTTAGAGCATACGTGTAAATAGAACCCAGTAACATTTTTTCCCTCTAATTACCGTCGTCGCATATTTTCCAACTAACCAGTCATAGTGGTCAACACCTCCCATGTACGCGTTATGCGACTTCAAAACGGCAGGTTGTTCCACTTGTGTCTTCTTACTTGTTTGTCTACTGTACCGCGTAGCTGCTCCCAAAGGTTCAACTTTGTCAAAATTTGTACCAATTGTAACGCATCTGTTGTCATGCCATCGAACAAATAAGACTTCACCATTCCTGTCGAACTGGTAGTCATAGTTTCCTCGAACTGTCTTTTTCAGTTTACTGCTGCTCAGTAGTGGACAGTCACCAACTAGATTCTTTCTGACAGTCCCACTTGAAAACCCAAATTTCTCAGATGAATCAGAAGATCTCTACTAATGAAGAAATTGTCAAAGTACACCCAATGATTCTCTGGTTTTTCAATGACGTCCAGCATGTTTAGAACTACTTTTGATCCCAATAGTAGGTCATCCCTTGCAGTATCTTCTGGATCCTTTCCACAGTATAAATCAAATTTGAAACAGTAGCCATTTGCTCCACAAAGAGACCACAACTTATAGCCAAATCTAATAGGCTTGCCTCGGTTAAACTGTTTCAGCCCACTTCGTCCATAGTATTTGAGTATCATTTCGTCAATTGACAAATTTTCCTGAAACATTGCAAATTTTTGAAGAGATTCATTTATCATTTTCAAGAGGGGTCTAATTTTGAATCTGTGAACGTGTTTGTTTTCATTGGCTAAGTCATTATCTTGAAAATGAAGCAATGTTTTCAACTTCTGATATTTATTCCTTGACATAGCTCTCTTTATAATTGGTATGCCAACATCTTCACCTTCAGACCAGTATAGCTTCTCAGCAGGGAGCTTATGGTAGCCAGCAAAAAGAAGATATCCGACAAAGACCTTCACTTCTTCAGCTGTGAGGATAAAATCCTGCATATTCTTCATATTTACTGCATATCTCACAGTTTATTTCACTGTGGACTCGTATATGTTTTAGGGTCATCAGTTCTTCAAACATCTCCTTCGGAGTCAAGGAAGAAAGTTGTTCCTTCACTTCCTCTCTCTTTGTGTTGATGTCATGCTCACTAGTTTGAGACAGCTTTGTATAAACTGGAGGTGTCTTTTCCCAATTGATTTTCTCATCAGTAAGACGTCTCTTCTTCGATTTACTTCTGGAAATTTGGGATGTACTTGGCAGTGAAGTTTTACATACAGTTTCTTCGTTATTTTCTGATGCAACTTAATGTAATTCAATAGCCCCCGGCACATCTGAGACTTCCATGGTTCCAGTAACATTGTCTGGACCTTCTTCTTGGTTGGTCAAACAGTCTACTTCAGGAGGACATACGGTGATATCAATATGGTCCTGATCATCTGACACCGCATTATAGAATGCGTCACAGTTTATTATTTCTTCTATTTCTTCGTTAGTGAGGTATCTATCTCGTCTGAAGGCCATTATAATCTATATAAAATGAAATGAAATAAAATGCAATAAAATAAAGTGAAATGAAAGAACAATACGTTGGCACAAACTACAGAAAAGGGAATGTGTAAATACCTCTATACCTCTGCTGTCCATCTGGAACTGTATTATTTACAAGCAGAGGTATACGGGGTGTCCCTGCTATCTTGTCCACCCAAAATATCTCTGGAACAGTAACAGCTATTGGAAAACGACTTTCACCGGTATCAATGTAGAGCTGGGTTCCATGAATGTACATATATGGAAACATTCTAAAACGAAAGCATATGTGTTTTTAACACAAACTTATGTTTTTTTTTTAAATGGACCTCCTATATTTTTTCTTCAGCAAACCATAGCATGACAAAGCACACACACAATGGCGTTGATTGCATCGCAATATTCCCATTACATCCCGAGATATTAAGACGCGAAGTTTACGCTTGAAACATCCGACATGCGCTGCTAGCGCAAGTCCTGGGACTCAGGCGTGAACCCCATGCTGCCCGTAATCCTGATGTGATTGACATGTGTAATCACACTTCCATACTTATCAAGAGGTCCGAAACGAATAATACGGTCTGCTGCCATGCTGCTGCGATTACCGGCAGCATGGGGTTCACGCCTGAGCCTCAGGACGTGCGCTAGCAGCGCATGTCGGGTGTTTCAAGCGTCAACTTCGCGTCTTAATATCTCGGGATGTAATGGGAATATTGCGATGCAATCAACGCCATTGTGTATGTGCTTTGTTATGCTATGGATTGCTGAAGAAAAAATATAGGCGGTCCATTTAAAAAAAACATAAGTTTCTGTTAAAAAACACATATGCTTTCGTTTTAGAATGTTTCCAAATATGTACATTCATGCGCCCCAGCCCTACATTGATACCGGTCAAAGTCGTTTTCCAATAGGTGTTATTGTTCCAGAGATATTTTGGGTAGACAAGATAGCTGGGACACCCTGTATATACCTCTGCTGTCCATCTGGAACTGTATTATTTACTAATGGGTAATATATATATATATATATATATATATATATATATATATATATATATATATATATATATATATATATATACACTCCTGGAAATTTAAATAAGAACACCGTGAATTCATTGTCCCAGGAAGGGGAAACTTTATTGACACATTCCTGGGGTCAGATACATCACATGATCACACTGACAGAACCACAGGCACATAGACACAGGCAACAGAGCATGCACAATGTCGGCACTAGTACAGTTTATATCCACCTTTCGCAGCAATGCAGGCTGCTATTCTCCCATGGAGACGATCGTAGAGATGCTGGATGTAGTCCTGTGGAACGGCTTGCCATGCCATTTCCACCTGGCGCCTCAGTTGGACCAGCGTTCGTGCTGGACGTGCAGACCGAGTGAGACGACGCTTCATCCAGTCCCAAACATGCTCAATGGGGGACAGATCCGGAGATCTTGCTGGCCAGGGTAGTTGACTTACACCTTCTAGAGCACGTTGGGTGGCACGGGATACATGCGGACGTGCATTGTCCTGTTGGAACAGCAAGTTCCCTTGCCGGTCTAGGAATGGTAGAACGATGGGTTCGATGACGGTTTGGATGTACCGTGCACTATTCAGTGTCCCCTCGACGATCACCAGTGGTGTACGGCCAGTGTAGGAGATCGCTCCCCACACCATGATGCCGGGTGTTGGCCCTGTGTGCCTCGGTCGTATGCAGTCCTGATTGTGGCGCTCACCTGCACGGCGCCAAACACGCATACGACCATCATTGGCACCAAGGCAGAAGCGACTCTCATCGCTGAAGACGACACGTCTCCATTCGTCCCTCCATTCACGCCTGTCGCGACACCACTGGAGGCGGGCTGCACGATGTTGGGGCGTGAGCGGGAGACGGCCTAACGGTGTGCGAGACCGTAGCCCAGCTTCATGGAGACGGTTGCGAATGGTCCTCGCCGATACCCCAGGAGCAACAGTGTCCCTAATTTGCTGTGAAGTGGCGGTGCGGTCCCCTACGGCACTGGGTAGGATCCTACGGTCTTGGCGTGCATCCGTGCGTCGCTGCGGTCCGGTCCCAGGTCGACGGGCACGTGCACCTTCCGCCGACTACTGGCGACAACATCGATGTACTGTGGAGACCTCACGCCCCACGTGTTGAGCAATTCGGCGGTACGTGCACCCGGCCTCCCGCATGCCCACTATACGCCCTCGCTCAAAGTCCGTCAACTGCACATACGGTTCACGTCGACGCTGTCGCGGCATGGTACCAGTGTTAAAGACTGCGATGGAGCTCCGTATGCCACGGCAAACTGGCTGACACTGACGGCGGCGGTGCACAAATGCTGCGCAGCTAGCGCCATTCGACGGCCAACACCGCGGTTCCTGGCGTGTCCGCTGTGCCGTGCGTGTGATCATTGCTTGTACAGCCCTCTCGCAGTGTCCGGAGCAAGTATGGTGGGTCTGACACACCGGTGTCAATGTGTTCTTTTTTCCATTTCCAGGAGTGTATATATAAGAGGGGTCAGTACTTACCTCAGCAACAAAATCTGGTAAAATAACCACGTTCTAAAAGGAAAATACATCAGCAGTAGAAGAGTTTCATATTTGAACGTGCAACAATACAAATAACTGAAATGATAACACTAAGTCGCAGTGTCCTATTTCGAGTACACCAAATTTTATAACAATGGAAAACAAAGAATATAACTCCAATTGAGCTAACAATGCAAGTAGTTTAAAAGACACATTGTTGACTGTAAATAATCACAAAAAGATCTATGCCACATATCTGAAATATTACTAAATTGTCAATAAAGTAAATACTTGTACAACGAAAAGTGTGCCTTAGTATTCAATAATCAATTAATGGTAGGATTTATTGCTTTTAATTCCCTGTAAGCATAAATTTGTTATAAAAAGCATCCACAAATGACGTAGAACATTAATAGTTGCTAATTAATAATTTATTGTGTATTTATAAATAAATATGTGCTGTGTCCTCAAAATAGGACACTGGTACTTAATGGGTTAAGGACGTGTTCAATAATAACGGCTATACGAACCGACGACAAATTCGATGTGCTTTTGAGTTTGGACCTCTACCCGAACATTCTGAAGACACCTTTAGGTCTGTGGCTTTTCTTCCGTATGCTGGAAATGTGTCCGCCAAGATAGGTAGACTTTTGAAGAAATGTCAGATCAGATGTGTTTTTCGTCCGCCAGCTAATAATATTCGAGCACTTCTTGGGTCTGTCAGAAATGATTTTGGTTTGAGGAAGTCTGGCGTTTACAGAATTCCTTGTGAATGCGGGAAAATTTACATTTGCCAAACTATTCGTGCTGTCAACTACAGGTGTATTGAGCATCATCGCCATACGCGATTATTACAACCAGGTAAATCTGCGGTGTCTGAGCATTGCCTTACAGAGGGACACAGGATGTTATATAATAAGATGCAAGTAGTTGCCAATGCTTCGCGATATTGGGATTGTGTTCTAAAAGAATCTGTCGAAATCAGACTAGCAGATAATATCATTAATCGTGATAATGGATACCCGCTAAGTAAAACGTGGAATCCTGTTATATCAGACATGAAGAAACAACTCCATTTGAATCGGCCGTTATGAATAATCATTTGTAACGGTATATCGTTTTCGACAGTATTCACCACCGGAGGCGGTGCAACTTTTTTTCTCCAGGGCCAGCAGGAATGACTGAGCGCGTGCACAATGTATCCAGCGCAGCAGGAATGACTGAGCGCGTGCACAATGTATCCAGCGCATGTGCTGTTGTACTTAAGATGCATATAAAGGTGCAGTCATTTGCGAGTGGAAGCAGTTATCGGAGAGAGCAGCGCAGCTTTTCTCGTCTGATGAAATATTGTGCTCAGATGACAGCTTGATCCGGCTAGAAACCCGACAAGAACTTGATATGCCGTCTGCTGGTTAGGAGGAGGCCAGATGAGGGGCCGCAACCAACCTGCCTGCGTGCTACACACAACAGAACTGATGTGGGCTGCGATTTTGAGCGACAGTGAGAGCAACCGCGTGATTATCCCACGCACCCCGACTCCAAAATTGTACTCAATCTATTGATTCGATAGCATTACAAGAGTTGTTTCCCAACAGGATAACGTTCGCCCACATATCGCTTTTGTAGCCCAACGTGCTCTACAGAGTGTCGACATGTTGCCGTGGCCTGCTCGATCAACTGAGGACATGTGGGACATCAACGGATGACAGCTCCACTGTCATCGACAATCAACAGTAACCATCCTTGTATTCACTGACCAATTACAAGAAGCATGGAATTTCATCCCTTAAACCCGCACCCGGCACCTGCACAACACAGTACATCCCCATTCGCTTGCATTAACATTCTAGCGGTTGGATGGTTTATTAATGTACAAGCATTTCACATTTTCAATGGCTTACCTCGAGTTTACATTAATCTGTGCTCTTGCAGCGCTAATCGCTTAAATGTACGGGTCACAGGCTTGGACGCAGCCGTCGCGTGCGGGTACGACTGCGAGTTGGCGTTATCGTGGAATGCTGACGAATTGTAGCGTCAGTATAACGCGGTCGCAGAGCGCTACACACCTACCCACACAGTAGTCGCATCGATAGCCGCCTACAAGGACAGATCAGTTTCCAACGCGCGTGGTTTCGACGCGGTATTACGTATTTTTTATCACAATGGTAGCGAGCATTTTATTATAAATGTCTTCATAGAAGTAAAGACGTGATGGTTAATAACTCGTAGCTTGCGTATTGCTGCACCGTATGGACTTGATGCCAACAAGAATCCTGACAAATACCAAGGCAGACCCTCTGCAGAGGATACAAACCCCATAAACACCTTATTGAAGTGGTGTCAGCGTGGGGATGATTGTGGTAATCCTACAGTCCTGAGGAGGTGCAGCGATGTGTAAACTTCCGAGAATTTCCAAGTTCCTGGCATACCTCCATGGCGAAACGGCAGTAGCATGTACGTCATCCGACAATACGGGGTCATCCAACACTAGAATTCACGTTAGTCAACTCAAATTTGGCTACAGTACGAAAGACTGTGATGGATTCGAAAAACTTTTGCTGTAACAGACTGATATTTATGGCAGTATCTAATCCGGGTGACACGGCCGATCAAACCGTTATAAACTGTTTGTGGAAAGTGGTTCAATGGTTGATCAGACAAAAATAAGAGCAGCCTTTCACATGATTTGTCAAATGATAGCTCTTGCAGTTGCGGCCCTATAAAGAATTTTTCATTATAGTCATGAGTACCAGTTATCAGCAGTGAACCCGAGGAAGGCGTAAAAATATTCTTCACTAAACTCGAAGGAGGAACCTTGTTGGGTTCGTGGTGTGATCCAGATAAATTGTCATTTGCTAAAGTAAGAATTCAGGGAGCCGCACAAGATTTTATCAGCACGGAGCCCACTTATGTGAATTCAGAAGATTACAATGAATTCAAAGCGTGAGTTGTTCAGAGATTCAAACGCAAAAGTGCTATCAGATTTTACAGAAGCAGCTGCACAGTCTGCGGAGAATTTGAAACATTAACGCTCAAACATACGAGCTGCTCGAAGACGAGAATGAGAATCGCTTTTAGCTGTTCGAAGCCGATCAGAGACCTTTATACATATTCATTCACGGGTTGTATTGCGAGGAAGTAAGCAAAACAGTCAATCTGGCGCGTTGTAACACCTTTCAGGAAGCAGTAGACTCAGCTGTTAGCTTCGTGGAAGCATTAAGATGGCAGAATGATATACGAAAAGAAGACCGTCGCGTACCAGACACAAATGCAAAATGTTACAGATGTAACACGCCTGATCATAAACGTAAAGACGGTTAGGAAAAACTACTTTGCTGCAACTGTGGTATACAAAGCCACATATCGAAACACTGACGTATTAAGAGAAAGAATAATGCCAGCAACAGACAACTTGGCAGATCGTTAAACGAGTACGGGGATGTACGGGGCACCACATCGTCCGTCCCCTGACCGAGACAGTCATCCCTGTTAGCTCGACCGAAAATCAGATCGACTGTGACAAGTGCTGTATATCGTGGACGACACATCAAGTTACTTATTGACACAGGAGTGCAGACCTCACTAATGAGTTACGCTGACGAAAGGGATAAATGACAGATAACGCTAAAGGTGCGCGGATTAGTGGGAAGTTACGTAGCCAAGGAGAGGTTGACGTAGAATTATATTTAGGCAAGAAGACTACACGGCAAGGGTGCAAGTAGTTACAAATAATGAAACGCGCTACGACGGTGTACTTAAATCTTATTTCTTATTCACTAACGGGCAGAGATATTTGTCGCAGATAGAAGGATCAGACTAATCTGTAGGAACTACGACCTAGGAAATCGTTCTTCAGATCCTCTTCAAAGGAGCAGCAACAGTGATGTGGGATCGATCAACCCAAGCAACACATCAGTTAAAGCCCTTCGAGTTGATGTATAGGTTTATCAGCCTTATCAAATTCCCCAGACAACAGGAAAAACCATCTACGCCGATGTCAAGTCACCCTGATGCAAAGAGGAAACTGTTATTGACCGAGTGGTCGGGTAATTGTGAGTTACTGGACAAAATGCATTTTTACGTTACCCGAAGTATTGGCATAGCTACAATGGTGAGACAGAATGTACCTACAGTCCCAATAACATTAACGAACATGAGCAACATAAACGTTGTCTTGCCACGAGGAACGAAAGATGATGAAGCGTTTAACATAAGTAAAAGTGATGTAACACAAATTCTAAATGAATCTGCAATTTCCGCAGTTACGAAGACATATTTTTCTAGTGGTACCGAGAAGTTGCAGTCAGGGGTCGAGCAACATTTGGCATAAAATAGAACACTAGCAGTGAGAAACAGAAACTGTTAGTGCCTGTTTTACTGGAGTATACAGATCTCCGAGTACGTTCAAATTTAAATGTCACTCATAATGTTCAGCATCGTATACATACTGGAAATACAGCACCGATCACCTGTTTTACTGGAGTGTACAGATCTCCGAGAACGTTCAAATTTAAATGTCACTCATAATGTTCAGCATCGTATACATACTGGAAATACAGCACCGATCACCTGTTTTACTGGAGTATACAGATCTCCGAGAACGTTCAAATTTAAATGTCACTCATAATGTTCAGCATCGTATACATACTGGAAATGCAGCACCGATCACTCAGAGACCTTACAGAATACAGTCAGAGAGAGATGGTAGAGGAAATGGTTAAAGAACAACTGAGGCGGGAATTATAGAACCAAGAGATCCTGCACATCAACCTTGGTGTTGATTGGTTATTATTGTTAAGAAGAAATCTGTTTCCGGAGAACCACAGTTCCGTTTTTGCGTGGATTATCGTGCTTTGAATGCAGTAACCACACCAGACATTATCACTTTCCAAACCTGGTAGGAACCCTGGATTACTTGGACAGATGTCGAAGTTTTTCAGTTTGTGATCTAACAGCCGGAAGTCATCAGCTGACAGTGCATCCAGATGATCGACAGAGAACTTCGTTTGTTGCAACTACAGGAGTTTATAAATATTGGCGTATGCCATTTGGACTCCGCAACACGCCAGCCACCTTCCACGCTAGCTCTTGTATATCTCGATGACATTGTAATTATCGGTGAAAACATAAACCAGCATACTGAGTGACTTCAAGCAATTTTCGAGCGTATAAGAAGTGCAAATCTGTCCTTGTCAACAGATAAATTTCAGTTTACACAAAATCGTGTGAAGTACCTTGATCATGTTATAACTAGTGAAGAAGTCTGTCCTGATCCATAATTAATTGAAGCTATTAAGAATTTCCCCCCCATGAACCATGGACCTTGCCGTTGGTGGGGAGGCTTGCGTGCCTCAGCGATACAGATGGCCGTACCGTAGGTGCAACCACAACGGAGGGGTATCTGTTGAGAGGCCAGACAAACATGTGGTTCCTGAAGAGGGGCAGCAGCCTTTTCAGTAGTTGCAGGGGCAACAGTCTGGATGATTGACTGATCTGGCCTTGTAACATTAACCAAAACGGCCTTGCTGTGCTGGTACTGCGAACGGCTGAAAGCAAGGGGAAACTACAGCCGTAATTTTTCCCGAGGACATGCAGCTCTACTGTATGATTAAATGATGATGGCGTCCTCTTGGGTAAAATATTCCGGAGGTAAAATAGTCCCCCATTCGGATCTCCGGGCGGGGACTACTCAAGAGGACGTCGTTATCAGGAGAAAGAAAACTGGCGTTCTACGGATCGGAGCGTGGAATGTCAGATCACTTAATCGGGCAGGTAGGTTAGAAAATTTGAAAAGGGAAATGGATAGGTTAAAGTTAGATATAGTGGGAATTAGTGAAGTTCGGTGGCAGGAGGAACAAGACTTCTGGTCAGGTGAATACAGGGTTATAAATACAAAATCAAATAGGGGTAATGCAGGAGTAGGTTTAATAATGAATAAAAAAATAGGAGTGCGGGTTAGCTACTACAAACAGCATAGTGAACGCATTATTGTGGCCAAGATAGACACAAAGCCCATGCCTACTACAGTAGTACAAGTTTATATGCCAACTAGCTCTGCAGATGATGAAGAAATTGATGAAATGTATGACGAGATAAAAGAAATTATTCAGGTAGTGAAGGGAGACGAAAATTTAATAGTCATGGGTGACTGGAATTCATCAGTAGGAAAAGGGAGAGAAGGAAACATAGTAGGTGAATATGGATTGGGGGGAAGGAATGAAAGAGGAAGCCGCCTTGTAGAATTTTGCACAGAGCATAGCTTAATCATAGCTAACACTTGGTTCAAGAATCATGAAAGGAGGCTGTATACATGGAAGAAGCCTGGAGATACTGACAGGTTTCAGATAGATTATATAATGGTAAGACAGAGATTTAGGAACCAGGTTTTAAATTGTAAGACATTTCCTGGGGCAGATGTGGATTCTGACCACAATCTATTGGTTATGAACTGCAGATTGAAACTGAAGAAACTGCAAAAAGGTGGGAATTTAAGGAGATGGGACCTGGATAAACTGAAAGAACCAGAGGTTGTAGAGTGTTTCAGGGAGAGCATAAGGGAACAATTGACAGGAATGGGGGAAAGAAATACAGTAGAAGAAGAATGGGTAGCTCTGAGGGATGAAGTGGTGAAGGCAGCAGATGATCAAGTAGGTAAAAAGACGAGGGCTAATAGAAATCCTTGGGTAACAGAAGAAATATTGAATTTAATTGATGAAAGGAGAAAATATAAAAATGCAGTAAATGAAGCAGGCAAAAAGGAATACAAACGTCTCAAAAATGAAATCGACAGGAAGTGCAAAATGGCTAAGCAGGGATGGCTAGCGGACAAATGTAAGGATGTAGAGGCTTGTCTCACTAGGGGTAAGATAGATACTGCCTACAGGAATATTAAAGAGACCTTTGGAGAGAAGAGAACCACTTGTATGAATATCAAGAGCTCAGATGGCAACCCAGTTCTAAGCAAAGAAGGGAAGGCAGAAAGGTGGAAGGAGTATATAGAGGGTTTATACAAGGGCGATGTACTTGAGGACAATATTATGGAAATGGAAGAGGATGTAGATGAAGACGAAATGGGAGATAAGATACTGCGTGAAGAGTTTGACAGAGCACTGAAAGACCTGAGTCGAAACAAGGCCCCGGGAGTAGACAACATTCCATTAGAACTACTGATAGCGTCCGGAGAGCCAGTCATGACAAAACTCTACCATCTGGTGAGCACGATGTATGAGACAGGCGAAATACCCTCAGACTTCAAGAAGAATATAATAATTCCAATCCCAAAGAAAGCAGGTGTTGACAGATGTGAAAATTACCGAACTATCAGTTTAATAAGTCACAGCTGCAAAATACTAACGCGAATTCTTTACAGACGAATGGAAAAATTGGTAGAAGCGGACCTCGGGGAAGATCAGTTTGGATTCCGTAGAAATGTTGGAACACGTGAGGCAATACTGACCTTACGACTTATCTTGGAAGAAAGATTAAGAAAAGGCAAACCTACGTTTCTAGCATTTGTAGACTTAGAGAAAGCTTTTGACAATGTTGACTGGAATACTCTCTTTCAAATTCTGAAGGTGGCAGGGGTAAAATACAGGGAGCGAAAGGCTATTTACAATTTGTACAGAAACCAGATGGCAGTTATAAGAGTCGAGGGGCATGAAATGGAAGCAGTGGTTGGGAAAGGAGTGAGACAGGGTTGTAGCCTCTCCCCGATGTTATTCAATCTGTATATTGAGCAAGCAGTAAAGGAAACAAAAGAAAAATTCGGAGTAGGTATTAAAATTCATGGAGAAGAAGTAAAAACTTTGAGGTTCGCCGATGACATTGTAATTCTGTCAGAGACAGCAAAGGACTTGGAAGAGCAGTTGAACGGAATGGACAGTGTCTTGAAAGGAGGATATAAGATGAACATCAACAAAAGCAAAACAAGGATAATGGAATGTGGTCGAATTAAGTCGGGTGATGCTGAGGGAATTAGATTAGGAAATGAGACACTTAAAGTAGTAAAGGAGTTTTGCTATTTAGGGAGTAAAATAACCGATGATGGTCGAAGTAGAGAGGATGTAAAATGTAGACTGGCAATGGCAAGGAAAGCGTTTCTGAAGAAGAGAAATTTGTTAACATCGAGTATAGATTTAGGTGTCAGGAAGTCGTTTCTGAAAGTATTTGTATGGAGTGTAGCCAGGTATGGAAGTGAGACATGGACGATAACTAGTTTGGACAAGAAGAGAATAGAAGCTTTCGAAATGTGGTGCTACAGAAGAATGCTGAAGATAAGATGGGTAGATCACGTAACTAATGAGGAGGTATTGAATAGGATTGGGGAGAAGAGAAGTTTGTGGCACTACTTGACTAGAAGAAGGGATCGGTTCGTAGGACATGTTTTGAGGCATCAAGGGATCACAAATTTAGCATTGGAGGGCAGCGTGGAGGGTAAAAATCGTAGAGGGAGACCAAGAGATGAATACACTAAGCAGATTCAGAAGGATGTAGGTTGCAGTAGGTACTGGGAGATGAAGAAGCTTGCACAGGATAGAGTAGCATGGAGAGCTGCATCAAACCAGTCTCAGGACTGAAGACCACAACAACAACAACATTAAGAATTTTCTGGAACCACAGAATTTAAAGGTATCACAATCATTCTTGTAACAAATTTCTACATGCGTTTCAATAGCCGCTTATGCAAATATAGCACGTCCTATGACACAGCTACTGAAAAAATGAACTACATTCAATTGGTTAACAGAATACACGGAGGCAATGGAACTTAAAACTGCCCTAACCACAGCTCCAGTGTTAGCCCATCCAGATCTCAGTAAGCACTTCATTCTTTCAACAGATGCAAGTTGCTATGGATTGTTTATGTCTGATCGCCAAGGAAATGTCGTTGGCAGGTCGTAGCTGTTGCAACCCGCGGTGCACAACATAATGGTTAATGGCTCTGTCGCTAGAGGATAGAGAGAGTAAGTCATGGCGAGGAAAAGAACATGGGAGTTAGAGCACTTCACAATGGAGGAAATTTTATTTGAAACCTAGCTGAAGAACACCTGGAGGTCTGTTCCCTTGCAATCTTGGGAAACTCCAGATGCATCAACTCTGCTATTTTTTCGAATCTAGAAGCTTTCCCATTATCTATCACAACTGAATTGTCGACATTCTGCTGCAGACATAGTAGTGAGTTTTCTTATACTAATGGACCGAGGCTCAAAGTAGATCAAGATAAAGGTACAAATGTAGAGTGTGAGGACACCTGTACAGTTACCTAACAAATACGTCAAGACTTCCTTAAACTACAATGGTCAGCACTATCGCTAGGCCCCTAACCCTGCCACATTTGACCTAATGGGACACAACCTAGACCATCCTGAAGTTCTGACAAACTCTCGTCACCGATTGCGGCAGCACGTATAGATAGCATAGAAAGCTAGCTCCCAACCTGACATCACGCATCTCTGTAATTACGATGAAGAAGGACTGTGAGAATAGCTTCAAGCTAGCGGTGGGTATACGACATAGTAATATTGCTTTCTTGCAACATCTGTTCACAGGTCTACAAGGCGAAGGTAACTCTCGTTGACAGTGCACTACCAGTTCAATGTTCAACCATTATAATGGACTTTTGTACTATAAACCATTAGTGTAATTGTAGTAGAAGTGAAAATTGTAACTGTTCTAAAAGTGACAAGAAGTCCGTAACATGTAATAATATGGTCCAGCTTAATAAACACTTCAGTGTGGTACCTGACAAGTAAGGGTTGGACCATCCAACGACGGAATTAAAGACATTCGAGGCTTACGTACGCAACGAGTATTGCACCGTTCGTAAGGCACCGCTTGAAGACTAAGGAACTGCTGAGATATTATTCTTGTTGCGGCATCAGCATGTATTTTTGAAATTAAGCTAACTGGTCGTTGTTTTGGTAAAAAGAGGCTGTACTGTGTTAAAAATGTGGTGCAATATGTAATACTATAGAATAATTTTTTATTTCATCACAATACAGTGATATACAGCGAATCGCAGGAGAAATGATCAGTTGAGCGATATGACAGAAAGGATCATTGCAAAAGAGGTCAAAAGATACTTGTAAACGTTAAAATGGAAAGTCCTACCCCAACCGCCGTATTCTCCAGGCATTGCTCCCTCTAACTATCACTTGTTTAGATCAATGGCGCATGGCCTGGCTGACCAACATTTCCGATCTCATGAAGAAATCACAAATTGGATCGATTCGTGGATCGCTTCAAAAGATTAACGACGCGGGATTCGTACACTGCCCTAAAGATGGCAGTATTGGTCAGCGATGCAAATACTATGAATGATGTATGTGTAACCAAATTGTTTCATTAAAGCCTCAAATGGTGGGTAAAAAACGGCGGAAGCAAAGTTGTACAACTTGTAACACAAACGAAAAGGTATATAAAAAGACGGTAACTGTATAGGCAGATTAAGTACTGAATGCCCGACGATTAGGCACGAACTCAATATCTATTAAGAACATTCACAGAGATATAGCATACGAAATGACATGATGTTTATGACTTCGATACACCGGTGTTATTTGTATGGTGGCTCATGTAAGACGTTTACACAGATGTTATTTGTTAGCTTCTGGAAGGCAGACTGATTATTTTGGGGCCGTATGAACATATTGAGATCTCAGAAACATTGTAATCTTTTCAGAAATGGCTAGGTCATTCAGTGTAGTCAGCAAAAATCAGAAAAACATGTAAGTATTTTGTAGAGTGGATTGCGCTGAAAAATAATTGTTAATAGAAACTTCGATGCGTTGTGCTATTTCCACGGTAATTAGTACTGAAGTCAGCCAATCAGGCCGTTCCATGCGCCAACTCAAGCTTTGATACAATTAGTGTGCGTTGTTCTCATAGTGTAGTTGATATCGCACGAGACTGCTCAGACTTTGGCTTGGGTTCGATCCTTACTACCATACCAGTCCAATTTTTGTACCGGACTCTTGTTCGACTTAAGGAAACCAAGGGAAGAACGCATTTGGTGACACCGTCTCTGAAGGGGCCAACTGAGTGTGCGCACGCAACGAATCAAGTCGTCCAACTTCATTGCTTATTAACTCGGAAACGGCGAAAAGTACCGAATCTTTTTCTTAACAGTTATTTATCACCACAATCTACCCTACAACACTCTTACAAGCATTTTCGACTGTTTATGGCCACTACGAATTTAGTTAATCAGGGTGAGCTACAAGTATTAACAGTAATTTGAGAAATACACACATCAAAAATAGTTTTGCATCACCCCGGTTCCCAGAAGTCCTGAAGATAGACGTTGACTGTGGATATTGTATCACAGACACAGGCCCTTTGACTGTTCAAAGAAGTCATTAAACCCGCCCAAAGATGTAAACAACCATGCATGAGCAGCGCCTATTAGAAGGAGGGGGTCCGAAAGCCGATCAGTTCCAGTCATTCCACCAGGATTGAGGTACACGGCTCGTGTTGTCAGTAGTTCAACCATGCTTAGACGGTCGATACCGCGGTTCGATCGCGTCCGCATTGTTACTTTTTGCCAGGAAGGGCTCTCAACAAGGGAAGTGTCCAGGCGTCTTGGAGTGAAAAATAGCGTTGTTGTTTGGACATGGAGCAGATACAGAGAGACAGGAACTGTCGTTGACATTCCTCGCTCAGGCCACCCAAGGGCTCCTACTGCAGTAGATGACCGCTACCTACGGATTATGGCTCGGAGGGACCCTGACAGCAACGCCACCGTGTTGAATAATACTTTTCGTGCAGCCACATGACGTCATGTTACGAATCAAACTGTGCGCAGTAGTCTGCATGATGCGCTGCTTAACTCACGACGTCCATGTTTCCCAACAACATGCCGAATGGACCGCTCATGATTGGCATCACGTTCTCTTCACAGATGAGTGTCGCATATACCTTCAACCAGACAATCGCCCGAGACGTGTTTGGAGACAACCCAGTCAGGTTGAACGCCTTAGACACTCTTTCCAGCTAGTGCAGCAAGGTGGAGGTTCCCTCCTTTGTTGGGGTGGCATTATGTGGAGCCGAGGTACGCCGCTGGTGGTCATGGAAGGCGCCGTAACGGCTGTACGATACGTGAATGCCACCCTTCGACCGATAGTGCAACCATATCGGCAGTATATTGGCGAGGCATTCGTCTTCATGGACGGCACTTAGCGCCCCCATCGTGCACATCTAGTGAATGACTTCATTCAGGATAACGACATCGCTCTACTGGAGTGGCCAGCATGTCCTCCAGACATGAACCCCGTCATAGATACCTGGGATAGATCGAAAAGGTCTGTTTATGGATGACGTGACCCACCAACCACTCTCAGGGATCTACGCCGAATCGCCGTTGAGGAGTGACTTCATGAACTTGTTGATAGTATGTGACGACGAATACAGGCATGCATTAATGCAAGAGGACGTGCTACTGGGTTTTAGAGGTACCGTTGTCTACAACAAGTTTGACCACCACCTCTGAAGGTTTCGCTTTATGCAATAAAAAGTGCGGAAATGTAGTTTATGTTGATCTCTATTCCAATTTTCTGTACAGGTTCCGGAACTCTTGGAACCGAGGTGATGCAAAACTGTTTTTGATGTGTGTATGATATGGGTTAGAAAAATTGAAAAGTTTGTCAAAGTGTTTTAAGGATTCGCTCTGGGAATACAGCCGATTGAGAAATTATGGCAAATTATCTTACAATCTTATTTTACAAATTAATGAATTAGTGAAGTATATCTTCTTATTCATAAAAATCAGGTCTACAAAAGGATAATACCAAAGGTCGGGATCTAACAGGCACGGAGACAAAATCTGCAGTAAAGAATGTAAATGGTAATAAAAGTCAATGTTAATTATATTGTAGTTTAATTTACGTTAGTTTAAAATACTTTACTTGAAAGTCGGGATGTCAATCTTTCTAAGGGGTAGTATCAGTGTTATAAGGACTGTCAATAGCTCCCTAGAAATTTACTCTTGCGTGTTGCAGTAAAAAGTTAAACTATCCACATTTTCTTTTAATTAATAAGTTTTTCATGGAAGTCACATAAACAACGATAATTAGCACATTAAAAACAAGAGTGTGAACAATTGAATCCATAATAATTAGTGTTTTGGAACATTTATGCATGTGCCACGCATGTAACTGAATCAAAAGGAAATATCTGCAGAAAAAAAAATATCAGTAGGGTTGATACACCCTGTACATTTGTGTGTTACGTACTTGTCGTAAACATTCACAAGTGGCTTTGCCACGTAGTAACTACAAACATGAACGAATATTGCTCAGTTTCAGATGTTAAACTGCATCATTATGCGTGTGCAAAATGGAAACAAGAAAATAACCTACTGCGCCAGTTCATCACAAGCAGCAAAAGTGCTAGCATGAGAGTTGTCTTTTCGACAGCTATCTCTCCAGTTCCTCCACAGGAGAGTGATTCCCAATGACTGATATTACGTGGATAAGTGCAGCTGGCCGTTATAATTCAGGCAGTTTGCAGGCGATAAGAGGCGGTTGCTTCGACCCCGCGATACGGATCTGCAGTTCATACCTATTTATAAGGCGTCACGTCACTTGGTGCTTGTGGGGGGCCTGCACGGCGGACATTAGGTCGGCGCTTATAGAATGCGGAGAGGAAGGAATGTATGTGGGGGGAGAAATGCCGAGAGGCAGAGAGTGGGGAGAGAGAGGAGAGAGCGACAGAAGAAGGTGTGGTGAGGGGGGAGGGAAGGAGAAAGGAAGGCTTCAGGCTTCGACATCACTGTTGGCATCGGTGGCTCATTATTAAACAGTGGCGATATACATCGCGCGCGCCTGGGAAATTGATTCTTCACACGCGAATATCGTATTTGACGGCTGCGGCACTACGTCAGAAGGGCTGCCACCCCAGAATTACCGGCGTCCGCCACACCCTGTGATTCCGACGGCGCGGCGCCCTAAATGAATTCTGAGGTCGCCGTAATGACATCCATAATTCAGCCCACTTGTCGAATATTAACGACTGCAGCTCAGCTGGCCGCCCGCCCGCCTCTAGGCTCTCTCTAGCTTCTGCCCTGCGCCTCAGACTCCGCTCTAGCCTGCCCGGCCGTAACGATCGCTGCTCTACCGAGGCGCCACTCCGCGCCGCCTCCTTGCCCTCGTTCACAGGCTAAAACGGTGTGAAGCTCTCTCCAGATTCCCGCGCCGGAGACAAGTCGGACGTGGGACACTACATGGTGAGTCGCAAAAGAGGAAAAATATTTCGTACAAAATCACACACTGAGCTATAAACATAAATTCGTTTTCGCCAAGTTGCTTTGTCGCTGTATGGCAGTACAATTGAATGCTATTTTTTTTTTTTTGTCGAGACGTCTTCCCAATTGTCTGATACGGCCTTCTATGAATTCGACTCATGTGCCAACTTTCTCACCTCAGAGTGGCACTTGCAACCTAGGTCCCCAGTTATTTTCAGAATATATACCAGTCTCTGTCTTCTTCTACAGTTTTTACAATTTACAACTCCCTATAGCGCCACAGAAGTCATTACCTGAGGTCTTAACAGATAAGACTCTTCGCAGAAGGAATTGCCTACCCCTATTTAGCTTAGAATTTAGAACCTCTTGAACTATTCTCAATATTATAAGATCGAAAAATGTGAAGCGGGCTTTTGGGGTTTCTGTGCGCCGACGAAGGCAAAGGGCAGAAGTCAGCAACCCCACACGACATGAGAGCGTTGCAGGTAGTAGTGGTGCCGGTTAGAAGGCGAGGGATCCGGTGTCATACGACGGTCTGCGTAACAATTCGAGAAACCACAGTGTCCACATCCATCTCGTTCCGATTTCACCAGCCGGCGCAGTAAATTTGTAATATTGTATATCATGGACTGGCGCAGTGGTTAGACACTGGACTCGCATTCGGGAGGACGACGGTTCAATCCCGCGTCCGGCCATCCTGATTTAGGTTTTCCGTGATTTCCCTAAATCACTCCAGGCAAATGCCGGGATGGTTCCTCTGAAAGGGCACGGCCGCCTTCCTTCCCAATCCTTCCCTAATCCGATGAGACCGATGACCACGCTGTCTGGTCTCCTTCCCCAAACCAACCAACCATATCAGTTCATGATATACAATATTACAAATTTACTACATATATACATATCAGTCCATGATATACAATATTACAAATTTACTGCGCCGGCTGGTGAAATCAGAACGAGATGGATGTAGACACTGTGGTTTCTCGAATTGTTACGCAGACCGTCGTATGACACTGGATCCCTCGCCTTCTAACCGGCACCACTACTACCTGCAACGCTCTCATGTCGTGTGGGGTTGCTGACCTCTGCCCTTTGCCTTCGTCGGCGCACAGAAACCCCAAAAGCCAGCTTCACATTTTTCGATCTTATATATATATATATATATATATATATACACTCCTGGAAATGGAAAAAAGAACACATTGACACCGGTGTGTCAGAGCCACCATACTTGCTCCGGACACTGCGAGAGGGCTGTACAAGCAATGATCACACGCACGGCACAGCGGACACACCAGGAACCGCGGTGTTGGCCGTCGAATGGCGCTAGCTGCGCAGCATTTGTGCACCGCCGCCGTCAGTGTCAGCCAGTTTGCCGTGGCATACGGAGCTCCATCGCAGTCTTTAACACTGGTAGCATGCCGCGACAGCGTGGACGTGAACCGTATGTGCAGTTGACGGACTTTGAGCGAGGGCGTATAGTGGGCATGCGGGAGGCCGGGTGGACGTACCGCCGAATTGCTCAACACGTGGGGCGTGAGGTCTCCACAGTACATCGATGTTGTCGCCAGTGGTCGGCGGAAGGTGCACGTGCCCGTCGACCTGGGACCGGACCGCAGCGACGCACGGATGCACGCCAAGACCGTAGGATCCTACGCAGTGCCGTAGGGGACCGCACCGCCACTTCCCAGCAAATTAGGGACACTGTTGCTCCTGGGGTATCGGCGAGGACCATTCGCAACCGTCTCCATGAAGCTGGGCTACGGTCCCGCACACCGTTAGGCCGTCTTTCCCTCACACCCCAACATCGTGCAGCCCGCCTCCAGTGGTGTCGCGACAGGCGTGAATGGAGGGACGAATGGAGACGTGTCGTCTTCAGCGATGAGAGTCGCTTCTGCCTTGGTGCCAATGATGGTCGTATGCGTGTTTGGCGCCGTGCAGGTGAGCGCCACAATCAGGACTGCATACGACCGAGGCACACAGGGCCAACACCCGGCACCATGGTGTGGGGAGCGATCTCCTACACTGGCCGTACACCGCTGGTGATCGTCGAGGGGACACTGAATAGTGCACGGTACATCCAAACCGTCATCGAACCCATCGTTCTACCATTCCTAGACCGGCAAGGGAACTTGCTGTTCCAACAGGACAATGCACGTCCGCATGTATCCCGTGCCACCCAACGTGCTCTAGAAGGTGTAAGTCAACTACCCTGGCCAGCAAGATCTCCGGATCTGTCCCCCATTGAGCATGTTTGGGACTGGATGAAGCGTCGTCTCACGCGGTCTGCACGTCCAGCACGAACGCTGGTCCAACTGAGGCGCCAGGTGGAAATGGCATGGCAAGCCGTTCCACAGGACTACATCCAGCATCTCTTCGATCGTCTCCATGGGAGAATAGCAGTCTGCATTGCTGCGAAAGGTGGATATACACTGTACTAGTGCCGACATTGTGCATGCTCTGTTGCCTGTGTCTATGTGCCTGTGGTTCTGTCAGTGTGATCATGTGATGTATCTGACCCCAGGAATGTGTCAATAAAGTTTCCCCTTCCTGGGACAATGAATTCACGGTGTTCTTATTTCAATTTCCAGGAGTGTGTGTATATATATATATATATATATATATATATATATATATATATATATATATATATATATATATATATATATATATAATTACTTTTGAACACTATTAAGGTGAATACATTGTTTGTTCTCTATCAAAATCTTTCTTTTGCTAACTATCCCTATCAGTAGATAGTGCCTTCAGTAGTTTGAATCTTTTATTTACCTAGCAGTATTGGCGTCCGCTGTATTGCAGTAGTTTGAGTAATGAAGATTTTTGTGAAGTAAGTGATTTGTGAAACGTATAGGTTAATGTTAGTCAGGGCCATTCATTTGTAGGGATTTTTGAAAGTCAGATTGCGTTGCGCTAACAATATTGTGAGTCAGTTTAGTGTTGATCAGAATAAGTAAAGACCGAAATGTCTGTGTATGTTCAAATAACATAAGGGGTTAACTAGCATAGTAATTCATAAATTTTTCTAAGGGGACGTTTTAGAAGAAGACTCTATTTCTCGGAGTAAACGCATGGCTCCCGCAGGCGAAAAGCGCTGACTCGACATATTTTATCAATTTTAGCATAAATTGCGTGTGTTGATAGGCATACGTACTGCATCCAAATCATAAATAAACATGTGTAGCAAGTTCGTTGTAATGATAATTTTACCTCGGTTATTTACAGTAAACCATCATTGACAAGTATATGGCGTTTCAGAAGACGACTACGCGAGAACTACAAGACATACCGAAAGTAGACACACAATCTGTCTGACCAATTTACAATGGAGAGAAAAAAAGTAACGCCTCCGAATTTTGAAGCTTTTTAAATAACCAAGCTTATTAACATTCTACATCTTTATTCCTCATGTCTACATAATTGCATGTCGCTAGAGGGCTCCGAATTGAAGCGAATAACATTGCGGTGTGTAATCCAACTACGTCAGTGCGTGAAAAACGGCATGCTTCAAACGAGTTCCAAGTACGAAACGTTCGTCCACACAAGGAGAAACTCCTCCTTCAGCAGGTCAGTGTCAGACCACAGATGAGTACTGCGACGCTTGGGTTCATTGCCCTTGATCATTCTCCACACAGTCCTGACTTGCCCTCAAACGACTGTCGTCTGTTTCCAAACTTAAAGAAGGCATTTGAGGATTATACTTTGACAGTGATGAAGCGGCACTGCAGAGGTGAGGTTGTGGCTGCGACAACGAAGTCAAACATTCTACAATGACTATATCAACAAATTGCCTTCTCGTGAAGAGAAATGTGTTCGTCCCCGGGATGACTATGTTGAAAAATAGTACCTAAACAATAAGTAATTAAATATGTAGAATGATAATAACGTCTGTTTTATTTTAATAGCTTTCAGAGTTTGTACACAAAAAATTCGGAGACATATCTTTTCAGCAGTATCGTACCTGTGCGGAAAGCTTGTACATCCACCACATGCCGTTTGAACTCTGCTGGGGACACGTTAGTGAGGTACCTGAATGTCAGCGGAGGTATGGTAACCTGTTCTTCATCGACAGTCTAAAGCAAAAAAAAGGTAACGATGTAGGACTCGAGGGTCTTGAGCGAAGTTGACGTTCTGACTCACCCCAAAGATACTCCACTGGGTTCTGGTCGGGACCCTGGGCAGGCCAGTTACTTCAAGAATTTCACCCACCGTAATGCTCGACAGTCATTTTTCATCAGAACATGATAACCGCGTGGTCCTCATTCAGATGTTTTTCTTCCTTCTGGTTTTCTGAACACAATTACCTCAACAACAGTCAACTTGGGCAGCTTCAGAGGGTTGAAATGTCCACCATAGATTTGTTGCTAACTTGAATTCCCATGATTAGTCCCCGATAGGGGTCACTAAGCTGTCTTGATCAGCCCGTTCCACTGTTACTGATTTAAACTGACAACACAGTATTCCCCGCCTCGTTTTATAACGGCGGGTCCATCTCTCGAGACATCTAGTGGCCAGTTCTACATTTGACTCTTGATAAGATAGTGTATTAAGGGTGGGACATTGCACACTACAAATGCTTAATGTGGGCAGCGTTTATGACGCGGCAGGCGGCAATGCGATTGTTCAGTCACATCAATATCGATACAGAATGTGCCTGACAGTTGACTATGATATTTACGTTTCTCTTCTCACATGTATCTTCGATTTCTTCAGGCTCCTGACGAATGACTTCACCAAACGGTCCACCTTCCCTGCTGTGAACCATGGCCTGCCTATTTTCTTCGAACAACCTAGGCAGCCAACCCCACGGAATGTGTTGTACTATCAACAGATTGTCTACGCGGCTTTTACCTCCTATTTTTTACGAGATCATCGCTAAACCACCTCAGTTGAGTTACATTTAGTGACTTCAGGGACACAAAACGCATTAATCACTTCATGTTCTAACACACCTGCCTCTTAGTGATGCACTCGGAAACTGTGCCATGCATGTATTATCGAAATTTTAAGAGGTAGTGTTTCGACTGATATGTATCATTTTTCTCCGTGTACTGCAATTTTCGTGCAGTCCTCTTCAGAGTCCCCAGAGTTCTGGAAAAAGCTCTTCCCCTTTCCAGTCCTAATCAACCTACAACACTACGAGTGCAATGGATGTAGGCTACTAGTCTGAAAGTATTTTCCTCCAGATAGTCAGTCTATGTGTGCCAGGTTTCGTTGAAATTGCTCGAAGCGCTCCAGAGTTACGCTTTCCAAATCATACCATCGTACTGCAACAGCCCATCGCAAATGGTAAAATGATAATCAGTCCAGCAATCCCTGAATCTATGAATCAACATCAATATTTCTAAATTCTTAATACGGATGTGTCAATGGTGCATACAGCTAACCCCCCCCCCCTCTCCCCCGCGTGGCCATGCCACAGAAGGACACAAAATAGGAGCGCTGAAAAAATACACTCCTGGAAATGGAAAAAAGAACACATTGACACCGGTGTGTCAGACACACCATACTTGCTCCGGACACTGCGAGAGGGCTGTACAAGCAATGATCACACGCACGGCACAGCGGACACACCAGGAACCGCGGTGTTGGCCGTCGAATGGCGCTAGCTGCGCAGCATTTGTGCACCGCCGCCGTCAGTGTCAGCCAGTTTGCCGTGGCATACGGAGCTCCATCGCAGTCTTTAACACTGGTAGCATGCCGCGACAGCGTGGACGTGAACCGTATGTGCAGTTGACGGACTTTGAGCGAGGGCGTATAGTGGGCATGCGGGAGGCCGGGTGGACGTACCGCCGAATTGCTCAACACGTGGGGCGTGAGGTCTCCACAGTACATCGATGTTGTCGCCAGTGGTCGGCGGAAGGTGCACGTGCCCGTCGACCTGGGACCGGACCGCAGCGACGCACGGATGCACACCAAGACCGTAGGATCCTACGCAGTGCCGTAGGGGACCGCACCGCCACTTCCCAGCAAATTAGGGACACTGTTGCTCCTGGGGTATCGGCGAGGACCATTCGCAACCGTCTCCATGACGCTGGGCTACGGTCCCGCACACCGTTAGGCCGTCTTCCTCTCACGCCCCAACATCGTGCAGCCCGCCTCCAGTGGTGTCGCGACAGGCGTGAATGGAGGGACGAATGGAGACGTGTCGTCTTCAGCGATGAGAGTCGCTTCTGCCTTGGTGCCAATGATGGTCGTATGCGTGTTTGGCGCCGTGCAGGTGAGCGCCACAGTCAGGACTGCATACGACCGAGGCACACAGGGCCAACACCCGGCATCATGGTGTGGGGAGCGATCTCCTACACTGGCCGTACACCACTGGTGATCGTCGAGGGGACACTGAATAGTGCACGGTACAGCCAAACCGTCATCGAACCCATCGTTCTACCATTCCTAGACCGGCAAGGGAACTTGCTGTTCCAACAGGACAATGCACGTCCGCATGTATCCCGTGCCACCCAACGTGCTCTAGAAGGTGTAAGTCAACTACCCTGGCCAGCAAGATCTCCAGAGCTGTCCCCCATTGAGCATGTTTGGGACTGGATGAAGCGTCGTCTCACGCGGTCCGCACGTCCAGCACGAACGCTGGTCCAACTGAGGCGCCAGGTGGAAATGGCATGGCAAGCCGTTCCACAGGACTACATCCAGCATCTCTACGATCGTCTCCATGGGAGAATAGCAGCCTGCATTGCTGCGAAAGGTGGATATACACTGTACTAGTGCCGACATTGTGCATGCTCTGTTTCCTGTGTCTATGTGCCTGTGGTTCTGTCAGTGTGATCATGTGATGTATCTGACCCCAGGAATGTGTCAATAAAGTTTCCCCTTCCTGGGGCAAAGAATTCACGGTGTTCTTATTTCAATTTCCAGGAGTGTACAAGCACCCTCTTCTGCTTCGGACCACGTTCAGATTTCGTCGAATGGCCAACAGTGTTCCCAACTTACACACGAGAACAAATATTACAATAGCGCTGCACTGCGAATAGGTGCGATCACATTAAATGAAAATGCAGCGGTAAAATGTCCTTAAAGGAGGATTTAAACGCCCGAGGGTATCAGCAGTGTGAAAGGTTGTACAGAATCTTGAATAGGGCGGGCTTCAATCAATTTCTTTTTCCAACGGGAAAGGTAACGACGGCTCCGCCATACGCCAGAAGTAAGGAGCGATTCGTAATGATAAAGCGGCGAGTAGGTGGCCAGATGTTGCGCCGAGGCTTCGGGAAACTGGTCGGCCGGCATCGTAGATTTATTCGGATGTACCGTATGGCCCTGGTCGGTGTAACATATATCTCTGGATTTCATGTACCAGAGGAATGGGAATGAGGACGGATTAATGTGCCTATCTGTTGTCAATACTACATTTCCTTAATTAGCGTTTTTTGTGGTGACTGTAAGATCCCGTTGTAACGGTGTGTGCAACCCAACCCAAACCAGTATGTAACCCAAGCTCAGATTCACAGCAAAAGCTGTAGTAGAAGTTACGCATGTTGTATTATGAGAAACACTGCGAAGTAAATAGTCATCGACTCGCTCCTCCTTGTCTTCATGTGGATATGGTCATTTTGCTTGAGAGCCACGCAGTGAAGTAAGTATAGTAGCTTCGTGTGTTTGTGGTTCTGTAAGTAACTTTGACTGTCGATCTGGGCTAAATAGTTCAGTCAACGCCTGCAGAGAATTCACACAGCTTCCATGGTGCTTACCAAGATAAATAAATATAAATATATAATAAATATAAATATATTCTCTTGAACTATCGGCAGAGATAAGCGCCTCGTGCTGGGGTCTGAACGCCCTTTTCATTAAGGTAATTTCTTTCACTAATGGCAGGTGCCCTGCAAGGACTGTCATACGAAGTAAATATAAATTTCATTTTCTAATTGGCTACGGCCGTTCTGGGAAAAAAGTCTTGTAAAAAAAGTTTTTAATTTACCTCAGGTGGGTACTTGCTCTGAAGTTAACGTTTGAAGTATTTGTAATACATGTCTTATGATTAGTCCTATTGAAACAGGAGGCCTTTCTTTTTAATATTTACATTAGCTTCTCAGTCTTCTATAGTTAAAGAAATTTAAAGCATTTTATTTTGGGTTAAAACAATGTTATTGAGACTCTACATACATGTGAAATGTAATCCTGTATCTTAGTCTGAAGTGGCGATTGGTTGTTGACTGTCTTTCTGTCCGACCCTTCGGGGCTGTTGCGTCATACTCCTGCGGCGAGTGGGTACGCCGTAGTTGTTGCCGAAGGCGCCTACCTAAACAAGCATGCTCACAAGTTTGTAAATAGTGTAGCCAGAATTAAATAATTTTGTTACCAATGAACTGTGAGTTAATTCTTCTTGCAAGAAAAGACCATTTAGGAGAAAAATGTACGAAATTATCTGTAAACAGCAAATTATTCTTTGATTGAAGGTGATTATCTGATGATTCTTTTTTATCGGTTCGTTGAAGTATTATCCAATTTTTTAAATAACTGTCGGGTAGTTGTGTCTTTAAATTGTGAATGGTGTTTGAAATATTAGTTTGTTCAGTTGTTGTGGCCTGGCCCTCCCACCCGACAGCTGATAATGCTGATGCCAAGGAGACCTACCAGATTCCAAACGCCCTCCTCATCGTACTGTAAACATTAGTTTTTGACTGGAAATGTGTGGGAATCAACGCCCCAGCAAATGGTCTGGTTTCACTGATGCCCTTTTCGCCATACCTTGCGACATCTGCGTGCCGAATCTGAGCTGGGGTTGCCTGGAATGTTCTTCTCGTCTACTGTTAAGGCAACTGTATGATTACAACGGCAGACGTCGTGCTTCTGGCTCCATTTCAGAGGCCTAACACCAAGGTTTAAAAGTGGGTAGGAGGGAGTGGGACGACCGTCTTATCGTCTGACAGGTCTACGGTGACATTGGGCAGAAACGTGGTGAAAGTTGGTGCCATTGTGATATAGTTAATCCACCTTACACGTCGCGTGAACGTCTGAGCTGCGGCCTGTAGTTCGCATGTGTGGACACCTGCTTGTGTCAAACGTCGTCGAGGCCTGGGGTGACGTCGCAGGGCGCCACGCTTTTGCACCGTTACAGAGGAACGTTGTACGCATGTTTGACCCAAATTTTACATTCAGTCTTTGGAATAGATGGGAATTATGTGGTTTGGAAAAAGTGATGCCTTCATTTTGTTCTGCAGTGTACGTGTGTGTGTGTGTGTGTGTGTGTGTGTGTGTGTGTGTGTGTGTGTGTGTTCGTGGGTGTGTGGATGGGTGTGTGTGAGTAGCACTGTGTGGTACAGCTGTGTAATTAAGCGACGACTGACACACACTTTACATGCGCAAAAAAATTAATGTGATGAAAACAGATAAAAAGAGACTACATTACTGTGATCATGTAATGAGTTAATAATAATAATTAGTGACCCTGGCACTTTTCACGGATTGAAAATACCGACTCAGTATTTTAGGAGGCAGGCCTGACTAGACAATAACATTAAAAATCGTACCACACTGGTTTCACTGTTGTTTATAGTAGTAGGCAGGTCCTGTAGAGGACAAAAAGCAACCTTCAGACCTTAAAATAAAAAAACACGCTATTTGCGGCATATCGACATCGGTACTGCATGTGATTCACACCCTTAAAAGTGTTACTGTTTTAGTTTTCCTGTTAAAAGACTCATGCACTTTTTTATTTCTTTGTACTTTTAACTGTTATCTCGAAGGTCTAGAGCAAATTGTTTAAGATCTTGACCATTCTTAAGGGGCAGTCAAATAAAAAACGAACACCAGCCACAATGGGACCATGGAATGGTTCCATATAAATGTAATCTCCACAGGCACTGAGACATTTGTCCCACTTGGAGAAGAGACGATCAAATCCTAGAACAAGATTGGCCTCTGACAGACGTGCAACCTTACCTACTCTTGCAGTGAAACCGACGCGGCCTTGCTTGTCTTTCTCCAGATCGCCAAGGATTTGGAAGTGACACGGTGAGAGATCCGGGATGTAAGGAGAATGCTGTAGTGTTTCCGAACCAAATCGCCGAAGAGTACCCTTCGTCCGATTCGCACTTTGGGGGTGAAGGTTATCGTGCTACTCTGCTCGTCCAGTTCCTCGATCGCGAAGTGCTGTGAAGACATTTTGCAGAAACTACGACGTGCCTTAAAAATCAAAATTCCCGATAACATTGTCGGACGGAATCGTCCTGTTGCACGATAAATTCCGCCCCCACACTGTCAATCAAGCGTGGAGTACGATTCGGCAATATTGTTGCGAAACATTACAGCATCCTCGTAGAGCTCGGATCTTTCACCTTGTGATTTCGGCATCGTTGGCGACCTGAAGAAAGACAAGCATAGATGTCGGTTTCAGTTCGGCGAGTAGGTGAAAGAAAGAGTGAGGTTGTGTAACCCTGACCGTGTTCTACAAAGCAGGAATTGATCCGATATTCGGAATGGTTTGACAGCTCCTTATAGAGCGGCAGCTCTTTTCAGCAAATTCCCAGGCTATCTGGCAGTGGGGCAGACAGATTGCCAATAAGTAATGCCGTTTGCCTTACAAGCAACTATACAAAACGTCAAGTATGTGTGAAACCATACTTTTAATTGGACGTTTGAGGAACTTCGACCGTTCACTTATGTGATAAAAGGAATACCTGCAGTCGTCCTTTCGATGTTATTTATTTTATGCCTACCAGTTTCAGAGCTACAGTGCACCACCTTCAGGCCTTAACTGACGCTCAGGGGTTAACTTCATCGTACGCAAGATTCGTCAGAGATCGACATCTATGAACTGGTCTTAGCAGACTACCTGCAACGACGCTGTTCTGCCTCCAACCATCAACTACCCAACTACCCAGCTTTGGTAGCTGATGGTTGGAGACACCACATCGTCGTTACATGTAGTCCGCTAAAACCAGTTCATAGATGTTGTCCACTGATGAATCGTGTATATGATTTAAGTTAATCCCCTTAGGTTCAGTTAAGCCTGAAGGTGGTGCGCTAAAGAACCGAAACTGGTAGCCATATAATAAATAACATCATAAGGACGGCTGCAGGTGTTGCATACGCTAAAACTTCGGACGGAATCCGGGGATTGAAATTATTTTTAATTATTTCTGGGGTAATGTCCGCAATCACAAAGAAAAAAAGTGTGTGTGTGTGTGTGTGTGTGTGTGTGTGTGTGTGTGCGAAACAGTTTTACTATTTTGGATTCGCTGGACACAGCTGCAACATCTCCACTGCTGCCGAAAAAGAATTACCGCACGATACTCAACTTTATCGATAAGCTGCGGTCGTTTGTTTTGGAGCGGTGATTCCAGTATACAGGGTAGTCCAGGGTGACCGGGCCAAGTATCTCACGAAATAAGCGTTAAACGGAAAAACTACAAAGAACGAGACTCGTCTTGCTTGAAGGGGGAAACCAGATGGCGCTATGGTTGGCCCGTTAGATGGCGCTGCCATAGGTCAAACGGATATCAACTGTTTTTTTTTTTTAATATGAACCCCCATTTTTATTACATATTCGTGTAGTACGGAAAGAAATATGAATGTTTCAGTTGGACCAAATTTTTCGCTTTGTGATAGATGGCGCTGTAATCGTCACAAACATATAGCTCACAATTTTAGACGAACAGTTGGTAACAGGTAGGTTTTTTAAATTAAAATACAGAACGTAGATACGTTTGAACATTCGATTTCGGATGTGATACATGTAGCTTTGTGAAATTATCATTTCTGAGAACGCATGCTGTTACGGCGTGATTACCTTCAAATACCAAATTAATGCAATAAATGCTCAAAATTATGTCCGTCAACCTCAATGCATTTGGCAATACGTGTAACGACATTCCTCTCAACAGCTAGTTGTTCGCCTTCCGTAATGTTCGCACATGCATTGACAATGCGCTGACGCATGTTGTCAGGCGTTGTCGGTGGATCACGATAGCAAATATCCTTCAACTTTCCCCACAGAAAGAAATCCGGGAACGTCAGATCCGGTGAACGTGCGGGCCATGGTATGTTGCTTCGGCGACCTATCCACGTGTCATGAAATATGCTACTCAATACCACTTCAACCGCACGCGAGCTATGTGCCGGACATCCATCATGTTGGAAGTAAATCGCTATTCTGTCATGCAGTGAAACATCTTGTAGTAACATCAGTAGAACATTAGGTACGAAATGAGCATACATTGCACCATTTAGATTGCCATCGATAAAATGGGGGCCAATTATCCTTCCTCCCATAATGCCGTACCATACATTAACCCGCCAAGGTCACTGATGTTCCACTTTTCGCAGCCATCGTGGATTTTCCGTTGCCCAATAGTGCATATTATACCGGTTTACGTCACCGCTGTTGGTGAATGACGCTTCGTCGCTAAATAGAACGCGTGCAAAAAATCTGTCATAGTCCCGGAATTTCTCTTGTGCCCAGTGGCAGAACTGTACACGACATTCAAAGTCGTTGCCATGGAATTCCTGGTGCATAGAAATATGGTAGGGGTGCAATCGACGTTGATGTAGAATACCGACGTTTTCGAGATTCCCGATTCTCACGGAATTTGTCTGCTACTGATGTGCGGATTAGCCGCGACAGCAGCTGAAACACCTACTTGGGCATCATCATTTGTTGCAGGTCGTGGTTGACGTTTTACATGTGGCTGAACTTTTTTTTTTCTTTATTGTGATTTTAAACACCTTATACAAAGGCGGGCTGTCAGCAGCACAATACGCCGCTCTTCAGCCTTGAGGTCGACAACAAGTAATACATAAAGATGGCACAGAGTAGACAGTAAAAACGGTGGGCAAAAAATGTAGACACTAAAAATCGAAAAAACATGGAGCCGTTCATGCTGGACGAGAAACATCACTAACACTAGGCGACACGGTGCACGAAACATGGCTGATGGCGACGGCACGTGAACGGTGGTGGCGTGACGGCGAACAACACTACACACAAACGAAGGCACACACACGAAACACTGACGGCGATGATCTCCGGCGCGCGAATGTTCACTGAGCGTGTACGAGTCCGGGGACCTGCCAAGAGAGGAGGAGGAGGAGGGGGAGTGGGAGAGCGAGAGGGGAGAGCAGAGATGCCACGGGCAGGGGAGAGAGGGGGAGGGAGGAAGGGGGAGGGGAAGCCCGGGGGAAGAGGGGTCGAGGGAGGGGACGGGGGAAAAGGAAAGAGAAGGGAGGGAGGGTGCCTAAAGGAAAGGACACCGGAAGTGGGGGGTGGGGCAGGGTCAAAGTTGATAGGGGGGTAGATGGAGGGGAGGAGGACATCATCAGGGAGGGGGAGCTGGCGGAAGCCACCTTGGGAGAGGGTAAGGAGGGTGGAGAGATGGAGACCGGGTGGGACGTGGGAATACAGGTGCGGCAGCGGGCGGGGGCGGGAGAGGATCGGGGAGACTAGTGGGTGGGGAGGATAGAGTTTACGGGAGGTGTACAGGATCCGTATCCTTTCAAGGAAAAGGAGGACGTGGGGGAAGGGGATGAGATCGTACAGGATCCGCGTGGGGGAGGGGAGACGGATGCGATAGGCGTTCAAGGATTTGGAGGGATTTATAAAAGTTAGGGGAGGCGGAGATCAAAGCTGGATGGGCATAACAAAGGATAGGGCGGATGAGGGATTTATAGGTGTGGAGGATGGTGGAGGGGTCCAGACCCCACGTACGGCCGGAGAGGAGTTTGAGGAGACTGAGTCAGGAGCGAGCCTTGGCTTGGATTGTCCGGAGTTGGGGAGTCCAGGAGAGGCGACGGTCGAGGGTGACGCCAAGGTACTTAAGGGTGGGAGTGAGGGCAATAGGACGGCCATAGATGGTGAGATAGAAATCAAGGAGGCGGAAGGAAGGGGTGGTTTTGCCTACAATGATCGCCTGAGTTTTGGAGGGATTGACCTTGAGCAACCACTGGTTGCACCAAGCGGTGAACCAGTTAAGATGGGATTGGAGAAGGTGTTTGGAGCGCTGCAGAGTGGGGGCAAGGGAAAGGAAGGCAGTGTCATCGGCAAACTGGAGAAGGTGGACAGGGGGCTGACGGCGGCGGCATGTCCGCCGTGTACAAAAGGTACAGAAGGGGTGAGAGGACGGAGCCTTGGGGCACACCGGTGGAGGGGAAAAAGATGTAGGAATCCGTGTTATGGATGGTGACATAGGAAGGACGGCGGGAGAGAAAGGAGCCGATCAGACGGACGTAGTTAATGGGAAGGGCGAAGGTTTGGAGCTTGAAGAGGAGACCGGAATGCCATATGCGGTCATAAGCACGTTCGAGGTCCAGGGAGAGCGACAGGAATTAAGCTGTTCGGAAAGGAGATGAGTGAGGTGAAGGAGAAGGTCGTCGGAAGAGAAGGACGGCCGAAAGCCACACTGGGTAACAGGAAGGAGGCGGTGCTGGTGGAGATGCTGGTGGATGCGTCGGGTGAGGATAGATTACAGGACCTTGCTGAAGACCGAGGTAAGGCCGATGGGACGGTAGGAGGAGACGGCGGACGGCGGTTTCCTAGGTTTAAGGAACATGAGGATACGGGAGGTTTTCCACAGGTCGGGGTAGTAACCGGTGGACAGGACTACATTGTAGAGCCTGGCCAGGGTGGAGAGGAAAGAGACAGGAGCTTCACGAAGGTGATGGTAGGTGACACAATCATGACCAGGAGCGGTGTTGCATTTCGTGCGGAGTGTAGCAATGAGATCCTGCGTAGTGATAGGGGCAATGTTGTCCAAGTACTAGAAACCAAGAGCGAGGGGAGGGACAGAGGTGTCAGTTCGATCGCGGATATCCGGGAAGAGGGAGTTATCGAACTGGGGATCATCGGGGATGGAAAATACATCGGAGAGGTAGGAGTCAAAGTGATTGGCCTTACTAAGGGTGTCAGGGAAAGGGTGATCATTATGGAGGAGAGGATAATAGGGGGAGGGTTTAGTTCTGGTAAGGCGACGGAAGGCCGACCAGAACTTGGACGGGTTGATTGGTAGGGTAGCATTTAAACGGGTGCATGTCTGTCGCCAGTCCTGGCGTTTCTTAGCCGTGAGCAAATTACGAATGTGTCGCTGGTGTTGCCGGTGGCGTCGTAGTGTGTCCGGGTCACGCGTGCGGAGGAAGGCATGGTAGAGATGACGGGATTCACGGAGGAGGAGGACGGCCTGTGGGGGTAAGGTAGGACGGTGGGGGTGGACGGCGACAGTAGGGACGTGGGCCTCCACGGCCTCAGACAAGGTCTGCTGGAGAAAGGAGGCGGCATGGGTTACATCGTCAGGGTGGTGGTAGGTGAAGGGGTGGCTATCAACCTGGGTGGAAAGGGTATCCCAGTAGGCATCCCAGTTGGCACGGGAATAGTCATGGACGTACTTAGGGGGAGGGTCATTACGAGAGTCGGGGCGGGGGCGACGACCGTCTGAAATAGTGAGGAGGACAGGGAGATGGTCGCTACCAATAGGTTCCAGGACATCCACCGTTATGCGGCCAAGGAGGTTGGGGGAGGAGAACATCAGGAGTGGAGTTGGATTCGGGACGGGTGTGCTGGGGGATGGGGATGAGGTCGCCTTGAAGGGAGGAGAGGAATCGATGCCACCGCCATTAACTGGGCAGCGGAACGACTATGGATGTTGAGGTCGGCGGCGATCACGTAGGAGGAGAAGGTACGATCGATGTGGGAGAGGAAGTCGAAGGGAAGAGGGGCGTTGGGGCGGACATAGATGGTGGCGCAGGTGACGGTAAGGCCGGGGAAGAAGAGACTAAGGATCAGGTGTTCAGTGGGGTCAGGAAGGAGAGGTTGGAGCCGAACGGGGATCTGGCAGTGGTGACCAAAGGCAACTCCGCCACGCGCAATTGGGAGGGGATTATCGGAGCGGTGGAGGAGATAGGGCGAGGTGTGGATGGAGTGGTGGGGTTGGAGGAAGGTTTCATTGAGGAGGAAGGCATCCACGTGGTGGGTGGCAAGGGTGTGCAGGAAGAGGTTCTTGTTGGCAGGAAGGGAGCGGATATTGTTGAAAAGGATACGTTGCTGTCGCGCCATGACAGGGTTTTAGACGAGGGTGTCATGACGGGAGAAGGTGAAATGGGCCTGGTTGTTGGAGTAGGTGGCGTACATTTTGAGTTGGAAAATGGAACGGGCGGCAAGGGAGATTTGTTGGAGGGTGTGGGGGCGCTGAAAGGGATGAACATTTTGAAGGACGATGGTGAGGAACCTGATGATGTCCTCAGCGGGGGGGGGGGGGACGAAGGGAATTGCCAGGAGAGGTGGGGGCGTCCAGAGGACGGACAGGTATGGTGAGTTCAGGAGTGGCCGGAGGGGGTCGGCCTTTACACTTTTGGGAGTAGGTGGGATGGGGGAGATTGCAGGTATTGCAGGAGGGAGGGGATTGAAGGTTAGGGCACTGCCAGATGAAGTGCGCTTGCCTACAATGCGGGCAGGTGGGGGCCTTGCGGCACTCAGCTGTTGGGTGCGCGTTATAGTGCAGACACCTCTGGCAGCGCAGGGATTGAGGAGGGGAACGGGAGGGGTCGACCTTGTAGCGCTGGTTCAAGAGGAGGGCACCCTCCTTCAGGAGATTGTCAATGGAGGGGGCGTCCTCGGAGAAAACCCGCATAAGGCGGGTGGGGCCGGCCGAGTTGAAAATGCAGCGGACCGCCCGCACCTCCAGCGTGGGATGCGCCTTGAGCTCGGCCAACACCTCCTCCTCCGTGATCGACGGACTGAGCCGAGTGATCACGGCGGTGAGGGTCAGCGGGCGACGCGGGGGTTGGGGTTGGCGGGTAGGAGATGGATAAGGAGCAGCGGTGAGGGGGGCGTTGGGGCCAAAACAGGTGATGGGGAGGCGGGAGAAGATGTCAGTATGGAGGGTTGGGCTGGGGGAGGAGATGAGAACAGACTCCCGTCTGTGAGTGAGGAGAGAGATGGGGGCACCAGGGAAGTGTTGGCGGAGGAGGAGGGAGAGATTCCGGGCGTCGAGAAGGGAAGGATCGGGACGGGAGAGGAGGTATTTGTATAAAGAGGGGGGGAGGAGGAGGAGGAGGAGGCGGAGGGAGCAGGGCCAGGTGGGGAGACATCCATGGCACCCTGGGGGGGGGAGGAGGACGGGGCGGGGCCTTTTTGGGAGCGGAGGAGGTGGTGGTGCCACTAGGGCGTTTAATGGCGGCAGAAGGGCGGATGGTGATATGAGGGACGGGAGCTATAGGGACGTGGTGGGAAGGGACATGTCCCGGCGTGGACGCAGCAATAGGCGCCGGAGATGGTGACGGTGAAGGTGACGGCGACTGTGACGGTGGCGGCGGTGATGGCGAAGGCGATGGGGAGAGCTGGGCATGGACAGTGGCCCTACGGGCCACCACCCTAGCTGGAGCTGCAGTGACAGGCTGGGGGAGTGGGGGGAAAGGATCAGATCGAGAGGAGCGAGAGGAAGAAGCTGGAGAGGGGGCGACAAAGAGCGAGGGCGAAGGGAGAGTGAGAAGAGGTGGGATGGAATGAGGGGGGTGTGACTGGGCACACCATGTTATAGTGGTGGTGGCGGCGGAAGGGGAAGTATAAACTATGGCTGTGGTGGTAGTGGTGGCGGTGGTGGTGGGGGCGGACATGACGACAGGGAGAAACAAAAACGCACTGGACGAAAAAGAAAGGGAACAGACGAAGACAAAGACGGAGACGGAGGAAGACGACCCCGGAGGAAGACCAGTGTCCGACGGCGACGGCGACGGCGACGGCGACGGCGACGGCGACGGCGACGGCGGGTGGCAGGAACGCCGCAGCTGCTGCTGCTGCTGCCGCGGACGGGGCCGGGGCTGCTGCTGCTAGCCGGCTGGCTGGCTGGACCGCTGCTGCTGTTGCAGGAGGACTGGCTGGCTGCTGCCGGCTGGACCGGGACTGGGACCAGGACCGGGACCCTTGCTGCTGCTGCTGCTGCTGCTGCTGGACCGCTGCGGCTCTGCTCTGCCCGGCTGGCTGGCTGGCTGGCTGGCTGGCTAGCACCTGAAAAACCTAGCACGTCGATTAGTGCTGGAATGGCACAATCGAAGGGCGGTAACCTTGCGGAGTACCGCCGGAGATGGTGGCTGAACGCTTCCTGTTTCCTTAAATAACGTAACTACCCGGCGAACGGTCCGGACACTTGGATGATGTCGTCCAGGATACCGAGCAGCATACATAGCACACGACCGTTGGGCATTTTGATCACAATAGCCATACTTCAACACGATATCGACCTTTTTCGCAATTGGTAAACGGTCCATTTTAACACGGGTAATTTATCACGAAACAAATACCGTCCGCACTGGTGGAATGATACGTGATATGATGTGACTATTACAGCGCCATCTATCACAAAGCGAAAAAAATCGTCCAACTATAACATTCATATTTCTTTAGGTACTACGCGAATATGTTTTAAAAATGGGGATTCCTATTTTAAAAACACGCAGTTGATATTCGTTTCACCTATGGCAGCGCCATCTCGCGGGCCAACCATAGCGCCATCTGGTTTTCCCCTTTAAACTAGATAAGTTTCGTTCTTTGTAGTTTTTCCGTTTAACGCTTATTTCGTGAGATATTTGGCCCGGTCACTATCAATGGACCACCCTGTATAGGCCTCCAGATATACATAAGTACAAAAAAATTTTAATACGGAAAATTATCTTTCGAAAGTGATAACTAAAAGATTAGCCTATGTAGCCTGTGAGGTTGGAAAAGTGAGGGCTTGATGGTAGTTTCAAAAGAGGCCACTTTAAATGAACCGTCTGGATTGTATGATAACTAAGCGCTGGCGCTCCTTATAAGACCGAGGCGCCGCGTCGTCCGTTACAAGGGGTGCGCTGCAGTTTGCAGGCGGCGTCGCGCACTATTTGTTGCCGCGACACGGGCGCCTGCCGGTCCTCCACAGCTCCAGCTCGCCGCCGCGGCGCGCTACTTGCTGTGCGTGCTGCTCGCCTTATTTAGGGCGCTGCCGCAGTCTGCAGCCGTCTGCGCCGCCGCCATAAAGATGCCACGCGCGCGGGCCCGTATAAAATTCAAATTGCCCGCTGACGTGACTCGTGTAGCGGCAACTTGCGACTGTAGTCGCGTTCGTGACGGCAGACGAGTCTCGTACAGTGCGCCGTGAAGGCGTCAGACGTGTTCGTACATCTGCATTACACCTGCGGCCGCACGCAACCGTTCGCAGGCGTTGTCAGCTCTTAGGACGCCTTTAAGTGTGAATACCTGCCGCTGAAAATCGTTCCCTAGAGCCGTAAAAAAAAAGTACACTACTGCCCATTAAAATTGCAACACCAAGTAGAAATGCACATGATAATTGGGTATTCATGGGTCAAATGTATTGTACTACAACTGACATGTCATTAAATTTTCACGCATAATGGGTGCATAGATCCTGAGAAATCAGTACACAGAACAACCACCTCTGGCCGTAATAACGGCCTTGATACGCCTCGGCATTGAGTCAAACAGAGCTTGGATAGCGCGTACGAGGTACAGCTGCCCATGCAGTTTCAAAACGATACCACAGTTCATCAAGAGTAATTACTGGCGTATTGTGACGAGCCAGTTGCTGGGCCACCATTGACCAGACGTTTGCAATTGGTGAGAGATCTGGAGAATGCGCTGGCCAGGGCAGCAGTAGAACATCTTCTGTATCCAGAGAGGCCTGTACAGGACCTGCAACATGTGGCCGTGCATTATCCTCCTGAAATCCAGGGTTTCGCAGGGATCGAATGAAGGGTAGAGCCACGGCGTAACACATCTGAAATAAAACGTCCACTGTTCAAAGTGCCGTCAATGCGAACAAGAGGTGACCTAGACGTGTAACCAGTGGCACCCCATACCATCACGCCGGGTGATACGCCAGTATGGCGATGACGAATACACGCTTGCAATGTGCGTTCACCGCGATGTCGCACAACACGGATGCGACCATCATGATGCTGTAAACAGAACCTGGACTCATCCGAAAAAATGACGTTTTGCCAATCGTGCACCCAGGTTCGTCGTTGAGTACACCATCGCAGGTGCTCCTGTCTGTGATGCAGCGTCAAAGGGTAACCGCAGCCATGGACCCCGAGCTGATAGTCCATGCTGCTGCAAACGTCGTCAAACTGTACGTGCAGATGGTTGTTGTCTTGCAAACGTCCCCATGTGTTGACTCAGGGATCGAGACGTGGCTGCACGATCCTTTACAGCCATGCGGATAAGATGCCTGTATCTCGACAGCTAGTGATACGAGGTCGTTGGGACCCAGAACGGCGTTCCGTACTACCCTCCTGAACCCAAAGATTCCATATTCTGCTAACAGACCAACGCGAGCAACAATGTCGCGATACAATAAACCTCAATCGCGATAGGCTACAATTCGTCCTTTATCAAAGTCGGAAACGGGATGGTACGCATTTCTCCTCCTTACACGAGGCTTCACAACAACATTTCACCAGGCAATGCCGGTCACCTGCTGTTTGTGTTTGAGAAATCGATTGGAAACTTTCCTCATGTCAGCACGTTGTAGGTGTCGCCACCGGCACCAACCCTGTGTGAATGCTCTAAAAAGCTAATCATTTGCATATCACAGCATCTTCTTCCTGTCGGTTAAATTTCGCGTCTGTAAGTCATGGTGTAGCAATTTTAATGGCCAGTAGTGTATATTTCTCACCATTTTCATCAGTATGAAATCCAGGTATAGGTAACACAGGATACGGTGGGCGGTGCGCAGTTACTAGTTAGCTGTGCGAGTTCATTCGTCTGTTCATAGGGGGAGGCCGACAAGCGTTTGCCACGTTTCGATGAGACGGCGATGACAGAATCGACTCGCACGCCCTGAAATTTTTCGCAGCCGATTTTATACAAACTATTAGATACAAATTTCATTTTTGAGCCGTGCGCGGCTCGTGTTGATGCCGTTCATAGCTTGGCATTTTGTTATAGCGATAGTGGCGTCTCGTTTTCTTAGTGTGTTCACTGGGGCCACTACGTTTGCTCGCCTTGTCTGTCCGTGAGTGGCAGCAGCAGCGCTTATCGGTAGCACGTACTGTGGTACTATCTTTGGAGTGGCCGCTACTATTTTCGGGTCGTCGTGCGTCGAGCGAGTTGACTTGGGATGGAGCATCAGTGACGGCCAGACAGCCAGTAGGCTTACTAGCCGGACCGCTAGGGACACACATACACTGTCCGACGGAAGGATTTAGTTGTATGGATCGTGATATTCGAGTGGTGCAACTTGTGTTTGTGTGTGTGTGTATGTGTGTGTGTCCGCCCGTCAAAGTGACCTCATGTCAATAAGTTGTTAGTCGACGATTTATACTTGTATCTTTCACGTGCCCGACTTGAGTGGGGACGACCGTTGGTTGGTCGTTCGGTCGGTCGTCGCAGCGGACGACGTGCATTTGGTCTTCCGACCGCTTCTAGCCTCTGTGTGTTCGTGCCGACTCATAATTCGTCCGTGTTGTTTCACAGTGACTGGTTTTAGTATTGTGAGTTGCTGGTGGAATTGTTGTCCCGGAACCGTGTGAATCTTGTCGTTTTGAATGAGCTGTCTGCGTACTAGATTTGGTCAGGAGTGGCGAATGGAGATCAGTTCGCTTTGGATGGAGCAGCGAGGAGGTCCGCAGCCTGAGTGCAGGCCGGGACCGCTGGCGGCGTGCAGGCATTGTCGGATCGAGGGGCTGTAGCCGACGGCCGAACGCAGAACGTTTGAAGTTGAGTGAACCGTATCCAGTACTGAAACCTCCACTGTTTGAGATCTCGCTGTTGTTTGCGTGTTGCTGCCCCCAAGGTAGGAGAGACCAGTCGCAACAAGTGGAGTCTGTCAGATTGGCGGAAGCTATTAGCCGCCTTCTGCTCCTTGATGTTAGTTTGGATTTAGTATTATTCTTATTAGTGAAGTGCAACCAGCGGTATTTTCTGCCTCGTGGCCGCTAACGCCCCAGTTGCCTGCCTCGGAGGTTAGTGTACTTCTCTGGTAGTGTACCTTTCCTCGTTGTGTTGATGCTGTCCGACACGGTGTGTAGCTCGGCAGCCTCTTGAATTGTATTGTGCATACGTTTTTGGTAGGTTTAACTTGGTTCTAGTGTTTCCCTCGGCCTTGGGTGTTTTTCTGAAGACGTAGTCCTGTCCGTCTCTTCGCGCTTGTCTAAAAATATTCTATCGTTGTACCGGTGATCGGACGTTAGCCGGATTGGTTAGTCGGTCGGTCGGCGCTTAAGCTACCCCTAGTGTGAGTAGCCATCCTGTTACGTGAGTACAACTCTTGACTGCCTGTCTCACGGCTTACACAGCTGTAGGCACCTTCCTCAGGTCGATCCAGAAAGCACTGTCTGCGGATCACTCCCTCTTATTTGGACAAGTTGTCATAATTGTTTAAAATTTACCCTAATGTTTTAACATGTTATTGACTTTTCAACTTGTAATTCTGGCCTTCAGCCGTTAATTGTTTGTAACACTGCTTGTGGGCTTCAGCCGACAAATAATTTTCAATCCTGTTTTAGTGGGGCCTTCAGCCGTAACTATAGCTTGTTACAAGTTATTAAGATTATTAGAAAGGGTTTTAGTATTTTTCAAAGTGTAACCGTCCATTTTATTTGTAATTCAGGCCTACAACCGTTGTGTATTTTGGAAATTGCTTCTGGCCTTCAGCTGCCGAATAATTCTGAACCATCTTAATCAGGCCTTCAGCCGTTGCTTGTGTCCATCAGCCGACAATAACTTGCAATTATTCACATAAGGCTTTCAGTCGCCAGTGTAGTCAAATCTTCAAAAATGATTTTGAGAGTTTTTT
Source organism: Schistocerca nitens (assembly GCF_023898315.1). Classification (NCBI taxonomy): domain Eukaryota; kingdom Metazoa; phylum Arthropoda; class Insecta; order Orthoptera; family Acrididae; genus Schistocerca; species Schistocerca nitens. The sequence continues at coordinate 544,683,761 of NC_064619.1, read as the reverse complement.
TTAATGAAATGTATGTGTTTCCTGAGCAACCAACGGTAACTGATCAGGCCCCGTCCACACCTTTCCTGCTTTTTCTAAGTCCTACCTTTCAATTTTTGCTTTGCTTGTAGCTTTATATGTCAGGTTCATAATGATGTGCCCATCAGTTCGTTAATGGTCATAGTTATTTGGATATTAACGTCGAAGTAAGACGCTGTGCGCAGTTCGAAAAAGTTTGCAATGAAAAAGAAAGATCGCTATGATTTTGCGTCTGGTGCATATTAAATAATATGTTGCTGCGTATGAAATTTGAATTTTTGTTTAGAATGGCTTGGAGGTCTTGAGAAAACTGATCTGACACAGCTCACTCTAATGTCCACATTATTTCCCATATCAAATAAACGGTTCGTGATATCGAAATGCGACTTTGGCAAATGACAGCACACAAGGAGGGGTGTATTTTGCAGCGTTATGATGCAAAACTTCATTATCTACCTTGTTGTTCCACTAACTACAGACTTTTCCGATGGAGGAATGTAATTTTTAGGGGCCATCGATAGTTGGTGAAAAGAGAAAGGCTATGGATTTTCCAACAACGTAAGTGAAGACGTTACACATTTATTTTCTACTGAGGATGTGCATTTCCATAAGATGCTGACCTACCTCACTTAATTAACTCTATAAAATACCGTTTCAGAACTCTCCTACAGTTGCATCTGTGCAACGTTTTAGTGAGGTGAGACTTTGCAAACTCCGCTGAGTTTTGGTAAAAGAAGCAAATTTTAACATGGCAAGAAGAGAAAAGTGTACGTTTTACTCAAAATTCCCCATTCGTTACTCTCCTCTGAATGTTACAAATGTTAACAAACCAGGCGAAAATATATCACTGCATTTTTGGTGGATTTCCTTTCAGACACTAACCGAAGAAGAGGTGACAGTTTTTCTTGGAATCGTCTTAACACTCATATTGTAGATGATAGCGCACGAGACTGCTCAGCCTTGGGCTCGGGTTAGATCTTTACTACTATCCTACGTCCAATTTTTTTTATCACTCTCTATTTCGGTTTATGGAAATCAAATGAAGGACACGTCTGTCACCTTCTCTGGCTGGCCGCTTGAATTTGAGAGCACAAGGCCTGACTGGCTAACTTCAATGCTAATTAATTCGAAAACGGCCTGACTTATAGACTTTTTTTGGAAAGATTTATTTTTCAGTACACCTACCCTGCAACGTCCTTACAATCTTTTAAGACTGTTTCTGACCAGCCTTTATAGCGAGGCTCCAATCTCACTTTTATAGCTTTCTCAGCTCTTAGATAGCATATACGCTGCATCCAGGGAATTACCTGAACTTTCTGTGCCTAATTGTAGCCTGTGCTTTACATCTTATGCTTCCTGTACATGTTTTCCTTCTGCGAGCTCCCAGTTGATGGCCACTCCTTCTGGGAGAATGGTGTTTATTGCAATAAGGGCGTGGCTTCGAGAAGAAGAAGGTAATTACTCGTTTGGTTTTAGTGATTCGGAACTATCATACAATTTAATACCTATATCATCACAACAATACAGCAATATCTTTTTTTATGTTGCACTGAGTGTTCCTTCGGCAATTAATTAATTTATTAATTACTTACTACAGAAAATTTTACCAAAATTACACGACAAATTACATCCTTGTTTCAACGGTCCGCCAATCATTACTTTTTTTATCAAATTTAAAAACCTTGCTATTATTCTGTGTGAAATACCCTACAGATTAAGCAAATTTTAATTTTTTTTAAATTTTAGATATGTTTCGCAAGCTTAATGATGAATAAATTTCTTAAAAAGCTCAGAAAATGTTGTTGAAGAATCAGTGAACAATGTGGAAAAGTTTTACATTGATTGCTTCAGTAGAATTTGTCAAAAAATAGTAATAATCATTTTACAGGATGAGGGAGGAGAATGAACCGGACGTCACAAAAATTGCAACGCTACATGCTCTGACATAGACGAAGGCGCTCTTCGAGATTCTTACTCGTGTGGTTTAGCTACCTCTCCCAGTATACACCCACCCTTGTGATTAACGATGAGTAATGTACATCGGTTAGGCGTCTTCCACATACGTCACATGTCGATGATTTTTGCTCATGGCAATGCTACAGAATACATCAATGAGCGTCGTAGTCTTCACATAAACCTTCTCTAGATGAAACGTGTGGTTAGAAATTGCTGCTGTTCGGCCGGCAGAAGAAGGAAATAGCAATATGTTTGATAATTACGAGCCATCTTTCCATTAAGCTGCTAACGATTACCGTTTCGTCCAGTAAATTATACATCGAAAGGATTCGATCAAGTACACCTTCTCAGTTATTTTATACCAACAGATTCGACGTCAGGCACTTAGTTATTTGCTATGAACAGATAATGGAAAAAGCTACAGCGGGCTTCGTGTACATTTGGTGGCTCTCCACAGCACCAATAAAGAAATTGAGATGGAATTTTCGATTGTATATTTATCTCCTTAATTTTTTAAATATGTGATATGCAAATTCTCCGTGTTTGAAACGTTTTTACATTGGTATGTTTCACGATTTATGTACTATGCTTAGAGAAATTCATATCAATGGGAAGGAAGGAACGAGGAAACGCAGACGTCTGCCGGCTGTGGAGGCATCCACTAATATTAGCAAAACCGATAAAGGCAATGTCCCGATCAGGGCAGCAGTCCTTCGGCACGCAGTAGACATTGCTGAGTAGTCTGTGAATACCAGTCAACAGGCAAAACTAGAATAGTTGGTAAATGACATCAATAGTAGACACCATTATTGACGTGATCAGAGCTACTGTAGTTCAGCGTGATATCGAGATTGGCGGATTCCCTAAGGAAAAGTTTGAAAATTTGTGGTACGTTCCTGTGGGACCAAACCGCTGAGGTTATCGGTTCCTAGGCTTATGCACTACTTAATCTAACTTTAACTAACTAACGCTAAGGACAACAAACACACACCGACACACGGGGTAGGACTCGAACCTCCGACGGGGCCAGCCGCGCGAACCCTGGCAAGACGCCTAAGACTCTACAGCTACGCCGCGCGGCTTCGCTAAGGCAGACAAGAACTAGCGATAGTAAGTGCTGTGTAAATAAGACAGAACACGGCAGTAACTATAGACACGTTGTGTCAGTGGTTCAATACGATGAAAGTAGTGGAATCCAGTAGGTGTCCTTTAGAATGTAGCAAAATCAGAGTGACAAACAGCCAGATAGGTATGGGATGTGGGTTCAGGAATTCAGTACAAGAGTTAGAAAGAAAGGGCAGAGGAGTAAAATAAGAGTCGAGAAACGCGATAGAGAAGATAATCTCAAGATTCATGGAAAATTCATCAGACCAATTCAAGGTGAATGAGAGTACAATAGTATGAAAAAGATTGACAAAAGACAGAAGATACCACGGTTAACATAAAGAATGTACCTCAGAGGTAGAAGACCAAACAAACGGCGCAGTAGAGCGTGTACAAGATGGTACGAAGCTTTTTATGAGGTGCCAAGCTGCGCGAGAAAATTTCGAAACCAATTACAGACAAGTGACATTCAGTGGCTTATATTTTGAAAACGGAGCATTTGTGCACCACTTGGACCCTGTTACGGCGTAAAGTGAAGCGCCGGCACTCCAGTCCGAAACGAGAGAGCAGAGGGGGCTGTCTGTGATAAGACGTCAGGCAATTGCACGCTGACCGACCCCTCTCCAGGACAACGCGACGGCAGCGGTCTCTATGCGAAGAGGACATAAGTGTGCCGGCCGCTGTGGCCGAGCGGTTCTAGGCGCTTCAGTCTGGAACCGCGCTTCTTCTACGGTCGCAGGTACGAACCCTGCCTCGGTCATGGATGCGTGTGATGTCCTTAGGTTAGTTAGGTTTAAGTAGCTCTAGGTCTAGGGGACTGATGATCTCAGATGTTAAGTCCCATAGGGCTAAGAGCCATTTGAACCATTTGAGGACATAAGCGCTGCGCCGACTATCTTTGGCCCGGAAAAAGCATGTTCTCTCAGAATTTTTTTCTCGGGATGGGTTATTGATAACAATGTCAAATTTGGTCAAAATGTTTATTGATATTTTCTCTACAAACTGGAAGTTTTTCGACCGGAAATGTAGAAGAGCAAAGGCCAAAGAGCCGTCGGAAGGAAACAAAATTTCGATGTAGACCTCCACGGGCGGTATGTCACAGTTTAGCTGGCTCGTCTCAAATCAAAACTGAATTGACGATAGCGAAGTATATAAGATTCATTAGGAGTTGTACTTCCATTACGTTATTTGGAGTCCGCAGCTCGTGGTCGTGCGGTAGCGTTATCGCTTCCTACGCCCGGGTTCCCGGGTTCGATTCCCGGCGGGGTCGGAGATTTTCTCTGCCTCGTGATGACTGGGTGTTATGTGATGTCCTTAGGTTAGTTAGGTTTAAGTAGTTCTAAGTTCTAGGGGACTGATGACCATAGATGTTAAGTCCCATAGTGCTCAGAGCCATTTGTACCGTTATTTGGACCATATGAAACAAAAGGGCGGCCATTCGAAGAAAAATAGGTTTCTTTCCACCGATTTTTCGAATTCGCCGGCAAAGTAAAAATATTTATAGTTGATGGATTGGAATAAAAGTGGTACAACTCCTAGACAATTTACTTAGCGTCGTCAGAAACAAAGAATCATGCCAATCGGTTCAGAAGATTTGAAGCTACCATACAGCGCGATAAAAAAATGCAATTTCGAGAAAAAAGCGTTTGAAGTTTTGACTACATATAAATGCAATATTACGCAACTTACGTTCAATCTGCGATTCCGGGTCCGTAAACTAGTCCTTCCTCTCCTCACAGATGGCGTTCTGCTCGATCTGGGCCATCCTGCACTGCTCCAGAACCGCTCGTACGGCCGGTGACAAGCGGTTTTCGGCCGCTTGAATCCGGTGGTCGTCCGAATGCTTGGCGAACTGCCGAATGGAGTCCCAGGGTGACGTCCATCGTTGTCATGGTCTTCAGAATTGCTGAATACCCTTCGTTGAAGCTGCTCACTGCCAGGAAAGTCGCAATCTCCAGAGTCTTCGCACCAGAATGCAAATGTTTTGGGGGCTAACTTCCAAACACACGCGTTCAAACTTTCATTTGAATTTTGTGTGTTTCCTCCCAAGCGCCGTTACAATAACCCGTCCTCCGACAGAAAAAATCTGGTGCGTGAAAAAGACCGATTCCAGGCAGGCGCATTTTTTTGTCCAACCGCGAATAACAAACATTCCTAGACCTCACGTATTTCACGTCAAGGCAGGATTCGACATTGGCTACGAGTATTAAGAAGAACCCAGTGCCTGGCGGCCAAGGATTTGTTTTTTTTTTTTTTTTTGCCTTTTGCCTTTTGATGGCGCCTTAATTCAGCATTGGATTATATTTGCAGGGGTGTGTTTACTTCCCTTAATAGTGTCACTTATAGTGTTTTCGTTTATACGTGTTTTCATGTGGCGTTGCAGAGAATTTCTTTGCTTGTGTGCTTCTTTTTATTGCTTGCCTTGCCTGTTCACTGCATTTCCCACTTCCACTGTGAGCAACCCACCTCTCCCGCCCGCTGCTCAGGCACTTCATCTGCGATAGATGCGACACAGCTAACAGAGATGATTCAGTTTCCGACCCAACAGCCTGCCGCGGTGGTCTAGCGGTTCTAGGCGCTCAGTCCGGAGCCGCGCGACTGCTACGGTCGCAGGTTCGAATCCTGCCTCGGGCATGGATGTGTGTGATGTCCTTAGGTTAGTTAGGTTTAAGTAGTTCTAGGGGACTTATGACCTCAGCAGTTGAGTCCCATAGTGCTCAGAGCCATTTGAACCATTTGAACCGTCCCAACAAATAACCAAGCTGCTAAACACGGTACAGCATCTACTCACAACTGAAGCCACCAATACAGTACAAAATGCAACACCTACTGTGCCATACGGCCTTCTCGTCAGTTTAATGAACAACAAGAGGAATTGCTCGAGCAGGTTGCAACAGTTTGACGCCCACGTAATTGCTCACAACGTACATTATTTTCTGTCCATGGTAGGAGGATCAGTGTTTTGCCTCATTCAGAAATTGTCCCCTAACGCCACTCCGAGTGAACTTTCCTAAGATCGGGTTGTAGATTCGGTAAATACCTGTTATGGCCGACAAGTGAATGTGGTAGCAGATAGGTACCAATTCTTTAATTACAAGAAACGCCCAGAACAAACATAGCGTGAGTGGGTAACAGATTTGTAGGGTATGACGAGCAAATGCCAATTCAAATGTGCTTTTGGTGTTTTACATTCAGATGATATGTTGCGTGATGCGATCGTGTACAATGTAACAGATGTCAAACGTAGAGAACAGCTTTGAAGCATTCAGATCCATTATTTCAACACTTGGTGCAAATACTAAAGCATTATGATTTTGAAGACTGATATGTTTTAAGGAATCAGCTACGGCGTATCCTCGTCGGTTTGCAGCAGTTATGCAGACAAAAGTGACTTCTTACGCAACAATGTGGTGTTGAAACCATAGCATGTAGAAATGGAGTTACGAAATGAAGAGATGACAGGATAAATGTTAGCACTGTAAAGTATGGCCAAAAGAATACAAGACCAAATAGGAAATAAAATAATGAGCTAGTTTCCTGTAAAATGAAATAACAGTTCGATTAATTCAATCTTTAGTGGGACAAAAAGAAATAATGGGAGGAGAATGTGATGATCAAGAAAAGACTATCACTGCACGAACTAAAACGGGAAGAGAGTAATGTGGCTATTGCTGGATGGCACAAAAGCATAAGGATTCATGAAGAGGTCTTAGTGCGTGCAAGAAAAGTATAACAGGATTGAGTCACTAGTAAGTTAGATGAAGAAATCAGTAGAGACAAAGAGATATTTTTGGGAAGAAGAAGATAAGAAAGAAGATGAGGAGACAAAATGTGACAAAGAAAAGGAAGATGGAGATGAAGTGAAGAAAGAAGATGAAAAAATGTAAGAAAGAAGATAAAGAAGAGTATATTAAAGTAGACGACGGAGAAGGGGAAGAATTTGATTAGAACTTATATAAACTTGAAGATGTAGGACATTCTTGAAATTCGGCAGAGTTAGTCAGAACGTAACGACTGATTGAGCTTGTCATGTAATTAGGAAAGGAGGAACACAACAAATTGAAAAATTTATTTACCAGTTAATGAAACAGAGGAAGAACGTGAAACTACGGCAGGGAAAGGTGGAACACAACACACCTGGAAAACTATTTAGTAATTCACGACGAAGAGGAAGAACGTAAAACTACCACAGAAGTTATCCACTACCGACACAAAGGAACTGATTTCGTCCCGAGATAAAGAATTAAGAAGCACTTGGATGAGTCAGGTGAAGCCAGGCGACAGGTGGAAAATATTTCTAATAAGAGAAGTTGAGAGGGCACAGGAAATTCATAGACGACGTCACCTCTATTAGAGATGCAGTATGACTGTGTTAACGTTAACAAGCGTGACAGTCAGAGCGTGATACAGTGTGACGTAGGTATTGTTGATGTGTCAGCCAAAGGGACGTCACTATCTGTCCGACAACAAGGCAGCACGTGCGCGTTGACATAAGAGATGTAAACACAGAGAGTAAATATAAAAAGACCTCTCGTAGCTGTAAGGCGAGTGTTATTGTCTATCCACGAGCAGCTTTGCGCATGTTCTCAGACAAAAGGAGAGCATGAAGTTTGAGATTAAACACAGCAAATGATTAACTGATAGCTGTCAAGTGAGTGTGCCACTATTCGGTGAAGACAGATTGGATAACTACAGACTGGGTGTTGGTGTAAATAAAGGACAATAACTTAATGTTTTTTGTAGATTTCAGTTGCGTTAATGTTTGTGAAACATTTATTCTTAATTGTGCTGGACACTTTCAAAAAAGGAGCTTTGCTTTTGGGGCAATTGAGATGGCGGTTTTCTTTGTGAGTTAATTTATTAATGTTCCTTACTCTATATCAGAAACACGTAAATCTTAGACATGCATAAATATGGCGTATGTTTGTCATTCTTCTTTTTCGTAATTTAAGAAGTGAACAGCATGTAAACCTAGCATTTTTTGGTGACGTATAGCGTTTGATATTAGTTAAGGAATATTTCTGGTTACAAACAAGGTTGAAACGCGTCATGCAGTTACACAAGAAATAATCAAAGTACACGTTCGAAAACGGCGCCTTTAAACAACGAGAGGATATTAGATTGGTAGAAAATGCGACAGGTGCAACTAAGCTAAGGAAGCTCTTAAGTGTGGACCTCTTCAATACACTGTATGAAGATGAGGACGGCTGTTGGGATGAAACATTTGTCAGCAGAGAAAGCCTGCGAGACCTACTACACGTCATTTGTATTATCCATACAATTCTGGGCTCTCCCCGTATTGAATTTAACGTCTCTAAGTGTTGACCTGACATCTTCTTTTGTCAAGCAGCGTAGCGGCTACGTCGTTGCAGCGACGTACGAGGGATCACTGACTAACCAATCGTCCATCGGTCCAGGTGGCGTTTCTTCATCTCTTCTTTCTCCCCTCAAAGGACCACCACACGCCCATTTGCCGGATGTCTACTAATTTCAGACATCGGCCATTATTTAAGGAAGAAATTTCTGAGAATGTACGTCTGGTGTACACCATTGTATGGTAGTGAAATATGGACTGTGGGAAAATCGGAACAGAAGAGAATCGAAGCATTTGAGATGTGGTGCTACAGACGAATGTTGAAAATTGTGTGGACTGATAGGGAATGAGGAGGTTCTGCGCAGAATCGGAGAGGAAAAGAGTATGTGGAAAACACTGATAAGTAGAAGGGACATCTGTTGAGACCTGAGGGAATGACTTCCATGGTAGCAGAATGAGCTGCAGAAGGCAAAAACTGTAGAGGAAGACAGAGATTCCAATACATCAAGCAAATAATAGAGGACGTAGGTTGGTAGTGCTATTCTGAGATGAAGAGGTTAGCACAGAAGAAGAATTCGTGGCGGGCCGCATCAAACCAGTCAGAAGGCTGATGATCCAAAAAAGAAAAAAAAAAAAAATATCAGGTGTTCTCACCAATATCTGAAGTTTCTAGGGCGGTAGTTGACTCTACGGTTCAAAAATGGTTCAAATGGCTCTGAGCACTATGGGACTCAACTGCTGTGGTCATAAGTCCCCTAGAACTTAGAACTACTTAAACCTAACTAACCTAAGGACATCACACACAGCCATGCCCGAGGCAGGATTCGAACCTGCGACCGTAGTGGTCGTGCGGTTCCAGACTGTAGCGCCTTTAACCGCTCGGCCACTCCGGCCGGCCTGACTCTACGGTTTCGGTCGTTTATCTATGCCTCTCACATTGGCAGAAACATGACCAATGTCGATAAATGTGCCGGCTTTCATTGTTTTATCTCTATGATGGCGTGGGTAGGCATTGCCCTGTCGTCCACCTCTGCATATCCAGACACGTCACACACCTGAGTTCAGTATGCTGACAGTTCCTGGGGCACTGACCGCTGATGCGTGAACTGCGCTGGTCGTTTTTCTCCTTGGAACCATTGCCCACTTGCTTGGTCGTTGACCTGTCGAAGTGCTGACAGCTGTTGCACAAACTCCGCGGGTCATCGGCCCCCTTGTTCGACTACTGCCGCTTCCGAATATTGGGACTTAACGTGTCAAAGTCTCGAAAATGTTCTGTTAATCTGTAATAAGTCTTTACGTGTTTTTCTGCCAGGTCCTTGCTTCCAACAACCATAAATAACACGTAATTATTATACTCAATCATAAATAACACATAATTAATTCTACCACGTCTTTTCTTTGCAGTAGTGTCTTCACATGTTTTAACAGTGCTTTTGCTCACCAATGTTTTCAGGTGGGCGTTGCCGAAATTTTCTTTGCGTGTGCGCTTATTTTCATTGCTTGTGTTGCCTTTTTATCGCATTTACCTATCCCACAATGAGCAACCCACCTCTCCCTGCTCAGTCGCCTCAGCTGCAAGCGACAGATCAACACAGCTAACACAGATGTTTAAGTTTCAGATGCAACAGATCGATACGTTGGTGCAGACAGTACAGCAGGTACTCACCAATGAAGCTACCACTACAGTGCAACAGGCAACCACTCTAGCTCTGAGCGTCATACCACCTTTTCATTAGTGTAATGAAAAAGACTAGGAATGGCTCTAGAGGTTACAACAGTTTGAAGCCCATATATTTGCTCACAAAGTACCGGGTACTGTGAAACTACATTATTTTTTGTCAACAGTAGGAAATACAGTGTTCACCCTCATTCAGAAATTATTCCCTAACGCCCCTCTGGGTGAACATTCCTATGATCAGGTTGTAGATTAGCTAACTAACTATTATGATCAACAAGTGAATGTGGTGGCAGATAGGTACCAATGCTCTCAATGCAGGAAAAGATCAGAAAAAACTTAACAAGAGATTTTCAGGGTGTGACGAGGAAATGCAAATTCAAATGTTCTTGTGGTGCTTTCTACTAAGAAGTTACGTTGCTTAATACGATCGTGTACATGTAAGCCGGCCGCTTGTGGCCGAGCGGTTCTAGGCATTCAGTCTGGCACCGCGCGACCGCTACTGTCGCAGGTTCGAATCCTGCCTCGGGCATGGATGTGTGTGATGTCCTTAGGTTAGTTAGGTTTAAGTAGTTCTAAGTTCTCGGGGACTGATGACCTCAGATGTTAAGTGCCATAGTGCTCAGAGCCATTTTTTGTACATGTAATGGATGTCAAACTTAGTGAAAAGATTTTTACTAGATCATTACGATTCAGAAACCATGTCGGCCAATAAATTTCAGCAGCCACTAATTGCTCGGGTTGAGTCGTCCCTTGCTCGCTACCAGCCCATTAGGCAGCAACAACCCATGAGTGACACGCTGTATAAACAGTTCTTTACACAGGCGAACAGAATTAAGTCATGACCCTGTTTCTATTCACAGCTCAAATGCAAAGACTGCGCAGGCCGAGAAGCACAGTATTACGTTTGTGACAAGAAAGGTCATAAACGGTTCTTATGTTAGCAATAGAACAAACATAAGAATTCTGCCCACTCACATAATTTTCGTCACAAGGCCCATATAATCAGTGCAGTGTACTCAAAGCCTGCTGCATGCATTAGCAAAACTAGCAAGCAAACAGTTTCTTCAGTGTTACACCAGTCCAACCAACATTTTGTTCATTTGGATATTAGTGGCAAATGTGTGAAATTTCAGTTGGACACGGATGCCTCTGTTACACTGCTAAATCGTAACACATATCAACTGCTAGGCTCCCAACGCCTGTCTAAAATTAGTACACACATGATGGCTTATAATCGACAAGATGTTCTCATTCTCAGAAAATGTACTTTGCCGAACTGTAACTTTCATTGTGCCAGAATCACGCGATTGTGAGAATGCAATTGGCGTTGATTTGTTGGATTTGTCTGTCTTTCAAATTCAGCATAAAGTGTTGTCTGTGACTGCATTCAATGCCAAAGACCATGCAGCTAGCTTGCTCAAGAATTTCCTGAACTCTTTTCTGAAGATTTAGGCAAGGCTAACAATTTTGTTGCACATATTACTATGAAAGACAATGCTCAGCTGAAATTTTGCCAGGTCAGAACTGTTTCCACTGCATTATGGGACAATGTCGCTGTTGCATTTGAAGAATTGCAAGATAGCGGAGCTATTGCGCCCATAGAAGCTAGGTAAATGGGAAATTCCACTGTTTTGCTCCCCAAACCTTCAGGTCGCATTCGTCTCTGTATTGACAGTAAATCTACAGTGTAACCACAACCTGTGACTGATACTTATGTATTGCCACGCCGAGAGGATCTCATGGCCAAATTATGCCCTAGTCGCTACTTTTCAAAAATTGATTTGCACGACACATATCTTCCAATACCACTAGATGAAGAATCTCAAACCATGTGTGTTGTGAACACTCATTTGTGCTTCTCTAAATATTTGTGTTTCCCTTTTGGCAGTGATTCCACACCCGTCGTTTTCCAAGGTATTTGGAAAATGGTTCAAATGGCTCTGAGCACTATGGGACTTAACTGCTGTGGTCATCAGTCCCCTAGAACTTAGAACTACTTAAACCTAACTAACCTAAGGACATCACACACATCCATGCCCGAAACAGGATTCGAACCTGCGACCGTAGCGGTCGCACGGGTCCAGACTGTAGCGCCTAGAACCGCTCGGCCACTCCGGCCGGCGTATTTGGAAAAAACTGACTGCTCAAGTACCAAACTGTTCAAAATATTTGTACATTATTGTCATAGTAGCTCGTGCACCTAAAGAACACATTCCAAAAAAATGCGTGCTTTGTTCCGTGTGTTATCTGATGCAGGGATAACTTGTAGACTGGTCAAGTGTGATTATTTTTACACTTGAGTTGCAGTGTCCTTGTCGTGTCATAAACTATCAACGTGTGCATCCTCTTCAGTCACATTCGCTAGCCATAAGAGACCTGCCAGTTCCTCGCAATATCACAGAATTGCAGTCAGTATTAAGGAAAATGAACTGTTATATTTGTTTCATACCGAATGCTGCACAAATCGCAATGCCATTGGATTGCTTGCGTCGCAAGAATGTCCCTTTATTTCCACAGATGAGTGCTAAGATGCTTTTCAAAACTAAAAGACGCATTGCTCAGTGATCGATATTTGGTTCACTTAGATCCTGAAAAAACAGTTGTGGACTTATTCTTACAGTATCTTCCCAACAAATAACGGTACTTTAGCGTTAAGAAAAAGCAAGTGTGCCTCAGTTTATTCAGTCTTCGAAAATAGCTCATATAAAAGGGAGAAATCTACATTTCACGGGAGTAATTCGAGATGTATGGTCAACAGCATCCCTGTCTCAAATAGGGTAAAGTGATTTTTTTTTAACTGGGAGGTCTATGTATGGGTAGAATTGGTTACAACTGTTGTATACATCCAAGCTGTTGCTGCTTGACTTGCAATGTCCCATGGCTGGCGGCAGGAGTAGTCACGGGAAGTCTGCTACTGAAAGTCACAGATTAGCTTATTCCGTAATGGGCAGTTGGGTACTAAGTATGCACCGACTGCCTGCTCTTACCCATGACAGCAGGGGACAGCAAAGCGACCAGTGTGCAGGGTGAGCGGCGACAGAAGCGAACTTGTGTGAAACATAAGAAGATTCAAAGTGATGGGTGTGTGCAGTGGATGATTGTTTCCCCTAACGTACATTGCTCAGTTGACTGCTTGGTGTCACTCTCTCCAACCTCTGAGCGTTTCGTAGGACCAGAGTGTGGATGCCAAGTGATGGGCATGCTGCGAATGTGTGTGCGGGTCTTTCCTGATCAGCACGTGCTAGATGGTGCTATGTCCCTTCCAGAGGCAGAAGGCACGATTGCAGCTTCCAGCAGTCAGCAGACGGCATGCTCTTTATGATAGGGAGTGTGTATGACTGGTAAGATATTTTCACCAGATATGTTTACTGGTAACGTTGTGATGGAGGAGGGTGCTTGTGTTCCCAAACGTCAGTGCATACGAGACCTGAGATATATTTGTGACTGATATTTAAATACTTGGGTAGTATAACGTTTGTGTGCACTATTCAAACGTTGATAATATGTCTTATTATGAAGAAGTATCATTGTAAGGTATCCTCAGTTGTAGTCAATGGGAGCTCAGTATTCTGAAGAAAGATGGCAACCTTCACTTGCGTGCTTGGAGACGATGGTTCACTGACACAAACATGAAATGGCCTTTAGAGAGAGACAGGAAGCAAGTCCGGACTTTCTTGATTAATGAAATGCCTTCATTTCGTGATTTTTTTGGTCAGCGGTATTTAGAATCATGATCTGGAAGTGGAACTGTGTGCAGTTTGTGACCTCCATGGTGGTGGCTGGACGACAGACATACACACAAGAGGCCCAAGCGGTAGCTCTATACAGCATTTCATTCCATTCCTTGGTGCTAGCAGTTATCACATCATGGGAAGTAGGGGTGGGAGTGCAGATGTGAGCTCCACTCAAGTTGCAGAAGTCCTGTCTCCCATAAATTGATTATATAAAGAATATACACCAATACTGACATTGATTTGAATTTGGTGTCATGAAATCCTTCCTATACAACACAAATTGAGTCTTTGTGCTGCCAATTTTTTCTGAGAGGGGTGGGGGATGAGGGGTGGGGAATGGGTGGTGGTGGGACATCCTCTGGTGGTGACGTTGTGCACTAGCTTAGTCGACCTGTATGTCAAGGTGAGCACACACACGAAAATTTTCCAACAAGACAACATCTCAATTCTGAAGCAGCGTAATTATATAATTAGAACATTTAATTGCTGGATGTGAGCTTTTCCTACGAATAAAGAGATCCAACAAGCTGAATATAGGATTTTATAAACAAGCAGTGTAGTCTCTGCTATGTAATTGACAGTCATTACAATTTCGTATCATAAGATCCTCCTTCTGCAACGCAGACTAAGTCCTTTTCAAGCCAATTTCTGGATGGGGGAGTGAAGAGAGAATGGGAGATGGGAGAGAAGTGCTGGAGGATTTCCCAGAGGGGGTGTGGGTAATTAATTTATCGATTTAATTAATTATTCAGTCAATCTTATAACAGAAGTGTGCTTCTATCAGCGAAGGGGAGGGGAGAGGTGTTGGTGATTTCGCAGAGGTATGGGGGTGGGGAGAGGTGAAGGTTTCTCAGAAGAGTGGGTTATCCCCAACGGATCATAAATCAACCCTGAGGGATACATAGACCCCTTAGCCAAAGACTAGGTTAAGGTAATAAATCAGTCGGGTTTGCCCCTGAACGTATGCTTGCCCCTGAATGTATGCATCCTACACTGACAAAGTGGTGTAGAATGACTCTTGCCCCCCTACTGTTGGATTCTGCACCGCCTAATGCCAAAGAGAGTACATCAGTTAACGATCGAACCCAGTGCTGAACTTTAAAAACCAGTTTGAACAGAGCTTAAGAGTTCATTGTAACAAAATTAGGTAGAGTGGAGACTTTCTTGATTGGTGGGTGAGGTAATTTTGCTTCTTCTCATGAAACCTGAGTAGAACCATACATAGCTTCACAAAAAACAGATGACGCAACACAGTAAACTGGAATATGCACAGCATCGCTGAATGCAGAATATGTTCTTCGCTATCGATACATGTTAAGGAAATATAATTTAACCTTCGATAAGCCTACGTTTCTAAAGATGGAAGTAAATTATCATTTCTGGTAATAGAGCGCTCCACAAATATATCGATCGATTTTGACATAGCCTACGATAGTGTTTCAAAGTATAATATTGTAGCAGAGCTAGAAAATTGACCCATGGCGTCTGCATACTCCATCAAAAGGTTTTCTACGGCGTAGATCTTGAGGGGATTGATCGTGTGCGTTATTTTCCTTATGGGTTTGGACATATTAACCGCAGAAATTAACTCTCTTTCTCTATGCACTATACAGTGAAAATATAAATCGAAACTCACTCGAAATAATGCAAGTTGTGCAGCCTTGATGACGCCCAGAAACGGACTCCAAATTCGATCGCATAGAAGCAATTTGCAAACTGTGGTGTGCAGTGTCCAAACTGCCACCTACTCGATGTGCACACGCGCTCGGCCATATACAGTGCCACCGCATTCACACTTTCGGAACACTGCTCGTGGAAAATCGTATTTTAGTCTAAGATCTCTACAAACTAAAGCTATTCAGCTACAATGTGCATTGATGTATTGCAATTTTCGTAAGTCTGCGTCCCTCATCCTCACCCTTCGATCTTATTTGTACGACTAAAGCTACGGGAGGTCTAGCTTTATTATTTACTTGCACTTTGCGACCTACCATACAAATAGACAATTTGCTGTATTGTCGAAAACTGACGCTTCGAGACAATTTACTAATGCGAATTAGATGTCTATATGTAAACCAATTAATCAATTATTGATTATGGACCACTGCTGTGTGTGTGTGTGTGTGTATCTTATTGTTCACTGTGATTAATTATTTGATTATTTCCTCTCTGCTGGCTGTAAAATTGTGTGTGCAATAATAATCGTCTTTTATTCTGGACAGGAAGGAGCTATGCGGCGATATGTATATGACATTGCTGTGGTCAGCGAGACGTAAGGAAATCTTGAGAAGCCCTTTTAGATAACGAAAAGAAATTTCTATGACCAGTAAGATGACGATTTGCCTTACTGAAGAAGAATGTAAACTTGTAAGAATGAGAATTGGAGGAAAGGAATTAGAAGTGCTAGAGGAATGCATTTATTTGGAAGGAGGATCACAAGAGAATCTACAAAACGGAAGGATATTGTAAGCAGGATACAGACAGCCAAAACTGCATTTAATTTGAGGATTATTTCACTGACCACGAAGAACATCAGTATGTAAATAATGAAACGGATAATGAAAGCATTTACTGGGGTTTTGAAACTTGGAAAATAATAAAACAAGAGACGAGACGTCTCGGAGTCCAAGACATTAAGTACTACAGAAGTATGTAGAAGATCAAGAGAGACAGAGTTATCAATGAAGAGCTACACAGAGAAGAACACTGGAAACCAGATCCGTCTCTAGACGCATATCCAAACAAAGACGTTACTAACTCGTAGAGCACACTTTAGGACACAATAACATTATTGAAACAATGGCAGAAGGGGCTACTGAGGAAAAGAATAGATGGGGACGTAAAAGGATGTGATTGATACATGGAGCCGACTATGATGTAAGATGTGATACGTATGCGGAAATGATGAGGATGGTTGAGCCGTGGCGACTGGCGCTAGTTATGCTCCACTTGCGTCGCTTATATGGACACTCGTCTGGTCTTGTATCTCTGACTGTTCCGCCTTTGTTTTTCCGGCTTAGCGTGTGGCCTGGGTCTCTCTCCGGTTGGCATTCAACGAGACAACATGTTATGAAGGCAGGCCCTCGACTCCACCCTCTGTGCCTGGGCGTCGCCGTCCTTGTCGTTCTGCCGCGCGTCGTGTGTACGGTGCTGACTAGTCGACGCGTTTGCGTGCGAAACGGTGGCGCCTCCGTCACCTCATGCTGGACATCTTCTCATCACGTAACTGGAAGCATGAAGTTACGTGTGATTCATATTCTGCTGTTAACCTGTGAAGATTTGTGAAATTTATGGTGGCATGTTGTATCTACCGGAGATCAGTTCAGTATGGTATGGATTGAGAGAGTGTTATACGGATCTTACGAAGTCTAAGGCTTCGAAGTGCTGTTTGCTCGGAGCGGAGTCTAATTATTTCAGCAAACGCAAAAGGGAACAGAGTTTTACTGCTTATTGTAAAGGTTCCTTGCAAGTTTATATCATGTAGTACGTTAATTAGTGTGCTCTTCACCCAGTTTCTTTTAATATGAAGGGCAGAGCTTTTGTTAAGCCAGTGTAATTTTAATTGTTCTTTTATTCGGTAAATGTCTCAGTTCGGTTTTCAGTTATATTACAGATAGTCACGTAGTTAGCAAGCCTTGTATGGTCTTGAAAAAGGGGAATCAAGAGTTTAATGTGTCTGCCGCGTGAATTATTTGCTGTTGCAGAAATGGTCTGGTATGTGGGGCAGATGGGGTTTGTCGCTTTGGCCGGCAAGGTGAGATCGTGTGTGTGTTCGGCGTGTTTTCTGCCCTGGCTTGCAGCCTGATCATCTTCGAAATTGCTTGGCGGTTGCTTTCTACTCGTTTGTTCCGAGTACCACCGTGTACAAGCCCCGCTTCCATCCTTTAGTTAATATCTGGCCTGCCCGCTGGGATGGACGAGATCTTTTCATATGTAACTCAAGGTGAATCATTAGTGTGGTGTACATTTTAGTTACGTAAGCAATGAACTTGATAGTGTGCTTATGGTGGTGACTGCCTGTGATCCTTTTGCAATCATATATATTAAAATACTGTCTGTTACATTAATTCATGATCTAATCACATATTTTTCTAAGTTTGATGAAGGACAAGCGTCCGAAATTTAAAGACTTGATCTTTGTTAATTCCATTTGTATTTTTTTTTTAAGAGGGGCAGACGGTTAAAATCGGTTGTATATTTTCTTACGAGGAGAAAGGTTCGAATCAAATTTTTAAATCGTTACTCTGATTCTGTAATTCTGTAATAATGCAACTTGTTCTTTTGTTGAAATTAAAATTATGTACCTTCCTATCTCCTTTGAGTAGCTGTGGTTAAATTACAATTTTGGTTTCTCTAGCACGTAAGTTAACCAGTGACACAGCTTAATGGTACTTAGTGGAATAGTACTGCTGCAAATCATCCTCAGAGTTGAACACAAAAGAAGAAGAAGAAGAGAAGAAGAAGAAGAAGTGGAAGTGGAAGGACAGTGTAATGAGCTAAATAACAGCACCTCACAGGGACTTTTTTGTGACAGCTTTTATCTGTCGCTGGCGGCCTTTGCTACTTGCTCTCTCAGACACTACAACTATCCACGCCCAATGCAGTATATATGTCAACTCACAAGTGGTCACTTAGTTTCAACATATCATCAGCGCCGTAGGTAGTAGTACAGAAACGTTTTCTCAGTTCTATGGCTGAGAGACTAATTACTAGTAAGAGATAAGCTAGTTATTAATTTAGATAAATACACTTCCATTGGCAACGGCCTTGCCGCAGTGGATACACCCGTTCCCGTGCGATCACCGAAGTTAAGCGCTGTCGGGCGTGGTCGGCACTTGGATGTGTGACCATCCAGGCCGCCATGCTCTGTTGCAAATTTCGGGCTTGCACTCAGCCTCGTGATGCCAGTTGAGGAGCTACTCGACCAAATAGCAGCGGTTTCGGTCAAGAATACCATCTTACGACCGGGAGAGTGGTGTGCTGACCCCAAGCCCCTCCTATCCACATCCTCCACCGAGGATGACACGGCGGTCGGATGGTCCCGGTAGGCCACTCGTGGCCTGAAGACGGGGTGCAAGTGCACTTTCATTAGATGTGACCTTTGTTTTTATACGGAAGGCAGCAATATGTTAAAAAACATAAAGTCATATTGCTAATTAGGGGCTCTACAGTTCATGAGTGCTGTGGGAGCCTCGCTAGCTCGAACTTTCGTTCTCTTTATGGTGGTCAATTCAGATGACGACATGAGGATTTCTGTCAAGTAGCTCAAGCCAGCTTACTTACATTTGTCGCCGATCTACAAACAGGAAAGATACACAAACCGGACGCAAAATCTGAGACAGCCAAAAAATGGGGTTCGCTACTTGGCAGAAACCCCGAGTTTAAAATTCCCTTTAAACTGTAGTGTATACGGGTAAGTATTGTGAATACATACACTGTAATGTATTGGGAATACATAGAAAGAAGGATCCTTTATTGTATGATTATATGATAGCGGAACAAACACTGGTAGAAGTTACTTCTGTAAAATATCTGGGAGTATGCGTGCGGAACGATTTGAAGTGGAATGATCATATAAAGTTAATTGTTGGTAAGGTGGGTGCCAGACTGAGATTCATTGGGAGAGTCCTTGGAAAATGTAGTCCATCAACAAAGGAGGTGGGTTACAAAACACTCGTTCGACCTATACTTGAATATTGCTCATCAGTGTGGGATCCGTACCAGGTCGGGTTGACAGAGGAGATAGAGAAGATTCAAAGAAGAGCGGCGCGTTTCGTCACAGGGTTATTTGGTAAGCGTGATTGCGTTACGGAGATGTTTAGCAAACTCAAGTGGCAGACTCTGCAAGAGAGGCGCTCTGCATCGCGGTGTAGCTTGTTCTCCAGGTTTCGAGAGGGTGCGTTTCTGGATGAGGTACCGAATATATTGCTTCCGCCTACTTATACCTCCCGGGGAGATCACGAATGTAAAATTAGAGAGATTCGAGAGCGCACGGAGGCTTCCGGCAGTCGTTCTTTCCGCGAACCATATGCGGTTGGAACAGGAAAGGGAGGTAATGACAGTGGCACATAAAGTGCCCTCCGCCACACACCGTTGGGAGGCTTAAGGAGTATAAATGTAGATGAAGTTGCAAACTTCGGGCGTGTCATTCTTCACGCTTGGATTGCAGCTACTGACAGACAAGAAGCACCCGCTGTGTGGAAGTGGCGGTCGGCCGCACCGCCAGTAGGTGGGCGGCCTGTAGCGGCAGCGGCCCGGTCTGGGAGTGAGCGCATCGATTTCGGCGTGGCCGGCAGTAAAATGCAAAAGAACGGAACGGGTCGCGGGATTCGCGTGGCTGGTCGGCGGACATGAGAAACGGCAAGCCACGGCGTGGCAACACCACAGGGGAATACAAACTGCTGCTCGCTCGGTACACAGATGGCTTCCGATATCGATGCGCTTTTGTCGCTGTGCCAACTCCAGAGCAAAAATACGGCGCAATCTCGCAGTACTGAATGTTGCAGTATCGAAGACTGCGTACTTGTCGCTTCACTAAGGTACCCGTTCAATTCCGAAAGCTGCCTCCTTTTCTCTGATTACTATCAACAACGAATGAATAAGGGAGTGTGTTGTTTCTACAGTCAGAAATAGAAATGGAATGAAAATCAGCACATAGTTCAAATGGTTAAAATAGCTCTGAGCACTACAGGACTTAACTTCTGAGGTCATAAGTCCCCTAGAACTTAGAACTACTTAAACCTAACTAACCTAAGGACATCACACACATCCATGCCCGAGGCAAGATTCGAACCTGCGACCGTAGCGGTCACGCAGTTCCAGACTGTAGCGCCTAGAACCACTCGGCCACCGCGGCCGGACCGTACATAGTGAATAAAAGTAATGGTCGTGGAAGAAAGAAAAGAGTATAGACAGTGACGGAAGAAGAAATATTAGAAGATGTGCAAAGTTCCAAAAACCAAGAAAGTAAGAAAGAAAGCGAGTAGAAGGGCAACAAGGAAGTAGAAACCAGGTCAGCAATGGTGAAAAGGCATTTTGTAAGAAAAGAACATCTGTCTGCAGCATTATGAAGAATGGACGAAAAGACTAATAAATTTTTAGAACGGAGTATCTTCCTCTGTAACCGAGTGAGATGGCGCAGTGGTTAGCACACTGGACTTAAATTCGTTAGGACGGCGATTCAAATCCGCGTCCGGCCATCATGATTTAGGTTTTCCGTGATTTCTCTAAATCGTCTCAGGTGCAAATGCCGCCATGCTTCCTTTGACAGGGTACGGTCGATTTCATTCCCTATTCTTCTCTAATATGATATGATCGATGTCCTCGCTGTCTGGTCCCTTCCCCAAAGTCAACCAATCAACCAGCCTGATTTATGGTGCTGAAACGAGGACAATGGAGAAGGGAGACAGAAGAGTGAAAAATCAAGAATTGGTGAGGAGAGAGAAAGGAAGGACAATTACTGCATGTAATTAAAAAAATTTAAATAAATTCGACTGCACATGTAGCGACTCATAAAAGTAGGCTTATTAATTTTGGAGTAAGTTAGTAACTTGGTGGGGATGATCACACATTCACAGCACTTGCCGCTTTGAGATAGTTACATGGACAGTCGAATTTAAATAACCATTTCCATTAACAGTAAAAATTTTCATCACTTGTGTATCTCTTCTTTGTTGTTTATTGATGGCTCGTTGTGCGTTCCCTTTCTATGGTTCACCTTTCTATAATCTTCTAGAGGCTGGTTGGGTTGAGGTTTCAATAATAATATGAATTCTGGTGGAGTTCCTGCAGAATTACACATATTTTTTCAGTCATTTCACTTCACAGTGCAAATCAATAAATCACGCATAGCTCGTTCTCCATTCTCGCACTTCCAACTCGTACAAGCAACTGCACAAAATAACAAAGATTTATCTGTAACCACATGTAGAAAGAAATTACTATCTATTTCGATCTATTTATGTAAAATCAATCCTAGGAACATACATTTCATAAATATAATACAACTAATTGTCCACCTTTCGTGAGAAGTCCATAATCATTGTTGTAATTACATTCAGTACTTGCCAGCGCTGATATTTAAACATTTTCGCATAGCTATATAGTGATGTGTTTTTGGTTTTTATGTCTTCGGTGCGGTATCGTTCACTTCATATGATTGAAGATGGGTTGGTACATTTACCTAATCATAAGCAGTTTTATTACAACAGCCCCCAGAAATTTTGAAAGCATAAATTGTGAGAACAATTTTGAAAGAACATAGTAAAACTGGTTATTCCAACAAGTTTTGGAGTATAACAAATCAATATTCAGCGGTTCTTCATTACAAGATATAAAACATTTTGACTCGCTTAGCATATCCACTTCATTCAAATGAGATCAACAATAAAATTTCGCTTTACAGAGTTCTTTTCACACAAACTCAAAGTCTGACCTTTTACCTACCCTGTCACCCTCAAATTGTTACCAGACATCACACAAAATGTATGGGATAAACAAAAGGGTGGTATACATACACTAATTTTATCATATTAGTATGACAGTAGAAGTTGTATTTCATGAAAATGTCTGTATATGAATATTTATAAACGTGTCTTTCATAGGTGAAATATCATTGACTGGTAATGCCCCATGATCAAAAGAAAACATCTTAGCCTGCATAGAGTTACCTGAAGGTTTTTCTTTAAATATGTAGGGAAATGCTTCAGATCACAGGACAAAATTACTGTAGTAAGTTAAGGACCACTTGATCCTTTATCTCAAAACACCAATGAAATTTTTTTCTTACAACTTTTTACAATGTCATACTTGCAAATTTACCTACAAATTAATGCACTTAGTTAGGAAATAAATTATTTTTCTCATAACACCAATGTAATGTCTTTGTGAGAAGATTTTATAATGCCTTACTTATAATTTTCCGTCTCAGATTGAACACTGAACCCTCAGTATATAAAAATATCATATAACAGAAATTAGTTCTTGCACTATTTTGCAAGAAATTTTTACTCAACATGGTGTGTGCTATAACCAAAATTATTTCTTGCTTTATTTTGCAAGAACATTTTTTTTTTGTGCAACATGGTGGATGCTATAAGAGTAGTACTGTCTAACAGGATCATTCACAGAAGTTTTGGTAATATAAATAGGACAGGCCCTAGATAAAAAATAGCAAAAAAAATTTAAGAGCACAGTGGGAACAGAGCCCACATAGAAAAGAGTTAGAACAGAGTGCACCAGAAATTAAGAATGGATAAACAAGCTAGGGAAGGCACCACTCACCAAGTGGTGTACCTACCAAAGTCAGCAGACCCCTAACTATTCCTTCTGCAAAATTATCAATTTTTATCACTTATTTGGTCCTTTAGCCTGTGATTGTTACAAACATTTTGCACCCATTAATTTTCATACAACATAATAGATTATACAACAGCATATGAAAAATTACTTTTAGGTCTTTCAAACAATGTTGCAGGATAAAACAACTAGATTATTCTTATATGATTTCTCAAAACTAAATTATTTAGTAACTTATGTAAAAAGATATTGCCTATAAATTATGCAACCTCACTAAAATTTGCTTTAAAGTACTGGTCATTAACTACTTGTCACTGTTACATTTAAAATTCTTCTTTCACATCTAGGTAACTTACATTGAATCTATGAGGCAATATGAAATTTCAAAACATATACACAATAGTATTACATATAAAAATATCTATCATAGTAAACAAAAGAAAATTATATACGGAACCAGAAATTGCAGTTATTTTGTGAGAAATGCTGTGCAGCCGTCCACACACATTCCCAAACTAGTACAAGAGAAATGTCAGGCTTCATTGGTTTACCAATAATTCTAGACAGCAAAAGGTGATGTCCTAATGGTCATTTTGCAGCTACCAGAGTCTTTTTTTACACAAATATATAAAAATTAAAATAGAACTGACTTCACAAGGTGTTAATATTTTATAGTCAGCAATAAGATATTTAGCACATGTTAATTATTACATACCAGTAGTAACTCTTCCTAATGCCAGTGCTATGGAACCATACAGTTGTTAAATAAATTCAGATGTTTTCAAGAAATCAAAGCCAGCTCAACCTTTCGTATACATCAATCATTTAATCAAAGGTTAATGCTCAACATCACCCTTTCTAACTTCCTTATAGCAATTTTTCAGAATTTTCTAAAGCATACCATCAAACGCCAAAGTACAATGCAATTAAAAACAGGGCACCAATAAGCCCCTAACATTTCATTTGTCTAATATCATTATAACACTCGTAAATATCACATAATCATTATAGTTCACAATACAATAAACGCTCTTTTCTCACAGCACTTCATCTCAACATAAACCTCATCAACATCACAAAGTATTTCACAAAACTTCATAATAAAACCAATGTGCCTCAAAACAGAAAATTACTCTGAATTATAATTCTTGTATTCTATTCATAATAGTACAACATGTGTTGTAAACCAAGGAAAATATTTTAATCATTAACTTCACAGAGGTCTCAAAATCAACACTTTCCATTACACCTTTTCCTCACAAAGACACCACAATAATAACTGAACTGACATACAAATTTATTACTTTTTCTTTTTGCATAAACGTTTTTTATTCACTAAAGCAGTAGCTGTTTCGGCATTGCTACTACTAGCTGACTACTGTAATATTTTCTCAGTCTCGCCAATTTACAGCTGTAAAAAGTTTAAATATATTTCTTTTAAATCTTCTTTTAAGTGCATATAAGCTTATTTGTATCAGATTGCTAGATTAACATACTTTTCTTATACCGATACAGAGAAGACAAGTATGTAGTATAGTACAATTATAGACCAATGAACAGGAAACTAACAGAGAAACCCTACAGCATGGCAATTCAAATTTATGAAGCAATATTCACAAGGTAAAACAATAAATCAGATAGCCAATATTGACACAGTAGGATATTTTCCACATCTTAAGTAGCAGTGATCTCATCTCTATTTATCATTTCACTGTATGATACAATGTTTCTTTTCTACTTTGCTTCAATGTCATTCTTTACTTAGCATAGTTGGTAGTTATTTTCCTCTTTATGTAGTAGCTCAGTTAAGTTATTATTCCACATGGTTCTATACTTTCATACTCAGCTAAAATTTTCTTTCACCCTTGTCTTAGATTCAGCCATCAACGGCTTTCTCCAGCTACAGATATTCAGCAATAATATTTTACATGATTTACTGAATGTAAATTATTAGCATACTTAATATAAATACTCTATGGCATTGCTTCCTCAACATAGTTTTCCACAATACATCAACATAATCATCATTATTCTCATCATAAATGCATAAGATATTTTGATTAATTGTCACGTAACACAAAATATTCTCATGTTACAATTAAACATTAAATGTTAAGCAATAACATTTAACTTCCCTTACAAAAACATCATGACAGTAGCATAACAGTCATTTCCGCATTACCATGTCACGGATTCCAAATCGAGCATTATGACATTCAGCTTCCTATATACCACAAAGAAAATTGTATTGAGAACAGAATAAATACTCAGGAATGATCTGAGACTTGTGCCTCATGAAAGAACCTAATAAAATACAAGTCATGACTTATTCACAACCAGTAGGAAAGTAACACAGCAAAAACAAGAACTTACTGTGTTTTATTATTTGCACAAAAATGTATGAAAAACTGTAACTACATAGTTATTTACACATGGCAGAAAACATTTTTTTTTCTACAAAATTCCTTTTTGTGCTTTGGGGAACAGATACATATAGCTTTTTTCTTTTATTTATTTCTCTTTTCACTGCAACTATGTTGCTTTTCAGACTGAAAATTGTTACCATTTACTCAATTATGTTCCTAATGATGATAATGGTTACCATTGTGATCGCTATGTTCCCATCTGTGGTGAATATTACTGTGCCAATATTCATTACTAACTCTTTGAAAATGTGAGGGTGTCTATAGTGGTTGCATTACCCTGATATTCTTTTTCAAAACTCTAATATATCTACAAATTTCCAAAACTTCTCTACTATATCATCTGGTCTTTAGACTAGGTCCCACTGCTCTTCAGATGATAACATCCTTTTTAAAGCATCAATCTGATTGAGTTCATCAAAAGATTTGCTCAAATGAATATATTTTTATGCTGATTTTCGCAAAACTGTTTCATATAATATGCCCTTCCCAGTAATTCGGCTCATTGAAAAATTCAGGTTTTAGCATGTTCAGTCTCTGACCAAAATTTATCAAAAAATGATTTCTCAAAATTCATACAGGTTGTGTCATCATTAGCATACTGTTTGCCCAGTTTAATGCTTCATCTTCTAGGAACTTCAAAAGAAATTACATTTTCATATCATCAGTCATATTAGACACAAAGATATCTTTGCAATGCTGCAGAAAATCTATAGAATGTAAAAGATCTTTATCAGAAGTGTCTATCACAGGAATGTTGCAAAACATGGTACCAGCATGGTTGGCAAAATTTCGATTAACTGCATCATTAGACAATGTTTCAACTTTTCTACACAAAACAGAAATGCCACTTTCTAGAGTGCTGATTTTGCTGTTATTTAATTTTACATTTTCTGTGATATTGCCGTCTGCCAATTCAATTGTTTAACAAAACTGTTTTCAACCAGTGCAAGTATTAGTTTCGAAAGTCCAAATGAGACTATTTACTTTTTTTTTTCAACAGTTCCTATTTCCTTATGGACTTGTTCAATATCCATATTTTCTAACTTGAGTGAACTCATCTTTGTCATTTTTAACTGACTTCTTAAATTTCTGTTTCTTTCATTTTGGACTACACAGACTACTATCTACAATTTGACATCTGAAGTTTTTGATTGATGTCATGTAGTTGAACTGCATTTTTCTCAATACTTTCAAATAATTCTCCTATGAATGATCAGTTTGTGTGAAATGGTTTTTATTTTCTTGTTTTTGATGTTCAAATTGGTCATTTATCTGTGATAACTCATCATTACTCATTTTTATTAACTTATCCATATTATCATTGATCTTTCCATGATCTGAATCTTATTGTCATTGGTCATTTCTGTTGACAATGCCAGCATGGTACTTATATCATTATTATAATCTCCTTTTAATTACTCTATTATTTTGTCCTCTTTTACCAGTTCATCATTAACATTTTCTTGTTCTTGTTTCACTATACTACAGAAGTCTCCTGTCTCTGTATTATTGCCTGTTGTTCCAAATTCTTCAATGAGTGTCATTGTTAATGACTATACAGTGAAACACTTCACCAAACTCAAAAACAATAGAAAATGTTTCCAGTACTTAACTTTGTTGTCAGAAACCAACACTCTTAATTGTTAACCACACTTGTTATTTTATCTGTCCATTTCTTTTCTTCTTTGCAAATTCCTTTTTTGCTGTTATTGTTGCTGTTTTGTAGCTGTGGTTCATATCTGGCCAATCATTCACATAAAATTTTCCCCATATATTTTAATCTGCAACAAGAAAAATAATTCAACACAGTATTCACAATAATCATCGTCTGGTGCAGTTAACAAAATGTAAGGTGGAAATGATGTGGAGCAAGCAAAAAATTAGGTCTTTGTATTCCAAAGAACAGACTCTGAATACTGAACATTAGAGATTGCATATAGAACTAGCAAATCAAAAAATATATATTCCTTTTTTGATTGATTAATATACAGGGTTAGAACATACACAGATACCATAATAGGCAGAAAACAGACACTCCAACAAAAGAAACTCACCGAAATGGTAAACCACACAAACACCTACCAAACCCTCCACCAATACAACCAACACACCTTTCACAACAGAGTGATTAATCTAACAGACATAAAATTATTTGAACAAGAAAGCAGCTTACTTGGGAAGGGTCTCAAATATAGCATAAAAACAATGGTGTCACACAGGACAGTAGAAAATATCATAACAGAAACTGAACACATAATAAAGGAAGAAGAAAAACTAAACACACCTGAATTCAATGGAAATGTAACAAGAGAACTAGTTGCTGAGGAAATCATAGATACAATAAGGAAATTGCGGATACAAAAAGATCCATTGGACAGGGTATCCATTTCATTTTCATTGAAAAAGGGGACATTTAAAATAAATTAGGGAAAAATCTGGGACAATGAAGAAAAAGAAAGGGGAAATAAATATTGTA
Source organism: Schistocerca nitens (assembly GCF_023898315.1). Classification (NCBI taxonomy): domain Eukaryota; kingdom Metazoa; phylum Arthropoda; class Insecta; order Orthoptera; family Acrididae; genus Schistocerca; species Schistocerca nitens. The sequence goes on along the minus strand of NC_064619.1, from coordinate 544,655,758 downwards.
TTGACTAAATTTAATACACATACAAGTTTACCTTTACAACGTGCACTCAGATGATCCAAAATCACTTATTACAATTATTCTCTCACACTATCACCGTACTTTTCACTTTTATGTACTTCATCAAGAAGTGCATTTTCGTTTGAAATTGTATCATAAAAGTCAGTACACGATACACCATTAAAGTGTGTTTTGACACTGAGCAAGGCCCTCACTGTTTCAACTTTCATTCTGTTTTTTTTTTTTTTCATCTGACCACAAAGAGTTCACTAACGAAAACACACATTCCGCAGCAGCATTCGACCCAGGAATTGCCATACAAAACTCCACCAAATGAATCATGTTTTTCATGTTAATGTTTTTACTTTTGAAATAGGCAAATATTTTACACCACGTTGCACTAACACTTTCTTTGTCCCCTTCTTCACTTTTTATGAAGTTCTGTGCACATGAAAATTCATCACCAGGAAAATATGGTACTATACTTTTAACAAAAACACAACAGTCCTGAATATCCTTCCACTGTAGCTGCTCCTTTTCTGTATTAACCCAGCCAAATGCTTTAAAAGGTGTGAGAAATGGTAAACACCATTCTTTAATATACTCAATGCAAGAGTCATAGAAGTGGTCAACATAAATATGAAATTGTTCTACAGTATTTTCACCCTCTTCTTCCAGCTTTCTTAGAGTCTCATGTACAAAGGATGTGAGAAATCTTTCAGATTTTCTGTATTGTAATTTGGTCAACAATTTGTTTATTTCTTGATAAACTTCCACTATTGTGATTTCTTGTTTCTTAATACATTTAAATTTAACTGTTGTGGAGAAAGGTTTTAGCTGGCTAACAAGAAAATGTAGATGAACAATAGACACAGGGTTATCAAAGAATTGTTTAAGGATAACAAGACATTTATCAAGGGAAATGAAATATGATTTCACAGCAGGAAATATCTCTACAGTTCTTTTCAATGCTGGTAGCAGAGATAACCACATTGTCTTGCTGTGCCGAAGTACAGTTTTCTATTCAGTTTCAGTAAACTTACAGAATGACTTCAGAGATTCAACCGTTACTGTATATATGTGGAAATGCTGGTAGATTTTGTTTACAATTAATTGGCAGTCGATGGGTGGGCAATCTGAGCCAGTTTGTAAGGAATTGTGCACCACATGTGCTGGACAGCCCACACCTAATGTATTACTCACTGTGTTCTGTTGCAGTTTATAGAACAAATTGTTTTTTCCTTTCCTCTGCTTACCACCAAAATTAGTGTTAGTGTTATCTGCCGAAACTGCAATCACCTTTCCCTCAAGATCACTTCCAGCACATAATTCTGAAGTAAATCTGAAGTTTCTCCAGCTAAATTAACCAATTCGAGCACTTACACATTAATGCCATTTTCAGTGCGAAAATACCTGATAAGGAGAGGAACCAACTTTAAATCCAGATGATGCTATGTATCAATAATTAGGGAAACGAATTGAGCACTTTTCAGTTCATTTAAAACCTGCTGAGCTGCATACGGTGCAATAACATTTGAAATGATTGCGTTACATTTTGTGTTTACACATGTGAATTTAGGATCGAAAAGTTTTTTAACAACTTCTGTAGTACAGTCCATTGACTTAGAGCTATGGTTACACATTGCACTGTGGTATGCAAACGTAGCTTCTTGCGCTGCCGACTGCCTATCCATTTCTGTTACTGATTTTAAGTTTTCACAGTAGTCACTCACGTTTTATTTGCTCTTTTCGTTTGATCACTCATGCGATGTTTCTTCGTCTTAATGTGATTCACAATGTCAGACCTTCCATCATGACCCACTGTAAATTTTGATCTGCACAACGTACATTCTATAGTTTCTCCACTACCAGTGTTAGAAGGAAACTCGCTTTTTATATTGCTGTTAAAATAACACTTTCGTTTTGGCATAATGAAACAGTGATTGCACAGTGCAAAACATTAACAGTGTGGTGACGAAAGCCAGAGAGCAAGTATCAGTGGTGTAAAGTATCTCTGGACCGAAAGGACGGATTCAGTGGATCGATTTAGAAGAGAAGAATCTTCGTTGTTATTCGTAACCTATAGTGCGTTTAAAATTACTTGCGATTTTTGACAGTTCGGTACATGTTTGGGCTATGCTGAAAGTCATCACACGCTTCCTAGCGTAAACAATTCCGCAGTTAATAGCAAGTCAAACAACCATTCGCTTAAAATACTCTAGCCAAGCGCAATCATAAGAAAACGGGATATTTGAGCGTCCACAAAAGAACTTTCGGGACAGCAGGACATTTTGGTAAAAAACAGGACTGTCCCGGGAAAAACGGGACGAATGGACACCCTATCATTGGAAGGTACTGATTGCTGCAAAAAAGTCATTTAGTGACAAAATAATATATAATGCAGAGAATAAAAGAAAAGCAGTCTGGGATGTTATAAAAAAGAAAATGAGGAAAGACAAACAATTACAGAATAACATACTGTTAAAGGAGGGGGATAAGGTAATAAATGATCCACAACACTTAGCAAACTATGTAAACGAGCATTTTTCAAGTATTGTAGAGAAGTTACAGCAAAAATTCCCCGAAACAAATACAACACCTGTAAATAATGTTGCACTAAATACAATGATGTTACTTCCAACCACAGAGAATGAAGTCAATAAAACTGTTCAAAGACTAAAAAACAAAACGTCTGTTGGTATAGACGAAGTACCAATGTGTATACCGACACAATGGATAGGGATTATACAATGCCCCTTAATAAATATAATAAATTAGTCCTTCACATCAGGGACTTTTCAGGATCAGTTAAAACAGGCAAGAGTTGTACCTTCGCTTAAGAAAAGTAATGCAGAAAACATAGAAAATTTTCCTGCTGTCATTATTCTCACAAATAATACGAGCAATTATAAAAGACAGATTAATGAATTACCTGAATAAATACAATCATTTAAGTGATTCACAGTTTTCTTTCCGAAGTGGCAAAAATATGGAGTCTGCCATAGTACAATTCACAAAAGTTGTACTTGATGCTCTTCATAAAGACAAGTGTGGTGCACAGGAATATTTTTGGTTCTTTCTAAGGAGTTTGATACGGTCGACCACAAGATTTTATTAAATAAATTAGAAGCTTGAGGACTAAGAGGGATAGATAATGACTGATTTTGATCATACCTAGCAGATAGATTACAAAGAGTAGAGATAACACATACTTCAAATAGATCTAAACATTTAGTAAAACACTTATCAGAACCAAAATACATTAATGTAGGGGTTCCACAAGCTGGCATATTAGGACCAATGCCATTCCTGATATATATCAATGACTTTCCCGGTAGTGTTACTCACAGTGAAAAAATTCTCTTCACTGATGACAGCAATATTATAGTTGCTGAGAAAACAAGAGAACTCCTTGCTGAGAAAGCAAATGAAAATTGGTCCATAATCAATAAAGGGACATTGAAAATAAAGAAAACTAATGTCATGAATTTCAGTTTAAAGAGGAAAAATTACAGTCTTAAATTAAATGTTGATGGCACCTCCATGGACTGTGTAACAAAGGCAAAATTTCTAGGAACGAATATTGATTCTCAGTTGAAATGGTGTGAACACACAAAGGTACTTGCAAACAGAATGTCATCAGCACGTTATGCTCCTAGAATGCTATCATCAATGTGTAACATTCAGTGTCTTTTAGTTACATATTATTCATATTACACTCTAGTCTTAGCTATGGCATTCTTTTTTTGGAAACAAATGCACAAAATATGAACATACTTTTCAAACTCCAGAAAAGATCCATAAGAATATTAACCAAAAATACTAGCTGAGATCATAGTAAAGATCTGTTCAAAACACTAGGTATTTTAACTGCTCAATGTGAATAGATTTACCAGTCAGTTGTACCCATCAAAAATAACATTGCTAATTACTACACAAATAGCTCTTTCTATGACCATACAACCAGAGATCGATTCAACCTACATTTACCAAGAAAAAGTGAACATACAACTGAAAATAGCATTTTCTACGAAGAAATTAAAGTGTACAATAAATTACCGAAAGAAATTTAAAAAATTGCAAAAATACACTTATTTAAAAAGGCAGCTAAAAAGTACCTTTAATGCAAAAGATTTTATACATTAGATAAAACAGTTTAGGTGTTTGATAAAAATGTTAACAAAATAATAATAGTAATAATGATTATAAAACATGCAACATTCCACATAACATCTTCACTTTATTTTTTTCCTTCTTTTCTCCTTTCTAGAAATATTTACCTCCAAGCTATGCATAGCACAGTACTAACACCTCTTCCTCTTTCTGAGCTCAGCATCTCACTCATTATGGAGGGATGCTGACTCAGTTTTTCCAGATAGGAAATGGAACGTTGCGGTACAGAAAGTGGCCCAGAGATCGCCTGTGTGTGTGTGTGTGTGTGTGTGTGTGTGTGTGTGTGTGTGTGTGTGTGTGTGTGTGTGTTTGTGTGTGTGCGTGTGTTTGTGTTTGTGTGTAGTGAGTGAAGTGTTATGATGAAACAATGTTCATATAGTGTGTGCAGCGACTGATAGTGATATATGAGTGAGCAGTGTCGCATTACATTATTAATAAGTTAATTACAAAAAAAGCTAGAAGTCTGTAAATATGAATTAGCTTATTTTAAATTGGTCTAAGCTTGTAAATACTTTGGCATGTCCTATATCCTTGTAAAAAGAGATCTACAGATGAATAAAGCTACTACTACTACTACTACTAAATAAGGAACATAATCAAAGAGAACAAAACAACCATAAAAGAAAACACTAGGACTGCTGAAGAAAAGACCTACAGAAAACTACACAACAAATTAACACGAGAAAATGCCATCATCATACAATCCGACAAGGGTAACTTAATAGTAGTCATAAACAAACAGGAATACATTCAAAAACATTGGAATTCATTCGAAGCAACATCACAGAATTAAGAAGTGACCCAAAAAACTGATACCAAAGTAAGTTCGGAAAACCCTGAAAAACATAGAAACAATTTTCACAGAAACACAGATTAAAAGAATGATACAGAAAAATCCCAAGGCCCTCACCCAAAAATCATTGAAGTTCAGAAACCTGGAATACCTATATATCAATTGATAAACTTCACCGAAGCACCAAAATACCATTTAGCCAAACACACACACAGACTCTGCTATGGACAGTATACAAATACACTGGAAACAGAAGTCTAAAGAATGCAAGTGACTTAATATAAAAAATTTAGAAATGAAAATATACCGAACACAGCAACATTTGACATAATTTCCATGTACACACACATCCCAACAGAAGGAACCATCAACATCATAGAAAGATACCTCCAAGTACAAGGAAACATACCCACAACAAACATACAAGGAATATCAGCCATACTGAGGCTCGTTACAGGTCAAAACTACTTCACATTCACCAACAGATTCTACTCTGAACAAGATGGACTACCCTTGGGATTCCCAATCAGTGGCCTCCTAGCTGACATTTTGCTCAATCAGAGAGAAAACCAGATCTTTGACATAATAATAATACAAAAACAGTAGAAAATAGTGTATTGGTACAGATATGCAGATGACATAATTTGCTTAATAGATGAACCACAGTATCGCATGAAACAACTTCATGACAACATAAACTCCATCCACCCACGAATACAATTCAGCACTGAAACGCAAATAGATGAAAAACTTAAGTTCTTAGATTTCACCATACACAAGAGAAACAACAAACATGAATTCACAATCTATAGAAAACCCACAATCACCACCACAATTATTCATAATTAATCCAATCACCTCGTAACTCACAAAGAAGTCAGCTTCAGACATTTACTTCAAAGGCTGAACAAAATACCCATGAACAAACATGTTTACAGTCAAGAACTGAACACAATAAAACCGAGTGCTCAGGAGAATGGATACGATGCAAAGAGAGTAGACAAAATAAACCACAAAATACAAAAACAAACAACACAGAACCATGAAACACACACACAAACGCAGAACCACCCACAACAAATCAGCAGACAGTAAGCTACAATTGGCACTTAATGACTTACAACAACAAAGCCGCACACAGGGTGGGTAATACACTAAAGAAACAAGGACTCAGCATCGCATGCAGAACCAACAACACAATACAAAGCACACTTGGAAGAAATACCACCAACACTGATAAATACAACGAGTCCAGAATATACCATCTTACTTGCAACTGTTGTCAATCTGTGTATGTGGGCCAAACATGTAAAAATTTTAGAACCAGATCTACAGAACACCTTAGAGCACTGAAAAGTAATAGCTCATACTCAGCACTTGCAGACCACCTGATAGCACACAGTCACCACCCAACAACATTAGACCTGACTTACACATTCTAAAAACTAGTATCAGCTTATGCCAAAAATTAACTGTAGAAGAAAATTATCACATTCTAAAATCAATAGTCCAAGGATAGAAAGTACTCAATGAATACACATCACTGTGCAACAAAACCCTCTTCGATACAATAGAAGAATTATACAAATAACACCTGCACCAAAATTACTCATGGAAAAAACATTTACAAAAAAAATATCTTTCTTCCCCCGTCCCTGCATCTCTCTCTCTCTCTCTCTCTCACACACACACACACACACACACACACACACAGCACACACACACAAACCAAGCGCCACGGACGCCAAATCAAATACAATTCAAACTCGCGCGCCTCTCTCAGTCAAACACGCTAGGAAACAAATGAATACCAGACAGCCACAAAACACATAATGGAAGCGCAAACACTGCCTATGTTTTGAGAAATCGAAACAGTGCAGTATCAAGCGACCACTGGTCACGAAGAGCCTATTTATTTCGTCAACAACACAAGAGAACACACCATAATTTCAAAACTGTGAGTTACACACAAAAAAAGTGATAAAGACTCGTATACGTTCGTAAATTCGTAACAAACAGAAAAATAAATTACGTTTTGCTGTTTGAAGATGACAAGTTGTGTTTGTGTAGCAGAAGAGCTACCTAAATAAATGGACAATACCATCGTGTAACCTATGTTAACTAATGCATTAATCCACTTTTCGCCAATTAAGCTATAAATGGAACTTTGACATAATGTTATATACAACACAAATGCTAATATGTAGCAACATTTTCACATTTAAAAATAAAAATTAAACCCACTGCAAGGTAGCACAAAAATGCTGAAACATGTATGGGTGAAACAATACAGAAAAAAGGTGTCTTGCATAAAGTGGAATTTCGCATCCCACAGTATTCACATTTCACTCAGAAAATCAAGGATGAAGTCACCATTTTCTGACGCTCCACACCCTCTCGTAGCCCCAAGTTGGTTTATTAATTTTTGAGTAAATTAGTAACTTGGGTGGTCGATCACATTTTCAGAACTGATGCGGTGAGACAGTGACACACTGCAGCGAGTGACCAAAGGTGACGAATTTAAATAACCAGTTCTGTTAACAATAAAACTTCTCATATTTTTGTCGCTGTTCTTTGTTTTTTATTGATGGCTCACTGTGCATTTCCTTTTGTGATTCATCTTTTCAGAATCTTCTAGAGGATGATCCGGTTGATGTTTGAATACTGATATGAATTCTGGAGGACTTTATACAGAATTACACATATATTTTCAGTCTTTTCACTTCTCCGTACAAATCAATAAAACACGCATAACTCGTTCTCCATTCTCGCACTTCAAACTCGTACAACCAACTGCACAAACGAAACAAAGATGTGCCTCTAATCACATTTAGCAAAGAAATTTTGTCACATAAGATCTATTTACGTTAAACAATATTTGGCGCATTCATTCATAAATGAAATACAATTAATTGTCCATAATTTTTTTAATCCGTAGTGATCGTTGTAATTACATTAAGTGTTTGTAAGCGTTGCCATTTAAACATTTTGGCATTACTATGTAATAGTGTACTGTATGGTTTTTATGACTTCGGTGCGGTATCGTTCACTTCATATGATCCGAGACCATATCTCATCATAATCAGTTTTATTACAGTATGTGGAAGGGAAGAGGAGGCAAGCGAGAAAGAGATTTCAGATTTAGGATTATGTGATGAGTGGTAGCACATACACCATCATTAAGAAGGAAGCAACGGACTACAGGAAATTGAGACGCAACGTTCCTGCTAACAAAGCAGAAATCATGATGAAGAATTTGTCCTGTAGGATAGTGAAATCAACCAAAACATGAGATATCCACAGTGCTAGACGTCGAGCGTTTAAAATCCCCTTTAAGATATAAAGTTAACAGAAGCCTGGCAGATTTCGTTGGTAACAACCATAGTCTGTGCAGCAGCCGTCACCGGCAAAGGAGAGGCACTTACTGTGTGGGTAGGGTGTACAGCTACTCCACAGCAAGTGAGCAGTCTGTAACCGAATAGACCATGAAATTTGAGTTAATACCGGAATAAAATTGAAATAAACAAAGAGAACAGTCTCAAATGAATGATGAGATGTTACAATCCAGAAAAACAACAATAAATCGAAGTTCACCAGAAAAATATCCTGCTGTTTACGATTACCAGCATTTGATCCACCTTTGGGCCGCAGCGATGCGGCGTGGCATAGATTCCATAAATTGTCGAAGATATGACTAATTAGATGACGAAATGGGACGTGAAACTCTCTTAAATTAAAGGCCAGTGTCTTGTGGTCACTGAGCTGGTGCTCGATTGCACCCCAGATGTGTTCCATGGGGTTTAAATCGTCAGAATTTGGTGGCCAACACATCAAAATGAATTCACTATTATAACCAATGTAACAAGACTCTTGTCTCGTGACATTGACAGGTATCCTGTTGGAATAAGCGATGAGTGGCAAGGAAGGCAACAAACGCATATGAATGTAGGTTCTCCACAATTTTGTTCACTAATCCTACAGGTGTAGTGGTTCTTTCCATTACAACATATGCACCATGAATATCGAAATGAGTATCTTGCAGATTATAATACTTCGGCAACAGCCTAAGCCAATGACGCAATCTATGTTTCGAGCAGCCTGTATCATGGTGAATACGGATACGCACATCAACGTGATATAAGAAGAAATGTGGTTCATCTGACCAGGCGGCTCGTATCATCCATTAATCCACGTTCCTACTTCAGTTATCCCATTCAAAGCTGCAGTTGTACATAAATGACAATGTTCTTGGTCAACATGGGAACATGGAGCGTCATCTGCTGCGGAGCCTCATCCTCGATATTTTGCACTGAAAGTTGTGTTCCAAAGCACATCGTGTGGCTGTTACGCCACCTAATAAGAAAGGGAAACAAATGAAAATTTTTCTGATGTTCACACTAGCATAGCCACAGCCGACACAAGGCAGAGGGAGTGACACAGCTATACAACAGAAAGAAAGAATCATCACAGTAAGTCGACTGTATAAACGGCACCACTCGCGGGGCAAAAGTAATTAATTGAACAGAATAATAACTGAGATAAGGAGGCAGATACATGTTAGTTAGCTCTTGTTATGGCAGCAACAAGCAATATGTAGAATGTAAGAACATCTGTCAGATCTTGGCAGTACAGCTAAGAGGAGATATCAAATCGTTAAGCAAACTCAGTGGAATGAGGACTGCTGACAATTAGTAAACGAATGAGCCACATTCGGTCATAAAGAACAGAGCCAGGTACCATAGCCCCTGCTAGTTCCCATAAATGCCCAGTTCTCCAGTTTTGTATCCAGTTCGACATCAACATCGATGGTGTTCATTCCAGAGCACTCGTTTCAATGACTATTAAGGTGTAGTGAGCCCTATGTATTAGTTTTTCCAGCACTTCTTGTGAACATACTGATGCTGTTCCCAAACGACAGCATCCAAGTTACCATGACTGGATTGTAACTGCTGGGTGAAAGAGCTGTCCGGCGCATGTGTCCTTGACAGCCTTCTGAGTATCAATGGCATACTTATTTCGTGGGGCTAGCATAATCCAATTACACGACTTCTCACATGGGGACGTTATGAGTGAAGGTTACTTTCTGGTGTGAGACTGAAGCCGCCTCATCCGAGTAAGAGGCCATTTTTTTTTGGTCATCAGTCTACTGACTGGTTTGATGCGGCCCGCCACGAATTCTTTTCCTGTGCTAATCTCTTCATCTCAGAGTAGCACTTGCAACCTACGTCCTCAATTATTTGCTTGACGTATTCCAATCTCTGTCTTCCTCTACAGTTTTTGCCCTCTACAGCTCCCTCTAGTACCATGGAAGTCATTCCCTCATGTCTTAGCAGATGTCCTATCATCCTGTCCCTTCTCCTTATCAGTGTTTTCCACATAATCCTTTCCTCTCCGATTCTGCGTAGAACCTCCTCATTCCTTACCTTATCAGTCCACCTAACTTTCAACATTCGTCTATAGCACCACATCTCAAATGCTACGACTCTCTTCTGTTCCGGTTTTCCCACAGTCCATGTTTCACTACCTCACAATGCTGTACTCCAGACGTACATCCTCAGAAATTTCTTCCTCAAATTAAGGCCGGTATTTGATATTAGTAGACTTCTCTTGGCCAGAAATACCTTTTTTGCATAGCGAGTCTCCTTTTGATGTCCTCCTTGCTCCGTCCGTCATTGGTTATTTTACTGCCTAGGTAGCAGAATTCCTTAACTTCATTGACTTGGTGACCATCAATCCTGATGTTAAGTTTCTCGCTGTCCTCATTTCTACTACTTCTCATTACCTTAGTCTTTCTCCGATTTACTCTCAAACCATACTGTGTACTCATTAGACAGTTCATTCCATACAGCAGATCATTTAATTCTTCTTCACTTTCACTCAGGATAGCAATGTCATCAGCCAATCGTATCATTGATATCCTTTCACCTTGTATTTTAATTCCACTCCTGAACCTTTCTTTTATTTCCATCATTGCTTCCTCGATGTACAGATTGAAGAGTAGGGGCGAAAGGCTACAGCCTTATCTTACACCGTTCTTAATACGAGCACTTCGATCTTGATCGTCCACTCTTAATATTCCCTCTTGGTTGTTGTACATATTGTATATGACCCGTCTCTCCCTATAGCTTACTCCTACTTTTTTCAGAATATCGAACACCTTGCACCGTTTTATATTGTCGAACGCTTTTTCCAGGGCGACAAATCCTATGAAAGTGTCTTGATTTTTCTTTAGCCTTGCTTCCATTATTAGCCGTAACGTCAGAATTGCCTCTCTCGTCCCTTTACTTTTCCTAAAGCCAAACTGATCGTCACCTAGCGCATTCTCAATTTTCTTTTCCATTCTTCTGTATATTATTCTTATAAGCAGCTTCGATGCATGAGCTGTTAAGCTGATTGTGCGATAATTTTCGCACTTGTCATCTCTTGCCGTCTTCGGAATTGTGTGGATGATGCTTTTCCGAAACTCAGATGGTATGTCGCCAGACTCATATATTCTACACACCAACGTGAATAGTCGTTTTGTTGCCACTTCTCCCAATGATTTTAGAAATTTTGATGAAATGTTATCTATTCCTTCTGCCTTATTTGACCGTAAGTCCTCCATAGTTCTTTTAAATTCCGATTCTAATACTGGATCCCCTATCTCTTGTAAATCGACTCCTGTTTCTTCCTCTATCACATCAGAAAAATCTTCACCCTCATAGAGGCTTTAAATGTATTCTTTCCACCTATCTGCTCTCTCCTCTGCATTTAACAGTGAAATTCCCGTTACACTCTTAATGTCACCACCGTTGCTTTTAATGTCACCAAAGGTTGTTTTGACTTTCCTGTATGCTGAGTCTGTCTTTCCGACAATCATATCTTTTTCGATGTCTTCACATTTTTCCTGCAGCCATTTCATCTTAGCTTCCCTGCACTTCCTATTTATTTCATTCCTCAGCGACTTGTATTTCTGTATTCCTGATTTTCCCGGAACATGTTTGTACTTCCTCCTTTCAACAATCAACTGAAGTATTTCTTCTGTTACCCATGGTTTCTTCGCAGCTACCTTCTTTGTACCTATGTTTTCCTTCCCAACTTCTGTGATGGCCCTTTTTAGAGATGTCCATTCCTCTTCAACAGTACTGCCTACTGCGCTATTCCTTATTGCTGTATCTATAGCGTTAGAGAACTTCAAACGTATCTCGTCATTCCTTAGTACGTCCGTATCCCACTTCTTTGTGTATCGATTCTTCCTGACTAATGTCTTGAACGTCAGCCTACTCTTCATCACTACTATATTGTGATCTGAGTCTATATCTGCTCCTGGGTACGCCTTACAATACAGTATCTGATTTCGGAATCTCTGTCTGACCATGATGTAATCTAATTGAAATCTTCCCGTATCTCCCGCCCTTTTCCAAGTATACCTCCTCCTCTTGTGATTCTTGAACAGGTTATTCGCTATTACTAGCTGAAACTTGTTCCAGAACTCAATTAGTCTTTCTCCTCTTTCATTCCTTGTCCCAAGCCCATATTCTCCTGTAACCTTTTCTTCTTCTCCTTCCCCTACAACAGCACTCCAGTCGCCCATGACTATTAGATTTTCGTCCCCCTTTACATACTGCATTACCCTTTCAATATCCTCATACACTTTCTCTATCTGTTCATCTTCAGCTTGCGACGTCGGCATGTATACCTGAACTATCGTTGTCGGTGTTGGTCTGCTACTCTTACACTAAAGGCTTCGCTTGCCAGACGGTAGCCGCCAGACTTAGGCTAAACTACTTAAACAACGGACTTGTTGACCATAAGCGCTCAGCCGACAATAGGAGACAGTGGAATTCCTCCATATCACCGGCAAGAGGCGTCAGCTGAGACTGGCGAGGAGACACAGAACAGTAAATCAGAAAGATTAAGTAATAACTTGCTAATCACGTTTTAATAAATCCGAAAGACCATCTGCAGGTTCTACAAAACCATCATGACAACGCAGAGGTGTCTCCTCTCGGCAATCGTACATCGTTTTCTCGTACCATCACCATCGTTCAACCACGGTTTGTAATTGCTCACAAAGAGTAACACACAAACAGTCAAACAATTTTGTCACTTTCGAGAAGCTGTTTCTCACTTGCTGGGCCCTAGCACAGTGCCTTTTTTCAAGTCGCCTATCAGAGCATTTCCGATTTACGACCCGTATCCCACTAGAATAATTCCCCATTCTTCTCTGCCCCCCTTATGTACTTAAATCACGTGCCCGTAACGCCACTGATGGCCTTTAATCGTGCAGTATACAGTGGTCAATGAATTAGTTATCCGTATGAAATAATGAGCAAACCAGTTGCCTGGAGCATTGTACATGGTGTAGTGCTGCTACAAGATTATCATGTGACCACCGCTGATGTAAGTCATGACAGTGAAATTGTGTACATGCCACTTGGTTGGCTGGAAAAAGTGCAGTAACATGGCTCGTCGTGGTATACGTTTCATACAATGCGTTTATCGCACATCGCACTGAAATTCACTCGGAAAGAAATATAGCTGTTGAACAGACTGGCTGTAAGCTGTGCTGAGCTGAGATTATTTACCTTTTGATGCTTTATGGTATTCATGTGCCCCTAAAGCCGAACGTTGTCACCGCATGAATTGTAGTTTGGAGCGTAACTGTCTCTGCAGGGGTGGCCGAGCGGTTCTAGGCGATACAATCTGGAACTGTGCGCCTGCCTCGGGTATGGATGTGTGTGATGTCCTTAGGTTAGTTAGGTTTAAGTAGTTCTAAGTTGTAGGGTACTGATGACCTTAGAAGTTAAGTCCCATAGTGCTCAGAGCTATTTGAACCATTTTGTCTCTGCAGAAATGGGTCCTGCAAGTGGTATCCGAAGTTTTTTTAAGTCATCTCGTGATTTTTCCAGTCCTCTGGTCACCAGAACATCAGCATGAAAGTTGGTATTATGCACCTATTAATCAACAATCCGATTTACATGCTTCGAGCTGCACTCCATAAATGAACACACATATGTACAATTGTACTTTTCAGAGAGATCAGTATCACAGCATATATCATTACAAACACGTATAAGCAAAGTCGATAACTGATGCACAGCCCGTTGTTAACCAGTTGTTTTACAGACACCACGAAATGGTGCGAATGGGATTCGAATTGAATGTTTGATAATCAGTGGCACTGTGACGCGGCAGCCTGTTTCAGGCCTTCTCCTCACATTTTATCCAATTGCATACTGGTTTGCATGCAAGACTCTCTCGCTTCAATTACTTTCCGATTCGGATTTTACCACTCAAATTCTCACTCGTTTTGCACGCTTATTACATGAGTACGTAATTAAATACCACATTCCTTGTACCTAAACTTACATTTCATGCTTGTAGCTTGTCCCTTTCATGTATCTGGATTGGATCAGGGGAACTGCTCTTCGCTGGGGACAGAAGCATGTGGAACGTTTCGCACGCTGTTGAGAAGCTGCGTGTCACTCGCAGTGCTGGTTTTCACTTTAGCAGATGACACGGGCACCAGAAAAAAATCGTTTGAGTGATTATCCTCCAGGTACCTCGAACAACGGTAGGTGGAACTTTCGACTGCCGTCCTCTATAGTAGCACGGGAAAACAGTAGTTGAGGTGGTGAGAACTAGCAACCTATTTGTCTTTATCCGCCGGCCTGAGTGGACGAGCGGTTCTAGGCGCTACAATCTGGAACCGCGTGACCGCTACGGTCGCAGGTTCGAATCCTGCCTAGTGCAAGGATTTGTGTGTTGTCCTTAGGTTAGTTAGGATTAAGTAGTTCTTAGTTCTAGGGGACTGATGACCACAGTTAGGTCCCATAGTGCTCAGAGGCATTTGAACTATTTTTGATTTTGTCTTTATCCCACGGTCTTTGTCTCCATGCACCGTTTCCAGAAGCTAAATATTTAATCTGTCGTGAGTCTACGAAATTTCCAAACTCTGTCCTCTCCGTGAGGACATTTTGCTTTTACAAACTTCCCACACTTTCCCACAAGCAAGTCTGTCCATGGGAATGGTACGACACTCGGTTCTCGTTTTCATAAACAGGAATCTCAATGGAAGACACACATTTCACGTAATAGTGGATGCTAGTAAAGGACTTCCACATGGCTCATCGGAAGAGCACTTAGGCCATTTCTGAGCTTGCCTAGAAAGAGTGTGTTCGGTGCTTTTCCAAGGTCTCAGAGAAGCTATCAAAATTTGGAGACACATTCTCATTCTGAATATCCGTCTATGTCTATTTTCGGATTCTCATGCGAATTGTGCACTTTGATTCAGTTTCGGCTTTCACGCTTGTACGCTTTTTTAATTTTTTTTTATTCTGCCTAAGTTTTCGAAGATCATTCATGATTCACTCATTAGTATGCTTGTTCTCATTAGTATGCATGTTTTCTGCAATGTAAGTCTAGTTTCAAAGGGGATCTTTCTTCCGCACCATTCATGTTTCAATTCGGTATTGAGTTAATGCAATGGAGTTCACGCATCTCTTGATGATACTTTCTGTACCTTCTTTGATTTGTCAATGTGTTATGTGCTCTGTTCTGATTCATATGCTTTTTTTAATAATTATAAAACTTTACAGTCAATGTTGGAAACGTATTTCGTGTGTCTGGGCACTATTTCAGTCTTAACTGTCCAGCAACACGCTGCTTGCGATCTTAATAACAACCCGTTTTTTTTATCTCTAATTTGTCTTATTTATGAAAAAATCATTCCCGAATTGTTTGTAATCTCCGTGTTAATGTGTTCTAAGCAGACTTTATATTGTTTCAATAAACCTTATGTTCACCAGATCAAAACGATTATTGAGCAATCATTTAAGTAAATCATTCAGTAGTTTCCCAGGTCCTTCAGCCATAAGCAATAGGCAAGGCCCCTGAAGGGTTCATAATCATGTCAAATAACGTTTCCAGTGTGCGCAGCAATTTATTTTTCTAGTGCCTTATTAACTTATTTGGCGTAACCTATCACTTTACTTGACCTGGTATAAAGGAATAAACATCAGTCTATTATGCATATACACGAAGAACCTGACGAGCGCACCCAGGTTCTGACAGCACTGCCGACTGGGTTTCGCTATAATAGAGGATGTAATAACGTTGTCAGCACGGAAAGCCAGTTGAGCAGCTAATCAATAAAGAGCATATTAGCCCACTAATTACAAAATCCAGCATTATCACCACGTAAGGGTTTTCATCATGAATTTCTTCGAATCATAGAGCCAGTTCTCACTCTGTGATCAGCCCGGGACAGTGCTGTGAACGGGAGCTGCATAGTTATTAGACGCTCCTAGTACACGTCTCCACTGCTACTGCCACGTCTCATATAGGCAGTAACGTCCCAAAAACATCAGTGCCTGCTGACACCGGAGTGACACTGGCGCCCATTGAATGAGCTTTCAGCATTGTTCGGAAATCAAACTGTACGTTTTACGGTGGAAGTAGCTGCTTGTACAACCAAAAATGAATGTTTTGAACTGAAACAGAAGCTATAATGTTTCGTAAACGGTATGGAAAACAAATTATTTAGTAAGTGTAGTAGAAATTTTCTTATTCTTGAGCAACACTACTAAAAATGAATTGCATGACTTATCTAAAGATTTAATATTAAATTTGGAGTTTCTGACGTGCACACTCTTGATGTAAAAATGGCACAGAATTTCTGTGAGAGTTGGTCACACTATATTCACTAACGCTGCAGCCGTGGTGGTATAGGAAAGTTTTTAAGTATGGAAGATAGTTAATAAAAATCCCTAAATGTGAATCAAATCCTCGTGGGGCAATAAAACTGTATACTGAACCAGGGAACTTGCCTCTTTTGGGCATGGGTCTGACGAAGTGCGGTATACAGTTTCGACTCATGACACGCCGTTACACCTTTATTTCTCTCTCATGCCTACGAAGCTTTACACAAGTCATCCTGCGTATATTTCCGGACTAGTACTTCAGGGGGAAAGGGAATGGAGGAGAAATAATTTACCCACAGTGAAGGAAACTGATTATTGACTGATTTTTTCGCAGCACACGGGAATGCACATCCATCCGAAACATCCTGGCTGAAAAGTGTGCTCACTGAAAGGCCTACGGCGTTTCTGTTTCTCTTATTTTTAGTCTGTGCAATGAGTATTCTCTATTTTCATCCAAAATCAACATTTAAATTTCTGCGTTTTCCGTTCTTCACATCAGGTGTGCGCTGCATCTGCTCCTTTCCGAGATCATGATCATTTCTTTCCCTGTTATATTCCAATCAGAGATCGCCCGGCGTCATTAATGATCACTGTGGTGTAGCTGATTTCTTTGTCAATGACAAGTTTGTACGCACTACTGGATGCCTCTACTGTCTCATTTCACTAAATGTGCGATTGAAGACTTTGGCACTACGTAGAGTGTTGCAGCAAGAGGAGCCATAACAACAATTCACACATCTCGGAGTGACCGAGTTTCATTTGTTAGCGCATTAAGAGAAGAGGAATGTGCAAAATTTAAATTACTATGGTAGAAGTTGCAGTAGATGTATGCAGAAGGACAAATAGCCGAATTTGGTGGAGGGAGACACGACAGTGGAATGAAAGAGTCGAGGAGGTAATAGGAAGGAAGACCAAGCCCTTAAGACTAGGGTCCCGAGAAATGACCGAATTAGCAGAAGAGGAGTATAAGAGACATACCAAAGAGGAAAATAAGGCAATGGAGAAGATAGCAGAGGCAATAAGAAAGTATGGAATGGTAAAAGGTTTGAGAGAAGATGCAACAATAATAGATAATAATAGGAATGAGATTGATAACAAAGAGACTGAAGTTAGTGAGGAAGGAGTCCTTCGAGCATTAGGAAAATCTGAATCATTTGGAGGTAACGATAATAGACTAAAGTATGTAGGAGTAAACTCTGTGGAGAGGGTGGATTTGGACCTGACATGGAATGCCACGACAACATGAAAGGAGGGGGGATAGCACCACATGTGGATGAAGTAAGTGTTGAGAGAGTGACGGAGGCAGAAGAATTTGGAAAACAATGGCTACATCTTGTGATGAGGGTGGTGTGGAATGAGAAGAAGACTCCAGAAGTTTGGAAGAGGGCACTAATTTTGTCTGCATTCAAGAAAGGCTGTAGGAAGAACTGTAAAACTGTAGGGGAGTCACGCTGATGGACACTGTGCCAAGGCATATGAAAAGTTCCTAGAGTACACAATCCGAACAAGCGTCGAAAACAAATTTAGAGAGTGACACCTTGGTTTTAGAGCTGGGAGGTCAACTGTTGATCTCGTATTTGCAGTGAAGGAACTCCAGGAGCACCGCTACGTATTTGGAAAGACCTTGTGATGGTCTTTCTCGATATAGAAAAGATATTTCATAGCGTCTGTAGAAGAAAGGCCTGCTAAGCACTAGGAATGAAAGGAGTGGAAGAAGGAACAAGAACTAGAGTGGACGAGATGGACTGTGGAAGTTTGAGGTGAGTGAAATAGGGATATAAAAGGACTGACTGGTTCTAGGAAATAAATGAAGTGAAACATGGCAGTGCATTGTCGCCTCTCCTCTTCATTGTGCTCTTGGAGGATGAGGGGAAACAGGAAGGAGGAGATTCAGGAACAGCTCGATGCTTGGGAAAAACTATGAGACTGTATGGAATGAAATTTAATGTAACCAAATGTGAGATACCCATCAGAACTAGAAATAATTATAAACCAAGTAGAGAAAAAAGGATTGGTGGTCAACAATTGAAGACGGGCAGTGTTAAGTACTTTGGCAGTGTGATGGAGGACAATGGAAAAAATGAGAAAGACATCAGTGAACGTCACTGACAGCCAGAAGCATTCCTACGAAGTCCCACAAAAAAGCAAAGAAGATATATATTTATAGAAGTTACTGCATCCCAATACTATGTGTCTGAAATGTGGGTAATGAAGAAAAGGGATGTAATCAGAGTACAAGGCTTGTGAAGTGAAGCTCTTCAGAAATGGTTAGAAATAAAAAAAAGAGACAGGATGAGGAATCAAATGGTAAGGGAAATAGTAAAAGTAGCACCCATGCAGATCAGGATAGAAGCATCAAAGTTAAGATGATCTGGGCGCCTAAAGATAGTGGAATACAAGAGGACTCCCAAGAAGATACATGAAATGGAAATGCGAAGGAAACGACTAAGAGGAAGACCAATGGATAGATGCTTGGAAGATGTGGAGGAATGTTATGAGAAAATGGACTATGACTGGACCGGAGTGAACATCAAAAGATAGTGGGGAAACAGCAATGCATGACGAGGCTTATGTTGCAAACAGGCCCAGTGTGGGGCTGAAAACTGTTCAAGAAGATGAAGGTGATTAGTCCATTAGGACATTTATATTTGAGACATAATTAATCTAGCATTAACTTTTGCCCATTTAATCATATTTATTATTATTGGCCTGCTTGTATGGCATAATGTTCAGGGCGTTGGTTTACGAGTTAAGAAGGTGAAATGGACCCGGATTGAATCGACACAGCGGTTTAACGACCACGGGATGCTGTATCGGCCAGACTAAGTACGGGTCGGCGGGTTCTACGGGCTTTCTGCCACGCTGTTTTAGGGAAATGCTGGGCTAGATCCCAAATCCCTCAAAGTGCGTGATATCTCAACAATTAAGAAAGGGACAAC
Source organism: Schistocerca nitens (assembly GCF_023898315.1). Classification (NCBI taxonomy): domain Eukaryota; kingdom Metazoa; phylum Arthropoda; class Insecta; order Orthoptera; family Acrididae; genus Schistocerca; species Schistocerca nitens. Next base: position 544,636,172 of record NC_064619.1, on the reverse strand, counting down.
ACACAGAACAATGTTCCAACGATTCACAGACCGGTGGCGCACACGAGATACGCTCAGCCCTACGGCGTCAAGAAGGTCATCCGGTTATACAGTTAAATTATAAAATAAAGCAGGCCAGCTCCTGGAAATGTGGACAAGGTGCTAGACCAGATAAACGCTACGGCGAAGAGGACAAAGAAGAATCGTATTTCCTATTAATTCTGTACGTCATTTCTCTGACTGCATTAGCCGTGTACATGAAAATTTTCTGTAACAGTCGCTGACATCGTTGTCTATATTTCTGTCCGTATCGGGAAACTTCGGGAGCCCAACTACATTTAGTAGCCAACTCACGGCGATATGTTCGATTTTACGAGCCGCTGTGAAACACTAGCTCTTAAACGTGGACGTAGGAAGAAAAAAGCGGCCGCGAGGAAACTAGAGCGTCAGATGGGCGAAGGGCATGCTGTATCACAAATTTGTGTCCGGCTGTATTAACGAAGGGGAGCGGTAGCTGTTATTTTTGCAGGCTTTACTGCCGCGCTATAAACCCGATCGTAACGGCTGATGAATCGCTTTTATAAAAGGAGCGTTGCCCTGGCCGGTCTGCAGACGTAGGCTTTGGCCGCTCTGGCAGCACCGGCGATGTCTATCGGCTTGCAGCAGCTGCAGGCTCGCCTGCGAAACCTGCGCCGCGGGTCAGCCTATAACTCAGGCGCGGCGGCGCGGCGATATGGCCGCTGCGGGCCGGGCGGCAGTGGTAATTATGAGCTAACACGCCGTAATTGCGCAGTAATCTCGCTTCCTAACGAGATAAGAAGCGGCTGCGGCCGCCCTGCCCAGGCTAACGCGCCCTGGCGGCGATGTGCTATTCCTTCAGCCGCCGTCGTCCGCTTCAGTCTTATTTACAAGCACTGGTAAATGCCACCTGCTCGCCAGATGCAACGTCCTGCCAAATTTGTTGATGAAACACCCTGGCCAATTAAAACCGCCCGTTTGAATGGGACTCGAACCTGGAGCCTAGCATTTCGCAATTAATGCACTTACTGATTGAGCTGTCAGGGTAACACTCATAACTCCCTCACGCAGCTTTAAACTTCACATGTCACGTATCTTTCCACATTTTGCACGAGTTCACTTGCATCCCTTGCAGAACCAGCACTCCTGGACAAAATACACGCAAAAAAAAAAAAAAAAAAAAAAAAAACACGATGTACCACAAAGGAATTACCCGAACACGAGAGAAATCTGTAGATATGATGTACGTGTGCAGACAAACAAATGATCATAATTTCGGAGATACTGGATGATTCATTTTAGACAAAGAGCTTCACAAATTGCGCAAGTAAATAATGCGTTTGTTCGCTACCCATACCCGTGTGCAAACAGTTATTCCACTTGGCACTGATTGATAGTGTTGTGGGTGTCCTCCTGAGGGATATCGTGCCAAAATCTGTCCAACTGGCTATTCCGAGCGGACTGGAGGGCTCTGCCCGTAATGCTCCAAACGTTGTCATTTTGGCCGAGATCCGGCGACCTTACTGACCAAATTAGGGTTCAATAAGAATGAAGACAAGGAGTAGAAATTCTCGCCGTGTGCGGTCGGGCACTACCTTGCTGAAATGTAAGCCCAGGATGGCTTGCCATGACGGGCAACAAAATGACGCATAGGATAACGTAGACGTACCGCTGTGCTGTAAGGATGTCGCGCATGACAGTCAAAGGGCTTCTGGTGTGGAGTGAAATGGCCCTCAGACCGCCCTCCTGTTTGTCAGACCATATGGCGGGAGAAATATTGGTATCCCACTGCTTTCTGGGGCGTCTCCAGGCCTGAAGTAGAATTTCTACATTTATAAGACTGTCTTCTAACTGAGCTCAGATGACCAACGAAGTTGTATCTGGAGGCACCTCAAACAGCGATGGGATACCAACCTGTCTGTTGCCCACGGAATTTGGCTGAATACCTCACAGGAGGACAACGAACAACTATATAAATGCCAAGACGCGTAGCTGCTTGCATATGGGTCAGAGATTGGCCAGCGCGTTATTGACTCGCTCAATTTGTGAGGCTCTTTCTCTTGAATACACTCGCTGAAGAACAAAAGATTCACTGGGAAACCATCCTCATAGGCTATAGACATATTTGGTGCAGCTCACATTTGAGAGTTAGAGACACTCAGTATAAAAGTAGTAAATTGGAAAGTACCGTGTCAAATTAAAACAGCACGTGGCTAGTAATGAATGGAATATGTTGCTATAGTCAATGATGAGGCAAATATAATGGTTCAGTCCGCATGGATTCAAGTGAAGAGTCGTCTGAACCGTCCGTGACTGCAACTGTTCAGCGGAACGGCATCACCATAGAATATAATTTCACGAATATTACAGCCGAAAAGTCTCAAAAGGAGAAGGTACCGATGCAGTATTTCTTGGGCGTTGTCATGACGGTAGAGCTCTCTGTCTGGGAACAGGGAATAATGAAGTGGCACACACCAAAAAAGAACAGCAGTGCGATAGTATATACCTAGCTACTGTTCCTCTACTGCTATTAATCAATAGAGTCTAGTCTACTCGCAATGACCGAGAATTTTATTTAAGTTGATAAGGTGAAGGTAATGTTTTCAAAAAATTTAAACGCCAGAGCAGATATAATTCCCCAACACATCCACAATTCTTCTAATGTTGAGACCATGCTGAAATTGTAGAGGATGTAATGTGGACATTATTATCTAACTTCTTTTTCCCTTCAATTTTTTAAACCAGGATACGCCTATGTAACACGGAACTGATCACTACATCTCACGAGAGGCGGACCCCTTAGTATGGAAGGAGGCAGTTGATATTATGTTGTCAATAAACAAGCAGTAATACCACACGGGTTCGTTCAGGAGAGTTCAGTGAGTCCGTACACGCACTAGGCATTGGATGAGTAACAAATCCATCACGGACGTTTCAGCTACTGTAAGGCTGACAAGACGAATGTTTTGGATGTGACTGTGAAATGGAAAGGCAAAGGAGCAACCACACCTAAATAACGGCTAGGCAGAGCTTACGTCGTGACGGAAATCCTTCGAGCGTAGAGGAGGGTTGCTGTTAAAAGCTACATGAAATCACCAGAAATAATCACTTGTAAGTTCTAAAATGCTGCCAGCAGTTCTGGTAGCACAATTACTGTGCCTAGGGAGCCAAAAATAACGGATACAACTGTCGAGCGGCTTCCCATAAGCCACACATTGCTTAATGATGCTTGACGCGTTGTGAAGAACGAGGCCGCTGGACAATCTAAGACTGGAATCTAGTGATTTGGAGTGATGAATTCCACAGTACAGTGTGGCAATCCGACGGAGCTGTTTAATTTTGGTGAACGCCTGGGGACCATTGTCTATACTGAATCATCATCTGTATTGATAACAGTAAAATACGGATGACGTGATGTAATAGTTTGGGGGGTTTCTTGCTTGGGGTGTGACCCCTTTACTGCGCTTAAGAAAATGCTAAAAGTGGAAGGATATCAATACATTTTCCACCATTGTATAAACTGTTTTAGTAGAGGAACCATTAGGAGACGAAGACTGATTGTCATATAGCTTCCGTGAAGTAATGATATGTGTACATTAATGTTCCTTAAATGGACTAGCCTGCCATAGTCTTGACCTGAATTCAGTGGACCACTTTTGGACGAGTTAAAAAGCCAACTTCTCTACAGACACCAGTGTCCATCATCACTACTGTCTTTGGTTTCCGGTCTTGGGGAAGAATAAGCTGGCTCAGATAGTTCAGTGAAAGCGTAGTTCAAGGCGTCATAAAAGAGAAGCTTGGACACACGCTACAGGATTTCCAGTAATAGGAGTCCGGATAACTTTGATCTGATACTGTACGTGTCCTACAGTGCTCCTGAATTCTGTTTTAAATCTCATTCCGTATCGATCTGTTCCAAATTTTATAGCCAGTGCTGTATGAAAAGACCTCTGACCATGTGAGGTATATTATTTGCTGTGGTTTCAGTACAATAAATCATAAAAGGTTAGGTCAGGAAATAAACGGTTAAAAGTAATTCGTGGAAATTTGTACACTGATAAATTGACTACTACGTCCAACATCGTCAGCTGATACGGTCTGCGCGCTTGTCCTGTTTTCCCATTCACTGCGTGCGGTGCCCTGGAAAATCGACGGCTTGCGTCAAATCGGCTGCGGTCGCCATTTCATGTTTGCCCATGGCACAACACCTCGCTCAGCGGTTGCTGTTTGTCTGCGAATATTCCGCCAGTGGAGCACGCGTTTGCGCAAATGGCAGCCGTCAACACCGCCGCCGGCTTGACAGTGTCCGGTCATAACGTGGACGGTCCTTCCAAACACACAAACATGGAGACACCATCTGAACAAGTCTCACAACATTGGCTTATTTTCTAAATCTTCCCTCAACCTCGTACGTATGTACTCCACAATTCACTGTTAGAGCACAGGTGATTATCAATTTAGTTTTCCTCATCGACATTTTCTAAATAATATGTTTCTTGTATTCACTATTTATTTTTTCATTGTTTCGTCATTTAAGATAGGCAATCACCCGGTTTTCCGGGGTGTGGTCGAATAAATATTTCTAAGTAGTTACCACCACAGATACGTTAATATGCCGGAACGCAGTATTAGAGAACGATAGAATTTTTTTTCGAACAAAGAGATTGATAAATTAAACATTGGATCAGGCGGAGTTGGCTGAGGAAGTTATGTGTTTTGTACAAGAGTTATTTTGAGGTAAATAAATGCACATGGGAACCATTTAGAGTGAATTAATTAGATAGGGCGTGTTCCGTTCCTTAATAAACTACGATCGTCATCATTATCAAATCTGCTATTGGAATGAATAGGGAACATGTAGGTAGAGAAAATATATTCTTCATACTGAAACAAACATCAGTTTATTCAGTAAAGTATTCCTATAGCAAAGTAAATTTCAGAGAAAACAATACGGTCAAACAGGAAAGTTCACAGATGTTAAATGGAATGTGAAAAATGACAGTGGTAAAAACGGTGGGAAGTCACCCTCCTACTCCACAGGGTTGATATAGGAAATTAATTCGATCAGATTGGTACGTCTGATATCTCACTTATTGGAGGAAATCTCCTACGCTTAAGCCACCCAAGTCACGTATTCCTGCTTAACCCATCTCCGGATTCAACTACCTTGTTTAGTATTTTCCGACGCAAGTTGATATTTTATGCATTAACTTATCTTTATTTTCTTCATTATTAAATATTTTTTTTTTAAATTGGCTGAATATTTCATTTCAGATACATTCGTTGTTTCCACTCAAATGTTCAAACCATGTTGTGGTGTCTGTGTCCTTTTCTCTTATATTCATGGACTGAGATTTTCGACATATTCTAACGCATTAGGCTTCATGACATCGGCTCCTTATTACCATATCAATTTAGGATCGGTGCCTATATGGGGTTAAAATGCAAGGCTAGTCGTAGTCTCATATATCAGAACAGTAGGCCGCATACCATGAGCCCTAAAGCGTAGAATTAGGGTTCAATATTGTGATAAACTGTGATTGATGCACTAATGAAAGGGGTGTGACACGCTAGAGATTATTATAAGTAGTGTTAATAAAAGGGGCACCGTGGCTTAGTGAATTAGTACCATATTACTAAGTCAAAAGTTTCTGGGCTCGCTTCTAGGTAATCCCAGTATCACCTCTTTCGCCTGTAGAAATAACTTGTGACTCATCAGCAACTCTGCATCTCGTTCGCAGGTCGTTTAGGAGGAGCATTAGAGTTTGCATTCAGGCAAGTGGGTACTCGTTTGGATACCACACTTAAGTTCTGGTTGCATACAACCAGAAGTTACGTCCGAACACAGCATTCAACCTGAACACATGGAATACTTCTAGATGCCTAAAGAAAATTAATAGAAATCTGAATTATATTGACTTCAACTCCCTTGAAGTATATGACATTCGAAAGAGCCTATGTACTAGGCGATATCATTTTCAACCATTGTATGTTGTTTATAAAAGATAGTGGTGTTCACCTTTGGCATAATTTACATTAGTTTTGATTACACGATACAAGCTTAGTCACTGATGTAATTTCTCCTCTTTGGCTCATTACTGATTTGTATTCGAGTCTATATGCTGTTCTGCGCCGATTTGTTGGTTGTGAAGTGGAGCAGTATTTAGAGAGAAGACTAGTTTTGGCTGGCGCAAATCCATGATGTCATGCATAATTCTACAACAAATAAAGAATCGGGAGACAATTTTTATTACTTTCGATTGCGAAGTTAGTTGCAGTCTGCCGAGGCTGAATTTCAGTTGTTAAGTCACGATTAATCCAGGGGTAAGAATCGAGCTGTGTGCTTACATGTAGTGGAGCGGGAGCCAATACGTTGCTAATACTCAGTCGACTAGAGGCAGGTTATAGTGTCGTACATTACTTTTCTACTTCATCACCCTGAAAATTCAATGACATTATCACTATCTCTAGTGTAAAATACTTTTCACTTACTTTATGATGCGAATAAGACGAGTCTTTTGCCGGTTCTAAACCTTGATCTTGTACCTTTTGGTCTGAGTGGCCCTGCGGTGTAAAATATCGTCTCCTTGTACGAAGTTACAGTACACCTTCATATCATCCCACGTGTTTCCGAGTTACTACAAAATATCCCTCACCTTTCCTCGTATTTAGACGCTAGTGTATGTAATCTTCTTGGAATTTGAACGATCGCTTCAAGGTGTATTGGCAATAAATACTGAGCTCCGATGTAAGAAACCGATAATGAGCTTTATTTCCTTGCATACTTTTTGTCAAACATTGTGCTACGTAATTTCACTCACTGTTGGACGGTGAAAAAAATTGGGACTTTGGACAGGTGCTGATGACCGCGCAGTTGAGCGCCCAACAAACCAATCATCATCATCATCACTCAATGTTACGATGTTACATTGGAATGAGAGTCAGGGTTTAGATGGTACTGAGATGACTTAACTATTTTTGCGTAACATATCAAGGTATCAAGGTTTACAAGACTGAGGAGCTCAGCTGGATGCCATAAGCAGAAAGCAGTCACACGTTCTGTGTCGTTCACTACTTTTACGAAGCAATACACTTACTGTGCAATATACAAGTATTAGACACATAGACCTATTTCTGTCCGTTGTCGGTGTGTGTGTGTGTGTGTGTGTGTGTGACTATTTCTGTTCACATTTTCCAGTAAGGTAGCGTTATCAAACTGTACCTCTGTGGCATTAAGATTACACGTTTCGCAGATCTGAAACATGTCCTGGTCCCAAGTACAAATACTACGTACTGGTGTCCCGACTGAACACCTCAGCCACTTGATACGTGCGATAAGCAATCACATCTCTACTATTAAATGGCTCTAGATCTGCTACGGATTTCGCTTTACATCTAGTACACCCCACAATTACAGCAGTCATCTAACCATTACAATGTTCAGCTCTATTTCACTAATTAAGGGAGTAGTTTTTGTTTTTTAAACACATACACGAACGTTTGAAGCCACACGATTGGAAAAATAATGTCCTATTAAAGAATGATAATTCGTTGCTCTGCAGAAAATAACTACACTGGTAACCAAAATTAAAGAAACAAACCCGCTTATTCCCCGTCCTGTGTCTAAGTACCAATATAATCATAAAAACTGTTAATATATGTCCGTACGACGGTATTCCGCACGGAAGATGGCATTCCGGTCATCGGACAACCACGCCAGCGATGATGTCAGGGGACGCATCAAACGGGGTAATACACACATCAAAAGAAGTTTTGCATCACCTCGGTTACAAGAGTTCCGGAACCTGTACAGAAAATTGAAACAAAGATCAACATAAACATCATTTCCGCCCTTCTTGTTGCTCATGAATACCACCCATTGCATGTTGTACCACCATACACCGAGACTTTCAGTGGTGGTTGTCCAGGTAGCTGTACACACCTTTACCTCTAGTACCCAGTAGCACGTCCTCTCGCATTCATGCATGCCTGTATTTGTCGTGACATACTATCGACAAGTTCATCAATGCTCTGTTGGTCCAGATTGCCCAACTTTTCTCAACGGCGATGCGGCGTAGATCGCTCAGAGTGGTGGGTGGGTCACGTCGTCCATAAACAGCCACTTTCAATCTGTCCCAGACATGTTCAATAAGGTTCATGTGTGGAGAACATGCTGGCAGCTCTAGTCGAACGATGTCGTTACCCCGAAGGAACTCATTCACAAGATGTAGACTATGGGGGAGCGAACTGTCGTCCATGAAGACGAACGCCTCATTAATGCTGCCGATATGGTTGCACTATCTGTCGGAGGATGGTATTCACGTATCGCCTTCACCAGCGGCGTACGTCGGCCCCACATAAAGCCAGCCCAAAACATCAAGGAACCTCCACCTTACTGCATTCGCTGGACAGTTGTCTAAGAGGGTTAGCCTGACCAGGTAGCCTCCAAACGCGTCTCCAACGATTGCCTGGTTGAAGGCACAGGCGACACTCATCAGTGAAGAGAACGTGACGCCAATCCTGAGCGGTCCATTCGGCATGTCGTTGGACCCATATGTACCGCGCTGCATGGTGTCGTAGTTGCAAAGATGGACCTCGCGATGGACGTCGGAAGTGCAGTCGCACATCATGCAGCCTATTGCGCACAGTTTGAGTCGTAACGCGACGTCCTGGGGCTGCACAAAAAGCATTATTCAACATGCTCTCGGTGCTGTTAGAGTTCCTCCGAGATATAATCCGTAGGTAGCGGTCATCCATTGCAGTAGTAGCCTATGGGCGGCCTGAGAGAGGCATGTCATCGACAGTACCTGTCTCTCTGTATTGCCTCCATATCTGACCAACATCATTTTGGTTCACTCCGAGACGCCTGGACACTTCCCTTGTTGAGAGCCCCTCCTGGTACAAAGTAACATCGGGAGTTCTATCCAACCGTCTAGGTATGGTTGAACTACAGACAACAAGAGCCGTGAACCTCCTTACTGGTGGAATGACTGGAACTGATCGGCTGTCGGACCCCCTCCTTCAAATAGGCGCTGCTCATGCATGGTTGTTCACATCTTTGGGCGGGTTTAGTGACATTTCTAAACAGTCAAAGGGACTGTGTCTGTGATACAATATCCACAGTCAATGTCTCTCTTCAAGAGTTCTGAGAACCAGGGTTATGCAAAACTCTTTTTCATGTATGTATTTGTTGGGTAGCCCCACATCTACAATCGGTGTGTACACAGTCACAAACGTTGCAGTATGGCACAGAGAAGACGCCTACCAGACTCTCTGCATTGGAGGGGCATTGTAAGAACGGAAGCAGAACAGTTCACAAACTGATGTTGCCCGATGGCTTAAAGTGAATAGTTCTGTTGTTTCTCGGATTTAGCGACAGTAAATAGAGACCTAAACTGTATCTCAAAGACCAGGGCTGGGCCGACGACGTGTGACATAAGAAAGTTATGGCTGTTATTTGACTGTGAGGGCACAATGGAAGCGGCTTAGTACTGCATGGCAACTGGCATCTGACCTCGCTGCATCCACTGGACGTGTTGTATCGAGGCAAACGGTGTACAGAAGGCCTCAGCAGGGTGGCCTTTACTGTTGGAGACTTGCTATATATCTGTCTCTGACGCACCTCCACAGAAGAGAACGATTCGTGTGAAGTCGGCAACATGCCACCTGGACGTTCAAACACTGCGCCAATATTCTTCTCACAGATGAGTCTCGAATAGGTCTGGAGAGTGATTCTCGACGGTTTCCCATCCGAAGGGAGCTTGGAACACGATTTCGGGACCAAAAGATTCTGGAAAGAGACCGATATCAAGGAGTCCCTAACGGCGTGGGCGGAGATTACGTTGACCATTCGAATTATACGCGAGGATCGGCAAAGTGTAATTGCTGTCATGTATAGTGACGATATCTGACGACTTCACGTGCGGTTGTTGCGAGGTGCTGTGAGTCCGAACTTCGTAGTGAAGGACAATAATGCTCGACTTCATGGAGCACAGGTGGTCGATGGTTTCTTGGAAGCTCTTCTGATCTGAATTCCATAGAGAATGTTTGGGATCGTTACGGAGACGGATTGCATCACGTCATCACCCACGAATCAATCCTCAAGACTAGGAGGAGCTCTGCAGGAAGAATGGGCGTTATTGTCTCATAGCATGCCTCATCGTTGTCAGGCCTGTATGGCTGTCAGAGGTGGTTACACCCCATGCTGAGCACAGAAATTAGCACAGTAATTAGTCGTCGGAATGTGTGTGAAAATCCCTTAAGTTGGGAAAAAAACGAGAAACATGTTTCCCTACCGTTATGTACATTTCTCTGTCTTTTTAGATTGTTTCTACTTTACTGTCACCTGTTTATTCTGTTTTGTGGCAAAATAAACGAAACCATCCAAAATTTCCGTTTGTTACGTTAACTTTGGCTATCAGTGCAAAGACGCTTTGACCATAGCTCTGCAGAAAGAACAGTGTTTGTTAAGGTTACCTATGACAGTAAATATCCTTTTAACTTATTATCTTGGAAGTCATAGAGGAAAGCATACCCCCAACGTATGGAAATGCTAGATGCCGTAAGTAAATGTTTACAGTCCCATTCGTGGCCTGTGAAACCATAGCAACCACCTGGACAACGATGGTCCTTTATTCGTTTCAGTGGAAGCGGGATTTGTGGCTCCCTGTCTGACAAGGATTATGAATTACATGGCTCGACGTCTGTTTCAATATCACATTAATCTTTTAAGCACGTATCTTTATCATTGTCCTCCTCATTTACATTTTCCGGACGTTCGTTTATATACGACACCACAAATCCCACTGGCTCATCTTGCAGAAACGCTAATATTTCATTTGGCATTTCTCTGTCACTCAGAGAAATTCCATGGGTCCCTTTCTGACGAAATGTCACCTTCTTCAACTGTTGTTGCAGATGCAATCGTTACCATTGCTCTGCTTTGTATCACCACCACTAGCACTGTAGCACTGTTGTGAGTTACTCTTCGACAATGCGGTTCAACTACGCTCCGTAGCCTCATGCTGTGATCCCCATTTGATACAGCCAGTCCGGCTCCCTGTTGCCTTTAGCAGCCAACATTGCGGCTGCATGGTAGACTATATGTAGGGTGTCGACTGCCGTAAGCGTAAATGGCGATTTGCGACCTCGCACTCAAGAAGAACGTTGTCTGCAGAGGACACAGCTCATAGAGGGTCCGCCAGTTGGCGCCTCACTCAGTGACGCCTCCAAATGGGTGGCACAATAGCCACCACCAGAGAAGGCCGCTTTCTGTTCCACTCGCTGCCTCCAAATAAGCATCTTCTTATGACGTACCTTACCGAGTTCCGCTGTCAAATCTCACGAGACTCGCAGCGAAATTACAACAAACAGTGCACAGCGCTACCAATCTTCCAACTCAGGTTTTCGAAGCTATGTATGTTTCTTTTTCTGTACATACTGTAAATGAAAGTGATAAGGTTTTCTTTATATACGAAAAGACTGGGATGTCCATACTGGGATGTCCACAGTTAGCGAGACGACTCGTACCAACAACAGACACAACAGTGTGCTAACTATCGCGTCACCTCGTCAGTAATATGATCACGAGAACATCACAGCATCTCTAGCAAACCTCGTCGCGACAATATATTCTGGTAAAGATCGTCCACCAAGCAATCTAGACATCCACAAATCACCATGAACCGCTCGCCACTGGTGTCCATAGAACCATTCCAAGCTATCGATTGCTTTGATCATAAATACATGCCTGAGTGAAGCTAAATGTTATTATTTTTACATAAAGGAAAGTATCATCTTCTCAATATCCTTCAAATCGTGAGCTACACTCTTAATTTTTGTACATGAATTAGTGAGTTTAGTCATGGCACCTTCGTTGCCCTATGGCTGTGTCACTTTCAAAACTCAAATGACTTATCAAATTAACTAATTTAATAAGACTGAACCTTAAATTGAGTAGTGTAACGACGTAAGTTTTGTATAAATGATTTTCTTTTGACATATGACCATGTGCAGACTTCGTCACCTACGTCAGTTACAACACACCTCAAAATTATTTAAATTCATTTTTTAAATTGTCTCGGAATGGTTCTTGAACGAAACTGTAATTAAAACATCGTCATTTGAGTCGTATGCGCAGAATTACGTCACTCAGGCCAATTGGCTTGCGCAAACTTTTTTCAATTTAGATGTCGTTTGTTTCTTCTCAGAAATTATATTAATGCAAGTGATCTGATTTAATAAATATTAGAACCACATTGAATAAACTTTCAAGAATCAAACTTGCGATGAACGCTGTCAAAAATTAATAATCTTGTCAAATAAATTACTTAACATAATTCTTCATAAATAAATTCTCGGAACAGGTATTTAAACTTTTGTAGCATCCACTAGTTTATTATCTTCCTACATATAGACGTGAACCTGAGCCTTGACAAGATAGAACTGAACATTTGCAACATGATTAAACTTTCTATGACGTCATTGTTGTAGAAACATTACAAATTCTTAATTTTCAATTTTTAGAAGCACGACGCAACAACTCGGTTTCAGGATCTTCTGTTGCTCTTTGGCTGTCGACCCGCGACGTATAGTGGCCAGCAATTTTCTCTCTGTTCCCGGCAGCGAAGATGCTGTCTCCGTTCGTTGCGCCGCCCTCTCCGTACACGAAACATAAAAATAAATACAAAACTTTAGACAATTCACCACCATTACAAATATTACAAAAAATACATAAACAAAACACTAAATTAAACCTATATTCACCTGTAAACTGGGCTGACACTGGTAGATGGGTGACGCTTCAATTTCGCGTCCCACTACATACCCCACCCACAAGCTCAGTTTGTCAGGTTTGAACCGAAAATTAAACTTCTTCTATATACAATATTTAACTGTTCATATTATACATTTTTCTGGCATTTTCCGTAATCTAAAGTCCTTGCTCTTAGATGGATTCAATCCTCTTATGACAATATTGTTGTGACTATTTGTCATTTACTTTTAATTGTGCTATTATGGTAATTCATAACCGAATATATGGAGATTACTGCTTTTCATTTAATAGTTGCTAGTAAATAATAATTTAGTACGTTCTTTAACGTTGTTACATTAGGACAAAGCGTTCAAATTGTAATCTGTTAGTTTCTGTTTTATTCATTTACTAGGGTTATTCTTTCCAAAATGTATATTAGTAATAAGTTTCTCACAGTAACTAATAGTACTATTTACTTTACGTCGTTCTTTTCCCTAATGCTTTATTTATGCCTGAGGTCAAGAAGAAATCAAGCAAAACTTTCTTTAGAATCTCGGCACGGCTTTCTCTACCTTCGGACACTTTGTTGGGTAATGGCAATTTATTTAGGAGAAACAAGCGAGAGAGCCCCGTTTGGTGTGTTCTATATCAACACTATTACATATCTCTATTAAAGGCACTCTGCTATGTTCTCGTGAGCCATACAGCTCTGGACGCCCATGGTCCCTAAAATTATTAACCATCCCCTTTGGTTCCTAATATCCAAGTAAATGTAAAATATACAAAATTCCTTCTGACCTAATAACAAAACTTTCTTCCATATAAATCCCCTTTTAGTTATCTTTCCCTTTTTGAAGTATCAGTAGATTATTGTAGAACACTTGTTTAAACTTTCCGTTATTTCTTTAAAATAACACGTAACTATCACGAAAAACTTCACATGAATGAACTATGAACGCTCTTCCGTATGTAACATATACTAAATATTAACTTATTTAGGAATGAAGGGTTTCATTTGATCAACAATATAAAATCCTTTAGTTACACCTGATGAAGGTTCCATAAGAAGTAACGCTTTGGGATGTACAATCTTATGTACAACATATGGACCTTCAAAGATAAATATGAATTTTCTACATTCCTTATTGATCTTCGAACTTTTAGGATGAGATCGTACTAATACAAGATCTCCTACCTGAAATGAGGGTTCTATAGCATGTTGATTATAACTTTTAATTCTCCGTTCAGTATTTTTAACAATCTGTTCGCGAATTTTTTCGTTTGGATGGACAATTCGTAGAATAACTTTTTCTTTCCTTTATATAATATGGTAACCTACTAATTAGGACTCGTATTAGATGACTTTCAATAATTGGTTCTTCAATTAATTTAGCACGGTTTAAATGCCATTCGAAATAATTCCTGTAACCTCTCCACCGTTTAGAATAAGGAGGAGGGTCTAACAACTCTAAAGTTAAGTGTTGTTGTTTTCCTCTTGACGAATAATTTTGTTTAAACTGCTTAATGAAATCATCCCAGTCCCTAAATTCAGTTCTATGCAGTACTGCCCATTCCGCAGCTTCTGCTTCTAAATGTCCTATTACAAATTGAATCCGTTTTTCATTACTCCATTTAGGAGATAATGAAGTTTCAAAAGCTTTTATAAAGATTATAGGGTGAAGTTCGCCTCCTGGTTTGAATACAGGAAATCGACTTGCTACATTTGAATTTGTCGTTATATCATCCCAACATTCTGCGAGAGACATAGTTGGATTTCGTTTAGATTGCAGAGACGGAGTTGCGTCGGATTTGCTTGCCGTGATTTATTTAATTGTATTGTTGTCGTCCGAGCTAGCAAACACGATGCGACTGTTGTCTGTGATTACGTTATTACTTCTACTACTTGAAATGTTTTCATTATTATCTAACTCCGATAACCATTTAGTAATTTCCTGTATTCGCATTTCTGTATTGGGTACGCGGTTAGCTAATATCGTTTCTTCACTGTGTTCACGATGTGAACGCTCTGTACCTTCGTCAATGTTATTATCTTTGGAAGTGTCAAGGTTACTGCATATTTCGGTAATTAAAAATTTCATGTTTTCTGTTTCAGTATGATCTTTTTCTACTCGATGAGTTAATATCTCTAATTCTACATTATCTACTGAAGAAATCTCTACAGGTTTGGTAGAAACCTCTTTAATAGTTTGTAAGAATTCTCTACGAACAGTTTCTGTTTGCATAGAAAATTCATCTCGTAACTTATCGTTATTTTTCTCTATTTCATTTACAACTAAGACATTGACATTATCTAGTCTCTTGGTGAAGTCAGTGATATCATTTAGCATGCGAGCTGTTTCCTCACGCGATTCCTGGATATGTTCTTCTAACCTTTTACAATTATCAGCAATCTTATTACTAAGTCCTACTAGTTTTTCCTGCATTTCAACTTTAGAAGCCTCTATTTTATCACTTAATTCTCGACTGGTTTCATTAAGATGTTCCTGTAACCTGTCCGTAGATTTTGTTAGCTCCTCTTTTAATCTAACAGTAGATTTCTCGTTCGACTCTTTTAATTCCTGTTTTAATTTAGCGGTAGATTCTTCGTTAGACTGTTTTAATTCCTTTTTTAATCTAGCAGTAGATTCTTCGTTAGACTGTTTTAATTCCTGTTTTAATCTAGCAGTAGATTCTTCGTTAGACTGTTTTAATCTAGCAGTAGATTCTTCGTTAGACTGTTTTAATTCCTTTTTTAATCTAGCAGTAGATTCTTCGTTAGACTGTTTTAATTCCTGTTTTAATCTAGCAGTAGATTCTTCGTTAGACTGTTTTAATCTAGCAGTAGATTCTTCGTTGGACTGTTTTAATTCCTGTTTTAGTTCCTCTTTTAATCTAGCAGTGGATTCTTCGTTAGATTGTTTTAATTTAGCGATCGCCCTAAAAAGGGATCTCATGCTCCTATCGGACAGAGATTGCTCTTCGTCTGACATTTCACTTCCCGACATTATTGTAAGATATTAACTAGTTACACACGCAGACTTGTAATCAACAATCCTATTAAAAGCACACTCCCTATGTACAACACTCCACTTCCAATTTAAAACAGACTCACCGGACACTAATATTGTAATTTCTAGTTCTCGATGATCAGTGTGCTGCTATGGGCTGCAGAAGTAACAGCCGTCGATGCAGCCGCTGAGATGCTGCAACCCCGCTTCCGCAACCGGCAGGACGCTGAGTCGAACACCGGAGACGTCACTGGCTGCAACCACGCCCGGCCCCACCGTAGACGGGCGAAGCCCTCAGCAACACCTCTAATACCAGCCGGAGGAACGCCGCCCCGCTGACGTACTGGGCCTGTTAGTTTAGGGAGAAAAAGGTTGTCGGGGTTTGCAGCGTTCAGCTGCTGCCCAACAGATGCGCCTTCTCGTCGAATAACTGCGTGACCGTACTGCTTGGCTGCGCTCCGTCAGATGAACACACCCGCGAAGTCGCCACTGGCTGGTGAAGGCTCCACGAAGACTCGCGTTGACTTCCGAAGGACTCTTGATGTTTTAATTGTTTCGTACCTGTGTGTCTTAGTTGCACACAAGTCCTGTTTTTAAGGTCGCCACGGTGTAGTGTAACGACGTAAGTTTTGTATAAATGATTTTCTTTTGACATATGACCATGTGCAGACTTCGTCACCTACGTCAGTTACAACACACTTCAAAATTATTTAAATTCATTTTTTAAATTGTCTCGGAATGGTTCTTGAACGAAACTGTAATTAAAACATCGTCATTTGAGTCGTATGCGCAGAATTACGTCACTCAGGCCAATTGGCTTGCGCAAACTTTTTTCAATTTAGATGTCGTTTGTTTCTTCTCAGAAATTATATTAATGCAAGTGATCTGATTTAATAAATATTAGAACCACATTGAATAAACTTTCAAGAATCAAACTTGCGATGAACGCTGTCAAAAATTAATAATCTTGTCAAATAAATTACTTAACATAATTCTTCATAAATAAATTCTCGGAACAGGTATTTAAACTTTTGTAGCATCCACTAGTTTATTATCTTCCTACATATAGACGTGAACCTGAGCCTTGACAAGATAGAACTGAACATTTGCAACATGATTAAACTTTCTATGACGTCATTGTTGTAGAAACATTACAAATTCTTAATTTTCAATTTTTAGAAGCACGACGCAACAACTCGGTTTCAGGATCTTCTGTTGCTCTTTGGCTATCGACCCGCGACGTATAGTGGTCAGCAATTTTCTCTTTGTTCCCGGCAGCGAAGATGCTGTCTCCGTTCATTGCGCCGCCCTCTCCGTACATGAAACATAAAAATAAATACAAAAGTTTAGACAATTGACCACCATTACAAATATTACAAAAAATACATAAACAAAACACTAAATTAAACCTATATTCACCTGCAAACTGGGCTGACACTGGTGGATGGGTGACGCTTCAATTTCGCGTTCCACTACAATTGCAGGAGTCCACATGTGCCACCACAATAAAATAAAAACTGTAAATAGTTGAGGGAGTATGAAGCAGAACGGTCGCTTATTAAAGGTTACAAAATAATGACAAGTTTTATTAATCTCTTGTATCTGCAACCAGTTCATAAATCATAGGCCAAAATGACAAATACGAATCAGAAAAGGAATGGTGTTTGATTAGCAAAGCGTGCATTGTCGTGGAAGCTACACCAGTTCTCTTCTGAATTATTCCTTTTACAACGCAATCTTTGTTTACATGAATCCGCTGTGACGCCCAACTCTATTCAAATGGAATAAATTCCGACCAAGTATACCACAAACAATAGTTCAACTGAGAATAGGGAGCTGTTAATATCCTCTAACGACGCCATTCCAGTGGCGCAGCATTTTGCCTTTCACTTTGATTCAGGCGCCAGAAGAAAAAGGCGCTCTGTGGGCGAGGAGCGGTGCGCTGCAACAGCTGCAATTCCTGAAGCGTCGACGACAGTTTGCAATCTACATGCCGATTATCAGAATGCGGGAAACTTCCCTATCAGAGGCCTGATATCCCACCAGATTTCTGTGTTAGGTGCCACAGTTCGCTGGTCGGGCCAAACCAATTTGACTCACCGGCACGACGGTGCGTTCTGGAATTGACGAACGTCAAATGGCCGATTCAGGACGAACAAATTCACCCTCGTGCTACACAATATGTCCGCGACGATATGCAGTAACCACTGTCGGTATAGTTGCCCACAAGATACAGAACACAGGTCTCTCCCACTAGGTCAAGACCTTAAGTTCTCCACCAGAGCAGGAAAAGAAGACGCAGAAAGCAAAGAATCACAACCACTTTCCACCAAAGTGCTCTCGCTTGACACCACTGATGTCGCAAACTGCAAACTGTGCTGGTTTGTGGTCAGTGGAATACACTCCACAGGGCGTCTAGCTCAGAGCTATTCTTGAAGCAACGGATTTTTAGTAGCTCGTAGTATCGCTGTCGTGACAACTGCTGATAAAATTGCTGCTGCAGATGCAGTACGGTGCGTCACAGTCATACACTAAACACGATGTTCACCCTTCTCGGTAGTGCCACGTGGCCGGCCGGAGGTGGGTCTCTTTCAGGCTGTACGCTGTCATGACTATCGCTGCCAACAATAATGTACAGTGGCCACGTTCAATCGTGTACAGTGGCCACGTTCTTGCCCAGTCTTTCCACAATATCTTCCAGATACTCGCAGCCCTATTACATGTCCCCATTCATACGCAGTAGGGTATTGATAACGGAGTCTTGTCGCCTTAAAGGCATTCTTGACTAACTTCTCCAGTCACAAAGGTAACTAACGCTCATGAACCTTACAGCGTGTATGTGAGGGAAACCTGATTTGCATCTTCACAGTGGCGCTAATAGCACCACTGCTATGCAACTGGCGGGAAACTGGAATAGACATAATCTTTCAGATGTAGAAGCACGGCTACCAACTTTCGTTTATGTCGCACAACTCCTCCTTGATTTTCCGGTTTTATTTCAGTTAGTCTATAAGAACATAAGACTGAATACCGAAAGTGTGGGTGGAGTAGGAAAGTATGTAATATAAAATGTCCGAAATATGAATTGCAGAACAAATAATTGTGACAATATCACAGTTCTGCTCCAGTGTTCGTGGTCCGCAGCACTAGTTGTGACAAACATTGATTGTCAAAAATGTGAAGTAGCCAGAGTACGCCGTTGGATGTGTATGTAACTTCGTACACGTGCACACCATCGGTGGGTGTATAAAAGATTAGATTTGTGATTCTCTGTGTTATATAAGATTAGATTTGTAATTCTCTGTCAACGGCCACCAGAGCGCATTAGTGTTAGTCATCTTTACTGTCGTTAATAAGCCTGGTAAAAAGAGGGGAGTGAACAGCTTCAGATGTAGAGTGATCCCTGTGAAGGACAAAGAGATGTCGCGTACTCATGTGAGACAGCGTTATCAGATGGAGTCTCCATTTCGCTAGCTGTTCTAATCGTGCAACATCGAAATTCGTGGAGTTGCTACCGTAGTGACAGTGATCAGCGAACACAAGTCATGTTTGTCTCTAAACAAGTGAGATAGGAAAATGGTTGAAAAATACGCGGTAGGTCAGTACCTGAGAGGAAAGGTGTAAAGACCCTCTTGCAGATTTTCAGACGTATTGTGGGAAATGTTCTAGTTAAATTGATGCCAGTGGAGGTAGTAAATAATAAAACACACATACCATGGATCAATGAAGCGACTAAGAAACAAAAAATAACCTGCATAACGAATTCAAACGAATGCGAACACTTCGCGGCAAAAATAGCTGATTGAAGAGATAACAAGGTGTGACAGTAGCCCGATGTCGGGGTGCATGAGAACGTGAGGGCAGGCGTAATCGTACTCAAGGTTAAGTCAACCACATCTGACCATCACAAGGGAGTATCGCCGCTATGTGCACCATACACATCGTAACCCCTTCACATTTGCGCCTGTCATTCGAAGATACGGACTCCCTGCAACAATCTGTGTTACCCGGCCCGGTGATCCGAGACTAACAGCAATAGGACTAGGGTGTCACTGACACTACAACGCTTATGTCCTGACTAAGAAGCGTTGTGTTAAGTGACCTTCTCCCCAAAGCCAGATCTTTATCCTCATTTGCTCGCTACCTGAAGAAAAGTGTCGTACTTCCAATGTTCTTCGGAGGCACAGCTGGGTTCCCCTGACGTGGAGTCTTCTTGTGTGACTTCCCGTCATGTCCGGTAGTGACTGAGGCAAACCATCGGCACAACTTTACTTTAAGGGCTTCCTGCGTCATTATGTGTTATCTCTCATCCGGTAGTACTTTGGCGTCATTTTTATATGGGAAAATGCTTATCCGCAAACGACACGTATCCCTAACAGCGTCTAATGATGTGTCGAGGTTCTTCCGTGGCCAGTAAGATCATCAGATCTCTCCTTGATAGAACATGAGTGGCACCAGCCCGGAGCTCAAATCCATCCTACTGTCACTGTCCAGTATATCAAGGACCAGTTACACCCATTGTGGGCTATTTTACCGCAGGAGACGATACATAGGATTTACGAATCCTTTCCCAGTTCATACATCTAGGTCAAACGGAGTCAACACAATACTTATACGTTGGCTCATACTGCCACGTTCTTTGTAAATCTGAATCGGTATTGTAATCGCTGAAAGAAGAATATATGCCCTCTCAAGCCGTGAAGTTTTATTTCGTTTCCACCTCCCCTTATGTGTGGTCCATTTACTTAATCAGTGTAATAGCAGAAATCGAATACATAGACGCGTTGCTAGAATCGTCATATGTAGGGGTAGTGTACAGGGCTTATGGGCCTAAGAAAGGAGAAATCTTGTGCATCTCTGCGAAAGGTATTTTCCAAAATTAATTGATGGGTGTTAATCAGCTCACCTACACACTTTAGATCAGCACGTCGATCCTTCCGGTCCTGCTACCGTAGCGACAATTACCAGCGAACACAAGAGCGGGTTGTCTCTTAAAAAGTGCGATAGGAAAATGGTTGAAAAATACATGGTAAGTCAGTATCTGAGAAGAAAGATGTAAAGACCCTCTTGCAGATTTTCAGACGTATTGTGGGCCATATGCTAGTTAAATTGATAGCTCTGAAGATAGAAAATATAGAGCACACATACCATAGATCAATGAAGCGACTAAGAAAAAAAACCTGGATAACAAATTCAAACGAATGCGAACACTTCGTGGCAAAAAGAGCTGATCAAAGAGATAACACCAGTGTAAGAGGTGTTCAATTAATTTGAAAACAAGGAATTACTGACATTGTTCTCAAAGACCCCAAAAAACTGTTGTTACTACGTAAATTAAATGAACAGATCGAATTGCAGTTTTACGGCTGATCATTGTGCGGATGTGAATGTGGCAGACAGGAAACGATAAGCGCCTAATTGAAATAAAAGACGAAAAACAGCTTAAATCGCTTTTGTACTTTATAGTCACCATCAGTGACATACTGAACTCTAGGTGTGAGTTTATAAATAAGATAAACGCAATGGAAAAGCTAAATAATGCTGTCTGATGTCGGGTAACTAATGTAAAACCTGTAATGTGGTATACAGCCTTATACACGATATTTTATATACAGATGGTTATAGACTCAAAATAAATTGGCAACAATTCAAAGGAATAAATCCACCGAAATTTAGATACAGGATATCCTCAAAACAGACGAATTAAGTCCTAGCAATGACACAATAATTTGGTCAAAAGAAGGACATAGCGCATTAATCAATCTTAGGACGAAGAGAACATTAGACAAAGAATAAACGCTCAGTGTCCAACAGCAATATGAGGAACACGTGCTATGGAGAGGTTTAATTAACAAGTAATCTGTAACTTCGTGGCCGAACAAGATATTATTTCAAGAATAATCACGCGCAACTAACTGCGAGAAAGCAGCATTATCGCTAACGCTCATCTATTCCTTGAACTAAGAGAGCTTTGGTTCGATGTTAACTATTGTAAAAACATATAGTCCAGCTTCTGATCTCAATGAGTATGGACGAATTTATTACGGCCTGCGAGAGAAGGCATCGTTGCGAGACCGCCATCTTTAATTGAAAGACATTTTCTGATTTTGAGCGAAAATAATAAGCTAGTAAACAATTTCTCGGCAGCATAAACAAGGCGTGTATTGCGTAAATTATTCTCCAGCTTATGGTTTCACATTTTCAAACATTTGTGCATGCCAACAAGACATTTCTTTGGACTATGGAAGCTCTAACCTGCAAACTCTATACGACCATTAATTTAAAGACTTTTAAACAAATCCACTATGACGGACAGGCTTCCATAGAAAGGAGAACTGGACCGTAGTTAACGTAGACGAAGATTCGTACAGATTGAGCACGCAGATCTCCGACCGTCAGAGATAGCGAGAACAGCTTACAGTCAGCGTGCAGCAACAGATCTCTACGTCTACCATGCACAATCCCCTGAACATATTCGTCGTCTAGTGAGATCTGTTTCGTTATTTATTTAAAAGACCTAAACCCATTTCTTAGAGAGACTGAATACTAAAGAACTAATTTCTTGAATCAGTTATAATAATAATAATAATAAAATCAAAGCAGTAATTAAATGAATAATAATTATAATAACAATATAAGCAGTTCTTCGAGGCTACTTTTTGTCTCTGAAATGAAATTTACAACACTGATCTCCATACAATAATTGGGTTCAGGATGATACAATGACTCCTCTCATGAATCAATCCATCTCAGTAAAATTATAACTATTTACCTTCACGCAAGGGAGTTACAGACATTAGTCAAAATACAAAATAAAATTTAAAACCTATCTGGATAGTACTTGTTCTGGAGTGTACAAGAAGATAGAGACATAGTGGGGTGCTTGATTAACGTCCTGGGTTCATTAACAAACTGTACAGCAAGTATATAGCGTGCTCTTACACCTTCCATGTTGAATACTGAAGTGTCAATGTCCTACAATGTAGACTATTAATTAGATAATGAGTTTGCCTTCTGTTACTGTAATGTAGTTACGTGAAATGTTCGATTTGTTAAATAACATTACGGAAGAAGAATGACGGGAATGATAAAGACATGAGAAATTTTCCAGGATAAAATCGGATGCCATTTAGATTTTTTTAAAACTACAAAGTGACTGACCCTACTTCCAGCGTCATTTTACTATTTGTTCGTGAGAGAACGGAGTGTTCCTCGAAGTTTCAGGTAATTCCGATCTATATGGAGCGCCCCAAGTCCAACGCACAGTCGTACAGACTAATGTCACTGGAGTCAATTTTTTGTAGAACTTTGAAAACAAAACATTGTACTAGTAATGATACCACAAAACTCGTATACAGGAATCTGTTTCCGGCAGCACATATCGTTTGTTCACGAAATACAAAATGCAGTATTTAGCGTGGTTAAGACTGATGTCGGTTTTTTGACTTCCAGAAATCCAGCGATACATGTACGTACCGTCGCTTTGTATGCAATATGTGTGTACTCGAAATATCCGTATAGGTATTCGGTTGGGCTGAATTCCCAGCAAACACAACTAATAATATCTTGTGTAATGAAAGGACATCTTCTCAGACAGAGGTAGCATCCAGTGTGCCTCAAGGCTGTGAGATAAGTCTGGAACGACTACAAGATCAGTACCTGGCTGGGACTGGTAGCTGACTGTAAACATTAGGAAATGTATGAAATGCGTGAATAGATAAGAAAATCTCATTTAGGTTGACTACGAAATAAGCGACTAGTAACAGAAATCAGACACAGTTTCCAACTAGCTATAAGCTCCTGGCTTGTGCAGTTTAAGTAGAAACGACCACACAAATCGACCCTTGGGAAAATTATGTTAGATTTATTGGAAGAAACCTAAGAAAGTGTAATTCGTACGGAAAGACATCGCCTATGAAAACCTCATTCTGCCAGTCTTTTTAAGTAATTTTCTTCGCCTATGACCCTTACTAAGTAGGATTATCGGAAGGTACAGAAAATTTCACTGAAGAGTTGCGTAATTGGTCAGGGGTTTCTGTATGGTCTGTATAGAACATGAGAACGTCGCATAAATGATTAATGAATTGCATCGGGAGATGTTACTAGAAACACATTATACGTTATGGAGGATCCCACAAAATTCCAAGATTCATATTCCGAAAGGACGAAACGTACTGTTTAGTTCACAATACGTTTCTCGTAATGAACACCCACTTAAGTGACAGGAATTTGGACTCACGGTAGTGTAACTGCCCACGTATCGTTCATGAATTGAATAGGAACGGAACAAAGAGACGCTGGTAGACAGGGTACCTTCTGTCCCGTTACAATGGTTTGCGGAGTACCAGATGAAGATGAAATAGGTAATCCTTTTACCCTAGCTTTCTGCGTGAATGGGGTAAGGCAAGAAATATTCATATGAAATTTCCACCACCATACACTGTGCAGTGGCTTTTGGAATACTCGCGTAACGGTAGAGACAGAGTATGCCAGAAAGTACACTATTAGCATTCAAATGACCTCAGCTGCACACAAAAGTAAGGGACACTCGATGACAAACTGAGTTATTGAAGTAAACCATTGGCGGAGATGTGGTTTATTCATATTAGTTGATAGTTTCACGATATACCGAGATATGGCAGCCCTGTGTCTAGTTTTGGATTCCAGCTAATGACAACTTTGTCACGGTGTGTTCATGTAGACCAGGGCTTCCCAACGTGTGGTCCGCGGGCCCTTTAGGGGTCCGCCGGTTCTTTCTAGGGGGTCCACGGCCACCTTTCACCAAATCGTGTAAAATAATGAGTAAAATCACTGAATAAAAATGTGAAAATCAAATTCATCACTATTTATTTTTCGTGTGAAAAACATGTGCACTTTTACTTCAGGCCGTATTCCCAAGCAGCCTCTGCGGTTCCTAAGTGAGAACGCATACACAGTTTAGTGCCGCAGAATGCGGCTTCTCTGATGGACTGTTTCGCAACCATACGGGGGTCGTTTGTGCGCCGGCTCACGGCGCTAGATGCACTGAAACCTTTTACGCATGCACCGAGCGAGCTTTGTCGACCAATCTCAGCGCTCGCTGGCACGTATGCGGCCCCAGGCATCATTAAATGTTAAACTGCTTTGGCAGTGTAGTACCTATTTCGTAAGTAGATTTTTGACCAGTTTATTTCTTCTAACATGGATCGGTGGGTGAAGTCAGGATCATTGAAGAAGGGTGCAGTTTCTCCATCGCCTTCACAAGGCAAGTTTCCAGTTGAAATGAATGAGGTGAGAGGACGACCAAAGGAAGAACAATCACAAGAACCTCCACAGCCGGATTTATTATGTGAAAACGCTGCAAGTACTCCATTGGTTGCAATATCCTGTGGAAGTGGGATAACCAAGAACCGTAAGTACAACGAAAGCTATTTAGAAATGGGCTTTATGGAGACAAAGAAGGATAAGGCCCAGTGTGTGATTTGACCGCGAGTCCATCCGAAGTTCAATGGTCCCAGTTAAATTGCGCCGTGATTTTGAAGGTACTCACCCGGATTTCCAGGCTAAAGACATCGATTTTTTCAAAAGGAAGAGTGCTGAACTAGCTGCTTCTCAGCACTGCATGAAAACTCATGCAAAAACAATTACTGAAAATTCATTAAAAGCTTCTGTCTTGGTAAGTTATCGAGTGACATAAACAGGCAAAGCTCATACCATTGCAGAACGTCTCATAATTGGATCGTTAATTTCAAGTTGTGTTCATTCATTTCTAAACTAAAGACTATTGATACATCGGTGGGGGGGAGGGGGGGGAGCTCATTCGGAACATAGAACTTGCATTAAGAAGCTTTCAGTTCCCGTGGGTTTCGCTCTGAAATTGAAAGTGCTCTTTACTGACTAGGGGTCCGCCATGGATTTTCGACTGAAGAAGGGGTCCGCCAGCTGGAAAGGTTGGGAAGGCCTGATGTAGACAGTGGTGTCACAAATATGGCTGCCAGTAGTAGTACGCGCGCGGTTTTCGTGTGAGAAAATGATTTTCGTGGACGATTTTCATAAATCGGAGAACGATGTGGATAACTGCTACTGAATATGTTCCTGAAAGCAAATATGCTTCAAAAGTTACTGATAATTAGGTAATTTATTTAACCAAGTGAACAATGTCAAGTCGTGTCCCTTGCCGTTCTTTACGTGGCAGAGTGATGATTTGACAAAGGCCATCCTTAATGCTGTTTACGTGTTGCAGTAAGGTGCGTGCTAAAATTAATTTTATATTTTAGCAAAACAAAGGTTGAATATTGGGTTTTCATACTTCCTTATTGCGAAAATAGTTAATGCAAATGTTAATATCAAAACCCGAAACAATTTGGACCATATTAATTTTTTGTTATTGATAAGATTCACAGTAACGTTGTGTTACTTCGTCCAGCAAGCAAACGTTGGTACTTCAATGCTAACCATCTTAAGCGGACTCGGTTTGGAAGCAAACAACGTTAAGTACCCACTGACGAAGTTTCAAAAATAAAATTGTGGGTAGAATTATCATTCTACAAATACGTCATTACTTTATATATGTTTTGAAACAATAACTTTTCTGAATTAAAAATAATTACACTATATGTAGTTGAAACATTTTATTTATGATCTTTTATTGACAATTACTGCGCAACTTGACCCTTACCACTGTTTTCACCTGAGGTCTTCGTATGTGAACCCGCGAGAAACTTATATGGTTACGCGGATGCTAAAAGAAAGAAAATTTATACTGAAACTTCCTGGCAGATTACAACTGTGTTCCGGGCCGAGACTCGAACTCAGGACCTTTGCCTTTCGCGGGCCAGTTTTAATCTGTCAGGAAGTTTCATATCAGCGCACACTCCGCTGCAGAATGAAAATCTCATTCTGGAAACATCCCCCAGGGTGTGGCTAAGCCATGTCTCCGCAATATCCTTTCTTTCATGAGTGCTAGTTCTGCAAGGTTCGCAGGAGACCTTCTATAACGTTTTTAAGGCAGGAGAAGAGATACTGGCAGAAGTAAAGCTGTGAGGACGGGGCGTGAGTCGTGCTTCGGTAACTCAGATGGTAGAGTACTTGCCCGCGAAAGGCAAAGGTCCCGAGTTCGAGTCTCGATCGGGCACACAGTTTTAATCTGCCAGGAAGTTTCATATCTAAGTTCAATTGCCACAACGTTTTTATGGGTACTGGAAAAAACATATCCATTGAATATTCATTGCATTATTTGAGAGACCAATTGGAGGCTATTTCAGCGAAATATTATATGCTAAGTAAATGCATCAAAGCTGTGTCTATGTAGACACTTATTTATTACTGCACTGCCATACAAATTGTGCTAACAAGTACTGAATCTAAGATACGCTTAATAGTAGGAAATGAAATGTTTCATCGTTTCTTCAAAGTTTTGGAAGAAGAAGGGAATACTACTCCAGGTTCTGAAACGAATCATGTAATAATAAGTAAAATGTTGGACAGTTTTCATATACCCAAAATTATGACAAATTTAGAGATTTATAATATCAGAAGCCAAGATTACTTGACGTGAAGTAGTTTATTTCATGACCAGTAACGACAAAAACTATGCGTCATGCTCAGATCTCCCATAAATAAAACTGCACATCAGCCTCGACGACATACTGAGAACATGCTCCAGTTATTATAATATAGCTCAACGCTGTTCTGTCAGATTTACAAAACTTGCTGAATACAGAACCCATATCACCAGTAAGAAGTACAGAAGCAAAGACGGGAAAATCAATATGATGCATCTTCCTGTGTTGTTGTCGAAGCATCATCGTCATGATGTATCTATTTTTCCTGCTGCACTCTTTATCGGTTCTATGAGTATTTTATTTTGCAAGTTTTATAAATTCGACAAACCAGTATCGAGCATCATTATTATAATTCTCTGACATACGAGAATCTACGGTTGATATTTATTTACTGTGGAAACTGGTCGTGAAATAAACTATTTCACATCAAGTGATCTTAGCTCCTAACACTGCAAATCACGTTAGATCGCCACAACACCACGTGTGCCTTTAGAGATATCTTAAAATGATTACTGTATGTCCTCTGGCAACGGTACTGCATGTAAAACAACAAAACATCTATCAATAACAACGTCCATATTCAAGTTACTGTAATAGCCATTCTTTCGCAGCAGCTTTATGTAAACTGTTGAAGTTTGCTAGGAAACGCATGCCACGCAAAAACTTTTATTTATACACCTAGACACATCTCTTTCTTAACAATGGATAATCTGTGGATGTCAGTAGAACGTATCATTATCTGATGATCATGCAGTTTACCGTCACGTGGAAAACTATTAGAAATTTTGGTGCCTAGGCAACGAATAAAACGGTTAAATTCATGTTACGTTAGGAAATTCGAGTGACTCTACTCGAAAAAGTGCGTCTAATAGTATATGCATAAAAATTCAAGAACATACGAAAAGGCGTTTTTATGCTAGATACTACAATTTACCACCACATTCCTTCACTTATGACTTTAAAAAGATTGTACTGGATACAGGGGTGTTCTAGGCGCTACAGTTTGGAGGCGGGCGTCCGCTACGGTCGCAGGTTCGAATTCTGCCTCGGGCATGGATGTGTGTGATGTCCTTAGGTTAGTTAGGTTTAATTAGTTCTAAGTTCTAGGCGACTGATGACCTCAGAAGTTGAGTCGTATAGTGCTCAGAGCTATTTGAACCATTTGATACAGGGGTGTTAAGAGAGATCA
The DNA here is from genome assembly GCF_023898315.1 of Schistocerca nitens. Lineage (NCBI taxonomy): Eukaryota > Metazoa > Arthropoda > Insecta > Orthoptera > Acrididae > Schistocerca > Schistocerca nitens. The sequence goes on along the minus strand of NC_064619.1, from coordinate 544,607,681 downwards.
AGAGTTGCAACATGTATTTTACTGTGATTTGCTCCACAGAAATATCGCTTGCTCTACAGTAAGTCATTTTCATCTATGCTTATACGTGACCACGTCAATGAAGAAGCTCTCGTCTGAATTGGAAGCTGTTTTCATTAGATCTCTTACAGCAAGAGCCCAATACAACGTCTAACGGACGAACATAACCTTGATTGCTGTTTTCCGTTATGTGGGTCAGCAGACCCCCTGACAAGTCCCTCTGTCATTACGGTCTACCGGTTCGATGCCATGAGTCAACAATGCAAATAGGGACAAAGAGCGCGAGGGGAGTCGATAAGGATGGCAGAATGGAAACGACACCGTGTTTAATCGTAAGCGCGGTCTTAGCCCAGTTCGTTGGCTCTGGTATTTAGCTGATTAGCGATAGGACAAGGTCAATAGCGTCTTGATGAGTCTCCTGCGTTGGCCAAATACGTCGCTCTGTCCCTGTGCCAGCAGGAGGGTCAACAGCCCAGCCCCTCTAACCTGCCCCCTCCCCACATCCAAGCCCCCCCCCCCCCGGCCGGTGCCTTCTCATTACGCCATCGCCTGCTGAGCATATAAAGCCAGCGACTAAACTGGCATAGCGGGTGGCTGACGCCACTTCACGGTCAGTCTTCGCGTTTGTGAGCTACACGAGCTGTTGTTAATCACCAGTCTCTGTAAAATTGTATCCGTCCATGACATTTGCTGGTAACAAAGGAGTGCATTCAAAGAATAGTTTGCTTTCCGCCAGTCTGGATGAAACACCTAAACTATTTATCGAGCACGTTTCTTGGTCACGAAAGGTTACATTGAGTAAAAATACGCTTAGTGTCTATTATTTCCCACGCCCTGAATATGTATTTTTGCAGCACACATTTATTTTTCTGCTGATCGCCAAGAAGACGTAGTGTGATAACGATAGGTATGGAGAATTTAATGTAATATTATATTGCGCAGACTTGAGACCACTTGATTAAATTTAAAAGTCATATTTTCTTTAAATATAAGTTATTAATTTAACATATTCAAAATTGGCAACTGCTTTTTTTGGGTATACACGAGACGGGAAAAGGTCAGAAATTAGATATTGTTAGTGTCTTAAGAATATAATTTTGACTACGTTAAGTATAATATCTTAGTTTTCATCAGGACGGCAATGAGCGATAGATTCCTTTGTATGAAAGAGGACGTCACAACAGCCTCCGTTAAGAGGTAGTTGGTTGCTGTTTCAATATAGCTTCCCCTGAATTCACAAGTTACCTTTTTTTGTAGGAGCGTTCACTTATGGTCAGAACACTAATTTATAATAAAAGTTTGTACTGAGACTTCAAGCACTCAGAGGAGCAGTGAGAGTCGTTATTAGGAGACGTAAATTGGCTTCATGATTAGTGTGGTCGGAAGAGGAGCTGCCCAAAAGTGGTATGTGGCATCATACCCCTATTTACAGGTCAAGCAGTTCCAGTAAATTATGGGCCGATGTTTGTAGGTGCGAATCTTACGTCCGATAAGGTTCCGGATATTTTTCTTCGCGTTCAGATCAGGGGCCGCGCGGAATTAGCCGAGCGGTCAAGGCGCTGCAGTCATAGACTGTGCGGCTGGTCCCGGCGGAGGTTCGAGTCCTCCCTCGGGCATGGGTGTGTGTGTTTGTCCTTAGGATAATTTAGGTTAAGTAGTGTGTAAGCTTAGGGACTGATGACCTTAGCAGATAAGTCCCATAAGATTTCATACACATTTGAACTTTTTTTTTCAGATCAGGGAATTTGGTGGTCAAAACATTAACGGAAGTGCACTGTTAGGCTTCTAAGCCTACTGAAACAGAACTTTATTCGCTAGGAGTAATGGAGTAGTCATCTAGATTAAACGCATAAATTGGCGTCGCTATTAATAGCTTATTAATCTGCAAGTTATCAAAGTTTAACATAAACAGTGGTGTAACTCTACTCACGATTTGGCAGTAGTCGTTAGTAACTAGGAAAACAAATTTTCAATCTGCATAATTTAACAGAAAATTTTTCTCCAGTTACATTAGCAAACAAGCCGAGATTTACTGGTCTTAACAAATAACATTAGGATGAGAAGCACTCAGGTCAAGATATTTGTGCAAATGACCAGTAAACAATCTGACATGTGTAAGATCCGGGAAACAGTGATAACAAAACTTACCACTAACTAGCGTCATGTTAAATTGAACGGATATCTCAGATTATTTTTCTGGAATGAACCAGTGCTAACGAAGGTGAGAATACGTTGCAATATCGTAAGGGATGGCAGTATACAAGATGCAAACAAGAAAATACCTATGATTCTTCAACTTCTCCCGGAATAATTCGTAAAGAAATGGTCACAGGTGAACGATCGGGTATCAGTGTCCAATGGGCACAATATTTCAGCAAGTGACCGCGTTTCCATTATCAGATGCGGTTATAGACCGACTGTTTAGGAACTGGTGCAGCTCTTTTATCTGTTCGTCTCGTTCCTCGAACCTGCTGCGCTGTCCACAAGCTGCACGTAATCCCCCTCCCCACCTCACCACCCGCCACCATTCGCGATGACATGTTGCACCGTACGAGGTTCAATGTCCTGGGACGGTTACTAACAGCTCTCTTCTGTTCCTGTTGCTCCCCTTGCCACCGAAGAATTGTGGGGTGCTACCAAGAAGACAGTATACAAAATAATTCAAGAAATTATATGAAAAATGCCGTTTCCGTCCTTCACTGTCTCTTATTCCATTCCCCTCCCCCTTCCCAGTTTCATATCACTTCTTGCCCCTCCCCATTTTTCCCCGTCTCACGCTCCTTCACACTACTATGCACTTACTGTCCACTCATCTTTGCTTCTTCCGCATCCCGCCTCCCCCTTCCTACACAACACACAAAATTTAAACTTCATCACTACTCTTTCATTTTCCTTACACTGTATATAAATACACAGCGACATAATTAAATAGAATAACACACATATTGCAAAGAATATGAACTACTACACTGAGAGCGGAAAAATGTAGATGAAGGAAAAACTAGTGTTTGCAGCTCTACAAAACATGACACGCATTTAGAAGTATAAAATAAACAGTGATCAGTGGTGTGGTAATACCCCGTATTTAGGAAACATTTCTATAAGAATTTCGACCACAGAGAGGAAGTTCATATTTGTATTATCCGTGTAATAATAGAAGGCGCAGCCTTAAAATTTGTTCAGAGCAGCTAAGAGAAGCCTGGTTATTCGCACTAGTCTTTCTGCCTCAAGCTTTTGGCCTGTAAGCACCGAGGGCTGTAATTACAGTAATTTCACAGTATACTGACTTATCTTGAGTTCCATGAGTGTTGTTTTATCATCAGTAAACCAATTCACAAGTACAATTTCATTATTCAAGGTGTCATGAGTTTTAATTTTCAGCATTTCTAGCATGGAAGAAGCAAGCGGTCTCCATTCTTACTTATCGTATGTGCGGATCTTGCAGCCATTCAGAGAAGAAGTCCGAGATTTTGGGACCAGTCACGCAGCATGGATCGACTACCAGATTCCGAAATACAATCTACATTTCCTAAAACATAATCGGTCCACATCCCCTGTTGCGTCCCTCTCAACACCAATCTGGGAATATAATCTTCATAATGGTAACAACATGTTATATTTGAGTTGGCGGAAGTGAAAGCGCCAACTTACAGTGTACGACACTGTGCTGTGTTGAACGACAAAAATGCATAGTTCTGCATAGCAGCTTAAGAATTAGACGACAACTATCAGCGCCTGGCGAATAAAGGAAATAAAACGTGCCAGCAGACGCATTTTCTGATTTAGGCGAAGAACCAAAGTGAAAACCAACGGGTTCTTAAAGAACTGTTTTTAGATCTAGAAAACAAAGTAAATTGAAAATATCTTTAATTACAGATCACTGATGATGCCTTACATCAACAAAGTTTTACGAATCTGGCGAGAACAGCACGCATTTTCTTGTAGTTGTAACGGTGGAAAAAAAATACTATGAGAAATTGTAAAGTAACTACGGACAATATGGCCACAAAAATGAAGAATTTTATACGAAAAGGAAAGACATATCCGACAACGAACAGGGTTGGGGGCAGATGGAGCAAGCGTCTTTGGACTTGAACCTCGGGTCGAGGAAATTCTCGGCAAGAGGAGGGGGGGGGGGGGAGAGGTCGGGGGGACAGAGAGGAGAAGAATGCTGCACACGTGTTCATTGATGAGTGGGGCCTGCAGACAGAGTAGCAGGTCGCAGAGGGTTGAGCAGGAGATAAAAGCGCCGCGCTCACTCCTCAGCAGCTGGTCCATCAGCGCACCTAATGATGGCAATGTGGTAGCATTCCAGAATATTGAGCCTGTTGTGCAGTATCATTTATCTGCTCACCCGTCAACTATTCCGTCAGCACAACAGCTGTGCCAGTAAATAGTCAATACATTAAATTATTATTACTGTCAAGACACAATATTTTTAACATATGAGCAGAAGGTATAAAGGGAAGAACTGTCACGTCATAGCTAAGTCAAATTTCCATCTCTTGTTTCTTCCGTTAAATACCCTTCTAATTTAAAATTAAAATACAACCACAACCTATTATGTATCTCATTACTATCATTATCTATGCTAGCAACAACTTTTTAAAGAAATGCTTATATGCGTCTGTACTTATTATGTGTATATATTTTTTATTTGTTATTTAATTTAATTTTTGTAAAATTTTCAACAAAGAAAAAGAAATGTATTAGTAATAAAACTGAATTTGTATGACATAAAATGTAAATTCACACAATGTACGACCTGCTATATACACTCCTGGAAATTGAAATAAGAACACCGTGAATTCATTGTCCCAGGAAGGGGAAACTTTATTGACACATTCCTGGGGTCAGATACATCACATGATCACACTGACAGAACCACAGGCACATAGACACAGGCAACAGAGCATGCACAATGTCGGCACTAGTACAGTGTATATCCACCTTTCGCAGCAATGCAGGCTGCTATTCTCCCATGGAGACGATCGTAGTGATGCTGGATGTAGTCCTGTGGAACGGCTTGCCATGCCATTTCCACCTGGCGCCTCAGTTGGACCAGCGTTCGTGCTGGACGTGCAGACCGCGTGAGACGACGCTTCATCCAGTCCCAAACATGCTCAATGGGGGACAGATCCGGAGATCTTGCTGGCCAGGGTAGTTGACTTACACCTTCTAGAGCACGTTGGGTGGCACGGGATACATGCGGACGTGCATTGTCCTGTTGGAACAGCAAGTTCCCTTGCCGGTCTAGGAATGGTAGAACGATGGGTTCGATGACGGTTTGGATGTACCGTGCACTATTCAGTGTCCCCTCGACGATCACCAGTGGTGTACGGCCAGTGTAGGAGATCGCTCCCCACACCATGATGCCGGGTGTTGGCCCTGTGTGCCTCGGTCGTATGCAGTCCTGATTGTGGCGCTCACCTGCACGGCGCCAAACACGCATACGACCATCATTGGCACCAAGGCAGCAGCGACTCTCATCGCTGAAGACGACACGTCTCCATTCGTCCCTCCATTCACGCCTGTCGCGACACCACTGGAGGCGGGCTGCACGATGTTGGGGCGTGAGCGGAAGACGGCCTAACGGTGTGCGGGACCGTAGCCCAGCTTCATGGAGACGGTTGCGAATGGTCCTCGCCGATACCCCAGGAGCAACAGTGTCCCTAATTTGCTGGGAAGTGGCGGTGCGGTCCCCTACGGCACTGCGTAGGATCCTACGGTCTTGGCGTGCATCCGTGCGTCGCTGCGGTCCGGTCCCAGGTCGACGGGCACGTGCACCTTCCGCCGACCACTGGCGACAACATCAATGTACTGTGGAGACCTCACGCCCCACGTGTTGAGCAATTCGGCGGTACGTCCACCCGGCCTCCCGCATGCCCACTATACGCCCTCGCTCAAAGTCCGTCAACTGCACATACGGTTCACGTCCACGCTGTCGCGGCATGCTACCAGTGTTAAAGACTGCGATGGAGCTCCGTATGCCACGGCAAACTGGCTGACACTGACGGCGGCGGTGCACAAATGCTGCGCAGCTAGCGCCATTCGACGGCCAACACCGCAGTTCCTGGTGTGTCCGCTGTGCCGTGCGTGTGATCATTGCTTGTACAGCCCTCTCGCAGTGTCCGGAGCAAGTATGGTGGGTCAGACACACCGGTGTCAATGTGTTCTTTTTTCCATTTCCAGGAGTGTATTAACATGCAGCAGGTCTTTACTTAAGAAGTAAATAAATGTGCTAGGAAGTCTAAGATGAAAGCCATGTCGCATTGCTTCCACTTGCTCACCAAAAAGGACATCTCCGAGAAACTTGTAAGCAAAGACATTATGACAGCGTTCCTTAGCAATGCTGCTGCATCGGAGATATACCACAACGTTGGCAACTCACAACTTCAGCAGTTCCGTACGGTTACTTCCTGCTCAGTAGTTCGGCTGTCGACCTCTGTCTAGTCCCATTTTTCTCACTGCAGGTTGATACTCATTGCACTCCCGCTTTTTTGTGTTATGCTCATGGCTGTGCCCTCTTAGAGCACCATATAGCACCGCTTCACGTATATGGCAGCGCAGTAGCTGTGCATCAAGTGAAAATTTAAAATGTGCGGGAACACCCAGCGCGTAACTGTAGTTGGCCTTGTGACACGGATCGATATTCTGCTGAATGAAGCCAGTGCTGTCAAGTAAAATATCGAGGGTGAATGGGTGCAGGAGGTGGGAAATAATGTTCACACAGTCTGCAGCTGTCATGGTGCCTTCTTTTGCTACCATAGATCCCATGGAAGCATAGATGAATGTCCTCCACAGCATAATACTGTCCTCCCTCCCCCCATGGTGTGGTGCTAGTTTCGAGGAGCCCTTCACGTCGATGATGGAGTATCAGGACTGGACCATCAAAATAGTTTGCTAAGAAATGTAATTCTACATCTACATCTACATCCATACTCCGCAACCCACCTGACGGTTGTGGTGGAGGGTACTCTGAGTACCTCTATCGTTTCTCCCTTCTATTCCAGTCTCGTATTGTTCGTGGAAAGAAGGATTGTCGGTATGCCTCTGTGTGGGCTCTAATGTCTCTGATTTTATCCTCATGGTCTCTTCGCGAGTTATACGTGGGAGGGAGCAATATACTGCTTGACTCCTCGGTGAAGGTATGTTCTCGAAGCTTCAACAAAAGCCCGTACCGAGATACTGAGCGTCTCTCCTGCAGAGTCTTCCACTGGAGTTTATCTATCACCTCCGTAACGCTTTCGCGATTACTAAATGATCCTGTAACGAAGCGCGCTGCTCTCCGTTGGATCTTCTCTATCAACCCTATCTGGTACGGATCCCACACTGCTGAGCAGTATTCAAGCAGTGGGCGAACAAGCGTACTGTAACCTACTTCCTTTGTTTTCGGATTGCATTTCCTTAGGATTCTTCCAATGAATCTCAGTCTGGCATCTGCTTTACCGACGATCAACTTTATATGATCATTCCACTTTAAATCACTCCTAATTCGTACTCCCAGATAATTTAAGGAATTAACTGCTTCCAGTTGCTGACCTGCTATTTTGTAGCTAAATGATAAGGGATCTTTCTTTCTATGTATTCGCAGCACATTACACTTGTCTACATTGAGATTCAGTTGCACCATGCGTCAATTCGCTGCAGATCCTCCTGCATTTCAGTACAATTTTCCATTGTTACAACTTCTCGATATACCACAGCATCATCCGCAAAAAGCCTCAGTGAACTTCCGACGTCATCCACAAGGTCATTTATGTATATTGTGAATAGCAACGGTCCTACGACACTCCCCTGCGGCACAGCAGAAAGCACTCTTACTTCGGAAGACTTCTCTCCATTGAGAATGACATGCAGCTTTCTGTTATCTAGGAACTCTTCAATCCAATCGCACAATTGGTCTGATAGTCCATATGCTGTTACTTTGTTCATTAAACGACTGTGGGGAACTGTATAGAACGCCTTGCGGAAGTCAAGAAACACGGCATCTACCTGGGAACCCGTGTCTATGGCCCTATGAGTCTCGTGGACGAATAGCGCGAGCTGGGTTTCACACGATCGTCTTTTTCGTAACCCATGCTGATTCCTACAGAGTAGATTTCTAGTCCCCAGAAAAGTCATTACACAACGAACATAACACGCGTTCCAAAATTCTACAACTGATCGACGTTAGAGATATAGGTCTATAGTTCTGCACATCTGTTCGACGTCCTTTCTTGAAAACGGGGATGACCTGTGCCCTTTTCCAATCCTTTGGAACGTTACGCTCTTCTAGAGACCTACGGTACACCGCTGCACGTAGGGGGGCAAGTTCCTTCGCGTACTCTGTGTAAAATCGAACTGGTATCCCATCAGGTCCAGCGGCCTTTCCTCTTTTGAGAGATTTTAATTGTTTCTCTATCCCTCTGTCGTCTATTTCGATACCTACCATTTTGTCATCTGTGCGACAATCTAGAGAAGGAACTACAGTGCAGTCTTCCTCTGTGAAACAGCTTTGGAAAAAGACATTTAGTATTTCGGCCTTTAGTCTGTCATCCTCTGTTTCAGTACCATTTTGGTCACAGAGTGTCTGGACATTTTGTTTTGATCCACCTACCGCTTTGACATAAGACCAAAATTTCTTAGGATTTTCTGCCAATTCAAGTAAGTGGCTCATTTCTGTTGATCCGTGGTAGGTGAAATGGGTGGTTTGAGTGAGTTGTAAACATAAGTTTACTATACTTCTGTAATATAATATTTCTTAATCTTTCAATTAATACCATGAATGATATTAACATTACGGGCCCAATGCAGTCGTAAGTGACAATGTCGATTCAAATGGTTCAAATGGCTCTGAGCACTATGGGACTTAACATCTCAGGTCATCAGTCTCCTAGAACTTAGAACTACTTAAACGTAACTAACCTAAGGACATCACACACATCCATGCCCTAGGCAGGATTCGAACCTGCGATTGTAGCCGTCGCGCGGTTCCAGACTGAAGCGCCTAGAACCGCTCGGCTACCAACGGTCGGCCAATGTCGATTCGGTTAGGATGAGAACACACTGGAATCGTTTACTGCAGAGCCCCTGTTCAACAATGTGCGGTGTATGGTGTGCTGCAAAACATTTGCGTCTACACCAGTATCGTATTCTGTCGTTAACCGACAAAGATCGCTACCTCTCAAAGCGGGCAAGTCTCTGATTTCCACGTCGCGTGATGAAGACTTTGCCAAATACTCGTGGCTTCATTGTCCCTCAGCCACTTTTTATAGACTCTAGCTCCAGTAGGACGTGAACAGCCAACCAGCATCGCCATTGTTTCCTGGCTCCGAGCCATAACAAATTCTCAGTCAAGGTCTTTTTTGTAGGCTGTTTTGGTCTGTCTATCGGTATTACTAAGTCTGTACACGTTTCATCCCCCCGAAACTGGACGTGCCAACATTCCAAGACCCGATTTGGCTGCAGCAGGAACTAAACCGGACTAATTACGACTTTTTGGGAGCATACAAGAATTAATAGTTACTACAACACTGATTAAATTTGTTCCCACTCTAAATGCGCCCACTTTTTCATTTAAAGGCACAACAGATAAAATTCAACTCTATCCACCTTCTGGGTTTTCCAGTGAATAATTATAAAAAGCTTTCGTAAACTATTCCCGTTCAAGATAACAAGTTCAGCCTATTAAATCCAAAATCAATAACGCAAATATACACTTTCACTTTAACGCATCATCACATTACAGCTCAGAAGTCAATAACGTCAGCTGTAAGATAAGTTCATTGCATTCTCAGAAAACAATGTACAAACAATGCAGCGTTAATATTACCTAACAAGAGTTAGTTCTTCTATTCAAATCAATAAATACATTTGAGGCTTGGCCTCGCACATACATCTCTTTGATATACGAGAGCTTTTTTGGAAAGTAAGTTCGTATCAGTCGTGAAATGGTGACCACAGTGAAATTCTGATGAATCTTTGCATAGATTTGTTGGGAAGCGTCTCTAGTATACCCATCGATTAGGTAACGTCGATCTTTTCAGTTCGGAGCTCACGGAGAACACGTAAAGTTGTCTAGGAAAGAGTTGTATTGCCATCTTCAGATCATCGGAGAGTTGTATTGCCATCTTCAGATCATCGGATACGGGAATTATAAGGCGTCTGCGTGTGTCATATTGCTGTCTGGCCGTTGAAAACATAGAGGTAAACTCACAGAAAACATCTCATGGGACACTATGTACATTAAAATACAAGCCATAATTGTATCAGAAAAGCACAGAGGTGTCAGATACACCGGATACAGCACACCAGTGCTGCTAGATGTGTGTAGCTGCTATCTTTGGACTTTTGTATTGGTGTTATTCTACAGAAAGTCTGCAGGTACCTTGCAAACCAGGTAGATTCGGCACACCAGTTTTGGTGATCGCTTCCCCCAATGATTTTTGAAATTCCAGTGGAATGGACCACCCTTTCTGCCTTATTTGATCTCAAGTCTTCTAGAGCGATTTTAAATTTTGAATCCAATACTGGATTACCTATCTCTTCCTACCGACTGCAACATTGACAGTATTTTTGAGGATTAAAATCGATCTTAGTTAGTTGCCTTACGCCAACTTTCACACGTGGCAAGACACCTAAAGAAGTAATACTTCTGTTATGCGCCGATTATGTAATATCACTATTTAGTTTAACGTGAATGTGCAAATTTTTCTCAGTTTTGTGAATTTCTGCGAAGTTGTAATTTTATGTAGCTACTGTTTTAAACCCCCCAATTAACCATGGACCTTGGACCGTTGGTGGGGAGGCTTGCGTGCCTCAACGATACAGATAGCCGTTCCGTAGGTGCAACCACAACGGAGGGGTATCTGTTGAGAGGCCAGACAAAAGTGTGGTTCCTGAAGAGGGGCAGCAGCCTTTTCAGTAGTTGCAGGGGCAACAGTCTGGATGATTGACTGATCTGGCCTTGTAACATTCACCAAAACGGCCTTGCTGTTCTGGTACTGCGAAAGGCTGAAAGCAAGGGGAACTACAGCCATAATTTTTCTCGAGTGCACGCAGCTTTACTGTATGATTCAATGATGATGGCGTCCTCTTGGGTAAAATATTCCGGAGGTAACGTAGTCCCCCATTCGGATCTCCAGGCGGGGACTATTCAAGAGGACGTCGTTATCAGGAGAAAGAATACAGGCGTTCTACGGATGGGAGCGTGGAATGTCAGGTCCCTTAATCGGGCAGGTAGTTTAGAAAATCTAAAAGGGGAAATGGATTGGTTAAAGTTAGATATAGTGGGAATTAGTGAGCATTAACCAAAACGGCCTTGCTGTTCTGGTACTGCGAAAGGCTGAAAGCAAGGGGAACTACAGCCATAATTTTTCTCGAGTGCACGCAGCTTTACTGTATGATTCAATGATGATGGCGTCCTCTTGGGTAAAATATTCCGGAGGTAACGTAGTCCCCCATTCGGATCTCCAGGCGGGGACTACTCAAGAGGTCGTCGTTATCAGGAGAAAGAATACAGGCGTTCTACGGATGGGAGCGTGGAATGTCAGGTCCCTTAATCGGGCAGGTAGGTTAGAAAATCTAAAAGGGGAAATGGATTGGTTAAAGTTAGATATAGTGGGAATTAGTGAAGTTCGGTGTCAGGAGGAACAAGACTTTTGGTCAGGTGAATACAGGGTTATAAATACAAAATCAAATAGGGGTAATGCAGGAGTAGGTTTAATAATGAATAGGGACATAGAAATGAGGGTAAGCTACTACAAACAGCATAGTGAACGCATTATTGTGGCCAAGATTGACACAAAGCTCATGCCTACTACAGTAGTACAAGTTTATATGCCAACTATCTCTGCAGATGATGAAGAAATTGATGAAATGTATGACGAGGTAAAAGAAATTATTCAGGTAGTGAAGGGAGACGAAAATTTAATAGTCATGGGTGACTGGAATTCGAGAGTAGGGAAAGGAAGAGAAGTAAACATAGTAGGTGAATATTGATTGGGGCTAAGAAATGAAAGAGGAAGCTGTCTGGTAGAATTTTGCGCAGAGTATAACTTAATCATAGCTAACACTTGGTTCAAGAATCATGAAAGAAGGTTGTATACCTGGAATAATCCTGGAGATACTAAAAGGTATCAGATAGATTATATAATGGTAAGACAGAGATTTAGGAACCAGGTTTTAAATTGTAGGACATTTCCAGGGGCAGATGTGGATTCTGACCTCAATCTATTGGTTATGAAATGTAGATTAAAACAGAAGAAACTGCAAAAAGGTGGGAAAGTAACGAGATGGGACCTGGATAAACTGGAAGACCCAGAGGTTGTACAGAGGTTCAGGGAGAGCATAAGGGAACAATTGACAGGAATGGGGCAAAGAAATACAGCAGAAGAAGAATGGGTAGCTTTGAGGGATGAAATAGTGAAGGCAGCAGAGGATCAAATACGTAAAAAGACGAGGGCTAGTAGGAACCCTTGGGTAACAGAAGAAATATTGAATTTAATTGATGAAAGGAGAAAATATAAAAATGCTGTAAGTGAAGCAGTCAAAAAGGAATCCAAACGTCTGAAAAATGATATCGACAGGAAGGGCAAAATGGCTAAGCAGCGATGGCTAGAGGACAAATGTAAGGATGTAGAGGCTTATCTCACTAGGGGTACGATAGATACTGCCTACAGGAAAATTAAAGAGACCTTTGGAGAAAGGAGAACCACTTGCATGAATATCATGAGCTTTGATGGAAACCCAGCTCTAAGCAAAGAAGAGAAAGCAGAAAGGTGGAAGGAGTATATAGAGGGCCTATACAAGGGTGATGTACTTGTGGACAGTATTATGGAAATGGATGTAGATTAAGATGAAATGGGAGATATGATACTGCGTGAAGAGTTTGACAGTGCACTGAAAGACCTGAGTCGAAACAAGGCCCCCCGAGTAGACCATTCCATTAGAACTTCTGACAGTCTTGGGAGAGCCAGTCCTGACAAAATTCTACCATCTGGTGAGCAAGATGTATGAGACAGGCGAAATACCCTCAGACTTCAAGAGGAATATAATAATTCCAATCCCAAAGAAAGCAGGTGTTGATAGATGTGAAAATTACCGAACTATCAGTTTAATAAGTCACAGCTGCAAAATACTAACGCGGATTCTTTACAGAGGAAAGGAAAAACTGATAGAAGCCGACCCCGGGGAAGATCAGTTTGGATTCCGTAGAAATATTGGAGCACGTGAGGCAATACTGACCCTACGACTTATCTTAGAAGAAAGATTAAGGAAAGGCAAGCCTACGTTTCTAGCATTTGTAGACTTAGAGAAAGCTTTTGATAATGTTGATTGGAATATCCTCTTTCAAATTTTGAAGGTGGCAGGGGTAAAATACAGGGAGCGAAAGGCTATTTACAATTTGTAAGAAAGCAGATGGCAGTTATAAGAGTCGAGGGACATGAAAGGGAAGCAGTGGTTGGGAAGGGAGTGAGACAGGGTTGTAGCCTCTCCCCGATGTTATTCAATCTGTATATTGAGCAAGCAGTAAAAGAAAGAAAAGAAAATTCGGAGTAGGTATTAAAATCCATGGATAAGAAATAAAAATTTTGAGGTTCGCCGATGATATTGTAATTCTGTCAGAGACAGCAAAGGACTTGGAAGAGCAGCTGAACGGAATGTACAGTATCTTGAAAGGAGGCTATATGATGAATATCAACAAAAGCAAAACGATGATAATGAAATGTAGTCTAATTAACTCGGGTGATGCTGAGGGAATTAGATTAGGAAATGAGACAATTAAAGTAGTAAAGGAATTTTGCTATTTTGGGAGCAAAATAACTGGTGATGGTAGTAGTAGAGAGGATATAAAATGTAGAATGGCAATGGCAAGGAAAGCGTTTCTGAAGAAGACAAATTTGTTAACATCGAGTATAGATTTAAATTTCAGGAAGTCGTTTCTGAAAGTATTTGTATGGAGTGTAGCCATGTATGGAAGTGAAACGTGGACGATAAATACACTCCTGGAAATTGAAATAAGAACACCGTGAATTCATTGTCCCAGGAAGGGGAAACTTTATTGACACATTCCTGGGGTCAGATACATCACATGATCACACTGACAGAACCACAGGCACATAGACACAGGCTCACCTGCACGGCGCCGAACACGCATACGACCATTGGCACCAAGGCAGAAGCGATTCTCATCGCTGAAGACGACACGTCTCCATTCGTCCCTCCATTCACGCCTGTCGCGACACCACTGGAGGCGGGCTGCACGATGTTGGGGCGTGAGCGGAAGACGGCCTAACGGTGTGCGGGACCGTAGCCCAGCTTCATAGAGACGGTTGCGAATGGTCCTCGCCGATACCCCAGGAGCAACAGTGTCCCTAATGTGCTGGGAAGTGGCGGTGCGGTCCCCTACGGCACTGCGTAGGATCCTACGGTCTTGGCGTGCATCCGTGCGTCGCTGCGGTCCGGTCCCAGGTCGACGGGCACGTGCACCTTCCGCCGACCACTGGCGACAACATCGATGTACTGTGGAGACCTCACGCCCCACGTGTTGAGCAATTCGGCGGTACGTCCACCCGGCCTCCCGCATGCCCACTATACGCCCTCGCTCAAAGTCCGTCAACTGCACATACGGTTCACGTCCACGCTGTCGCGGCGTGCTACCAGTGTTAAAGACTGCGATGGAGCTCCGTATGCCACGGCAAACTGGCTGACACTAACGGCGGCGGTGCACAAATGCTGCACAGCTAGCGCCATTCGACGGCCAACACCGCGGTTCCTGGTGTGTCCGCTGTGCGGTGCGTGTGATCATTGCTTGTACAGCCCTCTCGCAGTGTCCGGAGCAAGTATGGTGGGTCTGACACACCGGTGTCGATGTGTTCTTTTTTCCATTTCCAGGAGTGTAGTTTGGACAAGAAGAGAATCGATGCTTTCGAAATGTGTTGCTACAGAAGAATGTTGAAGATTAGGTGGGTAGGTCACATAACTAATGAGGAGGTTTTGAATAGAATTGGGATAAGAGGAGCCTGTGGCACACCTTGACTAGAAGAAGGGATCGGTTGGTAGGACATGTTCTGAGACATCGAGGGATCACCAATGTAGTCTTGGAGGGCAGCGTGGAGGGCAAAAACCGTAGAGGGAGACCAAATGATGAATAAACTAAGCAGATTCAGAAGGATGTAGGCTGCAGTAGGTACTGGGAGATGAAGAAGCTAGCACCGGATAGAGTAGCATGGAGAACAGCATCAAACCAGTCGCAGGACTGAAGACCACCACCACAACAACAACAACTACTATTTTAAAATTTATGTTATTTTGAAAAATATATGTACTAATTGTTAAATACTGTACCTTGTTCGTGCATAAGGACAATATCATCGTAAGTAATGGGACAAGACGGAGTGAAGCACCTCCTTAGTGTGAAAATTAAGGAGCGAAGTGAAACGGTGGAGAGGTGTGAGGCTGGCGCGGCAAATGAGTCCGGCGGAAAAAGTCTGTGGCTAGCCTTTTAAGTGTGAACTTCTCAAGTTTTCAGTGACTTAAAGGTGAGTAAAAAATTGAATAAAAATGTTTCGGATAAAAGAGCTGAGAACAGTACCAACACAGCATTAACTAGTTTCCCCTAAATTTATAATTACGACGCCAAGAGGAAAATGTAAAGCACATTACATTCAGACAGTTGATTGCGCTAATCTGTGTTACAGCATCGCCACTCAGGATCGTCTTCACTTGCAACTTCAGGCATAGTAATGTTTCAGTTTTTTACTTTCACGTGAGATTCATTGCTTTGCAATATAATTGTAAAGGCCAGCAGCATGTTGATAACCTGACTTTGACCTGAGTCACCAATACTTTTACGATCCTGTTATTTTTTAAATGGTATTACGATAACTGAAGTAATTAATAACTGAAGTAATTAATAACTGAAGTAATTAGTTCAAAGGGTTGTGTGTTGGTTAAAGATTACCAATTTACTCAACAGTAGAAGCATAGTTACTAAAAGTTCTGTAAAACGATGTTGCAGTACTTCACACGATAAAAATATTTCGAGCTGAAACAGTGGTTACTGGCAGATTAAGAGCGTACACCAATCTCACAAGTGAATCAAGACTGCAATGAGTGATATTTGTATTTATATTCATTTATATACACCGCTAATGTTTATCCTGATTACACTTGTTAGTGAGGAAATAAAAAGACGAACATTTTAAAGGTCCCCCTATGCTATAGTAACTGTATTACTAAATTAACCTGCCGGCGGCTGTAGCCGAGAGATTCAGTCCAGAACCATGCTGCTGCTGCTGTTGCAGGTTCAAATCCTGCCTCAGGCATGGATGCGTGTGATGTTCTTAGGTTAGTTAGGTTTAAGTAGTTCTAAGTCAGGGCGACTGATGACCTGAGATGTTAAGTCCCATAGTGCTTAAAGCCATTTGAACCATTTGAACTAAATGAACCGTGAAAATTGATGTATTTGTCATTGAGGTTTATGTGTACTTAACAGCTGGAAATGAAATACCAGATCTAAGTAATAACTTATTCTGGGCTTCCATGTGCAAAACTTGTAACTGTGGAACAAAAGAATTGCGATATGAAGCGACTAAAATGTTTGTCTCTTTTAGCTGAAGTAACTGTTTTGTTATTGATCCAACGTACATATTATCTTCAGTAAAGCTTCAACATAGGGCTTGCCATAGTTAAGTGGCATACTACTGGTAACATAACCATACCTTACTAAAACGTTTCGTGTATGTTGGTGTGACGTGGTTTATTGCAAAAGTAGCGTCTGATACTAAGTAAATTTATGAATATCTTTACTGCAAGAGGGGACTTATGGCCTCAGATGTTAAGTCCCATAGCGCTTAGAGCCATTTTGAGCCATTTTGCTGCAAGAGGCTGCGAGTGTGTTCGTATCTGATTACAATCCGTTTTCTTTTTCAATTGAGGAATAATTTAGGAGCAGTTTCACACCAGGAAACCATTACTACAAGTTTTGTAGAAATACTTTTCTCCTTTGTGGGCTGGTGACCTTATTTAGTTTACATAATCACATACTTTTAATTTTTGCTACAGCCCGCTTGTTCTATTCGCACTATAGTCATTTTTTATCCTTTCAATATTTGGTAAAGCAGGATACGAAGTCCGATCACATTTCCGTTATTCACACGATTACGATCATCCATACACTGTTTAGGATGGATTTTCTGATACTGGTATTCCCCAATGGTGTTATAAACTGCTGACTCGGATCAGCTCCACTTCAAGTTGGGTCTTTGGGCAGTCACAAAATTCGTAGTTCGTTTTTAGCATTTGGTTATTCCTGACGGAATACTATGATACACTGCGTGATAACGATAGATACTACCCATTTATTATATTATTATTATTATAAACTTCCAACAATCTCTCAGGCTTGTGAATGTGTGTGTGTGCGTGTGTGTGTGTGTGTGTGTGTGTGTGTGTGTGTGTGTGTGTGTGTGTGTGTGTGCAATATGTTACATTAGAAAGAGAGTACCAGTTTGTTCTTATAATTACTTTCTTCTCGGCCTTTACATTGCATCGTAACAGTAGAAGATAAACCTATCTTCACATTTCTTCCCTTTATAAGAAATAAAAAAAACATGACATGCCATTCTCCTTCCAAATTCTCGTAACAATACATAAACGCCTTATTCATCACAATGTGTCACATAAACCAGTATTCTTGCTTCAACTTTTCCTTCACATACTTTCTCCCTTATAACATACATAACTTCAAGAAACCTTTTCCCTTACACACATATAAATACCAGCAGCATTAATAATATCTCCTCCTAACTACTCTTAAAGTAATATTTTAACCCTTACTTCGTCGTGAATGTCTGGTACCAGTGACATTTAGCTACGTTACAGCTAGCCTGTTTACAAAATACAATACAAAAATGGTTCAAATGGCTCTGAGCACTATGGGACTTAACTTCTGTGGTCATCAGTCCCCTAGAACTTAGAACTACTTAAACCTAACTAACCTAAGGACATCACACACATCCATGCCCGAAGCAGGATTTGAACCTGCGACCGTAGCGGTCACGCGGTTCCAGACTGAAGCGCCTTTAACCGCACGGCCACACCGGCCGGCAAAATACAATACAGTTCAGCCTGTTATGAGTTCCCCTCTGCTAAAAGATTGGACCATTCGACTTCAAATACATAGTACTCATGTTGATTCACTCAGTTCGTTATTGCTTGTTACATTATGGCGTGAAACCTCAATTACTGGGATGAAAATTACGACTCTCATATCACATAATGTAGAGATTAGGTAATGTATTTATAATATTATTTCACATCATTTTAAACGCCAGTAGATGGTGTATAAGGGGCGTTCAAGAAGAAACGAGCTGCAGTCTGGAACGAGCAAACCGGTGACAGGAGGGTAATATCGTGGCGCGTGTAACGAGTTGTGGTTCCGACCACACTGTGGAAGTTCACAGCCCATCGCCAGAGGGCACGCTTGCACGTCATGTGCCTATACGGAGCTAGCAGCAGCATTTATCAATCGTCCAAGGCATTGCAAACAGTGAACAAGATGTCCCCCTTCCTTCAGCACGGGACAACAGTGAATGCCCAGGTTTACAAACGAACCTTGAACATCCTTCGCCAAGCGATCAAATCAAAATGACCAGACAATCTCAGCCGAGCGGTTCTAGGGGCTACAGTCTGGAACCGCGCGACCGCTACGGTCGCAGGTTCGAATACTGCCTCGGGCATGGATGTGTGTGATGTCCTTATTTTAGTTAGGTTTAAGTAGTTCTAAGTTCTAGGGGACTGATGACCTCAGAAGTTATGTCCCATAGTGCTCAGAGACATTTAAACCATTTTTTGACAATCTCACCCACGGGGTCATTCTGCTCCACGACAATGCAAAGGCTAATACAGCCAACACAGTCGTGGCACTCCTGCAGAAATTCGAATGGGGTGTTCTCGGCCACCCTCCACAAAGTACAAAAACAGACCATAATGGAATTCTACATATAGCGACGGCGGTTCCTGTGTTCTCCTACAGAAGCGAAAACGGGGTTAAAAAATAAATGAAAAGAATGATATTCCTAAAAGCGGAAGACTGCATCTGCACAAGAAGAAACACGATAAGAAGCGAAGCTATTAGAACAGAGTTAGATATTTTCAACAAGAATGAATAAACGAAAAAAAAGTGTAGATTGGAGAGTTCCAGGTCACAGCATTTCTCAGAAGATTCTGAATTACAAGCTGAATGGTAAAAGAGATATTGAAAGACCTCGAAACTAATGGGAATGATTTTGTTTTTGTGTTCGAAACAGCCAAGAGCTTAGTCTTTGAAAGGAAGTTGATGACGATGACGAGGTTACTGAATCTTGTGATACTGATACCCAAAATTTTCAGGGAGACATATTTTATGTCAGTGAGAATTGTCACCATGCTGACTGCTGACTGATTCTACTGCCGCTAATGTTCATTTTGCGCAAAGACCATGAAGATAACTTCAGGGATGGTTGGGGTTGATTTGGGGGAAGAGACCAAACTGCGAGGTCATCGGTCTCATCGGATTAGGGAAGGATGAGGAAGGAAGTCGGCCGTGCCCTTTCAAAGGAAGCATCCCGGCATTTGCCTGAAGCGATTCAGGGAAATCACGGAAAACCTAAATCAGGATGGCCAGATGCGGAATTGAACCGTCGTCCTCCAGAATTAACTTCAGGGAGATTAAGTCTCGTACGGAGCATACAGATAGTCGTTTTCCTCTCGCTTTATTTGCGAGTGGAACAGTAAAAGAAATGACTATTGATGGTACAGGGTATGCTTCGCCATGCTTGGCTTGGGAAGTATGTACGCAGATGTGGATGTGGATGTAGAACTGCTGATGATGTGATAGTGAAGTGGAAACGTGAAGTTAAAACTACAGTTAAGCCAAGACTCATTTACTGACGGACAGGAATCGTCGTCCATTGTGGAGGGTGACTGTAAAAAATGAGCAAGAAATCGGCGGAAGCAATCACTCGGAAGTTCCAAAGTGCTACCAGTGTTGCAGCTAACACGGCTAGCTGGTGTGACTGTTCTGGAGACAGGGAGTCCAGCGCGTGCTCAGTGTCTCTCGTGAGTTTGCCCTTTACTTGAAAGGAGCTATCGTTCCTAAAGTCCCGTGCCTTGGGCTGGACCGTCTTCACCCCTACCGACAGGCACATGGGTTTTGAAACGAGTTCTTCTGTATACAACCTCAGCAAAAAAAAAATGGTTCAAAAGGCTCGGAGCACTATGGGACTTAACTTCTGAGATCATCAGTCCCCTAGAACTCAGAACTACTTAAACCTAACTAACCTAAGGACATCACACATATCCATGCTCGAGGCAAGATTCGAACCTGCGACTGTAGCGGTCGCGCGGCTCCAGACTGTAGTGCCTAGAACCGCTCGGCCACTCCGGCCGGCCAACCTCAGCATCCGTTACCTTGAAAGTCTATGAATGCAATATTGGACTAATAGCAACGTATCCAACAACCCAACTGTTGTGGAACTTCCTGGCAGATTAAAACTGTGTGCCGGACCGAGACTCGAACTCGGGACGTTTGCCTTCCGCGGGCAAGTGCTTTCCCAAGAAGAGCTTCTGTGAAGTTTGGAAGGTAGGTGGCTGAATTTAAACTGTCCCAACGGGTCGTGAGTCATGCTTGGGTGGCTCAGTTGGTAGAACACTTGCCCGCGAATGGCAAAGGTCCCGAGTTCGAGTCTCGGTCTGGCACACAGTTTTAATCTGCCAGGAAGTTTCATATCAGCGTACACTCCGCTGCAGAGAGAAAATATCATTCTGAATCCAACTGTTTTTACCACGCTCTGTCCGTCACAGGAGCTGGAAGAAACCAAGATTTACGGTAAAACAGAATTCTCCTTAAAATGACTTGCGGGTGTAGTGATGGGAGAAAGTAACATTTGGCAAGAGAGACTTAGTGGATAATTTTTTGTGTGGTATTGGTCAGTGATTATAAAAACCCTAGAAAAATATTGGCAAAGGGATAATTAAGGGATAGTCATAGAACCTGATAATATTGTGACATGAGTATTATATAGCTGTACACAATATGGCAAAAGGTGATTTACTATGAACGTTACCATATATAATGGTTATGCTCGGACCTGGAACAAAACAATTACGTTAGTCTGATCAGTCATTTCCATCTTACGTATTTCTGTTTCTGTTTGTCATTCCTGTTTCACACGGCCACTCGCTACCTGTCAGTGAAGGTAGTATGCCTCTCGGAAGGAAGTGAGTCGCTTTAATCTCGACATTTGCGCTGATACTTGTGCACCTGTTGTTCTTCCTGTATTCTTTTCATTTCATTTAATGCATTACCCGTAATTAAAATGAGATAATGTTTGTTGCATAAGTTTGGCGGGTATCTGTTGTCTGCTGAGTAGTTTTCAAAATAGTGGTACCTTAGGTGGCAGTGCAGAGACTTATCTTTATCATGCGGCCAGGTGTCTGAGAAAGTACCAACAGTTAAGTTGGCAGCCGGCCGAAGTGGCCGCGCGGTTCTGGCGCTGCAGTCTGGAACCGCGAGACCGCTACGGTCGCAGGTTCGAATCCTGCCTCGGGCATGGATTTGTGTGATGTCCTTAGGTTAGTTAGGTTTAACTAGTTCTAAGTTCTAGGGGACTAATGACCTCAGCAGTTGAGTCCCATAGTGCTCAGAGCCATTTTTGAAGTTAAGTTGGCAAGTGGATGCCGTAGTAATCTCTGGTGACTACCATTACTACGAGATATAGCGAAAACAGATACCATTCCTCCGGTAGAATTACATTTTGCCCCTCAAACCGGGTAGGACCGCACATGACTAGATGGACGTATTTGAATTTACTTAGCGCGTGAGATTGTTGTTAAACAGTCTTTATTTCAGAATTTCTCGATATTAGGGGGGAATAGTGGTAATTATTGTAGAAGGAAATGTTTTTGATAAACAGGAGGAAATCAAGGACCCAGCGACATATTTTTCAGTTGCAAATTGACAAATTAGATGCCCAAAATAACAAGCAAAGGAAGCTTTGTAGGCCGACCGGTGTGGCCTAGCGGTTCTAGACGCTTCAGTCTGGAAACGCACGATCGCTACGGTCGCAAGTTCCAATTCTGCCTCGAGCATGGATGTGTGTGATGTCCTTAGGTTAGTTAGGTTTAAGTAGTTCTAATTTCTAGGGGACTGATGACCTCCGATGTTAAGTCCCATAGTGCTCAGAGCTATTTCAACCAACCATTTTGAAGCTTTGTAGACGTGTTGGCCAAGCACCCTGTAGTAACCAATTAAATTATTATTTATAATAATTTACATCTGACATGGTGTGAAGTAGTTTCAAATTTCATAGGGAATAATTTGTAAAAATAGGTTCTATTGAATTCTGATGTAAAATGTTATTAATAAGAACTGTAATTGAGTTACAGAGAGGAATGACTAGCCGATGAAATGTGTCATGTCACCGGCCCAGGTAAATCATCTTTTTTTATTCAGTTGTATCTTTATGCTAACGATATAAGAAAATCACTGAGAGAACAAACTAAGCATGTCGGTAAATACAAGAAAACATAAATATATTACTATTTACAGCAGCCTGCCAATGCTGGGGCGACCTTTTGATTCCGCAACTATAGTGATCACGAGACTTTGAGGCGAAGATCTCGTCGAGCCATGTTCGGAGGGCATTTTCACCAGGAGAGGAAGTTCCTCGAAGTTTGTTCGACAGAGAGCGGAATAGATCAAACTCCAAGGCACCAGAAAAAGTGAATAAGGTGTTGGCAGAATGACATCCAACTTCTACTCCTGTATAATGCTTTATTGTCAGTCTAGCAACATTAGAGTGGGCGTTATCGTGGAGTAACAACAATTAACGCGGTCTTCGTGGTTGTTGTGCTTGCATTGTGTCTCAGTTGACGACAATAAATTTCAGTGGTGATGGTTAAACCTCTGGAAGCTTTTTTACAAACATTCGATATGCAAACCATGAGTGACCCAGCAGACATCAATACGGTAATCGAATTCTTGCCATGCCCGTCCCAGCATGGCATCGTCGACTGTGGGTCGCTTCCCGTATTCTCTGCCGGAGCTCTGCTACAGCACGTGGTAGAGGCGGTACATACACCATATCATTAATGTGTCACCACAGAAAAATGTCACACGGAGTGAGATCTGATGATCGAGGAGGCCATTTCATGAAACAGCTATCCCCTTCTGTAGCACGTCCGATCCGTCGATGCGACAGCTCCGTGTTCAGGTACCAACGAAATTCACGATGAAAATGTGGTGGAGCCCCATCCTGCTGACAGATTAACAGAGAGTCCTATTGCATTTGAGGCATCAGCCATTGCTGCGACATGTTTTTGTCGAACTCCAACACACAGAAAACTCGTTCCGCACCTGAACTCTGCATGTTTGCGACTAGCGCTGACTATCGGCAAATTACCAAACTATGCTGTGACGGTATACATGAAAAAAAAAAAACTTTCAGGATTTCTCTTCAAAATGACTTGTGTATGATATCTGTACAATGTTTGCTTCTTGTGCAACAAATGCTAGAAAGTGTTCCCGATCTTTATGTACACCTCGTACATACGTAATGTTTCGCATTCGCAGTGTTGTTTGATTCTGGATGATAAAAAAAATACTTTGCACTACTCTCTGGACAACCCTCGTACTATTGTTAAGAGCAGAAGGAGTTGTCCAGGAGAAAAATTTGATACTAGGGTTGGAAAACCTTTTTCATGCCTCTGACATGCTTTAGTTCTTTCGGTACTGATTTCTGTTCTATAAGGGGGCTAGTGATTGTGACGACTTTGCGACGACGATGTTGACAAAGAACAATAGTATCGTTATTCCCCCGCACAGAAGTTGGAACACTGCCTTTAATTATCTTACTATGTAATTTCTGAGAACGTTTCTCTTGGAGAGTAGCTGTCATGCTAAAGGTACCATAAAGATGACCACAAACTGTCTCGCCCGCAGAAACGTTTGCCATCAAAATAAATGTTTGTGCCGTCAAGACTGTTTGTCTCCATTTTTAAAGTGATCTTGGTAAATTCATTACTACCTACAACTGTTACATGATCATATCAAAATTGTTTAAATCACTAAATATTTAGGCCGGCCGCGGTGGTCTCGCGGTTCTAGGCGCGCAGTCCGGAACCGTGCGACTGCTACGGTCGCAGGTTCGCATCCTGCCTCGGGCATGGATGTGTATGATGTCCTTAGGTTAGTTAGGTTTAAGTAGTTCTAAGTTCTAGGGGACTAATGGCCACAGCAGTTGAGTCCCATAGTGCTCAGAGCCATTTGAACCATTTGAACTAAATATTTAGATGAAATCATTGCCATATCGAGATGTTTATTATCGCTACAGGGGTGAACACAAATACCGACACACTAAAAACACAACTTTACCATGCTAATGCGGTGTAGAAAACCGTTGGCATTAAAAACAGCTTCCACTCATCTCGGAATGGATAAATATGGGTTTACAAGGACGTCTTATATCCTTCTTGCTTCAAAATAATGACAAACTCAGGTAAGGATGATGGAGGTAGACACTCACTACGCACTCTTCATTGAAAGTAGACCATACAGGTTCAATACGATACAGAGGTCTGGTGACTGTGATGGATTAGTGAGACGTGACATTTCATCCTCGTACTCACAAAACCAGTCCTGGGCCTTGCGAATTTTGTGAACTGTGGCCATGCCACCTTTGAAACAAACATTGTACCAAGGGGTGGACGTGCTCAGCCAAAGTAGATACAAAATGTTTGGCAGTAACGCGACCATGCGGAATAATCATGCGACCCACGGAAAACCGCAGTATGGCTGCCCAAATCATTACAAAACCTACGCCATGTTTCACTCTTAGCACGTAAACTCGTCCAAAATTTGGAAACTGTGTAACACATGACTCATCCGACCAAATGACTTTCTGTCATTGCTTCACTGTCAAGGTTTTGTGCTTCGGCATCACGTTTTCCTGGAATGGACATTTGCATTACTGACAAGTTGTTTTGGAATTGCAGCTCGTCCTGAAATTCCATGCTTCTGGAGCACCCTCCGTGTTGTTTTGGTGCTGATAGGGTACACGGGTGCGGCATTCAGTTTTGCAGTGAATTTTGCAGTTGTCCTGCTCTTATTTTTCGTCACAATCCTCTTCAGTGACTGTCTGAAACAATCACTCAACAGACATTGTCATCTGTTATCAAGAAAATTCTTCTGGGCTATTGACTGCACTGTCCATATACAGGCTGTTACAAAAAGGTGCGGCCAAACTTTCAGGAAACATTCCTCACACACAAATAAAGAAAAGATGTTATGTGGACATGTGACCGGAAACGCTTAATTTCCATGTTAGAGCTCATTTTAGTTTCGTCAGTATGTACTGTACTTCCTCGATTCACCGCCAGTTGGCCCAATTGAAGAAAGGTAATGTTGACCTCGGTGCTTGTGTTGACATGCGACTCATTGCTCTACAGTACTACCATGAAGCACATCAGTACCTAGCATCAACAGGTTAGTGTTCATCACGAACGTGGTTTTGCAGTCAGTGCAATGTTTACAAATGCTGAGTTGGCAGATGCCCATTTGATGCATGGATTAGCACGGGGCAATAGCCGTGGCGCGGTACGTTTGTATCGAGACAGATTTCCAGAACGAAGGTGTCCCGACAGCAAGACGTTCGAAGCAATTGATCGACGTCTTAGGGAGCACGGAACATTCCAGCCTATAACTCGCGACTGGGGAAGACCTAGAACGACGAGGACACCTGCAATGGACGAGGCAATTCTTCGTGCAGTTGACGATAACACTAATGTCAGCGTCAGAGTGTTGCTGCTGTACAAGGTAACGTTGACCACATCACTGTATGGATAGTGCTACGGGAGAACCAGTTGTTTCCGTACCATGTACAGCGTGTGCAGGTACTATCAGCAGCTGATTGGCCTCCACGGGTACACTTCTGCGAATGGTTCATCCAACAATGGTCAATCCTCATTTCAGTGCAAATGTTACCTTTACGGATGAGGCTTCATTCCAACGTGATCAAATTGTAAATTTTCACAATCAACATGTGTGGGCTGACGAGAATCCGCACGCAATGGTGCAATCACGTCATCAACACAGATTTTCTGTGAACGTTTGGGCAGGCATTGTTGGTGATGTCTTGATTGGGCCCCATCTACGCTCAGTGGAGCACGTTATCATGATTTCATACGGGATACTCTACCTGTGCTGTTAGACCATGTGCCTTTACAAGTACGACACAACATGTGGTTCATGCACGATGGAGCTCCTGCACAATTCAGTCGAAGTGTTCGTACGCTTCTCAACAACAGATTCGGTGACCGATGGATTGGTAGAGGCGGACCATTTCCATGGCGTCCATGCTCTCCTGACCTCAACCCTCTTTATTTTCATTTATGGTGCCATTTGAAAGCTCTTATCTACACAACCCCGGTACCAAATGTAGAGACTCTTCGTGCTCGTATTGTGGACGGCTGTGATACAATACGCCATCCTCCAGGGCTGCATCAGCGCATCAGGGATTCCATGTGACGGAGGGTGGATGCATGTATCCTCGCTAACGGAGGACATTTTGAACATTTCCTGTAACAAAGTGTTTGAAGTCACGCTGGTACGTTCTGTTGCTGTGTGTTTCCACTCCATGATTAATGTGATTTGAAGAGAAGTAATAAAATGAGCTCTAACATGGAAAGTAAGCGTTTCCGGACACATGTCCACATAACATATTTTCTTTCTTTGTGTGTGAGGAATGTTTCCTGAAAGTTTGGCCGTACCTTTTTGTAACACCCTGTATAAAATTGTCCGAGGTTTTGGCGACTCTTGCAAGTGGCCTTCCTCAGGCAGCTCAGCATAAAGCCCAGAGGACTTTTAACAGTGGCCTAAACGTCAGCTGGTTTTATATACTGACAATGCGGTCAACAGCCAAGAAGAATTTTACCTACAGAGACAATCACCGCTGTACCTTACGCTTATATTTTCATCCGGGTTGTGACACAGTGAGTGATATTTTTGTGCTTTCCCTGTATGCGACGCAACTTTTCAATACGGTACCCCATCAAACACGAAACTCGTCTGCTCCCTTGGTTACGGAAGGACCCACCATTCGAACATCAACTGTTTGCCAACGTACTAACTTACTTGGCTCCGACATAAAGCGCTCATACTCACACAGAAGAGTTTTCTGATCACTTCTGACACTTGCAACTTATTGCACAGGTAGTGTTCGTGATAAAATGCAACAACGCAACCTGCAGGCTTCGGTAGTGTTGGTGTTTATACATTTCTCGCTGTGTTTTCATATGTTCGTCCAACCCCTGCACTTCTTGTAACAAAATAACAAAAAACTGTACCTTAACTTACGAAGACTACACGGGTAAGTCTATGTTTACAAATTTCATAGATCAGTTTTAGAAAGTCGAAACATGACAATTTGACATCCTTATCATATTGAAATTGTGAATATTGTTTAAAATTAGCAGTGATGATGAGAACAGAGTCGAGGTCAGTCTAACTGAGTGATAATCAAAATTTAAAAAATTGTTATGTTAGTGTCATATAGAGCAACATTTCCGTTTTTCACCACCGGCGCTGAACGCCTCGTTTACCCTCTGTACAAAAATGTGACAACAGTCAGTATGTATGTGACAAGTCTCTTTCAGCCCTGGAGCTTTTGCCCATTGTAATATATAGAACTTGAGAAACATGAACATGCGTAAAGTAACTTTGACAAAAATGTGGACTGTTTTTCCACTGTGGCTATCATATTTCAACACAATTAAAGCGAGATGAGGAATAACTGTAATTATCGTTGTCATAACATTTCCAGCAACAATAATAAGGTAATTTGATGTCTGTGACGTCTGTTGAAGTCAGTAGGCTACTTGAGCAACAAAGAGAAGCTTTTGTAGAATGTTTTTAAACAGCAGCACATATTTACGGACTGGGGAACAGCGGAGTGGAATTTCTGTATGAAATGGTACAGTGTTGGCCCTACTTTCCAAAGAACAGTTCCAAATGCCATGCTTCCCAGTAACCAGCTACCGTTCCGCCAAAGAAACGATGACCGAGCTCAACGTTAATGCCTTCTCTACTGGAATGCTGTATCCTTTCACTTTTATTTGAGCCCTTTCCGTGTGTCAGAAAGCGCCTGTGTGCGGATTTCCTGTGAAGGCAGAGAGGCGAATACAGTGAGGAAACAGCAACAACAAAAAAATCAAACGCTCGATTCTCATGCATTTAAATGAATAGCGCTTCAGACTGAGGAAAAAACGCGGTCGTTTTACTTTCCTCTTTTTTACATCTATAGTATATACGAGTGAGCCCCATTACAAACAACGTGAGGCCTGACGAAAACTCTGCTTTGAAAGGAAAAGAAGATAAAAAAGAAGTGCGGTTGGTAGAAGTGGCGACCTTTCTGCTGTCTCCGACTACGGTAGCGTTTGGATGTCATATTTTTGCCAACGCGATGAACAATGTTTGTATAAGCTTAACTGTTCCATTTTTACGGCCCTTATCCGAGTCATCGTATGAATACTGAAATATGCGAAAAAGTGTTAATTAACGTGTTTTCATCAATTTCAAATGTATTGTAATTTTCTACAATTAGTTAATTCGCCATTGAAGTCGAGGAATTTAGCTAACTTAATGAAACTTATTAGATTCTTACGTTGCAATGTTAAAATTACAGTGAAGTAAAGTAATTTTATAATATGAACAGCTACCTTTTTTTTCTTTTTTACTATGGGCCGATATTGGGAGACTGGACAGCTTAAATTAATTAGTCACACAGAAAAATCTGATTTCACGTCATTTAAGTTCGTGGCAACTGCAACATCATGAATGAATATATAGCGAACTAAAGTTCACATGTAAGCTACTGTTCTCCTTAATTACCTCCTCATATATATAAATTAACCTAGAAGTAGTACCTATTATTAGCATTAAGCGTATATTGCTACTATACATAGTCTGTTGTTAGTATACTACAAAGAATTTGTTTTCAGTTGCTGATTCTCCGTGATAATGCGTAAAATGACTTGCTTCACAATCATAAAGGCTCTCTTTCATGATGGGATATATGAAAAGCAATTTTGTTCACAACTGGCCCTGGAGGACTACTTTTTTCTTAACTAATTAAAACTTAAAAAAACTCTAAAATGCTAACAGCGCAGATCATAAGGTGAATTTGATATCACCTTGTCACCATATGATTTACGAGAACGTGTAAGTTATGTACATTTTACAATTATTATTCTCTGTGTTCATTATTTTAATTAATTTGCAATCGATTTCACATGAACTACAGTATAATTAATTGTCACTATTATCGATATGATATCCCTCACATGCATATTGTGTTAACGTGCCATATTTTCTGTATATACAAATACTCAGACGAAAACAGTGAACAGGAAAGTTTAGTTTCTGAGCAAAATATTTTAGAGGAATACATTTTCTCTGCCAGCTTCTATAGGTAGAATGCATGATGTTCTAGTGTATATACTTATGGTAGTAGTTCACACTGGGAACAGTACTACTGTACTTGAAGAAAGCGCTGTGGTTAATTGCGAATAAATTATTGCAATAATACAGCTGGGTGGAAGAAAAGCTGTAAAAGGATATCCTTCGTTGTCCATAACAAAGATTTCACATTCGACGTCCCCATCTTACAGCTCTGTGGAAGCTGCAATATTACTCAAATATTATAGTGAAACTCCAGTGTTAAAATTATAGTAGAATGGTGATACAATTAATTCCTGCCCGCACAAAATGTTTCTATTGCCGATGGTGTATATGAAGAGGACCGAAGCAAGTAGGTTGAAACGTCGGACGTTAAGACGCTTTACTATTTTAGAACGACACTGTATAATACCCACAATCATTTTATTTAAAAAATAACCATATTGTCTTATAACCAGTCTAATGAGATAAGCTTCTGTAAAGGTAGGAGACAAGGTACTGGCGGAAGTAAAGCTGTGAGGACGGGGTGTGAGTCGTGCTTGGGTAGCTCAGTTGGTAGAGCGCTTGCCCGCGAAAGGCTAAGGTCCTGAGTTCGAGTCTCGGTCCGGCACACAGTTTTAATCTGCCAGGAAGTTTCATATCAGCGCACACTCCGCTGCAGAGTGAAAATCTCATTCTGGAAACATCCTGAAGGCTGTGGCTAAGCCATGTCTCCGCAATATCCTTTCTTTCAGGAGTTCTGGTTCTGCAAGGTTCTCAGGAGAGCTTCTGTAAAGTTTGGAAGGTAGGAGACGAGGTACTGGCGGGGCGTGAGTCGTGCTTGGGTACCTCAGTTGGTAGAGCACTTGCCCGCGAAAGGCAAAGGTCCCGAGTTCGAGTCTCGGTCCGGCACACAGTTTTAATCTGCCAGGAAGTTTCAATGGTAAGGTATTTTCTTCATCATTTATTGATTTATTCGAATAAACTTTTGAGAGGTAAATCAATCTGCTTCTTTGTGTATAACGTGCATCTTCCTTCGAGAGAGGCGTTCCACTTCTTCTGTCCTAATTCCATTGTTTCTTATATTTCTGTCGTTATCGTTGACTCTCGTGGGTTTGGGTTTGTAGCTGTTTAGTAAGTTTAATATCTGCTTGGTCTGTCTCTTATTATCCATTCTGGATATATTTCCATAAAAATGCAGTCTTATTTTCCATTTTGAAACTGAGCTCTCAGTTTGATACCAAATGTGTTGAGTATTACTATCAATTTTAAGTAACACTATTTTCCTTTGAATCTCCTTACTTTTCCAAGATTTACAATAGAAACAAATGTTGCTTGTTTAGGTGTTCCTGCTGCATATAATATTTCGGTCTTCAGCACTCTTTGATAGTACATTAGTTTTGTGTTCCAGGCCAAAAAATTTTTGTTGTTTCTTTTTTGTCATAAGAAATTGCTTTACCATTTTATGTAATATATTTTCTCTTGATATCTTTGTTTCTGTTTTGCTCGTTATCCATTCCCTTAGATATTATACTTAATATAATTTCTTTTTAGATGGTGTTACGAAATTTAAGATTTGGGCGGCATCACTTATATTTGTCCTCAAATGTATATTTTTTTAAAAGTTATATGTTTACTCCTATTTTGACTGCGGGTTTCTGTAGTTATCTGATTTGTTTTTATGCGCTTTGCAGTGAGAGTCTTCAACGTCATGTAAACAAAAGATATAGCCAATATGTAGTTATTTTGTTTTGCTTCCTTCCTTGATGAGCACCCTTGATATTGATTAAGTGCTTCCATCCTCTCCCTTTCTTCTCTAACGCACATATGAAAAGCAGAGGTGACAAACAAGTTCATTGTCCTACACCTGACTTCATTTAGAAATATTATGACAGGTCCCTCATAAATTTTGCTTTCAGTATTGAGTTTATTAAAATTCCTTAATTTCTATTTTTATTCTCGACTCCGAATTCCTTTAATTGTTTTACTTATTTATTTTTGTAAGCTGATCGATTAGGGCCATTAGATCCACTCTTACATTGGACGAGGGTTCTACATTATATTTACCTATGGAATAATTTTAATATGATAAATAGTATTAAATTATTTGAATGTGCATCGAAACATTGTAAGTTAAGAGTGACAGTATTTGTACTACTGCTGCTGCTGTCAGTGGTAGTGATAACACAATAATAATAATAATACTAATAATAATAATAATAATGATGATGATAATGATGATCGGACAGCTAACACAATTTATAAGAAATGAATTTCGGAAAAAAAACGAAAAAGGTTAGGTGAAATCTCACAACAAGAAGCGACAGAGCAATTAGACGAAAAGAAGCAGAAATTACAAGCATTAGCCAAACGACTCAGAAGATACAAAAAAAGTGAAAATAGAAGGAAACAAAACCAAACATTCAACACAAACCAAAAGAAATTTTACCAGACAATAGATAACACACACATTAAAATAAACAATCCACCAAACATAACAGACATGGAACACTTCTGGAGCAACATATGGTCAAACCCGGTACAACATAACAGGCATGCACGGTGGATACAAGCAGAAACAGACACATACAAGATGATACCACAAATGCCTGAAGTGATAATTTTGCAACATGAAGTCACCCAAGCAATTAATTCTACTCACAATTGTAAAGCCCCTGGAAATGATAAAATAGCAAATTTCTGATTAAAGAAGTTCACCTCAACACATTCACATCTAACTAAATTATTTAACAGTTACATTGCAGACCCATACACATTCCCTGATACACTTACACATGGAATAACTTATCTAAAACCTAAAGATCAAGCAGACACAGCGAACCCAGCTAAATATCGCCCCATAACATGCCTACCAACAATATACAAAATATTAACTTCAGTCATTAAACCGAAATTAATGACACATACAACACAGAACAAAATTATAAATGAAGAACAAAAAGGCTGTTGCAAAGGAGCACGAGGATGTAAAGAGCAACTGATAATAGATGCAGAGGTGACATATCAAGCTAAAACTAAACAAAGGTCGCTACACTACACATACATTGATTACCAAAAAGCTTTTGATAGTGTACCCCACTCATGGTTACTACAAATATTGGAAATATTCAAAGCAGATCCTAAAGTGATACAGTTCCTAAACATAGTAATGAAAAATTGGAAAACCACACTTAATATCCAAACAAATTCAAATAATATCACATCACAGCCAATACAGATTAAGCGTGGAATATACCAAGGAGACTCATTAAGTCCTTTCTGGTTCTGCCTTGCTCTGAACCCACTATCCAACATGCTAAATAATACAAATTATGGATACAATATTACTGGAACATACCCACACAAAATAACACATTTGCTATACATGGATGATCTAAAACTACTGGCAGCAACAAATCAACAACTCAACCAATTACTAAAGATAACAGAAGTATTCAGCAATGATATAAGTATGGCTTTTGGAACAGACAAATGTAAGAAAAATAGCATAGTCAAGGGAAAACACACTAAACAAAAAGATTACATATTGGATAACCACAGCGACTGCATAGAAGCGATGGAAAAAAAACGGATTCCTATAAATATCTAGGATACAGACAAAAAATAGGAATAGATAATACAAATATTAAAGAAGAACTAAAAGAAAACTATAGACAAAGACTAACAAAAATACTGAAAACAGAATTGACAGCAAGAAACAAGACAAAAGCTATAAATACTTATGCCATACCAATATTGACCTACTCATTTGGAGTAGTGAAATGGAGTAACACAGACCTAGAAGCACTCAATACACTTACACGATCACAATGCCACAAATATAGAATACATCACATACATTCAGCAACAGAAAGATTCACATTAAGCAGAAAGGAAGGAGGAAGGGGATTTATCGACATAAAAAACCTACATTATGGACAGGTAGACAATTTAAGAAACTTCTTTATAGAACGAGCAGAAACTAGCGAAATACACAAAGCAATCACTCATATAAATACATCGGCTACACCACTGCAATTTCATAACCACTTCTACAACCCGTTAGATCACATAACATCAACAGATACGAAGAAAGTAAATTGGAGGGGGAGGGCACTTCATGGCAAGCACCCGTATCATCTAACACATCCACACATCAATCAAGACGCATCCAACACATGGCTAAGAAAAGGCAATATATAGAGTGAGACAGAAGGATTCATGATTGCAATACAGGATCAAACAATAAACACCAGGTATTACAGCAAGCATATTATTAACGATCCCAATACCACAACAGATAAATGCAGACTTTGTAAACAACAAATAGAAACAGTAGATCACATCACAAGCGGATGTACAATACTAGCAAATACAGAATACCCCAGAAGACATGACAATGTCGCAAAAATAATACATCAACAGCTTGCCTTACAACATAAACTTTTAAAACAACAAGTTCCTACATACAAGTATGCACCACAAAATGTACTGGAGAATGATGAATACAAATTATACTGGAACAGAACCATTATAACAGATAAAACAACGCCACATAACATACCTGAC
The DNA here is from genome assembly GCF_023898315.1 of Schistocerca nitens. NCBI lineage: Eukaryota > Metazoa > Arthropoda > Insecta > Orthoptera > Acrididae > Schistocerca > Schistocerca nitens. The sequence goes on along the minus strand of NC_064619.1, from coordinate 544,573,636 downwards.
ATCATACTCACCAATAAAAAGAAGAAATTAACACAACTAATCGAAATATCCATACCCAATACAACAAATATACAAAAGAAAACAGGAGAAAAAATTGAAAAATACATCCAACTGGCTGAGGAAGTCAAAGACATGTGGCATCAGGATAAAGTTGACATCATACCAATTATACTATCAACTACAGGAGTCATACCACACAATATCCACCAGTACATCAATGCAATATAGCTACATCCAAACATATATATACAACTACAGAAATCCGTAATTATTGATACATGTTCAACTACCCGAAAGTTCCTAAATGCAATATAACACATACCGTACAGTTAGTAGGAAGTGACGCTTGATCAAGGTCCGCGTCCCTTTCCATTCTTAACCAGACTTAACGTCTGAGAAAGTAAAGAAATGATAATGACGATAATAACAATAATGATAGTTGCTGAATTAAGTAGAATTTAGCAGCATATAAAGCAGGTGTTTTGGGAAACAGCGAGTTCTTGGGAAAGAAAATTTAAGGAGACTGCACCAGCTAAGAATACTGGAAAATGAGCAACATCTGTTTCGAAAGAAGATTGTACCAGAGTAAAATGGTACAAATGGCTCTGAGCACTATGTGACTCAACTGCTCAGGTCATAACTCCCCTAGAACTTAGAACTACTTAAACCTAACTAACTTAAGGACATCACACACATCCATGCCCGAAACAGGATTCGAACCTGCCACTGTAGCGGTTGCGCTGTTATAGACTGTAGCGCCTAGAACCGTTCGGCCACTCCGGCCGGCGCACCAGAGTAACAAGTGCATATAGGGACGGTGGTATTCGTTAATATTGCTGTAGTACATATACCACTAATCGTCTTCAGAATCGGGAGATGTTATTCATGTGTCTAATACGATGGGGGAGATTATTCCAAAGTCGGGTTCCTGCTATACGGAAGGACTTTGAGAAAGTGGATGAACGATGGAACAGTACAAAAGGATTTAGCTTTGGTGCGAGTAGGAGTTTTTGTCGTCTTATTCGGACGAGAAGGTCGAGGAGAGATACGGGGCACATGTACGTTGGTAAGGCAAGACAGAACAGATGCATGGAAATCTCTGCCGTTGTCTGCCTCATAGCTATTATAGATGTGCATATGATGCTGAAATGTAATCAATGAGTCAAACATCACAGATATAACAAACACAAGTATTGATAAGCAGGTGCAGGCTCCTTGCGCTTTACAGAGGAAGACTTTGCAGTTTATATTTTCACGTATTATTACTCCTAGACTCCATGATATTTGTCGCGTTTAGGAATTTCAAATAGTAAGGATTCTGAATGACTTGGACTAGTGAGGTTAGAATGAACAATCAGTGCTGCTTGGGTTTTGGACAGACTGAGTTTTAACCCTTTATCCTGCACCCATTTTGATAGTGTAGACGGTATTAACATTCTCGATGGCTGACTTCAAGTTTAGTGATTTTGCGCTTACATACAGCTGGAGGTCATTAGCGTACATGTGTTATTTGCAGCAGGACAAAAGCGATGACACATCATTGCCATACAATAGAAAGAGTATAGTATCTAACGTGGGTCCCTGGCGACACCTGGTGCTACCTGTCGCTATTGTTACTTTATGGTAGCGGACAAAACACATTGCTGGACAGACGTCAACTGTGAGCGAAGACGTTTTACCCCGCTTGGCAAAAAATTTCGGCAGCTAAGTTCGGCAAGTAAAATGTCGAAGTCGACAAGGGTTTTGCTTCGATCTAAGAAGAACATAATGGTCGCCTCTTGTGTATCTATGGCAAGCTTCAGGTCATTTGTTGTCTCTTTAATGCAGATTTTGCGCTGCGGGTTTTACGGAAACCTGATTGCTGTTCGTCTAGTTGTGGTTAGGTAGTTTGATAGCTGGTCGTGGACTATGTATTCTAATGACTGGGACGGAGCAGGAAGAATTCATAAAGGTCGGTAATCAGAGGGTACTGTGGCAACTTCCTTTTTTGATAGTAAATAAACTAGTCCCTGTTTCCAGGACTGAGGGAAAGCACCTGTGGTTGTGGAGTGACTAAAGATATTTGTTACAGTGATCAGTAGTGGGCTGATAATAATAATAATAATCTTCATCATTTGGACTGTGAGGTCATCGTCTCCAATAGACGTAGATCTGATGGATATAATGGCTTCCTTTATGGGTCTGTAAGTATCATGTTTTAGATAGATTTTTTCATGGCTTTCATTTGTAATGATGACTTTTGCATTTCTGTCGATTGAGTCGTGTGCTTCACGAAGTTATATTGTTTTTACGACACAGAACGGAGCTCTCCCCCCTCTGCGCTGCTGTGTCGGCAGCGGCCAGCAGGGCGTAGGCAGCCGGCCATATCCCGCACCGTGACGTGCTGGCCGCCGCACTTAATTAAACGGATATATCACCGGCGTAGTTGGTTGCCCTTTATGAAGTCGTTTGCATACTCGAAACGAGCGCAGTCCAAGTTGAAAGTTGACACAGCGAGACCTGCCTCTGGTGGCGCCGTCTTTTAAGACAGTGCGCGGCCGTAGAGCGCCGGTTATGCAGGCGGGTGAGTGGCGAGTCTTGTCCGCAGTGTTTAACTCAGAGGAACGGCTGCGCCAACACGTCACGCAACTTACGCTGGGCAGACGGCTAGGAGACACGTGTGCGTTGCTCCCGAGAGGTGTGACCGTGTTCCTGCTCCTTTCAGGCACGCTTGTTAGTAAAACTACGTGTTCTCGACTCCATAACATTGCCAAGTCCTCTGTGCAATTGTGTTCGTTCTCTTGTTTGAACGACGAGAATTTGTACCTCACTACCGTTTCAAGACATAACAGCCGTGCCGTAAGTTGAGCTTCAATGGACACATAGATACGAATGAGGAAAAAGGTACTGTCGGCCTACGTTCATGTGGGAGGGAATGAAATGATTAATAAAGAAGAAAACGTACGAATATTTCATATTCCAATGGAAATTGAAAGTAGTATACAATGAATTACTTTTGAATAAATTACGGGAAAGGCAGTAATCAATGTCTTACAAATATTTAATATTAAAAACAGTCTTTATCGCGATTAATTTATCAAGGTGACCGGTTTCGACCACTACTGTGGTCATCTTCAGACTATTGAGTAGGAACCTCTTTCTGTTGGAGAATCACTACTCAATGGTCTGAAGATGACCACAGTAGTAGTCGAAACCGGTCACCCTGATAAATAAATCGTGATCAAGATCGTTTTTAATAGTAAATAGTAAACAATGAACTCCGTGACCGAACGCAGCTACATGGTCGTCGCCAACCCACCACCTATTCCTTGGCTACATGATCATAAAAAATCTGTGAGCCGCTCAAACCCCCAATAGTGGGAACGTTAATAAATAAATAATAAAGAAGGGTGAGCTGGGAGAGTTCACCCCACCTCTGAAGAAAGAAAAGTTATCCAGATATAGTATGGTTGTTGTTGTCTCCAGCCCGGAAGACCTGTTTGATAGAGTTCTTCACATTGGTCTATTCTTCGCAAACCCCTCTATCTATGCACGACTGCTGAACCTACATCCACTTGAAACTGCTTATTATATTAAAGCCTTATATTCCCTTTAAAGGTTTTACACCCAAACTTCCCTCTATTACTGAATAGATAATTATTTGATCTTTCTGCATGTGAACTACAACCCATCCATTCTTTTAGTCAAGTGGTACCACAAATTCCATTTTTCCATAATTCGAGTCAGTATCCAAGCTTTTCTATCTACCGATCTAATCCTTAGCATACGTCTCTAGCATCAGTTTCAAAAGACCGTTTCTCATCGTCCAATGTTCTCATTCGTAAAAGGCTACAAACCAGACAAACAGCTTCAGAAAAAAAAGTTCCTATAGTTTAAAGTGGATGTTTACAGATTTCTCGTTTCAAAAAATGCATTTCCTGCTGTAACCTGTCTGCATATTATGTCCTCTCTACTCCCATAACCATCAGTTAATTTGCTGCCGAAACACCGAAACTCGGCTACTTACAGCAGTGTCTTATTCCCTGATCCAGTTCCTGCAGAATGTCCCGATTTTATCAACGCGCGGGGTAGCCGCTCGGTCCTGGACGCCTTGTCGCAGCCGTGCGGCGCTTTCCGTCGGAGGTTCAAGTCTTCCCTCGGGCATGGGTGTGTGTTGTCCACTGCGCAAGTTAGTTCAAGTTAGATTAAGTAGTGTGTAGGCTGAGGGACCGATAACCTCAGCATTTTTCTCCCATAAGACCTTACCATAAATTTCGAAAAAATTTTTCCTCATTTTATCTAATTATTTCCCGTTACACTTGTTTACTTTTGTTCATTTTCATCTTATAACCTCTTCTCAATACACTACTCATTTTGTTCAACTGCTCTTCCACGTTCTTTGCTGTCTCTGTCATAATTGCAATGCTATCAGCAAACTCGAAATATTTATTTCTTTTCCCTATACATTAATTCACTTTCGAGTTTTCTCCTAGGATTGTATGGACTGAATAACATCGCGATAGGTTGCACACTTTTCTCACTCCCTTCTCGACTACTGCTTGCCTTTAGTGTCCTTTGTTTCTTGTAACTGCAGTCCCGTCTTTGTGCAAACTGTTACTCTAATGTATTCCCACCACCTTTAATTTTAAATAATATATTACAGTCAAAATTGTAAAAGCTAACTCCAAATATGCAAATACTACACACAATTGCCTCGCGTATAGCTGTATTTCTTCAGAACGCAAAATGATATCCCCTGAGGTCACCTTGTATCAGTGTTTCTATTGGTCAGTAAAAAATTAACATCACTACCATATAATGGGGTGAACAGAAACAGTTTTCGACTTAAAATGAAAAAAAAAAAAAATTAAAAGGAGAACGAAATGTATAATTATAGGGGATTATAGGTCTTGTGCCTGGCTTCAGAATTACAATTTAGGACCTAGATCATGCTTTTATAAGTCTGCCGCTGTAGCTGAGAAGTCAGCACAGGTGATTGCCATGTGGGGGTCCCGGGTTCGATTCCCGCTACTGCCAAAGGACATATGAAAATTGTAATTATATGGGATTGTAGGTCTTGTGCCTGACTTCAGGCTTACAATTACATTTAGGACCTAGCTCATGCTTTTATAAGTCCCCCGCTGTAGCTGAGACGTCAGCACAGCTGATTGTCATATGGGGGTTCCGGGTTCGATTCCCGTTACTTCAAAGATTTTTGCTTGGTGGCAGAAGTGGTACGAGATGCACTTAGCCTCTCGACGCCAACTGAAGAGCTACTCGAGCCATTAGTGGGGGCTCCAAGGCCACAACGCGGAACATTACCATCTACATTCATGCTTTTATAACATAAGAAATTAAGAAAGGTGGTTTTTCTAGTCTCCCAGCAGAGAGGGCTGAATCGAGGCAGCAGCGATAAATATAATTTCTCTATTTATTTGTCTTTAGGTTGAATATGGACATTCCAAAATCTGTTTTGAATCTACGAGAGTAAGAAACAAACTTTATCTGGTTAAAAATGTGTTGTTCAATGAGCAACTAAAAATATTGCGTGAATTGTGGTTTGTTACTCTGTTGGCCAATAGAGACTGTTGAGTCTCTGATTACTTTATCATATTATTTGATTTATGGACTTGGTTTGTTGATTAATACATTAAGTCACTGACATCATATTCAGAAATGATGTATTTGAATCTACAAATCGTTCCCCAGAAGAAACGAAGTGCTTCCGAACATCTCCTTGCCTAAACAAATTACTTCTCATCCGTTAAAATACGGTATCGTTTACTCAAAGGAACATCAACAAAAGCTTGCCTTTTACATATAATGTTTTACATGCTTACAATGTAAACAAGTGCATACTTTTTCTGTATACTTTAATCACTGTATACTTTAATAACTGCCTAGGTTGAGAACAGTACCAGAAGGTTCTTGATTTTCGTTAAATTGGTTGTCTTCTTCTGAAGAAATAGTGAATATTACGGCTTCTGTTGATCTCACAAATTCCAAAAACACAATCCCACCTTTTCAATAAGCCGCAACGCAAGTCATGTCTAAGTTCTCTTTAAAACTGAACACCTCGTTAATGAAACAAGGTTGCAAATTTCCTTTACCATATACTTAAAATAACACAGGTTAGACTCATACTTACAAATGAAGTTAGAAGTAGGTAAATTCATCATCACATCAGATATTTGCCATACAATGACAAAAAAGGACCGAATTGTCATTTCTCAAATTCATAACGTCTCTGTTAAACTGATTCACTGCCAACTTGGACAATCAGACCTTTGATTCACACTCCCGTCGGTTTTCTGACACGATAACAAAGAACTTTTTGAAGTTTCGTTTGTAATAGCCCCATTTAACGTTATTTTGGAATCATGATTTCAACCATAGTACCCGAACACCTATTTTTGACATTAGCACGGGGTGTGCCCACCTTTCGCCTTTATGATGGTTTGAAATCCATTTACTGAAAAATGTGTTCATATCCTTACACATTTATCTTTTCCTTAAGCACAATAAGAGAATCACAGTCTAACCATGTAAAACAACCCCATAACGTAACGCTGCTTCCTCTGCATTTCACTGTTGGTACTACACGTAATGACAGATAAAGTTTTCCAGGCATTCAACAAATCCAGATCCATCTATCCGATCGCCGTAGGATATAGCGTGACTTTTCACTCCAAATCAACTGTTCCCAGTCATGTACTGTCCAGTGTCGTGACTCCGTACACCAAGACGTCAAACATTGCTTAGCGTTGAGTGCAGAAATGTCTAGCTTAAGAAGCGCTTCTCGCCCATTGTACCCCACTACATAAACCACTACTCACAGGAAACGTGCTAGGTGCATTGCAGGTGCCACTCTGGAACTCATTAGTGTTACCTTCACACCCTCCTCAATTATCGAAGGTCCCTGTCCTTCAGTATCCCTGTCCTTCAGTAGATGAGGACTGTCCGGTCTTGACTTAGCTGTGTTTGTACTTTCGCATTTTTATTTCACTATCCCTATAACTCTACCTGTCCTTCAGTATCCCTGTCCTTCAGCACATTAGGTGTGTCCGATCTTGACTTAGCTGGGTTTGTACGGTCGCATTCTTATTTCACTATCCCATCACTGTAACTCTACCTAGAGAGCTGTAGAAGTGTTGAACTGTCCCTCGTGTTTTTTCTACTCTGATGACATCCAATAACTAGTACTCTTCGAAGGCACTGAACCCTCCTAACAGTCCCATCCTACTCTTCCTGCTTCGCTAGTGACAACGCAATACTCCCGGCTCTTTTTTCACTGGCGGGACCGCATCTTGTAACATCTAGTGACCAATGCCTTAGTACGTAGGATTGTCCGCATACTTTTTACCAGAAAGTATGTGAAGCTAATATTTGAGAAATTTCACACCTGTCTGAATTAGAATTGGAATTAACACATTCTCTTTGAAGTCTAACATTATTTCGTTTGTCGCCTTGTAACCTCCCCACAGAAACATTTTAATAGAATTTGGACCATGAACCAAGTGTAACGTCCCCACAAAATTATTAATTAAATGAATTTTTTAATATTGTGACCTCTGAACAAAATTGGCTCCCATTTATAATCTGTGTGCAGAAATGCATTCACATTTAATGTTCCCTCAAAATTCTTTTCTCATTTAATGTTATGTTCAAAACAGAAAAATTCCTAAACACCAAAAATAATTTTAAAAAAATTAGTAACCTGGTAAATTTTATGAGGACAGCAACGCTGCCCTTCGGCCCTGTATTCTGAATAAAAAAGCAAAAATTCTTACCTCAATAAAAACTGCAAATATATCTGCTCTTACATAATAATTTTCGACACAGCTTCGTGCAATGCTGGCGTATATATTTTTTTGATTCTTGGAAGAAATGATCATGCATTGGAAATATTCTTTAAATTGAAATGAATGCTTTTCTTTAAAAAAGTTAGTTTATATTATAAAAATTATTATTGGGGCATTTTTTGAAGGAAATTAAAAGACAATGTACATTACTAGATATGCGCAAGGCTGCTTCTTTACCTTGTACAACAATACTCATCTTCCAGAGTTCTGACCAGAGTCCCGAGCAGACCAGACAGCCGACACGCGCCGACTGCCGCCGACTCACGCAGACTACTCAAGACTACTGAAGACTACTGCTTACTAGCACGGACAGAAGACTAAAGCCGACTGATGCCGACTCGCTACAAGCAACAACTCTGGTCAGAGACTCTGCCATTTCTCGCCCATCGCCGGCGACGCATACGTCTTTCATAACCCTCCACTGGAGGGGGGCAAAATTTGGCAGCGATGGTGAGCCAATTGGACTTGCCATGAGCAACAAATTTTTCTTAATTAACTAAGTTTACAATCACAGAATATATACATATACACTCCTGGAAATGGAAAAAAGAACACATTGACACCGGTGTGTCAGACCCACCATACTTGCTCCGGACACTGCGAGAGGGCTGTACAAGCAATGATCACACGCACGGCACAGCGGACACACCAGGAACCGCGGTGTTGGCCGTCGAATGGCGCTAGCTGCGCAGCATTTGTGCACCGCCGCCGTCAGTGTCAGCCAGTTTGCCGTGGCATACGGAGCTCCATCGCAGTCTTTAACACTGGTAGCATGCCGCGACAGCGTGGACGTGAACCGTATGTGCAGTTGACGGACTTTGAGCGAGGGCGTATAGTGGGCATGCGGGAGGCCGGGTGGACATACCGCCGAATTGCTCAACACGTGGGGCGTGAGGTCTCCACAGTACATCGATGTTGTCGCCAGTGGTCGGCGGAAGGTGCACGTGCCCGTCGACCTGGGACCGGACCGCAGCGACGCACGGATGCACGCCAAGACCGTAGGATCCTACGCAGTGCCGTAGGGGACCGCACCGCCACTTCCCAGCAAATTAGGGACACTGTTGTTCCTGGGGTATCGGCGAGGACCATTCGCAACCGTCTCCATGAAGCTGGGCTACGGTCCCGCACACCATTAGGCCGTCTTCCGCTCACGCCCCAACATCGTGCAGCCCGCCTCCAGTGGTGTCGCGACAGGCGTGAATGGAGGGACGAATGGAGACGTGTCGTCTTCAGCGATGAGAGTCGCTTCTGCCTTGGTGCCAATGATGGTCGTATGCGTGTTTGGCGCCGTGCAGGTGAGCGCCACAATCAGGACTGCATACGACCGAGGCACACAGTGCCAACTCCCGGCATCGTGGTGTGGGGAGCGATCTCCTACACTGGCCGTACACCACTGGTGATCGTCGAGGGGACACTGAATAGTGCACGGTACATCCAAACCGTCATCGAACCCATCGTTCTACCATTCCTAGACCGGCAAGGGAACTTGCTGTTCCAACAGGACAATGCACGTCCGCATGTATCCCGTGCCACCCAACGTGCTCTAGAAGGTGTAAGTCAACTACCCTGGCCAGCAAGATCTCCGGATCTGTCCCCCATTGAGCATGTTTGGGACTGGATGAAGCGTCGTCTCACGCGGTCTGCACGTCCAGCACGAACGCTGGTCCAACTGAGGCGCCAGGTGGAAAAGGCATGGCAAGCCGTTCCACAGGACTACATCCAGCATCTCTACGATCGTCTCCATGGGAGAATAGCAGCCTGCATTGCTGCGAAAGGTGGATATACACTGTACTAGTGCCGACATTGTGCATGCTCTGTTGCCTGTGTCTATGTGCCTGTGGTTCTGTCAGTGTGATCATGTGATGTATCTGACCCCAGGAATGTGTCAATAAAGTTTCCCCTTCCTGGGACAATGAATCCACGGTGTTCTTATTTCAATTTCCAGGAGTGTATGTTCTCTAGCTGTCCTTTCCAAAACCTTCAGTCATCATACCATGCGACATAAGACATACTGTCAAAACGAACTGCAACAAATACTTAAATAACTACATAGCATCTCTTAACTAACAGTATATATATAAACTTCATCATTATTTTTAATATGCAAAGAAAAACTTCATTATCCATATCATCATAACTCCATTATTATCATCACCTGTAAAGAAAAACTTCGTTATCTGTATTAGCATATTCTTCATCATTATTCATCACCATTCATTATCATCTGCAAAAAAGTTACTTCATTATTCATTATACAACTATTCCTTATTTCTAGCATATTTCATCACTAAAACTAACATGTGTAGTTCTGTCTGACAGCCTGCATCAATCGCCTCGTATTCTGAAAAAAAAAAATTAGTTAAGACTGCTATTCTTCGATGTGTATAGTATATTCTTGTTAATGCTTGTTAATTCTGATCCATTTACTCTTCGTGATGAGGTATTACATCTTCTTGCGTTCATTCTGAAGGTGAAATTCCCATTTCTGTTTAATTTATGTCTTTTACACGTTATTTCTTTCTGAAAATGATGAACAAAGATTAATGTCTTGCATTTAAATCATATACCAACTAAATAAAAACTGGTTTATAGTAACATAATTAAGCATACAGCATAGCATGACAGAAAACGTAATATGTCAAAACATAGACAGTGTGCAGGAGCAAAAATGTACACAGAGTATCACAATGTAGCAGAAAAAAAAAATGTAAAATAGTCACGATGTTGAGATATCATGAGGCAAAAATGTCAAAGTCAACTGGTGTTTGTTATATCTTAAATATTTGATAGTGCATACAAACAAAACAGGAAAACAATCATACATAAATGAAAAATGGAAAATATACACGGTCTGATGTGTAACGACAAGAAGAGCGACCTGCTAACCTTACCTTGCCAGGCACTTGCCAAGAGAAAATACGATAATCATCAGTAAGTGTTCATGTGAATATAATTGCATAAGTGTGATAAATCATAAAGTATGTTCATTCAATAAAGGGTTTGACGTTCGACACGTGGTAGTTCCCTTTGGTTTTTCTGGTTCTCAAAGTTTCGACGTGTACTACATTGGGGTGAGGAATGCTGCGAATTCGATATGGACCTGCGTATAGAAGCTCAAATTTACCGCATCTACTCTTTCCTCTGTTGGATAAATAGTTTGTACGTACTAATATCTTCTGTCCAATAGGAAAGTCACGGCATGTACAAACCTGCTTTTGCTGTCTTCTCCGGCGCTCTGCGGCACGTTTGATGTTGTTCAGCGGAATGTCAATTATTTCATGGTGTCGTAGTCGACGAGATGTAGGAAAGGTTACTAATTCTTTAATTTTTTTAGGTGGTTCAACATTTTTCAGTATAACAGACGGAGATTGCATAGTAGATTCATTTGGTATGGAATTAATTACATCCTGGAATGAGAGTATGTGTGTGTCCCAATCAACATGTTCTTTATGGCAGTATATTCTACACAGTTTACCAATTTCTTTCATTAATCGTTCACAAGGGTTCGAAGAAGCATGGTACCTGGATATATAGATCGGAGAAATGTTTCTAGCTCGTAACATACGTGTCCATATAGCAGATCGAAATTGTGATCCATTGTCGGAAATTACTTTCAACACATGCCCTACATGAAATAGAAAATGTTTTACAAATGCTTTCGAAACAGTTTTAGCAGTAGCTTTGCGAACGGAGTGAAGGTAACAAATTTTGAAGTGAGTTCAACAGCGACAAAGATGTAACAAAAACCTGGTAGTGAGGTCGGACTTGTTCTTTTGTGTTCCGATTCTACTTTGATAGTATCCGTAACAGCTTGCAAGTGTCAAAATTAATCATTTGCTGAAAAACATTTGTTTGTGTTTTGTAAGTGTCGTATATTGGTAGTGACAGCAGAAGACAACACAGCTGACGGACAGAAGCATTAGCTCGCGCAGCTGACCAAAGCATGTGAAAGAAAAAAAGAATACTATGTCTCTTAATGACGACGAAATGAAATTTTCAAATGCAACTTGTTGAATGTACATGACGCTGAAATATGCTTTGCAGAAGTTGGTTGCGATGTCTTGCTGATTGTTGCTAAGAGAACGGGATAGTGCGTCTGCTACAATATTTTGTGTGCCGGGAATGTGAACAATTGTAAAATTAAATTCCTGCAAATAAAGTTTCCATCTACTTAATATGTCGTGTGTAAATTTAGCCGAAAGTAAAAATTGTATCGCTCTGTGATCTGTGTAAACGGTGGTATGTCTTCCATAAAGAAAATGCCGAAATCTCGTAAAAGCCCATACTACACATAATGTTTAAAGTTCTGTAACAGAATAATTGCGTTCAGCAGGTGACAGAATGCGACTTGCAAAGGCGATGTTTTTAATTACTGTACAGCCATCTTCTTCAATTTCCTGAAAAATATGTACGCCTAAAGCGGTGTTAGAACTGTCGGTGGCAATGGAAAAATTTCTAGTAAGATCTGGGTGCGATAAAAGTGGTGCATTCAACAAAGCATGTTTCAGGTTCATAAATTCAGAATGTGCTTGCTTATCCCAGGACCAAATAGTGTTTTTACCTGTCAATTGACATAATCTAGGGGTGTCTAAAGCAGAGTAATGAATAAATTTACGAAAAAAGTTAATTAAACCCAAAAAGCTGCGCAGTTGTTTCTTCGTCGTAGGAACAGTAATGTCACGTAAAGCTTGAAGTTTTTCAGGGTCAGGCGTAATGCCCTCGGCTGAAATTACATGTCCAAGAAATTTTATAGAAGTTTTGCCAAAGTGCGATTTACTGAGATTAACTGTGAGTTCTTGTGCACGAAAAGTTCGTAACTGTTGTTCAAGAATCAGATTGTGTTCAGACCAGTTAGCTTCTGCAATAAGAATGTCGTCTACGTACGTTGTGATTCTGTCTTTAAGTTCTGTCTGAAGTATTGTATTCAAACCGCGAATAAATGCTGCAGAAGACATAGTTAAACCGAATGGTAATTTACAAAATTGATAACAGTCACCAAAACAGAGAAAAGCCGTGTACTTTCTGCAGTTCGGATGGAGTTGAATTTGCCAAAATCCCGATTTCAAATCTAATGTGGAATAAATAGCAGTACCATGAAATTTCTGTAGAAGTTCTAGTGTCTGTGGGCGATCTGTTTCATTAATAATAATGTCGTTGATGTCACGCGAATCAAGTACGAGGCGAAGTGAACCATCCTTTTTCTTAACAATATGGAGCGGGTTTATGTACGGACTAACTGCCGGTTCAATAATTCCTTGGTCGAGCATAGCTTGCAATTCTTTCTTAACTTGTTCTCTATGAATATACGGAATGGGATAATGTTTGGCTTTAAATGTGTCGTGCTGTTTAACTTGAAATTCATACGTTAAACCGGACATAGTACCAGGAACGTTGTCAAATACGAGCTTGCTGTAAAAGAATTTTGCGTAGTAGCGTGCGTTCGTCGTCTGTATTTGCACTGCTCTGTTTAACTTTTATCATAAATCATCTGTATAACGTCATAGTCGGCTTCGTCTGGAGTATCATAGTTGTGTACGTACGTATCTGTGAACAATGTGGAATGACAGTCTAAGTTACGTGATGCGGAAATGACCTCTGTACGATTAATTGTTTGTTCTTCTGCAAATAAAGAGTGCTGAAATTCTAAAGCCAGTTGTACATATTCATCCTTTAACATTAAATACGAATTTTGAAAGTCAATAATTGCGTCGTGTTGTACCAGAAAATTCGTACCTAAAATAACGTCTGTCGTCAATAAGGGAACAATCCAAAAATTTGAGTGAAATGTATGACCTGCAATACAAAATGATAAATGTGTCTGTAATTTAACATCTACTCCTTTACCAGATACTGCTCCTTTTACTTTCGTTATGCCTAATGGTAACGTAGGATAAGTATTCTCTTTGTTACATTCGTTGAAAGTTTCCTCATTTATGACTGACATAGGAGATCCAGAATCGATTACTGCTGAAAATTTCGATGATCCAATTTTTATTTCAATGACAGGGTGTGAAGTGGTTTTTTGAATAACTGGTCTTTCCTGCAAAAGAGGGTCTCGGATGTCATCAAAAGCCGGCCGCGGTGGTCTAGCGGTTCTGGCGCTGCAGTCCGGAACCGCAGGACTGCTACGGTCGCAGGTTCGAATCCTGCCTCGGGCATGGGTGTGTGTGATGTCCTTAGGTTAGTTAGGTTTAAGTAGTTCTAAGTTCTAGGGGACTTATGACCTAAGATGTTGAGTCCCATAGTGCTCAGAGCCATTTGAACCATTTTTTTGTCATCAAAAGTAATAACATTTTCGTGAACAAGATTCTGCGTGTGAAAAGTATTGCTTGCGTTACTGGAAGATGCAACCTGTACTGTATTTAGTCAAATTCTATCTGACGTGCTATTATTTGCAGGAGGATACTGTGGCATTTCAACTATTTCTACTGTTCTGTTATTTCTTCCTGACGTATTACGTTCGGGATGATACCTACTGTCTGGTTCATTCATGATAATACGTTGTTGCGGATGATTTTGCTGCTGATAAGACCGACTGTTATTAAATGTACGCTGAAAATTGTGCTCATTACTTTGACGTCTGTCATGATGGTCATTTCTATACGGTGCATTGCGATAGGAATTGAAATAGTGTGTTTTCTGTACGTACTGATTTCCTTGTTGCTGTCCGTTACTATTTGTTGGAGCTGACGCTATACGTGCAGGCGGCGAAACATTAAAGCTTGGTTGACCTTGTACATTACATTGTTGGTTAGGTATGCTAACCGGTTGGCTTTCATGCTGTTGTGGAGAAAAACGTCTATTGTTACCAAAATGTGTTTGCTTCTGCTGAAAATTTTACACATACTGATGATTAAATTTTTGTCTGATATTAAAGTTCTCGTGGTTGTCATTTCTGGAGCGTCTAATGAAAAATTGTCACTTTCGGTAAAACTTGTCTTATCGGGTTTTCTTTACTCTTTCTTAATCCTAGATAGAGCGATAGTTGAAGAGCTATTTTGATAGATATAAAGGATAGTAGAAGAGAAGGCAGCAGTGCAGAAAACTAAAGATGAAACAGCACTACTATGGCTCGGGGCCCTGTGCACGCTATGGCACATATTCATTAAAGCGCAATGAATCCCCTGAGGTAAGTTACGCGCTGCAAATAAATTTTAGCTTTTGCGTTACGGGCAATGGCGGTGAAAATTCAAAAGTAAATTGTCGTATCAAGTCCAAAACTAGTTTCTGCATTACAGGCAATGCTGATGAAAGTACAAAAATAAATTGTCGTATACGGTTCAAAGCGTGTACCTGTGCTCTGTCATTTTCAAATACCTTAGATTTTCTTACGGATAAAAATCGCTCGTAATCAACGTTATCGTCTCTGAATGTGTGAACAGGTTCACGATTGCATCAGAAGCTGTCCTGCGAGCACTGGTAGAGCACTTGCCCGCGAAAGGCAAAGGTCCCGAGTTCGAGTCTCGGTCGGGCACACAGTTTTAATCTGCCAGGAAGTTTCATATCATATAAACCAGATTGCCAGACTAGAATCTTAACCTCGCGACTGTCCGACCCTGGTAGCTGAGTGGTCAGCGCGCAGGAATGTCATACCTAACGGCCCGGGTTCAATACCCAGTTGGGTCGGAGATTCCCTCCGCTCAGGGGCTGGGTGTTGTGTTTTACCTACCATCATCATTTCATCCCCATCGACACGCAAGTTTCCGAAGCGGCATCATCTCTAAAGACTTGTACCAGGCGAATGGTCTACAAGACAGGAGGTCCTAGCCACGGGGCACTTCCATACCTTACGACTTCCAAATACCCTTTTCGAATTCTGAAGGTAGCAGGAGGGAAATTCAGGAAGCGAAAGTTTGTTTATAATTTCTCCAGAAAGCCGACTATAGTTTTAAAAGTCGAAGAGCATGAAAGGAAACAATAGTTGAGAAAGGGATGAGACTGTTGAAACCTTTCCCTGATGTTACTCGATCTACATTTTGAGCAAGCTATAAAAGAAATCAAAGAAAAGTTTGGAAAAGGAATTAAAGTTCACGTTGGAGAAAAAGAACCATGGAAGTTTGCGACAGCTAATCCCCGAGAGAAGAAAATCTCCGACCAATGCCGACCACGCCCGGAATTGAGCTCAGGCCCCTTCGGTCACTAAACTGCAGTGCTAACCGCGCAACTAACGAGGCTGACCATTTAACTGTTGGAAAGTCTTTCCAGTTTAGACGTGAAGAGAATAGAAGGTTTTGAAATATGCTGCCACAGAAGAATGCTGAGGATTAGGTGGGCATATCACGTACCTAATATAGAGGAGAAAAGAAATTTGTGGAAAATCTGATTTGTTGACTGAACGCATTCTAAGACAGGAAGCAATCATCAGTACAGTATTCGAGGTAATTGTGTGTCTGTGGTGGAGATGAAAAATTGCGGAGGAACACCACGAGGTGAAATCAGTAATCACTTTAAAGTGGACATAGATTGCAGCGGCTGTTCAGAGTTGAAGAGGCTAGCACAGGTTACAGTTGCGTGGAGAGCCACATCAAAGCAGTCTTCGGACCAAAGACCACAAGAACAGCTTCGGAATATGAATCCAGAACGTATGTTTATCACAGTGAAGCGAAACTTGAGGTTAATGGGCTATGGCAGCAGACAACCGACGCGAGTGCCTTTGCCAACATCGCCTGCAGCTCCTCTCCTGGGCTCGTGTCCATATCCGTTGGACCCTATACAGCCGGAAAACCGTGGCCTGGTCAGATGAGTCCCGATTTCAGTTGGTAAGAGCTGATGGTAGAGTTCGAGTGTGGCACAGACCCCGCAAAGCCATGGAGCCAAGGTGTCAATACTGCACTGTATAACCATGTGGTGGGCCCATAATGACGTGACTTTGTTTAGATGGAATTGAGTGATTCCTTTGGTCCAAATGAACTTATCATTGAATGGAAATGGTATGTGCGGCCACTTGGAGACCATCTGCTGCCATTTATTGACTTATTTTTCCCGAACATCAATGGAATATTTATGAATAACAATGCTCCATCTCACCGTGCCACCATTGTTCGGGACATTCTAGACAACTCGAGCGGATGGTTTGGCCACCCTGATGGCCGACAGGAATCCCATCGAACGTATGTGGGGCATAATTGAGAGATCGGTTCGTGCACCAAATCGCGCGCTGGCAGCACTTTCGGTATTATACGCGGCTGTGCAGGCAGTGGAATTTCAACGAATTGTTAAATCCATACCACGTCGACCTGCTGCCCTTTGCCGGGCAGAAATAGATCTGACACGATATTAGGTGGTATCTTATGTCTTTTATCACCTAAGTGTAGGATGCTAGTTTCTTCTGGATGACAGTAATTCTCAAAAATGGTTCAAATGGCTCTGAGCACTATGGGACTCAACTGCTGTGGTCATCAGTCCCCTAGAACTCAGAACTACTTAAACCTAACTAGCCTAAGGACATCACACACATCCATGCCCGAGGCAGGATTCGAACCTGCGACCGTAGCAGTCCAGTAATTGTCCTGCAGATGCGAATTTAAGGTTAATTTCACAGTATTTTAACCAAGAAGGTGTCATTATAATTAAGCCATACACTAGAAATGCATGTCGTCATAAAAATTACGGTTGCAGTTTCCCCTTGCTTTCAGCCGTTCACAACACCAGCACAGGTGGGCCAAGTTCGCTGATGTTATCAGGCCGGATTAGTCAGTCATTTTGACCATTGAAAAGTTGTGACCCTCTACGGGAAGTAATCGTTAGTCTGGCTTCTCCACAGCTAGCCCTTCTTGACGGTTACACCTTGTTATAGTTCTGGCCTTGCAGCCATCGTATTCGGCTACAAAAGCTCCCTTTAGAGCAGTTGAGAAGGCAGCAGTTGCGAGATGACGTAATGTGGTGTGTGTTTTTTTTTCGGTGCCGCCTAAATTGAGGTCCTTCTCCGCGACTGGATGATGTATTCGGAAGTTGGGAGCCAAAATGAAAATCTTCTGTTATTAATATTAGACAAACTAACCAGCGTATTTCCTTGCATGTCACATGTAAAGCATCTCTCCATAGCGTGCTATCATTCCATTATTTCACAAGTATTAATAACCAACGGAATAATAAACAGCTGCGAAAGGAAAAGACAGAGGAAGCACTTCGGTAACCTTCTGATCGCGTCTAACTTGGATGGCGGACGAAGTGTTTCGGCTTTAAGATCAGAGCTCATTCGGCAGTCTCGGACGACAGACATGTTGACCGTCGCGGACAACATGTCTTTCTACGCAAGGGACAACTTATGCATTCCACTCAAGGCGGTGGAGGCAAATAGCCATATTGCGTGTACTGCAATCTTAGTGCATATGAGATCAGTGACACGTCATCTGTGGTAACACAGAGGAGGTAAGAAGGAGAAAAGTATTTTTGAGGGAAGGGACTTATCATTCACACGTATACATCCTCCTTTCTCCAGAACCCTCTCTTTTTCTACTTGCCGTAACCTGCGATATGGCCCTCACTGTAGTTGAGGCATGTAATAAACACCACATGTGTTGGGGTGGGGACAGATAGAATTTAAAAACAATGATTTTTTACTTTTTAGTACGGTTTAAAGGCAGAAGAAGTCGTTCACTGCATAGCAAATCCAGAAAACCACGTTATGCGAATTAGTGTGATTGTTAATACGCATTTAAACAAACACTCCAGTGTCCATTATAACTGCAATATCGTTCTTTCAGTTTCAGAGTTATGCTATGCTACAGTGGATGTCAACAATTCCACGTATCTGTGGATATTACATAGTTGTTGCATGTTTCATAAATTTTTAATATTGTCTTTCCTACTATATTGACTGTACTGGAAATCATCAATAATATGAAAAATGGTTGAAATGGCTCTGAGTACTATGGGACTTAACTTCTAAGGTCATCAGTCCCCTAGAACTTAGAACTACTTAAACCTAACTAACCTAAGGAAAACACACATCCATGCCCGAGGCAGGATTCGAACCTACGACCGTAGCGGTCGCGCGGTTCCAAACTGAAGCGCCTAGAACCGCTCGGGCACTCCCGCCGGCAATAATATGAAATCAGACCAAATTATGTTCTAAGTTTTAGGATAACTTCTTTCGGTCCTTGCACCTTCGGAATATAAAAGAAGAAGAATTGTTGCCTGGTAATGTCGTGATGACGGCAAGGACATTGGGGTGAGGAGGGGGTACAAGGATTGGGTGCTGGATGTGCTTGGACAAAGACGAGGAATTAAATAGACCCTGCAATTTGTGAATGAATCATCCTTACATTCCTTGAGTGCCTCGGAGGAAACATCATATAAACCAGATTGCCAGGCTAGAATCTTAGCGAATACTCTTTCAAGTTCTGAAGGTAGCAGGAGGAAAATGCAGGAATCTAAAGGTTATTTACAGCTTGTCCAGAAAGCGAACCATAGCTGTAAAAGTCGAAGAGCATGAAAGGGAAACAGTAGTTGAGAAAGGGATGAGGCAGTGTTGTAACGTATCCTCGATGTTATTCGATCTACATTTTGAGCAAACTATAAAAGAAAGCAAAGAAAAGTTTGAAAAAGGAACTAAAGTTCACGGTGACGAAAAAAGAACTTCAAAGTTTGCGACAGTTAGTCCTAGAGAGAAGAAAATTTCTGACCATGCCGACCACGCCGGTGATTGAGCTCAGGCCCCTTCGGTCACAAAACTGCCGCGCTAACCGCGCAACTACCGAGACTGACCATTTAACTGTTGGAAAGTCTTTCCAGTTTAGACATGAAGAGAATGGAAGGTTTTGATATATGGTGCCACAGAAGAATGCTGAGAACTGGGTGGGCAGATCACGTACCCAATATGGAGGCACTGAATGGAACTGGGGAGAAAAGAAATTTGTGGAAAATCTTATTTATTGATTGAACGCATTCTAAGACATGAAGGAATCATCAGCGCAGTATTCGAGGTAAGTGCGTGTCTGTGGTGGAGATGAAAAATTGTGGAGGAAGACCAAGAGATGAAATCAGTAATTACTTTAAAGTGGACATAGATTGCAGTAGCTGTTCAGAGTTGATGAGGCTAGCACGGGCTACATTTGCGTGGACAGCTGCATCAAAGCAGTCTTCGAACCAAAGACCACACAAACAGCTTCCAAACATGAATCCAGTGTCTGGATTGCTATGACCTTTAACTAGGTCAAATAAGTTAAGTACACATATCAGATTTTCAGATGGATGTGGCTTAAAGTAATGATTAGATTTATTTCACATACTAAGTTTTGGAGCATACGGTCAGCGTAAGGTATACATTCTGTGGTATTTCAGTATTAACCCAAATTGAAAAATAAGAAAAGTAATTCAGCCTTTATTATAGCACACAAATTTCATACTGGGCTGGTTCCTTAGTATGTGTTAAGAGAAATGAAACATGGTTACAATTTATATTACAACATGATTATCAACATGCAGATTTCATTGTATTTGTCACTAACGTTTTAAAAATAATATCGTTTAGTAACGAGGATTTACGAGTTTTACACCAGATGGAGATATATGAGCCCCCATTCTGGTTCGTTTTTATTGCGTGCGTAATGGTTATGCGAACGTAATCCTGTATGTATGTCGTAAATACTGCACTAAACATGGAAATAATAGAACACGAGCGTCATCTGTTCTCATTGTACTCCTGCCACTGGCTTTAACGGTGTCTAATGAACGATAACTATAACTTGCGGTCTGTAGCACAGAAGCTAACAGCATCGATGGTGTAATAATTTAAATAAGTAGGTATATCCGTATTCCGAAAGCCACGACCTAAAGGAAACTGGGGGGTGGTGGTGTTCGCTGCCTGACAATTGGGATCTGATGCTCATGTAGAACATAACAGAGAGAAACACACATCATATAGCCTATCAAAAGGACTTCCCTGGCAATACCGCAGAGTTGTCAAATGGAACATAAATATAAAGTGTTAAGTTAAAATAAAGGGATATCTGAAAACAAAGGTAGGAAGCGGTAGATAACATGAATTTAAGTGAAAGTAGTTAGTGGCTAGTGAAGAAAAAAAACAGTGAAAGGAAAACTGTTGATGTAACCACATACTTGAGGCGTCAAATAAAAGTGCTGGTGACAAAGTGAGAAATGGGTTGGTAATTATAGTGGCCTTTGATATTGTCTGAAGACTTCTGAATACAATAGAGGCCAGTTTATAAAATAGTAACGCATCGAAAAATAGTTTACAATAGTGTAAGAAATTCTTTAGACTCGCTGTATCTGGCAACCAAGCTCAGTTGGAGTTATGTCCAGTTGGCTCAGTCATTGTTGTTGACAGATATGACATCTTTACGTGCGATAAACATTCGCATCTTTACACCCCTAACTGACTTATAAATATAATCGTGAATTTTACACTGCCACGTGCAGTAAGTAAACTTTTGTTTTTTTGCTTTCCTCCTTATCGTTGTGGTTAAAGTAGGTAGCAGAGTATGTAAACACTCATTTGTTTAACTAGGCAAAACTGTTTTTTTAAGTTTGAAATCAATAAAATTTCCTCAAGTGGCTTACCAAGAAAGGTATTTGAATGGCGATCATCACAGTTGTCTGTGGACTGCCGACTCCCATCAAAAGGTTATGGAATAAATTGCTCACACAGCTACAGTTATGAGTTCTCTCTGTTAGGATGAACGTAAGAAGCTTTCAACGAGCACACAATACAGATTTTTTTTTCCTAGCCAGTGAACTCTAAAGCTAAAATGGAGAGCATGGCATATGAGGAATACGAGTTCAAAATCAGTTGCTTGCACATTAACACTGGATTTGGCAGCTGCGACAGAGTCCATCCTTATTCTGCTCTCATCTCATCAGAAAGTGGCGGTCCTGGATTGGTGACACTGACTGCACCAGATATGGTAGACTTTGTACCTGCCTTCCTGGTTTATGGAACTCCTTTGTGTCTGACATCCCCTCTACAGCTTGTCTTCTTTTACGATTGTGTTTGGAGCCTGTTGGCAGCGAAGGTGATCGTGTACAACCAAGGAATTAGCTTGTTTTGCAAGACATATGTTGGAAAGCAGTGTTGCTCTGACCACCACTTAATACATGTTTGTCTCTTTTTTTTTAAAAAAAAACATGCCTAATGTAATAAGAAGTTCTGTTTATGTCTCTTTATAGGTTGTGCACCAGTTCATCTTCATGCTCCATTGCCAAGAGCTACAAAGAAACCCATTTTTTGAACACATTGGTTGTACATGAGAATGCTTTTGCAATGCAATATAATTGACTATGGCCAGTATTGCGTGCATTTTTGTAATCTACATGTAGAACTTTTAATTGGAAGCTTTAGTAATTGAGGCTCTGGATGGTACTGATAAGGATGTAATGCCATACCCAATCCAGCACAAGGGCCACTTGCGCTAGGTTTTTGGGTTGATGATCCATGTCTCCAACTGCCCAGTCGAGGTAGTCGCACAGATTCTTGATTGGGTTTAAATGAAGGGGGTGTGGTGGCCAGTGGAGTACGGTAAACTCATACTGGTGCTCTTGGAACAACGCACTTACGCCGTGAGTGAGTGACAACTTGCATTTTCGTGCTGGTAGATGTCATCAACTGAATGTAGGGGTGGACTGGCGACACTTTTCTGGGACCAGGAAGAGGCAGTCCTGATGGATTGGTTCCCTCCTGTTGTGTTATGTCCGCACTATAGCACAACAAACGTTCCGTGATAACCAAATTTATTTGACCTCCTGTCACTCAAAACAAACTTACGTTCGACTACACAACACTTCGCTGGCTGTAGCGCCAAGGAGAAATCAGAGTCACTAGTAGAGAACAAGTCCAAACCACTGCCAACCGGTCGATACCGACACGTCACAAGTTTCTAGCCAGGGAGGCCACAGTACGGTTCGGTCGTCGTGAATCCAGCAGCCGGGTAGTAACACAGTCATCGGCGAAGATTGAACTGGTTAAACGGGCTCAGGGAGCTAGCTTAAATCCGCAGGTCCGGCCAATCAAAGTGTTGGCGACCTTATACGGTTGCTCACTCTGGTGGCAAGGGCAGCGCCGCCAGGGTAATCCCTATCGATAGTGGTGTGTACGCTGCCGCTAACCTCGCGACGACGCGTTCACTTGCGCCAGTTGTTGACATCGTGTGCGGCGCCAGTGGTACTCGCTGTGTGCCGCGCGTGATGTAGCACGCCGCGCCGAGTTGACGGCTGCTGTACGGCGGCCGATACGACACCTCCCTAAACGACACACAAGAGTGATCGGTTCTGCAGCTCACTAACCAACCCCATCGACTTATTCAACAACGCCACCACGGAAAATGGGGCCGCGGCGTTCTGCTCCAATACGATGATTCGGAGCCACATGCCAAACGCCACCCTGTTGATCGACGGTTGAATGCGCTTCCACATTCTCTATAATCGCCGGATCTGTCTGCTAGCGACTATGCCCTGTTCGCCACAATAAAAAAGGTCATAAGGGGTAAGAAGTTCACCACCCATGAAGAACTCCATGCAATTGTCCACCACGATACCCCCTAGTTTGCTACGCAAGTATGGAAGCTGCCAGAACGATGGCCAAAGTGCATATAGATTGACGGGGAATACCGGTAATACAATCATTATTCGTTTTTTCAGTAAATGGTTCCTGAGAACACGAATAAACTGTAGTGCCAATCATTTTAAAACTCCCCAAGCACATTGCCTACCACGCCATGGGCTCCCAATGCTATTCATCTTGAGGTGGGCAATGGTCATAAGGTTTTGGCTTCTTAGCGTATATTTTAGTTCAGCCTCACTGGAAAAGGAGTACAGTTCTTCTTACCTTGGTTGTCAGACGTCCTTAACTAAGCTCCGACTTTTAGTTGTGAGCAGCGTCTTTAAAGCAGTAAGTCTAGTGTTGTGTTCAGAGAAGAGTGCAGAGGGAGAGAAAGAGTGGTTTCTACCGAATTTTGCATGCTAAAAGAACTTTCTGATACAGTCACCAACTCTTATTTGCATCCGAAAGTAATGCGGGAAAAAATTAAGTCACAGTGAATACAACAATTTGCCATAGTAAAAATGATATCAGACGATCTGTCGACGAAGTTTGTATTCATTACGTTTATAATACTTCCTATAGACTACGTGTTCCTGGCGCTTCCCAAGAGCAACCTTTAATGTTTTCGCATGCACCGTGACTGGAGTCTTCCGTACACGTACAAAGTGCGCTTTGTGAACGATTTTCGCTTTTAAACAGAATACTGTCGCGAAAGGTGGACAAAATGACTTCGGATGTTTGTCGTGGCTTTACATTACCTGTCAGAAAGGTCCAGAAGGTGTTTCAGTTCATGCAATGAAATGTAACTGTTAATATGTGTCAAATATGATACTACAAACAAAATGCGTTGTCCTCGAACTGAGCATCGGAACGGCACGTTAGGGTGCTGACCCTACGGAAGTGTTGCAGGAAATTCCTGGTCAGATGCATGATTTTATACATGTTCTTATGCATCGAGTTAAAGACTGTGGACAGTGGTAAACATTACGCGATAGCAAGTTAAGTAATGGCAAATAACGGAAAGTTTCGTTCTGCCCTGAGGTTCTGA
Source organism: Schistocerca nitens (assembly GCF_023898315.1). Taxonomy (NCBI): domain Eukaryota; kingdom Metazoa; phylum Arthropoda; class Insecta; order Orthoptera; family Acrididae; genus Schistocerca; species Schistocerca nitens. Next base: position 544,549,248 of record NC_064619.1, on the reverse strand, counting down.
GCTGCAGTTGGCGTTTTAAACCAGTAACGCCACCTTCTAAGTAGTTCTATAAATTCACACTGCATTAGTATCCATACTCAAAACCAAACTATATGTTGATGTTATTAGAGATAAATCAGTTCTATAGGATTCCCCATTCTTGCAAAGACTCAGCAATTATCTTCGCGCGTTCGCAATGTGGATTTTAAATTAAATATAATTATTGACCACTTCCTGGTGTTTATACCTGTTGCAGACTTGGCACTGAACGGATTTGCGAATTAACTATTAAGCCATTTGAAAATACGGGGTGATAAAAGTGATTCTTAGGTTTGTCAGTTTTACGACGGAGCAATGTCAATGAGTGTTCAAGTACGTGCCACTTCAGTTTTAATTAGACAATTATACACATCGGATGTCCACATTATCACTGTTTCTGCAGGATCATGTTGGACCAAGCAGGGCCTTTAGATGCGTTTTATTCATCTTCCATAAGGTTCACCTTCACCCTCCATGGGCAACTTTTCTGTCTTCAGTCCGTCGTGTTTACTACTTTCACTGCTTCTATCTTTTTTTTCTGGACTCCACTTTTAACTTGTTGAAGATATTCTTAAATACTCTTGCATATGTCATAGTATTGTATTTCATCCTCACTGTTGGAAGTCTTTTAAAGTGCCCATAAAATTTTAATCTTCGTTTCCTAATATCTGTCCAAGGTTTGACAATTCCTCTGGCGCTTTACACGATTTCAGTCTGTAATGCATCCTCTGTTTTTTATGCACCAAGTGTTTTCCCCATCGCATTCTTTTTCTTTGAATATGTTTTACAGACCTCGGTAAGATCACTGTATTTAAATGTTTACCATTTGTTTATAAGGACATACACTTTTTACTTTAAGTGTCATGCATACTCCGGTACATTCTCTTGGATTTCAGTAATAGAATTCCCTGTGTTTCCTTTCCAGATTCGTTTATTCAGTGATCCCATCGAGATAACTGAAGTGTTACACCCATTTTTATTTGCCAGTATTAATGGTTAATTTCAGAATGTTAAATTTCCTACAGATGTATTCAGTAATTTCAAGAGGGCACCTTTCTCAGCACATCCTTTTAGAACTTCTGTTTGATTATTACAAATTCCCTGTCCAATAATAGCGCCACATCGTCTGTCAAAGCTAAGAGAGAGATCTTAATTTCACCTTTTGTTCGTCCGTGATTGATCATATTTTTGGTTTTTAATTATTTGGGGTATTTCCTGACGTCTTCACCTAAAATGGGAGCGAATAGTAGTGGTGATAATCCCTATCTTTGGGGAACTCCAGTTTTAATTACAATAGCTCTTGTATTTCCTCCACATATCTTTCTTTTGACATCGTGTTCGAGAGTGTTTGCTTGAAGGATATCAGTGCCTTTGTGTGAAGTCCTCGCCGTTCTATAATGTCAGCCAAGTCACATGCCTTCTTGATATTAACCACCAGCGAAGTTGCTTTACACTAAGGTAACGAAACACTTGAGATACCTAATAATATGGTGTCAGACATTCTTTTGCCACGTGTAGTGCAACAACTCGACGTGACATTGACTAGACAATTCTTTGGAAATCCCCTGCAGAGATGTTGGGCGATGCTGCCTCTTCAGCTGGCAGAAATTGAGAAAGTGTTGCGAGTGCAGGATTTTGTGCACGAACTGCCCTTTCAATAATGTCCTATGTTGGGCGATCTGGCTGCCCAAATCATTCTGGCCAAATCATTCGCTCGATTTCTCCACAATGTTCTTCAAACAACTGTCGCCAGGTGACACTGCGCATTATCATCCATAAAAATTCCATCCTTGTTTCGCAACGGCTTCAAATGGTCTCCATGTAGCCTAACATAGCTATTACCAGTCACTTATCGGTTCAGTTGGACCAGAGGACGCACTCCATTACATGTAAACACCGCCCACACCATTGTGGAGCCACCACCAGCTTGCACAGTGCTTTGTTTACAACTTGGGTCCATGGCTTCGTAGAGTCTGCACCACACTCGAACTCTATCAGCTCTTATCAACTGAAATACATACTTACCTGACCAGGTCACGGCTTTCCAGTTGTCTAGCGTCCAATCCATATGGTTACAAAGCCAAGAGACGGGCTGCCGGCGATGTCGTCCTATTAGCAAAGTCAGTCGCGTCGGCCGTCTGCTGCTATATCCAAATTTCGCCGCTCTGTCCTTAAGGTTACATTCGTCGTTGATTTATGAGGTTATTTCACTCAATATTGCTTGTCTGTTAGCCCAGACAACTCAACTCAAACTCGCTGCTCTACTTCGTTAAGTGAAGGCCGTCGTTGTCCGTGGTGAGAGGAAAACCTGAAATTTGGTATTCTCGGTCACTCTTGACACCATGCATCTCGGATTATTGAATTACCTAACCATTTCCGAAATGGAATGTCCCATGCGTCTAGCTCCAACAACGACTCCCCGTTCAACGACTGTTAATTCCCGTGGTGAGAACATAATCACGTCAGACGCATGAACCACCAATCGACAAACGACAGCTCTGCCAATGCATTGCCCTGTTATACCTTGCGTAAGCGATACTACCGTCATCTGTTTGTGTACATATCGGTATCCCGTGACCTCAGTGTATATTATTTTGAACATCTTCTCTAAGCATGAACACTTTGTTCGAAAGCCCGATTGTTGTTTGCCGATCTTATTTTCAAACTGCCCTTGTATCCTTTGAAGTAAATATGGTGTCTATATCTTGTGGTTGATTCGAAGGAGTGAGATCAGTCTGTCGTTATATACGTCTCTCCTGAAAACTTTACTGTGGAGTGGGTCGATGAGTGTGCACTTCCTATCTTTTGGCAATATTTCTGTCTGTTAGATATCGTTAATGATCGGTGTAAGTTCTTCGGATGTGTTTGTCGTTATGATTTTTGGTACACATTATGATAGCCTCTCTTTAAGCCTAGGCTTCACCAGTTTCTGTTCGCTGCAGGCTATCGTGAATTGCTTACGGGTAGGACACTCCACGGTAATCTTCATTAAGATGATAATCATAATGACAATCTGAAACAGTCTGTGAATTTTTTCGGGAAACGTTAGGCAAATTCTGCCATTTGATAAAATTTTAAATAAAAAAATTTTGGCTGTTAGGCCGCATCACAACGGCTGAAAGCTAGGGGAAACTACAGCCGTAATTTTTCCCGAGGACATGCAGCTTTACTGTATGATTAAATGATGATGGAGTCCTCTTGGGTAAAAAATTCCGGAGGTAAAATAGTCCCCCATTCGGATCTCCGGGCGGGGACTACTCAAGAGGACGTCGTTATCAGGAGAAAGAAAACTGGCATTCTACGGATCGGAGCGTGGAATGTCAGATCCCTTAATCGGGCAGGTAGGTTAGAAAATTTAAAAAGGGAAATGGATAGGTTAAAGTTAGATATAGTGGGAATTAGTGAAGTTCGGTGGCAGGAGGAACAAGACTTTTGGTCGGGTGATTACAGGGTTATAAATACAAAATCAAACAGGGGTAATGCAGGGGTAGGTTTAATAATGAATAAAAAAATAGGAGTGCGGGTTAGCTACTACAAACAGCATAGTGAACGCATTATTGTGGTCAAGATAGACACAAAGCCCATGCCTACTACAGTAGTACAAGTTTATATGCCAACTATCTCTGCAGATGATAAAGAAATTGATGAAATGTATGACGATATAAAAGTAATTATTCAGGTAGTGAAGGGAGACGAAAATTTAATAGTCATGGGTGACAGGATTTGGTCAGTAGGATAAGGGAGAGAAGGAAACATAGTAGGTGAATATGGATTCGGGGGAAGAAATGAAAGAGGAAACCGCCTTGTAGAATTTTGCACAGAGCATAACTTAATCATAGCTATCACGTGGTTCAAGAATCATAAAAGAAGGTTGTATACCTGGAAGAATCCTGGAGATACTAAAAGGTATCAGATAGATTATATAATGGTAAGACAGAGATTTAGGAACAAAGTTTTAAATTGTAAGACATTTCCAGGGGCAGATGTGGATTCTGACCACAATCTAGTGGTTATGAACTGCAGATTGAAACTGAAGAAACTGCAAAAAGGTTGGAATTTAAGGAGATGGGACCTGGATAAACTGAAAGAACGAGAGGTTGTAGAGAGTTTCAGGGAGAGCATAAGGGAACAATTGACAGGAATGGGGGAAAGAAATACAGTAGAAGAAGAATGGTTAGCTCTGAGGGATGAAGTAGTGAAGGCAGCAGACGATCAAGTAGGTAAAACGTCGAGGTCTGCTAGAAATCCTTGGGTAACAGAAGAAATATTGAATTTAATTGATTGTTGTTGTTGTTGTGGTCTTCAGTCCTGAGACTGGTTTGATGCAGCTCTCCATGCTACTCTATCCTGTGCAAGCTTCTTCATCTCCCAGTACCTACTGCAACCTACATCCTTCTGAATCTGCTTAGTGTATTCATCTCTTGGTCTCCCTCTACGATTTTTACCCTCCACGCTGCCCTCCAATGCTAAATTTGTGATCCCTTGATGCCTTAATACATGTCCTACCAACCGATCCCTTCTTCTAGTCAAGTTGTGCCACAAACTTCTCTTCTCCCCAATCCTATTCAATACCTCCTCATTAGTTACGTGATCTACCCACCTTATCTTCAGCATTCTTCTGTAGCACCACATTTCGAAAGCTTCTATTCTCCTCTTGTCCACACTAGTTATCGTCCATGTTTCACTTCCATACATGGCTACACTCCATACAAATACTTTCAGAAACGACTTCCTGACACTTAAATCTATACTCGATGTTAACAATTTTCTCTTCTTCAGAAACGATTTCCTTGCCATTGCCAGTCTACATTTTATATCCTCTCTACTTCGACCATCATCAGTTATTTTACTCCCTAAATATCAAAACTCCTTTACTACTTTAAGTGTCTCATTTCCTAATCTAATCCCCTCAGCATCACCCGATTTAATTTGACTACATTCCATTATCCTCGTTTTGCTTTTGTTGATGTTCATCTTATATCCTCCTTTCAAGACACTGTCCATTACGTTTAACTGCTCTTCCAAGTCCCTTGCTGTCTCTGAGAGAATTACAATGTCATCGGCGAACCTCAAAGTTTTTACTTCTTCTCCATGAATTTTAATACCTACTCCGAAGTTTTCTTTTGTTTCCTTTACTGCTTGCTCAATATACAGATTGAATAACATCGGGGAGAGGCTACAATCCTGTCTCACTCCCTTCCAAACCACTGTTTCTCTTTCATGTCCCTCGACTCTTATAACTGCCATCTGGTTTCTGTACAAATTGTAAATAGCCTTTCGCTCCCTGTATTTTACCCCTGCCACTTTCAGAATTTGAAAGAGAGTATTCCAGTTAACGTTGTCAAAAGCTTTCTCTAAGTCTACAAATGCTAGAAACGTAGGTTTGCCTTTTCTTAATGTTTCTTCTAAGATAAGTCGTAAGGTTACTTTTGCCTCACGTGTTCCAACATTTCTACGGAATCCAAACTGATCTTCCCCGAGGTCCGCTTCTACCAGTTTTTCCATTCGTCTGTAAAGAATTCGCGTTAGTATTTTGCAGCTGTGACTTATTAAACTGATAGTTCGGTAATTTTCACATCTGTCAACACCTGATTTCTTTGGGATTGGAATTATTATATTCTTCTTGAAGTCTGTGGGTATTTCGCCTGTCTCATACATCTTGCTCACCAGATGGTAGAGTTTTGTCATGACTGGTTCTCCCAAGGCCATCAGTAGTTCTAATGGAATGTTGTCTACTCCTGGGGCCTTGTTTCGACTCAGGTCTTTCAGTGCTCTGTCAAACTATTCACGCAGTATCTTATCTCACATTTCATCTTCATCAACATCCTCTTCCATTTCCATAATATTGTCCTCAAGTACATCGCCCTTGTATAAACCCTCTATATAGTCCTTCCACCTTTCTGCCTTCCCTTCTTTGCTTAGAACTGGGTTGCCAATTGAGCTCTTGATATTCATACAAGTGGTTCTCTTCTCTCCAAAGGTCTCTTTAATTTTCCTGTGGGCAGTATCTATCTTACCCCTAGTGAGACAAGTCTCTACATCCTTACATTTGTCCTCTAGCCATCATTGCTTAGCCATTTTGCACTTTCTGTCGATCTCATTTTTGAGACGTTTGTGTTCCCTTTTGCCTGCTTCATTTACTGCATTTTTATATTTTCTCCTTTCATCAATTAAATTCAATATTTCTTCTGTTACCCAAGGATTTCTATTAGCCCTCGTCTTTTTACCTACTTGATCCTCTGCTGCCTTCACTACTTCATCCCTCAGAGCTACCCATTCTTCTTCTACTGTATTTCTTTCCCCCATTCCCGTCAATTTTTCCCTTATGCTCTCCCTGAAACTCTCTACAACCTTTGGTTCTTTCAGTTTATCTAGATCCCATCTCCTTAAATTCCCACCTTTTTGCAGTTTCTTCAGTTTCAATCTGCAGTTCATAACCAATAGATTGTGGTCAGAATCCACATCTGCCCCTGGAAATGTCTTACAATTTAAAACCTGGTTCCTAAATCTCTGTCTTACCATTATATAATCTATCTGATACCTATTAGTATCTCCAGGATTCTTCCAGGTATACAACCTTCTTTTGTGAATCTTGAACCAAGTGTTAGATATGATTAAGTTATGCTCTGTCCAAAATTCTACAAGGCGGCTTCCTCTTTCATTTCTTCCCCCCAATCCATATTCACCTACTATGTTTCCTTCTCTCCCTTTTCCTACTGACGAATTCCAGTCACCCATGACTATTAAATTTTCGTCTCCCTTCACTACCTGAATATTTTCTTTTATCTCGTCATACATTTCATCAATTTCTTCAGCATCTGCAGAGCTAGTTGGCATATAAACTTGTACTACTGTAGTAGGCATGGGCTTTGTGTCTATCTTGGCCACAATAATGCGTTCTCTATGCTGTTTGTAGTAGCTAACCCGCACTCCTATTAATTGATGAAAGGAGAAAATATAAAAATGCAGTAAATGAAGCAGGCAAAAAGGAATACAAACGTCTCAAAAATGAGATCGACAGGAAGTGCAAAATGGCTAAGCAGGGATGGCTGGAGGACAAATGTAAGGATGTAGAGGCTTGTCTCACTAGGGGTAAGATAGATACTGCCCACAGGAAAATTAAAGAGACCTTTGGAGAGAAGAGAACCACTTGTATGAATATCAAGAGCTCAGATGGCAACCCAGTTCTTAGCAAAGAAGGGAAGGCAGAAAGGTGGAAGGAGTATATAAAGGGTTTATACAAGGGCGATGTACGTGAGGCATTATGGAAATGGAAGAGGATGTAGATGAAGATGAAATGGGAGATAGGATACTGCGTGAAGAGTTTGACAGAGCACTGAAAGACCTGAGTCGAAACAAGGCCCCGGGAGTAGACAACATTCCATTAGAACTACTGATGTCCTTGGGAGAGCCAGTCATGGCGAAACTCTACCATCTGGTGAGCAAGATGTATGAGACAGGCGAAATACCCACAGACTTCAAGAAGAATATAATAATTCCATTCCCAAAGAAAGTAGGTGTTGACACATGTGAAAATTACCGAACTATCAGTTTAATAAGTCACTGCTGCAAAATACTAACGCGAATTCTTTACAGACGAATGGAAAAACTGGTAGAAGCGGACCTCGGGGAAGACCAGTTTGGATTCCGTAGAAATGTTGGAACACGTGAGGCAATACTAACCTTACGACTTATCTTAGAAGAAACATTAAGAAAAGGCAAACCTACGTTTCTAGCATTTGTAGACTTAGAGAAAGATTTTGACAACGTTAACTGGAATACTCTCTTTCAAATTCTGAAGGTGGCATGGGTAAAATACAGGGAGCGAAAGGCTATTTACAATTTGTACAGAAAGGAGATGGCAGTTATAAGAGTCGAGGGGCATGAAAGGGAAGCAGTGGTTGGGAAGGGTGTGAGACAGTATTGTAGCCTCTCCCCGATGTTATTCAATCTGTATATTGAGCAAGCAGTAAAGGAAACAAAAGAAAAATTCGGAGTAGGTATTAAAATTCATGGAGAAGTAGTAAAAACTTTGAGGTTCGCCGATGACATTGTAATTCTGTCAGAGACAGCAAAGGACTTGGAAGAGCAGTTGAACGGAATGGACAGTGTCTTGAAAGGAGTATATAAGATGAACATCGACAAAAGCAAAACGAGGATAATGGAATGTAGTCAAATTAAATCGGGTGAGGCTGAGGGGATTAGATTAGGAAATGAGACACTTAAAATAGTAAAGGAGTTTTGCTATTTAGGGAGTAAAATAACTGATGATGGTCGAAGTAGAGAGGATATAAAATGTAGACTGGCAATGGCAAGGAAATCGTTTCTGAAGAAGAGAAATTTGTTAACATCGAGTATAGATTTAAGTGTCAGGAAGTCGTTTCTGAAAGTATTTGTATGGAGTGTAGCCATGTATGGAAGTGAAACATGGACGATAACCAGTTTGGACAAGAAGAGAATAGAAGCTTTCGAAATGTGGTGCTACAGAAGAATGCTGAAGATAAGGTGGGTAGATCACGTAACTAATGAGGAGGTATTGAATAGGATTGGGGAGAAGAGAAGTTTGTGGCACAACTTGACTAGAAGAAGGGATCGGTTGGTAGGATATGTTTTGAGGCATCAAGGGATCACAAATTTAGCTTTGGAGGGCAGCGTGGAGGGTAAAAATCGTAGAGGGAGACCAAGAGATGAATACACTAAGCAGATTCAGAAGGATGTAGGTTGCAGTAGGTACTGGGAGATGAAGAAGCTTGCACAGGATAGAGTAGCATGGAGAACTGCATCAAACCAGTCTCAGGACTGAAGACCACAACAACAACAGGCCGCATCATTGTATACTACAAAGCAACTTAACTGCCGACGTGTCGACCAACTCGCTGCGGTCTTCTTCAGAGCGGCAATTTAGTTGCATTAGTAGTTTGCAATCACGCAGCCCAACATCCAAAATGATATTATTCCAAACATTACCGGCCCTTTAGAAGGCAACGTGCTTGCTTAAGAAAACGTTTATAGCTGTAGTACTTTATTTTCAACAAATGTGCACCAGTGATAACAAAGGAGCTTCTCAAAAGCCGTAGTATACTGGATCACCCACTACCAGTTTGTGGTACAGCTTTTTGGAGTGGAAAAACATGTTCTCCTTCACTTCTCGCTTTGCAGACGTATTGGAGTCTGTTAAACGGCACTGTAAAATTTTTCTTTCAGAAAAGAAAATGGCTTAAAGAAGAGTCAAGTATAGGATCAGGAGAACGCTTTTTCTGTGCTACACATATGTAGTTCTATTTTTTCCCGATTATGTAAGTGTCGTGGCTCTCTCTGTTTGACAGCAACTGTAAAAACACCATTTTCTCACTTAAAACGCATGACATCCTATCTATGTAGAATCAGAGGCTGAGCAGTCTCTTGGTGAGAGGAAGGGTATCAGGCTACCTCTTAAATTAACCATATCAAATCCATTAATAGACATACTGACCCTGTGTACATGTTGGACACACTCATAAGAAAAGATGTCCGACTCCTCTCCTCTTTCATGGCAAAGCTCCATTCGATCCAGAGTTGCTAACGGATAGATTTTTCATAAGGTTCAGATGGCTCTGAGCACTGTGGGACTGCGGTCATCAGTCCCGTAGACTTAGAATTACTTGAAGCTATCTAACCTAAGGACATCAAACACATCCATGCCCGAGGCAGGATTCGAACCTGCGACCGTAGCAGCAGCGCGGTTCCGGAATGAAGCGCCTAGAACCGCTCGGCCACAGCGGCTGGCGATTTTTCAAAGTACCACGATGAGTAAATAAAGATAAAACATAGGAATCTATCTGCGTCCTAACTGCTTGCACAAGTTTAAGTACGTTTGTGCCCAAAATTAAATAATGAAAAATGTGACCCGTAAAATTGAGGTAGATAGTCGCCCCCTCACCTTCCACACCACCTATCCAACTCCCCCCACCTCCTCCTCCTCCCCCCCCCCACTCACATAAAAAATTTTGATTATACCTATGTAAGCAACCTTTAAGCTTTTCATTGTGAGCAATGTATGCAGTCTTTTTTTCTGGAAGGGATTATTTAATTTACGATGTAAAAGTTAAAAAAGAAACAAATACTCATGTTTTATTTAGTTACAAGAAGACGTAAGGAAATAAATTTTCGGGCGACTTCCTTATCAGCAACACCTATGGCATACAGGCATAACGATCACCACAAAAAAATGGTTCAAATGGCTCTGAGCACTATGGGACTCAACTGCTGTGGTCATAAGTCCCCTAGAACTTAGAACTACTTAAACCTAACTAACCTAAGGACAGCACACAACACCCAGCCATCACGAGGCAGAGAAAATCCCTGACCCCGCCGGGAATCGAACCCGGGAACCCGGGCGTGGGAAGCGAGAACGCTACCGCACGACCACGAGATGCGGGCACGATCACCACAGCCAAGTGTCGTGTGGCCTACTCTTACTTCCGACATTGACTCTCTTGAAATTGGAGCACAGCTGTGTAGCTTATCAGCATTGTAATCTGAACAGTGTGGAATCTATCCAGACAGGAGTCTGTGGAAGCGAGGTATGTGGTCGCGTTAAAGATGTTAAAGCCGCTGTCGTATAGGAGTACACTTCCGGACTTCGGAACAGCCGTCCCATGCGTACGTTGCCGCCAACACCACAACACAACCGGCTGCATTTGGAGCGTGGACTGATGAACGGCGTCATATTCCGATCCGCAAAGACTCACGGTTACGCATTTCTACGGCTGATCGTCGTTGATGACCTTAGCATCGACCTGGAGAGTGTTCAGATTCATCGAATATTTTGGAGAGGCACAGCGACGTTAATGTTACTCCTGGAGTCATGGCGTGTGGAGACTTCGGGTATGACTTCACGTCATGGATGGTCCTGATAAGGTGAACTCTGACGACACAGTGATACATAAGGGATGTTCTCTCATGCAACAGTGTCAATTTTCAACAGGACAATGCTCATCCACACGTGGCACTTGTCTGTGTGAACTGTTTGCATGATATTGAGGTACTTGCCAAGCCAGAAAGTTTCCCAGTCAGGCATGTGGACCAGATCCGATATCACAACTTTATAGGTCAGCATGTCTCAGGAGAGATTAGAACGGCTTTCTTATAGCCTTCCCAACCGAATTAGCGCATGAACCTAGGCTAAAGAGCGTGTAACGTAGACTCGTAATGCCAAGTTCCTTGTACATCAAAATCTTAAACATGGCTGCGAATCAGGGTTTGTAATCACTGAAGTAACATTACATACCCTCTCACCCTTCTGTTTCCTCCTCCCCACTTTTTTTCTGTGCAGTTACGGGAGAGTTACACAGAACGTATATTACGTTTGATAATTACAAATGACTGACAGAATCGTCACTGGCAAAGAAAGAAAGAAATCTGATGTCGACACTGTTTGTGTGTGTGTGTGTGTGTGTGTGTGTGTAAAAGAGAGACATCGTAGTGACTGATATTTGATAATACGTTCAGAGACGCGGTGGAACTTTCTTTGAACTATAATTACTGAGTATTTTCCCAGTCATTAATTCATTCATTTACAATTCAGTAATTCAGTCATAATAACGACTATGACTGTTGTCATATTGGTTGGGATAGACGATCACTGTCAAAAAAAAAAAAAAAATAATAAAATAAAATAAAACTCAAATAGCAGGAATATTCCTGTGGAAAGGTAATAGTCCGTGTTCGACACCTGGCCTTATACGCTGTTTTAACCCATCGAGAAGTTTCAGCTAGAGATTTTTGTGGTCAGTGTGCCTTGTGCTTCGTTCCAGAATAGCTGTGGCAATAATGATTTCGGAATCGTTCGTCATAGGTTTTTTTTTTACATTAAATGATCAGCATGTGAACATCATTGATGCCTGTTCTAACGCCAGGCATTCAGCAGAAAGCAACGGCCAACGAGGTGATAATGACGGTGAATTTATGGAGATATAAACTGTAACAAAATAGCAGGATGAGGACATTAACGACGACAGAGGGAACCAGAGACCCACTACCCCTCCTGCAATAACGCTAATTGGAGTTACAAATGCATTGCCACAGCAACCAGCGTCTCAGACACCACTACGGAAACGACGAACGCATAACAAAAAATTAAACATTAAGAAAAGTGAGCGCACCAAAGTAAGAGGAAATAGTTTCAAAGAACTGTACCTTCCATCTCACAAACGAACGAAGTGAACGTGTTATGCACTGTAAAGAGTGCACTGATACGCGACGATCATTCCACAGAGATTGAATCTCTAGTGAAACTGCTCGCGATAATGGAAATAAGCAAAATAGATAATCAGATTGCTCGCGAGATGCTACCATAATCTGTTTCTATGCAGATACTAGTCTAATCTTTCCCTACTCTCGTTGTTAGTTAAGACAGAGCGAATTCAACACACAAAAAGTAAAAAGAGGTTCTGTGTTAGTTATTTTACATCCTAGTACTTATCCTCAAAGTCTACTCTCACGGAACGACGAGTGTTCTCGTCTGACTTCATGGCATAAATATTCATAACTCTAAATATCACGAGTTAACCCACAATAACATTGATTTTCAACAGTTTATCTGTTTTTAAATATTTTAAACGAATTCTCAGTGGAACTGTATCTGTAGTTTCTCGCGGTAATAACGGCGGTGGTGGGGAGAAATACACATGACGGTTGATAAATTCACTTGTTTGTGGGATATCATTAAGTTCTTAATTATATGATCACAGGTCCACTTTTACTGTACAAGCAAACGTTTAACTGTAAAGCCGAGAGATAAAGTGTATGAGGATAGTGAACGCGTAATTTAATATTTGACAGGGATGATTATCTAATCATCACAGGGGAAAAATAGATTTATGATAGACTTGCAATCAAATACACTGAAGAGCCAAAGAATCTGGTATACCTTCCTAATATCGTGTAGCGCCCCCGCGAGCACGCGGAAGAGCCGCAACATGACGTAGCGTGAACTCCACCAATGTCTGAAGTGGTGCAGGGGGGGGGGGGGGGGGAGGGCTATTGACACCATGAACCATGAATGCTGCTGCAGAGCTGTCCATAAATATAAATCCGTAATAGTACGATGAGCTGGAGATCTCTTTTGAGCAGCACGTTGCAAGGCAGTCCAGATATGCTCAATAATGTTCATGTCCGGAGAGTTTGATGCCTAGTCACTATGTAGCAATTCTGAGGGCGTGAGGCACCGCATTGTCCAGCTGGAATTGCACAAGTACGTCGGAATGCACGATGGACATGAATGGATGCAGCTGATCAGACAGGATGCTTACGTACGTGTCACCTGTCACAGTCCTATCTACACATAGCAGAGGTCCCATACCACACCAACTGCACACGCCCCACACCATTACAGAGCCTCCATGAGCTTCAACAGTCCCTCTGCTGACATGCAGTGCCCATGGTTTCATGAGGTTATCTGCATACCCGTACACTTCCAGCCGCTCGATATAATTTGAAACGAGACTCGTCAGACCAGGCAACACGTTTCCAGTCATCAACAGTCCAATGTCGGCATTGACGGGCCCAGGCGATGCGTAAAGCTTTGTTTCGTGCAGTCATCAAGGGTACAGGAGTGGGCCTTCGACTCCGAAAGCCCATATCGATGATGTTTCGTTGAGCGGTTCGCATGCTTCCTCTTGTTGATGGCTAGCACTGAAATCTGCGCAATTTGCGGAAGGATTGCGCTTCTGTCACAATGGACAGTTCTTTTCCGTCAGCGCTGGTCGCATTCTTGCAAGCCCCTACCACGCCGTAGCGGAGAAGCGAGGCAACTGCCCCCCAATTGAAGCAGTTGATCGCCGCCATTTGCAGGGATGAATCCTAATACTGGGGTTGTGATTTGAAATATATGCGACGCAACAAGAGCAAATTGAAGCACAAATTAAACACGTCTGTTTAAAAAAATACTGAGTATTCGAGTCTATTTTAAAAGTATACTTAAATGAATGAAGTTTCCTAATTTCCGAAATACGTCTGCATAGAGACGCGAAATTTAAGAATGTAAGGCTCTTTCCTGACAAGGTGGAGCGAGCTTACATCGAGTTATTTGCATTAGATAATTACATGAAACTTTTAAAGTAGCAACCAGTACGATTATTATTTAATTCACATAATTTTCCTGTCAGGTGCTGTTTGCTTTTTGCCGACTACTGTGTACATTTTGCACGCTTACTTTTGCTTAGCACAGTATTGTCTAAAGTTATAGCAAAAGCTTTTAACCTATCCGAATATTGCTGTGATCTGTTTTTGCTTCTATCTTTTTTGCTTCTATCTAGGACCTCCAATAACATGTCACTGTGAGTAGCGTTAATAAGCGAGATTACTTCATCGTTTGCCAAGTTTTTAGGTTTTAATTCTTCTAAAATACTTGCTAATTTGCAATCCTTCTATGTATTTTGCACTTTTTCTTCATTGTATTTAACTTAGTATTATATTGCACAATTTTTACTTCCTTCCTTTCTTCAATTTTTTCGAACTTTTCCTTTAGCTTACTTGGACTTGATGGAAATGAATAATTGTGGTCTCCAGTGTAACCAGAAAAGTGCACATCCACACACTTTTCTACTGTCTCAACATTTCTTGGCTTTGGCTTTGGAGGTTTCCTTGCCTTGGTAACTTGGAAAAGGAACATTCAAAATTATACACACCGACAGTATTTCCACACTATTTAACCTAGGCCTATATTGCACGATTTCCAGGACACTACACCTTTTACAAATGAGTTGGAAATCCAAATACTGTCGGTATAGCATCGTCCTTCAGTTGACGTCTATTTATATAATTTTCCATGTAACAATTCTCTTCAAAATGAAGAGAGAACAGCAAATGATTTGCTGTCAGTTGGAAGTTCTCTCTCCGAGTAGCAACCATCCATTCCCGATTTAGAAAATCATTTGTAAAGGGAAACCTAAATAAAAACAAACGCTCATGATGCATTATTCCTCCATGAAAATACTGTGTGTTGTGGTTTTCAGTCCTGAGACTGGTTTGATGCAGCTCTTCATGCTACTCTATCCTGTGCAAGCTCCTTCATCTCCCAGTACCTACTGCAACCTACATCCTTCTGAATCTGCTTAGTGTATTCATCTCTTGGTCCCCCTCTACGATTTTTACCCTCCACGCTGCCCTCCAATGCTAAATTTGTGATCCATTGATGCCCTCAAAACATGTCCTACCAACCGATCCCTTCTTCTAGTCAAGTTGTGCCACAAACTTCTCTTCTCCCCAATCCTATTCAATACCTCCTCATTAGTTACGTGATCTACCCACCTTATCTTCAGCATTCTTCTGTAGCACCACATTTCGAAAGCTTCTATTCTCTTCTTGTCCATACTAGTTATCGTCCATGTTTCACTTCCATACATGGCTACACTCCATACAAATACTTTCAGAAACGACTTCCTGACACTTAAATCTATACTCGATGTTAACAAATTTCTCTTCTTCAGAAACGATTTCCTTGCCATTGCTAGACTACATTTTATATCCTCTTTACTTCGACCATCATCAATAATTTTACTCCCTAAATAGCAAAACTCCTTTACTACTTTAAGTCTCATTTCCTAATCTAATTCCCTCAGCATCACCCGATTTAATTTTTCTACATTCCATTATCCTCGTTTTGCTTTTGTTGATGTTCATCTTATATCCTCCTTTCAAGACACTGTCCATTCCGTTCAACTGCTCTTCCAAGTCCCTTGCTGTCTCTGACAGAATTACAGTGTCATCGGCGAACCTCAAAGTTTTTACTTCTTCTCCATGAATTTTAATACCTACTCCGAATTTTTCTTTTGTTTCTTTTACTGCTCGCTCAATATACAGATTGAATAACATCGGAGAGAGGCTACAACCCTGTCTCACACCCTTCCCAACCACTGCTTCCCTTTCATGCCCCTCGACTCTTATAACTGCCATCTCCTTTCTGTACAAATTGTAAATAGCCTTTCGCTCCCTGTATTTTACCCCTGCAATCTTTAGAATGTGAAAGACAGTATTCCAGTCAACATTGTCAAAATCTTTCTCTAAGCCTACAAATGCTAGAAACGTAGGTTGGCCTTTTCTTAATCTTTCTTCTAAGGTAAGTCGTAAGGTTAGTATTGCCTCACGTGTTCCAACATTTCTACGGAATCCAAACTGATCCTCCCCGAGGTCCGATTCTACCAGTTTTTCCATTCGTCTGTAAAGAATTCGCGTTAGTATTTTGCAGCTGTGACTTATTAAACTGGTAGTTCGTTAATTTTCACATCTGTCAACACCTGCTTTCTTTGGGATTAGAATTATATTCTTCTTGAAGTCAGAGGGTATTTCACCTGTCTCATACATCTTGCTCACCAGATGGTAGAGTTTTGTCTTGACTGGCTCTCCAAAGGCCGTCAGTAGTTCTAATGGAATGTTGTCTACTCCCGGGGCCTTGTTTCGACTCAGGTCTTTCAGTGCTCTGTCAAACTCTTCACGCAGTATCGTATCTCCCATTTCATCTTCATCTACATCGTCTTCCATTTCCATAATATTGTCCTCAAGTACATCGCCCTTGCATAAATCCTCTATATACTCCTTCCACCTTTCTGCCTTCCCTTCTTTGCTTAGAACTGGGTCGCCATCTGAGCTCTTGATATTCAAACAAGTGGTTCTCTTCTCTCCAAAGGTCTCTTTAATTTTCCTGTAAGCAGTATCTATCTTACCCCTAGTGAGACAAGCCTCTACATCCTTACATTTGTCCTCTAGCCATCCCTGCTTAGCCAATTTGCACTTCCTGTCGATCTCATTTTTGAGACGTTTGTATTCCTTTTTGCCTGCTTCATTTACTGCATTTTTATATTTTCTCCTTTCATCAATTAAATTCAATATTTCTGCTGTTACCCAAGGATTTCTAGCAGCCCTCGACGTTTTACCTACTTGATCGTCTGCTGCTTTCACTACTTCATCCCTCAGAGCTACCCTTTCTTCTTCTACTGTATTTCTTTCCCCCATTCCTGTCAATTGTTCCCTTATGCTCTCCCTGAAACTCTCTACAACCTCGGGTTCTTTCAGTTTATCCAGGTCTCATCTCCTTAAATTCCCACCTTTTTGCAGTTTCTTCAGTTTCAATCTGCAGTTCATAACCAAGAGATTGTGGTCAGAATCCATATCTGCCCCTGGAAATGTATTACAATTTAATACCTGGTTCCTAAATCTCTATCTTACCATTATATAATCTATCTGATACCTTTTAGTATCTCCAGGGTTCTTCCAGGTATACAACCTTCTTTTATGATTCTTGAACCAAGTGTTAGCTATGATTAAGTTATGCTCTGTGCAAAATTCTACAAGGCGACTTCCTCTTTCATTTCTTCCCCCCAATCCATATTCATCTACTATGTTTCCTTCTCTCCCTTTTCCTACTGACGAATTCCAGTCACCCATGACTATTAAATTTTCGTCTCCCTTCACTACCTGAATATTTTCTTTTATCTCGTCATACATTTCATCAATTTCTTCAGTATCTGCAGAGCTAGTTGGCATATAAACTTGTACTACTGTAGTAGGCATGGGCTTTGTGTCTATCTTGGCCACAATAATGCGTTCACTATGCTGTTTGTAGTAGCTAACCCGCACTCTTATTTTTTTATTCATTATTAAACCTACTCCCGCGTTACCTCTATTTGATTTTGTATTTATAACCCTGTAATCACCTGACCAAAAGTCTGTTCCTCCTGCCACCGAACTTCACTAATTCCCACTATTGCATGGGGGCTTAATTATAATAAAATGCAAATAATTTTAATTTTTAGTATTTGAATGTTCGTTTACAAAGTCTCGTAAACGGTTGGCCCTGACAAGTATTATTACGCTATCTGACTGCATAGAACAACAACAAAGAATGAAATGGAAATCTTCATTAACACAATTAATTAATTAAGTCCCCAGCAACTATAAAACCTACGAAACCAAAGCACAAGTATAACTGTTCTGTGTGTGGAAGTATGACTCAACGTACGCATCTGGCACGGTTCTTCTTCAATAACACAAGAAATTTTAAATATCATTTATACTGAATTAATTAAAGGAAATAGAAATACCATAATTACTCAAGAAAACCAGAATTACACTCTAATACAAGAACACAAGCCAGATGCTTTGTTGACTGAACCTGTAATGACGCATTATTTAAAACATGGAAATAATGAAAAAGCTGAATATTTTACCTTCATATATATTGACGAATAGCACTCTGATCACTACAATATTTCCATTCACATAACATCTGCTGTCTAGCCCATCAAACAACTGCATAAAACATGGAACAACATCTCGACAAACACTGCCCACTAGCACATCTCAACACACACTCTACTACGAGTCCTCGACAAGCACTGCCCACTACGACATCTCAATAATCACTGCCAGTGGAGGCGGCGGAACAATACTCTCTAGCGCGATATCTGGCGCTGTGGCTCAGTGTAGCCACCTTTCATATGCCCCTCCTCCACAGGCAAGAATTTGATGGTATTTTTGCCAGCATTGGTGGTGAAAATACCACCAAATTCGTCAAAAAAATACAGACAAAAATAAAAGATAATATTAATGCATAAATATCATATAACTAGATAAAATTTTGGCTTTGCACTGACCTTTCAATAACCTAATATATAAAATACAGTAAGCAATACAAATTCTTTCATACATGTGACTTTACATAACAGTTTACACAAGTATTATGTGGTTAAACAGTTCAATCAATAGCGTCAGCAATGAAGAATATGTGCAGGTAAGAGTCTAATAACTTTTCACAAACAGTAATACACAAAAAATCAGTTTATAGAAATATTCACATAAACGCTTTCCATAGCCCAAGAAACAAGTAGTTGACAGTTCCAGCAGTAGCACTCAGCAATGGTCAACAGGTGCAAAATCCAACAAGTGACATTTTTTCAGTAGACACAGTCCATCAGTGGCACCCAGCAATGTTGAGCAGGTGCCGACACCAACAAGTGACATCATTTCGGTAGAAGCAGTCCATCAGTGGCACCCAGTAATGTTGAATAGGTGCAGACAGCAAGAAGCAACATCATTTCAGTAGAAGCAGTCCATCAGTGGCACCCAGTAATGATGAGCAGGTGCAGACACCAACAAGTGACATTATTTCAGTAGAAGCAGTCCATCAGTGGCACCCAGTAATGATGAACAGGTGCAGACAGCAAGAAGCAACATCATTTCAGTAGAAGAAGTCCATCAGTGGCACCCAGTAATGTTAAACAGGTGCAGACACCAACAAGTGACATCATTTCAGTAGAAGCAGTCCATCAGTGGCACCCAGCAATGTTGAGCAGGTGCTGACCGCAGTCCATAATATTCACTATCAGTAATCACACTGTTCATCAGCAGAAATTAAACATGTTCTAGTGGCACCAATCATGTAGAAAAAGTGCAAATAACAGTCCATAATATTCCCTTTCACTAATCACACAGTTCATCAGCAGAAATTAAACATGACTAAATGTCACACATCATGTTGATAAGTGCAGCACCATCACTAATCAGACAGTTCAGGCATGAACAATAGTTTGAATACACATACAATGCTTTTACACTAAACATACAAATCATAACAAACACACAAATGATATCAGGTAATTGTCCTATTAACTATTACAATACACAAATACCAGTAAACCTATAATATTTATGGGTGTCAGTGCAAGCCACAACAAACAAGAAAAATAATATTTAGGAGATAGGTTGGGATCACTTCTCTGGGATTATAAAAGGAAAACACACAAAACACACTCACTCATCTTTCATCCACATTAGTGCTACTGTGTAATTGAATAGTGTTAACTGTGTAAATGCAATTCTGTCAAAATTTTATGTTCATCATGTGTATCAAGTAGTAGTGGCAGCAATGTATAACAGTCAATAATAGTTAGTCAACGTCATAGTCATCATGTCAAGACCAATGTTTACCAAGCCAAATCAAATGTAAGGTTGCTGAACAACTGTCAGTGTGCCAAGATATGCAAGTGCTTCCTCTCTCCAAAAAAAAGTATATACTGCTTAGTGATTTGACAAAGTGTGTGTGTAGACAATCTTCCTTCTACTTGAGTGTTCTAGTCTGCCATCTTTATCCTCCTTGTTCCATATAGACCAACAAAAAAAAAATATGCTCCTCACTTACTTCACCTCTTATCCACCAAAACTCCAATAATCATCAGCATCACATAATCTCAATACTTCAATAATACCTCTTCAATACGTCGATCATCAATATCATTTACCTTACCTCTTGTCCACGAAAACTCCAATAATCATCAACTTCACATAATCTCAATACCTCAATCATACCTCTTCAATACGTCGATATATATAAACCTCAGCACCAATATCATTTCACTTCCATAACAACTCTTTCCTCTAGTCCGTCTCCTCGAACAAGTACAGACAAAATCCTAGTGCAACTTCAATTCAGCATCCCATACAATCCGAAGACACAGTGTCCACACACAACCTCTGTGTAAGCCATCTGACCCAAATTTTCTACTCATTATAAGATACATTTTGGTTCCTTGTCCATCATTAAATAAAAGAAATGCATACATGACCTCTAACAGACTTAGTTCGAATAACTCTCAGTAATTAAGTACGATTACGAAGTGTTAATGATCGTGATATTTCAGTGTGTACACCACTTCAAAAATTATGGCAAACAGAAGCAAACATGTGGAGTATTTCTTGTGTCACGTGTCACTTCCTATTTCAATTGCTCACGAAGAATGCAGTGTAATAACTGTCAATGGTCTGAACCTAGTGTTGGTATGTCATGTCGTTAGCTTCCTTCCTATTAGCATAAATTTATACAGGTTCCATAAAACCTCCAGCTCATGTGACTTCTATGAAGTTTCTCGTACTAATGTCGTTCGTCGAATTATAGCAGTTCATTTTCTTATCTTAAAAATATCAGGCACTGAGCGTAAGCAAAACATGCAATAGCGAGTAAATATACCAGTAGAGAACAGAATGTCAACAAGTGGATGCAACACAATTCCTACAACAAGGCTCTGCCAAGCGAACAATCTATAATTAATACCATAGTGTGACCTAAACTCCATGTACGTACACCTCATATCAGCATTTCTATATATAGCAAATTAAAGAATAGTTATGACAACAAACAGAAATGTGTAAATATGCAATCCATACGCACAGCAGCAAATATGTATCTTACATAATAAACAGGTCATTATCATCATATCAGCATAAGCAAATAAATGTTCATATGTTACCTTAATAAGTAAACGTGAAGGCGCAAGCAGATAAATCACAAAGTATATCTTACATACATAACCACAGTCAGCACAATTAATCAGTTGACAATTACAATTTAAATAAATAAGCACAGCAGGCACATAATAAAAAAATATAACATCAGTGAAAAAGCAGTGCAGCCAAGCGATGGATAATATACATAAGTAACAACACTGTTCATTAATCAATAATTGTCAAAATCAGCAAATGTACACAAGCACGTCGCTTCACAAGTAAATTCATAGAACATGAAATTAGCACAAAGTATGAATCACGTAATCGCGAGCAGCAAATTACGTCTAAAGTACGTACCTAAGTGGAAATATGTTACCTGAAAAATAAACTCAATTAATAGTTACCCTTTTTAGATTATTACTTTTTTCCTTCGAAATTACATTCTTCCTGAAATTTTCTCCATAGCAAGTCGTCTTAACGTCGGACACGCACAGAATTTACCTGAAGGTCTTAAATATTTTACACAACCGTATCCTGAAAAATACTGAACGTTAATAACATAATTCATCAAGTCACTATAGCTTTATACTGAATTTAATCGGAGAAATTAAACTGTGTATTTGTTTACGGCTGTCAGTGCATTCGCACTGAGCGCTCGATCTGCTGTAGGCGCGTGACGTAGGAAGTAATTGTTTGCGGTCAACTACTGCCTTGTGCGGCGCGCAGACTGACTGTTGCATTGAGTATGTGCCGCCGCCAAAACACAGCGCGGTATCCTTGTACTCTCCGTGTGTTTACGTACAACTGTTGACTTCTCGAAAGTATGTCATTCCACAAAAATTTTAACGTTAGATGTATGATGTATTCCCTTAGAGCGCCGAGATTTAAGAGTTTCTACTTCAACAGCGTTATCATGAATGATTTAGCGAATTCTATATGGACCGTTAAAAAGCAGAAAAAATTTGCGACATAAGCCTTTTCCTTTATGAGACAGACGATGAGACTTAATTAACACCTTTTGACCAACTAACAAAATTTTTAAACGACGAGGACGTTTAGCTGATTTCTCTCTTCTTGCAGCCGCAGACACAATATTTCGTAGAGCCAGGTTGACAACTTCAGAATGCCGCAGTTTCCGTGAAGGCGGAAAAGGAACAATTTCAGAAATGCGATTAGTCGGTGTTTTGTTTTTTAATATCAATAGAGGCGGTAAAGAAGTTGAGTCATTAGGAAGTTCATTCAGAATGTTTTGAAAAATATGAAGATACTGATCCCACGTTCTGTGATTCTGATGACAATAAAGACGACACAATTTATTGATTTCCTTCATCCATCTTTCTGAAGCGTAAGATTGAGGGTGAAAAAGTGAAATGAAGATTGGTTTGATTTTACGACGCTGTAGAGTACGAAGCCAAATTTTAGAGCGAAACTGTGATCCATTATCTGATATAACCTTATCAACATGACCAACTTCTTTAAGAAAATGTTTGATGAAAGCATTAGATACTGAACGAGCTGTTGCTTTGCGTAAAGGTGTAGAACACACATATTTTGATGTCAATTCCACTGCTACGAAAATGTACGCAAAACCATTAGTAGAACGAACCACTGGACCGAACAAATCGACTGCAGCCATGTTCTTTAATTTCGCTGGAATGATAGGAAACAACGGTGCTCTGTGAGAAACAGTTGGCGGCTTAGCGTTTTGACATAATTTGCATTTGGCAAGAACAGATCGAATACGTTTTTCCATATTACTGAAGTAGCAATTTTCTCGTAATTTATGAAAGCATTTTCTGGGACCAAAATGTGTATAACTGAAATGTGTGTACCAAATCAATTTATTGACCCACTCATCAGGAATACAAACTAACCAAACAGAGTTGTCGACCGATTTCCGTTTAAAAAGAATGTCATTGCGAACTAAATAATGCTGTCTAATCGCTACGCTTTCGTTTCTCCTCCACTTCTCCTTAATGTCCTTCCAGATTGGATCCTTATTTTGCTCCTTAGCGATGTCCTGGAGCGAAGACGAAATAAAATTCTCAAACGCAACACCTTGAATGTACATCAAACAATAATGGTTTTCTTTGCAGTCCTCTTCAGCACTTTGTTTCAAACTCATAGGTGCACGTGATAAAGCATCAGCAACAATATCTGAAGATCCCTGTATGTAAACAATACTAAAATCAAATTCCTGCAGGTACAACGCCCATCGTGACAATCTGCCATGAGTTAATTTTGTCGACATAAGAAATTCCAAAGCTCGATGATCAGTGTAAACCTTAGTATGTCTACCGAACAAAAATGTGCGAAATTTTGTGAAAGCCCAAACAACAGCCAAAGCTTCAAGTTCCGTAATCGAATAATTCTTTTCGGATTTAGAGAGAACACGACTTCCAAATGCAATAGTCTTCTGTACTACAACGCCGTTTTCTTCTATCTCTTGAAATAAATGTGCACCTAGGCCTTTATATGATGAGTCCGTCGCCAAACAAAAATCTTTAGATAAATCCGGATGTGAAAGAAGTGGAGCGGCAACTAAAGCATCACGAAGTTGTTCAAATTCTGACTGAGCTTCCTCATCCCAACACCAATTAGATTTCTTTCCAGATAGTTCACATAAACGAGGTGTGGCCAAATTGTCCAATCTAACAAAGCGTCTAAGAAAATTACAGACACCAAGGAAACTATGAACATCACGTTTTGTGGTAGGTACAGCATAATTACGAATAGCGTCTAATTTCTCTGGATCAGGAAGAATACCTTCTGTAGAAATAATGTGACCGAGAAATTTCACCTGAGAACGACCAAATTCAGATTTCTCCAAGTTCACAGTAATGCCAACTCTTGCAAAAATACTTAATAATGAATCCAAAATTTTGTTGTGCTCACTCCAAGAATGTTTAGGAATAAGAATATCATCAACATATGAAGTAATATTGTCACGAAGATAAACAGGTAAAATTTCATTTAAGCTACGAATGAATGCTGCAGAAGATACAGTAAGTCCAAACGGTAATTTCCGAAACTGGTAACAGTTACCAAAGGCTAAAAAGGCAGTGTATTTTCTACAATCAGGGTGGAGTTCTATTTGCCAAAAACTTGCGCGCATATCAATCGTGGATAAAACTTTAATTCCATGGAAATGTTGAAGAAGTTCATCTAAATTTTGTGGGCGCTCAGTTTCAGGAATGATGATATTATTTATCTGTCTGGAATCCAGAACCAAACGAATTGACCCATCCTTTTTAAGAACAACGTGTAGTGGGCTGGTGTAAGGACTGACAGCTGGCTCAATAATGCCCTGATCTAACATGTATTGAAGTTCATTCTTAACCTTGTCTCTGTAAGCCAAAGGAATAGCGTACGTTTTCCCGCGAAATGGTATGTGTTCTTTTACCTTAAATAAATTTTGTAAGCCTTGTATAGTTCCTGTGTGATGACTAAACACTGTAGCATGTGAAGTCAAAATATGGTGCAGCTCTTCTCTTGCAACGTCATCTGGCACTTCAGCTTTCTTAACCTTTTCATTAATTAATTCTTCGCTACTAATTACATCCTCCATCGCGTCTCTGCATCTATTGTCATTGTCATGATTAAACACACTGTCGTCATAATGCTCAACGAAAACATTAGAAGTAAGAAACCTTAAACATTTTGTATCTGATTCAGATCTTGCTAAACACTCGAAAAATTTCAAACATTTCGGCATTCCGGCAACAGTCAAATTCACACTTCCTTCTTTAAAGTTCAAAATTGCCTTATGTGTGTTAAGAAACTCCATACCTAATATAATCTGTGTACTGAGTAATGGAACAATAATAAAATTAGCAGACAATTCGTATCCTTGACAAATGAAATTTAGGTTGGTCTGTTGTTTAACTTCCACACCTTTTCCAGAAATCGCTCCTCGAATGGTAGTTTTAGAAATAGGTAACACAGGACAGGCAATAGTTCTTTCACATATACGAAAAACTGATTCACTAATGACGTTCAATGGGCTCCCAGAATCTAAAACTGCAGTGAACTTATTCTTACCCACACATACTTCAATAACAGGATGTAAAAATGCGTCTACATTATTTTCCTTTTCGCCTAGCAAAATGTTTCTCATATCTTCCAGGCGTACGTAGTGTAAAGTTGTAGTGTCATTACTTTCTGAACCGTCTATATTGCTGCCAGAAGCCGAAGCTGCAAGTCATGGTCGATTGTTTGCGCCACGTCTTTGATTATTCCCGTCATTTCGCGGATCAATTTCTACTATTTCCACTTGTCTCTCTGAATTTCTGTCACGCGGAGGATGCCAATTAGGTCCTTCCTGTCTGTTAGATGCAAATTCTTGGTTGTGTCTGTTATTAAAATTTCTGTTTTCCTGTCTGTCTGCATAACTACTTCTTGTATAATTTCGACTGTCACTTCTGAAATTATTGTTGTATTTACTACCCTGGTTATTTCTGTAGTAAGAATTTCTATTACTGTATGGATAATTTCTGTCTTGATGATACCGATTACTGTTTCCGTATGATTGATCATTCCGGTAGGAATTACCGTTATTATAATTGTCTGTGTAATTTCTGTTAGAACGTCTGTTATTGTCATAAGGCTGGTATCTATTGTCCTGTCTGTTTCGTCTGTCATTCTCAAAGTTACCCATGTAACGCCCGTTCCGATCACTATCCCCTTTCTCTGAAAATCTATTGTAATTACTGTTACTGAAAAAGTTACAAGAAGTCCCGTCGTCGTTGTCATACTCAAGTTCTTGCAATAAAGTCTTAAAAGTCTCGATGTCGTCTTTACATCTTCCAGCTAAAGCAATTTGTCTTATGGATTGTGGCAGCTTAGTTAAACAAATGCGAATTAATTCAGTCGGGCTATAATGGTTGGAAAGGAACTGATTCTTTCGAATCATGTCTTCAAAATATTCCGCTGGCGTGCGGACCTCAGACTGTTTGAAATTACGCTGCATAATAAGACTGTGTTTGACTCTGTCTTGCATGTTTTCGGACCAATATGCCGATAGAAATGCATGATAAAAATCATTCAGATTATTACAATCTCTAATGAGTGCGCGCATCCGCGTCGCCGGTTCATTTTCTAAATATCCACACATAAATTCCAGTTTGTGACTTAGTGGCCAATTTGCTGGGAGTGCATACATAAATTGATCTAACCATGCACATGGATGTATGTCATTCTTAGAATTACGAAAGATCTTAAATTTCCGAACGGTCAAAAAGTGTTTATAGTCAAAGTTTTCGCCTCGTGGCGACAAAGACCTACCGCGTCTGTCCCAGTCACAATGACGATTATTGTTAAATTCACGCGCCTGGCGCTCTCTTGTTGCATCCCGTAAATGAAACAAATTATTTTCTTCAAAGCCCTCTGCTATCTGTGATTCTAAATTTCTTCTGCTGTCTTTTCCTATAATTTCGCCTTCGATTTGTTTGACTTGCTTTCGTAATGCCTCAACTTCCCTTTTAACGCGTTCATTAATTTTTTCCTGATTTTCAACATGCTTATTTATGTTCTGGTACTCTTCGGTTTCTGCAAATGGTAATGGAGCTGTATCATCCGAATCTCTATCCCCATTTAAACTAAGACTTGTCAATTTATCTGAAATCTCCTCAACTCTTTCCGATAAGTACCTATTTTTTCTTTCTGTTTACCTACGTCTTCCGTAAGTGTCGCGACTCGGGTTTCAGTGTTGACACATTTGGTAGTTAACTGTTCATATTGTTGTGTCAGGTTATTTAATCTGTCATTTGGTACTGATTCCTCGATTCTCTCAAATATTTCTTCCTTATCGTGTGCACGTTGTAAATTTAACTCTGAAAATTTTTGTACTATCACGCGATCTCTTTCTTCCTGTTCTCTATCTTGTTCCCTTTGTCTAATCTCTACTGCAATTAATCTATTATTGTGAGAATTCAAAATCGGTTGTACTTCTTCTCTAATTTCTTTCTTTAATTCATCTTTCATGTTTTTGAAACATGTCCCTATTCGTGAATCTAACCGTGTTTCCATTGTTTCCATCTCTGTCTCTAAACGTGTTGCCACTGTTTTTAATTCAGATCCTAACCGTGTTTCCATTGTTCCCATATCAGTTTTAATTGTTCCTATCTCTGTCTTAATTGTTCCCATTTGTGAGTCTAGTGAGTCGAACCGTGATCCCAAATTTAATATTGCACTCATCAACTGCTCCGTGTTAAGTGTTTCAAAATTCTTTTCGCCCCTAACATTTCCCGCAAAACCAGTTTCCTTCGTCATAGCTGTAAAGCTATCTGTGTTCGATACTATTCCAGAATCTTCTGTCGTTAATCTCGAATTCTGAAAATTTTCTGATTGAGAAAAATTTTGAAATGGTTCCGGACTATTTTCCCGACTTATTAAATTGTTTTCCACTTCATTATTCATGATACTGTTTTCCTCTGTTGGCGAGTTCGCCATGTTAACAATTTCGTCATTCTCACTATTCATCATTTTTGCCTTTTTCATTGATCGCGTAATCATTTACAAAATATACAAAACTCGTCACTATATGAAAATTACACACAATGACACTTTATCTCCAACAATACCATTCACACGAAATGCTTCCCTCAAACACGATTAATCGAACAATTGAAATAATTGCACTAATTGTCAAAACCCGTAGACAAGACAACAGAAATGAAATTTTGCAAAAAAAATACCATTAGAAGAATGACAATTACCAAATCTACACATGCAATATAGACTACAATTACTAAACTACAAATTACTACAACAATAACTGTCTACTATTTTTACAATCAGAAAAATTCCAAGGGACGATCCTGGCAGGGTCGCCACGTGCATGGGGCCTTAATTATAATAAAATGCAAATAATTTTAATTTTTAGTATTTGAATGTTCGTTTACAAAGTCTCGTAAACGGTTGGCCCTGACTAGTATTATTACGCTATCTGACTGCATAGAACAACAACAAAGAATGAAATGGAAATCTTCATTAACACAATTAATTAATTAAGTCCCCAGCAACTATAAAACCTACGAAACCAAAGCACAAGTATAACTGTTCTGTGTGTGGAAGTATGACTCAACGTACGCATCTGGCACGGTTCTTCTTCAATAACACAAGAAATTTTAAATATCATTTATACTGAATTAATTAAAGGAAATAGAAATACCATAATTACTCAAGAAAACCAGAATTACACTCTAATACAAGAACACAAGCCAGATGCTTTGTTGACTGAACCTGTAATGACGCATTATTTAAAACATGGAAATAATGAAAAAGCTGAATATTTTACCTTCATATATATTGACGAATAGCACTCTGATCACTACAATATTTCCATTCACATAACATCTGCTGTCTAGCCCATCAAACAACTGCATAAAACATGGAACAACATCTCGACAAACACTGCCCACTAGCACATCTCAACACACACTCTATTACGAGTCCTCGACAAGCACTGCCCACTACTAGTGATGGGGAGCTCGTGAATGAGTCGTTCAAATGAAAGCTTCACTTCAGTGAAGTGTGAACTAACCACTCAATTTCAATGAACTGGTACCTCAAACTCTTCACAGATAGCACACTCCACACTTTTTCTAGTTCACTCACTCTCTTCCCCTCTCCCTCTCCCACTACATCGGCGCTACGTCACTCACTTCACTTCAGTCCTCCCTCTGTTGCCTGTCGACGAATCGAGCGGAGTTTGTGGGGAACGATAGGTTTACGACTGGTTGGGGCGGTGAGGGGCGAGGGGAAGGCAGCGTCAGCTGCTACCTGCAGTGTTGACATTACTCGTGACTATTTGTGCAGCTATACTTCGCGTCTACGGGTAGCCTACCGTTGGCAGCGCTTGCAGACAAATGAATGTTAAAGATATAAACGAAGGGGCTGGCTGTGTGAGCACGCACAGCCAACATGAAAATAAAAGGGATTTTACCTGAAATCGTAACAATGACTACAGGTGACAGTTTACGTTTTAAATCTGGAGGGTTATTATTCTCAACAAAAATAAAATCTACAGGAAAACTTCTGAATAATTACTTAACGTAGGTATATAGACTGTGACAGTGGTAAACATACTCATTCTATTTTGGATTAAATTTTACAAGGAACATAAAATTGGACTGCATTTCGTTGGTAGCCCTATTTTTCAGTTCATGAATACAACAAATAATATTTCATTTGGTAGATAAAGACTTTTTTGGACGCTTCATGAGAAAATTTCGAGCAAGATTAAATGTAATACCTTCCTTATATGTGACAGGCTTCTCTGTTTATCTTTCCTTTGTCCCCTTCGACCATGCTCTATTTAAGTTAACTCAGACGCTGTAAGAGCGTAAAACGTTGCGTGCAAGTTACTGCATAGTTCGGCCATCTGTTGGTAAAATTGTGAAGTATTACGAAGCTTCATTGTACGAGCGAGGCGAAGCGAGCGTAGCAGCGGCTGAGCGGCGAACTGGGCAACTTCGACAGGCTTCCATACTTCACGAATGAACTACTTCATTTGAATGCTTCACGACAAAGAGTGAAATGAATGAAGTAGTTCACTGGAATGAACGAGTTCGACCCATCTCTACCCACTACGACATCTCAATAATCACTGCCAGTGGAGGCGGCGGAACAATACTCTCTAGCGCGATCTCTGGCGCTGTGGCTCAGTGTAGCCACCTTTCACTATATCTAACTTTAACCTATCCATTTCCCTTTTTAAATTTTCTAACCTACCTGCCCGATTAAGGGATTTGACATTCCACGCTCAGATCCGTAGAATGCCAGTTTTCTTTCTCCTGATAACGACGTCCTCTTGAGTAGTCCCCGCCCGGAGATCCGAATGGGGGACTATTTTACCTCCGGAATATTGTACCCAAGAGGACGCCATCACCATTAAATCATACAGTAAAGCTGCATGCCCTCGGGAAAAATTACGGCTGTAGTTTCCCCTTGCTTTCAGCTGTTCGCAGTACCAGCACAGCAAGGCCGTTTTGGTTAATGTTACAAGGCCAGATCAGTCAATCATCGAGACTGTTGTCCCTGCAACTACTGAAAAGGCTGCTGCCCCTCTTCAGGAACCACATGTTTGTCTGGCCTCTCAACAGATACCCCTCCGTTGTGGTTGCACCAACGGTACGGCCATCTGTATCGCTGAGGCACGCAAGCCTCCCCACCAACGGTAAGGTCCATGGTTCATGAACTATATATATGGACTATGGACTATATATAAGTAATAGAAAGTAACAAACAACCAGAAATGACTGACCTGTGAAATGTAACATTGTTTCCGCCTTCGTCTTTGCTTCCATTCTTACTGTTACAATTAAAAGCAGCACACGAACGAATCATGTTTTAGGCACTGTTTCCCTGCAAATGGCGGCTTCTATCACATTCAATGTGGGGACGCAACACTAGCGCCAATGCGCGGTCTAGTTTTTATTTAGTAAGTCTATGCGTTCTTGCAGGATCTTTTGTCTTATATCGGCGTTGCAGATCGCAGCGCCGTATTTTACCTGTTTACATATTTCTGTCCTTGAATGTGCATGCCTACACGAGTTTCTTTGGCGCTTCAGTATAAGAAGGAAGGTATGGGTTACATTTCTTCAGCACCTCTGGAAACGTTTGGGGACGTGGCGAGCAAGTGAGCATTCAGTTTGGTGTGTAGAATCTGTGAGTCTGGTGATGTACCATCGGACTTACGGAAATATGTCAACCCTACATTCCCGAAAATAGCAATGGTAGATAAACGTGAGTGGTACCTCAAAATCAGCTCATCCGCTTACTCATCCAAATTGCTGAGATGTGTAATATACAGAACAATGGAAAATAGTGGTGAGGATTTGTTAGATGACAATTGGATCGCCAAGGTAAGGGCACCAGACATGCTGTTCTGACGCGATTGATAGTGGAAGGTGGAGTTAAGAAAAACGATGACATATTGAATACGATCTGTCGCGCTGTAAAAAGGGTTCGGCTGTGTAAAATAATGAAAGATATTTAAAATTCTGAGAACAATAGGAGTAAATATTAGTGAAAGCTCGACTATACGCAGTGTGTATGCGAGCCAAGAGGGGAAAATAAGAACCGAAGACGACGAACGAAGTGCTACTGTTCAATTATCCATGGAAGAAGCAATGAAAACTAAGAAAAGCTTAGGATCTGGATTAAAATTCAGGGTAAAGGACACCGGGTTGGATAAATAAATTTTGTCACATGATATTTTATTAACACTGATTACTGGATTCGTTATTTTGGCCGTCATCAGACTGAGAACAACATTTTCGGAAACGAAATAAAGGCATTAAATGTGCCAATAAAATGAACAATTTGTCTAAAAATTGCGGGGAGACAAGGAGGCACCTACACAGTATATAAAAGAACAAGAGCACGGACTGCGTATTTGTAGATTAAATTTAGTTTCCGATGATAGGCACTAGTGGTCCTAGTAAGTTCAGTTACACAAACTGAAAGTGTGATTTGTATATAAAAATACAGTTAGTGTTACAAGATGTAGAAAGCAATTCTTTTTATACTGTACTAAAATGTGGCATGATTTGTGTATGACAATCAGAAATTAATTATAATAAATGTAAAAGCTACAGGTAACCTCGTAGCACACAGGTAATTAAATACACATAATATGAATAGCAGTACATCGCTTCAAGCTGCCACACAACACGATTCATCGCTTTGTATTACCACACATGAGTTACAAAAGAAAGCCCCCGAAACAAGACAACGTAAGATAATGCTGATCAAAGAACGTATTGCTCGCACTGCCGGGGTTGGCAATTAATTACCTCCATCCAATGACCGGTATTATTTCTGTTAATTGATATCGAATTTGTTGTAATGACTGACTGCGAGAGAGTAATTCTTTATCTTAAAAAGCACGAATGAGATAGCAGCGCACGACCGAATTACAATGCTCTGAAGCGTATATTTCGACGAATTAGTGAACAGATATTGCATTTATTAACTGAAAGGTGGTCACCATCTTGCACCCATTTTTAATTTATAGGCTGACAGTAATTTCACCCCAACTGAAGGTGAAGGCATGCATAATGATATCTGAAAGTCGATGTACGCGACACATAACGAGTTCTGTTTGATAAAAGGCGGCAATGTAGTAGTAAACAGTTTTACTGCTTGATTTGTTATTTTACCTCAGGCTTTTTTTCTGCGTTGACTTTGGGTGCTGATTTCAGGTAAAGCACTTAGATTTGCGAGGTATTCAACATGGTGTTATTTGTTTTGTGAAAGTTTGCAATGTAAAATGATAGAAAAATATGTTCAATTTTATAGTCTGTAAGATAGTTAAATGCGTATTTCGGTGATTCTGTAATTCTGAGGCTCATATGTTCGTTTTGCATGTCGGTTTTCTTGCAAGGATCAGCAGTGGGTGATAGATCGACAGGTCCCGCTTTTGCGAATTTAGTGGTTTAAGGAGATTGTAGTAAATCACCTGAGTACTTCTGGTACATCTGTAGCAAAATTATTGCGAAGAAGCAGCAGCGGGCAACCACAGACTTTGTCAAAGAAATGTACTGTGCTCAATTTGGCATAAATGTAGGGGATGTGGACAAGTCAAGAGAGCCACGTGAAGTGTGTTCAAATTGTGAGAGGGGCGCAGGGTAGTCGCGTGGTATAAAGGGGTCTTGTTACGGTCTTCCCTGCTACCCCCGTCGAAGGTTCGAGTCCTCCCTCGGGCGTGGTAGTGTGTGTCGTCCTTAGCATAAGTTAGTGTAAGTTAAATTAAGTAGTGTGTAAGCTTAGGGACCGATGACCTCAGCAGTTTGGTCCCAGAAGACCTTGTCACAAATTTCCAAATTTCCAAATTGTGAGGAAGACCCCTGCTTCATTCGCAAAAAGACAAGCACCGGTGTCAAAAGATCTGGACAAGATCTGGCCCAATGGGCTGGCAAAAGTTAGAAGCAAACACATACTTTCAGTTTCAAAGACGAAAAAAAAAAATCGGCCTCCACACAAGACTTGGCATCAAAAAACAATTTTTTAAGACGTAACCGAAGATGATAAGTTACCGTGGTTATCAGGCGCTAAGGTGAAAGAAGGAGGTTTTTGTCAGCCGTGACGTTCGGATACTAATGAATGACGAAATATTTGAAGACAAAATTAATTCCATTTTAAATTCATCTTGGATATCCTTTAACCAAGTTCTCAACAAGTGTCTTGGACACTGCAAAGGACTAGAATCTGAGAATTGGTAAGAAAAAAGGTGGATAACTTAAAGGTTTTGGATGCTACAATGATTTTGAAGATGCTCTTCCTAAACTCCCGTGTCTATAGTAGACAGATTGAAAATGTCAGTGTTCATTCTTCCCAAAGTAATAGCTCACCCACATTTAGTCAATACATTCAACTACGTTGCAGAATTTTCGTTGGAAAGCCCATAGACATTCTCCAAGTACTACCTACCTCTCCACATGCGATTTCCATATTTTTTGTAGCCCTGAATAAAAACTTTCGTGGCCGTCGATTTGCTTTGGACAAACAGGTGCACAGGTATAATCATGGTTTTATAAACGACAGCAAGCTCTTTTGCGTGAAGACCTTGACCGTATTGTCACACACTGGAATAAATGTATTAATAGTTATGGAGATTACATCTGAACTACTAAAGAACTGACGTACTTTTTACATATGTATCGTTTTCATTTGACTGAGTCTTACATTTTCTAGAAAATGTAGTTCTCGTGCGTGAGAAACGCTGAGAAAGGCGCCAGCAAGGCATTAAACAAATGGAAAGGAGAGTACCAGGACCCATGGGATATCAGCAAGACAGCTCACCAGTGCTGGATGCTTCAGAGGAAGTCTCCGCAGACATTGGACAAGAAAACACAGAGGGTATCTGAAGGAAAAAAATAACAGATATTAAAATTTATGACTTTCTATTACTCTTAAAAGACATAATACGAGGGTCACTCCAAAAGACATGCACACTATTTTTGTAAAAATACAGTTTTCATTCTCCATGTGTGAAAGTTTTACAGTGTGTAGATACATCCTTCCCGCTTGTTTTCAAACTTAGTTCAAACTGTTCCCGTTAGTGGCACCGTCACAGCATGTCTTCAAGATGGCTGCTACACTTGAGGTTCGTCAGAAGCAACGTGTTGTCATAGAATTCCTGTCTGTGAATGCGAGACAGTGGGAAACATCCACAAGAGGTTGAAAAAGGTGTATGGAGATGCAGCTGTCGATCGCAGAACAGTTAGTCGGTGGGCACGGCAATATTGAGGATTGTCCTCGCAGCGGCAGGCCTCGTACTGCACACACTTCAGACAGTGTGCAGAGAGTTAACGAATTGGTGACTGCTGACAGACGCATCACAGTGAACGAATTGTCACGCCACGCTGGAACAGGGGAAAGAAGTGTTTGCAGAATACTGAAAGTGTTGGCGTTAAAAAAGGTTTGTGCCAGGTGGGTACCCAGGATGTTGACAGTGGCTCACAAAGAAACAAGAAAAACGGTATGCAGCGAACTTTTGGAACAATACGAGAATGGTGGAGATGAATTTCTTGGAAGAATTGTGACAGTTGATGAAACATGGCTCCATCAGTTTTCACCAGAGACGAAGAGGCAATCAATGGAGTGTCATCATGCAAATTCACGCAAGAAAAAAAATTCAAAACCACACCTTCTGCTGGAAAAGTTATGGCTACGGTGTTCTTCGATTCCGAAGGACTCTTGCTTGTAGACATCATGCCAAGTGGAACCACCATAAATTCTTATGCATATGTGACGGCACTGAAGAAACTTCAAGCTCGACTGAGTCATGTTCGACCACATCGGCAAAAGCAGGATGTTTGGCTGTTGCACGACAATGCACGGCCACATGTCAGTCAAAAAACCATGGAAGCGATCACAAAACTCGGATGGACAACACCGAAATACCCGCCTTACAGTCCTGACCAGGCTCCATGTGACTATCATCGCTTTTGTAAACTGAAAGACTCTCTTCGTGGAACAAGATTTGAAGATGATGACTCCCTTGTGCACGCTGCCAAACAGTGGCTCGAACAGGTTGGTCCAGATCTGTGCGGGTATACAGGCGCTGGTTCCAAGATGGCGCAAGGCGTTGAGAGGAATGGAAATTATGTGGATAAATGAAAATATTCTTCCTAAAGGATGTATCTACAGACTGTAAAACTTTCAAACATGTAGAATAAAAGATGGATTTAAAAAAATAGTGTGTATTTCTTTTGGAGTGACCCTCGTAACTCATTTAATGTACCTTCTTTTACCGTGTTTTCTTTTTGAAGCAAAATATTATGAATGTGTGTCTTTCATATGAATTTTCTGGATCTTCATCATCACTTTGTGAAAAAGAAACTTATGGAAGACAAGGAAAACTTTATCATTCCTGCACTTTGCATGTTCAGACAAATTAGAATCACTTAAAATCATTAAGAAAAAACTGCAAAAGTAAAACATTATAGACCTGTGCTCAAAAAGCGTAACGCACACTTGAGCTGCTATTGACTGCGCAATAAACAAATCAGATACCAACTGAAAGCTATGCTGACTAGTTGAAAGACAAAATGAACTTCTCACATCGTGTTTCAGATACACTATGTGATCAAAAGTATCCGGACAACTGGCTGAAAATGACTTACAAGTTCGAGGCGCCCTCCATCGGTAATACTGGAATTTAGTATGGTGTCGACCCACCCTTAGCCTTGGTGACAGCTTCCACTCTCGCAGACATACGTTCAATCAGGTGCTGGAAGGTTTCTTGGGGAACAGCAGCCCATTCTTCACGGAGTGCTGCACTGACGAGGGGTATCGATGTCGGTCGGTGAGGCCTGGCACAAAGTCGGCGTTCCAAAACATCCCAAAGGTGTTCTACAGGATTCAGGTCAGGACTCTGTGCAGGCCAGTCCATTACAGGGATGTTATTGACGTGTAACCACTCCTCCACAGGCCGTGCATTATGCACAGGCGCTCGATCGTGTTGAAAGATGCAATCGCCATCCCCGATTGCTCTTCAACAGAAGGTGCTTAAAACTTCAATGTAGGCCTGTGCTGTGATAGTGCCATGAGAAACACGACCACACCATAACACCACCGCTTCCGAATTTTACTGTTGGCACTACCCACACCGACAGATGACGTTCACTGGGCATTCGCCACACCCACACCCTGCCATCGGATCGCCACGTTGGGTACCGTGCTTCGTCACTCCACTGAACTTTTTTCCACTGTTCAATCGTCCAACGTTTACGCTCCTTACACCAAGCGAGGCATCGTTTGGCATTTGCCGGCGTGATAAGTGGCTTATGAGCAGTCCCTCTATAAAATAAATAAATAAATAAATCAAATAAAATATTAATTATTGTATATTTATGATAGTGATTGGTTGTAATTAATATTTGCTTATCTGGAACGTGGACGTTTAATTATTTGGTATCAGACGCTTGACAATGGCTTTTTCGTAAATGCAATGTTATTCGTAGTTGACCGTGAAATAAGACTCAAATAATCGGACTTCGTATTTAAATCGTTTCCAAAGACTGCTGCGGTAGGTGCGGACTCAAAATCTCAATACTAGAATAATTTGCCAGCCATGCCAATACGTCGTTCAGAGGTGACTGTCTACTAAACATAAAAAAGTTTACACAGTTAGTTAAATCAGATATATTCAACGAATAAGCCTACAGTTAAATAATTCTACTTACTTTCATAAATATAAATTCTTTACAGAATCGAGTGCCTAGTAAGATTGCAACTCGCAGTGTTCTTATATAACTTCAAATATGGCGGTGTGCCAGTTAATAAAATATACGTGCTTCCCGCACCCGTTGTTCTGCAAGACCTCTCCTTCTTAATGAAACATAAGAGTATCGTAATTGTGTTTTGTTTTATCAGCGACACATCGCTGCAGTTCTGTGCCATAGGCTTTATTTATTTGTCACAGATTAATGATTTTATTAAGATTTCGCGTTTCCGAGGAAACTCACGCATGGCATGCAAATGTGCCTTTATATTGCCCCCTGAATTGCGAGGCGAAAGGACACACCTGCAGGCGAGCAGTTCACCTAAAGGCACAAGAAAATCTAAGTTATCTACAACTGCTTACATCACATACATTATACAGTATATTATATACAAAATTTGAACGCGCGTGCGCCGTAAAAGTTCTTATGTTGTCAAAATATAGTGCGCGCATGCGCAGAAGCGTCTATGTGACTCCGGCACTGCCGTTATATCGTAAATTTAGATCACGCGGCACGGTATTGCAGTTCATATTGTTCGTGTGCGCGCGCGTTTCTTAGTCGTTGCATAAAGAAAATATTCCACCAAGATTACATATGAAGAGTACATTCTATGACAGGTAACTTAATTTTAAAATTACAGTATTTGTTATAATACAATACAACTTTAGATTGTTGAATGTTCTTAGTTACATAGTATTGTATTGAAATGCTTCAAAGAAAAATGTCTTTTTGTTTCAGGTGCGTTGACCTATACACATCGTGTCGTTATTACAGTTTATATTCATCTGCTGCACAGTAATGTTTCACAGGTTAGTATCGTCGTAGTAAAGTTTTTTGATCACAGTAACATCGCTGTATAACAACGTAATTGATACGTAAGCATGTCCATTTCCTATTTCCATTATAGGCGTTGTGATGCAGTTAGTTGTGACAAAAAGCATTGTTTATTACAGATCGGACGTGATCCGTCGAGTAATTGGTCCATATGCAGTTTGTTTTCAATATTCCGTGGAAGCTTGATTGCAGAACCTGGCGTCGATCCTTGGACGGTCCAGGTAAGTGTGTCCGTCACATTTGGAGAACATTCCATTCCCAGAAGTTCCAACCAAAATTCTTCCACTCGGCGTGTTGTTTTCTGGACAGGCACGTTGTGACCATTTAATCCAGTTAACATCTTGAAGTTAGATACTGTAGTAATGTCACTAGACGATGCACCAATTATGCACTTCACATTTTCAGTTTTTTGCAAAATATAGCTCACCTAAATGTTTGTAGTTACTTATCAAAGAAATCGTTCATCGCGTTTACAAAGGTACGATGCATGATGAATGTCATTAACAGCTTCCTTCACATACATTTGTGCGTAGTTGCAGACTTAGTAATGTTCGTTAATGTCCGTGAACGTTATCGTTCAAATGTTCACATAGTAACAGTTACATTATACATATTTTTTTTTGAAACATAAGTAATCATACATATACACGTCACATATTTTCTTAGCATAAACATAATACAGTTACACATAAACATGTTTACATCATCATTACATAGCTATAAATTATTACATTATGTCACATTTGATTACATGAATTGCAGATATTTACGTTCTCTTTAACGGTTTTGCTGGGATTTTATCGATGTTTTTTGTGATGTCATCTGAAATAAAGCTAGGTTAGACACAACATTCATTACATCAGTAGGCAAGACCAGGCGTTTTCACTTCTCAATAAATATTCAAAATAATAAGAGACGGAAAACTGTTAGAGTCCTCGCGTTTTGTGCTTGTGTGTATAGTGTCTGTGTGGCCTTGGCTACTGGTAGATGCTTTTCTTGCTAAGAGATGTGCGTCTAATCTATTTCTCGAAGTAATAGGTCCCTTCACAGATGACGTCTGTCGGTTCGTCAGGTGTCATACCAAGTCAGTGGTACCTACAGTCACAAATGTTGCATGAAAAATTAATATATCATTCACTGCTACGTAATCATAAATTTTACCTTAATATTCAGTCTTCTTGGTAGTGCCGCGGCGTTGAAAGAAAAGTTCTTCTGTCTTCAACTGCGTCACTGGTGCAGCTGAAATGAAAATATCTATACCACTAATTATCTATGTTGTAATTTGTTTTAGTTCTTGCCACACAGCAGGTCGTTGAGATAACGGTACGTGATATGTATTGTGGTAAAAGATCTTGTGAGGCTTAACTTCAATCTTGTAGACATACGTGTTGATAACACCTAATCGTTTGGTAAAAACTTGTAAATATTTGGATAACACTTCCTGTAGTTTCATACCTTCATGTACACTGGGAGCTGTAGCTTCATTTATCTTATGATCAATCAATGTTTTCAAGTCCATTAGTTCTGCGTCAGATGAGTGTGTGTGCGTGTCGTGAATGTCATTGTCAAGTACTAACTGAACCTTGTACCCTGTACAGTGTTTGTCAAGCTTTAGAGTTTTCCTGTCCAAATCAATAATAATTACACTGCCTTTATCATTTAAAATACATTTACCTTTGGAGAAGTCTATAATGCAGTCCTTTTCACTCATAATATCTAATCCTAATATGCAACTTGTCACAAGGTTTTGTACAACCAGGAATGGCCATTGTACGGTTCCATTACCTATTTTAATATTTACAAAAGCTTGCTGCTTAACCCTACATGACTTATTACCTAGAGCAGTAGTTATTTTACAGTTTTGGGCAGGAAACTCAGGCACAGGCTCCAAGTCACACATATTTTTATAGAAATTAAAAGACAAAACGCTCACAGCTGCACCTGTATCTGAGATAATAGTAGTTGGAATCACACCTACTACACCAGTAGTAGACGCTAAAACAATTTCATTTGTGTTTGAACGACGCTGTGTACTGTCTTGCAAAAGTTCATCTGATATATTTTCATTGTGGTTGTATCTTATAAATAAAACAGGTAGTTTTTGTTCACAATTATTAGGCATATCAATATTTTGTTGTTCAATGGTGGTGTCAAATAACTGATTAACATTGAAGTCGCCCCCCAAGAATTCTTCAGCCACGACCCGGGGCATAGAAGTGACTGTTTCTAGTTTGTTGGATTAGCATTTGTATTAGGTACTGACACAGATTGAGGTTGTGTATCAGGTGTCACTTCTATTATATTCACATTCGGATATTGCCTGTTGTGATCTCCAAACTTTTGCGGTTGTTGTTGCAGTTGCGCATTATGACTTACCTGTCGGTCGTAAGGTATGCTCCAATTTTGTCCTGGTGGCTGCTGTGGTATAGCAGTGTTTGAATGAAAGTATTGATCGTTACGAGTCCAGCCTTGATGCTGTCTTGGCTCGTAGTTATTATTATTTCTATTTGTGTTTTTGTTGCTATATTTGTATCCGTTGTTACCGTGTTGTTGTTGTTATTACCGCGGTGCCTTTTGTATGGATTGCCGCATGAAGTGTTATTACTGTTGTAACTGTTGTTTGTATTGGAATACGCGTGTTAATTTTGATTTCCGTATTGAGACGGCATGTGAGTTCGCTGTTTTTGCTGTACCGCGTATCCAACTGTCGGCGCGCCAGAATTGAGTTGGCAAGCCTGCATGTTTTGCATACCACTAGTATAAACATTGTGGCTGCTGTTTTGCCGCGCGAAGCGCTGATCTTCTAGTAACATGTCAACCTAATCTAAAGCTGTTAAAAAATAATCTGGATCGTCATCCGGAATATGTGAGTTTTTCTTTAATGTTGAAAGGCGATTTGGCCTTCAACGCACGGAATATATCACGTGTTGCGACTGGTTCGTCCAAAAAATGTCCAATGTTCAAGTATTTTTCAAAATATCTGCGTAAGTTACCATTTTTATTGTTAAAAGTTTCAGGTTCTAAAATTTGTCTTCTTAGTCGCTCCTGGACGGATTGAGACCAGAATTTGTTCACAAAGGCACGCTCAAACTCACTGTACGTGGTACATACGTCAGCTTGACTGTATGCTCAGACAGCTGCATCGCCTTGGATGTAACCGGAAATATATGAAATCTTTTTCCGGTCACTCAAAGTGCGTGGAAATGCGTTACTAAAAGATTTAAGAAAGATCACCGGATGAATGGTTCGTTTTTCTGGGATAAAAGTCTGAAATTGCGTGTGTTTTATTAAGCTTTCTTCTTCCTTTGCAGTATGATATGGATTTGTTCCACTGTAATTATTGTAATGTTCAGATGGCGAGTAATTACGATAATGTTCCTGTGGTTTACCAAGATAATAGCTTGTGTTTGTGTTTGCAAGACGTGGTATGTGTTGTTGTCGTGGTTTATTTTGTTCTTGTGTGTTTGTTGTGTGCGGTATGTGTGCGTCATACTCGTATGTATATTGGTTTCTGAACTGTACATTTTGACTGATATTTTCGTTACATTCAGACTGTGGTTGATCGGTGAATTGTGTCATTGGTGCAGTGACAGACTGTACTGCGTCACTAATCAGCTGTTTGTTATTAGTGATGTATTCCGCTACGGAGTCGTGCACAATTGTTGGTAAATTGTCATTTATGCATCTATCAAAATGTTTGTCTTTGTTCTCTACCCAATCATGACATTCCTTATTAATACTTTGAAAATGAGCTGTGGCATCAGATTGTAATCTGTCAGTCAGGTGTTGTTCAACATCGTCAAATTTAATCTGCACATCAGTAATTCGTTTTTCAAGGTAGTCATGTACTGTAGGATATGTTTGAATTTGTCCAGTAAGAGCTTCACACGTGACATTAAGGTTTTTTACTTGTGTCTGTAAAAGTGCTACGTCATTTGTAGTCTTTTCTTGTATCGTATTAAGCTTGGAAAATTTCGCACTGAGTTCAGTCATCTGTTTGGTCAGTGTGGCGTCTATAAGTTCCACACGTTTACATAAAGTGTCATTACATGTCTTGATTGCTATAAGGTCAGATTTAATTTCGTCATTTTGTGTCTTTAAGGTTGCCATATTTTCTGCGTTTTGTTTCATTAGCTTTTGTAACATGTTGGCAATGTTTACTGTTTGCAAGGTCACTGCCCCCACCGCGTCATTAGACGTGACGTCATGTATTAACATGGACTCTGACTGAGACTTTGAAATTTTTGTGGTGGACGGCCTATTGTCAAAATTTCCGTTAACACTTGCGTCAATATTTGATGAATCTTCACTACCGGTTGCTGTCGTAAGGTTATTTTCAAACATTTGTCTCGCGTCCGAGACGGATTGCGTCTGAATAGTATGACTTTGCTGTTCCATCTTTGCGTATTGTTTTCTAGTTATGACCATGCCACACGTAATATATGTTTCAAGAAAATAAAGTTTGACACTGGTTTTAAAATAAAATACAGTTGAACATGAATCGCTCGTAGCAACAATGGCTGTTTGTTAATTTAAAAATGTAAACTGAATAACGTATTATTCTTAATGGCTGCTGGCCATGTTACAACGTATCGTACAGAAGTCGGCCATATTGTACACTCGTGTATTGGTATTGTTGTAGAAGCTATTGTTTAAGGAAAAGCACTGAGAATGAAATTTATCACTGAAAACTGCTACGCGCGAAAGAAATACTACAGAATCTACTGAAGAGCTAATACACTGAATTATGCGTCTGGTCAAGCCTGCCAATGCAAAGATGCTGCGTCTTACCTTATTTTGCTGGAAGCTTCGTTGCATCTTCCCGCAAAATTATAGAATTGGAAAATATCTTCAGATTTTGTTATTTCTCATATATTCAAGTCCAGGTCCAGAAAGTTGATTTTTCACGTGAAACAAAGAGAACAATGTAACAAATGACAAAATTACAAGTCCGACACGCAGTCGCCAATATAAAATAAATAAATAAATAAAACAAAATAAAATATTAATTATTGTACATTTATGATAGTGAGTGGTTGTAATTAATATTTGCTTATCTGCAACGTGGACGTTTAATTATTTGGTATCAGACGCTTGACAATGGCTTTTTCGTAAATGCAATGTTATTCGTAGTTGACCGTGAAATAAGACTCAAATAATCGGACTTCGTATTTAAATCGTTTCCAAAGACTGCTGCGGTAGTTGCGGACTCAAAATCACAATATTAGAATAATTTGCCAGCCATGTCAATACGTTGTACACAGGTGACTGTCTACTAAACATGAAAAAGTTTACACAGTTAGTTAAAACAGATATATTCAACGAATAAGCCTACAGTTAAATAATTCTACTTTTTTTCATAAATATAAATTCTTTACAGAATCGAGTGCCTAGTAACATTGCAACTCGCAGTGTTCTTATATAACATCAAATATGGCGGTGTGCCAGTTAATAAAATATATGTGCTTCCCGCACCAGTTATTCTACAGACCTATTTCTTGTTAATGAAACATGAGAGTGTCATAATTGTATTTTGTTTTATCAGCGGCATAGCGTTGCAGTTCTGTACCATAGGCTTTATTTATTTGTCAGAGATTAATTATTTAATTAAGATTTCGCGTTTCCGAGGAAACTCACGCACGGCATGCAAATGTGCCTTTATACCTCGACCATGAAATCCAAGTTTCCTCACCTGCCGCCTAACTGTCACAGTACCTGCAGTGGATTCTTGATGCTGTTTGGAATTCCTGAGTGATGGTCTGGATAAATGTCTGCCTATTACACATTACAACCCTCTTCAACTGTCGGCGGTCTCTGTCAGTCAACAGACGAGGTCGGCTTGAATGCCTTTGTGCTGTACTTGTCTCTTAATGTTTCCACTTCATTATCACATCGGAAACAGTGGACCTAGGGATGTTTAGGACTGTGGAAGTCTCGCGTACAGACGTATGACACCAGTTACTCCCAATCACCTGACCACGTTCGAAGTCGGTGAATTCCGCGGAGTGCCCCATTCTGCTCTCTCACGATGTCTAATGACTACTGAGGTCGCTGATATGGAGTACCTGGCAGTAGGTAGCAGTAGAATGCACCTAATATATAATGTGTTTTTGGGGATGTCCGGATACTTTTGATCACATAGTGTGTCTAAAGCCATG
Source organism: Schistocerca nitens (assembly GCF_023898315.1). Classification (NCBI taxonomy): domain Eukaryota; kingdom Metazoa; phylum Arthropoda; class Insecta; order Orthoptera; family Acrididae; genus Schistocerca; species Schistocerca nitens. The sequence continues at coordinate 544,505,246 of NC_064619.1, read as the reverse complement.
GTTTGGAATACGAGGTGCTATCCACAATTTTCAGGACTGGTGCTGCCATCTGTTGAGAACCTTACCTTTTGACTAATGGTGACCATCGCCCTCGAATTAGTTCCCATCTGCACGTGCACACCGGTCTCAGCGGTTCTGCCACTGGTCACACGATTTCTGGAAGTCCTGTTCTCTGAGGGTGTTTATCACCGCCAGCGATACTTCTTGAATCCTCTATAGAGTGTCGAACAGACGGCCTTTCAACTTGAGTTTCAGTTTAGGGAATAGTGCCAAGTCGCAAGGTGCCAACTCTGGCAAGTACGGTGGGTGGGGTACAACCGCTGTGCCAAAAGGGTCTTGGTGAGCAGGGACATGTGAAAGGCCGCGTTGTCGTGATGAGCAGCCAGTTCTCTTGACACCAAAGTTCGGGCTATCGTCGCCACTCAGAGTTGTCGCAAAACGTCACAGTAGTACACGGAATTCTCTGTTTGGTTGGGCGGACGAATTCTTAGTGCATAAATCCCTTGGTATCAAAGAAAACATTGATCATGCCCTTCACTTTGCTCTTCACCTGTCTCGCTCTTTTGGGTCTTGGAGAGCCTGGGCTCATCCATTGGGATGATTGTTGTTTGTCTCTGGGTCATAAGCGTAAATCCAGCTCCTGTCGCTGGTGGTTACCTATGACATGAAGGTTAGATCATCAGATGTGGTCTGACGAAGGTCCGAGCACGCTTCAACACGCTGTGCCTTCTGATCGGCTGTCAAGATCCTTGGCACAAATTTTGTGGCGACACGATGCATGCCCAATTCATCAGTCAACATTCGTTGACATGTCCAATAACAAATACCGACTTCATCTGCCGGGTCTTGAATGGTTCGACGTCGATCCGCACGAAACAATTATTAAAGTTGGGCAACTATGTCTGGCGTTGTGCTTTTAAAGGGTCTTCCAGTGTGAGCATCATCATCGACGTCTGTACAGCCGGCCCTGAACCGAGCATGCCACTCAAACACACGCGTACGGCTCATGCTCTGTCCCCCAAACACTTGTTGAATCATTGGAAGGGTCTCCGTAGCACTTTTCCCGAGATTCGCACAGAATTTGATACACATGTGCTGTTCTGTTTGCGGATCCATCGTAAAATCGCCACACACCAAACACAGAGTATTACGGAAATCACTGTGGACACGCAACACGTCCTCCCAGCTGAATGCCACTCCGCACACTGACTCATCAGATATGCAGCTCTTGCCACCTAGCCGTGCAAAGATCTACTACTCCTACTTTCCAGTGCCGCAAATTTTGAATTCCACCTCGTAATTCGTGTTTTGTCAGTTTTGCATATCACAAGAGCCTCTCGCCTTCAGCTAATCTAATGTACCATCATTTTTTAGAATTATGGAAACGTAGGTCAAGGGCTAATAAACCTTTGTTTTGGTATTGGTTGGCTGAGTTTTTCAACCTCTTCAGATTTACACAGTTGTCATCTTTAAGATTTAAAAATTCTTATTCTTTGCCGACGCCTTCGCCTCTACTTTCCAGACTGGTCTGGTACCAGTAACAGCTGGCTTTTCGTCGTCCTTATCCTGCCCTAATGTTAAAGGTGACCGATGCTGCCAGGGCAATAGCTTCAAAAACAACCGTGCAAAATTCTGTACAAACGTGAAATGAAATATAATGCTAGTGAAGTGCAGTCAGTCTACAAAGCAGATTGGTTACAAATAAATTACGCGATCCATCCTACAATATTGCTCAGTTGTGTAGGACCTGTAGCAGATGGGACTAGCAATATACAGAGAAGGGCAGCACGAGTGGTCACAAGTTTGTCTGATGTTCAAATGTTCAAATGTGTGTGAAATCTTATGGGACTTAACTGCTAAGGTCATCAGTCCCTAAGCTTACACACTACTTAATCTAAATTATCCTAAGGACAAACACACACACCCATGCCCGAGGGAGGATTCGAACCTCCGCCGGGACCAGCCGCACAGTCCATGACTGCAGCGCCCTAAACCGCTCGGCAAATCCCACGCGGCCAAGTTTGTCTGACCCGACGGGGAGTGTTACTGAGATGTTGATAGAACTGAACTGGCACAATCTTCAAGACAGATGGAAACTATCCTGAGAAAGTCTACTGACAAAGTTTCTAAAACCGGCTTTAACTGATGACTCTAGAAATATGCTAATGTCGATGACATAGGGATCATTAGGATAAGATTAAATTAATTAGCGCACACACAGAGACATTTAAGCAATTAGTTTTCCCGAGCTGTACAAGTGAATGGAACGGGAGAAAGACCTTGGCTTAATATCTGCCACAGAAGGACTACCCTCTGCCATGCACTTCACAGCGATTCGCAGAGTATGGATGTTCAGGGTGTGGGAAATGAAAGTGACCCGGGACATTTCTTGGAGCATTAACGGAAGAGACAAATACCTACATGGTGGAGCAACTGCCCATAGAGCCGGCAGAACATTGGAGCACATTTGCACAGTCTTGACGTCGGACAGAGTTAATAGCAGAGGTCAGTCTGGTCGCGGCCCTAGCTGACCACCCAGATCACTTGGTCTGTCAGTGTGCGATTAATATGTATGGGAACCCTCAAGTCTAAGGTTTATCGCAGCAACCGCATAGTCTTCAAGAAGTGCAGCAGAACATTTTGCAGCATTTCCAGCAGTCCACCTTCAGCAACTTCCTGACCAAGGTCCAAAAGTGGCATGAGAAGAATGGTGCTCACTTTCAACATCTACTTCAGTCGTATTAGTACTGTTTTTCCTTTCCTCTGCTGTGCTTGTTTGTTCCCTGGAACCCTGTTCCCCAGGCCACTTTCTTTTGCCCCATCCTATAGATGTAAATGTAGATGTTGAAATTTAGATGAAAGAATTATATGCTACCAAGTGTCAAAAGATAAAATGGACAGTTCCGAGTACAGATGACAACAGTGGTAAGATAACTTCCTTATAGTTGCATAAGAGAACAACAGTTACCTAAAAACTAATGATAACAAAAACAAAAACATATACCGAATGACTAAGAGCCTTCAGACCTCAGAAAATTTTTATTTGAATGAATGGCTTTACAAGAAATCCGACAGCCCACTTCAATATTTCCGTGTTATTACCTTCTGAGGCGTTCGCCGCTCGTGGTCTCGCAGTAGCATTCTCGCTTCCAAGGCACGGAGGCCCGGGCTCGATTCCCGGCGGTGTCAGGGATTTTTACCTGCCCCCAGGTGACTGCGTGTTGTTGTGTCGTCTTCATCGTCATCATTCATCGGCATTAAGGTAGGAGGAAGGTAACGGGAAACCATTAGGACCTTGCCTAGTACGGTGGTGCGGGTCTCCCGCATCATTACCCTACGCTCTGTCAAGAAGCATGGGACTTCATTTCCATTCCACCTTCCGATGTGCATGCGTAGATTCGCGTTGTTCTATCCCGCGGGTGACGCGGACCTCTGCATTTCCAAACAAGTGCGCTAGGGGCGCTTCGGCATAGGTGTACATCTTCGTCTAATAGTGACAGTGTGAATCCACAGCTATTGTGCGTGCGGTTTATAATATTGAGGTGCTACAGCGCCTGGCATAGCTGGAGCGTTTATGTGGAATCACATAAAATCCGGTGGTAAGGCCGATATCTGTTTTTAAAATTATTTGGCCATGCCTCGGAAAAGTAAGTCTGATTTAGCGCCTAGACCAAAGAGAGCTCTAGCCGCTAAAGCCACCAGAACGCAACAATCTCAGCTCTGACGGGCCTTAGATGCAGAACGTCGTGCGGCCGTAAGAGCTACAGAAATGGAAATGATCGCACAGCGTCAGCGGGCGGGAGTTCCCAGGCAGGAAGTTCGGCCGCCAAGTGCAAGTCTCACTGAGTGCGACGCCACATTGGGGACTTGCGCGTCGACTATGGGGATGAAATGATGATGAGGACAGCACAACATCCAGTCCCTGAGGGGAGAAAATCTCCCACCCCAGCCGGGAATCGAACCCGGGCCGCCGTGCGTGGCGTTCCAATGCACTTACCGTCCTGAGCTACAGAGACGGTGCGGCATACACAAGACCGTCGTTTCTAAGACCCTTAGAGTCACGCGTCTCTTATAGGTTCTGAGAAGCTTGAAGATTCGCAACGACGGTATCATTAAAGGTTGTGCGACAGTCAGACACATGTCGTGCCTTTACATGTAGAACGTAGGAGTCATTTAGCGAAACTGCATTTCATTGTGAGCCATTAACTGACTATATTAATTAGAGCTCGTGTTGTTGCACTGTCGGCTGCTGCTGCAAGACTGACTCTTAACACGCGAGCAGCGCGGCGGGCCAGTCCTTATCAGCTCTTATCTTGCGCAACCAGAAGTAGCAAAACAACATTTTCTGCAACACGAGCTAAGTAAATAAATAGGACGCTGTAGCAGAGGCAGCGAAAAATTCTAAGTCCCAATCAAGGTTACGCGCTGCTCGACGCGTTACACATATTCTTAGGGAGAATGGATCAAAAATGTAAGCATTGTAATCGTTAAAATGGGCGAATGAAAAGCTTGATATGCGGTGCTCTGGTGGCAACTTCCAGTACTAAATGAGCCAGAAGAACTCCTAAACAACCCTACGACTGTAACGAATCGAGGTGTTTTTTAAACGTAATAAAAAATTATGATACATGTTTTCAGATTACTTCGTTTGGTGTGGACGCAGAACTCAAAATTCCAGTTGTCTACCTATTTTTGTGATTCAGGGTCAAACTTACCACAGAATTGACTCTTTGCTTCCACCAGACAATCATCAGCGTAAGTTCATACAGATATATTTCATGGGGGATGCGTCAGAGTGTAGATATAATGATATCCAAGGAGTTGAAAAAGGGAGGATTTGGGATATTTAGAGAATCTCGCACTAGCTTAACCATCTAATAACCGCTTTTAAAGCTGGTTTAGAGCAAATGGCAGGAGAAGATGTAAATTAGTGATAAGCCCAGACCGCAAACCAAGTCGAGAACATGAGATGCGATTTAATGCACCGTTGATAAATGAAGTTTCGGCCTACGTTACGGGCGAACATTTCACATGCTGCGACATCATTCTGTATGCCCGTGATGACAAATTAAACTGGGTGTCTGATATACATAAATTTTATGATACATTTCAGTAGGCGCTAATTTTCAGCAAGGGGCAGGAAACTTATAATTTCTAAATACCGCAAATCGACCCTATAACGGGATAATCCTCTCCAAACAAAAAATGTCATGTATGGACTATTATGCACATCATATGATGATATGAGAAAATGATTTTAATTTGATATCACGATGCAAGCAACTGGCCAGTCAATTTTATGAACATGTGTATGTTAAGGTGGAAAGTGAACGACTGCGATACGTGTCATTAAATCAAGCTGACAGCAGAGAATTATATTCATCTGAAAAGTGCTGTGGCAAATTAAGCATATGTAAACCCTAATAATATGAGGATACCCTCTTCATTCGTGAATAGTACACGATGCCTGCATGAGTATACTCAAGACGTATTCGCCTATCTCCGCGCATGTGGTGGTGCTGATTTATTCATAACCTTTACATGCAACCCTGCATGGAAGGTAGTCAATGAGTTGTTACCAGGATAGTCTGCTGTTGATAGACATGATATAACTGCATGGGTTTTTGGGTTAAAAGTAAAGAAGGTAATGTCACTTATATATGGAGAAATGCCGCGTTTTGTGTATTGCGCTTAATGGCAAAACCACGGCTTATGACATACACATATTTTACATTGGCTAAAATGGTTCAAATGGCTCTGAGCACCATGGGACTCAACTGCTGAGGTCATTAGTCCCCTAGAACTTAGAACTAGTTAAACCTAACTAACCTAAGGACATCACAAACATCCATGCCCGAGGCAGGATTCGAACCTGCGACCGTAGCGGTCTTGCGGTTCCAGACTGCAGCGCCTTTAACCGCACGGCCACTTCGGCCGGCCATTGACTAAAAGACAAATTGAAACATACTCTAACTGATAACATCATCAACCCAGAAACACCTGATTCAGACAGTGAGAAGACACAAGAAATTATTGTAAAAAATATGATTCACGGTTCGTGTGGCTCTAACAGTTCTCAGTCTCCTTGCATGAAAGATGGACAATGCAGGAAAAGTTCCCACGCGCGCTCCAAAAGGATATCATACAAAATTAAAACGGGTATCCTGTGTACCGACGAAGAGCACCAGAAGACGGAGGTCTGACGTCAAAGATAAAGCTTCGAAACGGCCGTTACGTTAATGTCGATTATGCTGGGTGATCCCCCAATCCCCTACTTTGTCAAACTTGTTTAATGCGCATATCAACCTGCAGGCTTGCAGTTCTGTAAATACTATAAAACATACCCGTAAATATATTAACAAAGAGAGTGACCAAGTTATTTTCGACTTCAGAACCAAAGACCTCACAAATCCCATAAAATTAACACACGTATCAGTCCGGTCGTTATGTCAGCAGCAACGAAGCTGTGTGGCGTCTTTTAGGTTTCCCGCTACACGAAAGACATCCCACCATAACGCACCTCAATTTTAACTAAAAGAAGGGTAAAGGAGTGTATTTCAGCGTAAATAATTTTCGTTTACGGATATTAAGCCCGCCAAAAGCAAAACTAGATTTTTTAATTTTTCTAGAATAAATATTTCGCAAAAACTCTTCTATACGTTAATGTGCCGAGATATTATATCTGGATTATATCACGAAAAGAATGGAAACATTGAGTTCATGAAACCGCAGTTCACAGCTGGCTTAGTGTTAAATCCGGAGATGCTTTAGGTAGGGCCTGTACGGTGCATGTCAGCAACATGGAATGCTTTAGCCTAAGGATGATGCTACATCATGTGCACGGCCCAACCTCTTTCCAAGATCTTAAAAAACACAATCGACAGAAATTACTAACATTCAGACAGGCGCTTGAGTGCAAAGGGTTATTATTAAATAATAACCATTGGGATATACACTCCTGGAAATGGAAAAAAGAACACATTGACACCGGTGTGTCAGACCCACCATACTTGCTCCGGACACTGCGAGAGGGCTGTACAAGCAATGATCACACGCACGGCACAGCGGACACACCAGGAACCGCGGTGTTGGCCGTCGAATGGTGCTAGCTGCGCAGCATTTGTGCACCGCCGCCGTCAGTGTCAGCCAGTTTGCCGTGGCATACGGAGCTCCATCGCAGTCTTTAACACTGGTAGCATGCCGCGACAGCGTGGACGTGAACCGTTATGTGCAGTTGACGGACTTTGAGCGAGGGCGTATAGTGGGCATGCGGGAGGCCGGGTGGACGTACCGCCGAATTGCTCAACACGTGGGGCGTGAGGTCTCCACAGTACATCGATGTTGTCGCCAGTGGTCGGCGGAGGGTGCACGTGCCCGTCGACCTGGGACCGGACCGCAGCGACGCACGGATGACGCCAAGACCGTAGGATCCTACGCAGTGCCGTAGGGGACCGCACCGCCACTTCCCAGCAAATTAGGGACACTGTTGCTCCCGGGGTATCGGCGAGGACCATTCGCAACCGTCTCCATGAAGCTGGGCTACGGTCCCGCACACCGTTAGGCCGTCTTCCGCTCACGCCCCAACATCGTGCAGCCCGCCTCCAGTGGTGTCGCGACAGGCGTGAATGGAGGGACGAATGGAGACGTGTCGTCTTCAGCGATGAGAGTCGCTTCTGCCTTGGTGCCAATGATGGTTGTATGCGTGTTTGGCGCCGTGCAGGTGAGCGCCACAATCAGGACTGCATACGACCGAGGCACACAGGGCCAACACCCGGCATCATGGTGTGGGGAGCGATCTCCTACACTGGCCTTACACCACTGGTGATCGTCGAGGGGACACTGAATAGTGCACGGTACATCCAAACCGTCATCGAACCCATCGTTCTACCATTCCTAGACCGGCAAGGGAACTTGCTGTTCCAACAGGACAATGCACGTCCGCATGTATCCCGTGCCACCCAACGTGCTCTAGAAGGTGTAAGTCAACTACCCTGGCCAGCAAGATCTCCGGATCTGTCCCCCAATTGAGCATGTTTGGGACTGGATGAAGCGTCGTCTCACGCGGTCTGCACGTCCAGCACGAACGCTGGTCCAACTGAGGCGCCAGGTGGAAATGGCATGGCAAGCCGTTCCACAGGACTACATCCAGCATCTCTACGATCGTCTCCATGGGAAAATAGCAGCCTGCATTGCTGCGAAAGGTGGATATACACTGTACTAGTGCCGACATTGTGCATGCTCTGTTGCCTGTGTCGATGTGCCTGTGGTTCTGTCAGTGTGATCATGTGATGTATCTGACCCCAGGAATGTGTTAATAAAGTTTCCCCTTCCTGGGACAATGAATTCACGGTGTTCTTATTTCAATTTCCAGGAGTGTATTACTGGAGGAGGCCGTACAGTGTAGATCAGCAGACAAAGTGAGAGAGCGATTTGTATTATTAACAGCAGTTGTGGGCATCCAGATTCACAACAAGAGTTGAAAAAATGCAAACATTATGTGATAGAGAATACATTGCACAGATTTGAATCCCTTACTGTTACATACCATGATTCCATCTACAACGAATCTCTCATGAAGGTGGAAGACCATGTAATAATGATAAATGGAGAAGATTTGTTTCACTTCGTGTTGAGTAGTCCAATTAGATCTGAAGAAATTGGTAGGAATTTACTTTCTTTTTTAGGTGCTCCAGAGATAACTGGTAATACTTTTCTTGTAATTTTGCTCTTAGTCAAAGTTCGGTAACATCAAATAGTTGCTGTTGTATTTGCCTCCTCTGGAATGGCTGCAATGCCACTGGATGGCGGCCGAATAGTGCATTCAGTACTTAAGCTGCCATTGAACTTGGCTCTCGAAGAAACACATTTATGTGATATTAATAAAAATAGCAATCGCAGACGGATGTTGCATCAATGCAAGCTTTTGGTTTGGGGCGAATGTACAACGACACACAGAAGAGCAACTGAAGCACTAAGTCGTACCACGCAGGATATTAAAGGCACTCAAACTATCGTAGGCGGAATGGTGGTATTATTGGCTGGTGGTTTTAGACATTCTGCCCGTGGTAACTAAAGGCACACCGGCAGATGAAATGAATGCATGTTTAAAGGTCCCAGTTTTATGGTAACATGTTAAAAAATTACCTTGAAAATAAATGTTTGTGTACAACCGTATAATGACACACAATACGGACAGTATGCGGATGGTCCCTGAAAATCGGCAAAGATCGTTACGATAAAGACGCCAACGGTGCGATCACTTACATTGTACTTTCTGTAATACTGTTTAAAGTACAGATTTGGTGACCAGAGTGTACCCTGATCTTCAAGTAGATGTGACAAATTAAGGTTGGTTGTGTGAGAGGGCTACTTTGGCGCCAATTAATGAATTTGTGGGATAAGTAAATGAAAAAAATTGTTACAAGTAAAAGAAGAAATTGTAGAGTATCTCTCTGTCGGTAATACTACAGACACTGAACAAGCACCTTTTACCCTACAGAGTTTCATAACTTTTGGAACTGTAAGAAGTGCGTTCTCATAAACCGAGGTTAACGGTTGGTGCTCCATGCCTCTTAATGAGAACTCTTGGTGCAAACAGATTGTGTTATGGTACATGCTTGCATACTAAACATATGGGCCGAATTATTCTTAGGGCTACTATAATTAGTTGCTCGGCTGAAGGAGAAAGTTCTTTCATTCCACAATATCAAGTTACACCGACGAATTTGCCTTTTCAATTTAAACGACGGCAAAGTCCGCTAAAAGTTGCTTTTGCAAAGACCATAAGTAAAACCCAAGGGCAAATACTCAAAGATGCCAGTATTCATTTAGAAAAAAATTAGTTTTTTTCATGGATAACTCAATATGACGCACTCATGTGTGTCCAGCGCACGAAATCTGTACGTCCTTGCAAAAAAAGGCGAGACAAAAAACATTGTTCATAAAACTGTGTTAATATCTTGCAGTAAATAATTGGTAAGAAAGAAAATTTTTGTCGTTGCTAATATTGATATGTGATCGCAACCTGCATGTAACAGACAGTACTATGCATATTATTTACTTTTTGTGCCATGGATATGAGTGGACAATTGAATGAGTCTATTTGGTATTTCTATAGCAGTTAGCGGCGCAGCACTGCTTTCTGCTGTAGACGCAAGATGCAAAGTTCCTGGGTTCATATAAAGCAAAGAGGTTGGTGCCCTCAAGTGGTCTTTCACCGTCGTTAGGTTGGTGGCGAAAGATACCCTCTCGTCAGTTCCTCTTACCTGGAGGTTCCTTAAAAGGGGAGCGAGCTGAAGCATTAGGCGCTGGGCACCTGGTGAGCGCATATCGTTACTTTAAGAGCGAGACTAGAGGCTTCGTAAGAGAATATCGATTGCGTAAGCCCACAGAATATCTGAAGTATTGTAATTCAATTTACTTCACAACGATAGCCTTAGAATTATGTTTAAGAGTTTCTTCAGAGGATGAAACAATGTATATTCAGATGTTGCTCATTTTTTTCTCAGACTTATTTAGTATTACCGGAACTTGCGGTGTAGAAGTGCATTCCACTACGATATGCGGAGTGTTTGAGAAAATAGTTTCTATTAAATGAGAATCGGTATGTGAATCTATTCTCTTATGTATGTGATTTCAAATCTTGTCGTCAATTCATTTCAGTTTCACTTTTATGAATAACTCTGAAGTTTTCTTTCGTATGGCGCCACATGTGGTCATAATTTTTTTATATATGTGTCGAGCACTATCCAGTTATATTTTTTACGGTGAACATGTGTGACAGTAAGTATTCTGTGTGATTTTATGGTGTTAAACTGTAATTTTTGAGCGCTTGCTTTGTTCATACAGGTCACGCGCACGAATGAGTACGTTGAACCATCAGCTCCTCGTATCTACTGTTTGCTAATTAGCTTTTCAATTCATTTTGGCTTTTCTTATCGTGGCAGGTATTTATCAATCTACTTCTTTACATAAATATTCAGAAAACTAGCGAGCGGTCCATTTTATTAGGTCTTGCACCCACTTGGTTCTTTTGAGGGCTTCCACTGTATGCTCGGTACAATTACATTTTTACTGCAGTTTGAACGTACTGGAAGGCACGAGCCTCATGGTCTGTAGTTAAGCGGTGAAGGGCTGACTTCGTTCAATCTGTATTCGCTTAGTGTGAAATTATCTTATCCTTCTCCCATTTTGTATGAATTATATTTATGAAGTGCCTCAGTATCCAACATATTGTTTGTTGGAATGATATCAGTGCGTACATGCAGGCGACGGCATCCTTATTTTAATTTAATTTCTTGAGTACTGTTTGACATTGTTCCTTTCTATGAAAATATATCGTTAAAAGTTGATGAGTGTTTCTCAAGCAATCCCTTCCTCACTATAATATGCATAGTACATAAAAACTTGGTATTTTTCCTTAGCCCAACATTTCTTGTAGGCCAATTATTTTCATGTTTCGCAGTCTGGATTTAACATATTGTTTTGAGAATTAACCTCCAGTGGCCTTTCATCCGCAAAGAATATGTTGTTGTTATTGTGTTCTTCAGTCCTGAGACTGGTTTGATGCAGCTCTCCATGCTACTGTATCCTGTGCAAGCTGCTTCATCTCCCAGTACGTACTGCAGCCTACATCCTTCTGAATCTGCTTAGTGTATTCATCTCTTGGTCTCCCTCTACGATTTTTACCCTCCACGCTGCCCTCCAATACTAAATTGGTGATCCCTTGATGCCTCAGAACATGTCCTATCAACCGATCACTTGTTCTAGTCAAGTTGTGCCACAAACTCCTCTTCTCCCCAGTTCTATTCAATACCTCCTCATTAGTTATATGGCATTCTTCTGTAGTACCACATTTCAAGAGCTTCTATTCTCTTCTTGTCCAAACTATTTATCGTTTACGTTTCACTTCCATAGATGGCTACACTCCATACAAATACTTTCAGAAACGGCTTCTGACACTTAAATCTACACTCGATGTTAACAAATTTCTCTTCTTCAGAAACGCTTTCCTTGCCATTGCCAGTATACATTTTATATCCTCTCTACTTCAACCATCATCAGTTATTTTGCTCCCTAAATAGCAAAACTCCTTTACTACTTTAAGTGCTCATTTCCAAATCTAATTCCCTCAGCATCACCCGACTACATTCCATTATCCTCGTTTTGCTTTTGTTGATGTTCATCTTATATCCTCCTTTTAAGACACTATCCATTCCGTTCAACTGCTCTTCCAAGTCCTTTGCTGTCTCTGACAGAATTACAATGTCATCGGCGAACCTTAGAGTTTTTATTTCTTCTCCATGGATTTTAATACCTACTCCAAATTTTTCTTTTGTTTCCTTTACTACTTGCTCAATATACAGATTGAATAACATCGGGGAGAGGCTACAATCCTGTCTCACTCCCTTCCAAACCACTGTTTCTCTTTCATGTCCCTCGACTCTTATAACTGCCATAAATTGTAAATAGCCTTTCGCTCTCTGTATTTTATCCCTGCCACCTTCAGAATTCATTAATACACTCCTGGAAATGGAAAAAAGAACACATTGACACCGGTGTGTCAGACCCACCATACTTGCTCCGGACACTGCGAGAGGGCTGTACAAGCAATGATCACACGCACGGCACAGCGGACACACAAGGAACCGCGGTGTTGGCCGTCGAATGGCGCTAGCTGCGCAGCATTTGTGCACTGCCGCCGTCAGTGTCAGCCAGTTTGCCGTGGCATACGGAGCTCCATCGCAGTCTTTAACACTGGTAGCATGCCGCGACAGCGTGGACGTGAACCGTATGTGCAGTTGACGGACTTTGAGCGAGGGCGTATAGTGGGCATGCGGGAGGCCGGGTGGACGTACCGCCGAATTGCTCAACACGTGGGGCGTGAGGTCTCCACAGTACATCGATGTTGTCGCCAGTGGTCGGCGGAAGGTGCACGTGCCCGTCGACCTGGGACCGGACCGCAGCGACGCACGGATGCACGCCAAGACCGTAGGATCCTACGCAGTGCCGTAGGGGACTGCACCGCCACTTCCCAGCAAATTAGGGACACTGTTGCTCCTGGGGTATCGGCGAGGACCATTCGCAACCGTCTCCATGAAGCTGGGCTACGGTCCCGCACACCGTTAGGCCGTCTTCCGCTCACGTCCCAACATCGTGCAGCCCGCCTCCAGTGGTGTCGCGACAGGCGTGAATGGAGGGACGAATGGAGACGTGTCGTCTTCAGCGATGAGAGTCGCTTCTGCCTTGGTGCCAATGATGGTCGTATGCGTGTTTGGCGCCGTGCAGGTGAGCGCCACAATCAGGACTGCATACGACCGAGGCACACAGGGCCAACACCCGGCATCATGGTGTGGGGAGCGATCTCCTACACTGGCCGTACACCACTGGTGATCGTCGAGGGGACACTGAATAGTGCACGGTACATCCAAACCGTCATCGAACCCATCGTTCTACCATTCCTAGACCGGCAAGGGAACTTGCTGTTCCAACAGGACAATGCACGTCCGCATGTATCCCGTGCCACCCAACGTGCTCTAGAAGGTGTAAGTCAACTACCCTGGCCAGCAAGATCTCCGGATCTGTCCCCCATTGAGCATGTTTGGGACTGGATGAAGCGTCGTCTCACGCGGTCTGCACGTCCAGCACGAACGCTGGTCCAACTGAGGCGCCAGGTGGAAATGGCATGGCAAGCCGTTCCACAGGACTACATCCAGCATCTCTACGATCGTCTCCATGGGAGAATAGCAGCCTGCATTGCTGCGAAAGGTGGATATACACTGTACTAGTGCCGACATTGTGCATGCTCTGTTGCCTGTGTCTATGTGCCTGTGGTTCTGTCAGTGTGATCATGTGATGTATCTGACCCCAGGAATGTGTCAATAAAGTTTCCCCTTCCTGGGACAATGAATTCACGGTGTTCTTATTTCAATTTCCAGGAGTGTATTTTGACTTTAAGTAATCAACGTATGAAACCAATGAAGGATGTATAATTTATGTAGGTCATATTAAATGAATTTTCACAATTTAACTGGGAGTCGACACTAGATACTTAAGTGAATGCGGAACGATCTGAGCAGAGTTCCAAGTTCCCAGCATATATTTCCACCCCTGAATGCCACACCCAGTACAAATACGTTCTGCACAACTTCCTAGAACTTGAATTTATTTTAAATGTCAAAAGAATTGCATGTTCAGAAATGTTTTTCCTGCTGATGCCAAGAAGCTGTTTATATCCCTTGGCGGTCACTAGATATTTGCATATTTCGTACAGTTGCCACTGTGCTACAATTAGGTGTCTTAAACTGTCCCTGACAAATTTCCCTTTCGAAAAGTCCGAACATCTGCAGCTTGCACCGCTCATACAGAATGCAGAAACAAGGTGTAGAATTTACTACAATTTCTTTCGACATTTCATAAAAAAGGCATTTCACATTTCACGTCATTAATCTTAGAGACTATTCATGAAACTTTCACCGGCCGTCATCCGACTAGTCGGCGAATGCGTCATCCGACAACTGCAAGACAGGGCTTTCAGGCAGTCTGCATTGTTCGACGATACATTATCCTTGCGTCTGCTGTCAGGCAGTGAATAGCTTCGCCGGAGCCGGTGCAGCTGGGGTAAGTAGGTCGGTGTCATGTTACCAGGCGTGTGACACCTCGGAGCAAAGCCAGCTGTCGAAGTACGGCAGATACGTGCCCGAGGAGCAGTCTCCTGGCGAGCAGACGATCACCAGGTCGGGGGATATGATGTAGGATGCTCAGTTCTGGTGTTTAAAAGAGGTATGCGAAGTTTTCAGTTCAGGCTTAACAGTGACCTTCATTGTCATAACAAAATTTACAGGGTGACAATTACTTAACTATTTGAAAAAGAAAACGTAAATTAGTTACAAACTAGGACGTGCACACACTTTATTCAACATGTAAACGCCACTCCGGATATACGGATTTAGGTTGTGGCATGTTTGATATGTCTGCCGTCATTGGCGATGATGTGACGCAGACGAATAGCGAAATTCTGCATGACCCGCAGAAGTATCGCAACATCGATGCTATCGATCGCCTCCTGAATGACTGTTTTCAGCTCAGCAAAGGTTTCGGGGTTATTGCTGCACACCATATCTTTAATACAGCCCAACAAAAAGGAGTCGCGTGCGTTCAGATACGGAGAATATGGCAGTCAATCGAGGTCCATGCCAGGGGACTTCAGGTATCCCAGAACCAGAATGCGGTCCCAAAAGTGCTCCTCAGTGAGATCGACACTCTCCTGCTTCGATGGGGTCGACCTCTGTCTTGCACGAACCACATCTTGTCGAAATAACTGGGATAAAATTATCTTCCAAAATCTTCAAGTACCGTTCGGTAGCCACCGTGTCACCAAGGAATATCGCACCGATTATTCCGTGGCTGGACAATACACACCATATAGTCAACCGTTGAGGGTGAACAGTCTTCTCTATCGCGAAATGCGGATTCTCAGTCCCCCAAAAGCGTCAGTTTTGGTTATTGACGAACTTACCTAAATGAAAGTGGGCTTCGTCGCTAAACGAAACGATACCAACTTCTATCATGCCCCAAGTCCAGGCGCGCACTTTGAACATCCTAAGCAAACCGTTCAGAAGTTACGACGATTTTATTTCAAATAGTTCAATAACTGTCACCCTGTATTTGGAATTATTCGTTTAGCAGCCCACACTTCGGCGATTATCGAACCGCAGTCTCTCTCTCTCTCTCTCTCTCTCTCTCTCTCTCTTTCTCTCTCTCTCTCTTTCTCTCTCTCTCATTCTCTCTCTCTCCCTCTCTCTTAACATAGTAATATTAATTATAATAACAAAAAATGTTATATAAAATTTCACACTGTCGGCAGCATTATTATTTTGATAGGTTCTGGAGAAACTGAGGCACGCGCGAGGCAATACTGACCCTACGACGTTTCCTAGAAAATATCCTGAAAAAAGGCAAACCGACTTTCATAGATTTGCATATTTCGAAACACTTTTCATAGTTCTGATAGGATAAGGCTCTTTGAAATTTTGAACGCAGCAGAGATGCGGTACAGGGAATAAAAGGTAATATCCAACTTATTCAAAAATCGGAGTCTGAATCTAAGAATAGATGGACATGAAAAGGAAGCAGTAGTTGAGCAGGGAGTGAAAACTGTACTGTGTTTACAACGTCATCCAAACGGTACAATGAGTAAGCTGTTACGGAAACCAGGCTGGAATTTGGAAACGAAATTGAAGTTCAGCGAAAAGAAACACTACTATTGTGATAGTGTCCGATATGGAAAATGACTAGGAAGATCAGCTGAACGGAACGGTTATTGCCTTGGAAAGGAGGTATAAGATCAACAAAAGTATAACAACGGTAATGAACTGTAGCCAAGGTAAATCACGATACTAAGTGAACTCCATTAGAAAATGGCACAGTAAAGAAATAGATGAAATGTTAATTTGACAGAAACATAACTGGTAACGGCCAAAGTAGAGAGGATATAAAATGGAGACTGGCTGTGGCAAGAAGAGCATTTCTGCAAAATACGAATTTCTTAACATCGAATATAAATGTAGGTGTTAAAAATCTTTTCTGAAAATATTTATCTGGCGAGTTGCCCTGTACAGAAATGAAACATGGACGACAAACGATTAACGTAAGAAGAGAATAGATGCGTTTCATATGAGGTGTTCTAGAAGAATGCTGAAGAATAAATGGGTAGATCGATAACTAATGGAAAGGTACTGAGTCGAATTGGGAAAATAAAAGAAATGATGGCACAACATGACTAAATGAATTGATTGGTTGACACTGGGACATCACAGAATAGACAGTGTGAGATGTAAAAACTTCAGAGGCAGGCTAAGCCTCAAGCACACTAAACATATTCAAATGATTGTAAATTTCAGTAGTTATGAAGAGATGAAAAAAAGACTTGCAGAGATTAGTCTAGTATGGAGAGCTGCATAAGACCAATATTCCGGCGCAACATCCTTTTTCACTTGACACTAGGTTGGCATCTGTAGTCTTGATATTCATACAGCTGGTTCTGTTTTCTCAAAAAGCTTCAGTTATCCTGTTGGTAACATCCATCTTTCCTCTATTTATGAATGCTTCCACAGCCCAGCATTTGTATTTCAAACATTCCTGCTTAGGAATTTCTAACTATCTATCAGTCCCATTCTTTAGACAACTATTGTTTCCTGCATTTTTTTATTTTCTCGTTTCAGAAGCTGCTAAATTAGAGAACAAATTATTAGCTAACTTTCACTATCCACGTTTTCTGCTGTTCAGAGTAACCATATTGTACTAGTAATAGTTCACCAGAATTTATAACTCTACCTGTCAGTCCTAATTACCATCTATTTACGTATGAATCTGAAGGATAACAGTATCTTGTCTTGTGACAGCCAGAGCGAGAGCACCAGCAGCAGCGAGTACTGTTTGTATAAAGCGTTTATTTTGCATTTTGTTTACGACCTTCCACTAAGGAAGGGATTCTATTAGTGTTTATCTGCTCTGCATAGTAACTAACAGTTCTTGATAAAACTTTACGTAGTTTTCGTGTTAGATTTCTTAGTGTTTTCTTGATCGTTTAGAACAGAAAGCGCCCTAAAACCGTCTTTTGTTTGTTTCGCGGCCGTTAGCCACTAGTCACTTGAATCAGCAGTTGTCTAGTGACAGCCAGAGCGAGAGCACCAGCAGCAGCGAGTACTGTTTGTATAAAGCGTTTTTGTACTTATTTGCTGCGCTTAGCTTTTAAATAGTTTTTCTGGGAAAACCTAGCGTAGTTTTCGCGTCTCGTATTTCAGTGAGTGTTTCTTGATTATCAGAGTAGCTCGTCAGAAGATTATCTTGGGAATTTGTCACCGTATAGAGTAGGGTAAACATAGTCATGTGTAGGGACTGTGGTTGTGAGCGGACGCAAGGAGAATTGGCCACTCTTCGGGGGCAGGTGGAGGCTTTGTCTGTTAGGCTCATCGAGCTCGAGGCGCAGGCGTCGGCTCGTAGTGGCGTTGGGGCAACTGTGGTGAGACCTATGCCTACTTCGGTGGCCTTGGAATCACATGGAACCCCTGATGTCGCTGCGTCTTCCGGCAGTGAGCATCTTACCGGTCAGCCATCACTCCAGGGTGAATGGCGGACAGTGGTGGGCTCGCGCGTGCCTGGCCGAAAGGCGAAGGTGGGATCTGGCCGCGTGGCAGCTGCCTTACCCCTTTCCAACAGGTACGGGGTGCTTCCTAGTGGTGATGACATCGTTTCCGAGCCACCACAGGATGCCTCGCCTGTTGGGCCAGTGGCCGATTCTCCGGCAAGGTCCCGACAGTCACAGAGGGCGGGCCTATTAGTTATAGGGAGCTCCAACGTTAGGCGGTTTATGGAGCCCCTCAGGAAAATAGCGGGTAGGTCGGGGAAGAATGCCAGTGTGCACTCGGTGTGCTTGCCGGGGGGTCTCGTCCGTAATGCAGAGGAGGCCCTTCCGGCAGCTATTGAACGCACTGGGTGTGACCGGCTGCAGATAGTAGCACATGTCGGAACGAATGACGCCTGCCGCTTGGGTTCTGAGGCCATCCTTGGTTCCTTCCGGCGGCTGGCTGATTTGGTGAAGACAACCAGCATCGCACGTGGAGTGCAAGCTGAGCTTAATATCTGCAGCATAGTGCCCAGAGTCGATCGCGGTCCTCTGGTTTGGAGCCGTGTGGAGGGTCTAAACCAGAGGCTCAGACGACTCTGCGACTATAATGGTTGCAAATTCATCGACCTCCGTTATTGGGTGAACTGTAGGGCCCCCCTAGACAGGTCAGGCGTGCACTACACACCGGAAGCAGCTACTAGGGTAGCAGAGTACGTGTGGCGTGCACACGGGGTTTTTTTAGGTTAGAGGGACCCCCCCTTGGGCGAAACGATAAAATACCTGACGGCTTACCAGAGAGAACATTATCATCGTTGATAAAGAACGTCCGTCCTCAGAGACCAAAAACAGGAAAAGTTAACGTAATATTGGTAAACTGCAGGAGTATCCAGGGCAAGGTTCCTGAATTAGTATCTCTTATTGAAGGAAATAGTGCGCATATAGTATTAGGAACGGAAAGTTGGTTAAAACCGGAAGTGAACAGTAACGAAATCCTAGACACAGAATGGAATATATACCGCAAGGATAGGATAAACGCCAATGGTGCAGGAGTATTTATAGCAGTAAAGAATTCAATAATATCCAGTGAAGTTATTAGCGAATGCGAATGTGAAATAATCTGGGTTAAGTTAAGTATCAAAGGTGGGTCAGATATGATAGTCGGATGCTTCTATAGACCACCTGCATCAGCAACCGTAGTAGTTGAGCGCCTCAGAGAGAACCTGCAGAACGTCGTGAAGAAGTTTCGTGATCATACTATTGTAGTAGGGGGAGACTTCAATCTACCAGGTATAGAATGGGATAGTCACACAATCAGAACTGGAGACTCTTGTGACATTATCCTGACTGCCTTGTCCGAGAATTACTTCGAGCAGATAGTTAGAGAACCAACTCGTGAAGCTAACGTTTTAGACCTCATAGCAACAAATAGACCGGAACTTTTCGACTCCGTGAATGTAGAAGAGGGTATCAGTAATCATAAGTCAGTGGTTGCATCAATGACTACAAGTGTAATAAGAAATGCCAAGAAAGGAAGGAAAATATATTTGCTTAACAAGAGTGATAGGGCACAAATCGCAGAATATCTGAGTGACCACCATCAAACGTTCATTTCTGAGGAAGAGGATGTGGAACAAAAATGGAAAAAATTCAGAAACATCGTCCAGTACGCCTTAGATAAGTTCGTACCGACTAAGGTCCAAAGCGAGGGGAAAGATCCACCGTGGTATAACAATCATGTACGAAAGGTACTACGGAAACAAAGAAAGCTTCATCATAGGTTTAAGAGTAGTCGAATCATAGCTGATAAGGAAAAGCTGAACGAAGCGAAAAAGAGCGTAAAGAGAGCAATGAGAGAAGCATTCAACGAATTCGAACATAAAACATTGGCAAACAATCTAAACAAGAACCCTAAAAAGTTTTGGTCATATATAAAATCGGTAAGCGGATCTAAATCCCCTATTCAGTCACTCGTTGACCACGATGGCACCGAAACAGAGGACGACCAAAGAAAGGCAGAAATACTGAATTCAGTGTTCCGAAACTGTTTCACTGCGGAAAATCGTAACACGGTCCCTGACTTCAGCCGTCGCACGGACGCCAAAATGGAAAATATTGAAATAAACGATATCGGAATTGAAAAACAACTGCTATCACTTAGTAGCGGAAAAGCATCCGGACCAGACGAGATACCCATAAGATTCTACAGTGATTATGCTAAAGAACTTGCCCCCTTTCTATCAGCAATTTATCGTAGATCTCTGGAAGAACGTAAAGTACCTAGCGACTGGAAGAAAGCCCAGGTCGTTCCCATTTTCAAGAAGGGTCATAAATCAGATGCGAATAATTATAGGCCTATTTCGCTTACGTCAATCTGTTGTAGAATAATGGAACATGTTTTGTGTTCTCGTATTATGACGTTCTTAGATAATACAAATCTCCTTCATCATAACCAACATGGATTCCGCAAACAGAGATCATGTGAAACTCAGCTCGCCCTATTTGCCCAAGAAATTCACAGTGCCGTAGACACTGGCGAGCAGATTGA
Organism: Schistocerca nitens; assembly: GCF_023898315.1. NCBI lineage: Eukaryota > Metazoa > Arthropoda > Insecta > Orthoptera > Acrididae > Schistocerca > Schistocerca nitens. The sequence continues at coordinate 544,484,574 of NC_064619.1, read as the reverse complement.
TGCCGTATTCCTGGACTTCAGGAAGGCATTTGATACGGTTCCGCACTTACGTTTAGTGAAAAAAATACGAGCTTACGGAATATCGGACCAGGTTTGTGATTGGATTCAGGATTTCCTAGAAGAAAGAACACAACATGTCATTCTTAACGGTTCAAAATCTGCAGATGTAGAGGTAATTTCGGGAGTACCGCAAGGAAGCGTGATAGGACCTTTATTGTTTACAATATACATAAATGACTTAGTTGACAACATCGGTAGCTCCGTGAGGCTATTTGCAGATGACACGGTTGTCTACAAGAAAGTAGCAACATCAGAAGACTCGTACGTACTCCAGGAAGACCTGCAGAGGATTAATGAATGGTGCGACAGCTGGCAGCTTTCCCTAAACGTAGATAAATGTAATATAATGCGCATACATAGGGGCAGAAATCCATTCCAGTACGATTATGCCATAGGTGGTAAATCATTGGAAGCGGTAACGACCGTAAAATACTTAGGAGTTACTATCCGGAGCGATCTGAAGTGGAATGATCACATAAAACAAATAGTGGGAAAAGCAGGCGCCAGGTTGAGATTCATAGGAAGAATTCTAAGAAAATGTGACTCATCGACGAAAGAAGTAGCTTACAAAACGCTTGTTCGTCCGATTCTTGAGTATTGCTCATCAGTATGGGACCCTTACCAGGTTGGATTGATAGAAGAGATAGACATGATCCAGCGAAAAGCAGCGCGATTCGTCATGGGGACATTTAGTCAGCGCGAGAGCGTTACGGAGATGCTGAACAAGCTCCAGTGGCGGACACTTCAAGAAAGGCGTTACGCAATACGGAGAGGTTTATTATCGAAATTACGAGAGAGCACATTCCGGGAAGAGATGGGCAACATATTACTACCGCCCACATATATCTCGCGTAATGATCACAACGAAAAGATCCGAGAAATTAGAGCAAATACGGAGACTTACAAGCAGTCGTTCTTCCCACGCACAATTCGTGAATGGAACAGGGAAGGGGGGATCAGATAGTGGTACAATAAGTACCCTCCGCCACACACCGTAAGGTGGCTCGCGGAGTATAGATGTAGATGTAGATGTAGATGTATCCCTTTAAGCATCTCTTAAAATTCTCGCTCTCATTGAACTTCAGTCCAGTAATCTCCATTGCAGGAGACGGATATTGCTTCAGCTAACACCACATTTACACAGCGTGCTGACATCATCAAGCATGAAGTTCATTCTTGTCAGTGGTCTTACATCACGTTGCTTTCACTCCCATTAGGTTCACTGAACAAGTGCCCTGTATTTGACAGGATTTCTATTGGGACCTTGGGACGGTCCATCTTAAATTATTTGCGATGTGAAAGTACTGCAGATTGATATATTATGCTTTCCTTTGGAGAGATACAAAATGGAACTTCTTCTGTCTCTTTACGTTCCTAATCGTCTGCGTTTCAGGCATTTACTGGGTGGCTGTTGCGACTCCGCCCTTCGGCCAATGTAGGGTTATCCATTCGAATACCCACATCAGCATTCACTAAAGCCAACGGCTCGTCAAGTTGGACCCCAATGATTCGGTTGTATTTAGCTGATCACGCTTTGATGTAATACTTCTCGATTTTCTTTCCACAGTGTTTCCTTCAAACCAGTTCGTTATAAATCAGTTATGACGCTTTAGAGGTATAGAGGAAGGTCAAAAATAAACATGTGGGAACAATAAAAACTCATTGCTATGTGTAGAGAAAACATTGCCTTTCAAAACAACTTCCATTCGCCTCGGATGAATGGAAACCTGCACGGTTTTCAAGCGAATGTTGAAGCATTATTTCTACAAAGTAGTAGCAATTTCAGGTAACTATGATGGAAGTAGATGGCTATCACGCACCTTTCTCTCCAAAGTGTACCACAAAGGCTCAATAATATTGATATCTGATGACTATGGTGGCCAGGAGAGTTGTGATAATTCATCGTCGTCCTCATAAAACCTTGTATGGATGGTGCGAGTAGTGTGAACCGGTGCCCTGTCCTCTTGGAAAACGGCATCGCCACTAGGAAGCTAACATTGAACCGTCAGATGGACCTAATAAGGCAAAAGAGTCACATAATTCTTAGAAATAATACGACCTAGCAGAGCAATCAGGGGGCCCAAGGAATACCACTATATGGCTACCCAAAACATCACAGAATTCCAGAATGAGATTTTCACTCTGCAGCTGAGTGTGCGCTGATATGAAACTTCCTGGCAGATTAAAACTTTGTGCTGACCAAGACTCGAACTCCGGATCTTTGCCTTTCTTGGGCAAGTGCTCTACCATCTGAGCTACCCAAGCACGGCTAACTAACTGTCCTCATACCTTCAGTTCTGCCAGTACCTCGTCTCCTACTATCCAAACTTCACATAAACTCTTCTGCGAAGGATACTGCGGAGACATGGCTTAGCTGTGAAGACGGGTCGTAAGTCGTGCTTGGGTAACTCAGATGGTAGAGCACTTGCCCAAGAAAGGCAAATGTCCCGAGTTCGAGTCTCGGTCCGGTACAAAGTTTTAATCTGCCAGGAAGTTTCATATCAGCGCACACTTCGCTGCAGAGTTAAAATCTCATTCTGGAAAAATCCCCCGTGCTGTGGGTAAGCCATATCTCCGCAGTATCCTTTCTTCCAGGAGTGCTAGTTCTGCAAGTTTCGCAGAAGAGCTTCTGTGAAGTTTGGAAAGTAGGAGAAGAGGTACTGGCAGAACTGAAGCTGTGAGGGCGGGTCGTGAGTCGTGCTTGGGTAGCTCAAATGGTAGAGCAGTTGCCCAAGAAAGGCAGAGGTCCCGAGTTCGAGTCTCAGTCCAGCACACAGTTTTAATATGCCAGGAAGTTTCATCACGGAATACCTTCCATCTTTCACTCATGGAACGTAAACTTCGGCCAGAAATCGGAAGCAGTTTTAGGGAAGACTTATCCGACCACATGATAGTCTTCCCAATGCTTCACGTGCAGTTTTTATAGCTTCGGCATGTCGTTTTGCTTTTACGGGCATTTGCTTAGTTGGTGAGTGCACTTGTAATTCCAGCTCGCCCTGCAATTTCCTGCTTATGGAGCTCCTTTCATATAGTTCTGGTGCTGCCAGGGTTCTTCAGTGAGACATTCAGTTCCGTGGTGACCCTTTCCACTGTGTTATTTTTTGTCCCGATCCTCTTCAATTGTCGTCAGTCACGATCTCTCATCACAAACTTCTGTCCACGTTGTGATCTAGCGCATGATGTTTTTTCGCTTTCCCTGTTAGCGGTATAAATTTTAGATACGGTGACTGTTGAAATTCCAGATACCTCGGCTACCTTGCTTACGGAAGCACCAACGATTTGCCGACGTTCTGACCAAAACTGACACTTGCAACGTGTTGAGGGCAATGCACAGGTGCTATTGAAGGTCCAGTAAAACATCGCAACCTCTACGTTATGTTCAGCCACCGATGTCTCTCTGTTTTTCCACATTTTTGTCCAACACCCGTAAGCTTATTTAATTAACCTCGCAATTAAGACTTGCTACCTTAGTAACCGCATAAGCTAGCTGGATATTGGCCACTAATCGGGAAACAGATTCTATTCTCACATCTTCTGCAGAGTTGCTAGTTTGTCTTAGTACGTTTCTGGGACACAAACGATGACCATTTCAAACCAGATCTAAAGCAATTATAAGGCTGTACCTCTTCCGTGTTTACTCGGGAGGCGCTTCATGATCGCTGCAGATCACTGACCTGATCACAACGTCACTGCTGTGTCATTGCTTCCAAAGATGGTTGCTTAATGCACTGGCTGCAACTGCCTTCATCTGATTAATAGAGATTACTTTCGTAGTTCAATTGTCTCTTCGATTACGAGGGGTAATACCCATGAAATTTTAATAATCACCCAGAAAGATGTAAGGAAAAAACTAGAGGATCGCGTTAATCCTCTGCACATTCACGGTTCATCCTAAGCGAAGGATGACTTGGTCGAGAACTTGGATGTAGAAATTTGCATTTTAGGGTTTCAGGAAACGTTCGGTAAGAAGCTTATGGCGTTGTGGTTAGCGGTGGTGACTCTAGATCGCGAAGCACTGGGTTCAGTCCCCAGCCTGGTTCAGAATTTGCTACATTTGGGACTCTGTGTGTGTGTGTGTCGTCCCATTATCATTCCATCATCATCATTTCATTATCATGGCCATGCCAGTCACCGAAATGGCATCACACCAAAAGACTTGCAACTTTCCTAAGCGTAACTATATATGACGGTAGTATCTGTTCCCGAAAGAACACTTACTGTCGATGACCATGCAGCATTGCTCGAAATGAAATGATAATTAAATAGACACCCTAGCTGCAAGCAGGCGTTGATACACTTCATTGGGGACATGTTGAAAATGTGTGCCCCGATCGGGACTCGAACCCGGGATCTCCTGCTTACATGGCAGACGCTCTATCCATCTGAGCCACCGCAGGCACAGAGGATAGTGCGTCTGCAGGGACTTATCCCTTGCACGCTCCCCGTGAGATCCACATTCCCAACATGTCCACAACCCCAATGAAGTGTATCAACGCCTGCTTGCAGCTAGGGTGTCTATTTAATTATCATTTCATTTCCTAAGCGTGTTTCCCTATCAATAATCCCATACGTCCACCTTTTCACAGGAAACGTTTCATCTCGAAACTAGCCTCGTCCTCATTCTGGAAATGGTTGGCACTTGAGGAGAGAGAAAAATGTCTCTGGAAGCCGTAGCTGGAGGTTATGGGAGTGAGGAAAAATCTGATAACTCAAAGAAAAAGCATGTGTCACTGTGTCCTGCACAGAAGTGGTTGTCGGGGAGTAAAACAGTCTCTTTGAACAGATTCTCAAGACGGTCCGTCTTCAAGTCTCCCGGAAACTTGGCGCAGAAGGTTTCGGTATTATGTTATTGTGACATTTTACTCCTTTTAGAGCATAATTTGTTAGTACCAGAATGTGGCAATCACCAAAAAAATCAGGCTCACCTTTCCCGGTTCAAATCGCTCTGAGCACTATGGGACTTAAGTGCTATGGTCATCAGTCCCCTAGAACCTAGAACTACTAAAACCTAACTAACCTAAGGACATCACACACATTCATGCCCGAAGCAGGATTCGAACTTGCGACCGTAGCGGTCGCACGGTTCCAGACTGTAGGCCTAGAACCGCTCGGCCGCTCCGGCCGGCGTTCACCTGTCCCGATTCTGATATGATTCTCACCGTTTACGGAGGTAATGAATACGAATTTTTTCACTTGCCGTCTCGCTTGATTTCAGATCATAACAACGCACCCAGCACTTTACCATGCCGTTATGCGGCTAAGGAAGTCATCTGGACTGGCCAGATCAAGTTGTAGCAATTCTCCACCTGTACCGATTCGACATACCTTCTGAATGTATGTGAGTAATAGAAAAACCGAACGGGTAGCAACCTTTGTCACATTCAAATAGCCACATTAGATGCTGAAAACTGAACTTTTTTCACTGTCGTTTCGATTGCAATATACCAGTCTTCTGGTGTCAGGCTTAACTTTCCTAGCGAGTATTCTTTGTTCACTGAGAATTGGTCAGCCTCTTCGTTCTTCATCAGACAGACTTGTCTGAGCGAACTGGGAAGCGTGTCCGTCACGTGAGCACCATGTCAAATGGTGGTGTGTTGTTGTGGTATACTTCCACCGACCCAGCAGTGATGGTTGCGGCGTTTGTTTCCCCTCAGAAACAGAAAAAGGATTATTGCTAGGTATAGTACTATTGTTAAATTGATGCACAGCGGCCATCAATGAAATTAGAAGGTAGTCATCACAATTTCTAAGGATTACGATACGGCGGCAGATTTAAAGGTAATGAAACAACAGAATATCAAAATATCCACGGGTGTGCTGCCGGTCTATAGTGTCCAACGGGCACAATATTTCGGCGATCATACATGTCGCCATCATCAGGTGAACTGACGGACTGAGCTCCTGTGAACGTGCCGTCACGGAGATCCGTACGCTAAGGCTGCTCAGAGGGAACTGGGTTCGGTCGCGGCGGTGGCCGATTTAAATACCCTCCGCCCGCGGCGCGCTCACTCCGCCGTCCGCGCCCCGCGCCACGGTCGCGCAGTGGAACAGATTGCGACGGCGTCTGAGATGACGTCGGTGTGATGGCTCTGTCCGCCGTGGTCGTCACAACTATACGTTTGCTCGATTTACTCTTGATTAACCCAATCGCTGGTTCCCAAGCTTTGCTAAGATTATAGCCACAGTCACGGTTTATCAGGTCGTCATTGGTGCGAATTTCGATGGCCTCTCTAACAACGCTGTCCCAGTATCTCGACGTCTGTACCAGAATCCTCGTGCGGTCATACTCCATGGCGTGATTTTCCGACAAACAATGTTCAGCGACCGCCGACTTGCTCGGATACATCAGTCGAGTGTGCCTCTGGTGTTCACGGCATCGATCCTCGACGGTACGCATCGTCTGACCAATATACGACTTGCCACATTGACACGGAATCTGGTACACGCCGGCCTTCCTCAAATCGAGGTCATCTTTGGCGCTCCCCAACAGTGCACGAGTTTTATTTGGAGGACAAAACACAGTTCAGACCCGGTGTTTCTTCAGAATGCGGGCGATTACAAAATACTCCTCTGACCAATACTGGAATTTATCTCGTCCGTCGGATCTTACCAGATATAACTGATAGAATAAACATACAAAATCGAAAGAAGAGCAGCACGTTTCGTGACAGATTCATTTAGTAAGTTCAAGGCGTCATCGTGCTCTAGAGTCAGACACTGTGAGAGTAGCATTGTTTATCGTTTTGTTGTTCACTGTTAAAATAAGCGGGCGTAAGCTCGTAGACGAGTCGAGCAGTTATAGTGCTTACTCCAACGTATATCTCTCGGAAAGACCATAAAGGTATAATGAGAAATTCGCGCTTACATGAAGATTTACAAACAATCCTTCATATAGACCATTCGCTGCTGGAACAGGTAAGGTGAGAAGCGACGGTGATCCACAAAGAAGCGTCCGCCACATGCCATAAAGTGGCTTGCAGAGTCCGGATGTACATAGATGTAGATTATCGCCTTAGATTTCGATCAAGCTGACGTCTATTGTCCTCTCCATTCATCAAGACTAAAGTACATAACTTCGGAAATAGCAGTGGTACAGAGGTTGGTAATGCTGGTGAGGAAGTTACAGTCATGTGATTTGTTGAGCACTCGTAGTCCGTAACTTTCGGAACATAAACGCCTGGCTTGAAGTGTTCCCAACATTGCTGTTCCCTCTCATCTCGTCTGCAGTGCGGGAGTGGTTGTAAAGTCTAATGAATGAGTTTACTACTGTGGGACGAGGGAAGGACTGAGGGTGGCTTAGCTTTAATGCACGCAACACGTGGCCTCGGGGACATTAATCTTACATTAGCTAACCCGACGCTGGAAGCAAAAGGCCTATTTCCACAGCTCTCTCTGGGGAAGCGCACGCACCTGAAACCTCACTCTCCCCCATACTCCTCCCCCCCCCCCTATCTCTCTCTCTCTTTCTATTTGTGTGTGTATCTCTGTGTGTGTGTGTGTGTGTGTGTGTGTGTGTGTGTGTGTGTGAGTGTGGTCCTTGAGCTTGTGTGAGTATGTGTATGTAACCATACCGGGATAATGAAATCCGTTAACGAATAACAAAAGACCAAGGTGACATAAAGTCCTTTTTAACACGAACCTATAACATCTGATTCATGCGTCACCTACCTCTCTTGTCATGCGAACGACAACGAAATGCTTGCAAAAATTTGTATTGGATGGGAAGGTTGCCATTCTATCTTTCGCACGCACTACATTATTTTATGAATTATAGCTCTATATTAAATGAAAACCAAAGAATAGTCAGCTCTTATGATGTTACAGCAATGGTGCACCAGATAAGAGACTCGAAAGAGGAGTTGGCTTTACTTTGCTTAAGGGAACTGTCAGATAACAACTCAAAATTAATGTTTCCAAACCGATCCACTGGAACTGTATCATAGTATTATATTTTCAATGCAGTTGCTTCTTGTTTAGATATTTGCAAGATTTAAAGTCTAAATAATCTGTTTTTAAATTTTTTGAGATACTTTACAGACGTAAATTGCATTGTAAGTACAGTTCTCTTGCACAAAATGTTTCCTTTATTTTGTTGTGCATAGCTACTAAAAGTTAAATTTTGTTTCTTTTGTAACTTTTATTGTTACTATACTAGACACTTCAAATGGTTCAAATGGCTCTGAGCACTATGGGACTCAACTTCTGAGGTTATTAGTCCCCTAGAACTTAGAACTAGTTAAACCTAACTAACCTAAGGACATCACACACATCCATGCCCGAGGCAGGATTCGAACCCGCGACCGTAGCGGTACTAGACACTCAATTGCTCTATTTTCTTTGATAACAAAAGGACATTTTAGACTGCAGAAACCTAGCTCAAATATTTACGTTTCTCAGAAAGTAATATTGTATCAGTGTCTTGTGTTAGCAGATATTTCTGGACTAGGTTATTTACTATTTCTCTATATATACATTCTATATTTACATAAATGAGGAGGGATCAGCAATTAAACGCAAGGAAACTGGTTTAACATGGACTGTAACAAACCTGAGACGTCCTACATATATGAGAGATGTTCAATAAGTATTGTAACTCTTTCTTTTCTCGGCCTACTTTGGTTGAAGAAAAGCGGAATTTGTCGTGAGACATTGCGTAGTATCCCCAGTTCAGTTCGAATAATTGGCATAGCCATACGCAGCCTTCAAAACGACGTCTGCAACGGAGTTCCATTCCAAGCAGAGTTTCATTTGGCGGAATTCCAGAGTTTCGCAAATATTCGCAGGCAGTTGCAGAATGTCTGCAGAGAACGGGCAGTGGACAAAAGCACGGTGAGTCGCTGGACGAGGCGTCTGTAATCATCAGAACAAGGTCGCGCAAATCTGGAAATCTCCCGCGTCCTTGCCGGCCGCATACGGCTGTGTTACCTGTAATGTTGGAACGTGCAGACACTCTCATTGGAGGTGATCAGCAGATCACAATCAAACACCTCGCTGCACAACTGGATCTCTCTGTTGGTAGTACTGACATACTCGTCCACCGGTTGGATTCCTCAAAGGTGTGTTCCCGCCATCAGAAATTCACAAAGAGCAACGAAGGACCATCTCTATAGAGTTGCTTGCTCGTTACGAGGCTGATCGCGACAGACTTTTGCTCATATCTTCACAGGCGATGAAAGCATAGGTTCGTCACTTCGAAACGGGAACAAAACAGGCATTGCATTGAGTGGCGCCACGCCACCTCCCCTTCGAACAAGAAGTTAAAGGCCGCACCCGCAGCCAGTACGTCATGGCGGCTGTCTGCTGGGACTCTGAATGGGTTGTTCTGTTTGTTGTCCTCCTTGATGGTGCAACGATCATCTTTGAAATGTATTTTGCTAACCTCAGGAAATTGATGAAACGACTTCAGCACATTCGTTGCCACAAAAATGGCCGCGCGAGGTAGCCGCGCGGTCTGGGGCGCCTTGTCACGGTCGGTGCGGCTTCCCCCGTCGGAGGTTCGAGTCCTCCCTCGGGCATGGCTGTGTGTGTTGTCCATAGCGTAAGTTAGTTTAAGTTAGATCAAGTAGGGTGTAGGCTTAGGCAAAGATGACCTTAGGAGTTTGGTCCCATAAGACCTTACCACAAATTTCCAAATTCCACAAAAATTGAAACGAACTTCTCCTTCTCCGTGAGAATGTAAGGCCTCAAACAAGTCTGCTCATCCAAGAGTAGCTCACAGAACTTCATTGGACTCTTCTTCCTCGTCGACCCTACAGCCCCGATCTTGCACTTTCCGACTTCCGTCTGTTTGGCCCAATAAAGGGTATACTTCGCAGGAAGCTGCAATTGTGGGTGTTTGCTCACGCTGAAGTAGTTCATGGGAAGTTCAGTGGCAGTAGGAGGATACAAAATGAATTAGAAATACTTTCTACGAGGGTGAGTCAAATGAAAACCTTAAATTTCTAATAACAAACCGAAATTTCGCTCCGTTATCCTTTAAGTTGGTAAGCGTGCTACAAATGGCGTGCTGAATGGCCGGTATGTGGCAGCATAGTGCAGGTGCACACATACCGTCGCAGAATCAGTATAAAGATGACCGCCCCAATTGCGACTTGCACCAGGGAAGAACAGCGTTCAGTTATTCGGTGTTTGCTTAGTGAAGGTGTGAAACCTATTGAAATTCATCGACGAATGAAGGTTCAGTATGGTGATGCATGTCTGTCACAGCAGCAAGTCTACGAATGGAGTAGGAACTTCGCAAATTGTGTGACTTCAGTGGAAGATGATCCTCGTCCAAGTCAGGCACAACGAGTTGTGACTCCACAGAACATCGTAGCAGTTGAAGCCATAGTGAAGGAAAACCGCCGAGTGACACTGAATGACATTGCAGCACGTTTACAGATTAGTCATGGGTCAGCAAACCACTTTTCACTAAGTGTCTGCAAGATTGGTGCCACGGCAGCTGACTCCTGAAATAAGAGAACGCCGTGTTGATGCTTGTGAAGAACTTCTTCGGTTCTTTGAACGAGAAGGTGATGACTTCCTTGCAAGAATCTTTACTGGGGACGAAACCTGGGATCACTTCCACCAACCAGAAACGAAAAGAGCGAGCAAGGAATGGCGTCATTCCTCATCACCATAACGAAAGAAGTTTCGAACAGAACTATCAGCAGGGAATGTTATGCTGACTCTCTTTTGGGATGAAAAAGGCGTGATTTTGGAGCATTACATGCCTAGAGGGACCACTGTCACCAGTGCATCATACACAGATCTCCTAAAAAATCATCTGCGGCCTGCAATCAAATCAAAGCGACGTGGATTGCTGTCAGCAGGTGTCCATTTGCATCATGACAATGCAAGGCCCCACATTGCCCGTACAACAATTGCAACAATCACAGACCTGTATTTTGAGTGTCTTCCGCATCCACCATACTCACCAGAACCTGCCCCAAGTGATTTCCATATGTAGGGACCACTGAAAGATGCAATGGGAGGAAAGAAGTTCGGTTCTGATGAAGAGGTATGCCACGCGGTGCACGAGTGGTTGCGCGGACTACAGAAGAATTTTTCTCCAAAGGAATTTATGCACTTTGTAAGCGCTGGAGGGCTAGCATTGAGCGTGGGGGAGATTATGTTGAAAAGTGATACAGCTTTGTACCACTTTGTAATATTAGTAATTTACGCATAACAAACCGTAATATACGCTCAATAGTACACGCGTGATGGCCTAAAGTTATCGAACAATTGTAAAGTAAAAGAAATGAACCGACGCATAGCAGCGACAGAATCTATTATTCTTTATCTTTGCCGTTCTGGTGCGGTGTCTGTAAATCTCTATGTACATGTATCGATTAATGATATAAAAAAGAAGAATTCTGTTGTTTCAAGACAAATTTACTGTTTGTATTCCATGAAAGGCAGACGCGGACTTGCTGCGTTCCGCAACGGTATTTGATATTTCATGTGAAAATATTGAGTGAATATGCTAATTGTTATTTTTCCAATCAGAAAACATGTAGTTTCTTGTAACTGATTACGAACAGACAGCATCAAGAGTACGTTTTGACTGTTATGTATAAAGCATTTAATCACAATGGTCATCTATTGTAATTTAATATGAAAAATTCATCACCAGAAATTACGATCACGCTGATGGGCCGAACGCAGCATGAGGCAGAAGGAAAATTATCGTTTTCCTATTATTTCTGAACCAATTTTTTTTTAAATTGTGTAGTGTTGCATTTATTTTAAAGTCTATCAATCTTCTGGTCCCTTAGTGTTGTTCCAGGTATGACTACATCGCGAATATAAAAATTCACAGAAATGATAATGTTTCTCTTATTCAGGTATTTAATGCTCAAGGTATGTTATCATAATAGTGTAATCAATCCCTGATTCTGTTGCCAAGTGGCCCACCAAAATATTCACTTTTTCGACATTTTTTAAAAAAATATATAAAATAACAATTATTTTTCTTTTTGCCCCCCAAGAGCAACGCTACAACTTCTGCACAATAAATAATACACTCCTGTAAATGGAAAAAAGAACACATTGACACCGGTGTGTCAGACCCACCATACTTGCTCCGGACACTGCGAGAGGGCTGTACAAGCAATGATCACACGCACGGCACAGCGGACACACCAGGAACCGCGGTGTTGGCCGTCGAATGGCGCTAGCTGCGCAGCATTTGTGCACCGCCGCCGTCAGTGTCAGCCAGTTTGCCGTGGCATACGGAGCTCCATCGCAGTCTTTAACACTGGTAGCATGCCGCGACAGCGTGGACGTGAACCGTATGTGCAGTTGACGGACTTTGAGCGAGGGCGTATAGTGGGCATGCGGGAGGCCGGGTGGACGTACCGCCGAATTGCTCAACACGTGGGGCGTGAGGTCTCCACAGTACATCGATGTTGTCGCCAGTGGTCGGCGGAAGGTGCACGTGCCCGTCGACCTGGGACCGGACCGCAGCGACGCACGGATGCACGCCAAGACCGTAGGATCCTACGCAGTGCCGTAGGGGACCGCACCGCCACTTCCCAGCAAATTAGGGACACTGTTGCTCCTGGGGTATCGGCGAGGACCATTCGCAACCGTCTCCATGAAGCTGGGCTACGGTCCCGCACACCGTTAGGCCGTCTTCCGCTCACGCCCCAACATCGTGCAGCCCGCCTCCAGTGGTGTCGCGACAGGCGTGAATGGAGGGACGAATGGAGACGTGTCGTCTTCAGCGATGAGAGTCGCTTCTGCCTTGGTGCCAATGATGGGCGTATGCGTGTTTGGCGCCGTGCAGGTGAGCGCCACAATCAGGACTGCATACGACCGAGGCACACAGGGCCAACACCCGGCATCATGGTGTGGGGAGCGATCTCCTACACTGGCCGTACACCACTGGTGATCGTCGAGGGGACACTGAATAGTGCACGGTACATCCAAACCGTCATCGAACCCATCGTTCTACCATTCCTAGACCGGCAAGGGAACTTGCTGTTCCAACAGGACAATGCACGTCCGCATGTATCCCGTGCCACCCAACGTGCTCTAGAAGGTGTAAGTCAACTACCCTGGCCAGCAAGATCTCCGGATCTGTCCCCCATTGAGCATGTTTGGGACTGGATGAAGCGTCGTCTCACGCGGTCTGCACGTCCAGCACGAACGCTGGTCCAACTGAGGCGCCAGGTGGAAATGGCATGGCAAGCCGTTCCACAGGACTACATCCAGCATCTCTACGATCGTCTCCATGGGAGAATAGCAGCCTGCATTGCTGCGAAAGGTGGATATACACTGTACTAGTGCCGACATTGTGCATGCTCTGTTGCCTGTGTCTATGTGCCTGTGGTTCTGTCAGTGTGATCATGTGATGTATCTGACCCCAGGAATGTGTCAATAAAGTTTCCCCTTCCTGGGACAATGAATTGACGGTGTTCTTATTTCAATTTCCAGGAGTGTAGAATATCAGCACGACACATTGTTGAGTACTATTTGAGTATCTGGGATCCGCACCACGTCGGATTAAGGAAGACATCGAAGTAATTCAGTAGACGGCTGCTAGGCTTGTTACTGGTAGGTTTGCACAACACGTAAATGTTACAGAGATGCTTCGCGAACTGTGATGGGAGTCACTGGACGGAAGGCAACGTTCTTTTCCAGTAGCACTAGCGAGAAAATTTAGAAATCCATCATTTGGCTCTTGACTGCAGAACGATCTTACTGCTGCCCACGTACATTTCACGTAAGGACCACGAGGAAACTTTGGAGAGCTTAGGGCTTGCACGGAGGTATCAGGACCCTCGTTTTTCCCTCCCTCTCTTTTGGTAATGGAAAAGAAAAATAAGTGACTTGTAGTGGTACATCGTACCCTCCCCACGTACCGTACGGTGGCTTGAGGAGTGTTTCTGTAGATGTAGATGAAGCAATACGTTGATGATAGGAGGTTACTGATGTAGCAAGACGTTGCCTCTGACGTCGGTCAGTAGAGTTGTACCACGTCTATTAAAGTGGGTTCTGAACGGAGATCATGTTGAAAAAAAAAAGTGTTTTTGTATACAAAAGGTGGGAAATAATGTGGTGTGTAGGAATCCCCAGTAAAACTTATCTGCTTTCTGAAAAAAGTGTTTCATTGTTCATTGAATATTAAATATTTCGGTATATCAGTGCAGATGTGTTACCAATGCAGCTTGTTTTCGCCGTTTGCGAACTATCACCTGCGGAAAATGAATCGTTTAAGAAATATTACGGTAGTGAAATTCATTCAGTGCACGGAATGGAAAAACGTTTGTACTTACAGTAATGCCTTCATTTGATGCTTTGTCATTGTGCGTATCAGTCGTACTTGAGAGGAAACGGGTGTTCCTTACGTTATCATCTCCTCACTACACCGATAATGTCTCGAATTTGTTTGCCTTCTTTGCTGCTTTCTAGGTCATCCACCTGTGAGATGCTTCATGTCCTTCACAGTTCACATTTTCTGCGAAAAGTATATGTATTGCCGAGCTAAAAAGCAGGTTTCATTTTTAATTGCGTTATCCGGGGTTCTTTAATTAGCTCTACCTCTGGCTAATTAAGTCACTTTCTCACAGACATCGACCAAAATCGCCACGAAAAAAAGCGACAAAAAGAGATCCAATTTGCGCTCGGGAGAGGGGGGGGATGGGAGGGGTGTCTCTACTCTTGAGAAAAGGGACTCCACGAATAAAACTGTCCCGGGACGGCGGTCCTTGTTTATAGGCAACTGCGCGGCGGCGCTGCCAACTTCCACGCAATAAAACGGGGAGTCTCTCTCCTTTTGCAGAGCCACTTGGCAAGCGCACAGGACAGAGAGAAACAGTGGAAGATAGGAGGGAGTGAGAGGGAGAGAGGGGGGGGAGAGAGAGAGAGCGGGGATGGAGAGAAAGAGAGGGGGATGTGGAAGAGAGAGGAAGCAGGGACGACACAGTGGCTGAGGGCCTAGGGCGAAAAAACAGCGACACTGCTGCCGAGTGGAGTAGCCTTATCTACGGCCTCCTCCGAGAATTGCTTGTTTAGCGAGATGCATTGCCTTGTACGGGCGCTAATATCGGACGGCACACGCGTCCCCGGCGGAAATCCGGCAGTGGGGTCCTAAAGTACGTCCCGGGCCGGGCCACAAAGGATTCCCGCGGTGAGCGCCAGCAAGGGCAAACACCGGCCTCGCACCTGATGAGTGTAGCAAGTTTTCTGCCCGCGCCGCGGCAACGACAATAGCCGGCGAGCCGCGTGTGTAACGCTGCTGACCCGGACACCGGCTACGGTTTGTTGGTCGCCGTCCTTGTTTGGCGAGCGAGGGGTGGGCGGTCCCCGCTGCAGTGAATGGACCACGACCGCAGGCGACGCAACTCGCGTCGCTGACGCTCCAACTCGGTGGCCAAGTGATCTAGTTGGACTGATCTAACGAAGGCAACTTACCCTTCTGTGTGAATAACCTTTGTTCCGTGCAACGCAAATAGCCTGTGGAAATGGGTCAACGTTTCGCTATTGTGCTGTACTTCGCCCTCAAAAGTGTACAAAACCGTGTGCAACATTAAGAGCTACACTGAATTAAGTAGAGAAGTAACTGAAGTCACGAAGAGTTTACAGATATCTGACATTAAAATAAACTGTTAACATTTTATGGAGATGTAAATGAAATAAAGCCCGGAATTGTTATTGTTGTTGTTGTGGTCTTCAGTCCTGAGACTGGTTTGATGCAGCTCTCCATGCTACTCTATCCTGTGCAAGCTTCTTCATCTCCCAGTACCTACTGCAACCTACATCCTTCTGAATCTGCTTAGTGTATTGATCTCTTGGTCTACCTCTACGATTTTTACCCTCCACGCTGCCCTCCAATGCTAAATTTGTGATCCCTTGATGCCTCAAAACATGTCCTACCAACCGATCCCTTCTTCTAGTCAAGTTGTGCCACAAACTTCTCTTCTCCCCAATCCTATTCAATACCTCCTCATTAGTTACGTGATCTACCCACCTTATCTTCAGCATTCTTCTGTAGCACCACATTTCGAAAGCTTCTATTCTCTTCTTGTCCAAACTGGTTATCGTCCATGTTTCACTTCCATACATGGCTACACTCCATACAAATACTTTCAGAAACGACTTCCTGACGCTTAAATCTATACTCGATGTTAACAAATTTCTCTTCTTCAGAAACGATTTCCTTGCCATTGCCAGTCTACATTTTATATCCTCTCTACTTCGACCATCATCAGTTATTTTACTCCCTAAATAGGCGAACCTCAAAATTTTTATTTCTTATCCATGGATTTTAATACCTACTCCGAATTTTTCTTTTGTTTCCTTTACTGCTTGCTCAATATACAGATTGAATAACATCGGGGAGAGGCTACAACCCTGTCTCACTCCTTTCCCAACAACTGCTTCCCTTTCATGCCCCTCGACTCTTATAACTGCCATCTGGTTTCTGTACAAATTGTAAATAGCCTTTCGCTCCCTGTATTTTACCCCTGCCACCTTCAGAATTTGAAAGAGAGTATTCCAGTTAACGTTGTCAAAAGCTTTCTCTAAGTCTACAAATGCTAGAAACGTAGGTTTGCCTTTTCTTAATCTTTCTTCTAAGATAAGTCGTAAGGTTAGTATTGCCTCACATGTTCCAACATTTCTACGGAATCCAAACTGATCTTCCCCGAGGTCCGCTTCTACCAGTTTTTCCATTCGTCTGTAAAGAATTCGCGTTAGTATTTTGCAGCTGTGACTTATTAAACTGATAGTTCGGTAATTTTCACATCTGTCAACACCTGCTTTCTTTGGTATTGGAATTATTATATTCTTCTTGAAGTCTGTGGGTATTTCGCCTGTCTCATACATCTTGTTCACCAGATGATAGAGTTTTGTCATGACTGGCTCTCCCAAGGCCATCAGTAGTTCTAATGGAATTTTGTCTACTCCCGGGGCCTTGTTTCGACTCAGGTCTTTCAGTGCTCTGTCAAACTCGTCACGCGGTATCTTATCTCCCATTTCATCTTCATCTACATCCTCTTCCATTTCCATAATACTGTCCTCAAGTACATCGCCCTTGTATAAACCCTCTATATACTTCTTCCACCTTTCTGCCTTCCCTTCTTTGCTTAGAACTGGGTTGCCATCTGAGCGCTTGATATTCATACAAGTGGTTCTCTTCTCTCCAAAGGTCTCTTTAATTTTCCTGTGGGCAGTATCTATCTTACGCCTAGTGAGACAAGCCTCTACATCCTTACATTTGTCCTCTAGCCATCCCTGCTTAGCCATTTTGCACTTTCTGTCGATCTCATTTTTGAGACGTTTGTATTCCCTTTTGCCTGCTTCATTTACTGCATTTTTATATTTTCTCCTTTCATCAGTTAAATTCAATATTTCTTCTGTTACCCAAGGATTTCTATTAGCCCCCGTCTTTTTACCTACTTGATCCTCTGCTGCCTTCACTATTTCATCCCTCAGAGCTACCCATTCTTCTTCTACTGTATTTCTTTCCCCCATTCCTGTCAATTGTTCCCTTATGCTCTCCCTGAAACTCTCTACAACCTCTGGTTCTTTCAGTTTATCCAGGTCCCATCTCCTTAAATTCCCACCTTTTTGCAGTTTCTTCAGTTTCAATCTGCAGTTCATAACCAATAGATTGTGGTCAGAATCCACATCTGCCCCTGGAAATGTCTTACAATTTAAAACCTGGTTCCTAAATCTCTGTCTTACCATTATAAATGGGAAAATATTAGAGCAAGAGTTAAAGCACTGGCATGCAATACGTCACTTGAGGAACAACTTGATATTCGGTTTGAGACACAGATATTTAACTTAATGAATGGTGCTATTAGACGAAGTCTACGGAATAATATAATTACCAAGGCTTCGGCCATCAGTCAGTTGATATAAAAGTTTTCTGTGTATCATACCGCGGTATAACATAAAAAGCTTTACTGGAGAAACCAACGTTTCGGACGCGGCTACGGAGGCCTTCTTCTGGGTCAGTAGACACAGAAGAATGCCGCTGTACGCGTGGCCGAAACGTTGGTCTCTCCAGTTAAGTTCATTACGTTATGACGCGGAATGATACTCGGAAAACATTCATGTCTACAGAAGTAAATATGGAAAGAGACACTTGTGAAATTTCGCAAAATACTGTGACTTCTAGTGTTAATATAAGAAGGTGAAACCAAGATTACAACAAGAAAAGGTTCACTATTGTCAAAATGAGAGTTGTCAGACACGTAGAGGTGTAGATAGCACGAAGTCTCAAACGACAGACAGAAATAAGAGCAGAATTAGCAATAACGTCTCTAAATAAGAAATATAAAATGTAGAAATAAATGGAAATAGCACCTGTGTAGGATAGAGAGTGAGAGACTACCAAAAATACTGGAAAAATAAAAACGAACAGGACATAGGGAGACCCAAATACATATGGGAAAGTTTGAAATAGGTGCAAAAGTGATAGAAATTATGAAGATGATGAATTAAATATAAAACAAAACTGATCTTCAAGTTTTTGTGTATAGTGAAGGAGACCATAAGGAGAGGATATTCCGGAGATGTAAAGATATATTCTCCCTATTTATACGACTACAGCATTTGTAGAAGTAATAAGCTACAAATAATCTCCACGATATCGAATTCCTTTGAAACAGAAGTCGTGGCAGATCTCGGCCTGACATGCTGCCCTAAACTGCCAAGGTATAGTCAATGGTAATCAGTTCGGAAGAGCCTGGGAACCCAACAGTTCAATGTGATTCTTTCGAAATGTGTTAAAAAAGAAGCCTCTGTTAGGTTGGAGTTTATACAGCAGCATAACACTGGGCATTCGCCTGTTTCTCTGTGAGCAATAAACTTCTCAACAAAATCTAGCAGAAACAGCTGTCCTCATTTATTAGCTACATTTAGAAAAAACAACAATCTCTTTCCGAGAAGTATAGTTAGCAAACCATATGGTTGAGCAGTTTAGGTATTATGTTGTTAGATATGTACCTGTGTACTGAAGTCTTGAGCTTTGGTACTCTCCTATTTCAAGAAAGTTACCATTTCACATGCATCATTACCCATTGAGTCACGGTAGCTCGTTAGCTAATTATATTGTGGTAACTATGAGACCAACCTTGCCGTCACATAAGTTACAAGAAGCTTTCTGCGGACGTTTTACCATTAATTGATGACATTTCTCTCTCGCTCGCCTCATTATCGTCTTAGAACACAGCTTAGCCTTAGGGGAGCCAGCATTGCACCACGGGATCTACGTGATCAATCCAAACGGTCACGTTACCCCGGTATGGTTGCCCAAATCATCACTGAACCCATGTGAAAGACACTCATACTCTCGATATGACTTTCTTCCATTGCCCCATACTCCAGGTTTTACAGTTTCCTGTTACTGACATCTGCTTTACTGATGTATAGTTCTGTAAGTCCAGCTCCCACTGCAGTCCGTAGCCCATGGAACTGCCTCCGTGTAGTTTTGGTGCTGACAGTGTTAGCGATTGTGACATTCGGTTCTGTTGTAAGTTTTGCAGCCATCGTCGTCTTACTTTTCTTCATAGGCCTCCTCTTCAATGACCGTCTGTCTCGATTACTCAAGATACAACTTTGTCCGTGTTGTGTCTTAGCGGATGATGTTATTCCGCTTTCCCTGTACGTGGTATAAATCTTCGCTACGGTTCCTCTTGATACGTCACACACTTTGACTACAATTGACAACTACTGTTTGAACATTTTCAAATTCACTTTGCTCCGACATAAACACTGTTTTGACGACTGACACTTTCGTCTTATTGGGGACATTGTACAGGTGACTTTCGTGATCAAATACAACAACGCAGACTGAAGTCTTGGCTACCATAACCATTCATGTTCAAGCATGCATTTCTAGCTGTGTTTCCATATTTTTTCCAATTTCTGTAAATAATATGGAGGATAACTTTGATGACGACTCTGATGCGTGTAGAAAAGTTGCAACCCAGTGAACTAAATCCAAATACTGGACTACCTTCGGAGAATCGACCGAGCAGAGATGGCAGGTAGATATTCATGAATAGGCGGAACGACACAGTATTGTTCGACTGCACTGTTGTTTTCCACAGCTTAAAATATAAAAATGTTATATTATCTAAGCTTGTAATTTCATCAGGATCTAAAGTGGAACGATAATATCAGACTATTTGCAGAAAATGCCTATGCCTGACTGAGATACCGTAATGACATATAAGTATGACGGATGTAGCTTATAAAACTTTCATTATGTTTCTTAATACTTTTCAACACTGTCGTACTCTTAGCAGGTATGATCAGTAAATAAGAAAGCTTTTATCCTCAGAAGAGCTGTGTGTTGCGCAACAGGTTTGTCTAGCAAGGGGGAGAACGTCGCATAAAAGTACATTACATTTCAGTGGAAGACATTCCTAGACAAAGGCATATCTTAGAGATGTTGACTAATTTCGAAATCGCATGTTCCAAGTCAATCAGGTAATACATTGCGAAATTCCTTGTGTGATCGTTACTGTAAAACTAGATAATAAAATTAGGTGGTATTGTGAGACTACGCTGATTATCTGTGTGTGGTTGCGACGTTTATTCCTTTTCACAGAATGGGGAATTTATTTTATCTTATCACATATATTTCATTCACATTGTCCTTGAGCTTATGTATGTTCATGTTTAACAAAGACTTAAATTGCAAGGAAACAGTTAACTCTGGAGCCTGATAAAAAAGAATTAAGCACTGAATTACAGGGCAGCACCTATGCCATAATACCTAGAAAAGAAGAGTGTAATCACAACGCTACATTTATCTGAAATAAACTTGTTAATATAAAATGACACAAAGTTATTTCTTGTGTAAGACGTCGTGATCTCCCGACATTCATTGCTTACATATTCCGCCCTCACAATCATATTCCGCACATCAAGACGCTTCATTCGAACCCCAACTCGATAAGACAAAGTCCATGTTGTATGAATTCATGTAAACGATACACAAATAACAAGTGCTCACCAGGGTTGAGATACTCGAGGCTGGCGTACATACACACATTCGAGACACAACGGTCACAAGAGCTTTCAGTTCGACAGAGGCGGACCGCACGCCGAGAGGCTGGTCCCTTCAGAGGGCGATTCAGCCTATCTACATCGGACAGAGACTGCCCGTGGAGCGGACAGTGTTTGCCCGAGTGAAAGGGGAGAACTACCCTGTGTTTGGCTTAAAAGCAAATTCCGCTACATTGTGTGGGAGCGGACAGCCTACGTATTCTTTACAAACATAGCACACAGTTTCAGAGATTCTCACAGGGAGACAGCAAACGCCAAACGCTGATGCTACAGATTTCCCGATTATTCGCCTTAAATGAAACGTCATTCTCTCGTTTTAGAAGAGCAATGCTGATTGCCAGACATTATTCCTGACACCTTGAGTGGCCAAGCAGTTATAGCCGCTTTAGTCTGGAACTGCGCGACCGCTACAGTCGCAGGTTCGAATCCTGCCTCGGGCATGGATGTGTGTGATGTCATTAGGTTAGTTAGGTTTAAGTAATTCTAAGTTTTAGGGGACTGATGCCATCAGAAGTTAAGTCCTATGGTATTCAGAGCCATTTGAACCATTTGTCACCTTTAGCTGCAGGAGTAATGGAAGAGACCGAAAGATACACCCCCTCACATCTGGCATGGAGAGGGTCCGTTCCGTTGTCGCTCTGGGAGCGAGAACACATAATGAGAGCGTGTGCGCTCGCACGCGTACTCAAAGAGCGAGGAACAAGTCTCTCCTCAGTACTTCACTGGGAGAGCACCTCTGTCGAGAGCGAATTGGAGTGCGTCTCTATACTGACTCCTTGCGATTAAGCGTTGTTCACTGTGTAGGCCACCACACTTATTATGCGGTGTGAATGAACAGAGTGATGGTTAAATGCCCGTGAGCGAATTTTTGAGTGCCATTGCGGTGGACTGGCTATCTGACCGGTGTTCTACTCCAATAGGTAGACTAGGGGCGAATAGGAGTCCTTGACTTCATCTAGGCTTAGGGAGAGTTTGATTGGCAAAGGTCAATCCCGATAGAACGAGAGTTATCTTATTTGTCAGCAGCGAGCGGCGCAGACAGCAGTCATTGCAGCTTACGGTATTGTGTGCTACAGCTCTTGCAAGCCCCATATTTCCTCCACAACAATACACTTCACTGCATTTCTCATACGACAGCCTCGACTGTACCTAGCAACATTCTAACAGATAATTATTCAAGTTGAGCACACGCGGCCCTCAGCCATTCTGCCAAGTCAATAACAATCTTAAACTTTGTATAGAAATTTCATTAGCGAATCCTATCCTTAAGAGGTTATTGCAAATTCCGAAAAGAACCCAGAAATAACTCGTTCAGTTCATAACTAAAAGTGCTATGTGATTTCTCAGAATTTTTGGAAAATAAATAATAATTTAATTTGTTTCATGTTTTTCTTACACTAACTAACTCTACTCCAGTACCCAAGTATACCACCAGTTTTGTTAGAACTTTTGTGAATTTTTGTGTCACTTCCTTACAGCGGACGACTTCAGAAGATATTTATTGCTGAAAGTTTTTCAGGCATTTCTCTTTAGAACGTTATGAGCGTCTGTCTGACTTCTGTAGTATTGTGGGGGTGGAAATTGCATCTTGCAGGAGCCACAGGGTAAAGGTTACATCTCAGATTAATCTGTTGCGCAGAATGACAGAATAGCACCCACACGCTCACAGAAAATGGCGACCCTGCCAGGATAGGTAAAATAGGTAAGCTACCAGGATAGGAAAGTTTCAGGATAGTTAGGAAAGGCAGGTCGCAGCAGTAGCACTTTGAATAACCTTCTTTCATGTATTAAATAGCTAATTGCAAAGATTGGGATCAGACTAGATACAGGTAGTGAAGAAAGCAGAATTCTAGGGAAAAGGGCGTGTGTAATTGTGTTGGAAAA
Source organism: Schistocerca nitens (assembly GCF_023898315.1). NCBI lineage: Eukaryota > Metazoa > Arthropoda > Insecta > Orthoptera > Acrididae > Schistocerca > Schistocerca nitens. Next base: position 544,461,618 of record NC_064619.1, on the reverse strand, counting down.
TTTTGCATTTTTTACGATTTTTGTGTAGTTGTTAGGGCATAGGATTTTCAGGTGATAGGCACGGACGTAGAGTGACGCAGAGACGCAGTGTGACGAATCATCGTATAAGTTAGAATTAAGAAATAACATTTTTTCCCTTTGCAAGCGCACAAGTGGAAATTGGAGACTGTAGCTGAGCAGACAGAACATTAGCCGAGAAATCACGACGTTGTTGTTATTGTTGGTTCAACCAACTGGTAAGTGGTCGTACAGTTTTGTAGATAGGGTTGTGGTGTGTTGAAAGAATTTCCATGTTAACGAGAGCACAAGCCAAAAGGTTAGGTGGGAGACAGCAAGCAGAGACAAGATTGGGGAGATCAACTAGATAGACAGCAAGTAAACGAGCTTACTGAGAATATTACAGAAGGTGAACCTGAGAATAGGACAGACGGTGAATCAGAGAATAGGATAGTCGGGGAGCTGCAGAATCAGCAGGCTCAGTTACACTGGGATAAAATTGAGACAGATCAGACACAATGGGAATCGAAGGGACGAGAACATCGAATTTCCAAAATATGAAATTCAAGGTAGGGCACATTCTGAGCCAGAAATAGGCAGACCACGTAGGAAATGGCAAAGATTAGAAGCGAAACGAGCACAGGAAACGCGTTTGTTTGCCGCATATTCAGGGACAGAATACGCGTCAATACAGTAAATGAACCGGCAGTTAGCTAACGTTCAAAGATAAGTAGACAGTGAGGAAGAGGGGGAACATTTAGAATACGTCGAACCTATCGTACACATTCTAAATATGCCCCATCAACAGACACAGAATTTTGCGGAGTTACGAGCGCCACGAAAAGGTTCCGTAACAGACGCAACTGTACCTGTAAACACAAGACATACACAACAGAGAGGGCAGAATGTGGAGTTGTTTGCGCCACCTAGGGGTTCAATGACAAAAGCAACTAGTCCTCAACACAGACAGCACGGGTTATTGCAGGTACCAAATTTAGAAACGCCACAGCATAGCCCAGTAAACGACGTAACTGACCGAGTAAAAAACAATAGATCGAGAATACATAGTTCAGCAGAAGGTAGTGTTACAGGACAGGACGCGATCATGGAGATGTTACAAAAAATGAACGCTAGTATGACGAAACAGAATACACAGACAACAAAACAGTATCAGGAACTGAAACAGGATCATCAGGCTATTAAGACACAGATCCAACAGGTTAACATCCAGATGGAAGAAGGTATCGCTAGAATTGATAGTCAGATCACTCAGATAAACAAAGACGCGAAAGAATCGAGAGAAAGAATTCAGGTACTGACACAAGGTCATCAGCAATTACGCACTGACGTGGACAAGGTCCAATAGGACATCGTAAACGTTGAAGAAAAGGTGGAACGTTTTACGATAAAAGCTATTCGAACAGAAATACAAATTTCGGAAGAACAAGCAATTCAAAGCAAGGTCGCAAAGGTTGAACTGAAAAAATGTGACCAGCGAATCAATATAATAGAACTTAAAAACAAAGATCAGTTTGAAAAGCTTCGAACAGAGTTGATACAAACTATCGAAGAAAAGATCGAGACCAATTACACCTGTAGCGAAACAACTGACACGTCAAGCATTAATTCAGTACACGAACACGCGCCGTCTAAGAAGGTTCAAGTAGAACCAAGGTTAGACGTAACACTCGCGCAGAAATCGAAACAGAAAACCCCAATTAAAGTAATACATGACATGCTACAGGACCAGGCACAGTATCTAGAGAAACGGAACACATGCATTCAGCCGATACCAATCGAAAGACAGGCGACTGAACCAGTAAATCCAATGACACAACATAATAGCAGCACAGATATGATACGGCGAACGACGAGAGTAGAAACACACGAACAACACTTTTGTTCACCTATGATACGATATGACGCGGATATGGGTCAGATATTGAGAATAGGCAGACAGGCAGGAGATTACCAGAGAATAAACACGACGACACAAACAGTGGCAGATTATTTGAGTCCATGAATCAGCAACAAACCGGATTTATGGTTCAAATGGTTCAAATGGCTCTGAGCACTATGGGACTTAACTGCGGAGGTCATCAGTCCCCTAGAACTTAAAAGTACTTAAAACTAACTAACCTAAGGACATCACACACATCCATGCCCGAGGCAGGATTCGAACCTGCGACCGTAGCAGTCGCGCGGCTCCGGATTGAGCGCCTAGAACCGCTAGACCACCGCGGCCGGTACAATGGAGGCAATTGGCATAGAAACGATAACCAGAATAATTGGTACCGAAATGGGAACGGTAATGGACACTCATACAGTGGCGGATATGGGTTTAGGAATCAAAATGCCAACGGTCAAGGGTACTTTGAAAGAGGTCACGATATTAGAAACAGCAACTGGCAAGACCAGGGCGCGAATAATTACGGAGAAAATTATGGTCCAGAAAGACTAGAACAACAAAGCAAAGGGAACCCAGAAGTAGAAATTAGGCCACCGAATACCGCAAAACGTAAAGATTGAAGTGAAAAATGCGGAAGAGGTTAGACAAACTAACGTCCACCCTATCTTATACTAATCACTAAATAAAAGTTAAATTAATAGATCAACAGAACAACATAATTAAAAGAAAATAAGGACACAAAACAGACTAACAACCTCTTGTAGCATTGAGTATCCTGCAACATGCACACAGACAAGAAATGACACACAATCCATAAAAGAGTGAAGAAGGACATAATTAGAATAAAGAAAAGAAATCATATTGGCCACTATCAGAAAATTCTTGCATTACATGAAATCAGAGTTTTTTGTGAATAAAATATATATGTAGAACAAAAATTGTAAATATTTCTACGCGTCAGAGGGACATCGCCACCAACACCAATCACCAACTCCCTTAACACCAGATGCTTCGAGATAGCGACGGAGAGGGTACAGACATATTGAGAAAGCACTTAGGGCAATAACAACAACATGAAGACCGTGCCACACTGGAAATGCAGGTTGCAACCAGGTTGGTCTTCAGGAGGAAGACGCACAGCACGGACATTTCATATGTCACGACACTGCTACTCAACGGAAGAGCGTGGGCAGAATCATAATACGACGAGACGACAATGAAGGTACAAAAAACTACTAAGATCTACAAACTCATCAAGTAACATTTGGAAAGATAGTCAGATCCTACAAATCCTATATCACTCCTACACTAAAATTCACATATTCCTAGACCAAGAAGAACAGAAGAATGCAAGAAAGAAGAGAAGAACAGAAGATGCAAGATAAAGAAGGGCAGAAGACAGCAAGACACCTTTCTGTCCTATCCTACAAAGCAAATTGCTACAAACGTCTTTCCATGAACCTTGAGGCGTGGCAACTACCACAATCACCTCTCCAAAAATGAACCTTGAATCGTCAAACAAAAACAAGCGAACGACAAACAGAATATTAAGTAGTACCAACCAACATTATCTAGAAATAGATTCAGAAAAATGAACAGTATTCTCCCTAACACATCATCAAATTGCCATAGCGTACCAGTTGTGAAGTACCAAGACGTCACAGCACAATATTGGGTGACGATCGTCGGTAGTGTACTACAATCGTTGAACTGCCATACTGCACCAGGTGTGACCGTAAAGGAGTACAAGGACATCACTGTGTATTCAGTAAACCACAGTCATGAACAACCATTGGTTAGAATTCCACTTCATGATGACAAAGTCAACAAATAAGACACGGCATCGCATGCTATAGTGCTTTTCACATGATTTGTGACACCCATATAAATGAGTCGACGCCTCACAGTACTTCAGTGGAGATCGTCAAGCACAGAAACTGATAGAGCAGCACAAAACGAAAAGACTATTTCGAAAAATAAATAAATAAATACTCTCTGCACTAAAACAAGTGTAGATTTATGAAAATTATATACATTTGTAAAATGATATTTTTCTTCTCTTTCTTTGCAAAAGTAACTATTTCTATTATCCATGTAAAGTCCATAATTTATAGATGCCTTAAAACCTTTTATAAAGAAACTTAATATAGTTATATAATCTCACAAACTCATGGAAAGTCTATTTATTTCTTTTATATGTAAAATTAGAAAACGTTTTATGCAAAATTTTTCTTCTTTAAGTAACATTCAAAAACACCTTCTTGGGGTAATAATATTGATACCGAGGATAGAATTAAGAGGAAACGCTTCCTCATTCTTACACAAAAAAAAACAGACACATAAAGAAAAAGATAATGCCTAAATAAATAAAACAAAGTAACACAACAGAGCTTTTGCGAACATTTACGCAAAGCGTAAATGAAGAAATGAAATAACCTCACCAAGACATAATACACTGTACGCTTATGAGTTTAGAAAAATTGTAAAAACAGTTTTTGGAAATGAAAAAGAAAAACAGAGACATGTGTTGGCATCAACAAAGAATAACAACCTTTGTAAAGTCTATATTTGCCTAACAACAAAACATAAATTGTAGAAAAAAAAGAAACAATAGCTATAAAGAAATCATTAGAAAAAAATTGTTAAGAATGGCTGAGAAAAGTTTATTGGAAGATCTAAAACAACAATTTTTGCCTCATTTTGTCAATGTTTTCCGCAGCATTGACAAACCCCAGACAAAAATTTTGTCAGAAGGAGGGAGGTATGTAAGACGTCGTATTCTCCTGACCTTCATTACTTACATATCCCGCCCTCACAATCATATTCCGCACATCAAGACGCTTCATTCGAACCGAAACTCGATAAGATAAAGTCAATGTTGTATGAATTCATATAAACGATACGCAAATAACAAGTGCGCACTGTGGTTGAGGTACTCAAGGCTGGCGTACACACACACATTCAAGACACGATGGTCACAAGAGCCTTTAGTTCGACAGAGGCGGACCACATGCCGAGAGGCCGGACCCTTCAGAGGACGATTCAGCCTGTCTACATCGGACGGCGACTGCCTGTCGAGAGGAAAGCGGTCGCCCAAGTGAAAGAGGAGAACTACCGCGTGTTCGGCTTAAAAGCAAATTCTGCTACATTGTGGGGGAGCGCTCAGCCTACGTATTCTTTATAAACATAGAACCCAGTTTCAGAGATTTTCACAGAGAGACAGCAAACGCCAAATGCCAATGCTACATATTTCCGGATTGGTCGCCTTAAACGAAATGTCATTCTCCGGTTTTAGAAGAGCAATGCTGATTGGCAGACAATATTCCTGACGCCTTGAGCTGAAGGAGTAATGGAAGAGACCGAAAGATATACCCCTTCACATCTGGCATGGAGAAGGGCCGTTCCATTGTCGCTCTGGGAGCAAGAACACGTAATGAGAGCGTGTGTGCTCGTACGTCTACTCAAAGAGTGAGGAACAAGTCTCTCCTCAGTACTTCACTGGTAGAGCACCTCTATATTGAGTCCTTGTGATTAAGCGTTGTTCACTGTGTCGGCCACCACACTTATTGTGTGGTGTGAACGGACAGAGTTATAGTTAAATGCCTGTAAGCGAATTTTTAGTGGCATCGCGGTGGACTGGCTATCTGACCGGTGTTCTACGCCAATAGGTAGACTAGGGGCGAATAGGAGTCCTTGATTTCATCAAGGCGTAGGGGGAGTTTGATCGGCAAAGGTCAATCCAGATAGAACGAGAGTTATCTTATTTGTCAGCAGCGAGCGGCGTAGACAGCAGTCATCGCAGCTTACGGAATTGTGCGCTACAGCTCTTGCAAGCTCCATATTTCCTCCACAACAGTACACTTCACTGCATTTCTCATGCAACAGCCTCGACTGTACCTAACAACATTCTAACGGATAATTATTCAAGTTGAGCAGACGCAGCTCTCAGCCATTCTGCCAAGTCAATAACAATCTTAAACTTTGTACAGAAATTTCATTAACGAATCCTATCCTTAAGAGGTAACTTCACATTCCCAAAAGAACCAGGAAATAACTCATTCAGTTCATAACTAAAAGTGCTATGTGATTTCTCAGAATTTTTGACAAAGAAATAATAATTTTCGTTAGTATCATGTTTTTCGTACACTAACTAGGACTACTCCAGTACCCAAGTATCCCACTAGTTACATAGGAAATTTTGTGAATGTTTGTGTCATTTCCTTACAGTGGATGTCTCCAGAAGATATTTATTGCTGAAAGTTTTTCAGGCATTTCTCTTTAGAATGTTAGGAGCGTCTGTCTGACTTCTGTACTGTTGTGCGGGCGGAAATTACATCTTGCAGGAGTCACAGGGTAAAGGGTACATCTCAAATTAATCCGTTGCGCAGAGTGACAGAATAACACCCACAGGGTAAAGACATGAATAGCAAACTGTCCATACAGTTAAATCAGTGCGAGCAAAGTAAAACTGGCCTGGAAAGTGTTTTATGCAGGGCCACCCAACTTTTTATTTTCCGCACGCAGGTTGGATCTACATCTACATCACACTGCGCAAGCCACCTAATGATGTGTGGCGGAGGGTACTTTCGGTACCACTATCTGATCCCTCCCAACCCTATTCCTCTTGCGAATAGTGCGTGGGTAGAATGATTGTCGGTAATCCTCTGTATTGGCGGTAATTTCACGAATTATCTCCTTGTGGTCAATATGCGAGATGTATGTGGGGGGAAGTAATATGTTGTTTGACTCCTCCTGAAAAGTTCTGTACCGAAATTTCAATAGTGAATCTGTATGTTGGGTTGACTATCTTAAAGCGCACCACATATTTTCCAAGTCTGTTTTACTTTGCTCACCCTGTAATAGAGATACATTCATGTACGTTTCTGCCCTTCCATAGACCTTTGCCATTTCGATGGAGAAAGAGACCACATCCCTCCTCTATCAAATTGCAGCGGCGTTTTAGCGGTTTGGCGCTCTCCTCGTGCTTAACTATGATTTTGAAATGATCCAACTGCGTTCGCCAGATTTCCGACCACATCTCACACCATCTCCCATATTACAAATACTTACCATGTAATATTTATAAAATATGACTCTTCCTTTAACAGAGGCCTTGTTATTTGTTAAACTCGTTATTACTTTAGGACTCCTCAGTGTTCAAATAATATATAATTCACTATTTGATATTTCGTGCCGTAGTTCACCCCATGGTTTCTCTGTTCATTCAAAATCTCCATCCTGTCGAGCATGGGGGGCGGTTAAGTCGCCCATCCTCCATGGGCTCTTTCGCAAAAAAATAAATAAATAAATAAAAATACCTGATTGTTGGAATATCTTTGATGCGAGATCCAACTTTTCCCCCGGTGGACAGAGCTGTCCACCCTCCACCTCTCTTCTTCCCCATCTAGTGCTGTGCATCATAGCTACCTTACAGTGGGAACAGCCGTTCTTTCTGCTCATCTCTTCCGAAATAAATAAATAGATGTAGATAATGTTGTAGGTAGGGTCCATTTTCCTTTCCTCCTTCTTGTCCATTCTTGGCCTTTGCTCCATTCTCGGTGGAACGGAAAACCCTGTACATGCCTATATTTCCTGTCGTTGAAATCAAGAACTTGTGCGCTGCTCACACATTTGATCCGCACCTCTAAATCTGCAAAGGCATATCTTTAGTGTCTCGAAAGGTTTTTGAATCGTAGTGGAAATGTGTTGATCATGCTTTACAAGACCGTACACATTCATCACAGTTGTAGAAATCTGACGTCATACTCTAACAACGACACGATTTAAAGGACTATAGGCAGAGACAGATGCTTTTTTAAAAAATTTTGTGTTACATTTCGTCGTTATCGCCGAATTTCGTTGTTATTTCTCAATATTTTGTTATTTCTAGACAATTCTCTCTTTTTTGCACGACGTTATTTTTTCGTACCTATTGTTATTTTCTGACTTCCTTTTTTTAAAGTACATACGTTTTTACCTTTATCCTCTTCCGATTTTTTCCGGTTTTGCTGGAAACAAGTGTAGCTATTTTTACTTTTGTTGTTGTTTTGTGTTGTTGTTCCAGCCTTCCAGCTGTAGAAGGTTTGGGTACTGCTCTTCTGTACAATCCTCCTCATCTCCTCATTGCTACTGCAGCCTACATCCACAAGAACCTATTTTAAACTTCCCCTTCGCATCATATTAATTATTCCTTGATGCCTCAGTATGTGTCCTATCGACCGATCCCTATATTTCCTTAAATCGTGTTATAAAATTATTTTCTTCCCAATACAGTTCAGTGTCTATTAGTAGCTTCATCTATCCATCAAATCTTCAGCATTTCCGCTAACACTATATTTGTACAAGGATGAAAAACTGTCCTTAGCATAGCAACTGTCATTTGACAAAGTACACCATTTCTGTTGTCATGAAATCTGCTTTCATGGTTAATTATGAAGGGATTTTATTGCTTCCGTTTTTATACACTGCTGATATTTGCCATTCGCGGTTTGCACAACCAACGCTTTAACAGATTACATCAATAGACGTCATCTTTATCATCCTAGAATCAAAGTAAGAACCTTATGCTACGAACGCAAAATTTGATGAGTTTATCGCCGTAAGAGTTATCAGCCTAATTTTGAGGTGCAACCCAGTGTTACCTTCACATGTGACTGACATATTTCAAAAGTGTTGTAGTTTCAGCACCAAATATTCCTTTTGTCGCAATAACGAAGGCAAATTCAAACTGTTTTAACTTTCATTAGATTATTATGGAGTTAACAGATTTGTTTGCAGGTGACACATTTTCCGATACACTTGCACAACAAATCGTTCACAACACGACCATTCACGCGGAGACCTTTAATACCGTATAACAATTAAATTACTTATTTCCGTAGTACGAAAGTATAGATTCTAAACACATCATTTACAGCACTTGATGTTGAGAAACACGTAAATAATTATCATCCAGTCATAGAATAGAACCCATCAAGCCACAGAAAACTGTTCCTTCTGCTACAACTGAACCGTGAGAAAGTTCTATATTATTTTGGCTGTAAATTGTATAAAATTTGTGGTGATGGACTGGTGAAAGATTACATTCTCATTATGAGATTGCTATGCAAATGTACGTAATTCCATAAGAAGCTATCGCACTCTTCGTATAGCATGACTGGCGTTTATCTATCATAATTATGTGACCACAGCGATGTTTGGGTGAATTCGGATATCCTGTGCTGTTGTTGGCTAATAGACGCAAATCAAGCAGGCACCATGTCACTGTGCGTGTTTGTGAAGCTTAAGTGCAGTTAAAATTTTGAGAGATATTCCGCCTTATGAAAGATACTGTTTGCTTTTTATCTCCTGAAACATTTTTCTCCGCTGTGGTACCTTTTGAATTATGCACATACATATGTACTTAAAGTAGCAATTACTAAGCATCAGATTTTGAATTACATTTATAGTTAGTGAAACATGTTGCATAACTGATACCCAAAATATTATATACATATGCTAGGGCGAAAGTCATGCGCGGAATATTAGTTTGGAAAACGAACACGTATGTAGTTTACATGTACCTTACATGATGTTAATACGTTATTTTTATGCTGGTAACTGCACTACGTTTTTACAGCTTGTCATTTGCAAGAACAACAAAAAAAAGTTTTTACTTTACCAGTGACTAATGAAAGCTATCACAGCTGTGTTTTTACAAAATTTATTGTCTCACTACCGGTTTGTTTTTATAACTTCATCAGGATACTGAGATGCGCTAACATCATGATGTAAATGGTCTAGGTCAGATGCAAAATCAGAAATAAAATCGGAAAAAGAGATTACGAACATCCTTGCGAAAGCCTGGCAGAAGCAGGACGAGCATACACGACACGCTGTGTACATTAGACTGCTGATCAACTGTGGTGCCCATCAACTTCATGATTCTTTGTTTATGTCAGACCGAAAATCGCATTATTTAGCATGTTGCTTATGATTTTTGATTCTTTAGCCTTGTTTCTCGTTAGAAACAAAATTTGACGCGTAATTATCAGTCTTCTATGAGTCTATAAATAACCTTAAGCTGACACTCAAATGTTCCGTTATTACAATTACCAAACTGATCAAAAACAGTCTTACTGGAGATAGAGCACAAATTGCGGCAACATGCCTGGGTAAAGGAAAACAATCAAACAATGTCTTTCACATGGTGGAATAACTCTAACCTTTCACAGAATGTACCGAAGGAAGGACGAGATTCAGGGTCCAAGAAGATGATTACTTAAGTGAGATAATTGGTGATATTCACGTTTATACGAAACTATAAAGTGTAACTGATGCCCTAGGTTAGAGATCTCTGCAAAACGCACCATTTCTGGCAAGATTTGCTGTGTTAATGTGTCGCGAAACGTGATGTTGGTGAGTAAAACTTGTAACGGAAAAGGCTTCCAACCAGCCAGCATAGTGTATTTTTGACCGATGTCTCAAGTAGGACATAAGTCATTTAACTCAGAAAATAGTCATTATAAAGTTAATCACGATTCGCAGCTCTGAGACTATAATCAAGATCCATATTTAACATTAAAGAAATGTCACTCACCTTCTGAAATGTTTCAAGAGAGCAAGGAAATCATCAAATTAGCTCTATTTTGTGAAAACTGCCGATTTCGCATAGCGGGGATAAAATCGCGATCTTTTACGTAACCCCACAGACAACAGTCACAAGGTGTGACATCTGGGAAGCTGTACTGGAAGAGGAGCAGAAAATTAACTTCGAAGCCGGTGGCCTCCCAGTTCTCCAGACCTCAAATCTTGTGACTTGCATCTGTGGGGTTACGTAAAAAATTGTGTTTTTATCCCCCGAATGCCTGACACTCTTGAAAGTCTGGGACATCGCATTGTCGAAACTGTGAACTCGATGACGAGAGACTAGCTACTTCGTGTGTGGCAGGATATAAGCCATCGTCTTGATTCTTGTAATGAAACAAATGGTGCTCATTTAAAAATTTGAACTTTTCTCTTTCCACGAACGTGGGAACTGTTTTCATCTTTTGTAATTTAGAAGCAATAAAAGTTTGAAATCTGCTCCTTCTTTTCGAACAGCCCTGCACTAGAGAAGAAGACGCAGAGATACATTCCACTCTTTGAGCAGTGATTGACTTGATACCGCCTATTAGCGCAATAAATTGCGCCTCTAATCCGACTCCAGCAAAATCCAATAACAAAGCTGTTGTGGGAAGGACAACAGATTGCTCGCCTACAGGCTGCTGACAACTTGCTGTCAGAGCATATTGCCTACCTTCGCAAGAGAGCCACAACGGTTCATTTGCGGCGGAGTAGCTGTCAATAGCTGCGCTGTTTCATTAGCTGCTAATAACGAGGCGCCCACAGCTACAGACGGGCGACCTTGCCCCTGCCGCCTGCAAAAGATGAAGCGGCTCTCGGCCGACGAAGGCGGCACGCTACGGTAGATTAATGTGGCGGCCAGATGGAAAATGTCCGGGCACAACGGGGTAGCAAGGGTTCGGGGGGGGGGGGAGAAATGAGAGGGGAACTGAACGCTCTCTGTCCGGCCCTCCTCCTGGTACCAACTTTATTGCCAATACTGCTGCACGACGAGGTGCTCGCTCGTGCATCGCTTGATGTTATCAATCACTGACGTTCTTAAATAAGTCACATCGACCGTTCCTTGGCTTCGAATAATATATTCGTTCCGCAGCAATAACATTTTCGATAGAAACTTCTGTGACAACCGGAAAAGAGAAAGACCCATCCCGTGTTCTTTATAGCTGTCTTGAGAAATGATGTAGGGAAATGTCCTCGTGGGGCTGATTCCCAACAAGACATTTGGAGTTTGTTTCCTCTGCCGTGATATACATTGTAATATGCTAAGATGAACCAAAAATTTTGATATTTGTGTTATTTAAACACGAAATTTTGTTATTTAACCACAGTGTAAAATACAAGATTTTTCTACTGTGAGTAATGATACCTAGAATGGAACGTGCAAAGTCAGAGACGAAAGGAATCAAATTAATGCTGTAAAATGTGTGCTTACCAAATTTTTTACTTAGTGGTGGCTTTCAGATTAAGACTAAAGTAAAGATTATTACATAAAGTCAGCAGCGTGGAAAACGTGGAAAAGTAAATGGGATGTCTCTATATTCAAAGGAATCGTCACAGTATTTATCTAAAGAGGTTCAGGGATATCTTGGAGACGTCAGATATGTGTGGCTGGACGGAGGTTCTAGCGGCTAGCCTCCTGAACCCACGTACGTGAAAGCATCGCTTTGGCCGCTACTCCGTTCCTTCAACAGACAACAGAAAATGAAGATATGCACAAGTCTACATTTGCAAATCTCATAGCACAAAACTTTTCTCCTTGAGATTAAGCATAGTCTACCATTCCTGACCTTTTTCCTTTCAAGTTATCGTGAAAAGTCCCTTTCAGTACAAATTTTGGTAGGAGAAGAATAACAAAAATCGTCCAGTGCCTAGCCATGCGATTAAGATATTCGTCTTACCCAAGATGCTTAAACCATTTCCTCATCAAAAACAGGTGTCATGCTCAAAAACTCTTAGGTTTAAGAACTCAGGATCACTGCCACAATATGGCGTTTAGCGTGACTGTTAGTTAGCCCGTGAGGCACGGAAGTACTTGCTGACGTCTTCAGGGTGGTCCAGCAAATAAGAGACACAGTTCGCCTTCGGTGTTATTTCAAACCCTGACTGTTAAAGAAAACAGTATACATTGCCACTATTTTTCATGACCACATATCTTCGGCAACTGTTCTGACAGGGCCTCACTGAAAGATTGAGTTAGCAGGCACTGGTGTCTTATAATGCCCCACTTCATTTTGCAACTGTATCCTGATGCATCATAGCGTACAGTTTTATAAAATAAACGGCACTCTCCATCTACTAGATAATTAATATTATTTCAGTGAACTGCCAAAAATGGTCCAAATGGCTCTGAGCACTATGGGACTTAACATCTGTGGTCATCAGTCACCTAGAACTTAGAACGACTTAAACCTAACTAACCTAAGGACATCACACACAACCATGCCCGAGGCAGGATTCGAACCTGCGACCCTAGAGGTCACGCGGCTCCAGACTGAAGCGCCTAGATCCGCAGGGCCGCACCGGCCGGCTGAACTACCATGACCATAATTAATCATCACTTGGGCTTCCTCGCATTTCACGTAAAAGTGTCGTTCACTTGTACGCTCTTTAATAGTGCAAATTTCTGAATTAATTTTAAGTAGAAGTCCTTCATATTGTTTAACATAACTTTAACAGGACTTGGAAGAGCAGCTGAACGGAATGGACAGGGTCTTGAAAGGAGCATATAATATGAACATCAACAAAAGCAAAACGATGGTAGTGGAATGTAGTCGAATTAATTCGGGTGATGCTGAGGGAATTAGATTAGGAAATGAGACGCTTAAATTACTAAAGGAATTTTGCTATTTGGGGAACAAAATAACTGATGATGGTCGAAGTAGAGAGGATGTAAAATGTAGACTGGCAATGGCAAGGAAAGCGTTTCTGAAGAAGAGAAATTTGTTAACACCGAGTAAAGATTTAATTGTCAAGAAGTCGTTTCAGAAAGTATTTGCATGGAGTGTAGCCATGTATGAAAGTGAAACATGGACGATAAATAGTTTGGACAAGAAGAAAATAGAAGCTTTCGAAATGTGGTGCTACAGAAGGATGCTGAAGATTAGATGGGTAGATCACATAACTAATGAGGAAGTGTTGAATAGGATTGGGGGGAAGAGAAATTTGTTGCAAAACTTGACTAGAAGAAGGGATCGGTTGGTAGGTCATATTCTGAGCCATCAAGAGATCAGCAATTTAGTATTGGAGATGAATACACTAAACAGATTCAGAAGGCTGTAGGTTGCAGTAGGTACTGGGAGATGAAGAAACTTGCACAGGATAGAGTAGCGTGGAGAGCTGCATCAAACCCGTCTCTGGACTGAAGACCACAACAACAACTAATGACAAAGTTTTATTGTCTTCCCGTAAGTGTATAGCGTCAAACCACCTGATCATTAATACTCTGGCTGAAAGAAAGAATGCACAACTCAGAAAGGAAGGAGGAAACGAAATGAAATTTCATGGGCTGGGAATTTATTTTATTCCATTGATTACAAAATTGTGTCAAACACACAAAGCTCTTGACAGTATGAGAACACATCTCCGTATGATGTCTGGCATGAATGCATGCACTGATTCGATTGGGAAGGGTGACATAAATCAGCTGTATCCTCTCTTGAGGCAGGCCGCTCCTTAATATTCTGGAGCTGACACAGAGACAGAATTTACGTACGAGCTAGTCCCGCTGAGAGATATAGGGGTCCAGCTGGCCACGGGGATACCTCAACAAGACACAGACAGTGATAAAGATAAGGGCCACGTATGGACGAGCGTTGTACTGTTGAAAAAATTACACAGACTGTCGCTTAAAAGGTAACATATGAATACAAAGCCATGGTGCCGTAGGAAACACCACTTTCCTACTTTGCTGCTCCAAAACATTTGAGGGCCGTGACCTCTCCTCAGGTCGCCGCCACACTCGCTGACGATCCTCATCCGTGGTGGTGCAGAACCACGATTCATCGCTGAATGGAATGTAACACCATTCATCAGAATTCCATGCGTCTGCTACTCTCTGACCAATATTGTAGAATAACAATGTTGTAGGGAGTGTATTACTTGTTCTCGTAGACATACGCTGATATGACGGGGTTACGACATGCATTGTGGACATTAAGGTGATCCTCCCTTTTGTTCGTGTGTGTTTTGACGAATATGCCTGTCCTCACCTTCCCATGCAGTCCAACAACAAGCCACTGCCATATCCGAATGCACCTCAACTCTGGATATTGCATGATTCGAACAACGAGACCATTGACCCGTCAGGTGCTGATAACACTGTTTCATGGGAGTATGCGGCGTCTCCGTGTCGTTAATAATGATTACTTAACATCTGATGATTCACGACCACCATTTTCCCTACCAGTCCTCGTAACAGTATAAACACAAACAGCACTAATGCACTCTGGTGGCCGTTCTGTCATAAAGGTAAAGGAACTGCGACTCTAATCGTTTCCATATCGCCCACGGTATGTACGTAACGAAGTTACACTGACATCCGATCAAGTTTTCTGACTGCTTTACAAGTTGTGTCACGAAATGTGGCTATCCTCATTCTGGAAACATCCCCCAGGCTGTGGCTAAGCCATGTCTCCGCAATATCCTTTCTTCCAGGAGTGTTAGTCCTGCAAGGTTGTCAGAAGAACTTCTGTAGAGTTTGGAAGGTAGGAGACGAAGTGCTGGCGGAACTGAAGCTGTGAGTCGTGCTTGGGTAGCTCAAATGGTAGAGCACTTGTCCGTGAAAGGCAAGGGTCCTATGACTTTCATCTGGAGTATGTACTACGAAGTTTTAGAATGACTGATTTGCCACTTTAAAATCACACATGAAATTCTGCTACGAAATCTTGAATCCAGTCGAAACAGGTCGACAGATTGTGCTTCAAGGGGGAGGATTCCAGAATTCGCTTTTCAATTTCCACTGTAGTATCCCAAGGTTTATGAGACTTTGAAACCTATCAGAGTAAAGGACCTACCGAGACTCCGCCTAATATAGAATCATATAGTGGAAAATTGCAGTAATCCCACTATATAACTATCCATTGAATCAATAGTATAAATCACTGATTGAAGGAAACTACATGCTCCTTCATATAAAAATGCAAATGAAACATAAACCGATTATTTATTATGTTAAACATTACAAAGTATTGGCATCAACATTCTAAAAAAAGCCAAACTTAATTGCTCACGACAAGTAACAAGATAGGCAGGCGGGCGGATAGCTATCATATTCTAGCTGCACATTAAATCGCGGTGCAACGATTAATTTAGAAACCCCAGTTTTCGACTGAATACGACATCAAACGATATAACAGATGAATCCGATCTAGCAGAGCTGTGACAACGTTAACGGTACGTTGAAGTTCCTATCGAAGCATTAAGCCCCAATTAGTCAGCTGTATTGGGCTGTGTACACTCACCAATCTGCTATAGAAGTAAGTCGGAGGACGGTGGCCGTAGTACAGAACCAAGTCGGAGGACCGTGGTCGTAGTGCAGAACCGGAATCTCGCTCGTTAGGACTCGGAAACGTCCAAGTGCAAAGATGTCTCGAACCAGTGACCTGTCTCCATCCACAATCAAACCTAGAATGTCAAATCCTCGTGCACTAGCTCCTGTCTCTGCAGCTGACGCCAGTCTGACTGAAAACGCCAATCAGGAAAAATGTCACTCTTTTCCGCCAATAGCGTGTCTTGTTTAACAAATCACTACCCCAGAATTCGTCAGCCACAGGCTAGTCAAAGCATACCTTCCTCGCTAATTTCTCCTGGAAATTACCGTCCGACGTCAGCCGGCGACGGACGAATCAGAGCGTTGTTTAACACATCTGAGTTTCCCGAGGCCAAACCACATTCCCAGAGGTGTAATTTCCCGCCATAAATTGGGGAGCCCCAGCAAGCACTTGAAACTGTTGCCCTCCGTCATGTCAAGAGGCGAGTAGCGCCAAAGACCGCTAGCCCCAATTTAGTGAAAAGGACCAGTAAGTTCCATGAATTTCCATCGGTGGGCACTTGACTTGCGCAACCCAGCACAAAGCTCTGACTGCCTACGACACACCTGCCCCATTCAGAGCAGTGTGCAGGCTGTGCATTTCTCACGTTTTCACAGACTGGAACTATTAACCCCTTTACCGACAACCTGTGAAATTTTATGAATTACATTTCCCCTTAATAAATCAAGGTAATGAGGCTGTAAGCCGATGCAACTGAGGTGTCTTACCTATCGCCGGCCGTGACCATGGTGAGATAAATTTAGTATGAGTGTAAGGACGCAAGCCACACCGCTTGTAACTTTAGAGCATGACACGATAAGTTACTTGTATAAAAAAGATTTTCGATACCGTTCGAGCTGTTAAAAAATCAACAATCCTCAAAAATTATTGTTTCATTATGATGTTACTTACATACAGTTGCGAAGGCAGTTCTGCAGTGTATCAAATCTTCGAGTGCTAACGCAAATGCGGAATATCTTTGGATATATGTGACTGGAGTATGAATCACGGATATAATGAACCAAGTGACAAAAACGAATAGCGAGCCGCGATCATAATATTTTATGCAACGAAAGCTTATCTAAAAAAGAAATTTCTGGATAAAAGAGACTCTGAGACGTTGCAAAAGAAATTCATGCACAGATAATCGATCCCTATAGTCTAACCGTTGGCTGAACCAGTGAAGAATATTCCAATGAAGTGGATTGGTCGAAGCAATAGTCAATGCACATCGGCATCAGAGGTTGCAACATCAACGTATCAACTTGTGTTTCGGCGAGCGTATGCTGAACAACAGAACATGAAGTCAGCGCCCAAATAACGGAGTGACATGGTACTGCTATGTCGACACATTGTTTGTGGCTCAGTTCTGGAGGTCTACACTCAGCAAAAATAAGTGAAAAATTTGTCGCGTGATCGCCACCGCGCTTTTGACTTTATGTGCATTTTATATGGCATAATATTTTAATTAACTGTATATTGATTATTGTTGCAAGCACAACAGATAAAACGCGATTCTCACTATTAATTTCCGCAGTTGAAAATATTCTAACTTTGTGCATCTTGATCTATTACGCGGGGATGCGCACAGCACTAATAGATTTTCTGCTGTGCATGTATGATCTTTAATTTGCAAACTATTCTTATATAACCCTGATCTGGCTTGTTAGAAATGGAACACGTTATCATTACGGAAACTAAACATGAAATTAAACACGTCCTGCGCTACTTTCATCTCTGAAATGCACTGAAAATTAGTCTTATTACACGTACAGAAGTTACAGTACGCTATGTTCGCTAAACGTAAAAGCTGCAGTGGATTTTTTAATATATGAACACTATTGATTGTCACAACTAACACGAGAGCAAGAAACTAAAAAGGAAATTTGATTTTTGTATTAACAGCCGGAACAGGTTTCATATAAATTATTTACGTCACTGATATTGTAATAGACGTTCACCATGTCCACCTGAAAATGATGTTATAAAATCTACCATTCACTTCTGAGGCCTCCGGGAAGTCGAAAGAAATAATTTTAATGTACCGTTACCTGCCCGCTTAATTGCGGGAAAACTGCTGTCATTCAATTTCATTGGAATTTGTCGCGGCAGCGGCTCCCGCGATCGCTGCACAGCTCTGCGTCATGAAAAGTTTTAAATATGCAGACAACGGCTAAAAAATGTGGAATGGAGTACTTGGCAAGCTAGCAATAAATTATTGCAAGTATTTTTAAGAATTTCTATATTCAAAAATCAACATGAATTTAAAGTACACGGACCGGCCGGGGTGGCCCAGCGGTTCTAGGCGCTACAGTCTGGAACCGCGCGAGCGCTACGATCGCAGGTTCGAATCCTGCCTCGGGCATTGATGTTTGTGATGTCCTTAGGTTAGTTAGGTTTAAGTAGTTCTAAGTTCTAGGGGGCTGATGACCTTACAAGTCACATAGCCATAGTGCTCAGAGCCATTTGATTTTTTAAAGTACACACCTTTTTCATTCATGAGCCTCCAATGGCATCTTTCTCAAAAAAGGAACAAAAGAAAGCTAACCAAGCATTCAATCGAGCGTTACAGGCTCTTAGAACGTTAACGGCTACAAGAAGACAGAGAGAGTAATGTTTTAACCTCCACTATTTATAGGCCATTTAATATGCATGTTTGTTGTCTTTTTTTATTCATTGTCTGTTTCGATTTCCACACTCGCCGACCACAGACATTATTTGCAAAATATAGATCCATAATTATAGCACAAACATAAAAATGAAGTCTATGTAATCGACAACCGTTCATACAGAAATGAAATAATAATAATAATAGCAATAATACAGATGAATATTTCATTTTTGTCACATATATTACAACGATTTTGTGGATGTCTTCCCAGGAGACGTCACAAGTTCTACGCCGTCTGCTGTGGATTGTGCTGTTGGCACGCACGTCATTGTTTTCCATATGCTACCTGGTTCTTAGACTGCAATCGACACATTTAAGTGAACTACGATGTATTAAATGAAGTCATGTAGCTTGACACTTTTTCATCTAAAATAATATTTACTATTACTTTATAGCATTTTAAACATTGTTTTTCCTATACCTCAATGTATAACAACTTAAACTTAGCTGCCTTAATCTCTGAGTGCTGACGTCATCAAACGCTAGTCGGACACCGAGAACTATTGGCTGAAGGATGCAGAAAATTGATATAAAATTAACAAATACTATTATGTTGTACTGATATACAGTTTATAGCAACTGCATGATCTATGTGTAGCAATACGGAGTGCGGTATAGGGGGATGAGTTGGTAGGTCCTCCCGGACGGCGCGCATATCTAGTACGTCTAGTATGCGCGTCCGGGACAACCCATTTTGACGAAAAATAAATTTCAATGCTGGAAAAGCGAGAGGGTATTTTCTCATTCAATTATTCAAGCGAAGGCATTCAAGAAACTGCCTTGGAAAATATTTGTTAAGAAATACTTTTCGACAAAATTAAAACAGTTCAATTGCTTACAGAAATACAAACAGGCACCTGAAAAAAAACATCAAACTGCAACATGAACCAGAAGGGCTTTATGGGGCTAAACACTCATTGTAAACATAGAGATAATAAGGAAATCCAAAGAGAGAATGAAAAATAATCAGGGAATTTTTTGTCTGAATTACATTGAAGGACGAACACAAGGACTAAGAATAAATAAAGAAGTTGAAATGTATACCAACATCGATACAGGTATCGAAAAAGGGAAACGTTGGTTACAATTGTGTTGGCGTATTAAAATAATGTAATAGACCAGATCAAGTAGACTGATTGTAGACGTGTAGGACCTCACAAGAAAACTATATCTGAAACAAAAAATTACACCACTGTAGTAACAGAGAAGAGTAGATATCTAGAACAACAAATTTTATATATCAAATAGAAAAAATTTTAGGCAGATACTTCGAAAGAGGATAGGTGACTTGCCAGATAAACCCAAGAAGACCAGAATGGCTTCATTTGAAGAGCGGAAAAGAGACGAACTTGCATGCGGATCGCTAAGCTAGTATAGAATTGAGTCAACCAGCTCTCTCGCGTTGCCCCAGTTAAGGCCAAGACAGAGAATTTGCAAAGCAAATGGCGTGGTAAACAACAGTTTTCTATGTTTGTGTCGTCCCCAAATCAGAGCTGTTCAGAATATTTAATATAAATATAAGAAAATATCGAGTGAATTTAACGCAATAATTCTGAACCAAAGCTGGAGTAACTTGTTGATCGCATAGTTGCCAACGTTTTCTACAGTGTGTCGGTTCTCCATTTGACTAGCGACAGTCAGAATACAGCTGCTCAGTCGATGTGAATCTTGAGCTGGCTAGCAAGGGCAAGACACCCTATGGAAAATCGGTGCCGCCGGCTCCCTCTGAATCCGCAGGGAACAGAAATAGTTTACGCCAATGTATTTTATTCGCATTTCTCTAGCTATGATTTGGGTCTAATGCGCAGTTACGAATAATATCCAGGTGCACCAATTATAACTCAACATCATAAATAAATAGCAGTGAAAATTATTACTGCAGTTCTCACTTTCTGTAGCTGTCGTAGGTATTTTGATTTTTCTGCCTAAATCAAACTGCAGACTGAAAAATCTCAATCACCGGGAACGATTCCATTTTTTACTTCACGAGTTTCTGTTAACATCATGAGAAAATTTAAATATTATGTGTTTAAGCAAAACTGTTATTCATTCTAAGAAAACCAAAGAGACGTAAAGTACATCTAATGAAAATGATTACAGTGCCACTGCTGGTGATGCTTTGTCAGTAACAGCGAAAAGCATCTGATGAACGATCTTTTCTGTTTTCAAACAGCTTTAAACAGAAGAACCAAAGTAAGAAGAAGAGGTTAGCCTAAGAGAGTGTGGGGTGGAATTTCGATGCAGTGTCTCGCTCGTAAATTGTTTTTCAGTTGTTACACACTGAAAACGCATAAAGGCTATCACACCATTCATATGTGAACTATCAAGGTATAATTGTTGAAATAGTTGCGACAGGATCTGACCCAGTGGACAGCACGACTTGTACTTCCATTTCATCTTGGAGACTACTGGTAACGCTTAATAAGTTGATACTCACTTCGCACATCAACTAGTCTCCTGAGACAGCTGTTCATTGGCTCTTGTTTGGTTAAAAAGTTGGATCACATGCCTAGGGTCAAACTAGAAGAACAATATCACCGTGACACAACTGTAAAAACTGAACCATGGGGAAGGCAAAGATTTGAGATGAAATGAGGTTGATGAAATAAATGAAACATTTCGAGATGAAAACTGAGTCGTTTCTTCCGTAAGAATTTCCGTTTTGAAATCGTAGTTACACACCTACCGAACGTCAAACACGTGTTATTGAAGATCGCTTCGAATAGTTTTAAAAACTCTGGTAACTCGAGGTAGCAGCGAGGAGTGTTGTCAACCTGGCACTGTCGTCATTGCATTCCCACTGCAATGCAGTCCCCAAGTAGCATCCTACAGTTTCATGAAAAACTCACCAATGATTCAATTCCAGGAGGAGGGACAGAAAACAAGTCGACAAACTTCATGATATGAAACATCAGTTTCCACGGAATTAGTATGTTTAACCTTAGCTTAACAAGCCTAATTACATCGCAGTAGTGCAGAGATCTGATGATTAATTTTGGTAGTGTATTAGTTTCTCAAGACTGACATTTTGGGCCCATTGGGATGGGCCGAAATATGTTTATGGTGCGGAAATACTGCAACAACTTCATGTTCTATGCATGGGTATAGAATTACCTCAACAGTTTCCAAAAACTATATCTCACAAGGAGGAGCCTGTGTTACACAGACAAAGTCAAAACTTTGCTGTGTGAAAGGAGGGCGAAAATAAATACTCATTTCGTGTTAGGTACCAACACTGAATAGCTTCCGAGAAAAAGAGAGTCAGTAATATGTCAATACTATATAGACAGTTGGTCATGGTGGCTGATAGCCCAGGTTCGAATTTTTGAGCTCCTTCGTCAAATCCCATCTTATGACGCAATTTTTTCCTTATGTTGTAATGGAAGTTTGTGAGATTAATGACATCAATGATTTTGTGATATCGAGAAACACACTGGAATTATTTACAAAATAACTAAGCATATCAAACATTATTAACATCACATTTTATCATCAGGAATGTAGCTAATAGTAATTGGAAATGTAAAATACTTAATTTCTAGTACATCAAACATTTTTGTATTACTTTTAAACACACAAGAGTATCAGTGTATTCCCCAGGATAATATCAGTCTTGTACCATGGGATGATAGTAACAGTGGACGACGGCAGTCGACAAAAATTGTAACTCCGCCATAGCCGGTAGAAAGCCCTGATGAGAAAGGAAGAAGGGGAGGAGCAGCAACTCTTTAAAAAACGTTGGTTCATCTGACCCTAGTGATAGTACCTTGTAAGGGTCCCTTCCCAGGGTTACGACAAAGGCTGCAAACGGCTGACGAAGAAACTTGAGATCATGGATTCCATACAATGACTCGAAGATTGGATGCATCAACTCTCTATTCTGTGGTTTAACTAACACACAAGATAAGGAGAGGTAAATCTCTGAAGCCCCTTTTACCTAGGAAAAGGATGATTTAAAACGAGATCCCCCAGGGCGGGGATTGTATGAAGGCCTGGTTATCATCCGAATCAAAAGAATCGTAACTCCTAATTCCCTAAGGAATAAGCCAGATAGTTCTCACAGAAGAACAAAAGATTTAAATACTTATTAGCTTACAGTAGATTCGAACAAATTTAACGAATAGCGAGAAAGGTAGTTACTCTTATAGGTGAAAAATGTAAAACAAAGACAGATTCTTATGACTACATAAATTAAAGGATAGAAATTGCTAGATTCAAGTCTGATAGAGGTTATTTATTTGTCATAGGAGCACACGCTAAGGACACTGAAATATTTCATGGAGAGCTGCAAAACAAGTAAATAAATGAAATCAATCTGATCGCTTGGTAATATTAGGACACTTGAATGTAAGAGATGGAAAGGGACCAGTAGCAGACACAGCTGGCACATTTGATGAAATAACTTTAAATAAAAATGGCAAGACGTTAAGAAATTTTCAATACATTTAACCAGTGGAAAATTACCAGTATCTTCTTCCAAAAGGGAGACATAAATAAAAACACCTGCATCACACGAGGTTCACATTCATTAAGTGTCTACATAATAGCAAAAAATTTCAAGGTATGGTATATGTTCTGACAGCTTCCTAGTTACTTTGAAGAGTGAAACATGGGCAAGATGTAGGAAACAAAGCAAGGTAAAAAAAGCCCAAAGCCAGATCATGAAATATAAATTTCAGTTTCGGCACAGAAAAGTATAAGGCCTTAACAAATATTCACACAGGAATTGTAAATTATTGAAACAAAAAACATTATTGAAGAAGAATGGGAAATATTAAAAACAGGAATGTTCAAACTTAATGAGGTATGTGGGAAAAGCAAAGTATCAAATGGGGTAAGGGTCTAAAAACACTGAATACAGAAAAAGCCAACAGCATTAAATAAAAACAAAATGCTTCTAATGCCTATTTACTGGCATGAACAAACAATAACAGGAAATCCATGGATACACCACAGCAGGGATTTATTCTAAGACGAACATATTTAATGAAGGTATGCTATATAAAATAATAAGAAATCTGTAGATAAAATAGACATAAAAGAATCAAAATGAGACTCAAATGTAACCAAAAATAGAAAAACTAATGGAGGAAATGTTGTAGAATTTTGCTTCCTCCATTTTTTAAACATGTGCTGGAAGAATTGTTCTGAACCTGAACAATGAAGCACAGCTAAAGTAGTTTCTATGTTTAAAAAAGCCAATACAAAGACACTGGACTTTATAAAGGAATAAGTTTACTAAATGCAGAATATAAAGTCTGTGGGAAAATTAGTTACCAAAGACTATAAACAACTGCTGATGTAATGCTCTCAGAGGATCAATTGGGCTTCAGAAATGGATGTTCGTGCACCAATAACATATTTATAACAAGACAGATTAATGAAAAATCTCGGGAATTTGGCTTAGAAACGCATTTAGCATTTATTGATTTTGAGAAAGCCTTTGCTAAAGTAAAAAGATCCCTTTAGTGGAAAATATTGAAAATAAAAAGATTCCCCAGCATTTTATTACTATCATAAAGAGACTACATGTAAATACCAAAATAGTTATAAGGTCAGGTTAGAACATGTCAGATGATTTTTTTTTTTTAAACCAAGGGGTTCGACAAGGGTGAAGTCTATCCCCCACATTATTTGATTTATGTATTTCCGACACAATTATGAACTAAAAGATGAAATACACTTAGGAATTGAAATGGGATCTAGCGTTCCATTAAATACTCTGTTGTGTACTGATGGCCAAATAGTTATAGAGTAAACAGAAAATAATGTAAAAGGACAGTATACAGATTGAGCAAAACGCGAAAGTTACAACTTAACTAAATTTTCAAATAAGATAAAGATAATGGCTTTCAAAGGAAAGAATCCAATTGGATCAAAAATAATAATAAATAAGAAAATGTTAAAAGGAGTATCCCACTTTAGTTATCTAGAATTTGATGTTAGTTTGAACTATGACAAAGATATTGTTAAGAAAGTTAATAAATATCAAGCTACCTGCAGAGCAATTGGAAGAGCATTGAGAAGAAAGACAAGAAAAGAAACAAATGAAATCCTTTAAGATTATCGGTACCTATTCTTGTATATGGTTCCGAATCGCGCACAGAAACAAAAAAGAAAAATCGCGTACGCAATTAGCAGAAATGAAGTGCAATAAATATGTAAGAGGCTGTAATGAAATGGATAGAATAGGGAATTAAATAATAACATCAGATTTATAATTTATTCAGTTAATGAAAAGATAGAATAGAACAAAATGAAATGGAAGCTTCCTGTTAATAGAATGACAGAAAACAGATTTGCAAAAAAGATATTGAACTATCGCCCGTCAGGAAACAGATAACTATGTAGACCTCGTAAGAGATGAATGGTTGGATTGTAGACCAGAACAGGTGATTACACTTACTTCTTGGAAGGAGATGATCATGAATTATAACACACACGTGGGCCTCTTAACATTATATGAGGATGAAAAATATCCACCAGTGATGCAGGAAAATGGAAATATTTTTAGATCAGAGTTAACTGCGAATGAAAAATTTTTAAGTACCTAAACGTAGAAAATATACGTTGCAACAGTACCGATAAAGCTAATCGCTATCAGATAATGAAGAGAAATTGAGATACACTATGTGATCAAAATTATCTGGACATCCCAAAAACATACTTTTTTCAAATTAGGTGCTTCGTGCTGGCACGTACTGCCGGGTACTCCATATCAGCGACCTCTGTAGTCATTAGACACCTTGAGAGATCAGAATGGGGCGCTCTATGGAACTCACGGACTTCGAAAGTGGTCAGCTGATTGGCTGTCACTTGTGTCATACGTCTCTACGTGAGATTTCCACACTCCTAAACATCCCTAGGTCCACTGTTTCGATGTGATAGTGAAGTGGAAACGTGAAGGGACACGTACAGCGCAAAATCCTACAGACCGACCTCGTCTCCTGACAGAGATTGCCGACTGTTGAAGAGGGTCAAAATGAGTAATAGGCAGACATCTATCCAGAGTGTCACAATAATTCCAAACTACATCAGGATCCACTGCAAGTATTTGAACAGTTAGGCGGGAGATGAGAATACTTGCATTTCATGGTCGAGCGGTTGCTCGTAAGCCACGCATCACATCGGTAAATACCAAACGACGCCTCACTTGGTGTAAGAATCGTAGACATTGGACAATTGAACAGATGAAAAACGTTGTCTGCAGTGACGAATCACGGTAGACAATGTGGCGATCCGATGGCAGGGTGTGGGTATGGCGAATGCCTGGTGAACATCTGCCACCGTGTTTAGTGCCAACAGCAAAATTCGTAGGCGGTGGTGTTATGGTGTATTCGTGTTTTTATGGAGGGGGCTTGCACTCGTTGTTGCTTTGCGTGGCACTATTACACCAAAGACCCACATTGGTGTTTTAAGCATCTTCTTACTTCCCACTGTTGAAGAGCAATTCGGGGATGGCGCTTGCATCTTTCAACACGATCGAGCACCTGTTCATAATGCACGGCCTGTGGCGGAGTGGTTACGTGACAGTAACATCTTGTAAAGGACTGGTCTTAACAGAATCCTGAGCTGAGTCCTACAGAGCACCTTTGGGTTGTTTTGGAACGCCGACTTCGTTCCAGGCCTCACCGACCGACATCGACATCTCTCCTCAGTGCAGCAATCCCTGAAGAATGGGCTGCCATTCCGTAAGAAACCTTCCAGCACATGATTAACCGTATGCCTGCGAGAGTGGAAGCTGTCATCAAGGCTAACGGTGAGCCACCATCATATTGAATTCTAGCATTACCGATGGAGGGCGAGTCGAACTTGTAAGTCATTTTCAGCCAGGTCTTTAAAAGTAGAAAACCAAGGCACTAGTATTGCAAGTAATAAAAACGGTAACAAACAACAACAACAAAAAAATAAAGACACCGTAATCTAGAAAAAACACACACCAGTAGTGCGCGTATAAGGGTCTTGCAGAAGCAAAGCTTTTCACGAACTGTGGCGAGCACTTCACTGTTATTCCAACGTCCAGTGTAGGACAATTAAGGACGGTTCGTGTGGCCACATCCACCACCCAATGCAGCAGGGAACACGCCCAGTAGCACTCCAAATAGCGCCTGCCACCAAACATGCAGATTGAACTAGTGGCTCTCCAGTAGGCATAGGCACATCTCTCAAAGTAAACATCTTCTATCGAAATGAACTTCCATGGCTAGCTAAATGAGGCTACAATTAAGGGTTACTCCTTCCCAGGCAGTAAAGCCCCAACAGACAGATTCGTAGTGTGAGCTGCGCTTGCACTGTAATCCTTGATGTCGTGCAAAGGCGCCACCTGCCGAAACGTCAGAAAATAGTATGACTGAACAAGAAAAGGTACCGATAAAAGGGCATGCTCAATGTGCGCATGGACTTCGTTTTTACCCTGAAGGGACTTCGATTGCAAGTAAGCATTGACATCGCAGACCATGGTCCCAGTATTTAGCCTTGCCCTCGCTGTCTTCTGCACTGCGCCTGAAGAGTTGCCACCATCTGTATGTTCCTCAAACATATGTCTCTGCTATCAGCATATGCGCATTACCGTCACAGGCTATCAAGATGTAGAGCGCCTAATAATTATTTTGTGGACCAGAAGAGCACTCTGAAACTACTGAAGCTCACAACTCCTGCTCATTTGCGATTGTACACAAGGTCTTTGAGGACCTTCATGTAGAGTATTCAAATACTGATCTCGTTACCTGAGCCGTAATCTTCTTTCCAAGTAAACCCGGGATACCATAAAATACTAGCTACACTCCTTTAGAAAACAATACCAAATCAAAACAAAAAAATTCTCTGTAATCTGCTTAGCCTTGATAACCAGGTATGGAATATTTACCACTTACATAGACATTGTAGGATGACTGTAATTAAAAATATATTTTTTGCACATGGTTGCACATACACTATGTGATCAATAGTATCCGGACACCTGGCTGAAAATGACTTACAACTTCGTGGCGTCCTTCATCGGTAATGCTAGAATTCAATATGGTGTTGGCCCACCGTTAGCATTGATGATAGCGTCCACTCTCGTAGGTAAACGTTCAAACAGGTGCTCGAAAGTTTCTTGGGGGATGTCAGCCCATTATTCACGGAGTGCTGCACTAAGGAGAGGTATCGATGTCGGTCGGTGAGGCCTGGCACGGTCGGCGTTCCAAAACATCCCAAAGTTTCTCTATAGGATTCAGCTCAGGAGTCTGAGTCTTAATGATGAATCTACAATTTACCTTTTCATACAGCTAATTTCGTGACACACTTTGAGTCTCTGAAAAGTTCATGCCATAGTCAGATCCGAGAGAAACAGACTGAGAAACGAAACTACGGCAAATCTCTGTATATATAAATTGAAGTTGCTCTTCCGCCCATCCACGTACTTCTTTATGTGCAGGCTGATCTCAGGAGCTGCTGTAGGGGTTTTGATCCAGTTTCCACCAATAGACACACTCTATATAATTTATAAACATTCGTAGACACTGAGTGAATCAAATAGTGAAAGCAATACCGTTGCCATCAAGCGAGCAGCCAGCTGGCTCAGGTTTTTTTGCTCTGCCTTTTAACCTAGCATTCACCTCTCAATCAGGCGGAGATTCGCCAGAAACGAAACCTATCTCAGATCCCAAGTTGGACTGTAGTCCAAATTTTCCAGTTTGAAAACTGGTTAGGGTCATACAAGTCACCTTAGTGACATCCAGCTGATTACAATACTTCTGGAACAACATGTTAATTCAACAGTGGTGTTTTTCAGCTCTTTATGCATAAAGCAAAACATAGCATGGAATGAAGCTTTGTTTCACTGGCATAAAGAAAGTTTTGCAGCAGCGCAACATGTTATTCCGCATTAAGCTTTCCACTTTCCTAGAGTCATACGTAGACGAGAACACCATTCTATACGTTGAGGATGATATTATTTGTTTCGAAACTTTCAAACAATGCACATAATTTGTAAACGAAATGTGACGGTAATTTCTGACTACCAGTTTCCCTCATCTTATCCATCACAATTTCCACACTTAATCCACTGCAAATGCTTCTAACAAAGGGGAAGGAGTTATTCAGCTTTGAAGTATTCTAATAAATATGACCAATAACGAAATAATAACTACTACATAATTTGATGTAAGACTTCCAGTCTGAAATACTGAAATACTAGTTGACCTAAGCAAATAATTCGCACTCTATTCTCCTCAGTTACTGGTAGGTGATACAGTACTGAAGAATAAGTAAATGCAAGTATTTATCAATAAACGATTTCATATTTTCCAATAGTAGTAATAAATATTGTTGTTGTTGTGGTCTTCAGTCCTGAGACTGGTTTGATGCAGCTCTCCATGCTACTCTGTCCTGTGCAAGCTTCTTCATCTCCCAGTACCTACTGCAACCTACATCCTTCTGAATCTGCTTAGTGTATTCATCTCTTGGTCTCCCTCTACGATTTTTACCCTCCACGCTGCCCTCCAATGCTAAATTTGTGATCCCTTGATGCCTCAAAACATGTCCTACCAACCGATCCCTTCTTCTAGTCAAGTTGTGCCACAAACTTCTCTTCTCCCCAATCCTATTCAATACCTCCTCATTAGTTACGTGATCTACCCACCTTAACTTCAGCATTCTTCTGTAGCAACACATTTCGAAAGCTTCTATTCTCTTCTTGTCCAATCTGGTTATCGTCCATGTTTCACTTCCATACATGGCTACACTCCATACAAATACTTTCAGAAACGACTTCCTGACACTTAAATCTATACTCGATGTTAACAAATTTCTCTTCTTCAGAAACGATTTCCTTGCCATTGCCAGTCTACATTTTATATCCTCTCTACTTCGACCATCATCAGTTATTTTACACCCTAAATAGCAAAACTCCTTTACTACTTTAAGTGTCTCATTTCCTAATCTAATTCCCTCAGCATCACCCGATTTAATTTGTCTACATTCCATTATCCTCGTTTTGCTTTTGTTGATGTTCATCTTATATCCTCCTTTCAAGACACTGTCCATTCCGTTCAACTGCTCTTCCACGTCCTTTGCTGTCTCTGACAGAATTACAATGTCATCGGCGAACCTCAAAGTTTTTACTTCTTCTCCATGAATTTTAATACCTACTCCGAATTTTTCTTTTGTTTCCTTTACTGCTTGCTCAATATACAGATTGAATAACATCGGGGAGAGGCTACAACCCTGTCTCACTCCTTTCCCAACCACTGCTTCCCTTTCATGCACCTCGACTCTTATAACTGCCATCTGGATTCTGTACAAATTGTAAATAGTCTTTCGCTCCCTGTATTTTACCCCTGCCACCTTCAGAATTTGAAAGAGAGTATTCCAGTTAACGTTGTCAAAAGCTTTCTCTAAGTCTACAAATGCTAGAAACGGAGGTTTGCCTTTTCTTAATCTTTCTTCTGAGATAAGTCGTAAGGTTAGTATTGCCTCACGTGTTCCAACATTTCTACGGAATCCAAACTGATCTTCCCCGAGGTCCGCTTCTACCAGTTTTTCCATTCGTCTGTAAAGAATTCGCGTTAGTATTTTGCAGCTGTGACTTATTAAACTGATAGTTCGGTAATTTTCACATCTGTCAACACCTGCTTTCTTTGTTATTGGAATTATTATATTCTTCTTGAAGTCGGTGGGTATTTCGCCTGTCTCATACATCTTGCTCACCAGATGGTAGAGTTTTGTCATGACTGGCTCTCCCAAGGCCATCAGTAGTTCTAATGGAATGTTGTCTACTCCCGGGGCCTTGTTTCGACTCAGGTCTTTCAGTGCTCTGTCAAACTTTTTACGCAGTATCTTATCTCCCATTTCATCTTCATCTACATCCTCTTCCATTTCCATAATATTATCCTCAAGTACATCGCCCTTGTATAAACCCTCTATATACTCCTTCCACCTTTCTGCCTTCCCTTCTTTGCTTAGAACTGGGTTGCCATCTGGGCTCTTGATAATCATACAAGTGGTTCTCTTCTCTCCAAGGGTCTCTTTAATTTTCCTGTAGGCAATATCTATCTTACCCCTAGTGAGATAAGCCTCTACATCCTTACATTTGTCCTCTAGCCATCCCTGCTTAGCCATTTTGCACTTCCTGTCGATCTCATTTTTGAGACGTTTGTATTCCTTTTTGCCTGCTTCATGTACTGCATTTTTATATTTTCTCCTTTCATCAATTAAATTCAATATTTCTTCTGTTACCCAAGGATTTCTATTAGCCCTCGTCTTTTTACCTACTTGAGCCTCTGCTGCCTTCACTATTTCATCCCTCAGAGCTACCCATTCTTCTTCTACTGTATTTCTTTCCCCCATTCCTGTCAATTGTTCCCTTATTCTCTCCCTGAAACTCTCTACAACCTCTGGTTCTTTCAGTTTATCCAGGTCCCATCTCCTTAAATTACCACCCTTTCGCAGTTTCTTCAGTTTCAACCTGCATATCATAACCAATAGATTGTGGTCAGAATCCACATCTGCCCCTGGAAATGTCCTACAATTTAAAACCTGGTTCCTATATCTCTGTCTTACCATTATATAATCTATCTGATACCTTTTAGTATCTCCAGGATTCTTCCAGGTATACAACCTTCTTTTATGATTCTTGAACCAAGTGTTAGCTATGATTAAGTTATGCTCTGTGCAAAATTCTACAAGGCGGCTTCCTCTTTCATTTCTTCCCCCCAATCCATATTCACCTACTATGTTTCCTTCTCTCCCTTTACCTACTGACGAATTCCAGTCACCCATGACTATTAAATTTTCGTCTCCCTTCACTACCTGAATAATTTCTTTTATCTCGTCATACATTTCATCAATTTCTTCATCATCTGCAGAGCTAGTTGGCATATAAACTTGTATTACTGTAGTAGGCGTGGGCTTTGTGTCTATCTTGGCCACAATAATGCGTTCACTATGCTGTTTGTAGTAGCTAACCCGCACTCCTATTTTTTTATTCATTATTAAACCTACTCCTGCATTACCCCTACTTGATTTTGTATTTATAACCCTGTAATCACCTGACGAAAAGTCTTGTTCCTCCTGCCACCGAACTTCACTAATTCCCACTATATCTAACTTTAACCTATCCATTTCCCTTTTTAAATTTTCTAACCTACCTGCCCGATTAAGGGATCTGACATTCCACGCTCCGATCCGTAGAATGCCAGTTTTCTTTCTCCTGATAACGACGTCCTCTTGTGTAGTCCCCACCCGGAGATCCGAATGGGGGACTATTTTACCTCCGGAATATTTTACCCAAGAGGACGCCATCATCATTTAGTCATACAGTAAAGCTGCATGTCCTCGGGAAAAATTACGGCTGTAGTTTCCCCTTGCTTTCAGCCGTTCGCAGTACCAGCACAGCAAGGCCGTTTTGGTTAATGTTACAAGGCCAGATCAGTCAATCATCCAGACTGTTGCCCCTGCAACTAATGAAAAGGCTGCTGCCCCTCTTCAGGAACCACATGTTTGTCTGGCCTCTCAACAGATACCCCTCCGTTGTGGTTGCACCTACGGTACGGCCATCTGTATCGCTGAGGCACGCAAGCCTCCCCACCAACGGCAAGGTCCATGGTTCATGGGGGGGAAATAAATATTAGCCACAAGAAAAACAATCGACATGATTATTTACAATATATATCATCTTTATCAGTTTCATTTCATTTTTTAAAACTTTTTATTTTCAGAATTCTTTGCAAAGAATGTTAGCACTTACATATGACCTTTTACTTTTTGGCTGAATGTGTCCATAGCACAAATATAAGTAGCATTGAAAGCGTCAAATCGTAAAAACCCACATACCCCATGTGAATAAATAGGTTCTGGTGAATATACTCCTGCCCTTTGAGCTGTTTGACCTTAAGTTTTATTAATGGTCATAGCGTTCATAGTGATGGCTGCTTTTGTTGTCGATTGCTCGTTTAGCATTTGGATCAGAATTTCTCCGGCTAATGAGGTTTATGAGCACTTTAAACGGAGTTAATCAATTTAGCAGTGGTCTCGTGTAAGTGACTTACCACAAATCGTACAATACTAATTAATGTCAGAACAGAGCTAAGACTTACAAATTAACATAATAAAATAATTTTTCTTTAAAACCAGTTGATGAGGTGGTAAACCGAACGCATTTAAAGAATTCAAAAATTCTACGGGGTACAACTGAACACTGTTTACTTCTTCAAAACAGATAAAATCGGAACTTGGGTAAACCATTGCCTCTCCAGGAAACAGATTGGAAAGGAAGTATTCATTAAACGTCATACAATCGTGTTTTCGACCTAGTATCACCGCTGAGTACAATTGCAAAACATTTGGTCATTGAATTCTGTGGCATTGAATATGATGGTAATAAAACTTCGTAATTAAAATAAGAGTGTTTAGGAATTTGATAAAAATTAATGGTACTGAGGTTATGAGAAGTGTAAACGCTGTAATGTAATGATGAATTAACAATTAAATAAAATACGTTATAAATTAAGTTACAGAAGGTATATTACTAAACTGTGGTGAAGAACGTTGGTGTAATTCAGTTTATTGGTCCAGCACATAGTTTCGCTTGAAGAAGTAATCAACTGCAACCTCTGTTGTGCATAATACACTACTGGCCATTAAAATTGCTACAGCAAGAAAAAATGCAGATGATAAACGGGTATTCATTGGACAAGTATATTATACTAGAACTGACATTTGATTACATTTTCACGCAATCTGGGTGCATAGATCATGAGAAATCAGTACCCAGATTATTCACCTCTGGCCGTAATAACGGCCTTGATACGCCTGGGCATTGAGTCAAACAGAGCTTGGATGGCGTGTACAGGTACAGCTGCTCATGCAGCTTCAACACGCTACCACAGTTCATCAAGAGTAGTGATTGGCGTATTGTGACGAGCCAGTTGCTCGGTCACCATCGACCAGACGTTTTCAATAGGTGAGGTGATCTGGAGAATGTGCTGGCCAGGGCAGCAGTCAAACATTTTCTGTGTACAGAAAGGCCCGTACAGGACCTGCAACATGCGGTCGTGCAATATCCTGCAGAAATGTAGGGTTTCGCAGGGATCGAACGAAGGGTAGAGCCACGGGTGTAAAACATCTGAAATGTAACGTCCACTGTTCAAAGTGCCGTCAATGCGAAGAATAGGTGACCGAGACTGTAACCAATGGCAACTCATTCCATCACGCCGGGTGATACGCCAGTATGGCGATTACGATTACACGCTTCCAATGTGCGTTCACCGCGATGTCGCCAAACAAGGATGCGACCATCATGATGCCGTAAACAGAGCCTGGATTCGTCCGAAAAAATGACGTGCACCCAGGTTCGTCGTTGAGTACACCATCGCAGGCGCTCCTGTCTATGATGCAGCGGCAAGGATAACCAGCAGCCATGGTCTTCGAGCTGATTGTCAAATGGTTCAAATGGCTCTGAGCACTATGGGACTTAACATCTGAGGTCATCAGTCCCCTAGACCTTAGAAATACTTAAACCTAACTAACCTAAGGACATCTAACACGTTCATGCCCGAGGCACGATTCGAACCTGCGACCGTAGCGGTCGCGCGATTCCAGACTGAAGCGCCTAGAACCGCTCGGCCACACCGGCCGGCCAGCTGATTGTCCATGTAGCTGCAAACGACGTCGAACTGTTCGTGCAGACGGTTGTTGTCTTGCAAACGTCCCCATCTGTTGACTCAGGGATCGAGACGTGGCTGCACGATCCGCTACAGCCATGCGGATAAGATGCCTGTCATTTCGACTGCTAGTGATACGAGGCTGTTGGGATCCAGCACGGCGTACCGTATTACCCTCCTGAACCCACCGATTCCATATTCTGCTAACAGTCATTGGATCCCGACCAATGCGAGCAGCAATGTCGCTATACGATAAACTGCAATCGCGATAGGCTACAATCCGACCTTTATCAAAGCCGGAAACGTTATGGTACGCATTTCTCCTCCTTACACGAGGCATCACAGCAACGTTTCACCAGGCAACGCCGGTCAACTGCTGTTTGTGTATGAGAAATCGGTTGGAAACTTTCCTCATGTCACCACGTTGTAAGTGTTAAACAACCTTGTGTGAATGCTCTGGAAAGCTAATCATTTGAATATCGCAGCATTTTCTTCTTGTCGGTTAAATTTCTCGTCTGTAGCACGTCATCTTCGTGGTGTAGCAATTTTAATGCCCAGTAGTGTAGTAAAATTAGACTGTCAGTAGTTGGCGCTTTCTCAAGTCTTTACATTTACTTTTATGATCGAAAACGCGTGTCAAAAGACGGTTGCGTAAAGAATCTAAACAAGTGCGACAGCCGTCGTGCATGGTAGTTCAACAGATGTTAACAGACGGCACCTTCTGCAATGACTTTAGGAAAATGTCTTCAAAGTAATGCTTCTTAACGAAAACAATAATTTTAACTAACTCTCTGTTTTTCGTCATTGGTGGTGAACTAAATATTGAAAATAATGTTTGAGTTATTAATTTTGATTAAGAAATACGGGAGGTGTGACATCATTGAGAAATAATATGTATGATGATTTTTAACCAATTATCCGCATTTGTTTGAAAACAACTACACAGCAGGATACCATGAGAATTCAAAACCTAAAAAACGACATCAGTAACTTTGCTTCGTTTACATGCAGTATTTTCTTTCAGCAGCACAGGAGATGACTCAGTTTTCAGCTCTCTGATTTCCTCGAGTGAAACCTAGATGTGCCATTCGAGTACACCACAAAGAATTTCGGCAATGTTTCGCAATAATGTATCCCAGTTTGTACTAAGCTTCACAAGAAGAGTACGGTAGCTCGAACTTACATAATGCGTGTTTCTTCCTATTTTTTTTTTCTTTTGTTTGTGCTACCTCAGCCATCATCTGATAGATACTGAATCACTCACACACACACATACAAATAATGGTTCAAATGGCTCTGAGCACTATGGGACTGAACTGCTGTGGTCATAAGTCCCCTAGAACTTAGAACTACTTAAACCTAACTAACCTAAGGACATCATACACGTCCATGCCCGAGGCTGGATTCGAACCTGCGATCGTAGCGGTCGTGCGGTTCCAGACTGTAGCGCCTAGAACCGCTCGGCCACACCGGCCGGCCAGCTGATTGTCCATGTAGCTGCAAACGACGTCGAACTGTTCGTGCAGACGGTTGTTGTCTTGCAAACGTCCCCATCTGTTGACTCAGGGATCGAGACGTGGCTGCAACATCCGTTACAGCCATGCGGATAAGATGCCTGTCATCTCGACTGCTAGTGATACGAGGCCGTTGGGATCCAGCACGGCGTACCGTATTACCCTCCTGAACCCACCGATTCCATATTCTGCTAACAGTCATTGGATCCCGACCAATGCGAGCAGCAATGTCGCCATACGATAAACTGCAATCGCGATAGGCTACAATCCGACCTTTATCAAAGCCGGAAACGTTATGGTACGCATTTCTCCTCCTTACACGAGGCATCACAGCAACGTTTCACCAGGCAACGCTGGTCAACTGCTGTTTGTGTATGAGGAATCGGTTGGAAACTTTCCTCATGTCACCACGTTGTAGGTGTTAAACAACCTTGTGTGAATGCTCTGGAATGCTAATCATTTGAATATCGCAGCATTTTCTTCTTGTCGGTTAAATTTCTCGTCTGTAGCACGTCATCTTCGTGGTGTAGCAATTTTAATGGCCAGTAGTGTAGTAAAATTAGACTGTCAGTAGTTGGCGCTTTCTCAAGTCTTTACATTTACTTTTATGATCGAAAACGCGTGTCAAAAGACGGTTGCGTAAAAAATGTAAACAAGTGCCACAGCCATCGTGCATGGTAGTTCAACAGATGTTAACAGACGGCACCTTCTGCAATGACTTTAGGAAAATGTCTTCAAAGTAATGCTTCTTAACGAAAACAATAATTTTAACTAACTCTCTGTTTTTCGTCATTGTTGGTGAACTAAATATTGAAAATAATGTTTCAGTTATTAATTTTGATTAAGAAATACGGGAGGTGTGACATCATTGAGAAATAATATGTACGATGATTTTTAACCAATTATCCGCATTTGTTTGAAAACAACTACACAGCAGGATACCATGAGAATTCAAAACCTAAAAAACGACATCAGTAACTTTGCTTCGTTTACATGCAGTATTTTCTTTCAGCAGCACAGGAGATGACTCAGTTTTCAGCTCTCTGATTTCCTCGAGTGAAACCTAGATGTGCCATTCGAGTACACCACAAAGAATTTCGGCAATGTTTCGCAATAATGTATCCCAGTTTGTACTAAGCTTCACAAGAAGAGCACGGTAGCTCGAACTTACATCATGCGTGTTTCTTCCTATTTTTTTTTTTCTTTTGATTGTGCTACCTCAGCCATCGTCTGATAGATACTGAATCACTCACACACACACATACAAATAATGGTTCAAATGGCTCTGAGCACTATGGGACTCAAACTGCTGTGGTCATAAGTCCCCTAGAACTTAGAACTACTTAAACCTAACTAACCTAAGGACATCACACACATCCATGCCCGAGGCAGGAATCGAACCTGCGACCATAGCGGTCGTGCGGTTCCAGACTGTAGCGCCTTTAACCGCTCGGCTACTCCGGCCGGCACAAACACATACATGATGATTTTTAACCAATTATCCGCACGACTTGCATGCAATACACACCGACCAGCCAGAACATTATGACCAACGACCTAATACACACCCAAATTCGTCTAGCCGTTAGCAGCGTCACCTGAAGAAAAATGGCTGCTAGTCAGAAACACGCAAGGTACATCTGCTATCAATGAGCTTGATTTCCGTGTGTAGAATGGGGAAGGCACGCGAGCTATCTGAGTTTGACCGAGGACAGATTGTGATGGGATGGAGGCTCGGTACGAGCATTTCGGAACTGCACTACTTGTCAGGTGTTCGAAGAGTGTTGTGATGAGTTTCTTCGACACGTGGCGAAACCAGACGTCGTGAGGTTGGGCGGCCACGCCTCATTACAGATGTATGATGTTGTAGGCCGGGCTGACTGGTAAAACAGGATGGGCGACGAACTGTGGTGGAACTAACATCAGACTAATGCTGGGCAGAGTGCAAGTGCATCTGAACACACAGTGCACCGAATTCGTCTTGGGCCTCCAGCGCCGCTACCCATGCACGTACCAATTTTAAGACCACGACATCGGCAAACTACGTCGGAAATGGGCACGTGACCCTCGGCACTGGATGTTTCAGCGCCTGAGCGTTGCATGATCTGATTATCGTCTCCCAGGGGTACTGCTCCTTGACACCTGTACTACAGGACCGAGACAAGCTGGCGGTGTCTCCATTACGCTCGGGGAACATTCACGTGGGCGTCCACGGGTCCAGTGGAGGTCGTGAAAGGCAGCATGACGGCCGAGGAGTATCGTACCCTGGTTGGAGACCACGAACGATCAGGTTTCCCGACATTATTGGCATTTTTCATTAAGATCTCGCGCCATGTCACAAGGCCAGGAGTGTGATAGTGTGGTTCGGCGAGCACAGTGGTAAGGTCCAATTGATATGCGGGCACCCTAGCTCGCCACATCTGAACATGGTCGATCTCGGTATAACACTCCTGTCTGCTACTGCTATACCATAACCTTAAAGTTGAAGGTAGGTAGTGAAACAAAACGATCTTGTTAAAGCAATTATGGTATAAAGCAACAGAGCAGTGTTACCCTCTGAGAGGAATTGTGTTATGTTGACCGTGTTGTGTCTAACGGCGGTGGCTTATCGGAAGTGAAAGTCGGAATTACGTGAATAATTGAACAGAAACAAGCAAACTTTTTGCCTATCTGTACTGTTTAACGGATAAAGAAAACGGTCGCCAACCTAATTAGGCAAGAGAATGATTAACATTCTCGTTTAAGAATGTAGGTATGCGTAACTTCAACGGACAAACACAACCTAGACTTGGCCACACGCGAGTGCAATGAACTCTAGACACCGGCATATGTTAACGTTAAGGTTGGGACGAACAGCTAGAGCAGCATAAACTATTAGCATAAATATAACAAATAACGAAACACACTATTACTTTCAGTGCTTATTCATACTGAATGGTCTTTATAACGTTATTATTACTATTCACTGCAGAATCATTAATTGCACATAGGTTAAGTCTCTCTCAGTTAAATACTTTACTATTTAAAAATGAAAGTTAATTGGAATCCACTAACAGGTTGCTTCTCACTATCATTTCAATAAATAAATTATGGTTTTCATAATTAGTGGTCTTTCCGTTACTTGTTACCGAGCATTAACACAATAGCCAATCTGTGGATCCTGTTATACAATTAACATGCACTTCCAATACACGAGAGAGACAAACACTTAGCAAACGAGTATATAACCTTCCATAAATGCAATTCACGACTTTTACACAGTGAGACACAATGTTGACAAATTTGCAAGATACTGACTCACCTTCTGCGATTTACAACAGGCAGCAATGTGATCATTTACTAAGCAAAACTTTATAAGCCTCAGTCTTAAGAACTTTTAAATTTGAAGTTGGCAACAACACATTAATAAGCAGTTTTACTAGGAAAATTATTTTCAACAAGCCACATTAACGTTAACTTTCTTTTTACTATGTTCAAGAGGCATCAATTAGCAAAATACTGGGCTTTAATGTTCTTTCAGTAAGAACACTCGGATATCACTTTAGTTCAAACGGAGAGGCACCTGAGAGGTGTTATGATGAGGAGAAAAATCAATTTAGGTACGTAAAGTCAGATATAAATTACCTTATATTTGAGCACACTAACACATCCATTAAGCTGATCCTTCACTGTACATCATTGTAGCATTCCGATGCAATGATTGCGCAATGTGGTGGCAACTGCATGTTGGTAGGTGGAATTGCAGGTAGAATTGCTGGACTCTGTCATTTCTTGGTGGCGATGATAGATACAAATTCCAGAATAGTTCCAGCTATTTATCCATCAATCCGAGGCATTGGAAAGTAGCAGAAAAAGCCTCTCTCGGAACCAGCACAATATGCATCTTTTACATGGCAGTGCACAGTTTGGTAGCTCGTCCCCGACTGACTCTTGTTCCACCTTTTCTACCTAGGCCAACCACAATTTGCGCGCGCTACTAAGTTCCGTTCCCGAGGGCAACCACTATAACCTTAACATACAAACTAACTAAGAACCCTAAGTGGAGGTCAGCAGTTTACACAACAGCAAACAAACATTTTAAACAAAACAGAACATTTGCACATATTGACATTTCTACAAAAAATTATTCACACAAAATTACAATTATATACAGTAAGTTTTGTTCCCTCCAAATGGGACAAAGACTTTAAATGACAGATACACTACATTGCATAGAATCAAATCATGACATCACAGTTTTAACAAAGAAAGAAGTATACAATTTTGTGTTATCTATTCAATCAAACACATTTACAGTAGCTTAACGATGTAACATTAAATGAAACAAAAGCAAAATAAATCAGTAGAGCACTAGAGTTATGGTGTTACATCGGATGTGACTGGTGTCAGAACTCGTCGACCTCGTCCCTGTAATTTACGGGAATAACTAGGCTTGTGTGCGCAGGCTTGGTGCCTACTCCGTCCAGTGACCCATCAAGGCCTCATTGCTTCCACGCCACGACGCGTCACCGCTGTTATCCGTGCCTGAAACGGACATACAGGCTATTAGGTCGGTAATCGTAATGTTCTCAGTGTGGAACATATTACTTGCATCACGATGTTCTCCCACCACCGCCATGATATGTCACTCCAAACACCAATTCTATATGGAGCACATGATGGTCATGTCTCTATGAAACTTCCTCGTCGTGTGTTGCTTACATCGTGTAAGTTATATGAAAGTGATAATATTTATTCATCGTGGTTGAATAATTCTATTCGTGGCCCACAAACAAAATATGCTACGCCAGTCGAGTTCTCTGGCTATATTTGCTACCCAGGCAAAGCCAGGCCGGGGAGAGCGTTAGCCAGTTATAATAGCAGTGGGGCCCATTATTATGTACTAATGTACTACAGCACACTCTAAATATCGTTCTACAATTACGCCTCTTCGCTTCGAATGCGAGCTCGAAATCGCAGAAAAATAGTTCAACTTCTCTCTGAATGTTAGCCAGACGTCAGACTAAAACGAAGTCATTTCTCTTCGAATGCAAGTAACACGGATGGAAACATGTTTTGTAGTCCTGTCTCCGTAATAACTACAAATGATGGTCAGCCCTGCTACGTCAACTCAGAGAAGCGAGGCAGCTGCCCGTTTTCTACTGAGAATATTTTCTGTTGCGAATACTCTTTTGTGAAGTCATCCCTTCCGACGCTACTAGTGCTACGTTGCCAACAATAACACATCTGTACTTTCCTTCGAAACTGCTAGTAGCGTACAGTGCAAGTGTAGAAGCAAGTGTAGAATATGAGGACTTATCTAATGAATCATGGTAATGATTGCAGTAACGGCACATTCTCACTG
Organism: Schistocerca nitens; assembly: GCF_023898315.1. Classification (NCBI taxonomy): domain Eukaryota; kingdom Metazoa; phylum Arthropoda; class Insecta; order Orthoptera; family Acrididae; genus Schistocerca; species Schistocerca nitens. The sequence goes on along the minus strand of NC_064619.1, from coordinate 544,420,407 downwards.
ATTTTCAGAAAAGTGTCATCAACGTCGGGTGGAAAGGTAAACACCCTGACATTCGTATATTCCACCACCGCAGTTGCCAGTATAACCATATCATTAGAACCAAAGTGATGAGTGAAGGCACTTGGTTTCCGTGCCACAAAAGGAGCCTGTTAATCTAAAACTGGTGTAGAAACTTCACATAAAACACGTGCGACTCAGAATCGAATTAAGCCGAATGAACATTTTCCGAAGTGAATTTCTAATGATCCCGGCTGCACATCCTTCTCAAAATTAATACTGTTGGTACCTGTACATGATGCACTTGTACATGGTGCATGCAGAGCTCTCTATTTGCAGCATCGTTCCCAGAGTGGATCGAGGTCCTTTGGTTTGGAACCGAGTGGAGGGTCTCAACCAGAGGCTTCGTCGACTCTATGACGCTCTTGGCTGCAGATTTCTAGACTTGCGCTGTTGGGCTGGGAATTGTAGGACGCCCCTAGATAGGTCAGGAGAGCACTACATAAAGGAAGCGGCTACTCGGGTAGCAGAGTACTTATGGCGTGCACATGGTTTTTTTTTTAGGCTAGGCAGTAGTGAGGGGTTTCCTGATGAACACTCACCAGTCGACGTGCAGGCAGGGAAATCAGAACGCGCTCAGTGTAAAGACACTTCAGCTATCAAGATATTTGCAGTAAATTTTCAGAGTGTTCGGAATAAATTTCCTGAATTTACTGCCTCTAGGAAGCGTGTGGCGCGCAAATTATTCTCAGGACTGAGACCTGGCTGAACCCTGAGATAGGAAGTTCTGAAATATTTAGTGAGGGTTGGAACATGTATCGGAAAGACTGATTAGACACTGTAGGAAGGTGGTGTCTTCATTGCAGTTGACAAAAATATTGTGTCTACTGAGGTCGAAGTAGAGTGTGATTGTGAAGTTATCTGGACACGTTTAACAGGGCTAGGAGAAATAAAGTTAATTGTTGGGTGTTATTACCGGCCACCAGGTTCCACCGTGACAGTTCTAGAATCATTCAAAGGGAGTCTACACTCTGTATCGCTGAGGAAGTACCCGGATCATGCTATATTAGTCGGAGGCGACTTCAACCTACCTAGTATAGACTGGGATGTCTATGGATTCATTACAGGTGGTACAGACAAGCCGTCGTGTGAATTACTTTTGAACACATTATCCGAAAACTGTCTTGGGCAGCTAAATCGACAGCCAACGCGTAATGGAAATATTTTAGATCTGGTAGCCACGAACAGACCAGACCTCATCGACGGTCTCAGTGTTGAGACAGGGATTAGTGTTCATGATGTTGTCATTACGACTAAGGTTACGAAAGTTAAAAAGTCGGTCAAGAAGGCTAGAAAGAGCAGATAAGCAGTTGTTAGCATCCCACTTAGTTAATGAATCGACTTCATTTACTTCCGGTACGATGGACGTGGAAGAATTATGGGCAAATTTTAAACACATTGTAAATCTCGTATTGGACAAGTATGTGCCGAAAAACTAGGTTACGGACGGAAAAGGCCCACCGTGGTTTAACAGCGCAATTCGGAGAATGCTCAGGAAGCAAATACAGTTGCACTCGCTGTGCAACAAAGATCGGGAGAACGAGGACACGCAAAAGTTAGTAGAGATTCGTGCTGCTGTAAAAAGAGCGATGCGCGAAGCATACAACCACTACCACCGTCATAACTTAGCAAAAGATCTTGCTGAAAACCCAAGGAAGTTCTGGTCTTACGTAAAATCGGTAAGCGGGTCGAAGGCTCCATCCAGTCACTCACTGATCAGTCTGACCTGGCAACGGAAGACGGAAAAACGAACGCTGAAATTTTAAATTTAGCATTTGAGAAACCCTTCACGCAGGAGGATCGTAAAAACATACCGCCGTTTGAGTCTCGTACAGATTCCAGTATGGAGGACATAGTGATAGACATCCCTGGGGTTGTGAAGCAGCTGAATGGGTTGAAAATAAATGAATCGCCAGGTCCTGATGGGATTCCAATTCGGTTTTACACAGAGTACTCTACGGCATTGGCTCCTTACTTAGCTTGCATTTATCGCGAATCTCTTGCCCAACGTAAAGTCCCGAGCGACTGGAAAAAAGCGCAGGTGACGCCTGTATAGAAGAAGGGTAGAAGGACGGATCCTAAAAATTACAGACCAATATCCTTAACATCGGTTTGTTGCAGGATTCTCGAACGTATTCTCAGTTCGAATATAATGAATTTCCTTCAGACAGAGAAGTTGCTGTCCATGCATCAGCACGGCTTTAGAAAGCATCGCTTCTGCGAAACGCAACTCGCCGTTTTTTCACATGATATCTTGCGAACCATGGATGAAGGGTATCAGACGGATGCCATATTCCTTGACTTCCGGAAAGCGTTTGACTTGGTGCCCCACTGCACACTCCTAACTAAGGTGTACGAACATATGGGATTGGTTCCCAAATATGTGTGTGGCTCGAAGACTTCTTAAGTAATAGAACCCAGAAAGTTGTCCTCAATGGTGAGTGTTCATCGGAGGTGAGGGTATCATCTGGAGTGCCCCAGCGAAGTGTGGTAGGTCCGCTGTTGTTTTCTATCTACATAAATGATCTTCTGGATAGGGTGGATAGCAATGTGCGGCTGATGATGCTGTGGTGTACGGGAAGGTGTTGAGTGACTGGAGGAGGATACAAGATGACTTGGAAAGGATTTGTGATTAGTGTAATGAATGGCAGCTGACTCTAAATATAGATAAATGTAAATTGATGCAGATGAATAGGAAAAAGAATCCCGTAATGTTTGAATACTCCATTAGTAGTGTAGCGCATGACACAGTCACGTCGATTAAATACTTGGGCGTAACATTGCAGAGCGATATGAAGTGGGACAAGCATGTAATGGCAGTTGTGGGAAGGCGGATAGTCGTCTTCGGTTCATTGGTAGAATTATGGGAAGATGTGGTTCATCTGTAAAGGAGACCGCTTATAAAACACTAATACGACCTATTCTTGAGTACTACTCGAGCGTTTGGGATCCCTATCAGGTCGGATTGAGGGAGGACATAGAAGCAATCCTGAGGCGGGCTGCCAGATTTGTTACTGGTAGGTTTGATCATCACGCGAGTGTTACGAAAATGCCCCAGGAACTGGGGTGGGAGTGAATCGCTCCTGAGGAAATTTAGAAAACCAGCATTTGAGGCTGACTGCAGTACAATTTTACTGCCGCCAACTTATATTTCGCGAAAACGCCACAAAAATAAGATAAGAGAGATTAGGGCTCGTACAGAGGCATATAGGCAGTCATTTTTCCCTCGTTCTGTTTGGGAGTGGAACAGTGAGAGAATATGCTAGTTGTGGTACGAGGTACCCTCCGCCACGCACCGTATGGTGGATTGCGGAGTATGTATGTAGATGTAGATGTAGATATGTAAATGGAATGTTTCTAGGAGTCATGCGCGACGGTCACAGCACAGGACAACGCTGCATCAAAATTGATTCATAAACACCAGATCCTGAGAGACAAATAACGGTGTGACGTGCACAAGGACTATCGCACACTGAAGGGAAGCAAGGTAGCTTCCGCGGTGCTGCGCTAGAAGCAGAGCAAGGCCGGATCGGTAAACCAAGAAAAAAAAAAAAAGAAAAAAAAACATAAGTGCACAGCTCTATATCTAAGTTGAATGAATCACAATATTTCAATGATAAATTTTGATGTGTATCACAATATGTCCTGAAATATGTGATTCCTCTCTAGCATTTTATATCAAATCTAAAAGTGGTATTTTTTTTGCTTTTCCCTGGATGATGGTGAAAAACAGAACAAATGTTTAAAGCTCCGTACACCAAAGTTAACATGCATTTTCTAAAATATATTCAAGTTGTAAATTACAAAGCTAGTAAAGAAGATTATTACAGCAGAACTAAAGAGTTGGCCTCTACCGAAAACAAAAAAGGAGCTAAAATAAATATATGAGGAAACTAGGAAAACAGAAAAACTCAGCAGAGTGGAAGGTAGTTTTGATAATCCACAACATAACAAAGGCAATATGCAAAATGTTAACAACTACAGAAGAATTTCTTTACAACCAGTTGCATATAAAACAGATTGTGCTAAATAGAGTAGAAACAACAATGGAGGATAGTTTAGGGGAATGTCAAGATGGTTTGAGGAAGGGTAGCACATGTTCTGCAAAAATATTTAATGTGAAATCAATCATTTGGCATAGATTACTGCACTCAATTGGTCTTTTATTTTTTAAATATCGTGTAGCGTATTGAGGAAGCATACAGTATCTTTTTTTTTGTCATCAGTCTACTGACTGGTTTCATGCGGCCCGCCACGAATTCCTCTCTAGTGACAACCACTTCATCTCAGAGTAGCTCTTGCAAACCACGTCCTCAATTATTTGCTTGGCGTATTCCAATCTCTGTCTTCCTCTACAGTTTTTGCCCTCTACAGCTCCCTCTAGTACCATGGAAGTCATTCCCTCATGTCTTAGCAGATGTCCTATCATCCTGTCCCTTCTCCTTATCAGTGTTTTCCACATATTCCTTTCCTCTTCGATTCTGCGTAGAACCTCCTCATTCCTTACCTTATCAGACCACCTAATTTTCTACATTCGTCTATAGCACCACATCTCAAATGCTTCGATTCTCTTCTGTTCCGGTTTTCCCACAGTCCATGTTTCACTACCATACAATGCTGTACTCCAGACGTACATCCTCAGAAATATAGTTTTAAAGCACAGTTGTCAATACTATTGCATGGGCTAGTAATCGAAACCGCAGATTGGTAATTGGCGGAGCCAGGTTTGATTCCTGCAGATGCCAACTACTTTTCATTTTGTTTCATTTCTCGCGATGTTAAACTTTATATTATAAAATTAAAATATACTTCAACAGTTCCATTTGTGCAGTAAAATTAACGCGAGGGTTGGCCAGAAAGTAAGTTCCGTTCGGTAGCGAAATGGAAACCACAGTGAAAACCAGAAACGTTTTATTTCAAATGGGTCTGAGCACTATGGGACTCAACTGCTGAGGTCATAAGTCCCCTAGAACTTAGAACTACTTAAACCTAACTAACCTAAGGGCAACACACACATCCATGCCCGAGGCAGGAATCGAACCTGCGACCGTAGCGGTCGCGCGGTTCCAGACTGTAGCGCCAGAACCGCTCGGCCACCAGCGGCCGGCAACGTTTTATTTGCAGCAATTACACCTTCCACTTACGTCTCTACATAGTCGTCGCTAAAACTTCGAGTTTTGTCGTAGTGTTGTATCAACTTTCCAATATCCTCGTCATAGAAAGCAGCCGCCTGTGCTTCCGGCCAGTTGTCTGCACTGGTCTGCAGCTCGTTGTCTGTGGGAAAATTTTGTCTTCATAGCCAGCGGTTCTTGGGAGCAGACATGAGACTCAGGGGGATACAATTACATTCTATTGTAGCTGGTCAGACACTTCCCATCGGAAACTCTGCAGGAGCGTCTTCATTGCCCAGGCAGTGTGCGGCCGTGAATTGGCACGAAGAAGGAACTGCTCGACAATTGTGTTATGTGGGATGCATGACACAGGCGAAATCTCTAACCAGGCCCTCATAATTGGCGGGAGACGCTATACCCTACGCATCTTTATGTGCTCACTGTTCACTCAAAACTGTAAAGACCGACGAGACACGATCGACTGGCATATTAGAGACACTGCCCAACACATCTGTGCAAAGCTTTGCCGGATTTTCCCAGTGGTTTCCATTTCGCGGCCGATCGAAACTTACTTTCTGGACAACACTCGTATATCAAGTTTCATTGTGATTACTACAGGATATAGGCCAACCCATTGTATCATATTGCTAAAATTTTGCACGAGATGCCACTGTATAAAATTCAGCATTCGTGGTGAGTCTGGCAACCTGTCATGTGGAATTCTGTGAAGACCTGGTTAATTTTACAGTTTCAGCCTCATCTCGTGAAAACGGTCCTTCGCAGTTAGTGTCCCTAAACAGGTAAGTAACGAACGATTCAAGTGTATTTTTATATGAGCAGCTCCGACAATGTGAAAATGACTTTCACCAGATGTGTCTATGACTGTTTTCGTCACGACTAAAGCTGAACAACTTTTATCAATAATTATATGTTGTAAACGTCACTGAACTACAATGCCGTACATGGCTAAAAATTAAAATGGTCATCCTACTGTAAAATTGTCAGTAATTCTGTTTCACTTATATGATAGATGTGTGTGTGTGTGTGTGTGTGACAAACTCGGAAATTTTTAGAGTGTCTTACTGGTAATTATTACTATGTTATAATGATGTGCAGTCACTATATAGATCACCGACGTGGTATTTCGAAAAGTGTGAAGCCAAGCAGCCATAACAGATGTCAGATAACTTTCTGTTCTATCTGTATTCGTTAGGAACCATTTATAAGCGACTTTTGTGATAAAGGGAAATAACAAGCACTGCCACGTTCTGAGATAGCTAATATCCGCCAATTTACAACTTCTCAACAAGGTGTGAAGGCGTGTTGTGGATTATACACAGAGGATTTAAGAAATGTGCTAATGGGCTTTAGCGTCAGGCAAGTTATTTATTTCCGGAACTGTCAACCTCTTAGCGATATCTAAAGTCAGGCTATCACGTCAAAAACTTAACAACTTCATTCGTGCATTCAGAGGAAATTAATAATTTCCTGCTGAAGAAACGCGTATTTCCAGTGTTCTATGAAGAGGTAGTTATTATAGAAATTTTAACCCAATGCATTTCATTTCCTGTTTCTTGTAAATGATTCACAATCTATCGCATTGTGTTAGTTCACTTGTTTCTACAAATAATTATATAAAGGGACAGGTCTAAGTTACAGTCGACATCGAAATAGGCCAAGTCAGAGGCTGTGAAAGCTATAGCGTTTGAGCTGCTAAAAAACTGCTTTCAAAAGCCTTATCAACAAGTTAATTAATAATGTCATTCCAAACCGTCTGATGGAAAATACTGATGTTTTAATGACCTAGATGTCAATGGTAGGTGAAGTAAAATAATTACGGTAATGGTTCAGTTGATGACCGGTGATTATTTTTTCTTTTTTGATTAGGTAATTTGCAAGAAATTTCTACTTTAGCTACAAACACAAGGACGCACACACACACACACACACACACAAACACTCACACACACACACACACACACACACACAAACAAACACACACATTCAACGTGAACGAGCGCGAGTATGCGGTCACACACACACACATAAAAACATACGCACACGGTCGAGGATTGCACATAGGCACGTGTGCGGAAGCTCGCCCTAGCAAGAACCCTGGAACATGCAACCACGTGCGACACACGCACAGCGTCGAAGATCGATATACAGCTGTGAAATATTTCCGTTCTTAAAATTTGTCATAAAATAAGAAATACTTTCAAATAAAGCAGCAGCTATATATAAATCACTCAGATCAATGAGGGATATTGACTCATCCATTCAGCAATTCATTATACGGTCGCAGGTTCGAATCCTGCCTCGGGCATGATTGTGTGTGATGTCCTTAGGTTAGCTAGGTTTAAGTAGTTCTAAGTTCTAGGGGACTGATAACCACAGCAGTTGAGTCCCATAGTGCTCAGAGCCATTTTTTTCAGCAATTCATTAAGTTTCCCACTTAGAAGTTTAGATTTCAGTCTACAGAACTCTTATTCTTCTTTTTAGTCATCAGTCTTCTTCTAACTGATTTGATACGCCGCGCCGCGAATCCACTCCTGTGCCAAACTTTTCATCTTCTAGTAGCATTTACTACCTACGTCGTCAGTTATTTGCTGGATATCTTCCAGTCCTTGTCTTCCTCTACAGTTTTTACCCTCTACAGCTACCATGGATGTCATTTCCTGGTGTCTTAAACGAGGTCTCATCGCCCTCTCTCTTCTTCATGTCAGCGTTTTCCATCTATTCCTTTCCTCGCCGATTCTGCGGATAACTTCCTTATTTCTTACCTTAACGGTCCACCTATTTTTCTTCTGTAGCATCACATCTCAAACGCTTCGATTCCCTTCTGTTTCGGTTTTCACCCAATCCATGTATCACTACCGTACACTGTTGAACTCCAAATGTACTTTCTCAGAAATTTCTTCCTCAAATGAAGGCCTATGTTTGATACAAGTAGACTTCTCTTGGTTAGGAATTCCCTGCTCGCCAGTGCTAGTCCGCTTCTTATGTCCTTCTTGCTCTGCCCGTCATGGGTTATTTTTCTGAGTAGTTAGCAGAATTACACAATTATTATCGTTCTTTCTGTTCTCACTACTTACATCTTTCTTCAGTTTACTCTCAATGCATATTCTGTTCATGCCATTCAATACATCCTGTAATTCTTCTTCACTTACTGTGAAGATAGCAATGACATCAGCTAACCTTATCCTTGATATCATTTCATTAAGCTTTAATTCCACTCTTCAACCTATCTTTTATTTCGGTCATTGCTTTTTCGATGTATAGGTTGAACAGTGGCTTAGCCCTTAAAAGGGTGAACAGCCCTCCCTTCTTGGTCTTCTCTTACCTCCCACTTGGCTCCTGTACCTATTCTGAATCACCCGTCTTTACTTACAGCTTGCCTCTATTTTCCTCAAAATTTTGAATATCACCCACCATTCTACTTTGTCCAACGCCTTTGCCAGGTCGACACATTTTATGAACGTGTCTTGATTTTTCTTCTTTCGTGCATCCATTATCAACCGCAACGTCCGAATTGCCTCTTTCATGGCTTTTCCTTTCTTAAAGCTAAACTGAACGTCGTCTAACACATCCTCAATTTCATTTTCCATTCTTCTGTATATTATACGGCATATCGCCATGCAATTAACACACCAACTTAAACAGCCATTTTGTTGCCACTTCTGCCAATGATTTTAGAAATTCAGATGAAATGTTATGTCTCCCTTCGCGTTATTTGATCTTAAGTCTCCTGAAGCCATTTTAAACATTGACTGTAGTATTATACCCCTATCTCTTCCGTATCGACCCCTGTTTCATCTTTTGTCACTTCATCAGACAAGACCTTCCCATCATACAGACCTTCACTGTATTCTTTCCACCTATCCAGTCTCCCTTGGATTTAACAGTGGGATTCCCACTGTAGTCCTAAAGATACATCGCTTGCTTTTAATTTCACCGAAATCAGTATTGATTTTTTCATAAGTTACGTCAGTCCTATCGACAATCATTTCTTTGTTGTTGATAATTCTTCCGGGTTATATGGCCGTGGTCCATGGAATTCTTCTATTCCTAATGTTTCGTCCAATACTATGTTGGACATCCTCAGAGGTATGGCTGGTCCTGCTGAGTCCTGCCATACGAGGATGTCCAACGTAGTATTGGACGAAACGTTAGGAATAGAAGAATTCCATGGACCACGGCCATATAACCCGCAAGAATTATCAACAACAGTACCATCCGGTCGTGAAAGCCTTCATTGTATAATAATTTCTTTCTAGATTTCTTCATATTTTCGTTGCAGCCATTTCATCTTAGGTTCTCTGAACTTCCGATTTATTTCATTTCTAACTGACATGTAGTTTGGTACTTCATTCTCTCGTCGATCAATTGACGTGTTTCTTCTGTTACCCGTATTTTCTTAGCAGTTACCATCCTTCTACATATGTTTGGTTCAAATGGCTCTGAGCACTATGGGACTTAACTGATGTGGTCATGAGTCCCCTAGAACTCAGAACTACTTAAACCGAACTAACCTAAGGACAGCACACACATTCATTCCCAAGGCAGGATTCGAACCTGCGTCCGTAGCGGTCACGCGGCTCCAGGCTGTAGCGCCTAGAACCGCACGGCCACTCCGGCCGGCTCTACATATGTTTATCCTTCCAACTTCTGTGATCGCCCGTTACAGAGATGTCCATTTCCCTTCAACTGAACTGCCTACTGAGCTATTCATTATCGCAGTATCTATAGCCTTAGAGAACTTCTAGCGTAGGCTCTTCATTTCTTAGTTCTTTCGTATACCACTTCTTTACGCATTGATTTTCCCTTACTAGACTCTTAAACCTGAATCTACTCCTCATCAATACTTAAGTGTGGCCTGCGTCTGTGTCCGCTCCTGAATAAACTTTACCACACAGTATTGGATTTCGTTATCTCTACCTGTAATCTAACTGGACTCTTTCTTCTGCTCCTTCGCCTACAGCTGCATTCAATTCCCTCATGACTATTAGCTTTTTATCTTCCTTTGGGTACTGTACTACCCGTTCAGTATCCTGATATACTTTCTTCTTCTCTTCAGCTTCTGCTTGAGAAGTCGGCGTGTCTAACCCAACTGTCACTGTCGTTGTTGGTTTGCTGTCGATTCTGATGAGAATAAACCGGCCACTGAACTGTTCACAGTAGTTCACTTTCTTCTTACCTTCCTATTACTCCCGTTATACCATTTTCGGGAGCTTTTTATATTACCCTATGGTCGTCCGGTCAGAATTCTTTGTCTACCTTCTCTTTCACCTCACTGACTCCACTATAACCAGAGTGAGCCTTACTGTTTCAATTTTCAGATTTTCTAGCTTTCCTAACATGTTCAAACGTCTGACAATGTCTACCCCGACTCGTAGAACATTACCCTTTCGTTGATTATTCAATTTCTTATCGTCACCTCCCCCTTAGCAGTCCACTCCCAGATATCCGAATGGTGGGCCAGTCAGGAATCTTTTGCCAAAGGAGAGATAATCATGACAGTCTTTCAGTAAGAGCCCACGTGTCCTGCGGATACATACTTCGTGTCTCTAATGCAGTGGTTTCCAATACCTTGTGCCTCCTCATTTGTTGTTCATTGTTTTTGCACCCCAACGGGTGTTGAGGTTCGATCCCTGGACCCTGGGACATTCTAATTAGTAGCTCTACACACTATTACTACGGCTATTACTCCAGATAATATACGAGTTTCAAAAGCACCATCTACACTGTCTCAGAGGAGCCACGTTGGTTGGAACTTCTTAACCAAAATTTACTGCTACTCTAGTGACATACATCCATGATCCTTTGAATCAGATACATCTGTTGTATTGGAAAGAGGGCGTACCTGTAGCCAAGGTGAATGCTACAGTTCACCATGTAATGAGACAGCGTTATTCTAAGTCCTCATCGTTGGGCTGACAGTCAGTCAGGCTGCCCGGTGTAAACTCCAGATCCTGACTATATATATATATATATATATATATATATATATATATATATATATATATATATATATATATACGTTGAACGTATATACTAGTGTGAGTGTGTGTTTGCGTGCGAGATACTACACGTCGACCATCACACAAGCACGTCAAATGCCACAGTGTCACGATTCTACCATGAGTACCGCAATTCACTAAAAATCGCCGCTGTCAAAGCAAATGTCTTGGGCAGAAACTGTTGTCGTCTGGGAACTCCGTCGATTATTGCGACTTGTAACCCCTAATTCACAAAATGTTTCTCATTCATACTAACTTTAGTCCAACATTCCACTTTTTTTTAAATCCCGGTCAACTATTAATTGTCTAATTACTTTTGGCGCTCTCGTGTGCTGCCTCAGAAATTTTCCGATCCTACACTCAAACACAGTGTCATAAATTGTGTCGTAAATGCCATATACATGAAGAAATTCGAACCATCTTTCCACAGAGACCTCACAAAATAGTGTCTTAACAAAATATTTGTACCACAATGTAATATTGTTTATCACACACGATCTACTCCTGCTAACGTAAGGCAAAAACCCCTCCAACAAAACTTGATAGTATTGCTTCAACCTCACCCTCTGTAAGACCAGTTCATCCAAATAATCTCCAGTCCCCACCAAAGACGAAATAATATTGTTTGCCACTTCTGTCAATAATCATATCCATCACTATTGATCACATTTCTGAAAGCACTGAAGGTAGGAGGAGGGTGTGAGGTAGATGAGAAACTCTATTCTGATTAACTTTAGCATTTGAAGCATCTTTTGGATCGCGTACAATTGTCTAGTGTACAATGTGAAATTTTGCTATTTTTACTGAACTTCTAAATATATGTAAAACAACCTGAAAAACAGAATGGATTAGTTCTGTGCATTCTAAGGGCCATGGTAGATTAGTTTTTGTGGAATATTAATATTCTCGACGTCAGCAGGTCTTTGGACGATTTATAAATGGCTTTATGGCATCCGTACAATGGTTGCTAGGTTATTTCAAGTACTAAGCGATCTAGTGTGGTATATATGGGTCTTGGGTATGAAATGGATTTTGCGTGCTTTTGCCGTCATGAGAAACTACGATCTGGTCAAACCTTCAACTCAGAGGAGAGTCAGAATTATCCCAACAACAAACAGAACGATATTTACCCTTGCGGAGAACGGCTTAGTGTCTACAGACACGTATTCACTAACTTTGATGAAGCTTTTCTGAATAATATCAACGTAGTTCCTGACGTAGTTTCAAGAGCATAATAATCTATATTAAAAACTTGAAACCTCATTTTTGCATACGATAGGTTTTGAAAATAATTTTCAGACCAATGATATCGATACAGAAAAACAATCCTTTGGTTATATTAGAACTTGTTCCTTTCGTATTATAAGCAGTAATAGCTAACTGTAAAATCGATATTGCATGAGAATGAGTACTGTAATCCATATGGGCGGCGGTGCTGGCATCACTCAAATAGTTATCTGTTCATTCTGATTCTTCAACAACTTTACTTTAAGCTTAACTGTAATTGCTCAATCACATATCAATACTTGTGAAAGAACTACTCAAACAACAGAAACGTAGAAAATACAACTTAGTTATATTGTGTGGAAATTTCTCGGCAGTTCCTAGGGATTTCTATTATTTATAGCCGGCCGAAGTGGCCGTGCGGTTCAAGGCGCTGCAGTCTGGAACCGCAGGACCGCTACGGTCGCAGGTTCGAATCCTGCCTCGGGCATGGATGTTTGTGATGTCCTTAGGTTAGTTAGGTTTAACTAGTTCTAAGTTCTAGGGGACTAATAACCTCAGCAGTTGAGTCCCATAGTGCTCAGAGCCATTTTATTATTTATAGTGCATATTCGAAGTAACAGGCGTGTCATTATATAATATAGATTCTCAGAAAAGTAGAATAGTCTAGTTTTTGTTCGTTACCTGCATAACGTAATTCATGTGATAGTGCTTCCAGAATTATCTACAAAATTTATGTATCTGATTCATGTTGATTCAAAAACACCTTTACAGTACAGTAAGTACAAGTGTAACATGTTCCAACACAATGTTATCTGTTTGGTGCACATTTCGACTAAACAAAGGCTTTTACTAACGTCACGTGAACTGAGGAGAGTAGCGCCTTTTTAGGCTAGATGCCTGTTGATTATTCTTTTCTGTAGTACATTTACGATAGTTATAAATGAAGTCTACAGCGAAACAGTTAATGTGGTTACTCGGCAGAATCTTCATTTTTCAACGTAGCTTACATGTTAAAATACTTTTGTCTACAAAATCCATTATTTCAGGTGATCATTTCTTATAGTATGAAGTATACGCTTTCTTCATTTATGGGCTGATAGTTCGACTTACCTACTTTTTTCTCTACAAACGTAGGTTCAGGTAACTGCCAAGAAGCAATGGGTAACTGAAGAAATACTTCAGCTGATAGACGAAAGAAGGAAGTATGAAAAGTTTCATGGAAATTTAGGAATACAGAAATACAAGTCACTTAGGAAATAAATAAATAGGAAGCGCAGAGAAGCTTAGGCGAAATGGCTGCATAAAAATATGAAGAAATCGAAAAAAACGTGATTGTGAGAATGGCTCACTCAGCATACAGAAAAGTCAAAAGAACTTTCGGTTAAATTAAAAGCAAATTCTGTAACATAAAGAGTGCAATGGGAATTAGATTGCTAAATGCAGAGGAGAGAGCGTATAAGTGGAAAGAGTACTTTGAGAGTCTCAATGAAGGGGAGCACTTATCTGATGACGTGATAGGGCCGGCTGGAGTGGCCGAGCGGTTCTAGGCGCTACAGTCTGAAACCGCGCGACCGGTACGGTCGCAGGTTCGAATCCTGCCTCGGGCATGGATGTGTGTGAGGTCCTTAGGTTAGTTAGGTTTAAGTAGTTCTAAGTTCCAGGGGACTGATGACCACAGCAGTTAAGTCCCATAGTGCTCAGAGCCATTTGAACCATTTTTTTGATGACGTGATAGAAGAAGAAACAGGAGTAGACAGGGAAGAGGGAGGAGATCCTGAATTAATCAGAATTTAGAACAGCTTTATGAAATCATTGAGGAAAGTTGCAACAAAACGATTATTCACTTATGCGTGTAGAATGTATGCGACTGGCGACGTTTCATCAGACTTTCGGAAAAAATCATCCACACATTTCACAAGATTGCAAGAGGCGACAAGCGCCAGAATTATTGCCCTATAGGTTATCAGACCATGCATCCAAGTTGCTGGCAAGGATATACATAGAAGAGCGGAAAAGTAAATTTAGCATGTGTTAAATGATGATCAGTATTGTTTCAGGAAGAGTGCTGGCACCACAGAGAGAGTTCTGACGTTGCTTTTGATAATGGAAGCAAGAACGAAGAAATATAAAGACACTTTCATAGGATTTCTCGATCTAAGAAAAGCGTTCGACAATATAAAATGTTGCAAGATGTTCGAAATTCTGAGAAAAATAGTGGTAAGCTATAGAGAAAGATGGGTAATATATAATACACTCCTGGAAATTGAAATAAGAACACCGTGAATTCATTATCCCACGAAGGGGAAACTTTATTGACACATTCCTGGGGTCAGATACATCACATGATCACACTGACAGAACCACAGGCACATAGACACAGGCAACAGAGCATGCACAATGTCGGCACTAGTACAGTGTATATCTACCTTTCGCAGCAATGCAGGCAGCTATTCTCCCATGGAGACGATCGTAGAGATGCTGGATGTAGTCCTGTGGAACGGCTTGCCATGCCATTTCCACCTGGCGCCTCAGTTGGACCAGCGTTCGTGCTGGACGTGCAGACCGCGTGAGACGACGCTGCATCCAGTCCCAAACATGCTCAATGGGGGACAGATCCGGAGATCTTGCTGGCCAGGGTAGTTGACTTACACCTTCTAGAGCACGTTGGGTGGCACGGGATACATGCGGACGTGCATTGTCCTGTTGGAACAGCAAGTTCCCTTGCCGGTCTAGGAATGGTAGAACGATGGGTTCGATGACGGTTTGGATGTACCATGCACTATTCAGTGTCCCCTCGACGATCACCAGTGGTGTACGGCCAGTGTAGGAGATCGCTCCCCACACCATGATGCCGGGTGTTGGCCCTGTGTGCCTCGGTCGTATGCAGTCCTGATTGTGGCGCTCACCTGCACGGCGCCAAACACGCATACGACCATCATTGGCACCAAGGCAGAAGCGACTCTCATCGCTGAAGACGACACGTCTCCATTCGTCCCTCCATTCACGCCTGTCGCGACACCACTGGAGGCGGGCTGCACGATGTTGGGGCGTGAGCGGAAGACGGCCTAACGGTGTGCGGGACCGTAGCCCAGCTTCATGGAGACGGTTGCGAATGGTCCTCGCCGATACCCCAGGAGCAACAGTGTCCCTAATTTGCTGGGAAGTGGCGGTGCGGTCCCCTACGGCACTGCGTAGGATCCTACGGTCTTGGCGTGCATCCGTGCGTCGCTGCGGTCCGGTCCCAGGTCGACGGGCACGTGCACCTTCCGCCGACCACTGGCGACAACATCGATGTACTGTGGAGACCTCACGCCCCACGTGTTGAGCAATTCGGCGGTACGTCCACCCGGCCTCCCGCATGCCCACTATACGCCCTCGCTCAAAGTCCGTCAACTGCACATACGGTTCACGTCCACGCTGCCGCGGCATGCTACCAGTGTTAAAGACTGCGATGGAGCTCCGTATGCCACGGCAAACTGGCTGACACTGACGGCGGCGGTGCACAAATGCTGCGCAGCTAGCGCCATTCGACGGCCAACACCGCGGTTCCTGGTGTGTCCGCTGTGCCGTGCGTGTGATCATTGCTTGTACAGCCCTCTCGCAGTGTCCGGAGCAAGTATGGTGGGTCTGACACACCAGTGTCAATGTGTTCTTTTTTCCATTTCCAGGAGTGTATATACAAGAACCAAGATGGAATCATAAGAGTGGAAGACCAAGTACGAAATACTCGGGTTAAAAAAGGTGTAAGAGGGGGATATGGTCTTTCGCCCCTAGCCCCTATTTTTTCAACCTTCAAGTCGAAGAAGTAATGAAGGAAAAAAAGAAAGGTTCAAGAGCGGAATTAAAATTCGGCTGAAAGGATATTAATGAGAAGTATGGATGATGGTACTTCTATCGTCAGTGAAAGAGAAGAAAAAGAATATACTGAGAGTAAATCAAAGAAAGACGAATGTAATGAGGAGTAGCATAAGTGGGAACAGTGACACTCTAAACGTCAGGACTAGTGATTACGAAGTAGATGAAGTTAAGGAATTGTGATACCTAGGCAGCAAATTGATCGATTACGAACGGAGCATGTAGGACATAAAAAGCAGGCTAGTACTAGCAGAAAGAGCATTCCTGGCCAAGAGAAGTTTACTAGTATCAAAGAGTTGCCGTGATTTGAGGAAGAAATTTCTGAAAATGTACGTTTGGAGCGCAGCACTGCATGACAGTGAGACAAGGACTGTGGTAAAACTGGAACAGAAGATAATCGAAGCATCTGAGATGTGCTACTGAACAATGTTGAAAATTAGATGAACTGATAACGTAAGGAATGGGTAAATTCCCTGGAGAATCGATAAAGAAAACACTGACAAGAACCAGGGACAGGATGATAACACATTGTTATATTAACTTAGAGGATTACAGAGATTGGGATACATCCAGGAAATAATTGAGAAGTGCTACTCTGAGATGGAAAAGTTGGCATAGGAGAGGAATTCGTGGCGGACCAAATCAAACCATTCTGATGACTCAAAAAATAAAAGAAAATTATGTGTGTCCTTTTTAAAACTTATGATTCGAGCATTATCATAGATAAATGGACGGAGTCGTGAAGAAACATTCCAGCAGCGACATATGTCAGATACAATTCCTCTCTGTTTATAGCATCATCAACGGAAGTAAAAATATTACATGGCATAATTGCATCATTAATGACAGATTTACAAAGGTGTATCGCTTCTGTTAATCTTCGATCTACATCTATCATTTTACGGGATTTTTATTAATGCTTTCAAATGCTAACACAGAATGATCATATAGTAGCTTCCCAGTTTTGCGCCTTCACCGCCGTCTAAAGAACACCACTGCTAGTTGTCGGTTTGGTTTTTATTGATCAAAGATGGATAGGGACTGCACATGTCTGCAGATGCAGGGAGAATTGTCCACCTTCTGTAAATAGGTGAAACCTGTGTTCCACACGGTCCAGAGGTTTCAGGCTGCTACTCTGGGTTGCGATGGAGTTGAGCACCTGAAACGGATTTGTTGGCACCTTTGCAGCCTATAGAGTCGTCTGGGATCCCTGGTGCCGTTGTGCCTCCAGATTTGCGCGTCCCAGACAGTCGACAGTTACCTGGCGTTGATTAGCGAACAGTGGCGGGAGGTGAAAGCTGGTACCGGCCGTACGGCTGTCCCCTTGCGCCTTAAAAAATGGCTTGAGGTGTTTCCTGCTGCTGAAAGTACATCAGAGCCAACACGGGAAACGTCTCCTGTTGGGAATGGGTCCGATCTTCCTGAGAGGTCTACACAAGCAGAGAGGGTGGGAATGCCTGTCACTAGGAACTTCAGTTTTAGGCAGTTGATGGAGCCCCTCAGGAAAACAACGGACAGTTCGCGAAAGAAGGCCAGTGTCCACTCTGTTTGTCTGCTGGGGAGGGGGCGGAGGGTGGAGAGGGGTTCTCGTCCGAGATATGGAGGAGGCTCTGCGCACTGGTGCACCGACCGCAAATCGCAGCCCATGCAGGCGAGGCTAATACCTGCCACCTGGGTTCGGAGGCCATCCTTGGTTCCTACAGGTTGCTCGCTGGTTGGGTGAAGACGGCGAGCATCACCCGTGGGATGGAAACAGAGCTATCGTTTTGCATCATTGCCTCAAGAACCGATCGTGGAACAGAGTGGAGGTCGTAAACCGAGGCTCAGACAACTTTGCGACGATATCGGTTACAAATTTCTCGACCTCCGCTGTTCAGTCGACAATTTCAGGGTACCCCTTTCTAAATCAAGCGTGCGCTTCATGCAGGAAGAAACTGCTAGGATTATTTGTTTTGTAAATAAAACCGCCTTTTCCTGCTGCCACTTAATTTATTTATCCCTGACGCGTTTAGCCTTTTTCTTATTCTAATGCATCATCAGTGGGATCTATAACGATACAGTTTTGTTACTTTTAGATTAATAAACAGTTCATGTCGCAATTTTTTATATAAAAAAGTAATTACTTCCGATTTTCTGATCTGTATTTCCTCTCATGTGGTATGGAGATCGCACTACCACTTTATTCCTGACATATAAGCACAACTTGGCATTCTTACCTTCTTCACACTGTTCACCATGTTTCTCCTACTTTTTTGTGGTGTTTGCGATTTTTTTTTCGCCACTCGATATAACTATTCCGTCGGACACTGCTTTTAACAACGTAAATATTGCAACTCCATTACGTGTTTCATCTTCTTTGGCGTTGCCAACCTAACGAAGTATATATTCAAGACTAGCTTCGGTTCATGATGTTTATACTGTGTGTGTGTGTGTGTGTGTGTGTGTGTGTGTGTGTGTGTGTGTGAATGAGTGTGTGTGTGTGAGAGAGAGAGAGAGAGAGAGAGAGATTTGACTTTTCGTTTCAGTATTTTGTGGAGGGGTTCATGGATAAGTGAGTGTAAAGATGTTGGGTGGTATTATTATTATATTGGATGGTATTATTATATTAATCCTCTTTGGGAGCGATATTATATTATTTTATCTGTTAGTGTAAATAATGAATTACTTGACATGTGTATTTGATCATTCAACAGGGTTTTACTTTCTGCTTTGGTTTTCGGTGTGTGGTAATTTTCTTGTAACACTAGGAGGTGATTTTTATTGTTGATTCTAATTATTTTCATTTCATCTTCTCTAGTAGTTGGTTCGTGGTCATGTTCTCTTAGGTGTTCTGCAAATGTGGAGTGGTTTGTCCCATATTTGCAGCCTCTCATGTCTTCTTTGTATCTGACATCAAATGTTCTACCTGTTTGTCATGTGTATCTGCCATCACAAGTGTTACACTGTAGATGATATATACCTGCTTTCTGGTAAACGTCTCTGATTTTTGTCAGTTTTGGGGTGTATATTTGTACAGAATTGTCTTTTTTGTATGCTATGTTTATTCCCTGTCTTTTTAATATGTTGGTGATTTAATGGGTGAGTTTGTGTTTTTATGTCATTGTGTACCATCTTGTGTTTTCTTTCAACTTATTTTCCTGTGTAGTTGTTATGAGATTGCGTGTGGCAAAAGAACAATAGTACACCACAAAAAAGAAGGGGAAACATGGTGAACAGTGTGAAGAATGTCAGAACTCAAAGTTGTGCTTATATTCGGGAGTAAAGTTGCAATGCGACCTCCAGGTCAGCAAATCATAAGTAATTATATATTTTACATAAAAAATCGTGACGTGAACTGTTTAATAACCTAAATATAACAAAACTCCATCGTGGTAGACCCCACTGATGATGCCTTAGAACAAGAAAAAGGCGAAACGCGTCTGGAATAAATAAATGAAGTGGCAGCAAGAAAAGGCGGTTTTATTTATAAAACAAATATTTGTGTGCTTGCTGCGGAGGATGATCACGCAAACAAACTTGTTAACTACTAGGATAGCGGAGTATATGTGTCGTGCACATGTGGGTTTAATAAGACAGGGAAATACCCCCTCCCATAAGAGCATTCTTAGTCCGTACAGATTATAGCTGGCCATAGCAGACAATGTTAAATAATGTTAGTTAACGGCACGTATTTCTGTGGGAAGGTCTCAAAACTAATCTCGCTTATATTCGGTTACAGTGCCCGCATAGCAACTGTGACAGAATGTTCGTTGTAACCAGAGCGATCAACGAATATGAAAGTAAAACTCTAGCTACCAACTTGAAAATCCTAAAATGTTCTGATCTTATGTTAAATCTGTAAACGGATCGAAGCCAGCTGCCCAGACGCACCGTAACTACATTAGCACTGAAACAGAGAATGGCACAGGAAAGGCCGAAATACTAAATGTCTTTTTCCACATCGGTTTCACAGAGGAAGATAACAGTATAGTTCTTCTTTTAAACCGTCGTGCGGACGACAAGAGACAGATACCGAAATAAATGACAAAGAGAGACAAAAGCAACTGAAATTGCTCAAGAGCGTTTCCAGTGATTGGAAAAAGCGCAGGTCATTCCCTTTTCCAACAAGGGTAGTCGAACAAACACACAAAACTATAGGCCTATGTATCTGACTTCGGTCTACTGCACGATTTTAGGACTTGTTTTATGCTCGAGTATTGTGACACTTCTCGAGACCGAAAATCTCCTCTGTCGGAAACAAAATGTGTTCCGAACACAACCATTGCGTGAAACTCAACTCGCTCTCTTAGTCCACGAGATAAAGAAAGCAGCAAATACAGTCACCCAGGCGAATACCGTGATCCTTGACTTCCGAGAGGCATTCAATAAATTCCGCAAGGCCGCCTAATGCTCAAAATGCTACCCCATGGAATGTGAGGTCAGCTGTGTAACTGGACTGAAGAGTTTCAAGTAAACAGAATACAGCATTTCTGAACGGAGAGAAGTCTTCAGACGTTAAAGTAACTTTGGGCGTGCAAAATGCGTATGGTATAGGGCCTTTAGTTTTCGCTACGTATATAAAATACCTAGTAAATAACGTTGGAAGTTCCATGAGGTTATTTGTGGATTATGGTTTTGTATACAGAGAACTCGTGACACTAGAAAGCTGTAGCGAAATATAGGGAGACCTGCAGAGAATCAACGCGTGGAGCATGGCGTGGGAATTGACCCTCAACATAAACAAATCTTACGTGCTACGAATACATAGCCAGAACGACCTTTACTGTATGACTGCAAAATTCTACAACTATCACTGCAAGTAGCTCCTTCCTAAAAATATCTGTATGTACGCATAGAGAGCGAAATGAAGTCGAACGACCATTTGAAATTCATCGCGAGTAAGGCAGATGACAGTCTAAGATTGATTGGAAGGATCCTCAGAACATGTAGTCCATCAACAAAGGAAGTAGCTTACAAAACACTCGTTTGACCAGTACATGAATGTTACTCATCAGTATGGGATTCTTACCAGATAGGGCCGACAGAGGAAATAGAGATCTAAAGAAAATCAACACGTTTCGTTACAGGTTCGATCGACTCCGGTGGCAGATGATTCAAGAGAGACGTTCTGCACCGCGTTATGATCTGCTTTTAAAATTCAGAGAACGTACATCCCTAGAAGTGGTCCAGCAATGTACTGCTTCCTCCTTCGTATAAACTGCAAAAGACCATCAAGATAAAATTAGAGATTGGAGCACACATGGAGGCTTACCAGGGAGTATTGATGTAGATGTGACTGTAGAGGGTATTCTCTGGGTCTCATACTACTCCATAATTTCTTTCTGGCAGTGATGTCTAATGAATTGTCTAAATCTGTACATGTCACGGGTGTTTCTTGGCTAATCGTCCTCCGCATGTAAATAAACTGTGATGCAGTATCCTATCTGAAACGTATTTATTGTACTAAAAGTATAATTTTGGGCCTTGTTTCCACTCTAATGTTAAGAACTCTGTAATTTGCCAAGAAGTTTCATATCAGCGCACACTCCGCTGTAGAGTAAAAATCTCGTTCTGGAAACATCCCCCAGGCTGTGACTAAGCCATATCTCCGCAGTATCCTTTCTTTCAGGAGTGCTAGTTCAGCAAGGTTCGCAGGAGAGCTTCTGTAAAGTTTGGAAGGTAGGAGGCGAGGTACTGGCAGAAGTAAAGCTCTGAGGAGGAGGAGGAGGGAGCCTGAGTCGTGCTTGGGTAGCTCGGTTGGTAGAGGACTTGCCCGCGAAAGGAAAAGGTCCCGAGCTCGAGTCTCCGCCCGGCGCACGGTTTTAATCTGCCAAGAAGTTTCATATCAGCGCACACTCCACCGCAGAGTGAAAAGCTCATTGTACTCTGCAAATAATTTGAAAAAAGATCACGAAGATTATTTATATATTGCAATGTCTAGCGAAGAGAGAATCCCCTTCCATCTCTCGAAATATGTGATGTATGAGTTCAGGATGTGGTTTAGCAGCATGGGCCTGGAGCCACGGGGAGAGAAAGCATCCAAACTGGAAACATAAAAGAATTTATAATACGTCAGTTGTCTAATAGGTGCAAGAAGTGTTTACATTAAAAATATTTCCTTTAATAATCTACATTGCAAATAAAAAACTTGGATAGTGAAGTTTATAACATGCACTGAAAAAATTTAATATTTAAAATTCTTACAATTGTACTTGATTATTCATGAGTCGCCAATATTTCTAGTAAATGAACTCAGTCATATTTCGTATAATAAGAGCAATAGCTCTACACCTGACTTGTAACAGCATACCGTGGTCTCCAGCGCATCACACATCCATTCTCTGTGTCAAATAGTCCATGTGTCATAGATGACGAGTAGAGAGCCTGGCGGGGAGAAGGTGCAGGAAGGAGGAGGGCGGTCAAGGAAGTGGTTACACTATTAATGTATAGTACTTAAAAGTAGCAAAGATGTCTAAAACATGTGGTAAAATTAATTTAAAAGTGTACCCTATTTGGATGATGCCGACTAACGTAGCTTCATAAGACGTCTTGTCAAAATCATAACGAAATTAAAATGTCGTTCTAAAATACTGAGTGATTCTATTCTCCAAGGACTTCCGTACGAAAGATCATGCAGGCTTTCCTGCGATACAATGGTGACGTACGTTATTTGGACCATGTCACTCCTGCCTGCGAGCAGTTCATGTTTGCTCTATCGTCTTCTCAGTCATTGCACTCCCTCTTATTTATCTTCAACTCTTTCACTAATTTTTCAATAGCATAGCAGAATCACTCATTCTCTACAAAGTAAAATCTTCTCTGTACCATCTTATAATACTGCCATGTCCCCTAAACTTTCTACTGCATCAGAAACTCTATGGGAAATGGCTTCTGACTTGGCTGAGTACGAAACAGTTCTTTAAGTACACAGATCTTTTGAAACACTGAAGATGCTTTCGTTGGTTTTAGCAGCTGGTATTCATAGATTTTAAGGTTTACCACGATGTTAAGAAAATGTCCTTCTGGCGCGATGTGTAAAATTTCAGTATGTCTCTACCGCTCTATAGTTTAGTTACATGTTTTCCAAAAGCTATTTTATTAGTTCGTTGTAAGAAATTATTAAAAGTTATTATTACAATTAAAAAATAGTCCCTACTGAGAAACGATAGAACTTCAACTTCTGAGAACACAACGAATCAGAATATAATGATGAACGGTTTACTCTCACTGCCATCCAGCGCTCCCCACATAGTAATATTCTTAATCGTAAAAATGTAGTCCCGTCTCAGTTTTTCAGGAAGTGCAATCATGCTTTTACTAATTCAACAGCCTTAAAAAAAAAGAATGTATTTGTGTTGGGTATTCACAACTGAAAAACCCGCTGCGCTGTTGCCTCACAGTATGTCACAGCGACACTCCCCACACATAGCAATGCAGAGTACACAGAATAAGTTTCATTCACACAAAATCATTGTTTGCCTTACAAACACTTTAGCAGCAGATCAAGGCAATGGCTCGTAGGTGTGTGGAAAGCTAAGATATCAGCAAATCCAGGTACGTGATTCCCCTAACAGTAATTTCTATAAAAAACGACAGCCCGTTAATATTTTATAGGGCAACAGCGCACGAAGATTCGGAGTGTCTCTTTCCTTCTCTAATTTGCGATCTGGATTACTTTCCCCACAGTCTTATTTTCTGGCGGCTCACTTTCCCACTTGAACGGAGCGTACCTTGACCACTGAACAGTAAACGTGCAAGTACATTATTACTTTGCATCTACACATAGCTATGTACGTTGCTGGTGAGTCTCCTGTTTGTCTGTATTTCGTTCCAGACGCATTTTTGGATGTGTTTTGGAGATCTTCAACGTCAGGAACAGAAAAGTTTCATAGGCCACGACGATATAACCAGTAAGATCCATAAGCATCTGAAACAACCAGTCGTAAAATCTTTCATTTTAAGACTGTACATGTTGTTGTTTATAACCATCTTGAAGGAGCTGTAGCAAAGGAATCTTGTACAAGGGGCGCCGTAAAACACACCGGACAGAGATGTAAGGAGCGGCTTCTTTTCAGCTATCACAACAAGAACACCTCTGCCGAATGCGTGCAAAATTGTTGAATGCTCTCTAACAAGGGGAGGGCCTCAGACACGGCCAACCGATTCGGTTCAAATTTGGCTAGTCACTTGTGTACAACTTAAAACGAAGGACTCTAAGATATTTTGGGGCAACACCCCCTCAATTTGGAGGAAATCACCCCTAAAGGTTATGACGACCAATCAACACAAAATTGGAGAGATCGATAGATAATTGTAAATAGAGCATTTTTCAATATCAGGTATGGGGTCCGCAAACGCAAACTTTTCCAGAAATCAAGGAAAGAAACTTTTACAACTGCCAATTCTGTACCCACATGGTAAACGCGTTTCGCCGACTCTTCGGAAGCAGTGTAGCTGTCGAAAGATTGCATTCATTACATGTTCTTGGTGCCGTGAGTTTATTTGTTTCGAATGTTTATATGACAAGTCCCATCCATCTAGTTGTTCGAAGAAAAGTGAGGACACGTAACAGTGACTGGAGTAACATTTTAGTTGTTGACTATCTCAAGAGATTTGAGAAATTTATTTTGCCTACCTTATTATTATCATACCTTATTGATTTACTTACCTTATTAACCATCCTATCCCAATAAATTGACATATGGAAAAATACCAACGAAAAGAAGAACATCTGCTAGCTTTCTTCGAGATTCGAGCGCGGGTTCTCCAATTCCCAGCCACTTACCTTGACCGTTGCGCTATCTTTTTTTTAAATCTTATTTTTTAGCTTTCGTTCGTTGCATCTGCTCGGGGCAGACGTCGTAAGACATCCGTTTGAGCTCGTTGTTGATCGATTAACTCAGTTTTTTTTTATTGCAGAGGGCAGCCAACCCACTGACCAAACACGCTGAGCTACCGTGCCGGCGATATCGGTGCTGTCGACGAGAAGCGTTTACCATGTGGTTACACAACGGCAGTTGCAAAAGTTTCTTATCTCGATTTCTGGAAAAGTATGCGTTTGCGGACCCATACCTGATGATGAAAAGTGCTCTACTTACAATTATCTATCGATTCCGCCAATTTTGGGTCGATTGCTCGTCATAACCTTTAGGGGTGATTTTCTCAAAAACGCGGGGGTGTTGACCAAAAATATCTTAGATTCCTTCGTTTTAAGTTGTACACAAGCGACCTGCCAAATCTGAGCCGAATCGGTTGGCCGTGTCTGAGGCCTTCAACTTGTAAGTCTTGAACCAGCACGCGACAGCGACCTGTAGTTTTGCCGTTAATAAAGTCTTCATGCAGCAGGTGCCATCGACGAATACTCTGAGCTGTGGAGAGTGCACTGCTGTACTGTAGACGAGAATATCGACTTAAAAGGCGTAACTGAATTGCATCTGCACGACAAGCACTACATAACAGATACAGAGATAATTGTATCTGGAAGGCCCGTACTGGCAGCCAGATATACCATCAACTTACAGCTAGTGTCAGGATAAACATTAATTTAGATGCGTGAAGTCAAAATTTTCCGCAGTTTTCGATCTTCGTACCAGTAGAAGATACAGCTTTGTGAATTGCGATGAATATCTTGGAGACACACTATTCATGTGCAGATGGCACGTTAACGGGAGTGGTATTTCATCTGTTCTGTAAAATGGAATATTATCATTTAGGAAGTAGTGATGTGGCAGATACTGACTGTCCATCTCAAGTTTACTGATTAGAAAAACTTGTACGTATTATGTCTCTAAGGACGTACAAGCTTCCCGGGTTTCTCGGGCCGTTAGTGGCCTGAAGACTGTGCAGCGACCTTTTGTATACTGGAAGGGCGAACCTGCAATCACCAGGTAATGCGGGCTATCCGTCAAGTGTTGTTTCTATGGCCGGTGGCCGACGTGGCCAACGCTGAGGTCGTTAAGGGCGCAGCGGGACATTAGAGCACTGAGTAGCGGGTAATGGCAGCCCTGCTCGGGGCCTCCCCCACCAGGCGTGCCCGCAGGCGTCGCTACCTGCTGAGGCCGCTGCTGTCAGTAGGCACCGTAGATTAGGAGGATACCGTACTACAGATACACATGACGGGACCCATCGGCTAGTGTTGAGCTTCAAGGATAGATATTTCTTAACAGTAAGATGTATTTTGAAAGCAAGACGAAAATGTAATTATCTTCGAATATCTCTCTCTCCGTTTGGTGTTCCTATAGACTGAATAGAGCCAGAATTGCTGTCTTGTAGAGAGAGAGGAACACGCAGAGTAATTTCAGATTTTTGTAAACTAATATCGTCAAGTCTGTAAAAGTGCTGGACACTGGATTTTATGTTGTAACTCTTCCATTTGGCCTGTGTTTGCGCAGAAAATTGAGTCCGCCTTGATGCAAAACATCTTGTTATTCGCTTATTTCCTTATTCTCCCAAACTAGTTTCGGCGACAAATATCACCATCATCAGAGGGGTCTTTTGATCTAAAACATGCAGAATATAGCATGGTTATACAAACACAGTAGCATGTTATTACATTTTTACTATAAGTTTTTTTTTAAATTATAGTTATCTATGGACACTTTTATACTACCTTCTTTATTGTATGTTACAGCATGTTTTAAGCAATTATTGTCGCTGTCTGTGACATATTTCCTGTGCGCTTTTTGTTTCTGTTGCCGTTTTTTACTAAGCGAACATCATGTCATCTGCAAACATGTGAGCGGCTGTTAGTAAACAAAATACTAAAAAGTGAAGTCAGCCATATATGCTTGGGGTTGTGGTAGTGTCGTGCAAAACCAGTTATTTGGTGTGTACTGGGCTGTGACTTGGCTATTCGTGTACTCACATTCGTTGGATGGTATGTGGCTGCTTTTTTACACAGAAAAACAAAACTTTCGCAGTTTCCGATCCAAAACATTACGCCATCTTGCTGTTCGCGTGTGTCGCGAGAGTTGTATCGCATCTAATGAACAAAAACCATAACCCCACTAATATCGAAAACGATCTACACATTCTGAGAAACAGCAACAGTCTATACCGACAACTAACAATAGAAGAAAATTACTACATACAAAAGGCTATGGTCGAAGGGAAAAATGTGATAAACGAAAACACAACACTTTGTAACATCACACTCTTTACCGCTATTTACCGCTTCGTCTGCGTTGTCCATTTCTAAAAAAAAGGAGGATTTGTCTGCTATCGAAAAATTAATTAGCCACTTCACTTATAGACTGGTCTCATTTCAGGCTTTCGAGGCGGCTTCTATCTCTGCAGGACACTGGTTCTGCAATGCAGCTCAACAAAGCAACTCGAAAATGACTCGGCGGGGATATACGTTGCTCCTTCGAACTGCTGACAGTGAGTTCCAGAAGAAAGTTTGGCCGTTATCTGTGTGAAATAAATGCACTATTATAAATATATGTTCACATGAAAATAAATGTTATTACTAATTCCACAAATACCTAAAAGCTAATCCAATCGCCGGCCGCGGTGGCCGTGCGGTTCTAGGCGCTCCAGTCCGGAGCCGCGCTGCTGCTACGGTCGCAGGTTCGAATCCTGCCTGGGGCATGGGTGTGTGTGATGTCCTTAGGTTAGTTAGGTTTAAGTAGTTCTAAGTTCTAGGGGACTAATGACCACAGCAGTTGAGTCCCAAATTGTTAAAAAAAAAAAAAAAAAAAGCTAATCCAATCACCGCCTTTATCGATTATACCTTGGGACCTTTTTGACATGCTTTTCAGGATATTTTCTGTGTATTTTTCCGGTAATCATCTCCATTTCGATCTGATTTTGTATAACAGCTCCTTCAACGTATATATTGGCTTTCCTTTAGGCTTCATCTTAATATATGACCAAACATTGATCGGATTTGAAGAGCACAAGGCAAAGATGGTGATAGTCTATTTTTTTCCCATTTTCAGGTTAGGACAGGAATTTGTAGCTCAAATACGGCCGAATTTGTACGGGGGTGTACACGGAAAGAATGCTGACAGTTACTAAGTTATTTGCCATTTTAGTTTTGTTGTGCACAGTAAAACCGATGAATGTCATCTGTGTTTACGGCACATATGATGAGAGTCATTTCATAAGGTTGACAAAACCTGCTCGATCAGGAGTTCAATGTGCTGTCTTCATTCTTTTGTTTACTTTGTGTTTGTGGTTAGAAAGTTGCCAAAGTTTATAGCTTATGTTCTTGGTAGTAGTTTCTGTGAAAATGAGTGAATTGAGTGAGTCAAGTGTGGATGAAGTTTGTGAAAACGTCGGTAAACTTAGCACAAAGAAGAGAAAATCCCATGGAAGGGTAAGAGATGTGATGAAAATACTTAAAGTGTGTAATCACGAAACTGGGCCCAATTGCAGATGTAAAAGACTACAGTGTTTTGATAGAGTTTGTGAAGGTGAAAGAAAAAGATTAATTCCTCATTTTAGTAGTTTAGAATCTAATGATGCTCAGTACACATATTTGGCTGGACTTATAAATGTTTATGACGTCAAAAATCGCAGAACAAGAAAGCCTGAAAATGAATCACATTTTAATGATAAGAGCTACACCTACAAAGTAAGAATAAAGGATAGTGATAATTTTATTGACACCCCTGTGTGTTATAAAGCATTTTTGTCTATTTTTGTTGTAACTGGGAGAAGGGTTCAAACTATTCAAACGAGTGTGAAAGAAATGGGGGAACCCCCAACAGACAAGAGAGGAAAGTATGACCACAAACATTGTAGGACCTCAGAAGAAGTTACACAAAGTGTCATTGATCACATTGCATCGTTTAAGGGCCGTACAAGCCATTATAGTTTTGATAAAACTAAAAAAACGTACTTGCCAGACACTTTAAATTTGAAAAAAAGTACACGTTGTACAAGACAGGTAGGCCTAGTGGTAAGATTGTGTCCTATGAATATTATAGACAGATATTCGTATCTAAGTTTAACATAGCTTTCGGATATCCCAGAAGCGACACCTGCAGTGCTTGTGACAGGCACCAAGCAGAAATGAAAGCTCTAAACGTCCAGCTGGAACAGACAAATGATGACAAGGAAATAGCAAATATTTTAAGCAGCATTAAGACGAAACAATGTGAGAATGAACTATACTAGAGGAAAGCTAACATGTTTTATAACACAAAGAGAAAATGTAGGAAAATTTCAAGGAAATGGGAGGATACTGAGGCACTTACCATTGATTTTCAAAGAAATTTAAACTTATCTAATTTGACCACAAATGACGTTTACTACTGCCGTCAATTGTCATTGTATTTGTTCAATGTCCACAGCCTATCTACGGGAAATGCAACTTTTTTTGCTTACCCAGAAACAGAAGGAGGTAAAGGTGCAGACGAAGTAGTATCGATGTTACACTATTATATCTTCACCATGTTACAGTCCAATGTCAAAAATTTTTACATATTTTGCGATTCTTGTAGTGGACAGAACAAGAACTACACCATGTTTTGCTTCTGTATTTAAGTGGTACAAATCCTAAAAAAAACTAGACTGCATAACAATCATATTCCCTATTCGCGGCCACTCTTACCTAGAATGCGATAGAGATATGGTCCTGATAAACGGCAAATTTCCCGCGGAGATACCAGAACATTGGGTAAATGAAATAAAGAATGCCAGAGTAAAGCCTTCGCCTTTCACTGTGATTGAAGCTGACCAAAACCTATTTACAAAATGGACTGCTTTTTTGGAAAATCACTATCACAAGAAATGCCCATTTGCTATACGACCAATCCGTGAAATAAAATTTTCAAAAGACCATTGTAGGTTAGTTGAACACAGACCATCTTACACCGGGTACTTTCTTATGTCACCGATCCTAACACAACACCAACTTACCAAGCTTTCAAGAGAGACAGAAGACCCTGGTGATAATACGTCCTTCTCTTTACACCAAATCTGCGTGAAGGTAAGAGAAAATGACTCAACACTTCATCTTTTCTTTCACATGTCAATAATTTATAGACCTATAATGAGTTATAGAATAATACTTCATAACAATTGTGTAACCTTGAAAGTAATGAAAGCTTAGCAGTACAGGAAATATTTTTACCGTTATTGCAACAGATATTTAGTTAGGTTATTAGTTAAATTCATAATACGCTATGTAAGTTGGTAGGTTACTATTTTATGACAAAAACCACCAGCCGGTTCCCTTGTTTTAGCCCAAAAGTTTGCTTATTGTCAGATATAATTAAACTAAAACCTGGAAAGTACCAAGACCTGCAGCACCTGAAGCAGTTTTGCAGTCCATCAATTCAAAAGTACTTTGAAGAACTTCCTCATTGACAAAACATAAGTTGTAAGTAACAGTATTAAAATAAAATCTTTATGGGCCTAATGTGTTAAAATCTAGAATATTATAAATCTCATAAAATAAACAGTAAACAGAACCTGGTTAGAGGTTACAAGATCCACTGAAGAAGCGCAGAAAGCTAGTGGACTTTCATCGTTTTTACCAAGTTTTCTGTGACTACCATCACTTTTACCATGTTTTTTGTGTACCTATTTAAGTTCTTAATTAATAAAGTACCTTAAAATTGAAAATGTGTTTATTGTATTACATTTATTACCTAAACAAATAGATCTAGAACAATAAAAATGTTGTTGTGATCATTATACGGTGAACGTTTATGATATACGAGAGACCAGAGCAGAAAATTCTTCGTCCTGAAAAGTTACAAAAAAGTGACTATCATCATTTTTGCCTTGTGCTCTTCATTGGCATCCGGAGACATTGCAGACCAATGCCTCGTGGACACCCCATTGTCTTATTTCCAGGCTGTACAGAGACAGCTGCGATGTTTCACATCATTATCCTCTTGAGGCATCCTGTTTGTCTCTTTCGAATCAAATAGCTTCTTACCGGACCTCAGAAGGCATTTTTGATAAATATTGCTCCGTTTTATAGTTTGGAAATTGCCTGTAAATAAGTGCACAAAACAAAGCATTTGCCTCTCACACTGTTTTCTATACACTGTGGAAAAGGCAATTGAGCACAGATTCGAGACCACTACCAGAGATGTAGCTGCGGACGTTAAATTTAACATCATGGCGTACGCTTTCTTGGGGAAATGACTGTACTTTTAAAGGCAGCGTTTTACTTGCCACCATAATTCGCTCTCTCTTGCCACTGAAGAATGTATGGTCTTTCCTATTTGATCAGACAATGTGTTGGTGTTTTAATAGAAACAGTTCTGGAAAACTGGGCAAATCCTGCACTCCAGTGGAGTGCTGGCTGCTGACGTGATTGGAGCCACGTACTTTTAGTTTGGATATCAATATTTCTGTTTCAAAATGTTACTTCATTTTAATTACGCCACTAAAAAATTGATAACTCTCGTGTCACTATCCATATTCAAATTTTCACTGTTATGAATTAATAAAGGCCATCATCCAGTAGTAATAAATTATTCCACTGCTTCCCAAGAGAACTTAAGAATGGAAATATTAATAACTACAAATTAGAGCTTACTTTCGAAAATGTGTTCTCATTTTGTAGACTGTAGATATTAATTTTCATATCAAGTTTGTAATCACATATTTTACGATAATAAGCATTACCTTATTTTCTGTGAGCTGTATTTAGCGTTATACTCTAAGTTATAGTCTTTGTAAAGCTACTTCGGTAGTTCAATATTCTCTTCACTTGGTTGCGATACACATTTGTGAGCGACCCTACTTGTCAGATGGTGTAACACATGTTTCGTTGCCAAGGACACGTTTTCATTGCCCCATTCCGTGATGTGAGGACATGCTTTCTCTGGTGGAAGATATTATGGGTGAGCAAACTATTATTTACCCTTCCCATTACTGCTCTTGTAATGAAGGCACGCTACAGGGGTCATCACGTGATGGGTCGTTAATTTCCGTTTGAGAGGTGTACCGGTCACCGACGGTGTCTAAGGTTTCCAACTCCTTCAAACCTACAGCAGTCATACAGTGAATTTCTGAAGTCCAGTTCAGTCTGATAATTCACTTTGTGTTGACTGACGACTTCCACTTCTTGCCATTCAGGTTTTCATCTACATCTACATCTAAACCGTACTCCACAAACCACCTAATGGTGTGTGGCGGAGGGTACTTTCGGCACCACTATCTGATCCATCCAAAACTGTTCCACTCGCAAATAGCGCGTGGGAAGAATGATTGGCTCTAATTTCTTGAATTTCGTCTTCGTGGTCAATACGCGAGTTGTATGCGGTGAGGGCGGGGGGGGGGGGGGGGGAGGGGCGAAGTAATATGTTGTTGATTCCTCCTTTCCCGAAATTTCAATAGTAAATCTCTCCGTGATGCACAACCTCTCTCTAGTAATATCTACCAGTGAGTTTGTTTAGCGTCTCCGTAACGCTCTGTCGCCAGCTAAACGATCCCATGATGAAACGCACCGCTCTTCGTTGGACCTTCTCTATCTCCTCTATCAGTCCTACCTCATGGGGGCGCGAGGTAGAAGAACAATACTCAAGAATCTGGCGAACAAGCGCGTTATAAGCCACTTCCTTCGTGGACGACTTACATTTACTTAAGATTCTCCCGATGAATTTGAGTTTGGTGTCTGCTTTTTCCACTATCTGTTTTGTATGGTAACTCCACTTAAGGTCGCTCTGGATAGTTACGCCCAGATATTTTACGGCACCCGCTGTCTCCAGCTGTTTGTCATCAATAGTGTAGCTGTACAGTATTGGATTTCTTGTCGAATGCTTGCGCAGTATGTTACATTCATTTACGTTCAGGGTCAACTGCCAGAGTCTGCACCATTCATCAATTCTCTGCAGGTCGTTCTGCAAATTCTTACTATCTTATGACGTTACTACTTTGGTAATGACAACTGCACCCTCTGCGAAAAACCTTAAAGAGCATCCGACGCTTTCCACTACATCATTTATATATATTGTAAACAGCAACGGTCCTATTACCCTTACCTGTGGTACTCCGGTTATTACCTTTACATTTGTCGATTTAGTTCCGTCAAATGCGACGTGTTGAATTCTATCTGCAAGAAAGTCTTGAATCCAATCGCAGGTCTGCTTGTATTTTTTTCATTCAACAGCAATGCGGGACGGTGTCAAATGCCTTACTGAAATCAAGGAACACGCCATCAGCCTGAGCGCCGCTGTCCACTGCGCTGTGGACCTCATGGAGGAACAGAGCGAGCTGGGTTTCGCAGGATCTCTGTTTGCGGAATCCGTGTTGATTTTTATAGAGGAGCTGTTCATTTTCCAAGAATGTCATAATTATTGAGCATAGTTGGAGTTTTGTTGTGATATAAGTTCGACAAGTTAATTTCCGTTTCTTCCCTGAAGGTCATATTTTAATAATTATAATCACATATTTATGGGGTAGATAAATGGTTATTCCTTATCTCTTTTCTCTGTGTGCTATCTGCTCTGTGGCCTCCCACACACAGCTCACGAGGATCTTGACGCAATTAGAGAACGTGCACATTATTGAAATGTGTAGTGCTAAGGTGGACATCTGAAATTTTAAAATAATTTGATGTACACGTTTTAGGTATTTTTAAAGGAACTATTGGCACTAAACTGGCGATATGCGAGGCATATTCCAAGAGTAAGTTTCGACATTGCTTTTTCACACGGAGAACGAATTTTTCGACATAGCCGCCTCCGACGTCAAGACATTTCTCGCAGCGTGCAGTCAGTTTGAAGAAAACACACTGGTAAGTCTCGGTGTCCTGTGATGCTAGAAATTCCCGCTTAGGCTGCTCCATCTTAGCATTGATCGAGAAGTGATGTACTGAGAGGGGATGTGGAAGGACGCCCACTTCCATCCTCATCCTCCACACCCTCACTTCCTTCCTTGAAATAGGACATCAGCGACCGACCCCTTCAGCACACACAGTCAGTAGGCGTTCATGGATGACACACTAGCCCCACGAGCTCATTTATAGTGGATGTCAACACAGACTTCCATTGGCCATCGTGCTGTCATTACACGTCCACCTGCCATCGGGATATTTACTCTAATAACCTCGGGCACGCCGCTCTGCTGGTACTCTCTCATCTTCGGCGCTCTGCGCATGCGTCTTTCCTTCTCCACTGACGACCTTTCATTCGTTGAGCCACCGACGGATGTGGACTCATACTGCATTCGTTTGTGTCACCTGGTGTTCAAATGGCTCTGAGCACTATGGGACTCAACTGCTGAGGTCATTAGTCCCCTAGAACTTAGAACTAGTTAAACCTAACTAACCTAAGGACATCACAAACATCCCTGCCCGAGGCAGGATTCGAACCTGCGACCGTAGCGGTCTTGCGGTTCCAGACTGCAGCGCCTTTAACCGCACGGCCACTTCGGCCGGCGTCACCTGGTGTACTATCTTCTCTTTCAAAAACAAATATGAAACTTAAACTTTCGGAACGTCCCTCGTATTCAGACTACTTCTTATTATTTATTTCACGGAACTAAATTTTTGTTTGTCGGTGGCTAATTTGGTCCTGGAATTAAAAATAACTGTATTGATGTATAAGTACTGTAACAAGAAAGCCATCGAGAATGTAGCCCGATTATAAACTTACGCAGTTTGCGTGGTGATTATAATTCGTTCTAGTAGCAGGTGTCTTTAACCAAACGCACAGTGAACGTCCGTCAACAAATGCACGGTAAACGGTCAGATGGGCCAGCTTACTAAAATCAGCTCCAGTAAAGCCGCTCCAAATACTGGTAGAACGATGAGGAAAGTAATCAAATAAAATATATACTGGGTGCTTTTTATTTTGTACGATCACTTAAGGTGACCTATGACATGCGGAGTGGCGGTTCTGATTCGACTTTATTCACGTTCATCGTGACCACACTGCATGGACAACAGGCTGTCCAGTTTTCACATGCCACCAGAGCTTGAACATGAATACAGGACATCTTAGAAGTAACTTGCCTTATCTATCACACAAACACGGCTACAAATAACATGCCATCCTTTGACGAAACTGAGTTTTGTACACTCACTGACAAGTGACGTTAGAAGCAATATACAAAGGAGAAAGTGAAATTAAATTTTGAGGGAATATGCAGTTTTATATTAATGTAATAAACAACCAAACTGACAGTACGAGCATATTGTTTCCCTGTCAGTGAAATGGATGGTCTGGATCCTAGCGTTGATTTGGTATAGAAGGATGTGAGACTGCCATTTTAGCCTCTTCAGAGGCGAAATGGTCGCCAAATTTTGCAAATGGCCCTCGATATCATGAGTACTGGAACTGGAATGTAGTTAACGTTCCAGATGGTCTCGCACAGGTCCTATTCGCTAGATATCAGGGAAATTCACTAACCAAAGGATTATCTAAAGATTATGCCGGAAATTCTTAGAATCGTGTGGAGTCGAGCTTTTCCTTTTTGAACGAGCGTACAGGGTTACGGTCTCATTAGAGGTAACACATGTGACGTAGAGTATCGGCAACGTACAGCTGTAGCGTCAGAGTTGTCTGAGTCACTATCAGGGATAAATGCCATAAAAAAGGCATAACGTGTCTTCTCCCCTCGTACACCACACCTGCGGATATTAACAGTTCCAGACAGTAGCGCAGAAACGAGATACATCGCCAGCAATGATCCAAAGCCAGCCACCAGTACTCCTTGCCTACCCAGTACTACACCATCTCAAGGGCACACGTCTGCACTATCATATTAACAGCAGCCTACTCATTGGATGATAATTCAGTAGCCTGACTTATATTTGTCCTCAACATATGGTACAACATTACAAAGGATATTACAGTGAATCCATTATCTGTAGCCAGGTGGCAGCTGCAGATATCATTATAGTACATTGGGGCAATCGACCTATGATACAGCCAGACGTGGTTGGCTACAACCTCCAGAAGATACATGGTTTTCATGTTGTTCCTATTCAATCCAACACCAGACTACTATCACACGGTCCTCATGTAGAACCACAAAGATGTTCCTTTCAAACTCAAAAGAATGGTGGTGATGTTGTTTCATTTGAGTGCAAAAATTTCACGTGGTGACACCGCTAATGTGCTGTGGTGGCCACAGCAGACGTCACAAATCATCTCAATCAAACCATTTACATGCCAAATGGTGGTATGCATGTGATGCAGTTGTTTTTATTTTGGACTGTCCCGCCTAGGCATGTAATTTCTTTGTCAATATGGGTTAGCAGCAAAGTGTGTATCTTTTCTGACACTAACCACGTGGAGCCACTGACTTCCTGCATTGCGCTATTGTGATATGAAGCCATCGATGCCACATCCGTTTGACTGTCGTCAGTTCCCGACTAACGCGAGAAGCGGTATCGCAGAACGATAAACTACCATCTTGATGGCCGCTGCCGAATTGACACACATGCTGACGGATGTTTCTCCTTCCTCCGCGAGGCATAACATGATCTTCACACAAACACCCAGCTATCAGATTCCATTTCTGAATGATAAACTCGCTAATCTGTTCTTAAATGCAGAATCTACATGGTGATATTAATTCTACGACTGTGGGTAATGCTGATAATTTGTGTGGTGTCGTCCGAAGAGCGATGTGACGAAACAGGAATTGTATCTCGCAACGCATTCACAACAAAACATAACACCACTGAATGCGTAGCCTCGCCTAGAAATGCTTTCCTTTTTTTTTTTTTTGTCATCAGTCTTCTTACTGATTTGATGCGGCCCGCCACGAATTCCTCTTCTGTGCTAACCTCTTCATCTCAGAGTAGCACTTGCAACCTACGTCCACAATTATTTGCTGGATGTATTCCAGTCTATGTCTTCCTCTACAGATTTTGTCCTCTACAGCTCCCTCTAGTACCATAGAAGTCATTCCCTCATGTCTTAAGAAATGTCCTATCATCCTTTCCTCCTTATCAGTGTTTTCCACATATCCCTTTCCTCTCCGATTCTGTACAGAACCTCCTCATTCCTTACCTTATATGTCCACATTCTCTTCTGTTCCAGTTTTCCCAAAGTCCATGTTTCACTACCATACAATGCTGTACTCCAGACGTACATTCTCAGAAACTCCTTCCTCAAATTAAGGCTGATATTTAATATTAGTAGACTTCTCTTGACCAGGAATTCCCTTTTTGCCATTGCTAGTCTGCTTTTGATGTTCTCCTTGCTCCGTCCATCACTGATTATTTTACTGCCTAGGTAGCAATATTCCTTAACTTTATCTACCTCGTGACCATCAATCTTGATGTTAAATTTCTCGCTGTTCTCATTTCTGCTACTTCTCATAACCTTGGTCTTTCTTCGATTTACTCTCAATCCCTACAGTTTATTCATTAGACTGTTCATTCCATTCAGCAGTTTATGTAATTCTTCTTCACTTCCACTCAGGATAGCAATGTCATTAAGAGCTGGTTTCTCAGGATGGGGGAGGATCAGGTTAGGATTGTGGATAGGGCCGCAATCAGTTACTCTCGCTTGCATAACAAATACGTAAACTTTATTTAAAGAAATTAAAATCTTAAAATAGTCTCTGAAAAAAAGCACAATTGACTGTATGACGGCTGAAGGCCTTAGCACAGAAAAAAATCCACAATTTTAGGGCCGAAGGCCACCAACAATAACCTCAAACAACAAATGGTTGAAGGCCTGAATTAAAGGTCAGAAGAACAATTCCAAATAGCACACATTTCAATATATACTTTGCCTTTAAAACAAGTTTTCTTTAAAAAAACTTATTGTAATACGGCTGAAGGCCTTATTATGAAAGAGGTGAAATTATTGCAAGGCTGAAGACCACACACAACTTCAAATCACAAACGGCTGAAGGCCTGAATTAGAAGTCAGAAGAGCAATTGCAAATAGCACATTTTAAGATAAATATTTCGTTTTAAAACAAACTGTAACATGGCTGAAGGCCTTATTATAAAAGAAGTGAAATTATTACTGGGCGAAGACCACAAACAATTTCAAATAACAAACAGCTGAAGGCCTGAATCAGAAATTAGGAAAACAATTCCAAATAACACTTTTAAAATAAATCCCTTGCTTTTAAAACAAGAGTCCTTAAAAAAAACTTACTGTAACACGACTGAAGACCTTATCACCAAAGAAGTGAAATTATTGCTCGGCTGAAGGCCACACCAACAATAATAAGAAAATTACAAATATCCTTAAAACAAACATCATAATCTAAAGAATCAGGGCAAGCGGTTCTCACCTAGTGTTCCAAGGGTCTGCCTGGGAAGGTTACTCAAACGTAAGGTAAGGTGAGACAGGCAACCAAGACTTGTGCTAACGTAACAGGACGGCAACTCAAACTAGAGGCAGTTAAGCGCCGACAGACCGACTAACCAATCCGCCGAACATCCGATCACCGGTACAACGGTAGAATATTTTTAGGCAAGAGCGAAGAGACAGACAGCACTACATCTTCAGAAAACACCCAAGGATGACGGAAACACTAGAACCAAGGTATCCCTCCCAAAATAAAAAATAAATAAAAAAATAAATTGAACAGTACAATATAAGAGGCGGTTGAACTACATGCAGTATCGGACAGCATCAACACGAGGAAAGATGCACTCCCGGAAAAGTACGCTAACCTCCAGGGCAGGTAACTGTGGCGTTAGCGGCCAGAAGGCAGAAAATACCGCTGGTTGCACTTCACTAACAAGAATAATACTAAATTCAATGATGAATAACAAATAGAGAAAGGCGGGTACAATATTTCACCACCTCGAAACGCTTCACTCGTTGCCGCCAGGCTCAGTGACCATGGGAGCAACAACCCGCCGACCAAAGGTGATATCTCAGAACACGACGTTGTATTAGCAGTTAACTCTTCACTCAAAAGTCCAGGGTCCGGTGTGCAACAAAGTCGTCGCTCTCGCAGCTACCCCTCCTCGAGCCGGCAGTGGCAGCACATCGCCAGCGCCCGCGGTTCGCCCTCGTGCTTCTTTTTTTTTTTGTTATGGTTTTAGGGCGCAAAACTGCTACGGTCATTAGCGCCCAACGCCCTCGTGCTGCACGGACCTTTCGGCGCTGCGCCCCCCACCATCTGATGACCGTTCGCAACCCCCCACAAATCCAGTACACAGACATCATAAAAATTACTGCTCATTCAAAACCACAAGATACTCACAGATCCGGAGAAACAATTCCACCAACAACTCACAATACTAAAACCAGTCACTGTGAAACAACACTGACGAATTATAAGTCGGCACAAACGCAGGGAAGCCAAATATAGCTCTAAGCACCATGGGACAACATCTGAGGTCATCAGTCCGCTAGACTTAGAACTACTTAAACCTAACTAACCTAAGGACATGACACACATCCATTCCCGAGGCAGGATTCGAACCTACAATCGTAGCAACAACGCGGTTTCGGACTGAAGCGCCTAGTACCGCTCGGCCACAGCGGCCGGCACAGAGAAGCCAGAAGCGGTCGGAAGACTAAATGCACTTCGTCCACTGCGACTACCGACCGAACGACCAACCAACGTTAGTCCCCCACTCAAGTCAGGCACGGCAAAGATCCCAGTATAAATCGTCGACTCACAATTTATTGCCATGAGATGCTATACGCATCTGACCAGAAATCCTTATCTTCTTTCCACTTATCTTCACTGACCCCTACTATATCTAGATTTAGCCTTTGCATTTTCCTTTTCAGATTTCCAAATTTTCCTACCACGTTCAAACTTCTGACATTCCACGCCCCGACTCGTAGAACGTTATCCTTCCGTTGGTTATTCAATCTTTTTCTCATGGTAACCTCCTGCTTGTCAATCCCCTCCCAGAGATCCGAATAGGGGACTATTCCGGAATCTTTTGCCAATGGAGAGATCATCATGACACTTCTTCAATTACTGGCCACATGTCCTGTGGATACACGTTACGTGTCTTTAATGCAGTGGTTTCTATTATGTTCTGGATCCTCATGACGTTGATCATAGCTGATTCTTCCGCTTTTAGGGGCAGTTTCCCACCCAAAGGACAAGAGAGTGCCCTGAACCTCTGTCCGCTCCTCCGCCCTCTTTGACAAGACCATTGCCAAAAAAAAATGGTTCCACTGGTTATGAGCACTATGGGACTTAACATCTGAGGTTATCAGTTCCCTAGAACTTAGAACTACTTAAACCTAACTAACCTAAGGACATCACACATATCCATGCCCTAGGCAGCATTCGAACCTGCGTTCGTAGCGGTCGCGCGGTTCCGGACTGAAGCGCCTAGAACCGCTCGGCCACATCGGCCGGTGTCCGTTCGCAGAATGAGGGGTGACTTGTGCCGGAAGTCTTCGGCCGCCAGTGCTGATTATCAATCAGCTGCGGTATTCGAACGAGGGACCGAAGACGGTTTGATTATGAATCAAAGACGTAGTCCACCGCAACCGATCTTCTACTTACGAGAGAGCACAGGACAGCTCAGTCAAAACCGCGCCCATCGAGTAAGACGACAGCATCATCTGTCCAGTAGGCCAGCGGAGAGATCAATGTACTAGGTAGAACGCAACATGCAAGTTGTCGTTAAATGTGTTCTCAGAGACTTGTATTGTCGATACCAAGCGATAGCTTAACGTTCAGGGACTGTTGTAAATGCTCGTGACTTTCCTATGGTAATGGATTGTACAAAGTTAAGAGGTTTCTTCTTATCTGTGTTGTGATATGCCGGCCGAAGTGGCCGTGCGGTTAAAGGCGCTGCAGTCTGGAACCGCAAGACCTCTACGGTCGCAGGTTCGAATCCTGCCTCGGGCATGGATGTTTGTGATGTCCTTAGGTTAGTTAGGTTTAACTAGTTCTAAGTTCTAGGGGACTAATGACCTCGGCAGTTGAGTCCCATAGTGCTCAGAGCCATTTTGTGTTGTGATAAAGTGAACTATTATTTTGTGTCATAGTACCCATTCGGTCTCCTGCCGGACAAACCAACGAACCCGGCATTGTACCGACGAGTGTACTGTCGTCCCGTATTTACATAACCAAGCATGAAGCGCATTTTATGCCAGCTTGAAGTTTGTTGCATGAAGCCTTTATGGTATTGCAAATGGAATTAAGGCAATATGTTTTCTTTCGTGAACTGTAGGTGTAGCCACATAACATCAGTACAGTCGACCTACAAACGATCCAATGTTGTGACTGAACTAGCTTACGGTAGGATTTAGTTGGCTGGCTGGATGTAGCGAACCAGCGAGTCCGTGGAAGGGTTGGCAGCGCCCATTAAGCCAATTTACCACTTGGCGCGGCGGAGTGCGGAATTGGAGACATTCGCGCGTCTCACCTAATTGACCACCGACCCTTTGATCGCGGCGCATGACAAGCAGATGTGTGGCGGTATCTACTCCACAGACGACCATTATAGCCCAATTATGTCCAGCACCTAACAGTCTACCTAGGTCCTGACTAGTGGCATAGCTATGCCTACATAAAAAGACGCATTAATTCTGTAGGGGTCAAGAGGTGATGGTATTTGGAAACAAATATCGCCTTTGAGTTCCCGCATACTCTTTAATTTCTTTCTACTTTGGGAATAACATCCTCTTCCATGCCTTGTTTTACCAGGCCTGAGAGAGACAGCTAAATGGACGAAGGCTGATGTCATCTTTAGGGCAATACGTATGCGTTTTTAAATGTTCGTATACGACTAAGTAGAAATTTTAGCTGCACCTAAAGATAGTTGTACAACACATGAAATAAATGTAATTAGAATTATATTAATATTTCAACCGTCTTTATTCATAAAATGAATAACACATACATAAAATAGACATGGCACATTTGGTATGCAGGTGTTCAGTACCTCGCCAATGTCCACCACCGGAGTGGGGACTTACCGGGCGATTCAGCTGCTTACGGGTGCTGTCGCACTATCCTCTGTGTCCTCGGTGGCTCAGATGGATAGAGCGCCTGCCATGTAAGCCACAGATCCCGGATTCGAGTCCCGATCGGGACACACATTTTCACCTGTCCCCGTTGATATAGATCGGCGCCCGTAAGCAGCTGAAGGTATTAATATAAATCTAATTTCGTTCTAGGCGGCTGCAGGTCATCAATGGTGTCTGGTCTTTCGGACATGTCCATATCCATATAAGTGAAATAAGTGTAGTTTTCGAAATAACGTACACCACTCAAACACATTCTGAGCACATTCTTAATAGCGTACTGGTACGCCTTTTGAACGCAAGACAGCTTTGATTTAGAGTGGCATACATTAGACAACTAGTTTTGGGTCTCCGGAGGTTTATGGTATCAGAGGTCTGCGCAAAGGTCACGCAAATCCCCTAAATTATGGTCCGATGTTTTTCATGTGCGGAGCTGGAGTCCGATAAAGCCCGAGACTGGTTCCAGCGGATTCAGAGCAGTCGAATTTGGTGACCATGATAAACGTGAGTTCAAAATCACGCTCCTCAAGGCACTACAACACTATATTGGCCTAGCAAAATGGACAGTCATCCTGCTGGAAGACGCCATTGTCGTTGGGGAAGATCTCGAGCGGAAAGAAATGCAGGTCGGCCACATTAATTCTGACTGAGTCTACAGCTATCACGGGGCCTCCGTTTACGAATGTCTGTGGCAGAGTTAAATTGCTTCCATGGTCATATTTCCGTGGCATGGCTCATGTTTCGACCAGCCGTTCGCTTGCGCGACGGCCTACCTGCACTTAACTCTGCGCAGTGTTGCCGATTTGAGTAAAATGCCTCCTGTTTTTATTCGTGGAAACTACAGGAGATACATAAATCACAACGGAACAGCAACATAGAGCAATATTTCACATAAAGACTGTCATTTTTCCACAGAGTTACGCACTATTGCCAACGACCAACCAGACCCTGTATGCCGCGCTCGTAAAAATCGCAACCACCAGAGGCTAACCACTTCCTTACAGCTTTGACAACAGAAGCCGAGTCTTGAAAATATTCGCCACATAGTCCATCTTTCACAGGCCAAAATAGATGGAAGTCTGGAGGCGCTAAATCGGGACTGTACGGTGGATGTGGTAAGACGGTCCAGCCGAATTTTGCAATGAGTTGAGTAGTCGCAAAACTGGTGTTGGGCCTGGTGTTATCACGTTGCATATGAAAGTTGGTCTTCTTCTCTGACTTTACCCCGGAAATTCGACGTTTCAGCTTAGTCAGTGTTCGTCTTGTAGCGTGCTGAATTGACAGTTTTTTCAGGCTCCAGACATCCTAAAGAACCACACTGTAGCTATCCCAGAAGATTCTGCACATCACTTTGCCTGCTGACGGCTGTGTCTAGAATTTATTCTTTGATGGAGAATTCGACTGGGTCGTGGCTTGTCTTTTGGATTCTGGATTGTATTGGTGACACCACGCCTGATCTCCGGTGACGATGCTATTCAGAAAATTTTCATCTTCAGCTTCTTATTGGTCCAGCAGGTCCCGGCAAATTTCCATTTGATGAAATTTTTGTTCTTCTGTAAGCATCCGCGGGACCCATATCGCACAGACTTAGAGATAACCAAGATGTTGCAACACTGTTACCAATGCATTACAGCCGACATTCAGCTTTGCACAGAATTCTCTGGTCGTTATCCGCCGATCAGCACGGATGAGTTGTTCGAGACACTCTTCATTGCTTGAAATGACAGCTGTGCAAGGTCGGCTGGGCCATGGCTTGTCATGTACACCCTTTTCACCACCTTGAAAATACTGTATCCATCTTCCACATAGCTCACGTCTATTATATCGCCAACATATACCTGTAGTTAGCGTCGATGGATTTGAAACGCCGCAATTTCTTCAGCAGGAGAAATCCAACCATACATCGCTGTTTTATGCGCGAATCCATGTCAGACTCCACTTTGAAACACTTCTATGCTGGCGCCAACTCCCGCAGACCAACGGAAAATGAAAGAGGAAGGTTCAAACATTAGCACTACACCAAAGACATCTGGTGTGGACATCCGAAGTCACCCCCAAAAAAATAGGAGGCATTACTTTCTGAGCGTCTCTCGTAAATGTGCGGGTGGCTATGGCGTCCTGTCAGATATACCGATCACCTGGTGCAAGTCATTTTAGTTGACGCCACTTCGACGACTTGGGTGTTGATGAGGATGAAATGATTATGAAGAAACACAACAATCAGTCCTCGAGGGGAGAAAATCTCCGATCCGGCTGGGAATAGAACCCGTGACCCTCCCATGGCCTTCTGCCTCGCTGACCGATCTGCTGTGGCGGCGGACAGTTTATGTCCAGTTGCAGTATAGGCTTGCCATTTCCAGCCTTTGTCACCCGTGAACCGCAGCCAGCATGGTTGCTTGAG
This sequence comes from Schistocerca nitens, assembly GCF_023898315.1. Classification (NCBI taxonomy): domain Eukaryota; kingdom Metazoa; phylum Arthropoda; class Insecta; order Orthoptera; family Acrididae; genus Schistocerca; species Schistocerca nitens. The sequence continues at coordinate 544,375,919 of NC_064619.1, read as the reverse complement.
ATAGGCTCATACACAGCAACGTTCGCTGAACAATCGTTGAGGAGAGACTGTAGGTAGCCCCTTGGTTACCTCGGTGGTTAGTTGCTCAACACTTGCACTACGGAGTTGGACGTATTGGGAATGCTTCCACCTCTGCCCCGAAAGGCGAGGATCACGTCCTTTTGTACGTCAAGTAATACACGTTACGACAACGACTACACTGTTTGTTTTCCTCCCACCCTTCCACACATCCCGACCCAGCCGACGCGCTTTACATACCTTCCATCGCTAATGCTGGCACCTGCCGCCTGTCAGTGGTTATTACACATTGACATAATATATAGGCGATGGTCACATTAACATGACAGGACCTTCAATAATGTCACTAGAATTACAATAACTGTCTCTAATTTCACTCACATTCACACCGAATCATGTAGAATGTCAAATTTGTAACTCAGTGGATTTTAAAATTCTATACGGACTTCAGGATAAAAGTCGAAAAAAAAAAAAGAACGCAGGAAAGCATAGCTGGATAATCACTTACAGGAAACCGAGATGAGCCATTCACTTCCGTAACATTACAACCTTCTGCCTAAACGTTTAGCGAGCAAGTAGAATGTCCCAAAAAATCTTAAAAGTTATAACAGATATGTCTCATTGTCAGCTTTTTTTGTGTCATTAGTCTTCCGACTGGTTTGATGCGTCCCCCCACGAAATCCTCTCCTGTGTCAACTTCTTCATCTCGGAGCAGCACTTGAAACCTACGTCCTTAATTATTTGTTGGATGTATTCCAATCTCTGCATTCGTTCACAGTTTTTGTCCTCTACAGCTCCCTCTAGTACCGTGGGAATTATTTCCTGATGTCTTAATATATGCCCTATCGTACTGCCCTTCTTCTTGTCATTGTCTTGCATATATTCCTTTCCTCCTCGATTCTCCGGAGAACCTCATCATTCCTTACCTCAAGTTTTCAACATTCGTCTGCAGAGCCACATCTCGAATGCTTCGATTATCTTCTGTTCCGGTTTTCCCATAGCCCATGCTTCACTACCATACAATGCCGTGCTCCAAATGTACATTCACAGAAATTTCTTCCTCAAATCATGGGCTATGTTTGATACTAGTAGAAGTCTGCTTTTTGTTTTCCTCCTTGTTTCGTCCGGCATGGGTTATTTTGATGCCTAGGTATCAGAATTTCTTTATTTCATCTACTTCTTGATCACCAATCCTCATGTCAAGTTTCTCACTGTTCTCATTGTTGCTACTCCTGATTGGCTTTTCTTTTCTTCGATTCACTCTCAGTCTATATTCTTTACTAGTTATAGTGTTCATTCCATTCAGCAGATCCTGTAATTCTTCTTCACTTTCACTGAGGATAGCAATCTCATCAGTGAATCTAATCATTGATATCCTTTCAGCTTGAATGTTGATTCCACTCTTGATCCTATATTTTATTCTCGCCATTCTTCTTTGATACACATACTGAACAGTAGGGGTGAAAGTCTAAGTCACTGTCTTATAACTTTTTTAATCAGACCACTTCATTCTTGGTCTTCTACTATTAATTTTTCCTATTGGGTCTTATACATATTGTATATTACCCGTCATTACCTCTATTTTTCTCAGAATTTTGAACATGTTTTACCATTTGACACTGCTGAACGCTAATTCCAGATCAGCAAATCCTATGAAGGTGTCCTGATTTTCCTTTAGCCTTGGTTCCATTATCAATGAAAACGTCAGAATCGCCTCTTTGGTGCCTTAATCTTTTCTGAAGCCAAACTGATCGTCACGTAACACATCCCCAGTTTTTTTTTTGCTATTCTTTTCTATATTATTCTTGACAGCAACTTCGATGCATTGGCTGTTAAGCTGATTGAGCGATAATTCTCGCACTTTTCGGGCCTTCCAGTCTTCGGAATTGTGTGGATGATGTTTTTCTGAATGTCAGATGGTATATAGCCAGACTCATGCATTATACACACCAACAGATTACTCGTAAACTAACCGACGTCTTTTTTATGAACATATAACCCCTCCCCCCTTTTAAAATGTGATGTGCTGCAGCTCTTACGCGAAAGCAGAAAACCATCGCATCGTGCACGACATGAAGGGGATTGAGAATGACTTCATGTCGACTCAGTGGCCGGAACGAGGTGCCTATTAGTTGATTTTACTTTTTGTTTCTCATATCCAGCCAAATTTTTTCCCTCTGACTAAGGGCGCTACATCTCAACAACAAGGATATAGCATGAATGGAAAGAGCGCTATGAGCCACCAGATTTATAAAACACGCTCCCTTGGCCGCCATATCTACTAATTAATTTTCCCGAATTTCTTTGTGCCTTAGAACCCAATAGAATTCCAGCCATTGTAGGTGGAGCAGGGAGTCGTGTGTGTTCTGTACACATCTGTTTGCTACGAACATTTATTGAATCGACTAAAGGGTACTTAGGCATTCAGAGCAAATGAGAATATCTCAGCACAGATCCGACCCATCTGTGACACTGCCCTCAAGATTGCATGTAACACTGTATCATAGACAACAAGTCGTCTGACAAACGAATCTTCAGGACACACTCTAGGAATACCACGCAGTAGGCAAAGGCGTTCCTCTTCTTAGTCAGACGCATAGATGTAGCTCTCATTTAAGATTGCATTAAAACTTGAATTATAATCATACGCATCTGCTGTCTCTCCAGTACCATAGCAAATCTAAAACTATTCTGGGCCTCTTCGTTAGCCATGGTGGCAGTCATCTCCAGCCTGGGCTGGTATCTGACACACCAAGTGGCACAAGGTCCATAGATTTCCACTCCGACTGTGGTTTGCTGCGTGAACTTACCGATATGGCGACTGCATCCAGACCGTTAGTGGTCCCAACTGTCGTTTTGGGCCCCCGCATCTCGTGGTCGTGCGGTAGCGTTCTCGCTTCCCACGCCCGGGTTCCCGTGTTCGATTCCCGGCGGGGTCAGGGCTTTTCTCTGCCTCGTGATGGCTGGGTGTTGTGTGATGTCCTTAGGTTAGTTAGGTTTAAGTAGTTCTAAGTTTTAGGGGACTGATGACCATAGATGTTAAGTCCCATGGTGCTTAGAGCCATTTGAACCATTTGTCGTTTTGGGCAGTGTTTCAAATTTTGTTTGGCAGGTGCTGGTTTTGCACTATTCTTCCTGAATTTCATATCAGCCACTGTTTGAGAAAGGTTAAACTGCTGTAGTGTCGTATGATAAGTTTTGGCAGCTTCCTTAAAGTCACAATTTTCAGTAATGGCTGTTCTTTGTTGGATTTTGGGATCAAATTTTGCTGGGTTCTCACCGGATTCATTGGATGCTGGAGCGTGCCGATTGAGATCGTGCATCATCCTTTTGATCAGAAATTTCGGTCTCATGAGGTTGTTCGTTAGATTGACAGTGAGTAACTCAGAGTGGGTCGGAGTGAGATCGTTGAGATTCAGCCGGTGATATTGACACTCAGCACTTGTAAATCCTGCAGGTTTGTTAACGTTCGCCAGTTTTTCTGTTTGCGAGCTGGCCGCTGAGACTGCATATCGGACATTGGATGCTCCACGAGCATGCAAATCCTATGCCCTAGTCCCTGTTCCGACCTTAAATTGTATGCTTGGTCTCGGCAGACGCGGACTGTCTGCCCACAGGGCCCTGGCCTGCAGTATCCGCTCACTATCAGTCCCTAAATCTAGCTGCCCACACTATTGCACCTAGCTGTACTACGTACTAACAAAGATTACAACTGTTCTGCTTTCTTTGGTAAGCGTGCTGCTGAAGTGAGAGGGACTTGCGGTTCCGGCATAAGCCCGTCACCCGAGGAAAGCCTCCCGTAAACCTTGGTCGAAAACACAGAATTGGAACCATCATAATTTATTGCTGGGTAACTTTCTTCTATACGAGCGTTGTTGAAACCAAAAATTAAAAAGTTTTGTATATGACTGGTATGCATATAATGCAGAAAATATATGTAGCAAGTGCAGTGACTTACCAGGATAGTTTTCTTTTCTTTCTTTAAAAGAAACTCTTTCATTCCTATTCTGAAGGAATGTAGGAGAGCACAGCCCTTTGCAGCCAATACTTGGGTGTATTGCTGTTGTGACACCATTTCTTTAGGGTAGTTGGGTGCTTATTTACTTTTGTAGGGTATTTAATGGAATATGGACGGATAGATCGAGAGGAAGATGTTCATTACGCTTCCTTCGTCCCAGATCCTGGTACTTGCCTTGTGGCTTAGGCAAAAGCCTCTCGGTCGAAAAAACCGCAGCTGGGATTGGTTGTCTGTTGTTCGGCTTCTGTATCTTCATATTACTCAGTGGTGTTGATAATGTTGTATTGCAATCTAAAAATTTTGTTAATGTAGAAAACTTCCATCTAGTTATGTAACGGGTAAAAAAACTTAAAACATCTAGTCGATTCAGAAAATACTTTCTTCCTCTATAGGAGCTGATAGAAGTGATTTTGCTCAATAAGTTGTTCTTCCTGTATTACGCTGCTACATCATCACAAATCCTTGAAGGTGTTCTTGTCCTGTTGACGGTTTCGTTGATTTCTTTGTTTTCCAAAGGATTCTGTTGTAGTATTTAATACTACTTCGAGAATAACGTAGGGAGAAATGCGTGCTTGATTTTCGGGATATTATACACTCCTGGAAATTGAAATAAGAACACCGTGAATTCATTGTCCCAGGAAGGGGAAACTTTATTGACACATTCCTGGGGTCAGATACATCACATGATCACACTGACAGAACCACAGGCACATAGACACAGGCAACAGAGCATGCATAATGTCGGCACTAGTACAGTGTATATCCACCTTTCGCAGCAACGCAGGCTGCTATTCTCCCATGGAGACGATCGTAGAGATGCTGGATGTAGTCCTGTGGAACGGCTTGCCATGCCATTTCCACCTGGCGCCTCAGTTGGACCAGCGTTCGTGCTGGACGTGCAGACCGCGTGAGACGACGCTTCATCCAGTCCCAAACATGCTCAATTGGGGACAGATCCGGAGATCTTGCTGGCCAGGGTAGTTGACTTACACCTTCTAGAGCACGTTGGGTGGCACGGGATACATGCGGACGTGCATTGTCCTGTTGGAACAGCAAGTTCCCTTGCCGGTCTAGGAATGGTAGAACGATGGGTTCGATGACGGTTTGGATGTACCGTGCACTATTCAGTGTCCCCTCGACGATCACCAGTGGTGTACGGCCAGTGTAGGAGATGGCTCCCCACACCATGATGCCGGGTGTTGGCCCTGTGTGCCTCGGTCGTATGCAGTCCTGATTGTGGCGCTCACCTGCACGGCGCCAAACACGCATACGACCATCATTGGCACCAAGGCAGAAGCGACTCTCATCGCTGAAGACGACACGTCTCCATTCGTCCCTCCATTCACGCCTGTCGCGACACCACTGGAGGCGGGCTGCACGATGTTGCGGCGTGAGCGGAAGACGGCCTAACGGTGTGCGGGACCGTAGCCCAGCTTCATGGAGACGGTTGCGAATGGTCCTCGCCGATACCCCAGGAGCAACAGTGTCCCTAATTTGCTGGGAAGTGGCGGTGCGGTCCCCTACGGCACTGCGTAGGATCCTACGGTCTTGGCGTGCATCCGTGCGTCGCTGCGGTCCGGTCCCAGGTCGACGGGCACGTGCACCTTCCGCCGACCACTGGCGACAACATCGATGTACTGTGGAGACCTCACGCCCCACGTGTTGAGCAATTCGGCGGTACGTCCACCCGGCCTCCCGCATGCCCACTATACGCCCTCGCTCAAAGTCCGTCAACTGCACATACGGTTCACGTCCACGCTGTCGCGGCATGCTACCAGTGTTAAAGACTGCGATGCAGCTCCGTATGCCACGGCAAACTGGCTGACACTGACGGCGGCGGTGCACAAATGCTGCGCAGCTAGCGCCATTCGACGGCCAACACCGTGGTTCCTGGTGTGTCCGCTGTGCCGTGCGTGTGATCATTGCTTGTACAGCCCTCTCGCAGTGTCCGGAGCAAGTATGGTGGGTCTGACACACCGGTGTCAATGTGTTCTTTTTTCCATTTCCAGGAGTGTACGTTGTAGGAACTGATTTTGTAAGTCCATTGCTCCCTATCTGTTGAACTCAAATCTGATGATTTGTTTATTTACGTGTGTAGCATATTCTTACTTATAAGTGTTTCGTGAAGGGAGTTTGTTAGTTAGTCATGTCGCAGATGTTCAGCTCTTCGAAGCATCTTACAGTTAGCAGATAGAACTTTTTTCTCTTGCTTAGATGACATAATTTGTGCATAAGATCCATTTCCGAGAATGAGTCGGATAAATATTTTGTATGTAAGAAGGGCAACTGGTTGCTCCCTCCACGTGGTCGGTATTTCAAGAGACGTACTAAATTAAGTCGGTTTTCAGATTGTTTAATCTTTCCAGTCGTGCTTTTCTGCCTATTTAAGAGTTCATCTAGATAAATTCCAATGTATTTGACGTTTGTTTATGAAGTAATTTCTTGTTTCCAAAGTCGGATGGTGAGTCTGTGGGGATCCAGTTGTTGGTGATTAGTGAGATTCATATCTCAGGACAAGGTGAGTTGGTTTGGTAAGATTAGGTCGGAATCTCCATTTACTGAGCCAGTAAGTGGTGTCATCGACGTACAGAGTTATGCCTTCATTCGAGGGCGTGTCTTGGGATGATAGTTGTATATATCGTACATAAAAATGGGGAGATGACGGCACCCTGAAGGACTCGCGCTCTGGGTGTGAAGTAGGACCATACTAGACGTCCAGCTCGCACTTGTACTTTTCCGTTTCTGACGAGGTTAGCTATTAATTGTACTATTTCAGGTGGGAAGTTATATTTTAGCGTTTTGTGAAGTAGTCCCGTATGCAATTCCTTATCAATGGAACTTTCTGTCTCCAGAAAGAGGGCAGCTATCGCATCCGTTAAGCTGCACGCTTCTGATCAGCAGTACTGTGACTGTTTCTGAAACCAGCTTTTTCATGTAACACAATGCTATTGTCTTCTGCCCACCGTTGTAGTCTGTTGTTGATTATTGCTTCAAGCGTTTAGCCAGTTACTGGAAGTACTGAAATGGGTCTTTAAGATTTAGGGTTTTCCAGGTTTTGGAATCATTGTAATATGCGCATATTTCGATCGGGATGTACAGTTGTTTTGATTTAAGGCTGCATCAAATGAAGATTTTAGTGCTTGAGCAAGTCCCTGTGGTAGAAGTAGACTGAGATGAATCGTCCAATGCCGTCAGTCCCAGGAGCGGTATTTTTGCCACTTAATATGGTAGATGCTGTCTCATATTCTGTCACGTTCGGGTGATCGGCAGGTATGGTATTTTTATATAGAAGTGAATGTAGCTCCCTAGTAATATTTTCTTCGTGATTATCGTCAAATGTAGTGTACTGTGAAAGATCATGTATTTATTCGAGTTAATCATGGAATATATCGGCCTCCTCCCTTTCGGCCGCCGTGACGTGGTCAATAATTACTGAAGCCGGTTCGTCGGTAAGGTTTTGCCCATGATTCGCTTGAATTTATGTCAAAAGTGAGTGGGGTTACATGCGTAAAGTCACTGTGACTCACGTTCCCATCTGTTTGCTCTGAATTGGCGTATCTCTGATCCAGCTTTATTGTTGAGATGTCACTACTCCGTTGTTGCCATTTCATTACGTTGTTGAATGTATCTACGCGATTTTCTTTTTTCATTGGTTATGTTAAGAATATTGTAGCCTGTCCTTATGTTCTATGATTCCTTTCTTTGGTGCATTGTTAGCGATGGCAGATTGTTTCGGTACGACGATTAGCTGGCTATAGTTGCCAAGGTCTTCTGTGATATTGATGACTGTCGTATTTTACTTTCTGCTTGAAATTCTATTCTGAAGTTTTCTATATTGAGGTGTTTTCAGTCAATGAAATTTTTCCTATTTGATTGTCATTTTTGACATGGGTAGCAGACGTTGTTTCTATGATGATGGGGAGGTGATCACTGGAAATACTATCACCTAGTTCCACGTCGCTGCAGTGACAAGCAATTTGCGAAATAGTGTGATCAACTATGGAGGTTCCAGTGTTCTTTATGGAAGTATGTGAATTATTTTCTAGGTGAATCTAATTGTCGTTTAGCGCTGCAATGAGGAGATCGCCATCTCTGTTCTTTTTTTCTTGTCGTCAAGAACAGTAGATCTTTCATTAAGGTCTCCTGTGATGATTGCTGGGCCAATTGTAGAGATGTAATCAACGAGACCCTCAGTGGGAAGTACACATACAGTTGCGAAGAAGATCGGTTTTCTACATTTTCCTACTACTTTTAGGACAACTGAGTACCAGGGTGCAGCAAGAGCGTTTGTGGAAAAATTCCATATTGAGATAAATGGCCTCAAAGATTTGAAACTGCAGGTATCATTTAATACAACACTAATGCACTGAGACACAGATTTATCGTCAAGAATATTCAAATGTCTAATGTTCTGGCATAAAATCCAGTCATATTTGATGATACAAATATAAATACTGGCATTTACAGAAACGCAGTTATTGCATGGAATATATACTGTTCAACCTATTTGTTTTACAAATGTTCTAGCTCTAATATTTTTAGAGTAACTACACAATCTTTAGTCCTCAGATTCTGATTCAACATCTGACATGTTATTTGGGGCATCATTAATCACACATTCCGCGTTTAGGAAACAAGTAAGGCACTCAGCATTTTGTAGTTTCAAGAATTTACGTAATGATAATACAATAGCGGTGCCCCCTACTTTTTTAAATTTTAGTTTGGAAATGAGTTTGGACTGTTTCTTCTGAAATTCATATTAATCAGAAACAGTGCGAGGTTGAAATGTTTTAGAGCTGTATCTAACAATTCTAAATTGAGAGTTCTGATGAAACTTTACTGGGTTCTCAGTGAATTCTGTGGACGCAGCGGAGTTTCGTCTCAAGTTACGCCTAAAGCTCACCTTTTCAAAGCCTTCGTCGTCATGTATCTCAACAGATTCCATTTCTTGAGGAGAATCTTTGGTATGACAGTGATTACCTGGCTGTGGATCAGACTATAGAGGTTGCTGAGATCGTTGGGGATCGTCTAGTGACTGTCAAGATTGTACCGGAGAGGATTTGTCAGATTTGCTGTTTTTTGTCAGGTTTTTCGTTTGGAATGTAGAGCGTTGATTCTGCATGTTGGAGATCGGATTATTCAGTAGCCTGCAAAACTTATCCTGCAAAACCTGTACGCATTTTTTAGTTCTGGCCCTACACTGTGCCTTAGCCTTGGCAGAAAAGACCTGACTGTCATCGAACAGGGCTCTGGCCTGCAGTATACCCTAACTATCCGTCCCTAACTCTGTCTTTACAGACGACTAAGACTAGTTCCATTTCACCCTAACACAAAGCACAACAGTTTTGCCTTCTATTAGAGAGCGGTGACGGCAGAGATGTGCACTGAACGAGAACTAACTGTGTATCATAGCCTCGGCAGACGCGACCTGATTGTCTTTCGACAATATCCTGGCCTGCAGTATACCTTGGCTGTCCAGATCACTAAGCCTAGTTCCAGTTCGCATTAACACAAACACAACAGTTTTACTTTCCTTTAGAGAGCGGTGACAGCTGAAATGTACATTTAACGGGACCTACCACTTATATATATATATATATATATATATATATATATATATATATATATATATATATATATATATATATATATATATATATCATCCAGTCTGCTGAGGGTGATCATTTATTTTAATTACGTTAGTATTATTTCTTTGCAATGTATAACACTTGCTTGGCAGAGGAGGAAGTATTAGTCCCGGAATTTTCCCTACAGCCTTAAGGAAAGTTTGTGCAGGAACCAATGCTGCGACTGAAAAATGCGCGAAACGCTATATTTATGTCTAAAATATTGCTTGAACCACATCTTCCGTTGTATTAAGGTGTTTGGTCTCGAGCTGATGGAAAAGCTTCCTTATTGCAACATATGCGACTTCACCGACTATTCCATCCCAGAATCCATGGCTTCTAGTCGTGCACAGCCTTCTGCCAATGTAGTTACTTTCCCATCTCAGTCTCCCGGCTGCGCTTACGCCGACTCTGCACAGTGACACCGGTCCCCACCATCACTGTCACTGGCAGGGGATGCCGGTTGGTCACCAGGATCAGGGGCCGATGCCGTTTGTTCTTCTCAAACGACGATGTCCCGCATCTTCTTCGTCTCCTCCCCTTCTTAGAGATTTCCTCCGACTTCGCTTGCTTCTTATCTCCAACACTGTTACGAGCTCTGAAGAACTTGCAGCCACGCCAGCATGCAGCGTATGATCCCCTGCAGTGGGCCCACGTTGGATTATCTGCAATCTTCTGTGTACAGTTGCAGCTGTCGTGATTACCGGCACACTTAACGCATTTCACATCAGTGTAGCAATATTCTGCTACATGCCGTTGCTCTCGACTTTTATAACATTGTGGTTTAATGTCAAGTTCAGCTGGCTCTAGGCACTATGGGACTTAACATCTGAGGTCATCAGTCCCCTAGACTTAGAACTACTTAAACCTAACTCACCTAAGGAAATCACATACAGCCATGCCCGAGGCAGTATTCGAACCTGCGACGGTAGCAGCAGCGCGGTTCCGGATTGAAGCTCCTAGAACCGCTCGGCCACATGGCCCGGCCAAGTCCAGCTGGGAGAAGTTTTATCTTTACTTGGAAGCCAGTCAAGTCCGTCACCTTGAAGATGTCTTTCGTCTCCTTGTAATTAACCGCATCAGTAGTCGGATCTACTGCCACAATGAACAGCAGTGGTTTCTTCTTATTAGTTCGATTGTGAAGTACAACAGCGCCTGTCGCACTGTTTTCCCGTCGAACATCCATGTTAGCCGACGTAACAGAGCCGTAACTTGTGACGTCTCCTTCAGAAGTACAGTCGTAATTTATTCGTCAATACAATTTCATTCGTCACCTTCCTCACTTTGTCCTGGTCACTCAAACAGAATATCTGGATCTAAAGTGAGTTATCATTATCCATCGGTGTGATTTTGCATCCATAATGGATATCTTCTGTCAGGTTTCTATGGAGCTCAATCTAGTCATCCCCAGTATATCGGACAGGCATCTGATAGCCATCGGCTCAATGTCTGTGGCCGTTGTCGTTCAGTTCTACTTGGCTCTGTTGTTGCCTTGTCTGCGGCTCTCATACCATCGGTTTTTCGGAGGTAGACGTTTCTGGCCGATCAATCGTCCTCTTATGCTTATTGAGGTTGCTTATTCCCATGCTGTAAGTTGACGTAACACTGACAGTTTCCTTCGCTCTAAGAACAGATAAGCAGGACAATCGGTCTTCCTGCCAGCTTCAATGACAAATTTGTTACATAACGCACAAAAACGTCGTAACAGTATTGCTTCACTCCGCAACACTTTCCCACAACGCCGTCTGGCCTTCCCTGACCACAAGGATGCCTGCTTGTTGTCGAACAGCGCCCGGGCATACCAATTACATGTAACTTGCTTATTCCCATGCTGTACGTTGACGTAACACTGACAGTTTCCTTCGCTCTAAGAACAGATAAGCAGGACAATCGGTCTTCCTGCCAGCTTCAATGACAAATTTGTTACATAACGCACAAAAACGTTGTAACAGTATTGCTTCACTCCGCAACACTTTCCCACAACGCCGTCTGGCCTTCCCTAACCACAAGGATGCCTGCATGTTGTCGAACAGCAACACTTTCCCACAACGCCGTCTGGCCTTCCCTAACCACAAGGATGCCTGCATGTTGTCGAACAGCGCCCGGGCGTACAATATTGTCTATACCAGTTACATGTAACTTGCGAATATAACAACTGTTCAAATCCTTTCAGCTGCGAGAATACTTCTGAAATGATTTGCTTGATTAAATATAAAAGAAAGTCCTTAAACTATATAATTATTCAAAATGTGTATTCTGTTTACACTTTCAAAGCATACATTAGTCAATTTTTTGTTTGCTTCTACTGCATTGACGAAAAAAAAAAAAAAGAATCCCAGCACCAGGAAGGACTTGTGCGGGATAAACGAAAGTTAGTAGGCATGTTTCTACATCTCGGAAATGACCTGTATTCAAATTTCTTGCCGTTGGCATACGAGTGGCGCTAGTAGCGACACTATGAGGCTGTAAATCGTGTTTACTTCAAATACGCGCTATAGCCGTTGTTAGCGTTAGTTGCCTTTGAGACTGGACGTAGTGAGTTGATGTTATTCAAGAATGCCTTAAGACAACGAAGACGCTATTATCAACAGCTGACTGAGCTTGAACGATAATAGGGCTGCGAGAAATTGGATGTTTCTTTGTGATGTTGCTAAAATCCGGTGTGCGTACTTGCTGGCAGCGGTGGTGACGATAAGGTACGGTCGTAAGGAGACCAGGCTCCGGACAATCACATTGTACTATAGAGAAGGGAGACCGTCCGTTCGACGTATGTCTGTGCAGCATCGTACTGCGTCTGCAGCAGCAAATCGAGGAGCAGTTGGCAGCATAGTGACACAACGAACTGTTACAAATCGGTTAGCTCAAGGACAACTCCGAGCCAGACGTTATGTTACGTGCATTCCACTGACTCCAAACCACCATCGATTCCCTTTTTAGTGGTGCCAAGAGAGAGCTCATTGGAGTACTGAGTCGGGGTTTGTTGTTGTTTCTGATGGAAACCGGCTCTGATTCGGTGCCAGTGATGAGTTTCTGTTGGTTAGAACGTGGCCAGGCGAGGTCTGCTACCAACCAATCCGCGGTCTAGACACATTGGACCTGCACTTGGTGGTATGGTTTGAGAGGGGATTTCGTATTGCAGCAGGAGCACTCTCGTGGCTATCCCATGCACTCTGACTTCAAATCTGTATGCCACTCTGGTAACAGGACCATTTTTGCTATCAATCATGAACAACATTCCAGGGGATGTTTTTAAACTGAATAACAAATGGTTCAAATGGCTCTGAGCACTATGGGACTTAACTTCTGAGGTCATCAGTCCCCTATAACTTAGAACTACTTAAACCTAACTCACCTAAGGACATCACACACATCCATGCCCGAGGCAGGATTCGAACCTGCGACCGTAGCGGTCGCGCGGTTCCAGACTGTAGCGCCTAGAACCGCACGGCCACCCCGGCCGGAAAACTGAATAACAGTCGCCCAAGTCCCGCTGTTGTAACCGACCATTTTCTACAGAGCATCGACATGTTGCCTCGGCCTGCTCCATCACATCATGGGACGATAACTGCAGCTTCATCCACGGTCCCAATATTAACCAACGAAGTGCAACAGGCATGGAACTCCGTCCCATAAACATGTTCGACATCTGTACAACACAATGCATTCAAGTTTGCATGCTAGCAGTGGTGTCACCGCCAGACACCACACTTGCTAGGTGGTAGCCTTTAAATCGGCCGCGGTACGTTAGTATACGTCGGACCCGCATGTCGCCACTATCAGTGATTGCAGACCGAGCGCCGCCACACGGCAGGTCTAGTCTAGAGAGACTCCCTAGCACTAGCCCCAGTTGGACAGCCGACTTTGCTAGCGATGGTTCACTGTCTACATACGCTCTCATTTGCAGAGACGACAGTTTAGCGTAGCCTTCAGCTACGTCATTTGCTACGACCTAGCAAGGCGCCATATTCAAATCAAGACCCTAATCTGTCGAGAGGTGTTAATATACATCAACTGGGACAGTTGAAAATGTGTGCCCCCACCGGGACTCGAACCAGGGATCACCCGCTTACATGGCAGACGCTTTGTCCATCTGAGCCACCGAAGGCACAGAGGATAGGGCGACTGCAGGGTTTTACCCCTTGCACGTTCACAACTGAGCTCTGAAAGATCCATCTACTAATTTATATTTACGTGACAAACCCTAATTCTAGGGCTATATTTTAATTTTGACAAATGGATCTATGCCGACATTTGTAAAAACGGCGATGGTACATTAGTCCTTACTAATGTAAAATTGCCACCTTCTGAAGAAGACAAATTTACATTTGTCGAAACCTAGGTAAAGAATTCTTTATCCATTGCAACTAGTCGGCTGTTTATAATTTTATTATGTGGAACCGTTTGTCTTGTGCAGCTATGTTTAAAATACTGAAGCTTCAAGATTGTTATGTCTTCCTTGGCACGCTGTGTGGTTCTTTAGTAGATACAGGAGCGAGAAATATATGCCGTTCACGAACAGAGAGTTCAGATATTAATTTATTTTACGTCTATTATCAAATAGTAAAAATACTATATTACTTTGTTGCTGCAGGGACCGCATCAGTTGCTAACACTAGATTTGAATTTAGAAATAAATACAGATGTAAAAGATTTACAAATCTGTCATTCTTCAATACAATGTCTGTTCAGAAGATGTCGAGCACTAGGCACTATGGAATTCTGTAAATGTTATTCAACTGGCATACACACAAAATGGGTTCAATGCATGAATTTTCGAACTTCAGTACACCCGCCGCTGGAGCTATGGAGAGGGGACGCTTGCGTCTCATTGGCAACGGCGTAATCGTTCGTGGCAACGCCCTCGTACCACGGTGGAGACTGTAGGAACGAGGCGTCTTATCTGGCAGCGCGCGCATTTGAAGGTGCGGCTGACTAGATAGCAGTCGATACCGGAAAGGTAAGGGTAAAGATACTAGCGGAATATTTTCAGATATTGCGCCATTGCCAAAAAAAAAAAAAAAAAAAAAAAAACTGGAAATGTGGGAAAAAATCTCATCGAAGGTGAATAAAAACACTTTGTCTGTTTGAAACGAACCAGTGGCAAGCAGTGCTCATCAACGCTTCCTTACAACAGTAAACCATACGTTGAAAGTCTTTCAGATTGAAGAAATCAGTCTAACAAATGTTTAGAAGATTTCAAAGGCCTCTCAGTTGTTGCACGGTTTCTCGAATCGGCTTTTACAGAGATTAATTCTGAACAGCTCTATGTATGTATCTTGGGCTATTTTGATTTTCAATAAGACAGTGCCGAGTTGAGTTGGCAAACTGACTGATGAACACCTGGACAATTATATTTGAATGGAAGCCACTACCTACTCTCCCAACATAAACAAAACCTATTAATGACTAAAAAGAATGCAGTCCTTCTCAGTAAAGTTACTAAAGCTGATAGAAATAAATGTTTCTACATTTATAATCTGTTACTAACTACTCTTAAGTTCCTCTGTGATCGATATTTCAATTTCAGATTCTTTTTCTTACATACAGCTTAATTAAAATTCGTTTCGTATTTACTAGAAAATAAGTCTACAGCCAGTAAATTTAACATGTTTTAAAAAGTTCTTATTTCGTCCTAGTTTCTTTTGGTAGCTCTCAGTAGAATTTCGTAAGTCTGACGATCACTACCCTACAGGTAGACCTTCGGCACCAATACTGACTCATAACTAACAGCGCGCGCCCAATGTATTGCTGAATTCTTAAACGATGCGACGTCTGTGAAATTTTGTTAACGACACAAATTTTTCTCCTTATCAGTATCTGGAGTACCACTCAGTGTGATTTATACAACCACGTACAGTTCGTGTAGAAACAAAATATAGTTGCTGTGACTGTAAGGTAGTTTTCATTCTCAATATATGGTGCCTAATACATACATAACTAGACACTTGGTAGTATTGCGTTGAAGACCATGGATCGTTTCTCCACGCAAGTATGGTATTGCTGCAGACATTCGGAGGTGATACTATTTCAGTTTCTATTAGCGTAGAATCAGTTTCCAAACCGAACATTGAGATCATCATGGACACCTAGCGAATGGTTGTTACATCTGGAAATAACGTGACAATGTCGGAGTCGTGATGGGCGTGCATACCTGAAAGAAACCACTTAATTAGGGCTCAGTCTGTCTGTGATTATGGACAACAGTAGTATAAAAGAATCTACATGGCACGAAGAGCTGCTCCACGAACAAAAAACTCACATATGTTTAAAAATAACGGTCAGCGTAATAAAATTACATGTCCTTTAATACCAAAGCTCTCTTTCATGTTAAAGTTTAAAAAGGGCTGGCCGCTTGCTTTTCTCAAAGCTCAATTTCTCCTATAATCGATATCAAATTATGAAACAAATTGCAGTTACAGAATTACTTTTGTCTGAATATGTCTCATCAATATGCATGCATATTCACATACCAACAGATATCGCAAATAAACACAAACACATACGAGATTACATGGAGTAGATGGGTTTTTAAACTGAATTTTAAAACCATGCTTGTTTAGGACTCTAGTAAGCATTCAGTACCGATTAAAAGCAGTGACCAAATAATTAAATAACAGGAAACTCTATCACTTTCGTAACCCGTCGAAATACATTCGAAAATGCTGAGAAGTACAGGAGCTAGGAAAATATAGCTCCATGTTTTTGTAGAAATAAGGATGCAGTAGGAGTGTTTTTTTCTTTTTTTTTAATACCGGTCGTCGACTCAGATCTTTATACACAATCTCCTCCTAGTGGTACGAGCGTTGATGGCAAAATTAATTCGAGAAGTTTAACTAATGTCGTGTAGCTCGTACTTTCACCCTGACAACAGTTGTAACACGTCGTGGCATAGGATATGCTACTTGATGGAACTTAAGTTGACGCGTGCATCAGAAATTAAGTGGTCTTCAGCTAAGCTGATGACGTTTCATTATCACTCTGTGTGAGAAAATGTTGCAAAGGATTTTTATCGAAAACTGACGCACTTATTTCGGTTGTGATTACAACATGACAACACTATTGATCTCAGTGTGGCTGCCTGCAGAGAATTCCGTACCGAAAATATCTCTGCAAAGTGTCTTCTAATAATTCCAGCTACAGGTCAATTGCTTAGGTATCAGCAACTGAAAGGCCAAGAAGTCGGAATTGTTTTCTATCATAAAAAGTGGATAAACAGGAGCCCCAGTGGACTGTATTACACCATTTTTTATAGACATATGAATATTTACGTCAAGCAGTAAACAAATCCTTAAGGAATACGTTTCTTTGCGTGGCCGCCTTCCGCAGCAGGTTTTAAAATCTGTTACTATAGGTTATCCGTCTTGAGCTTATTGCAATTGAAGTAAAAAGAACTACAGCAGATGCGTTTCGCTTTTATTTATAAAGCATCTTCAGTGGTTATTCTGTAGTTCACAGCTTGAACGAAAACATACGAACCGACATAAACATTGTCGCAGTGCGGAATGAGAAACAGTTTAAGAAGTGTAAATAATGCAGCGCAATAAAGACTGCAGAACGAAAAAAACTGCCAAGTGCCAATGTGAAACGACGTATTTCGACGGCCGTCGCTGCTAGCAAGGTGGGGAAGAAGCAGAATACGTAAAGAAATACCGTAATTAGCTTGCACATCAACTTTATAAACAAAACGCTGTTTTAACCTAAAATAATCCAAAATGTAAAAACTAATGTATCCAATATGCAGAATAACCACGGAAGATGCTATATAAACAAAAGCGAAACGCTGTAATTCTTTTTAATTGTAATGCAGTCACCTCAAGACGAATAACCTATAGTAACAGAAAACCTTAATTTTTTTTTCTCTTGGCTAACTTCGGACAACCAGCAAATAATTCGATTTTTTTTCTTATTCTGATTGCTTATGGGATCTTCAAATACATGAAGTCTTATTTTATCATTACGAGCATGTATGTACCAAGATAGCAAAAACATTATTTCAAACAATCATGTGCTAGCTTTCAGTCAAATTCCAATACCTACACACTTCATATTTTGATAACTAGTAGACTATTATAACTAAAGTGGTCTTTTAGCAGTGGAATTGTTGGAATTAACCGTTGCTACGAAATGAAAGAGAAACACATAGAATGTGAATCCAAGGAATTTCACTGTCTTTCTCAAACGACGGGAAGTTTCGACCCAGATCTTGGTGTACGTGTACATGATAAGGATGGAACCGGTGACGTATTACAATAGGATGTACACTCGTTGTGTAAGCTGTCATGTGGTCACTTTCATTGCAACGGAAGTAAGAACAGTAGCTTCGGTAGCTTATTCTGTGCGACTGCAACGACCATTCCGATACCTCGGGTTGAAATTTACGGTTTCCAAAAGTGTCATAACAAGATGAGAAAACGTCTCCGGGCAGTTATATTCGTATCAGGAGTAGCACGACGCCTACTTTCGACCACAAAGTAAGAAATAATGATGCAGTTATTAATGAAGGACAGCTTTTACTGCACAAAATATATCGTTTAAATATGTTACAGTTCTATAATAAATGTATCGGTATTGTAAAGTAAAAAACATTAGTGATGTTTGTTCTGTTAGTTAACATTCTCCATAGATCATTAGCATTTCTGTCTTCTCTTCGTTCATGCACTCTTTACTTACACAAGCCTTCTAACGAATACAGTTGACTGAATGACCACTGAGCATTTTCCTTGTCTTTGACTTTTGTTTACCGTCAATTTCGAAAGGGTTCAAATCAGTTTTTTGTTACATTTTTAATGATTTTATGCTAATGTTAATGGTATGCTGTGATAAGTTTTTGAACAAGTCTTGAGGAGAGGAAGTGGATCACAGAATAAAATATATATATTGGTATTTTAAAAAGACGTATCGGTGTTTATACGTTTGTAACGAACAGAGTTACAAAGAAGAGCAATCGTGCTGGTTAATGTATCTCTGGTAGCTGAACAACATTTTCTTCAAACATTGCTTATTTTGCTTCTGGGTAGAACGGTATTTGGGGTAGTCAACCATGAATAGTACTCACTGGGTCAGATATGGTATCTGCAGATTTCATGAAAATCCCTTCCATTGACCTGTTATTGTTTGTCAGTTGTATAATGTCAATGTAGATGATGGCGCTTTAGGGATATCAGTTTCTGATGAGAGTTTTACACTATTTGTTATATTGTAGTAACTTTGATATCTTGCTTTGTATGACGTCTTACTTGTGTCAAGTATTTTCGTAAAACTGTTAACAATATGATCTATTCTGTATACTCCCAAGTTTGTTTTTCATCTAGAAAACACTTCTGAATGTTATTTTGAATTTCGTCTATGAAAGAAAAACGGAAGCAATTGTGCGACATAAATGAAAACTGGTGGAACTGTTTCTGCATCTGAAAGAAGATGGCTACTCAAATTTCGCACCAGTCGCATAAAATTGGCGCTACTAGCGCAACTACTAGGTTCGATTCTTTTTACACGCTGTGACGGTCATGGCGTTAGTTACGTCGTGAGCGTTAGTTTCCTTTAAGACTGGACTTAGTGAGTTTGTGTTAGTCAAGAATGCCACTCTCAACACCTAAGAGAAGAATGAGTGCTAAGAGACGCTGAGTGTTCCTTCTGTGGTGCTGCAGAAAGACTTGGCAGAAATGTATCCACTGTACATGTTTGCTACCAGTGTGGCCACGAGAATGTATGTTGCAAGAAGACCGGGCTCCTGACGGCCATGTGGCACTACCCAGAGGAAGACCACAGTATTCGGCGTAGGGCTCTGGCGTGTGGCACTACATCTGCAACCGCACTTTGAGCAGCAGTTAGCACCAAAGTGACACAACGAGCTTGAAATGCCTGGGCTAGCAGGACGGAGCGGATTAGGTTGTGCAAAGGGGCCAAAATCAGTTGCTGTCAGTAGCACTCAACATACAAACTTTATTTATCAACAAACAATATACAACAAGGATGAAAAACACTCAAAACTTTATTCGACCTCCTTTGATTAACTTTAGATCGGTCGAAGGCCACACTCAAAATCCATGACACAAGGCCTAAGCAAGAAATTTAAATACAAGGTTCTTCGGGAGATTTCACCCAAAAATATTTTCTAAATCTTCAATATAAATAGGGTGAAGGCCTTAGCAATTTAATTTTGAGTGGAACTTGGCTGGAGGCCACATATTAAGCAATAAGAAGAGTTTCAGTCAAAAAGCAGAAGGCCTTATCTTAAAACATTTCATGCAAAATTCGGCTGAAGGCCCCATACAAAAGCATAACAATCATGCCTCAAGGGCAAGACAAGGACAATAATTTAAGATATATTAGTACTCGGCTGAAGGCCACACATCGACCAAATAACTAGAACCCAAACGGGGAAATTACTGTGTAACACACAAGGAATGACGCTCAGAAGTTTCCAAGGGTCGGCCTGCGATAGTAACACTAACGCCCGTTTAGATGAGACAGGCAGCCTGTCCAATGAGTTCTTAATCTGAAGGCAACCCAACTGACAAAGAGCCGAGCGACCAATCAGGAAAATCAGTTCCACTCGACGCAACCAGTAAAACGACCACAAGATTTCAATACAACGACACACAGAATATTGGCGCCCACAACGACGAAGAACACCTCAGCTGTCGAACTACAAGCCGCACTGGACAGCAACAACACGACGAGGAAAATGCCGAAAATTATGCCAACGACCAGGGCAGGTAATCAGAACGTCAAAGGCCATGAGGCAGAAGATACCACTGGTCTACTTCAATAACCATGTATACATTCAGTTAAGTTAAACTTCACAGGAAGACGGCTCGGGCCGGCCGCGGTGGCCGAGCGGTTCTAGGCGCTTCAGTCAGGAACCGCGCTTCTGCTACAGTCGCAGGTTCGAATCCTACCTCGGGAATGGATGTGTGTGATGTCCTTAGGTTAGTTAGGTTTAATTAGTTCTAAGTTCTAGGGGACTGATGACCTCAGATGTTAAGTCCCATAGTGCTCAGAGACATTTTTGAAGACGGCTGGAGTCTTAGGCGACTTGAATACACACACGTTGTTGTCGTGGGAATGTCCCAAAGCGTCAACCAGGATCAAACGAAGAAATGTAAACAGTTGATGCTCGATAGTAGGTTAAGTGAGGACTGAAATTTTATGTCCAAGATCGGTGGGTGACCGTAACACCTCGCACTCCAAACGCATGTGCACCGCCAGCGGCCCCGGCCAGAATACGCGCGGCAGAGACTTCGTCGCTGCTCCACGCCAACCGACCGACTGGCCACGCCCGGAAACGGTGAAAGGACTAAATATACGTCGGCCGATGAGACGACCAACCGAACGACCAACCAATGGTCGTCCCGCTCCAATCTTCCTCCGTCGGACAGTTCATGTGTGTCGCCAGCGGTCGGCGAGCACTGGCTGTCGGCGCCTCACCCGCGCTCCGTCCCCGACTTCACTGCTGCTGCGTCCCGACAGCACTGCTGGTCCGTCTCCGCTGACTGCCAGACACACGACCACCCGGAAATACTATCGGTCGCTCCAGAGATGGTACGACAGTGCACTTATCGATAAGAGCTGCTGCTGCCGCTCACGGGGAAGTGAGCTGCAGCCTATATACTAGACACACTGGACGTACACCTGGAATTGTGGTCAACGATGCAATTTTGTGTGACAGCCTGGGCACTGTCGTTGTCATCCCATTCATCCTGACAGCTAATCTGCATATCATCCTGGTGATTCGACCTGTTGTACTGCCATTCACGAACAGTGTTCCAAGGGGCATTTTCCAACAGTAAAGTCCGCAGCTCGTGGTCGTGCGGTAGCGTTCTCGCTTCCCAAGCCCGGGTTCCCGGGTTCGATTCCCGGCGGGGTCAGGGATTTTCTCTGCCTCGTGATGACTGGGTGTTGTGTGCTGTCCTTAGGTTAGTTAGGTTTAAGTAGTTCTAAGTTCTAGGGGACTGATGACCATAGATGTTAAGTCCCATAGTCCTCAGAGCCATTTGAACCAACAGTAAAACGCTAGCTCATATACCACTGCTGTAACCCAACGTGCTCAACGCAGTGTCGACATGTTTCCTTGGCCTGCTCGATCAAAAGATGACATGTATGAGACGTCATTAGGCGACCACTCCACCGTCTTCCGCAAGCAGAATTAATCTTCCTGTATTAATCGATGAAGTGCAACAAGCGTGGAACTCCATCCTATAAACTGACATGCGGCACCTGCACAACACAATGCATGCAAGTTTGCATACTTACATTCATCATTCTGGTCGTTGCACCAGTTATTACTGGACTGGTATTTCACATTTCCAAAGCATTTCCTCACCCATACATTAATCTGTGATCTTGCAATGTGTATCACTCATATACAATGATCTGCCGTAATATTACGACCACCAACCTAACAGCCGGTATGTTCACCTTTGAACGATTAAGAGAGGCGACGCGTCATGGCAGGGAAGCAATAAGCCCTTGGTATGTTGCTGGACGGAGTTGGCATCACACTTGGCTCATACAAGTCATCAAAACTCCGCCACGACGCTCAGTCACATCCCAGAGGTCATCAGTCGGGTTCAGAATGGTGAGCTGGGCGGCCACCACACCAGCTGGCAATCACGACTGTGTTCCTCGAACCATTCCACCATAGTCTGGGCCTTGTAACATAACGCATTATCTCACTGAAAAATGGCAATGCCGCCATGAAGGGGTGTACTTGGTCTGCAACCTATGTACAATACTCCTTGGCCGTCATGGCGCCTTGCAAAAGCTCCGCTGAACCCATAGATGACCATGTGAATGTTACCCAGACCATAAAAGAGCCACAGCCAGCTTGTCTCTGCCCTGCAGTACATGTGTCAAGGTGTTGTTCCCCTGGAAGACGACGGATTCGCGACCTCCCGTCGATATGATGAAGAAGGTATTGAGATTAATCAGACCAAGCAACTCTCTGCCAATGCGCCAACGTCCAGTTCCGATGGTTATATGCCCATTTCAGTCGAAGTTGCCGATGTCGTCGTGTTAACGTGACACACATATGGGTCTTTCGGTGCGGAGGCCCATCGATAGGAGTGTACCGGGCACTGTGAGTTCAGACACAATTTTCCTCTGCCCAGCATTGAAATCTGATGTTAGTTACGCCACAGCACGCTGCCTGTTCTGTTGTACTAGTCTGCCCAGCCTACGACGTGCGACATCGGTAACGAGGAGTGGCCACCCAACCCCACAACATCTGGACGTGGTTTCCTCTTTGTTTCGCCATGTGTTGAAGACACTCATCACAGCACTTCTCGAACAGCCCACAAGTCTTGCAGTTTCCGAAATGCCTGTGGACAATCACAACCTGCCCTCAGTTAAACTCAGAGAGAATGCACATCTTCTGCATTCTACAAATGGACAGCACGCTAACTAATACTATACGCACCGTGCGTGTGACTAACTAGCTGTCACTCCTTGCCACATGAAACTGTTATCGACTGGCAGGTTTATATCGACAGTTCGGTGGTCATAATCTTCAGTCTGATCAATTTAAGATGCCTAGACAAACGTACTCCCAAAATTTCGTTACTCTACATTAATTATTTTTGGTGTAGCGATTTTTTCGGTCAGTGTAGTATATTGCTTCACTGTACGATTCTGAAAAAAAGAGAGTGGTGTACCCACAGATTCAACACAAAGAATCGAGAATAAATAGTATTTCTGACTTATTCTCAGGTGGTATTTTCTGTACATGAGGCTATGCTTCGAATTGTATTTCCTTTAAGTACAGTGTGTTTTTCGGCACTAGTTTCTTATGGCGCCTATCACATATGTAGGTTTCTATCCTCGAAATAAATCCATTGAAGTTTTTAACTCTTTTCAAAAGTTTTGCGAATATACCGCAGAACATATCGAACATCAGGTTACCTTCCATTCAGAAGGCTGTTGCACGCAGCAACTGTTACATTGAATTGTAAATAATAGATTTCAGCTATCAGTCGTCCTTCTTAAATGTTATTGGCAGATCTAGATTTCAGCTAGAAAGTAACCATTCTCAATGCACTATCATTTTTGATCAATGCATCCACAATGAATTGTGGATGAAGCCCGACCGACAGGCATTACATGCATTGATCAAAAATGATAATGCATTGAAAATGGCTAGTGTCTAGCTGAAATCTAGATCTGCCAATAAAATTTAAGAAGGACGACTGATAGCTGAAATCTATTATTTACAAGACATATCGCCGGCCAGTGTGGCCGAGAGGTTCTAGGCGCTTCAGTCTGGAACCGCGCGACCACTACGGTCGCAGGTTCGAATCCTGCCCCGGGCATGGATGTGTGTGATGTCCTTAGGTTAGTTAGGTTTAAGTAGTTATAAGTTCTAGGGGACTAATGACCTCAGATGTTGAGTCCCATAGTGCTCAGAGCCATTTGAACCATTTACAAGACATATCGAACATCTCACTAATCATTCATATAAACTCAGATCTTCATTTACTACAATGTGTATGTATTGTATGTAAGTAGAACATATGAATCTGTGGCTTCTGTATTGCATGATGGTTGAATCAAACCTTCGCTGAGTTTTAGAAGCTCTAACCCACTATTCATTAACCAGCGAGACGTTGCTACATCTTTGGATGGAAACTAATGACCTTTTTAATAGAACAACTTGACTTTCTTTTCAACTACTATATGCCTTTAGAGTAGAAATGCGTAAATATTAGTAACTTGAACAAGATAAGTTACTGTACAATGAACTATTGATGAGGGGATATAAGCTTCGTGGAGACTGTACTGTGTTTTAAATACAGGACTATCACAGACGTTTTAGCCAACTGCTAGAAATACTCTATTTTGTGTAGTGCATGGTCCAGTGCATGGGTAGGACTAGCAGTACTTGCTTGCCGTTTCATCATAATAATATGTATGGAAGAGGCTTAGAAGGTTCAGCTGTGCATTTAGCCTCCTAGATGTAAAAGCCTCTTAGATGATGGGATCAAACATTCTGCCTGGTATGTGGAAGGAGGCGTGCGTTGAGAGAGGTAAACAGTCGGTAATTGCTCTTGGCTCAGTGCATGCCACAAATGTGTGGCAACCTGGGTGCTGAGGAGTGTTGCAGTTGCCACTGCCTCTCATGGCTAGTCGGATGAGGAGGCAGGCACAGTAAAGGAAACAGCACTGGAGTGGGTCTCATGCAGAGTGTGGAAGAGGAGCCTCCAATATTTTGGTCGTACTAAATGAATTCATCATTTTTCCTCTTATTCCCACCACATCAGTCAGGCGGTACAGCATGGCTACAAAGAAAAGAAAATACCAGCTGTGGGAATTGGTAAAAATGGAATCATCGGTTACCAGAGTAATTTTTATATACCACTTTTGTGTAATTTCTATGCAGAAAAAGTGTAATTTGTTTTAAATATGAATCGTTTCATAACATTTGCACTGTGGACGTGCACAAGTGTTTACTTTAGAAGCTATATTATTGGGAATTTTTAAATTTTCTATCTTTCAAACTACGTGTAGAGAGAATGAGTGCTAATACCATCTGATGGCTAGCATTCCTAGACAGTGAGAGTAAGTGGTGCAGGTAGGCGACTGAATACTATGGGAATAGGAACAAGTGTCTTGAACTGATGGGTGATGGGGGAAACATCCTTGGACACTTTACATATTCGCCATCTTGGGAATCCATGTTTGATGGTAACATAATAGTTCTGCAATCTTGGATGCCGTCTTCGGTCATAAATTATAATAATGAGATAATAATTATCAGTGATAGGGATAATAAATTACAGTGGTGAGAAAAAGGTTAGTCCTAAATGGGTAATAAATTAGATTCTAAACAAACAGTAGATAATAGCTCAGATGAATGGGAAGGGAAGGAGTACGGGAGGGGGAAGTGTCCGGAGTTTGGAGGTCAGCAGTCCAACAAACAGCTTAACAGGTCACCATTTATATGTTACTCAGTTTGCCGAAAGCGGATAGTGGAAGGAGGCTTTTCACTTCATGGTTTTTGTTACAGCACTATTTCTTGGATCCATGTTTATAGATTTTCAGTAGACTTTGAAACCGTTGTTTAAAAGGTTCTGCAAATCTGATTCCGTGCGTAAGGAGTGTCCCCTTAGTTGCAATCCTGGATTAGTAATTTTCTTTCATAAAGGTAAGAGTCGTGTAATTAATGGGAAGACAGGTAGTGAAACTTCAGTGATCTCTGGGGTTCCACAGTTACTAATATAGATTCTTTGCCGTTCTTAAATTAAATAGAAGCTTTCGAAATGTGGTGCTACAGGAGAATGCTGAAGATAAGGTGGGTAGATCACGTAACTAATGAGGAGGTATTGAATAGGATTGGGAGAAGAGAAGTTTGTGGCACAACTTGACTAGAAGAAGGGATCGGTTGGTAGGACATGTTTTGAGGCATCAAGGGATCACAAATTTAGCATTGGAGGGCAGCGTGGAGGGTAAAAATCGTAGAGGGAGACCAAGAGATGAATACACTAAGCAGATTCAGAAGAATGTAGGTTGCAGTAGGTACTGGGAGATGAAGAAGCTTGCACAGGATAGAGTAGCATGGAGAGCTGCATCAAACCAGTCTCAGGACTGAAGACCACAGCAGCAGCAACTTAAATAGACGATTTAAAAGGTAATTTCCCGTATAGTAATGTCACCAGGAGGTCAAAAGAAACCGAAAAGCGATATAGACAAGAAATATGCACGGTGCGAAACCTGACCATTTGTCCGTAAATAATAAAAAGTGTAGGGTCCTTCTCGTGAGTAATAAAATGTATTCAGTAGAATAATGATAACCAACAAAAGTTCAAAGGACGTAGCGTTAAATATTTTTTAGAGATTATAATTACAAACAAATTGGAATCAATACGCAGGACGGCGAGCAAACGGATGCGGTTTATTGACCAAACGTTCAGAAACGCAAAAAAATCTGTTAAAAAGAATGCCGACGATACGTATGGCCATCCTCTTCTGTAATTTTTTTGTGCAGTATAGGAGACTTATCAGATAGGTTTGACGGAGGGAATTGCTGACGTTCAAAGGGAGAGAGTGTTGCAGATATGATAATCTAAGTCTAAGGCGCTGCAGTCATGGACTGTGCGGTTGGTCCCGGCGGAGGTAAGAGTCCTCCCTCGGGTATGGGTGACTATGTTTGTCCTTAGGATAATTTAGGTTAATTAGTGTGTAAGCTTAGGGACTGATGATCTTAGCAGTTAAGTCCCATAAGATTTCACACACATTTGAACATTTTTTTATAACCTAATTGGAGTCGTAAATCTTGCAAACAAATGCGTTTTTCGTTGTGGCGTCTTGTTTCTCAAGAAATTTCAATAACTGACTTTCTCTTCGGTGTGCGAAAATATATCGTTATCTACATAGTGAGATATGACGTACGTGGCAAGGTAAGTAAAACCAGAGCCCGCACGGAAAGGTTTAGTTATTCAGTTTTCCCATGTGCTATTAGAGAGTAGAACGACAGGCAAATAGTCCGAGAGTGTTTCGAAGAACCGTGTGCCAAACACTTATGTGTGAATTGCGGAGTAATCATTTAGATGTAGGTGTTTCACAAAACCCACTATATTTAGAAATGCACTGTGACCACGGAACAGTCCTAAATCGCTTCACTGCATAATACAGACGTGTAAAGAGGCCTAGGATTTGCTAACGGATATCCATGCATCCGAAAATCGGTCAGCGTAGTATCTTGATGTACCACAAGCACGTCCCAATTTTACCCAGTTTGCTGAGCTACGAACCTAATTACGAAGCGGAAGGCCTACATTCCGACAGTTAAGGAGCGTGGCCAGAGAACGCTGCAGTGGAGTTCAAATGACTTCCATGACTTAGGCTGTAACCAGCTCGATGCTGTGTGGGACACTGGCAGCCAGTGTGCTAGGTGACGTCAGCCGAGGTCAGATACCCGCACAAGCCGCTGTCCAGCCTGACAGATCCTCTCTCACAGCGCGCCCCAACTGGAATTTAATAAAAAAAAAATGAAAGAGAGAAACAGAGGGCGGTGGGATAAGCGCGTCACGCGGCCAGCGGCTATCGGGCCATCAGCGGCCGGCTTCCGGCGCTGATTCACGGCGGCTATCAGATCCCCGTTTTTAATTGCGACTGCAGTCAGCGCCGCCTGATAAGGCGGGCGCGATCCGCGCGGATTACGCGTGTCACGCGCCTCATTTGCCGGGACGTCAAAACACCGGCCCATCAGTCTCGCAATCCCGCCGCGAATCCGGCGACGCAGCTGCAGAACGACAAACAAACGACAGGCGAAACAGCAGCGCCGCGCCACTGCGGTCTACCGCACTACTGGGGTCGTGTAGCGTCGCGTTCAGAAATTTTTGTTACTGTCGCATAAACCATTACAGTTAGCTCCCAATTATCACAGTGCGCATTACCCGGTTTGTATATTATCTCGGCAGTGTTCGGCGAACTTTGAAAAAACATAGTGTGATTTAGCAGCCCCTACCTATGGTTTTATTAACGTGTAACACCTTCGAATATAACGACCAAGATTATCACTTTCGCTGTCTCGCTACGTGTAAACTCTTACTTCCACAGAAAAAATGAATGGGACCATTTTGTAGGAAATTTAAGGTAGTTAAATTTTGTTCTGGGCAACGTTTTCGCGAAAGGCCGTAGTTTTCGAATTATTTAACAAAACCTTCAAAAGTGACCTTGAGGCGCTTTCTTCTCGAATAACTCAAGAATCGTGACCCACACAGAAAACATATCCTAACACAAAATTTAATTGCATTAAATTTTCTACAATAAGGTCTTGTTCATTTTTTTCTGTAGGACTAATAGTTTGCGTGTTACGAGTGAGAGAATATGAAAATGTCGTACGTGGTTTTTGAAGGTGCTGTGGGTTGCTTAAAACCCATAGGAAAAAGCTGCGGAAATACCCTGCACAAAAAAGTTTTAAATTTTCTTTTATGGCTAGGAATAATTCTTTCTCTTACGAAACACAATTATACATGTAATTCAAGTTTTAACGGTAGAAGACGATGCTGACCCAAATACCACAGACAGCACTCAATCAACTGTTAAAAACCCTTAAGCTGATGAACATTATCTTGTCACGGGTCTGTTGGTGATCGATACATCGGTATGAGCATTACTTTTTCCCGTAGAACTATAATAATTTCTGTCGTTAGTATGTTAGGACTAAAGGAGAATAACTTCGGAGTAGAGTCCCTCGGCGTAGCAAAGCAACTTAAGTCACTAAATCCTCCAGTGCAGACTGTATACCAGTTAGGTTCCTTTCGGAATATGCTGATGAACTAGCTCCATATTTAACAACCATATACAACTGCTCTCTCGAGGAAAGATTTGTATCTAAGCACTGGACAGTTGCACAGGTCGCACTAAAACGGAAGAAAGGCAATATAAGAAATCTGCTGAATTATGGATCCATTTTACTAGCATCAGTTCGCAGTAACAATCTGGGACAAATGTTGTTTTCGGATTACACGAAACACCTAGAAGAGAAAAATCAGTTGTCACATAGTCAGCACGGATTCAAAAAGTATGTTCTTGTGGTAATCGACTGGCCTTGTATTCAGAAACAGTAATGGGAACTGTCGACGGGAGATCTCAAGCTCATTCCGTATTTCCAGACTTCCAGAAGGTTTTAGATATTGTTGCTCATAAGTAGCTTCTATTCTAATTAGGTGTTTATGGACTATAATCTTAGCTGTGGGACAGAATTCGTGATTTCCTTTCAGAAATGACACAGTAATATGTGAAGCCACCGACTGAAGCAGAAGTGATACATAAAGCATCCGACTGAAGTTTTCTACGCCATCTGCTGCTTCTAATCTACCTACGCGATTTGGGAGACAGTTCAAGCAACACTCTTAGGTTAGTTGCAAAGAATGCCACCCCTCTAGGAAAGCCTTCAGAAGACCAAAATAAATTGTGAACTGATTTAGACAAGGTATTTGTGTGGAGCAAAGTGGCATTTCAAACTGTAAAGTTTCGTTTACACGGTAAGTAACAGAAATTGACAGGTAATAGTTTCAACTTCATACCTAGGGAATAAGGTTACAAAAAACTTAAATAGGAATCATCACATATTAATCGCTGTGGGAAAGGTGGTGTGGGTTAGGCAGCAGCAGCCGGCCGAGACAGACGCACACGCAGCAACAGTGAAGTAACCGATATTGTGACTTTTACGAGTTCCTAACCAGGAACGAATTTTATGATATCATCTGTGTGCTTTAATAGTTTACTTTCTACAGTTTCTGCGTGTTAATTTAATATCTAATAGCCAAAGTTTTCGCGTTTTCGTTTGCGTCGGAAAAGAAACCGATTTTGTGACATATTACAAGTTCCTAAACAGGGAGAATTATTTACTTTCACCTGAGTGCTTCGCTAGTTCGGTTTTTGATCCTCTGCGTATGAATCTATTTTATTAGACGCTTCCTACGTTTTCGTAAGGGTCTGCAATAGAGTTCCCAACAGGTGCCAATAGTCCATTTATAGTCCATTTACTTCGATAGTTTAGTTTTCCACGGTCTTTAGTATGGATGGGGACTGTGATTGTTGTGTGCAGATGCGAGCTGAGTTGGTGACACTTCGCTCTCGGCTTCAGGCTTTGATGGCTTAGGTCACACAGCTTCAGGCTGCCGCTGATGGGCACCACTGTTATGGGCTGGCCGTGCGGATCCGAGTCCTCCGATCAGTCCTCACCGGTGGCCAGCCCAGTTACTGCTCGCACTGTGGTTGACCCATCACCTGTGGACGAGCGAGAGGTCACTCCGGGGCGTAGGATTCTGCGAAAGACTTCCCAAGTGGCCATACGTAAGGCCTCCCTGGCTAGTCTGACAAAACAGGTTTCAGGTGCTGTCTGTGGTTGAAACTGTGGCAGACCCAGTTGCCGTCGCCTGTCCTGTTTCAGAGGAAATCTCTCACAGATGGTGTGATTATTGATAGTCGGGAGCTCCAACGTCAGGCGCGTTGTGGGGCCCCTTAGGGACATGGTTGCCAAGAAGGGTAAGAAAGCCAATGTGTACTCCGTTTGCATACCGGGTGCAGTCATTCCAGACTTGGAACGGGTCCTCCCGAGTACCATGAAGAATACAGAATGCAGCCAACTGGAGGCAACGGTTCATGTCGGTACCAATGATGTGTACCACTTTGGATCAGAAGAGATTCTCTCTGGTTTCGAGCGACTAATAGAAGCGGTAAAGGCTGCCAGTCTTGCTTGCGAGATGAAAGTAGAGCTGACTATTTGCAGCACAGTCGACAGGACCGATTGCAGACCACTGGTACAGAGGTGAGTAGAGGGTCTGAATCAGAGGCTCAGACGGTTCTACGACCCTGTAGGCTGCAGATTCCTTGACTTGCGCTAAAAGGTGGTTGGGTTTCGGGTTCCGCTGAATAGATTAGGAGTTCACTATGCGCAGGAGGTGGCTAAACGGGTAGCGTGGACTAGGCGGTTTTTTTAGGTTAGAAGGTCTCTGGAAAGTACAACAATGGCTTCAGTCAAAAACAGGGCGCAGGCCAAACACAGGAAGAACGTAGATACAGGAACCATCGGTATAACAGTTGTCAATTATCTCAGCTGTGTAGGAGAAGTACCAGAGCTCCAAGCGCTAGCAGAATGCACTGATGCTCAAATCGTTATAGGCAGTGAAAGCTCAGCCGAAATTTTTGTGAAGAACCTAACGGCGTTCCGAAAGGGTAGGCTAAACACCGTTGGCGGCAACGTGTTTGTTGCTATTAGTAGTTAATCTTGTCATGAAATTGAAGTGGATAGTTCCAGTGAGTTGGTATGGGCAGGGGTCATTGTTGGCAACCGGAATAAAATAATAATTTGATCCTTTTACCGATCTCCCAATTCAGCTGATACAATAGCTGAAAGGTTCAAAGAACACGTGGGTTGGATTTCAAACGCGTATCCGACTCATACGATTATAGTTAGTGGTGACTATAATCGTATTACCCTCGATATGTTGGCGAAAATACATGTGTAATTCCGGAGGTACTCATAAAGCATCATCAGAAATTGTGCTAAACGCATTCTCTGCGAATTATTACGAGCAGTTAGTTCATGTGCCCTCGTGAATAGTAAATGGTTGTGAAAACAAACTTGACTTTTTAGCAACAAATAATCCTGAGTTAATAGCAAGCATCAAAATGGATACAGAGATCATTGAACATAGGGTTGTCGTAGCGCGATTGAATATTGTATCCCCCGAATCCTCCAAACTTTATCTGTTGAAAAAAGCAGATAAAAATTCACTTGATGCCTTTCTGAGAGACAATCTCTCGTCCAAATTAACAATATAAGTGTAGACCACATGTGGCCTGATCTCAGAAATAGTACTGGTAGCAATTGAAAGATTCATACCAAATAAATTAACCAACGACGGAGCTGACCTCCTTGACACATAAAATGTACCAGTATACTGTTGCAGAAAGAACGAATCAAACATGCTAAATTTGAAAAGCAAACTCTCCAAGACTGGCGATCTTTTACAGAAGCTCGATATTTAGCGCGGAGTTCAGTGCGAAATGCTTATAACAGTTTCCACAACGAAACTTGGTCGCAAAAGCTGGCATAAAATCCAAAGAGATTCTGGGCGTATGTGAAGTATGATATCGGTGAGGCACAATCAATGCCTTCTCTGCGCGATAGCAATGGAGATACCATTGAAGAGAGTGCTGCCAAGGCAGAGTTAGTAAACACAGCCTTCCGAAATGCCTTCACAAAAGAAGACGAAGCAAATATTCCAGAATTCGAATGAAGAACAGCTGCCAACATGAGTAACGTAGAAGTAAATATCCTCGGAGTAAAAAGTAATTTAAATCACTTGATAAAAGCAAGTCTTCTGGTCCAGACTGTATACCAATTAGGTTCCTTTCTGAGTATTCTGATGCAATAGCTCCATACGTAACAATCGTATACAACCGTTCGCTCGACGAAAGATCTTTACCCAAAGGCTGCAAAGTTGCACGGATGACACCAATATTCAAGAAAGTTAGTAGGAATAATAAACTAAATTAAAGGCCCAATAATTAACATCGATAACAAGCAGGATTTAGGAACATATACTGTGTTCGAATATTATGAATCACCGCGACGAAAACGGTCTATTGACACACAGTCGACATGGATTTAGAAAACATCATTCTTGTGCAACAAAACTAGCTCTTTACATGATATTGATAAGGGATTTCAGATTGATTCCGTATTTCAGGATTTCCGAGAGGCTTTGGACACTGTACCACACAAGTGGCTTGTAGTGAAATTGCGTGCTTATGGAATATTGTCTCAGTTATGCGACTGGATTCGTGATTTCCTGTCAGATAGCTCATAGTTCGTGGTAACTGACGGGAAGTCATCGATTAAAACAGAATTGATTTCTGGCGTTCCCCAAGGTAGTGTTATAGTCCCCTCGCTGTTCCTTATCTATATAAACGATTTGCAGATGACGCTGTCGTTCATCGACTAATAAGGTCATCAGAACATCAAAACAAATTGGAAAATGATTTAGAAAAGACATCTGTATGGTGCGAAAATTGACAATTGACCATAAATAACGAAAAGTGTGAGGTCATCCACATGAGTGCCAAAAGGAATCCGATAAACTTCAGTTACACGACAAATCAGTCAAACCTAAAGGCCGTAAATTCATCTAAATACTTAGGAACTTCAATTACGAACAACCTAACTTGGAAGGAGCACATAGAAAATGTTATGAGGAAGGCTAACTGAATACTGCGTTTTATTGGTAGGACACTTAGAAAATGTAACTGTAACAGATCTACTAAGGAGACTGCCTACACTACGCTTGTCCGTCCTCTTTTAGAATACTGCTGCGCGGTGTGGGATCCTTGCCAGACAGGACTGACGGAGTACATCGAAAAAGTTCAAAGAATGGCAGCATATTTTGTTTTATCGCGAAATAGGGAAGAGAGTGTCACCGAAAATGATGCAGAATTTTTGATGGACATCATTAAAACAAAGGCGTTTTTCTTTGCGGCGGCATCTTCCCACGAAATTTCAATCACCATCTTCCTCTTCCGAACGCGAAAATATTTTATTGACGCCGACATACTTTGGGAGAAAGGATCACTGTGATAAAATAAGGGAAATCAGAGCTCGTACGGGAAGATATAGGTTGTCGTTCTTTCCGCGCACTGTACGAGATCGGAATAATAGAGAATTGTGAAGGTGATTCGATGAAACCTCTGCCATGCAGATTTGCAGAGTATCCATGTAGGTGTAGACGCAGAACCAGACACTGCATTTTATTGGCAGAGTGCTTAGAGAACGGGACAAATCCACTAAAGGGACTGCGTACACTGCACTTGTCCGTCCTCTGCTGAAGTATTGTTGCATGCAATAGGTTTCACTTAGGGAAATGGATTAGTGTGCTGATCCTAAATACGAGGGTCACTCCAAAAGAAATGCACACTATTTTTGTAAAAATACAGTTTTCATTCTGCATGTGTGGAAGTTTTACAGTGTGTAGATACTCCCTTCCCGCTTGTTTTCAAACTTTGTTTAACCTGTTCCCGTGAGTGGTGCCGTCACAGCATGTCTTCAAGATCGGTGCTACACTTGACGTTCGTCAGAAGCCACGTGCTGTCATAGAATTCCTGTGCTGTGAAAACTAGACAGTGGGAAACATCCACAAGAGATTGAAAAAGGTGTATGCAGATGCTTCTGTCGATCACAGTACAGTTAGTTGGTGGGCAAGCAGGTTACGTGATGAAAGTGGGCACGGCAATATTGAGGATTGTCCTCGCAGCGGCAGGCCTCATACTGCACACACTCCAGACAATGTGCAGAGAGTTAACGAATTGGTGACAGCTGACAGACGCATCACAGTGAACGAATTGTCACGCTACGTTGGGATAGGGGAAGGAAGTGTATGCAGAATACTGAAAGTGTTGGCGTTAAAAATGATGATTCCCTTGTGCACGCTGCCAAACAGTGGCTCCAACAGGTTGGTCCAGAACTTAACCGTGCGGGTATACAGGCGCTGGTTCCACGATGGCGTAAGGCAGTTGTGAGGGATGGGAATTATGTGGAGAAATGAAAATATTGTTACTGAAGCATGTATCTACAAACTGTAAAACTTTCAAACATGTCGAATAAATGATGGATTTTAAAATAGTGTAAATTTCTTTTGTAGTGACCCTCGTACTTAAAGGAAATTATAGCTCCAGTATGCATTAGATTATTTAATATTCCTCTTAAGTAAGACAACACAGTAATAACTCTACAGGTTATTTACATACTTCATGGCACCCACTGTCAGACAGGGTTCAAAAGTAACTGTATTTTTAAAGGGTGAACACGCCTAAGCAACCTTTTGTGAACAGGCGAGAAATGGGAGCGCCAAACTGTTTTCAGTTGGTTTCAGAAGAAAGAAAACGTTTACACAAATTCGGGATACGCCCGTGCGAAAATCTAACAAGAGGGTGAGAAACTGTGAACCATTACAATTGGTCAACTATTGCTTCACAGAGACATATCTAAACAACACGTAAAATGGGATGTTGTAAGGGGTTATTCATCGAGCTCCTGCAATTGTGTATTTCATTTCGGGTGGTTATTCTCATCTTATCTGTACCAGGTTGGTCTAAGAAGGGCAACATGAAACCAGTCAGTCATTCAGTTGACAGATTGTAACTGGCCGACTTGTTTCAATAGCATTGATGGCAGCCATCCGAAAGTTCAAAGAGAGACAGCTCATTTTGTACTGTCGCGAATAGGGGGAGAGCGTTACGGTTATGATAAGCGAGCACGGATGGCAGTATTTAAAACTTACGCGTTTTACGTGCGTCGAGATCTTTTCACAAAATATCAGTCACCAACTTTCTCCCCAGAACGCGAAAATATTTTGTTCCCTCCTATACGCGGAGAACTGACCATTGTAATAAACTAAGAGATATCAGAGTTCCCACGGAAAGGTTTCGGTGTTCATTATTCCCATGTGCTATTTGTGAGTGAGAAGGTTTTGAAATAGTCTTGAAGTGTTTTTGTGAGCCCTCTGCCAAGCATTTAATTGTTAATTGCAGAGTAGTGATTTATTATTAGATGTATATGAACGGCATTCAGCTTTTCAAAATCCAGCTATCACTTTCGGAATAATTTCCATATTTAGAACCTAGGACTTATGTGTCTACTAAACTAGTGCTGTGTTATGCGGAAGTTCGAGCGGTTGTATGGAACTCTCACGTCACAATGATGAGGAACAAAGAGTCTACTCATATAACCGGAATACTATAGAAACATTTATTAAAACTGGCACTTACCGGTTTATTAAAACTGGCACTAACCGCGCTTGGGTAGTTGTGACTGGACTAACACCCCACCTGGAGAATACTTGGCTGTTAAACGCAGTAACGAATTCAGCTCCTATTTCTGCCTGAGCCTTGAAAAACACACCGAGCGAGGTGGCGCAGTGGTTAGCACACTGGACTCGCATTCGGGAGGACGACGGTTCAATCCCGCGTCCGGCCATCCTGATTTAGGTTTTCCGTGATTTCCCTAAATCGCTCCAGCCAAATGCCGGGATGGTTCCTTTGAAAGGGCACCGCCGACTTCCTTCCCCGTCCTTACCTGATCCGACGAGACCGATGACCTCGCAGTTTGGTCTCTTCCCACAACCAACCAACCCACCTTGAAACACAGCACCACCTCAAGCCTTTTATTTCTAAAACAGAAAACTGAAATATAAAGACTATTCAATAATGTTTGATTCGTAAAACAGAAAATTGAAGTATAAAGACTGTTTAATAACAACGTTGCATCATGGATTTTGAATCAGGATATACACTTACATCGCAAAATCATCTCATCAACAGCAACAAGGACGATTTCATAATGGAATACCAACATAAACACGTTCGTTTGGTTACATTTACGTCGTCGTGTTCGAATGCCATGCATCTACTACAATACAAGTTTGCAATCGCTGGTGCAAGAACTTTTTTTCAGATTGAGGAGATTCTTTCGATATCGCTGGACATTTTGCAGCATTGCGACATCTTAAATCCACCCTGGTCGTCGGAACTTCTGTGTAGAAACCAGCTTTACGTCGACACCACAGAAAATAATTCCAGTGGCATGAAATCAAGCATACGTGAAGCCCTACCGACAAAGCCTTCGTGTCGTGTCCAGCGACCAAAGAAAAATTAGGTGAGCGCTCTCCTAGAAGTAGATGCCTAGTTTTATGGATACAGATTGTGCTCGTATCAAAGACATATATATGTTTCAGGCGGTTCTCTAAAAGATCTGGTAGCGCTTCGGTAAGGAATTGAATATCTCTCTTACCGTTGACATTTCTTCAGTTAAGTATGAACTAAAGACGTAGTCTGCTATAATCTTGCAGCAACCGCTCAGATTCCGCTGCCTCAGATATACAGCCTGCTTCAGCTGCCAAATAACGCATATTTATTACACTGTTTTAGTCTCCCATGATTTGTTAAGGTAGCTTCTTCGAAGAGAATTCTTTGGAGAAAGGAACTGTGGTCCTGATGTTGCATCAGAAGCAAGCGATACAGTTCCACATGTCTTCCGCAAACCCGCTTGTTAATCTGTTGGGTATGTGACACATATATAATATGGGTGGAAGTTGTTCGTTCTGGACCAACTTATTCCAAATGCACTCGCACTTTCTCTAGAGTTAACACGTTGTTTTGGTTCTCCTTACCATGTGAGTAATATTAGGTTGATCTTACGGTAATACTTTGTTACAAATTCTCTTCACTGTCATTCTTGTTGGAGTCGGTACATCGAGATAACTTCGTGCGTACAGTTCAGCTATTCTCTTCACATTCCACCTGCTTTCTCCATAGAGAGTAGCACATGTGGTTTCTATTCATTTTAGAAATACATTAATTTTTTTCCAGCAGACCACTAATCGACAAACCTGAATAACAGAGATAAAAGGAAAGCTACATTTCCTCTGAGCCTCTTTTACCAAGGCCTGATTTCACCTTCGAAACTGATAAATCCTAGGTCATAAATATTGTAATTACTCCGAAACTAGTAATCGGAGTGTGAAGAGTGGAACACTGTTGAATTTGTGACTTTTGGAACTGCGATACGAGCAGCATAAATTGCTGTATTTCTGCTTCAAAAAACGGAGTTGCCACCGATATCTTTGCAACTAATACAGTTGGGTGAAAACTAAATTACAGTATCAGGTAACGTTTGAGGTGAACACCCTGACGCGCTCTGCAGACTGCTGCCCGTCTGATCTCCCTTGTAAAACAAGTTTCTAACGAAAGAATCATCGAAGGGCTAAACAGCAGCGTCTGTTAACCAGGATTTGAGCATCTGAGTGACGCACATTTAGTAAACTAGGTGTCTTCGGTAGAGAAGGATATTCATTATCAAGCACCGCGTACCATGGAAATGTGTTGATCTTTTCAAAAAGAGTATGTAGCATTTCCTTTTTTTTTTTTACTTTAACTACGTTTTCACTGTCTGGAAAATGAGAAGAGTCGTTACGAACAATGTAAATGAAAAACCGGAAAACCAAATAACTGGGCAATTGTTTCCCGAGAGATACTGAAAGCCGGTGATATGAAACACAGTGTGTTCCAATTAAAATTTTGTTAAATAATTTGTCGGTTGCCGTTGAGTAACACGGAAGAATTGCAGTGGAATTTCAGGTATGACATGTAGCAGTTTCTGGTAACAAACGTGTGTATTTTGTATTATCAGCATTTATAGATTATCCGCGCAGTATCTGATGCGCATTAACCAGCGAAATTGGGAGGTTTCTGTAAATACTGTTGCTGTAAGGGAGGAAAACAATCGTTAGCTTTAATGTTATTAGCTCAAAATACTTTCACCTTTAGTTTAGAGCGTTAAAGCAACAGGAAATAATTTAAACCTGTTTATGCAATAGTCGTCAGTTTTTTTTTTTTTTTTTTTTTTTTTTTCTTGTTGGTTTTAGATCTATGCCTTTCGAGCTGCGGAAATTTTCCATCAATTTATCCATATATCTAATTCAAGAGCGTATTTGCGAACTGGTGTATCTCCAATAAATTGCAACTATCCACGAAACACAGAATTTAGGTAATGTATTGAATTACCCCCACGCAAGATAACGGATGTTAAGGAGGGCCGTCCGCTTTACAGTCGCATTTTAGGGTTCTGTACATGAGTCGGTGAAATTGAGTCTCTTATAGGATCATTGATGAATGAAATCAAGGAGCTCCTCAATGACTACAATAAAAGAATTGCAGTTGAATATATCCAAATCGAGGTTGCATTCAAAAAATATAGATACAATCAATCAATCTTACACTGAATAAGAAGCTAATTTTCTACCTGTTTTTCCCTTATTGATATTTTATCTTCCTCAGTTTTTTTTTCTATTTTAATTTAACAATCCCAGGCAGAGATTTGAAAAAGCAAAAAAAAACGTCAGTTTTAAAAACACATCCCAGGAAGGTGAAAGTCTTCTTAAAAAAGAAAAAAAAACACTGAAATACTGCACTTTCACTTAAAATATGTAGGACTGAACTGATTGAGTGGTATTGTCAGAGAGAGAGAGAGCTTATGTTCCATTGGGTTGAGAGGTGTGGGTGAAATGATACGGGTCTGTTAAACAGGTAGGAAAACTGTAGAGACGGTAGGTACAGTAGGCGTTGCGGTGGATAGTGGGAAATGCAGTCGGTGGGAAAGGCAGATGGTGAGTAACAGTTTAGCGTATGGATAGGATTCTGGTTACAAAAGGAAAGGGATAGGAATTAATGGAGGGGGGAAAGGAGAGAGGAGTATTGATGTGGAGTGGGATGGATGTGGAAGAGTTTAATTTGGAGGAAGGGATAACTATCGGGGCAGGTCTCATTGTCTTTGAGAGGGAGTTGGTTGAAGCGCCGTAGGTATAGGATATGGAGAGTGCGCAGGTGCAGGGATGGAGGAATATGTTGCTGAAGGGCCGGCCGCGGTGGTCTAGCGGTTCAGGCGCTCAGTCCGGAACCGCGGGATTGCTACGGTCGCAGGCTCGAATCCTGCCTCGGGCATGGATGTGTGTGATGTCCTTAGGTTAGTTAGGTTTAAGTAGTTCTAAGTTCTAGGGGACTGATGACCACAGCAGTTGAGTCCCATAGTGCTCAGAGCCATTTGAACCATTTGTTGCTGAAGGCGCGGCAGCATAACATAGCTAATGATAACGGACAATGGCGTTACTGGAATTTAGTTTTCGGATAGTTTGCGAAGGTGTTCGATGTGGATGAGGATGTGGATGTGGATTCCGAGACAGAAGGCATGGAGTTTAAGGATTTGGAGGGACTTACAGAACTTCGGTGAAGCAAAGACCCATGCAACATTTAAATAGCAGAGAACGGGTGGGATCCGCGTTTTTAGGCGTGAAGCATAAAGTAGGGCACAATCTCCAGGTTCGGCCTGTTAGTAGTTCCAGTTGTTTTCCTCTATTGCGGGCTTTCTAGTTTGATAGAACGATTGTGAACGGTAAGATAGAATTCATAGAGGCGACAGATGGGACTTTTTCGTCCTACAATTATTGTATCGGTACTGGAGGGGGTAATCTTGAGGAGCCATTGGTTACACCAAAAGGTAAAATGACTGAGGTGGATTTGGAAGAATCGTTGGGATATCTGGAGCACAGGCCAGAGAACAAGGAAAACGATCTCATCAGCATAATGAAAGTGGTGGGTCGGTCGCGGTGAGCGAGCGGTTCTAGGCGCTTCAGTCCGGAAACGCGCTGCTGCTACGGTCGCAGGTTCGAATCCTGCCTCGGGCATAGATCTGTGTGATGTCCTTAGGTTAGTTAGGTTTAAGTAGTTCTAAGTTCTAAAGGACTGATCACCTCAGATGTTAAGTCCCCTAGTGCTCAGAGCCATTTGAACCATTTTTGAGGATACAAATCAAAGCATTAGCTTTACCAAAATACAAGCAAAAGTCAATACCAACCACAGGTGAGCAAGTTTAAATTCCTACTAGTTCTGCAGATGACGAAGAGACTGCAAATTTATTTGTTATGGAGACTGGAATTCGGTAGTAGGACAAGGAAGAGAAGCAAAAATGGGGGGGGGGGGGGAAGATGGCCGGAAGAGAAATGCATGAAAAATGAAACGTGTATGACTAAGGGAAAGACATATACTGCCTGTTAAGGAAACCTTTAGAAAAAAGAGTGGAAAACATAAAAATATCAAGAGCGTAAACAACAAGGCAGTACTAACCTAGGACCAGAGGGCTGAAGACAGAAGGAATATGTAGAAGAGCTATAGAATGGAACAATCTTGAAGAAAATTTCGTAGAAAGAGAAGAAGTAGGGAGAGGAGAAACGAAAGATAATACACTAGGACAAGGATTTGACAGAACATCCGAAGACTTAAAATATTCATCATTTGGATTTGCAGCTCCTTGTGTTTACCGTGTTTGCAGTTAAAATTGTGGGATGTAAGGTCCACCGGTTATGCAAAACTTCAGATTCATGCTCCATAGATCAAACAAAACACCCATGAACAAAGAGAATTATACACAAGAACTAAGCACGATAAAACAAATAGCAGTAGAAAATGGTTATGATACCCATATGACAGACAAGTTAAATCAAAAAATATGTAAAAAGTGGAAAAACTAAAACACCACAAACACACAAATCCTCACCCAACACAGAAACACACAAAACACAAACAATGACCACACGCAAGACACAGCAGAGGAACAACACACACGCAAAACGAAATAGCTCATACTTACCTACAGAAACAAGATTGTTCACAGAATAGGCAACATATTAAAGAAACAGGAACTCTAAATAGGATATAGTACAGAGAACACAACACAGAAAAAAATCAAAACACAAGAGACACCCACAGAGAAATTTAACAGATGAGGAATAGATGAACTCACATGCAACACTTGCCGGTCAGTGTATGTAGGACGAACATGCAGAAACTTCAAAACCAGATGTTCATAACGCCTCAGTGCTTTAAAAAGCAACAGCTCCCATAGCACATTTGCTCACCACCTTATAGCCCACAATTACCACCGAACTACAATAGACTTAAGAATACTAAAACCAAGTCACAGCCAATACGGCAAACTAACCATTGAGGAAAACTTACACATACAGAAGGCAATAGCAGAAGGAAAACAGGTCATAAATGAATACACTACACTGTGCAGGGGCACACTATTTAACACATTAAAGGAACTTTACCAATTAGACATTACAAATAGATAAAGTCCATCCATACACACAAACACACACACAAACACACACAGACACACACACACACACACACACACACACACACACACACACACACACACACACACACACACGAAAAATGGATACACTGCACTCTGCAAAGACTCATCATTTTACACATAAAAGAAACACCGAGTAAAAGACAACACAAACAGCTAAGAAGCGGACAGAAAATAGACACACAAAGATAAAATATTAACAAAATTCAGATTTGGCGCCGAACTCACTGGTAAACAAATGAACACTGACTGGGCTAGGGCACACAACAACCACAATTAAATTTCGTTTTGGTGAAGTGCTAGGTGCTTTGACCACCTTATCTGCGAAAATACTTGTTATACTTTCGTGTGCATCACAACATCTAACCGTGATGCTGAGAATAAAATAGCTTGCCACTCGAAAACGTAAGTAAAAACGAATACAGGCGCGAAATATCACGACAAACTAAATTACGTTTAGATGATACGTTAACACTCAACAAAATTTATCATCAAGATCGTTTGGTTGCAGATGACAAGCTACCTGCAATAAATAATACACAATTGGTCCTGAAAAATCATGCACACCAAGTGTAAAGGTATTAACAAAAAGAAACGAATTATTGTTTGAACTAAATATCCACATAATTTTGTAATCATTTAGTAAAAATTTCACATTACAGATTAAATATGAAAGCCACTGATGATGGCACAGTGGTGCGGAAACCTTATGCCTAACTGACGGGCCTTGCATCCTATGGAGACTTAAGTTTGCTCCTGGGGTAGATGACATTCCTTCACAATTATTATGATCCTTTGGAGAATAAACCATGACAAAAATATCCCAAACGATATGCAAAATATAGACTTCCAGATCTTGGGAAGAACGTAATAATTGCATTTGCAAAGGATTCCAATAATTGAGTTTCTTTCCAGTCCATCAATTTATTTAGCGATAGTTACAAAGTAATAGGATGAATTAGTTACAAAAGAATGGAAAATGTTGTAGTACCAAAGCTCTGAGATAAACACTTAGGTTCTGGAGAATTGTGGAGGCGTTACTGGTCGACGACTTACTTAGAAGTTAGACGGAAGAAAAGTATAGCAGTTTCAGACTAGGAGAAATTTTTTGAAAATTTGACTTTTGTTTGAGATTCTGGTGGTACTAGCAATGAAATTCTGTGCGAAAGTTTATGTACAACTTATACCCGGACCTTACACCAATTGTTTAAGAGTTAAAGGATTTTAAAGGGAAAATCTTTCCGGTTATCCGACGACATTGTAATTCTCCCAAATATGGCAAAGGACCAGGTAGGTCAACTGAATGGAAAGAAAAGAACCATGCTGCTGCTACTGTTGCAGGTTCGAATCCTGCCTCAGGCATGGATGCGTACGATGTTCTTAGGTTAGTTAGGTTTAATTAGTTCTAAGTTCTAGGCGACTGATGATCTCAGAAGTTAAGTCGCATAGTGCTCAGGGCCATTTGAGCCATTTTTGGTACTAGAGGGAGCTCTAGAGGGTAGAAACTGTAGAGAGAGACACAGATTGGAATACTTCGAGCAAATAACTGAGAACGTAGGTTACACGTGCTGCTCTGAGACGAAGCGGTTGGCACAGGAGAGTAATTTGTGGTGGACCGCACC
This sequence comes from Schistocerca nitens, assembly GCF_023898315.1. Taxonomy (NCBI): domain Eukaryota; kingdom Metazoa; phylum Arthropoda; class Insecta; order Orthoptera; family Acrididae; genus Schistocerca; species Schistocerca nitens. The sequence continues at coordinate 544,332,419 of NC_064619.1, read as the reverse complement.
AAACCACTGAGTAGACTGACGGCTCAAAGCAAAAGAAAAAAAGACCTAATAACGAATGAAACAGACACAACCAGATTTGAGAGAAATGAAATTTCTGATTAAATGAAGGGATCATTTGGCAGGACACATTCTGAGCCAACAAAGAGTTGCCAATTTGGTAATGTGTGAAAGTACAAGGGGTAAAGTTTTCGAGGTTGGCCAAAACTTGAGCACAGTAATTACGTTCAAATGTATATGTATTACAGTAGTTGTGCACAGAAGGACGGCACAGGATAGACTATGTGGAAAACTACGTCAAACCAGTCTTCCAACTGAAGATTACAACAGATCAAAGTAGAGGATGCTGTGGACACTATTTCAGTCTACCAATGTAATTTTTGAAGTTTATTCTCATCATGCTGTGTCAAATTAAATTTGAACTAATACAGAAAAAAAGAAAACTTGACAGATACTGCCATTCAAAGGCCGTTTTCTTAGTGCATTTGAAACGGCAGAAGTGGGAACACTTAGAATTTATCTGGTGCCGTAGGTGTCCGTGTCCGGCCCATTAGCTGGATGGTCAGCCTAGATGAATGCCATGTGTAGAACTTAGTTGCCAATCCCGGTACTGCCAAGGATTTTTCCTTGGTGAGAGAACTGGAATGTGGGGCACTGAGCCTTGTGATGCCAATTGAGGAGCGTCTTCACCGAATAGTAGTTGCTCCACGGTCTGGAGAGTCTGCAAAACAGCCAGAAGAGAGGTGTTCTGACCTCATGCCCCTCCATACCACACCCAGTGACTCCGCAAGGCTGAGGATGATACAGCAGCCGGCAGACGTCCCTTGGACCTTCACAGACCGGACGAGGAGCTCGTAGGTGCCCTTGACCTCCGTGGCGAAGCATGCACACATGTATCCACAGCTTACCTAAGTATTCGGTTTGTTGATCCATTGTCTGCTCGGCACGTGTGAGTCGGCCGCTGACCTCTTATAACACAAATAGCGGATTGCGCTGCTCTGTGCCCTTCGGTAGTGGTGATGGAAGTCTGGACCCTTCCCACCTGAATCTCATACCAAATTGTTCATCCTGGTACGTCTTACCGCTTATCCTATCACATTCTTACGCTGAATGTCCTCTTTCTCCTGTGAAGCTTGCTGTGTCCTCCGTTTCGCGAATTTGCACGAATTATAGGTCCTCAGAAGGGGCAAGCGCCTCCTGCCCACAAGGGACATCGATTGTACATGTCAATAGGCAGAGGTAGCTGTCATGCAGAAAGCCAGCAACTTTAAGCAGACTACAATGATGAGCTAAGACATTATGACCACTGTCCAAAGCTACACTGAATTCTGCCTGGCTACACCGTGGGCGAGTGACACCGTTATGGAAACTATGTGAAAGGGGCAGAGACGAATGGGGATTCATATGAGGACGATAAGGGTGTAAACGAGGAAATCCCCTCTCATAAGATGATTTGGGAAAGGGCTAATTATTATGGGTGGCGCCTGGGAACGTGCATCCCGGAAACGGCACAGTTGATAGTCTTTCCAGGCACCACCGTCGTGAGCATCTATGGAGAGTGGTGGAGTGACGGCGAAACTACGAGTAACTCACAAGGCGCAGGACGTCTACGCTTGAAGTTCAGTAAGCCCATAGACACAGCAATAAGGAGTATCTCAGTAGGCAGTACTGTTGAAGAGGAATGGACATCTCTAAAAATGTCAGTCACGAAAGCTGCAATGGAAAACATAGGTACAAAGAAGGTAACTGCGAAGAAACCATGAGTAAGAGAAGTACTTCAGTTACTTCATGAAAGAAGAAAGTATAAAAATGTTTAAGGAAATTTGGGAATACAGAAGTACAAGCTGCTGAAGAATGAAATAAATAGAACGTGCTGGGAAGCTAAGACAAAATGGCTGCATGAAAAAAGGGAAGAAATTAAAATGCAAATGTTTGTCTCAAGAACTGATTCAGAGTATAGGGCAGTGAAAATAACTTTCGATGAAATTAAAAGCGAGGTTGGTAGCATTAAGAGTGCAAGTGTAATTCCACTGTTAAATTCAGAGGAAAGAACGGATAGGGGGAAAAGAGTGTATTGAAGTCGTCTGTGTATGGGAAGAATTGTCTGATGTGTTAGAATAAGAAACATGAGTCGATTAAGAAGAGATGGGTGATCGAGTATTAGAATCAAAATTTAAGAGAGCTTTGGATAACTTAAGATCAAATAAGGCAGAAGAGATATGTAACATTTCGTCAGAATTTCTAAGATCGTAGGGGAAAGTGGCAACAAAACGACTATTCACTTTCCTGTGCAAAAATTACGAATCTGGCTACATACGATCTGACATTCGGGAAAATGTTATCTAAACAATTCCGAATACTGCAAGAGGTAACAAGTGCGAGAATTAACGCACAGTCACCTAAACAGCTCATGCATCCAAGTTGCTGACAAAAATAACATACGGAAGAATGTAAAAGAAAATTGAGGATGTGTTAAATGACCATCAGTTTGGCTTTAGAAGCGGTAAAGGTGTCAGAGAAGGAATTCTGACTTTGCGGCTGATAATGGAAGCAAGACTAAAGAAAAATCAAGACAAGTTCATCGGGTCTGCCGACCTAGAAAAGGCGTTCGACAATCTAAAATGGTGCAAGACGTTCGAAATTCGTAGAAAAGTGGGGATAAGGTATCGATAGAGACGGGTAATATACAACATGTACAAGAATGGACTGCCAAGAACGGAAGACTCGGATCAAAAAAAGGCGTAAGACAGGGAGGTAGTCTTTCGCCCCTAGTGTTACATTTTTACATCGTAGAAGCATTGATGGAAATAAAACAAAGGTTCAGGAGTGGAACTAAAATTCAACGTGAAATGGTATCTGTGATATGATTCGATGATGACATTGCTGTCCCAATTGAAAGTGAAGAAGATTTATACGAGGGTTGGAACTTAAATAGTGGCAACTATTTATTCACAACCGATAAAAAACAGTTATATGTTTGCACGTGTTACTGACCTCCAAAGTAATCACCAGCGTTGTATAGAACCCGTTGCCAGCGATGTGGAAGGCGTAGTATACCATTAGCAGAGCCTGTTCTGTTGATTGTCCTTCTTTGAAGGACAGTAACAGGTGCAAACATGTAACTCTTTTGTATTAGTTGTGAATAAATATTTGCCACTATTTAAGTTCCAACCCCCGTATGATCTGCTGAATGGAATGAACAGTCTAATGAGTACAGAATATGGACTGAGAGTAAATCTAAGGAAGACCAAAGTAATTAGAAGTAGGAGACATGAGAACAGACATCAGGATTGATGCTCACGAAGTAGATTAAGTTAAGGAATTCTACTATCTAGGCAGCGAAATGACAAATGATGGGCGGAGCAAGGAGGACATCAAAAGCAGACTAGCAATACCAAAAAAAGGCATTCCTGGCCAAGAGAAGCTGACTAGTAGCAAACAAGGGCCTTAATTTGAGGAATAAATTTATCGGAACGTAATTTGGAGCACAGGATTGTATGGTAGTGAAACATGAACTATTGCAAAACCGGAACAGAAGAGAATCAAAGCGTTTGAGATGTGGTGCTGCAGACGAATGTTGAAAAATCGGTGGACTGATATGGTAAGGAATGAGGAGGATCTGCGCAGAATCGGAGAGGACAGGAATGTTGGAAACACTGTTCAAGGAGAAGGGACAGGATGATAGGACATCTGTTAAGACATCAGGCAATAATTTCCATGGTACTAGAGGGACCTGTAAATGGTAAAACCTGTGAAGGAAGATATAAACTGGAATGCAGCCAGGAAGTGATTGAGGACGTAGGTTGCAAGTGCTACTCTGAGATGAAGAGGTTAGCACATGAGAGGAATTCGTGGCGGGTCGCATCAAACCAGTCAGATGACTTAAAGAGCGCAAAAATGTAGAAAACTAATGACAAGACAAACAACACCATATCTACCATTCCTCCCTCCTGTTTTTTCATCGTCAGTCCTTCTGCCATTTTTTTGTCTTGTTAACATTTTTTAATCAGTTTTCTGTCCTTCTAGTTTACATCAACATATTTTGTGGACGAAACGAACATTCATCAATCAGCTCTGTCAAATACCCTTTCCTAATAATCGCAATGGATGTACAGTCGTGGACATAACGAGCGAGACCCCTCGCATTTTCGTTATGCTGATCCGCACAGCTTTAAAGTCTGCTACACAGCATAAAAAGCAAGGCGACGAAGTGCTACCAACATACTATGCACAGGCGTTAAATTGAAAAACCATCCGAACTTTGTCAGACTGTTTTCAATCATGTCTAAGACTATATTAATGCTGATTAGTGTGTTAAACACAACACTTAATTATAAGAGATAAATGAAAGAAGAAACGCTAATTAGTATGAATTGTACTAATAAAAATGAATTTCAGCTTATCGAGAAAACGTAACTGTTTTAGTAAGACAAAGTACCCCAGATCTACACGAATTAGCAAAATAGTATGCACATTCGGCCGCGAAAAGGTCTGTGTCAATGTTCAGACCAGTCATACTGGATTACCTTTGCTGATCTACCATGAAAGTTTGCAAATTTAGCAATACGTGAAGATTTACAACGAAATTCAATTACTGACAGAAGCGGAAAAAGTAGGCAGTAACAAGTATGAAATTCTACAAGAGTTTCATATTGACTTCCACATGGCGCCGGTACAGAATAAAGGTAGCAAAAAAAACGTATTGTGGGCGCGATAAATTCCTAAAATTGCTTTATTGATAGTCTACCTGCCTCCATCGAGATTAGAACCGAAAACAAACCAGACCTCCGTTGCAGTAGCAAACACCTTCCACTACGCTAGCAGACAGCCCAAGCAAACAGTCCTCTATTATTACCCCAGACATGAATAAGCTGTCAATTTCTGAATGAAAATGGCAACATGATCTGCAGTTTCTGTTGCATAGAGATTTCTAGACTCAAAACATGAATTTTCTACCTTTGTGTCACCGCTTATATGACAACCATTCGGGATGTTTATCGAAATACCAAATACTGTTATTAGCAAGTAAATTTAGTAGGATAATTCTGCACCACCCCAGGAAATAAACGGCGACATACCTGCCAAACGTATTCTACGTTGTTTGGAATTCTCCATTAGACTCGCCACAGCCAGGAAACATTCATTAACCGAAGTGTTTCTTAAGCTATTGGAATGCTCGCACTTCTAAAACTTGGTGACATTGATACTAGGATCTGAATTACCACGTGTATAGGCAGATGGATTTTATTTGCTTTCCTGTAAACGTGATTTGTATCGAAAGCGTAGCTACGATTAATATGCTGATGTATCGACTGCAACTAGAACATTTCGAATAAAGAGTAGGGGGAATTATTTACGCGGACCTCATCTTCAGTTACTGTCGTAGCTATTTTCGTTGTTAGGATTTAGTCACCTAAATCGGTAAAAATGGAACCCTACTAGTTTCACTTTCTTGATTGTCTGTCTACCAAACCCTTAAAACAGCCGGCCGGAGTGGCCGTGCGGTTCTAGGCGCTACAGTCTGGAACCGAGCGACCGCTACGGTCGCAGGTTCCAATCATGCCTCGGGCATAATTGTGTGTGATGTCCTTAGGTTAGTTAGGTTTAATTAGTTGTAAGTTCTAGGCGACTGATGACCTTAGAAGTTAAATCGCATAGTACTCAGAGCCATTTGAACCATTTTGAACCTTAAAACACGTTTACCTCGAGTACGGATAGACATAATAAGCGGAAATGTATCGCACTTCCTGCGGTATACGTCCCTTGGTGGCATTAAATCGTGAGCTTCTATGCGAACGCAATCTAAAGATACGGCTGTTTATGTGAAGAAAATTTACGCAACGGTAATCCTGTATGACTGGTCTGAACGTTGACGCAGACCATTTCGCGGCCGAATGCGGATAATATTTTGCAAATTCGTAACGATGTGGGGTACTTTGTCTTACTAAAACAGTTATGTTATCTCGATAAGCTGAAATTCATTTTTGTTAGCACAGTTCATACTAATTAGTGTTTCTTCTTTCATTTATATCTTATAATTACGTGTTGTGTTTAACACATTAATCAGCATTAATATAGTCTTAGACATGATTGAAAACAGTCTGCCGGCCGTGGTGGCCAAGCGGTTAAAGGCGCTACAGTCTGGAACCGCGCGACCGCTACGGTCGCAGGTTCGAATCCTGCCTCGGTCATGGATGTGTGTGATGCCCTTAGGTTAGTTAGGTTTAAGTAGTTCTAAGTTCTAGGGGACTGATGACCTTAGAAGTTAAGTCCCATAGTGCTCAGAGCCATTTGAACCATTTTGAAAACAGTCTGACAAAGTTTGGATAGTTTTTCATTTCACGCCTGTGCATAGTATGTTGGTAGCACTTCGTCGCCTTGCCTGTTATGCTGTGTAGCAGACGTTAAAGCTGTGCGGATCAGCATAACAAAAAGGCGAGTCGTCTCGCTCGTTTTGTCCACGACTGTACATACACCCATTAATTTCTAGTATTCGTTGTCCTATGGCTCTTAAAGATTTAGAACCATCTCATGATTTTTTTCTTTTTCCTTTCCAATATACAAAGCGATTCTCCAGCATATTTTTCTTCAATATTCTTTCAAATTTTCTGAGTAGATGGATATACACGGCATTGCAATGTGGCATATCGAACTAACTGTCCAACACACCTTACACTGGCTGGCGTTGTGTTTCTTAGGTATAGGCACTAAAACAGTTGTAACTAAATGCCCTGGCGAAGTGACCTCGTCATTTTCCTGTTCATAATTTGGATAAGTCGACATGGTGATTGATCTGTACATGTAATGCTTTCGAATATATAGAACATGAAAACGAATAAAATTTTTTAGTAATCTTGTAGTTTAGGGGTTAACACGAACATATGATGACTTTTTTTGTGTTTTGTATGTGGGTTCCTTGTAAAGACAAATGATCGTTGAATGAGATTTGTGTATGAAAGATATACGTTCTACGCTTCTAAAGTCAGTGTCGTTCTGAATATAATAGTTTTGAGTCTTAGGCAATGTTATTGTAAAACTACAAACTAAATTACCAACGTTTCGACCGACTTGCTGTCGTCTCTTCAGACCGATTAACTGCCCTGAATGGGACCGGAAAATGTCGGCCGAGACGTTGGCTGTTTAGTTACTTTAATATTTAACAATGACGCGTCCTAATTATTTTACTCAAAATGAGATTTTATATTCATTTGCCGATAAATATATTAAATATTCACACAACTTGACATTCTTAAGAACTTATTTGTCACTCCTTTGATTTTTATTCAAATCTCTGGATGTGTTGACTTAAGAATAACGGTCTGAAACGTACTGTGCCCGCTTTGATTACATTTAAAGCCGAGGTGGATTAAACTGCCTCCATAAGGTTTTTATTTAAATGAAATTTTCAGTTATCCAAATAAGTTCATGTTGCTGATGAACTTCAAGACAAATGCGTTTGGGGATGGACACTTCGAGGCAAACTGTAGGATGTAGAGTAGGAAAGGTTTGCATAGTACAAATTACATATCTAAAGTACACTCCTGGAAATGGAAAAAAGAACACATTGACACCGGTGTGTCAGACCCACCATACTTGCTCCGGACACTGCGAGAGGGCTGTACAAGCAATGATCACACGCACGGCACAGCGGACACACCAGGAACCGCGGTGTTGGCCGTCGAATGGCGCTAGCTGCGCAGCATTTGTGCACCGCCGCCGTCAGTGTCAGCCAGTTTGCCGTGGCATACGGAGCTCCATCGCAGTCTTTAACACTGGTAGCATGCCGCGACAGCGTGGACGTGAACCGTATGTGCAGTTGACGGACTTTGAGCGAGGGCGTATAGTGGGCATGCGGGAGGCCGGGTGGACGTACCGCCGAATTGCTCAACACGTGGGGCGTGAGGTCTCCACAGTACATCGATGTTGTCGCCAGTGGTCGGCGGAAGGTGCACGTGCCCGTCGACCTGGGACCGGACCGCAGCGACGCACGGATGCACGCCAAGACCGTAGGATCCTACGCAGTGCCGTAGGGGACCGCACCGCCACTTCCCAGCAAATTAGGGACACTGTTGCTCCTGGGGTATCGGCGAGGACCATTCGCAACCGTCTCTATGAAGCTGGGCTACGGTCCCGCACACCGTTAGGCCGTCTTCCGCTCACGCCCCAACATCGTGCAGCCCGCCTCCAGTGGTGTCGCGACAGGCGTGAATGGAGGGACGAATGGAGACGTGTCGTCTTCAGCGATGAGAGTCGCTTCTGCCTTGGTGCCAATGATGGTCGTATGCGTGTTTGGCGCCGTGCAGCTGAGCGCCACAATCAGGACTGCATACGACCGAGGCACACAGGGCCAACACCCGGCATCATGGTGTGGGGAGCGATCTCCTACACTGGCCGTACACCACTGGTGATCGTCGAGGGGACACTGAATAGTGCACGGTACATCCAAACCGTCATCGAACCCATCGTTCTACCATTCCTAGACCGGCAAGGGAACTTGCTGTTCCAACAGGACAATGCACGTCCGCATGTATCCCGTGCCACCCAACGTGCTCTAGAAGGTGTAAGTCAACTACCCTGGCCAGCAAGATCTCCGGATCTGTCCCCCATTGAGCATGTTTGGGACTGGATGAAGCGTCGTCTCACGCGGTCTGCACGTCCAGCACGAACGCTGGTCCAACTGAGGCGCCAGGTGGAAATGGCATGGCAAGCCGTTCCACAGGACTACATCCAGCATCTCTACGATCGTCTCCATGGGAGAATAGCAGCCTGCATTGCTGCGAAAGGTGGATATACACTGTACTAGTGCCGACATTGTGCATGCTCTGTTGCCTGTGTCTATGTGCCTGTGGTTCTGTCAGTGTGATCATGTGATGTATCTGACCCCAGGAATGTGTCAATAAAGTTTCCCCTTCCTGGGACAATGAATTCACGGTGTTCTTATTTCAATTTCCAGGAGTGTATAATACCACAATATAAATGGATTGCACATTAAAAACAGGTCTGGTTTAAAAAAGGTAAACAAAATAAATGCAATAATTACCATGATGTAACATTAGTGGAGATAGAATATAAGATTTACGCCGAGATAATAAGTCAACGTCTACAAATTACCTCCGAAAATCTGTTATCTGAAGAATAAAATGGTTCAAGAAAAGCGAGAACCTTTGCTGATAATGTCATCAGATTAAATAAGTTATAAACATACAGATTTCAACAGGGGAACACGGATCGCATTTATAGACTTAGAGAAAGCCTTAGATTATATGGCCAGGAAAATTTCAGGGAACATATTACACAAGAAAGGATATTTTCAGAAAATACTAAAGGTGGTAAGAAGGCTACAGAGAGGAACAAAAATAAAGATTAACTACGCTGTATCAGAAGACATCTTCAAACCAAGTTGCCCGACAAGGGTGTAGCTTATCACTTCTTAACGCGCACATTGACTATATGACCGGGGCGTGGAAAGAAGAAATTGGTCCATGTTTAATATTATCAGATAATGTATTTTTTAATACAATGCGTTTTGTAGGCCACCTTGCAGTTGTACACCATAGCGAAACTTTGCTACATATATCCATCTATAAATTTAGATTTATAAAGAACATAATATGAAAATATCCTTTCCAAAACCAAAAGCGATGGCTTCGACAAGGAAAATATCAGTAAGGACTAAGATCGTAATAGGAAACAAAACCATTGAACACGTTAGTCATTTCAGTTACCTGGGAGATATTATAAGCCATCAGAGTGAATTCGATATTGACAATAAATTGCAGAAATAGCAAATGATATGCAGAACAACCACTGGAACATTAGAAATAAAGTCAGGAAAGAAACAAAAATAAAGTTTCATAAGGTAATGACAGCCCTAACTTTGCTCTTTGGAAGTGAAACTTGGACGCCTACTATAAAAGGAAGAAAGTAGAATACAAACAGGAGAAATGAAATTTCTAAGAGGATTGAAGGGATGTACAAGATTAGATAAACTAGGAAACGAAGACATAAGAAAATTTGGGAAATTTGTAGTAAATTATAGGGGCCAAAATGCTGAGGTCATCGGTCCCTAGGCTTACACACTACTTAATCTTAAACTAACTGACACTAATGAAAACACACACACCCGTGCCCAAGGACTCGAAACTCCTACAGTGGGAGCAGCGCGAACCGTAGCAAGGCTCTCTAGACCGCACGGCTACCCCGAGCGGCGAAGACGTAAGAGCAAAACTTGGTATCTATGCTATAAACGAGAAGGTGAAGTCTAATCTACCATGCTGCCTAGAACATCTACAAAGAATCTAGCCGCGCGGGGTTGAAGTGCGGTCTAAGGCGTCTTGTCACGGTCCGGGCGGCTCCCTCCGTTGGAGGTTCGAGTCCTCCCTCGGGCATGGGTGTGTGTGTGTATTGTCCATAGCGTAAGTTAGTTTAAGTTAGATTAAGTAGTGTGTAAGCCTAGGGACCGATGACCTCAGCAGTTCGGTTCCATAAGACCTTATCACAGATTTCAATTTCCAAGATTCTAAAAGCCTTAAATTTCAGACCTTTAGGTACAAGATCCGTAGGAAGACCAAGAAAAACATGGCTAGGCACTTATATAACGGAAAAGGCATATCGCCTAAGCTACGATGATACAAGAAGAAGAAGGTGTAATTCATACACACCAATAGTGAGTAGCTGCATTTGATCTGTAGTTGGGACAAGTTGTGTCTTGGTTTATCTTTCGCTGAGCTTCCTCTTTAACTATTCCATTGAGGTAATTTCTGTCGATACGTAATTTGAAAACAAAGTTACCTTGCGTTTACCCACGCCTGGATGAGATATCTTGCACAGAGGTCATGTTTCAGGACAGGAAAAAACGGGCCTTAGTCTCTTATGAACTCGTTCGTTAAAATATGAAGTTGTGCTAGGTTTTCAGTTGTAAAACGAAATTTGGGAAGACAGTGCTACAGCAGGGAAGTAATGAACACTTGTTAGGACGGCGGTTCAAAAATGGCTCTGAGCACTATGGGACTCAACTGCTGAGGTCATTAGTCCCCTAGAACTTAGAACTAGTTAAACCTAACTAACCTAAGGACATCACAAACATCCATGCCCGAGGCAGGATTCGAACCTGCGACCGTAGCGGTCTTGCGGTTCCAGACTGCAGCGCCTTTAACCGCACGGCCACTTCGGCCGGCTTAGGACGGCGGTCCTCGACCGGGACGAGCCTGCGCCGACTGCCTCCCGCACTGGCAGCCAGGCAGGATGTTGTGGACGTGTACTCGAGCAGAATCACCGGCGTCGCCCCGCCCGCTTTACACAAGCAGAGGCGGCGCCGGCGTCGCTAAGGAGCGCCTCCCGGAGACAGCTAACAAGGCCGGCGCCGCCTAATAAATTCCGTAAACAATGGCTCTGCCGGCGACGTCATAACGCGCTGAATAATGGCGCGGCGCGCGGGAGGCGCGTGCAGGAAGCTATTCGTGTTTAATTAAGACTGTCCGCGCAGCAGTATTTTAAACAGATAGCGCGCGAATTAGCGCCGAATATCACGTAATACTCGGAACCGATTCATTTTGCGCCTGCCCCTCTCCGTCCCTAGGCGGTCTACAATTAGCCTCGGGCCCGTCCTTCCTTACTCCTGTATCTCTCGGGCCTTCACCCACCGTCCGCCGTCTTAATAAAGGCGCGCCTAACGTTTCGTGGTCTGCTGCTAGAGGGTAATCATAATGCGGCCTCGCCACGAACAGTTACCGTATAATGGAGGTGTAAGAAGTGGGTCAGTATGAATTGGGGTATCTGGCCTCTGCAGAACAAGAAGCAGATCTACAGTTATGACACAGGGAGATGATATATATAGTATATGGCGATAAACTATCAACTTATAATACAGGGTATTTGTATTTGTTGTCAGATAAAAAGCACCATGAAAGCTTGGAAATGTGGGACAAACAACTCCACGTTTGCAGAACACCTAAGAGAACACAATAGCAGGCCGACCCCTAGAGAACAAGTTATGAAAATAATTATAATCAACATGAAATGAAATGATCGTATGGCATTGTTGACCGGGAGGCCTCATTCGGTGGAGTTCGGCCGCCGTGTTGCAAGTTCTTTTTAGGTGACGCCACATCGGCGGCTTGCGAGTTAATAATGATGAAAGATACACAACACACAGTCCCCTGCCGGGAACCGAACCCGGGCCCAGTGCGTGGTAGGCGATAACGCTGTCACTACGCTACGGAGGTGGACTATAATCAACAATAAGAAACACACAGCAAGAAAATTATCGCACACCAACACCAAAGGTTGCGATCTCCCTCTGATAACTATAACCCTCACATTTAACTTTCTATAAGTCACCCTCACTAAACAGCCATCCACCCACACACACACACACACACACACACACACACACACACACACACACACACGAACTCATACACACAGACGAATATAAAGAGAACAGAAGGTATATGAATATCAACACCAAAGGTTTCGATCTCCCTCTGATAACTATTACATTCACATTCAACTTTCTATGAGTGACCCTCAGTAAACAGTCACCCACACACCCACCCACCCACACACACACACACACACACACACACACACACACACACACACACACTCGTACTCATACACAAAGACAAATATAAAAACAACAGAGGTTAGTTTTCAGCAGATACTTCGTTAGAATGGCAACATGTAAGTAAACAAATCAAATAGGAAGGAAGATAAAGTGAAGACACATTACTTAAGACTTTAAATCACCGTTTTCGGCAACGTATCTGCAACTAGAGACAGAGGAATAATATTACTCCACAGAATTTAGCACAAAACATATGTAAATTCTTGGGAAAAAAGGTTCGTAATGTGCTTATGTTTCATAAGTGAAGTTATAGTGCGACCTCCAGCAGGTGACCAGATGATAGCAAGAAACTCGACTAACAGTAAGTAATCACTTATTTACGTAATAGACAAGATGTGAACTGTTTTAAAATCTACAAATGTAGCATATCAAAACAAAACTACATCATTCTAGAACCCACAGAAGATGACTTCCAGTAAAAGGAGAAGGTCTGGAACAAATGAAATACATTGCAGGTAGGATAATGTGGATTTTATGGAGAAAAACTTCCTAAGATACATTCCGCTAGAGAAGACTATTATATCCCTGATATATACCCACCAAATTTAAAAACCTCAACTTGACACTAATTGTAAGAGCCGACTCATATGGTTGACGTTACAGGTCTCCATGGCGCAACTACTTTGGTCTCTCATTCATTGCCCAATGTGCATCGAGTCGATATGGCGATAACATAGAAGGAAAACGATTTGTACGTTCTCTGTTTAGTTACAAGAGGTGTGAGTTTCCTCGACAGTACGACTCTTCGACACTTACAGCCCAAAGCATGCGATGATGGCACCAGTAGCAGCAAGACATTCTTCGTCGCAAGGACACTACAGATCGCCACCGTGTGCTCGTTAACCGTAGCGCTTTCGATTGACCTTGGGAGATGCTAGTTCGCATCCATAGCAGAATACCACACTTGCATCCTGGACAACGCTATGTGATTAATTCATATGGCTTACTATGCCCTATGCGAAATAAACAAAGGGTCCACGGAAGTCTTGTCATTATGCCGCCCAAGGGTTAGCTATTCCTCATGTGTCTGGCGTGTTTTGCAGAGCTGACACCATTTCGAACTATACCGAAATTAACTGGTACATACATTTTCCGATTTTAATAAACGACAACGTGTTTTGGGAATTCTTCCTGTGCTTGGAAATCGAAGACAATTTTCTTTGATGTTTTTATTTTCAGTGTTGAGGCTACATTCCATTTAAGTGGAACATACGTACAACGTACTATCGTCAAGATCTCATCACCTTCTTTTTTTCTTTTTTGCTAGATTATTATTTTGTCAAATCTGTCTGTTAAGGTAGTACAAAGCAGAAATTAACACTAGCAAATGGCATTAAGATCAACAGTCAAAGAACTGATTCTTTGGTAGTTCATGTCAAAGAAATGTGCAATTATATAGCGCAGTGTGTCTCTAGTGTGGTGGAACCTGATTGTAGAACACAGGGCTATTCCAAAATTCTATTCCCCAGCACCTGATGGCTGTAGAGCAGATAGTCATCATAGATTACACGCTGTTCCTGGGAGAAAAAATAAATCTCCATAGGCCCCCTGTCCACCAGGCAACGCAGCGTATTCAAGGACTCGGACTCAAATTGTGACTCACCGCTGCCCAGGAAGCAAATAGCCACTTCCAACGGCGTCGCCGCACCGTTAATGGTCAAAACTTCCGCTTCGATACTTCATTTGGACCCAACTGTCGAAGCCAGTCGCTTCGCCGTTAAAACGGGGCCGTCAGCAAAATGTAGCAAGTATGTCATAGTACCGCAGTGGACGGTCAACCGCCTTCCCACCTGCGATCATGCTCGAAGCTTTATCCTCGTGAAGCTCTGTGTGCTCCCCCCTAGTGGGACGTCCGAACCGCATTTACCACGCAACGTGCCACTAGAGAGACAGGTATCGGTAAACTCTCCCACACAACTCAACCATATTCACACCCAATTTAATAATTACGATTAGAAACACTATCGTGACCGTTTCCGTTGCCTTTGGGCTATGATACTGACTTTAACTGACGATTATTAAGACATTATTCAACAAACAGATTGTATGACGCATGATCGACATGCTAATGTTCGCTTGACCCGACACTGTGACATTCCCTGAGCAGTGACAATGGCGGACCTGGCCTGAATTGTTCTGCCAGTCATGGGCCTAGATATTTCAGATGCGCATATAAGTTTCAGTTACTGTCAACCAGCAGACAGCGAGGACTTTGTCCACATGTGGGTGACACCATTCCACATTGCCACACCGGAGGCTCCACATTATCAAAATAAATATTGTCCTTCTGTCCGGACTGAAGATCTTGGGCGGTATTCACTTATTAAGCACTGTAAACTTAAGTGCTGCACATCTTCCCCTTTGGTTTCATAATTGGAAAAAGGATTATGGTATATTCCTTATACTTTTTGGAATATTTGGGCGAGCACTTCTAACTTTGAAGACCACTGAAATGACCGAAGTTTCAACTCGCTATAGTAGTGGGTCAGTAACTGTCAGGTCGAACATTAATCAGGTCGGACTGGTAGATATTCTGGCTGATTTCTTTCGTGTGAGAACATTTTGAACAGTGAGATGGGAATAGTAGAGCATCTAAAATAGTAAATTCGGACTTGATAGCAAATTTATGTGCTTCCTTAAGAATAAAAACCAGTTTACTAAAATTTCAGAAGGCTTACTGCATGTAAACTGCATTTATCCACCATCCGAAATTTCTTAAAATGAACTTACAGGAACTGATTCGCAGCTTGCCTTACGCGGCCTCTGTGTGGTAGGTATTAGGTCGTTGTTCCATCAACGCTGCCTTACACAGCCTAGTGAGCATCTACTACTGCAGAGTGAAGGGACGTCGCAAGGAAGCCGTACTGAGGTAGGTGGACAATGAATAATGAGAGAGTGTACGAACCAGCAACGACGACAAACGCCGCGCGGCCGTACCAGGATCTCCTTTGCCCACTCCTTTTATCCAAAGTTGTAATCTTTCTTATCTCGTAGTGATATTAATTCTTATTTATCAACTTTAATCCTTTTATTGGTTAAAATTTTTTATTTTACTAATTCTGCCCGTTTACATCACTTTAACTAATATTTATCTTGCTGTCTTTCACGACAGTGTTCCCCATGTAGTTTATTTCAACACAGTCATCCTTTTGTTACATATAAAAAAAATGGCTCTGAGCACTATGGGACTCAACTGCTGTGGTTATCAGTCCCCTAGAACTTAGAACTACTTAAACCTAACTAACCTAAGGACATTACACACATCCATGCCCGAGGCAGGATTCGAACCTGCGACCGTAGCAGTCGCACGGTTCCGGACTGCGCGCCTAGAACCGCGAGACCACCGCGGCCGGCGTTACATATCAGTTCACTAATTTAATACTATACATCTTCCCACTGAGGCACTTTGCCGTCTAATGAAGCCTCTCCCAAGTTAACATTAATATTGATGGTAGGCATCCGGAGAGATTTTCTAGTGGAGACATGACTGTCCCTCTCGCTCCAAGAGCTCCCTCACCTACGCTATTCGATGCAATCATTCTTTGTCATCCATAAAAATGAGTTCAGGATCGAAATCACTCTTGAAAGACGCACATGGGTAAGGAGTACAGTGTCACAATAGCGTTGAGTGATGTGTCGTGTTCAAAGATATGGAGCACAGCACGCCTATTCAACATTATGCTTTCCTACGCCATAGCACCTGGAACAGCAACATGATTATGTTGGATGTACCGTCAAATGTAGAGAGAACACGTAACGCACCGAGCAACACTGTTGCACAGTATCGTTTTCTATTTCAGGTATTATGGTGTGGATATGTATAATGTTGCCTGGGCGCACTGACCAGCAATACTTGAAAACGGTACTCCTTCGATATTCCTTTTTTGGAGTAATGTATTCGGCCCTGACCTCAGAGCGCATAGAACAGCGCAGGGGAAGAGCTCTTGGAACGAAAGGATATTCGGTGCCCATTCTTCGAACTTGAATCCCGTCGAGCGCGTGTGGGGTGCGTTGGGGAGACGTATTGTAGCTTGTCCACGTGTACCAACGACCATTGGGCAGTTGTCAAACATGCTAGTGGAAGAATAGAAAGCCCTTCCACAAATTGTCTTTACTAATTTCGTGGGCAGCGTGGGAGTAAATAGCACAGAAATCTTCTCTGTCTTTTCTCATCACTCACCCTGTTGAGAATCTAGGGGGCTAACATCAACAGCGATTATTTCAGTGTCATTATTATCTTTGAGTAGGTCGTTTCTGTTCGTCTAAAGGCGTATTTCTTTGAGTTACTTTCTGTTCTGTACTGCAGTATGCTGTATGGTCAAAGTTGAGCGGAAGTTGCTTTCGTCCTTAATTGTTGTGCACCAATGTACAATCTTGCAAAATTTTGGGTGGTTCTTTCGAAAATAAAATCCTTTGAAAACTTATACGTACGTTAAAATCAACCCAATGTTTATATCATCTTTCATGCAGAGGGTACAGTATTGTGAAACTGGATGCATCATTATGACACACCCATTGTAGCCATACTGATTCATCTACTATTACTTTCTATTTATCAGTACCTGACTGTGCCAAGATATAGTGGACTCTTTGTTCCAAATGTGACATGCAAAGGAAAGATGATGTTGTGTTAATTTATTGGAATTACAAACTTCTATCGACATGTTATAAAGCCGTGAGTGGTAGATTCCTTAATAAAGGTATTAAAATCCATGGAGAAGTAATAAAACTTTGAGGTTCGCCGATGACACTGTAATTCTGTCAGACACAGCAAAGGACTTGGAAGAGCAGTTGAACGGAATGGATAGTGTCTTGAAAGGAGGATATAAGATGAACATCAACAAAAGCAAAACAAGGATAATGGAATGTAGTCGAATTAAATCGGGTGATGCAGAGGGAATTAGATTAGGAAATGAGACACTTAAAATAATAAAGGAGTTTTGCTATTTGGGGAGCAAAATAACTGATGATGGTCGAATTAGAGAGGGTATAAAATGTAGACTGGCAATGGAAAGCATTTCTGAAGAAGACAAATTTGTTAACATCGAGTATAGATTTAAGTGTCAGGAAGTCGTTTCTGAAAGTATTTGTATGGAGTGTAGCCATGTATGGAGGTGAAACGTGGACGATAAATAGTTTGGACAAGAAGGGAATAGAAGCTTTCGAAATGTGGTGCTACAGCAGAACGCTGAAGATTAGATGGGTGGATCACATAACTAATGAGGAGGTACTGAATATAATTGCGGAGAAGAGGAGTTTGTGGCACAACTTGAAAAGAAGAAGGAACTGGTTGGTAGGACATGTTCTGAGGCATCAGGGGATCGCAAATTTACCATTGGAGGGCAGCGTGGAGGGTAAAAATCGTAGAGGGAGACCAAGAGATGAATACACTAAGCAGATTCAGAATGATGTAGGTTGCAGTAGGTACTGGGAGATGAAGAAACTTGCACAGGATAGAGTAGCATGGGGAGCTGCATCAAACCAGTCTCAGGACTGAAGACCACAACAACAACGAGTGCCTAGTTTCATATACGAGGACTACAACCGATGAATATCCGCCCTGAACACAGTACACTTAGTTCGATGTAAAATTTCCCGTAAGGGGATTTGCAGTGACGTAAAATTTCATTACTGTTAATAAATTTCGTCAGTGTCACTTTGTCAGTACCTAATTTCATACAGGAACTGTAACCGTTGAATGTCCGCCTTGAACGCAGTATACTTAATTCGATGTAAAATTTCTCATAGAGGGGATTTGCGGCGTCGTCAAATTTCCGTTAATGTTCTAGAAATGTTAACGCGAGTTCCAGGGCATGTCGCCAAAATTAGAAACGATGTTGGCAATTTCTTTGATTTAGTAACTTTTCCGTTTGTGCGCGCTAAGATCACCTGTGTTCAGCCAGTTACACGTAAGGATATTTTCGCACTCGACAACAGGTGTTCGCAACAGAAAGTCACCTACACCGTTGCTGCACATTATCTGCTGGCTTTGAAGGCGATGCACTGTAAACAAAGACTGCATACACATTCTGCGAATGTGGCTGGATAACAACGCGAACTCTGGAGACGGATATTTGTATTCCGGTCCTAGAAAATTATAAAATCAAATAATTAGCAAAAATTGTGCGCCTTGCATTCAGCCGGGCACGGTTACACTCATGGAGGAGGAAGGGTGCATTAGTAACGCTACTATTATTATTACTGTAAGGACTTTTAATACGTGCCATAACTAGGCTGCGGGGTCAACAGCAAAATGCGCGCTTCCTACGACCTGGCTATAGTTACCGCTGCAATTTGTCACAGTTGCCTATTTACCGCGTTGTCAAATTGACTGATTTCAATATCAGACATTATACTGCAATAGTCTTTGGTGTACTACACCAGAATTCCTTTAGTGGGATAGGACCCTTACGTACGGAAAACTGGGAGACGGCCGAGGACGATGACACTTGACTGTATTATTGCCAAATTTTCCTCAAAAATCCAAATCGGCAAGGTAGTCATTTCATCATATTCCGTCATTCCAAACTGAACAGTATATAGGTGGCACGCAGAGTAGAAACCTTGGTGAGTCATAATACACAGAGCCAAAATATTTATCACTCATTTTCGATTCTCACTCTGTATATGTCAAAACATATAAATTTATTTATGACTGAAATCCATCTTTAGGTTGTAACATCATATCTGTAACGTGTATAGGTGTAATCTTCTCAATCTTCTCATTACTTTGAAAACATTCCATATGATACGATTATGTCCGTTTAAACAAACCACCCAATATGGCCTCTAACGACTATATCTAGATGCGTTACTGTAGTAAGAATGCAACACTGATAATTCAGTGACCTAAGATATTCGATAAACATTTCAGCATCGACAGAATGTTTGGTAGCCGAACTTCAGCGCAAACAGACAAAAGTGTTATCATTTACCTACAGCAGGAAACCACCTAGAAACTTTTTGAATATCAAACGATCTTGAGTGAAGTTTAAGCAGGATCGTATGGGGGTATCAGGCGAATTTGCGACTGGATTATGAATTTCGTGGTCGGGAAGACGCAACATGTTATCTTGGTTGGAATGTCATCATCAGCTATAGACGTAACTTCAACTGTGACACAAGAAAGTCTGCTGGGATCCTTGCTCCTTCTGTTTGGCACTAATCGACGTTGATGACATGTTTCCGGACATATTCTATGGAGTGGCGAGTCACATTTTACACTGCAGAGTGCAGTGAATACACAGAACTGTTGAATTTGGGGTGCAGTTAAATCGCATGTTGTGCAAGAAGAGCCACTGCACTCGCCGTATATGACTGTGTGCCTTGGATTTACAAACACCTCTATTCTCTGTCCGTTATTCCTTGGCGGGAATACACCTAGAGGGCTTGTCAGGTGTACCGTGACGTCTGCATGTTATCGAGACCTCCTTATACAACAAGTGTTCCTGTCGCGTAGAAATCACTGTTTCAATACAAGGTGGGGCAACACGCCAGGTCTGTTGCAGGCAGAAACGTCTGGGCGTGCTTGTCACTATAAATCTCTTATTTTTGGACAAAATGTTTGGTATTGTTTTTGATTCTGCAGTTTTATTTAGATGAAAGATTTTCTTACTATCGTAAAGCTACAAATGAAGATCATATTTCTGTATTACTGAATCCTGTCGAAACAAACGTAGATCAATATGAGAAGATGCTTTGCCCCATTGCAAGCTTCGAAAACTTTACATTCAAGTAACTATATTTACTTGATCCATTTTGCTATCGAAACTATCCCAACCCCCTTACAATGAACTCGTTTCTTTTATTTATTTATTAATTTTCGTTTGATATCGTCACTGGAAATGTGAACTAATTTACATGTGTAAATGTCCAACTGTTGCCAGTCATTAGATTACAGTCGCTTTCAACGAAATGAATTCTAAACAAGAAACAAAATAGCTTCATACATCGAAAATACTGCTGAGCTTAAACTTTTTTAAACAAGCACATTAGAAAAGATAAATATTCCCCTCTTGCAACTGAAAGGAGAAACTTTATAAGATAAAAAAAAATTAATTTGATAAAACAAGTATCTCTCTTTTGCCTCTTCTTCTGTCCCCCACCCTCTCCCCCAACGTGTACAATCGCAAGATATTTCATTAACATTCAGTGCTCCTCACCCCATAGTCAACCAAGACACCCAAAGAAGAGCACCATTATGTTAACAGTTTCTTGTAAAAGCAACCAGTACAAACATAACTTCCTCAGATTTACAAATAAGGTAAAGAAGCATGAATTCTGCTGCTGCTGGACCATGAAGTTGTTTTTGTATGTCAGTCCTTAAAACACGTGGAAATTTAAGTTCAGGAGTACACTCTTTGTTAAGAAGTGTAATGAATTGCACAATTAATTGATTGCAGAAATCTATCAGAACAATGTGTGTTGGTCAACTACCGCCAAATAGTTTCACATTTTCCTGTGTCTGAGAGGGAGACACCACCGTTATGAGTATGCCTGCAACAGACCTGGCGTTCGCCGTGCCTAGCTGACGTGACGTCACGAACAAGCGCCGAGGCCTTCCTTTGAGTCCGTGTTGGTTGTAGCCATGGTCGAACTGAGTGCGCCTCTGGAGGAGGAAAGTGTTTCGTACTGCACAGTCATTGTGGACGCTACTTAGCGTGTTCAGATGTTATTCGTTGGGCACTTTCATATTGAGGTAGATCTGCTGCAGTGCACACAGTAACGTAAAGTGCACCAAATGGAAATTAGCAGCATTGCCCATGAACGTCAGTGGTTTAGCGAGCTTGTTAAAGAATGAAACAGACAGGGCCCACGATGCTCTTCGCACCTTAAAAATATAAGTTGGGATGTCATTCAGAAACTCCTCGCGTATGACTAGAGAAAATTTGGGAAACACTTCGAAATTGTTGGGCGAGCCTTTTTTTTTTTTTTTTTAAATCCTCGACAGACTTATTTTCTGCTTCCTTCATATTTCCAGTCGCAGTTCGCACTAACAATTCAAAGCAAGTTCTTTGAACAACGGGCAGCGAATTACTTAATTTCGATGTACCGTAAGAGATCGTTAGAGAATAACTGCATAGCGTAAAAACAATAGTATCCAAAATATGTGGTTTTTATTTTTCAAGTACCTTTGATTCGTTAACATGAAACGATGTTTTTCAGCAGCGATGCAGAGGACTCAATTTTCAGATTTCTGCCTCCCGTCGATCAAACGTAGCTGCTGCGGACACAATTGTCTGCGCGGCAGGGCGAATGAGTTCATACAGAGTGTCTGCAAAAAGAACTGCGGCAATGTAACTGGACAACGAATCAATGAGTACTAAGGTTTGCTAGAGGAGTGCTGTCACGGGCTACTCATCTGCATCAGGCATGTTTGTCTCCGTTACGGTTAGTACTATTTGTGGCCTTCAGACACGATTCACTCAACCTCCGATACGTGTTATACAACAAATCCAAAGACATATCAAATTACACAAACACACACAAACACACACACACACACACGATCCGCGTAGAAAATTTAGACTGATTGTGCACGTGTTAAGTAAATCATAATGTCCTCCCATCATTGTCACAAGAAGTCACCCTAAACATGAATAAGTTCAACTATATGATACTCATGATATTTTTTCTCGGAATTTTACGCATAGCTCCACACGTAAACGAATTTACCGCTACACCGAACAAGTCGACTGCCCACAGCTATTGAGCTACTCGTGTGAAGCCATGTCGCGTCGCTAGTGTACTATATTTCTAAAATGTGGTTTGTGCAGAGTCATACCGAAGGATTGGCAAGATAGGCCACCGCCAAGGATTCAGCCTCGGTGAGGGCGCAAAAAAGAACCGAAAGAAAAGAAACAATGGTTTAACAATTAACTAAGAGAGTTTCGTGACTGCTGCCGCCGCCCTTCTGTTCCCCTCTCCTGCCCACGAGTGTCAACGTTCGCTGTTACCACAGTTTCATTCCGCCCATGTAGGATCATAAAGAATTGATGACTGACGAACAGACGTCTATTGATACATCTACATCTACGTGGATACTCAGCAAATCACACTTAAGTGCCTTGCAGATGGTTCAACGAACTACCTTCATATCAATTCTCTATTATTCCAATCTCAAACAGGACGCGGAAGAAACTAACAACCATATCTTTCCGTGCGAGCTCCGATTTTCCTTATTTTATTATGATTGAACGTTTCTACCTTTGAATGTCGGCGACAACAAAATATCTTCGCATACAGAGGAGAAAGTTGGTGACTGAAATTTCGTGAGAAGATTCCGCCTCAACGAAAAACGCCTTTATTTTAATGATGTCCACGCCAAATCGTGTTTCAAGTCAGTGACACTAACTCTCCTATTTCGCGGTAATAGAAAACGTGCTGCTCTTCTTTGAACTTTTTCTACTTACTCTGTTAATCCTGTCTGGTAAAGATCGCTGACAGCGCAGCAGTATCCCAAAAGAGGACGGAAAAAGTAATAGATCTCTCACATTTTCTAAGGGCACTGTCAATAAAACACAGTCTTTGGTTTGCCTTCCCCACAACATTTTCTATGTATTCTTTCCAATTTACGTCGTTCGTAATTGTAATTCGTTGGTTGGTTAGGGGGTTAGGGCACCAAACTGCGAGGTCATCGGTTCCATAGGATTAGAGAAGGCTGGGGAAGGAAATCGGCCGTGCCCCTTTAAAGGAACCATTTGCCTGAAGCGATGTAAGGGAATCATGAAAACCCAAATCGGGAAGGCTGGAAGCGGGTATGAACCGTCGTCGTCCTTCCAAATGCGACTCTAGTGTGCTAACCACTGCGCAACCTCGATCGGTAATTGTTATTTCTTGGTAATTAGTTCAATTTACTGCCTTCTGTACTTGATTGATTTATCGTGTAAACGGAGATTCCTCTTAGCATTCTTTTTCTGTCACGTAGCCTGACAAGTCCTCTCCCTGACACATGCCTTCAGTGTACTCTTTCGACCTACACTCTCTCTCTGTTACATTTAATAGTGGAATTCCTATTTTTAATTGTAACTCTGAGTTACGTAATCACTGCCTCTTCTTGTTGAGCTGCACAGTTTATAGCTGTGCTCTTAATCGTTTTCTCTCATATACCAACAGGACGTCGTTACTAATCTCTTTTACGCGACGTCAGCTTTGTCTGCAGCGCAATCATTATTATCTCTTCCAATATTTTGCATATCTAAGCTAAAATATCGCGTAGACAGAAGTATGACCTTCCACTGCTAATTGGTAGAATTGCTAAAGCATCTGGTTAAGTTATCCTGAAGTATGCCTTACTTATTTGCTAGGTATTTGGTTGTTATACTAGCGCGAATTGATATTCAGGCATACGTTAGAGCATTGAAAGTCTGAAATTTCTTTTCTAATCACTGTGATAAACGTGTAACTGATGTAAATCTTCTATCAAATTTCACTTACCGTTTCTTTCTCTGTTCTTGCCTGTCATGCTCGTAAGGACCAACGTTCCAGTTCCATAGTTGCCATAATCAATGTGATATACTGTAGATATCGTTTTCTCCTAATTTTCGTAGAAAATTTACGAAGTTTCTAGCTGATCTACTAGAGTGATCCATGTATCTGCAAAGTATTGATAGATACACCAAATACTAAGAGAAGCGATAGGGTTTTCGCTGCAGCCGAAGGTCACACTATGTATAACAATTATCAACGTCGTCATTTTGGTATATGACAGGAAATGACGGAGAATATGGCATTAAACAGTAAATCTGAACGAGAAGAGACCAAGATTACATACTTCAAAATGGTTCAAATGGCTCTGAGCACTATGGGACTCAACTGCTGAGGTCATTAGTCCCCTAGAACTTAGAACTAGTTAAACCTAACTAACCTAAGGACATCACAAACTTCCATGCCCGAGGCAGGATTCGAACCTGCGACCGTAGCGGTCTTGCGGTTCCAGACTGCAGCGCCTTTAACCGCACGGCCATTTCGGCCGGCTTACATACTTCAAAGACACAATTTCTTTGGAATCATTGTAGGCTAGTTATGGAATAGACTAGTTTGGGCAGAGTTAGCGGAGACAGACGAGTGCCTCACTCTCTACATTGACCACTCCTTCAGCAGGGTATTTCGTGCAATCAAAGTTATTTAATTAATCAGTGTAAATTCAAGTCATTCAGAGATGACTTATTTTGAAATTTTAAACATAATAGTGCGCGACATAATACTCAAGAATCCAAAGCGCTCCTGACGCACATCATACATTACTTTTCGAGTGTTATAGACTTAAATTTCTCTCTCGTTGTGATCAAAATTCTCTTGTATTCAAAGTGATGAACGACATAACACAACAGCTCAGTCCACTAAATTCTATGTTTCTTAAACTTCTTTGAAATACGAAATATTTTAGACGTACTTATTCACCGGATGTCCAGTGAGCCTACTTTTAACTAATGGGCTCCTTTTCAGAAATCATGCCATAGGACCATTGATTGATAGTCAGAACCACTTCTTATTTACAGTGAGATATTATATCTATGGGGCTTCTGGCCCGCAGAATATACACTCATGGAAATGGAAAAAAGAACACATTGACACCGGTGTGTCAGACCCACCATACTTGCTCCGGACACTGCGAGAGGGCTGTACAAGCAATAATCACACGCACGGCACAGCGGACACACCAGGAACCGCGGTGTTGGCCGTCGAATGGCGCTAGCTGCGCAGCATTTGTGCACCGCCGCCGTCAGTGTCAGCCAGTTTGCCGTGGCATACGGAGCTCCATCGCAGTCTTTAACACTGGTAGCATGCCGCGACAGCGTGGACGTGAACCGTATGTGCAGTTGACGGACTTTGAGCGAGGGCGTATAGTGGGCATGCCGGAGGCCGGGTGGACGTACCGCCGAATTGCTCAACACGTGGGGCGTGAGGTCTCCACAGTACATCGATGTTGTCGCCAGTGGTCGTCGGAAGGTGCACGTGCCCGTCGACCTGGCACCGGACCGCAGCGACGCACGGATGCACGCCAAGACCGTAGGATCCTACGCAGTGCCGTAGGGGACCGCACCGCCACTTCCCAGCAAATTAGGGACACTGTTGCTCCTGGGGTATCGGCGAGGACCATTCGCAACCGTCTCTATGAAGCTGGGCTACGGTCCCGCACACCGTTAGGCCGTCTTCCGCTCACGCCCCAACATCGTGCAGCCCGCCTCCAGTGGTGTCGCGACAGGCGTGAATGGAGGGACGAATGGAGACGTGTCGTCTTCAGCGATGAGAGTCGCTTCTGCCTTGGTGCCAATGATGGTCGTATGCGTGTTTGGCGCCGTGCAGGTGAGCGCCACAATCAGGACTGCATACGACCGAGGCACACAGGGCCAACACCCGGCATCATGGTGTGGGGAGCGATCTCCTACACTGGCCGTACACCACTGGTGATCGTCGAGGGGACACTGAATAGTGCACGGTACATCCAAACCGTCATCGAACCCATCGTTCTACCATTCCTAGACCGGCAAGGGAACTTGCTGTTCCAACAGGACAATGCACGTCCGCATGTATCCCGTGCCACCCAACGTGCTCTAGAAGGTGTAAGTCAACTACCCTGGCCAGCAAGATCTCCGGATCTGTCCCCCATTGAGCATGTTTGGGACTGGATGAAGCGTCGTCTCACGCGGTCTGCACGTCCAGCACGAACGCTGGTCCAACTGAGGCGCCAGGTGGAAATGGCATGGCAAGCCGTTCCACAGGACTACATCCAGCATCTCTACGATCGTCTCCATGGGAGAATAGCAGCCTGCATTGCTGCGAAAGGTGGATATACACTGTACTAGTGCCGACATTGTGCATGCTCTGTTGCGTGTGTCTATGTGCCTGTGGTTCTGTCAGTGTGATCATGTGATGTATCTGACCCCAGGAATGTGTCAATAAAGTTTCCCCTTCCTGGGACAATGAATTCACGGTGTTCTTATTTCAATTTCCAGGAGTGTAGATTTGTGACACTGTATCCAAACACAACTATAGTTCGATCTTTGCAATCCTTTCATATAGATAGGAAATGAGGGTTTCTATGCTATCAACTACACACTTTAAACTACATTTCAAGTTCGCCATCCATAACACACATGTAGATTATTGCACGTACAAGAAAACTGGAAATGAAAGCTATCGGAGCTATAAACGCAAACTGAAGTATTTCGTGAACATAAATGCCGCGAAGGAAGATTATACACTGCAGACGTGGAAGTAAGGCTTACAAATTACTTTAAATACAGTACTTGGAAAAAGCTGAATACGTCTGTGGAATGCCAAATATTAGAATTTTACTGTAAATACCACTGGAAAATAGCTGTATGTTGAAGTACTCACAGAATATGAAGAATTCAAGGATGTTTCCTACATTAAAGGATTCACGAAAAATATTTTTATAAACCTCCGTGCCATTTGAATTTGCTTAAAATGGATTGTTGCACTCTATTAACTGCTGTGGACTACGTATTGCGAACGTAGCAACACAAAAGATGTTTGCAGAGTTTGAAATCGACAGAATAACTACATTTTCCAGGTATTCCACCGCTAAAGTTGTAAGCTTAAACTTCTACATGGACATTCCAAAACAATGTCGAGAAATTAACTATGCACACTCAAGAATACGTGTAATGATTTAAAAATGGTGTAATGAAGAGAATAAAAGGCCAATTTAAAGTCCCTGAATGCTCTCAGTTAGAAAATTGTAGAGGTAATTGTTAAGAGATTGAAAGAGATAGTTTACGTGAAAAAATATGTATTTTAGAGTTCGAGAACAGATGCTCTTTGTATTTATCGAACTTTTGGTTGGAAAAAGAATTGGAAGATGTGAATTTAGACTTAAATTATCAGTTAAGTGTAATGTTGGATACCATTAAAACTATAGTAGCCAATAACAAAGCAAGAGTCGTTTTCTGTGTGCGTAATTCATTCGCAAAAATTAAGAGAGATTTTTGTACTAGAATAATGGTTAATCGTTACGCTGCCAAGAATCCCAAAAATCACCAATTTTCGATAATCGACAAGTTTCTCTTCGATGGTGATCATGATATGTACTTCTATTTGAAAGGGGATGGTTGAAAGCACAATAGTCCTCGTTTTGTGCGTATATAAAAAACTTTTGAAAAGTCAGATGATGAAACTTCGTTTATTTGACCCCTAGTGGGATCTACAGCACTAAAATTCTATATTAGCCAATCAGTAGCGCCAGTTTTATTTCTATCGTGTACAACATACTACAGTATCTTCTTTTGCCCCCCCCCTCCCCCCCCCCCCACATACACACACTAAAATGGTGCTTAGTGAGGTGAACATTACTGTTTTTGTAGACATACTTGTCCATTACGTAATTATGAAGCTTAAGTGATTCAGTGCACTGAAGACATCTCCATTCTTGGAGATTATGAATGAGAATGTGTCTGTGCGTTTGAGACATGGGAATAACATTTTTGAAACTCGTCACCAGTTGTATTTTATACTGAACGTTACGCTAGTAGTTTCAAAAAAGTGGACGACATATGTTTTTGATGATATATCTCTTTACGTATTTTGATATTTATACAATTTTGGGTTCCTTTAAAGTGCAGTTTTACTTTGGGTGCAAAGACTGAATTTTAATGTGCACTACGAGATAGAATTTTCTTCTGTGTGGAACATTGTCCACAGGTATTTGTACTCCTGACATATAGTAAGCAAGCCTTTCATGTACTAGCCGCAATTCTCTACCGCATATTTTGCTTGGAGGTTTTGAGATTCAGTGTGAGATTTTCAAATAATATTGTGGCACTTAATTTGTGTGTCCATTGTGCCGCACCAAAATGGCCCAAAGATCGAAAGGAAGTCCTGTTTGGCAACAGTTGTGGTATAGAGAAAAAGATGGCCAGCTACACGAGATACATACTGATCGGCTGTTTCGTTTTTTCTGTGGCCCGCAAAATATGTGGTTGAAACTGAGAGGGCAAAATATGTGTGTGTGTGTGTGTGTGTGTATGTGTGTGTGGGTGTGTGTGGGTGTGGGTGAATGGTTGGGTGGAAGGTGGGTGGGTGGATACGTGGGTGCACATTCTCCAAGTACCCAGACCTACGTCTCCTCTCAGCACTCAACCTATCTCTGGATGTTGGCAGCCGGGTTGTGTGACGTCGCAGCTAAATGTACTGCAAGCTGTAAATCTTATGAGTATATTACCTGAGATAGGAATTACCGTGGGGCAATCTCCCATTAGTTAATACCACCAAAACTGATCCACAAGCAACGAATAACTTAGGTTCAGATATTTTTTTATAAAAATCCTATCTTCAAAACATGTTTTTCCATGTAAGACGATACTTTGCTTGAATGAATTTATTGAAAGAGCAATAAAAAAGTGGCGTTTCTTACAATTTTTGATGATATTATGCTGATTTGAGTTATTAGCGTTCCTATCACATCAGAAAGTAATGAGAAGTAGAAGAAATGAGAATAGTGAGAAACTTAACATCAGGATTTGTGATCACAAAGCTCATAAAGTTAAGGACTTCCGGTGCCTATGTAGCAAACTAACAACTGATGGGCGGAACATGGAGAACATAAAAAGCAGACTGTTACAGGCAAAAGGACACCCCTGCCAAACATAAGTCTACTAGTATCAAACAGAGGTCTTAATTAGAGGAAGAAATTTCTGAGAAGGCACGTTTGGAGTACAACACTGCGTGGTAGTGAAACACGGACTGTCGGAAAACTGGAACACGAGAGAATGGAAGCATCTGAGACGCGGTGCTACAGAAGAATGTTGTGGAGGTTCTGCGCAGATCCACCGAGGGATGTAATACCTGGAAAACACTGCCAAGACGAAGGGAAAGAATGATAGGACCTCTGTTAAGGTATCAGGAAATATGCTCCATTGTATTAGAGGGAGCTGTAGACAAAAGTACTGACTCTCTGTGTAGAATCCCTTTTATATTTCCAATTACACAGCAAACTTGGGTTCAAATTGTAACAGATGTAAGTAAATTATTTAGGAGATTTAGTTGAACATCTCGTATAAGGCTCTAACAGTGACTTTACCAGTCATGGTTTAGAAGTGTCTGCCTCACTTGAGGACCGCAGGAAGTTGTGATTCAGTGTGTGCAACGTTTTTTTAATCATATTGATATCAGTGTGTACGTATAACATAGATTTTGGTAAAAATGATCTACGCCGTACCAGGTTGTTCTGTTATTAACTATTTTTAAGTGTTTTATTAAGTGTACTACTTATTTTACTCGTTGGCCAAGTAAGGAAACAACCTTCAAATTTTGAAGAGTATCACTAGACCACATAAAAGGGCTAAACAACGAAGCACGTGTGTGGTAGCTACAGAAGCTGTGCATAATATGACTATCTAATTATTGAAACCTAGGCCTCCTGTGAAATTTGGAAGGTAGGAATGAGGTACTGCAAAGGTGAAGCCGTGTGGGAGAATCATCACTTGTATCTGTATATCTCAGACTAAAGAGCAATTACCCCTGAAAGGCGAAGGTTATTGGTTCAAGCCCCGGGCTGGCACGGAGTTTTAGTCTGTCTTGAATTTTCAAATCAGAGGACACTCCTCTGCAGAGAGAAAGTTCATTCTGGGGACAGGATCTTGTACGGTTCAAAGGTGCAACAGTTTTTCCGATCACCTTGTTGCAAATAGAGGTGAAGTACCATCAGGTTATTTAAGTAGTCGCGTAACGCCAAAAGCGTTTGTCTTGGCACGATTTCTGAGGCACATCTGTGACCAAGAGAAAGACCCCAGACATATCAACCTATTTCAGTTGTGACAGTGCCCATTATCGTACAACTCTTAACAAGAGGTAGAAACAACAATAAAATTTATTAACTCTCGTGACTGTGAGAGATGAAAAACAAAATCACATTGCGCAGTGGACAGAGCAGAGCAACCAAAGAAGTTATGACTAGAGCTATGACTCGATTATGACTAAATGTGAAGAGCAGTGGAGTGTTGTTGTGGTAGGGATGAAGGTTGCGCAGTGGTGGGCGGTTGCTGCGGCTGTATGTCTCTTTAGATTGGCAGAAAGCAAACCATACCTCCTGCACGAAGCAATTGCTTTCGCAGCTGTCAGCACTACATTAATTTTGAACACGATACAAATTGCAGCCGGCCGCATCAAGTACAAAAGAAAAATCTTAATACGGTCTTCAGTCCGTAGATAATTTTGATACAGGTCTCCACTATCATCCTGCACAAATTTCTGTACCTATGCATAACTGCTACCTACAGCCATCTGAATATGCTTACTATGTTCAAACCGTTGTCTCCCTCTCCAGTTTGTTCCAACCTCCCATCTCCCAACACCCTTTTCACACACACACACACACACACACACACACACACACACACACACACACACACACTTCATTCCATTCCCAAACTGATACCTTGATGCCTCATGCTTAGCCCTATCAACCGATCCCCTCTTTTAGTTAAGTACTGCCACCAATTTCCATTTTCCTCAATTATACGCCACAACTCTTCAAGAATTATTCTATGTATCCATTGTAATGGGACATCCTTCTCTAGCGGTGTTTTTTCCCAACAGTAGTTATCGATACCCATATTATTTTTCAAATTTTGGACGGGTCAGTATTATCTCAGTTGCTTTTCTGAACATCAACATCAACATCTGCATGGATAATCTACAAATCACATTTAAGTGCCTGGCAGAGGGTTCATCGAACCACCTTCACAGCTCTCTATTATTCCAAATGGCTCTGAGCACTATGAGACTTAACATCTGTGATCATCAGTCCCCTAGAACTTAGAACTACTTAAACCTAACCAATCTAAGGACATCACACACATCCATGCCCGAGGCAGGATTCGAACCTGCGACCGTAGCAGTCGCGCGATTCCGGACTGAACGCCTAGAACCGCGAGACCACCGCGGCCGGCCTATAATTCCAATCTCGTATAGCGCGCAGAAAGAACGAACACCTAGAACTTTCCGTACGACCGTCACATAATTTTATCCACAATATGTTATTTTTCAAGTTAAAATTTATGAAAAGGAATTACTTTATAAAATACTTTAGTTTTGATGTTATAATTAATAACGAGTTCTGAACTGCAGTTAAAGTTTTTTAGAAAAATTTGAAATTACCTATTATTTGCAAAATTAAAATTTCTATTATTAATTACGTAATCCTGTACTATGTTTATTTCTGGATTCATTTATGAAACAATAATTGAAGGTAATAATGTAACGAGAACTAGTAGGAATTTATTTGTTAAGAAAAATTGTGAAACCTTTGGAATATTGTTGTTTCCACAGAGTGTGAGAGTCGTAAGCTAGCCTCTGATGTGATTGGATCTATTTGTGTATAACAGGTGTCAACAATGTAACTTCGGCTTTGTTCAGGTGAAAAATCAAAATACTGTACGATATACTAAAATTAGAGAAAATCAGCGGAAAATATATTTACGCAAAAAAATTCTGCAACAGCAATCTTCAAATTTATGTAGTGTAAACCAACCATAATGTTGTATTTTCAGTTTCAAGACTGAGCTACCTAGACAAGAGGAACTTGATCCATCGCAGCATGACAAGCTAAGCAAACCTTAAAGTTAATTTCAGCATCCTTCTGTAGCACGACTGCTTATACTCTATGTTTCACTTGAGTGCATGCCTACACTCCATACAAATACTATTAGAAAAGGATGTGCTAAGATTTAAATTTACATTCGGCGTTAGCAAATTTCTCTTTTTCTAAAACGTTTTCCTTGCTGTTTATATCGTGCGTTTAATATCCTCCGCGCTTCCACCTTCATCATTCATTTTGTTGCCCAGTAGAAAAACACTTCGAATGCTTTTAGTGTCTCATTTTCTAATCCAGTTCTGTCTGCATCACCTGATTTCATTGGATTATTTTCCATTACCCCTTTAAAGGCTACCATGTCACTAATACTTTAACGGGTATTTCATAGTACACTATGACTACGGTTTTATTTCCTGAAATTTTAGCCTTGATGCTGAATAAAATGAGTACCCGCAAACTGACTAAAATTTTTTAAGTCTCGGAATGGCAAGGACTTTCATAAAACGAAACGGAATAACCCAGACAAAACTGAAATTAGATTCCTCACTGTAGATCTACACACAGATGAATTGCATCTCATAGATTCGATTCGTGCTATACTAAAGTTTCTGCAATCTGTGCCGAAAATCAACTAATAATAATCTGAAAAGTATGAATTACCGTGTTAGCAGAAATTCCCACAACGTCTCCGTCTCTACTGGCTTGTCTCTCGAATGTCAACAGCAGCACAAAACTTACCTCCATAGCTGAAAAATGTTTTTTTTTTCTTTTTCACTTCATGTATTTGGCAAATTGACTGTTACGATATTCCATGTTCTGTAATGTGTTTCTACGTTTCTTCTTCCAGTGTATTTATTATTAATAAGAGCGTTCACTTACAGATTTTCTCCACCCATACCATCTATTTGTTCCTTCCATCTACTCGTATTTTAATTTATTTTATCAGTTACGTTACATACTCCTAAATTTTTTATATCTTCGTATCTTTTGGGATCTTCTGATGTACATACTTCCACTCTAGAAAACCTCTAGTCCTGACTAAGTATTCTCCTCTCGGTATCTTGTTGCCACTCATGAATGTCTTCCATAAATATGACTTGCTACTGTCATGGATTCTATCTAGACCTTTACCTCGGTTACTTTTCTGGCTTTCTTCTGATAATTTTTTATGGTCGTTCTGCGTATGGAAATAACTTTATTTTATTTCTGATCAACGTTGTGACTATATTCATGTATGAGATAGCATTGTAGATATTTATGATGACTAGCTCTAAGGTTCTATTACTAAAGACTTTTCATCTTTCTAGTAGTATGCCTTAAAAAGCCATCACTTACGTTTTATCTACAGGCAATATCAGGTCGGAACCTGAGGCTAACTGCTGCAACTTACTGACCACCACTTGAAAGTCATCTTCGTTCAACTGCATACAAAATTCTTGAAAATGTTTGTATTCATTGGCTTTGTAGTCATATTTCCCATATCAATAACCGGCCTTTCGAGCAATGTGTTTCATATCACTTCTTTTTTCCTGATATTCGTGAGATGAGATGGATAACCTCGTTCAGTGATCAGATTCGACAGCATTTCTCTGTTCACATCATCAAACGACTTTACAATTTAAACAAAAGTAAGACGAGTTTCCTCGTCTCTATTCTATAACTCCTTGTAGTGTAAGGTTTTATCAGTATTAAGTCGTTCCTTTCTAAAACGCTATTGTTCTTTAGAAATTAGTTTTTACATTAATTTTTTTTCTTTTTGTCTTACATTCCGGATTTTGGCATATAGTTTACATGCTGAATCCTAGAGGCTTGTACCTCTACAGATATTAAAACCCATTTTATCACCTCATTGAAAGATAGATGTTACTTTGGCTTTTAGCCAGTCTGTTGATACCTTATTACTTTCCCGCCATCCATTAAAGAAGTGAATAAGCTTTAGATGTAAGAATATTCGTATTTCCACAGTTCCTTATCAATAACGTCTAAATCAGTGGCTTTCCTGTTCTTTGCGGCTTTCAGAGCTTCCATCAGTTGTCTCACATCAGTTTTGTCCGGACCTTTTGTAGTATTTGGTTCAGGTGATGTCTGAATTACAGTAACATCATAACATAATTTTTTATAATGAACTATCGTTCCCTTCTGTCCTATATAATTGACACATACACGATACTTTCCTTGTTTTTTAGTGTTTTCATTATTTTATAAGCGACACTTTGTGTGCCATGTAAATCGTGCACTGTATCGCTAATTAGGTGTTCCCACTATGGGACACAGTGGCAAGTTCTCTCTAACTGGCGCGTTAAATCATCAAAATCCCGAGACGTCTGGAGGTCCCTGCCAGTACTAGTTCAAACATTCACAATTTGCTGGCCAAGATAGTGTTTGGAAAGCAAGAAGACGAGCAGTGGAAACTCTCGCCGTGTGCAGACAGGCATTATCTTGCTGAAATGAAAACCCAGGATTGCTTGGCATGAAGGGCAACAAGATAGGGAGTTAAATACTGTCGACGTACCACTGTACTATAAGGGTGCCACGAATGACAGCCGAAGGGGCCTCCTGTGAAAATAAATGGCGCCACAGACCGTCACTTGTGGAAGACGAGCCTTATGGCAGGTGACAGATTGGCGTCCCTATGCTGTCTGGGTTGTCTCCAGACGTATCTTCGGCCTCGAACCTCGTTCACTGGATTAGAATTGTCTTCAATGAGTCGCGTTTCGAACTGAGTCCAAATGCTCAACGCAGACGTTTCTTGAGACGTCGCGGGAGGGGAGGAGTACTATCGTGATTGAAGTTAAAATCTTCTGGGTTATTAGGCCGTCTCATGTTTCTTCTAAAATGATCGACGTTTCAACCCCTCTGCTGGGATCTTCATCAGGATCTTCTGGTGTCCACTACTGCTAGAACACTGTCAGAGACGAGTGTCGCGTTCTCTTATAAAGGGGAGTTTTCACGAGTTCGTGCTGGAGAAGTGATAGTATTGGTTAAAACTCATATGGCTACCATTGGTGGGCCATAGTCATAGGCTAATGTTCCCGCTCTGATACAGAAGAAGGGGCGTTGTTAGCTAATCTCCTGTGGTTACCATTGGCGGCCCATCGTCATTGGATGGAAAGACACAATTCCACACTTACACTTGAGAAGGGCTATTGGTTGAAATTCCTGCTACCGCTATTGGTTGGTCATCATCATTGGCTAGATTCGAAACGAACAGAGCAAGAGAGGGGGAATGCTTACCCGAAATACTATTGTCCGCCGTTGTTTATGCGGCTCACACACCGCGGCCGCGTATTTACTTAATTGATGGCGGGGAGCCACGATGCCGGAAGCCTATAGCCGTCCTCTCTATTGAAATTAGATGCATTCTTAGAAATTTCAACCGCTTCTCGTTCCTTTCTTCTATAAATGTTTGTCACCTTAGGCAGTGCACGTACGTTATTAAAATCAATGTCAGATCCACAGTTCTCATGATGTTCCGCTATTGCCGATTTTGAACTTTGTTTTAGCGCATGTGCCGTTCGTGTTCCTTAATGCGTTCTTTAACAGTTCTTCCCGTTTCGCCTATATACACTTTGCGGCAGCATTGTGGAGGCAATCAGGTGTATCCGTTTTCCATCGGAAAAAACATTTTGTTTTGACTAAAGAAAGATGTCTGAACACCATTTTTCTTTAAAATTCTGCTTATTCGGTCAGTGACCCCAGAAACGAACGGTAACCTAACGGAGTGAGAAGGCTGTTCCTCGTCATTCTTATTAGTGCAAGTTAAAAAGCGATCCGACGAACAGGTTCTTTCGGAATGTGGAAAACCTGATATCAGACTCCTGACATCGATTTTAATAACGTACGTGTACTGGCTAAGGAAACAAACATTTATAGAAGTAAGGTCCGAGAAGCGGTTGAAATTTCTAAGAATGCATCTAATTTCAATAGAGAGGGCGGCTATAGGCTTCCGGCATCGTGGCTTCCCGCCATCAATGAAGTAAATACGCGGCCGCGGTGTGTGAGCGGCATAAACAACGCGTTGCAAGCCACCTCGGCGGACAATAATATTTCTAGTAAACATTCCCCCTCTCTTGCTCTGTCCGTTTCGAATCTAGCCAATGATGACGACCAACCAATAGCGGTAGCAGGAATTTCAACCAATAGCCCTTCTCAAGCGTAAGTGGTGGAATAGTGCCTCTCTATGCAATGACGATTGGCCGCCAATGGTATCCACAGGAGATTAGCTAACAACGCCCTTCTCTTGCATCAGAGCGGGAATATTAGCCCATGACTATGGCCCACCAATGATAGCCATATGAATTTTAACCAATACTATCACTTCTCCAGCAGGAACTCGTGAAAACTCCCCTTTATGAGAGAACGCGACACGCGCTTCCGATAGTGTTCTAGCAGTAGTGGACACCAGAAGATCCTGAGGAATATCCCAGCAGAGTGGTCGAAACGTCGATCATTTTAGAAGAAACATGAATCGGCCTGATAGCCCAGTGGCAACGGCCATGAAAACCTGCAGACCGAAATACTATCGTGATTGTCACCCGCCATTCGGCACTGTAACCATCTTTTCAGTTCATGACCCCTTTGATTGTCATTCGCAGCACCCTCATAGCATAGTGGTACCTTGACGATATCCTACACCCCATTTTGTTGCCCTTCATGGTAACCCATCCTAGCAGCATAGTGCCCGCCCGCACGCGGCGAGAGTTTCTACCGGCAGTCCTCGCGCATTCCAAATCTAGCAAAGTCGCCAGATCTCTCCCAAACGGGCTACATTTGAAAGATTATGGGCAGAGCCCTCCAAGTGTCTTGGGATTTGGCACGCTATCCCTCAGCAGGACAAAGAAAATGGCTCTGAGCACTATGGGACTTAACTACTGAGCTCATTAGTCCCCTAGAACTTAGAACTACTTAAACCTAACTAACCTAAGGACATCACACACACCCATGCCCGAGGCAGGATTCGAACCTGCTACCGTAGCGGTCGCGCGGTTTCAGACTGTAGCGCCTAGAACCGCTCGGCCACTCCGGCCGGCTCAGCAGGGACGCAACAAGTCTACTCATTAATGCCATGCCTAATATCTGATTGCGTAAGGGCGAGGTGTTGACCAATACATTATTGGCTTTCTCAGTTAGTGAAGCTCTATGCCTCGAATAAACCAATCAAAATTTTTTCTGAAATTGTAGTCTTTTATTTGTCTGTACACGTATATCATATCTAATGATTCCTTTCCCATTGCAATAATTCCTTAGTGAAGCGTCGTTTTATATTTCCTTTGCTTTTCATCCATTTTTTAGTGCATGTCTACTCTCGGAAACCATTCGGAATGGTGCGTGTGCCATGTGAAGTTTATGTTTCAAACAAGCGTTCTTGTATTCCACTGATCATTCCTCCTAAGACGCCCTGTCCATATGCAGCCACCTTCTGTGGTGCCGTTATTCCCCCTCTGTTTGTGAGTTTCGTGGAGCCGGCACTGTGAGTGTCTAAGCGCGGTCAGGACAGGTGAGGTGAGAGAGCGGCTGGCGCGCGCAGTGCTCGCTTGTACACGTATATCATATCTAATGATTCCCTTCCCATTGCAATAATTCCTTAGTGAAGCGTCGTTTTATATTTCCTTTGCTTTTCATCCATTTTTTAGTGCATGTCTACTCTCGGAAACCATTCGGAATGGTGCGTGTGCCATGTGAAGTTTATGTTTCAAACAAGCGTTCTTGTATTTCACTGATCATTCCTCCTAAGACGCCCTGTCCATACGCAGCCGCCTTCTGTGGTGCCGTTATTCCCCCTCTGTTTGTGAGTTTCGTGGAGCCGGCACTGTGAGTGTCTAAGCGCGGTCAGGACAGGTGAGGTGAGAGAGCGGCTGGCGCGCGCAGTGCTCGCTTGTACACGTATATCATATCTAATGATTCCCTTCCCATTGCAATAATTCCTTAGTGAAGCGTCGTTTTATATTTCCTTTGCTTTTCATCCATTTTTTAGTGCATGTCTACTCTCGGAAACCATTCGGAATGGTGCGTGTGCCATGTGAAGTTTATGTTTCAAACAAGCGTTCTTGTATTCCACTGATCATTCCTCCTAAGACGCCCTGTCCATATGCAGCCACCTTCTGTGGTGCCGTTATTCCCCCTCTGTTTGTGAGTTTCGTGGAGCCGGCACTGTGAGTGTCTAAGCGCGGTCAGGACAGGTGAGGTGAGAGAGCGGCTGGCGCGCGCAGTGCTCGCTTGTACACGTATATCATATCTAATGATTCCCTTCCCATTGCAATAATTCCTTAGTGAAGCGTCGTTTTATATTTCCTTTGCTTTTCATCCATTTTTTAGTGCATGTCTACTCTCGGAAACCATTCGGAATGGTGCGTGTGCCATGTGAAGTTTATGTTTCAAACAAGCGTTCTTGTATTTCACTGATCATTCCTCCTAAGACGCCCTGTCCATACGCAGCCGCCTTCTGTGGTGCCGTTATTCCCCCTCTGTTTGTGAGTTTCGTGGAGCCGGCACTGTGAGTGTCTAAGCGCGGTCAGGTCAGGTGAGGTGAGAGAGCGGCTGGCGCGCGCAGTGCTCGCTTCCATTTAGGCTGAGCACCCGCAGCGAGTGCTGCCGCCCTGGGACTAATGCCCCCGGCTCGCCGCACTTTGCACGCCAGCACTTCCTACTTCCCCCCCCCCCCTCCTCCCCTTCCACACAGCCAGCTGCCACTCTCTGGTCGGCGCCACAGCACCACAGCTGCACTTCTTTTCACCGTCGGGCTTTGCCTGCGAAATAGCATCTCGGTAATTAAGAGCTCTTTGAGGCGGCAACGCGGCTCGCTGCGGCCCCGACCGCCGGCCGCCGGCCGCCGTCCACCACCGCCGCCCACCAGACACCCGCCACGAGCTGTCCGCCCCTCTTCTGCGGCCGCGGGGCTCCCGGCTCTGGCGCGTGGTGGGATGCAAATGACTCACGCACTTTATTCCGCATCAGTACAAGCGCACATTCACAGAGACCACTTGTCTCACTCGTGCTGTCGAGAGAAGAACGCTTGCGAGTAGACGACTCCTCTAAGGACGTACCTCCTTCCGCATTCCTTTCAGTCTCCACATATAATTTCGTAATTTCAGCCCATTATGTGGCTTGTTGTTGCTTGGCCAACATATTGGGCTGATACATAAGTTCGCATGTTTTTCTACAAGTTTAACCTCTTCAGTCCAGAAGATAAACAAAGAATGGAAAAATATTTCAGTCACTTTTTTTGGTGCAATTGATCTCAAAGTAGCACACAAAAACTTATTTTCAAATTTTATTTTAAATAATGTTTGAATAATTGAATGTACATGTATGTGTACATTGGGTCCTAACAGAAAAAGAAATGCCGATCTCGTGGTATTTTCATATTTTTATTTACAATGAAAAATGTTCACATTACTTCTTATTTTTACGTACACATTACATTTTATGAACACATTACTTCTCATGTTTATGGAATTTAGCAAAAGAAATGTTTTTTAATACGCACAAATAAACTTTGCACTTTTCACACATTATGCGATAGCGTGACTTGCATCCTGGCAGCAAAAATACTCTCAGTACATTCATGAGGGTGGCCAACTCTTCACATTTGCTTTCTCTAGTTGGCTTTGGCACAATTCATCTTCGTTTTGTACGGTTTGATGCTCTTCATCTTCACCTGTGTTACACTCGGAGAAATTTCTTTCGACAGTTCCAGTTAGCCGGCCAGAGTAGCCGAGCGGTTCTAGGCGCTACAGTCTGGAACCGCGCGACCACTACGGTCCCAGGTCCGAGTCCTGCCCCGGGCATGGATGTGTGTGATGTCCTTAGGTTAGTTAGATTTAAGTAGTTCTAAGTTCTAGGGGACTGATGACCTCAGAAGTTAAATCCCATAGTGCTCAGAGCCAGTTCCAGTGGGTGTACAATTTTCGAAGACTTCACCAAGTAGTGGGCCAAGTGAACTCTGAAGTTAAGGTGAGACATCCACTTTTGTTTTGGTATCCCTTCTTTTTCACAACACCTTTTGTACATAATCCATGAATTAATAGTGGCAAACCATTACGTTCAGGTGGAGTTGGAAGCACATCAACACAAACCTCGTCTTCATCTGACGTGGTACTCAAGTCGCTCGTCTCAAGTAGTTTTATAAATAATTCATCGTCTGTCAGAGCTGAGAAGCGAAAATTAAATAAAGTGAAGGTAACTATTGAGGTAATTGATAAAGAAATGAAAGGAAACGTAATAACAAAACTAAAATTTTAGAGCTTTTACTGAAATTAGTACCCAGGACCAATAGATTACATGTCCATCATGCCCCCTGTAACACCTACAACGACGTTGCTCCCACTCTACCGTATTAGCAGCTAGACTTACAGATTTTAATTTAGATTACGTTTTAAATTACGATTTCGCTGTGAGATCATTCTTAGCGTTAGTTCCACTACATTCTGTGAGCTAAGACCTTATGTACACAAAGGTGTACTTCAAATTCAACAGTTGATGTTTGTAAAACTACGAAAATATCGTTTTAAATGCATGCACATATCACTTCCTTGATGTCTTGTTTGGAGTAAAACACGATAAAAACAGCAAAACAATTAAAAAACGAATATTGAAACTGAATTTACCTTTCTCGCGTGTCGCAGATGACGCCATCCTGGAGGTCGGAAGTTTCAGGATGCCAGAAAACCCGCAATACGGACTTGTGCGCGACCTAGAAAACGCACGATGTGCACGGTCGTGCACATCATGTCTCAATTCGGGAAAACGACACTTTGCAGGATGACA
This sequence comes from Schistocerca nitens, assembly GCF_023898315.1. Lineage (NCBI taxonomy): Eukaryota > Metazoa > Arthropoda > Insecta > Orthoptera > Acrididae > Schistocerca > Schistocerca nitens. The sequence goes on along the minus strand of NC_064619.1, from coordinate 544,291,470 downwards.
CTACAAAGACCTGATGTGCACATGTGTGTACGTCGAGACTGAAGAGGTTAATGAACACAGCAGATACACATAACAGAGCCTTTCGTTGCCAGTAATATATTCTCCTTCACTGTTTACAACAGTCTGCCAACAATGAAGTAACTTTTCTATTCTGCGGCCGTGGAAATCATGTGGTTTTGAGGCGAAGAACTCGTCGAGCCAAGTTCGGAGCACATTTTTATCCGGAAAGGAAGTTGCTTTGAAGGTTAGCCGATAGTGAGCGGAAAAGGTCAAAATCTGAGGGCACGAGATCAGGGTCTTCAGATGGGTGCGGAACAACTTCCCAATCCAACTCCTGTATAGCGCTTTTTATCAGTCTAACAGAATGGTGGTGGGCGTTATCGTGGAGTAGCATCACTTCACGCAGTCTCCCCCGTCGTTTGTCTTGGACTGCGTCTGCAAGAAACCTCACGTGTTGACAATAAATGCCAGTAGCGGCTGGCTACACTTCGAGAAAGCAATTCGTAACACATCAAACCGACGCTGTTCCAACAGATGCGTAATATCATCTTCTGTGAACGCCTGCAGTTTTTTGTACGGGGAGTTACTGCTTTGTTTGGGCTCAACCACTCCTTTCTTTTCCTTATGTTAGCAGAAGAAACCGTTTCTCGTCACCAGTAACGGTACATGACAGGAATGGTTGGTGCTGTAACTGATGACGAGCAAGTAGAGATACACATATGGCAACACGCTGCTTTTCGTGATTTTGGCTCAGAGCATGCCGTGCATCGATGTTTTAACCTTCCCCATTGCACGTAAATGTTGCACCATGGTTCAGCACATCTGCCAGTTTTCGAGTACACAAACGTGAATCATTGTGGATTAATACCTTTAAATGATCTTCAACAAAGCCCGAAGGTATTTCTGAAATTGGAGAGTCACTAATGTCAAAACGATCCTCGTTAAAACTGGGAAACTGCCCCTTCTCACCGTGTTCCGTCCAGTGGCATTATCCACACACACGGCACAAATGTTTCTCGTTGGCTCCGCTGCTGTCACTCCTCTACTGAACTCAAACAGAAGAATATGTCGGAAATGTTCAGATTTGTCCACTTGGCACTTCATTTTCTAGCGTCCACAGCTCCACTCACAACCTCCAAATGACAAAAATCACAATATGTAAACTCATGTAGTAACAGTGAACTACGAATATAAAATGATAATCGATAAATAAACTCACGGCTACAGAAACACCAAAATACAAAACGAAAACGCTACGAGCTTACGCATCAACCTAATACATTTCAAACATTAGAATGCATTTCAAAAATGCGTATTTTTACCACACGGTTAGGGAGAAAAAGGTCGATTCAACTGAGCTGTGCACCACAGACATTTCCTGAACCGTTTAAGACGTACTGAACTCTGCACACTGCCGAAATGCAATCCAAAGCGCGATTCAGCCTCTTTGCCTGTCCTAATCAGGGGGCTGTTTAGCTTCCCATCAGGGGGCAAGCACGCAGTATACCGTGTCCAGTTAACGCCGTCCTAATCAGCTCGCTTTACAACAGGACGAAGGACATCCATTGGCAGCGGCTGCCGGTTACATGGGACGAGGACGAGAAGCAACTGCCAAAACGTACAGCACTTTGAGCGAACGTCTGTACTGCCTGTCTGTCACTTCACATGCTCGAACTGCTGTAAGACGGCCTTACTATTACGTCTGCTGCTGCTTAGCTACGGAAATTGCAGGCAAAGTGCAGTTGTTGAACCATATAGGGCCTCGCAATGTGTAGACTATAGGAGGAACTAGTCCGGTTATCCCCTCTGCCCTGGGGGTCCTTGTGCTGTGTGTTTGCGGTTCTTCAGTTGATGTCAATTCTGCTGGGAGTAATTTTCCATTAGTTACACTAGTCAAGTTTGTATGGCTTCTCTGCCTGGGGGTCCTTGTGCTGTGTGTTTGCGGTTCTTCAGTTGATGTCAATTCTGCTGGGAGTAATTTTCCATTAGTTACACTAGTCACGTTTGTATGGCTTCTCTGGTGTCACCGCCAGACACCACACTTGCTAGGTGGTAGCCTTTAAATCTGCCGCAGTCTGCTAGTATACGTCGGACTCGCGTGTCGCCAGTATCAGTGATTGCAGACCGAGCGCCGCCACACGGCACGTCTAGTCTAGAGAGACTCCCTAGCACACGCCCCAGTTGTACAGCCGACTTTGCTAGCGATGATTCACTGACTACATACGCTCTCATTTGCAGAGGCGACAGTTTAGCATAGCCTTCAGCTACGTCATTTGCTACGACCTAGCATGGCGCCATATTCAGTTACTATAACTACTGTCTTCAAGAATGTATTCGGAACAGATAATATTGTGACTTATGTACCGTCAAGAGCGACGTTCATCATTAATGGATTAAAGTTAAGTATCAAACTAATCATGTCCGCTTTCTGAATTCTCATTCCTTGTCATGTTCCAGACCTCTTCACGTCAGCCTGCGTGAGCTAAAACGTAACACGGTGTTGGCACTTCTGCCAACACAAAAGCTTCATCTTTATTTCTGTCTGTTGGCTTTGTTCTCTGTGGATAATTCACGAATATTGTGAGTTGTGCATGTAACGTGTACTCAGCGTAAAGGCAATTTTGATTTTCCTCTCTTTACAGCAACTGTGTCGGTGTTCTGTTTCAAATTATGTTTATATACTCTTATAAGAATTTTAAAAAAAGCAAGCTGTTCATATTGCTGAGGGTTCGTGTCCGTTCACACTACAAATTTCCTATTTATTGGGATCGAGCCCGATTTGTAATTTTGCAGTATTGATTGCGATTGCTTGTGTGTGCAGAGAATACACTCCTGGAAATTGAAATAAGAACACCGTGAATTCATTGTCCCAGGAAGGGGAAACTTTATTGACACATTCCTGGGGTCAGATACATCACATGATCACACTGACAGAACCACAGGCACATAGACACAGGCAACAGAGCATGCACAATGTCGGCACTAGTACAGTGTATATCCACCTTTCGCAGCAATGCAGGCTGCTATTCTCCCATGGAGACGATCGTAGAGATGCTGGATGTAGTCCTGTGGAACGGCTTGCCATGCCATTTCCACCTGGCGCCTCAGTTGGACCAGCGTTCGTGCTGGACGTGCAGACCGCGTGAGACGACGCTTCATCCAGTCCCAAACATGCTCACTGGGGGACAGATCCGGAGATCTTGCTGGCCAGGGTAGTTGACTTACACCTTCTAGAGCACGTTGGGTGGCACGGGATACATGCGGACGTGCATTGTCCTGTTGGAACAGCAAGTTCCCTTGCCGGTCTAGGAATGGTAGAACGATGGGTTCGATGACGGTTTGGATGTACCGTGCACTATTCAGTGTCCCCTCGACGATCACCAGTGGTGTACGGCCAGTATAGGAGATCGCTCCCAACACCATGATGCCGGGTGTTGGCCCTGTGTGCCTCGGTCGTATGCAGTCCTGATTGTGGCGCTCACCTGCACGGCGCCAAACACGCATACGACCATCATTGGCACCAAGGAAGAAGCGACTCTCATCGCTGAAGACGACACGTCTCCATTCGTCCCTCCATTCACGCCTGTCGCGACACCACTGGAGGCGGGCTGCACGATGTTGGGTCGTGAGCGGAAGACGGCCTAACGGTGTGCGGGACCGTAGCCCAGCTTCATGGAGACGGTTGCGAATGGTCCTCGCCGATACCCCAGGAGCAACAGTGTCCCTAATTTGCTGGGAAGTGGCGGTGCGGTCCCCTACGGCACTGCGTAGGATCCTACGGTCTTGGCGTGCATCCGTGCGTCGCTGCGGTCCGGTCCCAGGTCGACGGGCACGTGCACCTTCCACCGACCACTGGCGACAACATCGATGTACTGTGGAGACCTCACGCCCCACGTGTTGAGCAATTCGGCGGTACGTCCACCCGGCCTCCCGCATGCCCACTATACGCCCTCGCTCAAAGTCCGTCAACTGCACATACGGTTCACGTCCACGCTGTCGCGGCATGCTACCAGTGTTAAAGACTGCGATGGAGCTCCGTATGCCACGGCAAACTGGCTGACACTGACGGCGGCGGTGCACAAATGCTGCGCAGCTAGCGCCATTCGACGGCCAACACCGCGGTCCCTGGTGTGTCCGCTGTGCCGTGCGTGTGATCATTGCTTGTACAGCCCTCTCGCAGTGTCCGGAGCAAGTATGGTGGGTCTGACACACCGGTGTCAATGTGTTCTTTTTTCCATTTCCAGGAGTGTATTATCGTTAGTCGGAGCCAACTGCGCGTATTTGTTGAATTTATTTGCACATCTTTAACGAGACCCATTTGTTTTTCAGTGATCTTTAACAGTGGATGATTATCCGCTCTGAGCTGACAGCTAAATGAAAATTAATGTTATTTTACTGGTATGCAACACCTGCCAATATAAATGTTTTTCTCCTTTAGTTAATACTGTCCTCGTTAATGAACCTTAATAGTTCTCTACCTTCGCTGAAATAGTTCAATTTCTAATTCTAAGGTTGTATTGCTTATTTGTTTGGATTCGAGAAATCTCAGTAGTTGGTATCTTCAATGAAGTTATTCAGTTCTTAATTTTAAAATAGCGCGGATCATTGGTTTGCGTTCATTCACTTTCCTCCGAATTACTGAGGACCTGTTAAAGAAATGCATACGTACATAAATATTTTTAATATCATTCCTAAGTGAGTAAGTTTTTTTAAGGGGGGCGAGGGGGGGGGGCGCTTATCACGTTACCACTCCCAGCTCCTTTCTAGCTGCAGCCTCTCATGAACTTTTAAAAAACCCTCACTAAATGGCGTATAGTCTCTTTATACAGGGCGTCCCTGGAAGAAAGGTCAGTAGTCAATGACATGACAGGAAAAATCGTTTGAAACAAGAAAATTCTGGTAAACCTGGGCTCTAAAATGGATACCCTATGAGTATTTCATTAGTCGAGGAGATCTGTTTCACAGTAGCGAAAATAATGTGCTTGTTACTCTTGATATGCACTTTAGAGCCCTGGTTTACTAATCTGTTCCCCTTGTTTTGGTCCGTACTACCACCTCACACACAAGAAAAGCTCAGGTTGCAGTAGAAGAAATTTGTTTCACAGTATCGAACATGAAGAAGTGTTCACAGATATTGGTGTATGCATTTTAAGATGTATTATGTATTATACGTTGTCGTGTTGGAAGTCAGATCTGGAATCTGGAGCCGGCCGCATTGACCGAGCGGTTCTCGTCGCTACAGTCTGGAACCACGCGATCGTTACGGTCGCAGGTTCGAATCCTGCCTCGGGCATGGATGTGTGTGATGTCCTTAGGTTAGTTAGGTTTAAGTAGTTCTAAGTTCTAGGGGACTGATGACCTCAGAAGTTAAGTCCCATAGTGCTCAGAGCCATTTGAACAACTTTTTTGGAATCTGGAGAGATTTGTAGAGATTGAATAAGAGCCCCTAACCGTTCTTTCGACCAATTTGTCGTCTTCTAAAGTTGTCTCCCAGCACAGAAGGCAGCTCGTCAGTCGTGGGATCTTCTTCGGCGGAGGCTGCTATGCTGTCATCTCTAACTTGAACCTGTGTTTGTGCTTTCTTTTTTGTGGGATGCCACTTGGCCAGGTTAGTCTCTGTATCTACAGAGGGCAAAATCTGTAGTACTGACCAAGATGGTTGACGACACCTCTCATTAATGTATCCTGTTTGTTTCTATTTTAAAATATCACTTTTTAAATTGTCTTCTACAACACTCGACAAAGTCTTTTTAATAGTACGGTAAACTTTTCTGACAACTTCTGTATGGAGTACTACATGTCCGTCCAAAACAGAGATACACGTCCGGCTCTGAAAAACAACCGAAACAGGGTGAGTAGCACAGCCGTAGTATTTCGTCACCCAGGCGCGCCAAAGCGACCCGAACGTATCCGAACCACTACGGTAGTAATATTACTCTCATGTTTCTCAAAACTAATGAAATTTAATAAACAAAAACGGTAGAGTCGTAGGGTAACCACGAGAGATTGTCATACTGAAAGCTAAGTTAAATACAATGGAAAGCCTATAAATAATTAATAGGAGAAGTTAGGCGATTTGGCGCGTAACACCCGAATGTGCCGACCAATTAGAAGCAAGTTCAGTACAATTAACGGACTCTCCCACGGGACTGGTATATACTGTACCTTCTGCTGCTTGTACCTCACTCCACTATTGTACCATATGCTACTTAACTTGTATCAAGCTGCATCAAGGCGAGTTTACAGCAAGATAAAATACTGGTGGCCATAACCAAGAATATCACACTGTGTGGATTAAACTTTTGTGTTTCGCATGATCCTTCCTGTAATATCCGTGAATGTTGACCATTCCTCCAGGGAGATGATGTACTTTAATCACACGTATATCAATTTTTCTTTTTCAAATGTATCTCTAATAATACCTGGTACTAGTGTCGTAACATCCTATGAAAAAAATTCAACTCTACGTGAAGGTGACAAACGACAACGTGTGGAGTTCTGTAATTTCGTTCTTGGGAAGATGGAGGATGACAGGATTCTTCGACGCTTAATGTTTTGTGCCGACACAACATTCCATGTAAATGAAAAGGTGAACCGTCATTCTATGAAAGTGTCTTGATTTTTCATTAGCCTTGCTTCCATTATTAGCCGTAACGTCAGAATTGCCTCTCTCGTCCCTTTACTTTTCCTAAAGCCAAACTGATCGTCACCTAGCGCATTCTCAATTTTCTTTCCCATTGTTCTGTATATTATTCTTGTAAGCAGCTTCGATGCCTGAGCTGTTAAACTGATTGTGCGATAATTCTCGCACTTGTCAGCTCTTGCCGTCTTCGGAATTGTGTGGATCATGCTTTCCGAAAGTCAGATGGTATGTCGCCAGACTCATATACTCTACACACCAACGTGAATAGTCGTTTGCCACTTCCCCCAATGATTTTAGAAATTCTGATGGAATGTTATCTATCCCTTCTGCCTTATTTGACCGTAAGTCCTCCAAAGCTCTTTTAAATTCAGATTCTAATACCGGATCCCGTATCTCTTCTAAATCGACTCCTGTTTCTTCTTCTATCACATCAGACAAATCTTCAGCCTCATAGAGGCTTTCAATGTATTCTTTTCACCTATCTGCTCTCTCCTCTGCATTTAACAGTGGAATTCCCGTTGCACTTTTAATGTTACCACCGTTGCTTTTAATGTCACCAAAGGTTGTTTTGACTTTCCTGTATGCTGAGTCTGTCCTTCCGACAATCATATCTTTTTCTATGTCTTCACATTTTTCCTGCAGCCATTTCGTCTTAGCTTCCCTGCACTTCCTATTTATTTCATTCCTCTTCTGTTACCCATGGTTTCTTTGCAGCTACCTTCTTTGTACCTATGTTTTCCTTCCCAACTTCTGTGATGGCCCTTTTTAGAGATGTCCATTCCTCTTCAACTGTACTGCCTACTGCGCTATTCCTTATTGCTGTATCTATAGCGTTAGAGAACTTCAAACGTATCTCGTCATTCCTTAGTACTTCCGTATCCCACTTCTTTGCTTATTGAATCTTCCTGACTAATGTCTTGAACTTCAGCCTACTCTTCATCACTACTTTATTGTGATCTGAGTCTATATCTGCTCCTGGGTACGCCTTACAATCCAGTATCTGATTTCGGAATCTCTGTCTGACCATGATGTAATCTAATTGAAATCTTCCCGTATCTCCCGGCCTTTTCCAAGTATACCTCCTCCTCTTGTGATTCTTGAACATGGTATTCGCTATTACTAGCTGAAACTTGTTGCAGAACTCAATTAGTCTTTCTCCTCTTTCATTCCTTGCCCCAGGCCCATATTCTCCTGTAACCTTTTCTTCTACTCCTTCCCCTACAACTGCATTCCAGTCGCCCATGACTATTAGATTTTCGTCCCCCTTTACATACGGCATTACCCTTTCAATATCCTCATACACTTTATCTGTTCATCTTCAGCTTGCGACGTCGGCATGTATACCTGAACTATCGTTGTCGGTGTTGGTCTGCTGTCGATTCTGATTAGAACAACCCGGTCACTGAACTGTTCACAGTAACACACCCTCTGCCCTACCTTCCTATTCATAACGAATCCTACACCTGTTATACCATTTTCTGCTGCTGTTGATATTACCCGATACTCATCTGACCAGAAATCCTTGTCTTCCTTCCACTTCACTTCACTGACCCCTACTATATCTAGATTGAGCCTTTGCATTTCCCTTTTCAGATTTTCTAATTTCCCTACCACGTTCAAGCTTCTGACCGACTCGTAGAACGTTATCCTTTCGTTGATTATTCAATCTTTTTCTCATGGTAACCTCCCCCTTGGCAGTCCCCTCCCGCAGATCCGAATGGGGGACTATTCCGGAATCTTTTGCCAATGGAGATATCATCATGACACTTCTTCAATTACAGGCCACATGTCCTGTGGATACACGTTACGTGTCTTTAATGCAGTGGTTTCCATTGCCTTCTGCATCATCATGTCGTTGATCATTGCTGATTCTTCCGCCTCTAGTAGCAATTTCCCACCCCTAGGACAAGAGAGTGCCCTGAACCTCTATCCGCTCTTCCGCCCTCTTTGACAAGGCCGTTGGCAGAAGGAGGCTGACTTCTTATGCCGGAAGTCTTCGGCCGCCAATGCTGATTATTTATCAAAATTTAGGCAGTGGCGGGGATCGAACCCGGGACCGAAAACGTTTTGATTATGAATCAAAGAGGCTACCCCTAGACCACGGGTCCCTCCTTGTACTAGCAACTCTAAAAGAATGAGAAAAACCTGTTTCATTCACAGATTGGTTCAATTTTAAATCACAACGAATAACATGGAAATCATATTAAAATTATAAAAAAGAGAAAAAAGTCTTAAGAAACTGGCATGTTATTAATATTTCGTGGAAAACTTACTCACTTTTCGCGTAACACTGGTTTTCCGTGGGAAGTGAATAAGTGCTCCACTTAACATTTAATAGCAGGGGGTTTTCTTTCTCGACATTTTGATGACCGTATTTTTTTTATAATTTTATTATGATTTCTGTGTTGTTAGTTATGGCTTAAAATTAATCACTGAATAAAGCAAGCTTTTATCAGTTCTCTAAAATTTTATTAACCTTCAAAATATACAAGGTGTAGCATCCTTCTCAAATTGCTGTGTCAGAGGAAAAGTTTGGGAACCACTACTCTAGAATATAGACGCCTCAGAGAGACTCAAAATCGGAACTCGATATAGGTATCTGCTGGCTTCGTGGAAACACACCAAAGCTACGGGACGTGGACGGCGAGAGGAGATGGGGGGAGACAGTGGCAGCCCAGCTGCGAACCCCGTTTGTCCGCCCTATGCTGAGCGCCTTTAACTTGTCACCGTGACGTAGCAGAATTTACCGACCAAAAGACAGAGAGCGAGAAAACAAATGCATTAGCATTTGGCGTGGCCCGCAGTAAGTTCCCCAGGTCAAGTTCCACGATATAGCGTAATGATGTGGAACGAGTCAGTTTTGCGGAGGATTATGTGACCCCGGCCCGTGTTTTTACAGCTGGTCACATAATGGACAACAGTGTTTAGTAAATTGACACAAGAAGCATATTTGCAGTATATAAACTAAAGTTTATCTTCTTGAAACAAAAACAGTTGCCCAGAGGAAATATGATCGGCTTATTTTCCAATACACCACAATCAGATTCGGATAACTGCAAGACCTGGGTAACTTACATGTGACTGAAATATGCTGTGTGCCATAGATTACGCACACATGATTGCAGAAATGTACACGGCCCCTGGTCTGAGTTTCATTACAGTGCGAAGTTCTCTCATAATTCTTTAATCAGCTTGTAAACGTCGCGCCATGGTGGCAGATGTCACAATAGGCTCTTGGGAAACCCGCCAGTCGGTGAGTGGCCAGTGAGTCAGGTAGGGAAGTCGACCGATAGAACGTTCGCGATGCGTAGTAGGCAGCCCACTACACATTTTGCATGCTGTATATGTGCGTGAAATGCTGGTCCTGCTCATACCAAGACGCAATGGGATTTTCTCATTACTATTTGAGTCACTTTACTCATCGTTCTTAATGACTTTCTCAACAATTCTGTGCTCTTATATACTGGGTGATCAAAAAGTCAGTATAAATTTGAAAACTGAATAAAGCATGGAATAATGTAGATAGAGAGGTACAAATTGACACACATGCTTGGAATGACATGGGGTTTTATTAGAACAAAAAAAAAAAAAAGAAATACAAAAGTTCAAAAAATGACGTTACTGCTGTTAAATATCTTCATTCATTGCTGTTACACGTGTGTTTGAAGGAAGCGTTTAAGGATTGTTGGTCATTTTTACAGGTTCTTGCCTCAAAACCATTAATTATTTAATTCTTTCAATGTCTAAGGGAATATTTGCCAAGTTAGTATTGGGTATCTCCAATTATTCGTTTATTGCATTAAAACACATTAATTGATAAAAACTTAATAACATTTCTTCATTTGCCGGCCGGGGTTGCCGAGCGCTAGGGTCGCAGGTTCGAATCCAGCCTCGGGCATGTATGTGTGATACCCTTAGGTTAGTTAGGTTTAAGTAGTTCTAAGTTCTAGGGGACTGATGACCTTAGAAGTTAAGTTCCATAGTGCTCAGAGCCATTTGAATCATTTCTTCAATTACTTGCGCTTAGCAGCTAGACATGTAAAATGATAAAACTAGTGCTAATAGTCAATTCAGTACCCATACGTATTAATTTCTTTGGTTAAACGTGCTGGTCATTCTTTCCAAATGGCGTGGCCGATGTCACCTACTTCAAGTGGTATGAGGATGGAAATATTTCATAAGATCAACAGTATCCGTCGAAATAATCTCAAATATTAGATTTTACGTGGTTCAAGTGCGTGCCGGCACGGTAGCTGAGCTTGCTCTGTCAGAGAACTGGTTGGCCTCTATAATAAAAAACTGAATGCAAGGATCAACAAACGAACTTTAGCGGATGTCATGTGACGTCCGCAACGACCAAACACAACGAACAAAACAAAGCGGTCTAAGGCGCTGCAGTCATGGACTGTGCGGCTTGTGCCGGCGGAGGTTCGAGTCCTCCCTCGGGCGTGGGTGTGTGTTTGTCCTTAGGTTGGTTGTTGGTTATTTTTGGGGAAGGAGACCAGACAGCGAGGTCATCGGTCTCATCGGATTAGGGAAGGACGGGGAAGGAAGTCGGCCGTGCCCTTTGAAAGCAACCATCCCGGCATTTGCCTGGAGCGATTTAGGGAAATCACGGAAAACCTAAATCAGGATGGCCGGACGCGGGGTTGAACCGTCGTCCTCCCGAATGCGAGTCCAGTGTCTAACCACTGCGCCACCTCCCTCGGATTGTCCTTAGGACAATTTAGGTTAAGTAGTGTGTAAGCTTAGGGACTGATGACCTTAGCAGTTAAGTCCCATAAGATTCCACACACATTTGAACATTTTTTGAACAAAACAAAACGTGCGCATTTCCGCTGAATTAGTTCAAACACATCCCACTCCGCGGCCTTACTCTTGGTCGCCAGCTACATATTCTAACTCTGTCGAACACATAATCAGTACTCTGCTGTAGGAAGACAGTTTGCTAGTGCTCTGTGTTGCCGTAAAATACGCATTTGACTTATTGGGCTACAAAAGTACACTGCAACACTATTTTCGTGTGCGAACAATGCATACGGGTTGCAGTATTTAATAGTTATGTGGCTTCCACCTCTGTATAGGCCTAACTTAACCTGGTCGTGTATCAGTTCAGTCTCCAGGTAGTCCTACATGATACTGACACCAGAAATGTGCTCTTACTGCCAACTTCATTGTTCTTTCCACGTGATTTTATAATAATAGAGATAAAATCACATGACCTTCCAGCATGAGTGATTTTATTTCACAATGCAGACGGAATTTAGTTTCCTCTAAAAACGTTTTAAGCGAAAACGTTCACAAATTTCCAAAATAAGAAAGCTTATTGCCCAGGTAGAAAGAGCTTTACAAAACTAAATACGCTCATTCTGGGCCATATCGAACTTTTCGTCTGATAGCACTGCGAACTATTTTTTCCTGTGGTATTAGTAATGCCTAAATCTACGATAGCACTGAAGATACAAAACCATTATCAACCAAAGGCTGATTTCACCTCAAACACAAGCGCATGTATAATACGGCCTCTAGTGGGGACTGTCCTCTCCTTCCTCCAGCGAGCATTGAAAACCTTATACAGAAACGTATACAATTCTATGAATACTTTGAACGCTAGAATTGACGTGGTCGTTCTAAACTAATAAATAATAGTTAACAATGAATCCGAATTTGTAGAACTTACAGGATTCGATCCCGATAGCGACAGATTACAAACTTCGTGCTTTACCCAACACGCTATCCCTCCACTTGTGTGAAATGTTAACTACCTGTATGTTGTAATATGTGTATTGGACTAAAAACGCTGACATGTTGTCATTATTATTAAGTGTGATGTTTAGAGACAAAATACATTTCCACGATACTCGAAAAATGCTTACGGGGGAATTATTTATGAAATCTTTTTCAGTGTGTGTATTTGGGAATGGAGGTGTCATCAGAGGTGACTGAAGTGGTCTCCATCTCTTATGGCAATTCGTTTCCTGTTGCCTTGTTGGTAGGTTGTTACTTATGATACGTCACAGCTTGAGGAATTTGATAAATATCGCATTCTAGCTCTGTATGAAGGTAGGTACTGTATAGGACTCATTTCCGGTGCCTTAGGATACAACAAATCTGCGATTTATCTGTGGGTAAAGAGGACGGCGCGCGAAGGCCGCGTCAACCTTCTTCGTCGCCCTGAATGTCCACGGACTACCGCAGAGTATCAAGACAATAATATACTCCACTGCAATGATGAAGACGCTTCCAGCATTAGCAAAGAAACTAGGGACATCCTCCAAACGAGTGTGAGCTCGTTCACTTTACGCCGTAGTCTTGACGAGAAAGGAAAGTATGGACGAATATCGGCGATTAGAAAATGTTGGAAGTGCAACATATAGCTGCCAGATTAAACTTCGCGGTAGTATAAAGGAAGAAAAGCTGTAATACTGGGTGCCAGTTATATTTACGACCGTCAAGGTGTTTTCTTCTATGCCGAATAGTTCTCTCCACGTGTATCGTCGCAGTGGAGCGAAACACGACAGCAAATATCTCCATCAGAGGCAAAGGTGTAGCGGAATTTCTCTCATAGCCCGTGGATGAATACGTAAAAAATGTGTGTGAAAGCCTATGAGACTCAACTGATAAGGTCATCAGTCCCTAAGCTTACACACTACTTAACCTAAATTATCCTAAGGACAACCACACACTCATCCATGCCCGAGGGAGGACACGAATCTCCGCTGGGACCAGCCTCAGGGAATGGATACGACCAAACGGTTGCTTCCTTCCGTTCGTCAGAGATTTTCAGCAGCAGAATAATCTTTATACTCGACTGTTCCCCAGTCCACATAGCGAATTTATTTCAAATGAACGGAGACGTTGGTCTGTTAGAATGGTCTCCCAAAGGTGCTCCTCCTTGCGGGTCTCTCACAAGGACTCTGTTGTCCTCTGCCGGCTGCGCATTGGCCACACATGGATAACCCACAGCTATTTATTGCGCCGCGAGAACCCAGCTTTATGTCAGTGCGGGTCAGCTTTGACGGTGGTCCACAACTTGTTGGACAGCCAGCTTTTAACTCCGCTCAGGCAGACGTTTACACTGCCTGATACGCTTCCTGCACTTTTATCAGATGAGGTTGCGATGGCAGATTTAGTTTTGAGTTTTATTCGTGCAGGGGGTTTTTATCGCTTGATCTGTTTGTCCTTTTTTGTGTTGAGTCTGGCCTTTGGCCTACGATTTTAGACTGGGGTGTTTAGTGCGTTTCTTGGTGGTTGGATTTTCCTTCTTTGTTTCTATGGTCGGCCAACCACTGTCACACTCGGTGTGACCTTAATTCCTTTTGTCTGGTCTCTGTCTCTGTCTTTCTTGTCCAGTGTCGTCTCTTGTCATCTCCATTGATTGTTCTTATTCTTTGTGGGTGGTTAAAGTTCGTGGAAAAAGGGACCGATGGCCCTAGTAGTCTGGTCCCTTCAATCCCACAAACCAACCAACCAACCAACAGAACTGATTCGTTACATGGCAATAAATATGATCACCCTCAGGGATCTATGTTTGTCAGTCTGCACAAACTGGGCACACTGCAGAGGAAATAGAGGAAATATTATCATTTGCTAGTGACATTCACTGACGCGTCCTTTAGTGGGCTGGTGGTGTAGAGTATTAAAAATAGTTTCAAAATATACTCTTTACATTGTATTTCCTCTATGTACTAAAATTACAAGTCTAAAGGAACCAGAAACCTAATTTCCCCTTTTTACACAACATTAATGGTAATCTAGTGCAGTAATACATTCACAACAGAGTTCTAGGCTGGGAGTCCACTTCTGAAGACTTTCGTACTCTAGAGTTAATCGCCCAACACAGGCGCGGTTACCGCAACAAGCATCATACCCGCCGAGGAGTCCCCTGTGTGTCGAACGGACTGCTTGGGATCTGCTGCTTGTACTCCCGCTGTCGTTATGCCTAGAATAATACTCTTCACAGTTGGTGTGAGTTTCTACGGAGAAAGACTGAGTGCAAGCGGCCCATTGTATTCTCGATGGAAACACAGACAGGTTATCTTACTTTAAAGTCTGGGAACGAAGTTATGAAGAAAATAAGCTGATTGAAATTGACGCAGTAGGTACTCTGCTTGTTTTTGAGACGCCGAGTATGGAAGAGTGCGAGAACTTAATAGCTGCTAACATGAGTGTCGTGGAATTTTGACACGGGGATGGCAAAGTTACTTTTCTGGTAATTGCTCGTGCAACCTAAGGTGTGATAATCTCTGAAGTTTTTAATCTGCCAATACGATTAAGAAACTGGCTTCTGAACATTTTTATCGAACATATTCCGATATATTTTACTCTTATCTTATAGGACACTACAAAATGTTTTTCAAATTCCGACCACGGCCGTTTCCTGTTGGAGCGGATATATGCGCGGCATGCTATGTGCTTATGACCATATCTTTCCCGTCGGTATTTCATTTTTTGTTGCTAGTCAAATTTTGTTAAACCGGGGTCATGTCGTTTGTATGAAAGATTGTACTTTTTGTCGTAGGCCAATCTGAAGACGCCTTGTATCGGGCAAAACGCGTTATTGGAGGACATTAGCGCAGTAACTACGGTAACTGTAAACGACAAATGTGGATTCCGCCAGTTAGATGTGAACAGTCAATGTTACGTAGTGGGTGTGTTATTGTAGTGTGTTGACGTTGGTATGGTTGTTTAGGGATTTGTCCAGTCGAATGTGGTTTTTCGCATTCCCCTCCACGGACCCTAGGTCACATAATACCCGTCTGCTAAGTATTACGCTGTAGATCTCTTAAGAAAAAGCGGGACTGCAATTTCCCTCAGCTTACAAGTTAAGTTCGCCGTTGCAAGAGATCATGAGCGTCGGAGAAGAGCAGAGCAGAGTTTCAGTGAGAGTGATTTCTACGTAGTTGGACGTAAGCTCCTTAAGCTTGTTAATGGAGCTCAATGATTGCGTAGCTTTACAGATTACTTTCCTTGTTACGGTTCAGCGTTTTAGAAAATAATCTCACTGCATTTGATAGTCTTCATTACAGTTCAGAGCAAAAGATAATGCCAGGTATTTGAATAGTGAATTTGATTGTTTTAATTGTATTATGCAGGGATTATCAGTATATAACATTCATTCCTACATTCTGTACGTAACTACCAACTTCAGTGCTGCCCTAAAATTTGACCCAGTCAATTCTGTAGTAACTTTTTAAGAGAACAAATGAGAATAGCATGATTAATGAAATTAAAGAGTTATGAAACTTACTTCACGTACACTATAAATAGAGAATAAAGTAACAAATCATCAGTTTTCAGTTGTTGAGTATAAAGAATATAGGTTCGCATTTAACAAATTCTCTACAGACGAGCCACGGAGTGGACTCGTTATCAAAAGTACTGGCCAGCGAAGACGAGTGTGTTGCCACGTGAAATTAAGTTCGATGCCGTGATAATAATAATCAACTTTTCAGAAGTAGCCATTCATTACCGAGAAGCTGAGAGAATCAAGACTTGGACTGTGTCAGCACATCTTGTGCAGATTTCAACGAAAGTAGAAATAAGAAGAACCAGGTATCTCACGTGGTAATAGTAAACAGAGATATTTCTCTTCCGTCAAGTAGCGAAAATTTTGATAAGGACGTTTGAATCGAAAAGATGTTAAGCGTTTATCAAGCTGTAACTTACATGTGTTCTCTGGTAATCACAATCTGTCCTGATAAGATACAGATATTCCAAGAGAGTGGTGTGGACTGTGTAGGCTACATATGTTATTCTTATCAGGACGTGCTGACTCCATACTGCCTTCATTGAGGGGGAAGAATGTACTGAAGCTTTCGGGAAGTATGTCTGAGGCATTATGAACGAATTGCAGTCTCAGACACATGTCGGGTATGAGCCGTGTGGATCGTTTGTCTCTTTAATAAAAGACTGAGCAGATTTTGCAGATCTGCAGGGAAGGAAGTAGTTGTGCGTAGGACAACAACGTAATAAAAATTACACTTTGTTTCGTGATAAAATCCCTTAAGGAAGAAAGCATACTTTTCTTACATAAATAAAAAAGTGTGACCGAAAAGAATGCAGTAATTAGAGGCCGGCCGGTGTGGCCGATCGGTTCTAGGCGCTACAGTCTGGAACCGCGCGACCGCTTCGGTCGCAGGTTCGAATCCTGCCTCGGGCATGGACGTGTGTGCCTTCCTTAGGTTAGTTAGGTTTAAGTAGTTCTAAGTTCTAGGGGACTGATGACCTTAGAAGTTAAGTCCCATAGTGCTCAGAGCCATTTGAACCAGTAATTAGAGAGGGATTTGATTGATGCCTTCAGTATCTATACTGTACGGTAGAGTCCTAAAGGAATGGATAGATGAACCAGTAGTAGAGAGAGAAGAGCAAAGTGCATTTCGAACCTGTATTGATGGACTATTTGCTTTACGAAAGAGCAGAGAATGCCTATAAATTAGAATACCAGTTTGATATTCGTGGACTTACATAATGCCTACGACTTGGTCCCGCTAAACAAGTTGTCGGAGGCCTTGTTGGAGAATGGTGTCTGTAGGAGTTAAGTATTAGCTGTGAAAGAGTTTATACTGGATGTGCCAGTTGTGTAAAGAAGGGTAAACAGGTTCCGTTGAATTTGAAATCACCTTTGGAATCCAGAAAGCATGCACTTTAGCTCTTGCTCAGTTCAATGTCTATTTAGAGGAACGTTTACAAGAATGAAATCATAAATGCTGTGGCACTGAAGTTTCAGAAGCATACGAGGTACGTTCAGTAAGCAATGCAAAACTTTTTTTCTGAAAGCGGTTTGGTTTTGTTGAGGGTTCGCCACGGCTTCACGAGCCCAGTGTGCAACTTAAAACTTTTTCTTCTGAGGAGACGTGGTGTGATAGCACTCCACGAATTTCCGTTTGTGTCGGGTTAGAAGTAATGAACCCATGTTCCATCGCCTGTGACGATGTTCGACAAAAAATTCTCACAATCAGCCTCGTAACGTGCAACCAAATTCAGTACAGATCGAGATTCGTTCCTCTTTATCGTCTTCTGGTAGGTGGCGTGGAACCCAGCGAATACACACCTTTGAGTTCCCAAAATGGTGGACGGCTGTGTCACTACCAACAGTGACGTCCTGTTGTGCACCTAGACGTTTGATTACGATACATCGATCACTTCTAATGAGAGTGTCCGCACGTCCCTACATTGCGGGAGTCATAGCTATGTCCGGCCAGCCGGCACGCGGGAGATAGGGCAACTTTGCGCGTCCTTATTGCGATGACGACAGACACTTTGTCCAACGACTCAGCGAGCCTTTGCTCATTGCCCAGCCTCCGTAAACATTCTGCAAGCGTCTATGAATAACTGCGAAGCTCTGGTTTGCGGCAAAAGAAAGTGAATGGCAAGTCTCTGCTTGATTTTGTCCATTATAAATAGTTTTCTTGAAAGCCTGTGACTGTAAAAGCAGTGGGTTTGTTTGTCCCATTTTCAAGTGTGTATCTTTGTAATATGCCATTTTTCGTCATGTTTTCGATGTGCACGTATCTGTTTTTTGTCGTTGACTTTACTATAACATATAGAAACGTGCAATTTTTAGTTAGTTATCGATTTTATAAGTAGTTGGAAGAACTAGTACTTACAGTTTTCTTATTGTCCATTTGTGCTTAGTGCATGTTAAACACCTCTCACAACTTTCAGTGCACAGTACACATAGAGAATAACTTACGTAAGTAAACAGTTAGAAAGATACTTTTAGATGTAGTTGACAGAGATAAGGTTACAGGTCACACAAGGTGTTTGTCTTAACACTATGGATTTGCTTACATCTATTTTACAGTGGTGTTCATGTGCATGTGGTACTGCGTTTATTTAAGTATACTGTCGAAGCGTCTGAAGAAATACACCGTTTTACTTTCACGTTTCTGTTTAGCATTTTGTCTTCGTATTTTCTGAAATGTGTATATATATCTCCATTTCTTCTAACAAATCCATTTCGTGCCCCTTTATTTAGTCGGTACAGTAACGGGAGACCCATTTGGAAAAGTAGAGCAAAATGTCAATGTACTCCACCGTCTAAACAATGGGCTTGAAATGGATTTGATACAAGAACTGGAGATACATACACATCGCAGGAAATAGGAAGACAAAATGTTAAACGAAAAACTTGAAAATTAATCGGTGAATTTCTTCAGATGCTTCGACAACGTACTAAAATAGAAGTAGTAAGACGTAGAAATAAACATTATTGTAAAATGAGTGTAAGCAAATCCATATTGTAAAAATAAATATCTTATGTACAAAAGCATATCTGTGGAGGACGTGTAAATTTATCTCTGTCAATTGCATCTAGAGACATGTTTATGAGTCTTTATTTATATAAGTTATTCTCAACGTCTAGTGTGCACTGAAAGTTGTGAGAGATGTTTAACATGTTTGAGTCTCTGCACAAGTGGACCGTAAGAAAAGTGTAAGTTAAAGTTCTTCCTGCAACATATAAAACTCGATAACTAACTAAAAGTTGCGCATTTTCTGTACACTACAGTAAAGTCAACGAAACGAACACCTCGAAAACAGTACGAAAAAAAAGGCATAATACAAAGAAATACACACTTAAAAATTAGAATCATTTCAGGAAAGGTGTCGTGTAGAACATTAATAATAGAAAATTGTGAGTGGTAGCAGAAAGTTATTTATAAACAAACCCAAGTGCACCTCCGATTAGGGGACTGATGACCATAGATGTTAAGTCCCATAGTGCTCAGAGCCATTTGAGCACCTCCGTTACTGACGCTATTTTGAAGGCTACGTGTAGCGCCGCCAAGTATCGAAACTTCATGAAGCTATAGAAAGGAATGTGTTGCCTTACCAGTACTTATGGAACGCCCCTAAATAAATTCCTTTCTGCGGATGCCCAAATGATAATAACAACAGATGTTGAACATGAGGAATATATATTCTGGAAAAAACAGAGAGTAATATGAGCAGTGTCCTCTATCAATAAAGTTTACCCAAACTTACTTGTATTGGGAGAAATGAGTTAAGACAAAAGGAAGTAAAGCTTTGAAAAATGTTGCGGTAATATTATTTGTTAGTGGAAAAAGCACAGAAGAAATAAAAAATGAAGTTCGACAAGGAAAGTTAAATTGTACCATAGGGAATAAAAAACTTACAATCAAAAACCGAAAAAGTATATACCGCGCAAGTGAGGAACGTATAGCAACGAATGGATTAGAAAACGGGGGAAATGGATTGCTGGAGCAGAAGACCCGGAATGTCTCTATTGTATCGCAGAAGAAGAGAGGAAATACGGGTAAAATGGAAGTTTAAAAGACTGTTATTGAAGTGAAACAATAAGGTTAATTTGATAAGGGAATCTTGAAAAGACGGCCGAGACGAGTAAGGCAATGGATACGCGTTGAACAGAAAGAGATAGACCAGAAAGAACAAGAACACGATGTAGATGAAGTAATCCAAAGATCTGCAATACAGCGATGGCTGTAAATATCCACGTGGCCAGAAATTTTTTCCCCGCCACAAGTTTAATACACCAAGAACATATCATTCAGCATCAACCAAGGAAATCTGTGAGGCTGTTGACGCTATCATTAAACGGAGATCATGCCAGGAACCTGCGCAGCAACAGCATAAAAGCAGTGAAACAAAGCCAGCAACACGTGATCGTTTAGACTTTTTTAGGCCCGGTATCTCAGAAGTTGTTAAGATGTGCAACATAGTAACTGAAATGTGTTTCTCATATTAACGGCTGCGGCAGAAGTTTTCAGGCATAATGCTGAAAATTAAGTCATAATTTTTTTTTTACAAAGACAAAGGAAAATATACGGAAACATACAGAAATGAGACACAAATGTTAACTACTGCCAAGATCTATTGTTCTTCTTGAATGAAAAATTGCTCAGACGTGTTTAAAGGAATCAAATACTGGTAATAATAACAAGAAGCAGTTACTGAGAGTACCTCAAATCGCAAAGTCTCCAGAAGAGCAATCTTTGCCTGTTACCGACACGGTGGAGGAATCATACAACTGTCAAAATAGTGATATCCAGGAAACCAACTCAGCTCAACTAAATGGTTTCTGTGCAAACATGGATATTTGTAGCCTTCCTATCGGGTCTTATGTTTCAACTCACTGATAGAGCAAATTCTGGTCCAGATACGACGAACTTGAAACGATTTTGAGAAACGATAAATTTTATAAGACTTGTGAAAATGAAACGCCTTTTGTTTTTTCGATTCTTCTGTCCTTGGATTTGTTGTACATCACCTTTACACGCAGAAGCAAAAACGAGATGATTACCGATATTATTTGTAGTTAAATGGCAGCAGTACTAAGAAAAGAATGTATCTGAAGCTGCAGTTTAGAACTCGTTAAGAAGAGTGTTTATTTTTAATGTTCGAAAGTACGAGCCTGGCATCTATCATCAGAAGCAGTAGAAGTACCTTATCAGGAATTACTATTCGAGGATATAGTGAAACTTTGTGAGAAAATTGATATGAAAACCAAATAAACTTTTAGAGATGTCTAAGTTCTATATTTTCTGGCACTGTGACTTTTCTCTTACGCAGCAAGGCGGAAAAGGTGAAAAATAAAAAAAATAAGATTTGAAAGTGCAATAAGAAATAAAGTACTCCCTGATACGCTGCTAAGCCTGCGCTGCCCCCAGACAGCAATGCTCTATACCTGCCCTTATCACAATTCAGGTGTCTATGACTTCCCAGTTAGTTGGCTTATACAGTCACATATCGCATGATCGGATTCGAGTCTTGATTCATTTCGCAACTATGTCCGTGTAGCATTTATCCCTTATGTTAATCCATGTGCTTTATTTCTTACGTTATTAATGATGATTATGAGCGATTTTTATGACTTCTTACCACACGTACTCGCGCAACCACCTAGCTCCTTTGACCACCGCAAAGCCCATGAGAGGTCACACACCCTTGCTTGAGCCTACACTCCATTGACTGTACCTGTCAGGACGCAGAACGTGTGTCACAGACAGCAGCTAGCTGCACACGGCACACACTCAACTGACTTTTAGTCATTAGTCTGGTTTGAAGCAGCCCTCCTCGAATTCGTCTTCCGTGCCTACTTCTTCCTCTCAGAGTAGCACTTGCAATCCACGTGCCCAATTAGTTCCTGGGTGTATTCCAATCTCTCTCTCCCGCTGCAGTTTTTACACATTACACCTCCCCCTAGTATCATGGTAGTTAGTCCCTAATGACTTAATACGTGTCCTATCATCCTATCCCTTCCTTTGTCAGTATTTTCCACATATTACTTTCCTCTTCGTTTCTGCGCAGAACCTTGTCATTCCTTATCAGTCCACCTAATTTTCAAAATTCGTCCATAGCACCACATCTCGCACGCTTCGATTCACTTCATTTCTGTTTCTTCCACAGTACATGTATCACTACCGTAGAATGCTGTGCTCCAAACGTACATTCTTATAAATTTCTTCCTCGAATTAAGGCCCATGTTTGATACTAGTAGACTTATTTTGGCCAGGAACATCCTTTCTGCCAGTACTGGTCTTCTTTTGATGTCCTCCTTACCCTGTCCGACACTGGTTATTTTACTGCCTAGGAAGCAGAATTCCTTAACTTCATCTACTTCGTGACCATCAGTCCTGATGTTAAGTTTCTCGCTATTCTCATTTCTGCTACTTCTCATTACTTTCGTCTTTCTTCGATTTACTCTCAATCCATATTCTGTACTCATTATGCTGTTCATTCCATTGGAGACATCATGTAATTCTTCTTGATTTTCACTCAGGACTGCAATGTGATCAGCGAATCGTGGCGCTGGTATCATTTCATCTTTAATTTTAATTACGCTTCTGAAACAACTACAACTAAGTCACTAAGTCACTAATTTTCGGTAACTTCAGGTAAGTTCAATAAAGTATTCATATTTATTTATGTAAGGTTGATAACCTTACAACAAATAAGTGCCAATACGAGTTGGTTCCCACGACTATGCTTTCGCATTTTGCAGTTGACATTCGTAAGAACATTTTCATATACGTTGTTTAAGTAGTCAGGTACGAGTGGCGAATGTCATGACTTTTAAATTTGGTCCTATCGTTCTTTGAAGATGCTTACAAGGGAAACGCCCCATCACACCCCCTTCCCCCTGATGTAGTGGTAAGAGCGCCCCAGTGGACTGTTCGTCATAAACTGAAGACAGATCAAGCGTGAAAACAGGAAGAAGGTGTATTGAACGGTAAAAAAAAAAAAAAAAAAAAAAAAAAAAAAAATAGTGAAGGGCCAAGGATTAGAGGTGCAATATAGAGCAGCGTGCGAATGCTCTTGCCGTGGATTAGTGGTTACGATGCTGGACTACCAAACAGGCAAACCGTTTTGAAACCTTCCTCGTGGGATCCTTTTTTCGCTGTCCGCCTTATTTAATCTCTGCTCTGTCTAAAAATATGTTTTTTTAACGTTTTTGAAGCAGCGTCCCGTTTTGGGAGTCTTAACTATTGAATGCCTTTGTTGTAACATAGTTCACAACCGTTTATTTGTTGTTTTCATTTCTGTGAGAAGTCTATGTGGTATCTCTCCTGCTCTTACTATCCATTACGTTTACTTGTGACGGTAACGTATTGTTACCATATAACTCATACTCTGCAACCAATGTATAGTATGACAACCGCCAAGACTACAGCGAGAGAACAAACATTTTAGTGACCCGACGGAAAGTTCATAATGTTGTGAAAATACACAAATAAATAAATAAATAAACGGCACTAGGTTGTTGGAACACGACTCGCCCCATTGGCAGTCCAGTACCATGACCACTTACATAGGACGCCTTTGCCCTAATGTGTTTCTCTTTACTACACTTCTCGTTCTTAGACCGTTAACTGTTTTCATTTTGCTTTACTTTCACAGTTCAGTACCCCTCCTTCCTGTTTTCATGTTGGATCTATGTTCAGGTTTTGACAGGCTGTCGACTGGGTCATATCACTGCTACATTTCGGGGGGGGGGGGGGGGGAGTGATTGGGAGTCTCCGCGCAGTTATCTAGCCAAATGTTTGACTTACATTTCGACTCCACACTTGACTGTTACAGTACAAAAGAATAATTGCTAACTGGTGGACTGTAAAACAACTACTTGCGGTAAATGCTGTATTCTTGCCGGACACGATGCACATGTGTTAAAAGGATCTACATGCTACAATATAATCTATCAACGAGGCACATTTGCATCCTAAATGGGTTATTTGGAGCAGCAGATAATGAGCAACCAGCGTCCTCAGGATAAACACAGACTCTCAGCTCTTCGTTTTACTCAAGTCCGGATGGGCATTGTATGAGCTAAGCCACACCATTCTCGTCGCACTTGTAGAAACTGCTGCAGTCCTTCTGATTAGGATGCTGGGTGACGTCATCCGGATTCCTTGGTGGGCAGGTGGGGACGTCATCGGAAGGTGGCGCAGGTAAAATTCCACTATCGTTTGAGCCTCCACCAGTTTCATCGCCATCGCCCGATCCTCCACCAGTTCCATTGTCGTCGTCAGGAGGAGACGACGACCTTCAGGATCACAATACTCTGGAAAGTCACACACCCTCAGCTGCGAACTGAAATCGAAATTAGCTGGGCACTTGATGACTGTTGCCATTCCTGACGGCTCGCACTGCAGGAAGTTTCTGTAGCTATTTGGGTTCGGAAATGGGCCGGACGCTCCTTGGACTTGCATTCATCTGAAAAATATGTACTGGTTATCAGCGCTCTCTGCCTATCAGGTCTGATTTAGAGAACATGCACGTAGAAGCAGCCATGTAGTTCTTCCGTTTCAGTCCTAGTCGTGGAAACGGGTTATCCGATCACTGATCGACATTGGTCTTTGGTAAAAAAAATCACGAAATTTTATGAACCCTTTTTATATATCGTTTATTTTTCAATCTCTGTAGCACATCTTCTATACAACACACCTAGTTTCGATTCGCCTGGATCATGTGCAGATCCATATAGTTTCCTCAAAAACCCATCGTCCCCTGTGTCAGTACTAAGCATCAAAATACAATTCGTCTGATGTGTAATTTCAATACATACACGATGCGCTGCTGAAAAAGTTCATAGATCTGAAGATGATACATGTCATATCATATTACATAAAAATTGTGGCACTGGAATTAAAAAATGAACGGTATATTAGGAATGTTAATAATATCAATACAGTTTCCGATTCCTCTCGTAACGAAAATGTCGGCTGTAGTGAAAATTTCAATATACTTTGCTTTCTGCGATTTAGAACATCTAATTATTAATGAGAAGAAACCTAGGGTAATGTGAATTCTATGAAGCATTCTAACTTCAATTTACGCAAGTATTGAGCTTTGCCTTTGTGATAAAGTACAGATAGCTATGGGTGGTTAATTCAGCGCCATATGTCGTATCTGCAGTAGCTTAAAGGAACCCACATTAGCTGATCTATAGTTAGGCTCCAATGTACTGTGTTCCCTCGATGTAGAAATGTTGGACAAGGCAGTATTCTCTTCATGTGTTTATCCGATATATACATAATGTGGCTGTCCTCTGGAATTTAGGATTTTCCATCTCCTGAATAATGTTTTCATAAAGTTTTAAGGAACGAGTATCACAGAAAGTATCTCATTCACAGATAATGAATAATGTACCTCAGTTTCGAATGAAAATAACATATTTGCACGGCATTATTGAGAATTAACTCCATATGTAACTAGGATTCTTTGTGTTTCACCCATGTAATCGATCAGTATGTTGACTATGATCATGAATTCAATTACAGTACGTAACAATGATTCAAAACATCCCTATGTGTGTGTGCTATGACCAACGCCTTGCAGACAAAATTCATCTGTCGTAAAGGATTATATTTCCGACATTGTTGCCATAATTAATACCTAAATGTGTCGAAGGAGATGTCGAACAGGTATAAATTAATTTAGGAAAATCTTGTCATTTAATTTTTGGTGTGTACATGGAAATTAGAGAGAATTTGAATAAGTATTAAGCAACCGGTGTTATTAAGTGATGGTTCTTTTGATTACTAGGTGAAATGTGTATCTAATCAGCTATTAAACAAGCAGTCATACCACGACAGAATACTTTATATGCGCTGGTTATTTGTGGTGAACACTTACCGCAGCCACTTTGCGCATGGAAGCAACACTGCTGCCTCCTAACATAGTCGCCAGTACGGCACTTACAATAAGCGTCAGTCCTGAAAGAGTAACAAACATGTTATCCCTCCTGTGTGAAAACATGCGACAGTACCGGTATAACAAGTATGCTTCAACAAGGTGGCACAAGAGATGTTACAGGACTGAATAGTTCCTTTCCGCAATGTTCTAGTCCTCATTGATCAGTTCTATGTATAATCTACACATCTGCTCTATTGGTACTCAGAAATAATGATGTATAATCCCACGGCTCTTCATGTCTCTCATTCACTCGAACGGAATGGTTTTCATTCCGATTTTGATTGACAGACTATATCCTACGATTACTTGACACCACTCACTGTAAGGTAAATAATATGTACGAGTATGAAGAAGGTCTTGGGGTAGCGACTGTGATTATCATTCAAAATCTCCTCGGCCCCGGGTTCAAATCCAGTCACTCCTTGAATTTTGATCAGTAATCAGCATTGGTGGTCGAAGACTTCCGGCATAGGAAATCACCCTCGTTCGTAAACGGCCTGGTCAAAAAGGGCGGAGGAGCGGACAGAGGTTCAGGGCACTCTCTTGTCCTAGGGGTGGGAAACTGCCACTAAAGTCGAAAGAATCAGCAGTGGTCAACGGCATGAGGATGAAGAAGGCAATGGGAACAACTGCTTTAAAGACGTACCGTGTATCCACAGGAAATGTGGCCTGTAATTGAAAAGAGTCATAAGTCATAATGATCTCTCCATTGGCAAAAGATTCCGGAATAGTCCCCCATTCGGATCTCCGGGAGGGGACTGCCAAGGGGGAGGTTACCATGAGAAAAAGATTGAATAATCAACGAAAGGATAACGTTCTACGAGTCGGGGCGTGGAATGTCAGAAGCTTGAACGAAGTAGAGGAACCGGAAAAGCTGAAAAGAGAAATGGAAAGGCGCAATCTTTATATAGCTGCGGTGAGTGAAGTGAAATGGAAAGAAGACCAAGATTTCTGGCCAGATGAGTATAGGCTAATATCAACTGCAGTGGTTAATGGTATGACGGGAGTAGGACTCGTTATGAATAGGAAGGTAGGGCAGACAGTGTGTTGTTGTGAACTGTACAGTGACAGGGTTGTACTAATCAGAATCGGAAGCAAACCAACACCGACAACGAAAGTTCAGTTACACATGCCGACTCCGCAAGGTGAAGATGAAATAGAGAAAGTATATGAGGATATTGGAAGACAAACATCTAATAGTCATGGGAGACTGGAATTCAGTTGTAGGGGAAGGAGTAGAAGAATAGGTTACAGGAGAATATGGGCTTGGGACAAGAATCAGAGAGGAGAAAGACTAATTCTGTTCTGTACCAAGTTTCAGCTAGTAATAGCGAATACTCTGTTCCATAATCACAAGAGTAGGAGGTAAACTTGGAAAATGCCGGGTGATATGGGAATATTTCAATTAGATTACATCATGGTCAGACAGAGATTCCGAAATCAGATACTGGATTGTAAGCTGTACCCAGGAGCAAATATGAAGAGTAGACTGAAGTTTGAGACATCAGTCAGAAATCATCGATACGCAAAGAAGTGGGATACAGAAGTACTAAGATACGCTTGACGTTCTCTAAGGTAATAGATAAAGCAATAAAGAATATCTTAGTAGGCAGTACAGTTAAGGAGGAATGGACATCTCTAAAAAGGGCCATCACAGAAGTTGGAAAGGAAAACATAGGTACAAAGAGTGTAATTGCGAAGAAACCTTGAGTAACAAAAGAAATACTTCGTTTGATCGATGAAAGGAGGAAGTACAATAATATTTCGGGAAACTCAGGAATACAGAAATTCAAATCGCTGTGGAATGAAATACATATGAAATCTCGGGAAGCTAAGACAAGATGGCTGCATGAAAAATGTAAAGAAATCCAAAAAATAAATGGTTCTTGGAGGGAGTGATTCAGCATACAGGAAAGTCAAAAGAACCTTCGGTGATATTAAAATCAAGTGTGGTAACATTAAGAGTGCAACGGGAATTCCTCTGCTAAATGCGGAGGAGACAGTGAAAGCCTCAATGGGAAGGGGGCAGGGGGTTGGGGAAGATTTGTATGATGTGATAGAAGAGGAAACAGGAGTCGATTGAGAAGAGATAGGGGACCCATTATAAGAATCAGAATTTAAAAGAGCTTTGGAGGACTGAAGATGAAGTAAGGCTGGCGTGATAGACAACATTCCATCAGAATTTCTAAAATCATTGGAGGAAGTGGCAAGAAAACTACTGTTCACGTTTGTGTGCAGAATGTATGAGTCTGGTAACATACCATCTGACTTTCGGAAAAATATCGTCCACACAATTCCGAAGGCTGCAAGAACTGACAAATGCGAGAATTGTCGCACAATCAGCTTAACAGCTCATGCATCCAAGTTGCTGACAAGAATAATATACAGAAGAATGGAAAAGAGAATTGAGGATGTGCTAGATGACGATCAGTTTGGGTTTAGAAAAGGTAAAGTCATGAGAGAGGCAATTCTAACGTTACAGTTGATAATGGAAGCAAGACAAAAGAAAAATCAAGACACCTTCATAGGATTTGTCGACCTGGAAAAAGCGTTCGACAATGTAAATTGGTGCAAGATGCTTGAAATTCTAAGAAAAATAGGGGTAAGCTGTAGGGAGAGACGGATAGTATATAATATGTACAAGAGGCAAGAGGGAATAATAAGGGTGGACAACAAAGAACGAAGTGCTTGGATTAAAAAGGGTGTAAGACAGGGGTATAGACTTTCCCCCCTACTGCCCAATCTATACATCGAGGAAGCACTGACAGAAACAAAAGAAAGTTTCAGGGTTGGAAATACAATTCAAGGTAAAAGGATATTAATGACACGATTCGCCCATGACATTGCTATCCTGAGTGAAAGAGAAGAAGAATTACTTGATCTGCTGAACGGAATGAAGAGTCTAATGGGTACAGAATGTGAGTGTGAGTAACTCGAAGAAACACGAATGTAATGAGATGCAGCAGAAATTAGAACAGCGAGAAACTTAACATCAGGATTGATGGTCACGAAGTGGATGAAGTTAAGGAATTCTGCTACCTAGGCAGTAAAATGATCAATGACGAACGGAGCAAGGAGGACATTACAAGCAGTCTAGCAATGGCAAAGAGGCCATTCCTGGCCAAGAGACGTCTACTAGTATCAAACATGGGCCTTAATTTGAGGAAGAAATTTCTAAGAACGTACGTCTGGAGTACAGCATTCTATGGTCGTGAAACATGAACTGTGGGAAAACCGGTACAGAAGAGAATTGAAGCATTTCAGATGTGGTGCTATAGATGAATGTTGAAAATTAGGTGGACTGATAAGGTAATGAATGAGGAACTTCTTCTCAGAATCGGAGAGGAAATGAACATGTGGGAAACACTGATAAGGAGAAGAGACAGGATGATAGGACATCTGTTAAGTCATGGTACTAGAGGGAACTGTAGAGGGCAAAAACTGTAGAGGAAGACAGAGATTGGAATACATCCACATAGTTGAGGACGTAGGTTGCAAATGTCAATCAGAACAGTACGAGCGTCACCGACACTGATTAGAACCAGATTTTCAGTAACTGCATGTCAAAACATCTCTGACGTGCTCAGGTTGGACGACGTGCGAAACCATGCAACTTTGACAGTAGATCTATATCTACACGGATACTCTGCAAATCACATTTAAGTGCCTGGGAGAGGGTTCATCGAACCATCTTCACCATTCTCTAATATTCCATTCTCGTATAGCGCGTGGGAGGAATGAACACCTATATCTTTCCGTACGAGCTCTGCTTTCCCTTATTTTATCTTGGTGATTGTTCCTCCCTATGTAAGTCGCATTCGGAGGGGAAAGTTGGTGATTGGAATTTCGTGAGAAGATTCTGTCGCAACGAAAAACGCCTTTCTTTTACAGACGTCCATCCCAAATCCTGTATCATTTCTGTGACACTCTCTCCGTTATTTCGCGATTGTACAAAACGGGCTGCCTTTTTTTTTAACTTTTTCGATTTTTCGATGTGCTCAGTCAGTCCTATATGGTAAGGATCCCGCGCCGCGCAAATAGAGGACGGACAAACGTAGTGTAGGCAGTCCCCTTAGTAGGTATGTTACATTTTCTAAGTGTCCTGCCAATAAAACGCAGTCTTTGGTTAGCCTTCCCCACAACATTTTCTGTGTGTTCCTTACAATTTAAATTGTTCGTAATTGTAATACCTAGTTATTTAGTTGAATTTACGGCTTTTAGATTAGACTGATTTATCGTGTAACCGAAGTTTAACGCGTTCCTTTTAGCACTCATGTGGATGACCTCACACATTTCGTTATTTAATGTCAATTGCTACTTTTCGCACCATTCCGATATTTCTTTTAAATCGTTTTGCAGTTTGTTTTGATCTCCTGATGGCTATTAGTAGATAAACGACAGCGTCATCTGCTAACAACCGAAGACGGCTGCTCAGATTTTCTCCCAAATCATTTATATCGATAAGAAACAGCAAAGGGCCTGTAACACTACATTGGGGAAAGCCAGAAATCACTTCTGTTTTACTCGATGACTTTCCGTCAATTACAATGAACTGTGATCTCTCTGACAGGAAATGACAGATTCAGTCACATAACTGAGACGATATTCCATAAGCACGCAATCTCACTACGAGCCGCTTGTGTGGTACAGTGTCAAAAGCCTTCCAGAAAGCCAGAAATACGGAACCGATCTGAAATACCCTGTCAATAGCACTCAGCACTTCATGTGAATAAAGAGCAAGCTGTGTTTCTCAAGAACGATGTTTTCTAAACCCATGTTGTCAGTGTGTTTATAGACCGTTTTCTTAGAGGTAATTCATTATGTTCGAACACAATATATGTCCTAAAATCCTGCTGTATATCGAGTTTAGTGGATTACTCCTACTACCTTTCTTGAATATTGGTGCGACCTGTGCAACTTTCCAGTCTTTAGGTACTGATATTTCGTCGAGCGAACGGTTGTATATGATTGTTAAGTATGGAGTTAATAAATCAGCATACTCTGAAAGGAACCTAATTGGTATACAGTCTGGACACTAACTTGTTTAGATGACTTTCGTGCTTGATTTCATGCACGAGGGTGCTTATGCAAGGTGCAAGGCTCTCTATTCGTTTATTAGAAGGGAAATACTGGCAATAGGGCGCCAATGAATTATGCAAGTCGATAGTAGATGTTTTGGGAGACAAATGGTTATGTTACGGTCTGAGATGCTGAGGGCGTTCATTAAGACGTGTAGTAAGATACTTATCTGAAGTACTGAAAGTTACAGAACAAATTTACGAGTGTGAAACTCTGAAAATTAGCAAGACGTTAGTAAAAGAAAAGAGAGAGTTTTTGTATGTGCTAAATAATAAGTTAATATTCATCATTTCAGAATGATGTCACATTTATTTATATTTACGTAGGATTCAGCTACTTCCTCTGATATGAAAAACACCAAGTTTTGGATGTTCTACAGTTTTCATTTATTTTCTTAAGTAGTTTTCGTCTTACAAAGCCCTCATCTGTCTATAACTTAAGTTAGTTGCATTCTGACGAAAACCAGTTAAAAAATAACACTATAAACATGCACAACCTTGTGATTTTTTTATAATTATGAAATTATTGTAATAATAAACGACATAAAAATTCAGTTGATATGAATGAAATACAACAACGTGAAACTATATCAGTTAAGCACTGTCATATGTTGAAATATTAGTAGAAGTAATGTCATGACTTCTGAAACTTTGTGACAGATCGGAATTCGAATCCGGACTTCTGTCTGAGTTAAGAATTTTACTTATCGCAAACACAGAATACCGGATGCTTCGAGCCGTTGATAATTCATAGCACAACGTGCTGTTTACATAACAACCCTACATCAGTTCGCCCAATGATTTAATTCACCCATTTATTAGTAAGCGACAGTAGATAGCATGTATAATCGGATCATATTCGTGGAAAGCCGTTGAATCGTCTTGGTATGAGAATGCATAACTTAAGAAATGTGTAGGGTGTTTCCATCTTCATTTGGCATCGGGTGTGAGGAATAATGATGAAACGTTGCAGTCACTATGATAATTATTCCAGATACCATTCGTTTCGGCTTATTTCTCACGTATGTCCGTACCCATCCACATAAAAATTCGTACAGTGAATTTCTACCACTCCCAGATGTTCACTAAATGAAATGTTTAGCAAGGTTCCTTCTTCTCAAATCTACAGAGCAAGTGTGATTTGGGCAAAGGAAGAATATTGCTGCTGTTCAGCTCTCATAACGAACCGTTCCCCTGCAAACTTCTCTCGCAGGGGTTAACCACCAAAGAGCGTTTGAATCCCTGCAGCCAGGAATTTGTATGGAGTATTGCAGTGTTTGAAATGTCAGTTTTCATTTTCATAGCTTTTCTAGTTTCAGGTCTATCTCAGAAGTCTCTTCACTGAATTTTGCCTTGTTGTATTAGCCTTCGGTATCTTGTTCAAACAATCCTCTGTCATATCGTTACGTTTAATACTAATTTAATTATAACATCGTTCCAGATTGTAATTGGACACCTTCCTCTAACATTACCTTTTTTATAGAAGTAGCCGATACCAGGATTAATCCCGAATGTGGTATAGGCGAACACTGTCTTCTGTTTCACTGAAATAATTTAATTTAATTTAATTTTGTGTAGGATGTATTATATTTCAGAGTAAAATGTATAAAAAAGAAATTAATTTATTACATTCTGTATTTACGGTTAAAATTACTCTTTTTTTTAAAAAAAAATGTTTGAAATTACGAAATATCTGGCATATTTAAAATTCATATTATTAACTGCACAATCTAACGCGCATTATTAATTTTATTTCGGAATTCATTTATAAGATAATGATACAATGTGGTAAATATTCTTCTTTTGTCAAGAAAGTTTGTAAACTCATCTGCTTTGTAAACCCTTTGGCATATTGTGAGTACCGCAGAATGTTAGGAGTAGTGGGTACGCCTCTGATGGAGACAGACGTATTTATATGATCGACACTAACAATGTAATTTGGAATATTAAGTTTGTAAAAGCGGTGCGATTTTTAATAATGTGAATAAAATTCAAGAAATATACAAGCAAATCTTCATCAGCTATTTAGTCATGAGGAGCCTACAACGTTAAATCAAAAGTTCAGCCGCAAGAATGTACCCCCAGATGCAAGACTTGTAGCCAACAACAAGAGAAAATGAAGATAAGTAAAAAGTTTTTCTTGTGTGTATCTTACGCCTCACGAAGCTTTCAAAGCTTTTCCAGAGACAGAGAATTTTAATAGTGATGTCTGTGTGGGTAAGATTACAAGCTACAGAGCCTTAATTAAGTAGAAGTCTTCGATGGAAGAATGATAGCGGTTACATAAGAAGAAACTCTCATTACGATAATGATTTAACGAATTACTTTTCATTCCATCGCTTTCTTTTAAACGAGAACGTGAATTTCCTAATAACATCGCAAAAATTAATTTAACACGCGTTTGGTTTATGACTGAGTAACGAGATTAGCAGTATGCACTCATTGGGAACAAAACATACCGCTCTAAATTTATAACAGGAAGTGTTACAGATGATAACGCTGCATCATTAACGCCATGCGCCTTGGCCCCGATCGATCAGCTTAGTTTCTTTCTCCGGACAGGTTTCTTTGATGCTTGTGCAGCCAGTGACAACATTCAAATTACTATACTAACGCACGAGTTTTGCTATCTTAGAATTCCATTTGTCTTCACGACAGTCTATGCATCATATCTACTTGTCTCTTTTTCTGTCCTCACGTAATATTAGATGGAGTCGACAAGTTAACCTGGATTTAGAGTTGTGTCTGAATGAGTGTGGCCATTGCCCACCCTTTTCACCACGGGACGCTATCTGTGTGCTGCACCTGTCGGTGTCTGGTGTTACCCAGGCTGAAAGTGTGAGAATGATGTCCAAACGTCTCGAACCTTGAAGTGGGTAAAATTCTGGCATTCACCTATTCCAATATGGGAAATCACTTAACAAACGGTACACAGGCTGAGCGCCACACTGGCATTCGACGTCACACGCCGTGCGGAATCGATCCGATGCTAGCGTTCATCCCCGGATCATGGCTGCAGCGTCCTAACTCGCTCTTTTATCCAGGTGCCAAACATTCTTTTCGCCATTATGTAGTGTTCGTTTTTCAGCAATTCGCTCTTCAAGCCGCTGATAAGCCCAGAATCTTCTTTGCCATTTTCTCCGCTCTCCTTCGACGATCGTTAACAGAGTTAACTCAGCTCTTTCACACCCGTCCATTTTCTTAAGTAAATTTGTGATTTACTCATCGGATGCAGACGGGAACTGCCGCTGGAGAGAGTTGCGTTCGCAAATCGCGATGAGGAGCACGTTCCTTGAGGCGACGGAAGTCGGTTTAGAGCGCATAGCAACCACACGTGACGCAACGTCTTGGGTGCTTCGCGATGACAATCACGTTCCGAGTAAGGTCGGATAGAAAGACATAAAGCTACCAAAAAAAAGGAAGTTTGGCACTGGTAATTCGGAAATGTTCTATTTTCATGCGAAGAGCATTAATTCCTGAGAGAGGTACCGACCACAGTCGTTGTAAGTGGCTGAAAGAAATTATTCTAGAAAAATTAGCCTAAAACTGTGGGCAACTGAAAAATAAATTCTATTTCTGCGGAAATGGTAGACGATCTCTGTAGCATTGCTTATTCAGATGCCTTGCAACAGAAGAAAGTAGAAGAGGATAAGAATTTTCCGATACGTAGGTCCGCGGGACTACTACGGTCGCAGGTTCGAATCCTGCCTCGGGCATGGGTGTGTGTGTTGTCCTTAGGTTAGTTAGGTTTAAGTAGTTCTAAGTTCTAGGGGACTTATGACCTAAGATGTTGAGTCCCATAGTGCTCAGAGCCATTTGAACCATTTTTTTGATACGTAGGTGCCAGAAAGACGACTATCGTCCACGTTTGAAATTGGTCTGCAATTAAAACACGTAGACGAAAGATATGTAAATCCCCCTCCAATAAAAAAATGCCAAGAGATAAGAGACTTTTGAAGAAATGGAACTTCTTGCCTATCACCGATTTCATGCAGCAAGTACATACAATACAACGTAAACCAGGGAAAGCTGAAATGTTGATGACGACAGTAATATGTCGTTTGCGATCGTAAAGCTAAGATCATATCAGCAACAAGTGTAGCAACAGCATCGAAGCAATGTAGCACTGCCAGCAAAGCTTGATGGGTTACGCTTTTTTACCCTCGGTACCTCTGAAGTTGCTAATAGGTGCAACATAGTTGTAAAAATGTGGTTTACATATGATGGTTCACGCACAAGTTTTGAAACATGATACTGAAGTTTTAGCGAAAATTACTTTACAAAAATTATTTCTTGAGAGACGGAACGCACAGAAATAAGACATAAATGTTAACTACTGCCAAGATATACCGTTCTCCTTGAATGGAAAGCTGCTCAAACGTGATCAAAAGAATCAGTTACTGGCTGTAATAACAAGGTGCACTCCCTGAGAGTTCCTGAAACGACAACTTCAGAAGAGGAAGCCATGCCTGTTATCCTACCAGTGGAGGAATGGAGTACAGTGGTCAGAACTGTGTACCACAGCTCGACTAAATTACGTCTGTACGAATATGGAAATTTTATCGTCTTATTGTCGAGTCCTATGTCGTCATAAATTTGAGTTAAATCTGAGAGGCTGTTTCAACTTCTGCTCATACAAGGCGATCTTGAAAGGATTCTGAGAAACTAACCCATCCGTTTTACAGGAGTTGCGGGAATGAAACGGCTGATGAAATCGGCTCTAATATTCTTGTATTTGGACAATAAATTTACACACTGAAACAACGTTGATTCAATTAGCAGATATTTTGTAGTTAACTGGCTGCATTACGAAGAAAAGGATGTACCTATAGCTGCAGTTTAGAACTCGTTAAGAAGAGCGAATAATTTTCTTGCTGAAATGTGTGTATGACCCTGGCATCTACCATTAGGAGCCATTGAATCAGCTTATCATAAATTACTGTTCTTAGATATACTGAGAGTATATGAGAATATTTATATGAAAATCAAATAACATTTCCAAGCTTCTGTGATATTGGTTTCCTGAAAATGTGACTCATCCCTTATTTACTGAAACCTCTGCTGTAAGCCGAAGAGATGAGAAAGAAATAAATACGATATGAAAATGCAAGAAGAAAGGAAGTACTTTGACATAGGCTACTGAATCTGTGCTGCCACACAGACACCAACGCTCTATGACTGCTCTTATTACAATTCAGCTGTCCCTGATTTGTCAGATAGTTGACTTATACAGTCATATTTCGGGTTATCATGTTCTAGTCTTGATTCACTTTTCAGTG
This sequence comes from Schistocerca nitens, assembly GCF_023898315.1. Lineage (NCBI taxonomy): Eukaryota > Metazoa > Arthropoda > Insecta > Orthoptera > Acrididae > Schistocerca > Schistocerca nitens. The sequence continues at coordinate 544,255,294 of NC_064619.1, read as the reverse complement.
ATGTCCATGTAGCATTTATCCCTTAAGCGAATCGATGTGGTTGGTATTTCTTACCTTTTTAATGCTGCCTATAAGCAATTTTCCAGTCTCCATGGCATACGTGCTCGCACAACCACCACACACTATTGAGTAACGCGAAGCCCTGTGAGACGTCACACATCAGTGCTTGAGTCGACATTGAACTGGTTGTGAGCACGTGTGTGACAGACAGAAGCCCGCTGCACACAGCATCCACTCACCTGACTCAATGACTCGTCGTGTCACAACTAACTAATTTTCAGCCGCATCAGATAACCTTAATAAATTATTCAGTTTTGTTTATATAAATCCCATGGCGACTAACACCTTGTAACTGAATAAGTACTAACAACAACTGTTTCTCACATCAATACTTTTGCGTTGTGAAGTGACGTTCCTAAAAACATTTTCATATGCGTTGTTTGAGTTTTCAAATTCTAATAACGAATGTCATGACATTACAAGTACGAGGTGTGGCTAGAAAAAAAACCGGACTAGTACTGGTGAAACAATAAAACGAATGCAATAAGGCTGAAAGTCGCGTGGCCTGTCACGTGACTCTCGCTCCGCCTACTGCTCGAGTTTCATCTGCCTCCTGCACTCAGTCTGCCCGTGGCGTCTGTTTTAAGTAGTTGACGTTTTGTCTGTGCGTCGGAAAATGTTGAGTGTACAGAAAGAACAGCGTGTTAACATCAAATTTTGTTTCAAACTAGGAAAATCTGCAAGTGAAACGTTTGTAATGTTACAACAAGTGTACGACGATGATTGTTTATCGCGAACACAAGTGTTTGAGTGGTTTAAACGATTTAAAGATGGCCGCGAAGACACCAGTGATGACACTCGCACTGGCAGACCATTGTTTTTTTTTTGACATCTGAGGGATTGTGCACATTGATTGGGTACCAGAGGGATAAACAGTGAATCAGCATTACTACATTAGCGTCCTGGCTACCCTACGTGAGCGAGTACGGAGAAAACGGAACGATTTGTGGAGAAAAAAGTCATGGATCCTTCACCAAGACAATGCCCCAGCTCAGAGTGCGTTGTCAGTGAAGACGTTTTTGGCAAAACACAACATTCCCATCTTAGATCATCCACCCTACTCACCTGATTTGGCCCCCTGTGACTTTTTTCTTTTCCCTAAAGTCAAGTCAGCTTTGAAAGGAACTAGATTTGAGACTGTTGAAGCAGAAAAAGAAAAAGCGACGGAAGTAATGTATGGACTTACCGAAAATGATCTGCAGCATTGCTATGAACAGTGGAAAATTCGTATGGAGCGGTGTAGAGACCGAGGAGGAGAGTACATTGAAGGAGATAACATGAAATTGTAAATAATTGTAAATAAATGTTCTTTCCAGCATCAGTCCGGTTTTTTTCTAGCCGCACCTCGTATATATGCATGTCTGAATCAAGACACAAAGGAATTGAAGATATCAGCTGTCAGTAGACTTTGATTTGCATCAATGGAGCAAGTTGTAAATTTGTGCCAGGATGGGATTCGAAGGCAGGTTTCCTGCTTAGTAGACAGACGCTCTGACCACTACGCCATCCAGACATACTGGTTCCACCAGCTGCATGGACTGTCCTAGCACACCTCATGTCAAACCTAAATTCTCACCTTATATCACACACTACTTGTCCGAAAGAAATCACATATATAGGATGAACATTAATAAAACCGACTGATATCCGACTAGAAATGGAGGATAAAAGTCATACGAACTTGTGTCCGGAAATAGATAGTTTACACTTTATATGACGCTGACGAATGAAAGTTACTCTGGCCACGTGCCCGTGTTCCTTATGTGTTGCAGTTCTGTGTTTAACACAGTGTATTTCAAGCACCAGAATGGTCTGGTATTCATGTCGGGAACAAGCTTACATGGTGTTTGTGTACGGCTAAGCATTCGGAAACGGGGGAGAGGCAGCATGGTTCAAATGGCTCTGAGCACTATGGGACTCAACTGCTGAGGTTATTAGTCCCCTAGAACTTAGAACTAGTTAAACCTAACTAACCTAAGGACATCACAAACATCCATGCCCGAGGCAGGATTCGAACCTGCGACCGTAGCGGTCTTGCGGCTCCAGACTGCAGCGCCTTTAACCGCACGGCCACTTCGGCCGGCAGAGGCAGCATGGTTTTACAAAAACAAGTACCCTCAAAGGCACCAACCTCATTACACATTTCAAGCCCTTTTTGGTAGTTTGTGTACAATAGGTCTTTTCTGACAGATGAAAGCGCAGATAGGCGGCGGCTTGTCCATACACCAGATTTGGGGGACCGGTTCCTGCAGGCTATTGAGACGAACCCAGTACAAATTCCAGGAAAGTGGCCAGCCAACATGATGTAAGTCAAAGTGCGATTATGGGATCCTGCATGACAACCGCTGCTATTCCTATCAGCAGCGGATTTTCCTCTACGGGAAAGATTCCATCGACATTTCTTGCACCAGACCATCCCAATTATTGGATTTTGTCATCAGTCCTCTTTACCGACGAAGGGACCATTACCAGAACTAGCATAATCAGTTTGCATAATCGTCATCTGCAGGCTACAGGCACTGTACGTGGTCAGGAGCACTCTAATTCGTCAGCGCTATCTACTGTGGCAACAACACACATCCAGCCAGGAGTTCATCCCTACTGTTTGTCAGTTTTATTAATGTCGACCCTGTATAATTAATGGGGTGACGGCCAATGATCCCTTCAGTGCTTATGAATACCAAGTTCCAAATCTTACGGGAATCGGTGAGATGCTGAGCGTAATAATGCTAATGAGCAGGGGCATTACATCAGCAGAGTGTGGTATAAGCTGATAATTTTGGTCTAGAGCAGTCCGTGCAGCTCAGCTGATCACTGAGTCCAGATGGCGTAGTGGTCAGCGCATCTGTTTCGGAGAACTGTGTTCAAATCCCGATCTGGCATACATTTTCAACTTGTCCCACTGCTATAAATCAATGCCCACTGGCAGATTATATCTTCAATTCGTTTGCGTCTTGACACGCAAAATGATTCCTGCTGTACGTCAACGTTATTTAATAAGTACGCACACCACAGTGCAGTGTCAGCTAGCCATATGTTCTATTTCCATTTTGAGCCTTCCCATGAATGTTACAGTACTTATATAAACAGGTCTAAACGTAGCGTCTTTGATTAGTAAATATAAACGTCTTAGGTTCCGGATTCGGACCCACCACCGCTTAAGTTTTGATTAATAATCAGCATTGGCGGCCAGACACTTCTGGCATAACATGTCACCCTCATTCTGCCAACGGCCTTGTCAAAGGGTGCACAGGATCGGACAGAGGATCAGGCACACTCTTGTCCTCGGGGTGGGAAACTGCCCCTAAAAGCAGAACAACTAGCAATGATCAATGACATGAGGATGAAGAAGCCAGTGTAAACTACTGACAAGTAACGTGTACCCACAGGACATGTGGCCAGTAATTGAAAAAGCGTCATGATCACTCCATTGGCAAAATTGTGGAACAGTCCTCCATTTGGAACTCCGCGAGGGACTGTCAAGATGAAGGTGACCACCAGAAAAATATGGATAACCAACGAAAGGGTAATGTTCTACGCATCGGGGAGTGGAATGTCAGAAACTTGAACGTGGTAGGGAAACAAAAAAATCTGAAAAGCGAAATGAAGAGGCTCCATCTAGATACAGTACGGGTGAGTGTAGTGAAATGGAAAGAAGACATGCATTTCTGTTCAGTTGAGTACAGAGTAATATTAACCGCAGCAGAAATGGTATAACAAGAGTAGGATTCGTTGTGAACAGAAGGGTAGGGCAGAGAGTGTGTTACGGTGAAGAGTTTAGTGACAGAAGTGTTCTTATCAGAGTCGACGGTAGTTCAAGTATAGATGCAGACGTCGCAAGCTGAGGATGAAGAGAGCGAGAAAGCATATGAGGATCTTGAAAGAGTAATACAGTACGTAAATGGAGATGAAAATCTAATTTTAATGGGGGACTGTAATGGAGCTCTAGCGGAAGGGGTAGAAGAAAAGGTTACAGGAAAATACGGACTTGGGACAAGGACTGAGACAGAGAAAGACTAATTGAGTTCTGTAATAAATTTCAGCCAGTAACAGCGAATATTCTCTTCAAGAATCACAAGAGGAGGAAGTATATCTGGAAAAGACCGGGTGGTGTGGGAAGAATCAGTTAGATTACATCATGGTCAGACAGAGGCTCCGAAATCATATGCTAATTTGTAAGGTGTACCCAGGAGCAGATATAGACTCAAATTACAAAGTAATGGTGATGAAGAGTAGGCTGAAGTTTAAGAGAGTAGTCAGGAAGAATCAATACACAAAGAAGTGGGATACGGAAGTACTAAGAAATGACGACATATACTTGAAGTTCTCTAAGGCTATAGATACAGCAATAAGGAATAGCTCAGTGGGCGAAAAAAAATGGCTCTGAGCACTATGGGACTCAACATCGTAGGTCATAAGTCCCCTAGAACTTAGAACTACTGAAACCTAACTAACCTAAGGACATCACACACACCCATGCCCGAGGCAGGATTCGAACCTGCGACCGTAGCAGTCCCGCGGTTCCGGACTGCAGCGCCAGAACCGCTAGACCACCGCGGCCGGCAGCTCAGTGGGCGGAACAGTTGAGGAGGAATGGCCATCTTTAAAAAGGGCAATCACAGACGTTGAAAAGAAAACGTAGACACAAAGAATGTAATTGTAAGAAACCATGGGCAGAAGACGAAATACTACAGTTGATCGATGAAAGGAGGGGGGTACAAAAATGTTCAGGGAAATTCATGAATACAGAAATACAAGTCGCTGAGGAATGAAATAAATAGGAAGTGCAGGGAAGCTAAGACGAAACGATTGCATGAGAAATGTAAGATATCGGAGAAAATGACTGTCGGGAAGACTGATTCAACATGTAGGAAAGTCAAAACAATCTCCGGTGAAATAAAGGTAAGGGTGGTAAGATTAAGAGTGTAACGGGAATTCAACGGGAATTCCACTGTTAAAAGAAGAGGAGGGAGCGGATAGGTGGAAAGAATACGTTGAATGCCTCTGTGCCGGGGAAGGTTTGTCTTGCGTGATAGAAGAAGAAACAGGAGTAAGTTTAGTAGAGATAGGGCATATAGTATTAGAATCAAAATTTAAGAGAGATTAGGAAGATCAAATAAGGCGGCAGGCATAAACAACATTCGATCAGAATTTCTAAAACCACCGGTGGAAGTGGCAACAAAACCTCTATTGACGCTGGTGTTTAAAATGTGTAAGTCTGGTGACATACTATCTGACTTTCGGAAAAATATCACACACACAATTTAGAAGACTACAAGAGCTGACTATCAACAGTTCACGCATGAAAGTTGCTGATAATAACAATATACAGAAGAATGGAAAAGGAAATTGAGGCTCTGTTGGATGATGATCAGTTTGGCTATAGGAAAGGTAAAGGTACCACAGAAGCAATTCTGACTTTGGAAGCCAGACTAAAGAAATATGAAGACACGTTCATTTGATATTTGTCGACCTGGATAAACCCGTCGACAACGTATAACGCAGCAAGATGTTCGAAATACGGGTAAGCTATAGCAAGAGACAGGTAAAATGCAATATATACAAGAACCAAAAGGGAATAATAAGAGTCGACGACCAAGAACGAAGTGGTTAGATTAAAAATTGTGCAGGACAGGGATGTAGTATTTCGCTCTTACTGTTCAATTTGTACGTAAAGATGGAAATTAAAGAAATAATCAGGAGGGAAATTAAAATTCAAGGTGAAACGATACCAGTGACACTATTCACTAATAACACTGCTATCCTGAGTGAAAGCGAAAAAGAATTAAATGGTCTGCTGAATGGAATGAACAGTCTAATGATAACAGAACATGGATTTAGAGTAAATCGAAGATAGGCGAAAGTAATGAGAACATCAGGAATGATAGTGAGGAAGTAGATGAAGATAACGAATTTTGTAACCTAAACTGAACACCAGAAAAGGCCTTGAAGGCCCAATGATACCGACCGGCGCCGGCCGCGGTGGTCTCGCGGTTCTAGGCGCGCAGTCCGGAACCGTGCGACTGCTACGGTCGCAGGTTCGAATCCTGCCTCGGGCATGAATGTGTGTGATGTCCTTAGGTTAGTTAGGTTTAAGTAGTTCTAAATTCTAGGGGACTAATGACCACAGCAGTTGAGTCCCATAGCGCTCAGAGCCATTTGAACCATTTGATACCGACCGGCCACCGTGTCGTCCTCACCCCGAACGCGTCACTGGTTGCAGATGTGGTCCGCACACCGCTCTGCCGGCCGTATGTCAGTTTACGAGACCGAGACCGTTACTTCTTAATCAAGAAGCTCCTCAGTTTGCCTCACAAGGGCTGAGTGCACCCCGCTTGCTAACAGCGCTCGGCAGTAAACTGCCAATTGTTAGCCCAGCCCGACAGCGCTGAACTTCTGTGATTTGACGAGGACTGGTGTTAGCACTGCGGAAAGGCAGGGCTTCCATGGTACTAGAGGGACCTGTAGAGGGCACAAACTGCAGAAGGAGACAGAGACTGGAATACGTTCTGCCAACAATTGGGGACGTAAGTTGCAAGTGCTACTCTGGGGGGAAGAGGTTGACGCAGGAGAGGAACTTGTGACGGGCCGCATAAGAAAGTGGAATCGGTAGCTCTGACGTACATGTATAGATAAACAAATATTCACAATCGGAGAGAAATTGGTTGAGTTATTCAGGAGAAAGAGATTCGCTAACTGAGTAAGTCAATAACGCGTTGGTACACCTCTGGCATGTATGGAAGCAGTTTTTCGGCCTGATATATATTGACAGAGTTGTTGAACTGCCTCCCGATCGTGTCAAATTCTGTCCATAATTTTTAAGTGTATGTTGTTGTTGTTGTGGTCTTCAGTCCTGAGACTGGTTGATGCAGCTCTCCATGCGACTCTATCCTGTGCAAGCTCCTTCATCTCCCAGTACCTACTGCAACCTACATCCTTCTGAATCTGCTTAGTGTATTCATCTCTTGGTCTCCCTCTACGATTTTTACCCTCCACGGTGCCCTCCAATGCTAAATTTGTGATCCCTTGATGCCTCAAAACATGTCCTACCAACCGATCCCTTCTTCTAGTCAAGTTGTGCCACAAACTTCTCTTCTCCCCAATTCTATTCAATACCTCCTCATTAGTTACGTGATCTACCCACCTTATCTTCAGCATTTTTCTGTAGCACCACATTTCGAAAGCTTCTATTCTCTTCTTGTCCAAACTAATTATCGTTCATGTTTCACTTCCATACATGGCTACACTCCATACAAATACTTTCACAAACGACTTCCTGACGCTTAAATCTATACTCGATGTTAACAAATTTCTCTTCTTCAGAAACGCTTTCCTTCCCATTGCCAGTCTACATTTTATATCCTCTCTACTTCGACCATCATCAGTTATTTTGCTCCCTAAATAGCAAAACTCCTTTACTACTTTAAGTGTCTCATTTCCTAATCTAATTCCCTCAGCATCACCTGATTTAATTTGACTACATTCCATTATCCTCGTTTTGCTTTTGTTGATGTTCATCTTATATCCTCCTTTCAAGACACTGTCCATTCCGTTCAACTGCTCTTCCAAGTTCTTTGCTGTCTCTGACAGAATTACAATGTCATCGGCAAACTTCAAAGTTTTTACTTCTTCTCCATGAATTTTAATACCTACTCCGAATTTTTCTTTTGTTTCCTTTACTACTTGCTCAATATACAGATTGAATAACATCGGGGATAGGCTACAACCCTGTCTCACTCCTTTCCCAACCACTGCTTCCCTTTTATGCCCCTCGACTCTTATAACTGCCATCTGGCTTCTGTACAAACCGTAAATAGCCTTTCGCTCCCTGTATTTTACCCCTGCCACCTTCAGAATTTGAAAGAGAGTATTCCAGTTAACATTGTCAAAAGCTTTCTCTAAGCCTACAAATGCTAGAAACGTAGGTTTGCCTTTTCTTAATCTTTCTTGTAAGGTAAGTCTTAAGGTTAGTATTGCCTCACGTGTTCCAACATTTCTACGGAATCCAAACTGATCTTCCCCGAGGTCCACTTCTATCAGTTTTTCCATTCCTCTGTAAAGAATTCGCGTTAGTATTTTGCAGCTGTGACTTATTAAACTGATAGTTCGGTAATTTTCACATCTGTCAACACCTGCTTTCTTTGGGATTGGAATTATTATATTCTTCTTGAAGTCTGAGGGTATTCGCCTGTCTCATACATCTTCCTCACCAGATGGTAGAGTTTTGTCATGACTGGCTCTCCCAAGGCCATCAGTAGTTCTAATGGAATGTTGTCTACTCCGGGGGCCTTGTTTCGACTCAGGTCTTTCAGTGCTCTGTCAAACTCTTCACGCAGTATGTTATCTCCCATTTCGTCTTCATCTACATCCTCTTCCATTTCCATAATATTGTCCTCAAGTACATCGCCCTTGTATAAACCCTCTATATACTCCTTCCACCTTTCTGCCTTCCCTTCTTTGCTTAGAACTGGGTTGCCATCTGAGCTCTTGATATTCATACAAGTGGTTCTCTTCTCTCCAAAGGTCTCTTTAATTTTCCTGTAGGCAGTATCTATCTTACCCCTAGTGAGACAAGCCTCTACATCCATACATTTGTCCTCTAGCCATCCCTGCTTAGCCATTTTGCACTTCCTGTCGATATCATTTTTGAGACGTTTGTATTCTTTTTTGCCTGCCTCATATACTGCATTTTTATATTTTCTCCTTTCATCAATTAAATTCAATATATCTTCTGTTACCCAAGGATTTCTAGCAGCCCTCGTCGTTTTACCTACTTGATCGTCTGCTGCCTTCACTACTTCATCCCTCAGAGCTGCCCATTCTTCTTCTACTGTATTCCTGTCAATTGTTCCCTTATGCTCTCCCTGAAACTCTCTACAACCTCTGGTTCTTTCAGTTTATCCAGGTCCCATCTCCTTAAATTCCCACCTTTTTGCAGTTTCTTCAGTTTCAATCTGCAGTTCATAACCAATATATTGTGGTCAGAATCCACATCTGCCCCTGGAAATGTCTTACAATTTAAAACCTGGTTCCTAAATCTCTGTCTTACCATTATATAATCTATCTGATACCTTTTAGTATCTCCAGGATTCTTCCAGGTATACAACCTTCTTTTATGATTCTTGAACCAAGTGTTAGCTATGATTAAGTTATGCTCTGTGCAAAATTCTACAAGGCGGCTTCCTCTTTCATTTCTTCCCCCCAATCCATATTCACCTACTATGTTTCCTACTCTCCCTTTTCCTACTGACGAATTCCAGTCACCCATGACTATTAAATTTTCGTCTCCCTACCTGAATAATTTCTTTTATCTCATCATACATTTCATCTATTTCTTCATCATCTGCAGAGCTACTTGGCATATAAACTTGTACTACTGTAGTAGGCATGGGCTTTGTGTCTATCTTGGCCACAATAATGCGCTCACTATGCTGTTTGTAGTAGCTAACCCGCACTCCTATTTTTTTATTCATTATTAAACCTACTCCTGCATTACCCCTATTTGATTTTGTATTTATAACCCTGTAATCAACTGACCAAAAGTCTTGTTCCTCCTGCCACCGAACTTAATTCCCACTATATCTAACTTTAACCTATCCATTTCCCTTTTTAAATTTTCTAACCTACCTGCCCGATTAAGGGATCTGACATTCCACGCTCCGATCCGTAGAACGCTTGTTTTCTTTCTCCTGATAACGACGTCCTCCTGAGTAGTCCCCGCCCGGAGATATATATTCCCTTATGTTATACCTGGTTTACACAGAGCAAAACAGTGTTATAACTTTCTTTATATATGAAATGTGGTTTTTAATGTGGATTGGTTATCTTCTTTCTTGAAAGTAGAATATTTCCTGGTAATAAATATTTAAATGTGAAATGTAACATTTTGATGAATTTCTGTCAGTAATATTTTATTATTTATTTCTTAAACATAACAGAGATACGGGTTGATGTGGTTGTTTCAAAATATGTGTAAAACTACTTATTTTTAGGATTGTATATGTGATTCACACATGGCCCTCCTCTGATTGAGCAGCGTAGTTTCAATTGTAATTTTTTGTTTTCCACTCCACATCCAGTATTTCTTTTGGTTAGGCATGAGTCCTCAGATCCATTCCTACCGCAGAACACCCGCGTGGGTTCCTATATCTTGTATCGTTTTATTTGCCCATGTCTTGGCCAGCAGATCCTAGAGGTGGTCTATAATTTCGATAAAAAATGTTGTCTACCACCTTCCCTGTCTATTTCCACCTTTGAAGAATCCGTATAAAATTAAGTGAATTATGTCACTATTTAAGCTGTACATGTACTAGACTCTTTATCCCCGTCTTTCTATCAGCTGATCGTTCCCCGTACTTCCAACTCCCTCTTCAGCGAAAAAAAATGTACTTTATACTCTTGCTTCCTCTGTAGTGTGCCCTTTACTGACATTCATCAACAAATTTCTACTGTTAGGCAGGTCCCACTTCGCCTCCCCCCCCCCCCCCTCCTCCTCTCTACCAGCAGCCCTGAACTGGATCTTCCATCATTCGGTATGTGGAATTGTGTAATGACGTGTTTAATCTCTATGTTCCCATTCTTCGGCAAAAAACCTAGTGTTCATAAAAGTCCCCTCCTCCCATAAACCAGCCCCCCCCCACACGTCTTCCATTCATATGTGGAACTATAACTGTAATGAAGTTATACTCTCTTTATTGTCCAATTGACAGAAAAAAGCCCTCGGTCACTATTTTTAACGAATTAACCGGGTTTCAACACTCCCAGGAGTGTCTTCCTCAGAATTTAAATCAAAGAATGGTCTATAACATGGTCACAGAATTATGACTAAAACCACGTTGTCCGCCCAAGGTATCAGAGGGGTCAGCGCTACAGAATGTCAATCCTAAGGGCCCGGGTTCGATTCCCGGCTGGGTCGGAGATTTTCTCCGCTCAGAGACTGGGTTTGTGTTGTTCTAATCATCATCATTTCATCCCCATCCACGCGCAAGTCGCCGAAGTGGCGTCAAATCGAAAGACTTGCACCCGGCGAACGGTCTACCCGACAGAAGGCCCAAATCTCACGACATTTACATTTTACACTCTGTGTTCAAGAGTAATGCATGCTACTGTTATATTTTTGTGTAGGATATTGTGCTAGGTTGGCTTTCTTCATATTCATTAGATAGATCATTTCCTGAGGTGATATTTGCTTGCTAGTATACGCTAGTTTGGTTTTTGTCTGTTAACATCACTACATTGTAGTCCAGTAATATGTATTATCTGACTAATTTTTCGTCAAATAGATGTTCTATAACGTACAAAATTTGGCCAACGGGACTTTACCTGCTGTATAGATGTCTGTAAATGAGTTTCTATAGTTTATGCTGATTTATTTTCGGCAGTTACAACGTATTTTAGACTTCATAGGTCACCAGTGTGGGATTTTTTTTTTAAGTATTGTGTTCGGATATATGCACTTTCACGACCTAGCTCACTAATGTGCAGTGTTTATTGAACCCAATATTATAATGTGCCTTTCAGAAAATTGATATTGCAATTGCTAGCATGTAGTATAGCTTTATCTCTGACATGGCATTGTCTTTGACCGTATCCTTGACTGTTTGGCCGAGTTTCATCTGTAACTAAATGTCAATGTGGACTTGCTTTTTGGCGAAATTTTAGCACACAGCGAGAAATTGTTTTACGTACTATGGTGGGCTTAAAAGAGCAAATTACTTTTGCTCAAATCACGGTATAACTTTCCTACCGTTTATGCCAGTAAGTGAAAGGACTTATAAATAGTTTTGGAATGATCAGAAATCTTCTTACAAATGCTGGCTGAGTTTACTTTCCAAGAGTGAAACATGGTGAATATTCGATGATGATGTGGGCAGCCGTATCGGGATATTCAATGGGCCCTTTGTGCTCTCGGCAAAGCCACATTACTACCAAGGAACGTACGCACTTTGGGGCTGATGAGGTCAGTCCCACAACAGTGTTTGTTTCCCGAAGGTCATTCTGTGTTCCAAGACGACGGAGCCCCGACACACAGCTCACATCGGCCAGATTAGTTTGGTGAGCACAGAAAGATCGCCACAATAACGAGAATTCAATCTTATTGAGTTTTCGTTGTCTACTTTGGAGTGAAAGATGCGTGACCACTGTCCATCTCAGTCATCGTTACCTAAGCGTGTCAATATTTTACAGGAAGGGTGGTGTAAGAATATCATGAAGAACATCTATTTATCCATATTGAAACGACTGCAAAGTTGTTTCCAATGCCAACGGCTTTCTTTCACCGTAATAGTAATGGTGATGTGCTGTGTTCATGGTGTTCCCATATTTTTGTCCAGTACCTATGTAAATAGCAAATTTTTCAAAAAAGTAATAAGATTTAATAATAAACCAGATGGTAGTAAGAGGAGTTTTATATGCATATCAAAAGGGAAAACACATAACTTACTAGCAGAGGAAGGGAATGTGAGGGTCCAGTATTGTCCGCTCACTATTATATTTGCATTTTATTTCTTTTTTTGCTAACAACCTATTAATTTCCCTCCCGCATCACTAGACCGGATTATGACATGAGTGTTTTCTCTGTTTTCTTTCACTGACAGTGCGATTCAGTACAGATAACCGGCAGAGACATTATTGTGTTGGAAAAATCGTGACTATGAGAGAAAGCTTGAAGAACTAGCTGTTGGCTGAGTGATGACTGAAGAATAAACCGTGGAAAACAGTATATAGTGATTTGATACTACTGTACAACCGAAATGACAACACACTGCGCTCGTCGGCTACCAGCGGCTGGTCAAGTACTCCTCCACGTATTCTCATAGATTTGGCTGTAAGATGGTATCGCCACTACACAGCTGTCGTCTTATAATCTGTCGGAAGATGGATGTATGGATGTACGGAGACAGAAATTTTTAGATTCCACCAGGAGCTCTTCTCGGCATCTGGATAGTTCTGATCTGAGAATGACAGTGATCGATCGTCTACAGACCTCATTAAGAGCAAAGCAATGCAGACAGGGATATCACGTCCCTCAGCATCTGTGTTCTTCAGGTGGAAGATTATTTTTCGATTTAATAATCAGGCCGTAGTCGTTTCTTCGCTGATAGCAATTAAAATGCAAACCCATGAAGACGGTGTGCAGTAAAACTGGCATGAACTGTACAACATATTTGGACATGCAGTTGATTAGCATTTTGGCGCAACCAACAAAATAAGCAGTAGTAGCGCCATCTGCATTCTGTGCACAATGATATATTACATAGAGTTGTGCTCTTTCAGAAATTACATTTGAATGTTGTTTGTTCATGTTAAGCTTGTGTCATGTCTCGTGTAATATGCAGAAACCAGGAACCATCAGAATCCTACAGCGGCAGCGTCAGGACCTATTGTCCCTCTATATTGTTGTTTGCATTGGATGGGTTGGTTCAGGAAAGCCGAACCCAACACCGGAATGACTCTCAATGGTCCACTCAACGAGCACATAGGACAGCAGCGGCAGATTTCTGAATTATTGCTAGTGGATGTGTGCATCTTGTGGCTATCCCACTTCGAGGTCTTCACAAAGTTATCTTCCAACAAGACGACGTAAGACCACAGGATGCCCCATGTTCATCCACGTAGCAGATGTCCCGCCACTGGTTGCCACTTTCTTCAAATATCTCGACCAATGAAGGTCTCTAGTCTTCGCCTGCTAAAAAAATGGCATGACACCTCTTGCCTGCCACTGTGTTTGCTGAACTCGTGCAGTAGTGGTGAAGACATAGCTGTCACCAGGGTTCCTATTCTGTACCTTTCCGCCATTGTGCCGATCGTTACGGTACTCAAGAGAACCGAACGGTCTAGTAGTCGAATTAGAGTCCTTGCATTATTCAGTATGCATTTCGGTAGCGATAACGTTCGGGTCTAGAGAACCAAAGCGCTGTTGTCGGTTTGCGTCGCTCAAGCCAATCAAAAGCAAGCGGCCGCAGATTCGCGCATGCGCACTGCAGCGCGCACAGCACCACGAACGCAAAGCGGCTAGCAGACGACACAGGCGAGCTATTCTTCCAAGTGAGTTTACGTTGCCATAACGCATGACGCCGCATTCCATCGAGCTGACGTGCCCACTTTCGTCGCCCTTGCCTCCTCCTTAAAAGTATTAGGCGCAGTAATTTCATTTCCATGATTCTCAGCTGAAATGCATAAAAATTTTTACAGGTTCTCTGACCGCATGTTTCCGTGCATGCATAATAACGATAGCGTATTTGACTGTATTCTGCAGATTGTCGTAAATGCCGCATTATGTCGTAAATGCCGCATTATGTCGTCTTATTCTCATTCATACTGACATCGTGTTTTGGATTTTACGTTTCGGAAAATAAGTTAGGAATAGTGTGTAGTACCACATTGTACTAATACATCTACAAAAACATCCGAGAAATTGATTCTTAGAGTTTCAAAGAATAAGATAAACAGAATTTGGTTATAACTCGCTCCTTGAGATCCAAATGAGTAAGTAGCCCACTTCCCTGTATGATACAACGATTTGGATCTTAAAAACAAAATTGAGAAAAAAAACGCATTTTTGAGAGCTCCTGCAGTTCGTCGAAGTTTGTGACATGCATCTCATGAATGAAAATGTTTCGTATATGGTACTACAGTCTAATAATATTACGGCAGAGATCTTCCATCTCTGTCTACTGTGGTTGAGGATTCGATCGCAGATAAATATTTGTGACAAGCAAGATTATGAAGATGACTGCTGCTAGTTACATTCCCAGTAATTTAAGTTGTGCTCGTAGATTCTTGTCTAACCGCATACTCGGAAATCGCTACATATTCGGAAAAATTGGGAATTATTTCTGACAAGAAAATATGTAAAGGTCATCATCAGTTGTTTCACTAAGAGCAAATTCATCTCCAACAATATTTCGTATATTAAACACACAGAAATCACGAAATCATTACTGAGGAAGTGCGCTCTTACATGTAAGTAATAACGAATACTGCAGAAAAACCTTAACTTACACGAATAACAATGTCTCAGAACATGTAGGATATATGAGGAGGAAAAAAAGTTTTTAGCGTCCACCCATGCGCGAACCAGTGTCTTTTCGTATCGCATTCCCGCGCGCTAACCACTTGACCGCGCAAAACACCATGCACGCGGTCCTCAGTTCTTGTAGTATTGTGTAGAGGAACGTAGGCTGACTTCGGTGCTGCATAAGTCATAAATGCGTGATAGTTTGGAAGGTTTCCAATATCAGGCTTCACATAATTGCTTTCCATTGTTACTTGAAAGTTGTAAACACGTTTCGATATTTACTAACTAACCCATTTGTGGGAAAAAGTACACAATGGCACTAGTAACGTCAGTTCACACTCATGTAATATACTCGTACGTTAGCAGAGCCGATGTCTTGATACTTAATGATCTTTAATCTCTTATTTGCATAAAAATAACACGTATTTTGAGAGAATATTGACCGATAACCTTTTTTTATGTAATCATTCACAGTAACAGCCTAACCTAAGCATATTTCTAACATAGGAAAACAGTCAATCATGAACTCACTTTCCAACTGAATGCGTCCTCTGGTGATTCTTTAGTAACACAATCACTAAATCCAAAGCTAAAACCGCTAAATATGTTTAAAATAACAAATTCTAAGTGTACATAAACGACAGCTAACCGATCGACAGGGCCAGACCGAAATCCAAAACCTCTCGGTACAATTGTCGTAAAATCGGTGGGAGGACCGTTCGATAACAAGTCTCAGAAGCTTACTGAATAGGATATTTCGATAAAGAACCGAAAATGACGTCACTACCGAGACTAACCCACTACACTGATCGGTATGAACGATACAGAATAGGGCACCAGACCACACATTCACTCGATGCCCTGCCGCAATTACTGGTTTTGTATACCACCCCCTGTACCCTCATGTCACCTACTAATTTGTCACGTATTCTTCCTAATACACCGTATTTTCATAATAAGGAAAATTTGGTTATTTTCTGTCCTTTCTTACGTTGCAGTTGTAATGACAGCAGCGAAATTAGACTCTGGGATTCTCGTGTGTCAGATATGCTGTGATTACTCTTTTATTTCGTGACAGTCCCTTGTCATGTTAAGAAAATACGCTCTCACAATGCCATTATAGTTTTAATCGGGACCCTATAACACAGTCGTTTGACATCGATTCTCTAATATAAAACTTTGGTTTTACGTTGTACTGTCACGCAGATTTTGGGTGCCAGTGGTAGTTTCATAGTAACATCAAGTTACTGCATGTTTGTTTGCCGATTATTGTTTGTACAAGTGTTAATGTTGAAATGTTCAGAGTCTTTTGGTAAACATTACATCTACAATACATTTCACGTTTTTGTAGTGCTGATATTATGAGGCACAGTTCTATTTAAGTTAATAAGAAGCCTCCTGAGATGGGGTGAACCAATCCGTTCATTTATTGTGCTCAGCTATATAAGTCCTTCCCGTTTCTCAAGTGACCTACAAATTATTATAAATGAGTGAACGTGTTCTACACGTAATTCAAATATTTCAGTGGGCAACCACAATTAGCCCTGGCCAACCTAACCTTGTTGCTATATTTTGCAAAGGACTAAGGCAGTGGGCAGGTTACAGATTCAGGTCAAGACGATGTCGGAGAGTGGTTATAGGGCATTACGGTATATCTCTTCTCCACCTGTTAGAAACAGGAAACGTCTCAGTCAAACACAATGTTCATCATACTCACGGCCAATGGATAAGTGAAGACACACACAAAAGCCGTCTTTCCCGGTTGTGCATACAAGTGCTTTGATAGTATAGCTCGAAGAACTACTTAATGCATTATATTTCAGTTCGTTATGTTAGGAAAACGGTTCACCATCCCACATTTTGATTTTTTTCATTAACTTCGTGGCAACATGGTAGTTTCGAGATGAATTCTTTGTTCTGACTTCATCTAGCAACGTAAGTGTCCTTAGTGCAATGTACTAGGTGTTCTGAGGTCCCCTTTCTGCTAATCTGATTATTTACTAACCTATGTATTACGTGTAGAATATTGTGCCAAATTTAGTACTACACGCACTCAAAAAAATCGCAACACAAAGAAGAAACTGTGCATCAATAAACGAGAGCTGGTATGCATGTTTCTACATCTGAAAGATGTTGTGTATTCAGATTTCCCGCCTGTTGCATAAGTGTGGCACAAGTAGTGGCACTATGAGCATAAAAATCAGATTTGCTTTAAATACAGGCTGCAACGTCAGTGAGCGTTAGTTATCTTTAAGATTGGACGTGGTGAGTTTATTAGTCAAGAATGCCATTAAGGCAACAAATACGCCATTATCAACACCTCACAGAGTTTGAACGAGGTGGTGTAATAGTGCTACGAGAAGCTGAATTCCACTCATCCCAAACCACCGCCATTTCCGACTTCACTGGTGTCAAGCTAGAGGTCATTGGACAGCAGGGTAGAAGTCTGTCTGCTGTGTTTTGTGATGAAGCCTAGTGTGATATTCCCGGCGGTGGCCGCCAGTATTTTATTTTGCTAGAAGTTCGCCTTGATACAGCTTGATACACGTGAAGTAGCATCTGGTATAAACGTGGAGTGAGCAACAAGCAACAGATGGCACCATCCCCGTGGTAGAGTCCGCCAATTGTAGTGAACTTGCTTCAGATTGGTCGGCAAAGTCGGGTGTTAGATGCCAAAACGCCTAACTTCTCTTATTGATTGTCTGTATACTGTTCATCGTATTTAATCAAGTTTTCAGTATGTTGCACTATGTTACCCTACGAGTCTACCGCTGTTGTTTATTAAAAGTCTCTAGTTCTCAGAAACATAAGTGTAACGATATTGCAAATGAAGTGCTTCGGACACGTTCTGGTTGCTTTCGCGCGCCTAGGAGAAGAGGTACTTCAGCTGCACAAGTCAGACTACACTACTGGCCATTAAAATTACTACACCAAGAAGAAATGCAGATGATAAATGGGTATTCATTGGACAAATTGATTATACTAGAACTGACATGTGATTACTTCTTCACGCAATTGGGGTGCATAGACCCTGAGAAATCAGTACCCAGAACAACCACCTCTGGCCCTAATAACGGTTTAGATACGCCTGGGTATTGAGTCAAACAGAGCTTGGATGCCGTGTACAGGTACAGCTGCCCATGCAGCTTCAACACGATACCACAGTTCATCAAGAGTAGTGACTGGCGTATTGTGACTAGACAGTTGCTCGGCCACCATTGACCAGACGTTTTCAATTGGTGATAGATCTGGAGAATGTGCTGGCCAGGGCAGCAGTCAACATTTTCTGTATCCAGAAAGGCCCGTACAGGGCCTGCAACATGCGGTCGTGCATTATCCTGCTGAAATGTTTCGCAGGGAACGAATGAAGGGTAGAGCCACTGGTCGTAACACATCTGAAATGTAACGTCCACTGTTTGCCGTCAATACGAACAAGAGGTGACCGACACTTGTAACCAATGGCATCCCATACCATCACGCCGGGTGATACGCCAGTATGGCGATCAGGAATACACGCTTCCAATGTGCGTTCACTGCGATGTCGCCCAACACGGGTGCGACCATCATGATGCTGTAAACAGAACATGGAATTATCCGAAAGAATGACGTGCCATTTGTGCACCCAGGTTCGTCGTTGTGTACACCATCGCGGGCGCTCCTGTCTGTGATGCAGCGTCAACGGTAACCGCAGCCGTGGTCTCCGAGCTGATAGTCCATGCTGCTGCAAACGTCGTCGAACTGTTCGTACCGATGGTTGTTGTCTTGCAAATGTCCCCATCTGTTGACTCAGGGATCGAGACGTGGCTGCATGATATCGTTACAGCCATGTGGATAAGATGCCTGTCATCTCGACTTCTAGTGATGCGAGGCCGTTGGGATCCAGCACGGCGTTCCGTATTACCCTGCAAACCCACCGAATCCATATTCTGCTAACAGTCATTCGATCTCGACAAACGCGAGCAGCAATGTCGCGATACGATAAACCGCAATCGCGATAGGCTACAATCCGACCTTTATCAACGTCGGAAACGTGACGGTGCGCATTTTTCCTCCTTACACGAGGCATCACAACACCGTTTCATCAGTCAACGCCGGTCAACTGCTGTTTGTGTAGGAGAAATCGGTTGGAAACTTTCCTAATGTCAGCACGTTGTAGGTGTCGCCACCGGCGCCAACCGTGTGTGAATGCTCTGAAAAGCCAATCATTTGCATATCACAGCATCTTCTTCCCGTCGGTTAAATTTCGCGTCTGTAGCACGTCATCTTCGTGGTGTAGCAATTTTAATGGCCAGTAGTGTACTTCGGGTGTCCTGAAGGTCCGGTCACGGTACCCTATTTCGATCTTTTTGAGGGCCGGGCATGTGAGACTGTTTGGGACGCTTTTCGGAGGATGTAGCTCTGTTTCGGGGTGGACATGTACTCCGTGTCGAAAATTGTCAGAAAAGTTACCGTACAATTGAAAGAGCTATGTGGAATGTTGTAGAAGACAGTGTAAAAATTGTGATTGTTTTAATATAACAAAACAGAATACAGTAATGAGAATTGTCGCCCACCATCATTCTCAGTACTCGTATATATTAAGAAATATGACAATTCTGTACATGAAAGATTATTCGTCGCAGCAGCCACGTTTACATAGATATGTCAAACAGTGCAGTAAAAATAACGTTGGGATTTATGAAACAGACGCGTGTTTAATGAAGGTGTAGAACAAACTATTAGAAATATGTTGTACTTTATGAAATATAAGCAATGAAAAATCTTCTTCTGACGACTATACGCTTCCTTATATTGACGGATGCCAGGACCAATGTTTCATTGTGTCAAACAATTGACATGTAATTTTCTCATGGGCATTACTCTAAATGGCTAGAGTACACTCACATTTGGTACGTCGACGTTTACATCACTGCACATAAAATAAATCAGTTATGTGGTATATATTTTATTATTTCAACTCATAGCAAACTGTCTTGTAATGCTTAGAAGTATAGCAACTTAAAAAATAAGTCTCATGCTTCTCCAGTACTGCATCGTGAGACATCAGGCAATAAATAATTGGAATTAAAGACGAACCACACAGACAAAATAGCATTTTTAAATACCTATGTAAAGTAACCAGTAGCACAATAACGCAGATCTAGCAGATATCTTCTTAAATCAGTCCCCGATAAACTTAGACTGAACAACCAGCATGTTCAGGGTAATCACAAACCCTCAGCTCGGCGTTGTACTGCAGGCCAGCTGGGCACGGGATCAACCAGGCTACACCGTTCTCGTCGCACTTGTAGAAGCTGCTACAGTCACTGGGGTTAGGCAGCTGGGTGACGTCATTTGGGTTCCAAGGTGGACAGGTGGGAGCATCTCCAGCTGGTAGCTGTGGGCTTTCACTGTTACCAGAGTCAGCATTTCCGTTGTTCTGATCGCCATCAGAGGATTCGTCGCCAGATGGGTTACTTGGAGCAGCTGATGATGAGCAGCCAGCACTTTCAGGATAATCACAGACTCTCAGGTTGGCATTGTACTCAAGACCAGCTGGGCACGGTATGAGCCAAGCCACACCATTCTCGTCACACTTGTAGAAGGAGCTGCAATCACTAGGGTTAGGAAGCTGGGTGACGTCATCTGGATTCCATGCTGGGCAACTGGGAGCATCTCCAGTTGGCGGTTGTGGATTTGCGTCACTGCCTCCCTCTGAATTTCCATCATCCTGCTCTCCCTCGGAAGGAGTATCATCAGAAGGGTTGCTTGGTGAGGACGACGTCGAGCAACCAGCATTTTCTGGGTAGTCACACACCCTTAGTTCTGCATTGTACTCTAGGCCGGCTGGGCATGGAATAAGCCAGGCAACGCCGTTCTCGTCACACTTGTAGAAGCTGCTGCAGTCCTTTGGATTCGGAAGCTGGGTGACGTCATCCGGATTCCATGCTGGACAAGTGGGGACGTCGTCAGATGGGGGCGCAGGTGAACCTCCACTGTCGTTGGAGCCACCACCAGATTCATTGCCATTGTCGTCGTCAGCAGGAGCAGACGAGGATGAAGAACAGCCAGCTCGCTCTGGGAAGTCGCACACCCTCAGCTTTGGATTGAACTCGAGGTTTGCTGGGCACGGGATGACCGTGGCTACGCCTGATGGCTCACACTGTAGGAAGCTCCTGCAGCTGTTGGGGTTGGGAAATGGACCAGACGCTCCCTGGCATGTTGCGCTCATCTGAAACAAATTTACTCCTTATCAGCTCTCACTGCTTATATAATCGATTGTTTTAATTTACAGAACGTTCACGTAAAAGTAGAAATGTAATTCTTCCGCTTCAGTCTTAATCACTCACGGAAATGGCTTTTCTGATCCCTACACACCTAGACGATATTGCTCATCGCTAATAATTCCATGAAATTTCAAGGAAAATTGTATTATATTGTTTATTTTTCAAACCTAGTTGGAAATTTTCCGTACACTCGGACGAGTTTCGATATTCCTGGATCATCTGTAGATGCAGTCAGTACTACATATCAGAATACTATGTTTGTGATATGTATTTCCGATATATACATGACGTTTTACTGTCACAGTTACATTTATTTGAAGATGATACATTCACACTGTTTTACATTATACTAAAATTGCCAAACTGGAATTTAAAAATAAACGATGTATTAGGAAATCAGTATCAACACAATAGCCGTTTTGTTTCGTTAGGTAAATACCGACAATAGTGAAAATGTAACTAGTGTTCTTCATTTAGTTACGTCTATTCATTTTTGGCATGCACCTATCTGAGAAGTAGGCGTAGGACAACGCGAATTTGATGAAATCGATGAATATACATTTTCGAAGCTAATGAACTTTACCATGTGGTAAAGTATAGATAGTAAAAGGTGACTAACTCAGTGGCGGCAAATATCGGATCTGGAAAAGCTCACAGGAACCTATATTTTTCCATCGATTATTAGGCTCCAGTGTATTGTCTACCACCGATAAGATGTACGAAATAGAAATATTGAACAATATTCTCTCTGTATATTTATCTAATGAATGCTATAAATAAAGTGGTAGCCTGTCAGCTAGAATGTAGAAATTCCGTCTCCTGAATAAAGTTTTCATGCGTTGTGAGAAACAAGTATCAGAGAAAATAACTCATTTGCAGGGAATGAACAATATGCCTTAGTTTGGATGACGTATAACAGATTTCCGTTACATGATATTTAACCTCATATATAACTGTGATACTTGGCATTTCACACAAGTAACCTATCTGTATGTTTACTACTATTATGATCCTAATTTCAGTGTTTAACTTTGAGGCAAAATACCAGTAATGTTGTGTCCAGTGTCACGCAGACAAAATGAATCAATCTTAAATTAATATGTTCATTGTATTGTTACCTTGATTAATAGATAACTTATCGAAGTAGCTGTTGAAAGGGTAACAATTAAATTAGGAGAATCTTATATTATCTGTGTTCTGTGCTTGGAAGTTAGAGAGAATTTGAATAAACACGAAGCATCGATTGTTATTAAATGATGGCTCTTTTTGTTACTGGATGAAAAGTGTATATAATCGGCTACTAAACAAGCAGTCATACTACGTTGGGATACATTATATACTCTGGCTATTCTTGGTGAACACTTACCACAGTTACTTTGCGGATGGAAGCGGCACTGCTGCCTCCGATCACAGCCACCAATACGGCACACACAAGTGATAGTCCTGAAAGAGTAATAAAATTTCAACACACTAGTGTAACACCATACCATAATACAGTTCTTATGGGATGGATTTAGAACAAAACCCACCAGACATGTAATGCGACACGATAATCCCTCCCCTTAGAGATCTGGTGTTCACTGTTAAAAGCCAAATAGAAATCACACATTGCGGTAACATTACACACTAATAGTGAAATACAATCATAGGCCAGTTCTGTATTTTCTTTCACTTCAGTATGACAGGTTCAATCCCATTCTGCAACATGGTGTCGTTGTCTAACTATATTCGTATATCACTTCATAGGAAGATTAGTAGTTAACATCATTCGTGATTAGATGATTGAAGACTACGAGTGTGAAGAAGTAAATCTCAGACTGTGGATCTATGAAGTCATTAATCGAATGTAGCTGCTGTCAGATGCACGTGAAAACCTGAGAGCTCAATGACTCCAGGGCTAGTCGTAACTACTTTCATGGATTCAGGTTTAATTTCATCTTTGGTCTCTACTATATAGAATAAAGTTCACATATGTTTTAAATAAGTAGAAAATACACTCTGACATTAATGAATGAATTGTTCTTGAACCGTCTAAATCGTCAATTTTCCTCTATGTCTGGTATGTGAATCACTGCTAAAATATCTCGCCTTGAATAAAGACAAATACCAGAGAATATTGCACGCAATAAGTGAAGTTAACTTCAGATTAGTGTTACTTTTTCATGACTGTACATCACTACATAATATTAGTGTTAAGTGTCCCGTCGGTGATGATTTCAATAGAGCATATTCTCGTACAGAGCGAAGACGGAGAAGGAAATTATCTATGTTTCGAACAAAGAAACCACCTCATCAGTCATAATAAATTCATGAACACAAAAGAAAACCTAGATCACTTTGGCCAGATGAGCTTTGCATTTCGCTTTTCACAAGCGAGGGCCCAGCGTACCAATGACTGCGACGCCTAACATTTTCTGGAGGTAACAGTATTTGTTCTATAACAGAAATTGTGTTAAAGGGAACGTATAGATCTATCTGCAATAAGAGCTGAGAGACTTACCCTTCATGTTGCTCTCCAAACGTTTTACACACAAGGTGCCTTAGGCTGACTTTCATACCGGTTATATAGATAACTGGTAACAAATGCAGACGTCAATCAGAACAATACGAGCGTCAGCAGACTGATAATAACGAAATGGACCATTGCATGTGAAACTTCTATGACGTGCTTTTTTCTTATCTGACACATGTAATCTGCGTTTGACGACATGCGAACTTGTGTAATTTGACATGTGAGATTTGAAACACGAGGAGACTTGAGCAAGATATAGTGGCTTGTTTTGTTCAGTTGATGGGAAACGCATGTCATAGGCAAACAATGTGTTTTGTTCGTCGGCGGGTGATATTTAGAGGCAAATGGTCATGTTACGACCTCTAATACTTTCATTAAGTGTAGTAAAATTTTTGTTTGAAATATTAAAAGAACTGGAAAGAATTCACATGTGCCATAGCCCGAAAATTAGCAAGAAGTTAGAGAAAGAAAGTAGACCGTTGTTCTACGGTCTAATTGATATCTGAAGGTTTCTGAAAGCGAAACTCTATACCAGCATATACGATGTATGTTATGCTTTCAGGGTTTTTACGAAAACAGTATTGCTCGATACCATTAATGTCTCATCTTCTCACAATGGCGTCACATTTATTTATGTGTACGTCCAATTCTGGTATTTTTTCTGATACAATAAACACAAAGTTCCGGAGTGCAGAATATCCCAAATGCTGTGGTTTTCTTGTATAATTACTTAGCTGTTGTACCAAGAAGCGACGTAGAATGTGACTGAAACACAGTAATACGAAACTGTATCAGATACTTAAGCTCATAAAACCCTGAAATAGAGTATAACTAGTATCATGACTTCTGAAAGCTTGTGCCAGGCCGGAATCCGAATCCGGATTTCCTGCTTTCCATCCGATACTTATTTACAGAGATCCACTTTGTTTGTACTGATTATTTGTTATAACCACCACCGGTTTCGAGATTTTAAAATCCTTAATTGACAGCACCCTGAGCTGTTTACAGATTAACCCAGCTTAGTTTGCACAATGATTCAAAAATTTGAAAATTTGTGGTAAGTTCTAAGGCAAAAACTGCTGAGGTCATCGGTTCCTAAGCTTACACAATACTTAATCTAACTTATACCAACTTACGCTAAGGACAACACACAGCCATGCCCGAGAGAGGACTCGAACCTCCGACGATGGGAGCCACGCCAACCGATACAAGACACCCCAGACCTCGGGGCTACCCCGCGCGGGTCGCGTTTATTCACGTCATCCATTCATTACTAACCGCAAGTGACAGCATTTACAAACACATGATCTTCGTGGGAAGGGTGTAGTGTCGTTGAGGCTTCTCAATGTATGGGGATGCATAATTTTAGAAGTGTGCAGGGTGCTTCTCATATTCAGTGGCTGTCTGACGAGAGGAATAAGGATGAGACTGTGTGGTCCGTATGATAATCATTTCGAGATCCATTTAGTTTCGACTTACGCCTAATAGGTGTAAAATACGTCCGTATAGAGCTGCTGAAGTAAATTTATAGCAGTTCTCGAAGTTCATTAAATGAAATGTTCAGCAAGTTACACGGACTATAATTCTACGGAGTATGTGTCATTGTGTGATATGAGCAGAGGAAGAATGCTGCCACTACTCGGCTCTCACCAAGAACCGTTCCTCCACACAATTCTTTCTCATGAGTAGAAATATCAAAATGATCCTTTATCATTACTGCCCAGAACACATATGACGGATTCTAATTTTTAAAAGTCAGTTTTCATTCTCATGACTATTATAGTTACTATTTTATCCCAAAGGTATGTTAACTATTATTTTGCGCTGTTAGGCACCAATACCTCGTCTATATTCACTCATTTCCTTACTTTTAACACCAATGTAATATTAGCATCGTTCTATACGTATTAGCTTAGAGTAAGTACAACAGAAGTCGTCACCGGGGTTAATTATTTAACGAATTCCACTTTAATATATTCTGTTCATTTAAAGAAGAATAGTGTATTTCGAAATACTTGTTAGTTTCCATAACTGAGTCATGAAATTGGTAAAATTTACTCATTTGGAGCACAAATAATGAGTCATAGGTTTATAAGAACGTATGACAAACGAGAAAAATTAACGCCAGACGTTTTGGTTGCAAACGTTCAGTGTAATTTCTTTCTCCTCGCAGTCTTTTTCGATTTACAAAATTTGCTAACATGCATATTGGTACAGTAAGTCTGAAGCTTTAGTTTTTCAGAGTGCCATATATCTTCACGACAGACTATGCAACATATTACCCTTTTTCCCTGGTCTTACGACGTGCCTAGACGGTGTCGGCAAGTTAATCTATGTAGATTTAGTATCGTTTGTGACTGAGGGTGGCCTGTCGCCATCCCTTCTACCGCGGGATGCAGATTGTGTACTCCATCCTCCTATGTCCAGCGTTACCCCATGAGAAAAGGTGAGAATGTTTTGGAAGTGTTCCGAATCATCTAGTACGATCTTGGAAAGCGTTTAAAAACGATATCCAGGCTTTCCGGCATGCCGGCTTTTCGTGTTATATGCTTCCCGGATTCGATATGAGGCTATTTGCTACTTGCGGCTTGGTAACTAACGCAACTATCCGGGCAGGTAGATAATTCATCAAATATACTATTCGGAATTATGTAGTTTACGTATAACAGCAATTGTCAGCTCAAGTCATCGGGAAGACCAAAATATTTTTCTCGATTTTCTTCTCTCTACTTCGACAATCGCTAACAGAGTTAACGGAGCTATTTTAAGCGTGTCGGTTTTCGTAAATAAACTGTGTGGCTTACGCGACAGATGCAGCTGAGAACTGATACTGGGGAGGACCTTATGTTCCGTGAGCCGTGTCAGGTCGTTTCAGCATCAAAGTGGTGAAACAACTCCAGCAAGTCGTGACGCTTTAGACTTTTTCACGCTCGGTATCTCTGAAGTTGTTAATGGGTGCAACATAGTGACCGAAACTTGGTTCACGGGGTTCACGTATTAATGGGCGACGCAGGATTTTTCAGACTGAACTAAAACTTTAGTGACAGTGTCTTTACAAAGGCAAAGAAAAATATTTTTTGAGAGCGGAACACACAGAAATGAGGCACAGACGTTAACTACTACCAAGACATAATGTTCTTCTTAAATGGGAAATGGTTCAATGGCTCTGAGCACTATGCGACTTAACGTCTGAGGTCGTCAGTCGCCTAGAACTTAGAACAAATTAAACCTATCTAACCTAAGGACATCACACACATCCATGCCTGAGGCAGGATTCGAACATGCGACCGTAGCGGTCGCTCGGCTCCAGACTGTAGCGCCTAGAACCGCACGGCGACTCCGGCCGGCTACTTAAATGGGAAGCTGCTTCCAGCACTCGAATGTGATCAGAAGAATCGGATACTGGCAGTAACAACAAGCAGCAATTTGTGAGAGTCTCTGATACCACAATGTCTTTAGAGGAGTGAGATATGCCTATCATCCACACGGTGCACGAATGGAGTACCATTGCCAAAACTGTGATACGCAGGAAAGCAACACAGCTCGACTACGTGGCGTCTGTCGAAATTTTGAAAATTTTTAGTCTTCTTATCGTGTCGTATGTGATCATACTTTTGAATTAATGTTGTGAAGCTGTTTCAACTCACTGACAGTGCAAATTCTGGTCCCGACATGACGATGTTGGTATGATATTGAGAAACTGCGAAGAAACTAAACAGTGGGGTTTACAAGACTTGTGACAAAGAAGCACCTAATGTTTTCCACTCTCCTCTCCTTGGATTTGTTGAACGTCACCTCCAAGCGCGGAAACAGTGACGAGGTGAGTACCGATATCGTTTGCCGTTGAGTGACTGCATTACGGAGATAAGACTGTACCTGGCACCGTAGTTTAGATCTTGTCAAGAGAAATGTATAGCTTTCTTGTTCGGAAGTATGTACGACTCAGGCAACTGTCATTAGAAGCAGTGGAAGTACATTATCGTCAGTTAGTGTTCATCGGTGTACTAAGATATTATGAGAATGTTAATAAGAAAATCAAGCATATTTTTTGAATCTTCTTGTTCCGTATTTCCTCTGCCCTTACATACTGCGACTATGCAGCAAGCCGAAAATTGAAAAAGAAGAAGAAATATATATGTATCTCAGACCTATACAGTCATATTTCGCATCATCAGATCCATGTCTTGATCCACTTCGCAATGATCTCAGTGTAGCATTTAGCCTTTATGAGGATAGAAGTGGTGTGTATTTCTTATACTATTAATGCTGCCTATGTACAACTTTTCAGTCTCCATGAGAAAACCTCCAGGCTTCGTTGAGAAACTCGAAGCCCTGGGACACGTCCCTCATCCTTGCTTGAGCCCACACTGCAGTGGCTGTGAGGAGGTGTGTCACAGAACAGCAGTCAGCTGTACACGGCAACCACTCAACTGATTCGATTACCTGTAGTGTCACAATTACCTCACTAATCTTCAATCACAGTAGATAATGTCAAAATATGTTGAAATTTATTTATGTAAATTCTATGGCAATAGATAACATTGCAACTGACTAAGTACTAATAACAATTGTTTCTTACATCTATGCTCTTGCATTAACCAGTTAACACTATTAAAAGTATTTTCATATACGTTATTTGATATTCAAATACGAATAAACAATGTCATTTCATTAAAAGAATATGTGGCGTCAGTTCTTTCCCACATGTCCGAAAGAGAACTGCAGGCACTATGAATCAAGACAAAAAGTAATTGAAACATTAGTTGCCGGTGGGAACTGATTTATATCAACAGGGCAAGTCGAAACTTTGTGCCAGGCTGGGACTCGAAATTAGGTCTTCTGCTTACACGACAGATGCAGTGACCACTACACCGTCCAGACACAATATATTCACAGATGCCCTGACTGCTCTTGCACAACTACCACCAGACCCAAATTCTGAACTTATACCAGACATTACATAATCGAGAGGACTAACCTCACATATGTAATTAATGCGTTGATGGCCACTGATCTGTTCATTGAAGATCCATAGTGAACTCGAACTCTTATGGGAATTGACGAGATGCCGTGATTAATGAGCCTAATGAGTAAGGATACTATATAAGTTGAGAATTTGGGTCTGGATAGCATAGTGGTTAGCGCGTCTGCGTAGTAAGCAGGAGACCCGGGTTTATATTCCAGTCTGGTAATAATTTTAAATCCCTAAAATTAAGAAAAATTGTAGTAATATATGAACTAATTAATCTTCTATGGCATCAAAATATCCTCAATGTAACTGGCTGGTAGATGTACTGTGACCGCCTGTCCTGTCAACCGAGTGAAATTATTAAGTTGGTCTTTCGTTTCATACGAGTTAATGTTTTACTGTCCTTTGCTGTTAATGACGGTATTATATAATCATAATTAGACCCTCCTCAACTGCGCAACAGCACCGTATTTAATTAACCTAGTTTCACGTAGTAGAACAGTTTCTAATTTCCGATACGGATGTAGCTGAGGATATTTAATTAGCTGTTCCTCGTTATTATTTTTGTTAGAATTGCACATTCAGAATTCGTTACGATTTAGTACTCATTGGAATTGTCCCTGGAGAAATAAACGTATCCCTGTTAGACGAACAGTTTTAAATTCTCAAAAATGACGTCAACTCAACTAATCATTACTCCAAATAAAATCACAGTAGCTACAAACAGTCACTATTAATTCACTGATAAACCTACTTCAGAATTCACAAAAAATAGTTAAGATAAATCTACCTTATTAGTTTATATTCAGATTGCCTGCTCGAATTTAGTTGACCACTTCGTAAATTACTAATCTGTGTTGTTAACAAACAAATAAATTGAAATTACTTTCCAGTAAGCTTTATACTTTGTTAGAACCTATGTCTTCTGGTAGTAAACTAATTACTTTTCGTATGCAGTGTTAAGTAGCTTAAATGATTCGTTGAAATATATTCTGTCAATGAAGATTATCCCTTTGCCTTTCGTTTATATCGACTATGTTAACAGTACATTTCGCTACTTCAGTTTATTTAAACCAATACTATCTATGAACGCTGAGTACCTATTACACTCCTGGAAATTGAAATAAGAACACCGTGAATTCATTGTCCCAGGAAGGGGAAACTTTATTGACACATTCCTGGGGTCAGATACATCACATGATCACACTGACAGAACGTCAGGCACATAGACACAGGCAACAGAGCATGCACAATGTCGGCACTAGTACAGTGTATATCCCCCTTTCGCAGCAATGCAGGCTGCTATTCTCCCATGGAGACGATCGTAGAGATGCTGGATGTAGTCCTGTGGAACGGCTTGCCATGCCATTTCCACCTGGCGCCTTAGTTGGACCAGCGTTCGTGCTGGACGTGCAGACCGCGTGAGACGACGCTTCATCCAGTCCCAAACATGCTCAATGGGGGACAGATCCGGAGATCTTGCTGGCCAGGGTAGTTGACTTACACCTTCTAGAGCACGTTGGGTGGCACGGGATACATGCGGACGTGCATTGTCCTGTTGGAACAGCAAGATCCCTTGCCGGTCTAGGAATGGTCGAACGATGGGTTCGATGACGGTTTGAATGTACCGTGCACTATTCAGTGTCCCCTCGACGATCACCAGTGGTGTACGGCCAGTGTAGGAGATCGCTCCCCACACCATGATGCCGGGTGTTGGTCCTGTGTGCCTCGGTCGTATGCAGTCCTGATTGTGGCGCTCACCTGCACGGCGCCAAACACGCATACGACCATCATTGGCACCAAGGCAGAAGCGACTCTCATCGCTGAAGACGACACGTCTCCATTCGTCTCTCCATTCACGCCTGTCGCGACACCACTGGAGGCGGGCTGCACGATGTTGGGGCGTGAGCGGGAGACGGCCTAACGGTGTGCGGGACCGTAGCCCAGCTTCATGGAGACGGTTGCAAATGGTCCTCGCCGATACCCCAGGAGCAACAGTGTCCCTAATTTGCTGGGAAGTGGCGGTGCGGTCCTCTACGGCACTGCGTAGGATCCTACGGTCTTGGCGTGCATCCGTGCGTCGCTGCGGTCCGGTCCCAGGTCGACGGGCACGTGCACCTTCCGCCGACCACTGGCGACAACATCGATGTACTGTGGAGAGCTCACGTCCCACGTGTTGAGCAATTCGGCGGTACGTCCACCCGGCCTCCCGCATGCCCACTATACGCCCTCGCTCAAAGTCCGTCAACTGCACATACGGTTCACGTCCACGCTGTCGCGGCATGCTACCAGTGTTAAAGACTGCGATGGAGCTCCGTATGCCACGGCAAACTGGCTGACACTGACGGCGGCGGTGCACAAATGCTGCGCAGCTAGCGCCATTCGACGGCCAACACCGCGGTTCCTGGTGTGTCCGCTGTGCCGTGCGTGTGATCATTGCTTGTACAGCCCTCTCGCAGTGTCCGGAGCAAGTATGGTGGGTCTGACACACCGGTGTATGTGTGTTCTTTTTTCCATTTCCAGGAGTGTATAAATAATTATAAAATTCAATTTATTCCCGTATTCAGGATTAGTTATCGTAAAAAATATTCTTGTGAAATCTCTCAAGAAATTCGATTTTCTCCATGTGGATCTGTTGGTCGTAATTAGACAAATTATACAAACTTCTTTGTCACTTTACGACGAACACATTCGAGATATACCACTGTCAATTCCTTTGAACTTATAGGCAGAAATAAGAATACTGATTTACGGTTTTTTATTTTTATAGTTTTTTTTATTTTTATTGTGTCTTTTTTGTGTTTGTTACTTATTTTCTCAATTAAGCTTGATGTTTCACACGTCTTACAAAAGGTAGCAAAAGTAAATCGCAAGTGTCACCTCCATTTCGCACCAACCTCAGGCAAATTCGCGTCTAGTCTGCTAACCACAACCTTCATATCCATAGCTTGACTTACCACTTATGAACGTTGTTATGTTTTTGACTCAGGTCCACTCAGTGGGACAATCTGCAGTGTATAATGGTCAATAAATAGCTATCTCTTTATGTCGATTATGTTAGGAAACATAGAAAAACATGTGTCGATAACGCAGTTTTACAATAATCACTTCATTGGCTCTGGGTCCACTGTGTAGAGGCCAAATAGCAGTGCCAGTAGATGATCTCAGACTCCGCAGTTACCGTCCCACACGCTCTCTGCTTTGCTCCGTCGGCTTTTTAGAAGCAGCCACCCTAGTAGTGGATTTCTATAACAGATTTCAGTGAAAATGTATGAACAATTATCCTCATACAATTTTGAACTACTTTCCTTCGTGATATAAGATTGTTTATGTAAATTTATAAATATGTGAAGGTGACAAGTAGACGAAAAACATGCCAGACATTTTGACAGATACATTCTCCAAGTATCTCATCCACTAAAGATAACTGCTCTCGGTCTGCAAGGAGACTGGCATGTCAACACTTGTTGCCACTGTGTTTGATGAACTCATGCTTATTGATAAAATGCGTGGAGAGATGTTGCTGTCATCCGAGCACTTTGACTCGATGCTCGGCCGCGCTAGAGCCGTTGCTGGCTGCTCTGAAAACCATCCGCTATAACCTCATGTCACTTACGAATTTGATCACTAATTTAAAATTCATCATAATACACGGTGCTTTGACAGCAAGGAACATGTGGTTATTTTCCGTCGTTTCTAGCGTTGCGATTGTAATGGTCAGCAGCGAAATTAGACTCTGGTGATTGTTGTGTGTCAAAGTACTGTGATTAGTATTTTATTTCGTTACAGTCCCGTATTATGTTAAGAAAACATGATTTCATATTGTCGTTATGATTTTCATATGGACACTATCACACTGTCGTCTGACATCGATTCTCTAATATAAAATTTTGCTTAGACGTTGTACTGTGACGGAGATTTTGGATACCTGCCAATTCAAGATTTTAGTTTGGTAATAATATGAAGTTATGGCATATTTGTTTGCTGGTTTATACAACTTTAAATGCTTAAACGTATCAAACAGAGTTGTTTCACAAACCACATATTGATGACCCATCTGACGTACTTGCAGTGCTGATATTATGACGCAGAGTCCACTTTAAGTTAATAAAAAGCCTCCGGAGAATGGATGAGGCAATCTGATCATTTACTGTACTTTACTATAGGAATCCTTCCCGTTTCCCATTTATCCTACAAATTGTTATAAATGAGTGAATGTGTGTTTGTTAGTCCAAATATTTCAATGGGCGACGAATTTTGCCATTGCCAACCTAACCTTGTTGCAATATTTAGCAGAAAACTAAGGCAGAGGCGTGGTTAGAGATGAAGTAAGGTCAAGAAGTAATCGGGGCGTGGTTGGTAAGAATCAATGAGATCTCTCTCCTCCACCTGTTAGGAACCGTCTCAGCCAAGCACTGTGTTCGTCACACTGACGGCTCTGCTCTCTTCATCCTCCTAGTTCGATTGTGGATACAAGAGATCGAATGTGATAGTCTAGTTTGCAGAAGTACTTAATCAATTCTATTTCAGCTTCATTGTGTTAGGAAACCATTTCATCATCTCACATTTTGAATCTTTTTATTACTTTAGTGTAAATGTTGATTTGATGGAGAATTCTACCATTGTTTTTGTCCTTAGTGCCGGCCGTGGTGGCAGAGTGGTTCTAGGCGTTTCAGTCTGGAACCGCGTGACCGCTGCGGTCGCAGGTTCGAATCATGCCTCGGACATGAATGTATGTGATGTCCTTAGGTTAGTTAGGTTTAAGTAGTTCTACGTTCTAGGGGACTGATGACGTCCGATGTTAAGTCCCATAGTGTTCAGAGCCATTTGAACCATTTTTGTCCTTAGTGCAATGCACTAGGCCCTTTTTGCTAATTTGATTGTTTACCAACATATGCTTTATGTGGAGAATCTTGTGCAAAATTTAGTAGTACACTGACGAAAAAAATCGCAACACGAAGAAGGAACTGTGTGACAATAAACCGAAGTTGGTAGGTGTGTTTCTACATCTGAAAAACGATGTCTATTCAAATTTCGCGCCACTTACACAACAACATTAGGATGCAAATCAGGTTTGCTTTAAAAACGCGATGTAACGGTAGTGAGCGTTAGTTACCTTTGAGACTGGAAGTGATAAGTTGAGGTTAGTGAAGAATGCGTTTAAGGTTACAATCATGCCATTATCAACGCCTCAGTTTGATCTAAGTCGTGTGATAGGGCTAAGAGAAGCTGAATGTTAATTCTGGGATAACGGTCTTCGTCGCCTTGAAGGCGTTCTTGACTAGCATTAACTCATCACGTCAAAACAAACAGACAGCTAACGCTCACGACCGTTACAGCGTTTATTCAAAACTGTATCTACATCCTTATAGAATTATGTGAGTGGCGCGAAATTTGAATAGGCATCGGCCTCCAGATGTAGAATCACCCCTCCCAACTTTGGTTTATTGTCACACAGTTCCTTCTTCGTGTAGCGAGTTTTTTTCTGCCTGCTTAGCTGGGTGATAATGTGATTGCCTACCATGCACTGGCCGGGTCGGATATTTTCTCCGCTCGTGGACTGGGCGTTGTGTTGTCCTCATCACCGTTTCATCGTCATCACCGGCTGCAAGTCGCCCAATGAGGCGCCGAATGAAATAAAACTTGCACTTGGAAGTCGAGCCCGAATGGGACATCCCGGCCAACACTGTCATACGATCATTTCATTTCATTTCTTCCATCAATGTACTACTAAATTCAGCACAAGATTGTCCACATAATGCATAGGTTGGTAAATAAATTAGCAAAAAGGGGAACTCACAACACTTAATGCATTGCACTAAGGTCACACATGATAGTGGCTCAAGTCCGAACAAAGAATTCGTCATATAATTACCCTCATCGCACGAAACTGTCAAAAAGAATCAAAATGTGGGATGAGGAAATGTTTCCCCAACACAATGAAGCTGAAATAGAATGGATTAAGTACTTCTGCAAACTATAGAATTACATTCAAGCACTTGCATCCACAAGCGAAGAAGACGGATGAAGAGAGCGTGTCTCTTAATTTATCCATCCTCTGTCAGTGTGACGAACGTTGTGCTTGCCTGAGACAGTTTCTGTTTCTAACAGGTGGAGGGGAGAGATCCGATTATTTCTTACCAACAATGCCCTGATAACTTCCTGACCTTCCTTCACGTCTAACCCCGCCCAGTGTCTTAGTTTCCTGTTAAATGTCGCAACGAGGTTAGGTTGGCAACGGCTAACTCTGGTTTCCCATTGAAATGACTGAACATACATACACATCCACTCATTGTGATAAATTGTAGGATACGTGGGAAACAGGAAGGACTTATATAGCTAAGCACAATAAATGAGCTGATTGTCTCATCCATTCTCAGGAGGCTTATTATTAACTTATAAAGAACTGTGTGCCGCAATATAAACACTGCAAGTACATAAAACGTGTCAAAACGAAACAATTCTGACTGATACGTTTCAACATTTACACTTGTATAATTAAAAATCGGTAAACAAATATGTCTTAACTTGATATTACTAGCAAACTAATATCTTGAATTTACAGGCACACAAACTCTCCGCCATAGTACAACACGAAAGTAAAATTTTGTATTAGAGGATCTAAGTCAAACGACCATGTGAAAGTGTCCATATGAAATTCGTAACGACAATGTGAAATCATAGGTTCTTAAAACGATACAGGGTTGTTACAAAATAGAAGAGTAACCACAGCACATATGGCACACGACAGTCCCCAGTGTCTGATTTCGCAATAATGCCAGAAACGACAGAAAATAACCAAATTTTCCTTAGTATCAATGTACTGTGTATTAGGAAGAATACATAATGAAATTCATAGGTGGCATGAGGGTATAGGGTGCGGAATTCAGAGGAGCCAGCGACGGCTCTAGCGCGACCGCGCATCGAGTCAAAGTAAGGTCGGATGTCAGAAACGCCGCTCCATGCTAGTTACCACTATGAAAGAGTTCATCAAACTCAGTGGCAAGGAAGTGTTGGAATGATAGTCTCGTAGCAAACCCAGAGCAGATATCTTTAGCGGATGAGAAACTTGGAGAATGCATGTATTGCCTCAAAATGTTTCACACGTGATTTGATCTATTCGTCGCATCCACATATTTGCGAAAATACGTAAATAATCATAAATTTCGAAGTAAATTAATTCAAAATTGTACGTGGATAACTGTTTATACATTTCCACTGAAATTTCTTATAGAAATCCAGTATGAGAATGGCTGTTTCTAAGAAACCAATGCAGCAAGAGAGGGAGCTTGTGGGACGGGAACTGGGGAAACAGAGATCGTCTACCGGTGCTGCGATCTAGCCGCTACACAGTGGACCCACAGGCATCCAATACATCTGGTTCCTAACGTAATCGACAGAAAGAGACAGATAACTCTTTCTTGACCATTACACATTGGATATCGTCCTGGGAGAGGACTTGGATCAAGAAGACTATGTTCTTTAGCGGTTAAGTCTAACTACGCTTATAAAGTCTGCGGTTAGCACGCTTGGCCCGAATTTGCCTATTGAAAATCTAGGCTGATTCCCAGACAACAGGCTCCTTTAGCTATAATCAAAAACGTGGTACAGCTGGGAAGATCTTTTCAAGCGCTGGCGTGAATAAGCTGATTAATTAAAAAAGGTTAACTTCTGAAGTTCTTATTATAATTCGATGTTTTTGGAATTTTGATTGGTGTTGTGGATTTGTTTCCTTTAAAGTAAAGTTAGTAGATCTGTTGGTGAACTCAAAGGATATTGAGTGTGAGTTTTATTTTGATTTGAAGGCTGGTGGTGGTTTGGAAATAGTCGAGCAAGGTGTCGTCTCTAGGGTGTGTAAGTGGTTATTGAACTTGATATTACAGTCCCTATCGATGAGTACATCAGGGAACCTTATGATGGAAGACTGCAGAAAGCTTTGAATAGTGGTATAGTGGTGATCTTCCATAGCTGAGACAGTAAATTTCCCTTGAAACTGGTAATCATATTAAGAAATTGTATGTGTCCATTCTTCAATCTGCTGATAATTGAAACGACGAGTGACCGTTTTCAGTTGGTGGGATTCGCGATCTGTCAACGCCTGAAGAGGCTTAGCTTTGTCTATGAACTGTCTTGAGGTTGGTGTAAAGTGGCGGTGAGACTCAGGATTTATGTTTTATTTTTATTGTTCTTTCGATTCTGTAAGAGAAGATTAAATTGATTTCTTTGCACTCAGTACTATCTCCCGTAAAAAGTGAGTAATACTGAGTTTAACTGACAAAAAAAATGACACTATAAAAGTCAAAAACCCTAAATCAGTATTCATATTTCTACGTATAATTAAGTATTAAGGAATTTTAAGTTATGTATTTCAAGTGCGTTCGCCGTAAAGTGATACATTACAAAGAAATTTGTACGACCTCCTTAATTACGACTAACGGACCTACATAGAGAAAATCGAATATTTTGAGAGATATCAGAACCTGATCAATCCTGAATAAGGAAATAAATTGAATTTTCTAACTTTTTCGTAATACGCACTCAGCGTTCATAGATAGTATTGGTTTAAATAATCTGAAGTAACGATATATACTGTTAACATAGTGGATATAAATGAAAGGCATTGACTGAAGATGAGTATTTCTACGAAACATTCAAGATACTTAATATGGTATTATGGAATTTAATCAATTTGCTGCAAGAAGACTTACGTTCTAACAAGGTACACAGAATATACTAAAGTAATTTCTTTTTATTTGCTTGTTAACAACAGAGATTAAGAACTTACGAAGAGGCCACCCAAATTCGTTCAAGTACTCTGAATACAGGCTAAAAAGGTAGATTCATCTTAAAGTTGTTGTGTGAATTGTGAAGTACGTTTTGAAGTGAATTAATAGTGACCGTTAGTTGCTACTGTGATTTTATCTGGTGTAATCATTAGTTGATGAGTTAAAACTGTTCGTCTAACAGGGATACCTTTAATTCTCCAGCGACAGTTCCAGTTAGTATTATTAAGCGTAACGAATACTGAATGTGCAGTTCTAACAAAAAGAATGACGAGAAACAGTAGATTAAAAATCCTCAGCTTCATCGTATCATATATTAGAAACTGTTGTACTACGTAGAAATATGGTAAGTAAATCAGGTGCTATTGCTCGCATTTCCTTATTATAGTTTGGTGGAGACTAATTATTATTCAGTAATATCATTATTAATAGTGAAGTACGGTAAAACATTAACTCGTATTAAATGAAAGACCAACTTAAATATTTCACTCAGTAGGCAGAGCAGTCAGTCACATTACATGTGCCAACCAGTAGTTGAATATCCGCTCCTTTGAGGAAATTTTAATAGCATGGAAATTTAATTCATTCATACTCAGTAAATAATTTTTCATTATAATAGCATATCGAGTGATTCTGGCCGATCTGTAGTGAGACAGTGTTCAAATGCAATGAGACCTCATACTTTGCCGAGATTTTGCAGTTTCAACCACGAGTAGTCGAACAGATTCTGTAGCGAGCTGTACCAAAATGTGTTACTGAAAAGGATAAAAGACGATTTTTCGCCGTTTAATACAGGCTAAAGAAAGAATAAGTTACTATGCTACATTTAATAGCAAGACACAGAGTTATTAACGACATTAGTTGCCAGTGGGCACTGATTTATGTAAAAGTAGCAATTGAAAATTTGTGTGAGAGTGGGATATGAATGCGGGTCTTCTGCTTAGTACCTACACTCGCTGACCGCTGTGCTATCCGGAGACAGTGGTCATTGCAGCTACACGCACTGCCGCAGCTTCCCTCCCATCAGACCAAAAGTCTCAACTTACAGCGTACAGTACTGATGTAGTGCCCCTCCTCATTATCCTCATTAAGGGTAGTTGGAAAGGTTCTATCCCGACAATATTAAATTTAGTGAAGAGGCTTCCCTGTATTTCGGGAATCTCGATCTTTTTCCAAGTTTCTTTCTTCTTTTCTTCTTTCTGGACGCCTTAGTTGCCAACTGAGCTGCATACTCTGCTTTATCAATCGAACCTAGTCCATCGGTTCAAGTTCTCTCATGCAGTTTGCTCCAGGATTAATTCCCATATGCTGTAGCACATTCATCCTACCAGTGTTGTCATCATTAAAAGCAATAACAGCATCACTGACCCTTCACTGTAGTGTTTTCATCCCAACAAAAACATTTTTTGGTGAGCAAGTCCATATAATATTACTGAACGACTCATTAAGATTTTGAGTCTCACCATGCAGGCACTTCTTCAGTAATTCAGTATCTCTGTGTATAGGTTTTATGATATCCATGACCGCTGCTGGGATGGAATGTTTATGGCTGTATGAAATGTTTGAGTACTGGGCATTGCGGTAATTGCCCCATGAATGAGGTCCAGGAGGGCAAAGGTGGTGTACAGGCATTTCATCAGTTGACAGTCTGTGGAAGAAGGTAGCTGTACAGCCTGCTTCATTGTCAACAAATCCTCAGCATTATTTCTAATGGCCATCCCATAATACTGCTGTAGTCCACCAATCATTTTGTCTGTCAGCCTGCGTCTCATGCTTTTACCATCAGAAAATTTCTTGTCTCTCAAACTTTGTTTCAACTTCCTCAACCTGGTGCCCATCCTCTTATGTACATAAACTTTATAACACAGCAATCCACAGCCTTCTATATAAAAAATAACCGATTTTATTAGATCTTGAAGTAATGCACGTAAAAATTTTTACATTTTCAACTGGTGTAGATTACGTTTAAAAAATAAAATAAAATATACTTCCCATGAGACTTTATAAGTGATATATATATATTGTTGACAATGAAGCAGGCTGTACAGCTACCTT
Organism: Schistocerca nitens; assembly: GCF_023898315.1. Taxonomy (NCBI): domain Eukaryota; kingdom Metazoa; phylum Arthropoda; class Insecta; order Orthoptera; family Acrididae; genus Schistocerca; species Schistocerca nitens. The sequence continues at coordinate 544,215,630 of NC_064619.1, read as the reverse complement.
CTTCCACAGACTGTCAACTGATGAAATGCCTGTACACCACCTTTGCCCTCCTGGACCTCATTCATGGGGCAATTACCGCAATGCCCAGTACTCAAACATTTCATACAGCCATAAACATTCCATCCCAGCAGCGGTCATGGATATCATAAAACCTATACACAGAGATACTGAATTACTGAAGAAGTGCCTGCATGGTGAGACTCAAAATCTTAATGAGTCGTTCAGTAATATTATATGGACTTGCTCACCAAAAAATGTATATATATATATATATATATATATATATATATATATATATATATATATATATATATATAATTTTATTCGCATAATTGCAAATTTTATAATGAGATATACATCCAGAAGTGTGAAAAAATGTTATTTTCCGTTCTAACTCCCCTTAATCGCGGCATTTCGCCGATTCCCGTTAGAGTTCGAGCTCGGTATGCATCTGTACTAAACGGATCGTTGGTCATTATCGCATTAATTATACATGTGAGGACTGTTCCTTCCAAAATGTGGTGTGTGGTATAAGTTCAGAATTTGGGTCTGACGGGAGCTGTTCTAGGATAGTCAGTGCATGAATGGTACATACTGTGTCTGGATGGTGTATTGGTCTGCGCATCTGCCTTTTAAGCAGGAGAGCTAAGTTCGAAGCCCGATCTGACAAAATTTTTCAACTTGCTTTGTTGATGTAAATCAGTATCCACTGGCAACGAATGTTTCAATTGGGTTTGTGTCTTGGTTGATAGTGGCTGCATGATCAAAAATGTGTATCCTCTTTCGAACAAGTCGAAAAGAACACATGCCAAATATACTTTTAGTGTTACGATATTCGCTGTTCGTATTTGAGTACTTATACAATGCATATGAAAATACTTTTAATAGGGGAAACTGCTTAAAAAAGCATAGACATGAGAAACAATTTGTTACTAGGAGTTATTCAGGTGCAAGGTTATCATACACCACGGAATTTACATAAATAAATTTCAATATTTGACTAAGGTTATCTGATGTGTCTGAAAATTGGTGAGGTAGTTGTGACATTACGAGTCACTGAATCACTTGAGTGGATACTGTGTGCAGCTGGAAGCTGTTATGTGACACACCTCCTCATAGCCAGTGCAGTGTCGGCTCAAGCAAGGACGAGTGACGTGTCCCAGTGCTTCGCGTTTCTCAACGGAGCGCGGAGGTTTTGCAGCACATATGCCACGAAGGTTGGAAAGTTGCTCATAGGCAGCCTTAATAGTATAAGAAATACAAACCACATCGATCAGAATAAGAGGTAAATGCTACACTGAGATCAAGATACGAATCTGATGAAGAGAAATATGACTGCACAAGTCAACTAATTGAGAAATCAGAGCCACCTGGATTATGTTAAGAGCAGTCACCGAGTATTGGCATCCGAGAGACAGCAGAGGTTCAACAGACAAATTGAAAGTAAAAGTACTTTCAGTTTGTCTATGCTTCTTGCACTTTCACATAATTTTTTCTTCTTTTTTCACCTTTTCGGCTTGCTGGATAGCTTGCAGTAGATAAGGTAAGAGTCGCAGTATCAGGAAATACGTAACAAGGCGATTCAAAAAAATTTATTTGATTTTCGTATCAGTATTCTGATAAATTCTCAGTACACACATGAACAGTAACTCACGATAACCTACTTCCACTGCTTCTGATGACTGTTGCCAGGTTCGTATAGACTTCCCGACAGGAAAAATGTACTCTCTCTCCGTACTGCAGCCAATTAACGGCAGAAGATCTTGGTAATCATCTTGTAGTTTTCTCTGCTCTTAACGGTCGAAAACATCAGGTGCTTCAGCTTTGTGAACTTAATTTCTTCCAAGTTTCTCGAAATAATATCAATATGTTTGGACAAGTATTTGGACTGTCAGTGAGTTAAAACAGCTTCTCAAACTTATTTCAAAATTATGATGACACACGATAAGAAGACTAAGAAATTTCCGTATTTGTACAGACACTACGTAGTCGAGGTGTGTTGCTTTCCCGCGTATCACAATTTTGACAGTTGTACTCCATTCCTCCACCGTGTGTGCGATAGACAAGTCTCACTCTTCTGAAGACGTTTTGGTATCAGAGACTCTCATAAACTGCTGCTTGTCATTACTGCCAGTATACGATTCTTCTGAACACTCAGATTCGCACTTAGTAAGAACATTTAATCTTGGTAGTATTTAACACCTCTGGCTGATTTCTGTGTGTTCCGCCTCTTAAAAAATGTTTTTCTTTGTCTTTGTAAAGCCATTGCCAATAAAGTAGTAGTTCAGTCTGAAAACTGCTGTGGCAACCAGTAATACGTGAACCCACTTTCTGTCACTATGGTACTCGTATAACAACTTCAGACATACCGAGGGTGAAGAAATGTAAAGCATCACGTGTTCCTGGAGTTGCTTCACAGCTATGATGCTGTTACTGTACAAGTACTGATATGGTCTTTGCTGAATGATCGCAAACGACCTACTACTATCATAAACAGCATCACGGCTTTCCCAGGATCATGCTGATTGCTTATGTTTTCGTTGCATTTAATTTGTGGTTGACAATAATTTCCATTGCTTCAAAAGTCTCTTGTCTCCTGATAGTTTTCTTTGGGCAAGGCATACTGATCGTTCTTTCTGTCAGTTACGTACTTGGAAATTCTTCTCCTCTTCTTGTTTCGTTTGTTACGAAGAATCTGTATAAGGCGTGTTACTGAGAACGTCAACCATTTCCGTGGAAATTATTTTTTTCTGTTGTCGACATTTTGAGGCAAATTTTTCCGTAACAATTTCTTTGAATCACCTATTACTACGGTCGTCAGTACCTTCAGCAGGAATTCATGCTCTCTAGAGAAAAATATAATTTCTATGAATCACTAGTACCGGAACCTTTAGGATACTTCAGCTCTCCTCACCAGGTTCGTTTTTGTCATCGCCTAGCACCCCAGCTGTCGTCGCCGCTGTGGATGCTGCTCAATCTGAAACGACCTGCTACTGCTCACGACACATAAAAGTGCTCCTCCATGTAATTTGCGATCGCAGCGCTCCCCAGGGGCAGTTAGAGGCTGTATCTGTCGTGTAAGTCACACAGTTTCTTTACCAAAATCGACGCGCGTAAAATATCTGCGTTAACTCTGTTAGCGATTGTGGAAGGGGAGCGGAGAATATCGCAAAGAATATTTTGGGCTTCTCGATGGTTTGAGCTCCGAATTTCTGATACACGTACACTACACAATACCGAACACTGTATTTGACGAATTATCTGTCTGCCTGCATCTTGTTACCACGCAGCAATTAGCCTTAGATCGAATCCGCCCAGCAGATAACGCCGAAGGTTAATAAGCCGGCGAGCCGGGATATCGTTTTTAAACGGTTTCTCAGATCCGACTGAGTGATTCGGAACATTTCGAAAACATTATCACCTTTTCACATGGGATAACGCTGGACACGACGGATGGAGTACACAGACGTAGTGGAAGGAATGACGTCAAGCCACCCTCTATCACAAACAATACTAAATCTATGCAGATTACCGTCTAGATACGGCATAAGGTCAGAAAAGAGGATAGATATTTTGCGTCGTCTGTCGTGATATTTCAGACAAATATTTTACAACACTTAATGAAAGTATTAGAGTCCGTAACATGACCATTTGCCTCGAAATATCACCAATCGACGAGCAAAATACATTGATTGCCAATGACATGCGTTTCCCATCAACTGAACAAAACAAGGCATTATATCTTGCTCAAGTCTCTTCATGCTTCAAATCGCACATGTCAAAGTACACAAGTTCGCATGTCGTCAAACGCAGATTACATGTGTCAGATAAGAACAGAGTACGTCATAGAAGTTTCATATGCAACGGGCCATTTCTTTCTTATCAGTCTGCTGACGCTCGAATTGTTCTGATTGACGTCTGCATTTGTTACCAGTTGTGTATATAAGCGGCGTGAAAGTCACCCTAAGGCACCTGCGTGTAAAACGTTTGGAGAGCAACATGAAGGGTAAGTCTCTCAGCTCTTATTGTAGATAGATCTATACCTTCTCATTAATACAATTTCTGTTATGGCACATACAACCCAACTACAAATACTGTTACCTCCAGAAAATGCTAGGCGTCTCAGTCATTGGTACGCTGGGCACTCACTTGAGAAAAGCGAAATTAAAAACTGTATCTGGCCAAAGTGATTTAGGTTTTCCTTTTGGTACTTGAATCTAATATGAATGATAAGTTGGTTTCTTTGTTTTAAACAGCCAATTTCCTTCTCCGTCTTAGCTCTGCACGGAAGTATGCTCTCTTGAATTCATCACCCACGGGACACTAAACACTAACCTTATTTAGTGATACACAGTCATAGAAAATAACACTAATTCAAAATCAACTTCACCTCCTACGTGCAATAGTTTTTGGTATTTCTCTTTATACAAGGTGCGAGATTTAAGTATTTTTGCCATACTAGACCCAGAGGAAAATTTGTATCTACGAATTTAATACTATTATCACGATTTTGACGCTTCAAGAACAATTCATTCATTATCGGAAGAGTATATTTTCTAGAATCCTACCTATTTGAAACACATGTGAACTTTATTCTATATGGTAGAGACCAAAGATGAGATTAAACATGTATCCATGAAACCAAGAACGACTGGCACCCGATTAGTGACTTCGTAAATCCACTGTCGGAGATTTAGTTTTTCACACTCGTATACATCAATCATCTAATCATGAGTGATGTCAACTACTAATCTTACTAAGAAGTGATCAACGAACAGAGAAGGACATCATGTTGCAGAATCGGATTGAACCAGTTATTTTGAAGTGAAAGAAAATTAAGGACAGGCCTGGGATTGAATTTCACTGTTAGTGTAAAATGACAGCGCAATGTGTGGTTTGTATTTCGCTTTAAACTATGAGCTCTGGATCTCTAAGGGGAGGGATTATCGTGTTGTGTAACACCTCTGGTGCGTTTTGTTCTCTATACATTCCATTCGCGCCATATTATGGTATGGTGTTACACTGGAGTGTTAAAATTTTGTTACTCTTTCAGGGTTGTCGCTTGTTGTGTGTGCCGTATTGGCGGCTGTGATCGGAGGCAGCAGTGCCGCTTCCATCCGCAAAGTGACTGTGGTAAGTGTTCACCACGAACAGCCAGAGTATATAATGTATCACGTCGTAGTATGACCGCTTGTTTGATTGCTGAATACACACACGTTTCATCCAGTAACAAAAAGAGACATCATTTAGTAACAAACGTTGCTTAGTGTTTATTCATATTCTCTCTAACTTCCAAGCACACAACACAAATAATATAAGACAAGATTCTCCTAAATTAGTTTCTAGCCGTTCGATAACTCCTTCGATACATTATCTATTTATTAAGGCATCAATGCCCTAAACATAGTAATTTAAGATTGAATAATTTTGTCTGCCTGACACTGGACACAATGTAGAAATCTTACAGATATTTTGCCTCATAGTTACATATTGAAATTAGAATCATAATCGTACTGAACACAAAGATCAATTACATGTATGAATTTCCAAGTATCATAGTTATATATGACGTTAAATGTCTATCATGCAACGAAAATCTATTATCCGTCATCAAAACTGAGGCACATTGTTCATTCCCAGGAAATGAGGTATATCCTCTGATACTTGTTTCTTACCACACCATAGAACTTTATTCAGGAGACGGGAATTTCTAAATTATAGCAGACAGACTGACACATTATTTACATCATTCATTAGATAAATACACTGAGAGAATATTGCGTTGTTCAATATTTCTACATCTTATCTGTGGTAGACAATACACTGGAGTCTAATAATCGATGGACAAAGGTAGACCCAACGGATATTTTGTTGATATTCATTTCCTAATACATTGTTTATTTTTAAATTCCAGTTTGGAAACTTTAGTATAATGTGAAACAGTGTAAAATGTATCATCTTCAAATCTATGTATCGGTGTCAGTAATACGGCATGCATATATCGGAAATACACATCACAAACATAGTATTCTGATATGTAGTACTGATTGACGACGGGTTGTTGAGGAAGCTACCTGGATCTACAGACGACCCAGGAAGATAGAAACTAATCCGACTCTATGTAAGATGTGAAACTGGGCTCGAAAAATAAACGATATAATGCAATTGTTCTTGAAATTTCATGAAATTATTAGCAAGGAGCAATGTCGTTTATAGTTCAGATAAGGCATTTCCATGAGTGATTAAGACTGAAACGGAAAACTTACATATCTACTTCTACGTGAACATTCTGTAAATTAGAACAATCGATTTTATAAGCAGTGAGAACTAACAAGGAGATAATTTCTTTCAGATGAGTGCAACATGCCAGGGAGCGTCCGGTCCATTTCCCAACCCCAACAGCTGCAGGAGCTTCCTACAGTGTGAGCCATCAGGGGTTGCAACGGTCATCCCGTGCCCAGCAAACCTCGAGTTCAATCCAAAGCTGAGGGTTTGCGACTTCCCAGAGCGAGCTGGCTGTTCTTCATCCTCGTCTGCTCCTGCTGACGACGACAATGGCAATGAAACTGGTGGTGGCTCAAACGACAGTGGAGGTTCACCTGCGCCACCGTCTGACGACGTCCCCACTTGTCCAGCATGGAATCCGGATGACGTTATCCAGCTTCCCAATCCAAAGGACTGCAGCAGCTTCTACAAGTGTGACGAGAACGGCGTTGCCTGGCTTATTCCATGCCCAGCCGGCCTAGAGTACAATGCAGAGCTAAGGGTGTGTGACTACCCAGAAAATGCTGGTTGCTCGACGTCGTCCTCACCAAGCAACCCTTCTGATGATACTCCTTCTGAGGGAGAGCAGGATGACGGAAATTCAGAGGGAGGCAGTGACATAAATCCACAACCACCCACTGGAGATGCTCCCAGTTGCCCAGCATGGAATCCAGATGACGTCACCCAGCTTCCTAACCCCAGTGATTGCAGCTCCTTCTACAAGTGTGACGAGAATGGTGTGGCTTGGCTCATACCGTGCCCAGCTGGTCTTGAGTACAATGCCAACCTGAGAGTCTGTGATTATCCTGAAAGTGCTGGCTGCTCATCATCAGCTGCTCCAAGTAACCCATCTGGCGACGAATCCCCTGATGGCGATCAGAACAACGGAAATGCTGACTCTGGTAACGGTGATAGCCCACAGCAACCAGCTGGAGATGCTCCCACCTGTCCACCTTGGAATCCAGATGACGTCACCCAGCTGCCTAACCCCAGTGACTGTAACAGCTTCTACAAGTGCGACGAAAACGGTGTAGCCTGGTTGATCCCGTGTCCAGCTGGCCTGCAGTACAACGCCAAGCTGAGGGTTTGTGATTACCCTGAACATGCTGGGTGTTCTGTCTAAGTTTATCGAGGACCGCTTTAAGAAGATATCTGCTAGATCTGCGTTATTGAGCCACTGGTTACTTTATATAAGTATTTAAGAGTGCTGTTTTATCTGTGCTGTTTGTCTTTAATTTCAATTATTTATTGCCTGGAAAAGGATAAGAATTATTTATTAAGCTGCTATAATTCTAAGCATAACAAGACACTTTTTATCAGATGAAACAATAAAATACATACCATATAAATGTTTTATTTTCTGTTCAATTACACAAACGTTGCCCTATCTAATGTAAGTGTACTGCAGCCATTTATGGTAACGTCCATGAGAAAGGTACATGTCATCGTTTTGGCATATTGGAACATTGATCCTGGGATCTGTAATTACAAGGAAGCGTATAGTTGTAAAAAGACGAATTTATATCGTTTATAATTCATAATTTGCATCAGCTTTGCGATTGTTTACTCTATGCCGTGATTAAACACATGTTCGTTTCATATATCCCAACGCTTCTCTTGCTGTAATTTTTCACGCAACTGTGATAACGTGGCTGCTGTGATGAATATTGTTTCAAGTACAGATTTGTCACATTTTTAAAATATATGTGTGGCTATAACGACTTAAATGAACTTATAGTTGTAAGCGTAAATTTCGTCACTGTCCACACTTTAGTACAACAAACGGAGACATGCCAACATTCGACGTAGTGCATGAAATTATTAGGTGTACTTATTGATGAAGACTTGGACTGGGAGGACCATAGTGCTGAGCTGCACGACAGTAAAGTTGAGCTACATTTGATCTCCTATAACTGCTAGACTTGGAAAGAAACGAATCCACCTCCTGACATATGATGTGCATTTCTACTAAGCCAAATCTTAGGGAATAATTTACTGGGGTAACTCATCATTTATAAAGTACTTAGTGCACAAAAGCGAGCAGTAAGAATAATGCGTGGTGTTCACCTATACTCTTTATGTGAACAACTGTTCAAAAAGTCAGGTATCTTAACGGCGCTATCGCAGCACATACAGGGGTTGGACGAAACTGTGGGAGGTATAGGAAAACCGTTGGCATAAAAAATATCTTCAAGTCATCTCTGTATCGATAAATACAGGGTTTGTAGGGAATCTTACAGCGCCCTCCTTGTAAAATATTTCCTATTTCAGGTGACGATGACGAAGCTCGATGGCCATCGATCGCCCTTCTCTCAAATGTGTAACACAAGGACTCACAACATTGAGATCCGTCGATCATGATAGGCCAAGAAGCTGCGACTAATCAACCTCGTGCTACAAAACAGTTCTGGATAATGCGAGATATATGGACAGGGGTTCTGTTGTCTTGAAACACAGCTTAAGAATGCATGTCTGTTTACTTATCAATTCGTCGTCTACTAATGCTTGGCCGAGACGGTTCTTGATTCGAACAGTGGAGCATTGACGTCCCGTTATGTCTTACCAATCACACGCCAATAACATCCGAATTTACTTTCACCTCGGACTCAGCCCATTACTTTCGTAGTCTGCCAAACCTCCCCACAAAATCCGCTTGCCAAAGGCTACTAGCTATGTTTGCTAACTATACTTGTCGACGGAAACATTTCAATTCCGCATACACACATATTCACTCATTTGCGATCATGCATAGAATACGTGGGAAACAGGAATGACTTACACAGCTGAGTACAATAAATAAACAGACTGGTTCATCGCTTTTCAGGAGGCTTACTATTAACATAAAGAGAACTGTGCATCATAAAATCAGCATTGTAAGTACGTGAGATGTGCCGAAAAAATGAGATTGATGAAACGACTGCGACAAATTTTTTCAACATTTACACGTGCATAAATAACAATCGGCAAACAAATATGTGATAACTTGATGTTCCTATCAAACTAGTACCCTGAATTTACATACACCCAAAATCACCGTCACAATATTACGTCAAAGTACAATTTCTTATTAGAGAATCTAGGTCAAACGACTATGTTCTAGTGTGCATATGAGACTCATAATGAGAATGTGTGAAAGCTTTTTCTTTACACGATACAGGACTGATACGAAATAGAAAAGTAACCACAGCACGTTTGACACGCGACAGTCCCCAGTTTCTGTTTTCGCCACAATGCCAGAAACGATAGAAAGTAATCAAACTTTTCTTATTATGAAAGTATTGTGTATTAGTAAGTATACTTGATCAAATTCATAGGTGAACTGAGGGTATAGGTGGTGGTATTCAAAGCAGCCAGCAACGGCTCTATCGCGACCGGGCATCGAGCGAAAGTGTGGTCTGGTGACAACAACGCCTTTCCATTCTTCTTACCATTATGCATGAGTATCAAGGAAGTGGTGGCATGCCAGTCTCTTAGCAAATCAAGAGCAGATGTGTTTAGCGGATGAGATACTTGGGGAATTGGAGAATGCGTTTATCGTGATGTACAGGTGCCGCATGTCCGTTTGTGTGATGGAGCTGCACGACGGTTGCACTTGGTCGGTCAATAATGAAACGGTTATTGCTGGTTGTGAATGGTAAGCTGACATTCTGTAGTACATATTGGTTTACAACAGCGAGTTGGGAGCGTGGGTTATGCTGTTGGAAAAACCCTGTGGTATGATGCTCATGAATGAAAGCACAACAGATCGAATCATGTAATTGAAGTACAAATTTGCAGTCAGGATCCTTGGTAGTAATGCGGCTTTGTCGAGGGCACTTGGGGCCCATGGAGTATCGCGATTTGGCTGCCCATATCATCACCGTATGCTCGCCATGTTTCACACTTGGGAAGTAAACTCAGCCTGATATTTGAATAGTGTGCAACAAGACTTATCCGACCAAATACTTTCTTCCAGTGCTACATAGTCCAGGCCTGATGGCTTCTGCACTACGTATTCCTGTTACGGGCATTTGCATCATATAGTATGTCAATGCATTCCTTATGCAAACTGAAATGACACCAGACATGTTCAGTTAAACCGGTTTATAGTTTTAAAGCACATCTCGCTCTGCGAATAGAAAGAATATAATTTGTTTGAAGAACCAATAAATTCATTATAATTAACGAAACAGAGTAAAACGCCGACAAGTAATCTTGATATTCTTAGACTCGCAGCAGTATTGTATTAATAGGCACGATGGAATGCAGCGTCCAACCTGATTCATATGTGAAACGTACGTGTTCGACATTAATTTTGGTGAAACACGGACTTAGTTGTACGAACTACTATGGCGTGCTATGAATCGCTATCATTAATACAAACGGGACTGGTGGTACGAACCTGCACACACGCTCGACACATTTTTAAGAAAACTATTTAATGAGTCCTACTTACTGATCTGCAATCCATTTTCCACTGAGTATGCTGCCGTAGCTCATCGACCGATTCCGACCGATCTACAGTGAGAGAGTAATAAAAAGGAGTAAGATCTCAGATCTCGCCGAGAATTTGCAGCTTCCTTAATGAGCAGCCAACGAGATTCTGCAGCATACGGTACCTCAACTGCATTACTCAAAGGATAAAACATGAATTTTCGACGTTTAATATACACTGCTGGCCACCGTAAATGCAACACCAAGAAAGACAAGAGGTAGCACTACAAGATTTATTTTGTAGATAACATGTTGACCAAGTATCAAATGATTACGTTTACAGACGTCTGTGACATGTAGTTCCTGCCAGAATCAGTAGCCAGAGTAGCCGACATTGTTGGAGATCACCGCTGCCACACGTCTCGGCATTGAGTCAAAGAGACGTTGGATGTATTCCTGGGGTACAGCAGCCCAAGCAGCTTCCACACGTTGCCAAAGATCATCTGATGTGGCAGCTGGGGATGTAATCTGGGTCACTCGTTGAGCAACCATGGACCACATGTTTTCTATCTGCGAAAGATCCGGAGAGCGAGCCGGCCAGGGAAGCAATTCAATCTGGTTATTGACGAAGAACCTTTGGACAATGCGTGCCACGTGTGGTCGCACATTATCCTGTTGAAATATGGCTGTGGCCGAGCCCTGAAGGTAAGGAAGGACAACTGGCTCCAGCACCTCGGATATGTAGCGCCGGCTATTTAAAGTACCGGCAATGCGTACTAGAGGCGTGCGAGAGTAATATCCAATACCGCCCCATACCATAATATCCGGTGCAAGACCAGTGTGGCGGTGCATAATGCAGCTGTCCAGCATCCTCTCTCCACGGTGTCTCCACACTCGACTCCGACCATCGTGGTGCTGCAGACAGAAGCGTGCCTCGTCAGTAAAGACAACGTCATTCCATTCTGCCGTCCACATCCGTCTGTCATCACACCATTGGCGACGGAGACGTCTGTGGTTCTGCGTCAATGGTAGACGAAGCAATGGACGTCTTGCGGACAGACCACTCTGCTGTAAACGGCGTCGAATGGTACGCGCAGACACTGGATGATGCGTTACAGACGCAATGTGCTGTGTTATGGTTCGGGATGTCACTGAGCGATCCGTCACTGCCATGCGCACAATTTGCCTATCAGCACGTGCAGTGGTGCACCGAGGTGAATGCGATCGACCACGTCGGTCCGTCGTACCCTCCTGCATCCAACGGTCACATATCCGCATTACAGTTGTTTGGTTTCGTCCAACACGACTAGCGATTTCTCTGAATGATAATCCACAATCTCGGTAAGCCACTATCCTTCCTCTGTCGAACTCGGATACTTGATCAAAAGATTTTCGCTGTTGTCTACGAGGAATAACTGATCGTCTTGTGAAACAACCACAAGGTAAACACACGTGCCGAACATACACTCGTCGAAATCGCCAAGTCTTAAATGGCGCTATGAGGTGGCGCCACAGGCGCGCGTGATGTGCGTCTGCGCTGCAATTCTAATCAGTTGCATTTCTCATAGCTGCAAACCCATGGTGTAAATTTCACTTGATTCGGATGCTTCCTTCAGGGTGTTGCATTTACGGTGGCCAGCAGTGTAGCTACTAATTTCGAGACAAAATAAATCATTATGCTAGCCACTAATGCTAAAGCACCTTTCAGGACTTGTCTTCGAATGTAATTGAACTTTTCCATATACAGATCTTTAAGTAAGACCCTGGAGCCTAAAGTCAATCAGTACCAATTTCATTGCAGTTATCGTTACATAGAGAGATTCTATTGTTTATCTTCGTGCTTGCTAACCCTGCTGTTGCCAGAGTCACCGGATATCTCCCCAATCGAGCATGTTTGGAGCATCATGAGAAGGGCCCTTCAATTGGATAGAATTTATTATTAAAATTCTTGTTGAAACCCTCAGTTGTCATTTATTTTGCACAATTCTCTGTTAGTTTCGGTCAATGACCAATATTAAGCTTAGCCTAAAACGAATAAATCAAACCATTAGAAATTGCAGAGTTTATAGGGAAGTGTGAAGTTAAAGAGTATTTCATTTAGTGGCATAAAAGGCTGGAAAGTTACACCATAATTTGAACACAAAAGAGTAGCTCATTTAAGCCCATCATAGTACGTAATAAAATTATCATTGTGTACTATAATTTCGAGAAGAACCAAGTCCAAATCGATAGCTACGAACACACTGACAGATGTAACTAGGCCAAACAGTAAAGGATACGGTCGATGACAATGCAATGTCAGAGACAAAGCTATAGTACATGCTAGCAATTTCAGTATCAATTTACTAAGAGGTAGATTATAACCTTTGGTTCAAAGTAAACACTAGACATTAGTGAGCTAGATAGTAAAATTGCTTATATACAAACGTGATGCATCAAGAAAGCCCACACTGGCAGCCTTTTTAGTCTAAAATACATCGTAACTACCGATAATAAATCAGCTTATATAATAGAAACCCATATAATAACATCTATACAGCAGGTAAAGCTACGTTGGTGAAATTTTGTACATCAAAAAACATCGTAATTGCTTAAAAATTAGACAGTTAAGACGTATTACAGGGCTAGGATGTTGTGATGTTAACAGATAAAACCCAAAATAGCATTTACTAGCAAATAAACATCAGCTCAGAAAATGATGCATTGTAAAATTTAATGTAAAATGTGAACAATAAGAAAGTCAACCTAATAAAGTATCCTATACAACAATATATAAACAGGAGCATACATTCCTCTTGAATGTAGAGATTATAACTTTATTACACTTTAAGTTCCTCATATCCAATGGTAGTTGTGAGGGGAGGGGCCGGGCTGGTTATGTGGAGAGTGGGGGACTTTTATGATCAGTAGAAATTTTTTGATGGAGAATGTAGACAAAGAGATTAAAACTTTTTTACACTATTAATTCCACATATCGAATGAAATATCCAGTCGGGGGGTGGGGATGGGTGGGAGAGGGGGGGACATTCCCAACAGCAGAAATTTTTTGATAAATGTTAGGTTAAGACACACTACAAAGGAAGCAGGAGGGAACAGTACAATGTTTTCCCCTCTGAAGAGGGGTTGGAAGTAAGGGGGACGATATACTCAAGGAATAATGCGGATAAACAGTGGATTACACCTACAGCTTAAATAGTAGCATAATGCACTTAATTTTATTGAGATACTTCACATGTGGGAACAGACAGGGGAGGGGGACAGGCAATTTTTATCGAAATTACAGGTCCTCTCTAGGATCTGCTGGCCAAGACCTAACCAAGTAAAACCATACAAGATATAGGAATCGACGGGTGTGTACTGGGTCGGGAATTGATCTGATGACTGATGAATAATGAAAAGAAAAACTGGATGTGAGGTGGAAAACAAAAACTTTCAAAAGAACCTATGCTACTCAGACATATGAGGGCCATGTGGTGTCACATATACAATCCTGAAAATACGTAACTTAACACATCTTTTGAAACAAGTGCTATAACCCGTACCTCTGTTATGTTTAAGGAATAAATAATGAAATATTACTGAAAGGAATTCATCAAAATGTTACATTTCTGAGTTAAATATTTATTACTAGGAAATATTAATTTTAAAAAAGAATATAACCAACCTACACTTGAAAACACATTTTATATACTTAAAAATTAAGGACAGAATTTGGCACGACCGGGAGGAAGTTCAACAAGTAGCTGAATTAAATGAACGTATCGTCAAGGGAGAATTGGAACAACGGATATGGAGGTCACATCAGAGTAGACAGAGGAAGTCAAAACAATGGAGGAAGCTGAGGAAGAACCGAAACAGAACTACGGACAATGAGAAACCAAATTAAAAATAACCACGAAAACAAGACAACACATATCTGAGGCAAAACTGTGCAACTGCCAACCTTGATAACTTACAGTTAGAAAAAAATTTTAGGTAGTTCCTAAATTAAATGTAAATATTGTACTTAAAATAAACCTCCTGAGGAAATTTGAAGCAAAATTTTCTGTGGACAAGAGTTGGTGCAATTCTTTATAACTAGTAATTAGGAAGCAGTAGTCTTTTGAGGAAACCTTGCTGGTGCTACAGCCTGAATGTGTTGCTTAAAACTAAGAGAGTTTCAACGGCATATCTGTATATAATGCGGAACATGAGGTGACTATTCACTAAAAATCAACAAGGTAAGAATCTGACATAAGATCGTAGAGAAACGAAACAATATGATAAACATTATTGCAGAATGGAAGGGGTATTGAACGGAACTACTAATCAAATACAACCATTTTTTATCAAATCAACCTGAAGTAATATGCAGTTACGAATAAAGACTCAAAGGTGAAGCCACGTCAACCATTTGCCATAATACTGAATCCTGTATCACTGTCCTCTGATATTAAGGCCAATTGCAGCTGTAGAACAAGAACGGAGGAGAACCGAATAGTGGGTCGTGATTGAGAGACCCATTTGCGTTTACAGCAATCAGTCAGTGGCTGTAAACAAAAACAATGGAGGTGTGCAATCCGTTTGTATGCCTGAGGCCTTAACACAATTATGCAGAGACGAAAAAACTTAAAAACATATCGGAAATTATGTAAAGTTTTAAGAGAAGTTACTTGCCTCTTTCTGATCTGCCCTATGGGCACCAGTAACTGCTGTTAACGAAAGAAAACTGGAGATACAAGGCATTTCTATTAACTGGAAAGCATTATCAGTACGAAGTAGTACCAATAGGAATTGTAAAGCCAATGACTGTATAGCAGAATTAAAATAAGTTTTGGGAACTGAGTTAAATTCAGAATTAACTGTATAAGTAGATCATCTGTTGTTAGCTTCTAGCCAATTGAAGAAACACTGCCAGCTACTGGAACTTCTACACGCGTATTTGTGCAGGACTGACCTAAAAATAGGAAATCCAACTTAGATGGACCTCCGTCAAAAATAAGAAACAACTAACATATCTATGTGGAATACGAGAATTCTACAGAAAACTCATTCCTAACACAGCATCTCTATTTGGAATTCGTGAATTCTGCAGAAGATTCATTCTTGATAAAGCCTTAAACAGTCAACACTTAACAATGTTGCGCAAGAAAAATGCTGTAATCTAAGTGCATCTTTAAGTCAGGCAGCATTTCATTCGATGAAGAAGCCCATCTTCTGTATATAAGTTTTTTTCTTTAATACTCTTTGGGAGTAGTAATGTTTGTATCGATGATCTGCGATACGGAAATGGCCTTTTCTGATACAGAATAGAGTAGCGAAAAATAATTCTTTTATTTTTGAAAAGGAGGGCGAGTCAGTTTTTCTGTCTTAGCAGGCAGACATACTTTGTAAGTTGTGTTAAAATTATTATTCTTTGATGGTTTTAAAGTAATTAAATGTTGTATGTGGTAAGAACGTCTGTATTTATTTTAAATGTACTTCGTCGCATTTCGATAATTAACGTGATTTTCTTTGCCATAGAATTCAGCGGAGCCGGAAGATCGTTGTGAAGAGATGCAATGACCGAACGTGTATTTTGTCTTGTCATTAATTTGTACTTCCTGTAGCAAATCCTTAGGGTCGACCGTTTTAATGTGTCTTTCAACTATTCCATATAGAGATGTTACAGATAATTCGGTGACTCATCTCCAAACAATGATGATGTCGCTGTTCGTCTACGTCGGACACCAGGCCCACCTTGAATAATTAGATGGTTACCCATCTTAGACAGATGCGGCTATGTTCAGGAAGGTTGCAGTGCATCATTCTGGTACTCAACGGGTGCGCAGTAACAAATAATTGTAAATGCATTACATGTTAGCTCTTTTATTTTTTATATACCTTATCTAAGAAACGCAGGAGGGAAAAACTGGTAATAACAAACAGAAACGTTTCATATCAATGTAAGAGTTATTAAAATTGGTACAATATTTTTTGCACGAGAACATCGAATTCTTACGATTTGGGGATGAAAGTGTCGACCTCCGAAGTGGAACTTAACTAACGCATATTGGGAGGAAAGAAGTATCATTACATTTAATTCACATGCGTCCACATTTGAGGCAGATTCTGCCAGAATATTAAGTGAAAAAAGTAGCCAATAAGGTGCTGTGGACCGACCTCCTTTATTACTCCTTTATTACTTTAAGTCTCTCGTTTCCTAATCTAATTCCCTCAGCGTCACCCGACTTAATTCGACTACATTCCATCATCCTCGTTTTGCTTTTGTTGATCTTCATCTTATATCCGCCTTTCAAGACACTGTCCATTCCGTTCAACTGCTCTTCCAAGTCTATTGCTGTCTCTGACAGAATTACAATGTCATCGGCGAACCTCAAAGTTTTTATTTCTTCTCCATGGATCTTATTACGTACTCCAAATGTTTCTTTTGTTTCCTTTACTGCTTGCTCAATATACAGATTCAGTAAATTAAATTAGGGACTCCGCCATTTGTCACAGTCATTAATACCAACCCGCTCAGAGTTGTCCAGCAGCATGTTAAACAGATGCCAGATGTGACATCTTTGAAAATACTTTTCTGAAAGAGGCGCAAAATAACACCGTGTTTAGTAAATACTGACAATATTCACATCGAGTAAGTGCATCATATAAATAATAAAAAACCTTCGGAGGTCACAGGAATAACCGAATAAAGTACTGGAACTTTCCGGAGAGGTGAGAGTGTGAAATAGTGAACAGTTTATCATTAAGTAATATTTTCATGTGTTAGAATATAAAGAAGACGTTATTTCACTTGCAGTTTAATTATATCTTTACTGTATAAAATTCACTGTAAACAATTAACCTAAATGTGAGAAATTTTGAATTTACTCGTAGCTTAAATTTTCCCGATAAGTTGATTTTATATTAGAGGCCAAGTAGTAACGGTAACATTTTGTGCTTATATTTTGAATTTATGTTAACTTAAACATTCCTCAGAGTATACTAAGTTAACCACACAGATGTCGATAGCCGTAATTTTTATTGAACGTTTACAACATTCAGCACAGAAACTGGACGTTATTTGTATTCTTTTCAGTACATAATTAAATTCTGTTGTTGCAATTCATTCCTGTTTATTTTAGGTTCCCTACACCTTGAATTTAGAGTTCACGAGCTTGTGTGGAAGTGTTTATGTTGTTCATGATAGCTGGAATGCGTGGAACCGCAAAAAGTTGTTAGTATTTGATGGTCACTTAGCTTGACGGGAGAAAACGGATAACTGTATTCGTTGACAGCAATATCGTTGAACAAAATAAGCATCGAAATACTAAAAATGTTGGAGTACAGAGGTAATAGCCCAATTACGCGTATCCTAAAATTAGCGAAGTATTACCTTACTATAGAGAGAGAATCACACTTTTAATTATTTGATATAGCGGTAGCTATTAATAGTAAGAGTCAACATAGAAAGCTTACATTGTTTTAAACGTCTCAAGTTCAATTCATTTTCAGGTGTATTGGGAGGATCGGAGAAATGTTTTTTTCTGAAATACGAGTACATCTCATGGTCGCCTCTTGGACAGAGTTATCGGTTAGAATTTTCTGTTCATGTAAAATGTTGAGTTAAACTAAATTTGACTTGATTTTTAGGTTAGAAACTCATTTTAGAGAATAATTTTATTTCAGACTATTTTGATAGATTTCATGTGAAAAAGATTAGGCAATAATTTAAAACAAAACCTTGTTGATATGCAAGTGAAAATAAAACTGTGTATTTCGAAGTCGGTGCTGTTCTAGGAATAGAGTAAATAAAGTATCTGTTGTTCAGACAAAACAGAAATTTCTAAATATTTCAAATTTTTCAAATGCGGTTATAATTACCTCGCACAGAACTGGTAATACCGATTGTCATAAAAAAAGATGTTGGAATGCAGTTGTAGTGAAACATGCTTTACAGCATCAGAAAATTCGAGAATGATTATGTCTAAAATCAATGATTTTCATCTTTAGGAGCTTCTCTAGGGGAGATTTCTTATTTTTATATCGTCACAATAATGGTTCACGTTTGAATTTCAAAATTAAAAACCAATCTTCCTCTTGGTTGTAAATACCATTCTAAAATAGCTCCTGCACGTTCTACATTGAAATTAGGTTCCATTCCGATATTAGCAACAGTTAAAGCTCCCATTTTTCCTCAGAAAAGGATGTTTAGAAAGACTGATGCTAACAGGACTCTATCATAACCACAATTGTTCATAACGTTCATCTCACATGGCACCAAACGACCTAAGACATATATATTCCACAGATAAATGTCAAAGTAATTACTATGATATAAAAACATAATCTTTAACGAGAATCGTGTTTAATATAAAATACATACATTCATGTGATACCGTGAAATACAATACGTAGTTTCCTTTATTCTTGTATTTTTAATTACTCATATATGTTCCAGGATGAATAATTATTCATAGTATAGATGTTCTTGCAGTCTGAGTATAATGAATGTTCTCATGTTTGAAAGAAACTATAAACAAACAGTAAGGACGAATAAATGCCATAATAAACTAAGATCTCCTGCAAAATCCGCGATCCGCACAGAAATGACTAGAAGTGGTATCAGACAGTTCACAAAAACAGAGGCTGGCATCAGGCGATTCGATTTGGAAAGGAGAATATCGTTATTAGATTATTACACGGTCCCCACAGCTCATTACAGTTTGGTGCGTTTTTTGGAAACTGTTCAATTTTTCATTTGAAATGCAGACAGCTTCATCTTCACTTAAATGGAATAAAATCAAGCAATTTTCAACAGGTAAAATAACGACCTTGAATAGGCAGTTAATGGTAAATACGTTATGATGAGCTATGCTCAGAGTCCAATTGGCACGATCAGAGTCAAAGTATTCAAATTAATTGAGATAATTTCATTACAGTGACAAATTACAATTCATAATGTGGCTGACACGAACATTAGCTACTATCATCTCATCAGATCCCTCGAGCTGTCAAACCGGTAATGAGATAGATTACGTATCAGTGTGATTACACCTCTGTACAATGCTAGCAGCACTATTTGGATTTTCTGTCACATGTCGTAAAAACTAAACAAGTCATCTGTGTGACTCAGTAATTAAGTGTATTCTACAGATATCTCACGTTCCTGAGAAAACACGTTGCTTACATGAATCACGTGACTGTCATCAACCTCTCGATCGCTAGCGACCATTACTGGGTATTGGACCATTCTCCGTCTTCTCTCGGAATGCAGGAACATAACTGTTTACTCGCCGGTCACTGAACGAGGACGTATTCGAATCACGGTTCTCATCTTACAGCATACGGAAGCAAATTCTATTTTGCAGGCACAATACCACAGATTACATAAATGTTTTCTGGTAAGTTTTGCTGGTAAATGAGACAGTTTCAGACCCATAGACACGAATCTGTTTCTTTTCGGTACTATATCATAAACAAACATCTTTGTAAACTCTTGTTCGAGGAAATGATACAATCAATAACGTCATCTGTTACACCTAAGAATTTCAAGAATGATACCAGTGTTGAGAAAATACAAAAATAAAAAAAATCGCATGTAACCGACACACTTAGCAGTACTTATCGATTAGAAAATCAATATTTACAGATAAAAGCATTGATCTATGCTATAATTTTCCTTCCTGCTGTTTCAGGTACGCCTCCACGTATGATTGACGCTTCATTTCATTACATCAGCGGGCAGCGTCCTACATCCACAGCAAATTTGAATTAGGACATATTCTCAACTATTAGTCTATGAGAAAAAAATAAATCTAGAACGATGAGTTTCAAACCTTTCACCATAGTGGCGGCCACAATTACATTTCTATAGAGATCAAAACGCATCTGTGGATTATAAAAAAGGTACAACCATAACCAATAAATATTAATTATCATGCTAGGAAAATAACTATAGCGTGTATTACGGAGCAAGTGTTACCGACATGCGACATCGCGTTATGTCACAATAATCCAAGACTACATGCTGCATACTTGAAGGTTCAGAAAATGCTGCCGAAGAGGCGTCTAAATGGTTCAAAAGATTCAAACGGCTCAAAGCAGTATGTGACTTAACATCTGAGGTCATCAGTCCCCTGAAATTAGAACTATTTAAACCTAACTAACCTAAGGACATAACACACATCCATGCCCGAGGCAGGATTCGAACCTGCGATTGTAGCAGCAGTGCGGTTCTGGACTCAAGCGCCTAGAACCGCTCGACCACAATGGCCAGGTCGTCCCAACCAAAACCGGAACCGTTTCCTTGAAATGAACTAGGCCGATTTTTTTCTATATGGGCGTCCAATGCGTGCTTGAGCTCCGTCACTAACAAGCTCTTCCAGAACAGAAAGGTAAATCTTTACATTTCTCCCTTCCTTCTAAAGATTAGCTACAAGAATGGAAAGAAAGCCTCAAAACTCTCTCAGTGGCTACCTAGTGCTACTACTTGTTAGCACGGTTGATGATTCATCCACATGGAAAGCACTTTGAGTGGCTTGATTATATATCAAATCTAGTTCAGTAATAATCCTCCAAACCCCTACGATTAATGGCTATAGTGTTATCCACTGCTGGGTGTTCCACTGCACATGTCCTCTTATTAAGATATCCACTTACGAAGAAAATACAAACAAGTGAATCAGTTGAGACGATTGTCAAGTAATCTCTTAATCAGGAAATCGTGACAACGGCCCCTCATTCCGATGTGTCGAACACATACTATGATAACAATTCCTCCTGTGGTTCTGAACGCATCGATATGTGGAAATAATATTTGTTGCCCGGCAGTCGTTCTGTTTCGCTCTAAGCTGAATTCTTGTCTGTTTTGGTTTTAACAAAATGCTCCACTGCAACGAATCACTCATTTGAAAAAAAAAGAACAAAAACAATAAATAGATAATTGTCTCTTCCGTCTGCCTCCTAATACAACTTTACTTAATGAAGGGCGGTGGAACTTTGTCTTCTGTGTGTTTTGACAGTACTTTGTGAAACCAAACAGAAGTAAGTTGTTATCGGAAGTAATGCACCGTAGATGCTTCTACAAAATTCACCAATGAATATTGGCATCAGTCGGTAGTAAACTTTAACCTTAATAACACTGATGTCGTAGGGCTTTAGTGACATAATGCCTAATATTTTGTATATATGCTGGTTTAAGCATCCATAATAACGCTAGCTTTATTTTAATCACACACAAATGAAATAACTACGACATTGGTCAGAACTACATGCAATTTATAGTGAATGACAGCGTTTTTCGATCACGAAAGCTTAAAATTAAACAGTTCTAAAATATAGAAAAAATAAACTAAAAGTAACATTGCATCAAATTTCTTTGCAGATGGCGGGCTTCACACTTCGAAAGAAACTAAAGGTATACTGAATCATATTTAATGCTGATGGTAGACTTAACACTTCCATACCTCACCATCCAAAGTTCCTCATTAATATTAGCTTCAAGCGGTAAGGCACAGACCGGTGAGTAACTTGGACACACCGGATTTTCAAACAATTTTAAGAAAAGTTAGTTGCCATTTTGGCTCATGAATGAACCGTCGTTACTGTCTTAATAAGTTTTAGGCAAGTAATGGGACTTTAAGTAAAGGAGGATGGTAGCGCTGTCACTGGTACCACCAGCAATGTGACAAACTTGTTTCTGATTAGTGCTCATTAACCCTAACTGTGGTGCAGTGGTTACTCTCAATTTGTGTTCAAAAATGCTGCGAATCAAATGTCTTTACGGACAACTGGATTTAGGTTTTTTGTAGTTTGTTTTTATCACTTAAGGCTCATGCCGGATAGTGTCATCAAGTGGGACGGCCATCCCGATTCTCTCCCCATCCGAACTTGCTTACTGTTTTCTATTACCTTATCATCGTCTTGATGTTAAACCCTAACACCTCCTTCATTGATTCCTGATAATGTCATTGTGGGTAACAATTATATATTAAGTAAAGTGTCATCAGAAGAAAAGAGGATTTTTTTAGGTATGCAAAGATTTCTGAGCACTGCAAGTGTAAACATAATAAAAACATGTTCTTTCGTTCTTCAGGACCAAGGATTACAGGTTTTTGTTGTACCATAGATGTGCATATACTAAGTGCAACACTGAAGTTGTTATGATGATACAAATATTCCTGACAACGTTAGACACATATTTGTGACATCATATGAAATACAAATTCACAGAAATGAACTTTCCATCAGTAAAAAAAAAAAAAATAAGACCAGGGCAAAATGTTAGCTAGAAAGATGTTACCATCATCAAACAGAAAACATCTCAACTAAAATGACCAAGTCATTTGTGCAGATGTACATATCACTTAATCACTTAAGAAAAGACTGTGCGCTAGACATTTTCGCGTCCTACACCGAACAACCAGCATTTTCGGGGTACTCACACATCCTCAACTGAACGTTTTATTGCTTGGCATCAATCAGTTTCTCTTGTACAAGCTGCTATGGTGGTTAGGTAACTGAGCGACGTTACCTGAATTCTAATGCGAAGAGGTGAGAGTGTCTTCACCCTGTTACTAAGGACTGTGATCGATTCCCATTACTCTGATCGCCATCGGAGGATTCGCTGCCGGAAGGCTTACTTGATTAAGCTGACGATAGGCAGCTAGCGCTCTCAGGATGACAACATAGTTTCGGCGTGGCTTTGTACTCGAGTCCGCCTGGTGATGGCATTAGCCAAGCCACACCACTATCGACATCCTTGTGGAGGCTGAGACTGGGGTTGTGTCGCTGGAAAAACCTCCTCTGGATTCCAAGATGAACAATTTGGAGCATCTCCGGCTGGTGGTTGTGAATTTGGACCACTGCTTCCCTCCGAATTTCTAAGTCTACATCTACATTTATACTCCACAAGCCTCCCAACGGTGTGTGGCGGAGGGCACTTCATGTGTGGCACCTCTCTTTCCTGTTCCAGTCGCGTATGGTTAGCGGGAAGAACGACTGCCGGTAAGCCTCCGTGAGCGGTCGAATCTCTCTAATTTTTACTTTCGTGATCTCCTCGGGAGGTATAAGTAGGGGCAAGCAATATATTCGATACCTCATCCAGAAACGCACCCTCTCGAAAACTGTACAGCAAGCTACACCGCGATGCAGAGCGCCTCTCTTGCAGAGTCAGCCACTTGAGTTTGCTAAACATCTCCGTAACGCTATCACGCTTACCAAATAACCCTGTGACGAATCGAGCCGCACTTCTTTGGATCATCTCTATCTCCTCTGTCAAGCCGAACTGGTACGGATCCCACACTAATGAGCAATACTCAAGTATAGCTCGAACGAGTGTTTTGTAAGCCACCTCCTTTGTTGATGGACTACATTTTCTAAGCACTCTCCCAATGAATCTCAACCTGGCACCCGCCTTACCAACAATTAATTTTATTGATCATTCCACTTCAGATCGTTCCGTACGCATACTCCCAGATATTTTACAGAAGTAACTGGTACCAGTGTTTGTTCCGCTATCATATAATGATACAATAAAGGATCATTCTTTCTATGTATTCGCAATACATTACATTTGTCTATGTTACGTGTTAGTTGCCACTCCCTGCACCAAGTGCCTATCCGCTGCAGATCTTCCTGCATTTCTCTGCAGTTTTCTAATGCTGCAACTTCTCTATATACTACAGCATCATCAGCGAAAAGCCGCATGGAACTTCCGACACTATCTACTAGGTCATTTATATATATTGTGAAAAGCAATGGTCCCATAACACTCCCCTGTGGCACGCCAGAGATTACTTTAACGTCCGTAGACGTCTCTCCATTGAGTACAACATGCAGTGTTCTGTGTGCTAAAAACTCTTCAATCCAGCCACACAGCTAGTCTGATATTCCGTAGGCTCTTACTTTGTTTATCAGGCGACAGTGCGGAACTGTATCGAACGCCTTCCGGAAGTCAAGGAAAATGGCATCTACTTGGGAGCCTGTATCTAATATTTTCTGGGTCTCATGAACAAATAAAGCGACTTGGGTCTCACACGATCGCTGATTCCGGAATCCATGTTCATTCCTACAGAGTAGATTCTGGGTTTCCAGAAATAACACGATACGCGAGCAAAAAACATGTTCTAAAATTCCACAACAGATCGATGTCAGAGATATAGGCCTATAGTTTTGCGCATCTGCTCGACGACCGTTCTTGAAAACTGGAACTACCTGTGCTCTTTTCAAATCATTTGGAACCTTCCCTTCCTCTAGAGACTTGCTCTACACGGGTGTTAGAAGGGGGCGAGTTCGTTCGCGTACTCTGTGTAGAATCGAATTGGTATCCCGTCAGGTCCAGTGGACTTTCCTCTGTTGAGTGAATTCAGTTGCTTTTCTATTCCTTGTACATTTCTTTCGATGTCAGCGATTTTTCTTTCGTGCGAGGATTTAGAGAAGGAACTGCAGTGCGGTCTTCTATCATCGTATCCCTCATCAGACAGATTTGCTTGGTGAGGATAAGTCGTGCCACTATTATTTTCTGGATAATCACACACCCCAATTTTGCACTATAATCCAGACCGGCTGGGCTTGATATAAACCAGGAAACGCCATTTTCGTCGCATTACTAAGAGCTGTTGTAGTTCTTGGGATTGGGAGGCTGAATGATGTTCTCTGGACTCCACGCAGGACAAGTCGGGGCGCCGTCAGACGGAGGATCAGGAGGAACGCCACCATCTTCCGAGCCCCCAACAATTCCCTTATCGTCATCAGAGGGAGGAGGCGAGAATGAAGAGCCGCCAGCTTACTCTGGATAGTCGCACACCCCCACCTTTGGATTGAAGTCGAGGTATGCTCGACACGGGATCATCGTTTCACTTCATGACAGCTCGTAATGCAGGAAGCCTCTGCAGCTGCTTGGGTTCTGAAAGGAACCGGAAGCTTCCTGCATGTTGCACTCATCTGAAAGAAAATCATTGATTGGCAGCATACCACTTTTAGCTCTGTTTACTAGCAAAGTTCACGTCTTAATGTCTATGAATAACATGATTTCCTCATAATGGGCTATCAGTGCTTATTCACTCGTTGTCCGTGAGATGCAAGCAGTTTTCATACTGAAAATCACTACAATTTTGGCCTAGCCCGCAACATGTTAATATATAATGATGTCGTAAGTACAGTCATTTTCTCAGAAACGATGGATGCATGTTATGTATCATATACTCGTATAATCACCGGTAAAGAGATGTTCGGTTTTCGTTCATTTTCAGTGGCTATTGTTCATACACTGTATTTTCCTCAGACGCTATACAGCTACTCAAATGGATGTAGATGACCCTTCCTAAACAGAATATATATTTTACCCGACTGTACTCTAATTGTTATCTGCCAGTACAATTAATCTAATAGATGTAGATATAACTTCTTAAACACAGTACAGTTGAAGAGAAATGGACATCTCTAAAAAGGGCCATCACAGAAGTTGAGAAGGAAAACATAGGTACAAAGAAGGTAGCTGCGAAGAAACCATGGGTAACAGAAGAAATACTTCAGTTGATTGATGAAAGGAGGAAGTACAAGCATATTCCGGGAAAATCAGGAATACAGAAATACAAGTCGCTGAGGAATGAAATAAATAGGAAGTGCAGGGAAGCTAAGACGAAATGGCTGCAGGAAAAATGTGAAGACATCGGAAAAGATATGATTGGCGGAAGGACAGACTCAGCATACAGGAAAGTCGAAAACAACCTTTGGTGACATTAAAAGCAACGGTGGTAACATTAAGAGTGCAACGGGAATTCCACTGTTAAATGCAGAGGAGAGAGCAGCTAGGTAGAAAGAATACATTGAAAGCCTCTATGAGGGTGAAGATTTGTCTGATGTGATAGAAGAAGAAACAGGAGTCGATTTAGAAGAGATAGGGGATCCAGTATTAGAATCGGAATTTAAAAGAGCTTTGGAGGACTTACGGTCAAATAAGGCAGAAGGGATAGATAACATTCCATCAGAATTTCTAAAATCATTGGGGGAAGTGGCAACAAAACGACTATTCACGTTGGTGTGTAGAATATATGAGTCTGGCGACATACCATCTGACTTTCGGAAAAGCATCATCCACACAATTCCGAAGACGGCAAGAGCTGATAAGTCCGAGAATTATCGCACAATCAGCTTAACACCTCATGCTCCGAAGCTGCTTACAAGAATAATATACAGAAGAATAGAAAAGAAAATTGAGAATGCGCTAGGTGACGATCAGTTTGGCTTTAGGAAAAGTAAAGGGACGAGAGAGGCAATTCTGACGTTACGGCTAATAATGGAAGCAAGGCTAAAGAAAAATCAAGACACTTTCATTGGATTTGTCAACCTGGAAAAAGCGTTCGACAATATAAAATGTTGCAAGCTGTTCGAGATTCTGAAAAAAGTAGGGGTAAGCTATAGGGAGAGACGGGTGATATACAATATGTACAACAACCAAGAGGGAATAATAAGAGTGGACGATCAGGAACGAAGTGCTCGTATTAAGAAGGGTGTAAGACAAGGCTGTAGCCTTTCACCCCTACTCTTCAATCTGTACATCGAGGAAGCAATGATGGAACTAAAAGAAAGGTTCAGGAGTGGAATTAAAATACAAGGTGAAAGGATATCAATGATACGATTCGCTGATGACATTGCTATCCTGAGTGAAAGTGAAGAAGAATTAAATGATCTGCTGAACGGAATGAACAGTCTAATGAGTACACAGTATGGTTTGAGAGTAAATCGGAGAAAGACGAAGGTAATGAGAAGTAGTAGAAATGAGAACAGCGAGAAACTTAACATCAGGATTGATGGTCACAAAGTCAATGAAGTTAAGGAATTCTGCTACCTAGGCAGTAAAATAACCAATGACGGACGGAGCAAGGAGGACATCAAAAGCAGACTCGCTATGGCAAAAAAGGAATTTCTGGCCAAGAGAAGTCTACTAATATCAAATACCGGCCTTAATTTGAGGAAGAAATTTCTGAGGATGTACGTCTGGAGTACAGCATTGTATGGTAGTGAAACATGGGCTGTGTGAAAACCGCAACAGAAGAGAATCGAAGCATTTGAGATGTGGTGCTGTAGACGAATGTTGAAAATTAGGTGGACTGATAAGGTAAGGAATGAGGAGGTTCTACGCAGAATCGGAGAGGAAAGGATTATGTGGAAAACACTGATAAGGAGAAGGGACAGGATGATAGGACATCTGCTAAGACATGAGGGAATGACTTCCATGGTACTAGAGGGAGCTGTAGAGGGCAAAAACTGTAGAGGAAGACAGAGATTGGAATACGTCAAGCAAATAATTGAGGACGTAGGTTGCAAATGCTACTCTGAGATGAAGAGGTTAGCACAGGAAAGGAATACGTGGCGGGCCGCATCAAACCAGTCAGTAGCCTGATGGAAAAAAAAAAAACACAGTATGTATTTTATCTCAAGAAAAACGAATTAGAAGATTTCGAGTAACCTAGAAACTATTGGCACCTAAATTGTAAACCAGACAGTTCTACTGTGAGTCTATTCGGAAACTGTATATTAAGAAAAAGGTATGCTAGAAGTTTGAATTCGTTGCCTTCTGAATGTTGCCTTCTGAAAGAGACACGATACGTTCAGAATTGTCCTTATCAGTAACAATACATTCTTTCAATAAATCAGTTATATGTATCGCCTCTCGTTCAGCTAAATAAACTGTAAACAGCTGATGTAGACTTGTCACAATCACTTTTTGTATTTATGCAGCAGTTCAGCTTCCGACGAACGTTGCCAGTATGGCAGTCATGGACAATGCCTTCTGAAAGAGACACGATACGTTCAGAATTGTCCTTGTCAGTAACAATACATTCTTTCAATAGATCAGTTATCTGTATCGCCTCTCGTTCAGCTAAATAAACTGTAAACTGCTGATGTAGACTTGTCACAATCACTTTGTGTATTTATGCAGCAACTCAGCTTCCGACGAACGTTGCCAGTATGTCAGTCATGGACAATGACAAGACTTAAAATATAATGCATTTTCAAATTTTTCATATGAAATGTATACAATACGCATACAAGAAGACCGAAACGAAGTTTAAAGCCCCTCTGCTCCTCCCCTAATGGGTACTTCCCGAATCTTCATTTACGACCGTTTTTAAGTATTTGAATGAAGTCCTCTCTAATTTTTTTGTTTGTGTCACAGGAAATAAAATTCTTGTAATTCCTTAAAACACATCGATGAAGAACAATTACCCTAAAACACATTCGTTCGAAGATGAGGAATTGATATACAGAAGGTTTTTTTGAAGAAAACTTGAATTAACCTTAAACTAACAACAATATTACAAACTCAAATGCATTAGAACGCTCAGGGGTTGCTATTACAATGACAGTATACAGGTTGTGTAGTGTTAGATTCTATAACGTTTTATGCATTCTAAAACTGATACTTTTTCGGAAGTTAATTGGAGTTTTCTTTGATAATTTGTAAATTCGAGCAAGCGTGTTTACACAATTCTTGGACTCCTTCATATGGTTTGCTCGTTATATGTTACTATATTGATGGCAATAGCAGTGACTTAAACTGTAGAACATAACATATACGGAATTATTATTAAATTGCAAAACGGCAAAAGGAGAACACATTTAGCATTACTAGTTGCCTGCTGTAAATTTTACCAAATAACACAATAAGCGAAACAAAAACAGTAAGCCTACCGAAATTCAGATAAGTGTCATATTTCAGTCCATATGTTGTCCACACACGGTCCAAGAAAATTACGGTCTCTTGTATTTAAGTACCTAACCAGTTCTATTGGTCATGACGCCAAGCAGAGCAGTACATACCTCACCACTATTGATAAGGAACATACGTACCAAAATTGCACATCTAGTTTTCAACTGAACTGTGTTTTGTCCAAAACTGTTACTAGCTTTTTTGATTACGTAAGAAAACGTGTAATTTCTAGATGGCGGAGATAACACTTTATTCTGAGGAAATAGGAAACATCATGACGGCTACAGTGAAGTAACGACAAGGCCGTTTTAGCGAGATTGAATATCTTAACATCCAAATCCACTCAAAAGAAAACGCAAAAGTATCGATTTAAAACAGCAGATAAAAATTTGGTTGATGCGCTCCTGGAGGAAAGTCTCGATTCCTTGCAAACTAAGTATGTAAGCGAGGAACAGATGTTGCTTACATTCAAATGAAGACTACTGGCAGTAATTAAGAGGTTTGTAGGAAATAAATTAATAAGAACTAAACTGACCCCGCACGGTACACAAAAACTCAGAACGCTATTGCGGAAGTGATGAAAAAGTATGCCAGATTGAAAATAACTGAAAATCCCTGTGATATGATACGTTTCTGGCATAAAATGGGAAGGTATTCTTGTCGTATATAATGCATACAATCGACAGGACCCTGTCAATATATGTACTGCACGATAGCGATGGCAATTTCACCGACGACAGTAGCACTAAAGCTGAGTTACTAAATACGACTTCCCGAAAGTTCTTCACGAAGAAATACGATGTAAATGTCCCCAAATTCGAAGCACGAACTGCTACCAACATGAGTAACTTAGAGGTAGATATCCTCTCTGCAGCGAAGAAACTCCAATCACTTAGTAAAGGCATGACTTACAGCCCAACTTGTATATCAGTTCGATTTCTTCCAGTGTGTGCCATTATAACAGCTCCATACTTAGAAATCATATACCACCGCTCGCTCGACGAAAGATCAGCATCTGAAGACTGGAAAGTTGTAAAGGTCATACCAGTACTCAAGAAAGGAAACAGGATCGATCCGCTGAATTACAGACCCATATCACTGACGGAGACTTGCAGTAGGATTTTGGAACATATACTGTGTTCGAACATTAAAATTACCTCTAAGAAAACGGCCTGTTGTCACGCAGCATGGATTCAGAAAATATCTTCTTTCGACACTGCAACTAGCTCTTTATACTCACAAAGCAATGAGCGTTACCTACACGCTATGTCGAATTGATTCCAAATTTTTAGATTTCCAGAAGGTTTTGACTGCGTTCCTCACAAGCTGTTTCTAACCGCATATAGTACGCGAGCGGTTGTGTTCCATTGTTTGCAGACTGTAATGTCATTTTCGGTCTCGTAAAGTAATCAGAAGATCAAGACCAATTGCAAAATGATTTAGACAAACGTACGGTGCGAAAACGGACACTAACTAATGAAAAGTGTGAGGTCTTTCACCTGAGTACGAATAGGAATAACTCAAATTTGTGTTACGTGATCAATGACACAAATCGAAAGGCTGTCAGTTCAACCAAATACCTAGGCATAACAGTTACCAGCAGATTTAAGTGGAACAATTACACGGATAATTTGAGGGAATGGCTAACCGATGACTGCTTTTTATTGGCGGAACACTTAGAAGGTGCAACAGATCTAGTAAAGAGATTGCCTGCGCTACGTTCGTCCGACCTCTGCAAGTGTACAGCTGTGATGTACTCTATAGGGTTGTCGGAGGACACGGAAAAAGTTCGAAGAAGGGTAATTCGTTTAGTATGATCGAGAAATAGGGTTGAGAGTGTCACTAATATGATACTCCAGTTGGGTTGGCAATCATTAAAACATAGGCGTTTCTCGTTGCGATGAAATATTTTTTGCGAAGTTTCAGTCTCCAACTTTTTCTTCCGAATGCGAAAATATTTTCTTGACACCTACCTATAGAAGGCGATAAAAAAAGTTTCGGTTTGAGTGCGTTGCTGCAGTGTACATGCATTCCGGCGAAACTCCGATGAGGGTATATAAGCATCAACATGTAAGTAAGGCATTCGTATGGCC
Organism: Schistocerca nitens; assembly: GCF_023898315.1. Classification (NCBI taxonomy): domain Eukaryota; kingdom Metazoa; phylum Arthropoda; class Insecta; order Orthoptera; family Acrididae; genus Schistocerca; species Schistocerca nitens. Next base: position 544,184,181 of record NC_064619.1, on the reverse strand, counting down.
TTCGAACAGAAAGTTTTTGATTGCTGTAATAAAATAAGAGAAATCGGAGCTCGCATGGATAAATTTAAGTGTTCGTTTTTCAGGGGTGGATTTTGAGTGTAGAACGGTAGGGAAACAGTGTGAAAGTGGTTGGATGAAACCTCTGCCAGCCAGTTTAGAATGAATTTCAGAGTATTCATGAAGATGTTTATGTAGACGTTGACCAGTAACTTCTTAATGTTCAGTGAACATGTTCATCCCACGTTTACACACCATTACATCCCTGGTTTCCTGTCAGGAAAACGCTATCTAAATTTTAACGGTACCATTTACTCTCAAATGCGTGTTTTTCTTTCCTTTGTTTTTGTCTACAATAACATACCGTTTCACTGTCTCTGTGGAAGACTTTTTTCAGATTTGTATAGATTTCACTAAGAAGCTGTGAGATGTTCTGCAATATGTATTTAATGCTGTACATTGAAGGACTATTTTGACTTAGAGACGTCATCTCACGAATATTAAGGCAACACTAAAACATTAGTTTTTGCAGTATTACTGGAAATTCTATTTCATGTGGGAATATTAAATAACTTATAGTCACTGACAAGCAGTAAATTAATTCCCTTCCAGAAAACTGTAAAAAATAGCTTGGAGGACGGACTTTAAGGATTAATTTAAAAGTTTTGTACGTGTTAATTCGAGCGCAATTAAAACGTACAGGCAGTTTTTGACTTCACATCAAAGTTGGAACGCTGTGGGACAGTGACGCAAATAAGGATGAACACCCCACCACGGACTAAGCACTTGCTTACTTTTAATTTAGCGAATTTGCATAGATGTAAGAGCTGTTCATAGTCCAACATTCCTTTGTCATGGCGTTTTGAAGTTGTTCATTTTTAATGATCCCTTGAGACTCAGAATATTGTTTTGACAGGGAGAACGTATGACTTCTGTTGGTAATATTTTTATTTTTATTTATTTTTAGAGAATAATACTCAAATAATTTCATCTTCATGTACAATACCCTGTGAGAAAAGATATAGCACCATTATCCAACTTTATGTAAAAGTTATGGTACTATGTATAATGTTTAACCATTTGGTGGGCATAATTCTGAGATAAAAGTAGTAAATAAAATGTAGTGAACTGATCCAAAAGCAGCACCGACGGGCAGTATCTGTGGTTCTAGAGGTTAATAACAAAAAGGAAATGTGATTAAGTGGTATGTAATGCGAATGAGATGGAAGAAGATAAGAAACAGATATGGCATTTGCCACTGAAGTTTCTAATTTCTGTTTTTTTGAAATTTTTGACAAATAATTAATGTAAACGTAAATACAAACGCCACTATAACTGTATAGTTGTCGATGAAAGGAAAAATTACACTATAATGAATCATGTACTACGTACACTCTGTGGCTTAATGACAAATGAGTCTCTTTTGTGGTATGAGGGACTATTATTAGCCACTATCTGCAGGTGCAGGTGGAAGAGGTACACAGCTTCAAGGTGTATTAGTTGTCAGTACATTCACTTGGGACAAGCGCACCATACAACTGTAACTACAGCTAACAGCTTTTAATTTAGAGAATTATTTTTCCAGTCTGAAGAGGTATGCACGCTGGTACTTTAAAACTGTAAGACTGACACGGACATAACCTTGCACTTCGAGCACAGTGTTCTTACCAACAGTTCTATGCAGTCAGAAATGATTTCGCATGTGTACAAGCCGTCAAACGGCTGATGTAAAATTTAACTGTCTGAATATTTAACGTTCCATGGTTCCCTGCTATAATACCGTAAGTCTTTTGGGTTTACTGATGAAGGCAGACTGAAGCATGTAATACCAGTTACGCTGATGTATAAAACTTAGGGGTGGAAGTAACTTTCGCTTGATGTGTAATTGCCAAATAACATAGCTCGATGGAACTTGGACCATACATGGAAAAACTGATACAGTATAGTACATGAAGTAACTGAGAGAAGTAGGGAGTGAGACGAATACAAATGACATTTATTCAAAGACAATAATGTCAGTAAAGTCACCTTGATCTCTGATGGTGCCCTTACAAAAGAAGGGACTTGGTTCTTTCTAGGATGTGTGATCACTGACGGCTGTTTGCAACCTGCTGCGACGCTGGCCACAATATTCGTAAGGAGTTCGTCTGGTGGGGTGTTCCATTCCTCCAGTAGCGCGGTTGATACCTGCCGGCTGGTCGTTGGTGCACGTGGACCTGCCGCAGTGCGACTACCCAAAGTATCCGACACTACTCGATGGGATTTAAGTCGGGGGAAGGGGCATCCACAGAATTTCCTCTTGTTCTAAAAGCTCCTCTAACTCCGCTGAACCATGACATCGCGTATTGTCACCCATAAAAGTGAACTCAGGGCCAAATGAAACCTACAAAAGATGCATTTGAGGGATGTGTACAGCGTCACAATAACCTTTAGGGGCGAGTGTACCGTGTTCAGAGTTTTGCAGGTCGGTACTCCCATGCAATATTATTCCTCCTCACACCAGCAAAACGGCCATATTCAGCAGTGTTCCTGGGTGCATTACGTGCTCCCAAGTCTCCCCGTACAAAGAAGCCAGGAACCATAAAGGGTTACGTTTATAACATGGAGGTGTAACCACATGAAACATATTGCCACACAACTTACTCTGTGCCTTGGACGACAAAGGAAGTGGTAACCAGAGAAACGAGAAAGATGCTAGAATGCAATATTATTGTGCCCTCCTGTTCTCTGTATAGCAGTCCTCTATTGTCTACAGCAAAGCAGCTGGAAGTGTAAGGTTTGTGTTGGATGTGACTGATTTCAACAGGATAATTGCACTGGTACATACCAGGCCGGAAAATCTGGAGGAACAGATTCAAATGTTCTGTGGAACAAAGTATTTAAGAAACATAGATAAACAGTCTCGTATTGGCAGACTCTACTGTCAGGTGCATCAAGAAAGTATACTGGTCTCCTGCTTGCTGGTAGGAATTACTAGTTAAATGTATTACCCTTTGGCTTTAATATTAGTGCGAGGGTATTTGTCTGTGCACTGGATACTGTGTTCAGCACCGAGACATTTTACGAGGTTACACTATATATATATATATATATATATATATATATATATATATATATATATATATATATATATATATATATGATTTTGTAATTGCTACAAAACCCTAAGAATAACATTTGAAGATGGTGGAAGAACTATTAATCAAATTTGCGGACTCAGGCGTCATCCCAAAGTTAACCAAATCCAAATTTGGCAGAACCCATATTAAATTCTTAGCGCATATTGTGTCAGTGGAGGAGGAGTTCCTGATCCTAAAAATTTGGGTGCCATAGGAACTAAAGACGATAGTGTTTGCCAGTTGCGTACTCTTGCAGTGTGAGTGTGCATGTTCGGCAAAGGAAAACGTACCATTAGCAATGATTTAAGCATTAAAGAAGATTCACTTCTATGAGTATGGCAAAGGGAATAAAACTTTTCTGTGACCATCAGTCACAAAGCTCCTTGGGCTCTATTTCTACAATATGATATCGAAACAAATCATATATAAGGATGTGTCTACCACAGAGGCTTCCAAAATTTACCGAACTCATACACCAAGCCTATAAATACAAGGTACTGTTAATCAACACTCCGTCAAATGTACGGAAGTATAGTTATATCTGTAGAAATATAGATCGGCTGCAAAATAAAGATGGGAAATGGAAACCCACTATTTAGAAAATAAGAACTAATCCGAATACTGACCTGACTATCCACTTTCGAATTGAAAATGACACCTTCTTTCATTGTAAAGAGAGTGAGGAGGATAGGTGGTGTGTCTGCATCCCTTATAATTCAACAGAAGATTTAATTTATTACACTCATAGAGTATGGGGCCGTTTTGAAACACACAAATGCACCATAAAAATTGCTGGTTATTATTTTTTCCCAAATCTAAAACGGATAGTACACCAGTACTAAGACTGAACTGAACCCTCTAATAGCCACGAAACCTCTCAAGCTAACACAAATTGTTGTAAGTGGTTCCAGCCGAAACGTCATGTTGGAGTTAAATCTTTAGTTGCAGTCTGTGATGTTTTCTCGAAGTTTTAACACGCAACAACCGGTACAACAGCTCCTATTATACGAAAATTACTTTATGATTAATTGCCTAACGTCGAAAAACCCAAAGCCATGTTGACTGAAAATGCGTCCCGCTTTCTCAGTGTTAAATGGAAAAGGTTTTTTGGAGGAACAGGATATTACACAAGTATTAATATCAAGATTCCATCCGAAACGTAACCCAGCTGCATGCGTGTACAAGGAGTTTAACAGATTTGTACGAACTTACAGCCCTAAAAAACATACGTGGCAGATTTCAGGACTATATAATAATTTGCCCCGTTCTTCCACTGGGAGATTATATTGGCTGCTAAGGAAGAAAATGAATGGACAACCCTGATACCTGAGCTAGCTGGATCAGAACTAAGTCAGGAAGCAAAGATCAATCAATCTTTAATTAAAACAGCTCAAGAAGCTGAAAAACGCCAAAGTAAGCATGGTAGGAATGTAAAGAGAGTAAGATACTGTGACAGTGGAGAATTAGTGCTCCTACGAACGCATCCAAAGACTTCGACCCTTAAAGGACAGAACAAAATATGGCAGGTTTTCTACACTGTTTCGTTGTAGAAATTAGCCGTGGAGACAGTTACATCATTAAATGCTGTTTACTTGAAATGAACACTGTTGACGGTTAACCCAGCTTTTAATTCACATTCATAAAAGTTTCAGTACAATATTATTATTTTTACGTATTATAAAGGTAGTGTATAAGAATTATTCATGGTTCATTTAATTGTGCTTGTGTGCCTTGACAAACATTACAGGATGCACCATGTATTATCAGATTCTGAATTGCTTTGAGCTGACTTTTTTATTACCAGATCTAATGGCACTTTTGTCCATTAGTGTTCGCGTTCCTGATGTTGTCCTGACGAAAACATTATTCTCAATTTGGCACCGGCAGCTTGCCTTTCTGAGTAAACAGGAACATACAATGATGTCATCTAGACATTTAATTTTATTGTTGAACACGAAAAATGATGCACTGGGCATTACTTTGTAAAAATCAAACTAGAGCCTTGAGTGGCAGAATCCATTGATCATAAAACGTGGAGTGGAGGGATAGATATGTAAGGTAATGTGAGCACATTATATATCCAGAAAAAGTTATGTACACGTCTGTATGATGACAGTATGAGACAATAATGTACATATGACTAATGTACTTACAGCATGTATGTAAAAAGATTTCATAAGTGACGAAAGAAAAACTGTAAGTTCGATATACAGGGTGGTCCATTGATCGTGATGGGACCAAATATCTCACAAAACAAGCGTCATACGAAAAAACTACAAAGAAGGAATATAGTCTAGCTTGAAGGGGGAAACCAGATGGCGCTATGGTTGGCCCGCTATATGGCGCTGCCATAGGTCAAACGGATATCAACGGCATTTTTTTTTAAATAGGAACCCCCTTCTTTATTACATATTCGTGTAGTACCTAAAGAAATATGAATGTTTTAGTTGGACCACTTTTTTCGCTTTGTGATAAATAGCGCTGTAATAGACACAAGAGTATAAGTACGTGGTATCACGTAACATTCCGCTAGTGCGGACGGTATTTGCTTGGTGATACATTACCCGTGTTAAAACGAACCGTTTAGCAACTGCGGAAAAGGTCGATATCGTGTTGGGATGTATGTATATTGTGATCAAAATGCCCAACGGGCTCGTGCTGTGTATGCTGCTTGGTAACCTGGACGACATCATCCAAGTGACGGACCGTTCGTCGGATAGTTACGTTATTTAAGGAAACAGGAATTGTTCAGCCACATGTGAAACGTCAACCACGACCTGCAACAAATGATGATGCCCAAGTAGATGTTTTAGCTGCTGTCGCGGCTAATCCGCACATTAGTAGCAGACAAATTGAGTGAGAATCGGGAATCTCAAAAACGTCGGTGTTGAGAATGATACATCAACATCGATTGCACCCGTACCATATTTCTATGCACCAGGAATAGCAAGGCGACGACTTTGAATGTCGTGTACAGTTCTGCCACTGGGCACAAGAGAAATTACGGGACGATGACAGATTTTTTGCACGCGTTCTATTTAGCGACGAAGCGTCATTCACCAACAGCGGTAACGTAAACCGCCATAATATGCACTATTGGGCAACGGAAAATCCACGATGTCTGCGACAAGTGGAACACCAGCGACCTTGGCGGGTTAATGTTTGGTACAGCATTTTGAGAGGAAAGATTGTTGGCCCCCATTTTATCGATGGTAAACTAAATGGTGCAATTTATGCTGATTTCCTACGTAATGTTCTACCGATGTTACTACAAGATGTTTCACTGCATGACAGAATGGCGATGTACTTCCAACAAGATGGATGTCCGGCACATAGCTCACGTGCGGTTCAAGCTGTATTGAATAGCATATTTCATGACAGGTGGATTGGTCGTACACCCGATATGACGTCCCCGGATTTCTTTCTGTGGGGAAATTTGAAGGATATTTGCTATCGTGATCCACCGACAATGCCTGACAACATACGTCAGAGCAGTGTCAATGCATGTGTGAACATCACAGAAGGCGAACTACTCGCTGTTGAAAGGGATTTCGTTACACGTATTGCCAAATGCATTGTGGTTGACGGTCATCATTTTGAGCCTTTATTGTATTAATGTGGTATTTACAGGTAATGACGCTGTAACAGCATACGTTCTCAGAAATGATAAGTTGACGAAGGTACATGTATCACATTGCAACAACCGAAATAAAATGTTCAAACGTACCTACGTTCTGTATTTTAATTTAAAAAAACCTGCCCGTTACCAACTGTTCGTCTAAAATTGTGGGCCATATGTTCGTGACTATTACAGCGCCATCTATCACAAAGCGAAAAAAGTGGTCCAACTAAAACATTCATATTTCTTTACGTACTAAACGAATATGTAATAAAAAAGGGGGTTCCTATTTAGAAAAACGCAGTTGATATCCGTTTGACCTATGGCAGCGCTGTCTAGCGGGCCAACCATAGCGCCATCTGGTATCCCCCTTCAAGATAGACGAGTTTCGTTCTTTGTAGTTTTTTCATTTGACGCTTATTTCGTGAGATATTTGGCACGGTCACTACCGATGGACCGCCCTGTATAAAGAACTAACAGCGCTATCCTCAATGACGTGTTAACAAAATCAAAAGTGTTTCTGAAATTTTACGTCGAGTGTAATGCATTAACAACTGCAGTGCAGCAAATGTGTCGAGACGGGACCGACTGTTACAGCGACAGCGCTACGGTGCTTCGCAAACCTGTGGATAGCGGCGCCTCGCACTGCTAAAAATTATTGAAAACTTTTGAGTGCAAAATAAACATTTTAGCTAGCGACAAGACAATGCAGATATTAGCAGCCGCCATTTTGTAGTGATAACGTGAATAATTTTTATAGAGACAGTCAAAACTGCGAAAATAACGTTCGGTGCGTTCAGAGCAATTGCTAACTCTTAAGATTTGAGTGAATTCCATGAACTGGATCAAACTGGGCGACATTTATTCAAAATATCTTCAGAGACAACATAAAAACTTCACAAGCACATGTGATAAAAGATTTGTGTCTGACGCTAAACTGTGTGAGATCTTTCCAGCGGACACTATGATATAAGAAAAATTTGATGCCGCTTTGGAAATTTTCACGTTCATAGTTCCAGATGAGCTGTTGGCAAGGTCAGCAGGAAACAGTGATCAGCTTGTGCAGCTGGCCTGGATGCGGTGTTTCTGCGTTCACATTCACCGCCAGCGTCTGCCCACTGATGAGTAGCCGTCCAGACGGACTGCGCACTCAACCATCGGCAGGGGCACACGATTACTTTCAGATCATGGACGCCGCATTCCGACGATGCACGCCGACGTCGAGATTTGAAAACCTGTTATTCATGTATAAATCCCGTATATCAAGAACTTAGAATAACGAATTATTCGTTTAATGATTTGAACATTACTGTCAAGTCAAAAACATAACAGTGACGAAAGTTCTAAAAAATATATTGTGCCAATAAACACTGAACAGTTTAACAAATTTATGACTCGTTAATCAAACATTAATTGTATCTTACTGTGAAAATGAACTACGTAACTTGCTATTGTGCAAAGAACAATTTAAAACATTTTGTGGCTCGTTAAACCAACTGTAACTAACCATTATTGTGCACATGGATAACATACAGTGCTAGAGAGCACTGAAAAAATTGACTGATTTAGTAAATCCTTCATGAAAACGCAATTGTACAACCCTGTAGCTATGGAAATTAAGATATTCTCATGTGTGTGTTAGTTTTCAACTATTATGTTACGAAAATCAAATAGAATTAGTCCGAAGGCTTCCGCCCGGGTTTTACACTGGAGTCTCCCTTGGGCCACGCCGAATGGGGAACCAAAGCATTCTAATCCCCGGCAATCTGTTAACTTAATTGCAGACTAACTGTATGGGTCACAGTATAGTAAGTAACAAGACAACTTTATTAGTTAAGAAATAGTAAGTGACACCGAAGGGATATTCACATAATAACTGTGAATGCCTTCATCCAAAACGTGAATTATTAATAATAAGTTATTGATTCTGCATAAACTTTACGAAGTGACTATTGAGTGTAAACTTGAAAGCTCAACTTAGGCGCCAAGAGTGCTATTAACTTTCCAGGGGGCGTTGTACAGACTTCTAGAAACCTTTTTAAAAACCGTAGTAAAATGTTGCGATAACCAGCAGTGAACTGTGTCAATAGTAAGTAAAAACTATGCGTGTTTATGTATGTAAACTTGCTATCAGTGATGAAATATGATTTTGGAACGAACAAACTCTCTACATTTACGTATTTTGAACATTAAAGTATTAATGGTAAACGTGTTTATGTGTAACAAAACTAAGAATAACAAATACTATGAGCATATCACGTCATGAGATTTCTATGTAATTCTGGGAGAATGACCTGGATGAATAAAGTGATTACTCTGGCGTTAGCTCTCGACCATATTAGACGCTTTTGTACGAGTTTGCTTCTGAACGCAAGATTTTCTTAGTTGTACGTAAGTTTTTTCTCAGTGTAAGCACAAAAAGGATTTGTACTTTAAATCTCATTTCTTACCTATGCTTCCACATGAATGTAATTAAGTGGAAATAATAAATTATCGCTAGATTTCAAGTTCCATAATTGGCCCTCTGCTATTCTTTTGTAGTAATGGCACACTGGCGACCATCACTTTAAACATTTTAAATGTTTTGCAGGAAAGGTTTCAGTAAATATACACGACGAACGCAAAGATAACAAGTAGTAGTATGAGGTTCAGATCTGCTTATGTGTAAATCTCTGACTGTAAAAATCTCGTTTGCACTGCCGTAATTAACAGTATAAAATGTCGATGTTTGGAAAAAAATTTACGTAACGTTAAGAATAGTAGTGCATCTACGTAGCTGATTATATCTTGTCTCTGTCTCTGCAACAATATTTATTTATTGAGCGTAAATTACTACGGTTTTAAACAAATGATATGTATTTTTGACTTAGCCGTGTGTGTTGACAACATAAGTAAATTGTTGCAATACAACCTAGTACCTTTACTCTGAATTATTTGCCTACGTACCAGCACTGATGACTGTTACCGTATGTATTAGCCGCTACTACGAGTGTGCGGAATATACACGACGTCACGAGTTATAAATATTTCATCTGCGATTCCAAACATAGCAAACCGGTACGTTTCATTAAAAAAAAAAAAGGGAAAACAAATCGAGAGAGACTATGTAAGGTGCGCTACAGTGTGGTGCGGAAACTGTTGTTACAGAAAACCTGGACAGGAACAGAAATGTTTCGCACTAGTTAATGCAGTAAACAGGAGACTTGTTTAACATGTATTTCTTCAAGCATACGAAGACTCGTCACAAAATGGTTCAAATGGCTCTGAGCACTATGGGACTTAACATCTATGGTCATCAGTCCCCTAGAACCTAGAACTACTTAAACCTAACTAACCCAAGGACATTACACCACACCCAGTCATCACGAGGCAGAGAAGAGACTCCTCACAAATGAAACAGCAAGAAAACAAGTACATATATCACTATGTCAATAAGGGAAGGCTCACTGTACTAGGCACGCACGGTGGAGTTAGAGGCGCCAGTAAGCGGCAACTTCGTAGCGTGTTGTAGCCAAGGGATTCCAAATGCGAGAGGGCTGTGTCGCTGCCGCTAATCGTCCTATTTCGCGACGGCAGAGGAAGCTCTCGGTACAAACCAGCTGGGGCGTGGCTCAGAGGGCGTGCACCACTGGTCCTGCACGACTGCACGACTGCTATTGGCTTCTGATGGAATCTTGCGATTCCGTTTCCAAACTAAAGCCACCGATAGCGTGTTATCAGTATGTGATGCACAGAATGAAGTGGAGGAAGCTCATTGTCGGTACCCACGGAACTGGAACTGAACAGCGATAATGATAATGATAACTGGATTTTGTTAAATAACTTCGTAATGAACTCAAAGGCTCATAGATTTAAGTCAAAGATTATTAGGATACCCTTAACTCACACGCCACACACACACACTCGTTTATTCTACAAATTAATTCCAAATCCAGGTCCACGTGTAGACCAAGGTTTTCATGTGTGCTTGATCACGGTATAAGTATATGTGTATGTGTGTTTGGGTGGGTGCACTTAATCACGGGATAATTATATATTTTTGTTTTTATAATTATATATTTTATGATTTGGGTTTGGGGTGGCTTTAAATATTGTGGACTAGCATGAGACTTTTAATTAACTTATAGCGCGATAATACTCGTACGAACTTCGGCTGCCCCGTAGTACGTACGATATAATATTTTTTAAACGCAGCGCGCGACTCACCGCCTTCTAATAAATTGTTTGCGTGAGCGCTGCTATTTAGAAAAGAAAATATGCGTATTCTTACGCAAACTGTAATTATTAATATTGGTCTCAGGGGCTACTGGTTATTTACGTACCAAATTACATAAAGATTAACTGATATATAGCGGAATGTAATGATTTCAATATTTCTTGTTCATTATTTGCAAGGCAAAACTGTAGAGAATCTCGTCTGCCGTTAGGCGGTTAAAATGAAACATACTGAACTCATTCAATACTGTGAATTTTGGTAACTGAATTTAATTTTATCTTCTAAATTAATGAGAGATCAAAACTGAGAAGTCTTTCGCATTTACTTTTAATATTGTGATATGAAAATTTAATTAAATAATACACTCAGCGCCGGCCGAAGTGGCCGTGCGGTTAAAGGCGCTGCAGTCTGGAACCGCAAGACCGCTACGGTCGCAGGTTCGAATCCTGCCTCGGGCATGGATGTTTGTGATGTCCTTAGGTTAGTTAGGTTTAACTAGTTCTAAGTTCTAGGGGACTAATAACCTCAGCAGTTGAGTCCCATAGTGCTCAGAACCATTTTTTGAATACACTCAGCGTTATGGCCGACTGAATCCTGCTAGGGGAGATGAGCTCCCAGCACTACGAAGTTCTGTAAAAATTTTGTTAGTTAGAATTAAGGTTGCGATCATGCGAGGTGACAACTAAGTCAATAACAAACACTTTACAATAACAATTTCTATTGTATTTTTCAAAAATACAGATAAAACTTACGTTAATTGTCAGACAGCACTACAATGGCGGCCTACCGCTAGACGAAACTAAAACAGGTGAGATAGTTCAGTCAGAGCATTGTCTCTGATCTTCATGGCCTATGTTACACTGAGATTATACCAAAAAAACTGTGTTTTGTTAATTACATCGATATTTGTGTTTTGATGATAATAACTCACGTTCTTTACTATTTGTTATACATCGCGCACACGTACGAGGTCTTTAAATAATTTATAATTAACACGTCTCATAACAAAAACTTCCTTTCCCTTTCGCCAAATGTCCATTTATGTGACGTACCGTCACAGTTTGTAAGACAATTGCCAGAGCTGATAATCTCCTCACCCTCCCCCCCCCCCCCCCCCCCCTAAATATTCCGAATGGGGATCCCTCCGCCATAGTACCAGTTAACTTGGTATTTGACTGAGAATAACTGAGGTTCTGGTCCGGGCAGTCTCTTCAACAGCCTACCCTATCCTTTGGCTTAGAGAACGAAAAGAATCCATGAAAAGTCCTGTTTTTAGTGGTTATACCATTATCTACATCTACATCTACATTTGTACTCCGCAAGCCACCCAACGGTGTGTGAGGCGGAGGGCACTTAACGTGCCACTGTCATTACCTCCCTTTTCTGTTCCAGTCGCGTATGGTTCGCGGGAAGAACGACTGTCTGAAAGCCTCCGTGCGCGCTCGAATCTCTCTAATTTTACATTCGTGATCTCCTCGGGAGGTATAAGTAGGGGGAAGCAATATATTCGATACCTCATCCAGAAACGCACCCTCTCGAAACCTGGCGAGCAAGCGACACCGCGATGCAGAGCGCCTCTCTTGCAGAGTCAGCCACTTGAGTTTGCTAAACATCTCCGTAACGCTATCACGGTTACCAAATAACCCTGTGACGAAACGCTCCGCTCTCCTTTGGATATTCTCTATCTCCTCCGTCAACCCGATCTGGTACGGATCCCACACTGATGAGCAATACTCAAGTATAGCTCGAACGAGTGTTTTTTAAGCCACCTCCTTTGTTGATGGACTACATTTTCTAAGGACTCTCCCAATGAATCTCAACCTGGTACCCACCTTACCAACAATTAATTTTATATGATCATTCCACTTGAAATCGCTCCGCACGCATACTCCCAGGTATTTTGCAGAAGTAACTGCTATCAGTGTTTGTTCCGCTATCATATAATCATACAACAATGGATCCTTCTTTCTATGTATTCGCAATACATTACATTTGTCTATGTTAAGGGTCAGTTGCCACTCCCTGCACCAAGTGCCTATCCGCTGCAGATCTTCCTGCAATTCGCTACAATTTTCTAATGCTACAACTTCTCTGTATACCACAGCATCATCCGCGAAAAGCCGCATGGAACTTCCGACATTATCTACCAGGTCATTTATATATATTGTGGAAAGCAATGGTCCCATAACACCCCCCTGTGACACGCCAGAGGTTACTTTAACGTCTGTAGACGTCTCTCCATTGATAACAACATGCTGTGTTCTGTTTGCTAAAAACTCTTCAATCCAGCCACACAGCTGGTCTGATATTCCGTAGGCTCTTACTTTGTTTATCAGGCGACAGTGCGGAACTGTATGGAACGCCTTCCGGTTCAAATGGTTCAATTGCCTCTGAGCACTATGGGACTCAACTGCTGAGGTCATTAGTCCCCTAGAACTTAGAACTAGTTAAACCTAACTAACCTAAGGACATCACAAACATCCATGCCCGAGGCAGGATTCGAACCTGCGACCGTAGCGGTCTTGCGGTTCCAGACTGCAGCGCCTTTAACCGCACGGCCACTTCGGCCGGCGGAACGCCTTCCGGAAGTCAAGGAAAATAGCATTTACCTGGGAGCCTGTATCTAATATTTTCTGGGTCTCATGAACAAATAAAGCGAGTTGGGTCTCACACGATCGCTGTTTCCGGAATCCATGTTCATTCCTACAGAGTACATTCTGGGTTACCAAAAACGACATGATAGGCGAGCAAAAAACATGTTCTAAAGTTCTACAACAGATCGACGTCAGAGATATAGGTCTATAGTTTTGCGCATCTGCTCGACGACCCTTCTTGAAGACTGGGCAGTACCAAGCAACCACTAAAATGCAAGTCGAACAAGTAATGTACATTATTTTGTCGTATCTATTAATAGATGTACACACACGTACGTCAGGTGCTCACATTTTTGTCTGGAATATACTGTGGGGGAAAGAAATTAAAAGTAGCTCCTCTCTCCTTGTTACAGACTAGGTTGCCGAGGAACCTTTCGTGGGTTGAAAAGGAATATACGCTGATACGGAAAAAATTTAACTGTTTTTGGATGAGGTATGCAATTGACACAGAGTTTTCAATGATCTAACCCTCTCTGCGCACTTATATATCAGAACAGGTACAAAACTGCACAGTACGCCTGTAAATTTTTGAATGGGACAGTATAGTTTAAACAACAAATTAAAAAGTTTTCAAAAGCAGTCGGTCGATTGTCAGCCATTTGCGGGCAGTAATAGCTTCGTTCCACTATTCTCAGTTGGGTCTACCACTATACTCTGCCGATTTCGCTTGAGTTTCGCTGAAAGCATCAGCGAATACTGTAATGACATGTACCGCCCAGTTGCCACTTGTTTGCAGAAGAAATTCTCTAATGAAATTAGAGTAGCTTCGTACCTAACATAATCTGAAATATTTTATATTTAAGAAACTAATATAAAATAAATAAATAAATAAAATAAATAAATAAAATATTGGTTATTGAATATGTATGATAGTGATTGGTTGTAATTAATATTTGCTTATCTGGAACGTGGACGTTTAGTTATTTGGTATCAGACGCTTGACAATGGCTTTTTCGTAAATGCAATGTTATTCGTAGTTGACCGTGAAATAAGACTCAAATAATCGGACTTCGTATTTAAATCGTTTCCAAAGACTGCTGCGGTAGGTGCGGACTCAAAGTCTCAATATTAGAATAATTTGCCTGCCATGTCAATGCGTCGTACAGAGGTGACTGTCTACTAAACATAAAAAGTTTACACAGTTAGTTAAATCAGATATATTCAACGAATAATCCTATAGTTAAATAATTCAACTTACTTTCATAATATAGAATCTTTACAGAGTCGAGTGCCAAGTGAGATTGCAACTCGCAGTGCTCTTATATAACCTCAAATATGGCGGTGTGCCAGTTAATAAAATATACATGCTTCCAGCCTCAGCTGTTCTGCAAGACCTACTCCTTCTTAATGAAACATAAGAGTGTCATATTTGTATTTTGTTTTATCAGCGGCATAGCGCTGTAGTTCTGTGCCATAGGCTTCATTTATTTGTCAGAGATTAATTATTTAATTAAGATTTCGCGTTTCCAAGGAAACTCACGCACGGCATGCAAATGTGCCTTTATAAACTGATTGTCTGTGTATTTAATTTTCAAATCTTTAACATAATGCAGCGCGTCAGCAACCGTATATGTATAGAAAATAAACAATTTTTTCAGCCTTCAGTTGCTAGGTAATTTTTACTCGTTTACCTCTTCTTGTTCTGAAGAAGATTCCATTACTGGAATCGAAACCTAGGTAAACGAGTAAAAATTACCTTGCAACTGAAGGCTGAAAAAATTGTTTATTTTCTATTTAATTTTCCTGTGAACTGAAAGGACGTGGTTTCAGAGCATTTTTACAGTCTGGAGCAAGCTTTTTTACGATCTGTAACAAAGAAGTTTGAGAAAATGATAGTATGCAGGTGGGCTAAAGGCGATTAAGAGACGAAGCACCAGATTGGCTTGGGACTGACGGGGATGGAAATCGGTCGTGCCCTTTTGAAAGAACAGGCCCAGCATTTACCTGAAATTGTTTCAGGCTACTATGGAAGCTTTAAAGCTCGATGGACCTTAGTGAATTTGAACTTCCGTCCTCTCGAATGCAAGTACACATTCATGCGATAGAGAACATGATGTGCAAAAACGTCTCGACGTTACGAAAGTAGGTGCCATAAATAAGAGCGAGCGACTACAAGAATATGAGCACGAGCCAAACTGATTGACTAATTTCGACATGGACAAAGCCAGGAAAACTACACGGATGTACCTTTATGCGTCAAGATCGTGGGGTATATTATTCCTAGAAATCTATCTCGAGTGACAATGTTTTGTACCGCTAACAATAACAGACTGTGAACTATATCCCCAGTCATAAATGCCTCAACAACTGATACCTTTACAAAGGTACATGATGTGCAGATAACAGCTAATGCATCTGTCATTCTCTTCAAAATGCGTCATCTTCCTGATCACATGTCTTAACACCGCTCAGCTGAAGAACAGTCACGTCGTAAGATTTCATCATAAAGAAAAAAGATGCTTTCATTTTCTACGAACTGTGCTAGACAGTATTGCCGAGCCAAAGGAGCCAATGCCACCATCTGTCGTCATTCAAGTCAGGGATGACTGCAGATAGTTTCTGCGACTTATCAAACAATGGTCGATTGCACAGCATAAGGCCCTGTCCAGGTCAACATCTCACCTACGAGGATTACTGGAGCAGGACAAGTGAACCAGCCACAAGCCAGTGCTTCGAAACTAACGTAATCTGAAATATTTTATATTAAAGAATAATTAATAGCCTTTGCTTTAAACTGATTCCCTGTGTACTTCATTTTCCTTTGTACTGAAGAGGTGTGGTTTCAGAGGGCACAAGACTTTGAGAAAATGATAGTATTCGGTTGACTGCAGATGTGAGATGGGAGATTCCTGAAGCACGACGGATGAAGCGGCCACAAGCCAGTGGCCTTTCCCCAGCCCCGCAATTCCCGCTAAAAAAGCGATAAAAACATTATTTCGCTGTTTCCTGCGGTCATTTCAATCTGATCACCTCAGAGAGGTTGCTCCAAGACCTCAGGTTTCGGCTGCGCACGGGAGTGCACTTGAAATTCCCAAATGAGGCAAAGGATGGTAAAATTGTCGTGTATAGCAACGGTTTGGCACATGGAAATAGCACATGGGATGGTCATAAAGAAAAACATATTTTCGTCAAACACTAATACTTTTATTTCGCAGGGTCGTTTCGTTTCTTCTCTCTCGCTCTCTTCATTCTTCGTTAACAAAATTAAATCGCCAAACCAATATACTGAGGTTGCTTGTTCCTGTTTTTTTTTTTTTTTTGTAATTTAAAACAAATGGTCTCAGCTAAAATAAAAGATACAGCCAAAAATATCTAGCATGTTTTAACGGAGATGGGCTTTACATAATCTTTCAGTATTCAATACGAATTTACATAAAACTTAATTGACAAGATAAGACTTAAGACTTCGAAAGCAGTACTTCCAATTGGTTTTAATAAATCTGTACACATGCTCCTGATATACGCAACAGGACGTATTCGTACATCTGTTACACTGCGAAAAAATTTAATAATAAGAAATACGTGAGTCAAAGTGGTGAATGAACCACCCCCTGCTGCTCTCTATAGTCCCTATAGCACCTCTCAAATGCTGCGATTCTCTTTGTTTCCAGGTTTACCACCGACCATGATTTACTACGGTAAAAAACCGTGCTCCAATCGGACTCTTAGAAATTCTTTCCTTGCGTTAATCCCGATGTTTGATACTAATAGATTTACAGTTAGCTTGACTACAAATGCTCTCTTTCCCTGTGATAATTCGATTTCATGCTCTCCTCGCTTCGTCCATCATATGTTATTTTGTATCCGAAGTAGAATTCCTTAACATCGCCTAATTCGTTGTCCTCTATTTTGATGTAATGTTTATCACCAATCTCGTTTCTGCTTTAACTCTTAACTTTCGGTTTGCTATCAGTCCATATTACACACTCATTCGACAGCTGATTTCATTCAGTTCGTTCTGTAATTCTTCTTCATTTCCATTGAGGCTAGCAATGTCCTGAGTGAATCTTGACTCTGACATCTCTTCAGCCTGAGTTTTAATCCTACTCTTGATTTATTTCCATCACTGCTTCTCTTATGCAGAAATTGAACCATAGGGGGAAATTACTGCATCTCTGCTTTACGTCTTTTTAAGATTTAACAAGTCGTTCTTGGTCTCACACTTTGTTCTCTCTTGTTTCTTGTACATATTATGTTTTATCCGCCTTTCTCGAAGCTGACTTCTGTATTTCTCCGAATTTCGAAGATGCTGCACCATTTTACACTGTCGAACACATTTATCTTCGACAGACGCAAAGAAAGTGTTTTGATTTTTGCTTAATCTTGTTACCATTATCAATCGAAACTTCCGAACTGCCTCTCCTGTGTCTTTTCATTTCATATAGCCAAACTTATCGTTATCTGACAGATCCTTAATTTTATTTTCCATTCTTTTATATATCATTCATGTCAGTAACTCTGATGCAACTTATCTTCGACTGAAATACACACTTGGCTTCAGAGACCTTCAAACGCATTTCATCGATTTCATCAATTGTACGGCAGTTTTGACGCTTATTAGCTCTAGGTACCTTCGGAACTGTGTGGACGATATTTTTGCAAAAGTCTGAAAGTATATCTCCAGTCTCATAGATTCTATACACAAACAACAGTCGCTTGTTTGTCACATTCCCAATGATTTCAGATTTATGAGGGAATATTACTTTATTTCTTTTGCCTTATTGAAATCGTAGGTCTTCTAAGGCATCACTTCTGTAGTACTGGGCCCCCGATGTCTTTCTCAGTCACATCAGACAAGTTCTGCCCCTCCAACAGGCCTTCAATTTACTCTTTCCACTCATCCGCTCTCTTCTCTGATCTTAACAGTAAAATTCCCATTGCCGTCTTAATGTTGGCACCCTTGCTTTTAGTTTCATCGAAAGTTGTTTTGACTTTGACGAATGCAGAATCTGTTCTGCCGACGACCACATATGTTTCGCATTTTTCACATTTTTCCTGCAGCTGTTTCACCTTGGCATCATTGCACTATTTAAGAATTTCATCCCTGAGAGGCTTATATTACTGCATTTCCAAGTATTACTGAAAATTTTTGTACTTCCTTCTTTCCACGACGAATTGAAGTACTTCTTATACCATCCATGTTTTCTCCTCGGAAGTCTTCCTTGTACCAATATGTGTGTATCCTAGTTCTCTGTTTGCCGATTTTAAAGAAGTCAATTTCCCTTCGACTGAAATGCGCACATTGCTTCGGAGAACATCAAGCGCATTTCATCAATCATCAGTACTTCAGTATTCCACTCCTTTCCACATTGATTCTTCCGGACTGTTCTCTTAAAATTCAGTTTAATGTCTATCATCATTAAATTGTGATCCAGTGGATATCTGCTCCTGGATGTGCCTTACAATCCAGCATCTAATCCCGTAATCTCCGTCTAACCATGATGTATAACAGTGGAATATTCTAATACGTTCAGGCCTTTCCCAAGTACACCAGCTCTTCCTGTGATTTTTAAACAGTACATTAACTGAAATTTAATATGGAACTCAATCTGCCTACATCCTCTCATTCCTAATTCCAACTCCGTATTTTGTTATAACTCTTTCTCTCAGTCCTTTCCCTACTAACGCATTCCAGTACCCCATTATTATTACATTATCATTTGTTTTTCCACGCTCAGTTAATCGTTCAGTATCGTCATATACTTTTATGTCTTCGTCTTTTACTTGTAATGTAGGTATGCGTACCTTAGGTAATGTTGGCATTGAGTTACTGTTGATACTCACGAGAACCATATCACAGAACTGTTGACAGGAACTCACTCTCTTCCTTGCATCTTTAGTCATAATGAATTCTGCACCCGTTACGCCAATTTCTGCTGCTGTTGATATTACCCTATTTTCGTACGAGCAGAAAACCTTATCTTCCTTCCATTTCATCTCGTAGTACCCACTATTGTAGACTGAAATTTCGCATTTCCCTTTTAAGATTTGTTATCTTCCCTATCATCTTCAAACCTGTGACATTCCTTTCTTCGACCTTTCGTTGGTCATTCACACATTTTCTGATCGTTACCTCACCACTGACACTCCCCCCTCGATGATACAAAACCGGAAGCAATACAGAATCGTTCCCCAATGAACAGATAATCATGACACTTTTTCAATTACAAGCCACATATCATGTACGAGAGTCGTTCAATAAGTAATAACTCATTTTTTAAAAAAAATCCATTTATATACACAGACAAATGTTCTTGTTTATGCTTCACATTTGATGTTTGTTCTGTGCGCCGATGAAGTTTCGACCCATTCTGGCAGATGGCAGAGCCGTAGTGCAGCGTCAACACGGCGTTTACATACGACTCATGTTACAAGCAGCATGCTGTTACTGAATTCTTCTGTGCAGCAAAAGAAACCGTGGTGAACATCCATAAACGTCTGTGTGCAATGTATGGCGATGCTGCAGTTCATAAGAGTACAATTGGGCGATGGGTGAAGAAAGTTACAGCCTCAGGAAATGCTGAAACAGAGCTCCACGATGAGCCACGCTCTGGACGTCTTGTCACAGCCACTGCTCCAGACATGCTGAATCGTGTGGATGCCATTACTTGTGCCGACCGGCGAATCACAACTCGACAATTGGCTATACAGTTGTCGGTCAGCATTGGGAGTGCGTTTGCAATGATCGGGACTCTCGGATATTCAAAGAAATGCTCACGATGGGTTCCACGAATGCTCACTGCTGACCACAAGATTCAAAGAACGGCCATTTCATCTGATTTGTAGGAGCTTAAAGAGTCTCTCCGGTGAACACATTATGAAGACGAGAGTGTCAGTCATGCTGTGAAAACGTGGCTACGACTACAAGACAAGAGCTTTTACCAGCAGGGAATACATGCTCTTCCACAACGTTGGTGTACGACCACGGAACGTGATGGAGACTACGTAGAAACCTAGGACATGTACAAGACATGTTGACGTATATCGTCACCAAATTCTGACTCTTATCAATAAATATCTTCAGAGAAAAAAAAAGTGGGGCATTACTTACTGAATGACCCTCGTAGAAGAAACAATGTGTAGCCATTGTTTCCACTGCCTCTTGCATAATCATGCTGTGGATCATTGGTGATTCTTACGTCTTTTAGGGGTAGTTTCCCTTCCGAAGGAGAAGTTGTTGCCCCGACGGCCTATCCGTTCCTCCGATGCTGCGATGGCCGTTGACAGAACGCGGGTGACTTCGAACATCACTGACCGAAGTTTGAAATACTAATTTGAAAAATGTTTATAGGACGGGGACTATGTGCCCCTAAGACAGGACGTCTCTATGTGGTAAGAATTACTTTGTGGTATTACTGGTATTTCCGTCTTAAGTTTACTGGAGTATAATTAAAGAGAGTATTACACTAGACGCGATTCGCTTTTATTTATAAAGCACTTTCTGTGGTTATCTTGCAAATTGTATACATATCTCTGTACATTTTTGGTTTCCTTACATTAAAAACAAAATCTACATCTACATCTACATTCATACTCCGCAAGCCACCCAACGGTGTGTGGCGGAGGGCACTTTACTTGCCACTGTCATTACCTCCCTTTCCTGTTCCAGTCGCGTATGGTTCGCGGGAAGAACGACTGTCTGAAAGCCTCCGTGCGCGCTCTAATCTCTCTAATTTTACATTCGTGATCTCCTCGGGAGGTATAAGTAGGGGGAAGCAATATACTCGATACCTCATCCAGAAACGCACCCTCTCGAAACCTGGCGAGCAAGCTACACCGCGATGCAGAGCGCCTCTCTTGCAGAGTCAGCCACTTGAGTTTATTAAACATCTCCGTAACGCTATCACGGTTACCAAATAACCCTGTGACGAAACGCGCCGCTCTTCTTTGGATCTTCTCTATCTCCTCCGTCAACCCGATCTGGTACGGATCCCACACTGATGAGCAATACTCAAGTATAGCTCGAACGAGTGTTTTGTAAGCCACCTCCTTTGTTGCTGGACTACATTTTCTAAGCACTCTCCCAATGAATCTCAACCTGGTACCCGCCTTACCAACAATTAATTTTATATGATCATTCCACTTCAAATCGTTCCGCACGCATACTCCCAGGTATTTTACAGAAGTAACTGCTACCAGTGTTTGTTCCGCTATCATATAATCATAGAATAAAGGATCCTTCTTTCTATGTATTCGCAATACATTACATTTGTCTATGTTAAGGGACAGTTGCCACTCCCTGCACCAAGTGCCTATCCGCTGCAGATGTTCCTGCATTTCGCTACAATTTTCTAATGCTGCAACTTCTCTGTATACTGCAGCATCATCCGCGAAAAGCCGCATGGAACTTCCGACACTATCTACTAGGTCATTTATATATATATTGTGAAGAGCAATGGTCCCATAACACTTCCCTGTGGCACGCCAGAGGTTACCTTAACGTCTGTAGACGTCTCTCCATTGATACCAACATGCTGTGTTCTGTTTGCTAAAACATCTTCAATCCAGTCACACAGCTGGTCATATTCCGTAGGCTCTTACTTTGTTTATCAGGCGACAGTGCGGAACTGTATCGAACGCCTTCCGGAAGTCAAGAAAAATAGCATCTACCTGGGAGCCTGTATCTAATATTTTCTGGGTCTCATGAACAAATAACGCGAGTTGGGTCTCACACGATCGCTGTTTCCGGAATCCATGTTGATTCCTACATAGTAGATTCTGGGTTTCCAAAAACGACATGATACTCGAGCAAAAAACATGTTCTAAAATTCTACAACAGATCGACGTCGGAGATATAGGTCTATAGTTTCGCGCATCTGCTCGACGACCCTTCTTGAAGACTGGGACTACCTGTGCTCTTTTCCAATCATTTGGAACCCTCCGTTCCTCTAGAGACTTGCGGTACACGGCTGTTAGAAGGGGGCAAGTTCTTTCGCGTACTCTGTGTAGAATCGAATTGGTATCCCGTCAGGTCCAGTGGACTTTCCTCTGTTGAGTGATTCCAGTTACTTTTCTATTCCTTGGACACTTATTTCGATGTCAGCCATTTTTTCGTTTGTGCTGTTATTAATCAAAAACAACCAAAAATGTACGTCGAATTTGCAGGATAACCACAGAATATGCTTTATAAAGAAAAGCGAAACACGTCTGAAGTAAAATTCTCTTCAACTACATAAGACGGAAACACCAATAATAGCTGGTTTCAACCATAGAGTAAATATCTCTGGAGTGAGCACTCACAAGCGCAGAACAGATTTTGTGTTGTCACCATACATTGCCGGCCTGGTCACGTGATCTCGGGACGCCGTGTGTTTGTTCGTATAGCGCCCTGTATATTTAGAATGTCACTACATCCCTAGTACAGACGGATTCTTTTCGTACGTGTCGTGGATTATTTATATATGTTGCGAAGACATTTTAACAGTATCCATTTGATACCGGTAATAAACCAGCTACGTAACTTTTAAGGGCAAGTGATATTACATTCAGCTTCTTTGCGATAGGTGTCATAGTTGAGATGCACTAGATTTTTGGTAGTTTTTGATATGATACTGCTCTTTATAGTATTACAGAGCCTGAAGTACATTTTTGCAGTGATAGTCCTGCAAAACGACTTGACAGTACGCTAGTACTTTTGCAAGTGTCCGAAAAACACCAAATTTACTACACATTAGCGATTATATCCCTGCCAATTCGTCCTTTTTTCTTGTATTTCTGCGTATTTATTTTCTCGTTTTTGCTACCTAAAGAACAATTTTTCTTACTGGTGGCACTTTGACGTATTTATTTAACACATTTTAAGTACTTGCGCCCAGTTCATTAAATAAATAGTAGACGGAGTAATCTCTATACATAATTGACAAGTCACTGATAAATGCATGGAGGATAGTATTTACTGAAACAACTAACCTTTCCCTTTCCTGTTCCACTAGAAAATTTACGAGAGGAAGCGATTGTTTGTAAGATTTTGTACGAGCCGTAATATCTATTATTTAGTCTTAAATCGTAGAAAAATACGTCTACAGAATCAAGTCTTAATTATAATGCGTCTCGAAATTTTTAAACGTATACAGTGTCTCTTACTAAAATGAAAACTATAATTAGAGCTATATGGAATGTACCCATGAAAAGTTACTATCCCTCCTTTCACATATTTTTCTTTCCATCCGTAACAACAACGTAATTCACCATCGCTATTACACTATCAACAAACCGTGAAACACAACAAAAACTCTTGGTACTATAAACGTCAAACGCTGCAGAAAGCACACAGGCACAGCGAAGTCCAGAGATCACGTGACAATCCTGGTTTAATGTTGACAACATGCGCAGAACCCAATGCTCACTCCAGAGATATTTACTCTATGGTTTCAACAGCTGCTGCAGAAGATGGCCGTACAAGCAAACATATTAGTGTGATTAATCCGCTTGCTTAGCTGGGTGGTAACATGCTTGCCTCCCATGCAAGTGGGCCAAGGTTCGATTCCCGGCTGGGTTGGAGATTTTCTCCTCTCATGGACTAAGTGTTGTGTTGTCATCATTATTTCATCCTTATCACCTTCGCGCAAGTAGACCCAAGTGGCGTCGAATGAAATAAGACTTGCACTTGGCGGCCGAACTGCCCCGAATGGGGCCTCTCGGCCAACGATGCCATACGCTCATTATATTTCAGGGTGATTAATTTAATTCATTTACTCATAAATCCAAAGGTCGTGTATTGCTTGTTACCATTCACTTCACTGCTATTCATTTATGAAAGGCCAGGGCGTCCCCTTAAGCGAGCTAGGAACGTGTTTGGGGAGTGGAGCACTGTTTTTTCTTTTTTTTTGGGGGGGGGGGGGGGGAACTGAAATAATATTTATTTTCCCCCACTAAGATTTTATTAGCAAGTAGTACCTGAATTTAATGCCGAATTGGAACGCAAGACGTCCTGATAGCGGGTACCCGATCGAGCTCGACCAACCCGACGTCGGTAAAACGACGCCGCGAACCTTGCAACTGCTGAGTGTGTGCGGCAAATGGAAAGCTGACGAACTATTTTTCTGAAACAGAGGCTGGCTGACAAATCTAAAACCGCACCAAATAAAAGCACACCGTCAAGCAGTACTCTGAAGAGCAGAAATGACCCAATCATCATTAAATGAGGTCTTCAAAAATAATACTCTGGCCTCAATTAATATTAGCTAAGAACACAGCAACACACTTATGACTAACAAACATAGAGAGAAGCGCAGTCACATACGAACACAGATATTACCATGTACCCGTTTACTAATAATGATTGCTTCACATTAGTTGACACACTAGCAGCTGAAGCGATTCACTCTAGAATTTAAGAGTTCACGGAAAAGGACTGGGATATTATTATTAAGAAAATATTGTCCATTACATCACGGAAAGTAAAATTACCGATTAATATATAACGCCGGAACGGGCTACATTAACGTTCAAAGACCGCAAACCTGAGCGAAAAATATAGATGACTGAAACTGATGATTACTGTGAAAGGATGTAAATCACGTTTCCACGTTATTATCAGGTTATTGGGTATTAATATCGTGAAGAAAGATACATCAAGCCATTAAAGCGACAGCCAGCGTCGTTGCTCTAACTTAACTGACCAATCAACCTAACATTATTCTTGTGTAAAAAAATATATATACGGAATGAAAAGCAATGATCAGCAACTCGATCTCAGGGTGATTCTACTTGACGATATTGAATAGGTACCGGGAGAACATGTAATGTGTTCGGTCGTTCTACTCTCGAAGAATTCGTCTCCAATCCTTCCAACACGATACATGAAAAGAAAGGTGCAGATATTGATTTAAAGTTACGGATGTTTTCAAGAGATATTATCAGGCTGGCACTGCAAATTAATTCCACGGACACGTTTCCAAAAAAATATGTCTTATATTTTATCTAAATTCATGGCACATAGAAACATTTGTTCTTAGTCTGCAAACAGCCAGACAAAAAAGACTCTACAGAATCATGAGAACAAATGAAGTTAAGTATTATTTGTGTTAGAGTAAAAGATATAAGGAGTTCGTTACCGTTTGGCCTCCTTCGCAAAAGTAACTGACCAAACGTTTTTATTGTGTTTTTAATTATAAAACGTATTTCACACAGAAAAACAAATACAGAAATTCATCTCATATCACAGTACAGGTATTAAATGTTTCTGGTGGCATATTTTCATCCCACACCTTAAAAGGTTCCATGGTGGCAATGATTCAAATACAGAGATATGTAAACAGGCAGAACAAGGCGGTGCGATCGGCAACGCCTATACGTATAAGACAAAAAGTGTCTTGCGCAGTTGTTACATCGGTTACTGCTACTACAGTGGTAGGTTATCAAGATTTGAGTTAGTTTGAACGTGGGGTTATAGTCGGTGCACGAGCGATGGAACACAGCACCCCTGAGGTAGCGATGAAGAGTTGGGATTTTCCCGTATGACAACTTCAAAAAATGGTTCAAATGGCTCTGAGCACTATGGGACTCAACTGCTGTGGTCATAAGTCCCCTAGAACTTAGAACTTCTTAAACCTAACTAACCTAAGGACATCACACACATCCATGCCCGAGGCAGGATTCGAACCTGCAACCGTAGCGGTCGCGCGGTTCCAGACTGTAGCGCCTAGAACCGCTCGGCCACACCGGCCGGCCTGACCATTTCACAAGTGTACCGTGGATATCAGGAATCCCGTGTTGTTGTTGTTGTGGTCCTCAGTCCTGAGACTGGTTTGATGCAGCTCTCCATGCTACTCTATCCTGTGCAAGCTTCTTCATCTCCCAGTACCTACTGCAACTTACATCCTTCTGAATCTGCTTAGTGTATTGATCTCTTGGTCTCCCTCTACGATTTTTACCCTCCACGCTGCCCTCCAATGCTAAATTTGTGATCCCTTGATGCCTCAAAACATGTCCTAGCAACCGATCCCTTCTTCTAGTCAAGTTGTGCCACAAACTTCTCTTCTCCCCAATCCTATTCAATACCTCCTCATTAGTTACGTGATCTACCCACCTTATCTTCAGCATTCTTCTGTAGCACCACATTTCGAAAGCTTCTATTCTCTTCTTGTCCAAACTGGTTATCGTCCATGTTTCACTTCCATACATGGCTACACTCCATACAAATACTTTCAGAAACGACTTCCTGACACTTAAATCTATACTCGCTGTTAACAAATTTCTCTTCTTCAGGAAAGATTTCCTTGCCATTGCCAGTCTACATTTTATATCCTCTCTACTTCGACCATCATCAGTTATTTTACTCCCTAAATAGCAAAACTCCTTTACTACTTTAAGTGTCTCATTTCCTAATCTAATCCCCTCAGCATCACCCGATTTAATTTGACTACATTCCATTATCCTCGTTTTGCTTTTGTTGATGTTCATCTTATATCCTCCTTTCAAGACACTGTCCATTCCGTTCAACTGCTCTTCCAAGTCCTTTGCTGTCTCTGACAGAATTACAATGTCATCGGCGAACCTCAATGTTTTTACTTCTTCTCCATGAATTTTAATACCTACTCCGAATTTTTCTTTTGTTTCCTTTACTGCTTGCTCAATATACAGATTGAATAACATCGGGGAGAGGCTACAACCCTGTCTCACTCCTTTCCCAACCACTGCTTCCCTTTCATGCCCCTCGACTCTTATAACTGCCATCTGGTTTCTGTACAAATTGTAAATACCCTTTCGCTCCTTGTATTTTACCCCTGCCACCTTCAGAATTTGAAAGAGAGTATTCCAGTTAACGTTGTCAAAAGCTTTCTCTAAGTCTACAAATGCTAGAAACGTAGGTTTGCCTTTTCTTAATCTTTCTTCTAAGATAAGTCGTAAGGTTAGTATTGCCTCACGTGTTCCAACATTTCTACGGAATCCAAACTGATCTTCCCGGAGGTCGGCTTCTACCAGTTTTTCCATTCGTCTGTAAAGAATTCGCGTTAGTATTTTGCAGCTGTGACTTATTAAACTGATAGTTCGGTAATTTTCACATCTGTCAACACCTGCTTTCTTTGGGATTGGAATTATTATATTCTTCTTGAAGTCTGTGGGTATTTCGCCTGTCTCATACATCTTGCTCACCAAATGGTAGAGTTTTGTCATGAATTGCTCTCCCAAGGCCATCAGTAGTTCTAATGGAATGTTGTCTACTCCCGGGGCCTTGTTTCGACTCAGGTCTTTCAGTGCCCTGTCAAACTCTTCACGCAGTATCTTATCTCCCATTTCATCTTCATCTACATCTTCTTCCATTTCCATAATATTGTCGTCAAGTACATCGCCCTTGTAATCCCGTAATTCCCGTAAGGAATCCCGTAAAAAGATCAAATCTCCGACATCACTTCGGCCGGAGAAAGATCCTGCAAGAACGGGACCAACGACGACTGAAGAGAATCGTCAACGAGACAGAAGGGTAACCTTTACGCAAATTGCTGCAGATTCCAATGCTGGGCCATCGACAAGTGTCAGAGTGTAAACCATTCAATGTAACATCATCGATATGGTCTTTTGGAGCCTACTCGTGTACCCTTGATGACTCTACGATACAAAGCTTTATGCCTCTTGTGATTCCGTCAACATCGACATTGGCCTGATAATGACTGGAAACATGTTGCCTGATCGGACGAGTCTCGTTTCAAATTGTATCGAGTGGATGAACGTGTAAGGTTGTGGAGACACCTCATGGATACATGGACCCTGCATGTCAACAGGTTTAATATAATAAATAAAAAATATATAATAAAAGATGTTAAGATATATGGAATTAACGAGATTAATTTTTCGGCGCTCGGACTAGCACAATAAGCTGGGCTGTGCCTGTAAATGAATTCCTATTGTTTCATATTGGTTCTGCATGCCCAAAGTACTGTTTCCTTCTGTATATTTTTGCTTACCACATATTGCAGCCATATCGGCAGCATATTGGCGAGGCTTTCGTCTTCATGGAGGACAATTCGCGCTCCCATCGTGCACATCTTGTGAATGACTTCCTTCAGGATAACGACGTCGCTCGACTAGAATGGCCAGCACCCTCTTCAGACATGAACCGTACCGAACACGCCTGGGATAGATTGAAAAGGGCTGCCTATGGACGACTTGAACCACCAACCACTCTGAGGGATCTACTCCGAATCGCCGTTGAGGAGTGGGACAGTCTGGACCAACAGTGCCTTGATGAACTTATGGGTAATATACTACGACGAATACAGGCATGCATGGATGCAAGAGGCTGTGTTACTGGGTATTAAAGGTACCGGTGTGTGCAGCAGTCTGGCCCAACATGTCTGAAGGTCTCGCTGTATGTTGGTAAAACATGCAATGTGCGGTTTTCATGAGCAATGAAAAGGGCGGAAATGATGTTTACGTTGATCTCTATTATAATTTTCTGTACAGGTTCCGGAACTCTCAGAACCGAGGTGATACAAAACATTTTTCCATGTGTGTATATGACAAAAGTCGCCGATTCCAGGTTTTTTGTATTAGTAAGATTTAATGTCTGCTGTCAGTAGTAACCACAAAAATTCCCGTGCGGATTTCGACATGTCGCCTCCGACATCTGCTTTGTAAGTCAAACGCATTTACGCGTAACAGTCATCAGCTGACGAATACTAAATAAGTAGTCAAACTTGGCAACTCACTGAGAACAAAACTCGGACCTATTAGCGATTTAAAATTAATTAAAGTTTTATTGCAAAATAATCAGTGAAACTGTTGCTCTGTTACTCAGATAAATTCCCACCAAATATAGTTTTAACAAATCAGTTAAAATATCATTGAATGAACAAGAAAAACCACGCCATCATTGCAAATCAGAAAGAATAAAGTGAAAATCTAATCCAGTAAGCAGATACAACAATCTTTCGATTGACCAACAGTTACTCGACCTCTTATGAGAAATGCTGACTGTATACGAAATCCAGACAATACACTTCTCCATGGCCCAACAGAACAATCTCCTACAGTCTGTGGCCATCATGTTTCTTCCGAGTCACCGTCCTCTCACAGGCACAGCAGATGATCCACTCCAGAGTTGCAGTTCTCCAGAGCACATTCCCGAAGCCGACCTCCATCAGTGCACCCCCCCCCCCCTTTCAATCACGTTGTATATAACATTGACGCGGCATTTAAATTGACGAGGAGCTATGGCATTTCGTACCGTTAACTTATCTTCTAGTACTCCAATTTCATTGTTCTCTCTTGATTCAGAATTGTGGACAGGTATTACGATCTTTCTGTCCAAGATAGGGTTTGACAACCATAAAGAGAATCGGTCAAACTCTCGCAATGAGCCGGCAGGCATAGCCTCGCTGAAACGGAAGCCCTGTATGGCTTTTCATAGAGGGTAACGAAGCAATGTGTAGAATATCGTCGTCATACTACGTTTTGAGCACAGCATTGTATGGTAAAGAAACATGGATAGTGGGAAAACCGGACTAGAAGAGAATAGAAGCATTTGAGATGTGGTGCTACAGGCAAATGTTGAAAATTAAATGACTGATAAGGTAAGGAATGAGGAGGTTCTGTGTAGAATCGGAGGGGAAAGAAATATGTGGAATGAATTGACAAGAAGAGGTAAAAATGGAAATGTCTTGTGTTCCTAGCCACCTGAACTCCCGTCAGGTAGACCGATCGCCTGGTGCAAGTTTTTGAATTGACGCCACTTCGCGGACTTGCATATCGATAGTAGAAGAAGTGATTCCATGACACGAGAGGGAGCTGTAGACAGCAGAGGGTAAAAACTGTAGACGAAGACAAAGACTGGAATGCCGAAATACATCCAGCAAATGATTAAGGCCTTAGGTTGCAACTGCTACTCTGACATGAACAGGTTAGCACAGGAGAGGAATTCGTGGTGGGCCGCATCAAATCAATCAGAAGACTGACGACCACACCCCACCCCCACCCCCCACCCCCGCCCACACCCCCCAAGAAAAAGCGACGGCCTGCCTGGAGTCGCTCCAGACAATAGTGGGATGACTACGTGACTGTTGCCCGCCTATGACGGGGTGCCATTTCATTTCATTTCATGGCATGAGTTATTGGTTGTCATCCACGGCACCTTTACAGCACAGTGGTATGTCGACGATAGTAAACACTTCGTTTTGCTGCCCTTCATGGCAGGCCAATCTGAGCTCACATTTCAGCAAGATAATGGCCGTCCTCAGACTGTGAGAGTTTATACTTCCTGCCTTCGTGCTTGCCTAATCCTGCCGATGCACGGAAAGTCGCCATATCTCATCCCAACAGGGAACGTCTGGAGGATTATGGGCAAGATGCTCCAGTTGTTGTTGTTGTTGTGGTCGTCAGTCCTGAGAATGGTTTGATGCAGCTCTCCATGTTACTCTATCCTGTGCAAGCTTCTTCATCTCCCAGTACCTACTGCAACCTACATCCTTCTGAATCTGCTTAGTGTATTGATCTCTTGGTCTCCCTCTACGATTTTTACCCTCCACGCTGCCCTCCAATGCTAAATTTGTGATCCCTTGATGCCTTAAAACATGTCCTACCAACCGATCCCTTCTTCTAGTCAAGTTGTGCCACAAACTTCTCTTCTCCCCAATCCTATTCAATACCTCCTCATTAGTTACGTGATCTACCCACCTTATCTTCAGCATTCTTCTGTAGCACCACATTTCGAAAGCTTCTATTCTCTTCTTGTCCAAACTGGTTATCGTCCATGTTTCACTTCCATACATGGCTACACTCCATACAAATACTTTTAGAAACGACTTCCTGACACTTAAATCAATACTCGATGTTAACAAATTTCTCTTCTTCAGAAACGATTTCCTTGCCATTGCCAGTCTACATTTTATATCCTCTCTACTTCGACCTTCATCAGTTATTTTACTCCCTAAATAGCAAAACTCCTTTACTACTTTAAGTGTCTCATTTCCTAATCTAATCCCCTCAGCATCACCCGATTTAATTTGACTACATTCCATTATCCTCGTTTTGCTTTTGTTGATATTCATCTTATATCCTCCTTTCAAGACACTGTCCATTCCGTTCAACTGCTCTTCCAAGTCCTTTGCTGTCTCTGACAGAATTACAATGTCATCGGCGAACCTCAAAGTTTTTACTTCTTCTCCATGAATTTTAATACCTACTCCGAATTTTTCTTTTGTTTCCTTTACTGCTTGCTCAATATACAGATTGAATAACATCGGGGAGAGGCTACAACCCTGTCTCACTCCTTTCCCAACCAATGCTTCCCTTTCATGCCCCTCGACTCTTATAACTGCCATCTGGTTTCTGTACAAATTGTAAATAGCCTTTCGCTCCCTGTATTTTACCCCTGCCACCTTCAGAATTTGAAAGAGAGTATTCCAGTTAACGTTGTCAAAAGCTTTCTCTAAGTCTACAAATGCTAGAAATGTAGGTTTGCCTTTTCTTAATCTTTCTTCTAAGATAAGTCGTAAGGTTAGTATTGCCTCTCGTGTTCCAACATTTCTACGGAATCCAAACTGATCTTCCCCGAGGTCCGCTTCTACAAGTTTTTCCATTCCTTTCATCAATTAAATTCAATATTTCTTCTGTTACCCAAGGATTTCTATTAGCCCTCGTCTTTTTACCTACTTGATCCTCTGCTGCCTTCACTACTGCATCCCTCAGAGCTACCGATTCTTCTTCTACTGTATTTCTTTCCCCCATTCCTGTCAATTGTTCCCTTATGCTCTCCCTGAAACTCTCTACAACCTCTGGTTCTTTCAGTTTATCCAGGTCCCATCTCCTTAAATTCCCACCTTTTTGCAGTTTCTTTAGTTTCAATCTGCAGTTCATAACCAATAGATTGTGGTCAGAATCCACATCTGCCCCTGGAAATGTCTTACAATTTAAAACCTGGTTCCTAAATCTCTGTCTTACAATTATATAATCTATCTGATACCTATTAGTATCTCCAGGATTCTTCCAGGTATACAACCTTCTTTTATGATTCTTGAACCAAGTGTTAGCTATGATTAAGTTATGCTCTGTGCAAAATTCTACAAGGCGGCTTCCTCTTTCATTTCTTCCCCCCAATCCATATTCACATACTACGTTTCCTTCTCTCCCTTTTCCTACTGACGAATTCCAGTCACCCATGACTATTAAATTTTCGTCTCCCTTCACTACCTGAATAATTTCTTTTATCTCGTCATACATTTCATCAATTTCTTCATCATCTGCAGAGCTAGTTGGCATATAAACTTGTACTACTGTAGTAGGCATGGGCTTTGTGTCTATCTTGGCCACAATAATGCGTTCACTATGCTGTTTGTAGTAGCTAACCCGCACTCCTATTTTTTTATTCATTTTATTCATTTTATTCATTCCAGTTATCTGAACGATTTTACGCGCCAGTTGGACAGAATTTGGCACGATATCTCTCATTAGGACATCCAACAACTCTGATAACGCTAATCCGACTAACTGATTACATAAGGGCCAGAGATGGAACAAAGTCTTATTGACTTGCAGTATTTGTCAAGATCCTTCTTTTGAATATATCTTCCAGTTTTTCTGAAATTGCCGGGCATAGTGGCCGAGCGGTTCTAGGCGCTACAGTCTGGAACCGCGCGACCGCTACGGTCGCAGGTTCGAATCCTGCCTTGGACATGGATGTGTGTGTGATGTCCTTAGGTTAGTTAGGTTTAAGTAGTTCGAAGTTCTAGGGGACTGATGAACACAGCAGTTAAGTCCCATAGTGCTCAGAGCCATTTGAACATTTTTTCTGAAATTTTAATCATTTGTTGCTCTGTACATGTGAATCACATATACCGATTTCCGCCCCATTCGGATAATTCCTTCGTGGTGCGTCGTATTTCTTTAATCTTAGAGTGTGTTTTTATTATTTGTCTTTCCATAGAGCTTACACGTATTTTCTTGAACATTTCGGGAACTAACATCGCTTAAAGTTTACTGTAGGACCATAAATATCATGACTTTTGTTGAGTTACGCATCTTTTGTTATAGGCCACGACCTAGCACAATAGATATAATGCAAAATGGAGATTGAAAACTCTTCTCCTTGCTCGATATGCTCTCCGTGACAGCGTATTGCGAGGTACCGCGTACCTGTAAGGGACTGTTACACTTTCCCAAGTGCAGTCCCAGTTTGTCAGTGTTTGTTGACGAAGCATTGAGTATGGACGAAGACACTCCACAAATATTTTTTGTGGAAGCCAGGATCGCTTGAGTTTAAGATCTTTATTCCAAATACCAGTTTCGACAGAATCGTGCTGTCATCTTCAGACTGGCGTTACACTTTGCGTATACAGGGTGTTTCAAAAATGACCGGTATATTTGAAACGGCAATAAAAACTAAACGAGCAGCGATAGAAATACACTGTTTGTTGCAATGTGCTTGGGACAACAGTACATTTTCAGGCGGACAAACTTTCGAAATTACAGTAGTTACAATTTTCAATAACAGATGGCGCTGCAAGTGATGTGAAAGATATAGAAGACAACGCAGTCTGTGGGTGTGCCATTCTGTACGTCGTCTTTCTGCTGTAAGTGTGTGCTGTTCACAACGTGCAAGTGTGCTGTAGACAACATGGTTTATTCCTTAGAACAGAGGATTTTTCTGGTGTTGGAATTCCACCGCCTAGAACACAGTGTTGTTGCAACACGACGAAGTTTTCAACGGAGGTTTAATGTAACCAAAGGACCGAAAAGCGATACAATAAAGGATCTGTTTGAAAAATTTCAATGGACTGGGAACGTGACGGATGAACGTGCTGGAAAGGTAGGGCGAACGCGTACGGCAACCACAGAGGGCAACGCGCAGCTAGTGCAGCAGGTGATCCAACAGCGGCCTCGGGTTTCCGTTCGCCGTGTTGCAGCTGCGGTCCAAATGACGCCAACGTCCACGTATCGTCTCATGCGCCAGAGTTTACACCTCTATCCATACAAAATTCAAACGCGGCAACCCCTCAGCGCCGCTACCATTGCTGCACGAGAGACATTCGCTAACGATATAGTGCACAGGATTGATGACGGCGATATGCATGTGGGCAGCATTTGGTTTACTGGCGAAGCTTATTTTTACCTGGACGGCTTTGTCAATAAACAGAACTGGCGCATATGGGGAACCGAAAAGCCCCATGTTGCAGTCCCATCGTCCCTGCATCCTCAAAAAGTACTGGTCTGGGCCGCCATGTCTTCCAAAGGAATCATTGGCCCATTTTTCAGATCCGAAACGATTACTGCATCACGCTATCTGGACATTCTTCGTGAATTTGTGGCGGTACAAACTGTCTTACACGACACTGCGAACACCTCGTGGTTTATGCAAGATGGTGCCCGGCCACATCGCACGGCCGACGTCTTTAATTTCCTGAATGAATATTTCGATGATCGTGTGATTGCTTTGGGCTATCCGAAACATACAGGAGGCGGCGTGGATTGGCCTCCCTATTCGCCAGACATGAACCCCTGTGACTTCTTTCTGTGGGGACACTTGAAAGACCAGGTGTACCGCCAGAATCCAGAAACAATTGAACAGCTGAAGCAGTACATCTCATCTGCATGTGAAGCCATTCCGCCAGACACGTTGTCAAAGGTTTCGGGTAATTTCATTCAGAGACTACGCCATATTATTGCTACGCATGGTGGATATGTGGAAAATATCGTACTATAGAGTTTCCCAGACCGCAGCGCCATCTGTTGTTGAAAATTGTAACTACTGTAATTTCGAAAGTTTGTCTGCCTGAAAATGTACTGTTGTCCCAAGCATATTGCAACAAACGGTGTATTTCTATCGCTGCTCGTTTAGTTTTTATTGCCGTTTCAAATATACCGGTCATTTTTGAAACACCCTGTATGTTCACATACATGCGTCGTCGACACTTTGAGAATAATGTGTACGAAGATGACAGCACGATTCTGTCGAAACTAGTACATCTGCATCTTCATCCACACAGACACTCCGCATGCCACCGTAAGGTGCGTGGTGGAGGGTACTCTGTACCACTAATTGCCATTACCTTTCCCGTTCCACTTGCAAATAGAACGAGGGAAAAACGACTATCTGTACGCATCCGTAAGTGGCTTAATTTCTCGAATCTTATCTTCGTGGTCCTCACACGCTATGTACGTACGTTGGCGGCAGTAGAATCTTTCGGCAGTCAGCTTCAAATGTCTGTTCTCTAAATTTTCTCAATAGCGTTTCTCGCAAAGAACGTCGCTCTCCCTCCAGAGATTTCCATTTCAGTTGCTGAAGCATCTCCGTTAACACTTAAGTGTTGTTAGAATCTACCGCTAACAAATCTAGCAGCCCGCCACTGAAATGCTTCGATGCATTGGATTGGAATAAAGTTTTAAAATGAAGCGAGTGTGGCTTTCAAAAAATATATACAAGTAGAGATCGCCCCATCAACATTTGTAAGTTAAATATCCACAAGTTTGTTATGAAGGGCAGTTACTGAGTGACGCACTTTGGGTTCCTCGGTATAACTGGCCTCAATGAAATAAGCCCGTTGCCGTCATGGCAGGACTTTTTTATGCGATTCTGAAGTGTGATGCTGCACCTGTCTCTGTCTTCACTGTTTTGAACTTAATTTCGGATGTTCTTTGAAACTGTTTTGTATTAGTAAATATCTTTCTTCGTTATGCAATATGTGTAGAGAGTTACACAAAATCTAAAAGTCCTCTGGATTTTTTAAACTAATTTTATCAGCAATTACACATTTATCTCAGTTATTTTCGGCCGCTCGTAAGCGTTAGTGAAACCAAGAGGCAACATTCGCTACCATCAGAACACATCCATTACGGTTTCTAAGATTATACCTACAATTCCGCTCTCCGACGTCCGTTAAATGTACCGCCGAAGCGAGTACGCTATTCTGTCTACCTTGTCAGTCAGAAGTATTCTCCCTTGTGTGTCATTATGTTTTGAGTAAAGGGGTCGTATTTAGCCCTTTGCGCACATTACTTGCTGTTGGAAATGTACTAACCAAACAGAGGAAATACCATGTATCCCTACCAAGTCCGAAGCATGCACATCCATGCTATGTCCCTGGGCAACGTGTACACTAGGCGTATACGGGTAAGTCATGCAAGGTTGAAAAATCGAGTTCCAGACGTGTTAAAATAGGTACTCCCCAGCTAAGGGAACGAACCCTAACAGAAAATATCGGCACTCCAGGTTCGCCGGGGGTTGGTGTTGGCCTGACAACCCAGTCTGTTAAAATCAGTGTTCGGAACTGTCATGAAGATATAGCCGGCCTGACCTGTTTACTACGAGGTGAC
This sequence comes from Schistocerca nitens, assembly GCF_023898315.1. Lineage (NCBI taxonomy): Eukaryota > Metazoa > Arthropoda > Insecta > Orthoptera > Acrididae > Schistocerca > Schistocerca nitens. Next base: position 544,147,329 of record NC_064619.1, on the reverse strand, counting down.
AGATGTCTAAAGAATCTGAGACTGGAATCATGAAATGTTCTAAATCTCGGTCAGTCTGAATCCTTAAAGAAATTACCTTATCAGGTGGACGAGAACAGAATGGATATAACAGCTGTTCAACAGGTGAGATGGTTTGGTGAGGAAATGATAAGAAGGACCATATGCTTTTTTATAGGTACCAGTTGAAAGATCACTTGTTTCGTACTCGTTTCATTGTAAATAAGAGGAAAAAAATGTTATGGACTTCCAGACGAAATCACACAGATTGTGCAGATTCAGAATTAGAGGAACATTTTTCAGCTGTGGTCTTATATGTGCTCATACCCCAACTGAAGAGAAGAGTGAAGAAGAAAAGTTTGCTTTTTATGATGAATTAGATGAAGTATACACTGATTGTACGAAAGGAGCTGTAAGATAATTTTTGGAGGCAAGAATGCTACATTGTTGTATTCGAAAATACTGCCTACACCATAAATTAAATGACAATTGGATCAAACGTGCACTGTTTGCTTCTTCAAGAAATTTTGTAGTGGGTAGTACAACTTTTAACCACAAAGATATAGAGAAAATGTCGTGGAAATCGCCAGATCAAAATAGTTTTAATCAATTTGGCGATTTCCTAATAGATGCAAGGCATCTGTCCATTCTAATAGATGTTATAAGTTATGGGTGCTAATGTTGACTCTGATCATTACCTTGTAATAGCAACAATAAGAAGTCGAATGTCTAGTGCAACGAAGGTACGTGGTTCTCGTACAAGAAAATTCTATATCGATAAGCTCAAGGAGCCCGAGTCGGTTCAAAGTTTCTCTGACTAACTGAAGAACACCTTCCAGTCAGTGAGAGTACCGAGAAATACGGAAAAACCCAAAAGACACATTTACAAAAGCTGATGAGTAAGGTCTACGAAGAATAATAAGGGCACACACAATGGCTGTTTTGATGAAGAGTGTACACTAGTAACAGGAATTAAAAATGAAGCCTTCATGAGATGCATCTAGTAGACCACACACGAAGTTCTGGAGAAGATCTGTATCCGCGGAGGGATTAGCCGAGCCTTAGGCGCTGCAGTCTTGGACTGTGCGGCTGGTCCCGGCGGAGGTTCGAGTTCTCCCTCGGGCATGGGTGTGTGTGTTTGTCCTTAGGATGATTTAGGTTAAGTAGTGCGTAAGCTTAGGGACTGAGGACCTTAGCAGTTAAGTCCCATACGATTTCATACACATTTGAACATTTGATAAGATCTGTAGGTTATATTAGAGTAAGGAGAGAAGCAAAGAGGCTGTACAAAAAGAAAAAGAAAGCACATGAAAGGAAAGAACTGGAGTAGCTGAAAGAGATAAACAAGTGTGAGCTATTTATCAGAAGTTAACTAAGAGCCGGAAGGAATTCCAGCCAAGGACGAAATTATGTAGAAATACAGATGGTTCAGTTTTGAGTAGTGATGAAGCAATAAGTAGAAGACGGACTCAACAGTTTGATGAAATGTTGAATGAAGGTACAATTGGGAACCAAGGAATCGTAGCCTTTGTAAGTACAAGTAACCCAGAAACAGAGAACCCAGTACCAACTGCTGAGGAATTGGAAGCTGCCATCAAAAAACTAAAGAATAATAAGGCCCCAGAAATGGATGTAACAAAATCAGAACCCATTAAAAGTACAGGAAAGTAATTTGTCAAACATTACCACAAGCTTTCAGTTAAGGTTTGGATGGATGAAAGTATTCCTGAAAATTGGAACAGGGATTTATATGCAAAGTACGCAAAAAAGGCAATACTAAGGTGTGCTCTAACTACAGGAGAATTTGCTATTACCTACTACATGTAAAATATTGTGTAACATCCGTTTTAATAGGCATCTACCCTATTTTGAAAATACTGTTGGTGTCAGTCACTGTGGGTCTCTTCAGGGAAGGTCTACTGTTGATGAGCTATTCACAATGCAGCAAATAAAACAAAAATCCAAACAACTTGGACTGATAGACATCGCCTCTTTATATCAGCCTACGACAGTACTGACAGAAGGGATCTGTGTGCAAGAGTTAGACATTCCCAATAAAATGATAGCCTTAGTGAAAGCTACTACGGAAGAACACTTGGGGTCAAATAAAAATACGAAATATGTTATCCATGTTGTGATCACAGAAAATCGAGTAAGACAGGGAGACGAATTATCTTGCTTTCTGTTTAATATTGCCTTGTAAAAGTTTATAAGACATTTAGGCATCAACACAAGACGGACTATCTAGAAGAAATCAGTTCAGGTACAAGAGTTTGCAGATGATATTGATGTAATTGCAAGAACGCGAAGAGCAGTGAAAGAAGCCTTCACAAGTCTTGAAAGACCTACTAGATAGATAAACCTACATATGAATGAAGGGAAAACTAATATGCCTGCAAGGTTATCCAAATGAGCTCCCATCCACAGAAATTGGTTCACATAAGTTTGAGATTACAATTGAATCAATAAATTGAAATGAATACCCTAGCTGCATACAGGCGTTGATATACGTCAACGGCGACAGTTGAAAATGTGTGTCCCTGCCGAGACTCGAACCGGGATCTCCTGCTTACATGGCAGACGCTCTATCCATCTCAGTCACCGACGACACAGAGGATAGTGCTACTGCAGGGACTTATCTCTGGCACGCCTCCCGTGAGACCCACATTCCCAACTTATTGTCCCGCACTATATTCGCAGTGCCCCTGCCCGTTACACTCATTAATCGCGGCTTTACGAATTCCTCTAAGAGTTTGGGCAATGTGTGTGCATCCGCACAGAAGATGGTCAAATGGCCCATGAGCCTTAACTATATATATATTTAGATGGTATCTGTTCTTTCGGACTCAGTAGCAATTTCCACACACCGGTGTGTCAGGCATTAGCTGGAAGACAAATCTTTCGATTTCCCGTAAGTGAAGATTTTATTGTGAATGTCGTCTCCCCAGGTTTCAACATAGCTGGTAGACATAATAACTATTAAGTCAAATATTAGTTGAAACGCACTACAAGCTACATGTGATGTCACTTTTGAAAATTTCTCTTTACATTCATTGATAATACAATAACCTCCCGAGCGTCGTGAAATGATGTGGAAACAATAGTTCTAACGATATTCGAAGAAAATAATGGCTTGAGCTACAGCTATAGTGGGTATTTCTTCTATTAACAGCGCGTCAGGAGAGAGCAGATAGCAGAGAAACTAAATTTAAAATTTCCCAAATGACTGTAGTAGGCTTGAATCAAATTCTTGTTTATAATTCCCATACATAAATACCCAGAACTATAAATGTTCTAAATCGATTTTGGACTTTCACTTCTAGAGCTAACATCTAAAATTTACATTTGATTAAAATAATTACCGAGGCCTCTGACCATATATTCATATATTTACTCTTATCGATCATGCCTGAAAGGTCTGTAATGGCATCACGCAGTCGCCCTGCAGAATCTAACTCTGGGAAATTACTGTAAGTTAAGTGGTTCAGAGAGGAAACAGAATGTATATTCTTTCATGATGAGTAAAAGGTTCAAATGGCTCTGAGCACTGTGGAACTTAACATCTGAGGTCATCAGTCCCCTAGAACTTAGAATTACTTAAACCCAATTAACCTAAGGACATCACACACATCCATGCCCGAGGCAGTATTCGAACCTGCGACCGTAGCAGTTGCACGGTTTCAGACTGAAGCACCTAGAACTGCTCGGCCACCGCGGCCGGATCATGATGACTACAACAGTGGTAGGTGTAAATTATGAGCGCTAGGAGCAATGGATGTGAGAGCTGGGATGGAAGAAAGATACAAAGAGGAACTCGCTAAAAAGGTTACGTAACCAGGGGAAAAGAAAGCGGTATGACTGAGTCAGAGATGAAAAGAGAAAGAAGCTGAATCGTAAGAAGTGGAAGTATTTGCTTTATTGTTTGACGAAGGGGAAACTGGACATTCACGTTAGCTTTCCTTATTAACATTCTGAGTTTGAGACAAGGTTGTGTGTTAGCTTTTTCTCTCACTTCGAGTTAAATGATCGTATATTCTAGTATCATTTAGCGTTCATTGATAATATTAAAGCTCTTCTTTCAGTGGAGATGCGTGCACTCCTCAAAAACCCTTAGGATAGCGCCACTATCAATAGCAGGAGTACGTAAGACGCTTTAATCAAATTTTGCAGACGGAAAAGTAACTTAGTCTAGATGAACATCCTGCGATCAGCACGATCCAAGTAACCAAAGATGATGGCTAGTGTGGTACGAAATCTCCATAGACGTGTTCTGCATCCGCAGAAGATGTCCTCAGTGGCCTGGAGTGGGATGAAATTCAGTGACAAGTCCTTGAAACATCTCTGATTTTCTGACTACATCATGCTCGTAACTAAACAACTGACAGAATTAACAACTGTGACTAAAGAACTAAGATTTTTCCCTGTAACAATTGACTTGTACGTATGTAGTGGAAAAACCAAAGTTCTGGATTTAGAAATCCAGTCAGTTAAAAATGACCATGAAGCTAATGAACCTGGCCTTAAAATTCATCTAGGAAATGCCCAGAAACAGACAAAGACATTATTAAATGTTTGTCAGGATAAATGGCATTGTCCCAGAGTAGAAAATTAAAATTATTTTAAAACTTACTGTCCAAATGAAGGGTTTAGGCAGCTATACCTTGGTTCTCCGGTGTAACTGGACACTACATACATCATAAAAAGTTTTGCATCACCTCCGTTCGGAGGGTTCCGGAACCTGTACAGAAAATTGAAATAGAGATCAACATAAACATCATGCTGGCGATATGGTTGCACTATCGGTCGGAGGATGGCATTCGCGTAATGTATGGCCGTTACGGCGCCTTCCATAGCAACAGCGGCGTACGTTGGCTACATACAATGCCACCCGAAAACAACATGTAATCTCCACCTTGCTTAACTCGCTAGACAGTGTGTCTAAGGTGTTCAGCATGACGGGGTTGCCTCCATACAGAACGATTGTCTTGTTGAAGGCATATGCGACACTTATCGGTGAAAAGAACGTGATGCCAATCCCGAGCGCCCCATTCAGCATGTTGTTGGGCCCATCTGTACTGCGCCGCGTGGTGTCGTGGTTGCAAAGATGGACCTGGCCATGGACATCGAGTGTAAGTTGCGCATCATGCAGCCTATTGCGCACAGTTTGAGTCGTAACACGACATCCTGTGGCTGCACAAAAGCATTATTCCACATGGTGGCATTCCTGTCAGTGTTCCTCCGAGCCATAATCTGCAGGTAGAGGTCATCCACTGCAGTAGTAGCCCTTACGTGGCATGAGCGAGGCAAGTCATCGACAGTTCCTGTCTCTCTGTATCTGCTCCATGTCCGAACAACATCGATTTGGTTCACTCCGAGACGCCTGGACACTTCCCTTGTTGACCGCCCTTCCTGGCACAAAGTACAATGCGGACGCCATCGAACCGCAGTATTGATCTTCTAGGCATGGTCGAAATACAGACAAAACGTGCCGTGTACCTCCTTGCTGGTGGAATGACTGGAACTGATTGGCTGTCGGATCCCCTTCGTCTAATAGGCGCTGCTCGTGCATAGTTGTTTACAGTTTGGGCGGATTTAGTGACATCTCTGAACAGGCAAAGGGTCTGTGTTTGTGGTACAATATCCACTATCAACGTCTGTCTTTAGCAGTTCTGGAAACCAGGGTGACGCAAAACTTTTTTTTATGTGTACAGTAATGTGTTCTTACTGCTAGTTAGCAGTCTAATTACCCATTTCTGAGATCGCCTGTATTTGACAGAAAAGAGCTGAGAAGGCCAGTTTTCCATTTCTATGTGAAATAAAATATCTAACAAATGAAGATAAGCGTTCTCGCTTCCCGCGCCCTGGTTCCCGGGTTCGATTCCCGGCGGGGTCAGGGGTTTTCTCTGCCTCGTGATGACTGGGTGTTGTGTGATATCCTTAGGTTAGTTAGGTTTAAGTAGTTCTAAGTTCTAGGGGACTGATGACCATAGATGTTAAGTCCCATAGTGCTCAGAGCCATTTGAGCCAAATGAAGATAACATTGAATTTTCATTGTCCGAAATGTTACATACACTATCTGATTACTATTATCCGGACATCCAAATGCGGTACTGACCACTAGGTGTACTAGAGACAGAGCTGATAGTATAAAATGAGACCCAGAGAACTGTGTCGGGGTACAGAGGCAGTAAGACGAGAATGGGTCGCTCAAGGACAGATCACTGCCTTTGAACGTCTACTAGTCTTTCCATATCACCCAACTAACAAGTCCAACAAGGACATTTATACACTTCTAAAACAGCCCATGTCGACCTTTAGTCATGGGGCTGTGAAATGGAAAGGCGAAGGAACAACCACAGCTAAAACAAGACAAGACATACTTCGTGGACAGAAAAGCCTGTCGAGCATTGCGAAGGGTGGTTGCAAAAACGCATGAAATCAGCGGAAGGAATCACTATTGATTCAGACGACGGAAGATATGAACATATTTTGTTGCACTGTGCGCTGCGTATGGTAGAGAAACAGTTTTGGGACGAGGATTGTATCAGCATCGCGGTGCACTGTTCATAAAACAGCATCTATAAGGCGCTGGTTTGTGGATAATAACATTCCTGAAAGGGACTGACCCGCACTGAGTCCCAACTGGAACCCAATGGATCACCTCTGGAAAGAGTTCGAACCTTGTGATCGCTTCAGACGCCAGTGTTAGGAAGCAGGCCACCTAGCACAGTGGCTGTCCAGAGGGAGTCATGGGTGCAATCGTCGAGCTGCGCCTCGTAAGCCACACATCTTTGCAGTCAGTGCTGAACGACGCTAGAGGTATTGTAAAGAGAGACCCCTACGGTCAGCGGATGATTAGAAACTAGTGATTTGGAGGGAATAGTCAAGCTATGGCAAACCCCTGGAGAACGTTTGCTGCCCTCACGCACAATGCTAACAGTGAAGTGTGGTGGAGATAGTCTTGCACTGTGGGGGTGTTTTTCAGGGGGGTGTTTCCCATGATTAGGGAGTGATCTTATTACGATTCAGACGACGGAAGATATGAACATATTTTGTTGCACTGTGCGCTGCGTATGGTAGAGAAACAGTTTTGGGACGAGGATTGTATCAGCATCGCGGTGCACTGTTCATAAAACAGCATCTATAAGGCGCTGGTTTGTGGATAATAACATTCCTGAAAGGGACTGACCCACACTGAGTCCCAACTGGAACCCAATGGATCACCTCTGGAAAGAGTTCGAACCTTGTGATCGCTTCAGACGCCAGAGTTCAACAACATTACCTTCTCTGGTTTCGGCTCTCATGCCTCCACACAGAGATTCAGAAAACGCAGTGAATGATTCCCCAACGGACTCGGAAGGATGGTCTCACTCCACATCAGTGCGAATTAACAGATGTCGAAATACTTTTGGTCATATATTATATGTGCACTTAACAATGATTAATATCATATGTGTGCAAATTAGTTGCATGTTTATCACATTAAACTTGAAGAAAAACATTGCGTTTCTGGAAGCTTTAGCTTGCTAACTATCTGTAGCAAAAGAGAAATTGTAAAAGTATCCATTTTCCTCTTGGCGTATACTCTGTGAGGTTACGACACGCAGCTCTGTTATTTGAGTGTTGCTACGTCAACAGATAACTACAAGTGATGCAATGTTTGAAAGAGTACCTGATTGTGAATGCTAAATTGAAGTTTGCGAACGTAATACGACATACAAATTAAGCATTTTTATGACTGAGGCCAATGTGCGTAAATTATACGCCAAATCTGTATCAGGTGGCACCTATTTGTTCCGCTGTCATTTGCTTAACTTGAACTATAACCCAGTACACAATTATTTCGTCAGCTCGTAAACTTTCCACACTAGAGTAGATTACGACTAATGCATCTGTCACTCACACCAAAATGCGTCAAGTCTTCGTGTAATCAGATTATCTCAAGTAACTAAGGCGTTCAGACCTTGAACTCTGAGATCCATTCTTGATGCCCTTTTTCTGCATAAAGTGACGTGGTGATTTATTTCAGTTTGTGAAGCGTATCCTGTATGTGTGTATATATGATGGCATGATGATGATTTAGAAGATTATTATAGTACCTGAACTTTCACCATAAAAATTTAATAAATGCACGTATTACAATGAAGTATTCTATTAGGACACGCCTCCTAAATGCGGACGAATATCATGTCTTACAATCTCTAAACATCATTCGAATTATACTGGAGTAAATTTAATCAATGAATCAATGTTAAAAATGAAAATTACACTAGTTTCGTCTGATAAATGAAGATTTAAAATGCAAGGAATAACATTTACTTGTTTACAAATATGTAGTATGTACCTTGATGACTGATAATAGTCTACCAGGTTGTAGTTTAACGTAAAAAAAGAACTCACAAATAAAAGCTATTACCTGGCCTACGGAGTGGTAACACTACCATACTCTATACATACTGCAGGAGCAATAGTAGGCGCTTGTATCGCAATGTGTGTCCCCCATCATCGTTCCTGCTGTACCGTCCATAATCTATGAAACTATTCTTTCTCGCTGGACTGTCTAGTTACGTATTAGTAGGAACAGAGTCGGTCCTAACCCTTATGCAATTCAGGAATTCGCAAAGAGTAACGAAATTAGCGAGCACCACCATCCGATGGCGCCGAAGTCCGGCTGGAATCTACAATGACACGCCAATCAATAACGTTCTTATAGTAAAAGGTGCAACTACACTTTTAGATCGAAAGTATTTAAACACCCCAGTGTACCGTAGAACTATTAAAAGTCAAAAGAGGCATGCCCGCGAGTATAAAGAAAGGCGAGGAACATTATGTTATCAGTTGAGATGCAGTAACAGCACAACTAGTCGGTCAGGAGAGCTCACACCCATACGTCCGATACCAAATGTTTTATGTAGATGGAGTAGCAACCAAAATATCGATTTAGTTCGAAATATGTGGTGTCGTCCAGCAGAAGTGGGTTAGCCGGTAAGTAACACCAGAACTATGGAGCACAAGAAAGGTGTATCGGTGAGTGATAGGTTTGTAGATCTTGTGTGGATGAGTTGGTAGAGCGTGAGCTCGTCGTGCCGAAGGTCCCGAATTCAAACCCTGAGTACATTTACATAGATAGGTGTAGTGTTTTGTCTGACATGTGCAACGGAACAGACGTGAAGCGGCTAGTGTATCTGTAGTTTGACAGGATAAACATGAACAATCGGAACAGTAGAATAAAGAAACAATTGCGTCACACGCCCGGAAGTGTAAGGAGTTTCATATAAAACTTCCACGCATAATACAGGAACAAAAACTGTCATCATTGGGATGTGATCCCAGGACACTTGGTACTACGATATGCGCTCTATCGGCCTTCCTAAGGAAGCTTTACGTATTAGTCAATCACCGATATGCTTTTCCTGTACTCTAGTAGTTCTGGTGTTACTTTTAATTAACGTTTACGCCAGTTCTGCTGGACGACAGAACACAGTACGAACCAAATCGGAGTTTTGGTTGATTATCTACATACAACACTTTGTACCGGTCCAAGTGTCTGACATCTGGAGCTAATAGTGTCAGTGGCCTGTAAAGTGGACTAGTCATTCTGTGTCACCTGAGAAACAAATCCGTCATGGGCGTTGCACCAATTTTAAAGCTGCTTAAGTCGACTGTTGGTGATCTGATTATGAGGAGGAAACGCGAAGGAATAACCATAGCTGAACCAAGACCTGGTACACATCATTAATTGACTGATGGTGTTTATACAAAGTAGAGTGAAATCAGCAGAATAAATCACTCGTGAATTGCAAAGTGCAACAAGCAGTCCAACTGTGAGAATGACTGTGCCTAAGGAGTTAAAAGGAATGGGGTGCAATGGTGGAGCAACTCCTCATACGCAACTCATTTCGGTAGTCAGTGCCATGCGACGCTTCAGGTGATGTAAAGAGCGACGCCAGGGGGCACTGAATGGAAACGAGTTAATTGCAGTGAGAAATTGCACCATGACCTATGGGAATCCGATGGAAAGGTTTGGGTTTGGTTAATGAGTGGAGAACGTTATCTCCTGTCATGTGTAATGCCAGTAGTGAATTTGGAGTTACGGTACTGGGGATGTTTCTCGTGGTTACTATGTGGGCACGTTATTCCGATTAATAAAGCGCTAATTACGATGGGATAAGAAAACGGTTTACAGAATTCTGTACTGCATACCACAGACAAACATTTCGGAGACGACGAGTGCATCAGCATGTCAATGAAACCTGGTGTAAAGCAGCATCTGTGAGGCAATGATTTGTGGGAGGTAACTTCCTGAAATCGACTGTCCTACCCAGATTTCCGACCTTCATGCCATGGAACTCCTTTGGTATGTGTTAGACCTTGACTTTGCTCTAGAAATTAGCGTTATACATCACTCGTCTCTAGTTGTCGCTGTTGAGGAATAATAGGCTGCCATTCCTCCACTGTGATCCATCGAAGATGAAGCGGTAATGGCGATGAGTGGGCATCCTCCATATTAATGTTCGCTAATAGTTGTCCCGATATTTTTAATCAGGTAATGTGCACTGGAACTGAGAATAACTGGATAAACTTGACAGTGTAAATGAGACAGGAGGCAGGACTCTGACAGTCCTTCCTTTCTGTTCCCTTCATGCTCACCCTGACTCTGCAATTTCGTTGATCCATCCGAAGCAAATCATGTACCTATTCACTTAACAATAAATTTCATGAGTCATTAACAGTAATTTACTTATTACGATACAGTAATACATTTATATTCTCTATAAAAATTTTATGAACTCGATGAGTTTCACTTTATTTTGGTTTTAGTTTGCTGGTGTATTTGCAACACGTAATTCGAAAATGCCTTGTACAAATTGAAAGTAATGTACCAACACAGAAAGTATTGTTTATTGTTTTCAGTAGTAAGTTGTTTAAATTACATCTTAAAAAGTGTCCACTTCCAGCGATTGCAGGTTAGATTTTGTAATCTTTCTTCATAATTACATTATTATTATTGTTTTCGTTACTATTACTACTATTATTAACATCACCATGCCTTTGGTGTGAATGGTTAGCAAGCCAGTCTCTCGCTCCTGACATTACAAGTTGAACCACAGTTGAGTTCGACATTTTATTTTTAGGATAATGTTCACTGCAAGCTATATGCTGTATGTACAGGCTCTGTAAGAGAATAAGCGAAAGTTTTTAGTAGCCGAGACAAATAGTCATTCTCCGTTTTAGCGCCATTTTTTGCTAGTGACATGTAGTAGAGGCGAAAAGGTATTGGTGGTAATTTCACCCATCTTTTTGATACGGCAGCCGAGAGAATGTCAGTTTTATTGTTGTTGTCATTTTTGTTGTTTCATTACTTAGAACTTTGCGTCCTACTCATCTATTGTTACTTTATATGTAATCATATTTATCAAATCGCTATGAAACTAATTTCTGAGAAATTATTGTTGGTTTATCAATATAAACAATATACTGCCCGCGTTTAGAGATTTTCGTGAGGTGGTTAGAACCGAGTGATGAGTTAGGAGCGCTGTAGTGGGTGTCAGAATAATAACACGTACAGGACTACAAAATACCGAGAACTAGTCTCATTAGAAATCGAATATAAGTGACCGGAAAATAAAGTGAGCATCCTCAACGACTATGCTCAGCGGAACCAGGGTATGTGTATACTGTGGGCTTGTGATGTCAATGACTCACATTTTGTCATGGTCATAGTCATGGACATGGTCATCGGTGCTCAGACCTATCTGTGCACTGTCTGTTTTGACTCTGCAAGCAGTAACTGTGCTGAGGTTAGACGTGAACATTCATTTTAGGGTAAAACTATGCCCCATCGACGAGTATATACCACTGTTCAAGAGCCTCACCCGTTTGAATGGCGTCGCACTGTGGATGTATCGACGGATTGGTGTACATGTTAGACAAAATGTATCGGTAAGTTGTGGCTGCTTTCAACAGTGATCTGTGGAACTTTCCGACACCTGTATACCAGGTTCTATACAGACGCAAGTCAAGATTGACGCTATGTGCGAGTAGCAGGAGCGACCGAACATCACACAGGCGTGAAATCTGGGCACATGTGGCTCCTGCTGTGTCATCAAGGCCCATTGGGAACAGTCTGCTTGAACACGACTAAAATCACGGGTGAACGTGACCAGGCTGCCTCTGACACCATGATACCGCCAATCACGATTGCTCTGATCTCGTGAAAGAGCTAGCTAGAGAGTGAAATGGTGATCTGTGATCCTCAGTGATGAGAGTTTGTTCTGTCTGTATGTCAGGAATGGGCGTGGTATGGCGTAGACCTGATGAACTGCCTCTTCCAGAACATATTCACCTACGACACGTAGTTCCCATCCTAAGCTTAACGATAGTGGGTGGTTGGGGGGCATCAGTTACATGAGGTCATATTTGGTGTCTGCGCAGGGTAAAGTAATCACTGCCCACTGCATTCCACAGTCTCTAACTGCTACTCTTCGACTGGTAGGTAATGTACTCTTAGCCTTTTAGCAGGACAAAGCGCATCCACATACAGCTGCCACAACATCATATGCTGCTCATAGTGTATAACAACTGCCCTAGCTAGTTAGATCACTGGACCTCTCGCCAATCGAACAGGTATGGGACATAACTAAGCGGAACCTGTTCGTCCTCCTGGTCCTGCGAGAACCTTCGCTGAACAGCGACGAAAGGCACCAGATGCTTGGGACAGTCTACCGCAGGATGCCATTTCGCGTGTGTATGATCGTTTGGATGCGGGAATACACGTCTGCATTGCCACCACAGATGAGTCTACTACGTTATGTTACGATTGTTTGGACACCTTTTGCTGTGGCATGTGTGTTTCATTTGGTATTTATTTGTTATCATACGCTGCTAAGGGATGAACTACGTGTTGCCCCATTTGTCGATGGAATGACGTTGACGTCTACGGTGTTAGTTTTTTTCCAGTTCTCTACCGGGTGATGTCGGAAAATTAAAATGCTGTTTACAAGAAACTATGTAAATTTATTGCTTGTTAACGGTACACATATGTGTAGCAGAGTGTGACGTTTGCGTCACAGCACGTTAACATTCAAATGTTTGCCATTGCAATTGAAGTACATATCGTACCTGAAGTACATGATGAGCCACGTGGAGTGCAGAATATCGGAGGATATGCTAAAAGGCCGCTATTACCTACATCTGTAGGTCGACCAGATTCTGTGGTCTTTTTACATCGGTCTGGACATCTGTAGGCATTATACCGAGTGGCCACGGCACAGATCCATCACTGTCGCACCAGTGATCATCGAATATCTGTTTTATTGGTTCAACACTATGAGAGTCCAATGCATTGGAGCGCCTTCCTTCATAGGTAACGGTGAACAGTATCCTATGTAGCTGAAATTCAGAGACCACATGCCACTCGTCATTTCGAGGCAACTGACGGCACGAAGTCTCCTCGGAACCACACATTCACTTTCGGGATAGTGTGAGACATGTTGATATTCGGTTCCTGAAATAATGCAGTTACGCCTCTTGATTCGGTCACTCGCGTGAAATGTGGCTTCGTCTGTGAAATCCCATCAATTTAACCGTTGATCGCTCGCTTCCCGCTGTGTGAGGCGTCTGTATGGCACTGTAGATTTTAACAATGAAAACAGCTATGAAACACGGACTGAAGTATCTTATAGTGCACATATAATCTGTAACATCGGCAACTAATCAATAAATAAGCGACTGCAATCGCTTTTCTGTCAAATTCTCGAGCTTCCGCTCGTCCTGCGATCTAGCGACGTCCGATCGTACTATCCCCAAGATAGTTGCAGCTTCAATTTATTCTCCGCGACAGGAATTATAGTCAGTTTACCACGATCTATTTCGTTTCTTAGGCATTTAATTTTTCATTAATTTTCTTCATTGTTTCGTCTGAATGTAGAAATTTGAAGTAAAATATTGGCCAAGAACTTTGAAGTAGACCGGTTAAGAACTTTCCAAGATGTTTGGTAAGAATTTGTGCCAACGTTTTAGTGCAATGTTCAAGTGAGTGTTCAGTGTTGTGCGTCTTTCCAAAGAGTTGCGAACAGAAATCATGCTGTCGCTGGGTGTGATTTTTATATCTCTTGCGAACAGAAACCAGACTGTCGCCGTGTTTTTTAATTGCCTGTCTCTTATTTTACCTGTCTGCTTCCTGTGTATTTTATTAGCATGACCAACCCTTTGTGTTATTTTTTTAAGTTCCACAATTTTCCGCCATTTTACCATTTAAGTCACCGATTTTATCGCCTGATTTTAATTTTTATTATCTTCATCTTTTTAAAACAAATTCTGTAGGCTGAAGAGCGGCGTACTAAGCTGCTGCCGGCCCGCCCCCTTCAGGGGGAATCGAAACTCAATAAAGGAAATAAATAGTTACCGAAATAAAACTGTAGATTTGTACGAATTACATACAAACTCTTCTTTATATATAAACTCTCGGAAGCCGGCCGAGGTGGTCGAGCGGTTCTAAGCGCTACAGCCTGGAACCGCGCGACCGCTACGGTCGCAGGTTCGAATCCTGCCTCGGGCATGGATGTGTGTGATGTCCTAGGCTAGTTAGGTTTAAGTAGTTCTAAGTTCTAGGGGGCTGATTACCTCAGCAGTTAAGTCCCATAGTGCTCAGAGGCATTTGAACCAAACTCTCGGAAGATGCTGTTGCCTTCACGAAGGTTGCAACGCCAAAAGACTGTAGAGAAATACAGGAAGATCATGAAAGTAAATAAATGTAACCTATTGCTCATAAATGGGCGAAGATACCCACTGTTGTTCGATTACACTATTGCCGCAGTAATATTGGAAACATTAAATGCGTAAAATACCAAGGAAAGACCTTACAGAGCGACGTAAAGTTGAATGACCACGTAAAACAAATTGTATGGAGAACAGATCCCAGACACTGGAAGAATTTTAATAACACATATTTTATCCAGGAAAGAACTGGCTTACTGTGCGACCGATTCTTGAGTATATTCTGTCAATCCCTGACCCATTTCAAGCAACTTTAATAGACGAGGAAGATAAGACCCAACGAAGAGCGACGTGTTTTGTCTCATGATAATTTGTTGATGCGAGACCGGAATTGATATGTTCAGCCTCCAGTAGCAGGAGCTGCAGAAGAGGAGCTGTGTATCGCGAAGAGATTTACTGTTGAAATTTGGAGAGCGTTCCGTGGTATATCTTTAAATACTTTTTGTGTACGCGATCCGACAGAGATAAATGCGTCCGCTCGCTGTGAGAGCGCAGTTGTGCCAGAAGTTCTCTGCTCTACCTTGACTTTTAGGATTAAAAAATGGATACGAGGACTTTCTATGGTTAGTGATCTGGAATGTAAAACGTTTTCTATATTTATTCTCTTCTTAATTTGATAGAAAGAGTTATTATTATTCATTATTTAAAAGACGTTCGAATTCTGGACAACATTTTTTGCTTAACAATGGCACAATGGTACAAATATAACACGGGGATGTTGTATTGCATCGTTAACTAGCAATACGCCGTATATAGGAGACAAGATGGCAATAATTCAAGAATATCGTCAAACTCTTTCGGCAAATCTACAACCTGGCTTAATCACGTTGATGTTTCAATCGACATACTGCCTTTGTCTTGGTATTTACGAATACATGTCAGTGCGTGACTACAGCTAATGATGCTTTCCAAAGCATATTCACCGCTTTTTTGTACTTTTAACGGCATGGTTATTTTCATTCACTATGTATACAAGGCGAGGAAAAAGTAGTGTATTTTGTTAGAAATAAAAGTGAGATGAGCATACACAGAGTGTACATAAAGTCCGGGAACACTTTGAATAATTTATTGCACAACAACTAACCCTTGTAAAGACGTCTGTGTTGTTGTGGTCTTCAGTCCTGAGACTGGTTTGATGCAGCTCTCCATGCTACTCTATCCTGTGCAAGCTTCTTCATCTCCCAGCAGCCTGCATCCTTCTGAATCGGCTTAGTGTATTCATCTCTGGTCTCCCTCTATGATTTTTACCGTCCACCCTGCCCTCCAGTACTAAATTGATGATCCATTGATGCCTCAGAACATGTCCTAGCAACCGATCCCTTCTCTTAGTCAAGTTGTGCCACAAACTCCTCCCCAATTCTGTTCAATACCTCCTCATTAATTATATGATCTACCCATGTAATCTTCAGCTTTCTTTTGTAGCACCACATTTCGAAAGCCTCTATTCTCTTCTTGTCTAAGCTATTTGTCGTTCATGTTTCACTTCCATACATGGCTACACTCCATACAAATACTTTCAGAAACGACTTCCTGACACGTAAATCAATACTCGATGTTAACAAATATCTCTTCTTCAGAAACGCTTTCCTTGCCATTGCCAGTCTACATTTTATATCCTCTCTACTTCGGACATCATCAGTTAGTTTGCTCCCCAAATAGCAAAACTTCTTTACTTCTTTAAGCCTCTTAATTCCTAATCTAATTCCCGCAGCATCATCCGACTTAATTCGACTACATTGCATTATCCTCGTTTTACTTTTGTTGATGTTCATCTTATACCCTCCTTTCAAGACACTGTCCATTCCATTCAACTGCTCTTCCAAGTCCTTTGCTGTCTCTGACATAATTACAATGTTGTCGGCGAACCTCAAAGTTTTTACTTCTTCTCCATGGATTTTAATACCTACCTCGAACTTTTCTTTTGTTTCCTTTACTGCTTGCTCAATATATAGATTGAATAGCATCGGAGAGGAGTTACAACCCTGTCTCACTCCCTTCCCAGGCACTGCTTCTCTTTCATACCCCTCGACTCTTATAACTGCCATCTGGTTTCTGTACAAATTGTAAATAGCCTTTCGCTCCCTGTATTTTACCCCTGCCACCTTCAGAATTTGAAAGAGAGTATTCCAGTCAACATTGTCAAAAGGTTTCCCTAAGTCTACAAATGCTAGAAACGGAGGTTTGCATTTCCTTAATCTTTCTTCTAAGATAAGTCGTAGCGTCAGTATTGCCTCACGTGTTCCAACATTTCTACGGAATCCAAACTTATCTTCCCCGAGGTCGGCTTCTACCAGTTTTCCCATTCGTCTGTAAAGAATTCGCGTTATTATTTTGCAGCTGTGACTTATTAAACTGATAGTTCGGTAATTTTCACATCTGTCAACACCTACTTTCTTTGGGATTGGTATTATTATATTCTTCTTGAAGTATGATGGAAAATTTTTGTCATGATTGGCTCTCCGTAGGCCGTCAGTAGTCCTAATGGAATGTTGTCTACTGCCGGGGCCTTGCTTCGACTCAGGTCTTTCAGTGCTCTGTCAAACTCTTCTCGCCGTATCGTATCTCCCATTTCATCTTCATCTACATCCTCTTCCATTTCCATGATATTGTCCCCCAAGAACGTCGTCCCTGTATAGACCCTCTATATAATCCTTCCACCTTTCTGCTTTCCCTTCTTTACTTAGAACTGGGATTCCGTCCGAGCTCTTGATATTCATGCAAGTGGTTCTCTTTTCTCCAAAGGCCTCTATAATTTTCCTGTAGGCAGTATCTATCTTATCCCTCGTCAGATAAGCCTCTACATCCTTACATTTGTCTTCTAGCCATCCCTGCTTAGCCATTTTTCACTTCATGTCGATCTATAGGGTAATCGAATTCTTGCCATGCCCGTCCCAGCATGGCATCGTCGACTGTGGCAGTCACTTCCCGTATTATCTCCCGGAGCTCTGCTACATCACGTGCTAGAGGCGGTACATACCACATAGAAAAAGGTCACACGGAGTGAGATATGGTTATCGGGGAGGCCATTTCATGAACCAGCTCGCTCCGCACCTGAACTCGCCATTTTTGCGACTAGCGCAGACTATCGGCAAATTACCAAACTACACTGTGTCGGTATACATGGAAAAAAAACTTTCAGCGTTTCTCTTCAAAATGACATATGTATGATATCTATACAATGTTTGGTTCTTGTGCAATAAATTATTGAATGTGTTCCTAGACTTTATGTACACCCTGTATTTTCGTCAAGTTTTTTCATATGATTTCCTCACCGATGTTAATGTGCATACGCAGGATGTGCGTCGATCGAATTCTAGCAAAGTAGTCTAGCCACCAGAACCTACAGCTTCGGATCGAGCCGTGTGGGGGGAAATTTTATTTCATTCTTCTAAACACAGTACGGCGTTACTGGCTAGTAGCCAATAATTGGTTCAAATGGCTCTGAGCACTATGGGACTTTACATCTGAGGTCATCAGTCCCCTAGAACTTAGAATTACTTAAATCTAACTAACCTAAGTACATCACACACATCCATGCACGAGGCAGGATTCGAATCTGCGACCGTAGCGGTCGCGCGGTTCCAGCCAATAATTGCACTGTGCCATCGATAACGTGCGATGCTTCTCCTAGACGTAAATTTGTGTGATCTGTGCTTAGGGATAAGCATAATATTGATAAAAAACTTTAAGCATTTTACAGCTCGAGAGATGCCAACAGATTCACCCAGAGTTTCAAGTGAGGCAAAGGCTTACACTTAACTAGTCATTACTGAAGCAGTATATATTTTACGATTAGTAATCACATAGTACCCATCAAAAAGATTGAGAGTAATGAATAGTCATTATTTTACTGATGATTCACAGTATCGTTAATGGAGTATACCATAATTTTTAGCTTATCCTTTAAATAATACATAGATTTTATTAGACTGGCGACCTTTTAATCCAGGCATTGTATTGTATTTTATTATTGTGTTGTAAATCTTTTTGTATTTTTGTTGCATGCAAACGATACTGTTTCGAGGGATAGTGCTTTCGGTGTCGATTCCATGTCCACCACAGATGAATTTCACGACGTAACATCAAACCAAATCAGAGCACATTACTCTTATTTTCGCGACTAAGTCACAGCTGTAGCAAGCGACAGAATTTTCAAGTAAACCTTCTAGTGTGCATAGGCGGTGCAAATCTCCCAACATTTTTTAAACAATCTATGTATTGAACGAATAGAATTTTTTATTGTCGGTATAACGAGGCACTATATTTCTTACCTGTTCTTGAGTGTGATCATAATTATTTTATTTTATTTTATTTTATTTTTATCTATTTCAGTCATCAGTTTATGATCGGCTTAATGCTGCCCGTCACGAATGCCTCTGCTTTTTCGTTCTCAGATTATCAGTTGCAACCTGCATCCTCAATTATTTGCTGGATGTATTCCAATCTCTGTCTCCCTCTTTCACTGTCTACAAGTCCTTCAAAGGTTTCTTGTCTGTTGGGTAATACTTGCTGCGTGCGTGTTTGGTGAGAACTGTTTCATCACCTAAAGAGGTAACAGACTTTTCTTTGAATTGATTTCTTTGCTTGGTAAGCCCCTAAGCCCCGCAGGATAGCCGAGCGGTTTAGCGCGTCTTGTCATGGTCCGCGCGGCTCTCCTCCCCCGTCGGAGATTCGAGTCCTTCCTCGCGCACGGGTGTATTTGTCCTTATTGTAAGTTAGTTAAAGTTAGATTAAGTAGTTTGTAAGCTTAGGGATCGATGACCTCAGCAGTTTAGTCGCGTAAGACCTTACCACAAATTTCCAAATTTGCTTGGTAAAAACCCATTTCAAATATAAAATTGAACTGGCAAATTTAGTTAACTTTCAGACGGTTGAGATGGTAGTGGATCTAGGTATAGTAAATCCACCTAGTCAGGATCCCTTGACCGATATAAAGCTGGAGTCAAAGTTTCTAGGCGAGAAAAAGCAGAATTAGCAAGTACCCTAGCAGAAATGCCAACTAGTCAAGATTTGGCTTCAGTGAGCATTAACCATTAAACAAGCGAATATGTCTGCTGCCCTTACTAAGGATAGTGAATTAGCAGAGAGACAGAAAACCTAAGTTAAAGAATTACCCAATGAGATCACTCAGTTGATGAAGACTCATGGGCGAATTCTTTTGGCTATGGAATATCCGATTTAGAGCAGAATCTCTAAGTGACAGGATAATCATACTTTCTGAACGAGTGATGGATTGGTCATTAGAACGAGGAAAAAAGTATGCAAGACCAGATTACTGAGCATTGTATTGTATGTTAACCGGGGGCCTAGAAACGACTGACAGTCTACGTCCCCGCCGCGGCCGCAATGGTCCACAACCCCATGACGACTACCGCAGTCCAATGCACCCCTCCGCCTCCCCACACCGAACCACTCTTTTAGGGTTATTGTCCGATTCGACCCCGGGTGGACCCTCCGAGGGAACGTCTCACACCGGACGAGTGTAACCCCTATGTTTGCGTACGTGGAGAACTTGTTTGCGCAGCAATCGCCGACATACTATAGCGGAGGCAGAATAAGGGGACCCACCCCACAATCCCCAAGGCTCATGGAAAACTGCCTAGAAGCCATCTACAGACTGGCCGGATCACCGGACCTCGACACCAGTGCGCCGGGCGGATTCGTGCCGGGGACCAGGCGGTCCTTCCCACTCCTGAAAGCCGTACGTTAGACCGCACAGCTAACCGGGCGGGCTCTACTTAGCATACGCAGTTATTCTCTGCTGAGTTAGCAGTTTTGGGCACCAGCAAAAGATCAGTTTGCACAATGCCTAAATAAACAGGTACAGACAACTGCTAGTAATCTGCCAGTTGACGAAATTCCCACGAATAGTGCACTAAAACAGAAATTGCTGTGTTTAAAGGACAGACGGGATCTGACTTTTCTCGATGGAAAAGGAAAGTAACTAAAATACTCGAACCCTTTAACAAAGAGTTAAACAGACCGCTGAGCGGTAGCGCCGGAATGTCAGCATGCGTTGACTGACGGCGGCATGACTCAGATGCCGAGCGCCAGATCAAGTTACAACAATCACGGCCTATCTGCCTGTTCAGAAAGTTCCACCCTCTTCTAATGGCGTGCCGTCGGCAACAACGCCGTACGCAACAATGATAATAGATGACAAGATGTTAAAGCACAGTCAGTTTCAAATATATTCGCTGATAAGGAAACGGTTAATCCCATTATGTTCGTTCATAGCCTTAGAGATGTGTTGTCATGTTCATGGACTGAGGCCCAGCATGGTCACGGGGCTCTATGGGCGACAGATATCTTTTACTCGTGGAAATATTTGCGAAGACTTTGAAAAAGCGTTCTTGCAAAATACTGATCCTGAGGTGTGCAAGAGAGACTCTGGAAAGACGTTTTCAACCAGGGGGCATTTTCTTTATGAAATGGAAGCCTGCTCCAGTATTTCGAGAAGTGGCTTAGTAAGGCATGCTACTGAGATGACGTAATGTCACATAGGGATTTTATCCGTAGTTTGAAGGCATAATTGTCTATCAGTACTAGAGATAGTCCCATACATGTGTCGGGGTCTAACGAGGAAGAATAAATGTCAGTACTGGATTCTGTCGACTTACTTCAGGAACAGGTTAAGTAGACACCAGGTCAAGGAGCATATTGCGCACAAGGGCTGATTATAACCAATGATTGTGGCGGATGGCAAATATGCGAGTTCAAAAGTGCTATATCCCTAGAAGAATAACCTACAAAATTAATACCACAATTCTAACTAGGGAAATGGCGATGTCAATAACACAATCCGAACAGGAATAGGAAAAAATATGAGTGAAGATTCAGTCCTGGCACGGCGAAGTCGCGTCTACTCACCGCGCCCTTTTGATTTTATATGCAGTTTATGTTGCATATCATTTTAATTAACTGTATATTGCTTATTGTTGCGAGCACAAAAGATAACATGCGATTCTCATTATTAGTTTCAGTAGCTGGAAAACTTTGACTTTGTTCACCTCTACCTATTATGTGGGGAAACGCACAACACTAAAAGAGAACGCCTGATCTTTAATTTGCAAATTTTTTTCATATAACACTGATCTGACTTGTTAGAAATGGAACACGATATCATTATTGTAACTAAAAGTGAAATTAAACATGTCATTCTCTACTTTCATCTCTGAAATGCACTGAAAATTACTCTTATTTACACGTACAGAAGTTACAGTATGCTATGTTCACTAAACATAAAAGCTGCAGAGGTTTTTTTAACATATGAACACTGTTGATTGCCACAACTACCACGAGAGTAACAAATAAAAACAATGAAATTCCATTTTTACTTTATTATTAGCCAGAACAGGTTTCAGCACAGCAATCTTTGATATCACACAAGTAAAGTTTTACCACTCTGATTTACGTATATTATTTACGTCACTGAGATTGTAATAGCAGTTGCCCATGTCCACCTGACAATGACATAATAAAATCCACAATTCTCCTCTGGGGTCTCCGGGAGGCTGAAAGAAACAATTTTAGCGAACCATTACCTGCCCGCTTAATTGCGGGAAAACTGCTTTCATTCAATATAATTTGAATTTGCCGCTGCAGTGGCCTTCGCGATCGCTGCGCAGCTGTGCTTCATGAAAAATTCTAAATATGCTGAAAATGGCTAAAATGTGGAATGAAATACTGGGCAAGCTAGCAATAAATTATTACAATTATTTTTAACAATTTCTATATTAAAAATAAACATAAATTCAAAGTACACACCCTTTTTATACTTCAACCTCCAATGGTGTCTTTCTCGAACAAAGAACAAAAGAAAGCTAACCAAGCATTCAAGCGATCGTCGCAGGCTCTTACAACATAAACGGCTAGAAGACAGAGCGAGTAACATTTAAGCCTCCACTATTTATGAACAATTCAGTACGCTAAAAATATCTTTGTTAATTTTTTCGGTTATCATTGTCTGTTTCGATTTCCACACTCGGCCACCACAGACGTTATTTGCAAATTATAGATACATAAATACTGCGGAAACACAAAAACGAAAAATGATTATTTCCATTTTTACAGACTCTACATAATAGACAACCGTTCGTACAATAATGAAATAATAATAAGAATACAGATACATGTTTATTTTTTCACATACATCACACCAACATTGCAAACGTCTTGCCAGGAGACGTCACAATGCCCCCTGGTAGCATATGACCAACACTGGCAAACGTTTGTCACTATGTTGCCATTGACGTCAACACAGTCACTGTATATCACTTTGTGTTTTGTACGTAAAGTTTATTTTGTTCACTACGTCACACGGTAGTTTATTTACACTGTCCATTACTTTCTCGAAGAGTGCATTTCGCTCATCCACTTCGGCAGCTGATCGTATAAAATGTTCAAATGCGTGTGAAATCTTATGGGACTTAACTGCTAAGGTCATCAGTCCCTAAACTTACACATTACTTTACCTAAATTATCCTAAGGACAAACACAAACACACCCATGCCCGAGGGAGGACTCGAACCTCCTCCGGGACAAGCCGCACAGTCCATATCTGCAGCGCCTAGACCGCTCGGCTAACTAACCGTATACCTAGTCCCAGGATCATTGCAATTTTGGCTCCTTCATTCAGGCTGTGTACGTACAGGAAACCTGGGAAAACTGCGCCGGAGCCACAGTCATCTCGCTTGCTTCGCAGTTTAACACAGCTCTCTCGGTTCACGAATGAAGTTCGACACTTGTCAAGTGTTCACAATTGAAGCACAAAACACGATAATCATCCGTCAAAAATATTAAAATTCCGTCCTTTTCGACAGTGTACGTTTACGAAATTCCACATCAGTGGTAATGCTCAAGTTTATGTTTTACGAAAAGTACAATATTGTTCATTAAATAATTCAAAGTAGTGTTATGACTTTGCCTCGTAACTGTTCATTATAGACATTCTACTGGAGCAATTTACTCGTGCAAGTTTATATTGCTAATAGAAGAAAACATCTAACGTATAGTGTCTAATAGGTTCATAGTTTGAGTTCATTACTGGAATGAGTTAAAGTGTTTGTCACTTGTCCTAAGTTCGTATTACAAAAGTCATTCTGATGTTTAGTTCATACACATTGCGGTTTATGTTAGACGAAATTTTAACAATGACGTTGGACGGTGCGTGCGATGGGGTGAGGTCAATGTTGTGTCCCGGAGCGTTGGCTGGAACACAATGTCTCAGCGACCATCGGCATCGACGCCGCGTACCCGCAGAAGCAGCAACGATGCGGCGGTTGGTGGCGCCTGCGCAGTCGCGAGCTGAGCTGGACCGTTCAGCTGTTGTGGCGTGTTGCGGATGTTTCACCCACGATCAGCTGACTGTAGGTGGCACTACCCCTTGCTGCTCGTCCACACGGATGTCCGCCAAAATACATGTAAAAAACATTCCACCACAGTGTACTATCTTTAAGGACACACATTATAAGCTGCGGGAATAGAATGCAATTTGGTTAATCAACGTTTATTGTCCAGTTAGCAATCGTTTCACTGGTTTGCACAGAGTATGTTGGCGTGATAACGTTTTACATGGCCTGGCAACTGAATTGCACTATGACACTGCTATTGAGAGTTAATCACGCTCAAGTTGCACTGCACACTTTTACTTCGTTCTCACGGTCAATGTGCTGTCAGAGCGTCTCGCAACACGCGAAATCATTTAGGTTCAAACACACACTAACTGATTCCGTCGAGCGATGTTTATTTGTTATTGTCTCCTGCTCCCTTACACATGGTAAGTTTGTTATTGTTTGAGCACTGTTTTATGACAGTTTGTAATTCAACATTCAATTTACTTCGACGTATAGGTTGGTGCAGTTCCAACAGTCACTGTCCCTTCTATACACAATATTCCGTCTGTCTGCAAGATTGCGAATGTACACACAGTCTATCTGGAAGGCATGTGGTCCCTTCTTTACACAATTACTTTCACTTATGGTGAGTCTGTTATATTTACAAAGTTCATCATTGTACTTTTTTAACATTGTTACAATGCATAAATGACTTTTTTTCAATTACATGAAGGTATGAGATTTGTACATTAGTTTTTTTTCTGTGTAGGTAGCCAATTTATCGCTCCTCCAGTAAACAGATCTCATCATGTGCATGTCAGCTGGACTTTGGCATATTCTTCAATAAATACTTTATTTGGTGACAGAATTTGCATGAATAATCTGTCCTACTGGACTACAGTGTAGTTTCCGCATAGAATGAGTTAATTCGCATAACGCGCAGTCAATGTTCAAAGACTTGTACAAAGTACACTGGCTTCAATTGAAGCATTGATACATACAAAGTGTACGTCATATAAAATGGGTTCGGTTCAGACTAAATTCATTCAAGTATCGCTCTCATATCACTGTTGGTGGTAACACTGATATACATAATCATCCTATGACTTAAAATTACTTTCATTTAAATAAAGAGCCTCTCAGGGCTTACTTTAACCTAACACAATTAAATCTATTAATTATATGCAAATTAATCATCAATTATCTATAACCAAATAAATGAAAAATGACACAAGAAATTGTTTTATACTTTCAAAACAAGAAATTGTTCACTGCACGATGAGCATGAAATATTTTTAACTTGCTCTAATCCGTCTCTAAGCAAGTCTTCATCTAGCACATGATCACACGTTCTATTGAGTCTTTGCTCACACCATAAATATTCCTTACCTGTTTTGGCTTTCAAAACTGAATATACAAAAATTCATGCTTAAAACTAAACACACTTACATTCTAAGACACAAATATGAAATTTTCTTACAGCTACTATTTACAGATTATTGTCCAGATAGTTTCCTGTCTTTTCGTGGGTATAGTCCTTTGATTTTTCCAGTTTGAGGGTGTGCTAACAGATAACTACATCCATGTGGCACCTTAGCTACTACAAAGGGTCCTGAATTTATTAATTGCCACTTACTGTTCTGTTTCAGCGTCACTGACGATTTGGGATGGTTACGAATTACTACCAAGTAGCCTATCTTGTATTTCTGTGTGTTCCTCTCACCACGATCGTATTGTTGCTCTTTGCAGCACAGCTATTTAGGTTGTCCCATAACTTGATAACTTGTTTTTTGAGGTGTGTACTCTTCATTAATCCTTCTGACTATGCTCTTAGCTGCCGGCCGCGGTGGTCTAGCGGTTCTAGGCGCGCAGTCCGGAACCGCTCGACTGCTACGGTCGCAGGTTCGAATCCTGCCTCGGGCATGGATGTGTGTGATGTCCTTAGGTTAGTTAGGTTTAAGTAGTTCTAGGGGACTGATGACCACAGATGTTAAGTCCCATAGTGCTCAGAGCCATTTGAACCATTTTTTATGCTCTTAGCTGTAGCTGATTTCATTGGAAAAACTTCAAATTACTTGGAGAAAATATCGTATACTGCTAGTATGTGTGGTGTCCCTGCCAGACTCCACACTTGCTAGGTGGTAGCTTAAATCGGCCGCGGTCCATTAGTACATGTCGGACCCGCATGTCGCCACTGTCAGGATCGCAGACCGAGCGTCACCACAAGGCAGGTCTCGAGAGACGTACTAGCACTCGCCCCAGTTGTACGACGACTTTGCTAGCGACTACACTGACGAAGCCTTTCTCTCATTTGCCGAGAGACAGTTGGAATAGCCTTCAGCTAAGTCCATGGCTACGACCTAGCAAGGCGCCATTTGTACCATTGCATGTATCTCAAGATAGTCTCACTTGTATCATCAAGAATGCTGTATACCAATGGACGATATAAAAGTTAAGTGTTCTAGTAGCTACGTCCTTTTCTTTATCACATTCATTACGAATCCTGTTCCAGACTTCGCGCCAGTCGGCGTGTGTGTACGTGTGCCCTTTCGGCTACCCGTCACTGTGGACTGGCTGCCTTGTCAGTCCACTACAGTATGTACTTCATCCCTCCCCCAGCCATGGTATATCGACCTGCTGTGTCCAATGATACTAATTGGAGTGGTTATTGCAGGACTGTAGTATGAAGTTCAAATTTTCTGTATCTGTTATTGTCTTTAGCTTTCTGACAAATAACACAAGTCCTAACTATTGCCTGTACTTGACGTTTCGTTTGCGAAAAGTAGCAGTATCTCGTTATGAGCTCCGCATACTTTCCAATTCCTGCGTAGCCCCATGCCAAATGCGTGTGCCATATTACTGCTCTGACCGACTGACTGGGTATACATACTACCCAGCAGTCTTTTAATGCATTGCGTTTATGATAGCAAATGTTATCCACAATTTTGTAACTTTGTTGGCCTCTATTGTTGATACCAGTTTAGATATTGTTAATAATCTCTCCCCACATATGGTCAGATCTTTGTAATTCCTTCATTTTCTTGCACATGCATAGAAAATTCTTCCTATGCACGTGGTCCTGCACTAGAAGCACTTTGTATTCGGCTGACTGCTCTAACATCTCAGCCAACTCAGGTAAGCCCACCTGCAGTCGCGATAAAACATCTGCTACTATATTGTCTTGACCTTTTATATACATTATTTTTATCTGATATTCCTCTCTAATCTTATATGAAATAACTTGCAGGACATTAAAAACCTTAATGTATGGTGATCACTGTACACTTTGATTTCCTTTCCACATAGATAATAATTGAACTTTTTGACAGCCCAGACTACTGCGAGCGCTTCCAGTTCCATCGCTGAGTAAGCTCTCCCGCAGCTAGTTAACATTCTACCAGCAAATCCGATAATTTTTATTGCAGCTGGCTCTCTGCCTTCCTCCCATTGCAACAGACACGCGCCCAAACCATAAGAACATGAGTCCGTTGCGAGGCCAAAGTTTCTTGACATTTACGGATGTTGCAGAATATTTGCATTCACCAGGGCTGTTTTGATAGCTTCAAAAGCTTGCTGGCACTTGTCAGTCCAGACCCCGCAGTAAATTTAACAGTGATTCATCGTTTAGTAATTGTTCAGGTACAAACCTCCTGAAAAAGGACGTAAGTCCAATAAATGCCTTTAATTGCCTCTTTGTTCTTGGTCTATGGAATTCTCGGATTGCTTATAATTTTTTATTATCCGGGCTGATGCCGTGCGGAGTGACAATATGGCCTAGAATTTAATTGTATTGCACCCAAATATTGATTTATCGAAATTTGCTGTCACACCTGCCTGTTTAAATCTTTCTAAGACTCTGTGCATTAATTCCACAGGCTCATCCCGGGTATCCGTTGGAATTACCAAGTCATCAACATATAACGCAATTCTTTCTAATAGGTCTGGTCCTATCAATGTGCCTAGTGCGGTAATAAACACTGCGGCACTTAAATTCAATCCGAAGGGAAGTACTTCTGAACTGACAACTTCGCCCTCCGAATATAAATGCTGTGTATTTTCTGGATTCTGGCGTAAGTGGGATCTGCAAGTTTAAACTTCGCAAATCAATCGAGGTTAAGTACTGCACACAGTGAAATTTTTGTATTTGCTCATCTAAATTTTCCGGGCACTGAATACAACATCTTTAGAAAACCTCACAGCCAGAAGCCACACGGATTACGGTCAGATTGTCTGCACGTACAGTCTGTAGGGAAATGATGGCTGATAATTCTAGCATTTCCGAAATGCCTCTGCAGCAGCCGCTTCACTGGCTGTGCAGTGTGCGGAGAAGCGCCATCTTCCACAAGAAATATTCTGCCCACACATCCAGGCTGCTAAAGGACTGGAATGCCGTTGGTACGTAAAAGATTCTCATAGCATTTATTGGCGACGGTACAGGTAAAAGGGCTCGCAGGACTCATTATCTCCTTTAAAAACAACCTTGTGATAAACGATGCCGTCAACCCCTACCAAACACTCACCTTTAAAGAACGAAGCGGTACCGGTTGAAGGGTGTACCAATTTCCCGTTGCCCATTTTCTGCAACTCTGGGTTTTGACGTATCTTAGGACATGGCAGTGGGCTTGGTCTGTCCACAGACGTTCCTTGGCCATTAATTGTCCGCATCCATACGAGCAAGCAATTCTAGAGCGAACGTTTGTCTTGCTGACAGGTCAGCAGGAAGGAACTCCTGAACGTTGGTGCTTTTTACAGACAGCAGTGTAGGGTTTTCCGTAGGATTTCATGCACCGTGTGTGCCGGCATATCCAAAGTTCGACAGTTCACCATGTACTGCCTGTTTGCATTCTACCTCCGGACCCATTCTGTAACGCTGTGACCACAGCTTTGACAGACATTCGCTCAACTGCTTTCGTTCCTCTGTCACAGTGCACTTCAAAAGAACCTGTCTCTTCGAATTTTCTGATAATTTTCTCCAGTCCTTTAGGAGACATCGGACCAATCCATCTTTTCATACACCTGAGTGTACGGAACTTCTGCAGGACTATTGGAGCATAGTCATCGTTATTGCGAAAGAGTGTTGCCAGCAGCGCACGATCCTCACTGGAGACATTCATGTTGGGTGTCTCGAACGCAAACTGCGGAATATCCGTGTGCCACGCGTCAGTTGGCGTGTATATTCTGACGATTACAGCGCCATCTATTGGTCAAATTTTCCTTAATTTGTTCAAAAATGGTTCAAATGGCTCTACGCACTGTGGGACTTAACATCTGTCATCAGTCCCCTAGACTTAGAACTACTTAAACCTAACTAACCGAAGGACATCACACATATCCATGTCCGAGGCAGGATTCAAACCTGTGACCGTAGCAGTAGCGCGATTCTGGTCTGAAGCGCCTAGAACCGCTCGCCCACAGCGGCCGGCTCGTTAATTTGTGTGTGTGTGTGTCTGTGTATGTGTGTGTGTGTGCTTGTTGTATGGTATTGTGTGTGTGTTCCATGACGTTCCCTTGTGACTATAATATGCTGTTGAAATTTGACGCCATTGTGAGCATTGGTTCTCTTTGTGCATATGCATATACATCTACATGATTATTCCGAAATTCACAATTAAGTTCCGGGCACAGTTCGACGAACCACCTTCAAGCTAGTTCGCTGTCGTTCCACTCTCGAACAGCGCGCTGGACAAGCAAAACAGTGTATCTTCGTGTGGGAGCTCTGATGTTTCTTATTTTATTATGCTGATCATTCCTCCCTATGTAGGTGGATCCAACAAAATATTTTCACACTCAGAGGAAAAAGTTGACTATTAAAATTTCATGAGAATGTCGTGTCGCAGCGAAAAAACACTTTTGTTTTAATGACTGCCACCCCAATTCATAAGTCGTATCAGAGGTATGCTCCCTATTTTGTGATAAAGCAAAACCAACTGCCATTGTTTGAATTTTTACTATGTCCCCCGTCAGTCCTATCTGATGCGTATCCCATACCTCACAGCCGTACTCAGAAGAGAGTGGACAAGCGTAGTGTAAGCAGCCTCTTTAGTAAACAAATTACATTTCCTAAGTGTTCTGGCATTAAATCGAAGTCTCTGGTTTGCTTTCAGCACAACATTAACTATGTGATCGTTGCAGTTTAAGTCATTCGTAATTATAAGCTTAAGTATTTAGTTGAGATTACTGCTTTTAGATTTGTGTGATTTATCGTGTAACTGAAATTTAGAGGATTCTTTTCAATGCTCATGTGGATGACTTCACACTCATGATTTAGAGGCAATTGCCAGGTTTTCACCACGCAAATACCTTGTCTAAATCATTTATCAATTCGTTTTGATCATCTGATGACATTATAAGACGGTAAATGACAACACCACCTGCAAACAATCTAAACGGACTCCTCAATTGTCTCCTAAATCGTTTATGTGGATCAGGAGCAATAGAGGGCGTGCACCATTTCCTTGGGGAACGCGATGACTTTCCGTTAATTATGACGAACTGTGACAATTCTGATGGGAAATCATGAACCCGGTCACACAACTGAGACGATACTCCGTAGGTCCGCAATAGAATTAGAGGTAGCTTGTGAGGACCGGTATCAAAAGTCTTCTCGAAATCCAAAAATATGGAATCAATTTGACGTCCCCCCTGTCGATAGCACTCATTACTTTGTGAGAATAAAGAGCTAGTTCTGTTTTACAAGCACAGAATTTTCTAAATCCGTGTCATTAAATCGTTTCCTTCGAGATGATTCATGATGTTCGAGCATAGTATATGTTCCACAATCATATTGCAAATCGACTTGTGAAGCTCAGTGGTCTACTTCTGTTTACTTTCTTGGAAACTGGTATGACTTGTACAACTTCCCAATCTCTGGGTACGAATATTTTATGAGAGAGCGGTTGCATGTGGTTGCTAATTATGGAGTTACTGTGTCAGCACACTCTGAAAGGAACCTGACGGGTATACAACATGACCGAAAGCGCTGCATCTCTTAAATGCTTTAAGCAACTTCGCTACACCAAGGACATCTACTTCTAAATGTCTCATGTCGGCAGATGTTCTTGATTATAATCCTTTCGTGAAGGAATTTCGGAAAAGCGTGTTTAGTGACTCTGTTTTAGTGATACTGTCGTCAATAACATTACCATCGTTATTCGCATTGAAGGTATTGATTGCATCTTGCCACTGGTGTACTATACGTATGACCACAATCACTTTGGGGTTTCTACCAAATTTTGAGACTTAGTTTCGTTGTGGAACCTATTAAAAGCATCTCGCATTGAAGTTAGCGCTAAGTTTTGATATTCTGTAAAAGTTCGCCAAATTTGGGGATTTTGAAATAGTGTGTGACCTGCGTTGTGGACCACGGAAGTCGGTACCATCTCTTATTAATCTGTTTGGTACACATCTCTCAACTGCCACTGATACTATTTCTTTGAATAGAAACCGCATCTTGTCTACCCCTACACAGTCTGATTGGAAGGGGAAGATAGAGATGTTTACCTACTTTTTGTGTAGATGAATTTTTGCGATTATTCTTGGAATGTTTGTATGTCACTGTATTTAGTCTACCTACAATAGCCTCGTGCTCACTAATCCCTACATCTGCCATGATGCTCCTTGTATGGTGAGGATTATTTGTTGCTAAGGGTCAGATATGTTTTCGAAACCTTATACATTTCGACTGGTATCCTGAACTAGTTATTCAAAATAACTTTCTGAGAAGGCAATCTGCACGATTTCGGACGACGTTCTATGCCTACCACCGGCTTTAAACTTGTTTTTTCTCCAAGATTTCGAGGGGAGGTTGAAGTCACCACCGACTATAATTGTATCAGTCGGGTTCTAATGAAATGTCACTAAAGTTTTCTTTGGACTGTTCAGCAACTGTATCATCTCAATCTGGTTTCCGATATAAGGAACCAATATTAATTTATTCCGGTTGTCAAGCACAACCTCTACCCATACTAACTCACAGGAACTGTCTATTTCAGTTTCACTACAAGATAATCTACTTCTGACAACAATAAGCACTCCATCAAAAACTGTATTTAAGCTATCCTTTATGAACACGATTATGTTCTTTGTAAAAATTTCGGCTGCAATTATTTCCGGCTTTCCGTACCTATAACGATATTAAATTAAGTGAATTCTACTAGCGCTTGGAGCTCTGGTTCTTTTTCAACACAGCTACGACAGTTGAAAAGTACAACATTGATTTTCCTTTGTCTACCCTCTTCCTGTGTTCGACCTGCTCCCTTTAAAATTAAAGCCCTTTCTGCGCGTTTCCGAGATCTTCTCATCTAAAAAACCGCCTAGTCCCCTTCACACAGCTCCTGCTACACGTATAGTCGCTTCCTGTGTCTAGTGGACTCCCGAATCATTGGTGGAACCTCCTAACCCACCACCAAAAGGCACAAGACACCGTGTAAGGCTCTCATTCAGACCCTCCACTCGGTACCAAAGGACCACAGTCTGTCCATACTACAGATTGTGTTCCCCTCCTTCATCTCGCAAGAATGAGTGGCTGCCTTTACTGCTTAGGTTAGCCGCCCAACCGGTGAGAATCACTTCTGATCCAAAGTGGCACATATAGTTAGTACCAACATAGGTCACCAACAACAGTTAGTTGCACCCTGTGCTCTTCATAGCATCCAGATACCGCCATTCCACGTCTGGAATGATACCTTCCGGTATGCACTAAAATAATGCAGTAGTGTACACGGTTTCGTCCGTGTATTATTATTTAAAATTTCCCTCTCCTTCTTCAATCATCATCCTACAAGCAGCTTGTTGGCATGTACCATACATCAGTTCTGTATTTAAATGGTCCAGTCACATTAATATGACCACCGCCTATGTTCGATATAAACCTGCATTAACCACTCACAGACGACAGGTCAGTGTTCTATCAGTGGAGGATACATAAAGCGCGGCGGGACGACGGGGAAAACAGTGCAGCTGTAGTCATAATGCAGTAATGGACCATTTATGTGACGTCCAAAAGGGCGTGATCGTTGCCTATCCGGCCAGGCATGGTAGCATTTTGGAAACGGCTAAGTTTGTAAACTTTTCGTCGGCCGCTGTGACCGAGCCGTTATAGGCACTTCAGTCCGGAACCGCGCTGCTGGTACGGTCGCAGGTTCGAATTCTGCCTCGGGCACCGATGTGTGTGATGTCCTTAGGTTAGTTAGGTTTAAGTAGTTCTAAGTTCTAGGGGACTGATGACCTCAGCAGTTGGTGCTCAGAGCCATTTGAGCCATTTTTGACTACGCATAATAATCAACATTCTGTGTCCGTACAGAAGAGAACTACAATTTTAGTCCAACAAGCAAATGCTTGTTTCCTCAGTTACAGTACTGAACTTTTCTGCACATCTATTGTTAAAGGGTTTTCGTCCTTGTGTTACGGATCCAATTACAAACTTTATATACCGAGCGAGGTGGCGCAGTGGTTAGACACTGGACTCGCATTCGGGAGGACGACGGTTCAATCACGCGTCCGGCCATCCTGATTTAGGTTTTCCGTGATTTCCCTAAAATCACTCCAGGCAAATGCCGGGATGGTTCCTCTGAAAGGGCACTGCCGACTTCCTTCCCCATCCTTCCCTAATCCGATGAGACCGATGACCACGCTGTCTGGTCTCCTTCCCCAAACCAACCAACCAACAAACTTTATATATCTTCACATTCTTTTATAGCTTTCTTGGTACTATAAGCTGCTTGACAGTCAATATTAGCAAATCTGAATATGCTTTGTATGTATTATTTAAAAAGAAAATTCCTCATTTTCACTTTCTCTACCTTTGATGTTGTGTGATAGCCGTTAGCCAAAGGATGAAAGAGAGGTAGTGGTATGAATGCATGTCAGAATATTAACCCTACACATTGGGTTATAAGACGACCGTCTATATGCCTCCGTAAAAGCCCTAATTTCTAGTATCTTCTCTTCGTGGTCCTTACGCGCTTTATAGCAAAAGAGTCTTTCGTCAGTCTGCTTCAAAAAGCGGTTCTCTAAATGTTCTCAGCAGCGTTTCTCGAAAAGAACTCCGCCTTCCCTCCAGGGACTCACATGTGAGTTCCCAAAGCATGTCCGTAACACTTACGTGTTGCTCGAACCTTCCGGTAACAATTCTAGCGGCCCAACTCTGAATTACTGCGAAGCCTTTCTTCAATCCGACCTGGCACGGATCCAAAACACTCTAGTAGTAATCAATAATAAGTCGTACAAGCGTCTTATATGCGGTCTCCTTCACAGGTCAACCACTCTCTCCTAAAATTCTCCCAATAATCCGAAACCGACCAATTGCCTTCCCTACCACAGTTTTCGCGTGCTTTTTCCATCTTATATCGCTTTGCAACGTTGTGCCCGGGTATTTAAACGACTTGACTGTGTCAAGCAGATCACTAGTAATAATGTATCCGAATATTACAGTATCCAAATATTACAGGTTTGTTATTCCTACTCATCCGCATTAATGTACATTTTTTCAGATTTAGGACTAGCTGCCATTCATCACAGGAACTGAGAATTTTATCTAAGTCGTCTTGTATCTGCCTACAGCCACTCAATGTCGGCACTTTAACGTACACCACAGCATTATCAGCAATTAACCGCAGATTGCTGTGTACCCTGTCCGCCAAATCATTTATGTATACAGAGAACAACAGCGTTGCTATCACACTTCCTGAAGCACTCCTGATGATACCTTTGTCTCTGATGAACACTCGCCGTCGAGGACAACCTACTCTGTTCTATTTTTCGTCTTCGAGCCACTCACATATTTGTGAACTTATTCCATACGCTCGAACATTCGTTAACAACCTGCGATGGGGCACCGTGTCAAATGCTTTCCGGAAATCTAGAAGCATGGAGTCTCCCTGTCGCCCTACATCCATAGTGCTCACTATCACACTTGAGGGCAAGCTCAGCTTTGCACGAGCGATGCTTTCTAAAACCGTGTTGCTTCGTGGACATAAGCTTCTCAGTCTCAAGAAAGTTTATTATATTCGAACTGAAAATATGTTCCAAGATTCTGCAGCAAACACAAGTTAGGGTCTGTAATTTTGCTTGTCCGTTCACTTCTCTTCTTATGTACTGGAGTCATCTGCCCTTTTTTCCAGTCACTTGGGACTTTGTGCTGGGCGAGAGATTCACGATAAATGCAAGTAAGTTCAGGGGATAATGCCGTTAAGTTCTCTTTGTAGAACCGAACTGGAATTCCATCACGACCTGGTGACTTATTTGCTTTCAGTTGTTTCTCTACGCCAGGTATTGTTGTTTCCATGTCGTCCATAAGGGAGTCTGTCCAATGGTCAACTCACACTGTGTTTATACAATTCTCCTGAGTGAGCGATTTTTTGAATATGAAATTTAAAACTTCGGCTTTTGTTTTGCTCTGTTCAACTGCTACACCAGACTGGTCAACAAGGGACTGAATGGATGCCTTAGACCCACTTAGCGATTTTACGTACATCCCGAATTTTCTCAAATTCCCTCCCATACTTTTTGCTAAGGTGTGGCAGTATTAGTTTTTGTATGCTTCGCGCATAGTCCTTTCCACAGACGCACTAATCTCTACCTACTTTCGCTTGTCGTCATTTATGCGCTCCTTTTTGAATTGAGAGTGCAACAGCCACTGTTTCCTCAGCATCCGCTTAATTTCGTTATTAAGCCGTGGTGGATCTTTTCCATTCATTACCCACTTACTAGGCACATAACTCTCCAGTCCACAATTTAAAGTCTGCTTAAACTTTGCCCATAATTCCACTAGATCCATCTTCTGGCACTAAATGGCGTCAATTCACTGTCTAAGTGAGATGTTAATAACTGATTATCTACTCTATCCAGCAGAAACAATCTCCTAGCCTGCTTGACTGGTTGTTGTTATAATGTTTTCATGATCGTTAATTCCCGATTCTGTAGTGACATTATCGAACTGATTATCTACTCTATCCAGCAGAAACAATCTCCTAGCCTGCTTGACTGGTTGTTGTTATAATGTTTTCATGATCGTTAATTCCCGATTCTGTAGTGACATTATCGATAAGGTCCTCCCTAATCGTAGATAGAAGGTCTAAGATATTTCCATTGCGTGTGGGCTGCCGAGCTAGTTGCTCAAGACAGTTTTGAGGAAACGTGTTCAAAAGCATTTCGTTTGACTGTCAGTACGCCCCCATCGCCTCTCCCACCCCCCCCACCCCCTAAAATGAATCCATAGAGACCCCCGTCTATACTCCGAGGGTTTAAGTCGCCTCCAACTAGTATTGCATGATCTGAGTATTTACGCGTTATTGACCGTAGACTTTCTTTGAATGAATCTAGAACTGCCACAGCAGAGTCAGGTAACCAGTAAAAGCATCCAACAATTAACTTGGTTTCACCTACACTTGTTGCACGTGACCAGATGACGTCACTGTCACACTCAACTTCGACCTCAATAAAGACAATGTTATACTCTCCTGTAGGCAAGGACTAAAAGACATCAGGGAGATGGTTCAGTGAATCAGCTCTAAAATATGTGACAGCCCCTTTTTTATTATGAATTTCCGGCATTTACAGCTGGATTACGTGCAAACGTCTGACGTATTAATTAAAATAAAAATACAACTACGAGTAATAGTCTACATTCTGTGTTTATACAGAATGGAACTACGGTTTAGTCTCACAAGCAGATATCTGTTTCCCTAGAAACAATGTTACCTGATAGTCAATTCATGATTAAGTGCCGGCCGGTGTGGCCGTGCGGTTAAATGCGCTTCAGTCTGGAACCGCGTGACCGCTACGGTCGCAGGTTCGAATCCTGCCTCGGGCATGGATGTGTGTGATGTCCTTAGGTTAGTTAGGTTTAATTAGTTCTAAGTTCTAGGCGACTGATGACCTCAGAAGTTAAGTCGCATAGTGCTCAGAGCCATTTGAACCATTTGAACCATGATTAAGTTGTTTTGTTCCTTGATTTATGGACACAATTACAAGTTTTACAAGTGTTCACATACTCTCACGACTTTCTCCAAACTATTTACTACTTGACACTCATCGTTAGTAGGTCTGTAGATGCTTTGTGTGTAATGCTTAAATGTAAAGGTTCTCCTTTACTGTTATACTACCTCTGATTTGTTTGTATTCTGTGAAAAGAGTCAGCTAAAGGATAAAAGTGGGACAAGGTAACATTTGGCCACAAAAATTTCTTCAACCACAGCGAACGGATTAATAGTCTGGTAGTATGCAGTGCATATGTTTGGCGATTAGTTTCGAACCAGCTGGTGCAATTTCAAGCCTGGCCTACTGAAGCTGAATTGAAAGCCCTTGATCTTAATAATAAACATCAAATGGTAATACACCCTTTATAAAATGTTCGCAGAGAGGATTGACAATATCCGCATGTGCCTCTTAGCAATTCAAAATCAAACTTCGTAAGAGGCACTTTGTGACTGGCATTCTACAGACATTTTATAAAGCATAAATTGTTATTTTGATGTTTAATATTAAGAAGAAGCACTTTCAGTGTACCGGTAGCCTCAGTAGGCCAGGCCTGAAAATGAACCAGTTGGTTCGAAACTAATCGCCAAACACATTTACTGCAACTGCCAAAATATTCTTTAGCAAATGCACAGTGAAATATTTCTTGTTCAATGTTAACAAAATGTAGAAACTGCAAAATTTCATACAAATTATATTCTGCTGTATGTAAGGATCAAAACACGTAAGACATGTAGTTCAATGAAATAGCTTTGTATATCGGACAGTCTGTTTATTATGATTTTTGGACCGTTACAGTCAGATTACACTCAAAGTGAAAAGTAATGGGTATGATAAATTAATACAAAATAAATTATTCAACAACACACGTGTCTTTAGGTAAGACTAAATATTAGTCACACGAGAAATGATCACATTGCACTTGAGAATAATTCAGCCGCGAGTGGAATACTCAGCTAAAATGATCGTGTGGAACAAGGATCATCTTCAACGTTGCTGAATATCACACAGAGCACACAGAGCTCTCAGGGTAATCACACACCCTCAGTTCAGCGTTGTACTGCAGGCCCGCTGGACACGGTATCAACCAGGCAACGCCGTTCTCGTCGCACTTGTAGAAGCTGTTACAGTCGCTGGGGTTGGGCAATTGGGTGACGTCATCTGGATTCCAAGCTGGACAGGTGGGAGCATCTCCAGCTGGTTGCTGTGGGCTTTCACCATTACCAGAGCCAGCATTTCCAGTGTCCTGACCTCCATTAGAGGAATCATCGCCAGATGGTTTACTTGGAGCAGCTGACGATGAGCAACCAGCACTCTCGGGGTAGTCACACACTCTCAGCTTTGAATTGTACTCTAGTCCAGCTGGGCATGGTATGAGCCAAGCAACACCATTCTCGTCACACTTGTAGAAG
Organism: Schistocerca nitens; assembly: GCF_023898315.1. Taxonomy (NCBI): domain Eukaryota; kingdom Metazoa; phylum Arthropoda; class Insecta; order Orthoptera; family Acrididae; genus Schistocerca; species Schistocerca nitens. The sequence continues at coordinate 544,108,832 of NC_064619.1, read as the reverse complement.
CTGCTGCAGTCACTCGGATTTGGCAGCTGTGTGACATCATTTGGATTCCATGCTGGACAGGTAGGAGCGTCTCCAGCTGGTGGATTCGGGCTTACCTCATTACCTGCATCAGAACTTCCGTTATCTTGACTCCCCTCAGAAGGTGTGTCATCAGACGGGTTGCTTGGTGAAGATGATGAGCAACCAGCGTTTTCTGGGTAGTCACACACTCCCAGCTCTGCATTGTATTCCAGACCGGCCGGGCATGAAATGACCCAAGCAACGCCGTTCTCGTCACACTTGTAGAAGCTGCTACAATCGTTCGGATTGGGCAGTTGGGTGACATCCTCTGGATTCCATGGAGGACAAGTGGGGACTTCGCCAGATGGTGGCACTGGTTCAGCACCACCATTATCGTCTGATCCCCCACCATTCCCATTGTCGGCGTCAGCAGGTGGAGACGAGGATGAGGAGCAACCAGCTCTCTCTGGGAAGTCACACACCCTCAGTTTTGGATTGAACTCGAGATTTGACGGGCATGGGACGACCGTTGCGACGCCTGATGGCTCGCACTGGAGGAAGCTTCTGCAGCTGTTCGGATTCGGAAATGGACCGGACGCTCCCTGGCATGTCGCACTCATCTGAAAGAAATTCAGTGTTGTTCAGCATACCATGTGCATCACATCTAACGTGTGATTTACTCACACTGTTTGAGAATCTAAATGCCGTCTTTCTTATTCTGCTTGATGTGAAATTGCAATTTTCATTACTTAAATATTAACATGGTACGGTAAAATCAATGATTTTATCATTGTTTCATAATAGCATTTGTATAACCTTATATCCTCAGTGTTGTATGTAATGTTCTTAAGTGCAGGTATGACGCTTTAAGTTGTGTAAGGAACCGTTTAATCACAAGACTTGACTGTCAATGATATGAGATGGTGGGACTTTCAACTGTATCTCATAGCTAAATAACTGAATGCCTGTATTCTATACCAACGACTCTGTTTATTATTTCACGTTAAAACGGTGGAACAGAGATTGAATATGTATAACAGCTGTGGCGAATTGCATTCGCAGAACATACTGTTGATGAATTTCCCGTGACATCTATGTACTTGTGTCGCAAAGTCTACTGCTGTGGAGTTAATACTGAAGCAACTACGTTTACTACTTTCACGCCAGTTACCTCTCTGAGAAAGTGATACATTATGGTATGATATGCTAACGCCAGAAGTGTGAGTTGTTTGATACTCATGACTTTATTATGCATTTGCGTCTATTTTATGTTCTTAGACATACTGACACGATTCTAAAATACTTTCGACCTTTTTCTATTGATCCATGGTCAATAATATAGTTGTTATTGTAATTCATGTGGAGTCGTGAATTCATTCTTGTGATATTAGTACCCGGGATAACACCACGAAAATAACTATCCACTTCTAGACTTTCCTAGGCATCGTACTACTATTGACGTGTGTACTTGAACTATAAGGTGAATACCCACAATTGGCATGTACTACAATTTTTTTTTTCCGGTTGGTGGCAGTTTCAGGTAAGCACAATGAGCATTTTACTTCCATTACATTTACCTTAAAAAATAGCGACGCTGACTGTAGACTATGCATATCATCTCGCGTAAACTACGTATAAGCGAAATCTGTGCACTGTTAATTTAACGGGCAGATCGGTGTAGCTTGTGGAAGAGGATATCAGAACTTGATACATAGCAGGTTACCGAGTTCATTATTGGCTATGCTGTATTTTGGCATCCAGCCATCGATACTAAAGGAGTCGCCATTGTATGAAGCAATGCATAGAGATAATTCATCATTTTATAAATAGCCGTATAACATGCATAATAACTGCATTCTCCAGAACAAGAATAAAATGTAGTAGCCGTACAAATATTTCCCGAGATTATTTTTTATTCTCCCTTAGTTAGTAGCCAGTAATGATTTTCTCAGTGTAACGTGAACATAAACTGCAACAATTAGTATCATTTATGTTGACTCAACAAATAAATGAATACAATAATTATTCGTATGCTTATTCATATTTAATTTTTATTTCAATTTGTCTATTGGTAGGTATGTCGCTTTAATTGCTTATGGAATAGAGAGAAACATTGGAGTATGTGCAGTTATTAAGGTCCAATTTATGTCAAGATAAAAGAGCAGTTTGGGTTATTATCACTAAACCCACTTAATAAACTGATTACAGGTGGTAAACAGTTACAACAGTCAGCCTGCGGATGGTTGATGCACTACTGCCTCCAGCCAACACCGCCAAGATTGCAGTAGCAAGAAGTGGTAGTCCTGAAAGCATAACGAAATATTACATTTCTCCTATTGAACTTACTTCTACAATATTCATGAAGGAAAGTAGGGTATAACAAATGTTCTCCAAGCGCGTATTTCCTCATCATAAAAATGCATCTCCTTTTGGTTATCAACTAAATTTCCTTTATTGTGGAACCCGCAGCATATCATGTGTCACAGTAGGACATTATGCTGAGTACTGGAGACAGTGTGGTACCTGATATTTCATTCTAGTATACAAGCATATTTCAGCTATATTGCGTTCATCAACACGTGTGCAGATGTACTGATGAAGACAGTAAAGCAGAAATAAGCTTTTGTACTAAAATAAAATATCAAGCAGTATACTGTGTTGAATTCTCTGCAGCTAAATTTTCATTTCCCACATATGAAAAACTTCAGCAATTTACTTTTTCTATACACTTACGTGACAAAAGTTATGGGATACCTCCTAATATTGTGCTGGACCTCCTTTTTCCTGGCGTAGTCCAGTAATTCGACGTGACATGGACTCAAGAAGTCAGTGGAAGTCTCTTGCAGAAATATTGAGCCACGCTGCTTGTATAGGCATCCATAATAATTGCGAAAGGATTTTGTACCCGAACTGACCCCTCGATTACGTCCCATACATGTTCGATGGAATTCATGTCGGACAAAGAGCGTGGGCAAATCATTCGCTCGAATTGTCCAGAGTGTTCTTTAACACAGTCGCGAACAATTGTGGCATCGTTGTCTGGGAAGTTGAAGTCCATGAATGGCTGCAAGTGGTCTCCAAATGGTCGAACATAACCATTTTCAGTCAACTACCGGTTTAGTTGGACCAGAGCAACCAGTCCATTAAATGTAAACACAGTCCGCACATTATGAGGCTACACCAGCTTGTACAGTGCCTTGTTGGTAACTTCCATGGCTTTGTGGGGTCTGCACCACAATCGAAACCTACCATCATCTCTTACCAACTGAAATCGGAATTTATCTGATCAGGCCACGGTTTTCCAGTCACCTAGGGTCACGAGTCAAGGAAAGGCAACGCACGCGATGTCGCGATGTCGTGCTGTTTGCTAAGGCACTCGCATTGGTCGTCTGCTGGCATTGCCCACGAACGCCAAATTTCGCCGCACTATTCTAACGGATACGTTCGTCGTACGTCCCACATTGGTTTTTGTGATTATTTCATCAGTTTTGTGTCCGTGGTTCGAGGTAATGTTTTAAATTTGTTAACCTTGACACACTCTTGACACTGTGAATCTCGGAATACTGAATCCCCTAATGATTTCCGAAGTGGAATGCCCCACGCGTCTCGCTGCAAGAACCATTCCGCGATCACATTCTGTTAATTCCACTTGTGTAGCAATAATCACGTCGGAAACCTTTTCACATGAATCATGTGAGTGCAAATGACAGCTTCAGCAATGAACTGTCCTCTTATATAAGGTGTTCGCGATACTAAAGCCAACCGTACATGCGTACACCAATATCCCACAATAAATACGGTGTACGCGATAACGAAGCCAACCGTACACGTGTACACCCTTATCCCATAAATTTTTGTCACCTGACTGTATTATGCATCAGTGTTGATCATATTTCTCCTTCACTATGCGATAGAATGTACTTTATCTTTTAATTCGTTCACTCAAAATTGATGTAATTAAAAAATTGATGGTAAACAGAATACTTCTAACCAAAAAACTAGTACGTATTAAATAACAAGTATGCGCTAATGCAGCTCATATATCATCGTCATTTCTTCGACAGCACGTACAAACCATAACTCGTTACTCCTGTGATATTAGATAATTGTTGATATTTACGATTAAGAACAAAATTATTTTATTTTTTACGTACTGTGGGTTCATTTGAATGATAGCGATGGTAGTAATGTGACAGTCCTTCAAGATCCGCAGTTACTATAATGCAGTACAATACCAAGCGACAAATTTATCTGAGCTGTCTGTAGTGGACTGTTAAGGCAGCCAGTCCACAGTGAAGTAGCCGAAAGGGCACGCGTCAACTCACGCCGTCTGGCGTTAAGTCTGGAACAGGATTCGTAATGAATGTGATAAAGAAAAGAACGTAGCTACTAGAACACTTAACTTTTATATCGTCCTTTGGTATACAGCAATCTTGATGAGACAAGTGAGACTATCTTAAGATACATGCAATGGTACAAATGGCGCCTTGCTAGGTCGTAGCCATTAACTTAGCTGAAGGCTATTCTAACTGTCTCTCGGCAAATCAGAGAAAGGCTTCGTCAGTGTAGTCGCTAGCAACGTCGTCGTACAACTGGGGCGAGTGCTAGTACGTCTCTCGAGACCTGCCTTGTGGTGGCGCTCGGTCTGCGATCCTGACAGTGGCGACACGCGGGTCCGACATGTACTAATGGACCGCGGCCGATTTAAGCTACCACCTAGCAAGTGTGGTGTCTGGCGGTGACACCACACTATCATACTGCGCTAAAACGTTGCGTTTATCAGACAATGTCAGTACTTTATAATTAACGAAAGCAACGATATGTTAGAGTGGCGCAGCCAGTGATTCATACCTGTCATGTTGGAAGTCTGTCTGCACAGAGTGCCCTAGACTTCCTCTCGTACCGCTTAAATATCTCACCTCTGGACGCACATCCAGCCGCCAACCACACCAGTACGTACGTCAGCAGCGCTGATAAGATCTCAATTTCCAGGTATTGTGTACCAGCGTGTTTTCGGTGCATTTCTTCCGTATCTGACAACTGTAATTTACGATTTGAGAATAAGTGTATTTTTGAGACGACATTTGATAAATGCTGTGAATGTTCAGAGTACATGTCCAAAGCGTTGGCATACGAGAAGACTCGGAATAGGACCATTCAACTCGTCTTTAGATGTCTTATACATTGTGTATTACAGATGTAGAGCAATGTCTCCCTATAAATCATGGATTTACATAAAACAGATGAAATAAACAACTTATACCTACAATTCATTTCACATTAGGAACAAAAACAGCAACATCATTAAATTTTCGGCGTCTTACAATTCAAAGAATAAAGAACGTATTGCTTTCACAGTATATAGGAAACCCTCTGCCGCAAGCACCATCATTTTCAAAGTATGAAACCATCAATTGACGCTCAAACAAGAAAGCTTCAGATTCATACTTCAAAATATACTGAAAACTAGTAAAACTACACACGGAAATGAAACGCAGTAACAACAACAGCAATGCAAAATGGGTATCATAGCCTCATGATGCAGAAAGCAAACAAAAGCAATACGAAAGCGAAGTGTGGTTCAATATGACACTTGCACACAAGGCTTCACACAAAAACACACAAGAGTCAAAACTGCAGAAAATGACCGACGCACAGTACACAACAAGACAAGAATCTACACACAAAGCAAAATGCCGCAAATTCCCCTACAACAATAACAAAGTTCACATATAGGCAACACTTTAAAAAAAACATGGACTTCAAATAGGGTAAAAGAACAAACAACACAACACAAAGGAAACAATGGACCCCGGAAGCATCAACAGCTACATTTAGCAGATTAGGTGTTTGCAAATTTAAATGCTACTCTTGTCAATTAGTATATACAGGGCAAGCAGGCAGCAACTTTATAACATGATATCCAGGACTCCTCAGAGACCTAAAAGTAACTATTATCATTGCATATCTGCTTATCGGCTAATGTCACACATCCATTACCCAACAAAAACAGAAAAATCATCGCCGTCGTCTTCGAGGAGTAGGCCTTTCGGCCGGTTCCACCTCATAATTGTTCACACCACCTTTTTAAAGTGACGTTCCGCGTTCCTCTTCCTCATTGTGTAATACTGCATTGACGTTTGGAAATAAAATTATAAGGAACAAGTTCAGTTACATGGGGCTGCAAAAGTAATCTCCTAAGGTAACTTTTGAGTTTGTATTTCTAAAATTCTTTGTGTCTCTGTTTGTTTTAAAGCTGACATTTATGATTCTTTAAAATGTAAGGCTGCTGATATTTTGACTAAATTCAATCACAATGATTTGTACAGAAACTTGTGTTCTTGTTTCCTGTTGAGGAAAAAAATAATAATAAAATAAAATTCTTCCACTTCACTGTTGCATTTTTCTGCGGCGGTAAGTACCGGTGGAAAGACTGAGTTTCAGCATAGTTGAAATTCTCTTGAAATTTAAAGCACAAATTTTATAATTTTGATAGATCATTTATGTCTTTTGTGGTTGTGAATGACTCTTCCTTAATTCCGCTGTCTACGCTTGTTTCTCGTGACGTAATGTGTCTGGATTTAGGACTGAGAGGAAGCTTCGCTTCTCTTTTCCCAAATTTTCCTTTGGTGCAACTTGACCCTACAATTCGTAGCTTATAAACTTTCTTTACTCTCTAATGACCCTCCCTTGGCCACTAGAAAAATTATTAAGTTTGCCCGATAAGAGCAAAAAGAACTAATAGACAGGAGGCCTCGAAACTTTCCGCTGCAAAATTGATTGTGACTACTGTTCCCTACTCTTTTGTTAGTTACTTGTCCGCAGCTCGTGGTCTTGCGGTAGCGTTTTCGCTTCCCGGGCACAGGGTCCCTGGCGGAGTCAGGGAGTTTTCCTGCCTCAAGATGACTGGGTGTTGAAGTGTCGTCGTCATCATCATTCATCCCCATTACGGTCGGAGGAAGGCAATGGCAAACCACCTCGGCTAGGACCTTGCCTATTACGGCGGTGCGGGCCTCCCGCATCGTCCCCTACGCTCGTCGGAGTATGGGACCTCATCAACACTCTTACCAGGTCCTCTTTCCTTCCTAGTATTACATGATTTAAATAAATCGGCCTTTTGTGTTACTTTTGAATAAGAAATTTGAAACTGACTTTTTCAGCAAAAATAAAATATTTTGTGCTATTGATCTTAATTACTGTACTCTTGGCTGAAAAAGAGTAAATTATTAATTTTGCAGTAATGCGTGGCGTGTCCGGAGTGCAACAGAACTCACCCAAGGTTAAAGTTCAGCCCTCCTAAGAAACAGCTTTTCAAGATCTGTGTCGTAAAATACCTCTGAAAAATTATTCATGCTGTTATTGAAGAGCAAGCCAGACGGATACGATTCTGAACCACTATGGTAGTCTGTGTCGGTAGAGCAAGTTTCACAAATTTTCGCTTTTCACAAAAGAGAATCTGTTCATTCCAAAAGACCGTGTTATTAAACAGGAATCGCACGGTACTATCTAGCGTTCAAAATCTTAAATCTTCTGCTTGCTTGCATTTTGTATCGTAATTACTAGGAAAGGAAAGATGAGCATAATATTCACTTCAGAAAGGAGAAAAAATTGTACCTTTTAAGATAACAATTATTATTTCGTAAAAACGTTCTTCTCAGTGCTCAACTATTACAGTATGTATTCATCTTCTTACAAGTGCGTATATTGGCCAAAATTAATATTTTTTGGTATCTCGCAGAAATGGCGGCTGTAGTTTCCTTTTTTTAACAATAGAAGTACCCATCCTTAGAAAATACGTCCTTCTTTAGTCAAGTCTACTATCAAGAAAAAAAATCATTAGCAAAGCCACGGAATACACAAGTGTGGTAAAAATCACGGAACAAGTACCTGCAGACTCAATTGTGTCCATTCGTGATTGTACTTTTGTTTCCCCAGACTTGTCAGTCGAAACTTAACTCGACTTTTCTCACTTGCAGACTCACCTGTGTTCATTTATGATTTTTCTTTCGTTTCAAGTGGTGAATCACAGATGCTGCCCCGAGGTCAGAATATAAAGGTTTTGATTTAGCTGGTTGAGCTCAACTTGGAATTTTCGTCTCTAATGTAATGTTTAAGGGTCTGTTCCATTACACATTATACACGCTGGTAGCTACCCCATGTATGGAATGTATTCTTCCTGGCCCCATTACTCAATACGGATGATAACGGTTTTTAACTTACATTTTGATAGATCTTATTCGATTTGGTACGGGGAACAGATAAAGATCTGCCCAGACCTTTCCCTGATTTGCACGAACGTTTCCATGAGGCTGCAACCTGAGTTTCATTATCTCGTTCGGAATATCAACCTGGATGTTAAAGACACATTTATCGACTTGCCGCCGACTGGGCTAACGGTAAAATTAGTGACTGAGCCTGTTGCTAATGTTGTCTCAAAAGTACCTGTACTTCCATGTTTGAAATAGTACATCGACTCTGTAGTAGGAGGTCCTTTGAATAAGGTATGCAAACACATTTTCTTTTTCGTCCAATTTCGGTTGAAAATATTAATTAATTTATGATGGGACATTGTGGAAGATTCCCGCTTCAACCTCTATAGTTCCGATGGATGGCAGCACTATACATAGTCTTCAAATCGGTGTCTGTAAAGGAAATGCGTTCCAAGGACAGAACTGTCATTGAGTTTCTTTATATCAGAGCATCCCATTATTCACAGCCACTTGCGGAATGTCTGCGAAGACATGGGAGTAAACAAAAGCAAGGTGGCACTTAGGCGAGGCCCCTGTCATCATCGTAACAAACCTCACAGGATTCGCAAACCTGTCCGATTCCCCGCGTCCCTGCCTCCCTCACACAGCTGTTAACGCTTGCTATATTGGAACATGGGGACACTCTCATTCGAGGTGATCGACGGATCGCAGTCAAACATCTCGCTGCTGGACTCATCTGTTGGAAGTGCTGACACACTTGTCCATGAGTCAGGGTACTCAAAGGTCTGTACCAGCTGGCTCCCTTGCCACCTGACAGCAGATTATGAAGAGCAACGAACGACCATCTATATGGAATTGTTCACGCATTATGAGGATATCGTAACGACGTGAGGACGTTGTCTCTGACGTCGACCAGTGGAGTGGTACAATGTGGCCATACAGGATCTCCTAATTAGGTGGCGTAAGGCTGTTGCGCCGGCATTTGTGGCTGAGGAGTCTAGGCCCTTCAGTCCGGAACCACGTGGCTGTTACGGTCGCATGTTCGAATCCTGCCTCGGACATGGATGTGTGTGATGTCCTTAGGTTAGTTAGGTTTAAGTAGTTCTAAGTTTTAGGAGACTGATGACGTCAGATGTTAAGTCCCATAGTGTTTAGAGCCATTTGAAATTTGTAAGGCTGTTGCATTGAATGGTGATTGTTTGAAAAATAGGATTTTGCAGCCAAAAGAGTGGAAAATAATATGGTGTATTGGAATTATTGCGATCCTGAATAAAACCGGCTTCCTCTAAGAAAACGAGGTGTTGCTTACCTACTGAACGCCCTCGTATTACATTGTACACTGTAGATTTCGTCTCTTTGTTAATTTCATATAGATATTATTCATTTCTGAATATCTCAACTTGTTGATCGCTAGTTAGCCTTGGTGAATTCCAGTTTCACGGTATTCTTTCAGGTCTAGGATTCTATTGGTGTTTATACTGTTCTGTACACTTAGGAACGTGTAAAAAAATTTCTGTTCGCATAACGAAGCAACGTAACAGACGCTACGCGAGGCGACATGAATGGCAAATAACTTGTGAACACTGGCTACCTCGCACTGCGTGACCATTAGCTGATGCGCAACTATATAACTGAGCTACCCTAGTACGACTCGCGATCCGTCCTCACAGCCTTTTTTCCGCCAGTACATCATACCTGATGAGGTACAAGGGGACGTAGACCTATGAGGACTGGTCGTGCCTCGTGCTGTAGCTCCGGAGGTAGAGCATTGGCCCGAGAAAGGCGAAAGTATCCGATTCGAATCCTGGTCCGATACACAGTTTTAATCTGCTAGGAAGTTTTATTTGTAGCAAATGGTGGTCCGGAGCGAGGTCTGGGTGAATAACGTGAGGAACGATAATTTGATACATTTAGCAAGAAATAGTTGTGTTGAATTGACGAGGATGTGTTCAAATTCCAAGTCATGCTTGACCAAACAGTTGTACATCTCATTAAGACATGATTTTAAGAAAACTGAAAACACCTTGAAGATCTACTTTGTTAAGAAACAAACTCGGGAAAACTGAAAACGATTAAAAAAATTACTTCAACGTTGACCAATTTATACTGAATATAAATGTGGTGTCACAGCCAGACACCACACGTGCAAGGTGGTAGCTTAAATCGGCCGCGGTCCTGTAGTACATGTCGGACCCGCGTGTCGCCACTGTGTGATCGCAAACCTAGCGCCACCACAAGGCAGGTCTAGAGAGACTGACTCGAACTCAGCCCAGTTGTACGGACGACAGAGCTAGCGACTAGACGTACGAAGCCTTTCTCTCTCATTAGCCGAGAGACAGAATAGCCTTCAGCTAAGTTAATGGCTACGAACTAGCAAGGCGCCATTACCCTTACAGTTATTGTAATTAAAGTCTCACTTGTGTTCACCATAGAGATGTACAAGAAGACATTAAAGATAAGTATATGAGAAGCTCCGTTCTTTTCTTCATAGCATTAATTACGTATCCTGTTCCAGTACTTCACGCCCGTCTGCGTTAGTCTCGCGTGCCCTTTAAGCCACCTCTATTTACAAGGTGTTGGCCCAGCTGCCGACACATCACATGGCGACGAGGATGGGATGGATCTTGTGTTTTACTTTGCCCTAATTTCTTTGTGTCATGGCTTCGCCACAATCTCCAGATGTACTGTCCGAATTTTATCGCTTGCAGAATCAGCAGACGCAGGCGTTATTGGATGCTCTTGGACAGCTCGTCCAGGGTCAACGTGCGCTGCACACCGATGCGGCCGCCGCCGCTTCATCGCTACCGCCGCCACAACATGCTGTTGCACCTCAATTCAGACCCTTTGACGCAACCCAAGAATCATGGCAAGAGTGGTCCCGTCAGTTCGACTTCCACCTAGCAGCCTACAGAATTCAAGGTCATGAGCGGCAGCCGTTTTTGCTTTCTTGTGTCGGTGTGTCCACCTACCGAGTGATAGTGAAGTTGTTTCCCCTGCGCGACGTAGCAACTCTGTCCTACGAAGAACTTTTGTCTGCTTTAGATGCCTATTTCAAGGAAACAGTAAATGTCGTTGCAAAAAGGTATACGTTCTTTCGTACAAAACGTACGGCCGGTCAGACTAATAGGGAGTGGGTTGCGACATTGCAAGGACTTACTAGGGATTGTGAATTTCAATGCGAATGTGGACTTCCTTATTCAGATATGGTGCGTGATGCAATAGCACAGAACGTTTCTGATGTTCGCATACGGGAACAGATTTTGAAACTAGTTAATCCCTCCCTTCAACAGGTGATAGACATATTGGACAGGCAAGACACACTTGACTTTGCTCAGGACTCATTTGCAACTTCGCCGGCAGTGTGTCACATTAACCGGCCCGCCGGGCCCGCTGCACGGGACGCTCAGTGGCCCTCGCGCCCGTCAGAGCAGCGGCAGCCTAGCTCGCAAATACGTGCGCCGCGTAAGCACGCTCATGCAGTGAAATCATGCCCGCGGTGTGCAACTAGACATTCACGTGACAATTGCCCGTCACGCCAAGCTATTTGCTTTTCCTGTCATAAGACAGGACATGTCCGAAGTGTTTGCCAGAAAAAGCTCAGATCAGACACTCACACCAATTCCAGGCCCTTTGCTTCGCGCCGGAATCGAACCAGGGTAACTCAGGCTCGTGAACCTTCGCCCATGGATATTCTTGTAGTTCATTCCACCCCGTCCGGTGACAGTGTTCAATCCACAAAAAGTGTGCGTCGACGTCGACGGAAGTCCCGTCACGTCGCACGTGATTCTGTCCCAGTGTCTGTTCCAGTTGCACAACACAGTCGCTTTTGCCGTCACTGCAGGACTTGAAACAACTACAGAGTGTGCTGGGTAAAATAAATTATTATCATAAATTTCTGCGCAATGCTTCTTCCATTTCAGCTCCGCTTCATCGCTTACGCCGTAAAGGTGTTCCGTTCGTCTGGACGACGGAATGCGAACGCGCCTTTTGCCAGTTGAAATCGGCGTTACTTTCACATACTTGCCTTCCGCCGTTCGATCCCCAGAAACCCCTTTTGTTGATGGTAGATGCGTCGGATTTCGGGATCGATGCTGTGCTTGCGCACAAAGATGGATCGCATGATCGCCCTATTGCCTTTGCGTCAAAATTGCTCTCATCTGCGCAAAGAAATTATTCACAGATAGAGAAAGAGGCTTTAGCTCTCGTGTTTGGTGTTACTAAGTTTCACGATTTCTTGTATGGTCGTCACTTTACCATCATCACGGACCACAAACCTTTGACATCGCTTTTTCATCCGAACAAGCCGGTACCTCCACGTACGGCGCAGAAATTCATTCACTGGTTTCTTTTCCTCTCGCAGTACCGCTACGATATCTTGTATCGGTCCACTGCTAAGCACGGAAACGCTGATGCGTTGTCCCGTTTGCCTGTTGCTGAGGATAAAGCATTCGATTCTTCTGAACTTGCTTGCATGTTCATTGATGTGGAAACCGATGACGTGGTCGAATCGTTTCCGATTGATTTTCGTCGTGTCGCTACAGCCACAGCTGCTGACCCTGTCCTTGCTACTGTTTTGCGTTTTGTTGCTACGCAATGGCCCTTGTCAAAGTCACAGATCGCGGATCCGTTGGTTCGCCGATTTTTTGCTCACAAGGAGAGACTTTTTGTACGACGTGGTGTTTTGTTGTTGCGTTCTGATAATGATCAGTCCCGAGTCGTGGTCCCACGTTCGTTACAGTCCTCTGTCTTACGGCTTCTTCACAACGGACATTGGGGTATAGTGCGTACGAAACAACTTGCTCGTCAGCACTGTACTTGGTTCGGAATCGATGCTGCGATTACGACTATGTGCTCCTCTTGCGTGGCGTGTGCCGAACAACAATCCGCACCGCCGCGGACATTCTTTGCATGGCCGAAAGCCACTTCACCTTGGCAACGCTTGCACATCGATTTTGCTGGTCCCTTCTGGAATGCTCGTTGGTTGGTTGTGGTCGATGCTTTCAGTAATTTTCCTTTTGTTGTCCGGATGTCTTCCACGACGTCTTCTGCCACAATCCAAGCCTTGTCTGCTATCTTTTGCATTGAAGGTCTTCCGCAGACTATTGTTTCCGACAATGGCCCACAATTCATGTCCGCAGAATTTCAGTCCTTCTGCAAGGCCAATGGTATTCGACATCTGACGTCCGCGCCGTTTTCGCCTCAGTCAAACGGTGCCGCGGAACGATTGGTCTGGACTTTCAAGTCACAGATGTTGAAACTGAAAGAGTCGCATTATCGGGAGGACGCATTATTGCTCTTTTTGTCCTCGTATCGCTCTCAGCCCCGCGATGGTCGCTCGCCGGCTGAGTTGCTCCATGGTTGTTCTCATCGAACCTTGATGTCTTTGCTGCATCCGCCGCATCAGGTTCCTGTGCAGCGGCAGACTCCAGCTTTTGCTCCTGGCGACGTTGTCTTCTATCGCACCTATCGCGGTTCACGGCGTTGGCTCGCAGGGCGCATTCTTCGCTGCCTCGGCCGCGCGATGTATTTGGTTTTGGGGGCCTCTGGTGAGGTGCGTCGGCATCTCAATCAGCTGCGCCTCTGTCGTCGCCCGGGTTCTGCCGCTCCCCGTCTGCTTTCAGCGACGGCGCCGTCAGGTCAGCGCCCTGGGGACCCATCTACTGGCTCGCCTTCTCCCCAGGTGTTACCGACGCTGCCTTCCATTTTGCCTCATGGCGTCGCGCCGCCGCCGCCGCAGCCGCCGCAGCCCCCTCCGGCGCCGCCCGCAGTGGACGCTTCGCTGCAGCCGCCAAGCGCCTCCCTGGGTCCCGCGCCGCCGATCGCTTCCCGTGTCCAGCTGTCCTCCGCCATGGAACTCTTGCCCGCTCCGGACCATATGTCGTCATCGCGCGTCGGATTCTCCGACCACATGGAGGTCGACCCTTCGGCCCCTCCTGTCTCTTTACGGGCGCATACACCGCATGTTGACGTGCACCCTGGACTAGGTTTTCAGGCGTTTCCTAGCTCCCCTCTGACCGAATGGCCGGGTGCAGGTGGCACAGCCTCGCCTGTTGTTAGGCTCCCCACCTCATCGCATACGTCAACATGGGGTCCTCCCCACGGCGGGCGGAAGCCTTACCTCACGACCGTTCGCCGATTTGCGGGGGAGGAATGTGGTGTCACAGCCAGACACCACACGTGCTAGGTGGTAGCTTAAATCAGCCGCGGTCCTGTAGTACATGTCGGACCCGCGTGTCGCCATTGTGTGATCGCAAACCTAGCGCCACCACAAGGCAGGTCTAGAGAGACTGACTCGAACTCAGCCCAGTTGTACGGACGACAGAGCTAGCGACTAGATGTATGAAGCCTTTCTCTCTCATTAGCCGAGAGACAGAATAGCCTTCAGCTAAGTTAATGGCTACGAACTAGCAAGGCGCCATTAGCCTTACAGTTATTGTAATTAAAGTCTCACTTGTGTTCACCATAGAGATGTACAAGAAGACATTAAAGATAAGTATATGAGAAGCTCCGTTCTTTTCTTCATAGCATTAATTACGTATCCTGTTCCAGTACTTCACGTCCGTCTGCGTTAGTCTCGCGTGCCCTTTAAGCCACCTCTATTTACAAGGTGTTGGCCCAGCTGCCGACACACCAATAAATGTCTCCACACATTAGCTTAATGCTTAACTACAATCCAGATATACAAGTAGTTAAGGGTGAACTGCAGTATCATATACTAGCCTGAATATCCACATCTACATCTACATTTATACTCCGCAAGCCACCCAACGGTGTGTGGCGGAGGGTACTTTACGTGCCATTGTCATTACCTCCCTTTCCTGTTCCTGTCGCGTGTGGTTCGCGGGAAGATCGTCTGACGGAAAGCCTCCGTGCGTGCTCGAATCTCTCTTATTTTACATTCGTGATCTCCTCGGGAGGTATAAGTAGGGGGAAGCAATATATTCGATACCTCATCCAGAAACGCCCCCTCTCGAAACCTGGACAGCAAGCTACACCGCGATGCAGAGCGCCTCTCTTGCTGAGTCTGCCACTTGAGTTTGCTAAACATCTCCGTAACGCTATCACGCTTACTAAATAACCCTGTGACGAAACGCGCCGCTCTTCTTTGCATCTTCTCTATCTCCTCTGTCAACCCGACCTGGTACGGTCCCCACACTGATGAGCAATACTCAAGTATAGGTCGAACGAGTGTTTTGTAAGCCACCTCCTTTGTTGATGGACTACATTTTCTAAGGACTCTCCCAATGAATATCAACCTGGCACCCGCCATACCAACAATTAAATTTATATGATCATTCCACTTCAAATCGTTCCGTACGCATGGACCAAGTGCCTATCCGCTGCAGATCTTCCTGCATTTCGCTGCAATTTTATAATGCTGCAACTTCTCTGTATACTACAGCATCATCAGCGAAAAGCCGCATGGAACTTCCGACACTATCTACTAGGTCATTTATATATATTGTGAAAAGAAATGGTCCCATAACACTCCCCTGTGGCACGCCAGAGGTTACTTTAACGTCTGTAGACGTCTCTCCATTGAGAACAACATGCTGTATTCTGTTTGCTAAAAACTCTTCAATCCAGCCACACAGCTGGTCTGATTTTCCGTAGGCTCTTACTTTGTTTATCAGACGACAGTGCGGAACTGTGTCGAACGCCTTCCGGAAGACAAGGAAAATGGCATCTACCACGGAGACCATATCCAATATTTTCTGGGTCTCATGACCAAATAAAGCGAGTTGGGTCTCACACGATCGCTGTTTCCGGAATCCATGTTGATTCCTACAGAGTAGATTCTGAGTTTCCAGAAATGCCATGATACGCGAGCAAAAAACATGTTCTGAAATTCTCCAACAGATCGATGTCAGAGATATAGGTCCATAGTTTTGCGCATCTGTTCGACGACCCTTCTTGAAGATTGGGACTACCTGTGCTCTTTTCCACTCATTTGGAACTTTCCGTTCCTCTAAAGACTTGCGGTACACGGCTGTTAGAAGGGGGGTAAGTTCTTCCGCGTAGAATCAAATTGGTATCCCGTCAGGTCCAGTGGACTTTCCTCTGTTGAGTTATTTCTGTTGCTTTTCTATTCCTTGTACACTTATTTCGATGTCAGCCATTTTTTCGTCTGTGCGAGGATTTAGAGAAGGAACTGCAGTGCGGTCTTCCTCTGTGAAACAGCTTTGGAAAAAGGTGTTTAGTATTTCAGATTTACGCGTGTCATCCTCTGTTTCAATGCCATCATCATCCCAGAGTGTTTGGATATGCTGTTTCGAGCCACTTACTGATTTAACGTAAGACCAGAACTTCCTAGGATTTTCTGTCAAGTCCGTACATAGAATTTTACTTTCGAATTTACTGAACGCTTCACGCATAGCCCTCCTTACGCTAACTTTGTCATCGTTTAGATTCTGTTTGTCTGAGAGATTTTTGCTCCGTTTAAATTTGCAATGAAGCTCTCTTCACTTTCGAAGTAGTTTCCTAACTTTGTTGTTGAACCACGGTGGGTTTTTCCCGTCCCTCACAGTTTTACTCGGCACTTACCTGTCTAAAACGCATTTTACGATTGCCTTGAACTTTTTGCATAAACACTCAGCATTGTCAGTGTCGGAACAGAAATTTTCGTTTTGATCTGTTAGGTAGTCTGAAATATGCCTTCTATTACTCTTGCTAAATCTTGATAAATCTTCCTCCCTGTTTTTATATTACTATTTACTTCCATATTCAGGGATGCTGCAACGGCCTTATGATCACGGATTCCCTGTTCTGCGCTTACAGAGTCGAAAATTTATAAAAATTGCAGTTCAGTGATTTACAGTTTAAGAAAACACAACTACCGCTATTTAATTTGAAATATTAGTCTAACTAGAGGTGTTACAATACTAAGATCCACCAGTCAAATTTGTTAATTAGAATATACAGTTGATTCAGAAGTAAATTCCAGCAAACGGATTGTTTATTCCGTTGATGGGATGTAGATCTTGTCGGCTGTTATTCTGGAACGTAACATCACTAACTGGAATGCGCCACAGGGCACGCAGTTCTCTGTACGAGTGGCTCAGCTACATGACGGTGTTGAGAGTAAAAGAGCTCAGGTAATCTGAAAAGAAATTAGAGTTGATGCTCATCAATAAGCGTTATAGTTCTACCGTACCAATCTGGGTTCGGTCTTTTATGTTTACCCTGAAAGGGTCACAACGCTTAACAGTGCCTAACAAGAAATGGTTAAAGTTCGTAGATTCCAAAAGCGAAGTTAGTTTAACTACTCGTGAATTACGATAACCTATAGTATATGTTACTAAACTCACACTAGGCTGTTGAGTTACGAATTGCCACCAACAAACCGTATTACACAAGCTATTTAATGGCATTTGTCCGTAAACTCATTGGGCCTTAGCTCAGTAAATAAATGATGTCTAGTCTTGGCCACTTGCACGTTATTTTACTTGCACTTACAAGAACGTATACAAATTACAAATGCCCTCTACTACTAATTACGCATCCTGGACAAGGATTAAATGGATGTGCAGCCTGTGGCACACCATCGGAATTGTTTCAAATAATGGTCGCATTAGACACACAAATTAACGCCGTTTCTGATGTTGAGAAGCTGGTGGAGAGCACTGAAGAAAGACTTACACCGGCCGACTCTTTAAATTGAGAAGAAATGTACTCTTAGTTTCCTGGTACTGCCGTAGTCTGCATACTAATACAACTTCTCTACAAAAGTTTACCTGCGTCTGAATCTACTATCGTCGGGTAGACGTTTCCACAGCCATCAGTAGTAACCAGGAACACCAGCTGCAACCCATCATACACTGACGGAAAAAAATTGCAACACAAAAAAGTAGAGTAATGAAGTTTCGGGAATACATTTGTCTAGATAGCATATTTAAGTGATTAACATTGCAAGACTATGGGTTAATGTAAGATCGAGATAAGCCATTGCAAATGTGAAATTCTGGCACATTAATAACCGGTGTAACAGAGTGTTGAGTGTTAAGCATGAAAACGTAGTGGCACCTGGCGACCGCAGCTCGGTCTTCTTGCGACCGTAGATTTTCGTGATCTTGTACAGTGGCTACATTTCCTGTAAGTCTTTCCGTAACATCGCAGAAGGAACATCCAGCTTCTCGTAGCGCTATTATACGATATCGTTCAAACTCGGTGAGCCGCTGATATGGCGTCTTTGTCGTTTTAAAGGCATTCTTGACTAACATCAACTCACTACGTTCAGTATCAAAGGTAACTAACCCTCACGACCGTTATAACACATATTTAAAGCAAACATAAATAGTATAATTGTGGTGGCGCTACTAGCGCAACTCTTATGCGAATGGCGCGTAAACATAATATACATCGTCTTTCTGATGTACAAGCATTCCTACCATGTTTCTGTCAGCGCCATTTACGGGAAAGTCACCAGACAGTATACCGAGCAGAGTACAACACACTCTTCCGGTTCCCGTCTCGGCAACTCAAGGCCGACACTACAAGTGCTTGCCAAACTGTCTCGTCCTCGGATCACCACCGACTTCCTCGCTCCGGGCTCGCAGTTCACAAGCGCAGCCTACAGGTGGTGCCACCCTTGCAACGAAAGGTCTCATAACGCCACAGATGTGTCAACAGTCGGCACACAGAGCACGCCCCGCCGCAGAGCAAAAAATTCGCTCTGGAAACAATCGCCAAGGCTGTGGCTAGTCCCCAACTTTCGCAGTACAACTCCTGTCAAGTCTGGAAGGGAGGAGATGAGTAGTAGGCGGAAGATAGCTGTGAAGATGAGACGTCAAATGTGCTCTGTTAGTTCAGTTCACAGAGCACTTGGGCACGAAATGCAGAGGGCCTGGGTTCGATTCCCGGTCCAGCACACAGTTTTAATCTAAGAGTAAGTTTCGTATCAGTGCACCAACCGCTGCAGAGTGAAAATACATCGTGGAAAACTTCTGTAGGTAATGCCAAAATATTGTCGCAAAGTAATTTAGCTCAACTATGTCATTTTTACAGAAGAAAGTTATGTTTTAACTCGTCATGCTAAGTCACAGTAATAAATTTTTCGCAGGTGACATGTTATCAATAACCTGCGATGGAAAAAAGGGTCCCACAGAGACACAAAAGCTGTATAAAACTAAACATACGAAAACATTTCAGGTGTAATTTCATTACATTAATTATTGCTATTTTGTCAAAAACTGACATATTGAGCCCGTGGCTGTGTATAAAATTTAGGTTGACTCTTACACAGATAATTACAGCAACCAGCCACTTCTTACAATGCTATTTATGTATTTCAACAGCGCTGCTTTACATTACGGCAGGTGGGGAAACAAGACACGAAATGTAATGTAAAACGTGAACCAGCCGACTGAAGATGAACGTATCGGTTCAAAACCGGTAATGGCGCTGTTTAAATAAATAAACTCCCGAGTTCGAGTCTCGGTCGGGCACACAGTTTTAATCTGCCAGGAAGTTTCATATCAGTGCACACTCCGCTGCAGAGTGAAAATCTCATTCTGTAAACTAAACTCTTCCCGAACAGTACATGAAGGCCCAACGGTATCGACCGGCCGCAATGTCATCCTCAGCCCACAGGCGTCATTTGATGCGGATATGGAGGGGTATGTGGTCAGCACATCGCTCTCCCGGCCGTGTGTCAGTTTCCGAGGCAGGAGCCGCTACTTCTCAATCAAGTAGCTCCTCAGTCTGCCTCACAAGGGCTGAGTGAACCCCGCTTGCCAACAGTGCTCGGCAGACCGGATGGTCACCCAGCCCGACAGCGTTTAACTTCGGTGATCTGACGTGAACCGGTGGTACGACTGCGCCAAGGCCGTTGGCTACATAAATAAATAGCATTGTAAAATGTGGCTGGTTGCTGTAATCTTCTGTGTAAGCGCCAGCCTATACAGGGTGGTCCACTGATCGTGACCGGGCCAAATATCTCACGAAATAAGCGTCAAACGAAAAAACTACAAAGAACAAAACATCTTCTAGCTTTAAGGTGGAAACCAGATGACGCTATGGTTGGCCGACTAGATGGCACTGCCATAGGTCAAACGGATATCAACTGCGTTTTATTCTTTAAATAGGAACCCCCATTTCTTATTACGTGGTTGACGTTTCACATGTGGCTGAACACTTCCTGTTTCCTTAAATAACGTAACCATCCGGCGAACGGTCCGGACGCTTGGATGATGGCTCCCGAGCAGCATACATAGCACACGCCCGCTGGGCATTTTGATCACAATAGCCATACAGCAAAACGATATCGACCTCTTCCGCGATTGGTAAACGGTACATTTTAACACGGCTAATGTATCACGAAGCAAATACCGTCCGCACTGGCGGAATGTTGCGTGATACCACGTACTTATACGTTTGTGACTATTAAAGCGCCATCTATCACAAAGCGAAAAAAGTGGTCCAACTAAAATATTCATATTTCTTTACGTACAACACGAATATATAATAAAAAATGGCGGTTCCTATTTTAAAAAATGTAGTTGATATGTGTTTGACCTATGGCAGCGCTATCTAGCGAGCCAACCACAGCGCCATCTGGTTTCCCCCTTCAAGCTAGACGAGTTTCGTTCTTTGTAGTTTTTTCGTTTGATGATTATTTCGTCAGATATTCGGCCCAGTCACTATCAATGGACCACCACGTATATTATTTACAATAATTATCACTTAAAATGTGTTTACATTTTACAGAAGTAAATAAAATGACTCTTTGGTGACGGCGAAAGGTCATAAAACAAGTTTGTAGAACTATAAACGCAATAGGTGTACCTGAAACATTACCAATTTCGACACCTGTTACATAATACGCTGAGGTCACAATTTCTCATGTACAGGCAAGCATTGCACCTGTGCGGGAATAATTATGCGTAACTAACTTCTCAGTGGCTCCTTTTATGGTAAGTGACACAAGTTTGAAATATGCATGTTTGTAAAGAGCTACATTTTTATTATGAGCGTTCACTATAACTTATTTATTAGACTCCACAGTACGACCACTAAAAACTACGGCAATCTAGGAAGAACTGATGTGTGTCAGAAGAAAGATCTTCAGAAAGTCTCAAAGGTTGTTGCTCATTACCTATAAAAGCTGTTTTTATTTTCAGTTTTACGAAATAATTTGATGTCTACCAACAGTTACAAAGTTCCGTACAATTATCAAAGCAGAGGGCTATTCAAATCAAGAAACAGATTTCAAACGCTTATTGTTTGCGGACTACAAGGATCAGAAATACAGATCCAACTTTCCTGGAAAGAGAAAAGTTAAAATTTTTATGCATTCAGTGTGAGCACCTTGTGTTACATGACGAACATCAAAACGGTGGCTCATTTCCTGCCACACATGAAGCAACTGGTTTTTGTTAGAGAATTCACAGAATTAAAGTTACGGATTTTATTTGTGGAGTTACGTAAAAGACAGGGTGTTTTATCTACCCTATGCCTGACACTCTAGAATGTCTGCGACGTCGCATTGTTGAAGCTGTGAATTCGATTACGAGAGACCAGCTGCTTCGTACGTGTTTTGATATTTGTCGTGTAACACACGGTGTTAAAAAAACAAACATTTGGACTTATTTCTTTCCTGGAACGTTGGAAATGTGTTTCTATCTTTTGAAGTTTGGAAGCAATAAATGTTTTAAACCTGTTCCTTGTTTCTTGTCTTCTTTTATTTTGTAACGGAGACGTGTTATTGCTACAACATATCTTAATTGCCTGTAAAACGTTGTCACTTAAAATCTCTCATGCTTTTTGTGGAAAGATGACAATGTTAAATGGAAAAATACTGGGACCGTACAGGAGTTCACAAGATCTTTACTAGCATTGTTGTTAAATAAAGGCGACAATTACAACTTTTTTTTTCATTCGAGCCCCGTATTAATGGAGGATTTGATATCTACTTGTAACCAGTTGATGAGCCGTTTCTTGCGTTTCAACTATTTTTAAACACACTTCGAACATTCAAGTGCTTATCAAATGCCATCTGAGAATTATACTTGTTCCCTCGTCGTAAATTTCGATTGTCAGATAGAAAACAAATGAAACGAAAACACGGGATATACGCAATAGTGAGCGATTTAGATCTTATCAGTGATGGTGACGTACGTTAATACGTACTTGTGTGGTTGACGTCTTTACATGGGACCTGTGGTGAGCTATTTAAGCGGTAGGACGCTAAGTTTACGGCACTCTGAGCAGACACACTTACAACATGAGAGGTAAGAGCCACTGCCTGCGCCTGTAACAGAGCTTCGCTTTCCTTTAATAATATAATGTAACTGAGGTTTTAGAAAAACCAAGCCCCTAAATTACCAGAAATTTTGAATATAATTATGAAATTGTTACTACTTTTCTGAAATGTTCGTACAACTTTTCGGAAGTTACACACAGTCCCCAAGTCTTGAGAATTTCACTCTGGTTACTGTTTGCCATCCAAAATAGGTGGTACTTTATTGGAGAAAATCGGCAGTCTGTGTAAATACAGATAGGACTAATAAGGTTTTTGTCTGTTCATATTTTTATTAGCTTGTATTAAGAATTGTTCCTCTCGTCGTCACACTTATGTAATTTTATGTACGGACGTTCTCTGAAAATGCGCAGGCTTTTAGTGCTACGTAGCAGCTCAGGCTAATTTGTCGCTTCCTGTTGTACTCCATTATACGAGTTTCAGGCTACCGAAGAAACGCCACATTAACACCAATATAATCATTCATTATACTAACAGTATCTCAAATTAAATTATTTTAGTTCTATGTTGCAAATATCGATTCCAGCAGCAGGAAAAATGTGGAGGAAAATGTTAACCCACCTTGTTGATTACTGCTTTACCGTAATCGCTATCTAGTGCCATATGGGTAATTTCCAACTGGTTGTAGTTGCTGTCGGAAAAAGGATACAAACAACTGCGTCTTAGTAGCTGCAAAATCATATCATAGTTATTTAACACGTGCTAATTTTCTGACCACAAGTAGTTTGTGCGTCCTCATTTTTCAAATCCAAACTATTTTATGTATAATAAATTGTAAATATAAATACGTTCTGTTGCACACGGAAGAAGAAATGGATGAACATTGCTGTTTAATGGCTTCATGCCGACAAAAATTCGTTAAATGGTTTCGTATGGACGAAAAGTAGATTTAGCTGGCCACCGAGAAAAGACACTTGGTCAAAACAT
Source organism: Schistocerca nitens (assembly GCF_023898315.1). Classification (NCBI taxonomy): domain Eukaryota; kingdom Metazoa; phylum Arthropoda; class Insecta; order Orthoptera; family Acrididae; genus Schistocerca; species Schistocerca nitens. The sequence continues at coordinate 544,085,438 of NC_064619.1, read as the reverse complement.
TTTGTAACCTAAGTTCATTTTGGCTTTCATACATATTGTACACGTATGTTTTATAGGATAAACATTATATTCCATTATACTTTCAGGACTGCCACTTTTTGCGACTGCCGTTGTGGTGGTTTTGGTTGGAGGCGCCAGTGCAGCATCCCTCCGCAGACTGACCGTTGTAAGTGTTCACCAGATGTAATCAATTCATTAATGAGGTCTTATGCTAATAGGAAAAACTGCTGTAATAAGATATCTTCACAAAATGTTTTTTTCTTAATAATTGCATATGTGCTGGAATTACTTTTCCCAAATGTTCAAAGAGCATATTAATTGCGTTTATTTCGAACCCTTCCTCTCACACTATGTATCGTAACATACATGACAATCTGTTAACACAGAAATTTCAGTTAAATGGATTATTAGACATATTTTAATACTTTTTACTATTCAATTTATTGGCCACCACTAATTCGTTTTAACTGTAGTAAGTCATCGGAATGAGTGAAAATTATGATCACATTATCATTCGTATACGAATTTAATTTCATACTATCGATTTTAGAGCACGACTACAAAACCAAACTGTACATTAGAACACGACTACAAAAGCAAACTGTACATTAGGGATATACTCTGTATGATTACTCTATAAAAAATAATTACACCTGAAAATGAAACATAACATATAAATGAAAATTCTGATTTCGCTCGCATCACTCCAGTTAGCGAGTTTAGCCGAGTGGGAAGAGGTCAGGGCTAAGGATGAAAGGAATACTAAACACATTTATAGCAAGTGAAATTCGTCTTTCTCTTTCATGCCTTACCTCTTAGCCATATGTTGAAACCTCTTAGCTAAAGTAGAATCCTGCTGGTTTGTGACAACAAGTTGTTTCCGTAAATTTCACCCAGGAATGTGGCGCAGTGGTTAGCAGACTGGACTCGCATTCTGCAGGACAACGGTTCAAACCCACGTCCGGCCATCGTGACTTAAGTTTTCCGTGATTTCCCTAAATCGCTCCAGGCAAATGGCGGGATGGTTCCTTAGAAAGGGCACGACCAACTTCCTTCCCCATCCTTCCCTAACCTGATGGGACCGATGACTCCGATGTTTGGTCAACCAATCAACCTAAATTTCAGGTTGCTTTGTTTTATCTAGCGTGAAGCATTGGGCGCCGTAGTGTTTTAGAGGACACTAATTACTGAACATAATCCGCTTGGTCAGTTGACCCACTTCTTAAGAATTTCATTGCCCCTTCCATTAACTAGCACTTCAAGTTCAGTAGAGTGCTATTACACTCCTTCACATACGTATGTAGCATACACAAAAACATTCATTTATTAACCAGCTACTATGAAATTTGCTTACATTTTGCATTGCCACTACCGTACCATATAGTATAATTTTTGTTTATACTCAGAGTATACATTTCTGAAATACAACGCAGATCTTGCAAATTATAAGTTCATTGAGTCACTAACTAAGTAATGATAAAAACTAGTCACAGGAATTCGTTTGTACAGGTCCTACACTCTATCCTTATTCCTGGGAAAGATGTTCGTCTTATTGCAGACTTCGACAGTTTACAAGTTTCTTTACCTAACTGACACGTTTCTCTATTACTGCTCGTCAGATCACGCAGATCCCTTGGTATTCGAGGTTTGATACGAGAATACGGTAAAATCGAAGGTGCGTCCGGTTCTGATATTCTTTACCATTAACAATTTCGAAAGTTAACATTGCAATAATCTTACTCACGCACAAGTTATTAATGACAACAGCAAGCAAAGTAATTTTCGGTCTGAAATGAGGGGGAAGAACGATACGTACCGTGACTAACAGATTGGGTCTGCCTAATAAAATCTTTCTGTAGTATGAATTAATTGTCAGCCATCCTAATTGGTAATTGTCAAGGATTTCCGTTGCAGTCCAAGTAAAGAGATCAGTAACATACGACTAGACTGTCATTATCGAACTTTACCTAAAGACTTGCAGCATTAGAATGAATTTCATTGGTTTATGGAACAAGAACAAATATTCATTAATGTTTACAGTCACACATTTCTTGTATCAGCATTATAACGACTCTGAACAGAAAGCAGTCGAAATGCATATTTTTGAGAGACGAATACGCTACACAACTGCCTCGGAAACCAGGCGATAAACTTCAAAATTTCTCAATGAAGAATAGAGACCAGTGGCATCTTTCGTATAATCAGCATCTTCGGAATAATTAACATTTTATTCCGAAATTTTATTTCGTCGTGGTTGTTATGCCTAATACAGTCGGAGTCCCACTATCTAATGATGGAGTATGAACTTAGTCACGATTACAGAATTTAGGCATCAGCTACAAAGCACTTCCTTAGTCAGCTACTTATTGATTCAGTTACGAAACAGAAGTTTTCATAATGTTATACTATAACATGGAGGAAATTCAGAATATACACACGCCGCTATAAAATCATCATACTATGCTACGTAAACGTTGAAATAATAGAACGTGCACGTCCTCATCCAGTGAAACAATAAGGGCCACTATAGGATTTTCAATCACTATAAGTAAATCGCATCAAAGACATGATACACAAGATGTGCTGAGCAACATTCAATTTCTTCCAGGTCAGTGCAACATGCCAGGGAGCGTCCGGTCCATTTCCGAATCCGAACAGCTGCAGAAGCTTCCTGCAGTGCGAGCCGTCTGGCGTCGCAACTGTCATCCCTTGCCCAGCAAACCTCGAGTTCAATCCAAATTTGAGGGTGTGTGACTTCCCAGAGAGAGCTGGTTGCTCCTCATCAGTGTCTCCACCAGCTATCGACGACAGTGAAAATGGTGGGGGATCAGATGATAATGGAGGCGCTTCACCAGCTCCACCATCTGGCGACGCCCCCACATGTCCACCGTGGAATCCTAATGACGTCACCCAGCTGCCCAATCCGAATGACTGCAGCAGCTTCTACAAGTGTGATGAGAATGGTGTTGCTTGGGTCATTTCATGCCCAGCCGGTCTCGAATACAATGGAGAGCTGAGAGTGTGTGATTACCCAGAAAATGCTGGTTGCTCAACGTCTTCCCCAAGCAAACCGTCTGATGATACACCTTCTGAGGGGGGTCAAGATGACGCAAATTCTGATGGAGGTAATGAGGTAAGCCCGAATCCACCAGCTGGAGATGCTCCTACTTGTCCAGCATGGAATCCAAACGATGTCACCCAGCTGCCCAATCCCAATGACTGCAGTAGCTTCTACAAATGCGATGAGAATGGTGTTGCTTGGCTCATACCATGCCCAGCTGGACTCGAGTACAGTGCAAAGCTGAGAGTGTGCGATTATCCAGAGAGTGCTGGTTGCTCATCGTCAGCGTCTCCAAGTAACCCATCTGGTGATGAATCCTCTGATGACAATCAGAACAATGGTAACGCTGACTCTGGTAACGGTGACGACGCAAGCCCTCAGCAACCAGCTGAAGATGCCCCCACATGTCCGGCTTGGAATCCAGATGACGTCACCCAATTGCCTAACCCCAGTGACTGTAACAGCTTCTACAAGTGCGACGAGAACGGCGTGGCCTGGTTGATCCCGTGTCCAGCGGGCCTGCAGTACAACGCTGAGCTGAGGGTGTGTGATTATCCTGAGAGTTCTGGGTGCTCTGTGTGAGTTACAGCTACACTGAAGAAGATATTTTTTTATTCACTCTAAAAGATCATTACAAATGGTGTCCTCACGTTATCTGTGTAATCCGCCTGTAACAGATATACTCTCTATGTAATGTGATCAGTACTCATGTGACTAATATTTAGTCTCATATTAAATATAGTTATATTATTGCATAATTTATTTTTTTAAATTTATCTTATTTATTACTTACGCATTTTGTATGTAATACAACTGCAGTTGTCCAAACATAGTAATAAAAGAGTTGTCACGTACTTTCAAGCTAATTCATTGAACTGATGTATCTTGATAACTAGAGAGGGGATAATATAATACCTAGGAGGCTTTTTTGACATTTTCTGAAGCGTTAATATATTTTCTGTTGGAGATTGTTACAAATGTCACATCATGTTAAACATGGATAGACACTTTGAATCGGAATTGAAATCACAGTCCAATGAGTGGAGAGCTTCAGATTCTCCACCTCCAAAAAAATTTCGATACGCCCAGTCAAAGTTGCAACATATGAGCCTTTTTTGCTTATGGTCACCAAGAAATCATAATGACAAGGTTCCATGCGAAACAGGTGTCACAGCTGCCTATTGTCGTAACTTCTTGCAAAATCTACGCAGAAAAATGTGCAATACCAGACCTCAGTTGCTCAAGTCTGAACCCCTCATTCTCCTCGACAATGTTCGCCCTCATATCGGCGATGTTGTAGCTCAAAAACTGCAGGAATACAAATGAGAAGTGTCATCGCATTCTCCTTACAGCACGGATATGAGTCCACCAGACTTTTACTTGTTCCCGAAGTTGAAAATCGTCGTTGTCTTTCTTTGGAAGAGCTTTCTAGTGCGGTCACCCGAGTTATTCTACAGAGGAACAGACGTGGTGTCCTGGGTGGAATAACAGAGCTTCCTGGACGTTGGGATTTAGAAGAGAAGCAGGGGGACTATACTGAATGACTATAAAGGGATACTGAAATAAAAAAAATAACGTGTAAGTAAAAAAAATTAAAAATATTGCGTGAATTATTGATGAAATATCCCTCGTAACGAAACATAAGAACTATTATTGGGTACATAACCAAAACGTTCTTCTTTGACTATTCAGACAAAGTTTTAAAAAAATCATTCACCTACGTGCGGAAGGACACAGTCTGAATAAAAGTGAAGTAATGAGAAAGTTTTTATTGCATCATCAATCGTAAATCCTGTAACAATCACACTTGACATGCGAGGAACTATAGGCCGAAATCGCTGATGACATTTTGCTGCCGCAATATGGAACTTGTCTAATGCTTGGATACTACAATCGGTTTTGGATATATGTTGTACTCAATATGGAGTTTTCTAGTAGAGGTTTTGTGAAATTCTGTTCGCACTTGTCCGTAAGGTCCTGAAAGTAGTAAATAGCCTTGCCTAGCTTAATGCGGGATTCCTTGCTTTCGGTACAAGTGTCATATTGAGAGTAATAGATCATACAGATTATAGGTTATCGGATCTTCTTCGCGAGTTAACTGACAACTTCTTTACAAGTAGTCTTCAAGTCATCCTCAATGGGGAGAAAAAATGTGAAATTAGCTGTGGACGTAGAACATAGGAGATCTGTACTACCGTTACTGTTAAAATATGTATACATTATGAGGTGGATAATATCAGGAAACTCCGTGTTAGAGAATAAATTCTCCATAATGCAGTATTACCTTCAAAAAGCTAATAAAATAGAGAAGTACATTTTTCAGAATGCCGTACTCCTGATGATATACTGGCTGCTGACATGACAAAGTAAAATCGGATACTTGAGACATACGAGTATTATGTTATCGTAATAAAAATCTTTGTTAAATCTGATCGAATAATTCTCCAAACTTTATGCATTTAGCAAAGGACATTGTGAAAGAGCTGGAACTTTATTCACTGCATTTATTAACAGCCTCAAACAGGTCAGACACAGGTAACGTCATAAAGAAGGGTGGCGCGTTGAGTGTCAAAGTCCCCAGACTAGTAACCTTCTGCTCTTAGTAACGAACAGACACTTGACAGCAATTAATGTTGTACACGATCATGCCCCTCAATAGTGATTCATTTATGACAATTGTTGCTTAACCATAGAGTGGGCGCGCAGATTTTCATAACACGACCGAGCGTTCTTTGTACACATTTGGAGGTTAGATGTCTGTATGTTACCAAGCTTAGCATGTAAGAGTAAAATCTTAGCTCAATCTTAGTTTAATTAAACAACAATAAAATAAACCTACTTTTTTGTCATACTTTCCTGTGTGCTTTGATACGTCCGGCTACGAATTCCTATCCTGCACCAACCTCTTCATCTAAGAATAGCACTTAACAATATAAGTCCTCACACTTTTCCGCTCATTCCAGAATTGTGTGAATGATGTTTTTCGGAATATCAGATGGTAAGTCGCCAGACTCATAAATTCTACACATTTCGTTGCAACATCCCCCAATGATTTTCCAAATTCTGATGGAATGCTACCTGTCCCTTCCTCAATATTTGATTTTACGTTCCAAAGCTCTTTTAAATTCTGAGTCTAATACTGGATCATCCATCTCTCCTTAATGATTCCTCTTTCTTCTTCTATTATGTCGTCAAGAAAGTCTTCTGCCTCATTGCAAGCCTCCATTGTACTCTTTCCACCGGTCTGCTCTCTCCTCTGTATTTAAAAGTGGAATTTACTTTCCATTCTTAACGTTCCCACCCTTGCTACTAATTTCACAGAAGGTTTCTTTGACTTTTCTATATGCTGTGTCTGCCCTTCTGACAAATATTTCTTTTTTCAACATTACATTTTTCATGCAGGCATTTCGCCTTAGCTTTCCTGCATTTCATATTTATTTCATTCCTAAGTGACTTGTATTTCTCTATTTCAGAATTTCCCTCAACATTTTTGTACCTCATTCTTTCATTGATTAATGCAAGTATTTCTTCTGTTACCCATGGTTTCTTCGTTGTTACTATCTTTGTACCTATGTTTTTTTCTATACAACTTCTGTGACTGACCTTTTTAGAAACGTCCATTCCTTTTTAACTGTACTGCTTACTGAGCTATTCCTTATTGCTGTACTTGTAGTCTTGGTGAACTTCAGGGGTATCTCGTCAATCCTTAGTACTTCTGTATCCCACTTCTTTGTGCATTGATTCTTCCTAACTAACCTCTTAAACTCCAGACTACTCTTCATCACTACTGCATTGTGATCTGAATGTACATCTGCTCCAGGGTATGCCTTAAAATCCAGTATCTGATTTTGGAATCTCTGTCTGACCATGATGTAATCTAACCGAAATCTTTCCGTATCATCCGACCATTTCCAAGTGTTCCTCCTTCTCCTCATTTATTTCCTGAATGTAATGTTCGCTAACGCAACTTAATATGTACTACATGATTCAAATGGTTCAAATGGCTCTGAGCACTATGGGACTTAACTTCTGAGGTCATTAGTCCCCTAGAACCTAGAACTACTTAAACCTGACTAACCTAAGGACATCACACACATCCATGCCCGAGGCAGGATTCGAACCTACGACCGAAGCAGTCGCGCGGTTCCAGACTGTAGCGCCTAGAAGCGCTCGGCTACCCCGGCCGGCTACTACATGATTTAATTAATATTTCTCCTCTCTCATTGCTCTTACCAAGCCCATATTCTACGTAACCATTTCTGCTACTACGAAGCCCGTATTCTCCGTAACCCTTTCTACTACGCCTTCGTTCACAACAGCGTTCAAGTCTATGAGTGTTTAAGTCAACAACAAATAAATAAACTTTCATTATATCACCCTGTTGCCACGGGCAGATGTTACCCCACATAAACAGTGCATTAAACAGTGCAGTTGCATCAAATCATAGCCAACGGCTTAATGGATTACAATTGTCTCGTAGACAATAGCCTCATGTCGGACTGTTGTGCTAGCTCTTAATGTGAGTGATTTCCTTCGACAAATCATAAATTTTTCTGGTGTACATCCCTGCTTATTCTGAATTAGTGATGTCCACTTGGGCGAATGACACACAGTTTATCACTGTGTAAGCTGAACGAATAACATTGGAAGAACAGGTATGGGCTCACAACTGTGCAACAACAATGGAAGGGTGCAAAACAGTTTCCTGTGTTTGACTCCTTCAAATTGATCTTGTCACAGACAACAGCTCCCAGTACAAGAAGGTGCTGCATTAATTGAAATTGAGGGTCACCACCATTGGCGATACGCTGGAGACGTTTAGACAGCACTGTCAGTGGAACTTATTTACTTCAGGATGCATTACTGCGCAAAAGAAAAGTGCAGCTTTCCGTCGCAGCGATGAGGAAGTACCCCTGATCAATGTATTACGACTGTAAATATCTCAAAACGTACCGATATGATTAAGAAACCATTGAGTGATTTGTTCTTTACAAAGTAAACATCGGAATATACATATGATTCGATTTTCATATATCTGTAGTTACATCACAAGTTAACAGTGGGAATGTCCAGTGAGCCGATTGGGCTTGCCATATTAAGACTGTAGACCAAATAAGACTTTTTACCCACTAAAAATTCGTCAGGGCAGCTGCGAAACTTGCGAAGGACAGAGTCATCTGCACTGAACTGATTCCAGAATGAGATTATGTCTGTAACATGCGTGGCAGAAATCCACTAGTTCAGTGGAAAACATTGCCTTCACATGACTCACTCGAGCGATGCGCATACCGGGAGTGAATTCAACTGAAAAAAATGGAAACAGCTTCTGTTACGTTCGATGATATTGCCGTCTACCGCTCAAATACTTATACTCATGAGTCACCCAGTGACGCCGGAATTATTCCCATTCTACAATGTCCAAATCTCAACGCCACTTACTGTCATGGAATTAAGACTGTTGACGATGAACGGAAATAAACATAATGTACTGCATATAATATATTGAGGAGCTCCGTCAATGTTCGATTCTGTTATGGCTTAAAAGTCACTGTAAACACTAAAAACCAAGGAGTAAATTTACAGAACAACCCAGTGAAATGGTCTCATAACTAACTTTAGGAATGCAGTTGCAGAATGAACTTCAGTGCAGGAAACACAGGGAAATATAATTCAACTGCGAGAGTCATCAGTCTTCCGAATGGCCCGCTACGAATTCCTCTCCTGTGCTAACCTCTTCATCTCAGAGTAGAACTTGCGACTTACGTCGTCAATTATTTGCTGGATGTATTCCAATCTCTGTCTTCCTCTATAGATTTGCCTTCTACAGCTTCCTGTAGTACCTTGGAAGTCATTCCCTAATGTCTTAAAAGATGTCCTATCGTCCTGTCCCTTCTCCTAATCAGTGATTTCCACATATTCCTTTCCTCTCCGATTCTGCTCAGAACCTCCTCATTCCTTACCTTATCAGTCCACCTAATTTTCAACATTCGTCTGTAGCACCACATCTCAAATGCTTCGATTCTCTTCTGTTCCGGTTTTCCCACAGTCCATGTTTCACTACCATACACTGCTGTACTGTAGACGTACATTCTCAGAATTTTCATCCTCAAATTAAGACCGATATTTGATATTAGTAGATTTCTCTTGTCCAGGAACGCCCTTTTTATCATTGCTGCTCTGCTTTTGACGTCCTCCTTGTTCCGTCCGTCATTAGTTAATTTACTGCCTAGGTAGCAGAATTCCTTAACTTCACCTATTTCGTGACGATCAGTGTTGATGTTAAGTTTCTATCTGTTCTCATTTCTGCTACTTCTCATTACCTTCGCCTTTCTACGATTTACTCTCAATCCATACTCTATTCTCATTAGACTGTTCATTCCGTTCAACAGATTATGTAATTCTTCTTCACTTTCACCCAGGATAGCAATGTCGTCAGCGAATCGTATCATTAATATCCTTTCACCTTGAATTTTAATTCCTTGTCTTACATACTTTTTAAAACGAGCACTTCGTTCTTTGTCGTCCACTCTTTTATTCCCTTATTCCTCTTATTCCCTTATTCCTCTTATTATTCCCTTATTCCTCTCATTATTCCCTGTTGTACATGTTGTATATGACCCGTCTCTCCCTATAGCTTTGCCCTTATTTTTCTTCTAATTTCGAACATCTTGCACCATTTCACATTGTCGAACGCTTTTTCCAGGTCAACAAATCCAAGAACGTGTATTGATTTTTCTTTAGTCTTGCTTCCATTACTAACCGGAACGTCAGAATTGCCTCTCTCGTGCCTTTACCTTTCCTAAAGCCAATCTGATCGTCATTTAGCGCATCCCCAATTTTCTTTTCCATTCTTCTGTATGTTGTGAACATCTTGTATGCATGAGCTGTTAAGCCGATTGTGCGATAATCTCGCACTTGTCAGCTCTTGCCGTTTTCGAATTTGTGTGGATCATGTTTTGCCGAAAGTCAGATGGTATACCGACAGACTCATTCATTCTACACACAAACGTTTTGTTGACACTTCACACAACGATTTTATAAATTCTGATAGAATGTTTCCTATCCCTTCTGCCTTATTTGATCTTAAGTCCTCCAAAGTTCTTTTAAATTTTGATTCTAATACCGGGTCCCATATCTCTTCTAAATCGACTTCTGTTTCTTCTTCTATCACATCAGAGGCTTTCAATGTATACTTGCCACGTATCCGCTCTCGTCTGCATTTAACTGTGGAATTCCTGTTGCACTTTTAATGCCACCGAAGGTTTTTTTGACTTTCCTGTATGCTGAATCAGTCCTACCGACAGTCATTTCTTTTTGAATTTTCTCACATTTTACTTGCAGCCATTTTGTCTTAGCTTCCCTGCACTTCCTATTTATTTCATTTCTCGGCGACTTGTATTTTTTGTATTCCTGAGTCATCCGGAACATTTTTGTACTTCCACCTTTCATCTACAAATTAAAGTATTTGTTCTGTTACCCATGGTTTCTTCGCAGTTACCCTCTCTGTACCTGTGTTTTCATTCCCGGCTTCTGTTATCGCCCTTTTTAGGGATGTCCATTCCTCTTCAACTGTACTGCCTACTGAGCTATTAACGGCTGTAAAACAGATCTTTAAATATTGCTCCTCACTTGGGTCCTTCATCAGGTTCATGTAATAAAAGATACAGCGAAGCGCGGCTCATTTAGTCACGAGATCGTTTATTAAGAGAAACTCAACAAATTTCACTGGAAATATCTGCAAAAAGACGTTCTGTGTGTCTTTGTAAGTTTTACTATTGCAATCCTGAAATGTAAGTTCTAAGAGTCGGTAAGCATGTATATTCTTCCTTCGTTTGTCTCGTAAAGTGGCCACGACGAGGAAATCAGAGAAATTTGAGCTCATGCGGAAGTTTATCAACGGTCGTTCATCCCACGCACCAGTCGCGAGTGGAGTAGGTATTGTGTAGGGCAGGCAGGATGGTAATGGTACCTCAAAATTGCGCTCCGCCAAACATTGTAAGGTAGCTTCCGGAGTACAAATATTGGTGTAGATGCAGATGTCAGTGTAGAGGGCTGCACAGCATTATATGCAGTGCAGAACTACAAATTTAAAGGTATTCTTCTAAATTTGTGGTGCAATCAAATGCACTGACACTGAAATGGTTTCTCAGCTTCCTTAACTAAACGTCGAGCATGCGAGAACTTAAATCGGATATTTTCTCCACTACAGTAATCACCTTGTATTTGGTGATGAATGTTGTATTAATGTTAATTCAGGGCAACTCTTATCTTATTAAGTTTTTTCTTCTCTGCGTACTTACATACGCATCAATGCAAATGTGAAGACAATTTCATACAAAGGTATACAGCGTGTTAGAAAAAGTGTCAGCCTTTTCGAGAAACGGTAGTACCGATGAAAACTAGAAAAAAACTGTAGTAAAATTTGGCTCTAAATGCATAACTAAAGAGCCATGGGCACTTGTTCATCCCCGAATTTTTTTTTTTGGTCATGAGTCTTCTGACTGGTTAGATGGGGCCCGCCACGAATTCCACTCCTGTGCCAATCTCTTCATCTGAGAGTAGAACATGCAACCTACGTCCTCAGTTATTTGCTGGACGTATTCCAATCTCTGTCTTCCTCAACAGTTTTTGCACTCTGCAGCTCCCTCTAGTATCATAGAAGTCATTCCCTGATGTCTTTTACAGATGTCCTGCCATCCTGTCCCTTCCCCTTCTCAGTGTGTCCCACATATTCCATTCCTCTCCGACTCTGTACAGAACCTCCTCATTCCTCAACTTACCAGTCCACCTAATTTCCAACATGCATCTGTAGTTCTAAATCTCAGATCGATTCTCTTCTTTCCCGGTTTTCCCACAGTCCGTGTTTCACTGCCATACAATGCTGTGCTCCAGACTTCATTCTCAGAAATTTCTTCCTCAAATTCAGGCGTGTGTTTGATACTAATAGACTTCTCTTCGCCAAGAATGACCTTTTTGTCAGTGCCAGTCTGCTTTTGAAGTCCTTGCTCCGTCCATCATCTGTCATTTTGCTGTCTAGATTAACTTCATTTACTTCGTGACCATCGGTCTTGATGTTACGTTTCTCGCTTTTCTCATTGCTACTACTTCTCATTACTTTCGTCCTTCTTCGATGTATCCTCATACCATATTCTTTACTCATTTGAATCTTCTCTCCATTCAGCACATCGTGTAATTTGTGTTTACTTTCACTCAGGATAGCAATGTCATCAGCGAATGGTACCAGTGATATCCTTTCACCTTGAATTTTAATTCCACTGCTGAACCTTTCTTTTATTTTCATCATTGCTTCCTCGATGTACAGATTGAACAGTAGGGTCGAGAGACTACATCCCGTCTTACACCATTTTTAATCCGAGCATTCCGTTCTTGTTCGTCCACTCTTATTATTCCCCCTTGGCTCTTGTACTTATTGCATATTACCCATCTCTCACTACAGCCACTCCTATTTTTCTTATAATTTAGAATATCGTGCACCATTTTACATTGCCGACCGCTTATTCTACGTCAACAAGTCCTATGAATGTGTCTTACTGCCATTTGCAAGCGCAACGGCAGAATTGTCTCGATGGTGCCATTACCTTACCTAAAGCCAAACTGATCATCATCTAAGACATCCTAAGTTTTCCTTTCCGTTCTTCTGTGTATTATGCTTGTCAGCAATTTGGATGCATGAACTGTTAAGCTGATTCTGCGATAATTCTCGCACTTGTCAGCTCTTGCAGTCTTCGGCATTGTGTGGATAATATTTTCCGAAAGTCAGATAGTATGTCGCCAGACTTCTACATTCTATACACCAGCTTGGATATTCGTTTTGCTGCCACTTCTTCCAATGATATCAGAAATTCTGTGGAATGTTATCTACCCTTCTGTCTGTTTCGATCTTAAGTCCTCCAAAGCTCTCTGAAATTCTGATATTAGTACTGGATCCCCCACCTCTTCTAAATCGACTCGTGTTTCTTCTTCTATCACATCAGACAAATCTTCCCACTCATAGCGGTCATCAATCTACTTTTTTCACCTATGCGCTCTCTCCCATGCATTTAACAGTGGACTTCCCGTTATACTCTTAATGTTACCACCTTTGCTTTTAATTTCACCGAAGGTTAATTTGATTCTTATACACCGAATCAGTCCTTGCGACAATCATTAACATTTTCGATTTCTTCAGATTTTCCCTGCAGAAATTTCGTCCAAGCTTCCCTGCACTTTCTATCGATTTCATTCCTCAGTGACTTGTATTTATGTATTCATGAATTTCCCTCGACGTGTTTCTACTTCCTTCCTTCATCGATCAACGGAAGTATTTCTTACCCACGGGTTCTTCGCAGTTGCCTTCTTTGTATCTATGTCTTTCATTCTAACTTCTGTGATTGCCCTTAATAGAGACGTCCATTCCTCTTCAACCGTACTGCGTACTGAGCTACTCCTTATTGCTGTATCTGTTGCCTTAGAGAACTTCAAGCGTATATCGTCATTCCTTAATACTTCCATATCCCCCTTCCTTGCATATTGATTCTTCCTGACTAATCTCTTAAACTTCAGGCTACTCTTCATCACTACTACATTGTGATCTGAGCCTATATCTGCTCCTGGGAATGCCTTACAATACAACATCTGATTACGGAATCTCAGTCTGGCCCTGATCTAAACTAACTGAAATCTTCCAGTATCACTCGGCCTTTTCCAAGTATACCTCCTCCTCTTGTGATTCTTCAACAGAGTATTCACTGTTACTAGCTGAAAATTACTACACAACTCAACTATTCTCTCTCTTCCCTCATTACTTTTCCCCAGTCCATAATGTAACTTTTTCATCTAATCCTACCTACCCCCACAACTTCATTCTAGCCCAATTTGACTATTAGATTTTCATATCCCTTTACGTACTTTATTACCCTTTAAATATCCTCATATACTTTCTCTATGTCTTCATCTTCAGCTTGCAACGTCGGCTGTATACCTGAACTATTGTTGACGGTGTTGGTTTGCTGTCGATTTTGATAAGAACAACCCTATCACTGAACCACTCACAATAACACACACTCTGCCGTACCTTTCTATTTATAACGAATCCTACTCCTGTTAGCCGGCCGCGGTGGTCTCGCGGTTCTAGGCGCGCAGTCCGGAACCGTGGGACTGCTACGGTCGCAGGTTCGAATCCTGCCTCGGGCATGGATGTGTGTGATGTCCTTAGGTTAGTTAGGTTTAAGTAGTTCTAAGTTCTAGGGGACTGATAACCACAGCAGTTGAGTCCCATAGTGCTCAGAGCCATTTGAACCTACTCCTGTTCTACCATTTTCTGCTGCTGTTGCTATTACCCTATACTTCTCTGACCAGAAATCAATGTCTTATATCCATTTCATTTCACTGAACCATACTATATCTGTATTGAACCTCTACATTTCCCTTTTCTAATTTTCTAGCTTCCCTACCACGTTTGAGCTTCTGACATTCCACGCCCCGACTCAAAGAACGTTACACTTTCGATCGTTATTCAGTCTTTATCTCATGGTCACTTCCCCTTTGGTAGTCCGAACACTAGAGTACCGAATTGGGGACTATTTTGTAATCTTTTGCTAGTGGAGAGCTCATCATGACACTTTTTTTGCAATTTCAGGTCACGTGCCCTGTGGATAAACATTATGTGTCTTTAATGCAGTGATTTCCATTGCCTTCTGCATCCTCATGCCGTTGATCATCGCTGATTCTTTCGTCTTCAGGGGCAGTTTCCCACGCCAAGGACAAGAGAGTGCCCTGAACCTCTGTCCGTTCCACCATCCTCTTTGACAAGGCCGTAGACAGAATGAGGGAGACTTCTTGTGCCGTAAGTTGACATGTTCCACATCCACGGAGATCTCCTCAGCACGGATCTATGGAACGAAAAACTAATCTAATCTAATCTAAAACCTAATCTAAAAGTCTTCGGCCTCCAGTGCTGATTGTTAATCGAAATTTAAGCGGTGGCGGGTTTCAAATTCAGAACCGAGGACGTTTTGATTACTAATCAAAGACGCTACTCCTAGACCATTTTACAACTCGTGTTAACTGGGCTTTTTTTCACGTTTTGCCGCACACTACCTGCCAACAAAATATAGAAAGTAAAGAATTTGAAACAAGGCAGATTTGTTGCACAGTATGGAAGACGAACAAGTGCTCACTGCTATAAGGTCTGCATTTTAGTGCCCATGTTTACTATACTTTTTTCCTTGTTTTAGTGGGTACTACGGTAAAACTTCCGAATAACGCACATCTGTGGGGAAAATGAAAATGTCCAGTTTTAGGAAGTGTCCGCTATTCAGGAAAGAATAAGAATACGGTATAAAATAGAGTACATTCAATTTACTGTAGACAGAGAAGTGCTATACTACTGTGTAAGTAAAGTACTGAGAATTGGTCTTTTTTAAGTACAGTACTGCATTAATAAATGCCCATACACTAGTATAATACAGTACTAAAATTTCTCTCATGCATTCTGGAAATTTGGTTTGAAATAATCACGTATTTTTTTCTGAAGCAGAGGTCATTTATAATTGTCTTCTCAGTATTTGTTTGGACACTAAACGTTAAATTGAGTCTCTCTTCGTCACTTCTCGCTAAAAAAAGTGTGTTTCAACTCTCCTACCTCTTTCACTGCCTGTTTACTTCAAGTAGTGAGTCCAGTTTAGTTAAGTCAACTTCGTCTTCATCTTCATTTTGTTGTTCATTCTCTACGTTGTCACCATACACTTCTTGATGAAGCTCTTGTATGAATTCAAATACGCTAGTTGACTTACTTTCTGTGAACAGTGATTGATCAATGTTGGCATATTCCTCAGTTCCACCACATTCCTCTACTTAAGTGTGAAGTTCAAGCACATGTTTCTTGAGGTTGCTTTCTTCGACACCGTTGTCAATCGCTGAAGCACGGCCATGAAAAATAAACATTGCCATCTTGAAACAGATGCTGGTTGTAATGTATGTTATTTGTTTAAGGCTGAAGAAAACTACAGATTGCATGTAATACGCTAACAGATTTTCCAATTTCATGTCCAAATTCAACAATGTCCGTTCAAAACAAAATATGTCTGAACACATTTTGTGTTTGTCAAAACACTTTGAAATTTGGAATAATCCTCTGAACCAGTTGTTGGCAACGTGAAGTTGAATTTGGTGGCAAAATTATTTTCACATTTTTTTGTGCAGCATCGCAATGGGATCTGAATTATCCATAAACAACCTCACTTTTCTCCTTTGTCTTTTCGTTCTTCTACCAAATGACAACCAGTACCTATTGCTCTCGTCATCCAAGATCGTTTATTACCATACCACTCCAGGTTCAATTTACTCCAGTCGATACCCTTAAAACATCCAGGCTTCACAGCGTTCCATTTGATTAAGGGCTTTTTTAGGTTCGCCTGTGTTTTTTTTTTTTTTGTCATCAGTCTACTGACTGGTTTGATGCGGCCCGCCACGAATTCCTTTCCTGTGCTAACCTCTTTATCTCAGAGTAGCACTTGCAACCTACGTCCTCAATTACTTGCTTGACGTATTCCAATCTCTGTCTTCCTCTACAGTTTTTGCCCTCTACAGCTCCCTCTAGTACCATGGAAGTCATTCCCTCATGTCTTAGCAGATGTCCTATCATCCTGTCCCTTCTCCTTATCAGTGTTTTCCACATATTCCTTTCCTCTCCGATTCTGCGTAGAGCCTCCTCATTCCTTACCTTATCAGTCCACCTAATTTTCAACATTCTTCTATAGCACCACATCTCAAATGCTTGGATTCTCATCTGTTCCGGTTTTCCCACAGTCCATGTTTCACTACCATACAATGCTGTACTCGAGACGTACATCCTCAGAAATTTCTTCCTCAAATTAAGGCCGGTATTTGATATTAGTAGACTACTGTGATATTAACACACAACAGAGCAGTGAGTTGTTCGTTTGGAATTTTGCCTCTTGAACGGTTTTACTGGCAAGATTTTTGATGGAAAGACCAGTCTTGACAGATAGAAATGTTTCTTTCTTGATAACTCTCGCAAATTCCTGTACCCTGTGTTGTCAATCTGACAACGCTTTCGTCCACTGAACTGGAATTACCACAAACGGTTATAAAAGAGATGTTGTGCCTACTCGTAAATTTGCCAAGCCAACCTACACATGCTTTAAGATCGTTAACCCCTAACTGCTTGGCGATTGCGAATGATTTCTTACGGATCAGAGGTCCAATAACTGGCAGCAAGGCAGCAACGCAGAACGATTTGAATGTCGAACTGTGAGCTTTTAAGCCTGGTATGCTGAGAAAAGCGAATTTACTGATAAGTTACCATTTCCGGTCCACGATTTCAGAATGCAATTTTTGTTTCTTAAAGTTTCACTGATCTGAGGTTTTCCAACAGCAGTACTCGTGGCCTTATCTCTAATCTAACCTTTTCCTTTTCGTAGACATTGGTTATCTCGACCTTTTCATTCACAGCTAACCGTTTCCCCGTGCTTCTCAGTGATGCTTCTGCTGGCGAAACGCTGATTTAAACGGGCGCCTTCACACATGCTTCTATGGCGCTTGGTGGCGGACCCCATAGCGATGGTGCGGTTTGACCAGCCAGGCAGTGTGTCGGCGCATATGAAAAGTCGGCACGTGAAGTCAGATTAGTAGTAGCAGCGGTATTATCAAAGCCTTTCGCGGCTGCATCAAAGCTCGTAACAGTAACAACTGCAACTGTTGATACTGGCGGCTTGCCGCGCCGCGCCATGTGAAGGTGGGAAGGTTAACGTACAACCGTCGTTGTTTTCACGCTGTCAGTTATTTGGAAGTTTTAATTGTGCAGCGTCTGTTGCTGAGAAGCGTTTGTTACAAGGGCTGATCTCATTTGGCAGGGGAATTTTAAAATGTCTCGTATTAAGAGGAGTCCACTGTTGGGAAGTGTCGGTTAAGAGAAGTATTACTGTACCACCTTTGAATGTATACATTTTTTAACCCTGCAGTGATCGCAATCTAAAAAGTCACGTCAGTGGTCGCATGGATTACATATGTATGCCATTTTATCAACTAAAAAAAAAAAGCGGCCATTGAATTTTCAAATATTTTTATCCAGTGTCTTATGTGTTACCCATTGCAATGTTTATTAAAAACTATCAATAAAAAGAATACATATGAACTAATATTTGAAAAAACAACAAACTTTTAACAGAAAGTCACAATTTTAAGGAATATAGCATCAATGGCGTATATGTACTTTCAAAAAACATGTATATGTGTAAAAACAAACTTAATCATGGTTTTCTGAACAAGAAATACAGACGATCTTGGAATTACCGGTGCCAACAAAATTTTTAGACACGTTACATACTTTTCTTGTATTTCTATTTCTTGATCTTTCGCAGCCGTAGCAGCGGCCCACAAAACTACTCTGTGTCATTCCCGAAGTTGCTGGCTGACTTTCCACGAGAGGAGTGCCAAGAAAGTGCATTATTTTGAAGGACAGTTTTCTTGGCTACATTTTTTGTCTGATTTCCGCTGAGTCAAAGGTTTTCTTTTGTCCTTCCGTACCGTGGCAACCGTTGTTGTTCTACTTTCAAACAGCTGCTTGGCAACATGGAGCGAAGAGAACTAATTGTCCATTTCTATAATGATGTTTCTGCGAACACAGGACGTACGACGCTTATTACTACATCACTTCTATCGCTACTCAAGCGATATGGCCCTTCCGGTTGTTTGCCTGCATGTATTTCCAAGTTGAAAACGTAGGGGTAGTGAGCATCCACCAGCGCAAAAACCTTCACTCCATATTTTGTGGGCGTGCTGAGAATGTACTGCCTAAAGTGACAGCGTCCCCTGAATGTTGTTCTACTTTCAAACAGCTGCTTGGCAACATGGAGCGAAGAGAACTAATTGTTCATTTCTATAATGATGTTTCTGCGAACACAGGACGTACGACGCTTATTACTACATCACTTCTATCGCTACTCAAGCGATATGGCCCTTCCGGTTGTTTGCCTGCATGTATTTCCAAGTTGAAAACGTAGGGGTAGTGAGCATCCACCAGCGCAAAAACCTTCACTCCATATTTTGTGGGCGTGCTGAGAATGTACTGCCTAAAGTGACAGCGTCCCCTGAATGCCAAAAGATGTTCATCCAAAGTTCTTTCAGCTCTCGGAACAAAGTATTGTTGAAAATTAGTAAGGAACAGATCAAATATTTCATGTATTGGAGCCCGTTTGTCAATTTTTGTACGCACTTCACGATCATTAATATCATCAAATTGCAAGGCCCTGATAAGAAATTTAAATCTGGCTTGTGCTCGATCGTCTTATTTTCAGCACTCCACTCATCAACGGAATCCCAATAAGTCCCCTTATTTCAGTTGGATCTGTATGTTTAACATCTCTCTCTCTCTCTCTCTCTCTAGAAAAATTATTCTTGTTGTGGTCTATTTTTACGTTAGTGTGTTTGGTTATGAGATAAATTGTATTATCGTCCAAAAAAAAAAAAAATAAAGACATGCAATCTTCGATAGTAGTTTTCTGTGGTGCTGTTCCTTTAGGACCAGGAGGAACATATACCATGTTATGAGCTCTAGTTAATTCTATAATGAGAATAGAAGCCTTTGACCGGATTGTGCCACCTACACCAGTATAAAAATCATTCCGTCTGCTTCTCCGGGATGGTTCATCACATGACAATTCAGGACTTTTCTCAGTTGCCTCACCAGGTACTTCTCCCTCTTGCTCAGACTCAGACTGATGGTCGTGCTCTTCCATAACGTCATCTCCTTCGTTAGAACATGAGTCGTGAATATCTTCCTCATCCTCAATCTCCTTCAGCCACGCCAAAATCCGAGTTTCTTGCCTCTGATCCATAATTTACCTTAATACAATGAAATTCTACTATTGTTTCAAATATTTCTTCATCGTAAAACAATGAATAGATATAATACGTATTCCAACAAATAAGAGGAAAAAGTGGACTAATAAAAAAAACTGTTTCTCGAAAATACTTGCGTAACAAGTCGCGCGGACTGCAGTGGTAGACCGCAGACTTTGACGAGGTCCTGTGAGGCAACCACACGTGACCGAGCTCACACAACACTGAGAGGGTCCGCCAACAATCCATCTTGAAGTAAACACAAGCTCTAAACATTGTCGCTTATGGGCTACCAAATTTATTTGAATTTTCACAGGTGGATTACATATGTTAACGTCCTATATTGTGTATGTTTCAAAAGTACATTTCCAAGCCGTAGGAACGAGCTCGTTATACCAAAACAAGAAAGATAGTTCATATAAACGAATGTCCGAATATCCTTGTTACCGATTTATTAGTGAAAGTTGATGTTCAACGCCTTTCTAGGTACAGCCCAAGGACTTTGTCTGTTCACCCGTTAGACTAGATGTTTCCTCGATGGCGTTGTGTTAACAGGGAGATTTGTTTATAATGGTCATTTGTCTGTCTTCATCGTCTCTATTATTCACAGGAACTATAGGTAGTGCGATAACCGAAAGCCCATGCTGGAAACATGGCAGAATATTCATTTCATTAACAGGCAGACACGATTTTTACGTATGGCCGCGTGTATGGTGATGGACACGAGGCTGCACGATAATATAGGGCTGCCTTTTCAGACCGAAGACTGCCGAATGATTCAAACTCTGTTGCTGGGTACATTCGCGTTGCCGAGACCGAATGCGTAGCGCCATAGACTGTTGGTCGAGGACGAACACGTGTTGCTCGTATTCCTGACCAGGAAGACTGCGTTCAGGCTATCGAGGAACACCTAGTTATCAACTGAGGATAAGGAGCTCTGGCTTGTAAAACGTTGCCAGGTACAGCATGAAGGATACTTCACGAGCAGATCATGTATCCGTATCATCTCCAACGCGCGCAGCTACCTATGGTTGCCGATCTCCCACCACGGGAGTATTGTACAAAGTGCAGATCCGTTGTTTGTCTCTTCGTCGTTGTTGTTTGCAGACAAGGCAACGTTTGGAACGTACGGAATGACAAATTTGCTGCAGAACAAACTAGATGTCAGCATCAGTTTAATATTAATATATGGCTGGAAGTGTACAGTCTTAGACATAAAAACTGACCGCCAGCTGGCCAGTCATATTTGATGCAATATTTATAGTTGGTTGTCTCTCTAATGTTAATTGTATTGATTCAGACTGTGCGTGAACACTAAAACACACACAATCACACACACACACACACACACACAGATTCCAGTGAGGGTGACAACTACTGTGCGTTGAGCAACACATGCACCAGTCAGTTCCTTAGTTGGCGTCGAGTGGATGAGATTCTTCAATTACCTTGCATTGCAAGAATTGTAAGGAGGAGACTGAAAGTAAATGGACTTGTATTCTAAAGAGCTGCGACAAAGCAAAGCTTGACCGATATCAGATAATTGTCCACATGGGTTCTGTGGACGAGAATACTTTTAGTAACCAACCTACCCACGATCATTACGTAAGATTTCTCGAAGGCATAGGGGCATTGATTTCATTAAGTCGTCGACAGTTTAGCGTGATGGTTTACTTCCCACCATACGTTTTCTATATTCGTCCAAAGGTCGCTTGCATTTGTAGGTCCACATGGCAATGACCTTGTTACCTCTGCCCATATATTTTCTATCTGGTTGATGTTCGGTGATCGTGGAACAAACCGCAACAGCTTTATGCTCTCTTGGCCCTGAAACCAATCTCGGACTGCTCTGCTATGATGGATGGGGCTCTGCTGTTGTAAATAAACTGTTATCTCGTTAGTTCATATATTTATATTTAAATAACGTATTTGTAATAAGCACATTGGATTATTATTTTCTACACTGTTTCAGAATTCAGGCTCTGTTATACATAAGTGACCTAGATTCAACAGTCCGATTAAGAATGTGGTTTACCCAGTCTATCATACGATGAGAGTCGTAGTCGCATATCCACATTAAGACTGGTATCGAAATGAAATTACAGAAATCGGATAATTTGAACGTCTGTTTTGTAACATTGCTGCGCACATAAATTCCTATGATGGAGTAACAGGTAGCAACTGTCTAAGAAAACGTGAGAAATATGTCTACTAGCAGCAATGTAATAACGTAATTATAATACATATTTATGTGATGTAAATACTGAATCGAACAATATACACCTATTTCAGTGGTGGGAAGATACACCGTATCGGATCTGCTGATGACATAATGACAATAATAATATTAATAATAATAATAATAATAAAAATAATAAAAATCCCGTGTGGCCGATAGTGAAAACCCTCCCCCATATGGGTGGTACCGAGGAAATCAAATACGTGGGGTGAACCAGATACTAACATAATCTTAAACGGCTACTCAATCCTCTGAACCCAAAATCCAGACACATCTGAGTGAAAATCACCGCTACTCTGGTCACCGTCTGTTAGCTCAATGAGCTCGGCTGAAAATACTTGCTTCCAAAGGCTTCAACACCCTCTGGTCCTGACCGGTCCTGGAACCACCCTGGCCAAACCAATGAAACACAAACAAACATGAACTGTGCAAGCGAAGTCAACTTTACCGCAGGTGGTACACAACCCGCCTGTCGACAGGCGGCAGTTGGATTTTCGGATTCTGGTGACTCCAGGTTAGCACGGCAGAGAATATCGAAGATCTCTGGTAAATTTTCCTACAAGCTGAAAACATGCATTTGAAAACTAAACATCGATACATTGATCCAAACACGAAAACTAAATAATCTCACAAAAGAAATCGACCAATATAAATTTCTCATCCTTGCTCTCCAAGAACCATGACTAATTGGCAATGAAACCATGCATTACGGGAACCATTGAATCGTCAACAGCAAAATACAACAAAAGGTAGCGAAAGGTGTACCAGTCTTCGGCATTGCAATTCTCGAACACAGATCTATTATCAACTCTGTCAAAGAAATCAAGCCCATCAACAATCGACTTATGACTATGCTCATCCAGAGCCCCAGTAAAAAATATACACTTATCAATGCACATGCCCCCAACAACATTGAAAATAAGAAAAACACCCAAAATGTCCAAAAATTCTGGAACACACTCGAAAATACTATGAACAAAATTCACCAAGGTGACGTGAAAATACTAATGGGAGACTTCAGCTCTCTATTTGGGACAGAAAAAAACCTGTAGAAAAATCATTGATACAAATTCAACACACCGAAACGCTTAGACCAACGGCATAAATCTGACTGACATTTGCCAACAATTCAACCACAAAGGGATGTCTTCCCACTTTAGGAAAAAACCAGTTCCCAGGTAACAAACATGCTTGGCTACCAGGTGCAAGCTGCTTTCGTTCGCATTTCGAGACTCGCTGAAAGCCAGATTTTTAATTCTTTTGTAGTAGAGCTACAAGCAGGCAGATACAAAGTCAATAAGGGAACCGTAAGATAACGCTCGGGCAAAATTGGTCTTGCTACTTTCAGTAACCTTTAGTGTCAGAGCGGAAACCTTACGGTACTGCCAAATTCATAATGCCACTTTTGTTTTCTGCCGACATTTTTTGTTGTTGTTAATACACAATTTTATCCATGAAATGCCACATTTTCATAATAATTGCGAATGATACAGGAAATGAAGTAAAAACAGATCTTTTCGAAGTCAAAAGTCGGTGATATCCTACTAATTCGTGTTAAAATAGGCTCAATAGTCTTACAGACACTTAATGCTTCATTAAGATATACAGCCGTCATGATGTTTCTGTAGTAAGCTGAATTTAATTTGTATTAGTACAGTGAATATTTTAATTGCATTTTCCATTAGTTTACTAAACGCCACAGTAATTATCAAAGAGAAATTAATCAGCAGCAGAATTTTCTTTCACGATATCTAAAGCGATCTGACAATGCTAAAGTTGTTTACAAATTCTACGCCAGTAGAAACCTACTGGTTCTAACGATGTCATTAAACCAGAGTAGTTTTAAGAGTATTTTCGTCTAGAAATGAATTGTCTTGACGGTTGATCGATCAAGAGTGGGAAAGGTAATTTTTACAAATATATGACGAGAGGGACAAGTGCTAGAGAGAGGACTTCCCTGTCAATACAAGCACCTGCGAGACGACTTTCCTATCAAACTCCTGGATAGTTTTGTTTCTCAAATCAACAGAGTGCGTTATCATGCAGTAGCACAGGAGATGTAGTTTTGTTGCTCGATTTTCTTACACTGCGACAGAAAGGTGTCTCAGTTGTTGGCAACAAATTCCAGCAGTTTTGCGCACACCCCTTGGGGCAGAATTTGTAGCCCAAAACACACTTTTGGAGCTATCGGATGTAAAATATTATGTTTACACCACTCTTTGCTCGCGTTTACGTCTTTTGGTGGGGCTCAGCCTTTCATTTCTTCTTAGGAAGCTAACGGTAAAGACATCATAACACGTCGCCAGTAACAGTACTGCCACAGGAATGCTCAATGAGCGACCTGATGACGTCCAATAATAGTCACTCCGTTGATTTTTGTTGTTTCGAATTAGAGCATGCAGTACTCCTACACCAGACTTCTGAACTTTGCCTGTTGAATGCAAATGTCGAATGATGGTAAAATGGTAAAGTATCACATATCAGTAGTCGAGACTTCCTTAATGTGGAAAATCATTCATGCCAGAACGATCTATGTTGAAACAAGAGTATCTTTTTCTGGCGTATTTTTCCCAAAAGCACTCGCTCCACACACAGTTCAATTCTTTCTAGCTGCCTCGTCTGCATTCTCCCCTCTGTTATAACAAAAGTAAACGTTGTGTTGCAGATGTTACACCTTTTTCCACTTGCGACTCAATTTTACAATTCTTAACTGTAGTTCATGATTTTCAAGTATGCAACATCCAGTGCTTAACTGCAAGATGATAACTAGAACTTCAAATTCGAAAATGACAGTTGATACATACACCGACAGCGTGGCGACGCGTTCAATCAGACTCGTAACTTTAGACCGAAATGTGGAAAAAAAATACAGTTGGACGCGAACACGCGACTGTAAGTTTAGAATGCACGACGATTACCACTAGACCACGGGCTCACACAACCCAGGAACATCTCGGAAGTAGACAACACTTCCTCCTAACACTTCTGCATCTTACAGTGTTGCCAGATTTTGCAGAAGGCCGGACTTAGAAATGTCAGGGGCGGTCAGTTTTATTGGTCACCTTAAGTGAACGACTCGGACATAGTCTCTGTGGCTGCCGGCTGGCGGTCAACTTTTATGTCTAAGACTGTACGTGATTGTCTTGTAGGACCACGCATTTTTCCAGCACGTCTGACGCTTGCTGTCTTCAGGGACTTTGTCCAGACACTCTTCACATCTTAGTAGAAGATTTGCACCTGCAAAGGAAAAGCCGCATTACACTTGATGGAGCCCCAGCACATTTCTGTTTTCAGCTTTCGAAATACACTAGCAGGTACTTACCACGCGATTTGGGTAGAGGAGGACCGGTTCCGTGGTTTGCACGCTCCCCTGACCTCGTACCGTTGGATTATTATCTCTGGTGTCACCTTAAACTATTTATCTATGCCCCAGACCGACCAAATGCAGAAAATTTTCACTGGTGCCTTATGGATGTCTGCGAAACGATTCGAAACGGCGAGGGATTTTTTAAAAGGGTGCAAAAGCCAAATCGATGAGTACCCGCATGTTCAGATGTAAGAGGATGTTTATTATGAGTTTAGGAGTTGATGAACCCCAGCAAGCTAAATTACAATCTTAAATTTATTATGCGAAAACGAAGGACATTCAGACATATGTTTGTGTTAACGTTTTTCTTGTGTTGGTTTAAGAAGCCTACCCAGGAGTTGATAAAAAGTTTTTAATTAAACACTCTGTATATCACCATTTTTTATATGATTACTTTTTAACGCATATGTAAAAGACATTATTTTGATCCAAGAGGAGATAATCTGTGCACATTTTTCTTAAGGGCAGACGGTGGCAGAAATAATGAAAAATTGACAAATTATTTTTATTTGCTACTTTTTAAACGTCCCCTCAGAAAAATTTATGAGTTTCAGTGCTGATAAACCTACTACGTCATTTGATTTTCAAACAGGTGAGCAGAACTGAACGTACTCAGACATTTCTCTCTTTACTTATTCCTATCAACATTAAACTGACACAATACTTTAACGCAACGCAATCTGACTTTCAATAATCTCTACAAAAGAATGGCCCTGACTAACAATAACCTATACCTTTCATGAATCACTTACCTCACAAAATTCTTCGTTACTCGAACTACTGCAATACAGCTAACGCCAATACTGCCAGCTAAATAAAAGATTCTAACTACTGAAGGCACTAACTACTGAGAGGCATACTTAGGAAATAAAAGATTTTGATAGAGAACAAACAATGGATTTACCTTAATAGTGTTAAAAAGTCATAATATCAGTTCATGGCATCCAGTCTTACTAATTTACTGTCTCTGATGGACACACGTCTAGATCATCCACTCTCAAAACTCCGTCATCTCTCTCCCCACATCCACCAATGCTGGCGGCTCACCTACCACTACAACAGAGAATATTTCAACAATGCCAACCAGCCACAGACTGCACACAGCACAGTCAGTGATTTTTATACAGAGCGCTACATGGCGTTACCAACATAAAAACCTAAACAGCCTACTTACAATTTGATAGTAAATATAATTGAGATTATTATCCCAAATTGTTTCCTTGAAATTCGAACTACAAATGGCATAAAAAAATTAAAACCCTAAGCAGTGTAATGCGTCAAGCCAGCTTTTCAATATACCAAATGGAGGAAAAATTTTATTTCAGAATTTTGCGTCTGAACCTAGAAAATATAGCTATAGAAGGCTGTAATTTTTTGTATACATTACAGCAGTGTTGTAAAGAAGGCTGTGGAGCCATTTGCTGGTTCAATCAGTGTGGTATAGAAGGCTGTGGAGTGCTGTAAAAAGGTTTTGTGCTGGTCAGTGGAATTCGAGTGACACTTGATTTATTGTGACATTCTTAGTGAAATGTTGAATTTGTTGATTCCTTTTTACAATGCCTAGGCCTGGTAAGGTATTTAAAAAATGTAGTAAGTCCCATATTTCCAATATAAAGCGAAAACTGAAATTGAGGTTAGGGTCAGGCCTGCAGATGCAAATATTAGCTTGTCTCCAAGTGCATCTAAATGAAAAGTTGGGACAGGGATTGTGTCAGAAGAAACAAATCACGACAGAAAAATAGGTTTCAGAATTGTGGATCTGGAAATGGTGGCAGAAGTACTTAGAAAAGCCTGAAAGTACTCTGTTTGTGGAAGAAATGTGGATTTGGTTGATGATGGAAAGAGAGAAGGTTTGGTTTGCACATTGCACATTTTGTGTCAAAACTGTGATGCTGACAGACCATTCAAGACATCAAAGGTCAGTAATAGAATCTATGAAGCCAATATGAGATTTGCTTATGGACTAAGATGTATAGGGATTGGAAGAGATGATGGAAACCTTTTATGTGGTATTATGAACATGCCTCATCCTCCCCTATAATTTTCTGCTATGAATACTGCTCTCCTCAATGCAGTTGCAGTAGTAAGTGAAGAGGGCATGAAAATTGCAGTCCTGTGGGCAATTCAAGAAAATGTGAAGCAACTAATAGCAACCATATAGCAGTTTCCTTTGACAGTTCCTGGATGAAGAGGGAGCATACTTCACTGCATGGAGTTTCCACAATATTGTTGCAGGTAAAGAAACAGAATGGCAAGAAGCCCATAAAGCTGTTTGTAGCAGAAATTATGCAGGCTCCAGTGGTGGGATGGAAGCTGCAGATATGAAATTCCTTTTCCATACATCTTTGCAAAAGTATGGAGTAAGATACATACAGTATTTAGGAGATGGAGACTCTAGTGATTTCAAGAATGTAGTTGAAAGTCAGCTCTATGGAAAAGATTGCACTATTGAGAAACTGGAGTGATTAGGCCATATTCACAAGAGGATGGGTGGACGACTCTGAAGACTTGTTGCAGACAATAAAGGCAAGCTACTAGAGGATGGGAAGCCAATGGGAGGTAAAAACAGACTAACAATGAAGAGAATTGACAACCTACAAGTCTATTATGGTGTTGCAATTAGAAGTAACCTCACAAGCTTGGACAGTATGAGGAACGCAGTATGGGCCATTTGGTGTCATTACTTGTCTACAGACACTACACCTCAACATGGCCTCTGTTATAATGAATGGTGCCAATTTTTGAAAAGTAAGGAAAGTGGGGAAGCTTGTACCCATAAAAATTACCTTCCTTATGAGGTTTTGATGGCCATTAAACCAACTTTTAGAGCATTGGCTTCACCAGAACTGCTAGGAAAATGTTTGCATGGGAAAACACGGAACCTAAATGAAAGTTTCAAATCTCTTATTCGGAAAAGATGTCCAAAGACTGTGTTTGTTTCCAATTTAGTGGTGAAGATTTCTGCATTGCAAGCTGCAGCAGTGTTTAATGATGGGAATGTGGCAAGACTTCACATTCTCAGCAAGTTGGGCTTTACATCTGGAGGCTTCACTGAGCAAATACTGCGTATCATCGATAAGCAAAGAGTCGTGAGGTGGAGACTTCAGTCCAGAACATACAAAAAATTGCTAGGCAAAGGAGCAGAGAAGCTAAAAGAGCTGAAGAGCATGATGAGAAAGAAATGGAATATGGACATAGGCAGTTTTAGGTAAGGTATGATACTTTTTTTTTTTACGTTTCATCTAAACTTTAAAATGACTTTTCTGCATCTTAAGGTTTTCTGCTTTCAGGAACACATATCAAATACTACTGGGGAGATTGCAATGAAATTTGGCACACCTATTCTTTTACTTTGAAGCAATATTTAGGTGGAACAAAATTTTAATCGAGATATTATACACAGTTTTGTGGTTGATAATATATTGAAAAGTTTGCTTGTAAAAAATGTTCGAATCCAAAATATCACAGAAAATAATAGCATTAATTTACCAAAAAGTTACTGCACTTAATTGTACACCTATTAGTGTAGATTATTTTACCATTAAAAAAATTTGCCAAATTTGCCTCTAAATTATGAAAAATTGTACTTTAAACAATAATGCAATAAAAATTAAAAATTATCTCACCGCATTAGATTGTTATTAAAAATTCTGAATTTTTTAAAAATCATGTTAGATCTCTACACATAAGTGTGCAGAATTTCAATGAGATTGAACAAAAAATTGCAAAGATATGGATTTACAAAAATATCAGTGCAAGACTGCCACCGTCTCCCCTTAAGATGAAAAAGCAAATATTAGTACAGAGCTAATGCTGGGGCGTGGATATGTGAAGAGTTATGTTAGTGACATGAAAAAGCAAACAGAAGTAGAGAGTTGATGTTGGGACGTGGATATGTGAAGAGCCACATTAATGATATGTCGTTTAATTAACGGAAAAGAGTGTTCATTTTATTGAAAGGAGGCAGTTTTCTTTGAGGTAAGAGTCGGAAGCTCTTAGGTGGAGAAGGGGATTATAATACTGAGGCGGTGGAAGCGGATTGGACGTACACACAGGACAGGAATGCAAAAGTAGCCAGAAGATTATCACAGCAGTCAAATTGTTGCAACAAATTATTCTATTTTACGAAGAGGTACAGATTTTGAAATTATCAGCAACGAAGAGGAGACACAAGAAAAAGATTTCAGGAACTTAAATTACCGCAGAAAGTCGACGCAGAAGCACAGATGATTTTCAAAACAAAGAATCAAGACTTCGAGAGTACAAGGGGGTAATAGTCACCATCACTAAATGAGAGTATACCCTGCATATACAGAGACTGAATACTAAATAAACAAAAACGTTATGTCATAAGAGAGATAGAGTGAAGCTCCGAATTACAGCTGTCATACGGACTGTGTAATAAACGTTGTATGTTATAAAGTTCTCGTATTTCAGAAGGTGGATGGTGAGATGGCCTATTAATGCCAAAAAGAATATAATGTAACGATTAAAGGACTCGTTAAAGTTAAAAGTGACGGTTTCAACAAAAAACGGCGGCACACTACTACACTTTATGTGGGTGTCCATTGTGTGTAAAAAGCTGTGTGCGTATGCCATTCCATCAGATATCAGTCCCATGGCCTTTCTAAAAGAGTTTAAAAGCCTGAACTGTAAGATTTACACAGCAAAACGGCGTACCAGAGCAGCAATTGGAAGAAATAAACTCGTTGTTCACAAGATGGCTTGCTACCATCTTACAGTCTTCGCGTCCATCGACGAGCACGTGACTCCTAGCAGCTCCAGGGATTGGATCAGTGGATGACACTGGGTGAGCAAGCAAATGCAATTTCACTGATGTCAGCCATTATTCTCGTCGAATAAGTAACTGTTTACTGTGATATGGAATATTACTCACGGGCTTTAACTAGAGATAGATAACTGTAAAAGATTTTATAGATATGCGAGTTATTCGGAATAAATGTCACGATTAATATGAAAAGTTAAGACTTAACATTTATACGTAGCATTGTCGCAGTCAAATGTTTTATATCACTAATTAAAATCGACTGTGAAATCATACTATGCTTTCTTACATCCAGGTAGCTCCACAGATACTTTACAACAGTTTATACATCCGTAATTTTACACAGGAAAATCCACTACATTGATGCGGGTAGAATGGAAACAACTGATATTGCTCCTTGTACTGAAATCACTCATTTTCGCATTGTTGTGGGGTTACGTCAGTGACTTGTTGTGGTCTACATTACATCGTTAGTGTATGTTCATCCGTGGGCTTGAAGTACACCTATCAATTGAATAAATTTAAATGTAATCGTTGTCATTGCAGTTTTCTGGCCCATGCAATTTCTATCACATTATATGAAGAATTCTAATCATAATTTATCACTCCGATATGTATTAACGACAGCACAACGACATGGTGTATCAAATTAATTTTGTAACTCGATTTAGAATATGATAAAGAGGACGCAGTAAGCTGGGGCAGAGACTTATCAACATATGCAGATGTAATTTCAGCATGCTTGAGGAAAATATGTTGGCATTTTTGCCGTTCAGGGAGTGTATTTATGACCTGGTAATCTAAATGATAACCACAGACTTTTTTTACACTCTGTTTGAAAATACCACCACAAACATTCAGTTTGTTCGCAATAAGATTTCAAAGCGATGCAAATATCAGGTATTTATTTCGAACGTCAATTCCTACAAATACCTTGGTCTAACTATTTGAGGGGATATGAAATGGGATGATTACACAGGCTCAGTTCTTATCTAAGGCTGGCGTTAGACTTTAGTTCTTTGGCAGTATACAGGAAAAGCCGATTTAGTTAACAAAGGAGCCTGCTTGGAAAAATCTTTTGCGACCTGGGTATAATTGTCCACTTCACAAAATGTAAAATCTTACTGTATTGTAACTTGGGGACTAGCCACAGCCTTGGCGATTGTTTCCAGGACGAATTTTTCGCTCTGCAGCGGGGCGTACTCTGTGTGCCGACTGTTGACACATCTGTGGCGTTACGAGACCTTTTGTTGCAAGGGTGGCGCCACTTGTAGGCAGCGCTGGGCAATTGTGAGCCCGGAGTGAGGAACTCGGTGGTGGGCCGAGGACGAGACAGTTTCGTAAGCACTTCTAATTCAAATGTTCAAATGTGTGTGAAATCGTATGGGACTTAACTGCTAATGTCATCAGTCCCTAAGCTTACACACTACTTAACCTAAATTATCCTAAGGACAAACACACACAACCATGTCTGAGGGAGGACTCGAACCTACGCCAGGACAAGCCGCACAGTCTATGACTAGAGCCATAGACCGCTCGGCTAATCCCGTGCGGCGACACGACAGTCAATCACTGGAAACGTGTCGGCTCTTCGAGTGAATCAAATGTTTGCTACACTAGGTCGATTGTCCTCTCCACAAACGTCATCACCGACGTGAATGGCAGCTCAAGGGATGAAGGCTGATGCGAGCACTATTATGCTATGGTAGACATC
The DNA here is from genome assembly GCF_023898315.1 of Schistocerca nitens. Taxonomy (NCBI): domain Eukaryota; kingdom Metazoa; phylum Arthropoda; class Insecta; order Orthoptera; family Acrididae; genus Schistocerca; species Schistocerca nitens. The sequence continues at coordinate 544,053,408 of NC_064619.1, read as the reverse complement.
ATTGGGCGCTTGCATATGACCTTGGTAGTAATCAAAAACACACTGTGTAAGGTGTCAGGCTGTAAGTAGGCTGTTTAGGTTTTCTTATTGGTAACGCCACGTAGTGCTCTAAATGAAAATCACTGGCTGTGCTGTGTGCAGTCTGTGGCTAGTTTGCATTGTTGTCTGCCATTGTAGTGTTGGGCAGCTGGATGTTAACAGCGCATAGCGTTGCGCAGTTGGAAGTGAGCCGCCAGCAGTGGTGGATGTGGGGAGTGAGATGGCGGACTTTTGGACAGAGACAGTAAATTTGTAAGACTGGATGCTATGAACTGATGTGTGTATATATATATATATATATATATATATATATATATATATATATATATATATATATATATATATATAATGACTTTTGAACACTATTGAGGTGAATACATTGTTTTTCTCTATCAAAATCTATCATTTGCTAACTATGCCTATCAGTAGTTAGTGCCTTCAGTAGTTTGAATCTTTTATTCAGCTGGCAGTAGTTCGAGTAACATAGATTTTTGTGAGGTAAGTGATTAGTGAAATGTATAGGTTAATAATAGGTAATTCTTTTGTAGGGATTTTTAAAAGTCAGTTTGCGTTGCGCTAAAAATATTGTGTGTCAGTTTAAGCACAGTCATGTATAATTTTTCTAAGGGGACGTTTCATATGGCGACCCTGCCAGGATACCTCACTGGAATCTTCTGATTTTTTCTTGTAGTTTGTATAATTAGTGTAGCTTTTGTTTATTGCTAGCCCGTAATTGTAAAGAGAATCTCCTTTGTAGTTGCAGTCTTTCATTATTGTACAGTAAAACAGTTGTGGCATGCATGTAGATTTGCACCAATTATTTCGCAGCTGTGCTTGCATTTCACTAGATATTTTTTCAGTGCTATGTTAATGTGTTTTCTTATTTTTGTTCTTCAAATTGTGCTTTTCTGTGTTATTTTGTGAAATATTGTGACAATTATGGCCTGTGAAAAACGTAATACTAGGCTGCAAAGTAAACTGAGAAATGACAGTGAAGACGAAAGCAATGTGCTAGCGCCACCGTGTAATGAATTAACTAATGTTCAAAGTAGTAATTTCGTAATTGTGCGTAGGGAAATGGAGCAGGCTGCAAATAATGGTGTAGGCAGTGAAACAATTAGTGAACAGAGAGGTATTATCGATCGATCGGTCGGCAACAGCCCGCCTCAGGAATCGGGAATGACAGGACAGAATCTTGTAAATACTGCAGATTCAGGTTTTGGATCCTCACCGTTTTCTCAAATAAGTCGAGACACATTTTCTGCTTGTCAAAATGTGAATGTTGCCGGTGCAGCTTCACTGCAGAAATGCTCTGAGGAACATGTTTCAGACACCAGTGCATTGTTATTACAGTTAATGCAACAAATGGGACAAAGGCTACAAAAGTTAGACACAATGGAACAACACCAGAGACAAACACAGCAACAGTTAGACGCAATGGAACAAAACCTTCTTTGAATTTAGACTCAGTGGAACATACGCTTGAACAAACACGTGAAGATTTAACTACTGAGTTACATAAAATCGAATCGAAATGTCAATAAGTTTGTAATGACGTAAAAACACAAATTTATGAGCATTTCCAACCTATTTTTTCGCGGCATGAAAATACATTACAGAATCACGAAGCAACCATAAAAGAACTGCAAACTATTGTTCATGAAAATCATGAGACCTTGCAAGCTAAGATTGACTCAGTTGCATCTACCGATTTAGTTACGCAACTTGCAAAAACTCAGGGAAACTTAAAGGACACTTAAAGATACGATTTCAACACAAATGGACACTCTGAAACTTGGTTCAGAAAAACAGACTGAGGAAATAAGTTCACTATCAGAGAAAGTAGCCGAACTTTCGCATCAGTTCAATAACTTATCTACAAAGGTGGATGATGATCTGAATGACACAAGACCTGTAGCCTTCACTGACACAGAAGAGTACGAACAAATTAAGAAATTCAAACAAAATCAGAATCAAACACAAAAAGAGAAATCCGGGAAGTACAAGATCAGTTGGCACAAGTAATACAAAAATTACATATTTCAGAGGACACTCGCGCTCCAACACAGGAAGAGAGACTTAGAAATACGGAAAAGCCACAAAATAATAACACAGGGCGTTTCGAAAATTATGAAAGAAATTGGCAAGGTGCACCGAATTTTGAGATGGAACCGCTGACACGACGTAACAATGACCGATATACTACTCGCCGACACTATGATTTTGACTATAAGCCGTTCATTACTACACGTAAATTCAAAACATTTAAGAATTCTGGCAACGACATTCATCCACAAGCGTGGCTCCATCAATTCTCTCATTGTTTTTCTCCCAACTGGTCATTAGAGCACAGATTAAAATTTATGTGTGGCTACTTAGAGAATGAACCAGCTGAAAGAATGCGATTGGTCATTCACGATTCTCACAGTGAAGGAGAATTTTATCATGCCTTCCTCTCAGCATATTGGTCTCAAGCTACACAAGACCGAGTAAAACATAGCATCATAATGATGAAACATTTCGAACAATCTGAATTTTCCAGTCTTGTGAAATATTTTGAAGACATGTTGCACAAGAATCAGTGGCTGTCAAACCCATACAGCCCCTCAGAACTCATCCGCATTTGCTTAATTGCGTGAACATTTACGACATATTATTTTGGCAGGACGTTGCAAAGACGACATTGAAGCTTTTCTGGGACTCTTACAAGAGTTGGAAACTGACACTGACAATCGCGGGACGCGAAAACAGGAACACAACAATTACAGGTCACATCTGTCACAATTCTGCGATGAAAGAAATAATAACTGGACACGACAAGACTATTCTTACAAAGTAAATCGTGACCAAAACAGACACCACCCGTATGAAAACCGTTGGCAGAGTAGTAATAGTTACAGAGAAAGATCGCATTTCCATAGTAATGAATACAACAGAGAAAATCATAGAAACAGACAATATGGGAACCAAAATAATTATTATCACAAGAGACAGAATAACTTCATACACAACAGTCCTCCGCGCAGGTACTACTCAGGGAGAAGTTCTCCACCACGTGACTGACAAGAAATTAATTACTGAAATTACCGACATGACGACAGACGATATAATCATTACGACAGACCTGAATTTCATCCCAACTGGCGAGATTCAAACAGGGTTGGGCCCTCTCGGCAAGAAGAATTTGTAGAAGTTAGGTCTCCTAATCCCAATACCGACGCACGCCAACAAAGAGATAGCAGACAATAACTCGCACCACAGGCAGCCACGTGCGCCGGCTGGCTCAGAGAAAAAAAAACATAGATGCTAAACTTGAGAAAAATTTGATCATTCTTTGCCGATGTACCATATACCACATGATAATTCCGCTGAAGCTGGAGCTCTGCATAGTAGGAAGAGTAAAGACTTGTACCACATTTCACGTGTAAAATAGTTTATTGAAAGATGATCTGCTTTTTCACTTAGTCATTGCTATAAAATTTTTCACTTCTCGTTACTAGTACTCTTTGTCACACTTAGAAACTGTTAACATGCAACAATGATTTAAAGTTAACTATCCAGTCAAGAACCTAGGCAACTTATTTAGACAGTAATTACGAATGCATTTTTATAGTGAACAGACGTCACAGTGTTATTGGGTGTACATTCTTCCTTGTTCGTTACATGATTATGTAACGACTATAAGGCTCACATACTTAGAACGTATACCGGTATTGCTAACGAGATTGAAATGCAACATTTTGGTTTACTTGAAAATACATTCTTGATTTAAAGTGCTTTCTGAGATATACCAGATGACACAGTGGTTAGTTTATTTGACAGCTATACGATTATATCACGACGCTACTAATGAGTGACACAATTTATATTATTGCTTTTGCGCTGTATCTGTTTTATATCTGCACAGTTTTTCTGAATTCTTCTGGAAAGCAAAACATGTTTTAGTAGTATTTTGTCGTATAGCTACAATGAGACAGCCTTTTCCGTAGCACAACAATACGTTACAGCACAGTACTTTCTTCATCATGGCAATAAGCAAAATAACTACGATATCTATACACAAAGCATTTCACTTTTGTTTATCATGAGGTAAGTACATTGACTTCTGCAGCACTTAGTTTTCGGAGGACAATAACTACGACACTTCCACAGAATTATCTTATAGCAAGACGCACATTTAGCGCTACAGTACACATTTTTGAGTGATTAATCTTGTACTTAAAACATTTATTTTTAAAGATTTTTGAATTATAATGATACAAAGGTTTTTCCTGATACATTTCATTCCATTGCTTTAATCTGTAACACCTGAGGGTATAATTACATTAATCCTCAGGGGGGTACACGCCTACATTGTGCACTATGTGTTTGGCAAGCACAAGGAGCCCTAGCTAATATGGTATTTGCTTATACAACTTTACACATCGTTATCATATTTCTCTAACACATAAATTACACAGCTATCTGATCATTTAACTGAGAGAGACAAACATGTTTTTCTTACTATGTCAGTGACAGATGTTTACGCAATTACACAGTTGGATAACTTCACACTTATGAAATTGTATTTTGTCTGTACTTTGTGAACTGTTCACATTTTTTCAGAACCATTGTGATATTATGAGAGCTTTGAATGATGTATTTGGTATGGGATCATGATTTTTAAAGTACGTTTGAGGTAGATGACACTATTGAAATGAGCAGAGAATTCTTTTTAGGTTTTGAAATTATTACAGAAAGCTACGACGATTGAGAATTGAGTGAGTTGTTATAATATTATTATGACTCTGTGTATTATGCTGCTGAAGTATGTTTATGATCAATAAGCTGATGCTACCGTATATAATATAAATGTGATTACGTGTTTATATGAATAATGAATAGAAGTTAGGGACTCTGGTTTGTGAAAAAGTATGTTGGTAGCCAAGAAACGTACTTTAAGAGTTATGAAATTTGTGTAAATGCGTGAATGTATCACAATGCTGGCGAAAATTTTTTGGACACTGTTATATTCGAGATTTTGTTTCTACACACTTCCAATGTAAATATCTAACCTTTGAATTTTTTTATTTTATATGAGACTGTCACTGTAGTGGAAACTGCTACCGTAAATATTTCAGTAAATAAGGTAGATGAACTTCACGTAATGTGCTGTAGAGGCCCATCCGAGCGACAGTCACCTGCCCGCATCTCGTGGTCGTGCGGTAGCGTTCTCGCTTCCCACGCCCGGGTTCCCGGGTTCGATTCCCAGCGGGGTCAGGGATTTTCTCTGCCTCGTGATGGCTGGGTGTTGTGTGCTGTCCTTAGGTTAGTTAGGTTTAAGTAGTTCTAAGTTCTAGGGGACTCATGACCAAAGATGTTAAGTCCCATAGTGCTCAGAGCCATTTGAATTTTTGACAGTCACCTGGGAAAAAAAGGTATTAGTGTGTGCCTTTCAGAGGCACAGGAGAAAAAAAAAGAAAGAGAGAGAGACTATTATCCTCGCTATTGACATTTATTTGTAGAAAGCATCGCAAGTACGACACGCTCAAACCTGAAAACATATGATTATACTGTGGAGCTCTTAGTTTATGATATTTACTGAAATGCCTAATGAAATGATGAGAAACATTTTTACATCTATTGTCTTTCTAGTTGAGAGATTGCTCAATTTGTTTAATATCTAGTTTCTAGCTGCACTGCAGCATTGGTTAAAATAAAATTTAATAGATGTACTAATGTAAATATTTTCTGTCTACAGATCCAGTAGATAATTTTTTTATGATTTACTTCCAAGAAAATGAGGGAGCACAAAAACACATTTCCCTTCACAGGAACTGCATACATAATTTTCTTTTCATCTACTAGGTAATTTATTTCATAGAAAAAGTTTTTGTGGTGCATCACTTTAATTACATAGACATTAAGATGTGAATATACATTTCTCTTATCTGCATTGTTGTATTTATTGTACTATTTTTTCCGTGTGTGAGTTTGACATGTTTAGATATAAGTTACTGCATTTGCTGCTGCCGTTTGCCAGGCATAGCGCTACTGAATTTCACTTTGTATTACTCTGTTAAGCCAGTTTTACTACTGATTTATTTTTCTTGTTGCTGCGTATCGGCTCATTAGTTGTAATGTTGCATTTGCTCTGTTAATTTAGATTTATTGCTGCTAGCTTTGCCAATTTGCATTTTTTGTCATTGCTGTTTGCGTTAATGGTTTTTGTGCTGCTGCATTGCCTCGTCCCTTAGTTTAGCATCTGAGCTCAGTAGATTTAAGTTAGCTTAAGAGGGGGTATACTATATAAGAGAATGAATTGCGATGAATTGAAAGAAATGCACTGAGAAGTTATACGAAAAAAGTACAGTAAGCAGGTATAGATAGGCCTTTTTGGAAATAATGAAGAACAAAGGGAGATCTCCGAGAACTAAAGAAAGTTTTTTTTGCAAAATACTGCAGTTAAACAAACCCTGTCCTTTCCTTGTGTTATCCCATTATGTGTTTGTGTACCCTTGGGTATTTGTGTTCTTCCTGTCTTTATGTGTTTATCTGATGAGAGTTACATTGCAGAATTTTTCTGATAATATGTTATTTACTTTGTAAAGATGTTTTAGACATTATTAATTCTGTTCTGTTTCAATGCTCATGTGTGAAGTTGATGTTTCAAAAGTTATTCTGATCTTTTATGTATTTACTTATGTCATAATTCCTGTAACACTGATGTATATGTCTATTTCTATTCTTTTGCAAAGCCCCTATTACTATAAATGTTATCTGTATTGTTATGTTCTTTAATGATGTATTTTGTACCTTTGTAATTGTATTCTTATGTTGTAAATTTATAATTGTATAGACGCCAGTTCTTCAAATTAAGTTACATTTCACTGCACACGTTCCTGTTTGTCATAGTATATGGACAATATGTGAGAAGTAGGGACTGCTAGTGTTTGCATATGTGTTGATAATTCAGCAAGGGACTGGTTAAAAGCAGTGCTGGTTCTAAGGACATTTCCAAAAACTTTGTGAGTGCACAAGTGGTGGTTTATGGACTTGCTATATTGTCCGCAAGACTCTTCGATGGTGATTGTGCACCTGCACAGTCGCAACAGATGGCCTCTGGCTGTCTCTACAAGGACTACAGTGCGTCTGCATCTTTGATGGCCCACCAATACCATTATTTCTACAAGGGCTGCACATTGTCTGCACCTCTGGTAGCCCAACAATACCGTAATCTCTAGCGGGACTACAGTGGGTCTGCTCTGTGATGACCTACCTACCAATAGTTTTCAAAACTTCGACTGACTCTGCTGTGGGTTTGCTCTGTTGTGGCCCATTATCTGTCTGCATGTCAAGAGTCAGCACTGTCTTTCCGATGGAAGGACAACACTACTTCTTCAAGACTGCATGGAATTCCACTACTTCCGTGTGCATTTTCTTTCACTAATGAGACTTTGAGAAAAACACTGCAATTTTACTGTGATGAACGATCAGGACTGTCTTTATGGACTGTGAGAAAATCTTTGCTTTTGACCAACAGTGCATCAATAAGTGTGTACTTTTGATAACATTGTCATTGTAATTATGAAAAATTTTTCAAATCTGTATTGGCCAATGCCCAAAACAATTTGTAAATTTTTTTTGTGGGGAGCATGGGGGCTATGTAAGTAGGCTGTTTAGGTTTTCTTATTGGTAACGCCACGTAGTGCTCTAAATGAAAATCACTGGCTGTGCTGTGTGCAGTCTGTGGCTAGTTTGCACTTTTGTCTGCCATTGTAGTGTGGGGCAGCTGGATGTTAACAGCGCATAGCGTTGAGCAGTTGGAGGTGAGCCGCCAGCAGTGCTGGATGCGGGGAGTGAGATGACGGACTTTTGGACAGAGACAGTAAATTTGTAAGACTGGATGCCATGAACTGATATATATATATATATATATATATATATATATATATATATTATGACTTTTGAACACTGTTGAGGTAAATACATTGTTGTTCTCTATCAAAAATCTTTCATTTTCTAACTATGCCTATCAGTGGTTAGTGCCTTCAGTAGTTTGAATCTTTTATTCAGCTAGCAGTAGTGGTGCTGTATTGCAGTAGCTCGAGTAACGAAGATTTTTGTGAGGTAAATGATTAGTGTAACGTATAGGTTAATGTTAGTCAGGGCAATTCTTTTGTAGGGATTTTTAAAGTCAGATTGCGTTGCGCTAAAAATATTGTGTGTTAGTTTAAGTACAGTCATGTATAATTTTTCTAAGGGGACGTTTCAAGGCAAATCCAACACCGTCCACGAAAACCCTGACATGATAGCAAATCCGGCAATATGTCACATAACTCCGAATAAATCCTGACATTAAATTAATCAAAGTAATACGATCAATGAGTGAGCAAATGGAATACCACAGACTAACACAAGAACGCCTAAATGCATGTCATACCTTCCCACCGCGAAATAGACACTGTTTCAAGGGGAGAAACGAGAACAGAAGCTGAGAGCAGAGCCGTGTAGGTTAGAATGCCCTACGGTAAGGGATGGACGCCCACATCGCCAGCCGATTTCCAAGATCATCCCCCAGCCCATGTTATAAGATAGAGCCCTCCAGAAGAACAGTATAACACTAAAAGGGCCACACCAGCTGCAAGTCTTAGCGTGAGACTATATGCATCTCTGTTACGTAGCAAATATTAAAAACATTGCCCCACCATGAAAAGTATAACGTTTCTCATTGGGTAGACAGAATTTTTGTAGGCAGAGCTTAAGGCTAACATTGAGACCCTGATTGGTCAGTTGAAAGCACAGCCAGATACCTTTTTCTTAAACCCACTTCAGTAAATTGTAGTAAAGAGAAGTTCAAGAGAGACGGCGAGGTTTGTGGAGCTGCGCCACCCGCCGCCCATGACGCTGCCTAACCACCGACAAGGTAATGAATGCACGCAATGCTGCGTAAGAGCACATAAGGCTTCGCTCAAAACTGCAGAAGTCTCATCTGTTACATTCCCTTTTTACGTAATACTAGTTTCGATCGTCAATTAAACTTCGTAGTATTCACATTTGCTGCTTGAAGTTAAAATCTGAAACGCGATGATTTTTCTGTTATATAATTATTGAGAAGCCATATCAGCCACTGTAGTTTACGACAAGTTAAATAAGTAATTAAAGGTAATTGAGGGTCACTGTAGACCATATTTGATAGTTTTCTCTTTTATGAAATTTAATTTAAACCTAGATTATAGATGTGATATGGCATAGGTCATCTTTCGATCCATTATAGAACTTTGAAACCCATTCAGGGAATACTCGTTCACATTTTTGTTGAACGCAGTTGGTTTTTATCATCCTGTATTAAAATATTTCCTTTTATCAATAGTGAAATTTATTAACAATGTTTTGTGAGTAGAATAAAAATTCCAATGGTAAACTTAATTGCTTTTTCGACGTTATTTTACCAGCTAACTAAAATTAGGAAAGCCTTGAACCCCTTCCACTAAATTTAGTTAGTATTAAGATTCTTTTACAGGGAGTTCAGTGGAGCTGACGCTGAACTCATTAAGTATTTGATTATGTCATTGCTAGTCTCACTGAACTCTACATGTCATGCATGGTCTGGCGTCTCCTTACCAGCAACAGGTCCCAGTTTCAAACTACACTCCTGGAAATTGAAATAAGAACACCGTGAATTCATTGTCCCAGGAAGGGGAAACATTATTGACACATTCCTGGGATCAGATACATCACATGATCACACTGACAGAACCACAGGCACATAGACACAGGCAACAGAGCATGCACAATGTCGGCACTAGTACAGTGTATATCCACCTTTCGCAGCAATGCAGGCTGCTATTCTCCCATGGAGACGATCGTAGAGATGCTGGATGTAGTCCTGTGGAACGGCTTGTCATGCCATTTCCACCTGGCGCCTCAGTTGGACCAGCGTTCGTGCTGGACGTGCAGACCGCGTGAGACGACGCTTCATCCAGTCCCAAACATGCTCAATGGGGGACAGATCCGGAGATCTTGCTGGCCAGGGTAGTTGACTTACACCTTCTAGAGCACGTTGGGTGGCACGGGATACAAGCGGACGTGCATTGTCCTGTTGGAACAGCAAGTTCCCTTGCCAGTCTAGGAATGGTAGAACGATGGGTTCGATGACGGTTTGGATGTACCGTGCACTATTCAGTGTCCCCTCGACGATCACCAGTGGTGTACGGCCAGTGTAAGAGATCGCTCCCCACACCATGATGCCGGGTGTTGGCCCTGTGTGCCTCGGTCGTATGCAGTCCTGATTGTGGCGCTCACCTGCACGGCGCCAAACACGCATACGACCATCATTGGCACCAAGGCAGAAGCGACTCTCATCGCTGAAGACGACACGTCTCCATTCGTCCCTCCATTCACGCCTGTCGCGACACCACTGGAGGCGGGCTGCACGATGTTGGGGCGTGAGCGGAAGACGGCTTAACGGTGTGCGGGACCGTAGCCCAGCTTCATGGAGACGGTTGCGAATTGTCCTCGCCGATACCCCAGGAGCAACAGTGTCCCTAATTTGCTGGGAAGTGGCGGTGCGGTCCCCTACGGCACTGCGTAGGATCCTACGGTCTTGGCGTGCATCCGTGCGTCGCTGCGGTCCGGTCCCAGGTCGACGGGCAGGTGCACCTTCCGCCGACCACTGGCGACAACATCGATGTACTGTGGAGACCTCACGCCCCACGTGTTGAGCAATTCGGCGGTACGTCCACCCGGCCTCCCGCATGCCCACTATACGCCCTCGCTCAAAGTCCGTCAACTGCACATACGGTTCACGTCCACGCTGTCGCGGCATGCTACCAGTGTTAAAGACTGCGATGGAGCTCCGTATGCCACGGCAAACTGGCTGACACTGACGGCGGCGGTGCACAAATGCTGCGCAGCTAGCGCCATTCGACGGCCAACACCGCGGTTCCTGGTGTGTCCGCTGTGCCGTGCGTGTGATCATTGTTTGTACAGCCCTCTCGCAGTGTCCGGAGCAAGTATGGTGGGTCTGACACACCGGTGTCAATGTGTTCTTTTTTCCATTTCCAGGAGTGTAGTAAATTCCCTAATAAAACACGCTCAGAGCGTCATTGCGCGAAAGTGGTAGGGATACACGACTTAGAACAAACAGACACCACGCAGAATGTTAGGACTGACACCTGCGAACCACCTGCATCCCTTCTTGCCTGGTGTCTTCCCCGACGCCGATGTCATCTTTCAGCATTGTAATTTCCCGTGTCTTGGAGCCAGATTCACCTGATGTAACAGAACGCATCTGGGTCCCTATCGTATGTGTGTAGACATCTAATGCCACTTACCTCCACAAGCCCACGAACAAACTGTCATATCCCTGATACGCAGAATGTTATATGTCGTTTCAAACCCGTAAACACAAGGTATTAGGCACGTGGTCATAATATTTTGTATCATCAGTGTATATTACGATCCCCGGTGCACCGATGACGCTAGGATGACTAAGACAAGAGTATACTGGTTACAGAGTGCTAAGAACACGTAAGCAACCATTCTTCCCGCTCACCACAGGCATACCGAGAGGTAAGAAAACATAATAGATGGTAAAATGGGAGGTACCCTCTGTCATGCACTGCACAGTAACTTGAAGACTACATATGTAATACCAATGTCGAGATCGGACCCATAAGAGAATTTTTTCGTTTGGATTGAACAGATACGCTCTTACTGTGCCGTATTTGCCTGCAAGAATTGAGATTTTCGTACAATACAGGCGTTCATGTGGGAAGTACTGCTGACCCATAATTGTAATAGACTGTACAGATTTCGAAGTAGTCCTGTGGTCTGAGGGTGTAGTCTTTCACCAGTAATAAAAACGTCCTGGGTCCCGTGCTCTAAATCCGCCACTGCTTTAATTTCGAATAAAACTCTTCACCAATGGTGGACGAACACTTCCGGCGTAAGCAGTCACCCTCGTTCTGCCAACAGCAGAGACTGCGGACATTCTCTTGTCCTTGGAACTTGAAATTGTCACTAATAGGCGGAAGCACAAGTAATGAGCAACTGAATGAGGATGAAGAAGGCAATGGAAGTCACTGGATTTAAGAAGCATTTCGTGCGCCCATTGAAAAAGTGTCATGATGATCTCTCCATTGGCAAAATATTCCGGATTAGTCCTGTTTGGACCTCTAGAAGGGCTGCCAAAATGGAGGTGACCATGTACAAAGGATGGAATAACCAACGAAGGAATACCAGTCAACGAGTTAGAGGTTTAAAAGTAACGGGGAAGCTAGAATATCTCGAATGGGAAATGCAAAAGGTTAATCTAGATGTAGCGTGGGCCAGTGAAGTGAACTGAAAAAAGATATGGGGTAATTTAGTGTAATATCAAAACCATCAGCAAATTATGTAACGGCAATAGGATTCGTTACGAACAGGAAATTAGGGCAGCGAGTGAGCTACAATGAGCAGCCGAGTGACAGGGATGCTCTCATCAAATTCCAAAGGAAACCAACGCCAACAACGATAGCTCAGGTATGCATGCAAGCCTGAAGAGACAGAGGAAGTATCTGAGTGTATTGAACAGGTAATTCACAATGTTGGAGAGTCAAACATAGGTCCAAGGTGGGTAACTGCAATGAAACCTTGGTTAACATATGAAACATTTCAATAGATTGAAAAAACAAGTAATTACAAAAATGTTTAAGGAAGAGACGGGAAAAAAGGAATAAAGAAATTACGACTACAAAAATAGTAACCGCAGAGCAGCTATGGTGAAATTCCTTCAGGAACGATGTGAAGAAATCGAAAACGAAATAATCGTGGCGAGGACTGAACTGTGTCGAAATTGCTACCTGCGAATGTCCACGTAATTTGCCCTGTTTAAGACGCTTGGACACACCTCATCTCAGTACAAGAGAATATCTAGAAAAAAGAATCAAATAAAAAAACTAATGTTGCTAAATAATGGTGGAGAAACGCAACAGAGACGTATCTGATTTATCAAAAGTATACTGGTAAGGATAAATACTAACTTAATATAGACGCACACATTCTAGAGATATTGTCGGGAGTGGCAATTATTCCTTCCAGTACTATTGTAGACCTCCGGATTAAATCGATATCCACTCTTCTATAATTAACTTTCTGTTAATCATGAACGTAAAGTATTACGAGTACCAATCAGCCCGTTAATATGGAGAAGACAACGTGAACGTAGCACCCGGTAATCTTACCGAAAAGTACTCCCGCTTTTACGATGTATTCAAGCACTACGAGAAATAACTGTATACTAATGTGAATTTCATTAACTCGAGAACCACCCTTTCTCCTTCCGCTATTGATTACCACAATAAGTATCGTACACGATATCTACTTCAGCCATTTCATCTAGTCTCCAACACGCTCGCAATAGTACCCCAAGCACCAATTGTACTTCAAAATACATTTGTCATCGAAATAATTCTAACATGCCGTAGGTTACTTACGACTGCAGATACATGATGAAGTCTTAATATAGGGCATTTGTGAATTTCACAACAGAACAGATCTACACGTTTAAAACAGCGACGTAAGATGTTACGTCTACTACATTACGTTCAACCCCTTTTAAAGTTGTTTAAAACGTTCTCAAATAATATCCGCTTTTATTTTAACTCAGTACTGCCCTGAAAGCACTTATTACTTGGTTAATGTCTTGTAGCGTATTGAGCGATTCTTTGCACATAAATCTCTCTGTATCTAAGTCTATCAGTTCGCAGCACAGACATACATTACTAGACTGGCAATACTGTATACAGTGTCACTGGTGTCACAGAAGTCGCGGTTTAGAACTGCAGTAGGACGTATAAACATCTGTTTATGTACCGATAAAACAATCGTTAGAAATGGAAATAAATTGATACGACTACGTTACCCTTAGTTTTTACATAATGACCAATGTATGCGTCGTGTTTGTAATTTTTCGTACATCAGACGGAAGATACAAGGGAAGGAACATGTCTCAGTGCAAGCGTGAATAGGGAGATCCTCCGTATCTTTGATTTTGTACCGTATGGGAGCTTAAATAATTACATTAGACTTGGCCATATCTGAAATACAGGCAACTTTTAAATAGTTTGTATATATTTTAAGGCGTTTAAAATTACTATTAACAGACATAGCTTAATGATGTGCTATTAACCTGTTTTGATCAATTTTGGCTTTTCTTCGAATAATATGCTCGTTGTGAAAGTGCTTCTATTAGATGAACGGACTATTTGTTTTTGAGAACAAGTATCTTTATTCATCTGAATGTTCTTACGAAAACTACAGTCTGCTTTAAACGTATATGTATGTGACTTGACGCTCTTCTCATAACAAGATTCTGCATTGTGTATCTTAAACTGGACTAGTACGCAAATATTTGCTCAAATCCACAAAATAATCCATAGAGTTCCCACGAATGTGGTGTCGATTCTACACTCGCAAATGTGCCCCAACTTTCTTGCAGTAACGAACTCGTCGGGTTACCGACCTTGGCTCCTTCTGACTTCCGACTCTCAATAAGACTGACTTACTCCCAAAGAAAACCACAGGCGAACCACTTGCATAGACATACGTAGAGCGCTACCGTTATCTCTTACATTTCGTGGCCGTCGTTTGCTCTTCTAGTGACTAGCTCGCGTAGGACGATCGTTCGCGCGCCCAATCGCTGCTGCGGCCGACGACGCAAGGATGATCTTTGTAAGCCTGTTTTCGAATCCTTGCGTGGCTCGTCATTGTACTGGCTTTCTGCAACAGAGGTGTTAACATGGACATTAGTTACAAAAAGGTATCATACATCAAGCTCTTAGATTTAACTTACTTCCTGGCAGCGATCACAGTAATTTGAAACGACAAAAATCCATCGTGACGGCGCTAAAGGCAACTGACGCAAGATACAGGAACAAGCAAGAGTGGTAACAGTGTAAAACGCTGAGGAAAAGGGCATAGGTGGAAAGAGTGCCTTGAAAGCCTCTACGACGGAGAGAACTTTGTTTCTTTTTAAAAAAGTATTCTTTATTTCAACAACAATATTATCAATGCAACATTAACCCACCACCTAATATATTAGTGGGGTCGTATTAGTTACAATACTGTTGTCAGCAACGTCTTAACTATTAACTATTACAATAACTATCGACTATTAACTATTACAACAATATTAGCTTCTCTGCTGTTACAGGAGATATGAGCTACTTTATGGGCAACATCATTTTTACTACTGGTTTACTGTGCTAACTACCCTACCAAGCTACACCCCTGCAGCCTTAGGAATAGAACTTGTACAATAACGTGATAAAACGAGAAACCAGAGTCGATACTGATGTCATGGAGAGGATCCAAGATTAGAGTCGGACTTTAAAAGGGCTGCGGAAGACTTTAGATCAAACAAGGCAAAAGTGTAGGCAACATTCCATTGAATTTCTAAAATCATTGGGGGAATGACTACCAAATGACTATTCAGTTTGATGTGTGGAATTTATGATGCAGGCGAAGTACTACCAGACTCTCGGAAAAATATCAGGACTCCAACACCAAAGATAGGAAGGTCAGGTAAATATTGCACAATCAGCTTAGCAGCTGATATAGCCAAGTTGCTGATAACGATAGTGACACACACAGTGGTTACGGTTATTACCAGCCACACCACAAGTTGGGAAACGGGGCCAAATTTCTAGTAGTTTACTGTCGTGTTGAGATTTTCACACACAAATGTTTTATTCATATCTTACAGAAACTAGCAGTACGGCAATAAACAACCTTTCAAAACACGCCGCTAACGGCAGTCAAGTAATTTATAGCAATGAAACAGTTTAAAAAATTTGAAGCACATTAGTAAACAGGCTACTAAAGTAAATACAGAACTTTAGTAAGGTACGGTGAGGTAGTGAAGCTACCAAAACCGCCATTAAAAAAAATCAAAGGTCTCAGCAAACAAACGATTAATGGCAGTAAAGGAATGGAGGAATTTAAAAGCTTTTAAACCAAAAGTATCGTGGAATATCATTAGAACGTAACATATGACGGACCCGTGTAAGGCGGCCACAAATCACCCACTCAGGGATGCTCAGGCTAGGCAGAATACTGACCAATTTAAATAAGCCCGTAAACACAATTGCCACTCTCAGGCTGGTCACTGCACCGACTTTTAGCCAGCGAAAACTTGTAATAAGATGGCTTAACTTTCTGACAGAATTAGAGCTAACCTCGTGCAAGGAAACATTAGACCACACAGTCCTGAATGAGCGACCACATGATCAACCAACAAGAAGCATGAATTTACTCATAACACACGACAGAATAGCGAAACAAACTGCCACCTCCCATCGGGCAGTAACGAGAGGAGGAGTAAAGATCACTGGTGCCGGGGACAGGAAACCCGATCGCCGGAGGCCACACGGCCGAAGAGACACTGGTTAAGCAAACATATTACTTAATGATTAAACCTTCCACTAACTTAACTTGCAATTATACTCTAACAGGCAGTACACGACCTCCAATGGCAAGGATCCACACATTGGAAAAGGGCACTGGTCATCCCCGTTTTCGAGAAGGGACGTCGAACAGATGTGCAGAACTATAGGTCTATATCTCTAACGTCGATCAGTTGTAGAATTTTGGAACACGTATTATGTTCGAGTATAATGACTTTTCTGGAGACTAGAAATCTACTCTGTAGGAATCAGCATGGGTTTCGAAAAAGACGGTCGTGTGAAACCCAGCTCGCGCTATTCGTCCACGAGACTCAGAGGTCCATAGACACCGGTTCACAGGTAGATGCCGTGTTTCTTGACTACCGCAAGGCGTTCGATACAGTTCCCCACAGTCGTTTAATGAACAAAGTAAGAGCATATGGACTATCAGACCAATTGTGTGATTGGATTGAGGAGTTCCTAGATAACAGAACGCACATGTCATTCTCAATGGAGAGAAGTCTTCCGAAGTAAGCGTGATTTCAGGTGTGCCGCAGGGGAGTGTCATAGGACCGTTGCTATTCACAATATACATAAATGACTTGGTGGATGACATCGGAAGTTCACTGAGGCTTTTTGCAGATGATGCTGTGCTGTATCGAGAGGTTGTAACAATGGAAAATTGTACTGAAATGCAGGAGGATCTGCTGCGAATTGAAGCATGGTGCAGGGAATGGCAATTGAATCTCAATGTAGACAAGTGTAATGTGCTGCGAATACATAGAAAGATAGATCCCTTATCTTTTAGCTACAAAATAGCAGGTCAGCAACTGGAAGCAGTTAATTCCATAAATTATCTGGGAGTACGCATTAGGAGTGATTTAAAATGGAATGACCATATAAAGTTGATCGTCGGTAAAGCAGATGCCAGACTGAGATTCATTGGAAGAATCCTAAGGAAATGCAATCCGAAAACAAAGGAAGTAGGTTACAGTACGCTTGTTCGCCCACTGCTTGAATACTGCTCAGCAGCGTGGGATCCGTACCAGATAGGGTTCATAGAAGAGATAGAGAAGATCGAACGGAGAGCAGCGCGCTTCGTTACAGGATCATTTAGTAATCGCGAAAGCGTTACGGAGATGATAGATAAACTCCAGTGGAAGACTCTGCAGGAGAGACGCTCAGTAGCTCGGTACGTGCTTTTGTTAAAGTTTCGAGAACATACCTTCACCGAAGAGTCAAGCACTATATTGCTCCCTCCTACGTATATCTCGCGAAGAGACCATGAGGATAAAATCAGAGAGATTAGAGCCCACACAGAAGCATACCGACAATCCTTCTTTCCACGAACAATACGAGACTGGAATAGGAGGGAGAACCGATAGAGGTACTCAGGGTACCCTCCGCCACACACCGTCAGGTGGCTTGCGGAGTATGGATGTAGATGTAGATCCCACCACGCACGCGTCGCCAGTGTATCCAACACGCCACGGTCACGCGACAACACGCTCTGTCACCGGAGTTCACGTCTTCTCTGCAACGTTGACGGGTAGTGACGCTCGCCCACGTTAGGTGTCTCCTTTTTAAACTCTAGTGTTGAAACGGAGGACTTAAAGAAGCTTGTTAACGTCCCACCAAGGTGAAATGAACAGCAACTACCCGTGGGGCGATTCTGTATACAACCAACCCTCATCTCCACCAGCTCGTTATACACAACCGACATACATCGCGTGGCGACTCGGTA
Organism: Schistocerca nitens; assembly: GCF_023898315.1. Taxonomy (NCBI): domain Eukaryota; kingdom Metazoa; phylum Arthropoda; class Insecta; order Orthoptera; family Acrididae; genus Schistocerca; species Schistocerca nitens. The sequence goes on along the minus strand of NC_064619.1, from coordinate 544,035,219 downwards.
CAACTGACCACGCCTGGTCTGCGCTGACGAGCCACACTGCCCTCCTGTGTCCACCAGACTCTCCGAGCCCACACACCTACATCCGCGCCACCAAACGAAGTTACCACCGGTCAAAGATCTCACTTCCTCCATAGCAGTTTCCCGGAAGCAAAATCGCAGATATCGATAGCAGAGAGAAAAGACAACCAAGCAGCCACTTAATGACAGGCAACATATCAAACAAACATGTCAGGAGAAGAAAAGGAAAACCAATGCAATTTAAACACAAGGTGTAGCATGAGTCGATACACGGCTCAGATAGTATACAAAAGAATGGAAACGGAAACTGAAGATCTCTTAGATTACGATCAGTTAGGCTTTAAGAAGCGTACAGGTGCCGGAGGACAGTTCTAATGTTGCGCTTTATAATGGAAGATAGACTGAAATCAAGACACATCCATCGGATATCTCGGCCTAGAAAAAGGGTTACAGAGTGTAAAACAGAGCAATATGTTCGAAATTTAGGACAAATATGTGTAAGCTATAAGCAGAGATGGGTAAAATACAACATGTACAGGAACAAAGGTAGAATAATAGGACTGGAAGACCAAAAACGAAGTTTTCAAATTAAAGAGGGTGTAAGACAGTGACGCATTTGTTGACCCCTACTGTTCAGTCTGTAGAATCGCTACGCAGTCTCTCAGCAAAACTGATAAGAGGTACTGAGGAGGTCGTCATGAAGTATTGCGTTAGGAACTGCAGGTCGTTATCCGCTGTGTGGCGTACTGTCAATCATAGCTACGTACACGTAAGGAAACTGCGAGGCGAGGTAACCCCCGGTCAGTGGAAAACTGGACCACACAGCGGTCGTGACTGTAGCTGGTGGGTCGATATTACCAGATCTGTATCAGTCTCCTGTTACCAGCGATGTGAGTAGGTGCCTGGTTATAGAGAAAGAAATGGGCGTCTGAGCGATATAAATATGATATTTGAGGCAGAAGCATGCTCATCGCCAGTCAAGCAGCGCACCAAGTCGCACAGCGAGACGACTGATAGTCGCCAGCAGCAGCCATCTGCATCTACATTTGCATCTACACGATCACTCTGCAGATGACAATTAAGTGCCTGAGGAGATGTCATCGAAACACCTTCAAGCTATTTCCCTACCGTTCCAGGCTCGAAAAGCGTACGGGAAAATTCGAACACATATCTTTCTGTGTGAGCTCTGATTTCTCTTACTTTATTATGCGATTTTCTCCCTGTGTAGGTGGGCGCCAACAAAATGTTTTCACACTCTGGAGAGAAAATTGTTGACTCAAATTTCATAAGAAGATCTGGCCTCAACGAAAAACGCATTTTGTTTTTATTGGCTGCCAACCCACTTTGCGTACCATATCAAAGGTTATCTCTCCCATATTTCGCAATAGTACAAAACGCGCTGCCTTTCTTCGAATTTTGTCGATGTCCTTCGTTGATCCTATCTATTGGGGGTCCCATACCGCCCAGCATACAAGCATAGTGTAGGCAGTCTCTTTAGTAGGTCTGTAGCATTTTCTCAGTGTTCTGCCAAAAAATAGCAGTCTTTTGTTTGCTTTACCCAATATCTATTAACTAATATATTATCTATACTGTCGTTCCAACTAAAGTTATTCGTAACTGTAATCCATAAATATTTAGCTGAGTCTGCAGCCTTTAGATATGTATGACTTTTGCTGTAGTCGATATTTAACGGATTCCTTCTGGTACTCATGTGGATGACTACATACGTTTCATTATTTCCTGTGAACTGCCACTTTCTGCACAATATAGATTCTTACCTTAGGTGAGCTTAATGTAAGCCTAATTATAATATTTTGCAAAAGGAATTAATCGATTCGCATAATTTGCCTGAATGCTAGCTCATGTTTGTTGTTCAAAGCTTAATTAATATATTGTAAGACAGATTCACTAAGATGTTCGAATGGCTGTACAAATGGCCCCAAACATTTTTAGCCCGTGTTCGTAGATAAAATAGGTACCTATCCCCCCTCCCCCCACCCACCTATCCACACACTCACGCAAAACTTGATTCTTTTCTTACATACTTGTTACAGCACTTCTGCTCTTTAAGCATATATCCCATCGACATACTCCATAAATATCCATGTTGGTGTATGGCTTGTTGCCCACAGACATTATTGCTCCTCCTATACCAGTTAATTCATGATATTTGTAAGAGAACAGACGAGTCTGTCAGTTTCTTTATTAATTTATATATATTTTTTTGCTGGATCAGTCTAAGCTAACTCAGCGAAGAATTCAGTTACGACTCATTGTTACGAACTTACCATCCGGAAACTGGTAATGCTCATTTATAATTTCACTATCTGGAATTTGTTGGAAATAAAAAGATTAACTCCTTTTTTCGCTATAATAATATCGTCATATGCGTATTACCTACTACTCAACGTTTTCAGATAAAATCAGATTTCCTCTGAAACAATGTGAAACGTCAGTGAGAATTTCGAAGAATACTGTGTTGCTCTCCAGACTCCATTTGCCGAAAGTAATCAACTCTCTGTCTTTCAAAAGATAAAAAGTCATCTTCATCGTGACGCAGGAGGTCAGAAAGATTTGTCTTCAAGATCTATGGTAACAACATCGCGATGGTTATCAGCACTTTAGCATGCAGAATTCGGCCTCTTATGAATCCTGGCGTCGTTAATGTAGGTGCGTAATCACGTGATACGACTATTTTCTCTCCTTTTATTGCTTTCAGGTGATAAAAAAATAGCACTGAGAACTCGCTCCGGACTGGAATGGGACTCTTTGTTCAGTTAATTTTTTCTGAAGTGTGGGCCCAGGGAAATGGCTCCCGTGATTTGAAATGTGATTTCACTGAGCAGACAGACTTCACACATGTGCTCCAATTCTGATGACGCACTGCCCACATACTCACATACGTCACTGGGACGTCAGGTGACAAGCGGAGAGTGCCATATCTGATAGTACATATTTCAATAGCAAACATGGATGCTCCTGAGATGGAACACCTCTGGTTTTACTCCCATGGTTATTACTAAATAAGTCGCTTCTCTCGATGTAGAAGCTTTCTACGAATTTTGTAAATTAAAACGCCTTTAACCTGCGTCCTTTAAAAATAGAGTTTTATGTATCTCTAAATACATTATGTTGAGAAGAGGGAAGTAGCGAATGACTTTAATTTGCTGATTTATCTATTTTTCTACACCAAAAAAGAGCAACTAGAAATTACGTGTCTCAGCAGATCAAGGCGCCCTCTTCATATCTGTTACAAACATTTTACAGTGTGTTCTTATCCCTAGTTTTCGTAATTGATTTGTCTTCGGTCTATAGTGTTACAAAATGATTACGCACTTCCAAAATTTAATGCTTCAGTATACTGAACTTGTCATTTTCCTTTTGGACAATCTCATCGTTAAACTCGGGCAACTGATACGGACACACCTTTGATGATAAATTTGAGAGTTTTATTTAAAATAAAAACAACTCGTTTCTCGAAAGTTATGTAGTTCTACAGTCTACTCTTAAAACGGTAAACGAGAAAACCGCCATGATTTCTTTGCGGAACTTACTGTAGGACAACAAACTAGCGATTGCAAGGTTGAGTTCAATTAATTAAAAACGGAAGGCAACTGAGGGAAGGCATGTTTGTTCTCTGCCGGTTGTACGTATGATCGCAGGACACAGAGAGGACAACGTGGATAGGGCTCTACAGATCTGTAATCAAAAGCATTTTAATAATTACACTGCATAAAGCACGTGTTCTACGAGATATCTAAAGCAAAATTTATGAATATCCGTATTCTTAAATTTATGTCAGTTCCTAATGAATGTGACGACTCACCCTTCCTCCATTTCTGCCCTATTGAAGACACATGTTAACATACATCGTTTAACACTTTGTACATCTATGCCAATGGTCAAGCAAGCCTAATCAAATAGATTGTGTCGACTAGATTTGATGACATTAATTCATCAACGATGAAATGAAATGAAATGTCGTGAGGCTAGGGCATCCCGTCGGGTAGACCGGTCGCCTTGTGCCAGTATTCTGAGTTGATTAGGATAACCCAACACCCAAGGCGGAGAAAAATCTCCGACCCAGCCGGAAAACGAACCTGGACCCCTTGGGAAGGCAGTCCGTCGCGCTGACCACTCAGCTATCGGGGCGGACAATTTATCAATGCTAATAAGTAGTACCTTTAGTTTACTTTTGGATTTTAGAATATTTTGATTCAATGCAAGGAGTTGGTATTTAAAAGTGACTCATATATAGCTGGTTGAATGAAAAATATGGTTCAAATGGCTCTGAGCACTATGGGACTCAACTGCTGAGGTTATTAGTCCCCTAGAACTTAGAACTAGTTAAACCTAACTAACCTAAGGACATCACAAACATCCATGCCCGAGGCAGGATTCGAACCTGCGACCGTAGCGGTCCTGCGGTTCCAGACTGCAGCGCCTTTAACCGCACGGCCACTTCGGCCGGCTGAAAAATATGTGTTGTCCGCCAAAAATTTTCAGTTCTCCAGAATTATTTTGTTTAGTTTCTTTCTTTCAGGTTGAAGGCCTTTCTGTCCTCCTTATCCTAGAAAGGGTTCTTCTCTGACAACCTGTAACTACTGGTATTTTATCACTCACGAATTTGTCTCCCCAGTGCAGGTTTTCTTAGTCCAGCCAGTTTGCCTTTTCCATTCCTTTCATTTTTTGAAAAAATATCAGTTCCTTGTTGAGATTAAGGCCTTGCCTAGAACATTTTTATCTGCTGAAAGGATCAAAAGGAACCACGCAACTACGTGATCTCCACTTTGCGACATAAGCAGACGTTCCAGCTCTAAATTAACTCTCCTGATGGAAGAATTAAAATGGCCTCCGTAACAGCGTTTCAGAATAGATACAATCTCAACAATGGTAAAACTGATCCTAATGTTATCTTCACCAGGCACTATTTCTGTAAGCTCGTTAAACGGTGCCTGCTTCTAAATGTATCTGACGCTCGGTCTAATGTAACTGAAGCAATAAGCCGAACTTATTTTTCACACCCACCATAAAGCTTTCAGATGATGTTTTATGCCCGTTGCTCTTATTATATCTTGAAACTTCTCACCTATTTTTACCGCTCTCCTTCCTTAATTTGTCCAGATCATTCCTAGCCTCATCTAATTCAGCCTAAAGGCGGCAGTTGCCCCCATGTGTTCCACAGTCATCCTATATCTACCGCATATCGTACAGAACCAATGAACTGACTCGTTTAGTTCCTTAGTTCACACACCTATACAATATCCCAAATGTAAAACCTACGGCATCCTTCACACCATGCCCTGATTCAAACGATTCTTCGGCAACTCAGGCACTTTTCACTCATCGTAAAATAATACAAATAAGAATAAGTCATTTCAGTTACCGACAGCAAGAAAATACGTTTTTAAAACTTGACCGGTACGTAACTTTATGTAAAATGAACGACTGGCGTAAAGTTTCTGGAACTCTCATGAAAATCTAATTTCTGTGACGTTTCCGTTCTTGTGACCCTCTGCCCAAAGACTGGTTTGCTGCACTCTCTATGCTAGTTTATTCTGTACAGACCTCTTCACCCTAAGCACTGTAATCTACATCCATATGAAACCAGTTACTGTAGTCAAGCTGTGGTCGCACACTTCGTTCCACAACCAGACTGATGATACCTCGAGTAAAATCAACTGATCCGTTTCCTTAGTTCAGTTGTGCTATCATTTTATTTTGTCCCCAGTTTCATTTAGAACCTCCCTACCACTTACTCAGCTTACCCGTCTGTTCCCCACCATGCCTCTATAGCAACACATTTCGAAAACTGTTGTTCTATTTATCGTCCACGTTTCACAGTTTATTTTTTCAGCGTATGACTAGTACAGACATATCAATGATTACATATACATATTTACAGACGAAAAACTTAGTAATGATCGTGGTGCGCAGCTGGATATCCAGTCCTTCAATCCAGCGCCCAGCATCTGGAGTTGTTCGCAGGAACTCCTCTTCACCACCGTAGTAGGCTGGACTCTTGCAGTTACATACATCCAAGACGAATATTCTGGTGTGGAGCTCCGCAGTCACGGTGTATATTGTTGTTGTTGAGGTCTTCAGTCCTGAGACTGGTTTGGTGTAGCTCTCCATGCTACTCTATCCTGTGCAAGCGTCTTCATCTCCCAGTACCTACTGCAGCCTACATTCTTCTGAATCTGCTTAGTGTATTCATCTCTTGGTCTCCCTCTACGATTTTTACCCTCCACGCTGCCCTCCAGAACTAAATTGGTGATTCCCTGATGCCTCAGAACATGCCCTACCAACCTATCCCGCCTTATAGTCAAGTTGTGCCAAAAACTCCTCGTCTTCCCAATTCTATTCAATACCTCCTCATTAGTTATGTGATCTACCATCTAATCTTCAGCATTCTTCTGTTGGTTACGGTATGTATTAGGCATCTCTTTCCACTTGTCGAGAGCATCTCTGCGCTGCAATGGTTCTGTTGAGGGCAGTCCACATCTTGCGGGTAGGTGGAACAGACTTGGAAGTTTACCACCTGTAAAGATGTTATACAGGTGCACATTTGTTACATCTTCCCACCGACCCCTTTGTAACAACAACAACGCTGTACTATTGTACATACAATTTCTTTTCTTCTAATTTTCGATAAATTAGTGTAATCGATATTCTGATTTCATTTCCTTTCCTTTCATGTCATTGTGTTAAGAAAACTGTAAACAAATTTCGATGTGAATATTAATGTTTATGTCAAATGTCAAACAATATTGTAACAGAATTGAAATATAAGAAGCGTTGAATCTGTTGTAAGATGTTAAAGTTGTAATTGTGCGTCTGGTCCATACGTAGGCAATGTATTGGGATATGTAGAATGCAAAACCGCTGGTGAATACCTTGTCTGTAGGGGAGTGGTAAAAGGTGGATGGCAGGCGAGCGCGGGAAAATGCACACGGGCGCTGCACGGTATAACGGGCTCAGCAGTAGTAGTCGGAGTTGGGCATTGGTCTGAGCCACATGTTCTGGATCGAGGAGGCTCTCCTGGAAGACGTAGTTTCATTGAGCCTCGGATGTGCCGTCCCGACGCCTATACAGCATGGCAAAATTCCATAGGAACTAAATGGAAAAGAATTGCGACGCTAACAAGAAGCAAAGTGCCGATACATCAAGAGCCATTGCTGTGATTGTATGTGTGCCCTGTGCCTCACCATCTCGCCGCCCGCCAACCGCCGCATCGATACGAACAGGTTGAAACTTTTAGTACTATATTCGTGTGGACCAGTGTTACTTTGTTCCATACTGTTCAATAACAACTTAAATTTTACCAGAACTGTCCTATCATTTAATTATCCTCACAACTAACCTAGACAGGGTCCTTTCCACATGTTGTGCAATCCGAGTGTCCCGAGATGAAGATTCAAAGTTTATGTTAATAATAATTACCTGCAGACCTAGCTATGTTAGAATGATGTTTAAGGAACTTTGTTGTTAATGAATCTATAGGTAAATAACAAAGGTCTGACAAAGTGGGAAGATAATTTTGAAATTGGTTTAGTAATGAAGTTTAATTATTTTGAGGCAGATATAATGGTATTTTAAATGAGCGGGAAAGAAGATAAAAAGAGTAGTAATTCATATATTGGAAATCTTGAGTGCTTAATGCTTTCAATAGTTAATAGTTTCAATACAGTGATCTTAACAGTTTCAGGGCCTCCCCCCCTTTTTTTATTCATTTGAATTCTGAAGTGTTCTAAACTGATTAGACCAGTAAAGTTAAAGCCAATACAAAAACCAAAATTTATCAGTGTTTTACATTTATCAAAATTGACATTGTGTGTGTGTTTCGAAAGTGCTATTTCTAGGGTAACATATGCCCGATTTTAATCAGATCAATAGACACTACGAAGTTTCGTAGTAAACATTGTAGTGTAATGTTGTGTATTTATGGTTTATCCATATTGGTACAGAAAGTGAAATTATCAGTTCAGTAGATTTTCTGGTTCTAAAATTTACCATATTATGCAGTGTTACTACGTGCTGTTATGCTCGAACGTACATCAACTTGTACAGGGAAGAAACTCAGTTAATGCCTAATTAGGCTGGCGACCGTATTATTAACAAATTGGTAACATCTTCTGTGTTGTTTCTTCTCTATCTTGACGTGTAGTTGCATCTCGGACTTGCTTGACGTATCATTGTTATTACTGAGTGGGTGTAAGTCTGATTTGCCTCCATTCAGGTACACGCGGTCAATGTCTATACAAAAATCCTTTCTCTTAAGGTGAAGCCCGTCAACTTACTATAGTACAGGCTTTAAGGAGTATCATGTGCACAAGCACACCGTTTACAAGTGGCTTTTCCGTGACAGGACTATTTGTTCTGTTGGGGCATACTACGTGATATACCAAATTTGGTATTTCATAGTACAAGCTACGTAAATGCTGCTGTAGTGACAGGACATCCAGTTGTTATCGGTCACAAATTAATATGAATACCGAACAGTGGATGTTCAGGCCACGAAGTGCAATAATATTTAGTAAAGTAAATAGCAGTGAACGTCAAGTACGGCAGTGTGGTATAATTTGCGTTCAGTATGGACAGGAACGTAGAAACAGTAGATGTGCCGAGCTTAATGGAAAATGCGGCTGGCAATGACAGGAGTGTACGCGGCCAGATAACAGATGGCGTTAGCGGAAGACAATTGGCGTACATACAATATCACGAACATGTTAACGAACAGATTGAAATGTCGCGATTGCCTCGAACACAGCAAGGGATAAAACAGGAAGTAGAGGGTGACTGTGTAGATGATAGTGGGTATGTGAATGAATCCACTGACATGTTTGATTCACCACAGATAAAGAAAGAACCGAAAGAAGCTTTTGAAGTAGGATCGTAACACACCGATTCCGTAGAACAAAATAGTGTGAAAATTTTAAGCATGAACGATTTATTTGAACAATTAACCAAACAAATTGCAGGACAGAATGATCAGCTTAAAACACATGTTGATGAACTCAAAACGCAGAATGATCAGCTTCAAAAACAAGTTAGTAGTCAGGTTAGGCAGCTTAAAACACACGTTGACGAGCAGCTTAAAACACAGAGCCATCAGCTCAAAACACAGAATGATCAGCTTAAAACACACGTTGGTCAGCTTAAAGCACAGGTCGAAGAACAAGGAATTAAAATCAGTAAACAAATAGAACAGGTAGAACAAAAAATGATTAATTTAAGTTCTGTGGTAAATACTATGAAGTTTGAAGTTGAGACAATTAATAAAAATATGGATACTATGCAGGGGGAAATTGACAACATTAACAATAGGTTTGATGTTGAAATTCTCAACATCCAAGAGAAACTAGAGCCTCTGGTTGAAACAAAAGTAGACGAAAATGTTTTCGGTCTTAAAACTGAGATCGTAAACGAATGTCAACACGGAATCTCACAGTTGAAAAAGGCAGTTTCAGACACTGAAAGAGATTTAGGCGAAAAAGTTACCGGATGTGTACAAAAGTGTGAACAAAATACTTCGAAAATTCAAGGCAAAATTTTCGATCTCGAGAGTAAATTTAAAGATAGGTCTGGTGTTGTCTGTAATGGCACGCCACTTACGAAGCTGTTGGAAGGTGAGGAGCGCTTCGATCCCGCCAAGAAACATAACGGATGGCATCCGTTGGATTTCATCAAAAATTGCGAGAGGATGTTTCCTGAACACTTGTCTGGTCAGGAAAAGATAAACGTAGAAATTAGCGCCTTAGCAGGTGAAGCTAAGCGCTGGGGAATTAATTTGAATACCGAACAAATGACGTTCGAAGAATTTAAGCAAAAGTTTACGGAAGAATATTGGTCCGGACAAAAACAGGATCATTTGTGGCGCGAGTTTATCATGGCCAAGCTTCATGATAACAGGGGCAGGAATTCTTTGAAAGATTTCTGCGAATATTGGTACCGGAAGTTGACGCATTTAAGAGGAAGAAGATCTGATTCAGAAATCATATGGGAGCTATATAAAAAGCTTCCAGAAGATTCAAAGAGATATGTGGGAAGCAATCATCGTAGCTACCAAGCGTCTATCGAAAGGGTCGAAGACGAAGACCATTGGCGCGAAAGTCGTGCCAATTATCAAAATTTTTGTAACAGGAATAATCGTAATAATGACGAGAGAAATGTCGGTGATGGGTTTCGCGTCAACGTGATACAGAGAGGAAGAGGAAGAGGCAGAGGAAGAGGGAGTTATCTAGGTCGCGGTAGAGGGTACACCGCGAAAAATAATAACGTCGCGGGAAACTGATTTCCGCGAACGTTGAGGGCCAAACGGAAGCGGACAGTACATACCGGCCCCGATTTAAGGAAAGTTACCGGACTGACAGTAAAATTATGAGACACGTTAGAGACAGGCGTGGAACAACGCAACGTGTCGTTGCGGAACAAGCGTCAGGTGCGCACACAGATGACTCATCTTCGCTGCGCAGAGTGCTACATGTTAACAGGCGAGTGGAGCATCAGAGGTCAACGGCCCAGCCTAGGAGAACAGCTGTTCAGAGAGAAGCCGCTAGCAATGCGGCATCATTAGGTACGAACATTGCCGTAAGAGCTGGTGAATACATTACGAGTGGTAATTCCGTGGCGAAGGAGATAATAGATGAAACTGTGGATACACAGAGAGGTGCGGTTAGCAGTGTCAGCAATGAAGTAAATGGCGAGAATGAATTAGCGGAAGTAAGTAATTGGCGTGTACAGATCGACGATCTGTACAAGGGCCTCAAGCAATGTGAGTGGGAGGATTTTAAGAAGGAGTATGAGGCAAGGAGGTTAATTAGTGGAAAAGGAAATAGTAGGGACGTCGATAAGGTGACGTGGCCCAAATTTGAAGAGGAAGAGAGTAAATAGCGCCGCGCAAAGTACGAGTGCTGCCGATAGGACAATGATTAAAGATAGGAAGGAATTGGAGGATGAAATCCTAAGCATTGACGAGGAAGTAACTTCCGTTAACGATCCGCCAACAGTACACGCTGCTACCGAAAGGCACTGTGGGGAAGGGGCAGGTAATTACCTAAAAGTAATTGAAGTCCACGAGGATTACACTAAATATGAAGTAACAGTGGATGTGAGTAAAGCCGATAATAAGGCCGTTTTGCCAAAAGAAGATACTGAGTTAAAATCAAAGCCTGACGAAAATGCAGAGGAAGAACTTAGTGCCTGTCTCAGAAAAGCTTTTATGTTAGAACCTGAAAGCGATCCAGAATGGTCGGATTCGGACGATAGTGCAGATGACGAGTATTTCGGTACTAGTGAAAGTAATGAGAATACAGCTAATTGCGATGTTGTACCTACTGATGGCGAAGTTTCAAAACAAAACCCAGATGTTGAGACTGAACACAGAAAGAAAGAGCCACCTGACGACTCAGTGTTTATTTTGCAAAGAGTTCAAGTGAGCAAAGACTTTGAACTCCAGAAACCGAAAAAGCCACCAGATATAAATGGTTCACAGGTCAGGAACGTATCTTGGGGCGATATCACAGTCGACCAAGGTGCGTTGTGGAAAAAAAAAAAACAGGAAGGGGCATGATTTAGAGTCTGGGGCAGATTTATATTGGACTTCAGAATGTCATGAACACCTTACATCATGAATCTACTGGGTTCCCACCGGAAGAAATTTTGTTAGGCAGCAGAAGTAAAAGTTTAATTGAGAAACAATTACAGTTTACACCTTGTACAAGCTTGGGGTTGAGTCAAAAGAAAGAATTAGTCAGAAAAAGGGCAAAGCAAAAAGCTGAATCTAGATCTAAAAGACATGATAAAAATCTGAAAGTTTCAAAATTTAAAATTGGGGATTATGTTCTTTTAAAAACCCACGAAAAATCTAGTGAACTGAACCATGAAATTTCCAAATTTAAATATATTTATAATGGACCGTATGTAAGACAGAACATTCCACACGATAATGCTTACTACCTGATCTACACAAAATCCAAAAGACCTTTAGGTGTAAGAAATATTGTGGACCTGAAACTGTATGTTCCTAGGAGTGAGTGACCTAAGTACACTCAGAAAGCAATTTGCAGTAAATGTGCTGTATCCTATGCTGAAACTATTTTATTCCAAATGTAATAAATCTTTGTAAATATACATATACCAATATCAGTGTGCTAATGTACTTATGTGAGTTTCAGATTACCAAATGTACTATAAATGTAAAGATGTATGGAAAAAAGGGTTGAAAAGAAAAAGCAAATGCTGCAAGCCAGATAAAAGATGGGACGGCCAAAAACCAAAGTGGGCAGTATATGAGTCATAATAAAAAGGGCTGCCAAACACCATAGAGGGCAGATAAATAGTGAAAGGAGAATTGTAAGTGTGGTACAGGAGATGTGATAAAATGGTGCGAAATGGACTGCCCAAATCTGAATAATAGGCAGCAAATATGTGTAGTAATTTTCTAAATATTATTGTGTGTTTATAATTAAATAAGGAAATGGACTGCCATTCAATGCAAGCAGCAGCAAATTGTCTTATAGTGTATATAGGTAATTGTATTTGCTTTTGTAGATAAGTGTTTGTGTTCCAGATTTTGATTTTTTATTTCTCTGAGAAATTTAATAATGATAAGTAATTTGCTATTTAAATAATGTTGTGATAGGAGGTTGGACTGTGCCAAAGGCACTTAAGCAAACGATAGGTAAATGTTCTTGATATGTTAAAAAGTATAGACCTAAATAATGTGAGTGAAAGGAAGTTTGTGGTATAAAATTTTTGATGGGACATTCACACAAAGATTCAGAACCACTGTATAAATATAAATTTTAGTGTTCCCATCAAATATGCACTTCGTGAAATTTACTGGAAACAGGGGCATGTGTAACAACAACAACGCTGTACTATTGTACATATAATTTCTTTTCTTCTAATTTTCGATAAATTAGTGTAATCGATATTCTGATTTCATTTCCTTTCTTTTCATGTCATTGTGTTAAGAAAACTGTAAACAATTTCCAATGTGAATATTAATGTTTATGTCAAATGTCAAACAGTATTGTAACAGAATTGAAATATAAGAAACGTTGAATCTGTTGTAAGATGTTAAAGTTGTAATTGTGCGTCTGGTCCATACGTAGGCAATGTATTGGGATATGTAGAATGCAAAACCTCTGGTGAATACCTTGTCTGTAGGGGAGCGGTAAAAGGTGAATGGCAGGCGAGCGCGGGAAAATGCACACGGGCGCTGCACGGTATAACGGGCTCAGCAGTAGTAGTCGGAGTTGGGCATTGGTCTGAGCCACATGTTCTGGATCGAGGAGGCTCTCCTGGAAGACGTAGTTTCATTGAGCCTCGGATGTGCCGTCCCGACGCCTATACAGCATGGCAAAATTCCATAGGCACTAAATGGAAAAGAATTGCGACGCTAACAAGAAGCAAAGTGCCGATACATCAAGAGCCATTGCTGTGATTGTATGTGTGCCCTGTGCCTCGCCATCTCGCCGCCCGCCAACCGCCGCATCGATACGAACAGGTTGAAACTTTTAGTACTGTATTCGTGTGGACCAGTGTTACTTTGTTCCATACTGTTCAATAACAACTTAAATTTTACCAGAACTGTCCTATCATTTAATTATCCTCACAACTAACCTAGACAGGGTCCTTTCCACATGTTGTGCAATCCGAGTGTCCCGAGATGAAGATTCAAAGTTTATGTTAATAATAATTACCTGCAGACCTAGCTATGTTAGAATGATGTTTAAGAAACTTTGTTGTTAATGAATCTATAGGTAAATAACAAAGGTCTGACAAAGTGGGAAGATAATTTTGAAATTGGTTTAGTAATGAAGTTTAATTATTTTGAGGCAGATATAATGGTATTTTAAATGAGCGGGAAAGAAGATAAAAAGAGTAGTAATTCATATATTGGAAATCTTGAGTGCTTAATGCTTTCAATAGTTAATAGTTTCAATACAGTGATCTTAACAGTTTCAGGGCCTCCCCCCCCTTTTTTTATTCATTTGAATTCTGAAGTGTTCTAAACTGATTAGACCAGTAAAGTTAAAGCCAATACAAAAACCAAAATTTATCAGTGTTTTACATTTATCAAAATTGACATTGTGTGTGTGTTTCGAAAGTGCTATTTCTAGGGTAACATATGCCCGATTTTAATCAGATCAATAGACACTACGAAGTTTCGTAGTAAACATTGTAGTGTAATGTTGTGTATTTATGGTTTATCCATATTGGTACAGAAAGTGAAATTATCAGTTCAGTAGATTTTCTGGTTCTAAAATTTACCATATTATGCAGTGTTACTACGTGCTGTTATGCTCGAACGTACATCAACTTGTACAGGGAAGAAACTCAGTTAATGCCTAATTAGGCTGGCGACCGTATTATTAACAAATTGGTAACATCTTCTGTGTTGTTTCTTCTCTATCTTGACGTGTAGTTGCATCTCGGACTTGCTTGACGTATCATTGTTATTACTGAGTGGGTGTAAGTCTGATTTGCCTCCATTCAGGTACACGCGGTCAACGTCTATACAAAAATCCTTTCTCTTAAGGTGAAGCCCGTCAACTTACTATAGTACAGGCTTTAAGGAGTATCGTGTGCACTAGCGTAGCGACTACACCTTCATTTGTCAAGAGATTTAAAATTCTTGGCAACCCCTGTCACCAGCATCACGCTGGGTCGAGTGGCGCGGTTTTAGTCATTTACCATTCAAAAGCGGCAGGTCCTACCCACGGCTAGACTACGAATTCGAATTCCCTCCTGAGGACAGCAGATATGTAGAGACCAGGAGGCGTTATACCGGTTGGCGGTGTAAGCCATCTAACTAGATTAGATCTATTTGGGGCAGTTGTTATACGAATTATAGTATTCAGCTGGGTGTTAACAGTCTTGTATGATGACCGTTCATCCAAACAGGTGCACAGTACTCTGCCCTTGAGTACATCAAACCCAAGGCTGAAAATCGCAGGGTGGTTGCTGAAGATGCCTGGGTAGTTCCGCATAGCTTATGGAGAAGGTTTCCTTTCCGTACGAGGGTACGCACCATACATTTATCCTCAGAAGGGATTTCTTATCATGTCAACTCGTCATCAAGAAAACCACATACTCCTTTTTTCGAAACTCGATTATTGTAGTTGTCATTCTGCATTCTCCAGCCATTTAACTTCGGCCATCGTCCGTTAATTTTCTGCCCAAATAATAAAGCTCCTCTATTACCTCTAGTTTCACATTTCCTAATCCAAATCGCTCAGCATAACCCGATCTCATTCGAGTGCGTGTTGTTACATATCCCTGTGCACTTTGATTTTACATACAGTTTAAGTGAATGTAAAAGAACGTTATTCTTTGCTTGGTAGTAATAAAAAATCATGAATTGAACTTTTATGATCTTTGACTATAATACAGTTTATATTGCTTAGCACTTGAGGTAAACCAAGTGTTGATTATCGTTGCAAACACAAAAGATAAAATGCAATTCTCACTACTGGTTTCTGTAGTTGAAAATTTAACTTTGTGCACTCTAATCTATTATGTGGGGATACGTACAACACTAAAAGAATTCCTGCTGTGAATGCATGATCGTTAATTTGCAAAACTATGTTCTCATAACTCTGATATGGCTTGTTAGAAATGAAACACTGTATCATTAATGTAACTGATTACGAAATTAAACATGTCTTTCTCCACTTTAGTCTCTGAAATGCACTGAAAGTTACTCTTATTACACGCACAGATGTTACAGTATGCAATGCTTGCCAGATATAAAAGCTGCAGTGGATTTTGTAATATTTGAACACTATTGATTGCCATACGAGAGCATGAAACTAAAAATGCACATGATTTTAATATTATTAGCCATACCAGATTTCAACACAGCAGTCTTTGATCTCGCACAAGTAAAGTTTTAACTCTCTGATTTACATAAATTATAAAGGTCGCTGATATTGTACTAGCAGTTGCCCATGTCCATCTGTAAATGACATAATAAAATCTGCAATTCTCCACTGTGGTCTTCGGGAAGCTGAAAGAAATAATTTTAATGTACAATTACCTGCCCGCTTAGTTGCAGGAAAACTGCCTTCATTCAGTTATAGTTTGAATCTGCCGCGGCGGCGGCTCCCGCGATCGTAGTGCAGCATTGCGTCACAAAAAATGCTTAATTCTCTAAAAAGGGCTAAAATGTGTGATGAAATACTGGGCAAGCGAGCTACAAATTATTACAAGTATTTTTAACAATTTCTATATTCAGAATTAACATAACATTCAAATTACACACATTTTTTTATACATCAGTGCCCAATGGTGTCTTTCTCGATGAAAATAACAAATGAAAGTGAACTAAGCGTTCGAGGAGCGTCACAGGCTCTTACAACATTCACGGCTACGAGAAGAAAGAGAGAGAGAAATGTGTAAGCCTCCGCTATTTATAAGCAATTCAATATGCTAATATACTCGTATATCGTTGTTATATTTTTAATTATGATAGTCTGCGTCGGTTTCCACACAGGACGATCACAGGCGTTATTTATAAAATTGACGTACATAATATAATACACAAATATAAAAATGCAAAATGATTATTTCTTTTATACAGAATCCACATAATCGAAAATTGTTCATACAGATATGAAATATAAGAACACAAATAAATGGTTTTTTCATATATTACACATATTTTACAAATGTCTTGCCAGGAGACGTCACAGTGTAATTGACCTTGTTTTACATTTTTTGATGTTTAATCACATCGACATCTACAGCTACATGATAGTCTGCTATTTACACTTAAGTGCATGGCAGAAGGGTATCGGACAATTTCATAGTATTTCTCTGCCATTCCACTACAGAATGGTGCACGGGAAAAGCGAACACTTCAATATTTCCATGCGACCTCTGATTTCTCTCATTACAATGATTATTTGTCCTATGTAGGTGGGGCGTCAACAAAATATTTTCACAATCGGAGAAGAACGTCGGAATTGAAATTCGTGAAAAGGTTCGTTGCTGCGAAAACGCCGTTGTTTGATTGATTGCAACCACAACTCGTGTGTCATTTCAGAAAGACGCTCTGTCCTCTTTCGCGATAATATGATTTAGCTGACCTGATTTGAATTTTTTCGATGTCCTCCATAAATCCTATCCCGTAAGGATCCTATGCTTCCTAGCAATACTCTAGCAGAGGTCGGACAAGTATAATGTAGGCAGCCTCTCTGGTCGAATTTTTGAATCTTCTAAGTGTTCTCCCAAAAACACACTTTTGTTCACCTTCACCACAACATGATCTATGTACTCGTTTCAGTTTCAGTTATTAGTAATGAATATTCCTAGGTGTTTAGTTTAGTTAACAGCCTTTAAATTTCTGTGATGTATCGTGTAACCGAAGTTCAGCGGATTCTTTTAGGTACTCGTATGAAAGGCCTCAACTTTTCATTGTTTAGAGTCAATTGCTACCGTCTACACCATACATATATGTTGTTTACATTATTTTGCAATTGGTGTTGGTGTCCTCATGATGTTATAAGAAGGTAAATGGTGGCATCACCTGCAAACAATCGAAGATGGCAGAGTATCTCCTAAATCATTTATATAGATCAGATTCCTTGGGGAACGCCAGATATCACTTCCAGTTTACTCGGTGATTTTTCGTGAGTTACTATGAACTGTGACCTTTCACCTATTTTGCCATATCCAACATATTTTTATGTCGTCTTCCTGAAATTCAGTTCCCTTAGTATCATCTTGGTGTCCGGCCAAGCTACTTCAGAGTACAGAATAATTTACAACCTCTTGTCATTCCCACCGCAGCAACTTCTTTCCTTTTATGACTTTGATATGTTATAGCTGCAGTCCAGTATCTCTTTTACTCCCGCTACCTTCAGAACTTCAGTGAGTGAATTCCAGTCAACAAGGTCTATAAAGCTATCAATACTGTAAACGTGGGTTTGCCTTTCTTGAACCGATCTTTTAAGGTAGGACACAGAGTCATTATTACTCCACCTGATCCAACAGTTCTCCGGAACCCAAACTACCATTTGTTTAAGGTGGGTATCTGACAGTTTTTTCCACTATTCTGTCATTATTTTGCATTTACAGCTTATTAAACTACGAGATGATTCGGTGGTTAGCACCACTGTGAACACTAGCCTTCTTTTGAACAGGAGTTACTACGTTGTCGTTGGAGTCTGCTGGTACTTCACCTATTTCATACACCTTTCGTACCAGGGGAATAGTTTTATCGTGGTTGATTCTACCAAGTATCTCAGTAATTCCTCCATGGTTCCGTCAAATGCTTCTCGTACTAGCTTATCTCCCGTATCATCTTAATTTATTCCTGTTCACTTCTTGTCATTCTTCTATTCGTTTCACAAATGCAGCACTTCTATACATCCATCCTTCCGCCTTCCCTCCACAGCTTAGAGCTGACTTGCCGTAAAAGTTGTATATTCACAGTGGTATTTCTCTTCTCTGTAAAAGTATTTAATTTTCCTTAAGGTGGCAGCTGTCTACCTCATCCTCACCTCACTCTACAGAACCTCTCCTCTAGTCATTTCCTGCTTTGCTATTTTGCACTTTCTATCAGTCTCGTATTTCTAAACACCCGCACTCCTTTCGTCTGTTTCATTTGTTGCATTTTTATGTTTTCCGTTTTCATCAATTAAATTCAATATCTTGTCTCAAATCCAAAAATTTTTGATGGAGTATATTTCCCTCCCTATTTGATCCTCTGCTGCCTTCATTGTGTCATCTCTCAAAACTAGGCATTCGTCTTCAGTTGAATTCATTTCCACTAATTCAGTCAACCGTTACCTTAAGCTCTCATTGAAACTCTAAAACATCACCCATTGTTTCATTTTATTTAGATCCTGTTTCTTCAGTTTCATATGCAGTTCATGACCAAATTTGAAATTTGAAGTGTAATTTCGAAATCTCTGCCTTGGCACAGTGAAATTATAAACCTTCATTTGTCATGTAATATTTCATATTTTTTGATATATTACAGTCACCTAATAAGCTCTACTATTACTACCGCCAGCCGGCCGAAGTGGCCGAGCGGTTCTAGGCACTACAGTCTGGAACCGCGCGACCGCTACGGTTGCAGGTTCGAAACCTGCCTCGGGCATGGATGTTGTGATGTCCTTAGTTAGGTTTAAGTAGTTCTAAGTTCTAGGGGACTGATGACCTCAGAAGTTAAGTCCCATAGTGCTCAGAGCCATTTGAACCATTTTTTTATTACTACCGTCGCACTTGACCGACTCCCATTATATCTAACATGAACCTGTTACCATTTCTTTTCAAATTCTCTATCCCACTTATTGGAATAACACATCTAAAATTATATATTTCAGACCATTAAAAGCTAGTTTTGTTTTTCCTAATGATAACATCCTGCTTCCTAGTCACCGCTCTAAAATCCGACTAGCGGTGTTATTCTGATTCCATGTTATTTTACTAATGAAGCTATGTAGACTAGTGTAACATTGCCAGTTCATTCAACCATCCAGGTCGCTGCCGCTTGAGCTACTGAAAAGAATGCTGCCCCTCTCCAGTAGCGGTATTTAGTCTGTCATCGACACAGATATCCACCGTTGTGGTTCCACATGTGGCCACCACACTTCTACAAAGTCAACGATTCCAAGGGGGAAGGGGGGCGGGGGCGTGTAGAGTCTCTTGTCACTTTGGAACATTCAGTCCCAGGACATCGCTTGATAAATTCCATTCTCGGAATCTCCCAGTAATGTGCAAGAGCTCGCTTATGGCGTCTGCCACTAGGGTTTAATGAGCTTCTCCGTAGTCATCTTGCACTTACTGCACGATCCTGTGACCAGATATGTACTTTGGATCTCATCCATCCCCTCCACTTATCTTCGTTGATAAGGTCCACGATTGACGAGCAAGACGTAAAAACCTACCGGATTAGCAATGCTTTTCTTTTGTGTCAGAGTTATATTTTCCTGAGTCTCTTCTAGTGAAACTCATTCCTTTAAATGCTTTTCCTACAAAGAGTTTTATGTGGTCCTTCTATTTTAGAGCACTCCGGACGTAAACTCTCAAATATTATACCGTGATTTATGACCAATAGAGTATTCAAATTATGATAGTCTTCCTACTGGCTTATGAGCAACAGGTTACATTTATTTCCGCTAAAGATCACCCCCCCCCCCCCCCCCCCCATTTCCTGCAGCAACCATCGATGTGCTGCCGATCTTCCTGCACTTCACAACAGTTTCCTGGCATACTATTTTCCCAGTAAACAACAGCATTATTTGAGATTAATGCAATTTCTACTTCGAAGATCAGAAGAATTACAGCAATCAAGGAAAATCGAAGAGGAAAAGGACCTTTTGGCTCGGGCTCACATTCACATGAAGATCTGTTTTCTCGATATTTAATAAATATTTTTGAAATTGTTGTTGCAAGGAGGTTCACGGAGCAGCAAACTTTATCCAGAATTAAAGTAAAGAAGTAAGAAACGTTTATTGATTAATTACTATACGTTGACCACCATCAAATGGTTCAAGTGGCTCTGAGCACTGTGGGACTTAACAGCTGAGGTCATCAGTCCCCTAGAACTTAGAACTACCTAAACCTAACTAACCTAAGGACATCACACACATCCATGCCCGAGGCAGGATTGGAACCTGCGACCCTAGCGGTCGTGCGGTTCCAGACTGAAGCTCCTAGAACCGCTCGGCCACACCGGCCGACTTGACCACCATGGTCGCACGTTAATGATTATTGGCTTCACTACACAATATTAGGCAACTATATCCCTTAAATATTTTAATTCCTTAGTGTTTTGTCTTACACACCGTCCACACACGCCTGTGTCTGACGCCGACGTACACTAACCACACACACATGGCATGTGAAAGCACTTGCAGTAGAGGGTATACAGAGCGGTTCCGGGGCCGTGGAAAGCACTGCAGTCGACGTCGTAATACGGAAACATCCAAAAGGGCACGATCATATGCTTTCAGGCCAAGAATGGAAGCACCGGGTGATCAAAAAGTCAGTATAAATTTGAAAACTTAATAAACCACGGAATATTGTAAATAGAGAGGTAAAAATTGGCACACATGCTTGGAATCTCATGGGGTTTTATTAGAACAAAAAAAAAAGTATTGCTAGACGTGTGAAAGATCTCTTGCGCGCGTCGTTTGCTGATGTTCGTGTGCTCAGCCGCCACTTTCGTCATGCTTGGCCTCCCAGGTCCCCAGACCTCAGTCCGTGCGATTATTGGCTCTGGGGTTGCCTGAAGTAGCAGGTGTATCGTAATAGACCGACATTTCTAGGGATGCTGAAAGACAACATCCGACGCCAATGCCTCACCATAACTCCGGACATGGTTTACAGTGCTGTTCACAACATTATTCCTCGACTACAGCTATTGTTGAGGAGTGATGGTGGACATATTGAGTATTTCCTGTAAAGAACATCATATTTGCTTTGTCTTACTTTGCTATGCTATTTATTGCTATTCTGATCAGATGAAGCGCAATCTGTCGGACATTTTTTGAACTTTTGTATTTTTTTTTTCGTTCTAATAAAACCCCATGTCATTCCAAGCATGTGTATCAATTTGTACCTCTCTATCTACATTATTCCTTGATTTATTCAGTTTTCAAATTTATACTGACTTTTTGATCACCGCCGTGGTTCAAGATACCGTTCATGGCAAAATGGCGCTGACTCATTTGTGGTGCACCACAAGCCATAGAGGACACCGTTGAATGACGGCTGCGTAGATGCGTACGGACGAATAGACGAGCAGCTATAGAGCAGCTGACCACCCGGATGAACAAAGGAGCTGCTAACAGTGTCTCGTCAACTACGGTTTAGAGAACGTTGCCGCGTATGGGCCTCCGCAACGAGCGCCTTATTCATACACCCATATGCGGTTCGCCGGCCACGAAGACTGGAATTGGCAAGTAAATATCGTAATTGAACGTTCTCTAAGTGGCGAAAGGTGGCTTTCCAGATGGACCATGTTTCATGCTAAACGGACGAGATGGCCGTTGACGTGAACGGTGTGAAACCTCTGTTTCCAATCAACCAGCAAGAATCGTCGGAATGGTCCGGGGCGGAGCAGGAAGCGCTGTGATCTGGCGAATATTTTCGTCGCCTTTCCTGGGTGATCTTGTCGTTCTGTAAGGCACATAGGATCATCGCAAGCATACACTATCCTCGGGGACCATGACCACCCCAACATGCAATTTATTTGCCCTCGCCACGATGGCATCTGCCAGGACAACAATGATACGTGTCACACAGTTCGCAGTGTACGAGCGTGGTTCGAAGAGCATCAGGGTGAGATTACCGTACTCCCATGGCAACCAAACCCCGATTTTAAGCCCAAACGACAGTCTGTGGTACCATCTGGATCAGGCCCTTCGCATCATGGATATTCAACCGAGAAACCCAGCACAGCTGACCACATCGCTGGAGCCGGCATGGCCCCACATCCCTGTCGGTACCTTTCAGAATAGCAGTGACACTCTCCCAGAACGTTCCGCAGCGGTCCGCACTGAAAAAGGTGGATATTCAGGCCTTTGACAGGTTGTCACATTATCGTGACTAGACAGTTTGTATTGTAACTTTCTACAGATCTGAAAATGGTCGTATAGATATATACTGTTTATCGGATAATTGACGTGCACCGTGATAACTGATAAAGCTAACTGAATAAGCGATGAGTCTATGTCAAGGGTGCATTACATCAAAAAAAAATTTAAACTCTAAGTCAATAGGGAACCTTTGAAACATCCTGATTAACCACAGTTAAGAGAGAGATGAAGAGAAAAGGAGGGAGGTCTGCTCTCTCTCTCTCTCTGTGCGTGTCTGTGTGTTTTTTTCTAAAACTCGACTTCCTTGCGGCCTGACATACTTCAATTCTGTGTGCACAGCAGTAGCTTCGCTTGCAGCTATAGCTTGATGTCGCCGTTTCGTCCATAACGCAAATCTGCCAGGCTATTAATGTCAATTTATAGGACAAATCAATATACCGGTTGTTAGTGATTGGACTCCGTAAGGAGAACTATGGATTTCGTGGTATATACTGAATTGGAGACGAAATTTATTCAGTATTCAACAAGGATGTTCCCAAATGCGTGCTGGTTAGTCAGGCAGTAAATCTTTTCTTGCGGATGAGGTTTTGTACTGTCTACGATGACAACGAGTTCAAACTTCAGTGTCCATGCGGCAGAACCATTCTGTGAAAGCGTGATAACGTGTGCCTTTTAGTACGATATAGTTCAGTAAAAGCCATAATGCGCCAGTGAAAATATTTCGCTGTGGTGAAGCATTTCTACATTGTCAATTTCTCGAAAGACTTTTGAATTTTGTACTCCACTTGTGGTACTTATCAGAATTTACACGAAATTTCTTAAGCGGTAACAAATTAGCTATCGGAAAATGAAGGATATTTTCGTTACGGCTTGAACAGGAATAGCTTGATTTTATCCCCCTTTTGACTGACAGTCGATCTGTGTTTGACTACGAAGGACCATAGCAAGAAGACTGCAGACATACATCTCTGAAAGGAGAATACCGGGATAAGAATTCTAATTACATTTTACCGTATCAACGTTAACGTTCGTTTTATAAGCAAGAATAATTACCGATTTACTAACACTTCTGTTAAGAAAATCTCATATTAAAGGTAACCCCCCAAAAGATTATTTCCGTAACCTCGGAATAAAAATCTGACTAATCTCTCAATGAAACTGTGACTTATATATAACCTTTCAATAATTAACTGACTGTGAATATAAACTGGAAAATCCAGACGTCAGCAATGCTTTGTCATGGCCCTGAAATGTTATTCTGAATAAAATGAAAATTATTACCTCAGTTATGTCGCCGGATAACGCGTATCTATCTGCTCCTATAAGAATTTTTTCTGGCACAGCCCAGTGCAATGCTGGCAAATAGATTTTGTTGTGTATGAAAAACAACTGATTTTATTTACGATAATTGGCATGACTAGGGATAGGAGAAATTAGTAAAAACTTTAAATTCAGATGAATGACTGTCAAAAGTTATCTTTATAAGAAAGATTATTAATCTAAAATTATTTAAAATTATTTACATGTGACTCTGATATAACAATAATACAAAATGAGTTGTTCCAAATTACATATGCGCGCGGCAATAAATAATAATAATTTGTGCTTTTACCTTAAACTACATCGCTAGGCACCGCCATCGTTCTCCAAGACCGGCCTTCATAATTCCATACAGGAGAGAAGTGCTCTCTCTGAGCTATACAACTAGACAACTGCTCTCTAAGAGCGACCTGACCCAACCGCCCGATGACGATCTACTACTAATACTTCCGACACTGCTCTCTGGTCTGCGATTCTATTGTAGCTTACATATCGCAGGCAACACGTGAGCAATCCATCGAAGTTACATCTGCTGGAGTGCGCTAGCAATAAATTCCTCAGTCATGGACCTCTTACAGTATTAGTTTCAAATATCCGAAACTCTGAGATACCAACTATACGTTACGGGAATATGTGTTTAGTGGGTTTACTATAACACGAATTACGTGTACGTACTTTCGGGAAGTCTCGAGTGGTTTCATTTAAGTACGAGAAATTTGTTTTCATCTGGCATTGGACCTACGCTGCAGACACTTACACGTTAACACACTAGTCCTAATTTTGTTTGGGTCATATTCCAGGATTTAATTACGGGCATCTCCAACGCCCTAGTTATCAGCATTGTTTTCGAGGGATTTCCTATGATTGTAAGGAGAAATAATCCACCTGTAATTCTTTCCCAAATAATACCCATTGGGAAGCCCTTCACTCCGTTTCTAGCTCACTTGGATACGGCTTAAGAAACTCGAGACCTAAGATGGGCCGGACCGAGAACTCTACTCCTGACTGGTTTAGGAAATGAAGATTAAAACAAGGAAAACTTTAACCAAAGAAATCACAGAAATGCGAAAATTTTAAGCATAATACACACCGGTACATAAAAAGTTTGGTGTTTATGAACAATTTAATTTTCTATAATAAAATCTCGATGCACCTGCAATGCTAATGACATTTGGATATTGCAGTAACAGGCATTTGTGCAACAGTTTACGGTTTTGGTTCCTGAATCATTTCTGAATGATTCTTTCGTTGACTTGTGGTGTTAAAAGTTAATATTGCGTAAAAAATTTCAACATCCTCCTAAAAATTTCTTAAGTTCTCAAGGAGCTGAGTTCAGTAGCCAGGAAGGATTTTCTTTTTTTTTTTTTTTTAATATGGCAGTTTGATAGTGACACTAGCTATTCTGCAATTCCCTATGCGTCTATTTTGCCAACCTCGGCTCATGTTAGGATGAAATAGTATCCATCTGTTGAGGCGTGATATTGTTATTTTAAGATTTTATGGAATAGAAGTTA
This sequence comes from Schistocerca nitens, assembly GCF_023898315.1. Taxonomy (NCBI): domain Eukaryota; kingdom Metazoa; phylum Arthropoda; class Insecta; order Orthoptera; family Acrididae; genus Schistocerca; species Schistocerca nitens. Next base: position 544,009,805 of record NC_064619.1, on the reverse strand, counting down.
TAAGATGCTGAGCACGAAGACTGAAATCCGTAAGCTTACGACCTTGCTAAGCCGTTAATGGACTTTGGGTGGAGTTCATGTGCGATTATTATTAGAACCAGGTGAGCGCATACGTATGTACGTGAGTTTGTTGTCCGTTGTCAGCCATTCTGCGATATGCTCACTTCGGGGAAAGGAATTGCGTCAGAAGAGTGGAATTGCGCAAAGCCTGAAAAGGAAACTGCGACCGATTGTGAAAGAATACTTGCTTAATTTTTCTGTTTCCTAGCATTGAATACGTGATCATTAAATAGTGCTGTATTAATATAGGGGGTCTGATAGAGGTATACCATGTTACGTAAATCGGTTGCTACGACAGTGGAGATTTTCATGCCACAGTCTTTTCCCTTAATTCATACACGTTCGGTAGCTACCATCACCTGAGAGCTATGTCTAATGACGGCAACATATGTGAAGAGCTCAAAGCTACAGCTGTGGTTTATGAAAATAAGATAAGAAATTAATAATACTTTAATAGGTGGTAGTAATGCCTCCGCATTCACAGCTGAGGTCATCAGTCCCCTAGAACTTAGAACTACTTAAACCTAACTAACCGAAGGACAGCACACACATCCATGCCCGAGGCAGGATTCGAACCTGCGACCGTAGCGGTCACGCGGGTCCAGGCTGAAGCGCCTAGAAACGCTCGGCCACAACGGCCGGCCACAGCACTGATCTTCAGCTTCAAAATCGTACGGCTACGTTGCTTGTTCTCGTTCGTTACTACTGAACAGAAGGAAGACATGCCGAATAAAATCAGTTTGGACACACTGGAACTAACTTCTACGTTATAAGATTTTTCTCAACTACGAATTATAACCTGATTTTTTTTTGGGGGGGGGGGGGGGGGGCGGGGGTCAGCAGCCTTCTGACTAGTTTGATGCGGCCCGCCGCGAATTCCTCTCCTGTAACAATCTCTTCATCTCAGACTAGCACTTGAAACCTACGTCAACAATTATTTGCTGGATGTATTCCATCCTCTGTCTTCCTCTACAGTTTTTGCCCTCTACAGCTCCCTGTAGTACCATAGAAGTCATTCCCTCATGTCTTAACAGATATCCTATCATCCTGTCCCTTCTCCTTGTCAGTGTTTTCCACATATTCCTTTCCTCTCCGATTCTGCAGAGAACCTTCTCACTCCTTACCTTATCAGTCCACCTAATTTTCAACATTCGGCTGTTGCACCATAGCCCAAATGCTTCGATTCTCTTCTGCCCCGGTTTTCTCACGGTCCATGTTTTACTTCCATACAATGCTGTACTCGAGACGTACATTCTCAGGAATTTCTTCCTCAAATTAAGGCAGATCTTTGATACTAGTAGACTTTGCTTGTCCAGGAATTCCCTTTTTTCCATTGCTAGTCTGCTTTCGATGTGCTCCTTGCTCTTCCACAATTGGTCATTTTACTGCCTAGGTAGCAGAATTCCTTAACTTCATCTACTTCGTGACCATCAATCCTGATGTTGAGTTTCTCGCTGTTCTCATTTCTACTACTTCTCATTACCTTCGTCTTTCTTCGATTTACTCTCAGTCCATATTCTGTACTATTAGACTGTTATTTCCATTCAGCAGACCAATTAATTCTTCTTCACTTCCACTCAGGTTACCAATGTCATCATCGAATCGTATCATTGATATCCTTTCACCTTGAATTTAAATTCCACTCCTGAACCTTCCTTTTATTTCCATCATTGCTTCTTCGATGTACAGATTGAACAGTGGAAAGATTAAAATTCTCTCTTACACTCTTTTGAATCCGAGCACTTCGTTTTTGGTCGTCCACTCTTATTATTCCCTCTGGGCTCGTGCACATATTGTATACTACCCGTCTCTCACTATAGCTTACACCTATTCTTCTCCATTTCACATTGTCAATTGTCAAACGCTTTTTCCAGGTCGATAAATTTTACGAACTTTAGTCTTGCTTCCAGTATTAACCACAGCGTCAGAATTGCCTCTCTGGTGCCCTTACCTTTCTTAAAGCCGTAATGATCGTCGTATAGCACAACCTAAGTTTCTTTTTCATTCTTATGTATATTATTCTTCTCAGCAACTGGAATCCATGAGCTGTTAAGCTGATTGTGCGGTAGATCTCGCACTTGTCTGCTCTTGCAATCGTCGGAATTGTGTGGATGATATGTTTCCGAATGTCAGATGGTATGTCGCCAGACTCATATATTCTACACACCAACGTGAATAGTCGTTTTGTTGCCACTTCTATCATACCACTTCTATCACGATTTTAGAAATTGTGGTGGAATGATACGTATCTCTTCTTCCTTACTTGATCTTAAGTGCTCCAAAGCTCTCTGAAATTTTGATTCTACTTCTGGATCCCTTATGTCTTCTAAATCCTTTTTCTATCACATCAGACAAATATTCCCCCTCATAGAGGCCTTCAGTGTACTCTTTTCACCTAACCGCTCTCTTCTGATTTTAAGAAATGTATTACCCGTTGAAGTCTTAATATTACCACCATTGCTTTTAATTTCACCGAGGGCTTTCCTGATCTTCCTATATGCTGAGTCAGTCCTTCCTACAACCATTTCTCTTTCGGATTTTCTTCAGATTTTCCATGCAGTGATTTCGTCTTAGCTTCCCTTCACTTCGTATGTATTTCATTCCTCAGCGACTTGTATTTCTGTATGCCTGAATTTGTACTTTATTCTTTCATCGATCAACTGAAGTATTTCTACTGTTACCCAAGGTCTCTTCGCGGTTAACTTCTTTGTACCTATGTTTTTCTTTCCCACTTCGGTGATGGCCCATTTTAGAGATGTCCATTCCTCTTCAACTGCACTGCCTGCTGAGTTATTTCTTACTGCTGTACCTACAGCCTTAGAGAACTTCAAGCGTATCTTTATCCTACTCTTCATCACTACTACATTGTGATCTAAGTCTATGTCTGCTCCTGTGTACGCCTTACAATCCATTACCTGATTTCCGAATCTCTGACTGACCATGATGTAATCTAACTGAAATCTTCCCGTATCATCCGGCCTTTTCCAAGTATACCTCCTTCTCTTGTGGTAACAGAGTATTCGCTATTACTAGCTGAAATTTATTCCAGAACTAAATTAATCCTTTTCCTCTCCCATTCCTTTTTCCAAGCCCATATTCTCCTGTGACCTTTTCTTCTACTCCTTCCCCTACAGCTGCAATCAAGGCCACCATGGATATTTACATTTTCATCTCCCTTTGCGTACCGTATTACCTCATATAGGCCTACTACCTCCACTTTTTCGTCTTCAGCTTACGACGTCGTTGTCGGTCCTGGTTTGGTGTCGATTCTGATATGAATAACCCTATCACTGAACTGTTCTCAGTAACACACTCTCTTCACTATCTTCCTATTTCTAACGAATCCTACTCCCGTTATACCATTTTCTGGTGCTGTTGATGTTTTCCTGTACTCATGTGACCAGAAATACTTGTCTTCCTTCCATTTCATTTCACTGACCCGTACTATATCAAAATTCAACCTTTGCATTTCCCTTTTCGGATTTTCTAGTATCCCGAACAAGTTCAAGCTTCTGACATTCCACCCCCCGACTCGCAGAATTTTATTATTTCGTTGATTATTAAATCTTTTTCTCTTGGTCCGCTCCCAATTGGCAGTGCCCTCCAGGAGATGCGAATGGCGGTCTATTACGGAATATTTTGCCAATAGAGATTTCATCATAACACTTTTTCAATTACAGGCCACAAGTCCTGTGGACACACGCTACGTGTCTTTAATACAGTAGTTTCCATTCCCTTCTGCATCCTCATGCCGTTGATCAATGGCGATATTTCCGCCTTTAGTGGCAGATTCCCACCCCAAGGACAAGGGAGCCCGATGAACCTCCTTCCGCTCCTCAATGCTGATTATTAAACAAAATTTAAGCAGCGGCGGGATTCGAACCCGGGACCGAGAACTTTTTGAGTATTAATCAAAAACGCTATGTCTTTTTTCTTGTTTTTGCGTTTTGTTCGTTATTGTTCATTGTATTTGGTCGTAGCAGACGTCACGTGAAATCCACTGATGTTTGTTGCTGATCCCTTCATGCAGTTTTTTTTTTTTTTTTTATTACAGAAAGCAGCGACCTCAACAAGCAATGTATTCCTACGATTTTCAAGCCGAAGTTCAGTGCGGTTGATTACGTTATGTGCGGTAGCGTTCTCGCTTCCCGCGCCCTGGTTCCCGGGTTCGATTCCCGGCGGGGCCAGGGATTTTCTCTGCCTCGTGATGACTGGGTGTTGTGTGATGTCCTTAGGTTAGTTAGGTCTAAGTAGTTCTAATTTCTAGGAGACTGATGACCACAGATGTTAAGTCCCATAGTGCCCAGAGCCATTTGATTACGTTGTAATACATGCGCTGAGACTGGCGTCTGTTCTACAATTCCTGTGTGTTTTAATTATTAGTGTTTGGTAAAAGTTGTGTATATCAATATAAAACAAAATATTCATTTTCGACAGTTAGCGTATTATCATAGAGCAACCGCTGGGTGCAAACACTCGTGGTAGACCTTCCCTTAAATCGACTGACCCCACGTTAGTACATTGTGCATTGTGACCCCCTACGTCATCGTACTGCCATGATCATGAATATATTGTATGACACCCAGGGGGTTCCGGTGACTGATAATTACTTTCGTCAGCGCTGAAAGTCTGCTACAGTTCAGAAACAAGCTTTGTGTGGCATTTTCCCTCCTATTTTGTAACCGCTATCCTTATAACCTCTGAAAACAATTGGAACTACAGTCATTACTTTTCCTGAAAGCAGGCAGAAAAATGGTTCAAATGGCTCTGAGCACTATGGGACTTAACTTCTATGGTCATCAGTCCCCTAGAACTTAGAACTACATAAACCTAACTAACCTAAGGACATCTCACACATCCATGCCCGAGGCAGGATTCGAACCTGCGACCGTAGCGGTCACGCGGTTCCAGACTGCAGAGCCTACAACCGCTCGGCCACCCCGGCCGGCTGAAAGCAGGCATGTCGACTGTATAAATAGTGACAGCATCATGTGGGGTAAGGTACTCCGGAAGTAAATACACACGAAGACATAGTGCTGAGGAAAAACAAAACTGGCTTGTTACGGGTCAGAGTGTAGTATATTAGGTTAATCAGTCTGGTAGGTAGGTCTCAATGCATGTGCTGTAACGTAACATAATGCTCCCAACTTTGGGTTCACAATCTTATAGAAACAGCTCTTATTCATGTTCATTACGGCGACCTGGAAAAAGCGTTCAACAATGTAAAATGTTGCAAGATGATCAAAATTCTGAGAAAATACCCGTAAGACAAATGATACACAAGGACAATCTGTACAAGGACCAAGACGGAACAATAAGACCAAGAACTAAGTGCTCCGATTAAAACAATTGTAAGGCTGGGACATCCTTTTCCTCCCCTGCTGCACAATGGAAGAAACGACTGAAATAAAAACTAACGTTTGAGAGTGGGATTAAAATTTAAGATGAAAGGATATCAATAAAAACATTCGTATATGACATTTCAATCCTAATGGAAAGTGGAGTTACAGGACCAGCCGAATGGAATGAACAGTTTTAAGAGTAGGTAATATGGGTTTAGAGTAAATTGAATAAAGACGAAAGTAATGAGAGGTAACAGAAATGAGAACAGTGAGGAGCTTAACACCAGAATTGGACGAAGTGAAGAAATTGTAACCGTGGTCTAGGTGTAACGTCTGTGCGTAGTAATTACTCTGTCCCAGGTTCGAAACCAGCCACGTCGTAGACCTTGGATAATAATTACCATTGGTGGTCGAAGACTTCCGGCATAAGAAAATGGTTCAAATGGCTCTGAGCACTATGGGACTCAACTGCTGAGGTCATTAGTCCCCTAGAACTTAGAACTAGTTAAACCTAACTAACCTAAGGACATCACAAACATCCATGCCCGAGGCAGGATTCGAACCTGCGACCGTAGCGGTCTTGCGGTTCCAGACTGCAGCTCCGGCATAAGAAGTCACTTTCATTCTGCCAACAGCCTTGTCAAAGAGGGCAGAGGAGTGGACAGAGTTTCAGGGCAATCACTTGACCATAGTGTGGAAAACTGCCCCTAAAGGCGAAAGAATCAGCAACATCAACGGCAAGAGGATGCAGAAGGAAATGGAAACTAATGCATTGAAGACACACAACCTATAACCTTAGGACATATGGCCTGTAACTGACAATGTGTCATGATGCTCTTTCCATTCAGGAATAACCCACATTCGGATCTCCTGGAGGGGACTACCAAGGGGGAGGTGTCCATAAAAAAAAGGATTAAATAAAAAACGAAGGTTCTACGAGACGAGGTGTGGAAAGACAGAAGCTTCAACGTGGTAGGAAAGCTAGAAAATCAGAAAAGTAAATGCAAGGGTGCAATCTAGATGTAGTGGTGGCGAGCGAAATGAAATGTAAGACGGTAATTTCTGGTCAGATTACAGGGTAATATCAACAGTAGGAGAAAATTATATTACGGGAGCAGAATTCCTTATGAATAGGAAGCTAGAGCAGAGTGTGTTACTGTGAAGATACAAAAATGCAGAAAATTAAGTAGGTGAAACGCAATACGTAAGTCTAATAATAAGAGTGACATAAAGTGCAAAAGCGCTATGCAGTAATAGCTGGAGGACAAGTTCAAGTTTATAGAAGCATTTGTAATTAGGTGGAACATAGGTACTGTCCGTAGGAAAATTAAGACGGCCCTTGGAGAAAAGAGAAGCAGCTGTACGAATATTAAAAGGTCAGGTGAATAACCAGGGAAATGTGAAAATTTGAAGGATTATATGAAAGCGATGTACAAGGGAAACGAAATATTAAGGAAATGGAAGAAGTAGATGAAAGTGAGACGGGAAATATGATGTTGCGGGGAGTATTCGACAAAATGCAAATATCCCTAAATAGGAACATGGCCCCTGGAGTAGGCGACATTCTCTCAGAAAAGGCGATAAGTGGAAAGAGGGGCGGGTGAGGTGGGGTAGGGCTTCTCTGATGAAGTAATAGAAGATGAGATAGGAATCGATAAATAAAAGATAGTGAAACCAGTTTTGCAATATTGGAATCAAAATTCAAAAGAGCTTTGGAAGACAAGGTCAAGTAAGGGATAGATAACATTCCATCGGAATTTCTAAAATGATCAGGGGAAGTGACAACAAGACGATTATTCACATTGGTGTGTGGAATGTGTGAGACTGGCAATATACCATCAGAATTTCGGATAACATCATACACCCAGTTCCGAAGATTGTAAGAGCCGACAGGTGCGAAAACTATCACGCAATCAGCCTAACAGCTCATGCATTGAAGTTACTGACAAGGATAATATACGGAAGAATTGAAAAGAAGATTAAAGATCAGTTAGATGACAGTCAGTTTGGCTTTATGGAAGTAAAGGCACGAGAGAGATAGTTCTGACGTTGCGGTTGATAATGGAGGCAAGACTGAGGAAAAACCAAGCATCATAGAATATTTAGACCTGGAGAAAAGTTCAACAATAGAAAACGGTGCAAGATTTTCGAGATTCTGAGAAATCAGGGGTAATATACAATATGTAAAGAACCAAGAGGAAACAATGCGGGTTGGTGACCAAGAAAGAAGTTCTTGGATTAAAAAGAGTGTAAGGCAGGTATGTAGTTTTTCGTCCCTACTGTTATCTATAAGTCGAAGAAGCAATGATGGAAATACTGTGACAGAAAGATTCAAGACTGCGAGTAAATTCAAGGTGAAAAAATATCAGTGATAAGATACGCTGATGACATTGCTACATTGATACCCTCAGTGAGAGTGAAGAATTAGAGAATGTGTTGAACAGAGTGAAAAGCGTAATGAATACAGAATATGAAATGAGAGTAAATCGAAGGAAGACAAAAGTACTGAGAATTATCCAGAAATGAGAACATCTTGATAATCACGAAGTAGATGAAATTAAGGAATTCTGTTACCTAGACATAAAAAAATCCCATGACGTGCGGAGGAAGGACGACATAAATTGCACAGGCCGAAACGGCACTCCTGGCAAAGACAAATCTACTAGCATCAAACATTGGGCTTAATTTGAGGAAAAAATTTATGAGAAGGTACTTTTGGAGCACAGCATTTGAGATGTGGGACTGTAGATGGTATAAAATTAGGTGAACTGGAGGAGAAAGTTCTTCTCAGAATCGGCAAAGAAAGAAATATGTGGATAACACTGACAAGAAGAAGGGACACAGTAACAGCGTATCTGTTAACACATCACGGAATCTTTTCCATGGCACATGGCACTAGAGGGAAGTGTAGACGGTAAAAAACTGAGGGGAAGGCAGAAATTCGAATGCATCGGACATAGGTTGCAGGTGTTACTTTGAGTTGCAAAGTTTTGCACAGGAGATGAATTCGTGGTGGGCTCCATCAAACAAACAAGTAACCTGGACAAGTAACCTAAACCACACACAAACCAAACTTTGTGAGATTTTGTCACCTAAGTAAGACGTGGTCTGAACTGTCTAGTTAGTTCGTTTGTTATGGACACTGACGTTGTAAGGCAGCTTTTGAGAGTGCCTGTCTACTTCGCATATCCAGTTAATACAGCGTCTTCAGAATCAGCAGATAAATAACGAACAAACTAGGGAATCGTAGCTACAAAGAGCCCAATGTAATGCGTAAAATCAATTAAAGAATAAAATAGAAGGAAAAGATGGAAGGCAGTGAAAACAGTCATGGTATACATAAGGCAGCCGTTAGCTCCGCGATCGAAAAGCATACTACCACCGTATGGTTACACTTGCTTGGGATAATCATAACTCACTTGCGAAAGAAATTTCTAACATCTGTAAGGAGTGTGTCAGAAATCCCCATCGAAAACAATATAACCAACGTAAGGCTTTTCTTTGCATTGTGTAAGCACTCAGATATCGATAGTGACAATGTGAAGTGGAAACATGGGAGCGCGATCCTAAGCATTGTTGTGAGATGAGTCAGTAGTGTGGGTCGAGGGCTCGGAGACGACGCGACATGCTGCAGATTTAGATGGCTTAAGATAGATGTCGAGGTAAAATTCGCAAGAATAGCGTAAAGCGCAATTGCTGGGTTAGGATAGTAATTGTTAGTCCGAGTTTGCAATAATCCCATGTTTCGATTGTCAGTTAAAGAAGTCTCCTTATCCTCCAAATAAATATGCAGTGGCTTTTAAGTGTTAATGTAACTTTGAAATTGAAATAATTTGTTAATTTGGCACTCAGCCACTATTGATAATTATAAAATCACTGTCAGGCATTTCGCCATTATTAATACTTGTCAAACTATTACTGGTCATGATGATTTCTGAAGTTTTTAAATAGACTTAACTTGCGAAATCCCTTCTTACTCCTTTTTATTAAATTCATTCTTAGTAAGAATAAGCTTTAGTCGCTGCTGCTGCATGCTACTACAAATTGCTGTAAACCAATTGGAAAAAGACAGTCATCTAAAGAGGTGAGTGCAAAACTTAGGGCCAAAACTGAGACACCGATACACCGCAACATGTCATAAACTCTAATCCAATATATTCCGTTGCACAAGCCAGATTCTGTATCACTTGTAAATTCTTATTCAAGGACGCATTCAGATAGCTTAGGTACTCATTGTTACAGGTTCATTTGTTTCTGTGGTTTTCCATATTCAAATACGCAGTCAGATAGCTTATCCAAATGTTAGTTTTAAGTTTTTCATGTAACGATCTGTTGAGGGCTTAAATACAGTCAAACTGACACTCATGCAATGCGCACACTGTGTATGCAGATTAGATTCCGATTACTGATAGCTCAAGTTGTTTATCAAGCCCATTTTCACAGACGGTCATAGGCTTATAATTTGTTGTAGTAACGTCACATATTTGTTGTAGGTACGTTACACAACCTATCCGCGTTCACGAAATCACGTACTGCATCCCTCAAGGTAGCAAAAGCCCGTATTATACGCTCCAAGGAGGTCCACTACTTTCTTCCTGATTTAAAAACTTCTACGCATCATCCGTAGGAAATTATGTAAGATTCTGATCTTTCACCCGAGCTTCACTGCAAAACAATTCGATTGGCTTTCGACTTGGTGAATTACTTAACCGCATCATTAATTGCAACTTTTTACTGGGTACTGTCTCCGTTGTGATATCTCCTGCTATATTTCGCCATCTTAAGTTCACTGAGTTTTGCGCACGACTACACTCATTACTCTTTAGGCGCCAGAATTGTTGATCACTTACTCAATGATATAAAATGTCTGACAGACATCAAAGCTAAATTTGGAAATAAATTGAAAATGTGATTCTTGAGTTTCTTCCGGCGTATTTGATAATCAAAATATCCACGGGTGTACTGCCGGTCTACAGTGCCCTTTGGACACTGTAGACCGGCAGTACACCCGTGGATATTTTAAATTGAAAATGTTTCTCCTTGACAACACCTTCTGTTCTGTAGAAGAATATCCGTTTTTGTAATTTGTAAAAGATGATGCGTACGAATTATTAACGCACAACAACGCTGAAAAAATAATAACGCAACTGATGAGCTGTTGCCAATGTGTAATGTGAATGAAAAATGAGTCGTCCCACATCATTGAAGTTAACTGTAGAAATGACCCACGGGACATGAAACTAACTAAACACCATTCTAAAAAATCCCCGTGAATAAACGATAACAGCATTGTTGGAATTATGTGTGCGAGATGACGCCGCAAAATATTCTGACCTACGATATAAACTCAAGTTATTTCAACTGGAAACAAGTCCATCGACGGAAACAAGGAAAGGTGGTTGAAGGCTGTACTGCCGATGGAAAAGTAGGTGTTCGTGGCATGGTATATGTTGTTCTTTCACTTGACAATGTTACTGAACTTTGTTAAAGGTCCTACTTCTCTTGCAAGCCAGCGCATTGAGCAAGATGTGACTTATACCTCCCAAGGAGCGCGCCAAGCTCACTCACTGGTGAAATAAATCGCCCGAAGCTGCGATAGGCAGTACAGCAAAATCACTCGGATATTTATATCATAAGGGGAGACTACAGCCGTAATTTTTCCCGTGGGCATGCAGATTTACTGTATGCTTATATGATGATGGCGTCCTCTTGGGTAAAATATTCCGGAGGTAAAACAGTCCCCCATTCGGATCTCCGGGCGGGGACTACTCAGGAGGACGTCGTTATCAGGAGAAAGAAAACGCGTTCTACGGGTCGGAGTGTGGAACGTCAGATCCCATAATCGGGCAGGTAGGATAAAAAATTTAAAAAGGGAAATGGACACGTTAAAGTTAGATATAGTGGAAATTAATGAAGTTCGGTGGCAGGAGGAACAAGACTTCTGGTCAGGTGAATACAGGATTATAAATATAAAATCAAATAGGGCTAATGCAGGAGTAGGTTTAATAATGAATAAAAAAATAGGAGTGCCGGTAAGCTACTACAAACAGCATAGTGAATGCATTATTGTGGCCAAGACAGACACGAAGCCCACCCCTACCATAGTAGTACAAGTTTATATGCTAACTAGCTCCGCAAATGACGAAGAGATTGATTAAATGTATTATGAGATAAAAGAAATTATTCAGATAGTAAAGGAAGACGAAAATTTAATAGTCATTGGTGACTGGAATTCGATAGTAGGAAAAGGAAGAGAAGGAAACGTAGTTGGTGAACTAGGAATGGGGGTAAGGAATGAAAGAGGAAGCCACCTGGTTGAATTTTTCACAGAGCATAACTTAATAATAGCTAACACTGGGATCAAGAATCATGAAAGAAGGTTGTATACATGGAAGAGGCCTGGAGATACTGGAAGATTTCAGATAGATTATATAATGCTAAGACAGACATTTAGGAACCAGGTTTTAAATTGTAAGACATTTCCAGGGGCAGATAAGGACTCTGACTACAAACTATTGGTTATGAACTATAAATTAAAACTGAAGAGACTGCAAAAGGGTGGGAATTTAAGGAGTGGGACGTGGATAAACTGTCAGAACCAGAGGTTGTAGAGAGTTTCAGGGAGAGCATAGGCCACCATTGACAGTAATTGGGGAAAGGAATACAGTAGATGAAGAATGGGTAGCTTTCAGAGATGAAATAGTAAGGCAGCATATGATCAAGTAGGTAAAAAGACGAGGGCTAGTATAAATCCTTGGGTAACAGACGAAATATTGAATTTAATTGATGAAAGGAGAAAATACGAAAAAGCAGTCAATGAAGCAGGCAAAAAGGAATACAAACGTCTCAAAAATGAGATCGTCAGGAAGTGCAAAATGGTTAAGGAGGAATGGCTAGAGGACAAATGTAAGGATGTAGAGGCATATATCACTAGTGGAAAGATAGAAACTACCTACAGGAAAATTAAGGAGACCCTTGGAGAAAAGAGTACCACTTGTATGAATATCAAGAGCTCAGATGGAAACCCAGTTCTAAGCAAAGAGGGAGAGCAGAAAGGTGGAAAGAGTATATAGAGGGTCTATACAATTGCAATGTACTTGAGGACAATATTATGGAAATGGAAGAGGAAGTAGATGAAGATGAAATGGAAGATATGATACTGCTTGAAGAGTTTGACGGAGCACTGAAAGACCCAAGTCGAAACAAGGCCCTGGGAGTAGACAGCTTTCGATTAGAACTACTGACAGCCTTTGGATAGCCAGCCCTGACAAAACTCTAACATCTGGTGAGCAAGATGTATGAGACAGGCGAAATACCCTCAGGCTTCAAAAAGAATATAATAATTCCAATCCCAAATACTAACACGAATTCTGTACAGACGAATGGAAAAACTGTTAGAAGACGGCGTCGGGGAAGATCAGTTAGGATTCAGTAGAAATATTGGAACACGTGAGGAAATACTGACCCTACGGCTTATCTTAGAGGATAGATTAAGGAAAGGCAAACATAAGTTTCTAGCATTTGTAGACTTACAGAAAGCTTTTGACAATGTTTACCGGAATACTCTCTTTCAAATTCTGAAGGTGGCAGGGGTAAAATATAGGGAGTGAAAGGCTGTTTCCAATTTGTATAGAAACCAGATGGCAGTTATAAGAGTCGAGGGGCATGAAAGGGAAGCAGTGGTTGGGAAGGAAGTGAGACAAGGTTGTAGCCTACCCTCGATGTTATTCAATCTGTATATTCAGCAATCAGTAAAGGAAACAAAAGAAAAATTCAGAGTAGGAATTAAAATCCATGGAGAAGAAATAAAAGCTTTGAGGTTCCCCGATGACATTGTAATTCTGTCAGAGGCAGCAGAGGACTTGGAAGAGCAGTAGAACGGAATGGAAAGTGTCTTGAAAGGATGATGTGAGATAAATATCAACAAAAGCAAAACGAAGTTAATGGAATGTAGTCGTATTAAATCGGATGGCGCTGAGGAAATTAGATTAGGAAATGAGACAATTAAAGTAGTAAATGAGTTTTGATATTTGGGGAGCAAAATAACAGATGATGGTCAAAGTAGAGAGGATATAAAATGTAGACTGGCAGTGGCAAGGAAAGCTTTTCTGAAGAAGAGGAATTTGGTAACATTGAGTATAGATTTAAATGTCAGGAAGTCGTTTCTCAAAGTATTTGTGTGGAGTGTAGCCATATATGAAAGTGAAATATGGACGATAAATAGTTTAGAAAAGAAGAGAATAGAAGCTTTTGAAATGTGGTGCTACAGAAGAATGCTGAAGATTAGATGGACAGATCACATACCTAATAAGGAGGTATTGAATAGAATTGGAGAGAAAAATTTGTGGTACGACTAGAAGAAGCGATCGGTTGGTAGGTCGTGTTCTGAGGCCTCAAGGGATCACCAGTTTAGCATTGGTGGGCAGCGTGGAGGGTAAAAATTGTAGAGGGAGACCAAGAGATGAATACGCTAATCAGATTCAGAAGGATGTAGGTTGCAGTAGGTACTGGGAGATGAATAAACTTGCTCAGGATAGAGTGGTATGGCGAGCTGCATCAAACCAGTCTCTGGACTGAAGACCACAACAACATCATAATACCGTTTTGTCGTAATACTGACCCAATTCTCCTTTGGCTAAATCGTTGCGAATCTATGACTGCAGACATAGCGCATAGATAGCGGCCAACATATGCAAGATGAAACTTGAGCAAAGAAAGTGAATCTCACTGAGGCAAATCTGCAACTGATGTTCCGCTTTCTTTCCCTATAAATTCAAATTTAGACACATCACTCAATGAGGGGTACTTGCAGGAATCAAACTGCGATCATTCACGACTTTTACAGATCGTTCGAAATGAGTGTCATTTGAATCCAGGGTGAATAATTTTTTTTACTTGATAATGTCATCAATAAACACCAAAGAAGGAAAAATGTTATCTTAGTTGGACATGGGGGCACGTACAAGGCATAACTGACCCTCTACTCGCAAAAGCGAGATATGGTGGAAAAGTTTCCCCCGCTGTGCCATCGTCTGTAATTGTTACCTCACTTCTAGAAGCCGTGTGAACTGCTTAATCTATATTCAGCCTTCCCCTTAAATTACCTGGTGACGACACTTATAGTGTCTGCAATGCTTTAAAGCAAAGTACCATCTGTCATTCTATACACGATTTCCTTTAATAGTTTGGGAGCTGGTTTCGATGTCCCTCAAAATTTCGCTCGATGCGTTTCACAGAGCAACGTGAGATTTGGGTAAAAACAATAGACCTGTGGGCGGCTACACCATTTTGTTCACAGGATACTTCTAGGCAATCTTACTAGCAACCGCAAGATGATTGACAGCATACGAACACAATGCAGTTTTGTGAAATTAATGTCTTTGGACGCCCATAACACAATTGGAACGTGACACTAATATGAGAACTCTATCTTTCAGAGAAGGTAATATATATTTTGCTAACAACCTGATTAGGATACGACATTGCGAATTCAAAATACACACTGCTAAATAAATCTTTGTTTCGGTGTCATATATCTTGGATTTAGCTGAACTGTACTACCAGGATTCTCGGAACATGTCAAGTAAGGTTTCGGAAGAATGGTATTTGTCACCAGCAAACGAACAAGTCAATAAAGTAAATGATTTTATTCTGCCCAATTCAGAATTTCCATAACACAAATTTACAACACTGTTGACTCTCTCTTAAACACAGAGGAAGCATTGATTCTTACCCAAAAAATAGTTTTAGCTTTAAAATAACAAGGTGACAACCACATCACTAATGACGGTACTAGCTGGAAGGAAGGACAATAACAGCAAGATACCAATGTTCTAGTTCAGCACGCAGTAACCAAGCCACAAAATATGTACAAATACAACTAATGAACCAGAGAAGTAGTAAATACAGTAGTGTCAGGGTTCCTACGTAGTTAATGTACTGGGTCTAAAGCAATATCTATCAAATTTGATACGAAAATAGTAGATACACGAAAGAGACAATCATGACGGAATTACCAAAATTTTTTCATAACACAAGCAACAAAATAGGGTTCTCGTATTTCTAGGATGGAAACTGGAATAAAGACACTCTCTGTGCTGTTGTATTACTGCATCATTAGTACTTTTTCCAACCTCCGCTCTTCCTAACTACCACAAAAATTCTCTCCGTCATTGATTTTGTTAGAGTTTGTAGTTCTTACAGTGAAATTATATCGCTGTTTCCAGCTCACACACGGCCTCAACTTGCCTTCCATTGTAATAAACACGCCTTGGAAGTATTACACAAAGGTTTTCCACAGTTTTCGAATACGAGACATGTGCAGGCTAGGGGAATACATCATTGTCTTCCTGTTCACGCCGCTTTTTGCTTGTAGCAGTAACATGCACAGATGCATTATCTTGTTGAAACATTACGCTTTTTTCTCCCTGATCATTGTAAAATCTAATCTGTTCGGTCTATAGCATCTCAGAGTACATGTTAGAGCTCATTCTAGTGTTCACCCAAGCAATGAGTGATTTACCTCAAACGCACGAGGCTGCCCAAATTCCAACTTTTCCACCACCAATATTTCTTGTGTCTTATGTGCTGCTTTGTTCTCATATCATGCTAATATACTGGAATACATCTAGCCCATATAAATTAAACTTCTTCCCAACACTGAAGATCACTTTGTCCCATTCTGCAGCCCATGACATACGTTTTTCAGCAAACTCCAACCTAACCTGTGTGGGTAGTAAAGCAGGTTTCTTGAATACTAGATATTTGTCGTATGACACAATTTGTCGCACTTGTCAGGCAGTTACTGGCAACCGTAAGTTAGCTACAAGAGGAGAAGAATAACAGTTTGTGAACCTTGTTTTGCCCAAAAGTAAACGTTGCCATACGTAAGATAATTTTTTACTTTGACCATATATTTTTGTTCTGCTCATATCGCGCTCAATCTAGCGAAACTGTCGACACTGTACTTGAAGGGTTCAACTTCTTGACGATTTGCCGACTTGAGTGTTCCATTTCGTTGTACGTACAGCTTTTTGCTTTCTCATTACATAACAACTATTTTCCGTGTGGTATTGTCAGAATTGTGCTTTATTTGTACAACACGTATGAGAGAACCTCCTTTCTGCAGCAAAGGCACACACGCACACACTAACACCGCGCACAGTCGACTGCCTTTATACCGACTTCCATCTGAGTCATTGATGTCTTGTTATGCACTGTATTACTGACATCAAATGAGACACCATTTGGCTGCATTTGTCAGTACGCTGGATCTCAACTGCTGCATATATACTGCGTCCAAGTACTCCAACCAACAGTGCTATCTATCGCTTTGTACTGATTTCCACTACTGTACGTAACAGAGGCTCACCGAAACAGGCTACACAATGGTGGCTGCAGGACAAAGTAAATCTCATCAATAATTTAAACATGGCAAGCAATTTCGAAGTCAGGAAGGCAGAACAGGTAAACATAATTGATATTGCTATATGGAGGTATACTCAGAATTTAATTCGCACAATTGCTCCTCCTGAACTTATTTCAAACCATGTCAGCAGGCTTGCAGCGGCCCCATCCTTATGGCAACAAGACAACCATCACACCTTAAACTGAAACACAGCAGCACACAGGCCTGTATACAAATGAAGTCTTCAGAAGAGAAAAATTGGGATAACCATCTTCTTGTGCACTGCCGTCCAAGGGCACACACCAAAGCTAATATCTGCTTGGGTCTCATCAACATCATCGTCCCTGGATGCCAGTGACCAGCTAGTATCAGCACTCCAGAATCGAGATCGATGCCACTGTTGATTACAAGTGGCCGCTAGCTCAAATCGAGACTCCAGCAGATCACCTCGTTGGTTTTTTAACTTGCCACTCTGCTTTGTCCAGCAGACTCCAGTATCAGTTGCTTCCTTCCTTTTTTTCCATGGTGACATGCCCATCCCGTATCCCATACATAGGGGACCGCTACCACTGACTTCCAGGAGTGCTAGTTTCCTAAGATATTAGGAAGAACTTCTTTGTAGTTTATATGGTAGGAGATGAGGTACTCGTTGATATCAGCCTCTGAGGTGTGCCTGAATACGTCAGACAGTAGAGCACTTGCAAGTAAAACGCTAAGGTCCTTGGTTCGATTCTTGGTTCTTAAGGCAACTTTAATCTAGTACTAAGTTTCAAATCACTCCGTACTCCGCTGCAGGGTAGAAATTCATTCTCAATCTAGTACGTGGCCTCCGATAGTGTGCTTCTGGCTGAGTGAGAACCGTATTGATCGTGCATGTGAACTAATTTACTCACACTGCTGGGTAAATACTGTTTAACGATTGAGATCCAGCAAGCCTTCCTCCGTATCATGCGGCAGCTGCGGAGGTGGCTATTGGCATGATGAGAATGTTATCGAGTATGTCATTCTGTCACTCATATGTAGTCTCTGCCCGTAATTCTATGAATGTCAATTACTTGTTAACTGACACGTTCCCTTGACATTAATATCGAGGTGAAAATGTGTTTATCTACCGCTATCAGGAAATTACACATGTTCTCACATTGTGAAACAGCAGTTGTCAGTGTCAGATAATAAGCAAATGCACCTGCAGGAATGCGTTACTCCTTATCACTGATGCTGACGTTCGTGCGGCTGTGTTTGACGAAAGAAGATAGCCCGTTGAGGGATTATTTAAGCGCTGCGAGTGTAAGTCTAAGCCACCTTTTGCGGACAGTAACTGACCTGAGCAATCATGAGAGGTAAGAGCCACTTGCCGCGATATTGGCACTTTTTTGGTTTTGCTATAGCTTCTGCTTGGTTAGAAAATATATCATGTATAAATAAACTAGAACGTTCGAATAGAGTTGGTGCCAAAACGTTCACTTTACTCTATGCATTGTTGTGTAGTAAGGTTTCTCCGGGTCAATCATGCTCAGATATTTATTTAGTAAGGGAGTTGATTAACTCTGTACCTGTAAAGCAATAGCTGAGATAAGTTTTGCTAGAGCCGACAGAGAGAGATTCTGAGACTTCTGAAAGCATGTATACGTTAAGGTCACAAGCTTCTTATAACGAACTTAGCACATCTAAATGCAGTGCATACCCTTATCTAAGTATAAGACATTGATACTAGTAGGAGAGACAAAGCAAAGTGACGTTTTTCTCGTGCCCAGCAGCGACGGCGGGTATTGCGGCACAATTCAAACGATATCTAATGTTTGCTAATAATAATTCCTAACAGACTACGATTATCACTGAAGTAACGTTAGAAGCAATACATTTGTGACAGCTGTATTTTATTATACTCCATATTTAGTAAGCCAACTACTAACGTCTAGCATCCCATTAAATTCTTATGCTAGTTAAGTTTATAAAGGATAGAGAAGTATGTCGAATATAACAAGGAAAAGTTCTTCCGAACGATGTTAATTTTACGTTAAATATATTTCATTCTGTAACACTGAGAGGAATATGAGGTGAGCACTGAGGCTTCCCATGAGTATTGCTTAAATCGAAAGAGCAAATCGTCGAAACTTCTTAGCTTTACTTAAAACGAAAATTTCGCACAGAGCAACAAATAAATGAATTAAGTGTTAGAAAGCTTATCTGATAAGATGCGTGTTACATCGTGCTTTACTTTTCAGGATTTACACTACTTGTGACCGTCGTACTAGCGACCTTGGTTGGAAGCAGCAGTGCAGCTTCCATCAGAAAGGTGACTGTGGTAAGTGTATCCAGCAACCTGCATTGTATGTAGTGTGTTCATTTGTAGGAAACCAGCTGCTCAGTTAATGTATTAGATTGCAAACGTAGATGGGTATACAGAATTACTGAGTGATTCATTGAGGATGCAAGCCAGCAAGTCAATAGTATTAACTTAGTTTTATTCATATTTACTCTCTCCAAATACGAAGAGCGTGATTGAAAATCGGCAAAGATGAAATAATGTTGCTAGCTATTACTTGATAGAATATTCTCGGTCCTTTTGTTTTAGGAAAGCAGCTATCAATTTAAAAAAATTCAGAATTGTCAATTCAGTTAGGGGCTAAGTCTAATCTGCTATTATATGTTGTCTTCGTAATGCAATACTTCTACTGTTATATTCAGTCGTAGAAACGAAAAGAAATTAGGATAGAACGGTTAACAATCCTTATATCTAAAGGGTGTTTAGAAACTCCCGTTACAAGATTCTGGAACTTGTGGAGGGGTTAGAGTGTATAGTATGTTGAATTGGAAGTGCTACAACCATTTGAAAACATGTTGGCAACGCGACCACTTTTACAAGTAATTAATTAGGCAGGACTCAGGGCATTACTTGTTTTACAACTTCATTCACTAATAGTCGAACAAACTGCTCGTATACACCTTTGTGGGTTCTCTTCAACATGATGCAGTACAACCTCTTTCAATTCGGGTGTGCAAATTCCCCTTGGAACATCGCAGTCATGTCTGCTGACGCCGAAAGTACCATTTCTCGATGCCATTAGCTAATTGTTGTGCAAAGAGTATGCGATGGGTTCGGACGTTCCGGTAAACGATCTTGATAAAGACGCCGAGCATCGATTTCGCTACCGCAAGCACCGCCATTCAGAAGCATCCGTCGGTACAATCTGCAAACGTATACTTAACTACTTTCATCTGTCACAGACATATGACTGAAGCTGTAACTGGATCAAAGAGGCAGGACAGACGTCAAATGACATCAGCCAATCCAACATAACAGCCCCCCACCATGACTACCCTACTGCATACCTACCTATCAAAAATGTGTTCAAACGGCTGCAGCAAGGAAACGGTACATTTACGAACATGGGTTTCTATTCATCGTTTTTGTACTCTCTCCCCTGTACAGTTCAAAGAAGTTTGTAACAGGAATTTCCGAATACCGTGTATATTGAAAGTGAACCTACTACTAATTAAGGGAGAAAAATATGGGAACGGAATGATTCTATACAGCAGGAATATAGATCCTGTTATCTTTCACTTAGTTAAGTTCTGCAGATTCTGTGTCTCACTGAGCATGGAATCAGAAAGTGTAGTGTGAGAAGGCTTTCATTTGTACGAGCCCTTCAATAAAGTCATTTATCTTTAACAAACAATCTGTAAAATCTTTTCGCATTAGATTGCAAGTGCATTCAGTCACAGGTACGAGAAAACCACGATGAGTTAACCAGTCACAATCGTCTACAGTGTAACATTTGAGCTCGAAGTCCATTTTCGTGGTAATACTTGTCTTCCATTTTTAGAAACCAATGTCTTGAAGGCTTCTATGTCACACATTTTCGCTGTAATTTGCTGGGTCTTCTCTCTCTCGACTGCCTTCTCTAGTATGGATTAGTAAGAAAATCACCTTTCATTTTCTTCCAAGTAGTAAGTGTTTAGCACCCCGGAATTTGAGAAGAAGCGCTGAACAATTAGTACACATCAAAAAATTATAAGCTAACTGGTTACACTAATATAATGCTATAATTAGTATTATGAAAGTTGCAGATACAGACTGAAACGTTTATCGCAAATAGCTGATAAAACACTAACAGCTGAAGAATTTTCGTATACGGTTCCATCCTGTCTACAGTAATACAATTTCCATGAAATAGCACTGAATTTCTATTACATCAGTGTAGGATAAACCACATGTCTCCTGACAAAATTTCGAGCCGTGTGGGATTAGCCGAGCGGTCTTAGCCCTGCAGTCATGGACTGTGCGGCTGGTCCCGGCCGAGGTTCGAGTCCTCCCTTGGGCATGGGTGTGTGTGTTTGTCCTTAGGATAATTTAGGTTAAGATGTGTGTAAGCTTAGGGACTGATGACCTTAGCAGTTAAATCCCATAAGATGTCACACACATTTGAACACAAAATTTCGAAGATAATCAGAGACATTTTCGGAGTACTTCGACGCAAGAGACAAGTATTCTCTGGTGGCACATTACAGAGTAATACTGTGATTATGAATTATTCTGTCAGTGCAGATGTTATTGCTGCAAATGCAGGAACATCGGTTTTAGGACTGTTTCCCATAGCATTAACTGGACCCAATTAAGAAATACATATCAGGAAACACTGTCTGTAAACGTATCCATAGTAATACATATCACTGATAGTTTACAGTCAACACTCCTGTAAAACAAAGTTGAATCGGATGCAAGTAGTACAAATCACGCTTCAGGGCGAATAGTAGGCATCAGTTTTGTCAACAGAAATACCACTAGTGAATGCACGAAGTTTGTTTCCAAATAAGTCACACTGCACGTACTATCGATATTTCCATAATGGTACAAACAATTTCAGTGCAGTACTGACACAAAGGTAAATAGTGATTAAAAAAACAGACGAACTGCTGTATCTCGTTAGCGATACTCTGAAAGCCACAGGCCACTGTACCGAAATATTCTGAAAATAATCCTAGACAAACGAGGAGATATTGCCGATAGATTCCGGAATAACCTTGTGTATTGCTAAGCGAAAATAATGATAAGGATAATCCAGCAATACTAACAAACATGCAATTTCTTTCAGATGAGTGCTACTTGCAAGGGAGCTTCTGGGCCATTTCCGAACCCAGACAGCTGCAGAAGCTTCCTACAATGTGAGCCATCAGGTGTCGCAACGGTCATCCCATGCCCAGCAAACCTCGAGTTCAATCCAAATCTGAGGGTGTGTGACTTCCCAGAGAGAGCTGGTTGCTCCTCATCACCGTCTCCACCAGCTGACGACGACAATGGAAATGGTGGGGGATCAGATGATAACGGAGGCGCTTCACCAGCTCCACCATCTGGCGATGCCCCCAGCTGTCCCCCATGGAATCCTAATGACGTCACCCAGCTGCCCAATCCGAATGACTGCAGCAGCTTCTACAAGTGTGACGAGAACGGCGTTGCCTGGGTCATTGAATGCCCAGCCGGTCTCGAATACAATGCAGAGCTGAGAGTGTGTGACTACCCAGAAAATGCTGGTTGCTCATCATCTGCACCAAGCAACCCATCTGAGGGGGGTGAAGATAACGGAAATTCTAATGCAGGTGATGATGTGAGTCCAAATCCACCAGCTGGAGATGCTCCTACTTGCCCAGCTTGGAATCCAAACGACGTCACACAGTTGCCCAATCCCAGTGACTGCAGCAGCTTCTACAAATGCGACGAGAATGGTGTGGCTTGGCTCATACCATGCCCAGCTGGACTCGAGTACAATGCGAACCTGAGGGTATGCGACTACCCAGAGAGTGCTGGTTGCTCATCGTCAGCTGCTCCAAGTAACCCATCTGGCGACGATTCCTCTAATGGCGGTCAAGACAATGGAAATGCTGGTTCCGGTAATGGCGAAAGCCCACAGGAACCAGCTGCAGATGCTCCCACATGCCCACCTTGGAATCCAGATGATGTCACCCAGTTGCCTAATCCCAGCGACTGTAACAGCTTCTACAAGTGCGACGAGAATGGAGTTGCCTGGTTGATACCATGCCCAGCGGGCCTCCAATACAACGCCGAGCTGAGAGTGTGTGATTACCCTGCGAGCGCTGGATGTTCCGTAAAACGTGCCTAACCATCCATTTAGACAATATTTGTGAAATCACCCAGTGTGCAGCCATCAAAGGTTTGCCTCAAAGCATGTTTAAAAATTACTTTGTTATAATATCTCAGTTGTCCGCCAAACAATACTGGGGTTATGATGTAGTGCGATAATTCTTCTATGGATTACATGTGATAATTGAATGAAATAAAATACAATGAGCAAGACATACTCATTATTAATGTGTCCTACTATCCTATTGTGTTTTGTGTTTAAAAGAAATCTACATGAAGAAATGAAATAACTTAGAAGTAGCTCTATGTCTACGAAAGAACTTCTGCAGTGTTTTGATTTATATTTTATCTCTGTGTATTAAAGACAATCTCCTGACAGAGTGACTCATCATCTCCCAGCCCATACCGAAACTTGAAGTTTGGAGAGGGATTTTTCGAAATACCACCGATTGGAGTGTGAAGTAGGGTGAAAAGGTGTATCTCCCTAATAAAATAAGTTTGAAGCTAGAACTTCAAAAATTGGTATTTGGTTTCTTGGTCAGAAATTAACTAATAATTGTTTCAGCATTTCTGAAAATTTAAAGCATAGTGGGGTGAAACAGTGGATGGCAGCTTGTTTAAAAAAAAAACGTTATGAAAATACTATTAAACCATTTCCAAAGATAAATCTATGGAAATTGGTATTTTACTTTTGGTTAGGAATAAAAATCGTATGTTTAAGACTGTAGAAAGTGAATCTCTAACAGGGTGGAATGGGGTTGAAAATATTTATGAAAATATGTCATTATGAAAGCATTTTTAAAAGTAAATCTAAAAAACTTGTGTTAGGTTTCTCTGTTGGAAATAAAAAAAATGAAGTTTCAGTATTATTTGGAAATTCAACTCTTAATGTGGTGAAATAGGACTTGGTTGATTCATTGACGTATCAGCGACCTGGCCAAGGTGCTAAGGACAGAAACTTGAATTTTGGTGCGGATGCTGATCTCGTACTGCAGGCATCATTCAGTAACTGTTTTTTTCGAAGTCCATCCGTAAGAAGATGATATGTGGGATGACTTATTTACTGAAAGTATGTTGCTTTTAAGTAAATTTGGAAGCCAGAACCAAGAAAATTGATCTTTGGTTTCTCAGTCAGAAATAAATAAATTCATGCTTCAGCAACTTTAGGAATTCAACCACTAAGAGTCTTAAAGAGCTAGTGAAAATTTATTTTGAAAATAAGTCATTATTAAAGTAATACTAAAGCATTTTTAAAGCTACACCTGTGACAAATGGTATTAGAAGTAGTTCTGGAAATTCAACCTCAAAGGGCGTGAAATGGCGGATAATTTTTTTAAAATATCTTATGAAATAAAAATTTTGAAGTGAAATATAAGAAAATTTTTATTTGGCATCTCACTTAGAAATAAAACATTATGGGTTTCATTGATTTCCGAAATTAAACCCATAAGTAGGAAAATAGGCAATCATTTCCTGCTACAGTCATTTACATGTCGCATACCTCCGAAGACAGCACAGTGAATAATATTGCTATGACGCTCGATGTCGTCAGTCACATTCGGATAACGCCACATCCGCAATAATTTTCTGTAACAAGCAGCAGTTCTCTCCAACAAAGCGCATGAAAATCAATATAACGAACATAGTAATTATAGATGTAAACAAGTATTCACTATCGTCTTTTCGTCTGCTTTGTCAAATGGGAAGTGCCTTATTAGACTCAGTGAGTGGAACTTGCACACAACCCAGTGAGCCATTATCTACATGGGTACTTCTGTTTTGCCTGTAGTTGGACAAATGAAGTGGAATGATCTGGAGCAATGATTGGCGATGAAAGGACTTCTGGCTCTTTTCAGGAATCTTATTTTTACAAATATTTGAGGGAAAACGAGCAGTTTCTGAATTAATGAATATAAGATATATTTTCAAACTAATATTATAAGAAATATTAATAGAAAGTATGAAGTGTGCAATGGCTAACATCGGTGAAATTGTGTATTAAAATGTATTGACGTTTCAATACTATGCTTGATGCGTTATCGCACAAAAGTGAGACATATGTGGATGATTTGTGAAGCTGAGTTACTTGCAGTCCCTACTTCCGCACATGCATTCCAGTGAATGTACTCGCTGGAGTATCTCATGCCACCGAATGTCGTTTTGAGAAAAAAATGTCACGTCACTTCGATACACGAAAACCGAATCATATTCCCGATGATATTCCGGGATACGTGACTCATGATGTTGAACTTATGTTGTTTCTAGGTGACTTACTGTTTCACAGTTTAGTCGCTTGGAAGAGCTCGAGTTGTCTAGGAAGATTGAGGATATGTTAGATGACGCTATGTTCAGATTCAGGAAACGCTGATGCACTACCGACGCTGTTCTGAGGTTGGAGCTGAGAATGCAAATAAGACAGAAGAAAAATGGAGACATTTTCGTAGGAACTGTCGACCTGGAAAAGCGTTCGACAATATCAAATGCTACAAGAAGTACAAATTCCGAGAAAAATAGGTTTAAGCTGTAAGGGAAAACAGGTAATATGCAATATGTACAAGAACCAAGATGGAATAATATGAGTGCAAGTGTAAGTCAGGGTTATAGCCTTCCGCCCCTACTGTTAAATATATACATCGATAAAGCAATGACGGAAATAAAAGAAAGGACCAAGACGAAAGGATAACAATGACAAGTCTCGTTGATAGTAGTGTTTTCCTCAGTGAAAGTGAAGAAGGATAACAGGATCTGTCGTAAATCAGAAATTTGATAAAGTTAAGGAATTCTACTACCTAGACAGCAAAATAACCCATGACGGCCGGAGCAAGAAGGACATAAAAGCATACTACCACTGGCAAAAAGGACATTCCAGATCCTAGAGCAGTCTACAAATATCAAACACAGACCTTAACTTAAGGTCTGAAGATGTACGTTTGGAGCATTATATAGTATGGTAGTGAAACATGGGCTGCGGGAAATCCATAATAGATGAGAAACGAAATATTTGAGATCTGTTGCTACAGAAGAATTTTGAAAATTAAGTTGACAGATTAGGTAAGGAATGAGGACATTCTTCGCAGAATACACGAGGATACGAATATACAGGAAACAATGACAAGAAGAAGGGATGGGACCATAGGAGATACGTTGAGACATCAGGGAATAACTTGCCTTTGACTAGAGACAGCAGCAGAGTTTAAAAACTAAAACTGAAAACAGACATTACCAATACATCCAGAAAATAACCGAGGACGTATTCCGAGGTGAAAATGTTGGCAGAGAAGAGGGATTCGTGGTGGGCCACATCAGAGCAGTCAGAAGACTGATGATTGATTTTTTTTTTCCTGTAGGATAAGTTTACAGTTTTTGTTATAGTTCACTTACTATTCTGTTCCGAATCGATCTAAAAAAAATTGCAGTATGTTTGATTTCCCATGTTCTCAATATCTTGATATGGCTGTGTTTGCTAAGACCACCTATCAAGAGCAGGCCGCGGTGGCCGTGCGGTTCTAGGCGCTTCAGTCCGGAACCGCGGTACTGCTTGGCGCATCACTGTGGATGGTGCTACCTCGACAAATAGTACCCAACCGTCTGTGATGTGCACACTATTTCTAGTTCGTGGTTGGTTGTGAAATGGGAACAATACTCATTTCTGTAGCTTCCCGACCCCCATGAAACGTGGGATGTAGGACCACGAATTGCCAGGGAAAGGTAACAATGAAGGTAACAATGATTATCTCTATAGAGAAAGGTCTGTAAGTATCTGGGTCTTCCAGGGCACAAGACGTCCCTCAAAGAACTGATGGTAGAGTAAAATGTGAGATTTTGTTGGATAGTGTGAGAGACGATTCATCAACTAATAACCATTAAAGTATAAGGTAAAACATTTTTTTTATGTGCCGTATGGAGAAGTCAAAGTATCTGTGGAAAGCAGGCTTACAAGGACAATGTGGGAAACTTGGTACAGTATAGTGTTGACGAAGCAGAAATGTACGTCTGCAGCATCTACATCTATACTTCACAAACCGCCTAAGGATGTTTGGCGAAGGGTACTTTGTGTACAACTGCCACTCTCCCCATTCTCGTTCAGCCCCGAGTAGTGTATGGAAAGAATATTCATGGCTAGTTGATGTGTGAGTTCGCACATCTCCAATTTTCCGCTTACAGTTGTTCCGCTGAATACATTGGTTGACTCTCCTAGGAACGTACTGTCTCAGAATTTTAACAGGGAACAACATCCGTGATGCAGAACGCCTCTCTCAATGGCGTTTGATGACCATCTCCGTGACTTTATGGTGCTTACGAAGACGATACACGCTGCTTTACTTTGCATCTCAGGTATATCCTTTATCTGCCTGTACCGGAATTACGAGCAATATTCAAATATTTCCATTCGTCTGTTCAGTCATCAAACATATGTCATAGCTGTTTGAGACTTGAAAATGTTTCGGGAACTATATACAGTAGTTCCACTTGATTATAGCACCTATGCCTTGGACTCAGCCAGAATCCCCCGTTTCGCTCGATGCTGAGATAATATTCCCTTGCAGCTTCAGAGCATCCGCAATGTTTTCAAGTTAGGGGCTTAAATGGGATTTAGGAATGTGGAGGGATGTGTGCTAGGGTAGAACCTGCAGTTGTGCAAGCCCACTGCGCCAGTGTTGCGCAATGGTAAGCGCTTCTCCCTCGTGAGCAGATTCGAATCCCGGCAATAGTACAAATTTACATTCGTCGCTTCAATCTGCATGTATACTCATAAATGGGTCGAATAGGCGTTTTGTAAGCCACCACATTCTCCGACGGACTACACTTCCAGTTGATTCTTCTCATGAATCTCACTCTCACACCCACATTTACTACGACCAGTTCCACTATAAATCGCTCTGTACACATACTTCTAGATATTCGTCACTCTGAGAGCTTGCAGTGATTTTTCGGTAATTTTGCAATCGCACAATCACCCGTCTTTCAGTCTATTGATGCACAATAAGTTATATTTAAATTACGGATCATTAGCCACAGCCCCCGCTATATCTCGATCGTCCAGTTCTAAGCATCCATAGGAAATATTTTAACATTTTCGCCTTTCACCTAAGTCACTTTGTACCTATGAGTCGCTTTTGCCTGTGGCTAAGGTTTACCACAGCCACGATTAATTGCTGCCGTCTCTAGGCTACTGTCTACGTCGCGACATCTCGCACTTAGTTTGAGCACTTAATATTAACAGAGAGATGCTATCATGAGGAGACCTCTACTTAGTCCTTGAACGAGTTCTCCATGGACTCGGAAAACTACTGCACAGAGTTGAACTAGCTATACAAAACGATATCTAATGGCTGTTAATTCAAGACCGAACCAGGGACGAAATCTAATCCTAAGAGCGAAACTTGTGAAGGATAACTAGAGATATTCCGTCTGCCCATCTCAATAATCCCCCCCCCCCCCCTCCCCAAGTGGAACCCTGACCGCTCTTAGCCTATATAAACGACTACCCGATTTATGGTTACGAAAGTCAGTCGCTAAATGCATTGAAAACATCTACGCTTAATACAACTTGTTGACTGACGTTCGCAAGTAAACATCTAAGGATTCTGTTATAGCCCTCTTATTGGGATAAAACTGATGTAACTACGTCTGTAATTGGCACGTGTGCAACGAATAACATGTAACTAGTTAAGTATATTATTGTTGTGATCTTGAGTCAGAAAAATGATTTTATGCAGGTATCCATGCTAGCCTGTCCTGCACAAGCCTACTCAGCTTTGCATAACCATTCTAGTATAATTTAGCATTTGAATATAGTTACGATAGTCAAGCCTTAGTCCCCTTACACACTTCACCCCATTATCAAACCGATCGTTACTTAATATTTGACATATCATATCTACCGACAACTTCTTTTAGTTAAGTGCCGTAATAAATTTCTTCCTTCCTAATTCGATTCAGTGCCTCACCTTTAGTTACCGAATCTACCGACTAATCTTCTGTAGTACCTGAATTCCTAAGCTTCTGCTCTCCTATTGCTTGGGCTGCACATAATCGTAACTCCACATCTGTACAAGCCTACGGTACAGACAACAGCTATACAGAAAAGACTATCTTTCTCGTAAGCGCTTGTGCTGAGATTGCCAGTTTGAGTTTTATACAGCCTCTACTTGCCATTATAAGTTATTTAGCACCCCAAACAGAAAAACTCTTCTTCTACGTTTAGTACTCTCTTTTCCTCTGAATCGCCTGATTTAATTCCACTGCATTCCATTACCCTTGATTTACTTTTGTTTGTATTCATATACGCGTACACCCTCTCTTCAAGAAACTGTCCATTCTGTCTAACTAACCTTGAAAGTTCTTTGCAATGTTTGACACCTTTATAATGTTATCGCCAAGCTCTCAAGGCCTTATTTCTTGTCTCCGACTGAAATTACTTCATTGGTCCCTCAGTGTAGAGATTGAATGCAATGGCGGATAGCGTACAATGCCTTCTCACTCCTTTCCCAATTAAACAAATTGGTATCTGTAAAAATTTTACATCTTTCTTCCCCCTTTTCGAGTGAAAGAAATTTTATATGTCAGTAAAGTAACACGTGTCCCATCGTAACTTGAACTGAAAATATGTTGTGTGTTGAGAGGTACGAAAAAGGGTTTTGTCGTTTGGTATCATTATCAACAGACGGGGTGTAGTTTACAGATTTGGACGATGCATGTTAAATGGCTACTAAAAGCCAAAATTTCATCAGAAAACGACGGTTTTGCATGATATGATGCTATACAGTTGTCACTGATGACGCACTGTTTTATTCGTCATAGAGGATCGATTACAGTGAACAGAATACAAATCGACGCTTACTCATAATGTTGAGACCCTACAGTGGATAAGGCTAAGGGGTGACTTTCGATCGGTGCATCTTTCCATGAACTTGGACACATTACTACTTTACTCTCAGCTTTAGCGGTACCATCAACGCAACGCCATTTTAATCCTGTACTTCGCCAATGCCGCAAGTGATCATGGTTCGCCAACTGTAGCACCCTATAGCCAGGTGTTATTTCAAACAAGCGCTCGTCTTCCATAACACACCTGCCATCGTGATAGGACCGAACTCACTCATAGCGACCAAAAGATGTTGTTATGGAATAAGGCCACCGGAGAAAATATCATTCACGCCTTGAAACAGCACACTGGTCACTATGGAGCATTTTAGGTGTTGCAGAGATGATACCAGTTGGTAATGAGTTCATCCATGGTCCACGGATGAATTACGTAATGGGAGCGAAAAGATGTGTATGTGGCCAGTCGGCTGCAAGGAGTCAGCGCAGTGACGCATCTACATGGAGAAACAATGGCAGATAACGGCTGTCGTGTTTGGGCGTGGACGTGACCATATTGTGATTTAGAGTTCATTTGTTGTAATATAAGCGTGGACTGTCTTCAAGGAATGACATGTCATTAGCTGCTATGTAAGACGACGTAAGAACATAGATCGTTAAATGATCATAACGGAGGTGGACTAGCGTCGAGTGTGACACCATCTCAACGACAATCGGCTTCACTTCCAGTAAGACAGGAATTATTGGAATCAGCGAACGCAGGTTCATTTCAACCGTTTCTCATCATACATTCGAATGTGAAGTGCATTCAGTGTGATAAGCGCGGTGACGGAGAGGGGGGTGGGGAAGAGTAGGAATGGAGTGCAAACTACCAGTGATAAATTTATTTGCTAGGAGCATTGCACGAGATTTTACTGATAATTGTTTAAAACACAGTTATAAAAAAATTTTACCGTAAGAACAACATATAACCGTTTCAAGATTACTGGAGAAAATTTAAGAATGATAACAGGAAACGCAGAAGGCCTTTTAACATATAGGTACAAAAAATTACTAATCAAAATATCATTAGATAATCTTATTAAAATTACTGAAAAAAATTCAAACACTGGATAACAGCATCCGCAGGAGGCGTTCAAGAACCAGAAGACACTGCAATTCACAAGCAATCACTAGTGGGTGAGAGTGCACAGAAGGTGACTTACTGCATTTAGAAAATAATACACTTAAAAAGTTTTTAATCAAAATATATCTACAATAATAGAACAGTTTAACAAGAACGCAAACAGATTAGGAGAAAACACAAGTACTGATCAGCTGAAGGCTGTTAATGAAGTGTACGGCACTGTTATTCAATTATCATACTGTAAGGAGTATTATTTTAAAAGAAATATACATGCACGAGAATTTTGCTGAAATGCGAGATTACTCGAACTGCTCAGGCGCCAACTTACAGTTATGTTATGAATATATCCACTGAAAAAGAAATGCCTAAGCTAGTAAAATACCAAGTTTCAGCAAACTAAATATTGAAGGCCTTACGTAAACAAGGACAAATAATGCAATTAATTTTATTGCCAATAGAAGAACAGTCCAAATCCAGTCAACATAGAGTGCTTCCGCTTATTGGTGACAATTAAGAGTTTAAGCTGAACTACCTAACTCCAGGCCAATAATCTCTCGGGCATATCCGCTATACTAAAATACGGTATGCGGTTGACTGGACGACCAGACAGCAAAAGTCTCAGAACAACAGTAATTTCAAGGAAGAAAACACTGAGCAATACTACAACAGATAAGACGCAAAACGAAACACAGTATTAAACTACAAATCTAGGCAAATCCGGGAAGCGCATGTATCCAGTTAGTACTTCTAATTCTTATTGACTCGAGACAGAAGAAAATAGTATATCCGAACTGAAGTATTATTATTGAAATTAAACAACTCAGTGGCTTTACTGTTCTCATACAGATACGATTTTATGTATACAGACTGAAGCTACGAGTGAAAGTTGGTTCCATGATCTGGAATAGCATCTCAGCATCGAATGTAAATAGGGGATCCAACCTGAAACCCAGGCGCAACTACTTACGCAAATGGAATGACACAGTTTCAGAGAATTTATTGGTCCCATACAGATTTGATTTTATGTATATGTTATAGCGGAAGCAAAGGTTTCAGGGTAGGTATACCATCACTGGTGATAATGCACCTTCACTGGCAGATTTAGTGAAAGTGGATTACTGAATCCAGTTCTGTCATATAATGCATATTGACTAGGGATAGTGCACTATCACTAGTGAATGTATACCTTCACTGCCAAGAGGTAAGGAATCTGAACCATGGCTATAAAAACAAAACAGTCGTGCTTCGAAAGTTGCATTTACCAACTGTATTTTGAAAACATAGTCATGCTATGTAAAATTCATGTACTGTAGGAAGGACGTGCACCGTGGCACTTTGAGTTGCATAACACATTTTTGTTTTTGGAAAAGCATATCAGAGTGTGACATTTTTGTTGGCAGTTGCATTTGAAGAATCCCTGGCCGCTTCCCATCGACTGAGACGTCGCAACTGTCCTCAGGGCAACAGTGTCCACTGCTGGGACTTCCTCCCCTGAGATTATTCTTAGAGGGCAAATACTGAACTCGGTTCTGAAATAAAATGTTGTAGTTGTAGCAGCAGTTGCAGCGTATCGTCCCTTCCATAATTATTTAAAAACAAACAATTTTTTACCGTGCGTATAGTTGGCTCAGCACACCATGTCTCATCCCGATTCGGTAGAAGCTATCGGCCGTTGTCTCGAGGACGACACCCAAGACCGACCTAGCATCTCCTCTTCCTCTGTCGGAGTCTGGAACTGGAACTCTCACAGTACAGTCCTTTTCCACTGTTGGAAAGCAGTGATCTCAACACTGCCGAATTCTCTGCGATTGTTCATCGGAGCACTTGTGCGCTTCAGTTCTATATTTTTTAATAGCAGGAGTTGACTCGTCTAAATCAGTCAGGCAGTAGTTATTGTTGTCAGGAATGCTTTCTTTCCCTTTGTTCGCAACCTCTGTTCCTGTTGGTATGTTACCATCTTGCAATAGCGATTTACTGCATTATCCTGCATCGTTTCAGTCCCTGTCTTACTGCTAAAACTCACTTGATTAATTGCATTTATAAGATTATCCTCAGAGTGAACGTTCATCAAGGCTTCAGGAGGTAAACTTGTTGAAGACAGATCATGTTTAGGAGGGCAGCTAAACATCGCTTCGTATGGAGATGTTTTAATTCCAAAATGTTCAGCGCTAGTCTTCATTAGCTGCACAAATCTTAATGCATGGCTCCAATCCGCGGTGTTGTACTCTGCATCCAAGTAATTGGCATTTTTTCTATGTCTTGATTTGCTCGCTCTGTGCGCCTTGGCTCTGACTGTGTCTAGGTTTACCGTGGACAATCTTAAAATCGTCCCATAGTTCAATTAAGCTGCTCATTATTTTATTAACTAACACTATCATTGTCAGACTGCAATACTTGGGGGGGGGGGGCTAACAACGTAAAAATGTCAATAATGTTATCGCAAACCTCTTCAGCTGTTTAGGACTTCTGTGGCCTGAGAGCAACGATTTTAATGAGGTAGTCCTGATAAACCATTACGAATCTGGTTGAGATTGGAAGTCGATGAGATCAAATTGCCATATGGAATTTAGTTCCTTGAACAGCATTGGCCCCACTACTATTCCTTTTTTCTGACTTTTTTGCTTTTGTAAACAAGGCTCACACAAAGATAAATCTGGACATCTCTGTATGTTATATTAAAGAACTATAATTTCAAGCATTTCATCATTTGGTCACGTCCATCGTGTTCAGTCATTACATGAGCATCATGCAAAATATCACACAGTTCATCATCATCAACACACAATTTAATCTTACTTTCATCAGTTTCACGTTGTATTAATTCTGTTATCTCATTCACTTCCAGCACTCGATATCTCTTCATAACTTGTAGTCGTTGCCATCCCTCTTTCGTTCAGTTTTTAGTGATTTAGCCTTACTGATAAGTGAGTCGTACTTTTCTCTGTCCATGAAGAAACAAATATAGCTTAGATTTCCCCATTCCACTGTCAGAAGTTGGTAGAACTTCACTGATTCAACCATAGCTGCACTGATGTGAACCGTAACTGCATTACTGTCAACCATAACTGCACTGCTGTATAACATAAAAATAACGAGCTGGGAGGAGACAACAATTACATTCAACTGATGTGTGATACCATTGTTGGACGCACTGGTAGTAACCCGGTAGCAGCGATGGTACACCTTCACTAGTGGATAATATGCTGCTGTACAATTTCCCTAGCGGAATACAGTGATGGTTCACATTCACTAGTGGAAGCTTTTTTTCAGTTTATGGTAGCTCTCACTGATCATTCTAGTGATGGTGTACATCCACTTTCACTATAACATATACAGACTGAAGTATAAATACCAGGACATGGAGAGCTGCGGCAATTCCGTTCGTGTGTAATGGCAAATTACAAGTAGACTGTGGTGGCAGTGAGAATTTGGATGAAGGAGGAAGGCGCGCCAGGGTAATCCATGCAATTGTATGAACAGCTGTGGCAAGGTCGCTTCATGGCTAAAGCATCTGCCTAGTAAACAGGAGACACTGGTACGATTCCAGGCCTTGGTACACATTTTCAGTCACTGCTACAGTTAATGTACGTAAAATGTGTTCCATGCCGAACATTATAAGTCATCCTCGTTATAATAGTATAAGTGGAGTAGGATTCGTTATGAAAAGAAAGATAGGGCTGAGAGTGTGTTACTGTGAACAGTTCAGTGATAAGGCTCTTCTTATCAAAATTGATACCAAACCAACACTGACAACAATAGTTCTGGAGTACATGCCGATGGCGCAAGTTGAAGTTGAAGACATAGGTAAAGTATATTGTTGTTGTTGTGGTCTTCAGTCCTGAGACTGATTTCATGCAGCTCTCCATGCTACTCTATCCTGTGCAAGCTTCTTCATCTCCCAGTACCTACTGCAACATACATGTTTCTGAATCTGCTTGGTGTATTCATCTCTTGGTCTCCCTCTACGATTTTTACCGTCTACGCTGCCCTCCATACTAAATTGGTGATCCCTTGATGCCTCAGAAAATGTCCTACCAACCGATCCCTTTTTCTAGTCAAGTTGTGCCACAAACCTCTCTTCTCCCCAATCCTATTCAACACCTCTTCATTAGTTATGTGATCTACCCAACTAATCTTCAGCATTCTTCTGTATCACTACATTTCGAAAGCTTCTATTCTCTTCTTGTCCAAACTATTTATCGTCCATGTTTCACTTCAATACATGGCTACACTCCATACAAATACTTTCAGAAACGACTTCCTGACACTTAAATATATACTCTTCAGAAACGCTTTCCTTCCCATTGCCAGTCTACATTTTATATCCTCTCTACTTCGACCATCATCAGTTATTTTGCTCCCCAAACAGCAAAACTTCTTTACTACTTTAAGTGTCTCATTTCCTAATCTAAAACCCTCAGTATCACCCGACTTAATTCGACTACATTCCATTATCCTCGTTTTGCTTTTGTTGATGTTCATCTTATATCCTCCTTTCAAGACACTATCCATTCTGTTCCACTGCTCTTCCAAGTCGTTTGCTGTCTCTGACAGAATTACAATGTCATCGGCGAACCTCAAAGTTTTTATTTCTTCTCCATGGATTTTAATACCTTCTCCGAATTTTTCTTTTGTTTCCTTCACTGCTTGCTCAATATACAGATTGCATAACATCGGGGAGAGGCTACAACCCTGTCTCACTCCCTTCCCAATCATTGCTTCCCTTTCATGCCCCCCAACTCTTATAACTGCCATTTGGTTGCTATACAAATTGTAAATAGCCTTTCGCTCCCTGTATTTTACCCCTGCCACCTTCAGAATTTCAAAGAGAGTATTCCAGTCAACATTGTCAAAAGCTTTCTCCAAAGGTTCGTATGAGCAGTTGCCAGCGGGCTCGTGCGCATGCGCAGAGCTGATTTCGCGTATGAGCAGTGCCTTCCTCCCGCTTCTGGCTACTTGAAGCGTGGCTGTTTGCTGTATGAGCAGTGGCAGCAAATAGCCAGAAGAGAAGCTACCCAGATATATTTTCCTGGCGCGCCCAAGCTGCCAGATTTGCGCATGCGCAGAGCAAGCTGAGTTATAGTGGGGGGTCCTTCCTCACGTGTCCTGTGGCCGTGTCTTCGTTTACAGCTCCCACGTCAAATGAAAACAAAACAGATTTCTGTGGCCGGGAGCCATCAAGTGAATTAATATACATTCTCATAACCATGAAAGACCAAAATAAGTTAGTAGTTTCAATTTTCTGATTTTATATTATTTCCGGGTTATTAGTAATCAACCATTAATGTCTTAATGAAGCTATATCTGTCTGTTCTATAGAGAAATTTGCTTCAGTTAATTTTTTTTTCCGCTGAGGCAGTTAGTTTATTTGAAACGAAACGAAGTGTTTCATTCCACGCTATTGGCTACTTTCAACCTCGTTCAGTTTAAAGTGCAAATTTTCATTTTATGGGACGAATGGCGTTATACCATAATAAAGAACCAAATATGAGAATACAGTACTGGACCTCCAAGAAAATTTGTATCACGAGAACCACATGAAAAACTGAATATCAGGAACTTCAGAGTCCATCTGGACATAGAAATGTGCAATTAGAGCGGAATGAAGCATTTAGTATGGTTTATGGAATTCCGATGCTGCTGGAGTAGTCTCTGATGTCCTGTTCCTTGTATGACACTGTAAGATCTCTTAATGCTATATACGTATGAACATATGTAAACATTGACTTGAAGCTAAGTAGGCAAATTTGGACAGTGGTTTTGAACTAAATATTTTGTTTCAAATATAATGACAGTTGTAGCAGAATTTTATAGATCTGCCTTCTGTGAAAGTGTTTTTCGATCACAAGGCACTTGTCTCGTACTTCCTCTGGGCCTGAAGTTATTTCTTAATTTGTGTTTACGTCTTCAGTTTATAGAATGCCATTCTATGCAAAATTTTAGACTGGCAGCATACCAAGTTTTATCGTTTTGAACTCTCCACATGGCTTCGTATTTATTCCTAGAGTCGAATATAAACTGTCAGTTGTACAGTTTCTTTGCCTCATAGACAACCATGTTAGTTTTTTCACATTTTGAAATAGTCATGAAATTATATTGTCCTTTATTCCGGTGTAAGCTACACAAGAAACTCTCTCTTTTTTTGTTGCAAGTAATTTGTATTACATCCTAGTAGCTTTTTGCAGTGATGTGTAGATGTAAACGTGTTGGAAATGCTACATAACAACACTGCAGAGCACGAATTAAAAAAAAAAATCTGTCAAAAATTATGATACTTCGAGCTGTGGAGTCTAATTTTGAAATGACTCAAAAGCCAAGAACTGCTTCCTTATTTGCATCCTTTATCTGTGTGCTCTAAGTACAGTTCAGTATGTCCTCTCAACAACATGCCGCACGAGCGGCACGGCTACACATGGTCACTTGATGCCCCACTAGAAATACGATGAAAAGCGTATGAGCAGAGCAAGCACCAAGCACGGGCTGCCTACGTCATCGCAGCTGCGCATGCGCAGTACAGCCTGTTGTCTGGCGCATTCTGGTAACTGCTCAAACGAACCTCAAGTCTACAAATGCTAGAAACGTAGGTTTGCCTTTCCTTAATCTAGCTTCTAAGATAAGTCGTAGGGTCAGTATTGCCGCACGTGTTCCAATATTTCTACGGAATTCTAACTGATCTTCCCCTAGGTCGGCTTCTACTAGTTTTTCCATTCGTCTGTAAAGAATTCGTGTTAGTATTTTGCGGCTTTGACTTATTAAACTGATAGTTCGGTAATTTTCACATCTGTCAACACCTACTTTCTTTAGGATTGGAATTATTATATTCTTCTTGAAGTCTGAGGGTATTTCGCCTGTCTGACACATCTTGCTCACCAGATGGTAGAATTTTGTCAGGACTGGCTCTCCCAAGGCCATCAGTAGTTCTAATGGAATGTTGTCTACTCCCGGGGCCTTGTTTCGACTCAGGTCTTTCAGTGCTCTGTCAAACTCTTCACGCAGTATCATATCTCCCATTTCATCTACATGTACATCCTCTTCCATTTTCATAATATTGTCCTCAAGTATCTCGCGTCCGTAGGCCGTTGTAATTTAATATATTATTATTTTGATTGTTGCTGACTTACGTGGTGGGCCTTAATAAAATGATATTTAATTTAATTTTGATTTTATGATTAAATGCTTACCTGAAGTTCTCCTTTTTAACAATATTAATTTCAAATTATTTGTTATGTTAATGAATGTTAGACTCGCTGAATCTTAAAACATGAGCATGTAAGTTGAACAATGTAATAAACTTTTCATATTAATTTCCTCGGCTAGTCAGCTCACTTTAAAACAAAAGATCTTTAGTTATTTAACTACAATTGCGGCCCACACACGCGTGAGAGTATTTTTCTTACCTCCGTTAATCATTGCCACGTAGTCGGAGTCCTCGCTCTGGCTATCGGCTATGGTACTGAAAATAAGAATCTTAAAGTTACGTATTTCTGCAACGTCGGGCGGCTGTGGAGATAAATTAATATTATGTTAATAGCGGGCGAGTATTTCCGCTAATTTTTCATAAGTTAATATCGCCACGTAATGGCGTCATTTGCTGCATCGGCCGCTGCGATTGTTGAACTGTAAATTACTTGAATGCACGTTATTTCAAGGAAGGCGGACATGAAATCGGGATCACCTCTTACAAATTAAAAGTGCAGAATAATATTAAATGAATATATTACATGCTTAACTCATACAAATATGCTTACATTTGCCAGCACTTGCAAGATGTCCGTCTATACACAATCAAGACAAGAGAAGAAGTGAAGACGACTAAAAAAATTAACAAAAGAGCGTATCTTGTCATCTCTTTAGATCATTTTGTTATAAATTATTCCTTTGCAATCGAAGCCTACCCAGAGAAATTATTATTTTACGGCTACATGATAAAAATATATTATCAAATTTTTAAATGTCTCTCCTTTATAAATACTGTTTTTTAAGTGTTTTCGTAATATAGCACTGGGGACGCTATAAGTATATCGCCCTTGTATAGACCCTCTATATACTAATCCACCTTTCTGCTTTCCCTTCTTTGCTTAGAACTGGGTTTCCATCTGAGCTCTTGATATTCATGCAAGTGGTTCTCTTTTCTCCAAAGTTCTCTTTAATTTTCCTGTAGGCAATATCTATCTTACCCCTAGTGAGATAAGCCTCTACATCCTTACATTTATCCTCTAGCTGTCCCTGCTTAGCCATTTTGCATTTCCTGTCGATCTCATTTTTGAGACGTTTGTATTCCTTTATGCCTGCTTCATTTACTGCATTTTTATATTTTCTCCTTTCATCAATTAAATTCAATATTTCTTCTGTTACCCAAGGATATCTACTAGCCCTCGTCGTTTTACCTACTTGATCCTCTGCTGCCTTCACTACTTCATCCCTCAAAGCTACCCATTCTTGTTCTACTGTACTTTTTTCCCCCATTCCTGCCATTTGTTCCCTTGCACTCTCCCTGAAACTCTGTAAAACCTCTGGCTTAGTCAAATTTATCCAGGTCCCATCTCCTTAAATTCCAACCTTTTTGCAGTTTCTTCAGTTTTAATCTACAGTTCATAACCAATAGATTGTGGTCAGAGTCCACATCTGCCCCTGAAAATGTCTTACAATTTAAAACCTGGTTCCTAAATCTCTGTCTTACCATTATATAATCTATCTGAAATCTGTCAGTATCTCCATTCTTCTTCCAAGTATACAACCTTCTTTTATGATTCTTGAACCAAGTGTTAGCTATGATTAAGTTGTGCTCTGTGCAAAATTCTACCAGGCGGCTTCCTCTTTAATTTCTTAGACCCAATCCATATTCACCTACTACGTTTCCTTCTCACCCTTTTCCTACTACCGAATTCCAGACAATCATGACTATTAAATTTTCGTCTCCCTTCACTATCTGAATAATTTCTTTTATTTCGTCATACATTTTTTTCAATTTCTTCGTCATCTGCTGAGCTAGTTGGCATATAAACTTGTACTACTGTAGTATACGTGGGATTCGTGTCTATCTTGGCCACAATAATGCGTTCACTATGCTGTTTGTAGTAGCTTATCTGCATTCCAGGTTTTTTATTCATTATTAAACTTACTCCTGCATTACCCCTATTTGACTTTGTATTTATAACCCTGTATTCACCTGACCAAAAGTCTTGTTCCTCCTGCCACCGAACTTCACTAATTCCCACTATATCTAACTTTAATATATCCATTTCCCTTTTTAAATTTTCTAACCTACTTGCCCGATTAAGGGCTCTGACATTCCACGCTCCGATCCATAGAACGCCAGTTTTCTTTCTCAGGATATTGAAAGGGTAATACAGTACCTAAGTGGAGATAAAAATCTAATAGTCATGGGGGACTCGAATGAAGTTGTAGGGAAAGGAGTAGAAGAAACGGTTACAGGAGAATACGGGCTTCGGAGAAGGAATGATAGAGGAGAAAGGCTAAATGAGTTCTGTAATAAGTTTCAGTGAGTAATAGTGAACACTTGCGTTAAGAATCACAATAGGATTAGTTATACTTGCAGAAGGCCTGCAGATAAGGGAAAATTTCAGTTAGCTTTCATCATGATTGTGGTGTGCGTACTGTAAGACCTTCAGTACACACACCATCAAATTATTTAACCTGACGCTCTAACGAAGTAGGCGAGTGTCAGCAATATGTCTCGTGGTCATATCATGGCGTGTTTATCTTCTGCCGTTAGGTCAGACGATAGAAATGCCACTTGCATGCTTCGAGTAGCAGATTGACGGTGACCAACTTTAAACAGAACTTGATTAATTTTCACACACATTTATTAAAATAATAACAAGCATAAAAATTACTTAACTTGGTTCTGGATGCTATTTATAATTGACAATCTGAAGTTCCTTTGGTATTGGTACGTTAATCTTATTCTCACATATATGTCTGATATTTGACCGAAGTGTCTATACATTTATCTTCAGGGCTATGTACAGGAATATGGTAATCTTATTAGGCGAAGACTGAAACCTGACTATAGTCTGGTACGGACAAATGTAGAACTCATACAGACTGGTACAGACTAATGCAGACTGGTACAGGCTGATGCAGACAAATGCAGACTGACTAATCAGAGGTCTGTACACTCGTTATAATACCTCGCGCGTTCGTGTATCACTGCACGAGTGTGATCCGTGAGGAGAAAAAGTTCTACGTAAGCAGCAATCTCATTGGCTGCGTTACATATTAATACGCAGAATTTGGTCCGTCTCTATGGCAGCGCCATCTCGTACTGTGGAGACGGATGAGCGCTGCACCTGTGCTGTTGTGCTTAGTGGGGCGCGCTCTAGTGGGAAAGTTGTATACGCTCTGACTACGCATAACTATGTACACAACAATGATCAGGCAGAGATTCCGAAATCCGATAAGCGATTGTAAGGCATACCGTGGAGCAGATATACCATCAGATTTCAATGTAGTGGTCATGAACAGTAGGGTGACATTTAAGAGCTTATTCAGGAGGAATCAATAAGCAAACAAGTGGGATACAGAAGTACAAAGGAATGACGAGATAAGCTTGAAGTTCTCGTACGCTATAGATACAAATAGAAGAAATAGCTCAGTGGGCAGTACATTTGAAGAGGACATCTCTAAAAAGGGCAATCACAGAAGTCGGAAAGAAAAACATAGGTGTAACTGACAAGAAACAATGTGTAATAGAAGAAATACTTCAGTTGATTGATGAAAGAAGAAAGTACAAAAATTTTCAGGGAAATTCAGGCACACAGAAAATCAGATCGCTAGGGAATGTATGAGCCAGGCGACTTACCATGTGACTTTGGAGAAAATATCACCTACACAATTCCTAAGAGTGTAAGAGCTTACAGGTGCCAGAATAAGGCACAATCCGCTCAACAGCTCATGCATCCAACTGGCCGACGAGAATAATATACAGAATGGAAAAGAAAGCTGACGACGTGTCAGAAGACGATCAGTGTGGCTTTAGGAAATGTAAAGGCACCAGAGAGACAAATGTGATGTTAAGGCTGATAATGTAAGCAAGAGCAAAGAAATATCAAGACACATTCATAGGATTTGTAAAAAAAGAGATAGGCAATGTAAAATGGTGCAAGATGCTCGAAATTCTGAGAAAATAGGGGTAAGCTATAGGGAGAGATGGGCAATATACAATATGTAATAGACCCAGCAGGAAATAACAACAGTGTGGCCGATCGGTTCTAGGCGCTACAGTCTGGAACCGCGCTGCTGCTACGGTCGCAGGTTCGAATCCTGCCAACCAACCTTATCACTGCTACTGCACACGCCCCACGCCATTACAGAGCCTCCACCAACTTCAACAGTCCCTTACTAACATGCAGGGTCCATGGAGTCATGTGGTTGTCTCCATACCCGTACACGTCCATCCGCTCGATACAATTTGAAACGAGACTCGCCTGACCAAGCAACATATTTCCAGTCATCAACAGTCCAGTTTCGATGTTGACGGCAGTCATCAAGGCTAGACGAATGGATCTTCGGCTCCGAAAGCCCATATCGATGAT
Source organism: Schistocerca nitens (assembly GCF_023898315.1). Lineage (NCBI taxonomy): Eukaryota > Metazoa > Arthropoda > Insecta > Orthoptera > Acrididae > Schistocerca > Schistocerca nitens. The sequence continues at coordinate 543,967,387 of NC_064619.1, read as the reverse complement.
GTTTCATTGAATGGTTCGCACGCTGACACTTGTTGATGGCGCAGCATTGAAATCTGTAGCGGAAGGGCTGCACTGCTGTCACGTTGAACGATTTTCTTCAGTCTTCGTTGGTCCTGTTCTTGGGGGATCTTTTTCCGGCCGCAGCGATGTCGGCGATTTGATGTTTTACCGGATTCCTGATATTCGCTGTACACTCGTGAAACAGTGGAAAGGGAGAATGGCCACTTCATCACTACCTCGGAGATGCTGTGTACCATCACTCGTGCGCCGACTATAACACCACGTTCAAACTTCAGTCTTGATAACATGCCATTGTAGCAACAATAGCCGCAACATTCACAATAAACGTACACTGCATGTTAGCTATTGCATGATGTAATTAGAGCGAACATGATACACCGATAAAGAATAGAGGCCATAAGCGAGAATTAAAAAAGGAATATACTGAACGAAAAAAAGTATGAAGGAATTTATATGTTGGTGAAATGGATAAACATAATGCGTGTATAAACGAAGGAAAACAAGAAGAAGAACAAAATGATGATGACGATAGTGATGATGTTGATGGTGAAGCTGATGATGATGATGGTATCACACCTATGAAAATATACACAGTGATTGGATGAATATTTAATCCGTATCTGCAGAGGAGGTCTTTAATAATAGATACTGGCCCATCCTGGTTCTCTACTAACTGAAGGAAATTTCTATTTCCACGTGCTAACATGCAGTTGGCTGAGGTCGCATATTTCGAAAATTCAAGCTAAATCGGATGTTGACGGCTGCTATCGTCCGCTATTGCTGTCACAAGATCTTCTTCAGCACCAGAGTCCAAATATTATTCAGATTCATGTATAAGAGTCCATTTGAATAACATTACCGTCGTGTTTAGTGATCTCAATAGCCTCTCTGTACAACCTCATAATATTTGCTACTGGCTTCAGTATCTGCGTATTATTAAACCCACATCTACATGTTCATCTACACGGACACCCTGCAAATCACATTTAAGTGCTTGGCAGAGGCTTCATCGAACCACCTTCAGCCGGCCGCAGTGGCCGTGCGGTTAAAGGCGCTGCAGTCTGGAACCGCAAGACCGCTACGGTCGCAGGTTCGAATCCTGCCTCGGGCATGGATGTTTGTGATGTCCTTAGGTTAGTTAGGTTTAACTAGTTCTAAGTTCTAGGGGACTAATGACCTCAGCAGTTGAGTCCCATAGTGCTCAGAGCCATTTGAACCATTTTGAACCACCTTCACAACAATTCTCTATTATTCCAATCTCGAACAGCGAGGAAAAAGCGAACATCTATGTGTTTCCGTGCGAGCTCTGATTTCCCCAATTTAATTACGGTGATCGTTTCTCCCTACGTAGGTTGGCGTTAACAAAATATTTTCCCATTCAGAGGAGAAAGTTGACGATCGAAATTTCGTGAGAAGATTCCACAGCAACGAAAAACGCCTTTGTTTTAATGATGTCCACCCAAAACCCTGTATCATTTCCGTCACACTCGTTCCCCTATTTCGAAATTATACAAAACGTGCTGACCTTCTTTGAACTTTCTTGATATACTCCGTCAAACCTATCTGGTTCAAATGGATCTGAGCACTATGGGACTTAACATCTGAGGTCGTCAGTCCCCTACAACTTAGAACTACTTAAACCTAACTAACCTAAGGACATCACACACATCCGTGCCCGAGGCAGGATTCGAACCTGCGACTGTAGCAGCAGCACAGTTCCGGACTGAAGTGCCTAGAACCGCTCGGCCACAGTAGCCGGCTGCAGTATTCTAAAAGAGGATGGAGCAGCCTAGTGTAGGCAGTCTCTCCAGTAGATCTGTTCAATTTTCTAAGTGTCTTGCCAATTAAACGCAGTCTTCAGTTAGCCTTCCCTACAATATTTTCTGTGTGTTCCTTGCAGTTTAAGTTACTCGTAATTTTAATTTAGCAGTTATGTGAATGACCTCACACTTGTCGTTATTTAGAAACAACTGCCAATTTTTGCGCCACACAGATATCTTTTGTAAATCGGTTTGCAATTTGTTTTCATCTACTGATGACTTTACTAGTCGATAAACGACAGTGTCATCTGCAAACAACCTAAGACGGCTGCTCAGACTGGCTCTTACACCATTTATACAAGAAGGAACAGTAAAGGGCCTAAAACAGTACCTTTGCCAACGCTCGCCCAGTTAGCCATGCGATCCAGCGCACTGCTCTCCGGGTGGGAAGGCGTGCCGGTCCCGGGCACGAATCCGCCCGGCGGATTAGTGTAGAGGTCCTGTATGTGGATGGTTTTTAAGATGATTTTCCATCTGCCTCGCCTGTTTCCCCTAATAACAGCCCCAGTTACACTACGTCGGCGATTGCACAGCAAATGCTTTCTCCACGTACGCATTCACCATAATTACCACGAAAACATTATGGTTACACTCGTCTGGTGTGAGACGTTCCCAGGGGGGTCCACAGGGGGCCGAACTGGGCAATAACAATGAGTTCTGTGTGGGACGGTGGTGGGGTGAGTGGAATGTAGTAGCCTGTTTTGGGGTTGTGAACCACTGAGGGCAACGGCGGTGTCGATGCTTGTCCGTTGTTTCTACGTCCCCAGTTCCATACAGTACAATACAATACAATACAATACCTTGGGGAACTGCAGAAATCACTTCTGTTTTCCTCGATGACTTTCCGTCAATTAATACGAACTGTGACCTCTTTGACAGGAAATCAAGAATCCAGTCACAGAGACGATATCCCGTAGTTACACAATTTCGCTAATAGCCGCTTGTGTGGTACAGTGTCAAAAGCCGTCTGGAAACCCAGAAATACAGAATCAACTTGAAATTCCATCTCAATAGCACTCAACACTATGTATGAGTAAAGAGCTAGTTGTGTTTCACAAAAACGATGTTTTCTAAATCCGTGTTGACTGTGTGTCAATAGACCATTTTCATCGAGGATATTCATAGTGTTCGAACACAATATGTGTTCCAAAATCCTGCTGCATGATATAAGCCTGTAATGTTGTGGATTACTCCTACCACATATTTTGAATACTGTGGTAACCTGTGCAACTTTCCAGTCTTTGTATACAGATCATTCGTAGAGCAAACGATTGTATGTGATTGTTAAGTATGCAGCTGTAGTATCAGCATATTGTTAAAGGAACGTAACTGCTATACAGTCTGGACCGGAAGGCTTCCGTTTGTTAAGTGATTTAAGTTTCTTCACTACTCCTAGGAATTCTATGTCTACCTTACTCATTCCATCTAATGTGATGAATAAATTTATACGTTTGTCTGGACCGGTTTCGACTGGTAAGACTGTCATCTTCAGATCTTGAAAAGTGCTTTTGGTTGCACGTCATGTTACATTGTATGTTCATTACTCAGGCAATGTGAAGATTTTTTTGGAGAGTATGATGCACACTCCACACAGATTTGAGAAAAATAAAATTACAAACAAGTTGCCACAAGTAAAATACACCTGGTGTAACTTGTCATCTCAACATATGTAGCACCCCTTTGTTGCTTTTCAGTTGTTAAAATGCACAGTATATAGAGCAGTGCGCAATTATGCCAATGTTTGCATTTAAATGACGAGAGGAACACATCTTGGAACCTTCTTACTCGTAGAACTACGTATTTCGAGTGATAAGATTCCAAGATGTGCTTCTCTCAACAAGTAAATGCAAACATTGCATAATTGTGCAGTTTCACTATTGTGCCGTGGTAGGGTCGCTTTAATGCCGTTTTTCCTTTTGGGCATTTTGTCACCATCGAGTGGCGTCTTATTCCTCCCTGAGTTACTGTCTGAACGAGTTGCTCACTTGCCTCTGTCAGTGGCAGCAGCAGCGTTTATCGATACTGGTACGGCTGTAACTTCTTTGGTGTGGCAGTTATATTTCCGTGTCATGGTGTGTGTGTGGCAGTTAGTCGGGCACGGAGCTGCAGTCGGGGACGGAACAGCGGTCGGGGACGAAGGAGCGTCGGGCACGGAGCTCCATGAGGTGTGGACAGCCAGTATTTGCCGACCGCGGGCGACACACATGCACTGTCCGACTGAAGAAGACTGGAGCAGGAACGACCGTTGTTTGGTCGTTCGGTCAGTCGTCTCGTCGGCGGACGTGTATTTGATCTTTTGGCCGCTTCCGCGTGAGGGGAGTTCGTCGGTTGCGGCGGAGCAGCGAGGATGACTCTGCGGTGTGTGATCAGGCCGGGGGCGACCCTTGGAACACTTCTGAGCACCACTCTTTGTTGTTTGTGATTGTCATTTTATTTGGTCGCAGGTACTGTGCCGGGCCCTCAGCCGTGTATTAATATTATCTGTTTTATGTTTAGTATATGACCTTCAGCCGAACTAACAACTTTAAGATTAGGCCTTCAGCCGTGTTTCATTTACCATTCTTGTTGCTCTGTATTTAGGCCTTCAGCCGATTTTGTTTCAGAATCTGTGGCTTCAATTGTAAATCTTTGTCGGGAAGGTTTCTCTTTAATTATTTTCAATTCTTGAATCGGCCTTCAGTTGTGTTCTGTAAATGTTTGTCTAAAGGTTGTCTTTAATTACTGAGTAATTGCTTGGGCCTTCAGCCGACGAGATACTACAAGGATTCTTAAGATATTTTTCTGTTGTACTGTGTAAAGGCTTATTCTTTAAGTCTTTCTTTTGTTATGTAAAGAAAATTTTGTAATTGGGCTTTCAGCAATAGAATTAACTTGAATTTTCCTTAATATGGCATTTAGCCGGAAGATATTGTAATTTTACTTAAATAAGGCCTTCAGCCGTTACTCTAAATCCTGGTGTTTTAAAAGCAATCATTTAAATTTATTCTGGAGAAGTTACTTGGGCCCTCAGCCGTAAATTGATCTTTGTTGTTTTAAAGAGAAAACTGTGCATTGGTTCAAGGAATAAAGTAGTGTGTGTGTTCCTGTATAACTAACAGTAATTGACCTTAGCCCCTTTCCACAAATTCATCCGCTCTGTCCTGCGAAATCAGATTTAAACTACACAGGGTGATTCACAAGAAAATGCAAATATTTTAACATGTTATTTCAGAAGTAAAACTAAATAAAAAAAGTTCATATAAACAAAAAACATGTCCCAGACGTGTATCTACTTAAGTTTTCCAGAACATTCAGAGAAGCAAAGACGTAATTTCTCGGAATCCTCTCAGTTGGATAACGAACGCGATATTCGTTAACTGCAGCCGTAGCATTACCATCACATTTGCTATAAATAAACACCATATCGGCGTATTCCTCTGTCGTAAATTTGAAAGACATCCCTATGTCATAAATAATCTAGAAAGTACAACAGTTACTACGTGGTTTCATTTAAATACACTGATATTATTATGTTCTTTCACTTAAGGTTAGGAAACAACTGAAACAACTCACTAACGGTTGCCAACAATGACATAAATATTTCTACATTCTTAATGGAAAGTAAACAAATTTTATTGTATAATAATCTTTGCTTCTCTAAATGTTCTGGAAAACTACTGCAGATAGACCTCTGGGATGTGCTTTATTAGATTCACAGGCCAATAACAACAAAATAACGGAAATCGTGCTTTACTTTAAACTCATACAGCACACTGGACTCGCATTCAGGAGGACGACGGTTCAATCCCGTCTCCGGCCATCCTGAGTTAGGTTTTCCGTGATTTCCCTAAAATCGTTTCAGGCAAATGCCGGGATGGTTCCTTTGAAAGGGCACGGCCGATTTCCTTCCCCATCCTTCCCTAACCCGAGCTTGCGCTCCGTCTCTAATGACCTCGTTGTCGACGGGACGTTAAACACCACTAACCAACCTTTAAACTCATACAGTTTTGCGGTGACTTCATACTAGCGAAGTTGCTAAATTTCAGGCAAAATCTTTTATTAGACGTAATTCCGTAACTAGACATTTGCAGATCTACATTTATCTCAGTTTTTTTAATTTAGTTTTACTTGCAGAATAACACATTAAAATATTTGCATATCTACCTGAATCACCATGTATATTGTGGATTTTAACAAACGACAAGCATCAGAGGAGTAAAACGTTAGTAGAGACCCCAATTTCCACAAGTTGCATTACAGCTATGCAAAATTTTACTTATGATTAACAAATCTGTAACAGTTTTGCATCGACCTTGACTATAAACAGTCTCTTTAAAGTACAGAGATACCCTATTCTTGTTTCGCGTTATGAGAAAAAAATGTTCAAATGTGTGTGAAATCTTATGGGACTTAACTGCTAAGGTCATCAGTCCCTAAGCTTACACACTACTTAACCTAAATGTTCTCAGAAATTTCGTCTCGAGTTAAGGCCTATGTTTCATACCGGCAGAATTTTCTTGGCCAGGAATGCCCATTTTGCCAGTGCTAGACTGCTTTCGATGTCCTCCTTGCTCCGTTAGTCACGTTTATTTTGCTGCCTTGCCAGCAGAGTTCCTTAATAATTTCATCTACTTAATGATGTTAATTTTCTCGCTGTTATCATATCTCCTACTTCTCATTACTTTTACCTTTCTTCTAGTTACTCTCAATTCACACTCTGTACTCATTAGCCGTAGATTCGATTCGGTAGACCATGCAGTTCTTCTTCATTTTCATTGACGATAGCAATGTCATCTGTGAATCGTATCACTGATATCCTTTCACCTTGAACTTTTATCCCAACACGGTTTACCCATTGTTGCCAACATCGTCCAATAGTGGTATCGCTCCTATTGAATTTTCCATCCGTCTTCTTTGAACCCAACTACATGTCCTCTCGAATGTTACCATCTACATATATAGTCAACGCGCCGGTCTGTTAGGCATTGTTACTGTCTAACTGAGTAAATGGAATGGAATTTACGAAGACTTTATGCCCTGGAATCAATATGACTCCCGTTGGTGCATTGTTTTCCTGTCATAGAATGTGTTTTTCCCTCACTCAATGTTTGTGACGTATGTCTATAATTCAGTATTCCCGACGAAACAGAATGTCCGTCATCTCGAGCGCTAATCCACGAGGGCGTTAAGATCTTACATGTTGTGGTATCCGAAACATTTGAACCTCTTTTTCCACATTAGCATAACTGACGAGCAAAGCGAGCAGCAATATCGTGGTACGGTGAATCACTGTGGCTCTGAGCACTATGGGACTTAACATGTATGGTCATCAGTCCCCTATAACTTAGAACTACTTAAACGTAACTAACCTAAGGACATCACACAACACCCAGTCATCACGAGGCAGAGAAAATCTCTGACCCCGCCGGGAATCGAACCCGGGAACCCGGGCGCGGGAAGCGAGAACGCTACCGCACGACCACGAGCTGCGGACTTGAATCACTGTCTCAACACGTCATTTTCCTACTGCAGACCAAGCATGATTCGTTCTGGTAGACGTTTCTGCTTCCTACACGAGACTTAGCATCAGCTTCATTAACTACCAGATATCTATTGCGTCTTGGAATGACAACGTTTGCATTGTTTCTGCATGTAAAATCTGTCGCTTATGACTACTTTGTACACTATATGGAAGTTTCACTTTTGTTATGTGCCATCTACATTGTAGTGTAATTTAATGACGTGCATGGTAGTTAGGAAACCACATGACATGTTTGGTTACACAAATCAATTTTGTCTCATGAGGCGAGACAGTCCTCAGAAAACGTTTCAAAGCTGTTTGCAGGACAGAGGAAAGAGGAACCAAAACATCTGCTACAAAGGAAGCTACGTAATAGACTGAAGGGCTCGCAGGGTAGTGTGTGCTTATCAACTGTCAGACAGCATAGTAACAAGGAGTGCCAAACAGTTAGTATGCAGTTAATTCAGTATTTGTGCTGTGACCGCTGGGCACTGGTGAAGCTTCTACGCAAGTCGCACAGGGTCCGCTCTCGCAACAGGTCAATGTGGTCATAAATGTACTCCATTTGATTATACTATGAGAGCTGTCTTTGTGTCTTCATGCTATCAGTTTCCTCATTTTAGTCTGAGATTAACGTTGTGGTATAGAGCCACAGTCAATTATATTTGCTTAAGTGAAGGGTTCGCCAACATCGTGTTTCCAGCACTGTTGTGCTTAATTTAAGGTACATGATTAGAATTACCTCTCAAATGGTGTTTACCTATGGCTTTGCTTGTAGATCCCGAAGATTATAGTGGAAAATGGTCCAAGCCATTTTAGTTCCCATACACTCGTATGCGAGATTCTATGAGGGCGTGCTGAAAAGAAATGCCTCCGAATTTTTCAAGCGAAGCATCTTCAAACAGTTTAAATAAAACGAACGTTATTAAGAATCCACAGCTTTGTTTTTCATCTATATTCTTCCTTCGAGGCTAGACGGTTCCGAATTGTAGCATGTAACATGGCAGGTAACATGGCAGTGAGTAACTTAGCTATGGTGGTGTGTGACAAACACCTTGTTGTAATCGAGTTCGTCCAAACATGGAGCACATTCCTCCTTCAGCATCGCAACGCCAGACCACACAAGAACTCAGTGACGTCTGCAACAATCCGACGTTTTGAGTTCACTGTCATCAATCATCCTTCATAAAGTCCCGAATTAGCCCCATCCGTGTTTCCTCCGTTTCCAAAACTTACAGAACACCCTCGTGGAATTCACTTTGAAAGTGATGAAGCAGTGCAAGCAGATGTGACGTTGTGGCTCCGTCAACAAAGCCAAATATTCTACAGTGATGGTATTATCAAATTTGTCTCTCGTTGGGAGAAATGTGTTCGTCGACGGGGTGACTATGTTGAGAGATAAATATGTAGGCATGAGGGAGAAAACACAGCATGTTAATAACATTTGTTTTATTTAAAATCCCAAGTGTTTTCACACATAGACAATTACTTTCTGTACGCCCTCTTAGAATTTAACACGTCCTGTGACAGGCAGAATTATAGATGACACTATCAGGAAATTACACATGTTCTCACCTTGTGCAACAGCAGTTGTCAGTGTCAGATAAGAAATGAATGCATCTAGACGAATGCGTTGTCCACAATGGCAGATTTGTTTCTTATCTGCGACGCTGACGTTCGTGCGGTTGTGTCTGACGAACGAAGATAGCCCGTTGAGGGATTATTTAAGCGGTACGAAAGTAAGTCTAAGCCACCTTTTGCGGACAGTAACGTGACTTGAGCAAACATGAGAGGTAAGATCCAATTGCCGCGATATTGGCTCTTTTTTGACTTTGATATAGCTTCTGCTTGGTTAGAAAATGTACCACGTATAAATAAACTTATATTCTCGAATAGAGCTGGTGCCAAAATGTTCACTTGACTATGTGCTGCGTTGTGTATTGTGGTTTCTCTGGGTAACGTATCTCAAATATTTATTTATTAAGTAAGGGAGTTGACTTATTCTACTGTATATCTCTAAAGCAACAGCTGAAATAAGTCTCAATATAGCCGACAAAAACAAATACTGAGAACTCTGAAAGCATGTATACGTTTAGGTAACAAGGAAACTTAGAACATCTAAATGCAGTGCGCACTTTTATCTAAGTATAAAATATTGAAACTAGTGACAGAGACAAGGCCAAGCGACGTTTGTCTCGTGCACAATAGCGATAGCGGGTATTGCGGAACAATTCAAACGATATCTAATGTTTGCTAATTATAATTTGTAACAGACTACGATTACCACTGTATTTTATTACACTGCATGTTCAGTCAGCCCATTGCTAATATTTAACGTCCCGTCGGTCATGATTTCATTAAATTCTTATGCTAGTTGAGTTTATAAAGAATAGAGAAGTATGCCGAACGTTGAATATAACCAGGAAAACCTTCTACCGAACGATGTTAATTTTATGGGATGTTACAAGTACGAGTACAACTCATTCTGTCACACTGAGAGGAATGTGGGATGAGCATTGAGAATTCCCATCAGTATTATTTATAACGAAAGAGCAAATTGTCGAAATTTCTTAGCTTTATTTAAAACGAAAATTTCACACAGAGCAACAAACAAATGCATTAAGTGTTAGCAAACTTGTGTTATAAGATGCGTGTTACATCGTGCTTTACTTTTCAGGGTTTCCACTACTTGTGACCGTCGTGCTAGCGGCCTTGGTAGGAAGCAGCAGTACAGCTTCCATCAGAAAGGTGACTGTGGTAAGTGTATCCAGCAACCTGCATATTATGTTGTGTGTTCTTTAGTAAGAAACCTGTCGCTCAGTTAATGTAATCGATTCCAAATGTGGGTGTGTGTACAGAATTATTATTCTAATCACTCAGTATGCTAGCCAGCAGTTTACCAGTATTAACGCAGTATTATTAATATTTGCTTTCTCTAAATCCAAACTGCGTAAGTGATAATTGTTAAAGATGAAATAGTTCTGCTAAATTTATTTCATAGAATATTCTCGGTACGATTGTTTCAGGAAAATAGCTGTTAATTTAAAATAATATCCAAGTTGTGAATTCATTTAAAGGCTGAGTCTAATCTGCTATTATTTGTTATCTTATGGAATACTTCTACAATTATATTCAGTCGTTGAGACGAAAAGAAATTGCGATAAAAGGGTTAATAATCTTTATTTCTAAAGGGTGTTTAGAAATTCGCATTACAACCTTCTACAACTGGTAGACGCGAGTGAACGTGTAATATTTAAAATTGAAACCTATATGTGAAAACATACGTTTACGTGCTACAGCAGTTTGCAAACATGTTGGTAACGTGACCACTTTTACAAATAATTGGTTGGCAGGACCCAGGACATCATTTGTTTCACAATTACACTTATTAATAGCCAAGGAATTTGCTCGTTTACTCGTTCGTGAGTTCTGTTCAACGTGATGCAGTACAGCCTCTTCCTATTCGGATGTGTGGCGTCTCCTTCGTGTAGCACAGTCACGTCAGCTGACGGTGAAGGTACCATTTCACGAAGCCGTTGCGTAATTGTTGCGAAAAGGTTAAGATAAGTTCTGACGTTGTGGAAAACGATCTTGACAAAGGCGACGAGCATCGCTTCCCCTACCGCGAGCTTCGCCATTCAGAAGGATCCATCGATGTAATACGCAAACGTGTACTAAACCACACTGCTCTGTCACAGACATTTGACTGAGGCTCGAACCGGATCAAAGAGGCAGGACTGACGTCAAATGACATCAGCCAATCCGACATTACAGTACATCCCCCCCCCCCCTCAGCATTACTACCCTGTAGCACACCTACCTAACAAACATGTGTTCAAACAGCTGTAGCAAGGAAATGGTATGTTTCCGAAAATCGGTTCCTATTCATAGATTATGTACTCACTCCATTCAACAAAAGGTAGAAGTTCGTAATGAGAGTTTACGAACACCCTGTAACGGAGTAAAATATTATAGGAATGGAATGATTATACACTGCAGGAACGTGGATGTTGTTACCTTTCACTTAGTTAAGTTCTGTGTCTTACTGAACATGGAATTTGAATTTCCAGTCTTAAAAATCATTCATGTTCACAAGATTAAAAAAAAGAAGCTATAATATGTTTTCGCATTTTGTTGGATGTACGTTTAGTGACAGTTGTAAGAAAATAACCATGAATTACCGAGTCGGAATTGTCTACAGTATGACATTTGAGGTCGAAGTCAGGTTTCGCTGGTATTCTTGTCTTTCATTCTTATGAGAAAGCAGTGTCTTGAAGGCTGCTATGTCACACATTCTCGCTATAATATGCTGTGTCCTCTCTCTCGACCATCTTCTCTGGTATCGATCAGCAAGAAAAAGTCTTATATTTTCTTGCAGGCAGTAAGAATATACCACCAAGGTAAGCACTGTGCCACTACTACTTAACAAAAAGTTATAAGCTAACTGGCTACACTAATACAATACTGTATTTAGTATTATGAACATTACAGATACAGACTGAAATATTGGTCATATACAGTTGGTAAAACACTAACAGCTGAAGAATTTTCGTAAATGGTTCCATCCTATATACGATAATATTATTTCCGTGAAATAACACTGAACGTAGATCTGTGTTTGTATATGATGAACCACAGCTCCACTGAAAAAAATTTCGAAGATAATGAGAGATGTTTTCTGAATAGTTTGACGGAAGAGACAAGTATTCTCTGGTGGCACTTTACAGAGTAATACTGTGATTATGATTTATTCTGTCCATTACACAATACACGTACAATTGTTCGGCAGTTCCTTCACACAGACACCACAGGCGCTTATATACTGATGTTATTGCTGTAGATGCAGGAACATCGTTTTTAGGACTGTTTTCCACTGCATTGAGTGGACCCAATAAAGAGATGCATATCTGGAAACTCTCTGCCAGTAAACGTATCCATAGTAATGTGTATAACTGATAATTTACAGTCAACACTCATGAAAAAACAAAGGTGAATCGGACGCAAGTAGTAAAAATCACGCTTCAGGGCGAATAGTAGGCATTACTTTTATCAACATAAGTATCACTAGTGAATGCACAAAGTTTTCTTTTCAAATGAGACACACAGCACTACATCCTATATTTCAATAATGGTGCAAGCAATTTCAGTGCAGTGCAGATACAAAGGTAAACGGAGTTAAAAAAAAGAATAAATGAAAAACACCAGTTTGCTTTTGTTCTACAATATTAGTTTTATTGTTAACAAGGCCATCTTCAGACATTTACTCAGACTCGTAAGCCGAAAACCGTTCAACAATAAAACTAATATTGTAGAACAAAAGCAAACTGGCGATTTTCATTTATTATAATGGTTGCTCTAGCGAGAAGTGACGGAGGAATCTGTCACCATGAGAAAAAAAAAAAAAAAATCTGACGAACTGCTATATTTCTTTAGCGACTCTCTGAAAGCCACAAGCCACTGTACCAAAATATTCTGAAAGTAATACTAGACAAACGAGGAGATATTGACGATAGAAATTACCCTGTGTATTGCTAATAGAATATAATGATAATGAAAATCCAGGAATACTAACAAATATGCAATTTCTTTCAGATGAGTGCAACTTGCAAGGGAGCTTCTGGGCCATTTCCGAACCCAGACAGCTGCAGAAGCTTCCTACAATGTGAGCCATCAGGTGTCGCAACGGTCATCCCATGCCCAGCAAACCTCGAGTTCAATCCAAATCTGAGGGTGTGTGACTTCCCAGAGAGAGCTGGTTGCTCCTCATCACCGTCTCCACCAGCTGACGACGACAATGGAAATGGTGGGGGATCAGATGATAACGGAGGCGCTTCACCAGCTCCACCATCTGGCGACGCCCCCAGCTGTCCCCCATGGAATCCTAATGACGTCACCCAGCTGCCCAATCCGAATGACTGCAGCAGCTTCTACAAGTGTGACGAGAACGGCGTTGCCTGGGTCATTGAATGCCCAGCCGGTCTCGAATACAATGCAGAGCTGAGAGTGTGTGACTACCCAGAAAATGCTGGTTGCTCATCATCTGCACCAAGCAACCCATCTGAGGGGGGTGAAGATAACGGAAATTCTAATGCAGGTGATGATGTGAGTCCAAATCCACCAGCTGGAGATGCTCCTACTTGCCCAGCTTGGAATCCAAACGACGTCACACAGTTGCCCAATCCCAGTGACTGTAGCAGCTTCTACAAATGCGACGAGAATGGTGTGGCTTGGCTCATACCATGCCCAGCTGGACTCGAGTACAATGCGAACCTGAGGGTATGCGACTACCCAGAGAGTGCTGGTTGCTCATCGTCAGCTGCTCCAAGTAACCCATCTGGCGACGATTCCTCTAATGGCGGTCAAGACAATGGAAATACTGGTTCCGGTAATGGCGAAAGCCCACAGGAACCAGCTGCAGATGCTCCCACATGCCCACCTTGGAATCCTGATGATGTCACCCAGTTGCCTAATCCCAGCGACTGTAACAGCTTCTACAAGTGCGACGAGAACGGAATTGCCTGGTTGATACCATGCCCAGCGGGCCTCCAATACAACGCCGAGCTGAGAGTGTGTGATTACCCTGCGAGCGCTGGATGTTCTGTATAATGTGCCTAACCATCCATTCAGACAATATTTGTGAAATCACCCAGTGTGCAGCCATCAAAGGTTTGCCTCAAAGCATGTTTAAAAATTACTTTGTTATAATATCTCAGTTGTCCGCCAAACAATACTGAGGTTATGATGTAGTGTGATAATTCTTCTATGGATTACATGTGATAATTGAATGAAATAAAATACAATGAGCAAGACATACTCATTATTAATGTGTCCCACTATCCTATTGTGTTTTGTGTTTAAAAGAAATCTACATGAAGAAATGAAATAACTTAGAAATAGCTCTATGTCTATGAAAGAACTTCTGCAGTGTTTTGATTTATATTTTATCTCTGTGTATTAAAGACAACCTCCTGACAGAGTGACTCATCATCTCCCAGCCCATACCGAAACTTGAAGTTTGGAGAGGGATTTTTCGAAATACCACAGATTGGAGTGTGAAGTAGGGTGAAAAGGTGTATCTCCATAATAAAGTAAGTTTGAAGCTAGAACTTCAAAAATTGGTATTTGGTTTCTTGGTCAGAAATTAACTAACAATTGTTTCAGCATTTCTGAAAATTTAAAGCATAGTGGGGTGAAACAGTGGATGGCAGCTTGTTTAAAAAAAAAAAAACGTTATGAAAATACTATTAAACCATTTCCAAAGATAAATCTATGGAAATTGGTATTTTACTTTTGGTTAGGAATAAAAATCGTATGTTTAAGACTGTAGAAAGTGAATCTCTAACAGGGTGGAATGGGGTTGAAAATATTTATGAAAATATGTCATTATGAAAGCATTTTTAAAAGTAAATCTAAAAAACTTGTGTTAGGTTTCTCTGTTGGAAATAAAAAAAAAATGAAGTTTCAGTATTATTTGGAAATTCAACTCTTAATGTGGTGAAATAGGACTTGGTTGATTCATTGACGTATCAGCGACCTGGCCAAGGTGCTAAGGACAGAAACTTGAATTTTGGTGCGGATGCTGATCTCGTACTGCAGGCATCATTCAGTAACTGTTTTTTTCGAAGTCCATCCGTAAGAAGATGATATGTGGGATGACTTATTTACTGAAAGTATGTTGCTTTTAAGTAAATTTGGAAGCCAGAACCAAGAAAATTGATCTTTGGTTTCTCAGTCAGAAATAAATAAATACATGCTTCAGCAACTTTAGGAATTCAACCACTAAGAGTCTTAAAGAGCTAGTGAAAATTTATTTCGAAAATAGGTCATTATTAAAGTAATACTAAAGCATTTTTAAAGCTACATCTGTGACAAATGGTATTAGACTTAGAAGTAATTCTGGAAATCCAATCTCAAAGGGCGTGAAATGGCGGATAATTTTTTTAAAATATCTTATGAAATAAAAATTTTGAAGTTAAATGTAAGAACATTTTTATTTGGCATCTCACTTAGAAATAAAACATTATGGGTTTCATTGATTTCCGAAATTAAACATTGTAATTATAGATGTAAACAAGTATTCACTATCGTCTTTTCGTCTGCTTTGTCAAATGGGAAGTGCCTTATTAGACTCAGTGAGTGGAACTTGCACACAACCCAGTGAGCTATTATCTACATGGGTACTTCTGTTTTGCCTGTAGTTGGACAAATGAAGTGGAATGATCTGGAGCAATGATTGGCGATGAAAGGACTTCTGGCTCTTTTCAGGAATCTTATTTTTACAAATATTTGAGGGAAAACGAGCAGTTTCTGAATTAATGAATATAAGATATATTTTCAAACTAATATTATAAGAAATATTAATAGAAAGTATGAAGTGTGCAATGGCTAACATCGGTGAAATTGTGTATTAAAATGTATTGACGTTTCAGTACTATGCTTGATGCGTTATCGCACAAAAGTGAGACATATGTGGATGATTTGTGAAGCTGAGTTACTTGCAGTCCCTACTTCCGCACATGCATTCCAGTGAATGTACTCGCTGGAGGAGTATCTCATGCCACCGAATGTCGTTTTGAGAAAAAAAATGTCACGTCACTTCGATACACGAAAACCGAATCATATTCCCGATGATATTCCGGGATACGTGACTCATGGTGTTGAACTTATGATGTTTCTAGGTGACTTACTGTTTCACAGTTTAGTCGCTTGGAAGAGCTCGAGTTGTCTAGGAAGATTGAGGATATGTTAGATGACGCTATGTTCAGATTCAGGAAATGCTGATGCACTACCGACGCTGTTCTGAGGTTGGAGCTGAGAATGGAAATAAGACAGAAGAAAAATGGAGACATTTTCGTAGGAACTGTCGACCTGGAAAAGCGTTCGACAATATCAAATGCTACAAGAAGTACAAATTCCGAGAAAAATAGGTTTAAACTGTAAGGGAAAACAGGTAATATGCAATATGTACAAGAACCAAGATGGAATAATATGAGTGCAAGTGTAAGTCAGGGTTATAGCCTTCCGCCCCTACTGTTAAATACACTCCTGGAAATGGAAAAAAGAACACATTGACACCGGTGTGTCAGACCCACCATACTTGCTCCGGACACTGCGAGAGGGCTGTACAAGCAATGATCACACGCACGGCACAGCGGACACACCAGGAACCGCGGTGTTGGCCGTCGAATGGCGCTAGCTGCGCAGCATTTGTGCACCGCCGCCGTCAGTGTCAGCCAGTTTGCCGTGGCATACGGAGCTCCATCGCAGTCTTTAACACTGGTAGCATGCCGCGACAGCGTGGACGTGAACCGTATGTGCAGTTGACGGACTCTGAGCGAGGGCGTATAGTGGGCATGCGGGAGGCCGGGTGGACGTACCGCCGAATTGCTCAACACGTGGGGCGTGAGGTCTCCACAGTACATCGATGTTGTCGCCAGTGGTCGGCGGAAGGTGCACGTGCCCGTCGGCCTGGGACCGGACCGCAGCGACGCACGAATGCACGCCAAGACCGTAGGATCCTACGCAATGCCGTAGGGGACCGCACCGCCACTTCCCAGCAAATTAGGGACACTGTTGCTCCTGGGGTATCGGCGAGGACCATTCGCAACCGTCTCCATGAAGCTGGGCTACGGTCCCGCACACCGTTAGGCCGTCTTCCGCTCACGCCCCAACATCGTGCAGCCCGCCTCCAGTGGTGTCGCGACAGGCGTGAATGGAGGGACGAATGGAGACGTGTCGTCTTCAGCGATGAGAGTCGCTTCTGCCTTGGTGCCAATGATGGTCGTATGCGTGTTTGGCGCCGTGCAGGTGAGCGCCACAATCAGGACTGCATACGACCGAGGCACACAGGGCCAACATCCGGCATCATGGTGTGGGGAGCGATCTCCTACACTGGCCGTACACCACTGGTGATCGTCGAGGGGACACTGAATAGTGCACGGTACATCCAAACCGTCATCGAACCCATCGTTCTACCATTCCTAGACCGGCAAGGGAACTTGCTGTTCCAACAGGACAATGCACGTCCGCATGTATCCCGTGACACCCAACGTGCTCTAGAAAGTGTAAGTCAACTACCCTGGCCAGCAAGATCTCCGGATCTGTCCCCCATTGAGCATGTTTGGGACTGGATGAAGCGTCGTCTCACGCGGTCTGCACGTCCAGCACGAACGCTGGTCCAACTGAGGCGCCAGGTGGAAATGGCATGGCAAGCCGTTCCACAGGACTACATCCAGCATCTCTACGATCGTCTCCATGGGAGAATAGCTGCCTGCATTGCTGCGAAAGGTGGATATACACTGTACTAGTGCCGACATTGTGCATGCTCTGTTGCCTGTGTCTATGTGCCTGTGGTTCTGTCAGTGTGATCATGTGATGTATCTGACCCCAGGAATGTGTCAATAAAGTGTCCCCTTCCTGGGACAATGAATTCACGGTGTTCTTATTTCAATTTCCAGGTGTATATACATCGATAAAGCAATGACGGAAATGAAAGAAAGGACCAAGACGAAAGGATAACAATGACAAGTCTCGTTGATAGTAGTGTTTTCCTCAGTGAAAGTGAAGAAGGATAACAGGATCTGTCGTAAATCAGAAATTTGATAAAGTTAAGGAATTCTACTACCTAGACAGCAAAATAACCCATGACGGCCGGAGCAAGAAGGACATAAAAGCTTACTACCACTGGCAAAAAGGACATTCCAGATCCAAGAGCAGTCTACAAATATCAAACATAGACCTTAACTTAAGGTCTGAAGATGTACGCTTGGAGCATTATATAGTATGGTAGTGAAACATGGGCTGCGGGAAATCCATAATAGATGAGAAACGAAACATTTGAGATCTGTTGCTACAGAAGAATTTTGAAAATTAGGTTGACAGATAAGGTAAGGAATGAGGACATTCTTCGCAGAATACACGAGTATACGAATATACAGGAAACAATGACAAGAAGAAGGGATGGGACCATAGGTGATACGTTGAGACATCAGGGAATAACTTGCCTTTGACTAGACAGAGCAGCAGAGTTTAAAAACTAAAACTGAAAACAGACATTACCAATACATCCAGAAAATAACCGAGGACGTACTCCGAGGTGAAAATGTTGGCAGAGAAGAGGGATTCGTGGTGGGCCGCATCAGAGCAGTCAGAAGACTGATGATTGATTTTTTTTTTCCTGTAGGATAAGTTTACAGTTTTTGTTATAGTTCACTTACTATTCTGTTCCGAATCGATCTAAAAAAAAATTGCAGTATGTTTGATTTCCCATGTTCTCAATATCTTGATATGGCTGTGTTTGCTAAGACCACCTATCAAGAGCAGGCCGCGGTGGCCGTGCGGTTCTAGGCGCTTCAGTCCGGAACCGCGGTACTGCTTGGCGCATCACTGTGGATGGTGCTACCTCGACAAATAGTACCCAATCGTCTGTGATGTGCACACTATTTCTAGTTCGTGGTTGGTTGTGAAATGGGAGCAATACTCATTTCTGTAGCTTCCCGACACCCATGAAACGTGGGATGTAGGACCACGAATTGCCAGGGAAAGGTAACAATGAAGGTAACAATGATTATCTCTATAGAGAAAGGTCTGTAAGTATCTGGGTCTTCCAGGGCACAAGACGTCCCTCAAAGAACTGATGGTAGAGTAAAATGTGAGATTTTGTTGGATAGTGTGAGAGACGATTCATCAACTAATAACCATTAAAGTATAAGGTAAAACATTTTTTTATGTGCCGTATGGGGAAGTCAAAGTATCTGTGGAAAGCAGGCTTACAAGGACAATGTGGGAAACTTGGTACAGTATAGTGTTGACGAAGCAGAAATGTACGTCTGCAGCATCTACATCTATACTTCACAAACCGCCTTAGGATGTTTGGCGAAGGGTACTTTGTGTACAACTGCCACTCTCCCCCATTCTCGTTCAGCCCCGAGTAGTGTATAGAAAGAATATTCATGGCTAGTTGATGTGTGAGTTCGCACATCTCCAATTTTCCGCTTACAGTTGTTCCGCTGAATACATTGGTTGACTCTCCTAGGAACGTACTGTTTCAGAATTTTAACAGGGAACAACATCCGTGATGCAGAACGCCTCTCTCAATGGCGTTTGATGACCATCTCCGTGACTTTATGGTGCTTACGAAGACGATACACGCTGCTTTACTTTGCATCTCAGGTATATCCTTTATCTGCCTGTACCGGAATTACGAGCAATATTCAAATATTTCCATTCGTCTGTTCAGTCATCAAACATATGTCATAGCTGTTTGAGACTTGAAAATGTTTCGGGAACTATATACAGTAGTTCCACTTGATTATAGCACCTATGCCTTTGACTCAGTCAGAATCCCCAGTTTCGCTCGATGCTGAGATAATATTCCCTTGCAGCTTCAGAGCATCCGCAATGTTTTCAAGTTAGGGGCTTAAATGGGATTTAGGAATGTGGAGGGATGTGTGCTAGGGTAGAACCTGCAGTTGTGCAAGCCCACTGCGCCAGTGTTGCGCAATGGTAAGCGCTTCTCCCTCGTGAGCAGATTCGAATCCCGGCAATAGTACAAATTTACATTCGTCGCTTCAATCTGCATGTATACTCATAAATGGGTCGAATAGGCGTTTTGTAAGCCACCACATTCTCCGACGGACTACACTTCCAGTTGATTCTTCTCATGAATCTCACTCTCACACCCACATTTACTACGACCAGTTCCACTATAAATCGCTCTGTACACATACTTCTAGATATTCGTCACTCTGAGAGCTTGCAGTGATTTTTCGGTAATTTTGCAATCGCACAATCACTCGTCTTTCAGTCTATTGATGCACAATAAGTTATATTTAAATTACGGATCATTAGCCACAGCCCCCGCTATATCTCGATCGTCCAGTTCTAAGCATCCATAGGAAATATTTTAACATTTTCGCCTTTCACCTAAGTCACTTTGTACCTATGAGTCGCTTTTGCCTGTGGCTAAGGTTTACCACAGCCACGATTAATTGCTGCCGTCTCTAGGCTACTGTCTACGTCGCGACATCTCGCACTTAGTTTGAGCACTTAATATTAACAGAGAGATGCTATCATGAGGAGACCTCTACTTAGTCCTTGAACGAGTTCTCCATGGACTCGGAAAACTACTGCACAGAGTTGAACTAGCTAGACAAAACGATATCTAATGGCTGTTAATTCAAGACCGAACCAGGGACGAAATCTAATCCTAAGAGCGAAACTTGTGAAGGATAACTAGAGTTATTCCGTCTGCCCATCTCAATAATCCCCCCCCCCTCCCCAAGTGGAACCCTGACCGCTCTTAGCCTATATAAACGACTACCCGATTTATGGTTACGAAAGTCAGTCGCTAAATGCATTGAAAACATCTACGCTTAATACAACTTGTTGACTGACGTTCGCAAGTAAACATCTAAGGATTCTGTTATAGCCCTCTTATTGGGATAAAACTGATGTAACTACGTCTGTAATTGGCACGTGTGCAACGAATAACATGTAACTAGTTAAGTATATTATTGTTGTGATCTTGAGTCAGAAAAATGATTTTATGCAGGTATCCATGCTAGCCTGTCCTGCACAAGCCTACTCAGCTTTGCATAACCATTCTAGTATAATTTAGCATTTGAATATAGTTACGATAGTCAAGCCTTAGTCCCCTTACACACTTCACCCCATTATCAAACCGATCGTTACTTAATATTTGACATATCATATCTACCGACAACTTCTTTTAGTTAAGTGCCGTAATAAATTTCTTCCTTCCTATTTCGATTCAGTGCCTCACCTTAATTACCGAATCTACCGACTAATCTTCTGTAGTACCTGAATTCCTAAGCTTCCTCCAGGCAAATGCCGGGATGGTTCCTCTGAAAGGGCACGGCCGACTTCCTTCCCCATCCTTCCCTAATCCGATGAGACCGATGACCACGCTGTCTGGTCTCCTTCCCCAAAACCAACCAACCAACCTAAGCTTCTGCTCTCCTATTGCTTGGGCTGCACATAATCGTAACTCCACATCTGTACAAGCCTACGGTACAGACGACAGCTATACAGAAAAGACTATCTTTCTCGTAAGCGCTTGTGCTGAGATTGCCAGTTTGAGTTTTATACAGCCTCTACTTGCCATTATAAGTTATTTAGCACCCCAAACAGAAAAACTCTTCTTCTACGTTTAGTACTCTCTTTTCCTCTGAATCGCCTGATTTAATTCCACTGCATTCCATTACCCTTGATTTACTTTTGTTTGTATTCATTTACGCGTACAGCCTCTCTTCAAGAAACTGTCCATTCTGTCTAACTAACCTTGAAAGTTCTTTGCAATGTTTGACACCTTTATAATGTTATCGCCAAGCTCTCAAGGCCTTATTTCTTGTCTCCGACTGAAATTACTTCATTGGTCCCTCAGTGTAGAGATTGAATGCAATGGCGGATAGCGTACAATGCCTTCTCACTCCTTTCCCAATTAAACAAATTGGTATCTGTAAAAATTTTACATCTTTCTTCCCCCTTTTCGAGTGAAAGAAATTTTATATGTCAGTAAAGTAACACGTGTCCCATCGTAACTTGAACTGAAAATATGTTGTGTGTTGAGAGGTACGAAAAAGGGTTTTGTCGTTTGGTATCATTATCAACAGACGGGGTGTAGTTTACAGATTTGGACGATGCATGTTAAATGGCTACTAAAAGCCAAAATTTCATCAGAAAACGACGATTTTGCATGATATGATGCTATACAGTTGTCACTGATGACGCACTGTTTTATTCGTCATAGAGGATCGATTACAGTGAACAGAATACAAATCGACGCTTACTCATAATGTTGAGACCCTACAGTGGATAAAGCTAAGGGGTGACTTTCGATCGGTGCATCTTTCCATGAACTTGGACACATTACTACCTTACTCTCAGCTTTAGCGGTACAATCAACGCAACGCCATTTTAATCCTGTACTTCGCCAATGCCGCAAGTGATCATGGTTCGCCAACTGTAGCACCCTATAGCCAGGTGTTATTTCAAACAAGCGCTCGTCTTCCATAACACACCTGCCATCGTGATAGGACCGAACTCACTCATAGCGACCAAAAGATGTTGTTATGGGATAAGGCCACCGGAGAAAATATCATTCACGCCTTGAAACAGCACACTGGTCACTATGGAGCATTTTAGGTGTTGCAGAGATGATACCAGTTGGTAATGAGTTCATCCATGGTCCACGGATGAATTACGTAATGGGAGCGAAAAGATGTGTATGTGGCCAGTCGGCTGCAAGGAGTCAGCGCAGTGACGCATCTACATGGAGAGACAATGGCAGATAACGGCTGTCGTGTTTGGGCGTGGACGTGACCATATTGTGATTTAGAGTTCATTTGTTGTAATATCAGCGTGGACTGTCCTCAAGGAATGACATGTCATTAGCTGCCATGTAAGACGACGTAAGAACATAGGGAGAGAGGGTGGGAAAGAGTAGAAATGGAGTGCAAACTACCAGTGATAAATTTATTTGCTAGGAGCATTGCACGAGATTTTATTGATAATTGTTTAAAACACAGTTATAAAAATTTTTTACCGTAAGAGCAACATATAACCGTTTCAAAATTACTGGAGAAAATTTAAGAATGATAACAGGAAACGCAGAAGGCCTTTTAACATACAGCTACAAAAAATTTCTAATCATAATATCATTAGATAATCTTATTAAAATTACTGAAAAAAATTCGAACACTGGATAACAGCATCCGCAGGAGGCGTTCAAGAACCAGAAGACACTGCAATTCACAAGCAATCACTAGTGGGTGAGATTGCACAGAAGGTGACTTACTGCATTTAGAAAATAATACACTTAAAAAGTTTTTAATCAAAATATATCTACAATAATAGAACAGTTTAACAAGAACGCAAACAGATTAGGAGAAAACACAAGTACTGATCAGCTGAAGGCTGTTAATGAAGTGTACGGCACTGTTATTCAATTATCATACTGTAAGGAGTATTATTTCAAAAAAAATATACATGCACGAGAATTTTGCTGAAATGCGAGATTACTCGAACTGCTCAGGCGCCAACTTACAGTTATGTTATGAATATATCCACTGAAAAAGAAATGCCTAAGCTAGTAAAATACCAAGTTTCAGCAAACTAAATATTGAAGGCCTTACGTAAACAAGGACAAATAATGCAATTAATTTTATTGCCAATAGAAGAACAGTCCAAATCCAGTCAACATAGAGTGCTTCCGCTTATTGGTGACAATTAAGAGTTTAAGCTGAACTACCTAACTCCAGGCCAATAATCTCTCGGGCATATCCGCTATACTAACATACGGTATGCGGTTGACTGGACGACCAGACAGCAAAAGTCTCAGAACAACAGTAATTTCAAGGAAGAAAACACTGAGCAATACTACAACAGATAAGACGCAAAACGAAACACAGTATTAAACTGCAAATCTAGGCAAATGCGGGAAGTGCATGTATCCAGTTAGTACCCCTAATTCTTATTGACTCGAGACAGAAGAAAATAGTATATCCGAACTGAAGTATTATTCATTGAAATTAAACAGCTCAGTGGCTTTACTGTTCTCATACAGATACGATTTTATGTATACAGACTGAAGCTACGAGTGAAAGTTGGTTCCATGATCTGGAATAGCATCTCAGCATCGAATGTAAATAGGGGATCCAACCTGAAACCCAGGCGCAACTACTTACGCAAATGGAATGACACAGTTTCAGAGAATTTATTGGTCTCATACAGATTTGATTTTATGTATATGTTATAGCGGAAGCAAAGGTTTCAGGGTAGGTATACCATCACTGGTGATAATGCACCTTCACTGGCAGATTTAGTGAAAGTGGATTACTGAATCCAGTTCTGTCGTATAATGCATATTGACTAGGGATAGTGCACTATCACTAGTGAATGTATACCTTCACTGCCAAGAGGTAAGGAATCTGAACCATGGCTATAAAAACAAAACAGTCATGCTTCGAAAGTTGCATTTACCAACTGTATTTTGAAAACATAGTCATGCTATGTAAAATTCATGTACTGTAGGAAGGACGTGCACCGTGGCACTTTGAGTTGCATAACACATTTTTGTTTTTGGAAAAGCATATCACAGTGTGACATTTTTGTTGGCAGTTGCATTTGAAGAATCCCTGGCCGCTTCCCATCGCCTGAGACGTCGCAACTGTCCTCAGGGCAACAGTGTCCACTGCTGGGACTTCCTCACCTGAGATTATTCTTAGAGGGCAAATACTGAACTCGGTTCTGAAATAAAATGTTGTAGTTGTAGCAGCAGTTGCAGCGTATCGTCCCTTCCATAATTATTTAAAAACAAACAATTTATTACCGTGCGTATAGTTGGCTCAGCACGCCATGTCTCATCCCGATTCGGTAGAAGCTATCGGCAGTTGTCTCGAGGACGACACCCAAGACCGACCTAGCATCTCCTCTTCCTCTGTCGGAGTCTGGAACTGGAACTCTCACAGTACAGTCCTTTTCCACTGTTGGAAAGCAGTGATCTCAACACTGCCGAATTCTCTGCGATTGTTCATCGGAGCACTTGTGCGCTTCAGTTCTATATTTTTTAATAGCAGGAGTTGACTCGTCTAAATCAGTCAGGCAGTAGTTATTGTTGTCAGGAATGCTTTCTTTCCCTTTGTTCGCAACCTCTGTTCCTGTTGGTATGTTACCATCTTGCAATAGCGATTTACTGCATTATCCTGCATCGTTTCAGTCCCTGTCTTACTGCTAAAACTCACTTGATTAATTGCATTTATAAGATTATCCTCAGAGTGAACGTTCATCAAGGCTTCAGGAGGTAAACTTGTTGAAGACAGATCATGTTTAGGAGGGCAGCTAAACATCGCTTCGTATGGAGATGTTTTAATTCCAAAATGTTCAGCGCTAGTCTTCATTAGCTGCACAAATCTTAATGCATGGCTCCAATCCGCGGTGTTGTACTCTGCATCCAAGTAATTGGCATTTTTTCTATGTCTTGATTTGCTCGCTCTGTGCGCCTTGGCTCTGACTGTGTCTAGGTTTACCGTGGACAATCTTAAAATCGTCCCATAGTTCAATTAAGCTGCTCATTATTTTATTAACTAACACTATCATTGTCAGACTGCAATACTTGGGGGGGGGGGGGCTAACAACGTAAAAATGTCAATAATGTTATCGCAAACCTCTTCAGCTGTTTAGGACTTCTGTGGCCTGAGAGCAACGATTTTAATGAGGTAGTCCTGATAAACCATTATGAATCTGGTTGAGATTGGAAGTCGATGAGATCAAATTGCCATATGGAATTTAGTTCCTTGAACAGCATTGGCCCCACTACTATTCCTTTTTTCTGACTTTTTTGCTTTTGTAAACAAGGCTCACACAAAGATAAATCTGGACATCTCTGTATGTTATATTAAAGAACTATAATTTCAAGCATTTCATCATTTGGTCACGTCCATCGTGTTCAGTCATTACATGAGCATCATGCAAAATATCACACAGTTCATCATCATCAACACACAATTTAATCTTACTTTCATCAGTTTCACGTTGTATTAATTCTGTTATCTCATTCACTTCCAGCACTCGATATCTCTTCATAACTTGTAGTCGTTGCCATCCCTCTTTCGTTCAGTTTTTAGTGATTTAGCCTTACTGATAAGTGAGTCGTACTTTTCTCTGTCCATGAAGAAACAAATATAGCTTAGATTTCCCCATTCCACTGTCAGAAGTTGGTAGAACTTCACTGATTCAACCATAGCTGCACTGATGTGAACCGTAACTGCATTACTGTCAACCATAACTGCACTGCTGTATAACATAAAAATAACGAGCTGGGAGGAGACAACAATTACATTCAACTGATGTGTGATACCATTGTTGGACGCACTGGTAGTAACCCGGTAGCAGCGATGGTACACCTTCACTAGTGGATAATATGCTGCTGTACAATTTCCCTAGCGGAATACAGTGATGGTTCACATTCACTAGTGGAAGCTTTTTTTCAGTTTATGGTAGCTCTCACTGATCATTCTAGTGATGGTGTACATCCACTTTCACTATAACATATACAGACTGAAGTATAAATACCAGGACATGGAGAGCTGCGGCAATTCCGTTCGTGTGTAATGGCAAATTAC
Organism: Schistocerca nitens; assembly: GCF_023898315.1. Lineage (NCBI taxonomy): Eukaryota > Metazoa > Arthropoda > Insecta > Orthoptera > Acrididae > Schistocerca > Schistocerca nitens. Next base: position 543,940,904 of record NC_064619.1, on the reverse strand, counting down.
AAGTAGACTGTGGTGGCAGTGAGAATTTGGATGAAGGAGGAAGGCGCGCCAGGGTAATCCATGCAATTGTATGAACAGCTGTGGCAAGGTCGCTTCATGGCTAAAGCATCTGCCTAGTAAACAGGAGACACTGGTACGATTCCAGGCCTTGGTACACATTTTCAGTCACTGCTACAGTATATGTACGTAAAATGTGTTCCATGCCGAACATTATAAGTCATCCTCGTTATAATAGTATAAGTGGAGTAGGATTCGTTATGAATAGAAAGATAGGGCTGAGAGTGTGTTACTGTGAACAGTTCAGTGATAAGGCTCTTCTTGTCAAAATCGATACCAAACCAACACCGACAACAATAGTTCTGGAGTACATGCCGATGACGCAAGTTGAAGTTGAAGACATAGGTAAAGTATATTGTTGTTGTTGTGGTCTTCAGTCCTCAGACTGATTTCATGCAGCTCTCCATGCTACTCTATCCTGTGCAAGCTTCTTCATCTCCCAGTACCTACTGCAACATACATGTTTCTGAATCTGCTTGGTGTATTCATCTCTTGGTCTCCCTCTACGATTTTTACCGTCTACGCTGCCCTCCATACTAAATTGGTGATCCCTTGATGCCTCAGAAAATGTCCTACCAACCGATCCCTTCTTCTAGTCAGGTTGTGCCACAAACCTCTCTTCTCCCCAATCCTATTCAACACCTCCTCATTAGTTATGTGATCTACCCAACTAATCTTCAGCATTCTTCTGTATCACCACATTTCGAAAGCTTCTATTCTCTTCTTGTCCAAACTATTTATCGTCCATGTTTCACTTCCATACATGGCTACACTCCATACAAATACTTTCAGAAACGACTTCCTGACACTTAAATCTATACTCGATGTTAACAATTTTCTCTTCTTCAGAAACGCTTTCCTTCCCATTGCCAGTCTACATTTTATATCCTCTCTACTTCGACCATCATCAGTTATTTTGCTCCCCAAATAGTAAAACTCCTTTACTACTTTAAGTGTCTCATTTCCTAATCTAAAATCCTCAGTATCACCCGACTTAATTCGACTACATTCCATTATCCTCGTTTCGCTTTTGTTGATGTTGATCTTATATCCTCCTTTCAAGACACTATCCATTCCGTTCCACTGCTCTTCCAAGTCGTTTGCTGTCTCTGACAGAATTACAATGTCATCGGCGAACCTCAAAGTTTTTATTTCTTCTCCATGGATTTTAATACCTACTCCGAATTTTTCTTTTGTTTCCTTCACTGCTTGCTCAATATACAGATTGAATAACATCGGGGAGAGGCTACAACCCTGTCTCACTCCCTTCCCAACCACTGCATCCCTTTCATGCCCCTCAATTCTTATAACTGCCATTTGGTTGCTATACAAATTGTAAATAGCCTTTCGCCCCCTGTATTTTACCCCTGCCACCTTCAGAATTTCAAAGAGAGTATTCCAGTCAACATTGTCAAAAGCTTTCTCCAAAGGTTCGTATGAGCAGTTGCCAGCGGGCTCGTGCGCATGCGCAGAGCTGATTTCGCGTATGAGCAGTGCCTTCCTCCCGCTTCTGGCTACTTGAAGCGTGGCTGTTTGCTGTATGAGCAGTGGCAGCAAATAGCCAGAAGCTACCCAGATAAATTTTCCTGGCGCGAACAAGCTGCCAGATTTGCGCATGCGCAGAGCAAGCTGAGTTATAGTGGGGGGTCCTTCCTCACGTGTCCTGTGGCCGTGTCTTCATTTACAGCTCCCACGTCAAATGAAAACAAAACAGATTTCTGTGGCCGGGAGCCATCAAATGAATTAATATACATTCTCATAACCATGAAAGACCAAAATAAGTTAGTAGTTTCAATTTTCTGATTTTATATTATTTCCAGGTTATTAGTATTCAACCATTAATGTCTTAATGAAGCTATTTCTGTCTGTTCTATAGAGAAATTTGCTTCAGTTAATTTTTTTTTCCGCTGAGGCAGTTAGTTTATTTGAAACGAAACGAAGTGTTTCATTCCGCGCTATTGGCTACTTTCAACCTCGTTCAATTTAAAGTGCCAATTTTTATTTTCTGGGACGAATGGCGTTATACCATAATAAAGAACCAAATATGAGAATACAGTACTGGACCTCCAAGAAAATTCGTATCACAAGAACCACATGAAAGGCTGAATATCAGGAACTTCAGAGTCCATCTGGACATAGAAATGTGCAATTAGAGCGGAATGAAGCATTTAGTGGTTTATGGAATTCCGATGCTGCTGGAGTAGTCTCTGATGTCCTGTTCCTTGTATGACACTGTAAGATCTCTTAATGCTATATACGTATGAACGTACGTAAACATTGACTTGAAGCTAAGTAGGCAAATTTGGTCAGTGGTTTTGAACTAAATATTTTGTTTCAAATATTATGACAGCAGTAGCAGAATTTTATAGATCTGCCTTCTGTGAAAGTGTTTTTCGATCACAAGGCACTTGTCTCGTACTTCCTCTGGGCCTGAAGTTATTTCTTAATTTGTGTTTACGTCTTAAATTTATAGAATGCCATTCTATGCTAAATTTTAGACTGGCAGCATACCAAGTTTTATCGTTTTGAACTCCCCACATGGCTTCATATTTATTCCTAGAGTAGAATATAAACTGTCAGTTGTACAGTTTCTTTGCCTCATAGACAACCATGTTAATTTTTTCACATTTTGAATTAGTCATGAAATTATATTGTCCTTTATTCCGGTGTAAGCTACACAAGAAACTCTCTCTTTTTCTGTTGCAAGTAATTTGTATTACATCCTAGTAGCTTTTTGCAGTGATGTGTAGATGTAAACGTGTTGGAAATGCTACATAACAACATTGCAGAGCACGAATTAAAAAAAAAAGAAAAAATCTGTAAAAAATTATGATACTTCGAGCTGTGGAGTCTAGTTTTGAAATGACTCAAAAGCCAAGAACTGTTTCCTTATTTGCATCCTTTATCTGTGTGCTCTAAGTACAATTCAGTATGTCCTCTCAACAACATGCCGCACGGGCGGCACGGCTACACATGGTCACTTGATGCCCCACTAGAAATACGATGAAAAGCGTATGAGCAGAGCAAGCACCAAGCACGGGCTGCCTACGTCATCGTAGCTGCGCATGCGCAGTACAGCCTGTTGTCTGGCGCATTCTGGTAACTGCTCAAACGAACCTCAAGTCTACAAATGCTAGAAACGTAGGTTTGCCTTTCCTTAATCTAGCTTCTAAGATAAGTCGTAGGGTCAGTATTGCCGCACGTGTTCCAATATTTCTACGGAATTCTAACTGATCTTCCCCTAGGTCGGCTTCTACTAGTTTTTCCATTCGTCTGTAAAGAATTCGTGTTAGTATTTTGCGGCTATGACTTATTAAACTGATAGTTCGGTAATTTTCACGTCTGTCAACACCTGCTTTCTTTAGGAATGGAATTATTATATTCTTCTTGAAGTCTGAGGGTATTTCGCCTGTCTCACACATCTTGCTCACCAGATGGTAGAATTTTGTCAGGACTGGCTCTTCCCAAGGCCATCAGTAGTTCTAATGGAATGTTGTCTACTCCCGGGGCCTTGTTTCGACTCAGGTCTTTCAGTGCTCTGTCAAACTCTTCACGCAGTATCATATCTCTCATTTCATCTTCATCTACATCCTCTTCCATTTTCATAATATTGTCCTCAAGTATCTCGCATCCGTAGGCCGTTGTAATTAATATATTATTATTTTGATTGTTGCCGACTTACGTGGTAGGCCTTAATAAAATGATATTTAATTTAATTTTGATTTTACGATTAAATGCTTTCCTGAAGTTCTCCTTTTTGACAATATTAATTTCAAATTATTTGTTACGTTAATGAATGTTAGACTCGCTGAATCTTAAAACATGAGCATGTAAGTTGGTGTAATAAACTTTTCATATTAATTTCCTCGGCTAGTCAGCTCACTTTAAAACAAAAGATCTTTAGTTATTTAACTACAATTGCGGCCCACACACGCGTGAGAGTATTTTTCTTACCTCCGTTAATCATTGCCACGTAGTCGGAGTCCTCGCTCTGGCTGTCGGCTATGGTACTGAAAATAAGAATCTTAAAGTTACGTATTTCTGCAACGTCGGGCGGCTTTGGAGAAAAATTAATATTATGTTAATAGCGGGCGAGTATTTCCGCTAATTTTTCATAAGTTAATATCGCCACGTAATGGCGTCATTTGCTGCATCGGCCGCTGCGATTGTTGAACTGTAAATTACTTGAATGCACGTTATTTCAAGGAAGGCGGACATGAAATCGGGATCACCTCTTACAAATTAAAAGTGCAGAATAATATTAAATGAATATATTACATGCTTAACTCATACAAATATGCTTACATTTGCCAGCACTCGCAGGATGTCCGTCTATACACAATCAAGACAAGAGAAGAAGTGAAGACGACTAAAAAAATTAACAAAAGAGCGTATCTTGTCATCTCTTTAGATCATTTTGTTATAAATTATTCCTTTGCAATCGAAGCCTACCCAGAGAAATTATTATTTTACGGCTACATGATAAAAATATATTATTAAATTTTTAAATGTCTCTCCTTTATAAATACTGTTATTTAAGTGTTTTCGTAATATAGCACTGGGGACGCTATAAGTATATCGTCCTTGTATAGACCCTCTATATACTAATCCACTTTTCTGCTTTCCCTTCTTTGCTTAGAACTGGGTTTCCATCTGAGCTCTTGATATTCATGCAAGTGGTTCTCTTTTCTCCAAAGTTCTCTTTAATTTTCCTGTAGGCAATATCTATCTTACCCCTAGTGAGATAAGCCTCTACATCCTTACATTTATCCTCTAGCCGTCCCTGCTTAGCCATTTTGCATTTCCTGTCGATGTCATTTTTGAAACGTTTGTGTTCCTCTATGCCTGCTTCATTTACTGCATTTTTATATTTTCTCCTTTCATCAATTAAATTCAATATTTCTTCTGTTACCCAAGGATTTCTACTAGCCTCGTCGTTTTACCTACTTGATCCTCTGCTGCCTTCACTACTTCATCCCTCAAAGCTACCCATTCTTGTTCTACTGTACTTCTTTCCCCCATTCCTGCCATTTGTTCCCTTACGCTCTCCCTGAAACTCTGTAAAACCTCTGGCTTAGTCAGTTTATCCAGGTCCCATCTCCTTAAATTCCAACCTTTTTGCAGTTTCTTCAGTTTTAATCTACAGTTCATAACCAATAGATTGTGGTCAGAGTCCACATCTGCCACTGAAAATGTCTTACAATTTAAAACCTGGTTCCTAAATCTCTGTCTTACCATTATATAATCTATCTGAAATCTGTCAGTATCTCCATTCTTCTTCCATGTATACAACCTTCTTTTATGATTCTTGAACCAAGTGTTAGCTATGATTAAGTTGTGCTCTGTGCAAAATTCTACCAGGCGGCTTCCTCTTTAATTTCTTAGACCCAATCCATATTCACCTACTACGTTTCCTTCTCTCCCTTTTACTACTACCGAATTCCAGACACTCATGACTATTAAATTTTCGTCTCCTTTCACTATCTGAATAATTTCTTTTATTTCGTCATACATTTTTTCAATTTTTTTCGTCATCTGCTGAGCTAGTTGGCATATAAACTTGTACTACTGTAGTATACGTGGGATTCGTGTCTATCTTGGCCACAATAATGCGTTCACTATGCTGTTTGTAGTAGCTTATCTGCATTCCAGTTTTTTTATTCATTATTAAACCTACTCCTGCATTACCCCTATTTGACTTTGTATTTATAACCCTATATTCGCCTGACCAGAAGTCTTGTTCCTCCTGCCACCGAACTTCACTAATTCCGACTATATCTAACTTTAACCTATCCATTTCCCTTTTTAAATTTTCTAACCTACTTGCCCGATTAAGGGATCTGACATTCCACGCTCCGATCCGTAGAACGCCAGTTTTCTTTCTCAGGATATTGAAAGGGTAATACAGTACCTAAGTGGAGATAAAAATCTAATAGTCATGGGGGACTCGAATGAAGTTGTAGGGGAAGGAGTAGAAGAAACGGTTATTGGAGAATACGGGCTTCGGAGAAGGAATGATAGAGGAGAAAGGCTAAATGAGTTCTGTAATAAGTTTCAGTGAGTAATAGTGAACACTTGCGTTAAGAATCACAATAGGATTAGTTATACTTGCAGAAGGCCTGCAGATAAGGGAAAATTTCAGTTAGCTTTCATCATGATTGTGGTGTGCGTACTGTAAGAACTTCAGTACACACACCATCATATTATTTGACCTGTCGCTCTAACGAAGTAGGCGAGTGTCAGCAATATGTCTCGTGGTCATATCATGGCGTGTTTATCTTCTGCCGTTAGGTCAGACGATAGAAATGCCACTTGCACGCTTCGAGTAGCAGATTGACGGTGACCAACTTTAAACAGAACTTGATTAATTTTCACACACATTTATTAAAATAATAACAAGCATAAAAATTACTTAACTTGGTTCTGGATGCTATTTATAATTGACAATCTGAAGTTCCTTTGGTATTGGTACGTTAATCTTATTCTCACATATATGTCTGATATTTGACCGAAGTGTCTATACATTTATCTTCAGGGCTATGTACAGAAATATGGTAATCTTATTAGGCGCAGACTGAAACCTGACTATAGACTGGTACGAACAAATGTAGAACTCATACAGACTGGTACAGACTAATGCAGACTGGTACAGGCTGATGCAGACAAATGCAGACTGACTAATCGGAGGTCTGTACACTCGTTATAATACCTCGCGCGTTCGTGTATCACTGCACGAGTGTGATCCGTGAGGAGAAAAAGTTCTACATAAGCAGCAATCTCATTGGCTGCGTTACATATTAATACGCAGAATTTGGTCCGTCTCTATGGCAGCGCCATCTCGTAGTGCGGAGACGGATGAGCGCTGCACCTGTGCTGTTGTGCTTAATGGGGCGCGCTGACTATGCATAACTATGTACACAACAATGATCAGGCAGAGATTCTGAAATCAGATAAGCGATTGTAAGGCGTACCGTGGAGCAGATATACCATCAGATTTCAATGTAGTGGTCATGAACAGTAGGGTGACATTTAAGAGCTTATTCAGGAGGAATCAGTAAGCAAACAAGTGGGATACAGAAGTACAAAGGAATGACGAGATAAGCTTGAAGTTCTCGTACGCTATAGATACAAATAGAAGAAATAGCTCAGTGGGCAGTACATTTGAAGAGGACATCTCTAAAAAGGGCAATCACAGAAGTCGGAAAGAAAAACATAGGTGTAACTGACAAGGAACAATGTGTAATAGAAGAAATACTTCAGTTGATTGATGAAAGAAGAAAGTACAAAAATTTTCAGGGAAATTCAGGCACACAGAAAATCAGATCGCTAGGGAATGTATGAGCCAGGCGACTTACCATGTGACTTTGGAGAAAATATCACCTACACAATTCCTAAGAGTGTAAGAGCTTACAGGTGCCAGAATAAGGCACAATCCGCTCAACAGCTCATGCATCCAACTGGCCGACGAGAATAATATACAGAATGGAAAAGAAAGCTGACGACGTGTCAGAAAACGATCAGTGTGGCTTTAGGAAATGTAAAGGCACCAGAGAGACGAATGTGATGTTAAGGCTGATAATGTAAGCAAGAGCAAAGAAATATCAAGACACATTCATAGGATTTGTAAAAAAAGAGATCGGCAATGTAAAATGGTGCAAGATGCTCGAAATTCTGAGAAAATAGGGGTGAGCTATAGGGAGAGACGGGTAATATACAATATGTAATAGAACCAGCAGGAAATAACAACAGTGTGGCCGATCGGTTCTAGGCGCTACAGTCTGGAACCGCACTGCTGCTACGGTCGCAGGTTCGAATCCTGCCAACCAACCAACCAACCTTATCACTGCTACTGCACACGCCCCACGCCATTACAGAGCCTCCACCAGCTTCAACAGTCCCTTACTAACATGCAGGGTCCATGGAGTCATGAGGTTGTCTCCATACCCGTACACGTCCATCCGCTCGATACAATTTGAAACGAGACTCGCCTGACCAAGCAACATATTTCCAGTCATCAACAGTCTAGTTTCGATGTTGACGGCAGTCATCAAGGCTAGACGAATGGATCTTCGGCTCCGAAAGCCCATATCGATGATGTTTCATTGAATGGTTCGCACGCTGACACTTGTTGATGGCGCAGCATTGAAATCTGTAGCGGAAGGGCTGCACTGCTGTCACGTTGAACGATTTTCTTCAGTCTTCGTTGGTCCTGTTCTTGGGGGATCTTTTTCCGGCCGCAGCGATGTCGGCGATTTGATGTTTTACCGGATTCCTGATATTCGCTGTACACTCGTGAAACAGTGGAAAGGGAAAATGGCCACTTCATCACTACCTCGGAGATGCTGTGTACCATCACTCGTGCGCCGACTATAACACCACGTTCAAACTTCAGTCTTGATAACATGCCATTGTAGCAACAATAGCCACAACGGCGCGAGGAACTTGTTTTCTTATACAGTCGTTGCCGACTTCAGCGCCGTGTTCTGACTGTTTGTATATCTCTGTATTTGAATATGCATGCCCGTACCAGTGTCTTTGGTACTTCACAGTAGTTTGCAGCGTTCTACGTTTCAAGGTAAGGATATTTATGCGCAGTACAACTTCTAACTGAATAACGAAAGTTACGGCTTTGAAATAAAGGGACTGCATTAGAAAATAAATGTCACTAAGAAAAAAACGAGCAAGTTAACACCGTAAGTTACATGGACGGCAAAACCTCTTATCTAGAACAAATGTATCATCAAGTAAAAAGCAATGCAAACGGCATATGAAAAACGAAAGAAGCCTTATGACAGTAGATATTTGTATGAATTTATGGATACTAACAAACTAAAAATATGTCGCACGTACAAAATGACATTCACAATAAACGTACACTGCATGTTAGCTATTGCACGATGTAATTAGAGCGAACATGATACACCGATAAAGAATAGAGGCCATAAGCGAGTAATAAGATAGTAAGATACTGAACGAAAAAAAGTGTGAAGGAATTTATATGTTGGTTAAATGGATAAACATAATGCGTGTATAAACGAAGGAAAACAAGAAGAAGAACAAAATGATGATGACGATAGTGATGATGTTGATGGTGAAGCTGATGATGATGATGGTATCACACCTATGAAAATATACACTGTGATTGGATGAATATTTAATCCGTATCTGCAGAGGAGGTCTTTAATAATAGATACTGGCCCATCCTGGTTCTCTACTAACTGAAGGAAATTTCCATTTCCACGTGCTAACATGCAGTTGGCTGAGGTCGCATATTTCGAAAATTCAAGCGAAATCGGATGTTGACGGCTGCTATCGTCCGCTATTGCTGTCACAAGATCTTCTTCAGCACCAGAGTCCAAATATTATTCAGATTCATGTATAAGAGTCCATTTGAATAACATTACCGTCGTGTTTAGTGATCTCAGTAGCCTCTCTGTACAACCTCATAATATTTGCTACTGGCTTCAGTATCTGCGTATTATTAAACCCACATCTACATGTTCATCTACACGGACAACCTGCAAATCACATTTAAGTGCTTGGCAGAGGCTTCACCGAACCACCTTCACAACAATTCTCTATTATTCCAATCTCGAACAGCGAGGAAAAAGCGAACATCTATGTATTTCCGTGCGAGCTCTGATTTCCTCAATTTAATTACGGTGATCGTTTCTCCCTACGTAGGTTGGCGTTAACAAAATATTTTCCCATTCAGAGGAGAAAGTTGATGATCGAAATTTCGTGAGAAGATTCCACAGCAACGAAAAACGCCTTTGTTTTAATGATGTCCACCCAAAACCCTGTATCATTTCCGTCACACTCGTTCCCCTATTTCGAAATTATACAAAACGTGCTGACCTTCTTTGAACTTCCTTGATATACTGCGTCAAACCTATCTGGTTCCAATGGCTCTGAGCACTATGGGACTTAACATCTGAGGTCGTCAGTCCCCTACAACTTAGAACTACTTAAACCTAACTAACCTAAGGACATCACACACATCCGTGCCCGAGGCAGGATTCGAACCTGCGACCGTAGCGGCAGCACAGTTCCGGACTGAAGTGCCTAGAACCGCTCGGCCACAGCAGCCGGCTGCAGTATTCTAAAAGAGGATGGAGCAGCCTAGTGTAGGCAGTCTCTCCAGTAGATCTGTTCAATTTTCTAAGTGTCTTGCCAATTAAACGCAGTCTTCAGTTAGCCTTCCCTACAATATTTTCTGTGTGTTCCTTGCAGTTTAAGTTACTCGTAATTTTAATTTAGCAGTCATGTGAATGACCTCACACTTGTCGTTATTTAGAAACAACTGCCAATTTTTGCGCCACACAGATATCTTTTGTAAATCGGTTTGCAATTTGTTTTCATCTACTGATGACTTTACTAGTCGATAAACGACAGCGTCATCTGCAAACAACCTAAGACGGCTGCTTAGACTGGCTCTTACACCATTTATACAAGAAGGAACAGTAAAGGGCCTAAAACAGTACCTTTGCCAACGCCCAGTAAGCCATGCGATCCAGCGCACTGCTCTCCGGGTGGGAAGGCGTGCCGGTCCCGGGCACGAATCCGCCCGGCGGATTAGTGTAGAGGTCCTGTATGTGGATGGTTTTTAAGATGGTTTTCCATCTGCCTCGCCTGTTTCCCCTAATAACAGCCCCAGTTACACTACGTCGGCGATTGCACAGCAAATGCTTTCTCCACGTACGCATACACCATAATTACCACGAAAACATTATGGTTACACTCGTCTGGTGTGAGACGTTCCCAGGGGGGTCCACAGGGGGCCGAACTGGGCAATAACAATGAGTTCGGTGTGGGACGGTGGTGGGGTGAGTGGAATGTAGTAGCCTGTTTTGGGGTTGTGAACCACTGAGGGCAACGGCGGTGTCGATGCTTGTCCGTTGTTTCTACGTCCCCAGTTCCATACAGTACAATACAATACAATACAATACTTTGGGGAACTGCAGAAATCACTTCTGTTTTCCTCGACGACTTTCCGTCAATTAATACGAACTGTGACCTCTCTGACAGGAAATCAGGAGTCTAGTCACAGAGACGATATCCCGTAGTTACACAATTTCGCTAATAGCCGCTTGTGTGGTACAGTGTCAAAAGCCGTCTGGAAACCCAGAAATACAGAATCAACTTGAAATTCCATCTCAATAGCACTCAACACTATGTATGAGTAAAGAGCTAGTTGTGTTTCACAAAAACGATGTTTTCTAAATCCGTGTTGACTGTGTGTCAATAGACCATTTTCATCGAGGTTATTCATAGTGTTCGAACACAATATGTGTTCCAAAATCCTGCTGCATGATATAAGCCTGTAATGTAGTGGATTACTCCTACCACATATTTTGAATACTGTGGTAACCTGTGCAACTTCCCAGTCTTTGTATACAGATCATTCGTAGAGCAAACGATTGTATGTGATTGTTAAGTATGCAGCTGTAGTATCAGCATATTGTTAAAGGAACGTAACTGGTATACAGTCTGGACCGGAAGGCTTCCGTTTGTTAAGTGATTTAAGTTTCTTCACTACTCCTAGGATATCTATTTCTACCTTACTCATTCCATCTAATGTGATGAATAAATTTATACGTTTGTCTGGACCGGTTTCGACTGGTAAGACTGTCATCTTCAGATCTTGAAAAGTGCTTTTGGTTGCACGTCTTGTTACATTGTATGTTCATTACTCAGGCAATGTGAAGATTTTTTTGGAGAGTATGATGCACACTCCACACAGATTTGAGAAAAATAAAATTACAAACAAGTTGCCACAAGTAAAATACAACTGGTGTAACTTTTCATCTCTACATATGTAGCACCCCTTTGTTGCTTTTCAGTTGTTAAAATCCACAGTATATAGAGCAGTGCGCAATTATGCCAATGTTTGCATTTAAATGACGAGAGGAACACATCTTGGAACCTTCTTACTCGTAGAACTACGTATTTCGAGTGATAAGATTCCAAGATGTGTTTCTCTCAACAAGTAAATGCAAACATTGCATAATTGTGCAGTTTCACTATTGCGCCGTGGTAGGGTCGCTTTAATGCCGTTTTTCCTTTTGGGGCATTTTGTCACCATCGAGTGGCGTCTTATTCCTCCCTGAGTTACGGTCTGAACGAGTTGCTCACTTGCCTCCGTCAGTGGCAGCAGCAGCGTTTATCGATACTGGTACGGCTGTAACTTCTTTGGTGTGGCAGTTATATTTCCGTGTCATGGTGTGTGTGTGGCAGTTAGTCGGGCACGGAGCTGCAGTCGGGGACGGAACAGCAGTCGGGGACGAAGGAGCGTCGGGCACGGAGCTCCATGAGGTGTGGACAGCCAGTATTTGCCGACCGCTGGCGACACACATGCACTGTCCGACTGAAGAAGACTGGAGCGGGAACGACCGTTGTTTAGTCGTTCGGTCAGTCGTCTCGTCGGCGGACGTGTATTTCATCTTTTGGCCGTTTCCGCGTGAGGGGAGTTCGTCGGTTACGGCGGAGCAGCGAGGATGGCTCTGCGGTGTGTGATCAGGCCGGGGGCGACCCTTGGAACACTTCTGAGCACCACTCTTTGTTGTTTGTGATTGTCATTTTATTTGGTCGCAGGTACTGTGCCGGGCCCTCAGCCGTGTATTAATATTGTCTGTTTTATGTTTAGTATATGACCTTCAGCCGAACTAACAACTTTAAGATTAGGCCTTCAGCCGTGTTTCATTTACAATTCTTGTTGCTCTGTATTTAGGCCTTCAGCCGATTTTGTTTCAGAATCTGTGGCTTTAATTGTAAATCTTTGTCGGGAAGGTTTCTCTTTAATTATTTTCAATTCTTGAATCGGCCTTAAGCTGTGTTCTGTAAATGTTTGTCTAAAGGTTGTCTTTAAATACTGAGCAATTGCTTGGGCCTTCAGCCCACGAGATAATACAAGGATTCTTAAGATATTTTTCTGTTGTACTGTGTAAAGGCTTATTCTTTAAGTCTTTCTTTTGTTATGTAAAGATAATTTTGTAATTGGGCTTTCAGCCGTAGAATTAACTTGAATTTTCCTTAATATGGCATTTAGCCGGAAGATATTGTAATTTTACTTAAATAAGGCCTTCAGCCGTTACTCTAAATCCTGGAGTTTTAAAAGCAATCATTTAAATTTATTCTGGAGAAGTTACTTGGGCCCTCAGCCGTAAATTGATCTTTGTTGTTTTAAAGAGAAAACTGTGCGTTGGTTCAAGGAATAAAGTAGTGTGTGTGTTCCTGTATAACTAACAGTAATTGACCTTAGCCCCTTTCCACAAATTCATCCGCTCTGTCCTGCGAAATTAGATTTCAACTACACAGGGTGATTCACAAGAAAATGCAAATATTTTAACATGTTATTTCAGAAGTAAAACTAAATAAAAAAAGTTCATATAAACGTAGGTCCGCAATTGTTCAGTTACGGAGTTACGCTTAATAAGAGATTTCGCCTGAAATTTAGCAACTTTGCTAATAAGAAGCAATCGCAAAACTTTACGCAGTTAAAGTAAAGCACGATTTCAATTTTTTTGTTATTGATCTGGAGAATCTAACAAAAAACATGTCCCAGACGTGTATGTACTTAAGTTTTCCAGAACATCCAGAGAAGCAAAGACGTAATTTCTCGGAATCCTCTCAGTTGGATAACGAACGCGATATTCGTTAACTGCAGCCATAGCATTACCGTCACATTTGCTACAAATAAACACCATATCGGCGTATTCCTCTGTCGTAAATTTGAAAGACATCCCTATTTCATAAATAATCTAGAAAGTACAACAGTTACTATGTGGTTTCATTTAAATACACTGTTATTATTATGTTCTTTCACTTAAGGTTAGGAAACAACTGAAACAACTCACTAACGGTTGCCAACAATGACATAAATATTTCTACATTCTTAATGGAAAGTAAACAAATTTTATTGTATAATAATCTTTGCTTCTCTAAATGTTCTGGAAAACTACTGCAGATAGACCTCTGGGATGTGCTTTATTAGATTCACAGGCCAATAACAACAAAATAACGGAAATCGTGCTTTACTTTAAACTCATACAGTTTTGCGGTGACTTCATACTAGCAAAGTTGCTAAATTTCAGGCAAAATCTTTTATTAGACGTAATTCCGTAACTACACATTTGCAGATCTACGTTTATCTCAATTTTTTTATTTAGTTTTACTTGCAGAATAACACATTAAAATATTTGAATATCTACCTGAATCACCATGTATATTGTGGATTTTAACAAACGACAAGCATCAGAGGAGTAAAACGTTACTAGACACCCCAATTTCCACAAGTTGCATTACAGCTATGCAAAATTTTACTTATGATTAACAAATCTGTAACAGTTTTGCATCGACCTTGACTATAAACAGTCTCTTTAAAGTACAGAGATACCCTATTCCTGTTTCGCGTTATGAGAAAAAAATGTTCAAATGTGTGTGAAATCTTATGGGACTTAACTGCTAAGGTCATCAGTCCCTAAGCTTACACACTACTTAACCTAAATGTTCTCAGAAATTTCGTCTCAAGTTAAGGCCTATGTTTCATACCGGCAGAATTTTCTTGGCCAGGAATGCCCATTTTGCCAGTGCTAGACTGCTTTCGATGTCCTCCTTGCTCCGTTAGTCACGTTTATTTTGCTGCCTTGCCAGCAGAGTTCCTTAATAATTTCATCTACTTAATGATGTTAATTTTCTCGCTGTTATCATATCTCCTACTTCTCATTACTTTTACCTTTCTTCTAGTTACTCTCAATTCACACTCTGTACTCATTAGCCGTTGATTCGATTCGGTAGACCATGCAGTTCTTCTTCATTTTCGTTGACGATAGCACTGTCATCTGTGAATCGTATCACTGATATCCTTTCACCTTGAACTTTTATCCCAACACGGTTTACCCATTGTTGCCAACATCGTCCAATAGTGGTATCGCTCCTATTGAATTTTCCAAAGTTTCGCCGATTACTCCATCAGTCTTCTTTGAACCCAACTACATGTCCTCTCGAATGTTGACATCTACATATATAGTCCACGCGCCGGTCTGTTAGGCATTGTTACTGTCTAACTGAGTAAATGGAACGGAATTTACGAAGACTTTATGCCCTGGAATCAATATGACTCCCGTTGGTGCATTGTTTTCCTGTCTTAGAATGTGTTTTTCCCTCACTCAATGTTTGTGATGTATGTCTATAATTCAGTATTCCCGACGAAACAGAATGTCCGTCATCTCGAGCGCTAATCCACGAGGGCGTTAAGATCTTACATGTCGTTGTATCCGAAACTTTTGAACCCCTTTTTCCACATTAGCATAACTGACGAGCAAAGCAAGCAGCAATATCGTGGTACGGTGAATCACTGTGGCTCTGAGCACTATGGGACTTAACAGCAATGGTCATCAGTCCCCTAGAACTTAGAACTACCTAAACGTAACTAACCTAAGGACATCACACAACACCCAGTCATCACGAGGCAGAGAAAATCTCTGACCCCGCCGGGAATCGAACCCGGGAACCCGGGCGCGGGAAGCGAGAACGCTACCGCACGACCACGAGCTGCGGACTTGAATCACTGTCTCAACACGTCATTTTCCTACTGCAGACCAAGCCTGATTCGTTCTGGTAGACGTTTCTGCTTCCTACACGAGACTTAGCATCAGCTTCATTAACTACCAGATATCTATTGCGTCTTGGAATGACAACGTTTGCTTTGTTTCTGCATGTAAAAGCTGTCGCTTATGACTACTTTGTGCACTATATGGAAGTTTCACTTTTGTTATGTGCCATCTACATTGTAGTGTAATTTAATGACGTGCATGGTAGTTAGGAAACCACATGACATGTTTGGTTACACAAATCAATTTTGTCTCATGAGGCGAGACAGTCCTCAGAAAACGTTTCAAAGCTGTTTGCAGGACAGAGGAAAGAGGAACCAAAACATCTGCTACAAAGGAAGCTACGTAATAGACTGAAGGGCTCGCAGGGTAGTGTGTGCTTATCAACTGTCAGACAGCAAAGTAACAAGGAGTGACAAACAGTTAGTATGCAGTTAATTCAGTATTTGTGCTGTGACCGCTGGGCACTGGTGAAGCTTCTACGCAAGTCGCACAGGGTCCGCTCTCGCAACAGGTCAATGTGGTCATAAATGTACTCCATTTGATTATACTATGAGAGCTGTCTTTGTGTCTTCATGCTATCAGTTTCCTCATTTTAGTCTGAGATTAACGTTGTGGTATAGAGCCACAGTCAATTATATTTGCTTAAGTGAAGGGTTCGCCAACATCGTGTTTCCAGCACTGTTGTGCTTAATTTAAGGTACATGATTAGAATTACCTCTCAAATGGTGTTTACCTATGCTTTTGCTTGTAGATCCCGAAGATTATAGTGGAAAATGGTCCAAGCCATTTTAGTTCCCATACACTCATATGCGAGATTCTATGAGGGCGTGCTGAAATGAAATGCCTCCGAATTTTTCAAGCGAAGCATCTTCAAACTGTTTAAATAAAACGAACGTTATTAAGAATCCACAGCTTTGTTTTTCATCTATATTCTTCCTTCGAGGCTAGAGGGTTCCGAATTCACTTTGAAAGTGATGAAGCAGTGCAAGCAGATTTGACGTTGTGGCTCCGTCAACAAAGCCAAATATTCTACAGTGATGGTATTATCAAATTTGTCTCTCGTTGGGAGAAATGTGTTCGTCGACAGGGTGACTATGTTGAGAGATAAATATATAGACATGAGGGAGAAAAACACAGCATGTTAATAACATTTGTTTTATTTAAAATCCCAAGTGTTTTCACACATAGACAATTACTTTCAGTACGCCCTCTTAGAATTTAACACGTCCTGTGACAGGCAAAATTGTAGATGACGTTATCAGGAAATTACACATGTTCTCACCTTGTGCAACAGCAGTTGTCAGTGTCAGATAAGAAATGAATGCATCTGGACGAAAGCGTTGGACACAATGGCAGATTTGTTTCTTATCTGCGACGCTGACGTTCGTGCGGTTGTGTCTGACGAACGAAGATAGCCCGTTGAGGGATTATTTAAGCGGTAGGAATGTAAGTCTAAGCCACCTTTTGCGGACAGTAACGTGACTTGAGCAAACATGAGAGGTAAGATCGAATTGCCGCGATATTGGCTCTTTTTTGACTTTGATATAGCTTCTGCTTGGTTAGAAAATATACCACGTATAAATAAACTTATATTCTCGAATAGAGCTGGTGCCAAAATGTTCACTTGACTGTGTGCTGCGTTGTGTATTGTGGTTTCTCTGGGTAACGTATCTCAAATATTTATTTATAAAGTAAGGGAGTTGATTTATTCTACTGTATGTCTCTAAAGTAACAGCTGAAATAAGTTTCAATATAGCCGACAAAAACAGATACTGAGAACTCTGAAAGCATGTATACGTTTAGGTAACAAGCAAACTTAGAACATCTAAATGCAGTGCGCTTTTTTATCTAAGTATAAAATATTGAAACTAGTAACGGAGACAAGGCCAAGCGACGTTTGTCTCGTGCACAATAGCGATAGCGGGTATTGCGGAATAATTCAAACGATATCTAATGTTTGCTAATTATAATTTGTAACAGACTACGATTACCACTCTATTTTATTACACTGCATGTTCAGTAAGCCCATTGCAAATATTTAACGT
The DNA here is from genome assembly GCF_023898315.1 of Schistocerca nitens. NCBI lineage: Eukaryota > Metazoa > Arthropoda > Insecta > Orthoptera > Acrididae > Schistocerca > Schistocerca nitens. Next base: position 543,923,188 of record NC_064619.1, on the reverse strand, counting down.
CCCGTCGGTCATGATTTCATTAAATTCTTATGCTAGTTGAGTTTATAAAGAGTAGAGAAGTATGCCGAACGTTGAATATAACCAGGAAAACCTTCTACCGAACGATGTTAATTTTATGGGATGTTACAAGTACGAGTACAACTCATTCTGTCACACTGAGAGGAATGTGGGATGAGCATTGAGAATTCCCATCAGTATTATTTATAACGAAAGAGCAAATTGTCGAAATTTCTTAGCTTTGTTTAAAACGAAAATTTCACACAGAGCAACAAACAAATGCATTAAGTGTTAGCAAACTTGTGTTATAAGATGCGTGTTACATCGTGCTTTACTTTTCAGGGTTTTCACTACTTGTGACCGTCGTGCTAGCGGCCTTGGTAGGAAGCAGCAGTACAGCTTCCATCCGAAAGGTGACTGTGGTAAGTGTATCCAGCAACCTGCATAATATGTTGTGTGTTCTTTAGTAAGAAACCTGTCGCTCAGTTAATGTAATCGATTCCACATGTGGGTGTGTGTACAGAATTATTATTCTAATCATTCAGTATGCTAGCCAGCAGTTTACCAGTATTAACGCAGTATTATTTATATTTGCTTTCTCTAAATCCAAACTGCGTAAGTGATAATTGCCGAAGATGAAATAGTTCTGCTAAATTTATTTCATAGAATATTCTCGGTCCGATTGTTTCAGGGAAATAGCTGTTAATTTAAAATAATATCCAAGTTGTGAATTCATTTAAAGGCTGAGTCTAATCTGCTATTATTTGTTATCTTATGGAATACTTCTACAATTATATTCAGTCGTTGAGACGAAAAGAAATTGCGATAAAAGGGTTAATAATCTTTATTTCTAAAGGGTGTTTAGAAATTCGCATTACAACCTTCTACAACTGGTAGACGCGAGTGAACGTGTAATATTTAAAATTGAAACCTATATGTGAAAACATACGTTTACGTGCTACAGCAGTTTGCAAACATGTTGGTAACGTGACCACTTTTACAAATAATTGGTTGGCAGGACCCAGGACATCATTTGTTTCACAATTACACTTATTAATAGCCAAGGAATTTGCTCGTTTACTCGTTCGTGAGTTCTGTTCAACGTGATGCAGTACAGCCTCTTCCTATTCGGATGTGTGGCGTCTCCTTCGTGTAGCACAGTCACGTCAGCTGACGGTGAAGGTACCATTTCACGAAGCCGTTGCGTAATTGTTGCGAAAAGGTTAAGATAAGTTCTGACGTTGTGGAAAACGATCTTGACAAAGGCGACGAGCATCGCTTCCCCTACCGCGAGCTTCGCCATTCAGAAGGATCCATCGATGTAATACGCAAACGTGTACTAAACTACACTGCTCTGTCACAGACATTTGACTGAGGCTCGAACCGGATCAAAGAGGCAGGACAGACGTCAAATGACATCAGCCAATCCGACATTACAGTACACCCCCCCCCCCCCCTCAGCATTACTACCCTGTAGCACACCTACCTAACAAACATGTGTTCAAACAGCTGTAGCAAGGAAATGGTATGTTTCCGAAAATCGGTTCCTATTCATAGATTATGTACTCACTCCCGTCAACAAAAGGTAGAAGTTCGTAATGAGAGTTTACGAACACCCTGTAACGGAGTAAAATATTATAGGAATGGAATGATTATACACTGCAGGAACATGGATGTTGTTACCTCTCACTTAGTTAAGTTCTGTCTTACTGAAAATGGAATTTGAATTTCCAGTCTTAAAAATCATTCATGTTCACAAGATTAAAAAAAAGAAGCTATAATATGTTTTCGCATTTTGTTGGATGTACATTTAGTGACAGTTGTAAGAAAATAACCATGAATTACCGAGTCGGAATTGTCTACAGTATGACATTTGAGATCGAAGTCAGGTTTCGCTGGTATTCTTGTCTTTTATTCTTATGAGAAATCAGTGTCTTGAAGGCTGCTATGTCATACATTCTCGCTATAATATGCTGTGTCCTCTCTCTCGACCATCTTCTCTGGTATCGATCAGCAAGAAAAAAATCTTATATTTTCTTGCAGGCAGTAAGAATATACCACCAAGGTAAGCACTGTGCCTCTGCTACTTAACAAAAAGTTATAAGCTAACAGGCTACACTAATATAATACTGTATTTAGTATTATGAACATTACAGATACAGACTGAAATATTGGTCATATACAGTTGGTGAAACACTAACAGCTGAAGAATTTTCGTAAATGGTTCCATCCTATATACGATAATATTATTTCCGTGAAATAACACTGAACGTAGATCTGTATTTGTATATGATGAACCACAGCTCCACTGAAAGAAATTTCGAAGATAATCAGAGATATTTTCTGAATAGTTTGACGGAAGAGACAAGTATTCTCTGGTGGCACTTTACAGAGTAATACTGTGATTATGATTTATTCTGTCGATTACACAATACACACAGACACCACAGGCGCTTATATACTGATGTTATTGCTGTAGATGCAGGAACATCGTTTTTAGGACTGTTTTCCACTGCATTGAGTGGACCCAATAAAGAGATGCATATCTGGAAACTCTCTGCCAGTAAACGTATCCATAGTAATGTGTATAACTGATAATTTACAGTCAACACTCATGAAAAAACAAAGGTGAATCGGACGCAAGTAGTAAAAATCACGCTTCAGGGCGAATAGTAGGCATTACTTTTATCAACATAAGTATCACTAGTGAATGCACAAAGTTTTCTTTTCAAATAAGTCCCACAGCACTACATCCTATATTTCCATAATGGTGCAAGCAATTTCAGTGCAGTGCAGACACAAAGGTAAACGGAGATAAAAAAAAGAATAAATGAAAAACACCAGTTTGCTTTTGTTCCACAATATTAATTTTATTGTTAACAAGGCCATCTTCAGACATTTACTCAGACTCGTAGGCCGAAAACCGTTCAACAATAAAACTAATATTGTAGAACAAAAGCAAACTGGCGATTCTCATTTATTATAATGGTTGCTCTAGCGAGAACTGACGGAAGGATCTGTCACCATGACAAAAACAAAAAAAATCTGACGAACTGCTATATTTCTTTAGCGATTCTCTGAAAGCCACAAGCCACTGTACCAAAATATTCTGAAAGTAATCCTAGACAAACGAGGAGATATTGACGATAGAAATAACCCTGTGTATTGCTAATAGAATATAATGATAATGAAAATCCAGGAATACTAACAAATATGCAATTTCTTTCAGATGAGTGCAACTTGCAAGGGAGCTTCTGGGCCATTTCCGAACCCGGATAGCTGCAGAAGCTTCCTACAGTGTGAGCCATCAGGTGTCGCAACGGTCATCCCATGCCCAGCAAACCTCGAGTTCAATCCAAATCTGATGGTGTGTGACTTCCCAGAGAGAGCTGGTTGCTCCTCATCACCGTCTCCACCAGCTGACGACGACAATGGAAATGGTGGGGGATCAGATGATAACGGAGGCGCTTCACCAGCTCCACCATCTGGCGACGCCCCCAGCTGTCCCCCATGGAATCCTAATGACGTCACCCAGCTGCCCAATCCGAATGACTGCAGCAGCTTCTACAAGTGTGACGAGAACGGCGTTGCCTGGGTCATTGAATGCCCAGCCGGTCTCGAATACAATGCAGAGCTGAGAGTGTGTGACTACCCAGAAAATGCTGGTTGCTCATCATCTGCACCAAGCAACCCATCTGAGGGGGGTGAAGATAACGGAAATTCTAATGCAGGTGATGATGTGAGTCCAAATCCACCAGCTGGAGATGCTCCTACTTGCCCAGCTTGGAATCCAAACGACGTCACACAGTTGCCCAATCCCAGTGACTGTAGCAGCTTCTACAAATGCGACGAGAATGGTGTGGCTTGGCTCATACCATGCCCAGCTGGACTCGAGTACAATGCGAAGCTGAGGGTATGCGACTACCCAGAGAGTGCTGGTTGCTCATCGTCAGCTGCTCCAAGTAACCCATCTGGCGACGATTCCTCTAATGGCGGTCAAGACAACGGAAATACTGGCTCTGGTAATGGCGAAAGCCCACAGGAACCAGCTGCAGATGCTCCCACATGCCCACCTTGGAACCCGGATGACGTCACCCAATTGCCGAACCCCAGCGACTGTAACAGCTTCTACAAGTGCGACGAGAACGGAGTTGCCTGGTTGATCCCGTGCCCAGCAGGACTGCAGTACAACGCCGAGCTGAGGGTGTGCGATTACCCTTCAAACGCCGGATGTACCGTCTAACATGAATAACCCTCCATTAAGACAATATTTGTGTAATCACCCAGTGTTCAGCCATCAAATGTTTGACTCAAAGCATGTTTGAAGTGTTCTTTGTTGAAATATCTCACCTGTCGGCCTACAAATACTGAGGTTATGATGAAATGTGTTAAGTTCTCTATGGATTACATCTGATAATTGAATGGAATAAAATTATGATGAACAAGACATATTCTTTTCTAACCTTTCCTACTAATTATCCCATCATTTTGTGTGTTAAAATGAAATCTAAATGAAGAAATGAGATAACCTTGATGTAGCTGTATGTCTACGAAATAACGTATGCAGAATTTTGATCTAAGAGCTTATCTCTGTCTATTAAAGAAAATGTCCTGACAGAGCCGCCCAGCCCATACCGAAACATGAAGTTTGAAGAGGGCATCGTTTAGGAAGAGATTTTCCGAAATGCCACCCATTAGAGGGTGAAATAGACTGAAATGGTTTTTGAAAATATCTCCCTAATAACGCAAGTTTGAAGCTAGAACTACGAAAACTGGTATTTGGTTCCTTGATCAGAAATTAATAAATACTTTTTTCATCATTTTTGGGTATTTAAATCATATTTGGGTGAAATAGTGGGTGACAGCTGTTTTTCAAAACAATTCATTATGAAAGTACTATCAAGCCATTTCCAAAGATACATCTATGGAAATTGGTATTTGACTTCTTGGTTAGAAATAAAAATCGTGTTTTTAAGGGTTTTTGGAAAGTATATCTCTAACAGGGTGAAATGGGGGATGAATATATTTATGAGAATATTTCATTATGTGAGCATTTTTAAAAGTAAACCTAAAAAAATGTTTGGTTTCTCAACTGCAAAAATAAAATTAAAGTTTCAGTATTCCTGGAAATTCAAACCGTAATAGGGTGAAATAGGACTTGACTGATTTACTGACTCATCATCGACCAGCCCAAGCTGCTAAGGACAGCAAATTGAAATTTGGACAGGATGCTTATCTTGTACTGCATGAATGATTCAGTAACAGATTGTTCGAAGTTGCATCCCTAAGAGGATGATATGTGGGACGACAGATTTACTGAAAGTATGTCGGGTTTAATTAAATTTTGAAGCCAAAACCACGAAAATTGAACTTTGGTTTCTCAGCCACAAATAAAAAAAAACATACTTCAGAAACTTCAGGAATTCAATCACTAAGACGATTGAGGAGTGGGTGAAAATTTCTTTTGAAAATACATTGTTATGAAAGATAAACTAAGTATTTTTAAAGCTATATTTACGAAAAATGGTATTTGATTTGGAAGTAATTCTGGAAATTGAACCTCCAAGGGGGGAAGAAATAGCGGATGAATTTTTAAAAATATCTTATTAAATAAAAATTTGGACGTTAGAGCTAAGAAAATTTGTATTTGGTTCCCTACTTAGAAATAAAGAATAATGGGTTTCATTGTTTTTCGAAATTTAACGCCTAAGGACGAAATTAGGGGATGAAACTTACTTCGGAGATATTGCATCACGGAATCACTTTCGAAACAAAATCTTCGAAAACCAGTATTTGGTTCCTCGGCTGGAAACAATGAAATATGTGTTTCAGTGTATTTTGGAAATTCAACCTCTTAAGTGGTGAAACAGGGGACGAAAATTTGTATGAAAATATTTAATTATATTAAAACGTATATAAAGCTAAAGCTATGAAAATTGTTGTTTGACTTCTAAGGAAATATAGGTTAGGAAATGAAAGTCTTCATGAAAATATCACCGCTAAAATTCAAAGGGCGGGTTTAAGAGAGACCTCTGACTCCAGCTACCAGAATTGCTTTTTGATCAGAAGTTCATTAGGGGCACCGCCTTAACGTAGCACTGTCCGTGCGGGCGAGGAGGTTTGCGTGCTCCGGATCCGGAGGGCTATGCCGGCGGTAGCGTAGCTACCAGCAGGGTCACCCATGCCGGACAGGCCAAAGGGGAGGAGCCAGACAAAGTGTGTCCCACAACGATCTATCGCTCCCCTTTCCTATCCCAAACCTGTCTTCACCATTTCCTTTTCCTGTGATTCCCTGGTATATGTACAAAAGGGCAGAAAGACCTCTATAGGCGTGGAGAAGCCAATCTACGGGAGAAAACCCCGAATGAAAAATCCTGGTCCTCCAGGTTGGGGGTTGGCGACGGGCTACCAACCCGTCCTGGAAAAAATAATCACCGGTACTAGCATCACAGAAGAGCCTCGGATAGGACTGATCTCTGTAAAACGACCTAAGCAAGAACAAGGACTACGGAAGGAAATACAGCTAGGGACCTGGAATGTCAGAAGCCTATACCAACCTGGGGCAGCAAAATGTGTAGTAAGGGAGGCAGATAAGTATCAAATTGATCTATTGGCCCTGCAAGAAACAAGGTGGACAGAAACCGGAGATACAGAAATGGAAAACTATGTCATATTCCATGGAGCCTCAGAAACAAACCACTCACTAGGAACTGGTTTTACAGTGAAGAAATCACTCTGTACCACTCTCATAGATTTTAAATCAATCAACCCCAGAATCTCACTCCTAACCATAGACACGGGAAAACACAAACTCACATATATAAATTGTCATGCCCCAACCGAAGAAAGCGATGACGTCAAAAAAGATATTTTCTACGAGGAATTAGAAACGGTTTTAGACAATGTACCAAGTGAACATTACAAAATTATCCTTGGAGATTTTAATGCGAAAATAGGGAAAGAAGCAGCCTTCATGGGGACCATCGGAAAGCACAGTTTACGTGATGTGAGCAGTGATAACGCCACTAGGCTGGTTAGCTTTGCGACTGCAAAAGGCTTGTTTATAAGTAGTACTGATTTCGACAGGAAGAGAATATATAAAGGAACCTGGGTGTCTCCAGATGGGAAAACAGTGAACCAAATTCACCACCTAATTGTAGAGAAGAGAATAAAGAAGTGGATACAAAATGTTAGAACGGCAAGAGGTGCGGAATGTGGATCAGACCACTTCCTTGTCAGAGGAAGGATGAAAACAATATGGAGAGCCAGGAAGCACAAAAGAATGCAAAGAGTCACTTGATATGACCATGAGAGTCTGACTGAAGATAATATAAGAAGAACTTTCAAGATAGCATTAACAAGCCGTTTTGAGGCTTTGAATGAAGAGGAAGGAGATACTGTGGTAGATCAGAACTGGAAGGCGATTGCAGAGACCATTAAAGAAACAGCCCAAGAAGTAATCCCAAAGCGAACTAGGGGAAAAAGAGTGTGGTTCAATGAGGAGTGTGAGGGAACTATCAGGGAGAGACAACAGGCCAAACTACTGTGGATACAAAGCAATATGCAAGAAGAAGAAAAATCGAAGTTTGAAGAAACACAACGGCAGACCCAAGCCACATTGTGGAAAGCAAAGAGAAAATATGTTAAAAGTATCATGGAGGAAGCTGAAAAAGACTTTAATGGAAATAGGTATAAAGAACTTTACAGAAAAGTGAAAAGTTTTAAAGGAGGGACATACCATCAACACAGATTCATAAAAGATGCCAGTGGAAGAATGTTAAGAGAAGATCAAAAATTTGGAAGAAGATGGATGGAATACTTCAGAGAATTACTAAACTCTGATGAACCAACCGAACTACTTGAGTTTGATGAACCAGTAACAGTAGACCCAGAATACCCTCCACCCAACATTGAAGAGATAAGGAACCAGATTAAAAACCTTAAGAATGGTAAAAGTCCAGGTGAGGACGGTATTCCTGCTGAACTTCTCAAGGCTGGTGACGAAATCCTCTGTTTCAAAATCCACAAGCTAATCGAGCAAATTTGGGTAAAACATGAAATACCAGAGGAGTGGAAGGGAGCTGTGATATGCCCCATATATAAAAAGAAAGACAAATCCGTATGTGACAACTACAGGGGCATAGCGCTACTCAACACCTGTTATAAGATCTTCACCAACTGCCTGTTAGAACGAATAAAACCTATAGCAACAGACATAGTTGGAGAATACCAAGGAGGTTTCCAGGCAGGGCGATCAACCACGAACCAGATTTTTGTCCTAAAACAGGTCTGTGAAAAAATGTACGAATACGGACGAGAGATACATCTCCTGTTTGTAGACTTCAAGAAGGCTTACGACAGTATACATGCACCTAGCCTGATTAGAACTATGACAGAGTTTGGTATACCAAAGAAGTTGGTCAAACTAGTAGAGGTATGCCTAAATGACACAAAACTTAAGGTTAAGGTAGGCAATCAAATGACAGAAAGCTTCCAAGTTGTAACAGGATTACGCCAAGGAGATGGGCTATCACCTGTCCTCTTCAACCTGATACTTGAGAAAGTAATGCGGGATTTCAACAGAGAAAACATCAAGGGCATTCAAATTGGTAATGAACACATTACATATCTGGCCTATGCAGACGACATTGCACTATTAGCATGCACACAAGAAGATCTGAAGAGAAGTATCCAGACCTTGGAGTTATTGGCAGCTAGGATCGGTCTACAAATTAGCTCTGAAAAGACAGAGTATATGACCATAGGAAGAAAGATCCAGAACTCTCAAGATTTAATTGTGAACAACACCAGGTATAAACATGTGAAAGAGTTCAAATACCTTGGATCATTTTTTACAGAAGTAACATCAACTGAAGCAGAGACTACAGGCACGACTACAGGCGGGAAACAGATACTATCACTCTCTAGACCCTATATTAAAATGTAGAAATGTCTCGCAACAACTAAACCTACGGTTGTATAAGACATTAATAATGCCAGTAGTACTTTATGGTTCTCAAACCTGGAGCACTCGAAAACAAGACCTTAAGCGACTGCTAACATTTGAAAGGAAAGTCCTCAGGAAAATATTTGGACCAGTCAGAGATCAGACTACTGGAGAATGGAGAAGACGCCATAACACTGAATTAGAAGAGCTGTACAAGGAGCCTAACATCGTGGGAGTGATGAGAAGCAAAAGACTGCAATGGGCTGGACATGTTGTTAGAATGGAGGCAACAAGATGGCCCAAAATCACAATTCACTGGATCCCGTCAGGCAGCAGACCAGTGGGAAGACCTAGAAAGAGGTGGATCGATGGAGTGAGAGAAGACCTGTTGCAGCTGGGAGTCACGGAAAACTGGAGACAGATAGCAGAAGACAGAGACGGATGGAGAGCTCTAACTGTGGTGGCTCGCGGTCCTCTGGGCCTGATCGCGTGAAGAATGAAGAAGAAGAAGTACATTAGGAAAGGAATCCGGAAGCTCCGAGGCTACTCCTACAATCATTTCCTTCTACATCCATTTACACATCGCATACCTCTCAAAACAGCACTGCGAATAATATTCCAATGACCTTTCAAGATGTTCGCCACATTCGGATAACGCCACCTCCGTAGTAATTTTGTGTCACAAGCAGCAGTGCTCTCTAACAAAGCACACGAAAGCCAATATAACGATCTTTACTAATTAAAAATGTGAAGAAGTATTGTTTATCTTCTTTTTGTCTGTTTTGTCAAATGGGAAGTGCCTTATTAGACCCAGTGAATGGAGCTGGTACACAATCTAGTGAGCCCCCGTTTACATGGTTATTTCTATTCTGTCAGTAGTGGATCAAATGAAGTGGAATGATCTGGAGCAACAACTGGCGGTGAAACAACCCCAGGCTGTTTACGGGTACCTTACTATTATAGCTATTTAAGAGATGACAATTAATTTCTGGCTTAATGGGTGTAAGATATATTTTTCAAAATAATATTACAAGAAATATTAATAGAAAGTAAAAATTGTACGAGGACTAACATTTGTTTGATAGGTTATCGGACAAATGTAAGACATACATAGAAGATTTGTAAATGTTAGTTCCTCTCAGTCCAGAAAAAAGAAGCTGATATTTGTGTCATCTTTTGTTACATTATTTTCCCACATGCATTCCAGCGAATGTACTCACTTGAGAAGTATCTCGCCATTTACATCTTCACCCACTCATGGCATGCCACCCAACATTATTTTGAGACAAGGAAGGATATCATAAGTCAGTCTGGTCAACGACGAAAGGGTCATACTCCAAATGATATTCTGAAATACTTGACCAATGATGTTGAGATTGCGTTGTTACTAGGTGACTTACATTTTCACAGTTTTGTTACCTGGATGAGCTCGAGTTGTCCAGGCACGTTGGGGATATGTTAGATGATGATCAGTTCAACTTCAGGAAAGGTAGAGGCACTACTGAGGCAGTTCTGATATTGCAGCTGATAATGGAAGCAAGATTGACGAAATCTCGAGACACCTTCATAAGAATTGTCGACCTGGAAAAAGGTGAGAAAAACAGGTGTAAGCTGTAGGGAAAAACAGGCAATACATAACATGTACAAGAATCAAGAGGGAACGAAGAATCGAGAAAGAAGTGTTAGCGCATAACGGGGTGTAAGTCAGGGATGTAGTCATGCGCTCCTACTTTTCGATGTATACATCGATACAGGAAAGACGGAAATAAAAGAAACACTCAAGAGTGGAATTACACTTTAAGATGAAAGGGTAAAAATTATACGACTCACTGGTGGCAATGCTATCCTCAGTGAAAGTGAGGGAGTATTACAGAATCTGTTGAATGGAATGTACGGTCTAAAGAGTACAGAATATGGATTATGAGTAAATAGAAGAAGCAGCAGAAACAGAACAGCAAGAAGTTTAACATCAGAACTGGGGACCAGAAATTTGATGAAGTTAAGGAATTCTGCTACCTAGGCAGCAAAATAACTAATGATGTACGGAGCAAGGTGGACATCAGGAACAGCACTGGCAGAGAGGGCATTCCTGGTCAAGAGAAGGCCACAGTTTGACGGAAAAATTTCTGAGAATGTACACTTGGAGCACTGCATTGTATGGTAATGAAACATGGACTGCGGGAACCCGTACTAAAAGAGAATCGAAGCATTTGAGATGTGGTGCTACAGACGAATGTTGAAAATTAGGTGGACAGGTATGGTATGAGATGGGAAGATTCATAGCAGAATAGGAATACACGGAAAACAATGGCAAGAAGAAGGGACAGGAAGATAGGATGTACGTTACAACATCAGGGAGTAACTTGCATGGTACTAGAGCGAGCAGTAGAGATTAAAAACTACAGTCGAAAACTGACATTACCAATACGTGCAGAAATTAGTTGAGGATATAGGTTGCAAGTGTTACTCCAATGAGAAAATGTTGGTAGTAGAGGAATTCGTGGCGGGCCGCATCAGACTAGTCAGTAGACTGATGACTCAAAAAAGAAAAAGAATACCTTATTCACGATAATTTCGCGCTTTTTTGCAGAATTCGCTTAGTATTCTGTCCCGAATCGATTTTAAAAAATCACAGTATGTTTGATTTCCTGTGTTGTGAATAGCTGATACGGTGTGTTTGCTAGGTCAACTGATCAAAAATCAAATGAGTACTGGTTTGCATCTGTAGTTTCTGAAAAATGTCATATTACGGCCTAGTATATATCGCTTGTATGATCTAAATTTTACAAGCTTTGTGCGAGGTCACAGATGTGTACCTTCTCTAATTAATACCTGGAAAGAGAAGAAGTTACGTTATTTACTACTTCTATAACATGAAGTACATTTCTCCAAAGGTGATTTTCCTTCTTGTCACGAACCTCCAGCGTTATTGTTGCACTACTTTTAAAGACGCACAGAGGATACCGAATTACGCAGTATGACTAACTTTCTGACTGTCTCTGACGTGTGTACTGAAGGCTACTTTTAAAATTTGTACGTTATAAGACATAGGTTCCAGATTACTGGAGGTATAAAGAAACGACGCACCTTACCGTCAGTCACAGATGTATCAGGTGTTATCTAAACAGCAAGAGAACGCGTCCCGAGATCTGTCTGTCGACACATTTCTTTTCCGTGTACAAATATCTTAATCCTGATTTATGCCACAGTTGTTATATGAAGCATAAATCAGGATTTAGATATTTATACAAGGAAAAGAAATAGCTACGACAGCAAAAAGCAGATATTATCTTGAGGAGTATACGACATACACTTCTTCAGGCACGCGTTTTCCACTTGTTAACCCGATTATTTGCTGCTGAATTATAAATACGTAGTATCAAGTCAGTTTAGGTTGTTTTTAAATTCAGATCTCTTCACTTCCATTCATGGACACTATTTCATACATCTTGAAAGGCTTATGATGATGCCAAATACTATGATCCAAAATTTCCAATCTTCTGGTTAACAGAACAATACCTTACTTACTTGCTACATCCTCGACTGAATACGTAATTAGTCAGAAAAAAAATTTCCTGGAGTTTCAAAGAGACAGCAGGGAGCTGTAGCTTCTGGCGGTCACATATACTTCCAAAGTATATAGGACGATACAAAAGGTGCAACAGACCTTTAGGGTTTTAAGATCAGCAGATGGTTATGGAGATTATTGTGTAAGACCGTACGAGGTATTGAATGAGCAACGGGTCGAGGCCAGGTGACTGAAACCGCTGGTGCTTATTAACTAAGAGCTGCTTGGCGCTTCGCTGTTGATAGTGTTACCTCGAAAAGTAAAGTACAATCGTCTGTGATGAGCACCCTGTTTCTATTTCATAGTTTGCTGTGAAACTGGGAGCATTATTAGTGGAAGGAGCTTCCAGACATTCATTTAATATGCGATGCAGCAGCCTGAATTACCAGCAAAAGCTACATGAAGCTGGTAATACCTACCGCGAAAGAGAAAAATCTGCAAGAATATAGGTCGTTCAAGTCACAAGAGTCCAACAAAAAATTGACCGTAGAGTATAATTTGAGATTTTGTTGGATAGTGTGTAAGACGATTCATCAAGTAAACCCTATCAGTGTACGAGTTACAACATTTTTTTATGTGTCGTCTGGAGACTACCCGTCAAAGTACCTTTGGAAAGCAGGCTTCGGACAGTGTAGGGAACTTAGGACTCTAGTTTGGACAGTAATGATGAACATAAATTTACGTCTGCAGCATCTACATCCACACTCTGCAAACCACCTTAGGAAGTCTGGCGCTTTGCGTAAAACTGACCTTCACCTCCATTCTCGTCCCAGCCCCTTGTAGTGGACGGTAAGAAAGATTAAGGGTCAATTGCTGTGTGAGTTCGCATCCCTCCGATTTTACCCTCGTAGCTGTTTCGCTGAATACATTCGCTGACTCTTCTAAGAAGGTGCTGTCTCAGAATTTTCACAGGGTACAACACCGTGATGTGGAACGCTTCTTCCAATGCAATTTTATAAGCATCTCCGTGACTTTATGGCGCTCACGGTGACGAAACACACTGCTATACTTTGCATCTCCCGAATTTCCTATACCTATCTGTAGCAGAAGGATGAGCAGTATTCAAATATTTTCATTCTTCTGTTCAGTCTGCATATATACGTCATAGGGTCTGAGACTTGAGAAGGTTTACGGAACCGTATAGTTTCATTTGATTAAAGCACCTGTGTATGGGTTTCAGTCAGGATCCCCCATTCTGCTCGATGCTGTGTTACTATTCCAATGCAGTTGGAAAGCCGCCCCGTTGTGGCCGAGCGGTTCTAGGCGCTTCAGTTTGGAACTGCGCGACAGCTACGGTCGCAGGTTCGAATCCTGCCTCGGGCATGGATGTGTGTGACGTCCTTAGGTTTGTTAGGTTTAAGTAGTTTTAAGTTCTATGGGGCTGATGACCTCAGATGTTAAGCTCAAAATGGTTCAAATGGCTCTGAGCACTATGGGACTCAACTGCTGAGGTCATAAGTCCCCTAGAACTTAGAACTACTTAAACCTAACTAACCTAAGGACAACACACACATCCATGCCCGAGGCAGGATTCGAACCTGCGACCGTAGCGGTCGCGCGGTTCCAGACGGTAGCGCCAGAACCGCTCGGCCACCAGCGGCCGGCCCAGATGTTAAGTCCCATAGTGCTCAAAGCCATTTGAACCATTTGAATTTTGAACCATTTTTCGATTCTATAACTATAACCAACACTACACAAGCCTCCGCAATATTTTCGAGTTAGGGGCTTCAGTGGGAATTTGGAATGATAACGGATGTGCGCTAGGGTAGATTGTGCAGTTGTGCAAACTCACTGTGCCACCCTGGAACAGTGGCTAAGCGCGTCTGCTTCTTGAGCGAGAGATACAGATTCGAATCCCGGCCTTAGTAGAACTTCAAAACTCGTCGCTTCATTCTGCATATATACTCCTGGAAATTGAAATAAGAACACCGTGAATTCATTGTCCCAGGAAGGGGAAACTTTATTGACACATTCCTGGGGTCAGGTACATCACATGATCACACTGACAGAACCACAAGCACATAGACACAGGCAACAGAGCATGCACAATGTCGGCACTAGTACAGTGTATATCCACCTTTCGCAGCAATGCAGGCTGCTATTCTCCCATGGAGACGATCGTAGAGATGCTGGATGTAGTCCTGTGGAACGGCTTGCCATGCCATTTCCACCTGGCGCCTCAGTTGGACCAGCGTTCGTGCTGGACGTGCAGACCGCGTGAGACGACGCTTCATCCAGTCCCAAACATGCTCAATGGGGGACAGATCCGGAGATCTTGCTGGCCAGGGTAGTTGACTTACACCTTCTAGAGCACGTTGGTGGCACGGGATACATGCGGACGTGCACTGTCCTGTTGGAACAGCAAGTTCCCCTGCCTGTCTAGGAATGGTAGAACGATGGGTTCGATGACGGTTTGGATGTACCGTGCACTATTCAGTGTCCCCTCGACGATCACCAGTGGTGTACGGCCAGTGTAGGAGATCGCTCCCCACACCATGATGCCGGGTGTTGGCCCTGTGTGCCTCGGTCGTATGCAGTCCTGATTGTGGCGCTCACCTGCACGGCGCCAAACACGCATACGACCATCATTGGCACCAAGGCAGAAGCGACTCTCATCGCTGAAGACGACACGTCTCCATTCGTCCCTCCATTCACGCCTGTCGCGACACCACTGGAGGCGGGCTGCACGATGTTGGGGCGTGAGCGGAAGACGGCCTAACGGTGTGCGGGACCGTAGCCCAGCTTCATGGAGACGGTTGCGAATGGTCCTCGCCGATACCCCAGGAGCAACAGTGTCCCTAATTTGCTGGGAAGTGGCGGTGTGGTCCCCTACGGCACTGCGTAGGATCCTACGGTCTTGGCGTGCATCCGTGCGTCGCTGCGGTCCGGTCCCAGGTCGACGGGCACGTGCACCTTCCGCCGACCACTGGCGACAATATCGATGTACTGTGGAGACCTCACGCCCCACGTGTTGAGAAATTCGGCGGTACGTCCACCCGGCCTCCCGCATGCCCACTATACGCCCTCGCTCAAAGTCCGTCAACTGCACATACGGTTCACGTCCACGCTGTCGCGGCATGCTACCGGTGTTAAAGACTGAGATGGAGCTCCGTATGCCACGGCAAACTGGCTGACACTGACGGCGGCGGTGCACAAATGCTGCGCAGCTAGCGCCATTCGACGGCCAACACCGCGGGTCCTGGTGTGTCCGCTGTGCCGTGCGTGTGATCATTGCTTGTACAGCCCTCTCGCAGTGCCCGGAGCAAGTATGGTGGGTCTGACACACCGGTGTCAATGTGTTCTTTTTCCATTTCCAGTAGTGTATATTCATATATGGGTCGAAATAGCATTTTGCAAGCTATTATCTTCACAGATGGACTACACTTCATGTCGATTCTTCTCATGGATCTCATTCTGGCACGCGCATTTACTACCACCAGTTGCATTCCCGTGTCCCATTTTAAAACGCTCCGTACGCATATTCCTTTCGTGAATACGAGTGCCTGAAGTGATTTTTCGGCAATTTTGCAGTCGCGCAGTCACTGGCCTTTCAGTCTATTGATGCTTAATAATTTATATTTAAATTGAAGGTGAAGAGCCAAACGCTCCAAAAAACCTCCATCCTTTACAGATTTCGCTGCAGCTCTGCAGTTCACTAGAATATTCTGGCCCAGCAATTTCTTCGGTACCATAGGCGTGAACAGACTTTTGTAGCTTTGGGTGATATATATACAGGGTGATTATAATTATAGTTTAACTTTCAAACTGCAGTAGAAACAACACCACTGATTAGATTGAGGTTAAATTGCAACGGAATATTATCGGAGAAGGGGGAAAACGTATGGCATAAGAAAAAAAAATAGTGTGAAAATAGATCAATAGATCTCGCTGAATGTGTCAGAATATGTAAATGAATACAATTTCAATGCGCACGACCCACTCAAGTTGTTATAAACACGCCGGGTACACGGCTTTTCCTCCTTTCGCGTCTACGACGTTCGCCATGACTGTCTCACAAACCCGTGAGCGTAGTGCGTAAAATCCTACGTAACATTCTTCTTTGCTATCCATTCAAAATTACCCATGTGCACGGGTTGCTTCGTTTTGACCTTCCAGCAAGAGAGACCTTTGCTTTAGAATTTCTTGCTCGCATGGAAATGGACTATGATTGGCCATGGAAGATTTTGTGAGCAGACGCAGTCCACTCCCATCTGACAGGATATGTCAGTACAGGGTATGGTCGAATATGGGCAACGGAAACCCACACGCAGATCAACCAGTACCACTTCATCCTGAAAAGTCACTTTTTGGTGTGGGTTTACGGCAGCATTTATCATAGGGCCATATTTTTTCGAAGAGACAGTTCCATCCGGACCTGCTACCTGTACCGTCACTGATAAGTTCTGTGAGTGTCTTTTGCACAACCACGGCGTTCCACCGCTCCGACAGCGTGGATGTGGGGATGAGATCAGTTTTATGCAAGATGGTGCACCTCCGGAAATTGCAAATCCAGTTAAGCAGCTGCTGAATTGCCATTGCGGAAATGCAAGAATTATCAGCCGCCATTTCCCTACACCCTGGCCGTTCCGATCACTTGATCGTAATCCGTGTGACTTCTGGCTGTGGGGTTATCTCAAAGATGTTGTATTCAGTGTTCCGATTGCAAACTTAGCTGAACTGAAGGCAATCATTGCGCAACAGATTCTGAACGTGACCCCGGAAACACTTCGATCAGTTGTGGAACATGCTGTTTCTCGATTTCTACTTGCTGCACAAAACGGTGGACAGCGTATTGAACACGTTTTGCGCACGTCACGCGGAAATTAATAATCCGATTTGATTTTGATTGATGTTTTTTATGCGGTTTTTGACCTCAAGACTATTATAAACCGCTGTGATTGATGCTTTTTATACGGTTTTTGGCCTCGGAACAAGTAAAAAGCGATGTGATTGATGCTTTTCATGCGGTTTTGGCCTCAGGACAATTAAAAATCGATTTTTCCCCATCTGATGAGATATGAGCTTGCCATGGTGGATGGGCTTACGTAACTAACAGTATCACACCTGTACACCCATGCACGCTGAGTGGTACAGTGTGTTTGACGTCAGACGCACCTTAGGCATAGTTGTACGATTCGTTTATCATTTGTAGTCAACCACTATTAAATTATGATGCTTATAGCACCATCCATTGCTACAGTTCGTAACTATTGTATTTAGTACCAAGAGCTGATTAATTAGAACATTAATGATCTGGTACAAACGAGAAAGGAAAGGCAGTATAATAGCGGAACAAATTTTCAAACGACAACCAGTATCTTAGTGCAATACTACTGCCTATATTTACGAACAAAGAGCCGACCGAGTAAAACTCTGAGTTCCACGGATCCACGGATCCACGGTGCGTCGCACAAGTTACTGAGTGGTGCCGATGAAGCTGAGGCAGAAGAGGACAGTCAGGTCACAAGCGGTCGCCCGACACGAATGTTGCCAACCAACCGACAGGATGTCGGCCTGCTGCTTATAGTCGACGGTGCCCTCCCTGTGAAGTACTCCGGTATCTTCGTTCTGCGCAGGCCCTCCTTGGGCAGCTCGTGGCTTCGGCCGCTCGGACCTCGTGACCATCCATGGTTGGGACGCTACCGCCTATCCCCAAACTTCGTGTCTCTCTCTCGGGCTAACGAACGCCATATATACAGGGTGGTCCATTGAAAGTGAGCGGGCCAAATATCTCACGAAATAAGCATCAAACGAAAAAACTACAAAGAACGAAACTCGTCTAGCTTGAAGGGGGACACCAGATGGCGCTATGGTTGGCCCGCTAGATGGTGCTGTCATAGATCAAACGGTTATCAATTGCGTTTGTTTTTAAATAGGAACCTCCATTTTTATCACATATTCGTTTAGTACGTAAAGAAATACCAATGTTTTAGTTGGACCACTTTTTTCGCTTTGTGATAGATGTCGCTGTCAAAACGTATAAGTACGTGATGTCACGTAACATTCTGCCAGTGCGGGCGGTATTTGCTTCGTGATATGTTACCCATGTTAAAATGGACCGTTTACCAATTGCGGAAAAGGTCGATATCGTTTTGATGTATGGATATTGTGATCAAAGTGACCATCGGGCGTGTGCTATGTATGCTGCTCGGTATCCTGGACGACATCATCCAAGTTGAAAGAAATGGTTGAAAAGGCTCTCAGCACTATGGGACTTATCATACATCATCCAAGTGTCCGGACCGTTCGCCGGATAGTTACGTTACTTAAGGAAACAGGGAGTGTTCAGCCACATGTGAAACGTCAACCACGACCTGCAACAAATGATGATGCCCAAGTAGGTGTTTTACCTGCTGTCGTTGCTAATCCGCACATCAGTAGCAGACAAATTGCGCGAGAATCGGGAATCTCAAAAACGTCGGTGTTGAGAATGCTACATCAAAATGCTGCACCCGTACCATATTTCTGTGCACCAGGAATTGCATGGCGACGACTTTGAACGTCGTGTACAGTTCTGCTGTACAGTTCTGCCACTGGGGACAAGAGAAATTACGGGACGATGACAGATTTTTTGCACGCGTTCTATATAGCGACGAAGCGTCATTCACCAACGGCGGTATCGTAAATCGGCATAATATGCACTGTTGGGCAACGGAAAATCCACGATGGCTGCGACAAGTGGAACATCAGCGACCTTGGCGGGTTAATGTATGGTGCGGCATTATTGGAGGAAGTATAATTGGCCCCCATTTTATCGATGGCAATCTAAATGGTGCAAGGTATGCAGATTTCCTACGTAATGTTCTACTGATGTTACTACAAGATCTTTCCCTGCATGACAGAATGGCGATGTACTTCCAATATGATGGATGTCCGGCACATAGCTCGCGTTCTTGAAGCGGTACTGAATAGCATATTTCATGACAGGTGGATTGGTCGTCGAAGCACCATACCATGGCCCGCACGTTCACCGGACCTGACGTCCCCGGATTTCTTTCTGTAGGGTAAGTTGAAGGATATTTGCTATCGTGATCCACCGACAACGCCTGACAACATGCGTCAGCGCGTTGTCAATGCGTGTACGAACATTACGGAAGGCGAACTACTCGCTTTTGAGAGGAATGTCGTTACACTTATTGCCAAATGCATTGAGGTTGACGGACATCATTTTGAGCATTTATTGAATTGATTTGGTATTCCCAGGTAATCACGCTGTAACAGCATGCGTTCTCAGAAACGATAAGTTCACAAAGTTACATGTATCACATTGGAGAAACCGAAATTAAATGTTCAAACGTACCTACGTTCTGTATTTTAATCGAAAAACGCTACCTGTTACCAACTATTCGTCTAAAATTGTGAGCCATATGTTTGTGACTATTACAGCGCCATCTATCACAAAGCGAAAAAAGTGGTCCCACTAAAATATTCATATTTCTTTACGTACTACACGAATATGTAATAAAAATGGTTGTTTAAAAAAAAACACAGTTGATATCCGTTTGACCTATGACAGCGCCATCTAGTATGCCAACCATTACGTCATCTGGTTTCCCACTTCAAGCTTACGAGTTCCATTCCTTGTAGGACACAACCCACAGATACCAGCTTTTCCTCACAGATACTGGCAATGGGGCCGCAAGAGGGATAGTCGATGTTACACCTGAGCCAGTGAGCCAGACAGAATAGCCTACTAATTTGCGCCACAGCTCTAAGGCCACAAGCAAATACGAAGATAGTTCGATATTGAAGGAAAAAAAGTAAAGGGATTTACATGTTGATAAAATGGATAAACGTAATACTTGCATGAAAAGAAGAAGAAGACGATGATAGCGATGATGACGGTGATGGAATTGATTATGATGATAGTATCACACCTACGAAAATATACGCCGTGACGAGATGAATTTCTTGTTGAAATTCAAAATTTAAGGCCCATCAGCGGAGGAGATCTGTAAAACGTTGTAGGTTTTTCGAAGTTCCAATGCGCACCCTGGTTCTCTACTAACTGAAGTAAAATTCCATTTCCACGTGCTCCCGTGCTGAGGGGTAAAGTCGCATATTTAGAAATATCGACCGCAATTGGCTGTTGTCGGCTGATATCGTTCGCTATTGCTCTCACCAGATCTTCTTTAGCAGTGGAGTTCAAATATCAATCAGATTCGTAAAAGAGTGCTTTCGAATAAAATTACCGTCGTGTTTACTGATCTCAAGAGCCTTTCTGTACAACCTCTCACAATATTTGCTTCTTGTCTCAGTGTCTTAGTTTTATCAAATCTACACTTACATCTAAATCTATACGGACACTCTTCAAATCACATTTATTGCCTGGCAGAGTGTCCATTCCAACCTCTTACAGCGCGCTGAGTAAACGAACACCTATATCTTCCGTGGGAGCTCTGAGTTTCCTTATTTTATTATAGTGGTCATTTCTCCCTATGTAGGTCGGTGTCAACAAAATAATTTCGCATTCGGAGGAGAAGGTTTGTGATTGAAATATCGTGAGAAGATTCCAATCCAACGAAAAAGGCCTTGTTCTAAATCTGTCCGATCCAAATCCTGTATCATATCAATGACACTGTGAGATGCCCGATTAACCCGCAGGACAGGACAGGTAGTTTAAATTGTGGAAAGGGGCCAAAATAAGGGGCTGTCAGTTACACTCTAACATACAACTTTATTATTTGATCAACCATTACAAGAGTCCAAAAATATTTTTTTTAAACACACAGCTTTAATCTTTGGGCCTAATTACCGGCTGAAAGCCACTTTAATTTAAAAACGGATGAAGGCCAACAACTTAAAACGCAATCACAATCAGAAATTTAAAAGGCAAGCCTTATCTTACAACAGTTCTTTATTTGGACTGAAGGCCCAAAGAATCCGAGATTTTCAGAGCAAACAATTTGAATTCAAGAATGGCTGAAAGCCCAACACATAAATCTAATTTTTTTTTACGTAAGACATTTCTTAATTAGGCAGAACTCAACCAAAACAGAAAAAAGGTAAAGCCTTAAATTAAAACAGTTATTTAGTTAGGCTGAAGGCCCAAAGAATCAGATACTTCAAGAGCAAACATATTAAATTCAATCGGCTCAATGCCTAACACTTAAAACTCCATAAGATTATTTTTTTAAATACCATAGGCCTTACGTGAAACAGTTCTTTGAACTAGGCTGAAGGCTTTAAGAGCAAAACAAATCAAACTCGAAATCGACTGAAGGCCAAATACTTAAAATACAACAAAATTAAAATGTTTAAAATGCCAAAGGTCCTAGGTGAAACAGTTCTTGAAATTAGGCTGAAGGCCTAAAGAATCTTACGATTTAAGGGCAAAAGAACTTTAATATAAAAAAATGGCTAGAAGCCATCCAAGTACAAACAACAAGAACAAATAAAAAAAGGCAGTACACACAAGGTTGTTCAGATTTTCGAGGGTCGCCCTGGAATTCAAACACTACCGCTCGCTTATGTGAGACATTTAGTCGGACCAACCATTCACGATCCGACGACAACCCAACGAACCTACAGTCAAAGGACCCACCTTTGTGGTGAATAAGTTTTTAATTGCCGAGATCTGGTTCAACGCTACTGTTATTGGCCGGTTTCTACATGTCTTACCTGTCGAAGCCTTTCAATAGTAACAATTTTGCACTCGACCTTGGCTATAAAAAGTTTCTTTAAAGTTCTCGTTTCGCGTTATGAGAAACTTCAATAGAATGCTATGGTCCAGTGGCTGCAAAGCATGTCCCATAACAACTGATCTCTCTTTCTCTCTCCTCTTAAAATTGTTGTTGTAGTCTTTTACTCGTTTCTCGAACGTTCGTGTAGTAGTACTAACGCACACGTCTTCACAACTACGTAGACTCCTGTAAATCCCTGCTTTTCCCAGTAGTATCCTTAGTTGACATTAAATGTTCATGTATCTACCGGGTGATTTAGTAGAGTGTATATATAAGCGGTGTGTTCAACATTTGTCCTGTGTTGTCAGAAACTTCTCTGATGAACGCTAGGAACGTCTTGGATTTCACCCACGTCTGTATAACACTTTAGGCTTTCTGTGGCTGTCTTAATGCTTTCTTTACCTCAGAGGACGAATATTCAGAGCAATGCATTGAACAGCTATCTCAAGTCCGCATAGGAGTAGTTCCGGTTCAGAATTTTTTCCAGCCTGAACAGTCGTCTTGCTGAATGCCCTTTCGAAAGTAAAAGCTCAGAAGTCATAAGCGTATGTTTAAATTTACACTAGTTTCCATCTTCATTCAAGTGCAAGTTGAAACTTCTTAAGCAAACGGTATTTTGCATACAAGAGTAGTAGCTCACATTAGTATCGATCATCTTAAGAAACGCCAATCATTCCATTAAGAGCAGGAATAGTTCTTCTGTTATCAGTTAGGAGCAGATAACCCAGCGTGAAAATGAACCTTCTTACTCCAAGTGCTTCTGGTAACTGACATGACCGAGTTACGCAATTTTAAAACCAGTAGACGACGGATATTAAGCCATTCATCACACGAAATCTAAAGTTTTTAGCTTTTCCCATGAAAATCGGAATCAAAAGAAGATACAGGGAAGTGCTGCACATTTAACGATTACGTTAAATTAATTACTCGAAAGCTAAATATGGTCTCATACCGCGGCAGTGAACACTGAAACAAGTGCTGTAATTATCCACTGCTGGTAAGGTGGAAGTTTCCAGTGGTCATGGTTTGTTGTCGCCTCATTAAAACTTGTTAACGGGTGTCGTATATGTATAAACACCGTGTACATGTTGCCTTGAGCGGTTGTATAACACAGCAGCCACGCGGGGTAACCGTGCGGTCTCGGGCGTCTCGTCACGGTTCGCGCGGCTACCGCCGTCGGAAGTTCGAGTCCTCCCTCGGGCATGGGTGTGTTTGTTGTCCTTATCGTTAGTTGAAGTTAAATTAAGTAGTACGTAAGCCCAGGGACCGATGACCTCAGCAGTTTCGTCACATAGCCCTTACCACAAATTTCCAATAACATAGCAGCGTCGCTGTTTCTAAGGAACACTCTGGGTTGGGTTGGGTTGTTTGGGGGAAGAGACCAAACAGCGAGGTCATCGGTCTCATGGGATTAGGGAAGGACGGGAAAGGAACTTGGCCGTGCCCTTTCAAAGGAACTATCCCGGCATTTGCTTGGAGCGATTTAGGGAAATCACGGAAAACCTAAATCAGAATGGCCGAACGCGGGATTGAACCGTCGTCCTCCCGAATGCGAGGCCAATGTGCTAACCACTGCGCCACCTCGCTCGGTGAACACTCTTGGCATCGTGACGTCATTTCAAAGCAGCTTCGACGAATGAATGGGGACGACGAAGTACAAATTAGCATAGTAGCATTTACTCGTGTAGTTTTTAGTCTTGCACTAGACTATAGCCTGAAGGATATTATTTCGTTTATTTATTCATTGAGAGAAAGGAAAGGACGCTAAAGATTTGAAATAGAATAAGATGGGAAGTACCTAATGCCGACACATAGACCATTCTCTGCGCTTAGAAGCAATGAGAGTGCTGAGCTCAGAATCCCCATCGGAATTTCGGATCAGTATCCTCAGTGGTACGTACCATAACTGCAGAAATGTTTGGTACTTGACCTAGGACAGTGCTACAAAATATGGTGTAGTGTAATGGTATGATAAGCTAAGAAATGACGAGGTTCTCCGGAGAATCTGTGAGGAAAACACTGACAAGAAGAACGGATGGGATGGTAGGAAGTCCGTAAAGACATCCATGGTACGTCAGGGACCTACAGAGTTAAAACATTGTAGTAGAAAGCAGAGATTGGAATACATTCAGCAGACAACTGAGGACATAAGTTGTGGTTAGTACTGTAGGATGAAGAGGCTGGCAAAACTCAAATAAAAATAAGGAAATAAATGAAAGAAATAAAAATAAACTAAAATGAGAAAATAAAAAATACAGTATTGTGACTGTTTCTAGGATATCCAATAGCAGATGGTTCGAACAGGTGAGAGATCAGACGAACATGCCGGCTGGAGTAACATTTCAACACCACCACTGTTGAGATAGATTAAGACTCCACCATGTGGTCCTACTTTATTCTGTTGACAGATAACATGACAGAGGCATTTACACCCGGCTTGGCCGGCCATGTGGCCGAGCGATTCTAGGCGCTACAGTCTGGAACCGCGCGACCGCTACGGTCGCAGGTTCGAATCCTGCCTCGGGCATGGTTGTGTGTGATGTCCATAGGTTAGTTAGGTTTAAGTAGTTCTAAGTTCTAGGGGACTGATGACCTCAGATGTTAGGTCCCATAGTGCTCAGGGCCATTTGAACCATTTGAACACCCGGCTAAGTCATCGGCCTTCAGTCAACAGGGATCTAATGGTTGTTGTCAGAATTAACGAGTGTGTGAACGTGAGGTGACTGAGCTGTGTACCCAATGGGAAGATCACGCTAGGCGTCGCTATTGACGATGAGTAATTCTATATGGAAATGTTCTTTCCCCTCAGAGCTTCCACAGGTGTTTGTGTCAACCGTGATACTGTACGCAGAGAAGGGCCTTATCTGAGAATATGACGTGTTGCGAATCCTCCGTCCACTGTTGCACGTGTGCGCACTGCAGCCGGACCTCCTCTCTCCTCTGCAGTGTCAAGGCAATCTGCAGCAATGGTAGCCATTCTGACACTCAGTGGTGGCTCAAATGGCGCCACATTGACTGTGAGGAGATAATCAAAGACAAAAGACGTACCACGAAAGAATCATCCGAATGGGCGGAAATGATAACTACTTCAGTAAAATTGGAAGGTTTACTCAAGAGAAAGAGCTCAAAAATTATTCAAGTCAATTACGTGTTGGTCCACTCTGGCCCTTGTGTAGCCAGTTACTCAGCTTGGCATTGGATGAGCGCCTGAGACATACGTGCCAAATCCAGTCCAATTGGCGATTTGAATAGTCAAATCGCGAGTTGATCGTTGGGCCCGGCCCATAGTGCTTCAGCGTACTTAACTGGGGAAAGATTCGTCGATCTTACTGGTATATCGTAAGATATGACGAGGAAGAGGACAAGCAGCAGAAACTCTTGCCGTGTGCGAGCTGTTATAATTTTGCTGATATGAAGGACCAAGGTGGCTTACCATTAAGGGCAACAAAACGGGGCTACGAATATCGTCGACGTACCGCTGTGCCGTAAGGATGCCACAGACGACAGCCAAAGGTGTTGTGCTATGAAACTAAATAGCCCCTAGACTATCACGTCGGGGATGTCTCCAAACACATGTCTGCTGGTCACCGGGACGGGACTCTTCGATGAAGATAGTTCTACCTCAAACAACGAGATTTCAGGCCGAATGTACCCAACACCTCTGCTGCCGAGCTTGCTGGTGTACAGAGGTCACAGTCAATCGGTACATGTGGGCCCGTAAGCTCAGCCTTCTTTCTGCGATCCTTGTAATGGCTGAATCACCAGAGATATCAGTAATTAGTGAGAAAGTCGTGCTCCAAGTGCCTCTCTGATCGCTGCCCCATCCTCACGTTCTGTCGTCTGTCTAGGTCGAAAGTTTCGTTCTTGACGCTGTGTTTGAAGTTTTTATTTTATTTCATGTTGTTTATTCTTCTAATTTCTTTTGAGTCATCGCTCTCGTGAATGGTTTGATGCGAACCGCAAAGAATTCATCTCCTGTGCCAACCTTTTCATCTCTGACTAACACTTGCAACCTCCGTCCTCAAATATTTGCTGGATGTAATCCAATCTCTGTCTCTCCATACAGATTTTCGCCTCTACTGCTCTCTCTGATAACATGCAAGCTTTTCCATGATGTCTTAACAGATGTCTTGTCATCCTGTCCCTCCTTCTTGTCGGTGTTTTTCACTTATTCCTTTCCTCTCCGATTCTGCGCAGAACCTTATCATTTCACCCAATTTTCAGTCTTCGTGTGTAGCACCACATCTCAGACGCTTCGATTCTTTTCTCTTACAGTTTTTCCAGAAGTACATGTTTCACTACTATACAATACTGTGCTCCAAATGTACATTCTCAGAAATTTCTTCTCAAATTAAGGCCTATGTTTCATAGCAATAGAGTTCTCTTGCCAGAAATGCCCTTTTTGCCAGTATTATGCTGCTTTTGATGTCTTTCTTGCTCCGTCATGGGTCATTTTGCTGCCTTAGTAGCAGAATTCCTTAACTTCATCTGCTTCGTGACCATCGTACTGCTGTTAAGTTATTCGCTGTTCTCATTTCTGCTACTTCTCATTACTTTCTTCTTTCTTCGATTTGCTCTCAAGTCACACTGTGCACTCATTCGACTGTTCAAAAAATGGTTCAAATGGCTGTGAGCACTATGGGACTTAACATCTGGGTCATCAGTCCCCTAGAACTTAGAACTACTTAAACCTAACTAACCTAAGGACATCACACACATCCATGCCCGAGGCCGGATTCGAAGCTGCGACCGTAGCGGTTGCGCGGGACGAGACTGAAGCGCCTAGGACCGCTCGGCCACAGCGGCCGGCATTAGACTGTTCATGCCATTCAATAGACCATGTGATTCCTCTTCATATTCACTGAGGATAGCAATGTAGTCACTGAATCGTATCACTGATATCCTTCCACCTTGAATTTTCATCCCACTATAGTTAACCCATTCGTGCCAGCATCATCAAACAGTGGTATCCCACCTATTCAGTTTTCGGAAGTTTCGTGGATTACTCCATCCGGCTTCTTTGAACCCAACTACACGTCCTCTTTCGAAAGTTGACATCTTCGTATACTGTTCACGCGCCTGTCTACGAAGCATAGTTACGATCCAGTTGAGTAGACTGAATGGAATTCGCGAAGACTTTATGCCCTAGTGTCGGCATGTCCTTTGTTTACTCATGTGGACATCAGTTTCAGACCAATTTGTATAACTTCTTTGTGGTATGCTGTTTTTTCTGTCTTAGAATGTATTTTCCAACTGCAAGTTAGTCCATTTCCTCACTCAAGGTTTGTGACGCGTATCTATAATTCACTATTACTTACGTAACAGTATGTCTGTCGTCTCGGGCGCTAATCCACCAAGGGGTTAAGATCGTGTATGTTGTTTTATCTGGAACTTTTGAACCCATCGATTCCGTAACGACATAACTGTTGACCAAAGCGAGCAGTAATATCGCGCTACGGTGAATCACTGTCTGAACAGGTCATGTACCTACAGAAGCCGTAATCTGATTCTTGCTGTCACACGTCTCTGCTTCCTACACGAGACTTAGCACCAGCTTCTCATAAACGCCCAAATTTCACTGAATTTTCGAATGACAAACATTTGCGTTATTTCTGCTTGTAAGTAGCATGTAGAAGCCATTACGTATGACTACTTTGTACACTTCATGCCAGTTTGACGTTTCCTACATGCCGTGCACATTGTACCGCAATGTAATGGCTTGCACAGTAGTTATGAAGCCACAGGATATTTTATGGTGCATAAATTAATTTCGTCTCACGTGGAGAGACAGTGCACAGAAAACGTTTGAAAGCTGTTAGCAGGACAGAGGATAGCGGAACCATGAAATCTGCTGGGAGGAAACCTATGTAACAGACCGAGGGACTAGCACGGTAGTGTGTGATTATCAATTGTCAGCACAGTAGCATTGAGTGTTAAACAGTTAGTATGCATTCGATTCAGTATCTGTAGTGTTTCCGTTGGGCACTAACCAAGTGTTCTGAGCAGGCCCCACAGGTTTCGTTCTCGCAGTGGGTCATATTCTACAGTGAGAGCTATCTTCGTGTCTTCATGCTATCAATTCCCCATCTGTAGCCTGAGGTTGTCGTGGTGGTATAGCAGCCACCACCAGTTAGATCTGCTGAACTACAGGGTTCGCTAACATCGTTTTCCTGCCACTTTGTGCTTACTTTAAGATATATGGTTAGAATTACCTTTGTAATGGCGTTTACTTACGGCTTTGATTACACATCCCGAAGGTTATAGTGAAAAACTGGTCCGAGCCAATTTAATTCCCATACATTCGTATGCGAGATTCTATGGTGGCGTGATGAAAATAAATGCCTCTGAATTTTTTATGCGACAAATCTTACAACTTTTTACATAAAACGGACGTTATTATGATGCTATAGCTTTGTTTCTTATCCTTATTCCTCCTCTGCTGCTATAGGTCTCCAAATTGTTGCGTGTAACATGGAGGCGTCTAACTTATCAATGTCGGTGCAGGACAAACACCGTGTTGTAATCGAGTTTCAAATTCTAACAGTTTGTCTACACGTGGAACACTTTTTCCTCCAGCTTCACAACGCCAGATCACACCCGAGGTCTGCCACAATCTGACACCTTGGGTTCACTGTCATCGATCATCCTTCGTAACGTCCCGAATTGGCCCCATACCTGTTTCATCTGTTTCCAAAACTTAGAGAACACCTTCAAGGAAATCACTTTGATACTGATGAAGCAATACAAGCAGAGGTGACGTTGTGGTTCCGTCACAAAGTAAAATATTGTACAGTGATGTTATCATCAATCTTGTCTCGCATTGGGAGAAATTTGTTCGTCATCAGGGTGACTATGTTGAGAAATAAATATGTAGGCATGAAGAACAGAGATGTAGAATAACATTCGTTTTATTTAAAAATCTCTTAGTGTTTTGACATCAAGACATCATTTTTCAGGACGCCCTCTTAGAATTCTACTGTGACCTCTGAGAGGCAGAACTAGGTATGCATGTCTATGATGCGTGTGTAGTGTAAAACATGGCTTATGACGCGTAAATTTTTTTCTGCACGAGGTGCAGGCGTGCAGAACAAGTAAAGATTACATGTCCCCAGGGTGCCACTGTGAAAATCAGCGATCTAATGAAGGTACAAGCTCTTAACATGTTTCTGTGGTGCGTACTCCACCTGTTGAGCGTCTGAGAGAGTTGGATGACTGGCATGCACTTGTTAGGCGACATATTGTTTGCGATCTCTGCAATCGGGCGTCGGGGTGAGCCAATACCAAAACATTTTCCGTTGTCTCAGATGCGTTTTGGTCGTGAGTACCATATAGCGCGATTTTCTCACAGTGAGGTCTAAATACGGTTCCACCATACACATTCGGAACTGCTTCTCCAATATCAAGAGACAGCGTCTCAGTATGTGTAAGCCATCTTGGCTACGAAGGCTAGAAGCAACGTAGTTGGTTACCGTAATAGTAGTTAAATGTGTAGTCGTGCCACTCATACGCAGTTTCTGCGAATAGCGATTTGTATCTCATCTACATCTCATCCGATACATTTCCTGGGTAATCATTCTGGCAGAGTGTTTAAAGACCACCATCGGTAAATTATGTATGTTCTCAGGTGATGAAATAGCAATTGTCAGCATCAGATAAGTAACTAATGCATCGGGAGTACAGCGATATGCATAATGGTACATTTGTTTCTTATCGGAGGAGCTGCTGTTCGGGTGGTTTCGTTTGACGCAGGAAGACGGCCCCTTGTGAGAGTATTTAAGCGGTGCGAATGTAAGTCTGAGGCACCTTTTGCGGAAAGCAACGGACTGGCATCATGAGAGGTAAGAGCAACTTGCCGTGATATTTGCATCTTTGTAACTTTTCATATATTTTCTATTTGGCTAGAAAATCTACATCGTACTTTTAAACTAAGTTGTTCGCACAGAGTTGTTGCTAAAATGGTCTCTTTTGTATTGTTTATTGAGGTTTCTCCAAGCTAAACATTCTCAGATATGTAACAAGTAAGGGAATTGACCACTATCTGAAAATACATCAAGTGCAATGCTAAAGCCTGTAAAACACCAGCTTAAAGCAGTTTGGAACAGAACCGACCGAGACAGGTTCTGGGAACTCTTAAGGATATACACAACTGCCCATTAAAATTGCTACACCACGAAAATGACGTGCTACAGACGCGAAATTTAACCGACAGGAAAAAAATGCTGTGATATGCAAATGATTAACTTTTCAGACCATTCACACAAGGTTGGCGCAGGTGGCGACACCTACAACGTGCTGACATGAGGAAAGTTTCCTACCGACTTCTCATACACAAACAGCAGTTGACCGGAGTTGCATGGTGAAACGTTGTTGTGATGCCTCGTGTAAGGAGGAGAAATGCGTACCATCACGTCTCCCACTTTGATAAAGGTCGGATTGTAGCCTACCGCGATTGCGGTTTATAGTAGCTCGACATTGCTGCTCGCGTTGGTCGAGATCCAATGACTGTTAGCAGACTATGGAACGGTGGGTTCAGTTGGGTAATACGGAACGCCGTGCTGGATCCCAACGGCCTCGTATCACTAGCAGTCGAGATGACAAGCATCTTATCCGCATGGCTGTAACGGATCGTGCAGCCACGTCTCGATCCCTGAGTCAACAGATGGGGACGTTTGCAAGACAACAACCATCTGCACGAACAGTTCGACGACGTTTGCAGCAGCACGAACTATCAGCTCGGAGACCGTGGCTGCGGTTATCCTTGACGCTGCATCACAGACACGAGCGCCTGCGATGGTGTACTCCAACGACGAACCTGGGTGCACGAATGGCAAAACGTCATTTTTTCGGATGAATACAGGTTCTGTTTTTACAGCATCATGATGGCCGTATCCGTGTTTGGCGACACCGCGGTGAACGCACATTGCAAGCGTGTAATCGTCATGGCCATACTGGCGTATCACCCGGCGTGATGGTATGGGGTGCCATTGGTTACGCGTCCCGGTCACCTCTTGTTCGCATTGACGGCACTTTGAACAGTGTACGTTACATTCCAGATGTGTTACGACCCGTGGCTCTACCCTTCATTCGATCCCTACGAAACCCTACATGTCAGCAGGGTAGTGCACGACCGCATGTTGCAGGTCCTGTACGGGCCTTTCTGGATACAGAAAATGTTCGACTGCTGCCCTGGCCAGCACATTCTCCAGATCTCTCACCTACTGAAAACTTGTCAAAGGTGGCCGAGCAACTGGCTCGTAAAAATATTCCAGTCACTATTCTTGATGAACTGTGGTATCGTGTTGAAGCTGCATTTGCAGCTATACCTGTTTGACTCAATGCCCAGGCGTATCAAGGCCGTTATTACGGCCAGAGGTGGTTGTTCAGGGTCCTGATCTCTCAGGATCTGTGCACCCAATTGCGTGAAAATGTAATCACATGTCAGTTCTAGTATAGTGTATTTGTCCGATGAACGCCTGTTTATCATCTGCATTTGTTTTTGTCTATCAATTTTAATGGACAGTAGTGTACATATTAGGATCAGAAACGCCTTAATAGAAACGCAGTACATCAGAAATTAATGCATTCTGTTGCCTAAGCAGCAGGTGATGAAGTTAACTTTAGAGATAAAGTAATGGCTTTACAGCGACTTTTTTCCAGTTCACAGTGTTGTGTTGGAGATCAGAGACTACCAAAAGTTTGCTGATTGTGATTTATAACAGTACTCGGCTACCACCGCAATGATGTTAGAAACAATGCATTTGCGCAACTGTAGTTTCGTATTACATTTGTACCGCTGACACTGTTCATATCCAGCTCTCCGTCAGCCTCAACTTCAGAGAAGTGGAGAGCTAAGTAAATCTGATAAGAATAGAAAATTACTTCGGGTTTAGCGTTTAAGAAGGATATTTCTTTCAAATAGTGCGTTTTATGGAGAGATCGAGAGCAATATATATTATCCCACATAGAAGAATCTGAGATGAATAGTGAAGCTTCAAACAGTAATCGCTGTAATTCCTTTGCTTTACTGGAAATGAAAGCTTAGGGCAAACCGACGAGTAGACGCATTAAAATGCAGCTTCATTTTGGAAAAATCATCTGTATCTTTGTGTTACCAATCTCCTCGTGTGAAAAGTTGTGTGTTGCACTGTGCGTTATCTTCCAGGATCGCCACTACTTGTGTCTGTCGTACTGGCTGCCTTGGTTGGAAGCAGCAGCGCAGCTTCCATCCGAAAGGTGACTGTGGTAAGTGCATGACAACCATTTTGCAGAGTATGTGGCGCTTGCCGAGTCTAAAAACCAATAGCTCTATTAATGTTTTCAATGCCTAATGTACGTTTGTGTTCAACTTCATGATTTACAGTTTACTTACTTCAATATACCAGAGAGCCATTTATTAGTGTGATTGTTCTGTTGAAATTCTTATCTCTCCAAGTAATACGTATGTAGGTGAATAGTGGCGAAGATGAAATAATCCTGCTTTGTATTTCTTAACTCGAATCTTCTCAGTCGAAGTGTTCTACGAATATAGCTATTAATTACAAAAACAGTTCAAAAGATTGAATTCGGGTTAAGGTTAAGTCTCATCTACTAAACTATTTTACCTATGTAAAGTAAAACTTCTATCAGCTATATTCAGTCGTTAATGCCTGTAGTATCTATATGACAGGTAACACTGTACGAAGCATAGAATTAATGCGACAGGATTATCCTATAAAGCAGAATATAGGCTTTTGATGTCACAGGTGTCTTGTACGGCCTCTGTATGAAGAAAAATTCTCTCTGTCGTCTGTTTCTTGCTAAGCTCGGAAATAGAAAGGTCTAGGTCTAGTGATGTATGATTTACAGGAGGCTTCTGATGAAGTCATTTACACTCATTTAGATCCATTAGTGTGAAATAAGGTGTAAAACGTCTTCCATTTAGGCTGCAATTACCTTTAATCACGGATATAAGGAGACTGGCTCTTCGAAATTTTTGAAGGTATCAGGGAAAAATACATGGAGCGACAGGCAGTTTACAACACGTACAGAAACCAAACGACAATTGTAAGAGTCGATGAACATGAAAGGGAAGCAGTGATTGAGAAGGGACTGAGACAATTACGTAGCCTATCCCCGGTGTTATACAATCCGCACATTGAGCAAGGACAAAATTTAGAGTAACAGTTAAAGTTCAGGAAGATGAAATCAAAAGTTTGAGGTTTGTCGATAACTTAATTCTATCAGAGACAGCAAATAATTTGGAAGAACAGTTGAACGGGATGGACAGCGACTTGAAACGAAGAGAGTCGAATTAAATCAGGTGATAATGTGGAATTAGATTGCGAAACGAGACGCTTGAAGTAGTATATGAGATGAGATGTACCATCAGGGCAGATAAATAACTCGTGATGGTCGAAGTAGACAATATAGGCGATGGCAAGAATAATGTTTATGAAGAAGAGATTAGTTAACATCGAACATAGATTTGTGTGTTAAGAAGTCTTTTCAGAAATTACTTGCCTAGAGTGTAGCGATGTATGGGAGTGAAAGGTGGAAGATAAACAGTTTATACAAGAAGAGAATATAGTTTTTCAATCAGTATGGTGCTACAGAAGAATGCAGAAGACTAGATGGGCATATCTTGTAAATAACGAGGAATTACTGAATAGAATTGTGGAATTCAAGTATTTGTGGCACAATGTGACTAAAAGAAGAGACCAGCTGATAAGGCACATTATGAGTCATAAGAAGATCACTAATATAATATTCGAGGAAAGTGTGGGACGTAAAGATTGTAGAGGAGGAAGGGGAACAGACGAATATAGTAAGGCTAGATTGTAATAGCTACTCACAGATGCAGAGGCTAGCACAGGATACAGTAGCAAGGAGAGCTGTATCACATCTGTCTTCAGCCGGAAGATCAGAACAAATGACAGTAAAACCACCTCCAATTACAGGGGAAGAATCGTTTGACTTTTAAAAAAATGATCTGTCTTCGCTCAGACGCCAGCCATTATTTTGAGAAGGTCAAATCCACAGGCTGTTTCTCAGACGTTCTCGCTGAAGCAAGTTAGGTCCTCTTTCTTGATGGTCTCCTCTGTCGACCTGAAACAAAAAAATCTTAGGTTATTGTAGTGCACGTTTAGCGTTCTACCACTGGCCAGATACACTCAAAAATCGAAACACAACGAAAAGTAAAAGATACAGTAGTAAAGGTACGATAGTTGGTCGAACTAAAAATGTACTGTGACAAGTACAATGAGAAGCTACAGGTGAGGAGAGAAATGTATTAAATATGTAGCCCACAAAACTATAACAGCTGAAGAATCTATTTGAGTACTTGACATACTTCCAAGAAATAACACTAAAAGTAGGTTTATAGTTGTACAATGTGAATCAGAACTCCTCCGACAAAATTTTGGCAATTGGTCAGGAAAATTTTTTGTCTTTAGGTACAACCGACTCTCGACCTACAGTCGATCATTGCAAAGTAACAATTTAATTGTGATTCATATGGATTAATATCACATCTACATTTATTCCCGTAAAAATATCTTCACAGCAGATGCTTGTATTATGAAATCACTAAAGTTTCCAAAACAAACACCGTTTCATGCAGGCGCCTGTGCACAGATGTTGTTACCATAGCTACGTCGTTGTGCCGCTCTTCTATCACATTCAGTAAATCCTTGCACGAGATTCATATCTGACAATTCTTTGTCCGGAAACTTATCCGTACCGCTGTCTACCACTGTTAAATACCAGCTAACGCTGCCCTAAAGACAATACCAAGACAGTATACCATGTAGTACAATGCATACATGGGGGCGATGAGTAAAGTGCATATTACTATTGTCAACAGCTTATTAGCTGGGTGAATGGAACAAGTTTGTTTCCATACAACACACACTGCTTACTGTCGACAATTATTCTATGGTGCAGAAATTTTCAGTGCAGTAGACATACAAAGATAAAAGCAGTAAAAATTCAATTGAATTGCAATTACTCTGTAATGATCAACTAGAGCGCCAAATATCTTTCCAAATAGCTCTTAACGTACCATATTCCTGAACAAGCTCCGAAATATTGTCGATGGGGTTCGGTTTAACCACGTGTTTTGTATATCAGTGATAATGGAAGAATACTAACATGTAAGCAATTTTTTTCAGGTTAGTGCAACTTGCCAGGGAGCGTCCGGGCCATTTCCGAACCCGGACAGCTGCTCAAGCTTCCTTCAGTGCGAGCCGTCAGGTGTCGCAACGGTCATCCCGTGCCCAGCAAACCTCGAGTTCAATCCAAAGCTGAGGGTGTGCGACTACCCAGAGAGAGCTGGCTGCTCCTCATCCTCGTCTCCTCCTGCTGATGACGATAATGGTTCTGGTGGGGGATCAGATGACAATGGAGGTACTTCTCCAGCTCCACCTTCTGACGACGCCCCCACCTGTCCACCGTGGAATCCTGATGACGTCACCCAGCTCCCCAATCCGAATGACTGCAGCAGCTTCTACAAGTGTGACGAGAACGGCGTTGCCTGGGTCATTGAATGCCCAGCTGGTCTCGAATACAATGCAGAGCTGAGAGTCTGTGATTATCCAGAAAATGCTGGTTGCTCAAGCAACCCGTCGGAAGATACGCCCTCTGAGGGGGATGAAGATGACGAAAATTCTAATGGAGGTAATGAGGTAAGCCCGAATCCACCAGCTGGAGATGCTCCTACATGTCCAGAGTGGAATCCAAACGACGTCACGCAGTTGCCAAAACCAAATGACTGCAGTAGCTTCTACAAATGCGACGAGAATGGTGTGGCTTGGCTCATACCGTGCCCGGAAGGACTGGAATACAACGCGGAGCTGAGAGTGTGCGATTACCCAGAGAGTGCCGGTTGCTCTTCGTCAGCTACACCAAGTAACCCACCTGGCGACGATCCCTCTGACGACGATCAGGATAATGGTAACGCCGACTCTGGTAACGGCGAAAGCACGCAGAAACCAGCTGAGGATGCTCCCACCTGTCCACCTTGGGATCCAGAAGACGTCACCCAGCTGCCTAACCCCAGTGACTGCAACAGCTTCTACAAGTGCGACGAGAACGGCGTGGCCTGGTTGATACCGTGCCCGGAGGGCCTGCAGTACAACGCCGAGCTTAGGGTGTGCGACTACCCTGCAGATGCCGGATGTTCTGTCTAACGTGCTTACCACTATATTCAGAAACTACACGTCACATCATCGGATGTGCAGTCATCAGATATTTGCTACAAGATTTGATCAAAAAGAGGTTATATGTGTTACTTGTGTTGTCCTATTATAACTACTGTGGTGTATGGCGTGATTTGTTAATACTGCAGTGGCTTACATCTGATTCTTGCATGAAATAAAATTACAGTGATGTAGACGTATTAATCTTTAATACCAATTACCTTGTCGCTTTGTGTGTTTAATCAAAATCTCCATGAGGAAACGGAATTACGCGTGTGTAGCTACGCTTTTCTGGAACGACTTTCATTCAAGCATTGGTTCAAGATGTGCTGGGGCATATTGCTTCCACACGTTTTTCAACTACTAATGTTAACGTTGTGTTTGTTTGTACTGACGAAACGACTGGAGCAGTTAAAATTTGTTGTTACCCTCAGTTACTCATTTTGTTCCCTTTTTAACATTTGGCTTAGTTCATTATACCAGTGCTTCATGTATGATAGAACCTACGCTAGAAACCCTTGGAGTCGTAAGCGAATTAAAGACTTTGAGAGAGAGGAAATCTGTAACATATTGTATGATAGAACCTACGCTAGAAACCCTTGGAGTCGTAAGCGAATTAAAGACTTTGAGAGAGAGGAAATCTGTAACATATTGTGCTGTTCGTACGACTATGGGAGTGGTTTGAGAAGCAGTCGGATGTGGGCCAAAGAATGCAATTTTCTGTATCCAAAAGGCCCGTGCAGGACCTGCAACATGCGGTCGTGCATTATCCTGCTGAAATGTAGGGTTTCGTAGGGATCGAATGAAGGGTAGAGCCACGGGTCGTAACACATCTGAAATGTAACGTCCACTGTTCAAAGTGCCGTCAATGCGAACAAGAGGTGACCGAGACGTATAACCAATGGCACCCCATACCATCATGCCGGGTGATACGCCAGTATGGCCATGACGAATACACGCTTGCAATGTGCGTTCACCGCGGTGTCGCCAAACACGGATGCGAACATAATGATGCTGTAAACAAAAACTGGATTCATCCGAAAAAATGACGTTTTGCCATTCTTGCACCCAGGTTCGTCGTTGAGTAAACCATCGCAGGCGCTCCTGTCTGTGATGCAGCGTCAAGGGTAACCGCAGCCATGGTCTCCGAGCTGATAGTTCGTGCTGCTGCAAACGTCGTCGACCTGTTCGTGCAGATGGTTGTTGTCTTGCAAACGTCCCCATCTGTTGACTCAGGGATCGAGACGTGGCTGCACGATCCGTTACAGCCATGCGGATAAGATGCTTGTCATCTAGACTGCTAGTGATACGAGGCCGTATGGATCCAGCACGGCGTTCCATGTTATCCTCCTGAACCCAGCGATTCCTTATTCTACTAACAGTCATTGGATCTCGACCAACGCGAGCAGCAACGTCGCGATACGATAAACCGCAATCGCGATAGGCTACAATCCGACGTTTATCAAAGTCGGAAACGTGATGGTACGCATTTCTCCTCCTTCCACGAGGCATCACAACAACGTTTCACCATGCAACGCCGGTCAACTGCTGTCTGTGTATGAGAAATCGTTTGGAAACTTCCCTCGTGTCAGCACGTTGTACGTGGCGCTACCGGCGCCAACCTTGTTTGAATGCTCTGAAAAACTAATCATTTGCCTATCGCAGCATCTTCTTCCTGTCGGTTAAATCTCGCGTCTGTAGCACGTTATCTTCGTTGTGTAGCAATTTTAATGGCCAGTAGCACAATATCACAATATCGTTATTTATGGGGAGTAGGAAGGAATAGAATCTCTGTCCCGCCAATAAAAATAAATGTAAATATTGATCAGTAACTGCAATTCATCAAAGAAATGGCGATACGCCACGTTACCGCGCCGAAATTGTTCTGATTTCGTTTGACGAACATTCTGGAGAAATAGAGTGAATGATTTTGCCACCCAGATCACCAGACAATCCCGTCGAACAAGTGTGGGACGTAATCAAGAGGTCAGTTTGTGCAAAAACTCCTGCAGACGCAATTTTTTCACAATTATGGACGGCTATACAGGCAGCTTGGCTCAACACTTCTGTAGGGGACTTGCAGTGGCTTGCTGAGTCTATCCCACGTCGAGCAGCTACAATGCGCCGGACAAGCCGAGGTCCACCAAGATATTAGGAGGTACCCCACAACTTTCATCACCTCAGTGTGTTATACTATATTTACAAATTAACTCTATTTGCAATAATATAGAAAAACACAAACACAGTTTACATTCCCACATGATAATGAAAATAGTAATTTCAGTTTAAGGTAAGTTAGATTTTAGGTATTAGCTCTAGGTGCAACCTACACGAGAGAAAAAACTGGAAGTGGGAGGGAGATGGGAACGAAACATCACATAGCAAATGAATGTAAGGCGACAGAACGTGCCATGCCTTGAGGAAAGGAAAAAGACTTGCAACTGGGAGAAGATAGGGGCGGGGAAAGTTATGTCATGAGCGTTACTTTTGACATTTCGTTATGAGGGTGACAGAAATAGGAGCTTTTACTTCTTAGAAACTACAAGGCATTCAGTCGTGTGTGGAGTGTACAGTATCTTGTTCTAGAGGCGGACAGCGATATCAGCAAAGGAGTTTGCGAATATCTTAGTTTTATAGGGGTGCAGCTAGCCTACTAAATGAGTTGGATCTCCTGATTCTGTTGTGATAGGATGACTGGTATATAATAGCTGATGTGAGGTATTGGGGCGCTTGCGCACTGATGAACTGATACAGTAGATATAGTGTATGTAGTTTATGTTACTATGGCCGCAACCAGCAACAGATGCATGAGGCACTGACATGGTCATATAGATGAATATCGCAGATATAATGCACACAAGCATTCGTGTTACTTCTACTCGTACAGTCTTCTCACTACTGGATCCCGACAGATTGTGTCGCAATAGTTATATAGAGCGAGAGACTGTAAAAGTTTACGTTTCGCATCCTGCAAATATGCATTCTGGTATCTTTTGACGTCAAAGAGGCAAGCGGTAGTCTTCCGGCACATGGCAACAAAATTTTCTGCCTAGTTAAGATGTTCACCCTATGTCTTCAGTATTTTCTTTAGTGATATATGATCACCAAACAGACGAGCATAATAGGAGGCCATTGTTCGGGCAATTCTGAACTTACTATTTTTTCATGGGATACTAAAATTACTTGTGACTTTTCTGCATTTTCTTTGTGTCCTAGTTTACTGATATCTTGCAAGCAAAATTGAAAGAATGTGACTT
The DNA here is from genome assembly GCF_023898315.1 of Schistocerca nitens. Lineage (NCBI taxonomy): Eukaryota > Metazoa > Arthropoda > Insecta > Orthoptera > Acrididae > Schistocerca > Schistocerca nitens. The sequence goes on along the minus strand of NC_064619.1, from coordinate 543,883,562 downwards.
TGTTGGACCTGACTTAAGAAATTGTGTGCGACGCTGTTTTACTATCAAAAGTGACTGAAACTGAGAGGGAAGCTTGCCTATCATTCAAAGAGTTCGTAATATCCAAAGAGACCGAAATTACAATTATTTTGTACTCAGCATGCTGGAAAACAGAACCTCGTTCGTAGCTAGACTGCTTAATGAGCCTTAAAATTCAGATGCTGATATCAGCGTTGAGCTAGGTGAGCGCTTTAACCGAGACGTCAGAGTTGTGAAGACATGGTATCGTGACTGTTAGAATAACAATACGGTAAGACCCCACAATTGGGATAACCAGCTCATCCTAAAACAGCTATACCAGTATTGAATGTTACTACGAGAAGACAGGAAGTTGCTGTACACTATATAATAATTACAAAGTTGTATCACGTTCATACTGTACAAAATTTTGTTCATGTAGAAAAATTAAACTACATTTAATTCCGATTACTTGTTGCTTCGAAAAATTTCTAATTTATATCGACGTCACGTTCTGACAAGACTTTACGTGAAAGAAAAAGACACTGGGGTCACATGTATGTTCAGTAACCAACAACCATGTGACTTAGATATCACTTAAAAAAGATTTTCTGTTGGTGTATGAACTGGTATATGTAAGTGATTCTTATCACCGACACTTTTCACAGAACTAGACAAGAGACGTAATCAGACACTACTTCACGAATAGAAACTATTAAACCGTATTCTTGTTGAAATGAAGATTGGAAAAAGTGGGTCTTACAAATTCTCTCAGTGAAATAAACATTATTGTGCTCAGTAATCAGTAAAATGACAACAATCAATAGCACCACCTCTCTGTCAGGGACACCACTATGAGAATACAGAGAAGCTTATCATATATTTAAAGCAATAAGAGGAAGTCTATATCTTCTGGAATTCATTTTAGCCAGAATATCTTTGAGATTATCTGGCTGTCTCAGCTTCTCGGCCTTACATATATGCCTCGAAGTGACTGTGCTTTGTCACCACTCAGAAAATACGAGAGACATAAGAAATGCCATAAACACAGAAAAGTCGTGGTCCTACTAAGAGAAAGTGACGGCTTATGTAGTAATATTGTTAACAAGTATTGTAATACGATTTTAAGTGTGAATTAGAACTGTAAGTTGCTATAAAATGATCAGGAGGGGCAATGAATAGAACACAGGTAAACAGGTGAAAGGTACCTCATATTAATGACATTATAAGAAAATAATCTGAAAGGTAAAGGAGGAAAATGAAGAAGAATAGACGTGAGAGGCGTACTGAGAATTTGCACCGATTTGTGTGCTGTGAGAGTTGGAAACTGAGTTTCATCTGCTTCTTAAGTACGATATGAAGCGGGAAGTTATGTAAGCAGAACCGGATAGTTTGATCGAGAGGTAGATGCATTTTTTAGTGATAAGCTTTTGATCTTTCTGATATGGCGTGGCTTACGTGCCTCAACAATACAGAGAGCCATATCATACATGCAACGACAGTTGAGGGGTATTTATGAAGATGCCAGATGAACGTGTGGTTCCCGAAGAGGAGCAGCTACCTTTTCAGTAGCTCCAGTGGCAACTGTCTACACGATTAACTGAGCTGGTTTTATAACATCAGCCAACATGGTCCTGCGTGCTGGTACTGCGAACGGCTTTTCCCGACGGCATGATACTCTCCTGTATGGTTAAATAATGATCAATCCTGTGGTGTGCGTACTGTAAGACCTTCCGTACACACACCATCAGATTATTTGACTTGTCGCTCTAATGAAGTAGGCGAGTGTCAGCAATATGTCTCGTGGTCTTATTGTGGCGTGTTTATCTTCTGCCGTTAAGTCAGACGATAGAAATGTCACTTGAACGCTTAGAGTAGCAGATTGACAGTGACCAACTTTAAACAGAACTTGATTAATTTTCACACACATTTATTAAAATAATAACAAGCATAAAATTACTTAACTTGATTATGGATGCTTTTTACAATTGACAATCTGAAGTTCCTTTGGCCTTGTTACGTTAATCTTATTCTCACATATCTCAGATACTTGACAAAGTGTCTATACATTTATCTTCATGGCTTTGTACAGGAATATGATAATCTTCTTAGGTGCAGACTGAAACTTGACTATAGACTGTTGAAGACAAATGCAGACTGACTAATCAGGTATCACTGCGCGAGAGTCATCCGCGAGGAGAAAAGGTTCTACGTTAGCAGCAATCTCATTGGCTGCGTTACATATTAATACGCGGATCGGCGGAAGCAGAATTTGGTCCGTCTCCAAGGCAGCGCCATCTCGTAGTGCGGAGACGGATGAGCGCTGCGCCTGCGCTGTTGTGCTTAGTGGGGTGCGCTCTAGTGGGAAAGTTGTGTACGTGCTGACTACCTGGAACTTTGTACACAACAAATCCTCTTAAGTAAAACCGATGGTAATATAGTCCTACATCTGCATCTCCAGACGGGGGCTACTAAGGAAAGGCATCGTCAGGAAATAAAAAACTCGTGTTATATTTTCAAGGTAGTTATTGTGGAAATTAGTGAAGTATGGTGGTTGGAAGGACATGACTTCTGGTCGGGTGAGTAGAATATTACAAATACAAAATCACATAGGGGTAATGCCAGAGTTACTGCAATAATAAGAAAATAGGGATGTCGTTAAACTAATGTGAACAGCATAGTGAATACAGTATCGTAGGCAAGATAGATATGAAGCCAGCATCCACTACAGTATTTCGAAATTTATTCGTCAACAGAATTACTTGATATCAGCTGTGTTACGTAAAGATACACTACCCATTGGTGACACATCGAAATTTGTGCCGGACCGGGACATAAGCACGGATTTCCTACTTCCTGCAAATGGTCGCCTTAACGACTTCTGCTGTACCAGCATGCTCCCCGTACTGAACCAAACTTCTGTATGTTACACTGTCTACATCCTGATGCCAAGGAATTAAAATCTTACATAATTGGTTGACCAATTCATACAGTATAATAAGTGTTTACATACAGTTGTTAAAACTATAAAAATATAAAACTTAATAAAAGCCCAGTAGTCCGCTGTAGCTGTAGCCGATTAAAAAACGTGTGAGTTTTCAACAGCTCACCAGTCCCAGCTGCAGTAAGTGGACGGACCATGACACGTCAGCAGCAAAAGAAATCGCCCAGCGCCTCCCAGCAGAGCAGCAGCAAGCAGAAGAGTAAATACCCCTAATTAATGACACTGCATCTGTACTTGTGACATCTATGTCTTATGTCTGTAATAAATAAATAAATAAATATATATATATATATATATATATATTATTTTATTTATTTATTTATTTATTATTTTTTTTTTTTTTTTTTTTTTTTGCTGAGCAATACAACCGGGTACTGCAGTGGCGGTGACCGCCATCTTATGGAGATCTGCAGCAGCACAACAGCCCAGCTTCCCAGTGGCTGCAAATGTGGCAGTGACCTCCGGCACATGGGGTCTTTATCGTCCGTATGTTGGAGCAGGACAACAAGCTGCTATTGCCTGTGCTGCTCACAAATTTGTGGATGAAGCGAACCAACAGCAGACCACGGATGTATCTGTCTACGACTCGCAAAAGTGCACTAGAGGCTTTCAATTTCCGCAACCACAGCCTGCTGAACAACATCAGCATTGCACGGGGAGTCTCAAACAGCATGGTGCAGGTCTATTCCGGACTCCAACATAGACACGATCCAGTGAACTGCGGGACATTCCAGATATAAAGGCCGAAATTTTGTGGCCTTCAGGTGATTTTTGTACAGGCCCAATAGTGACCGGTTATCAAAGAAAAGTTCTGTTAGAGAGTTTCGAATCATACACTACATATCCTACAAAAATGCCCATGATAATGAGTTCGTCACTGATATTAATGGGGTATCCTCAGAAAGAGAAGAAGAAAAGCCAACTCAACGGATTGCATCCTAATCAATGCCAGTAGTCGGAAGGCCGCAGATATCACGTATCGTAAAATCCCGTATTTCTTCTTATTTCCGAAAATATCGTCAGACGTTGAGGACCAGAAATATTGAACCAGCTTTCTTCATACACAGTAACGTTGGAACAAACAATATGCACAGTGAACATGCCCCTTGTTCCAAATATAACGCAACCAGGGTGTATTGCATCAGCTGCAATGATTGCGGCATGCGATACATCGGACGAACAGGCAGGAACTTTAGCACCAGATTTAAAGACTATCTTAGGGTTTCTAGCTTCTTCTTCTTCCGTATCTGGATGCACCAATTATATCTTCCTTTCCCAGTAATTAGCAACGTAGTTTGCTTTGTCATTGACTTTCAAAATATCATCTTTAGCGCATGTTATAGCCATATCTGGGCAAATCAGTAGGTGGTCCATGTCCTGTATTGCTCCGCATTCAAACCTGTCGCTATCACTGTAACTCCATTTAAATAGGTTTGATTTGCACCCAGTTACTCCAGTGCGCAGCCGGTTTAATGACCTCCAAGTTGTAAAAGGTAGTTGAAATCCTGCAGATCCCTCCTCAAGTAGTTCCATTGTGGAGTGTGGCACCATTTCTTCCCAAAGAGATAGCCGCCTTGCGACGGGCTTGGTGGCGAGCTCTTCAGTAGTTTCAATGAAACTCCTGCGGGACTTCAGCCGGACACGTTGTTTTCGGTGCATATGCATCGGGTGTCGAGGATCATTCCTTCGTTTTGATCTTTCGATCTCGACGGCTACTTGTCTGCGGATAGTGGGTGGTGCTATGCCTGTGATGGGATAAATGATGCCTGTGGGAGTTGGTTTGAGGCATCCTGTGGCAATATGTACAGTTTCGTTTACAGCGACGTCAATTTGCTTAGTGTGAGCAGAGTTCCTCCAAACTGGCGCCGCATATTCCGCTGCTGAGATACTCAGCACCAGACCCGTGGTGCGCAAAACATGTGGTTGAGCTCCCCACGATGAACCGGTTAGCTTCCGCAGTATGTTGTTCCTGGCACAGGCCTTTTTTTAGTGTTGTGACAGTGCTGCTTAAAAGTAAGTGCTCTGTCCAATGTTACTCCCAGGTATTTTGGGCTGTTTGTATGTTTCAGCTCTTCCCCTTGCCACATGACTCGGAGTTTCCGTTTGGCTTGTTTGTTCCTAAGATGAAAGGCGGATATTTGAGATTTACTAGGGTTTGGTTTGAGATTATTGCCGTCGTCATAGGTAGTGGGTGGTGCTATGCCTATGATGGGATAAATGATGCCTGTGGGAGTTGGTTTGAAGCATCCTGTGGCAATACGTACAGTTTCGTTTACGGCGACGTCAACTTGCTTAGGGTTTCTAGCTTCTTCTTCTTCCGTATCCGGATGCACCATTTATATCTTCCCTTCCCAGTAATTAGCAAAGTAGTTTGCTTTGTCATTGACTTTCAAAATGTTAAGGCTCCTGTGAGATTCTCCTCCACTTGTTCAAAGGTTTTATCAAAAATGGCTCTGAGCACTATGGGACTTAACATCTGTGGTCATCAGTCCCCTAGAACTTAGAACTACTTAAACCTAACTAACCTAAGGACATCACACACACCCATGCCCGAGGCAGGATTCGAACCTGTGACCGTAGCAGTCGCGCGGGTCCGGACTGAGCGCCTAGAACCGCTAGACCACCGCGGCCGGCTAAAGGTTTTATCCTGTGTGGCCACTGCTGCATCATCAGCATATATGAACATTCGTGTCTGGTGGTATAGATGTTCAATAATATTGGAGCCAAGACCCTACCCTGTGCAAGTCCATTTTTCTGTGTCCTCCATCGGCTGTTTTTGGATTGTAAGGTTACATAGTAGCGTCTATTCTGCAGCATTCATTGCACGAACATGGAAAGGGTGTAGTCCTTAGTGACTTTATACACTTTCTGGGTAAGCAACTTATGGTTAACTGTGTCATATGCAGCACTGAGATCCAGGAATGCGACCCCAGTTACTTCTCCTCTCTGATAGCCGTCTTCGATGTACAGTGTGAGATTAAGGATTTGGCCACAGCATGATTTTCCTGGTCGAAATCCAGCTTGTTCTTTAATGAGGGCTTTGTCCACACAATCAGCTATGCGTTTGAGGATCATTCGCTCCAGCACAACAAATAAATGACAAAGCAGTGAGACAGGCCGGAAATTTTTAGCTTCACCTGGGCCTTTCCCTGGTTTTAGTAACGCAGTAACCCGAGCTTTCCTCCACAGTTTAGGAATTTGCATTGTTGTAATACAGTTATTCATTAGCTCTAGGATCCATGCTTGTACTCTCGGTCCAAAATGTTTAATTTGCTCAGATCTCAGATCGTCGAGGCCAGCGGCCTTATTGTTTTTCAAATCGTTGATGGCATCTTGTAGCTCCTGAATGAAGAACGTGCGAGCTAGGAAGCTAATCTCCTCGTTCAATTTTCTTTTAATTTTGCCAATCCTGATCTTCCTTTTAGTTTTTCCGTTCATGAGTAGTTGGTGAGCTATCTGATCAGGTGTAACTTCAGTGTAATTTGGTTTTGGTTCTGTTGGGTCGTTGTTGAGACTTTTGACCAGTTTCCATGCCTTCCTACTGCTGTGCTTCATGTCCGTCTCTTGTAGGAGGTTGCACCACTTTTCCTTTCTCGCTTCGGAGATACCAGACATCAGTACCTCATCTGCCTGGATCGTTTCCTCTGAGAAGGGGTCCTTATTGAACAGTTCTTCATGCTCTTTCAGAGCTTCCTTGCTGCTACCATTGAGTCCAGCGAAATACTGGGTTGCGAAACCCTCTAGGTATGCGCCGTCGAGAGATTTTCTTGATAAGGTCTATAACAGTTTCATATGATTGTATCTCTGGTTTAATTTCCAAGATCTACTTATCAAGGTCCTCTGTGACAGGTTCCCAATGAGCTTTTTTGAAATTGAAGCGTCTCTTGAAGGGCATTACATCTGATTTGATTACTGCAGTAATGCAGCAAGTTATTGCTCTGTGTTGCGATCTTGGAATTGGGTCCTCGATTTGTTTTACAGTTTGCAGGGATACCTTTTCGGAGACAAAGATGTTATCTGGATTATATCCTCGTTTCCATCTTCCGCTGTTAAATGATGCAGGCAACTTTGGGTCATGTATCAATTTCAGTTTAGCCTGGTCTGCACAGATCTCCAGCATTTCGCCATCGTCATTTGTCTCTTTATAGCCCCATGCGAGATCGTGACGGTTAAAATCTCCTAGTCCAACTTTAATGTTTCTTGAATGGAAATTTCCAGGCTCCGTGAATTTGAACCTCGCACTGGGTGGTTTGTACACGGATGTTACAGTACATGAATGTAGCTCAACAGTTAAAATTTCTATATTTTCTTCGCAGGTCAGAGCACAGGAGCATACGTCTAAGTTCGGTTTCACAAATATAGCACTTCCGTACCTTTCGTGTGGACTCTCAAGAACTAATTTCATGCCCTGTATATTTGGTCTATGGCTAGTTGGTGCTGTATGTGTTTCCTGTATCACTAAAACATCACAGTTGTTTCGTCTGCACATGTCAGATAATAAAATTTCTTTATTTACAGATAAGCCTTCAATATTGCAGGAAGTTGTCACTAGTGATGGTCTTGATGAAGGCCTTTTTTGAGCCTCTTCGGAGAGTTATTTTGTCATCTTTGGTTTTGGTGCTCCAGCGTTTGCAGGATTGGCCGACTAGGTCGTTTCCAGGGGACGCCCGATTGCTTGTTGTTCGAGTGGTGAACGTAATCTTCGTGGAGGCTCCTGCAGTGTCCCCCGATTTCTAGCTGAAAATTTGCCTTGAATACTCACTTCCTTGAATAGAGGCATTACGTCACCGATCTCACGACTAACTTAAGAATTTTACATCGAGAAACCAAGGACCACACTTTAAGTAACCTGGAGGAGCACGAAATTATAAGATTCATTAGTCGTTTTCTACACCAAACTCAGAATGGACAAACGGAGTTGAGACACCGTAAGATTCTGGCAAACCTCGACCGCTTAAGTTAGTTGACATAATACTTTACTTACCTAGACCCTCTTAGTTCCTCCTGTACCTTTCCATTTTCCTAACCACCCCTCCCAACCTCACCACCTCACTTTCCCACTTCCTGCGCATCCTCCTCATTATCTTAGATTTTCCACGTCTTCCTTTCAAGTATGTTTTAAAATTTTTAGAAATTTTCTTAAGTTTTATCTACTCTTAAAAGTATCAAAATTCAGTACAGTTTTGTATCTTTTTAATTGTCAAAGTGAGGAATTTTTTAAAATATTTTTATGATAGAATAATTTTTAAAATTTTAATGTTCTTAAAGTTTTAAGCTTTATTCAGTCGACTCTGCCACCATATCTGTTTTCTTGCCGTAATATATGCAAATGTCCTCTTTTATCCCCTAGCTTTAGCATAACTTGTGGGCTTAATTATAATATGTCTGCTGTCACTATCATATTCTTATTCTACAGATTGTTTTTCAAAAAGTATCTGTACTTTAGATTCCAATATTTTTTGTTATCATTGACCATTGACCCGAAAGACCATCAATTATCCGGTCGAGGTCGCACATTTTCAGCGTATGTGCAAGCTGTCAACACGCAAGCTGCCGGCCGAAGTGGCCGCGCGGTTCTGGCGCTGCAGTCTGGAACCGCGAGACCGCTACGGTCGCAGGTTCGAATCCTGCCTCGGGCATGGATGTGTGTGATATCCTTAGGTTAGTTAGGTTTAACTAGTTCTAAGTTCTAGGGGACTAATGACCTCAGCAGTTGAGTCCCATAGTGCTCAGAGCCATTCGAGCGGTTCTAGGCGCTTCAGTCTGGAACCGCGCGACCGCTACGGTCGCAGGTTCGAATCCTGCCTCGGGCATGGATATGTGTGATATCCTTAGGTTAGTTGGTTTAAGTAGTTCTAAGTTCTAGGGGACTAATGGCCGCAGATGTTAAGTCCCATAGTGCTCAGAGCCATTTGAACCATTTGAACAGGCAAGCTGTTTACTTTCTTGTCGTTACTTTCACAGAGCATGCGGCCGCGTCCCCTGTTCTCGTTTCCGTATAGATGTGAGAAGTGATAAGTGCAGTTTTTAGGTTCTCCTTTTCCGTCAATAGCTATTAACTTGACGATTTTGTCCATGTAGGACATCCCTCCATTTTGTGGCATCCACTTCTTGGTTTTTCCTTCTGGCCCAAAAATAGATCTTAATAGTTTTCATTCATTTTCTCCTTACCAGTGATCACTATGGTATGATTTGTGTAGGACTCATCCACTACAATGGAAACCGGCTGTTTTATCCTGTGAGAGCAGCCTTTTAGCGGTGTTTTCCCGCTGTAATGTTTTAGTCATGTGAGTAATAACATTTTAATATTCTATGTAAAAGCTTTTAATATTAAAAAAAATTAAAATCTTAAATGATATACCATACCAGTGCATATCTCAGGGTTGCTTTTCTTTCTGGATTTATTGCTATGCAGATGTTCACCAAAGATTTGGCTTTTAGTGTCACGAAACCGTTGGTGATCCAATAATAAAAGGAATAAATACAACTGAATCGGTTTATTAATAGCCAAGATTACTGCTTACAGCTGTGGTTGCTGTACCTGCAATGTGTCTGCAAAATATCAGCTACCTGCTGGAATACTGCCAATCACCTCTTCCTCAGTGGAAGAGGCAGATTGACTAACTGTTTCAAACAAGGTCGCCAGTTTGAGCATCACCAACCGTCTGCGTCAATTACGAAATGCATCTTCAAGCTATCCCACAGCGTCACCAGTATTTACTGAAAAGAATTATTTTTACACTCTTCCTTTGTCATTTCTTCCCAGTCCTTATGTAGGAAGATAGGCAAACAATCCTCAGTCACAAATTTACAGGTAATACAGTCATTTAAGCAGTATTGAAGTCCTCTCTGTTCAACACTAACATTTCTTGAGTTGAACATATCGTAACCACACACACACACACACACACACACACACACACACTGATGCCTCCACATCTACAACTCAGCACAGTCTGAGTTTTTCCCACCAATCTCCAGTGGTGGAGGAGAGAGCAGGGACGATGGATGGGGTGGGGATGGGAGAGGGCTTGGGTGTTGTAGGGTGGGAATTTTCCCAGTCTGGAAGTCAGAGAAAATACGGGAGGAACCAACAGGAAAGCTTCTACAGGACGATATTGTGAGGGAAACCAAGGTCTGTGGGGTCATACATGTATGAGGTGGGATGGTCTCCAGACAAATGCTTCGCTGTTGTTTTACAAGGGAAGAGTGTCGTTCGGCCCTTCCAATCGTTCTGGGAAGTACACTTAAGGATAGAGGGTATTTATAAATGGTGGAAAAATCTATTTTTTATGACTTTCTTAAATTCTACAGTCTTTCTTGATTACATTGATATATACATTATAGTGCTTCAAATGAAAAATGCCCTACACATACCAAAATGTTAAAGTTACGGTCATGTATGCCGTAACTCCCCCTTCAATTCTGTTACAGAAACCAGTATTATTCCGAAAAGAACTGTGAACTTTCTGTTTCCAGCGATTACACGTATGATACATTGTATATGTTGGTAAAAGTGCCGGTTTATAACATTTGTAAGTGACTATATTTGCTAGTGTTTACTTTTGTTTCGCTGAAGCAGTTTGTTCACGTGTTACTGAATGTTTGTTGCAAGTGCTACATGTATTTAGGGAGGTACATATCCTTTAGTGTGCAGTAAATACGAACTATGCCACGCATCAAGAAATTCAATAAAGGGAAATTCCGAGGTAACCAGTTCACGAACAAAGCAAGCTACACTGTTGAAAGTAACCTATGTATCAGTTCTTCAGGGAAGAAACGCCCACATGGCATGCCCAGCGGTGATTCAAATTTTTTGTTAACAATGACGCTGTTTCTAGTGGCTTTGTTGTTGTTGATGTGGGCATCTTATCTTCTTTGATAAAGGAAGTGGCGAAATGTAAACAATGTGATGGTGTACGCTGTCTGGAAATAACTGAACAAAAAAGTAGCAGGAAGGGTTTAGCCTCAAAACTAGTTGTTGTGTGTAGATCCTGTAATAAATCTACCTCGAAAATGACTTCGAACGTTGTGCGTAATTCATATGATGTGAACTTGAAGTTAGTTTATCCAATGTGTGCAATAGGAAAAGGAAAAAAGGCTACTTAAATGTTTTATGGTTTGGTGGACATTCCTCCTCCACCGAGTAGGTTCAGCAAGTACATAAAAATACTTTTAGCTGCCTTGACGGATTTGTCTAAAGCTTCTATGAAACGTGCAGTAGAATAAATTGTGAATATTAATGGAGCCAGTGACACTGCTGTTGCACTTGATGGGACATGGCTAAGCACACAATCCTTAGTCACAATGGTGAATGGAAAACTTGTTGATGTTGAGTGCTTATCTAAGTACTGCCACACATGCCATGGTAACACTTGAGGACATATTGAACATCAGTGTTCTAAGAATTATTATCGTTGCAGTGGAGGTATGGAGTGTTAGGAGCTCTACAAATATTTCAGAGGTCGGTGCCCGTTTACAACGTGACATATACGAAGTACCTAGACGATGGGGACTCTAAAGCTTTCAATAAAATTAATGAAGTCTATGTTAATGGTGATACCTTGGTAACAAAACTGGAGTGTTTTGGACATGGGCAAAAGAGGATGGGTGCTAGATTGAAAAACAAGAAAAATGAAATGAAAGTTGGTATCTGATGGAAAATCTCTGTCTGGCCGAGACAGAAAGACAGAAACTAAAATAGACCTTCTTCATAGTTATTATGGACTGGCCATTAGACGAACTGCAGCTCTGAATGATGTTACAGCAATGAGAGAAGCTGTATTGGCCACCTACTTTCTTTATAAGTTGTTCAAAGATGACCACCCTCTTAAAGGACTTTTCCCTAAAGGAGCACGTTTTTGAGCGGTTACCAAATAGGAAAAGAAAGTGGTCCAATATACCATCATAAGCATGTGAGCCTCCCCATGAACCATGGACCTTGCCATAGGTGGGGAGGCTTGCGTGCCTCAACGATACATCTAGCCATACCGTAGGTGCAACCACAACGGAGGGGTATCTGTTGAGAGGCCAGACAAACGTGTGGTTCCTGAAGAGGGGCAGCAGCCTTTTCAGTAGTTGCAGGGGCAACAGTCTGGATGATGGACTGATCTGGCCTTGTAACACTAACCAAAATGGCCTTGCTGTTCTGGTACTGCGAACGGCTAAAAGCAAGGCGAAACTACAGCCCTAATTTTTTCCGAGGGCATGCATCTTTACTGTATGATTAAATGATTATGGCGTCCTCTTGGGTAAAATATTCCGGAGTCCCCCATTCGGATCTCCGGGCGGGGACAACTCAAAGTGATGTCATTATCAGGAGAAAGAAAACTGGCATCCTACAGATCGGAGCGTGGAATGTCAGATCCCTTAATCGGGCAGGTAGGTTAGAAAATTTAAAAAGGGAAATGGATGGGTTAATGTTAGATATAGTGGGAATTAGTGAAGTTCGGTGGCAGGAGGAACAAGACTTTTGGTCAGGTGAATACAGGGTTATAAATACAAAATCCAATAGGGTTAATGCAGGTGCAGGTTTAATAATGAATAAAAAAATAGGAGTACGGGTATGATACTACAAACAGTATAGTGAACGCATTATTGTGGCCAAGATAGACACGAAGCCCACGCCTACTACAGTAGTACAAGTTTATATGCCAACTAGCTCTGCAGATGACGAAGAAATTGATGAAATGTATGATGAGATAAAAGAAATTATTCAGGTAGTGAAGGGAGACGAAGATTTAATAGACATGGGTGACTGGAATTCATCAGCAGGAACAGGGAGAGAAGGAAACATAGTAGGTGAATATAGATTGGGGCTAAGAAATGAAAGAGGAAGCCGTCTGGTAGAATTTTGCGCAGAGCCAACACTTGGTTCAAGAATCATGAAAGAAGGTTGTAAACATGGAAGAACCCTGGAGATACTAAAAGGTATCAGATAGATTATATAATAGTAAGACAGAGATTTAGGAACCAGGTTTTAAATTGTAAGACTTTTCCAGAGGCAGATGTGGATCTGACCACAATCTATTGGCTATGAACTGTAGATTAAAACTGAAGAAACTGCAAAAAGGTGGGAATTTAAGGAGATGGGACCTGGATAAACTGAAAGACCCAGAGGTTCTACAGAGTTTCGGTGAGAGCATAAGGGAACAATTGACAGGACTGGGAGAAAGAAACACAGTAGAAGAAGAATGAGTAGCTTTGAGGGATGCAATAGTGAATACAGCAGAGGATCAAATAGGTAAAAAGACGAGGGCTTGTAGAAACCCTTGGGTTACAGAAGATATACTGAATTTAATTGATGAAAGAAGAAAATATAAAAGTGCAGTAAATGAAGCAGGCAAAAAGTAATACAAACGTCTCAAAAATGAGATCGACAGGAAGTTCAAAATGGCTAAGCAGGGATGGCTAGAGTACAAATGTAAGGATGTAGAGGCTTATCTCACTAGGGTTAAGATATATACTGCCTACAGGAAAATTAAAGAGACCTTTGGAGAAAGGAGAACCACTTGCATGAATATCAAGAGCTTTGATTGGAAACCCAGTTCTAAGCAAAGAGGGGAAAGCAGAAAGGTGGAAGGAGTATATAGAGGGTCTATACAAGGGCGACGTACTTGAGGACAATATTATGGAAATGGAAGAGGAGGTAGATGAAGCTGAAATGGGAGATATGATACTGCGTAAAGAGTTTGACCGAGCACTGAAAGACCTGGGTCGAAACAAGGCCCTCGGAGTAGACAACATTCCATTAGAACTACTGACAGCCTTGGGAGAGCCAGTCCTGACAAAACTCTACCATCTGGTGAGCTAGATGTATGAGACAGGCGAAATACCCTCAGACTTCAAGAAGAATATAATAATTCCAATCCCAAAGAAAGCAGGTGTTGATAGGTGTGAAAGTTACCGAACTATCAGTTTAATAAGTCACAGCTGCAAAATACTAACGCGAATTCTTTACAGACGAATGGAAAAACTGATAGAAGCCGACCTCGGGGAGGATCAGTTTGGATTCCGTAGAAATGTTGGAACACGTGAGGCAATACTGACCCTACGACTTATCTTAGAAGAAAGATTAAGGAAAGGCAAACCGACGTTTCTAGCATTTGTAGACTTGGAGAAAATTTTTGACAATGTTGATTGGAATACTCTCTTTCAAGTTCTGAAGGTGGCTGGGGTACGATACAGGGAGCGAATGGCTATTTACAGAAAGCAGATGGCAGTTATAAGAGCCGAGAGGTATGAAAGGGAAGCAGTGGTTGGGAAGGGAGTGAGACAGGGTTGTAGCCTTCCCCGATGTTGTTCAATCTGTATATTGAGCAAGCAATAAAGGAAACAGAAGAAAAATTCGGAGTAGGTATTAAAATCCATGGAGAAGAAATAAAAACTTTGAGGTTCGCCGATGACATTGTAATTCTGTCAGGGACAGCAAAGGACTTGAAAGAGCAGTTGAACGGAAATGACAGTGTCTAGATAGGAGGGTATAAGATGAACATAAAAAAAGCAAAACGAGGATAATGGAATGTAGTCGAATTAAATCGGGTGATGCTGCGGGAATTAGATTAGGAAATGAGACACATAAAGTAGTGAAGGAGTTTTGCTATTTGGGGGGCAAATTAACTGATGATGGTGGAAGTAGAGAGGATATAAAATGTAGACTGGCAATGGCAAGGAAAGCGATTCTGAAGAAGGAAAATTTGTTAACATCGAGTATAGATTTAAATGTCAGGAAGTCGTTTCCGAAAGTATTTGTATGGAGTGTAGCCATGTATGGAAGTGAAACGTGGACAATAGATAGTTTAAACAAGAAGAGAATAGAAGCTTTCGAAATGTGGTACTACAGAAGAATGCTGAAGATTAGATGGGTAGATCACATAACTAATGAGGAGGTATTGAGTAGAATTGGGGAGAAGAGGAGCTTGTGGCACAACTTGGCTAGAAGAAGGGATCAGTAGGTAGGACATGTTCTGAGACATCGAGGGATCACCAGTTTAGTATTGGAGGGCAGCGTGGAGGGTAAATAACGTAGTGGGAGACCAAGAGATGAATGCACTAAGCAGATTCAGAAGGATGTAGGTTGCAGTAGGTACTGGGAGATGAAGAAGCCTGCACAAAATAGAGTAGCATGGAGAGCTGCATCAAACCAGTCTCAGGACTGAAGACCACGACAACAACAAGCATCTGAGCCTGTTATGAATGACATAAAACCAATTTTTAGAGACGTGAGTGGCCCTAGTTTTCTTAGTAAATTTCTTCATTGTGGCACTCAGATTACAAATGAAAGTTTCAACCATAGCATATGGGATAATTACCCAGGAGTGTTTTTGTAGGTCTAAATACATTAAAAGTCGGTGTAATAAATGCAGTGATATGTTTCAATGGTGAAGTGATAGGAAGGTTGGAAGTCCTGGGTCCGCAGCTCGTGGTCGTGCGGTAGCGTTTCCGCTTCCCGCGCCTGGGTTCCCGGGTTGGATTCCCGGCGGGGTCAGGGATTTTCTCTGCCTCGTGATGACTGGGTGTTGTGTGATGTCCTAGTGCTCAGAGCCATTTGAACCATTTTTTTGGAAGTCCGGAGAAATTTAAGCAAGAAATGTGGCTCAGATATGGAAGATTAATTGCTTGCGTGTTAGAGATAACTGGTACACGAAGCTGAATGATTCGCTCTTCAAGTTACCAAAGAAGCAAGAAGTGCTAAAAGAATGCCAAGAGGTAGCTTGAAGATGAAGAAACGCTGCAGGTTGAAGACTATGCTTCAGGAATGTTCTGAGGCACAGTTTAATTGGACTCATATCTTCATTCGCAATTTCCCGCATGTTGTATTTTTCAGAATTCAGGTATAAATATTTCCTAAAGCTTATAAAGCATTGCTCAAATTTTTTTCTGTAACTTGCGATACTCCACACTTATGCAATAGACCTAAGCTTTATTGCAGAATCAACTAAATTATAGACAAAATAACATTCTTAATGGGAAACAAATCATAGAAATTAAAGTGGTAGATGTGATATTTTTTTATCCTTAAATAGGTCTAGTACCTCAACCATCATGTCGTGCATAACTGATAAAAATGAGGTCTCCCTCAAATTTAAACATTGGATTAAATGGTATATTAATTTGAGGTACCATTTTGGAAAAAAATTACATTATTTTCTTTTTAATAACCTTAAGCAGGTTGCAAAATGTTCAAAATATTTCTAACTTGTTTAGAAAGTGTGCCGCATTACCTGATATTAAAAAAAATCCGAAAAATATTTACATTGCAAACAGTGCCTGAAAGAAACAGGTGTTGATTTTTACATAATATTGAGCCGGAAAAGTGCCCTGTATCCTTAACAGTGTGCAGATGGGAGTGCAGGAATGAATTGTTCAATGTCCTGGTATTTCTCTAGTAACATCTAAGTGTCTACGTTTTGCGAGAAGAATAAGAGGCTGGACCAGCTGATGGACGTCTTTGTACCACCAATATTTCACAGGCAGTTATTCTGAGGGAAAGACAGGTCTATAGGCTCATACGCAACTGGAACGGATTGATCAACAATCCCTTTTCTTTCTCTCAGTGTCTTTCGAATGTGCAGGTATCCCTCTTTGTCGGAGTTTCAAGAGGCATAGAAAAGAGCACTATGAACAGCGAGTCCTCAAAGCCTGGTGAAACCTTAGATCCACAGGCTTGGGCATGTTTAGGATGGGGTGGTCTCCAGAAAAGTATTTTACTATTGTTCACAGGGTTGGTATTTCTGGCATAACTGGAAAATATATCTCAGAACATTTCAGTTTGTAGGTGGGAAGCAGAAACCATATTGTTTAACGTCCTCGTATTTCTTCTAGTGACATTACCACCCAGTCCGTCCAAGAAGGGTAACAGTGCTTTGGAGAAGTTGAGAAATGTCTTTGAACCACTCGGTAATGGTTTCTACACGTCAAATGCCGCCTGTTTAGTTCTGGGAAGTACGCTTGCTGACCTTCTTTTTCCATGTTTAAAGTCGTTTGTGGCGCTTAAGTGTGCATATGTCCTGGAGCTGCCAGACAACAACAATGCAAGTTAGCGCTAACGTACGTCCCCTGAGCATTACAAGCTGCTGCAGACAGTCAGAAAGGCCCGTGGGATAATACACAACTACAGTCCATGTGACCAAAGTGGCTGGCCGACATCGAGTGCCTGACTGTGCTAGACCTTAATAGTTAATATGGAGACCACTGGGTGGCGTATGCATGCAGTTCGAGTGTCAGCTAACGTGGAAGTTCCAACAGATACCACGTGGAATCGCTTGTGGTGCCTGCATGCTCAAATGCATAGCTTGCAGTCAGCCACATGCTGCCACATGATGGTGACACAGAGGGCTGTGTGCTCACAGCAGTCAGAGAGCGTTCAACACTCATGGATGGTGCACATATAGTGTGCGATCCTTACACTCAGTTTGCAGTATGTAGGGTGCCTGTTTACCATCGGCAAGTGAAGGTTACGAGTGTTGACCAACATGTTTAGATCTTTATATGGTCTGTAGATGAAGTTTAGGCGAGATTTTTACCTGTATTTGTGTACCTTTTTCTGCATTATTTACGGAAACTTTATAGCTGCCAGTTTTTAGGTGTACTGTTTTTGCAGTAGATGTTGGAGTCTGTAGCTGTGCATATACATGTTGATTATTTTTTAATTTACCTAGATTGATGATTTGTAGCATTTTAATTAGGGCATATAGTTGTTGTTTGACCCAAAAGAGTAATAATGGCACCTTCCTGAACTTTAGCCGCCAATTTCTGGTGGTATTGGAAATTCTTCCCTCAGGATAACACATGCACATTTTAAAAAAATATGGAACAAAGAGAACCTTCCACACCAACAGACTGAGGTTTTCCTGCCACTTCCCAGGTGGGGTATGAGGAAAGGGAGGGGAGGTATGGGGAGGGGAGGGTGGTGTGAGAGGGGTGGGGGAGGAGACAGGGGAATAGGGAGCTGGGGGAGGGGAAAACCATCTTCCAGCGATGTCATAATTGCGGTACTGCAGCATTAACCACCGCCATCTTGAATAAATTTGGCAACAATGCAGACTCACCCACTTCGATCCGGGCACCACTACTGACAGTGTCATCCAAAATGGCAGCCAGCCAGAACTGTCACCTGGGAGTGTTTCAGTCGCTGCCTGAAAGTCATATTAGATATTCAGTACATTCTCTTTTGTACTTGTAATCCACAGTTGCCAGGTCTTTGTGCAGTAAAATGTCAATTTATCGAGGCTCACGGACTACAGTGCGTATTTTTGTAATTGTTAATCGAGGTAGGTAGTCATGGAACTAAATACAGTTGAAGTTCACAGCTAGGATTAGCTCCCTACTTACATATTCGACTTTGCCACTGTACATGAAGAAATCTCTCCTCTGCCAGGCCA
Source organism: Schistocerca nitens (assembly GCF_023898315.1). Lineage (NCBI taxonomy): Eukaryota > Metazoa > Arthropoda > Insecta > Orthoptera > Acrididae > Schistocerca > Schistocerca nitens. Next base: position 543,865,178 of record NC_064619.1, on the reverse strand, counting down.
ATAAAGGTATGTCGTAGGACAATTGTAGTATGCCCATTTGTTTTTTCGCTACAGGGTTCTTCGACTAAGCTACTCTGGCGGAAGGGTTGAAGGTCTTCATTTACATCTCTTGCGACTTCATATTTATTTTTTCTGTTTATGATTTCTAATGTATTAAATCATTCGTTAGATATTCCTGTCCTTTGCATCCTTAAGGGCCCACTTTGTGCTTAAAAAATTTTAGTGGACGGGGAATCCGGGCTCTAAAGACGTGGTGCGAGCTAAACCCTTTTTACTCGAGGGTATGCCACGTCCTGCTTTAGTGCATTACGCGAGATGTGTTGGCAGGTAGCGTCATATCTGCGTACAAGCCTTCGTATTTCCTCTACCTCGACCATACTCACATTTATTTGAGTGGTCGAATGCTGTTTCTGCGATGTAACTCCTATATGTGTGGGACTGCGGCTTCCTTGCTTGTCGCTCATGTTTGTCCAATTTCGAAACGTGATAGGTATTTTTTTTTGTGTGGGACAGGCGTTCAAACTGATGTTTCGTTGCCCATTGAATGTGCCATATGTTGTACCGTGTCATAAAGCCATGTTACCGTATGTCAGGACACTTGAAATCGAAACGAGATATTTTTCTTCACTGGGACCACAAGTGATCCCATTCTGCATACAGGAATAGACAAAATAATGTGAACATCTGTACTTACTTGGAAATGGTTTATTAATAAGGAGTTGGACCCCCATCTGCGCGTGATACAGATGCAATTCTTCTTGGAATACTGGCATATAACGATTGCATAGTCTCCAGTGCAATGTTATGCCACTCTTCGATCAGAACCTCTTCTAACTCCTGTACTGACGAGGGAGGCGCATATCTGATCAGGAGTCTGCACTCCAATACCGCCCACGAGGTTTGGATGTTCAAGTCCGGGGACTACGCTGGCCAGGGAAGACGCTGCAGTTGAGTTGCATGCTCCTCATATCACGATTGTACTGTTCTGGCTGTGTGAATGGGTGATTTATCGTACTGAAATATTGCATCATTGCTGGGGAACAACATTTGAATCATGGGGTGCACCTGATCACCTAAAATTAGTAATGGCCTATGAGTGTAATTATGGGGCCAGCAGAATACCATGATATGGCGGCCCACACCGTCACACTTTCACCTCCAACGTGAAACGTTGGAATCAAGCAATCAGGATTGTAGGCTTGTTGTGGTGTTCTCCAGAAGTAAAAAAGACCCAATATTGGAAATAACGAAAACGTTGACTCGTCGGACCATATGACGTGTTTCCACTGATCCACCGTCCAGGATTTATATTCCTGACCCCATGTTTTACACTTCTCTGCGTTGGATGTCGTCACTAATAATTTCGGTATAGCAACTCGTCCTTGATATTTGCTTTATGGAGCTATCGCCGGACAGTGCCGATAGATACTGGGTCTCGAAGATGCCATTGAGCCCTGCAGTTACTTTAGCCTCCGTACTTTTGTGTTGTTTTGACAGAAATCGTGTTAGCGTACGACGTTCTCTGACATTTAGTTTTGTTTTTCGCCTACTATTTCGCTACAAAATGATGTCTCTCTATGTTTTGAGCAGGCTGTCATGACTGTTGAAACAGCTGCTCTTGAAACATTCAATAAGTTGATACTTCCTGGCAGATTAAAACTGTGTGCTGGACCGAGACTCGAACTCGGGACTTTTGCCTTTCGTGGGCAAGTGTAAGGTTCGCAGGAGAGCTTCTGTAAAGTTTGGAAAGTAGGAGACGAGGTACTGGCAGAAGTAAAGCTGCGAGGACTGAGCGTGAGTCGTGCTTGGTTAGCTGATATGGTAGAGCACTTGCCAGGGAAAGGCAAAGGTCCTGAGTTCGATTCTCGGTGCCGGCCGCGGTGGTCTCGCGGTTCTAGGCGCGCAGTCCGGAACCGCGCGACTGCTACGGTCGCAGGTTCGAATCCTGCCTCGGGCATGGATGTGTGTGATGTCCTTAGGTTGGTTAGGTTTAAGTAGTTCTAAGTTCTAGGGGACTGATGACCTAAGATGTTAAGTCCCATAGTGCTCAGAGCCATTTGAACCATTTGAAAACAACAGTCGGGGAAGTTCTAACAATCATTAAAACTACTCGACGACAAAAATCCGCTCCTTGGTCATAGGACTGTACGAACATTGCCGTCCTTGCAAAATCTCTTTCCACTGTGTTCTTTTAGCTTTCTGAAAAGATGGAGCTGGCACGATGCAAGATCTGGACATTCCGATCAGCATCGCCTACGTCTGTGCGGCCTTGGTCAGATTGTTCGCTCGTTTCACTACGGCTAGACGCGACATTGCATTTGGTCCATATACCGGCAGAATTTCACGATGAATATGTGAGGTATTTAGAGGTATTTAGAATCACACTACCCCAAATACAACTTGGGTTCACGTTTCCGTTTACAGCGCTGTCGTGGCCGCGAATAGCAGCTCCTCAAAGCTAGACTTCTCTCCAGGCACAGGGACTGAGCGGTCAGCCTAAACACAAGGCGCAGCGAGTCCGTTATAAGATTCTAGATGCCTACTTCACAACTCGGTAGTAGAACGGGATCTGTGTTTCACGCGAAACAGCACATGGGTCAGATAATACAGAACTTGACATCTCTGTGCACCAGGATGTAAGGCGTGTACCACGTTTCACCAACGACAGATCCGGCCAAGGCCAGTCGAAATTCTAGTTCCATTTCCTGTCGCAGTCGTAGTTAGAGCTCAAGTTCACTGCATTTCACCTGACGCTTCTCATCGATAACACGCTCCGCCGCCAAGGAAGTGACAATAAAGCAAAGAAGCAGTGGTATCGATTGGACAGAGTGCAGGCCTGGCACATATTAGGACTATTCTTCAACAGTATCCTAATGTTGAGTATGTGTATTATTGAAAAAAGTAAGTGTTTGGGAAATGTAATCAGTCTTCATTTCGGTAGATTACATTTCAGTTCTTTTAATGCATCCGTTCCTGATGCTACTGATTGGGAGTTGCGCCATAATTACCAGCTGCACTTCGAGGTTTGTTATCAACGTGCAATGGAAGCTACAGCTCACGCAATTTGAATTGCACTCTGTAATATACTTACTGAACGTATCACAGCAGACCCGTGTGTGTTGGATACCCAGACCATGTGCTCTCTTACAGCAATACAACACTCTTATTGTGCAATGGTCTCCTCATGGGACGGCTTGTGTAGCTTACTGTTATAACTGTAACAGTAAGAGACGAATGCGGATTTGTTCGTCTTCCTGGTTAAGACTGAGAAGGTGAACCGAAGTGACAAACGTTATTCCCATGAGCCACACACGTAGAGACTATGTAGACGTAAAACTATTGTGAGATGTGAACTGTACTAATCGGTGGTGAATAACAAATCACACCCCATTCTATCACTAAAATGTATTGGGGGATATCATTGACTGTATTAAAATGCTACTACGTCATATGCATGACAGAAGATGAAAATGTGAAATTGGAAAACTAATGCAAGATGAAAAAGAAAAAGGGTTTAATAGGAGTGCGTAAGCCGCCGGCCGTACTGTTTATTGATTTGTAGTTGATTATTACTTGCTGTAGTCTGACCGGTTGGAAAATTAGTCTTCGAACATTCATAAGTAGGTTTTGATGGTGAACTTACTCACAAACGCATCTGTCAATAACTAAATTTCTACCGTCAGCCTGCAGCGAATATTATATCCATTCTCCTACCGTGTTCTATACATAACCCCCTTCAAAATATTATAACAATGAAGAATTTGTAATATGTGAACACATTTGTACGACACAGTAAGTTTATTGCACTTTGAATTCTAATGTCACAAGACTACTTGTTCTGAGGTCATTACACTGTAATTACTCGCTCATCTATCACGAGCTTGCTGTGCGATCGACGTTTAATTATATAACATCTCCCCAGATACGAAATTAGGCTTGAGCTTCAACAGTCTCACTCTGCCACACAAACACACACACATGCGCGCACATCCAAACACACACACACACACACACACATACGCATACGCGTCCCATTCGCGTGATAGCTTTGGAGTGATTCCCTACAATCTTTCCGTAAAATACTTCAATTTTATATGCGATCGTGAGAAGTGCGGGCACTCGGCATCTGCCCTGCAGGCATGTCCCTGCTCTAAACCCACTTCATCTCTCCAAACGATCTCCAGGCGCCAATCTCTCCCTTCTAGCACTCTGAGGCATCCAGTCAGCAATGCCACTGTAAAGAATCTTAAGAGGAAATCGTTATCTGTATCCTTAGAGGCATCAGTTATACAAACAATTATTTGAAACTGTCACAACACTCACAGCAAAGATTCCTTGTTTGTTATATCAGATCCGTGGCGCCATTCACTTTGTAGACAGTTCTGTCTGGCGCCAGTGGCTCAAGGGTAGTATCGACTATCCTTCTTGCAGCCCCATTGCCAATATCCATGAAGAAGATTTGGTAACTGTCGATTGTGTCCTTAGAAGGTCTTTGCTTGCCGATATATATATGAGGCCCGCTGGCCCAAAGGAGGATTGGCGGTAGCGTCGCGACAAGAGGTGGTCACGAGGTCCGAGCTGCCGAAGCCATGAGCTGCGCAAGGAGGGCCTGCACAGAACGAAGATACCGGTGTACTTTAGCAGGGCCAGCGTCGACAATAAGCAGCAGGCCGACATCCCGTAGGTTGGTTGGCAACATTCGTGTCGAATGGCCGCTCGTGGCCTGCCTGCCCTCTTCTACCTGGATTTTATCGGCACCACTCAGTAACCGCTGCGAAGCACCGTGGATCCATGGGTTTGCTGATAAAGGGAGGTAACATTCTGTAATCCTAGTGGTGATTTTTGTCATTGTCTACAAGAGCTCTTTATTATTTTCTGGTTTGTACCCAACCCTCAGAGTTTTACTCGGTCGGCTCTTTGGTCGTAAAGATAGGTCGCAGTATTGTACTAAGAAACTAGCTGTAGTTTGAAAATTTATCGCGCACTTATATTTCCTTTCCTTCCTGGTATATACCCGATGATTAATGTTCTAATCAATCAGCTCCTGGTTGTAAATATAGCGGGAACAATTATACTAAGGCACAGGTCACCGTTAAACAAAACGTGGGGCCTTGTTATTAGATTTGGATGTTAACTGGTTTAAATCTTTGATTGTAATTACATTACTAAGTCATTGGTTGTAATCTGAACAACCTGTCGTACTAAGCTGTACGTTGCTGTGTTTGAAAGACCGGGAGATTGTTAGTGTATTTTAGCTGAATCTTGTGGTTCCGCCAAGTGAGTCTCTTGTAATGTTTTTAGACTTTCCTTCAGAGCCGGCCGGGGTGGTCGAGCGGTTCTAGGCGCTACAGTCTGGAACCGCGTGATGACCTCCGAAAATAAGTCCCATAGTGCTCAGAGCCTTTTTTTTCCTTCAGAGCGGTCTTAATAATTGACAATCAGTTTAATTTTAACAATATTAGCCAACTGTCCCCAGAGCTTTAGTCAAAATAAGATTGGGTCGAGTTTCATTTCACTCAACCTGCTTCAGTTTACATTTGATGTTTCATTATTTTGGGACACTGTCGAATTATTCTCCTTTGTCCACAGCCGCACCATGTGTCCACCTCAGTGTCCCGGTATTTCGTACCTAAAACAGGGTCAGATCGGGTATGAACTGAGCATTGAGCAACAAAATGTTCACGGTACGGTGGGGGAGCCGGCAGCCAGGCTACGGGCCACGTTGTCAACACCACTCTCCGTTTCTGTCAGCACGGTTGGCGAGGTGAGCCAAAATTTACAAACTGTCACGGTAGGATTAAATCTGTTGCAAAAAAACCTTTCCTTTCTCCAAAATAATCAATCAACCGTCAGGCAGGTGAACCGCATTCATGCACAATTAGTCCACCTGGGCAATAGAGTAAAGGATCTTAAACATCTAGAACCGAGCCTTGAACAGTTAGCACGTGTTATTCAGTTAAATAGTCTTTTGTTTGATTTTCAAACACAAACTGCAGCTTTAGAATAAGAAAGTGTGGCTGACAATCCAATGGCCGAAAGTGGATCCGTCGCCCGAGTTCCAAGTGATCAGACTGGGGAATATTTTGCCTCTCTAACCCGATGATGTGTCTCTTAAATAGTATTCGGGAATCGTCAATTGAAACCTTAGAAAGTATGCAATAGGTATTGTGGCTGCTAGTTAAGTTTGAGTCCCGTGCTGACGCATTAAGGATCCCCCATCACATAGTACTTATCGCACTCTACCCGTTAGCACGCGGTAGCGTAAGTAAGCTGTTTTCCGAAACCTTACAGCAGGGTAAGACGATCGGGCAACTGAGGCAATCTATCGTGGACGGGAAGATATTACACTGTATGCGCAATGGGCTACAGTTTAAATATTATTGGCGCGTGCTGGACTCCCGCGAACCGTTGTTTGAATATGTAGAGCGGCTTCGTGAGGCAGTATCAGCACCACGTATGGATGTTCCCGAGGCGAATTTAGTTGCTAATGTCTTGGAAGGTCTTCGGCCTGAAGATAGGTCTCGGATCGCTCTCTTTCCTCGTCCGGTCTCTCTTCGTGAGTCAGAGAATCTTGCTAACTTGTTATGAAGTTGTCTTTTGCCGACAACCAGCGAAATCAGTTAAAGGGGGAACATCAAGACTTATCTCAGGTCCAGCTTGTAGCATGACAGGCAGAGTGCGCGGTTCAATGAAATCAGAGGCTTGTTTTAGGTGCGGCGCACGTGACCATTTAATACGAGGATGCCCGGTTCCAAGGACGCCTCGCGCTGAGAATCGAGAAACGACGCCAGGCGGGGGTGGGGTCGCATCCTCTGAGACAGGGATGGTGTAGGCGTATACAGGTAGCCACCACGCGTACCTTACCATTTGTTTGTGCGGCTATAGGGTATGAACCGTTGTGTGGACTACTTCATTCTGGTATCTCTGTGTCACCTCTTAATTACGAGTGGTTTATTGAATATGGACGCTTATGTAGGTTATCTCCAGTACGTCCCGCAATTGAGACATGTCGGATGGCCAATGGCCAAGAGCTACCTCTGTGCGGGGAAGTGCGGGGAAATCTTTCCATGTGTGAATTTTCATGGTCTGTCAAGTTGTTATTAGTTAATAGACTGGTGCCTGGCTTAATTCTGGGGCATGATTTCATCCGTAAGACCGGTATGGTGTTAGATTTTTATACCCGGACCTTTTATATCAAATTTCCCCCAAACGATCGAATAGCCTTTTGTTCATGTGCTCAAGTGTGGGTGGGACGTGACACCAGTAGTAACACGTGCCTGCTTGGCACAGACCACAAGGGAAACAGTTAAATTAACTTTTGGGAGAATTTCCTGACGTGCTTTGTGACGGGTGGGGAGTCACCGACATCATTAGATACCATATTCGTGTCGTGGATGACGTGCCGATTCGCCAGTATCCGTACCTCTTGTCACCACCTAAGATAAGATATTGCGGCACGAAATTGAGGGCTTGTTAAAGGGACGGAGTCATAAGACCGTCCACCTCTCCCTATGCATCCAACATTTTCTTAGAACGTAAAGACCAGGGGAGTAATTTCCGACCTGTGGTTGATTACAGGCTCCTCAGTAAAAAGGTGATCTTGAAATTGGTGTGACTCCCTGATCTCCACAACTGTTTCACCTGGTTTTCTGGAGCATTTCGGTTTACGTTGTTAGATCTTAATCCGGCTTATTACCAGATAACCTTGACGAAGGAATCTGAGCATCTCACCGCCTTCGCCACGGATTGGAATTTATATGAATTGAACCGGGTTCCGTTTGGTTTGTCAACCGGTGCAGCAATTTCATCCTGGTTATTGGACGCCACGGATTGGAATTTATATGAGTTCAACCGGGTTCCGTTTGGTTTGTCAACCGGTGCAGAAATTTTATCCCGGTTATTGGATAAAATCTTAGGTGATTTTAAGTTTAATTGTGTCTTCAATTATATGGACGATGTGGTCATATTTAGTGCCTCCTCTGAAGAGCATTTAAAGCACATCCGGAAGGTACTATCTAGTCTCAGTGATGCGGCGCTGACTGTGAAACCCTCAAAGATAACTTTGGCTAAGAGCCAAGTGTCTTTTTTGGATCACTTGGCGTCTGGGGACGGAATTAGCACTGATCAGGAACGCACTAAGGGGTTGAGGAATTTTCCGCAGCCACGAAATAAGAGGGAGGTGGGCCGATTTGTAGGAATGGCTAATTACTTCCGCAGATTTGTCACAAACTTTGCGCAACTTGCAGCTCCGTTATATCTGTTACGCAGAAATAATGCGAAATTCGTTTGGGCGGAAAGTCAGCAGGCATCCTTTGAAAGAATTAAAACTGCGATTGCCAACCCACTGGTTTTAGCAGCAGTTGACTTTAAGAAAAGCTTTGTGGTCCATACTGATGCCTGCAATACTGGCGTGACGGCAGTTCTTTTACAGGAAGATCTGGATATCAGGCATCCGTTAGCATTTTCTTCTCGATGTCTCGAGGGGCCTCAATTACTCGGTATATGAGCAGCTGTGTTATTTGCCCTGGAAAAATTTCGATTCTATCTCGAACATCGTGAATTTGACCTAGAGACGGATAATCAAGCCCTCCTTAGTTTGGTCCTAGCTCGTCCTAGGAAGACAGGGCGTATCGCGAGTTGGGCAGTCCGCATTTCGGCTTTCGATTTTAAGGTTCGGCTCGTTAAGGGATCTGATAATCAGGTTGCTGACGCACATAGCAGCTTGATGGGGAATAGCCGGACAGTCATCTAGTATTTACGATCCTAACTGAGGTACACCAACTGTTTAATAATTTGAAAACTGAACAAGAACAATTGTGGGGGGGGACTCAGGAAGTAAATACTAGATGGAGAGGAATCCAGTGACTATTTTCTGAAGAACGACATTCTGTGCAACCGCAAGGGTAGGTCTGGGGAAGCTAGAATTTGTCTCCAACGAACCTTAGTTATTTCGATCTTCCGGGACTTCCATGACTCTCCAGTACGAGGGCATTTAGGTCTGTATAAAACCTTAGGAGCAGCTGACATGGCAGACACTTTATAAAGTCATTAGAGGTTTAGGCAAAGAATGCTGAGATTTTAAGAAGGGAAAATCAAGTAACTCCATGGCGAAGGGATTGCTGCAGTCCGAACTAGAAGAACATCCGTTGGACAAATTGTTTGTTGATTATGTAGGCCCGCTTCCCCGGACGATAAAATGCAATTCGTATATTCTCTTAGTGGCGGACGCCTTCTCCAGGTTCGTTCGGTTTATAACTAGCTGGGGTGTGACCGCTCTTATCACCATCTCTCATCTTACTAACATATTTACTTGGTTCGGGCTACCGCTAGCGTTGGTTAAGGATAAAGCTCCTGGATTTCTGGGCAAGGTCGTTTAGACAATTCTGTTTTGGCAATGGGATAAAACATGTTACCGCCATACCTTATTATCCTCAGGGTTCCTATGCCGAAAGGATTAACCGCAACTTGAAGTCAGTGCCGATTATTTACCACCATAAATCGCGCAAGAAGTGGGATACCACCTTGTCCGGGTTAAACTTAGCGTTCACCTCCGCACGGCATGAAGCATCCCACGACACCCCAGGTAGCCTAATTATCGAATATTCCTTGAACTCTCCGCTCTCCACATTAATGGGAGATAAATAATCTTTTACCTCCATCCATCACTCCGGAGCTTCTAAAGGAGAAATGCGGGTGAGTTCGGCCAAATATTAGGAAGGCTCATGATCGTCAGGTCTGTCGCTATAATAGAAACAAGCGCCGGTTTCAGGGGAAGACGGAGGATCTTTTCTACATCAGAGAATTTCCTGGTCGGATTTAACGGGTTGCAAGCTTAGCGAAGCTAGCCCCGCGTTTCCTAGGTCCATATTCCACTGTCAAAATTTTAAGACCGGTCAATGTTTTGGGCAGGGATCCGGGCAAGGTGAAGCTCATAAGGGTTCATCTCACTCAGATTAAACATTCCAGCAGGGTTATTAGCCCAGGGGGAGACTTGTTTGAGAGGCGGAGGTTGAGCCGTGGCGCCATTCATTTCTGTCTGGTGCCACTGGCTCAAGGGTAGTATCGACTATCCCTCTTGCAGCCCTTTGTCAATATCTATGAGGAAGAGTTGGTATCTGTGTGTTGTGTCTATAGAAAGTCTTTCCTTGCCAATATGTACAGGGGGTTCGCTGGCCCGAAGGAGGAGGGCACGAAGTTTGGAGATTGGTGGTAGCGTCGCGACAAGAGGTGGTCACGAGGTCCGAGCGGCAGAAGCCACGACTTGCGCAAGGAGGGCCTGCGCAGAGCGAAGATACCGGAGTAGTTCACCGGGGGCAGCGTCGACTACTAGCAGCAGGCCGACATCCCGTCGGTTGGTTGGCAACATTCGTGTCGGACGACCGCTCGTGGTTTGGGTGCCCTCTTCCACATTGCTTTCATCCGTACCACACAGTAACTCTGCGACAGACGGTGGATCCATGGAAATGTTTGCTGATGAAGGGGAGTAACATTCTGTAATCCTCTTGGTTATTTGTGTCATTGTCTACCTGACCTCATTATTTCCTGATTTGTACCCAACCCTCCGAGTCTTACTCTGTAGGCTCTTGCCCCGTAAATATGGACAGTAGTATTGTACTAAGAAACTAACTGTCATTTGAAAATTTGTTCCACAATTATTTTGCCTTATCTTCCTTGTTTATACCCGATCATTAATGTTCTAAAGAATCAGCTCCTGGTCGTAAATACAGCCGGAATAATTATACTAAGGCACAGGTCACCGTTAAACAAAACAGGGGCCTTGTAGTTAGATTTAGATATTAACCGGTTCAATTCTTTGATTGTAATTATATTTCTAAGTCATTAGTTGTAATCTAAACGACCTGTTGTACTAAGATGAACGTTGCTGTGTTTGAAAGACCGGGTCATTATTAGTGTATTTGAGCTGGATCTTGTGATTCCGCAAAGTGAGTTCTCTTGTAATAAGTGTTCACAAGTAACGTTTTAAGACGTTCCTCCAGAGCGGCCTTAATAACTGACAGTCAGTTTAATTTTGATAATATTAGCCAACTGTAACCAGGGCTTTAGCCAAAATAAGATCGTCAAAAGGGACGGGTTGTGATCCAGTTGCACCGTGGATGTCGATTGAAATTAAGAGGTTGGTTGCTTTGAAGTAAGCCTTATCATTGTTTCCTAACCTCTTTAACCTTTAAGCACAGGTGAGCATCTTAACCCCGAACCTTTCGACATACAGGTTTCAAATTAAATGTTACGTAATCTGTTTTCAGTAATTTAATCACTCTTGTCGTCAATGGTGCTTACATAGGTTTCAAGTGTTGCAGAAGGGCGTTTAATAACAGAGACCGTGTCCAGCGCGGTAGTAAACACCGCTGTTTCACACGATAACGGGCGGGCTGCAGGTCTGGCCGTCTTGTAATCATTGTCATATTGTTGCAGATTTGATTTCTTTACAAAATCTTATTCATTTGAAGGCCTAGGGTCAAAAGAATTTTGCAAATTTGTTTATTTTCTAAAAAAACAATGTTTATGGTTATACATTGTTAAAGAGCAGGTTGTGTGGAATAGAAAATTAGATTGGTGGGTCCTTCCTTCCACGCTTCCCTTAATTCCAGTGAGCCCCACCTCTCAGTATGCATGAATTGGAGGAAACTATAAACACAGCAAAAACTACAGTTCCAGATTAGCGTTAAACAGGATACAACACGAGATAAAGAAACTAAAGAGAGAAGCTCTTTCTCCAAACGAAAAAGACGATCAACGAGAAAATCTTCTGTAACAGGGTCTGCCAACTCAATTGCGGTGTGAAGAGAATATAAAAAGCGTATGATATAAACCTAGAATTAATTTGAATGAACACCTGTAAAATTTAGGTAAAGTTCAAGTGGATGAGGTATTAAGGAGAGGAGGATATTAGGAAATCTGATATCAGAAGAAGGAACTGGATTCTTTAATGTTAACTGTAGCTGTCAGAAATATTTCGTCAAGGAAGAGGTAGCAACTCAAACTAGAATTTTGTGATCAGGTTTTTTAGAGGATTAAATAAGTGTACTGTTTATTACTAAGGGACACTTCAGTAATATTACTACGGTCCATTACTTAAATATGAAGACCAGAGAGAAAAATTTGAGACGTCATTCTATCTGAGTCAATGAAGACAGGAAGCGTGATGCCTCTTCGCAAAGACAGGAATGGAAAGCTTCAGTAGAAAGACTGATTCCATATCCCGTTGAATGTAATAGCTGGAAGAGCTACCAGAGTTATATATTCTGGCTGGAGCAATACCATTTCTCATTAAAGAAATTTAGAAGTTTTCAAAAGTATGTGAATATGAGTCTATCTGGGTCTGTTTGTAAATCAGTAGATATAAAGACAGACAAACACTCACCGTTATTCGGAGAACTTCATAAACTCTACACATTATTGTTGCTGTGTTCTTTCCTAGGCCTGATTTGCATTTCTCCTCGCTGGTGGGTCCCGAGCAAGCCTCTTCAAATCTGAATAACTATTCTTAACCTAACTGCATCTGAACCTGCTTACCACAGACTAGCTTTAGTCTCCCTCTGCAGTATCTGCCCTCCGCATGTTCTTCATTCTCTGACACCTCAGATTGTGTCCTATTAACCTATCTCTTCTTTTAATGATTTTTGCCATAAATATTTTTTCATCCCGCAAATCATTCTGTACCTCCTCATTAATTATTCGACCTACGCCACTCCCCCACCCATAATATTCAGCATTCTTCTGTAGTAACGTATTTCAAAATTTCCATTGTCTGTACTGGATATCGTTCACGTGTCACTTCTGTAGATGTCTCCATTAAGGACCAATATCTTCGGAAAATAATTCCTAACATCCAAATGTGTATTCTACATTATCAGATTTCCCTATTTCGGGGAACGTCAGATATTTCACTGACCAGACTGTACAGATACCACAATTCGTCTATTGCTTTCAGTGTCTCATTTTCTTACACAATTTCCTCAAAGTCACCCGATTTTGAATCAGGTCCATTAAGTTGGTTTTACTTTAAGTTCTCTGCATCTTACAACCTCTTTAGAAGGGCCAATCCTATCTGTTCAATCACTGTTCCGAGTCATATGCGATCATTTAAGGAAAAACAGTGTCGATGGCAAACCTTAAGGATCTTATTTATTCCCCATGACCTTTAATTTATTTTTCTGATTTCTGCTTCGTTTCCTTTACTGCTCTCTCACTACACAGACTGAAAACATGTGACTGACAGTGCCGGTTGCTACAGCATTAAGATAGACCTAGCTTGCTGTACGTTACTCAATGTACTCAGTAGCCATCAGCGCTCCTAGAGAGCTATATGTTTGACAAAGTAGAGTATACATTCTTGACTCTCCCCCCCATGAATCATGGATCTTGCCTTTGGTGGGGATGGTTGTGTGCCTCAGCCACATAGATAGCCGTCCCTTAGGTGCAACCATAACGGAGAGGCATCTGTTGAGAGGCCAGACAAACGTGTGGTACCTGATGAGGGGCAGCAGCCTTTTCAGTAGTTGCAGGGGCAACAGTCTCGGCGATTGAGTGATCTGGTCTTGTAACACTAACCAAAACAGCCTTGCTGAGCTGGTACTGCGAACGGCTGAAAGCAAGGGGAAACTACAGCCGTAAATTTTCCCGAGGGCATGCAGCTTTACTGTATGGTTGAAAGATGATGGCGTCCTCTTGGGTAAAATATTCCAGAGGTAAAATAGTCCCCCATTCGGATCTCCGAGCGAGGACTACTCTAGAGAACGTCGTTATCAGGAGAAAGAAAACTGGCGTTCTACGGATCGGAGCGTGGAATGTCAGAACCGTTGATCGGTCAGGTAGGTTAGAAAATTTAAAAAGGGAAATGGATAGGTTAAAATTAGATATAGTGGGCATTAGCGAAGTTCGGTGGCAGGAGCAACAAGACTTCTGGTCAGGCGAATACAGGTTTATAAATACAAAATCAAAAAGGGTAATGCCGGAATAGGTTTAATAATGAGTAAAAAGTAATAGTGCGTGTAAGCTACTACAAACAGCGTAGTGAACGCAATATTGTGGTCAAGATAGACGTGAAGCCTACGCCTACAACAGTAGTACAAGTTTATATACCAACTACCTCCGCAGATGATGAAGAGATTGATGAAATGTATGATGATATAAAAGAAATTATTCAGATACTGGAGGGAGACGAAAATTTAACATTCGTGGGTGACTGGAATTCGATAGTAGGAAAAGGAAGCGAACGAAACGTAGTAGGTGAATATGGAATGGGGGTAAGAAATGAAAGAGGAAGGCTGCAGGTAGAATTATGCTCACACCGTAACTTAATCATATCTAACGCTTGAATCAAGAATTATGAAAGAAGGTTGTGTACATGGAAGAGGCCTGGAGATACAGGAAGGCTTCAGATAGATTATATAATGGTTAGACAGAGATTTAGGAACCATTCGTTATGAACTGTAGATCAAGTAGGTAAAAAGACGAGGGCTAGTAGACATCCTTATTGAATTTAATTGATGAAAGGAGAAAAGATAAAAATTTAGTAAATGAAACAGGCAAAAAGGAATACAACCTTATCAGAAATGAGGTCGACAGGAAATCCAAAATGGCTAAGCAGGGAAGGCTAGAGGACAAATGTAAGGATGTAGAGGTATATCTGATTAGCCGAAACAAGACCCCGGGAGTAGACAACATCCCATTAGAACTGCTGACAGCCTTGGGAGAGCCAGCCCTGACAAAATACTATCATCTGGTGAACAAGATGAATATAATAATTCCAATCCCACAGAAATAAGGTGTTGACAGATGTGAAAATTACCTGAACTATCAGTTTAATAAGTTACAGCTGCAAAATACTGACACGAATTCTTTAAAGACAAATGGAAAAACTGGTAGAAGCCGACCTCGGGGAAGACATTTGGATTCCGTAGAAATGTTGGAACACGTGAGGCAATACTGACCATACGACTTATCTTAGAAGGTGGGTTAAGGAAAGGCAAACCTACGTTTCTAGCATTTGTAGACTTAGAGAAAGGTTTTGACAATGTAGACAGGAATACTCTCTTTCAAATGCTGAACGTGGCAGGGGTAAAATATAGGGAGCGAAAGGCTGTTTACAATTTGTACAGAAACCAGATGGTAGTCATAAGAGTCGAGGGTCATGAAAGGGAAGCAGTGGTTGGGAAGGGAGTGAGACGGGGTTGTAGCCTATCGCCGATGTAATTCAATCTATATATTGAGCAAGCAATGAAGGAAACAAAAGAAAAATTCGGGGTAGGAATTAAAATCCATGGAGAAGAAATAAAAACTTTGACTTTCACCGATGACATTGTAATTCTGTTCGAGCACGTGGAAGAGCAGTTGAAGGGTATGGACAGTGTCTTGAAATGAGGATATTAGAAGAACACCAACAAAAGCAAAACGAGGCTAATGGAATCGAATTAAGTCAGGTGATGCTGAGGGTATTAGATTAGGTAATGAGACACTTAAAGTAGTAAATGAGTTTTGCTAATTGGGGAGCAGAATAACTGATGATGGTCGAAGTAGAGAGGATATAAAATGTAGACTGACATTGGCAAGGAAAACGTTTCTGAAGAAGAGAAATTTGTTAACATCGAGTATAGATTTAAGTGTCAGGAAGTCGTTTCTGAAAGTATTAGTATGGAGTGTAGCCACGTATAGAAGTGAAACATGGACGATAAATAGTTTGGACAAGAAGAGAATAGAAGCTTTCGAAATGTGGTGCTACAGAAGAATGATGAAGATTAGATGGGTAGATCACATAACTAGTGAGGAGGTATTGAATAGAATTGGGGAGAAGATAAATTTGTGGCACAACTTGACTAGAAGAAGGGATCGGTTGGTAGGAGATGTTTTGAGGCATCAAGGGATCATCAATTTAGTATTGGAGGGCAGCGTGGAGGGTAAAAATCGTAGAGGGAAACTAAGAGATGAATACACTATGCAGATTCTGAAAGATGTAGGTTGCAATATGTACTGGGAGATGAAGAAGCTTGCACAGGATAGAGAAGCATTGAGAGCTGCATCTGGACTAAAGACCACCACAACAACATATTCTTGAATAGAAGACAAGTGAGAGTATGTAACAGCGAAGATCTGTAAAGCATACAAACGTCTATTCAGTGATAAGAATAATCGAAACTCAAAGAGGTGTTCGTACAGAAGTCGGAAACTACTGCATCTGAACCTTGTGAGCATATCCTACAAATTATTTCTATAACCACGGAAGGTGTAACTTGCTCCAAGTTCCTGAGCTACGCTACCAGCAAAGCAGGTGTCTATCTTTGGTAGCCTATCAAGTAGGTGCAACGAGCGTAAGGTTTCGTTCCTTGATATATAAACACATTACAGGGATGCCTAAGATTCAGGTGTCCTCTTTCATTGTGAGAATGCTACTGAGCTACAAAATTGAAGTCAAGTTTTTCATTCTACTGTGTTAAATAACATATTGTAATATGGGGAATATCTTCATAATATTTAGGGCAAGGCACATTAAACTTGAGTGATTTACGTTTATTCAAATGGTGCAAATGGCTCTGAGCACTATGGGACTTAACATCTAAGGTCGTCAGTCCCCTAGAACGTAGAACTTCTTAAACCTAACTAACCTAAGAACACACACAAATCCATGCCCGAGGCAGGATTCGAATCTGCGACCGTAGCAGTATCGCCTAGAATCGCTCGGGCACACCGGCCGGCTTACGTTTATTGCTTACGTCACGTTCACAGTCCCCCCCCCCCCCATGAACCATGGACCTTGCTGTTGGTGGGGAGGCTTGCGTGCCTCAGCGATACAGATAGCCGTACCGTAGGTGCAACCACAACGGAGGGGGTATCTGTTGAGAGGCCAGACAAACGTGTGGTTCCTGAAGAGGGGCAGCAGCCTTTTCAGTAGTTGCAAGGGCAACAGTGTGGATGATTGACTGATCTGGCCTTGTAACAATAACCAAAACGGCCTTGCTGTGCTGGTACTGCGAACGGCTGAAAGCAAGGGGAAACTACAGCCGTAATTTTTCCCGAGGACATGCAGCTTTACTGTATGATTAAATGATGATGGCGTCCTCTTGGGTAAAATATTCCGGAGGTAAAATAGTCCCCCATTCGGACCTCCGGGCGGGGACTACTCAAGAGGATGTCGTTATCAGGAGAATGAAAACTGGCGTTCTACGGGTCGGAGCGTGGAATGTCAGATCCCCTAATCGGGCAGGTAGGTTAGAAAATTTAAAAAGGGAAATGGATAGGTTAAAGTTAGATATAGTGGGAATTAGTGAATTTCGGTGGCAGGAGGAACAAGACTTCTGGTCAGGTGACTACAGGGTTATAAACACGAAATCAAATAGGGGTAATGCAGGAGTAGGTTTAATAATGAATAGGAAAATAGGAATGCTGGTAAGCTACTACAAACAGCATAGTGAACGCATTATTGTGGCCAAGATAGATACGAAGCCCACACCTACTACAGTAGTACAAGTTTATATGCCAACTAGCTCTGCAGATGACGAAGAAATTGAAGAAATGTATGATGAAATAAAAGAGATTATTCAGATAGTGAAGGGAGACGAAAATTTAATAGTCATGGGTGACTGGAATTCGAGTGTAGGAAAAGGGAGAGAAGGAAACATAGTAGGTGAATATGGATTGGGGCTAAGAAATGAAAGAGGAAGCCGCCTGGTAGAATTTTGCACAGAGCATAACTTAATCATAGCTAACACTTGGTTTAAGAATCATGAAAGAAGGTTGTATACATGGAAGAACCCTGGAGATACTAAAAGGTATCAGATAGATTATGTAATGGTAAGACAGAGATTTAGGAACCAGGTTTTAAATTGTAAGACATTTCCAGGGGCAGATGTGGACTCTGACCACAATCTATTGGTTATGACCTGTAGATTAAAACTGAAGAAACTGCAAAAAGGTGGGAATTTAATTAGATGGGACCTGGATAAACTGAAAGAACCAGAGGTTGTACAGAGTTTCAGGGAGAGCATAAGGGAACAATTGACAGGAATGGGGGAAAGAAATGCAGTAGAAGAAGAATGGGTAGCTTTGAGGGATGAAGTAGTGAAGGCAGCAGAGGATCAAGTAGGTAAAAAGACGAGGTCTAGTAGAAATCCTTGGGTAACAGAAGAAATATTGAATTTAATTGATGAAAGGAGAAAATATAAAAATGCAGTAAATGAAGCAGGCAAAAAGGAATACAAACGTCTCAAAAATGAGATCGACAGGAAGTGCAAAATGGCTAAGCAGGGATGGCTAGAGGACAAATGTAAGGATGTAGAGGCTTATCTCACTAGCGGTAAGATAGATACTGCCTACAGGAAAATTAAAGAGACCTTTGGAGAGAAGAGAACGACTTGTATGAATATCAAGAGCTCAGATGGAAACCCAGTTCTAAGCAAGGAAGGGAAAGCAGAAAGGTGGAAGGAGTATATCGAGGGTCTATACAAGGGCGATGTACTTGAGGACAATATTATGGAAATGGAAGAGGATGTAGATGAAGATGAAATGGGAGATACGATACTGCGTGAAGAGTTTGACAGAGCACTGAAAGACCTGAGTCGAAACAAGGCCCCCGGAGTAGACAACATTCCATTGGAACTACTGACGGCCTTGGGAGAGCCAGTCCTGACAAAACTCTACCATCTGGTGAGCAAGATGTATGAAACAGGCGAAATACCCTCAGACTTCAAGAAGAATATAATAATTCCAATCCCAAAGAAAGCAGGTCTTGACAGATGTGAAAATTACGGAACCATCAGTTTAATAAGTCACAGCTGCAAAATACTAACAAGAATTCTTTACAGACGAATGGAAAAACTAATAGAAGCCAACCCCGGGGAAGATCAGTTTGGATTCCGTAGAAACACTGGAACACGTGAGGCAATACTGACCTTACGACTTATCTTAGAAGAAAGATTAAGGAAAGGCAAACCGACGTTTCTAGCATTTGTAGACTTAGAGAAAGCTTTTGACAATGTTGACTGGAATACTCTCTTTCAAATTCTAAAGGTGGCAGGGGTAAAATACAGGGAGCGAAAGGCTATTTACAATTTGTACAGAAACCAGACGGCAGTTATAGGAGTCGAGGGACATGAAAGGGAAGCAGTGGTTGGGAAGGGAGTGAGACAGGGTTGTAGCCTCTCCCCGATGTTATTCAATCTGTATATTGAGCAATCAGTAAAGGAAACAAAAGAAAAATTCGGAGTAGGTATTTAAATCCATGGAGAAGAAATAAAAAGTTTGAGGTTCGCCGATGACATTGTAATTCTGTCAGAGACAGCAAAGGACTTGGAAGAGCAGTTGAATGGAATGGACAGTGTCTTGAAAGGAGGATATAAGATGAACATCAACAAAAGCAAAACGAGGATAATGGAATGTAGTCGAATTAAGTCGGGTGATGCTGAGGGAATTAGATTAGGAAATGAGACACTTAAAGTAGTAAAGGAGTTTTGCTATTTGGGGAGCAAAATAACTGATGATGGTCGAAGTAGAGAGGATATAAAATGTAGACTGGCAATGGCAAGGAAAGCGTTTCTGAAGAAGAGAAATTTGTTAACATCGAGTATAGATTTAAGTGTGAGGAAGTCATTTCTGAAAGTATTTGTATGGAGTGTAGCCATGTATGGAAGTGAAACATGGACGATAAATAGTTTGGACAAGAAGAGAATAGAAGCTTTCGAAATGTGGTGCTACAGAAGAATGCTGAAGATTAGATGGGTAGAACACATAACTAATGAGGAAGTACTGAATAGGATTGGGGAGAAGAGAAGTTTGTGGCACAACTTGACCAGAAGACGGGATCGGTTGGTAGGACATGTTCTGAGGCATCAAGGGATCACCAATTTAGTATTGGAGGGCAGCGTGGTGGGTAAAAATCGTAGAGGGAGACCAAGAGATGAATACACTAAGCAGATTCAGAAGGATGTAGGTTGCAGTAGGTACTGGGAGATGAAGAAGCTTGCACAGGATAGAGTAGGATGGAGAGCTGCATCAAACCAGTCTTAGGACTGAAGACCACAACAACAACAACGTTCACAGTTACTCTGTGGTCAATATTCAGCACTATCTTTAACAGAAGTGGGTAGATTTACTTCTCAGGCAAAGTATTCTGAATTTTTAAATATACCGTTTCACGAGGTAAACTTTATTTGTGTAATACATAAAAGAAATTATTTGTTTAACTACACTAGCACTTCCAAGTTATTTGTACGTAATGTTGTATTTTCAGTTGTTTATATGCTACCAAATCTTGCCTTACTTCATATTCGCAATACCAGGTGGTGGTGGGTGGGGTGGGGGGTGGGCGGGGGATGGAAGGGGGGAAACTACTTTATGTCTACCATTTGAAAATATTATAATCTAGTCAGCTACTTTATATCTTGAAAAATTTGTATTGATTATAACGAATTGTTCTATCATATTCGATACATTTATAATTTTTCAGTTGAACTTAAACCAAAAACGAAATATCAGTAGCAGATGTCACGCTCCTAATGAATATTTTGATCAATATCTGCAGGTTCAGGACCTTATGTACACATCAATATCTCTTTAAATGAATGTTGAGGGTAAATGTCAGCAATAATGGACCAAAACTGTTTGTTGTTGTTATGGTCATAAAGTTGGTTGGAAACATTACTTAAAGTACGGATAGCTGTGGCCGATGTCATTTGTGGGTGTTTTGCCTGAACACGCTGTACTGTAGCATGTTCGCCCACAGTAGGGATGTCATGATACTGGAGAAGAAAGCACTGGACTATGGTACGTGTATTAACCTTCAGCGACTTCTGCGGTGTTCGTTACGTAACTGTGTGGAGATTGAGCAGTAACTGTCACTTTTCAACGAAATTTAAGATTGTGTAAAAGTGTGACCAATGCCGGATAAAATTATAATATTTCTTATTTTTGAACGTAATTTTCTGTTATCAGGATTACTCACTGGACAGATTTGAAATTGTCAGTTCTGAGCTGTAGTTCAACGGATTATAAATAATGAAATTTGACAGATATGCTAACCGTGAGTTTTGGATATGTTTTTTATATCTGCATGTTAAATGAAAGTGAATTTTGAAGTTTGCAAGGTACCTTTCTACCATTACGAGTCTGTAAGTTTTTATTTGGAAGCGATATTGTTTGCTAGTGTTATTGATTGAGAATTTATTACCTGATTAACAGTTATTATCCAGCCTTTCAATGAAGTCGTATAAGACTTGTCTGTCAGTGAACTATTATTAATAAATTACGTAAATCAGTAATGTTGTGTAAGCAGATACTGAATCTCCATTTGCCGATCAACCATGGCCAGTTGGGAACGGGCATTGATGTAACATTAGGGGACTAGAGGATATTTTTGTTAAGTTGTGATAACGCTAAGCCTGTTGTTTGTTGTTCTTGTTGAGGTGTCTAGTCACCCCAAAATTAAAATTAATTCCGCGCACTATGTGATCAAATTTTCCAGACACCTGGCTGAAAATGACTTACAAGTTTGCTGTGCTCACCATCGGTAATGCTGGAATTCAATATGGGGAATGGCATCCCATTCTTTACGGAGTGCTGCACTGAGGAGAGGTATCGATGTCTTTCGGTGAGGCCTGGCACAAAGTCGGCGTTCCAAAATGTCCCAAAGGTCTTATATAGGATTGAGGTCAGTCCATTGGAGGGATGTTATTGTCGTGTAAACACAGCGTCACAGGCCGTGCATGAGCTGCTCGGTTGTGTTGAAAGATGCAATCGCCATCCCCGAATTGCTCTTCAACAGTAGGAAGCAAGAAGGTGCTTAAAACATCAATGTAGGCCTCTGCTGTAATATTTCCACGTACAACAAGGGGTGCTTGTCCCCTCCAAGAAGAACGCAGAATTTCACTGTTGGCACTACACACGCTGGCGGATGACGTTTACCTGGAATTCGCCATACCAACACCCTGCCATCGGATCGCCACTTTGTGTACCGTGATTCGACACTCCACACAACGTTTACCCACTGTTCAATTGTCTAGTGTTTACTCTCCTTACACCAAGCGAGGAGACGTTTGACATTTACTGGCGTGATTTGTGGCATGTAAGCAGCCGCTCGAAGATGAAATTCAAGTATTCTCACCTCCCGCCTAACTGTCATAGTACTTGCAGTGGATCCTGATGCTGTTTGGAATTCTTGTGTGATGGTATTGATAGATGTCTGCCTATTACTCATAACGACCCTCTTCAACGGTCAGCGGTCTCTGCCACTGAACAGACGAGGTCGTCCTGTATGCGTGTCCCTTCACGTTTCCACTTCCCTATCACATCGTAAACAATGGGCCTAGGGATGTTTAGGAGTGTGGAAATCTTGCGTACAGACTTATGACACAAATGACACCCAATCCCCTGACCAGATCCGAAGTCCTTGAGTTCCGCGGAGCGCTCCATTCTGCTCCCTCACGAAGGCTAATGACTACTGAGGTCCCTGATATAGAGTACCTGGTAGTAGGTGGCAGCACAATGCACCTAATATGAAAAACGTATGTTTTTGGGAGTGTCCGGATACTTTTGATCACATAGTGTATCTGTGGTTCAGGTGTCCCTCACTTTACACTTAAGGTATGTGAGCTCAAGTTCACAGTGACCCATTAATTCGACCATCTGCGACTGGCAATATATCATGGAAACCGATAATCTCAAGTACTGTAAATCGTGGTAAAATTTTTACAAGTATTGAATATATGAATAAACTTCAGTATATGAGAGTAATAGATCAAATGTAATGGTTTGACAATACTGTTTAGCAAATAGTGCTAATTTCCTCTTTCTCGTTTTCTCCCCTGTACCATTACGAAGCATATATAAATTTGAAAGCTATAGCTCTCATACGTAATTTACTAAGGCGTCTAACATAACCCTTTTAGAGGTAACTAGGTTTTCATGAAGCTATTAATTCCTAAAACCTCGAATAACTGGTGAAGTGCGAGTTCTGTACTTCAAACTCTAAGCTACAGCAAACTAACAATGGTTGCATATCTGCAGAAAAGTTGTATGCCATTTGATACCAACATGTTCCTAATCGTACCTCTGTTTCATTCTTAGGAAAAATATATCACACATTTAAACAGGTAAACCTACCATGAACAGTATTTCCCATCTCCTGAAGAGGAGATAATCTTTGTGACTGTGCATAGCGAATGGCTGATCTCGTTAATGACTGACGTCACAGCGTTCCACCAACTGAAGTTAAACGCATACAACTCTTACAGTTTCTATGCTTCATGTACTATGCATGAGATTTCTCTTCAGCGTTTGGAACGTAGCATTCTGTGGACTTCAGTGACGGTGGAAAACTAATTCTCTCCGTTTTATAACGAAACATTTTCGCCATGGCTAGTCAGGAATGGGTGATGTGAAAACATGAGGGAACATGTATAAGATGTATTAGAATACGAGACATTCTTCATGATCACGCTGTGTGAGAAACACTAACGCACTATCTTTTACTGTCAGATGAGTTGTGATACTTTCATACAACACGGAATTCGAAATCTTTCCCGAGAGAGTCGATTGTGGTAGTGTGTATTCTCCATACATATTATATGTATGTCTTTTTTAATTACTAGAAATGATCCATGTTCCTGGCGTTAATGCCAAAACTTTGCTATTACCTTTCTTCAAAAGGTTAGCATGCAGATCTAATGACGCTCCACACGGACGTTAATTAGATGGGTGATTTTGTAACAAATATTTCTCTCAAGGAACAAATAACAAACAATTCCGGTTTTTGAATCAACATAGTTTCCTCAAAAACAGGTCGCGTAAACAAATGTCGTTGTAGCCGTCCATGAGCTCCGGAGGGCAGTAGATAGAGGAACTGAAATTGATGCGTTGGACCTTCATCTCCAGAAAGTTTCAAAATAGTTACGCATTTTCGGCTGGTGGATAATATACTTGCACATGTAATATCCGAAGAGATATGCGACCTAATTCACAGTCTAGCAAAGAGAGCTGAATATTTTGCTCTTCATTTCTAGGGTGAGCTGAGAGAGCTATTATCGCTAAAGAAGGTTTTGTTTGAGGTACCACAGGGAGTTGTGCTTGCATCGATGATGTTGACGATACACATAAATGATCTAGTGGCTACTAGGGCCATTGCGATACTATTGTATATTACATTTTTGTGTTGACGTGTGTCTGATCCATGATGTAATACATTTTATATTTCCATCTTAAGCTCTTTAAGTGCGGTTGCTCCGCAACAGATAGCTCCAGCAAGAAAGCGTACCAAAATGGCATCTGATATGGACTTGTGAGTATAACTGGCATGTCATTTAATTATCGAATGGACATTTGTCGGGACCTGCTGGTCCAATACGAGGCTGGAGATAACACTTTTTAGAATGCCACAATCGAGATGCGCTGACACCACTAGGGGTACGAAAATAGGAGACATTGAGTGGCACTGTGCAAATTTTCCTACGAAGACGAAACATTAGACTAGGACCTCTACAGGCAAAGTGTTTAGTAGTCTTGGACAGGCAAGGGCTAGTTCATTTGGATCTCTTGGAGACTAAAGAGGTTGAAAACCCCTCTTTTCGATGCTGACGCCATTTCCAGAGTCATAGTCGAAACTGTAAGGCAGTGTCTCTCTTCAGAAGGTTAGGCTTATGACGACTACTGCCTTTGGTTCGTCGTTGGCGTAAATGCATAAGTAATGGAAATGACTGACTGCAAGTTCTGAACTCATGCTTTGTCTACCTCTATCATTTTACGTTCTGTATCTGATGCAGTTTCCATGAAAATAAATAATTGGCATCCATTAGTTTCGGAATGGCTGTCGCATAATATGTCGTCGAATAACAGTCATAGAAGGTGTGTTGATCAGCTGTAGGCACCTCAAGGCTTCACACAGCTGCTGTCGTAATACACGTAAGAAGAAGTCTCAGATGATGACAGAACAGATGTTGTCATACAACGAAAAGTGTGGACTAGTTTTGTTGTCGAAGGAGCACGTGTACAGATAACACAGAATATATTTAAATAACTTACTTCAGTTGAATATCAAACATTTAAAAGCTTAAAATAACCATGTTTCTAAAAGTGCTACACCAACAATAGAAGTGGTGTGTGTATCCGATGATGATTTATTACCGCACAGTTGAGTCTCAAACAAAATCCGGTAAACATTTAAGAACAATGACGAAAACTGATGCGAGATGGGAGTGAACTAATACAGAAATAGTTCCGTCAGACTGACGAAGCTTAGTCCTGGAAGTATGCAGAAAATAAGTGTAAAGAATAATACGTTCGTTTGCATGGCCATCTTCTGCAGCAGCTGTTAAATCAATCGTTATTGTTTCTCCTTTTCAGGCTTACTGGAATTAATTAAAGAGATATTAACCACAGAGCCGTTTCGCTTTTATTTACAAAGCTTCTACTATGGTAAATCTGGCAGAACAGGTAGGTATATTTGTCATTTAGTTTGTTGTAAATGAAAACAGTACTTCCTTATAAAACTGGAGCGTAAATTACTTACGGTGTCTTTCACTCTTGTTGACATATTTCTGAAACCACTGCTTTTTCCTTCGTTGTTAGCGAAGACTGAGCTCGAAGGAAAATTCGTTCTGCATACACATTTGGCAGTTTTTTGCCTATTTTGGAAGTACTTTCTCCTACGTGGCACATCCGTTATTTGTGCTTCACCACACTGCGCTGAGTGTAAACAGACGTACCTCCAATTTCATTTCTACAGTCGTACAAATGAAAATATCTGTATTTCCACAACGACTACAGAAGATGCTTTGTAAATAAAAGCGAAGCGCGTGTGATGTCAAATTCTCTTTAATTATTTCAAAAAATGGCTCTGAGCACTATGGGACTTAACAGCTATGGTCATCAGTCCCCTAGAACTTAGAACAACTTAAACCTAACTAACCTAAGGACAGCACAAAACACCCAGCCATCACGAGGCAGAGAAAATCCCTGACCCCGCCGGGAATCGAACCCGGGAACCCGGGCGTGGGAAGCGAGAACGCTACCGCACGACCACGAGATGCGGGCTTTAATTATTTCCAATAAGCTTAAGAAGGAGAAGCGAATAATAATTTTACAATATTGTAATAATTTCATGCTGCCTGTACGACAGTATGAAATCAGTTACCATCATTGACAGCGTAACATAGTGTCCACTACTGACAACAAATAAATAAATACAGGGTGAACCTTAATGAAACCGACAACCTGCAGGGACAGGTTCCTGACTGGAAGTGGAGGGGAAGAGGCCCTGTGAACATGTGTCCGGGTGTGCATCGTTGCCACGGTATAAAGTGCTGACGAATAATAGTTCATCTGATCACGTGCCGGGTGTTCCTTGAGTGTTGCACGCTGTGTGGTTGACTGTAAGCAGCAGAAGGGTCCTGTATTCATGGCAGAAACATGCCGAATAAGCCGAGATAGTGTTTGTGTACGGCCAAGCAGATGGAAATGGTAGGGAGGTAGCACGGCTTTACAGAAGTACCCTTACAGACACCAGTCAAATCATAGAACATTTCAAGCCCGTTTTGGACGTTTGTGTGATCATGGGTCCTTTCAGACAGACGAACGCGAAGGGAGGCGGCGGACTGTGCGTACACCAGATTTGGAAGACCAGGTTATATCGGATATTGCGAACAATCCTAGTAAAAACTTCAAATTTGGTGTACATGTAACATAGGGGGTATACCTCACATGCGTATCAAAAATCATGCGCGTAAGGACAACTTCTCTCTAACAACAGAATATTTTGAGTATACACGAAGTAATGCTTCTCAGCTGTGCTGTGATGTTAGATATGATTTTCTGAAGATCTAATTTCACCGGACATTTCTCTTACCACAGAAATTATGCGTTTTGACAGTCGTTGCTCTTTTAAGATAAAAACGATATACAACAATTCTATACATTCTTTTCGTTTTTATCATCTGCCGGCCGTTATGACCGAGCGGTTCTACGCGCTTCAGTCTGCCGCGCGACCGCTACGGTCGCAGGTTCGAATCCTGCCTCGGGCATGGATGTGTGTGATGTCCTTAGGTTGGTTAGGTTTAAGTAGTTCTAAGTTGTAGGGGACTGATGACCTCGGATGTTAAGTCCCATTGTGCTCAGAGCCATTTGAACCATTTTTTATCATCTGTTTCGAAACAGCAATTTCAAATTGAAGGAACTTATGACGTAAAGTGATAAGTTGATGATGAAAAAAACGGGATTCTGTCTAAGAATTAGTACTATTTCAGGGTTGATGCTGCCTAAGAAACCACTTCATAGGTTCTTCCTAAGCAGTGCTCTATAATGAACTGTAAATTCGTTAATCAGCGCTGCGAATTTCATGACCGCGCAAGTGAAACGTTCATTAGGATCTGGGTCGAAGCTGTAATGAAATAATACGGACGAGATATTTTTGTATTTATTGTAGATAATTGTTCGTCGCTACATTCTAAATAAAAGTTATAACAGCTGCAGTCAAGCTCACCAGAGTGTGTCACACGAATAAATGACACAGTTTTATTACTTGTTTGTTCCTTCGCTTCTGGCAAACGCAGTAGCGCATACACTCTGCACCAAATTGAGAACTCTTAGACTAGTCAGGAGTCTTTGAGCTGAACGTCGAACACGTGGCCTTCGGGACAATACTTGACGCGTCCGGCTGCCGGGCCATCGCAGTGCAGGAAGAAATGGCAGTCGACATGATAGGGCACCAGCTGTCTCTCTGTAGCACATGCCGCGTTTGGTACCTGCGACTAAAAATGGAAAACCAGTACGTGAAAGTCGGGTAAAACAAATATTTTAATGCCTTGGACTAATGTAAAGGAGGTGTCTGAAACATTGTGCAAAATTCTAGATTTTACATATGAAGACAAATAAACTTTGCTGCTTCAGTAGTTTTGGATCAAACATTTTAATTGACAGAACGAAGAATTTGAAATACAATACATACCGTTCTTCACGTATTGTCTGTTCCATTACCAATGAATTTATGGCAGGGAAGCGTGTTCACTCCCATAACAACGGTCGATAGTTCAATTTAATTTCCTGTCAGAAATTTCAGTCAGTATTTCACTCCCAGTGAAAGCACCGTTTTAGCAAAGAAAGGGGTTACGAAAAAAGGCTCATATAAACTATATTAAAGAAACAATTCAATACCAAAAGCACAAACCCTTTACTGCAGTAAGATGTCTTGCCTGACACTCCTGAGAGGCTACAACCGAAATGGATTTATCGATAAATATAAATTTCAACTTAGAAAATCTTTCGCTATTCGTCTAAGCTAGTACAGGCCCCTCTTCGTTGAAAGAAAATCTCATTTCGCATTTATTCTGTATCCGTTTGGAAGTATGAGTTGTGGTGAACAATTGTCATCTCACAATAATGCACGAAAAGGACTGTCGATCCAATCTATCGTAATATACATCTGTTTATAAAGCAGCATCAGTGTGCGAGCTACATATTTTTTATGAAGCAGGCTGGCGGAATGTCCGTACGTTCACGTGCTGTTCGTTTATGGAACAGCTGAGACACGTAATGAACTCTGTCGACCCGGTGCTACTTCAAAAACATGAGCCTACGTTTTGAAACATTTTAAATTTTGGCGGCAGTGAGGAATTTCTGTTAAAGGAAACACTTACACACTCCGGTGTTTTATCGTTTACTGCATGGCCAACAACCATGAACGAAGCCAGGATACAACTAGAAACGGAAGAGCACCTGCAAAGGAAATAAGTTTGCAGTTTTATTAATCATGTCTAAATATAATTTTAAAATAACAATTACAAATCTGCTTCTTCCAGGTAGATATCTCTATATCCCCATGGCAGGTGTCGAAAAACTGCACTGAGTCATCAGTACGTTGAGATCACCTTAGGTATTAACCCTTCACTGCGTTGCTTTGCAGATATGCAAGGCATAGTTTCAACTCTCTTTTCGCCGTTGTTCTTGAAGTTTAACGCTTGAAACTGCTTTGCTGATGTGCTATGTTGTATTATGATGGTAACTGATAAGATTCTGCTACTAGAATGCATCTGCTGTCGTTACTGCTCACAATGTGCTTTGTGGTACAAATTGCATTAGGATCTACGAGGCCTGTTCAGAAAGTAAGCTCCGATTGATTGCCAAATTGAAACCACAGTGAACATCAGAAATGTTTTACTTGTAACAATTAGCTACACCTTTCAGCTACTTCTCTACGTAGTCGCCGTTCTGACTTAGACTTTTGTCATAGCGTTGTACCAACTTTTCAATAGCCTCATCATAGAAGGCAGCCGCCAGTGCTTTCCGCCAATTCTCCACGCTGGCCTACACCTCGTTGTCTGTGTCAAAATGTTGTCTTCAAAGACAGCGGTTCATGTGACCAGAGATGAAACTCATGGGGAGACAATTGCGGACTGTGTTGTGGGTAATCTCACATTTCCATTTGAAAACGATGCAGGAGCATCTTCATTGCCCCTGCAGAATGCGGCTGAGAATTGTCTTGAAGAAGAAACAGCACGACAGTTATGTAATGTTAGCTGCATAGCTTCAGGCGAAATTTCTCACCAGGCCCTCGTACTTGGCGGCAGACACTATTTTCTAGACATCTTTACGCACTCACTGCGAGCTCAGAAATGAGAAGAGCGACGTGATGCTAACTGGGGTTATACTAGAGACACTACCCAACACATCTGTGCCAAGCTTTATCGGATTTTCATAGTCGTTTCCATTTCGCGACCGATCGGAGCTTACTTTCTGAACGCCCCTCGTATGATCTGAAGATGGTTCTTGAAAAAACGAGACTGGTTGCCTAAATTCTTATTAAAGTGCGACCAAGAAAAACAAATTCATAGGGAGATGTTTTGGGTTCTATGTCTCCTGAACTGACTCAGTATCAGGCATTGCAGTATGTTAATTCGCTGCAAAGTTTTTAAAGCCGAGCTCGAAGTTCTGGAGGTACAAAAATAAAGTAGAAGAAAATACTACCGTCAACACTGATTTCGTTTTAGATCACCATACATTCACTTTCCGTGGTATCCTGGACGATACAGCATAGGAATAAAGCATTGCCCGCTTCGGCTTAATATTCAGTGATCGTAACGTTACGACAAGCATAAGTTTTCTTGGAAAATATCTGTTAAGTCGTGAGCCATTGTAGGAGCCTAAAGCTTTTCACAAAATTTTAAGTAGGGAAATTGGCGGTAAATGGAAACTACGATCGGATTGCGAGGCGTATTTGTTTGTCTCTTAAGTTAAACATTTCTGAAGAAGTGTTGGTGCACTGGGCCCGGGTAAGGTTTTACAATATCACAAATGTTAGTGTAATCAATTGTGTGTTAAATACATCAATCAAGTGAGTGTCAATGAAAATCTGGAAGAAGAGGACGATGCACTGCTAGGAGAATAGCCTTAATGATAGGATTCAAAACTTCCTTTGAATCAGGACTATGTTTGTCATAAAGCGTTTTATTAAAGTAGTGGCTTACAGAAGGCCTCCTCAGAGAACTTAACGTCATGATAATCGTGCTCTGTCGTCTCTCTTGATGACCGTCTCTAGCGTTTGGTGAGCTTCAATGCACATTTCGTACGCCACGGACTCTGAACGAGCAGAAAAGGAGCGGAGATACTGACAGACTGTCATGCTTGATAGGTACGTATCAGCTTTACTGCTCGGAAACGTGAGACTCCAATTATTGCTTCATAGCACTTGATTGCGAATTAATTTTGAATTGATTGCTATAAAGAACGTTATTGCAAAAGAGTTACCCCAAGGATACTGCAATGACTATAATGGCACATGTATAATGAGCCACAGTATCTCACTGGGTCAGTCGTGGAGCATGTGATAATCCCGTGTAAGTAAAATAAAAAAAAATGTATACGTTATTATGGCATCTCCATAATGTCCATATCGACAGTAGTAGAAGGAAGGAAAGTAGAAGAGCCTTAACGTTCCGTTGACGACAAGAGTATTGGTGGAGTGTTTCTTCAGATAAGTGGAGTAGTGTGCAAGTGAAATATGAAATGCGCTCTTCTTACGAGGAGTGGCAATAAGGCTTTAATTACTACCTCTAAATAATCTAGCTATGACCTCTAAACTTTTTGATAGGGCCAATCCTTCACTCATATCCACCCCTCATTGCGCCAGATGTTTCCTAACGAAGAATGGTTTGGCGAAACCTTCGTCGCAGGAGATTTGCTTTTGGCTACTGAAGAAACGACCCAGCTCGAACATCACCTTGTAGTCATTCTCAAAATGCCTACCACACAACGAATTCTTCATCCGATAATGTGGAGAGAATTCCCTGGGAGCCGTGTCGCGAGGAAACGGGACGTGAGGCAGAATTTTCATATCCCAGAGAAGCAGCATGTTTGTATACTGGACGCAATGATCTTATGTGTCATGGCGGTACAAAAACACTGCCTTTGACAGCTTTCCACAGAAGAGTTCCGTAGTATTTTCATGAGACGATCTGCCGAGGCACTGCAGCTTGGATGTTACAACAACCTTTCCGATGAATCTTATATGCTCGCCTTTCTCGTCGGTAGTGAGCCACATTCCACTTCTGGCTTTGTTCCGCTACGTCTGGATCAGACAGGTACAAGAAACCACACCTCCAAGGTGATAAGGCTCCTGAAGAAATCTGGAATGGACACACATTGGTACAACATTTTCGCTGGTGCTTCAGTTCCGCGAGCTTAAGGAAAGAGTGTAAGTAGTGATGGAACACAACAATTGGAGACATTTGTCATAATCAAATTGTCGACAGACCTGTTGAAAACTTATTGAAATCAATACCTAGATTTTTCCACTATCTTGTCGATTGTGATATGCTAGTCGTCAAGTAGCACGTCATTGACGTCTCTTGTGGTTCCTACGTATCAACAAAGAGATTTTCCATCACTTTGTTAACAGTCATTCAGAACTGCTGGACCAGACTCTCAGAGTCTACGCTATCGAACCACTATGTCACATGATGTTCCGTTGTTGCCGTACGCCTCAATCGACTCAGTACGGATTTTTGACGCTTTGGTCCATTTCAAATACTGGAAGCGGATGACCGCATGATGTTCTACGTCATTTTCATTAGGTTGTTCCAGCGGAACATTAAGGTTCTGTGAAGCACACACTGGTCTCGAATTCGAGAGGAAGACGGTTCGCCGGCCGGTGTGGCCGTGCGGTTCTAGGCGCTTCAGTCTGGAACCGCGTGACCGCTACGCTCGCAGGTTCGAATCCTGCCTCGGGCATGGATGTGTGTGATGTCCTTAGGCTAGTTAGGTTTAAGTAGTTCTAAGTTCTAGGGGAGTGATGACCTCAGATGTTAAGTCTCATAGTGCTCGGAGCCATTTTTTTGAAGACGGTCAAATCCGTGTCCGGCAATTCACATTTAGCTTTTTCCGTGATTCCTCTCCATCGCTCGATGCAACTGTCGGGACGCCTTCTTCGAAAGAGCACAACGCTTTACTTCCCTTCCTTTACACAATCAGAGATTGTCCTTAAACCCAATCTTTCATAATGTGGAACAAGGATTTCAGTTTGTATCAGGACCACAGAAATGTGTTGGAAACAGACTATAAATTCATTATGCACAGTTATGTTCTTAGTAGACTGTTGAGGCTTTATGACTATTAATCGTAGTAAATCCAACTAGCATTTTGTGTAAGTAATTCAGCAAACCAAAACAAAACGGAAATAGTATGGCTTTCCTGGAGTCCTAAACACTTTACTCAGATACAAAGTCCAAACCCTCCCTCAAATACTCTACCATCTTACTCGTATAAGGACCAGACGACAATTATAGACAAAAAAAATCACCTGCCCCCTTCTTATAGGCGCCATCCTAACTTTTACGGTACAGGAAGTGGTCATATGGCCCAGGGAAATGTAAGAAGTATTTCTTTGAGTTCAAATTCCTAACGAATGTGCACTGACAAAGTCAGTCTGGATTTGATTCTCTAGATACGTGGTGCGTGACATACAAGGCAAGAACATCGCAGGACACTGTGGAGAAATAAACCGTCGTCGATGGTAGACACTCGTTTTTCGCAAGTGCAGTGCCAGTGGAAACGTGGTTATCTGTTAAAGGAAAATGCACGACGAAAGTTAGGCTGAAGTAAATTACATAAATGTGTGATCATTTTACTATACGTACGCTTCATCGCTAAATCTGCTTGACGTTACGTTCACATGTTGTCCAATACTGAGCAACTGCCATATCTGCATATCCCAAGAAACCGGATATTCTCTATTGGACTACTCGACGAAACAGAGATCAACGACGACACCCCTTTCAAACTCTATCAGATGCTGTTGAAGGTGTCTCATGGAGTACACAGCCTCTCCGTGTCCCACACAAAGATCAAGAGAAGTCTTCCACTGCTCACCTCCCTGACATACCCCACTGAGAGTCATAACAACACTAAACATGGACAACACTAATACACCCTAATGGCTTGTCTATCACAGAGAACTGAATAAGCCTGCACGTCGCTTGTGATGCACATATTTCATTTCAGATTCGTTGCTCTCTAAGAAGTTTCGAAATAGGCCAGAGGACTGACATGTGTACGATTAGAGATTCTCGTCGGAAATTTGTTACCATAACAGTGAAAGAAGCATTCAGAACCGTTTTCTGCACGGCGTAACAGGACAGAATACCGTAACTCTGTTATTGATTGTTATCATTGATAGTTCATCAATGAAGTTTACCAAACTGATATTGTGGACATATCCCACTACATACGCTGATGACAAGAATTGCAACTTCCGCAACACGGTACTACCCTGTTTGAAGAATAAAGTGGCTCAGCAGGTAACTTTTTGTTTTAATCTTCAATGTGGACGTTGTAGCCACAAAATTTTAAGACCACAAGTTTGATGAGCGATCTCTGATCTCTTCTTGTTCTTACACGTTAGGTTGGGTTGTTTTTGGGGAAGGAGGCCAGACAGCGAGGTCATCGGTCTTATCGGATTAGGGAAGGACGGGGAAGGAACCATCTCGGCATTTGTCTGGAGCGGTTTAGGGAAATCACGGAAAACCTAAATCAGGATGACCGACGCGGGATTGAACCGTCGTCCTCCCGAATGCGAGTCCAGTGTTTAACCACTGCGCCACCTCGCTCGGTGTTCTTACACGTATTCGTTTGACAGGACAATTTCAAGATACGGAAAGTAGTTGAGATTCTCTAGTTCCCGATACAGATGGCTATGTTAAAATCGGTGGAAGTGATTAGCTGAAATACGTATGAAATTCTTTTTGAGTTTACCAATGAGTGACCGCGTATAAGCAAAATCTTAGTGGAACATCGTTTCTGAAGTTCAAGACCTGTTAATGTAAGTCCAACAAGTTTTTGTCTCTGGCGTTATACGAGACGTAATGAAATGGAAATTACTTCATCATAACGAAGCCTGTTACGCTTCCTCGTTGTGCCCTTGTTCCCTGATGGAGGGTTGGTAACTGGTAATTCGTAATTGGGATGTCAAATTAACCGACCCAAAATAACAGCTTCTGTTTTTATGTGGGAATATGTGGAAAACGTATAGACAGTACGTATTCGGCAGAGATTCCGATTGAGAGAATGCCGCTACGGTATGTCAGTTGTATCATCAGTGACTCTTGTATCTTGAATGTAATTTTTGTGTCGCTTGTATTTGTGTGTAAAGGAATAAAGCGTCGCGACACAAAACGATTCGTCTTCACAGTTACTGCACCGGTAAGGCAAACAAATGCATGAAAATCAATTCATCGAAAAGTTTGTAACATCTCCAAGTACAATGGTTGGTAAGAAACAGATCACTATAAAAGTTAAATAATTTTAACTGTTTTAATGTAGTTAGGTGTGTTAATTTCTAAGTCGTAAGAAAATCTTACAGTACATGTATTTATATTTCGTCAGTTTAATTACCGACAAACAAATTTCAATCATCACTTCAATAAAGAAACAGGTTGTCCAATCTTCCACTTGTCTAGAATACTACGACGACTTAAATATGTTTGTACTTACTTCATAATTACTTTTCCAAGAACCTTTTAATACTCAGTACTAAGTGCCCATTCTCTGCGGAAGTCAATAATGCCATTGATTTGCTCTGTACCTTGTTACTTGAACTCCATTGTCTTGACATACTGACGAGAAGTATCCTACTGGTACTTATTGCAACGTCATAAATGCAGCGTCAAATATAAGTTAGTTGCTACCAAAAGTGTCTTGCTGGAGGGAGTTCTTGATCTGCACGATTGTTTGCATTACACACCAGCTGTCGAAGCGAACTTTTGGAGGACTCACGCAGTTTTCATAACATTATGATAACAATTTTTTTTCTACATTGGCTAGATTGATAGTTTAGTTAATAGGTGTTCTGTTGACAGAAAATACGGAGTAATAAATATTAACTCTGACATAACGATTTTACGAAAGTAACATCAGTTTATTATGAATTAACTTGTAATTTTCATTGGGAAATAATAGTGATATTACTTGCAGGCACTGTGCTTAAGTGATCATACAGAAATCACATTGAAATAACTCTTAAATCGTATTGAAAATTAAATTTAGCTTTCCGTAGCTTCTGAAGACTTATTTTACCACTGAAAAGAGACTGTTTAATTATGATGTTCATGGAAGTGCTACTCTACGTAACGTATGATTTATTTGCGCATAGTCTAAATAAAATTTGCATTATCAAATGATTTGTTTAAGAATTCAGAACACTTTCACCGAGAAAGAAATCTACTCATTCCTGTTACACATTATGTTGAATACTAAGTGCCGAGAAACTGTGAACATGACGTAAGTAATGAATGTAAATCATTCAAATTTAATATGCCTCTCTCTATATGTAAAGAAAATATTCAGAATACTTCACGGCTATTTAAGACAGTGGAATGAATAAGTTTAAGGTTGTAGCTCAGTAGCAGTATCGCGCAGAAAGAACTCTCCTTTAAGTTAGGCATCCCAACACACTCTCCTGTAATACGACAGCTATTTAGTCTACATCAAGGAACGAAACCTTGCCTACACAAAACATACACAGCTGTGTTGCTGGTAGCAGATAATCAAGGAAACTGACCAAGTAGCATCGTCCATTAGCTATGGAACGAATATGCGGGCCATGCTGACAGAGTCCTGGCTGAACAACTCCAGAGTTCTGTGTGAAAACCTTTTTGTGTTTCGCTTACCCATGCCACTCACGAGTGATTTGCGTGCTAGATAGGTCTTCGCTGTTTACATATTCCCACATAAAATTACCAAATATGCAGGAACCAGTCGCAAAATCATGTTTTATTTATTCACTTTTGCAAATCGACTTCAACTGATTAACAGACATCATCGGTGCTTTCCACCAACATGTGCCCTCAGTGGTAATATTGTATTAAGCAGAGGTCAAACATAAAGCTAAGATAGTGTTACTACTCAAGGCACATATTGGTTGGAAGCACCGATGGTGATGTTAATCTGTTAAATCGATTTCCAAAAGTGAATAAATAAAACATGATTTTGCAACTGGTTGCTGCATATTTGGTAATTTTGTGGTTTACCGTCGCTGCACGACTTGGGAATATTCCCACATGTCAGTTACGTTTGATCACACTACGCCTAGTAGTCTTCTATCCAAGAATAAGTACCCTATTTCGCAGCACATACAGCTCTCCAGAAGCACTGGTGGATACGTAGTATACTAGCTTTCGTCATTGCAGTAACAACGTGCACTGTCAGTCACCGTGAAAGGCGGCAGTCGCTCTACCTTTCATATAATTTGGTGATTTTTTTCGGCATTGTCTTTCGTACACCCGCATTTGCTCATAATTTTCAACTGCAGGGAGCAAGAGCAAGCTGGAAGCCGAAATTGAGTGTTTTATATTTTCATTTTTTATGACGTTTCATTTTCATCAGATCATGTTGCTGTAACCACCTGCCCTGGACTGAATGATTGTGGGTGGAATTGTAAAGGTTTGCAAATGGGTAAATCCTGGTAAACCTTCTTGATGTAGCTTTGTGGCTGGGCCTGGAAACAGCAGTGGAGCTCGAATTTCAAAACTAACTTGAAGCGCCACTCAGCAGGCGCCTCGACAAGTCAAAAACGTTCAAATGGCTCTGAACACTATGGGAATTAACATCTGAGTTCATCAGTCCCCTAGAACTTAGAACTACTTAAATCTAACTAACCTACGGACATCACACACATCCATGCCCGAGGCAGGATTCGAACATGCGACCGAAGCGGTCGCGCGGTTCCAGACTGCAGCGCCTAGAAACGCTCGGTCACACCGGCCGGCCCTCGACGAGTCAGCTACGGAGGTTGTTGTAATGGGCGCCCTCGCAGTTGCCTCTTTGCAAGGGACGTGGTCATTCAGATTTTATAGTTTGAGCGAATGGAAAATTTTAAAGGCCAGTAAATTGTTACTTGCTCACTTCTGACATCCCACATCACCTCCGTCACCCCTCAGGTTGTTTCGTCCTCGGGTGTTCGGAGGCGAGGCAGACTTAGGAAAAAAAGTAGTACCTTATTAAGATTGGAAGTTTGGGTCTGGCCGTGAGTCGTGGTAACACGACCGCTCCCGATAGCCGAAAATCCGGGTTCGAGTCCCGGTCCGGCACAAATTTTCATTTTGTGTGTGTGAAATGTGTGTGAAATCTTATGGGACTTAACTACTAAGGTCATCAGTCCCTAAGCTTGCACACAATTTAACCTAAATTATCCCAAGGACAAACACACACAGCCATGCCCGAGGGAGGACTCGAACCTCCGCCGGGATCAGCAGCACAGTCCATGACTGCAGCGCCTTAGACCGCTCGGCTACAAATTTTCATTTTCCTCCTCCCTTTTAAAGTTGATGGTTATCCTTATTCACAACTACTAATACGTGTTAGTTGACATTTGCTGAGTCGGCAAAATCTGTACTTCATAATCATTTGTTTGAAGCACTATGGGGATTATGCGAATTATTATTTTACCAAATTCATATGGGGCAGAACTTGTTCTTGACCTGGTCATGACTTACTTCATGCATCGTGATTCTGCTGCGAGGCGCAAGTCAGTACTGTCGATTCAACTTAGGCTAGAAATTGTGAATATTATCTTCCGTAATTCCGCCCCTGGCCCCACATAATCCTTGTTAAACAGTAATTCATACAGTTAACTCTCACTAAACTACAGTGTTATAATTATATATATGTTACATACGTAATGCAGTTCAGGACAAGCTTCTACTTTGTGAATGAATGTCCTCTCAATTTAGTTCCCAAATGTGCACACCAGCACGTCGTTCTTCCTCGTGTGACCACTGACCTCATTTACCCATAAAAGAAACATGAAATATTTAGTGAAATTCAGTCTGTGATCAGGGGATGTAAAGTCCGGCAGTTAGTCTTACTAAGCGGGTTTTTTCCATGTTGTAAGAGCTTCGGCAAAGTCAATTAATACTTCTCGGACTTCAGAAACTTCACACTCTGGGAATGATGGAGAAAGTTAAGCACTGTATTTTGTGAACAGGAAGCTCACCACTCTGGATAGTTCCTATTACAGGGCAAATGATCGTCCCACCAAAGAATGAAGCTACCGACATTTAGATGATTTGCCTATCCAAGAAACAGTGACTGCCTTTTTTCTAGTGCCCTTGCAAGAATATTTCAGATACTGCAGAACTTTTGGGAAGCGTTAAAAGCTAGGAACCGTTTTAATGCGCAATTATTCTTACAGGAATAAAGAATTTTCTGTGTTTCATGAGATCATAGCCGTGGAATTGTGTATTCTTTAAATGTTTCATGTGTTTTTAGAGAGGTAGTTGTACACAGCATTCTGTTTGCACACTGGACGGTCTCATATGCTAATCATGATTTGATTGTTAATTAGTAATATTTGAATTTAGTTTCTGTTTTTTTAATAAAATAATTAAGATTTGTAATGATTAATACAATAATTGTCAGATGAAGCAATCTGATTCTTTTCTTGGTGGAGGTGTGGCATGAATTTTTCTACAGCTAAATTGAGTGCACCATGAACAGAGCCAGATAGATAGGGCCAGTGACTCTACGTTAGAAAGAATCCCTAGGACCTGAGGGCTACCTTTTCAGAGCACTCTAAAACCACATCGACTGCGAGGAAGCAGATATAGGGCACCGGGTCTACTGTCAGGATGTGGCGACGTTCAGATGCCTTGCTGCCTATTTCTTTTAATCCTTGACGCTCTGTGGGACATTAGTCCAACATTGGAGTCAGAGAAGACCCTAGCGTGGTATGAGGATCACCAGGACTCAGAAGAATGCCGTGATTGTTAAGAGCAGTGGTTCGGAGGCAATTAAAACTTCTAAGTGCCCTTGTTTTTTGCAGAAGACTTGTTTTTCACGAACACCATGCGAGGGGCCTCAGAGGATGATAAACATCTGGCTGTCTGTAAGTAGGCTGTTTATGTTTTCTTATTGGCAACGTTACGTAGCGCTCTGTATGAAAATTACTGGCTGTGCTGTCTGCAGTCTGTGGCTAGTTTGCATTGTTGTCTGCCATTGTAGTGTTGGGCAGCGGCAGCTGGATGTTAACAGCGCGTAACGTTGCGCAGTTGGAGGTGAGCCGCCAGCAGTGGTGGATGTGGGGAGAGAGATGGCGGAGTTTTGAAATTTGTAAGACTGGTTGTCATGAACTACTATGTATATTATGAGTTTTCAACACTATTAAGGTAAATACATTGTTTGTTCTCTATTAAAATCTTTAATTTGCTAACTATGCCTATCAGTAGTTAGTGCCTTCCGTAGGTTGAATCTTTTATTTAGCTGGCAGTAGTGGCGCTCGCTGTATTGCAGTAGTTCGAGTAACGAAGATTTTGGTGAGGTAAGTGATTTGTGAAACGTATAGGTTAATGTTAGTCAGGGCCATTCTTTTGTAGGGGTTTTTGAAAGTCAGATTGCGTTGCGCTAAAAATATTGTGTGTCAGTTTAAGCACAGTCATGTATAATTTTTCTAAGGGGACGTTTCATATGGCGACCCTGCCAGGATACCTCACTGGAATCTACTGATTTTTTTCTTGTAGTTCGTGTAATTAGTGTAGCCATTGTTTATTGCTAGTGCGTAATTGTAGAGAGAATCTCCTTTGAAGTTGCAGTCTTTCATTGTTGTACAGTAAAACAGTTG
Source organism: Schistocerca nitens (assembly GCF_023898315.1). Classification (NCBI taxonomy): domain Eukaryota; kingdom Metazoa; phylum Arthropoda; class Insecta; order Orthoptera; family Acrididae; genus Schistocerca; species Schistocerca nitens. The sequence goes on along the minus strand of NC_064619.1, from coordinate 543,825,079 downwards.
TGGCATGCATGTAGATTTGCACCAAGTATTTCGCAGCTGCGCTTGCATTTAACTAGATATTTTTTCAGTGCTATGTTAATGTGTTTTCTTATTTTTGCTCTTCAAATTGTGCTTTTCTGTGTTATCGTGTGAAATATTGTGACAATAATGGCGTGTGAAAAACGTAACACTAGGCTCCAAAGTAAACTGAGAAATGACAGTGACGACAAGCGTAGCTTATCAGCACCACTGTGTAGTGAATTAACAGACATTCGAAGTAGTAATTTGGTAATTGTGCATAGGGAAATGGAGCGGGCGGCAAATAATGGTGTAGACAGTGAAACAGGTAGTGAACAGGGAAGCATTATCGATCGATCGGTCGGCAACAGCTCGCCTCAAGAATCCGAAATGACAGAACACATTATTGCAAATACTGTAGACTTAGGTTTTGGTTCCTCACCGTTTTCTCAAATGAGTCAAGACACGTTTTCTGCTTGTCAAAATGTGAATGTTGCCGGTGAAAATGCACTGCCAAAAAGCGTAGAGAAACAGATTCCAGACACTAATACATTATTATTGCAATTAATGCAACAAATGGAACAAAATCAGAGACAAACACAGCAAAAGCTTCAAAAGTTAGACAAAATGGAACAAAATCAGAGACAAACACAGCAAAAGCTTCAAAAGTTAGACGCAATGGAACAAAATCTTCAAAAGTTAGACACAATGGAACAAAATCTCCAGAAGTTAGACACAATGGAACAACACCAGAGACAAACACAGCAACAGTTAGACGCAATGGAACAAAAGCTTCAAAAGTTAGACTCAGTGGCACATAAGCTTGAACAAACACGTGAAGATTTAACTACTGAGTTACATAACATTGAATCGAAATGTCAAAAATTCTGTAATGATGTAAAAACACAAATTTGTGAGCATTTTCAACCTATTTTTTCGCGGCATGAAAATGCATTACAGAATCACGAAGCAGCCATAAAAGAACTGCAAACTATTGTTCATGAAAATCATGAGACCTTGCAAGCTAAAATTGACTCAGTTGCATCTACCGATTTGGTTACGCAACTTGCAAAAACTCAGGAAAACTTAAAGGACACAGTAGATACTCTGAAAATTGGTTCAGAAAGACACATGGAGAAAATTAGTTCATTGTCAGAGAAAGTAGTTGAACTTTCGGATCAGCTAAATAATTTATCTACGAAGGCAGATGATAATCTGAATGACACAAAACCGGTAGTCTTTAATGACACAGAAGAGTGCGAACAAATTAGGAAATTCAAACAAAATCAGAATCAAATAAATACGCAACACCAAAGAGAAATCCGGGAAGTACAAGATCAGCTGACACAGGTAATACAAGAATTATGTATTTCAGAGGACACTCGCGCCCCAATACGGGAAGAGGGACATAGAAATACGGAAAAGCCACAAAATAATAACACAGGGCATTTCGGAAATTATGAAAGAAATTGGCAAGGTGCACCGAATTTTGAAATGGAACCGCCGAAACGACGTAACAATGACCGATATACGACTCGCCGACATGATGATTTTGACTATAAGCTGTTCATTACTACACATAAATTTAAAACATTTAAGAATTCTGGCAACGACATTCATCCACAAGCGTGGCTCCATCAATTCTCTCATTTTTTTCCTCCCAACTGGTCATTAGAGCACAGATTAGAATTTATGTGTGGCTATTTAGAGAATGAACCAGCTGTAAGAATGCGATCGGTCATTCACGATTGCCACAGTGAAGGAGAATTTTATCATGCCTTCCTCTCAGCATATTGGTCTCAAACTACACAAGCCCGAGTAAAACATAGCATCATAATGATGAAACATTTCGAACAATCTGAATTTTCCAGTCTTATGAAATATTTTGAAGACATGTTGCACAAGAATCAGTACCTGTCAATCCCATACAGCCCCTCAGAACTCATCCGCATTTGCTTAATCAAATTACTTGAACATTTACGACATATTATTTTGGCAGGACGTTGCAAAGACGACATTGAAGCTTTTCAGGGACTCTTACAAGAATTAGAAATTGACACTGACAATCGCGGAACGCGAAAACAGGAACACAACAATTATAGGTGACATCCGTCGCAATTCCGCGATGAAAGAAATAATAACTGGACACGACAAGACTATTCTCACAACACAAATCGTGACCAAAACAGACACCACCCGAATGACAACCGTTGGCAGAGCAGTAATAATTACAGGGAAAGATCACTTCTCCGCGGTAGTGACTATCACAGAGACAATCAGAGAAACAGACAATATGGGAACCAAAATAATTATAATCAAGGGAGACAGAATAACTTTAGACGCAACGGTCCAGCGCGCAGTTACGATTTAGGGAGAAATTCTCCACCATGTGACCCACAAGAAAGAAACTATGGAATCTACCGACATGACGACAGGCGATATAATCGTAATGACAGAGCTGAATTGCATCAGAACTGGTGGGATTCAAACAGAGCAGGGCCCTCTCGACAAGACGAATTTGTAGAAGTTAGGTCTCCAAATCCCAATAACGACGCGCGCCAACAAAGAGACAATAGGCAATGACTCATACCGCTGCAGCCACAAAACGTATGTATGAAACTGACGACGCAGCTGCCGTAGCTAGTAATTACGTAAGAATGGAAGACATTAGAGACATCTTACTCCAGGAACACGACGTAAAACATAACAACATTGCATATCCTGTGATTCACATTACAGTAAATGACATAAAATTTGCGGCAGTACTTGACTCTGGCAGTCCCATTTCAGTAATTAGTGAAACAGCCTTTAGCAAATGCAACAAATCGAACGATTGTCCCACACTTCCGTTACGTAAGATTAAATTACAAGGTGCAATCTTTGGAAAAAGTATAGATGTGCGCCAACAAACCAACTTAGAATTCTTCTTTCAAAGCCACAGCTTCTCTATGAAGTTTCTTATTGTTCCATTATTGTCGACGGGAATTATATTGGGAGTAGACTTTTTGAATGAATACAAAGTAATCTTAAACTTTCACGATGCTGAAATAAGTTTAGAGGAAGAAGGTAGATCAATAGCTTTGAAATTTGAAGATTGGCTCTCAAACCATGACGAGGAAATTAATCAGCTTTACCTTCTGTTAGACAACAGTTCGGAATTTTCTACGGAACTAGACACTAACAATCACTCTGCAAGTACTGACAGGGATGATATCGACGGCATATTTGAAACTAATGAGTTAATTCAGAATAAAATTCAAACAATTGAGAATTGTAATGACACTGATAGGCAGGACCATTTTGAGATTTTACAAGCACATTCCACAGTGTTTACTCACAAAACAGGAACAATCAAGGGATTTCAATACCAATTTCGTGTTCGTGAGCATACTAAATTTTGTGTTAGACCATACGTAATTCCAGCACATTATAGGGTCCGTGTTAGAACAGAAATACAATCTATGCTTGACGAGGGCATTATTGAGCCTGCAGTAAGCTCATACAACAATCCATTACATGTTGTTGAGAAGAAAAATGGATCGATCAGGCTTGTCTTAGATTCGAGATAAATCAATACTATCATCGTTCCTGAAACAGACAGGCCGCAAACGTTAGAAGAACTTCTTCAAAATTTTAATGGTGTAAAACTGTTGTCTTCTATTGATCTCAGATCCAGCTTTTATCAGATCGAACTTCATCCAGAATGTAGAAAATACACGGCTTTCCTTTGTTTCGGCGTTTGTTATCAGTTTCAGAAACTTCCTTTTGGTTTGAACATTTCTTCGGCAGCATTCATTCGCGGGCTAAATTCCACATTACCTGAGTTCTTAAAACGTCACATCACCTTATATGAGGACGATATTCTGATAGCAGAAGCCTCATGGGAACAACACAATCGCATCCTCAACAGCGTGTTACATATTTTTGCAGAATCAGGAATTACAGTTAACTTGGAAAAGTCTGAATTCGGTAGGACAAAGGTTAGGTTTTTGGGACATATTATTTCTTCTGAAGGCATTCAGCCGGATCCTGAAAAGTTAGAAGCAATCAGAGCCATTCCAGTTCCATCCACAAAAAAACAAGTCCGCAGTTTTCTAGGTCTTGTAAATTTTTACCGTCGTTTTCTGAATATGCAAATTCTTTTTACACCAAAACTTTGTTCTCTCACTGGAAAAAATACTATTTGGAACTGGGACGAACAAGCACAGTTGGAATTCAATTCTTTGAAAGAATCGCTACTTAACGCGCCAATACTAGCTCATCCAGATCTGTCACAAGATTTCTGCCTTAGCACGGATTCTTCTAAAGTCGGTCTTGGTGCCCATTTATTTCAAGAAGCCATAGAAAATGACACTACCATTCAGAAAACCATCACGTTTGCTAGCCGAGTGCTAACAAAATCGGAAAAAACTTATTCCGTTACTGAATTAGAAGCTTTAGCTATCGTTTGGGCATTTAACAAATTCCGATTCTTTCTTTCTGGTAAGCACGTAAAAGTATACAGTGATCATCGTGCATTACAATTTCTTATGTGTTCAAAATTAAATCATGACAGGTTAAAACGTTGGGCATTGTTTCTGCAAGAATTCCACTTCACAGTAGTCTACATTCTCGGCAAGGAGAACATTGTTGCGGACGCACTGTCACGCGCACCGGCTGGGCTTGAGAAAAGTAACACAGAAAGCAACCTCGAGAAAAATTTCATTATTCTTTACATTCAGAAAGTCGCCTTTGAAAACTTCATCACCACATCTTTAAAGGACATTTCTCATGAACAAGATAAAGATCCGATTTGGAAAGACATCAAGAGCAAATGGCATGAAAAGACACACACACAGATTCGGCATTATTATCTGGTTAGAAACAACATACTGTTCAAACGCTGTACTGTTGATGACAAGCTATGGGTACTTTGCATTCCTGACGATTTTTTTTAATAAGCTCATTTGGTACATTCATTTCAGCTACGCACATTTTGGTCCACAAAATGTTATCATATTCTTCGAACGACTTGTTATTTTAACAATATGGAACAGAGAATTCGAAGAGTCTTGTCTTTTTGTAAACTTTGTCAAAAGGCGAAACCATCTACTATCTCACATCGTGCTCCGTTGTTTCCTATCATTCCTTCTAAATTAAAAGAATTTGCTGCAGTTGATCTATTGGGACACCTTGTCAGAACATCGAATGGATTTTCGTACGTTCTAGTCGCTGTTGAACTTACTTCAAAATTTGTTTCTTTCACTCCGTTACGTAAAGCCGCTGGACAGTCTGTATCCAACGCCTTTGTTAAAAATTTCTTACGTGAAGTTGGCCACATTGCTAAAGTCATTTCAGATAACGGACCGCAATTCAGATCTGCTGTTTGGTCACGCATGCTTCGGAATCATAAAATCAAACCTGTTTTTATTTCATTGTACTCACCACATTGTAACCCCTCCGAACGGATTATGAAAGAAATCAATGAGCTTTTCAGCCTTAATTATCTCAGAAAGCATCAGCATTGGGACAGATATTTACACTTATTTCAAAACTTGCTGAATGAAATGCCTCTTGACTCCACTGCTTTACCACCTATTCTTGTACTGAAGAATGAAGAACCACCGAACAGAATCAGAGAGCTTGTACCTTTGCCGAATACACGTAAACTTCGACACAAAGACATAATTGATTTGGCTCTTAAAAATATAAAATCTGCAGCAGACAAAAGGAGAAAACTACACGGTAAAGCAAATGCAAAGAAATTATGTATTGGTCAGAAAGTTCTCATTAAAGCTCATTCATTGTCACATAAGAAGAAACACTTGAGTCACAAATTCTTTCTAGTTTACAATGGACCTTACAGAATCCGACGTATACCACATGATAATTGCGTTGAAGTTGAAACTCTGCGTACTAGGAAGAGTAAAGGTTTACACCACAGTTCACATGTAAAACCCTTTATTGAAAGATAATCTGCTTTTTAACTTTGTCTTTGCCGTATAACTTTTCACTTTACATTGCTAGTATGCTTTGTCAGACTTAGAATCTGTTAACATGCAACAATGTTTGAAGTTAAATATCCAGTCAAAAACCAAGAAAACTTATTTAGCAGAAATTACGAATGCATTGTTATTGCGAAAAGACGACACAGTGTAATTGTGTGTGCACATTCTTGCTTCTTAGTTGCACGATTACATAACGACTATAAGGCTCACATACTTAGAACATTTACCAGTACTGCTAATGAGATTTTAATGCAACATTTTGGTTTACTTGAAAATACATTCTGGATTTAAAGTACTTTCTGTGAGATACCAGATGGCACAGTGGTTAGTTTATGTGACAGCTACACGATTTTATCACAACACTACCAATGAGTGACAATTTACAATGTTGCTTTTGCGGTGTTTCTGTTTTATATCTGCACAGTTTTTCTTAATTATTCTGGAAAATAAAACATGTTTTAGTAGTAACTTTTGTGGTATAGCAACAATGAGACAGCCTTTTTCATGGCACAACAATACGTTACTGTACAGTACTTTCTTCATCACGCCAATAAGCATAATAACTACGATATCTATACGCAAAGCATTTCACTTTTGTTTATCATGAGGTAAGTACATTGACTTCTGCAGAACTTAGCTTTCGGAGGACGATAACTACGACACTTCCACAGAGATTATGTTGCAAAAAGACGCACAGTTTAGCGCTACAGGATACGCATTTGAGTGATTAATTTTGTACTTAAACCATTTATTTTTCAAGATTTTTTTATTTACAAAGAAAGTTTTCCGTGATACATTTCATTCCAGTGCTGTAATCTGTAACACCTGAGGGTATAATTACATTAATCCTCAGGGGGGTACACGCTTACTTTGTGTACCATGTGTGTGGCAAGCACAAGGAGCCCTAGCTAATATGGTATTTGCTTATACAACTTTACACATCAGTACCATATTTCTCTAACACACAAATTACACAGCTATCTGCTCATTTAACGGAGAGATAAACTTTTTTTTACTACATCAGTGACACATGTTTACGCAATTACACAGTTGGGTAACTTCACACTTACGAAATTGTATTTTGTCTGTACTTTGTGAACTGTTCATATTTTTTCGGACCCATTGTGATATTATGAGAGCTTTGAATGATATATTTGGTATGGGATCACGATTTTTAAAGTACGTTTGAGGCAGATGACACTTTTGACATGAGCAGAGAATTTTTTTTAGGTTTTGAAATTATTGTAGATAGCTACGACGATTTTGAGAGTTGACTGAGGTGTTATGATGTCATTATTACGATGACTATGTGTATTATGCTGTTGCGGTATGTTTATGATCAATAAGCTGATGCTATATGAGTTATTTGATTATGCTACGTATCTGTTATGATGAAATATTGAAGAAGTCTCGATGAATAAGGTAAGGAATAATGAGTAGTGTTTAGGGACTCTGGTTTGTGAAAAAGGTTGTTGGAAACCAAGAATCGTACTTTAGGAGCTATGAAATGTTAGTAAATGCGTGAATGTATTACAATGCCGACGAAAATTTTTGGACACTGTTATATTCATAGGATTTTGTTTCTATACATTTGCAACGCAAATTCTCGACCTGTGAAATATTTATGTGAGACTGTCACTGTTGTGCAAACTGGTGTCGTAAATATTACGGTAAGAAAGTTAAGTGACTTTCACGTAATGCGTCGTGGGCACCCAGATGGGCGACAGTCGCCTGGAAAGAAGTCATTAGTGAGTGCCTTTCAGAGGCACAGGTGGAGAAAATAAAAGGGGCCATTATCCTCGCTATTGACATTCCTTTGTAGAAAGCATCGTAAATACGACACCCTCAAACTTGAAAACATGTGATTACACTGTGGAGCTCTTAATTTATGCCTAATGAAATGATGATAAACATTTTTTACATCTATTGTCTTTCTAGTTGAGAGATTGCTCAATTTGTTTAATATCTAGTTTCTAGCTGCCCTGCAGCATTGGTTAAAATAAAATTTTATAAATGTACTAATATAAATATTTGATGCCTGCAGACCCAGTAAAGAATAACTTTATGATGTACTTCAAAAAAACGAAGGAGCACAAAAAGACATTTCCCTTCACAGAAATTGCATACAGAATTTTCTTTTCAACTACTTGGTAATATTTCTCGTAGAATAAGTTGTGGTGCACCACTTTAATTACATAGACATTAAGATGTGAATAGACATTTCCCTTATCTGCATTGTTGTCTTTAGTGTAATATTTTTCCTGCTTGAGCTATGTCATGTTTAGGTATAAGTTACTGCATTTTCTGCTGCTGTTTGCCAGGCATAGTGCTACTAAATTTCACTTTGTAATGCTCTGGTAATCTAGTTTTACTACTGATTTACCGAGCGAGGTGGCGCAGTGGTTAGCACACTGGACTCGCATTCGGGAGGACGACGGTTCAATCCCGTCTCCGGCCATCCTGATTTAGGTTTTCCGTGATTTCCCTACATCGTTTCAGGCAAATGCCGGGATGGTTCCTTTGAAAGGGCACGGCCGATTTCCTTCCCAATCCTTCCCTAACCCGAGCTTGCGCTCCGTCTCTAATGACCTCGTTGTCGACGGGACGTTAAACACTAACAACAACCACCACCACTACTGATTTATTTTTCTTGTTGATGCACATTGGCTCATATTAGTTGTAATGTTGCATTGCTTGGTAATTTAGATCTACTGCAGCTTGCTTTGACAATTTCCATTTTTTTTTCATTGCTGTTTGTATTAATTGTTTTATGCTGCTGCATTGCCTCATCCCTTAGTTTAGCATCTGAGCTCAGTAGATTTAAGTCAGCTTAAGATGGGGTAGACTATATAAGAGAATGAGTTGCGATGAATTGGAAGAAATGCATTGAGAAGTTATACGAAAAAAGTACAGAAAGCAGGTATAGATAGGACTTTTTGGGAATAATGATGAACGAAGGGAGATCTCCAAGAACAAAAAAGGTTTTGTTCGCAAAATACTGCAGTACCAAATGTTACACTGAAAACGAACCCTGTCCTTTCCATTGTGTTATCCCCCTATGTGTTTGTGTATCCTTGTGTATTTGTTTTCTTCCTGTCTCTGTGTACTGTTTCATAGAATTTTTTTTCTCTTCTAATACTAAGCTACATTCACTATGATGAGGAATACTGTTATCCTCAAATATAATTGGCATTAATAATATGTTATTTACTTTGTAAAGATGTTTAGACATTATTTATTGTGTTTTGTTTTAATGATCATGTGTGAAATTAATGTTTCAAGAACTATTCTCATTATTTTATTTATTTACTTATGTCATAATTCTTGTAACACTGATGTACATGTTTATTCCTAATCTTTTGTAAAGTCCCTATTACTACAAATGTTATCTGTATTGTTATGGTCTTTAATGATGTATTTTGCACCTTTGTTATTGTATTCTTATGTTATAAAATTGTAATTGACACCAGTTCATCAAATTAAGTATCATTTCACTGCACACGTTTCTGTTGGTCATAGTATATGGACAAAATGTGAGAAGTAGGGACTGTTAGTGTTTGCACGTGTGTTAATAATTCAGTGAGGGACTGGATAACAGCATTGCTGGTTCTAAGGACAATTCCAAAAACTTTGGGAGTGCACAAGTGGTGGTTATGGACTTGCTATATTATCTGCAAGACTCTTCAATGGTGATTGTGCACCTGCACAGTCACAACAGATGGCTGCTGGCCATCTCTACAAGGACTACAGTGGGTCTGCATCTTTGATGACCCACCAATACCATTATTTCTACAAGGACTACAGTGCGTCTACACCTTTGAAGACTCACCAATACCATTATTTCTACAAGGACTACAGTGGGTCTGCACCACTGGTGGCCCACCAATACCATACTCTCTACCAGGACTACAGTGGGTCTACTCTGTGATGACCTACCTACCAATATTCTTCAAAACGTCGAATGACTCTGCTGTGGGTTTGCTCTGTTGTGGCCCATTACCTGTCTGCATGTCGAGAGTCAGCACTGTCTTTTCGTCGGAAGGACAACACTACTTGTTCAATACTGCATGGAAATCCACTACTTCCGTGTGCATTTTCTTCTACTGCTCAGACTTTGAGAAAAACACTGCTATTTTACTGTGATGAACGATCAGGACTGTCTTTATGGACTGTGAGAAAATTTTAGCTTTTGACCAACATTGTATCAATAAGTGTGTGCATTTGATTTCTTTGTTATTGTAATTATGAAAAATTTTATCAAATCATTATTGGCCACTGCCCAAAACAATTTGTAAAATTTTTTGTGGGGAGCATGGGGGCTATGTAAGTAGGCTGTTTATGTTTTCTTATTGGCAACATTACGTAGCGCTCTGTATGAAAATCAGTGGCTGTGCTGTGTGCAGTCTGTGGCTAGTTTGCATTGTTGTCTGCCATTGTAGTGTTGGGCAGCGGCAGCTGGATGTCAACAGCGCGTAGCGTTGCGCAGTTGGAGGTGAGCCGCCAGCAGTGGTGGATGTGGGGAGAGAGATGGCGGAGTTTTGAAATTTGTAAGACTGGTTGTCATGAACTACTATGTATATTATGAGTTTTCAACACTATTAAGGTAAATACATTGTTTTTCTCTATTAAAATCTTTGATTTGCTAACTATGCCTATCAGTAGTTAGTGCCTTCCGTAGGTTGAATCTTTTATTTAGCTGGCAGTAGTGGCGCTCGCTGTATTGCAGTAGTTCGAGTAACGAAGATTTTGGTGAGGTAAGTGATTTGTGAAACGTATAGGTTAATGTTAGTCGGGGCCATTCTTTTGTAGGGATTTTGAAAGTCAGATTGCGTTGCGCTAAAAATATTGTGTGTCAGTTTAAGCACAGTCATGTATAATTTTTCTAAGGGGACGTTTCACGTCTAATGAGAGAAGGCTGGCCTGCTTTGTGAATAGAAATAGTTTCCTCCTTCAATCACCTTACGCGAAGTGGGTGACCCATGGCATAAAAGATTCTAACAGAGAGCCTCATTCGCTATATTAAAACTAAATCGCACACTGGGGGAAGCCAACACACCAATTTTTGATAAGTGTGTACGTGGACGAAACTGCATTGGCTGAAACTTCGAACGGGCTGGAGAGCGCAACAGAAACTCAGAATTGTTAAACGGCTCTAACCTCTGGTATGCAACGACTGGTGAATGTTATGAAACTTTTGCATGGTGAAAAGACTGTTGACTTGCTAACAAATATACGCTTCACAACTGCTTTTCAGAGCCACAGTCGTCAGTGCTCTAGAATTGTGCCGACTTGCACAATAGAGAACAAAACTCAGATACAGACAGAGAGCAGAGAATTTATATGCAATGGAATTCCATTCCACAAGCCTTATGAAACAATTATAAAACGTTTAGTTATTTATTTACTTGCTTAGTTACATGATCCGCAGGCAACTTGAACGATTCTTTTGTCGAAATGATGTGGAACAAGTGAGTGTATGGGGTTTGTGTTCATAATTAGTATTAACAATACTGAACTATTTATTATTTCTACTAGTGAAACTGCTCTTCAAAAGTAATTTTTCTGATTTTTCACTAGCTAACAGTATTTAAATGTTTAAATGGAAATTCGTTCTTGAAATCCACAGCACTGCTGTTTATCACCGTCCACGCACAACGAACGTGGCTGGAAAGTAAATCCCTAGAGATAGCCGTTCAGTTTTAAATGCAAACTTGAGGGCGACGAAGTAAGTAGGATATTTATGTTGGAAACAAGCGGAATAATTATTGTCAGCAAGCGGTACCCTGAGCAAATGGAAAAAAGACATACAAAACATTCTGTCGACATTTTCATTACTGGGGAGCTTTTTCGGTACAATACAGATACACAGCTAACTTGGGCAAAACGCCAAACAAAGTGCGACTACTCTGTAGTGAGCTATCGGAGCCCATGTTTCTTTTGAACAGGGATGCTCGGGGAATGTATAGGAACAGCCTCTGAGGGTTTGGCAGTGCAATTCCGGTTTAACAACTGTACACTTCAAATTTGTTACACACATTCATTTGCCTAATCAGCTCACGGCGAATACATGTTTTGCGCTATGATTTAACGTTACATCGACCGAGTGAGGTTTCGCAGTGGTTAGCACACTGGACTCGCATTCGGGAGGAAGACAGTTCAAACCGCGCACAGCCATCGTGATTTACGTCTTCCGTGATTTCTCTAGATCGCTTCAGGCTAATGCCGGGATGGTTCCTTTGAAAGGGCACGGTCGATTTCCTTCCCCATCTTTCCCTAAATCTAGCTTATGCTCCGTCTCGAACGGCCTCGCCGTCAGTGGGAGACTAAATACTTATCTCCTCCTGCTCCTTTAACGTTACGTAATTTACGTACATGGGCCACCTTCGGCGAAAACTGCCGTAGTATTGGATCCACAACACCGTTCAGTTTTCCTTGACTTTCACCTTTTGCTTTGCTTCTGCAAATTTACGAAGAACGTCGAAACTTAGACGTGTAATGATTTAATACTAAAGAACAACGCAAGAAGAAGAGTGGACATGAAGTTATTACTATCACCACAAAAGACTATAGCGTAGGAAGCGGCATGACTGGAAACTGGCTGGTGTCGAGTGGGTGCAATTTCTTAACAGACTTTAAATTCATATGTTAACAGTGACCAAGGTCAAACACAAGCAAAACAGCCAGCATTCAGTTCACAAGTATGCAAAACTTGTACAACGTAAGACATTTTAAAACCTTTGGCACCCAACAACGTAACAACGTCAGAAATTTTAAAACTTTTGCCCCTAACAACGTAACAACGTAAGAAATTTTTAAACCTTTTGCCCCTAACAAGTCCTTCCGCTTCACAATAACAAGGAGCACACAAAATAGCGTACCAACGTACTATAAACAAATGAGAAGGAAGAAATACATGCAGGTGACAAAAGCTGTGGGTAATCTCCTAATATCGTGTCGGTGCAGTGCAGCAGCTCGACGTGGCATACACTCAACAAGAAGTCCCCTGCAGAAATATTGAGCTTCGGTGCCTCTACAGCCGTCCATAATAGCGAAAGTGTTACCGGTACACGAGTTTTTGCACGACGTAACCTCTCCATTCTGTCCATAAATTTTCGTTGGGGTTCATGTCGGCCGATCTCGGTTACTAACCCATTCGATAGACTTGCCCAGATTCTTCTTCTAACCAGTCGCGAAGAATTGTGGCCCAAGAACATGCCGCATCTTTGTTCCAGAATATGAATTCCATGAAAGGCTGAAAATAGTCTCCAAGTAGCCGAACATAAACATTTCCAATCAGTGATCAGTTCAGCTGGACCAAAAGACACAGTCAATTTCATGTAAAAAGAGCCCACACCTTTGTGGAGCCATGGCCAGCTTACACAGTGCCTTGTTGACAACTTGTGCCTAGGCTCTGCACCACACTCGAACGCAGCTCTTGCCTACTGAAATCAGGACCCATCTGACAAGGCCACGGTTTAGCAGTCGTCTAGGATCAAACAGATGTGATCACGAGCCCAGGAGAGGCGCTGCAGACGACGTCGTGCTGTTAGCAAAGGCAATCGCTTCGTTGGTGTTGCTGCGATAGCCCGTTAACGACAAATTTCCAGCACTTTTCTAACGATACGTTAGCCGTACATTCTACATTGATTCCTGCCGTTGTTTCACACAGTGTTGCGTGCCTACGAGGTGTGGCTAGAAAAAAACCGGACTAGTACAGGTGAAACAATAAAACGAATGCAATAAGGCTGAAAGTCGCGTGGCCTGTCACGTGACTCTCGCTCCGCCTACTGCTCGAGTTTCATCTGCCTCCTGCACTCAGTCTGCCCGTGGCGTCTGTTTTAAGTAGTTGACGTTTTGTCTGTGCGTCGGAAAATGTTGAGTGTACAGAAGGAACAGCGTGTTAACATCAAATTTTGTTTCAAACTAGGAAAATCTGCAAGTGAAACGTTTGTGTACGGCGATGATTGTTTATCGCGAACACAAGTGTTTGAGTGGTTTAAACGATTTAAAGATGGCCGCGAAGACACCAGTGATGACACTCGCACTGGCAGACCATTGTCAGCAAAAACTGATGCAAACATTGTAAAAATCGATAAACTTGTTCGACAAGATCGCCGTTTCACAATCAGAGTAGTGTCTGAGTTAACAGGAGTTGACAAGGAAACTGTCGAACAAGTTTACCGATTTTTTCAATGTTTGCATCAGTTTTTGCTGACAATGGTCTGCCAGTACGAGTGTCATCACTGGTGTCTTCGCGGCCATCTTTAAATCGTTTAAACCACTCAAACACTTGTGTTTGCGATAAACAATCATCGCCGTACACTTGTTGTAACATTACAAACGTTTCACTTGCAGATTTTCCTAGTTTGAAACAAAATTTGATGTTAACACGCTGTTCTTTCAGTACACTCAACATTTTCCGACGCACAGACAAAACGTCAACTACTTAAAACCGACGCCACGGGCAGACTGAGTGCAGGAGGCAGATGAAACTCGAGCAGTAGGCGGAGCGAGAGTCACGTGACAGGCCACGCGACTTTCAGCCTTATTGCATTCGTTTTATTGTTTCACCAGTACTAGTCCGGTTTTTTTCTAGCCACACCTCGTATTAGGACTGACAACTCTACGCAAACGCCATTGCTCTAAATCGTTAAGTGAAGGCCATTACTTAGTTCGTAGTGAGAGGTAATGCCTGAAATTTAGTATTATAGGCACTCTCTTCACACTGTGTATCGCGAAATATTGGATTCTCTAACGATCTCCTAAATGGAATGCCCTATGCGTCTAAGTACCGTTCCGCGTTAATCGTCTGCTAATCCTCGTCGTGCGGCCATAATCATGTCGGAAACTTTTTCACATGAATCACCTGACTGCAATTGACACCTCTGCCAATTCACTGCCCTTTTACGCCTTGTGTAAGCGATACGATACCATCTGCATGTCTGCATAGCGCTATCCCATGACTTTTGTCAGCTCAGTGTAAAATGATCAATTACTAGCTCATGAAATAATATCCAAAATATACCACAGCACAAGGAGACAAACCAGAACATCCAACTAATATTTAATCAATTTACAAGAGGAACAGTAAACAAATAGTGAAAACACACTGACCCATTTTACCCACTGCTGACTACAGTCCACAATAAATTAGGTTGGCCCGCATCTCGTGGTCGTGCGGTAGCGTTCTCGCTTCCCACGCCCGGGTTCCCGGGTTCGATTCCCGGCGGGGTCAGGGATGTTCTCTGCCTCGTGATGGCTGGGTGTTGTGTGCTGTCCTTAGGTTAGTTAGGTTTAAGTTGTTCTAAGTTCTAGGGGACTGATGACCATAGATGTTAAGTCCCATAGTGCTCAGAGCCATTTGAATTTGAAATTAGGTTAATTATTCATGAAACGCCAGCAGTTCAAGATAGAACAGAAAATTCGTTGGGTAAAATTAACAATGAAATACGTATCCTTCACGGCTTAACACACTAACCTCTTAAGTTCTTTTGTCAATATAACAACATCCTACTTATTTAAGCAACTGGCATGATTTGCAAAACAAGGCATGAGGAGCGTTTATAACGCTTGACATTGCCGTCATCAGGATTTGATTCAGGAGTGTGTTTTTTAAACATTGAAGGTATCACTCACAAAACAGGGTACGAAACGTTCTCAACAGCTGTAAGTAGGCTGTTGAGGTTTTTATGTTGATAACGCCACGTACCGCTCTGTATGAAAATCACTGACTGTGCTGTGTGCAGTCTGTGGCTGGTTAGCATTGTTGGAATATTCGCTATTGTAGTGTTGGGCAGTTGGATGTGAACAGCGCGTAGCGTTGCGCAGTTGGAGGTGAGCCGCCAGCAGTGGTGGATGTGGGGAGAGAGATGGCAGAATTTTAAGAGCGGACGATCTGGACGTGTGTCCGCCAGAACGAGTAAATTTGTAATACTGGATATCATGAACTGAGATATATATATATATATATATATATATATATATATATATATATATATATATATATATATATAATGACTTTTGAACATTATTAAGGTAAATACATTGTTTGTTCTCTATCAAAATCTTTCATTTGCTGACTATGCCTATCAGTAGTTAGTGCCTTCAGTAGTTAGAATCTTTTATTTAGCTGCCATTAGTGGCGTTCGCTGTATTGCAGTAGTTCGAGTAACGAAGATTTTTGTGAGGTAAGTGATTCATGAAAGGTATAGGTTATTTTTAGTCAGGGCCATTCTTTTGTAGGGATTTTTGAAAGTCAGATTGCGTTGCGCTAAAAATATTGTGTGTCAGTTTAGTGTTAATCAGAATAAGTAAAGAGAGTAATGTCTGAGTACGTTCAGTTTCGCTCAGCTGTTAGGAAATCAAATAACGTAGAGGTTTATCAGCATATTAATTCATTAATTTTTGAAGGGGGATGTTTCACAGCTTATACAGAAACCAAGTTGCATTAGTAAGTACTGAGTGGAATGAAATGGAGGCTGTGCCTAAAAAGTTAGTGAGAGAGCGTTGTAACCTCATCCTGGAGTTTTTCAATCTGCTGATTGAGCAAGCATTAAAGGAAGCGAAGGAGCAATGTGAAAAAATTAATATTCAGGGAGAAAAAATAAAAGTTTAAAGTCTACCGAAGATTATAGAGACAGTCTGTGAATTTGAGAAGTAGCTGAACAGAGTGGATAGACTCTTGTAAAGAGGTAGGTAAATAAATCAGTAGTTGCTGAGGCAATTAGTTATGGAAATGAGTTCCTGAAAGTAGTCGATAAGGTCTGTTATATGAGGAGCAAAATAACATTATGTTCGTTGAAGTAGAGAACTTTGTTAACGTCGAATATAAATTTGAAAACTAGGAAACCGTTTCTGATGATATTAGACGTTAGTGCAGTCATCTACGAAAGTGACCCGTGAACGATATCCAGTACAGATAAGAAGAGAACTGAAGCTTTTGAATTTTGCTGCTACAGAATAATGCTGAATATGTGATGGCTACGTCGAATAACTAATGCCGGCCACGGTGGCCGAATGGTTCTAGGCGCTTCAGTCCGGAACCGCAGGTTCGATCCCTGCCTCTATGTCCTTAGGTTAGTTAAGTTTAAGTAGTTCTAAGTTCTAGGGGACTAATGACCTCAGATGTTAAGTCCCATAGTGCTAAGAGCCATTTGGCCATTTTTTAAATATCTAATAAAGAGGTAACGAATCTAATTTGTGAGAAAAGAAGTTTATGGCACAACGTAGCTAAATTCCGGTATTGGTCAATAGGACACATTGTGATGTATCAATGAATCGTCATTATATACCCCGTTTTGCCAGAAAGGCAGCTCTCGGGTACGAACAGGTACCTAGCAGTCTAGCTGTCTCCAGCGCAATAAACAGCCTGCACTGCTAATCACGGGGTAACACGTGCCAGCGCTGCATACTAAGGCATGATCTGGAAACTGGCTGATTTGGTAAATTCGATTTCGGTCTGTGATATAATCCCCTATATCTGACGCTTTTTCTGAGGGATGCTATGTAGAGCTTTAAAATGTGGTTTAACTACTACAGTCTGATATGGAAATCGTCTATTTCCAGTCAGTTTAAGCTTGTTTTAGTAAAACTACTTTTTCACTAATAACATCAAATTAGCAAAATTATTAAAGTTTTCAAGCTCGAACGTTGTTTTAGCAGATAATGAATGTGCAGTTGAAGGAAATGTGGGTGGGAGACATTGTATAGGGAAACCAAAGCTTAACTGTCGTAGCTATTTTCAAATGGATATAGGTTGCAGTTCAGGGATGGAGAGACTTGTTCGAGGTTGACTAGCGTGGAGAACTATATATCACGCTTCGGACCGCAATACCAACATGGATAATTTATGAAGTGCACCGACAAACTGTCAGTGTTTGTCTGTCTTTCTATATCTTGATTTCCATACAGTCTCGGAAAGGTTCATATTAATATATGCTTGAAGAATTGTTAATTACTTTAATCAAAAGTATTATTGCTGCAGTCAGATCATACGACCTTGGGAGCACTTCCACGGTGTGCGTTCAGTCTTTCTATTGATAAACCGCTTTCCATCAGGATCCTCGTCTTCACATAATCAAATGAGCTAGCATACCGTACATTCTTTTCTAGTCTTCCTATTTACGAAATAGACCCTAGCAATGGCAATGAAATGTGTAACTCGATTTCAAAATTGTTATTAGGTAAAGCCACGTTTCAGCTTGAAAACTTTTAAATTGATTTACTGATTTTATGTTATTAGTGAAATTGTTATTTCACTAAAAGAAGCTGCTACATTTCGTTTGAAACTGGCTGAAAATAGAGGTTTGCTTTTAAGATGGAGCTTTATTAAACTCTGATAGTTAAACCACATTTAAACGGACTACGTAGTAACACTCCGAGAAAGCGTCACAAGTAGGAGCTTGTATTGCAGACCTAAATCGAATCAACCAAATCAGCTAATCTACGGAGTGAGCCCTAGTATGCAGTGCTAACGTGTTAACCCGGTACAGACAAGTGTAGTCTGTTATTGCACTGGGGACAGCTAATGTGCTTTACGCTACACAGATTACGACGTGCGTGTCCGTGCTCCTGGAGAGCTGCATGTTTGGCGAAGTGGGGTAGATAATGTCGGATAGATGAGTACTAGACATAGTGTGACCAAGAGTAGCTGACACTCGGAAATATGTAAACAGTGAAGAGCTATGTAACAAGCACATCTTTCGTCACTGATGTAGATAATCAACTTGGTTCTCATATAAAACCTAGAGCTCGGGAGCCAAAACTCTCTCAATACATCCCACAAATTCCTTCTGCAGTTACTGGAAGATGTTACTTGGTCAATGTCCCTGAGTATCTGTTAACAGCAAGGCAGGTTACGATATCTGGGTGCCTACCAAGTAGGCGCTACAGACGTGAGATTTCGTTATTGGATATACGAAGCTTATTTGGAAAGTAAGGTACAATTACGCTCGAAATGGAAACCTCTGTAAATCCGATGTAACTTTGCACAGATGTGTTGGGCATTGTCTTTAGTGTGCCTTTCGATCGCTTCCCGTCGCTCTTTTCAGCTAAGAGCGCAAAGCGATCATGTTGAAAAGCCTAAAACAACAGTGTCTCCCGCCAAGAATGTGGATCTGGTGAGAGATTTCGCCTAAAGCTATGCAGCCTGCATGACAAAAAGTCATGCATTTCTTTCTTCAAGACAATTTTCAGCAGCATTCTGCAGGGGAAATGAAGACGCTCCTGCAGAGTTTTCGATGAGAAGTGTTTGATCACCCACAATACAGCCCTTAATTGGCTCCCTCCGTTGTTCATCTCTGCTCACATGAAGGCTACAAAGACCACATTTTGGCACAAACAACGAAAAGCAGGCAAGCTTACAGAATTTGCGGAAAGCACAGGCGGCTGCTTCCTGTGACGAGGGGACTGGAAAGTTTGTATAACGCCACGAGAAATGTCTAAGTCGGAGCGGCGACTATTTAGAGAGGTAGCTGGAATGTGTGAGTAACTGTTGTGAATAAAAAAAATTTGATTTGCACTGTGGTTTTCATTTTGCGACCGATCGGACCTTACTTTCCGAACAGCCCTCTTAGATTAATAGTTAAGTCGTGATAGAGCACAGTATGTTGGGATGCCTAACATTTAGGGGAATTCTTTCAACGAGAGAATCCTACTGCGCTGTAAGTTTTTGACTTCACTGTCTTTAATAACAATATAGTATGTTGAACATTTTCATTATACGTATATAGAGTATGGTATATCAAACATGCATGAGTCTTTACGTCATGTTCACAGTTCCTTGTGTGCTCTTTATCCAGCATTATGTATAACAGAAATCAGTAGATCTTTTTCGCAAGGGCAGTATTCTTAATTCTTTAATATGCCATTTGATAAATTCCACTTTGTTTTGACCATGTAAATATATATTTCCACATCCGATCGCCCAATAAATTAAAACCTCAGTGAAAATCTGACGAAGCTTTTCGTAGATGTATTGAGCAGTGTGTGTGGTACCCCCGTCTACCACGTCACGACTCACTTTTCAGTGCCCTTGTAAAGGCGTCCAGAACAATAAAGCCCCCGGAAAGTGCGAAGTGTGTACTTAGGACTTCCAGCTGATTTCATGCAGCCAACATAACGTAGCTGTCCTGCGTACAGATGACCCCTATGCAAGTGGTCAGGGAGGTAGGCGATTGTCAGTCTGCGATGTAACGATGTTGTTCAGCAAATGTATCAATCTATTCGAGAAAATCAACAATAGGAATACTGTCGCTAGGCATTGTCCTTCTTCAGAACAGTGCTCGGTCGCAATAGGAAGCTTTAACATATACGCGATTGCATCGCCTTAAATGGGAGCTCTTTCATCACACATCTTGCAGCTTATACTGGGTTCCCTCTGATTTTCATCTCATCGCTGACATGTAGCGTTGACTAATGAGGACAGCATTTTTGGAGACAAGGAGCTGCAGACCAGCCTAGACAATTGTCGGAAATCACACGCCTTTAACGACGAGGGTATTGGAAAGTTAGTACCAAATATGCTGACTGTTTAAATCGGAGCAGCGACTAGAATATATAGACAAGTATCTGGAAGGTGTTATTATGTTATTTGAGATAAAACAGTACTGATGCAAGGTCCGCAGATTCGTTACACATAAAATTAATATTTCTCACAACACATTTGCTACAAACATGGGA
The DNA here is from genome assembly GCF_023898315.1 of Schistocerca nitens. NCBI lineage: Eukaryota > Metazoa > Arthropoda > Insecta > Orthoptera > Acrididae > Schistocerca > Schistocerca nitens. Next base: position 543,804,416 of record NC_064619.1, on the reverse strand, counting down.
CCTTATAACTAAAGTAGCCTCTTCCACGCTGTAGAAACAAAATTTGTTAACATTGTGTTACGAAAATTCTATGAGTCCCATCTATCATTCACATCAACAGATGCAGAAAAAAATTACGTCCAGTGATACACTTTCCCATGATGTTACATTTCGGACATGGTGGTAAGTGTGAGGAGGATACTTCTTATCAGATTGTCAGGACAATGAAATGCAGTTAACAAGGCAAGCAGAAAATCAAACTTATTACTGGATTTTCTGCAAAGAGTGGGCAGTTGGTAGCGAGTATCAAAAATTTCTCGTAAACGCAAATGTGAAGTAACTTCGAATATATTTAAATCTTCGTTGTTCTGTAACACAGCGGAAGTCTTGAGCCGCAGTACCTTCATCGAAGTGATGAATGAAACTTTTTTTTTTTAATCTTATGGGACTTAACTGCTAAGGTCATCACTCCCTAAGCTTACACGCTACTTAACCTGAATCATCCTAAGGACAAACACACACACACACACACACACACACACACACACACACACACACATGCCCGAGGGAGGACTCGAACCTCCGCCGGGACGAGCCGCACAGTCCATGACTGAAGAGCCTTAGACCGCTCGGCTAATCCCGCTCGGCGGATGAAACCTCTTTGCAGAAAATTATGCTGACTAAGCATAAATAACTATGTTATAAGATTTTCTCATTACACGTAAATTAACTTAAACTACATGGCAAGCGGTTTAATTTATAGTTTCCTAGTTATCTGTTTATACCAACCAATGTTGTCGGAGATACTACACGCTTTTTCGTGAATCGCTTTCCATGCATTTATTTGCGTTATCTTTACACTAATTGTGATGACCAAGCGTCGTATTTCGCGAAACTTTATTCCTTAGACGTCAGCAGAAGTGACTCAGAAACGATAATCAGGATGCACTAGTCTCAGATGACACAACTGACACAGCAGAGTCACATTTTATCGATCGAAATCTCTGCCGGATGCGTACTACCAACGCGTTTTCTAAATATTCCAGCGCGAAAACAAAAGCTATTATTTTGAGTAGGATTCTTCCTGAGGAAAACACAAGAATTCTACACACGCACACGATCAAAATGACTGAAATAATGTCAATTCTTGAAAAAAGGCCCAAGGTGGTTCGTAACCCGCAACCAGGGGAGGAGAACACCATTACTGCCTTTCATCGCCTTCGGCTTTTCATTGTACATCGTTAACCTGTTGAAAGACAGCGCCCTTGTCACGACGCCACTGTTTCCGCCGCAGGCCCTCCAACTTAAAATATGGTATAGGGACGCCCGTCAGATAGAGATATACGTAAACCTGCAGAATACGGCGCTGCAGTCGGCAACGCCTATATAAGACCACAAGTGTCTATCACAGTTGTTAGACCGGTTACTGCTGCTACATTGGCAGGTTATCAAGATTTAAGTGAGTTTGAACGTGGTGTTATTGTCAGCGCGCGAGGGATGGGACAGACCATCTCCGAGGTAGCGATGAAGTGGGGATTTTCCTGTACGACCTTTTCACGAGTGTACCGCAAATATCACGAACCCAGTAAAACATAAAATCCCTGACCTCGCTTCGGCCGGAAAAAGATGCTGCTAGAACGGGACGAACGACGACTGAAGAGAATTGTTGAACGTGATAGAAGTGCAACCCTTCCACAAATTGCTGTAGACTGCAATGCTGGGCCATCAACAAGTGTCAGCATGCGAACCATTCAAAGGAGCATCGTGGACATGGCTTTCGGGGGTGAAGACCCACTCCTGTACCCTTCATGACTGCACAACACACCTTTTCTGGACCGTCGACACCGACAGCAGACTTTTGATGACTGGAAAAATGTGGCCTGGCCAGACGAGCCTCGTTTCAAATTGTATCGAGGGTATGGAAGTATACGGGCATGGAGCCAACCTCATGAATCCATGGACCCGGCGTGTCAGCAGGGGACTGTTCAGTCTGGTGGAGGCTCTGTAATGGTGTGGGGCGTGTGCAGTTGGAGTGATATTGGACCCCCGATACGTCTGCATACGACTCTGACAGGTGACACGAACGTAAGCTCATTGTCTGATCACCTGCATCCATTCATGTCCATTGTGCATTCCGACGGACTTGGGGAATTTCAGCAGGACAATGCGACACCTCAGACGTCCAGAATTTCTACAGAGAAGCTCCAGAAACGCTCTACTGAGTTTAAACACTTCCATTGTCCACCGAAATCTCCATATGTGAACATTATTGAGCATATCTGGGATGCCTTCGAACAATGTGCTGTTCAAAAGAGATCTCCAACCCCTCGTACTTTTACGGATTTATGAAAAGCCCTGCAGCACTACTTCAGACATTATTCGAGTCTATGATATGCTGCGCCAATCCTGCGTGCTTGCGGGGGCCCTATACGATGTTAGGAAATCGTAACAATTTATTTGGTTTTTCAGCGTAGCTTTCACCCGTGTTCAAAAATGGCTCTGAGCACTATGGGACTCAACATCTTAGGTCATAAGTCCCCTAGAACTTAGAACTACTTAAACCTAACTAACCTAAGGACGTCACACACACCCATGCCCGAGGCAGGATTCGAACCTGCGACCGTAGCAGTCCCGCGGTTCCGGGCTGCAGCGCCAGAACCGCTAGACCACCGCGGCCGGCTCACCCGTGTTACTTCCAAATCGTGTTCTTCATAAGTGAGCGATGTACCTAGGAGAAAAAGGTAGCTATATTACATATATAAGTTGATGCACGCTGATCTATACTAATGTTTCTTATATATATCGTGATGGAAGTTTCAACTAAATCTGAGTGACAGTACTTTAATGACTCTTTAATGATAGAAAACACGAAAGAGAACGTAAACATTTTCAATAATCAGTAACAGACTGCGCACAGCGAACTGTAACGGTATCTGTTTGGCTACCGTACTTGGAAGACCGTATAAGGATCTTTTAATGACAGAAAACTGAAAGACCAAATAAGAAAAAGGCGTCTGTAGTAGATGACATTTTCTCCGACTTATTTAGATCACTGGGCGAGTCAGCTAGGGAAAACTATTCCACCTGGAGCTCAAGATGTTGGAGAGAGACTAAAATACCATCTCATTTCAAGAATAATGTAATAATTACAATTCAAAAGAAATATCATCTTAACAAGTGTGAATGTTACTGAACTATCTGTTTAACGAGTTCTGATTGCACAGTACACACGCGAATTGCTTAGAAATGAATGGCTGTACTACTAGAAACCGACCTCGGCAAAGATAAGTTTAGGTTCCGGAGAAATGTAGCAATACGTACAGCAGTGCTGCCCCTATGTCTTCTGTTAGAAGACAGGTTACGGGAATTCAAACCTGCGTGTATAGCATTTGCAAACTTACAGAAACCTTTTGACAAATTTCGCTGGAATACACTCCATCAAATTCTGAAGATAGCAAGTGTACAATATAGACTACCAAAAGTTATTTACAACTTGTACAGATGTCAAACTGCCGTTCTAAGTGTCGGAGGGCATGGAAGGGATGCAGTGGTTGAAAAGGGACTGACGGATGGTTGTAGCCTCTCCTCTATGACATTCAATCTGTACATGAAGCAAGCACTACGAAAAACCAAAGGGAATTTGAAGAAAGATTTTAAGTTCCTGACTCGGAACAGAAACTGAACAGAGTTGATAGTGTCTAGGAAGAAGGATATAAGACAGAAACAAAAAAAGCAAAACAAGAGTAATGGAATGTAGTTGTATGAAATTAACGTTACCTTTTTTTACATCCCTTTTACAGCTTCCGCATAGCTCTCTCCAAATCCCAATAAAAACATTGATCATGCATCTAATCTCGATCAGGTTCTCACGACAGCAGGAGATATGATACGATAGAGAGTTTATAGTAAGCCCAGGGCAATCTTTAGCTAAATATTTTCACTTCTGGTAACAGCTGTCATTACTAATCACAGCCCACATTAAATAGAAATGTCGTCTGGTAGTTAATAACCCGAGAACTGTACTGCAGCATTTGTTGGAATTAAGAAACTGGATTGTCTTACGCTCCACTTCTGAAAATTATTTTATATTCACCTCTGATCCACCAACTACTTCACTCAGTTTCCCCACAAGTGCTCCAAGCATGGACAAGCCCATTTTCAGCTACCAAGGGCCATTATTGACAATTATTCTCTGTCGACAACAGACATCATTAGGCCCTAGTCACAGACTCTCTGCTTCAGTAGACGGACACGTGGATCTTTGTGCTAGATAAGACACACAATAAGCGATATTATTTGGGCTACGAGAAAGAGATTCCAACAATTATTGCTCATAATACGTGACTTGAACTAACACATAATCGCGATAGGACATTATCAAGCTGAAGACTATCTTCGTGCCACCTCTGTTTCACTGTCAGATTCCTCTACGTATCTATACCAGCAAGCACCCAAACGCTTGACCCTGCTGACAGGACATAATGAAAAAAATGTAGTACAACTTTCTGACAAAGACCCCTACTTTTTATGTTATTCACCATAACGGTTGATCAGGTGTCGGTGGTTTTTTGTGAATCAATATATTTAACGGGTGAACCTTAGCCAGTGAAAATTGAGCGTCGGCACGCCTACGGAACTGACTTGTTACTTGGTTGCTGTAGACTGTGCAAATAATGCACTGTGCGCATAGCAAATGACTGTCATAAAGACTGCAAATAAAAGTTCATAGCCCATGGCGTCGAGTTTCATGCTGTACGTCCTTTCACTTTACGACAAGGGCTATATGCGTCCAAAAGTGCAATTTAACATATATTAATGAGCTATTAAAATAAATTCCAAAGCTCTTCTGTCACCTACACAAACCAACAGTGAATAAGCAGTCTACGGATTATTAATGGTGCATGCTAATAACCAAAGATTAATCACAAGAGTGAGCATTATGATTTGTTTGTATTTATCATTTTGCAATTGTGATGATGATTTGAATTGGAATAACTAGTGAAACTTCAGAAATACCATTTAACCATGAATGCCTGTTTCCCAATAAAAATACAGGACGTGTACTCTATTGGAGCGGGATTCATTTTCCAGCCTGGCAATCTTAAGTAAAGTTTCATGTGATTCTCCTGAACGAACTTGGGCAGCATACGTTTTTGCTGTTTGCACAACGCACGACTCTAGAAACACCGACGTCGGCGAGATATTGAAGTATAATCTCACTTCTGTCCAGCAGATGCTCCATGACTCTTGATAACTACACCGGAGGAAGCAAACATACTCGAGCTCTGTGTAAGTGTCCTTATCTTGAACACTTGTTAGACCGGTAAGTGCTGTTACGCTAGGTTATCGAACGTACACTTTGCGTTGACTCATTTGGTGGATGATCAAAACGTCAGAAAACTGAATTCCGTCTCAGAAATGTTCAACCCATCAAGAAAAGCTAACCATTTAATTGGTTCTTGTATCTTGAAATGAGGTATATTTCTTATATTGTGTTTTTTTGATAATACAGAATATTATTCACAGGAAAATTACACTGTATGTTCTCTTTCAAATGAAAAAGAAAATTATTTGAAAAACATGAAGTTGCAATTTCCCACAACATCAAGAAACATAAAATGCTGTGTTCAGTGCACTATTCAAAAACGTGTAGGTCTTCCGCGAACCGTGAGGCATTCCTGAATGCGGCGAGCATGCTCGGTACCAACTCACTGCAAACCACTTGAGACACTTTGTTCCACTCACCAACGGCAGCATTCCTGAGAGCTTCAATCGTTACTGGAGGATGCTGACGACTATAAATCGCTCTTTTGAGCAAGTTCCATTTATGCTTTATGCATTTCATACCCTGTGAGCATCCTGGCTAATCCACTCTACGTATGCCACGTCTTCTCGGATACCTACACACACTGCGAGCACGGTGAGATCACGCGTTAGTATCTTGTAGACTGAACGCTTCACCTACAGTCTCAGCAGAACCACTGACATTGGTTCCAAGCATTTTGTTTTCTCACACAGCAGCAGTCATGTTCCCATCAATTTGAACGAGTGCTATGCGGCGACGGTACATTATATCTACCCAGAATAAGATTGAGCCACCGGATTGTTGGTGACATTCAACATTCGTTGAGGGATGATTGCGTTCCCCTGTTCGCTTCAATATGCGAACAGAGTTGTATTCAGGGTGCAAGTCTGTTCGCACTTCGTTTGTAGACAGTGTTTTGGTCCATTGGTCTCGTGTCCAATGTTTATGTGATCTAGCGCATCTTACACGAGCACTCGTGTGATATGGACGGAGTGGCGGACTCCTGAGGGGACTGAAGTCTGTTACGCGCAGTTTGGGTATTTACGGTAGCCTCTGTGACTTCTAGAAGTGCTGAGGGCATCGGTCCCTCAGCTTACGCCCTTCTTAAACTAACTTACGCTAAGGACAACACACACACCCATGCCTGAGGGAGGACTCGAACCTCAGACGGAGGGAGCCGCGCGTACTGTGCAACGCGCCCTAGACCACGAGGCCACAGATATTGTTACGCACCGGTCCTGAGCGCCTGTAGTTTTGCGTGGACGGCCTTCCCCACGTCGATCCGCGGTTTCAACGAAGGTGCGTCTTTCACATGTACTTTTTTAGTTTAGTAAGGACGTGGATATTCATTTATGGTGACTTTGACCTCTAATCACAGTTATTTTCTGTTTGGAAGACTTGCAGTAAATAATCGCAGTTCTTGAATTAAATAACATGTTATTTATTAACTGTTTTAATCAAATGAAAAAATACTGTTCGAGAGAAATACTGTTCGAGAGCCCTTACCTAGTCTCAAACGTCCATTATTTATGCATGCAAACAGAAGCTACGAACGAAAATACGAGGCCTGTTCAGAAAGTAAGCTCCGATTGATTGCCAAATTGAAACCACAGTGAACATCAGAAATGTTTTACTTGTAACAATTAGCTACACCTTTCAGCTACTTCTCTACGTAGTCGCCGTTCTGACTTAGACTTTTGTCATAGCGTTGTACCAACTTTTCAATAGCCTCATCATAGAAGGCAGCCGCCAGTGCTTTCCGCCAATTCTCCACGCTGGCCTACACCTCGTTGTCTGTGTCAAAATGTTGTCTTCAAAGACAGCGGTTCATGTGACCAGAGATGAAACTCAGGGGGAGACGATTGCGGACTGTATTGTGGGTAATCTCACATTTCCATTTGAAAACGATGCAGGAGCATCTTCATTGCCCCTGCAGAATGCGGCTGAGAATTGTCTTTAAGAAGAAACAGCACGACAGTTATGTAATGTTAGCTGCATAGCTTCAGGCGAAATTTCTCACCAGGCCCTCGTACTTGGCGGCAGACACTATTTTCTAGACATCTTTACGCACTCACTGCGAGCTCAGAAATGAGAAGAGCGACGTGATGCTAACTGGGGTTATACTAGAGACACTACCCAACACATCTGTGCAAAGCTTTATCGGATTTTCATAGTCGTTTCCATTTCGCGACCGATCGGAGCTTACTTTCTGAACGCCCCTCGTATTTACTAAGGCTGGGATTCAAACCTGGGTCCTTGGCTCATACGCAGCTGCACCGACTATCCTACCATCCTCAATTCAAATTAGCATTCAAGGCTCAGCGCACTTGGTATTCCCCCTAAATTCGGGCAACATTGCAGAGGGTCTCCAATTGTACTAGAGAAGCACCTCATCTTTGAACTAAACTGTGGATTCATACATAGGTGCTCTAATCAGATGAAGTTATATAGTTCGAGAGACCTCAGCAAGTCCCACACATCTACGATAAATTATGAAGGCTGAAGTAATGATTGAAAATTTGTACCAGAATTTGTACTGGCCTTGGCACAAATTTTCATTCGTCACTTGACTCTGCTTATATTAACTCTTGGTCTCTTGTTGACGCTATTTCGGTCTTCCACTGATTACCATCTTTGCTAGAGGAATTATCTAGGCAGGGACTTGGTGGGAATTAACATAACAATGTACGAGAGTTTTTGACTCCGCTCATCGGATAAATATCACGATCTGGTACTTTGTTCTTGATAAATACTTCAGAGTTTTCTGTATCTCGTTTAAGAACGTGCTCTCCCTGCAGGACTAGCAACATGAGTGTCGCCATCCACACATAGGAGCTAGGAATGTTTAGAAGATATAAATGTCATTAAAACTCTGGTCTTTCAACAGACGTGTTTTTAGTATTACAGTTGCAAATAACACCCTCGTGACCAATGCAACTTTTCCAGTTCTTTGCCTGATACATTGACAAAAAAAGCGCGTGAACAAGGATTTTTGAGCCTAGCGTAGATGAGCGCCACGCTTGTCCTGTGTGCTTTTACTCAAAATTCTTGCTGGATGAATGTGTGCTGCATGTAGTAACTCAATTTTTTTGTGACATCCAGATATAATGTCATATAGTGCTGGCTGCATGGTGTGTATACAAAATGTCAGTGAAATTCGATGTAAAGGAAAGATTTCTGGACGACTCAAGGAATACTTTCAAGGAAATCTGCTATGGACAGGAAAGAGTTGACAGATCAGGCACAGCCTTGTCAGGCCTTGACGCGTCCCTCACGACGTCAGCAACCTGCGGCGGCCTTAGCACACTTCCTTGTCAGTTTTCGTTACCTACTACGTATGTTCTGTGTCCTCCTCCTCTCCAATCGATCGCTTTTCTCAAATATGACGTACGTTCTGTATACGTATGTCACCACAAAATATTCGTCGGAAAATTGTCCGTTTTGGAACAAAAAATTCCTGTACTTGGATTTTGTTTATAATTTCCAACGAAAAACCGAGCGAGGCGGCTCAGTGGCTAGCACACTTGACTCGCATTCGGGAGGACGACGGTTCAATCCCACGTCCGGCCATCCTGATTTAGGTTTTCCGTGATTTCCGTGAATCGCTCCAGGCCCATGCCGGGATAGTTCCTTTGAGAGGGCACGGCCGACTTCCTTCCCCGTCCTTCCTTAATCCGATGAGACCGATGACCTCGCTGTCTGGTCTCCTCCCCCAAACAGTCCAATCCAGTCCAACGAAAAGTGCATTACATAAGATGTCAGGCTGTTGGAGAAAACTGCCCTCACTGTGGCGTCGGCTGGCATTGCTGCCGCACTTTTAGAAGGCGGCAGAATTCCACATTCAGACTTTCCCTGATATTATGTGGGAACTAGCCTGTATACTCTCTATAATGGTTCTATGGAAAGTAATATTGATATTTTGATGAATGATTGCTCTTTGGTTTTTTGGGATGCTGTTTTGATGTCCCACAAAACATCAGTCGAAGCATTAGAGAGAACAATGCAAAATTTACTTAATAATAATAATAATAATCCTATGGGTTGTTGCTCCACTGGGTTCTCTACAGACTTACGTCAAATCTTACCAGTAATCTGAAGAGGATGAGAGAAGATAAAGTCAAGGCATCTTGGAAGAGATGTTACCTATGGTGGCATATCATAAAACTGAAAGAGAGTTCCTTTTTCTGGACAAGCTAACAAACCTTTTGCTAAAGGAAGTGGTAGGACTGGTTTGAGCTGTGAATGGTTCTCGCCCATTGCTAAAATTGCTTTATTCAAAGAAATACTGAACACTCATTTGCCCATATATATCCAGTATAATTTTAAGATTATGTTTAGGTAATTTCACGTTCCAGAAGAGGAACTAGTACATCATGAAATAACGAGTAAGCTCTGCCGCAGGTGAATTGACAGAAGATTTAAAAAAAACAACAAGATTCCAAAAAATAGTGTAAGAATCATTTACAATGGAAAATGCTGTAGATGAAAAAAGTGCTGCTTTGCTTTTAAAATCAGTTAAAACTAAGTGAATTGTAAACAATAACTCATTAATTTGCTTACACATTATCAGAAATATTGAGACAGTAAGACCATTATGCAGAGGAGGAAATTACGCTTCAAATCTTAATACGAAATATACACTAAATAAGGAGCAGCTTGGACGTAGATCCATAAATAGAGCTACAATGATGCGAAATTGAATTTGGCCAACCAAACAGACTTCTGATAACTTTAACCTTTTCAAGGAACTGGGTATCCTCACCACTGATTCTTAGTATATTTATTCCTTTATGAAATTTGTTGCAAATGATAAGTCCGTATTTCCAAGTAATAGCTCAACACATAGTATCAACACTAGGAAAAAGAACAATCTACATAAAGACCTAAAATCAATTACCTTGGTCCAAAATGAGACCCATTATTCAGGAACATACAGTTTCAAGAAATTGCCAACAACCATTAAAAACTTCGTTTCGGATGGAGCACAGTTTAAACAAAGTTTAAAGGGTTTTTCGGTAGGCAACTCCTACTCTATAGATAAAGATCTTAACAGGGACCCTGAAGCAAACTGCCCCCAGCCTCGCCGCATCGCAAGTATCCAGCCAGCGCACTCCTCCTTGTGCCACTGTTCCAACACGGCAGCCACGGTGTGCAGTCAGATCGAACGGCCGTTTGGTATCTGCCCAGGACACACATACTGCAGTAACCAATAACCTGCTTGCATGTTGACATTTGTAAAGTTGTGGTATTGCAGTATTGTGAAATCTATTGCTGATATGATAGATCTCCTTAATAATATGCGACTTACTTCGCTTTTCCGTCTGATACTGGGTGTAAAAAGATGATCAAGTAGATGATATTCGGTGCGTCATGGGACACTTTAAAGAACAAACATCACCAGCACTCGTCAAACGGCACAAGCGTTGATCACATGCCATGTTCACTTGTTGAATGGTGTCTGTAAACATTTTCTGCACGTATACCACCTACAAAAGTGCAGTACTGGTGGACTACTCGCGATGGTTGCCTTTTACGGAATGGTGCATGTTACAGTCAGAATCCCCGCGTTTGTGTTAACACACCGATAAATTAATGTACACTCGATGCAGCATTATGAAATCGCACAATACTGAAATGTTGGTGGACGAAACTGCCTGTGCACAAACGGTTGGAAGAAAGCAAAGCAGATTCAGTATGGAAGTATGAACGACAACGATTTGTGAACAATTGAGGCGTGTGTAATGCCTAGAGGGCTACAAAACTTCCACATTTTTTGCACGTCTGTTCTTACAATTTTGACAGAGATCTCAGGGAACGTTTCTGAAAACGACACGGCTCAAAGTCATTTTGAAGCAAGACTGCGGCATCATCTTACTCCCAAACGTGCTGTGGGCACTTTTTCATTTCCACCACAACCTTGGTATCTTACAGTTCTTTTAATATATTCTTTAGGGTTCTTTGGACACATTGTGACACAGGTTTTTGTGTAGACTGTAATTTGACAGAGGGGTTGTTCATGTATGGAATTATAATTAATATCTCGTTATTAAGAAATATTTTAAAACATCATTGGTGCGTACTCTTGCAGTCTGAATGCTGTTTGCCTGTATTTCCATAGCGTACTCTTCCACAGAGTTAGCCTCGCTCATTGTCCGTCCAGAAACTCCATCTACTGCATACTTCCAAAGGCACCTGCTCCTTAGCCAGTCATGCCGATACAGTCCGTCCGATATACTAATAAAGATCCAGCACCACTCTACGACTGGCCTACTGCTACTGACAGCTCTCTCAGGTGTCGGCACGAGATTATGTGGTGGCTAACAGTCCTTGCTGCCAACTGTAGGTTTTACTGGTGACTGCATCCTGTGGCGAGTCGGCGAGTCCGTGGGCCAGCCACGTTGAAGCAAGAAAGTGTGGCCAGCGCGCTACATACGGCAGAGAGGACCATCAGACAACTCGACAGTCGCACCCCGCTGCAGCCTCCAGCACTGGCTCAAGCCTATGTTCTCCATTTCCTCTCGTACTCCAGACTGTGCACTGTTGTGTCGCATTCCCAGACCTGGGTGGTGTTGCCTCTATAAACTCGCGTCCACACACGCCCTCTGGTGAGAGTTGCACGCCTGACGTACAGTGGCATGACCAGAAGGGCACGCAGAAAACATCGTCGTGCCATGAGATTCAGTTTCACGGCACAGCACGTACGTCAAGTGACGTTATGATATAAATTCAAGTAGTGACTCAAATACTGAGCACAAAGTCATATTCATTTCAACATACACCTCGGTTTCCATATCGCAGGCATATGCTTCTCAATAAAGTTGGAACCTTTTTGTAGTATGCATAGTAGAGGAAAGCAGAGTACAACTGACTACCTTATCTTTGAACAGTAATTGGTCATCATTTTTAGCAATATTTAGGGAACTTTTAACACTGAGCTTCGTTATAGATCTAAGAACGACTTTGCAAAGTAAGAACGCTTAAACATGTATTGGAATCTATTATTTCTCAAACTGTGTAAAAACCCGATTGTACTCCAGACATGGAGTAAAGGCAGGTGTAGCCCAAAATCAATGGAAAAAAACTGTAAAATAATAAAATGAATGTCATTTTAATTCCGAAATTTAATAATTCCATTATGATATGAAGTTTCGGTAAAATACCATTACAAAAACGTAATTTTAAATTAGTTATTGTTTCTCTGCTTTATAAAAAAAACAATAAACTAATTTTAACGTCCAAATAATATTTTTATGAACATATTCGAGTACTCATTTCACATGCAGTACTCGCACATAAAACTCTCATCTTGTTCCTCTGCATTCGACTATGCTTCATGGGTGCACTCCAAGCACCTATAGTTGTGAATCCAGTCTTCCTTGGATGCTGCATGAGCGTAGACCTCTTTGCAGAAATTGCAGGCCTTATTAAGCTCTTCTTCCGCGGACGAAGAATCTGCAGTGTCATCTTGCTTAGGTGCCGAATGCTTCTTCCTTTTACGGTATATTAATAATTTTTGCTTATGGACCGTCTGACAGCAACTGAATAAAACACAATTTTAGTGCCATACGCGTTTCGCCTTTATTTTCTGCAAGGCATCATCAGTGGCCTGGAATATGTACATATGATAGCTGTTTTATTTACATTTTTGTCACTGTGCCTATAGGTTATAAACAGTTCTGGTGGTTGCTATTTCCTATTAAGTAGTAATGTTTTGAACTGTACTTTCAGATTGCGTGTACAATTTCTTACATATTACGCTCTTGTTACATTTTTGGTGTTGTTCTTCTTCTTATGAACGCCAATTTGCGGTTTTTTCCACATTCCACAGCACTATGCACTGAACGCTTGTTTTAATGCAATGTTTTGGTTTCTGTTGCCGACTGTCAAATGTTTTTGCCAAAGATCGAAACTTATGAGTGTAATTATTGAAGTATCTGTGGTCTGTTCGTGTATGCATTTCTGTGTGCGTTTGCGTATGTGTTTGTGTGTGTGTGTGTGTGTGTGTGTGTGTGTGTGTGTGTGTGTGATATTAATTTTATTTTATTTTTATTTATTTATATATTTGTGCTGAGTGTGTGTGCATGTGTTTTGGTGTGATATATATTTTTTTATGCTGTGTGTGTGTGTGTGTGTGTGTGTGTGTGTGTGTGTGTGTGTGTGTGTGTCTGAATTTTGGTGTGGTATAATTTTTTTTCTTTTTTATCATTTTTTTGGTATGTGTGTGTGTGTGTGTGTGTGTGTGTGTGTGTGTTTGTTTGTGTGTGTGTGTGTGTGTGTGTGTGTGTGTGTGTCCAAATGGTGTGGGGAAGAGTTTTTTTTGTTTTTTGTTATCATTTCCTTTATTAAGTGTAGTAGGCAGCCTGTGCTGATGTGTGTTTGTTCATTTATCACATGTTTGTTTTCTGGTATGGCTTTCTGGATGTGGAAGTTTTCTTGTGTTTCTATAAGATGTTTGTCATGCTTGCTTATTCTCATTATTTTCATTTCTTGTTCCATGTTTGTAGGATGATGGTTGTAGTGTTTTAAATGTTCTGCAAATGTGGAATGGTTTGTTTCATACTTCCAATATCTGATATGTTCTTTGTATCTTGTTTCAAAATTCCTGCATGTCATGCCTATGTATACTGCATCACAACTTTGACATTCAAGTTTATATATCCGTGATTGTCGGAATTTGTCCCTCTTGGTAGCTGGCTAGCTTAGGTGTGATTGAAGGGTTTGCCCAGGCTTATATGCTACTTTGAAGCCCTTTCTCTTTAGGATGTTTGCAACTCCGTGTGTTAGTTTATGTGTGTAGGTCATGGTGTACCATCTGGTTCTTTTCTGTGTGGTGTTGTCATTGTGTGTGTTTGTTGAGTGTGTTCGTAAGTCTTCAGCTTGTGAGTTCTTTTGTATTCTGGATATGTTGTGTTTGTTTTTTATTTGTGTTCTTATTTTTTTATTGAGCCTGTGTACCACATGTGTGTCATACCCGTTGTTCTTCGCTATTTGTATGATTGTACTCATTTCTTGTTCATGGTTTCTCTTGCTGAGTGGGATTCTGTTTAATCTATGTAACATGTGTCTTAGCTGCAAGTTTCTGGCTGTGGGGGTGGTTGGATGTGGAATGTATTATTGTGTCTGTGGCTGTTGGTTTTCTAAAGATGTTAAATGTATGTTTGCCATTTTCTTTTTTCATAGTAACGTCAAGAAAATTTATTTGATTTTCTTTTTCTTTTTCTTTTTCAAGTGTGAATTTTATGTTCTGATGAGCTTTGTTTATTTGTGAGTGGAGTTCATCTATTTTTTCACTTGGCTCATCTACCAGACAAATGATGTCATCCACGTATCTGTACCAATATATGATTTTGAAACTTTCATTTGTGGTTATCTTTTCAAATATCTGATTTTCTAGGTGACTGATGAAAATGTTTGCTAGTGTTCCTGATATTGGGGATCCCATGGGCAGTCCATCAGTTTGTAGATAATATTCTTTCTCAAACTGAAAGTAGTTTTGTTCAGTTGTCAGTCTGAGCATATCTGTTATTTCTTTTATTGCGTCTGTGGTGAGGTTGCTGTGGGATGAGAGATTTTGTTCTATCATTTCTATTGTTTCTGTGATACGGATGGAGGTATACATATTTTCTATATAGAATGAAATCAGTGATGCTGTGTGTGGTACCTGTATGTTCTGTATGTTTTCTATTAGGTTTCCTGTGTTTATCACTGTTCTGTTGTTTTCTACTTTATAGTGTTTTGTAACTAACTTTTGGAGGTTTTTGGCTATGCGGTATGTTGGGGCTTTCTTGAAGTTGATAACAGCTCTCATTGGCATTCCGTCTTCATGTACTTTCGGTTGACTGCGGAGTGTTGGTGCTTGTGGGTTTTTCTGTGTTAAGTAGTATTTCCGTTTGTCTGTGAGTGTGTGTTCAATGTTTTTCAGTGTTCGTTTCACATTTGCCTGGAATCGTGTAGCTGGGTCTGACTTCAGTTTTTGTATGGCATTGGTGTTTATGTATTCTTTGGTTTTTGTGATGTATTGCTCTTTATCCATGAGTACTGTTACATTTCCATTGTCTGCTCTTGTTATTTATACACTATTGTTTGTTAACTTTTGTTTTAACCTTTTCATATCGGCTGCTTCCGTTTGGTTGTTCTTATTGTGTATCTGCGGTGTTTGTTTTATTATGCCTTTTATTTCTTCTTTTACTAGTTCTCTTGTCAGTCCTACGTTTATTTCACAATTATTTTGTTGTTCTTGACGTGCAAGGATGTGTTCAGTTTCTACTATGAGATTTTCTATGTATTGATTGTTCACTTTGCTATTGGTGCAGTGTTTCAAACCTTTTTCCAAGAGCATTTTTTCATTTTCGTGTAGTTCTGTCTCTGTTAGGTTAACTAAGCGTGGATGGAATGTGTGTTGGTGTTCATGTGGTTTCACATTTAAAATGTAAATGTATTTTTGCGTCTTTTTTACTGTTAGTTTCATTGTCTCCTGTTTATGTTTGTTTTGTAAATGTTTCATTGTTGTGTATGTGTTGTGTTCAGTTTTTTCTACTAGTGCCATGAAAACTGCGGCGTTTCCTACGTTTTTTTGCCAATTCTAGATGAGTCTCATAGAGCATCATGTTTAGGTGGTGTTTTTTCGAATAGAGCATCTTAATTTCATGTAGTAACCAATATCGTTCTGCAAATGATTTCGACTTTTGTGCCACTGTTGGCCTATTATTTTGTTTTATGCTCTTCCTTTCTTTTTATCCCCATTTATCCCAATTTTATTATTCATTTTGCTGATCTAGGATAACTTTTGCTCCTTTCTGTTTTTTCCCTCATTTCTTCTTCTTCTAGTGCTAATTTTATACGGAGAGGTGTTTAATATCGCAGTTTTCCTCTTCTGTGGTTCATCTGCTTTTCACCTTGTTCAAATGCATGTGGAACATGCATCAGTAAATTTGGAGTAACTGAAAACTAAGATTTTTTTGAGTTTGACGGCTGTGGTTGCGTAGTTGGTTTATCTAATGAGAGCTATGGGTCTTTTGATGTTTCAGTAGCTGCAGAGTTTTCGTTTCCACAGATTTTTCCAACACCCTACCTCTTGGTTCATTATGAGGTGGCTTGTCGATTTCACTCGGTGTATCTTCAGGAGATGGCATAGGCCTATCACTGATAGGTATGTGATGGGGCACAAAGCTGATCAGGAGAAATACTGCTGTTGGTTGGATAGATTTCACTTGTTTCAAATCCCTTAACGGCTGTTTGCAACAGCCGCTCTTGTAAATCCACCTCTGAAGCGCTTCCCGACTTGGTAAATTGTAACCTGGCGTCCAGTACGTGGTAGTAACCACTGCATCACCTCTTGCTCAGAAAATTTAGTTAATGGACTCATGAAGGATACGTCCAAAGGCAGAAGGTGATGAGTCACGTCAGTAGATAAGCATAGTAGTATAGCATTACTATATCGATCCAAGTTGCTAAGGTTTAAACTTTTGGCATTGGAGCCATGAGCATCTAAAATCGACAACACTTGCTTGGTTTTCGAGGGGTTAGAAAATCCAATTAAGTTCTGGACTCAATAAAAGAAACTGTCTTTTTGATCCACCTACTTTCATGATAGTAAGCAAAAGAGCCAGGAACTGATTCATCGATTATCGACCGCTTCTCTCTTTTCTGCGGTGTAACTTGAATGGGAGACGTAAGTTGACATGATGAGCTCATGAATATCTCTACAGTTACAAGAACTCCTCGTTCCACAAACGCTAAACACCCTACTTGTTTCTTGCCTCGAAGAACCAGGCTCTTCGATAGTTTCTTTGGAACCAACACCTGTTTCGTCAACGTTTTAAATATTTCTTGATGAAATATTATCCTCTTTGTAGAGTGACTCCAACAGATCATACAACTTTCCCATCGTGTTACGACTGAAACCTTTAGCATGTGCCAGTGACGTTTTCTCTGGGTGTCTCAGAGATAGTTGTGGAAGTCTTGCCACAAACCTATATATCCAGTCCTTTCCTGCCAATGCCCTAACCTTATTAAAATTACGTATTCTTTTCAACTAATCCGTAAGCTAGTCTGTGGAGGTCAAACAAAGTGTGGCAAAATAACCTTTGCTCCAAAAATAATATTTAATTCACAATTTACATTTCTTGTTAATTAGAGAAAACAGAGCAGAACCTAACCAAGCGCTTATCAGTTGCTAAAGCAGGCTTGAGGGTTGCTGACGTAGTTTCTTGACTATGTCTTCCAAGGTTGACTCAGGAACATTAAAGGCTTCAGCAGTTCTCTTCTAATCTATTTTCCGCTCGACAACTTCTTGTACTGTATCTGCAATATTCTTCGGAGACCAGCTTTGTAGCTTTGTTTTCCGCTGGTAGTTCCTCCGCATGTCTACGGGAGCAAATCTATATGTAGCGACAAATTACGTAATTGCAACTTCCAAAATTAACAAACATGCAGCCAGAAATGACATGTACATAGTTTTTGTCGCAACACAAATGCAGTTTGTGCCAGTTTTAACTTAATAGGACCATACGTTCACTATCCAGAAAGATTTTAAATGGTGGTGTAAAACAGGGTATTGTCCGAATTTATCGCTCTTCGAAATGCCCGGTCTTGCCCTTCGACGATAGGAAAAGAAACAATGGTATTTGTACATCAAATACAAATATTAAGAGATTCGCTTCAACATTGTCGTGTGTGTCAGATAATGCCAAAGTATAAACTGAACTATAACTGAATTATTTTCATAGCACACCTGAGCACAGAACTAAGGAAATTCCGACCGAAATCTTCGCTACACTATCACAACAAAACTACACGTGCCACACGCGCAAAAATCACTTCAGACACCATTGGATGGCATTCTCTGACAGTTCTGATTTTATTCGCGACATAGCAGCAGCAGTCACGAAATAAGTGTGTACCCGGTTTGACCCACTTACCGTTTTGGGAAAACTCTCCCTTGTGACGTTCCTGGTGGATTCCGCACCGATTTTCGGAATGATCACCCATCGCTATATCGGTGAAGTCGCAGAGCGCTCAACTCACAAAGTTCCATACATGACTTTCCTATTCAGTAATGAGCAGTTTACTGTCATGCCTCAGTTAACATCTGAAACAATCTGAAAGTGGATTTGATACATCCTAACTTATGCTGATGATTTATCGTTTGCATTAATAATTACGATACACAATCGAAAGGAACTTTGATGTTTTCCTTCTCAAACTTCGATGGACCTCAGGGCCCAATAGGAATTGCATCTAGAAGATAACAAAGTTGCTGTTTGTGGGGCTATGTGTTCGATCTCGAAAAACGGACCAAATATTAATTTCAGCAGTTCATCACCTACGGGCCCTAGCTGAGCTTTATAATTCAGTAGAACCTCATTGGTCTGGATCTCCGGTTTATTCAGGTGGTTTACATTTTTGTAGTGCATTAACATTACAGTTTTCAGAATCACATCATGGTGTCAGTAAACAGATTTACTGTACTGCAGTGCGTCCCCTCCCCTCTCACCACACCCCACTCTCATTTGCTGGGAGTGGAAAATAACATCAGAGAGACGTTAGAAGCACTACAAGGGAAGGATGAAGGGAAATTATTGGAAACAATAGCTGCTTAATTTGGGGATGGAACTTCGGCAGTGTCAGATTGGAAGATTCACATCGCAGGATGCTTAGTCACAGGTGTTAAGGAAGTATGTAACAGGCTGCAAGGTGACAACGACGCTGGTTACGATATGATCTCTGACGACAGTTTCTGCCTATGTTCGTCCGCAGACAACGAGGATACTGATGATGGATTGGGTGATAAAGCTGACATTTAGTCTAAAGGTATTGCGGCACAGACAGAGGGAAATGGACCTAAAGACTTGCGTGGAGCGCCGGGCAGAGACAACGTCAGCCGTATTAATGTTGGTGAAACACTTACGTGATTGTGTTACACACAAACGACACACGAATCAAGATATACAGGACGTCTTTGTTGTACTGTTCCTCACCTATTATGCCGGCCAGAGTGGCCGAGCAGTTCTAGTCGCTTCAGTCTGGAACCGCGCGACTGCTACGGTCGCAGGTTCGAATCCTGCCTCTGGCATGGATGTGTGTGTCGTCCTTAGGTTAGTTAGGTTTAAGTAGTTCTACGTTCTAGGGGACTGATGACCTCAGAAGTTAAGTCCCATAGTGTTCAGAGCCATTTCAACCATTTTTTTCTTCACCTATTATAATTGTGAATGGTATTACGGAACCGCTTTAGGCATGTAATCCTTTAAACTCCTCACTGAATTTATTCAAATGTGTTACCTATTCAGTTCGTTCAGGCATTAGCGTAGTCAAAAGAAAGTCCGTACTAAAATTATTACAGTTGCTTTTTCAGTTACACTACGGTTTTTCCTTCTTCCAAAATCTCTCGATATCCTAAAGAAATAATGTTGTTATTGATAAGCAAAGATCCAAGGACTGCTCTTTTACCAACTGTGTCCTCTTAATACACAGAAGATCTCAAATTCATTCCTTCAATTGTCCATGTTGTAATTGATGCGTAGAGAACAGCGATTTTTATTTTATTCAGAGCAGTCTTTTGACCTTACGGCCGTTTAATCGACGGCGAATAGTTTCACATTATCTCTGTCTAGGTCGCTCTGTATGATCATAAGAAAATACAATGCTTGTCAGAAAAAAAGCAAAGCACCTTGATTTGGAGAAGGATACGCAATGAAACTTTGCTCACTAAGAGGCAATTCACAAGGAACTTGACAGGACGAGTCCACTTGTGAGTATGACGTCTCACCTCGTCTGATCTGGGTGCCTGCTTTCATTATTTTGGCAATGGTGTCGTCAAGCAGCTCCCGGCACGCTCTCTTAAGGCTACGTGGCACAAAAAAAATGTTCAAATGTGTGTGAAATCTTATGGGACTTAACTGCTAAGGTCATCAGTCCCTAAGCTTACACACTACTTAACCTAAATTATCCTAAGAACGAACACATACATCCATGCCCAAGGGAGGACTCGAACCTCCGCCGGGACCAGCCGCACAGTCCATGACTGCAGCGCCTTAGACCGCTCGGCTAATCCTGCGCGGCAACGTGGCACACAACTGTTGTAACTGCGCTATGATATCCTGAACGCTGACGATGCGATGTAGTTAAAGTTCGAGCTGGTCCACGCAAGCTATATGTGGAACACAACCGAAGTTTTACTGCCAACGGCAGCACCTTAACATCACGCGGAGAATAGAAATCATCCCAAGTGTGGTCGAGCTTTGTCGTATTGAAAAATAGCACTACTGGTACACCAGATTTTTGGCATGCCTGTAGGCTTGTAGCTGTTATCCATATTTCATCCTCACTGCCAACAACTGACGGAGGCTGAGCAGTATCAGTAATTCTCGTAATGAAAACCAGTTTTCAGAATGAGATTTTCATTCTGCAGCGGAGTGTGCGCTGATATGAAACTTCCTGGCAGATTAAAACTGTGTGCCCGACTGAGACTCGAACTCGGGACCTTTCCCTTTCGCGGGAAAGTGCTCTACCATCTGAGCTACCGAAGCACGACTCACGCCCGGTAATCTGCCAGAAAGTTTCGAAAACCAGTTTTTTTAATCTTTGATGAAAAAGTTTATTTCTGTCACATTGCCTCAAAAGGCTGGGAAAAATCTACACCAGTGACATGTTCAACAAATTACCTTAAAATACGCGGAAGTGGATACTGCTTATTATATCATGCTTTACAATTCATTCTCGGAGAACGGATTGAAAAATTGCTGCTTGTACACGAGCTGCTTTACATTATCCTCCAAGTGAATTACGGCCTGAAAGTTTGTTTATTTGTATCTGAAGCTACGTTATCTACGTATTCACATTTATACATATTTCTATATTCACATTGCTGTATAGCACCTGGATCTACGTTTACTTTACTTTCTTGCAGTAAGCACCAGTTACCGATCTACGCAACAGATTAACATTTTTTCGATGTCTATCTGGATAACACAGCAATCACTACAACACAGAATTTCTTCAAAAATTATTTCACCTCTTGTACAGCAAACAATGCACATAACACAGTCTTTTTCTTCCTGCTTTTCCTGTGGCTTTGTCCTGTGGATAACCGCCTTACCACTACGTTAAAGGTGGCCAGAACAACGTCCTTCGTCGTTCATCAACGGCGAGGATTGAACCGGGTCCGGCGCACCTCACGGTCTTGACGAAAACTGTACAACGCACAGCTACCGGGGAGGGCGCTGGAATCCTCTAAGCTACTAATGTTTAAAGTAAACAGAATCCCTTCGGTTAATCTTAATAGATAACACTTCAGTGTTTGTCAATGACTCATTATGCAAAAGAAAGAGCTCCGTTCAGCCAGTGTGGAAAATTTTGAAGCTGTCGTAATATTTCATAGAAAGAAGACGATCATGTGAACGACGTCAAAAACTATACGATGTGCTATATTATATGTGTACCCTAACTCCCTGCATGTAATGTTGTCCCGATGTTTCCAATATCTATGGTGTGAGGCTTTTCTACTGAGAATGAGTATCTCCTAATCAAAGTTTTCAGCAAACACGACGAGAAACTGACCAGCACATTTGCTTCCAGTGTGTGTCCATAGACACATAAGATGGTGACAGCTCGTCCTAAAGTTTTAAGATACACTCATTGTCAGATATTAATCTGATCTTACATGATTCCGAATATTTGTGAAATACTGCAGTAACGCGCTACAAATGTATCAAACGTGTTGACATAAGTGGAAATCGAGGAGTTACGGTTTTGAGGTTAAGATCAAAGCAGTGAGAGAGGGAGAAGCATTGGCGGGCTGCTCAGCATGTAATTAACAATGAAAATATAGTATGTGAATTTCTACCTTGTTGGGAAGCAATAGAAAGCTAAGCTACAGCAGGATACGGACAAGGTAGTAGGAATGAAAGAGATTTAACTCATTGAAACGTGTAACAGATTTCAGCTACTAATGGCAAATATGTGGAGACAGGTTACAAAATAAATATTGAATTTGAAGACGCATTTTGGGAAGATACCGTTACACAAACAGTTTAATCATAATGATGAGTGCAATAAACCTTATGAAAACCAGCAGCAAAAATCACGCTGTAAGGGCGTGAAATACTGACGTACTGAGGAATTAAACGTTGTGTTTCAAGTTCTTTGAAGATGTAGATAGTGTGATAATGAATATCACAGTTTAGGTGAGAGAGAATGGACATCGGCAAAAACGGAAATCACAGGTGTTGGACAAAAAAATAGACAATGAGGAAGTTAGCTGCTAAAAACCCTGGCTAAAATGAGAAATACTTCAACTGAATGATGAAGAAGTAATTACAAAAGCATGATAAGAAAAAAATAAAGCAAGGTGTCACTCACGAAGAAAATCAACATGAAATGTGAGGAGGATATTTCTTGCCAAAAAGAGGTCAACTAGTGTTACACACTAACCTTGATTAGAGGACCAAGGTTCTCATTGTTTGCAGCACAGAATGGTTTGAAAATGAATCGTGGATTGTGGGAAAACAGGAAATAAAGAGAATCTAATAGTTCGGGATGTAGTGCTACAAATTTATATTAAGTTAGTGGACAGGTAAATAACAAATAAGAATTTTCTCCGCAAAATCAATGAGAAAAGGAATATTTGCAAAACATTGACTACAAAGAGGGAGAGTCTGACAGGACGTATGATCAGATATCAGGAAATAGGTTCTTCCGTACCAGAGGGAACAATAGAGAGCAAAAACAGTTTGGGGAGATACAGATTGGAAACACAAAAAAAAAATATATGTCGGACGTTGGGTTTGGTGCTTCTCAAGGTCGATACAATTGGAGCGGGTATTAGGACAATAAAGTGTCGCATCAGATCAGCTGAAAGTCAGAACAGACACAAAAAAAGAAAAGGAAATGTTCTTATCTCACGATATGATGAATCTTTATTTGAAAGTACAACTGTTCGAAGTAATTAAAGGAGACAAGTGAAAAATAAAAGTTTAAGATCTGTCTGGACGTAATCGATTACCACTGTTATTGTACGTGAGTTACGCGGAAACCGCTTACCTAATACCCTCGAACCTAACAGAATACACAGTAGCAAAGGTATCTGTGCACATTCTTTTCTCTTCTTAAAGCTGCTTAACAGTGAACATCGGACAAAACATACGTTAATGAGCCAGGAAATGGTAATACATATTGACAGAAACACAGCCACACTTTCTATGCAACATTTTCTTCTGCAAGCCATGAAAACACTGACGTTTTCCAAGCCCTAAAGCTTGGTGGACACAATTTGGCATGCACGATAGTAACAGGAAAGATAACCAAATCTGTAGCTTTACAGAGGCCTAACATTTCTTATCGAGTAGTATGTCTTCCTCTTTCTTTCTCAGACGAAATGCGTGTTATGACGCTGAAAGTGGGTATTTAAGCTAACTGGAAACGCGATTGGACGCATGCAGACGAGTTACACAGCACAAGCTTCATGAGGGATAAGTTCTCTGAGTCTATGTTCTGCAAGAGGCAGACTTAGTGAAATGTTTCAGGTCACACTAATTCCGCTTTCAGAAAATATATTTGAAACATTGCATTGCACAAATGTTCTCGAAGTGTGTGATATTCTCATTCCAAGAAATGAATAACGTGACATGATTAATTCTGCATCGCATGTTTGTGCAAACGATGATTTGTAGCAGTGTTAGAGGTTGCTGTTTCAGACCTCCAAGTTTCGTGAAAATTGTTTTACAGTATAATCCTTTATGTTGCTAGCCTTCAAATCACAATTTTTGTGGATATATTTGACGTGTCAAAACAATAAGCAAATCAACTACAAGATCTTTGTGATATTTTTTCTTTCTAAAATTTAAGAATCCTGAATCCTGATTTACTTTTATTATTAAATAACTCTCGACAGAAGATGCTATTGTTGAAGCGGCATGGAAATCAACCGAAGAAACGTGGCTTAGGTCTCATGTACGAATAATAAATGTAAAAGGACAATCACTTTTAAGAACGTAGTGCAGGGCAAAGATGTGTCTAAAAGGAAACAAAGTAATATAAAGTATTTGTTATTGAGGTACTATAATTGTTTTCACTTCGAATGTTTTACGAAATGGAAGATTATAAATTTTACATTAAATACCTTGGGCACATTTCAAATACTGGAACTTGTTGTCTACGACAATTGATTACCGGCGTCTGTCTATGAACCCGCACAACCATAAAATCGCGAATAGTCCTAGAATGGTTAAGGTTGCGACGTTGTCTCGAAAGAGAGACGGAAGCTTCCTTTTGAATTATATATGACCTATTAGAATGTATTGTTAGTTTCTAAGTGTTTTATAAGTGCACCAATTCCTCCAAAAGAGAAAAAAAAGAAAACAAATGCACATAGCAACAGAATTCTATCTCAAGTAAGTGAAATGAAATATGTTTCCACTTATATAATGCGAAGACTTCTGATATATCTTGCCATCACTAGTCCACGTTCGCCTTTAGATGGAGACACGAAAGTTATTACGAAAAGCATTTGGATTAGTTTTCTGGTAAAATGACTCGCATGTCATCTGGCACCAGGTAGAGAGGCCTCTGTTGGAGATACTATATATCCAGCATCAGTACTATCTACCATCTACTAATTGCATATTGTAGTCAATGTAAAGATACATATTTATGACCTGCTGTACGGTATACTAAGAATCCTACGATCAAGACTTTCCTTTGAGCAGTACATCCCTTGGGCCTCTGACAAGATCTAGTGCTGTTTACATACAAACATCACAAATATTGGGTCCACTTCTGATAGTTCATTTCCGTAACTCCGAGATTTAAGTACACTTCAGAAAACGTTTATTATGATTTATTAACAGACTGATACCGCTACAAGACTGTCTAGATAATTCACAGTTCGAAATTGGCCAGTACTACATCAAGATTCTTATACTTTTCATTGCTACTTAGTTTCTTAGATACGCGGTTGACTGAAATGATTCCCGAAACTAGTTGATTTTCTGCAATTTGTGACATATCATCAACTTGCAACGTGCACTTCATTGTATTAAATCACAATGATTTAGAGCTATCGCTATTTTTCAACTGATTCCATCGTTTCTGTTATCAGCGTATACTGCTGGCTGAATGAGTATCGAACAAACTTTTTCACATATTTAGAATAAATGAAGACATCACTCTACATCATCTACTGATAAAATGTTTATTATTGTTACCTGTAAATAGATGTGTTGCATTTAAATTTAGCTTCTGAAGAGTACACATGGTACAGCTCCTGTTTATGTATATTTTTCAGTTCACACGAGTTGGACGCTATGCTCCAGGAGTAGAGAGTGAGAGAAAAATATGCTGATTACAGATATGTCCTGTGAAAGACATATACCTACATTTAGTACTTTAATTCCTATCAGTCCCAAGTTTAAAATTATTTTATGAACTATGAATCACTTAAACTATTTTCTTTGCAGGTTTTCTGTTGATGATGAGTCGTATTGTATCATCAGTTGTGGTTTTTAGCCACGCAACGTCCCTAAAACTGCGAAAATTAAGTATTCCCGCCGACAGAGAAACGTATGCTGTTGAACCCTAAGTTCCACCCCGTTGTTCGAAAGCCCTTACGATCGTCAATGATTCTGTATCCTATCTGCGAATGAACATACATTGCTTTTCTCATAATCGAATCCTGTTTCCATGATTAAGTTATAACGGCACTCCTTAAATGATGCTATGTAAAACACTCAAGTGACACGAAAATGGGTAGCCATGTCCTCGTGTATCACAAACAGTACTCAATGTTTCCTCACATCTCTCATTACTTTCCACTAAACAGTGAATGAAAATGAATCGTATCGCGATGTAGACATCCTTAAAATAGCATTTATTCTTTTCCGTTGCTGAATATCAAAACGCTTTTTTTCTTCTTTTCTCTCAGTGGGTAAGTATATGTTTGCTTGTATCCAGTATAGTTGCACCAGAGGATGGAAGAAAAACATTTTGGTGTCTTAAAGGCAACGTGTCTTTTTCTGAACTGTTTCAGATTATTTTTGTTAGTTTTGTTTCGAAATTACATTGAGTACAACATTACTTTGCCCCAGGTGCATAGCTGCTCAGACGACGCACTAGGGGAGGGCACATTAATAGTGCGCAGGGTCGTAAGAATTGTCTTACATCTTTTTAATCCGATCACTTCGTTCTCGAGGTTCCACTCTTATTGTTCCCTTTTGGTTCCTGTACATGTTGTATCCTCCCCCCATGAGCCATGAACCTTGCCGTTGGTGGGGAGGCTAGCGTCCCTCAACGATACAGATAGCCGTACCGTAGGTACAACCACAACGGAGGGGTATCTGTTGAGAGGCCAGACAAACGTGTGGTTCCTGAAGAGGGGAAGCAGCCTTTTCAGTAGTTGCAGGGGCAACAGTCTGGATGATTGACTGATCTGGCCTTGTAACATTAACCAAAATGGCCTTGCTGTTCTGGTACTGCGAACGGCTGAAAGCAAGGGGAAACTACAGCCGTAATTTTTCCCGAGGGCATGCAGCTTTACTGTATGATTAAATGATGATGGCGTCCTCTTGGGTAAAATATTCCGGAGGTAAAATAGTCCCCCATTCGGATCTCCGGGCGGGGACTACTCAAGAGGACGTCGTTATCAGGAGAAAGAAAACTGGCGTTCTACGGATCGGAGCGTGGAATGTCAGATCCCTTAATCGGGCAGGTAGATTAGAAAATTTAAAAAGGGAAATGGAGAGGTTAATGTTAGATATAGTGGGAATTAGTGCAGTTCGGTGGCAGGAGGAACAAGACTTCTGGTGAGGCGAAAACAGGATTACAAATACAAAATCAAACAGGGGTAATGCAGGAGTAGGTTTAATAATGAATAAAAAATAGGAGTGCGGGTAAGCTACTACAAACAGCATAGTGAACACATTATTGTGGCCAAGATAGACACGAAGCCCACGCCTACTACAGTAGTTCAAGTTTATATGCCAACTAGCTCTGCAATAGTATTGATAGGATGGGGAGTATGACATAGATGGTGACCTGGAAAAGATAGCCACTCAGACTGGCAACACGAATGTGCATTTCGTGGAACTGTTTCAGCTTCACGATCGGCCTCATCTTAATACAGCCGTCAGGCGTAATAACATGAGACTTGGGGGGTGCGCTAATGACAGAAGGCATGAGTCACATTTCAGTGGTGTCGGTGGAGTCTATCAGCAGGACGTGTTTCACTAGACATGGCCTGCACCTCAACAGGTATGGAAAGGGGAGGTTGCCAATGCTTATAGGTGACAGCATAGGTGGGGGTGGTGGGATCACTCATGGGAAGATTCCGGTAGCTGTGGGTGTTAGAGCTGTACCTTTTTTAGATTGAAGTCAGCTGACAGGTATTCCTGCTTAAGGGAAGTCTCTCTAACAAAGAAACCACTTTCGACAAAGCTTAGCTATCCAATTAATGAGGGAATTAGTATATTTCATCAAAACATACAAGGCATTAGAGATAAAGTTAGTGAACTGCTTATAGATGTTGACTCCGAAATTATTGGTATATCTGAACACTTCTTAAATAAGGAGATAATTCAGAGGCTTCCTTTACCAGGATACAGGTTGGCTGGCAGCTTTTCTAGGAGCTCTTTGCGGTGTGGGGGAGTAGCCATGTATGTGAAAAACGGTATCCCATTTGAGTCAATTGATGTTTCAAAGTACTGCACTGAAAAGGTGTTTGAATGTTGTGCAGGTGTGGTTGAATTTAGTGGAGCTAAACTTCTTACTGTTGTTATTTATAGATCCCCAGACTCCGATTTCACAACATTTTTGCTGAAGCTAGAGGAGGTTCTTGGTTCAATTTATAGGAAATACATAAAAGTTAGTTATATGTGGTGACTTCAATATAAATTGTATAAGTGATTGTGCAAGGAAAAGGATGCTGGTAGACCTCCTTAATTCATATAATCTTATGCAAATCGTATTCTTTCCAACGAGAGTGCAAGGGAACCGTAGAACAACCATAGACAATATTTTTGTTCATTCGTCATTACTAGAAGGGCATTCTGTTAGCAAAATGGTGAATGGCCTTTCAGATCATGATGCACAAATTTTAAGTCTAAAAGATTTTTGTGCTGCAACACATGTTAAATATAGTTACCAACTTTTTAGGAAAGCTGATCCAGTTGCTGTAGAGAGTTTTGTTAACCTTATCAAGGAACAAGAGTGGCAAGATGTTTATAGTGCTGATACAGTAGACGATAAATATAATGCTTTCCTCAAGACTTTTCTCGTGCTCTCTGAAAGTTGCTTTCCGTTAGAACGTTCAAAACAGGGTACTTACACAAACAGGCAGCCTGGGTGGCTGACTAAAAGTATAAGAATATCTTGTAGAACAAAGTGGCAATTATATCAAAACGTTAGAAACAGTCACAATCTGAATGCAATAGCCCATTACAAACAGTATTGTAAGGTGCTTAAAAAAGTTATTAGGAAGGCAAAAAGTATGTGGTATGCAGATAGAATAGCTAAGTCTCAGGATAAAATTAAAACCATATGGTCAGTCGTAAAGGAAGTGGCTGGTCTGCAGAGACAGGTCGAGGATATAGAATCAGTGCGTAGTTGGAATGTCCGTGTTACTGTTAAGTCGCATATATGTACAGTATTTAATAATCACTTTCTGAATATAGCAGGTGAACTAAATAGAAACCTAGTCCCAACAGGGAATCATATAGCGCTCGTAGAAGAAAGTGTTCCGAGACTGTTACCTGAAATGCTCCTCCATGATACTGACAAGAGGGAGATTGAGTTAATAATTAAATCACTAAAGACCAAGAACTCTAATGGATATGACGCGGTATCTGGCAGAATACTGAAGTATTGTTCCATGTATGTTAGCCCAGTACTTAGCCATATCTGTAACTTTTCCTTTAGGAGTGGTCGGTTTCCTGACCGATTAAAGTACTCGGTAGTGAAGCCACTTTATAAAAAGGGAGACAGGGATAATGTTGATAATTATAGACCTATTTCTATGCCATCGGTGTTTGCTGAAGTTATCGAGAGGGTTGTATATACAAGGTTACTGCAGCATTTAAATTCACATAATTTGCTGTCAAATGTACAGTTTGGTTTTAGAAATGGCCTAACAACTGAAAATGCTATAGTCTCTTTTCTCTGTGAGGTTTTGGACGGATTAAATAAAAGGTTGCGAACGTTAGGTGTTTTCTTTGATTTAACGAAGGCTTTTGACTGTGTTGACCACAGAATATTACTGCAGAAGTTGGAAGATTATGGAGTAAGGGGAGTAGCTTACAATTGGTTCGCCTCTTACTTTAAGAACAGAAAGCAGAAGGTAATTCTCCGCAATATGGAGAGTGGTAATGATGTTCAGTCCCGATGGGGCACTGTTAAATGGGGCGTTCCCCAAGGATCGGTGCTGGGGCCACTGCTGTTTCTTATTTATATAAATGATATGCCTTCTAGTATTACAGGTGATTCAAAAATATTTCAGTTTGCTGATGACACCAGCTTGGAACTGAAGGATCTTGTGTGTAGTATTGAAACATTATCAAATAATGTAGTTCATGAAATAAGTTCGTGGCTTGTGGAAAATAATTTGATGCTAAATCACAGTAAGACTCAGTTTTTACAGTTTCTAACTCACAATTCAACAAGAACTGATATTTTAATCAGACAGAATCGGCATGTTATAAGCGAGACGGAACAGTTCAAGTTCCTAGGCGTACGGATAGATAGCAAGCTGTTGTGGAAAGCCCATGTTCAGGATCTTGTTCAGAAACTAAATGCCGCTTTATTTACCGTTAGAACAGTATCTGAAATAAGTGACATTTCAACACGAAAAGTAGTCTACTTCGCATATTTTCATACGCTTATGTCATATGGTATTATTTTTTGGGGTAATTCTTCTGATTCAAAAAGGGTATTTTTGGCTCAAAAACGGGCTGTCCGAGCTATGTGTGGTGTAAGTTCGAAAACCTCTTGTCGACCCCTATTCAATAGTCTCGGAATTTTGACATTGCCCTCACAGTATATATTTTCTTTAATGTCGTTTGTTGTTAGCAATATTAGCTTATTCCAAAGAGTTAGCAGCTTTCACTCAGTTAATACTAGGCAGAAATCAAATCTGCATGTGGAATGCACTTCCTTGACTCTTGTGCAGAAAGGAGTGCAGTATTCTGCTGCATCCATTTTCAATAAGCTACCACAAGAACTCAAAAATCTTAGCAGTAGCCCAAACGCTTTTAAGTCTAAACTGAAGAGTTTCCTCATGGCTCACTCCTTCTACTCTGTCGAGGAGCTCCTGGAAGAGCTAAAAAATTAAGCAAATTCCAGTGTTACATTCTTGATTTTCTTTATTTAAACTAACGACGTGTCGCCTGAATATGTTTCTTACATTTCATTTTATCTGTTTCTAAAATCTACAGCTGAATATGTTTCTTATGTTTCATTTTATCTGTTTCTACAATCGTGTTGTAATTTCATGTATTGACTCGTTCAATGACCATGGAGACTTCTCCTTAATGTGGTCCCACGGAACAATAAATAAATAAATAAATGACGAAGAAATTGATGAAATGTATGATGAGATAAAGGAAATTATTCAGGTAGCGAAGGGGGACGAAAATTTAATAGTCATGGGTGACTATAATTCAAGAGTAGGAAAAGGGACAGAAGGAAACATAGTAGGTGAATATAGATTGGGGCTAAGAAATGAAAGAAGAAGCCGCCTGGTAGAATTTTGCGCAGAGCATAACTTAATCATAGCTGACATTTGGTTTAAGAATCATGAAAGTAGGTTGTATACATGGAAGAACCCTGGACATACTAAAAAGTATCATATAGATTATATAATGGTAAGACAGAGGTTTAGGAACCAGGTTTTAAATTGTAAGACATTTCCAGGGGCAGATGTGGACTCTGACCACAATCTATTGGTTATGAACTGTAGACTAAAACTGGAGAAACTGCAAAAAGGTGGGAAATTAAGGAGATGGGACCTGGATAAACTGAAAGAACCAGAGGTTGTACAGAGTTTCAGGGAGAGCATGAGGGAACAATTGACAGGAATGGGGGAAAGAAATACAGTAGAAGAAGAATGGGTAGCTTTGAGGGATGAAATAGTGAAGTCAGCAGAGGATCAAATAGGTAAAAGGATGAGGGCTAGTAGAAACCCTTGGGTAACAGAAGAAATATTGAATTTAATTGATGAAAAGAGAAAATATAAAAATGCAGTAAATGAAGCAGGCAAAAAGTAATACAAACGTCTCAAAAATGAGATCGACAGGAAGTGCAAATGGCTAAGTAGGGATGGCTAGAGGACAGATGTAAGGATGGTTCAAATGGTTCAAATGGCTCTGAGCACTATGGGACTCAACATCTTAGGTCATAAGTCCCCTAGAACTACTTAAACCTAACTAACCTAAGGACATAACACACACCCATGCCCGAGGCAGGATTCGAACCTGCGACCGTAGCAGTCCCGCGGTTCCGGACTGCAGCGCCAGAACCGCACGGCCACCGCGGCCGGCAAATGTAAGGATGTAGAGACTTATCTCACTAGAGGTAAGATAGATACTACCTACAGGAAAATTAAAGAGACCTTTGGAGAAAAAAGAACCACTTGTATGAATATCAAGAGCTCAGATGGAAAACCAGTTCTAAGCAAAGAAGGGAAACCAGAAAGGTGAAAGGAGTATATAGAGGATCTATACAAGGGCGATGTACTTAAGGACAATATTATGGAAATGGAAGAGGATGTAGATGAAGATGAAATAGGGGATACGATACTGTGTGAAGAGTTTGACAGAGCACTGAAAGACCTGTGTCGAAACAAGACCCTGGGAGTAGGCAACATTCCATTAGCACTAGTGATGGCCTTGGGAGAGCCAGTCCTGACAAAAATCTACCATCTGGTGAGCAAGTTGTACGAGACAGGCGAAATACCCTTAGACGTCAAGAAGAATATAATAATTCCAATCCCAAAGAATGTAGGTGTTGACATATATGAAAAATTACCGAACTATCAGTTTAATAAGTCACAGCTGCAAAATACTAACGCGAAATCTTTACAGACGAATGGAAAAATTGGTAGAAGCTGACCTCGGGAAAGATCAGTTTGGATTCCGTAGAAATGTGGGAACACGTGAGGCAATACTGACCCTACGACTTATCTTAGAAGAAAGATTAAGAAAAGGCAAACCTACGTTTCTAGTATTTGTAGACTTAGAGAAAGCTTTTGACAATGTTGATTGGAATACTCTCTTTCAAACTCTGATGGTGGCAGGGGTAAAATACAGGAAGCGAAAGGCTATTTACAATTTGTACAGAAATCAGATGGCAGTTATAAGAGTCGAGGGGCATTAAAGGGAAGCAGTGGTTGGGAAGGGAGTGAGAAAGGGTTGTAGCCTATCCCCGATGTTATTCAATCTGTATATTGAGCAAGCAATAAAGGAAACAAAAGAAAATTTCGGAGTACGTATTAAAATCCATGGAGAAGAAATAAAAACTTTGACGTTCGCCGATGACATTGTAATTCTGTCAGAGACAGCAAACGATTTGGAAGAGCAGCTGAACGGAATGGACAGTGTCTTGAAAGGAGGGTATAACATGGACATCAACAAAAGCAAAACGAGGATAACGGAATGTAGTGAAATTAAGTCGGGTGATGCTAAGGGAATTAGATTATGAAATTAGACACTTAAAGTAGTAAATGAGTTTTGCTATTTGGAGAGCAAAATAACTGATGATGGTCGAAGTGGAGAGGATATAAAATGTAGACTGGCAATGGCATGGAAAGCGTTTCTGAAGAAGAAAAATATCTTAACATCGAGTATAGATTTAAACGTCAGGAAGTCGTTTCGGAAAGTATTTGTATGGAGTGTAGCCATGTACAGAAGTGAAACATGGGCGATAAATAGTTTGAACAAGAAGAGAATAGAAGATTTCGAAATGTGGTGCTACAGAAGAATGCTGAAGATTAGATGTGTAGGTCACATACTAATGAGGAGGTATTGAATAGAATTGTGGAGAAGAGCTTGTGGCACTACTTGACTAGAAGAAGGGATCGGTTGGTAGGACATGTTCTGAGACATCGAGGGATCACCATTTGGGTATTGGAGGGCAGCGTGGAGGGTAAAAATCGTAGAGGGAGACCAAGAGATGAATACATTAAGCAGATTCAGAATGATGTAGGCTGCAGTAGGTACTGGGAGATGAAGAAGCTTGCATGGGATTGAGTAGGATGGAGAGCTGCATCAAACCAGTCTCAGGACTGAAGATCACAACAACAACACATGTTGTACATACTGGTCTTTTCAAATAGCTTAGCCCTATTTTATTTAAGATTTCGAACATATTGTACCATTATGAACTATCGAAAATTTTTTCAGATAGACAAATTCTATGAATGGAGATGAAATACTGGCGGAATTAAAGCTGTGAGGGCGGGGCCTGAGTCGTGCTTGGGTAGCTCAGTTGGTAGAGTACTTGCCTGCGAAAGGCAAAGGTCCCGAGTTGGAGTCTCGGTCTGGCACACAGTTTTAATCTGCCAGGGTGTTTCATAATAATAATAATAATAATAATAATAATAATAGTAATAGTAATAAGAAATGTGTCACGTGATGTCCTCGTGTTACACGACCATCATCTATGAGGTCAAGTTCGAACTTTACACGTTCGAGCATGTCCTCAATGTTTGTCAACGCAGCAGTGATCCTATCGTGGTGTACAGTCAATGCTGTCGGTCCAAGACGGTACATAAGCAGATGTAGTCACATATAGCCAAAGAAACAAAATCATGGGGCACAGTGACTGCCCGAAGAGTACTCAGTCACCATGAGCACAGCGCACAATCCACCGGACTGGAAGTCCCTCGACGCATTACTCTGTGTCAATGAAGTCTTGTAGGAATATAAAGTCTGTCATATCAGCTATTAGCTTAGCTTACAATGCAACTAGTTTTGCAGCATGTGGACTTACACTGAATGCGTCACAACCTCCCGAGAAAAAAAGTTTGGCGCTACATCAAACAGCTTAAGTGACACGTAAGTTGGATAGTCTCTTTCATTATCCAATTCATCATTGATATTTTCCGTTCCCCATTTACGAACGTTGTAATAATTCATTTGACCGATAACGTCGCCTCATCACTGAACACGGGTCGGAGTGTAAATTCACCATACTGTATTTCAATGCTTCCTGGCAAAGTTAATAAAATATGGGCCTGAAGTTAAGATCGCTCGGCCCTAAACGTTGTAGAAGCTGTATGCGATACGGTTTCTAACGCAATCGCTTGCGCGGAATCATCAAAAATGGTTCAAATGGCTCTGAGCACTATGCGACTTAACTTCTGAGGTCATCAGTTGCCTAGAACTTAGAACTAATTAAACCTAACTAACCTAAGGACATCACACACATCCATGCCCGAGGCAGGATTCGAACTTGCGAACGTAGCGGTCGTTCGGTTCCAGACTGTAGCGCCTAGAACCGCACGGCCACTCCAGCCAGCGCGGAATCATCCATACAGTTGGCAGTGGAATACTCAGTTTATCCATTGCACGTCGTACACATTACTTCGGTCTACGGACGGACACCTCTCGGTCACCATCTACTCCGTCCACGGGAATACCTCATCGTCCGGTGCTTTTCTCTTTACAGCGTGAACTTGTCTCATTGAACTGTCGTTAACAGCTCACAGGCTTTGGCAGGTTAGCGACTGTATTCCGTACTGTCTTCGGAGAGCACGCTGCACGGTGGTGATGGATTCAGTCTCCTCATATTGCAACACACAAAATGCTTTCTGTTGATTAGTCACCATTTTTGCAAACTGCTATCATCCTGCCGACTTGTGAATCACAGTGAAAACCTCAATGACGTAAAAAAATCTTTAAGATACTCTCCTTTCCCTAGTTATTGAAACACAATTGGATACTATATTTTTGTAGTTGTAAGACGTCAAAACCCAATGAATCATTTGAAAACACTCTATACTACCTAATACTAAAATACAAATACGAGAACTACTACTATTACTGCTACATATTAACAGACAAAATAAAAGAAAATTTTTCCAGTACGACACTACTATTAACCACGTACCAAACTACTAGTATTACTGCAAGTACTAATAATTAATTGTATGAGTGTAATCAGTACAGTTCACTTTTCGTTCATTCGTTACAGTACATCTGATCCGTAGAAGCCTGTTTCTGCTTGTAACAGGACATCCTCCTCTAGCGTTACTTTATCTCAACAGTAGTTGTCGATAACAGTATTATTTTTCGAAATTTGGACAGGTCAGTATTGTCTCAGTTTCTTTTCTGAATATTTTCATATAATTTTATACAATGTGTGGCGTCACCGCCAGACACCACACTTGCTAGGTGGTAGCCTTTAAATCGGCCGCGGTCCATTAGTATACGTCGGACCCGCGTGTCGCCACTGTCAGTAATTGCAGACCGAGCGCCACCACATGGCAGGTCTAGAGAGACGTCCTGGCACTCGCCCCAGTTGTATAGCCGACGTTCATAGCAATGGTTCACTGACAAATACGCTCTCATTTGCCGAGACGATAGTTAGCATAGCCTTCAGCTACATTTGCTACGACCTAGCAAGGCGCCATTACCAGTGTATAGTGAAAATGGAGATTATATCTGTACAAGAGCGATGTTCTACAAATGTGGATTAAAGTTAAGTATTCCTGAAGCTACGTACTTTTCTTTATAGCATTCATTAAGTATCCTGTTTCAGACCTCACGCCAGCCTGCGTGAGTTTAAGCGCGTGCCTTTCGGCTTCCTGTCATTGTGTCTAGGCTGTCTTGTCTGGACACAACATTTTTGGCGACGACGATTTAACGGTCGTATTGCTCTAATTTACTTGTGTCATTGCTTCGCCACAATCTCCAGATGTACTGTCCGAATTTTATCGCTTGCAGAATCAGCAGACGCAGGCGTTATTGGATGCCCTTGGACAGCTCGTCCAGGGTCAACGTGCAATGCAAACCGATGCGGCAGCCGCCGCTCCACCGCTACCGCAGCCACAACACGCAGTTGCACCACCTTTCCGTCATTTCGATGCGGAAACGGAAAGCTGGACGGCGTGGTCACGCCAATTTGGATTCCATCTCGCCGCCTACAGAATTCAAGGTAATGAGCGGCAGCCTCACTTATTGGCGTGTGTAGGGGTGCAGACGTACCGTGTGATAGTGAAATTATTTCCCCGCCGCGACGTTGCAACTCTGTCCTACGAAGAAATTTTGACTGCTTTAGATGCATATTTCCAGGAATCAGTCAATGTAGTTGCAAAAAGGTATACTTTCTTTCGTACAAAACGTATGGCCGGTCAAACTAATCGGAAGTGGGTTGCAACTTTGCAAGGCCTTACAAGGGATTGTGCTTTTGAGTGTGAATGTGGACTCCCTTATTCAGATACTATGGTACATGATGCAATTGCACAGAACGTTTCTGATGTTCGTATATGGGAGCAAATTTTGATACTAGTCAATCCCTCCCTTCAACAAGTGATCGCCATATTGGATAGGCAAGACACACTTGACTTTGCTCAGGAATCATTTGAAACTTCGCCAGCCGTGTGTCACATTAACCGGCCCGCCAGGCGAGCTGCACGGAACTGTAAACAGCCCTCGCGCCCGTGCGCGCAGCTGCCGCCAAGCTCCCAACCACGTGTCCCGCGGCAGCAAGCAAATGCAGTGCTGAAATCATGCCCGCAGTGTGCTACTAGGCATTCGCGTGAGAACTGCCCGTCACGCCAAGCTATTTGCTTTTTCTGTAATAAAAAAGGACATGTTCAGAGTGTTTGCCAGATAAAGCTCAGATCGGACACTAACAATCATTCCAGGCCCTTTGCTTCGCGCCGGAATCGAATACTCAGGCTCGTGAACATTCGCCCATGGACATTCATGT
Source organism: Schistocerca nitens (assembly GCF_023898315.1). Classification (NCBI taxonomy): domain Eukaryota; kingdom Metazoa; phylum Arthropoda; class Insecta; order Orthoptera; family Acrididae; genus Schistocerca; species Schistocerca nitens. The sequence goes on along the minus strand of NC_064619.1, from coordinate 543,767,221 downwards.
AGTTAATTCAACTCACCCAGTGCCACTCTCTCTAACAGTGACTGTGTACGTCCCACAAACAGTGTGCGTCGACATCGACGGAAATCACGTCTTGTCGCAAGTGCTTCTGTACCAGTGTCAGTTCAAATTGCACGAGACAGTCACTCTTGTCGTCAGCAGGACAATAAACTTTTTGTTGACTTGGACATTCATGGCAACGTGATCCCATTCCAGCTCGATACCGGAGCTGCAGTTTCATTGATCAATTAAGACACATACAAACAACTGGGCACACCTCCTTTGCGTGCCGCAATTGTTAAGCTAACTAGTTATTCAGGACAGCATATTCCAGTGTTAGGACAGTGCAGCCTTCTTGCAACGTACAAGGGACAAACAAAACTTGTGTCATTTTACGTACTTCGTTCTTCTTCTGCTGTGAACTTGTTTGGTTTAGATTTATTTCAGTTGTTTAACTTGTCTATAGTCAATCAGGTCCTCTCAGTGAACCATACTGTGCCTTCAGCCAGTGTTTCTAGTCTATGTGAAGAATTTTCAGACATTTTTGCACCGGGCCTCGGTTGCTCTACGAACTATACAGCACATTTGGAACTGAAAGTCGGCGCGCAACCGAAATTTTTCAGAGCGCGCAATGTTCCCCACGCATTGTGTGATGAGGTTACACGAACGTTACACGATTTGGAATCACAAGGTGTGATTGAACGTGTGCAGGCTTCTCTCTGGGCATCACCCTTCGTCATTTTGCCAAAACCTTCCGGAAAATTGAGACTTTGTGTGGACTTCAAGGTAACAGTGAATCCACAACTAGTGATTGCAACTTTTCCTTTACCCCGCCCGGAAGATCTTTTTGACAAACTGTGCCTGGGTAAATATTTTTCGAAGTTGGACCTAGCAGATGCGTACTTGCAAATACCAGTGGACGACGAATCCCAGCGCGTCTTGGTGGTTAACTCGCATCTTGGTTTGTATCGCTTCAAAAGACTGCCATTCGGGTGTGCATCCGCCCCTGCATTGTTTCAGCAATATCTGCAAACTGTTTGTGCGTCGGTCCCTACTGCAGCAAACTATCTGGACGATATTGTGATCTCCAGAAAGACGGAAGAAGAACATTTAGCGAATCTCAGAACATTATTTCAGGTCTTGCGACAAAATGGTCTTCGCTTGCGGAAGGACAAATGTGTGTTTTTTGCTCGTGACTTACCATATTTGGGACATGTAATCAATGCCCAAGGCATACATCCCAGTCCAGAGCACCTCCGTGCCATACAAGACTTGCCTTCGCCGCAGAATTTGAAGCAGCTACAGAGTGTGCTGGGAAAAATTAATTATTACCATAAATATATACCACATGCCTCTTCCACTTCAGCTCCGCTTCATCTCTTACGCCGTAAAGGTATTCCGTTCATCTGGACGACGGAATGCGAACGCGCCTTTCGGCAGTTGAAATCGGCGTTGCTTTCAAATACACTCCTGGAAATGGAAAAAAGAACACATTGACACCGGTGTGTCAGACGCACCATACTTGCTCCGGACACTGCGAGAGGGCTGTACAAGCAATGATCACACGCACGGCACAGCGGACACACCAGGAACCGCGGTGTTGGCCGTCGAATGGCGCTAGCTGCGCAGCATTTGTGCACCGCCGCCGTCAGTGTCAGCCACTTTGCCGTGGCATACGGAGCTCCATCGCAGTCTTTAACACTGGTAGCATGCCGCGACAGCGTGGACGTGAACCGTATGTGCAGTTGACGGACTTTGAGCGAGGGCGTATAGTGGGCATGCGGGAGGCCGGGTGGACGTACCGCCGAATTGCTCAACACGTGGGGCGTGAGGTCTCCACAGTACATCGATGTTGTCGCCAGTGGTCGGCGGAAGGTGCACGTGCCCGTCGACCTGGGACCGGACCGCAGCGACGCACGGATGCACGCCAAGACCGTAGGATCCTAGGCAGTGCCGTAGGGGACCGCACCGCCACTTCCCAGCAAATTAGGGACACTGTTGCTCCTGGGGTATCGGCGAGGACCATTCGCAACCGTCTCCATGAAGCTGGGCTACGGTCCCGCACACCGTTAGGCCGTCTTCCGCTCACGCCCCAACATCGTGCAGCCCGCCTCCAGTGGTGTCGCGACAGGCGTGAATGGGGGGACGAATGGAGACGTGTCGTCTTCAGCGATGAGAGTCGCTTCTGCCTTGGTGCCAATGATGGTCGTATGCGTGTTTGGCGCCGTGCAGGTGAGCGCCACAATCAGGACTGCATACGACCGAGGCACACAGGGCCAACACCCGGCATCATGGTGTGGGGAGCGATCTCCTACACTGGCCGTACAACACTGGTGATCGTCGAGGGGACACTGACTATTGCACGGTACACCCAAACCGTCATCGAACCCATCGTTCTACCATTCCTAGACCGGCAAGGGAACTTGCTGTTCCAACAGGACAATGCACGTCCGCATGTATCCCGTGCCACCCAACGTGCTCTAGAAGGTGTAAGTCAACTACCCTGGCCAGCAAGATCTCCGGATCTGTCCCCCATTGAGCATGTTTGGGACTGGATGGAGCGTCGTCTCACGCGGTCTGCACGTCCAGCACGAACGCTGGTCCAACTGAGGCGCCAGGTGGAAATGGCATGGCAAGCCGTTCCACAGGACTACATCCAGCATCTCTACGATCGTCTCCATGGGAGAATAGCAGCCTGCATTGCTGCGAAAGGTGGATATACACTGTACTACTGCCGACATTGTGCATGCTCTGTTGCCTGTGTCTATGTGCCTGTGGTTCTGTCAGTGTGATAATGTGATGTATCTGACCCCAGGAATGTGTCAATAAAGTTTCCCCTTCCTGGGACAATGAATTCACGGTGTTCTTATTTCAATTTCCAGGAGTGTACTTGCCTTACGCCATTCGATCCCCAGAAACCCCTTTTGTTGATGGTAGATGCATCGGATTTCGGGATCGGTGCTGTGCTTGCGCATAAAGATGGATCGCATGATCGCCCTATTGCCTTTGCGTCCAAATTGCTCTCGTCTGCGCAAAGAAATTATTCACAGATCGAGAGAGAAGCTTTGGCTCTCGTATTTGGTGTTACTAAGTTTCACGATTTCTTGTATGGTCGTCACTTTACCATCATCACAGACCACAAACCTTTGACATCGCTTTTTCATCCGAACAAGCCTGTACCTCCACGTACAGCGCAGAAATTCATTCGCTGGTCTATTTTCCTCTCGCAGTACCGCTACGATATCTTGTATCGGTCCACTGCTCAGCACGGAAACGCTGATGCGTTGTCCCGTTTGCCTTTTGCTGAGGATAGAGCATTCGATTCTTCCGAACTTGCTTGCATGTTCATTGATGCGGAAACCGATGACGTGGTCGAATCGTTTCCGATTGATTTTCGTCGTATAGCTACAGCCACAGCTGCTGACCCTGTCCTTGCTACCGTTTTGCGTTTTGTTGCTACGCAATGGCCCTTGTCAAAGTCACGGATCGAGGATCCGTTGGTTCGCCGATTTTTTGCTCACAAGGAGAGGCTTTTTGTACGACGTGGTGTTTTGCTGTTACGTTCTGATAATGTTCAGTCCCGGGTCGTGGTCCCACGTCGGTTACAGTCCTCTGTCTTACGGCTTCTCCACCAAGGAGATTGGGGTATAGTGCGCACGAAACAACTTGCTCGTCAGCACTGTACTTGGTTCGGAATCGATGCTGCGATTACGAATATGTGCTCTTCTTGCATGGCGTGTGCCGAACAACAATCCGCACCACCGCGGAAATTCTTTGCATGGCCGAAAGCCACTTCCCCTTGGCAACACTTACACATCGATTTTGCTGGTCCATTCTGGAATGCTCGATGGTTGGTTGTGGTAGATTCATTCAGTAATTTTCCTTTTGTTGTCCGGATGTCTTCCATGACGTCTTCTGCCACCATCCAAGCGTTATCCGCTATCTTTTGCATTGAAGGTCTTCCACAGACTATTGTTTCCGACAATGGCCCACAATTCATGTCCGCAGAATTTCAGTCATTCTGCAAGGCCAATGGTATTCAACATCTGACATCCGCGCAGTTTTCGCCTCAGTCAAACGGTGCCGCTGAACGATTGGTCCGGACTTTCAAGTCCCAGATGTTGAAGTTGAAAGAGTCACATTCTCGGGAGGACGCGTTATTGCTCTTCTTGTCTTCGTATCGCTCTCAGCCCCGAGATGGTCGTTCGCCGGCTGAGTTGCTCCACGGTCGTCCTCATCGAACCTTGATGTCTTTGCTGCTTCCGCCGCATCAGGTTCCTGTGCAGCGGCAGCCTCCTGCTTTTGCTCCAGGCGACGTTGTATACTATCGCACCTATCGAGGTTAACGGCGTTGGCTCGCAGGGCGCATTCTTCGCTGCCTCGGCCGCGCTATGTAACTGGTTTTGGGGGCCTCTGGTGATGTGCGTCGGCATCTCAATCAGCTGCGCCTCTGTCGTCGCACGGGTTCTGCCGCTCCCCGTCTGCTTTCAGCGACGGTGCCGTCCGGTCAACGCCCTGGGGACCCATCCACTGGCTCACCTCATCCCCAGGTGTTACCGACGCTGCCTTCCATTTTGCCCCATGGCGACGCGCCGCCGCCGCCGCCGCCGCCTGTCCTCCCGCCGGCGCCGCCCGCAAGGGACGCGTCGCTGCAGCCGCCGGGCGCCTCCCTGGGTCACGCGCCGCCGATCGCTTCCCGTGACCAGCTGTCCTCCGACATGGAACTCTTGCCCGCTCCGGACCAGATGTCGTCTTCGCCCGTCTGGTACCCCGACGCGATGGAGGTCGACCCTTCGGCCCCTCCTGTCTCTTTACGGGCGCATACACCGCATGCTGGCATGCACCCTGGACTAGGTTTTCAGGCGTTTCCTAGCTCCCCTCGGACCGAATGGCCGGGTGCGGGTGGCACAGCCTCGCCTGTGGTTCGGCGCCCCACCTCGTCGCATACGTAAACATGGGGTCCTCCCCACGGCGGGCGGAAGCCTTATAGCACAACCGTACGCCGATTTGCGGGGGAGGAATGTGGTGTCACCGCCAGACACCACACGTGCTAGGTGGTAGCCTTTAAATCGGCCGTGGTCCATTAGTATACGTGGGACCCGCGTGTCGCCACTGTCAGTAATTGCAGACCGAGCGCCACCACACGGCAGGTCTAGAGAGACGTCCTGGCACTCGCCCCAGTTGTACAGCCGACGTTCATAGCAATGGTTCACTGACAAATACGCTCTCATTTGCCGAGACGATAGTTAGCATAGCCTTCAGCTACATTTGCTACGACCTAGCAAGGCGCCATTACCAGTGTATAGTGAAAATGGAGATTATATCTGTACAAGAGCGATGTTCTACAAATGTGGATTAAAGTTAAGTATTCCTGAAGCTACGTACTTTTCTTTATAGCATTCATTACGTATCCTGTTTCAGACCTCACGCCAGCCTGCGTGAGTTTAAGCGCGTGCCTTTCGGCTTCCTCTCATTGTGTCTAGGTTGTCTTGTCTAGACACAACACAACGTATGTTATATTTCAAGCAAAAATTTATGAGAAGGAATTACATTATTAAATATTTTAGTTTCGATGTTATAATCGACAAGTACTAATTCTAATGGTATAGTTACAATTTTTTTTAGAAACATTTGAAATTCGAAGCATTGCACACTTAAAATTTTTTAATATTAATTGCGCAATCCTTTACTGTTTACTATGTCTATTTCTAGATTGATTTACGAAATAATCATCGAAATTAATAATTGAACGAAAACTAGTAGGAATTCATTTGTTAAAAATCTGTAAACCATTTGGAATATTGTTATTTCCGCAGAGTGTGGGAGTCGTGATCTAATCAGAGGTATTTTTGTACGTATAATTGATGCGAACAACGTAATTTCGGCTTTGTAATGTGATAAATCAAAATATTGTATGCAGTACTAAAATGTGAGAAAATCAGTGGAAAATATATTTACGTGAAAGGTTGTGCAGTAACAATCTCCCATTTCATTGCGTTCAGACCAACCGTGAGGACCTGACGTTATATTTTCAGCTTCAAGAATCAGACCCCAAGACAAGAAGAACTGGAGCGATCTCAACATGACAAGCTAAGTAAACTTGAATGTTTATTGTAATCTTTGCTCCTCTCAAATCTTCATAAAAGACTTCGCTTGTTAATTAATTGGACCGGGCATTGTTCAATGTGGACAATAGGTGGAAGAAGGAAGGAGGGGGTAAATTACAAGCTCCACCCTCAAACTACCTCGATCAACAGCCTTTGTCTGCTAGATTATTGAGGCAGCAGCCGTACAATGGCAAGTACCCTCTGCCAACACTTCACATTGGTTGCACAGTATTAATGTAGACGTAGATTTACGATAATTTCTATATAAATCTAAAACACGCGTTAATCCTTAAATAATTACTCGCCAGAAAGATACGCGCAGAGCCAGTAGCAAAACAACTGAGAGTGCTAGGCAGCACTCACGACACAACCGCATCTGGATCCCGCTTGTTGCAGCTGACTGTTACAGTTTAACCACAAAACAGCACAAGTTTCCAGCTCTTAAATCAAGAATGTAGGATTACAAATATTTTTGATATTCCATTGATTGTAAGATTTAGCGAACATAATGTGAAAAAAAAGGAAGAATTACGATATTGGTGTACGTAATCTTGACGTCCCCTAAAAGGATAGAATGCCCCTGGCTACAGGCGCAATATTTGGAAAATGTTCCGTGCAAATAAATGCTACGTGTGGCATATTACTAATAACGTGCGTAGGCGTCAAAACTTCGAGGAACGGCCAGTCACTTTAAGACCTGTTCAATGCACTTACCTTTGAATTAAAATACAGTCCAGACACATGCCATGCCATGCTATTACACAACACTGCGCAGATGGAAAGCGTGCTAAACAAGTTTCCATGTATATCGTTGTCAGTTCAGTTTAGGAAAATAATTCAGATTGTTGGTCTGCCGGTATTGCGTGATTGTGTGCACATTTCTCCTATCAACAATGCGCTTACCTGCTTATCTGTGTCAAACGTTTTTAGTCCGTTCCCACGACATTAAAGTCATTCTTTTACTTAATAGCAACGCCACTATCCTTCCATACCGCGACTGTCCATTTACGCGACATACATCTATCCACTACGAACCAACTTTTAAACCAACTGAGATTTCTACCATATCATGGGAAGTGATAATTTCACGTACTGCATATTGTTTTATAGGCGATATTTTTGCCAGTATTGAATATATTTAACTATAATGTGTGAGAGTATTTCATCAAATATATTGATAACTAAGTGATTTGACGCTATTATGACCGAATAATGGCAATGTATCCTTCTCCTTCTGGTTTCCTAAACCATTATCGTGGCATCTTATAAAAGCTATAATTCTCATGCTTTTTCATACATTGAGAGCTTCCCTTCACACTCAAGACTGTAATTTTCTAAAGTTTTCATCATGACCGCGTTTGTAGGAAGCTAAGTGTTCATCGGGATGTGAATTCCTCAATTCGAGATTATATCTTGCGGTCCAAGTTCTGTATTTGACATTCGAGGCTACAGCAAGGCTCCAATGGTGGCGTATCTTCAGAAAGGCTTTTTAGCATTTGATAAAAAACTCGAAATCGCTGTTTTTGTTTTACTCTTCAGAGAAGTGTACGACCCACTAAAATATATAAACCTAAGAAGAAAAAATATTTTCCGTGTCTCGTATGCTGAGGAGGCAATCTTTGCGGCAGTCAGTAGCGATTTGCAGGTTTCGTCAAAAGTTCCCTCAACTGAAATTAAATCTTTACAGCGCTCGTAGTTTCCACACTTCAGAGGGTAATGTTTTGACAACGTCTGGAACGTAGGCTTCTGTGAACTTCACTGGCGGCATAACAATAAATTACTCTGCTTAGAAATGAAATATGTCGATCGCAGCTAGTGAGGAACCGGTGGTGCCAAACCATTATGAAACATAATACACGTGACGTATTTAGTATAAGAAATTCTTCTGTGTGATCGCTCTCAAAGCTGTCACTGTACGCTAGCAGCATCAACACGCCATATTTAAGAGCCTAAACGGGTTTTGATACTTTGGTACAACACAAAATTCGAAATCAGTCCGCAGCGAGTCGATCGAGGAAGTGTTTATCCGTCCGGTAGACACATAATTCGTTTTCAGTTTACTAGAGGAAATTTATCTACACTATACTACATGTTAATGTCAACAGTGAAACATTATGTTTATCTCTGTTCAAAAAGCAAAATCTAGATTTAATGACCTACCTTACTTTTATTAAATAGATGTGCAACTCTGTAATACATATTACTCTCATACATGTTGACTTACCTCGAAAGCAATAAAGTGTATAAATTAACACGATATCTACAGTCATTGATCACGTGATACAAAGGGTGTTCTGGTCATTCATGAGCTTCACAGACAAGTAGGTAGTGACGGTGAAGTTGATGTTATCTTGGCTTCTGGAAATCCTTCGCAATAGTTACGCACTAACTATAAAACAATGTACTTGGACATGAAATAGTCCAACAGATATGCAAACGACTTGACATCGTAGCAATCCCAGCTCATCGTGTCATTCTTAATGTTGTGGGGAAGGGATGCAGATATTACCAGAAGGGATTGTTGCACTTGGCGTATCTCATGGTAATGTGATAAGGCCGATGCTGTTTACGACGTACATAAATGACCTAGTGCAAGTCAGAGCTATTCTGTAACTAATAATTCTTACAATTTCGTGTTGTCACCAATACACACTGTTTTTCACATATTTGAATGTTCCCTTTAATATCCTATTGGCGTCGCCCTAAGCCCTTTAGCAGTAGCAGAGACGGGTTTCAAAATAACAGTTGACGCCGAGGAATGTGTAAACAGATTTGTAATCAAGTTACTCACTACAGAAAAAAACTTGTTCCTCTGAGATCCATCAGCGTTTGCCAAAAGCTGTACTGTAAGTGCAGTAAGTGTAAGTAGTATGAGGCTAAACTGCCACAGGCGTGGTCTTCACAGAGCTTATGGTGATGCACAAGACCAAAAAATCGTCGAATGTAAATTTATTCTTTATGTAACTCTTGGCTAAAGATAATACTTTTCCGCACACCCTCATCACCGAAGATGAGGCGTGGTGGCACCACTATGAGTAAGAATTCTAAAGACAACATGCCACTTCTTCAATAGAAAAAGAGTTCAAGGCACAGCCACCTGCAAGCTAACCCATACGCTCAGTGTTCTAGGATAGGCAGGTTGCACTTCTTTTGGATGTTCTAGAGACTAAAGCAATTCAGAACGCTACAATATGGCACTGAATACACAGTTTTCTTCTGGCAAGGGAAACTTCTGTTCCTTATTTTATTTGTTTATTTACTTATTTATTTATTTTTAATTCATCTGGTCTGATGTGGCTCACCACGAATTCTTCTCCGGAGCAGAATAGCACTTACGTCCAACGACCCCCATTTCAGTTTCTGTCTTCCCCTACAATTTTCACTATCTACGGGTCCCTGTAATACCATGAAAGGTATTGCTTGACGAGTGAACCAGACCTCTCGTACTGTACCATCTTCTAGTCACGTTTTCCCCATCTTCCTTTCCTCAATGACTCTCTGTTTGAAACACCATCTATGTTAAACGAGTCGCATATTGTCACTCTATCTTTTACTGGTGATGTTGGCATTTATGTCTACCCGATTGTTGTGGCTTGGCTTGCTGTCGACTCTGATGAGCACAGCCAAACCACTAAACATTTGGCAGTAATTAATTTTCTGCTCTACCATCCGATTTATAACGAATCTTATCCCCATATATCATATTCTTATGCTGTTGATATTATCGTATATTCGCCAGGCAGGAAATTCATTTCCTTTTCACTTCACTGATCCCCTCGTGATATATAGTCCAGAGTAATTGATCTTCAGCCGCCCGAGTGGTAGCCCAGCGTCGTAATCAGGATGCAGCCACAGCCTGCCAGCCAGTGAACACTCCTGCCTACATAGCAAAGGCAGCAGAAGCCACCACAAATTTCTGTGATCCCTCAGCTGAGTCTGGAAGAGTAGCTTACTGTCGCACAACAACAGCCAAACTCTGGAAATTCGCTTTTGCAGTGGTTTTCAAGTGATACAGAAAACGGCCTGTCCCAAAACGCAACCCTGGACAGCGGTATACAGACACCAAATCTCCGACCGACGTCACTGCTGCACCTGGGTCATATTATGACTCACAGTCCGTGCCTTCCTTTGCCTAACTTAACGATGCAGCTATGACCACTGTCTCCAGTCGGTGAACCGACGACCACGGTCTCACTGCCTGAGGCTACGTAGCCTGCCATCATCTCATGGTCTGGGTCACAATATGAGTTCCAGATTGCACTGTGCCATAGGTGACCACTACCACTTCGCGCCTTTCTCCAGCCTGCAGTTCCATGTTCATCATCTTACTCCCGCTCGGCACTCCTGAATGTCCTTGGCACTGGTTGTCTCGAGCGACCCCGTTGCTCTTTGTCGCTGTTATGGTTCATCTATGCCGGCGTGCTTGGTTCTGTGGGTCACTGCCAATCGCCTGCTCTCTGACTGAAGCACGTATACTGCTATAAAAGAATCTTGCTATCGTCATCGGATCTTTGCAAAATTCTTATTAACATGCATGCATGCCACTCCTAGGAACAACGTCACATTGGCTTGTCAAAAACATAAAAAAGAACATGTCAAATATCCATTGCACCAACTGTGTTTCCCGTTGTTGACGTGAACAGATAAAAAGTGCTGTCGTTGGCCCAAGCATATCATAGGACATACTGAGTGGAAACTGTTCTCATTGTGTTGGTGACATGTATACATGTTAGTAAGATTCTTCCGAAGATTGGATGATGTCAGCAAAAGTCTGTCGAAATCGATCGTTGTGAAGCAATCGAAATATACCAAGCGATCTTGGTTACAGAAGATTTCTCTATTCACCACTTACTGATCGTGTCCTACGAACATGTGCAGCCTATATTAAGAAAGTGTTTTGGAAACCGAGTGGCTGTCTATATCGTCTGCAACTCCACCCACAACCAGCACTGAGCTGCGCGCAAACACCTCTCCAAAAGTATTATCTGTTCACTTGGTGTCAGAACAATATTTGACGCTGCATTTGGACTTACAGAGGCCAGAAACGAAAAGCATAGCAACAATGACACTCAGCACATGATTTCAAGAAAGTGTCGACAGAGTTTTTGCGACCTGTTAGGTTGCGCTTCTTGTCTTTTCCTTTCGTTTCCGTTTGGATTTATTGTACATTTGCGGTGGTAATGATAAGCAAAATGCTTGTGAACGAGAAAGTGAGAACCAAGGAGAATTAATACGCTACGAGTGAAAACAGAAGACACAGTGAGGGGTGGGATTTATCATCATGAGTTTCTTTCCTCGAAGGGGAAGGGGGAGGGGGGTTGACTAACAAGGGAACCTCCCCATCGCACCCCCCTCAGATTTAGTTATAAGTTGTCACAGGGATAGGCCATGAAAAACTGAACACAGATCAATCAAGAAAACAGGAAGAGGTTGTATGGAACTGTGAAAAAAATAAGCAAAATATACAAACTCAGTAGTCCGTGTGCAAGATATGTCACATCAAGGTACATGTACACTGAGGAGCACAGTGGTCCCGTGGTTACCGTGAGCAGCTACAGAACGGAAGGTCCTTAGTTCAATCCTCCCTCGAGTGAAAAGTTTCAATTTTTTATTTTCAGACAATTATCAAAGTTCATGCACTCAGACATGATCAACTTTGCTCTCCAGAATTCCAGGACATGTTCAGATTTGCTTGGACACATGCAGGATTTGACGGTCTACACACGGAAAAACTTGAAAACGTTAAAAACGTATGTTTTGACAGAGCACAGGGAAAACTGTGCGACTGTGAAACTGTTGCATTCATTTGTTGCCGTTTATGTTTTCATCACTTTTTTGGGAGTGATTATCACGTCCACAAGAAAACCTAAATCGGGCAAGGTAGAAGAATCTTTTTACCCATTCGCCAAGTGTGCAAGTTAGGTGGGTCGACAACATATTCCTGTAATGTGACGCACATGCCGTCACCAGTGTCGCATAGAATATTTCAGACGTGGTTTCCTGTGGAGGAATCGGTTGACCTATGAATTTGCGATCAAATGTTTTCGGTTCCTATTGGAGAGGCACGTCCTTTCGTCTACTAATCGCACGGTTTTTCGGTGCGGTCACAAAACACAGACACTAAACTTATTACAGTGAACAGAGACGTCAATGAATGAACGGACAGATCGTAACTTTGCGAAAATAAAGTAAGTAAAATTTTTACTCGAGGGAGTACACGAACCAAGGACCTCTCGTTTCGCTGTTGCTCACTCTAAGCACGGGACCACGGCGCTCTTCAGCTTATATAGTCCTTGATGTTGGATATCTTACACTTGGACTACTCAGTTTGTATATTTTGCTTATTTTTTCATAGTTCCACACAACTTCTTCCTGTTTTCTCGATTGATCTATGTTCAGTTTTTCAAGGCCTATCCACTGTGTCAATTTATAACTAAATCTGAGGGGGGTGCGATGGGGAGGTTCCCTTGTAAGCATTTTCCTGATAAGGCCGCTAGAGTTAGAGATGATACTGGGGCTTCACATAGGGAAAACGATAGTTTAAGCGATGACAGAAGATGACAGTCGGCTTCTAGCGTGTATCCACTCATCCTTGATAGTAGTACTGTCTCATGGGTGGTTACATTTTATTGTAAATCTCGGTGAGACGTCGTTATTACATGCAGCAGAAAAATTAGCGAACTGGTGTAGAGAGCAGGTCTCAAGTGTGTCTCGTTTAAAGTTGGTAGGGGGTGCTAGTACACAAGTAATGTGCGATTAGAAGTTACAGTCGCTTAGCTCTTCAGTGACTTTCATTGTTAGTAGTTCGCAACAGAAGACATAATACAACACAGCAACATAATGCTATACAAAAGCACGGTAAATTCCTCGAAAGTTTGGTAGGTCGTACCACGTAAATGAATGTTGATTCATACGAAGTGACAGGTGATGACTCTGCCAATAAGGTCATTCTGCAGGAAGAAAAACAACGAACACTCGATGAACTTTTATGGGGACTACTATGTGACGTGTCACACAAACTGGGCATCGAATTCCTGAAATCTCTGGGTGAAGCTGTAGCATTTTTTTCTGAAATTGAATCATTGACTAGGCTGAGAGAGAATCGAGTAGCTTTTAATGCAGAGGTAATATGTCTTATATTTGGTACTCCGAGCCTGATTTAGTAGTTTCACAGGGAGCCCAGTGTCAAAGATGCAAACAGATGTGACATTCCATTCCGAAAACGTGCGGAGGAGGGAATATTGGTCGTCGCTCTATGATGTTTCTTTGGAAACCTTCTGAATATAACGATACAAGAGTAGCGGTAGTTCTGCCCTTACATCAAGTATCTGTATGCAGTATGACATTAATGCTTATCTCATCTGGTGATGGACGGCTTATGGCAAGGTCCTAATTGTACTGTTTAACTTAATGATATTAATCTCTGGAAATCAATCGTGCTGGAGGTTTGTAAATCGACAGACTAAAAGAACACCGATTTTAACTTCCAGAAACCCAGATAAGATTATGTAAGGTAGCATTTCGTAACTTTAATTAAATACTTCTTTCATTAATGCCGGGATTTCTGAATGAATCTGATGATAAGGAAATCTTCAGTAGCTAACATGCACAGATAACACGCTGAATATTTAATGTCATGAAATTAGATTACCTTCATCTTGTGTTTTGCTTCGCTACAATATGTGCGATGTAATATTTTATCAATGAGTAAGCCATCTAATAGTCACGACAAAGTCTGATGTGGAAGTGGACTTATAAAACAGTCGCTAACTTCTGTCTAATTCTGATAATCAGTGAGTACACAGAAAATGTTTGAACTAGTGTGTCCAAACATTTGTGGAAGCTAGGAAAGATGTGGGTATCGCGAAAAGTGGTGTAAAAAGAAAATGTATTATAGAGCGGTGTGTCCACTGCACAAGGACGCCCTTTCGTGTGACCACGGGATACCCATGTGAGAAATCAGTGGCAGACATTTACCCGGCTATGAAAATGGACAGTTGTGTAGGTTTTGATTGGATACAGGTTCATAGGTATCCGTGCCAGCCGTAAATCTGAGGCCCCCATTCACACACTCCGTTCGGCAATGTAGAGTTTCCGAGTGGTAGCGAGAGATTTCCAGGTATGTATGCGGCACTTCTCAAATGAGCGGGCATACGCTACAACGTCATTCTTGGGCAAGGTATATAAGGAATATAATACTGAAAGATATGGAGGTTTGCTTAAAATGATCGCAGGAACTGATCTGCTTATTAATAATTTACTTTATGTGTAGTAGATCCTTTGCCAGGAAACGAGAAACAGGATCTGTCACAATGTTTCATACAACATACAACATAATACATCTTTTGTGCACCAAATTTACCAAACCCAGATAGGGTACATTGTTGTAGACAATTTTAATTGGGAAAACATGAGGTTGCCGAAAGGTGCGGTGATAGCTGAGAAATATTAGAGGAAAATTGGTTGAATAGGTGTTTCGACGTAGAATGCACTAACCACTGTAAGGGGAAAGGTGTCACATCAGAAAAAAACATGACACAGTGGACATGTACACATGGAATAATTTAACCCACCAGGTTCATTGCCAGCTGCACCTACAAGGCAGCATAGATTTCCCACCACGAACAATTCATCTGTGTGCAAGAAACCATATCGGGTCCTCCATCACCTACAACCAATGATGGACGCGTTTATCGATCAACTGCACCAGAATGGAACTGCAGAAGAAAAGACCAGTCCCCGGTCAGCAAATGTCATCATTCTTCCAAATAACTTCTGAGACTGATAGTAAGAATGCAAAAGCACAGTAACTAACACCTACTCAATGCTAAACACTACAGGAACCTTAGAAAACCTGGGGCAATGCTGTTATTTCACCAAATGGATTTATGGAGTGGATACCAACAATTAGAGATAGCACTGGAAGATCGACCTAAAACCGCGTTTTTGGGTCTATCACTATCAGTGTCGTTGTATGTGATTCGGATCGAAAAATTCTCTGGTTACTTTCCATTGGTTATTAGACTAGGTGTTAAGGGGTGTGAAACTGAAATAATGCGTGTTGTACTTAGATTATAGTATTGTATTTTTCAAAGGCTTCCAGCAGCATGTCATGCACCTATAAAAGACTTGGACCTGTTTCATGAGGTGTGATTCACCCAATGTATCGTCTTACAGAAGGTCCACTGCTTAGGCCATATCATTAGCCAAGCCGTAGAGGATTTCAAGACACCTAAGACAGTAAAGAAATTACACTCGTTTCTCAGATTCAGCAATTATTGTTGAAAACACACCCAAACTTTGCTGAGGTAGCAAGGCCCTCTACTTATTTAGTAAAACATGGTATTATAGTTTAACTGGCTTCCACATTACAAAGGAACACTTGAGTGATTGAAAGCATTATTGATTACCATCCTTATCCTTGCTCTTCCTATCAAAAAAATTTATATAGTCATGTGAGTCAAGCAACGCTGCTCCTGGCCATATTATGAGTGAGGATATTGACAGGGAATAATACCCAGTAACTTACGCTCTAGACTTCTCAATAAAGCAGACAATAACAAATTCTCTTGCCTCACCTGTGTCACCTGTCACGGTTGTACTTCAAAGTCATAACCGATCATGCAGCAACGAAATGCTTTCTTCGACTTAATGATCCAACCGTTTTTGACCTACTGAACTTTATCGCTAAGCGAATTTGAATTAGATGTTGTATAACACCCAGCAAATAGAATTCGTCTGGGTTGTTGACTGCAGCGTCAATATATAAAATTGTCCAAAATTTCGGATACTGTAGCAAGTAAACTTCCATAGTGCTTTCTTCTGAGTGGACAATTTTGTACATTGCCAGTGCGATCAACAGTCAAGAAGAATCTTATTGACAGTGACAATGTGCATAGAAGCCTACGCTTACAAACACCCAGAAAAGTCTTACAGGAAGTAAGGAAGACTTAGCAACGAAAGTACATGCTGTTGAATGCATTGGGGTAAGTGTGGAAGAATGGTGCAGGGCTCAGGCTGCTGATGTAGATAGATTTCCATGAGGCAAGTGTGGTTAAGCTCAGATGATGGAGTGCTGTACAGACAAACAAGGTGCAACAACCACGTGGTTCTGCTGGCAAATTTTGGAGGTGAAGTATTAAGGTGGGCTCACAATTAGAGCTTGGCAGGACATTGGGGATGATATAGCAAGGAGTGCTGTGTTACAGAAAATTATTAGTGACCAATGAAAAACAATACGTGAAGAAGTGCGTTCTTTGTAATCAAAGAGCTCAGAAGGCTCATAAAAAAATCCCAACACAAAGGTTACCTGAGGCATACGGGCCATTGCAAAGGATCAGAATGGATTACTTGGCCCCTTTGCCAAAACACCAGCAGGGAATCGATATTTATGATTTATAGTTGACCATTTTTCACTTTTCTGCTGTCATCGCCATACCAAGTAAAGAGACAGAAGTGGTGGCACAGACTATGGGTCACCAATGGTTACTGCGATTCAGAAACCAGGTACCTTAAAAACTGACCAAGAAACTAAATTTCTCACCAAGTCACTCAATAACATGTGCCGACTATTATGTGTAAGGAGTTACTAACGAGAGCACATCATCCAAAAGCAAGAAGCAGAACTCAAAGAGTGGATATAACATTGGAGAAAATATTATTATGTAAATAGTAACTACAATGATTCGGATACTCTACTACCATACGTTGCAGCAACATGTAACTCAAAAATTCATGAATACACAGGCTTACCGCCTTCTGAAGTTGTTTTGCCCAAAACATGCTCTCACCTTTTGAATTCTGCCAGTATGTCCTGGGAGAAGATGTATTATCCTCTCGAAATTTTTATAAAAGATTGAACTGTACCTGGTATCCGGTTAAAAACGAATAGGAGGAATGCATCCGCAACAAATAGCGAAATTTCCTAAGTACCATGACGTGCAGGTGGTTATGCTACTTCCTGAAAGAATATCTAAAATGTTCATTCCGGGTCACCAAGGACTGTATCAGGTGGTCGAGATGACATCTCCACTTAATGTCAACCTGCAACTTCTGACGTGAAGCACAATTGTCCATGTAGGTAGAATAATTCCATTTCGGGGTAAATAAGAAGCATGGTCTCAATTACTATCAGATTCTTCTGAAGGGGCACGGAAGTATTTGTAGAAAATAAGAAAAAGAAACGCAGAACTAGGCACGAGAAACAGGATGTATATGCGAGTATTCCAACTTATCCCTATGCTCTTATTACACAAAAAGGATAGCCAGATTAACAGTGAATTTCCTCCCCCCAAAGGCTGTGGTTAAGGCTCAAACTAGACTAAATTACGGAGAAAAAAGTGCAGCAGCTCTGCTTCTGGTCGACAAGTGCAAGACAAACAGGCTGGGGAAAACAAGAAACATCATCGTTGTTGTGTTCCTGAGCTTGGTGGGCAGATAAGAAGTGACATTAGTCAGGTAGCAGTTGAGGGTTATATAAATACTCTGTTTGTAGTGTAATAATGTTTGTATTATATATCTACGACTTGTAACGTAAATAAAGCTATGAGAACCATGTGTGTTATTCTATCAGTCATTGTACGATACGTAAAGTCGTCCTTTTAGTGGTGGGCTAGTTTTTGCACGGCAGCCGGACGTATAAAGTCGGAACATCAGTGCTAATTTAGTGTGGATTTTGACATATGGGCAGTAGAAAATAAAATTCAACAATTTGGCGATACCTTTTGGAAACTGAGGTCCATGATGCAATTCAAGATGGGGTTGAATGATAATCGCTGGAAATAGCAGCTATAATGACCAGTTTTCTATTGTTTTCAGGAGTTGCTGCACCAGACGAGAGAATCTGTCCCACGGATTCAATAGAAAAGGGACTGGTTGGATGCAGGTGGTAAACTCCTAAAAACAGTAACCAGCACTGAGGATATTTAGCAAAGACTATCACGGTGGTAAAACAGATAAAAGCAGGCTTGGAAACAAGCCGGGAGGACCTTGAAATACACACCATGCAGCTCACAAGTCTCGAAGATGTGGTAAGCAATACTATGCACCGTGGCCGCCGCACTCGTTATTCACACATGAGGATGAGCAGTTAACGACGACTAAAACGTTTTAAGAGCCGACTGGATAATGTGGATACGCACTTGAGGTTTTGATCCACTTTCGCCAAAATTATCACTGATGTGCTCGTTGAAATCATATAACTGCAGGAAGCTCTCCTACACTCTGCCCATTGGACTCCCAATACTCTTACCCCCGGGAGAGTTCTTGGGATACGCAAATTCGTATCGAGGTAACAGCACCATTAGATTTGTTAATATCAGTAGACGAGAAGTCCTCTCCACTCTAATGTATCACATGATATCCATCAAAATGGATATGTCAGTAGACGAGAATTCCTCACCACTCTGTTGGATCAGATGATTTCCACGAAGCTGTTCGAGTGCCGATGGAACACCAGGTCGACCATGTAACTAAATATTGGACCGAACATCGCCGGACACTGATCATCATAAGAACTTCTACCTCAGCCATCTGGATAATTCTGGTAAAATGTGTTGTGCATTGCCACCCCAAACGTAGAGTGGCCCAATGGCCATATAGACACCTTGTTTGAGCATCGAAAAAATGATATAGCGTATATAGTAACACGAAAACTGAAGAAGGAGCCGCAAAAGCTACACAAGATGTGTCTACCCCCAATACGTGCAGCAGAATGTAAAGCATAAAACAATGCTGTGCAAATTAGTGTCTCTGTGGCAGCCATATACTTAAGGAATACTTCGATTTTCAGGATTAATCTAAGGAGGGAAGCAATGAAGTGACGAAAAATTTTAGCCGCATGGAAAGCAGGCAAAATCCTTAATCAGGCCGCAGTCACAGCCTGCTTTTTGGTCAACGCTCCTTCATACACAGCAGTGTCGACAGAAGTCACTATTAATTTCTGTGAGTTGTTGTATGCATCTGGAACCCTTAACTACTGCCAAATGACAAAGCCAGACACTAGTCATTAGCCTCTGATCCATAGGATACCAAGTGACAACGCTCTTCCCACAAATGCAATCTTGGGCAGAGGTGCGTAAACGCCGACGTCCAACCCGTTGGCAGTGGAACAGGTGGGCCACGCTATGATGTACAGGCGGTTCCCATCTGCTCCGAACTTCATTATGCAGCCAAGACCACAGTCTGCAGTCCATGAACCAACGACTAACCTCTGACAATAGGCTGATTTTTCCAAGGTGAGTGCCACACAGTGAGTTCCAGTTAGCTCCGTGCCATGGGGGGTCACTACTGCTCGGCTCTCCTGAAGCTCTGCACTTCCCCATTCGCCTTCTTTGACAAAGCTGTTGGTAGAAAAAGGGTGACTCTTTATGAGATGAGTAACTTTTTCCATTGCTGATGACCTTTATTCAAAGTGGCTGGGATGGAACCTGGGACCTATAACTTGTTAATTGCTAGTCAGTAATATGACCTCTAGAACCCACAAGAGTTTGTGACGTAAGACATATTCCACAATAAGGCCATTCTATTCTAGCACAGACATAGCGCAGTCCTGACTTAGTATTTTAGAACTTCCAAACACTGAGCTTATGAAGAACGGTTTATATTTCCAACATTTTCTAGATTCAGATGGTATTGTCGAAGGTAAGACTGATGTCAGCCTCAACTGGTTAGGCATCTTACAAGCACCCCGTGTAGGCTCTTGTTCTTCGTTAGCGTAACTGCATAAAGAATGCTGGTCACTCTGCGTAAAACTGACGGTAAGTATCTGAAATCTTGCTCTAGTTAACTTTGTCACTGTGCTGTCAATGTTGACGTAGAGAAGTAAAGATCATCGCAAATCCGTCTTTGCTGTAGCGATAGAAAGTCGTCTTCTAAATGAATAAGTCCGTCATCTTTGGAAAAGTGAAGCCTGTGTTTCTTGAAGATGGAGCACACGTACTGGAAATGGAATTTTATTTGAATAACTTACTTCAGTTTTAGCTTCGTCAATCATTTTAATACTAGCAAAAAATAAAGTGTTCACGCTAAATGGTCATTACTATGCTCACTGTTTAGCTTCAAAAAGGAGGCATAAATTCAAGATCAAAGACAAGCAAATGATGCCACATGTAAAGGGACAAACGTTCTGTCTGATATCATTTTCCGTCAGGAAGAATCCCAAGTGTATCATGCTTTACACCAATCACAATCAATAAGTAAATGTAAATAATCTAATGTAGATGGGAAGAGAATGCGCTGTGGTAACGGCCCTTTATTTAGACCCATTTCTAGGCCTTGGAAAGGAACGTTGTCGATATTCTGAGATGGCCACAAGCCATGACACAAGGATTCTCGCGAACACCTTAAGTCCTCTAGCTCCAAGTCTCTTCTATAATGGAAACGTTAGTATCTTCATTACTGTTAGGATCTTCGGAATAAGTGAGTAACCAAAATTATGTCACGAACTAGTTGGGCGAGATCGTAAATGTCGAAAGCGATCAGAATAAACTGAGAGAAAGGAAATGCCACTAGAACGGAACTTCATGGCAGCCCTCACGTTCTTTAGCGTAATTGAGCTATACAGCCAGTAATCCTGTCGCAGCAGTGCTATGATGTTAAACGAGATTTCGTAAAATGCGTTTTTCTTATATCACCACGCACTGTGCTTACCAAAAAATCCAGTGTGTTCACAATTGTTGCTCTTTCAAGAAGTACCCGCTAGTTTGATCACATGTACACACACTAAAAACCAAATATCTTACGGTTCTCTGCGTGATTTTCGTTTTTTGCACATCTCTCGAAATAACAAGTTGAGATTAAAGGAATTAATGATGTAAAGTGATAGTTTGGTAAGTGAAAGAAACGAAATATTCTAAGGATTTGTACTGTATCAATGCTGATTCTGTCTGTGAAATTTCTTCACAGTGTAACTGTTGAAAACGTTTTTCATTGCCATATACAGCATAAACAGCTACAGATGTCATGCCCACACAAGGGAGGAAATTATTAGGTGTAAAGATATAATACAAACATTACGTTTTTTACATTTATTTTAAATAATTGGTGATCACTACATAGTAAATTACAATTTTAATAGCAAGCACACCAACAATCCTATCTGTGTAACATCAATAACAGTTATAGTTTTATCATAATTACTTGGCTTCTGACAAAGACAGCAGCCTAAGCAGCGTACAACGAGGTTAAGAATTATGCGCAACTTTTATTCCTCCTTTGCTGCATTTTCCGCAGCTTTTCATAACGCAGGTTACGTCAAAAAGTAAACAAAATTTAAAATAGCCGCTTTAAGAAGCTTGAGTCGTAAGAGATAGACAGCTTTTCGTCCTTTATCGCAGACGTATTTGTCCAGAAAGTCAAAAGGTTTTCAGAAGGCAGCAATTAAGTACGTATATTAATGATCCTTGTCGTAATGAACGGCGAGGATAATTTTATATTTTTATTTTTTTTATTTTTTTTATTTTATTTTTTTATTTTTTATTTTTATTTTTTTTTCTCGGTTTATGAAAGCGATGCACTTATCACTGTACCGTTTCCGTGTACTGTTAACGCAAAGCAAGAAATGCTAACTAGTTGAACGTAGGTCAGTCATTCAGACCTTTGTCATACTTGATGTATGGAGAAATGTATCGCAAATTTAGGCATGAAAAGCAGTGGCATTTGGTTTCGTTGCTACTGCGCCTGACTTTGCTTTCTTAATGACTTTAGCAATGAGCTTGTCTGCCTCTTCAGATGAGGAATCGTCGCCTTCTTGAGAAGAACTGTCCGCAGACGAGCTGTCCGCCTCCTTGCAGTTGGCGGACCACGGGTAGTCGCACACTTTGAGCTCCGCGTTGAAGTGCAGGTTGGCGGGGCACTGCTTGACCGCTGCGACGCCCGACGCCTCGCACTGCAGGAAGCTGCCGCATTCCTCAGGGTTGGGGAACGGCTCACCCGCTCCGCTGCAGCCCGCGTTTGCTACCAGCAACTAAAAATGGAAAAGCAGTGAGTGAAAGCTTCTGTCAGTGAACCGAAAAAGATAAAGTAGATATTTTTCCTAACACAATGGTGGACGTCCATAACTTACAGGAAGGTAAAGACACTCTTGTTGTGGATAAATTTAAAAGGCATAGCTGGAGTATAACACAAAATTGTTTTACATCTTTTGTATGAGGAGAAATTTGTAAAATAAGGATCGGACTTTGGAAAAAAAGATTAAGTTGTTTTGGACGAAAACATTTAAATTAATAGTGGCATTGACATTAAGTTTACAACATACAGTGGACTGTGAAATACAGTCCACACTGCTCATCATGTACTGTCTCTTCCACCTGTCATACATCTCAACAAATCTGCGGCAATGACACTTTCTAAGTTCATAAGGCGATATTGGAAGCCATGGATAGCTACCTATTTTGACGGTCTACCAGTACTGCCCCTCAGGGTAGCAATGTACATACTAGACAGTCTCTAGACTGAGGACGGATTGAAATACAAATATCCACTATCTGATCAACAGTATCCGGACATTCGTAAGTGGACAATATAATGGGCTTGTCAACCTAATGCGTCGTCGACGGTTTGATCTCTGCTGGGGATGCGCTGAAAGAGGTGTCTGAATGTGTGTGGACGAAAGCAAGTGCGTTGTTCCCGGTCAGTCGGTATTAGCGTGAAAGGTAATACTTGAAGCTTATATCTGAAAAGAAATTGACTTTCGACCTCTGTCAAATAAGTTCCATCCAGTTGAGGTAGGTACTCTAGGTAGATCAGTCAATTTTAGGGATCTTGACGTCCACAAGACATTGTATTACATGTTCTGTACTATGAGATGGTATGTGTCATTCATTCAGTTCTCAATGCTATAAAATATGTTCGCATTCTTCCGCATACGGAGTTTACTTAACAGCTTTAAGGTCTTTCTTTTTTAGTCATAATCTTCTGACTGTTTTAATGCTGTCTGCCATGCACCCCTCTCAATGGCTAATTTATTCATCTTAGAATAGCACTTGCACCTTAACTCCTCAATTATATTTTAAATGTATTTCAACCCCTTTCTTCTTCTACAGTTTGTACTCTACATAGTTCCATCTAATAAAATTAACTGTTGACTCAAGAAACGTCACATAGCCCTGGCCCTTCTTATTTTCAGTGTCTTACATATGTTTCTTCTCAACCCGATTCTGCGGACAACCTCCTCATTCCTTATCAGTCCACCTCATTTTCAACACTCTTCTGTAACACTCCATCTCAAACGTTTCCATTCTCTTGTGATCCGGTTTTCCTGCTGTCTGTGACCCACTACCACAAAATTCTTTACTACAAACGTACTATCTCAAAGCTTTCTTCTTCAAATTAGTCCCTACGTTTGATACCAGTAGTTCTTTTCTCAAAAGTTTCTTCCTCAAATTAAGACCTACGTTTGATACCAGTAGACTTCTCTTGGCCAGGAAGGCCCTCTTTGCCTCTGCTATTTTGCTTTTTACGACCACCTTGCTTCATCCCTCATAGCTTTGCTAGTTAAGTATCAGAATATCTAAACTTCGTCTACTTTGTGGTCGATAGTTTTGATGTTAACTTACGAGCTATTATAATTTCTTCTACACACATTACCTTCGTCTTTTTCCGGTTTACTGTAAATCCATATACAATACTAATTACACAGTTCACTCCATCCAACATATCCTGTAATTATTCTTCGATTTTACTGAGAATAGTAATTCATCAGCGAATCTGGTCACTGACAGCATTTCACGCTGAATTTTAATCGTGCTCTTGAACCTTTCTTTTATTTACATCATTATTTCGTCGATGTATACATTGAAAGGTAGGGACGAAATTTTGCATCTCAGTCTTAGACCCTTTTTAATCCGAGCACTTCGTTACTTGTCATTCAGTCTTATTGTTACTTCTTTCTTGCACATATTGTACATTAACCGTCTTTCCCTACAGCGTACTGCTATTTTTCTCAGAATTTCCAACATCTTGCACCATTTTACATTATCAAACGCTTTTTCTAAGGCGACTGATCAATTGAGGGTGCGTTGAATTTCTTCTCTCTAGCTTCCATTACCAATCGAAATGTCACAATTGCCAACGTCGTGCCTTTACCTTCCGTAAAGACAAGCTCAGTATCACTTAACAGGCTTTTTTTTGCCATTCTTCCCGATGATCCTCTTTTCAGCTTGCATGCATGAGAAGTTATGTTGCCTATATGATGGTTTTCGCACTGTTCTCTTATTGCTGTCTTCGGAATTGTATGGTTGATATTTTTTCCAAGTCTGACGGACTGTTGCCAGTCTCGTAGATCCTACGCAGCAACTTGAATACTGGTTTGGTTACCACTTCCCACAATAATTTTAGATATTAAAATGCAATATTGTCTGCCCCTTTAGCTTCATTTTCTCTCAAGTCTTCCATAGCTTTTTAAAATTGTGACTCTAATACTGCATCCCCTGTGTCGTCTCGACCGACTCTTTATCTCCTACCACGACAAGACCTTCTTCTCATAGACCCCTTCAATGTACTCTTTCCACCTATCTGATTTCTCTTCTGGGTTTAACAGTGAAATTACCATTACACTCTTAATGTTACCACCCATGCTTTTCATTTCACTACAGTTTGTTTGAACTTTTATATATGCTGAATCATTCTACCTGGCGAGCATTCTTTTTCAATTTCTTCACGTCTATCCTTTTTGTATTTCCTTCTACATCAACGTGTACATGTTTACTCTGCAATTCGCAATTAAGTGCCTGGCAAAGGGTTCATCTAACAACCTTCAATATATTTCTCTATTGTTCGACACCCGAACAGCACACGAGAAAACCTAACAAAATCTTTCCGTTCGAGCCCTGATTTCTCGTATTTTGTTATGATTATTTTTTCCTGTGGAGGTGGATGTCATTAACGCATTTTAACACTCTGTGGAAAAAGTTAGTGACTGAAATTTCATGAGAAGATCCAACAAGACACCCTAGTTCTGATGATCGCCATACCAAATCGCGTAGCATATCCGTGGCACTCTCTCCCCTATTTCGCAATAATACAAATCGAGATGCACTTCTTTCAGCTCTTTCGATGTCCTCCGATAATCCTACCACATGCGGACCCCACAACAAACATCAACACTCCAGAAGAGATCGGACAAACATAGTCTAAGCAGTCTCTATAGTAGCGATTTTGCTCGTGCTAAGTGTTCTGCCAATAAATGGCAGTCTTTAGTTTTCTCTGCCCATAACATTATCTATTTAATCATACCAGTTAAGTTATTCGTAACTATAATCCCAAAGAATTTAGCTTAATTTGCCGACAGTAGATTTGCGTGAGTTTTCGTGTAACCGAAATTTAGCGGAGTCCCTTTAGTACTCATGTGTATGACTTCACACTTTCCGCTGTCTAGAGCCAGTAGCCACTTTTCGAACAATACAGGTATCTTGTCTCAATCATTTTCAACTGATTTTGATCATTCGATGGCTTTATAAGACAATTAACGACAGTATAACCTTCAGAGATTCTCAATTGTGTTCTAATTAGTTTATGCAGGTCAGGAGAAGGAGGAGTGTATAATGCTTCCTTGAGAAACGCCAAATCCTGTTTTAATCGATGACTTTCCGTCTATTTCTTCGAACTTTGACCTTGCTGACAGGAAAACACGAATCCACTGGCGCAGCTCAGGCGATACGCCATAGCCACGCAGTTTTCCAGTAGGATTTTGACATCGTTCCTCATAGGGGACCTCTAAGCAATTCAAAAATATAGAAACAATTTGACGATTCTTGTAGATAGCACTCTTTACTTCTTGTCCGCCCCCTTGGTTAGTGTGTCATACAGCGGGCGCGCGTTCGATCCCAGCCGACTCGGAGGTTTCCTCCGCTCGGGGACTAGCAGCTGAGCTGTCTACGTCATCATTTCATCATATTCGACACGCAAGCTACCCATCTTGTCGCAAACTGACACGCAACTGCCGGCCACACTTCCCTAGGGGGAGACTCCCAGCAATCAATGGCGTACGATCATTTCATTTTTATTTCACTGCCTCATGCGAATAAAGAGCTAGTGCTATTTCACAAGAACATTATTTTCTGAATCCGTGTTGCATTTTTGTCAATAAATCATTTTCTTCGTGGTATTTCATAATTTTCGAACACAGCATATCTTACAATATCTTACTAATTCAGCAAATTACTCGCATTTCCTTTCTTGGATATTGGTGTGACTTGTGCATATTTCCACTCTTTAGATACGAATTTCTCGACGAGAGAGAGAGAGAGGCTGTATACGTTTGCTAATTACGGAGCTTTTATATAGGAACATTCTGAAAGGACAGTTGATTAGTACACAATCTGGTCCGGTGGTCTTGTATTTATTAAGTGACAAGCTGCTTACTGCAGCTCAAGTTGGTAGTTGTTTTTCATTCGAATTCTGAAATATTTACTTCGTCTTCTTGGTGGATTAATTTCGGAAAACCATATTTAGTAACTGTGCTTTACTGGCACTGTCGCCAGCAACATCACCATAGTCGACGCTCAGTGAAGGTATCGACAGCGTCTTGTCGCTTTTGTACTTTAGGTAGGACCAATTTCTCGTTTGGTTTCCTGCCAGATTTACAGACAGAGTTTCGCAGTGGAAACTGCTGAAAGCTTCTCGCACTTATGTTCGGGCTAAAATTCGCCGGCCTTGGGCATATTGAGTTCTTTTACAATTGGTAGTTTTTATTCGTTGCTTCTGCAGCAGTGCTGGGACCTATTTTCTGTAGCATGAGGGATCACGAACAATCCCTTATTGACATTTTTGGTACGTTTTTCTCAGCTGCCGACGATGCTATTTCTCTGAACGCAAACAATAGTTAATCTACAATTAGATAGTCGGAATGAGTGGAGACTAATTCTTATGAAAGCGTCAAGTTAATTTTTAAACACATTTACTGTGCGTTTATTTTCGGTAGGATTGGATCTGACTGTTTTCACTCTCCCCACAATAATCCCGGTATCCGGTGTAATGCTCCCCATTTTCTAAGGATTATTTGTATGTAAGAAGTTAAGTATTTTTACGCAATCATTTACACTTCGAGTGGCCTCCTGAACTAATTGCTTAAATTAACTTTCTGAGAAAGCATTCAGTATGATTTTGGGCAACGTTTTATGCTTACCACTGACTTTAAACAGGTATTTTCGCCAACATATCGAGTGTAGATTGAAGTAACCACTACATGTATATATCTTGGATACCGATTTGAAACATGACTCAGGTAAACATCATTCAGATTTTCTTTGAACTGTTCAGCAACTGTATCAACTGAGTAGGGGCGTCGGTAAAAGAAACCAACTATTACTTTATTCTGTTTCTCTTGTGTAACCTCTATCTATACCAATTCACAGGGATTATGTACAAAGTAAACTACTTCGGCCAAGCAGTTCTAGGCGCTACAGTCTGGAACCGCGAGACCGCTACGGTCGCAGGTTCGAATACTGCCTCGGGCATGGATGTGTCTGATGTCCTTAGGTTAGTTAGGTTTAAGTAGTTCTACGTTCTAGGGGACTGATGACCTCAGAAGTTAAGTCCCATAGTTCTCAGAGCCATTTGAACCATTTAAACTACCTCTTTCGTCGGTTAATTTATGTGCTTCTTCTTTTACCCAAGGTTACTTTGAGGTTTCTTCCTTGTACCTATGTTTGTCAGTCAACATTTGTGATCACCCTTTTTAGAGATTTCCAATCGTCTTCAACTGAACTAGTTACTCTGGTGTCCCTTATCGCGTTATCCACGTTCTTAGCGAACTTCAAACGTATCTCGTCATTCCTCAGAACCTCAGTATCCCATTCCTTTCGCACTGATTCGGACAATTGTTTTAAAGCTCACCTCACTCTACCCTTTCATCATTAGTAAATTGTGATCGAAGTCTATAGCTGAATCTGGGTACGCGTTATAGTGCAATATCTGATTTCGCAATCTCCAACTGACCATGTACTGTGTGAAATCTTCTCTTGTCCTTCCAAGTATGCCTCTTCCTTTTCTGATTCTTGAATAGAATATTCTCTATTATCATCTGAAAATTATTCCAAACCTCAGTTACTCTTTCTTCTATCTTATTTCTACCATAAAGCCCCTTATTCTCCTGTAACCACTGCTTCTATTCCTTCGCCTGTAGTCGCGTTCCAATCCAATAAGACTATTAGAGTCTCATCTCCCTCTACATACTGAATTACCTGTTTAGTACCCACACACACTTTCTCTATATCTTCATCTTCTGCTTGCGACGTAAGCATGTACATATGAAGTATCGTTCACGGGGTTGGTTTGGTGTTGAATCTGATGATAACAACCCCAACAGTGAACTGTTCACAGCACCTCATTGTTTACCCTACCTTCCCATTCGTAACGAATCCTACCGCCTCTTTACCATTTTCCGCTGCTGTTGATATTATTTATATTCGTCTGACCAGAAATCCTCATCTTCTTTCCATTTCACTTCACTGACCCACACTACACGTACATTGAGCTTCGGCATTTCTCTTTTCAAATGTTCTAGCTTTCCTACTACGTTAAAACTTCCAGCATTCCATGGTGCGGTTTGTGGAAAGTTATCCCGTCACTCCTAATTCCAACTTTTACTCATGGTCTACTCCGCCATGGCACTCTCCGCCTGAGATTCGAATGCGGGACTAGTCCGAAATCTTTCCCAGTGAAGAGAACATCATACGCTTTTTTTAAGTAACAGGTCGTAAGGTCTGTGGATACACATTATCTGTCTTAATGCAATTATTTGCACTACTCTCTGCATCTCAATGCCATCGATCATTGCTGATTCTTCCGCCACTTAGGGACACTCTTACGCCTCTTTGACCAGACCGTTGGCAGATCTAGGTCGCCTTCTTATGCCAGAAGACTTCGGTCTTCATTACTTGCGATTTTTATTCAAAATTTGACCAGAGTTCGAACCCGGAATGCAGGATGTTTTGATTACTAGTCAAGGACACTACCCCTAGATTACGGGTGAACGCTAACCTCACCACTAAATTCGACCCTATACCGTGACACAATCTCTGGCCTTTACCATTGCTACTACATATAACCACAGCAAACGTTCTCTTGGCATTTGCCATACTCAGACCCTTCCATCGGACCAGCAGACGCTCTAGCCTCATTCGTCACTCCAAATTACTCGTTCCTGTAATCCACTGTCGCTATTTACACCACCTCGAGGGACCCATTGTACAAACCGTA
Source organism: Schistocerca nitens (assembly GCF_023898315.1). NCBI lineage: Eukaryota > Metazoa > Arthropoda > Insecta > Orthoptera > Acrididae > Schistocerca > Schistocerca nitens. The sequence goes on along the minus strand of NC_064619.1, from coordinate 543,737,918 downwards.
GGACAGTGACTTACGAGAAACTGCGATCGACCATTTTATCCCATTATTTTTAGCACCATATGCGCTGTTGAACCAGTATTCAAGTTGCTGCGTAGGATCTACGAGACTGGCAACAGTCCGTCAGACTTGGAAAAAATATCAACCATACAATTCCGAAGACAGCAATAAGAGAACAGTGGTTAGGAGGACAGTATTTTTAAGGAGTTTTGTTACTCTTGAGTTATTGTAACAGGGCATTTCTCAAAATTTTAAGTATGAAATTTGTGGCAGACGGTAGCTTTGGTGGAATTATGAGACACATTTTCTTACGTCAAACTATTTCCAAGAAACGTTGGAGCCCTGAACCAGTAAACTCTTAGTATGTTACAAAATTTAGTGGAACGAAATGTTCAGTTGTGTGATGGTTAACTACAACTTATTAGCGCAACGGCTTGCAGGAGGCCTGCTCCGAGAACTTACCTCTCATCGTGATCGTTCTCTGTAGTCCGTCTGGATGGCCCTCCGTCGTTTTCGGCGAACTTAAATACCCGTTTTGTGCGTCACGCATCCTGATTCAGCAATGCAGAAGTAAAGATACCGACAGATAAGGCTTAGACATTATCATTATTATTCGAATACATCAAATGCGATTTAATCCTTCATAACATTTGAATGCTTATTAACTTTGACATGATTGCGGAAAACAGCGCTGTCGCAAATAAGTTGCGCAAAATGCGTGGCGTTGGCAGCATCAGTACGTGTATTCTTGAACACAATGTGTCACTAGCTCACTACTATACAGCATGGGGTTTTTATACAAAGTTAAAAATACATGATGACTATAATAACGCAGAATTTACTTTGTGCCTGCAACTTACTTTACGTTACATACGTCAGTTCTATGTAACTAACATCCCAAGAAAAATAAAAAGAATTATATTAAGTTTATTGCCTCCTCACTGTCGAGGTCGATAGTAGAAGGAAGGAAGGCAGAGTAGTCCTTAACGTTGTGTTTCCTGACTGAGTGAACGTGTGTGCAAGTGGATATTAAGTTTGGGCCTTGTACACGACGGGCCGTAATAAAGTTTTAATTATCAGCTTGAAAAATACCAAGCTGCGACCTTGAAGGACCGTCTCGGTGTTAGGCCTCTACATATTCACCCTTCACTGCATATTTTTCCAACAATGAATGACTTGACATAAATCTTCATTGTAGTAGATTTGCCTCTGGTTGGTAAAGAAACATTCCATCTGGAACAAAACCTCTTCGTCATTCTGGAAGCGCCTATCAGACAATGGTTGCTTCATCCGATGAAAGAGGGAGAATCCACTGCAAGCTATATCAGAGAAATAAGGGAGGTGAGGAAAAATATAATGACTCAGAGATGCAGCGCGTGTGTACCGCGGGCGGACTGAGCTGAGGCGTGCTCGTGTAGCGAAAATACTGCCTTGGATAGCTTTCAAAGTACTCCATCTTGACAGGCTAGTCTCTAGCAGACTCCGGCAGTATGTCCTTTAGACGATCTTCCAAAGTACCACACCACCGACTCCCAACAAAGACTCCCCATCACTTTGTTTGATGGTGGGTAGGTTTTCCCCTTTCGCTCCGTTGGAATCAAAGTCCCACTGCTTTCTTTTCTACTTTGGGTGCAAGACATACAAAAGAGCACTCGCCCATGATGATCATGTGGTTAAATAAGACAAGTTGGGTTTACCTGACGCGGTTGGAACATTTCCGCTGCTGCATCGGTTCGTCTGGTGTTTTGAATTTTTGTCACTGCAGCGGATGGAGACATTTGTCATGTTCAGAATGTCGTACAAGATATTGAAAAACACACCCATGAACGATTTTGCATTTTTTGCACAACAACTTCGATTGTGATATGCCAGTATTCGAGCAGCTGGCGATCGACGTCCTAGCAATTTCCTATTCTGCAAAAAGAGATCTTTTGCCACTTCATTCATCCTCATTAAGAATTCTGGGACCACACTATTAACGTCCACCACCGTCACACATTATGGAACACTGCTCCCATACACTTCCACCAACTGACTGCGAATTGTTGGACGGTTGTTCCATCTCTGTGCTTCTTACAGTTTGTACCTGGACTGCAGACGTATAACTTTATACCTCATGTCGTAAGAGAAACCCTAAGACCAAAGAACGACGATCTAAAGCGTCAGTTGGACTGAATTTGATACGATATTATTCAGGAGAACGTCCAGCAACTCTTAAAATAAGCACAAAGTGGAATTACTGCTTGCATAAGTCCAGAGATGGTCCAACGCGTTATCGAAGTGCTTAGTTTATGAAACTTTCTTTCTCTAATAAAACATTTACTTTTTCCTGACTTTGTAATCATTTGTGTGTACACGCACGTACATCACAGCTACCTATTTCCGTCCCATTCGGATAATTCCTACGTGGTTCGTCGTTTTTCTCCCTCCCTCCCTCCCTCCCTCTCTCTCTCTCTCTTACTCTCTCTCTCTCTCTCTCTCTCTCTCTCTCTTTCTCTCTCTCTTTCTCTCTCTCTACCTCTGTCTCTTAGAGTGTATTAAATGACGCTAGTTACACGATTTCATAATGTTCAAATGCATAACTGGAACTGTTACACCTCACGACAAATTGCCAAAACCATTTATGTGAAAGTTATACAGTGTAGTAAATTACTACATAAACATAAAAAGGTCCATTTTTATAAGTGGCGCCAATTTGTACCACTGGTAAATATGGATCAAGGATCTTAGTGCTACCTCAGTCCTTAGACTCACACTTTCATTGCCAAAATATATCATTCTACAGCGTTTTTATCACGTTGTTATGCTGGACATTATGTAAAAACCAGTTTCAGCACATGATATGTTACGTTCTTCTTCACCTCAGATATGAACTTAACCTTATTAACTTGAAATAACAGCGGGCCAGATTACACGTCTTATAGTATTCATGTAAAACCTTAACTTTAGTATCTCTTAATTTGGTACCTAAAATGAGTTATAAGTTTCATTCTGTATTACTACTTTTTCTGTCATACTACACCCCTTTCCACTTTCTTCTCTTCATTTTACATAATATGACTTTGTGTTATATTTTCATTCAGTTCAACGTTCAGTTTATAATGTACCATCATTTGTTCTATATAACGCTGTTCTCCATAAAGTTTACGTACAGTGTAAAGTTTGTAGTATTCCACATAACTGGATCCCAAGAAACTAAGTCTTTAATAACAAATAACATAACAAACAAATTACTGCCAGAGACTCTAAAGTCGAAGAAAATGTTTCGTTATCTTGTGTGTCTTTAGCGAGACTAAAATTCATTCTCCAAGTAGATTATTGTCTGATTATGTGTTGTGTACCATATTCGTGATGCTGTATGAGCGACTGATTTGACGTATTCGTTGTTCTGAAGGAACATCCCTTTAACGCTTTAGCATACCATAGAGTGACGTTAAAGTCGCATGTCCCTGCACAATATTCGTTCATTTTTAACACAAGCTCATGGACAACTTTATTTATAGTGTACTGGGAACATTTTCTAGGAGGCTAGCTTTGCGTTTTCCTCACTGGCAAGTGGTCTCCCACTATGGTCTCTGGATCCTCTTTGTGAGAAAGGGGCAGTCAATGAATCTCACGGGGAAAGCTTTTTTCATGCTTTTGTCAGATGAGCCCGTGTATCTCTCAGCCCTGAGCCAAAGGCGCCGTGCTGCCAGTTCTGTTCGGACTTCAGCACTGAGACGTAGCACATCCAGGGTGGAAAGATCCATCGCTTTCGTACCAAATATTGGCGTTCCAACTGCCACTGACAAGGAACCCCTCGAGTGCGATGGTGCAGGTTCAATCTTTAGTAAGGCTCATTTGAAAGTGTTTTGTTAACAGTTATATAGGAAAAATATTAGCTGCAAATGAGCACCACATGCTGCAGAACAGCTTCAGGAAATGATGTCCGGGAGGTGCAGAGATCAACCTTCTATGGGATGTACGTATTACGCTTCACAAAATAGACATCCCCGACATTGAAGAAATTTTAAATACAAACCATTAACCTGCACCATAAACCTTGAATGAAAAATGAGGCGCCACAGTTATCACAAAGGTACGCACCATCAAGATCGAATGAGAACTATTAACACGGTACACTAACTGGTCAACGCAATTCTGATACTGTTTTCGTTTTTCAGGGATGCATTCGTCCCCTAATTCAGTTTTGTGGATAAAAAAGCGCGAACAATGCTCCACAGCTTCGAGCACCACAGTTGTAAAAACTCTTTGAACGATAGAATATTCGGTGAATATAGATTGGGAAGTCAGTGCGCCCATATAGCATTATGCCTACCAACACCATCAATATCAAAACGCTTGGAGCACCAAAACGATTCTGTTTCTGGCGCTTTTTTTGTCATGAGTCTTATGAGCGGCGGCTAGCCACGAATTCCTTTCCTGTGCCAATCTCTTCATCTCAGAGTAGCATATGCAACCTACGTCCTCAATTATCTGCCGTATTTTTGACCTCTATATCTCCCGCTAGTACCATGGAAGTCATTCCCTGATGTCTTAACAGATGTCCCATCATCCTGTCCCTTCTCTTTGTCAGTGATTTCCACATACACCTTTCCCCTCCGATTCTGCGCAGAAAATCATTACTCCTTATCAGTCCCCTTAATTTTCAACATTAGTCTGTAGAACCAGAACTCAAATGCTTCTGTTTCGGTTTTCCCACAGTCCACGTTTCACTACCGTACAATGCTGTGAAATTTCTTTCTCAAATTAAGGCCTATGTTTGATATTAGTAGACTTCTCTTGGCTAGGATTGCCCTTTTTACCAGTGTAAGTATGCTTTTAATATTGTCGTTGCTGTCCGTATTACTGGTTCATTATGTGTGGCCGCCTCTCGAGAACTTAGGCACAATAGTGTGTGAACAAAATACAACGTACTGATCATCGGTTTAACAGACACTCCGATGCAGCCGCAGTGCCACTGTGGAGGGTGAGATTCAGTGCTACACAGACTGGTCAAATGTGGACGCAATTGCACCCGTTGTCGGCGCGTATCCATCGTTGCCTGTTTCACAATGTAGTCGTCATCTGCTGCTGCATTTGACCATGTCGGCCATCTTATCTCCTTGGGGAAGCAGTGCCGAGGGCTCTGAACGCTTCTGTTGCACGTTAAACAATGTTGTGAGTAATACCAAACTCTTGAGCTTCACTCGTCACAACTCGTCCATCTTCCAGTTTCCGTTCATTCTTCGTATTGTGAAAAATTCCAAATTCTGTAACGAAGAACACCACCCCAGTGCACCGTAACTGTTCGCTTGTTGCTACATACTGTCTTTTTCCCGTTCCTTCGATTGCCTAGTTTTGCCCCATTTCCGTCTATGGACACGCTCACCTCACGTTACGTCTAATATTCTGTGGAAGGCTGCGAAAGCTTTGGCAACATGACCTCGCACTTTCATTCATTTCCGCAGGTTGGTACATATGTCACGTTACTTTATCTACCTCGTCCTTAAGTTTGACACAGCTATGTATAACCTGGTGAGGGCCTAAGCATGTTGTGACGGCATTACCGTTGAGCACAGTGGCCCAAGTCAACGATCACTTATATTAGGATTTCATTGAAATGAACGAGCGTTGTATTCACTACCCATTTTTATCAAAGTTTAGTTTGATAAGGAGCACTCCACTTACGCTCCTCGACGCTGATCGAGAATTGGGAAACAGGTATCGAGCAATTATCAAATTTATTTACTCGGTGACGAGGAGTTTGCTGTGTGATGCCACAGGCCATGTTTTCCAGTAGCAGTAGATGCCGTTCGTCATACTCTTCAAACACACAATCCCATCAGAGGAATCTTTTGTGACTGAAAGACAAGACATAATGTTACTTTAACCATTACTCTTGCATTATAGCCATCTTAAGGTCTGTAACATTACTTTCTTAATGCTCTTTTGCTTTGCTGACAGTTCATTGTTGTTAACTTTAAGATCGATCGGCAAGTGACCTACGTAGTACAATAACTGGCAACAGTCTGTTTCTCCGGTAATTAGTTGCAAACTCTTCACCCACACCCACCGACCGCTGGAAAAGCGTCGAATGCGCAGGTAACGAAAGAGGAAACATTGATCATTAGAAATGTGAAATGACACGTATTTGTTTCACACCACTTAGACCCAGCTAGGACAGAGGGAGAAGATTGGAAGATGGACGTAGAACCTGCGACGGAGATTTCGAAAGACGTTTGCGTTTCACTGTCTCCTTGAGGACGAAACAACTTCCGTGTTCAGTGAATAAAAGTGTGCAACAGTGTATGTTATCTGTGACAGAAAACTCAAAGCTCATTATCGTTAATTTGGTTGTTAATACATTGTATTGGATATTATGTGACATGTATTCATTTGAAAATGAAGCACAAAATTTTCAATTAGCGCAACAAGTAAATAGAATGGCGTGAAAAATTTAAGAATGAAAGTAGCTTCAGCACTACCAAGTAACTTAGCTGCATGAAATTGGACCGTACATAGAAAGAACTGCTACAGTATAGTACAGAAGGTAAATGAAAAAACTATACCATGAAACGCACAGATATGACACTTTCATTCAAAGACATTCCCTCACACTACGAAAGACGGAACATGTTTCGTAATAGGGTGTGTGATCACCGCAAACGGCAGTGCAAGCTCCACAACGTGCTCCGTTGCTGGCCACAAGGCTGACAAGGAATTCTTGCGGTAGGGCGTTCCATTCTTCCTTCAGCGCGGTTAACAACTGCTGGATGTGAATGTGTTGCAGTATGTCTCCCCACTGTACCCCTCATGTGGTTGACGGGATTTAAGCATGGATGAACCGGCAGATCACTACATTCGCAGAATATCCTCTTGCCCCAAGAGCAGCTTCCACCAGCGATGTTCGATACGAGTGCATATTGACATCCATAAAAATTAAGTGAAGGTCGAAAGAACGCTTGGAAAGATTCACATGGAGAAGGAGTGCAATGCAAAATGAGGTTGACCCGTGAGTATCGTTTCCAAAGGGTTGGAGCTAACGCTCTTGTCACTATGACCAATGAAAGAACTTGCTGTCGATGTACCATCCGTATTAAGCACTCCGATGCCAAAAACACTTTCTTCCTAAGAATATGATGACATAATGTCAACTATTTCTGCTTCTTGAAAATATGAAATCCGGTTATTAATTGTCCATACCAACCTTCTGAGCTACTTACATCAGTACAAATATTTTATAAATGGACTGCCTGATTGCTGATATATGTTATTTGGCTGTTTTCTAAAAATCTTCACATTCCTTAACTAATCTGCCAGTTTCCCTTTTAACTATCATAAAGATAAGTTTAGTTTTGTTATGTGAATTATTAATTTGAAGTATTATATATATATATATATATATATATATATATATATATATATATATATATATATAACAGAGGGAAACATTCCACGTGGAAAAAATATATCTAAAAAGAAGGATGATGAGACTTACCAAACAAAAGCGCTGGCAGGTCGATAGACACACAAACAAACACAAATATACACACAACATTCAAGCTTTCGCAACAAACTGTTGCCTCATCAGGAAAGAGGGAAGGAGAGGGAAAGACGAAAGGATGTGGGTTTTAAGGGGGAGGGTAAGGAGTCATTCCAATCCCGGGAGCGGAAAGACTTACCTTAGGGGGAAAAAAGGACAGGTATACACTCGCACACACACACATATCCATCCACACATACAGACACAAGCAGACGCTTGTGTCTGTATGTGTGGGTGGATATGTGTGTGTGTGCGAGTGTATACCTGTCCTTTTTTCCCCCTAAGGTAAGTCTTTCCGCTCCCGGGATTGGAATGACTCCTTACCCTCCCCCTTAAAACCCACATCCTTTCGTCTTTCCCTCTCCTTCCCTCTTTCCTGATGAGGCAACAGTTTGTTGCGAAAGCTTGAATTTTGTGTGTATATTTGTGTTTGTTTGTGTGTCTATCGACCTGCCAGTGCTTTTGTTTGGTAAGTCTCATCATCTTTCTTTTTATATACATATATATATATATATATATATATATATATATATATATATATATATATATATATATATATGTGTGTGTGTGTGTGTGTGTGTGTGTGTTAAATTTTCAATCGATCTCATTAAGATAACATTAAATTCAATAATATTAAATTAGTTTAGCCACTGTTTTTTGTCCTAAGCATTGTATATAATTTCCTTTTCCTTCATTGCGACTTTTCTTGAAATTCATTTTGTAGTGAAAGTTTTTTTTATTTCTTATCGATATCATAATGAATTATTTCCTTGGGGAAACAGGTATTAAGGATTGACAGAAATTCACCAATAGATACATTAAAATTATGACTTATCTCTGTCATGTGATATCTATCCCTCCAGTTAGCTTCAAGTAAGACTGCACAGATGCCACTGGTTGCAATTGATTCGAAGTTGATGCTATTTTTAACATATTTACAAAAACCTCTTTTCTTTTATAGCTTTCTACGGTTTTTCAGTGTCTCTTCAGAATTTGTCAGTGAATAAATAGACATTCTGCAGTTTAATGCCAGTTCAGCCACTCACAATGATTCTGCACACTAAAAGAATCTCCATTTTCTACCTGCGCCCTTCCCAAGTTTCTCAAATGCCCCCCAATGCACTCATCATGTTTGGTGGATTCCTACATTTATATTAAATGACATATACAAAATGTGTGGTTACATTTCACATTGTAAGCTATCGTACATTTACAAGTATCTTTTGACAGATATAGTATTTTCCCTATATATTTTAATATTTTTATTTCATTTCCGTTCGTTAAGAAAGAGTATTATTTCTTTTCATCTCATGAAGAAAAAAGTTCCTATAGAGATAAGCAATGACGTCAGAGTGGATAATAAAGATAAAATTTTAGATTTAAATTATTTTCTTCCAAGTACAATTTTCTTGCGTTATATGAGAATACAGATTGGCTGAATATGCTTTCTAACGACAATTTACTTTGAGGTATTTAGGTGTTATTTACTCTAACAATTGCTGCTGAAAATCTCTGTAAGATTTGGATTTCTTCAATAGCAAATATTTCAGTCAACAAAAGGGTCACTTTCATCATCCATTTCGATCAGAAAAATGTTACAAAGCACAATTAAAGAGCACCAATGAAGTGATGTAACTGGACTCTTACACGTGCTACAGGTGTATGAAACAGTATTATTATGTAGTTGTATATTTAGACATATGAATGTCATGTATAGTGAATCTAGTGCTTTACATAACTCAGAAACAAATGGGAAAAATTACAGAGTTTCTGTTTGCAAGAAATCATAACACAATTAATAACAGCGAAGGGTAAATTATCTCATGAAACAAATAAAGGATGAGCTGTTATCTGCCACAGATTTCTTGAATGGGTCCACCTGAATGATATTTCTTTACTCTTGACGTGTAAGCTGATTACTGATCTCTATCAAACATACAAATACTCGTACTCTCGGACACTTAGTTATCAAACGCATTAACCACATTTAAAATATGCTCAGAAATAACTTTTACTCGGTTCGAACCATATAAAAATGCTATCAGACCTGTAGGTAAGCAGCTAACTCATTATTGAGGTGTATTTAGGCTTCTCCCAGTTTCTCATGATCGAACTGTCTAATAGAAAATGCCTGCTACACGAAAACATTTTAAAAATTAATGTATCTCATTTGACGAACATTTATGTAGATTTTCATGTGGACACCTCAAGCTTAAGAACATCAGCACTGGTAACAGCAGTGTCATACTGCAAGGAAAAATGAACTGCAACATTATTTGATTGTTTCCACCTGATATCAGAGTAAATTTTCCAGTTTTTGTGCAGCAAGATAACAGAACTCTGATTGATAAAATTGTTTTAGACAGTTCTCAGGCTGAAACAGTTTATATGTATCCAGTAGTTAATGAGTTTCCGCTGAAGATGCGCAACTGACACATTACGCAGTATAGAAAAACTTCGCAAAAGTCAATTTTAAATTCCACTAACACTATCTGAGCGTTTTTTTTAATATTTGAATTTTCTTAAAATTGACTCTCCTTAAATTTTGAGGAAACACACTAGGTTTAATTCTGTATCAATAAATGTAGCACATGATACGAGTAAAAAATTATGTGCACCTAATGTGCTCATATTGATGAACTTAGAGAAGGGTATTACTGAGATTTACTAATAAGTTCAGCCAACATAACAATATATGAGATCTTTTTAACTCCACCCAGTGGCTAAAAATCTGGATCGAGTACTTTGCTTTTAATGTGCACTTCAGGCTATTCTGTATCTTGCTTAAAAAAGAGCACTCCCAGTAGGACTTAGAATATAAGTGTCCCCATCCACATATAGGCGCGTTTAGAATTTGTATCTGTAATTAAAATTCTGTACATTCAACAGACGGGCGAGTATCATTTCAGTTTCGGATACCAGCTACGTGACCGAAGCAACTTCCCTTATTCGTTACCTGATGCGTTGACCGAACAGCGAAGAAACAATGTATTTTTAGACCAGCATAGGTGGGTCCCATGCTAGTGCTGTGTGCTATTACTCAAAACTCTTGTTGGATGAGTGTACTCTGCATGTAATAACGTAACTTTATTGTGACCTTCAGGTGTACTTATAATGTTATATAGTGCTGGCTGCATGGTGCGTATGCAAAATGTCAGTGAAATTCGGTGTGAAGGAAAGATGCCTGGACGACTCAAGGATAACTTTCAAGGAAGTGTGCTATGAACAGGAAAGCGTTGACAGGTCATGGACAGCCTTGACAGGCCTTGTCATGTCCATCAAGACGTCAGCAACCTGCGTAAGCCATATCACACTTCCTTGTCAGTTTTCGCTACCTTCTACGTATTTTCCGTTCGCTCCCCCTCTCCGACAACTGGGTATTGTCACACATGACTTACGATGTGTATACATACGTCACTACAAAATATTCGTCGAAAACTGTCTATTTTGAAACAAAAAATTCCTGAATGCGGATTTCGGCTATAATTTCTAACGAAAAGCGCTTTAGGTAAGGAGCGAACGTAGATCTCAGGCTACCGGAAAAAAATTTCTTTCACTGTGGCATTGTCACCACACTTTAAGAAATTAGACCAATTTTTTCCTTCCACAGTTAAAGTTCGCCTGAAATTTTATGCGGACGACATCTACTGTGTCTGAAATGTTTCTAGGAAAAATAATACTGACAACTTAATGCATGCTTGCTATTTGGTTGTTTGGAAATCTTACGAGTAATCTCAAGAGGGATGAAGCTGATAGCATCGAGGTACCTTTGAAAAGTTGTTACTTACAGCGGCATGTAATAAAATTAATTGAGAGTTCCATGTTCTGGACAGGCTAACATATATTGTGTTATTATAAGGATTATAAGGATAGAGGGAGTGGTAAGTCTGGGCTGAACTGTTGAGTAGTTTCTGCCCCTTGCTATAGTTATGTTTATCTAAACATACTCTCAGCATTTATTTGCTTATTTTCTATACAGTACAATTGTAAACTTATTTTCAGGCGGTTTATCTTCCAGAAGGAGAAACAGTACAGCACGAAATGACGAGTCAGCTCTGTAACAGGTCAATGTAAAGATAAAATACAAAAGCAAGATGCAGACGAAATTGTGTAAAAACCACTTACATTGGAAAATATCTTACATGTAACATCACTGCTGCTTCGTTATTAAAATCATTTAAAATTATGTGCACTCCTAAGAATTAAGTCATTTCGTGTAATAGCTTATTAACATGTTCACGAATTTTCAGTAACTTTTATTAGGTACTGCAACCATTACACATAGGGGCAAATTCTACTTCAAATGTTAAAAGAAAATACCTACTAAATAAGGAACGGTTCGTTACGAAAACATAAATGAAGCTCAGGTGACGTGAAACTGAAAAGTGATCAACGAAACAAGCATCTGACAACATTCACCTGTTAAAGTAACTGTGTATTAACCACTGCTTCTCGGTAGATTCATCCTTTAATGAAATTTGTTGCAAATAATTTTTCTTAATTTCCAAGCAATAGCTCAATACATCATACTAGACATAAGACCCATCTTTACAAAAACCTAAATAAATTGTCAGCTACCTTTAAAAATATGGTTTCTGATGAAGCACAATTTAAACAGAAATTGAAATATTTATTAGTAGACAACTTCTACTCCTCTACTGAATATCTTATCAGGGGCTGTTAGACCAGCTTAAATAAAAACGTCTGTTAGATTTCAGTTTTGACGGCACTTGGTCACAACAGTCAAGATTAGGTACTTTTTGTATGGTAAATTTATTAAAAGTGCGTAACTGTTATTCATTTTAATCGCGTTTTAATTCTGTAAATATTAGCAGTTTCAGTTTATTGTAATGTATCTTGATAATCCTCTCATAATTGATCGGGGAGCGAGTATTACATTCAAATGTTCTATGTTTTTAAGTGTTATAAGTCCTGATATGTTCCACACACATGAGAATCATCTCATTGTTTTAGTCCATGAAGCGAAAACTGAATATAATTTAATTTAACCTCTAACAGTATATGTCTGGATATCAGGGACACGGATCTACGTCACACAGTGAGTACTGGTAATATAATGTGTGCTGATCAGGCTGAAGTACACACAGGAGCCCACACTAACATATAACATTTGCAGGCATCACACAAGCATAGAACAGCCACGTCTTACAATCCACTCACACAGGAAATCTCGGCGTCTCCATGTTCTGCTTCGGGAACGACCAGCCAGACAGCTCTAAAGTAAACTGCGCCCGCCCTCGCCACGTCGCTTGTATCCAGCCAGCGCGCTCCTCCTTGTTGCAGGTCCCATTACGGCAACCACGGCGTGCAGTCAAATCCAACGGCCGTTTCCTGTATTGGTATCTGTCCGCTGCTTGATGCTTTCTCATTCTCCGAAACGAGAATCCACTGCCGCTTCCTGTTCGCCAGCACGTCCTCGTGGTGTCTCTGTGTCGCGATGGAGGTGGAACAGCGGCGCCACTGACCACCCATGCCGCCCGGTCGCGCAGAAATTAAAGGATTTTAAAGGGTCGCGGCAGCGTGACATCTTTTATCGGCACACTAATAACTAGCTCGAAAAGGGAAATGACGAATTTCAAACAGAAAACAGTAAAATAGAATTTAATAATATCATTGTTTCGGTGCCAAACGATCGAAATTAATTGAATAACCATGCCAACTTAGGCACTTGGTTTGGTGTCAGGAAAGGGCCATATTGCCACCTTGGACTGAAGAAGTCAATAAAGTAAATGGCTTCATTCTGTCCAAGTTACCGTGTTGACATGAATTTACATAGGAAGTAAACAGTGAATTTGTTTACATAACTTTTAGATTAATTAATGCTGGCAGGAACGCCATCACATAAACTAATACTAAAATTATGTGAACCTATTGTTTTATTAAGAAATTTAAACAAATTCTGAATCTGCTACGGAACAAGATACAGCATAACCAAACTCAAAAATATTCTGTTCTAGTGACAATACTAATTGGCTGTACAACCAGACGTACTGTTTTCTTACCAAAAATACCAATGATAGTCGCAGACATACCACACCATATCAAAAGGCTCCAGTCTGCCGTGAAAATCGCCTTTGGTATGACAGTTAACAATGCACACTGCAGGACACTGAACGTTGCTTGGATTGAATTCAGTGTGTAGTGTTCTTCACACAGTCAATTGCATATCGCTCTGTCACTTATCATATCATTATATACCATATTTATTTTTGCAGCTAATCCTTAAGTATCTGCTGCGCCATAGTTAAAACATGAAGCTTTTAAGGGTTTCTTCTGGTACTTCTATAATTTTGAGTTAGTATTCAGTTACCTAACCTTGCTTTCTGATTTTTAATCATAACTCTAAACCGAGCTGGGTGACGCAGTAGTTAGCACACTGGACTGGAGGACGACGGTTCAATCCCGCGTCCGGCCATCCTCATTTAGGTTTTCCGTTAATTCCCTAAATTCCTCCAGGCAAATGCTAGGATGGTTCCTTTGAAATGGCACGGACGACTTCCTTCCCCGTCCTTCCCTAATCAAATGAGACCAATGGCCTCAGTGTTTGGTCTCTTCCTCCAAACAACCCAACCCAACCCACAACTCTAAAGAGCAGCCCGTAAACGAAATTGCTGCAACAGCAGACAATAATTCCAGCTGTTGACATTTAGTGCTACTCGTGTGAAGGCCGACAGGTCGCTAGAATACAGGATTGTCCACATAAATGCTTTGGCGTAAATTTTCTGGGACAAAACTAAATATTCAAAAGCGACTTTGCTATGAATATCCACAGCTCGTGTTCTAGTGGCTAGCGTTGCTGCCTCTGGATCACGGGGTCCCGGGTTCGATTCCCGACTTCGTTGAGGGTTTTCTCTGCCTGGGGACGGAGTGTTTTCATGTTCATCATCATCGTCATTCGTGACAGAGGCTAGAATGGACTGTGTAAAAGACTGGACTTTGTAAGGGCGCTGATGACCGCGCAGCTGAGAGCCCCACCAACCGAACATAATCACTGCTATGAATGTAAGTCAGGGAATCATGAACAAAGAAACTATGAAATATTCTAAAAGAAATATTAGTTTCAACACAAACTTCTTTTTTTATGGACACTCCATATTCTACCTTACTCAGTCAATAATATGAAATATAACAAAAAGATTGATGTTGGTTCCATCGCAATACGTTAATTACATTCTGAGAAATTGCAAAGCAAATTTGACGCTTGAAATAAACGAAAGGCGCCGTTATTTCACATCTCGAGATGGAAGCGTGAGCCCCGCGTTTCCCATAATCGCAAAGTGACTGACATACGTAATTTTAGTTTCAATGCTGTCACGAGGGCCGAAAGTGATAACAGGATTTCCTGCCACAAACACTGATATGGGGGGGATCATGCTTGCATCTCGGGATATTCAATAGCGTTGCGTTTCGTTTGTTGCAAGCGTTAATTTCGCCTTGCAATTTCTCGGCATGTAATTGACGTATTGTAAGGCAACCAACGCCATTATATTGTAATTTTTCATGTTATTGATTGCATAAGAAATAATACGGTGTGTCCATCTAAAAGACATAAATTTTTTTTGAAACTAATATTTACTACCGGTCTGTGTGGCCGGGCGGTTCTAGGCGCTGCAGTCTGGTACAGCGCGACCGATACGGTCGCAGGTTCGAATCCTGCCTCGGGCATGGATGTGTCTGATGTCCTTAGGTTAGTTAGGTTTAGGTAGTTCTAAGTTCTATGGGTCTGATGACCTCAGCAGTTAAGTCCCATAGTGCTCAGAGCCATTTGAATTTGAATATTCACTTACGTCTTAGAACGTCTCATAGTATTTCTTTTCATGAGCACGTCCATCACTGAAAAGTCATTTTTCAATATCTATTTTTGTTCCAAAGATATTTACTTACGTTTTAAAACATCACATAGTATTTATTTTCATGAGCCCCGGTCTTATATTTGTATCAGTGAAAGTCGCTTGAGCAATTTTAATTTAATAGGAAAGGGCGTTTACTGCCCAGGAAGATTTTAAATGTTGGGGTAAAACCGAGTATTGTCCTAATTACCCCTTTTCGCAATGCTCCGTCTTGCCCCCCAGAAAAAGGAACAATGGTAATTATAAAACAAATACAAGTGTCCTAGCAGATAAGGAAGATGAACTTCATACAGTAATCTACTTGCTGAAACAATAAGTGCAAAATTTAACATGGAAATTTAAAAAGAAAAAACTAAGACAATTGCCAACATGGGGAAAGAACCATTCAGAACGAAAATAGTGGTAGATCAGAAGAATTTAGAGCAAGTAAACCATTCCAGTTACCTCGGATGTGATAAGACATATGGCTACAGCAGAGATACTGAAATTAAGCTTAGTAAATTCAGCCGGGTATGTGGAACAATTAACAGAAACCAAAAAACAAAACCACGAAAGACACTCAAATTAAATTTTACAAAACTGTTGCATTCCCACACTGCTCTATGGAAGTGAGACATGGGTGATTACCAAGAAGCAAGAAAGCCGGATTCAGGCACAATAAATGAAATTCCTTAAAGGTTGCACAAGAGAAGACAGGCTAAGATATCAAGATATTAAAGAAGAACTGCCAGTCTTTAGCCTCAATGATAAAATTAGACAGTACAGAAGAAAATGAAACATACATCTACAAAGAATGGAGATTGAGAGACTTCCCTTAAAGGCAAGAAATTATACGTGCCATGGGAGAAGAGACAGAGGAAGACCCCGACGGAGATTGATACGGTAACAGGCAATTCCTGCCTAATACCTGAAGAGAAGACGAAGATTAGGATAAAAACAACAAGAGATTCGCTTTCAAATAACATTAAATAAGAACACACAACTATCGAGGTATAAATTAATTACAGGATTATTCTCACGATACACTTGAGCACAAAATTACAGAAATTCCGACCGAAATCTTCGAAACACCATCACAACGAAACTACACATGCTACATTCGCGAAATTTACATCATACACTCTCTAACAGTTCCGATTTTATTCGTGAGATAGCAGCAGCGGTCACAGAAATATGTGCGTACCCAGTTTGAACCACCTACCCGGTTTTGGACATCTCTCGCCTGTGACATTCCTGGTGGATTCCATAACAATGTTCGGAATGATCACCCATCGCTACATCCAAATTGCTCTCAGATTGTGAAGTCTCAGGGCGCTCAAATCATGAAGTTCTATACATGACACCCCTCTTGAGTAATGAGCAATTTACTGTCACGTCTCAACCAACACCTGAAACAATCTGTAAGTGCCGGCGGGGATGGCCGAGCGGTTCTCGGCGCTTCAGTCTGGAACCACGCGACCGCTACGGTCGCAGGTTCGAATCCTGCCTCGGGCATGGATGTGTGTGTGATGTCCTTAGGTTAGTTAGGTTTAAGTGGTTCTAAGTTCTAGGGGACTGATGACCTCAGATGTTAAGTCCCATAGTGCTCAGAGCCATTTGAACCAATCTGTAAGCGCAGTTTATACACCCTAACTTAACGTTAGGATATGATACACAATGGAAAGGAACTTTCATGATTTCTTTCTCAAACTTCGATGCACCACAGGGTGAAATAGGAACTGCATCTAGAAGATAACGAAGTTATTGTTTGTGGTGCTACGTTCTCGTTCTGGAAATATGGTCTACAAATGAATTTCAGCAGTCCGTCACATATTGGCCCTATTTCAGTTTAATAACACAGCAGAAACTCGTTTATCCGGCGCTCATTGCTTTGCATCTCCGGTTTGTCCAAGTAGTTCAAATGGTTCAAATGGCTCTGAGCACTATGGGACTCAACATCTGTGGTCATAAGTCCCCTAGAACTTAGAACTACTTAAACCTAACTAATCTAAGGACATCACACACATCCATGCCCGAGGCAGGATTCGAACCTGCGACCGTAGCAGTCGCGCGGTTCCTGACTGAGCGCCTATAACCGCTAGACCACCGCGACGGCGGTGTCCAAGTAGTTTACATGTTTTTGGTATATTAACATCACAGCTTTCAGAATCACGTCATGGCGTCACTAACCCCCCCCCCCTCCACCAAATTCGCTGCAAGCGCAAAATAACATCAAAAAGGCCTTAGAAGTACTCCATGGGAAGGATAAAGGATAATTGTTGAAAACAATGTTTGCTTAACTTGGGGATGGTACTTCAGCGGTGTCAGATAGGAAGATTGACGTCCCAGGATGCTCAGGCACAGGTGTTAAGGAAGTATATGACTGGCTGCGAGGTGACAACGACGCTCATTACGATATGATTTTTGACGACAAATTTATCTCCGCTTGTTCGTCTACAGACAACGAGAATACTGATGATGGATTGGGTGATAAAGTTGACATTCAGTCGGAAGATATTTCGACACATACAGAGGCAAATGGACAATCGACTTATTTGGAGCGCCACGCCGAGACAGCTTCGGCCATATTAATGTTGGTGAAACACCCACGTAATATTGTTATACATAAGCAACATACAAATCAAGAGTTACGCTTCGTCTTCGTTGTATTGTTCTTCATCAATCATAGTTGAGAATGACTGCTACGGTCGCAGGTTCGAATCCTACCTCGGGCATGGATATGTGTGATGTCCTTAGGTTAGTTAGGTTTAAGTAGTTCTAAGTTGTAGGGGACTGATGACCACAGATGGTAAGTCACATAGTGCTCAGAGCCATAATTGAGAATAATATTATGGAACTGCTTTGGACACCTACTCTGCAACATACCCAGACTGAATTTATCAAGTCTGTTACTCGTTCATTTCGTTCAGGCGTTAACGTGGTCAAAAGTGAGCCTGTACTTCAGTTATTACAGTTTCTTTTTCACGTTAAACTACGGGTTTTCCTTCTTCCAAAATCTCTCGATAGCCTAAAAAAATAATGTTGTTATTGATAAGCAAGGATCCATTGAGTACTCTTTTAGCAACTGTGTCCTCTTAATAGACATAAGTTCTCAAATTCATTCCTTTAACTGTCCATATTGTAATTGATATATAGAGGATTACGTTATTACTTTATTCAGAGCAGTCTTTTGAGCATACGGCCGTTTAAACGACAGTGAATGCTTTCACTTTATGTCTACGGCGTTCTACATTATCATAAAAAAAAGAAATACATTGCTTGTTTACAAAAAAAAGCAAAGCACCCAGAAGGTCAGACGACTAGTAACTGAAACTTTGCGCACTGAGAGGGATACACAAATAACTTGACAGGATGTGCTCACTTGTGGGTATGGTGTTCCACCACGTCTGGTCTGGATCCCTGCATTCATTAGTTTGGCAAGGGTGTCGTCAAGCAGCTCCCGGCTTGCTCTCTTTAGGCCGGCTGCCACACAGCTGTTCTAACTACTGTTTGATATCCTGAACACTGACAACGAAACGGAGTTGAAGCTGGAGCTGATCCCATGCAAGTTATATGTGGGACACATCTGAAGCTCTTCCTGTCCACGGCGGTACTTAGCAATGCGCAGGCATTTAATAGAAAGACATGCCACGTGTAGACCAGCTTTGTCATGTTGAAAAGTACCACTACGAGACAGCTGCATGAGGGGTAACACATGAGGACGCAAGGTGTCAATGACCAACTGTAGCGACGAGTGTCGTTGTGCCTATCTCGATCGTTCGTCCACTGTTTTACTCCCTTAAATAAGTAATAAAGTTAGCCCGATGGAAAGAGAAACAACGCTATGTGGCCAGTCTTTCACTAGTAAGGAGTGAACCATGCATTAATTTCCTCTAAAAATATTCTAGAAGGAATTGTCACGCACACACGTAGTAGTCTGAAGCCCTTGGGAAAGAAGTACCAGGCCCCGTCCGCTAAGGAGAAGAGGGTCACCATTGCTGTTACCCAAGCACTTATAAAAATGTAAAAATATGTCAGTCTTTGTTGTACATAATTTTCTGACTGACGTAATACTCTTGTCGGTATCTCAAATGGTAGAGCACTTGCCCGCGAAAGGCAAAGGTCCCGAGTTCGAGTCTCGGTCGGGCACACGGTTTTAATCTGCCAGGAAGCTTCATATCAGCGCACACACCGCTGCAGAGTGAAAATCTCATTCTGGAAACATCCCCCAGGCTGTGGCTAAGCCATGTCTCCGCAGTATCCTTTCTTTCAGGAGTGCTAGTTCTGCAAGTTTCGCAGGAGAACTTCTGTAAAGTTTGGAAGGTAGGAGACGAGATACTGGCAGAAGTAAATCTGTGAGGACCGGGCGTGAGACGTGCTTCGGTAGCTCAGATGGTAGAGCACTTTCCCACGAAAGGCAAAGGTCCCGAGTTCGAGTCTCGGTCGGGCATACAGTTTCAATCTGCCAGGAAGTTTCGTAATACTCTTGTATCAGGAAAAACAATTTACTAAAGACACAGACCTGTATTATGAAAAGTTTCGATTCGTGTAAAATGTATTCCAACAGTTTTCTGTCTATATTGGTAGTACGAGGCTACTTGTGTGGTACTAATGAGCCGATGTAATTGGTTTGGTGATAACTGATTAGTGTAGCGTTTAATCCCAACATTACCAACGTCCACAGTCGGTAATACCAAGGAAAGATTTCAGATGTTGAGGCTGGTTTTAAATATTTAAAATGAAACGAAGTTTTGTAGTGAGAGCCAACAAACATATTTTTATGAAGTCGATAGTTTCTATTTACATATTTTCCTGCTGACGTCGAACAAGTAAAATGAATAGACAATGTTTACGTGAGAGTTCTATTGAAAGAGTGCTTGAAAAAGTCTTGAACGAATCAGACTTAGTTGAAAGTGAAGTGGATGATGATGTCGAAAAAACTGGAACCGATTCACCGTCTGAGAATGAAGATGATTTTCAGTCCAACCATCCGGATGCTAATGATACCAACTGAAATAAATGCATTGCCAAAAGTGAAAACGAGTATGTTACGAAAGCCATTTCGAGAATGCTGGTGTTATGTGCAAAACATAGTGCGAGAAAGAACAGGAATAAGACTACAAGGAAAAATTGGGTCTCCGAAAGAGGCTATAGTGCTCATTTTTACTCCTTATGTTATGAATCTTATGAAAG
This sequence comes from Schistocerca nitens, assembly GCF_023898315.1. Lineage (NCBI taxonomy): Eukaryota > Metazoa > Arthropoda > Insecta > Orthoptera > Acrididae > Schistocerca > Schistocerca nitens. The sequence goes on along the minus strand of NC_064619.1, from coordinate 543,717,353 downwards.
TACATTCAAATCAAGAGGTTTCTTGACACCGATGAATATGAATTATTCTGTTTCATAGGATTGAAATCATTACAATACGTCTCAAAGATTTACGGCCTATACTCCGGGCCGACATGTGTACTAAGGTCCAATGAGTCGGATCCGATTTTTCGCATTGACTAATATGTTGAAACTTCTTGGCAGATTAAAACTGTGTACCGGACCGAGACTCGAACTCGGGACCTTTGCCTTTCGCGGGCAAGTGCTCTACCATCTGAGCTACCCAAGCACGACTCACGCCGCGTCCTCACGGCTCCACTTGTACCAGTACCTCGTCTCCTACCTTCCAAACTTTACAGAAGCTCTACTGCGAACCTTGCAGAACTAGTACTCCTGAAAGAAAGGCAAAGGTTTCGAGTTCGAGTCTCTGTTTTGTTTTTGGCACCGATGAGAAATAGCTGCGCAACACAGTTGATTAATATTCCAGCGTGGATCTACAGACACATAAAATGGTGAAAATTCGTACTAAAGTTCCTTTATACACTCATTGTCAGATGTTAATCTGGTCTTACATGATTCCGTACATTCGTGGAATACTGCAGTAACGTTCTACAGGTGTGTCGAACGGTTTGGCATAAGTGGAAATTTACGAGTTACAGCTTTGAGAATGATTTGTGGTTGAGACCAAGATAATGAGGCAGGCAGAGGCTTTGACTAGTTACTCAGTAAGTAAATGGCCATTAATATTTACTGATTATTCAGATTCCTGCGCTATAAGTGGGAAGGAATAGAATTTAAAGGAGAATTCCGGACTAGGTAACAAGAATGAAAGGGATTTAACTCATGGAAATCTATAACAGATTTAAGCTACTAATAGCAAATATGCTGAGACAGAAATTTTAAAATCAAATAATAAATTTTAAGGAGTATCCTGGGTCAGTTACAGTCACACAATTTAATGATTTCGATGAGTGGAATAAACTTTATGAAAACCGTCAGCAAGAATCATCATGTAAGGGCGTGAAATACTGATGTATTTAAAAGTTGTGACGTTGTTTCTTAGATTTCTTGAAGATGCAGATGATGTGATAATGAATATTACAATTTAGTTGAGGGAGAATGGACATAGGCGAAAGGGAAATTATAGATGATGGACAGAAAAATATAACACTAAGGAAGTTGCTGCTAAAAACCCTGGCTAATATGAGAAATTTTTCAACTGATCGACGAATAAGGAAATACAAATGTAGGATTAGAAACGAATAAAGCAATGTGTAACTTAGGAATAAAACCTTTAGGAGATGCAAGGAGGATATTTTTCGCCAAATGAAATCAACTAGTGTTACACACCGGCCTTAATTTGAGGAAGAAAGCTCTGATTGCTTTCAGCACAATATGAAATACAAATTAATCGCGGACTGAGGGGGAGCAAGAACAGAAGAGACTCCAACAGTTTGGGATGCAGCTCTGCAAGTGGATGTTGAGTGAGTGGACAGGAAAATATAAATGAGTAGCTTTTCCTCAAAATCATTAAGAAAATAAATATGTGGAGGACACTGAATAGAAAGAGAGAGCTACTAATAGGATATGTGCTCAGACATCCAGAAATAAATTCGTCAGTACTAGAGGGAACCATAAAGAACAAAAACAATTGAGAAAGATACACACTATAGTACACAAAAGAAATCAATGTCATGGGTTTTGCTGTAAGTACTTCTCCGGCAGGAGAAGATTGGGACAGGTAAGGATGACATAGAGAGTCGCATCAAAGCAAAAAACGAAAAGGGAGCGATAGCAATCTTCTTACCATGTGAGCCGTGGTGACATTGAGCTAGTAGACTGTTCTGTGTGGCGCCACTGACTCAGGTGTAGTATCGACTCGTCCCTCTTGAGGCCCCATTGCCAATATCTATGAGGAGGGGTGGGTTTCAATGGGTTGTGTCCTTAGATGGTCTTTGCTCGCCGATATATATACGGGGAGTGATAGGTATGTTCTTACCATGTGAGCAGAGGTGCCATTGAGTTAGTAGTCTGTTCTGTCTGGTGCCACTGACTCAGGTGTAGTATTGACTCTTCCCTCTTGCGGCCCCATTGCCAATATCTATGAGGAAGAGCGGGGATCCGTGGGTTGTGTCCTTAGATGGTCTTTATTCGCCGATGTATATATATGGGGAGAGATAGATATGTTCTTTCCATGTGAGCTGAAGTGCCATTGAGTTAGTAGACTGTTCTGTCTGGCGCCACTGACTCAAGTGTAGTATTGACTCTTCCCTCTTGCTGCCCCATTGCCAATATATGTGAGGAAGAGTGGGGATTCGTGGGTTGTGTCCTTAGAAGGACTTTGCTCGCCGATGTATATATATGGGGAGAGATAGATATGTTCTTACCATGTGCGCCGAGGTGCCATTGAGTTAGTAGACTGTTCTATCTGGCGCCACTGACTCAAGTGTGGTATTGACTATTCCCTCTAGCGGCCCCATTGCCAATATCTATGAGGAAGAGTGGGGATCCGTGGGTTGTGTCCTTAGAAGGTCTTTGCACCGCCGATGTATATATATGGTGAGAGATAGATATGTTTCAACCATGTGAGCCGAAGTGCCATTGAGTTCGTAGACTGTTCTGTCTGGTGCCACTGACTCAGGTGTATTATCGAATCGTCCCTCTTGCAGCCCCATTGCCAATATCCATGAGGAGGAATGGGTATCCATGGGTTGTGTCTTAGAAGGTCTTTGCTCGCCGATATATATACGGGGAGAGATAGATATGTACTTACCATATGAGCCGAGGTGCCATTGACTTAGTATACTGTTCTGTCTGGCGCCACTGACTCATGTGTAGTATTGACTCTTCCCTTTTGCGGCCCCATTGCCAATATCTATGAGGAAGAGTGGGGATCCGTGAGTTGTGTCCTTAGAAGGTCTTTGCTCGCCGATGTATATATATGGGGAGAGATAGATATGTTCTTACCATGTGAGCCGAAGCCGGCCGAAGTGGCTGTGCGGTTAAAGGCGCTGCAGTCTGGAACCGCAAGACCGCTACGGTCGCAGGTTCGAATCCTGCCTCGGGCATGGATGTTTGTGATGTCCTTAGGTTAGTTAGGTTTAACTAGTTCTAAGTTCTAGGGGACTAATGACCTTAGCAGTTGAGTCCCATAGTGCTCAGAGCCATTTTTGTGAGCCGAGGTGCCATTGAGTTAGTAGACTGTTCTGTCTGGTGCCACTGACTCAGGTGTAGTATTGACTCTTTCCTTTTGCGGCCCCATTGCCAATATCTATGAGAAAGAGTGGGTATCCGTGGGTTGTGTCCTCAGTAGCTCTTTGCTGGTAGATGTATATACGGGCGGACATAGATATGTTCTTACCATGTGAGCGATAGTGCCATTGGGTTAGTAGACTGTTCTGTTTGGTGCCACTGACTCAGGTGTAGTATCGAATCGTCCCTCTTGAGGCCCCATTGTCAATATCCATGAGGAGGGGTGGGTATCCATGGGTTGTGTCTTAGAAGGTCTTTGCTCGCCGATATATATACGGGGAGAGATAGATCTGTTCTTACCATATGAGCCGAGGTGCCATTGAGTTAGTATACTGTTCTGTCTGGCGCCACTGACTCATGTGTAGCCCACTTCTCGTGGTCGTGCGGTAGTGTTCTCGCTTCCCACGTCTGGGTTCCCGGGTTCGATTCCCGGCGGGGTCAGGGATTTTCTCTGCCTTGTGATGGCTGGGTGTAGTGTGCTGTCCTTAGGTTAGTTAGGTTTAAGTAGTTCTAACTTCTAGGGGACTGATGACCATAGATGTTAAGTCCCATAGTGCTCAGAGCCATTTGAACCATTTTTTGAACTCATGTGTAGTATTGACTCTTCCCTCTTGCGGCCCCATTGCCAATATCTATGAGGAAGAGTGGGGATCACAGGTTGTGTCCTTAGAAGGTCGTTGCTCGGCGATGTATATATATGGTGAGATATAGATAGGTTCTTACAATGTGAGGCGAAGTGCCTTTGTGTTCGTAAATTTTTCTGTCTGGTGCCACTGACTCAGGTGTAATATAGACTCGTCCCTCTTGAGGCCCCATTGCCAATAACCATGAGGAGGGGTCGTTATCCATGGGTTGTGTCCTTAGAAGGTCTTTGCTCGGCGATATATATACGGGGAGAGAAAGATATGTTGTTACCATATGAGCCGAGGTGCCATTTACTTAGTATACTGTTCTGTCTGGCGCCAGTGACTCATGTGTAGTATTGACTCTTCCCTCTTGCAGCCCCATTGCCAATATCTATGAGGAAGAGTGGGGATCCGTGTGTTGTGTCCTTAGCAGGACTTTGCTCGCAAATGTATATATATGGGAAGAGATAGATATGTTCTTACCATGTTAGCCGAGGTGCCATTGAGTTAGTAGACTGTTATGTCTGGTGCCACTGACTTAGATGTTGTATTGACTCTTCCCTCTTGCGGCCCCACTGCCAATGTCTACGAGGAAGAGTGGGGATCTGTGGGTTGTGTCCTTAGAAGGTCTTTGCTCGCCAATATATATATGTGGGTAGAGATAGATATGTCCTTACCATGTGAGCCGAGGTGCCATTGAGTTAGTAGACTGTTCCGTCTGGTGCCACTGTCTCAGGTGTAGTATTGACTCTTCCCATTTGCGGCCCCGTTGCCAATATCTATGAGGAAGAGTGGGTATCCGTGGTTTGTGTCCTTAGAAGGTCTTTGCTGGCCGATATATATACGGGCGGACATAGATATGTTCTTACCATGTGAGTCATAGTGCCATTGGGTTAGTAGACCTGTCTGGCGCCACTGACTCAGGTGTAGTATTGACTCTTCCCTCTGGCGGCACCATTGCCAATATCTATGAGGAAGACTGGTGATCATGTGTTGTGTCCTTAGAAGATCTTTGCTCGCCAATGTACATATATGGTGAAAGATAGATATGTTCTTACCATGTGAGCCGAAGTAACATTGAGTTGTAGACTGTTCTGTCTGGTGCCACTGACTCAGGTGTAGTATCGACTCGTCCCTCTTGCAGCCCCATTGCCAATATCCATCAGGAGGGGTGGGTATCCATGGGTTGTGTCTTAGAAGGTCTTTGCTCGCCGATATATATACGGGGAGAGATAGATATGTACTTACCATATGAGCCGAGGTGCCATTGACTTAGTATACTGTTCTGTCTGGCGCCACTGACTCATGTGTAGTATTGACTCTTCCCTTTTGCGGCCCCATTGCCAATATCTATGAGGAAGAGTGGGGATCCGTGAGTTGTGTCCTTAGAAGGTCTTTGCTCGCCGATGTATATATATGGGGAGAGATAGATATGTTCTTACCATGTGAGCCGAGGTGTCATTGAGTTAGTAGACTGTTCTGTCTGCCGTCACTGACTCAGGTGTAGTATTGACTCTACCCTCTTGCAGCCCCATTGCCAATATCTATGAGGAAGAGTGGGGATCCGTGGGTTGTGTCCTTACAAGGTCTTCCCCCCCCCCCCCCGATGCATATATATAGTGAGAGATAGATATGTTCTTACCATGTGAGCCGAGGTGCCATTGAGTTTGTAGACTGTTCGGGTTGGCGCCACTGACTCAGGTGTAGTATCGACTATCCCTCTTGCGGGCGCATTGCCAATATCTATGAGGAAGAGTGGGGATCATGGGTTGTGTCCTTAGAAGGTCTTTGCTCGCAGATGTATATATATGGTGAGAGATAGATATGTTTATACCATGTGAGCCGAAGTGCCATTGAGTTAGTAGACTGTTCTTTCTGGTGCCACTGACTGAAGTGTAATATTGACTCGTCCCTCTTGAGGCCCCATTGCCAAAATCCATGAGGAGAGGTCGGTATCCATGGGTTGTGTCCTTAGAAGGCCTTTGCTCGCCGATATATATACGGGGAGAGAAAGATATGTTCTTACCATATGAGCCGAGGTACCATTGAGTTAGTAGACTGTTCTTTCTGGCGCCACTGACTCATGTGTAGTATTGACTCTTCCCCCTTCGGCCCAATAGCCAATATCTATGAGGAAGAGTGGGGATCCATGGGTTGTGTCCATAGAAGGTCTGTGCTCGCCGATGTATATATATGGGGAGAGATAGATATGTTCTTACCATGTAAGCGGAGGTGCCGTTGAGTTCGTAGACTGTTCTGTCTGGCGCCACTGACACAGGTGAAGTATCGGCTCTCCCTCTTGCGGCCGCATTGCCAATATCTATGAGGAAGAGTGGGTATCCATGAGTTGTGTCCTTAGAAGGTATTCGATCGCCGATGTATATACACTCCTGGAAATTGAAATAAGAACACCGTGAATTCATTGTCCCAGGAAGGGGAAACTTTTTTGACACATTCCTGGGGTCAGATACATCACATGATCACACTGACAGAACCACAGGCACATAGACACAGGCAACAGAGCATGCACAATGTCGGCACTAGTACAGTGTATATCCACCTTTCGCAGCAATGCAGGCTGCTATTCTCCCATGGAGACGATCGTAGAGATGCTGGATGTAGTCCTGTGGAACGGCTTGCCATGCCATTTCCACCTGGCGCCTCAGTTGGACCAGCGTTCGTGCTGGACGTGCAGACCGCGTGAGACGACGCTTCATCCAGTCCCAAACATGCTCAATGGGGGACAGATCCGGAGATCTTGCTGGCCAGGGTAGTTGACTTACACCTTCTACAGCACGTTGGGTGGCACGGGATACATGCGGACGTGCATTGTCCTGTTGGAACAGCAAGTTCCCTTGCCGGTCTAGGAATGGTAGAACGATGGGTTCGATGACGGTTTGGATGTACCGTGCACTATTCAGTGTCCCCTCGACGATCACCAGTGGTGTACGGCCAGTGTAGGAGATCGCTCCCCACACCATGATGCTGGGTGTTGGGCCTGTGTGCCTCGGTCGTATGCAGTCCTGATTGTGGCGCTCACCTGCACGGCGCCAAACACGCATACGACCATCATTGGCACCAAGGCAGAAGTGACTCTCATCACTGAAGACGACACGTCTCCATTCGTCCCTCCATTCACGCCTGTCGCGACACCACTGGAGGCGGGCTGCACGATGTTGGGGCGTGAGCGGAAGACGGCCTAACGGTGTGCGGGACCGTAGCCCAGCTTCATGGAGACGGTTGCGAATGGTCCTCGCCGATATCCCAGGAGCAACTGTGTCCCTAATTTGCTGGGAAGTGGCGGTGCGGTGCCTACGGCACTGCGTAGGATCCTACGGTCTTGGCGTGCATCCGTGCGTCGCTGCGGTCCCGTCCCAGGTCGACGGACACGTGCACCTTCCTCCGACCACTGGCGACAACATCGATGTACTGTGGAGAAATCACGCCCCACGTGTTGAGCAATTCGGCGCTATGTCCACCCAGCCTCCCGCATGTGCACTATACGCCCTCGCTCAAAGTCCGTCAACTGCACATACGGTTCACGTCCACGCTGTCGCGGTATGCTACCAGTGTTAAAGACTGCGATGGAGCTCCGTATGCCACGGCAAACTGCCTGACACTGACGGCGGCGGTGCACAAATGCTGCGCAGCTAGCGCCATTCGACGGCCAACACCGCGGTTCCTGGTGTGTCCGCTGTGCCGTGCGTGTGATCATTGCTTGTACAGCCCTCTCGCAGTGTCCGGAGCAAGTATGGTGGGTCTGACACACCGGTGTCAATGTGTTCTTTTTTCCACTTTCAGGAGTGTATATGGGGTGAGATAGATATGTTCTTACCATGTGAGCCGAGGTGCCATTGAGTTAGTAGACTGTTCTGTCTGGTGCCACTGACTCAGGTGTAGAATTGACTCTTTCCTTTTGCGGCCCCATTGCCAATATCTACGAGAAAGAGTGGGTATCCGTGGGTTGTGTCCTCAGTAGCTCTTTGCTGGTAGATGTATGTACGGGCGGACATAGATATGTTCTTACCATGTGAGCGATAGTGCCATTGGGTTAGTAGACTGTTCTGTTTGGTGCCACTGACTCAGGTGTAGTATCGAATCGTCCCTCTTGAGGCCCCATTGTCAATATCCATGAGGAGGGGTGGGTATCCATGGGTTGTGACTTAGAAGGCCTTTGCTCGCCGAAATATATACGGGGAGAGATAGATCTGTTCTTACCATATGAGCCGAGGTGCCATTGAGTTAGTATACTGTTCTGTCTGGCGCCACTGACTCATGTGTAGCCCACTTCTCGTGGTCGTGCGGTAGTGTTCTCGCTTCCCACGTCCGGGTTCCCGGGTTCGATTCCCGGCGGGGTCAGGGATTTTCTCTGCCTTGTGATGGCTGGGTGTAGTGTGCTGTCCTTAGGTTAGTTAGGTTTAAGTAGTTCTAACTTCTAGGGGACTGATGACCATAGATGTTAAGTCCCATAGTGCTCAGAGCCATTTGAACCATTTTTTGAACTCATGTGTAGAATTGACTCTTCCCTCTTGCGGCCCCATTGACAATATCTATGAGGAAGAGTGGGGATCATGGGTTCTGTCCTTAGAAGGTCTTTGCTCAGCGATGTATATATATGGTGAGAGATAGATAGGTTCTTACAATGTGAGGCGAAGTGCCATTGTGTTCGTAGATTTATCTGTCTGGTGCCACTGACTCAGGTGTAATATTGACTCGTCACTCTTGAGGCCCCATTGTCAATATCCATGAGGAGGGGTCGGTATCCATGGGTTGTGTCCTTAGAAGGTCTTTGCTCGGCGAGATATATATGGGGAGAGAAAGAACATATCTTTCTCTGAGTCTGGCGCCACTGACTCATGTGTAGTATTGACTCTTCCCTCTTGTGGCCCCGTTGCCAATATCTGTTAGGAAGAGTGGGGATCCGTGGGTTGTGTCCTTAGAGGGACTTTGCTCGCCAATGTATATATATGGGGAGAGAAAGATATGTTCTTACCATGTGAGCTGAGGTGCCATTGAGTTAGTAGACTGTTCCGTCTGGCGCCACTGACTCAGGTGTAGTACTGACTCTTCCCTTTTGCGGCCCCATCGCCAATATCTATGAGGAAGAGTGGGTATCCGTTGGTTGAGTCCTTAGAAGGTCTTTGCTCACCGATGTATATGTATGGGGAGAGATAGATATGTTCTTACCATGTGAGCCAAGGTGCCATTGAGTTCGTAGACTGTTCTGTCTGGCGCCACTGGCTCAGGTGTTGTATCGACTCTTCCCTCTTGAGGTCCCATTGCCAATATCTATTAGGAAGAGTGGGGATCCGTGGTTTGTGTCCTTAGAAGGTCTTTGCTCGCCATTGTATATATATGGTGAGTGATAGATATGTTCTTACCATGTGAGCCAATGTGCCATTGAGTTCGTAGACTGTTCTGTCTGGCGCCACTGGCTCAGGTGTAGTATCGACTCTTCCGTCTTGAGGTCCCATTGCCAATATCAATGAGGATGAGTAGGGATCCGTGGGTTGTGTCCTTAGAAGGTCTTTGCTCGCCGATATATGTACGGGCAGACATAGATATGACCTTACCATGTGAGCCATAGTGCCATTGAGTTAGTAGACTGCTCTGTCTGGCGCCACTGACTCAGGTGTAGAATATATTCTTCCCTCTTGCGGCCCCATTGCCAATATGTATGAGGAAGAATGGGGATCCGTGGGTTGTGTCCTTAGAAGGTCTTTGCTCGCTTATGTATATATATGGGGAGAGATAGATATGTTCTTATCATGTGAGTCGTGGTGCCACTGAGTTCGTAGACTGTTCTGTCTGGTGCCACTGACTCAGGTGTAGTATCAACTCTTCCCTCTTGCGGCCCCATTGCCAATGTCTATGAGGAAGAGTGGGGATCCGTGGGTTGTGTCCTTAGAAGGTCTTTGCTCGCCGATGTATATATATGGGGAGAGATAGATATGTTCTTACCATGTGAGCCGAAGTGCCATTGAGTTAGTAGAATGTTCCGTCTGGTGCCACCGACTCAGGTTTAGTATCGACTCTCCCCTCTTGAGGCCCCATTGCCAATATCTTTGAGGAAGAGTGGGTATCCATGGGTTGTGTCCTTAGAAGATCTTTGCTTTTTGACATATATACGGGGTTCGCTGACCCGAGAGTGAGGCACGCATTTTGCGGTTTTGAGGTAGCGTCGTAACAAGAGGTCGTCACGAGGTCCGAAGCCACGAGCTGCTTAAGGAGGGCCCGTGCAGAGCGAAGATACCTGGGTATTTCATCGGCGTCAGCGTCGACTACAAGCAGCAGGCATACATCCCGCTGTGTGGTTGGCAACATTCGTGTCGGACGACTGCTGGGGATTTGGCTGCCCTCTTTTACCTGGCTTTCATCGGCACCACTCAGTAACCGCTTCGACGCACCATTGATCTATGGAACTCCTTGCTCATAAAGGGGAATACACTCTGTAATCCTCGTGGTGATTTGTTTCATTTGCTACCTGTCTTCCGAATTATTTTCTGGTATGTACCCGACCCCCAGAGATTTACTCGGTCGGTTCTTTGGTCGTAATTATAGACAGTGGTATTGTACTAAGACACTAGTTGTCGTATGAAAATTTGTCCGACTAATATCTTCCATTTCCTCTCTGGTTTGTACCCGATCATTAATGTCCGTATAAATCATCTCTTGGCCGTAAACACAGCCTGAACAATTGTACTAAGGAGCAGGTTGCCGGTTCAATTCTTTGATTGTAATTGCATTTCTCAGTCAACCTGTTGTACTAGGCCATTCGTATCTGTATTTGAAGGACCGGGTCATTATTGGTGTATTCTAAACGGATTTCTATATTTTAGCTAGATCTTGTGATTCCACCGAGTGAGTTCTCTTGTAATAAGTGTTCACAAGTAATGTTTTAAGACGTTCCTTCAGAACGGTCTTAATAACTGACAATCAGTTTTTTTTTTAAATTACAGTCAACTGTCAGCAGGGCTTTAGTCAAAATAAAATTGTCAGAAGGGATGGGTTGGGATCCAGTCACACCTGAGTTGCCGATTGAAATTAAGACGTTGGCTGCTTTGAAGTAAGCCTTACCATTGTCATATTGTTTCCTAATCTGCTTACCCTTTAAGCACAAGTGCGCATCTTAACCCTGAAGCTTTCCACATACAGCTTATAAATTAGAAGTTGAGCCATCTGTTTCGAGTAATTGAATCACTCTTGTCATCAATAGTGTTTATATATAAGGGGCGCTCTAAAAGAAAGGAGGCGGAGGCATAATTATAGAAACCAGTACCTGTATGTTAGAAGTACTGACCCTGGCTGTTGAGACACTTATACCACTGTGACACACGGTGGTGAATGGATGTCTCATAAAATTCCAAGGGCTGTAATGTTAACCAGTTCCGCACGCACAGCTGGACGTCGTCATCCGAGGTGAATCGTTTGCCACTCAGAGCCTTTTTAAGGAGAGCAAAGATGGCGTAATCACAGGGAGAGAGGGCCGCGAATGCGTTGACCGAATGAGGTTTTACATTGTCCTGGAGCAGAATGACCCAATGGGTAAGACAGCCTGGTTGTTTTGATTTGATCAATTGGCGAAGGGTGGTCAAAGTTTGGGAGTAACGCTGGACCTTCATTGTTGTCCCGTGCTGCAGAAAGTGAATGAGAAGGTGGGCATCTTGGTCAAAGAATAAAGTCTGCATACGGGCAAACTATTCATCTCGGACGACGACTTGCAGCTGTACATGCGGAACTGGTTAACATCGCAGCCATTCACCACGTTGTGTCACAGTGTGACAAGTGTCTCAACGGCGAGGGCCAATACTTACGGTCAAATGCTTCGATTATCTGTAAAACACAGTTTATATATTGTTAAATAAACAGGTTGTGTGAAAAGAAAGTTATATCGGTGGGCCCTTCCTTCCACGTTTTCCTTTATTCAAGTAAGTACCACATATCACCATGCAATAGTTTGAAGCTCTTGGAAGTGTTTAAAAGAGGCCAATGATAAATAAAGGTTCAATATGTTTGTGGACGCAGTCGATTATCACTGTTTTTGTACATGATTTAAGTAGAAACTTAATGCCATGAACCAAACAGAGCACAGACTAGTAAATAAATGTGTACACACTCTTTTCGCTTCTTAAGGTTGGTTAACCGTAAACATTGGGCAAAACAAACGTCAATGAGTAAGGAAATGATTACTCATACTGGCAGAAACTAAGCCATACCCTCTGTGCAACATTTTCGTGATAGCGCAGTTTTCCTCAAACCATTAAAATAATGACGCATTCTAAGCCCTAAAGATTGGTGGAGACAATTTAGCATACACAACTGTAACAGGAAAGATAAAAAATCTTTAGCTTGAAAAATGACTAATATTTTCATCAACTAGTATGGTTTCCTCTTTCTTTCTCAGACGAAATACGTGTTATGGGGCTCAAAGTTAGTATCTAAGCTAGCTGAAAACACGGTTGGGCATATACAGACGCTTTACATAGTACGAGCATCATGAGGGGTAAGTTCTCTGAAGCAATGTTCTGCAAACCACTGACTTTCTGATACGTCTGAGGGCACAGTAATTCCACTTTCAAAATATTTGAAATATTTCACTGTGCAGATGTTCTCTAAGTATGTGTTATTCTCATTCCACGAAGTAAATTTTATCACACGTTCGTGAACACGAAGGTTTGTACCAGAATTAGAGATTGCTGTTGCAGACCTCCAAATATCACGAAAATTGTTTACGATATAAACCCGTAAAGAGCTAGCCTTCGAAACACACTTTGTGCGGATATATTTGATGTGTCAGAAAAATAAACAAATCAGCCTCAAGATTTTGGTGGTATTTCTTCTGACTAAAATTTAAGAATTCTGAACCTTGATTTACTTTTGTTATTATATAACTATATCTTACCATCGCTAGTACATGTTCACCTTTCGATGGAGAGAAGAAATTTGCTATGAAAAGCAGTTGGATCAGTTTTCTCGCAACATCACTCACATATCAGCGGTCTCCAGACAGTGTCTACTATTTTCATATTGTAGTCAACGTAAAGATAAAGATTTACAACCTGCTATACCGTATGTTATGAGTCCTACGATCAAGACTTCCTTTTGCAGCAGATTGCCCTAGACCTCTGATAAGTTCTACTGCTGGTTACATGGAAACATTAGAAATATTGGGTTCATTTTTGATGATCCATTATACTTAAGAAAATGTTTCTTACGACTTATTAGCAGACTGGTTCATCCACAGGACTGGCTAGATATTTCTCAGTATGAAACTGGCCAGTAGTGCGACAAATTTCTCGTACTTTTCATTCCTACTTAGTTTCTTACACACCCCGTTGATTGTAATGTTGTTGTTGTTGTTGTGGTCTTCAGTCCTGAGACTGGTTTGATGCAGGTCTCCATGCTACTCTATCCTATGCAAGCTTCTTCATCTCCCAGTACTTACTGCAACCTACATCCTTCTGAATCTGCTTAGTGTATTCATCCCTTGGTCTCCCTCTACGATTTTTACCCTCCACGCTGCCCTCCAATGCTGAATTTGTGATCCCTTGATACCTCAGAACATGTCCTACCAACCGGTCCCTTCTTCTTGTCAAGTTGTGCCACAAACTCCTCTTCTCTCCAATTCTATTCAATACCTCCTCATTAGTTATGTGACCTACCCATCTAACCTTCAGTATTCTTCTGTAGCACCACATTTCGAAGGCTTCTATTCTCTTCTTGTCGAAACTATTTATCGTCCATGTTTCACTTCCATACATGGCTACACTCTATACAAATACTTTCAGAAACGACTTCCTGACACTTAAATCTATACTCGAACAAATTTCTATTCTTCAGAAACGCTTTCCTTGCCATTGCCAGTCTATATTTTATAGTTATTTTGCTCCCCAAATAGCAAAACTCGTTTACTATTTTAAGTGTCTCATTTCCTAATCTAATGCCCTCAGCATCCCTCGACATAGTTTGCTACATTCCATTATCCTCGGTTTCCTTTTGTTGATGTTTATCTTATATCCTGCTTTCAAGGCCCTGTACATTCCGTTCAACTGCTCTTCCAAGTCCGTTGCTGTTTCTGTCAGAATTACAATGTCATCGGCGAACCTCAACGTTTTTATTCCTTCTCCATTGATTTTAATACCTACTCCGAATTTTTCTTTTGTTTCCTTTACTGCTTGCTCAATGTACAGATTAAATAACATCGTGGAGAGGCTACAACCCTGTAAATAGCCTTTCGCTCCCTGTATTTTACCCCTGCCACCTTTAGAATTGGAAAGAGAGTATTCCAGTCAACATTGTCAAAAGCTTCCTCTAAGTCTATAAATGCCAGCAACGTAGGTTTGCCTTTCCTTAATCTAGCTGCTAAGATAAGTCGTAAGGTCAGTATTGCCTCACGTGTTCCAACATTTCCACGGAATCCTAACTGATCTTCCCCAAGGTCGGCTTCTACCTGTTTTCCATTCGTCGGTGAAGAATTCGCCTTTGTATTTTGCAGCTGTGACTTATTAAACTGATAGTTCGTTAATTTTCACATCTGTCAACACCTGCTCTCTTCGGGATTGGAATTATTATACTCTTCATGAAGACTGAGGGTATTTCGCCTGTCTCATACATCTTGCTCACCAGATGGTAGAGTTTTGTCAGGACAGGCTCTCCCAAGGCCGTGAGTAGTTCCAATGGAAGGTTGTCTACTCTCGGGGCCTTGTTTCGACACAGGTCTTTCAGTGCTGAGTCAAACTCTCCACGCAGTATCGTATCTCCCATTTCATCTTGATCTACATCCTCTTCCATTTCCATAATATTGTCCTGAAGTACATCGCCCTTGTATAGACCCTCTATATACTCCTTCCACCTTTCTGCTTTCCCTTCTTTGCTTAGAACTGCGTTTCCATCTGAGCTCTTGATATTCATATAAGTGGCTCTCTTTCTCCAAAGGTCTCTTTAATTTTCCTGTAGGCAGTATAGTGAGATAAGTCTCTACATCCTTAGATTTGTCCTCTAGCCATCCCTGCTTAGCCGTTTTGTACTTCCTGTCGATCACATTTTTGAGACATCTGCATTCCTTTTTGCCTGCTTCATTTATTGCGTTTTTATATTTTCTCCTTTCATCAATTAAATTCAATATTTCTTCTGTTAACCAAGGATTTCTACTAGCCCTCGTCTTTTTACCTACTTGATCTTCTGCTGCCTTCACTACTTCATCCCACAGGGCTATCCATTCTTCTTCTACTGTATTTCTATCCCCCATTCCTGTCAATTTTTCCCTTATGCTGTCCCTGAAACTCTGTACAACCTCTGGTTTAGTCAGTTTATCCAGCTCCCATCTCCTTAAATTCCCACCTTTTTGCAGTGTCTTCAGTTTTAATCCACAGTTCATAACCATAGATTGTGGTCAGAGTCCACATCTGCCCCTGGAAATATCTTACAATTTAAAACCTGGTTCCTAAATCTCTGCCTTACCATTGTATAATCTATCTGATACCTTCTAGTATCTCGAGGATTCTTCCATGTATACAACCTTCTTTTATGATTCTTGAACCTAGTGTTAGCTATGATTCACCAAAATTGTTAATTTTCAGCGATTTTTAAGTTTTCAGGAGCGAACAAATCATTATATCACATCGCACTGAGTTACAGCTTTCATTACCGTTCCACTGATTACATTACTCCTTTGCTAATAAATAAAAATGATTAACCATTGTAAAAGGACTTCTCAACAACACAAGCGTTTTGCATAGTGATGTCATTATATATTCTACATTATGAGAAAATGTGTTAGATACCCATTCAACCTGCTGTATACACGGATACGAATGACAATATATTCACTGCTGCTACATGTAAACCCATGTGTTGCATTTAAATTTAATTTCTGAAGACTACACATTGTATAGAGGTGATATGCATGTTTTGGGAGTAGAGAGAGAGAGAGAGAGAGATGCTGATTAAGATATATCCTGTGAAAAACGAATATTTGCATTTAGTACTTTAATTCCTAACTATGCTAAGGTAAGTATTGTTTATTTAATGAGTTACGAAACTCTTAATCTCTTTTCAATGCAGGTGTTGTGTTGATTATGAGTTGTGTGGCAGCGTACGTGGTGGTTGTTAGCCACGCAGCGTCCTTTAAACGGCGAGGTGTAAGTATTCCCTTCGACAATGGAACGTAGGCTGTTGAATCCTAAGTTCCACCCTGTTGTTCGAAAGTCGTTACGACCGTCACTGATTCTGTAAACTATCTCCTTTTCTCACAAATTAATCCTGTTTTCATAATTAATTTATACTGGTACCTTGAATGACGCTAAGTAACACATATAAGGAACACGAAAATGGGTCACGACACGGGGAACCGTCTCATCGTAAATACAAGCAGTGTTCAATGATTCATCATATTTCTCATTTTCCACAAAAAACTGAATGATTACGAAATGTATCGTATCACCATGTAGACCGCCATAAAATAGCATTTCGTCTTTTATGTCAGTGAATAGCAAAACTCTTTCTTCCTATTTTTCTCTCAGTAGGTATGTATATTTATCCATGCATTCGGTACAATTACGACAGAGGATTGAAGAAAACCTTTTTTATTGCATTAAATGCTGTGTGACTTTTTCTGAACTGTTTGTATCATATCATTTTTCTGTTTTTTCCGTAGGTGCAGTGAGCACGATATTACTTGACATTAGTTGCGTGGTTGCAAAGACGGCACGAAGGGGAGGGGATATCAGTGGTTGGCCAACAGAACAGCGCGACTGGGCTAGTGACTTTGACAGCTGGAGGCATCAAGGCTTCGATTTTCTTCTCTTTTATTTTTCTCACAGTTCGTGTATCACTTCCATACGCTTAGCCCCAAACATACCTTCTCAAAAGTTCCTACCTCAAATTAAGACCTATGTTTTATGCTAGCGGTCTTCTCTTGCTCAGGAATGTCCTTTCTGCCAGAGCTAGTTGAACCGTGGTCGGCTCGCATTAATGCCGTTTTTCCTTTTGGGCATTTTGTCACCATCGAGTGGGGTCGTATTCCTCCCCCAGTTACTATCTGAACGAGTTACTCACTTGCCTCCATCAGTGGCAGGAGCGGCGTTTTGGCACTAGTCGGTTGCGGCAGAGCACTGAGGAAGTCTCTGCGGCATGTGATCGTGCCGGGGCTGCTGGCGGAGTGCACGCATAGTTGTAATTGTGAGGCACTAGCTGCGAGAACTGCTATGTTCGTCGCCTACCGCACCTGCATACAGGAGCTGAGTAATCAGTGAACCTGTCATGGAAGCTCGACCATTGTGACATCTCTTTGTTGTTGCCTCCTGGGCTGTCTCCACAACCAGCAACGTGGTGGTGTGTTGGAGTCGGCAAAATTTTGCAGCCATCTCCCTGTATGGTGTTAAGCATTTGAAATAATTATAATTTCTTAGTGAAGTGCACCAGCGGTATCTACTGCCTCGTGGACATTAACGTTCCGGTTACCTGTCCTGGTCGTTAGCGTAGCTTTGCGGCAGTATGTTTTCCTCGCTGTGTTGATGCTGTCTGGCATGGCATGTAGTTCGACAGCTTGGTGTTGTTCTCTTTTTTTTCTTTGAGTGTGTATTCAGCCTTGACTGCGTTTATACGCCAACCATTAAGACATAATCGTTCTGTGATCCTCGTCTTCGCTGGCGCCTTTGGTGGTCGTGCTGCTGGTTTGGTGGAAGGGAATTGATTAGGCGTTTGTTTGGTTCGTCAACCGTCCGTAGGTCGTGCTGCAACCCGATTGTTTAGTGTTACGCAGTTTTCAGACGAAGAATTAACTTGAATTTTCCTTAATATGACCTTTGGCCGGAATGTGTAAAATCTTGGCTTTTAAAGAATTTCCTTAGCTGATCTTAAATATTATTTCGGCCTTTAGCCGAGAAGATATTGTAATTTTACTTAAGGTCTTCAGCCGTTTCTCTAAATCCTGGTGTTTTAAAAGCAATCATTTAAACCTATTCTGGAGAAGTTAGTTGAGCACTCAGCCGTGCAACGATCTTTGTTGTTTTAAAGAGAAAACTGTGCATTGGTCTGAGCAATAAAGTTGTGTGTGTTCTTGTATAACTAGCAGTAATTGACCTTTGCCCCTTTCCACAGCTTGATCCGCTCTGTCCTGCGAAACCAGATTACCTTAGTCTGTTTCTTACGTCCTCTTTGCTCAGTTCGGGATGAAGTATTTTGCTACCTAACTAGCAGAATTCCTTAACTTCAATTGCATCGTCATTCATAATTCTAATGTTATATTCTCAGTTTTCTCATCTCTGCGTCTACTCGTTACTTTCGCCTTTCTTCGGTTTACTCTCAATCCATATTCTGTACTCATTAGACGGTTCATTCCATTCAATACACAGTATAATTCACTTTCACTGAGGATAACAATATCATCAGCGAATCATCTCACTGATGTCCTTTCACCCTGAATTTTAATCTAATTGTTGAAACTTTCCTGTATTTCACATTTACTTTTTTTGTACCAGTGTTTTTCTTTCTAAGTTCTGTGATTCTTCTTTTTGTAGATACCAATTCCTCTTCTGCTACAATGCCTACTGAGCTGTTAATTATAGTAGTTCCATATTCATAAGGGAACTTCAAGCGTATCTCTTCGTTCCTTAGTAATTCTGTATCCTACTTCTTTGCGCATTTACTTTTCCTATCTATTCTATTAAAATTGAGCCTACGCTTGACCATTACTAAATTGTGATATAGACTATCCACTCTTTACAATCAAATACGTGGTATCGAAATATATGCCTCAACATTATATAATCTAATTGAAACCTACCGTACCTCTCTGCCTTTTCCAAATTTACCTCCTCCTCTTGTGATTCATGAACATAATATTCGTTATTAGCATATGAAATTTATTGAAAAACTCAATTAGTATTTCTCCTCTCTCATTTCTACTACCAGATAGATATTCTCCCGTAACAGTTTCTTCTACATCTTTCCCTCCAACCTCATTCCAATCCCCCATTGCTGTTTTTCTTGTTCCTTTATGTACTGAATTACTCGTTCAATACTCTCTTACACTTTCTGTATCTCTTCATCTTCAGCTTTGCGATATTGGCATGTAAACCTGACCTATCGTTGTCGGTGTTGTTTTGTTATCGGTTGTGATGAGAACAACCCTATTACTGAACCCACTTTCTTTCCTACTTCCTATTTACAACGAATCTTACGCCCTTTATACCATTTTCTGCTGTCGATACTACCCTGTACTCATCTGATTGTGTGTAATCTGAGCCTTATCATTTTCGAACATAGATGTCACAATAGTTATGCCCATTAATTTAACGACAGGTAGTTGATATTGAAGCTGACTATGTGGTTATAAGATGCGAGAGAATAAAATTTTTATACCAAATAGTTTCTTTAAAATCGTTTGAGGAACGCTGCAGTGCAGGCAGCATGTGTAGGCCCCCAATCACGCATTGTAGCTGAAGCGGAAGGGATTGCTTCGCTGGTAACAGTCGAAGTAAACACTTCAGTAGGCGATTGCAAAATGAGGCTGCCAGCCCGGCAGAACAGATGGGAAGACTCACCCAGCGGTGAGATCGGAACTGCGTGGCTTCTATAGTTGACCTGTATTGTTGTGTAAATTTATCTCACAACAAAAAGATCATGAAATTTTTGTTTCGTTGGATGGAGTAATATCTCAAGAGCATTAGGTATAAACTCGAGGCAAGTGAGTGAAATGAGTATCTAAGCTGAATAATATCTCTGACTTAAATGTTGAATTTATGACAAGGACTGCACGTGCTCTTCTCCCCTTTACTCTTATGTGGATCCAGTTATTTTCTTTCCTAAGAAGAAATCGACTGATTTCTGCTGAAGCCGAAGTTAGCGAGTAGTTTCAGCTTGAGTGGTTGCATTTCAAATATATATATCTACTGTAAAATGATCTACATCGCGTAACCCAATAAAAAACAGAATATGGAAACAAATAAACTATGCGAACGTTCATTTGAACGCTAGGACCAGTAACGGTTATTAGGAATGAAAATAAGTTAAAAACGTTACGCAAATCACACTTGCTTCCATTAATACAATTACAGATCGTAAAGATAAACATTAGAGAATGGAATAGAGTGAACGAGGCGCTGTCGTAATTAACTATATAGCTGGCCGTTGTGGCCGTGCGGTTCTAGGCGCTCCAGTCTGGAACCGCGTGACCGCTACGGTCGCAGGTTCGAATCCTGCCTAGGGCATAGATGTGTGTGATGTCCTTAGGTTAGTTAGGTTTAAGTAGTACTAAGTTCTAGGGGACTTATGACCACAGATGTTAAGTCCCATAGTGCTCAGAGCCATTTGAACCATTAACTATATATACTGAAACAAGAGTCAAACCAGGAGCTCTTGCTCCTTACTGTATGCTTACTCTTAAACAAACATGACACTTTACATACATCATAACAATATAGAATACGGTTATTTCGATTTATATATGTAAAACTACTTTGAAAAACGAGAACTGTTCTTAAAACACCTAGCGGTTCATAAAGAGGCGACAAGCTTCAAAGGGACCAAGTTATCTTTCAGACCTCTAACACATCATACTCTCTGAAAATGTGCAGTCATTGGAGTTGAAACACTGAAATGAAATCATGACACTGACTCAGTGACTTAATTTTTGTAACTTACCAAGCGTTCCGAATTCAGGTTTGCAAACACTTTCGAAAAACAAGCATTATTTGTGTATTCTGTTTTCAGCGGTCAGGCAGCGCCCCGCCGAGCTGGAGTTCAACACGGAGGTTATACTGTGCGTCTAGTCCCGTCCCCCCCCCCCTCAATGTGTCTCTTGCTACTGTGTGAAAATATCTTGGCCTTTCGGTTATTATTTCTTCTAGGGAATAAAAGATTTATTCTTCGATACAGTCCAAATGTAGCAACGATTTAGTAAGAGGAAGACTTTGAATAGCGATTGTGTTGGACCTAAAAAATTCGAAATGTTGGTTGCAATAACTTTGTCAAATCATTCTCCAGCAGCAAATTTCTTGATATCTGACAACAATGAAAGACAGAGTGCTTGTGAACTGCGTGGAGTGTCCTTCAACTGTTTCAATACCATCATCACATTTTCATTGCCATAAAATTTTAAAGTGTTTGTACAAAACCGTCTTATTGCAAATAAACTGGCATCATTTATACTTCCAGGCTCAATGCCATGTATATTCTCTCTTTTTTTCATACCGTCGTCCAGCTATGGTCGTAAGTTTTTCGAATTAATCTATCGGATGAATATATTTTGCATCGTGTTAAATATGGACTGGAGCCTTCGCACTAGAAGGATGTCGACTTCACCATTTACCTGCAGGCTGACAGGCTTTTAAACGCTGCCCTTTTTCTACGCAGATGTAGCAACTGGTGTAGGCAGTGGAGCGGGAGAGCCTTTCCCTAACCCTGGGGACTGCGGCAGTTTCCTACAGTGCTAAACCTCAGGGGTGGTGGCGGTCAAGCGGTGCCCCACAGGTCTCGAGTTCAACGCACGGTTCAGAGTGTGGGACTACCCACACAACGAGCGCTGCTCTTTCTCCACCGCAAGTGAGGACCACAGCTCGTCGGTCAACACTTGTTCTGAAGAAGGCAACGATAATGATTCCTCATCTGAAGAGAAAGACAACGCCAAAATGAATATTGCTGAAGTATATGCCAAAAGAAAGCCAGATTCCGCAACAAAGGATCCAGAAGCTATTACTTTACTTGCTTTACATTTCTATATATTTATGTACCTCATCTTCCATAATTAGACTAACTAAGATTTCGTTATAGAAGCAGAGAGTGTGGAGACAGCACACAGTATTTAGATTCCGTTGTAGATATACGTCATAAGAGTGTCAGGTGTTTTTGTAAGAATGAGTACCAACTGTCAAATAAATGTGTATCTGTATTAACCACATCACCTTTACAGATCCACAAAATAGTGGGCATTTCCAACTTAATACACCTTCGTTTGTAGTCATAGCATCAGACTGGCGTGTAGACTCTAAAGCATAAATAAGCTACAAGTGAGCGGGGCATAAAGAGGCCACTACTAAATTAAGTGTTAATGGTATCTGTTGTGGCGTAACAAGCTACCTACGCCACACTGAGAAGGAAGCCGAAAGGCACGCGCTAAGCTACAGCAGGATGGCTTGAAGTCTGGAACAGGATACGTATTGAATACTATAAAGAAAATACGTAGCTTTGGAATATACTTAACTTTTAATCAATCCTTGTGATACATCTCTCTTGACTATACAAATGAGACTCGTAAGATACATGCACTGTGACAATTGGCGCCTTGCTAAGTCGTAGCCATTAACTTTAGCTGAAGGCTATTCTAACTGTCTCTCGGCAAATGAGAGCAAAGGCTTCGTCAGTATAGTCGCTAGCAACGTCGTCGTACAACTGGGGCGAGTGCTAGTACGTCTCTCGAGACCTGCTGTGTGGTGGCGCTCGGTCTGCGATCACACAGTGGCGACACGCGGGTCCGACATGTACTAATGGACCGCGGCCGATTTAAGCTACCACCTAGCAAGTGTGGTGTCTGGCGGTGACACCACAGTATCAAGATTCTCCCATAATCTGAAAATTTGTTTGTGTTGCTCGTTCTGTAATTTTAATGTCACGTCTTGCCATTTCGAAATTTCATATATTTTATTACATTACATATATTATTCCCTTACCTACTCACTTGTATTGACAAATCAAAAATTAACATTTCTGGAGACGTAAAATTGTCACTATTGAATGACCGAGAGTCTATGAGGTGACTCAGATGTAATTAAACTATTGTAAGAGATAAACTCTCTATTAATTTACGAAGAGGAGCATGTACTGTACACAGTCTATATAACATGAGCAGGAAGTACAAAAATTATTAGTACACTACTTTAGCCACTCCTGATACTATTTTGGCACCACTACGTGGTCATGCCATCAGCGTCTAGTGGATTAAAATGCTTTTCCATCGTATAATTTGCTGGCGACATTCACATGTGTGACGTAATGAACGAACGGCGTGAGACTAGGGCCTCTCGTCGGGTAAACCGTTCGCCGGGTGCAAGTCTTCCGATTTGACGCCACTTCGGCGACTTGCGCGTCGATGGGGATAAGATGATGATGATTAGGACAACTCAACTCCCAGTCCCTGAGCGGAGAAAATCTCCGATCCAGCCGGGAATCGAACCCGGGCCCTTAGAACTGACAGTCTGTCGCGTTGACCACTCAGCTAGCGGGGGCGGACTGTGCCGTAATGCAGGATGTGTATCGACTTGCATTCATATTTCGGCGGATATACTGGTATTTGCTGTATGGTCCCACATTGAACTCAGTATGTCTTTCGCACCTTTCGACAATGATGGACGAACATTAGAACGCGTAGTGGCGCTAAAAATAAAATTATACGTGACTGAAACAATGTTCTAATACTTTTTGCGCATTATACAACCGGTCGCTAATCTCCATTAACAATCCGTCCTGAACAGCATATGTGAATAAAACTTCATTTAGATGTGACCAACGCAGCAAAGTATTAACTATTCTGCCGATGAGGGATCTTACCGGAACTCTGTCTGGAAATCATACAACCCAAATGCGCACAGGTGGCTCCGCTAGACAAAATGTGGTCACGGAAGATCTGATTGTTCAGTCCCAAGACACAGGACTGCGCTCACATCCAGGCCACCTACGCAACACATTCTGTTACTACCCTGTATGGATTACTCTGCTTACTACTGAAGACTAGGGGCCTTCCGCAAAATTAATCTTTTTCCTACAGCAGTGTGAAGAGTTCTTATAATTCGCGAGATATTAAAACTCTTTGTAAGATCGGAACTCGATAAATGCGTGCGCGGCTCTCGAGCCGCTACAAGAGTTTCAGATTTACCAGGATCTGTTTCCAATATTTCAGTCTTTTGTGAAGCTTGAAAGTCGTGCTTGGGTGTTTGTAAAGACGCATTATCTAATCCCATACTTAGTGTTAAAAATGCCCTGATGTTTTTAGTGATATGCAGAAAGAAAAGACAGTATCCCAAGATTACGTTCGCATCACAGCCTCACTAAAAGAAAAACAGCTATGGAGTAAACACACAGCACAGCGTTTCATAAATCCAAAGCAAAGGAAACAAAGAAAGGACCTGCATATCTCACAGTGTTACCTAGCACATTAATTAATGATGTAGTAAAAACAAGAGGTTGTTGTGAATTTCTGTAAGCCTTCTGCTTACAGCATCCACCTCTGCAAAGGCACAATCTTCCGGTTTGTAAATAACCGAAAACAGTCTGTAACAAATAGTTATCTAACTGAAAAATTATTGAGTGGGTCGTAAATTCCTATTGAACCAACAGTTCAGTGCAGCAGTACTACATGCTTCATATGAGTATCCAGCAATGCAGGGGTATACATAATTCTACCTTATTCACTTCCTGAAAACTAAGTAGCTCGCAAAGAAATTATACTACATTCTAATAATAACAGTCATTACCACTTCTCTGTGTGAATTCCGATACATTACAGTGACTGTGCATTGAATCCTTGTATTTCGCAGCAAGACAAGTGGGCGACTCTGTATCGTGGCATTTGAGTAAAAGCTATATGCAGAAGAATATGCATCTAATTAATAAATTTTCAATAACAGATCTGAATAACTGGTATGTTAACATTTACGAATAATTGTGACAATTGACTATTTCGTAGAGGTGATCTAATCCACAGTTCTCTTTTCAAAAACCACGAGAAATTTGCAGGTCATGTAATAAAAAAACCATCAGTACAAAATTAACGTGACATTCCTTAAATAGTTAACATTGAAGAATTTAATATGCTAGGGAATCAAATAATTAATGCAGCAACCAGGCTCGAAGTAGTTATGAATTCGCAGCACTTACAGGTCTATCCATTGTGCGTAAGCAAGCGGCCGGGTACAAGCGTGGAGCAATCCTAAGTAATCAGTTCTACTAATCACTCTGAAAAATGTAATTTAACACCGATTATGAAGTCGGTTGAACTTACCAGGAATCTTGTAAGTAGTAAATGCTGCCCAAGGACATAACTTACCATCAGACAAAGGAAAATTCGTCACAAATGCTCGAAAACAGCTCCAGCACGATTGTACATAACATTCCACGGTTCCTTACTGCAATGCAGCGGGTGCTTTCTTTGAACGAGGAACTCACTTTGGTCGAGGACCGCCAACGAGATCTAATGGATAAAGCACACGACGTACCGAAGATTTGTACTGATGAAGTGCCTTAGCAAAAGTTTCGTGAATATACGAAGTCATGTCAAAATTATATATACCTTTCATACTACCGCTTATTAATATGAAGCTAGGGGCATACAATGCACATCATTTCTCTATATAATCTCTCTCCTTCTCAATGCACTCGGCCCAATGGTCAACGAGTTCACATATTCCTTCCAAATAAAAGTTTTTCGGCTGGTCGTGAAGCCACTTTTGCACCGCATTTCGCACATCCACATCTGAGGCAAATCGGGGACCACGCAAAGCATTCTTGAGTGGCCTAAACAAGTGACAGTCACTAGGCTGTAGGGAGGATGTTCCAAAACCTCAAATTTCATCTTGTTGATGGTTGCAATAGTGTGACGGGCATGTGTGGCCGTGAATTGTCATGCAACAACAACACCTTCTTCGACAGCAAACCTCGGCGTTTGGTGCGAATTGCTGGCTTCTGCTTCTTTTCCAACAATTCACTATACCTCACACTGTTGATAGTAATCCTCTCTCCCATGAACTCTGCCGATATGGGCAAACACGGTTAATATAACCTTTCCTCGATAAAACGTAACCAGGTCCAGAAGCCCAGCTCCAACGTCAAATGTAACGTAAGTTCTCATACCAGCTCCATTCGCCAACTCTAACGTAGCAATCCCATCAACTCAGGTTTAACATAGTACAGCTGATCGTACGATGTTTTACATTTTTGGAGGTGATAACTTCGCTGCAGAAAGTCTTGGGTCATTAACAGACGTTCACAAATTAATCTGTTGAAAACATTTCTTTTTACACATATAAATGCAACAACTGACTGTCACAACTTCCCAGAAACCGGAAAACACCACATAGTCCTCCAACCACACTCCCAAGAAACGAATTCAATTGTTTCTTGGTTTTAGGAATTCGGATTTTGCAGTTGGCTCCAGTTTTTCGGAATCTGGCAAAATACCATCCGCAGAAATGCTGTGGCACAGAAACTTCAATTTTTTCACATCAAACTTACATTTAGGTAGCTTAAGTGACATTTGGATAGTTTAAGCGACATTCCTCCCACAAAGTATTAGTATGACCCTCCCAGGCTTCCCCAGTAATCAAAATGTCATCCACAAAAACAGTTAATTTTGGCAAAGGATCTTTTCCCGAAACGATGTGATGTGGCTACGCTGCAGAACCTCCGCCATCTAGTCGTCTCGGCACGTCATTCGTATGCAACAGAGTGGTTGGTTGGTTGGTTGGTTGGTTTTTGGAGGAGGAGACCAGACAGCGAGGTCATCGGTCTCATAGGATTAGCGAAGGACGGGAAAGGAAGTCGGCCGTGCCCTTTCAAAGGAACCATCCCGGCATTTGCCTGGAGTGATTTAGGGAAATCACGGAAAACCTAAATCTGGATGGCCGGACGCGGGATTGAACCGTCGTCCTCCCGAATGCGAGTCCAGTGTGCAACAGAGTGAAGGCCTGTTGAATACACAACGAAAAACTTTAGATACTATCTTAAATATCATATTTGTTTGTAGTATCTGCTGTACCTGCGATACAAAGCATTAAAACATAAAATAGCGTACAATAAAAAGCCGATAACTTACACTGCAATTTGCGGAACAATATGTATAAGGCATCACTGGTTACTTAGCAACGTGGTAAAAACTTCCGAAAGTCAAGAACGCATTGGTATTCCTTTATTTCCAACGACCGGATTTGAAAGACTTTGCTGTCATCTTCAGATCTTAAAAAAATTGTATAAAACCCTTTCATTTTGAGATGGAACCTCGCTCCAAGTTGTCACATTAGTGATTTAAATGTAGCACATTTCCAACTGAAAATCAACACGCTTTATAAACAATTTCTGATAACCTGAAGATGACAGCAAAGTCTTACGAAACTATTTGATGTGATACAGAATTATACTGACTCTAGAAAATTTTGCCAAGAAAAACAGATCGCTCCTTCTGACTTCTCAACTTGAGAAAATTAAAATTTAGCAACGAGCATAAATTTTTTGTTATCAGCTTACTTTCGGTATCTAATTAAACCATCGACTTACGTTGCTTATTTTAAGTTTACACTGTAAAATACACTGAAGAGCCAAAGAAACCGGTATATCTGCCTAATATCGTGTTGGGTCCCCGTGGGCACGCAGAAGTGCCGTAACACGACCTGGCATGCACTCGACTAATGTCTGAAATAATGCTGGAGGGAATAGACACCACGAATCATGCAAGGCTGTCCATAAATCCGTAAGAGTACGAAAGGGTGTAGATCTTTTCTGAACTGCACGTTGCTAGGCATCCCAGATATGCTCAATAATATTCATGTCTTGGGAGTTGGGTGGCCAGCGGAAGAGTTTAAACTCAGAAGAGTGTTCCTGGAGCCTCTCTCTAGCAATTCTGCTGAAATTGCCGAAGGCCGTCGGAATGCACAATAGACATGGATGGATGCAGGCGATCTGACAGGATGCTTACGTACGTGTCACCTTTCAGGGTCGTATCCAGACGTATCAGGGGTCCCACGTCACTCCAACTGCACACGCCTCACACAATTACAGTGCCTCTAGCAGCTTGAACAGTCCCCTGCTAACATGCAAGGTCCATGGATTCAAGAGGTTGTCGTCGTACCTGTGCACGTCCATCCGCTCGATACAATTTGAAACGAGACTCTCTGACCAGGCAACACGTTTTGTATCATCAACAGTCCAATGTCGGCTTTGACGGGTCTAGGCGAGGCGTAAAGTCTTATGTCGTGCAGTCATCAAGGGTACACGAGTGGGGCTTCGGCTCCGAATCCCCATATCGATGAAGTTTAGTTGAATGGATTACCCGCTGACACTTTTAGATGGCCCGGCATTGCAATTTGCATCAATTTGCGGAAGGGTTCCACATCTGAACGGTTCTCTTCAGTGGTCGTTGGTCCCGTTCTTGCAGGATCTTTTTCCGGGTGCAACGATGTCGGAGATTTGATGTTTTACCAGATTGTTTGTATTCACGGTATACTCGTGAAATGGTCGTACGAGAAAAGCCCCACTTCATCGCTACCTCGGAGATGCTATGTCCCATCGCTTGTGCTCCGTATATAAAACCATGTTCAAACTCACTTAAATCATGACAGCCTGCCATTGTAGCAGCAGTAACCGATCTAACAACTGCGCCAGCACTTGTCTTATACAGGCGTTGGCAACCGCAACGCCGTATTCAGCCTATTGACATACATCTGTATTTGAATACGCATGCCTGTAAAACTTTCTTTGGCGCTTCACTGTATAACATATTTAAAAGATAATTAAAATAAAGTAAGAAGCCAGTAAATCGCTGTTACACTGCCCTTTTAAGGCCATCTGCGTGTACAGCACGCTGCCGGTTACTTAGCAGCATGCAGAATGTCGATAACCGTCAAAGATGTTACGATGGAATCAGGTATGCGTAGATGTCTGCTATAAAGTGCTGTTTGCAGTATGAGTGGCACATAGAAATAGTGGTTAAGTACGATGTAGCTGTTAAGTAGTGCTATAAAGTTGCTTATTTTAATTTACGTTGTAGAATATAACACATTAAAACAAAAAACATAAAGTAAGAGGGCAATGACATCTATATTGCATTGTCCCCTACAGGAGCATCCGCATGTGCATGACGCTGGCGGTTACTTAGCAAAGTGCGTCACTGAAAGCTGCTGTTAAGCCGTTCCTCAATACACATTTTCTAATTTTCTATCAGCAGGATATGCTAAAGATATTATCTAAAATTCCGATTGCGGGAATGAAGTGCTATCAGGTTTCGTCTCTACTTCAGTATAGCTGTGGCAGCGCTACCAGAAGCTGCATCTCACCTTAGATGCATTTCTGCAAGCTCCCGTAGCGAGTCATGCTCTAACTTCGATCTCCTAACATTGTTACACTGCTAGACAGTGAGAGCTGTAAAGTGGACGACTAATGTGCAGAATGACTTGTTAAAATTGGTTACCTTAGTATTATAAACTCTGAAAACCAGTACCTGACAATTTAAAAATATTCATCCACAATTAAACAGTTTACTCTGATATATATCATCAGCACAATGAGTATGTTCATCTGTTGCCTACAAACTGTAATTGGCATGAGTTTCTTCTTCGCCATCAGCTTAAATACAATACACAAGTGGATAGTTTCATCCAAAAAACAGACAGTATTACAAATGGACCAAAACAGGAAAATTATTCATAGAGTCTTTTGAAGAATGGGTTAATTCATTTCGTTCTTTTTAATGGCACATTTAGGTATATTAACTCTTAATGAAACAATCTCCACAGTCGGAGCTAGAAACTTACAATGACACGCTAAACAAAATGAGTGTTCAAAATCATAATACTATAGAAAATATAGCATACTCAGCACAATTTAAATTTTAAAAAAAGGAGACGGTCCATGTAATATGCAGTCAGAGTAACAACAACAAAATTCTTCATCAGAACTAGAACATGCAAAGGGCACACTATTAGTTCTTAGTACACACACCTACAAAGCTCTTACGTTAGCGTGGTTAGTAGTAGCTATGCAGTAAACCATATACAGATAGGCAATGTAGGGGTATAACTAACACACGAGACACATCACACACTGACATGTGGAGCCATCCAACTGGCACGCAATAGATATGCCATCTGGTGGCTGTGGTAAAATATGTTGTACCTAGCACCAGCCGACCGCGCACTTTTTTCTTCCAACACGGTACAGCTCCTGAACATGAAATACCCAAATTACCCTATGGTAACAAAACTAAATATGCCGAAGGGTAGGAACACAGCAGTCAGTCGCAATCCCATAAGTCTTCTATATCCTGATTTCAGCTACAAATAGTGATTTACAATTGAACAAACTCGTGGCATTACATGTCACAATAAGACCTTACTGGCGCGAGTTTTTTGGATTGATAGTCACTCAAATGCACTGGATGTGGCTGAAATCCGGATATGCAAGGACAATAAAAATGAATGGGGTTCCAAACAATCGCTGTTTTCCTGTCCTACCTTACTGTCTACAGCCTCTGAGCACAGTAGTTTCTTACCGAATCAAAGTTGTATGAACCAAAACCTGATCATTCGTGGCTGAGCGTAATTAATCCGATGTTGCGCCGCCTGCAAATAGTTTAATCATTAGGCTATACTTTCACATGGAAATACAGTCAGTCTGGACCTAGCACGTCAGAACACGGTAGAAGAATCAGTGAAGTAAGTAGCTAATTCTTTAAACTTGATACTATAAAAAAACAAGGGAAATCAGTAGAGAGTTCGGTAGACTGTATCAGGTAAATAAGTGTTGATTCATATGCATGGGCAGGTGACGACTGTGCCAATAAGGTCATTCTACAAGTAGCAGAACGACGAGCACTTGATGTATTTTTGCGGGGACTACCACCTGGCACGTGACAAAAACTGCTCATGGAATAGCTGAAAACTTTGGATGAAACCGTAGCATCTTCGGCAGCATTGTCTCAGTGACTAGGCCAAGGAACAATCGAGTACTTTTTGATATGGAGCTCATACGTTACAGATGTGGCTCTCCGGCCCTCATTGAGTGATTTCGTAGGAATACCAGCGTCAGAGGTACAAACAGATGGCGCATTCCATCCAGAAACTGCCCGAAAACCTGTGGAAGGTTCATAATGTTTCTATGGAAAGACTATAAATATTCAGCTACAAACGTAGCGGTTGTTAGGCATGTAAATTAAGCATCAATAAGTAATGCGGCGCAGCTCGTGGTCTTGCGGTAGCGTTCTCGCTTCCCATTCATGGGGTCCCGACTTCGATTCCCGGTGGAGGCAGGGATTTGTTTCTGCCTCGAGATGACTGGGTGTTGTTGTGTCGTCTTCATCATCATTTATTTATCCCCATTACGCTCGGAGGACGGCAATGGCAAACCACCTCCACTAGTACCTTGCCTAGTTCAGCGGTGCGGGTGTCCTGCATCGTCCCCTACCCTCCTCGGAGTATGGGACCTCAAACATACATGTAATATGGCACTAATGCCTATGTTATCTAGTGATTGATGCCGTATGGCAAGGTTTAGTTTACGCCTGTAGGGTTTAATTGAATAATATAAATCTCTGTAAATCATTCGCGCAGCATATTCGTAAATCGAAAGACTAAAATGATCAGAATACCGGCTTTAATTTCGAGAAGTCCTGATAAGATTATGAAACGCGACACTTTGTTACTTTAGGTACGTAAATTCTTTCCTTGACATATTCTGGTATTCCTCAATGAGTCTGATGACGAGGAAACCTCAGTAACTAACATGCATAGGTAATGCAACAACGCATTTCTTGCCGTAAAATTACAGTACCTTCATGTTGTTTTCGGCGTACCTTCAATTAACACTGATGTATTTGTGTGATATAATATATCGTCAAAGAGTAGGTTATCTAATGGTCTCGACAAACTCCAATCCGGAAGTGGACTTTCAAAATAATCGCTAATCGTTTTATAATTTCTAATAGCCAGTGAGTACAACGAAAATGACTACAGCGATGTTTGAACTTTGTGTGGAAGTATCTCTGGAAACTAGCAAAGATGCAGATCTCACGAAAAAGTGTGAGCACTGCACGATGCTCCCATTTTGTGAGCATGGGACACAGCTGTGTGAAATCAGTGGCAGGCATTTATCCGGCAATGAAAATGGACAGCTGTGTAAGTTTTTATTGGATACAGGATCAAAGGCATCCGCAGCAGTTCGGGTGTATCTGGTGCCGTAAATTTGAGTCTCCCGACGTTTCAGACTAAGTGGTGTGTGCGGTAGTAGCGTTCACACGCTTGCTTTGACATTAGAGTATTAGAGTAGACAAGAACATGCCATCTGTATATATGTCTGTCCCCCATCATCTACAACAAGCGATGTTTATTGATCAACTGCTCGAGAATGGAATTATAGAAGAAATCACAAGCCCCTGGTGAAAAACGGTCATCATTCTTCCAAAGAAGTACTCAGGCTGATGGTAAGAAGACAGATAGATATTTCTTTGACTATATGTATTGTAACTAATGGACAACAACCGACATCTACCCCATGCCAAATACTACAGTGACCTTAGAAATTCTGGGGCAGCGCTGTTATTTTACCACATGGACTTAGAAAGTGAATACCAACATTTATTAGACCAGATTCTATAGGGTGGCAAACTGAAAGAATTTTTGGTCTGATTATAGTACTGTATTCTCCAAGATAGTCCAGCAGCATGTGGTGCATCAATAAAGGATGTTTGACTTGTTTCATGAGGTGTGATTCGCCTTTTGTTTACAAAAGTGACACCTTGTATTACATGTGGTCCGTCATTTTGGCTACATTGTCAGCTGGGAAGGTATATGAACTAATCCACGACTCGTGCAAGCCATAGAGGATTTCCCAACACCTACAACAGTAACGGAATTACTGTCATATCTTACAGCCAGCAGTTTTGATAGAAAATTCATCCAAATTTTGCCGAGGTGGCAAGAACACTTACACGTTTACTAAAGAAGAGAATTAAGTTGGAATGGATTTCATACTGAAAGCAACAGTTGAGTTATTGAATGAGTTATTGATTACTAGTCCGATCCTTGCTTTTCCTATGAAAAACAAGTTGTATTGTCATGCGGCTTTTGCAACGATGCTCTAGGCCGTATAATTGAATCAAGACATAGGCAGGAAATAACGTCCAATAGCTCACACTTGTAGACAGCAAAATAAAGCAGGAAATAACTATTCAACTACTGAAGAAGAATACTCATTTATGTGTTTTGTATCACCTATTTTAGTTGCTATGTTTGCATGTTAAAGCCATAACAGATCATGCAGCACTTAAATGGCTTCTTGGAATAGAAGATCCAACCAGTCATTTGACCCACTGAGGTTCATTACTAAGCGAATTTGGATCTGATGCTGTACAACATCCAGCAAAGTCTTGTAGGATGTGAGACAGACCAAGTTACAAAATTATGTGCTGTTGAATGCATTAAGGTAAGTGTGGAAAAATGGTGTGGAGCTCAGCCTGTTGATCCAGCCAGACAGCAGTTAACCAGGCGGGTACAGTTCAGCTCTGACAGGGTGCTATACAAGCAAACAAAATGCAGTTGCTTCATAGTTATGCCAGCAAATTATGGAAAGGGAATACTGAGGCAGGCTCATGATTCCTTGTAGCCAGGACATAGTGAATGACGTGCCAAGAAATTCAATGTTGCAGAAAATTATTGAGGAAAAAGAGACATAGAGTGTTTAGTGAAGAATTGCAGTTCTTGTGCTCAAAGTTCTGAGGAGAGTCGTCAGGAAGCCCCAATACAAAGGTTACCTGAGACACATAGGTGATTCCAAATGTTCAGAATGGATTTACTTGACCCTTTGCACAAACACCAGCTGGGAATCGATATTTATTAACTATAATTGATCATTTTCACCTTTTTGGCCACTATCGCCGTACCAAATCAAGAAGCAGAAATGGTGGCACAGGCTACTGTTAACCAATAGTTACGACATTTCAGAACACCAGGCACCTTAATAACTGACCAAGACACCAAATTTCTATACAAGTTACTGCAGCAGTTACGCCGATTATTAGACATAAAGGAGTTACAAACTAGTGCACATCACCAGTAGGCAAACAGCAGAATTGAAGAGTTCTTAGGACAGTGGGGAAAATATTATTACGTAAACAGTAGCAATAATGATTCGGGTGCCCTACTAGCATATGTAATAGCAGTATATAACTCAATTCACGAAAACAACGACTTATTTCCTTATAAGGTGGTTTTTGCCCAAAAAGTGCATACACTTTTTTAAGTGCCAGTCCTGGGATAAGAGGTATCACCCTTTCGATATTTTAGTAAAAGGTTCAACTGCATCTCGCATCAGGTTACAAATGGCAGGAATGCACCCACACCAAAAAACCAAATTTTCAAAGCACCATGTTGGGCTTTGGGCTATGTGCTGAAAGAAATACTAAACTGTTTATTTCGCGTGATCAGGGACTGTTTCAAGTGGTCTAAATGTCATCTCCACCTAGTGTCAAGCTGCAGCGTCTGATTTGAAGCACAGTTTGTCCCGTAGGAAGAATTCGTCATTTTAGGGTAAACCAGAATCACGACCTCGGATTCTTCTGAAGGGGGAAGGGAAGTGGTCGTAGAAATAAGAAAGATAAAGGTGGAACTAGGCATGTGAAGCACGATATTCCTGCTAGTATTATAACCAGTCTCTGTGCTCCTAAGATGCGAAACAGACAGGTACACTAAGAGGGAATTTCGTCTCCCGACAGGGTATGGTCTACTCCCAACCCAGACTAAATTACGAAGAGCAAAGTGAAACAGCTCCATGTCCGGTCATCAAGCGCGAGACAAAGAAGCGGGGGAAAATAATAAGTATCATTGTTGTTGTGTTTTTGAGCTTGGTAGGCAGATGCAAAGTGGTAGAAGCTCTGAAGGCACATCCCTAGAATTGTGGGGCTGTTTTCACGCAGCAGCCGTCCATAGTGATGTGGGAACATCAGTGATGATTCATAGTCGACCTTAACGAATGGGCAGGAGATAATGAAACTCAACAACTTTACGACAGCTTTTGAAAACTGAAATCCATGTTGCCATTCAAGGTTGGGTTGATTGATATTCGATGGAAACAGCAACTACTATCAACACATTTCCATCGTTTTCAGGAGCAGCTGCACTAGACCACGGAATCTGCCCTGTGGATTCGACAGAAAAAAAGGCTTATAATACGGAAGACTCAGGAAAGACTAACACCATGTTACGGGAGGTACAAGCAGACTTGGAAGTGGACCATGGGGCCCTTGAAATACCCTTCATGTTGCTGACATGTCTCGAAAATGTGGTAAACAACTCCCTGCAGTTAAGTAGGTGGCCGCCGCCCTCGTTATTCGCATGTGGGAATCAGTAGTAAATGACGACTGAGACTTTTTAAGACCCAAATAGACAATACGGACACATAGTCGAGGTTTTAACGCACTCTCACCAAAAGTATCACTGACACGCGTAGTGAAATTTCAGAACTGCAGGAAGCTCTCCAGTACACTGGCCATTAGCGCCATTTACTCTCACTTTCTGGAGAGTTCTTGGGATACATAAAATTCGTGTCAAATCCTCACCACTATACTACCATATGGTCAGGGTAGGCATTACGTAAAGAGGGACCTAGTTGAAGTTATGGGTGCGTATACCATTAATATGTAAATATTGCCAGTTTGATTGTTTTGCTATCCAGATCTGCCCAATGGCCTGGGTAGCACTGCAGAAATTTGTGCACTTAGGAGTTACAAGAAATGTTATTGGTATTGCCCAATAGGAAGTCACATATCCTACTTTCCACATCGGAATTACTGCAGTGCCGAACTGTGTCAGTCACTTTCTGCCCCAGAAATCAGAAACACATGTTTCCTGAGTCATGTAAGCACACTTTGTTTCGCCCTGAGAAGCCTGTGACCTAATTCCACGGGGAGATCGTTAGAAGTGAACCCGAATTCTCTCAAAATACAGTCACACTGGCTATTCTCTGTGCTAAACTCAGTAGTTGCCATTTGCACCTGCTACTAAAAATATCACACAGGAAACAGAACTACAGGGTGCGAGTTTGTTGATAAAGTTCACAACGCGTCATTTCAGGAGCTTCTTTCCCGTTACACATCACCGTCACCGGAACCACAACTCTAAACACCAACTATGCAGTCCTTCAAAATTCTGCCCAAGGAAAACCTAACCCACTTATAAGACCTGCTAGATACAACTCTTCTTGTTTCGCTGGATCAGACAAAAGCCACGGGGCCGAGTGATGATGGAACACCTGCTCGGCCATGTAACAAAATATCAGGCCAAATATCGCCACTGCTTCAACACCATAGGATCTTCCACCTCAGCCTTTTGCATAATTTTGATGGCAAAAAGTACTGTGTACTGCCACCACAGACGGAGAGTTGCCCAAATCCTATCCTTATTATCCTTTAACCAGCGGATCCATAAAAGTCACGTCGGCACTAGTGGCTCAATGCCAGTGAGTGAACCAAAATGGTGAAAACAAAACAAGGGACGCAGAGACTCGTCTTTCAGCATCGCAGCGATATGGTGTACAGAGTAATACAAAAACTGAAGAAGGACGCGAAAAAGCGGTGAACTCACAAACGGAGTGTTCACCCCGAATAAGTGCATTAGAATGTAAAGCGTAGAAACTATGATGTGTAAATCGGTGTCTCTGTTGCAGCCAGATTCTTGGGCAGTAATTCGATGTTCCGGATTAATCTGAGGAGGGGAGAAATGTAGCGGCAAAGACGTTCAGCCGCACGGGAAGCAAACAAATGTAATCAGGCCGTAGCCACAGGCTTCTAGCTGGTCAAAGGTCCTGCCTACATAGCAATGTCAACATAAGCCACCATTTTCATTCCCATAACCCGTTGGCTGAGTCTGTTACATTGACCTACTGCCACATGCTAACAGACAGGTCCTAATCATCTGCCTCTGTTCCATAGATTCCAAATGACAAAGTCTTCCCATACTCTCTGTCCTGGACAGCGGTGTTTAAATCCCCACGTCCAGCCTGTCGTCAGTGACACAGCTTGGCCACACTGTGTTGAACAACCTACGCCCATCAGCACCGGAGTTCATTCTGCAACCATGACCGCAGTCTGCAATCCTTGAACCAACGACTATCATCTGCCGGGCACCCAGCAATCGCCGACTTTTCCATGATTTATGCCAGTTAGCTCCAGTTAGCTTCTGACATGGGGAATCATTTTTGCTCGGCTCACCTGAAACGCTTTCCTCCATTCGCCTTCTTTGACAAGGCTGTAGGTAGAACGAGAGAACAAGGGTGACTCCTTACAAGAGGAGTCATCATTTACCACTGCAGATGATTTTCATTCAAAACTGAAGCAGTGGTTGGGATGAAACCTGGGACCCAGGACTTGTTGATTGATAGTCAGTGACACCACCCCTGGATCCCATTAGAGGTTTGTGACGTGGAACCTAACGTATTCCAAAATTAGACCATCCTGTTTTAGCATTTCCACAGTACAGTTCTAACTTAGCACCTTAGGACTTCCAAACACTGAGATTATGAAGAGCGGCCTATATGTACCAACATTTTCAAGATCCACATTGTGTGGTCAAAGACGTAAGACAAGGGCTAGTCACAGCTGGTTAGGTTTCTCACAGGCACACTCTGTAGGCTCTTGTTCATCGTTAGTGTAACTGCATAGTGAATCGTGGTCACTCTGCGTAAAACTGACGATAAGTATCTGAAATCTTGCTCTATTTAACTTTGTCACTTTGCTGTCAATGCCGATGAAAATAAACTGGAGGCAGAATGACCCGATGAGCTGTAGGGAAGTCAAGGTCATCACATACACGCACTTCCAATAGAGGTGAGAAGTCATCTCCTAATAGAATAGATCCTCCCATCTACGGAAAAGTGAAGCCTGTGTTTCTTGAGGAATGGACGCGCGTAAAGAAAATGGAAATTATATTTAAATAGCTCACAGATTCAATTACGTCTAGCATTTAATGCTGGAGGCAACCACGTTTCTACCACCACTTCATCAGCGAAAATATGTTGTTCACACTAAATGGCCATTAATATGGCCGCAGTTTAGCTTCAGACTAAAAGAGGCATAAATTCAAGAACGAAGATAGCTAAGTGATGCCACACTTACGTAAACAAGAACAGAAATATTTAAAAAAAAATTATTTCCACTTGTAGTTTCCGACACTGGCCGTTCTCAAGTGGATCTACATAACAGATGAGGAGGAACAGACGTATTACCGCCTGACTGGCCACACACAAAACAAATGGAAACGGTCGAAGGTTCTGCCTGACATCACTTCCCATCTGGGACAACCCAAGTGTAACATACATTACACTACTCGCAACCAATGAGTAGATGTGCGTAATTTTAAGAGGACGGGAAAAGAATGATCTGTAGTAGCGGTCCTTTATCTAGACCCATTTATTGGCCTTGACAGTTAAACTGTATCTTCCCTGAGTCTAATCACTCGTGGCACGGCCTGTGCTAATTTCATTTCTGTACTTTCCAGCCGATATACTGAGGTGATCCCAAGACAAGATACGAGGCGTCACATGGGCAGCTTAAGTACTTCTTATGTGCTCCTCTAGCTCCAAGTCAGTTCTGTAATGATGATTAGGGATACTTGTTTCATTACTGTGTTACTGAAATATAATTTTTGTCGATTTCGCCTTTAGAAATGTTGATATCTTCTTAGGATCTTCGGAATGAAGGAATAATGGAAATTATGTCATGAAGTAGTGGGGAGCAACAGGAAATGCCGAAGGCGATCGTGACTGAATTGAGGAGAACGAAATTTCACTAGAACGGAACTTGGTGGTAGCCTCACTTTGTGCAGTTCTTTTGAGCTATATAGCTCGCAATCCTTCCCAGAAGTTCTATGATGTTACATGCTATTTCGTAAAAATGCATATTTCTAATATCACCACACGTTTTCCTTACTACAAAAATCCCGTGTATCAAAATTTTTACGAGCGGTCTAAGGCGCTGCAGTTACGGACTGTGCGGCTGGTCCCGGCAGAGGTTCAAGTTCTCCCTCGGTCATGGGTGTGTGTGTTTGTCCTTACGATAATTTAGGTTAAGTAGTGTGTAAGCTTAGGGACTGATGACCTTAGCAGTTAATTCCCATAAGATTTCACATACATTTGAACATTTTTTTCAAAATTGTTCTTAAGATCAACGAAGTACCACCTAGTTTGATCACATCTACATACAGTAAAAACTAAATAAATTACGCTTCTCTGCGTTGCCTCTCAACATAACAAGTTCAGATTAAAGGAATCAATGATGTGAAGTCATAGTTTGGTAAATGAGAGAAACGCAATATTCTAATGATTAGAATTAGTAGTTGATTCTGTCTATGAGATTTCTTCACAAGTTTTTTCTTCACAGTGCAACTGCTAAAAACGTTTTTCAGTACCATAGACAACATGAACAGCTACAGACGTGATGACCACACAAGGGGAGCATTTATTAGTGTAATGACATAATACAAACAATATATTTTTTTTATATTTATTTCAAATAATTGCTGATCACTACATTCTAAATTACAATTTTAATAGCTACATTCTAGCACAACAGTCAATCTGTTTGTGTCACATGAATAACGGCCGTAGTTTTATTCTTTACTTATTTCTTGGCTTCTGACATAGACAGCCACGTAAATAACCGCATACCAAATTAATATTTCTTAGGTGCAACTTTTATTCCTGTTATACTGCTTTCCTCACAGCACAGGTTACGTCAAAAGTGAACAAAGTTAGCAGTAAGCCGCTTTGAAAAGCTTGAGTCGAACGAGACATATAGTTCTTACAGTCGTCTTTTATCACAGACGTATTGGTCCAGAAAGTCAAAAGGTGTCGGTTTATGAAAGAGATGCATTTGTCACAGAACTGTTTTCGTGAATTTTTACTACCAAGCAATAAAAGCGAACTAGTTGAACGTACGTGAGTCATTCAGACCTTTGTCAGACGTGGCGCATGGAGAAATGTAATCCAATCTTAGGCATGAAGAGCAATGGCCTTCGGTTTCTTTGCTGGTGCACCTGACGCTAGTTTCTTACTGACTTTAGCAACGGCCTTGTCTGCCTCTTCAGATGAGGAATCGTCGTCTTCTTGAGAAGAACTGTCCGAAGACGAGCTGTCCGCCTCCTTGCAGTTGGCGGACCACGGGTAATCGCACACTTTGAGCTCCGCGTTGAAGTGCAGGTTGGCGGGGCACTGCTTGACCGCTGCGACGCCCGATGCTTCGCACTGCAGGAAGCTGCCGCAGTCATCAGGGTTGGGGAACGGCTCTCCCGCACCGCTGCAGCCCGCGTTTGCAACCAGCACCTATAAATGGAAAAGCAGTGAGTAAAAGCTTCTGTCAGTGGAGCGAAAAAGGAAAAGTAGATATTTTTCCTAGTACAAAGGTCAACATCCATAACTTACAGGAAGGTAACTTACAGGTTGTGGATAAATTTAAGAGATGTAGCTGAAGGATGGTACGAAATTCTTCTAGATCTCATGTATGGGGAGAAAAATGTAAAATAAGGCTATGGCTTTGGAAAAAAACTGATTTTTTTTTTGACGAAACCTTTTAAATGATAGTAGCAATGACGTAAAGCCTGTGACATATTAGGGAATTTGAAATACAATTCACTTCGCTTATCAGGTATTGTCTCTTCCACCTGTCACACATCTCAACACATTTGCGGCATTGATGCTTTTTGAGTTCAATAAGGCGACGTTGGTAACCCTCGATAAACACGTACTTTTCCTGTCTCAAGCACTGCCCTTCAGAGTCGCAATTTACTTACTACAGAGTCACTAGAGAGAGGGAGGACTGAAACACAAATACGAGGGTTGACTGAAAAGTGGTCCCTCCATCTTCGTAACTCTTCAACAGTTGGCAGCATTGGTATGTGGCAGATACTGGCTTGTTCTGTAGCCTCTTCTCTACAGCTCCAATCAGCGGGAAGTCTTAACACTGAACAGTTGTGTTGTTACAGTGTAAAGTATGGAGCCCTGCGGAGACGGTCGGTCAATGCGATTTAAGCTACGTGCAGTCATTGAATTCTTGACGGCAGATGGTGTCACCCCAAAGGAGATTCATCAGAGAATGAAAGCAGTTTATGGTGATTGTGTACATGTGAGTACCCTGCGTCGTTGGGCGAGTAAGATGTTGAGGCGGGAACATCTGACCTGCGTGACAAACAAAGAGTTGGAGGTCTTGCGACAGCAACCACCGAGTTTCACAAGCTGACAGATTGATTCAGGACGGTCGTCGTATCACTCAGAGAGAAATTGCAAGCACAACTGGCATTTCACAAGAACGTGTGGGTCACACTATTGCTTTGCTTGGCTATCGGATCTGTGCACAATGGTTACCTCAGATGGCCCACCTCAACATCTTTAAACTTTTCCCAGTATGCTCTTCCCCCTGTGATTCTTGACAGAGTGTTCGCTACTGTCATCTGAAATTTGTTGCAGAGCTCAATTAGTCTTTCTTCTCTCTCATTTCTACTATGATACCCATACTCTGCTACAACAATTCCTTCTACTCCTTCGCGCTTAGCCGCGTTGCAATGCAATAATACTATTAGTGTCAAGTCTTCCTCGACATACTCAATTACCAGTTCAGTACCCTCCCATACTTTCTCCATCTCTTCATCTTTAACACCACGTTCAGACTTCTGTAATTCCATGCTGAGATTCCCAGGAAGTTATCTCGGGGTGGTTATTCCATCTTTCACTCACGGTCACCTCCCCCTTGGTAATCTCCTCCTGAGATCCG
Source organism: Schistocerca nitens (assembly GCF_023898315.1). NCBI lineage: Eukaryota > Metazoa > Arthropoda > Insecta > Orthoptera > Acrididae > Schistocerca > Schistocerca nitens. The sequence goes on along the minus strand of NC_064619.1, from coordinate 543,675,986 downwards.
AATGCGGGAGTAATCCAGACTCTTTCCCAATGGAGAAAGCATCATGATCATTTTTTTACGTAATAGGCCACACGTCCTGTGGATACACATTATCTGTTTTTCACTCAGTACTGTCCATTGCCTTTAGCATCCTCATGCCGTCGATCATTGCTGATTCCTCCGCCATTTGGGTACAGTTTCCCGTCCCAAGAGCAAGAGAGTGCCCTGAACATCTGTCCACTCTTCCGCCTTCTTTGACCAGACCGTTGGTAGAACGAGGGTGACTTCTTATCCCAGAAGTCTTGGGCCATGATTACTTACGATTTTTATTCAAAATATGACCAGGGTTCGAATCCGGAACGAAGGACGTTGTGGTTAATAGTCAAGGACGCCATCCCTGAATCACGGGTGAACTATAAATGCTCCCATACCGTAACACCACCTCTGTCCTTTACTGTTGGTACTACACGTAACTGCAGCTAATGTTCTCTAGGCATTCGCCACACTCTAACCCTTCCATCGGACTTCCAGCGGTTCTATCCTGATTCGTCACTCTAGATTACTCGTTCCTGTCATCCACTGTCCAGTTTCGTCGCTTCTTAGACCACCTCAGTGGACGGACTGTAGTGACTATAGAAGTGTGACTTATGAGAAACGGTTTGACCATTGTGTCCCATTGTTTTTAACTTCATCTGCGCAGTCAGTGCCAGTCTGACCTCACTTAATACTTCGCAACTGACGGGTGACTGCTTCCGCAGATTTCTTGCGATGTTTTACAACCACTCACCGCAAAGTCCGACGGCACATTATGTCTTGTTTTAGTAACGTCTGTTTCTCGCGTCTCAACTTCATATTCACGTTGCCAACAGTCCACGTGAGGCCTGTTAGAAGTGACACAGGTTTCACTGTAGTAAAATTTTTCTGTTCAATTGTTTCATACAACCAATTCTGATGTGTTGATAAAAAAATATTCACTTTCAGAAAAACATAAAAAAAGCTTTTCTCATTCGACTCGTTCCTGGCAATATGAGATAAGTCAATTTCATTGCGTCTTCGCTGGAAAAAAATCTCGTTTGTGAATCAATCTGCGTCTGTTCCTAAGTATAAGTTATGTAAAATCTTTGTGAAATGCGACAAAGTTTTCTTACTACGTCTATTGATTCGTTCCCGTATAACACACTGTATACGGTTATAATACAGAAGTAGCATACGAACTACATATTTTTGTGGAAGCAGATCTCGTTTGTGACAAAAGACCCCTGTTTTCCCGCGAGTTAGATTACAAAACAGCTGAGAAACCTAGTAACTTCTGTGCAATCAAGACGAACCTAGAGAAAAACATCTTACGTTCTGAAACATTTAAACTGTTGATGGCAGTGAGAAGACTGATAACTCAGTTTCTGCCGAAGAAAATTCTTACCATATGGTGCTGTCTGAGAGTCGCTGCATGGCTGACAACCACCAGCGAAGCCAGCAGACAGCTTGCAATCAGGAAAACACCTGCAAAGGAAATAAGTTTAACGGTCTACTTGCTTATGTGGTAAACTGGCAAAATTGCGTATTACCGAAATTACAATGAGTGATCTCAATACATTGAGAACGATGTAGGTGTTACGTCCATTGATAATTGCTTATAAATGAAAAAAGTTTCTTAATGGAGTGTACAGAATAGTTTTAAAGTTGTTATCAATTTTTATCACACAGTCAGGGTGTACAGCAAACGGAATGGAATTTAATGAAATATTTTCTTATCCTTAGAATACGGGCTGACATAGCCCCGGGAAGGGAGAGTCCTGCTTGTGTATGTGTCTCCTCACCAGTCGTTATTTGTTTCACAAACGAACCCTGTTCTCTGATCAAAGTCAAAGTGATTTAAAGCAATGACCTGCTCATTAATAATACCTTAAAAATCGGTGAAAACTGATGTCTTTGGTGAATCGTTACATTTAGCCGCATGAGTGTAAAACTAAATGAGTTCCAAAAAAATGCAAACATTATAGCTGCTCTCTTGTGGTGGTTGCTTGTAGTCCATTGAGAACATTTTTAACCACCTTGTAAATCTGTTGTTTTCAATGCACTCCCACAGATTATTTCTCACACTGCATTCTAGGCTACCGATTACATTAGGGACTGTGATCGTAACATGGTAATTCAGCAAATGACATCGGTTGTAAACTACTTTTTTATATTCCGAACAAGACAAAAAAATTCACAGCCCACTATTACAGGCTGCATGCTCCCTTAACATACTCTATACCACGTATTATAAAAACAATATTTCCAGAATCTGAATGTAAAACAAAGTTCGAAGTTTCAACATCGTATAGAAAGCAGTACTTGCGTCGACATCGAAACGAATGTCATAAATTTACTGTATTGCTCAAGTATCTTGTTGTCCTAGCTCATAAGCCGCAGGAATAACCTACTGAATTTCTTGGCCTTTTATTCACTAACGTCGATATAACAAATTCTTACTTTGTTCCATAATGCATGAGTTAGGAGGACATTAGTTATGAAAAGTTCTGTTTCTCTTGAGGCAATTCTAGTATAGCCTTTCTCAAGATATCAAGTATCAAATTTGTGGTAAACGGAAGCTTCGATGGAATTCTGAGGCATATTGTCTTACGTCAGTCAGTTTCCGAGAACCGTCGGAGCCCAGCACCAGTAAAGTCTTAGTACGTTACAAAATTTAGTGCAAAGAAAGGTGCGTTAAAAGTTCAATCGTATGCGGCTTACAGGAGGCCAGCTCCGAGAACTTACCCCTCATGATGGTCGTTCTCTGCGGTCCGTCTGGATGACCCTCCCTCGTTTTTGACGAGCTTAAATACCCGTTTTGTGCGTCACGAATCCTGATAGAGCAAAATAGAAGCAGAGATACCGACAGATAAGGCTTAAACGTTCTCTAACTGAAGATTTAGTTATCATTACTATTCGAATACATCAAAAGCTACTTAATCCTTCAAACACTTCAAAGCGAATTAATTTTGACGTGATTGGGGAAAACAGCGCTATCGCTAATAGGTTGCGCAAAAGGCGTGGCTTTGGCAGCAGCGGTACGTGTTTTCTTCGACACGTTGTCTGACTCGCTCACTTTACACAGCACGGTGTTTACGGGTAAGCAGTTGCACAAAGTTAAAAAATAGAAGATGACTATTATTATGCAGAAGTTACTTTCTGGCTGAGAATTACATTAGATTCAAGCTGTTACGTACGTCAATTCTATGTAACTCACATATAAAAAATACAAATGTATTATTATGTCTATAGTGTCCTCACCACCCAGGTCAATGGTAAAAGGAAGGATGGCAGGATAATCTTCAATGTTCTGTTGCGAAAACATTATTGGAAAAGAGATTCCTGACTGACTGAACGTGTGTGCAAGTGGATATGAGTTACGACCCTGTTCACGACGGGCTGTAATAAACCTTTCATTATCAGCTCGAAAAAAAATGAAGCTGCGACCTTGAATGTTGGTTGTGGTATTAGGCCTCTACGTATTTATCCTTCACTACCTCATATTTTTCCCGACAAGGAATGATGTAATAGCAATCTTCATTTTAGGAGATTTGCTTCTGGTTGCTGAAGCAGCGTTCTATCTGGAACAACACCTCATCATCATTCTGGATTCTGGAAATGCCTACCACACAATGGTTGCTTCATCCGATGACAGAGGGAGAATCCACTGGAGGCTACGTCAGGAAAATGTGGGAGATCAGGCAAAATTTGATAATTTACAGAAGCATCATATTTCTATCCTGGGCAGACTGAACCGAGGTGTGGTCGTGGAGCGAAAATACCAATACCTTTCCCAAGTACTTCAGCTTGACAACCTCCCGTTAACCTCGTCAGTAGGTTCCGGTAATATGTTCTTTAGACGATCTTCCGCAGCACCACACCACGGACGTCACAACAAACTTTATTTCTTTCTAAAATTGTAATAATTTGTTTGTATAAAACTGTTTATCACATTACCGATTTCCGTCCCTTTCGGATAATTCCTACGTCCCCCCACCCTCTCCCTCGCTCTCTCTCTCTCTTGGAGTTTGTTAAATGACACTAGTTACACGATTTCATGATGTTCAAAGTGCATAACTAGAACTGTTACATATCACGACAAATTGCCAGAACCGATTATGTGAAAATTACATGATGCAATAAATTATTATAGAAACATGAAAAGGGCTGCTTACCTCCGTTTCGCAATTATCATTTTTTATAAATGGCGCAGATTTGTAACATTGGAAAATTAGGCTCAATGATCTTACTGCCGCCACAGTCCATATTTTCACACTTTTGTTGCCAAAATATATCATTCTGCAGAGTTTTTATCAAATTATTAAGACACATTATCTAACTACCTGTTTCGACGCATCATATGCCACACGCTTCTCCACTTCACACACGAACTAAACCTTTAGTAGCTTGAAATAATACTAGGTCAGAATACACCTCTCACTGTATTCATGTATACCGTTTCTTTCAGTATCCCATAATTTGCTGCCCTGAATTATTTACAAGTTTAACTCTGTAATAGAACTTTTTCTTTGATTCTTCAACCCTTTTTCCCTTGCTTCTATTTATTTTACATGATTGACGTTGTGTTACATTTTTATTCAATTCAACGTTCAGCTTATAATGCCCCATCATTTGTTCTCCATAAAGCGTAAGTGCAAACTGATGACTTTCCCGTAAACTGTAAAGTTTGTAGTATTCCATATGACTGGATTTCAAGAAACTAAGTCTAAAATGACAAATAGCATAACAAACAAACTACTCTCAGAAGCTCCAAAGTCGAAAAAGGCATTTCAAGTTATTTCGTGTATCTTTAGTGAGGCTAAAGTGTAGTCACTAAGTAGAGTACTGTCAGTTTATGTGCTGTGTATCACCTTCGTGGAGCTGCTTGAGTGATTTTGGTTATTCGTTGCTCTGAAGGAACGTCCTTTTAACGCTTTACCAAACGACATTGTGACATTAATGTCGCATATCGGTGCACGCTATTGGTTCATATTCATGGATAATTTTATTTATAGTGTACTGGGCACATTTGCTAGGAGTGCAGCTTTCCATTTTTCTCAGTGGAAGGTGTTTTCCTGTTGTGGTGTCTGGGTTCTCTTTGTCAGGAAGAGGCAATGAACGAACCTCATGAGGAAAGGGAGCATTCTACGTGGAAATAAGGCTGCAGTTAATTTCATGCTTTTGTCAGCAGAGCCGGTGCATTTCTTAGCCCTGAGCGAAAGGCGCCATGCTGCCAGTTCTGTTCGGACATCACCATTGAGACGTTACCCATCCAGTGTGAAAAGGTCCAGTCTTTCGCTCCAAACATTGGTGTTTCCAGTAGAATTGAAAGGGGACATCTTGAGCGCGAGGTCGAATGTTCAATCTTTAGTAAGGCTTATTTGAAAGTGTTGTGTTACAAATTATGATAGGAAAAATAGTAGCTGCTAATGGCATACCATGTGCATCAGGACAGCGACAGAAAAGCGAATTTGCGGCATGAGCAGAAATGAACCTCCTATGGGATGTATGTACTACACTTCACAAAACGGACATCGCCGACCTTCAAGAAATGTTCAAAACAAACCTTTAACTTCCACCGTGAACACCGAATGAAAAATGAGGGGCAACAGTGATCACAAATCTTCGGACCAGTAAGATCGAAGGCGAACTGTTAACACGGTGCTTACACTGGTCAACGTTAGATTGACACTGTATTCTCTTTTGAGCGGTGCATTCCGCCCCGACTTAAGTTTTGTGGAAGTTTTGTTGACAGCGGTGAGCGGCCGCTTCGAGCATCACCGTTGGAGGAACTCTTTGATCGAGAGGGTATTCGGCGAATACAAATTTGGAGGTCAGTACGCCCGTGTAACATTATGCCTTCTAACACCATAACGCCCGGACCACCAAAACGATTCTGTCTGTCAATGCTACTGGGTGTATTGTGTGTTGTCGCCTCATCTCTGGATACATACCATCGTGTGCGCATGTCAACGGAACACAACGTACTCATCAACGGGCAAACAGACCACTCCGATGCGGCAGAGGTGTGCCCCCCGTGGAGGGTGAGATTCCGTGTCATACAGATTTGTTAAATGTGGTTGCAATTGCACCCGCTGTCTGTCGCTTGTCTCTTCTTGCCTTTTGCACAATGTAGCGGTCACCTGCTAATGTGGTTAACCGTGTCGGCCATCTCCTCTCCTTCAGCAAGCAGTGCCGGGGGCTCGGAACGCTCCACCTGCACGTAAAACAACGCCGTGAGCAATCCCAAACTTCTTAGCTACACCTGTCACAGTTTGTCCATCTTCCAGTTCTCCAATCATTTTTCCTAGTGTGAAATGTTCCAAATGTTGTAATGAAGAACACAATCCCAATGTACCGTAAATGTACGCGTATTAACACGCATTGTCTTTTTTTTTCTCGTTCCTTCAACTGCCTCGTGTTGCCCCTTTCCCCGCTATGGGCCCACTGACGTTAAGTTCTGTGCACGACTGGGACCCCTTTGGCAACACGCCCCAGTATTTTCGTTCATTTTCATCAGGTGGTTAATATGTTATGTTACTGTGTCGTCCTTAAGTTTGACAGAGGAGTGTTTAACTTGGTGTAGACCCAAGCTCCTGGATCACACTATGACGGCAATATCGTTGAGCACAGCGGCCAATGTAATCGATCAGTTGTGTTAAGAATTCATGAAAATGAACGAGTTTTCCTCTCACTCGCCTTTTATGATCAAAGTTTTGTTTTATAAAGACCGCTGCACTTACGCACTTCGACTCTGATCGATAATTGGGACCCAACTTTCAATATATAAGTATTAAGTAATTATCAAAATTATTTTCAGAGTAACTAAAAGTTTGATGTCTGATACCACAGGCCACATTTTCTTGTAGCTCGTAAGGCCGTTTGCCACATACTCTTCAAACAGACAATCCCATCACAGGAATCTTTTGTGACGGAAAAGCAGGTTGGCTTAGAGCCTGTAATATTAGTTTATTAACAATAATCCTGTTTTACTTTGCTGTCAGATCGACCAGCAAGTGGATTACTTTGTACAATAATTCGAGGCATTCTGCCTCTCAGGTAATCATTTGCGCATTATTCACCCACTGATTGCGGGAAAAGGATCGTACACGTAGGTAACGAATTAGGAAAAATTGTTCAGCAGAAATGTGAAATGATACGTATTTGCTTTACACCCCCATTAGACACGGACAGGGCAGAAAGAGAAGATTGGAATATAGACGTAGAGCCTGCGACGAAGAGTTTTCGACAGATGGTTGCTTTTTTACCGCCCCGTTGACGACGAAACGGCTTTCATGCTGAATGAATAAAAGTGTGAAACACTACGCGCCATCCGTGTGAGAAAATTCAAAGATAATTGTCATTAATTTGGTTGTTACCACGTTTTACCGTTTTACTAGATATCATGTGACACGTGTTCATTTCAAAATTAAACACAAAATTGGCAGTTAGTGCTATAAATAAATACAATGGCGTGCAAAATTTAGGAATGAAAGAAACTTTCGCATGATGTGTCACAACCAAGTAACATAGCTCTATGAAACTTGGACCAGACCAAGAAAGAACTGCTACAATATAGCATAGAAGGTAAATTAAAAAACTACACCACGAAACGCACAGAGATGACACTTTCATTCAAAGACACCACGATTTCTAATGGCCAACTGACATTACAAAAGGCAGAATATGTTTCGTAATAGGAGGTGTGATCACCGCGAACGGCAATACAAGCTCTGCAACGTGGTCCATTGCTGGCCACAAGGCTGGCAAAGAATTATTGTGGTAGGACGTACCATACCTCCAGCAGCGCGGTTGACAACTGATGCATGGACATTGGTGCATGTGACCATGTTGATGTACGTCTCCTCACTCCTTACGTGATCCATGGGATTTAAGTTGGGGGAAAAGGCAGATCAGTAGATTCGTTCCAAGTGCAACTCCACGAGCACCCAGCGATGCGGTCGCGCATTGCCATCCACAGAAATGATGTCAGGGTCGAACGAACCACTGAGATCCGCCCAGAAAAGAAGTGCAATGCCGAAATAACGTTGACCGTTGGGTGTACCGTTACCTAAGGTTTGGAGGTCAGTACGCAGATGCAACATGCAACATTATACCTCTCCACACCCTATCTCCGAGACCACGATCATCTTTGACAATGTTCCAGGCTGCATTACGTTTTACCACCTCTCGCCATATAAGGGTGCGTACTGTACCGTTGGCTCATTACACCTCTGAAGGACATTTTTCCACCAGTTACTATAATAAGCTTGGCTTCTCTCAGGTAGATGATATGCGATAGAGTGGTAGATCGAATAAAAAGATGAACTTTCAAGTATAAGAGGCAAAAAGATTTTATTGAAAACATATTCCAACTATTTACAATACTTGTTAGAGTAGAACAAGCAAAAAGTTTTTATTAATAACATATGCTGTGAACTATTAACAATGTTTCAAAATGGTTCAAATGGCTCTGAGCACTATGGGACTTAATTTCTGAGGTCATCAGTCCCCTAGAACTTAGAACTGCTTAAACCTAACTAACCTAAGGACATCACATACATCCATGCCCGAGCCAGGATTCGAACCTGAGGCCGTAGCGGTCACGCGGTTTCAGACTGTAGCGCCTAGAACCGCTCGGCCACCACGGCCGGCTAACAATGTTTATGAACAAAATTTTTCATCTTGTTATCCGAGGTATACATGTATAAATTTTTCGCATTTCCCACTAGAGAGTAAGCTACTTATAGTTGGAGGTACTTCCAGTGGCAGTAATCGAATTTTTCCATTCATGCAACAGAATCATGGTGTTCCTGTATTGAATTTTTCGCGTGGCGAAATTGGCAGACGTTATCCATTTTTCTGATTATGACATGTTTGTGTTTGTTATATTCTTTCATCGGGACGCAGTGGAATACTTCATTTGTTACATTGTAATGCTTACTTCTCGTCCGTAGATTAAGTCGCAATTCTCGGTTCTTCAGTCCATTCATTTCGTTATTTGTCCGTTTTTCTGCTTCACATGGTGCTCGTTCTCGTTCGTTGGGAATGTAAACGTGCTTCGCGCTCTTTGTCTGTTTATTTTATGGCTGTTCTTTTTTGTTTTCGCCGTTTTGCTTCAGAACTGGCAAGACCTCTACCTCCTTTACGTTTGGCCATTGTCTAAAATATAAATCAAATCAACTGTTTGTTGACAAATATATTAAGTACACTTTACACACTTTTCACACTTTATTTTCTGTTTATATTCAGTCACTGTATCGCTTCGACTACTCACACATTACTGTTTTTATCCACTCACTGCACTACCTTTCGGTTCCGCTCTTCGTCACTAATAAGAAACTGGCATTCGAAACAACGACGGGTCTTGCTTTATATACTCCTACCTCTGAGTATCCCCACCAGTGGCGAATTCCAGAACGTCCACAATGTTCCAGAACATCCCACAACATTCGAGAGTTTTCTGGATTGTTTCACAATGATCTGAGATGTTTCTGGATATTCACGAACATTCGGGAATCTTCCCGAATGTTCCAGACTGTCCTCGCACAGTCCACGACATCCGAGATCGCTGTGAATCAGTCCGGAATATTCTGGTATGTTGTGTAACGCTCTCAAATTCTCTCTAATGTTCTCGAAAGTTCCCGAATACTCTCGAATGTTCCTGAATGTTCTAGAAATTTCTAGAGGCCAAAACTCCTCAGTCCTTATATCTTCAAAATACGCCCTTAAGGTAAAAACGGGAACCTTCTTCGTTGATGATGCATAAATGTCTACCACGCCACGTAACTCCCTTGATCTTACCGGTACTCGTTTCTATGTTTTAGCGGCTTCCACATTGTACGTTACTTTTACAACATATATTGAATACTATATTCTGCATTATTGGATAGCCGGCCGGAGTGGCCGAGCGGTTCTAGACGCTACAGTCTGGAACCGCGCGACCGCTACGGTCGCAGGTTCAAATCCTGCCTCGGGCATGGATGTGTGTGATGTCCTTAGGTTAGTTAGGTTTAAGTAGTTCTAAGTTCTAGGGGACTGATGACCTCAGAAGTTAAGTCCTATAGTGCTCAGAGCCATTTGAACCATTTGAACCATTATTGGATACGGGCACGGCCCGTTCCCAAGTATATCTATAGCAACAGATGTGGATACATCTATAGATGCAGTTGCGAGTGGGTCGTGTCCCTCGCCGGTAGTGCCCAATAAAGTAATTTGACATATAGCCAGGTGGGACAAAGTTCTTCGTCAAATTTATTGAGACTGTAGTGCCCAACAAGATGAAATCGATAGTTACAGATTATCGAGCATTCCAGTGGATGCTGTTTACTGATGAAGCTATTTTCATTCGTGATGGTATCAATAATACTCGTAACTCGCGTCAGTGGTGCAACAAAATGCCACATGCCTTTGTGGAGACACATTTTGAAAAAATGTTTTGCTATTAATGTGCTGTGTAGTATGACAGTCAGGTGATTGGGCATGTTGCATTATCGCATCGTGTTGTCTATCCTGCCTCTTAAAAGAGCATGGTTGCTTTGGATGCAAGAGCAAACATGCACATTTTAGACGTCGAGTGACACATCAGCTAACTGAACATTTCCAGAAACATTAATCGGCAGAAATGGTCACGTTTCTAGGCCATAATCTGCACCATCAGATTTCTCCTAGAAAGAAAAAGTAAGCACAGGAGAGCTTGACACCTCTGAGCGTTTGTTTGCGTTACATTCTAACAGCTGCCTCTATGCAACCAATAAAATTTGGACACGTGTTATATGCGATATCTAATTCGAGATAATCTCCTAAAGTTTTTTATATTCCTCCTGAAATACACTGTACACAATCACAGCAGGAATAATATGGTCCTTCATATTATTTGTTCACTTTGTTTCTGGATTCTGTACAATAGAAACGACATTGTTGATATTTTACCTGGCTTGGGTTTTTTCACCTTGGCGAACAGATTGTCACAGCGCAATATCTCGAGGTTACATTTTTAGATGAAAAATTTAAGTGTTCTTTGACCTTGCAGACCTGTTTTAATACGAGAGTTGCTCTCGACGATTAATAAATAGACACTTTTTACGTTAGGCTAAAGGCAGTGTGTGTGACAGCTGGTATTTATTTGCAGAGGGTTCCCTTTCTTCTTTGTGGCCCTTTGTTTTCTGGGAAAAGATAATTGTCTCCTCTCCCCACAAGCCCTACTCAGCAGCCAAACATAATGTGGATAAATTCTAGAACACCATGCTTCACAGTATTTTCCCTGTTACATGTTAGCAGGTGGCTTTCGCATATAGCGATAAGAATTACTGACACTGTCTCTTGTGTTGCTTGACATTCAAATGTACGCAGATCAGGAACGGCGTTATGACATCTGTCGGCCTTATGTTGAAAAAAGACTTTAAAAGCATACTGCACTACTTGGTAAATGCACGATGGCAAGTGCCTCCAGATTTTAATACGTATGTCTTGAGACTCTAATATAAGGGCACATTATTAGCGGTGTCAGGGGGAGCAACGGGCAGGAATTACTCCAATTCAAATTCATCCTAGATTGAGTGGCATTCATTAGATGGCTTCTTGCAGCTGATATTCGCACATCTTCAACAAGCTCTGTCGAAGCTTTGTCCGCCTGCTTAGCTGGGTGGTAACGTGCTCGCCTCCAATGCAAGCGGGCCCAGGTTCGATTCCCGGCCTAGTTGGAGATTTTCTCTGCTCGAGGACTGGTCGTTGTGCTGTCCTCGCCATCATTTCATCCTCAGTACCGGCGGGCAAGTCCCCAATGTGGCGTCGACTGAAATAAGACTTGTATTTGGCTGCCGAACTGCCCCAGATGGGGCCACCCGGCCAACGATGCCATACTCTCATTTCATTTCATTTGTCGAAGTTCGTGATTTACGTTCAACTGGAGGTTAAGATTTCCTTGGGACATATTGAGTTCGGGGCCTTGCACACCATTTCGTAAAGAGGGTATAGATCATTCTACAGAATACCGAATTCTTGAAGTCAGTTCTAGCAACTTCCACATCTAAGGTTACTGAAAGAGCGTCTTACAACAGTCAGGAAAACTTACGAGGAAGCGTACAGGGATTACACGGGTACAGAAAACGTCTAGCCATGCGATGCAACGACTGTCAACACTTATCAGTCTTTCGCACGTTTCCTTGAGCGTTTTCCTTGAATCGCCTATCCATACGATTTCTTCAATGTTTTCCATCATTGACATCTAGTTGCCGACCCTGCGCTCAGATGTTACATGAGATATATATCTAATAACTACAGCAAATTTGTGTTAATGAACACGGAATATGTTCATCCATCTGCTGTGTACAGTTATAGCGCAGGATGCAATGTCCTACATTTTAAGTTTATTGTTTTTATGCCATATTGCCAACCTTAGTTAGTTAGACATTTGCAAATTCTTTGTATAATAATGGCAATCTCTAGCTATAAAATGGAATGCGTAGGTTTTGTAAATGTGGTACACTTTCACAGCGAAAATATGGCAATATGGCAATTTGCTGAACATTTGTGTTCAAACTCTCTCTCTCTCTCTCTCTCTCTCTCTCTCTCTCTCTCACACACACACACACACACACACACACACACACACACGCTATATAATTACACGTTCAAAAATGCTTCTATGCAATAGGAGTTGTCATGCAGATATGGTTTCAGTTTGTGTGTGCAGTTAATTTATTCTCTATCAAATTCGTTTGATCAGTGGGAAGTAGTCATAAGTTTTTATGACAACATCTAATTGCTGTCTACGCCACTTCAATTTGATTGAATGATAGTGTAAATCATTTTTGCTTGTAGTGTTATATTTATGAATGTTGTTGTTGTTTTCGAATTACGATTGACTGACCACAAAGTTCATAAAGAAGAGACTGTTCTGTAACGCTGTTATCTCTATGGCCAGTGAAAGTAACTGCTCTTGTCACTGTGACCAATGAGAGAACTTGCTCTCGTCATACCTTCCTTTTACACACTTCGATACCCTAAACGCTTTCTTCCCAGTGACGACTTTCCCCAGAATATGATGACATAAAGCGTTAGTGGATCAAAACATAAAAAGGTTGACATTGTCGTTCCCATGACCCTGCCGTAAAAGTTACAGTGCTTAGTTGTCGAAACAAATCTGAACATGTCCCCACCAGTTCAGCTTCATACCAATACAAACACAGAAGAACTGCGAATTTTTTTCTGATATATGGACATACTGTCCTACGCTACTTTTAAGGGTGTGATCATACCGCGTACAGCTTATATGTTTATGTATTGTGTTATATCAAAATTAGTTAAAATTCATCTACAGACGACCAGTTATAAAATTTCTAAATAACTTTACATTTTCAAGCTTTGAATTCTCCATTAAATAATTCTGCTTACATCTTTAGGAATGAGAACTGTTTCTGCTTCTTACCTACGTGCAAGTATGACGTTAATATATAAAAAGGACTGATGATGCTGTTTCATTGTGTACATTTCCTAGGTTTATAACAGTGAACCTTTTTAGTTATATAGAATGAAAACCAGCTGCCAGAGAGTTCTTGTAGCGTAATATTTTAGCATCTCTGGAAGAATATTTTAAGCTATTTTAGCCAAGGCACAAAAAATACCTTTTCTCGGAATTTTCTCACTTAAAAATTTGCAAAATCTAGTTTGGGAATGAAAAATGATATGCCCTTTGTGGAGAGCATTTTGAAATCCATATTGAGAACAACTAAGGCTGTTTTTGGAATCAGTGTTTTATTGCTCTTGTATACATAATTGCTTGCACTATTTTCGAGATAGTGGTAAGCAATGAGATTGATTAGCAACTATTAATATCTATCTTAGTACGTTTCTTGTAAAATGGTCTGAGAGTAGCATATTTGACACGGTATTGAAATATATCATTGTATATGAAGCTGAATACATTTCATAGATTCGATTAACTGTACTTTAATAATTTACAATCTGTGAGAGTTTCAGCTTTTGAGGGCGTTATTTAGAGTCTTATACTCTTTCGTTGAGCATGGAGTAGTTGTGACTAGGCTGCATGTATATGTTATTAGCATTAGCATATGTTATTAACACATACATTGTTGCTTTATAACTTGAACTGCCAAACCAATCTTCTGAATTACTTAGAGTATTAGCACACATCGTTTGTATATTAACTACCTGACTGCTGTGCTATATTATTTGGCTGTTGCCTAAAGACCCCCACATTGTTTAACTAATATCCGAGTTTCCATTTTAGCTCTCATACATATAAATTTAGTGCATAATATCAATTATTAAGTTGAAATATTATACTTGGGTGTTAAATTGTTTGTTTTTTCAATATGGTAACACATTAATTTCTGTAATACGAAATTAGTCCTACTTCTGTTTTTGCTCTAAACATTTCCTTTTCCTTACACATGATTTTCTTTTAGATTCATTTTGTAGTAGAAGACTTTTCGAACTCTTATTAGCGCTGTAATGTATTGCTTCCTTGGGAAAGCAGCTCTTAAAGATTGATAGTCATCCACCTACACATACATTAAAATTAGGATTATTCTCTGTTACATGAAATCCATCCCTCCAGCTAGCTTCATGTAAGACTATGCTGAGTCTCTATTCATAACAAAGTTATGTTTCCCACACTATCACTTTTCAACAACCACATAGGTTGTTAAGCGAGGATAGTAGTAGATAATGGTCAAAAAGCCTCTTCACTACTGCATAAACATTTGGATAATTAAGTGTTCATGTATACATATGATGTCATACATAGTGTCCTACTCTCCTGTGTAATTTTGTAGGGGTTATAAGAGTCAAATAACTTTTCAAAATAGTTTGATTCTTGTGAATCGTTCAGAAAATTAATTTAAAAATCGGTATCAACTATCAATTTTTTTCTGTCAGGCTGCATACTAATGAACAAATTTTTTATAAAAATATTTAAGCATTTCTCAGTGTGAAAATTACGCTGATATAACTGTAAATGATATTACTGTTAGCAGTAATTTAGTAGTGCAGGCTTCCAACCGTTGATATGAGCAGATGCCATTGAATTTAATTGATTCGAAGCTGATGCTACGTTTAACATATGTGCGAACTACTGTATTCTCCATTTATAATTATTTCCGCTCTTCATTCAGTGTCTCTTCAGATTTTCTCATTTAATATGAAGGTATTCCACAATCTAACACCAGTCCAGTTATTCACAACGAATCTGTTTGCTAAAAGAAACTCTATTTTTTTCTATCTTCGCTCTTCCCACGTTCCTCAAATGTCGGCAAATGAACTCATTTCATTTTTTGATTTCTCTCCATAGTAAGCAACTGCACCTTTACAAGTTTCTTTCGACAGCTGCTGTATTTCTCCTAAATATTTTTATATTTTTGTTCTATTTCGGTTCGTTGAGAAAGACTGAGAGACTTAAAATCAGTAGGAAACACAGTGCACTACAAAAATTCTAAACAATGATAGAGTGCTAGTAAACCTAAAACTTTAGATTTAAAGTATTTTCTTCTGAGTACAGTGTAATTTTTTTTTTTTGCGTGCAATGTATACTTACATTGGTTGAAGAAGCCTCATAACGACAATCTCAGTTAAAGTATTCAGGTGTTATTTGCCTCTTGTAAGTGCTGACGAAATTCTCTGTATGTCTTGGCTTTTTAACCGGAAATATCGTAGTCACCTAAAAGGCTACTTTCGTTATCTGTTTTGATTGGAAGATCACCACTCATGAGAACCAATAAAGTGATGCAACTGGACAGTTACACGTATCACAGCTGTATAAAACAGTATTGTCATCTCGTTGCTTACTTAAGCATTTGAAAGTGATGTATAGTGAAACTGGTGTCTTACATGAAGTCAGAAGTATATGGAAAAAATTACAGTTTCTGTTTGCAAGAAGTCAGGCCACGATTCATAAGAAGATATATTATCTCGCGAAACAAATAAAGGATGAGCTTTTAGCTTCCTCAGAAGTGCTGTAAATGTGTCTGCCTGAGTGACATTAGAAACGCTTCATATTTATATAATCTTGAAGCGGAAACTGATTACTGATTTCCATCAGAATTGAGGATGAAGCTTAAATATTTCGTCCAAAAACTTTCAAACAGTTCGTTATCAAATGCATTAATCACATTTAAAACATGCTCAGAAATACGTCTTCCTCGGTTTGAACAATAAAAAAATGCTATCAGACTTGCAGATAAGCACTTACCCCATTTGTGAACTGTATTTAGGCCACTCCAGATTCTCATTAATCAAAGGTTTAATTCAATCTGTGTAATGGAAAACTCCTGTTACACATAAAACGTTTTAGATATATACATAAATCTCTTTGACAAATACTTGCATAGTTCGTTGTGTGGAGACCAAAAGCGCCAACTCATCATCACTCGTAATAATCGTGCCATACTGACCTGAAAAACTAACTGGATTCATTATTTGGTTGCTTCAACCTGATTTTAGAGGTAATTTTCCAGTTAGTGTGCAGCAGGATAGCAAAACCCTGAAACAATAGTGTGTATCCGATAGTTAATGGACTATCTGATCACGATGCGTTATTGATAACAATGAACTGTACAGAACAATTCTTCAGAAGTCTGTTTGAAATTCCGTTACCACCATCTGAAATTTTGTTTTATGGAATTTTGAATCTTCTGAAAATTGTCTTTCCCTAAATTTTGGGAAAACAAAACACATTCAGTTCTGTACAACAAACAGTCTTACAGACAATGGATGTAACACGTGAACAGGAGTCAGTAAGTAGAGAACTCCCAATTTCTGAGTGTATGAATTTATGAACTGAAAGAAGCATATTACAGAGTCGAAAACAAATGGATCAGCCTCCTGAAATATGCTGCATATTTCCTGTAAATAAGTATGGGAAAATTTTCTGTAATAACACACCAGTTAGAAAGAAATCCTGGATTCCACAAAAGCGAGCTGTAAGAATAATATGTGGTATCTTCAAGGAATTAAGATTTTTAACAGCACCATCACAATACTGAGAAATAATCCATCACAATTTGAGAAGAGTAGGGATCTCCATACCTGCAACACTAGAGGAAAAGTATACCTGACAGGTAGGAAAGTAAATTTTAATTCTAACATAAAATCATTTCTCCTGGTCAACTCCTTCTATTCCAAAGAAAAATCTTCATTTTAAAAAATTGAAAAACAAATTAAAATCAAAAATTAAACTGGTTTTTAGTATATGTGAACGAACAATAATATATTTATCAATATTAACATTAACCTTTTATATATATCCACGAATCTGAATCGTTCCATATCATTTCGATAAAAGAATCAATCAAAAGACGTAACTAACTACAGTAACTACTTATGAATTCTTAAGAATTGTTTTACTGTGAGGTACCAAAGCTAATATTCGCTTTAATAGTGTTGTTAAGATTTTACAGCCAAACGACGTGAAGTAAAAATGAAAATTACATTACGGTTAAAGCTCTGATTGGGTAAGGATGGGAATGAAAAGCGTCCACCTCTTCTTGAGAGGATCATCACAATATTCGCCTTCCTTGATTTACAGATACAACGGATACCTGAATGTGTATAACTGGACACTAATATGAACTGCCAGCCTTCCGAATGCGAGTCTAGCGTCGTACCTACGGTGCCACATTAATTCCTGTGACATTACGGTGTGAAAACTGTTTTAATCTGCATTCTTAGACGTTTCAGTTAAACTTCAATGTACTTCAGACAAATGTCTCTCTCTCTCTCTCTCTCTCTCTCTCTCACACACACACACACACACACCACACACGCACACACACACACACGAGCGGGCGCGCGCGCGCACACACACACACACACACACACACACACACACACACACAGGCACACACACATACACACACACACACACACACACACACACACACACACACACACATGTTTTATTTGCTCTCTCTCTCTCTCTCTCTCTTTCAACCTCTCTCAAAGATGTGGAAACCGTAGATTTCTTTGTCACTACGTAACATTTCGTTATTTGTTATTTCCTTTCAAATTTTGAAGTAGCAGGTTAGTAATCACTCTTATTGCTTCAAATAACTTGACGTACTAGTTTCAGCCATCTTTCTCAAACATAACTGATAGTATTTTCCATTTACTTTCACGAAACATGACTCTGAGCTTCCACTTCATGACAATGTCATAATTAATGCAGTGGTAGCCGGATTATCTTACATTATCTGCTGATACTCCTCATTTGATAAAAATAGCTGTTTCACTGGTTTTGTAGGAGTACTGCATTAAAAAAGTTTAGTACAAAAGTATTTTTCAAGCACGATATACACTGAAAAGGTACTTTTGTGTAAGACTTAGGGTCTATATGCTTGCAAGATTCCTCATAATAAAACAGAACGGCAGGAACAATTGTGTTAGTTGTCAGTGGATGCTATACACAACAAAATTAGATTTTTTCTCCTTTTGTGTACACAGTCCACATATTGAATTCCTTCTGGAAAATGATTCACTCTCTGTGATACAGATACGTCATGGTTGCTTCTCAAGAGGTTATGATCAGGTTTTGTGGGCAACAGTAGAAGATTCGTCTTCGGTAACCAAATAGTATAAATGGTTTAATTTTAATATCTTTTGTAATCTTAATAATTTTGTGGTTATAAATATGAAGTCAATTTAAGTGTAACTATTTCCTTTCGTGAGAACAGCCTTATCTGAGCCTCCCCAGACGTAAAAATCTCAAGTGCAGGATTGGTTCCCAAAAGCATAAAAATGATGCATCAAATTGATTCAGCAGAGAAATGTTGTACTGAAGTAATTGCACTTCTGACTATTCAAATATATCACTATGGACATTCCAGCCCAATGAATGTCTGCATTTTTGCGTTCAATAGGTCTCTTACTGTAATAAAAAAAGGAGGTTCGTGTACTGTTTTCAGAAATTAAAAAAAATAAGTTTGGATGGTCACTGGCTATATATTCGTTATTCTACCTTATCTTTGTTATAGAGAGAAGTGTGTAGCGATCTTGAACGATTACCGTCCGTTTCTGATTTGCTTCTTTGCATTTACTTACTTCAGACACTATTTCTTTGCGTCAAACTCATCGGGAGGTGGTTCAAAAGGCTCTGAGCACTATAGGACTTAATATCTGAGGTCCTCAGTCCCCTAGAACTTAGAACTACTTAAACCTAACTAACCAAAGGACATCACACACATCCATGCTCGAGGCAGGATTTGAACCTGCGACCGTAGCGGTCGGGCAGTTCCAGACTGAAGCGCCTAGAACCGCTCGGTCACTGCGACCGGCATCGGGAGTTCATTGCCAGACTGTGCGCCCTTGCTTTCCAACGAGAACATATACTTTTGCTACCTTCCTTGATTTAATGCTTGGTATTTCATAAAAAGGGGTCGATCCAAAACAACTGTTTGACTTTTAAGTGAAAAGGAAACTGTTTATCTATGTACAACGGGTAACCAAGGAAGTTAGCGTATATTTGCCTTACAGTCGGACACGATCTATCTCTCGTTGACTTTAACAAAAGTATTTACTGATTTACTATAACTCTGCAATTGGGACAGCTAATCATGATTACTGTTGGAGTGATTTTGGGGCTGAGATTATTAAACTTTCCATTGAATAGATTCTCAATGGAATATGTAGTTTATCGTGGTTTGCAAGCAGTGCCTCAGTTAAAAACAGAACCTTATATATGTTCTTGCTTCGTGCTGAAGGCGCCTATGCCTAACATAGCGGTCTCGTAAAATAAGATATGCACTGGAAGAGGGAGGGAGTATTATGTTGCTGTTGTTTTTTCTAGAGCTGTAACAAGATCATCGTGCTCGTCATTCATTCTCATTCTTCTGGAAATGCATTGAATTAAATAGTAATTGTGCTTAGTCACTGGCACTATTTGATTTTGACGGGAACACGCGATGAAATACCGGAATGTGAGACAAGGGACTAAGCAGACAAATATATTCTTATATTTGGCACATGTAAAATTTATTACTTCCTGCTAGATTCTTCGCATGCACGTATTTATCCTAATACGAATTTCAACGAGAACGATGATTTTTAATGACTGTGCAGGCAACACCACGTTGGCAGTCAAAGCGGTACACTGGAACTCATCTTAGACGATCGTTCTTGGAACATAATAAAAAATTCACACGAGACACAAGCAAATCCGAGACTGAATTACTGCAAGAGCATCTTTTTACTCATTGATGTGTGCGCTCTACACGGGTAGTCGAAAATCAGTGACTCTTGTATTTATTCACCCATGTGGACAGTTCTCGTTTTTATTACAAAATTAAACTTCACAGCCATTTCCAATCTGAACATAATTTAGGATGCAGGTGGTCAAGTCTCCTTGGAGAACCGCTCACGTGACAGAGTGGAGACAATCGCCAGTACAGTTTTCTTAAGTATCTTATACAATTCACACGCGAATTGGCTAACCAGAAACCGTACTACAATCTCTACTATCTTTTGCTGTTCGGTAGCGACCACACGGTTGGATCAAACACACTGGGTTAAGCCCATGCTACAAAGAAAATTCCTTTAATATATAGCAAACTAATTTACGTTAGTGATTAAAGGCAAGATAATTGATGAAAGAATTCATATAAAACAGTACATGCTGAAGGCAACTCAAGGAAACTACAGCTGTTCTGCAGACGAACTCACAACTCATTTTATAATACCGGGTGATCAAAAAGTCAGTATAAATTTGAAAACTGAATAAATCACGGAATGATGTAGATACACAGGTAAAATTGACACACATGCTTGGATTGACATGGGGTTTTCTTAGAACCAAAAAAATACAAAAGTTCAAAAAATGTCCGACAGATGGCGCTTTATCTGATTAGACTAGCAATAATTAGCATAACAAAGTAAGACAAAGCAAAGATGATGTTCTTTACAGGAAATGCTCAATATGTCCACCATCATTCCTCAACAATAGCTGTAGTCGAGGAATAATGTTGTGAACAGCACTGTAAAGCATGTCCGCAGTTATGGTGAGGCATTGGCGTCGGATGTTGTCTTTCAGTATCCCTAGTGATGTCGGTCGATCACGATGCACTTGCGACTTCAGGTAACCCCAAAGCCAATAATCGCAGGGACGGAGGCCTGGGGGCCTGGAAGGCCAAACATGACGAAAGTGGTGGCTGAGAACACGGTCATCACCAAACTACGCGCGCCAGAGATCTTTCACGCGTCTAGCAATATGGGGCGGAGCGCCATCCTGCATAAACATCGTACGTTCCAGCAGGTGTTTATCAGCCAGGCTGGGGATGATGCGATTCTGTAACATATCGGCGTACCTCTCACCCGTCACGGTAGCAGTTACAAAACCAGAATCACGCATTTTCTCGAAGAAAAAAGGCCCCATACCGCGACTTTCGCGTCGTGCAATGGAGTTTCCACGGCAGTTCTAGGATTTTCGGTAACCCAAATTCTGCAGTTGTTGTCGTTGACAGATCCTCGTAGGGTGAAATGAGCTTCGTCGGTCCATAAAACTTTACTCAACCAATCGTCATCTTCCGCCATCTTTTGAAACGCCCACACCGCATATGCCCTCCGCTTCACGAAATCGCCAAGTAACAGTTCATGATGCCGATGGATTTTGTACGGATAGCATCGGAGGGTACGCGTAAGTGCCAACCAAACAGTAGTGTATGGAACGCCGGTGCGACGTGCGACTGCATAGACGAACACGCTACAGTCACCATTTCTTCCTGAACTGTCTCAGCAGCATTACGTCTTGTGCTCGGTCGGCCACTACGAGGTCTATCGTCTAAACAACCCGGGCTTCGAACTTCGAAATCAATCTCGCCACAGCTGCATTTGTCAACGGACCTTTACCCGTTCGAATCCCCTTCCTATGGCGATCGTATCGTAACGCTGAACCAGCACATTCCACATTCTGATGATACTAAAAGCGCCTTTTCAGGTAACGTCAGCATGCTGCGTCTACTGGCGCATCTGATTCTCTCTCTCATTAAAGCTCCTTTTAGACACGATTTTCATGCGCTGTCACTAACGTTTTGCTGTCCAGCGCCATCTGTCGGACATTTTGTAAACTTTGCTTTTTTGTTCTAATAAAACCCTATGTCATTCCAAGCATCTGTGTCAATTTTTACCTCTCTGTGTACATGATTCCGTGGTTTATTAAGTTTTCAAATTTATATTGAGTTTTTGATTGCCCTATATATAGCAACATAACAAGGATGGGAGAAAGGATGTACATAATGATATAATCAAACAAATGGACTCATCCGTTTTCCAGAGGCTCACTGGACCATACGACATTTACGAGAATGTCTAATGCAGCATATAAAATAACTGTCTCAGGGTAAATTTGTGACATATTAATGGGGCAGAAACAGTAACTCCGTCTCAATATAATTCACAAATCAAACGCAATAAAAGTAAAGAATTTTAAAACATATGTGTCAGTTACTCTGCACTATTCGCTCACTTTTACTCACAAAGTTGAGGTTACGCTTCTCTATTCAGACAAACGTTTTGTTAATAGTCATAGTAAAATATTACTTTTAGCGACGATATTAAATTTCAGTAACAAGTGTACAACAAAAATTAATTTATCTTACAAATAAGGTGTGCGTATGGTGATAAAATACGATGTTGTATTCCTTTTGGTAACCAACATTGTGGTAAATTAAAAATAATTAACAACACAACATTATTCGACAGCTGAACCTCATCTAAAAATTTTCTTACACACATAAAAGAACGAAAAAAAAGTTTATTTCTGCATCTAAATTTATTCAACATTACTATTGTCACCTATTAATTCTTTTCAACAGAAATCTAAACTCAGTTATACAAATTAATCTTAGAATAGTCTTTAAATTTTTGCTTGTTCCCTGTGCATGCATTTACCATTCCCGGCTTGGTAAAAAATTGTGCGTTAACATAATACTTACCCTAAATGGCACCTAAGATTGATAATAAAAAAACAATGATCAGATAATGTTTGTTAGTGACATGAAAATTGGTGAAGGATATAATTTCTTCTTTTCAATGAAAATGAAATTGTGTCTTCTGGGTCATGCTCTTCATTTTTACATGTGCTTCCTGTCTCTCTCTCGTGTCGTCAACAGTTGTTCGAATCTCCTTGTAGACGTGCTGTCTTACGTGACCCTGGAGGAAAAAGGACTGAAATGGCGCCAAGTAGGTCGACCATAGTGGGTAAGTCTGAATAGAACTGTCAGTTCCCTTCCACTGTTTTGGAAATGAGTGACTTAATTAATCTCTTGATGCTGAAGCATTAAGAGAGGAAATCCATCATATGGGAATCATATCATTTGACAAATTCTTGGGGGTTTATTTTATAATAACAAGGGTAAAGCGTTTATAACGAAATGAACGAAATATATATATGTTTCCGATTTAACGTACGGTCAATGAAATTATAGCCGATCAGTGCTGTACTACTAGGCCTCACCACATACTTACATTCAACTGTCATTGGCTAAACATCTAATGAAAGGAAATATGGACCTTCCTTTAATCAATATTGCATGCTTCTCTTACGTTCCAGGGCTATGTTAACAAGGCGTAACTAGTAAGCGATACTGTCCCTACAACATTTTCTTCCTGTGAAAATAGTGACAGTATTCAATACGATGTTGACAGTTCATCTGCCCTTGATGCAATTTGGTCACTTTCGCTTGTGCCAGGTGTGGCATATTTCGCCTGGGTTTCCTAGATTGGCACTACTTCCTGTGGTTTGCTGCCCGCTTACCTGCACGACTCTCTGCCGAAGAAAATGTTTTATCTGCAGAGGAAGAGTCCAGAGAGAGAGAGGACTCTGAGCAGAGACACAAGTGTTGACAGTGCTGGCTGGCTACCATTCACAGCAAGACCAGAGTGGGCCTCTTTGTGTGACGTCACCCTTTGGCGTGGCAGTTATTGTGGTCCTGCCAAGTTGAGCACACCTCAAGCGCTGGTATCTACTTCTCATGGCTATTCACCGTAGTGGGTCGGTATTCCTTGCTTGTCAGACATACGGGGTTACATTATGTGCATGATGTGTGATCTGGTAGCTCCACCAAGCAGTATTATGTAGGGGAACTCGGGGCGGAACGGGATACTTAATGTTTAACAATTTCTATAAAATAAGGGAACACAAAGAAACACTTCTTAAAGTGATAAAAAACACCTTGCAGTGTAACCTAATGTACTTTATTTTAAAATCACTTAAAACAATACATTTTGCATTTTTTACAATTTCTCAAAGAAAGTCTTGCATACTTCCCGTTCCGCCCCACCCACGGGGCAGAATGGGATAAGGGTATTTTTTTTTAATTATTGCATAAACGTTGAATTACGAATATCGTATTAAACTACGACAAAATGTTGTATAACGGGAAATTCAGACTAAGGAATGTGTAATTTAAACAATTAAAAAGCCATTCTTCAAAATAAGAAAATATTTTACTCTCGTTCTGAAAAATGTACAATGCTTAATAACCACCAAACCATTAACTACTAGCCCTTTCGACAATAGTCACAAATCAGTATTTCCTCTTCATCTTCACTGTCTATGCCAGCAGATGAATTCTGTGCCCACTTTCGTATGTGACCCAGCCCTCATTAGAAACGGAGAAGTCCCCACAGTAGAGACACTCAGCATCCACTGATTCTTTCTCCATCATCTTCTTCCTTTTATTTTTCTTAAGGTCTTTGATGTCCTCTGTTTTGGTCTTCTTGGGTGTGCAGTTTGATATTTTTGCCGTAAGTTGCATTGCACGTGACGTCTCTGTCCTGACTTTGTTTATATTTATGCACCCTCCTCCTTCCTATAGGCCTACTTTAACGTGCGACAGTATTCTGCATTTCCTTCTTATAAGGAGAACCTGTTAATACGCCGGCTTTTCCTTTTCATTTTGTAGTCTTCCGAGTATTTTGACAGATTAATGGGACTGGAATGACAGCCTCGGGCCATATCTGGAAAGCTGAGTTGTTCAGCGAACATAGCTGGTTGGGAGAGTCTGGCATCCATGAACATCCGGGCTGGGTTTGCTTTTTATTTGCATCAAAATATGACGGGGCAGAACGGGACACTATCCCATTCTGCCCCGTCCCGTTCCGCCCCAGGAGCACTTTTGAGGTTAACAACTTTTATAGAGTGTAATAACTGACGTATTTAAACGCATTAAATAATTAAAGTATAACGAATGCCATGTACTTTAAGGGAATGTGTCATTTTAGGGTATACAATTAACAATTAACAGCTTACCTGGAGTTGAAATTTACCAAACGTTAGAACAACGCAAGCGGTAACGTGACAGACAACAATTCACTTAGATCTCGCACTTCAAACTAAATCAGAATGGCTGCCCTCACTTCCCTTCCATTCGGAGAAATAGTTACATGCCCATACAACAGGTTGCAACACTGTCCAGTCTAGAAAAGAACAATTTCCCATTATGCCCCGCTATCCCGTTCTGCCCCGAGTTCCTCTACATGACAGGTGCTGTAATCTGGTGCTTCCTAAAACTTTCATTATGTAATACTTACCCACAGACAATATGTCGCTAGATGGTGTTAATGAAAGCTGTCGGATGGTTGTTCTTAGTTACTATATTATCTGTACAGTATACAAATTTCGTACCGATTGCATGTTATCAATTCAACAACCAGTTTGCTTGAAGTTTATATATGTTGTGATTAACGAAACTGTTATACTGGTCGCGTGTATCACGAGTACCTTATGTTAATGATAAAGTAAGACAGTGTTGCTTTTTCTTTCTAATACTGAAATGTTTCAGGTTAGGTTCTGTGGTATTTTCTTGTCTCACACGTGAGGAAGTTGACTGAGGTTCGTGCAACAAAGTGCTTGATTACGGTAATTTTCAAAAGGCAAACACCTGTGGCAGTTAAAAGGGGGAACTAACGATCTTCATTCTTATAGTATTTTCGGTAAACATGTGATCTGTAAGACTCAATAAATTTCTGAAGTTGCCACGCAAGGGCTTGTTTTTGTATGCTGTTGTTGTTTTAATTGTGATGAAATTTCATTTAATTTTAGTATCAACTGAGTCTTTTATTAATGCTTTATTTTGGAAACATTCCGTTTACGAATTCCGTGGTTGCAGCAGGTTGTTGTGATATTATCTTAATAAATATGTAAAATTCATTTAAATTTTATTTACTCTGCGCCTTTATTAATAATTGATTGCTTCTGCAGTATTTCGTCCTGTGCACCTTCTGTTTGTGAACTCGATGTGGTTTGATTAAATCGTATCTTTATCTGTGTGATGCCGTTTGTACATGTTATCAATAAATATATAAATATTGTACTATTGACCCAAATTAAATCAGTTGATTCTACATTTTATTTCGAAGGGCCGAACTGCACATATACGCCATAATTAATCGCATTGTATTTCAGAAAACGGTTCATACAGTATATTAAAATTAGAAGGAAGGTCAGCGTTGCCGTAATTTTCATGACTTATTAACAGCAAAGTCGATTTTCGATCACATAACTATCATCTTCAGTGCTGGAAGTTGAAAATTTTTACATAGGGATCAGTGAATAAGAAACAAATGTCCACAAATACACCTGAATGTAAGCAAACTGTTGGTAACAACATACCGTTAGCGTACAAATTAAAGCTCGTAAGCACTGGTGTCTAGTTATTAGTAGTAACAGAAGCTATGAAATGATCCCAATAACTGAAACCGCGCCGGCTGGGGTGGCCGAGCGGTTCTAGACGCTACAGTCTGGAGCCGCGCGACCGCCACGGTCGCAGGTTCGAATCCTGCCTCGGGCATGAATGTGTGTGATGTCCTTAGGTTAGTTAGGTTTAAGTAGTTCTAAGTTCTAGGGGACTGATGACCTTAGAAGTTAAGTCCCATAGTGCTCAGAGCCATTTGAACTGAGCCACTAGAGCAGACATCGGTGTGACAGGGGCTTGGAACTCCCTCTATGTGACATGTGTCACGTGAAGAGTTAACATTACTCTATTTGGCAGGAGATTACCACAAAATACAAAGTGTGCACTTGCAAATCATTAATTGAATACTTGAAATTTAAAACTGTACTTCAAAAACGCTTAGCAAAAGAAAGGGGGAAATGCACATCTTGCCAACATACACTGGCGTGTTATTTTCAAAACAACTTAAAAATCATGCAAGAATAAAAATCAACAGGTGCAATTATAAGGTGTCAGATTACAGGACTAATAAAAAAGAAAAATATACAAATAACATGACATGAAATATAACAAAATTTGTTATAGCGCATTAACCGCCATCTGGAGTGGGAAGTCAGAGGTGCAATGTTCTTAATTTACGTAAAATATTACGTTGAAACCAAGAAGTCAGATACATAAATCGTGGTGATGTACAATATATGTCACGATTTAACAGGTCAGAATGTCACGGAACACATTATGCGTTACAAAAAAAATTAGGGCGCAGAATAATATTTTTTTTACTGTAATATTTAACGACATGATGATACACACGTCTCATTCGTCCCATTGGGACATGTTAACACATTATAACTATTTCTGAGGCTAATTACAAAAATAATCGTAATTATGATACGCAGAATGATATAAATGCACATTGTGGATGCAGAGATCGTTTAGAGCACTCATGAGTGAGAACTACTGTTACAAATTGCAAAGAGATAGTGATATGTTGGCTAGAGAGACAAGCGTACGAAATACACTAGCCTAGTAGAAACCTCCACTACAACACCTATTATTTATAGAAAAAATTCTTCATATGACACAAAAAGAACTTGGGTATAAAGAAACAGTTTTCTATTTCAAGTATAAAAGCTTTGTCCCAGAAAATATATCGCTCTCTGGTTATACACTTTTGCACAAGCACTGGGTCAGAACCCATCATACATACATTTGCAGTTGATACAACACAAATGAAAACTGTCGAGCAAACGGTTTTGGATACTCATATGAAGGAGATAATTTTATTAGATGTCATATATTACTATTAAGTCGACTATGCGGATGTTTAACAACTAACATACTTTAAATAAACTGCAGCATTCCTCATAACAAAGCTGATTTACATACAAGTACGGCATTTCATTTAATTCCTACACAGGGCATCACTCGACTGAAGACGTTTGACTTTCTCGACGACTCACTTTTTCGTGGAATGTAGGATAACATGCCGCACCTACTGTCTCGTGGTGTAAACTTAGTGAATGGTGTAAATTAATGGGTTGTGGTCATTCAACTGCCGCAACAACAGCACAAACAATCCTGTATTCAGTGTATTTACTCCGTGAGTTCTTGTTAAGTCTTATTGAATTTGTCTCATCGAGACGTGCTGTTCTGGAGATTCTAGCAACAAAAAGCTATCGTAGTTCCATCAAAAGACATTCATACCTGTATCTCTGTTATTAATGAAGTTGAGAGAATGCATGGTGGTTCAAATGTACTGTGCTTTTTGTTTATTCCAGACCTGATAGTGAAACTATACACATCTCTATGTGGAGCCTCTAGAAAGTACGTTACACATCTAGTCGCACAACAGGACCGCTGCGCAACAGGACTGGCATACTGTCAGAATAGAGTATGTACTTCGGTTTTCCTGTATACATATTTCCGCGGCAATACGAATAACAGCTGCGTTACAGGGGGTGAGTGTCATGACGCGGCAGCTGGAAGTACACTGTAAAACTGAAATTCGAGGGACAGTACCATTCTTGTGGGCAAAACTTCTAAATTGCACACAGATCCACAGTGAAGTTCTGGCTATATAAGGACCAATTGCAATTTCATGTCGAGCCGACCACTGACTAGAAATGGTTATGTTCGGCTACTTGGAGACCATTTGCAGCCATTCATGCCATGTCACCGGGCCACAACTGTTTGTGATTGGTTTGAAGAACGTTCTGGACAGCTCGAGTAAATGATTTGGTCACCCAGATCGCCCGACATAAATCACATCCAACATTTACGGGATATAATCGAAAGGTCAGTTTGTGTACAAAATCCTGCACCACCAACACTTCTGCAATTCTGGTCCGATATAGAGGCAGCATGGCGTAATATTTCTGCAGGGAACTTTCAACGACTTGTTGAGTCCATGCCACGCAGAGTTTCTGCATTACTCAGGGCAAAAATAGGTCCGACACGATATTAGGAGATATCCCATGACATTTGTTACCTCAGCGCAAACTCCAGCGTTATCAAGATTTGACATCGAACTGAGACATATGTGTCCCAGACGTCTCGTCTGGAGCATGTGGACGTACAAGAACGTGCACAGACTTAGTGGGACGGATTAAATACAGCATATATTGTTAATATTTTTAGCCTCTTTAGCAGAAGAACGTAATTTCGTTTCTCCCAACAATTTTCTTTTTCCGTTCATGTAAGGTGATTAATCGAACGGAGAAGGAACAGACGAAAAGATGATGTCAACCTTACGCATTTGGTACAGCCAGTACCTAAGGAATAAGGACTTAGGCGTCTGATAGACGATATTCTACAAATCACAAGTATACTTCTATTTTTGTTTGCAACACAAATGCTTCGAACGTTTCAGAACCCCGTTACTATATCTAGAAGTGCCACTCCCTGTTTTCTGACAGAATCCACTTAGCTACGTCAGGATCCTCTGCCACTTTTGACACGTTTGAGTGACATCGGGCGCACAAACTGTATCGCTCGATTACCTGTACTGATAACATTATCTTACTTCTTCTGGTGACGCTGGTAGTTGCTGCTTTGAACGAAGATGCTACACCGTGACAAACGATTAGGAATATTGATCGCTATAATACGAAGATAACGTTTCGTATTTATGTAAAGAATAGAAGTTTCGACGTTACATCGAGAATTTATTTCGTGTGATCGTACTTTCTTATACATGCATGTTATTGCGCATACAAATCACAGAATACAGGAAAAATTTCACAGTTTCATGTTTAGTAAAACGTCTTGGTTAGAGACCAGACGTACATTTATTTGATATCAACCTAGTGAATAACTCCGCAGTGTGAAACAGGACAGTAAGACCCGTTTCATAAATATCATAAGTGAGAAGTTTCCGAGTGTGCTTACGACACGCAATTAGTGCTGTAAGTTGCTCATTTCATTTAATAGCGAGCCTCTCGAGAGAGAAGAATTGGAATATAGACTTTTTATTTATTGTTTATAGATGAATCCATCTACCTTCTATCCCCTCGTATGAACAATTTTTAATGATTAAATGCGTGAATGTGTTTGTTTTGGAAGTTCCGCATGGAAACAACGTTAACTGTATTGTATGTGAGGTTTTTGAACCTAAGTGTAAAAATATAGTCGAGTATAGCAGAGAGCTAAAATCAGCGTCAGAGATGTGGCGTTTTCGGGGTATGCCACTGGTTGGCGTCTGGTACTCACTACAGGGAAGAAATTGCTTTCCTCTATCTCTCTCTCTCTCTTTCAACCGTTAGGTAGCCACAAGCTGATCCGGTCACCAGCTCGTTACACAATTACTCTCTGGCTGCTGTATGTGGGATTACGTTGTTCAGCTTCCCAATCACGCTCTCGATTCAGGTAAATTAAACAGGGAATTCACAATGCAATGGTGCTTAATCTACTTCTTTCAGTAGTGCTATGTTATAGAATGCGGTCAGCGATTAAATTTTTTATTACTTTTCTTTAGTCTTGCATCGAGACTACAGTTGTAACGTGAAGGTCTTTGTGCAGGCCGAAGTGCATAACGCATTGCACTTACAATTTATTGAGTCGTTTATTCACTAAATCATTTTCTCGTCAGGTTTAAGGAAATCGTTCTTTCGAAATTATCGTCAGTTTCAGCCCAGCAACTGGCACGTATGTTGGAACATCAATATTTTTACTATGCTGTCTTTAAACCTATTTGTTGCATTTAAAATTAATTTCTGAAGAGTACACATTGCATAGAGATGATATCCACGTTTTTAAACTCATATTTACATACAATTTTTAGGTCAATTTTTATAATACATGAGCTGGACATGTTTGCTACGGGAATAGAGAGAGAGAGAGAGAGAGAGAGAGAGAGAGAGAGGGAGAGAGAGAGAGAGAGGGGGGGGGGGGAGAGAGAGATACTGATTAAGATACAAATAAGCGCCAAAGAACCTGGTATAGGCATACGTATTCAACTACAGAGATATGTAAACAAGCAGAATGCTCCACTGCGGTCGGCAACGTCTATGTATAGCAACAAGTGTCTGGCGTAGTTGTTAGATCGCTTATTGCGAGTTTGAACGTGGGGTTATAGTCGGCGCGCGAACGATGGGACACAGCATCTGGGAGGTAGAAATGAAGTCGGGATCTCCCCGTACAATTATTTCACAATTGTACCTTGAGTATCAGGAATCCAGTAAAACATCAAATCTCCGACATCGCTGTGGCCGGGAAAAGATCCTGCAACAACGCGACCAACGACGACTAAATATAATTTTTCAACGTGACAGAATAGCAAACCTTCCGCAAATTGCTGCAGATTTCAATGTCGGGCCATCATCAAGTGTCAACGTGCGAACCATTCAACGGAACATCATCGACATGGGTTTGCGGAGCCGGAGACCCACTCGTGTAACCTTCACGACTGCACGACACAACGCTTTTCGCCTCGCCTGGGCCCGTCAACACCGACATTGATGACTGCAAACGTATTGTCTGGTCGGACAAGTCTCGTTTCAAATTGTATCGAGCCGATGGACGTGTACATGTATGGAGACAATCTCATGAATCCATAGACCTAACATGTCGGCAATGGATTGTTGGTGGAGGTTCTGTAAACGTGTGGAGAGAGTGCAGGTGGAGTGAAGTGGGACCCCTCATACATCTAGATACGACTCTGACGGATGACAACTTTGCAGCATCCTGTCTTATAACTTGCATCCATTGATGTCCATTGTGCATTCCGACGGACTTTGGCAATTCCAGCAGGACGATGAAACACCCCGCGCTTCCATAATTGCTACAGAGTGGCCCTCGAACACTCATCTGATTTTAAAATGGCCACCAAACTACCCAGACATGAACATTATTGAGCATATCTGGGATGCCTTGCAGCGTGCTGTTCAGAAGAGATCTCCATCTCTCGTACTCTCGAGGATTTATGGACAGCCCTGCAGGAATCGGTGTTAATTCTTTCCCCCATTACTACAGAAATTAGTCGAGTCCATGCCACGTCATGTTGCTGCACTTCTGCGTGCTCGCTGGGGCCCCACACGACATTAGGCAGGTGTACCAGTTTCTTTCGGTCTTCAGTGTACATAACAAGATGATTTCTGTATACGTGAATTCAGGAAAGGTGTGCAGACGATGCCATATGCTACTTGTTTAGATACTGTCCGTTAGTACAGAAATTCTTGTCGTAATACTGCCTACACGCACAAGAATTTTTTTTTCGTTTTCCAGTTATAGCTTTTTATGCACTTCCATTTTCCCAAAAGATGGGTTTGTGACTTACCTGTATCCTCTCAGCTTCTGCTTCGATGGGTTCAGTTCTAGTAGATTATGGGTTTAAATGCTCCTATAGCACCCCAGTGTGCTTGGTTACACGAAAATACGCCTGTGATCTACTGTTCTTTTATCCTATCTTACCCGTTACACCTTACGTTCGAATTTGTGATAACACTGTTTACGATAGTGCCATTGAATCCATTATTTCTTGTGCTTTTACATGTGTTTAGGGGCTCTCTGTTTCATTAATTACTTTGAGATGGAACCCAAGGTTAAATTATCGTCTCTTGTGAATTATACTAATAGGCTGTAACATTTAGATTTTTCTTTTGTGAATATCGGTGGCAATTTCATGTTTTTATTCTTAAACTATCTGTTACTCTTCGTGACAATAAACCCCCCTTTTCTTGATATCACCACCCGATTTCAATCCAGTTCCCTTTCCCTAAGTGAACCCCAAATCGTTGTCGCGATTTGAACATGTGTGCTCTTTAAAAGGAAACGAAATGATGGAAGTAAAATGAACTCCAGGCCAGTCTTCACGTTGTAATACTTTTGTGCTCTAATACAGCCGAGTTACCCGTTGTGCTAATAACGTTTGCTAATAGTCTGCTTCCATTGGGCTTGTTCATTCATAGAGAACCAGATGATATAAATAAGTTTTGTAGTTGGTGAAAGTAGCGTGAGAAGAGTAATATTGCCATGGAGGAGAAAGAATCAACGAGTTTAACCCCAGCAGATGAGTAGTAGGCACTATGAAATATCATTCCTTCTTCTCTGAAGTCCTTGACTTGGTCCTTCTACATTACCAAGTAAAGTTCATGGGTACACCCCGCTTTCAAATACCTAAGAGATATATTGCATATGGGAATTTACAAGAGTCCCTTGAATATGAAAACATCTTATAAACTGAAAAGTGAAACGAGAGAGTGATGAAGAATAGGATAAGATGTTAAAGAATGAAAAGAGTGAGGAAACTGTGTGCCTTCCTCTAGAATTTTTCATGCATTTTGGCATTCAGCGTCGCCCTAGGTGTTTTCTAGTTTTGTGCACCCACCTTCCACTGACTTAGTGTCTCTGTCTTAGGAATCCACTTCCATTTCACTTTCATTTCCATCATAGTTATGTCTTCCATTCTTGTATAATGTTGATGCTCATCGATTTTAATTTTCACAACAATTTGAAGCACTCAAAATCTTCTTTCTTTTTCTAAATCACTCTGGTTCACTTTTCTTGTTGTATTTATTATTAATTTTTTTTATTTCTGTCAATTAAATCGATTCCTTCGGTTGCGTTAAATCCTGCTTCTATTACTTCACTATTTATATGTGCTGCTTTCTTTTAGACGTTTCGTCATGCATTCCTATATTTTATTTTTATTATTACTTTCAGCACACTAGTATAAGATTTCTTGTAACTAAATCAAAACCTCCTCCAATTCTATGAATCGAAGACAATCCAGTATTTCGTTCTCATTGATTCATTCTGCAAATCCATTCACTATCTGCTAACTATCCATTTTACTACGCCACTTTTAACGTATTCTTGTTCCGTTACCTGATTCAGATGCAATTAATCATTTGTTCGGTTTTTGAAACTTTCAACCGTGACGTGAAGTCAAACCCGACAGCTCCCTACACTTCAACGGCAGGCCTGACACCACTGTGCCCCTCCATAAGGTTGCCAGAACGGTGTCTCTCCCCATATCGTCGCCAAACTTGTCGACGGTGGTTATCATTGTAGTGTGAAACCGCGATTCATTGCTGAGCACTATGTGGCACCAATCAACAGCAGTCTATGCTTCCCGGTTACGGCACCACAACGTAGTCGTATGTGTTGTGGTGTTAACGGCAGCCTGAGCACGGGGCGATAATTCCCCAGTGTGGCTGTTGCTAGTCTCCGACCTATGACTGGGATAACATCGTAAAAACAGGAAGCACATTATTTGTTCTTGGATGACAAGTGCAGATATGAAGGAGTTACATTATGTTCAGTGCACAGCACAGTGATCCCCTCCTGTTGTGGTCAGACGAAGTCGAGGGGACAGCGAATACGCTTGCATTATGTTCCCATGCCGTCCAAAACCGAGTCACTGCCACAACAGAATGCCCCTCAAATTTGGGCGTTAAATTATTACATCAGCCTTCCAAATAAGGAGCAACAATGAGGACCCTTTCAAACTGCTCCAGGTGCTGATAACGCTGTCTCACACGTGTACACGTCAACTCCGTATCCTTCACAATGATCACTCAACATCTGACGCTGTTCAAGCGCCGTTACGACACTAAACACGAGTGAAACAAATGCACTTTTGGTGGTCGTTGTACCAGTCACGGAGTATTGTAATTCTTCTCATCTACGTAATACCCAACGCTGTGTATGTTTACGATGATACATTGATATCCAACGATGTCTTCAGGTCGCTGGACGTTTTTGGGCAATCAATGAACTTGAGAAGTAGGTAACTGATCATGCATGTAAACTGTCGATGACTTTTGTTGTTAATCAATACGGGGAGGAAGTGCTTCATGGAAAGGCTGACTGATCAACGTAACTGTGACATCTTAGAGATCAGTATTCGGCACAGATTTTCAGTTCATCTTCATTTATGGTTGAGGTAAAACAACCGATAGCCTTAGAGCTGGTAGGTAGGTACTGCTCCACAGCATCAGCATACTCGTATAAGAGGTACATAACAAGAATGTTACACAGATATCATTGATCCACAGTGTTAAAAGTAACGGCCCTGCGAGTCACCTGACACTACTTTTTCCCATGTTGACAGCTACGTGTTACGAACGGCTGCTTGAAATCTGTAGTGTGCCTAAGTTCGACAGACACACGAAGCTACATATCTCTCTACCCGGCACTATGGAGTTCAAGGTGCTGAGAGATACTTGTTTACCTTCACATAAAATTTTAGATTAGGAAAAACAGGGATTGATTCGTGGACGAAAATCTCAAACAGCAAATAACTCAGTTCATAGAGTCATCAGCTCGATCTCCCAAGCCAAATGACATAGTGCATATTTGGATATTTCTAGGATGCGTGTTGCAGGTCAAAATCGTTTTCCCCAAGCGCTCGTTAAGTAGAGAGCTAATTTTCATTAAAATGTGATTCACTTGCTGTATTTCTGCTGCACATCTTTAACATCAGACCTCAATACAAGATGAAACTCCGCATCGACGTCACTACTACTGTATAATTATTTCATACATTTCAGGCAAATTCAAATATAAACCCGTTGTTTAGGAGAGATTCTTCTGTTTTATATATTTCATGTAACATTTTTTATGATGTCGCTTTTTTCTATTACGTTGAAGACATAGCTACATATTCTTAGTTCTGGACTTTTTTAATAAATTACGGAAACTTGCGTAAGTTTTTTAGTGCAAATGCGCATGCAGGGAAGGATAGATGTAATCCAGAATAAAGCGGCAAATTGACAGGTTATAATCTAGCGATTTAAATTTACTTATGTTTATACTATGATTTCGACCAGAATGAAATTACAAACACTGCTTTTCTTCAGAAAGTTAGACAACAGATTCTTAAGGTAATCTTTTTAGAGTTCCTAGTGACTAATTGTTTTAATGAGTTACCACAGAGTACGGAATCAGTGTCGATAATACTATTTTAGTATAACGAATAAAAGTGAAATAAACCACATTATAGTTTACTGGTACGTAATACGCATTACACGTGTTTGATTCGAGAGAGGTTGTGGAGCCTGATAAAGACATCTCGTGGTATGACAATCACTTTCGAATACTGGCACAAAAGTAGAGCTTCATCACATATTTAAGTGAAGTCGAAGCTATCTTAACCAAAAGTCGATCGAAGCCAAAATGAGTGTGAGGAAAGCAATGCGAGAGGCGTTCAGTGAATTCAAATGTAAGATTTTGACGACAGATGTGATGACACTTCCAAGCAAATGGATCCAAATCATCAATTCTGTCGCTCAGTTACCATGCCATGACAATCACTTTCGAATATTGGTACAAAAGTAGAGCTTCTTCACATATTTAAGTGAAGTCGAAGCCTTCTTAACCAAAAGTCGATCGAAGCCAAAATGAGTGTGAGGAAAGCAATGCGAGAGGCGTTCAGTGAATTCAAATGTAAGGTTTTGCCGACAGATATGATGAGATTTCCAAGCAAACAGAACCAAATCATCAGTCCTGTCGCTCAGTTAACATGCCATCGAAAAGGTTTGCAGACAGAAAGCCACAATACAAGACTTTGTGTTCAGAAAATGTTAGAAGCAAAAGAGCGGTTGTTCGTTTCAATCATTCCACAAACGATGAAATGGCATAAATCGCTTACTGTAGAAAAGGCATTTGGGACCAATGCGATACCTGTTTCGATTATGTACAGATTTGGGAAAAGAACTTGTTTTCCTTTTAGCACTGCTTATCGAAAGAGTTCGACTTTTCTAGAGAACTAACGAAGAAGTTTCGGTTACGTTCTGCTTGAAGACGTCTCATTCATTTATTTACAACAGTTAAGTACAGATGATACAGGTGACTAGTACCCTGTCCTACGGACGGGGTTAAGTGTCGTAGTTGCGATCCTCAGCGCCCAGTGCGTAGTTGTGAGGACGCCTGCAGATGCTATGCCCGGCGCGGTGCAGCAGTGGGCAGACCTTCCGCCAGAAGCACACAACATCGGTGCTGCAGGCTGTGTCAGATACTGTCGCCGCCGTCTGGACCCGTTGCGCTGTTACAAAGTCTTGCGGGATGCCTGCCCATCCATGGCAAGTGAGACAAGCTTAGACATCCGGTGTGCAGGCCACAGCCTAGACTGGCAGGTGGCATCTGGCTGGTGGCATCTGGTTGGCAGATCCCCAGTGCATCGGTGGCTGAATGGGCCTCAGTTGACACTCACCCCATTGGAGCTGCAGCTGGACCCGTAGGTAGGCTAGATAGCTACTAAGCAGATGGTGGCTGGGACACGACAGCCTCGTGGTGGAAGCCCGCTCTACAACAGCCGCTGATTCGATGGAACTTGCCGGATGGACATTCAGAATTTACACGTGCCAGGGCGAACTTACTGATGACCAGACGCCACAAGCAACACGTATGTCACTTGCCACAGTGCCGCCGAAGCGGGTTTCAGTAATATCGTTCTTCTTTGACCGAAGGTGGAACCAGTGTACCAAGATGGCCATGATGGTGAAATGTTGTGCTTCTCATGACAGTAAGCAACGTGCTTAGGGTAACAGGCACTTTCTCAGGTCCACACCAATACAGAAGGATGCTGTGTAAAAGGGGTTACAAGCGATTGGCAAAAGATGTATGTAATATCCGTTTCCACAATTTGAAGGTTGTATTCCTGGCAGAACAGAATTAGGAAGACTTCCGTACTCGTATGTTATGACGTTTCTAATGGGAAAAAAGGTCTTCTGTAAGAATCAACCTGGATTCTACTAACGAGGAGAACACAGCAGGTGCCTTAATCTATTTCGATAGATAATCGACTGTTTGACAAAATGATGGTAATTTAGATGCTTTTTAGCACGCGCTAATATCAGCTGAAATGGAAGCACAGTGACTGGCGTCTTGATCCTTAACGTTTGTGCTTCGTGTTCGAAACCCAATTCTTTTTTAGTTATTTTATTTCATTATCACATTTTTGTTGGTCTACCCATGTCCGTAGAAGGTTACTACACGAATCTTTCTTGTGAAAGTAGGGGTACAAAGGCATTATATTATATATAAAGTTACAAATGGGTTTCAGAATGGCATACATTCGTATATTTACATCTGAGTGTACGGTATTTTCAGGGCTTAAAATCTTTCAACACCTTCATATTCTTATATTTCTTTCATATATCAATTCTTATAGTAATATTTGTATTTTATACTTATGTTTATTTTTTAGGACGATTTGATGCAATACTTTGATGATACCGACCGTAGAAGCATTCGCAACACAAAAATTCCGAATACCACGAGCGTCGTGCAAAGGCAGGTTGGCACACTGACATTTCTTCATATGAATCTCACTCGGAGAAGGAAAGTCGTTAACACTGCTGAAGACTTCATGCGTTGGCAATAACATAACCTTAAACAACGCATAACAGATCATTTTTACGAAATCTGGCACTTGTAGTTAATTATGAACCAAGATACACTACAAGAATTTCAAAGTAAACAATTTCAAATAATTATGTAATTAATTTATTGTCTTTTTTTCAATTTTTAAAAATTCATTCACCAGCGAGTAGACATATAAGGACAAAGTTACTTCAGTATACATTGGAAACCATTCTTGCAGCAATCTTGTAAGGACATGTGTTGGTAAATGAACAACAAAACTGAAAATTACAGT
The DNA here is from genome assembly GCF_023898315.1 of Schistocerca nitens. Lineage (NCBI taxonomy): Eukaryota > Metazoa > Arthropoda > Insecta > Orthoptera > Acrididae > Schistocerca > Schistocerca nitens. The sequence goes on along the minus strand of NC_064619.1, from coordinate 543,637,211 downwards.
CGGATTTCGAACACGGGGGGCCAAATTGTGCATCCGCGACGCTAGCTTTGGTGCCAGCACTTCAGAACTGTTTACTCTCTAAAACACATGTAAAGTACTTTGAAAACTTTGACAGTCGCTTTCTTTGAAATGGTCATGGCCCCGCCGGCCAGCGCGCGTGCTGTGTTCTACGGCAATGCGCTGGCTACCGATTTTTATTTTCACCTTCTATCACTGACAGAACTTTCTGGGAAATCAGGTTACGCTACTTGTCCTCTTCTTCTAGTAAGTCCTTGGGAATCGAAACTCTCTCTGTTAATCCACGAGATCAAAACCACAGATGAGCCGCCAGGATGATACGGTGTTCCGAATGAGGCACCTAATGAAGTACTCATTCAGTCCATTCCTGAGTCTCATTCGGCAGTCAAAGTTTCTACCTGGGTAGCACTGATAAAAAAGACAGGGCATAGCAACATAAAAGTGATACTGAGCTCACTGTTTCCCTTAGTAAATGCTAGCGTGTTACGGACAACACATCAAACCCCTGACCCAAACGAAATACAATAAATGTTAATCATCAATGAGAGAACGTTAAAATTCTGAAACATGACGTTCTAAGAAAAAATGAGCTACTCGCGTGAGTCTTGCTAAAAACGAGAAACGTCAGAAAAATTGGGCCCCGTGGTGTTTGGCACTAATACACACGTCATCGCCGCGAAGATCGAAGCTAAGTCGATGGCCGAAAATGCAGCAGAAAGAAAGTATTACTTCACATAAAGTGACTCAAGTCAGTACCAACCGACAAAGCTAGAACCGTCTTTAGAATAACACATAATCAAACAGAGCTTGAAAAGAAAGTCTAGTTCCCCCCCCCCCCCCCAAAAAAAAAGGGTATAGTTTATCTTCTACAGTCTTTTTTCTTCCACAACACTCGAGAGCGGAACATGGAAGAGTGGATTAAATACCATTTAGGTGGCTCACTTTGACTGCTACTGTCATGCATCAGCACGGTTCGGTCGCTGCCGGAATACTGTTCATTCTTCTTGTTTCAGTGTAACAATAAATCGGTCTGCTTTGTAATGCAGTATCCCTTCTGGATTGATGGTGGAGGTGGGGTGTCAAACCACTAGGAAAGATAAATAGGGTGTATTTCGAATACGAGACATTCTTAGAGCTTCGTGCTCTGCAAGCTGGCCAGATATATTGTCACAAAAACTAGAAATATTAGCGTACTACATTTGCCAGAATGCATTATGATATTTTCCTACAGGGGCGAACAAGTCTTTCAGCAGGGTGTGGCTCGTGGAAGTGTTTATCCGCCAAACAAACATGGATAGGCATCTTGCATTATTTACTAAAACTGATTCACGTCTATTACTTACTCATCTACTAATTAATATCAAGAGCTCCACATTTTCTTTGCCTTTCTTCAGAGGGGCGAAACTATACCTAATGACGTACTACGCTAATGTTACTTTCTTACTGATGCTGACTTAAAACAAAAAAAAAAACCTCCAATGCATGAATCAACAAGGGTTACGCATTTACAGATGTTGTTGGACAGTGACTGCTGTGATCCTTCGTGGATTTTAGACAGCAGTAGACAGCGGTGGTCAGGTTGATGCTATCCTGACTTCTGGGAAGCCTTCGGTATAGTTACATATTGTCATCTAGTAAACAACGTACGTGCACACGAAATACCCGAACAGATATGTTACTGATTTCACAACCTAGCAATTACAACCAAGCATGTCGTTTTTAATTCTCATTATCATTACTTTTCGTTTGGAGTTGTTACTATTAGAAAGGAAGGTTCTGTTTGGCATACATCAAGGTACTGTTTTGGAATCGATGTTGTTTACAATATACATAGATGACTTGATGGCTACGAGAGCTAGTATTTATATTTTAAACCTCTCGCTAAAGCGTTGTTGCTGTTGTCGTCCCCTGACAGGCAAGCCTTCCATCACACCGTCTTACATGTAGGAGTATATAAAATATTTACGTGTACATACAAACTCCGCAAGCCACCGTATGGTGAATGGTGGAGCGTATCCTGTACCATCCCCTGTCCCACTATTAGTATTTCCATTTATGTTCCACTTGCAGACAGAGCGAGGGTAAAACGACTGTCGACAAGCCTCCGTGATAGCCCTAATCTCTCTAACCTTATCTTCATGGCCCTTACGGTAAATGTACGTTTTCTGCCGTAGAATCGTTCTGCATTCAGCTTCAAAGGCCGGTACTCTAAATTTTCTCAATAGTGCTGCTCGAAAAGAACGTCACCTTCTGTCCAGTGTTGCCCATTTGCCTTCCCAAAGCAACTGCAGTACTCAACAATGGGTCGTACCAGTGTCCTGTACGCGGCCTCTTTTACAGATGAACCGCGTCTTCCTAAAATTCTTCCATCAAACGGAAGCTGACCATTCATCTTCCCTACTACAGTCCTTACATGCTCAATCCATTTCCTATTATTCTGCAGCGTTACGCCAAAATATGTCATAGGCAGTCGCAAGCAGCTCTCTACTGGTGCTGTATTCGAACATTATGGGTGTTTTTTTCTACTCATCTGCATTAACTCACATTTATCTACATTCAGAGCTAACTACTATTCATCATACCAATTAGAAATTTTGTCTAAGTCAGCTCGTATCGTCCTACAGTCACCCAACGGCAACGCTTTCCCGTTCACGGCAGCATTATCAGCGAACAGCCGCAGACTGCGGCTTGCCCTGTGTCATCAAAATCCATACTATTGATGAAATCGCCCCAGCTGAGATCCAACGACGTTTGCTGTAGATGTGTGATGAGAATGGCAGGGATAAATAATATGAGGCTATACCGCACTCCATAGCGCCCGACCTTGATCATCTCACTCTATGTTTGAGAGGTCTCGTCGGCAAAAAAAAAAAAAAAAAAAAAAAATGCATTGAATGGAAATTTGTAGCACCTCCTGCTCCAATATGAGACTGAAATCAACAAACTACTACACATCATCATCACCAAAGAATCAAAAGGACGAACAACAAAAGTTCAAGACAGACACATGAATCCAAAAGCATGCGCACAGTCTTCTTGAATGCATTGAGGGCCTGTCTTTTGAATGTCTTGGATACTGAAGTATTACAGAACGCTACAATACGACACTCATTACATTGTAAACCCAAATTCTCATAGTCAGCCCACAAAAAAAGACAAACGACCGCTTTAATTTCTAGTAATAATTTCTCTTCCTGTCTGATGGGGCAAGCCACGAATCGCTTTTTTTTTGCCAACTTCTACATTTCAGACCAGCAATGACAAACTACGTCCTCAATTAGTTATTGGATGTATTCCTAACTCTGTCTTCCCATACAGTTCTTACCCTCTGCAGCTTCCTCTAGCACGGCGAAAGTTATTCCCTGATGTCGTAAGACAAGTTCTAACCCTCTTCCGCTTCTTGTCGGCGTTTTCCAAATATTCCTTTCCTCGCCGATTATGTGTCTTCAACTTGTTCGCTGTTGTAGAATTCAGATGTGGTCACTCCTCGATTTTCTGCTTGCGTTGTATGTATGTATGTATGTATGTATGTATGCTTGTATGTCTGAACTATTACTGTGGCACTGGTTTGCTGGATTTTCAAAGGTTATTCAGTCTTTTTCTTACGATTACCTCCCTCTTGGCTATTACGTTCCTGAAATCTGAATGGGAAAATAATTCAAAATCCTTTACCAAAGGACAAATCATCAGGGTACTTCTCACTTACTGCTACATATCCTGTAGATCCACATTGTATGTCTTGAATACAGTGGTCTCCATTGGCTTCTACGTCTTCATGTCATTGATCATTGCTGATTCTTCCATCTGTTAAGAACAGTTTCTCACACTGAGGGGAAAAGGTTACTCTGAAGCTCTGTTTTTTTCTCCACCACCTTTGATAAGGGCGTTGGCAGTATGAGTCCGACTCCTTATAGCAGCCATCTGACGCCATATGATGGTTTTTTCCACTATTTAAATTGTGGCTGTAATCAAACCTAGCGCCCAAGACTTTCCATTAGTACATAAAGACAACAAAAGAAGTTTACGAGCTCTGAAATCATTGCTAAATTACATCGTCCTGTCCTGGCAAATCCTCCTTGCAGTCCTCACTTCCACACTTTTGACTTATGAAGAATGGATTACGTGGGCAACATTTTCCAGAGTCAGAAGCCGTAGTGTGAGAAAGCCTATAGCCTCAGCTCCTTAGGCTTTCTCCGAGTAGGGTATGCATGATCTGGGTCATCGTTGGCATAAGTGCATAACGAATGCTAGTGATTATAAACAAAAATGACGGCAAGTTTCTGATACCATGCACTGTCCCACATTTTCATTTTTCTGTTTCTATCTGTATCTGCATCCATAGAAATAAATGCCAGCCATTAGTTTCGGTATGATTCTTATCATCTGATAATCATCGGAAAAGTGGGAAAGGGCGATTAATCAGCCACTGCCAAGTCAAGGTCTTCATATAGCAGCAGTTTCAACAGAGCCAAAGAGAAGTGTCAGATTAGATTAGATTAGATTAGATTAATACTTGTTCCATAGATCATGAAAAAGACACTTCATAATGATGTGGAACGTGTCAGGTTAATAAAAGTTGTCTGTACAAGATATTACATTACAAAAAATATTGCACGACACTAATGTTTAAGTTTTTTTCCCTTAATTTATATCTAAAAATTCAGCCAATGAGTAGAAGGAGTTGTCATCTAGAAACTCTTTAGGTTTATTTTTAAATGTGAGTGGCTATCTGTCAGGCTTTTGATGATGTTTGGTAGGTGTCCAAAGACTTTTGCAGCAGCATAATTTACCCCTTTCTGTGCCAAAGTCAGATTTAACCTTGCATAGTGAAGATCATCCTTTCTCCTGGTGTTATAGCTATGCACACTGCTATTACTTTTGAACTGGGTTGGATTATTAACAACAAATTTCACAAGTGAATATATATACTGTGAGGTTACTGTGAGGATCCCTAGATCCTTAAATAGATGTCTGCAGGATGACAGTGGGTGGGCTCCAGCAACTATTCTGATTACACGTTTTTGAGCAATGAATACTTTTCTACTCAACGATGAATTACCCCAGAATATGACGCCACACGAAAGCAGTGAATGAAAGTAGGCATAATAAGCTAATTTACTGAGATTCTTATCACCAAAATTTGCAATAACCCTAATAGCATACGTAGCTGAACTCAGACATTTCAGCAGACCATCAATGTGTTGCTTCCAGTTTAACCTCTCATCAATGGACACACCCAAAAATTTTGGAAATTCTACCTTAGCTACAGACTTCTGTTCAAAGTCTATATTTATTACTGGAGTTTTGCAATTTACTGTACGGAACTGTACATACTGTGTTTTATCAAAATTTAAAGAGAGTCCGTTTGCTGAGAACCAGTTAATAATTTTGTAGAAAGCACCATTTACAATTACATCACTTAGTTCTTGGTTTTTTGATGTTATTACTATACTTGTATCATCAGCAAAAAGAACTAACTTTGCATCTTCATCAATGTGGAATGGTAAGTCATTAATGTATATCAAGAACAGTAAAGGACCTAAGACTGAACCCTGTGGAACCCCATACTTGATAGCCCCCCAGTTTGTTGTTTTAACATTACATGAACCACTTATTTCAACTTTCTGCATTCTTCCACTTAAGTATGATTTAAACCATTTGTGCACTGCCCCACTCAAACCATAATGATTTAGCTTATCTAAAAGAACTCCATGATTTACACAATCAAAGGCCTTTGAGAGATCACAAAAAATACCAATGGGTGATGTCCGGTTACTCAGAGCATTTAATATTTGATCAGTGAAAGCGTATATAGCATTTTCTGTTGAAAAGCCTTTCTGATAACCAAACTGACATTTTGTTAGTACTTTATTTTTACAAATATGGGAGGCTACTCTTGAATACATTACTTTATCAAAAATTTTTGATAGAGCTGTCAGAAGAGAGATTGGGCGGTAGTTGTTGACATCCGACATATCCCCCTTTTTAAGCAATGGTTTTACAATGGCATATTTCACTCTATCGGGGAAAACACCCTGCTCCAAAGAGCTATTACATACGTGGCTGAGAATCCTACTTATCTGTGAGGAACAAGCTTTAAGTACCTTGCTGGAAATGCCATCAATTCCGTAAGAGCTTCTACTTTTCAGTGAGTTTATTATTTTACTGATTTCAGAGGGAGAGGTTGGTGGAATTACAGTTGTTTCAAACTGCACAGGTATGGCCTCTTCTATTAGTAGCGTGGCCTCTTCTAGTGAAGATCTAGATCCTATTTTCTCCACAACATTTAAAAAATTATTATTGAAAATATTTTCAATTTCTGATTGTTTGTTAGTACACTTGTCATTCAGTTTTATCGCACTAAAGTCTTCCTGTGCTCTTGGTTGCCCTGTTTCCCTTTCAATAATATTCCAAATTGCTTTCATTTTATTATCAGAGTTACTGATCTCAGACATGATACACATGCTTCTGGACTTTTTAACAACTTTTCTTAGTACTGCACAATAGTTTTTATAATATTGAACAATTTTGGGGTCAGTACGCCCTCTTGCTGTTAGATAAAGTTCTCTTTTACGGTTGCAAGATATTCTTATTCCTTCAGTTAGCCAAGGTTTTTTATATGTTTTCTTGGAATTATGTTTAACTATTTTCTTGGGAAAACAATTTTCAAATACCCTTAAAAATGTATCGTGAAATAAGTTATATTTCAAGTTTGCATCGGGTTCCTTATACACTTCATCCCAGTCTGGCTGCTGTAGGCTTTCCCTAAAGTTTGCAATACTTATATTGTTACTTGAACGCACTGCTTTGAAAGTCTGATTTTATATACTGCATGGATCTATATCATGTACTGTAACTAGCTGTGCACCATGATCTGAAAGACCATTCTCAACAGGATAAGCATTTATGTCCTTAAACTTATCTTGGTCTATAAAAAAGTTATCTATCGATGTACTGCTGTTCTTCGTTATCTGAGTAGGAAAATCAATGACAGAGCTCAAATTGAAAGAACTGAGTAATACTACAAGGTCATTCTTCCTATTACACTCTTTCAGGGCATCAACACTGAAATCCCCACAAATGATAATTTGCTTCCCCCTGTCTGACAGATAGCACAACATAGCATCCAAGTTTTCTAGAAATAGCTGAAAATTCCCTGAGGGGGACCTATACACTGTTACAATTATGAAAATGCCATCATTTAGTTTAAGTTCAGTGGCACATGCTTCCTTATGTTGCTCTACACAACATTTTTTAGTTTCTAAATTTTTTACACTGTGGAATCTTTTGACATGTATGGCAACTCCTCCTCTCATTATATTATCTCTACATATGTGTGCAGCTAATATAGTTTCTATATCGTCTAAACAAAGCAGAAGCTCATAAATTATATTCTTCAATCCCCCAATATTTTGATGAAATATACTAACATTATTTTTCACTTTGCTTTTGTCAGTATCTTGAACTTTTTCAGTACTTACCTGGCAGAGTTTCCCACTGGACACTGATCTTACACTAAAAAAGAGTTTCCAGCATGAGATGTAGTTCCTCCCTCCTTTAAATTTCCTGCTATCAGCCCAGCCAGTTTACCCTTCCCTTTCTTGTTGAGGTGTAGGCCATGTCTAGTATAGTCCCATCTACAGAGTGAATCAACAGGATCCACACCAATGTGTGACCCTGCACCAGATCCTAGTAGCCGTTCCAACTCCAAATGAACTCTCCTGACAGAAGAGCTCAAATGAGGTCGGTCCTGACAATGTAGATGCTGTTATCCAACGATAAGTGAAGACTTTGTTTCTCGATTATGGGTCTTGAGCACAGAAAATTGAGAATATGTTTAAAGAGCCTACTTCAGTTCAAATTTTGTCAAGCATTTTAATGCTGGAAACAGACGTGATTCTACCAGTCCTACACTAGCGAAAAACCTGGTGTCTACACCACTTAAGTTCAAACAGAAGACAGGTGTCCATTCAAGAACATAGACGACTAAGCGATTCCCGATCGACGTCAACAAGGTCAAAAATATTTCCGTCTGACGTTTCACATTGAGTCATTATGGCAAATTTAAAAGAAATGTAAACAGCCAAACAGTCAGTGTGAAATCAGTTACCAACTGAGAGAATCTCAAGTGTAACATAATGCCGAGTATTCACAACCAGTAAGAAGATGTAGGTAAAACACTGTGCTTGGAAAGAGAACAAGCTGTTGAACACGTCTTTAGATCTAGTCTCGGGACTGTGAGCGTATTTTGACTCGTTGCCCCGTCTGTGCCATCTACTTCCCTGTGCTTTCCAGCAGAGAGTCGGAACTGATGTCAAGCCAGGGGTCAAAGAAAATGCAGCGATTGGTCTTTTACTCATAAGTCTGATAAGCCTCCACTGCTCATGCCCATTACATAATCATACTCTTATTGAGAAACTGTTTCGGACATCAATTTAATTACCTCAAATATCCCCTTCTAGTTGGACCTCAGCCCTATAATGATTCTCCTAGATATTCGCTTCACTATTACCTTACGGAATTATAGAAATTGTCATGGCTTCAGAAATGTTGATTTCTTTTTCTCATTAGGGTCTTCGGAATAAGGGATGAATGGAAACTATGTCAATTAATGTTTGGCAGAAGTAAGAAATCTCAGCAGCGATTAAGGCTTAATTGAGAGAAAGAAAACACCAGTGATTTGATGTATTCTGGACAGACAAGAACCCATTACAACCGAGTTTAGTGGTAGCCCTCATTTTATTCAGCGTATCTGTGATGTACAGCAATCAATACTTCGCACCCGTCTTAATTTGTTGGATGTGATTTTGTAAATAAGCGCATTTCACCAGATGTTTACTTACACAAAAATTCAGTGTTTTCTCAATAGTTATTCATTTAAGGCACAGTGAAATACATGATGGTTTGATCATTTATATCCATTATAACAGCCAAATATTTTATGTTTACTGAGAGGTACTGTTCAAACCCTCCTCCGGCCATACAGATTTAATTAATCCCTCCAGGCAAATTCCCGGATGGATCCTGTCAAAGGGCACGGCCGATATCTTTCTCCCTCTTGGACACAATCCGAGCTTACACTCTGTCCCCAACACGTCAACGTCGACTGGAATTTAAACATAATCTTCCTTCATCTCTTTCCAAGCGTTTTTGTGAGGGCAGACTTCATCCCTTTCGTGTTCGTCGGTAATGATATTGTACACCGGTACAAATACAATGATATCATTAACCGGGAGGAATTTCCCCACATGTACGCAATCATACTGTTTAGGTAATGATTACACTGGTGCTGTTAAAACAACGAATCAGTCACTTAAAAATTCACTCAGTCAGCCAAAAAGGGGTTGGGGGAGGCTCAAAGTTACTGAAAATTACGGAAGCGTTATTAAGTTTGGAAACAACGCGAATATAATCAACATACTGAAGAGTGTTTGCTTAAATGGAATAGGCTAGCTGAAGGCATCCAAATTCAATGGGCCAAGAAACACAACCTGCACACGATATAGCTGGTAGCAGACGATACATGCAAGCACAAGTAGTCTTATAATTCAGAAAGAGATTGAAATATGCGGATGTATTATACATCGTTCGTTGTAGAATAAAAGAGGCTACGGAATAGTCATAGTTCTAATGAGTTGGTACACCTGATAGCATAATGAGGCGGGGGCCTCACTATTAAGTTTAGAGGGATCAATAAATCCTAAGCCGAGAGGAATACGTATGTGGTCAAAGTTTCAACTACATTCGGATGGTTCTATAACTCGAAAAAGTCGACCGAAAAATTTGTGACTGGCATCCACTGTTGACTCTAGGAAGCCGTATGTACGGTGTGAATGAAGTAGCAAATGCTTTGATCACACGTGGTATTTGAAGGTCCAAGATTCAGTTTGGTTCGTACAAGGAAAAGATGGAAGAAAATCGTTAATATGTACAGAAAATAAGTGCTCCTAGGTAAGTAAGCACACGGGAAATTATTCCATGTTATAATCCTCACCGACATACTAGGATAACCACTTCAAGACGCGGTCCTAAGAATGATTCTAACCGAAAAAGCAATACAACTTCAGCAATCGTTCTGTCCGAACTTTCCAAGCAGAGGCATCAAGATGCGTCCAAACTCAGTCAAAGAGCTCAGAGCCAAGTGTGTGTTTTTTGCTCGCCAGCGCGTCCTGCATCACTTTGATGGGGTGAGTGGGGAAGATGCAGGACTGAGTAATGCTGAAATCTACGCCTGCATTTACACGAGTGGAGCGTCCGTGCCCTGTTGCAAAAGCCATGTCTCTGAGAAGCTCCAATGTTATGGAAATTAAAGTGGTACTACCAACGTGCATTAAACGATACTCTTTGCCTACCAGGGAGTGTATTTCAAAACATTCGCACTTTGACAACCACAAAGAGAATCTCCCACCACAAGAAATCAAAAGGAAACGGAATACATCTTGAGGTGGATTAAAAAATCATCCACAGCTTGCGTGTCACATCGGAGCAAACGAGAACATATCTATCCAAGACTAAACACAATGCTGCTAATACCTTTAGGGCGAAATGGAACCCGATTTAAATGAGAGCAGGTTTAATTGGCCAATTTCATTTACAACTAATGTTGCCACCAAGTCATTCATCGCTGCCAAAAATTTGTTGCATTTCGAAGGACTGACACTGTCACGAAGTTTGAAGCCTGCAACTTGATTTTCTCGACGTGATAACCGAAACTTTATTGCTACCCCCCGTGAACAACGTTGCAACTCGTAACCACTGACATGCTTATCCACAAATATCATGAAACCCTACTCTAATAATCTAGTCGTCAAGGAATAGTTACAGGGTTTTCTACCTTCCTTTCTTCTGCTGTCTGGACACTGAGGAGACAATAGACATAATATTTATTTATATGCGAGTCACATACGAATTTATGTACCACGAACCTAATGTAATTCGTAGTTGCAATGTAAAGTGTGGTGTCACCGCTAGACACCACACTTGCTAGGTGGTAACTTAAATCGGCCGCGGTCCTGTAGTACATGTCGGACCCGCGTGTCGCCACTGTGTAATCGCAAACCTAGCGCCACCACAGGGCAGGTCACAAGACACGGACTTGACCTCGCCCCAGTTGTACGGACGACATAGCTTGCGACAAGACGTATCACGTCTTCCTCTCATTTGCCGAGAGACAGATTAAATAGCCTTCAGCTAGTCCATCGCTACTACCTAGCAAGGCGCCATGTGTATCATTGCTAATTGCTTACTACTATGCAAGAGATGTATTTCAACAAGAACAAGACTACATTAAAGTTAAGTATATTAACATCTCTCTTCTTTTCTTTATAGTTTTTCATCCAGTCTCCTGTTTCAGAATTTACGCCCGTCTGCGTTAGTTTCGCGTGCACCTAGCCACTCATTGTGTCGAGACCTTAGGGAATCGACACAACAATATTTTGGCGCCGAGGAGTGGTGCCGCGCCCACGTTGCAGTCTTTGTGTTCTATTTGCTCTAATTTGCTTGTGTCATGGCTTCGCCGCATTCTCCAGATGTACTGTCCGAATTTTTTCGCTTGCAGAATCAGCAGACGCAGGCGTTATTGGAAGCCCTTGGACAGCTCGTCCAGGGTCAACGTGCGCTGCAAACCGATGCGGCGGCAGCCGCTTCATCGCTACCGCAGCCACACAACGCTGTCGCACCGCCATTTAGGCCCTTTGAGGCCCATAACGAGAGCTGGACTGAGTGGGCCGATCAGTTCAACTTCCACCTCACTGCTTATGGAATTCAAGGTAAAGAGCGGCAGCCGTTTTTGCTTTCTTGTGTCGGTGTGTCTACCTACCGGGTGATAGTGAAATTGTTTCCCCGACGCGACGTAGCAACTCTGTCCTACGAGGAAATTTTGTCGGCTTTAGATGCCTATTTCAAAGAAACAGTAAATGTAGTTGCCAAACGGTATACGTTTTTTCGTACAAAACGTACGGCCGGTCAGACTAATAGGGAGTGGGTTGCAACTTTGCAAGGCCTTACTAGAGACTGCGCGTTTGCCTGTGAATGTGGCCTCCCATATTCAGATACTATGGTGCGTGATGCAATTGCACAGAACGTTTCTGATGTTCGCATACGGGAACAGATTTTGAAACTCGTTAATCCCTCCCTGCAACAAGTGATAGACATATTGGACAGGCAAGACACACTTGACTTTGCTCAGGAATCATTTGAACCTTCGCCAGCAGTGTGTCACATTCATCGGCCCGCCGGGCCCGCTGCACGGGACGCTAAGCGGCCCTCGCGCCCGACTTCGCAGCGGCCGCCTAGCTTGCAACCACGTGCGCCGCGTAAGCAAGCAAATGCAGTGAAATCTTGCCCGCGGTGTGCAACTAGACATTCGCGTGAAAATTGCCCGTCACGCCAAGCTATTTGCTTTTACTGCCAAAAGAAAGGACATGTACAAAGTGTTTGCCAGAAAAAGCTTAGATCAGACACTCGCAATAATTCCAGGCCTTTTGCTTCGCGCCGGAATCGAACCCAGGACAATCAGGCTCGTGGACCTTCGCCCATGGACATTCATGTAGTTCATTCCCACCCGTCCAGTGACACTTTAGCTACCAGTGACTGTGTTCCTCCCACCCAACGTGTGCGTCGACGTCGCCGGAAATCCCGTAAAGTTGCAAGTGCTTCTGGACCTGTATCAGTTCAAATTGCACGAGACAGTCGCTCTTGTCGTCAACAAGACAATAAACTTTTTGTGGACTTAGACTTTGCAGGCAAAGTGATCCCTTTCCAGCTCGATACCGGAGCTGCAGTTTCATTGCTTAATCACGACACGTACAAACAACTGGGCCAACCGCCATTGCGTGCCGCAAATGTTACGTTAACTAGTTACTCAGGACAGCATATACCTGTGTTAGGACAGTGCAGCCTTCTTGCCACATACAAGGGACAGACAAAACTTGTGTCATTTTACGTTCTTCGTTCTTCTAGTGCAGTGAACTTGTTTGGTTTAGATTTGTTTCAATTGTTTAATATGTCTATTGTAAATCAGGTCCTATCAGTGAATCAGACTGTGCCTTCCGCCAGTGTTTCTAGTCTTTGTGAAGAATTTGCAGACATTTTTGCACCGGGCCTTGGTTGCGCTAAGAACTATGAAGCGCATTTGGAACTGAAAGACAACGCGCACCCGAAATTTTTCAGAGCGCGCAATGTTCCCCACGCATTGCGTGATGAGGTCGCACGAACATTGCACGATTTAGAATCTCAAGGTGTAATTGAACGTGTGCAGGCTTCTCTCTGGGCCTCACCCTTAGTAATTTTGCCAAAACCTTCCGGAAAATTGAGACTTTGCGTGGACTTCAAGGCAACTGTGAATCCACAACTTGTGACTGCTACTTTTCCTTTGCCCCGCCCGGAAGATCTTTGTGACAAACTGTGCCCGGGAAAATATTTTTCAAAATTGGACCTAGCAGATGCGTACTTGCAAATACCTGTGGACGAAGAATCCCAGCGCGTCTTAGTGGTAAACACGCATCTTGGCTTGTATCGCTTCAAAAGACTGCCATTCGGGTGTGCATCCGCCCCTGCTTTATTTCAGCAATATTTACAAACTATTTGTGCGTCGGTCCCTACGGCTGCGAACTATCTGGACGATATTGTGATCTCAGGAAAGACAGAAGCCGAACATTTGCAGAATCTCCGGACCTTATTCAGGTCTTGCGTCAGAATGGTCTTCGCTTGAGGAAGGACAAATGTGTGTTTTTTGCTCGTGACTTACCGTACCTGGGGCATGTCATAAATGCCCAAGGAATACATCCGAGTCCAGAGCACCTTCGTGCCATTCAGGACTTGCCGTCACCGCAGACCTTAAAACAGCTACTGAGTGTGCTGGGTAAGGTAAATTATTATCGTCGATTTGTGCGCAATGCTTCTTCTATTTCAGCTCCGCTTCATCGCTTACGCCGTAAAGGTGTTCCGTTCGTCTGGACAACGGAATGCGAACGCGCCTTTCGCCAGTTGAAATCGGCGTTACTTTCAAATACTTGCCTTACGCCCTTCGATCCCCGAAAACCCCTTTTGTTGATGGTAGATGCCTCGGATTTCGGGATCGGTGCTGTGCTTGCGCACAAGGATGGCTCGCATGATCGCCCTATTGCCTTTGCGTCCAAATTGCTCTCATCTGCGCAAAGAAATTATTCCCAAATAGAGAAGGAAGCTTTAGCTCTCGTGTTTGGTGTTACCAAGTTCCATGACTTCTTGTATGGTCGTCACTTTACAATCATCACGGACCACAAGCCTTTGACATCGCTTTTTCATCCGAACAAGCCTGTACCTCCACGTACAGCGCAGAAATTCATTCGCTGGTCACTTTTTCTCTCGCAGTACCGCTACGATATCTTGTATCGGTCCACTGCTAAGCACGGCAACGCTGATGCGTTGTCCCGTTTGCCTGTTGCTGAGGATACAGCATTCGATTCTTCCGAACTTGCTTGCATGTTCATTGATTCGGAAGCCGATGACGTGGTCGCATCGTTTCCGATTGATTTTCGTCGTGTAGCTACTGCCACAGCTGCTGACCCTGTCCTTGCTTCCGTTTTGCGTTTTGTTGCTACGCAATGGCCCTTGTCAAAGTCACGGATCGAGGATCCTTTGGTTCGCCGATTTTTTGCTCACAAGGAGAGACTTTTTGTACGACGTGGTGTGTTGTTGTTGCGTTCCGATAATGATCAATCCCGAGTCGTGGTCCCACGTTCGTTACAGTCATCTGTCTTAAAGCTTCTCCACCAAGGACATTGGGGTATAGTGCGTCCGAAACAACTTGCTCGACGGCACTGTACTTGGTTCGGAATCGATGCTGCGATTACGAATATGTGCTCCTCTTGCGTGGCGTGTGCCGAACAACAATCCGCACCGCCGCGGAAATTCTTTGCTTGGCCGAAAGCCACTTCCCCTTGGCAACGATTGCACATCGATTTTGCTGGGCCATTCTGGAATGCTCGATGGTTGGTTGTGGTCGATGCTTTCAGTAATTTTCCTTTTGTTGTCCGGATGTCTTCCACGACGTCTTCGGCCACCATACAAGCCTTGTCTGCTATCTTTTGCATTGAAGGTCTTCCGCAGACTATTGTTTCCGACAATGGCCCACAATTCATGTCCGCAGAATTTCAGTCGTTCTGCAAGGCCAATGGTATTCAACATCTGACATCCGCGCCGTTTTCGCCTCAGTCAAACGGTGCCGCTGAACGATTGGTCCGGACTTTCAAGTCCCAGATGTTGAAATTGAAAGAGTCGCATTCTCGGGAGGACGCTTTGTTGCTCTTTTTGTCTTCGTATCGCTCTCAGCCTCGCGATGGTCGCTCGCCGGCTGAGTTGCTCCACGGTCGTCCTCATCGCAACCTGATGTCTTTGCTGCATCCGCCACATCCGGTTCCTGTGCAGCGGCAGACTCCTGCTTTTGCTCCTGGCGACGTTGTCTATTATCGCAACTATCGCGGTTCACAGCGTTGGCTCGCAGGGCGCATTCTTCGCTGCCTCGGCCGCGCGATGTATTTGGTTTTGGGGGCCTCTGGTGAGGTGCGTCGGCATCTCAATCAGCTGCGCCTCTGTCGTCGCCTGGGTTCTGCCGCTCCCCGTCTGCTTTCAGCGACGGAGCCGTCAGGTCAGCGCCTTGGGGACCCATCTACTGGCTCGCCTCATCCCCAGGTGTTACCGACGATGCCTTCCATTTTGCCTCATGGCGTCGCGCCGCCGCAGCCGCCGCCGGCGCCGCCCGCAGCGGACGCTTCGCTGCAGCCGCCGCGCGCCTCCCTGGGTCACGCGCCGCCGCTTGCTTCCCGTGACCAGCCGTCCTCCGCCATGGACCTCTTGCCCGCTCCGGACCAGATGTCGTCTTCGCCCGTCGGGTGCTCCGACCACATGGAGGTCGACCCTTCTGTCTCATTACGTGCGCATACACCTCATGTTGACGTGCACCCTGGACTAGGTTTGCAGGCGTTTCCTAGCTCCCCTCGGACCGAATGGCCGGGTGCGGGTGGCACAGCCTCGCCTGTTGTTAGGCTCCCCACCTCATCGCATACGTCAACATGGGGTCCTCCCCACGGCGGGCGGAAGCCTTATCTCACGACCGTTCGCCGATTTGCGGGGGAGGAATGTGGTGTCACCGCTAGACACCACACTTGCTAGGTGGTAACTTAAATCGGCCGCGGTCCTGTAGTACATGTCGGACCCGCGTGTCGCCACTGTGTAATCGCAAACCTAGCGCCACCACAGGGCAGGTCACAAGACACGGACTTGACCTCGCCCCAGTTGTACGGACGACATAGCTTGCGACAAGACGTATCACGTCTTCCTCTCATTTGCCGAGAGACAGATTAAATAGCCTTCAGCTAGTCCATCGCTACTACCTAGCAAGGCGCCATGTGTATCATTGCTAATTGCTTACTACTATGCAAGAGATGTATTTCAACAAGAACAAGACTACATTAAAGTTAAGTATATTAACATCTCTCTTCTTTTCTTTATAGTTTTTCATCCAGTCTCCTGTTTCAGAATTTACGCCCGTCTGCGTTAGTTTCGCGTGCACCTAGCCACTCATTGTGTCGAGACCTTAGGGAATCGACACAACATAAAGTCTTCACACACGTTGTGTTTTTTTTTCCGCATATAACTGCCTCACCATATACTCTACACGAGTGAACTGGTGAGACAATTTGGCCATGATTACATTTTTGATATTATCAACGCCATGCCCTTTGCCCAACATTTCTACGATAGTACTGTATTCCACATTCAAATAAAAATGAAGACGCATTCATAATGAAACATTAGGTAACCGTCGAAGTATTTCAATATTAAAGATAATCAAATCTGTAGTTAGAAAACGTGTAAGCCTTATCTGCCGGTATCTCTGTTGCTATTCTGATCGGTGAGAATTTGTGACGCAGAAAACGGGTACTTAACATCACCAAAAACTACGCAGACTTGTACAGACGGATTATACAGAAAAATCATCCAACTTTTCCTTGAAAGTAAGTAACGGGAGAGACGTTCGACTATGCGCCGAAAATCTACAGGCACTTCGATTCACACTAACTTTCATACTTTACTAACAATGGTTATACTACAGTGATTCAAATTAATAGTACTTTTGCAGGCTTAGTATATTATATCTGGTCTTTTTGTTTTCCAAACTTGACAGTTAATGTTCGATTTAACTTAAAGATATATTGTTTGTACAATACCTAATACGGAGTCAAATAAAGAGACATGCAGCCCAAACCGTCTACTAGAACTTGTCTTGATAGATATGTGAAGAAGTAGCTAGACACCAGATTGCAGTTGTTGAGCAACCATCTACAGATCATAGCTATTAATGTAATTATAAAAGTAAAGCGAATTGTAAGAGATAACCAATGACAAGGATACAAGTGTTCGCCATGAGATGGCGCTGAACATGCAAGTATGAGCCTACATAGGGGCATAGTTTAATTGATAGTACACATAAATATAATACCTAGAAAACTGACCACGTTCGCAATAAAAATAAGCTTGTTGGTTGACGTCAAGCGCAAAATAAGTATCCTGAATAGTACATTTCCTTTTCTGTTCCAACTGAAAGTAGCGCAAAGAAATGATAAAAGAGTTATATGCATTCTACTGCGTAAACAGTTACGAGGAATCAAACATTTAGTGCCGATTTATTAGGACAAACTATTACAATTCTCTACCAGTTCAAAATAAAAAGTAGCGTACATACCTGTTACAATAGCTACATGTATTACAAAGCGCAAATTTATTGCCGACATATTGGCATAACAAAACGGTATACTTCCGTGGCGGTTCATAATGAAAACAGAGAATATAAACCTTAAAGCAGTCGTATAGGGCGTAAATATTTACTTAGAATTACACGTTTGCAGCATACATATTAGCAAAATGAAATAGTATGAAGTAGTTTCATAACAGAATCAAGGCAGGTAAAGTACTAATCCTTACACTGTTTTGTATCTTTCATTCACCAACTTATGACTTCCATTCAACAGGTTATAACTTTACATTACTGATTCCTTTAATGTATGCATAATATTTCAGATGGAATGATAAAAAAGGAAATAATACAGGAAACATAAAATATTTGGTTGTTATATTGGATATAAATGATCAAATCAGCATGTATTTCATTGTGCCTTAAATGAATAACTATTGTAAAAACGCTGAATGCGACTCCAGTGTGCTAATCACTGCGCCACCTAACTCTTTCACCTGACTATGATTGTGATTAAATCAGTGACTCCATGCATGTTTCTAGTGTGTGAGAATGAATGTTAGAAGATTAAATGACCTTCACTCCTTTATAACCAAGATCTGCGCTGATCTAAATTTTATCTTTTTCATCATTGAAGATTTGGCCTTTCCTTGGTGATATGGGTGATTAATTTCATTAAAATATTCAACCTGTAACTATTTCCTCCTTAAAAAATATTAAGCAGCCAATCAGTTGCCAAATGCAAAGTTTATTTAAACACCATGCTCATAATTCCAACATTTACAAAAGCTTCTTTTTCAGTACGAAATTAGTCACAACATAAAGAGGTTAACAGTGAATAAGTATTCTTTCTTACGTTAACGAAAGTTGTGGTTTGAAATTATGTTGAAAATTTCTGTTTTTGTGTTGTACCTGTTCATTTAAAGTAAATAGATCTTTGTGAGCAACATATAACTAATTATTTTAAGATATCAAGTCTCTAACTATTGCTTTCCTTATTCAAAAGTTCTAAGTCTTCTAGTCTCTGGGATGTAGGTCAGAGATGAAGCAGATGTTCAGCGAAAGTGAAACCCTACACAATGCCTCCACTTTTACTTAGCAGGTGCTCCTTATATATTCATTTGAAAGTTCTCAATATCTGTCCGATGTAAGAGTTATGGCAGTCATTACACGTAATTTTAAATACACCAGTGTTAATAAGACGATTTTCTTGTGTTCTAATAGTAATGGGTAAATTTTGCTTTAGACTACTATTTAGAGTGAAAGTAACTCTGCAGGTTTGTAAGATGTTTAAAAGTCTGCTTACTTTGTGTGATACGTTTCCTAGAAATGATAAAGAAATGAACTTATTACTCTCACTTCCTAGTTTCAAGCTGCTGATGCCTAAAGTTGAATATTTGACAGCTGTGTCTTTCTTTATGAAATGATAAACCAAATTAAGGTCATATCCATTGCTAAGTTACTTTAATTTCAGACCTATGAAACTAAGTAATCGATTATCGATTTTTATATCTTTTGTAAATTTACTTTTCTCATTATAGCTAGTTCCTAAAAGATGAGTAAGCCACCTATGAAACGAGCTTAGAAAGGAATCTTCAAAACGTGATTACCCCTGAAAAGTTTACTACCTCATACACAAAAAAAAAATCTGCCACTAAACTAAAAGACTGCTCTTACAACTTCTCACTGAAATGAAAGGAATTGCAATTCAGTACTGTCTGTAATATAGTCATTAATTGGAATACTTGTAGCCCTGTTAATTATTGTGTCACCAGCTATAATTCTTAATAGCTTTCTGAGTGAAGTCTACCGAAACATTAATGAATAAAATAAAATTACAAAACAAGCCAACTGAGTGTCTGGGGTGCTTTTCTATTTTTCTTAACTTAATCATCAAATCAGATCAGTTTTTAGTAGAAAAAATGTTAGCAGATAAGAAAGTTTCTTTATTTTTATTTGCAAAAATCTGGCTAGTTTGTTTTGCGGATTGTTTCCGCCATTAACAATCGAGAGAATAGAGTCGATTTCGTTGTGCACTTTACAATGACTTCTAAAAACAGTTAGATTTGGATTCATGCAAATTAATTTTTTCTTTTGATATTCTTTTAGGAGATTTTTAGACATACCTTACATAGCCATAGACATACATACATGTTGTTGCTGTTGTAGTCTTCAGTCCTGAGACTGGTTTGATGCTGCTCTCCATGCTACTCTATCCTGTGCAAGCCTCTACATCTCCCAGTACCTACCGCATCTCTTGGTCTCCCTCTACGATTTTTAACCTCCACGCTGCCCTCCAATACTAAATTGGTGATCCCTCGATGTCTCAAAACATGTCCTACCAACCGATCCCTTCTTGTAGTCAAGTTGTGCCACAAACATCTCATCTCACCAATCCTATTCAATACTTCCTCATTAGTTATGTGATCTACCCATCTAATCTTCAGCATTCTTCTGTAGCACCATTTCAAAAGCTTCTATGCTCTTCTTGTCCAAACTATTTATCGTCCATGTTTCACTTCCATACAAGGCTACACTCCATACAAATACTTTCAGAAATGACTTCCTGACACTTAAATCTATACTC
This sequence comes from Schistocerca nitens, assembly GCF_023898315.1. NCBI lineage: Eukaryota > Metazoa > Arthropoda > Insecta > Orthoptera > Acrididae > Schistocerca > Schistocerca nitens. The sequence continues at coordinate 543,616,872 of NC_064619.1, read as the reverse complement.
AATGATAACAAATTTCTCTTCTTCAGAATTGCTTTCCTTGCCATAACCAGTCTACATTTGATATCCTCTCTACTTCGACCATCATCAGTTATTTTGCTCCCCAAATAGCAAAATTCCTTTACTACTTTAAGTGTCTCATTTCCTAATCTAATTCCCTCAGCATCACCCGACTTAATTCGACTACATTTCATTATCCTCGGTTTGCTTTTGTTGATGCTCATCTTATATCCTCCTTTCAAGACACTATCCATTCCGTTCAACTGTTCTTCCAACTCCTTTACCGTCTCTGAATAGAATTACAATGTTATCGGCGAACCTCAAAGTTTTTATTTCTTCTCCATGGATTTTAATAGCTACTCCGAATTTTTCTTTTGTTTCCTTCACTGCTTGCTCAATATAAAGATTGAATAACATCGGGGATAGGCTACAGCCCTTCCTCACTCCCTTCCCAACCACTGCTTCCCTTTCATGCCCCTCGATTCTTATAACTGCCATCTGGTTTCTGTACAAATTGTAAATAGCCTTTCGCTCCCTGTACTTTACCCCTGCCACCTTCAGAATTTGAAAGAGAGTATTCCAGTCAACATTGTCAAAAGCTTTCTCTAAGTCTACAAATGCTAGAAACGTAGGTTTGCCCTTCCTTAATCTAGCTTCTAAGATGAGTCGTAGGGTCAGTATTGCCTTCCGTGTTCCAACATTTCTACGGAATCCAAACTGATCTTCCACGAGGTCCGCTTCTACCAGTTTTCGCATTCTTCTGTAAAGAATTCGCGTTAGTAATTTGCAGCTGTGACTTATTAAACTGATAGTTCGGTAATTTTCACATCTGTCAACACCTGCTTTCTTTGGTATTGGAATTATTATATTCTTCTTGAAGTCTGAGGCTATTTCGCCTGTTTCATACATCTTGCTCACCAGATGGTACAGTTTTGTCAGGACTGGCTCTCCCAAGGCCGTCAGTAGTTCCAATGGAATGTTGTCTACTCCGGGGCCTTGTTTCGACTCAGGTCTTTCAGTGCTCTGTCAAACTCTTCACGCAGTATCGTATCTCCCATTTCATTTTCATCTACATCCTCTTCCATTTCCATAATATTGTCCTCAAGTACATCGCCCTTGTATAGACCTTCTATATACTCCTTCCACCTTTCTGCTTTCCTTTCTTTGCTTAGAACTGGGTTTCCTTCTGAGCTCTTGATGTTCATGCAAGTGGTTCTGTTATCTCAAAGGTCTCTTTAATCTTCCTGTAGGCAGTATCTATCATACCCCTAGTGAGATAAGCCTCTACATCCTTACATTTGCCCTCTAACCATCCCTGCTTAGCCATTTTGCACTTCCTGTCGATCTCATTTTTGAGACGTTCGCAGTACCAGCACAGCAAGGCCGTTTTGATTAGTGTTGAAGGCCAGATCAGTCAATCATCCAGACTGTTGCCCTTGCAGCTACTGATAGGGCTGCTGCCCCTCTTCAGGAACCACACGTTTGTCTGGCCTCTCAACAGATACCCCTCCGTTATGGTTGTACCTATGGTACAGCTATCTGTATCGCTGAGGCACGCAAGCCTCCTCACCAACGGCAAGGTCCATGGTTCATGGTGAGGGGACATACATAACGATAGTTTATGGTTGATGACAGTAATTGTTTTTCTTTCTTTTTGGTGAAAATGTTTACATTTGGCTAACTTCATTTCTTTTCCAAAGATTTCACTCCATCCATGAGGGGCGATTTTTGTCTGAAGAAATTTCTCTATTTTACCACAATCAAGATCAATTTTAAGTTCAACGATAAAATTGTCTGCCACCTTAGTGTCACTTAGCCTAGATACAAAGTTATATCTGAACCTTTAGCTAACACAGAATTTTCCTGACATCTGCTAATTGTAGAGGTTTTATTTAATTCTTTCCAAAATGAATTTGCTCATTAATATTAGCCACTGGGGTTGTAGAAGCAACCGCTTGTTAACACCACGCTAGACACTACACTTGAAAGTTGAAAAGCCTTTAGCCGCTTCGGTTATTCTGAGATAAAATCGATGGATTTCTTCGTTTAGTCTCTCTTTTTTCTTGCACAGTTCACTAATTCTGTTATCCATAATTCGCTGAACTAATTTCGCTTTAATTTCTGGTACTTTATTGCACTGTTCGACATTGTTGTGAGTCAGTCGTAATCAGGAGTTAAATGGTGTCTGTCACACAGTTTAGTAAAATCCATGGCCATACCTGTTTCGAGAATTTTCAACATAATGGCCACGTAATTAGAAACAGCCTTTGAGAACTGGACAGGCAAAATCTTGTCAGATTATTATTTCTTCAAGAATATTGCATCCCACAGTTGCTACACCAGCCATGTACAAGAATTTAACTATAACGATTGTTGCTTTCTGTTGTGGAATCCTGACGGAATAACGTGTTTCATGAGATAAAACAAAATAGTTTTTAATTAAAGCTGGCATTTATAACACCACAATACCTTCTTCCTTGTCATTAACATTGAAATTTGAAGTACTATTCACGCTAAAGGCAATTCTGATTTCAATATTAAAGGAAGAGTACGTTCCCTCCGAGTAATCTTCATGGCAATTAATAGTATCTCTCCCTCAGATATAAATGCCTACAGTGTTAGTAATTAAAAAACAACTATCCGTTTGCGCTATTGAATCGGGCTGCTATGAAGTTCATATAACCTCAGGCCATTACTTGAAATGTGTGGATGGGCATGCAGCGGACTAGTAGAGATGGTGTGTATGGGTTTTGTAAAGATTAATGGCGCATGATTAATAAAAGTATTCTAATTTTGGATGCAACCATGATTCTACCAATCCTACACGAGCGAAGAAGGTAGTGTCTACACTAGTCGGCGATTTACTTTCCCCAAAGCTAAGTTGAAACAAAAACAGGTATACATTCAAGGAGAATGATGACCAAGCGATTCCAGATTGACGTCAACAAGGACATAAATATTTACGCCTGACATTCCACATTGAGCCATGGAAACAAATTTCAAAGAAATGTGAACAGCCACACAGTCAGTGTGCAATCCGTTATCAACTGCAAGAATGTCAAGTATAACGTAGTGTCCAGTATTTACAACCAATAAGAAGGTGTAGGTGTACCATTGTGCTTGGAAAGAGAATAAGTTGTTGAGACGTCCCGTCTTTAGGTTCAGTCGTGGGCCTGTGAGCGTATTTTATCTCGTTGCCCAGTCTGTGCCCCCAACTTTCTTGTGCTTTCCAACCGAGAGTCTGAACTGATCCCAAGCCAGGAGTCAAATAAAATGCAGCGATTTGTTTAAGTTTTATTCATACGTCCCATAGGCCTTCACTGCGCATGGCCATTACATAATCATACCCTTACTGAGAAATTGTCTCGGATAGCAATTTCAGTACCTCATATATCCTCTTCCAGCTAGACCTCAGCCCTATAATGATTCTCCTAGACATTTGCTTCACTGTTACCTTACGGAAATATAAAATTTGTCACGTTCTCATAAATGTTGAATTCTTTTTCTCATTAGGGTCTTCGGAATAAGGGAACAATGGAAACTGTGTCACATAATGTTTGGGAGTGGCAAGAAATCTCAACAGCGATTAAGTCTCAGTTGAGAAAAAGAAAACACCAGTGATTTGATGTTTTCCGTACAGCCTAGAACCCATTAGAACTGAGTTTAGTGGTAGCTCTCATTTTCTTCGGCGTGTTTGAGCGATACACCAAGCAAACACTTCCCACCCGTCTTATTATATTAGATATGATTTCGTAAATAAGCATATCTCACCAGATTTTTGATTACATAAAAATTCTGTGTTTTCACAATTGTTATTCATGTAAGTAACAACTAAATATGTGGTAATTTGGTCATTTATATCCAATACAATAGCCAAATATTTTATGTTTCCCTGTATTACTCTCGTTTTTCTCATTTCTTCTGAAATACTAATTTCAAGTTAAAGGAATCAGTAACTAAAGTCATAAGTCGGTGAATGAAAGATACGAAGCAGTGTAAGAATCAGTATAAGGAGCACAATTACAGACTCCAGTACCTGTATGTTACAGGTATCGACCCTGGCTGTTGAGACACTTGTCCCACTGTGACACAAGGCGGCGAATGGCTGTCTCATAAAATTCCCGGCGCTGCGTTGTTAACCAATTCCGCACGTACAGGTCGACGTCGTCGTTCGAAGTGAATCATTTGGCCCTCAAAGCCTTTTTAAGAGGACCAAAAATGGCGTAATCACAGCGATAGAGGTCCGGACTATATGGAGGGTTGACGAGAACCTCCCATTTCAATTTCCGCAGGAGTGTCGCGACTGTGGTGGCCGTGGAGGCTTTGCACTGTCGTGGAGCAGAATGACCCCATGGGTGAGATTACCTGGTCGTTTTGATTTGATCGCTTGGGGAAGGGTGGTCAAGGTTTGCGAGTAACGCTGGGCATTCACTGTTGTCCCGTACTGCAGGAAGTGAACTAGAAGGCGGCCATCTTGGACAACGAAGAACGTCAGCATAAACTTTCCTGCACTCGTGTGGATGGGGTTGGCCTTTTCTTTTTTTTTTTTTTTTTTTTTTTTTTAGGGATGACACTGGATGCTTCCACTGGAGACATTTTCGCTCTGATTGTGGTTCGAAGTAATGACACGATGAGTCATTTCCAGCCACCACTTGTGCTAGGAACTCATTCCCTTCCCGAGCATAGCACTGCAGATGAGCAAGACAGTGGGCCATTCGACATGCTTCCTGGTGTGGTTGAAGACTGTGGGGCACCCATTGGGCACACACTTTGCGCATGTGCAGTCGTTCCTTCATGATGGTGTGAACACTTACGACGCTCAATCCGACCACGGCGGCTATGGCTTTCACTGCCACTCGGTGGCCCTGGGTAAGGAGTGCATCCACCAGCTGGACGATGTCATCGGTAATGCAGTGTGGTGCTCCAGACCGTGCATCTTCGGCTAACGACACCCGCCCTTCCCTGAAACGCCTTGACCCTTGCATGGAACGTGCAGTGTTCGCCGTACACTTGTGACATTCGTCGATGAATGTCCATTCCTCCTACTCCTTCCGCTGTCAGAAAACGAACAACACCTCTTTGCTCTTTTGTGACGCCTCCATGTCACTGTTTGCAATGCGAATGGCAGCGTTGGACGATTGACGCATGCTGCTGCTAGCTGTGTAGAGTCAAGTGAGGTGCACGCGTGCCCTCTAGCGACGGGCTGTGCACTTTCACGCTCTGGTCGCAACCACACCTCGTCACACACTACACGATATTCCCCTCCTGTCACGGGTTTGCGCATTCCAGACTCCGGCTCGTTCCTTTCTGAATGCCACTTATACTTCGACGGTTCTGATGCTTTCTATGAAACTCCTTCATACTTGTTCATTGTGCTAATACATCGGGTCTAAATCTGTAATTCCCTGTAACTATTTACGCCATAATACGACTGTTTTAGCATTTATGTACGCTATGTGGATCTGGAACAGGGAAGGAAATGTACTATTCAGGTTATTTGTTTTGCGGTTGACATCTACGATCAAGCTTATTTTTATTGCGGCCGTTGTCACTTTTATAGGTACTACTACCAATTGCAACTATGTACCTACGTAGGGTCTCACTCTGGGTGTTCAACGGCATCTGGTACCGAACACTTTTGCCGTTTCATTAATTTACACTTATTTTGTAATGCTGTTTGTAAGTCATATATAATTTCATACGAGATGATGCTGTAAAACGCCATGGCCACTCTTGTAACGCCATCTGGTGTTTAAATTTGTATCCTCTTATAAGACTCAGTAATCTCGTATCAGCGAACAGCCGACAACGACGACGCGCAAAACCCACAATCAGGGTCACCTACAAAGTAAATAAGTTTACTTCATTGTTCATATGAAAATGTGATATTAAAATACTAATTCTAGACACGCGTCTTTGTAAGTAGATGGTTTGATCAGATAGTCTGTCTTTCTCTCTGTTCCCACGACAATGTCTCGAACATGTGTGTTACCAAAACTGTATCTTCTCCGAAATATAATAAATGACTATAATTGAAAATCACTTACTTTACTGAAGTACATGAAGTAGTTTTAAAAATGATAGTAAAATAAAACATAAAAGATGACATAGTTTTAACGATCTTAACTTTCGCGTATTACAAAAAGAATGGAACTGAAATAAACATCGCCTTACCCTTAGAATAGTGGCTGCGAAAGGAGTGATATGCTTCGCTCTCATCGTCAGACGTTATTTGTTTCACGAATGAACGTTGTTGTGACATCATCGTGATCAATGGAGTAGTAGGAGAAGCTATAACTCAATGTAAATTAAAGCAACTAAATGCTTAATGATATCTTTAACATCGCTGATAATTGAGGTCTTTGGTGAAACGCAACAGTCTGCCTCACGTGTAAGAGACTACATCGATTCGAAAAGTGCGTTAGTTTGTGCCCACTCACTTGTAGTGCCTCTTTGTCTTCCTTGTATTGCATTGGTCACCTATTGCTGTATAGAATGCAGCCCCATCGATTATCTCTCACATGGCGCTTTATTTTTGTAATTGCATTATGAGCCATGATCTGTAGATGGTTGTTCAATAACTGAAATATGATGTGTAACTACAATAGCGATCAAGACAAGTTCACAGTAGACTATTTTGGACAGCATCTATCCTTAACTGACACCGTATTAGGTATTAAACTTATAATATTTCACTATCAAAATCTGAGGGTAAAATCGAGCACAAAGTGTCAATTTTGCAAAGCAAAAAAACCAGATGTAACTCATTAGTCCTGCAAAATAACTACTACTCTTGAGTCACTGTTACACAGCCACAATCAAGGTTTAGAGTATGAGAATTTGTGACATTTGGAAGTGTCTATTGATTTATTTTATTTATTTAATAAAATTGTAGCCAAATAGCCATATACAGTTACTTTGCTTAACATTTTACATATACATTTTACATTTTTTCATATTTATTGATAGATTTCACCCTTTTACTGCACAGTTCTATATGATATCGTTCACAGGCTTTGTTACACATTTTTTCTCGTTCGTCCTCCATCATCTTCAGTTGCTTTCTGGATGCCCTAGTATGTGGCATTATATATCGAAGTTTGATGTCTTCAATTAGGAACGTCTCTTTCGCTAGCAGGTACACTAGTCTAGATCTTGTTGTCTTTGAGAGATCTAGTGCTCTTTTTAGATAAGTCGATTTTACCTTTTCTAATGTTTCTAGATTTTTTTCCATCAGGTGGCCCCATATAACCTCCATCCCATAGGCCAGAATTGCAAGATTTTTGCGTTGAATAACTTCATGGCTGTTTCTGGACTGAGTAGGAGGACGTTTTTGATGTTCTGTATTGCTATTATTGCTTTGGCTGCACGTTCTGTTGTATGTTTTGTGAAGCATTTGGCTGTTGGTTGCAATGTCACCCCTAGGTATCTAAAGTCTGATGAGATTTTTATTTTTTGTCCTCTGATGCTGATTTCCGCATTCTTGGGTGTTTTGCCTCCTTTTCTGAAAATTACCATTTCTGTCTTTGTTGTGTTTATGTGTATTTTGTGTTCACTGCACCATTTGTCTATTTTCTCAATGATTTTCTGCAGCTTCTGAACATCTGTTGAACCTACGGCTATGTTGTCAGCGTATGCATATACATATACATCTTCATTTTCTCCAATTCGGAGTACTTCTTCAGTGGCAAGAATTACATCAAAGGGCTCACTGGGTCACCCTGTAAGACACCGCTCGATTGCAGAATGAGGTTCGAAAAAGAGAGGTTGTCTGATATTCTGATTAAATTGTATTCGAGGATTTACTTGATTATTCTTGCCCATACGCTATCTTCTCCCATCGTGTTTTCCAGTTTTCGGATTATGAGATCTCTTTCCAGAAGGTCAAAGGCTTTGTTAAAGTCTATGAACACTGTGTAGAGCATTTGTTTCTTTTGTAGCGCTTCGTCGATGTTGTTTAGAAGAAGTCTGACTGCTAAATGTTGATCTTCTAGAGCTGAAACCCATTTGTCGTTCTGTGAGATGACTGTCCACACGGGCTTTGATTTTTTGTGTAATTATCTTTCAAAACATCTTGAATTGAGTATTTTCCAGGGCTATGGCTTTGTACTTGTTTCGATTTATAGCGCTTAGTGGAATGTCTCTTAGGTTTCATAATTTTAAAGAAAAATTGCATGATGTTTCTCTGTAGTCCATCTGCACAAATCTGCGCCATTTTGGCGATGTTAAGTACCCATTTCCTACGTCGCGGATTTTCACCGATCAGAATAGAAACAGAGATACCCACAGATAAGGCTTACACGTTTTGTAACTAAAGATTTAAAAATTTTCTTAATGTAATACATCTGTGGCTACTTAATGCTGCATTATGAATGCGTCTCGATTTCCAATTGATTGCAGAAAACAGCGCTATCTCAAAACTGTTGCGCAAAGGGTGTGGTGTTCATTATATCGATAATGTAATCATGGCAACATCGTCTCACTCGTTCCCTCGTACAGAGGGTATGGTGAAGCAGTTATATGATACATAATAAAACACCACGTGAGAATTATTGTGAAGACTTTATATTGGAACTGCCAATTACTTTAGGTTCATGTTGTTAAATACATACGTACGTATGTAACTCACTTGTAAACAAATAATGTCCGGATCGATAGCAGCAGATAGGAAGGTAGAAATGTCTGTAACGATACATTGACGTCTAGATTGTTGAAGTAGTGTTTCATGACATTTGTGGACAAGTGGATGAGTGGGAAGAGTTACGGCCTTGTTCACTGGGGGGTGGTAATAAAGTTTTGATTATCACGTCGAGTAAATCAAGTTGCAACCTTCAAACGTCTTGGCAGTGTTAGTCCTTCCAAATGCGCCACATTTTTGCCAACGATGAATGACTTTGTGGGAACATTAGATCTAAATGAAATTGGTCAATAAAACCCGCTCTCATTTAAACTGGACGCTAATTCGTCCTAAAGATATTAGATGCATTGTGTTCAGTCTTGCATAGATATGTTCTCCTTTGCTCCGGCGTGACACACAAGCTGCGGTTAGAGGAGAACGCAAATATATTGGTTTATTGATTTTTCTTCAATCCATCGGAAGATGCATTCCGTTTCCTTTCGATTTATTGTGCTGGTAGAGTCTCTGGGTTGTTGTAAAAGTGCAAATATTTAGAAACACTCTCCCTGGTAGGCAGACAGTAACGTTTAATACACGTTGGTGGTAGTACCACTTCCAGAACGTTGGAGGTTGCCAGAGACATGGCTTTTGTAACAGGGCGTGGTCGCTCCACTCGTGAGTCAAGGCGTACATGTTGGCACTACTCAGTTCCGATTCTTCCCCACCCATCCCCATTCACGTGGTTCTGGACGCGTTGGAGAGCAAACTGCATACACTTGTCGCTGAGCTTTAACTGAGTTTGGGCGCATCTTGATGCCTGTGCTTGGAAAGTTCGGACAAAGCGTTTGCTGAAGTTGTATTGTTTTTTTCTTGCTTATAAGCATTCTAAGAACCGCACGATTTGTTGCAATGTTTCGCTACAATCTGGTATTTCATTTCGGGTTGTAGGATTTTCGGCGAACTTTTCCTTGTACGAACGTAACTAAATCTTTGATCTCTATATACCACGTGTGTTCAAAGCATGTAGTACTTCATTCAAACCGTGCTCTCTTTGTGACATATGTCTTCCTAAAGTCAACAGTGTGTGCCATTCACATATTTTTGGTCGATTTTTTCGCGGTATATAACCATCCGATTATAGCTGAATCCGAGGCCACATATGTATCCTGCCCGGTTTATGATTTACTGATACCTCTAACCTAATTGTCGGGCCCCCGACTCCTTATTCTATCAGAAGGTGATCCAGCTCATTAAAACGGTAACTATTCCATTGTCCTTTTTATTCTATAACGAACGATATTTAATACGAGGGTTCAATTAAAATTTAATGCCTCCGCCTCCGTTAATTGAGTTTGGATGGGAATATTTTAATAAATCAAACGCAGAAATAATCCTTAGAATGTCATTTTTAATTCCCAATATTCACTTTTTCACATAATCACCAGCCAGTTGGGTACATTTCTGGCAACGATGAACAATTTTTCTGAAGACGTCACTGTAGAAATCGATAGTCTGTCTCCGCAACCCCAGTCTCACAGTTCTCTCTACGTCTTCATCAGAAGCATAATGATGTCCCCGCAGATCGTCTTTCATTGTCGGGAACAGATGGAAGTCAGACGGTGCTACATATGGACTGTATGGAGGATGCCGTATGGTGGTGAGGTTCAGTCTCTGAAGATCTGCTGTGGTGACACGTGAAGTGTGTGGTTTGGCATTGTCATGCTACAGGAAAACCTTTCTCTTTTCCTTTCGGACCCTTGTTAGCCGTCGTTTCAGAGTTCGCAGCGTTGTGATGTAACGCTCTGAATTTATTGTTGTTCCACGACCAAGGAAATCAACATGGATAACACCATCTGTGTCCCAGACCACTGTGGCCATGATTTTTCCAGCTGAGGGATGCGTCTTGAATTTCTTTTTCTTACGCGAGTCCTTGTGTCGATATTTCATAAACTGACGTTTCGTCACCGGGTCGTAATGGTGTGCCCACGTTCCGTCTCCTCTCACAATTGATTGGAGAAAGGCGTCACCTTCATTCTCGTAACGCGAGAGGAGTTCCTGGCAAATTTCAAGTCTGTGAGCTTTCATTTCAGGAGTCAGCATCCGTGGTACCCTCTGTGAACGGATCTTCCAATAGCCAAGCAAAGCAATAACGTGACCCACACGTCATTGTCAAATGCCGATTGTGCTTGCAGTTTCTCTCTGAGTGATGGGACGATCGTCCTGAATCAATCTGTCAACATTTTCCTTGCGATACTCGGTGGTTGCTGTCACAGGCCGTCGAACTCTTTGTTTGTCACGCAGATCAGATGTTCCCGCCTCAGCATCTTTAAACTTATTGGCCCAACGACGCACAGTACTCACATCAACACAATCACCATAAACTGCTTTCTTTCTCTGATGAATCTCCTTTGGGGTGACACCTTCTGCCGTCAAGGATTCAATGACTGCACGTTGCTTAAATTGCATTGAACGACCGTCTGCGCAGGCTTCCATACATTGTAACAACACAACCGTCCGGTGCTAAGGCTTCCCGCCAACTGGAGCTGTAGAGAAGAGGCTACGAAACAAGCTAGTACCTACCGCATACCAATGCTGCCAACTGTTGAAGAGTTACGAAGGTAAAGGCATTAATGTTCAGCCAACTCTCGTACATACGTACACTTCAATCTCCTTTTGAATTATCAAAACCCTAAATCCCTTGTGCTTGCTTGTATCGTCTGCTACCAGCAATCCAGTGTTTAGAATGTTTAGTTTTGCCCATTGATTTTGAATGCCTTCAGCTAGCCTATTCCATTTCAGAAAATACTGTTCAGTACGTTGATTATATTCGAGTCCTTTCCAAATTTAATAACCCTAGATGGTATGGTTACGTATATGTATGATAAATGGCACGCTGTTAATGATATTTTTGTATTTTTTCCTACGTATATTGTGAGTATCAACCCACGTGCAATACATGACGTCTGCCCTCTCATAAAGGCTTGGAAATGAAAGAAGGAAGATGATGTTTAACGTCCAGTCGACATCGAGGTCATTAGAGGCGGAGCACAAGCTCGGATTGTGTCAAGGGTGGGGAAGGAAATCGGTTGTGTCTTTTGAGAGGAACCATCCCGCCATTTGCCTGGAGCGATTTGGGGAAATCATAGAAAAATTAAATCCGAATAGTCGGACACGAGTTTTAACCGTCGCGCTCCCGAATACAAGTCCAGTGTGCTAACCACTGCGCCACCTCGTTCTCTGCCCTGAGTCTTGATTGTTATTGAATTAGTTAGTGACTGTATGCATGTGCCCAGTGTGTGAGAATGAATGTTAGAAGATTAAGTGACCTTCAGTCCCTTATAACCAGCTCAATTTTATCTTTTCTTCAATGAAGATTTGGTCTTACCTTGGTGATACGGATGGGTCGATTCCTTAAAATATTCAAGGCTACAGCATTTCTTCGTTAAGAACTAACAAGTAACCCATCTGTTGCAAAATGAAAGGTTTATTTAAGCCTTATGATCGTGATTTCAACGTTCATAAAATCGTCTTCTTCAGAAGAAAATTAGTCACAAACTACACAGGTTAACAGGGAATAAATGTTGAGCTGCATCTATACATACAAATAGTATCTCGTTACGGATACAGTAATTAAAAATTATTCAAACTTACTGGATACCATGGTGTCGCTAAGACTCGTTAATAACAGTCGAAAGGCGTCAGTAAAATATAAATTTTCGACTCGCCCAGTATGGCAGTAGTCATTGAGCAGTACCTCATCAATGTACAGTTCATGCATTAGTGTCGCGTACTAACGGTTGGGGTAAAGAGAGCTTCCATCGAGAGACATCACCAATACAATGCGCGACGAGTGTGCGCATTAGAGAATGAAAATTATTATTCTAAACTTACTTAAAACGATAAAATTGAAACTATGACATTAAAATCAGATCATATCTAGCTGTGTAAATATATAAAATAAAAAAATTAAATCAAGAAACCTTTATTACAGGAAAAACATTACGTAAACTGTGAAGTAGTGTAAATAATATACGCGCAATTAGACCAGGTGGAGAGTGGAAGAAAATCGGAGTGCGAAGAGGGGCGGGAAGATGGTAAAACGTGTACAGCTGTAAAATACATCATATTTGAGAAATTGTGAACATAAAGACCTCAATAAATACATTAACATCTTAACATAGAGTAACCAAAGTAGCACCAGCATTAACACACAAGGAAAATGGCATATCCGGGAGTCGTATGAAAGATGGAGTCTCTTACTTCTTACGTTAACGAAAGTAGGGTTCGGAAACTAACTGGAAAATTTCTATTTTGGAGATGTTTCTGTTCATTTAAAGTGGATCGATCATTGTGAACAGTGTATTCAAAAATAACTAATTCCTTTAAGAGAACAAGCTTGGAACCTTTGCTTTCTTTATTTCAAACTTCTAAGTCCTTTATCTCCGTGATGTCACCCAAGAAGAAGAGGTTTAGCGAAAGTGAAACTGTATACAACGCCCCCGCGTTTACATAGCAGGTTCTCTTTATATCTCAGTTTGAAAGGTCCCAGTACCTGTAATATGTAAGAGTTATGGCAGTCATTTCATACAACCTGAGATAATGAAACGATCTTCATGTGTTCTGATAGTAAGGGGTAATTTTTGCTTTAGACTACTGATTAGAGTCAAAGTAACTCTGCAGCCATATATCTTGTTTAAAAGTCTGTTTATCCTGTGTCATACGTTTCCTAGAAATGATAAAGAAATGAACTTAATATTCTCACTTCCTAGCTTCAAGCTGCAGTTGCCTAAAGTTGAATATTTGACAGCTGTTTAATTCTTTATGCAATGATCAACCAGATTACTGTCACATCCATTGCTAATTGCAATGGGCTTCATCACAGATATTTCTTTATGGAACCAGTGCTGTCCTAAAGGACCGCACACTGTGCGTTGCATTGCAGAGCGCACAAAATCGGTTTTGTTGATTTTCTGATGACATGAGTTGGCTGGATTATCTCATCCGCAAATATGCTTTGCAGAAAACGTGAAAACAGGTTTTATTATTGAGTAACGTTACTTTCAAACCAATGAAATTAATTTATCGATTATAGATTTGTATATCTTTAGTAAATTGGATTTTTTCAAGACAGCTATTAAAGGTGTAGAACATATGCTATAGATCCTGATGATGAGTACGTCACTTACGAAACGAGCTTTGAAAGGAATCATTGTCTTCAAAACGTGATTACCGCTGAAAATTTATTCCGACCTTATTTACAAAAAATATAAATATCCAAAATAAATGACTGCTCTTACAATTTCGCACTGAAATGAAAGTTATTGCAATTCAGCACTGCCTGTAATAAAAATCATTAGTTCCAATACATGAAGTTCTTTTAATTTTTTTGTCGTCAGATGTAAATTTCAATCATTTTGAGATTCAAGTCTACCGAAACATTAATACAAAGCCTAATAATGTCAAAAGATATAAACTGAGAGGATGGGGCGCACCTGTACTTTTTAACTTATTTATTAAATCAGCACTGTTTTTAACGGAAAAATTTGATTTTAGTCTACAAAAATCTCGCCACTTTGTTTTGTGGACAGTTTATATCATTAACAATCAGGCGAATACGGTGGTTTTCATTGTTTTGGCTTCTCAAAACAGGTTGATTATGCTTCATGTAAATTAGCTTTTTCTTTTGAAATTCCTTCGTGAGATTTTTAGTTTTACCTGAAGTACTTCTAATTACATTTTGTAATTTAGATCACTCTCGGTTTCTGAGATGCCATTTTGCTCAAAAAATGCTATCATTTGTCTATGTATTCACTTTTTGTGCAAGAAGCCTATTTCCTCCGTCAGCTCTTGTGAGTAGAGTCTCACTGTTCTTCAATTTACTGTTAATGCTTGTAATAGATTTTCTTTTTCTTTTGTTGCAAATGTTTATTTTTGGATAACGTCATTTCTTTTTCTAAAATTTCACTCCATTCGTGAAGAGCAATTCTGGACTGATGAGATTTCTCTATTTTAGCAGAATCAAGATCAGTTTTAAAGTCAACAATAAAATAATCTGCCACCTTGGTGACATTTAGCCTAGGTACAAAATTTTATCTAAAACCTTTAGCTAACCCAGCATTTTCCTGGTGTCTGAAACTTGTAGAAGCTTTATTTAATACTTTCAAAAAAAGTTTTGATCATAAAAATTGGCCACGTGGTTGTAGAAGCAATGAATTTGGGTATTGTCTTTCTCAGTTTGAGCTATTTCGTTCGTGTCTTTCTTTTCCGGTCCAGCAACCAGACGTTAACACTGTCCTAGATACTACACTTTAAGTTAAAAAGCCTTTACATACCGTAGGTATTTTGAGATAAAGTTGGTAGGTTTCTTCGTTTAGTCTCTCTTTTTTCTTACACAGTTCGCTAATTCTGTTACCCTTAATTTTCTAGCTACTTTCGCTTTAATTGTCGGTACTCCATTGCGCTGTTCAACACTGTTGTAGGTCTTGAAATAATCAGGCGTCAAATGGTGTCTATCACACTGTTTAATCAAATCAATGACCATACCTGTTTCGAGAATTTTCAACAAAATGGCCATTTATTTAGAGACAGCGTTTGAGAACTGGGCAGGCAAAATTTTGGCATATTATTGTTTCTTCAAGAATATTTCATCCCACAGTTGCTTCTCCATCCATATACAAAATTTTAGCTATAATAGGTGTTGCTTTCTGTTATGGATTCCCGATGTAGTAACGTGTTTGATCTAGTAAATAAAACTAAATAATGGTTATTTGAAACAGGGATTTATAGCACCACCATGTCCTCCTACCTGTCATTAATTCTGAAATTTGAAGTTCGATTCACGACACAGGCAACGATGATTTAAATATTAAAGAAAGAGTATCTTCCCTCCCAAAAATTTTCATGGCAAGTAATAGCATCTCCACCTTGGATCAGCATGCCTACCGTGTTAGATATTAAATCCTAAGATACTATCCTTTTGCGCTATAGAATCGGGTTGCTATGAAGTTCATATATCCTCAGACCATTACTTGAAAGGTATGGATGTGTATGCAACGGATTGGTAGAGATGCTGTGTATGGGCCTAGTCAAGATCACTGACGCTTACTTAATAAAAGCACGCAGCTTCACGTAGTTTCCCTGCCTATGAGTACAGCAATAATCAGAGCAGGCAACATTCAAAGGAGTTTTGTTTTTGGCTACCATGCAATGATTTTTTTTCTGCTGCTGAAAGGGAAAAATTCACTGTCTACATATTTCACGAGAATACAGAAGGTAAGGCAAAATTTGATAGCGCTAAGAAGCAACATATGTGATTGTATCCTGTGCAGAGGGTAGTGAGGTGTAATCTTGGAGCAAAAATACCTCCTTGGACATCTTTTTGGAACGCCTCATCATGACAGCCTTCGATATTTTCGTTAGAATATCTCGACAGTATGCTCCGTCTGCTGTGATGATCGGCCATACCACCACACCATGGCAGTCCCAACTAAGACTCAACATCAATTTATCGGGTGATGGATAGAACTTCACCTTTTTCACCATGGTGAATTCATTTTTCCATTGCTTTCCTTGCCTCATAGTTTCTGGATCAAAGTGATGCGAGCAGACACTCGCCCATGGTGATTGGGCGGATAAAGATATCAAGTGGATAGGTCTGCCAGAACTGGAGCATCCGCTGCCATATCGGTTTGCCTGGCTTTGTGAAAGGGTGAGAGCTGTCATAGAACCCAGCTGGTGAAGACTTTTATCATATGCAAGACATTCAGACCTTAACCATGACTTTCATTATGTTCACTGTCGTCTTATTTGTGATATGCCGGTCTTCTGTCACACTACCATTTCTTCATAAACAGTTCCGTAAAGTACGTAAAATCATAATGCATACATCCATTAGATCACAACAATTAATTGACACTTATAAATGTGATACACCATAGTAGTTGTGATTGTCGGTAGTTGAATGTAATGTACTCTTCATTTATGCCTTGTACAAATAAGATTATGCTCAAAACAGTTCGGGTCGATGCTGCAGAGCCCTGGAGTCACGCAGGCCACCACACGTGGAGCCATTCTTGGGAGGGACGGATGAGAGACATACAGGTCAATTGCTATCAGCGGCAGTTCAATCCCGCGTCCGGCCATCCTGTTTTAGGTTTTCCGTGATTTCCCTAAATCGCTCCAGGCAAATGCCGGGATGGTTACTTTGAAAGGGCACGGCCAACTTCCTTCCCTAATCCAATGAGTCCGATGACCTCGCTGTTTTGTCTCTTCCCCCCAAACAATCCAACCCAATGGCTATGAGGCCATTGGACAGTCTTTCGTGGCGCCGCCATTGGGTGTCCGAAGCACTGCAGGCAAACACAAATAACAACTAAACTGGAATCCATCGTATTCCTGTGGTACACAGCGACCATTCAAAATCCCAATGTAAACCCGTCTCTTCGATATATGACATTACATTTGAACTAAAAGTATGTCCTAAGATTCTGGAAGTCGACAATATTAGACTTAAACTGACCTTCGTGTAGATTGATGAGAACTGTGCCTCTTCCAACCACTGTACATGGTTTTTTTCAGGAGATCTATGGCACATTACAGTTAAAAGAAGGGCTAACTCAGCCGAAAATTAGGTATAGATTTTGATAGCGGCTTCACTCAGGTTCTGGAGTTTTGTTCAATTTAATGGATTTCCTCTTTTTCGTGCGAGTGTGGGTCTGTCCTTTGGTCCATGACTGTAAGCCCACAAACTTGTCACAGTAACATTTCTGCGTTTCATTCTGTCCAAATGCCACCAACACCCGACCACTATCAAACAGCGTAGCTTGGTTCACACTGCAGTCGCCCACACAACTCGGTCTCATATGACAAGCAAGTTCTTGCAGCTGCTTCGGTAGCAAATCAACACTGACAACAATAGCTCAGGTATGCCTCCCGATGTCAACAGAAGAAAATGAAGAGAAAGAAACCACACGAAATTCCTGTTCCCCATTTACCACAATCCCTGACTGTTCCAGTATTTCAGCAATGTCTGGAATAGTGTGTCCCATGAGGCCGTGTCCATTTACTGTAAGTAACATTTACGATTAATAGTACTCGCAGCGGGTCAGAACGTAACTAAAAATAGTTGTGAAAGAGTTTTGTAGCAAAGTCTGTGTATAATACGTGAAATACCATTTAAAATTTACGTGACTTAAGAAGTTTCCTAAATTATGGTTCAAAGGTCTTGACACACATAACAGATCTACAACATGTTGCCTCCCAAACACTTTGACCAACATTGAACCATGGCGACGTCATGTAAGGTCATTGACCTTGAAAACTTGATGTCGTCAAAATGGTGGATTGCGAAATTTAAAAATCCAATGTGGCGATGGAGGTAAACATAAAAACACGTAAGATGGAAACGATGGTAAAAGTTTTTAAATTTTTCAAACAATCCCAGTACTTAAAAATACAATATGGTGGTGTTGCTAAATGTTTTTGGCAATCATTAAAACCTAACAGCCAACGACAGTGCAGCACATTTTTATGCAAGAGGAAACAGGCCAATCCGTTGCGTATAGCCGACAACGTTGAAAAGTATTTGAATTAATTTTCCGCCCCACTCAAAGTGTCCAATTATACTACAGAATTTTCACAAATTTGTTCATCTTCATCTGCATTGGGTGTCATATTCAAAAGCATTTAATTATTACTCCAAATATTTGTATACTCTCTCTCTCTCTCTCTCTCTCTCTCTCTCTCTCTCTCACACACACACACACACACATTTGCACAATCACACTGTGTTGTGTTCCACCTTCGTATTCAGCTCTTTCTTTCTTTGTCAAATACTTACCAGTAAGTATCACTTCATAACTGCTTAGTCAGTAAATTTCTTCCGATCTGTTCTCACACGTCACTAATATTTATGTCAAATACTGTACTGCCTGATCGTCAGTAGACTTCAACGTTCTCTGTTTTGGTCAGATAGTGTCCCATCTCATCAGCTCTGTCTTTATAATATATTAAAGAGTGAATTTGAAGGGGAAAACTCAAACAAAATTATTGTACATAAAGGGGTATTGTGAGAAAGATTACATTCCAAAGAAAAGTTAGATGCGCACTTGACTCAGTGTCCACATTTACATACACCCTAACTATGACAAGGGATATTCAAAGCTTATTTTGTACAGTGTTTTCTACATTTAATATTTTTATGTTTTTTTCACACATTTAAAGTTTTTACATCTTGTCACACATACTGTGCAAGGATACTCTAGATATAAATGCAATCACATTCCATTGCCTGACATTTCAACACATTCGCTGAAATTACTGTGAACTATGACTTGCATCACAAATCTGATAACACTTTATGCTGCCTCAAACAGTAGAAACATATGAATGTAATGCATATCTCCAACACTTTTGAGAAAATCATCCATAGTAAACAGCAGGTTACTACGTTCTGATTAATATTCAAGATATCTCCGTTAGAAATCCAAGTTTTCAAAGTTTCATCTGCCTTAATAAAATCGAAATGACAAATAATTGCATTTTTTGTGCAAACCGAAACATGAATACTACATACTTAAGGTAATAGTCGACCAGTTTGTTATACTGAAACACAAACACTTCAGTGCAATAAACAGAATTGTACATATCACACACTTCAAAAGCAACACTATTCTAAATCTGCAAATCTCTCCTTCTTCAGCGACTCTTATTTTCTCATTCGCTTCTGTAAAAGCGTTTAAATCTGAATCAAAACCCATTAAAGTCGCTATAACACTTGATTATGAGAAAGTGTCTTGTCTGGGTAAGCCTTGGACAACTGAGTTGCACCAAGTTCGCCAGATATCGTTTCACCTCGATAATCAGCCACGCTGCCGGCGCTTAGCGCTGCTTGAGATCGATTTTTTTGTATTACTGATATAGAAACGTCAAACACTTCCAACTGTAATGTACACATGAAAGTCATCTGCTGCAAGCTAAATGTGAAAATGTATCGTTTACAGACTTTCACAGACCATTACCGGTTACGTCGGTCTTATGGTACTAGCTGACACCAACCTAGCAGCCAAGCTAACCAACGTCAAGTGGCATAATTTTGAGAACAATTCGATTCATATAGCCATTCTGACTACTTCGTATTTAAGACAATGTGAGCAGTATATAGGGAAGCCTTAGAGCCCTAAGTATATTCCTTTTTTTATGTAGTTACACATGGCACGTTCTAGAAGGACAGTGCACGCTTCCTCCACCCCCCACCCCCTTTACCTCCTACATCCTCCATATATGATCGGACTTGCAATGCTTCGCCGAAGAATTATTAAGTTCCATAACCTCCCCGCTCTGCATGTTCAGCTGAAATGTCGCAGTTAACATCTAAGGTTTGTGTTGGTTAGTAAGTTAGTAATTTGTTCAGAACATATCTTTAGCAATCACTGTCGGTGCTTTATGGATTCAAATGTGATTTCAGATGAGTGAGATTTCCCAGGCACATATCATCCTACGTTTTTTACGCCGCTGCTTTTAAAGGTAATGGATGCGGCAAGTGTGCGTTCTATAGTGCACCAAGTCCTTGACGTCAGCTCTAGCAGCCACCAAAACAGAGATCACTGTAAGATGGACGTACAATAACAAGGAAAACTGGCCAGGAAGTGTGCCAACGATTATGCAAGTTAATTAAGACGTGGCAGAATATGAAAATGTCTGAAAGACTTGTAAAGAACGTCAAACCTTGTCAACTCTTCGCAAATTTCCTTGTAAGTTTTCCTTGAATCGCCTACACGTTTGTTTTCTTTAATTTGTATCTTCATTGGCATTAATGTTTGCCCTTCCTGCAGCCAGAACCATATGACATTAGCTGTAAAAGTTACTATTGCAACAAATTTCTCACTGAATATGGAACATACCCATCCAACTGCAATGTACGGTTATACTGCGGGATGCAGGAATGGTTCCTGATTTTTTGAGATTTAAATTTCTTGTCTTTATGCCATATTGTCAAAGTTAGTTAGATATTTGTATGTTCCTTCGATCATAACGGCAATAAGTCCCAATGATATGGAACGAGTACGTTTTATAATTATAGTACATCTTTGCCGTGAAAATATAACAACCTGGCGACCATTTATATTGTAGCATACAGCTCTTGTTTTTACATACACTTATTTACTCTCAATTATGTTCGTTATTCCTGTCTCCTTCTTTTACACACACACACACACACACACACACACACACACAAACGTACGCACGCTAGACAGTCACACATTCTTAAATTCTTCCATGCAGTAGGCAGAGTTATCAAGCAGATACGATATCCGTATGTGTTTGAAGTTATTTTATTATGTATAAAAGTCTTTTCGTCAGGGGCAAATACTCAAAGATTTATACGGTTCAACAACTTCCTACTTCCTGTGCCACAGTAAAATCATTGAAGGGTAGTGACAATTTTTCTTCCATTTAGTGTTATATTCCTGAATGTCACTGTTGTTTTCGAATTGTGATTGACTGACAATAGACTCCATACCGGTGAGAACGTACTGTGAGATTGTTGTATGACCAACTGCGTAAATAGCTTTCTGCAAAAGATTCTGTGCTGGACATATCATTCTTATTATCTGCGAGTGTGCCGGAAACACTTTCTTCCCAGTGACTACTTATCGCAGAAAATGATTATATAAGACCTGGGTGAATAATAATAGGACAATAAAATCAACAGTACTTCATCGTCCTTTCCAAAATCTGATAATGTTACCAACGTAAGAGTTGCAGTGCTCATATGTTGAAAGAGATTTGTAGCATGTGATCTCGAATTCATGTTTGCACAGATACAAATACGTACCAAAGAAACTAAAATATTTTTCATCTATTGATTGACCCTGGTACGTCATTTCTAATGGTGTGGTCAGAGTTTGTATTGGTACGTATAGTGTTTTAACTAAATCCAGTTAACATTCATTTGCACACAAGCAGTTATTTACTCTTTCAAGTTCTGAAGTTTCTCCATTAGGCCTTACTATAATTCTTCCGTTGGAAGCAATGAGAACTATTTCCGTTTCTTGCATTTACGGAAGCAGGCATTATATACAACAAGGACAAGTGCAAATCGAGTATCGATTCTTTGGTGAACCTGTAGTGATTGTTTTCCACTATGTAAGTGCTGTTTCGTTGGGGATGCTTCCTACATATCTTTTTGCGGCACTGGATCCTTTTAGCCGCTGAAAACGAGTGACTAGAAAGGTCTCTGATATCATAATATTTGACATCTCTGGGAGAACACTGTAACCTGCTTTTTACTTATGGCAGTATGTGTCATTTAATATTTGTGTTATTGGTAAGTTTCTGTGCTGTTACCTACCATTAAGGATATCTGACAGTAAAATATTTGAAACTGTCTGGAAAAGTATCCCTTTATAGTGGTGTATAGTATATAAGCCTGGATACACTGCATATATATTTAAAACAGGATTTTAAATATTTATTTCAGATTTTAATATCCCCGCCTATATTTTATTCAGAATAATATTCACGACAGCATTGTGTGTAGAATGTAAATGAACATTCTCATGATATTAATAAAAAGGACTTTATCATTGATAAAATAATAAATAATTACTGTCAAAGACGTAACTTAATATTCTGTAAAAAAATTACACATCAGACATTACCCATGGAAAAAGATAACGAAAATTTCAATCTTTTGTTATCTATGATACTTCTAGATAAATCGTTCTTCTTGTTCGAACTGTTATACTGATAGGATGCGACGGATGTCTCGTAACACAGAGGACTGTAAAAACAGTATTATGTTGCTGATTTAATATTTGAAAAATAGGCTTTATGTGTAATTGAAATGAATCTACTTTGTTTGGAGTTTTGATTCATTGTAATTCTCGTCCTATTTAAACGTTAATTTTTCTGCTCAGTTACTAAAGAGCGCAGCCAATAGCGCTGTTAGTCTACAGCGCCGTTTATTGGTAAATGCTGAATAATAAGTGATTAACATTGATAAATATTTTCAAATGTTAATGCATACAGAGCGGGTACAAAAATATTTAATACATATTAGCTTTTAGTAGTAAATCAGGGCCTGAAGCAAAATCGATAAGTGATTGTCGTATGTTAGCCACTATCTTAGCGAAATATTACAGCGGCAATTTTAAATTGATTTTCTATGAAGACATAAATGCTGTTGGTCACAATTGCGTCAGTAATGGTGTGTTGGTGGCCCAGAAACCACTCTGAGGTAATAAATTCTAGTTAGAATGTGTATAATCTCTAAATATGAATGCATTCTATGAATGCAAACAGCATCTTACGTGATACAAATTCGTGTCTGCTGATGTATGAAACCAGGTTGTCACGTAACAACTTTCATGAAGTAAGTTGAGAGGAAAAAAGACATTACTGTTGTGTGCGTGTTGTATTGTGTGAGAAAACTGTACATTTTGCTTAAAGAAAATTGTTGCGATCTGTGGTAACAGTAGCGTTAAATTCGATATACTATCTGCAAATAATAAAGAGACTATTATACAATAGCACTGAAAATTACTAAACATCATTACTCTTGTTTAGTTCAGATTAGTTATCATAGATTTAGCTTGTTTGCTGGTTATATATGATTACTTTTGTGCATGAACTTAGTGCCATTGACACTGCTCGACAGACAACATTATAACGTACGATATTTCGCAGACAACATTCACTCCCAGGTGGAGAGTTTCTCAACAAAATAGTGACCACTAACCGGGAAAAGCAGTCGTTAGATACAACCTCATGTTACGTTAATAGTAAGTAACTAGTTTTGTTGTAATCTTTCTGAAATAACACAGCACACAATCAAACCATGTAACGGCACAAAGTACTATCAACTAAAAAAGAGCTATTTACGGTCTAAATTTCTTCGTAAGACCGTGGGATGATTATGAAAGGGCTGTACGTACCTGGTGTCAGCGTTGCTCCTTGCACATACTCAACTGCGTTATCCATTGACTTGAGCCAACTACACAAAGTCGATACTACATGTATTGGATACCTGACTGGCATTATTCATTACATGTGTGTTTTCATTAACAAAAACTCCCTCACATTCCAGAACTTATTTCCCAATTTTCGTTTTACTTACTCCCTGTTTACGTTTGATTTATATCATACGTTATTAATATCAAACACTGTATTGTATACAAGTGCTTCACCTTTTTAATCGGTGTCATTAGGACAGCATTTAAGTTCCTTTCCTTACAGATGATATTTTTGATTCATTTTGTAATCCAACGTCATTTTAATCTCTTATTAGTACCGTTCGGGAAAGTAGCTCTTAGGTATAGACAGAGATCCATACATAAATATTTTAAATTTAGGATTGACTTCTGGCACATTATACACATTCTCCATGTTAGTTTCATGTGAGACTGCCTCGAATGCTGTTGTAGGTTTTTATTGCTTACTCTGTTTCCCATAACACCACATTAAAACAATTATTTAAGTTGTTTAGCAAGGCTAGTTGTGAGTCATTCACAACTGGTTAAACACCTGCATCATTAAGTGTTCATGTACGAAGTCGTTATCATTTATAGTGTACTGATCTCCAGTGTAGTTCTGGTGGAAAAATTAGTAGCAGATCGGTAGATCTCAGATTGTACTCGTTAAGTACCACTTAAAATATTCACAAATTATCATTTTATTTTCTATTTCTGTTGGGTAGTATAGTGATGAATCAACGTTTTACTGAAAATATTTGAATATTTCGCAGAGGACCTCTATGACCTGCAGTAACTATAAACGATGTTACTTTTAGCAGAAATTCAAAAGAGCAACCTTCCAACTAATATTCGTTAAGACCTTACGTTTTCCATTTTCCTTTTTTTCTGTTTTTGAGTGTGACTTCAGCTTTGTCATTTAATATGTAGGCATTCTGCAGACAAATGCACAGCCAGCCATTCACATCGTCTGTACACACTAAAAGAATCACTGCCTTTCTACTTTCACCCTTCAGCCTGTTTTACAAGTTGTTCTTCGCATGTACCCAAATTAAATCATTTTGTTTGGTGGTTTTCTCCATTTCTATTAAATGACATGCAAAAAAATTACTCTCGTTTACGGATTATTTTCATGTAATAAGCTACTGTAAATTTACAAGTATCTTTTTAAATACCTAAAATTTCTGATAGATATTTTTATATTCTTTGTTTCATTTTGGAACGTTGAAAAAGACAAAAACTCTGCGACAAAGTACTCCACATCTCAGCAGAAAAAAAAATTCAGCATAAAAATTCTAAGCAGTGATATCATATAGATGATGAACATAGCGTTATAGATTTAAAGTCCAGTTACTTTGTTGTGTTTACGTTATATAAGCATACAGATTAGATACAGAATTTTCCAAACCACAGTGTTAGTTCACTATCCATTTGTTAGTTTTCCTCTTACATGTGCTACTGAAACCTGCTGAGTGCATTGATTTTTTTTACTTTAGATATCTGTTTTGATCGGAAAACTGTTACAAAGCACCACTCAAGAGAATCAATAAAGTGATGTAACTTGGACTCTGACACGTGACACAGTTATATAGAACAGTGCTGTCATCAAGATGCATACTTAGAGAGTGATCTAAAGTAAAAGTGATGAGGCTTTAGACGAAATGAAAATCATCTTAAATATGTTTAAGAATTTACGTTTGCGGAATGTACCATGTTTCATATGACTGGCAGGTAAGGTAGACTTATCTTACGAAACAAATAAAGGATGAGCTGTTAGCTTCCTCGTATTGTGAAAGAGTCCACATGAGTGACATTCATAACACTTCACATGTCTCTAATCTTGAAGCGGAAGCTGATCGCTAATGTCTATCAGACTTTAAAATGAGACTGAAATGTTACATTAAGTTCTTTCAAACAGTTCGTTATCTAATGCATTAATCAGTATTACAAAGTGTTCGGAGAAGGTCTTCCTCATTTATAACTGCTCAAAAAATTATCAGCTCTTCAGGCAAAGAAATAGCAGGTAATTCATGAACTGTATTTAGGCCTCTGACGCTTTTCATTGATTGAAAGTTTCATTCAATCTGTGTGGAAAAAAAACGCCCATTAGACACATCAGTATTTAAAAAGTATTCATCTTAACTGATAAATACTAAAGTAATTCGTTCTGCAGGCACCACACATGGCGAAACATCAGTACTGTCAATGACTCTGTCTTACATACTGAGCGGTGACCACCAGGAATTTCGGGAAGGAAGCGACAAGGGGTTACAGCCCTTCATTCGCCATCTTATTAGACTGTTTTATTAATTATTAAATTTGATAGTGTTAACTCACTTATTAAATATCTTTGGAAGAAGATCACAAAAAATTTTACAACATCAATAAAAATGAGCAGAGATTTCACCTGCCGTAAGTTAAGTAACAATTAGTTAACGTGGAAGGCCCTTAAGTCTCAATCAGAGCAACCCCAATATTAATTTAATTAAGTAACAGTTAACGTGGAAGGCCCTTAAGTCTCAATCAGAAGAACCCCAATATTAATTTAATCTTCGCTCAGGACCTGGAACAGAAATTAATCATAAAGAGAGACCTTATGACTTCAACCCCATTTCAGAACAAAGCGAGGTCTAAACTTCCGATAGCGTAAACGACAAGGCGGAACAATTTTCGGTTTACAAACACTCAGATATTATATACCAATAATGAATAGCACCATAACATCGTCAATACAGCCCCCACATAGGGAATTTTAACATACGGCAAGAACAAGGTAAGATTTCGCGAACGAAATCAGGATCATGGAGCCTCTAGCTCGTGCACAACTCGTGCTCATCACAGTCAAATTCCATTCGGCAGGCCACGAAAAACGAAACACAAAGGAAATGCATAGAGATAGTTTACCACGCGACGTGTAACCACCAGTTGGGGGTACGACTTATGTAATCATGGGACATGTATCTGCCATACAAACCACAGATCTGTCCGTTGAAATAACAATGTTAAAGATAGCCTACAAAGGTCAGCTGTAACAAACAGGAACCAACTAGACAGTAACTGATCATAGGATTCAGCACTTATGGCGGCCCTGAGCGATTGACTTCTATCCGATCACAAATTCCAATCGAAACCTGAGAAACAACATGTGCAGCGCATGAACACATAAGAACCATATTATAATTAATAACAAGGCGTACTTCCGCGATAAGGCGATTGGAATAAAACTTTAAATATAACCCCAGATGATGCTACTTGATCTAGTGTAGTACAAAATAGCAAACTTTAAAAACATTTAAATTCCCAGATTTGATTACTGTCCTGGTTTACAGGAGAGCAACGCGAATTCCAGGATTTGTGAACTTGGATTAGCTGAATGCATACTGCATTTAATATCTTATATTAAATGTTCCATCCCATAATTGTCCACAAGGGGAGAGACCATAGTGAAATATTTTAAGCTTTTGAACAGGGGAAACAGATTAAGAAAGGTGCAGCTTCATATTTTCGAGGTGCAAATACTGATCGATAAAATTTCGGGCACGCAGCCGCATAAATTTGACTTCTTCTTCTAATATTTCGTCTGAATACCGTCCATATCACTGTTTCGGAACATGCTAACGGACCAAACAGTTTCTTTACCCGTCGCAACATACAACTAACGGTCTTTTCCAAATATTGCGATTATTTTAGAGACAAGTCCACTGCTGTTGTAAGCACGGGGGCGAAAACATATGTCATAGGAACAGAAGAAATCACCATCACCTAAACGTGTGAATTTGGCTCCACATGTTGCAATCTTACTGAAATCGACAGCAGTTCTTCAGAGACGTAAGGTGCCAACCGCACAAGCTACCCTGTTGAACTCACGGCGTACAAGCAGCGGTCCTTTCTCTCTCCTCTCTCAGCCTCTCAACCACGGAACGATCCATCTCCGCTCCGCCCGATTACCAGCCCTCCTCCTCGTCGCGATGGGACCTAACTTTCAGCTCCCTCCTGCGCACCACATCGCCCCCGGCAACCGTCACCAGAGTGCGCCACCACCTGTCTACGACACTGTCGTGTACAAAAATGTACGTAAGGGAAGAATCGAAAACAAGATAGTCATAATAGCGCACATACGAATTTCAAAAAATTGTTTTCTGGAACATACAGATCTAATATCGTTCTTAACACATTAGAGCTAAGCGATATGAATTCAAATTAAAGATTACTTGAGGATAACAATCTCTGATTGTTGAAGTTAGGAAAGGAAATCGTCCATCTCTTCCTGAAACCATTCTAGTATTTGCCTCAACTGATTTAGAGTAACCAAGTATACCCAAACACGGCTGATTGGATGGTAATTTGAACCACAGACGTTCGGAATCAAAATGTGGTGTCGTAAGCACAGTGCCACATCGGCCAGTGCAACGTCAAGGAATGAAAAGTTTAGGGTTCACATTCTTAGATGTTACCATGAAAGTTTAATTAATTCGGTATAATAGCATACAGAAAACCTTTCTTATAACTCTCCCTCTCTGTCTCTCTTTCTATCTCTGTCTCTCTCTCTCTCTCTCTGACACACACACACACACACACACACACACACACACACACACACAGGGACGCGCACGCGCTTTCTCTGTCTCACGCTCTTAACTTTCTAACAGGAAAATAATTTTCAAAGACGGTCTCCTCTGCAAAGATACTACCGTATAAGTATTTAGGGCCTACTTACGTACAGTTTGACTTAGCATT
Organism: Schistocerca nitens; assembly: GCF_023898315.1. Lineage (NCBI taxonomy): Eukaryota > Metazoa > Arthropoda > Insecta > Orthoptera > Acrididae > Schistocerca > Schistocerca nitens. The sequence goes on along the minus strand of NC_064619.1, from coordinate 543,588,549 downwards.
AAAAAATTCAGGACAACTAACAGAGACTTACAGAGATAGGCGTGTTAGTTAGCGATCAACGGATGCCATGTAGACCAAAATAATATTTTCCCTTTTTTGTGTGTACAATCCAAAAAATAAATTCTTTGAGAAATGTTGTTTACAAGTGGTTCATTCAACGGACTATAGAAAATTTGGGATTTCTTCTTAAGAGTTTATCCTCAGCTTTTGAGGCCAGTAGATTAATATACACCTCTTCAGCAACGAATTACGAGAAATAGACAAGTTTTAGTATATTTTGTGGCCTTTATAATGTTGTAATTCAAAAACATGAAGTCATATCGGTTACGTATGACTATTTACATTCCTATCAACGGTTTTATTTTAAATTCCCCAGAAAGGAGCAAATTTAAACATAAATTTCATTTGCAGAAAGCTGGAAGTGCATCAAAAAGACTCCTCAGAAGAATGTAGTACTGAAGTGATTGTACTCCTGACTTTTCAAAAATATCGTTATGCCCATTGTCGTAGCACAATAAATGTCAGCGTTTATGCTTCCAAAACATATTTTTCAACAATGGTAAACGGAGATCCGTGTAGTGTTATCTCAAAATGAAATAAATTTTAATGTGGAAAATCACTATCCATATGTTCAACATTCTACTGCGCAGTAGTTTTAGATATAAGTCCACGTAACCATCCAGCCGACAAACAAGATACAACCGAAGGAAAAAAGCATTTATGTTGTAAATGTGAAGTACGCAATCAAACGTGATGTCGTGCTACGTCTGGTGACAAACGTTGTCATAAAATGAAAATAGTTAACAACATATTGATATTGGCCATCTGAACTCCTTCTAATAAATTTCTAACAGACATAAAACAACGTAACAAGATTAGTTTCTTATCGAAAACTATGTAATGGTTATTATGAGAGACGGTGAAGTGCTTGCAACAAAAACTCGAGGCAGCCATAGCCATTATCATATGCTACATCGCTTTCTCGTTGTGATAAATACTCACTTCTTTCCTCTCCGAGCAGTTACCACGCCACCTCGGTAAAAAATTGCCCATTAAAGTAATACATGAAATAAATGTAACCAAAGATTGTAAACAAAGAACAATGTCAGAATAATGTTGGTTAGCGAAAGTCTAACATGGATTTGAAGGATAATAATATTACTTTAAATGAAAATGAAATTAGGTCGTCCTTTTTTTTACAAATAGTTTATTGTATCTTACACAGACGTTGGAACCTCGTTGAAGTCCACATGCTATGCCTGCACCAAGTCGGGCAGTCGTGCTGGCTACTTCCAAATGGCAATGTCACTTCCCACCCACTGTTTAGGAAATAAGATGTTTCATGCACCTTGATACAAAAGAATTATGGCCAGTACATCGACCATGTTGGGACACATCATTTGATAAGTTCTCAAGCGCACATTTTCTAATAAGAACGGAAAATGTGCTTCCTATTTCCCGTTCAAAGTAAGATGGACGAAATAGTGGCTGATAACGTGCTGTATGGTTATGTCACTCACAGTCTAGTATGGTTCGTCGAACACCTTTAGAGATAAATGTAGACTTTATTTTGACCAGCGTATGTTCCTGTTACATTCCCGTGATTTGTAAACTTGGCCTCATTAGTAAACAAATTTTTTTCTGTCCAAAATAGTTTTGTTGGGCAATCTACTGACAACATTCAACACATTATTACAAAACAGATTCTCGTAGCTCCTGATGTTGATAAATATATTTGATAGTCATTTTTAAGGGTTCTTAATCCAAGTTTTGATAAAATGAGGTGAGAACGGAATCACATTATATAAACATGAATACACCTTTCTGACCGAAAAGGGCTGTATTCCAGATATTGTAAGTGTATTTTTGCGTCTTCATTACAGCGACGTAATTTTTAAAGGGTTTTACTGCTGGAATAATGCCCTTTCAATGTGAATCAGCTTCGAGAGCCGTCTATCGAGTACCTAATATACTATGCGTTATGTTTATCTTTCCCTAGTTCAAGTCATATGTTGAACGATACAGCTAAATTGTATGCGTAACATGAAGAAAGAGTCTGTAATGCATATATACCATTAAGGCACTGCGAAGAAAGGAGCAAATTAAGTGTACTCATTCCGATTTTACCATATAAAAGGATATGTACCAGAAAATGTGAAAGATCTAGGTTTCCTTTCCGATGGCTGCGTTGGAGAAAATACGATTCACTGTAAGAGTCTAATATATGCATCACACGTGAACACTAAACATTTTGATGAAGGGGAACAGTTTTTTCCTGTTCGTTGACATTCGTATGTGATAGGAAATGTTCCACGGTGAAAGGGGAAAACCAGAGGAGCTCATACAGAGCACATGCTGAAAGAACATTGTGCAATCACTGCAGGTGCTTCCAACCATCTGAAGCTCACCGTAATACACACATTAAAAAAAGTTTTTCAACACCTTGGTTCCTAGAAATCCGGACCTGTACAGAAAATTGGAATAGAGATCAACGTAAACATTATTTCCGACCTTTTTATTGCTCATGAAAACCAGACATTGCATGTTGTACTTCCATACAGCGAGACCTTCAGAGGTGGTGGTGCAGATTACTGTACACATCGGTATCTCTAATACCCAGAAGCACGTCCTCTTGCTTTGCTGCAATCCTGTATTCGTCGTGGCATACTATCCACAAGTTCATTGAGGTACTGTCTGTCCAGATTGTCCCACTCCTCAACGGCTAATCGCCGTAGATCCCTCAGAGTGGTTGGTGGGTCATGTCGTCCATCAACAGCCCTTTTCGGTCTATCCCAGGCATGTTCGATAGGTTCATGTCTGGAGAACATGCTGGCCACTCTAGTCGAGCGATGTTGTTATCCTGAAGGAAGCATTCACAAGATGTGCACGATAGGGGTGTGGATTGTCGTCCACGAAGACGAATGCCTCGCCAAATGCTGCCGACATGGTTGCACTATCGGACAGAGAATGGCATTCACGTATCGTACAGCCGTTCCGGCGCCTTCCATGACCACCAGCGGCGTACGTCTGACCCACATAATGCCACCCTAAAACATCGGGGAACCACCACCTTTCTGTACTCGCTGGGCAGTGTGTCTAAGGCGTTCAGCATGACCGGGTTGGCACCAAACTCGTCTCCGACTATTGTCTGGTTGAAGGCATATGCGACACTCATCGGTGAAGAGAACGTGATGCCAATCCTGAGCTGCCACCAAACTCGTCTCCGACTATTGTCTGGTTGAAGGCATATGCGACACTCATCGGTGAAGAGAACGTGATGCCAATCCTGAGCGGTCCATCCGGCATGTTGATGGGTCCATCTGTACCGCACTGCGTGGTGTCGTGGTTGCAAAGATGGACCTCGCCATGGACGTTGGGAGTGAAGTTGTGCATCATGTAGCCAATTGCGCACGTTTTGAGTCGTAACACGACGTCATGTGGCTGCGCAAAATGCATTATTCAAGTTGGTGGCGTTGCCGTCGGGGTTACTCAGAGCCATACCATGATCCTTAGGTAGCCGTCATCCACTGCAGTAGTAGCCCTTGGGCAGCCTGATCGAGCCATGTCATCGACAGTTGCTATATCTCTGTATCTCCTCCATGTCCGAACAACATCGCTTTGGTTCACTCCGAGCCTCTGGGACACTTCCCTTGTTGAGAGACCTTTCTGTCACAAAGTAACAATGCGGATGCCATCGAACAGTGGTGTTCACCATCTAAGCATGGTTGAACTACAGACAACACGAGCCGTGTACCTCCTTCCTGGTGGAATGACTGGAACTGATCGGCAGTCGAACCCCCCTCCGTATAACAGGCGCTGCTCATGCATGATTGTTTACATTTTTTGGCGCGTTAATTGACATCTCTGATCAGTGGAAGGGACTGTGTCTGTAGTACAACATCCACAGTCAACGTCTATCTTCAATAGTTCTAGGAACTGGGCTGATGCAAAACTTTTTTTGATATACATATATGTTATTGCTCAGAGGAATCTGCACAACGATGCAAAAGTCAGTAATTGCACCAATGAAAACGTGGGTTAATTTTAGACTACAACGCTACGAATGTAGCTGTAGACACACTACACAATAACCCCAGAGGGACACAAGCACCCTATAGTGAAGAAGACCATTCCTAGAAACTATTGATAAGCAGTTGATATGGATATGAAGAGACGAGGACATCTTCCAAGAGAAAATACACGAAGACAAGCTCTAATGGGAAGAACATCGTTTGTACCTGGGTCCTCCACATCGTAAGAAAATGGTCCTGGGAGTAAGAAGAGAGGCAGATGTCATTACTGTGGAAAAATTGATATCAAAATTCAGGGAAACGTGTTAAGTGCACAAATTCAATTGCAAGAAATATATTACACACACAACTAAAAATTGTTGTTAAAAGTTAGGCATAGTGTAGTGGAATCAACACATTCACAATGATAGTGTTCTACTATGGTCTCGCTGTATTATTCCATTATGCAGTTTGAATTATTAATACACTAAACTATCTCAATGATAACTTTATTTATGATTTCAGTAGACATATGTGCAAAAATATACGTACATACAGAATAAGATTTTCACTCTGCAGCGGAGTGTGCGCTGATATGAAACTTCCTGGCAGATTAAAACTGTGTGCCGGACCGGTACTCGAACTCGCGACCTTTGCCTTTCGCGGGCAAGTGCTCTGCCAACTGAGCTACCCAAGCACGGCGCACGCCCCGTCTTCACAGCTTTACTTCTGCCAGTACCTCGTCTCTTACCTTCCAAACTTTACAGAAGCTCTCCTGCGAACCTTACAGAACTAGCACTCCTGAAGGAAAGGATATTGCGGAGACATGGCTTAGCCACATACTGGGGGATGTTTCCAGAATGAGATTTTCACTCTGCAGCGGAGTGTGCGCTGATATGAAACTTCCTGGCAGATTAAAACTGGCAAAGCAAAGGCAAAGGTCGCGACTTTCAGTCTCGGTCTGGCACACCATTTTAATCTGCCAGGAAGTTTCATACGTACATACAGTTGAAAAAACGAAACACCGTAGTAGGATTAATGTTACGGTCCTTGCTTTTAATTTTACTGAATTTTGTTTTGACCCTTCTATATGCTGAATTAATCTTTCTCACAACCATTTCTTTTTCCATTTCTTCATATTTTTCACGCGGCCATTTGGCCTCAGCTTCCTTGTATTTCCGTATTCCTGAATTTCCCTGAACATTTTTGTACCACCTCCTTTCACCTATCAACTGAAGTGTGTCTTCCTGACTAGTCACTGAAACTTCATTCCACTCTCGGTCTCGGTCATTACCAATTTGTTATCTGAGTCTATATTTGTCTCCGGAATACGCCTTTAATACCAATGTCTGATTTTGGAATCTCTGTTGAACCATGATGTAAACGAACTGAAATATTTCTGTATCTCCATGCCTTTTCCAGATACGCCTCCTTCTCTTGTAATTCTTCAACAGAGAATACACTATTACCATTTGAAATTTATTGCAGAACTCAGTCTTTGTCCTCTGTCATTCCCACTACAAAGCGTATATTCTCCCGTAACGCTATTTTCTACTCCTTCCACCACAATCGCATTCCAATCCGCTAAGAGTATTAGATATTCATTTCAATTTACTAAATGAATTACCCATACAATAGACTCATCTACTTTCTCAGTCTCTTCATTTACTGCTTGCAACATCGGCACGTATACCCAAACAATTGTTGTCGGTGTTGGTTTGCTGTCGATTCGGATGAGGACAACCCTACCACTGAACTGTTCACAGTCGAATCTGGGCTTGGAGTTTCAAAAGTTTGACCAAGGTGGAGAAGCTAGAAAACTTTAAATGGAAAATCTGACATGGTAAACGCTAAGGCTCAGTATAGATATGGTGGGTGTCATTGAGGTGACGTGGAAGGAAGACCAAGATTTCTGGTCAGACGAGTGTAAGATAATATCAACACCAGCACAAAATGACATAACTGGAGTGGAATTTGTTATGAAGGAGAAGATGGAGAAGAGCACAAGTTACTATAATAATATTAGCCTTTTACATTTATTGATAGACAGCAATTTCGTTTCTGCTGCCAACTTTCTTGGCCTTTTCATTTAGGTAGATTAATTGACTACAGAAGGCAGAGATTGAACCAGATGTCAACTTTATACGTGTTGTGTGTTCAGTACCAATGATATAAGGACTATAATGGTAGACCCATGGTCGACAGTGTTGCACGAATCACAGCTACACCATTTCACATTGTGTTCCCAGCATGTTCGAACGTTCAAGATGATCCTCTTATCGCTAGAAATGCCACGCCCTGTTTTCTGACAGAACCCACTTAAGAACATCAAAATCCTCTGTCTCATATGACAAGTTTGAGTGACTTTGAAAGCACAAGCTGTATCTTTCGATTTAATGGCCTGATAAAATACTCCCACATCATGCACTAGCGCTGGTATCGCTAATTACAACAAATAGACTGTACCGTCACTAGCGATCAGGGACAATGATAGATATACGACTAAAATAAAAGTTTGTTACCAGCGTAACAGCATTGTTTTGAAGTTAAATCTGGATATAAATGATAAAATCAGCATGTATTTCATTGTACCTTAAATGAATAACTATTGTGAAAACACTGAATGCGACTCCAGTGTGCTAACCACTTCACCACCTAACTCTTTCACCTGACTATGATTGTGATTAAATCAGTGACTCCATGCATGTTTCTAGTGTGTGAGAATGAATGTTAGAAGATTAAATGACCTTCACTCCTTTATAACCAAGATCTGCGCTGATCTAAATTTTATCTTTTTGATGTGAAGATTTGGCCTTTCCTTGGTGATATGGGTGATTAATTTCATTAAAATATTCAACCTGTAACTATTTCTTCCTTAAAAAATATTAAGCAGCCAATCAGTTGCCAAATGCAAAGTTTATTTAAACACCATGCTCATAATTCCAACATTTACAAAATCTTCTTCTTCAGTACGAAATTAGTCACAACATAAAGAGGTTAACAGTGAATAAGTATTCTTTCTTACGTTAACGAAAGTTGTGGTTTGAAATTATGTTGAAAATTTCTGTTTTTGTGTTGTACCTCTTCATTTAAAGTAAATAGATCTTTGTGAGCAACATATAACTAATTATTTTAAGATATCAAGTCTCTAACCATTGCATTCCTTATTCAAAAGTTCTAAGTCTTCTAGTCTCTGGGATGTAGGTCAGAGAAGAAGCAGATGTTCAGCGAAAGTGAAACCCTACACAATGCCTCCACTTTTACTTAGCAGGTGCTCTTTTATATTCATTTGAAAGTTCTCAATATCTGTCCTATGTAAGAGTTATGGCAGTCATTACACGTAATTTTAAATACACCAGTGTTAATAAGACGCTCTTCTTGTGTTCTAATAGTAAAGGGTAAATTTTGCTTTAGACTACTATTTAGAGTGAAAGTAACTCTGTAGGTTTGTAAGATGTTTAAAAGTCTACTTACTTTGTGTGATACGTTTCCTAGAAATGATAAAGACATGAACTTTTTACTCTCACTTCCTAGTTTCAAGCTACTGTTGCCTAAAGTTGAATATTTGACAGCTGTGCCTTTCTTTATGAAATGATAAACCAAATTAAGGTCATATCCATTGCTAAGTTACCTTAAGTTTAAACCTATGAAACTAAGTAATGGATTATGGATTTTTATATCTTTTGTAAATTTACTTTTCTCATTATAGCTAGTTCCTAAAAGATGAGTAAGCCACCTATGAAACGAGCTTAGAAAGGAATCTTCAAAACGTGATTACCCCTGAAAAGTTTACTACCTCATACACAAAAAAAAAAAAAAAAAAATCTGCCACTAAACTAAAAGACTGCTCTTACAACTTCTCACTGAAATGAAAGGATTTCCAAATCAATACTGTCTGTAACATAGTCATTAATTGTAATACTTGTAGCCCTGTTAATGTTTGTGTCACCAAATATAATTCTTAATAGCTTTCACAGTGAAGTCTACCGAAACATTAATGAATAAACTAACAGTAACAAAACAAGTCAACTGAGAGTCTGGGGTGCTTTTCTATCTTTCTTAACTAATTCATTAAATCAGATCAGTTTTTAGTAGAAAAAATGTTAGCAGATAATAAAGTTTCTTTATTTTTATTTGCAAAAATCTGGCTAGTTCGTTTAGCGGATTGTTTACGCCAATAACAATCGCGAGAATAGAGTCGTTTACATTGTGCACTTTACAATGACTTCTAATAACAGTTAGATTTGGATTCATGCAAATTAACTTTTTCTTTTGAAATTATTTTAGGATATTTTTAGACGTACCTTACATAGCCATAGACATACATACATGTTGTTGTTGTTGTTGTTGTTGTGGTCTTCAGTCCTGAGACTGGTTTGATGCTGCTCTCCATGCTACTCTATTCTGTGCAAGCCTCTTCATCTCCCAGTACCTACCGCAATCTACATCCTTCTGAAACTGCTCAGTGTACTCATCTCTTGGTCTCCCTCTACGATTTTTACCCTCAACGCTGTCCTCCAATACTAAGTTGGTGATCCCTTGATGCCTCAGAACATGTCCTACCAACAGATCCCTTCTTCTAGTCAAGTTGTGCCACAAACATCTCTTCTCCCCAATCCTATTCAATACTTCCTCATTAGTTATGTGATCTACCCATCTAATCTTCAGCATTCTTCTGTAGCACCACATTTCAAAAGCTTCTATTCTGTTCTTGTCCAAACTATTTATCGTCCACGTTTCACTTCCATACAAGGCTACACTCCATACAAATACTTACAGAAATGACTTCCTGACACTTAAATCCATACTCGATGATAACAAATTTCTCTTCTTCAGAAACGCTTTCCTTGCCATTGCCAGTCTACATTTTATATCCTCTCTACTTCGACCATCATCAGTTATTTTGCTCCCTAAATAGCAAAACTCCTTTACTACTTTAAGTGTCTCATTTCCTAATCTAATTCCCTCAGCATCACCCGACTTAATTCGACTACATTCCATTATCCTCGTTTTGCTTTTGTTGATGTTCATCTTATATCCTCCTTTCAAGACACTATCCATTCCGTTCAACTGCTCTTCCAACTCCTTTACCGTCTCTGACAGAATTACAATGTCATCGGCGAACCTCAAAGTTTTTATTACTTCTCCATGGATTTTAATACCTACTCCCAATTTTTCTTTTGTTTCCTTCACTGCTTTCTCAATATACTAATTGAATAACATCGGGGATAGGCTACAGCCCTGTCTCACTCCCTTCCAAACCACTGCTTCCCTTTCATGCCCCTCGATTCTTATAACTGCCACCTGGTTTCTGTACAAATTGTAAATAGCCTTTCGCTCCCTGTATTTTACCCCTGCCACCTTCATAATTTGAAAGAGAGCATTCCAGTCAACATTGTCAAAAGTTTTCTCTAAGTCTGCAAATGCTAGAAACGTAGGTTTGCCCTTCCTTAATCTAGCTTCTAAGATGAGTCGTTGGGTCACTATTGCCTTCCATGTTCCAACATTTCTACGGAATCCAAACTGATCTTCCCCGAGGTCGGCTTCTACTAGTTTTTCCATTCTTCTGTATAGAATTCGCGTTAGTATTTTGCAGCTGTGACTTATTAAACTGATAGTTCGGTAATTTTCACATCTGTCAAGACCTGCTTTCTTTGGGATTTGAATTATTATATTCTTCATGAAGTCTGAGGGTATTTCGCCTGTTTCATACATCTTGCTCAGCAGATGGTAGAGTTTTGTCATGACTGGCTCTCCCAAGGCCGTCATTAGTTCCAATGGAATGTTGTCTACTCCGGGGGCCTTGTTTCGACTCAGGTCTTTCAGTGCTCTGTCAAACTCTTCACGCAGTATCGTATCTCCCATTTCATCTTCATCTACATCCTCTTCCATTTCCATAACCTTCTATATACTCCTTCAACCTTTCTGCTTTCCCTTCTTTGCTTAGAACTGGGTTTCCATCTGAGCTCTTGATGTTCATGCAAGTGGTTCTGTTATCTCCAAAGGTCTCTTTAATCTTCCTGTAGGCAGTATTTATCTTACCCCTAGCGAGAAAAGCCTCTACATCCTTACATTTGTCCTCTAGCCATCCCTGCTTAGCCATTTTGCACTTCCTGTCGATCTCATTTTTGAGACGTTCGCAGTACCAGCACAGCAAGGCCGTTTTGATTAGAGTTGTAAGGCCAGATCAGTCAATCATCCAGGCTGTTGCCCTTGCAGCTACTGAAAAGGCTGCTGCCCCTCTTCAGGAACCACACGTTTGTCTGGCCTCTCAACAGATACCCCTCCGTTGTGGTTGTACCTATGGTACAGCTATCTGTATCGCTGAGGCACGCAAGCCTCCCCACCAACGGCAAGGTCCATGGTTCATGGGGAGGGGACATACATAACGATAGTTTATGGTTGATGACAGTAATTGTTTTTCTTTCTTTTAGGTGAAAATGTTTACATTTGGCTAATTTTATTCCTTTTCCAAAAATTCACTTCATCCATGAGGGGCAATTTTTGTCTGAAGAAATTTCTCTATTTTACCACAATCAAGATCAATTTTAAGTTCAACGATAAAATTGTCTGCCACGTTAGTGTCACTTAGCCTAGATACAAAGTTATATCTGAACCTTTAGCTAACACAGAATTTTCCTGACATCTCAAAATTGTAGAGGTTTTATTTAATTCTTTCCAAAATGAATTTGCTCATTAATATTAGCCACTGGGGTTGTAGAAGCAACCGCTTGTTAACACCATGATAGATACTACACTTGAAAGTTGAAAAGCCTTTAGCCGCTTAAATTATTCTGAGATAAAATTTGAAGTACTATTCACGCTAAAGGCAATCTGATTTCAATATTAAAGGAATAGTACTTTCGCTCCCAGTAATCTTCATGGCAATTAATAGTATCTCTCCCTCAGATATAAATGCCTACAGTGTTAGTAATTAAAAAACAACTATCCGTTTGCGCTATTGAATCGGGTTGCTATGAAGTTCATATAACCTCAGGACATTACTTGAAATGTGTGGATGGGCATGCAGTGGACTAGTAGAGATGGTGATGGGTTTTGTAAAGATTAATGGGGCATGATTAATAAAAGTATTCTAATGTTGGATGCAACCATGATTCTACCAGTCCTACATTAGCGAAGAAGGTAGTGTCTACAATAGTCGGCGGTTTACTTTCCCCAAGGAGAATGATGACCAAGCGATTCCAGACTGACGTCAACAAGGACAGAAATATTTCCGCCTGACATTCCACATTGAGCCATGGAAACAAATTTCAAAGAAATGTGAACAGCCACACAGGCAGTGTGAAATCCGTTATCAACTGCAAGAATGTCAAGTATAACGTAGTGTCCAGTATTTACAACCAGTAAGAAGGTGTAGGTGTACCATTGTGCTTGGAAAGAGAATAAGTTGTTGAGACGTCCCGTCTTTAGGTTCAGTCGTGGGCCTGTGAGCGTATTTTATCTCGTGGCCCAGTCTGTGCCCCCAACTTTCTTGTGCTTTCCAACCGAGAGTCTGAACTGATCCCAAGCCAGGAGTCAAATAAAATGCAGCGATTTGTTTAAGTTTTATTCATACGTCCCATAGGCCTTCACTGCGCATGGCCATTAGATAATCATGCCCTTACTGAGAAATTGTCTCGGATAGCAATTTCAGTACCTCATATGCCCTCTTCCAGCTTGACCTCAGCCCTATAATGATTCTCCTAGACATTTGCTTCACTGTTACCTTATGGAAATATAAAATTTGTCACGTCTTCATAAATGTTGAATTCTTTTTCTCATTAGGAGCTTCGGAATAAGGGAACAATGGAAACTGTGCCACATAATGCTTGGGAGTGGCAAGAAATCTCAACAGTGATTAAGTCTCAGTTGAGAAAAAGGAAACACCAGGGATTTGATGTTTTCCTTACAGCCTAGAATCCATTAGAACTGAGTTTAGTAGTAGCTCTCATTTTCTTCGGCGTGTTTGAGCGGTACACCAAGCAAACACTTCCCACCCGTCTTATTATATTAGATATGATTCCGTAAATAAGCATATTCCCCAGATTTTTGATTACATAAAACTTCTGTTTTCAGAATTGTTATTCATTTACGTTACAACTAAATACGTGGTAATTTGATCATTTGTCTCCAATAACGTAGCCAAATATTTTATGTTTCCCTGTATTACTCTCGTTTTTCTCATTTCTTCTGAAATACTAATTTCAAGTTAAAGGAATCAGTAACGTAAAGTCATAAGTCGGTGAATGAAAGATACGAAGCAGTGTAAGAATCAGTATAATTGGCACAATCACAGACGCCAGTACCTGTATGTTAGAGGTATTGACCCTGGCTGTTGAGACACTTGTCCCACTGTGACACAAGGCGGCGAATGGCTGTCTCATAAAATTCCCGGGGCTGCGATGTTAATCAATTCCGCACGTACAGGTCAACGTCGTCGTTCGATGTGAATCATTTGGCCCTCAGAGCCTTTTTAAGGGGACCAAAGATGGCGTAATCACAGGGATAGAGGTCCGGACTATATGGAGGGTTGACGAGAACCTCCCATTTGAATTTCCGCGGGACTGCCGCGACTGCGGTGGCCGTGGAGGCATTGCACTGTCGTGGAGCAGAATGACCCCATGGGTGAGATTACCTGGTCGTTTTGATTTGACCGCTTGGGGAAGGGTGGTCAAGGTTTGCGAGTAACGCTGATCATTCACTGTTGTCCCGCACTGCAGGAAGTGAATCAGAAGGGGGCCATCTTGGACTACGAAGAACGTCAGCATAAACTTTCCTGCACTCGTGTGGGGATGACACTGGATGCTTCCACTGGAGACTTCGTCGCTCTGATTGTAGTTCGAAGTGATGACACCATTAGTCATTTCCAGCCACCACTTGTGCTAGGAACTGATTCCCTTCCCGAGCATAGCACTGCAGATGAGCAAGACAGTGGGCCATTCGACATGCTTCTCGGTGTGGTTGAAGACTGTGGGGCACCCATTGGGCACAGACTTTGCGCATGTGCAGTCGTTCCTTCATGATGGTGTGAACACTTACGACGCTCAATCCGACCACGGCGGCTATGGCTTTCACTGCCACTCGGTGGCCCTGGGTAATGAGTGCATCCACCAGCTGGACGATGTCATCGGTAATGCAGTGTGGTGCTCCAGACCGTGCATCTTTGGCTAACGACACCCGCCCTTCCCTGAAACGCCTTGACCCTTGCATGGAACGTGCAGTGTTCGCCGTACACTTGTGACATTCGTCGATGAATGTCCATTCCTCCTACTCCTTCCGCTGTCAGAAAACGAACAACACCTCTTTGCTCTTCTTTTGACGCCTCCATGTCACTGTTTGCAATGCGAATGGCAGCGTTGGACAATTGACGCATGCTGCTGCTAGCTCTGTAGAGTCATGTGAGGTGCACGCGTGCCCTCTAGCGACGGGCTGTGCACTTTCACGCTCTGGTCACAACCACACCTCGTCACACACTACACGATATTCCCCTCCTGTCACCGGTTTGCGCATTCCAGACTCCGGCTCGTTTCTTTCTGAATGCCACTTATACTTCGACGGTTCTGATGCTTTCTATGAAACTACTTCATACTTGTTCATTGTGCTAATACATCGGCTCTAAATCTGTAATTCCCTGTAACTATTCACGCCATAATATGACTGATGTAGCATTTATGTACGCTACGTTCGTTTGGAACAGGGAAGGAAATGTACTATTCAAGTTATTTGTTTTGCGGCTGACATCTACCATCAGGCTTATTTTTATTGCACCCATTGTCACTTTTATAGGTACTCTATTTATATTTACTACCAATTACAACTATGTACCTATGTAGGGTCTCACTCTGGGTGTTCAACGGCTTCTGGTGGTGGACACTTGTGCCCTTTCTTTAAGTTACACTTATTTGGTAATGCTGTTCGTAAGTCATATTTAATTTCATACGATGATGCTATAAAGCACCACGGCCACTCTTGTAACGCCATCTGTATCCTCTCACAGCACTCAGTAATCTCGTATCAGCTAACAGCCGACAACGACGCCACACAAAACTCAGTCAGGGGTTTACTTCATTGTTCATATGTAAATGTGATGTTAAAATACTAATTCTAAACATCCGTCTTTGTAAGTAGATGGTTTGATCAGATAGTCTGTCTTTCTCCCTGTTACCTCAACAAAGTCTCAAACATGTGTATTAGCAAAATTGTATCTTCTCCGAAATACTTCAATAAATGACTATAACTGAAAATCACTTACTTTACTGAAGTAATGGCTCTGAGCACTATGGGACTCAACTGCTGAGGTTGTAAGTCCCCTAGAACTTAGAACTACTTAAACCTAACTAACCTAAGGACAACACACACATCCATGCCCGAGGCAGGATTCGAACCTGCGTCCGTAGCGGTCGCGCGGTTTCAGACCGTAGCGCCAGAACCGCTCGGCCACCAGCGGCCGGCTTACTGAAGTACATGAAATAGTTTTAAAGATAATAGTAAAATAAAACATAAATGATGAAATAGTTTTAACGATCTTAACTTGCGCATATTACAAAAAAGAACTGAAATAAACATCGCCATACACTTAGAACAGTGGCTGCGAAAGAAGTGATATGCTTAGCTCTCATCGTCAGACGTTATTTGTTTAACGAATGAATGCTGTTGTGACATCATAGTGATCAGTGGAGTAGTAGGAGACGCTATACCTCAATGTGAATTAAAGCAACAAAATGCTTAATGATATCTTGAACATCGCTGATAGTTGAGGTCCTTGGTGAAACGCGACAGTCTGCCTCACGTGTAAGAGACTACATGGATTCGAAAAGTGCGTTAGTTTGTGTTCACTCACTTGTAGTGACTGTTTGTCTTCCTTGTATTGCATTGGGCACCTATTGCTGTATAGAATGCAGCCCCATCGGTTATCTCTCACATGGCACTTTATTTTTGTAATTGCATTAGGAGCCATGATCTGTAGATGGTCTTTCAATAATTTAAATCTGATGTGTAACTACAATAGCCATCAAGACAAGTTCATACTAGCCTTTTTTGGACAGCATCTCTCCTTAACTGACACCGTATTAGGTATTATACTTATAATACTTAACAATCAAAATCTGAGAGTAAAATCGAGTACTAAGTGTCAATTTTACAAAGCAAAAACACCAGATGTAACTCATTATTCCTGCAAAATAACTACTACTCTCGAGTCACTGTAATACAGCCACAATCAAGGTTCAAAGTATGAAAATTAGTGGCATTTGGAAGTGTCTATCGATTTACAGCGCTTACTGGAATGTCTCTTACATTGCATAATTTTAAGGAAAAATTGCATGATCTTTCTCTGTAGTCCATCTGCACAATTCTGCGCCATTTTTGGCGATGTTAAGTACCCATTTCCTGCGTCACGGATTCTCACCGATCAGAATAGAAACAGAGATACCCACAGATAAGGCTTACACGTTTTTTAACTAAAGATTTAATTATTTCCTTAATCTGTGGCTACTTAATGTTTTATTATGAATGCGTCTTAATTTTCAATTGATTGCAGAAAACAGCGCAATCTAAAAACTGTTGCGCAAAGTGTGTGGCGTTCATTATATCGATAATGTAATCATGGCCACATTGTCTCACTCGTTCACTCGTACAGAATTTATGGTTAAGCAGTTATATGATACAAAATAAAACACCACATGACAATTATTGTAAAGACTTTACATTGCAACTGCGAATTACATTAGGTTCATGGTGTTAAGTACATATGTACGTATGCAACTCACTTATAAACAATTAATGCCCAGATCGATAACAGTAGAAAGGAAGGTAGAAATGGCTGTAAAGATCCATTGGTTTTTGGAGTAGTGTTTCATGATATTTGTGGACAAGCGGGTGATAGTTCAAATGGCTCTGAGCACTATGCGACTTAACTTCTGAGGTCATCAGTCGCCTAGAACTTAGAATTAATTAAACCTAACTAATCTAAGGACATCACACACCTCCATGCCCGCGGCAGGATTCGAACCTGCGACCGTAGCGGTCCGTCCGGCAAAGTGGGTGAGTGGGACGAGTTGAGGCCTTGTTCACTGGGGGTTGTAATAAAGTTTTGATTATCACGTAGAGCAAATCCAGTTGCAACCTTCAAACTTCTTGGTACTGTTCGTCCTTCCCAATGCGCCACATTTTTGCCAACGATGAATTGCTTAGTGGGAACATTAGATGTAACTGAAATTGGTCAACAAATCCCGCTCTCATTTAAACTCGGCGCCAAATCGGCCTAAAGGTATTAGCAGCATTGTGTTCAGTGTTGCCTAGATATGTTCTCGTTTGCTCCAACGTGTCAAAGAAGATGTCGTTAGAGGAGAACGCAAGTATGTTGCTTTATTGATTTTTTTTAATCCATCGGAAGATGTAGTCCGTTTCCTTTCGATTTATTGTGGTGGGAGAGTCTGTGTAGTTGCAAAAGTGCGAATGTTTTGAAACACTCTCCCTGGTAGGAAGAGAGTATCGTTTAATACACGTTGGTGGTAGTACGACTTTAACTTCCAGAACGCTGAAGCTTATCAGAGACATGGCTTTTGTAACGGGGCATGGTCGCTCCACTCGCGAGTCCAGGCGTACATATTGGCACTACTCAGTTCCGCTTCTCCCCCACCCATCGCCATTCACGTGGTTCTGGACGCGCTGGAGAGCAAAAAGCATACACTTGTCGCTGAGCTTTAACTGAGTTTGGGCCCATCTTGATGCGTCTGCTTGGAAAGTTCGGACATAGCGTTTGCTGAAGTTGTATTGTTTTTTTCTTGGTTATAATCATTCTTAGAAACGCACGATTTGTTGCAGTGTTTGTTGCAATGTTTCATCTCGGCTTGTACGATTTTCGGCGATCTTTTCATTGTACGAACGTAACTGAATCTTGACCTTTGTATACCAAGTGTGTTCAAAGCATGTGCTACTTCATTCAACCCGTGCTCATTTTGTGACAAATGTCTTCCTAAAGTCAACAGTGTGTGCCATTCTCATATTTTTCGGTATATTTTTTCACGTTATAGAACCATCCGAATATAGCTGAATCCTCGGCCACATATGTGTTCTGCCCGGTTTATGATTTACTGCTCCCTCTAAACTTAATTGTGAGCCCCCCGCCTTCTTATGCTATGAGAAGGTGATCTAGCTCATTAAAACTGTAGCTATTCCATTGCCCCTTTTATTCTATAACGAACGATATTTAATACGAGGGTTCAATTAAAATTAATACCTCCACGCTCGTTAATTCGCTTTGGATGGGAATATTTTGATAAATCAAACGCAGAAATAATCCTTAGAATGTGATCTTTAATTCCCAATATTCACTTTTTCACATAATCGCCAGCTACTTGGATAAATTACTGCCAACGATGAATAAATTTTCTGAAGCCGTCACGGAAGAAGTCGACACTCTGTTTCCGCAACCACAGTCTCACAGTTCTCTAAACGTCTTCATCAGAAGCATAATGATGTCCCCGCAGATCTTCTCTCTTTACCGGGAACAGATGGAAGTCAGACGGTGTACTAAATCTGGACTGTATGGAGGATGCCGTATGGTGGTGAGGTTCAGTCTCTGACGTTCTGCTGTGGTGGCACTTGAAGTGTGTGGTTTGGCATTGTCATGCTGCAGGAAAACATTTCCCTTTTCCTTTCGGACACTTGTTAGCCGTCGTTTCAGAGTTCGCAACGTTGTGATGTAACGCTCTGAATTTATTGTTGTTCCACGACCAAGGAAATCAACATGGATAACACCATCTGTGTCCAAGACCACTGTGGCCATGATTTTTCCAGCTGAGGGATGCGTCTTGAATTTCTTTTTCTGGGGCGTGTCTTTGTGTCGATATTCCATAGACTGACGTTTCGTCTCCGGTTCGTAATGGTGTACCCAGGTTTCGTCTCCTGTCACAATTTAATGGAGAACGGCGTCGCCTTCATTCTTGTAACGCGAGAGGAGTTCCTGGCAAATTTCAAGTCTGTGTGCTTTCATTTCAGGAGTCAGAATCCGTGTTACCCGCAGTGTACGGATCTTCCGATAGCCAAGCAAAGCAATAACGTGACCCACACATCCTTGTCAATTGCCGATTGTGCTTGCAGTTTCTCTCTGAGTGATTGGACGATCGTCCTGGATCAATCTGTCAACATTTTGCTTGTGAAACTCGGTGGTTGCTGTCACAGGCCGTCCAACTCTTTGTCACGCAGGTCAGATGTTCCCGCCTCAACATATTTAAACTTATTCACCCAACGACGCACAGTACTTACATCAACACAGTCACCATAAAGTGCTTTCATTCTCTGATGAATCTCCTTTGGGGTGACACCTTCTGCTGCCAAGAATTCAGTGACTGCACGTTGCTTAAATCGCATTGAACGACCGTCTGCGCAGGGTTCCGTACTTAACACTGTAACGACACTACCGTTCAATGCTAAGGCTTCCCACCAACTGAAGCTGTAAAGAAGAGGATACGAAAAAAGCCAGTAGATCCCGCACACCAATGCTACCAACTGCTGAAGAGTTATGAAGGTGGAGGCATTACTTTTTAGTCAACTCTCGTACATACGTATACTTCAATCTCTTTTTCAATTATCAGACCCCTTGTGCTTGCATGTATCGTGTGCTACCAGCAACCCAGTGTTTAGGATGTGTAGCTTTGCCCATTGCTTTTGAATGCCTTCAACTAGCCTATTCCATTTCAGAAAAGACTGTTCGGTACGTTGACTGTATTCGCGTTCTTTCCAAAATTAATAACCCTAAATGGTGTGGTTACGTACATGCATGATAAGTGGCACCCGGTTAATGATATTTTTTGTATTTTTTCCTATGTATATTGTGATTATCAACCCACGTGCAATACATGGGCTCTGCCCTCTCACAAACGCTTGGAAATGAAGGAAGGAAGATTATGTTTAACATCAAGTCGATATCGAGGTCATTAGAGGCGGAGCACAAGCCCGGATTGTTCAAGGGTGGAGAACGAAATCGGCCGTGCCCTTTGAGAGGAACCGTCCCGGCATTTGTCTAGAGCGATTTGGGGAAACCACGAATAAATTAAATCCAGATAGCCGGACACGAGCTCCACGTCGTTCTCTGCCCTGAGTCTGATTCAATTAGTGAGTGACTCTATGCATGTGCTCAGTGTGTGAGAATGAATGTTAGAAGATTAATTGACCCTCACTCCCTCATAACCATGGTCAACATTGAGTTCAGTTTTTTTTCTACAATGAAGATTTGGTCTTTCCTTGGTGATATGGATGATTCGATTTCTTAAAATATTCAAAGCTATTACGTTTCTTCTTTAAGAAATAACAAGAAACCCATCAGTTGTAAAATTAAAGGTTTATTTAAACCGTATGAGCATGATTTCAACATTCATAAAATCGCTTTCTTCAGAAGAAAATTAGTCACAAACTAACCAGGTTTACAGGGAATAAGTGTTGTGCCGTATATATGTATAAAAATAATATCTCGTTACGATTACAGTAATTTAAAATTAATCAGACTTACTGGATTACATGGTGTAGCTGAGATTCGTTAATAACAGCCGAAAGGCGTCAGTAAAATATAAAATTTCGACTCCAAAATATTAAAAACACGCCTAATATGGCAGTCGTCATTGTGCATTACCTCACCTATGTACAGCTGATGCATTAGTGTCGCATACGTAACGTTTGGGGTAAAGAAACCTTCCAGCGAGACGCATCACTAACACAATGCACGACGAGGGTAAGCATTAGTGAATGAAAATTATTATTCATCACTTGCTTAAAACGTTAAAATTAAAACTATGACATTAAAATCAGATCAGATTTAACTGTGTAAGTATATAAATTAAAAACTAAAAATAAATAATAAATTACCGTCAAGAAAGGGTTATTACAGGAAAAAAATTACGTAAACTGTGAAGTAGTGTACATAATATAGAGCGCAATTAGACCAGGTGGAGAGGGGAAGAAAATCGGTGTGGGAAGGGGGGCGGGAACGTGTACAGCTGTAAAATACATCATATTTGGGAAATTGTGAACGTAAAGACCTCAATAAATACATTAACATCTTAACAAAGAATAACCAAAGTAGCACCAGCATTAACACACCAGGAAAATGACATATCCGAGAGCCGTATGAAAGATGGGGTCACTTCTTTCTTACGTTAACGAAATTAGGGCTCTGAAACAATCTGAAAATTTCTATTTTGGAGATTTACCTGTAAATTTAAAGTGGATGGATCCTTGTGAGCAATCTACTCAAAAATAAGTAATTCTTTTAAGAGAACAAGCTTGTAACCATTGCTTTCTTTACACAAACCTTCTAAGTCCTTTAATCTCCTCGACGTCACACAAGGAGCAGATGATCAGCGAAAGTGAAACTGTATACAATCCCCCCACGTTAACATAGCAGGTGCTCATTGTAACTCAATTTGAAAGTTCTCAGTATCTATCCTATGTAATAGTTATGGCAGTCATTACATGTAATATTATAAAAAAAAAAACAGAGTTAATCAAACGATCTTCATGAGTTCTGGTAGTAAGGGGTAATTTTTCCTTTGGACTATTGATTAGAGTGAAAGTAACTTGCAGCAATATATCTTGTTTAAAAGTCTACTTGGCCTCTGTGATACGTTTCCTGGAAATGATAAAAGAAATGAACTTATTACTCTCACTTCGTAGCTTCAAGCTGCTGTGCCTAAAGTTGAATATTTGATAGGTGTTTCTTTCTTTATAAAATTATATTCCAAATTACTGTCATATCCATTGCTAATTGTAATGGGATTCATTACAGATGTTTCTTTTTGAAAATAGTGCTGTCCTAAAGGACCGCACACTGTGCGATGCATTTCAGAGTGGAGAAAAGCGGTTTTGTCGATTTTCTGATGACATGAATTGGCTGGATTAAAGCAGATTTGCAGAAAACGTGAAAACTGGTTTTATTATTAACCTTAGTTTCAAGCCTATGAAACTAATTTATCGATTATCGATTTGGAGATCTTCTGTAAATTTAATTTTCTCATGATAGCTATTAAAAGTATACAACATTTGCTATAGATCATGATAGATGAGTACGTCACATACGAAACGAGGTTAGAAAGGAATCATAGTCTTCAAAACGTGATTACCCCTGTAAATTTACTCCGACCTCATTTACAAAAAATATCTGCGTCCAAACTAAATGACTGCTCTTACAAATTCTCACTGAAGTGGAAGTAATTGCAATTCATTACTGTCTGTAATAAAAACCGTTAGTTACAATACTTGAAGCTCTTTGAATTTTTTATGTCGTCAGATATAAATTTTAATCATTTTGAGAGTGAAGTCTACCGAAACATTAGTACAAAAGCTAATAATGTCAGAAGATATCAACTGAGAGGATAGGGCACACTCTGTACTTTTTAACTTAATTATTAAATCAGCACTGTTTTTAACGAGAAAAAATGTTTGGCAGTACAAGAGCTTCTTTGATTTTAGTGTGCAAAAATCTCGCTACTTTGTTTTGTGGACTGTTTATATCATTAACAATGAGGCGAATACGGTGGTTTTCATGTGCACCTTAAATTACCTTCTCAAAATAGGTAGATTATGCTTCATGTAAATTAACTTTTTCTTTTGAAATTCCTTCGTGAAATTTTTAGTTTTACCTAAAGTTATCCTAATTACTTTTTGTAATTTGGATCACTCTCGATTTCGGAGATGCCATTTTGGTCAAAAATGGTATCATTTGGCTATGTATTCCCTTTTTGTGAAAGAAACCTATTTCCTCTGTCAGTTGTTGTGAGTAGAGCCTCACTGTTCATCAATTTACGGCTAACGCTAATAATCGATTTTCTTTTTTTTTGTTGCAAATGTTTATTTTTGGCTAGATTTATTTCTTTCTCTAAAATTTCACTGCATCTGTCAGGAGCAATTCTGGTCTGATGAGATTTCTCTATTTTTGCAGAATCAAGATCAATTTTAAAGTCAACAATAAAATTATCTGCCATCTTAGTGGCATTTAGCCTAGGTACAAAATTTTATCTAAGGCCTTTAGCTAACCCATCATTTTACTGGTGTTTAGAACTTGTAGAAGTTTTATTTAATGCTTTCAAAAAAAGCTTTACTCACAAAAATTGGACACTGGGGTTTTAGAATCAATGAATTTGGGTATTGTCTTTTCAGTTAGAGCTATTTCGTTCGTATCTGCCTTTTCCGGTCCAGCAACCAGACGTTAACACCATTCTAGATACTACACTTGAAAGTTAAAAAACCTTTACATGCCGCAGGTATTTTGAGATAAAGTCGGTAGGTTTCTTCGTTTATCCTTTTTTCTTCCATAGTTCACTAATTCTGTTACCCATAGTTTGCTAACTAATTTCGCTTTAATTGCCGGTACTTCACTGCGTTGTTCAACATGGTTGTAGGTCTTGCAGTGATCAGTCGTCAAATGCAGAACTTCACCTTTTTCACGATGGTGAATCCATTTTTCCGCTGCTTGCCCAGCCCCATAGTCTCTGTATCAAAGTGATGCGAGCAGACACTCGCCATGGTGATTGGGCAGCCAAAGATATCAAGTCGATAGGTCTGCCAGAGCTGCAACATCCGCTGCCATATCGGTTTGCCTGGTTTTGTGAAAGGGTGCGAGCTGTCATGGAACCCAGCTGGTGAAGATTTCTATCATGTACAAGATATTCGGGCTTTACCCTGTCGTCCCATTTGTGATATGCCTGTCTTCTGTTACACGACCATTTCTTCATGAACAGTTCCGGAAAGTGCGTAAAATCATAATGAACACACCCATTAGATCACAACAATTAATCTACACTTATAAATGTGATACACAATAGTACTTGCGATTGTCGGTAGTTCAAGGCAATTTACTCTTCATTTTTGGCTTGTACAAATAAGAAGACGCTGAAAGCACTTCGGGTCGAGGCTACACAGCCGTGGAGTCACGAAGGCCACTACTCTTGGGGCATTTCCTGGAAGGGACTGATGAGAAGTACGGAGGTCAGTGACTATCAGCAACGGTTCAATCCCGCGTCCGGCCATCCTGACTTAGGTTTGCCGTGATTTCCCTAATTCGCTGCAGGCAAACGCCGGGATGGTTAGTTTGAAAGGGCACGGCCGACTTCCTTCTCTAATCCGATGAGACCAATGACATCACTGTACGGTCTCGTCACCCAAACAACCCAACCCAATGGCTATCAGGCCATTGGACAGTCTTTCGTAGCGCCGCCATTGGGTGTCCAAAGCACTGCAGGCAAACACAGATAACAACTTAACTAAATTGGAATCTATCGTATACCGGTGATGCACAGTGACCATTGAAAATCCAAATGTAAATCAGTCTCTTCGATATATAACATTACATTTGAACTAAAAGTATGTCCTAAGATTCTGGAAGTCGATGATATTAGACTTCAACTGACCTTCGTGTAGATGGGTGACAACTGTGCCCCTTCCAACCACTATACATGGATTTTTGCTCAGGGGATCTATGGAACATTGCAGTTAAAAGAAGGGCTAACTCAGCCGAAAATTAGGTATAGATTTTGATAGCGGCTTCACTCGGGTTCTGGAGATTTCTTCAGTTTAATGGATTTACTCTTTTTCGTGCGAGAATAGGTCTGTCCTTTGGTCCATGACTGTAAGCCCACAAACTTGACAAAGTAACATTCCTGCGTTTCATTCTGTCCAGATGCCACCAATAAGACACGACCACTATCAAACAGCGTAGCTTGGTTCACAATGCAGTCGCCCACACAACTCGGTCTTATATAACAATGAAGTTCTTGCAGCTGCTTCGGTAGCAAACCAACACTTACAATAATAGCTCAGGTACGCCTGCCGATGTCAACAGCAGAAATGAATGGAAAGAAACCACACGAAATTCCTGTTCCCCATTTACCACGATCCTTGACTGTTCCAGTATTTCAGTAATGTCTGCAAGAGTGTGTCCCATGAGGCCGTGTCCATCTACTGTAACATTTATGGTTAATAGTACTCGCAGCGGGTCAGAACATAACTAAAAATAGTTGTGAAAGAGTTTTGTAGCAAAGTCTGTGTATAATACGTGAAATATCATTTAAAATTTACGTCACTTAAGAAGTGCGCTACATTATAGTTCAAAGAGCTTGAGACACAGAACAAATCTATAACATGGCTATGTTGCCTCCCGAACACTTTGACCAACATTGAACCCTGGCGACGTCTTGTAAGGTCATTGACCTTGAAACCTTGATGACGTGAAGATGGTGAAAGGCGAGATTTAAAAATCCAATGTGGCGATGGAGGTAAACATAAAAACACGTAAGATGGAAACGATGGTAAAAGTTTTTAAATTTTTCAAACAATCGCAGTATGGTACTTAAAAATCCAAGATGACGGTGTTGCTAAATGTTTTTGCCAATCATTAAAACCAAACAGCCAACGACACTGCAGCACATTGTTATGTAAGAGAAAACAGTCCAATCAGTTACGTATAGCCGACAACGTTTAAAAGTATTTGAATTAATTTTGCGCCTCACTCAAAGTGTCCAATTATACTATAGTATTTTCAGAAATTTGTTCATCTTCATCTGGATTGTGTGTCACGCTCAAAAGCACTTGATTATTACTCCAAATTTTTGTATACTCTCTCTCTCTCTCTCTCTCTCTCTCTCTCTCTCTCTCACACACACACACACACACACACACACACATATTTGCACAATCACACTGTGTTACGTTCCGCCTTTGCATTCAGCTCTTTCTTTCTTTGTCAAATACTTGCCAGTAAGTTTCACTTCATAACTGCTTAATCAGAAAATTTCTCCTCGTCTCTTCTCATACGTCACTAATATTTATGTCAAATACCGTACTGCCTCATCATCAGTGAACTTCAACCTTCTCTGTTTTTGTCTAATACTGTCCCATCTCATCTGCTCTGTCTCTGTAATACATTAAAGAGTGAATCTGAAGGAGAAAGCTCAAACAAAATTACTGAAGATAAAAGATGTATTCTAAGAAAGATTATACTCCAAAGAAAATTTATATGACACTTGACTGACTGCCCACATTTACGCACACCCTACTATGACAAGGAATATTCAAAGCCTAAAGTGTACAGCGTTCTCTACGTTTAGTATTTTTATGTTTTTTTCACACATTTTAATCTTTTACATCTTGTCGCACATACTCTGCAAAGCTACTGTAGATTTAAATGTAATCACATTCCAATACCTTAAATTTTAACAGACACGCTGAAATTATTGGGAACTTCGCTTTGCTTCACAAATCTTATAACACTTTATATTGCCTCACACAGTAGAAACATACGAATTTAATACATATCTTCAACACTTTTCAGAAAATCATCTACAGTAAACAGCGGGTTATTACAATCTGATTAACATTTAAGATATCTCCAGTAGATAGCCAAGTTTTCAAAGTTGCATCTGCTTTAATAAAATCGAAATGACAAATAATAGCATTTTTTGTGCAAACCGAAACATGAATACTACATACTTAAGGTAATAATCGACCAGTTTGTTATACTGGAACACAAACACTTCAGTGCAATAAATAGAATTTCACATATGACACACTTCAAAACCAACACTATTCAAAATCTACAAATCTCTCCTTCTTATGTCACTATAACACTTGATTATGAGAAAGTGTCTTGTCTGGGTAAGCCTTAGACAACTGAGTTGCACCAAGTTCGCCAGATATCGTTTCACCTCGATAATCAGCCACGCTGCCGGCGCTTAGCGCTACTTGAGATCGAGTTTTTTTTGGTACTGATATAGAAATGTGAGACACTTCGAAATGTACACATGAAAGCCTTCGACTGCATGATAAAAATGTGAAAAATGTATTGTTTACAGATTTTTACAGACCATTACCGCTTAAGTTGGTCTTATGGTGCTGACGCCAATCTGGCAGCCTAGGGGACCAACCTCAAGTGGCATAATTTTGAGCACAATTCGATTTATATAGCGATTTAAACTACTTCGCATTGAAGACAATGTGAACAGTATATAGGGAAGCCTTAGAGCCCTAAGTATATTCCTTTTTTATGTAGTTACAAATGGCACGTTCTAGCAGGACAGTGCACGCTTCTCCACTACAACCCCTTTACATCCTACATCCTTCATATGTGATCGGACGTGCAATGCTTCGCCGAAGAATTATTAAGTTCCACAGCCCCCCTTTTCTGCATGTTCAGCTGAAATGTCGCGGTTAACATCTATGGTTTGCGTTGGTTAGTAAGTTAGTAATTTGTTCAGAACATATCTTTAGCAATTACAGTCGTTTTATGGATTCAAATGTGATTTAGCTGACTGAGTTTTCCCACACACATATCGAGGCATCCTACGTTTTGTACGCCGCTGCTTTTAAAGGTAATGGTTGTGACAGGTCTGCGTTCTTCTATAGCGCAGCAAGTGCTTGACGTCAGCTCTAGCAGCCACCAAAATCGAGATCACTGTAAAGTGGACTTACAATAACAAGGAAAACTGGCCAGGAAGTGTGTCAACGATTATGCAAGTTAATTAAGACGTGACATAATATGAAAATGTCTGAAAGGCTTGTAAAGAACGTCAACGCTTGTCAACTCTTCGCAAATTTCCTTGTAAGTTTTCCTTGAATCGCCTACACGTGTGTTTTCTTTAATATGTATCTTCATTGGCATTGATGTTTGCCCTTCCTGCAACCAGAAGCATATGACATTAGCTGTTAAACTGATGACTGCAACAAATTTCTCACTGAGTACAGAACATACACATCCAACTGCAACGTACGGTTATACTGCGGGATGTAGGAATGGTTCCTGTTTTTCTGCGATTTAAATTCTTTGTCTTTGTGCCATTTTGTCAAGGTTAGTTAGACATTTGTATGTTCCTTCGATCATAACGGCAATATGTCCCATATGGAACGAGTACGTTTTATAATTATAGTACACTTTTGGCGTGAAAATATAGCAACTAGGCGACCATTTATATTGTAGCCTCAAGCTCTTGTTTTTACATACACTTATTTATACTCAGTTATGTTCATTATTCCTGTCTCTTTCTTACACACACACACACACACACACACACACGCACACACACACACACGCTAGACAATCACACATTCTTAAATTCTTCCATGCAGTAGGCAGAGTTATCAAGCAGATACGATATCCGTATGTGTTTGAAGTTATTTTACACTACTGGAAATTGAAATAAGAACACCGTGAATTCACTGTCCCAGGAAGGGGAAACTTTATTGACACATTCCTGGGGTCAGATACGTCACATGATCACACTGACAGAACCACAGGCACATAGACACAGGCAACAGAGCATGCACAATGTCGGCACTAGTACAGTGTATATCCACCTTTCGCAGCAATGCAGGCTGCTATTCTCCCATGGAGACGATCGTAGAGATGCTGGATGTAGTCCTGTGGAACGGCTTGCCATGCAATTTCCACCTGGCGCCTCAGTTGGACCAGCGTTCGTGCTGGACGTGCAGACCGCATGAGACGACGCTTCATCCAGTCCCAAACATGCTCAATGGGGGACAGATCCGGAGATCTTGCTGGCCAGGGTAGTTGACTTACACCTTCTAGAGCACGTTGGGTGGCACGGGATACATGCGGACGTGCATTGTCCTGTTGGAACAGCAAGTTCCCTTGCCGGTCTAGGAATGGTAGAACGATGGGTTCGATGACGGTTTGGATGTACCGTGCACTATTCAGTGTCTCCTCGACGATCACCAGTGGTGTACGGCCAGTGTAGGAGATCGCTCCCCACACCATGATGCCGGGTGTTGGCCCTGTGTGCCTCGGTCGTATGCAGTCCTGATTGTGGCGCTCACCTGCACGGCGCCAAACACACATATGACCATCATTGGCACCAAGGCAGAAGCGACTCTCATCGCTGAAGACGACACGTCTCCATTCGTCCCTCCATTCACGCCTGTCGCGACACCACTGGAGGCGGGCTGCACGATGTTGGGGCGTGAGCGGAAGACGGCCTAACGGTGTGCGGGACCGTAGCCCAGCTTCATGGAGACGGTTGCGAATGGTCCTCGCCGATACCCCAGGAGCAACAGTGTCCCTAATTTGCTGGGAAGTGGCGGTGCGGTCCCCTACGGCACTGCGTAGGATCCTACGGTCTTGGCGTGCATCCGTGCGTCGCTGCGGTCCGGTCCCAGGTCGACGGGCACGTGCACCTTCCGCCGACCACTGGCGACGACATCGATGTACTGTGGAGACCTCACGCCCCACGTGTTGAGCAATTCGGCGGTACGTCCACCCGGCCTCCCGCATGCCCACTATACGCCCTCGCTCAAAGTCCGTCAACTGCACATACGGTTCACGTCCACGCTGTCGCGGCATGCTACCAGTGTTAAAGACTGCGATGGAGCTCCGTATGCCACGGCAAACTGGCTGACACTGACGGCGGCGGTGCACAAATGCTGCGCAGCTAGCGCCATTCGACGGCCAACACCGCGGTTCCTGGTGTGTCCGCTGTGCCGTGCGTGTGATCATTGCTTGTACAGCCCTCTCGCAGTGTCCGGAGCAAGTATGGTGGGTCTGACACCGGTGTCAATGTGTTCTTTTTTCCATTTCCAGGAGTGTATTATGTATAAAAGTCTTTTCGTCAGGGGCAAATACTCAAAGATTTATACGGTTCAACAACTTCCTACTTCCTGTGCCACAGTAAAATCATTGAAGGGTAGTGACAATTTTTCTTCCATTTAGTGTTATATTCCTGAATGTCACTGTTGTTTTCGAATTGTGATTGACTGACAATAGACTCCATACCGGTGAGAACGTACTGTGAGATTGTTGTATGACCAACTGCGTAAATAGCTTTCTGCAAAAGATTCTGTGCTGGACATATCATTCTTATTATCTGCGAGTGTGCCGGAAACACTTTCTTCCCAGTGACTACTTATCGCAGAAAAAGATTATATAAGACCTGGGTGAATAATAATAGGACAATAAAATCAACAGTACTTCATCGTCCTTTCCAAAATCTGATAATGTTACCAACGTAAGAGTTGCAGTGCTCATATGTTGAAAGAGATTTGTAGCATGTGATCTCTAACTCATGTTTGCACAGATACAAATACGTACCAAAGAAACTAAAATATTTTTCATCTATTGATTTACCTTGATACGTCATTTCTAATGGTGTGATCAGAGTTAGTATTGGTACGTATAGTGTTTTAAGTAAATCCAGTTAACATTCATTTGCACAGAATCATCTATTAATTTACAAGAAAATTTTATTTACTCTTTCAAGTTCTGAAGTTTCTCCATTAGGCCTTACTATAGTTCTTCCGTTGGAAGCAATGAGAACTGTTTTCGTTTCTTGCATTTACAGACGCAGGCATTATATACAACAAGGACACGTGCAGATTGAGTATCGAATTTTTGATGACCTGTAGTGATTGTTTTCCACTATGTAAGTGCTGTTTCTTTTGGTATGCATCCTACATATCTTTTTGCGTCACATTGGATTCTTTTAGCAAAATACGCTGAAGACCAGTAGCTAGAAATATTTCTGATATCATAATATTTGACATCCCTGTGAGAACATTGTAACCTGCTTTTTACATTTGCCAGTATTTGTCATTTAAAATTGGTATTACCTTATTTGTGCATTGAAAAATGGTAAGTCTCTGTGCTGTTTTTTTTTCTTTTTTTTCATCAGTCTACTGATTGGTTTGATGCGGCCCGCCACGAATTCCTTTCCTGTGCTAACCTCTTCATCTCAGAGTAGCATTTGCAACCTACGTCCTCAATTATTTGCTTGACGTATTCCAATCTCTGTCTTCCTCTACAGTTTTTGCCCCCTACAGCTCCCTCTAGTACCATGGAAGTCATTCCCTTATGTCTTAGCAGATGTCCTATCATCCTGTCCCTTCTCCTTATCAGTGTTTTCCACATATTCCTTTCCTCTCCGATTCTGCATAGAACCTCCTCATTCCTTACCTTATCAGTCCACCTAATTTTCAACATTTGTCTGTAGCACCACATCTCAAATGCTTCTATTCTCTTCTGTTCCGGTTTTCCCACAGTCCATGTTTCACTACCATACAACGCTGTACACCAGACGTACATCCTCAGAAATTTCTTCCACAAATTAAGGCCGGTATTTGATATTAGTAGACTTCTCTTGGCCAGAAATGCCTTTTTTGCCATACCGAGTCTGCTTTTGATGTCCTCCTTGCTCCGTCCGTCATTGGTTATTTTACTTCCTAGGTAGCAGAATTCCTTAACTTCATTGACTTCGTGACCATCAATCCTGATGTTAAGTTTCCCGCTGTTCTCATTTCTACTACTTCTCATTACCTTCGTCTTTCTCCGATTTACTCTCAAACCATACTGTGTACTCATTAGACTGTTCATTCCGTTCAGCAGATCATTTAATTCTTCTTGACTTTCACTCAGGATAGCAATGTCATCAGCGAATCGTATCATTGAGATCCTTTCACCTTGTATTTTAATTCCACTCCTGACCCTTTCTGTTATTTCCATCATTGCTTCCTCGATGTGCAGATTGAAGAGTAGCGGCGAAAGGCTACAGCCTCGTCTTACACCCTTCTTAATACGAGCACTACGTTCTTGATCGTCCACTCTTATTATTCCCTCTTGGTTGTTGTACATATTGTATATGACCCGTCTGTCCCTATAGCTTACCCCTACTTCTTTCAGAATGTCGAACAGCTTGCACCATTTTATATTGTCGAACGCTTTTTCCAGGTGGACAAATCCTATGAAAGTGTCTTGATTTTTCTTTAGCCTTGCTTCCATTATTAGCCATAACGTCAGAATTGTCTCTCTCGTCCCTTTACTTTTCCCAAAGCCAAACTGATCGTCACCTAGCGCATTCTCAATTTTCTTTCCCATTCTTCTGTATATTATTCTTGTAAGCAGCTTCGATGCATGAGCTGTTAAGCTGATTGTGCGATAATTCTCACATTTGTCAGCTCTTGCCGTCTTCGGAATTGTGTGAATGATGCTTTTCCGAAAGTCAGATGGTATGTCGCCAGACTCATATATCCTACACACCAACGTGAATAGTCGTTTTCTTGCCACTTCCCCCAATGATTTTAGAAATTCTGATGTAATGTTATCTATCCCTTCTGCATTATTTGACCGTAAGTCCTCCAAAGCTCTTTTAAATTCCGATTCTAATACTGGATCCCCTATCTCTTCTAAATCGACTCCTGTTTCTTCTTCTATCACATCAGACAAATCTTCACCCTCATAGAGGCTTTCAATGTATTCTTTCCACCTATCTGCTCTCTTCTCTGCATTTAACAGTGGAATTCCCGTTGCACTCTTAATATTACCACCTTTGCTTTTAATGTCACCAAAGGTTGTTTTGACTTTCCTGTACGCTGAGTCTCTCCTTCCGACAATCATATCTTTTTCGATGTCTTCACATTTTTCCTGCAGCCATTTCGTCTTAGCTTCCCTGCACTTCCTATTTATTTAATTCCCCAGCGACTTGTATTTGTGTATTCCTGATTTTCGCGGAACATGTTTGTACCTCCTTTCATCAATCAACTGAAGTATTTCTTCTGTTACCCATGGTTTCTTCGCAGCTACCTTCTTTAAACCTATGTTTTCCTTCCCAACTTCTGTGATGGCCCTTTTTAGAGATGTCCATTCCTCTTCAACTGTACTGCCTACTGCTCTATTCCTTATTGCTGTATCTATAGCGTTAGAGAACTTCAGACGTATCTCGTCATTCCTTAGTACTTCCGTATCCCACTTCTTTGCGTATTGATTCTTCCTGACTAATGTCTTGAACTTCAGCCTACTCTTCATCACTACTATATTGC
This sequence comes from Schistocerca nitens, assembly GCF_023898315.1. Taxonomy (NCBI): domain Eukaryota; kingdom Metazoa; phylum Arthropoda; class Insecta; order Orthoptera; family Acrididae; genus Schistocerca; species Schistocerca nitens. The sequence goes on along the minus strand of NC_064619.1, from coordinate 543,556,732 downwards.
GATCTGAGTCTGTATCTGCTCCTGGGTACGCCTTACAATCCAGTATCTGATTTCGGAATCTCTGTCTGACCATGATGTAATCTAATTGAAATCTTCCCGTATCTCCCGGCCTTTTCCAAGTATACCTCTTCCTCTTGTGTTTCTGGAACAGGGTATTCGCTATTGCTAGCTGAAACTTGTTACAGAACTCAATTAGTCTTTCTCCTCTTTAATTCCTTGTCCCAAGCCCATATTCTCCTGTAACCTTTTCTTCTACTCCTTCCCCTACAACTGCATTCCAGTCGCCCGTTACTATTAGATTTTCGTCCCCCTTTACATACTGCATTACCCTTTCAATATCCTCATACACTTTCTCTATCTGTTCATCTTCAGCTTGCGACGTCGGCATGTATACCTGAACTATCGTTGTCGGTGTTGGTCTGCTGTCGATTCTGATTAGAACAACCCGGTCACTGAACTGTTCACAGTAACACACCCTCTGCCCTACCTTCATATTCATAACGAATCCTGTTATACCATTTTCTGCTGCTGTTGATATTACCCGATACTCATCTGACCAGAAATCCTTGTCTTGCTTCCACTTCACTGACCCCTACTATATCTAGATTGAGCCTTTGCATTTCCCTTTTCAGATTTTCTAGTTTCTCTACCACGTTCAAGCTTCTGACATTCCACGCCCCGACTCGTAGAACGTTATCCTTTCGATGATTATTCAATCTTTTTCTCATGGTAACCTCCCCCTTGGCAGTCCTCTCCCGGAGATCCGAATGGGGGACTATTCCGGAATCTTTTGCCAATGGAGAGATAATCATGACACTTCTTCAATTACAGGCCACATGTCCTGTGGATACACGTAACGTGTCTTTAATGCAGTGGTTTCCATTGCCTTCTGCATCCTCATGTCGTTGATCATTGCTGATTCTTCTGCCTTTCGGGGAAATTTCCCATCCCTAGGACAAGAGAGTGCCCTGAACCTCTATCCGCTCCTCCGCCCTCTTTGACAAGGCCGTTGGCAGAATGAGGCTGACTTCTTATGCCGGAAGTCTTCGGCCGCCAATGCTCATTGTTTATCAAAATTTAGGCAGTGTGGGGGATCGAACTCGGGACCGAAGACATTTTGATTATGAATCAAAGATGCTACCCCCTTTTTTTTTTTTTTTACTCATTTTGTTCGTTGCATCTGCTCGGGGCGGACGTCGTAAGACATCCGTTAAGTTCGTTGTTGATCGATTAACTCAGTTGTTTTATTACAGAGGGAGCTAACCCTCCGACCGAACACGCTGAGGTACCGTGCCGGCTAACATTCTCTGTGCTGTTACCTACCATTAAAGATATATGACAGTAAAATATTTGAAACTGTCTGGAAAAATATCCCTTTATAGTGGTGTATTGTATATAAGCCTGAATACACTGAATATATATTTACAAAAGGGTTTTAAATATTTGCTTCAGGTTGTAATATCCACGCCTATATTTTATTAAGAATAATATTCACGACAGCATTGTGTGTAAAGTCTGAATGAACATTCTCATGATACTAATAAAGAGGACTTTATCATTAATAAAATAATAAATAATTATTATCAATCACATAACTTAATATTCTGTAAAAAAAATTATATCTCAGACAATACCCATGGAAAAAGATAATGCAAATCTCAATCTTTCGGTAACTATGATTCTTCTAGAAAAATCCTTCTTCTTGTTCGAACTGTTGTACTGATAGGATGCGATAGATGACTCGTAACACATAGGTCTGTAAAAAACTGTTTTATGTTGCTAATTTAATATTTGAAAAATAGCGTTTATGCGTCATTGAAATGAATCTACATTGTTTAGAGTTTTTATTCATTATAATTCTCGTCGTATTTAAACGTTTAGTTTTCTGCCCAGCAACTAAAGAGCGTAGCCAATAGCGCTATTGATCTACAGCGCGGTTTATTGGTAAATACTGAATAATAAGGGATTAACATTAAGAAAGATTTTCAGATGTTAATGCATACAGCGAAGGTACAAAAATATTTAATACATATTAGCTTTTAGTAGTAAAACAGGTCCTGAAGCAAAATCGATAAGTGATTGTCGTATGTTAGCCTCCATCTTAGTGAAATATTACAGCGGCAGTTTTAAACTGATTTTCTATGAAGACATAAATGCTGTTGGTCATAATTGCGTCAGTAATAGTGTATTGGTGGCCCAGAACCCACTCTGACGTAATAAATTCTAGTTAGACTGTGAATAATCTCTAAATATGAATGCATTCTATGAATGCCAACAGCATCTTACGTGATACAAATTCTTATCTGCTGATGTCTGAAACCTGGTTATTTCGTAACAACTTTTATGAAATATGTTGTCCGGAAAAAATACTTTAGTGTTGTGTGCGTATGGTATTGTGTGACAAAACTGTTCATTTTTCTTAAAGAAAAGTGTTGACACCTCTAATAACAGTAGCGTTAAATTCGATAAACGATCTGCAAATAATAAAGAGACTATTATACAACAGCACTGAAAATTACTAAACATCATTACTCTTGTTTAGTTCAGATTACCTATCATACATCTAGCTTGTTTGCTAGTTATATATGATTACTTTTGTGCATGAACTTAGTGCCATTGACACTGCTCGACAGACAACATTATAACGTACGATATTTCGCAGACAACGTTCTCTCCCAGGTGGAGATTTCTTTGACAAAATAACAATCATTAACTGAGAAAAGCAGTCGTTAAATAAAACCTCATGTTACATTAATAATAATTAACTAGTTTTATAGTAATCTATTTACGGTCTAAATTTCTTCGTAAGACCGTGGGCTGGTTATGAAATGGCTGTATGTACCTGGTATCAGCGTTGCTCCTTGCACATACTCGACTGCTTTATCCATTGACTTGAGACAACTACAGAAAGTCATTACAACATGTATTGGCTACCTGACTGGTATTATTCATTATATTGGTGTTTTCTTTAATAAAAACTCCCTCACATTCCATACCTTATTTCCCAATTTTCCTTTTACTTTCTTCCTGTTTACGTTTGATTTCATATAATACGTTACTAATATGAAACACTGTATGCAAGAGCTTCATCTTTTTAATCGGTGTCATTCCTTACAGATGATATTTTTGATTCACTTCGTAATCCAAGGTCATTTTAATCTCTTATTAGTCTTAGATCTCTGTCTTAGATATAGACAGAGATCCATACATAAATATTTTAAATTTACGATTGACTTCTGCCACATTATACACATTCTCACTGTTAGTTTCATGGTGAGGCTGCCTCGAATGTTGCTGTGGCTTTTTTTATTGCTTACTCTGTTTCCCATAACACCACATTAAAACAATTAATTAAGTTTCCCGTAAGGTTAGTTGTGAGTCATTCACAACTGGTTAAACAATTGCATCATTTAGTGTTCATGTACAAAGTCGTTGTCATTTATAGTGTAGTGCTCTCTAGTGTACTTCATGGTGGAAAAATTAGTGGCAGATCGGCAAATCTCAGATTGTATTTGTTAAGTACCATATAAAATTTTTATTTCTTGTAAATGTTTCAGAAAATTCATATTAAAATATTCACATTTTATTTTCGTTTTCTGTTTGGTAATATGTTCATGAATCATCTTTTTACTAAAAATATTTGAATACTTCGCAGAGGGCCTCTGTAACATGCAGTGACTATAAACGATGTTACTTTTAGCAGAAACTCGAAAGAGCAACCTCCCAACTAATATTCGTTAAGACCTTGCGTTTTCCATTTTCTTTTTTTTTTTTTTTTTTTTTCTTCAGTGTGACTTCAGATTTGTCATTTAATATGTAGGCATTCTGCAGACAAATGCCAGTCAGCCATTCACATAGTCTGTACACAGTAAAAGAATCACCTTTTTCACCCTTCAGCCTGTTTTAAAAGTTGTTCTTCGCATGTGCCCAAATTAAATCATTTTGTTTGGTGGTTTTCTCCATTTGTATTAAATGACATGAACAAAGCTTTCTCTCGCTTCCGGATTATGTTTCATGTAATAAGCTACTGTACATTTACACGTATCTTTCTAAATACCTAAAATTTCTGCTAGATATTTTTATATGCTTTCTTTCATTTTGGAATGTCGAAAAACTCAAAAACTATGCGACAAAGTAGAAAAAAGCAGAAAAAAAATCCTGTATAAAAATTCTAAGTAATGATATCATAGAGATGATGAACATAGCGTTATAGATTTAAAATCTTCTAAGCAGAGTTACTTTTTTGGGTTTACGTTACGTAAGCACACAGATTAGATACAGACTTTTCCAAATAACAGTGTTAGTTCACTATCCATATGTTATTTTCCTCTCACATGTGCTACTGAAACCCGCTGAGTGCATTGATTTTTTTTTTTTTTTACCGAAAACATCGTAGTCGCCTGAAAAGCTACTTTAGCAACCTGTTTTGGTCGGAACGCTGTCACAAAGTACCACTCAAGAGAATCAATAAAGTGATGTAACTTGGACTCTGACACGTGACACAGCTATATAGAACAGTGCTGTCATCAAGATGCATACATAGAGAGTGATCTAAAGTAAAACCAATGAGGCTTTACACGAAATGAAAGACAGATGAGATATATTTAAGAATTTACGTTTGCGAAATGTCGTACCATGTTTCATATGACTAGCAGGTAAGTTTGACTTATCTTACGAAACAAATAAAAGATGAGCTGTTAGCTTCCTCGTACTGTGAAAGAGTCCGCATGAGTGACATTCATAACACTTCACATGTCTCTAATCTTGAAGCGGAAGCTGATCGCTAATGTCTATCACACTTTAAAATGAGACTGAAATGTTACATCGAGTTCTTTCAGACAGTTCGTTATCTAATGCATTAATCAGTATTACAACATGTTCGGAACAGGTCTTCCTCATTTAGAACTGCACAAAAAATTATCAGCTCTTCAGGCAAGGAAACAGCAGGTCATCCTTGAACTGTATTTAGGCCTATGACGCTTTTCATTGATTGAAAGTTTCATTCAATATCTGTAACAGAAAACGCCTATTAGACACATCAATGTTTAAAAAATGTTCACCTTAAACGATAAATACCGATGAGTTCGTTCTACAACCTCCACACATGGTACAACATCAGTACTGTCAATGACTGTGTCTTACATATTGAGCGGTGACGACCGGGAATTTCGGGAAGGGTTCATGAAGGGGTTTACAAACCTTCATTCGCCATTTTATTAGAAAGTTTTATTGACTATTATAGTTAACAGTGTTTACTCAGTGATCAAATATCTTTGACAAAAGATCACAAAACATCTTTACAATATTAACAAAAATGAGCAGAGATATTTCCTGGCTTATGTTAAGAAACAATCAGTTGACGTGGAAGGCACTTAAGTCTCAATCAGAACAACCTCAATTAGTTAACTACAATTATACTGGTAATATTAATTTAATCTTCGTTCAGAACCTGGAACATATTTTATCATAAAAAGAGACGTTATGACATCAACCCCATTACAGAACAAAGCAAGGTCTAAATTTCAGATACCATAAACGGCAAGGTGGAAGAATTTTCGGTTTACAAACACTCAGCAGTATTTGGATATTATATGGCAATAATGAACAGGGCAACAACATCGTTAATACAGCCACCGCAAAGAGAATTTTAACATAAGGAAGAACAAGGTAAAATTCCGCGAATGAACACAGGATCACGGAGCCTCTAGCTCGGGCACAACTCGTCCTCATCATAGTCCAATTCCATTAGGGCGGCCACGAAAGACCAATCACAAAGGAATTGCTTAGAAATAGTTGGTCATGCGATGAGTAACCACCAGTTCGGACTACGACTTATGTAATCGTGAGACATGTTTCTGCCATACAAACCACAGATCAGTCCGTTGAAATAACAATGTTAAAGATAGCCTACAAAGATCAGCTGTAACAAACAGGAACCCACTAGACAATAACTGATCATAGGATTTAGCACTTTCGGCGGCCCTGACCGATTGACCTTTATCCGATCACAAATTCCAATCGAAACCTGAGAAACAACATGTGCAGCGCATGAACACACAAGAACCATATTATAATTAATAACAAGGCATACTTCCGCGATACGGCGATTGGAATAAAACATTAAATATAACCCCAGATGAGGCTATTTGATCTAGTGTAGTACAAAATACCGAACTTTAAAAACATTTAAACTCCCAGATTTGATTCCTGTCCTGGCTTACAGGAGAGCAACGCGAATTCCAGGATTTGTGAACTTGGATTAGCTGAATGCATACTGCATTTAATATCTTATATTTAATGTTCCATCCGATAATTGTCCACAAGGGGAGAGACCATAGTGAAATATTTTAAGCTTTTGAACAGGGGAAACAGATTAAGAAAGGTGCATCTTCATATTTTCGAGGCGCAAATACTGATCGATAAAATTTCGGGCACGCAGCCGCATAAATGTGACTTCTTCTTCTAATATTTCGTCTGAATACCGTCCATGTCACTGCTTCGGAACATGCTAACGGACCAAACAGTTTCTTTACCCGTCGCAACATACAACTAACGGTCTTTTCCAAATATTGCGATTATTTTAGAGACAAGTCCACTGCTGTTGTAAGCACGGGGGCGAAAACATATGTCATAGGAACAGAAGAAATCACCATCACCTAAACGTGTGACTTCGGCTCCACATGTTGCAATCTTACTGAAATCGACAGCAGTTCTTCAGAGACGTAAGGTGCCAACCGCACAAGCTACCCTGTTGAACTCACGGCGTACAAGCAGCGGTCCTTTCTCTCTCTCCTCTCTCAGCCTCTCAACCACGGAGCGATCCATCTCCCCTCCGCCCGATCGCCAGCTCTCCTCCTCGTCGCGATGGGGCCTAACTTTCAGCTACCTCCTGCCCACCCCTTCGCCCCCGGCAACCGTCACCAGAGTGCGCCACCACCTGTCTACGACACTGTCGTGTACAAAAAAATACGTAAGTGAAGAATCGAAAACAAGATAATCATAATAGCGCACATACGAATTTCAAAAAATTGTTTTCTGGAACATACAGATCTAATATCGTTCTTAACACATTAGAGCTAAGCGATATGAATTCAAATTAAAGATTACTTGAAGATAACAATCTCTGATTGTGGAAGATAGGAAAGGAAATCGTCCATCTCTTCCTGAAACCATTCTAGTATTTGCCTCAACTGATTTAGAGTAACCAAGTATACCCAAACACGGCTGATTGGATGGTAATTTGAACCACAGACGTTCGGAATCAAAGTGTGGTGTCGTAAGCACAGTGCCACATCGGCCAGTGCAACGTCAAGGAATGAAAAGTTTAGGGTTCACATTCTTAGATGTTACCATGAAAGTTTAATTAATTCGGTATAATAGCATACATCAAACCTTTCTTATAACTCTCCCTCTCTGTCTCTCTTTCTATCTCTGTCCCTGTCTCTCTCTCTCTCTCTCTCTCTCTCTCTCTCTCTCTGACACACACACCCACACACACACACACACACACAGGGACGCGCACGCGCTTTCTCTGTCTCACGCTCTTAACTTTCTAACAGGAAAGTAATTTTCAAAGACAGTCTCCTCTGCAAAGATACTTTCGCATAAGTATTTAGGGCCTACTTACGTACAGTTTGACTTAGCATTAAAAAATTCAGGACAACTAACAGAGACTTACAGAGATAGGCGTGTTAGTTAGCGATCAACGGATGCCATGTAGACCAAAATAATATTTTTCCTTTTTTGTGTGTACAATCCAAAAAATAAATTCTTTGAGAAATGTTGTTTACAAGTGGTTCATTCAACGGACTACAGATAACTTGTGATTTCTTCTTAAGAGTTTATCTTCAGCTTTTGAGGCCAGTAGATGAATATACACCTCTTCAGCAAGGAATACGAGAAATAGTCCAGTTTTAGTATATTTTGTGGCCTTTATAATGTTGTAATTCAAAGACATGAAGCCATATCAGTTATGTATCACTATTTACATTCCTATCAACGGTTTTATTTTAAATTCCCCAGAAAGGAGCAAAGTTAAACATAAATTTCATTTGCAGAAAGCTGGAAGTGCATCAAAACGACTCCTCAGAAGAATGTAGTACTGAAGTGATTGTACTCCTCACTTTTCCAAAATATCGTTATGCCCATTGTCGTAGCACAATAAATGTCAGCGTTTATGCTTCCAAAACATATTTTTCAACAATGGTAAACGGAGATCCGTGTAGTGTTATCTCAAAATGAAATAAATTTTAATGTGGAAAATCACTATCCATATTTTCAACATTCTACTGTGCCGTAGTTTTAGATATAAGTGCACGTAGCCATCCAGCCGACAAACAAGATACAACCGAAGGAAAAAAGCATTTATGTTGTAAATCTCAAGTACGCAATCAAACGTGATGTCGTGCTACGTCTGGTGACAAACGTTGTCATAAAATGAAAATAGTTAACAACATATTGATTTTGGCCATCTGAACTCCTTCTAATAAATTTCTAACAAACATAAAACAACGGAACAAGATTAGTTTCTTATCGAAAACTATGTAATGGTTATTATGAGAGACGGTGAAGTGCTTGCAACAAAAACTCAGAGGCAGCCATAGCCATTATCATATGCTACATCGCTTTCTCGTTGTGATAAATACTCATTTCTTTCCTCTCCGAGCAGTTGCCACGCCACGTCGGTAAAAAATTTCCCATTAAAGTAATACATGAAATAAATGTAACCAAAGATTGTGAACAAAGAACAATGTCAGAATAATGTTGGTTAGCGAAAGTCTAACTTGGATTTGCAGGATAATAATATTACTTTAAATGAAAATGAAATTAGATCGTCCTTTTTTTTACAAATAGTTTATTGTATCTTACACAGCCGTTGGAACTTCGTTGTAGACCACATGCTATGCCTGCACCAAGTCGGGCAGTCGTGCTGGCTACTTCCAAATAGCACTGTCACTTCCCACCCACTGTTTAGGAAATGAGCGGTTTCATGCACCTTGATACAAAAGAATTATGGCCAGTACATCCAACATGTTGGGACACATCATTTGATAAGTTCTCAAGCGCACATTTTCTAATAAGTACGGAAAATGTGCTTCCTATTTCCCGTTCAAAGTAAGATGGACGAAATAGTGGCTGATAACGTGCTGTATGGTTATGTCACTAACAGTCTAGTATCGTTCGTCGAACACCTTTAGAGAGAAATGTCGACTTTATTTTGACCAGCGTATGTTCCTGTTACATTCCCGTGATTTGTAAACTTGGCCTCATTAGTAAACAAATTTTTTTCTGTCCAAAATTGTCTTGTTGGGCAATCTACTGACAATATTTAACAAATTATTACAAATCAGATTCTCGTAGCCCCTGATGTTGATAAATATATTTGATAGTAATTTTTAAGGGGTCTCACTCCAAGTTTTGATAAAATGAGGTGAGAGCGGAATCAGATTATATAAACATGAATACACCTTTCTGACCGAAAAGGGCTGTATTCCAGTTATTGTAAGTGTATTTTTGCGTCTTCATTACAGCGACGTAATTTTTAAAGGGTTTTACTGCTAGAATAATGCCCTTTCAATGTGAATCAGCTTCGTAAGCCGTCTAACGAGTACCTAATGTACTATGTGCTATGTCTATCTTTCCCTGGTTCAAGTCATATGTTGAAAGATACAGTTAAATTGTATGCGTAACATGAAGAAAGAGTCTGTAATGCATATATACCATTAAGGCACTGCGAAGAAAGGAGCAAATGAAGTGTACTCATTCCGATTTTACCATATAAAAGGATATGTACCAGAAAATGTGAAAGATCTAGGTTTCCTTTCCGATGGCTGTGTTGGAGAAAATACGATTCACTGTAAGAGTCTAATATATGCATCACACGTGAACACTAAACATTTTGATGAAGGGGAACAGTTTTTTCCTGTTCGTTGACATTCGTATGTGATATGAAATGTTCCACGGTGAAAGAGGGAAACCAGAGGAGCTCATACAGAGCACATGCTGAAAGAACATTGTGCAATCACTGCAAGTGCTTCCAACCATCTGAACCTCACCGTAATACACACATTAAAAAAAGTTTTGCATCACCTTGGTTCCTAGAAATCCGGACCTGTACAGAGAATTGGAATAGAGATCAACATAAACATTATTTCCGCCCTTTTTATTGCTCATGAAAACCAGACATTGCATGTTGTACTTCCATACAGCGAGAGCTTCAGAGGTGGTGGTCCAGATTGCTGTACACATCGGTACCTCTAATACCCAGAAGCACGTCCTCTTGCTTTGCTGCAATCCTGTATTCGTCGTGGCATACTATCCACAAGTTCATCAAGACACTATTGGTCCATATTGTCCCACTCCTGAACAGCGATTCGGTGTAGATCCCTCAGAATGGTTGGTGGGTCATGTCGTCCATCAACAGCCCTTTTCAGTCTATCCCAGGCATGTTCGATAGGTTCATGTCTGGAGAACATGCTGGCCACTCTAGAACGATGTCGTTATACTGAAGGGAGCATTCACAAGATGTGCACGATAGGGGTGTGGATTGTCGTCCATGAAGACGAATGCCTCGCCAAATGCTGCCGACATGGTTGCACTATCGGACAGAGAATGGCATTCACGTATCGTACAGCCGTTGCGGCGCCTTCCATGACCACCAGCGGCGTACGTCGGACCCACATAATGCCACCCTAAAACATCAGGGAACCCCCACCTTGCTGTACTCACTGGGCAGTGTGTCTAAGGCGTTCAGCATGACCGGGTTGCCACCAAACTCGTATCCGACTATTGTCTGGTTGAAGACATATGCGACACTCATCGGTGAAGAGAACGTGATGCCAATCCTGAGCGGTCCATTCGGCATGTTGATGGGTCCATCTGTACCGCACTGCGTGGTGTCGTGGTTGCAAAGATGGACCTCGCCATGGACGTTGGGAGTGAAGTTGTGCATTATGCAGCCAATTTCGCACAGTTTGAGTCGTAACACCACGTCATGTGGCTGCGCAAAATGCATTATTCAAGTTGGTGGCGTTGCTGTCAGGGTTCCTCAGAGCCATACCATAATCCATAGGTAGCCGTCATCCACTGCAGTAGTAGCCCTTGGGCAGCCTGATCGAGCCATGTCATCGACAGTTGCTATATCTCTGTATCTCCTCCATGTCCGAACAACATCGCTTTGGTTCACTCCGAGCCTCTTGGACACTTCCCTTGTTGAGAGACCTTTCTGTCACAAAGTAACAATGCGGATGCCATCGAACAATGGTGTTCACCATCTAAGCATGGTTGAACTACAGACAACACGAGCCGTGTACCTCCTTCCTGGTGGAATGACTGGAACTGATCGGCAGTCGGACCCCCCTCCGTATAACAGGCGCTGCTCATGCATGATTGTTTACATCTTTGGGCGCGTTAAGTGACATCTCTGATCAGTGAAAGGGACTGTGTCTGTAGTACAACATCCACAGTCAACGTCTATCTTCAATAGTTCTGGGAACTTGGCTGATGCAAAACTTTTTTTGATATACATATATGTTAATGCTCAGAGGAATCTGCACAACGATGCAAAAGTCAGTAATTACACCAAAGAAAACGTGAGATAATTTTAGACTACAACGCTACGAATGTAGCTGTAGACACACTACAGAACATCCCCAGAGGGACACAAACACCCTATAGTGAAGAAGACCATTCCTAGAAACTCTTGATAAGCAGTTGATGGGGATATGAAGAGACGAGGACATCTTCCAAGAGAAAATACACGAAGACAAGCTCTAAATGGAAGAACATCGTTTGTATCTGGGTCCTCCACATCGTAAGAAAATGTTCCTGGGAGTAAGAAGAGAGGCAGATGTCATTAATGTGGAAAAATTGATATCAAAATTCAGGGAAACGTGTTAAGAGCACAAATTCAATTGCAAGAAATATACTACACACACAACTAAAAACTGTTGTTAAAAGTTAGGCATAGTGTAGTGGAATCAACACATTCACAATGATAGTGTTCTACTATGGTCTCGCTGTATTATTCCATTATGCAGTTTGAATTATTAATACACTAAACTATCTCAATGATAACTTTATTTATGATTTCAGTAGACATATGTGTAAAAATATACGTACATACAGAATGAGATTTTCACTCTGCAGCGGAGTGTGCGCTGATATGAAACTTCCTGGCAGATTAAAACTGTGTGCCGGACCGGTACTCGAACTCGCGACCTTCGCCTTTCGCGGGCAAGTGCTCTGCCAACTGAGCTACCCAAGCACGACGCACGCCCCGTCTTCACAGCTTTACTTCTGCCAGTACCTCGTCTCTTACCTTCCAAACTTTACAGAAGCTCTCCTGCGATCCTTACAGAACTAGCACTCCTGAAAGAAAGGATATTGCGGAGACATGGTTTAGCCACATCCTGGGGGATGTTTCCAGAATGAGATTTTCACTCTGCAGCGGAGTGTGCGCTGATATGAAACTTCCTGGCAGATTAAAACTAGCAAAGCAAAGGCAAAGGTCGCGACTTTGAGTCTCGGTCTGGCACACCATTTTAATCTGCCAGGAAGTTTTATACGTACATACAGTTGAAAAAACGTAACACCGTAGTAGGATTAATGTTACGGTCCTTGCTTTTAATTTTATTGAATTTTGTTTTGACCCTTCTATATGCTGAATTAATCTTTCTCACAACCATTTCTTTTTCCATTTCTTCATATTTTTCACGCGGCCATTTGGCCTCAGCTTACTTGTATTTCCGAATTCCTGAATTTCCCTGAACATTTTTGTACCACCTCCTTTCACCTATCAACTGAAGTGTGTCTTCCTGACTAGTCACTTAAACTTCATTCCACTCTCCGTCATTACCAAATTGTTATCTGAGTCTATATTTGTCTCGGGAATACGTCTTTAAGACCAATGTCTGATTTCGGAATCTCTGTTGAACCATGATGTAATCGAACTGAAATATTTCTGTATCTCCATGCCTTTTCCAGATACGCCTCCTTCTCTTGTAATTCTTCAACAGAGAATACACTATTACCATCTGAAATTTATTGCAGAACTCAGTCTTTGTCCTCTGTCATTCCCACTACAAAGCGTATATTCTACTCCTTCCACCACAATCGCATTCCAATCCGCTAAGAGTATTAGATATTCATTTCAATTTACTAAATGAATTACCCGTACAATACACTCATCTACTTTCTCAATCTCTTCATTTACTGCTTGCGACATCGGCACGTATACCCAAACAATTGTTGGCGGTGTTGGTTTGCCGTCGATTCCGATGAGGACAACCCTACTACTGAACTGTTCACAGTCGAATCTGGGCTTGGAGTTTCAAAAGTTTGACCAAGGTGGAGAAGCTTGAAAACTTTAAATGGAAAATCTGACATGGTAAACGCTAAGGCTCAGAATAGATATAGCGGGTGTCATTGAGGAGACGCGGAAGGAAGACCAAGATTTCTGGTCAGACGAGTGTAAGATAATATCAACACCAGCACAAAATGATATAACGGGAGTGGAATTTGTTATGAAGGAGAAGATAGAGAAGAGCACAAGTTACTATAATAATATTAGCCTTTTACATTTATTGATAGACAGCAATTTCGTTTTTGCTGCCAACTTTCTTGCCCTTTTCATTTAGGTAGATTAATTGACTACAGAAGGCAGAGATTGTACCAGATGTCAACTTTATACGTGTTGTGTGTTCAGTACCAATGATATAAGGACTATAATGGTAGAACCATGGTCGACAGTGTTGCACGAATCACAGCTACACCATTTCACATTGTGTTCCCAGCATGTTCGAACGTTCAAGATGATCCTCTTATCGCTAGAAATGCCACGCCCTGTTTTCTGACAGAACCCACTTAAGAACATCAAAATCCTCTGTCTCATATGACAAGTTTGAGTGACTTTGAAAGCACAAGCTGTATCTTCCGATTCAATGGGCTGATAAAATACTCCCACATCATGCACTAGCGCTGGTATCGCTAATTACAACAAATAGACTGTACCGTCACTAGCGATCAGGGGCAATGATAGATATACGACTAAAATAAAAGTTTGTTATCAGCGTAACAGCATCGTTTTGAACTTAAATCTGGAACTTTCTTTTATTTTTCACTCTTAGGCATTCATATCACTCGCACACACCGCTGAACGATTTCCAATTCCTTTACAAGTTTTCACATCATTAAAACAACTGCATGTCTGTAAACTGCCAAGGTCATAGATGTGATAGAAATTTACATGATATCAACCTACTGAATACCTACACAGTACCTAAGAGATATATTGCATATGACTGTTAGTAACAGTCCCTCCAATATGAACACATAAACTGGAAATGGAAACAGGAGATTGAAAAAGAGAAAGGATAAGAAGTAAACGAAACAGAACAAGGCAATTGTGAGCTACTTCGTAAACAGAGCCCTCCTCTAGATTTCTCTATGCATTACAGCGTACAGTGTCTCTCTTACGCATTTTGTAGTGTATTCTACGCCTCTTCCACGAAGTCGCTGTCTCAGTCTTTGGTTATCTCTCGGATTCCAGAAATTATCTCGCTTTGACGGACAGTTAGTCTGGTTACATGTTTCGTCCATCTTCATATCACCCTCATGTAAATCATAATGATGTCCATTATTGTTTGTTCACTAATCAGTTCCTGTCTTTCCCTCAGGTAATATGCTTCACTCCATATCTGCCTGAGGTAACTTTGTTTATGAATCGTTTTCACATTAGAAGCCCATGCCTCACTGCAACAACGCAATCACGTTAATTCACATTCATTTTAAACTTTCACTATCAGGAAAATTTTAAGCTTCTGAAATCTAATCGACTCTTCCAAAAGTATTCCAGTTTATGGTTATTCTTGTTTATTAGTGTTTTAGTTCTTTCAGTCGATTACTTCTATTGCCCTAAATACAAAGAACCGTTCACTGGTTCTATGACATCACAGTTTATCTGTGCTGCTTTCTTTCGATGTGTCTATGTGCATTACTGTAATTATGTTTCAGTCTTATTTTCAGTATTTTAACATGAATCTAAGCCTTGTTTCTCAAGGACATGACATCTTGAAATTAAAGTTTTTAATGAAAGTCTAGTTCCAGAAATGCGAGCTAACACTAGTAGTTTAGTATCACCTACAGTCGTTATTCCGCCACGACTTTCGAGAATGGGACAGGGGAGAGCGGAAATAATAGTGCTACCGCAAGTAACATCGGTCACACGTCATAAGGTGGCTTGGGGAACTTTTGTCATTAGACGCTGAAATAATGCCACTGGTCAGACAGAACATTATGGCCACCGACCTACTAACGATGTAAGCAAGCTAGGCTATAGCAGATGCATCTGGCAAGTAATAGCTGCCGGCCGCGGTGGTCTCGCGGTATTAGGCGCTCAGTCCGGAACCGCGCGACTGCTACGGTCGCAGGTTCGAATCCTGCCTCGGGCATGGATGTGTGTGATGTCCTTAGGTTAGTTAGGTTTCAGTAGTTCTAAGTTCTAGGGGACTGATGACCACAGATGTTAAGTCCCATAGTGCTCAGAGCCATTTGAAGCCAAGTAATAGCTGCCAATCAGACGCACGCACGGTGCACGTAGTATCAGTGAGCGTGCGGTCTCGTGTTCAGAATGGGGAAAACGTGGTCATCCCACATTGCACGTATAATAAAATGCTACATTTCAATGTTATTTGTCATATGGCTACTAGTTTCGGTGCTTTAGTTTGCCATCTTCAGGGCTTAACTGCCCCCCTCATTACCAATTAAGGCCAGAAGATCATGTACTGAGGCAGCGAAACTTTTATCATATAATAAATAATATCGAAAGGACGAATGTAGGTGTTACGTTTTATTACGTACGCTGAATGCCGAAGTCCATCAATCCTTCAAGGATTACAAATGACGGGAGTCGTTGATTGTGAGGATCGGTAAACAGAAATGGTTGGCGAACTGCTGCAGAACATCTGACTGGGGCAAAGTACAAGTGTGCGTGACCACACGGTGTACCGAACACTCCTTACGATGACCCTCCACAGACGGTATGTGCCAGTGTTAACACTACATCAGCAGCTACAGTTGAAACGGGCACATGACCATCGGCACTGGACGTTGGCACACTGGCAGAGCGTTGCATGGTCAGATGAATCCCTATATGCTGATGGGAGGTCGCAAATCCATCGTCTTCCAGGGGGACGGCTACTTGACACCTGTACTGCGGGACACAGACAAGCTGGGGCGGCTCCGTTATGCTCTGGGGAACATTCATGTGGGCATCCATGGGTCCATGGGCCCAATGGACCTTGCGCAAGCCACCATGACAGCCAAGAAGTATCGCACACTGGTGGAAGACCACATACACCCCACCATGACGATCATGTATCCCCACGGCAGCGGCATTTTTCAACAAGACAATACGCCAAGTCCCAGGCCCAAAGTTGATGGAGGAACACATTGGCGAGTTCCATTTGATGTGCTCGACAGATCTGAAACCTGTCGAACACATTTGGGATGTGATTGACCGTGACGTCATAGTTCATCGCCACACTCCCCGGAATGTATGGGAATTTGTGACTTGTATGTACAGATGTGGTGCCAACTCCCTCCAGCGATCTACCAAGGTCTTAGTGTTTCCAGGACACGACACGTAGCCGCTAGCGCAACTGAAATCACTCAACAGAGGAAAGTCCACTGGACCTGACGGGATACCAATTCGATTCTACACAGAGTACGCGAAAGAACTTGCCCCCTTCTAACAGCCGTGTACTGCAAGTCTCTAGAGGAACGGAAAGTTCCAAATGATTGGAAAAGAGCACAGGTAGTCCCAGTCTTCAAGAAGGGTCATCGAGCAGATGCGCAAAACTATAGACCTATATCTCTGATGTCGATCTGTTGTAGAATTTTAGAACATGTTTTTTGCTCGCGTATCATGTCGTTTCTGGAAACCCAGGACCCACTCTGTAGGAATCAATATGGATTCCGGAAACAGCGATCGTGTGAGAACCAACTCGCTTTATTTGTTCATGAGACCCAGAAAATATTAGATACAGGCTCCCAGGTAGATGCTATTTTCCTTGACTTCCGGAAGGCGTTCGATACAGTTCCGCACTGTCGCCTGATGAACAAAGTAAGAGCCTACGGAATATCAGACCAGCTGTGTGGCTGGATTGAAGAGTTTTTAGCAAACAGAACACAGCATGTTGTTCTCAATGGACAGACGTCCACAGACGTTCAAGTGACCTCTGGCGTGCCACAGGGGAGTGTTATGGGGCCATTGCTTTTCACAGTACATATAAATGACCTAGTAGATAGTGTCGGAAGTTCCATGCGGCTTTTCGCGGATGATGCTGTAGTATACTGAGAAGTTGCAGCATTAGAAAACTGTAGCAAAATGCAGGAAGATCTGCAGCGGATAGGCACTTGATGCAGGGAGCGGCAACTGACCCTTAACATAGTCAAATGTAATGTATTGCGAATACATAGAACGAAGGCTCCTTTATTGTATGATTATATGATAGCGGAACAAACACTGGTAGCAGTTACTTCTGTAAAATATCTGGGAGTATGCGTGCGGAACGATTTGAAGTGGAATGATCATATAAAATGAGTTGTTGGTAAGGCGGGTACCAGGTTGAGATTCATTGGGAGGGTCCTTAGAAAATGAAGTCCATCAGCAAAGGAGGTGGCTTACAAAACACTCGTTCGACCTATACTTGAGTATTGCTCATCAGTGTGGGATCCGTACCTGATCGGGTTGACGGAGGAGATAGAGAAGATCCAAAGAAGAGCGGCGCGTTTCGTCACAGGGTTATTTGGTAAGCGTGATGGCGTTACGGAGATCTTTAGCAAACTCAAGTGGCACACTCTGTAAGAGAGGCGCTCTCCATCGCGGTGTAGCTTGCTGTTCAGGTTTCGAGAGGGTGCGTTTCTGGATGAGGTACCGAATATATTGATTCCCCCTACTTATACCTCCCGAGGAGATCACGAATGTAAAATTAGAGAGATTCGAGCGCGCACGGAGGCTTTCCGGTAGTCGTTCTTCCTGCGAACCATACGCGACTGGAACAGAAAAGTGAGGTAACGAGAGTGTCGCGTAAAGTGCCCTCCGCCACACACCGTTGGGTGGCTTGCGGAGTATAAATGTAGATGTAGATGTAGATATCCGTGCCAAAAATACCGGCTATTGCGCAGGCGGTCATAATGTTCTAGGTGATCCGTGTATATTCGAGTTTAACATTTAGTACTTTCGTGTGAAAAATTTGTAAGCACACACACACATAAATTATTGTTTCATACTTCATTAAAAACTATTTATGTCAAGTACTGTATCTCCAATTTTACATAGCCCGTTAATTTCATGTCTGTGTTTTATACTAGTCACTAAAATTCTGCTTCGACAGTAATGTTCATCTCTCTCTCTCTCTCTCTCTCTCTCTCTGTCTGTCTGTCTGTGAACTACTGCAGGTAAAACTCTGCCTGACCAGTAAATTTCATCTCTCACTGTTTTATACATCACTAAAAAAGTTTTAATGTCCCATACTGTACTGCTTCGTCAGTAAACTTCATTGCTTTTTTGTCTTTCTCTTTTATTACTGTGAATGCAATGAGACAGATAAACTTTAAATGTGCAATTTTATTTTCCACGGCATAGTTCAAGTGTTCCAGAAATATAATTGTTCTAAGCAAGGTAACGTGTCAGGTAAGTGTCCACCTCCTGTATACTAAAGGAAATTTCAGATAAATAAATAGAATTTATGTATTATGTGTTTTTTATTTTCACAAAATAATTCAGTTACAATTAACATTTAACGTCTTTTTACATTTTTCAGACAAACACTAAAATTAGTGCACAATAAAAGCAGTCATCATTTGTCCGGCAGTAGTGACTCCTAGTTAGGGTGAAACTATATGCGGAAGTATGAAATGTCTATCATCTTGTGCTGATAAAACAATCTTACACTGTCTAACAGGAGAAAGTAAATGGCACATGAATAACATACTGAATGGTTGTTCTGACGTCAGAATTCAACATACGTACATTCTTGTTAATCGTCAATAGTTAGCTCTTGAACAGGAGACTGTTTCATTTCCTTTGTTCTGCATACATTTTATTTCGTAGATCGACGAAATCAGTAATAAGTTCTTTTAATAATCCTAGCTTCTTTTTATTTACCAGTACAGTGTTATATCTGTTATTTACAGGAAAACCTGAAGCATCAAACCATGTAGGTGCAGCAACCCTGACGTTCTCGTAATTTTTTGAATTTGAGCTTAATGAATAAAACTCTCAGTATCTGTGTAAAGCATTTTTGCGTATTTCTGTAGACGATCAAACATTTTATTCTGTTTAATCGAATGAAAATTAAATTTTCGTTAAACATAATGTCCCTTTGAAAATTAAGTTTTGTAATCAATGCAGCCTTCCCAGGATCTCGCAAGTTTTATGCCTGTCGTATTTCATTCATTCTGCGTAGTTTTATAAAATCAAACACAGTATTATTCATAAGGTTGAAAAAATTGTTTGCACCCTAATATTTCTGCGCATTAATCTCAATGTATAGTTTCATACACGGGGTATGTCTACATAATAAAATTCTATTAATCTTTTTTTAATACTGGTTTTTAAGTTACGATGTAGATACGTGTTTTGGATTTTTGTATTCAATAAAGCAGACTTTTTAATCATATTAAGTGCAAATTAATTTATTTGCTTTTTTACTATCAGATCGCTGTGCTATTCTTCCAGGACATAAAGGCAAATCTCAATGAAAGATGTGAATACTCCCAGGATGTTCAAGATCTGTTTCTGTGTCGCAATCATCTGTTACGTTTTTCACATTAAGTTTTAACTTTTTGAGTAGATGGCCACAAAATTTAGACACTGAAAGATACTGTATCGTTGCCCAACTGTAAGGGCTTTTACCATCAAGATACAGAATGTGAGATTTGGTAGTTTGATAATAATAACTAGCCATGAACCAATTGTTTGGAACGACAAGTCTATATGCATAATGAACGATATCCAGTGTAAAGCCTCTTTCAGTAAAACGTACTTCATCAATGTCAGCTAAAAGGTATAATTTTGATGTAATCATTTTCGTTAAGCTAAGTGTAGTAATGAACAGGATCCCGTGTGAACTGGCATTACGTACAAAACTTTTCGAGTACATCAGCAAGTAGTAGCATGTACTGTGCAACTGCAGCTATACAATTCGAAAGTCTTTCCACATTTTATTCCCTCTCTTCTCATCTTTCTTATTCATTTCATCTTCTACGACCATCTTCCCATAATAAAAATATTGCATATCACACACTTCTACACAAACACTTTCGTTCTGCCTTTCTAAAATATGCACATACTCCAACATGGTAGGAGACGGTATGTTAGAAGAGTTAAGTTACATGTGACACATGTGCAGACACATAATATGGATTCCGAGGTGCAGGGTATAAACTAGCTAGAATTTGCCACTTGAAACAGACATTGACCTTTGATTCAATGTGTATTACTGAGGTTATATATATTGTCACTTTTGGCAGTTTACTGTATTGTGCTGCTTAAAATCCTTATTTTCATTAACATTAAAATGCAGCTGAACTATTTCTTTTAACACTCGACCGAAATTTCTCACCTGTGAAGTCTCCAGTATCTTTAACAGCCTGTCACTAATATTAGTTGAGTGCCAGTCATCACCAATTTCGGATAGAATTAAACACACATTATATTTATTTAGGTATTGTTCTTTTACTTCACCTTGAGGCATGGCATTTACAGGATATTTCGCTGTCAGTTCTCATTTCGGATCATATTACTGCATAATCTCTTAACGAAAAATAAAGCTTAATGCATGGCAGAAGTATGTAGTTTCCTGGTGCAGCTTGAACCAAATATGACGTTTCCAGGATTACGCTCTTCTTAATCAAACAAGACATCAGCATATGGAGAGGCGAGTGGCAGCCATGTCTGACCATTGTCTCTAGATGAAAGTTCTTGTGCCCACAGTTGGGAGAAAAGAAATGGTCGTTCTAGAAAGATATGTTTTGTAAGAGATGGGGCGATCCTAAAATTATGAAAGAAAGGTTATTGCTGTGACGCATGACGGTAGCTTAACTGAGAATACTAGGAGGTGTGGCACCTGAAATCAAACGTTGAAAAAAAGTTAAAAACAGTGGTCACGTCTCCTTGTTCTGAGCAGATCACAACGGATGATGGGAGGGGGCAAACCATATAGCTGGTGGCAGCTCAACCTTGGCAGCAGTTTTAATTCCATATGTTGCTATGGTTGATTCGACTATACTGCAGCAGTTTCGCTGGGGAGCTCTTACACTTCCTCCGGACAGTCTGGATCTATTCCCAATTGATTTCCATATTTTTCGAGTACTCAGGAAGGACATGCACTGCCAACGATTTGCTTCAAACGAAAAGGTGCACGCCCCATGCGGGCTAACAACCGGAGTGATGGTCCGGAGTGTCATTTCATTTCATGATGGACCCCTTTGTTTATCACTGACTCGCTCAGTTTTTAGAACTCTTTCTTTTGAATAAATCGTCCATTTTTCTGAAAATGTAATCATTTCTTTGTCTGTACGTGTGTATCACACCTACCAATTTCTGCCCGTTCGGATAATTCCTTCATGTTACAAAGTTCTTTTGTATTAGAATCTACACATATTGTTAGGTTAGCAGTTATAAAATAGTATTTGTCCAGAGTTCAGAAATTTTAAGTCAGCCCTTGGTGAGTTATATTTCACAGTTCGGGAGATGATGACTGCTGCCCAAGATTTCATCTCGCACGTGGAGTCAAGTAATTTTTCGGGGGCTGCTGCGGATGCTGCAGTATTGAATGGGAAACATTCAGTAAGTGAAAGGTGTAAGTTTGTAAATGGTAGTGCAGGGCAGACATACGTTTTGGAGAGTTTATGTGTGTGTGTGTGTGTGTGTGTGTGTGTGTGTGAATGTCTAAAGAAAGCACTGAATGACGACTATGATGGCACAGCATCATTAGTATCTGCCTTGCTTTTATAAAATATTGTGCTGCTGAGGCAGCAAAGTAAAACTTGCTCCAACAAGCTGTGACTTGTTCCAACAAGTAAAAGTGATTAGTCAACAATTTGTAACATATCGATGTCAGCAAGTCAAGACTTCTTCCTACAAGCAAAATTCTCAGTTGTCAAATTGAGAGATGACTATACCCATAAAGTCAAGAATTGTTCCGACAAACAAAGTTGATAGTCATCAAATCGAAACATGTTGACATTGCTATATGTCTGCACACGCACTTCAAAGGAATCACATTGTGAGTTATATTTCGCCTAGCCTCTTCAAACACATTCATGAGAAGCGTGAGGTGCATGAAAATACACAGTAACAAAATTGTAATGTCTTCCAAAACGGTTTATAGAAACATCAAGAAGTTTTGTAAATTATTTCAATAAGTATCAGTCATTACATTAATATATACCCAAAATGTAAGCTTTAGTATGAGTGTTGATTATGATAAATTACGTGAGCATTATTAAAACATCCATCACCAATGACAGCAGCTGTCCAACGTAAACGTTGATTTGAATATTATTTAAAGCCTCTATACAGGGTGTTACAAAAAGGTACGGCCAAACTTTCAGAAAACATTCCTCACACACAAATAAAGAAAAGATGTTATGTGGACATGTGTCCGGAAACGCTTAATTTCCATGTTAGAGCTCATTTTAGTTTCGTCAGTATGTTCTTCCACCTACGCTCAATGGAGCACGTTATCATGATTTCATACGGGATACTCTACCTGTGCTGCTAGAACATGTGCCTTTACAAGTACGACACAACATGTGGTTCATGCACGATGGAGCTCCTGCACATTTCAGTCGAAGTGTTCTTACGCTTCTCAACAGCAGATTCGGTGACCGATGGATTGGTAGAGGCGGACCAATTCCATGGCCTCCACGCTCTCCTGACCTCAACCATCTTGACATTCATTTATGGGGGCATTTGAAAGCTCTTGTCTACGCAAGCCCGGTACCAAATGTAAAGACTCTTCGTGCTCGTATTGTGGACGGCTGTGATACAATACGCCATTCTCCAGGGCTGCATCAGCGCATCAGGGATTCCATGCGACGGAGGGTGGATGCAAGTATCCTCGCTAACGGAGGACATTTTGAACATTTCCTGTAACAAAGTGTTTGAAGTCACGCTGGTACGTTCTGTTGCTGTGTGTTTCCATTCCATGATTAATGTGATTTGAAGAGAAGTAATAAAATGAGCTCTAACATGGAAAGTAAGCGTTTCCGGAAACATGTCCACATAACATATTTTCTTTCTTTGTGTGTGAGGAATGTTTCCTGAAAGTTTGGCCGTACCTTTTTCTTACACCCTGTATAATTGCAGTTCTTCAAGCATCCGTCATTCACATTCTTATCATTCTCCAACACCCACTGAAGTGTGCAACTTAGTACAGCTATTGATTATTGTGGCAAGATATGGTGGAGGGATGGAAGGCTGTGTTTATTTGACTGGCGCTTTTTTTTATTCAAATTTGGCAAAAACGGTAGATTCTTTGTGGAGATTCTGATGCCTTTTCTTCTTAGCAGCGAGAGAGTCACTACACCATACTAAGTTAGCTGTAATAAAGATTTTCCACGAGGGGCAGAGATTTGATCTACAATCTAAACAGAGATACATTTCATGTAAGTCAGTGGTCCATAACCGGCAGAGCCAGCAACGGTTTATTCTCTAACGTCTGCCACAGAAGCACGGAGGCAGGTTAAAGTCATTTACCAAGACACTGTGATTTAAGAAGCGTGGAATATATGGCAACGATGCCCTCTGGAGCTAAAAATAACACATTATTACAATTATGAAACTTCAAAAATTAAAACCGTTTGTGATATTTACATCTGAAATTTATGACTCTGAATTATTTATTAATTTAAAATAGACTGCAAGTCTTAAAATGTTTCATAATTTAAAAAAGGAACTCTATTGGCAGAAAGCGTATCATAATAGGATCTCCAAAGATTTTAATTCCTTTAAATTTCTTAAGCATCGAAATTTCAGAATCAACCATAATTAATAACAGGTCACACTTTAGTGGTATATCTGTCTATGTTGTTCATCAATATCAACAACGAAGACACATACACGACACCACACAAACGTAACACATGCTTCACTACCAACAGAGAATAAAATTATACCAACCATCAAATGACATCCAGTGTATAACTATTACATTTATCAATCTGGGCGGTTAATATATCTAGCCACGACGTAATGCATTATTTATAGTGGATAGCGCACCTTACGAATAACTTAGTATTACTTAGTCTGATACTAACCGTTGTAATAATACCTTAACGTGCTACTAACCTGCATAACTTGAAGGAGAAAAACTACAATATAACCCCCTTGTTTAATAATCAGAGAACTCAACGTGTCAACAAAAGCGGTATAAAGAAGCCACTTTAATGTAAGCACTATAAGCCACATGACGAAGGCATTTTATTGTATGTAACTTACTGTTGACAGTCGCCGACAATACGATAGTTGTAACCTTCTAAACAAGGGCACTAAGTGTCCCTAATAGGTCAGGTTGCTGATTATTTCTTATATATAACTAGAGTTTCTGAGCAGGGATAAAATACTAAACTTTTGATATATACAAATCTTTACTGAAACTCGATCATATTAAACAATCTGGAACGGAAACATGGAAATACTATATTGCCTATATAGTTACGCATTTCGTTAGATGCTTTAGACATGTCTGTGTTTTAATTATTTACGTTATCATTGGTTTTAGATAGATTATGCATACAAGTTGGTATGAGCTACGGTTCTATTAAAGTTCATTGTCATTTGGTTTAAGAAAGTGTTTTTACTTAGTCATTTTATACATATTTCAAGATTCATGGATTAATGTTCTTTTCCGAATTTTGAACGCTTTTCTTATCGCCTGTATACTGTTTTTATTGTCTATGTTTTATACGTTTCCATTTCAGCGTCTTACTGAGCGGTGTACATCTCAAGCCTTGGTGGGAGGTACCACTTGCTTATTGTTAAATTAATACACGCTTTGATGAGTACCGTCCGAGCCTGCGCTTAATTCTTATTACTTATATTCAGTCTGACGGCGAAATCTGTGTAACTTTTATTGTGTTTTTTAAGACAACGCTGACAGAGTCAAGTAAAATCATTGTGCTTTTTTGGCTAAATGGGTTTTTGCTGGCAACTTCAGCTCCTGGCTCCTCGCTCTCTAGTTTGTAGAAAGTGCTGGATGTATATGTACATAGCAGCATTCAAATAATACAATAATAAATGAAACGGCTGCCTTTTATGTTAGTTATTTACTCATAGAGAAAGTAGTCTGCTGTAGCCTACGTATTTATACGCGTATCAATCAGCATTTGTATGTCTTAAAGATCATAGCCAATTTTTTGTACGCTGTAATAGCCTTACCTTTGGATAGGAACTGCAATGGCTTGTCTTAAGCAAGTATCCCATGCCGAAAAGTGAGACTGTGGCAAGCTGCTCAGCATGCAGGCTAGTTACCAGGCGTCGATAAAGAGAAAAAATATATTTTTCGGCAATCTATCACGTCTACCCCCGCACGTTTAACATTTGTTAAATTCTCCTTTATTATTGAACTCCGAGAAAGATCGTTATTACTGTTGCATGTGATATGAACTTAGTCAGACCGCGTTTTTGTTCACTTATAGGTCATATTTTTTGCAAGGAGAAAGTTTCAGGGTATGAAAACCAGGCTGACAGCTTATTATGAATTCACAGGGTAAAATATGAAGTAGTGATGGCGTTTCAGTCTGAAAAATGGTAATGGCCTATTGATAATTAAATACAGTCCCGCAATGTATTGGTCTCTCGTGAAGGCTGGCATTTAGTATGGCGTTAGAGAAAGAAGACAAATGTCTGTGGCAAATATCTCGTCGTTGAGAGTTACTCTTTCGAAATAAACGAATATCTGGACTGAAACAAAAACTCTCCTTTCGAAAAAGGACCGTGGGCATGTTAAAGAAAAAAAATTAAATATGAACTACAGTATCGACGCTTGTTAAAATGATGAAGTGGTTGCAATGTGGTCTGTGCTGCACTACCACATCACGCCACAGCACGAAGAGCTATGCAGTGATACAGTGTTAGGCGCTATTTCCACGTGAGCTGTTGTGTGTTACACTTTTACCGCTGACATTTGCAGACACTGCAGTAAAATATGACTACACTGGCATTTATCGAGTTGGAGGCTTCATTTGAGGTAGCGCAGTAGTGAACTACTGAAACCGCTATAAGAATTCTATAGTAGATTCGGGTGAGGTACGTTTCTGTTACGACCGCGAGTCACGTGGTTGCAACTGCACTGAGACTAGGCTTCCCTCTGTCAACGGTTGTTGTGCTGGGTAGCCCACTAGCCAGGCTAATCATCCGACAGGCCTACAAGAGAGCTTGCCAGCATTGCAGGACTTACGTATCATGTCAGCAGTGTAGTGGAACAATCTGTGCACAGCTCCATAATAAGGAGCTAAGCAAGACGTACACTTATTTCGCACATCAACGGGCAATTCCAGTGCCATCGTGCTCAGCACTTGCGTAGCAGCTCACCCGTCGACGAACGTCGAGCTGTTTACCGAAAGACTCTCCACGCACATCAATGACGAGTCTGGCGGGAAATCAGCAGTGCAGTGGTAATGCGAGACACCTCCTCCCAGCAGTGTCCACGCCATGAGGAAGACAGTTATTTCTCCGATTTTGACTGCGTATCTGAACGAGACACTGGCACAGGCTAGGACTATTGCATATCGATAATACGAAAGTTCAGTATTTGTGCCACTGAATAAATCAGGCATTTGAGGCATCACAGTAAGTGTAGTATTTGTACGTGTGGGTGCTTGAAACAGTTTGTTGTTAGTAGCACCCCTGTTAGCATATACTCGTACATACCAGCGGCACCTCGTAGGCTGTTTTCAACGTACAGAAGTCACAGTAGCCTCATCGATAGGACATAAAGTTCCAACGATTTTGTTTTATTTTGTAGTATTAGATGACTTGTAACTTAATTACGTTAAGTCATCCGATGAGATGGACGAAAGTTCTAAACGGCTAGTGCTGTGCTCATTTGACCAATAAATGTAAGTGTTCTTTTCCTCCTTTCCTCGAAGGACTGGGTCTTCGATCAATTCCGGCCTACTTCCAACATTTCCTCGTTCGACCGACGTTTCTTGTATCCGTTGGTATGTGGGATCTTACCAGTCTGGGCATTCTATTTTCCTCCGTCGTATCCATAAGGTTTTCCAGTTTTCTTCTTGAAGTCGTTTATCTTTTTATTCTGGTCAAAGATGTTTAGCTCCTGACGAATATATTTATTTCATACTCTGTCCTGTCTAGCACATCACTTTACTGAAATTAGTTATCTTATTTCTGTTGCTTGTTTTTCCCCCCAGTAATCCATGTTTCACTAGTGTATATTAAACGAGGAACTGCCATTTTTCTACAAAACTCCATTGAAGCCTTATGAACTTTATTCTATAATATTCGTCTTATTGTTCCGCACCTTAGTCTGTACTCACTCAAGTTTATCTTAACTTCACGCTTCCATCACGTGATATTAGACAGCCTAAATACTTCACTCGTTTGCTCTATTATTGTCCCACTAATGACAATCTGATTTCATGTAGTACGTTTTACGCTGAATGCCGTTACTTTACTTTTACTCGTGGAGGTCTTCAACTCATGTTTAATGGCAATTTTACCAGGACTGTGTATCAGGACCTGCAATTAATCTTTTGTTTTCCCAAAGACTTCTTGGCCGTCTGGAAGTAAAACCATAGTTCTCATAGATCAATCCTGGTAGTCTTTTGACTATACAAATATTAATTAGACTACAGCCGTGACGCAGACCCTTGTTCACATTTGTTGTTTCACTCATTTCTTCATTGGTTTCTATGACTATTTTTGCACGATTATAGAGACTTTTAAGAACATTAACTAATTGCGCAGGGTAGTCCCTCTCATCCAGAATATTCCACATATCCCTTCTTCTCAGGCAGTGGAAGGCTTTTTCACAGCCCATAAACGTTATATGCATTTCTGTGTTGAAATCTCTATGTTTCTCAGTAATGTGGTTCACTAAGAATACATTATCACTGCATGAGCAACCTGGCCTAAAGTCACAATGTTCCTCAAGCAGTAAGATCTTTGTACCTGCTTTCATTCTTTGATGTATTAATTTTGCTTAGGTTTTATTGCCGGCTGTGATTCTACTGATTCATCTGTAGTTATTAGAAACTGTTCTGTGTCCCATTTTAAAAACTGAAATCACTTCCCTTATTGTCCAGTCTTGTAGAATCCTTTATAGTATCCAACATAAGTTGTACAAGTGCAGCAGCCTCAATTGAAGGGGTTCTCCACCATGTTTTATACGTTCTACATTAATTTTGTCTGTTCCTGCAGCTTTCCTATTTCCATCGAATTTAAGAGCTTCCTTTAACAGTCTGATGAGCTTTCCCATCCAGGGTAGACAAATTTGTCGGTCGTGAGAAGTGAAATTGTCTGGTTTATAAAGACATAGCCTATTAACGATATCATTCCTCTCGCACTTCGTTAGTAGTTACTAATATACTTTTTCCTGTAAATGGATTTCTGTATCTTCAGCTGTTTGAAATTTGTAACATGTATGAGCACTCTTCTGTTGTCTTCGTCATAACGTTCACCTAAGTTTCCAACAACGCTTGTTACTGGGATCTTACTGGTTCTAGCACTTAAATCTCCTCGTATGACAAACTAGTCATTCTTCTTCACTATATCTAGTTGTTTCTAATGTGTGTCAAATAACACGTCTGGTTGCTCCTTCCTTCCTCAGCTTAGTATACTGCAAAAACTGTCATATAACCTCTCCATATTTCCTATCTGGCTGATGCTATCCTTTCGTTTATATTTTTCCTTACAATTAGTATCTATCAGCAGCGCCACATGTGCCTGTGTTCTAGTCTCCATGTCCACTCCACTATATAATTTCCTACACCTTTAGCCCTGTTAAGTCTCATTTTTGTTTCCGTTATGCCAGCAATGTTTATTCTTCTTTTTCTTTTTTTGACGGGTACGGCATATGATCCACACACAGAAATTCAGTCTGTATTTAACACCTTATCGTTTTTTCTTATTCACAATCCGTTGGTCATTCAATTATCCGTTCGGGCTTTGTGTTGCAAGATTACTCTACTGAGGCTTTTGAGTACTCTCCACATTTCTCTAGAAGAGGTTACCAATCTAGTGTGCTCGATTAGTATGGTGAAGGGGCTGCCACTTTGAGATCTCCTGACCTGCCTAATTTTTGTATTAGGTTTTCCTCGCTGAGCCGAAAGTCTCGGTGAAGGCGCATGGGAACCCACCTTTCACCCTCTCCAGTCTGCTACACTCCTCGTTGTGAATTAATAACTTGATGTCAAACGTTGCGTCCATAAACATATACGTAAATACACTATCGTGTTCACATTGAGGAAAACCATGTCTCCTTAATTTCGTATACAATTTTCAACGTTTTGGGGTCAAAATTTGCCATCACGAAAGTAATATTGATCGTAGCTACGACTTTAACTGTACGGAGACCAACAGAACAGTATGGGAGAATCACATACTAATGATAGAAACTGAGTAACTTCTTGTAAGATTGCTCCTATGCTACCAAAGTTAGCACTGACACTTTTGTAAAGAATCTTCCCCGTGACGCAAATCGCTATCTGTTCTGTGTCTCCCACAGCTACTTTTGAGCAGCTCAGTGATATTTTCTCACTGACTAAGCAAACCCGTCACGAGACGTGCAGCTCGTCTTTCCATCGTTTTTCTCACTGCTCTTAATCTCACTATGTAAATATTTGGAGCTGACGTTTAATACTCATGATGTTTTCTGTCTCAGATAGACTGGATAGTATTCAGGACCTTTTACATCTGGCTCAAGCTGTCGATATTTCAACATTTTCCTATGTATCTCATTACTTAAAATTATTTGGATTATGTCTGAGGTTGCGGGCTCTATTCCTAGTGATGGGCGATTTTTCGCATAACAAGTCGTTTTCATTTTACAAGTACCACAATATACATATTTAGTGCCATCGCGTTCAAGATGTTAGGTTCTGTTCCTCAGTTACGACTTTGTCCTTGGCCGGCGTTCTCCTGACTGTGAGTTATGCGCTGGCTTCGCTGTTGGTTAGCCATGCAGCAACTCAAAAACGGCACTGTGCAGTAGCAAACTCTGTCGAGAATAAACGAGTTATAAGACTTTTATCGTTGCCACCATCACTTCAAATGATTCAGGAAGTAAGACTTCACTCCTTATGTTCCTCCTCGTTGTAAGGAATTCATTCGGTGTCTCAGATGTTTTGTAAACGAGCTGCACGTGAGCATAGGAACCTGTTGGTAGAAACGTGTATTGCTTACATAAAAATCAGTAATTTGTCCACTGATAGTATATTATGAAGCTATATATGTTACTCGATATTATATTAGTAAACATAATAACGCAAAATTTTTTAGTGTTTCACAAAGAGTCCTCAAATGCTTAAATACAACTCACACTTTCCAACAAATACAGAATGATTTTCAAATGAAATTTTGTTTTCAATGAAGATGCCAATAAATTAGATTTCTTATGCCCTCGAGAACGAGTCAAACTGGAATACCTTTTTTATTTTTCTCTAAGCGGGTATTTATGTATACGATGTACCTGTGTTGGTTGTGTTGAGAATTCAGGTAAACGTTTTATTGCAATTATAGCTGTGTGTATTTTTACTGAATCGTTTGTCTCTGATAGGTTATGTGAGGCTTGTTTTGTAAGTAAATCCTCTTCTGTAACAAAACGGTGCTTTCACTTTGCAATGCACTTTCATACTAGAAACATTGAAAGTATATTCAAGGAACTACCGTTATCTCGGCCACGCGCTAAAGGACTTCCAGAACAATTTCCATTCACATATCACATAGGCCATACAGTGCCCACGCCTAGCAGGTAACCATAGACGTATGGAGACATTTCGTCAGACAACAATTGTAGTACTTCATACAGTACATCCTCCTTTAGCTACAATTCAGTCCTACAGATATGATTCGAGATACTTGCTTCATTGTTGCCTTATGGAAATATTATTTTTCTCTATCACCTCTTTAGAAATAAGGATTTCTTTTTTGCCAGTGGGATCTTTGGGATACGGGAATATGGAAATTACGTAACGAAAAATTGGGAAGTTGTCTGAAAACTTTACAGCGATCATGACTCCAGTTGAGGGAAAGAAAATATATAAGACGTGACGGAACTGGGACAGTCAGTTAATCTATTGAAACTGAATTTGGTGATGGATCTCATTCTTTTCAGCGTATTTAACCTAAATAGAAGCAGACATTCCCCTATGACTTATGATGATACATATGATTTGGTAACTAAGCACATTACCAGTTTCACCAAACGATTCAGTTATCACAAAAACAAAGTGTGATGACAATTGTTATTCATTTATGATAAGAGGAAATACCCACAATAAAAATTAAATATTTTACTCTTCTTTGCAAGGAAATTCAAATTAAAAGAAGTGTTGCACCAAAACCACTTTGAAAAGCCTTCACAAACCGTGGCGTGACAGACCACCGAGATTCTTGTGAAATTCCGCTGCCAGGACCCGCATATTTGTGAGGCGGCATGGTGCAAGATCACACACTGTCACATTACTGGCATCCTTACATGACAGGAGGTTTGCCTTGGTCATAACAAAGCTTGGCAAATTTACCTAAAATATTCGTCGCCGAAACGCAACGTACGTTGTTTTCGGCTGATACCAACGCCAAGACATACTCCGGGCTAGCCGATAGTCCTATATGGACCATCCGGCCTCGTCTACAACTATCCGTTTGCACCACTCTCTGCTGCTCAATGGACTGCTCCTATAGCGGATGCTGTTGGGGCTTGAACTAGCACCATTCAGTAGGAGCCAGCTTTAGGGTGACACCAACCAATCTCTGGACATCTCGAACGGATCTCATGTTCGAATCCTGTGAACCATCAAGCCTCACTCCTAACTCATTCCCCAGTCACCTCCTGCTCACCTTACACGTGCTCTGTTGATGCAGTGTTGGATCCTCAGGCCGCTGCCAATGGATCCTTCGATGAGGTCGCCGGTTTGTAGCGCCATGCCGCGTTGCCTCTACATTGCTGCCCAACACTGAAGGCCTCACCTCCCATTGTCTGTAACCACCAGCTAGTGCATCCGGTAACGAGCCATCCTTACCGCCTCAACATCTGACGCATTGGCCCTGGGGAGTGGCTAAAGTGCAAGGCCACCACGCTGCGTGAAGCAGCCCTGCCATCATCATAACAACGCTCATCACTACCGTTGGTCGAAGCCTGACTACGCCTTTGAATCGCTACCATCAGCCACAGTATACTCACGGAGAGAGGAATAAGGGTTCTAACTGCTAATGGAACATTGCTGTTTGCACGAGCACAGAGGAACTGGCAGTACTCGCACACATGTAATCCTGAATCAACGACCTGCCATAACATAGTGTTAACACCCAGCATTATTACAACTTGTGTGAAAAGCAACCAGAGATACTGAGCGATATTGTGAGTCATGATGCGCCAATGTCGTCACAGTGAGGTAAGTAAAGGGCAGCTGTTTGACTGCTTTCCATTCAAGTGGATGAAAATGCCGGATTCATCAGACTGGAGAGTTAGTTCATGGTTAGGCCGACTAGATTTCAAAGAGGAAAAACCGGACACTTGTGCTTTTACGTTACATATAATTTCATTAATACACTTACCCTTAGCTTTCCTATCAGTTTTCGCGATATTTTGTAATCGCTAATAGATCTATGATGATACGGTACCCGGAAAACCCCTAGTTATCTTCATTGTGTGAACTGGAAAACAAGATGTAGTTATCTTACACACAAATAAAATTCTTTTCCAAAATTGTTAAGGCTTTCGTGGCCACTTGTTGACAAACTGCCTATCGGCTTCTGTCTCGGGTTCTTCGGCTGACGTTCATCTAATGATTTTTCTGACGTTTCGCCAGCACAAGTGGCTGGCATTGTCAAAGCTTCACCCTCCATTGCCGGTGGTGAACTGGAGCCGAGCTCGCGGCCGCAGATTATATGTACCTGGCGCGCCAACGTCCGAGGGCTTCTCCGCGGTCATTTCCGGTGCGGTTCTCCTCTTGCTACCTGCGACGGTCGTTCGCTGCTGTACGGGAGGCCAGGATCCGTTTACCTTAAGGCTTTCCTCTTTCTTGTTGAAACTGTTCGCGTGTTTTTGTATTTCTACAGCTTCTCTGAACAAGCGCGTGTGATAGTGCTTCTCTACAGCCAGAACTTCCGTGTCGGTGAATTTTATTACGTGGTCGGTCTCCTTCAGTGCGTGCTCTGCCACGGCCGATTTCTCCACCTGCCCCAATCTGCGATGTCGCTTATGCTCTTTGATCCTGGTGACGCCTTGATTAATCGATTCGTATTCCGTGCGATACGCAGCGTCGAATCTGCGCTTAGTTTTCGGTACGTCGTCGGATCTTATAGGTCTCGGATCTTTTGCTCTGCCGGCGGACATACAGAAATACCTGAGCAACACAGAGGCCCTACCACCTCGGCTGTATGGATTACCCAACATCCATAAGAACAACGTTCCACTGAGACAGATCGTTAGCGCTCCTGGCTCACCAACGTATAAACTGGCAAAACACTTGGTCTCTCTGCTTCAGCCACACGTGGGGAAGACCGACACATACATTAAGGACTCAGGACATTTCATTGAGAAGCTGAAGAAACTGAAACTTGCACCAAACGACATCCTGGTCGGCTTTGATGTTGTTTCGTTATTTACGAAAGTGCCACTCTGTGACGCTCTGGAGCACATCGGTTCCATGTTCCCGCAAGACATCAAAAAACTCTTCCATGCATGTCTCACCATGAGCTATTTCACGTGGAATGGCGATTTCTACGAACGGCTGGAAGGCGTCGCCATGGGTAGTCCTCTCAGTCCATTGGTGGCCAACTTCTTCATGGAACAATTCGAAGCAGAGGCACTGGACTCAGCGACTTGCAAACCTAAGGTGTGGTACAGGTACGTCGATGATACTTTCGTGGTGTGGAGCCATGGTGAAGAACAGCTCGGTGACTTCCAAAGACACTTGAACATCCTCCATGCTAACATAACATTTACCATGGAAGTAGAGAAGACAAGAAACTGCCATTTCTAGATGTGCTGGTCACAAGGGACGGCGAAAACCTGGGACACAGCGTGTATCGAAAACCGATACACACGGACCGATACCTGCACAAACTGTCAAACCACCACCCAAGCCAGAACAGAGGCATGATTAGTACGCTCGTAACGAGAGCAGGACGAATATGTGAGCCGCAACACCTCAAACGAGAAATGCAACACCTGGAAACTGTTCTGAGGAGAAATGGGTACTCCACAAATTACATTAGAAGTGTAACAGAGCCAAACACTCGGCGAAGTAAGGAACCAGAAAAAGAAATGTCGGGTACGGCCTTTCTGCCATACATTCCCAGATTGACGGACAGAATCGGCCGTATATTGCGCAAACATGGCGAAAAGACGATTTTCAAACCGACAAGGAAGATCAAAGAGTGTCTTAGATCGGCGAAGGAGAAAAGAGACCCACTTGCAATGTCGGGAATATACCGTATACCATGCACATGCGGAAAAGTTTATGTCGGAATGACTGGACGATCAATTAACACCAGGATCAAAGAGCATAAGCGACATTGCAGGTTGGGGCAGGTGGAGAAATCGGCCGTGGCAGAGCACGCCCTGAATGAGACCGACCACGTAATAAAATTCACCGACACGGAAGCTCTGACTGTAGAGAAGCACTATCACACGCGCTTGTTCAGAGAAGCTGTAGAAATACAAAAACACGCGAACAGTTTCAACAAGAAAGAGGAAAGCCTTAAGGTAAACGGATCCTGGCTTCCCGTATAGCAGCGAACGACCGTCGCAGGTAGCAAGAGGAGAACCGCACCGGAAATGACCGCAGAGAAGCCCTCGGACGTTGGCGCGCCAGGTACATATAATCTGCGGCCGCGAGCTCGGCTCCAGTTCACCACCGGCAATGGAGGGTAAAGCTTTGACAATGCCAGCCACTCGTGCTGGCGAAACGTCAGAAAAATCATTAGATGAACGTCGGCCAAAAAACCCGAGACAGAAGCCAATAGGCAGTTTGTAGAATTCTTTTTTTAGAAATAAGAAAGACTAACATAATACTTCTTAATTGTAACAGCCTAGAGATTTTAGACTGATGCATATGTTGGTAGCATTTTTCCATAAGATTAGCAAACAGAACAGATACATATAACAGAGACTTCACTCATTAATAATATGTTCTCCTTTCCTAGTTATTACATTCCGCCAACGCTGGAGCAGCTTTTCGGGTTAGCGAATCTAGAGATCACGTGATTTTGACGCGAAGAACACGTCTAACCGTGGTCGGAGTTCATTTTCATCCGGAAAGTAAGATCCTCAAGGTTTGTTCGGTAGAGAGCAGAAAACATGAAATTCTAAGGAGATAAGACCAAGTGAATGCGATAGGTAAAGAATGACTTCCCAACCCATCTCTTGTAAGGTGTTTTTGTTAGTCTAGCAGAATGCGGGTGGGCGCTATCGTGGAGTAAAATTTTATAGCATCACTTCACGCAGTCTTCCTGGTCGTTGTTCTTCCACTGCGTCTGCAAGACTCCTCCCGGGGAAACCCTTCAGTGCAATTTCGCAAAAGGCCAATGATGTTTACGGCATTAGACTCCTCATATATTGACTACCATGCAACCACAATTTTGGCTGCTAATGGCAGCAGGGGGCGGTACTGGAGGTATCCAGTGGCGAGCACAGCATTAGGCTACGGAGCGTAGTTGAACTGCTTGTCGACCAGTGACTCACAAAACCTAGTGGTGTTGATACAACGGAGAGCAATGGCAACGATGAACAAAGCAAATATCACATTATATCTGTAACAATAGTTGCCGAAGTTGACGTTTCGTCAGAAAGGAACGCAAGGAATATCGTGAGTGAGAAAGATGTCGCAGATGAAATACTAGCGTTCCTGCAATTAGAGTCAGTGGAATGTGTGGCGTCTTACACGCTCAACTGTGCGGACAGTGTACATGAGGAGCACAATGATGACGATACGCGCTCAACAAGTGAAAGAGATGTTGAAACAGATGTCGATCCATGTAGTTCATCATCCCTGTTGACGGACGGGGAGCCACAAATCCCGTCTCCAGTGAAATGTAGTACATAGAAATCGCCCTCCATGGACCAGGTATTAAACATAATTACATACATGGAACATCATATGCAGCATAGCAAAAAATGTTATGGACAGATTTCGAAAGCGTCCGCAGCAATATGACCGTGTAGTGCACAAGAAAAACTACAGACACTGTTGTTACAAAAAGTGGTGTTTGCATATTTAAAGGTCGCTCGATTCAATTTATAGGACGTGAACGCTTATGACCTACTACGTTACCCACGTCAACTTACGCGCAACGTATATTACAGTTATTTCAAGAGAAATAGTGGATGCGGATGGTTGCATAATTCGTTTATTTTAGTGAGTGTAAGGGCGCTGATAACCTTCTGTTGAGCGCCCATAAGCTCCAAACACACACACACACACACACACACACACACACACACACACACACACACACACACACATGGTTGCATAACTTCAAACAGTGGTACAGATTTGGAAGTCGTAGGATAACAAAATTTCAAAAAGAGCCCCAACTTGAAGATGCACAGCAAACTCCCGAATCGGCCCGAAAATTTTTAGAAGAGGTAAACAGACAGATCCCAGCGTTCGGTAAGGAATTTGTTTTCGACTCCCACCAATCGAAATTTGACGAGTACATGCGTATGAAATGAACCATGGAAATTAGAGCTACCTAGAAAGCTGTATCAAGATCAACTATGATCAGTGCCTTAACACATTCGTATACAATTGTGCCGATTGTTGATGTCGGTGGTTAACTGGCTGCAAAGTTATTTATTGTGCTACAGCAAGTTCGAGGTGATCTGCCGTCTACGATCCTCTCTTGTATGCGTGATCCTGCAAGGGCAGCAAGGAATATTTACGGTACACCGAGCGAGGGTGGGGAAATGGGCGTAAGAGGACTACAACTGTGGTGTGAGCACTGCCAGTGGCCAATAGCTGGTCAAAATAACTTGCTTTTGCTTGATTCCCGGTCTGCGTATGAAAATCATACTTCTTTAGAACAGACATCCGCGCTGAAAAGTCTGTGACATTGCATTTCATATAACCTGAAACCACTGGACAAATTCAGCCTCTGCATGTTTGTTTCTTCCATGTATATAAAACGTCATGTGTATCCACAGGACATGTGGCCTGTAATTGAAGGAGTGTCATCACGATCTCTCCTTTGGCAAAAGACTCCGGAACAGTCATCCATTCTGTTCTCTGATTTGGGGTGGCGGGTGGGGGGTCAGGGGGGGAATGCTAAGAGGGAGGTGACCATGAGAAAGAGATTGAATAACCAACGAAGCGATAACATCCGACGAGTCTGGGCGCGGAATATCAGAAATTTGAACGTGGTAGACGCTACATTTGCGGTAGCATAGACGAAATGCCAACGATGTTCCGCAGTCTGTTTTTTTGGCAAAAACCAATAAACAAGAACAGTGCTGATGTCAACCAACTAGTAAAAAAAACACAATTTAAGCAAGAAACAAAATGTGGATCCTACCTCAAATCTCATAACGGAAGAATAACAAGATAAAATGTTTTCCTCTCAAGTCTCTTGCTCGAAAAAATCCACAAAAAAAAATGGTTCAAATGTCCCTGAGCACTATGGGACTTAACATCTGAGGTCATCAGACCCCTAGAACTTAGAACTACTGAAACCTAAGTAACCTAAGGACATCACACACATCCATGCCCGAGGCAGGATTCGAACCTACGACCGTAGCAGTCGCGCGGTTCCGGACTGAAGCGCCTAGAACCGCTCGGCCACCACCGCCGGCCACCAAAGAAAAGACTAAAATAAAACAACTAGAGAGTGGTCGGCACAGCATTACCACAAAGCTGTCCAGAAAGGCCACACTCGACACTCTTGAGTCACAGTCCGAAGCCACCACTCCTGACGGTCCGGGAGCGGACAAGGTGGGTGGAGCTTAGGGCCGGGATGGCGTGTCGAACTTCCTTCTGGCCACCGGTGCGCCGGCTTGTTAGATCGGTTGGCTAATGGATCTTTTGGGACTATTTCCGATCACGTGACTGGCGTAGGAAAAGAGTCCGTTGGTCGCGATATCAGGCATGCTGTCGATCCGCGGCTTTCGGGTAGCGGTTGTGTTCTCGTCTCCGGCAGCGGCCACTGTCGT
Source organism: Schistocerca nitens (assembly GCF_023898315.1). Lineage (NCBI taxonomy): Eukaryota > Metazoa > Arthropoda > Insecta > Orthoptera > Acrididae > Schistocerca > Schistocerca nitens. The sequence goes on along the minus strand of NC_064619.1, from coordinate 543,518,330 downwards.
ACCGTAAACATCTGCTTTGGCTTCACTAGCTATGATGAAGGCACCCCGCATCTCATTTCCGTCCCGCAGGAAGCCAATGTCGCAGGCGAACAGGACGGACGCTGCAGTAGAGAAGCTCGAAAATCTCAAAAGGGAAATGCTTGCTTTGTCTGGTTGTGCCAGTACCTCTCTGCCACAAGGTGGTATAGTCTTGTGATGAACGTAAAGTGACTTAACCTGCTGCGTTCTTCTTTAAAAATTGAAGTTAAGATTGTTTGTCTATGGCTGAAATCTATTAAGTTATCTGCGAGCCGAACATCGGGCTGGCAATTATTGTGGAGAGATTACCCTGTGGGTGAGCCTGAACAATGTTATATGTTTTCTGTGCTGGTTATTCTTAACAACCTTAGTAGCTGCAATTATGGTTGTTGTCTTGTTTACATGTCACAAAGAGCCAGCTTCCTGGCTCTGTAGCGTAAGCTACGAGTAGTGTGACCGCATTCAAACCCACTCTTTGAGCTCTATAGTTCTAGCAAACTGGTGCTTCTCATTTGTTATAATGATTTTCTACTAACAATCGACGGAAGAATCTGTTAGCCTAATTAAGGAATTATATATAGGGTGGTCAGAAACAATCTAAACGCCTGTAAGGGTATTTTAGGGTAGGTTGTGCTGAGAAATATTTGGAAATTTGTGGTAAGTACTATGGGACTAACCTGCTGAGGTCATCGGTCCATAGGCTTACACACTACTTAAACTAACTTACACTAAGAACAACACACACACCCATGCCCAAGGGAGGCCTCGAACCTCCGACGGGGGCGGGCCGCGCTATCCGTCTCAAGGCGCCCTAGACCGCACGGCTACCCCGCGCGGCTGCTGAGAAATAATTGTTAAGAAAAAATTCATATGCTTAGCGACATATATTACATATATTAACCAATTAACACAGAACTTAGCCAATCAGGCCGTAGTACACACACATTCTAGCTGCCAGACAGAACAGAGCAAATGTTTTCTTCTTTTGGTTTTCTAAAACTGAACAAGATAACTATACAAGACTTAGACATGGGACGGTAGTAAGGAGCAAACCCAAGACAAAGGCTGAGCAGTCTCGTGACCTACCATCTATGCTATGAGACCAACTGATACAAATTGTATCTGGCGAGCTACTTCAATTTGCACACTCAAAGGCCTGAGGGGCTAACTTCTTTGCTAATTAACTCGAAAACGGCGCAACGTATAGAACTTTCTCTTAACAATTCTTTCTTAGCACACCGTATCACGCAACAGCCTTACAAGCTTTTCAGACTGTTTCTGACCACCCCATTTATTGTTGTTTCTGTGCGTCAGGCTAAGTAGTTTATTACTTGCTTACGTTAAGTTGTTAGTGCAGGGTTAGTGCCAAAAACCTATTGCTGTCCAAGCAGATCCAAAGTTGTGGCTAAGTATATCAGCGTCCCAGATTCGTAAATGCAGTAGCTTCACTCGGTGTTGTTTGAGTGGCTGGTATAATTTGTCCTCTGTGTGTAGCTACGTGTGTGTTACGTCGTTGTGGTGTGGTGAATGTGTCTTTGTGGTCCAGATTGATCAGTAACATACATAACATCCGTTTTAAGTGTCATTTATGTCAATTGCAATGGATTTTCTAATTTCAAGGCTTGAGAAATTTAAAGTAATTAAAACTGTTAGTGATTTCATTATATGTTTTCCAGCCATTGAACTCCTTTTTAAGTTATTGAAGCATTTTAAGACTTGCAGTCTGTTTTGAAGTAACACATTTTTCAGAGTTCAAAAATTCAAATCTAAATATCGCAATTAATTCATATTTTTGAAGTGCATAATCTTAATAGCTGCAGAGAGTCGTTGCCAAATAATGTAGCGTTGGTAAATCACAGTTTTTGGAAAATGAGTGTAACCTACACCCTTCTCCTGTGGCAGACGGCAGTTAAGAGCCTGACACGTATACGGATCTCTGCTTCAGAATACACTGCCGGCCCTTGTCGCGAGGGTCTACTATGCTGCAGTTAGTCCCTCACTGTTAAGAAGAGGAGGCAACGGTAGCTCTTGCAGATTCTATCAAATTTTAATAAAGACCGTTAACCTCAACTGTTTCAGTCATGTAAACGCAGCGGTCCACTCCTTAAACACACCGGGTGGTTATAATTAAACTTTCCCTATTTAACACCTTTTAACACGAGAACTAATTTCCGTACACGTACCAAACTTGGTAGCATTAATGTCTAGAGTATGAGTTGCATGATTTCCATGCGTAGACAGCGTCACCGTTCAGTTCCAACTACGGTCACCAGGTGCCGTTATCAGTCACCGTGATTCACTATCTCACACACCTGATCAGCCGCAGTACACTTGTTGACGTGTCAGCATGAGCCTGGACAAAAGGAACAGGGCATTACGGTCAGGCTCTGTTATCGAAGCAATAATAATGCTGCAGCTGCTCTTCGAGAATATAGCCGACTGAATGGATTACGGAAGGATTCTCTTTCTCCACTTGCTTTGCGGAGCATGATAAACAAGTTCGAATGAACTGAAGAACTGGACGTTGCTCCGGAAAGAGGCCGATGACCGGTTGCACCACAGATGGTCGATATCGCTGTTGCTATGGAAGACAATACTGCGTGCAATAGCCGATCGTCAGGCAGTGCGCGTACTGTGTCACGACAGTTGAAGATTCCGTGGTCCACTGTACGGAAGATGCTTCGAACCATTCTCAAATGGTATCCGTACAAGATCCATATCGTACTGGAGCTTGCACCACAGGACGCACAACGACATGTTGACTTCGTTCTCCACTTTCTCACAAGGATTGCAGTTGATGAGGGCTGGCCCTAGACCATCCTATGAACAGATTAAGATCATTTTTCTCTGACTGGTGTGGTGTATACACAGATTTACCGTGTGTGGGGATCTTCTCCTCCAGTCACTGTACGTGAAGTTCCTCTGTATGGTGAACGTGTCACCGTATGTTGTGGCCTCACGGCTACGTTCTGTTTGAACTGGTTGGCGCTCAAGGACCAAAGACGTGAATTGTGATTCGCCAGCGTTATTGCGCTATGCTTCGCCAGAATGTCATACCCTCCATACAGGAGAGGGACGCACTGAACTTAACAGCTTTCATGCAAGATCGGGCCCCACCGCACATCGCTGGTGAAGTTAACATGCTTTCCCCAAACGAAGCATTTGGAAACGATGGAATTATCAACCGGCCGTTTCCAAATGCTTGGCCGGCACGATCATCTGATCTCACTCCTTCTGATTTCTGGTTGTGGGGCTACCTAAAGGACAGGGTTTACCAGGGGAACAATCACACATGAGCTGATCTGAAGCACAGAATATCAAGAGAGGTAGCTAGCAAACCTAAGGTCATGCTTCGTTATGCTGTGCAGAATGCAGTCCTGCGCTTTCAGGCTCTTCAGGACGTTTTTGGGCGCCGTGAACCCCTATAGCAATAATGGTACCGATACGTAATGGTATGATGTACCGTACCAGCATATTGAACTGATTCTGCATTATTTCTCTTCGCCATGTCCTTGACATTAATGCTACCAAGTTTAGTACTCGTACAGTAATTAGTTTCCGTGTAATAACGTGTTAAATAGGTAAAGTTTAGTTACAACCACCCGTTATATCGCCATTATACTAGAACTGTAGAGGTTTTGTGAAGTATGTAATGTAACAATGATGATGGCGTTTTTCTGTATATTTGCCTTGAATATTAGTGTTCAGGTTATGATGTGTCATTGAGTTTCGTTCTGGTGCTATGAAAATAGTTAATTAGTGGTATCATGTGGTCATGCAGATTTTATTTATTTATTTATTTTGCTAGATTTACGAAGAACATGGCGGAAATTGGGGAGATTTTTGCACGTTAGGACAAACAGAAGTTTGCTAGTTACCCTGGAGGGAAAGAATCAAACATTAGTCTCAACAAACGAAATGAAGCGGTATAAGACAGAGCAAATTACCATATGCCCGTCCAGTGTGATCCAAACTGTCACAGAGACATGTGAGATCGAACTGTGTCCAGGAAGCACAGGTGTGAACGGATGCTTACAAGACGTCATCGCAACAAAACCTTATTTTCTGGAGGCACGACATCACTGCACTGGATATATTCCGAATATGATCCAGTTACAGTTATCGCAAACAGCTAAAAGTAGACATGATCGAAGGGAACAGAACGATTACAGCTGTGGGAAAACGCGTTACCATCAAATGGTATGGAAAGGGACGTCTGAAGGCAGGCTTCTCGGCTTCCCGCAATTATAAAGGAACTGCAGTTGTGGAGCAAACATAACCGCTACTGTATGCACCCGACAAACGTTTTGAAGTACTACTCGTTGGAAACCTCCCCTTTCTGAACAGTACTTGCAACTATGTTTGTTCAGCTTTCTGGACGAGCTTGTAGCTGCATAGAAGGTCGTAAAACGCAGAACAAAAGTTCCAGCATATTCAATAATTTTGCAAGAGGAACCAGAATGGTGGACGGAATCTCGTCTTCGGCTAACATCTGGGTCCTTGTCCTTACTTGTGCAGACTTCGTCTTCTGCGGTGGAGGACCGACTATCCTCGCAAACTCCCAGACCTCCCCATACCGACCGAGTGGATTGCCCCTAGCACGGTTGCTGATGTGAGGGTAAGTGACTCTATAGTATGTGAGCTGGATTGAATTAGGACGAAAAACAGTTTCTGTAAAAAGATTAAATAAGTTTGAACAAAATATTAAGTGTAAGTAATTCGGAGATTTACCATAGTTGCAGCCTGTGAATCGGTGAACCATATCCTCTAAAGCTGAGGAAGTGTTTTGTTGCGCCAACAGCCGTCTAACCACCTTAAAACCCATGGCCAGGAGCTGCCAGTGCCGGAATGCCACTGAGATGGCGTAGTGCAAGAATTCCAACTGCCAAAGTATGGAGCTGAATCACTTCATGTTTTGGCTTGGCATCACTTAGCTAATAAATCATAGATCATTTGAACGATTCTTTTATCGAAATGACGTGGGACTAGTCAGTTTACAGGATCCGTATACATAGTTAGTGTTAACACGAATGAACCCTTTAGTCTTTAGTTCTACTCATGCAACAACATTTATAAAAGACAAGGTGTCTTTTTACTGGCTAAAAGTCTTAAGCAAGGATTCATTAACGGAATAGAAGGAGATGTGCAGGAGAAATACTATGCTACCTATCAGGCATTTCTTGTAATGGGGTAAATGATTAAAATTTTTGTTGCATCATATTGAACTCCTTTCTGAGACAGTCAGCTTTAATTATGGGAAATGAAGATCATTTTCCCTGTAGTGCATTTTTCCCTCTAGTGTTGTACTGACACCAGAGTTTTTCTCAGGTTGTGATGGAATTTTAACGATAAATTTCATTAGCGAATAAATGTATAGTGACGGCGCAGTTAAATGCCTAGTTACTTGAACAGGTGCATACATGACATCCGTGCGGAAATATCACATGTTATTCCTACTCCTGGCTTTTGTGTAATCAGTACTTCCTTTCGAATTCATGGGTTATCCGAGAAAATTGCTCCAAAAGGTATTAATGAGTGTAAATATGCAAAATACATCAGGAGGTTGATTGTGTGTATCCAAGATTAGCAAATATACGAAGAGCTAAAGTACCTGAACTCGTTTGAGAAGCTTGGTAATTTGCTTCTACCACTTCATCAGTATATGCATCTATAAATTTGGAGCAATCTGTCGTATTTAGCCGCGCGGGATTAGCCGAGCTGTCTGGGGCGCTGCAGTCATGGACTGTGCGGCTGGTCCCGGCGGAGGTTCGAGTCCTCCCTTGGGCATGGGTGTGTGTGTTTGTCCTTAGGATAATTTAGTTTACGTAGTGTGTAATCTTAGGGACTGATGACCTTAGCCGTTAAGTCCCATAAGATTTCACACACATTTGAACAACATTTTTGTCCTATTTAGTGACGCCTGTTCGTGTGCTGCATCTGTTGTTGGTTTGATTTTCTTTGTTGCGCAGAGCTGAATATAGTGCGTTTTCGTTCAAAATTTAGGGAGAGTCCATTTTTTGAGAAGCACTTTATAATTCGTTGAAAAATATCATTTACAATCTCTTTTGTTGCTTTTTCCCTAATGGGAGTTATTATAACACTAATACCGTTTGCAGAAACTATCAGTCTGCCTTTTGAATGTTAAATGGAATGTCATTCACGTATACACTGGCGTCAAAAAATTACAACACCAGAAAATAGTGTAGAGTAATAAAATTAAGGGAATACATTTCATTAGATTATTTAAGTCATTAGCATTGCAAGATCACAGGTTAATGTAAGGGCGAGCTAAGCCATTCCAAATACTGCACTTGGTCGTTCGATAGGGGGACGGTTCGTGCTGCTTGTGGATGACGCTGCAGTTTCATCCTATGATATCCCATATGTGCTCGAGTGGAGACAGATCTGGTGATTGAGCAGGCCAAGGCAACATATTTGCACTCTGTAAAGCATGTTAGATTACAACAGCGTCGTGTGCGAGAGAGTTTTCCTTTCGGAAACATCCACTAGAATTCTGCTCATGAATGGCAACACAAAAGGTCGAATCACCAGTCTGACGAACATATTTGCAGTCAGAGTGGCTGAAATAAGCACGAGGGCGCTCCTGCTGTCATAAGAAATGTCACCCCAGACCGTAACTCCAGCGGTAGGTCCAGGATGTCTAGCACGCAAAAAGGTTGGTTGTAGGTCTTCAGATGGCCCGTTCTAAACAACAGCAGGACATCATCGTCACCGAGGTAGAACTAGTTTTCATCAGAAAACACAGAAGACTACACCATGCTCTCCTATTAGCTGTCGGCTGACACCACTGAAGCCACAGGTGGCACGCTACGGGGCGTCTGGCTCGGAGCTGTCCCTGACGTAACCGATTTCGATTTGTAACAGTTCGTTGTGTCACTCTGTTGCCAACTGCTGCTCAGATTGCTGCTGCAGATGTAGACCGATGTCCAAGAACCGTACGTCGAACGAGAAGTTCTTCCTTGTCAGTAGTTCACGTGGTAGTCTGGTGCCAGGTATTCTTGCAGCCGTACATTCTCGTGACCACCGCTACCAGCGTTCATGAACTGTGGCTACATTCCTGTAAGGCGTTTGTGCAATATCGCAAATGGAACATCCAGCTTCTCGTAGCCCTATTGCACGGCATCGATAAACCTCAGTGAGGTGTCTATAATGGCCACTTTGTCGCCTCGAAGGCATTCTTGACTAACATCAACTCATCACAACCAGTCTCAAAGGTAACAAACGCAGACGACCATAATAGCCTGTATTTAAAGCAAACCTATTTTGCGTCTGCAAAGTGACGCTACTGGCGCTAGCCCTAGGTGACTGGCGTGAAACTGGATGAGACATATAGACATCATATTTCAGATGTAGGAACACGTCTACAAACTATCGTTCATGTTGCACAACTCGTTCTTACACCAAGAAGGCTTTTTTTGTCAGTGTCTGAGGAATATGAGTAGACCCAATATTGAACATTTTTCTACCTCTGCCCCTACTTAACCAGAGTTGGGGTCTGGGGGCCTGCTCATAACGAAGCAGAGCTAATCTACTATATACACCCACCACCCAGACCCATCTGATCTATGTCGAAAAGTGGGTCTTGGCTTTACAGTGCGTTTTCTAAAAATAGGGCAACATAACATTGAAATAATTCCTGTTGCTAGTTTGGCTTTTCAGGGTTATACTATTTTGTATTTAATTGTTTATAATTGTTTTAACTAAGAATATTTTTGAAAAATAGTAATTCCTAATGACCATGTAACAAGTAATAGTTCGTAAGTCAGGCGCACTGTGAATACTACGTCTACTTCTCTTGTCATAGCGTCACTTCGGTACACCTAAACGCACGTTGCTCGCAATAGCGACCTATCAGTATAATTTACGCTGGCACCGTACGTGCTTTTGCTGTCTATGGATTGGTACGACATTCAAGCTCTATTATTTCTGTCTGTCGACGTTCATACTTACCGTGCTATCTGTGTTTCTATCTTGATGACGAACGGTGAGACTTGGATGAAGGGAATCGCTCTGCTACGCGATGGCTGTTTAAATAAAGTCTGTGAGCATATATTGCGCTCTAAGATAGTACCCATCTATTCTCGAGCCATTTTAATTCTGTAATGTCATAATTTCATGTACAGGTCAACTGATGATCCACCTCTATTGAAGCCAAACCGGTAGTGCCTTTTCAATAAAAGTATTTTAACAGCCAGTGCGGATGACTTCAGACACCACGCTACTGGAGCATTTCTGTTTCCACGGTCGCCAAGAAACTGCTGGTACACGCTGAGTGCCCTGCACGCCAACCTGAATCGACCAGCTGCCTATGAGACTACTTCATAGGTTTCTTATCACGATGCTGCATTTGCAACTTTTAAATATGTTTTTCATTATCATATACAGCATTAGCGACTACACAGTTCATCACTCGAGAACAGAAGTGTTTATTAGGACAAGAAACGAAATTACAATGAAAGAATACAAGCAACATAACTGCTCATCATTAATAACTGAATAATAATGTGCTATGTTTTAGCTCACCAAACAGTCTCTTTATTTCCCATAAAAATTGACAAGTTTTATTATTTACTTGATCCTAGATTTATGAGAAAGTCTCGTAAATACCGCCGCCCACCAGAAGTTAAGAATTCTGAGGGGCAAGAGTTCTTCCTCACTTGGAGGAAGAGCAGCCGGCGAACATCGGGTAGTCGCACACTTTGTGCTCCGCGTCGAACTCTAGGCCGGCGGGACAGTGCTTGAGCGCCGCGACCCCCTTACCTATGCACTGCAGGAAGCTGGCGCAGTTTCCAGGCACGCGGAACGGCTCTCCCGCCTCGGTGCACTCCGAAATTAGTATCAGCACCTTAAAACGGAAAAGCACCATTTGGAATCCGGTATCCGTCAACCATGGAGAATAAAGTAATTATTTTTACCAGTGTGAAGTTCTTATTTTCTAGGACGGAAATGGCATTCATGCATTAGGTAAACTGGGTGATAGTATGAAATTCTTCTAGATCTTACATACGAGGTGCGACAACAAAGTAATGAGACTGATTTTCTTTGCAAGATGTGGCAACCCTTCAGGCTTGCGTAGGCACAATATCTTTGACCTTGTCTTTAAGCTGCTTCTAGTCCAAGCGGCACATCGATGCAACTGCTCTGTCGTGAGTTGCGTTGTAATAAGTTAACAGGTGTTTGTGTCTCTCGTCACGGAAATGGAACCGCATAATATTGCGCAACGGTAAGCCCTTTTTTTGCGTTAAATTGGGTGAAAACGCGACGACAACTTACGGTAAGCTTCAGAAGGCTATTGGAGAGGAGGTTATGTCAACAGCTCAAGGTTTTCGTTGGCATAAAATGTTTAGTGAAGGTTGAACGAATGTTGAAGATGAAGACGGCAGTAGACGACCATCAATCTCACGGACGAATGTCATCTTTGCCAGAGTGCGTGAACTCGTCCGATCTGATCGAAGATTATCCTTAAAAATGATTGCAGAAGAACTAAACATCAATCGAGTAACGGTTCGTCTAATAATAACTGAAGATATTGGTATGAGAAAGATTTGTGCAAAAATGGTCCCCAAAAATCTCACACCACAACAGCGAGAACACGGAAAAATGTGGCAGCCGATCTGTTAGAGCAAACGGAAATCAATCCAGAATTGTTAAGCCGTGGTATCACTGGTGATGAAAGTGGTTTTTTCAGTACGATCCAGAGACAAAACGCCAAAGTTCGCAATGGTGCCTAAAAGGATAACCCTGACCAAAAAAAGCCTCATGTCAAAGTCAAAAGTGAAATGCATGCTTGTGTGCTTCTTTGATTCCAAGGGACTTGTTCATAAAGCGTGGGTGCCTCCTGGACAAACAGTTAACCAATATTACTACAAAGTAAATTTAGAAAGATTTTGTAAAAGACTTCTTCGTGTCCGTGCCAACATTGCTGATAATTGGCTTCTGAATTCCAATAATGCACCACCCCATACTGCTCTGTCAGTACAGCAATTTTTAACCTCAAAACAAATTGCAGTACTACCACAGCCACCTTATTCACCAGATATCACTCCGTGCGACTTTTTTCTATTACCAAGAGTCAAAAGGCGTCAGGGGACACCGTTTTCAAACAACACAAGATGTCCAAAAAGCTGTGACGAGGCTATGGAGAATATTACAGAAGATCAGATCCAGAAATGTTACCATCAATGGCAGAAGCGCTGGAAAAAGTGTGTGCAATCGGAAGGGAACTACTTTGAAGGAGACGACACTAAACTTGACGCTAAGCAACATTTTTTGTCACATCAATCTCCTTAATTTACTGTCGCACCTCGTATGAAGGAAAAAAACCATGAAATAAGTCCATGTCTTCGAAAGAAAAAGAACTTTCTTCGTACATTTCACTATATGCGCTGACGCCTACGTTGTTTTGGCCCAGACACTTTAAATGATAATGGAAATGGCTTTAAACCATGAAATTTGAGGAATTTAGAACACAGTCCACAACGGTCACCACCTGTTTTCCCTTCCAACCTTCATGGCATCTTAACATATTTGTGGCAAGGAGGCGTTTTGAGCTCCAAAAAGCTGTTATGGTAACCATCGATTACTATCTTCATGGTCTAACTGTATCGCTCTTCTGGGCCGCAGTCTACTTGCGGTGTAGGCGTTACACTCATGATGTACCGGTACACAAATATACTTTCTTATCCTGGGAGACACGAACCAGCGTATAACCGAGCATTTTCATTCATTACCTTAGTTGAGTTTACAAGTACTGTTTGTAATATGGAAGCGTATCGGAGACTGAACTTGGACTGAACTTCGTGAATCCATTGTCCTAACTCGGAGTCAGATTTGGTTCCAAGCGAGAGCTATATTTTAGCTGCACAAAGAGGTTATTCCGAATTACGGCTCATAGAAACTGTGTAAAACAATCCAACAACTGAGTAAGAGTACAAAAAAATTCTGTTGCGGTATAGATCTCTAAGAACACAACCGACAATGGGGCTTCGATAAACGTAGGGCGTCCCAGCAGAAATGTCAATATTCAGGGATATGACGGGATGAATTATTCGAAGTAAAAATGACAAATAATCCTCGAGAGGTATGAGCACTTCTTCATCTTCGATACTGTGAAACAAATTTCTTCTATTGCTAGATCTCTGCTTTCCATACTTTGATATGTGGTATTATGGACCACACAAAGAATAAAGCTCTAGGAAACACGAGCTCAAAATGTGTACTTCAAACGCTATGAACACCTGTTCATCTTCGCTAATGTGAAGCACATCTCATAGTTCTTTAGGTATAGATTTGAGAGGCTCATGTTTGCTAGACAAATTTTTCTTGTTTTGGTGCATACTACCTCTTCTCAACATATGGAAAGCAAAGAGCTTGCCATAGAAGACTTTTCTTTCACGGCACTGAAGATGAATTACCGCTCATACCTCTTCAGTGTGGATTTTAGAGCCTATTTTTACTAGACATTTATGGGTCGTACGATCCTTCCTGCTGTATCACTGAATATTGAGCTTTTCTTATCGGACACCCTGTGTAAATATCAACTTACCGCAAAATACAAAGTTTTTCCCAGACGCCTCGATCTTGGCGGTGTGTGAGCTACCTATTTAATAGGATTTCCGTTGGAAAAGTCTCATTTCGAATCTATTCTGTGTCTGTTGAAAGATGTGAGTTGTTTGAAGCACTGCTGACTCTATGCTGCACACGAAAAGTTACAATTACTGATCCGGTCTCGTCTCGCGTAACGTACATATGTTTAAAATATAGCTACAGTGTAAGAAAACACGGATTTCCACGGAAGCAGGTTTCGTTTCTGGAAGAAATCCACAATCTACATACTCAGTTCGCCTTCAGAACAGGTGAGACACCTAGCAATATTTTTAAAACTCGGAGGGAACAGGAGGAATAACATTCTACGTTTTGAAACATTTGAAATGATGGATGCAACGACATAAGGCTGATAACTGCTGTCGAGAAAATTTCTTACCACATCGTCACGTTTAAGGGGCGCTGCATGGCTAACAACAAACAGCGAAGTTAGCACGCAGCTCAAAGTCAGGAGAACACCTGCAAAGGAAATAAAATTTGCAATTCAATTTCTCACATGTAAACGTGATCTTAAAATGTTAATTCCAAATACGTCTCTTTCTAAGTAGATATCTCAGTCGGGTAGTCAATCTTTCTCTCTATACTCATGGCAGTCAAATAAATGAATTATCAACCTGTTTACGAGTGGCCTTGGTACTTTGAGAATGACGTAGATATTGCTTGATAAATGTGCATAAATGAATAACGTTTACCTTAGTGAAATCTGGAAATTACTTTAAAGAGATTCATTATTTTATTGATAATTGTAATCGCAGTATACTGAAAACAGAATGGAACTGAAGGGAATGTTCTCTGATATTTAGAATAACGGCTGAGACCACTCAGAAAACGGAGTGATCTGCGTAGGCGTCTCTATCGTCTTTAGTCGTTATTTGGTTCACAGACGAAACCTATTGTCATATGTAACACAGTGTGATAGAAACTAAGGAATTGCTCATTAATAAAACCTTAAACATCACTGAAAATTTTCCATTGGCTGCAGATGTACAAAATTAGATGTACATGAACTTTATCGTCAATCAGATATCTTGGCTGATTTTTTTGCATTAATTTCATTGGACTCTGCTTTACAATTTTCCGTTTGCAATGCAATCCCATTGGTTACTTCAAACAGTGAGCTTTATGGTACAGGTTCAATTGGGAGCTACAGTCTGAAATAGTGGTCCAACAACTGAAATTGGTGTGTTAACTACTTCCTTATATTGCGATCAAAACAAATAAAGTAATAGCCAACTAGTATTGATTTGCTGTCTCCTTAACTGACTCTTACCTGGTGTTACAATATTCCTTTGCCAAAATTTTAAAACCGGCACGAAGTGTCAATTGTGTGAAGCACAAAGATCGTATAGGAAAAATGCTACCGCCACCGTCAATATTCTCTTGACTTATCATTACAATTAATTCTTTTTTTCTTTATAATGGATAAGTTCAGAACACACTACGGTTGCAAGAGTTCCATTGATTATTATTGTGTTATAGCCTTGCTCAGAGTCTGAGTGAATCAGTGGCAAGATAACACAAGGCATATTCCAGAGTCTCATAAAAAGTTTCTAAGAAGCGTTGGAACCCTGCACCAGTAAAGTCTTGGTTACAAAATTTCGGATAACCAAACATGCGTTGAATACTTCCCTCGTGTTGCAGTTTATTAAGACAGCGGCTTGCAGCTGGCATGCTCTGAGAACTTACCTCTCATGATGATCGTTTTCTGCATTCCATCTGGTTGACTCGCTCGATTTTGGCGAGCTTAAATATCCATTTTCTGCATCACGGGTTCTGACCGAGTTGAACAAAAGCACAGATACCGAAAGATAAGACTTTCGGTTTTAGACCGACAGATACAGTTATCTTTACTGTTCGAATATGTCAAAAGCCACTTAATGCTTCATAACACTTGAGAGCGCGAAACAGCCCTATCGCAAAAGTGTTGCGCAAAAGGACGTGGCGTTGATTGTATTGGTGATGTATTCTTGGCGACACTGACTCACTCGTTCATTCCTGTACAGTGCCGTGTTCATAGTTGAGCAATTACACGAAGCGTAAAGATGTAAAGGTTCCGTCGAAAAGTCCTACCGTATTTCAAAAGCCGGTTACATGCAAAAAATGCTTTTATTTGTGAACTACAAACTCTCTGCCAGTTTACCTTAGTTGGTTGTAAAGTGAAGTCCTCCATTGCTGACACTTTGACAAAGACTTTCCCGGAAGAATAAAAATCACAAGGTGCTAAATCGGGTGGCCTTGGGGGCCAGGTGACGTCTCCTCACTACGAGAGAAGACATCAGGAAACAACTCTCTCAAAGTTTCTAACGGACGCCGAGAGGCGTGAACTGTGGCTCGGTATTGTAGGATCCAGACCCTTCTGTTTTCATGGTCCCCAACACACTGGTTTAACTTTGGACAGAGGCAGGTTGACTTAACCCTTATTGTTACTCCATCGTCTTCGAAAAAATGTAGACCCCACACACCTAACTCAGCAACGGCACGCCAAACGGTCACACAATGGCTGTCAAGTGATCGCTGCTGAAATTCCTGAGGGTTTTCGTCAGCCAGCAGATCAAATTTTCTTTATTTACAATGTCTGATAAGTGTAAATGGGTCTCGTCAGAAGAAATCAAAACAGCACCTGGCGGAATATTCCGTTGAATTTAGGACACAGAGTCTCTCTCACTTCATTCCTGGGTAACCATTATTTCGTAGAGTTACATGTGAAGATCTCTTTGGCGATAGTCCTATTAAGAAATAAAAAATCCCAGGACAGCTGCGTGTTTAAGTGCTGCAAGCTTTGGAGAGTGCTGGATGGACATCCTCAGTGTTGTTATAGCCCAAGGTCGGCCACTGAATTCTCTTTCCGGTGCACTACCTGACGATCTAAACTTTGATACCCAACTGAGCATTATAGTACATGTTGAAAGTACCGCTTCGGATGTGACGTCCGTTTATTTAAAACACGACCGGTCACGGGCTCTTATATGCCCATCATCAAATGTTATAGCTTTGTACTGTGACAACGAGCGCCGCGGTGGGCGAGTACAGGATGCAGTGTATCAACAGCGAGCGCAGAGCACAGAGTCATTTCAAATAGTTTTATAAACATTAACAGAATCACGTTGACCAAGTTGTAACCGAATGTGAATCGCTCGCAGAGTAGTAATCACAGAACCACCATTACGATTTCTTCTCCACAACAAACGCACGATGCTCACTTAGCCAATCCATTGCAGCTAATGAAAATGGCACGTACACCGCTATCGATTGATACCTCCTACACATCAGTAATTACACCACAACTCACACAGCGGTCTCTCCAAATTCAGAAGGTCTTGTTTGCCGGACCCTGCACACTTGAGTATAAATATGCAGAATTTACTACGAAGGCTTTCCCGGCGTAATAATTGATAATATTCTTCTCGGGTATGCAGCCGGATCATTACGTCTTCATGACACAATATTTCCGCGCTGCACCAGCACTCTCACCTGAAGATGGCGGCCAGTTCGACCGCGGAAATATTGTGTCATGAAGACGTAATGATCCGGCTGCATATCATGCAGAATTTACTTTGGGACTGAAAATAATATTAACTTCAAGGACTTATAAACATGAATCCTATGCCTGCCCCGGTAGCTGAATGGTCAGCGCCACAGAATGTCAATCCTAAGGGCCTGGGTTCGATTCCCGCCTGGTTCGGAGACTTTCTCCGCTCAGGAACTGGGTTGTTGTGTTGTCCTAATCATCATCATTTCATCCCCATCGACGCGCAAGTCGCCGAAGTGGCGTCAAATCGAAGACTTTCACCCGGCGAACGATCTATCTGACGGGATTCCCTAGTCACACGACATTTACGTTTATTTATCAATCCTATGAAGATCATATATAAAAAAATTTAATGTCTGTCGTGTCCTCTATCTCCAGATCGATATTAAAAGGAAGAGAGGCTTAATAACGACAAGATCAGTAGAGAAGGATTTCTTGATGTGGGTGGACGTGTTTGCATGTTAATATGGGTTGCAACCTTGTTCATGAGGAGCTGTAATAGATCCTTACTTATTACCTCGAAAAGATCAAGCTGCAAACTTGGAACTTGGTGATGGCATCAGACCACCTCTCCTTACGCACTCTGCAGTGCGCCACATTCTTCCCAACGAGGAATGAATTTGATGAAACTACGTTGTCGTAGGTTTGCTTTTGGCTATTGAAGAAACGTTCCATCTCTAAAATAACCAAAACCGTCTTTCTCGAAATGCCTACTACGTAATGATTTCTTCGTCCGATGGAAGAGGAAGAATACATTGGAGCTATGTCAGGAGAAAACGGGAGGTGAGTCAAAATTTGACAGCCCAGAGAAGCAACTTGTGTGACTGTGTCCTGTGCGACATTAACAGAGGTGGTATCCCGGAGCGAAATCACCCCCTGGGACAGCTTTGCTCACCAGCTCACCAGGGCAGCCTTTGGCGTTTTCTTTAGGAGGTTTCGGCAGTGTGTTCCTGTGAAAATCTTCTGCAGCACCACAACATGGCAGCTTCACCTTGTCCGATGTTGGATATGTCTTCACCGCTTCCACTGGTGGTGAATCATGGTTTCACAGGTTTCTTCCAGCCTTTGTCAATGGGTAAAAGTGATACAAAAATGCAATCGTCGATGGTTACTAGTGGGCCAAATAAATAATCTTTGGCCTGCCACAGCTGCTACATTTTGGCAGTTGCATCGCTTCGGCTGGCCTTGTGAATGGATGTGAGAAGTCGCAGAACCCAGCTGGTAGAGATCTCAGTCGTGTTCAGAATGTCGTACAAGAAGTATATATTGCTGACACTGCCATAATGGTGACGGTCAGTAGCATATTGAACTCTGGATAGACCCCAAACATCCAAGATCGCTAGTAAAGTATTTATCTAGATGACCGATTTCGGTAAGAATATGACAACACAGTCTTACAGAATACAGTCATCTAGATAAATACTTTACTAGCGATCCTGACTGTTTAGAGTTTATCCGGAGTTCATTGTATAAGATGCTGAAAACTTAATCATGGTTGAGTCGCAGCTTTCCCGCCGCTGTCTCGATTGTGACACACCGGTCTTGGAGCAGCAGGGCGTCCACTTTTATTGCGATAACCGATTCGCCACAAAGATTTTCTGCAATCTTGATTTAGAATTGTTTTACCGTATCTGACAACTTCTACGACATATAATCACTGTGTCACATGATGAATTGTTGCAGAGTTTATCCCTTACAAAGTCAGACACAAAATAATCGCAAGACACTCCATGTAGTCAATGTTCGGCCTCATTTCGTTTTGGCTCCTCTAGCGGTAGGCTAAGGTACTTTGATACGAGGATTTCTGTTTGTATCTGGACTGCAGGTGTGTGGGGAAAATTTTTGTGACTCGGAACACTGTTGAGACTTCCGCAGTCAGTCCTGTAATTAAAGTTTAATATGTCCTCTTACTCCGTTTTTTTTAAAGATGGCATACAAATGTGTTTGCAGACTTTTTCTGAATTACTCCGGAAAAGTATGGATTTTAAAAATATGAAAACAATGTTCGAAGGTACAACATGGTCATATAGGCCAACCTAAGAACAAATGTTCTGTCGAAATTTAAAAGTGTTGCAATTCAAAAAGATTGTCAATACTGTTTTTAACTCTGGTCTCACACTACTACAAACAAACAATCAGTAATTGTCATCAGATTAAGTAGAAGTACTGACTACGTTCAATAAGTAATGCGACACATTTTTCTCGTCCGATTTTGGTTGAAAAATTGTGGAATTTGTTGTGGAACATTGTGAAATGTTCACGCTTCAGCCCCTATACTTTCATGAAGACCTGACAGGTGGCGGAGCCATTCGTAGATTTCAAAATGGCGTCTGCATTGGACGTGCGTTCCATGCAGAGAGGTGTCATTGAGTTTCTTTTGGCAAGCAATCAGAGCATCGCAGACATTCATAGGCGTTTGCAGAATGATTACAGAGACACGGCAAACGACAAAGGCCCGTAGAATCTGTCATCATCATGACAAAGTCGCGCAAATGTGTCCGATCTCCTGCGTAACGACTGTCCGGACACAGCTGTGACTTCTGCAATGATGGAACGTGCGGATACTCTCATTCGAGCTAACCGACTGATCACATTAAACAACTCGCTGCACAACTGGGCGTCTCGGCTGACACACTCGTCCACCATTTGGGGTATTCAAAGACGTGTGCCGTATTCCCTCTGCCTAACAGAAGACTCTATAGAGCAACAAACGACCATCTGTGCCGATTTGTGTGTGCGTTACGAGGCTGATCGTGACATTTTTTGTAGAACTTTGTCACAGATGATGAAAGACGAGTGCATCACTTCGAATCGTAAGTGGAGGAGTGGCTCCACACCACCTTCCCTCCGAAGAAAAAGTTCAAAGCTACGCCCTCAGCCGCTAAAATCACGCCGACTGTCTTCTGGGACTCTGAAGGGGTCACTCTCTCAAGGTGCAAAGATCAACTGTAAAGTGTATAGTGCTACTCTCTCGAAACTGAAGAAACGAAATCGGCGTGTTCGTCCCCATGATAATGTAAACGAACTTTTCCTTTTCCGCGACAACACAAGTCCTCACACAAATCTGCACACGCGAGACCAGCTCACAAAACTTCATTGGATTCCTCTCATCCATTCTACAGCCTGGATCTCACACCTTTCTACTTCCATCTTTTTGGCCAAATGAAGAATGCTCTCCGCGGGAAGCATAACGTGGATGATGGGAAGGTTATTGATTCAGGAAGACGTTGGCTCCAACATCGATCAGTGGGTAGTGAATTAAGGACTGTGGAAAGACAGGAAAGGAAGGGAACCGAAGCGTTTGAGATGTGTCGCTGTAGATGGATAGTGAAAATTACGTCAACTGTTAAGATAAGGACTGAAGATGTTCTAAGCAGAATCAGCGAACAACGGAACGTATTAATTACACCGACAAGAAGAAGGGACAGTATGATGGAACATATAGTAAGACGTCAGGGACTAACTTCAGTAGTACTAGAGGGAGCTGTCCAGGGCAGAAACTGTAGGAGAAGGCAGAGATTGCAGTATACTTAACACACAATTGAGGGCGTAGTGTGCAGATGCTAACCTGAGATGAAGAGGTGGTCGCAAGAGAACGAACTCATGGCGGTCCGCATCAAACCAGTATAGTACTGATGACTAAAAAAACAGATATATAGGGTTCCCACCTCCACAAGTGGTAGATTCGGTACAGCCTCCCAGATATGGGCGGTACTGGGGCAATGTAATATCCACAGTGAACCAAATACTAACATAGGCCGAAACTAATCAGTATCTGTTCTGGCGTCCAGACCCAGTGGTCAGCGTCTAGTCACCAAGTTGGTGAGGCTGCAACAAATACGTTTTGATCTCAACAGTCAAGTCTTTAACACTTGTGATCTCCAACTGAGATCACCACAACCACCTTTAACTTGAAAAAAATCGTGATGGAACCACAGGAAAAATACCCAATACCCCAGGCCTTAATAAATATACTGGAATTTCCTGATCATCGGATCTGGGCGACCAGGAACATCATGAAACCTCTTCGCGAACACTATACTGGCACACTCAACACAAATACGCTTGTGAAGACAGGCAAATTCAAAGAGATTACGGATGATCTGAAAAAATTTCACAGCAAAATCCTCGCAATACAAGAGCTGCGTTTCACAGACGAAACCCTCGTCGGCACAGAAATCTACATGATATGTAAAGGAAATCCTGCTCTCAGAAGTGCAACATCCACAGTTTTTGGCACGTGATTTGCGGTTCACAAATCAATCATAGACCACATCCTACATTTCAATTCAGAATTCGAAAAGACCTCTACAATAACACTCAAATCAGGAAACAAAAGAAATCGAGGACTTCTGGAGAGACATGGAAGAAATAACAAATAAAATTTCGAAAAGATATGTAAAGACTGTATCAGGGAAGAAGTGCAAACAAATCACAGGTCCATACACAACACATACAGGCATCAAGAGGTATGGGGAACATCTCACAGTTTACTATCAAAATTTTCACTTTATAATTATGTCAACGCAGTTTCTAATTCCAGGACGAAAACTCACAACATGGAAGACGCCCAAAAACAGATTGGAGAATTCCAAATAGATCACGGGGTCATAAGAAAGAAAAGTACAAGAGAATTTCTGAATGTGAGAACACGTAAGGGAGTCTTCGAGTCCAACCATCACTTTGTAAGTAGGCTGTTTAGGTTTTTTTATTGGTAACGCCACCTCTGTATGAAAATCACTGGCTCTGCTGTGTGCAGTCTGTGGCTGCTTTGCATTGTTGTAATACTCGCCATTGTAGTGTTAGGCAGCTGGCTGTGAACAGCGCGTAGCGCTGCGCAGTTGGAGGTGAGCCGCCAGCAGTGGTGGATGTGGGGAGAGAGATGGCGGAGTTTTGTAATTTGTCATGAACTGCTATATATATTATGACTATTGAGGTAAATACATTGTTTGTTCTCTATTAAAATCTTTCATTTGCTATCCCTATCAGTAGTTAGTGCCTTCCATAGTTTGAATCTTTTATTTAGCTGGCAGTAGTGGCGCTCGCTGTATTGCAGTAGTTCGAGTAACCAAGATTTTTGTGAGGTAAGCGATTTGTGAAATGCATAGGTTAATGTTAGTCAGGGCCCATTCTTTTGTAGGGATTTTTGAAAGTCAGATTGCGTTGCGCTAAAAAATATTGTGTATCAGTTTAAGCACAGTCTTGCATAAATTGTTTTAAAGGGGACGTTTCAACTTGCTACGAGTAAAATTTAAGCCACTCCCAAGAAATAGGAAGACAACACAGAACAGAATTATAAGACCGGACCCAGAATACTTGAAGATAAACAAAGAGAAAATTATTGAAGTAATTAACAAAAGGTCAACAGAAAATTGGACAGACCTCGCGAAGACAATTCAGAATGCCTTGCGTTGCGGTCAGCCTCCTAGGTAACGAAGTGTAGATGGTGGAACGCAATTTGTGATCTGCCCACTGAACGTAGAATCCAGGTCTGGAAGATGTTTAACAGTAACAGAACAACAGAAAGATGGCAGGATTTCCACGAAGTCCAGAAACAATCCTCGACAGATATTAGGAGAGTGAAAAGGACATATGACAAAAATAGATTGGATTAAATTGAGGAATCTCCTTCAAAAGAAAAGACGGATCTCTGGAAACAAATGATAAAGGAAACTACAAAATTCTTAGTATTTATTTTGATAAACACCTCAATTGCGAGAAGCCTAAAGAAAAACTGCACTTCACGAAAGCAGTACCAAACCCAGATTCGAACCGCCTACATTAACAAATGATAAGAAATCATAAAACAACTTTTTAGCAGAACCCCAGGAGAGGACTGTATTATCTCCGAGATCTGGAAGCTCAAAGGTCAAAACATCGCAAAGAAAATCCGTAAAATTCTCACAGAAATTTGCAATAAGAGAAAATTCACAGGAATCGAAATGAGCATTCATCCATCCACGCTACAAAATCGGCGACAAGACGGACCCTAATAACTATGAACACGTGGATTTACAGCAGGAAAAAAATAGTGAGGCAGTGGAGTCTTTAGTTAACGGGAGATGTTCGGATGACATGATAAGAGAAGTAGTGACAGACCCGCAGTCCAGACTAACGATCTCGATGTCACTGTGAACATAAATGTGAAACAAATTCAACTCTTTACAATAAATCAATTTTTCTCTGGAATCTGGTTATTAAGATTCGTAACATACTTTATGCTATCAGGAACTGACTGCGAGATGGATGTCAAAAGAGCTAACGCATACCTACAATTATCACAGAGTGAAATATTTATTGAGCTTTTCTCAGTTGCTTTTACTATGAGGGAGATATTTATACTTCCCACAGTTGATTTTAAAACGAGGATAACCTACAACAATGAGCCAATATGCGCTAATATCTCGAGCTGGTGTTTTTACTTCATCAAGTTTTAGTGTTACGTTTCATTAAAATCATTGTTTTGTCTGCCGGCAAACACATACAAACGATTTTGGTGCAATATTTACTCTATACTATAGAGCCGCGGAACCGAGGTGCATGTATAGAAGGTACCCCCTCCACCTTTTCTATACGCTTCCCAAACTCGTGTTCTGCACACAGGCGTCACAAGTGGCTGCGAAATAATACAAAAAGAAAATATTCAAAATAATACTATGTGGAATTTCAGCCTCACGATGTTAATGTGTTCTCGTCTAATTAATCAGATATTTTATGCATCTCTCGACAATTTAATAATTGATTTACTCTTATTGAAACTTAGTGAGCGCTTATGAGCAACTGATCAACGTTGATATTTACGCACATATCATGGCTGATTTATTATTTAAACACATGGGACTAACGTAGAATATGCAAACGCAACGAACTGGTAATGAATGTTCAAATGCAATGGTCTGAAGATCAATAAACAAACGCAACAGACTATTAAAGACTTTATATTTGACTGTAATGAAATGCAAGTATATGGTCCCAGAGACGTCTTCAAGTTTCAAACATTTATTATGTATATATACAGGGCGAATATTAATACAACCGACTAACTGCAGGGACAGATTCCTGACTGAAAATAGAGGAAAAATGTTTTTATGAGCATATGAACAAGCGTCGAGAAATGGACGGTGTGCGTTCAGTGATAACATATCGTCTCGGAACACAGTACAGAGCTACATCGCATCCACGTCACAATAGATGTTCAAACTGGCGTCCATGGGATGCAATGCGCGCGATCACATGTCGAATCATGAAGTACCGCACTCTTTCGCACATTCCGGCCTCTCTCTGAAGAGCGTCATAGACGTCGTGAACACGCTGATGAAGGGTGTGCACATCAGGAACTTGTTCATCGTACGTGTTTCAGACACCCTCAGGGGTAAAAATCGAGGGGCCTCAAGTCCGGTGATCAAGCAGGCCTATCCAATGCCTGGGCGAGAAGTGTGTTAAAGTGTCGGCGTACACTAATGCGTCGGCCGAAGTGGCCGTGCGGTTAAAGGCGCTGCAGTCTGGAACCGCGAGACCGCTACGGTCGCAGGTTCGAGTCCTGCCTCGGGCATGGATGTTTGTGATGTCCTTAGCTTAGTTAGGTTCAACTAGTTCTAAGTTCTAGGGGACTAATGACCTCAGCAGTTGAGTCCCATAGTGCTCAGATCCATTTGAACCATTTTTTTTAACACTAATGCGGAAGTGAGCTGTGCTCCGTCATGCAAAAAACCACATAACATGTCGTATTGCCAAAGGCACATTCTCAAGCTTCCCAGGCAGAGTATTCGGCAGGAAATCTCAGTACTTTGCTCTGACGAGGCGCTGTGGAATAACAACCGGTCCAAGTAGTATGTGGTTGCCAAGAAACCCTGCCCACACATTGATGCTGAACCGATGCTGATGGGACGCCTCATTTATTCCTCAATGATTCTCTTTAGCCCACAGATGACGATTATGCATATGATGCAAGTTCTGTAAAGGTTGCTTCGGTGATAAAGAAGGTAGATGGCAGAAGTCCCATAATTGTGATGATCCGGTGCAAGAACCACAGATAAAATCCTTCCCTTAGAGGCAAATCCACTACTGATAATCCTTGCACTCACTGCAAGTGATAGGGATAGTAGTAGTTGTCATGTAGGCTACGCATAATCGTACTTCCGTTGGGGGGGGGGGGGGGGTGGCATTTGCTGGAGATTGTACTTCGGTTCATCTGCAGAACCAGGTCCTCCAGATCTGATGTAAGCACAGCTCGCAGCCTTCCTGCGTGTTCGTCTGTCTGAAAGGACCCTTGATCTTACGAACGCTCAAAAAGGGCTTGAAACGTTGTGTGATGTGGTTGGTGTTTGTGAAGGTACTTGTTTTGGTATAGCCGTCCTGCCTCTAGGCCGTTTCCATCTGCCTGGCAGTGCACAAACACCATCTATGCTTGTTCCATTAGCCGGCCGAGTGGCCGTGCGGTTAAAGGCGCTGCAGTCTGGAACCGCAAGACCGCTACGGTCGCAGGTTCGAATCCTGCCTCGGGCATGGATGTTTGTGATGTCCTTAGGTTAGTTAGGTTTAACTAGTTCTAAGTTCTAGGGGACTAATGACCTCAGCAGTTGAGTCCCATAGTGCTCAGAGCCATTTGAACCATTTTTTGAACTTGTTCCCGACTTGAATACCGGACCATTCTGTTTCTTACAGTACGCTCCGTTAATCACACACCTTCAACACGCGAGAAACGGACGACACGAGGGCAGGGGAACTGTCGTTCGTCAGCACCATCTGCCGTGGCAACGAAGCATCTCCGGACACACATCTATAGAACCTTTTTTCCTCCATTCGTCAGTCAGGAATCCGTTCCTGGATTTTGTCGTCTATATTAATGTTTATCCCGCAGATATCATAGATATTTGAGATTTGGAAAGAAAACCATATAGTTTTATTTGATTGAAACGCCTACGCCTGGCTTTTGTTCGATGTTGAGGAGCCTCTGCAATATTGTTCGAGTGTAGGGGAGAGACCAAGTGGGCTGAAGTGTAAATGGTAATTTGGATTCATGATCATGAGTGATATGTGAAGCTGACATAGTGGCTAGCGCATCTGATCTGCCTAAGATGCAGGAGAACTGGATTCGAATCCCAGCCGTGGTACAAATTTTCATTCGTCGCTTCAGTCTGCGTATATACTTCTGACAACAATGAACATTTAAAATCAACAGAATTAATTTACAGTTATTTAAACAAAACGCATACACAGATAACGTTTCTAACAACATTGTACCACCGTACTATCTGATCTACGTGATACATGTTAATACGTTTTCTTTAGTTCACTTTCTTGTCTGTTTGTTTGGAATAAGTTTTTGCAATTGATTTTAAACTAACCTCCCGATGAGCTAGAGACCTGAAACTTTCAACAAAGAACTAGATTATGTAATATTAACTCGCTTTCTTCTTTGGAGTGTGTCGGAAAGTATTTTGTTTATCGCTGTCATTTCCCGATGAGCCAGAGACTTCAGACTTTCAACATAGCTCAGAACTGTACGATAATACAGTATTAACTCTCTTTCTTGTCTGGTGTCCCATGCACAACCCATCTGTTGCCAGCATTACTTTATACGCAGATAATGTGTCAGCACTGCAGTTGATGGATGGAGTGCAGACACATTATCTGCGTATAAAGTAATGCTGGCAACTGATGGGTTGTGCATGGGGATCATATCTACCCGTAGCGCATAAAAACAACCTGAAGATGACGCAATGAAGTGTTGAAACTGGTAGCTACAAAACAAAATAAAACCATAAGGACGGCTGTAGGTGTTTTTATTTTTTGTCACGATAGTAAACGGATGTCGTCCCTGAGACCTCCTGCTAAAAGGATGGACACACAAAAACAAAATTTAAAAAAATAGGGTGGCTGGCGGCGTCGACCGAACCCACTCACGCTCGGAAAGAAATCGCAACACGAAGGTGTGCAGAAATGTCCTAGTGTGGTCCCGTTACCATTGTTGTTGCTTTTGTACTAAGTGGACTCTATTCTTTGTTGTATCATTTCTACTGATTTCTCGTTTGCTTGGAGAAATACAAGGTAAGAAAACCTTCTGTTTGCTCTTTTAATTTGTTCTCTTATCGTTTCTGGTGTTTTCCAGCTTTTCTGCGATAACAGTTGCGCATCACTCTGTATCCCACATCTCCTTACCTTTCTGTACGAAGCTGTAGACAACAGGTGCACTTTCACCAAGGAAATTTTTCCATACTCCACTGGATTGGCGTCGGAGACTGCCTTACCTATCGTGCGAGCCTACATGATAATTTCATGAAAATTAAAATGGCGATCTTAAAGTAATATCATAAAGTAACTTCGTTCAAGTGTTGCAGCAATATAGAATACTAATTTTGCACTAATATTACCAATAACTTCGCATTAGAAAATGCACATCCCTGGGGCATAATCATAGACCGAGGATAGCGATATCATCAGTGAACCTTGACTTCCTTTCACCTCGAATCTTTCTCTTATTTCCGTCATAGCTTCTTCGATGTACAGCCCTTAACTCGCGAGGTGACTTTTCTGTAATGTATGCTATGAGGAGTTGTCTGTGTGACACCTATGTTCAAACTGAGATTTAAGCGATAAATCATTTGAAAATTTTCATTTGGGTTATACACCATTTACAATTATTTCCGTATTGTTTAAATAATCCTTGTTGATTTTATTACACTAAATGAAACCTGCAGCATTTTACTTCTTATCCCACAAAATCGTATGCTTTCGAGCGCTTTTTTAAACAGTAAACTTTAAAAAATTAATACAGAATTGAAAATTACATTCTGGAAACTACAGTACCTCTGTAACAACTAAATATTCACATAAAACTAAATTCCATAGTTTAAACTTCGCCACGAAATGCACTCGTTAGGACAAAAAGAAAATCTACAAAATTGACTTTCACCTCAGGGATCTACATTTTCCCTTAGCACTACCCAGAACATATTTGATGTTAACTAACACTCTTAAGTATTTTATTGGAAAAGCAGGAATGTGTCCAATATTATTGTCCTGAAGTTCTTCGGTATGATCAGTAAAATTGACACATTCCTGCGAACACTATTTGTGCTATATTAAGGAAACAGGTACGTAGTTCACGAAGGGCGGTCTAGGATATTCCAAAACGGTAACAAACAAAAAAGCGATAATGCAACCGATAGTAAAACGTAATAGATTTGGCGATTAAGGAGGATTCGCATCCGGAAAGACGACATTTCAGTCCCGCGTCCGGACGTCCTGATTAAGGTTTTCCGTGATTTCCCTAAATTGCTCCAGGTAAATGCCGGAATGGTTCCTTTGAAAGGACACGGCCGACTTCAAAGCCGCGCGGAGTGGCCGTTCGGTTTGATGCGCTTTGTCACGGACTGGGTGGCCCCTCCCGCCGGAGGTTGGAGTCCTCCCTTGGGCATTGGTGTGTGTCTTGTTCTCAGCTTCAGCTTGTTTAAGTTAGTTAAAGTAGTTTAGAAGTCTATGGACCAATGACCTCAGCAGTTTGGTGCCTTAGGACTTCACAAAAAAAAAAAAAAAAAAAAACCATGGGTAAGGTAAGTGGCGTAACGAAGCACTCCGCCAGAATTTACCTTGGAGTGCAAGTGTGAAAATTCTCGCGAAGCCTGAGTGACCACACGTATTTATTAAGGAACAGACTGAATGGTAAAGGCAAGAGGCTACGTTCTGGTCTTACACTCTTTTGAAGCCGATCCCTTCTTGGTCTTCCAGTCTTAATATTCCCTCTTGAGCGTTCGACTTACCGGGTGTTACCCGTCTTTCCCTATGGCTCATTCCTATTTTTCTCAGAATTTCGAACATCTTGCACCACTTTACATTGTAGACCATTTTTTCCAGGTCGACAGTTCCTATGAACGCGTCTTGGTTTTTCGTCAGTCCTGCTTCGATTATCAATTGCAAGGTCAGAACCACCTCTCTCGTGCCCTCACCTTCCCTAAAGCCAAACTGATCGTCACCGAACACATGACCTAAAAGAATAGTAGAACGTAAAAGAGTAAGATATTTTTTATGTTACTATGATACGATGTTAGCAGCTACTGTGTGGTATGTATGGCCCTACAGACTGTATGTTTATCATCAGTAACCATTTCAGTAATGGTACTCGCAGCATAATATGAACACCGAATATCAATCAGAAGTCAAAAGCACGTCACATATTCAGTAAGTATTACGCTGAAAATTATTTGGTCGACCATTGCATTTCATTGTATTTTGCAAGTGACGAAATTCCTGTTTAATCATCGTTGCCACTGTGACGAAATGGCTATCACTCAGTGGCTGGAGCCAATCGCAACGGTTTGCTGTGACACAGGCACACAAACGTGGATTCTGGTGCATGACAAGTGTTCAAAGGTTCAAATAGCACTAAGCACTATGAGACTTAACATCTGAGTACATCATTCCCCTAGACTTAGAACTACTTAAACCTAACTAACCTAAGGACATCACATACATCCATGCCCTAGGCAGGATTCAAACCTGCGACCGTAGCAGCCGTGTGGTTCCGGACTGAAGCGCCTAGAACCGCTCGACCACAGCGGGCTGCGCCAAGTGTTCAAATACTGCAAATAAGCTCAGCAATGTCTATTTCTGTTACGACGAATGTTTGTAGCCAGCTGCATCTTCTTGTTGCATAAAGAAATAGGAAAGTTTATCTTCCTCATAGTGCTGTTATCAGGAAAGGAATGGAAGCAACAGTTTGATAACACAACATATTTAAATTGCTTCACTTAATTTTTATTTCCCTCATTAATTGACATATAATGTATAGGAGTGCATAATCAGTAGATTTTATTTCCCTTAATACGTACAGCTTTTAAGAAGTATTTTATTTTAACTGCAATCCAGATCAATAACTTTTATTTTGAATAGAGAGCCCATCAGGTTAAATAAAAAACAAAATGGTGATGTATACTGTTAGTTGTAAACTTTACCTTTGATTCTAGGCACTTTGTTTAAAATTATCTCATTTTGAATGGTATTAACACAGAACTATTTAAATTACGTAGTTATGTGGTGACGGTACATTCTGTTTCGTCATTGCA
Organism: Schistocerca nitens; assembly: GCF_023898315.1. Classification (NCBI taxonomy): domain Eukaryota; kingdom Metazoa; phylum Arthropoda; class Insecta; order Orthoptera; family Acrididae; genus Schistocerca; species Schistocerca nitens. The sequence continues at coordinate 543,490,094 of NC_064619.1, read as the reverse complement.
TCTCTTTGTATTTGAGTCGACGATCACTACCGTTTTACGCTGACGAGCAGCCGGCATTCGCAGCGTAGTCGCACACCCTCAGCTCTGCGTTATAGTGAAGACCAGCAGGACACGGTATCAGCCAGGCGACTCCGTTCTCGTCGCACTTGTAGAAGCTGCCGCAGTCGCTAGGGTTGACAAGCTGGATAGCTTCCTTCGGATTCGCGATAGCTGGACACTTGGGGGCATCGGCTGCAGGACTCGGTACTTGATCAGCTTCACCGGCTTCGGCTTCAGCGTTCTCTTCTTCTGCTGGTTCAGCAGCGTCCTCGGCCGGTTCTTCGGCAGGCTGTTCAACGGGGCCCGGCCGAGAGCAACCAGCATTCTCTGGGTAATCACAAACTCTGAGCCTCGCGTTGTACTCAAGACCAGCAGGGCAGGCATTTAGCCAGGCCACTCCAGCTGCGTCACACTTGTAGAAGCTGCCGCAGTCCTTCGGATTGGGCAGCTGAACAGCTTCTTCGGGATTCTCAACGGCTGGACACTCTGGGGCATCGGCCGGAGGATTCGCCGGTTGTTGAATTTCACCGGCTTCGTCTTCAGCGTTGTCTTCTTCTGCTTCCTCAGCAGGTTCTTCGGCAGGCTCTTCAACGGGGCCCGGCCGAGAGCAACCAGCATTCTCTGGGTAATCGCAAACTCTGAGCCTCGCGTTGTACTCAAGACCAGCAGGGCAGGCATTTAGCCAGGCCACTCCACTCGCGTCACACTTGTAGAAGCTGCCGCAGTCTTTCGGATTGGGCAGCTGAACAGCTTCTTCGGGATTCTCCACGGCTGGACACTCGGGGGCGTCGGCTGGAGGAGTAACTGGTTCCTCTACTGCGGGACTGTCGTCTTCCGCGGGAGTCTGCTCATCCTGTGCTGGTGGTGGTGGAGGTGGGCGCCAGCCACCGGTGGAGCAGCGAGCCCTCTCAGGGTAGTCGCACACACGCCGCCAGGCATTGAACTCCAGACCCGCTGGGCACTGGCGGGTCACTATCCTGCCTGATGGTTCACACTGCAGGAAGCTGCCACAGTCTTGTGGATTTGGGATCGGGCCGGTTGCGTGCGCGCATGAGACGAGTCCAGGTTTCACCTGAAACATATCATAGAATCTTCATTGCGCCACATTCACCTATTTCTCTTCAAGTAGCAATGGCAAATTGGCAGCGAGTATATTAGTATGTAATCAATTACCAGAAATCGTTCTGTGAATGAACCGATATCAAAAATCCGAGTTGTTATTCTTTGATATTGTCAGTGGCGGTGTGATCTGTTGATTTAAAATATGTGTGGATAAAAACCCCATGCCAAGATAGAAAATTTTCTTCATTGAGTATCTCTTTTGCTCACTAACGAGCCATCTTCAAAGCAATTTAGAATGCTGTTCAGTATGTAACACTCATTACATTTCGTCGTATTTTTTTATTTACCAAGGCGTCTTAGTCCTTAAAAAGACGATATGTAATGAGCGTCACACACTGAACAAGATTTTAGATTGAGCTGAAGAGGGCTCGGTAATAAACTGAAACCGGTAATCAGAAAACAAAATTTTCAATCTCGACCTAGAATTTTTGTCCACACGATTTACACGAATTTGTGGTGACATTTCGTCACCAGAAGTGTGGAACGCACCGCAATGAATGAGTTATGGTCTGCTGTCGTGAGGCGAACAGAGTGAATCTGGAGACGTGTTGCAGACCAATGAAGCAACATATCAATACATAAACACCAAGAATTTAGCCGGCCGCGGTGGTCTCGCGGTTCTAGGCGCGCAGTCCGGAACCGTGCGACTGCTACGGTCGCAGGTTCGAATCCTGCCTCGGGCATGGATGTGTGTGATGTCCTTAGGTTAGTTAGGTTTAAGTAGTTCTAAGTTATAGGGGACTGATGACCACAGCAGTTGAGTCCCATAGTGCTCAGAGCCATTTTTGAACCAAGAATTTAAAAAAAAAATGTTATTGGTTTGAGACTGGTTTGGTGCAGCCCTCCACGAATTCCTCTAAGCGCCACCCATTTCGTCAAAGAGTATCTCTTGCAACTTACGTCTTCAATTATTTGCTGGATGTATTCCAGCCTCTGTCTTCCTCTGCAGTTTTTACCCTACACAGCCTCCTACATTACCATGGAAATTTTCCCCTGATGTCTTAACAAATGTCCTATCATCCTCTCCCTCCTTTTTGTCAGTGTTTTATATATATTCCTTTCTCTTCGATTCTGGGCAGAACTTCCTTATTCCTCAACTTATCAATCCACCTAATTGCCAACATTCATCTGTAGCACCACATGTCAAGCGAAATTCAGTCAGAAGTTATATTCAGGATGTCATCACAAACAGTCGAGAATACAAGTATTACTGGAAGGTGGCTTTGGATTTCGCGTTGATACGGCATGTTTACCGATGACAACAGAGAATTGCCATTTGTAAAGCCTAAATGGTCGTAGGATCGGCCAAGAATGGTAAACTCTCTTGTGATATCTTGTGATATTCCTCATGACGCGGGCAACAAAACGCATATGCCACCAGGATAATGCATGATCCCACACTTCAGTCCATACCAGAAACTCCTTCATATATGCATGGATACTTAGTGGCCTGTCTCCCCCCCCCCCCCCCCGATTTATCAACCAAAGAATATATCTGGGAGGACGTGTAAATTCTACTAGCTTCTAGACCGAAACTTTCGTGAACAGATACAGTATGTGTTACAACGAATTCAATGGTGTGTTTGTGTTCGTATTCGGTAGGGTAGAGACTCATACTGATGTTGATGACTGGCATCAGTTCTGTAAGAAAAGATAGGTTAATCGATTACCCGTCATGTGATGCACATGATCAACATCTACATATATACTCCGCTAGCCACCAAGCGGTGTGTGGCGGAGGGCACAATTCGCGCCAAAGTCATATTCCCCCCCCCCCCTGTTCCACTCGCGGATCGCGCGAGGGAAAAACGACTGTCTGAACGCCTCAGTACCATTTCCCTTATCTTTCAATGATGATCATTACGCGATTTGAAAGTTGGTGGTAATAATATATGTTCTACATCCTCGGTGAAGATTGGATTTCGGAATTTAGAGAGAAGCCAATTTCTGTTTAGCGCGTCGTCTATCTGCAAGTGTGTCCCACTTCAAACTTTCGATGAGATTTGTAACGCTCTCGCGATGGCTAAATGTACCAGTCACGAATCTTGCCGCTCTTCTTTGGACCTTGTCAATCTCTTGAATCAGACCCAACTGGCAACGGTCCCATACAGACGAACTAACGAATTTTAAGCTATTTCCTTTGTTGTAGGACTGCATCGCTTCAGGATTCTACCAATAAACCGCAATCTAGAGTTCGCCTTACCCGTTACTTGTGTAATCTGATCATTCCCTTTGAGATCATTTCGAATAGTCACACCCAGATACTTGACGGATGTTACCGCTTCCAAAGACTGATCATTTATTTTGTACTCATACATTAATGGGGATTTTCGCCTTGTTATACGCAGTAGGTTACACTTACAAACATTGAGAGAAAACTGCCAGTCATTACACCACGCATTTATTTTCTGCAAATCCTCATTGATTTGTTCACAACTTTCGTGTGGTACTACTTTCCTGTAGACTACAGCATCATCGGCAAATAGTCTAAGGCCGCTGTCAATACCATCAAACAGATCGTTTATGTAAATCGTAAAAAGCAGCGGACCTATTACGCTGCCCTGGGGCACACCTGAAGTTAACTCTTGTTTCTATTGAAGTTACCCCGTTCAGGACGACATACTGCTCCCTGTGTGTTAGAAAACATTCTATCCAACCGCATATGTCATTGGATAGACCGTAAGCGCGCACTTTTTGTAGCAAGCGACAGTGCGGAACTGAGTCGAACACCTTTCGAAAGGCGTCAACCTGGGAGCCGGTATCTAAAGCCTGTTGTATATCATGCACAAAGAGGGCCATCTGTGTCTCGCATGACCGCTGTTTCCTAAAACCGTGCTGGTTTCTGCAGACGAGCTTCTCAGAGTCTAGAAAGGTCATTATGTCTGAACACAAAATATGTTCCATGATCCTACAACAAATTGATGTCGTTTCATAAATATTGGACACTGCTTCATGATGTAACACTTTCTATTTCCGTCAAGGATGCCCAAAGTGTGAAATATCGCTCACCAAAATCAAAGTCGACAAACTGCTGAGCCACGCTGGAACTTTTTACCACATTTGTTTCAGTAACAAGAAAGCGAATGAGACCCAATAACTTGTACAAGTGACTCTTCTACACTAAACACTTACCGCTTCTCTCGTGTGCAGAGTCGCTGCATCTGCAAAAGATGCCACCGCCGCCACCAGAGCCGTCACAAGTATCACGAGACCTGCAAAAAGGAAAAGGAACGAAACGATTAGACGGTGACAGTTCGGGTGATTTGAGTTCTGTTTCTTTACGCGATATACCGCACGTAAACGTTCGGTGTGACACCTACATGACTCATGGGCTACTGTAATATTGAAATCGATCAAAGAAATAGAGAAAAAGATTTGTGACTTGTTTCCCCAGGACCAGAATAGTGCATGTGGTCAAATGCCTTCGGGCGTCTCGTCCTGTTCATTTCAGATATGAACCTATCACCCAATACGTTCCGTTATTGTTAAGTCACCCTCCTTCCAGAGGCATTATTTGCTTTATTTTGACGAATATCTCTGGCATCTTACCAACGTTCCAGTTGGCAGGTCAGTGGAAAGGAGAGAAGTTTGGGGATTAACCGCCTCGACTTCGAAGCCTTTACAGATATAGTACAAACTCACTGCGGGCGAAATCGGTCACATCCGTTTCAAACGAGACATTCGGATATTTTTAAATTTAGGTTTCCGTGGCGTATACTGCTGACGAAAGGCTCTTGGGTCGCCAGCCAAGTGGCAGAGTTAAGGTATCGCGACGTTTCGACGAATAACATACTCACCACATTCTGGTGAAGTGTCGGATAACTGTGGATGTACGACTGTTTATGGATAGGCTGCACCACTATTATACATTATAGACTGAGAGTTCTGCAATATCTCGAGGCTTCGCCGAATACGATAACATTTGGAACTTCTGGCAGATTAGAACTGTGTCTCTGTGACAGAGACTCGAACTCAGGACCTATGCCTTTCGCGGGCAAATGGTAGAGCACTTGCTCGCGAAAGGCATAGGTCCCGAATTCGAGACTCGGTCCGGCACACAGTTTTAAACTGCCAGGAAGTCTCATATCTGTGCACACTCCGCTGCAGAGTGAAAATTTCATTCTGGTAGCATCCTCTAGGCTGTGGCTAAGCTATGTCTCCACAGTATCCTTTCTTCCGGGAGTGCTAGTTCCGCAAGGTCTACAGGAGAGCTTCTGTGAAGTTTGGAAGGTAGAAAACGAGTTAGAGGCGGAACTGAAGCTGTGGGGACGGGTCGTGAGTCGTGCTTGGGTAGTTCAGATGTTAGAGCACTTGCCTGCGAAAGGCATAGTTCCCGAGTTCGAGTCTCGGTCCGGCACAGTGTTTTAATGTGCCAGTAAGTTTCATATCAGCGCACATTCCGCTGCAGAGTGAAAATTTCGTTCTGGATGGTAACTTCTGTTGTAATGTTGCGATAGCTTAACGGTTCCATCATAGAAATTTCCATCACCCCGATATTTGCCTTAAGCTAACCGAAGAAAACGTACCTGTCGACGACACATGTCGTCTTCTTGAATGCGAGTTCAGTTCCCTAGGATGTGTGTCGCTTCGATCGTTCAAGGGCGATAGGTCATATACGCGTTTCGAGCAGTTCAATCCATTGCCGCCATCAAATCGGAATGAAGGAGAATTATTACGTTGATACAAATCATGCAACCATGTGGCCAGTGAGAATACTATACAGAAGAAATATAAATATCAGTTAGACCTTAGGGAAAGTAAGAGGAATACTGAAAATTTGTTGGAGGGATACTATTGTAACGGTATTGATTCGAAATGGCGAGAAAAGAAATGTATGGCACACGTTCAGTAAACAAAGGGATCGGACGTCAGGACGCATCCTGGGGTGTCAAGGAATTGTCAGTTTGGTAATGGAGCAACGTATGGAGGTAAAACGCATACAGCTAGCTCAAGGTTTGACAGCAATAAGCAACTTCCCAAACAATCTATGTTGCAAATGTGAAGTGGCTTGCGGAAGACAGAATAACGTGGAGAGCTGTATCGAACCAGTCTTTGTGCTCAACCCAAACAACAGAGGTCACTGAGAGTCTGTTCTGTTATTATGCCAGCCAATGGAAACAAAATTTAAGAAAAATAAGACACTGCTATAAGTTTTCTGTATGTAGAGAAAGCATTGAACTGTTCGAAATGGCCCAAAGTATTGGGAAATCTCACAAAAATTACATGAAATATGGGGGAAGAATAAGAATAGAAGACTGAAAGAGAAATATTAGGATGAAAAAGGGCGTAAGAGAGGTAACTAGCATTTCTTCCCTACTGTTCAATCCTTTTATGGAAGAAGCAACGAGGGAAATGAATGCAGAGTTCAGAAGACCTATTAAAATTCATGGCAGATGGATATAAACGACCAGATTTGTTGATAAGATTCCTGTCCCTTGTGAAAATGACGAAAACCCGTAGAACCTGTTGAATATAATGACCACAAATCACGGAATTTTAATTCAGAGTAATTCAAAGAAAGAAAAAATGTTGTAAAACATAAATGAGATTACCGAAAAAGTAACCTCAGAATCAGGTAGTCTCTCAGTAGACGAAGTGGAGATATTTTATTACCTTGCAAGTGTATAGGAAGCAGATGAGCGCAGGCAGAGACACTTGTGTCAAAACCTGTGACTCACTTTGCGAAATGAATTTCTCAGAATGTGCGTCGGCTGCACACCAGCATATGGTAGTGATTAGAGGACTTTGGGGAACCTGGGAAAGAAGAGAATGGAAACGTTAGAGGTGTGATGTTACTGAGAAATCGTGAATTGTGAGTGGAGTGTTCAGAAATCAGGTTTGCCGTGAAGTGATTAAAGGACTATATGGGAAAAGTGCAGCACTATAGCAGTAGCGTTCAGGCGCAAGTTATGTCATAAAACGACTGAACGCCACTGTCACCCCGACACAGGTAAATACTACTCGGCAGGTATCTGTCGGTTGCGCAGACGCACTCTTATCTGATTACCACGTCGTGTAATGACTCAGCCAACAGTAAACCCTTCCTCTACTGCACCACAGGCCAGCAACAGCGTTGTTAGTAGCGCACTGACGGACAACGCGCATTAAGTCTTGTCAGTGACCTCTAAGAAGCGGCATGTCTAAGAAACGAGAGTTCTGAAACTGCTGTTGGTTCCTTGCGTCACTGTCAGCCGGTGTGGCCGTGCGGTTCTAGGCTCTTCAGTCTGGAACCGCGTAACCGCTACGATCGCAGGTTCGAATCATGCCTCGGGAATGGATGTGTGTGATGTCCTTAGGTTAGTTAGGTTTAAGTAGTTCTAAGTTCTAGAGGACTGATGACCATAGATGTTAAGTCACTGTCCTATGTAAAACATATACCAGAAGTGCACCTGACAGGTGTGCCCGAAAGAAGGATGTTGGACAACTGCCATGTGTGGACCACTCCGAAACACGTTGTCCCTCACAAGTTAAAATCTAAAGCCGACCACACCAACAGCTATGTTCGGTACGCGCTTCGAATTTTTACGTCACAGTATCATCGCCATCAGCGGAGCTTCGCGAAAGTCACTCCCGTGGTATCTTCCGACGGAATACTCGAAGTTCTGGTTCCCTATAATTTGTTGTCGCTCTATGCTTACGTATTCTCGTGCACAGAGTCTGACTTACAATGTATCTACGACAACCAGATGAACAGGCTGCGGCGGGTTCGTCATTGCACGTGACCCTGTTGGTCTTACGAGTGACAGCAACAGTCTCCAGCAGGGAGCGAGTAACTTTTTCAGACGAGTTTAACAATTCTTAGATGCGCATTTTAATGCAGGCAAGCTTTCCATAGCACACGGAAAAATTAAGACCTTCAGTGGGTACCTTTCCATTGACGGATTGATTTGTGGTGGACCCTGAACGGAGCCGAGCGTTCGCGAAGCACGGCGAACAAGGCGATTTGTGCGATGTCACAAGTTCGTTGTGGGGCCCGTATCTCTTGTGGGCCCCGGTGAGTATCCAGTGACGGTGGGGATCATTTTGCTCACGCACCACCTCGGTATCATCTAATTTAAAAGAACGAATAGCTAGCGTTGCAAGCCACATTTGTTTTGTTGGTGTTTATTTAAATATACAACTTATGTGGAATGGCTAACATGTTACCTTCAAATACTGGTAATATGCGTTTCTCGGTTATCTGTCCAAGAACTCTCGCTAATAACCACTACACTGCGTGAAAATATTGACTAAATGTCAGTTTTGGTGGATTATAGCGAAATACCATCAAAAGGCTGATTAAAAAGGTTAAGCGTTGTATTTCCGTCTTCTGTGTCCACAGCTATACCAAACGACGACACGAACTTCCCTTTAGAAGCTGTCTTTTCGTTAAAATTTACTAATATTTGCTTTGAACTTTCACTCCGTGCCGTATGTACTAGCACAGGCTGTTGTAGAGAAACATGAAAAACTGCGAATTCTGTACACTAGACAATGGTGGTTACCCAGCAAAAAACTAATTAAGTGTTGTAAATAAACAAAAGAGACCATTATACTTAAATATGATACATTTTGGGGAGCAGAAAGTGACTAGTGGCTCGGAGTGCTCAACAATGTATTGATTGAATAGTAAAATATAAGAAAAACTCATCTACTAGTACAAACATTCTGACCGTAGTTCGTTATTACTAACTCTTAAGTATTGTAGTCGCTGAAAAACAACTGTAGAAATCTGTGGTACACTCTACACCGTATACTACCAAGTGTCCTCAGCGAAAACAAATAAGTGTTGAAGCAGTGCACTTTCAGGAACTTTAGTCTGCATTACACTGCTCCTCGTCAAAATAACTATGGATTGCGAGATTACTTGTAGTCTGAGGCAAGAAACATATTTCACGAGAGGAGCACTTCTCCTCTTAGCGTGCCCTAAACAAAGAGAGCAAAGGAAACGAAACGCACTAATGACTCCGTCTTGATGCCACACTTAAACATAGGCTGTTTCCTTCTAACGAACAACAGTATCAAACTTCGTCACTTTTACATCGCTTTTATTACATTTTATTTTTTCAGTAAATCTGTGACAGAGAAAGGCAAGCATAAACTCAGCTTAAACCACACAGAAACACTGAGACACACTGAAAGCTGTGGCAACGGTACTCACCTCCCATGTTGTCAGCTGTCGTTCGATGAAGGTGGCTCAGTGTCGCTTCGCGTACGCTTAAATACATGTCTACTGTACACGTGCTCTCCGCCGGATTCCGAGGTTTGTGTTCTGGGAACGACGGGCTTCGTCGTCACAGATTATACTGTGTTTAATACTATTTAATCCCTTTATCTAAGCATCCGACGGCAGTGACTGATCTCGCTTGAGGTTTTGTACCGCCCACTGTACGCCGCACCAATAACAAATTTCACATTGCAACCGATAACATAGTTTCACTTGCATTGTTTCTGAATGCGTAAGAACACCCAAATTATGGCTTAGGAGGCATCTGACTCTTTTATTACGAGGGCTCAGCCCGATTAATCCAAAGTTCTAAACCTTTTTGATTGTCGGAACAACAATTCACTTAATGCACTTTCCTTTATGCAGCGTCGATACTCATATACGAGGCCTGTTCAGAAAGTAAGCTCCGATTGATTGCCAAATTGAAACCACAGTGAACATCAGAAATGTTTTACTTGTAACAATTAGCTACACCTTTCAGCTACTTCTCTACGTAGTCGCCGTTCTGACTTAGACTTTTGTCATAGCGTTGTACCAACTTTTCAATAGCCTCATCATAGAAGGCAGCCGCCAGTGCTTTCCGCCAATTCTCCACGCTGGCCTACACCTCGTTGTCTGTGTCAAAATGTTGTCTTCAAAGACAGCGGTTCATGTGACCAGAGATGAAACCCAGGGGGAGACAATTGCGGACTGTATTGTGGGTAATCTCACATTTCCATTTGAAAACGATGCAGGAGCATCTTCATTGCCCCTGCAGAATGCGGCTGAGAATTGTCTTGAAGAAGAAACAGCACGACAGTTATGTAATTTTAGCTGCATACCTTCAGGCGAAATTTCTCACCAGGCCCTCGTACTTGGCGGCAGACACTATTTTCTAGACATCTTTACGCACGCACTGCGAGCTCAGAAATGAGAAGAGCGACGTGATGCTAACTGGGGTTATACTAGAGACACTACCCAACACATCTGTGCAAAGATTTATCGGATTTTCATAGTCGTTTCCATTTCGCGACCGATCGGAGCTTACTTTCTGAACGCCCCTCGTATTTACTGTAGTATGCTTCCTCCGCAACATCTGTTACGACTGCCTCTACCCATTTTTAGATATCTTTATACATAGTCGAACGACCTGCTGTGGTGGTTAAGAAACAGGATTCGTGTTCGAGAAGAAAGTCCACGCACGTTTTCATTTTACGTGATTTAACTGCATCACTTTAGGCCACAGCTCATTTATTCGCTCATCCTGACCAACTATACTACAGTTACGTCTCTCATTAAATCAGCGAAATACAAAACCCTATTCTTACCTTCTCTGCATACACAGGCATCTGAACCAGATCGCGAATCACGTCACAGAGAGCGGCTCTGATCGATTCTTCCGTGATAGATCCTTTAACTTATATAACTATTAGTTACTAAGTGACCGGGTTGTTCTAATCAGAATCGACTGCAGACCAACACCGACAACGATAGTTCAGGTATACATGCCGACGTCGCAAGCTGAAGATGAACAGATAGAGAAAGTGTATGAGGATATTGAAAGGGTAATGCAGTGTGTAAAGGGGGACGAAAATCTAATAGTCATGGGCGACTGGAATGCATTTGTAGGGGAAGGAGTAGAATACAGGAGAATATGGACTTGGGACAAGGAATGAAAGAGGAGAAAGACTAATTGTTTTCTGTAACAAGTTTCAGCTAGTAATAGCGAATACCCTGTTCAAGAATCACAAGAGGAGGGGGTATACTTGGAAAAGGCCGGGAGATGCGGGAAGATTTCAATTAGATTACATCATGGTCAGACAGAGATTCCGAAATCAGATACTGCATTGTAAGGCGTACCCAGGAGCAGATATAGACTGAGATCACAATATAGTAGTGATGAAGAGTAGGCTGAAGTTCAAGACATTAGTAAGGAAGAATCAATACGCAAAGAAGTGGGATACGGAAGTACTAAGAAATGACGAGATACGTTTGAAGTTCTCTAACGTTATAGATACAGCAATAAGGAATAGCGCAGTAGGCAGTACAGTTGAAGAGGAATGGACATCTCTAAAAAGGGCCATCACAGAAGTTGGGAAGGAAAACATAGGTACAAAGAAGGTAGCTGCGAAGAAACCATGGGTAACAGAAGAAATACTTCAGTTGATTGATGAAAGGAGGAAGTACAAACATGTTCCGGGAAAATCAGGAATACAGAAATACAAGTCGCTGAGAAATTGAATAAATAGGAAGTGCAGGGAAGCTAAGACGAAATGGCTGCAGGAAAAATGTGAAGACATCGTTAAAGATATGATTGTCGGAAGGACAGACTCAGCATACAGGAAAGTCAAAACAACCTTTGGTGACATTAAAAGCAACGGTGGTAACATTAAGAGTGCAATGGGAATTCCACTGTTAAATGCAGAGGAGAGAACAGATAGGTGGAAAGAATACATTGAAAGCCTCTATGTGGGTGAAGATTTGTCTGATGAGATAGAAGAAGAAACAGGAGTCGATTTAGAAGAGATAGGGGATCCAGTATTAGAATCGGAATTTAAAAGAGCTTTGGAGGACTTACGGTCAAATAAGGCAGAAGGGATAGATAACATTCCATCAGAATTTCTAAAATCATTGGGGGAAGAGGCAACAAAACGATTATTCACGTTGGTGTGTAGAATATATGAGTCTGGCGACATACCATCTGACTTTCGGAAAAGCATCATCCACACAATTCCGAAGACGGCAAGAGCTGACAAGTGCGAGAATTATCGCACAATCAGCTTAACAGCTCATGCATCGAAGCTGCTTACAAGAATAATATACAGAAGAATGGAAAAGAAAATTGAGAATGCGCTAGGTGACGATCAGTTTGGCTTTAGGAAAAGTAAAGGGACGAGAGTGGTAATTCTGACGTTACGGCTAATAATGGAAGCAAGGCTAAAGAAAAGTCAGGACACTTTCACAGGATTTGTCGACCTGGAAAAAGCGTTCGACAATATAAAATGGTGCAAGCTGTTCGACATTCTGAAAAAAGTAGGGGTAAGCTATAGGGAGAGACGGGTCATATACAATATGTACAACAACCAAGAGGGAATAATAAGAGTGGACGATCAAGAACGAAGTGCTCGTATTAAGGACGGTGTAAGACAAGGCTGTAGCCTTTCGCCCCTACTCTTCAATCTGTACATCGAGGAAGCAATGATGGAAATAAAAGAAAGGTTCAGGAGTGGAATTAAAATACAAGGTGAAAGGATATCAATGATACGATTCGCTGATGACATTGCTATCCTGAGTGAAAGTGAAGAAGAATTAAATGCTCTGCTGAATGGAACGAACAGTCTAATGAGTACACAGTATGGTTTGAGAGTAAATCGGAGAAAGACGAAGGTAATGAGAAGTAGTAGAAATGAGAACAGCGAGAAACTTAACATCAGGATTGATGGTCACGAAGTCAATAAAGTTAAGGAATTCTGCTACCTAGGCAGTAAAACAGCCAATGACGGACGGAGCAAGGAGGACATCAAAAGCAGACTCGCTATGGCAAAAAAGACATTTATGGCCAAGAGAAGTCTACTAATATCAACAGTGATAACGCGCTGCTTCCTGGACTCGGGTAGGCGTGCCGGCCTAAGATCGAATCCGCCCGGCGGATTAACGACGAGGGTCGGTGTGCCAGCCAGCCTGCATGCGCTTTTTAGGCGGTTTTCCACATCCTGCTAGGTGACTACCGGGCTGGTCCCCACGTTCCGCCTCAGTTAAACGCATGTCAGACATTTACAACACGTCCGCACTATTTCACTATTTACACTAGATGCAGACAGTTGGGGTACACTGATTCCATCTTGGGTGGCAGCAGGAAGGGCATCCGGCCATCCCTAAAAACTAACATTTGCCAAATCCGTTGTAACCACGCCGACCCTGTGATCGCTGCGGGACTATGGCATAATCGAAAGAAAGAAAGAAAGCGTAGATAATCTGAGACAGTTATTTTTCTTCTGAGAAGACCGCTATTCTATTTTTCTGGACATTTCAAGTCAGAAATTGCACTTAAAGTCACATAACTTTCATAATGTCCTTCTGCATTGAGTTACAGTTAACTAGTTTTCACTGAGTACGCTATTAGTTGCTTTTGGCATTTAATTAGATTAGTTTTCACTATGTCAGATTCAGTATTTCACTAAGCTTAAAGTTTTGTTTCACAACACTGTTAACAAGCTCAACACAGGGCCAGCCAAGAGTCGTATTGCTCAGCATTTGAACATGATATCTAAGACACACGTTACACGAAAAGAGTTTTCGAAACAGTATATTCAGTATTTTCATTTACAGATAATTTTTTATAGAAAGCTTACACGTTCACCTAGGGTAGCCCTCTGGTTTTTCTATGATTACATAGTTAGTTTGCAACACAAGTTCTCCAAAGCAAGTCAGGGCTGCGCATATATGCACAAACTTTTTGTATTTTCTCTTTCAGCTATTGTAATTTCATTGCGATTTTTATGATTTTGTGTATTCTTTTCATAAATAATGAATTTGAAAATCTTTGTTACGTAGGCACACAATAGTGCAAACTGTATGAAATATTTCATTGTTAATTAGATTTTTTCCCGTGTTAATTAGGTGTTTTCGCAGATATTGCTACTGCGTAAAAGAATTTATCACTTTCGGGTTCTTTAACTAAGAATTCACTTAGCTAAACTAGAAATTTTGTTTGGTAATTCAGTTTTTCAAATTGAAACACTACGGCTAGCAACGAAGTATTCTCTCATGCTGTCAGATGGCAAATCATGTCACAAAGTAATGACTATATAATTAATGAAAAAACAAGCATAACACTCGTTACACATAATTAATTTACTTAAGATTTCTGAGAATGCAAATAACTTTCCAACAAACATGAGTTTTCTATCAGATAACGCAACAGAACAGATTCCCAACAGTGAACAAGAATATCGGAAGACGAATCGGCAGGTGACAAATCGTCTCAGTCATTCGAAATTTCGCGTTTTACCTCCATTTTATTCAATGAAACCATACGCTAGCCTACATCTGGTATTAACAATACGCACTCAGTAAACATGAATTTGGAAAGCTACAATCAAAGAAACAGCAAAACCTTTCTGTAGAAATCCGACAAGACGCTAGAAATGAATTACAACCTAAGAGGTTTGAGGCCGATCTACGTAGCCTTGATACTGAGTAAAATAAAACCTTAGTCTGTTAAGAAAGAATGTCGGTCTTAACATTTCTTCTGCAGCCTTCAGTCGCAGTTTAAAACTCCATCTTACTTGAGTACTTGAAGCGACACATTACTTCACATGTTGATGGCATCCTCATAGCTGAAAAATCGTGGGCACAACATAACCATATACTCCATAATTTGTTAGAGATTTTGGAAGAATCAGGACAAATCATCTCGTCTGGAGGTATAACACCTGATTCCGAAAATCTTGAATCATTCGATTTCCTACAACCAAAAGACAAGTTTGTAGCTTCCTTGGTTTAATAAACTTTTGTCGTCTTTCCTCAAGAGAGAAAATTCTTGCCACCCCAAAACTTTGTTCTCTTACTGATAAAAACATAATATGAGATTGTGGTGAACAGGTGAGAGTAGAGTTCCTAAATGCTGAATGCTTCAGTCCCTGCACATGGAGACGTGTCACGCGATTTTTGTTTAGCTACTGATTCGTTAAAGATTGGATTAGATAGTTATCTATTCAAAAAATCTGAGGGAACTGCTACAGATTTTGCTAGCTTTGTTCTAACGAAATCAGGAAGTATTAGTCAGTAATTGAACTAGAAGCTATCCTTTAGGTATTTTCCAAATTTCTTTTTCTCTTGTTTGGCAAACAGACTTAAGTCTGCAGAGACCATCCTGCCCAAGAATTTTTAATGTCTTCAAAATTGAATCACGACAGATTAAAACTGTATCTTCAAGTGTTCCGTTTTAATATATTTCATATTCCTGGCGCAGAAAATGTTGTCGCTGACACTTTATCTCGTGTATCTACTGGCTTAGAAGAAGGTAATATGGAAACTAAACTTGAGAAAAACTTCACTATACTGTACACATAGAATGTTGCCTTTGAGAACTTTATTGCTTGCTCTTTAAAAGATATTCCACAGGAAGAGGATAAGGATCCCGTCTGGAGATCCCTATAATATAAGTGACACGATAATAAAACCACAGAAATGAAACAGTATTAGTATTCCCTTGTATGCAAGAACATTCTCTGTAAGTGGTGTACTATCAACGACTCACTCTGGGTCTCATGTATTCGCGATGTTTGATAAACCAACTCATTTGGTACACGCATCTCAGTTAGAGCAAATAAATCTTTCGACGAACTCCACACAACCTGTTATTTCAATGACGTGGAAAAAAGAATCAGAAAAGTTTTATCTTTATGCAAATTGTTTCTAAGAGCAAAGCCACCACTGTTACGCACTGAGCTCGACTACTTTCCATGGTTCCTACAAAGTTAAAAGAGTTAGCAGCTATAAATCTTCTAGGTCCACTCGTAATGACTAAGAATGGATGTTCATATGTTTTTGTTGCCGAAGCGCTGACTTCTGAATGTGTCTCTCTCACCCCTTACAGAGAGCTGCTGGGAAAACAGCATCATATGCATTTATAAATATTTCCTACCTGTAGTAGGACACTTTGATAAAGTAATTTCGGGTAACGGTTCCCAGTTTCAGTCAGACATCTGGGCAAAATCTTTAAGAAATCACAAAATTAAACCCTTATTCATCTCTTTCTATTGACCACAAGCTAATAATTCTGAACGCCTTATGCACGAATTCAATAAACTTTGCAGGTTATAATGTCACCGACGGCATTAGAATTTCGACAGGCACACACATGTTTCAGAGCATTTTAAAAGAATTGCCACATGATTCTACTTCATTGCCTCGCCTACTTGTACGAACAGCCACCAGACTGAATCAGAGAGCTTACACGATTTACAAACTCACGCAAGCTACGTCACAAAGAGATAACAACCTTCACAATAAGTAACTTCAAGAATTGGGTAGAATGAAGGTAGAAGTCACAACACGCTAAGATAAGTGTCAAGCAGCTATACATTGGTCAGAAATTTATTGTGAAATCCTATCATTCGTCACATAAAAGTAAGCAACTAAGTCATAAGTTTTTCTTAATGTACAATGGACGTTACAGAATTCGTCGAATAGCCCAGGACACACATTAGAAGTGGAAACAATACATACTAAAAGAAGTAAATGCCTACGTCATATAACACACATCAAAGTATTTGTAGAATAGTGATTTTTATAGTTTGCTCAGGTATTATGCCATTGCAAACTACCTTAAATTGCTACTGGTAGCCGGCCGGAGTGGTCGACCGGCTCTAGGCGCTACAGTCTGGAACCGCGCGACTGCTACGGTCGCAGGTTCGAATCCTGCCTCGGGAATGGGTGTGTGTGATGTCTGTAGGTTAGTTAGGTGTCAGTAGTTCTAAGTTCTAGGGGACTGATGACCTTAGAAGTTAAGCCCCATAGTGCTCAGAGCTATTTGAACTTTTTTTTTTTCCCTACTGGTGTGGCATACATTTCTGATGTGTTATGTTCTGTATGATGTTTTGTGATTATATGACATACGAGAGCATTTTCCTGTTGAAATATCTACCGTTTTCTTTCGTAAGTAACTACACGCATTATATGTTAAGTCCATTGCAAGTCACGAAGTGATCTCCTTCTCAAATAATGGATGAATCAGAAATGACTATTCACGCGTCGTAACATGCACTTCTTTTTCACACCCGCCCCCACCACCTTCATCCGTAATTAGTTCCTACCCCTACAGCGATTCTTTCGAGACAGTAAGTCATGTGTGTACCAAGTTCTGTTGAAATCGGTCCAGTGGTTTCGGAGCAGATGTGAAACATACATAGATACATGAATAAATTTTTATAATATGTACGGATACCTTATTTAAATGAGTCGATTTTGATGAAATAAAGTCTATACAGTACCTCAAACTATCATGCTACCTGCGGAAACTCTATGAAAATATGTCTAGTAGTTATGGAGATTAGTATACTCAAAGACTAACAAACAGACATGATGGTTTTACAGAATTACGATTAGTATAGGTGTTACATTTTTCTTGATAATAACTCAGTATGACGAAAACTTAATTAACTTACTGAGTCATCATAAATGTTGCTTTGACTTTTAGATTCATGCCAAAACAATTGAAATGTTTAAAAATTATTAATATGATATTTGCAATCATAATTTTAAAATTTTATTGTTGATCTTTGTGTGTACTAATTACAATTATTACTTATACAGTGTGAAGAAATATTGCCGCACTTGGAGGTCACCATGCGATCCCTTATCCGGATTCAAGACAAAAGTGTATGTAGCAAAATCAGATCTGGTGTATTTTGAAAGCACGTGTACGAAAACGAAGAGCTCGAAACAGTCTCGCCCCGGAGCGCATTGGAATGTACAGAGGAGGCAGTACGCCGCCGCACTTCTATATTAGCCATCGTGCCTAGATGAGTATACTATTGGAGGCTCAAGTCCACATTCACCATAGAGCTATGTTTCGAGTTCTCATCAGGTTGCTCTTTTATCTTTTTAGATGTCCGTTCCCTAGTTCTCGCCCTTTGTAAAAAGGACATCTTTTGTCACATGACAATAGCGCATCACATGACAGTGGGATCCATTCAACTGCAATCATATGTCTACTAATCGCGCAATGCAAAGCTGTAACTGGTCCTGTCAACGTCATGTACGGTAGCTTCCCGATGGAGTACACAAATGATGCAAATGATGGGTACGTTGATATGCTTTTTGTGCAAGGTGCGTCTACAATCCTAACTGCTGCAACCCTAACTGCTGCTGCTCTTACTCGCGCGTGTGTCTCCAGTTCCAGATATCTACACCCATGTAATTACACGCTACTTCATACCAGCGGCCAGAAAACTGCATTCGACAAATACAGTTTTCTAAATGGCTTTTGTACGAAGTGGAAGGTCACGAACATTTCGTAAATAACATGATATGGACTGACAAATTTAGCTTGATTCGTGAAGATATTTTCAATGTCCACAACAACCATTACTGGTCGGAACACAATCTACATGTTATCCGTGAACGTGGCTCTCAGACAAGCTTTGGTTTAAGCGCGCGCGTTGGAACCGTGTGAAGAGTGCGCCCCTGTATGGTTCAAATGGCTCTGAGCACTATGGGACTCAACTGCTGAGGTTATTAGTCCCCTAGAACTTAGAACTAGTTAAACCTAACTAACCTAAGGACATCACAAACATCCATGCCCGAGGCAGGATTCGAACCTGCGACCGTAGCGGTCTTGCGGTTCCAGACTGCAGCGCCTTTAACCGCACGGCCACTTCGGCCGGCGCGCCCCTGTATCGCACTTTTTCCCAGTAGTTTGCATGACGTATTATAATACTTCCCATTTGGTACTCGGCAACAGCTATAGTTTCAGCATGACGCTGCAGTTTCACACTTTGGAACGACTGAGCGTAACTATTTAAATGAAGCATTTCCAGGGAAATGGGTTTGTGGTGGAGGTTCAATGTTCTGGTCTATATTTCTATTTGTGGGGGAATCGAGTTTATATTACTCCATCCATACATTTACACGACCTAATAGCTCGCGTGCATGCCGGTCTGACAACTGCGGTGGATGCAAGTGTGTTGCATAATATCCTGTAAAACATGCACTAGCGAGTGGCGAAGTGTTTGCAAATGAAACTTGGTCGCTTTGAACATCTTCTCTAAAGTGAAGGTTGCTAGTACGTGTATGTACCGGATCTGAGAAGATAAGTCTGGACGTAAAACCTACAGAAGCGAATTATTATGCATAGCAAATTATTGTGCTTTTTGTAGCTCACTGGATCCAATATTATTTTTTCTTACCTTTGTTTGTGTCATGGACAAAACAAAGTGGTTGTTTCCTTATGTAAGAGTTTTATGTTACGTCTTTATATTTAACTGAAAGAAATACACAAGATATTGCATTGTGGAGTTGTACACTGGATACAATTTGATGGTTTAACCGGAGAAGTATTTGGCGCCAACGATACTCAAACACTGGCGGGTCAGCATATTCGTTCTCCATGGCAATGCCTCGGCTCACTTAACTGATCGAACTGCGCCGATTTCATGTTATTCTAATCTTGGCCACGCTGCGCATAGTTAGAGCATTGTCAGAGTATCGTTTTTAAAATCACATTTCTATTAAATCTACTGGCGGGACTAGATTTAGCAGATAAACTTTTGTCCCAAATTGGGATGAGGATTCTAATACGACCTCCAAGTGCAGCATTTTTGATTCATACTGTACAAAAATAAACTAAATTTCAGTTACTTAATGAAAAAATACAGCTACCCAAAGATAGCAACAGCAGGGGAAAGAAAAAGAATACTAAACTTCACTGAGAAAAAAAACTGGAATTATGCAAGAATTAAAATCCATTGAGATTTCAGTACTGTTTGAGGCTTCTAATCCCTCATACAGTACCGGCTGGGATGGCCGAGCGGTTCTAGGCGCTACAGTCTGGAACCGTGCGACTGCTGCGGTCGCAGGTTCGAATCCTGTCTCGGGCATGGATGTGTGTGATGTCCTTAGGTTAGTTAGGTTTAATTACTTCTAAGTTCTAGGGGACTGATGACCACAGCAGTTGAGTCCCATAATGCTCAGAACCCTCATACAGCGTTCATCAGAGAGATTGTGGGAAGGAGGAGGCAACGTTCTGCGTTTATCATTCGACAATTTTAACCTGTTTACGATGACTGCGACCCGATCTGTCAATGCTTAACCCTTGTTTACGAACGTATGTACAGAAATGGAAACAGTCATTTTTACACTTGACGAAAGGAGGGCCGGCCAGTATGGCCGAGCGGTTCTAAGCGCGTTAGTCCGAAACCGCGCGGCCGCTACGGTCGCAGGTTCGAATCCTGCCTCGGGCATGGATGTGTGTGATGTCCTTAGGTTAGTTAGGTTTAAGTAGTTTTAAGTTCTAGGAGACTGATGACCTCAGATGTTGAGTCCCGTAGTGCTCAGAGCCATTGACGAAAAGACAGATTACTGTAAAACACGATTTACAATTGAAGCAGCTAGAACACGGGGAATCATTTACAAACCGGTAAATGTAGTACAAGAAGTTTACATAAAATTGTTCCCCGCAAAATTGTCCAAAATTACGCTTTGAAAGAATTATATAAAAGTGTTTGCAAGTCTCGTACAAAGATTATAAAAACGACAGATGTAATGCAATCATCGTAGCGAGAATTGGTGAACTCATCGCAATGCTCCACGATGCATAGTCTTACTTTAAGCGAAATGTAGCTCCCTTCGTCTGAACTGCCAATCGATTTACTAAAACGTAACATTTAACGCTATAAAAGAATCAATATCTCTTTAACTCTTTCCTATGTCGTTTCATTACCATTAAATATTAAGAATGGCCTACAATGAGATGAATCTAGAAATCCTTACAATACACAGATCTTAATTTGTTGACAGTACTGCTGTAAAATATTCCATACAACAAAAATGTTCTAATAGTGTAAAGAAACATATCAGAAGCAGAGAAAATCAGAAACGAGTCAAATGCAAAAGTTCGCACGCGTTTTGCTAGAATTCTGAATCACATGAAACGTCGCGTCACAACCGATAACATATGTTTGTGAGAAATGGACATATGTGATATTTTGACATCGAGATAACACTTTATTGGCTTCGCGTCTAGCACCTGTCTCACTGACGTTTTATCTGCGGCGACGCGATTAAGGATCTTCCTGCAGCTCATAGCACGCAACGCGATTCATAAGAATCAAAGCGGCAGCTTTTTTTTCAGAATCTTGTGAGAAGACTGACGTCATTGACACGTCATATATCACAGCGTCAAGACCTGCCACTATTTCGGTACAAACAGGGCACGTCATATGAATAGAACTTCCTCATAAACATATGACGTGTATCAATACTTGCAGCACTATACCCTACGTTTCTCTTGTATTTTGTGGAATAGTAATACGGGCGTCTCAATTGCACCGAAACTTTGGGTAGCTTTTCCTCGTAAACTCTCTTCATCAACGCGTCGCCGTCGTAGTGTGAAAAAGGAGACGTGTTTTGTTTTGATTTTTAAACGACCATCTTTAAGATGCTGAGAGCATCACAGAAGTACGAAAGCTGTGTGTATGTATTTTCGAAAGATTTATGTAGTCCCATAATGTTCTGTCGACTACTAAATGAATTATACTTTCTGAACGCCCTCCTAAAATACGGCTACAGTTCGCTCCTGTTTTGAGTAATGAATTTAGCACTGCCCTGCTCCACGCTTATAACTGTGATCATGTTTCTTTTATGATGAGCAAGTACAATGAGGTGAAAGATGTCATGGGATATCTCCTAACATCATGTCGGACCTTCTTTTTCCCGGCTTAGTGCATCATCTCGACGTGGCATGGATTCAGCAAAAGGTTGTAAGACCCCTGCAGAAAAATTGAACATTGCTGCCTCTATAGCAGTCCATATTCGCGAAAGTGTTGCCGGTGCAGGATTTTCTGCACGATCTGACCTCTCTCTCATTCCTATAAATGTTCGCTGGGATACATGTCGGACGATTTGAGTGGCCAATTCATTCTCTCGAATTGTCCAGAATGTTCGTCAAACCAGTCGTGCACAATTGTGGAACGGTGACCTGGCGGACTGTAATCCTTAAGAGTTCCTTCGTTGTTTGGGAATATGCAGTCCATGAAAAAACATTTGCAGTCAATGATCAGATCAGTTGGAGCAGAAGACCACTTCATTCCATGTAAACAAAGCCTACACCATTACGGAGCTGCCACCAGTTTGCACAGTGTCGAGTTGGCTACTCGAGTCTATGGCTTCGTATGGTCTGCCCCACACACAAACCCTACCATCAGTTCTTCCCAACTCATCTGATCAGGCCACTGTTTCCCAGTCGTCTGTAGTCCAACAGTCCAACATATATGGTCAAGAGCCCAGCACAGGCGCTGCAGGCGATGTCGTGCTTCTAGCAAAGGCACTTGGGTCCGTCGTCTGCTGCCATAGACCATTAACACCAAATTTCTCTATATTGCCCTAACGGATATGTTCGTCGTACGTCACACATTGATTTCTGCGGTTATTTCAGCAGCGTTGCTTCGGCGAGTCCAACTACGGTTGGTTGGTTGATTTGGGGGAGTGAACCAAACAGGGAGGTCATCGGTCCCATCCTATTAGGGAAGGCTGGGGGTGGAAGTTGGTCGTGCCCTTTCAAAGGAGCTAGCCTGAAGCGATTTAGGGACATCCCGGAAAACTTAAATCAGGATAACCGGACGCGGATTTGAACCGTCGTCCTCCCGAATGCGAGTCCAGTGTGCTAACCACGAGCCACCTCGCTGCATAGCGTTGCTTGTCTGACAACTCTACGCGAACGCCGCTGCACTCGGTCGTTAAATTAAGGCCGCCATCACTGTGTTGCCCGTGGTGAGACATAATACCTGAAATTTGGTGTTCTCAGCATACTCTTGACACTGTGGATCTTGGAGTATTGAATCCCATAACGCTTTCCGAAATGCACGGCCCTATGAGTCCAACTTCCATCGCGTGTTCAAAGTCTGTTGATTCCTGCAGTGCGGCCATAGTCCCATCGGACACCTTTTCACATGAAAAACCTGAGTAAAAATAACAGCTCCATCAATACACTGCTCTTTTATACCTCGTGTGCGCGATACTACCGCCATATGTATAGTGTCACTCTACACATCACCTGGAACGTACTAGGCGCTTGTAACAGTGATGAAAGGTTTATGGTCAGTTACGAGGCATCGTCTCGGTTCTCTAAACACACAATGGTTCAATGTCTGGCAGTTTTCCTCCCTGGGATCAGCTGATTTCTCCGCAAACAATAATGCTGCTACGGTATCCAAGCGACCGGCGAAATCTTAGGTTAACTTTGGCCTCACACTCCAGCTCGTGTAGGTCATTAGGAATACCACTACGCAAAGCGGCCACATGTGGTTTACGACACTAAAGCCTCGAAGTACAGACACTGCTGTGTACCAGAGGAGAAAAATACAGAACTTCACATCCTCTGTGAACGACAAGAGGGCCTAATCTTAATCATCGACGAGGAAAAGAAAAAAAAAAAAAAAAAAACGTGTGACGATCTAGAGCTTCACATGGATGCCAAATATACATATATACATTGCGCCCCCCCCCCTCCCCCAACCAACCGCTTCCCTAGAGCAAAAATAATATAATATGAAAGGTGGCTCTGCTCAAGATCTAGAACAGGGAATATAGGCTGAGAAATGACAGTTGAAGCACGATCCGATAGGCCCAGTGGTTCTGAAAGTTGTTTTGATTGATGTTAATCTATTCTCTTATAGAGATAATAGTTCTTCTTCAACACCATATACTGCGTTCCTTCGGTAATTGTTCTGTGTCATAAGTGGACCTATATGTGACCTTTCGACTGATGATGTTCTTAAATAGCTTTCAGATGAATGTTGTCAGGAAACATACGACAACAGACGCTACGTTCTCAAGCTATGGCTGCGAGGTTATTGGAACGAAAGTTTCCTACGAGAAGAAATGACTAATAAGTGCTGTCTTTCAACAGGCTTACTTGTTAGCACATAAATGGATCACACTGTGACATTTTAATGTACATTTAAAATAACAGTGAAGCCTTTAGTGTTGTGACATAGCCTCAGACAAAGTGTGTACATCTCTCTATCTCTCGTTATTTTCCCATTCCTTTTTCTTCTTACTCTCTGGCTCACAAAAACTATGTCATACATGACACAGTCTGTAATTACAATGTTTTCTAATCGACATTAGTGATTTGTTTTCTAATTTACTACTATTCCAGTGATGTGGAGACAGACCTGGAAAGAAGAGGTGATATTATTTACGTTGCAGACTATTTCCTATATCTGCTGCTGTGACTCAATGGGCTATGGCAAACACGTCGCATGGATATGGCATTTCGAACTCTACAAAAAAGAAAAAAGAAAAAAATAACGCTACGTGGAGAGTTCATCGCTTGTTCGTATCTCGTCTTCGGAGAATTCCTTAGGACAATTCACCAATTTTCTGGATATCGAGGCTCATTACGAACATTGTTTTGGTTTGTGTTGTTGTTTAGGATGATTCAAGCTCTTTTCTTCGTTATTCATTTTGGCTCACGTTCCTTACAGTTGTGCGTAACATTTGTAACAACATATTAATAATTTTCTCTTTTTTGTGCTTTAGTAAAACTATTTTTTTTAGAGCTGATACAACAATCTGATTATAGATGTGTTATTTCTGATGAAGAAATGACACGTGTATATGAAACATGCCTTAAGTATGCAGTAATCAGTTTATAAAAAAAGTTATCGTTGTAATAGAATATCCGTCTTTTGTCTGACATACTTCACTTGCTACTATCTCTTCATCTGTCCTCCTTGCTGTGATCTGGTAAGACGCATGTATCACTGTATGTCTCTTTAAGTGAGAATAAGTAGTCATTTTCGTTGAAACATTGAGTGATATTCTTTTATATTGTACCACAAACACCTTTGGTATCTTATACAGATTTTACAGTGGAATTGTGGGTGAATATAACTGTATGAAGACAAATAACCGGCTTGGGCGCTCTGTTTAGACACCAGGACTATCCCACTGAACTTACTATAAACTACACTAATTTTTCAGACCTGCTTGCTGTTTAATTTTAAGAACTCCGAATTGCTAGAACGAACAGTATTGCTGCACATGAGAAAATCAAAGCTGACGCGGTCGCGGAAATAAGAAAACAAGGTAATTATTCCCGAAATGTATAATATTTCTTGCAAATTGGAGATTTTTCTATTCATCGTCAATTTAGCTCTCCAGTGGAGTTAAACTGGCGACTACCCTAAGGACTAGCGAAACAGATCATTAATATGCTGTATAAGTAATTTCATATCAAACCATGTATGTTTCATGATTGTCTGATTCTTTTTCCATGTATGGCAATGACTCGTAAGTGCGACGTTAATCTCATCTGTGAGATATTGAAGGGTGAAAAATCCATTTTAAAAAGAGACCGAAATCGATTTCAAACCAATTAAATCAAGACAAAAGCCAAGAAATAAGTAGATATTAAAACCGATAAATTTTTGTGAGAAGACAGCATTGTTAACAGCTACAACGTAAGTAGACGCGTAGACCGAAACGGTTAATCATTTGAAAATTTGGTAATTATTTTGTAATTATTGCGCATATTGTAGAGAAGACCACAAGATGGCGTACACTCGTAACTAAGTGCGCAGCTTGCAGTAGTGTTTAACATTTGTTTCACACAGTGCTCTATGGTGTCGAGCAGCATCACGGTAAGTAATAATTTGTCAAACTGTATTGTACGGTAGTGTATAATAACCCGTAACAAGTTCAGAATGATGGATTCCTCACACACAGAAACAGTCAGATATCTGTAGGCTAACTCACCACCGACAATTGGAATAATATGACAGCTGGAACGAATAAAGTCACATCGTTGACTACATTGAGAAATGATGCTAAATATGCTGCTACAGATCCACGGTGGAAAGTAATATTACAAAACGTAGAGACTAAGGCTGATGACATGACTACTGTGAAACAAAATTTGGTTAGGTTGGAAAACAGTATGTTCAGAATGGAAAACAGTATGTCCACTACAAAACAGTAGACGAATAAGATGATCCTAAACTGCGATAATATCGTATGACAATAAGGCAGTATAACTCATTACTATACTACCTATACTACAACAATTCAGTAGCAGAACAATTTGGTTAACGAATACAATGATTTCACTTGTCAGGACATACAAGTTTCCAAAGCGAATGACTATCAATCCCAACAGCTCACAGAAACATTCTAATGACACACTTTTATACCAATGATCAATAGCTGTATAGCCCATTCGCAAAAAAATTTGACAAATATTTACCTAAATGGCAAGTAAATGTCCAAACTTACTCGGATCGTAAGATAGGTAACTAAGAAAAATGTTAAACGCGGTAAAACAGAAGGTTAGGAGTGACACATCCCAGGCAGTTCAGATAGCTGAGGTATGTGATATTTATCACAGTCCAGTACGCAATAATAATACTTACGTTGATAAAAAGTATTATAGGAACCAGCTGCCACAAAACCATACGACTAGGATGATGGGGGTAGAGCCAGCTTTTTCTGTTATTATGCCGAACAAAACTCTACCCAAATATACACAACTCCAAACGTTCACCTTTATGACAAAGAATAAAAATGGCAATGTCGAAAACTACAATAACAGTTGCAGTACGAGTTATTTCTTGCAGCTGTATGTAAAGTTTTTTTGGCACCCTGCGTCACAAGGCGGAAGTGGCAATTGGATGACGCGAGCGATAACGCAGCCACTGCGATACACTCGACACGCAGAGCGCGGCCTGTCTTGTATCAATAAAAGAGGATTGACGGGAACTCTTATGGTTACCATGCTCCCTTTTATGATACAATACACTGAACATGACGTGTTATACATGCTATGACGCCTCCACGAACAACGAACCACCAGAATGGTTGTGGGCAATTTAAGCCTAAATCAGTTATTTGTTGGCTTATCCCATTATTAAAAAGATTAAATGTCTTCATTAACTCAGAGTCCTTAAGATATACTTCCATGCAGTACAGAAGCAGAAAGTGAATAATGGACTCTGAAATTACAGTTGTTTATGTGTTACTTGTTCAGTTAGGCACTGCTGAATGGTCTCAAATTATGGCTGAACTAACTCAAATGAAATGAATAACGCCATATGTTGGCACTGTGAAACTTTCCTTATGTTTTGCTAAGTGAATCATAATACTGTTTTCTAAGTAACTAGAATACATTGGTGGCTAGCTTCTGTTATTCAGTAGGCACACACTTGTTGTCTTGAGTAAGAATAGGTATACAGCCACTGTAATTTTCAAGATGAGTTTGTAAAATGGAATCGGAGTCAAACAACACGGCCCAACTAGGTATTATGGTGCACGTTGGTTGAGAGTATAGAATTTTTGGGAGGGTAGAATGGATTGACCTTCCACAAGGACTTAAAAATAACTAAGGGACGTGTAAACAGATATGTAAGGACTTTTATTAAATGAGTGCCTAATAAAACAGGTGTTGTCTCATGTAGGATACGTAAGGTTTCATATCTGCCATGGCTAAATGTAAATACTAGCATTTTCAGACGTCTCAATGAATACGTAATACGGTAACAAACACCCGTATGGATTTAGATTTAACTGTGTCAACTGATAAAATTAATATGAATAAAGAGTCTGCAGCCTTGATTATAAAACTTCAAGTGACGTTCATTTACAGGTTATTTTCGAAAATAATCCATTTCTACACTATACATTCATGCAAGACTCTGACCAAACAGTAATAAAATATAGAACCAATTAAAATGGGAGTAATTTAATTATGGAATGTTATCTTGTAGTGATATGAGGATCTCTTTGATAAATATATATAAGTACCTACCTCAAGTTAACAAATGAAAGCTGTAAAAGCATTTCTAATTAACCCCGAGTGATAATCAAGAGCGGCTTCGTACCCGTGGTCTAGGGGTAGCGTCTTTGATTCATAATCAAAACGTCTTTGGTCCCGGGGTCGATCCCCGCCACTGCCTAAATTTTGATAAATAATCAGCATTGGCGGCCGAAGACTTCCGGCATAAGAAGTCAGCCTCATTCTGCCAACGGCCTTGTCAAAGAGGGCAGAGGAGTGGATAGAGGTTCAGGGCACTCTCTTGTCCTAGGGGTGGGAAATTGCCCCTAAAGGTGGAAGAATCAGCAATGATCAACGACATGAGGATGCGGAAGGCAATGGAAACCACGTGTGACGCCTTGTGACGCAAGGTGCCGACGAAACGTAACGTGTATCCACAGGACATGTGGCCTGTAATTGAAGAACTGTCATGATGATCTCTCCATTGGCAAAAGATTCCGCCATAGTGCCCCATTCGGATCTCCGGGAGGGGACTGCCAAGGGGGAGGTTACCATGAGAAAAAGATTGAATAATCAACGAAAGGATAACGTTCGACGAGTCAGGGCGTGGAATGTCAGAAGCTTGAAGGTGGTAGGGAACCTAGAAATCTGAAAAGGGAAATTCAAAGGCTCAATCTAGATATACTAGGGGTCAGTGAAGTGAAGTGGAAGGAAGACAAGGATTTCTGGTCGGATGAGTATCGGGTAATACAAAGAGCAGCAGAAAATGGTATAACCGGTGTGGGATTCGTTATGAATAGGAAGGTAGGGCAGAGGGTGTGATACTGTGAACAGTTCAGTGACTGGGTTGTTCTAATCAGAATCGACAGCAGACCAACACCGACAACGATAGTTCAGGTATACATTCCGACGTCGCAAGCTGAAGATGAACAGATAGAGAAAGTGTATGAGGATATTGAAAGGGTAATGCAGTATGTAAAGGGGGACGAAAACCTAATAGTCATGGGCGACTGGAATGCAGTTGTAGGGGAAGGAGTAGAAGAAAAGGTTACAGGAGAATATGGACTTGGGACAAGGAATGAAAGAGGAGAAAGACTAATTGAGTTCTGTAACAAGTTGCAGCTAGTAATAGCGAATACCCTGTTCAAGAATCACAAGAGGAGGAGGTATACTTGGAAAGGGCCTGGAGATACGGGAAGATTTCAATTAGATTACATCATGGTCAGACAGAGATTCCGAAATCAGATACTGGATTGTAAGGCGTACCCAGGAGCAGATATAGACTCAGATCACAATATAGTAGTGATGAAGAGTAGGCTGAAGTTCAAGACATTAGTCAGGAAGAATCAATACGCAAAGAAGTGGGATACGGAAGTACTCTGAAATGACGAGATACGTTTGAAGTTCTCTAACGCTATAGATACAGCAATAAGGACTAGCGCAGTAGGCAGTACAGTTGAAGAGGAATGGACATCTCTAAAGAGGGCCATCACAGAAGTTGGGAAGGAAAACATAGGTACAAAGAAGGTAGCTGCGAAGAAACCATGGGTAACAGAAGAAATACTTCAGTTGATTGATGAAAGGAGGAAGTACAAACATGTTCCGGGAAAATCAGGAATACAGAAATACAAGTCGCTGAGGAATTAAATAAATAGGAAGTGCAGGCCTTTGGTGACATTAAAAGCAACGGTGGTAACATTAAGAGTGCAACGGGAATTCCACTGTTAAATGCAGAGGAGAGAATAGATAGGTGGAAAGAATACATTGAAAGCCTCTATGAGGTTGAAGATTTGTCTGATGTGATAGAAGAAGAAACAGGAGTCGATTTAGAAGAGATAGGGGATCCAGTATTAGAATCGGAATTAAAAGAGCTTTGGAGGACTTACGGTCAAATAAGGCAGAAGGGATAGATAACATTACATCAGAATTTCTAAAATCTTTGGGGGAAGTGGCAACAAAACGACTATTCACGTTGGTGTGTAGAATATATGAGTCTGGCGACATACCATCTGACTTTCGGAAAAGCATCATCCATACAATTCCGAAGACGGCAAGAGCTGTCAAGTGCGAGGATTATCGCACAATCAGCTTAACAGCTCATGCATCGAAGCTGCTTACAAGAATAATATACAGAAGAATGGAAAAGAAAATAGAGAATGCGCTAGGTGACGATCAGTTTGGCTTTAGGAAAAGTAAAGGAACGAGAGAGGCAATTCTGACGTTACGGCTAATAATGGAAGCAAGGCTAAAGAAAAATCAAGACACGTTCATAGGATTTGTCGACCTGGAAAAAGCGTTCGACAATATAAAATGGTGCAAGCTGTTCGAGATTCTGAAAAAAGTAGGGGTAAACTATAGGGAGAGACGGGTCATATGCAATATGTACAACCAAGAGGGAATAATAAGAGTACACAGTATGGTTTGAGAGTAAATCGGAGAAAGACGAAGGTAATGAGAAGTAGTAGAAATAAGAACAGCAAGAAACTTAACATCAGGATTGATGGTCACGAAGTCAATGAAGTTAAGGAATTCTGCTACCTAGGCAGTAAAATAACAAATGACGGACGGAGCAAGGAGGACATGAAAAGCAGACTCGCTATGGCAAAAAAGGCATTTCTGGCCAAGGGAAGTCTACTAATATCAAATACCGGCTTCAATTTGAGGAAGAAATTTCTGAGGATGTACGTCTGGAGTACAGCATTGTATGGTAGTGAAACATGGACTGTGGGAAAACCGGAACAGAAGAGAATCGAAGCATTTGAGATGTGGTGCTATAGACGAATGTTGAAAATTAGGTGGACTGATAAGCTAAGGAATGAGGAGGTTCTATGCAGAATCGGAGAGGAAAGGAATATGTGGAAAACACTGATAAGGAGAAGGGACAGGATGATAGAACATCTGCTAAGGCAAGAGGGAATGACTTCCATGGTACTAGAGGGAGCTGTAGAGGGCAAAAAATGTAGAGGAAGACAGAGATTGGAATACGTCAAGCAAATAATTGAGGACGTAGGTTGCAAGTGCTACTCTGAGATGAAGAGGTTAGCACAGGAAAGGAATTCGTGGTGGGCCGCATCAAACCAGTCAGTAGACTGATGACCAAAAAAAAAAAATCAAGAGGGTAAACAGACTTAAGTCATTATAATTAGTAGGAGCAACCTGTGCTCTGTCTAGCAGATATATTATTATGCGACGTGATTTTTTCAACTGTGTACAAACTCTAGGGATTGATCGATGAGAGGATATGGAACAAGAAAGGTCTCTTGTCCGGAAATGCATGGTTTCCATGCTAAAGACCATTTCTTCAATCATACATAGTTACAGAAAAAGCCGCGAGGTATTAGCCGAGCGGTGTGGGGCACTGCAGTCATGGACTGTGCAACTGGTCCCGGTGGAGGTTCGAGTCCTCCCTCGAGCATGGGTGTGTGTATGTTTGTCCTTAGGATAATTTAGATTAAGTAGTGTGTAAGCTTAGGGACTGATGACCTTAGCAGTTACGTCCCATAAAATTTCACACACATTTGAACTTTTTTTTATTTTCAGAGACTGCTGTCTAATATGCGCTGTACGATGCAACTACAGTTACAGTACGAGTATGTGTTGAAAATGGTTTCTACATGTCTCAACGGATGCGTGTACGCACCATAGCGTGTCCTGTCCCACATGTTCGGATCGGCCACGCTGCATCCAAACAGTTCCAAAGGCAGCTGAATGTTCTGCACCAGTGTCTCTACATCTGGAATGGGCTCTGCATGCACGATACTTTTGAGATGGCCCCATAACCAGAAATCGCACGAATTGAGATCCGGTGAACGAGCAGGCCATGCAATGGGACCCCCTCGTCCGATCCATCGACCAGGGAAGACACGATTGTGATGCGTCCGAATGTTAACGGCGAAGTGGCTGGAGCTGCATCATGTAGCAGCTACATACCCCTTCGCATCATCAATGATATTTCTTCCGGTAGGGTCATCCACAAAAAACACCAATAGTCCCGGCCAGTTAGCCGACATGGAAGGAAGACTAGTCTTAAAATACGGTCGCCAGTTATCCCAGCTTACACATTGTGGCTCAAACGATGCTGATGATTCGCTGTCACCATGCCATAGGGGTTCTGCATACTATCACACAGATGATTGTTTTGAAAGTTATAACACTCCGTGTAAAGGTGGCCTCATCTGTGAATTGGATGGATGACACATATCCCGGAATCGTGGTTGCCTGGTGAAGAAATCAGTGACGAAACTGCTTCCGATATGGAAAATCTGTTACTAGTAAGTCCTGCACACGCTGTAAGTGATAAGGATAGTACCAGTTC
Source organism: Schistocerca nitens (assembly GCF_023898315.1). Classification (NCBI taxonomy): domain Eukaryota; kingdom Metazoa; phylum Arthropoda; class Insecta; order Orthoptera; family Acrididae; genus Schistocerca; species Schistocerca nitens. The sequence continues at coordinate 543,457,937 of NC_064619.1, read as the reverse complement.
TCATGGGGAATATTCCACACGGTCGTCTGGCTTACCATGTAATGGCGAACCAACTGCCTCATACTGGTGTGGCGGTCGCGTTCCACAGTGTTAATCACATTGTCCTCCAGTCTGGTGTCCGAACATTTCGGGTACCTCCTTCATCATTTCCTGTTTCCTGAAACGACCCTGTCTCATATAACCAATGAAACACTGTTGCAAACATTGAATGCTGAGGTTGTTGTCGGCGGGGATAGATCTCCTGATACGACCTTTCTGCCTGCCGCCCATTGGTATTTCCCTCTCCATATGTAAACACCATGTCGCCAAGCTCTCGATTCGAATCCTGAACCATTGTATAACATCAACTACTCAAGGTGATGGTTCAAATGGTTCTGAGTACTATGGGACTTAACATTTGTTTGTCATCAGTCCCCTAGAACTTAGAACTGCTTAAACCTAACTAACCTAAGGACGACACACACATCCATGCCAGAGGCAGGATTCGAACCTGCGACAGTAGCAGTCGCGCGGTTCCAGACTGAAGCGTCTAGAACCGCTCTGCCACTCCGGCCTGCAACTACAAGGTGAGTCAGCAAGAGAAGTGAATCGGACACAACAGTACGAAGAGGGCGCTGGGGCATGAAGTATGAGGAACAGTAACATCCTCTAGGACGATACCATGCATATGTAATGATAGCTGCGTGTTATAGCGTGTATTACACTGAAGCGCCAAAGCAACTGATATAGGCAAGCGTATTCAAATACAGAGACATGTAAATAGGCAGCATATGGCGCAGAGGTCGGCAACGCCTGTATAAGACAATAAGTGTACGGCGCAGTTGTTACGTCGGTTACTGCTGCTACAATGACAGCTTATCAAGATTTAAGTGCGTTTAAACATGGTGTTATAGTCGCCGCACCAGCGATGTGACACAGGATCTCCGAGGTAGTGATGAAGTGGGGATTTTTCCGTACGACAATTTCACGACTGTACCGTGAATATCAGGAATCCGGTAAAACATCAAATCTCCGACATCGCTACTGCCGGAAAAAGATTATGCTATAACGGGACCAACGAAGATTGAAGAGAATCGTTCAACATGACAGAAGTGCAACCCTTCCGCAAATCGCTGCATATTTCAAAGCTGAGCAGTCAAAAAATGGCAGCATGCGAAGCATTCAACGAAAAGGCCCACACGTGTACCCTTGATGACTACACGACAAAAAGCTTTACGCCTCGCCTGGGCCCATCAACACCGACAATGGACTGTTGATGACTAGAAACAAGTTGCGTGGTCGGACGAGTCTCGTTCCAAATTGCATCGAGGATACAACCTCGTGAATCCATGGACCCTGCATGTCAGTAGGGGGCTGTTCAAGCTAGTGGAGGCTCTGTAGTGCTGTGGGGCGTGTGCAGTTGGAGTGACAGGGGATTCTTGATACGGTTAGAGACGACTGTGACAGGTGACTCGTACGTAAGCATCCCTTCTGATCACCTGCATCCACTCACGTTCATCGTGCATCCCGACGGGCTTGGGCAATTTCAGTAGGACAATGCGATACATCACACATGCATAATTGTTACAAAGTGGCTCTAGTAGCACTCTTCTGAGTTTAAACGCTTCCGCTGGCCACCGAACTTCCTAGACTTGAACCTAACCTAATTGTAATTCCTAGGTACTCAGTTCAATTAACGGCCTTTAGATTTGACAGATTTATAGTGTAACCGAAGTTTAACTGTTTCCTTTTAGCACTCATGTGGGGAACCACACACCTTTCGTTATTTAGGGTCAATTGCCAATTTTCGCACCATACAGATATATTTTCTACATAGTTTTGCAATTTGTTTTTACCTTCTGATGACTTTATTAGTCGATAAACGACAGCTTCATCTGCAAACAACCTAAGACGGCTGCTCAGATTGTCTCCCAAATCGTTCATATAGACAAGGAACAGCAAAGTACCTATAAATCTACCTTCGGGAACGCCAGAAATCTCTTCTGTTTAACTCGATGACTTTCCGTCAGTTACTACGGACTGTGACCTCTCTAACAGGAAATCACGAACCCAGTCACATAACTGAAACGATATTCCATAAGCAGGCAATTTCAGTACAAGCCGCTTGTGTGGTACAGTGTCAAAAGCCTTCAGAAAATCCAGGAATATGGAATCAATCTTAAATCCCTTGTCAATAGCACTCAACAGTTCATGTGAGTAAAGAGCTAGTTGTGTTTCACAAGAACGATGTTATCTAAATCCATGTTGACTGTATGTCAATAGACCGTTTCCTTCGAAGTAATTTATAATGTTCGAACACAATATATTCCAAAATCCTACTGCATATCAACGTTAATGATATGGGCCTGTAATTTAGTGGATTTCTCCTAGCTTTCTTGAATATTGGTGTGACCCGCGCAACTTTCCAGTCTTTGGGTATGGATCTTTCATCGAGCGAACGGTTGTATAAGATTGCTAAGTATGGAGCTATTGCATCAGCATACTCTGAAAGGAACCTAACTGGTATACAGTCTGGACCAGAAGACTTGCTTTTATTAAGTGATTTAAGTTGGTTCACTACTCCGAGGATATTTACTTCTACGTTACTCATGTTGGCAGGTGTTCTTGATTCGAATTCTGGAATATTCACTTCGTACTCTTATGTGAAGGCATTTCGGAAACGTGTATTTAGTAACTTTGCTTTGGCAGCACTGTATTCAGTAGTATCTCCATTGCTATCGCACAGAGAAGGCATTGATTGTGTCTTTCCGCTAGCATACTTCACATACGACCAGAATCTCTTATGGATTTTCTACCAGGTTTCGACAGAAACTTTCGTTATGGAAACCATTATAAGCATCTCACATTGAAGTCCACGCTAAATTTCGAGCTTTTGTAAAACATCACCAATCTTGGGCATTTTCTGTCTCTTTAAATTTGTTTCGTTGATTCTGCAAGTGTTCTGACCCGTTTTGTGTACCAAGCAGGATGAGCTCCGTCGTTTGTTAAGTTATTTGGAATAAATCTCTCAATTATTGCCGCTACTATTTCTTTGAATTGAAGCCACATCTGGTCTACACTTATATTGTTAATTTGGATGGAGTGGAATTGTCTCTCGGTAAGGGCGTCAAGGGAATTTTTATCTGCTTTTTTGAATAGATATATTTTTCGTTTATTTTTGGAAGATTTGGGGGTTACAATATTCAATGTTGCCACAGCAACCCTTTGTTCACTAATCCCTGTATCCGGCTGGATGCTCGTTATTAACTCAGGATTATTTGTTGCTAAGAGGTCAAGTGTATTTTCACAATCGTTTACTATTCGCGTGGGCTCATGTACTAACTGCTCGAAAATTTTCAGAGAGTTCGTTTAGCACAATTTCGGATGATGTTTGATGCGTACCTCCGAAATTAAACATGTATTTTCGCCGACGTATCGACGGTAAATTAACGTCACCACCTAGTATAATTGTATGAGTCGGGTACGTGTTTCAAGTCAAACTCAAGCTTTCTTTGAACCTTTCAGCAACTTTATCATCTGATTCAGTTTGTCAACAATGAAGGAAACCATTTCGTATGTATCACCTGAGTACGAATGACAGCTCCGCCATTTTATATTCTGTGCAAGAGATACTACCGCCATCTTTATACGTGCATTCGCTATCCCATGATTTTTGTCACCTCACTGTAAGAAGGAAAATTTAATACCATTCTTAGTGTACAACATCAGTGCGGAGGTTGATGACTGACGTATCTCTTACTTCCACGAGGTATGTTAAGTGTGTGTGTGTGTGTGTGTGTGTGTGTGTGTGTGTGTGTGGTTAATAAGTACATAATAAAGCATTAGAATTGTTATTAGAGTAGCACCCAATACGTGAGTAAGTTATGGTTTTAAAATGCTAAGTGGAAATAATCAGATGAAATAAACTTATACTAGTTTTCCTACTTATCCAGAGAGACAAATGAGTAAATGAGAGGTACTACGAAATTCCATGTACAAGTCTCATATAACTAGACTTTTTACTATTTTTCTTTCGGTATGCTCTGTAGCATGAATTTTCCTTCTTTGCTTCAATTGTTGAGACCGATTTTTGCACACCTAAATGCTTGCAATTCTTTTGTTCGCGCACTGACAATTTATTGTCCTCACTTTTCAGTAAATCAATGATGATGTATTGCCTTACTAAGTATAATTGATGAGTACGATATTTTTACTATACTGTGTCCCCATCTCAGCGGAATTGAAGTGCGAAATATTAATACTCCGAACACTCGGATGACCTCTCCGCACAGAAAAAGAAAGTCGTAAATGTATAAAATTTTGTAACGTAATGTAAAAGTATCAGATGAACTCTTAGCTACATAATAGTCATCTACTCTGGTGTGAGGCCTAAAAGCGCATAAAATGTTCTATAAGTAAGGTGAGGAGCAAAGAATAAATTCGTTTGATTCGGTCTTTGCAACTAACGGAGTTACGTGATCTAAGACTGTTTGTGATGCATAAAATGTAAAACTGCGATATGTGATGGTGTGAAGTAATTGTGTTGTATTCTGAATAAACTATGTGAATTGAAAGCAAATTTCACTTGCCGATGGTGACACGTTGCAGAGGCGAACGGCAATTGCAGTCACAAAAGGAATCTTCGCTTCGTCCATTGAATGACGCCAAATACTGTGAATTGCTGGTGATATACACATCTTGAAAAATCACTAAATCAACGCCATTTGTATATGCGCCAGCGTGGCAGCGTGTGGCAAACCAAACAGTGGGCTGCCCGATGTGGTGAGGTAAGACACAATTGCGGCGTTGAGATCAGAAACGGGACTTGTCATCATTTTTGGGGTATATGTGTTATTACTGTAGTTGGTACTTTCACACGATTCCGCATCTAAAATGGGACGTGTTCAGTGTTTTATTCTCTGTCAAAACCAGTGTTGAAATTATGTTTCTTGCAGAAAGAGTACTTCTCAAGAGAAAAGTTCATATATGGCACGAAAGAACGTGTGGCGTGAGGGCAGCACTGTAGCGGTTTGCAGTAATGAGCTGTGAGATTTCAAAATGACTTTGGTGATGGAACCGTCAGACGAGTCTGAAGACGATTTACACGAATTTAGAAGGAAGAAAAGGCGCCCCGAACTGTGGAAGACGAATGTGATTAAACAAAAGAAGGTCTAGGGTTTGGAGCATACCAACTGCAAAGGAAACATTGTTCCTAGGAGGAAAACAGGTGCAGATTGCAGATAAATAGTAATACAATGTTCGTTTTTTTAATTCTGTGTACATAACGTAATATTCTGTAGCACAGGCAAGTTGTGTAGGAACATTGTACTAAAATGTGAATATAAATTCCTTTCATGGACGCAGAGTTGCAGTTTATGTTTTAGTTGTAATACAGGAAATCGCCAAAAATATGTTATTCGCCGAGTATACAGGTTAATAGTACGCTAATATCTGTTTACAGATGCCGGCGTAAATGTTTTGGGAAGTTATCATTTGCTGAGAAGGAACTATTGTTGACAGAATTCAACAATATGCCCAACAAAGATGGACAGGATGGGTACTTGAGTGCTCACATTCCTCCCTTCATTCCAAAAGCAAGGAGACCACGCCTAAATTTCATTACCAATCGTGGAAGGACAGTAAACTATTGTTATAAGGTAACTGGCATGACAACTGTAATATTATTTTATTAACAACTTCGTTCCCGAATTATGTACACCTTTGATCCACGTTTTGTAAAATCTTTAAGGCAAATAGTTAAGGCGTATTTTTTATATGGTTACAGTATTACGATCACGCAGATTTTTGTTTTATGATACTAATTCACTTGTATTTGCAGGTTAAAGTTGGCTTCAAGGAAACTGTGGTATTCAAGAAACCTTTTAGTGCACTCCATGGCATAACGAAACGACGAGTGGAGAGACTGTACCACTTAAGTCAAGGAGGAGTGACTTCGCCACATGATGGTCGTGGGTGACACCAAAACAATTATTCCGTTCCAGAAAATACCAATGTCATGGTAGCGGAATTCATTGAGTCGTTTCCAGTAAGGGTAGCACATTATGGACGTTGTGGTAGGAAGAAGAGATCCCTCTCAAGTTCTTTATCTGTGAAAACCGTGTGGGAAATCTTTCTTGAAAAATACAACCCCGAAATGTACATAATTTATAGGTCTCAAAGTAACACTACTGACCCAGGGTTGTTCAAACCAAAGGTTCGATATTTTTATTTTTATGATTATTTCAAGAATAATTACAACTGTGGCTTTGGTCGTCCTAGAGTCGAGGTCTGTGGTGAATGTGAAAGGCTAACATGTATAATAGAAGAACAACCCTGCTACCAAGATTGCAGCGCAAAATGAGTTGAAACTCCATAAGCTTTGGGCACGTCAGTTCTATGATAACATGTCACGTTGTGAAAAACTGTACAAGGAGAAGAGGTGGGAGAATCAGAAATAATCACATTCATTTTCATGCAGAACGTACCTATCCCAGACTTACCGGTATGTGATATGTTCTATTTGCGGCATCCATGGGTATTTATATTTGGTATTCATAGATTTTCTGATAACAAAGCTTTCATTTATATGTTTGATGAAGTAACCGCTAAGAAAGGTCCCAATGCAGTGGTTTCTCTCCTTATGGATTTCATAACTAAACATGTGGCTTCTAGTGTGAAAAGGTTGTATCCATTTTCAGATGTCAGTACAGGACAGAATCGGAATCGCACAGTGGTTCAATTTTGGTACACTTCAGTTCATAGTGGTAGATTTTCCAACGTTTTCCACATGTTCCCAACCTGTGGGCATTCCTACAATGCCTGTGATAGGGACTTAACGGGTATGGAATTACGGAAAAGGAAACAGGACACAGTGTATACTCCCCACCAATGGTTCACAGTACTACAGGAAGCAAGGAAACGAATTCATATTGAACTATGCACACAAGGCGCGTTTCTTGACTATCAGAAACATCTAGATTCATTTTTTAAGAAATCTGTAACTGTGAAAGGAGAAAAATGGATTGTTACGCGTTACAAACTATTTTGAGTACACTGACCAGTCAAAATGCGTCTCTGTTTCACCCAATAGCAGTGGAATGTTCAAATATGATTTTTGTTTGGTTAAGGCTGGGACAGTCCCCCATTTCCATAATGTGCCGAGAGCATACGTGGACGTCATTCCAGTGAAACCTGAGAAACTGAAGGATATTTCACGCATGATTGACGTTATCCCTTTGCAGTTTCGTGGGTATTTTGATAGGCATCTATATCAATGCGACATTAACAGACTGCCTCGTTGAGAGGATGAGTGAATCTGGAAGTGAAGTTTGGGACAGTGATCAAGAGTGACAAATTTATGAACATATATCTCTGTCAATACAAAAATGTTTTTTTAATAAGTAAAACGTGTGGAATTAACTCTTCCATGTTACATGTGAATGACCATGTTGAAATGATTAAAAATAATATTTTGCTTGTAGATGTGGTATTTTATTTCGTTATACAACATTTCAGTACAATGACTGTTGTTTAAATCAAAAAGGGGATGTGTCATACATTTTCTATTACAATTTTCTATTAGTTACCTTCACCCTATGATTACAGATTGGTAGTATAACATTGCATTCTCCCTCAAGAGTCTGTGGGACTAACTATAAGGTTTGGGAATAACGCTATTTCAATTGAGTGACATATCCCCTTTTTGATCTCAACGCCTCAATTGTTGTCCGTGTTATGATTCAGAAGCCTGTATCTCTACCGTCCAACGGACCAATAAAAGTTATTTAAAATTACAAAACGTTGCACAAAGACACTGTATGCTACATCTGTGACTAGTTATCCCTAGACAGAACATTTAGTAAAGAAAGTGAACTAAGAACTGTCTTCTGCAGTATTCCGTAAATAAACTGTGCGAAAGTGAGACTGAGACTGGTACAGACATGCATGAGTACATTGGCCGCAAATTTATATTCACGAGAATTCCTTACAAATATATGCTGATGTAGTTAACAATGACCATTATCGCACAAGAAGGAAACAAATATACTGTACCATAAAATAACGAGAATAAACTTTTCTTGTCGCACACGCAGGTATCTCATGTGCGCAACTACTCTAATACGTGCCAATTTTTTCCTGTAATCGATCGAATACAGACGTCTTCATAATCTCCTGTAATCCTGTCCCGAACGGCCTGTTGGTGTACTTCCGACAATATCTTCCCCCATTGACGTGGCTTCCGATATTGGGTCCTAAGATACCCATGATGCGGTGGCATCTGTACTCTCGCACCTACTCCGTCGTTTGCAACGCACACGTTGTAGGCCCTATCCAGTTGAAACTCCCATTTAACGTTCGCTCAAATGTTATGACCAATTAATTTTTATCCCAACATTTCAGATAAAAGACTAAAACAGTAACCAAGCCACTAAGATTTTGGCGCTGCGCGATAAATAATCAAAATAACTAAGTGTAGACTACAGTTGTTACTTGGGATAATTGTGTAACTGATGTGACTATTGGAAATTCAAGAGCTACTGAACGAGTTGGCAACTCATCATAATGAAGAACAGTATTATCTTTTATGTATATGTATTTGAACAATGCGTGGGTCTGATAAGGAAAGTATTGAAAGACTCTATTTCTGCCTACAGATAAATACTTATTTCAACTTTTGGTCTAATTGAGCTACTAAATATTTATCGTTTATGGACATTTGGAATTAGTGAAATACTTCTGAGTTTGATTTCGTCAAGTAAATATTATCATTTCCTTACCTCAAAAGAACGGGGTTGCATAACAACACATTAATAATTTATTTTGTGTCTCGATAAAACCAATTTTTTAGTGTTATGAAGAAAGAACCCATGTATTTGAAACATGCAGTCATAATGCGTAAGGCCTGGAATAATCAGTTGAGAAAATAAGCTTTCATTGTTAAACAGTGTCCGTCTTTTTCACCCATCCTTCATTTGATACTTCACCTTTTCCCTCCCTGGCCGTGATCTGTTAAGAAGCATGTATCAGTGTAAGGTTCTTTAACTGAGCTGCTTGCTATTTAATTTTACGAGGCAGGATTTGCTAGTGCGAACAGCACAGGCTTCCTAATGGTATTCGAAGCTGGAACAGTCGAAACGTATAATATTTCATGCAAATTGAAAATCTTCTAGGTTTCGGTTTCGAATTCATTTCCACATACTACATCATTTAATCTGTTTATTCTTGGCAGATCGTCATAAACTAAGGATCCTACGGTCACTATCCCCACCCCTCTGCACTTAACTGTTTGTTTTACTAAATAGATAATACTGGGCTGCATTACGACGAATTCTTCATAAATTTCACATTTCACGCGTCCCTTGTCGATCTGTGTTCGAAGTTAGCATTCTCAACGGAGCTAAGCGGCCAGATTGAGATTTCATCATCATCGAAACGTCCGATACGAGATACCTTACTAATGTTACACTCTCGTTTGTGACCTTGCAATAGCTGGAAAAATAGGCCTAACGAAACAAAGAGGATGCGCAGAACAACAAACGTACGGACTTCAAAAAGTAAATTTCACTTAGCGCCCCATGTCAAGACCACAGCGCAACAGAAGCAGACCTTTATCACAAGCAAGTGTATGTTCCAGGTTACCTGCAGACAAACATTTGCTTCTGTGCGGATAACATGCGCATATCATGGTGCGATTCAACTAACACAGTTACTAAAAACGTACTTCAAAGTTAAAGTACGCATGGTAGAGCGATTCTTGGGGGTAAAACCTGTTTATATGTTGGCAGCGCGATATTCTGCATTAATAACTCTGACAGCGAAGTGCGCCCTCTGTAAGAGATGCTCTGTGGCTGGTCGGACTCGCACTTGGGAGTGTATAGCTAGCAGCGATGGAGGTTGGAAGTTAATAGTTAGCAGTGATGGAGGTTAGAGGTTTGAAGTGTTGGCGCGAGCGGATGGTCTGGACGTCTGTCCGTCATGGAAATGTAGGATTGCTGATGATTATATCTTACCAAAGTACATTAATATAGGGGTTCCACAACATAGCATATTAGGACCAAAACTATTCCTGGTATACATCAATGACTTTCCCAGTAGTTAAATATCTTCAACATTTCGCGGACCTGACAGCAACTGTGTAAGTATTAATTTTAATTTTAGTAATTAACAGCCTCAGTTGCACAGTTTATCTAGAACTACAAATCCTGCAGTTCCAGTACGCACTCATGGCTGCCGCATCGCGGTCGCGAAGTGGGGCCGAGCCAGTTCCAGATAAGTTTTATAGTCTGACGATAATTTATGGATTTGTAGTTTTAGTTTGACGATGTACACTATGGAAAGACGGTAGTTACTGTTATTCTGAAGAAGGTTGAGTTATCCCGACTGAAACCTAGGTAAATTCTAGGCAAACGGTGCTACTGAGGCTGTTAATTATTAAAATTTCCCAGTAGTGTTACTCATGGTGAAAAAATTCTCTTCGCTGATGACAGCAATATCATAGTCACTGAGAAAACAAGAGAACTCCTTGCAGAGAAAGCAAATGAAACTCTCAAGGACGTTTACGAATGGTCAATAAGCAATAAAGTGACGCTGAACATAATGAAAACTAAAGTCATGAATTTCAGTTTGAAGAGGGAAAATGATAATGTTAAATTAAATGTAAATGGTACCTCTACAGACTGTGTAACAAACGCAAAATTTCTAGGAATGAATATTGATTCCCAGTTGAAGTGGTGTGAACACAAAGGTACTTGCAAACAGAATGTCATCAACATGTTATGCCCTTAGAATCCTATCATCAGTGTGTAACATGAGGTGTCTTTTAGTTACATACTATCCATATGTACACTCAATTCTTAGCTATGGCATTTTTTGGGGGGAACAAATTCACAAAATATGAACACTATTTTCAAACTCCAGAAAAGAGCCATAAGAATAATAACCAAAAATAGTAGTCGAACTCTTTGTAAAGATCTGTTCAAAACACTGAGGATTTTAACTGCTCTGTGTGAATACATTTACCAGTCAGTTGTCCACATCAAATATAACATTGGTAATTACTGCACAAACAACTCTGTCCATGACCATGGAACAAGAGCTAGACTCAACTTACATTTAACAAGAAAAAATAAACATAAAACTCAAAACAGCGTTTTCTACCAAGGAATAAATTACCAAACGAGATTAAAGAAATTTCAAAAATACACTTATTTGAAAAGGCAGCTAAAACGTACTTGTTATGCAACACATTTTATACACTGAAAAACTGCTTAGACAAAACAGAGTAGGGGGCTGGTTAAAAAATTTATATAAAGAAGTAATAATAATGATTATAAAACATCGAACATTCCACAGAACACCTTCACACTTTGTTTTTTCCTCCTTTTTTTCCTTTTCTAGAAAACTTACCCCCAAGCTATGCATACGAAAATACTAACACACCTTCCTCTTTCTGAGCTCAACATCTTACTCATTATAAAGAGAAGCTGACTCAGTTTTTCAGGGTAGCAAACGGTAGGTTGTGGTACAGAAAATGGCCCAGAGATCACCAGTGTGTGTGTGTGTGTGTGTGTGTGTGTGTGTGTGTGTGTGTAGTAAGTCAAGTGCTATGAAACAACGTGTGTATAGTGTGTGCAGTGACTGGTAGTGAGATATGAGGGAATAGTGTGGCATTACATTATGTAACAAATATTATTGTATACCAGGAGTAAATCTATTGTTTGTCTCTAACTAGAAGTCTGTATGTGTTTGTGAATACGAATTATCTTATTTTAAATTGGTCTAAACTTGTAAACACTTTGACATTTCCTATATCATTGTAAAAAGAGATCTAAGGATGAATAAAGCTACTACTACTTTAATATAATTTTTTTGGAACTGGATGTCATGGACGATTGCATAATTTTTTGATCTGGATGTCACATTATTAAAGTAAAATTTGCTGAATACATTGTTTGCTCTGCAACAAAATCTTTCCTTTGCAGCCACTTGCCTATTAGTAGTTAAAGACTACAGTAGTTAGGATCTTTTATTGAGCTGGCTGTATTGCTGCTTGCTGAATCGCTGAAGTTCGTGTAATGAAGATTTTTTGTGAGGTAAGTGTCTCATGAAATGAATAGGTTATTGTTAGGATTTCTTCTAACTCAGGGCCATTCTTTTGTGTTAATTATTTCAGCAGTTAGATTGTGTTTGAGTTGTATTTGTCAGGAATAATTCTGTAGGTCAGGTATGAAATGATAAAAACAAGCGAAGTGACAGTACTTCAGCAGTTTAAGAACATTGAGGAATCATTCAGCAGTTTAAGAAAAATCAAATTTAGAAGTTTCACTTTCTCAGTTATTTCAGTCCAAATAAGAAAAAAATTATTAAATTAAGAAGATTCAACAAGACACCGATTCACGGTGATGTTCTAGCAGTACAAGAAGCAAACGCAATCTCGCGTTTAGCCGTAGTGAGTTGGTGCCAAGAATTTGACCAGGGCTGCACAGACCTGAGTGATGCTGCTCGGGAAGTCAAGAACTTACATGATACGATTTTCACCTTTACGGCAAGCTGAAGGATATAAAAGGAACATGTAAGTAAAAGCTCTCTTTATTTCCGTTTTATTGCGATTAGAAGCTGTGATCGCGTGGAATTCAAGTCGTTCTTATCTTTTCGAAGCCGAGGATAAAGTACTGTTCTGTAGGTTCATCATTTATGTATTGTCACACTCGTGAAGATCGTCTCACGTACCCAAAAGGATGTGCTCTCTCAATTAAGGCTGTACTCACATTCAGATGCATTCTTGCTAAGTTACAAAAACGAGACGTCGGTAGTCACTTAAAGTGGACAATGCGCGACGTCTTCTCTTCGTAACGGTGCAATGTTTCCTAGTGTAATGGATGTTATTTCATGTCATACCTGCTTAAAAATAAACTAGATAGAATTATTAAATTTAGAATATCGCGAAGTATATTCAGATTGTAATGTTTTGAAAGGATATACAAATTAAGATCGATTGTACTGACAGAAAGTTTTTTGTTGATTGACATTCATTGTAATGTTCTTGTGGTAGCGTTTCGTCACAGATAACACCGCCGTGTTGACGAAATATTTGGCTGTAATCTTCGCTGTCCTAATATTTTTAAATATCATGTAAAATAAGAACATATTTCTTATGCCTATTGCATCGGTGTTTAACAGTATCTATCTCCTATAATAATGGATATTATTACTTGCTGTGGAGATGGGATAAGTGATTACTACTCGCTATGGAATACGTAAATGACCTCCGTTTTCCCAGAGAGTATGTACTGGTGAAATTCACAACTTTCTTTCTCTATGTATACCCGGAGACATCACACGCATCGCTTTCAGAAGACCACAAAGCCATTCCTCAGTGCCCTTTCTCAACCGAGACACCTGGTAATCATTGTGCGAAAGAGATTAATAATGTGATGTAATGTACTTGCATTACTTTATGTATGATGATAATTGTTTACCACAATTAGAGATGTTGATTAATGTTTATCCTTTCCATCTAAAAATCAGACCTACTTCAATGATTCGAGGAGTGTCGTCATGAATTAAAGCTGTCGTCAAAACATTATGAATGGTGTACCTCTCACACCGCTATATCTGTCGTTACTACTATTTTGTGTGTTAAAGCTCTTTTACAAACTGCGTAATACAGCATTTTTATGTCTATGATCTGTTTACCAATTATGTATTATTTATTATCAGCAGACTTGCACTGTAAGGATGTAAACATAATCCTCCTTTCTCCTTAATCTCTTACACCAACAGTATAACTTCTTTTCACTTCACTTGACTCATTGTTTCTCCTGATAACGAAGCAAGTAATGTGTGTGCATGATGGGAACCTTGCCTCTCACAGATAGCACTCTAGTCAAGCCCCTAAACACAATTGCGTGTTCTGAATGAACCCCCTTTATTTTCCCAGCTGGTCATTAAGGATAATACACAATGGGCAGGGCACAGCTATGAGGAAAGGCACCTTCAACGACTTATTGTTGTACAGGACATGGAGTTTGTAGTCGTTATGAGAGAGATGCAGTCAATATATTATTGTTTGCTGCTTTTAGAATGGAACATTTTTATCAAATAAGTGCATTCAACTTATGAAAAGGGCATTACTCAAGAACAACAAATTTAAGAGAACTTATTCGCTTGGTGGTACAAAGAATCTTAGCTGACCAATCAAGACACGAAACAGGAGCGAATTTTCTATAACGTCAGAGGTGACGTACAAAGAAAGCACACATCCACACACAACAAAGAAAGCACACCCATTTGCTTATCTTTTTCACGGATTTACAACATTAGTAGTTACAGGAGGTCCCAAGATGAGTGGTCAGTATTCAGGGATATAACAGTAACTATCATTCGAAGCAAGAAAGTCTAGTAAACATGGACTCTAAAATGCATACCATAAGAGATGTCAGCTCTTCTTGGTACTCCATACTCTCAAACAGATTGTTCTACTGTAAACTCTTTGGTTTCGATATTTTGAGAGACGGATTATGGACTAAAGCAAGAAAAAAAATCTCCACTAAACATGGACTTTTAACTGCAAACCTTATGAGCTACGAGCACATATTCATCTTCGCTACTTTGAAACATATCACTTCTACTGAACTAGTGCGCATAGCTCTCTATATCAACTTCTCCCAAAATATGAAAAGCAAAGACCTTGCAGTAAGAGTGACTTTTTTACAACATCGAAGATGCGAACTGTTCATAGCTCTTAATGAATGAGTTTTAGTGGCCATGTTTACTCGATATTTTCGCTCCGAATGAACGTTGCTGTCGTGTCCCCAAATACTGACTATTCCTCTTGGGATACCTTGCAAAACAAATTTTCTTCCAGTACAATGCACTACTCAATCGTTTTCGAAATATCGAAGTTCAAAGTATCACGAATCTCATGACTACCATACGAGAGCGCTAATCGTCGAGCAATAATGTTAGCGCAGCTTACTGAAGTGGCGCACCACAAATCTACTAGTACCGCTTTCGGGTCTCATCATTTATTCTTTTTTACTGTCTAAAAAATAAATTAAAAAATGTTCAGCTCATTCTTTGTAGGTGTTGAGTTTTTATGAGCTAGTGGGTATGTGCCTTTCTTTCACTACCATTTCTTTTTACTGTTTCTTAAATATGACGTAAAGTATTCAGTATCTTTGTTAGCAAAAATAAATTTCTCTTGGGGTCTATAAATGGAATCAGTTACTTCGAGAAAGTTGTGCGTCAGAGCTGACATTCAAAGAAGTATATGCCAGTCATGTGATAAGTGTATTATCTTTATACTCCTGCAGAAGTTATCTCTTGCTTTATTACCCCGGTGTGATTTTCCACTGTTATTCAGTGCTAGTTCAAGCGGCCCTCCGACAACATCCATAAATAACATTTGGTTGCTCCTTATTGGCTAGGTAGTCCCAATCATTTCCTTCCATCACACGATGTGTAGTCAGTTCAGTTATCGAGTACTGCATTTCGCCACATAAGGTGCTCCAAAGGAAGAAATTCCAACGAATTTGAGTCAGCGTGACTGCAGTCCTACGACAGGTCTAGATGCGCAAGGGTAACACAGTCAGAAGTCGTCGTTAAAATTGAATGTAGATTAGAATAAAAATTTAGAACGGGTTATGGAGGGTGCTGAAAATAGTACATATATAGGGATGTACAGATTAATCGATCGTAGAGCGAGATGGATGATAAGATAAACATACTCTGCATAAATATCGGAAATCTATCTAATCAAAGAACAGTATAACAGAATGACATGGAAGTTTTCCATATCTTGGCAACCTAATCCGTAATAATGGAAACGTACATGCAGACATCAACAGTACAACTAGGAAACCAGTCATATGTCAATTACACTCTATAAGTATGTCCACAAAACTTCGGCTGCACGTCTCTATCATCCTACAGATGGCGACACACGTGTGTGAGACCTTGTGAAAATTTTCAATAACATCAGCAAAAAAGTTGAATAATGCTTTTCACATCCAATACAGCGTGTTTATAAACCAATATTGGGGTTTTAACGCTTTATAATATTTTTTTACATTAAACTAACAGTTATAAATGATATGTCAAATGAAAGAGCAACTCAAATAGTTTTACCAAGAACCTTATAAATGTTCAATGTGAGCACCATTTGTCATACAGCACACATCAAGTCTATTGCCCAAGCGGGCCAAAATGGGTCCAGTGACAGGGCTTGCTTTGCATGGCCTCCACGTTCACCCGATCTAACGCCACGTGATTTTTTTCCTTTGGGGCTTCATCAAGATCCGTGTGCACGTGCCTCCGCTACCAGCAGATCTCCCTGAATTTAGAAACCGGATTGAAGCAGCTGTTACTACAGTCCCTGAAGACACATTTATCAACGTTTGGGAAGAACTCGGCTATAGACTTGATGTGTGCTGTGTGACAAATGGTGCTCACATTGAACATTTATAAGGTTCTTGGTAAAACTGTTTGAGTTGCTCTTTCATTTGACGTATCATTTAAAACTGTAAGTTTAATGTAATAAATATTATAAAACGTAAAAACCCCGCTATTCATTTATAAACGCCTTGTACTTAAGGTGAACTTATACGACCAGTTATTACACACATCAAAAAAAGTTTCGCATCACCCCAGTTCCCAGAACTCCTGAAGAAAGACGTTCACTGTGGATATTTTATGCAGACACAGTCCCTTTGATTGTTCAGTGATTAAACTAAACCCCCCCAAATATGTAAACAACCATGCATGAGCAGCGCCTATTAGATGGACGGATTCAGACAGCCGATCAGTTCCAGTCATTCCACCAGGAAGAAGGTACACGGCTCGTGTTGCCTGCAGTTCAACCATGCCTACACGGTCATTATCGCAGTTCGATCGCGTCCGTATTGTTGCTTTATGCTAGGAAGAGCTCTCAACAAGGGAAGTAGAGTCCAGGCATCTCGGAGTGAACCAAAGCAATGTTGTTCGGACATGGAGGAGATATAGAGAGAAGCAACTGTCTATGACATGCCTTGATCAGGCCGCCTAACGGCTACTACTGCAGTGGATGACCGCTACCTACGGGTTATGGCTAGGAGGAACCCTGACAGCAACGCCATAAAAGTTGAATAATGCTTTTCGTGCAGCCACAGGACGTCGTGTTACGACTCAAACTGTGCGCAATAGGCTGCATGATGCGCAACTTCACTCCCGACGTCCATGGCGAGGTCCATCTTTGCAACCACGATACCATGCAGCGCGGTACCGATGGGCCCAACAACAAGCCTAATGGACCGCTCATGATTGGTTTCACGTTCTATTCACCGATGAGTGTCGCATATGCCTTCAACCAGACAATCGTCGGAGACGTGTGTGGAGGCAACCGGGTCAGGCTGAACGCCTTAGACACACTGTAAAGCGAATGCAGCAAGGTGGAGGTTCCCTGATGCTTTCGGGTGGCATTATGTGTGCCGACGTACGCCGCTGGTGGTCATGGAAGGCGCCGTAACGGCTGTACGATACGTGAATGGCATCCTCCGATCGATAGTGCAACCACATCGGCAGCAAATTGGCAAGGCATTCGTCTTCATGGACGACAATTCGGGCCCCCATCGTGCACATCTTTTCAATGAGTTCCTTCAGGATAATGACATCGTTCGACCAGAGTGGCCAGCATGTTTTCCAGAGATGAACCCTATCGAACATGCCTGAGATAGATTGCAAAGGGCTGTTTATGGACGACGTGACCCACCAATCACTCTGAGGGACCTACGGTGAAGGGCCGTTGAGGAGTGGGACAATCTGGACCAACAGTCCCTTGATGAAGTTGTGGATAGTATGCTACGATGAATACAGGCATGCATCAATGCAAGAGGACGTGCTACTGGGTGTTAGAGGCAATCTGGACCTCCACCTATGAAGGTCTCCCTGTATGATGGTACAACATGCATTGTGTGCTTTTCATGAGCAATAAAAAGGGCGGAAATGATGTTCACGTTGATCTCTATTCCAATTTTTTGTACAGGTTCCGGAACTCGCGGAACCGAGGTGATGCAAAACTTGTTTTTGGTGTGTATATAATCACATTTCAAATGATGAAGTGCTGAGAAGAAGTTTTCTACGAACGCTGTACAAGATCCTTGCTGAAAGAAGACTGAAGTTTTAGAGGGATGGTCTGCGTGTTAAGGATGGAAGAATCTCTAAATCAGCACTTTGGTGGAACTCAAGGAATAGATGCTGAAGTAGAGGAAGACCTTGTAACACCTTGAAATGATCATCAGTGCATGGAGATCAAATGGGAAGCTGATCACTTAATATGGAAAGTCGACGTAAATACTCGTGTTATTGCCAAACAGGCATTATATGCTGTGTGCTGCTGATACCGCCTTCATTTTGTCAGCCTGGTCCTCTGTTCCTATGGCAGCGTCTGCTGGTGTGTTAAAGGTCTACTTCCCATTTTATATGATATTATGACGGCTAGGTTACATATCCAGTTACTTTTGCGTCCGCAATCCATTTTATATCTCTTTATGACAGATGGGTTGTGCACAATCTTATGATGCCTCAAAAGGGCGAATTGCATTATTGACATTAAATGACTTTCAACCAAGACTGTTTTCATTCTGAAATCACACAAAGAAAGTGGGGAACCGAAGAAAATTTTACTCTAGATTGTCAGACGGGGATAAGAACAACTGTCCTCCGGAGTATAAGTCCAGGTTTTTAATCCCTGCAGCAACCCTCTCTGTCCATCTCAGTAGTGTATCATCATTGTGTCAGGGTCTAGAGTTACAAAGAAACATCAACATATGTACTAGTAAACGAAAACTGAGTACCCAGAAACGTTACCCAAAAAAAAGGTTCAAATGGCTCTGAGCACTATGGGACTCAACTGCTGTGGTCATCAGTCCCCTAGAACTTAGAACTACTTAAACCTAACTAACCTAAGGACATCACACACATCCATGCCCGAGGCAGGATTCGAACCTGCGACCGTAGCAGGCGCACGGTTCCGGACTGCGCGCCTAGAAACGTTACCCATACGTACAATTTTCACATAATAGAAGTGATGGTGTATTTAATACAAGGTTATAGGAAAGCAGGTAAACACCCTGTTCAACGAAATTTCTTGGAGCCAATGTCAACGCAAGCAGTTCGCACTGGAGTATTATCGGTATGGAAGACACGATCTTGACGGTAAGCAAATGGCCATGTAAAGGTGCAATAATATTTTTTAAGGTCCATACGGGAAGTAGTGGATACCAAACTATTTTACGATCAGGAAACCATGATCGGAAATGATTATTTGAGGCATTATCAGATCTCGACTGGACAGTGCATATGAAATTTGAGTTTGTAAGCTGGTTATGTTTCATAACAAGCAATTGTCTGCCACTTGAGCGACTTCGTAAATACATTAAACAATCGTCCGTGATTTGTCCAAGAAGGAGTTTGTCACTGTTTATATATCACACAGCGCAACATGGCATTTGATGTTTGCATAATTTTCACTATTCCTGAAGCATATTTCCGCATGATTTCAGATTTCTTACTCGTTTTTTTTTTCTATTAGTACAGTTTTATCACAAATCAAGAAACTTACTGCCGGCCGAAGTGGCCGAGCGGTTAAAGGCGCTGCAGTCTGGCACCGCGAGGCCGCTACGGTCGCAGGTTCGAATCCTGCCTCGGGCATGGATGTTTGTGATGTCCTTAGGTTAGTTAGGTTTAACTAGTTCTAAGTTCTAGGGGACTAATGACCTCAGCAGTTGAGTCCCATAGTGCTCAGAGCCATTTGAACCATTTTTTTGAAGAAACTTACTTTCCATTTAAACCTAATTCCCACGGAGAGAATACATGGGCTGTTAAATGTTGTTTTCCAATTTCTTAGAAGAGAATTCCGAAAGTGTTCGAATAACTCTAACGTATTCTCTTATTTTTGTGGTAGCTACGTTGTTGCCAAGCAAAGGCCGCACGTTAAATGTTTCGTGAAAAATTACTACTAGTCACTTCTTGGTGGTCAAAACCAAAATTGGGTACCACACAAGAAATGTACATTCAGTACACCGCAAGGGGACGTACGAAAATCTCAAGCCGTGTTGAGGTTCCTAATCCTTAAAAACACTCTTGGAAAAATGTGGGGATTTGAAAGCAGCTGATATATTATTTGGTTAATAATCCGACTACACAAAAATTTCCTGTTTCATATGTGAATCGGACAGTCGAGCCAAAGACAAGCACTGGAAGGTAATCAAATGGCCCGAAAGAATTACCCTCCAATCCGATTCACAGAATATGTTAAATCAACCCATTCTTCAATCGAAGAAGATTTTATTGCCTTCTCTTCAGATCAACTAAAGCGCCTCCAAAAGATGGTGCCTGCTTGGTGTACTTGGAAACAAAATTTCCAAAAGTATCTTATGAGAAACTTCAGGAAGTGATCTTTGTGGGGTCGCAGATCAGAAATTTAATAAAAGACAATTTGTTTGAAAGTCCAATGAATCTAGTAGCCAAATTTTGGCAATATCAAACATCCAAATTTTAAAATCGTGTTTAAAACAATGTCGCAAAGTTTCATGAAATTAAAGTGTAACAGGTGAGTGAAGCTTCATTTTCTACAGTCACAGATTGATTTCTTGTTGATGCAAATAGTGGTGATTTCAGTGCAGGACAATGAGAATGATTCCACCAGGACACCAAATGGCTCTGAGCACTATGGGACTTAACACCTGAGGTCATCAGTCCCCTGAACTACTTAAACCTAACTAACCTCAGGACAGCACACACATCCACGCCCGAGGCAGGATTCGAACCTGCGACCGTAGCAGCATCGCGCTTCCGGACTAAAGCGCCTAGAACCGCTCGGTCACAACGGCTCCAGGACATCAAGGAGACAAAAAAGTGATATCAGGGAAGGTGAAATACAGACGTGATGGCCGACTACTCTTTTATGATAAAGAGAGATGACACTGGTGAAGGAGGACTAGGATGGCAAAGAAGTTTCCCCCGATATCAGAAAGAACTTGATGCAGTAAAATCAGAGAAGGCAGATTGAATTGTTATGCTTGTCTTGTGTCTTTGTTTATAATTACTAGCTTTTTAAGTTAACATATAGCATTGTCTACTCTAATGCAGTGTAAGATGATTCTAGAAAAGGATACAAAATAAATAATTAATAAAATGCTTGTTAGAAGAAAAATTTGACTTCAGCTAAAGCCTTAGACGTAATTCGTACAAAAATCTCACGAGATACCGGAAAACCAAAATCAGATTTTAAATTTAAAGAAAAATACTTTAAAATCACCTTACAGTCAAAAACATCATTCCAAAAGTTTGAAGATGCACCATTGGGTAATGAATGATTGTCTCACATACAGTACTACCCATTACAGGGACCTGCAAACATTCCTTTAATTACACTTTGTAGCAAGTTGTGGCGCCCGAAAGCCGAACGAATGCTGAGAGAAGAGTTTTTCAAGAGGCTTCGTACTAATCGTAAGTAATTTCTATTGGTCATTGTTTGGTTTCTACGTTTCCAGAACAAGGCGGGTAACTGCCTCTACTCACCTTTGCAACAGTCCTGCGAAACTATAACATTTGCATGCTTCAGTCAATAGGAAGCTTTCACGGTTTAGAAGCCACGAGATGCTCCTAGTTTGAACTTGATTCCACCATTCTGTTTTCTGTTCTGATGCAGGACAGATTTCTGCTGCATTTAGAGGAACACTGGCTTTGTCTGAATGGTGCGAGCTGCACAGGAGTTTCTGAAGCGGTGAAGAAATCGGGTCAGTTCATTCCAATTACTTGCGGTGAATGTTAAGAAACTTGTTAGATGTTTAGGGAGTGCATTCTAAATGTGGGCACACTTTACTCGATACTACACCGCCCTCAGGCAATAACTGTGCGAACGGCGAAATAGAACCTCGTAGGTTGTTTAGTTTCGGTCAAATAGAAGCTGATTACTTTTATTTATTTTTTATTCTAATGTTTGATGCGGCCCGCCACTAATTCCTCTATTACGCTAGCTTCTTCATGTCAGAGTAGGAGTTCCATCTTACGTCCTCAATTGCTTGTTGGATGTATTCCAATCTCTTATTTCCTCTACAGACTTTATCCACTACAGTTCTTTCTAATACCACGGAGGTTAATGCCTCATGTCTTAACACATGCATCACCCTGTCCCTTCTCCTAGCCAGTGTTTACCGTATCTTCCATTCTTACCCGCTTCATTCCTTGTCTCATCAGTCCACCTATTTTTCAACTTTCTTCTTTATTACAGCATCTAAAACACTTCGATTCTCCTCTTTTTCCCACTGCATATGACCCATTACCATATAATGCTGTCCTCCACACGCACGTTCTCAAAAACGTCTTGCTGAAATTGAGGCCAGGGTACCCTCTGTGCCTTTGCTAGTCAACTTTTCATGTCGTCCTTGCTTCGTCCGCCAAGGGATATTTTGCTTCCAAGGTACCAGGTTTCCTTAACTTCGATAAATCGTGACACCCAATTTTGAAGTTAAGATTTTCGTTCTTCTCATTTCTGCTACTTCCGATTACTTTTTCCTGTTTCCGGTTTATTCTTACTCATGAGACGGTTCATTCTATTCAACAGCCACTGTAATACGAGGGGCGTTCAGAAAGTAAGTTCCGATCGGTCGCGAAATGGAAACGACTATGAAAATCCGATAAAACTTTGCACAGATGTGTTGGGTAGTGTCTCTAGTATAACCCCAGTTAGCATCACGTCGCTCTTCTCATTTCTGAGCTCGCAGTGAGTGCGTAAAGATGTCTAGAAAATAGTGTCTGCCGCCAAGTACGAGGGCCTGGTGAGAAATTTCGCCTGAAGCTATGCAGCTAACATTACATAACTGTCGTGCTGTTTCTTCTTCAAGACAATTCTCAGCCGCATTCTGCAGGGGCAATGAAGATGCTCCTGCATCGTTTTCAAATGGAAATGTGAGATTACCCACAATACAGTCCGCAATTGTCTCCCCCTGAGTTTCATCTCTGGTCACATGAACCGCTGTCTTTGAAGACAACATTTTGACACAGACAACGAGGTGTAGGCCAGCGTGGAGAATTGGCGGAAAGCACTGGCGGCTGCCTTCTATGATGAGGCTATTGAAAAGTTGGTACAACGCTATGACAAAAGTCTAAGTCAGAACGGCGACTACGTAGAGAAGTAGCTGAAAGGTGTAGCTAATTGTTACAAGTAAAACATTTCTGATGTTACTGTGGTTTCAATTTGGCAATCAATCGGAGCTTACTTTCTGAACAGGCCTCGTACTTCTTCACTTTCGCTGAGGATAGCAATGTCGTCAGCGAATTTTATCATTGACATCCTTTCACCCTTATCCTTTCTTTTATTTCTGTCGTTGCTTCTTCTGTGTATAAATTGAACAGTGGGGATGAAACACTGCATCCCTGTCTTATACCATCCGTAACAGAACCATCGCGTTCTATGGCTTCCAGTCTCATTCTTCGCTCTTTGTCCTTGCACAATTTGTATATTACGCGTCTTTCCCTATAGCTTACCCCTATTTTTCTCAGGATTTCGGACATCTTGCACCATTGTACATTGCAGAATGCTTTTTCGACATCGACAAATCCTAGGACGTATTTTGATTTTTCTTCATTTTCACCGCAATATCAGAACTGTCTCTCTGATGCCTTTGCCTTTCCTAAAGCCACAGTGATCGTCGCCTAACAGATCGTCCGTTTTCTTTTTCATTCTTCAGTATATTGTTCCTGTCAGCAACATGGATGAATGACCTGTTAAGCTGATTGTGCTATATATCTCGCACTTGTCTGCCCATGCTGTTTTCAGCTATGTGGATAATATTTTCCGAAACACCGATGGTATGTGGCAGGTCTCTTACATACCATACACCAAATTCAATGGTCGTTTGGTTGCCCCTTCCCGTACTGATTTTAGAAAATGCAATGGAATGTTGTCTATCCTATTTGCCTTGCACTTTATCTGATCGCAAGTCTTTCGAAGCCCTTTCTCAATTATGACTCTAAAATTGGATTCCCTATGTCTTCTACATAGACTCTAATTTCCTCTTCTACTCATCATCGGACAAGTCATCCTTCTCCTAGAGGCCTTCAGTGTGCACTTTCCTCCTACCCGTTCTCTCTTCTAAGTTTAGCAGCGGATTCCCTGTTGCACGCTTAATGTTATCGCCCTTGCTTTTACTTTCTCTGACGGTTGTTTTGACCTGTTTATATTATGTATCCGAAAATCATTTCTCTTTAGCAGCTGTGGAATTCTTGCAATTCCTATTTATTTCATTCCCAGGGGATTTATAGTGCTGTATTCCTGTCTTTTCCCCGAATTCCTTATACTTCCTTTTTTCGTCGATCAACTGAAGTATTTCTTCTGTTACCCAAGGTTTCTTCTCAGTCGCCTACCTTCTGTCTACGTTCTCTCCCTTTCAATTGAACTGCCTACTCTTATATCCCTTATCGCAGTATCTACATCCTTAGCGAACTTGAAACGCATCTCCTTATTCCTCAGTATTTAGTATCCCACTTCCTTCCGCACTAACTCTTCCGGGCGATTCTCTCAAACTACAGTCCACTCTGAAACATCCCCTTAGAAAAAATTGTTGAATTACTGTGCTGGTAAACCCCTCACGTTATTTGATTTTCGGAGTAAAACTGAACGTACTCAGACATTTCTCTCTTTACTTATTCTGATCATCACTAAACTGACACGCAATATTTTTAGCGCAACGCAATCTGACTTTCAATAATCCCTACAAAAGAATAGCCCGGACCAGCCACAGACTTCACACAGCACAGTCAGTGATAATTTTCTACTTGGCGTTACCAACATAAAAACTTTAACAGCCTACTTACAACTCTACACATTTACTAAGTTGTGGCCTGAGTCTATATCTTCTCCTGAGTACGCTTTACGATCCAATATCTGATTGTGGAACGTGTCTGACCATGCTCTAGTCCATCTGTAAACTTTCCGTGTCTCCAGGTCTTTTCCAAGTATACCTCTCCTTCTATGATTCTTGAACAGAGTATTCACTATTACAATCGGAAGTTTATTGCAGAACTCAGTTAGTTTTACTCCTCTCTCGTTCTTGCTACCAAGCTCACATTTTCCTGTAAGCCCTTTTTTCTTGTCCCTCCCCTACAACAGCGTTCCAGTTTCCCATGATTAACGAATTTTGTCTTCCTTTTCATTCTAGATTGCCCGTCCAATATCCTCATATACTTCTTCTTCTGCCTGCGACGTTGGTACGTATTCTTGAACTATCGTTGTCGGCGTTGATTCGCTGTCGATTCTGATGAAACAGCCTGATCACTGCACTGTTCACAGTAACCCACTCTCTACAACATAACGAATTCCTCGTATTATTTTCTGCTGCTGTTGATATTACCCTATATTCTTCTGATCAGAAATCCTTACCTTCTTCTCATTTCACATCTCTGGCCCCTCTACATCTAGATCGAATATTTGCATTTCCCTTTTCAGATTTCCTAGCTTTCCTTACAGAGAGCGGCCAGCCCTCTAACCAAACACGCTGAGCTACCGTGCCAGGGCCTCTAGACCTGCAGACAAGTTATCATAGCGACGAAAATTCTTCTCTCAGTCCGTGGTGCTGTAAATTCGAAGTTGTCGTCCTGACCTGTATTACAAAAAGTACGTTCATTTCCTCAGGGCATTTGCTTTGCTTATGTATACACATTAGTATGATTCGCATCCCTTGGGCATTTGTATTTTCCTTCAACTATTAATTTGCAACTTTATTTGCTGGCTCTACTATGCTACGTTATTTCCGACCAAACAGTCTTTCAGAGTTCTTATTGACATCCTTCACAGAGTTTAGTGTCCACCATAAACAATAAGTAAAATATCTTTAGTGCAGTGGTACGGGTTTCATGCACTTTGAAATTTTTACACTTTAAGCACGTACACTGACATGCAGTGACAGTAGTGAATGCAAAAACCATTATTGCTGGCTGCCTGCGTGGTAGTTCAGTTCGTTTGCTGCAGTCTTACATCTCCCGTGCGTGTCAGCCTGTGCTTCGATTCAACACCACTTGCGGGTTTCACAGGAGATAGGCGGCATCTGTGTATTTACCACACAATTACACCTTAAATGTATTTGCAACTCGGCTGAGGCGATTGCGTACTCTTTGTACGCAAATGTTATTAAAAGTTTGTCCGAGTGCATCATTCTACAATATAAGTCGCAGTAGATCCTATACTCTCCACCTTAGTAAACATAAGTTCTACTTAGAAGCACATATTTCAGACATTTTTCCTTCCACAGTTGCTTGTACGCAGAAACATATAAAGTATCTCTCTGTTTTAATCTCCTGGATCATAAAATTTCCTTCTGTGATAGCAAAAACAAAATAACATTTCCTATACTTACAGAGTTCATATTATATACAAAACCTTCCTTTTTGTAATATTTGACCTTATTTCTGGTTACTGAATTCAGTGGTCTCATACTTAATAAAACTCTTTTACTTAACAACTAAACTGGCACACTTCAAAACTCAGGACACTTTTATTGTATTCCCGAATGTTAGGAGGTCTAACATGTCTCAGAACGAACAGGAAAGAGAAATGGAAATAACCCACCGTATAAGGAAAAATACCTGCTCTCAATTACAAACAAACATGCAGTGAACAATTCCTGTCCCACATGGCAGCTAATACTACGTCATTCGGTTATTTACGCATCAGGTGATTATGAATTATTCGTTTAACTATTACCAACAAAAATTTATCAGTCATCTTACTCAAGTTAAAAATGTGCAAAACACACTGCGACTTGTACTGGTAAGATAAAAAAGAAAAATACTTTGCTTCTGTTTGCTTTACAACTAAGGTGATTAGTGTTGTTTATATATTACACTTTGTCTGAATAATTAAGATCCTTTGCCGACAGTTCTATTTTCTAATTAGAGGATACCATATATTTAATTTGTGCAACACAAAAGTTGGTAATGTTCCTCGAAATCCATTTCAAATGCGCTTCGTTCATTAATTTACATTCACAATATAAGTATGCATGTTGAACACGCAAACTTGAGACTTTTCTTTTTCCAGAAATGTTCAAATGGAAAAAATATCCTTAATAAAATACAAAGTAAAAGATAACTTGGTATTCATATAGATATTTACAAGAAATTAATGGATGAAAGTCAGCTAATTATCTCTCTCTAGTAACAGTGTTTCATGCCGCAAAATTTGAAGTCCTAAGTTTCATCCATCTTTCACTTACAGTCTACTGGCAGTAACAGCACCAGACACTATTCAGTTCTGAACTGGTAGAGTGGATATGTTTATTGTCTCAGTTATTCTTTTAACGAAACTGCCAGCGATATGATTAATTCTAGCACGTATGTCGAGGATCACTTTGTTTGGGATTCCACTCACTACAGCATTAACTGTTTCCTGTAGAAGTTTTGGTACGGATTCGCCACACAACTCAAACTTTTCACATATTTCCTGTTGGATGTCATTGTCATCATTATATTGTAACACACCAAGATGTCTACTAGAACTGGTGCCCCTTCACACCCCATGATCATCAGCGGGAGGGTAATTTGACTGCTTGTTTGGTATCTCGTTCGTAGCTGAGGGGCGTTCCCGTGCCACCCCATCTACACGAACGGCGTGGTTTTATGGTGGTCCTCAATTCGGAGGTGGTCCTGTATTTGCCACTGCCTATTTCCGTTGTTATTGTTCTGTTGTGGCCGCTGGTTCCCCAGGTTCGGTTGCCACTGCCGACTGTCATGCGCTGCCACTGATTGTTGTGGTGCCCATTGCAATACCTGCTGTGCGGCCGGCCGGTGTGTCCGTGCGGTTCTAGGCGCTTCAGTCTGGAATCGCGTGACCGCTACGGTCGCAGGTTCGAATCCTGCCTCGGGCATGGATATGTGAGAAGTCCTTAGGTTAGTTAGGTTTAAGTAGTTCTAAGTTCTAGGAGATTGATGACCAAAGATCTAAAGTCCCATACTGCTCAGAGCCATTTGAACCATTTTGAACCTGCTGTGCGTCAGATTGGGCAAATACCGCATGTACGCTAATGAACTCCAGCTGTATCTAAGTGCAAAACAAATATACTTGAAGACGGCTATAGAGGATCTCAGTACCAACCTGTGTGCATTTTCAAAGTGGGAGCAGGTTAACACTCAATCCATGCTAAAAACCAAGCGCTAATGGTTGGTCATTCTAGGCTTATTAGCCTGAAACATCGGGAATCCCTACCACCTTTAACGCTAAATGGGACAAATATAGACTTCTCTCCCTCAGCAAAGAGTCTAGTAGGAACAAAAGTAGAAGAAAATCTAAACTGGACTGAGCAAGTAACTGTAATGTGCAGGAAGGCATCAGAACCTCTTCATTCCCTTGACTTAAAAAAGAAACGTCTACAATCACTTTTAGTTCTAGTTATTGATTACAGCGATGTTAACCCGCAAGGTTTCTCTCAGGACAAATACCGGCGCCTGTGCTCGATATATCTGTGATGATCGACTCTTTGAACATATGCTCTAAGAAAAAAATCGACGCATGGTGAATAAGTTCTGGAAAGTGGTCACTAAGTGATATTCATGCAGGTATCGACGGGAAATACAAAATTTGCAGACTTTGGGGGCCGATGGATGAATGTGTGACACTCCAGAGCAGTTTCACTGCTCAGCTGGAGAGAATGGTAAGCAGCGGCCCGTCGATACCAAAGCATAAGATCTCTGCGAATTTCGTTCCGTGTATACAGATGAACAGTAACTAAGCCTCGTAGACTGGCGCATGAGCGGTATACGCAGATGTCAGCATGTGAGAGAGGACGCATAGTTGGCCTCAAAGATGCTGCTTGGAGTATCGGCGATTCGCTAGACATTTGAATAGGAGTGATGCCACTATTTAACGATGTTGGCAGGAATGGATGAAGCATGACCGAATACAGCATCAAGAAGGAAGCGGCCCACCTATAGACATTACAAAACTTGAGATGGAGCATTCGCCACTTAGGCATAAAAGGCCTGTGTTCAGGGGTTCATCGACCCGAAAAATTTGTTTACGAATCAATGTTATACGTAAAGTGACTGGTTCGACATGAGGATCGTAACCTTAAGTTCTTCTATCATCAGCAATGAGACTCTGTTTTGGAGATGGAGGACACCAGTATGGGAGGCCTGTAGCCACTCCAAACAAGTACTCATGAATTTAAACGAAACTTCTCAACTGGGGAGATGTCGGCGACCTTGCTGGCCAAGGTACGGTTTGACAAGCTCGAAGAGATGCAGTAGAAACTCTCGTCGAGTGTGGGCGGTCATTATGTTGTTTAAATGTAAGCCCAGGATGGGCTTATCATGAAGGGCAACAAAACGGGCCGTAGAATATCGTCTTTTCAACATACGCCACCCTCATATTTCTCCTCGACCTTAATGCTCTTGCCTTAACAAGTGCAAAATCCTTTCTGTCCCATCCCATAGTTCAGTTTCTTGACGTCCTTCTCAGTAGCAAGAATTCGACTGTGAAATAACTAACCACATTACATTAGAGACTTGAATAACTTCTCTAAGCTCAGAAGACAGTTAATTACATACCTACTGTAGTAAAAGTAATGACAACCGTTGTACCCATACGCTGTCGTTAACATTATACATCCTTCCTTCCAACCAAATTTTCCTTATTTCCAATATTCTTAGCTGGTGCTGTCTCCTTAAATTTCCTGTCCTCAGAACTCGCTATATAAGAAACAGGCAGGCATACCTCGGACCTATTCTAACCCCTGCACCCACGTCAAGTTGAATAAATATATAAATAAATAAAATATGTGTACCACTACGAAACTTTTTTAAACAGCCTCCCATCACTTGACTACCGTTGTATGCTCGCAATGCAAGCCTTTCAGTGACAACACAAACTCGCCATGAAAGATAATGCTGATTATTAGCTGGAACGTGCTTTCGACTGCCACCCCCTTACAGAAAGTGCGTCCATCTGCTCCCCACCAGGACATGTCGCATAGTTACTGGCTGTGCCCAACTGCCAGCACCTAAACACAAAATGTCGTCGTCATCACAGTACCCAGCTTGTACAACCGGACTGTGAAGTGTCGTGATCCTTGTCTGCAACAGGCTGCTTTAACCATGACACGAACTCATGTAGTCATCTTCAAAGTTGCTGCAGAATGCGGGATACTGCTCCACACTCGCTCTCTTTTAGCTCGACTGAGCTTCAGCAAATGGTTATTCCAATCTCCTTTTGTCTCTATGACGACTTTTGCGTGCAACGTTTAGCTCGTAAGTCCATGTATCGTTCAGCACGTTCCGGTGTATAGAATTCGGAGAAAGCATCTTCCCAAATTAGTCCCCTTGTTCAGGCTCAGATTACTTCCTACCAGTGCAACACACAGCTAAATCGTGAATTAAAATCAGTCAGTTTCAACGTGTACTTCACTAGGAGATTTATTCGTCGAGAGGGTCTAAGTGGGAGAAGAATTCCTTTCTTTTGATCCCATAAAATGTCTCATTGTGCTAGTGAAAGTCAAAGATGCTACTAGGCGTGTTTTTTAAGTAAGTACCGTTTTGAAATTTAAAAAAAATACGTGCTAAGATATCTCAATTTTATTTTTACATGAAAGCCTGTACCTTAATCTACGCACTGACGCCATTACAGTCTGATTCTTCCTTGTTTACGTTGTGTACTGAGTGTTTAACATGCCTCCGATAATCGTGAATCCCGCCGACTGTGAAGTACGGCCGGCCGAAGTGGTCGTGCGGTTAAAGGTGCTGCAGTCTGGAACCGCAAGACCGCTACGGTCGCGGGTTCGAATCCTGTCTCGGGCATGGATGTTTGTGATGTCCTTAGGTTAGTTAGGTTTAACTAGTTCTAAGTTCTAGGGGACTAATAACCTCAGCAGTTGAGTCCCATAGTGCTCAGAGCCATTTGAACCTTTTTTTTTTTTTTTTTTTTTTTTTTTTTTGTGAAGTACGGGCTGTTATAAGATTTCTTAGTACGGAAGGCCTAAAAGCGATTGATATATATCGTGAAGTCTGTGCAGTTTACGGAGAAAACATTATGAGTGATGGAATGGTAAGAAAGTGGGTGAGAGAATTTAAATATGGCCGCGGAAATGTGCATGGTGAACAACGGAGTGGGCGTCCTTCGGATGTTAATGAAAGTTTGGTGCAGGAAGTGGACAATAAGGTGAGAGAAAACAGACGCTTTACGATTTCCTCCTTACGGGATGACTTTCCTAATGTTTATCGTAGTGTTTTGTGTGGTACTGTGACCGAGCACTTGAATTACCGAAAATTGTTCGCACGTTGGGTACCGAAAATGTTGACGGATGTGCAAAAAACCAAACGTTTAGACAGTGTATTGACTTTCCTTGAGCGGTACCACAACGACGGTGATGATTTATTAAGCCAAATTGTTACGGGCAATGAAACATGGGTGGCCTAGGTCACACCGGAATCAAAGTAACAGTCCGTGCAAGTTGAGCAAGGGCATCGTTTTGCTGCAAGACAATGCCCGACCGCATATGTCGAATCAGACCAAACATCTAATCACATCTTATCGATTGGAAACTCTAGATCATCCTCCGTACAGCCCCGATCTTGCGCCCAGTGACTACCATCTGTTCCTGCACTTGAAGAAACACCTGGGTGGTCAGCGTCTTCAAGACGATGATGAAGTCAAAACAGTGATGATGCAGTGATTAACAAGTCAGGCAGCAGACTTCTATGAGGAGGCTATTCAAAAACTGGTACATAGTTATGAGAAGTGCCTCAATATTGACGGAAATTACGTAGAAAAGTAGATTAAGCTACAGGCTTTCATGTAAAAATAAAATTATTGAGATATCTTCGTACGTCTTTTTTTAATTTCAAAACGGTACTTACTTACAAAACACCCCTCTTATATATTTCCGCACGTTATTTCAATTTAAATGTTTTGTCTCGAGTCTCAGTATTCGATAAAATCATAACGTGAAAAATTACTTTCATTCCGACGTTGGTAAAAATCTATATAATTAAGCAGATAAACCGCCTTAAACTGCAGCACATACATTAAATAATCACTTAACATTTCTCGATTGAATTGGCAGAGAAACGACTTCCGTTTCATAACACTTTCATTGGCTTCGTACCATATAGAAATGTAATACGACAGACATTGAGTGAATGACGTCATAATTTAGATTGTTTCACAATAACGTTACATATGCGTTGGGAATTACATTTCTTCATTCATCTTTCATGAAAATACAATTACTGTATGAATTTTATAATGATATCTAGAGGCGGACAACAGCCCTTGGCTGTATATTCTTCTCGCCACTGGCTGTCGCTGTGGTTGCAGTAGCGTTCGGCACATCACCTACGGAAGAACCGACGAAGATGCTGCCGGCGGCATGTTGCAGCTCTGCAAGGAGTGTACAAATGATAATGACTTTTCCAAGTACAGTGGAACTCATCACATACCAAGCACGTGATAGTCTGAATGAGGTGTTAGCTGCATGAGCGGCGTAAACAGCAGATGCAGTCTTAGATTCCTCCAAAAACTTCAGCAAGTCTGCAGTACTTTTAGTACGTCACGAACTTTCCAAAACATTGGTATGAACACCTGATATTGTGTATCAAGCACACACCTCAAACAAGAACACGTTATACTGCTCTGTAGTAGCTAACAATTTAATAGTGGTGAGAAAACTATATATATATATATATATATATATATATATATATATATATATATATATGTGTGTGTGTGTGTGTGTGGGTGTGGCTGTGTGTGTGTGTGTGGGTGGGTGGGTGGGTGTGTTTGTATTTGTTCAAGTTTTCACTACACAGCATCCAAAATAATCTAGTCTCCCTGTCAAACGACATTAACATTTTATCATCTTAGACCTGCAGATATTTTGCTTAGTAAGAACTTGTCAAGTAGTCCTAGGGAAAACTCACATGTGGAAGTTACTTACATTAAATTTACAGTAATGAATATGAAATAAGTAGAAAAATACACTCAAATTATTTTTAATGTACTAACTAATTATGAATTTCCCACAGTGAAAATTATATGGTATGTTTTAGACCATCTTTGACGACTAATGTCTTCTGACAAATTTAGATGTCGTTTTATTATTCTTTCCCAAAGTTGTTTTTTCAATAAGCATTTGTGTTACTATTGTATTATGTGCTAACATTATACCATCATATTGTAAACAAATTTCAATTGTAAATTTAAGAAATAATTTAAACCACAGTTTCAGAGGGCTGGTCCTCATGAATAACTTTCATATACACACGTATATATGTGAAACATTTATACAAATAAAATCTAGTATTAGTAATGTTCAACATAATTTTGATATTTATACTTAAAATTTGTATGTAGGACATTGTATGAATACCTTTTAATATTTATTTGACACAAGAATATGAATTATTTCTGTTTTATGGCTTAAACTCGCATTTGGTTAAGCAAATGTAGCTGAATGATGTATATTGCTTATTGATGGATTATTTTGAGGCATATTACTTCTTTGTAGTCTAATATAATTCAAGCATCATTATCTTTTCTTACTGCCAGGTTAGTCATTCTTAAATTCATTGAATTTGTAGATAAAATATGCATATGGCTTTGTTTTTCTATTAACAGTCCTGTAGATCTTGCCATGATGATAATCAGTTAGCATATAAGAATCAAGATATTTATATTTGGGAACTTGTACCTTAGCATCGTGTAATGTCGGTCATAAAGGCTATGCCATGGGGTTACCCATTTAAAAAGAACCCTTTTAATTAATTTTTCACAAAAAGTAATTTCATCTTTTAAAATGTGTCAGGATGTCAAATATCAATCTGTAATATCCTTTCATGGTCTTATTCAATGCACATCCCAGATTTGTTTTCTAAAGAGGGGTAATGGAACGTGCCTGATCATTTGGCAGTTTAATTTTATCTGTTATAGTTTTGGTTTTCTAATATTGCTCTTTCAGAAACCTCCTTGTATGACGACTGAGGCGTATTCAAACATATTGGAGTTTGGTTTGGGTGTCAGCCAGTATGAAGCTCTTGCAGTTTAAAAGACATTAGGTGTTCCTTGTTGGAATATGCACCCACCATTCTGTGTTCTGTCCTCGTTCTGAATAGATTTGGGAGGAAAACTGTCTTTGTGAAATTGATGCAAGCTGTATCAAAGTTCCTATACATATAAAAGAAATCAGGAGAAGTCATTCCACTTGTTCGTCTGGTGAATGTTAAGCAAATAGTAATATCCAGAGGCCATTCCCAATTTCTTCAAAGTTTATACACATTTATTCCATGCTCAGATTTCCAGTAATATGCAACCACATGGTAAAATGGAACCTCATATATTGCTCAATGTTGGTTAAATGGAAGTTTATTATAGGAATGAATATTAGCTTTCAATTGTTGTGCACTAGATTTATTGTTATCAACCTCTGTTAAGTCACAAAAGAGATGTTGCTTCATTGGAAGTTGTGTATTAGAGAACATACTCTTCTGATTGCTCGTTGTGAAATTTGCTTTTGTGTTTACTGCTCTGAGGACCCATGTGGACTTATAAAATAACTGAATTCTTTTGGGAACAATGTATCTGTACAAAGAGATTTCCTGATGATGTTACGAACTTTCAGGGTTGATAGAGAAGGGCAAATGTATGAATTTTAAGTAAGATATCCTGGTCTGTAAATAACCGAGTTGAAAGTTACAAGGGAAAACCGATCTGATACCTGTAACAGTGGATAAGTCCTACTGTAAGCCCTTTGCAGCAGTAGGTATGGGAGGATGTTGTATGGAACAAAACAAGAACAAAATGTCCAGTAAATATGGGCTTTAAATTGCATACTTTAAGGGATATGAGCACTAGCTCATCTTTTCTACTGTGCTAAACAGCTCTTCTACTATCAGAGGTATCAAAATGATTTTTGCTTATAACTCTCGCATGGATCGTTTCCGAGCACGGGTCCCTTACCTGCAACTAATATACTTAACGTTCTCCGTCAACTCCTGCAACAACTGAAAATCACCCTTTAGATTTTTGAGTTGGATCTCTGAAAAGTTGGGTCCTTACGTCTGCTCCTCAGCTGAATACTCCAATCTTCTAACACACACACACAAACGCACACACACATACACATACCTTGCATGATTTCATTTTAGTACATGTGACAATTATAGGACGAAGCCTGTGAAATTGTGATAGCAACCTGCATATTTTTTAAATGTGCGATGCAGCAGGAAACAATTACGTTTCGTATCTATCATAACAGCTGCTATCACCCTGTGATTCACATGACATTCAATGCAGATTGTGCTTGATGAATAAGTAGATCGTGCCAATTGCAATTCCCCAAGCTGGTCCAATGGGAAATAGTTACTAGTGCGCACAATTAGTTAGTGACAGGCATTGCATTCTTTATTTAACGAGTGAAAAAGTTTTTCTGTCGGGGCCCGAAAAATGTGAATATGTTCCTTTTTAAAAGATCCTGAAACAAAAATAGAGAACCAGGTACTTACATCTTCATTCCAGCTTCTTTACCAAAAATTTTGGCATACGGGCATATTCACACTCTTTTAACACAATATTTCTAAATTCCCTTTGTACTTAAGCCCACATGCTCAGCATCTCTCACATGCCACTATATATTGTCACGTAAAAGAAGGTATGATTAGATGAATGACGAACACTAACTTCACTTAACGACGGTTTATTCAGCACTTGCACATACACGAGCCCAGAGCGAACTGCCTCTGGTCAGAGCACATACAGTATATATACAGTTACAGAAGATTCCAGTACAATGATTCTTGACATTTGTGGATACTTATAGACTGTACTCGAACCGAATATAGAAATTAAAATGGTACAGTCCAGGTGAGTTTTGAACTCAGCAGTTTAGTATCATAACAACTACACCACGGTTCTACTCACCTTCTTCTGCAACAATATGCCTAACCCACTCTTCTTTTTTCCCATTGATTTATAATATACTGTAGTGACTCCTCTCTCACTTATATTGCGTCCTTTTGTCTTCCTTTCCCGCTGCCACTGTCTCCACCATACATGTGCAGCTCAAAAGTTCTGGGAGGTGGGCTGAGGACGGGGAGGGGTCCAACTTATTTTTTCCCTATATCTACGACTTTAAAATTTCAGTCCAAAATGCATCCTTCCTTATACCTATGTGCTAAACTCCGCCAGCCTGGGAGGGTCCAGAACCCTAAGTTATGTATGGTTCACACTCGCTTGTATTTCTTATTTCCCCTGCCTCCTCTACATTTTGCTCCCATTGCATCTACCTCATTCCATAATTGTGTCTCTTTCACTGCAACTGTCTCTCACTGTCCATCAGTACCAGCTCTCCCTTTGCCTCCCGCTATTATTGTCTTCGTCATCACTCTCTCTCTTTCATAACTTTCTCTCTGTCACTATCACTGACTTCTCGCTTTTTCCTCTGCCACCGGCAAAGTCTCCTCCCTTTTCCACTGTCACTGTCCCTCTGCTACTTCTTTCAACGCAAAAATCATAGAAAATGTTCGCATACCAAAATTTCTGATCAGGAAGGCGGAATAAGGACAGAGGTAGGACGGTTTTTATATTCTACACACACACACACTTATATATATATATATATATATATATATATATATATATATATATATATATATATATATAAGTGTGTGTAGAATATATATATATATATATATATATATATATATATATATATATGTATAAGTGTGCAGAAGCATCAGAAAGGCGAATATGTTCGATGTTCGTCTTTAAAAGAAACTAGCACAAGGCAAGGGTTTAGGTCATCGGATGGAGTCTGAGGTCATATATATATATATATATATATATATATATATATATATACATATATATATGCTCAGAAGCGTATATGTAGTTTTAACTGACGTGTATATACGCCTCTGAGCCCACATTTCCTGCATATTTTTCACTCATAACTATGGTTGATTTGAACCTACATATGTTGGTAACGGATAGTGATATTGAAAATGTCTGAAGGCTCCCCGAGAACGTCATTTTAAAACATATGGTAAAACATTTGACGATTTGTCATGAATCGAAATTACAGGAATGGTTATCCTCACAATTGATATTTCTGGTAATCAAAAATAATGGCTTTTCGGGTGTAAAGGATACAGATTTTTGAAAACTAAAAAAATGATCTTTCTTGATAAATGTCTACAGACTGTACGGTTAAAATTTTAGCCATTTTCCATGGTTAGTTATTAAGACAATTGCAGCCCGCTCTACAAAAGTGTCTAAAAACCGGTTTTCGAATTTTTCTGCGTAAGTACAGCAACTTTGAATCTCTGGGTCTAGCTAACGGTTTCGACGTCCCCTGAAAATATCGTCTTCGGAATCTATGGTACAGGTTTCACTACCTGCCATGAATAGAAATTATAGAAATGGCCATCCCCACAATGGCAATCGTACCCAAAAATCACGCTTTTTCATGTTTTCTCACTAATTGCCAGTGAAAAATATTGCTTTTAAACGTGGTGTAAGACCCACTCTAGACCATACCTAATATAAGACAGCTAACTGATTTGCTCAATTTGTTTGCGCTGGTAGAAATGTGTAATATTTGAATTTTGACCCTGTACTGTAATACAGCTACAATATTCCCATTCTTCCGACAGGTACACAAATAACCGCTACCCCAAAGACCTCTTCTCTCTCTAATCAACAGGAAGCGAGGTAAAAAAAACCTGAAAAATCTCATTTTTCAGCAGGTTTTTGCAACACATTTCTTCCGCACACTGTTGTGTCTAGCCGCCAAACTGAGACTGGATTTGAATGGGACTGGTTCTCTAAAGGTCAAACCCCAATAGTTTCATCGTATCCAAGTTTTGAACGATCGTATACTTTCTATTTGCCTGAGTAACTTATTAACTTCCGCAAACAAACAAATTAACTTTGGGCAACTTGTACTCTCTCAAAACACGCACACACAACGTTAACAGAATGGTTGATGAGTGAGCTGCAGTTTCAGTTTACGCAAGTACTATGCAGTTACTAAGGAGAAATACTAAGCAAATCGTGACTTTTCCATGCTGTAGCATTTATGTCCGATTATTGCATTTTTCGAATTAGACACGTGATTGCTGACCAATAAAAATAAGTCAGTTTACGCTCTGCATTCAGCAACTTGCTGGTTTATCCTTTTTAACAACAAACGCAGTAAAGAGGTTATGCCGAACACTGTAAAAATGGGGACACTCATAAAAGCTAGACAGGAAGGCAGTTATGACGATTAACGACTCGCGGATTGGGAGTAATGACGTAGAGAATATTTTGATTTACGTCATAGTTATTTGAGCCGATACTGCGTGTGTGAATGTTGTCTGTTGACAACGCGAACTGAGCTATGAGTCAGTAATCTCTACTGATAATGCATGTTTGTCTTCCCCCATAAATCTGTCACCCGTGGTACCTTGATCTGCGATCTGTGCTGTCGAAGGTGATTCGTTGCCTTAGCGGTACACCTGGCAACAACTTCTGCAGCACATCCCACGCCGTTGTAGGTACAAAGTACCGCCGCAGATGACAAGATCTTATTTCGTACATCAGACGTTTATCAATTCGTGGCAGAACTTCGAATTGTTATAATTGGCTGTCCCTGTTAACGAGAACTTGCTGTCCACAGACATACTTGTAATTGCTAATATCTAACGTTTCCATTTTCCGTGATGTTTCGCACGTACGGCAGAATCATAGATTTCATTTTGTTACGCCTTCTTGAAACCTGTTTACAACAGGAATATAAAGATACATATGGGTAATATTTACGTTTGTGGAATCAACAGTAATTACGAAAACTATTCATGCAGTCAACGATACGTTTCCCTGCAATAAGTATCATCCTTTAAAGAACCGAGAACTTTTTATTTAATTTACTGTTTCGGCAGGGCAGTAAATTAAATTCTGGGCTGATGTCGTACCAAATGAATTATCTGTTGAGCTTACCTTCACGAACGTGGTTTGAACTACAAGGCAAGGAACCAGCATTTTCTTTACTTTTAAAACATTTGAGAAGCACTTCTGTGTAGTAAACGATAGTCGTCATATATTTTTGTAAATCTCATTGAATTTTCTCATTATGAGGGTACTGGAGGGCTATCTCCTCTAAATATAAAAACCATTCAAAATCCAAGACCCCACAAAATATTTTTTTTTAAATTGAAGACAACCGTTTCAACAGTCTTAGGTGTTACCTTAAGGTCTTAAACACTTATTTGTGGTAAAAAATGTTCATTTTACGCTAAGCATCGTGCACAAAATGTCAAGTCGATAAAACTCAGCACATTATAAACGTTTGTCATCGCTAAAATATTGAAAATGTTTGAAATTTGTACAATTCTGAAATCTGTTTTTGCAATCATCTTGATACCTGAAAGATGCCATCAGTCATACTATTCGAATGATCACCCTTTCATCTCATTTTATTTCCATTTAGCATTTTCCGGTAAGCAACATGAAAATGATTGGTCTGTTTTGCCCAGTTTTATCCTCGTAGTGGGCTAAAACGATAAAGCGGGAGGCTACGTTCTCATTAAGCTGTTTTCTGAGGCATAATAACGCGTTGTTCTACATATTTGTGTTTATTTATGTAAAACTGTAATAAAACTGATGTTACACACAGTATCCTTAGTTTATAAATTAAGCAAAAATAAACGTGACAGCAACAAACATTATTTAGGAAACATCTTAATCAATACAATTATAAACTTCATAGTTCTAGCTAGACCAATGGAGAAGTGCGGCCATCTCTTGCGCTGATGGCGGCCAAACTTCCAAGCACTTGAGTCAAAATGGTTCGAATGGCTCTGAGCACTATGGGACTTACATCTGAGGTCATCAGTCCCCTAGAACTTAGAACGACTTAAACCTAAGTAACTAAAGGATATCACACACATCCATGCACGAGGCAGGATTCGAACCTGCGACCGTAGCAGTCGCGCGGTTCCGGACTGAAGCGCCTAGTACCTCTCGGCCACCGCGGCCGGCACTTGAGTCATAAAGTCTCAATTTCCGCCAGTGGAACTCAACGAAAACCGATA
This sequence comes from Schistocerca nitens, assembly GCF_023898315.1. Taxonomy (NCBI): domain Eukaryota; kingdom Metazoa; phylum Arthropoda; class Insecta; order Orthoptera; family Acrididae; genus Schistocerca; species Schistocerca nitens. Next base: position 543,417,863 of record NC_064619.1, on the reverse strand, counting down.
ACGTTATGTATGTCGTTTGATATAATTGGACTTAGATGTGTGCCTGTTCGGCTTACGTGCTGTCGATTCACATAGTTTCCTAATTGCTTCATTAGCTTCTCGTTTTCACTGTTCTGCTTCTGTTGTTGTCATCATTGGAGAGTTAGTCATAACTGAAGATTTAATTTTTCTTCGGTTTGTTTTTCCCCGACACACTCTTGGGCCTGAGAGTGTGGCCACTGTTCTTGGATACCGTGTTACAGAGTAACAGCGTGCCCTGTAAAAAGTTCCACTGCGCATTCCGACAGAGTGCCTAATGAAGTACTACAATACTCAGCAGTGTCTTTAGCACAGAAGCAGGATCAATCGGTGAATCAGCACATACTTTCAGCATATAATGCTTACGTGTAATGGTCTTTTAGACATAGGATTCATAGGATATAGTATTCACAGTAAGACAAAATACCTGGTACGAATTTCATATAGAGGCACAACGAACTGAGAAATGGGGAATTTGGTGGCAGTTACAATCAGCCTTGTACACAAAAGCAACTTCGATGTAATACACATTTTAACAATGTGCTCATGCAAAATCTAGCCCTGTCTCCTATTGTGTTTGTTCTGTATGAACATCTATGGATCAACGCAGTCAACGAAATTTACAAATTGTTACAGACGGCTAGAGGTTTTAGAAGGAACTTAGTAGATTCAGTTTTGATAAGAAACCCACTCCCAGAAATGTATCATTGGGATATACAAAAGTTTTAGGACCGGATTGCTTTCAAATCTCTTCAAACAAGGTATGAACATAAAGTGGGAAGAGGGTGCTGTTGTCAGTTCCTGTTGTAATTGCGGCATCACATACCATTTTCGATCGATTAAAGCTATGGTTGGGAGAAACTGAATGTTCGCTGCTAAGAGAGTTGACCGTGCTGCTCCACAGACACGCTGTGCTCTCAACTTCGACGTGGACATCCTGCGTCATGTAGAGGAGCACTCGAGGACTGGTGTAGTGGGCGCAGAGTGCCGTGGCCAGTAGGTGGACAGGCGGCAAGGCATACGTGGGGAGAACGGTGATGGTGGGGGCTGTGGGCAGGCGCTGTGGGGGAAAGGCCAAGCGCTGGAGGTGACGTGCCGTTCTAACTCACGCCTACACTCACATACACTCCTGGAAATGGAAAAAAGAACACATTGACACCGGTGTGTCAGACCCACCATACTTGCTCCGGACACTGCGAGAGGGCTGTACAAGCAATGATCACACGCACGGCACAGCGGACACACCAAGAACCGCGGTGTTGGCCGTCGAATGGCGCTAGCTGCGCAGCATTTGTGCACCGCCGCCGTCAGTGTCAGCCAGTTTGCCGTGGCATACGGAGCTCCATCGCAGTCTTTAACACTGGTAGCATGCCGCGACAGCGTGGACGTGAACCGTATGTGCAGTTGACGGACTTTGAGCGAGGGCGTATAGTGGGCATGCGGGAGGCCGGGTGGACGTACCGCCGAATTGCTCAACACGTGGGGCGTGAGGTCTCCACAGTACATCGATGTTGTCGCCAGTGGTCGGCGGAAGGTGCACGTGCCCGTCGACCTGGGACCGGACCGCAGCGACGCACGGATGCACGCCAAGACCGTAGGATCCTACGCAGTGCCGTAGGGGACCGCACCGCCACTTCCCAGCAAATTAGGGACACTGTTGCTCCTGGGGTATCGGCGAGGACCATTCGCAACCGTCTCCATGAAGCTGGGCTACGGTCCCGCACACCGTTAGGCCGTCTTCCGCTCACGCCCTAACATCGTGCAGCCCGCCTCCAGTGGTGTCGCGACAGGCGTGAATGGAGGGACGAATGGAGACGTGTCGTCTTCAGCGATGAGAGTCGCTTCTGCCTTGGTGCCAATGATGGTCGTATGCGTGTTTGGTGCCGTGCAGGTGAGCGCCACAATCAGGACTGCATACGAGCGAGGCACACAGGGCCAACACCCGGCATCATGGTGTGGGGAGCGATCTCCTACACTGGCCGTACACCACTGGTGATCGTCGAGGGGACACTGAATAGTGCACGGTACATCCAAACCGTCATCGAACCCATCATTCTACCATTCCTAGACCGGCAATGGAACTTGCTGTTCCAACAGGACAATGCACGTCCGCATGTATCCCGTGCCACCCAACGTGCTGTAGAAGATGTAAGTCAACTACCCTGGCCAGCAAGATCTCCAGATCTGTCCCCCATTGAGCATGTTTGGGACTGGATGAAGCGTCGTCTCACGCGGTCTGCACGTCCAGCACGAACGCTGGTCCAACTGAGGCGCCAGGTGGAAATGGCATGGCAAGCCGTTCCACAGGACTACATCCAGCATCTCTACGATCGTCTCCATGGGAGAATAGCAGCCTGCATTGCTGCGAAAGGTGGATATACATTGTACTAGTGCCGACATTGTGCATGCTCTGTTGCCTGTGTCTATGTGCCTGTGGTTCTGTCAGTGTGATCATGTGATGTATCTGACCCCAGGAATGTGTCAATAAAGTTTCCCCTTCCTGGGACAATGAATTCACGGTGTTCTTATTTCAATTTCCAGGAGTGTATTTTGTAAATATTCAGTGGGGCCCTTAACACCCACAATTACGTGGTCACCATTCAAAAAAAAAACTGTCACTTCTGCTTTGGTTAGTACCTCAAAAGAATTCTCACCAAAATGCAGTGATTTATTTTTGCCTGGCTTGTTAACGATTTGTAACTTTAAGAAAAGCGAATTTTGAGTAATACCTGTACATTTCTCTTGTTTTTGTATTAAAATTTGCTTCTTTTGCCAAAACTCAGTGGAGTTTACACAGTCTCCCCTTACTAACATGTTGTGCAGACACAACTGTGAGATAATTCTGAAACAGTAGTTTATTAAGTTTATTATGCGAAGAACTGAAGAACAGTAAGATCAGCATCTTATGAAAAATCACGCCCTCGCAGAAAAAAAAATTATGACTTCATTTATGTTGTTCCAAAACCTATAGCATTTCATGTATTTCCAGGTATTGATGGCCCTTAAAAATTACATTCTTTCATCGAAAAAGTATGTTGTTAGTGGAATATCATGGTAGATAATGAAGTTATGCACAATAACCCAAAGGCAAAATACTCTCGTCTTTGCGTTTTGTCATTTGCCAAAATCTCATTTCGATGTTACAGAGCCACTTATGAAATATGAGGAATGTTGTCAATATTTCACTCTGCCCTTATTGCTGGGGCGGTGCGATCGCAAATGAATGTGCTTCGTCACATCAATTTTCTCGAGATTGTTGAGAGAGCTCTACCCACGTCTAAAGAAAAATTCGGTATGTTATCTGAATTTCATATAGAGCAACATATGATGTAATATGCACCAAACGCAAAATCATAACGACCCCTACTTTCCATTGCAAACTTTTTAGAATTTCTCATAACGTCTTATTTTCATGTAAATATCAACATAACTATGACCATAAAAGAAATGATGGGTACATCATAATGAACCAGCCTATAAAGCTACAAGTGAAGCAAAAATAAAAGTTTTCTGCCGAATAGTTTCTGTGAAATCATTTGAGAAAGACCGCAGGGCGTGCGTCTCGTTTCAGTCACCGCCGAGCGCCCGGAAGACAGCAAAACGCGTTTCGCTCTCCCCTTTCGAACAAACGAATGAACTCGCCTAGCATTTTGGACAGAAACTGGTCAGCCATGGTATCCTGTGCAGACGTTAATCGGTGGACGAGCAGCTCTAGGCGCTTCAGTCTGGAACCGCGCGACCGCTACGGTCGCAGGTTCGAATCATACCTCGGGCATGGATGTGTGTGATGTCCTTAGGTTAGTTAAGTTTAAGTAGTTCTAAGTTCTAGGGGACTGATGACCTCAGAAGTTAAGTCCCATAGTGCTCAGAGCCATTTGAACCCTTTTTTTTTTTTTTTTTAAACACTAGCCATGCCCATAGGCTCCCGCTGAAAACACGTCACAACTCATTATCTCTGCTGCGAGCATACCGCGAGCGGGACATTTGAAAGCGGTTACAGTTTCAAACTTATTTTGCATCCAAATGGGACATTTCCGGACATTGGTTCCTTATCAAAAGTTAATCTACTACCCCTAAAAGACTGTAATTTTCTGCTACAGTAACTGTTTAAAATACGTAAGATCATTCTATTGACATTTATTTATTGGATGTGACTGGATATATTGAGTGATCGACATCAAGTAATGTGCAATATCAAGAGAATAATCTGCAAGTGCAAAGTACTCACACCAATATTCGACAATGTCCAAGCTGACTTAGCGAGTGAGGATTCGCTTATTCGTCTACGTCTACGTGATTACTTTGCTATTCACAATAAAGTGTCTGGCAGAGGGCTCAATGAACCAACTTCATGCTATCTCTCTACCGTTCCACTCTCGAATGGCGCGCGGGAAAAAACGAGCACTTAAACTTTTCCGTGCGAGTCCCGGTTTCTCTTATTTCATCGTGATGATCATTTGTCCCTATGTATGTGGGAGCCAAAAAACGTTTTCGCAATTGGAGGAGAAAACTGAATTTTCATGAGAAGATCCCGTCCCAAAGAAAAACACCTTTAATGATTGCTTCTCCAATTCACGTTTCGTGTTTGTGGCACTATCTCCCTCATTTCACAATAATACAAAACGACCTGCCCGTCATTGAACTTTTTCGATGCCATTCGCCAGTCCTGCCTGATGCGGATCCCACACCGCACAGCAATATTCCAGGATAGGGCGGTCAATCGTGGTGTAAACAGTCTCTTAGTAGGCATGTTGCATCTTCCAAGCGCTCTACCAATGAATCGCAGTGTTTGGTTTGCTCTACCCGCAACATTATCTATGTGATCGTTCCAATTTAGATTATTCGTAGCTGCAATCTCTAAGTATTTAATTGAATTCGCAGCCTTCAGACTTATGTGACTTATCGCGTAATCGAAATTTAGCAGATTTCTTCTGGTGCTCATGTCAATAACTTCACATTTCTCTTTACTCAGGGTCAATTACCACTTTTCGCATCATACAAATATCTTATCTAAATCATTCTGCAATTCGCTCCGGTCGTCTGATGACTCTACAAGACGGTAAACAGTAGCATCAGCTGCAAACAGTCCACGAGGGCTACTCAGATTATCTCCTATGCCGTTCATATAGATCAGAAACAACAGAGGGCCTGTAACATTTCCTCGGAGAAAGCCGGATATTACTACTGTTTTACTAGATGACTTCCCGTCTATTACTACGAAGTGTAGCCTTTCTGACAGGAAATCACGAATCCAGTCGCACAACTGAGGCGATATTCCATATGCACGCAGTTTGGTTAGAAGATGTTTATGAGGTACGGTGACGAAATCCTTCTGGAAATCTAAAAATATGGAATCAATTTGACATACCCTGTCGATAGCACTAAACTACTTCATGAGTGTAAAGAGCTAGTTGTGTTTCACAAGAACGATATTTTCTGAATCAGTGGGACTGATGCGTAACAATTGTAGGACAGGTTGCGCTCTGTTCTATTAACACATATCTGTCAACAATAGTTTAACAGAGGGAACTAAAGTGACCAGTGCGTCGCTACTCTGCAATATATACAGCTTTCTCCTGACGGGAGGTGAAAACAGGTCGTTCATATCCTCGTTTAAGTCAGTTTAGCGTGAATTAACGAGTCACTCGTTCATTACGCGAACTATAAAATACATTTTCGTAAAAGATACATGCTAATGTTGTTTATGTGTACTTTTTACCACTAGCAACATTGCTATCAGCATTTATCTGTCCTCTATATGTTCGAATTTCCACCAACATGGATGTATTCGCAAAGTGAGAGCATGTTGTCCATTGATTACTGGCACCACTGGAGGTCCGCTTGCCACTCGCGTGCGTCGTGAACGTTAACTACGATGACGCGTGAGGGCCGGCCGGAGTGGCCGAGCGGTTACAGGCGCTACAGTCTGTAACCGCGAGACTGCTATGGTCGCAGGTTCGAATCCTGCCTAGGGCATGGATGTGTGTGATGTCCTTAGGTTAGTTAGGTTTAAGCAGTACTAAGTTCTAGGGGACTGATGACCTCAGAAGTTAAGTCCCATAGTGCTCAGAGCCATTTGAACCATTTGACAAGTTTGGCCGTACCGACGCACTGGAACATTTTACCATATAAATCGCTGACACTCTTTCGGACAACAAGTGAACTTTCTCAACAGTATGAAAGGGCATAACGTATTACTTTCACGTTAATTTTGCGCTGATAACTGAATTTTATTTTGAAACATCATTCAGCCATTTATGAAAGAAAATTGCCAATCAAACGGTGTTATCATCTGGGACTCCTTCCTTAACATTCTCTAGGACCACTAAAGCGGAAGAAACTGGTAACCGATTAGGTTGCAAAACTGTTTGTGGATGTAAGTTTTGGCTTATCATATTGATTCTGTATCCCGAGGAAGAAGAAATACACACGCCAAAAAAAGTTTTGCATCACCCCGGTTCCCAGAACTCCTGAACATAGAAAAGTTGTCTGTGGATATTGTGTCACAGACGCAGTCAGTCCCTTTGACTGTTCAGACATTCCACTAAACCCGCTCAAAGATGTAAACAATCATGCATGAGCAGCTCCTATTAAATGGACGGGGTCCGACGGCCGATCAGTTCCAGTCATTCCACCAGGAAAGAGGTACACTGCTCTTGTTGTCTGCCTAGTCGGTCAATATCACGGATAGATCACGTCCGCATTGTTACTTTGTGCCAGGAAGGGCTCTCAACAAGGGAAGTATCCAGGTGTCTCGGAATGAACTAAAGCGATGTTCTTCGGACATGGAGGAGATACAGAGAGACAGAAAGTGTCGATGACATGCCTCGATCAGGCCGCCTAAGGGCTACTACTGCAATGGATGACCGCTACCTACGGATTATGGCTCGGAGAAACGCTGACAGCAACGCCACCATGTTAAATAATGCTTTTCGTGCAGCCACAGGACGTCGTGTTACGACTCAAACAGTGTGCAATTGGCTGCTTGATGTGCAACTTCACTCCCGACGTCAATTGCGAGGTCCATCTTTGCAACCACGACACCAAGAAGCGCGGTACAAATCGGCCCAATAACATACCGAATGGATCGCTCATGATTGGCATCACGTTCTCTTCATCGATGTGTGTCGCATATGCCTTCATCCAGATAATCGTCAGAGACGCGTTTGGAGGCTACCTAGTCAGGCTGAAGTCCTTATACACACTGTCCAGTGAATGCAAAAACGTGGAGGTTCCCTTATGTTTCGGGGTGGCACTGTGTGGGGCCGACATACGCCGCCGGTGGTCATGGAAGGCGCCATAACGATACGTGTATGACATCCTCCGATCGATAGTGCAACAACATCGGTAGCAAATTGCGGAGGCATTCGTGTTTATGGACGACAATACGCGCCCCCATCGTGCACATCTTGTGACTGACTTCCTTTAGGAAGCGAAAGAGTGGCCAACATGTTCTCCAGAGATGAACCCTATCGAACATGCCTGTGATAGATTGAAAAGGGCTGTTTATGGACGACGTGACCCACCAACCACTCTGAGGGATCTATGCCGAATCACCGTTGAGAAGTGGGACAATATGAACCAACAGTGCCTTGATGAACTTGTGAATAGTATGCTACGACGAATACAGGTATGCATTAATGTAAGAAGACGTACTACTGGGTATTAGAGGCACCGGTTAGTACAGGTACAGCAGTCTGGACCACCATCTTCGAAGGTCTCGCTGTATGGTGGTACAACGTGCAATGTGTGGTTTTCATGAGCGATAGGAAGGGTGGAAATGATAGGCTATTTATGTTTATCTCTATCGCAATTTTCTGTCATCATCTCGGAACCGAGGTGATACAACACTTTTTTGATGTGTGTATATCAACAGAATAATAAGATATGCCCTCAACTGATGAAATATTTCTCTTTGCCAAAAATGCTCAACTTCAGAACCAAATAAACGCGTCTCTCAACATATTATCTTCATCATCCTTTCGCCATTACTAGATATAACACATACAGCAGTCAACATGATTTCAGAGAGTCCTTGAACCTGTTACCATTCGAAAGGCTATTTTCACCTCGTTTAGTTCCTATGGCTGCTTAAATTCACCAGGTCGTTGTAATAAATACTTTAAGTCATTTTAGCACGATATTACCTCATATTCTATGACTGAAAAAGGCTAATCGAAGGTAAAGGAATAAGAAAAACCTTTTTGTGATGCAGTACAGTACAGCACGCGGCGTGGGTCATCATGGCGACAGCTTTTTTATGTGGCGAATAGTTCAGCCATTAGCGCAAAAATCCACGGATCGTTATAGACAAGCCAACTCCACTACTAGAAACTCTTAAATCCGAGAAAAAGATCTGTTTATGTTCGCTCCAAGATACGTTTCTTGACAACCTTCGCTCTTTTTGAATTCCTTGTTACTAAATTAAAGTGTAAAACTACATGTTTCATTAGCCTGGACATAATGCGGGGGATCCAAAAGTGATATTTTACGACAGTTAAGAAAACTTTCTGTTAGCTGTCAAGGTACGTTTAGTTGTTCCATACTTCGCATTAGACATTGCTGACTAAGTATTACGCAGCTTAATGTCACATTCCCGTGCTCCTTATCAGATATCGCTCTCGATACACTAATTTTGCTGCGCACACTGATATCTGCTGGCATAACAACGGAAGCACGTGTCATATAATGCCTGGTCTTTGAACTTTGAAGCTGAAGCTCCAGCCTATTTCTTGTCTTCAAGTATTACGCTAAAGTTATAAAGTGAAGATAATTTCAGTATTCAGTTTTGGATGGAATTACACTACATTTGGCCAACTACATTTTTTTGTAATAAAAACGTTCATTAGAAGCAACTAGCTAAATTAATAGTGAAACTATACATCTCAGTTCATGAGGTAAAGCAGGCCATGTTTGCACGCAAATCACATCATTGGGCAACACTGATCAAGAAGCTGTGTAGTCCGTTGACTTCCTAGGCCACAACCGATGAAAAAGTTCTTGTTTCATTCCCTTCCTTGTTTAATACCTGGGAATTACACATACATAGGAATGCCGCGGAGCCCATTCAAGCTTGAATTATTTGAATCTTATTATATTCAGAGAATTAACCGTTTTTGTGAAACTTGAAGATAACACGTTAAGATAAGGATGCAAGTCACAGACTGCACCGTTAATAACATTGGTATGTGAGATATTATCACCAATCGAATAAAACTCTATCAGCTCTGGCCAACGAATGTTAAACGATTGGGTAACAATCTACGACACGAAGTGAGGAATGAGAGAAATGTGAATATGGTAGGGAAGACAGAAAATCTGGAAAAGAAAATAAAGAGTCTGCATCTATGTTTGGTCAGTGGAGTGATATGGAAAGAGGGTAAGGACTTCTTGTCAGACGAATGTAGGGTAATATCAACAGCAGCATAGAAAGGTATAATATTAGTAGAATTCGTGAAATTTCTGCGATATGATTCTCATCAGAATTGACACTCCACTATTGGAAAACAGTAACAGGTCAGCCACACATGCCAGCGACAAAAGCAGACGATGATGAAGTAGAGTATATGAAGGAACTGAAGGAATAAGTTAGAGTTTTTTAAATTAATTAAATCCAACGATCAAACACTGTAGAAAGAGGAAGAAACAGAAGAAAGAGTTTTGGGAGAACATGCGTTCGGTGGTAAGAATTAAACGGGTGATACGTTAATAGAGTTCTGCAATAAATTTCAGCTTGTAACAACGAATACACCATTCATAAATTACAAGAGGGGCAGGAGGCACGCTTGGAGACACAGGAAGACACCAGCAGGAGAACTGCGTTTGAAATTCTCTGAGACTGCAGATACTGCGATAAAAAATACCACAGTAAACGGTCCATTTGAGGCGGAATGGACATTAGTAAGAAGGCTAACCACCCAAGTCGGACAGATAATTGTATGTAAGAGCTAAGAAACCTAGGTTAGGAAAGAAATACAGTACTTCCATTGATCGACAAGGGAGAGAAATACAAAAAAGTTCAAGAAAAGGCTGAAATACAGCCTTGTAATTCAATGGAAATTAATAGCTGCATGCAGAACGTAAAGATAACAACAAGGAAAATATCGTCGGAAGTTCAAATTTAGCATGTATAAAAGTCAAAATGACTTCCCAGGAAATAAAAGTCAGGCGGCACCAACATTAAGAGCCCAAAAGTAATTCCACTCTTACGGACATGCATTGACGGCCTGTACGAGGATGTGATAGACGAAGAAATGCATGTCGATTTTGAAGACAAAAGTGATCCAGTATTAGAGTTTCCCAGAGCTTTGTTCGACATGTGATGAAAGGAGTAGATAACACTCCTCCCGAATTACTAAAATCATTGCACGCAACCAGTCCGCATAATCAAAAATACAGTAAGGGCAGATGGTATTATCAGCTTGTTAGCTCAAGCATTCAACTTGTTGACGAAAAGAATGTACAGTAAAAAGGGGAAAGCTTGCTTTAGGAAAGGTACAGGCACCAGAGAGACAGACGTTGCACTTTCTAATTGAGGCAAGATTTAATAAATATAGAGACTCGTTTTAAGATTTGTCGATATAGGAAAAGGATTCGGCGTCATAAAATTATGCGAGATATTTTCAATAAAAAAGCTGTAGGGTAAGGCGGGTAACATACGAAATGTTCGAAAACCAGGAGGGGGCAGCAGGAATGGAACACCAAGAGAAAACTGTTCGGATTATGAAAGGCGTAACGCAGGGATGTTCGATCTGTACATCGGAGAGTTCCGTGTTCTGACCTTAATGGGCCAATCAGGAGCGACCGACCATCGTGTCATCCTCCAACAACGGCGTCATTGGATGCGGTATGGAGACGTGTGGGATCAGGAAACCGCTCTCCCTGCCATTGTCGGGTTTCTAGAGCTTGGAACCGCTGCGTATCATTCGTCTAGTTTCTCAGTTGGTTTCACAAGCGTCTGAGATTTGGTGTCACAGGAGGATGCTAAAAATAAATTGTTTTCACAACATTAAAAATGGTGACTTTTCTGTCATTGGCTGACACTGACTAGAAAGCTCACTGCAGCGTAAATGCTACGTCAATTGCTCAACAAGCCACAGAGAGTGAATGTGACGACTCCAAGTGACGTTAGCGCCAACCAGTACCGTATCGACGGACACAGTCAGAACCGAGGTCTTAAGCTTTCCCGGTGAATCAACAGTTTGTACAGTCATGTCTTTAAAAACATAACACATCGAACGACTGGAGATAGGGCATTCATATTCACAGCACACGTGCATTAGTATGTTCTGCGGAAATGATTAGCATTTTAGTCACCTAGGTTCAGGACGCGTCCTGTTTCCTAGTAGGCACAGGGTCCGCCATGGGCCGTGGTAACTTGTTGCATGCTTGATGGCATCGACGCGTATTAGGCGCGAATGGCGTACTATGGTATTGCCAGCCCTGCGGTATTCACCTGGTTCCGAAGTCCACCTGTGGTGACTGGCACAGAACTGCACCCATTGTTTCACCATATCCCACAAATTTTCGGTTGGCGATAAGTCTGGTGAACTGGCGGCCCAGGGAAAAAGGTTGACATCCTATGACACCAAGAAGGCACACATTCATGTAACAACATGTGGTCGTGAAATGTCTTGTAGAAAAATGGCGTCTGGGGTGTTGTGCAGAAAGGTTATGGCTATGGATCGCAAGATGTCATTCTCGCAGGTCATAGTGGCCATAGTACCATTCAAAGGCACCAACTGTGATTCGTGGTTGTACCCTGTAACTTATTGCACGTCAATGCCTTGAGTTGGCTTGTACTTCCTGTGCGAACGCAGTCACTCTGATGCCGCTCGACCCGTCTGCGGTGAACAAAGATAGAGCTATCATTTTCAAACAAATAGAATCTAGATTCGTCCGAAAATACTCTGAAGCCATCCCTGTCTCCATTAACGTCGTTCTATACACCATAGCCGTCTAGAATGTTTATGCACAGGCGAAGTGAACGACGCGCCCATAACGCATTCCGTAATAACTGGCAACGAACTGTCACCAGTGATAACTGTAGTGTACGATGTGTTCCATTGTTGCGTCAGAGCCGAGAATGACGCAGATCTGTCCTGCAATGCCATTCGGATGAGGTGTTGACGTTCTCGTGGAGGGGGGAGGGCGTCGGATGGTCTGGGTGGTGCGACCTGGCCCATCTCGTCGTTTTCTACGACCTTCCGTGAACCGTTCTGCATACACCGGTTGTACTGCCAAACACTTCGTCCTACATGAGCAGCAATTTCCCGGATGAATGCATCACATTCTCTCCGGCCAATGATGCATCTTCTTATAAACTCGTTACGGTTTGCGAGGAATCCTGCACGTCTTCCCAATCACACTATTCGATTGTCCTTGGTTTATAGCGACAACGAGAGCCGCAGGCACATTTTACCGGTAAGTGGTGCTGCACCGCGGTATCGATGTTGATCTTGAATCTGCTGGCCTACTTGGTTGAAATGCTAATAATTTCTAATGTACATCTCCCGTACCCCCCGCCCCCATGAACCATGGACCTTGCCGTTGATGGAGAGGCTTGCGTGCCTCGGCGATACAGATAGCCCTACCGTAGGTGCAACCACAACGGAGGGGTATCTGTTGAGAGGCCAGACAAACGTGCGGTTCCTGAAGAGGGGCAGCAGCCTTTTCAGTAGTTGCAGGGGCAACAGTCTGGATGATTGACTGATCTGGCCTTGTAACACTAACCATAACGGCCTTGCTGTGCTGGTACTGCGAACGGCTGAAAGCAAGGGGAGGGCATGCAGCTTTACTGTATGGTTAAATGATGATGGCATCCTCTTGGGTAAAATACTCCGGAGGTAAAATAGTCCCCCATTCGGATCTCCGGGCGGGGACTACTCAAGAGGACGTCGTTATCAGGAGAAAAAAACTGGCATTCTACGGATCGGAGCGTGGAATGCCAAATCTCTTAATCGGGCAGGTGGGTTAGGAAACTTAAAAAGGGAAATGGATAGGCTAAAGTTAGATATAGTGGGAAAATCAAATAAGGATAATGCAGGAGTAGGTTTAATAATGAATAAAAAATAGGAGAGTAAGTAAGCTACTACAAACGTCATAGTGAACGCATTATTGTGGCCAAGATAGACACGAAGCCCACGCCTATTACAGTAGTACAAGTTTTTATGCCAACTAGCTCTGCAGATGACGAAGAAATTGAAGAAATGTATGATGAAATAAAAGGTTCAAATGGCTCTCAGCACCATGGGACTTAACTACTGAGGTCATCAGTCCCCTAGAACGTAGAACTACTTATACCTAACTAACCTAAGGACATCACACACATCCATGCCCGAGGCAGGATTCGAACCTGCGACCGTAGTGGTCGCGCTGTTCCAGACAGTAGCGCCTAGAACCGCTCGGCCAGTCCGGACGGCGATGAAATAAAAGAAATTATTCAGATAGTGAAGGGAAACGAAAATTTAATAGTCATGGGTGACTGGAATTTGGTAGTAGGAAAAGGGAGAAAAAGAAATGTAGTGGGTGAATATGGATTGGGGGTAAGAAATGAAAGAGGAAGCCGCCTGATAGAATTTTGCACAGAGCACAACTTAATCATAACTAACACTCGGTTCAAGAATCATAAAAGAAGGTAATACAGAGATTTAGGAACCAGGTTTTAAATTGCAAGGCATTTCCAGGGGCAGATGTGTTCTCTGACCACAGTCTTTTGGTTATGAACTGTAGACTAAAACTGAAGAAACAGCAAAAAGGTGGGAATATAAGGAGATGGGACCTGGGTAACTGACTACCCAGAGTTTGTAGAGTGTTTCAGGTAGACCATAAGAGAACAATTGACAAGAATGGGGGAAATAAATACAGTAGAAGAAGAATGGGTAACTTTGAGGGATGAAGTAGTGAAGGCAGCAGAGGATCAAGTAGGTAAAAAGGCGTGTGCTACTAGAAGTCCTTGGGTAACAGAAGATATATTGAATTTAATTGATGAAAGGAGAAAATATAAAAATACAGCAAATGAAGCATGCAAAAAGGAATAAAAACGTCTCAAAAATGAGATCGACAGGAAGTGCAAAATGGCTAAGCAGTGATGGCTAGAGGACAAATGTAAGGATGTAGAGGCTTATCTCACTAGGAGTGAGATAGATACCGCGTACTGGAAAATTAAAGAGACCTTCGGAGAAAAGAGAATCACTTGTATGAATATCAAGAGCTCAGATGGAAACCCAGTTCTAAGCAAAGAAGGGAAAGCAGAAAGGTGGAAAGAGTATATAGAGGGTCTATACAAGGGGATGTACTCGAGGACAATATTATGGAAATGGAAGAGGATGTAGATGAAGATGAAATGGGAGATATGATACTGCGTGAAGAGTTTGACAGAGCAATGAAAGACCTGAGTCGAAACAAGGCCCCGGGAGTAGACAACATTCCATTACAACTACTGACAGCCTTGGGAGAGCCGGTCCTGACAAAACTCTACCATCTGGTGAGCAAGATATATGAGACAGGTGAAATACCCCCAGACTTCAAGAAAAATATAATAATTCCAATCCCAAAGAAAGCACGTGTTGACAGATGTGAAAATTACCGAACTATCAGTTTAATAAGTCACGGCTGAAAATGCTAACACGAATTCTTTACAGACGAATGGAAAAACTGCTAGAAGCCAACCTCGGGGAAGATCAGTTTGGCTTCCGTAGAAATATTGGAACACGTGATGCAATACTGACCCTACGGCTTATCTTAGAAGCTAGATAAAGGAAAGGCAAACCTACGTTTCTAGCATTTGTAGACTTAGATAAAGCTTTTAACAATGTTGACTGGAATACTCTCTTTCAAATTCTGGAGGTGGCAGGAGTAAAATACAGGGAGCGAAAGGCTATTTACAAGTTGTACAGAAACCAGATCGCAGTTATAAGAGTCGAGGGACACGAAAGGGAAACAGTGTTTGGGAAGGGAGTGAGACAGGGTTGTAGCCTCTCCCCGATGTTATTCAATCTCTATATGGAGCAAGCAGTGAAGCAAACAAAAGAAAAATTCGGAGTAGGTATTAAAATCCATAGAGAAGAAATAAAAACTTTGAGGTTCGCCGATGACATTGTAATTCTGCCAGAGACAGCAAAGGACTTGGAAGAGCAGTTGAAGGGAATGGATAGTGTCTTGAAAGGAGGATATAAGATGAAAATCAACAAAAGCAACACGAGGATAATGGAATGTAGTCGAATTAAGTCGGGTGATACTGAGGGAATTAGATTAGGAAATGAGACACTTTAAGTAGTAAAGGAGTTTTGCTATTTGGGGAGCAAAATAAATTATGATGGTCGAAGTAGACAAGATATAAAATGTAGACTGGCAATGCCAAGGAAAGCGTTTCTGAAGAGAAATTTGTTAACATCGAGAATAGATTTAAGTGTCAGGAAGTCATTTCTGAAAGTATCTGGTTGGAGTGTAGCCATGTATGGAAGTGAAACATGGACAGTAAATAGTTTGGACAAGAAGAGAATAGAAGCTTTCGAAATGTGGTGCTACAGGAGGATGCTGATGATTAGATGGGTAGATCACATAACTGATGAGGAGGTACTGAATAGAATTGGGGAGAAGAGGAGTTTGTGGCACAACTTGACTAGAAGAAGGGATCGGTTGATAGGACATGTTCTGGGGCATCAAGGGATCACCAATTTAGTATTGGAGGGCAGCGTGGAGGGTAAAAATCGTAGAGGGAGACCAAGAGATGAATACACTAAGCAGATTCAGGAGGTTGTAGGTTGTAGTAGGTACTGGGAGATGAAGAATATTGCACAGGATAGAGTAGCATGGAGAGCTGCATCAAACCAGTCTCCGGACTGAAGACCACCACAACAACAACATTTCCTGTGAATATGAACGTCCTATCTCTTAGTCATTCGAGGTGTTCTTTTTTTCTGAACATGAGTGTAGTTCTCTTGGTTGTCCACCCGGATGCAGTCGTTTATGAAGCCACTCTACCCGTCTTGACTTCAGGGAGCCACACCGAAAGCCGTTCTCTTATACAGGTGCACACAGAATCAAACAAAGTTTCAACTCGATGCAGATAGACTACTTAAATGTTGTTGGGCTACATACAAATTTGTGAGTAACGTCGATTCTTATTCCGTCTTTGAAAGGAATAATTTGATTAATGTAAGTTACCAGACGACACTTAGGTGATGAGCTTTTTCGACTGGATGTCTCAATGTTAACTTTGGTACAGACACTGCAGTATGAAATTCAAAACCCATGTCCACGTCGCTGATGACAAATTAGATCATCAGTTTGAGTAGAGTTTCAGTATTGGCTGATGGGGGTTTCTCCAGTGCAGTTCCGCACATTGGCGAAAGCCGTGGGTGGCTTTGACCGATATTGGCTGTATGTTTGTTACAAGTAAAATACAATACTTGTCGTTGTACTGTGGTCAACTCCACCAACTCTGCATCTAACAGTTCTGCAGCTGGAATTTCTATCTACACGTCGTCTCATTTTTGATTGAGCTTACTAGAAGGAATTTCTTACTACCTTCCTAATTGGCTTGCTGGCAACCTTATGTGTTGGGGCCACAGAATCTGCAGGTCACGACATTTTCCTGTCACCTGTTGACTTTAGGGACCGATAGTTTCTGAAACACACTTTTGTCACGCCTAATTCGATTTAGGATGCACATTGCGCAGAGTCAACGTCGACTACAAGTCGCACTGCTGATACAATTTCAAATGAGTGAATTAAGTAAAAACCTCGCTTGTATCAGGATCAGGCTTTTTTACGGCTCTAATCCGAACTTAATAGTCAGGAGCTAGACGGACAACCACGGTCTGCAAAAAAAAATTGATTAGGTCATGTTACACTGTCAAAGGAAAATATTGCGCTGTCGGCTAAGACACTGTAGTTGTGTCACCAGTATTTATACAACTGGCCTGAACTTCATAAAAAGCTGTCACTAGATACGTTTGCATCTCAAAGTTAGTGGACAGAAAACAACACAACACGATAAACGATTAACTACTAAGCTGCATGAGTGGTTGTATTTTACGAACCATTTCGTCTCCGTAACTTCTAGAAGACAGTAGGAAAGTAGATATAAGGCAGGTTTCATAAATGATACCAACCTGTAAAAACAGCCGAAATCGATTAGAAGAGTAAAAACTTAGAACGTTCGAAGTGCCATTTTTTCACGAAACGCGTTTTCTGTGGTACTGTGCTCCTGGTACTCCTTTCATTTCTCTAGACTTGTCCCAAGCGTCAAACAACGGAAAAATGAAATGACAGTAAGTCATTATTGGCGAGGAGAACCCGTCTCATGCTGTTGGACTGCCTGGTGCAAATCTTTCTGTGTGACATCATTTCGACGACTTACGCTTCGATGAAGCTAAGCTGAAATGATAAGAACAACACAAACACCCAGTCCCCTAGCGAAGAAAATTTCCAACCCAAGCAGGAGTCAAACCAGGGTCCCGAAAGATAGAGGCAGCCACGCTAATCACTAGCCCACGATTTGAAGACGTCAAATCGTACTGAAACTGTCTGAAAAATCCATTACTAGACGGAGCATGGCATTTGGCCGAGCACTACTTCCCAATGGAGTTGCAAGCGCCAATCATCAAGGTCTCCTTCAGTTAGCCTGGGATGGTTTGAGGAGATAACAAACAAGTTTGTCGTAAGTGAATGCGATGTTCTGAGCTGCGACAAAGATTTCGCTATTCTAGAAAAAACGAAGATAGGTACGCAGCACAGTTACACTACAGTATTGAGTCGCCCAAACCTATAAACCAGTTCCATGCCATTCCAATCCATTCAACTGACTTCTTCGATTTTAGGGATTCTGCTGAAACATTGATGTCGTTGCAGGCGTGGAAGATGAAAGTGTCTCATACTCTCGAATAGCAGTGTATTCAAAAGAGGGAAGGCCATATCTGATGTATGGTATGCTGTACTTCATATGAAAGGTCAGCTATGTTTATCAGTTGCACAACAGAAATACCTATTCTCGATGTTGCATTTCTTCCACAACAGGACAAAGAGTTTACATTAAACTTAAGAACGTATGATCCCAAGAACTGAGATGCGTAAGGAACAGAAGTCCCTGCTGAGAGTTATTTTTTTTTAATTTAATTTTGTTACTCTCTTCTACAAAATTTAAAAGAAAGGAGAAATGGTTTTCCTTGACTACAGTTCTGCTAATTAAAATATTATTGCTGTATTTCTATACTTTTACGACCTCAAATAAGAACTTGTTCCACAGCATTAACGTATTACGTTATTCGTATTACGTCCAGACAGTTTATTGATCTGACACCTACAACGTTCTTAATCAACTATTTATTTTCTGATTTGTCTCGGTATTTTTTGCAGTGATCGGATGGTCAGCATAATCCTGTGGTATTAGAATATCTTCTCATTTTATTGGCTACAAATAAGTTATGTACAATAAGAGACACATTGTTCCTTGATTCTCCTGACAAATATTTCCATTCCGAAACGTAGGTGCTGACAACTCTGGCGTGGCTACCGAAGATGTTGGTGCTGTTGGTGAAGCATTTTTCTTCTCTGTTAAGCATTTCAAATCGCTCTGCTGTTCCTACAGCACCTTCAACTGTCTCTAAATTTTCTTCGGTCGTTGGAGTATCAGTTGGCGCTCCCGCTTCCACAATACAATCAACTTTATGACCGTCATGCAACAATAATACGCAAGTTTTACCGTTTCTAGTAGTTTTTTTATGCCGCAGAATGACAATAACCAGGTGGGTCACTATCGGTAACCATGTTGTGTGTGGAAACCAAATTCGAGGATGGCTGGAAGTGCTATAGAGAACAAACCTTATGGTTGCAACTAACGCATGCCCAAAACAGTACAGATGAACAAAGCAGGAATCGTCTTAACCAGACACACACAAGAAACTGTTTCAGGGAAAGCGAGGTTACAGTTATATTCAAGATGTGAGGGGTACAAATTGTCCTTGTGGCCTGTCTGTCCCAATCTCAGCCGCAGCTCAACCCGTTACGATGGTTACCGAAGAATACATGCGTGCTGATGTGCAGTGGCTAAGGTGGGACAACTTGGGTTTCCGCAACCTGACAACAGGTTGCGCTATCAATCGAACATGACTATAGAATAGCGGAGTACATATTTTCGTAGGTAGTTTCACTGCAGCTCAGTTATCGTATCGATGAGAGCAGCAACTCAAAGGGAAATTGAGGAAAAATTAAGAATTGGAAAATATACAGAGTGAGTAACTGTTGCCACTTAGAATAACTCCGAATGTATGATACTAGCTGAAAAGTTTGTGGGACAAATGTTGCATGGGACAACGGGGACCATAACATGACGTTGGTTTTCTGTTACTAGGTGGGGTCGCGCGTCAGAGAAATGGTCAACTTTGTTTTATATATATATATATATATATATATATATATATATATATATATATATATATATATATATATATATATATATGGGATACTATAGTTTGGTACTTATTTTCTGATAGCGACTATCGAGACGAATTCAATGATGTGTAACAGTAATTTCTTTGAAGGTCAACGAAGGTCAAAAAGGTGGCATGAACGTACACTTTCAGAAGGTGTTCGAAATGATGAGCATTGGTATCAATGCAGTGCTGCAATCTTCTTATCATGGATTGAGTGGTATTTCTTATCACTTCGGCACTTATGGAAGAACATGCTCTGACAATTCTCTCTCCAATATCATGCAAATAGTAAATATTCGCCGAATACGGCGTATCCATCTAAAGTGCCATTGACATGTAAACACCATTCGCAACACAACACTAATAGGAACGGTAAGACTAGTATCGTCGAATCAAACGAATGTGAATGATGTATTCCTTCGAAGAACAAGTCGATATGCTTCTCATTTACGGAGAATGCCAACGAAATTCAGTGAGAGCTACAGACATATACACTGAAAGATATCCTCAACGTACTCACTATACACGTCGTATATTTAAATATGTATATGAATAATTGGGAACATATCCGGCAAAGGAAAGTTACTAACGACGAAGCGGAAATCGGTACTCTTGCCACTGTGGTTCGAGATCCTTGTATTAGTTCACCTCTAATCACAAGGAAATCTTGCATGAGCCAGAGAAGTGTTGTTCGTGTTCTGCATCGCCATAAATATAATCCTTACCATATGAGTCTCCACCAAGATTTAACTGGTACGGATTGTATGCGTCGCATTGATTTCTACCGATGGGCTCAACTTCAGATTCAGAGGGATGACACATTTATTAATTTGATTTTATTTACTGACGAGGTTACATTCACAAACCATGGAAATGTTAATTTGCATGACATGAATTACTGGGCAACTGAAAATCCATGTTGGTTGCGGCAAGTTGCACACCAAAAACCGTGGTCGGTGACTGTATTGTGTGGGATTCTGGAGGACAGAATTTAGGCCCCTATTTCATCGGAGGAAATCTTAATGTTAGGAAGTACACCACATTCCTACAAGAAACGTTAGGTCTGTTATTGGAAGAAATACCTCTAGGAATAAGGAACAGAATGTGGTATCAACACGATGAGTGTCCGGCACATTTTTCGCTGACGGCTAGAAATGAGTTGCTGAGACAATTCCCAGATCGTTGGATTGTATGAGGAGGATGTGTGTCGTGGCCGGCTAGTTCGCCAGACTTGCCGCCTCTGGATTTTTTCTTGTGGAGATTCGTAAAAGACATTGCTTATAAAGACGTTCCCACAACACCTGAAGATATGCGAGTGAGAATTATCAGGGCATGTGCATCGATAAGTGCCGATGTGATAATGAAATCAACTCAATCCACGATAAGAAGATTCCAGTACTGCAATGATACCAATGGTCATCACTTCAAACACCTTCTCTAAATGGACGTTCATGCCACCTTTTTGGCCTTCGTTGACCTTCAAAGACCTTTCTGTTATCATTATATTTGCTTCTATAGCCGCTATCAGAAAATAATTGCCAAACTACAGTATCCCATTTAAAAAACCGAAGTTGACTTTCGTGTCTCTGCAGCGACCTCACCTAGCAACAAAAAATCAGCGTCATATTATGGCCCCCGTTGTCCAACTCAGCTTTTGTCCGACAAACTTTTCAACTGCTTTCATAATTTCGAAGTTATTCTTGGTGGCAATAGTTAGTGACCTACCCTGTATGCTAGTCACGAAAAGGAGTCCAGCATGAGAAGGTTTCGTGTGTTTCTGAGGGAGCTTCAAACAAATCGTGAACAACAAGTTTGAAAATTTTACCAGTAGTTTCCCGCACTCCATAAATATTTTGAAACAGGAAAAAGACGGGAGAGTAGAAGCGTGTGTTAAATACTTAAGACCACATCGCGAGAACGTTTTCTAAATTTAGAGCAAACATTAACTGAAGTAGGAAAAATATATGGCTCGGTGGATATTAAAATTTTCACAGCTTCTCGAATGCCAGTAACTAAGGAAGTCCAAACTTTAGCTGATTAAAAGTGTAGCAAAATGCTGTCCCATACAGTGCATGCAATTTACTCTGGACAGACAATTACAAACAGGTTCAAAACGTGTCTGTCACACGCACTAAATAAATTGAGACGCGTTTGCATAAACATGTATTCATGCGCTCGGCGTTTTCCGACTGCCCAAAAAGTGTAACTAATATTCAAGGTGATTTGGAAGTTCGGTTAGAAATTGTAGGAGTTTTTCGGGAGGACACTGCCATAATTTCGGGTTTCACAGACCACGGCAGGCTCTCAACATGCATGGCTCATAGTGTAAACACGGTCTTGATGCATGATCTGAGAGAACAGCTATTGAAAGAAATTGTTCCGGATGTAGTAACCGTTCATAATTCAGTTGGGGCTGTGGTTTCGTACTAGGGATGGGAAGACCGGCCGGTTAAAAGAGATACAAGTACCTTAGTTCTGAATAATCGATATTTTCGGTATTTCCTTGGTCTCGGTTATAACAGTTTTTTCATTAATAATCGAGTAAGAAACCGGCATATCAATTCCCCATAGAGTCAGTGCTAAACTTTTTGTATTGTAAATAAAGCTTTTTTTAAAAGAAAAACGACCAACCTTTTTTTCGCAATACTTCCATTGCATTGAAATATTGGTTCATTATAGAAATTGAGAAAAGTTATCAGTACTTTTATTAATTACAATGCCTGCAGCTAGAAACTAGCAACAGACACATGACATAAGAATTGGTACAACACTGCACAGACAGTAATTACCTGTGGCTGTGTAGCGTGGTCTGTTAGACGGAGCGTTTGTACTTGCAGTGAGCAAGACTTGCCCACACCTGATCTGTACGGTAGTTTCTCGTATCATCCTCGAATACCAGGGTACCATTCTTGCAGATTGACACCATCCTTAGTTTGGAAGTATTTAACAAGGTGCAGTTGCAGTGAAGACCAATTCTCCATTTGCTTTAAATGATTAAAAACGGAAGAGGGCACAACATATTTACAACGTCATATAAGGAGAAAACATCCATAATGTTTCTTGGAAGAGAAGGTCTACCTATAATTTCATTGATGTGCTATAAGCTTGGGGCAATAACAGTACCCTTAATTTGTTGGTTGCTTTAGAGCCAAAAATTGATTCCGTCGAGAAGTGATGATGCGGCTAAGTCATCAACTTGTGACCTTTCGCTCTTGCCTATCTCCTTCACCTTCGCCATTTTTGCTGTAGACAACGAGATCGATTTCTGCTTCAGTTTCAACCCTATATGTATCTGATCTCCTAGTCTTTCACCTTCATTAGAATTTTTCAGCCTTTGTTCGAAGTCTACGAAATTAACAACACTAAAACATCGAAAATCGTTTTTTTTTTCAGAAACAGGTTATTTCCAGTCGTTTTAACGGTCTGGTTGTACTGGAGGTGAAAATAACCGAAGTAACCGAAAACTGGTTGAGTCAGCGATAACCGCTACCCATAATCCCTACTTCAGAAGGAGAGGACTCTCTGTGAGATTGATTCATCCTTAAACCAATGTGTTCCTCCTCTTTGATACCGTTATTCTCGTGGTTTTTCCGCAGTTACCTTCTTTGTACCTATGCTCTTCTTTCCAACTTCTATGATGGTCCTTTTTAGAGATTTTCATTCCTCTTCAAATCTACTGCCTACTGAGCTATTCCTTATTGCTGTACCTGTAGTCTTAGAGAACTTCAAGCGAATCCCGTCATTCCTAAGCACTTTCGTAACCCACTTCTTTGCGTACTGATTCTTCCTGACTAATCTCTTTAACTTAAGCCAAGTCTTCTTCACTACCACACTATGATCTGAGTCTATATCTGGTCCTGGGTTAGCCTTAGAATCCAGCATCTGATTTTGGAATGTCTGTCTGACCATTAAGTAACCCAACGGAAATCTTCCCGTATCATCCAGCCTTTTCCAACTCCTCCTCTTGTGATTCTTGAACAGGGTATTCGCTATTACTATCTGAAATTTATTGCAGACCTCAATCAGACTTTCTCCTCTCCCATTCCTTGTCCCAAGCACATATTCTCTTGTAGCCGTTTCCTCTACTCCTTCCTCTACAACTGCACTACAGTCCCCCTTGACTACTCAATTTTCATCTTCCTCTACGTATTGTATTACCCTTTCAATATCGTCACATACTTCCTCTACATCTTTATCTTCAGCTTGCGGCATCGGCATATATACCTGAACTATAGTTGTCAGTGTTGGTTTGCTATCGATTCTCATAAGAACAATCCTATTACTGAACTTTCCACAGTAACACACTCTCTGTGCTACCTTCCTATTCATCACGAATCCTGCTCCCGTTGTACCATTTTCTGCTGCTGTTGATTTTACCCTAAACGCATCTGACCGGGAATCCTTGTCTTCTTTCCATTTCACTTCATTGGCCTCTACAATATTTAAACTGAGCCTTTGCATTTCCCTTTTCAGATTTTTTAGGTTCTCTATCCCGTTCAAGCTTCTGACATTCCACGCCCCGACTCATAGAACATTATGATTTCGTTGGTTATTCAACCTTTCTCTCATGGTCGCCCCTCATTTGTCAGTCCCCTCCAGGAAATCCGAATGGGAGACTATTCCGGAATCTTTTGCCAATGGAGAGATAATCTTGACACTTTCTCAGTTACAGGCCACTTGTCCAGTGGATACAGGTTACGTGATTTTAATGTAGTGGTTTCCACTGCCTTCACCATCCTCATGCCGGTGATCATTTCTGATTCTTCTGCATTTAGGGGCAGTTTACCATCCCAAGGACAAGAAAGTGGCCTGAAACTCTGTCCCCTTTAGACACGGTCGATGCTCCTTACGCTGTTCTCCCACAGAACAAAACGGCTTTCAGCCTTATGAAAGAAGAGGTGAATGTATTGCCGATTATGTAGTTTGTAGGTCTGCGATCAAAATGAATGCTTTTCACACACTGAAAGATGCCACCTAGAGGCGGGCTAAGGATGTGTGTCGTATTTCACCGAGAGCCCTCTCTATCGAAGACTATTTGCATACCTGTACAGTGGTTTCGCAGTACGGTTCTGCAGCCTTCGCATATGGTATGGCGAACTAGTATTCGATCGAGAGAACGCGAGAAGTACACTGTGCTGATTTCTAAAATCGGCCTGTCACCTCATGACGATAAAAGGGCCATTTGTAATGACAGGGTAGAAACTAATCCCGTAGTCACACTATTCACTTGTAGCGAGCAAAGGGATGAGGTAATCCCATTGAGTGAGAGAGAGAGAGAGAGAGAATGAGGGAGAGAAAATTGTGTGTGTGTGTGTGTGTGTGTGTGTCTATATGATGTAAATAATTATTTATTTATTTATGTGTAGTGTGTATCAGTATATGTATACACACAGCATGTGTGGAAAAAAGCATAAACAATAAACATAAATTTTTCTTGTTTATGCTTTTTTCGACACATGCTGTGTGTATGTATACACTTGCGTGCAGTACACATAAATAAATAAATAAATAAATATTTACACTACATGCATACGATTAGTTTTAAGTGTATATAGTTCACAGTCCATCAGAATTACTGCTCATCGTATTGGGACTTGGAAATTAGGTTTAGCAAAATATATCTCTCCAGTAGTTTTCAATGTAGATTTATAATAAAAAAATGTAAATATTCTCATCCACAGGTAGTGGAAAAAAATTGTAAAAATGTTCTCAACCAGTGTTACCATTGAGAGATTCTTTTATCCTAGTTATTGGTAATAGTGTATAAGTTAAAAGTATCGCTCTATTGAAATATCAGAGTCAAATTGTATCTCAGGAACTGAACTGAAAGTCAAAAAAATCAAATTGTATCCGTGTAAATAGTATAAAGGAAAAAATTCGTTACCATACATCTTTGTTGTTATCTCACGAATTTCAACCCTCACAACTGTATATAAAAACGTGAATGACGCAAATGACATTAGTTTTTCTCAAGATGAGTGCTATTAGGAGGTGAAGTGTGAGACGGAAGATAATAAAACATACAGAATTGTTGTATGGGACTACGCCTAATGTGCTGCACTAATTGGCTTATGGGAGCTAGAGCCACATGACCGTGTCTGCTTCCAAAGACATACACCAAACGTGTCTAAAATTATATCTCCTGTGCTTGAAAAAACCACAGACCGAGTATCTGGGCAAAACTGTATACTACCAAAGCAGGAACAGGGAAACGCACCACAAAAAAAAAGAATGTACGTTTACTGATCATCCAACTTAAAAGTAATTTTACATTTTCATAGGCAGACACGGCAACACTATTTTCACATATCTTCTTCTTGAGTCGATGGAGAGCAGGACACACACTGAATCCCATGTCTTGAAGGGCAGAAAATTTGAAGACTCCATGAGCTCTTCTCCTTCACGTAGATGATGGTATCTGTGTGGTCGAATAATCAAAGCGACATTACCATATCTGTATAGGATATGCCGGTATCGTCCCAGTGAATTCCATGTTAGAATTGTGTTAACGAATTTGCACTCTTCCGTGTCTTCACACACTTCATAACCTTGAAAGACCTCGATCATGCAACGATTGCTGAGAATCTCTCTATTATTCCACCATCTTCTGTGTTCGCTATGAATGCAACATCTTTGAATAAGAACTGTCTACAAACATCATCATCGAAACCCTGATCGTCTGCAATGATGTTCACACCATGAGATACCATTATGGAATGCTCAGGGTATGTCGCAGGACCTCTTCATTTATTTAGCTCGTTGCACAACGCCAGTGAGTCTGCACCAGTTAATCACACAGTCATGTGGAACTAGAGAATACACTGCAGTGTGCTCTGGGAAATTTTCTGAAGATTTAAATTCAGTTCGTATATCTATAGGTGAGGATTTATTTATCTCGTTCTATTCTGAGAATTCTGTTACGATGATTGAAGCCAGCTCCTGGAATTTCCCTGAACTGAGTAGACATCCATCCTCTTCACAGCCATGCCATATGCTAGACTGTATACGTTTTCATCCCACTGCAGGTATAAATTATCATACGGATAGAATTCGGAGTTCAAGTAGTCTCTAGCATTAGTTAATCTGCAGATGCCAAATTTGGCGGAATTATTTGCTATATTCCCTCTTCTATTGGTCTGAAACACACGTGTGATGAACCTGGGCATCTTCAGTTGAAGGGAGGTTTGCACGTCTATCTGCTTGCAGTCAGTCGCACTGGGTACTCGAAAATGTCCCATGGACAGAAAGATAACGGTAGAAATACACGGGCATTCAGAACAATGATGTGTTGCATTTTCCACGTTATTTTATTGTTGGTGAATTCAATGTATGAGTTGTTATCCGTTGCACTCCGTACCCAAATAAGTTACTTTTTAGCATTCAGATAAATTCTCTGCCTGCCCTTTTAATATCCCATAAGCAATTTTAAAGGTATACACGCAGTAAATCTCTTGCACTCTTTCACTGTCTATCCACTGGCTCATCTATGAACCAACTCCTTTTCCAAATCGTTCAAATCAGAGGGCAAAGCAGTGACACACGATTTAACAGTTGATGTTATTCCTACACTGCGTCTATGGTCAATCTCGACCCCGTTAAGTTCATATCTTATATCATGAAACAAGAACGCTAAAGCTTTACATGTAAGGCTCGGGGCCACTGTAGCAGTATCATCCTTTTTCGAAAATGATCGATGACGATACATGAAACTCTTGCATGGGAGGGCTAAAGCATCTTTGTGTTGGACGACAATCCTCATTTCATCGTTCTTGTTAAGTGTGGTTGATGCACAAGGTTTATGGTAGAAGTATTCCTGGTGTATAATACACTCATCATATTCCACTGAACTAGTTCTATCGATCGACGATATTTAGTGGCTTCCGATCCACTGTTTTAAGAAACCTGTAGTTTGCTCCTGTTATCAACTTGCTGTTGTGTTGTGAAATGTCGCACTGTGTGTTGTGCACTTTGGTTTTATACCTTACCCCCATCCTGTTGATAATATGGGGCTGCTGCAAACTGATTGGTTGAGGCTCGCCGCAGGCGCTTTCGGTCCGGCAGGTTAAAGGTTGTCGATACTGCCTCTAATAGGTCCCGGATTGTTTAAGGCCACTGTAACTTCTGGAACTTTGCACATTCAAGGTCAATACTGGTTCCGCGTTAGATGTAGCTGTACAATGATTTCCTCGTCACGAAAATCGACAGGTTGATTATCCTCGTCCACAATACGCAGCTCCAGGTAGTCCAAAGCCTGAACTGTTACTGGGAGATAAATAGCGTTGGCAGGGGTCTCAACAATCTTACCCCCTGTTCCCACTCATGGCAATAATACGTAAATTGTATGAATCAATTTGTTGTTGAGATAAATGTTTGTTGCAATGTTACACTCCACACAGATTGTACTGCCACGGAGTATATCCCCAGATTGGTCGGATCTGTAGAATGTATTAGGATGATTCAAAACCTGTCGTTTTGTGAAACCCAGTAGCCGTTCTATTGATTCTTTCTGTTTAAAGATTTAAGCATATTGGTGTTTCCACATAGCGCAATCCCTTTTACAGACCGTTTAAAACTTTGTTTATAATGCCAATATCGTATGCACCAGGTTCTATTTCCACAATTTCTTTTCAATCATTAATTTCCAGATGAAGTTAATTGTTAGCTTCTGAGATGTACGGAATGCTTTTGTAAGTCTCCAGTCCAAACAGCACAATACTTCACTCATCGTTACTTAAATCAATTGGTGGGAAGTAATTCACGCGTAATACTGACTATTGTTTTTTAAGGTCAGAGTATACGACATCGCATCTGAACCTTAACTGACGGGTAGAAGCTTAATGCATTTCCTTAAATAGACGCTTGTTTGTAAATGTTATGAGTAACATGATGCACAGATGCGCGCACAAGTAGGTATTAAGTCTTGGTAGCGATGAAACTTGTAGAGCACACATCTTCTGTCGATGAAGCGTCGTTGTAACTCTTCTGGCAATGAAAGTCTTCAAATGAATCAGAACAATAGCCGTTATATGTATTTTTCATAACATGTGCCACTCAGTGGGTTGAGGGCGCCCCAGCAGATCTAAATTTACAATCCCACATTCTCCCGATTTCCACATGGTCTTCCATAAAAACACCACAGAATCTTGGAATACTGAATTTTATCCCTACAAGCTTGAGCAGATCTGTATTTGAAAGTGGTATGTCCTGTAGAATAGCTAACGAACTTTTCTTTAAATTTGTGAGAGACATAGTTTCTTCTTGTATGGCTTCAGATTTAGTCCTTTAGCAATGACTCCTGCTTCAGTCACGCGATTATGTCTTCTTGCTTCATCTAGCTGCTCCTGGGTGTTCTGCGCATTCTTCACTGTTCTGGTAATAGCCGCAACACCACCAGTCAGTGAATTCATCCCCGAGAAACTTGCTAGGGCTGGAATGAGGATTCTACCTGATGTCTTGGGTATTGGCAGAACCCTAGGTGCTTTAAACGATCCTTTATACTTCAAGGGTACTTTTAGCTGCGTACATCGATCTCAGGATACGGTTTCTTAAACACCCCTGCCATGGCTTTTTCTTCATCATTGTCTTCCTCTTCTTCTTCGTGCAGCGTTCATAATTTGAAATTCACGCCCAAGCCCATTTTAATTTTACTATGCCTGGTCCTGTCAACTACAAAGACTGACCTCTAGAATGTGCAATCGACGTGAGGTTTTTGAGAATACCTCCTATAATACGTCTCCCATCACGCATGTTACACTACTGTGCTGGTTGTGCTCGGTGCACCCCATTATATAGCAAATCGCCAGCGGTGTAAAAGCATCCTGAAATTTCAGAATCATTGCTATCCTTTAAGATGTAAGAGCTGGGATTTGTTATGTACACTTTAGAAACTGTGAATATCTCTCAAATGTTGTGAGATACATACGGAATCACCCACATTAATAACACTTCCCTATACCAATATCCTTTCTCGCACGTAATGCCTTGGTTTTATCAACTAAAATTTAATCTGCAGTGTGACTTCCTGGGGGAGGTTTGCGTTTTGAATGTGGAATGTCGTGTTCCAAACAAGCCTCTTCAAACAGGTTAATTCCCTAATCACCATGAACCAAACGTTTTTGGAGTTTTGTGCCAGGTCCACAGTAACTGACCTCTGGAATGTGCAATCGACGTGATGTTTGTGAGAATACCTCCTGTAATACGTCTCCTATTACGCATGTTATACTACTGTGCTGGTTGTGCTCCGTGCGCCCATGAAACGTCCCCTTTTTGAACAATTATACATGACTGTGCTTAAACTGACACACAATATTTTTAGCGCAACGCAATCTGACTTTCAAAAATCACTACAAAAGAATGGCCCTGACTAACATTAACCTATACGTTTCACAGATCACTTACCTCACAAAAATCTTCGTTACTCGAACTACTGCAATACAGTGAGCGGCACTACTGCCAGCTAAATAAAAGATTCAAACTATGGAAGGGACTAACTACTAATAGGCATAGTTAGCACATGAAAGATTTTGATAGAGAACAAACAATGTATTTACCTCAATAGTGTTCAAAAGTCATAATATATATAGCACTTCATGATATCCAGTATTACAAATTTCAAAACTCCGCCATCTCTCTTCCCACATCCACCACTGCTGGCAGCTCACATCCAGCTGCCCAACACTACAATGGCAGACAACAACGCAAACTAGCCACAGACTGCACACAGCACAGCCAGTGATTTTCATACAGAGCGCTACGTAACGTTGCCAATAAGAAAACATAAACAGCCTACTTACATAGCCTCCATGCTCCCCACAAAAAATTTTACAAATTGTTTTGGGCAGTGGCCAATAATGATTTGATAAAATTTTTCATAATTACAATAACAAAGATATCAAATGCACCCACTTATTGATACAATGTTGGTCAAAAGCTGAAATTTTCTCACAGTCCATAAAGACAGTCCTGATCATTCATCACAGTAACACTGCAGTGTTTTTCTCAAAGTCTGAGCAGTAAAAGAAAATGCATACGGAAGTAGTGGATTTCCATGCAGTCTTGAAGAAGTAGTGTTGTCCTTCCAACGAAAAGACAGTGCTGACTCTTGACATGCAGACAGGTAATGGGCCACAACAGAGCAAACCCACAGCAGAGTCATTCGATGTTTTGAAGAATATTGGTAGGTAGGTCATCACAGAGCAGACCCACTCAAGTCCTGGTAGAGATTACGGTATTGGTGGCCCACCAGAGGCGCAGACCCACTGCAGTCCTTGTAGAAATAATGGTTCTGGTTAGTCAGCAAAGACGCAGACCCACTTTAGTCCTTGTAGAAATAGTGGTATTGGTGGGCCACCAGAGGTGCAGACCCACTGCAGTCCTTGTGGAAATAATGGTAATGGTGGGCCATCAAAGATGCAGACCCACTGTAGTCCTTGTAGAGACGGCCAGCAGCCTGTTAAATAATCAGATAGCTGTGTAATTTGTGTTAGAGAAACATGGTACCGTTGTGTAAAGTTGTATAAGGAAATACCATATTAGCTAGGGCTCCTTGTGCTTGCCAAACACATGGTACACAAAGTAAGCGTGTACCCCCCTGAGGATTAATGTAATTATACCCTCAGGTGTTACAGATTACAGCAATGGAATGAAATGTATCATGAAAACTTTCTTTGTAATTCAAAAATCTTGAAAAATAAATGGCTTAAGTACAAAATTAATCTCTCAAATGCGTCTCCTGTAGCGCTAAATGTGCGTCTTGCTGTAAAATAATTCTGTGGAAGTGTCGTAGTTATCGTCCTCTGTAAGCAAAGTTCTGCTGAAAATATACTTACCTCATAAACGAAAGTGAAATGCTTTGCGTATGGATACCGTAGTTATTACGTACCTTACCGTGATCAAGAAAGCACTATAATGTAACGTATTGTTGTGCTACGAAAAAGGCTGTCTCATTGTAGCTATACCACAAAAGTTACTACTAAAACATGTTTTACTTTCCAGAATAATACAGAAAAACTGTGCAGAAATAAAACAGAAACACTGCAAAAGCAACATTGTATATTGTCACTCATTAGTAGCGTCGTGATAAAATCGTGTAGCTGTCACATAAACTAACCACTGTGTCATCTGGTTTCTCACAGAAAGTACTTTAAATCCGGAACGTATTTTCAAGTAAACCAAAATGTTGCATTAAAATCTCATTAGCAGTACTGGTAAATGTTCTAAGTATGTAAGCCTTATAGTCGTTACGTAATCGTGCAACTAACACGCAAGAATGTACACACACAATGACACTGTGACATCTGTTCACTATAACAATGCATTCGTAATTTCTGTTTAAATAAGTTCTCTTGGTTCTTGATTGGATATTTAACTTCAAACATTGTTGCATGGTAACAGTTTCTAAGTCTGACAATGCATACTAGAAATGTGAAGTGAAGAGTTTTATGGCAAAGACAAAGTTAAAAAGCAGATTATCTTTCAATAAACGGTTTTATATGTGAAATGTGGTGTAAACCTTTACTCTTCCTAGTACGCAGAGTTTCAACTTCAACGCAATTATCATGTTTTATACGTCGGATTCTGTAAGGTCCATTGTAAACTAGAAAGAATTTGTGACTCAAGTGTTTCTTCTTGTGTGACAATGAATGAGCTTTAATGAGAACTTTCTGACCAATATATAATTTCTTTGCATTTGCTTTACCGTGTAGTTTACTCCTTTTGTCTGCTGCAGATTTTATATTTTTAAGAGCCAAGTCAATTATGTCTTTGTGTCGAAGTTTACGTGTATTCGGGAAAGGTACAAGCTCTCTGATTCTGTTCGGTGGTTCTTCATTCTTCAGTACAAGAGTAGGTGGTAAAGCAGTGGAGTCATGAGGCATTTCATTCAGCACGTTTTGAAATAAGTGTAAATATTTGTCCCAATGCGGATGCTTTCTGTGACAATAAAGTCTGCAATGCTTATTGATTTCTTTCATAATCCGTTCGGAGGGGTTACAATGTGGTGAGTACAATGAAATAAAAACAGGTTTGATTTTATGGTTGCGAAGCATGCGTGACCAAACAGCAGATCTGAATTGCGGTCCGTTATCTGAAATGACTTTACTAACGTGTCCAACTTCATGTAAGAAATTTTTAACAAAGGCGTTGGATACAGACCGTCCAGTGGCTTTACGTAACGGAGTGAAAGATACAAATTTTGAAGTAAGTTCAACAGCGACTAGAACGTACGAAAATCCATTAGATGTTCTGACAAGCGGTCCCAAGAGATCAACAGCAGCAAATTCTTTTAATTTAGAAGTAATAATAGGAAACAACGGAGCACGATGTGAGACAGTAGATGGTTTCGCCTTTTGACAAAGTTTACAAATAGACAAGACTCTTCGAATTCTCTTTTCCATATTGTTAAAATAACAAGTCGTCCGAAGAATATGATAACATTTTCGTGGACCAAAATGTGCGTAGCTGAAATGAATGTACCAAATGAGCTTATTAACAAAATCATCTGGAATGCAAAGAACCCATAGCTTGTCATCAACAGTGCAGCGTTTGAAGAGTATGTTGTTTCTCACCAGATAATAATGCCGAATCTGTGTGTGTGTCTTTTCATGCCATTTACTTTTGATGTCTTTCCAAATCGGATCTTTATCTTGTTCATGAGCAATGTCCTTTAAAGATGTGGTGATGAAGTTTTCAAATTCGGCTTCCTGAATGTAAAGAATACTGAAATTTTTCTCGAGGTTGCCTTCTGTGTTACTTTTCTCAAGCCCAGACGGTGCGCGTGACAGTGCGTCCGCAACAATTTTCTCCTTGCCGGGAATGTAGACTATTGTGAAGTGGAATTCTTGCAGAAACAATGCCCAACGTTTTAACCTGTCATGATTTAATTTTGAAGACATAAGAAATTGTAATGCACGATGATCACTGTATACATTTACGTGCTTACCAGAAAGAAAGAAACGGAATTTGTTAAATGCCCAAACGATAGCTAAAGCTTCTAATTCAGTAACGGAATAATTTTTTTCAGATTTTGTTAGCACTCGGCTAGCAAAAGCAATAGTTTTCTGAACGGTAGTGTCATTTTCTATGGCTTCTTGAAATAAATGGGCACCAAGACCGACTTTAGAAGAATCCGTGCTAAGGCAGAAATCTTGTGACAGATCTGGATGAGCTAGTATTGGCGCGTTAAGCAGCGATTCTTTCAAAGAATTGAATCCCAACTGTGATTGTTCGTCCCAGTTCCAAATAGTATTTTTTCCAGTGAGAGAACAAAGTTTTGGTGTAACAAGAATTTGCATATTCAGAAAACGACGGTAAAAATTTACGAGACCTAGAAAACTGCGGACTTGTTTTTTTGTGGATGGAACTGGAATGGCTCTGATTGCTTCTAACTTTTCAGGGTCCGGCTGAATCCCTTCAGAAGAAATAATATGTCCCAAAAACCTCACCTTTGACCTACCGAATTCAGACTTTTCCAAGTTAACTGTAATTCCAGATTCTGCAAAAATACGTAACAAACTGTTGAGGATGCGATTATGTTGTTCCCATGAAGCTTCTGCTATTAGAATATCGTCCACATATAAGGTGATGTGACGTTTTAAGAACTCAGGTAATATGGAATTTAGCCCGCGAATGAATGCTGCCGAAGAAATGTTCAAACCAAAAGGAAGTTTCCGAAACTGATAACAAACGCCGAAACAAAGGAAAGCTGTGTATTTTCTACATTCTGGGTGAAGTTCGATCTGATAAAAACTGGATCTGAGATCAATGGAAGACAACACTTTTACACCATTAAAATTTTGAAGAAGTTCTTCCAAAGTTTGCGGCGTGTCTGTTTCAGGAATAATGATAGTATTGATTTGTCTCTAATCTAAGACAAGCCTGATCGATCCATTTTTTTTCTCAACAACATGTAATGGATTGTTGTATGAGCTTACTGCAGGCTCAATAATGCCCTCGTCAAGCATAGATTGTATTTCTGTTCTAACACGGTCCCTATACTGTGCTGGAATTACGTATGGTCTAACACAAAATTTAGTATTCTCACGAACACGAAATTGGTATTGAAATCCCTTGATTGTTCCTGTTTTGTGAGTAAAAACTGTGGAATGTGCTTGTATAATCTCAAAAAGGTCCCGCCTATCAGTGTCATTACAATTCTCAATTGTTTGAATTTTATTCTGAATTAACTCATTAGTATCAAATGTGTCATCGATATCATCCCTGTCAGTACTTGCAGAGTGATTGTTAGTGTCTAGTTCCGTAGAAAATTCCGAACTGTTGTCTAACAGAAGGTAAAGCCAATTAATTTCCTCATCATGGTTTGAGAGCCAATCTTCAAATTTCAAAGCTATTGACTTACCTTCTTTCTCTAAACTTATTTCAGCATCGTGAAAGTTTAAGATTGCTTTGTATTCATTCAAAAAGTCTACTCCCAGTATAATTTCCGTCTACAATAATGGAACAATAAGAAAGTTCATAGAGAAGCTGTGGCTTTGACAAAAGAATTCTAAGTTGGTGTGTTGGCGTACATCTACATTTTTTCCAACGATTGCACCTTGTAATTTAATCTTACGTAACGCAAGTGTGGGGCAATCGTTCGATTTGTTGCATTTGCTAAAGGCTGTTTCACTAATTACTGAAATGGGACTGCCAGAGTCAAGTACTGCAGTAAATTTTACGTCATTTACTGTACTGTGAATCACAGGATATGCAATGTTGTTATGTTTTATGTCGTGTTCCTGGAGTAAGATGTCCCTAATGTCTTCCATTTTTACGTAATTACTAGCTACGGCAGCTGCGTCGTCAGTTTCATACGTACGTTTTGTGGCTGCCAGCAGTATGAGTCATTGCCTATTGTCTCTTTGTTGGCGCGCGTCGTTATTGGGATTTGGAGACCTAACTTCTACAAATTCACCTTGTCGAGAGGGCCCTGCTCTGTTTGAATCCCGCCAGTTCTGATGCAATTCAGGTCTGTCGTTACGATCATATCGTCTGTCGTCATGTCGGTAGATTCCATAGTTTCTTTCTTGTCGGTCACGTGGTGTAGAATTTCTCCCTGAATCGTAACTGCACGCTGGACCGTTGCGTCTAAAGTTATTCTGTCTCCCCTGATAATATTTATTTTCGTTCCTATATTGCTGTTTCTCTGATTGTCTCTGTGATAGTCATTACCGCGGAGAGGTGATCTTTCCCTGTAATTATTACTACTCTGCCAACGGTTGTCATATGGGTGGTGTCTGTTTTGGTCACGATTTGTGTTGTGAGAATAGCCTTGTCGCGTCCAGTTATTATTTCTTTCATCGCGGAATTGCGACGGATGTAACCTGTAATTGTTGTGTTCCTGTTTTCGCATTCCGCGATTGTCAGTGTCAATTTCTAATTCTTGTAAGAGTCCCTGAAAAGCTTCAATGTCGTCTTTGCAACGTCCTGCCAAAATAATATGTCGTAAATGTTCAGGCAATTTGATTAAGCAAATGCGGATGAGTTCTGAGGGGCTGTATGGGTTTGACAGGTACTGATCCTTGTGCAACATGTCTTCAAAATATTTCACAAGACTGGAAAATTCAGATTGTTCGAAATGTTTCATCATTATGATGCTATGTTTTACTCGGTCTTGTGTAGCTTGAGACCAATATGCTGAGAGGAGGGCATGATAAAATTGTCCTTCACTGTGACAATCGTGAATGACCGATCGCATTCTTACAGCTGGTTCATTCTCTAAATAGCCACACATAAATTCTAATCTGTGCTCTAATGACCAGTTGGGAGGAAAACAATGAGAGAATTGATGGAGCCACGCTTGTGGATGAATGTCGTTGCCAGAATTCTTAAACGTTTTGAATTTACGTGTAGTAAATAGTCAAAATCATCATGTCGGCGAGTCGCATGTCGGTCATTGTTAAGTAGTGTCGGCGGTTCCATCTAAAAATCCGGTGCACACTGCCAATTTCTTTCATAACTTCCGAAATGCCCTGTGTTATTATTTTGTGACTGTTCCGTATTTCCATGTCCCTCTTCCCGTATTGGAGCGCGAGTGTCCTCTGAAATACGTAATTTTGTATTACCTGTGTCAGCTGATCTTGTACTTCCCGGATTTCTCTTTTGTACTGTGTATTGATTTGATTTTGATTTTGTTTGAATTTTCTAGTTTGTTCGCACTCTTCTGTGTCATTAAAGACTACCGGTTTTGTGTCATTCAGATTGTCATCTACCTTTGTAGATAAATTATTTAGCTGATCCGAAAGTTCAACTACTTTCTCTGATAATGAACTAATTTCCTCCATGTGTCTTTCTGAACCAATTTTCAGAGTATCTACTGTGTCCTTTAAGTTTTCCTGAGTTTTTGCAAGTTGCGTAACCAAATCGGTAGATGCAACTGAGTCAATTTTAGCTTGCAAGGTCTCATGATTTTCATGAACAATAGTTTGCAGTTCTTTTATGGCTGCTTCGTGATTCTGTAATGCATTTTCATGCCGCGAAAAAATAGGTTGAAAATGCTCACAAATTTGTGTTTTTACGTCATTACAGACTTTTTGACATTTCGATTCAATGTTATGTAACTCAGTAGTTAAATATTCACGTGTTTGTTCAAGCGTGGTGTCTAACTTTTGAAGATTTTGTTCCATTGCGTGTAACTGTTGCTGTGTTTGTCTCTGGTGTTGTTCCATTGTGTCTAACTTTTGAAGCTTTTGTCCTATTTGTTGCATTAATTGTAATAACAATGCACTGGTGTCTGAAACATGTTCCTCAGTGCTTTTCGGCAGTGAATTAGCACCGGCAACATTCACGTTCTGACAAGCGGAAAATGTGTCTTGACTCATTTGAGAAAACGGTGAGAACCCAAAACCTGAGTCTACAGTATTTGCAATATTGTGTTCTGTCATTCCCGATTCCTGAGGCGAGCTGTTGCCGACCGATCGATCGATAATGCTTCCCTGTTCACTACCTGTTTCACTGTCTACACCATTATTTGACGCCCGCTCCATTTCCCTATGCACAGTTACCAAATTACTACTTTGAATATTAGTTAATTCATTACATGGTGGCGCTAACACACTGCTTTCGTCTTCACTGTCATTTCTCAGTTTACTTTGGAGCCTAGTATTACGTTTTTCACACGCCATTATTGTCACAATATTTCACACGACAACACAGAAAAGCACAATTTGAAGAGCAAAAATAAGAGAACACATTAACATAGCACTGAAAATAATATCTAGTTAATTGCAGCTGCGAAATACTTGGTGCAAATCTACATGCGTAGCATACCTGTTTTACTGTACAACAATGAAAGACTGCAACTACAAAGGAAATTCTCTCTATAATTACGAGCTAGCAATAAACAATAGCTACACTAATTACACAAACTACAAGAAAAAAATCAGAAGATTCCAGTGAGGTATCCTAGGCTAAGGGTCGACATATGAAACGTCCCCTTTTTGAACAATTATACATGACTGTGCTTAAACTGACACACAATATTTTTAGCGCAACGCAATCTGACTTTCAAAAATCCCTACAAAAGAATGGCCCTGACTAACATTAACCTATACGTTTCACAGATCACTTACCTCACAAAAATCTTCGTTACTCGAACTACTGCAATACAGTGAGCGGCACTACTGCCAGCTAAATAAAAGATTCAAACTATAGAAGGGACTAACTACTAATAGGCATAGTTAGCACATGAAAGATTTTGATAGAGAACAAACAATGTATTTACCTCAATAGTGTTCAAAAGTCATAATATATATAGCACTTCATGATATCCAATATTACAAATTTCAAAACTCCGCCATCTCTCTCCCCACATCCACCACTGCTGGCGGCTCACCTCCAACTGCGCAACGCTACGCGCTGTTCACATCCAGCTGCCCAACACTACAATGGCAGACAACAATGCAAACTAGCCACAGACTGCACACAGCACAGCCAGTGATTTTCATACAGAGGGCTACGTAATGTTGCCAATAAGAAAACATAAACAGCCTACTTACACCCATTATATAGCAAATCGCCAGCGTCAGTCCAACTGATTTGTGTTGAGGAAAGCCAAACCATTTATCTAGATCTCTATCCCTCGATCTCCTATGACACGCTCTACGAGAAACGTGTGGCTCTGAGCTCTTCTGCATTTCCTCGGTGTAAAAGCATCCTGAAATTTAAGACTCATTGCCATCCTTTAAGATGTAACTGCTGGGATTTGTTCTGTACATTTTAGAAACTGTGAATATCTCTCAAATGTTTTGAGATACATACCGAATCACCCACATTAAATTTCTGTTTATATGCATCCAGTATTTTAATACTGGCTCTGAGCTCTTCTGCATTTCCTTGGTGTAAAAGCATCCTGAAATTTAAGAATCATTGCCATCCTTTAAGATGTAACTGCTGGGATTTGTTCTGTACATTTTAGAAACTGTGAATATCTCTCAAATGTTTTGAGATACATACCGAACCACCCACATTAAATTTCTGCTTATATGCATCCAGTATTTTAATACTGTCTCTGAGCTCTTCTGCATTTCCTTGGTGTAAAAGCATCCTGAAATTTAAGAATCATTGCCATCCTTTAATATGTAAGTGCTGGGATTTGTTCTCTACATTTTAGAAACTGTGAATATCTCTCGGTTGTTTTGAGATACATACCGAACCACCCACATTAAATTTCTGTTTATGTGCATCCAGTATTTTAATACAGTAGTTCACCGTATGCATGAGTTTGTTCTCATGAACATTGATTGGTCTCATTTTTATTGTCCTATGTTTGGTTCGATTGTACTGTGCAATTATTAATGGGAGGACATCTATCCGTTTGTATGAGCCACGAAGAAACACTTCCACATTTGACCTTTTATCATTCTGTTCAGATGTTTCACAATACTAGCCCCAGGTGGGTGAATGTTGAATAGTGACGTATTCCAAATTGCTGCATCAAAATCTTGAAATACCTATTGTAAAACTCTCAACCGTATTCGGTTTGGAGGTTGTCTGGGCATCGATTCGTCTCTATCTGCAGTAAATGCTCAACCACATCCGTGAATTTTCTCTCAAATTTTGTTTTAACAGGTAACGCCCAGGCAAATTTCGAGTATGCATCAAAAACCATTAAAATATATCTGAATCCGTTATTCTTATGTGAATATTCTCTCATATCTATGAGATGAACCTACCATAATTTATCCACACCTTTAATCATGACATGCCTACAAGGATATGTTTTGCGAGCTGGTTTGTATTGTTCTCAAACTACTGTCTCCATAATCATTCGATTTTACGAGGTGCGGCTAGAAAAAAACCGAACTGCTGCTGGAAAAAACATTTATTTACAATTATTTACAATTTCATGTTATCTCCTTCAATGTACTCTCCTCCTCGGTCTCTACACCACTCCATACGAATTTTCCACTGTTTATAGCAATGCTGCAGATCATTTTCGGTAAGTCCATACATTACTTCCGTCGCTTTTTCTTTTACTGCTTCAACAGTCTCAAATCTAGTTCCTTTCAAAGCTGACTTGACTTTAGGGAAAAGAAAAAAGTCACAGGGGGCCAAATCAGGTGAGTAGGGTGGATGATCTAAGATGGGAATGTTGTGTTTTGCCAAAAACGTCTTCACTGACAACGCACTGTGAGCTGGGGCATTGTCTTGGTGAAGGATCCATGACTTTTTTCTCCACAAATCGTTCCGTTTTCTCCGTACTCGCTCACGTAGGGTAGCCAGGACGCTAATATAGTAATGCTGATTCACTGTTTGTCCCTCAGCTACCCAATCAATGTGCACAATCCCTTTGATGTCAAAAAAAACAATCATCATTGCCTTGAATTTCGATTTTGACATTCGTGCTTTTTTTTGTCGTGGAGAACCAGGAGTTTTCCAATGCATCGGTTGGCGTTTAGTTTCGGGATCGTAAGTGAAAAACCACGATTCATCGCAAGTAATAACATTTTGTAAGAAGGTGGGATCACTTTCAATGTTTTCCAGGATGTCAGAACAAATCATTCTTCGGCGTTCCTTCTGTTCAATTGTGAGACACTTAGGAACCATTTTTGAACACACTTTGTTCATGTTGAAACTTTAATGAAGAATCTGCCTAACACTTTCCTTGTCAACTACTGTTAACTCAGACACTGCTCTGATTGTTAAACGGCGATCTTGTCGAACAAGTTTACCGATTTTTCAATGTTTGCATCAGTTTTTGCTGACAATGGTCTGCCAGTGCGAGTGTCATCACTGGTGTCTTCGCGTCCATCTTTAAATCGTTTAAACCACTCAAACACTTGTGTTCGCGATAAACAATCATTGCCGTACACTTGTTGTAACATTACAAACGTTTCACTTGCAGATTTTCCTAGTTTGAAACAAAATTTGATGTTAACACGCTGTTCTTTCTGTACACTCAACATTTTCCGACGCACAGACAAAACGTCAACTACTTAAAACAGTCGCCACGGGCAGACTGAGTGCAGGAGGCAGATGAAACTCGAGCAGTAGGCGGAGCGAGAGTCACGTGACAGGCCACGCGACTTTCAGCCTTATTGCATTTTATTGTTTCACCAGTACTAGTCCGGTTTTTTTCTAGCCACACCTCGTACATCTCTAAGCTCTCAAATTATTGCGACAGAGTGGCCGAGCGGTTCTAGACGCTACAGCTTGGAACGGCGCGACCGCTACGGTCGCAGGTTCGAATCCTGCCTCGGGCATGGATGTGTGTGATGTCCTTAGGTTAGTTAGGTTTAAGTAGTTCACCTCAGAAGTTAAGGCCCATAGTGCTCAAAGCCATTTGAACCATTTTTCTATTGCGACAACATCATTCCAGTGATCGGTATTGCCCACAGCAGCTGATGCCATGAGCACTTATAGCCGATCTATTACCTCTTTGGGGGTCGTCGTAGTGTATATACTGAGGAGGCTCATTGCTGACTCTTTTAAACTGAATGTGAATATCATGACCTCTGCTATACTGACCGTCTAATGAGAAATGTTTTATAATGTCTCTGTATTTCGAACTGCATTGGTTTACAGCTTTCCTGTGCACACAGGTCAATTTTAGTATTTCACCATACATCTCCAGATTTCGGGGTGAAAATTTTACTGTTTTTGAGGCTTTTATGAAAATGAGGTTCAGTAGACCTCGTGTACTTTGTTCCCTATTGTATTGTTTCTTCATTTATAGTTATTGGCTCTGTGCCTATGTTTTCTCATCACTGATACTTAATGTTTCGTCTATCCTAGTGTTGCAGTGATGGTTAATGAAACAGGCAATTGCACCATTGTATTCGTTGTGAAACTTAGCTAAGAGTTCATTGAGAAATTCAGTAACTGGTTTAAATGTTTCTCACAGAGTCTGCTCTCCAACCATATATCCTAACCTCAGCAACCGTAACTTCCCTCGAAAGGCTTTCCATGCTGCGATGTCCTTATACTTCGTTGACATCTTGCTATATACTAAGAGGGCTGCTTCACTCAGCCCTTACGGTTAATTCATGTAGTTTCTTTTCAATTCCATCAACTTTTACAGTTAAGTTGTCTACTTCCTTTCTCAGAATGATGGAGGCTGTGCGTCTCTAGTTCCTTAACCATAGTATCTAATCTATTGATCAGTATCTGAAGGGTCTAGGCATATGTCTCTAGCGCCTTAGGTTTACGTTCCAGGGACTGAAATTTTCCATCTATGTACAGATGCATTCTCTGTCTATGTACACCTATTCTCTTGGGCTGAGTGCCTGGCATGCGAACTTGTCCATGGTGTGATGTATACTAACATACTCATCACATTTTTCAGAGTTATATGTATAGAAACTCCTGGAAGTCTCATCTATACCTTCTGTGATTCAGTTTTCTTGATTTGTCAATAACAAGAAACCTGTAC
Source organism: Schistocerca nitens (assembly GCF_023898315.1). Lineage (NCBI taxonomy): Eukaryota > Metazoa > Arthropoda > Insecta > Orthoptera > Acrididae > Schistocerca > Schistocerca nitens. Next base: position 543,375,542 of record NC_064619.1, on the reverse strand, counting down.
TGTATGTGATTCCAGCCATCAGCAAACATCTTTACAAAATCATTGAATGACGTGTCTGTTCTTACATGTCCCCAGTAAATGTGTTCTTGATTCAAATTGTCTTTTCTGAAACCTATAATGAGATTTGCATTATCCCTCACCGACTGTTTCACGTTTCTGGAATATGTCTGACTCAAATAAAATACATAAATACCCATATCACGACCCATATGATGACCAAAACATAAATATAGTAGAATTTGATCTTGGTTTTACACAGCAACATCGTCAAATACAAACGCTGCACATGGCTTTAAGTTTTCAGGTGGGAGGATTTGACTGCTTTGACTGGATGTCATGTACGTTATACCATCAACACCCTGCAGTATCCTTTGCAGTAGCTGGTACTTGGATTATTATAGCGTTTTTGAAAATGCACATACATATTCAAAGTGGACTACATCTGGGTGTGTTAGTACTGACATGAGAACATTTGTCATGCCATAGTTGGATGGACCTACAATCATCGCTCGTATGTTATTGGGTAGGAGTACTCCATTCTCCTTCTTCTTCCTTTTGTTCCAGTCTTCCTCCACACTATCACAGGTCAAGTCACAACGTCCTGATGCTTCATTCACCCAGCCATGATACTGACTATATCAGGTTTTGGTGTGCTATGGACTTTTTTAGAAGAATGAACACTTGTAACAATAATAATGATAATAATAATAATAATAGTAAACCCCGTGGAGGCCTGGGAAAAGAATAGGCCTTCGGTAAAAGCCGACGAAAAGAACAAACCACTAATAGGGCTAACCCCCCTTTTAGTGTGATTAGTTGGTTCTGTACAGAACTAATGAAGCCTCGGACAAGCGCTGTCATGGTTGCGGATGGTGCTTGAATCCTATGCCCGTCCACAATGGTAACGACACTGCTAGCCACACGGAAAATGATTTAAATCCAAATAGAGGTGTTTTGCAGGATATGTTTCCTGCAACCACTCTAGAAGGAAAACAAAGACAGAGGATGAAATGGTCGGATGAAGTTAACCGACACCTCATGTTCTGTTATTACCAAGCAACAAACTTAGGAACAAACACAACTGGATACGGATCACAAGTATACACAACATTTATTACCAGATACCCAGAATTAAAATTTTTAACAGAACAACGACTAGCTGATCAGATCCATGTAATAATCAAAAATAACAGGATACCCCTCTCAGAATTAAAAAACATCAAACAAAAAGTACAACAAATACTAGAACAAAATAATGTGCAATTAGAAGAAGAAGAAAATACAGTAATGGACTCAAACATCTCAGAGCAAACAAAGAAAGAACAACATGCTTCAATTAAACAATCAGAGGAAAACGAAATCTTAAGACAGCCACCAGAACAAGCACAAATAGAACATGAAGTGACACACATGTTAGATATAGAAGAAAAAATTCAGCTGACATATATAGAATATAAAGACACAAATACAGACATTAGACCATTCTTGCATAGACCACCAAATAACCTACAAGTCGAAACAACAATAACAACTATCAACACAATCATACACAACAAAATAAATGAAAATACAACCATGGAAGAGTTACAACTACTGATTTATATAGGAGCACTCACTACACTGCATATACACACTAGGCAGAGATCAGAACCAACCAAGTGACAGAAGAAACCCACAAAACCAGCATGGAAACACAGGCTACAGATCAGAATAGAAAAACTGAGAAAAGATATCGGACAGCTAACACAATTTAAAGGAAATGAAATATCAGACAAAAAGCGAACAAGGTTAGGTAAAATCTCACAACAAGAAGCGATAGAGCAGTTAGATGAAAAGAAGCAGAAATTACAAGCATTGGCCAATCTACTTAGAAGATACAAAAAAAGTGAAAATAGAAGGACACAAAACGAAACATTCAACACAAACCAAAAGAAATTTTACCAGACAATAGCTAACACACACATTAAAATAGACAATCCACCAAACATAACAGACATGGAACACTTCTGGAGCAACATATGGTCAAACCCGGTACAGCATAACAGGCATGCATGGTGGATACAAGCAGAAGCAGACACATACAAGATGATACCACAAATGCCTGAAGTGATAATTTTGCAGCATGAAGTCACCCAAGCAATTAATTCTACTTACAATTGGAAAGCCCCTGGAAAAGATAAAATAGCAAATTTCTGGCTACAGAAGTTCACCTCAACACATTCACATCTAACTAAATTATTTAACAGTTATATTGCAGACCCATACACATTCCCTGATACACTTACACAAGGAATTACTGATCTGAAACCTAAAGATCAAGCAGACACAGCAAACCCATCTAAATATTGCCCCATAACATGCCTACCAACTATATACAAAATATTAACTTCAGTCATTACACAGAAATTAATGACACATACAACACAGAACAAAATTATAAATGAAGAACAAAAAGGCTGTTGCAAAGGAGCATGAGGATGTAAAGAGGAAGTGATAATAGATGCAGAGGTGACATATCAGGCCAAAATTAAACAAATGTCGCTACACTATGCATACATTGACTACCAAAAAGCTTTTGATAGTGTACCCCACTCATGGTTACTACAAATATTGGAAATATACAAAGTAGATCCTAAATTGATACAGTTCCCAAACATAGTAATGAAAAATTGGAAAACCACACTTAATATCCAAACAAATTCAAATAATATCACATCACAGCCAATACAGATTAAGTGTGGAATATACCAAGGAAACTCATTAAGTCCTTTCTGGTTCTGCCTTGCTCTGAACCCACTATCCAACATGATAAATAATACAAATTATGGATACAATATTACTGGAACATACCAACACAAAATCACACACTTGCTATATATGGGTGATCTAAAACTACTGGCAGCAACAAATCAACAACTCAACCAATTACTAAAGATAACAGAAGTATTCAGCAATGATATAAATATGGCTTCTGGAACAGAAAAATGTAAGAAAAATAGCATAGTCAAGGGAAAACACACTAAACGAGAAGATTACATACTGGATAACCACAGCGACTGCATAGAAGCGATGGAAAAAACAGATGCCTATAAATATCTAGGATACAGACAAAAAATAGGAATAAAATATTAAAGAAGAACTAAAAGAAAAATGTAGACAAAGACTAACAAAAATACTGAAAACAGAATTGACAGCACGAACAAGACAAAAGCTATAAATACTTATGCTATACCAATATTGACCTACTCATTTGGAGTAGTGAAATGGAGTAACACAGACCTAGAAGCACTCAATACACTTACACGATCACAATGCCACAAATATAGAATACATCACATACATTCAGCAACAGAAAGATTCACATTAAGCAGAAAGGAAGGAGGAAGGGGATTTATCGACATAAAAAACCTACATTATGGACAGGTAGACAATTTAAGAAAATTCTTTATAGAACGAGCAGAAACTAGCAAAATACACAAAGCAATCACTCTTATAAATACATCGGCTACACCACTACAATTTCATAACCAGCTCTACAACCCTTTAGATCACATAACATCAACAGATACGAAGAAAGTAAATTGGAAAAAGAAAACACTACATGGCAAGCATCCGTATCATCTAACACAGCCACACATAGATCAAGACGCATCCAACATATGGCTAAGAAAAGGGAATATATACAGTGAGACGGAAGGATTCATGATTGCAATACAGGATCAAACAATAAACACCAGATATTAAAGCAAGCATATTATTAAAGATCCAAATACCACAACAGATAAATGCAGACTTTGCAAACAACAAACAGAAACAGTAGATCACATCACAAGCGGATGTACAATACTAGCAAATACAGAATACCCCAGAAGACATGACAATGTACCAAAAATAATACATCAACAACTTGACATACAATATAAACTTATAAAACAACACGTTCCCACATACAAGTATGCACCACAAAATGTACTGGAGAATGATGAATACAAATTATAGTGGAACAGAACCATTATAACAGATAAAACAACACCACATAACAAACCTGACATCATACTCACCAATAAAAAGAAGAAATTAACACAACTAATCGAAATATCAATACCAAATACAACAAATTTACAGAAGAAAACAGGAGAAAAAATTGAAAAATACATCCAACTGGCTGAGGAAGTCAAGGGCATGTAGCATCAGGATAAAGTTGACATTATACCGATATCAACTACAGGACACGTACCACACAATATCCACCAGTACATCAAAGCAATACAGCTACATCCAGGCTTATATATACAACTACAGAAATCTGTAATTATTGATACTGGTTCAATTACCCGAAAGTTCCTAAATGCAATGTAACATATACCGTACAGTTAAAAGGAAGTCAAGCTTGATCAAGGTCCGCGTCACCTTCCATTTTTAACCAGACATAACGTCTGAGACAGGAAAAAGAAATAATAATAATAATAATATGTGTAGCCACTACAGTGCAGTTATCTTACCGATTCAGCTACAACGGCTACACCTACATTATATAATGATGGGGTAGTTAAATAAGAGAAACAACAATGATTTGCGATTATGTACATTTTATTTACGTTTCAACAATGACACATAGGCTGCATTCCATCAGCAACAAACACAACTGCTTCATTTTTTAGTGTTTCCTGAGCAGCTGTTTCTTGTATGCACTAAATTCTGTATGAATAACTGTTTCTTGTATGCGCTAAACTCCATATGTTTTTTCTCGAACTGATGGGTGTTCCATCAGCTTCTTCTTTTGACACTGTATTGATAAATTGTTCTAAATCATTTGCATGCACACTATGAGTAAAAAGATGATTTCCGACGTATTTATGCACAGTCTGAACACACAGCAGCCCATAGTTCAGACTTTCTGGCACAAGGGATAGCACCATTCATAGGCCAAACAAGTTTAAGATGGTGGAGTCTTGCTAATAAATGAATCGACCTTAAGATCTCACCATTAGTGTAACACCACAGTACAATGATGTTATAGACACCGTCAGGCCAGCACAATAAATGTTTAGAGATGGAGCATACTAGGACGTCATTTGTTGGTTGATGTCGTGTTCTGTATGACACAGTTTATCCCATTCCACCTCTCTAAACTGCACTTTAACACTTCTCAGTGCATATTCAATCTCTAATACACCATGCCAGTCACTGTCACTGATGCTTCAATACCAATATTGAAGAACATTGAGATGCTAGCTGTTAAACTAAAATTTAAGTGAAAAGCTGTAGAGTAATAGTATGAATCAGCAACTTCTAATCCACCACATCAACACTCTGTTCTTGCAGTAACAACAGAATATTCTAGGATGGTGCATATGTCAGAGACCAGTACTGACTTGCACAGTGCAGGACCCCCAGCACAGTTCTCCTGAGTATTGGGGACATGCTGGCTGTCTTCGTTACATAAATCAATTAGTGGAATGGATGATACCAGCTCATTGTCCTCATCCTACATGCAGATCAGGTGGGCTACAGGATTCCACGGTGGTGCTACCACTGCTGGTCCTCATAGGCCAGAGTCCACTGCAGGTCCCCACAAGCCGAAGGTAGTTGATGCTAGTCCAAACCTGCTGGACGTTGCTGCCAGTCTAGACACACGAGAGGCTGCTGAACAAGGGAGATGAAGAAACAACGAAATGGAGTTGAATAAAGAAAGGGAACTTGATGAGGAAGGGAAGGAACAACTAAATGTGGTATTAGTAGCAATGGCATGTTATGATAACTTACTTTTATGATTCTTCTGCAGTGGAGAGACAGATCAGGATCTAAGCTGCTGTTGATGCTTAATGGTTCTTCTTCTTCTTTCAGAGACTGAATGCAACTGAGATCCTTGAGCTACCATGTCTGCCTTATAACTCTTACATCATGATCATATGATCGGATATTTATAGCCAGTCAACTTTAGTAGCATTTTGGATAGATTCCCAGTCAGGAGCTCTCGCATGCATTGGTATCCCACAGGGGAAGGTTTGGGGATTTCACAGGTAACTCCTGCTTTGTTTGCCGTTCACTCTGACTGTGATCAATAGTGATTGCGGGCTAAACAGTGACACGTGACAAAAGGTGGACACTTGAGACAGAGAGAGGGACAGAGAATGAGAGAGGGAGAGTATGAGTTTCGACAGGAATCTCTTAGGTATCAGTATCAAAGAGTTGCCACCACCTGATACTTTGTTTGGGGATTAGTGCGACTTCCGGTCTGTGTGCCTCTTTCAAGACCTGAGTTCATGATAATACCATGAGCTGGCTAGCGGTGCAGCGGCCAACAGCATTTGTGGTGCCCAAGCAGGCGTAGTGTGGTCTTTAGGACACCAGCGCATGGGGCAGCCTGGCAAAGCAGTCGGTGCATGTGTACATAATGTCCGAGCTGGCACATCTGCTCTATGCTCGGAGCAAAGGTGCGATTTTTATTGGTGTAATTATGTGTGGCGAGTTATGTTGACGTCGATTTCATTATGGGCATTCGTTGCACAATCGGCAAAAAAAAAAGGAAGTGATCTATTTAATTACTTGTTTTCGATGTATTTTACGAGACCTGCATCTTCCCAAACAGCAGAGAATGATGATCAAGAGAGATCTAAACACTGCAAATTGAATTTTATTAATAAACTATGTATCTTTTGCTATGCATTTGTCATTGATTGGAATTTCCTGTTGAGTAAGATCCTTCTTCCCCAACAGAGACTGAGTCTTTTTCCCACCAATTTCCTAACTGGGGAGAGGAGGGCTGGGGCTTACCAGAGGAGGAGGCGATAATTAATTTAACGATTTAATTAATTAGTCAATTCATATCAAAGGTGTGCTTGTATCAGCGAGAGAATTTTCCAGAGGGGTGGGGGATGAGGAGGGGGAGGGGAGGGATTGGGGTTTCTCAGAAGGACAGATTCTCCACAGGGGGTTATAAATCAACCCCCAAGGGGTAATAAACCACTTGACAGAACAAAAGTTTAAGGGGGTCATAAATCAATCAAATTAGCACCTGAATGTATGCAACCTACACTAACATAAGGCACGAGAACGTAATTTGCCCTATTAGTAGAGTCATGCATGGGATAGGCAGGTGCAACCATCCTTTAATTTGACGCAAACCAGCAGCCTCTGTAATGGTCGTTCTCACACAACAGCTATGCTATCCTCATTCACTACCAATTAAATGCCGTGCACTCACTGTTTATCTATCACACAACTACGCATCTCTCTAACTGATAGGTCGCAACACATTATCCTTAACATGCTTATTTGTCAAACCTTGCCAACAGGTAATGATGGGTATCTACACTTCTGGTCATTAAAATTGCTACACCCAGAAGAAACGCAGATGATAAACGAGTATTCATTGGAAAAATATATTATACCAGAACTGATATGTGATTACATTTCACACAATTTTGGTGCATAGATCCTGAGAAATCAGTACCCAGAACAACCACCTCTGACAGTAGTAACGGCCTTGTTACGAATGGGCAGTGAGTCAAAGAGAGCTTGGATGGCTTGTACAGGTACAGCTGCCCATGCAGCTTCAACACGATACCACAGTTCATCAAGAGTAGTGACTGGCGAATTGTGACGAGCCAGTTGCTCGGCCGCCATTGACCAGGTGAGAGATCTGGAGAATGTACTGGTCAGGGAAGCAGTCGAACAATTTCTGTATCCAGAAAGGCCCGTACAGGACCTGCAACATGCGGTCGTGCAGTATCCTGCTGAAATGAAAGGCTTCGCAGGATCTAATGAAGGGTAGAGCCACAGGTCGTAACACTTCTGAAATGTAACGTCCACTGTTCAAAGTGCCGTCAATGCGAACAACAGGTGACCAAGACGTGTAACCAATGGCACCCCATACCATCACGCCGGGTGATACGCCAGTATGGAGATGACGAATACACACTTGCAATGTGCGTTCACCGCGATGTCACCAAACACGGATGCGACCATCATGATGCTGTAAACAGAACCTGGATTCATCCGAAAAAAGGACGTTTTGCCATTCGTGCACCCAGGTTCGTCGTTGAGTACACCATCGCAGGCGATCCTGTCTGTGATGAAGCGTCAGGGGTAACCGGAGTCATGGCCTCCGAGCTGATAGTCCATGCTGCTGCAAACGTCGTGGAACTGTTCGTGCAGATGGTTGTTGTCTTGCAAACGTCCCCCATCTGTTGACTCAGGGATCGAGACGTGGCTGCATGATCCGTTAAAGTCATGCTGATAAGATGCCTGTCATCTCGACTGCTAGTGATACGAGGCCGTTGGGATAGAGCACGGCGTTCCGTATTACCCTCCCGAACCCACCGATTCGATCTTCTGCTAACAATCATTGGATCTCGACCAACGTGAGCAGCAATATGGCGATACGATGAACCGCAATCGCTATAAGCTACAATCCGACCTTTATCAAAGTCGGAAACGTGATGGTACGCATTTCTCCTCCTTACACGAGACATCACAACAACATTTCACCAGGCAACGGCGGTCAACTGTTGTTTGTGCATGAGAAATCGGTTGGAAACGTTCCTCATGTCAGCACGTTGTAAGTGTTGCCACCGGCGCCAACCTTATGTAAATGCTCTGAAAAGCTAATCATTTGCATGTCACAGCATCTTCTTGATGTCGATTCAATTTCGCGTCTGTAGCACGTCATATTCGTGGAGTAGCAATTTTAATGGCCAGTAGTATATGTCAGCTTTTTTTTCGTAATTCCTATGCGATTATAAATCACAATGTTTACCGCTTGCAAAGCATGACGTTATTACTTGAATAAATTCTAGATATTGTAATTTATGATTTTGATTTCATAGATGTTAAATCCTCCTTCTTAATAAAGAGAAGCACGCAGCATACATTACTTAGCGTCCGTAACAACAGATCGCCTTATCCAGATATCTACGATGCAAATTCATTAATTGGCATTGTTCTCTGAGGTGAAATATATTATGGAGACAGATCCGGTTGTGGAAACCCAGATAAGGTAGAAGTTACTCTGTCAATGGGTGGGGCCTCGAAAGGTATCGTACAATAAAACTTTATATACCACCTAACAACTCCGATAAGGCAACGTTTGATTTCGAGTTAGAGCACCTACAGCAATATAAAGCAACAATAATCGACAAAGACTACTACGTATTGAACTTGACTAGCCTTCTCCAAGACTGAATGATCGAACATACTCTGCACGTGAAGAGAAGAACTAGAATGAGCGTTCAATAAGAAATGCAACTTTTTTTTTTGAAAGCAGGATTCCAGTTAATATTATTCCCCAATCTTTTTACTACAAACCCCTATTTTTCAACACAATCTCCGTCAAATGCGACGGACACTCCATCTTCATAGGAGGGCCTGTGTGCCACATAGTACCACTCTGTTGGTCAATGTCGGAGGCAACGTGTTGCTGCATTTATAACTTCCCATCATCCATTTTCTGCTTCCCAAGGAGTACATCCTTCATTTGACCAAACAGATGAAGTCGGAATCTGCGAGATCCAGTTTGTAGGCTGGTTGAAGAAGAACAGTCCAGCGAAGTTTTGTGAGCTCCTCTAGGTTGCACAGACATGTGCCAGGTTTTGCTTTGTCATGGAGAAAGACATTGTGGCAATGAGCACGGTGAAGTCCAACACTGTAGGAGTCACAGACGTGCTCGGCCGCCCGGCAATCACGGGATCAGACAAGTTTGCGCGACCTCGTTCGGATGATGACAGATACCTCGCCCAACGACTCACCGAGCTTATGTTCACTGCCAAAACTCCCATGTCCCAGAAGATATTCTCCACACGACTACGAATATCTGTGATTCTCTGGTTTCCCGCAAAAAGTAAACCTCAGTGATACCTCTCTGCTTGGGATGCACCTGCGTTAAAGACGCCATAGTGCCTAAAGGCTACGTACAGTGCCGCCACCTATCGGAACTTCATGAAGCTATAGGGACTGAAGCGGGTATATTCTTGATGTTCCACAACAAAATCCGCATTTTTTCAACCGACATTTGCCGAGAAAAAAAGGTGTTGCATTACTTATTGGAAGCACCTCGTAGAATATGGAACAGATGGTGCGGCTTTAGCATGATGTAACGATTAAGTGAAGGATAGAAAATGTAAATATTACACCGCAGTCTCAGAATGTCTCGTTCACAGCTTAGTTCCAGTAAGGCAGTGTGACTAAATTTGGATGACGATCACAAAAATGACCTGATTCGCATTCCTCTTAACTAACTGTTTCTTCTCAATTTTTTTCTGTTGTAGCTACACCAAGTGACTTTTGTACTGACGTTCTGTAAGTTTCGTGGCTGTAATTTCTCGCCAGATCTGTGTTTGTGAGTTGTTTCGTTACTGATAAGGATTTTAAAACGTTAGGTAACTGCCTTGAGCAACATTCTTGGGCACAGATGAATGTTGGTGATGTTCTCTTTAATTCTCACTTTAATGATAACATTGATAGCATTGATAGCATTTTGACCTTTGTGTCTATGCCATCTGCATACAGCTTGTTTGGCTGCGTTGTTATCTTCGAACTCGAAGCAGAGTAAAAGTTAATGAGCTGATCCATCTGCCTGTGCAAAATCGGGACTGTACCTTGGGTGTGGCGATATCTCCCGACACAAATTTGATATGATCTCTCATGTTTTCTTGGCGTATAGAAGTGAGAGTTTTCATGCTTCAGAATCACAAAATGGTTCAAATGGCTCTAGGCACTATGGCACTTAACATCTGAGGTCATCAGTCCCCTAGACTGAGAGCTACTTAAACCTAACTAACCTAAGGACATCACACACATCCATGCCCGAGGCAGGATTCTAACCAGCGATCGTAGCAGCAGTGCGGTTCCAGACTGAAGCACCTAGAACCTCTCGACCACAGGGACCGGCTTCAGAATCACACCTTTCGAGAGAGTACCATGATGTTTGGTTCATGGGAAGGGTATTATTTTACCTTGAGGCATGACAGACGGCACTCAGTGTTCACAGTAAGTTTTCCTTGAAAACACTAATACTGAAGTGTTAAGAGAACTTTACCATACACACGTTTGTTTTAGAATCTTTTCTTAGTGGGCAAATATTCATGCTTCTATTGATGGCTTTGTTCTTGGATTCACATGGACAGTGGTCGATCCACTCTTTATCTCAAAATTATAAGGAAACTGGGAAACTCTAGAATTTATGTAGAAGTCCAGTGTCTGAGTTCAGAATAAAAGCGAACTCGTATATCTTTATGAACTTCATTCACACTTTTCTGAAGTAATCCAATTTTTTTGTTACAGTGAAGGTTGAATCTGAATTTACAATGTTATCAAAGCACTAAACAGCAACTGGAAGACTCCTTTTTTTTTGTATGTCTTTGTGAACTAGGAATTTTTTTTGATTTTGTAGCTCTTCGTGCGATACTCCAGCCGATCGTCCAGTACAATGAATGCCGATGATACTTGATGTGACCAAGTGAAGCTATGCCGGCTCGTTTATTGGTCTCCACTGCATTAACACACTAAACCATATTCTTCAACATTATGAGTGACTTTCAGCTCGTTTTATACCTTCGGATAATGATAATGATAAAATTGCTGGTGTGCCCTATAACTATTTCGAGAGAAGCGGACAATTAGAAACGGGTAGAATATATCATGTAACCTTTTTTTCTTTCAAACAAAGGACAATATTCATCTCCAATTCGTCAGTCTGATCCACAGAATGTATAAATTTTCCGGTGATTCCCTCTTAATACAATTTGTTCTGTTAATTACTGAATTACACAGTCTGCATTGCACAGTCATCTATTAAAAATATGAACGGTTTCGGCCTCTAGTAGTAGGCTATCTTCAGAAACGGTGGCTCCACCTGACGATAACGAGGCTTGGAACAACTGTGCTGACCCCAGTCATACAACTGGTCAGTGCATCTGGAGTCAGCTCGGCTGTTCCAAGCCTCATTATCGTCAGCCGGAGGGCGCCTTATCTGAAGATGGCCTACTACTAGAGGCCGAAACTGGTCATATTTTTAATAAATAACTGTGCGATCGAGGCTGTTTCTTACTAATTTTATTAAAAATAGGAAAATGTAATCAAGATCAAAATTGTACTTACGTCCATCTGCACAGTCATACTTTCACACACACTGTAATAGCCTGTAAAACATTTTCACCCAAATACATATTTAAGGGCCGTATCTGAAGAAAGCTGAGAAGATCACCAGAAAACTGTTTTTGCAAAGTCAACATCAGTGTCCACGGAGTGGTTACCTAAAGACACTGCCCCTTAAGACTATTTCTTGATGAATCCTTAGTGATACCGTAAGTTAGTTTTTGGCCGGCTTTGCACTTCCTTCGAATTGATTGTGGAACTTCTTTTGCTGCTTTTAGTCTGTCAGTAAGTACATAAAAGAATCTCTTACTCAACGAAGTTTTCTAAGTCATTTTGAATAATGCATCGTTGTACAATGGAAATATTTTAGTATTATGTACACTTCAGTTCCCTGTTATATGTAATCCCATGTGTCCTAGCTAAGATTCAGTGATACGTCTCTTGGATATTTATGAGAATTCATCAGTTACGATCAGTTTTAAAATACTTTTGTGATCTCAAGTGTCCTAGCTAAGATTCAGTGGCAACATTCCCGAAAAATATGTACTAAGTTATTCTGCCTCCTGTCATCTTGTCTGCCTTCACATTCATTTAAAAGGAATTTACACCCATCTGCATGGTTTAACATATTAATATTTCGTGTGGATGCATCGGTGCTAGGCGAGTAGTATATTCACTCTCTTGGAAATAAATCATCACTTCACCATCGGAACCCATGAAGCAACAAGATTCTCCATATTTTGTCTGAACCTGAATTTCCACTGCTGCTTTACCAGACTACAGACTGAAATTTCCTGCTATAGATCAAAGCTTTGCAACACATTAACAATACGATCTCGTCATTTTTGGGCGCGATCTATGCAGACACACGTAATTGAGCACCCGTTTGGGTGGCTTCCTTTTAGACAGTGTAAGACAGGGTTTCTTATGTTGAGAAGGGTCACTGTAGTATGTTCAGTCGGCTACACTGCAGTGAGATATAGTTACAAAGCCTGCAAGTCACTGCGACATGTCAACGGCAATGAACGATTCGTAGCTATGTGGAGATTCTATCTACCTGAGACTCCCGACAGCTCGGCCACTATGAATAAGTGGTGCAGCTCGTGTAAATAAGGTGATCCCAGTGCTAAAACGTACTCTCGTCCTAAGTGCCGGGCTAGTCCATCTCCAGGTTCCTCCGGCATCATCGCTTGATGGGATGCTGTAGGCTGTGTATCCATAAATGTTCGATTGCAGCTCTGGATGGACTTCTTGAAGGAGGGTCGTATCCAGGTCCACCGCCCGGAGCATATTATGGAACATGAGCGTTTTGATAACAGAGTGTATGCCGTTAATACTGACTGTACCCACACGATAGGACTGGGACATCTTAATGCGGAGTATGTAGATGCAAATGGCGTCCACTTGGTGGTAATGGGACGTTTCGGGACCCATCCTTGTGGCAAGAATGTTCAACGTAGCCCTTCTGCAGGTTGTTATGCACCCTCCTAGTGGGGCGCCGGTCCCACGTGGCGGAGGAGCTTCAAGGGCGTCTGGTGCATCTTCTGCCTCCATTTCAGCAGTCCAGTGACCGAGCGGGTAAGGGATCCGTGACAGTGCGTCGTCGCGGGCAATGGCTTCGTCACCTGGTCGGTGTCCTGAGGAGCTTCAGTCATGGGGACGTCTGGCGTGGGTGAGGCCGTCGTTCGGTCCTGGATGCCTGCCGTGGGGCGGTACTGGTAGAGTCCGTTGGCAGTTGGCAACGACGCGTCAGAGAGGGCGTCGGAAGCGTGCTCCATGTCTCCCCTCGCAACCCCCCCCCCAGCCTTGGTTTTCATCCGTCGAGAGGCGACGTTTCTTACGAAGCTCAAGCGTCCGTGTGTCCATCCCGTCGAAGGGCTGCAGTCAGTACCTCCGAGCATGAGGCCGACCTTCCGAACTGAGGCCTCTGATACGACGACGGTGGTGACGGTGGCGAGCGTTGTGTCCTGCAAGGGCGTCTCGTCGTGCGGCGCCGTCGTCACAGCATCGCCGACTGCTGAGCTCGCGGTCGCGTGGGACTGCAGCAGGAGCGCGGCATCTGTGCACACGGGCCGCACCGCTTCCACGTAAGTCAGCCGTAATGCGGTCGGCACAGCTGTCTGTATTGGTTCTGCGCGTGGCACCTGGACAAGGCGACAGTTTGATCAGACGTGGCCTTCTTGTCCGCGGTTTCCGTCATAAATAAAGATGACTCGGCAACCGTCGATGAACAAGTACAACGGCACGTTTTTGCGGAGTTCGATGCGTACCTGTCGGACGCCATTGAGAACGTGATAGGTTTCAAAGGTGTTCCAGTTCTCTTCCATGTAGCTCAGAACCGTACCGTATGGCCATGACGCGTCAGTGACGAGCGCGGCAGGGGACTTCGAATGGCAGTTCGAATATGCGCACAGTACGCACTCCCATACCCGGGTTGTCCACGTTTGCCGTGCTGACGATACCGTCTGCATGGCGAAAATGATAGTCGTTGGTGGAACGTCCAACTAGATTTGCATATGCCTCTTCGTTCTTCATCTTCAGATCGACTGAACTGGAAGTGATAGACAGATGGAGGCCTATCAGCTAGTGGGGATCAACTTGCATGTCATCTCTCAAAAACTTTTCAATTTCATAAGCCTTTGGACACTCGTAGGAATCGTTGAACGTGAGTTGCACCGTCACCTCTCGGTTAGTGGATCGCCATATTTAGTGAGAGCTCTAAATCACAACAATGAACGCAGTACCTCGCGTAGCGAGTAGACAAACACACGTGCGGAGCGCTGCTCGGCGCGCCGTGCGTCCGAGCCCTGTCGCGACTAACTGCCGACGTTCACGTGAGGCGCGGTGATAAGTGTGTAGTGCAAACATCTTTGTGACATTTCTGAAAATGTTAGTTTCTGTTTATCTACGGAACTAGCTTGAAAATGAGTAACTTTGATAAAAGTGCGGCAGCAGTCTGAATATGAATATGTAAATCGGATAGAGGTAACAGTGCTTTTTGGGTGAACTAAATCAAAACGGAATTGTGGCTGGTTTTTTGTCCTACGTTACAAACTTTCTGTACTACTCATGAGCCATGGTTTTCCAATAATATCACTATTTGACAAAGTAGCATTGATCTTCCTGTTTCGGTTCGGCGACATTACTCTTCCTAATTGAAGAGAGGGTGTGTGACACAAAAACAAATCCAAAGTGAATTACATACAATCACAATAAAATTTTCACTCTTCAGCGGAGTGTGCGCTGATATCAAACTTCCTGGCAGATTATAACTGTGTGCCGGAATGAGACTCGAATTCGAGACCTTCACCTTTCGCCAAACTTTTTTTATTGTTATTTTTTTCATGGAATGACAACAACGAAAATTTGTGCCGGGCCACGACTCGGACCCGGATTTCTCGCTTGTCGCAATCGCTCACCTTACCATTTTTTTTAATGCTCTGACCACTTTTTTTGTCTTTTTTTTTCATTCCTTACACCACTTCCACTTCAGGCGTTGGCCCCTATCACCCATACTACCCCCAAAAACGTGCCTAACCTAAAAACAGAAATATAGCAAGTGCCACCACCACTTTCACCTTAAAGCTAAGTAGGATGTTTGTTTGCCACCACTTCAGGCTCCGCACACGGCCAAAAATTACATACGCCTCTGAACGTTTTATTAAAAAAGAAAAGGATAAAGGAAGGGGTACAATACTTTATTATATTTTATTTGTTTTTCATTTTGTTGTTATGTTTTCATTTGTGATTCTTTTTTTTCTATCTTTGTTTTACCTTCTTTGGGGGTTCTCCACAGCAGCCAGACGGCCGGATTTCCTGCTCGTCTTCTCGTTCAGCGAGGGTGAAACATCCTATAACTGCCACTGATGTCTCTCATCAGCCCATCATGGGTAATATCTTAGTGTCTTTTCACATCCGATACACTCCAATGGTCTGGAGGGCGCGTAAACAACGACAACAAGTTGTTCGCAAAGTGCGTACCATACGACGCTTTTCTCCGTAAAACCGTGTAGTTGCCCGTTAAATACTGCCAAAAATCTAACAACACTGCAATGCTCTCACTAAAACAGTATCACAATGCCATACCCTTAACCCATACCGTGGCATTATGACGAGTAGCAGGAAGTAACTGACGTCGCGATGGATCAGTTCGGTGGGCTCTACAGACTGAGGTGTCCGTCGCAGCAACAATCCCAACATGTGCCGTGTGAGGAGCCAGCAGTCGGTAGCCTTAGCACAAACTAAACGGTGCATGTGTCGACAGCGGCGCCTCTGGGGCAGAGAGGATCCTAGGCAAGAAGTACCACGTCTAAGCGTTGTCGGGTGTGGAATGTTTCAGTCATTATCACATACCACAGCGCCCTGACCGTGGTGGGGAGGAAAGGCGAGTGTATGTTACTCCACACCCGCCTCCAGCCAACCGCCGGATGTAGGCGTTCAACCACATTAGCAGGCAGCGTCCGTAGCGGTAGAAGTACTTGGTTCTAGGATCCCACGTGGTCGGCAAGACATCTAACAGATAACTCATGTCGACCAAATAGGTGCGAACGTGACACAGTACTGGCGTGCTATGTCCAACAGGAATCGGCAGTCAGTGTGACTGAGGTACCACCTCCAGAATCAGTTTACCAGGGAGGGTGTCCTTGTCCGAAGTACAGAGGCGATGTATCGTCCACAGGAAGAGAGCGCGAGCCCTGTAGTGTACGTTTATCATTCCAATGCCGCCTACATGTAGGGCAACGTTAACGTCTCGTCACGGTTCTACCTCGCTTAGGAAATCACCTAAGACCGCCTGGAACTTGGCAGCTACCGTATTGGCCATTGGGACAACGTGTGTGTAATGATTAAGTTTCAGACCGAGGTAGGCGTTGACAAAATGTAGCTGCATGATCAAGTCAATATTCGACAGTTATGGGGACGAATTTGCGTGAGGAGCACATTAAGTAGTATGCCATACGTATCTGATGCTGTACGCTGCACGTTCCCACGGAAGGTCACTCCCAAATACCTCATCGCCGGTACTTTGGTATTGAGCACTGACATATTCATTTGCAGTCCGCTACCCACATCCGTGTAGTGCGACTTTCGCAGGTTGATACGGCTTCTGGCAGCCTCTCCGTATCGCTGAATCCTCGCGATAGCCGTAAATATGTCTTCTGCCTCCTCGTTTAGAAAACTACATCGTCCGCACAGGCACAACATTTAAAATACACATTGCGGAGGCGAATGCCCTCCAAACGCTGTCGTAGACCTTGAAGTGCAGGCGCGAGGGTGACGGCGAAGAGAAAGGCTGACAAAGGACATCCTTGTCGCACTTAGCGCTAAATAGTGAACGGTGGCGAGCAGTAGCCATTGATCAGGACTGTGGAAGGGGCTCCGTGAATGAGACGGGGAACCACACCTGCCTGTATTGCGGACAGTCACATCTTCTCTTAGACAGCCTGCAAGAAATGGTGCTCAACTCTGTCAAATGCGTCGTCTAGGCCAACTGCCACTAGGGTGCATTTTAAGCGACATGTCAACGTGAGCGCCACCACAACTCTATAACAGCCTAACGCCGTTTGTATATTAATGCCACCTCCCAGAAATGTTTGGTCAGCATGAATGACATCTTTGACAAGAGCGAGGAGGCGACCAGGAAGAATGCGGGCGAACAGCTTGTAATCCGAATTCAATAACGTCAACGGTCGGTAGTCTTGCTGTCTGCAGCCCCCGTTTGGTTTTGGCACAGGGATGACAATGCCATCAAAAAATTCGTGGGGGGGGGGGGGCGGGGGGGCGGGGGAGGGGGGAGGCAGGACGCGTAAGTCCGGATCCAGGAGTTCGCTGCACATCTGCTTCCAGAAAAGGTGCTATAAAATTCAAGTGGAAGACCATCAGAGATTTGCTTCTCGCTCCCGCGACACGGCCTTGCGCATTTCTTCCCACGTGACGGCTTCGAAGAATGTGGGGTCTCCATGCTCAGAATGGTTCAAATGGCTCTGAGCACAATGGGATTTAACATCTGAGTTCATGAGTCCCCTAGAACTTAGAACTACTTAAACCTAACTAACCTAAGGACATCACACACATCCATGACCGAGGCACGATTCGAACCTGCGACCGTGGCAGTCACGCGGTTCCGGACTGAAGCGCCTAGAACCGCTCCGCCCCAGCGGCCGGCGGGTGGCCTTGCACCCTACCCGAAGGTGGCAGGTGGTGCAGGACATCCTCAATGTCATTGTATGTCATTGTCACGCCGTTGATCTGCTAGACAGAATGTGCGGTAATAATCTGTGAGGGCACGGGAGATGGCTTTGTGTCTCTCAACGTATTGCCTGTCAGCAGAAATAAATGCCGTAATGAGATGTCTCTTATGGTGTCTCTATTCTCAGACGATGTGATAAAGAGGAGCACATTCCTCTAGGGTGGAATCTTGCAGTCTCACTCGAACCCGCGTGCCGTCCAAGCTGTCAGCCATGATCTGCAGAACCCCTGCCTGTGTCGTTGGACGGCCATTTGGCGCTCTGGCGAAGGTTGTTGTGACGCTAGTTCTCGCAAGACCTGTGGTAAAATTCAGAGGAGGATCGGTGGCAAAGCGTCCTGTCTCGTCCATACGCCTGAACGTGCGGCGAAGTGCTGATTTGGCGCAGTATGTCCACCATCGTGTTGTGGAATCATAAGTATGACGCCGTGACTCACATTTGTGTCAGGTACCAGTGACAGCTACAGGGCAAGCCTCTTCCCAGAGAATGTTGACGTTAAGAGTCCAAGGTCCTCTACTACGGCGCATCTGTTGTCGTGGCAGAGTCACGGCACAGATGAAGGCCTGATGGTCGGTGAATGCAATGGGCCACAGCTTAGCACCGACCGTTGCTGCCCGAATACCTCAGGAGACACAAATCTTGTCCAGTCTGCTGGCCGAGAGGCTGGTGAAGTATGTATATCCGTGTCGGTCATCGTGGAGTAGTGTCTATGTATCATGCAAAGCCATATCCTTGACCATAGCATGACGGGCTGGACATGGTGAGGGATCTGATCCTCAGGGCGTAAGACGCTGTTAAAGTCCCCGCCCACCATCAAGTGCTCTGTAGCGCCTTGAAGCAATGGAGCTAGCTGAGTGGAGTACTAGAGTGTTCGTTCTCGACGCTTCGCAGTACCAGACGGGACATACAGATTCACAAGGCGGGCTGCGCCGATGGTGAGCGCAATGCCTCTCGCTGATGACAAATACTAAATATCCGTTAGTTCGATGCCATCGCGTAGAAGTATGGCCGTACCACCACCACCGTCGGAAGTTCGGTTGACGTAAGAAGCGTATCCATAAACATCCAGGAGTAGATCAGGCCGCACCTCTTGAAGAAACACGATATCAATGTCCGCCGCCCGAATCACGTTCTTTAACAACTGGGTTTTGATCGTGGAACTAATGTCGTTGACATTGACTGTACCTATCCGATACACCTGGATCATTTGATAGTACGATGACGTATCCTGCAGTTGTTGAAGCCAGTATGCGCCACGTCATCCGTCAGACCGTTCCTGTCAAAATGGCTCTGAGCGCTATGGGACTTAACATCTGAGGTCATCAGTCCCCTAGAACTTAGAACCACTTAAACCTAACTAACCTAAGGACATCACACATATCCATGCCGGAGGGAGGATTCGAACCTGCGACCGTAGCAGTCACGCGGTTCCAGACTGAAGCGCCTAGAACCGCGTGGCCACCGCGGTCGGCCGTCCCTGTCAACCGCACCGTATATATTTTGATCAGCTGAGACAAGATGTCCGTCCGACGATCCACCAGCCACGGGTATCTCGTTGTCGCTCGAGTCTGATATCATTCTTTCCATCATCTCGGACGCCCAGTCACCAAGCTGGAGGTGTGGTACGTTAGGCGACGTATGACGTTCATCTGATGTCTTAGCCGCAAAATCGCCAGGGGCCTCGTCGGTGAGTTGAGTATCGTCAACTTGGCTTTGTCCTTGGGCGGACGTTGCCAGCAGCGAACCAGGAACCGATGGTATGAGGTCCACGGCCCGGGCCGCAGCTGGATTTTCCTCATCCTCTTGCAACGTGTCACCATCTAGCGAAGCATTTTCTGCAGACAGCCTCCTCTTCTTTCGTCGCCTGATCAACTTCTGCTTGCAGGAACGCTTGTCCGTGTCATGTGGATTACGACGAACGGTAGACACCTCCCGCATCTCCATGTCCGAGCTCGAATCGATCTTCTGATGCTCTCCTCTCTCACACTTCTGGGTTGCAGACGTGGTCGCTGCTGTCGAGCACGGCAACGGTTCCGATGGAGGCTGCGTCGTCATGGGCACGTAAACGGAGCCCGCGGGGACGGTAACTGGAACGGAACAACGTCCGCGTCAGTCATGTTCCTCGCTGCCTCAACGTATGTAATAGGCAGCGTTGTCGGTTGCGATGTAGACGTCATGTCTGCGCGTGATATATGGACGAGGCGTCGCTGCAGGCATTCAGAGCATACATGCCCTTCCTGCCCGCAACCTGAACAAGTCCGTGGTTGACCGTCATAAATGACGATCGCTCAACTGCCACCAAGGTCACGTACGATGGGATGTGTTTTCGCAGCTCGATTCGCACCTGACGCACTCCCTTCAGTACAGGATACGTCTCGAACGTATACCACTTTTCTTCCACGTGAGTTAGTGTTTCCCCGTAAGGCCTCAGCGCGTTTACGACAAGCGTGGTCTGAACTTCAAACGGCAGCTCGAAGATTCGTATGTTCCGAACGCCGAGTCCTGCATGGTCGACGGTCATTACACCCACGTTGCCATCCGAGTGGTGGAAATGATATCCATCGGTGGAACGGCGAATAAGCCTTTCGCACGGTGCTTCATCGACAAGTTTCAGGTAAACTGTGCTGGACACGATCGAAAGATGTATACCGAGAAGTTCCTGTGGATCGACGTGCATTACTTCACGCAAGAAGCGCTCTACTTCGTATGCCTCAGGTCGTGCGTACTGGGCGTGGTACGTTAATTTAATCGTGGTCTATCTATAAGAAAAAGTTATCGTCGTTCTAGGTGATCTGTGTACACTGCAATGCCACTACCCGCGAGAGTAAACAACGGCCCGCTTGCGGAGCGTCGCACAGAGCCCCGCGCACGTCCGTTTCGCAACACGGCTGAGAGCCGACTGCCAAGTGACCTACCCAAGCACGACTGACGACCCGTCCTCAGAGCCTTAGTTCCTCCAGTACCTCGTCTCCTACCTTCCAGACCTCACAGAGGCTCTCATACGCAGGAGAGCGTCTGTGAAGTTTGTAAGGTAGGAGACGAGGTACTGGAGGAACTAAGGCTCTGAGGACGATTGTTCGTGCTTGAGTAGCTCAGTCGTAGAACACTTACAGCGAAGGACAAAGATCCTGAGTTCGAGTCTCGATCCGGCTTAAGGTTTTAGTCTGCCAGAAAGTTTTAACGTATAATTAGATACTGTAACTGGGAAGCAGCATGAAATCAACAATTTATAGATCGGAACATCACGTTGTGATTTTACTGTCGATTAAGACAACCTGTGTCATAGCAGATAGTGAGAATCATGAACAGAAGCATATTATGTGGCACATAATGAATAGATTACTCTGGATTTACGCTTAGAAAACTGGTTTCGTACAAATGGCGAATATTTGTATGGTTTGGCACTGAGATAGCCTTCAATAAATCAAAACATCCCGGTTTTTGTGCTGCTTCATTTTGTGGAATAAGGTGAGTCAATAGTCTGAAGCAGCTGAGGCGACACACGTATCAAAAGAAAGGTAACAAAAAATTTTAAGGATAATTAATGTATCGGGATCGGCGTACACACTGCGGCTGGCGTATTTCTTCAACGCTGGCCTAAATCAAACACAAATACGATGTGATCAGAAATGGCTCTGAGCACTATGGGCTTTAACTTCGCCGGCCGGTGGGGCCGGGTGGTTCTAGGCGCTTCAGTCTGGAACCGCGCAACCGCTACGGTCGCAGGTTCGAATCCAGCCTCGGGCATGGATGTGTGTGATGTCCTTAGGTTAGTTAACTGTAAGTAGTTGTAAGTTCTAGGGGACTGATGACCTCAGATGTCAAGTCCCATAGTGCTCAGAGTCATTTGGACTTAACTTCTGAGGTAGCTCGGATGGCTCTGAGCATCTAACACTCGCGGTCTGTTACTACTGTACCATAACCTTAAAGCTGGAAACAGGTTTTGAAATAAAACGATTTTGTTATAGCAATTATGGTATAAAGCAACAGAGCAGTGATACCCTCTGAGAGGAATTTTGTTATGTTGACCGTGTTATTCCTAACGGAGGTGGCTTATCGGAAATGAAAGTCAGAATTACGTATATAATTAAACAGTGACAACAAAATATTGCCTATCTGCGGTCGCCAGCCTAACTAGGCAAGAGAATGATTAACATTCTCGTTCAAGAAAATAGTTATTAGTAACTTTAATGGATAAACACAACCTATACTTGGCCACAGGCGAGTGCAATGAACTCTGACACACTCATATGTTTACGGTAAGATTGAAACTAACAGCTGGAGCAGCACAAACTATTTGCAAAATTATAACAGGTTACTTATCACTGTTTTTCTAATAAACAGATTATGATTTTCATAATTAAAGATCTTTCCGTTATTTGTTATCTCGCATTAGCACACTAGACAAACTGTGGATCCTGTTATACTGATAATATGCACTTATAATACACAGGAGAGACAAACACTTAGTAATCATGAACATATAATTTCCTACTATGCAGTTTTCCACTTTTACTACCGTGAGACATAAAATTAACATTTATGTAAGATACTGACTCACTTTCTGCGATTAACAACAGGCAGTAATGTGATCATTTACTAAGCAAAACTCTATAAGCCTCAGTCTTGAGAAATTTTAATTTGAAGTTGGCAACAACACATTAATAAGCAAAATTATTTCAGCAAGCATCATTAACTTTAACTCACTCTCTTGCCACATTAACTTTAACTTTCTTTTTACTAAGTTCTAGAGGAATCAATTTAGAAAACACTGGGCTGTAATGCACTTTCAGTAAGGACATTCGGAAATCACTTTAGTTCAAACGGAGAGGAACCTGAGAGGTGTTATGATAAGGAGAGAAATCAAGGTAGGTACATAAGTTCAAATATAAATTACCTTATATTTGAGCACAATAACACATCCATTAAGCTGATCCTTCACTGTACATCATTCTAGTATTTCGTTACAGTGATTGCGCAACATGGTGGCAACTGCATGTTGTTGTTGTTGTGGTCTTCAGTCCTGAGACTGGTTTGATGCAGCTCTCCATGCTACTCTATCCTGTGCAAGCTTCTTCCATTAAGCTGATCCTTCACTGTACATCATTCTAGTATTTCGTTACAGTGATTGCGCAACATGGTGGCAACTGCATGTTGTTGTTGTTGTGGTCTTCAGTCCTGAGACTGGTTTGATGCAGCTCTCCATGCTACTCTATCCTGTGCAAGCTTCTTCATCTCCCAGTACCTACTGCAACCTACATCCTTCTGAATCTGCTTAGTGTATTGATCTCTTGGTCTCCCTCTACGATTTTTACCCTCCACGCTGCCCTCCAATGCTAAATTTGTGATCCCTTGATGCCTCAAAACATGTCCTACCAACCGATCCCTTCTTCTAGTCAAGTTGTGCCACAAACTTCTCTTCTCCCCAATCCTATTCAATACCTCCTCATTAGTTATGTGATCTACCCACCTTATCTTCAGCATTCTTCTGTAGCACCACATTTCGAAAGCTTCTATTCTCTTCTTGTCCAAACTGGTTATCGTCCATGTTTCACTTCCATACATGGCTACACTCCATACAAATACTTTCAGAAACGACTTCCTGACACTTAAATCTATACTCGATGTTAACAAGTTTCTCTTCTTCAGAAACGATTTCCTTGCCATTGCCAGTCTACATTTTATATCCTCTCTACTTCGACCATCATCAGTTATTTTACTCCCTAAATAGCAAAACTCCTTTACTACTTTAAGTGTCTCATTTCCTAATCTAATCCCCTCAGCATCACCCGATTTAATTCGACTACATTCCATTATCCTTGTTTTGCTTTTGTTGATGTTCATCTTATATCCTCCTTTCAAGACACTGTCCATTCCGTTCAACTGCTCTTCCAAGTCCTTTGCTGTCTCTGACAGAATTACAATGTCATCGGCGAACCTCAAAGTTTTTACTTCTTCTCCATGAATTTTAATACCTACTCCGAATTTTTCTTTTGTTTCCTTTACTGCTTGCTCAATATACAGATTGAATAACATCGGGGAGAGGCTACAACCCTGTCTTACTCCCTTCCCAACCGCTGCTTCCCTTTCATGTCCCTCGACTCTTATAACTGCCATCTGGTTTCTGTACAAATTGTAAATAACCTTTCGCTCCCTGTATTTTACCCCTGCCACCTTTAGAATTTGAAAGAGAGTATTCCAGTTAACGTTGTCAAAAGTTTTCTCTAAGTCTACAAATGCTAGAAACGTAGGTTTGCCTTTTCTTAATCTTTCTTCTAAGATAAGTCGTAAGGTTAGTATTGCCTCACGTGTTCCAACATTTCTACGGAATCCAAACTGATCTTCCCCGAGGTCCGCTTCTACCAGTTTTTCCATTCGTCTGTAAAGAATTCGCGTTAGTATTTTGCAGCTGTGACTTATTAAACTGATAGTTCGGTAATTTTCACATCCGTCAACACCTGCTTTCTTTGGGATTGCAATTATTATATTCTTCTTGAAGTCTGTGGGTATTTCGCCTGTCTCATACATCTTGCTCACCAGATGGTAGAGTTTTGTCATGACTGGCTCTCCCAAGGCCATCAGTAGTTCTAATGGAATGTTGTCTACTCCCGGGGCCTTGTTTCGACTCAGGTCTTTCAGTGCTCTGTCAAACTCTTCACGCAGTATCTTATCTCCCATTTCATCTTCATTTACATCCTCTTCCATTTCCATAATACTGTCCTCAAGTACATCGCCCTTGTATAAACCCTCTATATACTCCTTCCACCTTTCTGCCTTGCCTTCTTTGCTTAGAACTGGGTTGCCATCTGAGCTCTTGATATTCATACAAGTGGTTCTCTTCTCTCCAAAGGTCTCTTTAATTTTCCTGTAGGCAGTATCTATCTTACCCCTAGTGAGACAAGCCTCTACATCCTTACATTTGTCCTCTAGCCATCCCTGCTTAGCCATTTTGCACTTTCTGTCGATCTCATTTTTGAGACGTTTCTATTCCATTTTCCCTGCTTCATTTACTGCATTTTTATATTTCCTCCTTTCATCAATTAAATTCAATATTTCTTCTGTTACCCAAGGATTTCTATTAGCCCTCGTCTTTTTACCTACTTGATCCTCTGCTGCCTTC
This sequence comes from Schistocerca nitens, assembly GCF_023898315.1. Lineage (NCBI taxonomy): Eukaryota > Metazoa > Arthropoda > Insecta > Orthoptera > Acrididae > Schistocerca > Schistocerca nitens. The sequence goes on along the minus strand of NC_064619.1, from coordinate 543,350,081 downwards.
ACTACTTCATCCCTCAGAGCTGCCCATTCTTCTTCTACTGTATTTCTTTCCCCCATTCCTGTCAATTGTTCCCTTATGCCCTCCCTGAAACTCTCTACAACCTCTGGTTCTTTCAGTTTATCCAGGTCCCATCTCCTTAAATTCCCACCTTTTTGCAGTTTCTTCAGTTTCAATCTGCAGTTCATAACCAATAGATTGTGGTCAGAATCCACATCTGCCCCTGGAAATGTCTTACAATTTAAAACCTGGTTCCTAAATCTCTGTCTTACCATTATATAATCTATCTGATACCTATTAGTATCTCCAGGATTCTTCCATGTATACAACCTTCTTTTATGATTCTTGAACCAAGTGTTAGCTATGATTAAGTTATGCTCTGTGCAAAATTCTACAAGGCGGCTTCCTCTTTCATTTCTTCCCCCCAATCCATATTCACCTACTATGTTTCCTTCTCTCCCTTTTCCTACTGACGAATTCCAGTCACCCATGACTATTAAATTTTCGTCTCCCTTCACTACCTGAATAATTTCTTTTATCTCGTCATACATTTCATCAATTTCTTCATCATCTGCAGAGCTAGTTGGCATATAAACTTGTACTACTGTAGTAGGCATGGGCTTTGTGTCTATCTTGGCCACAATAATGCGTTCACTATGCTGTTTGTAGTAGCTAACCCGCACTCCTACTTTTTTATTCATTATTAAACCTACTCCTGCGTTACCCCTATTTGATTTTGTATTTATAACCCTGTAATCACCTGACCAAAAGTCTTGTTCCTCCTGCCACCGAACTTTACTAATTCCCACTATATCTAACTTTAACCTATCCATTTCCCTTTTTAAATATTCTAACCTACCTGCCCGATTAAGGGATCTGACATTCCACGCTCCGATCCGTAGAACGCCAGTTTTCTTTCTCCTGATAACGACATCCTCTTGAGTAGTCCCCGCCCGGAGATCCGAATGGGGGACTATTTTACCTCCGGAATATTTTACCCAAGAGGACGCCATCATCATTTAATCATACAGTAAAGCTGCATGTTGGTAGGTGGATTCGCAGGCAGAATTGCTGGACTCTGTCATTTCATGGTGGCGATGATAGATACAAATTCCAAAATAGTTCCAGCTATTTATCCATCCATCCGAGGCCTTGGAAAGAAGCAGGAAAAGCCTCTCTCGGAACCAGCACAATATGCATCTTTTACATAGCAGTGCACGGACTCGTAACTCGTCCCCGACTCGTGGCTCGTCTCCGACTCGTTGCTCGTCCCCGACTGACTATCAGTTCCACCTTTTCTACATAGGCCAGCCACAATTTGCGCGCGCTACACAGTTCCGTTCCCGAGGGGAACCACAACAACTTTTACATACAGAATAACTAAGAGCTCTAAGTGAGGATCAGCAGTTTAAATAACAGTAAACAAACATTAATTACAACAGAGCATTTGCACATATTAACATTTCTACAAAAATTTATTCACACAGAATTACATTTATGTATAGTAAGTTTTGTTCCCTCCAAATGAGACAAAGAATTTAAACGACAGATACACTATACAGCACAGAATCAAATCATGGCATCAAAGTTTTTGCAAAGAAAGGAGTATACAATTTTATGTTATCGATTCAAACAAACACATTTACAGAAGCTCAATGTTATATCATTAAATAAAACAAAAGCAAAATAAATCAGTACAGCATTAGAGCTATGGTGTTACAAGCACTATAGGACTTAACTTCTAAGGTCATCAGTCCCTTAGAACTTAGAACTACTTAGACCTAACTAACCTAAGGACATCACACACATCAATGCCCGAGGCAGGATTCGAACCTGCGACCGTAGCGGTTGCGCGATTCCTGACTGTAGCGCCTAGAACCGCTCGGCCACCCCGTAACGTCTGAGGTCATCAGTCCTCTAGAACTTAGAACTATTTAAAGCTAACTAACTCCTTAACTTCATAATGTATAACTGTAACGATCAAAGTAATTAAGTGATTCTGGTGGGGAAAAAAAACTGGAACAGTTGTGACCAGCATGTGAGATCTGAAAGTGATTCGTTTTAACTTGTAAAACAGTAACTGATAAATACTGCAGAAGTTTTCCAGAGTATCTAATCGAAAACAATCATTAAAATTTGTGTCAAGAGGCATGGAGTGGCAAAGAAGAGCTATTTCATCAAGAAAATGCACCTTCCTGCATTGAGTTCCGAAAATGAAGGATTTTAAGTAGGAAAGTTTAACACATTCATCGTTTCCGAGACTCACCAGACTCAGTCATTTCTCACACTGAAAGAAATTTCTTGTTAGAAAACGTTGGGAGTCCAAAGACGAAATTACTGCAGCTAAGATGGATATATTACACATTCTCGACAATGGAATTGAAGACACTTTCATTATCCGATTCATTCGCCTCGTTTTCCTAGTAGAGTGAGACACGCTGACAGGATGTAATGGATTATTTATCAGCGGATTATATTCGGACTCGTGGAATCCTTTTATCTCAGTGGCTCCAGGTGACGGCCAGTGGATGACGGCTATTTATTACCTCACATCCGTTGATTCACTCAATCATAAATGGTGTTCGCTGCTGCTCTGAAATCTGTGCTACATCTCATACTTTTCTTAGCAGTCCAGTGAAGGCAGTCTGTGCCCACATCCAGACTCCTCGCGGACAGCAAGCGGCCCTAATTAAGCAATCTCTCGCCGCTGGCAGTAATTAAGACTGCGACCTGCCTCCGTCTCGCCAGCCCTCTACTTCCCGCAATATTTTATAAATGGCGCCAGCAGGCGGTCCGAGGCGGAAGCCGACTGCAGGATACCCGGAAGCAACTTGAGTCACCTGGATACCGTGGCACTGCGGGCAAAACGTCACTCGAGTTTCGGAAGCTTTAATTACCGAGTCTGTGTTACCCGTTTTCTCTCTTTCCCAGCGTCCTCCAGCTGTATATGTCAATAGGACGGGGAGGATCGGTAAACGGAATGCGCTACATGACAGCGGGAAAGAGCGCGGAAGTGAAACTTTAAGCAGGTGGCGGCGGCGCGGGACGCGGCCAAGTTGGCCGCAGTCGAGTTGGCGCTCGCCGGAGCGACTCGCAGCAGGGGGCTGTCCATTATTAAACAGCCGCCACCGAACTCGCGCCGCTGCCAGCCGCGGACGCGGTCGCTGAAAAGTAATTAAAAAGGAAACGAGAGGTCGCTCCGAATGTCAGCCGAGTTCGCCGGGCTCTGGACTGCGACGGGCCTCTACCCCACTGGCTACAAGCCTCCCATGACAGCGAGCCAACTTCTCCGACACTCTGTTCCCCCCTCCCCACGTATCCATCCCCCACAAGCGCTGAGGACGAGCTAGAGGTGTGATCCCGAATTGCGATCCTGTACAACACCACTTCACAACGATTCGATGTGATTTAAAATATTGTAATTAAGGATTAAATCCTTCATTTACCTATCCTTATTGTCCATAATTGCAATAATACACTACAGGCCATTAAAATTACTACACCACGAAGATGACGTGCTACAGACGCGAAATTTAACCGACAGGAGGAAGATGCTGTGATATGCAAATGATTAGCTTTTCAGAGCATTCACACAAGGTTGGCGCCGGTGGCGACACATACAACGTGCTGACATGAGGAAAGTTTCCAACCGATTCCTCGTACACAAGCAGCAGTTGACTTGCGTTGCTTGGTCAAACGTTGTTGTGATGCCTCGGGTAAGGAGGAGAAATGCGTACCATCACGTCTCCGACTTTTATAAAGGTCGGATTGTAGCCTATCGCGATGCGGTTTATCGTATCTCGACATTGCTGTTCGCGTTGGTCGAGATCTAATGACTGTTAGCAGAATATGGAATCGGTGGGTTCAGGAGCGTAATACGGAACGCCGTGCTGGATCCCAACGGCCTCCTATCACTAGCAGTCGAGATGACAGGCATCTTATCCGCATGGCTGTAGCGGATCGTGCAGCCACGTCTCGATCCCTGAGTCAACAGATGGGGACGTTTACAAGACAACAACCATCTGCACGAGCCGTTCGACGACGTTTGCAGCACCATCGACTATCGGCTCGGAGACCATGGCTGCGGTTACCCTTGACGCTGCATCACAGACAGGAGCGCCTGCGATGGTGTACTCAACGACGAACCTGGGTGCACGAATGGCAAAACGTCCTTTTTTCGGATGAATCCAGGTTCTGTTTACAGCATCATGATGGTCGCATCCGTGTTTGGCGACATCGCGGTGAACCCATATTGGAAGCGTGTATTCGTCATCCCCATACTGGCGTATCACCCGGCTTGATGGTATGGGGTGCCATTGGTTACACGTCTCGGTCACCTCTTGTTCGCGTTGACGGCACTTTGAACAGTGGACGTTACCTTTCACATGTGTTACGACTCGTGGCTCTACCCTTCACTCGATCCTGCGAAACCCTACATTTCAGCAGGATAATGCACGACCGCATGGGCCTTTCTGTATACAGAAAATGTTCTACTGTTGCCATGGCCAGCACAACCTCCAGATCTCTCGCCAATTGAAAGCGTCTGGTAAATGGTGGCCGAGCAACTGATTCGTCACAATACGCCAGTCACTACTCTTGATGAACTGTGGTATCGTGTTGAAGCTCCATGGGCAGCTGTACCTGTACATGCCATCCAAGCTCTGTTTGACTCAATGCCCAGGCATATCAAGGCCGTTATTATGGCCAGAGGTGGTTGTTCTGGTATAATATATTTGTCCAATAAATACCCGTTTATCATCTGCATTTCTTCATGGTGAAGCAATTTTAATGGCCAGTAGTGTATTATGTAAACATTTTCGATCCCTCTTTTAACTTCTGAAGCGCGTATTTATGTAACAGTATTTGAGAGAAGTAAAAGAGCAGAAAAGAGGAATCTTAAAAAAAAGGGTTCAAATAGCTCTAAGCACTATGGGACTTAACATCTGAGGCCATCAGTCCCCTAGGCTTTGAACTACTTAAACCTAACTAACCTAAGGACATCACACACATCCATGCCCGAGGCAGGATTCGAACCTGCGACCGCAGCGGTCGCGCGGTTTCAGACTGTAGCGCCTAGAACCGCTCGGCCACTCCAGCCGGCAGTTGTTATAAATAAACAATTTTAACAGCTGAAGATGACAATGACGTCCCTGATCTCTCTCCCTTCTCTACCTCATAAGCATCTCACTCTTCCTTCCCCATGCTCGTAATTATTGTTAAACCCTGTGTACTCGTCTCTTAAGCGCCACACCCACCCCCACCCGTCATCAACTGTCTATCAACAACTCTCGCATCATCTTTCCAACCTACTAACCTTAAACCAAAAACAGGACAGTAAACGCGTAGAAAGCTAAGAGATCACCTTTCGGTTAAATGAACAATGAGCCTAGTAGGTAAGTTGTCAACACTACACACACTATAGTTTACAGCCGTAAGTTCAATAAAAAATGTTAACAAACATATATGGGTGATTCAGTTGCCACTACCGGTAGTTTTCATGCAGCCTGCAAAGCCTCTGAAAACCACACACAAGATTTTCATATTCTCTTACTTGCTACACACAAACTGTTAATTCTATAAAAAAATAAACACGACCTTTTTGTAGGAAGTTTAATGTTGCTAAATTTTGAACCGGGATACTTTTTCGCTGGAGGCCACGGTTTTCGAGTCATTCAAGAGAAGCGCGTTTTAAGCTGGCGTTTTTCTTGAATAATTCAATAACTACGACCTCTACCAAAAAAGTAACTCAGCAAAAACTACATTATATTTCCTACAAAAAGATCCCATTAATTTTTTTCTGTAGGACTAATAGTTTGCACTTAGCAAGCGAGAGAACATGAAAATCTTGCACGTGTTCTTTGAAGGCGTTCCGAGTTGCATAAAACTGACGGTATGGGCAGCTGATTCGTGAATCACCCTGTATGTGTCACACTGGTGCAATATTTAGTTCTGTATTACACCAGAAATAAATAGTTCTGTAAGTGAAAGTGAAAATAGATCAAAATGAGCAGTGAAGAAGAGAGGAATGCTTGCCAAATAGGCGAACAGACAACATTTTAAGGTGTGAAGAGAAGACAGACGAACAGGCAGTAAATCAAAGGACTACCCTTCATAGCTTATTAAATGAACTGTTTTTATACCCACTACGCAGCCAAAATAGTAAACAACTTTGATTATACACCAGTGATGAAACGGGACAAAACGCATTTGATGAAATAATATGGATCTCCAACTTACACTGCTTTGTGCTGAAGTTGCCAAACAGAGATTTAAATATTTGGCATGTTGCTATCAGTTCCTAATGAGCGAGACCAGTAATTAATCAAACAATACAATGGTAGCCAAAACATTAGAACGACTGCCTCCATGAGACTTCATACACTAACACAATGAGTTAAAGAGAGTATACAAGCCGAACAGAGACCAATGGGGAATCACATTAACGATATATGCCGCAAACGGGTAAGTTGGAGGCTTGTCGCTCTGTAAAGCAGAATAGGCGGCTATCTGTGGTTGATCAGATGACACACTACAATGCTGGTTCAGGCACAAGTGTTTTCGAGACACTGTTCGGCGCACATCGTTCAACGTGGTACTCTGCAGCAGACAAACCCTTCTTGTTCTTCTGTTGACCCAACGACTGGAGTGGGTATCAGATCATCGAAATTGGACCGTGTGTAAAGGAAACATGATGACCGGTATTCTGTTTCTCACTGCTAATCAGTATAAAATGGCTCTGAGCACTATGGGACTTAACATCTATGGTCATCAGTCCCCTAGAACTTAGAACTACGTAAACCTAACTAACCTAAGGACATCACACAACACCCAGCCATCACGAGGCAGAGAAAATCCCCGACCCCGCCGGGAATCGAACCCGGGAACACGGGCGTGGGAAGCGAGAACGCTACCGCACGACCACGAGATGCGGGCGCTAATCAGTATCAGCCAACGTTGTGTTCATCTAATACCGGCGGCCACGGTCTAAGAAAATCAAACATATAAATGATGACTAGCTGAAAACCTCAGCTGCCGACAGGTGTTGTTCATATACCTCGATGTGCACAGCTGAAAATGTTTGCCCCGACCGGGACTTGAACCTGGGATCTCCTGCTCACATGGCAGACGCTCTATCCATCTTTTTTTTTTTTCACGAGGAACAGGGTAAATGAACAAAAGATCTTTATTGGTACAAACTTAAATACAACAGAAATGCCATCCTTCCGGCAAAAATAAACAAGACATTATACTCGTACAAGGCGATCAATTTTTTTTTAGGAACAAGGTGTAGGAAAAAAAAGAATAATAATACTGATGTAAGCAATATAGAGTGGAGAGAGGGAAAAACCAGTGTTTTCTGGTGTAGTGCATAAAAGAAAGGAGGCGCGCGTCCATGCGCCTACTCCAATGTGGGTTACAATGTAGAAAGTAGCGCGGGGGGTCTCAGATGTCAGCAGGGGGGACGGGAGTGCTGTCGGCGTGTGGCACCATCCAACTGAGCGGGGGTGACGTAAAGATCGCATGTAGGTAATTGGCGAAGAAGGCGCGGTAGCGCGGTCGGTGTTCGACTTCACTGTGGGCGGTTTGTAAGTACTGCCAGAAATCAAGGCGTGATTTGTCGCCATCATTATACATGTAGGTGATCGTCCATCCCTTGACCCATACAATAGCATGAGTTTTGGTGGCGGGGAAATAAGTATTCTCAGGATGGATAAAAGTCCATGGGTCAATCGAGTCCGGCGGAACGCGGAGGTAACAGGCAACGAACTGTCGGGCAAGTTTCCAGACGTCACTGGCCGCAGCACAAGTCAGCGGATGGACATCGTCATCCACGAGGTGGCAAATTCTGAGCCACCGAGGACAGAGGTGAATAGCGCGACTGCAAGGACTTATCCCTTTCACGCTTCCAGTGAGACTCACATTCAGAACTGTCCAAAATTCTACGTATGTATTGTACCTTATAAACATTTGCCCAACCACTCATTACCCGCGCACGCTTTGGCGATTCCCGTAAGAGTTTGGGCAACCTGTGCCGACAGGTGTTGTTGATATACCTCGATGTGGACAGCTGAAAATATGTGCCCCGACCGGGACTCGAACCCGGGATCTCTTGCTTACATGGCAACGCTCTATCCAGCTGAGGTTTTCAGTTAGTCATCATTTATTCCAAAGAAAAGCTGCACGGTCATCAACAGTAACTGTTTTTTCGAGTACAAGTTACTGTCTTCGTATATATAGTTAAAGGCTACCCAGCCATTGACCTTCATCTGTGCGAATGCGCACAGGTTGCCCAAAACTCTTACGGGAATCGCCAAAGCGTGCGCGAGTAATGAGTGGTTGGGCAAAATGTCTATAAGGTACAATACATACGTAGAATTGTGAACAGTTGGGAATGTGTCTCACGGGAAGCGTGTAAGGGATAAGTCCCTGCACTCGCGCTATTCAACTGTATTCTCGGTGGCTCAGATGGATAGAGCGTCTGTCATGTAAGCACGAGATCCCGGGTTCGAGTCCCGGTCGGGGCACACATTTTGAGCTGTCCACATCGAGGTATATCAACAACACCTGTCGGCAGCGCAGGTTTTCAGTTAATCATTTATTCCAAAGAAAAGCTGCACGGTCATCAACAGTAACTGTGCTTTCAAGTTACTGTCTTCGTATAATCAAACATATGTTCTGCCAATGTATAGGGTAGAGTCCGGCATTGTGCAGTTCATATTTCTACAACATTTTGCATTGTACATGTTTTTTGAGAATAAATAACTTACGGTATAAAGTTTAAATTCATACCAGTAACATCCTGTTACGAATGTTCGGGTTAATGTTCTAAAGTGAAGTGGAGTGAAAGCACAACACGATACTACGTTTTCTGGGAATCCCAAGGCGTAGGCTGTCAATTTCAGGATCATTTTAATCATTTGTAGTCATGAGACTTCCACAGCGGAGACAACATTAGGCAAAAACACATGGATACACTATACGCTACATCCGGAATGCCAGCTGAAGCCAGTCAGGAGACCACAAATAATGTCCCATAACTGGACTTGCTTTACTGTGGGTAGACTTCTGCCACCACTTGCTTCCGAAAACCTGCCAACGACTTGTCGAATGCATGGCATGCAAAACAGTTGCTGTATTGTGTCCAAGCTGTGAACTAGCACTGTTTTAAGGAGGCGGTCGTAGTGATTGGCTCATAAGTGTAGGCGACAATTAGGTAAAGTCAACCTAATGAAAATGTATTTTTCTGTGATATCATATCACAGATATGTATATAAAATATGCCTGTCCAAACTGTGTACATTTCGCAACTATAAAACACTTGCAGTATTATTCAGATTTTCCTGTTGTAGTAGAAAAATGAGAAATGAAAGTCCGCAAAATGGCCCGTTTGCTTGGTAGGTAGAGCAAAATGGAGAGAGAGACAAAAATTGAAAAATAAGACTGAGATACAAGTAAAAAAACAACAAATTTTCTAAAGTCTTATTTTTGGATGTCTGTTCTTAAAGTGTGTCATCCACTCCTGGCATGTTACATTTTTCTCTTTCTGTTAAGTGGGTATGGTACACTACTCCGCTCAGCGAGGTGAAATACGAAGTGCAGTTAAATAGTTACTGATATGCCTTAAGAGCTACGTTCCACATCAGAAACATGGTTAAGGAGTTCTTTCCCTTCCCCTTGGTTGAATGGATGTCTGAGGTTCCCAAAAATCTTCTTGCCTTCAGTAGCATCACGGTTTCATCATGACGTCATATTTCAAGTGAGTTTCTTGAAACACTGAAGATTTTGGCTACTGTAGAAAACTGCACCTTTACTTTTCTTACAGCATCCCTGCCTGTTACATAAAGTTGGAATTCCATTATTATTCTAGTGATTTTCTTGCCTAATATGATGGCATCTGTAAGAGCTCCACGTCTATCCTATATATGTAATTTTTAGTATGTATGTCATGAGAAAGGGAAGCAAAGAGTCCTATAGCGATGTTTAATTTATCGTAATGAGATATAAATAAAGAAAGCCGCAGCCTCCACTTTCTCTATTAGCAGCTAGTCTTGCTATTTCCTTCTACCTTTCTTGTTCCAGTTGGTACCGTGTAAGCATCAGTAGATTATTCTTTCATTATCTATTAACCTACTGAATTCGTTTAACGTTTATCTGGTCTATTTACTGCAAAGCCAGATCATATCCTCGTATATTAATGCTATATAATTATCAGTAATTACTGCTTCTCATTTACAGATATTACGTGAATGAAGACGCAAAATTTCAGACGTGGCACTTGTCCGCCATTCTCATAATATGAAATGGTAATTTATCAGTTCATTTTCTTTTATTTGTGCACCAGTGAAGCTGAGCTGTCACAGAAACAAAGTGCGACATTTAATTAACCATACAGCATAACATGATTGACCGATGCCATTATGCACAAAGTTTTCAAAATTACGACAGTCCACGTCTTTACTTAGTGAATTGTTCCCCTGTAAGTCTGAAGTAAACTATAATGATCAGTATTAGCATTCTTTATCATATTTTTCATGGAGCGAAGCTTTTCCAAAATGTATGTTTACTGACTCCTGAGGTAGCGAAAATATTTGCAAACTTGATTCTTTACTTCCTGTATCTTCCGCCCGTCTTCCTAGGTAGCGATCAACTCACACATCGTAACATAGGCCTGTAATGAGAGAACATACAGTAGCATTTCACGAAGTAGTTAAGACACTCAAGTCTTACTGTACTAGAAATACTACTGTCTTATTGTCAGTTACGTTCTTGAAACAAGGTAAGTGCAATATATGCTCGGGCGAAGTGGGCACTCGGTAACTGGCCACTACGCCAGACTGGACACCATCACGCTAAATTTTGCCTGAATGAGAAAATTACAATACCTAGGCAATTCATAAACACCTAGTTTTTAAGATTGAAGTCATAATATTTTCATCAGCAACCTAATAATTAAACCATCACAGTTCATATCTTGAAAGCATTCATATGTATTTGCCACCTGCCTTACATCGAACGTAACTAAAATCCAAAATACACTACTGGCCATTAAAATAGCTACACCAAGAAGATGACGTGCTACAAACGCGAAATTTAAAAGACAGGAAGAAGATGCTGTGATATGCAAATGATTAGCTTTTCAGAGCATTTACACAAGGTTGGCGCCGGTGGCGACACCTACAACGTGCTGACATGAGGAAAGTTTCCAACCGATTCCTCATAAACAAGCAGCAGTTGACTTGCGTTGCCTGGTGAAACGTTGTTGTGATGCCTCGCGTAAGGAGGAGATATGCATTCCATCACGTTTCCGACTTTGATAAAGGTCGGATTGTAGCCTATCGCGATTGCAGTTTATCGTATCGCGACATTGCTGCTCGCTTTGGTCGAGATCCAATTACTGTTAGCAGAATATGGAATCGGTGGGTTCAGGAGGGTGATACGGAACGCCGTGCTGGATCCTAACGGCCTCGTATCACAAGCAGTCGAGATGACAGGCATCTTATCAGCATATCACAGCATCTTCTTCCTGCCGGTTAAATTTCGCGTCAACAGATGGGGACATTTCCATGACAACAACCATCTGCACGAACAGTTCGACGACGTTTGGAGCAGCATGGACTATCAGGTCGGAGACCATGGCTGCGGTTACCCTTGACGCTGCATCACAGACAGGAGCGCCTGCCATGGTGTACTCAACTACGAACCTGGGTGCACGAATGGCAAAACGTCATTTTTTCGGATGAATCCAGGTTCTGTTTACAGCATCATGATGGTCGCATCCGTGTTTGGCGACATCACGGTGAACGCACATTGGAAGCGTGTATTCGTCATCGCCATACTGGCGTATCACCCGGCGTGACGGTATGGGGTGTCATTGGTTACACGTCTCGGTTACCTGTTGCTCGCATTGACGGCACTTTGAACAGTGGACGTTACATTTCATATGTATTACGACCCGTGGCTCTACCCTCCATTCGATCCCTGCAAAACCCTACATTTCAGCAGGATAATGCACTATCGCATGTTGCAGGTTCTGTACGGGCCTTTCTGGATACAGAAAATGTTCGACTGCTACCCTGCCCAGCACATTCTCCAGATCTTTGACCAATTGAAAACGTCTGGTCAATGGTGGCCGAGCAACTGGCTCGTCACAATTCGCCAGTCACTATTCTTGATGAACTGTGGTTCGTGTTGAAGCTGCATGGGCAGCTGTACCTATACACGCCATCCAAGCTCTGTTTGACTCAATGCCCAGGCGTATGAAGGCCGTTGTTACGGCCAGAGGTGGTTGTTCTGGGTACTGATTTCTCGGGATCTATGCATCCAAATTGCGTGAAAATGTAATCACATGTCAGTTCTAGTATATTATATTTGCCCAATGAATACCCGTTTATCATCTGCATTTCTTCTTGGTGTAGCAATTTTAATGGCCTGTAGTGTATTTCATTTTAGAGGAGAACGAGGAAATATCGTACCTAAACTAGTTGGCAAAACCGAGGAAGCCTGTTTCAATTGCTTTCATTATCTGCGGCCGCATCTCGTGGTCGTGCGGTAGCGTTCTCGCTTCCCACGCCCGGGTTCCCGGGTTCGATTCCCGGCGGGGTCAGGGATTTTCTCTGCCTCGTGATGGCTGGGTGTTGTGTGATGTCCTTAGGTTAGTTAGGTTTAAGTAGTTCTAAGTTCTATGGGACTGATGACCATAGATGTTAAGTTCCATAGTGCTCAGAACCATTTGAACCATTTTGAACCATTGTCTGCCACAAGGGTGGAGAAATCCCAAGAATAAAATGGAGTGGTCTGGATACTGTAGCCGTGCCGTCCTCAGCCTTCAAGCTCTATGGTGCTTTTCCTCCTAGCGGTCGCTGTATCCCCTGCAGACAATGCCCAGGTTTGATTTCTGAAGGGTGTTTCCTCTGCTTTCGCCAGAAGCTCCTGGGTTGTGCGTCATATTCGGTGCTACCGCGTCTTTGTGCTGGGGAGTTTTCCTTGCAGCCGGTGTCGGCCCATTGGTGCTCTGGGAGGTCGCGGCGCTGAAAGCCCGGCCAGCGGGAGCGCCGCCGGCGGCAATCTTGCGCTGAGTGCGGCGGGCGCTGATCCGCGCGCCTCGGGCAGCGCAGGCAGGGCAGCGCGGGGTGCCCCGGCGCGGCAGAGAACACCACAGGGGCGCTCGCCCTAATTGCGGCCCAGGCCGGCCGGCGCCCCTGGCCAGCTCTGTCTCGGACCACGACGCGCAGCCGCGGTAATCCTCGTGATCAGCCGGCACCGCCCTGGGCCTCGCCACTGCTCCGCAGTGAGGCTGCCGCGTCCTGCTGGTACACCGGGTAAGCCACCCGTGAGGCGAGACCGGGCTGGCACCTGCGAAGACTCGTGCACGTGTAAGCTCTCTACATGGCTACTTTCATGAGTTGTTATGCTACTGTTTGTCTTCCCGTCATTCCTTTTTCTCAATAGCTCTACGTACAGTGAAATACACACCTATTCGTATGGACGTTTCGGCGGCACAAGGTGTTTTCAAAAAGTTGCGCAACACATTTTTTCGGTCAGTTTCGGTTTAAAAAATGTGGAATTGGTTGTGGAACATCGTAGATATTCCGACTTTAGTCCGTATAGTTTCACCGAGCGAGGTGGCGCAGTGGTTAGCACACTGGACTCGCATTCGGGAGGACGACGGTTCAATCCCGTCTCCAGCCATCCTGATTTAGGTTTTCCGTGATTTCCCTAAATCGTTTCAGGCAAATGCCGGGATGGTTCCTTTGAAAGGGCACGGCCGATTTCCTTCCCAATCCTTCCCTAAACCGAGCTTGCGCTCCGTCTCTAATGACTTCGTTGTCGACGGGACGTTAAACACTAACCACCACCTCCGTATAGTTTCATGGAGTTCCGATAGGTGCTAGCGCTAAATGTGGCCTTCAAAATGGCGTCTGTAAAGCCATCGGCACACGGACCTTGCTGTCGAACGATAACGTTGAGCGTGCAAACTACAACGTGCTGCTGAACGCTCAGGAGCGATTCGACTTGTGCATACGGTACGTGGGCCCCAACATGGTATACGCGATCGCAACGCACTCTTTTTTTTTTTTTTGTTTTTAACCTCATTTTGTTCGTTGTATCTGCTCGGGGCGGACGTCGCAAGACACCCATTTCATTTTGTCGTTGTTCCATTAACTCAGCTTTTTTATTATTATTATTACAGAGGGAAGCTAACCCTCTGACCGAACGCGCTGAGTTACCGTGCCGGCACTCCAGCGGCAGTTGAGGGATGTTTCTAGTTCGTAAATCACACTGTTTACTCAACGGGTGCGCGTAAAATTCCCACGTTAGCTCTATTGAAACGCACATTTCCTCCATCGTCCACGAAAAGGAAAGTACCATGTCCAATCAATAAGGACACAGGCATATAAAAGTTCCATTACAAACAGTGCGGTACAAATTTGGAATAATTCTCTGCATAAGATAAACATTATTTCATCATTCCCACATTTTAGTAAAGCCCCAAGGTCAGTCTTACTTGATGACTGTTTCTACCCAGTAGCAGAATCTTTGCAACATGTGAATCGCGAAGCGTAAAAGAAAAAGGAGCAACACATCTTTATACAAGTAGCGCCAGCTGTCCTGTGGACTAAGCCAATCGAGTAAAGTCACCCCTGAAAAAAAGGTGAACTTATATTTACATAACATCAAATATTATAGCGTACACTTCTATTAAACTAATAATAAAGTATCAGAACCTAAAAAAACGCGAATGTTAGGAAAAAAATTTTGTGGTGTTCAGACGCGAACCACCGCCCCATCAAAGAATTTCCTACTGGTCAATGACGCTACTCCTTACGCTAACCCAACAACCCAGCTGTTCTATATATCAAGATATCTTAGCCGTTGCTGAAAGCGTTAATCGTTGATAATTATGTTACTAATTGAAATTTAATTATAACAAATTGTACCAAGAACAAAGCGTTTTGGGTACATCTTCAGTGTGTCGCTGCCTTCAAATAGCCTACTCTCATAATAAGCAAGTTACAATAATTCTTTTGCCACGAATATGATGTTTCTCATAATTTTAATGGAACGAATCACACAGTTAACAACAGGTTTTCCAGTGATTCTCAATTTTCTGGTGCTCAGAAACGGCACATATACATATAGGCTAGAAATAAATGCCAATATGGCACCTCACAACTCTGTACTGAAGGGAGACGGCGTGCATGTAACGTAGGTGGCGTTGTGCCATCTCTTTGGTCAATGCTCAGACGCACGCTCAGAATATCTGACATGCCAGATACTGCTCTGCACGTTCGGAAAGACTCCCGAAAGTGCTATTCCACGCTTTGACGTCAGAAACTCGCCACGCTCAACGCTCAATCGTCGTATGCACGGTCCGTGTGCCGACGGCTTAACAGAGGCGCGTTCAAGGCAGAGACCTGAAAACCAGAGCGTCACAGATATTCGTAGCCACTTGCAGAATGTCTATGGAGTCCTGCCGGTCAACAAAAGCGCGGTGACTCGTTGGGCGAGACGTTTGTCATCATCGCAACAAGGTCGCGCAAGATTGTCCGATCTCCAGCGTGCCGACTGGCCGCACACAGATGTAACCCCTGCAACGTTGGAACGCGCGGACAGTCACATTCGAGCTGATCGACGGATCACAATCAAACAACCTCGCTGCACAACTAGACGTCAGTACTGGTAGCGCTGACACACTCGTCTACTGTCTGAGGTACTCCAACATGTATGTCCTCCAGGCTTCCTGCCGCCTGACAGAAGATCACAAAGAGCAACGAAGGACCGCCTGCGCGGAATTGCTTACGTGCTATGAAACTGATAGTGAAGATTTTTTGACGAACATCATCACAGCCTATGAAACACGGGTTCGTCACTTCGAACCGGAAACAAAACGCCTATCTATGTAATGGACACACACACCTCTCGTACGAAGAAAAAGTTCGTATCTCACACCTTACGACTTCAAAGTGTTTTGGCCCAAAGAAGGATCCACAGAAGTAACACCATGCAGACATACAGTCCCCTCCCCCCCCCCTCCTGCCCCCTATCAAGATGACGTAAGGCCGTTGAACTGAAACAGATTATGTTAAAAGATAGGGTTTTGTAGCCAAATGAAGGGGAAATAATATGATGTTTTGGTATAAAACAACCTGCCTTCAGAAAAAATGTTGAATTACCTATTGAGCGCTCCTCGTACGACTACATCAACATCTACATGAATCTACATGAGGAACCTGCATCTCATACTTAAGTGTCTGGAAGACAGTTAATCGAACTACTTTCATTCTATTGCTCTACCATTCTACTCTCGATCAAGCGCGGGAGAAACGAACAGTGACGCCTTTACGTGAGAGCTCTGACGTCTCTAATTGTATGACAATAATCATTTCTCTTGTGTAGTTGTCTATTAAAAAATACTGCCGCATTCGGAGGAGAAAGTTGGGGATCGAAATTTAATGAAAAAATGCCACTGCAGCGTAAAATGCCTTTGTTTTAATGATTGCAACCCCAACTCGCGTATTATATCCGTGACGCTCTCTCCCATATTTCGTTGGCTTTGGCTTCCCTTCCCCACAGCATTATCTAGATGATCGTCCCAATCTAAGTTCTTCTGTAATTCTTACGTTTTTAGATGAACTGTCAGTCTTCAGGTTTGTGTAATTTAAAGCTTTGCCGAAATTTAACACATTTCTTGTATTACTCATCGCGATGATCTCCCAATTTTTGCTTATTTAGAGTCAGTTGCCACTTTTCGCACCATTCAGGTATCGTTTCTAAGTCATTTTGCGATTTGCTCTGATCTTCTGATGACTATATTAGACGTTAAATGACAGCATCAATTAAAAACAATGTAAGAGGGCTGTTCATATTTTCTCTTAAATCATTTATGTAGATTACGAACAGTGGAAGCGTTACAACACTTCCTTACGCGCTGTGGCCGAGCGGTTCTAGGCGCTTCAGTCCGCCACCGCGCTGTTGCTACGGTCGCAGGTTCGAATCCTGCCTGGGCCATGGATGTGTGTGATGTCCTTAGGTTATTTAGGTTTAAGTAGTTCTAAGACTAGGGGACTGATGGCTTCAGACGTTAAGTCCCATAGTGCTTAGAGCCATTTGAACCAACATCCTTGCGGAACATCGGATATCACTTACGTTTTACTCGATAACTTTCCGTCAATTACTGCGAGCTGCAACCTTCTGAAAGGAAATCTGAATCCAGTCGCACAACTGAGACAATACTCGACAGACACGCAAGGTGATTGGCAGTCTCTTGTGAACAATTGTGTGCTTAGGGTATTTCAGATAAGATACTGTCTCTGTATTTTGTAAAACAGTAAGTGAAAGAAATATTAATTTAGGCAGGCATAATGGCAACGTGGTAAGATGCTGCGTCAAAAATTAAAAAAGACTGTTAGCAATGTTTATTTCCCTCAGTGACACTCAGAAATCTATTAACAGTTCGCTTGGTTGCGTTAAAATAATCATCAAAGACATTCAGACAATTAAAACGACATACCGTAACATTTAAGGAAAACTTAAAGATTTTGACCATACGTATTTTTTTAAAATTCCATCAAGAGTAGGAAGATCAATCTAATCAAAATCCGCAAGCTACGAAACAATAAATCACTACAGAGCCGAAAACAAAAGAATTTGATTACATAAGGCTAAGATCTTGAGATCATCTCTGATACTGTTCGTTCCCCTCATATGTGAAACACACACAGGGTAGACATTTAGTAGACATTAAAACTATGTAACCATAAATTGCATGAAAGCTGGTTTTGCAAGAGCCTTACAATCTTTAACTAAACTACATAAGTTTATATACTTCGGGGGCAGTAATCTTGACTTTAAAACAAAATTTACAGCAGTTTAAAAGCAAACAACCAGAACACATATGAATCTTCAAAATGACATATACAGTTAAAAGCATGATTACTTCATAATTTAAAAAAATTCAGTTTGGGATATTAATAGCTTTTACAAAAGACTTCAGAATCATTCGGGCGTGTTCTGGTAACACAGAACGATCATCCACATAGAGGGCCAAGAAAGATATAACTGTCAGTGATCAAAGCTAGGCAGCGAGCCATCAATATGACGAACTCCCAACAAAAAATGAATTTCACAAATGACAGCCGTCCTTTTAGTTAGATGTAACAGAAAATACCGTGTTTTTCGCAGCTTTATCTTTGGCTGTAAGTAAATACCGACAGCGCAGCATCCACAACGAAAGCAGCAGAAATGACTAACTTGCAGCCTCCGAAGACGCAAACCCAGGGCCATAAAGGCTAAGGGAAGGAACAATTCTTCGGATGTCCTACGCTCACCGTTCCATTTGCACGGCTTCCACAACACGATGAAGCGCTCCTTAGCCCTCGCTGAGTGACCGCAATTACTATGCAGCCATCAAGAAAACATTGAGGCCTGGAGGTAGCGCACATAAGGTTCAACCAGCTCGGCGAATAGATATACTCCATCTTGCAAGATGCTGGCCATTCCGTTGGCAGATTACCATAAGCAGAGAGGTGTAATCAGCGGCATAAATCGATTGTAACGCATTTGCCGCTCAAAAGATGGAAGTAAAAACATCACTCTCTCTGCGTAACTCTGAAAACAGTTTATTTTCCAGACAGTCACATCAACGATTTACGAATTTTTAAACAGAACATTATCTTGGTCGTAGACTTTTACAGACAAATCCACGCTCAAACGGCAGAGGGGAAATGTGTTTGTATTTCTGATCACTGATGATTCCTTTCAAAAAAAGAAGGCGAAATGCGTATGGAATGAAAAATTCTGTTTTATCCATCATACAGATGGTCATAACGTCAAACTGATCACTACAAAATAACTATTAGCAGCAAATTTTCGTCCGCAAGATGAAGCTATTGTTACGTTTCCTGGAAAATGTGTAGCACTAGCTTCGCTTTTAATTCTTCTCTTTATATCGTTAAATTGTGCATTAATTTGCTGCAATCGTTTTCGATGCTTTATGATGCCTTATTTGTGCTGGTCGCCTTACGAAGCCCAACAATCAAGCGGAATATTTAGAAGTGGCCTAGCTTCACGTTATTGATGTAGTTTTACAATCAAGGTTCTGTCTATAAACGTCTTAATTGTTTACTTGAAAATGGTTTGAACATTCTTCGTGTTATGGTGATATATCCGTGTTTCTGGGTTTCTCATTTTAACCCAAAATACACTGTAAGGGAAAGAAAAGAAATAAAACGACGACGTACCACAAAGGATTTGTGCAGATTGGTCACAAATTGATATTCATACAGGTATGGACTAAAAATGCAAAAGTGTAAACTTTGGGAAGCGATTGATGAATGAGTGAGTCTGCATCTCAATTTCACAGTGCAGCTGGTAAGGCTAGGATTCAGAGTACATGTCGATACAACGACGTAAAGTCTTTGCGACTTTTATTCTGTGTATTCATCTGGACAGCATCTATACCTCGCAGACAGGGGCGTGAGCAATACACCCAAATATCAGCATTTGAAAAGAAGTGGTCGGAGTAATCGGCGAATCGCACAACATTTGAATAAGACCGATGCCACTGATCGACGATGTTGGCTAAAATGGGTGAACCATGGAAGAACAAGAAGCGAGTGGTCGACCGAGAGAGACGACAATCGTGACGACCGAGCAATCGTCAGAGAGACACTCAGGCCCGGATTCATCGTTACCAGCGATCCGACGTGCAACTGGTGCTTCATTCACCACAAGACCATTAACAGGAGGCTAAAAGGAATGGGGTAAGCTTATGGCTCCCTTGCGCTGACTGCTTTTGACCTCTGTACATCAAAAATTCCGTTTGTAGTAGTGTCAGGCACATTCGCTTTGGAATCTCACCGACGCTAGTAAAACTGTCTTAACTCATGAGCCCCGATTGTGGTGTGTCTCGAGACGCCATGGACGGCAACGGGATACCAACATGACAGTCCCCCGCCATCCTGCATGACAACCAGGAGTGATGGTCCGGCTTGCTATTTATTTTCATAACACGACCCCTGTGGCGGCACCCTGCAGCACAGCGATGCGTCGACGATATTCTACGTCCCATTTTGTTGTTCTTCGTGTCAAGCCATTCTTAACTAACTTTTCAGCAAGATAATGCCCACCCGCACATGGCGACAGTCTCTAGTGCTTTTCTTCGTGCTTCCCAACTCCTACCTTCATCAGGAGTGACGCCGGAACACTCTGTAACTGAGAACGTCTGGAGCGTTATAAGCAGGGTCACCCGAACCATCTGGGGTTTCTGACGATCTAACGCATCAGTTGTACAGAATTTGGCATGATATCCCCCAGTAAGAAATCCAACAATTCTATCAATCAATGCCAAGCAGAGAAACAACAGCTTGCATAAGGGTCATAATTGAACCAGCACTTTATTGAAGTGCGCCATTTGTGATGCTCTCTCTCTCTTTTCCTTTTTTTTTCCTGCCAGTAAAGATTGTTTGCGCTACAATTGAGCAATATTCTAAGTAGACAGTGCAGGGATTGTGATGCACCAGTTCTCCAGATGTGTCGTTTATTTAATTTAAGCAGTCTCGGAGAGAAATCAACCGTACAAGTAAACAAGGGTAGTCAAGAGCAAAACAGCTTGAAGAAGTACTGATTTGTGCTTTTCTTTACAAATTTGGATAATGATATTATGTGTTTCCGAAATATCTTGTGTTCTCTACCTAGTCACACATTGTACATTGTAACCGGTGAACCAAAATCTTCGGACTATAGCTTCACCACAAACTTTGTAAGATGGGATACACAAGTGATTTGTAAGCCGTCTCGTTTGTAGACTTGTCTCCTTTATAGACTGCTTGCATTTTCCCACTATCCTGCCAATGAAATAGAGTCTGCCATCTGCCTTACCTAATATCACTACTACTACTAATACTACTACTACTAATCCTATGTTGTTACACTACTGGCCATTAAAATTGCTACACCAAGAAGAAATGCAGATGATAAACGGTTATTCATTGGACAGTTATATTATACTAGAACTGACATGTGATTACATTTTCACGCAATTTGGGTGCATAGGTCCTGGGAAATCAGTACCCAGAACAACTACCTCTGGCCGTAATAACGGCCTTGATACGCCTGGGCATTGAGTCAAACAGAGCTTGGATGGCGTGTACAGGTACAGCTGCCCATGCAGCTTCACCACGAACCACAGTTCATCAAGAGTAATGACTGGCGTATTGTGACGAGCCTGTTGCTCGGCCACCATTGACCAGACGTTTTCAGTTGGTGAGAGATCTGGAGAATATGCTGGCCAGGGCAGCGCAGAAGTCGAACAATTTCTGTGTCCAGAAAGGCCCGTACAGGACCTGCAACATGTGGTCGTGCATTATCCTGCTGAAATGTAGGGTTTCACAGGGATAGAATGAAGGGTAGAGCCACGGGTCGTAACACATCTGAAATGTAACGTTCACTGTTCAAAGTGCCGTCAGTGCGAACAAGAGGTGACTGAGAGGCGTAACCAATGGCACCCCATACCATCACGCCGGGTGATACGCCAGTATAGCGATGACAAATACAAGCTTCCAATCTGAGTTCACCGCGATGACGCCAAACACGGATGCGACCATCATGATGCTGTAAACAGAACCTGGATTCATCCGTGAAAATGACGTTTTGCCATTCGTGCACCCAGATTCGTCGTTGAGTACACCATCGCAGGCGCTCCTGTCTGTGATACAGCGTCAAGGGTAACCGCAGACATGGTCCGCGAGCTGATAGTCCATGCTGCTGCAAACGTCGTCGAACTGTTCGTGCAGATGGTTGTTGTCTTGCAAACGTCCCCATCTGTTTACTCAGAGGTCTAGACGTGGCTGCACGATACGTTACAGCCATGCGGATAAGATGCCTGTCATCTCGACTGCTAGTGATACGAGGCCGTTGGGATCCAGCACGGTGTTCCGTATTACCCTCATGAAGCCGCCGATTCCATATTCTGCTAACAGTCATTGGATCTCGACCAACGCGAGCAGCAATGTCGCGATACGATAAACCGCAATCGCGATAGGCTACAATCCGACCATTATCAAAGTCGGAAACGTGATGGTATGCATTTCTCCTCCTTACACGAGGCATCACAACAACATTTCACCAGGCAACGCCGGTCAACTACTGTTCGTGTATGAGAAATCGGTTGGAAACCTTCCTCATGTCAGCACGTTGTAGGTGTCGCCACCGGCGCCATCCTTGTGTGAATGCTCTGAAAAGCTAATCATTTGCATATCGCAGCATTATCTTCCTGTCGGTTAAATTTCGCGTCGGTAGCACGTCATATTCGTGGCGTAGCAATTTTAATGGGGAGTAGTGTATTACACTCCATAGCACTAACAATTGCGAAACTAAACAGTTATACGAGCATACTGAAACTATGAATCG
The DNA here is from genome assembly GCF_023898315.1 of Schistocerca nitens. Lineage (NCBI taxonomy): Eukaryota > Metazoa > Arthropoda > Insecta > Orthoptera > Acrididae > Schistocerca > Schistocerca nitens. The sequence continues at coordinate 543,327,674 of NC_064619.1, read as the reverse complement.
TCGATACTGTAGTCAAAGAATACTACGTGTGTTCATTACGTGTGCAGTAGATACGACAACATTGTATACATAGTAGATACTATCCCACTCCTCACACACAGATACACACAAAAACGTTACAAACTTCAACATCCCTCCGACAGCACCTGCAGTCCCATATCCCTTTTCTTTTCCCATTTGACAGAGGTGAGCGAGAGCGGAACTGGTAGCACGTAACACGGGGTAATAACGGCTTGTTGTTGACGCGAGGGAAGACAAAGGGCACGAGGTAAGGGGGAGGGAACCGCGGGAACGGGCGGTTGTTTTATTCTATTAGCGGAGCAGAGCAAGGCGCCTACAGGCTCATTACGTCACGGGGGGAGGAGCCACCTTATGGGGGAGCAGACGAGATATCTGGAAACTGCTCCGCAATATTGTCCGCGCCGCTACCGCTCTCATTGATCGTCTAGGGAGGCGCAACGCCCCGGGCTGCTAAATGTTTCCAGGGAGGGTCCGTGATGCACTGCGGGCAGCGTGAAGTAGCGGCAGGTGGATGCTCCGCCACGAAAACCACACGCAGCCATGGCGGGGCACCAGCCGTAATTACGGGCGCGTCGATATTGAGACAGGTCACTGGAAAGCGTTCATATTTGGTTGATGCTTCAGCGATACATCAGGAAAACAGTCGCATCGGACGCGTTCGTCATGTAATGACGAGAATAACCGACATTATGTTAATATTCGTAATTTTTTTCCAGTAATAAATTGAAGTACGTTGGAATTTAATGGAAGTATTACTCTTTTGTTAATTTATGAAATGCATTCGCAAATTGCGAGTAATATTTTACAATGGCTGTACCATTTACTAGTAACATATGGCAATTTGTGCAGGACTAGGACACGAACTCGGATATCCCCCTTTACGCTAGCGGTCGCCCTAAGCGCCTCTGCCATCCCACCACTCCTCCAGGACCGATCCAAACTTCCGTATGGCCTAGTTCCTATGTCCCATAGTGCTCACATGTAAGTCAAACGATTCACGCACAGGGAGAGACATTGTTTTGATCGTAATATTACCAGCATTTGGTATGAAATACGATAGGGCAGTTTCTGGATTTTACAATGTCTGTATAATTCGATGCAATATTCCTTTCGACATGCATACACATCCCTAGGAACAGACACTGATGACGATTGACAGTAGCATTAAATTATGAAATGCATTCACTAATTGCGAATACGATTCTACAACCGCTGTGCGATTTACTGGTTTCGTCGGTCCTGCAGGCGTGCTCGGATGGCTGAGGCGCTTTAAGCGATCGCTCGCTTAAATGGGGATATCCGGGTTTTAGTCCCGGTCCGTTACAAATTTTTATATGTTACTAGTAAATCACATAGCCGTTGTACAACCGTATTAACAGTTTGCAAATGCATTTCATAATTTTACATGCAGTGTCCGTTTCTTCAGACACACTTGCATGTGTGAGGGAACATTGGATCCAACCATACAGGCACCGTAAAATACACACACTAACCTACTGACTTTCTTAATTCTTCAGCAAGCGGAAACGGTTAAATGTAAAAGCTACGACTGAAATCTTAGACTGGGCACGAAGCACTAGTCCACAAATTTATAACATTTTGAGGCACTTTCAGTTGTGCAGGTTGGGCAAGATTGCCCAATTCACGAAGTGAAGGAGAAGACTGTTCATTGCAAATATTAACAAGTGTTTTGTGGTACTACTTAGCAGCTCTCGAGTGCAAATATAGACCCGTCCTACGATTTCTTAGACAAAAGGGACTCAGCCATAGCTAAGTGGATAAATATACAGATGGAAATTGAAACATTTATACCGTGAAACATCAGTAAAAGATTGATCATACTTCCTGGAAATGACCAAATTCATCAAGTACTTTTTTTTTCTTTTGTCATCACTGTTATGACTGGTTTGATGCAGGCCACCACGAATTCCTCCCCTGTGTGAATCTTCTCATTTCAGAGAAGCGCCTGCGACATATATCCTCCATTATTTGTTGAACGTATTCTAATCTCTGTCTTCCTCTAGAGTTTTCATGGTCTACAGTTCTCCCTAATACCATATGTCCCATCACATTGTTCCTTCTTCTTGTCAGTATTTTTCATACATTCCCTTCTTCGCCGATTTTGCGGAGAACCTGCTCGTTCCATACCTTACCAGTAAACAAAATTTTCAACATTTTTCTGTTATACCACTTCTCAAATGATTCGATTCCTTCTATTCCGGTTTTCCAATGGTGTATGTTTCGATACCATACAATCATGTTCTCAAAACGTACATCCTACGAAATTTCAAAGTGAGGCGTATGTTCGACAATAGTGGAATCTTCTTGGCCAAGAATGCACTTTTTACCAGTGCTAGTCTGTTTTTTATGTCCTCATTCATCCGTCCGTCATGTGCTATTTTACTGTCTAGGTAGAAGAATTCCTTAGGTTCGTCTTCTTCATGATCCGCCTCACCACACTAAAAATAATTCGATTCTTTCTGTTCCGTTTTCCCACAGTCAATGTTTCACTACAACACAATGCTTTGCTCAAAACGTACTTTCTCAGAGATTTCTTCCCCAAAGTAAGGCCTCTCTTGGGTGCGGTTCCCCTTGTCGGAGGTTCGAGTCCTCCCTCGGGCATGAGTGTGTGTATTGTACTTAGCATAAGTTAATTTAAGTTAGATTAAGCAGTGTGGAAGCTTAGGGACCGACGACATCAGCAGTTTGGTCGCATAGGAATTCAGACACACACACTTCTCTTTGCCAGAAACGCCCTTTTTGTCAGCGCTAGTCTACTTTTTATGTCCTCCATGCTCCGTTATCACAATTCCTTGACTTGGTCTACTTCGTAATTGCCAACTATGATGTTAAGTTTCTCGCTTTTCCCATTTCTACTAGTTCCCATTACTTTCGTCTTCCTTCGATTTCCCCTCAATCCATATTCTGCAATCATTAGAACGTTCTTTCTCTTCAACACATCCTGTAATTCTTCTCCACTTTCACTGAGGATAGCAATGTCATCAGCGAATCTGATCATTGATATACTTTCCCAGTGAATTTTAATACTACTCTCGAACCTTTGTTCTATTTCTGTTCAAAAATGGCTCTGAGCACTATGGGACTTAACTTTTGAAGTCATCAGTCCCCTAGAACTTTGAGCTACTTAAACATAACCAACGTAAGGACATCACACACATCCAGGAGACAGGATTCGAACCTGCGACGGCAACGGTCGCGCAGTTCCAGACTGTAGCGCCTAGAACCGCTCGGCCACAATGGCCGGCTTTTATTTCTGTCTTTGCTTCTTCAGTGCAGATATTGAGCCGTAGGGTCGCTAGACAACTTCCATACCTTACACTCTTTTTAATTTGAGCACTTAGTTCTTGGTCTCCCACTGGTATGGTTCCTTCTCGGCTGTCGTGTTTCCCTAATTACCTCAGAATTTCAAACATGTTGCAGAATTTTACGCTGTTGAGCACTTTGCAGGTCGAGAAATCCTAAAAACGTCTCCTGAGTTTTCTTCAGCCTTGCTTCCATTATCAGACGTAGCGTTATCAGATAACGGGAATTAAATAGATAAACTCTCAGTTTATTCGGAACTGACATCCATCATCAGCATCAGTATGAGGCGTGACTCTCCACAGGCACAAGCACATTGCTTTATTCGTTTTAACATGATGTTACCTCGGGAAAATTAAAGCTGAAACCAAGGCTCTCAGTTTACGAAGGCTGATGGCTCTAGGCTGGTTTGAAGGTATTCCTGTAACATTCCAGACACGCTTACTGGCCGACAAATTAGAGGACTGGGTAGGCCAGCTCGGAAACTGAACATTCCTCAAGGAGCTTGTGATGTGAAGTGTGGGTTCTTACCTGTTATAATATGCATCTTGCTACCCTGGTCATGAAGGGTGAGACAATATGGTTTACCGAATTGGCCACATATAGGCCACATATAGGCGAGCATTGTACTCCCCTTTACAAATTATCAAATCAGCCCTATTATCATATTCAATAGCTCCTCAAACCATGATTTCAAGAGTTTCTGAGAATAGCGGCTTATTGTGACCCTTCACCACGTCGTTTACGACACATGGCATCGATCGGTCTCGAACAGACAGAACCGAAACTCACCGCCTAAGACTCAGTGTCGTACTCGACTCTGCGTACGATGTTGTCTATGGTATGGCGTCAGCTGACTACTACGCATGGCAAATAGAGATTTCTACCCAGCATCCAGCCGCCTATTCCTAAAAGTTCGTGCTGACGCAACGTCTGTAATCTTGGCACAAAGCAAAACAATTCTACGATATTCCTACGGCTCAGTATTTCAGGAAAGAACCGTGCCCACTGTTCTTGCCACACTCGTCTGCCGTATGTATCTCACCAGCACTTGTTCTGGGGCATTGCATTAGCACCAGTTATGTGTGCCATTTGTCGGTATGATGTCGCCTTGTCTTCATGCCAATGATTCACCGTTTCTCAGAGTTGGAGAGATGGCGATAAGCTGCGCTCGCACACCCTTCCAACATGCTGAGTTGTGATCTCCACTTGAAAAGCTGCAACAGTATAAGAAGCTCTCAGTATCCATCACATACCCTTGTCATTCTACATCTCTAGGAAGACCTTTCTTCTGTAATCAAAATACGCTCGCATTAGGATGATATTTTAATCATCATATGCCACAGACGCGGGAATACTACTGTATCCTTTTGGTGACGTTCGATGAAAGTGTCCATTAAATAGCGTATTCCAGTTTATGTCACTGTAATTACAAATTGAGTGGAATGAACAGTCTAATGACTACAGAAGAAACATGAGAACATAAAAAACAGACCAGCACAGCCAAACGTGAGTCTTTGCAGAGGATTCCTCAACATCGCTGCTATATCACTGAACATCGTATATGAATTGCTTTTCCTTTGTGCAATGGAATGCTTTCGAATTACCAATATATTTCTCGAATCTGACGTCCGCACGAACTACAAGTAAGAGGTATAGATCTATACTTCCGTGTAGTCTACTATTCCCGCCACCTGAGAAACAGTAGTTGGATGTTCATTTATACTGGAAAATGGCTGTTCACTACTGAAAGCTGTAAACTGATCAAGGAGTCAATACCTAAGGACACGGTCTGGGAATACTACTAAGCAGCCAAAGGCGGCCCCTCAGCCGTCTGTGTCTACTTAAAACCTACATTTGAAGTGCAATATTTCTTGAATATGGCGAAATGTAAATTCTATACCTTTTAAGAAGCCAGGAGGAGTTATTACAACAACCTTGGAGTAAAATGGCATAAAACATCAAGATCTGCTACCCATATTTACTAAGGGAAAGCTTTTGCACTTATCCCAAAATTTCTCGTTGATCGCAGTCGCACGTTAAAGTTAACGGCAGAGATAGTGTACCGCTGATTCTTGAGAGTACAATATATTGGGGGCCGTATTCCACAGTTTATCCAAGTTAAAACCACCACTCCTCGTATTTATATGGATTTTTTAATCAATGAGTCCCAAAGGGGTATTTAAATGGTGATTGTCCGATTGCGAAAAAGCGCATGGAACGTGAATGTTACGCGGTCTGGATGGCTGCACCGTCTGTCTTAACGCAACAGGGGAAGGTGGTCGGCCGAAATATCAGCAGAAGAGGTTAAAGTGATGCGGCTGCATTCCCTTATTTTTATTCAACAGCACAATTTCATGAGTAAAATGACGTTGTTTCAAGGTGAAGAACCGGAAAATATACTCAAGGGATGCTAAGAAAAAATTTTGTGGTATGGAAGATCGTTGCCAGACTCCTCTACTCTGATGAAGTATAATGGAAGCTGTAACAAGGACATGCTTATACTTTAGTGCTCTAACGGAGATTGAACTACCTTATGATTTCCCCTGCAGATCTTGGTGAAATTAGACATAGACTTTCTGAACATGTATGATCCGTAATTAATACTCATCTGTATGTCCTTTAGTTTCGTTAAGGACCGACTCGTACGTGGTCTATGGAGTATCACAGGTATATAAGGTCAGCTTATTCATTTGCTTTGTTGAAATCCAATATATTTTCTATGTAGTGTCATAATGTTAGTGAATATCTCATACACTACAGTGAGGAAATAATCTGTTCTGTAGCGTTTTGTGTTATATCTGCCTGTTTCCCTGTGAGAAGAGCAATTACAACATAGTCCCGTTTTAATTTTCGTCTCATATTAGTTTTTATCCCGCTTCAAACACCGGTATCGAGATACCACAGTCTGCTGACGACTTTCGTTTCTATGTGCTTCGCGTCGTTTCCAGTTAGTATATACATTTGTCATGTTTCATTCACTGCAATGTGAAATTTAAAAGGCTAACGTCAGCAACATTTTCAGCGCTATTCTCCAGTAAATCTACTTCGTCGTTCGTTGAATAAAATAATTCTTATCTCTAACTGCCTGATAACTGCCACCGCATATGTTATCGGTGCGACTCTAAAGCTCCCAAGCCCGATGCAGACGACAGAAGTCAATTAGGTTTCGACGTTTACAAGTTCGTATTTACGTAAATAGTATTCTCAGTGACCACCGTATCTCATGATGGCACACACCACGCATCAATAGTAGATGTTCACGTCACCGGATGACGTACTCGTAGAAATCAGCGCTTGTAAAGAGCTTGTTTTTAGATTTACATACGTGGTCACACCCAAATAATCACATAAGTTGTCGATATTTGTTTTCGGCTTCTTTGATGACTCTATGAATCGCGAAATTAAATTTACAAGCCAAACATCAACTAAAAATATACACTCCGTCATTTTTCGGCAAATACGAAAGATCTAACACCCATTTATATAATTATCACATTAGCGATTCTGAATCACATGATGCGTGATGGGATCTAAAATCACATCAGCTACAGGTTTGCTTGTAGAGTATGATCTTAACAAAAATATTCTGTTCATTATTGTTAACACTAATCATTTATAAATGCATTGTAAATTGATTCTTTCCACATCATTTCGATAAAACAGTCATCCAAACGGTCTGTGGAACATATAACTAACTACATATGCTGCGATTTTTCGACACACACTAATTTCTTAATTCCCAGATATCAGTCATATGAAATCCTCAACCTAATAGGTGTACACTATTGTAGAACAAGGATAATATCCAAGATGTAGAAGGGCGAAGTCGGTGACATGGACTAATGGCTAGAGCACTAGATTCCATCCTTGATGGTTCTGGGGTCAGCCCCTGCAACGTTGGGGGAGACTCTGCCGACCGTTTTGTGATCCTTTCAATTTTATCCAGCCTTAGGACTCCCTATGCACAAAGTACATTGGCTTGATTAAGCGTTTCTTAATATTTTAATGTATATTTTTTAGCTTCGCATTGACCTACTACTACCACGTAACATCTTCAGTTCCTGTTCAAAATCGTTCTAATGGCTCTGAACACTATGCGACTTAACTTCTGAGGTCATCAGTCGCCTAGAACTTAGAACTAATTAAACCTAACTAACCTAAGGACATCACACACATCCATGTCCGAGGCAGGATTCGAACCTGCGACCGTAGCGGTCGCTCAGTTCCAGACTGTAGCGCCTAGAACCGTACGGCCACTCCGGCCAGCTCAGTTCCTGTTCTTTAATCATTGTTGTTTCCAACTTTTACAGTACTCCCCACCCTCTATGTTGTCTTTTCCTTTCTTCTGTCCGTGTTGTTCCCCATTTCTTATTTCTTCTGCCTTGAAAGCCACCGAAATATAGTACTTCTTTCTTAAAATGGTTTATATTTTTATTCCTTTAATTTCATTCTTTTCCCTTCTACAACATTACTGAAGTAAATGACTAAACTTTGTCTTATTTTATGAATTTTAATTCTATGCTATTTTTATTTGTAAGAAAGTCAGAGATTTTAAACATATTGTTAAATCCTCCGAGTCGTTATGTATTCTTATGTAGTCTTTTAACCTTTTGTGAAGATGTATGTATATTTTTCTTGTTTTTGGAAGAAGTGGCCAATGGATTCCTTTCTCGAATTTCGAATGTAGCATTTACTCTTTTCTCCCACAACTTAGTTCCTAGAAAGCCTATTTTCAGATTTTCTAACTCACTGATGTGTTTAATTTCCTATGCCAACCTTCCACAGCATTCGTGCTTCTGTGCTATTGGTTAACACACCCCACATTTCATTTGGTACACTAGGATATTCCAGCCATTAACTGACCATATAATCTGCGGATTTCATTATCTTTTCTACGCTGGAAATTTCATCCGTTATTACCACCCACGCTTCATCAAAACTGTTTGTGGCAACGATGTGCCGTTGCAGTACACGTGTGGCAAAACACTCGGCCTTCTCCTCTCTCTAACGCAGTATCCCTTCATTAATTTCAATTCTTGTACTTTCTTCCACGGACATGGGTTGAAGCGAAAATCGCAAAGTCATGCACTGCAGTTTTCTGTGGACACCCAGGCATATTATTTTTTGATATGGAAATGTAGTGAAGTATAATGTAAGTAGGCTATTTAGGTTTTTTTATTGGTAACGCCACGTAGCGCTCTGTATGAAAGTCACTGGCTGTGCTGTGTGCAGTCTGTGGTTGGTTGGCATTGTTGTAATAGCCGTTATTGTAGCGTTGGGCAGTTGGCTGTTAACAGCGCGTAGCGTTGCACAGTTGGAGGTGAGCCGCCAGCAGTGGTGGATGTGGAGAGTGAGATGGCGGAATTTTGAGAGCGAATGATCTGGACGTGTGTCCATCAGAGACAGTAAATTTGTAAGACAGGATGCCATGAACTGCTATATATATTATGACTTTTGAACACCTTTAAGGTAAATACATTGTTTGTTCTCTATCAAAGTCTTTCATTTGCTAACTATGCCTATCAGTAGTTAGTGCCTTCAGTAGTTAGAATCTTTTATTTAGCTGGCAGTGGTGGCGCTCGCTGTATTGCAGTAGTTCGAGTAACGAAGATTTTTGTGAGGTAAGTGCTTTGTGAAAGGTATAGGTTAATGATAGTCAGGGCCATTCTTTTGTAGAGATTATTGAAAGTCAGATTGCGTTGCGCTAAAAACATTGTGTGTCAGTTTAAGTACAGTCATTTATAATTTTTCTAAGGGGACGTTGCAATAAGGATTTGTCCAAAGTATGGACCCATGAAACCATCTCCTCCCCGAAGAGGTACTTGATGAGCGTTTTCAACTTCTCGCGGCGAAAAGAATAGTCCATTAATTTTCGGGCATGCAGCCACCCAAATAAAATTGTTAGAGTTCGTTTTACGTGTCGGAAGTTGGATATTGTTTCTAAATACCTGTATCATCTGCATTTGAAGGTAGCAGCTGTTTTATCTCCTGACTCATGGGACCGAATTGATGGTACGACATGGGCTAAGTCTGACTGGGTTCGCGAAGTGGCTACAAAAAGACAGATTACCAAGTAGAGCCCATTGGACCAGCCTTCTCACATGGACGTCCTGTCATAAATTTAACGGGTAAGGATCTCGACGAAGCTATGTAATCTGTCTTATTTAAAGGGCTAAATTTTGCCCCTACTTCAAAGACTTCTTCGATATCATCTTTCATCAGTGCCATTGAAGAAGCTGTTCGACCACTGTCAGAGGATTCTGCTGAAGAAATCAGACGAGAAACATGTCGAGAAATTACGAAACATCGTCCACAAAGAAGCAATGTTTCCAAGGAAGAAAGATGTGCGATACGAAAGCTGCGAGAGGATACTGACACAGTCGTCCTGCGTGCTGATAAAGGTAATGCTACTGTCCTTTTGCCTCAGGAAGTCTACAAGGAAAAGTCTACTTAGTTCTGGTGCATACCGGAGTATTAACAAAGATCCTACTAACAAGATGACAATAAGGACTGCTGCCTTGCTGAACGTTTCATCACTACCAAAGGAAGTCATAAGAAGTTTACTACCGAGATTTTATGGTCTTCCTAAAGTTCACAAGATGGATAAGGATGAGCGTCTAGAGGACTTGTCTATGAGACCTATAACGAGCACTATTGGTTCACCAACGTATTTTTCTGCCAAATATTTAGCTTCCTTATTAAAACCATTGGTATGAAAATGTAATCACCACATTCGTAATTCTATGGATTTTATTCAGAGACTTAGCAATGTCAGGCTAAATAGTAAAGACGTGCTTGTTAGTTTTAACGTGGTATCATTATACACCAAGGTACCTTTAAAGGGCTCTTCTTATCGGCCAACATTTTGATAAGAAAATTACGACCTTATTTGAACATGTGCTTTTATCATCTTATTATAAATTTGATGGTGAATTTTATGAGCAGATTGATGGCGTTGCTATGGGAAGCCCTCTCTCCCCTCTGGTAGCAAATTTATTCATGGAAGACTTCGAGGACAAGGCACTGAACTCAGCAAGTTTTAAACCAGTGATCTTCTGGAGGTACGTGGAGGACACACTTGTGGTATGGCCGCACGGGATGGATGAATTACGCCGATTGCTTGAGAATTTGAATTCTATCCATGCTAGTATCAAATTAACTATGAAAATAGAAAAAGACGGTTGCCTCCCCTTTTTTGATGTTTTAGTTCGCCGTGAAGTTGATGGCACATTAGGACATGCCGTATATCGGAAACACACAAATCTATATCCACATGCCAGTAGCTGCCATCACCCTCCACAGACCATAGGAGTCCTTAAGACATTACTGCATAGTGCGCACTGTATATCCGATAAAGATAATTTAATGGATTTTCTCCGCAACAAATTCGTAGAGCATTCAATGCAAAACCAAGAATACAGGTATGTGATGGGTTAGAAGATAGTAATTCCTTCAGATCTAGTGCGTTTTTGCCCTACGTGGGTGCTCTTTCCTCGAAGATGGGCCGTATTCTTGAGACACACTGTGTTAAAGTGATCTTCCGCCCCCCACGCGAAGATTGCAGCTTTACTCGGCTCTGTGAAGGACGATTTACAACTTCGTAAAGCGGGCGTGTATCACATTCCTTGCGGAAATTTTGAAAAGTCGTACATAGTTCAAACAACACGGATCGTTCATGAAAGATGTGTGGAGCGTCGAAGATACACACGCTTATTACAGCCACACAAGTCAGCTGTGACCGAACATTGTATTGATACAGGGCATTCCATGAATTAAAGTTATGTGAAGATTTTAACATCCACCTCTTCCTTTTCTGAATCTGTCTTCAAGGAATCAATAAAAATTAGATTGTCTAATAATTTAATAAAGAGAGTTAATGGTTTCAATTTGGACAAAGCATCGAATCCGGCTCTTTGGGTAATTAAAATGCAGAGAAGTCCTCACGGTGTCACCGCCGACGACCACACATCGATAAATGAAGCGAATGTCTGTACGCCTTCGCCACAGGCGGCGCATGTGTAAGCGTATTTCTTTGCCGCCGACCAGCATCTGTGACCCGTATGAGCCGTACCGCTGCGATGGAGCATATAAGGCCGCGCTTGGCATCTTGTCGTAAGTCTTGTGGCTCACTCTGAAAATGACCGGACGATACGCGGCCGAAATATCAGTGGAGGAAATTTTATTTGCTCGGCTGCGTGCCCGAAATTTAATGGAGTATTCATTACACCGAGAGAATTTGAAAATGCACAACTGAACATCTATTTGGTTACAGGAACACATAGAAATTAACATGTAACCACTTAGAGAGTTACTGGAGGAGATATAACCAGATTGTAACTGTACACAAGGTGCCTGGTGAAGGTCTGACAGCGAGGCGTGGTCTGGCGCTGGTCGGAAGTAACACCGAATTAGGGACTGCTTTTGGTGCAATTGTTCGGTGTAACTGCTGACAGTGAGTGATTTCTCATGGTCATGCGTAGGCCTAAGTACTGCCGAGGCGGAGGTATACAGCGCGAACTACGTATTTTAAGATCCATAATTGGCAAATGGAAATAGAACCACACTGACTTTGTCTTCTATTATCGACTGCACACAGCGAGAGTAGCACCTGCAGTGGAGGTGTCCTAAATTCCTGGACATAGCAAGCCACGTTGTTGTTGTGCTGGCTTGCTACTCAGAACTGTTATCCTCGAACTGACATGCGGACAATTAAGCAGGAAGTGGATGACGTCTGAATGTTATGCCACCCAAGGGATGTGGGTGTGCTTGCAGTTGTACTTCGACTGGAGTGTGTACGGGAAGCGCATACCTTCTCCCCTGAGGAGACGATTGAGGACACATCATGCTTCGGGAAACAGATTGTGAAGCCTGTAGATCCTGTACCCACAGTGTCCCATGGAGTGAGAGAGACAGTGGCAACCACCAGATGTTAGAGAAAGCAACGTCGACAGATTTCCACGATGCGAGCAGTGCTACCTATGGGTAACGTAGATTTCTGAATTTATCTGAGGAGCCATTGGTGGATGCAGATCAGACCCTGATACTGGTACCAGGGATTGAGTGGCCTTTCCAGGCAGTCATCAAGGATGGCCCTGGCGCGATGGCAAACAACAGAGTGGGCGAGAAGGGGCACAACTGAAGAACAAAGCAGATTACGGCCAGGAGGTCACGGAAGAACTGATGGTGTAGAGCGGCCAGGAAATAATGCGGGAAGGGAAGGGGCAGAGTACCAGAGGACTCTGTTGATTGTGAAGACACTAGAGGATCCGACATGGAGAAAGCACAGAAGGGATGATGTGTGAGTGCCAGAAGAATCGTCAATTGTATGCTCACCATTGTGCATGTCCGAGAGCATAGAATGGAAGAGAGCGGAGCACTTAATGAAGCAGTCTGTTGAATGCTTGTCGCTGGAACATATGTAGGGGCATGGAAAGGAAAAGGTTGGTGCACAGACAAAGAGGTTAATTGCCCATTCGCCGCCAGAGAGTCCACACAAGCAGGGAAGGGAAACGTAGGCCTTAGGTAAAGAATGGGTTACAGACATAGCCAGTAGGAGCTGAGAAGGTCGGTAGATGGGTAGACAAGCAGAATGAGAGGGTTGTAGCAGAGAAGTCCTTTGGGTGCAAAACCGCTGCATGCCAACTGACCTCTGGAGGCAAATGATCTTCGAAGCCATTGAAGCAGCTGACCATAGGCGCTCCGAAAGTGGCTAATCCTGGTGGCTGGATGACCCTGTAGGAGAGATGACTTTGGAGAACAGATGACACTGGAGGCCAGTTAACAGTTGACCCTAGAGACAGATGACTGTGGCGATGGGTGCAAGCTGGCTATAGAGGGGCTGGTGCAGCAGACCAAGAGTAAAAATACAGAGCTTGGAGCTAATGACAGGAACAGAAACGAAAAATGTAGCACTATCGCCAAACTGTCAGAAGTCAGCAGATCTTACCGACATGTGAGTCTTCAATGAACACGAACAAGGGGGAAAATGTAGCATGTCATCACCAAACCTTGTATCAAACGATACTGGGAGAAGTGGCATTGGAACCAGTGAAAAATGTGCAATCCTGTCGACAGTTCCTTTGTTCAGAGTAGTAACATCCTCAAGAAGAAGGCCTGCCATGGCTGCAAAACGCGGATGCAATAGGAAGCAGCAGATAACTGGAGCACATGGCAACCGAATGGCAGACAAGACTTGAATGCTGTGAATGTCACCTACTAGGGTATTTGGACGAGAAGGATGGAAAGGAAATCGATTACCTTCGGCATGAAAATGAACAGAGAAACGTTGGATAGAAATGTGACAAAGAAGAGATTTATCGTCGGCAATCCATTATACTAGACGAGACTTTGAGAGGTTGTCCACACTTTATCCTTGTTGCCAGTCTCTCTGGTAAAGCCCTGCCATTGCTACAACTTGCAGCGCAACAGGAAGCAGAAAAAAACGATCGTGTGATATTGTTAGCCGGCAGTCCCCTTCTCGGGGAAGTTCGGCCACCGGGTTGCAAGTCTTATTTCAGAAGACACCACATTGTTGGACTTGCGCGTCGGTGATAATGAGATGATGATGAGGACAGCACAACACCCACTCGACGAGCGGATAAAACCTCCCACCCGGCCGGGTGTAGACGGAGGTGCAGCGGCCAGATATGGGACGAGAAGAGATTGCTGGGGGTCATAATATCCCTGTCACCGATCTGTTATGGCAGACGAGAGAAATATAATGAGGTCGAAACCATGGTCTCCAATCTGGTATATACCGGGGTTCGGTACACACACATAAAACAGCAGTCAGGTAGACTGGAAGTAACAAAGCGTTTATTCAGGATACAGTCACAGTAAGAAATAATAATATCAAGCTGTACGGACTATGTGGGTACAGGAAGATTCAGCAGCATAGTCTAAGGCGTAGGTCCTCTAGTCAATGTCCGCTAGAGAATGATTCATGAAATCAGCAAAGGTTGGTACCATTCTGGACTTACACCAAATGAGAAATCATGAGCAGTTGGCGCAATTGCCCGGTTTAACTCTCAACGATCACTGGCTTCTCGAAGGTCGTGTGCTCGCCTGGGTACTGCTGAGATGGAGGTATACAGAGGGGCCTATTTTCAGTCACTGACTTATGGAGGTAAACCGTCTTGCAGTGATTGCGCCTCCTGTCGTCAACTGTAACGCCAGCGAGAGTAATGCCTGCAGCGGTGGCATCCTGCCACATTGTATTTGTTACTGTGTTGGCTGGCTGTTATAGTCGGACTGTGAAGATATCGGTGCAGGAAACAGAGAGCGCCTGAAGTGGGACCCATGTGTGTGTGCGGTTGCAGTCTAGTTGGACTGTAAGTTCGGACACAGCATCGCTTCGTCTGTGATGAGATGGTGGCAGAGACATCCTGCCAATAGTCTAAGGTCCAATACTTTTATTTCAGTGTTCTCTATGGCCAAGTGTTGTTTATTTCAAATTTTCTTTATGATTATGTTACAGGCAGTCACGTATACCAAGATGACAGCAGATGAATTCACAGAGTCCACAGAGTCCACAGAGTCCACGCATCCCAGTTTTGACGATCAATCAAGCACCCTACCATACCTCAACAAATCCGATAAAGCTCTCAAACTTTATTTGACAGAAAATATTCACGGCTATTTATAACAGCCAGTGAAAAATAGCGTACGAGATCCCCACAGTTAGGTGGGCGTATGGGACTTAACATAGCCGTGCTCCAGGAAGAGAAATAGAAAAAGAAGTTACACCTTTGACTAGTATTCAAAACGACCACGGTCCCACGTTCGAATCCTATCACTTCTTAAATTTTGAATCAAAAGATCATCAGCCAAATACTTCCAGCATAAAAACTTATCCTCATTCTGCCAAAGGCCTCATAAGGAGCATAAAGGAGCAAACACTAGTTCTGGGCGCTCTCTTACCCTAGGGGTGGAGAATTATCCCTAAAAGGCAGAAGAATCCGTAATGATCAACGAAAACAGGACAGAGAAGACAATGGATACCACTACATTAAAGACACATAATGTGTGTCCGCCGGAGATGTGGGACATGTGGCCTGTAATTGTAGAAGTACCATAATGATCTTTGCATTGGCAAAAGATTCAAAAGTAGTTCCCCATCGGATTTTCCGGGATGGGCTGCCATGGGGAAGGGGAATATGAGTTAAATATTGAATAACCAACGGAAGAATAACGTTCTATAAGAATGTCAGAAGTGTGTTGTGTCGGTTACTGTGGGAGTCAGCATGGACACAAACAAAGAAGGAGAGATGTTGCGATGGCCGGTGGCAGGAATCCAAAAAGACCTGAACAGAATAGATATAGATTGACAGAACACTTTATTTCTAAAAGGGAAAGAAAAATAAATAACTTCACATTATGAAGTGACTTTCTGTGCAATTATGTTTACACTATATTACTAAAAGCAGAAAGCAAGCTAAATATCATCTTCCTGTTACTCAGTACTGATGCTCTCGAAGTCTGCAACCGAGTGGGCCCAACCAGCGATGGGCGATTGGTTAAGTCAGTGTTGGCAGGGAGCGCTGAAATCTTGTCTTCCTGGAGGTGTGGCGCTGCCCGCTCTTTCCATTGGTGCGCGGGTCAGCGCCTTCTTCATGCCATTTCGCGGCGCGGCGCTGGTCAGTGTGCTGTCTATGCTTTAGCACTGCACAGGAGGGAAGCTAGAAAATCTGAAAATGGAAATATTAAGGCTCAACCTAGATATGGTGTGGGACAGTGAAGTGAAATGAGAAGTAGATAAGGATTTCTAATCAGACAAATATAGGGTAATATCAACGGCAGAAGGAAATGATATAATGGGAGTAGGCTTCGTTATTAAGAAGAGGATGGGACAGAGAGTCAGTTACTTTGAATAGTTCAGTGATAGGGCTGTTCTCATCAGAATCGACTGCAACCCAACACCGACATCAGTTGTTCAGGTATAGATACTGATGTCGCAAGCAGTCAAGAAAGTGTATGAGGTTATTGAAACAGTAATTCAGTGCGTTAAAAGTGATAAAATCTAATAGTTACGGGATACTGCAAGCAGTTGTAGGGGAAGGAGTAGAAGGAAGTGTTTTTTTCTTTTGGATCACCAATCTTTTGACTGATTTCATGCGGCCTGCCACAAAATCCTCTCCTGTGCCAACGTTTTCATCTCAGAGTGGCACTTGCAACCTATGTCCTCAATTATTTGCTAGATGTATCCCAGTCTCTGTTTTCCTCTACGGTTTTTACCTTCTAAAGCTCCATGTGGTACCATGGAAGTTCTTCACTTTTAAGATGTCATACCATGCTGTCACTTCTTCTTGTCAGTCGTTTCCTTATATTCCTTTTCTCGCCGATTCTGCAGAGAACATCATTCCTTACGTTACCAGTCTAGCTAATTTTCGACGTTCTTCTATAGCACAACGTACCAAATGCAGTACACAACGTACTGGTTTCTTATGGTCCATGTCTCACATCCGTACAATTCTGCCTTCAAAAGTACATTCTCAGAAATTTCTTCCTCAAAAAGACCTATGTTTAATGTTAGCAGACTTCTGTTAGTCAGGAATGCCCTTTTTGCCAGTGTTAGGCTTTTTTTTATGTCTCCCTTGCTCCATCCCTTATGGTTTATTTTGCCGCCTAGGGAGAAGAATCATTAACTTCATATATTTAGTGATTATCAATTTTGATGTTAAGGTTTTCGCTGTTCTCTTTTCTGCTCCTTCTCATTACTGTCGTCTGTCTTCGATTTACTCTCAATCCCTATTCTGTATTCAGTAGACAGTCCATTCGATTCAAAAGAGTCTGTAATTCTTCTTCACTTTCACTGAGAACAGCATTGGCATCAGTGAACCTTATCATTGACATCCTTTCACTTATAATTGAAAATCCACTCTTGAATCTTCCTTTATTTCCGCCACTGCTTCTTCGATGTGTGGATTGAACAGTAGCGGCCAAAGATTATATCCCTGTCTTACACCCTTTTTAATCCGAGCACTTTGTTCTTGGTCTTCTTCCCTTGTTGTTGCCTCTTGGCCCTTTTACATGTTGTATTTTACCCGACTTTCTCTATAGCTAACCCCCAAATTCTTTAGGATTTCGAACATATTGCACCATTTTAATTGTCGAACCCTTTCTCCAGGTCGACAAATCCTATGAACTTGCCTGGTTATTTCTTCATTGTTGCTTCTATTATCAGCCGTACTCTGTTTAACACCTCATGCATCAAGATTCCTGACAAGGATAATATACAGAAGAATGAAATAGGAAATGGAGGATCTGTTAGATGACGATCAGTTTGGCTTCAGGGCAAATAAAGGCACTTGAGAGACTTGATGTGGTTGTCAAGGGAAGCAAAACTAAAGAAAAATCAAACATTCACAGGAATTGTCGAGCTTTCAAATGCGATCGACATTGTCGAATGATGTGTTATGTTCGAAATTCTGAAAAAATGGAGGTAAGCTATGGGGGAATACCGTAATACATAATATATACAAGAACCAAGACACTTGAAGTAGTAGATGAGTTTTGCTATTTAGGGAGCAAAATAACTGATGATGGTCGGAGTAGGGAGGATATAAAATGTGGACTGGCAATGGTAAGGAAAGCATTTCTGAAGAAGAGAAATTTGTTAACATCGAGTATAGATTCAAGTTCAAAATGGTTTAAGTGGCTCTGAGCACTATGTGACTTAACTTCTGAGGTCATCAGTCCCCTAGAACTTACAACTACTTAAATCTAACTAACCTAAGGACATCACACACAGCCATGCCCGAGGCAGGATTCGAACCTGCGACCGTAGCGGTTGCGCGGTTCCAGACTGTAGCGCCTAGAACCGCACGGCCACTTCGGCCGGCGTACATTTAAGTGTCAGAAAGTCAATTCTGAAAGCATTTGTATGGAGTGTAGCCATGTATGGAAGTGAAACATGCACGATAACTAGTTTAAACAAGAAGAGAATAGAAGATTTCGAAATATGGTGCTACAGAAGAATGGTAAAGATTAGATGGCAGATCACGTAACTAAAGAGGAGGTACTGAATAGAATTGGCGGGAAGAAGAATTTGTGGCACAACTTGACTAGAAGAAGGGATCGGTTTGTAGGACATCAAGGGATCAACAGTTTAGTATTGGAGGGCAGCGTCGAGGGTAAAAATCACAGAGGGAGACCAAGAGATGAATACACTAAGCAGATTTTTTTTTTTTTGATAGCACAGAACAGATTTCAATTGATCGACGCAAAAAGGAACTACAAAAATAGTTAGGGAAATTCAGGAGTAGAGAAATGTGTCACTTAAGAATGAAATGGCTGCAGGAAAAATGTGAAGAAAACGACACAGAAAGGGACTGAAATCGAAAAAGAAAAGGAATGTTTCAATATATAGAGAAAATCCAAATCAAACGTGGTTGAAATTGAAAGCAAGGGACTCCACAGTAAGTGTGCAATGCTGTTAAGTGCAGAGAAGAGAGAAACTAGGTGGATAGAGTACACTGAAAGCCTCTGCGACGGGGAGTATTTTTTGTTTGATGAGGTGACTCAGGAAGAAATGTGAGTCGATATGGAAGACATGCGGGTTCAAACATTAGAGAAATAGATTAACAGTATTTTCCCAGACTTGCTATCAAATAAGACAGAATGAACAGTATTCCTTCGGAATTTCGTAAGTCACTGAGGGAAGTGGCAACTATACGACCATTCAAGTTGATGTGGAGAATTTACTGGACTGAAGACATACCCTGAAACTTCCGGAAAAGTATCAACTGCACAATCCCGAAAGTTTAAATGCCAGATAAGTGCGAAAATAATCACAAAACAGCTTAATGGCTCATACATCCAAATCACTAAGAAGAATAACGTACAAAAATGGAAATGAAGATTGAGGGTCTGTTAGATGACAATCGGATTGGCATCCGAAAACATAAGGGCACTAGAGAGACGGTTCGGACGTGGCAGTTGATAATGGAAGAAAGACTTAAGGATGATGAAGCCACATACGTAGGATTTGTCGACCTGGAGAAAGTTCGGACAGTTTAAAAGGATGCAAGATGTTCAAAATTTTGACAAAAATAAAAGTAAGGTTTACAGAAAGATGGATAATATAAACTATGTACAAGAACCACGATGGAATGATACGACTGGAAGACCAAGAACTAATTGCTCGATTAAAACAATGTGTAAGGCGGAGACGTATGTTTCCACTTCTACTACCCAGTCTACACATCGAAGAAGGTATGACGGAAGTAAAGGGTTCAAGATTGGGATTAAAATTCAGGGTGAAAGGTTGTAGATGATAAGATTCGCTGATGACGTGATATTTTCGGTGAAAGTGAAGAATAATTACATGACCTGTTGAATGGAATGAACACTCTAATGAACAAAGAATACGTGCAGATCAAACCGAAGAAAGTCGAACGCAATGAGGAGTAGTAGTGTAGGGCGAGGGTATATCACCAAACTTGGTAATACTTTGTTATGTCGTTACGAAAAGACACTTAAATTGTCTGTGCGGGCTTTGTATCTATTTTCAACGTTTACAGGAGCCTGAAAACTATTATTGCGGTCAGCCAGAATACGATGGAGAACATCCTGACCATGATTTCCAGTCTGCAAGTCCGCATTACACTTTGTGCTCACTGAAAGAAAATGTTACTACTTGCTGTTTAGTCAGCGGGATCAGGAACTATGACTATACACAAAAGCTTTTGAGCTTTATGTTATGATTCTCGTCGTCAATTGTTATGATAGGTGGCCAATGCTAAAGAAAAAAAAATATATAGCAGGTTTGGCAGTGAAGCTGGTAAGAAGCTGGCTGCATATTCTGTACCTGCATCTACTGGAATAATTAGTGTCGTTGGTAAAAAATAATATATATTGTACATAACTCTACTACTACCCATACCCTTAACATCAAATTCGGTGACGACGAAGTAGACAAAGATAAGGAATTCAGCTACCTCTTCTTCTTTATCTATGCCTTAGGCATATGACTGTTACTCTCTCTTGGTTGAAATTATCGATCATTCCACCTTTTCCTCGGTCTTCCATAAACTCTGCCCACTGTCTAATAATTCATCATTAATTTTGCTTTCCTGTCGTCTTCCATTCTTCTGACGTGGTCCTTCCAGTTGTTCCTATATTCCTCAATTTACTTATTTAAGCTTTTCACTTTTAGTTTCTTTCATGTCACCATTCCTCTTTCTGTCGAACAGCGTGCATCTACGTACACTTTTTAGAATCCCATTTCCGATACTTGTATTCTTTGTTCATTTCTTTTGTTACAACCCACGACTCATTAGGGTCACGGTTGGTACTGACTGTATTTTTACAGTTACCTTCCTTACTTTAGTTCTGAGGGATCTATAGAGTGTTCCATTAACACAATTAAATCTTTGTACTATTTTTGTATGCCCATTTTTGTCATGAATGAAATAGCAGAAGTTTAACGAGTATACTCTTTCCTTTTACTGATCGTACTGATCGTACTGATAGGGGCGATCAAAAAAGTTTCTTTCGAAGGCCGTACAGTCTAGAATCGGTGAGTCAACCACGAAAAAACGTCGTGAGCATTGAGACAATATTCCTACTGACCGCCGAAGTTAAAGATACCACTTTGGTAAAACATCGTCTCCTGTTGCTTGAAAAAGTTCGTAACTGCTGCACATCTTCTTCCGACAGACCTTTCTTAAGGATAAGCGTGAAAATCGCTTAGGGAAAGATGTGGACGATGGGGAGGATGCTCGCTTGTCTCTCACGTGGCCTAACTTTTGCTATATGACATTTGCGACATGTAGATGTGCTTTACCATGGACCAGCAGCACCTCCATAACGCTAATCTTCGACAGACGTGCTTGCCTCAAACATTCATTCTCAGATGGACGTCTACCGGTATTTGTCCTTCGGCTGACAAGAAAAGAATAACAGCACGCTGGTTCTGTTTGGACGCATTTGGTAATAACGTCGTGATAGTTCACTTTTTCGTATTTATCGCACACACCTCGGAAAGACACTAATGCCACACTCATCGCATGCCTACACTTCGATGCTTATAAGCCCTCATCGGCGTCGCTCCACGTGGCATATACGCTGCAGCAAACCCCTTATACTGTTTTGCTCTGAACTGTCTTTTGGCCCATGACATCCACTACTTTCGTCTTCACTGAGAGATCTCTCATAGCTTTTCTCTGTTGTTTAGGGTGCCTGAGGGATGCTGCGTTCTCGGAATGCTATACAACAGTTCAAACAATTGAGACTAGTAGTTTTATTTCTATAAAGCAAAATGATAAATCTTATATTACAAAGGTGTCGAAAACGAAGGGTAACATGCAACCATGTCAGAGTTCATGTAAGTTTGTCACTCTCTCTCCTACGCCTTGCAATGTTCCGCCAATACGTTCCACTAATGTCCGGCCGGGCTGGCAGGAGCGGCGCTTATATTCACTTCTTGCAGGTGTCGCTCGTCGTGGCGCGGTCCTAACCAGTGCACCATTGGCCGACGTCGTTTCACCGGCTTCTCTGGTCTTCGTCGTCATTCCGGCGCTTGTGGTTACGCCAGAAAATTCCTACCCCTAAAGCGACGGACCGTCGTCGTGTATGGAGTGCGACCACGGCGGGGGAGGCAGGAGTTGGCGTCTCGACGGGCCGGAAGCTGTGGCTGCAGGGGACGTCAAGCTTCCGGCCGTACCCCTCCATCCGGCCAGCGTTCTGGCGGAAACGTCCCCCAGGAAACGACCAGAAGGGTACGCGTCCGACTCCTTCTACCATGAAACAGATGAAAAATGCGGCGACTGCTGCGGTGTGGGCGGGTCCAGCTCCATCGGTCGGACGAGAAGAGGCGGAGGAGGTGAAGGCTCCATCTCCGTGGGGTCGTCCGTGGTAATAACACACTCTGGTGGCTACGGTCCGCTGGACCCGTGAATCTGGGGGAAGAGAGACAGGAAGATCATCGTGGACATGACAGACGCGAAGTTGATTTTGATGGCGACGCTGCAAGCCCTCTGGACCTGAAATAAGATACATGCAAGCACCAAGTCGATGGACGATCTCGCCTCGCACCCACTGATGGCTGCCGCTAAAAACTTTGTAAAAGACAATATCATGCGGCGTGAAGCGATACTTGCGGCCTTCCTTCGGCGCCGGATGCTGAGGAGGGTGGAGCAGGTGTTGCTTCTGTCGTGGCGCAGTCCAAATCAGCGCACCACTGGCCGACGTTGTTTCACCGCCTTCTCTGGTCTTGCGTTTTTCGTCTTCATTCCGGCGCTTGTGGCTGCACCAGGATATCTCTCTACTGAACTTTCTGTGTTTCTCAGTGATTTGTTTAACAACATAATCTACCTTTAATACAGCACGTTTGCTCTTCTAGCGCAATGTTTCTAACAACCGCTGCTAATTTATGTGAAATTACTTTAAAATATATTTTATACGCTGTGTTCAATAGAGAATGTCCCTATAGTTTTCGAAATTACTTCTGTATACTATCTTGTACAAAGAGTTTATTGTAGCTAATTTCCATTCCTCTGAAATTGTCTTATTTGTCCAGCATCTATTAATACATCCGTGAAATTTTTCCTTTCAGTGTCGGAGATGCATATTTAATCAGTTCTGTGTTCATTCAGTTATTGCCCTGTACTTTAATTTTTACATTTTACTTTTTGCGTCTTTTATCTCCTCCATTTACTGTTCTTTCTTCCTCTTCTTTGTGTATTTCATTTTCTTCGATATTTTTATTTACATCTCGTTGTCCGAGGTTTCTATCCTTGTATCATCGTTTTATAAGCAAATTGCTGTCTACCAAAGACATAGTTTTGCACTCCCGAACTGAATCTATCTCAGTTTTCTTCATTAATTATCCAATATTGTTTTTAGCTTTCTAAAATAGGATTTTATATTGCATCCTGTTTTCATCTGTTCTGTTCTGTACCATTTAAAATATACCTCTTTCTTCCTCTTCGTTAATCGACCTATATCATACATTACTGGCCATTAAAATTGCTACACCACGAAGATGACGTGCTACAGACGCGAAATTTAACCGACGGGGAGAAGATGCTGTGATTTGTAAATGATTAAATTTTCAGAGCATTCACGCAAGGCTGACGCCGGTGGCGACACCTACAACGTGCCGAAATGAGGAAAGTTTCCAACCGATTTTTCATACACAGACAGCAGTTGACCGACATTGCCTGGTGAAACATTGTTGCCGGCCGCGGTGGTCATGATGTTCTAGGCGATCAGTCCGGAACCGCGCGACTGCTACGATCGCAGGTTCGAATCCTGCCTCGGGCATGGATGTGTGTGATGTCCTTAGGTTAGTTAGGTTTAAGTAGTTCTAAGTTCTAGGGGACTGGTGAGCACAGATGTTATGTCGCATAGTGCTCAGAGCCATTTGAACCATTTTGAAACGTTGATGTGATGCCTCGTGTAAGGAGGAGAAAATGCGTACCATCACGTTTCCGACTTAGATAAAGGTCGGATTGTAGCCTATCGCGATTGCGGTTTATCGTATCACGACATTGCAGCTCGCGTTGGTCGAGACCCAGTGACTATTAGCAGAATATGGAATAGGTGGGTTCAGGAGTGTAATACGGAACGCCGTGCTGGATCACAACGGCCTCGTATCACTAGCAGTCGAGATGACAGGCATCATATCCGCATGGCTGTAATGGATCGTGCAGTCACGTCTCGATCCCTGAGTCAACAGATGGGGACGTTTGCAAGACAACAACCATCTGCACGAACAGTTCGACGACGTTTGCAGCAGCATGGACTATCAGCTCGGAGACCATGACTGCGGTTACCCTTGACGCTGCATCACAGACAGGAGCGCCTGCCATGGTGTACTCAATGACGAACCTGGGTGCACGAATGGCGAAAACGTCATTTTTTCGGATGAATCCAGGTTCTGTTTACAGCATCATGATGGTCGCATCCGTTTTTGCGACATCGCGGTGAACGCACGTTGGAAGCGTGTATTCGTCATCGCCATACAGGCGTATCACCCGGCGTGATGGTATGGGGTGCCATTGGTTACACGTCTCGGGCACCGCTTGTTCACATTGACGGCACTTTGAACAGTGGACGTTACATTCCAGATGTGTTACGTTCCGTGGCTCTACCCTTCATTCGATCCCTGCGAAACACTACATTTCAGCAGGATAATGTACGACCGCATGTTGGAGGTCCTGTACGGGTCTTTCTGGATACAGAAAATGTTTCACTGCTGCCCTTGCGAGCACATTCTCCAGATCTCTGACCAATTGAAAACATCTGGTCAATGGTGGCCGAGCAACTGGCTCGTCACAATACGCCAGTCACTACTCTTGATGAACTGTGGTATCGTGTTGATGCTGTATGGGCAGTTGTACCTGTACACGCCATCCAAGCTCTGTTTGAGTCGATGCCCAGGCGTATCAAGGCCGTTATTACGGCCAAAGGTGGTTGTTCTGGGTACTGATTTGTCAGGATCTATGCACATAAATTGCGTGAAAAAGTAATCACATGTCAGTTCTATTATAATATATTTGTCCAATGAATACCCGTTTATCATCCGCAATTTTAATGGTTGGTTGGTTTGTGGGATGAAAGCGCCAAACTTCTACGGTCATCGGTACCAATTTTAATGGCCAGTAGTGTTGTTCCAGAGCCTGCACTACTACAGTCTTAATATTTTTTTCCATTCCTTCTCTAGATCTTAACTTTTTTCTGTTTTATCCCATTGTTTATCCAGTCTCTCCCCATATAGGTTCTTTGTGGAAGTTTCCTTTAGCAAATATGTTTAAATTTCTTATTCAGGTAGCTTGTAAGCCAAGAACTATATAACGGGCGAAACAATGAGGACTTAAAAAGTAGACTAGCAAGGGAAAAGAGCATTCCTGACCAACAGACGTCTCCTAAGATCAGACATCAACCTTAACCTCAGGAAGAAATTTCTGAGAATGTACGACTGGAGCATAACTTAACATTAGTGAATCATGGACTCTGGGAAAAGGGGAAACGAAGAGCATCGAAGCGGTGCAGATGTGGTGCTATCGAAGGATGTTGAAAATTAAGTGTACGGAAAAAAAATGAGTGAGGAGATTCTCCGCAGGAACGTCGGAGATAGAAGTGCACGGAATACATTGACAAGAAGAAGAATGAAAGAATGCATGTTAAGACATCAAAGAATAACTTCCATGGTACTGCAGGAGCGAGAAGAAAAACTATAGTGGAAGAGAGAGACAGGAAAACATGCAAGAGATAATTCAGGATGTAAGGTGCAAGTGCTCCTCTGAGATGAAAAGGTTAACACAGAAGAAGAATTCGTGGGCCGCATCGAAGCTGTAAAAGCGATGACCAAAAGAAAGAGAGAGGGAGAGAGAGAGAGAGAGACAGCAAAACGAGATCTAGTTATACTTGAGTAGCTCCGGTTGTATACGACATAGAAGAAGAAACTTGAGGGCTCTCTTCGTCGCCAGACTGAAACCATTAAGGCGGTCCTACAGGGTATCAGTGTAGCCATCCTATGGATGATTAATATTTTATCCGATCTGCTTATTTCCAGCAGATACAAAAGAGTGGTGAAGGTATCACTTGTAAAAAAGCTAAATATTTTCTTGAAGCAATATACACTGAAGAGCCTAATAAGCTGGTACACCTGGCTAATATTGTGTAGGGCCCCCGCGAGCACGCACAAGTGCCGCAATAAGACGTGGCATAGACTCGACTACTGTCTGAGGTAGTGCTGGGGGGGGGGGGGGGGGGTGGAACTGACACCATGGACTCTACAGGGCTGTCCACAAATCCGTAATAGTAAGAGGAGGTGGAGATCTCTTCCGGACAGTGCGTTGCAAGGCATCCCAGATATGCTAAATAATGTTCATGTGTGGGGAGTTTGGTGGCCATCGGAAGTGTTAAACCTCAGAAGAGCGTTCCTGGAGCCATTCTGGACGTGTGAGGTGTCGCATTATCCTGCTGGAGTTACCCAAGTCCGTCGGAATGCACAATGGACTTGAATGGATGCAGGTGATCATATAGAATGCTTACGTACTTATTACCTGTCAGAGTCGTCATAGTCGTATCTAGACGTATCAGGGGTCCCATATCACTCCAGCTGCATACGCCCATCACCATTACAGAGACATGTAGTCCACTGCTGACATGCAGATTCATGAGGTTGTCTCCATACCCGTAGACGTCCATCCGCTCGATACAATTTGAAAGTCCGACCAGGAAACATGCTTCCAGTCATCAACAGTCAAATGTCGGTGATGACGGGCCCAGACTAGGCATAAAGCTTTGTGTCGTACAGTCATCAAGAGTACTTTAGTGTGCCTTCGGCTCCGAAAGCCCATGCCGATGATGTTTCTTTGAATGGATCGCACGCTGACACTTGTTGATGGCCCAGCATTGAAATCTGCAGCAATTTGCGGAAGGGTTGCATTTCTGTCACGTTGAACGATACTCTTTAGTCGTCGTTGGCCCAATTATTGCAGAATCTTTTTCCGGCTTCAGTGATGTCGGAGATCTGATGTTTTACCGGGCTGCTAATATTCACGGTACACTAGTGAAATAGTCGTACAGATTCATCGCTACTTCGGAGGAACTGTGTCCCATTGCTCGTGCGCCGACCATAACACCACGTTCAAACTCACTTAAATCTTGATAACCTGTCACTGTAGCATCATTAACCGATCTAACAACTGCGCCAGGTACTTGTTGTCTTATAGAGGCGTTGCCGACGGCAGTGTTGTATTGTGCCTGTTTAGATAAATCTGTATTTGAATATGCGTACCTATACCAGTTTCTTTGGCACATCAGTGTATATAAACAAATGCAGTACTTACAGACTCATATTTAACGAAATATTCTCTGAGGTGACAAAAGACATGTGATAGCAATACGCACATATACAGACGGTGGTAGTATCACATACACATTCTTGAAGGAAAAAAAAAAAAAAACCTTCTTTCACAAAGTGCCTAGTATCCAACGTACTTCGGTCTGTCGATTGTTCGATAATTTTGAAACGCATCCCTGTTGGTTTTGAAGATTTTTGAACACGTTCTAAGTTGATATCTGAACGAATCATAACTTACTTTTTGAATGCATGCATGGTGTGCGTCATGTCTCTGCCAGGGGAATCCCCGTCATATCTAGAAATAAAAAACGCTCACGCCGACAAAACGGGATGTAGCTGTACGAGCTGAGCCGAATAAATCCGAACGGATGAACGTCAATCGCTATGCAGTTGATTGGGATTGCGAATGATTAGCGCCGTTATAATTATTAGCGAAATCCATAGATACAGACTACCAGAGTGGAAATAAACGACTAACGGGAATAACAGGTTAGAAAGATTACATGTTATATTATCGGTGTATCCAAGTAAATGAAATTCTGACAGAAGATTTTTGTCAGATCGCTACACTGCTAAGGGCCACTTTTACAGTCTCCGCTGAGCAGCCCCTTAGTTCTATTCTCGGAATAGCGTGGAAAACGCGTTGTATGAACACGTAATAACGCCTAACCGGAGAATAAACGATGAATAACTGGACCGGTGATTCTGGAAGGGGTAGTGAAGTTAACTGGAGAATAAATTCTGACGCACAAATAGTTACAGAATTAGTTAGAACGAAGAAGGAGAGGAAAGAGCGACACCACACAAATGATATAGAAAATATGACGATTACCAATTCACCTAAAAATTTCGTACATAGCAGTAGTTTTCCGATCTTATGCTTGAGAAACTGGAGCATATGCATGAAATGTGAAACTATTTCCTAACAGGAAACCATTTGCTTGTAGAAGGCCTAATAGGAATTTGATATTGGTACTTCGTGAATTATATCCTGTCGTGTTATTTATGTAAATGATGTAGGTAATAATGACCATTTGTGCCAAAACATTGTCGCTTATTTGTCGTGTATTACAACTGTTGCAATATTAGAAAGGCCTACTTCGTTTTGTCTAGCAGACAGTGACAAAACAGGTGTAATCAAATCGAGAAACCACACTAGTCTTGACTCTATTCGTATTAACAGCCTTTTCAGTATTAGACAATGACATTTTTATTCCTCATGCAGCAAAACGTTTGACGAACTTTGATGAGGTAATAGATTCTTTGGCAGAAAGGAAAGAAACTATGTCAAGCTGTAGTAAGTGTAGAGAGAAAAAAATGCTGGGACCCAAGAATTGAAGAAATGTGTACTGTCTTGCTTGTCTCTGGTCTTTACAGCTTTTATGTTTCCTTTATTTAATTGTCACATAAAAAAGTGCAGATTTTCTGAAGAGTTCTTATTCTCCCAGTCACAAATAATCTCTCCTAGTATTAATTGTGAGTTTTCTCCAAGGGGGTTGGGGATAGGAGCATGGGAGCAGCATGCCAACCCGGTCCACTGGGAGCAGAAGAAGCACCACAGCACATCCCAACCCCCACCGCCCCGAATTCAGGCTCGATGGCCCCCATTACAAGATATCAGAATAGATATATGAATTCCACAGAGCGAAATACAACGATGTGCGATAGAAAAACGCTGTTTGAAGAGGGGTGGCACTGCACCCTAGCACACTTAAAATTAAATAACATGTCATACATTTCCTCAACATGTATGTTTTATGTATGAAACACTTCAGAAACATGCGCGCTACAAGGTGAACCTATTTTTGAAAAATCGTTTTTGTTTTTAATTTTTGACGTCCTGCCCTCAAACGCTCGGAAGGAAAGGTGTGTGGGGGGTAGTGCCATTATCAAGTTTTTTGTATAAAATGGCAGTGCGTTGGTGGAATCGTCATTTGTGCTCAGGTGATTCATGTGGAAAGGTTTCCGACAGGATTATGGCCGCACGTCAGGGTTTAACAGACCTTTGAACATGGAATGGTAGTTGGAGCTAGACGCATGGGACATTCCATTTCGTAAATCGTTAGGGAATTCAATATTCCGACCTTCAGTGTCAAGAGTGAGCCAGGAACACAAGATTTCAGGCATTACCTCTCACCACGGACAACGCAATGGCCGACAGCTTCACTTAAAGACCGAGAGCACCGTCCTTTGCCTAGTGTTATCAGTGCTAACAGACTAGCAAATACTGCTTGAAATAACCGCAGAAATCAGTGTGGGACGCATCCGTTAGATTAGTGCGTTGAAATTTGCCGTTTATGCAGCAGTAGACGACCCACGTGAGTGCCTTTACTAACAGCGCGGTAGCGACTTCAGCTCCTCCCCTGGGCTCGTGACTGTAACAGCTGTGCTCTAAACGGCTGTTCCCGATTTCTGTCGGTAAGAGCTGGTGGTACGGTTCGAGTGTGGCGCAAACCTCATGCTGCCAGGGATCCCAAATTGTCAACGATACACTGCCCAAGCTGATGGTGTTTCCATAATGGTTTCGTCTGTGCTCATATGGGTCCTTTGATCCAACTGAACCTATTGTTGCCTGGAAATGGCTATGTTCGGCTACCGGATATTGAAGACCATTTACGGACTACATGTTCCCAAACAAAAAAATGGTTCAAATGGCTCTGAGCACTATGGGACTCAACATCTTAGGTCATAAGTCCCCTAGAACTTAGAACTACTTAAACCTAACTAACCGAAGGACATCACACACACCCATGCCCGAGGCAGGATTCGAACCTGCGACCGTAGCAGTCCCGCGGTTCCGGACTGCAGCGCCAGAACCGCTAGACCACCGCGGCCGGCTGTTCCCAAACAACTAAGCGCCATGTCACCGGAACAAAATTGTTCGTGATTGGTCTGAAGAATTTTCTGAACATTCGAGTGAATGATTTGGCCGCCCAGATCTCCCGACATGAACCCCATAGAACATTTATGGGACATAATGGAGAGGTCAGCTCGCTCGCAAAACTCTACACCAATAACACTTTCGCAATTACGGATGGCCGTAGAGGCAGCAGAGAGCACTTATTGAGTCATTACACGTACAGTTGTTGCACTATTCCGGGCAAAAGGAGGTGCGACACGATATTAGAAAGTATCCCATAACTTCTGTCATCTCTTTCTAATTTCTGTTTCGAAGTGCGAATTTGGAGTTGCAGTAGATTAAAAATGGAGGAGAACCTTGTGCAAAGAGGGGAACAACGTAGTCACTGTGGCTTTAGATACTGGGGGTACTGCCGTGTGGGGACATCGAAAATGAAGTAATAAGTCCACAAGTTGCCCTATTAAGCATACATGCAGCCCAAGTCAGGTTTCTTTTGGTCGCTTCTTTCTATATTTCTACTAAGATTGAGAGGCACCCACTTGCCTTTCTCATACTGTGGCATCAAGCAGTCAGGCCTGCAAGATGAGTGGCTTGCCAAGCGAGTGGATTCTTCCTTAATTTATCGAGTAACATGAATTCTCGTATCTTATTATTTAGTTACAAATTATCCTCCTGTATGAATAACACGCAACGGAAACACGCATCTGACTATCAGTGATTTATAGAACTCCGACTGTACACTACGCACTGGCAATACCACATTTACTTTTTGTCTTTGATTTAACGGCTTTTATATAAATTCGGGACGTTATGACAACATACAATTTAATGAAAAAGGCCACCAATCTCTTTCTTTTCACTAGCTGATTTATTCCTAAACACACAAATTCTACAACCTACAACAATATCACATGAGAAATTTCGCCCAGTGGGCATGGCTTTACATTAGTGAATCTCTATACTATGGTCTCGTAATCTATTTACCGCAACAGTGCACTTTCTGGATAGGATGGTGGATCTTTTATTATATCTCACTCTTCGACTCTCACAATCATCCTCACGAAACTTTCCTCCAGATCGAGCGATACAGAAGGAACAAGCATAACCCACAAATCTTTTGAAACTACCTAGCTACTGTCCCATGCTAAACACACATACCCAAATTACATGACATACACCACACAACAATATGAAATACTACACAAAGAATGGTTACAACATTATCACTTTCAGCTTTCCCACTTCAGTTAATATTGATCCCAGTTTCACACGACACTGCCCCACTTTGTAATTCTACTTTCCTACTGTGAACTCTGGAGATAAACGCACGTCTTCCTGTGCAATGCAAGCCAAGTGGCGTTGGTGGATAGACGGCCGACTCACCTTGATTCTCTGTCAGAGTTTAAATCTAGCGTCACACGGAATGATATTTCTTAAATATTTCAACTTATGATACACACGCTATTTCTTAAATATTTCAGCTTATTGTACACACGCTAGTAATTCAGCTTAACTTAAGCACACGGAAGTATCTCAACTTATAACTACACGTGGTGTCATTGTGACCGTTGGTTTACTACAATCCCCTTAAAATTACCTGCCTGACATTTAATTCTCCCCACAAAAGTTCCTGAGAAAGAGAAATTATTAATTCTAACTACTCTTAAATATTCCACATGCATACCATGCCTCCACTCTTTCAGGTCTTTACAGCAGAAGGTCCAGCGGCAGAGTGCTGAAACATGGCCGTATTCCGGTTCTCTCGCACCTCTGTCGAAGTGGGAGAAGCACCTTGCTACCTTATTGGTCAGCCACATTTCAGGCGCTCAAAGCTCTGGTACCTTTCATCTCTTTGGTCCCACCAAAGGTGGCCAAAGGATCGACTCAAAGATGATCATATATCCATATTCACTATCTGCGGTTAGCAGACGACCATACATTCATTCATTTCACAGATCTCACCAAACTGGATGTAGGGATTTACTTTGTGGGAGTGCACATGCGATCAATTAAATAAATAAATTGTCATTCTTTCCCACACTGGTATCCGGCTTCGCTGCATTAATTGAAATTGAGTTATTTTTTTACACAAAAAATGTGTTGTTCTGACAAGAATAATGAAGTATTTTGTACCCATTTTCAATGTCGGGCGGTACTGTACCCTTTCACCACCAGCTACCCATGCAGAAAAAAATGGCACGGTACTATCCTTGCAATGCGAGGGTAGTTCCGAACATTTTTTTAAGAAAACTGTATTAGAACAAACGTAGCAAGTTATCAAAATACCCAGTAGGAGACCTTAGCCCTGGTGACCTCAAATTGACGACCAAATGTTGTTACTTTACCAAATTATGACAGTTGTTGCATTATTGTACTCTCCACAATCCGGAGTAACGTACACATACAAATTTACAACAATCCACATGACAAATAAAACATTATATCATACAAATAAAAAATAATGGTGAGATAAAAATTGGCTTAGTTACCGGGATCTCCGTTATTTTTAGGAGTAATCCAAACTTCAATAATTCTAAAACAAATGAAAAATAATAATTGTACTCATGAAATTTTAAATAGCTCACCGTCCAAACACAGAACAAGTAATCTGACATTCATAAATTGCGTTGTAATAATCTTTACACGGCAATGTCTAAATACAAAACAAAATCAGCAAAAGAAAAAATTTCGTACACTAGCTACACGTAGAATGTCAGGCTCCATACCATTACTCTAAAATATACCTCAAACCTAAAGAGAAATAAAACTGAGAAGAAAAACAATGAAATATACAAGTTACATACTGGTTACGTAATATAGTTCGTCTAAGACATCATGTCGTACCTCATTAACTGTCATCACCTAAGCAATTGCTACAACTACTCGACAGTGAGTTTAACCTCAACCTTATCCACCAGTACAAATACCTGCTGCTGAGCCAGTCAGTCGATCAACTGTGATCAATACATGCAGTAAATGGTTTAGCAATAAGTGCTTGAATCCACCAGTAGCTCTCTTATCTTACTCTACTGCTTATTTCTCTGTTGTCACACATTTAGACGACAAGAACTTGCATTTTTTTTTACTAGCCTTCGTTACAATTTAATGTGAAATATCACCACTGTGATAATAAAATAAGTGGCTTCAGTCAACACACCAACAAGATCATTACTGTCCACGACATCAAAATGCATCAATTAATTCCGATATTTGTTGTGCAATGCAAACCCTTGTCCCCTGTGACAACCTTACTGATGAATGCTACAAGAGCCGCTACGTTAGTATTACGCCACTGGCTAATAATTAAAGCATTTCTAATAAACATGCTACGTGAACTTGATAACCCAGAACAAACCAAAAAACAAACACTAACTATTCTAAACACAAATGTTAATGAAATACAATTACACTTGCTGTCCCTTCAGGAATGAAACATATAAAAAAAAAAATACACAATTACAAATACATTATTCCCTATCTTGCGAGTCACACGGAAACATTTCATTCTGTGATTTTCTTGGGGTCAAAAAAATTGCTGATAGTTTTCCTAGAAACACTGTCTCGGTGTCAAAGCTCTCCCATGGTTACCCGGACGAAAGTCTTTGAGTCACTCAAATCGGCATTTTGAACACGCACTGAACAGTAAACTGTATCTCACATTAAACACAAATGTCATAGTCACTCTCAGAGTACCATCCACACGAATCTGTTCGTCCAAAAAAAATGGCCCTACAACTACTATTGCCCACGGTTCTGTCCTTTCAGTTCATGGTGTAATTAAAAGTCGTAAGTTCCAACAAACAGCACTTATTCCCGCACCAATTAAAGAAATGTCTCCTATTACAAGTGCAAATGTCAATGTCCCACTCTAGTTTCTTGTGTTCATACAATAATTAGTCACCAAACGACAACTGTCCTCTTCAAGAATACCAAGCGTCCCACATGCAATTCACAAAGCACACTTTACAAGTCACTGCCAAAAGTTTATGGACCCCACCATTCAGTGGTCGAGACAAAACAAAACGATCGTCCTGTCTGCTAAAGACAAAATCTTTTCCACCACTCACAATGTGGAAACACCAGTCCCTCACTTTCCACCTTATGGAGACATACGAGCAGTCATCTTGTTTCACGGCTCCACAGTCCAGTAATAGTTAATAGTTGCTGGTAACAAATGCCCGCCGGGCTCTGCCGCGCGTCGTCCATTCTGCCGTGGCGCCGCTGCGCACCCCGTTGAGCGGAAGAAACCACCCGCTGTTGCCTCCGTGGGATACTTTCCCCAGTCGTAAGGGTGGCGGAACTTATGAATGGCCAGTGGTACGTGCGTGTCGCCCCAGGCCGTTGACCTGCTGTAGCGGGCGCGTGGAGTGTACGTCGACCGGCAGTGGAGTGGGGAGTGCCGCGGCTCTGTCGCCTGTCGCCATGGCGACGTCAGCTCGGCCCGTTAGCGGTATGGGCGTTACGACACCCAATTAGCCAGACCTTCCGTGCATCTCGCAACATTACAGACAAAAGGATATTCCTACATTATTTAAATACTCATTGATTACATGTATGATCTATTAGATACATTGGTAAAATAAGAATCTTTGTTCTAAAAAACATAAAATTATACACCCTAGTTTTCTACCCATACAACATCAACACTTATCCATCCCTTTTCTATAGACAGCGCACACTCGTGCTATTCATTGTACCTGTCGTCCCTCATACAAAACATGAAAGTGTAAAAAAAAACAAAAGGAATAATAAGCAATCTATACTGCTCATAATTACAATATCAAATAGTAGGCTACTCTAACATCCTATCATAGTGAAGATATTAGAAACTGTTTATTCTAAAACTACAATATACAATGAACTTTTGTGCTTGTGACAGACTGAAATTATAACCCCTTGAAAGTGTTCTAAGAAAAAACGAGAAAATAATCTACACAGCTCACTATTACCTACCACATGTTATTAAATATTAAACTACTTTAACATCGTAACACAATAAACGTTTTAGAAACTCGTGACTCTAAATCTACAACGTACAATGCACCTTTGTGCTTGTGACAGACTGAAATCAGTATCTCTTTACATATTTTACATTTTATTATATATAACAACATTTCTAGGACATATATGAACCATCCACATGATGTCAGATCCTGACCTGCCATCGAGGTTCATCGAAATCAAACAATACACAATAATGTTTTAGTTATGGATCGTTAGCATCCCCTTTACAGGAGTGTGCGCATTGATCACACTACTCTACGACTCTCACTCACCAGACATCACATTTTCCTTCTCATTCAATCCATTAATACACTAACAGAATAGGTCTAGAAGTCAGCTAACCTTAACACCACCACACTCACGACAACATACCATACCTTTGCTCCCTTATACTCAACCACATAACACATGAAGCTGCTTCGGAGATAGCTTTCCAGTCTCCGAATTCGTCCTTTCACTCTGGCACCTCTCTCCATCAGCTTACCTCCGCATTCGCTTTACCCATTAATCATTCTGCTCAACACCAACTTAGAATTGCGACATTTCATCTAAGAACAAAAAATACACAAATTATTCAACCTGCAACATAACTGTACACATTCTTGGTACCGTTTTGATTAGTTATACTGGTACCAGGCTTCAACAACAAAAAATATTATTTTTGCCAAATCGCAGTTGTTATGCTAAGAATTAGATCTACACTTATATTACATCTTACGTCAGTATTCTACAACGTTCACCATCTGGATCTCATACTCCCTTTATGTCCTTTCACATTGTGCAGTTGTCCTCATCTCTTCATTCGTATTTCGGCTCTCCGTCCGTCCATTACTCCATCATTTCCTGGTCTTCCTTCACCATTGGCATCAATCTCTATTGCAGCATACACAGGCCTCTCTGTAACATACATCTAAGACATCTCCACATTATTCAATTCTATTTACCACTGTTTCATCACGTCGAATCTCTCTTTATTAATCACACTGCTTCACGTCGCTTTTCTCCTCATATACCACCTTTATCCACTACTATTTATCATGTCGCTTCTCTATCTACCATCTTAAACAACTCATTAATCATCACGTCGTTTCTGCTTGATCCTTATTCATATGACAAAAAAATACGTACATACACCACTCTGTCAACTCCTGTTCATGACTCATTCGACCAGTCTATTCCGTCACACTTCCTGACATCCCGCCTGAAAATTCTTATGTTCGATTTCACCCTGCACAAAGTTACACACCACAAATAAATACACTGACTATCTACCATAAATTGCCTACCTTAGATCTATCCTTAACTTTTCCATAATTTGATGTTAGAAATGTGATGAAGCCCACGAGATTGTTTTCCCTTGATCGTCTCAATCAGTACAGCATTTTCATGGACAATCCGCCTCACTCTGAATGGTCCACTATACACCGTAAAGAATTTGCTAGTTAGGAATCTGTGCTTACACGAAAATTAAATGTGTGCCAAGAATATACAAGCTGGGAGAATTGGGCAGCCCATGTGTTAGAAACTTAGGTGCTAGTGGCCTCTTTCACTAACACCAGATTCCGAACAACCATACACAGCACTTCATTATAACTGTCACCACGACAATGACATACTATAGATCAGATGACATCTAATTTAAAAACTTCGATCACAATGTTTACCTCTTACATTACGTGTTTAGCACCTGCCATAGTCAAATCGCACTAATTAAACTGGACTCATTGGCATTATTACATAACATTTTAGCAACTGGTTTCTTTGAGAAAACAGACCTTTTACTTTACTGTTCGAAATAAAAGTTTGCAAATTTTGCTGAGATACCTGCCTAACAGATGCCATTGCTGGTGTTTTATTCTCTGATCAGAAGTATGGTATTTGCATTCCTACATATTAGTAGAGTTTGTCTGCTACATAGACAATTTTCAGTGCCAGCTGCATGTGTTTTAGAGCAAGATGCTAAGGGCTGATATGTTGGATTAGTTTCTCCTATCCTTCAATCAATTATGACAAGAATGAAATGCCCGGATTCCATGCTCTCCTGCCATTCTCATAGTTTCTGCCGTTCCTATCCTCGACACTAACTGACCTATGAGTCGTGTCTCCATTCACGATATTGCTCTCATTACCCAATTCTTGTAACAAGTGCTGAAATGACGCAGAATCGCCTACGCCTCTGCCTGCTATCGCTATATCTCTCCACAATTTCACTGGAAACCTCGTTATACAGATCCTAATGAGCTCCCCAGTTTCGTATGGCACATCCAAATACCTGTTTCGTCTGAGCATTTCCTGATAGCACGACACTGGATCTCTTATACCACCTTCGTTACAATTTGGCATCATCAATATGCTTTGCTTAACCTGGTCCTTCTTACTTTTCGACCAGAATTCATTTAAATAGCTACTACAGTCTTTAAGGTCTTCCTGCATTTTCGCTCTAGCCTCGTCCCTCAAATAGTTATACACAAACTTCGTTTTGAGGAGCAGTCCCCACGATGAAGGTAATGAATCGTGAAATTGAGACCGCCTTGGACTATACCCAGTTGGGTCTGCCACCTGTTTTATCTGACACAAGCGTTCTTCTGACTCTCTGAATTCGTCTTGCTCTTTCTGCCTACTTTCGCTTTTTGAGTTTATCTCACTCTCCCTCTGCAATCCACCTGGTGGTGTGTCACCTTCGCTACTGCACGCTAATTGCAACTGTGCTAGTTCTTCACTATGTTTCCTACTTATTTCTAATTGTGCCTCTTTAAACTGTAATGGTGGTTGTATCTCCTCCTGATCGGCATAAACCTCTCGCTGCGTACTGTCAGAACCTGTCTCGCCTCTTGTACTGATCTTTTCTGCATCTGCACTAATCGTATTCATTCTGACCACTACCTCTTTTATTCGCTCATCCGGCAACACGTCTCTTCGCTCAGTAGTATCACTCTCTATTGCAAATCCTTGTACCTCCAAATTATTAGCTCTTTCTTTCACGACGTCACATACTTGCTTCAACGCACCCAGATTCTTCTCCCCCTCATCTTACCGATTATTAACTGCGGGCAGACGCTCCTCGATAACTGCGTGTAGCTTTCTCATTGCCTCTTTATTTCCCTTATCCATTGTCTCCAATTTTTCCGTATTTGCTTCCAATTTTTCCTTAGTTGCTTCAAATCTTTCCTTATTCTCCCTATCTCTCTCCTTATTATCTCTATTGATTGCTTCTAATCTTTCGTTATTTGCTTCCAATCCTTTCTTCATCGCTTCTAATCTTTCGTTATTTGCTTCCAATCCTTTCTTAGTTTCCCTATTCATCGCTTGTAAAAACTGTAGTATTACATCGTTATTTGTTACTTTCGACGCACTCACCTCGTTCGCCTGAGAAACCGTAGCTTCGCTAAGGGTAGCTGCACTTTCTCTGCATACCTGACCTAGTCCCTGCTCGCCCGCGTCGTCGGGAAAAGCCTGCGTTTGTGGACAAAGCCTGCCGCACAAAGCATCACCCAGCAGCGGTCCACTGAACAATTCAGCCCCTTCGGAGTGTTTGTCTTTCTCGCTCATTAACCCATGCTCAACAGCTACTTCCTGCTGCACTGCTACGTTCACGCCAGAATCGCTATTCTCCATTGTGGCTATGTTTTTCGACTGCGACCTAGTTACTACGGACATTACGCAAAAAAAATTATACCACGATCTTCCAGCCTTGGACGATATAGCAATTAATTACATAAAAAAATAAATAAAAGATAAAAGATCCTCACCAATCCAGAAAGAAATTGCAAACAGAAAAAATTTTACTTCTTAGCGCTATCACAATATATTCCATCAAAAAAAAATCTTAACAGCAAACCCTAACAACAAAATATCCTAACAAAGAAATCCTGGCAGGGTCGAAATTATGAGAGGCACCCACTTGCCTTTCTCATACTGTGGCATCAAGCAGTCAGGCCTGCAAGATGAGTGGCTTGCCAAGCGAGTGGATTCTTCCTTAATTTATCGAGTAACATGAATTCTCGTATCTTACTATTTAGTTACAAATTATCCTCCTGTATGAATAACACGCAACGGAAACACGCATCTGACTATCAGTGATTTATAGAACTCCGACTGTACACTACGCACTGGCAATACCACATTTACTTTTTGTCTTTGATTTAACGGCTTTTATATAAATTCGGGACGTTATGACAACATACAATTTAATGAAAAAGGCCACCAATCTCTTTCTTTTCACTAGCTGATTTATTCCTAAACACACAAATTCTACAACCTACAACAATATCACATGAGAAATTTCGCCCAGTGGGCATGGCTTTACATTAGTGAATCTCTATACTATGGTCTCGTAATCTATTTACCGCAACAGTGCACTTTCTGGATAGGATGGTGGATCTTTTATTATATCTCACTCTTCGACTCTCACAATCATCCTCACGAAACTTTCCTCCAGATCGAGCGATACAGAAGGAACAAGCATAACCCACAAATCTTTTGAAACTACCTAGCTACTGTCCCATGCTAAACACACATACCCAAATTACATGACATACACCACACAACAATATGAAATACTACACAAAGAATGGTTACAACATTATCACTTTCAGCTTTCCCACTTCAGTTAATATTGATCCCAGTTTCACACGACACTGCCCCACTTTGTAATTCTACTTTCCTACTGTGAACTCTGGAGATAAACGCACGTCTTCCTGTGCAATGCAAGCCAAGTGGCGTTGGTGGATAGACGGCCGACTCACCTTGATTCTCTCTCAGAGTTTAAATCTAGCGTCACACGGAATGATATTTCTTAAATATTTCAACTTATGATACACACGCTATTTCTTAAATATTTCAGCTTATTGTACACACGCTAGTAATTCAGCTTAACTTAAGCACACGGAAGTATCTCAACTTATAACTACACGTGGTGTCATTGTGACCGTTGGTTTACTACAATCCCCTTAAAATTACCTGCCTGACATTTAATTCTCCCCACAAAAGTTCCTGAGAAAGAGAAATTATTAATTCTAACTACTCTTAAATATTCCACATGCATACCATGCCTCCACTCTTTCATTATGGAGCACAACAAAAAACAGGTCTTTACAGCAGAAGGTCCAGCGGCAGAGTGCTGAAACATGGCCGTATTCCGGTTCTCTCGCACCTCTGTCGAAGTGGGAGAAGCACCTTGCTACCTTATTGGTCAGCCACATTTCAGGCGCTCAAAGCTCTGGTACCTTTCATCTCTTTGGTCCCACCAAAGGTGGCCAAAGGATCGACTCAAAGATGATCATATATCCACATTCACTATCTGCGGTTAGCAGATGACCATACATTCATTCATTTCACAGATCTTACCAAACTGGATGTAGGGATTTACTTTGTGGGAGTGCACATGCGATCAATTAAATAAATAAATTGTCATTCTTTCCCACACTGGTATCCGGCTTCGCTGCATTAATTGAAATTGAGTTATTTTTTTACACAAAAAATGTGTTGTTCTGACAAGAATAATGAAGTATTTTGTACCCATTTTCAATGTCGGGCGGTACTGTACCTTTTCAAGATGAAAAATAAGGGAAAAACAACGCATTAACATCGATAGATATGGCTTTGTATGTGGTGAATATGCTGACATACACACTGATGAGCCAAAGCCGGCCGCGGTGGTCTCGCGGTTCTAGGCGCGCAGTCAGGAACCGTGCGACTGCTACGGTCGCAGGTTCGAATCCTGCCTCGGGCATGGATGTTTGTGATGTCCTTAGGTTAGTTAGGTTTAAGTAGTTCTAAGTTCTAGGGGACTAATGACCACAGCAGTCGAGTCCCATAGTGCTCAGAGCCATTTGAACCATTTGATGAGCCAAAACGTTATGCCCACTGCCCATAGCGACACTGAAAGCCGACTACTGGCGCTGCTGACACGTGACACGTAAGGAAGATGATTATGAGTCCCTACTCCGAGGAGCGTAGGGGACGATGCGGGAGGCCCGCACCACTGGTTAGCCAAGGTCCTAGCGGAGGTGGTCTGCCATTGCCTTCCTCCGGCCGTAATGGGGATGAATGATGATGATGAAGACGACACAACACCCAGTCATCTCGAGGCAGGGAAAATCCCTGACCCCGCCGGGAATCGAACCCGGGACCCCGTACGCGGGAATTGAGAACGTTACCGCAAGACCTAGAGCTGCGGACGGTAAGGAAGATACACCGCGCAAAATAATTACAGGGTCACTTTTCCAAAACCCCGTCTTTTTTCCCCACTGCCTCGCTGAAGTTTGAAATTTGGCTCGAAGGTGCCTACAATCCTCGTCTGCAACGGTACGACAGCATGGTACACTGTGACATTACTCTGTAGCTCTTCGGCGCTTCAGATAACCAGGTGTTAACAGATGGGGAAAATAAGGCCAGAGATCAGAAGTTGACGTGAGGTCTAACGTGGGAAAATGATGACACGTTGGCACAAATTTCACCACAATTCTGCACAACGCCACTGTTGAGGTGTCACACGACGAGAAGGCCGTCACTCCCCCTCTAACGCATATTTCACCTCTTTTTCTTGACGCCTCCGCAATGGAGGTCTGAACGGCGACGCCCAGAGTTGAAACACGAGTTTATAGTCATGAGTGGCCAAGAAGAACTTTCCAGACTCACCACTGCTCGGAATCCACACTAGAAAACCTCACGAGGTGGCATAAAGAGCATCAATGAAACCACTTTTTCCCTTGGAGCGTTCATTTCCACACATTTCGCGGTCGAAAACTGCAATTTGCAGTGCGAAGCCCAGCAGAGAGACTTTCTTTTCAACTTTTGAAACTGCTGATACCCCCGGACGATTCAAACATTCTCTAAACACATCGTGGTGCTGCAGACTTTGTGAGTGCCATCTGACCCCTGATGGTAGCACGACCGCCTTACTTTTTTTCCCCATTAATTTGGACAACATTGTCTATAGAGTGCAGCGATCTGGTGCTGTATTTAGGTTAAAATCAACAGTCGAGATTGCAGTAATATTTGATTATTTACCGGTTTCGGCTCATGCTAAAACCATCCTCTGAATTTTTGGGCCCCTATGGCTGGTGCTGGGGGTTCCTCGGTTTTCTCGTGATACCACAACTGATGATGGCTTTAACATCAGCTGAAACCGGTAAATAAACAAATATTGTTGCGATATTGACTGCTGATTTAACCTGAATTTTTTTCTTTGGTGTACAGTTTGGAACCAGTTGGGATTGATCAAAACCATCGTCAAAATTTGAGCGTGATCCGAAGCTGTAACAAACATATCAACATTTGGCTGGAGGTCCATTAGAAGTGGAGACAGATATTTTGCTGAGCATTCCATTCAGATTATATTCCGAAATATTTTTGTCCCTGTC
The DNA here is from genome assembly GCF_023898315.1 of Schistocerca nitens. NCBI lineage: Eukaryota > Metazoa > Arthropoda > Insecta > Orthoptera > Acrididae > Schistocerca > Schistocerca nitens. The sequence continues at coordinate 543,285,286 of NC_064619.1, read as the reverse complement.
TCGGCACATTAATTTACGCTATTTTGTCATACGTATCTTGTAAATCTAAGTAATCTCAGTTACACTGAAGCGCCAAGGAAACTGGAATACGCATGCCTATTCAAATACAGAGATATATAAACAGACAGAATATAATGCAGCGGTCGGCAACGCCTATATAAGACAACAAGTATCTCGCGCAGTTGTTAGATCGGTTAACGCTGCAGGTTTTTCAAGATGTTATAGCCGGCGCACGAGCGTTGGGACACAGCATCTCTGAGGTAGCGATGAACTGGGGATTTTCCCTTATGACCACTTCACCAATGTACAGCGAACATCAGGCTCCCGGTAAAACATCAAATCTCTGACTTCGCTGGGTTCAGAATAAGATCCTGCAAGAACGGAACTAGCGACGACTGAAGAGAGTCGTTCAACTTGACAGAAATGCGACCCTTCCACAAATTGCTGCGATTTCAATGCTGGGCCATCAACAAGTGTCAGCGTGCGAACCATTTAACGAACTATCATCGATATGGGCTTTCGGAACCGAAGGTCCAGTCGTGTACCCTCGATGACTGATCGACATAAAGCTTTACGCCTCGCCGGGGCCTGTCAACACTGACACTGGACTGTTGATGACTGGAATCATGTATCCTGATCGGACGAGTCCCGTTTCTAATGGTATCGAGCGGATGGACGTACAACGTTGTGGAGATAACCTCATGAATCCAGGGGCTCTGAATGTCAGCAGTGGATTGTTAAAGCTGATGGAGGCCCTGTAATGGCGTGGGGCGAGTGCAGTTGGTGTGATATGGGTCCCCTGATGCGTCTAGATACGACCCGAACAGTAACACGTACGTAAGCATGCCACTCGTGTCTGATCACGTGCATGTATTCATGTCCATTGTGCATTCCGTCGGATTTGAGCGATTCCAGAAAGACAGTGCGGCACCCCACACGTCCAGAACGGCTCCAGGAACGCTCTTCTGAGGTTAAACACTTCTGCTGGCCACCAAACTCGCCAGACATGAACATTATTAAGCATATCTGGGATGTCTTGGAACGTACTGTCCGGAAGAGATCTCCACCTCCTCTTACTCTTACGGATTTGTGGACAGCCCTGTACAGTCCATGGTGTCATTTCCCCCCAGCACAACCTCAAACAGTAGTCGAGTCTATGTCACGTCTTGTTGCGGCACTTGTGCGTGGTCTGGGGGGCCCTACACAATATTAGATAGGTGTACTAGTTTCTTTGACTCATCAGTGTATATCTGTACTTAGATGTTGTGAGAATATATCCTTATCTGGAATGTGGAGCACTAGAACACACATATCATTACATCACACTTTTTCATTCAGTATGTTACACGCTAAAGATCTTTAATTGCTAAGATAATACATGCTTTCACTTTTAAGATAATTCATACTGCACTAATACAGACCTTTTTTGTACATCCATATTTCCATTATGGTTCATGGTATCCAGTATGATCTTTCAGCATTTATAAACTTATTCTATAGTACTCAACTTTTCTTTTTAACTATTAAAGAATTTCACATTAATGCTTTTAACTAGTTGTGATGTGTTGTACCAGTGACGAAACTTTCAAGCACTTCACGTATGTCCGTTTCACTTACGTTTTAAGCAGCATCAATATATTACTATGCCTTAATATGGATGACTATTACTGATTCATAATAATGAAGTTACATATTCATTGTATCCTTTTCGAGAGTCTCGCCCAGTCTAGCTTCATAGAAGGATTTATATGTGCTGCAAACCATTTCTTATATGCCCGATCGTGTGTGTTTATCTTACTGTGCATGTATGCTGTGTCTGAATGTTTCTTGCAGTTCGTTTTGTGTTGTGTACGTGATCCTGATGTTGTATGGTCTCAGTAGACTAGTTTTCTGTTGGACAGTTTACTGATGAGTTGTATGCAGGCAGTGAGTTGCTGTACGATGTTTTGTACAGCATTTTGGTTCTAGTTGTTTTTCTTTTCTTTGCAAGACTGTCAACAAGTGTGTCAGCCTAGTTATTTCTTGCAGCTGTTTGTTTAATCAAGCTTCGCATGTTCACAAAGTAATTTGGCAGATCACTAAATGAATACAAGAGTCACAAAGCTCTTGTCATTAGACATGTATACCAAGGGTTTACTTTTAACAACGGTAAACAGTGGGACGCCTTACCAGTGGTCAAGCTCTTAAAATAATAAATGTCGTGTGACTGGGGCCTCCCGTAGGGTAGACCGGATGCAAGTCTCTCGATTTGACGCCACTTCGGCGACTTGCGCTTCAATAGGGATGAAATGATGATAAGGACAACACAACACTCCGAGGAGAAAATCTCCAACCCAGCCGGGAATCTAACCCGGGCCCTTAGGATTGACATTCTGTCGCGCTGACCACTCAGCTACCGGGGGCGGACGGTTCTTAAAATTACCAAATATGCAGCAACCAGTCGCAAAAGTGAGTAAATAAAACACAATTTTGCGACTGGTTGCTGCATATTTGGTAATTTTATGGTTTACGGTCGCTGCATGACTTTGGGAACCACATGGAGCCCTCCATTCATAAGTTCTTAAAATGATATACTGCACGTTTATTGTGGTGGAAATAAAGGTATAACACATTCCTCGGCTACGTAAGAAGCGGCCAGAGCCGAATCAATCAGAGACAGTGCTTAGTGCGGCTGCGGACTGTCGGAAGCGGCTGTTACTCTCTCGCCAGCTATTTGTCTTCGTCAAAGCAGCGGAGGGAAGTCAGCGAGAAGGCACCCCGCACGGCGATCGAGGTCGGCCACGGAGCTCCTAATCCTCGCAGGCGGCCGGCGGCCCATTGTGCCGTCACTTTTGCCGGAGCCACCAGCAGGCCCGAAGGACTGCCTTTCACCGAAGCTCTTTCGGTCGTAAAGAAAAGGGATGCAACGTTTGTGACTTTCGCCATCTGAGTCGACTCAGCTGCAACTTGTTCAGAAGAACAGTGGTTAGTTGGGACTTGCAAAGAAGAAGATTAGCAGGAATTTAATGCTCATCAGTAAGGATTTCTAACACATCGGAACTTTTGTCTTTGCAAAAATTATAGCGATCCGGAACAGGGTGATGATAAGGTTTCTGCAGTCAGCATAAATACACTACTGGCCATTAAAATTGCTACACCACGAAGATGACGTGCTACAGACGCGAAATTTAACCGACAGGAAGAAGATGCTGTGATATGCAAATGATTAGCTTTTCAGAGCATTCACACAAGGTTGGCGCCGGTGGCGGCACCTACAACGTGCTGACATGAGGAAAGTTTCCAATCGATTTCCTGGTGAAACGTTTTTGTGATGCCTCGTGTAAGGACGAGAAATGCGTACCATCACGTTTCCGACTTTGATAAAGATCGGATTGAAGCCTATAGCGATTGCGGTTTATCGTATCGCGACATTGGTGCTCGCGTTGGTCGAGATCCAATGACTGTTAGCAGAATATAGAATCGGTGGGTTCAGGAGGGTAATACGGAACGCTGTGCTGGATCCCAACGGCCTCGTATCACTAGCAGTCGACATGACAGGCATCTCATCCGCATGGCTGTAACGGATCGTGCAGCCACGTCTCGATCCCTGAGTCAACAGATGGGGACGTTTGCAAGACAACAACCATCTGCACGAACAGTTCTACGACGTGTGCAGCTGCATGGACTATCAGCTCGGAGACGATGGCTGCGGTTACCCATGACAGGCATCACAAACAGGAGCGCCTGTGATTGTGTACTCAACGACGAACCTGGGTGCACGAATGGCAAAACGTCATTTTTTCGGATGAACCCAGGTTCTGTTTACAGCGTTATGATGGTCGCATTCGTGTTTGGCGACATCGCGGTGAACGCACATTGGAAGCGTGTATTCGTCATCGCCATACAGGCGTATCACCCGGCGTGATGGTATGGGGTACCATTGGTTACACGTCTCGGGCATCGCTTGTTCGCATTGACGGCACTTTGAACAGTGGACGTTACATTCCAGATGTGTTACGTTCCGTGGCTCTACCCTTCATTCGATCCCTGCGAAACACTACATTTCAGCAGGATAATGTACGACCGCATGTAGCAGGTCCTGTACGGGTCTTTCTGGATACAGAAAATGTTTCACTGCTGCCCTTGCCAGCATATTCTCCAGGTCCCTCACCAACAGAAAACGTCTGGTCAATGGTTTCCGAGCAACTGGCTCGTCACAATACGCCAGTCACTACTCTTGATGAACTGTGGTACCGTGTTGAAGCTGCATGGGCAGCTGTACCGGTACATGCCATCCAAGCTCTGTTTGACTCAATACCCAGGCGTATCAAGGCCTTTATTACGGCCAGAGGTGGTTGTTCTGGGTACTGATTTCTCAGGATCTATGCACCCAAATTGCGTGAAAGTGTAATCACATGTCAGTTCTAGTATAATATATTTGTCGAATGACTCATCTGCATTTCTTCTTGGTGTAGCAATTTTAATGGCCAGTAGTGTAATTACAGTGCCGTTGTTTTTAAGCCATAGTAACATGGTTGCTGCAGTGGTGTAAATTAACATGTTTCACTTAGTTTTGCTTCAGATCTGAAAGTATAATTCCTGCTATTCAACATTTGGAGAGCAGCGTTTAACCGAAGTAAAATATGAACTTTTGAATACCATTCGTTGTTGAAGAAGATTGTGTATTAACTTTGCGTGTGACAAGCCGTGAACTATCTTTACGAATCAGTAAATATTTTTGTGTTTGGTAATTACGCTTATTTAATTTTTTTATTTCTAAAAATTGTTTTATTAGTTTAATTTTCAAACTTCAGTACAGCATGTCTTAACACCAGACTTGTATCACAGGATTAGTTTTACGTTCAATACTATGCACAGGGATATTTACAGCTTCCCGCTTGTTCGCTTATGAGGTACTGACAAACATTAGATTCATTTCTGTAAATACAGTTTCAGGCCTAATTTTCTGAAAATTTCCACAATGTACCATTTGATAAAATTTCTCACGCTGTAAAATAGGATAGCACACTAGGCGCTGAAGCGTAATGGATGAAGAAAATGTCAGTTAATGATTCCAACACAAAAAATAACATTCTCTTCATAGGTTCATATTTTACTTGTATAGTCATATTGTAAATTTTCGATGGAAGCTGAGCCGTGCGTGGCTCGCGCTGGTACCATCTATTATTTTACATCCTTTTTTTTCTTCGATATGTTAGTTTCAATATCTTTTATCACTGAGTTGCTGCTTTGTCTGTCCGTCAGTGGCAGCAGCAGTGCCTATCGATATAGCCCGCACATGTTGTCTTTGCTGCACTGCAATTACTTCCCGGTTGTCGTCTGTCGTGGAGTGAGTTGGAACGTGCCAGGAGGGCAGCTCAGACCTGCCAGTCATGGAGTTGGAACGGGGCACTAGTTCAGTTGGCTTGGAGCAGCAGTGAGGCCTGGATTTCCATGGCTCGCCCGACCGTTGCCACCACGCACCATTTGAGCCAGTGACGTCCTACTGGACGACGTGAATTGGCTCGCCGATCGCTTATGGGTTGGCTGTGTGTGTATATCGACTCCCGATTTTTCTTCGTGATTGCACAGCCAGTGCTGAGTGTCGTTCAAGTCATCGTGCAAGTGTTTGTCAAACTGTGTGTGTAGTTGGTGTCATTTCCACTGACAACGTGTTTTAAATTTTCCAGCATACTGGCAGTGAGTCGGTCGGTTGGAGCGGATCAGCAAGCAAGTCTCTGCGCGGCGCAGTCGGCTGGGCCCGCTAGCGGTCTCTATGCAGTGTCGGAGCATGTGGGGGCTGTTCCAAGTGCTACGAGGTTCGTGGCTCATAGACCCAGGACATGAAAGTTGAGTGGTGGTTTTATTAACGAAGCTACGTCTGTTCACGTTGTCCCCTTGGTTGGTGGTTCGCTGTTGGCGGTATTCCTGGGAGCAACAGCGAGTGTTCCAGTTGCTGAAGATTTAGCCGCGATGTGGTGGTATTAACTATATTTGTTGATTTGAAATTCAAGTGCACCAGTGGAATTTTCTGCCTTGTGCCCATTAGTGTTCCGGTTACCTGCCCTGGTCGCTGACCTAAATTCAGGGAGTGTCCTTTCCTCACCTGTTGTCGCTGTCCAACATGGCGTGTAGTTTCTGGCAGCTTAATGTATTATTCGTTGTGGGCAGCTACGTCTGCCTTTGGAATTCTCGTATACTGATCGTTGGTTAGCAAGTCATCTTGTCGGTGGGTCCCTGATTGTCTCTTGGTTGTGTTGCCCGCGGATCGAGTATACAGGGTGGTACAAACGTTCGGAAACACCCTCATAAAATTCAAATGAAGTAGCAAACAAGGAAACAGACTCCCTACACACGAGGAACGGGAAGGGGAAAACTTTATAGGCTATGCCACCGACATGGCGGCCATCTTGAAAGCCGCCATCTTGGATTCAACTCCAAAATTTCAAATGGGAATGTGGTCATGTGACATATCGAACAGATAGAGAATTTCATGAGAAAAACAATGCCGTTGTTATTTTAAACATAGCTTTATTCATTCTTGGGTTATAGCCAGTTAAATGTGGCAGCGGTGGGACTGATGACCTCAGAAGTTAAGTCCCATAGTGCTCAGAGCCATTTGAACCATTTGCAATGTAATGTTTGGACAACTAAATAAAGTGTTATGTTCGGAGTGTAACTGACAGCCGTTAATTCTGGCCCCCTTCCACAATTCGTACTACTTGTCCTGTCCTGCGGTTTTAGCAGGACGTCTCAGAAGCTTTATTATAAATGGTTCAAATGGCTCTGAGCACTATGGGACTTAACTTCTGAGGTCATCAGCCTCTAGAACTTAGAACTACTTAAACCTAACTACCCTAAGGACATCACACAGATCCATGCCCGAGGCAGGATTCGAACCTGCGTTCCTCTATAAAATTCTAAGGTTCCAAATCACTGCATTTTGGTCTGATATACGTATAGCCAATCTTGGTTATGTGTTATCCTCATTATTATTTGGTAGTGGTATTAATTATTGCCTGTCCTAACGTTTTTAATAGTTAATATTTCTTTTGTTTAATATTATTATATTTTTATAGCTATTTATTCAGATATACGAAAATGTTGTCCTTTACAAACCGTATGCGTAATCTGAGGTTGCCTGTTTTCATATTTGTGTTATTGTGTATCTTCCACACATGTGTGTGAAATCTTATGGGACTTAACTGCGAAGGTCGTCAGTCCCTAAGCTTACACACTACTTACCCTAAATTATCCTAAGGACAAACACACACACCCATGCCCGAGGGAGGACTCGAACCTCCGCCGAGATCAGCCGCACAGTCTATGACTGTAGCGCCTCAGACCGCTCGGCTAATCCTGCGCGGCGTGTATCTTCCTTTCGTTGCTCTGTTTAACGAGAATTGCCTTTAAATGTTGCAGATATCATATATGGCCAGTTCACTGCATAAACCGTTAAGTTTACCAGCAGGAGGGCGTGCCAAGTTTGGTGACAGAGGCCAGCTCCTAATTCCAAACTGCCTACACTTACATTGTTACTAATTATTTTTAAGTGTCTGTTTGGCATGTGATTAATTACTTGTGTTCAGTGGCGTCAAAGAATTTGCTCTTTAGCATAAATATTTATTGGTCTGGCAACTTTCACTCGCAGCTCCTCACTCTCAACATTTCAAAATGAAATTTGGATATTTGAAAATGTCTATTTAGTATTATTTCCCACTAATTAACGCTTCTTATATTATTTGACGGCTGTCTGACAAATATAAATCGTCATATAAATCTCACATCTCTTATATAACTTCTTCAACTGCCGTCAAGATTGTTAGTTACGACACCAAGGTAACTGATAAATAACTAAAACCATTCCAAAGGTTTTTTAGTACACTGGCTTATTCAATTAATCCGCACGCAACCCACCGAAACAACTCGGCGACTCCAATTCAATCGGCCGGCGTAGCTTATAAGAAAACCAAATCACCGTGGGCGGTGGATCTGCCCTCACGACTCAATACGCCGCAGCCGCTGGCTCCGCTCCTTCGTTGTCCGACTGGTCCTCTTGCCGTCCTGCATACGTACACAGTCCCACGTGACTCTCGCTCGCTGCCGAACCCGGCACACGGGCTGCCGTTAAATCCGCGCCGCCAAAGATGAGCAGAAGACAAATAAGCATCGAAGTTGACTCAAAGATCAAAATGACGATCGATGGAAACTGGCGCCAGAAACGCACCCGCTCACTCAGGTAGGATGAATACACAAAGAAGTGGAATACGGAAGTACTAAGGAATGAAGAAGTGCGCTTAAATTTCTGTGAGGCTACAGACGCTGTTGATATGAATAGCCCAGTAGGTGATTCGGTCAAAGAAAAATGGACATCTTTACAAACGACAATCACAGAAGCTGGAAAGAAAAACGTAGGTACAAAGAAGGTAACTGCGAAGAAACCATGGGTAATAACAGAAATACTTCAGTTGATCGACGAAAGAAGGAAGTACAAAAATGTTCCGGGAAATTCTGGAATAAATACAAGTCACTTAGGAATTAAATAAAAAATAAATAGAAACTGCAGGGAAGCTAAGGCGAAATGGCTGGATGAAAACTGCGAAGAAATCGAAAAAGAAAGATGGAAAGACTCATTCAGCATACAGAAATGTCGAAACAGTGTTTGGTGAAATTAAAACGAAGGGTGGAAACATTTAAAACATTATTAATTCCACTGTTAAATGCAGAGGAGAGTCCAGATAGGTGGAAAGAGTACACTGAATGCCTATCTGAGGGGGAAGACTTGTCTGATGTGACTGAAGAAGAAACAAGAATCGATAGGGAATAGATAGGCGATCCAGTATTAGAATCAGAATTTAAAAGAGCGTTGGAAGACTTAGAAACAGATGAGGCAGTAGCAATACATAACATTCCATCAGAATTTCTAAACTCATTGTGGCAGGTGGCAACAAAACATTATTCACAGTGGCGGGTAGAATGTATGAATCTGGCAATATACCATCTGACTTTCGGAAAATATCACCCACACAATTCCGAAGACTGGGTGAGTTGACTAGTGCAAGAATTATCTCAAATCAACTTAACTGCTCATGCATCTAATTTGCTGACAAGAATAATATATAGAAGAGCGGAAAAGAAAATTGACAATCTGATAGATGATGATCAGTTTGACTTTAGGGAAGGAAAGGTACCAGAGAGGCAATTCCGGCATTGCGGTTGGTAATATAAGCAAGACTAAATAAAAGTCAAGACATGTTCATAGGAATTGTGAACCTGAAAAAAGCTTTCAACAATGTCAAATGGTGCAAGATGTTCGAAAGTCTAAGGAAGGAAAAGATAGGTAGGCTGTAGGGAAAGACGAGTAATATACAATATGTACAAGAACGAGGAGGAAATAATAACAATGGAAGACCAAGAACGAGGTGTTCGGATTACAAAGGGTGTAAAACACGGATGTAGTTTTTCGCCTTCACTGTTCAATCTACACATCGAAGAATCAACGACTGAAGTAAAAGAAAGGTTGAAGAATGGAATTAAAATTCAAGGTGAAGAGATATCAAAGATCAGATTCGCTGATGACATTGCTATCCTCAGTGAAAGTGGAGAATAATTACACGTTCTGTTGACTGGAATGAACATTCTAAAGAGTGCACAACATGGATTGAGAGTAAATCGAGGAAAGACGAAACCAATGAGAAATAGCAGAAATGAGAACAGCGAGAAACTTGACATCAGTAGTGGAGATCACGAAGTAAATGAAGTTAAGGAATTCTGATACATAGGGAGCAAAATAACCCTTGATGGATGGGGTAGGGCGGACATCAAAAGCAGACTAGCGCTGTCAAAAACGGCATTCATGGCCAAGCAAAATCTGCTAGTATCATACATAGGTCTTAATTCGAGGAAGAAATTCTTGAGACGTTTGTAGCACAGCATTATAAGGTAATAAAACACTGACTGTGTCAAAAACGGAACAAAAGAGAATCGAAGCATTTGAGATGGAGTGCAACAGAAGAATGCAGAAAATTAAGTGGGTTAATAAGATAGGTTCACAATTCCTGTGAACATATCTTGATTTTTATTTAGTCTTGCTTCTATTACCAACCGCAATGCCGGAATTGCCTCTCTGGTACCTTTCCATTCCTAAAGTCGAACTGATCATCATCTAACAGAGTCTCAATTTTCTTTTCCATTATTCTATATATTATTGTCCCAAAATACTTGTCTTCGTAGCACAAATGCATCCCTTTTCTCTGAAAATGAAAAATTTCAGAGTGGTACAATCGTCAAATTAGATTCTCTTCAATGTCCTTGATGATCTGTGAATGGAGTTTCACCCCAAGGGAACGAATGTCAACACGTATGATACAGTGGAAACAAATTTCCAAGTTCATTTCTTTATAAATGTGTGACTCATTACGACCTGCCGTATGTTCGTCGGTTCTGTTATACAACGGAAAAACATTATATCAACAGCAGAGGACTTTGCATCGGTCATACGGAAAGCAATGAATGTGCAGAATCGTGGAGCTCTTCTACATTATACCTAAAGTGTGATACAACCTTCACTAGTAGACCCATTGATGACGGTAATACGATTATTGGTCCACCAAGTTCTTTATACCCAATCACTAAAGTTCTTTTTATGTTCTTCTGTCTACAGGTTCAAATAACTTACGACAAACAACGATACTTCAACAGGAACGCGCCATGCCATTTTTCATTTGTCTTTGGATTGGTTGGACGCTGCTCCATGGCAGCAGTCTGATTGCCAATTTCATTCTATAAGTGGCCAGCATTTGGAGAAGTTTGAACGTTTCCCTGGCTCGGAGCTGTTGGCGACGCAGATTTATCCGTGCTAGGGAAAGGTTTAAATTTTTTCACCGACTCCCAAGCGCCTGCAGTGGTTGGTTTTATTAATCGCGTTGAACACGCTGTTTTCAAACTGCCTCCTGGTGTTGCAGAGGAGGCTAGAAGTGAGGCAGGTACTGTGTTGACTGTTGCACGATCACCCAAGAGTAACAGGAGTAATATCACAGCGGATGAGTGGGTTGCTTTACGTTCACTGGAGGTTGATCCGCATGTTGTTATTTCACCTGAGGACAAGGGCAATGCTACAGTTGTTTTTGACAAGTAGGATTACATTCAAAAAATGCACTGTTTACTGTCTGATTCAGCACATCGCAGAATCGATGCTGACTCCACAAAAAGTATAGACAGATAGACTAACACCCTCCTGAAGAAAAGTTCATTATCGCCGGAGTTTCTCAAGAGCCTCATTTCTTACTGTGCTGTTCCCTCTAGGTTACATGGCCTCCACTAGGTCCACAAGGAAGGGGTTACTCTTCCTGCGATTGTAACATTGGTGCTCCGACATGTCGTGTATCAAAACACCTCGCTATGCTGTTGAGCCCCATAGTAGGTCGGTGTGAGTACCAACTTAAGAACTAAGCGGATTTCTTACGTCGGTTGGAGGGAATGCGTTTCAATGGTCGATATTCTAGTAAGTTTTGATGTGGGCTCTCCCTTTGCTCGTGTTCCTCTGTGTGATTCGTTACGATTGGTTGAGTTTATGTTGGGTGATGAATTAACGAACCTCTTTCGACAAGTGTTAACTTCCACTTACTTTTTATTGAATTACCAATACTACGAGCAGAGGGATGGACTTGCGGTGGAAACCCCGTTTGGCAATTTGTTTACGGAAGATTTCGATGAACGTGCCTTGGAGTCGGCGGCTTTGAAACCTGTGTGTTTTTTCTGATATGTAGAAAATACTTCCGTTGTTTGGACTCATGATAGTGGGAATTTGAACAACTTTTTTCAACACCTCAGTTCGGACCACCTCATTAATCGTTTCACGATGAACGTGAAAAACAATGGCTGTCTTCCCTTCCTCGATGTGTTGGCCAGGAGGAAGGTGGATGGTACATTGGGACATGCTGTTTACCGGATGACTACTCACACTGACTTGTATTTGCAGACTGACAGTATCGCCATACGGCTTTACGTAAAGGGGTACTTTGTACCTTGATTCACAGGAACCACGTCATCTCGGGCCGTTACAGTTTGACGGCTTAGTTAGCCCATGTCGAACTCGCCTTTGGTCAGAACAGTTACAGTGATGATAATACTGAGGTGGCACTATGATATAATGTTTCTTTTCTTTACGCAGGGAGCATTGCGAACAGAATTAATCGTATTTTGAGGAAATAAAAGGTGAAATGTCATTTCGGCCACCACCTAAGGTCAGGTTAGTGTTCTTTTAGGTCCCGTAATGGATGATGACGGCTTGCGTAAGGTGGGTGTCTACCTTACTCCTTGAAGTTGTGGCATGTCATATATCGGTCAGACTATCAGGACTGCGGAGAACCGGTGTACTGAGCATAATTGCAATATAGGCTTAACAACAGCCGAGCATTGTAGGACGTTGTCTTGACAGCGGTCATGCTATGGAATACAACACAGAGATTCTGGCATGCACTTCCAATTATTAGGATAGTTTTATTAAGGAAGTTATTGAAATTAAATTACCTAGTAACCTTATAGCTAAATATGGTGGTTTTTATTTATATACTGAATGGCATCCTGCTCTTGAACTTGTCAAAAAACAGAGGGACAGAGTTTATGCTACCTCACCCGTTGCTTATTAATTTCACTGTCGATAACTTCTGACGTCAATCATCTTTGATTTGTGATGGACTAATGTGTTTACAGCATGTGTGTGTGTGTGTGTGTGTGTGTGTGTGTGTGTGTGTGTGTGTGTGTGTGTGTGTTGTCTTTAAGGAGTTTCGGTGAAAACCGAGATATTAAATTCGCTTGCATAGCGCTTACATTCTGCATTTTGCTTTGGAAATGGCAGAGTGTGTTTCTGTCGAAATATCGGCGGTTGTCGACATTGTCACTCGGCTACATCCACTTAAGTTACCTAAACATTGTGTACGCCGAGAGAAACTAAAGTCTCACAAATCTACAGGTGCTCTAAATGACAGTATTCGCCAAACAGTGCAAATTGATTTGAGTTTTTGATGGTTATTTTGCGGATTTCTTATTGCCTGCCTAAAATTTGTTAAGAAATATTTGCCAAATTCATCTTAATAATAGACACAATATATTTCCAAGCGTTTATCTCGGAGATCTTTCAATCTACAAAATATGTGTATGTTTAAAATTATTGTCACTTCGTGGAATATATGCCTTCCTTTCCTCATTACTGTCCAATAACCACGATTCGATCACACGGAGCATCTTCACAGGATTGGACTGAAGAATATTTGGAAAGTAACACATGTGTGCTCCAAGGAAGCATAACTGGACTGCACGTACACTCCTGGAAATGGAAAAAAGAACACATTGACACCGGTGTGTCAGACCCACCATACTTGCTCCGGACACTGCGAGAGGGCTGTACAAGCAATGATCACACGCACGGCACAGCGGACACACCAGGAACCGCGGTGTTGGCCGTCGAATGGCGCTAGCTGCGCAGCATTTGTGCACCGCCGCCGTCAGTGTCAGCCAGTTTGCCGTGGCATACGGAGCTCCATCGCAGTCTTTAACACTGGTAGCATGCCGCGACAGCGTGGACGTGAACCGTATGTGCAGTTGACGGACTTTGAGCGAGGGCGTATAATGGGCATGCGGGAGGCCGGGTGGACGTACCGCCGAATTGCTCAACACGTGGGGCGTGAGGTCTCCACAGTACATCGATGTTGTCGCCAGTGGTCGGCGGAAGGTGCACGTGCCCGTCGACCTGGGACCGGACCGCAGCGACGCACGGATGCACGCCAAGACCGTAGGATCCTACGCAGTGCCGTAGGGGACCGCACCGCCACTTCCCAGCAAATTAGGGACACTGTTGCTCCTGGGGTATCGGCGAGGACCATTCGCAACCGTCTCCATGAAGCTGGGCTACGGTCCCGCACACCGTTAGGCCGTCTTCCGCTCACGCCCCAACATCGTGCAGCCCGCCTCCAGTGGTGTCGCGACAGGCGTGAATGGAGGGACGAATGGAGACGTGTCGTCTTCAGCGATGAGAGCCGCTTCTGCCTTGGTGCCAATGATGGTCGTATGCGTGTTTGGCGCCGTGCAGGTGAGCGCCACAATCAGGACTGCATACGACCGAGGCACACAGGACCAACACCCGGCATCATGGTGTGGGGAGCGATCTCCTACACTGGCCGTACACCACTGGTGATCGTCGAGGGGACACTGAATAGTGCACGGTACATCCAAACCGTCATCGAACCCATCGTTCTACCATTCCTAGACCGGCAAGGGAACTTGCTGTTCCAACAGGACAATCCACGTCCGCATGTATCCCGTGCCACCCAACGTGCTCTAGAAGGTGTAAGTCAACTACCCTGGCCAGCAAGATCTCCGGATCTGTCCCCCATTGAGCATGTTTGGGACTGGATGAAGCGTCGTCTCACGCGGTCTGCACGTCCAGCACGAACGCTGGTCCAACTGAGGCGCCAGGTGGAAATGGCATGGCAAGCCGTTCCACAGGACTACATCCAGCATCTCTACGATCGTCTCCATGGGAGAATAGCAGCCTGCATTGCTGCGAAAGGTGGATATACACTGTACTAGTGCCGACATTGTGCATGCTCTGTTGCCTGTGTCTATGTGCCTGTGGTTCTGTCAGTGTGATCATGTGATGTATCTGACCCCAGGAATGTGTCAATAAAGTTTCCCCTTCCTGGGACAATGAATTCACGGTGCTCTTATTTCAATTTCCAGGAGTGTATTTTCGATACATGTAAAGTATTTATCAGATAGAGTCAGCAACACTATAAGATTCCTCGCTTAAGACGCTGTTATCTATACGGAAGTCGTTATACGATGGCTATGAAGTGCAAAGAGACTGAAACATAATTTCAGTAGGTATAATGAAACGTAACTTTCTTTGAATCTCTATAAATGCTAGACAACGCTTCTAACAGATAGAACGAACAGTTTTCGGACTGAAGCAGGAAAGATAACATACACACTGAACACTAGTGCCGCCAAAGATGACCAAAGTCAGAGCTATCGATAGTGAGACTACGAATTCGCAGGTGAGGTAGCATTGACTCTGTCCCTCTGTTTTTTGACAAGCGACAGAGCCGGATTGCAAACAGAGTTTAAACAAAAACCTCCATCCCTGTTAACGAGGTTGCTCGCTAATTTAATCTCAACTGCCTCCTTAATAACATTGTCCCAATAGCTAGACGGGCATGCCAATATCTCTGTGTTATTATGTAACATGGGGTGAACAGTATCCAAGCAATGTTCGGCAATAGCAGACTACTTGACTGCTGTAATCGTGTGTGCCGTTTATGCTCAGTACATCGGTCCTCCACGGTCCTGATAGTTTGACCAATATATGCCATGCCACAGCTACAAGGAATACGATATACACCCGCCTTACGCAGACCAAGATCATCCTTAACAGAACTCAAATGCGCTATAATTTTAGATGGAGGTCGGAAAACAAATTTCACATCTTATTTTCGTAAAATACGACAGATCTTGTTAGAGGCAGTAGATTTAGGTGTGACTCAGAATTGTCATCAATCAACCGATGTACAGTTGGTCGATAGCGCATCGCACGTTCAATCTATCTATCACGATAACCATTTTGACGAAATGTAACTTCAAGATGGGACAGCTTAGCTGGCAAAGTCTCAGCATCAAAAACGACATGTGCCCTGTGTACCAAGGTACGAAGTAAATCTTCACGCTGAGCCGGATGGTGACAACTAATAGTCTGTAAGTACAAGTCGGTGTGAGTACGTTTCCTGTAACCCGCATGTCCCAATGATCCATCGTCCTTCCTCCTAACCTACACGTCAAGAAAGGGAAGGCAACCATCCTCTTCCACCTCCATCGTAAAACAAATGTTCTGGTGGATCGAATTCAGATGTTGTAGAACGGCATTTAAATTCTCCCTACAATGAGGCCAAACAACAAAGGTATCGTCAACATCTCTAAAGAAACAGGCTGGTTTCAAAGGCGCCGACTGCCCGCATCTCGTGGTCGTGCGGTAGCGTTCTCGCTTCCCACGCCCGGGTTCCCGGGTTCGATTCCCGGCGGGGTCAGGGATTTTCTCTGCCTCGTGGTGGCTGGGTGTTGTGTGCTGTCCTTAGGTTAGTTAGGTTTAAGTAGTTCTAAGTTCTAGGGGACTTGTGACCACAGCAGTTGAGTCCCATAGTGCTCAGAGCCAACCAAAGGCGCCGACTCCAGTGCACCTTCCTCGAAGTCTTCCACAAACAAATTTGCGATCACAAGAGACAACGGACTACCCATAGCAACTCCATCTGTCTGCTCGTAATACTGGTTATTGAATAAAAAGAAAGTGGATGCCAACACATGCCGAAAGAGATTAGTTAATTCAACACCAAACCTAGAATCAATTAACAGCAACGAATGAGACGGAAAAACACGAGTGAAGAGAGAGGCCACATCTAAACTCACTAAAATATCAGAGTCATTCAACCGCAGTCCCTCCAAACGAAGTAAAAAATCAGCTGAGTTCCTGATATGATGTTCACACTGACCTACTTGTGGGCTCAGCAGAGAAGTAAGATGCTTGGATACACGATATGTTGGAGCGACGATGTTACTCACTATAGGACGGAAAGGAACCCCTTCCTTGTGAACCTTCGGAAGGCCACATAACCTCGGGGGAACAGCACTATAGGTGTTGAGACTCCTGACAGTGTCCTGCGACCAGCCACTTTTCTTCAGGAGGCTGTTGGTATTTCTCTCAACACTTTTTGTGGGGTCAGCATCGATTCTGCGATACGCTGAAGCAGATAGTAAACGTTGCATCCTTTTTACATAATCCTGTTTATTTAAAACAGCGGTGGCATTGCCCTTGTCCGCAGGTAAAATAACAATATCAGGATCAACTTTGAGAGAGTGTATAGCAGCCCTCTCTGCTGCTGTTACATTACTCTTGGGTGGACGAGCCCTAGTCAACACACGGCATGCCTCCCTCCTAACCTCCTCTGCAGCGTCAGGAGGTAGTTTGCAAACTGCTGTTCAGTTGAACTAATAAAATCAACTACCGGTAAACTCTTCGGAGTGGCTGCAAAATTTAAACCCTTCCCAAGCACGGACAAGGTTGCGTCGTCAAAAGATTTATGTGTGAGATTTATCACAGAACGTCGAGAAATAACATCAGACTTCGCGCGATGAAAACGTTCAAACTTTACCAAATGCCGGGCAGTGACTGAGTTGTATTCCGAGTCAGCTTGAGTCCATGAGGCACATTCCAACCATTCCCAAGTGAAATCAGACAATTCCGATGCAACCATTAAACGAAAAGGATAAAATTCTTTGGAAACAGAATCTAAACGTCGACGAGTAAAAGCAATCCTTTCACGAACAAGAGCCAAGCCAGCACGTTTCTTGATGCGATTGGCGACAGGAGAAATAATATGGTGCACAACCTTGGCAAATGTTTGGACATAATTTTCATCACGACACCTCAATAAAAACGACAAAGCACACTGCAGTCTAACTCGACAGCTACGAAATTTATCAAAACTTATGAAAACACCGATACATTTCCTCCACATAGAGGTAAACAATATGAGACCTGAGTTTCTCCTGGAGTATACAACTTGCAAATAACTTCTGGGAATTCAGCCAGGTAACATCGGCGCTACGACATACCAGGTAGCTAGGCATCTTGCTTCTCTGCTGAGTCCACAAGTAGGTCAGTGTGAACATCATATCAGGAACTCAGCTGATTTTTTACGTCGTTTGGAGGGGCTGTGGTTGAATGACTCTTACATTTTAGTGAGTTTAGATGTGGTCTCTCTCTTCACTCGTGTTTTTCCGTCTCATTCGTTGCGGTTAATTGATTCTAGGTTTGGTGCTGAATTAACTAATCTCTTTCGGCATTGTTGACATCCACTTACTTTTTATTCAATGACCAGTATTACGAGCAGACAGATGGAGTTGCTATGGGTAGTCCGTTGTCTCTTGTGATTGCAAATTTGTTTATGGAAGACTTAGAGGAACATGCACTGGCGTCGGCGCCTTTGAAACCAGCCTGCTCCTTTAGAGATGTTGACGATACCTTTGTTGTTTAGCCTCATGGTAGGGAGAATTTAAATGCCGTTCTACAACATCTGAATTCGATCCACCAGAACATTTGTTTTACGATGGAGGTGGAAGAGGATGGTTGCCTTCCCTTTCTTGACGTGTTGGTTAGGAGGAAGGACGATGAATCATTGGGACATGCAGTCTACAGGAAACGTACTCACACCGACTTGTACTTACAGGCTAATAGTTGTCACCATCCGGCTCAGCGTGAAGATTTACTTCGTACCTTGGTACACAGGGCACATGTCGTTTTTGATGCTGAGACTTTGCCAGCTAAGCTGTCCCATCTTGAAGTTACATTTCGTCAAAATGGTTATCGTGATAGATAGATTGAACGTGCGCTGCGCTATCGACCAACTGTACATCGGTTGATTGATGACAATTCTGAGTCACACCTAAATCTACTGCCTCTAACAAGATCTGTCGTATTTTACGAAAATAAGATGTGAAATTTGTTTTCCGACCTCCATCTAAAATTATAGCGCATTTGAGTTCTGTTAAGGATGATCTTGGTCTGCGTAAGGCGGGTGTATATCGTATTCCTTGTAGCTGCGGCATGACATATATTGGTCAAACTATCAGGACCGTGGAGGACCGATGTACTGAGCATAAACGGCACACACGATTACAGCAGTCAAGTAGTCTGCTATTGCCGAACATTGCTTGGATACTGTTCACCCCATGTTATATAATAACACAGAGATATTGGCATGCCCGTCTAGCTATTGGGACAATGTTATTACGGAGGCAGTTGAGATTAAATTAGCGAGCAACCTCGTTAACAGGGATGGAGGTTTTTGTTTAAACTCTGTTTGCAATCCGGCTCTGTCGCTTGTCAAAAAACAGAGGGACAGAGTCAATGCTACCTCACCTGCGAATTCGTAGTTTCACTATCGATAGCTCTGACTTTGGTCATCTTTGGAGGCATAGTGTTCAGTTGTATGTTATCTTTCCTGCTTCAGTCCGAAAACCGAAGTTTTAAATTTACTTGTACGTCGCCTGTCCGTTGCAGTTTCCCTTGAAAATGTCGGGGTGTTCTCCCGCCGAAATATCGGCGGTCGCTGAAAGTGTTACCTGTCTGAATTCCCGGTAGTTATTTGAAAGTTGTATACGCCAAGAGAAACTGCTGTCTCTATTGTCTAATAACACTAGTCAACAAATTTAAACATTTTCCTGCATCTGGTTTGTAAATGGGTAGATGTATCTAATTTTGGAGTGCTGAATACCCTGGCAAAATCAGTTTTTCTCTACGACGTCACATTTCCTAGACACACAGCAGAATGAAAAATGGTAATAGCGAAAATTGACACAATTAAGTCAACCAAAAATACACACTCAGAACGTTTGAAATCAACACTATTATATATATATATATATATATATATATATATATATATATATATATATATATATATATATATATGGTGGTCCATTGATCGTGACCGGGCCGAATATCCAACGAAACAAGCGTCAAAGGAAACAACAACAAAGAATGAAACTTGTCTAGCTTGAAGTGGGAAACCAGATGGCGCTATGGTTGGCCCGCTAGATGGCGCTGCCATATATCAAACGGATATCAACTGTGTTTTTTTTAAATAGGACCACCCATTTTATTACATATTCGTGTAGTACGTGAAGAAATAGGAATGTCTTAGTTGGACCACTTATTTCGCTTTGTGATAGATGGCGCTGTAGTAGTCACAAACATATAGCTTAATTTTAGACGAATAGTTGGTAACAGGTAGGTTTTTCAAATTAAAATACAGAACATAGGTACTTTTGAACATTTTATTTCGGTTCTCCCAGTGTGATACATGTACCTTTGTGAACTTATCATCTCTGAGAACGGATGCCGGCCGAAGTGGTTGAGCGGTTCTAGGCGCTACAGTCTGGAACCGCGCGACCGCTACGGTCGCAGGTTCGAATCCTGACTCGGGCATGGATGTGTGTGATGTCCTTAGGATAGTTAGGTTTAAGTAATTCTAAGTTCTAGGGGACTGATGACCTCAGCAGTCAAGTCCCATAGTGCTCAGAGCCATTTGAACCATTTGAGAACAGATGCTGTTACAGCGTGATTACTTGTAAAAACCACATTAATGCAATAAATGCTCAAAATGATGTCCGACAACCTCAACGTATTTGGCAATAAGTGTAACGACATTCCTCTCAACAGCGAGTAGTTCGCCTTCCGTAACGTTCGCACATACATTGACAATGCATGTTGTCAGGTGTTGTCGGTGGATCACGATAGCAAATATCCTTCAACTTTCCCCACAGAAAGAAATCCGGGGACGTCAGATCCGGTGAACTGCGGGCCATTGTATGGTGCTTCGACGATCAATCCACCTGTCATGAAATATGCTATTCAATACGGCTCCAACCGTACGCTACGTATGCGCCGGACATTCATCATGTTGGAAGTACATCGCCATTCTTTCATGCAGTGAAACATCTTGTAGTAACATCGGTAGAACATTACGTACGAAATCAGCATACATTGCACCATTTAGATTGCCATCGATAAAAAGGGGGCCAATTATCCTTCCTCCCATAATGTCACACCATACATTAACCCGCCAAGGTCGTTGATATTCCACTTGTCGCAGCCATCGTGTATTTTCCGTTGCCCAATAGTGCATATTATGCTGGTTTACGTTACCGCTGTTGGTGAATGACGCTTCGACGCTAAAGAGAACGCGTGAAAAAAATCTGTCATCTTCCTCTAATTTCTCTTGTGGCCAGTGGCAGAACTGTACACGACGTTCAAGGTCGTCGCCATGCAATTCCTGGTTAATAGAAATATGGTACGGGTGCAATCGATGTTGATGTAGCATTCTCAACACCGACGTTTTTGAAATTTTCGATTCTCGCGCAATTTGTCTGCTACTGACGTGCGGATTAGCCGCGACAGCAGGAAAAACATCATCATTTGTTGCAGGTCGTGGTTGACGTTTCACATGTGGCTGAACACTTCCTGTTTCCTTAAATAACGTAACTATCCGGCGAACTGTCCGGACACTTGGATGATGTCGTCCCGGATACCGAGCGGCATACATAGCACACGCCCGTTGGGCATTTTGATCAAAATAGCCATACATCAAGACGATATCGACCTTTTCCGCAATTGGTAAACGATCCAGTTTAACACAGGTAATGTATCACGAAGCAAATACCGTCCACACTGCCGGAATGTTACGTGATACCACGTACTTATACGTTTGTGACTATAGCAGCGCCATCTATTACAAAGCGAAAAAAGTGGTCCAACTAAAACATTCTCATTTACTTATGTACTACACGAATATGTAATAAAAAATGAGGGTTCCTATTTATAAAAAAAAACGCAGTTGATATCCGTTTGACCTATGGCAGCGCCATCTAGCGGGACAACCATAGCGCCATCAGGTTTCCCCCTACAAGATAGACGCGTTTCGTTCTCTGTAGTTTTTTCGTGTGATGCTTATTTCATGAGATATTTGGCCCTGTCACTATCTATGGACCACCCTTGATGCCAATAAAATGTCCAAATTATTTCAGAAGATATTTTCACCTTTAATCGTCTTTAGTTTTTGAAAAATGTGACGACGTGTCTCTTGTTTGCCGTTTCATCACTCTCCCTAACGAGATCCCAGCAGTAGTCACCCATCATCGAAGGGTTCCAATGGCCTTGGTAACGGTGTTCCATGCTAAGGAAGTCTTGGTGGAAGGGTTCACCATGCTCATCGCTTACGGCTCCCAAATTTCCCCGGAAGAAATCAAGGTGAGAATGTAAAAAGTGAATTTTAAGCGACTTTCTACACTCCATGTACTCATAGCTGTCCAACAGATCATTCACAATATTAACACAGTTTTTGTCTTTGCTGTTACCCAAAAAGCCCTTCACAATTGCTTTAAAAGAAGAACAAGCAGATAATTGTATATCTGTGAGTTTGGTGTCAAAGGTTGGATCTTTCAGCAATTTTCTTATTTTTTGTCCAACAAATATACCCTCTGTCAACTTTGCCTCACTTAATTTGGGAGACTTTTCTTTTAATTGATTGAAAGCCTCACCTTCTTTATCCAGAGCTTTTACAAAGTTCTTGATCAGGCCAAACTTGATATGAAGGGGAACTTGATTTGAAGGGGAGAGAAAATGATTTTATCGGGGTTCAACCAATGGCGTAGTGTTCACATTTACTTTTCCAGGAACATATGACTTCCTTATAGGCCATTCCTTAACTGTATAGTGGTTCTTGGAGTCACGGCTGTCCCAAAGACACAAAGAGCAGCAGTATTTCATGAATCCAGCCTGTAAATATGTAAGGAATGCAACAGCTTTTAAATCACAACATAGCTGCCATTCATGATCCTTATATTTGATTGCCCCTAGCAGCAAAGCCAAGGTCACACTAAGTTTCTTTCATGTCTACTGCGTAAACCAAAGGTACTGATGGAAATACATTGCTATTATTCAGCAGTACTGCTTTCAAGCTGGTTTTACTGGTGTCAGTGAATAGTTACCACTCCTATGGATTATGTTGTACACCTAGCAGCAGCATCAGACCATTGACACCTCTACATACACACATTGAATTCTGCATATCGAAATACTGAGCGAAGGGAGCACCTCTTGATCTGAAACAGGAAATTTTTGTCCCTGGAGCTAGAAGGTTCCGTTGTTGCAGTCTCGACCCCAACAGTTCAGCTTGCTGTTTCTAAAATTTTAGATCGTGAACCAAATCGTTCAATTCCTTTTATTAAAGAGCTGAGGCAAAGTGTTATGATATTGAGGGCAGTATTCTTCTATATGTTCAATACTTTCTGATTCACTTGACATGATGTCTGTTTCTGTGGCTTTCAAGTTACAGACCGTAACAGGCAACCCCTCATCATGGGGCACAGGCAAAAGCACTGAAGATACATTTGGATACTTTAATTTATGTCTAGTTTTGCTTGAATGTCCCGAAATATTTATAAGACAGAAGTAACAGTCTGAATAATGGTCATTAGGCTCACCACACCATCGGAACAACGATTGGCATTGCTCGGCGTTTTCCTTTCAACCACTCGGTTGAGGTTGTAGTAAAGGTTATGCAGGCAATATGAGGTGCAAAATTTTTATCTTGATCACCAGCAGGGAAATCAAAATAAAATTTATATGGTATCTTAACCAAATCAGTGTTTGGTTTTCTTTGGGCTTTTGGAGTGAATTTTCCACACACATAACAAAAGTTGTCGGGGTGGTTTAGACAGTCACGAGATTTACTAATTGCCACTTTTCTTAGTGTAAGTTTTACACGCGGAACGTTTGCACTATCTTTCACAGGAAACACTCACTGAGGTCTCTTTAACACCACCGTATTACCACACCAACCATTTACTGACGATTTGTTGATCTTCTAGCTCTCGGCTGCAAATCAGAAACAAACAATTAAAGATCAAAACAGAAGAACAGCAAAAAGCGAAATACTGAATACGAAAAATAAAAAACCTTTAAAAACTCAAAAATGGTACGTACTAGAACATTTTCAAACGTATATTCGGATTCTACACACAAAAATACATACCAGTTGATGTATCATATCCCAGATGTAAAATGGCTTTTGACTAGTGTATAAGCGTAGGGTCCTTCGTAATAACATAAAAGAAATGAAAACCTCTCCCCTCCTTCATTACAACGAATGAAACAGAACAAAAAATTTCAGAAAGGAAAGGACGATTAAGGCTTAGCATCCCATCGACGATGAGGTCATTGGATTATAAGCTTGGGTTGGGGAAAGGACGGGAAGGGTAGTCGACTTCGACATTGCAGAGAAACCCTCCTGGCATTTGCCTTAAGTGGTTTAGAGATACAGGGGAAACCTAAATGTGGATGGCCACCTTCTCAAGTACGTGTCCAGTATGTTAACCACGTCCCAACCGCACTCGGTACACTGATTTAAAGTATCAAATGGTTCAAATGGCTCTGAGCACTATGGGACTTAACTTCTGAGGTCATCAGTCCCCTAGAACGTAGAACTACTTGAACCTAACTAACCCAAGGACATCACACACATCCATGCCCGAGGCAGGATTCGAACCTGCGAGCGTAGCGGTCGTGCGGTTCCAGGCTGTAGCGCCTAGAACCTCTCGGCCACCCCGGCCGGCTGATTCAAAGTATCCTCTGCCATGTAATCTAGAACGATATGACGATTGTGTAGGTAGATATAGGTAATGGGTGAATATTTGGTCGCAGAAAAGGTAAAGGCTGCAGAGAACAATTTCAACAAATACAACAATGGAGTGGAGAATAATGAAAAACCACATCGCTTTCATAACGATTTGGACCTATAGAAATATCTGTCCACTGTAGGGTAAAGTAAGTTATTCCAAGTCTTCAAGTGAATGATTATAAAATGTAACCGTTAATGTACTACTACAGGCTGATGGCTGTACGAATAGAGTTGTAGTAGAGTTTTAGTTTCCCTTGTTTAGTTTCTAGTGTGAATGAACTAAGAAAGCGAAAAGACATCTCAAAATAGAAATTAAAGAGCAATGGAGATACAAAATAGCGTAGGCGAAGAAAATGTACAAAAACACCTGTTAGTATTAAATGTCATTAGTGTCTCAGTAAGAGCATTATATTGTATTTAACTGTAATTCTGATTGTGGAAAGAGAGGAGTAAAAGGAACTGGACGCCTTTGAAATTTTGTACTGTAGTAGGATGTCAAATTTGAATGGACATATGAAATACGGAATAAAGATAATTCTCGTGGAAACCAGATAAAGGTCCAGGCTAGGGGGCTCCAGCTACAGTATCTTAGTCAGCTTCGCGGTGGAACTATTATTGCAGGACAACCAAAGCTGTGAACGTCCAAAACAGCTTATTGAAGTTGTTAAGTGTGATATGCAAGTAGAAAAGTGTGCAGTACCACAAATTAGGAACAGGTGAAGAAACGACTTGAACGAAAGACTAATGACTGCAAAGGTATGTGACATAGTGTTGACTAGAACGCAGAGACAATCCAAAACGTTTTTTATGGAATGTACTCTTATCTGCATTATCTAGACTGCAACAGTTTCACGGTAAATATAGAGAGATCATGTTTACTTCAGACAAACCTGCAATTACCAGGCTGTAAACCAATTCCCGAACACTAATTACAGTAATATTGTATTTTATGTTGGTCTGAAGGTAATCAGAGAAAGATGAAACTGGCAGGCTGAAACTGTCATAAAATTTCGGCAATTTGTAATGAAAATATTTCTTTTTAAAATGAAATAGTGAGCAAAATTAAGCAAACGAACAACGATATGGGTTTTCGCTGTCCCGTTAAACAGTGGAATGAATGTAGAATTTTATATTTTCCCTCGAGAGGTGTTTTAAAATGCATAAAGGAGCCTGGTAATCCGGAAGCTCTCTGGCCACGCACGTCCGAGGAAATATTAGCTGGCACGAGTTTTATGTCGGAGCTCCACAGACATAAAAAAGCGGCTACCTTTCCGCTGCGTTGTTATCAATAAAGCCATGTTTAAAGCTCCGCCTTTAAGGTTGTATTCCAGTTCATAGCTGCTGTTACAAGTAGCTCACCACAATATAAGACACGAATTTCAGATTTTACAGCTCCTCACATAAAGTCCTGATATTGCTCGCAAAGCAGGAAATAGCAGACTCCTCTATTACGACACTGCGACGACATCGTTTTACTAGCAACACATTTCCTGTTCCCCAAAATATTTATTGATTACTTTATCTTGCACTTACTTCTGTATTAAAAACTACTCAAAATTTATAATCCCTATGATTCAAAAATTCGTACGCTTGAAAATAACCTAGACACATCATAAGTTTAAATGAAGTATATCTGTCAATTCCAGTGTAGTAGTGAGGCGGCCGATACCATTAATGTAGGAGCATCTGAATTCAATCTATCTTACAGCCGCGTAGATATCAGACCAAGTGAGAATAAATAATCGATTTTTGACAAAAATTGGTAGAAGTTTGTTTGAGAACTCGTAACTGACCGTGACTTATCTCGGATTGTGCAAGTGACTAAATTCTAGCGACAGCAGAATTTTAAAATAATCTTGCGAATGAAGCAGAAGTATATGGTAACGATATTGTTTGAAGACCTAAATATGACACCCAATGTGACACCCGGGTCAGCTTCTACCAGTCTTCCCATTTACTGTAAAGAAGTAAACTCAATATTTTGCAACCATGACTATTAAATTGATAGTTCAGTAACATTCACATCTCTCACAGCCTGCTTTCTTTGAAATTGGAATTATTACATTCTTTTGAAGTCTGAAGGTATTTCCCTTGTCTCATACATCTTGAACACTAGGTGGAATAGTTTTGTTATGACTGCCTCCCTCCAGGATATCAGTAGTTGTGAGGGAATGTTATTCACTCTGTTTCGACTTAGGTCTTTCAGAGTTCTGTCAAAATCTTCTCCCAGTATTATATCTCCCATCTCACCTTCACTCGCGTTCTCCTCTCTTTGTACAGTATTGCCTTCAGTTTCATTTCCCTTTTATAGGCTCTCTATATACTCCATCTATCTATCTGCTTTCTTTTCTATGTTTAACACTGCTTTCCATCTGATATCCTGATATTCGAACAGGTGCTTTTCTGGTCCCTAAGGGTCTCTTTAATTATCCTATAGCCATCCTGTATCTGTCCCCTAGTTATCCATGCTTCTGTGCCCTTGCATTTATCCTCTAGCCATTCCTGCTTAGCCATTTTGCTTATTCTGTCAGTCTCACAAATACACTATCCGTGATAAATTGTTGGAAATAGTAAGTACCGCAAAATATCTAAGAGTAACCATTCGGAACGTAATGAGCACATAAAACAAATATCAGCCAAAGCAAATGTGAAACCGAATTTGTAGGAAGATGTTTTTAATAAAATGTAATTCATCCCCGAAAGAAGTCGCTTACAAAACACTTGTTCTACCAATTTATCGGTGTGGGACCCTTACCAGGTTGGGTTAATACACACATCAAAAAAATGTTTGCATCACCTCGGTTCAGAGAGTTCCAGAACCTTTACAGCAAACTGGAATAGCGATCAACATAAACATCATTTCCGCTTTTTTTATTGCTCATGAAAACCACACATTGCATGTTGTACCACCATAAGACAGACCTTCAGAGGTGGTGGTCCAGATTGCTGTACAAACCAGTACCTCTAATATTCAGTAGCACGTCCTATTGCATTGATGCATGCCTGTATTCGTCGTGACATACATCCACAAGTTCATCAAGGCCCTGTTGGTTCAGATTGTCACACTACTCAACGGCAATTCGGCGTGGATCCCTTAGAGTGGTTGGTGGGTCACGTCGTCCATAAACAGCCCTTTTCAATCTATCCCAGGCACGATCGATAGGGTTCATGTATGGAGAACATGCTGGCCACTCTAGTCGGGCGATGTCGTTATCCTGAAGGAAGTCATTCACAAGATGTGCACGATGGGGGTGCGAATGGTCGTCCATGAAGACGAATGCCTCGCCAATGTGCTGCCCATATGATTGCACTATCGGTCGTAGGATGGTATTGACGTATATCCGTTACGGCTACTTCCATGACCACCAGCGGCGTACGTCGGCCCCACGTAATGCCACCCCAAAACATCGGGGAACCTCCCCCTTCCTGCACTCGCTGGACAGTATGTCTAAGGCGTTCATCCTGCCGGGTTGCCTCCAAACACGTCTCCTGAGCGGTCAATTCGCATGTTGTTGGGCCCGCACTGCATGGTGTCGTGGTTGCAAAGATGGCTCTCGCCATGGACGTCGGGAGTGAAGTTGCGCCTCATGCAGCCTATTGCGCACAGTTTGAGTCGTAACACTACGTCTTGTGACTGCACGAGAAGGATTATTCAACATGATGGCGTTTCTGTCAGAGTTCCTCCGAGCCATAATCCACTGCAGCATGGGCGGCCTGAGCGAGGCATGTCATCGAATCACCCGCGTTCTCAGTACTCTCCGCGATGTCAATATCGAGATCGGATTGGAGTCTCTCATCGCCGCATATCTTTGGGGGTTGGCTTCCCATGCGCCGCGAGGTGACAGAACGAGGAAGAAGGGGGGTTGCGGAGTTAGCTCCGGACTGCGTGTGAGGAGCGACGTCGGGGTAGGAGGGCAAGGCCGCTTGGTCGGTGGGCCCCGCGGAAGCAGTCGGTAGGAACGGAACGCGGTGGACTCGAAGATCCTATTGTAGAGGGCCGGTTTTGTCCCGACGGCGATCATCGTGTGGTCATTCAAGGGCTGAAAAGTGGTTTCTTGGTTCTGCCCTTGGATTCCGACGAAGAATTACGGCAAGTTTGGTGTATGAGGCGAACATAAGAATTCTAATATGGTGCACGTTGGTGGCGCGTATATCAGACTTGTGAGTGGTGTAAGCTTTGCTTCGGTACTGCAGTCTCCTGTCAGAGCGCTGCTTGGGAGGAGAGCGTTGATATCAGCATTGTCATCTATTTAACTGTTTTAAAGTAAATGACTGTTTTGGATCTAAGGAGGATCCAAGCGAAGAACCGAATCATTGCCTGTCTTATTCAGAAAACTAGTCGGCCCCCAGCGTGTTACACTCTGTTATCTACATTTATAACGAGTAATTTGACACTGTCGTAGTGTCCACGAGTGAACTTTGGAGGTACTGTTAAGTGTTTATAGCAATGGAAAGATTGACTCTGGAGCTTCAAGTGCGGGACGCTTATGAATCGTGTTAATTGCAGTTCACTTCTTATGGTATTTTACGGTTCTACTTTTCGTGGCGAAATCGCCGAAAGTATTTTCATAATTTAACTTGGGACGTCATTCTGTGGTTTGGTGTGGCCGTCCCAAGAGTTTAATACCCCAAATATTTTCTTTATTTTCATAATTTAACTTGGGACGTCATTCTGTGGTTTGGTGTGGCCGTCCCAAGAGTTTAATACCCCAAATATTTTCTTGCTGAGGTTGCCTTGCAACAGTTGTTGATTTGTCTCTTGTCTACTCCACCGTACTGCTGTTTGGTGCAGTGAGGTAGAGTCCAAGTGTTCAGTAATACCGCATCTACTCCCAAGTGCGTTCTGAAGATTGCCGGCACTGGTGGCCGAGCGGTTCTGGGCGCTTCAGTCCGGAATCGCGCGACTGCTACGGTCGCAGGTTCGAATCATGCCTTGGGCATGGATGTGTGTGATGTCCTTAGGTTAGTTAGGTTTAAGTAGTTATAAGTTCTAGGGGACTTATGACCGTAAATGTTAAGTCCCACAGTGCTCAGAGCCATTTGAACCATTTTTTTTTTTTTTTTTTTTTTTAAGATTTGCGAGCCGCATATCGACGTATATTCACAGTATGCAATTTGTGTAAGTTGGTTGCGCCCTGTTAACGTTTTGTACATCGTGAAAAATCTTACCCATGATGCATGTGATTCTGAAGGACTGCACGGTGCACAACAGCGCATGACCACGACGAACTCAAAAGATATGTTTTGTACGTTATTTTGTTGACGGTTGCAATCACTGAGCTCAACAGTTGATTTGTGTGTTTTTTGATTTATTTTGAACGGAGAAGATTTGCATACTTGTTATTTATAACATCTATGCGTAATTATTAGTCATAATTCGTTGGGTGTCATTTGCATCACATGTAGGGAGGGTTATGGTGTAAAGTGTTTAAAAGGGAGGAAAATGTTTTGTGATACGGTACGCAACGTAGAGGTTACGGGGTTTCAGTGTACGTTGACAGTGATCAGATTTTATTGCATTTAAGTTGTTGTTTCAATTAAAATTTTGGGATCAATATTTTATTGCGTTTTGAGGTCGTAGGTGATATCTAGTAACATTTTGGTATTGCCATGTGGCGTTAGAATCTTTAATTTAACCTTGCATTATGCAATTTGTATTTTTTTCTTTTGCTTCAAAATGGATTTTGAGTTTTGCGCGTTGTAAATTGATTCTGAGAGCTGTTCTTTGATATGTTAATTTTCAAGAGACTGCTGGTTAAATAATGGTTCAGGAATTTCATTAAGAAACTATATTGATAACGATTGTTCACTTACTATTTTAAAATCAAGTGAATAAAGTTGTAAAATTTTAAAGGAAAAAAAAACTTTTATTAGGGAATCGGCGTCTGCCCGTACTCCCCACAACTTCCACATATTGAAGGTATGGGCTTCGGGCGTTTCTGATGTTTTCCACGGTTTCTATCACAGCTCACACCTACGTGGCCATGTCAGTGGGCTTTTTTGTCGTCTCACTACTAATACGAGATCATGTATCGTCCGACGGCTCAACATGGTAATGCGGAAACGCTTTTACGCCTTCCGATTGGCCCTGATACAGACTTTGAGACTTCTGCTGCATCTTGTTGTCACATCGATGCTCAGGATTCTGAACTGCTTCACTCTTTTCCGTTGAACTATAGGAAAATAGCACAGGCCACGGAAGCTGATTCAGATTTCACATTTTGCTAACTTACATTCGCACATCTTGGCTTCGTTTCCTTCAAAGCATAAAGAACTCTGCAGCGCGCCGATACTTTGCCCGTCGGCACAGCCTCGCTGTACAGAAATGTGTCATTCTTGTTCAAAACGACAGTGGACAGTCACGTGTGGTGATCCCTAAAGCTCTGCAACAAGAAGTGTTGCAGGTACTTCACCAAGGACGCTGGGAGATCGTTAGTACGAAACAGTTACAGCGTCGAAACTATACTTGGCAGAGTATGGACATCTAAATAGTACATATGTCACAATGTCACGCATGTGCGGAAAATCAGTCCGCTCTACCACAAAAATTCTCTGCTTTGCCAAAGTTGCAATCATCATGGCAGCGTATGCACATACACTTTGCAGGACATTTTTGCAACAGATGTTGGTTGATTGTGTTTGACTCGTACAGCAAGTTTCCTTTTGCTGTGGACTATGTCACGTAGCACAATTCAGATGTTGTTGTCTATTTTTTGTCTCGAAGGCTTACCTGAAGTCATAATGTCAAACAACGACCCTCAATTCACATCAAATGAATTTGAAGCATTCTGTGAACGCAATGGCATCTAACTAGTGCACCGTTCCATCCACAGTCAAACGTCGAAGCGTAACGTTTCATCAGAACGTTCAAGCATCAGATCACCAAATTTCCCTCCGCACACACCAGGATTGCATGCATTGCAATTGTTTCTCGCCTCATATCGTTCGCACCTACGAGAAGGAGCATCGCCGGCGGAATTGCTTCACGGCCGCCGCCGTCGGACACAGCTTCACTTGCTCCTCCCTCCTCACCATCCGGTGGTGAAGGAAGGAAGTATTACTTCGCACCGCATGACATTGTCTTTTAAAGCGTTTTTAGCGGCATCAGACGGTGGGCGCGAGGCGAATCGACTTGGCTCTTGCATGTATCTTATTCCACGCCCAGATGACTTGAGGCGCCGACATCAGACTTTGCCTCTGTCATGTGCACGATGGTCTTTCAGTGTCTCTTCCCCCAGATTCACGGATCCTGAGGACAGCGTGGCCACTTCAGCCGCCAGAGTGTGTCATCACGACCCCATGGTGACGGAGCCTTCGCCTCCTTCGCTGGACCCTCCTTGCTGGACCCGCTCACACCCCAGCAGTCGCCGCCTTTCCCATCTGGTTCATGGCATTAGAAGGTGGACGCGTACACTTCGGTCGATTGCCGGATGACGTTTCCGCGAGAGCGAAGGGCGGATGGCTGGGTACGACCGGAAGCTTGTCGTCCCCTGCAGCCACAGCTTCCAGTTCAGCAGTGCGCCCAAGCATCTGCCTCCCCCGCCGTTGTTGCACTCCCTACACTACGACTCTCCGTCGCTATCGGGTGGAGGAATATTCCGGCGTGACGACAAGCGACGGCACGAAGATAAAGATGTCAAGAGCAGAGTAGGCTGTGAGATGACGCCAGCCAATAGTTCGCTGACTAGACCAATCCACGACAGGAGCGGCCTGCAGCCGAAGAGAATACAAGCGCCGCTCCTGCCAGCCTCGCAGGGACAGTTGAAGATGGACACTAGTAGACTGCGACTAGAAGAGAGCACTAGAAGAGCACTTCCTGTGATCCATTCCCATTACTCGCATGGACATTCTGTACAGCGAAAGACATTGATCATTTGCATGTCACCAATAGCTTGCGACACGACATTGTAAACCAAAGTTAAGTATTGTCAATCTACACTACTGTAAAAAAAACATTAATGTTATTTTCTTGAATTGTTGAATAGCTATCCGAGGAAGCAGCACCCTTTAGAGACCCTCCGACCTCCGGGAAGATCAGTTTGGATTCCGTAGAAATGTTGGAACACGGGAGGCAATACTGACCTTACGACTTATCTTAGAAGAAAGATTAAGGAAAGGCAAACCTACGTTTCTAGCATTTGTAGACTTAGAGAAAGCTTTTGACAATGTTAACTGGAATACTCTCTTTCAAATTCTAAAGGTGGCAGGGGTAAAATACAGGGACCGAAAGGCTATTTACAATTTGTACAGAAACCAGATGGCAGTTATAAGAGTCGAGGGGCATTAAAGGGAAGCAGTGGTTGGGAAGGGAGTGAGACAGGCTTGTAGCCTATCCCCGATGTTATTCAATCTGTATATTGAGCAAGCAGTAAAGGAAACAAAAGAAAAATTCGGAGTAGGTATTAAAATCCATGGGGAAGAAATAAAAACTTCGAGGTTCGCCGATGAGATTGTAATTCTGTCAGACAGCAAAGGACTTGGAAGAGCAGTTGAACGTAATGGACAGTGTCTTGAAAGGAGGGTATAAGATGAACATCAACAAAAGCAAAACAAGGATAATGGAATGTAGTCGAATTAAGTCGGGTGATGCTGAGGGAATTAGATTAGGAAACGAGACACTTAAAGTAGTAAAGGAGTTTTGCTATTTGAGGAGCAAAATAACTGATGATGGTCGAAGTAGAGAAGATATAAAATGTAGACTGACAATGGGAAGGAAAGCGTTTCTGAAAAAGATAAATTTGTTAACATCGAGTATAGATTTAAGTGTCAGGAAGTCGTTTCTGAAAGTATTTATATGGAGTGTAGCCATGTATGGAAGTGAAACATGGACGATAAATAGTTTGGACAAGAAGAGAATAGAAGCTTTCGAAATGTGGTGCTACAGAAGAATGCTGAAGATTAGATGGGTAGATCACATAACTAATGAGGAGGTATTCAATAGAATTGGGGAGAAGAGGAGTTTGTGGCACAACTTGGCAAGGAGAAGGGACCGGTTGGTAGGATATGTCCTGAGGCATCAAGGGATCACAAATTTAGCATTGGAGGGCAGCGTGGAGGGTAAAAATCGAAGAGGGAGACCAAGAGATGAATACACTAAGCAGATTCAGAAGGATGTAGGTTGCAGTAGGTACTGGGAGATGAAGAAGTTTGCACAGGGTAGAGTAGCGTGGAGAGCTGCATCAAACCAGTCTCAGAAGTGAAGACCACAACAACAACAACATAAGAGTCGAGTGGGCAGGATCCCACAAACAGCAAAGTTACATCCAACAATCCAATCCATTACGAGTTCAAAATCAAACGAAAATAATTTTTAAAGGACACTTACTA
This sequence comes from Schistocerca nitens, assembly GCF_023898315.1. Classification (NCBI taxonomy): domain Eukaryota; kingdom Metazoa; phylum Arthropoda; class Insecta; order Orthoptera; family Acrididae; genus Schistocerca; species Schistocerca nitens. Next base: position 543,251,693 of record NC_064619.1, on the reverse strand, counting down.
CTCCCTCGCTATCAGCAGTAGTGGCGTCTATCCGGACATCAAGTTGATTTCACTTGGTTCAAGTCGTTATTGACGTAGTCTAATGAACGTTACCAATGTGAGTAAAGCCGCTGTAATGTGAACACTGTGCCAGGAGAAACAGCCGAGCTTTGAACCAATAACGTGGCACCACTGAATACTGAAGACTACTGAATACCGTAGCCTGAAAACTAATGAGCGTAACATCTGAGGTATGAAGAACGCAAGCCCCTCACACAACAGGTGCAATGCGGAGAAGGCCCGTAATTTGCCTGGGGCACTTCGCGTAGTAGCGAGCACCCCCGCTCGCCAGCCATTGTTCATATTTATGCTAACAAATTCAGCCCACGTGGTCGCCTCGGCCAACGTGTTGCATATATAACGAGCCACGCAAGTCTTTCATGCTCAAAGACTGGCACCGGCGGTCGACCGCACAGCCGCTCGCTATGGAAAGGTGGTACAACAGATTTTGCAGGCTTCCGAGCACTACAATTCCTTGCAAATATTAACAAGAAAAATCATATTAAACCATGAAATATTAATTATTTTACACGAATTTTTACGTCAAAGCTACGACATACTGTTACACAAGCAACAAATCGTCTTCGCTGCTACAATTTCGTTTTAAAGTTTGACAATGTGTCCACCTTCTGTCATCGCACATTTCTTGTTGCGTAACATTTCATCTGAACTACGATTTATGCACTAAAAGTAAATTTTTTGAACACGCACTTAATGTTTAACATTAAAAATTAATAAACATCAACTCGGGAGCTATTTGTCAAACGATTTCAAAATACACTGCCGGGAAACAAATCGTAAAGCCAAAAAATAATAAATGTACAGCAACGATATGTCGGGAATACATTTGTCTAGGTAATATATTTAAGAGATTAACATTGGAAGATAACAGGTTAATGCAAGTGTGAGATTAGCCATTGCATTTTGTGAAATTCTGGTTCATTAACAACCGGTGTAACCGCCATAAAGTTGAATACAAGCATGCAAAAGTGCGTGCCCTGTGTTGTACGGTTTGTGGAATGTGAAACGTCCCCTTAGAAAAATTATGAACGACTGTGCTGGTAAGCTTCTACATTTCTCTCTTTACTTATTCTGATCATCAATAAACTGACACACAATATTTTTAGCGCAACGCAATCTGACTTCCAATAATCCCCACAAAAGAATGGCCCTCACTAACAATAACCTATACCTTTCATGAATCACTTACCTCACAAAAATCTTCATTACTCGAACTACTCCAGTACAGCGAGCGCCAATACTGCCAGGTAAATAAAAGATTCTAACTACTGAAGGCACTAACTACTGATAGGCATAGTTAGCAGATGAAAGATTTTGATATAGAACAAACAATGTATTTACCTTAATTCATGACATCCATCTTTACGAATTTCCTTTTTCTGGCGGACACACGTCCATATCGTCCGCTTATAGTGACCTCTCAAAAATCTGCCATCTCTCCACATCCACCACTGCTGGCGGCTCACCTCCAACTGCACAACGCTACGCGCTGTTGACATCCAACTGCCCATCACTGCAATAGCGAATATTCCAACAATGCCAACCATCCACAGACTGCACACAGCACAGCCAGTGATTTTCATACAGAGGGCTACGTGACGTTACCAACATAGAAACCTAAACAGCCTACTTACAAATGGAGCTCAGTGCCGTTGCACTTGGTCGGTTGGTCGGTCAATATCTGGACGTTTAATGCTGTTTGTGGATGACGCTCGAGTTGTCGTCCAATGATGTCCCATGTGTGCTCTATCGGAGACAGATCTAGTGATGGATAAAGCCAAGACAACATGTCGACACTCTGTAGAGCATGATGGGTTACAACAGCGGTGTGTGGGCAAACGTTATCCTATTGGAAAACACCCCTGCAATGCAGTTCATAAATAGCAGAAAAACAGAACTAATCAGCAGACTGACGTACAAATTTTCAGCCAGAATGCGCAGGGTAATAACGGCAGTGCTCCTGCTGTCATACGAAATCGCAAAAAAATGTTCAAATGTGTGTGAAATCTTATGGGACTTAACTGCTAAGGTCATCAGTCCCTAAGTTTACACACTACTTAAACTAAATTATCCTAAGGACAAACACACACACACACACACACACATGCCCGAGGGAGGACTCGTACCTCCGCCGGGACCAGCCACACAGTCCATGACTGCAGCGCTTAAGACCCCTCGGCTAATCCCGCGCGGCTACGAAATCGCACCCCAGACCATAACTGTAAGTGTAGGTCAGAGTGTGGCACGCAGACAGGGTGGTTGCAGGCCCTCAACTGGCCTCCTTCTAATCAACACACGGCCATCGTTGGCACAGAAGCAGAACCAGCTTTCATCAGAATACGCAACAGTCCTCCCCCCCCCCCCCCCCCAGTCCTCCAGCGACCTCTCGCTAGACGTCACTGAAGTCGTAAACGGTAGTAGTATGGGGTCAGTGGAACGCACGCCAAAGGTAGTCACGTCCTTGATGTAACCGATTTGCAACATTTCGCTGTGTTACTGTGGTGCCAACTGCTGCTCATATTTCTGATGCAGATGCAGTACGTTGCGACAGAACCATAGCCGAACACGATGGTCTTCCCTTTGGGCTGAGCCAGGTGGCCGTCCGCAGCCCGATCTTCTCGCGACCGTACATTCTTCTGGCCACCACTGCCAACAATCATGCGCAGTGGCTACATTCCTACCAAACTCTTTGTGCAGTATCGCAGAAGGAACATCCAGCTTCTCGTAGCCTTTTTACACAGCCTCGTTCAAACTCAGTGAAGTGTTGATAGTGGTGTCTTTGTCGTCCTAAAGGCGTTTTTGGCTGACATCAACTCTCCATGTCCAATCTCAAAAATAACTACCGCTCACGACCGTTACAGACTGCATTTAAAGCAAACATGATATACAACGTCATACGGCGTTACTAGCGGCACTCGTACGCAACTTGCGCGAAATTTGAACCGACATCATCTTTAAGATGTAGAAACACGCCTGTCATATTTCATCTTTCTGATGTATCGCGCAACTCCTTTTTGGTGATTCGATATTTTTTCCGTGAATATCTGGGTTATAGTTATCCTTGTTTCCTTCCGCGTTAGTTTTAGAGGGTAACACACATTCTTCAGAAAAATTGACAGTAGGTAACCGTTAAATTACGTTAAAACCGCTTGATATTCTTAATAGCAAACTGAACTTCTGCCTTTTTTTTTTTTTTTTTTTTTTTTTTTTTTTTTTGTAGCAAGCATTTCTCGCAGTGTTTCCTTGATTTTGCCCGTCACCCTCCCCTGTATCTTCTTAGGGGACAACTTATCTTTTATGAACTAATTGCTACGACTTTGAATTAGTAAGAGCTCTTCCTTTCCTTCTTTTCTTTAGCTTCTACCCCTTCTAGCGCTTTTTCAAGATTTTGAAATCTTTATAATTAAACTTTGTAGCTGGATGCCATTTTTAAATCCTCAGTTGTCAAGATAACCTAAGGTAGGGAATTTGTGACCGCCATCTGTCTGTGAAGCACGTAAACATTGTTTAGTGTGTTACCGTATTTCAGTCTTTTGTTTATCGTATTCTTTGAGTCGAAATTCGGAGACCAGCCTAACATTTGCCTAAACGATGGTGGAAACCGCCAGAAACCACCGTACCAGCCCAACATGTCAGTCCGCCACTCTGAGTCGATCCGGTCCTCGATAATTTCCCTATCTGACGAGTTATCGTGCTCCATTAAGCGCTATTCGAGCAGGTCCTTGTAGTTCTAAGAGTTGACTGATTGCAGTTGTGTCTCGCTGATACTGAAGTCATAGCACATTTAGTTTTTGTGTTTTGCAAAGTGCACAAGTATGTGTTTCTACTCATTTAATGCGTTTCGCCAATTTATGCACTACTTAGAAATGTTATCAATATGTTTTTGGACATTTGCGAATTTTTTTCCAGAAGGTCCTCCATTATAGATAACAGCATCACCTGCAAAAAGTTTTAGATTATTAAAATTTTATGACCAGACGAAACTGCAATAGTCTGGTTATCCCTGTGGAAGATGAACTACAACATACGAAAAGTTAGTTCATTTTATGACATGAATGGATAAAATGAGATTGACTTAACTTGATAGTGTCCTTTGCCATCGCAGTCTTGATAATTTGCTACTGTCATTGACTATGAAAACATCACTTGATGCGCTAATTAACAACTCTTCTCTTGAAGTACCACGTTTAACATTTACAAAAGTATATTTCCAGCTGAAACTTGTATAACTCTTTACACTTACACACTGATGTTGACTGCTTCAGCTGAGGTCACGAATTGGGACAGAACACTTCCATGCTCAGTCTTATATTGACCTCTGTGTGGGAGCGCTGCCTGGCTGAGAGAGGGCATGTCTTTTTCAGTCTCTAACATTCTTCTTTGCGGATTCCAACAACCCATCGCCAACGTCTGTGGCACCATGCGCGTTGCCGACTGTGGTGTGGCACCGCGACCTTTGGACGATACCAAAATAAATACTGTGTACCACGATATTAATATGCAAAGCGAGCAGCAAGCGTCCTGTCACAGTTCCCTGGCACGCGCCTGAAGGGACTTCTACATACCTTCTTCATGCAAGATAAGATGCTGTGTTCTTTTTAGGAAAAAGTTTCAGATCCAGTCAAAATTCGCAAGGTGTCTTGCTCGCTTAGTGATGGAGTGCCAGACTACGGGACTGCTGGTCGTGGGTTCGAACCCTAGTCACTTCCAAGTCACTTCAGCATTATAAACTATCACTTGTGATTTCTTTCACGCCGGCCACTGTGGCCGAGCGGTTCTAGGCGCTTCAGTCCGGAACCGCGCTGCTGCTACGGTCGCAGGTTCGAATCCTGCCTCGGGTATGGATGTTTGTGATGTCGTTTGGTTAGTTACGTTTATATGGTTCTAAGTCTAAGGGACTGATGAACTCAGATGTTAAGTTCCACAGTGCTTAGAGCCATTTGAACCATTTTTTGATTTCTTTGACTTAAATGTTCAAATGTGTGTGAATTCCTAAGGAACCAGACTGCTGGGTCATCGGTCCCTAGACTTACACACTATTTAAACTAACTCATGCTAAGAACAACACACACATCTGTGCCCGAGGGAGGACTCGAACCTCCGGCGGGAGGGGCGACGCAATCCATGACATGGCGCTTGAGACCACGCTGCCGCTCCGCGCGGCTTCTTTCACCTCTGGAAAGGTTTGTTAACGTGCAAAATGGCGAGTTGCACATTAGGTGGTATTTCACTTTAAACTGTAACTGAGTGGGTGACAGCATACCTTCTCCATGCCCAGCAACGAACTGTGGCATTCAAACAAACCTGCGAATTCATGACAGCTTTATGTTTTTGTACCCCATAAGATCGTATGTTTGTTAATAACCATTGTTGTGATTTGGACCGCTATTGAGTTCACCATGAGATCTCTTCTCCTGCATGTGTGTCGAAATAAGATCAGTTTAGGAGATTCTAGATTTCTAAGTGCTCACCTCGTTTGGCCGACTCCACATCTCATATTTCAGCAGTACGACATGCAGTTACATGTGCTGAAGAAACTGAAATTCTTCTTAGAAATATTACAAGTAGGAATTTTCTCCTAGCTTGCAATATTTTACCCCTCTGAACGTGTCTACGACATGTTTATTTTCTACACCATTTTTTCATAGACTGGATAATGACACGGTAGTAACTTTACGGAAAGGGGCAAATTTCAAGTTTGGCAGTCTGTTCTTAAAATAGGAATTCGTAATCACAGCTTCAAAAAGACTTCAACTCATTTTATACGATGTCTTTATGCGATCGTTATGCAATCAGTTAGCATACGTGGAAACAGTAATTTGTAATGACTCTCCACCAAGTGAGAGGGGAACTACGACAACACTGTAAAAATGTGCATGGTTTGAAATAATGGGCATTTTCATGGACAGGAAGGAGGCTCGAGAGAGCCCGTTCACATGGTGAAATGCAGGTGACAACACACAATTCCTCGTAGAGAAGTAGGTGGAGATTGGGTGTTTTCTGCTGGTGGAAGGCTGTAAACGTGATACCAGCAATTACATCCTGGAAATAATGGAATAATAACGTGATGAAGTGAGTAGGTTATGGTTCCAGAAATAATACTGCCTGCTGTTTGGTGTAATACATTTTAAATAAACATTCTACAGGCTTATGGTTCAAATGGTTCTGAGCACTATGGGACACAACTGCTGAGGTCATAAGTCCCCTAGAACTTAGAACTACTTAAACCTAACTAACCTAAGGACAACACACACATCCATGCCCGAGGCAGGATTCGAACCTGCGACCGTAGCGATCGCGCGGTTCCAGACTGTAGCGCCAGAGCCGCTCGGCCACCAGCGGCCGGCTACAGGCTTATTATGACGAATGTACAAATACACTCCTGGAAATGGAAAAAAGAACACATTGACACCGGTGTGTCAGACCCACCATACTTGCTCCGGACACTGCGAGAGGGCTGTACAAGCAATGATCACACGCACGGCACAGCGGACACACCAGGAACCGCGGTGTTGGCCGTCGAATGGCGCTAGCTGCGCAGCATTTGTGCACCGCCGCCGTCAGTGTCAGCCAGTTTGCCGTGGCATACGGAGCTCCATCGCAGTCTTTAACACTGGTAGCATGCCGCGACAGCGTGGACGTGAACCGTATGTGTAGTTGACGGACTTTGAGCGAGGGCGTATAGTGGGCATGCGGGAGGCCGGGTGGACGTACCGCCGAATTGCTCAACACGTAGGGCGTGAGGTCTCCACAGTACATCGATGTTGTCGCCAGTGGTCGGCGGAAGGTGCACGTGCCCGTCGACCTGGGACCGGACCGCAGCGACGCACGGATGCACGCCAAGACCGTAGGATCCTACGCAGTGCCGTAGGGGACCGCACCGCCACTTCCCAGCAAATTAGGGACACTGTTGCTCCTGGGGTATCGGCGAGGACCATTCGCAACCGTCTCCATGAAGCTGGGCTACGGTCCCGCACACCGTTAGGCCGTCTTCCGCTCACGCCCCAACATCGCGCAGCCCGCCTCCAGTGGTGTCGCGACAGGCGTGAATGGAGGGACGAATGGAGACGTGTCGTCTTCAGCGATGAGAGTCGCTTCTGCCTTGGTGCCAATGATGGTCGTATGCGTGTTTGGCGCCGTGCAGGTGAACGCCACAATCAGGGCTGCATACGACCGAGGCACACAGGGCCAACATCCGGCATCATGGTGTGGGGAGCGATCTCCTACACTGGCCGTACACCACTGGTGATCGTCGAGGGGACACTGAATAGTGCATGGGACATCCAAACCGTCATCGAACCCGTCGTTCTACCATTCCTAGACCGGCAAGGGAACTTGCTGTTCCAACAGGACAATGCACGTCCGCATGTATCCCGTGCCACCCAACGTGCTCTAGAAGGTGTAAGTCAACTACCCTGGCCAGCAAGATCTCCGGATCTGTCCCCCATTGAGCATGTTTGGGACTGGATGAAGCGTCGTCTCACGCGGTCTGCACGTCCAGCACGAACGCTGGTCCAACTGAGGCGCCAGGTGGAAATGGCATGGCAAGCCGTTCCACAGGACTACATCCAGCATCTCTACGATCGTCTCCATGGGAGAATAGCAGCCTGCATTGCTGCGAAAGGTGGATATACACTGTACTAGTGCCGACATTGTGCATGCTCTGTTGCCTGTGTCTATGTGCCTGTGGTTCTGTCAGTGTGATCATGTATCTGACCCCAGGAATGTGTCAATAAAGTTTCCCCTTCCTGGGACAATGAATTCACGGTGTTCTTATTTCAATTTCCAGGAGTGTAGCAGTAAAAATCGTCTGAAGCACAGACATTACACAACAGTACTGGATTGACTGAATTAAAGACAAAAGCCGTACAGTCTTAACGATATTCATCTCACGGAGAGATGTTGTAGACATTGGTGAAAACGAAAGAACTAAATTTGTGTGATGTTCATTTACAGTTTTCCAGTGATCGTCAGCTAACCAGTCTGTTCTGGACAATTCTGATGGAGAAAGTCTATATAAGCTTTCCCTTAACGACTTTGGACACGTTAAGCAACCCCATTAGCAATCTACAATTACCACACGCTTGATCGTTGTTCCGCCAATAGATATGTGGTAACTGTTTGTTGGAGCGAAAAATATGAACTGTCGTGCTCCAATTGCATCTCTCAAAGTAAGGCAGAATTAATGTACTGAACCATAGTAACACTGAGACGCTTATGTAACATTAGCAATTATAGATCGTGTCGGAAAGAACATACATCTCTTTTTGATTCGGTGGCCGTATATATATGCATGATGTAAGAGAAATTCAGACCTCAGCAGAAATCGGGCATTGACATAAATCCAATGACAGAAGTGAGAATTTCTACCGTATCAGGACTCGAACCCAGATTTCCCGTTTTATGTCAGTGGTCGCCTTAACTGCATCGGCTATCCAACCATCCCAAACTCTCATCTTGTCGTAGCCTAGATATGCAGCTTGCACTGTTCATTATCCTCATTGCTCGCAACTTAACCTGATTCCCACAAGGACTCCGACGTAGTGTGCAACCGCACTGAATCATCATTATTCACTATTAAGCAGCATATGTATTACTTCTACTTGAAGTGTCTGTTGTTCCTGACATGTCCGAAAGAACAAACACCGTTTCTGATCCAGTGGTCTTATATATACATGATGTAAGTGAAATTCAGATCTCAGTCGCAATCAGTCATTGAAATAAATCCAATAGCGGCAAGTGAAGATTTCTGCTGAAATGGGATTGAACCCAGGTTTCTTGCTTTACGCGAGCAGTCACCAGCTATCCGAGCACGCTTTCTCTCTATCCCAAGTACTCAACTTGTCGCACGCTATATTTGTAGCGTCCACTGTCTATTATCCTCATTGCTAGCAGCTTCACCTGATTCCCGCAAGATTTCAGACAAAGTGTGCATCAAATAGTTCTAAGCACTATGGGGCTTAACATCTGAGGTCATCAGTCCCCTAGACTTGGAACTAATTAAACCTAACTAACCTAAGAACATCACACACATCCATGCCCGAGGCAGGATTCGAACCTGCGACCGTATCGGTCACGTGGTTCCAAACTGAAGCGCCTAGAACCGCTCGGCCATTACGGCTGGCTCTGCATCCACATTATTTGCCGTCAAGGCGAATATACATTATTTATACGCGTGGTATCTGTTCTTTCGGACATGTTTTTCGATCACGTCAGAAAGAACAGTCACAACATGTATAAATAATTTAATGTACGTTTACGGCGAATAATGATACCATTAGTGCGGAAGCACACTACTTCCGAACTGAGGGAGAAAGGTGAGTCCGAGAGTAATGAGGATAATGGACAGTGGATGCTACACGTGAAGCGTGCGATACGTAGAGGATTTGGGTGAGAGAAAATACATGTTCGGATAGCCGAAGCGGTTAAGGCCTCTGGGCACTTTTACACTGAACACAGCTATGTCCGTATCGCAGTACCACCGACGAAACAGGCGTCGGCGCGGGGTATATGTCGCGTGCTACAGCAGAGGCGCCCACCAAACCGTGGAGCCCAAAAACACTCAGGTTAGTTGGAAGGTGGTGTGGCGAACGATACACGCAGCTACACTGGATACATACGTCCAATCCACATGGTACATCACATTCCATTGTAAACAGATCACCCGATCACGCCTCCACAAGATAAATATGGCGGACTCGCCTCTATGTGCAGACTGCAAGGTACTGCACACGGACGAGCACCGTCTCACCTGTGGCCCAGTAGAAGACGTGCGACAAATTTTGTCGTATTTTCTACAACTGACTCGGAAACACATCACACCTCGGCTTCCATATTTCCGGATGAACACCATTTCCCGACCACCAAAACCAACGCAGTCACATGTGTCCACGGGCATGCGGTACAATACTTATTTCACGATGGACCTAAAGATGTATTGGACTTTTGAAAATACCTACAAGAACTTCATTGCAAGATTTAATGGAATCCCAAATATGGACAGTATTTTTCTAATTACTTAGGAAGTGCCCTACGCGACCGCCCACGCAGCTGGATCATCAAAAAGTAGAAGAAGATACCCATTGACTGAGTTGACAACAACATGTCCGATTATCGGTGGAACAACATACGACATGCGTGAAGACGTATCTGGATGATGAAGCGTAAGGAGAGTAACGACACACCCTTCTGCATCAAGAACGAAGCTCATTTTTCGTTTCCCCACATACACTATGTGATCCGGACACCTGGCTGAAAATGACTTACAAGTTCGTGGTGCCCTCCATCGATAATGATAGAATTCAATATGGTGTTGGCCCACCCTTAGCCTTGATGACAGCTTCCACCCTCGCAGGCACAAGTCCAATCAGGTGCTGGAAGGTTTCTTGCGGAATGGCAGCCCGTTCTTCACGGATTTCTACACTGAGAAGAACTACCGATGTCGGTCGGTGAGGCCTGGCACGAAGACGGCGTTTCAAAACATCCCAAAGGTGTTCTATAGGACTCAGGCTACGACTCTGTGCAGGCCAGTCGATTACAGGTATGTTACTGTCGTGTAACCACCCCGCCACAGGCCGTGCATTATCAACAGGTGCTCGATCGTGTTGAAAGATGCAATCGCCATCTCTGAATTGCTCTTCAACAGTGGGGAGCAAGAAGGTGTTTAAAATATCACTGCAGGCCTGTGCTATAATAGTGCCACGCAAAACATCAAGGGGTGCAAGCCCCCTCCATCAAAGACACGACCACACCATAACACCACCGTCTCCGAATTTTACTGTTGGTAGCCGGCCGCTGTGACCGAGCGGTTCTAGGCCCTTCTGACCAGAACCGCGTTGCTGCTACGGTCGCAGGTTCGAATCCTGCCTCGGACATGGATGTGTGTGATGTCTGTAGGTTAGTTAGGTTTAAGTAGTTCTAAGTCTAGGAGACTGATGAATTCAGATATTAAGTCCCATAGTGCTTAGAGCCATTTGAATCATTTTTTACTGTTGGCACTACACGCGCTGGCAGATGACGTTCACCGCGCACTCGCCATACCCACACCCTGCCATTGGATCGCCACATTGTTTACCGTGATTCGTCACTCCACACAATGTTTTTCCACTGTGCAATCGTCCAATGTTTACGCTCTTTACAACAAGCGAGTCGTCGTTTAGCATTTACCGGCACAATATGTAGCTTATGAGGACCCTCTCGATAGTTTACTCACCTCCCGCCTAACTGTCATAGTACTTGCAGTGGATCCTGATGCAGTTTGGAATTCCTGTCCGGTCGGGGTGGCCGAGCGGTTTTAGGCGCTACAGTCTGGAACCGCGCGACCGCTACGGTCGCAGGTTCGAATCCTGCCTCGGGCATTGGTGTGTGTGATGTCCTTAGGTTAGTTAGGTTTAAGTAGTTCTGAGTTCTAGAGAACTGATGACCTCAGAAGTTAAGTCTCGTAGTGCCTAGAGCCATTTGAACCATTTGAATTCCTGTGTGATGGTCTGGATAGATGTGTGCCTATTACGCATTACGACCCTCTTCAACTGCCGGCAGTCTCTGTCAGTCGACAGACGAGTTCGGCCTGTACGCTTTTGTGGTGTACGTGTCCCTTCACGTTTCCACTTCGTTATCACATCGGAAACAGTGGACCTAGGGATGTTTGGGACCGTGGAAATGTCGCATACAGACATATGACACAAGTAACACCCTATCACCTGACTACGTTCGATGTCCGTGAGTTCCTCGGAGCGCCCCATTCTGCTCTCCCACGATGCCTAATGACTACTGAGGTTCTGATATGGAGTACCTGGTAGTAGGTGGCAGCACAATGCACCTAATATGAAAAATGTATGTTTTTGTGGGTGTCGGATACTTTTGATGACATTTTGTATACTACCTCAGTATAGGAAAGTACCAAGATATTTGTTTTATTAGATCAGAGCACGATGCGGTGTTAGGTACATTTATTTTCGGTGTGGTATAAAGTAAATACAAATTGCAAATACATTTTGGAAATCCCTGGGCTAGCAGGACAGAGCGGATGAGGTTATATTTGTGGAAAGGGGCCAAAATAAGTTACTGTCAGTAGCACTCAACACATAAACTTTATTTATTAATACACACAATCACACAAGCAAGAATAAAAAACTCTCAAGGTTTTAACGAAAGACCTCCTTTGATTTAATTAGATCGGCTGAAGGTCACATCGAAAACCCAAGGCACAAGGCCTAAGCAAGGAATTGAGTTACAGGAGTTCTTCTGGAGGTTTCACTTCTTTAGAAAAAAAATTATCTTCAATATAAACAGGCTGAAAGCCTTAGCTTAAATTTTTCACATAGAACTCAGCTGAAGGCCTCACATTAATCAAGAACAGTGTTACGGCTTAAGGAGACAAAGATTTTCAATGTTTAATCTAAGTAGGCTGAAAACTCGGGTGAAAGACGTATGTCAACAAAACAATTTAACGGCTTAAGGCCTAGGAAGAAGAGCTTTCAATTTGAAAAGGCTGAAGGCTTTATCTTAAAATATTTCGTGTAAAACTCTGCTGAAGGCTTCATTCTAAAGAATAACAATCTTATGACTTAAGGGCAAGAAATGGAATTTGAATTTTTAATTTAAGAGAGATTAAAACTCGGCTGAAGGCCACACGCCATGCAGAAATCAATTTTACGGCTCAAGGCCTAAAGGGAAGAGCTTCTAAATTTCAACTACAAGAGGCTAAAGGCTTTATCCTAAATGCTTCACATAAAACTTGGCTGAAGGGAACATACGAAACCCAAACAATCTCATGGCTTAAAGCCCAGACAAAGAAATTTCCGATTTTAATTTAAGCTGGAAAACTCAGCTGAAGGCCACATATCAACTTGAAACAAATTTATGGCTTAAGGCCTAGGCACAAGGAATTTTCAATTTTAATTTTGAAAGACTGAATTCGGCTGAAGGCCACATACCAAACAAGAAACATTTCTTTTTATCTCTTAACGCCTAAGAAGAAACGCCTTGCAATTTTAATAAGCCAAAACTCGGCTGAAGGCCACATAGAGTACTTAAGACTAAAAGAGAAATCACTATGTAAAACACAAGAGCGGCCCTCCGAAGGTTCCAGGGATCAGCCTGGGAAGGTAGCACTGACGCACGTTTAGGTGAGACAGGCAGCCAGACCGACAACCTCTTAATCGGAAGGCAACCCAATCGAAAGCCAGCCGACGAACCAACCAACAAGATCAGTTCTGCTCCACCCGACCATCAAAACGACAACAAGATGTCAATTGCAAAACGTTCTGGATGCTGGTGCCCAATCCAGCCAAGTCAGAATAAACGCCCCAAAACTACCAGCAACACCCCAGCTGTCGAACTACACGCCGTGCTGGACAGCATCAACACAAGGAAAATACACTGCCGAAAACTACGTCAAAGACCAGGGCAGGTCATCGGAACGTCAACGCCCATAAGGCAGAAGATACCGCTGGTACACTTCATTAATGAAGGAATCATTTAAACTAAGTTAAACACCACACAGGAAGATGGCTGCAATTCTAGCCAACTTCAATGAACACACGTTGTTGCTCGCGGGAATCTCTCAGATAGCAACAACCAGGATCAAACGAAGAGATGTGATAGCAGTTGAAGCTTGGTAATAGGTTAAGTGAGCACTCAACTTCACTGTCCAGGATCGGTGGGCGACGAACTTCGTAACCTTCGCAAGAAGCGCCTCACAGCTCCAACCCCAGGAGCACGCCGCTACAGCTCCTGCCTGCCTACGCGCCACGGTGACTTCCTCGCTGCTCTGCCCCAACCGATCGACTACACACACCGGACAGCCGGAAAATATGTCCGCCACACAAAAAAATGGTTCAAATGGCTCTGAGCACTATGGGACTTAACTTCTGAGGTCATCAGTCCCCTAGACCTTAGAACTACTTAAACCTAACTAACCTAAGGACATCACACACATCCATGCCCGAGGCAGGATTCGAACCTGCGACCGTAGCGGTCTTGCGGTTCCAGAATGCAGCTCCTAGAACCGCTCGGCCACTCCGGCCGGTGTCCGCCACACCAAAGATAGTGCAGCAGTACTAGTATCGATACACGCTGCTGCTGCCACTCACGGAGAGAAGACAACAACGTAATGGCGGTAACCAAAGAAGAAATAAGACACCACTGGACTGCGACCAATGATTAAAAAACAAGGCATCACGCGAGCCAGCCATGACTCAAAAAAAAAAAGAAATAAATAAAAATAAGAAAAAATCCTACAATTGATTTCCCCCCACCATTCCTTATACCTTGACGTGCCAGGAGGACATGCCAGGAGGACACTGTGGCCAGGCCTCGAGTTACGACCCCTGCCAACTTTGCCCTCAACGGCCTCCCTTCCATGAATCCCCTGAAGAAAGAAAGTCTTGGGCTATTGCACAGATTTTAATTTATTAAAAAAAAAAAGGCGACTGCTCGCTTGAAGCGGGAAATCCGGGTTCGGGTCCCGGTCCAACACATATTTTCGCTTCTAGCCACTGGATTCATTTCAATACTCGCTCGCGTCTGAGGTCAAAATTTCTCTTACTTCGTAATATCAGCAAGTTAATCAAGCATTAATTCAAGCCAAATAATAATTCATACGTCTTGGTGTCTCCTTTTATGTTCGATAACTTAAGAAGTGACCTAGTGATTTTAGGTCCACATTACAAAATCCAAAATGTGTTTAGCTGCAGAACAAAGCGACATAAATAGTGTTAGAATAAAAACTATATCGCAATGGTGGCACCAAACGGAGAACGATTACGATTTATCGTCTCAAATGGCTCTGAGCACTATGGGACTTAACATCTGTGGTCATCAGTCCCCTAGAACTTAGAACTACTTAAACCTAACTAACCTAAGGACATCACACACAACCATGCCCGAGGCAGGATTCGAACCTGCGACCGTAGCAGTCGCGCGGTTCCGGACTGAGCGCCTAGAACTGCTAGACCACCGCGGCCGGCTTTATCGTCTCACTGACAGTGATGTCACTGAAGATTGAACATACGTTCAAATTATACGAGGATGGAGTATGTACTCGGCTTTAGCCATTTCACAGAAGGAATGGACTTGGATTCGAACCCGCTCTCCCCAAATCGTAGTCCATTGCCTTAAAGGGTGCGCCGCCACCACCTCCTGTTCTCTACATGAAAGCGCTTCGACAGAATAAATTAAAGGAACAGCAGCAGTAGCGCGCCATCGCGCCATTCTTTGTGGGCTCTGGTGCAGCTGGGGCGCTGATCAATGGCTTTCCGCTAAGCCTCTGTGTAGCGCCTGGCAGCCAATCTAATAAGCAGCCAACTCCGCCGGCCGGCCAGCTCATCCGCCGACCGTGACGGATGCCGCCATTGTCTGACCTGCGCGGTCTCCCTGCGCCCCCTCACAGAACGTTCCCAACGAGAGCGCTGATCCACTCCCGTTTCCGACGCGAATTTTCCGCCTGGAGGAAACAAGTCGAGCGTACTCCCGGCCTCTCGAAAGGTAGGGTGCGGAAGAGAGATTCTATGAATCATCTCGAGAAGGTGAAATTTCAGCGTATATTGAGTTTCACCCGGAAAGAAAATCCGATTCTCCTCCCCCACTGGTCACCCTGCTCCGCTCTGTTCGACTATTTTACTCTCAACTGAAAGCATCTGAATCCCCCAACTTTTCCGCTTTGAAATATTATCCGCTACTGGAAGGGGGCTGAGAAGTGTGTTGAAGCACATTTGAAGCCTAGCGACACTGCCGTGTGACTTGAGCAAAGTAAATGTTGTACGTACACGGGCAATAAAAAGTGGAACATACACCTATGATAAGATACGCAGACGGATTTTCCCTCCGAGATAAATGCAAGAAAAATACAATATACCGAAGAGATTTCCTCTGATAAAACCCGGCCGCTGTGGCCGAGTGTTTCTAGGCGCTTCAGTCCGGAACTGCGCTGCTGCTGCGGTCGCAGGTTCGGATCCTGCCTCGGGCATGGATGTGTGTGATGTCTTTAGGTTAGTTAGACTTAAGTAGTTCTAAGTCTAGGGGACTGATGACCTCAGATGTCAAGTCCCATAGTGCTTAGAGCCATTTGAACCATTTTGAAGCTCAAGTAAAATTTGCATTAAATGTCAAAAAAATTGCTCTGAGCACTATGGGACTTAAATTCTGAGGTCGCCAGTACCCTAGAACTTAGAGCTACTTAAAACTAACTAACCTAAGGACATTACACACATTCATGCCCCAGGCAGGATTCGAACCTGCGACCATAGCGGTCGCCCGGTTCCAGAGTGTAGCGCCTAGAATCGCTCGGCCACCCCGGCCGGCATTAAATGCCAAAGATGAATGTAGTAAAGAATAGCAAAAGAGCGACTGGCTCTTACTGATTAGCCAAATTGAGGAAAACACAGAGAGAGAAGTGAAAGAATGATGTCTATGAAGTTGCACGAAACAAGAAAACGGAGATGAGGTTGTAAGTAGGCTGTTTAGGTTTTTATGTTGGTAACGCCACGTAGCGCTCTGTATTAAAATCACTCACTGTACTGTGTGCAGTCTGTGGCTGGTTTGCATTGTTGGAATATTTGCTATTGTAGTGCTGGGCAGTTGGATGTGAACAGCGCGTAGCGTTGCGCAGTTGGAGGTGAGCTGCCAGCAGTGGTGGATGTCGGGAGACATGGCAAAATTTTAAGAGCGGACGATCTGCACGTGTGTCCGCCAGAAAGAGTAAATTTCTAATTTATATATATATATATATATATATATATATATATATATATATATATATATATATATATATATAATGACTTTTGAACATTATTAAGGTAAATACATTGTTTATTCTCTATCAAAATCTTTCATTTGCTGACTATGCCTATCAGTAGTTAGTGCCTTCAGTAGTTAGAATCTTTTATTTAGCTGGCAGTAGTGGCGCTCGCTGTATTGCAGACGTTCGAGTAACGAAGATTTTTGTGAGTTAAGTGATTCATGAAAGGTATAGGTTATTGTTAGTTAGGGTCATTCTTTTGTAGGGATTTTTGAAAGTCATGTTGTGTTGCGCTAAAAATAGTGTGTGTCAGTTTAGTGTTGATCAGAATAATTAAAGAGAGTAATGTCTGAGTACGTTCAGTTTTGCTCAGCTGTTTGAAAATCAAATAACGGAGAGGTTTATCAGCACAGTAATTCATTAATTTTTCAAAGGGGATGTTTCAAGGTATACGTCCTCAGCAGATTGGCACTGGCAAAGAAAGCTTTCTGTGTCATAACTGATGTGCTAATATAAAATACACTGACGGAAAAAACTCACAAAACTATGTAGGAGTTGTGCGACATAATGCGAAAGTTAATAGGCCTGCTTCTACGTCTGAAAGATTATATCTATTCCAATTTCGCACAACTATAAAGATGCAAATCAGGTTTGCTTTAAATAACATGCTGTAACGCTCCTGAGCGTTTGTTACCTTTGAGACTGGACGTAGTGATTTGATGTTAGTCAAGAATGTCTTTAAGGCGACAAGGAGGTGGTGTAATAGGCTACGAAGCTGGACGCTCCTTCTGCGATAGTGCAGAAAGACTTTGCAGAAATGTAGCCACTTTGCATGATTGCTGACAGCGATGGTGACGTGAATACACGGTCGGAAGAAGACAGGGCTTTGGACGACAAAGTGGCGATATCGAGAGAGAAGACCATCGTGTTCGGCGTATGGCTCTGCCGCATCATACTGTATTTGCGGCAGCAATCTAAGTAGCAGTTGTCACCACAGTGACACAAATAACTATTATAAATCGGTTACTTAAACGACATTTCCCAGCCAGGCGCCCTGTAGCCCGCATTCCACTAACGCCAAACTACAGCCATTTGCGTCTTTAGTGGTGTTAACGAGAGGACATTGGAGGGCAGGGTGGAGGTCTGTTGCGTTTTCAGATGCAAGCTGGTTCTGCCTCGGTGCGAATGAGGGCTGTGTGTTGTTTTGAAGGAATCCAGTTGAGGGCCGGTAACCAAGCTGTCCGCTTGGACCTACACCTGGAGTTGTGGTCTGGGGTGCGATTTCGTATGACAGCAAGAGCGCTCTTGTGGTTATCCCACGCATCTTCATTGCAAAATTGTATGTCATTCTAGTGATTCGACTCGTTGTTCTGCCATTCACGAACAGCGCTGCAAGGGGTGTTTTCCAACAAGATAACGCTCGCACACATACCGCTGTTGTAACCCAACATGCTCTACAGTGTGTCGACCTGTTACCTTCGTCTGCTCGATCTCCAGATCTCCAGAATTTCACATTTGCAGTGGATTATCTTGCGCTTACATTAGCGCCTGATCTAGCAATGTTAACCACTTAAATACGTTAAACAGACAAGTGTACTCCCGAAATTTCATTACGCCAAATTAATTATCTTTCGGAGTTGCGATTTTTTACGCCAGTTTATTTATGTTGATATTTATTTCGATGTTAGATTCATCGGTTAAATACTTAACCGTGTACTTCCGGGTGTTCTGCGGAGTTGTTTCCCCGATCCATCCGTCTTCTTCAGGTGCTGCAACTTTTGCCGTTATGTGAGCTCGCTGCGTGGACACCAAGCGGATTATGTACTAATCTTGGCCTCACGTCGCTATTTATAGTCAAGGTTGATTCCCTTAAACTAAGATAATAAGTTTTCTTTAGAATCTTAAAGACGATCTATGTCTCCTAAACCCGGCTGTGTTTCCAATTCCATGCAAATGTGCTCTGAGGGGCAGTATATTAGTCGAGGAGACGGCCACTGTGGCCGAGCGGTTCTAGGCTTTAGTCCGGAACCGCGCGACTGTTACGGTCGCAGGCTCGAATCCTGCCTCGGGCATGGATGTGTGTGATGTCCTTAGGTTAGTGAGGTTTAAGTAGTTCAAAGTTCTACGGGCCTGATGACCTCAGATGCTAAGTCCCATAATGCTCAGAGCCATTTGAACCATTTTTTATTAGTCGAGGAGAAATCTGCGGAATATCGGCACATACCTAACTAAAACAAACAAGGAAATCAGCTGTCGCTAAGCATTGTCTCGAACTTAATCATGAAATACGAAAAGACCAGTATCGAGGTGCAAATGTCAAGTTTCTGGGAAAGCATAATTAAGGGGTCAGTGGAAATAAAGTATCAGAAAATCCAACAAATAGATTCGGCAGTTGCAATTTAAATAACGCTTGGGTTGCGGCACTCAGTTTATTAAAAACTCGTCGGTCATCACAGCCATCGGAGTTTGGAAACGCTGAGAGAATTTGTGTTTCACGGAATGTCAGTGCCAGCTCTGAAAATCGAAAGGGTATCAAATGGCGCAGTAGGCGTCGGGAATCGAACTCGGGTGTAAACAGCGGCGTGAGAGCAACAATACTTTACAGCTGGGGAGGGTAACCGGTCGCCCTCTCTTCTGACGGATTCTCTAGAAAGCAGAAAAGAAACAGGGGAGAGAACACTCCACTGGTAAACAGATTGTGTACTACCGTGGAACGTAAATGGGTTCAAGCCACATGTGGAGGAATTGACACTGTTATCACAGGAAAGAGACACATTTTAAACCTACTGACAACCACCACAGAGAATCTGAGACGCCTTCCACCTTTTACTTTCGTCGAACACCTCTTTCCTTGCTCCAAAGACTCTATGACGGTACCTACATTTTTATTGTCTTGCCTCCATTATCGAGTGCAACATCAGAGTTGCCTCCCTGGTGCCAAACAGTCGTCAAACAGATCCTCTGTTTCCTTTTCATTTTCTTGGGTTATTGTTGGCAGTTTTCTTGCACGAGCTGCAAATCTGATACTGCAATAATTATTGTATTTATCTGCGATTGCTGTCTACGCATTATGGGGATCATATTCCCTGAAGGTCTGGAGGTAATTCTCCATTCTCGTAAATTCTATTATCTAACTAGAACAGTCGTTTGGTTGCCACTCATTCAAAGATTTTAGAAAAACTGATGAATCCAATCTCACTCCAATATTGGATCTCCTACTTACAAACTGGTATCCATTTTTTCTATCACGTCAGCAGGCAGTTCGTGCTCCGCGTACATACTCTCCGTATACAGTTTTCCCCTATCCAGTCTCCTCTCTGCCTCTGACATAATAAATTCTTTCGAATTCTTTCAATTCACCTAAAGATAATCTAATCTGATTTTTCTATACGTTGAGTCTCTCCTTCCGTTTACCATTTACTTTCCAATAACTTTTTCCTGTAGCCATACCGCTTTATTTTCACTTCATATTAATTTGATTCCTACATAACTTATCCCACTGTGTACACACTTTTGTATACACACTTATGTACTTATTCTAAATATGGGAGCCCTTAGAGCAAGAGAGCGTACTTGAGAGCTGGAAGTGCTACATCATAGAAAGAATAACATCCCCCACTCTGGCATCAATGTCTCCACATAACTTCGTTGCATACTTTCTTCTTTACGTCGGGTTAATATGGAACAGAAACTCTAAATTTCCCTTGGCATTTTATAAAAATACTTTCTGAGTATGCATCATTGCCCTGGTAAGAATTTTTTCCAGTCTTCTGTTAGTCCATCGCCTTCTTCCTTCTCCCTGTTCATCTTCTACATCCCCTCTCTCTCTCTCTCTCTCTCTCTCTCTGCCCACCTCCTACACTCCCCCCACCTGCTTCTGCCCATCTCCTCCTCACTTAATTACATGTCCTCCTCACCCCTCTCTTTTCCCATTACCTTCTCCCCCTGATGCTGCCCATCTCTTAATCCCTCCTCTCTCTCCCCATCTCCTCCTCTTTTCTTTTTCTGTTAATCTCCTCCTGTTCCCTCTTTCTGTCCATCTCCTCCTCTCCCCTCTCTTTGTCTAACCTCCCCTGCCCCATCCGTATCTGTTCCCCCTCCGCTATCTGTGTCTGTCTCTTCTTTCCCCTTCTTTGCCTGTCCATCTCCTCTTTCCACCTTCTTTCTGAACATAATCACCGTCACCCCAATAGGAGGTGCGTGGTTCTTAGTGCCACAGTGCTTCTTTCCAGATTGTAACTAATATGTGTACCAAATTTCATTAAAATCGTTTAGAATTAGCTTTCTAACCGTGCCTTTGCTCGCGTACACACATATGAAATATTTTTCGGGATATATTTTACATAATTCACACTCATTTCTTCACACACCTGTAACTCTAGCGAATTTCACCCTGCAGTATCATTTTCACACAGCTCAATGTTTATAACTTTATGAATCCTGAACTATGTATAGTAACTCGTACAATGATATTTTTATCTGGGTACATTCAGCGCCATATGCGGGTACTGACTAGGTGTATGTTGCGCGAATAGAGTTAGTAGTAACGAAGTAATAAATTAAAACGTCATACATGATACCTCAGTTTTTCACGCATCTCAGTATATGACGTCATATCTCCTGAACTATATGTTGTACAATGATAACTTTTTATAGGTATACGCAGCGACATATTCAGATACAGTTTGCTGACTGTGTTACGACTAGAGTTCACAGCAACGAAGTAATAAATTTAACCCTGCTGTTCTTTTCAGGTCTGTATGACCCGAAATGGCTATAAACTTCGTTTCTTAGTATTTAAACATCAAAATCACTTTATGAAATTTAGTGCCTTTGTCTGAAAATAAAAGGGAAGTACGTTCCTAAAAATATTTTAAAATATTTTAAGTCATCTGGTCATAAACTATAAGAGTTACATACCGGGTGATCAAAAAGTCAGTATAAATTTGAAAACTTAATAAGTCACGGAATAATGTAGATACAGAAGTAAAAATTGACACACATGTTTGGTATGACATAGAGTTTTATTGGAACTAAAAAAAAAACAAAGTTCAGAAAATGTCCGACAGATGGCGTTGGACAGCAAAAGGTCAGTGACTGGCCCATGACAATCGTGTATAAACGGAGCTGTAATGAGAGAGAGAATCAGATGCGCCAGCAGTCGCAACATGTTAACGTTACCTGTTAGCTGTATTATCAGAATGGGGAATGTGCTAATTCAGCGTTACGACCCTATCGCCATAGGAAGGGGATTCGAACGGGTAAAGGTCCGTTGACAAATGCAGCTGTGGCGAGAATGATTTCAAAGTTCGAAGCCACGGGTTGTTTAGACGATAGACCCCGTAGTGGCCGACCGAGCACAAGGAGTAATGCTGCTGAGACAGTTCAGGAAGAAATGGAGATTGTAGCAGTGTAGCGGGTACGTCTATGCACGGGGAAGCCAGCGCTCGTGCAGTCGCACGTCGCACCGGCATTCCGTACACTACTGTTTGGTTGGCACTTTGGCGTACCCTCCGATGCTATCCGTACAAAATCCATCGGCATTATGAACTGTTACTTCGCGATTTAGTGAAGCGGAGGGCATTTGCGGTGTGGGCGTTTCAAAGGATAGCGGAAGATGACGATTGGTTGAGTAACGTGTTGTGGACCGACGAAGCTCATTTCACGCTACGAGGGTCTGTCACCGCCCACAACTGCAGAATTTGGGCTACCGAAAATCCTAGAACTGTCGTGGAAACTCCATTGCACGACGAGAAAGTCACGGTATGGGTTGGATTTACCACATCTACCGTTATCGGGCCTTTTTTCTTCGAGGAAATGCGTGATTCTGGTTTTGTAACTGCTACCGTGACGGGTGAGAGGTACGCCGATATGTTACAGGATCGCATCATCCCCAGCCTGGCTGATAAACACCTGCTGGAACTTAAGATGTTAATGCAGGATGGCGCTCCACCCCATATTGCTAGACGCGTGAAAGATCTCTTGCGCGAGTCGTTTGGTGATGATCGTGTGCTCAGCCGCCACTTTCGTCATGCTTGGCCTCCCAGGTCCCCAGACCTCAGTCCGTGCGATTATTGGCTTTGGGGTTACCTGAAGTCACAAGTGTATCGTGATCGACCGACATCTCTAGGGATGCTGAAAGACAACATTCGACGCCAATGCCTCACCATAGCTCCGGACATCCTTTGCAGTGCTGTTCACAACACTATTCCTCGACTACAGCTGTTGTTGAGGAATGATGGTGGACGTATTGAGCATTTCCTGTAAAGAACATCATCTTTGCTTTGTCTTACTTTGTTATGCTAATTATTGCTATTCTGATCAGATGAAGCGCCATCTGTCGGACTTTTTTGAACTTTTGTATTTTTTCGGTTCTAATAAAACCCCATGTCATTCCAAGCACGTGTGTCAATTTTTATCTCTCTATCTACATTATTCCGTTATTTATTCAGTTTTCAAATTTATAATGACTTTTTGATCACCCGGTACATAACGTTTGTGTCAATGTGACACAACATAAATTTGATTACTCTAAAGTCAAATACTTTTTGGTTGTCTCATGTTTTACAGTAGTAATGACTTCCATTCTTCTCAACATTCATTAAGTCAACAAAGGCGTTACACTTACAACAATGGACTTGCCATTACTACTTGTCAGCTGTTCAATTATCCAATGTTTCTGCTCAGTTTGTGTTCTCTATCGTTTGTGATCAGTCTGAACTTACTACATCACTGACTGATGCTGAGTTTGGAGAGTTAGTAAATAGCTCAACACAAGTCACTAATGCACCAGGAAGCAAGTGTTCTGATGACATTGACGACAGTCCACAGCCTGTTCAAAGGAGAGTACAGACTTCTACATCCAAAAACGGGAACACAGAATGGCATTTGCAACCACCAGCCTCGAACGTCTTCAGAAATACCTCGTGAGCTACCAGGTATGCAAGCAGCAGAGTAAGTGATGTAAAAAGTTCATTTGAAGTACTATTTTCTACAGCAATTTAGAATGAAATAATAGAGATGTCAAATATTGATGGGAAACGAGTTTATGTTAAGCAATGGACAAATATTGATGATTCTCTTTTTCATGCATACTTAGGACTCCTTACGGATGTATATCGCTCACATCGGGAATCTACAAAAAATTTGTGGGATAAGGATCCTGGACGGAACACATTTCGAGAAACCATATCCCAAGAAACATTCTGTAAAATATCGAGAAATAAAAATGTTGAATGTTGTACTAATGAGCACTCTCCGCCATGGTGGGGAAATAAGTGACAGGGCTGATAAGAAGCCGAAAATGGTTTTAGATTATAATCCACCCAAAGGGGCTGCAGACACACTCGATCAAGTATGGTTTTTGTTTATAATCCAACCAAAAGGACTGCAGACACACTCGATCAGCTAACAATACATATACATCATACGAAAAGCCAATAGATGGCACATTATAGTTTTCTACAATATTCTTGACATAGCTGCTTATAATGCAGACGTCTTGTGAACTTCGATTGACGTTAACTGAAATGCAAGAAAACTGACTAGAAGAAAAATATTTTTGGAGGAATTTGGTATCCTCTGGCTGCAGAGCGCATTGCATCAAGAAAGCACTTTCCAAGAACAGCAGATTCTTTGAGAATGGTCAGGAGCATCCAAGACCCTGAAGGAGTGAGAGGTGTGGCTAAATCAGAAACAACAAGAAACTCTACTAAACGTGCACGCTGTTCAGTTCTGTCCTTCAAGCAATGACAATATAACAAACATGTTGCGTGGAAAGTGTAATAAACATGTATGCAAAACACACGTCACCTTCTTGTGTCGAAAATGCAGCAAGAGAAAGAAGGAAAGTCATATGAGCAGACGGACAGATGATTGTTGAGAATGAATTTTTGGTGGAAATGCCTGTTCTTCCTAATATACCCTGCACGAATTTTAAATAATAAATTTTTTTGAGTGAAGTCCTGTATATTATTATTATTAATATTGTTATTATTATTATTATTATTATTACCATTATTACTATCGCTTTTTATCATTAACAACATACTGTAATATAACAACAATGTTGATGGCTTACAACTGTACGAAAAATACGAGTGAGTTGAAGTTTTTTCCAGCATTATATTATGTTGGGTCATATTGGCCCGAACAGTACATCTGCATAGTAAACAACAGGGTTAAACATCTTGCATGATGCGACAGTTTTTCACACATCTCAGAATTTATGTCGTCATATTTCCTGAATTGTGTGTCGTGCAATGATATAAATTTGTTAGTACATTCAGTGATGTAGGTGAACCCTTCCTGTAAAATGTGCCAAGAATATGGCTAGTAGTAAATAAGTAATAATTTAGAACATCATGCTTCAGTCTGCAGTTTTACTGCACGAGCAGTTATAATGTAGAAGCAATAAACAATTTTCCATTCGTGATTTTGTGGGGGTTGTCAGCGAGAAAGAGGGTAGTAAACATCTGAAATTATGTGAAAAGTTTGTTGCAGATCACTAAATACTCTCATTCTCAAACACTGGACGAATAATTCATCGTTGTCTGTACGTCATGGGCTACACTGTTTTTTCACCTCCATCCCCCACCCCTTCGATAGGTAGGTGTCTCTTACCCTTATAGAAATTATCTGCAGACAGTAAGTGACACGTATACGAAATTTCGTGAAACTCAATCTGTTGGTTCAGGAGGGGATGTGGAACAAAAAAAAATGGTTCAAAGGGCTCTGAGCACTATGGGACTTAACATCTGAGTTCATCAGTCCCCTAGAACTTAGAACTACTTAAACCTAACTAACCTAAGAACATCACTCACATCCATGACCGAGGCAGTATTCGAATCTGCGACAGTAGCAGTCGCGTGGTTTCGGGCTGAAGCGCCTAGAACCGCTCGGCCATCGCGTACGGCGATGTGGAACACACACACACACACACACACACATATATATATATATATATATATATATATATATATATATATATATATATATATATATATGAATCCCGCTCCAGCTACTGCCGGGTCTGGGTGCTGACGAGTCCTCTCCATTTGGCTCGGTCCTCCCACCACTTTTCTTCCTCCACTTGCTGCCAGGTCACACCTCTCCTTTCAACAGATATTCTCACTCTAATTTTCCACCGTGTTCTTGGGCGCCCTCGAGGTCTTTTCCCATCCATCTTTAGTTCTTCCATAATTTTGGGGAGTCTCTACCCATGCATCCTCTTAACATGCCCATACCGTCTTAATCTCTTTCTTTCAATTTCTTCTCTCATACTTTCTTGTTTGAGGTCCTTTCTAATCTCTACATTCCTTACTCTGTCCATTCTTGTTTTTCCCTTAACTGCTCTGAGAAATTTCATTTCCCCTGCTTGCAGTCTGCTCCAGTGCCTTTCTGTCATTGACCATGTTTCTCCACCGTAGGTGACAATAGGGATGTAATAATTCTTATACATAAGGAGTTTTGCTCTTTCTGAAACTTCATTATTCCAAATGAGATGTTTTATTGTTTGGTAGAAATTGCCTCCCTTCTGTAACCTCCTATTAATTTCGTTAGTTATTCTTCCATCCCTAGATATTTCATTCCCTAAATAAGTGAAACTTTCTACCACTTTGAGGGGTTCTCCATTCAAGGTAATATTTCCGTTGATTCCTTTCTCTCTTCCAAATACCATTACTTCACTCTTATCTTTATTTATTTTTAATCCATACCTTTTCATTATTTCCTTCCACGCATCAAGCTGTAACTGTACATCTACCTCTTTATCACCCCATATTACCATATCATCTGCAAAAATCATCTTTTTGTCTTTTTCTTTTACTATATCTTTAACTGCCCTATTCATTCCCTCCATCACAACATTAAAAAGCGCAGGAGATAGAATACTCCCTTGCTTAAGTCCTTGTCTTATTTCGAAGTATTCAGAGTTCCCCAATGGTGTTCTAATTCTACAATTTTGGCCTCTGTACATTGTCTTTATAACATTAATGTATCCATCTTCTATATCTATCTTCTTCAGTTCTTCCCAGAGTCTTTCCCTGTCAACTGAGTCATATGCCTTTTCTATGTCTATAAAAACCATTATCACCCTTTTGTTATACTCCCAACTTTTTTCCATCAGTTGACGGATAGAAAATATCAGGTCGATCGTGCTCCTTCCTTTCCTAAACCCATGCTGTTCTTCAATCAGCTCCTTTTCTATCTTTTCACTTATTCGATTTAGTAAAATTCTTTCAAAAATCTTGGCTGTATGACTCATGAGGGTTATTCCTCTGTAGTTTTTACAAAGTCTTTTATTGCCTTTCTTGAAGATGGGAACAATGTCTCCTGTTCTCCAGTCGTCAGGTATTTTACTATTTCTCCACACGCTTGATAGTACTCTATATAGCCACTGCATTCCCACTGGACCTGCTGCACTTATCATGTCCACTGATACTTTATCAGGTCCTGGGGCTTTCCCCCCATTCATCTTCTTCACACCTTTTTCCATTTCTTCCCGTGTAATTTGTCCTAATTCTGCTTCCCAACTTCTCTCAATTTCTCCATTATTTGTTGTTTCCTCATGTACCTGCTCCTCAGCGTTTAACAGCTTCTTAAAATGTTCTTTCCAGAGATCTTTTATATTCCCTGGATCTTCAATAATGGTACCGTCCTCAGTTTCCATCCTTACTGGTACTTCATAAGCCTTCCTTTTATTTTTCATCATTTTATAGAACCTTTTCTTATTACTCTTCACATCTTCTTCAAGTTTTTTTGTAAACTCTTCCCATGCCTTTTTCTTTGCTGTTTCCACTATTTCTTTGCACTTCTTCTTTTCCTCTATATATCTTTTATGGTCTTCGTCATTTTTAGTTTTCCACCATTTTCTCCAAGCTCCATTTTTTCTTCTAACTGCTTGGATTGTGGTATCATCCCACCAACTTGCCTGTCTTATTTTTTTCTTTCCAGATGTTCTGCCACATACCTTTTGTGCTGCTTCGACTAAAGTGTCTTTGAATAAACTCCATTCTTTTCCTACATCGCAGAAAACTTCTTTTGGAAATTTTTGTGTTATTAATTCTCTGTACTTCTCAGCACATTCACTCTCCTTCAGTTTCCAATCTCGTATCCTCGTCACTTTCTTCTGTTTTCCATTTCTCACACACTGATTCATTTTCCACTGTCCCACCAGTAACCTATGGTCTCCATCTGCACTCACACTTGGAATTACCTTCACATTTGTTACTTTCTCTCCCCATTCCCTATCTACTAGAATATAATCAATTACACTCTTCGTTCTTCCATCATGTATCTGGTGATAACATGACTTTCTCTCTTCATAAACCAGCTGTTTGCTATTTTCATTCCATTCCTCTGGCACAAATCCAGGAGTCTTTCCCCTTCTTCATTTCTGCCTCCATATCCAAAACATCCCAATACTTGCTCAAATCCCTTTCTGTCTTTGCCTAACTGTGCATTAAAATCTACCATCACTATATTAGCACTCTCTATATGGTTTTCTAACACATTTTCATATATATATATATATATATATATATATATATATATATATATATATACAGGGTGTTTCAAAAATGACCGGTATATTTGAAACGGCAATAAAAACTAAACGAGCAGCGATAGAAATACACCGTTTGTTGCAATATGCTTGGGACAACAGTACATTTTCAGGCAGACAAACTTTCGAAATTACAGTAGTTACAATTTTCAACAACAGATGGCGCTGCGGTCTGGGAAACTCTATAGTACGATATTTTCCACATATCCACCATGCGTAGCAATAATATGGCATAGTCTCTGAATGAAATTACCCGAAACCTTTGACAACGTGTCTGGCGGAATGGCTTCACATGCAGATGAGATGTACTGCTTCAGCTGTTCAATTGTTTCTGGATTCTGGCGGTACACCTGGTCTTTCAAGTGTCCCCACAGAAAGAAGTCACAGGGGTTCATGTCTGGCGAATAGGGAGGCCAATCCACGCCGCCTCCTGTATGTTTCGGATAGCCCAAAGCAATCACACGATCATCGAAATATTCATTCAGGAAATTAAAGACGTCGGCCGTGCGATGTGGCCGGGCACCATCTTGCATAAACCACGAGGTGTTCGCAGTGTCGTCTAAGGCAGTTTGTACCGCCACAAATTCACGAAGAATGTCCAGATAGCGTGATGCAGTAATCGTTTCGGATCTGAAAAATGGGCTAATGATTCCTTTGGAAGAAATGGCGGTCCAGACCAGTACTTTTTGAGGATGCAGGGACGATGGGACTGCAACATGGGGCTTTTCGGTTCCCCATATGCGCCAGTTCTGTTTATTGACGAAGCCGTCCAGGTAAAAATAAGCTTCGTCAGTAAACCAAATGCTGCCCACATGCATATCGCCGTCATCAATCCTGTGCACTATATCGTTAGCGAATGTCTCTCGTGCAGCAATGGTAGCGGCGCTGAGGGGTTGCCGCATTTGAATTTTGTATGGATAGAGGTGTAAACTCTGGCGCATGAGACGATACGTGGACGTTGGCGTCATTTGGACCGCAGCTGCAACACGGCGAACGGAAACCCGAGGCCGCTGTTGGATCACCTGCTGCACTAGCTGCGCGTTGCCCTCTGTGGTTGCCGTACGCGGTCGCCCTACCTTTCCAGCACGTTCATCCGTCACGTTCCCAGTCCGTTGAAATTTTTCAAACAGATCCTTTATTGTATCGCTTTTCGGTCCTTTGGTTACATTAAATCTCCGTTGAAAACTTCGTCTTGTTGCAACAACACTGTGTTCTAGGCGGTGGAATTCCAACACCAGAAAAATCCTCTGTTCTAAGAAATAAACCATGTTGTCTACAGCACACTTGCACGTTGTGAACAGCACACGCTTACAGCAGAAAGACGACGTACAGAATGGCGCACCCACAGACTGCGTTGTCTTCTATATCTTTCACATCACTTGCAGCGCCATCTGTTGTTGAAAATTGTAACTACTGTAATTTCGAAAGTTTGTCCGCCTGAAAATGTACTGTTGTCCCAAGCATATTGCAACAAACGGTGTATTTCTATCGCTGCTCCTTTAGTTTTTATTGCCGTTTCAAATATACCGGTCATTTTTGAAACACCCTATATATATATATTGGCCCTATATATATATATATATAGGGTGGTCCATTCGTGACCGGCCAAATATCTCACGAAATAAGCGTCAAACGCAATTAGTAAACGGTCCATTTTAACACGAGTAATGTAACACGAAGCATATACCGTCCGCACTGGCGGAATGTTACGTGACACCACGTACGTATACGTTTGTGACTATTACAGCGCCATCTATCACAAAGCGAAAAATGTGGTCCAACTAAAACATTCATATTTCTTTACGAACTACACGAATATGTAATAAAAAAATGGGGGTTCCTATTTTTAAAAAAACGCAGTTGATATCCGTTTGACGTATGTCAGCGCCATCTAGCGGGCCAACCATAGCGCCATCTGGTTTTCCCCTTCAAGCTAGACAAGTTTCGTTCTTTGTAGTTCTTTCGTTAGATGCTTATTTCGTGAGGTATTTGGCCCGTTCACTATCAATGGACCACTGCAACATTTTCTGTTTAGTTATCAGTTTTTGCTTCTCGACAGCATTATACAGTTACATTTAAGTAACTTGCACAGGCAGATATACTGTTTAGTAGGCTGATTTCGGTGGCAAAGACATGACCATCTTCTTACCTGCAATGTCATCTTAATTGAAGGAGCTTTATATAGATACTTACAATGCAAGCAGTTAACTATTTTGTTTCTAAAAATTGACGACAAACATTGGCTTATAGCGTGACAAGGATCGCAGTCGCTTTATCGAAATGTGATACCCACCTACTAAAATTTCTGTCAGAGTATATTTTCTTGTAACAGAAAAACGATAACATATCGATGAACGTGTTAGTAAGGAGCATTCGACGTCTTTCTGATATAAAACGCATATTTAATACTAAGTGGACTGTAAAGCCATCGGCACATGGATTGAGGCAGCTAACGTTGAATGTGCGCGCCGATAGGATAATGGTTCTGAGCACTATGGGACTTAACATCTGTGGTCATCAGTCCCCTAGAACTTAGATCTACTTAAACCTAACTAACCTAAGGACATCACACACATCCATGCCCAAGGCAGGATTCGAACCTGCGACCGTAGCGGTCGCGCGGTTGCAGACTGTAGCGCTTAGAACCGCTCGGCCACTCCGACCGGCGCCGACAGGATATCCAGTGCCACGAGACACAGCACCACCGGCCCACGGAACAAGATGGTTAACGTGATTCGGGGCTCAAAGTGCTTACCAGCGGTAGCTGTCGGCTTTATTTCGCTCGTAAACCGTTCAATCTATTAATAGATTGGACACAAGCAGACGTTCTGCCTGTGTTATACATAAATAAAAACTTCAATATTCGTGAATATGTCAAAAGAATAAAATCAAAGATGCATGTTCACTCAATAAGGATATCAGCTAATAAAAGTTCACCAAATCGAACCAATTCACTCCTCACAGAGATAGCACTTATATTTATATAACAAGAAATATTAAAGAAATTATTTATATTAATTTCATAGGAAACTCCCATAACCTTCTAGAAAACGCTAAGGTGAAAAAAATTGTATACAACAACAGCATCTACCGACCCATCATTGTTGGCGTAAGATGAGGCCTCAACTAATTACACAATGCTGTAAGTCTGACAACCTCATATTTTATGTTACAGTCTTCCAAAGACTTTAATTACCGAAATGTTACCAACATTCAACTGTGTCAAATCCTTGCAAGAACGACACGTTTTTTTGAATATTCAATGGGTCGTTGCCTTGAAAGGTCTTAGCCTCATAAGACGTGCGTTATAACTAAATACGAAATTGCGGTAACCACCAGTATGATGTATCCCCTCATTTTATCACATCAAAGTGTACAAATAACGATTCCTTCTCGAGACATTGAATGTACCAGCGCTCAGAATAGAATACATTTGAAGGGTAACGTACAGTATGAAACCCACCGAATACGGGTTTCTATTGAACACGACAAATACACTAAGACATATTGTTTTCTGCTTGTGACACAGGGAGCATTCTTGATTCCTACTGGTTCTACTTTATGTGGCACGTTGCTGAAATATCAGAGAACTTATTTTGTGTTTCACGTGACGAAATGACTCTTTAACGAGAAATAGTAGGAAGCGACGTCTGAAAACTCGTAGAGATCCACGTATACGGTAGCTAACCTGTCCCACGTGCCGATGGCTTAAAGCCTGTAAGGATACAGATATCGACACAGTTCTTACGTACCGGGTCTTGCCCTTACTCGTCTCTGTCGAACGTGAGCCTACAGATGGCGCGGGTAAGCCCCATCATTCGAGGAAACGAGCGGTGTTCACGCGCATCATTCTGCGTGCAGCAGTCTGTCACTAGCTGGCAGCAACGAAGCGTATCATGAATTTAGTCGCAAAAATAGGCACGGTCATTGTGTACGAAGGGCAATCAATATAATAATTTATGGCGACCTGTCCGAGTCAGAAAAGCAATGGTTAACTCGGGTGGAGTTAGGTGATCTTGTGAATCCTAATGTAATATGGGTGAACTTAAGACATCATGGGGCTTTTTCGATTAGCTAAACGTATAATAAATTCAATGTACAGTACAGACTGTTCTGATTTCAAGAGACGTTCCTCATCAAGCTTGTATGTTACTAACTTAGTTACGCGCAGTAAAAATAGAAGTTTGATTTAGGTGCAGTAAAAATAGGAGTTTGATATGGCACGCAACTTAGCCTGACGGTTAGAAATTTTATTACTGTGATATGTGTACCTTGAGAGCAAAGCTACCCTTCAATCCTGCCGAAAGTAATTGTTCAATGTCAAATCAAAGCAACAGCAACTTTAAGGCGGCCACTATTCAGGAACGAACATCGTTCCAAGTGCAGGTTGGGCGATTCAGAAGCAGCATTCACGATGTCAGTCCGCCTCCGTAACTGAGTGGTCAGTGTAGACGGGTACCATGCGGGGGACCTCAGTTCCATTCCCGGCACTGCCCAGGCTTTTTCCTTCTTGGAAGGACTTCTACGGTGTGCGCTCAGCCTCGTGATGGCAGTTGGGGAGCTACCTGACAGAGTAGTAGCAGCACATTGGTCTGTAAAGGCTGCAAAGCGACCGGGAGATCGGTGTGCTGACTACAAGCTTGTCCATACCGCATCCGCACGACGCCGCAAGGCAGAGGACGACACGGCGGCGACAGGATCTCCTGGGCCGTCACGTTCTGGACGACAAGCTCGTATTTTATACACCCGGCCATTGGAAATACGTATTTTTCTGTTTCAGACATGTTTGCAGCTTTGTTCCTTGTTTAGGTCTCCATCCACAATGAAGCGAACATTTTTCGTAGTTTATTCGCATCGTCTGCAAAGCTGTTTCTCATATAGTATTCGGATCGTCTGTTGCGTTAAATCTGATTACGAGCGTGTTTCGCTGCACTAATTATACTGTAAGGTTCAGCAAACAGAGAAAGACGTCGTCTTCGTTGGTGGGCGAAAACAAACTGCGGATGAAGTAGGGGGAACAACTTGCTACGGGAGCTAAAAATGGAAGATGGCGCTAGTTTCAGCAAATTCACCCGCAGATTTTCAAATCCTAACAAATAGGATAGTGCCATTTGTTTAAAAAAATACATGAACTTCAGTAAATCTGGTCTGCTAAAGACTTGCTGTTACTCTTCCTTTCTTGGCAACGGGAGATTCACTTCATTTGATTTATTTCACATTTCACAGTAAGCTATATCTCTAATAGTAACTTTTAATACATCACACTTCTTCTAGCTGTGGCATAATTCTTTCTATTTAATTTTATGGTTTCAAGAGTAATTTCCGTTTTTATTTTCACTCGTAAAGTATTTGTTCGTCATAGATTAGGCGATCACTCGCGCAATTTTCATGTATAGTGCGATCTCATTTTCATTTATCGGAACGTAAACAAGGACAGAAAGAGGCAACTGTACTTATTCCTCTCCTGGTAGCTGCGGGATAGAGTTTGCGCGAAAAGAAGCCCGTTCAGATTTTTGTACCAATAATTCCAATGAAAATAGGTGAGCGATAGAAAACATTCCTGTGGACTATATTATCGCATTAAGACAATTAAACACTCTATATTCTAATAGGGAAGAGAAAGAATATTACGATTAGAAAGTAGTAACAATATCTCTTCTGTCAGTCTAAGTAGCTGTGTGGGTTTCGGTCTTGCTGTTTTGCATACCACTATGGCCAGCCGCAGTGGCCAAGCGGTTCTAGGCGCTTCAGTCCGGAACCGCGCTGCTGCTACGGTCGCAGGTTCCAATCCTGCCTCGGGCATGGATGTGTGTGATGTCCTTAGGTTAGTTAGGTTTAAGTAGGTCTAAGTTTAGAGGACTGACGACCTCCCATAGTGCTTAGAGCCATTTGAACCATACCACTATGATTCTAAAGTACGATGTCTGATGACCTGCTCATACGGGAAGCACCCAATATCGTTATGCAAATTAATTAAAGGGGTAATAGTGTCACCCTACGAAAACGTCTTACTGGGTGTAAATTAATAGGGCTAGCCCAATCAGTCATGGCAATGCAGGTACCACATCACGCACATAGACGTATTAGTGAGAGATCATCCAGTCTATTACAGAAACGAGTTGTCACTATGAAAATCAGTTTTATTCTCGTAAATTAAAACATTTCAGTTACATACTCATACAAAAAACTTCATATTAAATACCCAGACTAGAGGAATTTTATAGTGAAATGTAACGTTGGCGCAGCTGGCTGGGCGCGATGACTGCAAAGTTATGCATACAATACACGAATGCAACCAGTGAATATAAGCATGGTTAGTGAATGACAGGAAGAACACGGTAAAATAGGATCGAATACCAGTGAGATCGCCAAAGCGCTTTCTGAAAGCAAGCTCCCTGGCTTCGAAAGTATTAGAATGGAATAACTGGCTCCTGCAGGGAGTGAACTATCGCATGCCTACGGAATTACTGATTGCAACGATGGAGCATCTCACCACACACCAACTCACTGTAGAAGGCTGAGGCAGCAGTGACTGGCTAATCAGAGTTCGAGTCTCGTTCTGCTCTCAGTATTCCAGTGGAACCATCCTTCTGTGTAGCCGAAAGGCTCGGATAATCCAGAAGGCTCTGTTATTTCTCTTCCGTGACCTAGTGTGAAGGCCGGCCGGGGTGACCGAGCGGTTCTACGCGCTACAGTTTGGAACCGCGCGACCGCTACGGTCGCAGGTTCTGATCCTGCATCGGGCATGGGATGTGTGTGATGTCCTTAGGTTAGTTAGGTTTAGTTAGTTCTGAGTTCTAGGGGACTGATGACCTTAAAAGCTAAGTCCCATAGTGCTCAAAGCCATTTGAACCATTTTGAGCCTAGCGTGAAGTTATCACTCCCCAAAACCCTAACGAGATGAGTTCTCTTTTAGCCTACTCCGTAACTTGGCAAATTTGTCGCCAGAGCAGGAACTCGTTGGCCAATAATGGCAAGGATTACGATTTTGCTCCAATAAAATACAAAGAAAGACGTTAAACCAACTCCCAATCTTGCGGAATTTGGCTGTTTTGAACCAACTGTGGTCAGAGGTGAGCAGGAGGGCGGTCAATTTCTCGCACTAGACGGGTAAATATTCAAAACGAATTCTCAGTATCCTGACACGTAGCAACGGCTTAGAACCTGCATGCTCTACGAAAAAAAAAATTCAGTAAGAAACGACCAGAATTCCGAAAATTTAACCTGAACATTATTTCGAGGCGTCGCAACGAAAATTCACACGTCATCTGGTAAGCGACACCTGGCTAGAATCCCGTATCTTGCTAAGAGGCTTCTGCGAATAATCGTGCGTTTCTGGACAGAAGACGACCGTCCTAAATCCTGCCTGTAGAGCCTGGAGTGAGGGAATGGAATAGTTGTATGCTTATTAGTCTACTTGCGACTGCCCTTTCACTTCGGCTATCGCTAGCCAGCCCGTTGGCACCCAGCTGAGCAGTCCCTCCCCTGTACTACAAATAAGAGAAGTGATCAGAAACCAATAAAAAAAGTCATTGGAGGTACTGAATGTCAGCAGCAATATTATTATATGCACCGTCCGTAATCGACTATCTGATCAAGGGTGATGAGCATAAAATGTGAAATACAGGGTGTCCGGGTTAAGCATAAAATAATATAAAATGCAATAACTTGAGAAACAATTGAAATATTTACTGGCGGTGTGTTTCAGTAAGTACGATAACTGGAAATCTTTTTCACACCACTGATACACCTCGATGTGCGCTTCATTAGTGGCGCGACGGACACCTACGCTCATGTGTCAGCATCATGGGATACCTCCTAATTTCGTGTCGGTGTAATGCAGCAACTAGGTATTGTATGGACTCAGGAAGTCGTTGGAAGTCCCCTGCAGGAATACTGACCAATGCTTCCTCTGTAGTCATCGACAGTTGCGAAAGTGTTGGTGGTGTATGATTTTGTGCACGAACTGACCTTTCGAGTGCATCCCATAAATATTCGATGGGATTCATGCCAAGAAATCTGGGTGGGAAAATCATTGGTTAGAACTGTCCAGAACGTTCTTCAAACCAATCACGAACAATCGTGGCCCGATGATATGGCGCATTGTCATCCATAAAAAATCCCATGAATGGCTGCGAATGGTCTCCAAATAGCCGGACAGAATAGTTTCCAGCCGATGATCGGTTCAGTTGGACCAGAGGACAGCGCACGCCATTACGGAGCCACCACCAGCTTGCACAGTGCCTTGTTGACAACTTGGCTCCATGGCTTCTTAAGGTCTGCACCACGCTCAACGTTGCCATCAGCTCTTACCAACTGAAACTGGGACTCATACGACCAGACATCTCTTTTACAGTCGTCTAGAGTCCAACCGATAGGGGAGAGGCGCTGAAGGCGATGTCGGGCCTTAGCAAAGACACTGGCATCGGTCGTCTGCTCCATAGCCCGTTAACAACAAATTTCGCCGCACTGTCCTAACGGAAAGGTTCGTCGTAAGTCCACGTTGATTCCTGCGTTTGTTTCACTCAGTGTTGGTTGTCTATTAACACTGACAAGTGTATGCGAAGGCCGCTGCTCTCGGTCGTTAAGTGAAGCCGTCGGTCACTGCGTTGTCCGTGGTGAGAGGTAATGCCTGGTATTTGGTATTCTCGGAACGCTCTTGGCACTGTGAATCTCGGAATACTCAATTCCGTACCTATTTCCAAAAACTGAATGCGGAACGGTAGTTGGAGCTAGACGCATAGTGGGACATTCAAAGTGTGTTGATTCACGTCGTGCGTCCGTAATCATGTCGGGAACCTTGTAATATGAATCACCTGAATACAGATGACAGCTACGTCAATGTACCGCCCTTTTATACATTGCATATGCGATTATGTGCATATCGCTAGCCCAAGACTTCGTCACCACAGTGTGATCTGTATCACACTTCCCTCTACTGAGCGAGGTGGAGCAGTGGTTAACACACTGGACTCGCATTCGGGAGGACGACGGTTCAATCCCACGTCTGGCCATCCTGTTTTAGGTTTTACGTGATTTCCCTAAATCGCTCCAGGCAAATGCCGGGATGATTCCTTTGAAAGGGCACGGCCAACTTCCTTTTCCATCCTTCCCCAATCCGATGTGACCGATGACCTCGCTATCTAGTCTCCTCCCCCAAACAATCCAACACTTTTGTAGCATTGCGGGCGCAAACTTTCAAGGACGACATCGTGTACTGTCGAACAAGATAGCGTTAACTGCCTTCTTGACTGTCGGATTGACTTACGAGGTCTCCACTGGATGGACGTAAGGATTAACCCAACAGTAGCCTCCAGAACTGCGTGCTTGGTGTGATGCCACGAAATCGAAAGCAAACTCCGAGTTTCCCGAAGCCACTTGTCACATTCCTTGATTGTTACATAAGTGTGAACATCGTCATTTGGTTGCAGTCCATACTCACTCCGAAAAGGACGTTTTAGCAGTCTAACAGACTTAAGTTCCGTGAGGTGAAGCACACAGAACACCTTGTGCTGTGGAGTTCACGTAGATACTGACGCGCTTTTACCTGAACAAAGCAGTTACGCACAAGCGCAAGCGGTACCAACTGCAGCAACCGAACACAACGTGCGTTTTGAGTTACCACATTTGTAGAAGCAAATCGCGAATAAATATCTTCATTGCGTCTCAAGTTATTACATTTTACGTTATTATATGTTTAACCCAGACATCTAGTATGTTGGAGGACAGGTTCATAGAAGACTGGCAACTGTGACAGTTGAAGGTATATGAGAGACTGATGTTTTTGGATCACTGGTGGAAGTCCAGAAGATACACAGGGTGACTGAATTGCCCCAACTAGTGGGCTTTATGCAACCCGAAACGCCTTCAAATACCACATGCAACATTTTCGTATTCTCGCTCCACTACACAGAAAGTATTAGTCCAAAAGAAAAAATGAACACTGCCTTTTCGTAGAAGAAATAATGTAGTTAAATTGTATACTTAGATACGTTTCCGCTAGAGGCTGTAGTTTTCGGATTATTCAAGAAAAACGTACCAAGGTGACATTCAGACGAGGTTTTTTTTTAATAACTCCAAAACCGTGGTCTCCAGTGAAACCGTATCTAAGTACAAAATTTAACTGCATCAAATATCGTACAAAAAGGCCCTGCTCATTTTTTCTGTGGCGTTAATAGTTTGCATATAGCGAACGAGAGAATATGAAAATCTCGCGAGTGGATTTAGAAGGCGTTTCAGGTTGCATAGCCGGCCGCTGTGGCTCTAGGCGCTTCACCCTTGAATCGCGCGACCGCTACCGTCGCAGGCTCGAATCCTGTTCGGGCATGAATCTTTGTGATGTCCTTAGGTTAGTTAGGTTTAAGTAGTTCTACGTCTATGGGGCTGATGATCTCAAATGTTAAGTCCCATAGTGCTCAGAGTCATCTGAACCATTTTTTTCAGGTTGCGTAAAATCCATAGATAGGGGCAACTGAATCACCCTCTTTGTAAAGGTAATCAAATGTAAATAATTCGTTAGATATGTCTTTTATCGATTTTTATCAATTCACCCACTTCATTAATAATCTGTTTTCGATACAAACTCAGTAGTTGCAGACGAAATCAAAACTAGAGGTACACAGTTGGAAAAAAATTAGACAGCGATTTTGATCCGACGACGGCGTATGCCATCTGGGGGATAGCAGATTTATTGATAATCTTTTCGGCGTCGTCCCCGCCAACAGACAGCGTAATGTTGTAGCTATCAGCATGCTATCTGTGTCTACCGTTTAGTAGGGAATTCTCACAGCCAGAAGGCTCATTGTGGAGCAACTATGCCAAAGAGACACACTCATGCTTCTTACAGCCAAGAGAGTGAATTTGAAAGGGGTCAAACTACAGCCTTATGAGGGGCGGGTTAATCTTTTCAGAGATTTACCACAGAGGTGGGACGTGCTGCATCACTTGCGCAACGATGCTGGTGTCAGTGGGCACATGAACATTCTCATTCCCATAGACGAGGTTCTGCACATCCAAGCACCACAGATGCCCGCCACGATCGTTGTATTGTATGGGCAGCAATGGCAGATGGTACAGCTACCACAGCTCAGATGAATTGTCTTGTGAGGCCTGACGTGTGCAGCTTGAGCATAAGCGAAGCTAACGTGACCATCTACCATCGAGTCATCAGTGCAGACTATTTCTGACCCCCAGACCCTCTGAGAATAGGGAAAGATTGGCGGTGGAATGCCTCAGGAGAAACTGAATCTTTTGCGCCTTGTGATAGGGCCAGACGAAGCTGTGGCCGAGGCATGACCATGGAGGTGTACGTAAGTGAGCCCAGAGGAAGGATGGTAGAGGGAATATATACGTGTTCAGTGAGAAGGGACCAGACAAGGACTGAAATAGTAATCCCCAATCTAGGTCGACGTTGTGGGAGATACATCGCTGTATTATGGAAGCGGACAAGGGAATTTGCATGTTAAGGAGAGCTGCGAACGTGCGCGTTATAATTTGCAAGCAGTTGCTGTCGCCTGATTCGCAATGGAGGATACATAGAATAGGCTGCTCACTGGGTTGGTTCGGAAAGCTCCTTTCGCAATGCGAACTCCGTAGTGGCGTATAGGGTTCATCGTCTACAATGCCGAGGACTATCCTGAAACGCACGCCAGGCCCCCATTGTCAAGATGGGACTGCAACAATGTAGAGAGATCTGCATCCCACTCAGTGTGACTCATGCATCAAAGAATGTTAAGATGCCGTGAGCACTTTTGCTTAAGCCGACCAGGAACATGGGGAAGCCAAGTTAAGGGGGCGTCGAAAACCAGTCCTAAAAAGCGATGAGAATCCACAACATTATGGAGATGGTCATCAAGATAAAGTGGTGGGTTTTGGAGGACTGTATGACGGGGACTGAAGTGCACGACGCAAAACTTGTCGGCTGGAAACTGAAAGCCGTGGGTGAGGATCCATGACTGTGCTTCTCAGATGACTTCCTGCAGTTGACGTTCAACCACACCAATAGTAGATAAGCAAAAGGAAATACAAAAGTCCTCAGCATGTAAGAAAGATGATACCGAGGACCTCACAGCTGCTGTGAGACAATTAATGGCCACTACAATGAGGGGGTGACACAGTATAGAGCCCTATGGGACCCCCTTGTAATGGATGTGGGGGGGAGGCCGGGGGGGGGGGGGGGAATGTGTGAAGCACTGACTCGAAAGCTTAAGCTGCTGAGATATAAAAAGTTCTGTATAAAAATTGGCAGCAGGCTCCAGAGACCCCCCTCACACAATGTGGTGTCTCCAGTGGTATCATAGCCTTTCATCAGATCAAAAACAGTGGCAATAAGGTGTTGATGGAGGTTCGTTCAGATGGCAGACTCCCAGAACCAGAAGGTCCCGAGACTCTAGGAGCCAAGACGACCATTGGCTCACCAAACGGTTGAGCAACTTGCACGGAACGTTGATGGGGCTAATAGGATGATAGCTGTCTATATCTGACGGGTTCTTACCAGGTTATAGCACTGGAACGATGATACTTTGTCGCCATTCTGACGGGAATTTACCATCGCTCCA
Source organism: Schistocerca nitens (assembly GCF_023898315.1). Classification (NCBI taxonomy): domain Eukaryota; kingdom Metazoa; phylum Arthropoda; class Insecta; order Orthoptera; family Acrididae; genus Schistocerca; species Schistocerca nitens. Next base: position 543,210,775 of record NC_064619.1, on the reverse strand, counting down.
GACGCGGTTGAAGATGGCAAGAAGATGGCGCTGTTAATCCATTGACAGACGTTTAATCATTTGGTGATGGCTGTGGTCTGGCCCATGGGTAGTGTCAGGACAATCTGTAAGGGCACAAGAAATTCCCGCTCACTGAATGTGGTATTATATGGCTCAGGGTGGTGTGTAGTAAAACATAAGTGTTGTCGTTCCACCCACTTTAGGGTACGAAAGGTGGGATGGGAATTCTCAGACACAGAGATACGAGCATAATGTTTGGCAAAACGCTCTGCGATTACAACGGAGTCGGTTTTTACAGCTCCACTTATGGAAATCCTTGGTTTACCTGCAGAGGTCTGATGTCTGTAAAGTCGTCTCAGCTTAGTCCAAACCTGGAAAGGAGAGATTAGTGTTCCAGTGGTGGAGATGTACCATATTCAGCAGTCCTGCTTCCATCTTTTGATTAGTTAACAGATCCAGGCATGGTGCCATTTGAAGGCAATGGGGTGCTCCAGTGATGTGTGCCACTTATTACATTGCAAGGCCCACCTACGATCCCTAATAGTCACAGCGATTTCCAGCGACTCTCAAGGCACTGTCTTCCGCCAGGGGTAACCTGAGGAACAAGAGACTGCCGATTCAGAGGCAGAAATAATGTTTGTTGCAACATCTTCGATCACCACATGGATGTCACCAAGCAATGGAGAGCAAACGGTTGTACCAGAGAAGCTAGCGTCCCAGCTAGCCTTGGTAAGAGCCCATCTGGGCAAGCGTCCAGGGGAGTTTGCTGGTCACTACCACACAAGTCGTCCTGAGTTCTCCAGGGGATTGAGAGTAAAAGGCAAGGGCGGCAAACTGAGAGATCTGTGGCTGAGTAAGTGCCATTTGGTCACACTGTAATGAATTGTAGAACTTGTATTTAGGAGGCAATGGTCGTGTTGAGTTAGTAGATTCTCGACATTTTTACCATGGCCAGCAATCATGCCACCACAAAGAGTTATGGGCGTTAAAATCTCCCAGAAGTATAAAAAGGTGGGGGAGTTGAGAAATTACAACACCCAATACACGTTGTGGTACTTCACCTTCTGGAGGAAGGTAGATGTTGCAGATGGTAATTTCCTGCATTGTCCATACCCTGACTGCCACAGCTTGTAAAGGCGTCTGAACGAGCACAGAGTCGCAATAGACAGAGATAAGGACCTACATACAGACTCCACCTGTCAGGTTTCCTGAAGAGTAACACAACAAGCAGGTGTAATGCTCAAGAATTGTCATAGATCAGCCTCAATTCCACTGGAGAAGGAAGCTTCTTGTAATTTGGGAAGGCATAATGGGGCCAAGGAGGCAGTTTACCCCTCATGATCAGCAGCTGCCATCGATTTAGTGCGTTTCTTCATTTCCACTGCAGCCAAGGCGTCTGTGAGATCTAAGTCTTCAGGGGATGCTGGAATCTATACCTCATCTTCAGATGCAGAACTTGCAGGGAGATATGGTGTGGGGGCCACCAAAGTCTCTTGTTTCTTTGGAGAATCCTTCTTCATCAGTGTTCCCTTTTAATGCTCTTTAGGAACTTGGTGGGAGGGTTACCCTGAAGTAGGTTCAGGTGCAGATGAAGAGCCTGATCTTCGATCAGCAGCTAGTCACTGTCTCCTTCAGGGCTGGTGTCCGCTTCTGAATTTGTAGAGATCTTGGAAGGGATAGTCCAAAGGGACATCTTTAATGTGAGAGGAGCTGGAGGAGGCTATTGCTTCTTTGGCTGGGGGGGGGGGGGGGGGAGAGGGAGGGGACCAATGTCCACAGTGTTTGGGGGGGGGGGCATGTTGCCAAAGTAGAATCTTTGAGAGCAACAGAAGAAGTGCCCCCAACAACCAAAAAAGGGAGGGGGGATGTAGCTGAGTGGCCCTGGCGGCTCACTGCAGGAGGCAGAAATGAGTGGCCTACCATCGCCAGTGAGGGAGACGTTGTCGTAGCTGTGGCATAGGTGGAAATCAAGTGAACCGGCTTCAGCCGGTCATACTTCTTTTCAGCCTCTTGGTAGATCAGCCTGTCCAGGGTCTTGTATTCCACAATTTTCCACTCCTTTTGAAGAACCGTGCAGTCTAGGGAGCAGGGGGAATGGTGCTCTCCACAACTGACACAGGTGGGAGGAGGGGCAGAAGGAATATGCAGATACTACAGACATACACAGTATCTTCATGTGGTGCTAGAATTGCACTGGGAAGACACATGCCTGAATTTTCAGCACTTAAAGCACTGCACAGGGGGAGAGATGTTTGGTTTTACATCAAATCAGTACAACATCATTGACCTTTTCAGGTAATGAATCACCTTCAAAAGCCAAGATAAAGGCACTGGTAGGCGAACAACGCCTGTGACTGGACTGGGGATTCTATCGGAATCAGGATTGACTCATTTCTCATTCTGAACAACACAGCCGTTTCCACAAACTCATCCTCCAGGTTTTCAACAAAAAATTGAGGCTTTGTAGCCATAAAGGAGTCCCCATCTGTCCTGTAGCAGACTAAGTACCAAGGCAAATAAGGCTCCCTGTTTTGTGTAGACCTATCTTCCTCCCATGGTGTACCTAGAGACCGGAACAATTTGGGGTGATACTTCTCAGCACTGAACTCCAGCCTCCCCTTCTTAGAGACTGCTGAGGGCATCTGATTTTGTCACTTCATTGTGGGTCATCTATAAAGACGCCACCCACTCCTCCCAGGGGCGCCACTCAGCCACAGCAAAGGCCACTTGTGCAATGGCCGTAGCCAGAAGTCCTGATGGCCCAAAAAGATGGGTATCTACTCCTTGGCACACGTGGGGAATGTGTAGCTCAGGCATCAGTACTGGAATCCCTGTGTTGTCATGGGACTACAATCAAGATGGTGCAGGATGACCCTCCGCGATGGACTGTTACTGGGCTAGATATTGGGTGTGAAGAGCTCCATTATTATCATGGGTGCAGAAGAGCACAGCGGATAATGAATATACCGTAGCTGGATTGTGGCTGGAGTTGCAGAGTCATGACAACAAGAGGAGGATAAGGTCGCATCACACAATGGATATACGATGCCCAACGTAAGGCGTCCTTACGTGGATGGCCAGCACTTACGTAGAATTTGGAATGGTGGAGGTCAAACCCAAAAAGAGGACCAAAACTTATGAAGCCAAAAGGTAGGAGACTCCCTTTAGTAGCCTCTTATGGCAGGCAGGAACGCCGGAGGTCTGTTCTAGCCCCCGTAGGGGGTGACTCGCCAGCTGACAACTCATACACGTCTACGTGAACAGCTCGAGCAGGCTAGGCATAATACATCCAAGGACAGTATTCGCCATCTGTACGGTTGACTGGATGGCAGAGCCCTGGTGGAGGCTACACAAAGTACTGATATCAGTGTTTCGTCGATACCTGGTACCTCAGAGCTGTTTCTATTATTAATGTGTAAATGTCAGCATTTAATGAACTCCTCATGCACTGTTGCAACAATAAACATTGAGTTCAAATGGTTCAAATGGCTCTGAGCACTATGGGACTCAACATCTTAGGTCATAAGTCCCCTAGAACTTAGAACTACTTAAACCTAACTAACCTAAGGACATCACACACACCCATGCCCGAGGCAGGATTCGAACCTGCGACCGTAGCAGTCCCGCGGTTCCGGACTGCAGCGCCAGAACCGCACGGCCACAGCGGCCGGCAAACATTGAGTGAACTGGAAACCTCTTAGAGGGTGAACTAACTTTTTATTTTTGGCAGTGTATAAACATAAGTTAGGCTATCTGAGACTGTTTCCTTTTATCAGTGCCGACACTCCCAAGAATAAATGTTTCTATGTTTCGAAATTTGTTGCAAACATCTTCCATTCGTAGTAGCTGGAATCATTGTTGGAAACAGGTTCCGGTGTTTACGAGGTTTAACGTGAGTATCAATTATTAGACCAAGCAGCAGCAGACGGAGGGAGGAGAGACGAGCTGATAAACAATTGCTCGCCGGCGACTGACGTCAGGTGCCGCGCAGCTCGTCAGCGGAAGAGCGACAGCACCACAGCGGACGGGCCCCACGTCGCGTCGCGCGTGACACAGGGGCGATGTGACGCGCTGATGCGCTCTCCGATATCGTGATGGCCGCCCGCCGTCGATTCCAATTAAACAATATGTGCGAAAATTAAACACGCGTGCACAATAAACCACCGCAGCCGGCGCCGCTCGCTAATTACGCGGCCACGCTGCTATAATTACACAACGAGGTAATAGCGGGCCGTGATTTCGGGCGTGCGGCGACGACTGGCGGCGCGGCGGCGCGGATGTGTGAGTGTGAGCGTGTTGCCGGGTGAGAGAGAGAGAGAGAGAGAGAGGGAGAGAGGGAGAATGAAGTAGCGAGGTTCCGTGATCATGCCGAGCTGCGTGTGTGTATGTGTATGTGTGTGTGTGTGTGTGTGTGTGTGTGTGTCTGTGTGTACTGGGTGCCACATTCATTACGGTGAGGTTTTGGTGGGCAACGTTTCATTAAACAGCCAACGCCATATGGAGATCTCGCCACCCCGCTAGGCTAGTTTTCACTCCGGGAAATACACAGCCTCAGTTCCAGGTCTTTAAAACAACACGTTTTCAGTACTGACATCTGTCCGCGTCGAACTGTTTACGTGTTTATCTGCAGTTTATAAGCTACTGTCAAGGTACGAATTATACACTGAAGTGTCAAAAGTCGTGGGATACCGATGTGCACTATGGGTGTCTGCAGAAGAGTGCCACTGGCGGCAACTGCACTTACTGAGAATTCATTTATTTTAGGAATATGAAAAAGGACCTATAATCGGAGGACCCGGATTTTTATGACCTAAAATACCTGGAAAATGAAGTACAAAAATGATCCCGGAAACTCAGGAATACAGAAATACAAGTTGCTGTGGAATGAAATAAATAAGAACTACAGGAAAGCTAAGACGATACGACTGCCACGAGACAAGAGTGCGATAGACACGGAGATGGACACGGGTTCCCAGGTAGATGCCGTGTTTCTTGACTTCCGCAAGGCGTTCGATACAGTTCCCTACAGTCGTTTAATGAACAAAGTACGAGCATATGGACTATCAGACCAATTGTGTGAATGGATTGAAGAGTTCCTAGACAACAGAACGCAGCATGTCATTCTCAATGGAGAGAAGTCTTCCGAAGTAAGAGTGATTTCAGGTGTGCCGCAGGGGAGTGTCGTAGGACCGTTGCTATTCACAATATACATAAATGACCTTGTGGATGACATCGGAAGTTCACTGAGGCTTTTTGCGGATGATGCTGTAGTATATCGAGAGGTTGTAACAATGGAAAATTGTACTGAAATGCAGGAATATCTGCAGCGAATTGACGCATGGTGCAGGGAATGGCAATTGAATCTCAATGTAGACAACTGTAATGTGTTGCGAATACATAGAAAGAACGATCCCTTATCATTTAGCTACAATATAGCAGGTCAGCAACTGGAAGCAGTTAATTCCATAAATTATCTGGAAGTACGCATTAGGAGTGATTTAAAATGGAATGATCGTATAAAGTTGATCGTCGGTAAAGCAGATGCCAGACTGAGATTCATTGAAAGAATCCTAAGGAAATGCAATCCGAAAACAAAGCAAGTAGGTTACAGTACTCTTGTTCGCCCACTGCTTGAATACTGCTCAGCAGTGTGGGATCCGTACCAGATAGGGTTGATAGAAGAGATAGAGAAGATCCAACGGAGAACAGCGCGCATCGTTACAGGATCATTTAGTCATCATGAAAGCGTTACCGAGATGATGGAAGACTCTGCAAGAGAGACGCTCAGTAGCTCGGTACGGGCTTTTGTTGAAGGTTCGAGAACATACCTTCACCGAGGAGTGAAGCAGTATATTGCTCCCTCCTACGTATATCTCGCGAAGAGACCGTGAGGATAAAATCAGAGAGATTAGAGCCCACACAGAGGCATACCGACAATCCTTTTTTCCACGAACAATACGAGACTGGAATACAAGGGAGAACCGATAGAGGTACTCAACGTATCATCCGCCACACACCGTCAGGTGTCTTGTGGAGTATGGTTGCAGATGTAGATGAAAATGTGAAGACATCGAAAATGAAATGATTGTCGGAAGGACAGACTCAGCGTACAGGGAAGTCACAACAATCTTCGGTGAAATTAAAAGCAAAAGTGGTCACATTAAGAGCGCAACGGAAATTCCACTCTTAAATGCAGAGGAGAGAGCGGATAGGTGGAAAGAATAGAAGAGATTGGGGATCCAGTATTAGAATCAGAATTTAAAAGAACTTTGGAGGACTTAAGGTCAAATAAGGCAGAAGGGATAGATAACATTCCATCAGAATTTCTAAAATCATTGGCGGAAGTGGCAACAAAACGACTATTCACGTTAGTGTGTAGAATGTATGAGTCTGGCGACATACCATCTGACTTTCGGAAAAGCATCATCCACACAATTCCAAAGACCGCAAGAGCTGACAAGTGCGAGAATTATCGCACATTCAGCTTCACAGCTCATGCATCCAAGTTGCTTACAAGAATAATATACTGAAGAATGGAAAAGAAAACTGACGATGCGCTTGATGACGATCAGTTCGGCTTTAGGAAAAGTAAAGGCACGAGAGAGGCAGTTCTGAAATTGCAGTTAATAATGGAAGCAAGACTAAAGAAAAATCAAGACACGTTCATAGGATTTGTCGATCTGGAAAAAGTGTTCGACAATGTAGAATGGTGAAACATGTTCGAAATTCTGAAAAAAGTAGGGGTAAGCTATAGGGAGCGATGGGTCATATACAATATCTACAACAGCCAAGAGGGAATAATACAAGTGGACGACCAAGGACGAAGTGGTCGTATTAAAAAGGGTGCAAGACAAGGATGTAGCCTTTCTCCCGTACTGTTCAATCTGTACATCGAGGAAGCAATGACGAAAATAAAATAAAAGTTCAGGAGTGGAATTAAAATTCAAGGTGAAAGGACATCAATGGTATGATTCACTGATGACATTGCTATCCTGAGTGAAAGTGAAGAAGAATTACATGATCTGCTAAACTGAATGAACAGTCTAAAGAGAACACAGTATGGATTGAGAGCAAATCGAAGAAAGACGAAGGTAATGAGAAGTAGTAGAAATGAGAACAGCGAGAAACTTAACATCAGGACTGATGGTCACGAAGTAGATGAAGTTAAGGAACTCTGCTACCTAGGCAGTAAATTAACCAATGACGGGCGGAGCAAGGAGGACATCTAAAGCAGACTAGCTATGTCAAAAAAGGCATTCCTGGCTAAGGAATGTCTAGTAATATCAAATATCGCCTTAATTTGAGGAAGAAATTTCTGAGGATTTAGGTCTGGAGTACAGCATTGTATGGTAGTGAAACATGGACTGTGGGAAAACCGGAACAGAAGAGAATCGAAGCATTTGAGATGTGGTGCTGCAGACGAATGTTGAAAATTCGGTGGACTGATAAGGTAAGGAATGAGGAAGTCCTACGCAGAATCGGAGAGGAAAGAAATATGTGGGAAACATTGATAAGGAGAAGGGACAGGATGACAGGACATCTGTTAAGACATGACGGAATGATTTCCATGGTACTAGAGTGAGCTGTAGAGGGCAGAAACTGTAGAGGAAGACAGAAATTGGAATACATTCAGCAAGTAATTGTGGACGTAGTTTTGCAAGTGCTACCCTGAGATGAAGAAGTTAGCATAGGAGAAGAATTCGTGGCGGGCCGCATCAAACCAGTCAGAAGAAAAAAAAACAGATGGATTGAAATGGTCTAACCTGTAAGTACACAGGGAGGTCGGAAACAGTCTGAAAAACTAGTAAGGATGCTGGTGGTTACGTTGTGCTGAGATGTAATTGTCAAGAAAAAAATTCGAAACGTTGCACCATTTCCAACTTAATCAGCATTAAAGTAAGCCAGGCAGACCGTTGCTGGCCTGCCAGAGACAGTGTCAGCAGTCGTATTCTTCGTTTGGTTTCCTAAAACCGAACAAGAGACTGCTCCAAAGTTGGGTATGGGATGATACTAAGGATCGAACCCGAGCCAAAGACTAAGCGGTCTCGCTATTAGAACAACTGACACAAAATGTCTCTGGAGGACCAACTGGGAAAAAATTAGTACTCATTTAGAGCATTACAACTCACTAAAAATGTATTATTGCAATTACATTTTTAAGTTTATAGATGAATAGCACAAGCGGTACCAGGTATCGACACATACCGAAATACACAAAGTAGAACGTGTTGTAGCCTCCACGAGCGCCAATGCAGAGGCTGTCTGTGGCATTCAGTCGATCGTATAGATGAAGAATACTGTAATGATATGCGTTATACCGCGCCTGCTCGGTCTGCGCACGTAGGTCTGTAAGAGTTGTCGGCTGATGAGTCACTTCCGGTTCCATCATATCCCACACGTGCTCGATTGGTGACCAGGGCTGAGGTCGTACTGGCCAGGGAGGTTGCTGCACGACTTTCAGAGCACATTGAACTCCACCATGGGCAGCATGTGGACGAGCTTTAGACTACTAGAACAGCACACCACCTTTCTACTGCAAAAACGGCAAAAGCATCCTGCACTTACCGAGAGCTGGTTAGCGTCTCCTCCACAAGCACCAAAGGTCAACAAGAGTTGCAGTTTATTGCACCCCACACTATAAGGGCTGAGGTGGGGCCAGTGTGTATTTGACGACTTCACTCTACGAGACAGTGCTCATCAGATCTGCGAAGTACTCGCAAAGGACAATCACTTGAGTACAAACTCTGCTTTCGTCGTTGAAGACAATGGCGCTATATTCCATCCTCCAAGTGATCCTCGGACGGCAACAATGGAGCCTTGCTGTCGTGTGAGAGGTAGACGGGCTAGAGGTGTGCGTGCCCCACTGGTTCACAACAGTTCATTTGACACGTCCGGGCTTACAAGCTCTCTTATCTGTGCTGTGGCAACTGTACGATCTGCCATTCCTGCCATTACAGTACAACGATCCTGGCGGTCGACTGCGCTGCCTGGACGACCACAACCTCGTCTCGGGGAGAATATTCCCGTGACCACTGATATGAGCATCTTTGCACAACTGACGCAGCACGTCCAACTCGAGTGGCAAATCTCCGAAAAGACCATCCCGACACTCGGAAAGCCACAACTTGACTCCCTTCAAACTGGCTCAGTTGGCTGTAGGAAGTAAGAGAGTGTCTCCATGGCATCGTTGCCTCTGACTGTGAGCGTTCACTATTTAAGGGTAATAAGGGTAAATACAGGTGGCGCTCTGATGCTATGCCACTACTTTATCTGTTGGCAGACGACGTTGAAGTCATTTATGTACATCTACTATCCGCCGACCGCATATATCGTCATCGGTATGTACCGGGTGATCAAAAAGTCAGTATAAATTTTAAAACTGAAAAAATCACGGAATAATGTAGATAGAGAGGTACAAATTGACACACATGCTTGGAATGACATGGGGTTTTATTAGAATCAACAAAATACAAACGTTCAAAAAATGTCTGATCAGAATAGCAATAATTAGCATAACAAAGTAAGACAAAGCAAAGATGATGTTCTTTACAGGAAATGCTCAATATGTCCACCATCATTCCTCAACAATAGCTGTAGTCGAGGAATAATATTGTGAACAGCACTGTAACACATGTCTTGAGTTATGGTGAGGCATTGGCGTCGGATGTTGTCTTTCAGCATCCCTAGAGATGTCGGTCGATCACGATACACTTGTGACTTCAGGTAACCCCAAAGCCAATAATCGCACGGACTGAGGTCTGGGGACCTGGGAGGCCAAGCATGACGAAACTGGCGGCTGAGCACACGATCATCACCAAACGACGCGCGCAAGGGATCTTTTACGTCTAGCAATACTTTATTGTTTTTTTTTTGTTCTAATAAAACCCCATGTCATTCCAAGCATGTGTGTCAAGTTTTCCCTCTGTATCTATATTATTCCGTGGTTTATTAAGTTTTCAAATTTATACTGACTTTCTGATCACCCGGTATATGCGGGCGCCACTGCTATGCACATATAGAGATGGCAGCAGTTTCGCGTACACATGACATACAAGGGCAGTGCATTGCCGGAGCTGTCTTTTATACTCAGCTGATTAACGCGAAAAGGTTTCCGTTGTGACTTTGGCCGCATGAATGGAATCAACAGACTTTGAATGTCCCACTAAGCGTCTAGCTCCTACTGCCATTCCGCCTTCAGTATCGGGAATTGGTAGGGAAATCAGTACTCCGAGATCCGCAGAGTGAAGAGAGTGCCGAGAATACCAAGTTTCAGGCTTTACCTCTCACCATTGACAACGCAGTAGCTGACGGCCTTCACTTAACGACCAAGAACAGCGGCGTTCGCAGTATTAACAGACAAACAGCACTGAGCGGAATAACCGCATAAATCAATGAAGGCGTATGACGAACGTATCCAATATGACTGTGGCGAAATCTGGCGTTAATTGACTATGGCAGCAGACGATCGACGCTAGTGCCTTTGTTAACAGCACGACTTCGCTTGCAGCACCTGTCCTGAGCTCTAGATCTTATCAGTTGAACTCTAGACGACTGGAAAACCATAGCCTGGTTACATGAGTCCCGATTTCAATTGGTAAGAGCTGATGGTAGGGTTCGAGTATGGCGCAGACCTCATTAATCCATGGAACCAAATGGTCAACAAGGCATTGTGCAAGCTGGTGGTGGTTCCAGAATGGTGCGGGCTGGGTTTACATGGAATGGACTTAGTCTTCTGGCGCAAGTGAGCCGATAATTTACTGTAAATGGTTACGTTCGGCTACCTGGAGACCATCTGCAGCCATTCAAGAACTTTTTCCCAAACAACGATGGAATTTTTATGGATGACAATGGGCCATACAACCGGACCAAAGTTATTCGCGATTAGTATGAAAAACATTCTAGAGAATTCGAGTGAATGACCTGGCCACCCATATCGTCCAACATTAAATCCATCGAACATGTTTGGGACATAATCGAGAGATCAGTTCGTGCACAAAATTCTGCACAGGCAACACTTCGCAACTATGGACGGTTATAGACGCAGGATGGCTCAATATTTCTGCAAGGGATTTCCAACGACTTGTTGAGTACACGCCACGTCGAACTGCTGCACTACCACGGGTAAAGGAAGGTTCAACACGATATGTCTTTTGCATATCTTCACAAATATCTGCATCCTCTGTGTTACCTCCATTTATACTGAGAATGCAGTACACACGGGGTACCTACTTACTTTCAAGGCTCTCAGTGAAGTGCATGGGCTTTCTGCTAAAGTTCGCCAACCTGCAGTTATCTATAGATGTCTCCTGCACAGTAAACAGCATGTAGTTCAAGATCCGTTATCTTGAAGTTGTAATTAACTGTTAGCGAGGAACTGATACTTACTAAATGACTGATTTTTTTCACTTTTTTGGGATGCCACTCGTATTTATTCTAGTGGAATATGAGAAACTGTGAATTACAGTTTATACGTCATTAACGACTTCACAAGTTTTTCCTATAAACATAGGTAACTGATTGCACATTTTCATATTCTTTTTACTGTTCTGGACTTAACATCTCTTTATTGAACTGAAATACAACCGATCGCAACAGACAACTTCCGTGCTTCGCGGCTACTCATTCCACAAAGACTTCACTTGGGTGGGAAGTTTAGGCGGAACCCGAAGATACACGAAGTGCCTCATCTGCCTTTACGTTTAATTATTCTTCTTAGTTTTCCTTATCGTTATGGCTTTTGAAATACGTGGGTGATAATCTGCTATTTAGAGTTGCCTATAGTTGAATCTCAAGGATATTAAATGCGTAGTTTTGATAATATTAATGATAGAAAATTAGACTTATGGCGCACTGCCTCCGAATACTGTGATGGATTACAATTCGGTCGGTCTTTCTCACGAAACAGAATCGTCTTCTACTGCTACCTCACACCACTTGTTACGTCACCTGTTTAATGCTGCAAACTAAACTGCTCTGAGGAGTCAATCTTGGGGCCAGATACAGTGGCTGATGAAACAAATATTACATATTTCCAGGCGCGTCAACTGGTTGAAATGCCACGCCATCTACTCTCCGGTCATTGTTAAGTGAAATGACTGGTGCTAGGGTCCTGGTACGCCCCCGTTCTCTAGTTGCTGACTGTGACGTCGTTGGTATCCCGATATCACATAAACGGGCATACGTTGACTACTCGTTCGATGCGCCCACTTCAACCTCGCGATCGCTAGATCCCAAGCCGTGATGAGCTGTTGGCCAACGTCTCTATTAATGGTGTGATTTTTTGGAAGCGTACAACGACGATGCCTTGCTCTTCCTCGGCGTCCTAGTTCGCCGCAAATAAATGAATGCCTTCGGCACAGTGACTACAGGACACTTACACACACCGATCTGAACTTGCACACCAGGAGCCATCATCACACAACACAGAAGCGTAACATGTTACAGAATTTGGTACAGCGTGCAAAAACTGTATCAGACACCGATAACCGGCCCCAAGGGCTGAGACACCTACGCAACTTGTTCAGGAACAACGGCTTCGGCGATCACCAAATAAATAAGGCGATAACTAGCGGTAAGGACACAGACGAGGAGTAACAAAAAAAAAAAATGTTCTCTTTGCGGTTTAGGGGATCCGTGTCTGTAAGATAAGCCGTTTTCTAAAGGGACACAAAATCAAATTGATCTGACCTCTGTCAAAAATCCGACAACTACTGAGAACGTTAAAGACCTGTCAGGTCACAGAACATCTGGGGTCTACAAAATACCTTGCAAGAGAAGTCAGCCTTGCGTCGGACCAACAGTGTGTACTTTAGAACAAGGCAAGAAGGAGCATGAGAGGGTATATCACCTACAGTATTCTTAAAAATCCACTTTAGCTGAGCAAAGAATCGGTCACGGGAGCAGATTTGACGAAACCTCTGTCGTGGGTGACACCAACGGCTTCAGGGACAGTTTGATTAAGAAGCCACCACGATGAAAATACAGTAGAGTCCCTTTAATCCGAACTAATTGGGACCGGACCTTGTTCGGATTACAGATTTGTTCGGATTACCCGGAATTACGGTGACGAGTTTCTAGAATGAAGTATACCAAGCAGATAAGTAGGTACACCATGGTAACAAGTGTGTGAACAATGGCTCACCCTCACTCCCTGCCCTTCTTGTTGTGCATTGTTGAGACCTTTGTCGTGCCTGAGGTCAGTGCACTGGCAGTTGGCTCGTAAAGCTCTTTGTTATGTTAGTTATCGATCGCTGGCACGCCTAACAGTTGTACCGTATTCGTTACTGGAGAGAAGCTTTCTTATGATCGTAATGCAGCGAAGGAATACTTGGGTGAGTTTGAAAAAATGATAAGAGAGGGAAGTATTCTCCCCCAACAAATGTATAACGCTGATGAGGCTGGCCTTAATTTTAGGGCATTGCCAACAAAAAGCCTGGCATCAAAAGCAGAAGACCATGCTCCTGGTTTTAAAATGTGCAAAGATCGTGTGACTTTATTAGAGTGCAGCAACGCTGCTGGTAATCACAAGCTGCCTTCAGTGCTGATCGGCCAATTTGCTAGGCGCAGAGCTTTTAAAAACTGCAACATGAAGTCCTCGCCCGCATACTATCAAAACCAGAAATGAGCATAGTTGGATGGTAAGCTGTTCAAAGAACAGTTTGAAGGCCAGTTTGATCCCTCTGTTCGATGATTTTCTAAGAAAAATCATGTGTCTCCCCGTGCAATCCATTTGATTGATAACGCGCCATCTCACCCCAGCACTTAGGAATTATGTAATGGAGAAATTGTGGCGAAGTTTTTGCCGCCGAATGTTACATCACTTCTACACCCGATGTACCAGGGCGTACTGCAAACATTAAAACTGATTTACAGAAGCCGGCCGGTGTGGACGTGCGGTTCTAGGCGCTTCAGTCTGGAACCGCGAGACCGCTACGGTCGCAGGTTCGAATCCTGCCTCGGGCACGGATGTGTGTGATGTCCTTAGGTTAGTTAGGTTTAAGTAGTTCTAAGCTCTAGGGGACTGATGACCACAAATGTTAAGTCCCATAGTGCTCAGAGCCATTTCATTTGCAGAAAACAGTTTTTAAGAATTTTTATCCAAGATGATAGCATTCCTTTAATGGACAAAATAAAAAAAAAAGACCAATGTGAAGGATGTGGTTTGTTTGGCCGCTGAGGCATGGCAGAATATTTCAGAAAATACTATGAGAAAATCGTGGAGAAAACATCTCTTGAATTTCAGGACAACCTAGTTGAAAATGAAGAGAAAAATCTGCTATAAATGGTAGAGACAATCTCTGGATGTGCAGATGCTAGAGAGGAGACGTAGATGAGTGGATGGCAGCGGATGGGGCACGTGTGAAGAACCTTACTGACGCTGATTTAATTGCTGCTGTGACTCGAGACTAGGAAGAAGTGGACTGCTGTGACGGAAGCGACAATGAGCCCGAACACGACAGAGGAGAGCTGGTGCCACAGAGTGACGCCGCAGAAGCCCTGACATGGCGCTACTTTATTTGGAGCAACAGCCCACTGCTACACCTGCTGATTTTATGTTTATGACACGATGGCGCAACTATGCGCCATATAACATACTGTCTTCATTACTCCAAAAAAACGATGACTGAGTTTTTGTCATCTAAAAAGTAGGGATAAAATGTCAGCTGTATTTTAGTAAGTATGACAGCTTTTCTTTCATTGTTATGCATTGTTTAAACCTAATGTTTTCTTACCAGTTTTTCTAATACGTGCTAACTGTACTGTGTACATTAAAAAAGTGTGAACGTACTACTACACAGTTTTCCATACTTAGACTAACATTTTTCATGTTCGGATTAACCGAACGTTCGGATTAACCGAACGTTCGGATTATCGAGATTCGGATTAGCGGGACTCTGCTGTTACTGACAACGGCCTTAACAGCACAGCGTAGCGTGGAATCCAGCAATCACGATGTCGCGTGTACATCGAACGCAGTGCCAACGTGTGCCTGTACATAGCAATATCGCGGGTACCAGTAATGTCAAAGCTGGCAACTAGATTACATAGGGTTGTACCACCTGCCTAATAGCAGTCATTCCGTTTCACAGTTGGCCAAGGAGTACTGGGTGGAAAGCTCATAACCCTTTAACGACTTGGCGCGGCTGGGATTCCTAGGACTTACAGGAATTACAATCATCGTTTCTTGTCCCGTAGACAGTACAGATTTTATTAAGTGAATATACAAGTATAAACAACTGAAACGGAAGTTAACGATGAATAGTGGCACGTACTTCAGAGGCACCAGAAATGTTGGGGATCCTTACTGGCTCATTACCCATCAAACACCGCACATAAGTCACGGAGACTGATTGTCACTGTGGCTTTGTTGCCGATGGTGCTCCCGGTGTGTTAAATATGATTGACAATAGTACCGCTGTGTACTGCTTTTTAAGCCGTTCTGATACAATTCGGCATTAATATGGTGGTACGATGTCTTGCTAAATATAAGGGTTGCAGTGATTCCTGGGCTTGCAAAAAGAATGGTATCTTCCTGTTTCTATACATTAATGGATCTGAATACGCCAGTTCCGCTAGTTGTTAGCTGGGTGAAATTCCATATGGGGAGACTATGTTGGATAAACTTATTTTTGGAAGAGAGGTCTGCACACTTCATGTCTTCTAATCTCGTTGTTCCCACTGGAATTCTTCTCCGTAGTTTGTGACTTGTAACAGTTATTTTGTACGTGAATGTAATTATGGTCATTGGGAACCACTGGAAAAACGGATGCCCCTTTTATTATCCAATTGGGTGAAATAAGGAGCAAATCTGGCGACTGTGGGAAATAAATGTGCCTCATGAGAGTTAGTCAGAATCCACATGTCAATGATACTATCGCAAAGTCTAATCATAATATCGATCACAGCAACTCTCATACATAATGTCACTGTCTTTTCTTTAGAGTCACTTCATGTAGCATCAAGCGTTACTCGAGTCATTTTTGTAGGTTTTAACTACAAAAATATAACTTTTTTGTTCGATAACCACTTACGCATTAACATCAATGAGCAACGAAACAGACTTCTTGATAACCAGACCTAACATTGTCTCGCTTGACCGAGCAGGACACATTTGAGTTAGACATCACAGCCACAGCAATGAATACAGATCTGTAATGCCTGAATGCGACGTCCACAGCTCGTGGTGCAGTGATTGGCACTACTTAACGAGCAGCTACATGATTTTAAGATGAAAAGCGCTGTATGGTTTACCCTTTGCCCATTACTTGGGGTCGCTGTTTACACAACCTCCAGAGCATCATGGTGTACCGGGTGTGACACCGAAGGCATAGCACAAGATGACATGAGACATCTTCAACAACCATTGGGTGTTTATCCCCCGACGAAAGAGAAGACGACCTGGACATTCCACCATCTGACCACTGCGGAAACCCCGGAGAAAAAGAAAAAACACATTGTACCCTTTCCTTTCTCCCTCTTTTTCTATTAGACGACCTGAGGCGTGTTTGTGTTTCGGCTCAGATCGCGGTCGGAGCCTTCAGTGGTGGCAAAATTCCGTCCTCGTTGGATTTAGTGTGAAATTGGCGGTAGCATTGGATATCGCTTTTGTTCGGAGGTTAGATACAGTTTTCGAATTAATATGGGTTATGGGTGTTAGAGTTCTACGCCTGAAGCGGAAGAAATCTATACAAAAAAAAAATGTTGGTCCACATATGCCATGCGATGCAAAGCGGCTTGAGTAAAAAAATAAAATAAATTAATATAAAATAGAAACCCCAACTGGGTCAGAGATTTTCTTCGCTGGGAGACTGGGTGTTTGTGTTGCACTAATCATTTCATCTCATCTTCATCGAGGCGTAAGTCATCGAAGTGGCATCACAGAAAATTTGCACCAGGTGACTGAACAGCCCCGGATGGGGTCTCTTGACCAGTAATGACATACAGTAAATTTCGTAAATGCCAGTAACAACGTATGATGCACGTGATCGCACAGTAAATTCCTCTGTCGTTCACTGGTGCGAGATCAGTGTATGCTTATCAGGGTTGCAAATACATCGCATGTCACAGTCCACCGCAAGTGTATACTTTCACCAACCGCCTGAACGTTACCCTGTTGGTGAACTGGATGCCTCTCTTCAAGCAATTTTCAGCGTATTCAGCATACGATAACCACTCCAAACAAGGCCCCTTGTGTTGTGGTGTTAGCGGCAGCCTGTGCACGAGATACTAAATCCTCAGTCCGGCTGTTGCTCGTCTCTGACCAATGAAATGGGACGCTACAGAACGTTGCAGAGATTTCATAGCTTGTCTTCAGAAGGTGTTTGTTGCGCAACACAGCGATCCCCCATTGTTGTTGTCAGGCGCGGTGAAGGAGAACCTTGAGGAAAGGTAAGAGTACCCTCATGTTCCCATGCTGTTCAACATGGACCACTCACACATCTTTATGCACCACAAAGCAGGATACTGCACAATTCGACCAGCTGGCCGAATGGAGATCCACGTTCTTGTTGTTGTTGTTGTGGTCTTCAGTCCTGAGACTGGTTTGATGCAGCTCTCCATGCTACCGTATCCTGCGCTAGCTACTTCATCTCCCAGTACTTACTGCAACCTACGTCCTTCTGAATCTGCTAAGCGTATTCATCTCTTGGTCTCCCTCTACGATTTTTACCCTCCACGCTGCCCTCCAATGCTAAATTTGTGATCCCTTGATGCCTCAGAACATGTCCTACCAAGTGGTTCCTTCTTCTTGTCAAGTTGTGCCACAAATTCCTCTTCTCCTCAATTCTATTCAATACCTCTTCAATAGTTATGTGATCTACCCATCTATTCTTCAGCATTCTTCTGTAGCACCACATTTCGAAAGCTTCTATTCTCTTCTTGTCTAAACTATTTATTGTCCATGTTTCGCTTCCATACATGGTTACACTCCATACAATAGCCACTCCAAACAAGGCTCCTTTCAGAAACGACTTCCTGGCACTTAAATCTATACTCGATGTTAACAAATTTCTCTTCTTCAGAAACGCTTTCCTTCCCATTGCCAGTCTACATTTTATATCCTCTCTTCTTCCAAGTCCTTTGCTGTCTCTGACAGAATTACAATGCCATCGGCGAACCTCAAAGTTTTTATTTCTTCTCCATGGATTTTAATACCTTCTCCGTATTTTTCTTTTGTTTCCTTCACTCTTGCTCAATATACAGATTGAATAACATCGGGGACAGGCTACAACCCTGTCTCACTCTCTTCCCAACCACTGCTTTCCTTTCATGCCCCTCGACTCTTATAACTGCCATCTGGTTTCTGTACAAATTGTAAAGAGCCTTTCGCTCCCTGTATTTTGCCCCTGCCACCTTTATAATTTGAAAGAGAGTATTCCAGTCAACATCGTCAAAAGCTTTCTCTAAGTCTACAAATGATAGAAACGTATGTTTGCCTTTCCTTAATCTTTCTCCTAATATAAGTCGTAAGGTCAGTATTGCCTCACGTGTTCCAATACTTCTACGAAATCCAAACTGATCTTCCCCGAGGTCGTCTTCTACCAGTTTTTCCATTCGTCTGTAAAGAATTCGTGTCAGTGTTTTGCAGCTGTGACTTATTAAACTGATAGTTCGGTAATTCTCACATCTGTCAACACCTGTTTTCTTTGGGATTGGAATTATTATATTATTCTTGAAGTCTGAAGGTATTTCGCCTGTCTCATACTTCTTGCTCACCAGTAGAGTTTTGTAAGGCCTGGCTCTCCCAAGGCCGTCAGTAGTTCTAATGAAATGTTGTCTACTGCCGGGGCCTTGTTTCGACTCAGGTCTTTCAGTGCTCTGTCAAACTCTTCACGCAGTATTTTATCTTCCATTTCATCTTCATCTACATCCTCCTTCATTTCCATAATATTGCCCTCAAGTACAGAGATGTGGAGGTCCACATCACTGCCAAATGGTGACAACTCTGTGTCACACAGATCGGCAGCATCCTAGTGCTCTTCACAGTATCACCCCTTACATACACTACCAGGAGTGGCAACAAAGCTACACAGGAACAACATAACACACCCTGCTAGCCAATCTACCTGCCATCGGGGATTGTAACTATAACTGAAACCACCGATTTCCCATGTGACTGAACCGCACACATATAAATGACACTTCACTTCACTGCTTACCTGAGTGGTCCTTCTGACAACTTGATTTTACACTCATCACAGCAGTAAGTAGATCGAAGACTCGAAGAAAATTGGTGCTGCCCTATCGTAACAATGTCACAGATACCTCATAACTAGAATTGGGATAGCTTTATGGAAAACACATGGAAGTTGTTTCATGTAAAACACTTTATTAACAACAAAATCATCATTACAACTTAAAAAACTTATTAAAATAATAAGAATTCTCTCAATCAAAATAATTAAAGACATATTTTAAAAATGATACCATTAAGAGCAGGGCTTGAAACTGGAAGTGTACAGTTCTCAAAAACAGGATAAGAACACAACAGTTGGGCGTCGCTCCAAGCAGGTTTAACAAACAATTTTATCAACAAATGAATTATAATGACAGCTATTAAATGTACTAATAATTTCCGAGCTTATGTAACTGTTAGACGATTGGATAACATTCATCCAAATACAGGAAGGATCAAACGTCACACAGCTGATTGTAGCTGTTGGAAGGCCGCTTAGTAATGTATAAGCCTTAATAATAAAATCCCTTAAGCAATGAAAAACATAATTCCTTAAAACAGACAAATTGGGAAGGCATAAGATATAAAAATAGATCCCAGCCGCCTACACTCCAACCAAATATTGACAATGATATTTAATAAATATACAATTGCCGAACATTCAAGGTAAGTTGGAAGTACGTGCAATTGAAATGTACTTCCGACTGGTACAAACCAGCAGAAACGTTGATAATAACCTTAAATAAATATACAGTGGCCCAAAATTCAAAGTAAGCTGAGAGCTATAACAGACGGCTAACACAGCCAACAAGGATCGCAGAGCCAAGTTTCACAGCAAGTGAAGTTCGCTAATGACTGTGGACCAAGGTCAGGTTTGGCAGTTTATATTGATAAGTAACACGTCTTCAACTTAACGCACTGAGAAGCAGTAATAAGAGTGCGACGTTTAAACGAGTAGTTCAAGAGATATAATGAGGAGGGACCTCGGGCTTGGAAAACTCGCCTTAAACCTCCTGAGCTTATTAAATGCACCAAGCAGAGCAAACTGCTGGTTCCCGCTTAATCGGCGACATTCCGCCGTGGCACAAAAAAAATGGTTCAAATGGCTCTGAGCACTATGGGACTCAACTGCTGAGGTCATTAGTCCCCTAGAACTTAGAACTAGTTAAACCTAACTAACCTAAGGACATCACAAACATCCATGCCCGAGGCAGGATTCGAACCTGCGACCGTAGCGGTCTTGCGGTTCCAGACTGCAGCGCCTTTAACCGCACGGCCACTTCGGCCGCCGTGGCACACATCAGACGATCAACTTTACTTAACGTGAGCCACCACGACGCAACTGGTAGGGGGACAAGACTGCAGACCAACACAGATGCCGTGTGACTACTGAAGTGCCGCCGCAGCTAAAAGCAAACACGCCTCTGCTCAGGGTCCAGGAAACAGGAACGCGCCGTTTGCTGCCAAAGCTACCCTGCCAACACAAACGAAAAGGGAACAATAATCTGCGCAAATAACGCTGCACACAAGAATGCCTAAGGAGTATAAAATTTGACCTAGTGGCACAAGTGACTACCGATACAGTTTACAAGTCAAACACCCCTTACAATTACTATTATTCATAAGCGGAAATAGCAGCGCCTGCTGACGCAATAACTCAAGTATACACGTATACCAAGACTGCTTTGCCTCCCACAGAGATAATGTTACAATTTAATTTCCTTCATGGAATTTATAACAGGGAACAGTCGTACACTTTTACGACATACGGCGTAGAACACAAATTGCAATTGCTAACACTGACCGATGATCATGCACTCAATCACTCGTAGGTGCTTAATACCAGGTTCAATTCCATTTAAGACAGACGTGGCCTTACAATATGAAGTTCTCAAAAATAAGAAAACAACAGTTAACTCCAAAGAAGCCATAGTTAGTGGCGCCAAGGTTAGAGCCACCACGGCTCACTCACTGTAAAAAACGTTCTTTTACGAAGATTTCGGTTGCTAGCCCTGAAGGAGCTGTTTAAAGTTTTAAAAATTGTGTTATAATTACAAAATTGAGGTTAATTTTCTTTTGTCAAATTGACTTTACTTGTTACCTATGCCAACTATGCAATGGTTACATTCCTTAAAATTTTTGAATTTGTAATTACTGAAATTTATTACTTAAAAACATTGTCAAGTAAACTTAACCATCAGCAACTTATCGAAGCGACCACAGTATTTCACTGAAACAATAATAGCTCTTTAAGCTACTGTTCTGTTATAACTGAATTTAAGTATAATTTATGACAAACATTCTTTGTCATAAGACCCGGATTCTGATAGGACATTTGAATCATACAAATTTACACAGAATCTTTCACAATATTTATGATCAGGAAACAGGATAAAGTAAGCGACACTGGGTGAATGAATTTAAGAAGCTTTCTGCACAGCTGCCTATATTCGAAAGTTGCACGTTGTTTAATGACTGTAGCGTTATGAACAGTTCTAAGCACAATTAAATTTACGGAAACGTTGTTGCCTTAATCGTTGAAGATGTTGTGCTGCAACTGCATATTTTTGATGACTGGTAATCTGTCGAGCTGCTTAGTCTCAAAGCTGCTGGAATGATACCAGGCGAAGCACCTTGCCTGTAGAAGCAAAATTCCATCTTACACTATGACCTGAAAATCTTGCACTTCGGAACCCACAATTTTGAGAGACGACTTTGCACCAACAAACACACCAAACCTCATTTTAGTTGACACAGTATTCGTGCTATCGAAATTTCACCTTTTCAGACATGACACACTTCCACGTCCGCACACAAAGCTAATCAGTCTTCGCCTTTCAAACTTTCTACGCTCTCTCCAATGTCATCGAAACAACCGGTTGTAAATTCCCCCAACAGATCCCCTCCTTGCGTACCCTGTATTCAAATATGTTGACAGATGATTATTGACACTAAGAATGTTACTATTTACTACACTGAACATACCTGATACTCATATAACAGTTACTATGAAATAGTTATTTATGCACCTTCATTTATATAGTGTCGGAGAACTGAAAGTTGTCAGTTTGGTCAACATTTCAGGCCGGCCTGGGTGGCAGAGCGGTTCTAGGCGCTTCAGTCCGGAACCGTGCGACCGCTACGGTCGCAGGTTAGAATCCTGCCTCGGTCATGGATGTGTGTGATGCGGTTAGTTAGGTTTCAGTAGTTTTAAGTTCTAGGGGACTGATGACCTCAGACGTTAAGTCCCAGAGTGTTCAGAGCCACCATTTCAGTAATGATTTTCATGGTTACAGATAAGTTCAAACATGTTGCCGTCTTTAAGCCGTTAAATTAATAGCTGTGCCAATTTTAATTCCAGTCGACGGTGTGTGTATAATATCATACCCAAAAGTGTCCGAACAACCTCAATTTCGTTCAGCCTGATTTGCATGCAGTCCACACAACGTCCTCTAATGTCTTTGCAGTACTATCACTTGACTATACAAAATGGATAACACAAGAGAGCACTAGAGGATACTCCCCTTTACGGTAGTCAGTCCTGATGAAAATCAGCAATACAATATTGCAAATATAAGAAACGTGTCATTAGAGATTAGACATCCCGTAATGCTTGAAAGCTCAATTTTATTACAGTAAGTGACATTTCAAAATCACTACCACACTCATTAGAATTTGAGTATACTAACTTCGTCACATAAATCATTCCAAAAACCATTACGTAAAATTAAATATTTCAAAGAACAAGACGTTTTGAGACAATATCTGGACTCGTAAAGTTCTATGACAATTCGAACTATATTTACTCTTTGAAAGGTTTTCCCACACATGTGAAACATCGTTCCTCATATGAGTGGTTGGTCATAAGCTGGGTGTTGAACTAACCAGTTAAAAGCGACGCCATTAACAGCGGCAGGAGCTCTATGGAGATCTCAAAATTAATATCATACTCGTGATTCAGTAACTAATGGTGCACAACTTTGAACATTAAACGTCATAATGAATTTTTTTGTTTTAGATTTGGACTGAAACTAAGGACCTATAGACTTGTACCTAACCAAAGCTATCGTGCCTGACCGAGACTCGATCACAGCAACGTTCGTCATTGGTGACTGGTCGTGAAATATCGAAGTTTACACCAATATCAGTTAGTAAATCTGAGACTGAAAATTTTTGCCTGGAAACTTAGCAACACACCTGATCTCCCTGTTAACCAACCACGAAAAATGTTTCATATAGTTTCAGGTTAAAACGTAAGCTCGTGTTTAAAACAAAGTGCCGTGGTGTAAAGTTTTCTGAAGCGGACTCGAACCCAGTACTTAATCAGATTTTTAGCTAAGTAAAATCAGGTGTAATATAATTTTTTCACCAGCAGCGAGATATTTGAATCTGAAATAAGGATACAATTCTTTTGCTTGACCGGGAATCTAACTCAGCACCTACCGACTAATTATTTGCTCACCACTAATGAATGCGTGCATGTTTGACTAGAAATAACGGAGCTATCGATGTTGTTAATAACAAATGAAGATCTATTCAAAATGAAAATTATTTATAACCTGTAGTTCGGAGTGCATATGCTAGGTCCTGAAATGAAACAATGATTATTTGTGCTGGACCGGCATTCGAATCCACATATGTGCCTTTTGCGGACTTGAGGAAAGGAGTCGTACGAGTGGTTGGTCATAAACTGTTGAACCAACTGGTTAAAAGCAGGGAGATTAGCAGCGGCAGGCGCGCTACGGAAACCTCAAAATTAACGTCGCACATCTAAATGATCGAACTATATCGTTCTGTGTGCGTCAGATAAGCGGATATTCCGAAATAGAATCTTAGTGCAGCACCAAATTTTTCTAAGTCTCAAATTCAAATAAAATAAGAACCCTGAAATCCTAAATGGCTATTGGCTCAGCAAATAAAATAAAGTTTCTAGTGTACGGATAGAGGTTCTGTGTGCTGCGACTTCCGCCCCTCCATTCCTTCCTCTCTCATTGAGACGACGACGAATGGTCGACCTGCTCACACTTAGCTGGAGGAACTCAAACTTCAGTTGTTAGATATTTCGTAGTTTTAGCAGTACCATACAATTAGACGTTAAACTAGGTTTCAACTAATGATGTCCACACTTACAGGAATGCAATGTGTGATAACTCTTAGGCAAACGATAATACAGTGCTATCAGACGATAAAATCGACCTGGCCCAGACTGCGCGCCGACCGGAGTAGCCGTGCGGTTCTAGGCGCTACAGTCTGGAACCGAGCGACCGCTACGGTCGCAGGTTCGAATCCTGCTCGAGCATGGATGTGTGTGAAGTCCTTAGGTTAGTTAGGTTTAATTAGCTCTAAGTTCTAGGCGACTGATGACCACAGAAGTCGCGTAGTGCTCAGAGACATTTGCACCGTTTTTGAACCCAGACTGCGCAGGTTTTATTTTGAAACCTTTTCCTTCCTGGGCTATAAGCTTTTGTTATTCGGTAAATTTGTGACCATCGTTGCTTAATATGATTTACGACTAAACTAAATTCCTTCGCCTATGACAACGTTAAACGAAATCTTCTTAGTAGCCCTAAATAGGGGCTTTTGAAGCGATTACTTCCCGCATTCTATCGCAATTCGCTGTTAGAAGGGAAAAACTTACTGGCCAGAAAACTAATATCCCAGAAGGAAAGGAGGAACGAAATGAAACCTCTTATTCTGAGAGGTCATGCGACCTTTATTTCGGTGATTAAAAACTCAAGTGGAATGAACATTGAAGTTGGCCGCACGAACACACTGTTGGTATTAGTACGATGTTACAGTACATGAGGCCTGCAATGATGCAGAGCCAGTTGAGGTCAGGAATATACAGAAGCTGAAGCAACAGCACCGTAAAACACTGCAACTGGTTTGCATCGCTTGCCCACAAATTACTGATGCAGCATAGCTGTACATCCCAGTGTATCAACTGCGTATTTTCCGGTGAGAAATGGCAGGAGGAAAGTAGTCTTCGCTAGGTCGGTTTAGTGAAAATGTTGTTTTCTATAGAGTTAGGATTTCTGGTGGTCGACTTAGTCGCCTCTGAGTCGGATATGAGTTTTGCAATGTCGAAATACTTTTCCACATTACTCAAGTGGATACTATAGTTACAGTAATTCGAGGAAGATGTGAACATGGACCACGTAGAAGACGTTTATTGCGTCGGAAAACAGTTGATATTCTGAAATATTTTCTTCCTTCTCTACTTGAAATGGTGACGTCAACCAAGACATATGGAGAGAACGAGCCTGATACTACACCACAAGACATTAACATCCTCTGATTTTGGAAGTGACGTTTACCGGCACTTTTAGAATTTTACAAGCGTTGTTGATAAGCACAAAGCCCGCATCTCGTGGTCGTGCGGTAGCGTTCTCGCTTCCCACGCCCGGGTTCCCGGGTTCGATTCCCGGCGGGGTCAGGGATTTTCTCTGCCTCGTGATGGCTGGGTGTTGTGTGCTGTCCTTAGGTTAGTTAGGTTTAAGTAGTTCTAAGTTCTAGGGGACTGATGACCGTAGATGTTAAGTCCCATAGTGCTCAGAGCCATTTGAACCAATTTTTTTTGATAAGCACAAGTAAATGAAGTAATGTAACAAAATTTCTATAATGAAGCAACGTCTGCATCAATTCAGTTTTAATGAAATCTACGAATAATTTGAGATGTCCGATAATAGCTTGAAATGTATTCCAAGACATGGAAAGAACTACATTTCTACTTGTTACGGTCCAGTTGCCACAGAACGCCGCAACCATTTGCTGCGAACTAAATATTAACCCGTTTTTTGGCAACTGCTTCAAGAAATGGTCAAACAGCATTAAAAACGTCTTTCAAGCCCGTGTGTTGGAGCTGCACAATGAAGAAGTTAATAGCTATAATTGCAGTAATGATCGAATATTTCATACTCTGCAATGGTATTTTTCAGTGTAAGAAATTTCTTGAAATTGTGATAATTTGAAAATCGCTAAAACCGTCTTTACATCCCGCTGACATGAGACTAACATAATTTCCGTGTCAGAAGCCTGCTGATAATTGATCAGTTAACCGCGAGATTGATACATGGAACACGTAACTAACTAACTAACTATGAGTGTCCTAAAAGCGAGTGGTGATCTGATGTACTTAATTTATTGAAATGTTCCCCTGACAAAGACAGAACTACATTCGCGACACGCTTTTCGAACGACGTGAGCTGTTCCCCTTACAAACAATACCTGGATAGCTTCTGCATTCTTGTCGGGCACACTTTTCTCAGCTGCTGGAAATACACTGACCATCGTGTTGTGCAGCAGGTCAACTGCCTACTCTTGTGAATAATAATTCCCTTATCCGCGACACACACATTATCGGTGTACCGAGTAACCAACGTCTGGCAAGTATGTGTCACTCCGCCTGAAGGACACATTGTTATTTCCATATTTCTCAGATGAAAAACAGAAATAAAATCCTTTGGTACGTCTCCATTTCAGTCGTCCACTAATGAAAATACAATGGTTACGGAATCCCGTCAGAATTACAACAGAATCGCCAATTTATTTTTGGGTGAATTGTTAACATTTTCTTCCTCGAAGAAGCATCATCGTTTATGAGTAACGGCTACATTTCTCTTGTTGACAGATTTAATTGTGCGTCTTTTTCCAAAACACAGTATAATATGCACAAACTCACCTTGCAGTAGCTATTGTGCCAGAACCCTGAAACAATGTCTCGTCAAACAAGCAACTGTGCACCAGAGAGGTCAATAGCTTACAGTAACGTAAGAGAAGAAAGTCCATTTTTATTTTCATACTAAGAAATTCTCCTTGCACTAGCTTTGAATGATTCTTAAAAATACAGTACTCGATTGAAAAAAAATGAAATGAATTCTATAGCTTCTGTAATATCGTCGTAGAAAATAAAGTTCTTTGTGTTACTCATTGGACAAAGTACTCTCTTCCTTGCCTGCTATCATTTGTCAAGATCTCGTTTCGATAACTAGACCAGTTTAGGAGATATAAGAGGTATTATGAATATTTCATTCTTGTAGGCGTGCGGTCGGAGTTGAATACGCTACATAAAATGTACTCTCTCGAGATTGGAGACGGACAGAGACCTCCTCCCAAGCCTAAAGAAAAATTCAGTATTTTAGTTAGCTTTCGTACGCAGCAATATATTCAGTAATATACACCAAAGGTAAAATCATAACGCCCACTATTTTTTATTACATGCAGTGTCATACAGCGTCTTACTTAAAGGTGAATTTCACAACCATTATGACCAATACCAAAATTATGGGTGCTTATGATTGGTACTTCACCATGTAGCTGGCGTATAAAGCTACAAGCAATGTAAAAATCATTTTAATGAAAATTTTTCGCAAAATAGTTTGCGGATTACAAGGTGCGCGTCTCTATTCTGTCATGGAAGCACGTCGCCGACTGGTAAGGGCATAGAATGTGTATGCGTCTCAATGTATGCAGGGCCTGCACGACATGTTCGGAAAGTGCGCGTCACGTGTAATGTCACGTCACTTCACATATGCTATACGCGTCTCAATTTGTGAGTAACAAGTTTGAAGGCCTGTACGTGTCACTGAGGTAATTATCATAATTTATATAAGGTGGAACACCTCACTTTGCAATCGGTAATGCGGAGTATGTAAATGGGCCCCAGTGGCGTAAGGTGTAAGGCAGATGCATTGATGGCTGTAATGTTGCGATTTCATCTGCTAGTTAATTAGCAGGATTCAAAAGTTACTGTCCTCAGCCGGCCGCGGTGGTCTAGCGGTTCTAGGCGCGCAGTCCGGAACCGCGCGACTGCTACGGTCGCAGGTTCGAATCCTGCCTCGGGCATGGATGTGTGTGATGTCCTTAGGTTAGTTAGGTTTAAGTAGTTCTAGGTTCTAGGGGACTGATGGCCACAGATGTTGAGTCCCATAGTGCTCAGAGCCATTTGAACCATTTTGAACTGTCCTCAGATGATGTACTGCTGTTCTTATGAACAACCACTTTACAGGGCCACGTTTAGGATAGGATGCTACTGCCAGCTGCAGAGGGGACATCAACAGGAAAAGAGAGCGGAGGTGAGAGACCAGCAACAGTATTAGTGCTGACCCAAGTAAGTGACCGACTAATTCCTGTTACAAACGTTTCGTCCATTGGCTACCAAACGAACGAAAACTCCCCATGTAATGGATACATAATTTGCACCAAAGATGCAGGACTCTGAACTTTGTAAAGAACAAACAAAAGCAATTCGTAGTATAAAAAATCAAGGACAATGCAAGTGTAAAGAATCTGATGTAGCATTTGAGAAAATGTAACTGATCTTCTCGCACCACTTTAGTTGCACACGTCGAATTAACGTGTTTTTGTAGTGCGATATTTGTCAGAAACTGTAACAACAGCCAACAGGAAACATCTTCTGCCAAACAGCTATGATTAACGACCGGAATACGTATAGGCTGCCACAAATTATGGAAAACTTTAAATATAGCTTAGCTGTTACGCGTGTAGTGTTATAAAAAGTAGCCTAAATATACAACGGAGATGTCATAAACCAAACGCATTGAAACTGTTTCAACATGCTTGAAAGATATTGTAATGTACAAAATGAATATGTCAGTCTGGCACACCACAAGTAACGTCAGTATAGCGTGATGTACCCTCAGTACCAATCCAATTCATACTCCGATGGGTTCTGATAATGATCTTAAAATAAGTACTGCATTTATACTATAGCCTATTATTTTGATGCAATTCTCCTCCTTGCCTTTGTCTCTCTGACAGTTTACGATGAGGCTAATTTTGTTGTGGTACATGATTTATGATTCTTGTAATACTTATTGAAGAAAAGCTAGCTGGAACTGCGAGCTCAAGAGATCATGGTAAACAGGCGCAATGTGCCTAATGCGATTCGCGTTCAGCCACTGATTTCATTCTGCTAAAAGCAAAGCACACTCCTGATATTATTTGCGGATCATTTAACAGTGACTTCCGATCATTTTGAGCAAGCACAAATTACTTACGATCTCGCCCTTACCTCCAAACTGTGAATCTGGTTCTATCGCTTCTGTCACATACAGGCCCCACACAACTCATGGTGTTAAATTACTATGGCTCGTAAATGTTAAAAACTTCAGGAGCCAAGTTTATTCTGAAATCAATGTATTCTTCTTAGATGTGTATCAGACACAATAGGAAGAAAGCGCACAGCTATCGACAATGACCGTTGTTCCATTGCTCAATGAGAAACAAAACTACAGTGATTTGCTAATTTGATGTTCACAGATACTGTCATGTTATTCAACTACCGGGGCTGACATCGCGTCGCCTTCCATAGATAATTCACAGGTACATAACATTTTCGTTACAGCTGCAATAACTCGAAAACAATGTGATAGTGTGTTAATTGTAATACAGACAACTTAAAGTGTATAAAACATTATACAAATACCTCGGGTAGCACACATCGAAGCAATAACAAATGGAAAGACCACATGAAGTGAGCAATGTATAAGACCAATATTATTGTTAGATTTATAGAGAGAATTCTAGAAATATGTAGCACATCTCTTAAGTATGTCAAGTACCAGACACAGATGAGACCACTGTCACTGATGTGGCATCCGGGGTCCTTATCAGCTAGGACTGGAACCAGAAAAAGCGTACTCCGTAATTGATGTGCTGTTACAATCGAAACAGGTCAACATGGCCCATATGGAAATGAAATACATATGCTCAGGGGATTCATCTGTGGACCACTGGTAGAAATATAACATACACTCATTCAACGTTAATTAAGTTTTGAGGAAAGTTATACCATATTTCTACTATCTACATCGTGTATGTTGGGCATGTACTATAATAATAAGAGAGATTAGGTTGCGTATTGATGAGCAGTTCATTGTCGCTCAACACTTGAAACGAACAAAAGAAATAATATCAAGTACTGTCTGCCTTACCACAATATACCATGGAGTATAAATATATATTATGCTAGTGCGATGTGACCATATTTCGATCATGGTACTTATAATTTCCATAAAATAAAACTTACTAAGTTTATTGCCTACTATACATTTGCAGATACGATGCATATTGCCTCTGGCTGGGAAACCTCGGATTAACTTCGGTTAATTTGGCTAAAACGTTTCAATAACGTCATACATCGAGATTCTGCTCGGCTTATTTGCCAATAACCTAATGCATTTAATATACTGACAGAATAATCCTCTTGTTTCATTATTTTAAGTTAATAAAACGAGATAAGCAAATTTATGAAGGATGTACTGAAGCGTGCCCTTAGAAAAATTATTGAATTTCTGTGCTAGTTAAGCCCTTACGTTATTTGAACGCACTCAGACATTTCGCTCTTTACCTATTGTGATCAACACTAAACTGACACACAATATTTAAGCGCAACGCAGTCTGACTTTGAAAAATCCCTACTAAAGAATGGCCCTGACTAACAATAACCAATACCTTTCATGAATCACTTACCTCACAAAAATCTTCGTTACTCGAACTACTGCAATACAGCGAGCGCCAATACTGCCAGCTAAATAAAAGATTCTAACTACTGAAGGGACTAACTACTGATAGGCGTAGTTAGCAAATGAAAGATTTTGATAAAGAACAAACAATGTATTTACCTTAATAGTGTTCAAAAGTCATAATATATATATCAGTTCATGGCATCCAGTCTCACAAATTTACTGTCTCTGATGGACACACGTCCAGATCATCCGCTCTCAAAACTGCGCCATCTCTCTCCCCACATCCACCACCACTGCTGGCGGCTCACCTCCAACTACGCAACGCTACGCGCTGTTAACAGCCAACTGCCCAACGCGACAATGGCGAGTATTACAACAATGCCAACCAGCCACAGACTGCACACAGCACAGCCAGTGATTTTCATATAGAGCGCTACATGGCGTTACCAACATAAAAACCTAAACAGCCTACTTACAGTGCAAATAGTTAATAACTTTCAGTCATCAGAATCTTGATCGTAGTTCGACTTCTGATTCTCCTCTGGTTAAGCTGCTGGTAACCATGCTGTGACATACAGTGGTGGAAATAGAATAACAAAACCTCTTTTAAAAAATGCGACACGGTAACATGTGGCTCTGAAACGAGACAGTAAAGCAATTTTCAGTGCCAAGCTCTGTAGAGGAACGGGGAACACATACTGAGCATAAAGAAACTTGGCCTATAACAATTTTATTTCACTTGCTGAAAGCATGAAGTAGGTTAATATACACCGGAACGAGCACAGTTTATAAGGAACGTAAGGAACGCAGCAGTCAGTCGCAATCCCTTTGGTTTTTTGTTGATCTTGCGTATCCAGATTTCAGCTATGAATAGCCGTCTTCAGCGCTAAAATACAAGGATATTAGAGAATCACAACTGATATACATAAAAAAGCAAAACACCATTTTAGCCAATACCAACGACTTATTCTAATCAATATAACATTTGACTGAGTTAGAATCCAACAAACTCGCTGCAGCTCATGTTACCACACAACTTTACTGGTGTCCAGGCAGACGGGAAGTGAGGTGGTTTTGTAATTAGTTTCATTCCAGTATAATAAACAGACACATTTTTAATGAATAAAATCAGCAACAATATTTGCACATCATTTTTAAATACTCTAACATGTGTGAGACTACTTCTGATGTATCTTCCTACCAAAGTAGCGCAAGGACGCTCTGTGAGCGTTTTAGGAATTTGTGTTGAACCTACGGCGTGCAAGATAGAAAGACATGAGCTCACCATGCAGAGTTCAAAAGAGTGCAGCAGTATGGACAGTGATGTAATCAGACAATGATTTCAATGTTGGTTCCACTACGCCCCCTGTAAAGGAAACATTATTGCTAACAGAAATTAGTGTACGGGTTCTGGCGTAACTACATGCTAGAAAAAAATAATATCTTAGATTTCGTTTTTAAGGTTTATTTTTACTCTAAGTATGACTTGATGACATAGTAGTCATAATTATAATACGTTGTAAAATATTGATACTGAGTGTTCGCAAGTGTGAAGCGAAACTCCTAACTATTC
Source organism: Schistocerca nitens (assembly GCF_023898315.1). Taxonomy (NCBI): domain Eukaryota; kingdom Metazoa; phylum Arthropoda; class Insecta; order Orthoptera; family Acrididae; genus Schistocerca; species Schistocerca nitens. The sequence continues at coordinate 543,178,539 of NC_064619.1, read as the reverse complement.
TAAGGTTCTTTAATAGTAAGATAGTTGATGACCACGTCTGGGGATCGATAAAATACAAACAGATTAAATACAGTTGTGACCAAGAGATATCAATTAAGCCAAAATGCACAGTGCAAATACCCAAAAATGACTGGGGTCTGTGTAGGATATGTAAATATCACTGCAAATATAACTGTACAATTAAAACAATTGAATAACTTCAGCGTATAACGCACTCTGCAGCAGCTGATCAATCCTTTTCATTAGAGCAGATATATCGTGTGTTTTTCTTTCGGTTGATATTGACACTCATGAATATGTTTAACTACAGATCATGGTTCAATGTATGAAAAAAAATAGGAGAGACGGAGACGATCGCAGTTCTGAGTGTAAATTGAATATCACTTGCAGGCGTAACGCGAGCGCGCGAGTTTACCTGTCGTCGGTGGCGGCAGTGCCTGTTGCCGGCATGAGCTGTGAAGCTGAGTATCTATTCTAAACCTCTCTCGACTGTTAAACGCCAGTCTGATACATTTCCTAAGTCTTCGGTGAAACTGAGATCCCTAGTTATTCCCTAGCTAACTGGCATGGTATAAGCTATTTAGCTAGAACAGCGCATAGGTCGTTGACCTCAAATCATTTGCAAGCTGCAATTCCCCATACTAGGAGACTTTGAAGTTTAACTCCTTTAGAATTAGGATGAGCCTGTGAAGAAGTGCTGATATAAGTACTCTCGCAATCGTCTCAGCACGGCGCGAGTCGCCTTGCTTAAACACTCGATGATTTGCTGCAAGAGAAGAGCGAATATTTCTATCTGCATTTTGTCTATATTAAAGCTGAGAGCCACGCCTTTTCCACCTTTTCTTTCTGGCCAATCGAAGCATTTGTACTTATAACTCCACCTACTAGAGTTTCTGACGCCTATCAAAGGGGTCGATTCTTTCGTACGACAGAGTTCAACTTCTGCTACGTAATAATGAGACAAACAGCTTTATTTATGTGGGTTTTAACACAGGTGTCCACAGTGAGTCACCAATGTTTTGTGTTGGGTTTCTCCAGATGTTTATTTGACAACTCCAGCGGCGTTCCCGCAAGAAGGCTTTCGGATGGGTCATCGTTAAATCCTAGGTTTACTGCGTGTCTTCAAACACAAGGGTGGCTTATGCTGGCAGCCTGCACAGTGGCTACAACATCGCATTGTGTCTGCTGGATGTCCCACTGTGAAGGTTTCGGCCGAACATGAGACAGGCATTACCGTCATAAAATTCGCCTTTCTTCAGAACTGCATCTCGTAGCTCTGGTCTGGGAAATTAAATGCGTGCAATTCCTCGTGTGAGTTTTAGCGGTTTATATTCACCAAATGTCGGCTTGTTTATTCGATTTGCATATCATTAAAATTTTCATGTAACTATGTTGTGTGACATATTGATTCAACTGGAATTGTTTCAGGAATTCAATAGAAGGTGTGTTATTCGTCTGACACCTTACAATATGTCAAGAAATGCCAACTTAATTTAGTCTAATAACTGAATTTATAGAGTGGTATTTAGGTATAAACTATTCCCGTGTCGGAAGGCATGTCAGTCCCCAGCACAAATACGCCCGGAGGATTAGTGTCAAGGTCCGGTGTGCCGGCCAGCCTGTCGACGAGTTTTAAGGCGGTTTTCCATTTACCTCAGCGAATGTAGGCTGATTCCCCTTATTCTCCCTCAGCTATACTACCATGCAAACATTTTGGGTTTCACTTGTCTGTTGTGAGATATTCCCAGGGGGGAATGGGGGGGGGGGGGGACACGGGGGGCCGAACCGCACAATAACCCTGGGTTCAGGGTTACAGCAAGGCTACAGCAGGACGATGCTTCTCTGTCGTTTCTAGGTCCACGGTTTAATACATACATAGGTATGAACTATAGAGAAAGATGGGTAATGTACAGTATATACTTATACACTTACCTCTACATACATACTCCCCAAAAAGCCGTATAGTACATTGACGAGGGTACTTTGAAGCACTACTAGCGATTTCCGTTCATGTTCCATTCGAAAACGGAACGAAGGAGAAACAAACATTTCTCCACCTCTGTATCAGCCAATTTCTCTTATCTTTGTGGTCCATGCGCGAAACATGAGTTGGTGGCAGCAGAATCGTTCCGCAGTCAGACCAACATATCGGTTCTCTAAATTTTCTCAACAGTGCCTCATGAAAAGTACATCGTCTTCCCTCCAGAGATACCCATTTAGGATTATGAGGCATGGTAATAATACTTGCATACTGATCGAAACTACCGGTGACCAATGTAGCATCACACCTCTGAATTGCTTTGATGTCTTCCTTTGTACAAGAAAAATGAATGACTATTAAGAATGGGAGAATGAAAGGGAAGTGCTTCAATTTAAAAAAAAAAAAAAGATAAGGCAGGGATGCAGACTTACTCCCCCAACAGTCAAGCAATACATCGAGGAAGAAATGACGAAATAAACTATACATTCAGCAAAAGTGTGCAAGTCATTTCTGTTTGACATCGCATCGAATTCCAAAGTCAGAGATACAGAAATTTCTGCTTCTAACAATGTTTATCATGTTGTGAATTTAGAAGTCATGGCACATCATGCTTACTGTTCTGCCCAGGAAGCAACGACAGTGCTGCTCTTGCGCTAGTGTTTGGCTAGAGCAGGTCTGGCCAAGATTTGTGCTCCCAGAGCGCGCTAGCGCTCTGTTACCACAGTTGGCTCTACTCACAAGGGAACCTCCCCATCGCACCCCCCTCAGATTTAGTAATAAGTTGGCACAGTGGATAGGCCTTGAAAAACTGAACACAGATCAATCGAGAAAACAGGAAGAAGTTGTGTGGAACTATGAAAAAATAAGCAAAATATACAAACTCAGTATTCCATACGCAACATAAGCAACATCAAGAAGAGGCGGATCTGAGGAGCGCCGTGGTCCCGTGGTTAACGTGAGCAGCTACGGAACGAGAGGTCCTTGGTTCAAGTCTTCCCTCGAGAGAAACGTTTAATTTTTTATTTTCAGACAATTATTATGTGTCCGTTCGCCAAGTGTACAAGTTAGGTGGGTCGACGACACATTCTCGTCATGTGACGCACATGCCGTCACCAGTGTCGTATAGAATATATCAGCCGTTTTTCCTGTGGAGGAATCGGTTGACCTATGACCTTGCGATCAAATATTTCCGGTTGCCATTGGAGAGGCACGTCCTTTCGTCTACTAATCGCACGGTTTTGCTGTACGGTCGCAAAATACAGACACTAAATTTATTACAGTGAACAGAGACGTCAGTGAACGTACGGACGGATAATAACTTTGCGAAAATAAACTTTTCACTCGAGGGGAGACTTGAACCAAGGACCTCTCGTTCCGCAGCTGCTCACGTTAACCACGGGACCACGGCGCTCCTCAGTTCACCCTCTCCTTGATGTTGCGCATGGACTACTCAGTTTGTATATTTTGCTTATTTTTTCACAGTTCCACACAACTTCTTCCTCTTTTCTCGATAGATCTGTGTTCAGTTTTTCAAGGCCTATCCACTGTGCCAACTTATAACTAAATCTGAGGGGGGTGCGATGAGGAGGTTCCCTTGTCAGTGGTCTGGCTTCCACAGCCACTGAGCTACTCCAAGTAGGTGTATGTATGTGAGACAGCTATATGCCATAGGCCGCAAGCATGGAAGACTTAGGAAGAAGCGTTTGCAACATGGTGCAACTACTTCTAAGAGGTGATAACTACGGCATGTTTATAAATAGGATTTTGTCATTGGTGTTTATTTCTAACTTTTCATTTTCTTGCCAAAGTAATAATTTTTATCGCTTCAGTAAACAAGTATATTATATAGTGCTAATTCGGTGAGCAGAACTACAAAATACCAAGAGAGGTGGCACAGTGGTTAGCACACTTGACTCGGTGGCTTCCAGCCATCCAAACTGAGGTTTTCCTTGATTTCCCTAGATCACTCTAAGCAAATTCCAGGGGGAGGGTGTTCCTTTGAAAGGGCACAGCAGATTTCCTTCTCCATCCTTGACACAATCTGATCTTGTTCTCTGTGTTTAATGACATCGATGTCGACAGGACGTTAAACCCAATCTTTCTTTCTTCCTTCCTTCTTTCCTTCCAGAACTACAAAATACTTTAGATACTTGCATTCAACATTAAGATGTGATATTTATACATTTCTGCACATTTAGATTATGGAATACCTAATATATCTGATCCTATGGTCTGCAATACAGTTAAACAAGTGAGGTTGCACGGATTGAAATATATTAAATTCGAACGTTGACGGGACTTTATCAGCTTCATAACACAAGGAAACACATTCGCATACATCTGTAGAACCAAATACTGTACTAACTTTAGGGCCATGTCTGTGGAGTTGAGGATATTGTTCGTGAGGTAACATTTCATAAAAATATTGTAAGTTCCTGGAGTGGAGAAACACATCGTTGAGCTGGGTACATCTGTCAGGTCAAGATGGAAGTAATGAGGTACATTAGCAGCCAAAACTGAGGATCAGCTGACATATAAATCGAAACCCGTCTTCATTCATCCAGTGTTTTGATATTTCATAGAGAACTCGTGACGAAATGTTTCAATTACTGAAACGTATTCAGTTATCAAAATATCCACGGGTGTACTGCCGGTCTACAGTGTCCAACGGGAACAATATTTCGGCGATCATACATGTCGCCATCATCAGGTGAACTGACGGGCTCAGCTCCTGTGAACGTGCCGGCACGGACATCCGTACGCTCTGGCTGCTCAGAGGGAACTGGGCTCCGTCGCGATGGCGGCCGATTTAAATACCCTCCGCCCACGGCGCGTTCCCTCCGCTGTCCGCGCCCCGCGCCGCGGTCGCGCGGTGGAACAGATTGCGACGGCGTCTGAGATGACGTCGGAGTGATGGCTCTGTCCGCCGTGGTCGTCACAATTATACGTTTGCTCGATTTACTCTTGATTAACCCAATCGCTGGTTCCCAAGCCTTGCTAAGATTATAGCCACAGTCACGGTTTATGAGGTCGTCATTGGTGCGAATTTCGATGGCCTCTCTAACAACGCTGTCCCAGTATCTCGACGTCTGTACCAGAATCTTCGTGCGTTCATACTCCATAGCGTGATTTTCCGACAAACAATGTTCAGTGACCACCGACTTGCTCGGATACATCAGTCGAGTGTGCCTCTGGTGTTCACGGCATCGATCCTCGACGGTAGGCATCGTCTGACCAATATACGACTTGCCACATTGACACGGAATCTGGTACACGCCGGCCTTCCTCAAACCGAGGTCATCTTTGGAGCTCCCCACCAGTGCGCGAGTTTTATTCGGAGGACAAAACACAGTTCCGACCCGGTGTTTCTTCAAAATGCGGGCGATTTTCCCCGAGAGTGCGCCTGTATATGGAATAAACGCAGTGCCTAACTTCTCCCTCGTGATTTCATCCATCTCCACAGGTTGTGCTGTAGTGGTTGGGCGGAGAGCACGTTGAATCTGCCACTCTGAGTACCCATTTTTTCGAAATACAGTTCTCAGATGTTCCAATTCCTGGGGTAGGTATTCTCCTTGACAAACCATCTCTGCAGGTTCCGTGCAAGACTGTCATCAATTTGAGTGGCATGGTGTTGAGTGATGATGTGGTCTCGGTTTTGCAGAAAGGTCTCAACTTCGCTCCCACCCCGAAGTTCACTTCGGTCCTCGGTTTGAGGAAGGCCAGCGTGTACCAGATTCCGTGTCGATGTGGCAAGTCGTATATTGGTCAGACCATGCCTACCGTCGAGGATCGATGCCGTGGACACCAGAGGCACACTCGACTGATGTATCCGAGCAAGTCGGCGGTCGCTGAACATTGTTTGTCGGAAAATCACGCTATGGAGTATGAACGCACGAGGATTCTGGTACAGACGTCGAGATACTGGGACAGCGTTGTTAGAGAGGCCATCGAAATTCGCACCAATGACGACCTCATAAACCGTGACTGTGGCTATAATCTTAGCAAGGCTTGGGAACCAGCGATTAGGTTAATCAAGAGTAAATCGAGCAAACGTGTAGTTGTGACGACCACGGCGGACAGAGCCATCACTCCCCACAATCTGTTCAACCGCGCGACCGTGACACGGGGCGCGGACAGCGGAGGGAACGCGCCGCGGGCGAGTGTATTTAAATCGTCCGCCGCCGCGTCCGAACCCAGTGCCCTCTGAGCAGCCATAGCGTACGGATCTCCGTGCCGGCACGTTCACGGGAGCTCAGTCCGTCAGTTCACCTGATGATGGCGACATGTATTGAAATGTCCCCTTTTGAAAAATTATACATGACTGTGCTTAAACTGACACACAATATTTTAGCGCAACGCAATCTGACATTCAAAAATCCCTACAAAAGAATGGCCCTGACTAACATTAACCTATACCTTTCACAAATAACTTACCTCACCAAAAATCTTCGTTACTCGAACTACTGCAATACAGCGAGCGCCACTACTCCCAGCTAAATAAAAAATTCAAAGTACGGAAGGCACTAACTACTGATAGACATAGTTAGCAAATGAAAGATTTTAATAGAGAACAAACAATGTATTTACCTTAATAGTCATCAAAAGTCATAATATATATAGCAGTTCATGACATCCAGTCTTACAAATTTCAAAACTCCGCCATTTCTCTCCCCACATCCACCACTGCTGGCGGCTCACCTCCAACTGCGCAACGCTACGCGCTGTTAACAGCCAACTGCCCAACACTACAATGGCAGACAACAGTGCAAACTAGCCACAGACTGCACACAGCACAGCCAGTGATTTTCATACAGAGCGCTACGTGGCGTTACCAATATAAAAACCTAAACAGCCTACTTACAGTATGATCGCCGAAATATTGTGCCCGTTGGACACTGTAGACCGGCAGTACACCCGTGGATATTTTGATTATCAAATACGCCGGGAGAAACTCAAGAATCTAGTCAGTCATGTTTGGTCCGCAAACGACTACCTTGAGTAATGGGGAATGTTCCACATCATGAACTTGAGCTGAATTTTCCATAGAATTACGTTTTGTTTGATAGCATTAATCTTGTCTGCCACGTCTCACCAAATGATTCGCACCACGCATTAAGATGCTTAATGAATTCAGATAATCGTGATGTTGGCCATAAAAGATTTTGCCACCACTCTACTTACCATTAACTCAGTTTTCTCCCCAAAGGTCTCCTGTGTTTGAGCCAGTGTTCACTGTTGTTCATCAGAAGTCAAGTGCACTGTCTCATCTTTCTCGTTGATGCTGTAAAGACGTTCCAACGAGTGTTTTTCCAGCTCATAGTAGTGCGATGGCTTATTAAGAGCATTATACGGCCTTTAAATAATACGTAAAGTAAGATAACTTTTTTTGGTAGTGATCAATGAGGATTCTCCAGCTTCTTGTTTTTTTGACAAGGGGTGGATGCCATAGTATTTGTACCGCAGAACAAAAATATAATTTAAAGCAAGTAAAATTGTCAGCGATCTGCTTGATGTCTGACAAGGTGAATACTTTGCTCTAGTGACGTCCAGGTGGAGACTTCATTTTCGCTTTCCTACTGACCACTCAGATCCACTCACTGCTGCACTCGTACTGCTAGGCAGGACTGGCCGAAGCGGACGCACTGGGGGGCGCAGTTTGGCCGACATCCCTATTCTGTATGGCTCGGTCGCTCTGATGATCGGTTCTGTAGTGAGCACACCGAGCAGTAGAGCCTCCGTGCAATTCTGTAAGCCGTTCGGTAGCGATCGGTACTACTTCCAAGGCACCAAGTTGGGACTGTGCCATCTTACTGTCTCTCCTCGCGCCAACCAACCAAAGAAAAGTAACCACAGCTGCAGGCATGCTCATTCAATTGCGCACAGCAGCGCACACAGCATCCCACACCCAAAGCTGCCAGTCGACACACTATTCCCATTATTCTTTTAGAACGTGTGTTTATATGAATAGTGCTGGTCATATAAGATATCAGTGGAAAAGGTGGAAGAAAATGAGAAGTTAGTACCTTCACATCCCAGTGACATCAAAATGGCTTCATGTATTGTCATTGTGTTGCTCTTGTTTATATATACTGTGTTTGAAGTAAAACCAGGTGCAGTAAGACATTTTATTGTAGACTGGTTTCGACCAGTATGACTGGGCATCCTCAAATAGCTATCTGTGTTAAAATTTGATGGCTGATAGGGAATGTTTAAATGGAATGTTTAAATGATTTAATCATTTCAGGACTTGCTAAACAAATATATCTTCAAGTGCAAAGGGGTGACTGCAGCCCTTTGATGGGCTCACAGTTCCTCAACTAAATTACAGGCCACCTAGTACCTCGCAATAAAGTTGCTATCAGGCATTTCAAAAGGGGTTGTCTTGTCCCAAAGTTTAAGTTGAAGTTGTCTAATCACATGACGCTGCATTTTATCGAGCTTCCTTACCCGCCTTCGTTGCTCTGGCCTTCTTCGTAGCAGTACCATGTGCACTATGTCCACTTCCATGCTTCTCAGCTGAAAAGCATCATAACAATGTTTATGTACTCACTTTCCACTTTGATGCTTCCTTATGGTTCTTCAATAACACATAATCACTACATCCAAAACTAAAAATTGCTCAATATTTCTAAAACAAAATATTGTCTCTGCAATCAAAGCACACCGAACCGAACGAATGGCCTCACCAACACCTCACCACCATTTTTTGGTACAATAGATAAAAATTCGATATGCCTTAGTAGCATAAAGAACATCAATTTCGGCTACCAAACGAAAATGACGTTACTACGTACAGAACCCAATGGTATGGACGATACAGAATAGGGCTACAGGCCTGGGCTAGAGGGTGTTTTCGGCAGCATTTGTGCTGCAGCTAGCTCCTCTCTGAGTTCACCTGTGGCGGCGCGATATGGAGAGGCTATGATCTGATCCGCTTGCAACAATGAAACGTCTGAAAGCCAGTGCCAATAATACATCTGAAAGTCAGCGCCGTGACCATTTGGAGAAGTTGAGGAGCCTACAGCGCATCGCCAGCAGCCAGTGGGGGAGTGGCTGTGTTTGGTGGTCGTAGGCCACATTGATGGAAGTGTGCCCGGCTTGGAGGTTGAGACAGTGTAGGGAAAGATGCAATGACTTATTTATGTCAACGGAAGCCTCTACCAGTATTTGTGGTGCGAGCAGCTGAAGATTATGGAGTGGCTCCGGGCTAGAATAAGGGAGTTGGGCCCACTCATCTCAAATACCGTAGCAGGCGGAGGGCATGATAGTGCCTACAGCGTGAGCTTCAGGGAAGGAACAGTGGACAGCCAACGAGTTGGAAGCCTATGGAAGGGCCGGTAGGCTGCGGGGGCTGGGATTGCACTAAGGTCGGCGTGAGGCATGACCTCCAAATGTGGACACAATAGGCCACAAGGCAGTTGGCTCAAAAATGGTTCAAATGGCTCTGAGCACTATGGGACTTAACATCTGTGGTCATCAGTCCCCTAGAACTTAGAACTACTTAAACCTAACTAACCTAAGGACATCACACACATCCATGCCCGAGGCAGGATTCGAACCTGCGACCGTAGCAGTCGCGCGGTTCCGGACTGAGCGCCTAGAACCGCGAGACCACCGCGGCCGGCAAGGCAGTTGGCATCTTTACCGAGCGTGAGGACAGAAATTCCAGAAGAAACACATATATGGGAATACCCTATGACGACAGGATAACCAAAAATGTGTTTTGGTTACCGACAGTAGATTATTGTTTAGTTGTGTTGCTTCAAGCTATGGTTATTACACAGTGAAGGGTTTAGAGCGTAATGATGTGTCAGGTATGTTCCACATTGAAGGACCGTGTGCACAGTGCAGTATGTTGAAATTACTGTGTTTGCTTGCTCGCTGGGCGTGTGTTTGTTTTCCTGAAGGGAGAGCTGTGTTAATCTTGTCTGTTATTGTTACACTGCGAGCATAACCAGATTTGTATACGCTACTGTACAGAAAACTGTTACTTCTAAAGTTCCGTATGTAGTATTTTAGCTGGTTGGTAGTTATATTGCTAACAGTGAGTAGCTGGTGAAGTGAGTAGTTAGTAGATCTAATACAAGGGGCGTCTAGTAAGTAACGCAACACTTTGTTTCTGAAATCTGGTTGCTGCTATTCAGGATTCCAGTACATCATATTATTTCCCACTCTGTGGGCTACAAGATCCTATTTTTCAACATAATCTCCGTTCAATTGACGGGCTTACTGCACCTACCGAAAGGACCTGTAAGCCAACATGATACCACTCTACTGGTCGATGTTGGAGCCAACGTGTTACTGCATCAATAACCTCTCATCATCCAAGTACTGCTTCCCGCAGAGTGCATTCTTTATTTGGGCGAAACTGATGGAAGTCGGAAGTTGCGAGAACAAGACTGTAGAGTGGATGAGGAAGAGAGGTCCAAAGTAGTTGCGTGAGCTTTTCCTGGGTACGCAAACTTGTGTGAGGCCTTGCCTTGCCATGCAGGAGGAGAAGTTCGTTTGCATTTTTATGAAACAGATACGCTGAAGTCCAACACTGAGGTAGTCGCAGCTGTACGCAGCAGGATGGCAAGAGGGACAATGAACAGGTTTGCCCGATCTTGTTCCGATGGTGGCAGATGGCTCCCCCAACGATACACCGTGTTTTTTTTTTTTTCACTGCCGGGTCCCAGTAGACATTTTGCAAGCGCCTATGAATATCGCAGATGCTCTGGTTTTCTACCACAAGAAACTCAATGACAGCTCTCTGCCTGGAACACACCTCCGTTACAGACGCCATCTTGAAAGCTATGTTTAAGGTTTTCACCTATTGTAACTTCATGAAACTGTGGTGGCTGAAGCGGGAACATTTCACGATGTTCCACAACAAATTCCGCGGTTTTTCAACCGAGATTGGCCAAGAATAAAAGATGTGTTGCATTACTTATTGAACGCTCTTCGTATTTACTTAAAGTGCCAGTATATGAAAGCCCAATTAAATGCGAGGGCTGCTTTTCCTGATTTATTGTTTGTGTTGAGTGATTCTGTTCGGCAGCTATTGTCGTTTTGTGATTATTGGTTTTATAGTCAAGAGGGCGATTATTGTGACATGTTTATGCTTTTTACTGCTGCCATCAATTTTATTGTATGCCCATACTTGATATTTTCGGTTTAACAAAAACTGTTTGTCAAAGTAAGACCACGCCTGCAAGAAACCCACCCCGATCCCCACTCCACCAAATTCTACACTACAGATTGTCGAGATGTAGGCCTCCATAAACAAAGTGCATTGTAGTCGAAAGTGTGCGTTTTCGTATTGCTATTTTCACAAACATCGGAACCATTCGTTGGGTTAATAAAGGCTGAAAGAACGTTTTGAGAAACCCGCCTGCGCAGCTGTGATTGTTGACGCGACCGTTTCTAGAACAGCGAGACATGTCGCTCCCAATTGAATCCGTCCGGCATCTTAACGATGGGTTGGTGTGCCGGCCATCGTGGGTATAATTATTAGGCGTTTTCCCAGATTCCACTAGGCTATTACCGGCCTGATACCCATCTTCCGCCTCGGATACAAGCTACACAAACATACAGAACAACTTCTCACACTTTCACACAGATTTTACTCTATACGCCAACAGACTGATTACACTGCTTCGGTCCTTGTGGGGTGAGTAGGAGACTAATCAACTTAAGTGTTTGGTCTCGTTAAATACTTATTCAGAATCTCCAGCATGCTTTTGGAATATTATGACATTCTTTTAAACCAGGATCTGTTATTATGTTTTTATTTTAGGTACAGACAACCATCTTATACAGTTAGTAATTAATGTCGGTGTAGATGACAAAATTCAAACCCCAACACCAACAGTTTTTCAGGACTTTAAGATGATCATCACAGATCGAAAATATAATATTGTGGTCTGTATTTGGAATAAAAGTATAAACGGTTTCTCGGATCACTGTATGTTTCGCTGGGACTGTGTCGCTACTCATAGATATTTGTTGTCACATGAGAATTCAGGCCGATGAAGAGCCCACGGCTGCTGCCCCAAGCTGATAACATTGTAAGACATGAAGCATACTGAGAGAAAACTCTTATTGAACAACGATCCTGCAAGCACCATTCATGGAAGTGACAAAACCGCAAGTGATGAGATGAGTCATCAGTTTATGTTTCGTGAGAAACTTAACGCAGTAACTCTGAGAATGTAAAACTTCAAAGATACGTAGAAGAGAGACACTTTCCTGGAATTTCTTTTACATTGGAGGAACAATAAATTGCCATTTGCAGTGAATAGTATCATAGTTGCATGCTTACTTAACCATCAGTCTGAATAAATAAAAATATTTGAGTGGGAAAAAAGTGTATCCATAGCAGGTGTTCTCCCAAGTGAAGAAAGGCTTAGTTTGCGTAGTTACTAAACTACCCAACCACATTCATGAAATTCTTGATAATTCTTATTTACCTCTGTAAAGTATAGGAGAGAATACCATTTCCTTTTACGTATTGATCACATTTTTATAAACGTCAGTGTGGTTTACGATGGCTCCTGCTCTCATCTGACATACTGCGGACAGACATGAAAGGGACGAACATTAACGACTTTCTAAGAGTTGATCTATAGAGGCATGTGATAGTGTGTGTCAAAAGAAGCCAGTGACGATGTTGTACAGAGCATAAAAAGATTAACACATGGGAAAATAATCTGTTGTCTGCTGCAGGATGAAACAGCAAACGGTGAGAAAATCAATGGAAAAACCAAAATTACCTGTGTCGAAGACCTACGCTGACGACAGCTGCTGCGTAACACCTACGTGAGAGAAATGTCAGTCGAGCATTGAAAAATACTTTTCACTTTCGTTGATAATCTTTTGTCTGCTGCATGTTGAAACAGTCTAGCAAACGGTGAGAAAATCAATGGAAAGACCAACATTGCCTCTGTCGAAGACATACGCTGACGACACCTGCTGCGTAACGCCAACGTGAGAGAAATGTCAGTCGAGCATTGCAAAATACTTTTCATTTTCGATGATAATCTGTTGTCTGCTGCAGGATGAAACAGTCTAGCAAACGGTGAGAAAATCAATGGAAAGACCAACATTACCTCTGTCGAAGACCTACGCTGACGACAGCTGCTTCGTAATACTTACGTGAGAGAAACGTCAGTCGAACATTGCAAAATACTTTTCATTTTCGATGAGGACAGTAGCTGCTGTCCAGGTAAAATGTTTGTTGACATGGATTGAAATTCTGGTATACAATTTTTAAGCTAACTACTTGGAATCTAATCCAGACAAAATGAAAAACAGAAAGAAGGAAAACAAACGGAACAGTCAATAAAAATTTAGCATGTGGATAACTTCACACTTTTCATTATTTAAAGTCAATTGCCACTTTTCGCACCATACAGACATCTTGTCTAAATCATTTTGTAATTAATTCTGATCATCTGATAACTTTAGAAGACGGTAAATGACAGCATCATTTGCAGTCAATCAAAGAAGGCTGCTCAGATTGTCTCCTAAATCGTTTATGCAGATGAGGAACAGCAAAGAGTCTATAATACTTTCTTGCGGAATGCCAGATGTTACTTCTGTTTTACTCGATAACTTTCTGTCAAATACTGGGAACTTAGACCTTTCAGACAGGAAATCACGAAACCTGTTGCAGAACTGATACGACACTCCATAGGCACGCAATTTTATAAGAAGCCGCCTGTGACGAATTATGTCAAAAGCCTTCTCGAAATCTAAAAATGTGGAATCAATTTGACATCCCCTGCCGGTAGCACTCTTTACTTCGAGAGAATAAAGGGCTAGTTGTGTTTCAGAAGAAGATATTTTCTGGATTCCTGTTGGCTGTTTGTTCATAAATTGTTTTCTTTGAGGTTCAAATGGCTCTGAGCGCTATGGGACTTAACTTTTGAGGTCATCAGTCCCCTAGAACTTAGAACTACTTAAACCTAACTAACCTAAGGACATCCTGCCCGAGGCAGGATTCGAACCTGCGACCGTAGCGGTCGCGCGGTTGCTGATTGTAGCGCCTAGAATCGCTCGACCACACGGCCGTCTTTCTTTGAGGTAACTCGAAAACAGTATATGTTCCAAAATCCTGCTGGTCATTACTTTCAAATTTAAAATTTTGTATTTGGGGATCCTTAGCCTCCAGATGCTTACCAAACGTAAAAGTACAACACCATGGTTACCATGTTGTTGGACATAGAGCAAAGTTCAGAATGTGATCTTTAAAGGTGTCACTGTAGTATGGTTTCGTGAAATGACGTAATATGGCTACTTTTTACTTGTAATTAAGAGTGATATGAAAATGACATGAAATATAGATGTTAAAAATGTGCTTAGCAGTGACACTTAGTCGAAAATAGCTATTTGCACGATTAACCCTTCGGTGGGCGCGCCTGCGGCAGATAGCCGCAAGATTTAGTTTTCTGTTACTATCACAGATAGTGTTACAGTTGCGTCGACGTCTAGATACGTATTTGTTGTTCTAAAAAAATGGCTCTGAGCACTATGGGACTTAACATCTGAGGTCACCAGTCCCCTAGAACTTGGAACCACGTAAACCTAACCAACCTAAGGACATCACACACATCCATGCCCGAGGCAGGATTCGAACCTGCGACCGTAGCGGTCGCGCGGTTCCAGGCTGAAGCGCCTAGAACCGTTCGACAACTCCGGCCGGCTGTTGTTCTCAACGATTGCACAACTTAGTACATTTGCGACATTCATGCTTTCAGCAGTTTGGTCGCTACTGTTGTTTGTAATGTGAGTGTTGCGTTTGCGGTGTGTTTGCCGCTACTCGCCTTGTGATGTATTTTCTATACTTGTGTTTTTCTTTCGCCTCAAGGCAATCATTCTTTTATATTAGTGCCGACCGCGGTGGCCGTGCGGTTCTAGGCGCTGCAGTCCGGAACCGTGGGACTGCTGCGGTCGCAGGTTCGAATCCTGCCTCGGGCATGGATGTGTGTGATGTCCTTAGGTTAGTTAGGTTTAAAAAGTTCTAAGTTCTAGGGGACTGATGACCTAAGATGTTATGTCCCATAGTGCTCAGCGCCATTTTTATATTAGTATATAATGAATATTCGAATCGAATCAAAGTTCCCATATGCAATTTTCATTTCTTTTTACAGTCTTTGGTAATGATTTGCAACAGTGTATTACTTTTACAAAAGCTGTTTTTCATTAGGTCTCATAAAAGCGTGGAAATGGATAAAAAGAAAAAGACATTTGACAGGCACCGTCTAATTGTACGTCCTGAAGACTATGAGAAAGTACTGCGAGAATTTTCAGAAGAAGAATTACAAGAATTGTCAGATTCATGTGAATCTTAGTCGGAAGAGGAAGTTCTTGAAGAAGAAAACCACAGCAGTGACTCCGAACAATCAACAGAGGAAAGAGATGACCACCTGGTTGAAGAGAGGAGACAACAGACAGAGGATTACCGATTTTACTTAGGAAAAGATAAAGAGACTATTTGGATAAGTAAACCGCTTCCTTCTTCTCCTAAAACCAAGACCAAGAACATAGTGAAAGTTTTGCCAGGTACAAAAGCAAGTTCTGAAATTAAGGAAAAAGAAATTGATGCATTTTACCTATTTAATACTGATGGGATGATTATTTTTTCTTAGGTTAAAAATATGAAACTAATTGCGGTGCAAATGCCGCAACGCGCCCACTCATGGAAGTATGAAAGCCGCGCCCACCGAAGGCTCAAAATAAACATCGCATTACAGCCTACTACGGACCATGTTTGTGTTTTATTACTTTCATCTGTCATCAGGTTACCGTCAACCCATGTATACTGAATGGTGTATGACGCTTTATATGGTGGAATTACTCCAGTCAAGTCGATACCGCGTTTTTGTAGCATTGTTGCTCATTTTGATATCGACAGGTGTCTAACAATAGATGAACTCCCCCCGGGAGAGGCCGGCGCCCTCGCCGAGCTGGAAGCTGTGTGTGCGCCACTTGGCGAGTCGCGCCACGTCTCAGTGATTCGGAAAATCGCAGCGCCGCGCCGCAGAGGAGCCGGCCCGTAATGTTATAAGAGAGGAGCCGAGTTGCTGCCTGGAAGTTGGGCGTCTGCGGCGCAGAATTAAGAAGAATGGCCGCCTCGCAAGCGTCCCAGGTGCGGCCGCCCTGTCGTCAGGCGCCATTCTTCCGCTCCCAGCTGCGCCTCTGCTCACCGGGACCGTTACAGGTCCTAAATGAGACGATGCTAGTAGCATCCACTCAGACGGCGATCTACAGTGGTTGGACAAAAATATAGAAACACAGCGAGAAACGCACGCTTGGACATACACTACTGGCCATTAAAATTGCTGCACCAAGAAGAAATGCAGATGATAAACGGAAATTCATTGGACAAATATATTATACTAGAACTGACATGCGATTACATTTTCACGTAATTTGGGTGCATAGATCCTAAGAATTCAGTACCCAGAACAACCACCTCTGACCGTAATGACGGCCTTGATACGCCTGGGCATTGAGTCAAACAGAGCTTGGATGGCGCGTACATGTACAGCTGCCCATGCAGCTTCAACACGATACCACAATTCATCGAGAGTAGTGACTGGCGTATTGTGACGAGCCAGTTGCTCGGCCACCTTTGACCAGACGTTTTCAATTGGTGAGAGATTTGGAGAATGTGCTGGCCAGGTCAGCAGTCGAACATTTTCTGTATCCAGAAAGGCCCGTAAAGGACCTGTAACATGCGGTCGTGCATTATCCTGCTGAAATGTAGGGTTTCGCAGGGATCGAATGAAGGGTAGAGCGCCGGCCGAAGTGGCCGTGCGGTTAAAGGCGCTGCAGTCTGGAACCGTAAGGCCGCTACGGTCGCAGGTTCGAATCCTGCCTCTGGCATGGATGTTTGTGATGTCCTTAGGTTAGTTAGGTTTAACTAGTTCTAAGTTCTAGGGGACTAATGACCTCAGCAGTTGAGTCACATAGTGCTCAGAGCCATTTGAAGGGTAGAGCCACGGGTCGTAACACATCTGAAATGTAACGTCCACTGTTCAATGTGCCGTCAGTGCGAACAAGAGGTGACCGAGACGTGTAACCAAAGGCACCCCATACCATCACACCGGGTCATTCGCCACTATGGCGATGACGAATACGTGCTTCCAATGTCTGTTCACCGCGATGTCGCCAAACACGGATGCGACCATCATGATGCTGTAAACAGAACCTGTACTCATCCGAAAAAAAATGACGTTTTGCCGTTCGTGCACCCAGGTCCGTCGTTGAGTACACCATCGCAGGCGCTCCTTTCTGTGTTGCAGCGTCAAGGGTAACCACAGCCATGGTCTCCGAGCTGATAGTCCATGCTGCTGCAAACATCGTCGAACTGTTCATGCCGATGGTTGTTGTCTTGCAAACGTCCCCATCTGTTGACTCAGGGATCGAGACGTGGCTGCACGATCCGTTACAGCCTTGCGGATAAGATGCCTGTCATCTCGACTGCTAGTGATACGAGGCCGTTGGGATCCAGCACGGCGTTCCGTATTACCCTCCTGAACCCACCGATTCCATATTCTGCTAACAGTCATTGGAGCTCGTCCAACGCGAGCAGCAATGTCGCGATACGATAAACCGCAATCTCGATAGGCTACAATCCGACCTTTATCAAAGTCGGCAAGGTGGTGCTACGCATTTCGCCTCCTTACACGAGGCATCACAATAACGTTTCACGCCGGTCAACTGTTATTCATTTATGAGAAATCGGTTGGAAACCTTCCTCATGTCAGCACGTTGTAGGTGTCGCCACCGGCGCCAACCTTTTGTCAATGCTCTGAAAAGCTAACCATTTGCATATCACACCATCTTCATCCTGTCGGTTAAATTTCGCATGTGTTGCACGTTATCTTCGTGGTGTAGCAATTTTAATGGCCAGTAGTGTAAGTGCAGATGCAAGTCGAGCTCGCACATTGCGCCATTTTATTTGACCACTAACAGCATCCGTGGTACGTCCTCGGTACTTTGCACGTCTTAGTCGTGGTCAGAACTGTATCCTGTGGAGCTGTGAGTAGATCACGTCGCAGCTGAACGTGTGCTAATTGTTGTTGCTCGTATGATGGGCGCTTCCGTAACAAAGAGAGCCGAAGTGTCTGGTGTTTCCAGAGGCACAATATGGAACATTTACACTAATGTAATAAAAGTCATGGGATGTCTTTTAATATCATGTCGCAGTTCCCCCTGTCCGGCCTAGTACAGCAGCTAGACGTGGCATGGAGCACGGGGTAGCCGCGTGGTCTCGGCCGTCTTCTCACGGTACGCGCTGCTCCCTCGTCGGAGGTCCGAGTCCTCCCTCTGGCATGGGTGTGTGTGTTGTCCTTAGCGTAAGTTAGTTTAAGTTAGGTTAATTAGTGTGTACGCCTAGGGACCGGTGACCTAAGCAGTTTGGTCCCATAGGAACTTACCACAAATTTCCGTGGCTTGGACTTAACAAGTCGTCGTACTTCCCCTGCAGAAATATCGAGCAATGATACCTCTATAGCAATCCATAATCGCGAAGCTGTTGTTGGTGCAAGATTTTGTGCACGATTAAGTCCTTTTTTCTGTTGTACATGTCTACTTCCGTAGGACCAACTTGAGGAGCAAATCTCCAAGGTCATGGAACGTGTCAGTACATGAAATTACGACGGAAAAGTAACAACAGATAAAATAAAATATTTATGAATCCAAAAAAAAAACACAAGCCATAATTTTATGCAAACGCAGTCAACAATATGGCACAGGAATCAGCTTAATTTTTCTAGGAACTCCTCGACAGAATAGAAGGAGTGATCCACGAGAAAACTCTTCACTTTCGATTTGAAAGCGCGTGGATTTCTGCTAAGATTTTTGAATTCTTGTTGTAGCTTGCTGAAAATGGATGCAGCAGTATGCCGCACGCCTTTCTGCACAAGAGTCAAGGACGTGCGATCCAAATGTAGACTGGATTTCTGCCTAGTATTAACTGTGTGAATGGTGCTAATTTTAGGAATAAGCTAATGCTGTTTCCAAGAAACGACAGGAAAAGATATATATATATTGAGAGGCTAATGTCAGAATACCCAGACTAATGAACAGGGGTCGACAAGAGGTTCGCTAACTTACATCACTTATTGCCTGAATCGCCCGTTTCTGAGCCAAAAACACCCTCTGAGAATGGGAAAAGTTCAAAAATGGTTCAAATGGTTCTGAACACTTATGGAACTTAATATCTGAGGACATCAGTTCCCTAGAACTTAGAACTACTTGAAACTAACTAACCTAAGGACATTACACACATCAATGCCCAAGGCAGGATTCGAACCTGCGATCGTAGCGGTCGGGCGGTTCCAGACTGAAGCACCTAGAACACCTCGGCCACACCGGCCGGCAATGGGAAGAGTTACCCAAAAATATAATACGTCAAAATCGAATGAAAATAAGCAAAGTAGACTACTTTTCGTGTCGAACTATCACTTACTTACCGTTCTAATAGTAAAAATGGCAGAATTAGGTCTCTGAACAAGGACCTAAACATGGGTTTTTCACGACAATTTACTGTGTATCTGAACACCTAGAAACTTGAACTGTTTAGTTCCGTTAATCATATGCCCACTCTGTGAAATTAAAACATCAGGTTTTGTTGAACTGTGTGTTAAAAACTGTGAAAACTGAGTCTTACTCTGATTTAGCATTAGTTTATTTTCTACAAGCCATGAGCTTACGTCTTGACTGCACTATTTGAAACAGTGCCAATGTTGCTCACAACATCCCTTGCTACTGAGCTAGCGTCATCAGCAAACTGAAATAGACTCACCAGTAATACCATCTAAATAAGGCACAAGAGTCACCCCAGCAAACGACCCCCCCCCCGCCCCCCCCCCCATTTAACCGTGCCTCACTCGGACCCCACACATCTATTCTCGATATTGTGGAGAATGATCTGCTGAGAACCGATTGTGAGCTACTCCCCTTTCTCCATAATGGTTCAACTTCTGGAGCACAGTAATTAAGATTCTGCTAGATGCTTCACTATATTCATGAGACTCCGTAGTCTTCAGTGATTTAATTACTGACTCAATCTCCCCGTTGTCAGTATCACAGAGGAGTATTTCAGACATCAGTCTCTGAAAGGCCTTTTCCAAAAGAGTTATATGATTCCCAGTAGAAATTAAGTTTTTATTTAATTCACCAGCATTGTTCAGAGAATGATTGTTAAATATTGTACAGATAAGTGACTTATCAGTAACAGAAACATTTTTACTACATACTGTTTTTGCATCGTCGACATTGCTGCTGACCAGACAATTCCTTCACGACTGTCCATAAGTTTCAATTTTGTCCTGTGAATTAAGTGTTCCACTTGCATACCACATACTCTGCCTCCCTAATAAGCACCTTACGGTACTGTTTGTAATGGGCTACTGGACCTCGATTGTGAGTATTTTTAACATTTTTATTTAATTCCCAATTTCTTCTACATGATATGCTTGTACCACTAGTCAGCCACCCAGGTTGTCTTTTATTGCTAGTACCCTGTCAGAATGTTCTAATGGAAAGCAACTTTCAAGTAGCACGAGAAATGTGTTAAGGAAAGCATAATATTTGTCTTCTATGTTACCGGCACTATAAACATCCAGAAACCCTTATTCCTTAACGAAGTTTAAAAAACTCTCTATTGTCATTGGATTAGCTTCTCTACATAGTTTGTAATTATATATAACATTTGTTTGAGTACAAAAACGTTTTGGTGCTAAAATTTGTACATCTGGGTCTGAAAGGTGAAACCTTCCTGTCTCCTCTATACCTCTTGTGTTATTGATAACCTTCCCTTTTACAACAAATTATGTAATCTTTTCTTAGGATTTCTATCACTTGCTTAATAATAACAAATGAAATCTTCCCTTTGAAATTTATTCTCTTTCTCTATCTTCGCATACAAATTTAATTTCTGCTTATTAAAAGTGATTTTCTGATTATTTCGACGAAACATAGAATGTGACGTCGTCGTGGCCCTCAGTCGTTATCTGCAATAACCCAAAACTGTTCCTTACCTGTTTTACTGTTACAGGATCGCCATCTGACTGCTACATCGAACTGCGACATGAATATACTTACTCTGTTTTACTATACTCTATTAGCTGCTGGTGGGCTTTCATAATAAGTGGCTGTATTTATTACCAAAGCTGACGTTATTCTTTAATAGCAAAGCTGACGTTATTCTATATTTAATTTGAGTAAAATTACGTAATTCATAGCTAAACTTTTTCTTGACAACAATAAAATTTTGCAAAGTTTTACGTTGATGGTTTTTGGGATGGATTATAATTAGAAATGCAATATTGCTGGCAAAAGTTAATTATATTCTGAATGAAATGATTTTACAAACGTTCAAATGGGACTTACTTTTTACAATAATCTTACAACTAGCAATGCGAAAACATACCTTCAGTAGTCTTGAGTTCCTCAAAAAATTAATTCAGTAATATTAGTTCCTCTTATTATAATAGTTAGCTGATGTCTCTGTACATCCGTTTATAATCTCTTGTAAATCATAGCTGGAGGCTGGCAGGCACACCGCTCCTCTCAACCTCTCGCTTCAGACCTGCTACCGACTCGCTTCACTTCTCGCTTACTACTGACTTCCTGCGAACGCTAAAGTGACGTTTCTCCTGCCAACAATTTCTGGTGCAGACAATCCCTGCTACCATTACAAAATGTATCAATGCGCGGTCTTTCCCTCTCTTTTCTTTAAATGTATCGATACGCGGTCTCTCCCGCCCTTTTAAAAATTATATCAACTTGCGGTCTCTCTTGTCAACAATACTTTGGTGCAGACATTCCCTGCTACCACAATTATTTCCAACATGACAAATATTAATTATTCCTACTTAATCCTATTAATAAAATATAAACATCTTTCATAAATTGTGATTTGACAATAAACAAAAGAAATATACACGTCTTACAAAGGGAATGAATAAAAATATTGTATATGCTTGTGCTACGGTCCCCCCTCCCTGGTTAGAAAAAATGCACTCTGCTTCAAATCATATGAATTTAAGATCTTTCAAAATACTTTTTTTCTTGTATAATCACATTTAAAATTAGTACTGAAGTCAGCACATGCAACTAATTTTTGGTACTTCCTATAAAGTCAACCAAGAAGCCTCTCTAGTCTCAGTAGAAATGCTCCGAAGTCAGAGTTAGGGGACCTAAAAATAACAGCAATTAGAAGTTTGCTTTCACTAAATTCTACTGCCCCTTAACAAAATTCAGATACCTGATCAGTGCAGTGCTTTGATATGGCTTCGGACTCAAATGGCACACCGCTTTTTATGTATATGGTCACCCCTCACTCACAAAGAACTCCTTGAGAAACAGCTAGCTAATCTGTATCTTGATAAAAGAAGCCTCTGAATTGTCACATTATTTAGGTGATGCTCTCACATACCAATAATGTCACAGTCAACACCTTTAAGCAGTTCGTTAACTTTATCTTCAATATCTCTTTTATTTTGATGGAATATGCTAAATCCTTCACTACTTGGATACCTGATATCCTTTGAAGGTTGTTCCTTTGCTAGAGAGACTTCCTTTAAGCACGGACAGCCATCAGCTGAATTCAATCTAAAAAAGTTGCAGCTGTAGTGATAACTACTACAAGAATTTTCCCATGAGTGATCGCACCGCCGCCCGTCGTTCGTCTGCTGCCATAGCCCACTGACGTCAAATTTCACCGCACTGTCGTAACGGATACGTTCGTCGTAAATCCTAACGGATACGCTAGTCGTACGTCCCACACTGACTCCTGCTGTTATTTCACCCATTGTTGATTGTCTGTTAGCACCGATAACTCCATGCAAATGCAGCTGATCTCGGTCGTTAAGCGAAGGCCATCGGCCATTGCTTAGTCCGTGGTGAGAGGAAATGCGTGAAATGTGGTATTCTCGGTACACACTTGACACTCTGGGTCTCGGAATATTGAATTCCCTAACGATTTCCGAAATGGAATCTTCCATGCGTCTAGCTCCAACTACAATTCCGCGTTCAAAGGCTGTTAATTCCCATCGTGCTGCGATAATCGTGTCGGAAACCTTTTCACACAAAGCACCTGAATATAAATGGCAGCTCCTCCCGTGCAGTGCCCTTTTATACCTTGTGTACGCGATACTACCGTCATCTGGATATGTACTTATCGCTATCCCAGACTGTTGTCACCTCGGTGTATACCGCCATAGGGAAAACGAAAAAATATCATCCGATAAATCGGAATGCGGATCTGTCGAATGATCGTGATCGTGACAGATAGTTCTTGAAGAAGTTTGTGACAAAAATTAGAGGATGCCACCGCAGAGGTCATTTCAGAACTGAATAGCGCACTCGCAAATCTCGCCAGCACCGAAAATAAACAGGGAACTGCAAGGCGAGATGGAATTCCACGGCCACGAATCAATGATGCAAATGACGGTAAACTGGTGAACTTGGTGCCGAAGTCATAAAACCTGGTCAATGGCGGAATGGAAGAATGTCATTTCACAGGACGACTCTCGTTTCACCTTGTTTCCAACCTCTGGCCGAATTTATGTCCCAAGAGTGAAATATACCGGACGCTGTATGGTAATTTGAGCAGCCATATCGTGATATTCCATAGACCACATGGTTACACTGTATTTCGGTCGTGTTACTGCCTACGATTATGTGTCCATTATGGTTCACCAGGCTTACACCACATTACAGTGTTAGTTACCCAGTGGTGATGATGTGTTTCCAAGAGGACAGGACTCTTGCTCACACAGCTCACATAGTCTAGTACTGGTTTTGTGAGCACGGGAATGAATTTTCGCATTTTCACTTGCTACCACAGTCACCAGATCCCAATATTATTGATCCTTTGTGGCCTACCATCATCGTTACCTCCACTTGCCACTATTATGCAGGAAGAACGGTGTAACCTTCCCTTGAAAGCCATACGGGACCAGTATTTATCCATTTAGAGAGGTGTGGAAGCTCTTATGAATGCCAAAAGGGTTTCCTACAGCGTGTTAGGCATGTTTTGAGTTGTACTTTAGTGTTGCCGCGTTCTTGTCCAATATCTGTATCATGAGTTCACAACACAGTCCTATAACCTAAGGAGGTGGCATATTCCTACCGATATCATCCAGATTTCGGTTGTTCGATGAGGATTCGGGATTGCACCCGGATCATCTTGACTTCTTGCCACGATATTTCGGCTGGCAATCGTCCACTGGACACTACAAGTTTTCTTTTCTTTATTGTATTTCGATCCCCCCCCCCCCCCAGAGGGATTAAAAAACATAATGAGGAGATATAATAATAAAACTGTTTAAAACTGGTACATGGCGAGAAACTTGTGAAGAAAACATAAAAAACAAAGATGTCAGTGACGCTGATTAAAAAAACTTACGAAATAGACATGCACAATTAAAAAGCACGTCGAGAGTTTGGTTTCTGTTCGCAGCACTGTAAAAAGGGGACACAAACACTGAACACTCAAGGAAAACACTACTTTATAGAGTACGAAGGCACATGGGTATGTGAGGAGAAGGGGGGGGGGGGGGTCAGGACCAGGACAGATGAAGGAGGGGGAAAAAAAGGGGAGCCGATGGAGGGACAGGACTCAGAAAAAGGGCGGGAGCATGGTAGACACGACAAAGGAGTGGGGAAGACAGTGGAGGGGAAAGAAAAAGGACTTGGGGGGAGAGTGGGTAGGTAAAGAAGAAACAGGATGGAAGGGGGGAAGGGAGCCCGGGAAAAGGACAGAGGGTGGGAGAGGGAGGTGGGAATCATATTTGATAGGAGGTATAAATGGAGGGAGAGAGAGCATCATGCAGGAGCGGGAGTTGATGAAACCCACCTTGGGAAAGGAGATGAAGGGTGTATAGGTGGAGGGTAGGGGGGACACAACGGTGAAGGTGTGGCAGCAGGCAGGGGTTGGAGAGGAGATGAGCAAGCAGGGGATGAAGGGGATCAAGTCGGCTGGAGGTGTAAAGGACGCAGACATATTTGAGGAAAAGGAGCAGATGGGGGAAATGAATCAGGTCATAGAGGATCCACGTTGGAGATGGGAGGTGTATACGGAAGGCGAGGCAGAGTGCATGGCGCTCAGCGATCTGGATGGACTTATAGAATTTGCAGTGGGGCGGATATCCAGGTGGGACTGGCCTAGCAGAGGATGGGACGGATTAAGGATTTGTAGGTGTGGAGGACGGTAGAGGGGTTCAACTCCCATGTCTGGCCATAGAGGAGTTTATGAAGACAGAGGTGGTTGTGGGTCTTGGATTGGATAGAGTGGAGATGAGAGATCCAGGTGAGATGACAGTTGACACTGCAAGTTTTTTTTTCCTTTATTGTGTTTCAGTGCCCCACCTGGGGCAGGCTGGCAGCAGCTCATGTGCTACCCTTCAGCTGAAAGAGAGTAATTATACAAAGAAGACATTTAAAATAACAGAATGAAGTAAACATGGCATACATAGGTCTAAAAAATGGGGAACAGTACAGAAGAGAACAGACAAAAAAGGGGGGCAACTCTCAAATGGAGATAAAAACAATAAAAAAGTAGTGCACACAAAGAAAAAACCACATACTGGGACAATTAAAGAACACAAAGCGAAGTATGCCTGGAGCATAAGAGTATTGATGGATGGCGTAGCACATAAAAATCACTGACAGTAACACTATGTACAAGATCAGCACACAATTAAAATCACAGCTCTTGATGCATGGGAGAACAGCACCAAGTACAACACTGATGTAGCAGACTAGTGACTATGAGCATACTGAGAGGATCTGCCAGGGGCATAGAGATGAGGGAGTAGGAAGAAAGGAGGGAGGGTGGAGAGGGGGGGGGGAAGGGAAGGAGGGAGGGAGGGGAGGACAGGGGAGAAACAGACGGGGTGCACGCAAGAGAACAAAGGAGGGAAGGACGTGGGAGGGAAGCAGTCGAGGAGAGGGTGCAAGGACACAGGGAGGGAAGAAGGAGAATGCACTCTGAGAGAAGGAGGGGAGAGGAAAAAGGAGACCCTGGGTAGAGGGGAGAACAAGGCCAGGCTACATTTGGAAGGAAGGATAGATATCATGGCGAAGTTCAACAACTGGGAGGGGGAGGCGCTGGAAATTGCCCTGATGGAGGAGATGGAGGGTGTGGAGGTGGAGAGAGGGAGGGATACAGTGAAAGAGGCACGGCAATGTGCGGGGGTTGGAGAGGCAGGAGGAAACCAGGGGGTGGGGGATCAAGCCTGTGGATAGTGTAAAGCATGCGGAGATGTTAGAGGAAAAACAGGAAGTGGGAGAAGGGGATGAGGTCATACAGGAGTCATGTGGGGGAAGGAAGGCTGATACGGAGAGCAAGTTGAAGCTCATGGCGTTCGAGGATTTGGAGCCCTTGTAAAAGTGTGAAGGGGGGGGGGGGCTAGATCCAGGCAACACTGCCATAACAGAGGATAGGACAGATGAGGGATTTGTAGGTGTGGAAGATGGTGGAAGGATGCAATCCCCATATCTGGCCAGACACGAGTTTCAGGAGGCGGAGGCGGGAATGGGCTTTCTGCTGAATGGTCAGGAGGTGAGGGGTCCATATGAGATGACAGTCGAGGGTGAGGCCGGAATATCTTAGGGTGGGCGTTAGTTGTATGGGACCCTGAATGGCGAGGTAGAAATCGTGGAGACGGAAGGAGCGGGTGGTGCGGCCTATAATGATTGCCTGGGTTTTGGAGGGTTTGAGACGAAGAAACCACTGGTTACGCCAAGTGGTGAACTGGTCAACGTGGGTTAGGAGGATGCGTTGGGACCGTTGAAGGGTAGGATAGAGAGCAAGGAAGGCGGTATCATCAGCGTATTAGAGGAGGTGGAATACACACTGCAAGTTCCCGGCATCGGCTTTATAGCAAAAATTGGCGCGGAAACGCATGCGCATTGGCGGAAATCACAGGAGCGTCCTCTATCGAAATCCGCGCCCTCAGGAAATACCGTTCTGCCTGTGGCGCGCAGGCGCATGCGAAACGGTGAAAACTACATGTCCGCCCTCTGTCGGAATGCGCGCTCGTGTCGCTAAAATCATACGTCAGATGTCACCAAGCGTGTGATTATAAATAAACTGTCTTCTCTCAGAAGAAGTTAAAGATGTCACCGGGTCCCAAGCCGTGTCCAATTGAAAACCGCTGTCACGATTTATAAGCTCCACAGATTCTTTAATTACTGAATCCCAAAAGGTTCTCGCTGGGGCCTAGATTTTCGTGGTAACCCATAGCGTGTCCTACGGTAGTACAATGCTCAGCTATGGCCGACTTACTGCGCTGTGAAAGGCGAGTGTGTAGTTCATGTTTAACGCACCTTTCATGCAGTGTGCGTGTCGTCTGACCGATGTCTGCTTTGCCACTCTGGCAAGGAATTTTGTAGATCCCGGCTTTCCACTGACCCCGATCGTCTTTTACCGAACCGAGAAGGGCACTAATCTTCGCCGGTGGCCGGAAGATTAATTCAGGTTTCCTTAGGATCCTGCCTACTTTTGATGAAACGTTGCCGACACATGGAAGGAACACACTGGACTTAAACAGCTCCTTATCTTCGTGATACTGTAGGTAGTCACGTTTCTTCCTTCTTAGCGCTGTGCAAATGTGATGTGGAGGGTAACCATTAAGTCTGTATACTGACTGTAAATGTTCCACATCCTTTGTAAGGCTGTCTCCGTGACAGTTCTTCTTCACCATAGGGCAACACTATAAAAGTGGCATCTATATATAGCCGGAAGATTCTAGGTTTCAGTTCTGTCGAATCAAGTGCCCTTTCTTCAAATTCTTCCATAAAAAGTTTGCTACCAAAGGTGAGGGAGGACTCGCCATGGCAACACCGTCAGTCTGCTGAAAATATTCGTTATTAAATAAAAAGTAGGTTGAGGAAAGGACATGATGGAGAAGCGCTGTTATATCGGCCGTGAACTTACTGCTGATGAGCGACAAAGAGTCAATAAGAGGAACCTTAGTGAAAAGTGAGATGTCATCGAACCTCACTAGTAAGTCAGTTTCACTCAGTTGAAGTGACTTCAATCTACTGATAAAGTCAGCCGAGTTGCTAATATGATTCCAGCACTTCCCACAAAAGGTCTGAGTACAGAGGCGAGATGTATCGCCAGATCATACGTGGGGGCGTCCATAATACTGACGATCGGCCGTAACGGAACCTCTTTTTGATGGATCTTCGGAAGACCATATAACCTGGGTGGCACAGAACTGTTAGGTCTTAGTCTTTTGGCCACTTCTTGCGGAATAGAAGAAGAATCCAGATGTGCTGATGTTTTCCTTTCCATTTTCGCTGTGGGGTCTTTGTCAATCTTCCGATACATTGGTTCACTCAGGAAGCTATAAATCTTCTATTTATAAACCTCACGTGGCAAGACACAGTGGCATTTCCCTTATCCGCTGGTAAGACCACCGTGTAAGTATTTTCTCGTAGCTTTCGTCGTGCGGCCCTTTCCATGGCAGACGCATTAATGTGACACGCTAAGATAAACTGGAAAAATTTTTTCGCAAACTTAGAAGACATAACACTGCTAAGAAACATCTCCTTGGTTATAGTTTTTGGAACTAACTTTTCTTTCCCAGCTGGTAGTTTAGAGGAATTTTCAGTCGTAAAAGCAATTGTAAGTATTAGAATTTGTTAATGACGACAACTAGCTAAGTGCTTGTTGTATATAATTTATGATTGGCAGTTTAATGTCTGATCCTATCACACCGGCGTGGAGACCTATGACTCAATTATTCGCTGTTTCGAGAGATAGTCTGCTACAGTTTCCGTGACCAGTCATGATGGCACTCACTCAATCGAGAAGTAGTACTTGGTCATTCTGCTCCTATCCTGCTGCATTCGCCATAAAATTGGTGAGACTGTTTTATATACACCAGTTATTTAAAAAAACATAGAGTCCTTATTGTTCTTCTCATTTAAGAAACGTCTGTCTGCCCCCTAATGCATCTGTTTTTTAATACAATATGGTCTCTTCTCGCTCTGTCTCGCAGGGTGGAATGGATGAAATGCGAGCTGTCATTATCAGTGCTACAGTTGAATGTGGAAGAGGATATTTTTGTTATTTACCGATAGCACTGTCGTATCAGTTCAGTTCGAGGGGTGTTCAATAAGTAATGCAACACCGTTTTTTTCGCAAAAGCAGTTTCGTTTTACACGAGATACCAATACACTAAGTTATTCCCCACTCTTCTGGCCACAATCCCTATTTTTTCAACATGATCGCCGTTCAATGCGGTGAACTATCGCCACCTTATTCGTGGGGCCGGAAGGAACCACTGTACTGGCCGACGTCCTTGCCAACGTCTTGCATGATCAGTAACGTCCCGCTCATCCACGAACTCCTTCCAACGGAGTGCTTCTTTCATTGGGCCAGACAGGTGGAAGTCGGAAGGAGCGATATCTGGGCTGTAGGGTGGGTGAGGAATAACAGTCCTGGTAGCCCAATGAGAGATGTTTAAGCATTTGATAGTGAATACGGTCTGGCCCTGGGGCTGTGTCAGCGAAATGGGCAAGGGCACTGACGAAATCCCACTCACTGAATGTACGAGGGTAACTCAGTTATTATCCGCAATTTAGTTATGTATTTGTTTATTTTGGTAGTACTGTCGTTTTACGTTGATGACGCATGCTTTGTTTAATTGTTGTTATATTTTTGCAATTTTCAACCTGCTAGGTTAGTTTCGTTATCGTTGCCGTGCTGTTAATTACATCTGCTCCGCTGTCAATTTGCACCAAAGAAGAGCAATGTTCAGTGATCAGTTATTTGTGGTCGGAAGGCGTATCAGGCGCCGAAATTCATCTAAGACTTTTGGTACAGTACGGGAACAGCGTTTTGCCACAACGGAGGGTGTATGAATGGATTGAAAAATTCCGTAATGGTCGCACAAGTTTTACGCACGATGAAGGAGCCGGACGACCACAAATGAAGAAACCATTGAGCGTTCGAGTGAAATGATTCTCTTAGACAGACGATTAACTATTGACGAAGTGGCACATCGTCTGCAAATTAGTCATGGTTCTGTCTACGAAATCATCCACAACAGACTTGGGTTTCATAAAGTTTGTGCAAGATAGTTTCCAAAACAACTCACACAGTTGCATAAACAAACGCGATTGGACATGTGTAAAAAACGTTTGGATCGCTATGGTAACGAAGGAGACAACTTCTTAGACAGGATCATTACTGACTATGAAACATGGATCCATCATTACGAGCAGGAGAGTAAACTGCAGAGTATGGAATGGAAACATCAAAATTCACCGTGCAAGAAAAAGTTCAAGACCCAACTGTGCGCAGGAAAACTGATACTTACGGTTTTTTGGGACGCACAAGATCCAGTACTGGAACATTATGGGGAAAGGAGCACAATAATAAACAATGTACGTTACACTGAGATGCTTACTGTCAGGCTAAAGCCTGCGATTCGAAGCAAACGCCAATGATTGCTGTCAAAATGTGTTGCGTTGTTGCACGACAATGCCCGTCCACATACTGCTGCTCACACTGCTGAAACGCTCCAGAAACTCAAATTTGAAGTACTGGATCACCCTCCTTATGGTCAAGATCTTGCCACTTCTATCACTTGTTTGGTCCATTCAAACAGGCATCAAGGGGCCGTCTATTTGCCTTGGACGAAGCAGAGAAAGAAGCGGTGCATTCCTGGCTTGCAGCTCAAACGAAAACCTTCTTTTATGAGGGCATCAGGAAGCTTGTACAGCGATGGACCAAGTGCGTTGAAACGCAAGGAGACTATGTCGAAAAATGATGTTCTTGTAAGTTTCCTACTTGATTACAATTGAATTTTATAACTACTTTGCGGATAATAATTGAATTACCCTCGTAGTACCGTATGGCTCAAGGTGACAAGTAGAAAGATAAGCGCTTTTGTTCCACACAATGTTTTAGGATAAGAAAGGAAGACTGATAAGCCCCAGATGCAGAAGTTCGAGCATAATAGGCAGCAAAATGTCCGTCGATTGCGCCTGGAACTGTATAGATGGTCCATTCGTGGAAATCGCAAGTACACCTGTAGGTGTCTGCAATTCATAAAGATATCTTACCTTTGTCCAAACCTTAGAATGAGAGATACGTGATCCGAATGTTGAAATGCACCGTTCCCAGAACTCCTGCTTCCATCTTTTCATTAGTTGGTGGGCCCAGGCATGGAGCTGTTTAAAGGCAGTGAGGTGTTCCATCAATGGGGCCACTTATGACATTGGAGAGTCCACCTACGATCTCTAATAATCTTGACGTTTTCTGTCGACCACCACGGCACTGTCTTCTCCTGGGGATATCCTGAGGAACAAGGGACGATCAATTCGGCAGCTGAAACAATGATCATAGTTGTGTTTTGGATCACCACATCTATGTTGCCATGCGGTGGAGATCCAACAGTAGCAGGCGAGGTAAAATCATCCGAGTCAGCCTTGTAAAGAGCTCATCTGGGCAGCCATCTATGGCAGTGACGCTGGGGTAGGGGCAGGATGATACGGACGTGATCACTACCACACAGATCGTCATCAACTCTCCAGTGAATATGTGGTACAAAGCCAGGGCTGCAGACTGAAAAATCCGTGAGCAAGTAGGTGCCATGTGCCCCCCTGAAATGTATGGGAGTACCAGTATTTAAAAACAAAAAAAACAAACAAACAAACAAAGATCGAGCTGCATCAGTAGATTTTCGACATCTTTGCCACGGCCAGTGCTCATGGTTCCACCCCACAGAGGGTTATGGGTATTGAAATCACCCATAATTAGGAAAGGTGTTGTGGTGGTCCTTTTTTACGTATGTGTATTGTTGGCATTTGTTATGTAAAGTTAGTATTATTCTGCCAGCTTCACAACTGAGAAATTATGTAGGTTACTAACTGTTATGGTACTTCTCGCAGTTAGTTTGCCCTACAAGCTATTTTTAAATCTAAAGACACCGGCAGTTCTCATTATTGTTGATTTGCAGCTGTATAACTTTTGTTGAATCGCAATGCTGAGAAGATTCTCCTAATGTCCGTTAACTGAGTATCAAGAAAATGTACTGAATTCACGTTAAATGCAAATAGTTGAATATTAGAAAAACTGAGTGCACTTACTGTTTCAAAAGAAGAACCGTTAATCAAGAGAAATACATTACATTTACATTTTTGTCAAAGTCAGCAAATTTAAAATATTTATTACGACTCTGGGCCGTTATCATTTAGAACAATGGGGTTGACAAAATCAAATGGCTCTGAGCACTATGGGACTTAACATCTGAGGTCACCAGTCCCCTAGAACTTAGAACTATTTAAACCTAACTAACCTAAGAACATCACACACATCCATGCCCGAGGCAGGATTCGAACCTGTGACCGTAGCGGTCGCGCGGTTCCAGACTGAAGCGCCTAGAGCCGCTCGGCCACATCGGCCGGCAATCGGGTTGACCTATGCGCCAATGTTCCCCCATAAAATTTGCAAAAATGATATAAGTCACTCATTTCACGAATATAGGAGTTGTTTCAGTAAAACATTAGCGACACGAAACTTACACGTTTTCGTGCCTCGTCACAAAATGGCTTCTTACACAACCGAGAAACGAAAGGGAAGTGTGTGCGATCCTGTATCGAAAGGAACAGAGATTACAGTAACAGTCACAGATCATATTACTTGATTATATGGGCTTTTTGATTTTTCTACGATAATATTTACTTCGTCAGTATTGTTAAATTAGTGAAATTCTTCAATATTTTTTTTCACGTTACGTGGCGTACCGCTACAGTGTGGGGAGCTGAGAAACCAGTGCAGCCAATACATTTTGCAGTACATCACCATCTGGGGGAAGATAGATGTTGCAGATGGTAATCTCCTGCATTGCCCTTCCACTGACAGCCACAGTTGTTTGGAGAGTCACAGATTCGCTATATAGAGAGTCAAGGGCATAGATACATACTCCACCTGACACCTTGTCATAGTCAGTATGGTTCTTGTAATATCCCCATACCCATGAAAGTCGGGGATCTGCATTGCTGGAAACCAAGTTTCTTGAAGCACAATGCAGAAAGCAGAAAAATGCTGATGAGCTGCTGTAGTTTAGCCAGGTGGAGGAAAACGTCGCAATTCCACTCGAGGAAAAGCTTTCGTCTACTGGGATGGCATAAAGAGACTGAGAAGGCAGTTTACGCCCCAGGATCACCTGCTGCCACCCGTTGATTGTTTTTTTTATGTCTATTTCCATTGATTCTGAATCTCTGGTGAGATCTGGGTCCTCATGGTGCACTAGGATCTCCACCTCATCCTCAGAATTGGAATCTGCAGGAAATGGTGGTATGGGGGCCAATGGGATCCCTCTTTTTTTTTTTTTTTGGATTTCATTTATATTTTCTCTCTCTTCTCTTTCGGTTTCCCTGGCTGGGACGGCTTCTCTGAGTTTGTCTCAGGAACCGATGATGATCATGAAGCATTATGACCAGCAGCTTGTGGCTCCTTCATCCACTGACTAGTGTCAAGTTTCACAGCAGCAGAAGCCTTGAAAGGCAGTTTCCTGGAGGACCCCTCCCTTGTGAGAGGAGCCAGAGGAGGCTGTTGCTTCTCCAGCCGAGGTGTGGGGGGGGGGGGGGGGGGGAAGAGGGGGAGGTCATTGCTTACATTGTAGACGTTAGGGGAGCAATTGGGAGGAGGAGTTCCCCCAACAATTAAGGGGGCAGGCATAGTCTGGCGGCTCTGAGGGCCTACTATACAAGGCATAGCCAGTTGGGTTACCGCCACCAGAGAGGGTATATGACGATATGATGCATACAGGGTTTAGGTGATCATATTTATCTCGTGCCTCTGCAGGTCTGGCTGTAGAGTGTCTTATAGTCCATTACTTTCCTTCCATGTTGAAAACTGGTGCAGTCTAGTCAACAGGAGTAATCTTTTCAGGCAGCGAATCTCCATCAAAGGCCAAGATGAGGGTGCCAGTAGCAACTCTGTTGTCCTTATGGCCGCTATAGACACACTGGACAAAGTGTGCACCTCGTCACTACAGTGAACACATCTCGTCATCAGAGTCGAAGAGGAGATCTCTGTGGAATATGTTTAAGCTGCTATGGTGGGTGAAGCAAACTGGGACATGAACCATCTTATCAAAGGCCTGCAATGCCCATGATTGGGCAGGGGATACTGTTTCTTATCAGGACTGACCCATTCTGTACGAGTCGCGTGGTTCCAGACTGAAGCGCCCAGAACCGATCGGCCACCACGGCCAGCTGGATGCAAAAAGATCCATCATTATAGTGGCGCAGGAGATGACAGCGCACAATGGACGCAAATTATGCACCCCATAACACGTCCTTGTCCAAAAGTCTCAGTACACGATAGGTTCCTGACGCCCCATATAAGGCGTCCTTCCCCAAATGTCCCGCATTTGTTTAGAATTTTGAAAGATGGAGGTCAAACACTGAAAGGGGAGCATAACATGTTAAGGCGAAATGTAGGAGACTTCTTTTAGTCGCCTCTTGCCACAGGCAGGAATACCTCCGGGCTATGTTAACCTATGAACTGGCAGAGGGAAACAGAACTCTGAGTAATATCGAAGAGCGGTAAGAAATTGCTTTTTTCCTTGGGCTCTCCCCTCCCCTTTCCATTGCAGCTTGATATTGTTCCGTGTAAAATTGAGCTGTGTGAAATGTGGATTCGGTAGGATATGGGGGAAAGGGCCTTCAAAATAGTAAAATCCAGAAAAAGAACTGGTAGTTATATCAATTATCTAAACTGAATGCTTTCTCATTACACAAATCATTGGTCGTGTGACTATCTTGTCCTGGCAGAGGTTCCCTACAGCTGCGTGGCTCAATCACGACGTTATCGACATTGTGGGTTTAGTTTGATTTGTTATCAACGTCTGTAGTAAATATATGAGGGAGAAAATCTCCTTGGTTGTAGGGGGCTGGGTTACAGAAGTGGTAAATCTCGTGTAGTTGGCTGGAATGGTTTGCTGAAGTAGCAAGTTATTACCCTTCTTTTAATCACTTTATAGTTCTAACAAACCCATCTACTAAGTGAGGTGTCAGAACGTCAGATGCTTTCAATAATTGTTAGAAAGGATGGTTATCAGCGATGGGTGTTTGACTATCACTTTAATTACTACCTGCCACTTGGCCTAACTTATCAATCACCCCACTGAACTACTTCACTAGTGCTCATAGGACACTTTGCCTACCGCACAGGAAACAAGTACCAAGCAGTAACTTCCGCTATTCCAACTCTTTGAGTCAGAGACAGACAGTCTGTTCTGTACTAATACAATCACTATTGTAAAATACTATTTATTTTGCAGTCACTGTGTGCCCATCTGAGTCCATCGACGTCTTCTCGTAATTGAAGTGTTTACTGATCCACCAGGTGCTGCTGCAATACTGACTTTACTCACTGCTACATGACTCTCTTGTATCGTTCTTAACTGTCTCTTGCTGCACAAAGCCCTTTTCACTCTCTTTCTGGATTATTCCCTCGGACCCTTCCCTGGACATTATACCTCTAAATCGTATTATGGATACTTCCATTACGCGCACTGGAATGTTTCCTGATATTCCGTCGACCTCGACCATCTGTGCCGTTGTCAAGATATTAGGTGTACTACTTGCTGGCGTGTTTGATCAGCCTCGAGAAAGCAGACAGCGTCCAGCTGCTTCGGGAAGCTTTATCTGCCACCGATAACCTGTTTGGCTTCCTCCGTCTCGCAGGCGGGCCATCTACCATAGGCTATCTACCATAGGCTATCTACACTACGAAATCTGTCTCACTTCCCTCGTTATGATCTGACATTAAAATTTATTAAATTTTTCTAAGGTCACTAAAATGTAACAGGTAACTACTACTCTAACCAAAGATTCCCAATAATTCGAAGCGAGAACTAGAATCTTCGTTTATTCAAAGTGTAAGTAGGCTGTTTAGGTTTTTTTTTGGTAACGCCACCTCTGTATGAAAATCACTGGCTGTGGTGTGTGCAGTCTGTGGCTGCTTTGCATTGTTGTAATACTCGCCATTGTAGTGTTAGGCAGCTGGCTGTGAACAGCGCGTAGCGTTGCGCAGTTGGAGGTGAGCCGCCAGCAGTGGTGGATGTGGGGAGAGAGATGGCGGAGTTTTGAAATTTGTCATGAACTGCTATATATATTATGACTATTGAGGTAAATACATTGGTTGTTCTCTATCAAAATCTTTCATTTGCTAACAATGCCTATCAGTAGTTAGTGCCTTCAGTAGTTTGAATCTTTTAGTTAGCTGGCAGTAGTGGCGCTCACTTTATTGCAGTAGCTCGAGTAACCAAGATTTTGTGAGGTAAGTGATTTGTGAAAGGTATAGGTTAATGTTAGACAGGGCCATTCTTTTGTAGGGATTTTTGAAAGTCAGATTGCGTTGCGCTAAAAAATATTGTGTGTCAGTTTAAGCACAGTCATGTATAATTGTTCAAAGGGGAAGTTTCATATGTCGACCCTTAGCCTAGGATACCTCACTGGAATCTTCTGATTTTTTCTTGTAGTTTTATGTAATTAGTGTAGATTTTGTTTATTGCTAGCGCGTAATTGTAGAGAGAATCTCCTTTGTAGTTGCAGTCTTTCATTGTTGTACAGTAAAACAGGTGTGGCACGCATGTAGATTTGCACCAAGTATTTCGCAGCTACAATTAACTAGATATTGTTTCAGTGCTATGTTAATGTGTTCCCCTATTTTTGCTCTTAAAATTGTGTTTTTCTGTGTTGTCGTGTGAAATATTGTGACAATAATGGCGTGTGAAAAACGTAACACTAGGCTCCAAAGTAAATTGAGAAATGACAGCGAAGACGAAAGCAGTGTGTTAGCGCCACTGTGTAATGAATTAACTAA
The DNA here is from genome assembly GCF_023898315.1 of Schistocerca nitens. NCBI lineage: Eukaryota > Metazoa > Arthropoda > Insecta > Orthoptera > Acrididae > Schistocerca > Schistocerca nitens. Next base: position 543,141,697 of record NC_064619.1, on the reverse strand, counting down.
TATTCAAAGTAGTAATTTGGTAACTGTGCATAGGGAAATGGAGCGGGTGGCAAACAATGGCGTGGACAGTGAAACAATTAGTGAAGAGGGAAGCATTATCGATCGATCGGTCGGCAACAGCTCGCCTCAGGAATCGGGAATGACAGGACACAATTTTGCAAATCTTGTAGACTCAGGTTTTGGGTCCTCACCGTTTTCTCAAATGAGTCAAGACACATTTTCTGCTTGTCAAAATGTGAATGTTGCCGGTGAAAATGCACTGCAAAAAAGCATAGAGAAACAGATTCCAGACACTAATACATTATTATTGCAATTAATGCAACAAATGGGACAAAATCTTCAAAAGTTAGACACAATGGAACAAAATCAGAGACAAACACAGCAAAAGCTTCAAAAGTTAGACACAATGGAACAAAATCTTCAAAAGTTAGACACCACACTAGAACAAACACGTGAAGATTTAACTACTGAGTTACATAAAATCGAATCGAAATGTCAAAAAGTCTGTAATGACGTAAAAACACAAATTTGTGAGCATTTCCAACCTATTTTTTCGCGTCATGAAAATGCATTACAGAATCATGAAGCAGCCATAAAAGAACTGCAAACTATTGTTCATGAAAATCACGACACCCTGCAAGCTAAAATTGATTCAGTTGCATCTACCGATTCGGTTACGCAACTTACAAAAACTCAACAAAACTTAAAGGACACAGTAGATACGATTTCAACACAAATGGACACTCTGAAACTTGGTTCAGAAAAACACACTGAGGAAATGTGTTCACTATCGGAGAAAGTAGCCGAACTTTCGGATCAGGTCACTAACTTATCTACAAAGGTAGATGATGATCTGAATGACACAAAACCTGTAGCCTTCACTGACACAGAAGAGTATGAACAAATTAGAAAATTCAAACAAAATCAAAATCAAATCAATACACAGTACAAAAGAGAAATCCGGGAAGTACAAGATCAGTTGACGCAGGTAATACAAGAATTACATATTTCACAGGACACTCGCGCTCCAGTACGGGAAGAGGGACATAGAAATACGGAACAACCACAAAATAATAACACAGGACATTTCGGAAATTATGAAAGAAATTGGAAAGGCGCATTGGATTTCGAGATGGAACCGCCGACACGACGTAACAATGACCGATATGCTACTCGCCGACACGATGATTTTGACTATAAGCTGTTCATTACTACACGTAAATTCAAAACGTTTAAGAATTCTGCCAACGACATTCATCCACAAGCGTGGCTCCATCAATTCTCTCATTGTTTTCCTCCCAACTAGTCATTGGAGCACAGGTTAGAATTTATGTGTGGCTACTTGGAGAATGAACCAGCTGTAAGAATGCGATCGGTCATTCACGATTGTCACAGTGAAGGAGAAATTTATCATGCCTTCCTCTCAGCGTATTGGTCTTAAGCTACACAAGACCGAGTAAAACATAGCATCATAATGATGAAACGTTTTGAACAATCTGAATTTTCCAGTCTTATGAAATATTTTGAAGACATGTTGGATAAGAATCAGTATCTTTCAAACCCATACAGCCCCTCAGAACTCATCCGCATTTGCTTAATCAAATTACCTGAACATTTACGGCATATTATTTTAGCAGGACGTTGCAAAGACGACATTGAAGCTTTTCAGGGACTGTTACAAGAACTGGAAATTGACACTGACAATCGCAGAACGCGAGAACAGGAGCACAACAATTACAGGTCACATCTGTCACAATTCCGTGATGACAGAAATAATACACGACAAGGCTATTCTTATAAGGTAAATCGTGACCAAAACAGACACCACCCGTATGACAACCGTTGGCAGAGTAGTAATAATTACAGGGAAAGATCACCTCTCCGCAGTAATGACTATTACAGAGACAATCAGAGAAACAGACAATATGGGAACCAAAATAATTATTATTACGGGAGACAGAATAACTTTAGACGCAACGGTCCAGCGCGCAGTTACGATTCAGGGAGAAATTCTCCACCACTTAACCGACAAGAAAGAAACTACAGGAACTACCAACATGACGACAGACGATGTGATCGTAACGACAGACCTGAATTGCATCAGAACTGGCGGGATTTAAACAGGGCAGGGCCCTCTCGTCAGAGTGAATTTGTAGAAGTTAGGTCTCCTAATCCCAATAACGGCGCGCGCCAACAAAGAGACGGACAATGACTCGCACAGCAGGCAGCCGCGTGCGCCCACTGGCTCCGCGAAAAATAACATAAGACGCTAGCCTTGAGAAAACTTTTAGCATTCTTTACCGATGTATAAAACATGACAATTGCTTTTCAGTTGAAAGTCTGAGTACTATGAAGAGTAAAGGTTTACACCACATTTCACATGTAAAACCGTTTATTGAAAAATAATCTGCTTTTTAACTTTGTCTTTGCCATATAACTTTTCACTTTACATTACTAGTATGCTTTGTAAGACTTAAGAAACTGTTAACATGCAACAATGTTTGAAGTTAAATATCCAGTCATGAACCAAGAGAACTTATTTAAACAGAAATTACGAATGCATTGTTATTGTGAACAGACGACACAGTGTTATTGTGTGTGTACATTCTTGCTTGTTAGTTACACGATTATGTAACGATTATAAGGCTCACATACTTAGGACATTTACCAGTACTCCTAATGAGATTTTAATGCAACATTTTGGTTTACTTGAAAATACATTCTGGATTTAAAGTACTATCTGTGAGATACCAGATGACACAATGGTTAGTTCATGTGACAGCTACACGATTTTATCACGACGCTACTAATGAGTGACAATTTACAATGTTGCTTTTGCAGTGTTTCTGTTTTATATCTGCACAGTTTTTCTGCATTATTCTGGAAAGTAAAATATGTTTTAGTAGTAACTTTTGTGGCATAGCAGCAATGAGACAGCCTTTTTCGTGGCACAACAATACGTTACTCTACAGTACTTTCTTCATCACGCCAATAAGCGTAATAACTAGGATATCTATACGCAAAGCATTTGACTTTCGTTTATGATGAGGTAAGTACATTGACTTCAGCAGAACTTTGCTTACAGAGGACGATAACTACGACACTTCCACAGAATTATCTTACAGCAAGACGCACATTTAGCGCTACAGGACACGCATTTGAGAGATTAATTTTGTACTTAAGCCATTTATTTTTCAAGATTTTTGAATTGCAAAGAAAGTTTTCTGTGATACATTTCATTCCATTACTGTAATCTGTAACACCTGAGGGTATAATTATATTAATCCTCAGGGGGGTACACGCTTACTTTGTGTACCATGTGTTTGGCAAGCACAAGGAGCCCTAGCTAATATGGTATTTGCTTATACAACTTTACACATCGGTACCATATTTCTCTAACACAAATTACACAGCTATCTGACCATTTAACTGAGAGATAAACATTTTTTTTACTACCTCAGTGACACATGTTTACGCAATTACAGAGTTGGATTACTTCACACTTACGAAATTGTATTTTTGTCTGCACTTCGTGAATTGTTCATATTTTTTCGGAACCATTATGATACTATAAGAGCTTTGAATGATATATTTGGTAAGGGAGCACGATTTGAAAGTACATTTGAGGCAGATGACACTTTTGACATGAGCAGAGAATTTGTTTTAGGTTTTGACATTATTGCAGAAAGCTACGACGTTTTTGAGATTTGACTGAGGTGTTATGATGTTATTTTTACGATGACGATGTGTATTATGCTGTTGAGGTATGTTTATGATCAATAAGCTGATGCTATATGAGGAATTTGATTATGCTATGTATTTATTATGATAAAGTATTGTAGAAGTGTCGACGAATATGTATATGAGCAATAAGGTAAGGCATAATGAGTAGTGGTTAGGGACACTGACTTGTGAAAAAGGATGTTGGAAACCAAGAATCGTACTTTAAGAGTTATGAAATGTGTGTAAATGCGTGAATGTATCACAATGCCGGCGAAAAATTTTTGGACACTGTTATATTTATAGGATTTTGTTCCTACAGATTTGTAACCCAAATTCTTGACCTGTGAAATATTTTTATATGAGACTGCCACTGTAGCGGAAACTGCTGTCGTAAATATTTCCGTACGAAAGTTAAGTGACCACCTGCACGTAATGCGTCGCGGGCACCCAGCTGTGTCAGACGCCTGGAGAAAAAGCCATTAGTGTGTGCCAGAGGCACAGGTAGAAAAAAAAGGGAGGCCATTATCCTCGCTATTGACGTTCCTTTGTAGAAAGCATCGCAAAAACGACACGGTCGCACTTGAAAACATATGATTACACTGTGGAGCTCTTAATTTATGATATTTACTGAAATGAAATGATGAAAAACATTTCACTTCTATTGTCTTTCTAGTTGAAAGATTGTTTACTGCACTATGAAATGCCATATGGCTAGTGAATGACGTTTCACGCCTTGCTTTGCCTATTTTGTTTAATATCTAGTTTCTAGCTGCACTGCAGCATTGGTTAAAATATAATTTTATAGATGTACTAATATAAATATTTTCTGTCTACAGATCCAGTAAATAATAGTTTTGTGATATATTTCCAAAAAAATGAGGGAGCACAAAAAGATATTTCCCTTCACAGGAACTGCATACATAATTTTCTTTACAATACTTGGTAATTTATTTCATACAATAAGTTTTTGTGGTGCACCACTTTAATTACATAGACATTAAGATGCGAATATACATTTCCCTTGTCTGCATTGTTGTCTTTAGTGTACTATTTTTTCTGCTTGAGCTTTGTCATGTTTAGATGCTGCTGCTGTTTGCCATGCATGGTGCTACTAAATTTCACTTTGTATTATTCTTTTAAGCCAGTTTTACTACTGATTTATTTTTCTTGTTTGCTGCTCATTGCCTTATATTAGTTGTAATTTATGCTGCTTGCTTTGCCTTTTGTATTTTTTATCATTGCTGTTTGTGTTAATTGTTTTGTGCTGCTGCATTGCCTCGTTCCTTAGTTTAGCATCTGAGATCAGTAGATTTAAGTTAGCTTAAGAGGGGGTAGACTATATAAGAGAATGAGTTGCGATGAATTGGAAGAAATGCATTGAGAAGTCATATGAAAAAAGTACAGAAAACAGGTATAGATAGGACTTTTTGGAAATAATGTGGAACGAAGGGAGATCTCCGAGAAGTAAAGAAGGTTTTGTTTGCAAAATACTGCAGTAAAACAAACCCTGTCCTTTCCTTGTATTATTCCGCTATATGTTTGTGTACCCTTGTGTATTTATGTTTTTCCTGTATTTATATGTTTATCTGATAAGACTTATGTTGTAGAATGTTTCTAATACTCAGCTACATGAACTATGATGAGGAATACTGTTATCCTCAAATATAATTTGCATTGATAATATGTTATTTACTTTGTAAAGATGCTTAGACATTATTTATTCTGTTTTGTTTTAATGCTCATGTGTGAAGTCGATGTTCCAATAATTATTCTGATCTTTTATGTGTGTACTTATGTCATAATTCCTGTAACACTGATGTATATGTTTATTTCTATTCTGTTGTAAAGCCTGTATTACTACAAATTTTATCTGTATTGTTATGTTCTTTATGATGTATTTTGTACCTTTGTAATTGTATTCTTATGTTATAAAATTGTAATTGACACCAGGTCATCAAATTAAGTAACTTGTAAGTTACATTTCACTGCACACGTTTCTGTTGGTCATAGTATATGGACAATATGTGAGAAGTAGGGACCGATAGTGTTTGCTCGTGTGTTAATGATTCAGCAAGGGACTGGATAACAGCATTGCTGGTTCTAAGGACAATTCCAAAAAACTTTGTGAGTGCACAAGTGGTGGTTATGGACTTGCTATATTATCTACAAGACTCTTCAATGGTGGCTGCTGGCCATCTCTACCAGGACTACAGTGGGTCTGCATCTTTGATGATCCACCAATTTCTGTAAGGACTTCAGTGGGTCTGCACCTCTGGTGGCCCACCAGTACCGTAATCTCTGCCAGGACTACAGTGGGTCTGCTCTGTGATGACCTAACTACCAATATTCTTCAAAACGTTGACTGACTCTGCTGTGGGTTTACTCTGTTGTGGCCCATTACCTGTCTGCATGTCGAGTCAGCACTGTCTTTCCGTTGGAAGGACAACACTACTTCTTCAAGACTGCATGGAAATCCACTACGTCTGTGTGCATTGTCTTTTACTGCTCAGACTTTGAGAAAAACACGGCAATTTTAGTGTGATCAACGATCAGGACTGTCTTTATGGACTGTGAGAAAATCTTAGCTTTTGACCAACATTGTATCAATAAGTGTGTGCATTTGATTTCTTTGTTATTGTAATTGTGAAAAAAATTTTAACAAATATGTATTGGCCAGTGCCCAAAAAAATTTGTAAAATTTTTTGTGGGGAGCATGGGGGCTATGTAAGTAGACTGTTTAGGTTTTTTTATTGGTAACGCCACCTCTGTATGAAAATCACTGGCTGTGCTGTGTGCAGTCTGTGGCTGCTTTGCATTGTTGTAATACTCGCCATTGTAGTGTTAGGCAGCTGGCTGTGAACAGCGCGTAGCGTTGCGCAGTTGGAGGTGAGCCGCCAGCAGTGGTGGATGTGGGGAGAGAGATGGCGGAGTTTTGAAATTTGTCATGAACTGCTATATATATTATGACTACTGAGGTAAATACATTGGTTGTTCTCTATCAAAATCTTTCATTTGCTAACTATGCCTATCAGTAGTTAGTGCCTTCAGCAGTTTGAATCTTTTATTTAGCTGGCAGTAGTGGCGCTCACTTTATTGCAGTAGCTCGAGTAACCAAGATTTTTTGAGGTAAGTGATTTGTGAAAGGTATAGGTTAACGTTAGACAGGGCCATTCTTTTGTAGGGATTTTTGAAAGTCAGATTGCGTTGCGCTAAAAAATATTGTGTGTCAGTTTAAGCACAGTCTTGTAAAATTTTTCAAAGGGGTCGTTTCAAAAGATAATCTCGTATATTTATTAGATTGTTGGCGACCACTGATGACCTTAGAATTCTTGCACTTAAGATGACGTTAGTACTGAACACAGCGGTTGTCAATAATCGATATCTACCACCCCATATTCCTGCTGCCACATTCACAAGAGAAATTATAAAGCCCTACCACTTTCGATCGAAATTACCTTTAACAGTTCGCAACAATTCTGTAATTTTTCTGGATGGCTGGAAAATCGGTCTGTTTCTTTTGTATAAAGCTCGACCTAGAATAACACAGTTTATGATCACTCACGTTGTCGTGACACAGAGACCGGTGAAACAAGAAGTGTAGCGAAAGTAGTCTGCATAAAGAGCCCTGAGAGCGATCTGCAAACGATGGTGGATGAAATCACAGAAAACTTAGGATTCAACCGAATTTCACGCGACATGTTAGCCGACAACTTTTTATCCTAGGAATTTATCTGGTTTGAGCATCAAACCTATTGCTGTCTTATACGTAAGTATTTACTCAAAAATAAATGTTATTTTCGAATCACTAGAAACACGAATTCCACTTCACAGAGTATGCAGAAAATATCAATCCAGCGTTCTTCGCATTTCGCACGCAAGCAGCTTCCATCCGTAACACGCCACTTAACCGATGGTGTTGCGTAATCATGGAATTTCGTCTCTCGGTTCTGATAAGCCGTCGGACAATTCATTTATCCTTCAGAGAATTATGGTTACAGATTGATCACCAGAGGTACTGAGCTGCGATGTGGAATTATGGAGACTATGTAATTGTTCATAATTTCAATGAAGAAACTTTAATAGGTACGTGAAGTCCTTACTAAAGTGCCGCCGTCTCTGCTAGAGAAAGCACCCCTTTCTAGCGCATGATGTATGGTGTTCCAGAACAATCGGTGAATATTTCACTACTCTCATGTGGCAAGCAAAACAGGCTCCCTACTTCTTTTCTGTCTGAATAGGGAATTCGCATGTTCTCATGTTTTGATGCCTCTGGACTTTACCTCTAGGGTAAACTCAGAGATATAGTTTATGCACAAGTTCCGAGAACTCAGGAGAATTTAAAACGTAACTCTGTTGCAGAGTTTTAAACGATATCAAAGAAATATCTCCATGCTGTCCGTAAGTTCTAGTACTTCAGTACACGGTAGACATTCCGTTAACTTTATGACAGATTAATATGTTTTGCGCACCACAGCTAAGAGTTTAAAATAGGAAAACATGACCAGCGAGTAACGACAATACGACTTTGGTTACTCGACGACAAGTTCCGATGTCATTTTCATCTTCGGGCTGCTTGCTAGAGCGAGCCATTGTCATCATTTTCCATGAAGTATTAACCATTCTAAGCAACTGTAAACGTACCTGCGAAACTGGCATAAACCTATAATAACCATGGAGTTTGTAAACTTTAAAATAAACATCTTAGGCATTAAACATTTGTATGGTGCAGCGTACATATGGATGTGTACCCTGTATGGCACCATGCAGCGACTGCAACTTGGGACAAAATAGAAATTCATAGAAGCGCTTATGACCACGTTCTTGGATGATTTTTGTTTTCTTTTTGTTTTCTGACAGATCCACATGATAACAAACATTCGCATAAGAGAGCGATCAGTACGTTTTTAAAACAAGGTAAACCATAAGTTCTAAATATTGTACTTTGACGAAACTACCTATCGGATTTCAGAGAGTAAACAGATCTCGTTACCAGTAGGTTAAAATTTTAAGTCCCTGTTGCGTATGAGAGGGCCAGCCATTGTGTGGTGACGTTAGTTCAATAGCTCAGATGGCGCAGTAGAAATCCGATCGTTGTGCTTTGGAATTAAGTGTTTAATTATTTTCAGTATTCCACCAAACGCTAGTATAGCTGCAAAGACTCGTGTTTCTAGGGAAAGGAACAATAACAGTAACGACAAAAAGTGTGGTATATTCTTTATCAGGTACAATCGAGGTATGACAAGACGTCGTGATGAAATGAACGTTTACTTACCTGTACATTAATGCTTATATCATAGGGGGGCGGTGACGGGCTATACGTTCTTTGAGTAATACAAACAGTATTGGATGCGTATGAATGTACGGATAAATAAAATAAATGTTCATTTCATCACAATTCCTTATTATAATCTACACTACATATGCACGTATCACAGTGACTCAAACAGGGCATACCTGCTTTCAGTAACGTATGGTCATTGTTATTGTTTTTCCGAAGAAACACGATTCGTTGTACCAACACAAGTATTTGGAGGAAGATTAGGAAAACAAGGATGAAGAGACAAATGGAGCACAGGAGACATAATATGTCAACTTTTACTTTTACATGGATCTACATCTATACACTTCCAGCTACTGTGAAGTGAATGGTAAAAAAATAATTCGCACAGTACCAGTTATTAGCGCTTCTTCTCAATTCATTAAACTACGCCGTGCGGGAAGAATGATTATTTAAATGTATCTATGCACGCTGTAATTAATGTGCTCTTGTTCTCCCGATCCCTCTGGGTGCGGTACGTCGATGTTTGATGTACTGTATATTCGGAGACTCATCATTTATAGCCGGTTACTGAAGCGTTATGAATGGATTTTCTCGGGATAGTTTACGTCTAGAGCCTGTCAGACCAGTTTCTTCATCGCCTCTTTGAGACTCTTCCATGGGTCAAACAAACCTCTCACTATTCGTGTTGCTCTTCTCTGTATATATTCAATATCCTCTAGTAGAGGTCCCACACATTTGAACGATATTCTAAGCCGCATGAGCTATCTATAAGCAATCTCCTTTATAGACTGATTGCATTTCCGCAGTTTTCTGCCAATAAACCGAAGTCACCCACCTGCTTTACCCATGAGTGGGCCTGTGTGATCATTCCATTTCATATCCCTACAAAGCGTTAAACCCATGTATTTACGGAAGTTGACCTATTCCATCTGACACATTGATATTACTTTACCTTTCTGAACATTTTAAGCAAGTTGCCAATCTCCATACCACTTTGAAGTCTTATGAAGATCTGACTGAATACTTGTGCAGCTGCTTTCAGCCAGTGCTTTATTATAGATAACTGCATCATCTGAAAAATCCAAGGGATCACTGTTAATATTGTCTGCAAGTTCATTAAGATACATCATGAACATCAAAGCTCCCAAAACATTTCACTGGGGCACGCCTGAAATTACTTCTACATCTGTCGAAGACTCTCCGTAAAAGATAACTTTCTGTGCCCTTCTTACCAAAAAGTCCTTAACCCAATCACAAATTCCACTTGATACCCCATACGATCGTACTTTTCATAATAAGCGTAGATGTGGTACTGAGTCAAATGCTCTTCGGAAATCGAGAAATAGTGCATCTACCAGTATGTCCACCTTGTCTGGTTGTGCTAGACGTCACTCCGCGACGACATGCAACTTCTATTTCTCGAAAACATCTGGGATGCACACAGTACTAGAACAGCATTTGTTACATCTACATATTGTACTACTAGCACACAAAATCTGGGACACAAAAACAGGAAGAAAATTCTTAATCATTACATTTTTCTTATATTATGAACAAAATCGGTACTCTGCTACAATCGTGCTCATAAGTACTGTGTTTTCATGAAAAGTGATAGGGTTGGCAACAAATATTTTGCAAGAAGACCTTAGTAGATATAAAAACAACGTGCATGAAAGGTTTAAATATGAGTAAACACACGCATAATAAAAGTTGTATGCTTTGCGTTTCTTAAGAAAAGTAATGAAATTTTAAAACGTGAAATGGGTCAAGGTGTAGGGTCCTTAGTGTTGCTACTTAATATACCTAACTAGCCCGCAACTTCATGCAAATTATTTACATTTACTGTATATCGAGATACATATATGTGTCCTATATATTACTAACCACTCGAAGGGTAATTGGGTAATTCCACTTACTGAAGGGACTGAGGACATCGGCGGACGCTGTGCGCACGCCTGCCCCTCGTGAGTCTTTTTCCTCACTATAAAAGAATGTAAGAAACGAAATTGTGTGGGGGGGGGGGGGGGCGTAGGGTTGTCACCGCCATGAAAGCGGAGTGCGGGACCACCTTGTACAGAGTACTCATATTCTAGTTCAGAGTTAGGATTCTGTTTACTGCCACAGCCCCTTTATTTCAGTTACAGTAAACCATTAATATTTCGCAAAATAACAGGAAAACTTTTACTTACAGCTTTTATGATTCGGATATATTGTATATGTTGGTAACACTGCTGGTTTCCATAATCTGTAAATGATCACCTTTGCTCCTGTTTAGTATTGCTTCATTGAAGTGTTTTGGTTACGACCTTCTGAAAATTTGTTGCCTAAGTGATGAAGATATTTTTTTGGTGTGGATACTGTGTGTCTACATCCACATCTACATACATACTCCGCAATCCACCATACGGTGCGTGGCGGAGGGTACCTCGTACCACAACTAGTATCTTCTCTCCCTGTTCCACTCCCAAACGGAACGAGGGAAAAATGACTGCCTATATGCCCCAAATAGCGTGATACGTTTAAACAGTTGATTGATATATAAAATGACTAGTAAGAGAAAACTTGGAGATGAAGCAATGAAGCACATTAACCTTTATTCTTCGAGACTATTCTGAGGCATACTTTAATATGACATTTCATTTGAAATCCCCCATAAGCTGTATCTTTCAGAATGTATGTACAAATATGTCTAAGTTCATGAAGTACTGCACAATTTTTTTGTAGCTGCAATTGTCTGTATCTCTCTAAGAGACCTACACTTTATTGCAGTGTCAACCGAATTACGGAGACATAAATGTTATTAGGAAAAATATTCTAAACGTTTAAGTTAAAGATATAGTAATACAGCATTTGTTGTGGTTAATATACGGTGTGATTCAGTTGCCCCTTTGTATGGTTTAGTGCAACCTGCAACGCCTTGGAAATCACGCACGGGATTTTCATATTCTGCCGTTCGGTACGAGCAATCTGTTAGTCCTACAGAATAAATAAACAGGACTTTTTTCTAGGAAATTTAATGTAGTTGAATTTTGTACAGGGATACATTTTCGCTGGAGAGCACTGTTTTCCGAGTTATTGGAGAAAAACACGTTCTGAGGTCGCTTTTGAGCGTGTTCCTCGAATTACTGGAAAACTATGGCCTCCACCGAAAATGTGTTCCCTGTACAAAATTTAACTACATTAAATTTCCTACAATAACGTCCTGTTCATTTTTTTATGTAGGACTAACTTTTATGCACACCGAGTGAGAGGATGGTTTTTGAAAGCCTTTCAGGTTGCGTAATAGGGGCAGCTGAATCACACTATACAACGTGCGGAATTGGTGTGATAGCCATCATATCAGAAATCTGGTAAACTTATCATCCCCATATGTGTATTATGGGGTTAAATAGTACTTGAGTTTGAGAAAACATTTTAGAAAATTTTGTGCATAATTTTGTCAGTTTTTTATAAACATCGATTCGTCCTAAATTAATCGAAATGCTTGAAAACGGTTTAGAAAATATTCTGCGTTGTTTGCGATGTACTACAAAACTGAAAAACAGTGCATGAGAGCAACAGGTGCTGATCTTCACATAATACAGATTTGAAAAAGCCACTGCTACGGACAATAACACCCTTAAAAATCGGAACAAACATCGAAAATCATCCGGCAACACTGCTTGTAAGTAACTTCCACCATACACTGCGGGTTGTTCTGCGGGCTACGGTGATGGTCGGTGCGGTGTCCGTTGTAACGGGGGCGTACGCAGGTGCGCATTTGCAGAAGGCGCGGTTGTGCGTCCACCAGCCGCCACCTGCGGCCCGTGTCCGCCGCTGACGTAGCCGCGGCCGCTGTTGCGGTCTGGTCGCAGCTGATGAACTGCGGGACACGTGCAGCGCGCGGCCAGCACTCCTAAACCCGAGGCCGTCTGCAGTTAGCGGTGCCCACCATGCGCTGGATCACCACGTCGCAGTTGCTGTACCAAGCTCACAGAACAAAAAAATTAGCCACCCTCCAGAGGAGCGCAATGAACGTTTGGGAGTTCTGTAGATAACGTGGAACATCTACATCTACATCTACATCTACATGGTTACTCTGCAATTCACACTTAAGTGCCTGGCAGAGGGTTCATCGAACCATTTTCATACTACTTCTCTACCATTCCACTCTCGAATGGCGTGTGGGAAAAAACAACTCCTAAATCTTTCCGTTCGAGCTCTGATTTCTCTTATTTGATGATCATTTGTCCCTTCGTAAGTGGGTGTCAACAAAATACACTCCTGGAAATTGAAATAAGAACACCGTGAATTCATTGTCCCAGGAAGGGGAAACTTTATTGACACATTCCTGGGGTCAGATACATCACATGATCACACTGACAGAACCACAGGCACATAGACACAGGCAACAGAGCATGCACAATGTCGGCACTAGTACAGTGTATATCCACCTTTCGCAGCAATGCAGGCTGCTATTCTCCCATGGAGACGATCGTAGAGATGCTGGATGTAGTCCTGTGGAACGGCTTGCCATGCCATTTCCACCTGGCGCCTCAGTTGGACCAGCGTTCGTGCTGGACGTGCAGACCGCGTGAGACGACGCTTCATCCAGTCCCAAACATGCTCAATGGGGGACAGATCCGGAGATCTTGCTGGCCAGGGTAGTTGACTTACACCTTCTAGAGCACGTTGGGTGGCACGGGATACATGCGGACGTGCATTGTCCTGTTGGAACAGCAAGTTCCCTTGCCGGTCTAGGAATGGTAGAACGATGGGTTCGATGACGGTTTGGATGTACCGTGCACTATTCAGTGTCCCCTCGACGATCACCAGTGGTGTACGGCCAGTGTAGGAGATCGCTCCCCACACCATGATGCCGGGTGTTGGCCCTGTGTGCCTCGGTCGTATGCAGTCCTGATTGTGGCGCTCACCTGCACGGCGCCAAACACGCATACGACCATCATTGGCACCAAGGCAGAAGCGACTCTCATCGCTGAAGACGACACGTCTCCATTCGTCCCTCCATTCACGCCTGTCGCGACACCACTGGAGGCGGGCTGCACGATGTTGGGGCGTGAGCGGAAGACGGCCTAACGGTGTGCGGGACCGTAGCCCAGCTTCATGGAGACGGTTGCGAATGGTCCTCGCCGATACCCCAGGAGCAACAGTGTCCCTAATTTGCTGGGAAGTGGCGGTGCGGTCCCCTACGGCACTGCGTAGGATCCTACGGTCTTGGCGTGCATCCGTGCGTCGCTGCGGTCCGGTCCCAGGTCGACGGGCACGTGCACCTTCCGCCGACCACTGGCGACAACATCGATGTACTGTGGAGACCTCACGCCCCACGTGTTGAGCAATTCGGCGGTACGTCCACCCGGCCTCCCGCATGCCCACTATACGCCCTCGCTCAAAGTCCGTCAACTGCACATACGGTTCACGTCCACGCTGTCGCGGCATGCTACCAGTGTTAAAGACTGCGATGGAGCTCCGTATGCCACGGCAAACTGGCTGACACTGACGGCGGCGGTGCACAAATGCTGCGCAGCTAGCGCCATTCGACGGCCAACACCGCGGTTCCTGGTGTGTCCGCTGTGCCGTGCGTGTGATCATTGCTTGTACAGCCCTCTCGCAGTGTCCGGAGTAAGTATGGTGGGTCTGACACACCGGTGTCAATGTGTTCTTTTTTCCATTTCCAGGAGTGTATTTATGCGTCGGAAGAGAAAGTTGGTGATTGAAATTTCGTAAATAGATCTCGCCGGAAAGAAAACCACCTTTGTTTCAGTGACTGCCACCCCAACTCACGTAACATATCAGTGAAACTCTCACCCCTATTGCGCGATAACACGAAACGAGCTCCCCTTCTTTGCACTTTTTCGATGTCCTCCATCAATCCTGCCTGGTAAGAATCCCATACCGCGCAGCAATATTCCAGCAGAGGACGGACAAGCGTAACGTAGGCTGTCTCTAGTGGGTTTGTCGCACCTTCTAAGTGTTCTGCCAACAAAGCGCAGCCTTTGTTTCGCCTTCTCCACAATATTATCTATGTGGTCTTTCCAATTTAAGTTGCTCGTAATTGTAATTCCTATGTATTTAGTCGACTTGACAGCCCTTAGATTTGTGCAATTTATCGTATGCCCAAAATTTACCGGATTTCTTTTAGTACCCTTGTGGATGACCTCGCACTTTTCTTTGTTTAGTGCTAATTGTCACTTTCCGCAATATACAGAATTCTCTCTAGATCATTTTGTAATTGGAATTGATCGTCTGATGATTTTAATAGACGGTAAATTACCGCGGGGGTCCGCAGCTCGTGGTCGTGCGGTAGCGTTCTCGCTTCCCGCGCCCGGGTTCCCGGGTTCGATTCCCGGCGGGGTCAGGGATTTTCTCTGCCTCGTGATGACTGGGTGTTGTGTGATGTCCTTAGGTTAGTTAGGTTTAGGTAGTTCTAAGTTCTATGGGACTGATGACCATAGATGTTAAGTCCTATAGTGCTCAGAGCCATTTTTGAAATTACCGCGGCATCTGCAAACAATCTAAGGGGGCTGCTCAGATTATCCCCTTGGTAATTTATATAAATCACCAACAGCAGAGGGCCTATGACACTACCTTGCGAAACGCCAGATATCACTTCTGTTGTACTCTATGATTTACCGTTTATCACTACGAACTGTGACCTCTCTGAGAGGAAATCACGAATCCAGTCACACAACTAAGACGATACTCCATACGCACGCAATTTGATTAATTGTCGCTTGTGAGGAACGGTATCAAAAACCCTCTGGAAATCAAGGAATATGGAATCGATCTGAGATCCCTTCTCGACAGCACTCATTACTTCATGGGAATAAAGAGCTAGTTGTGTTGCACAAAAACGATATTTTCTGAATGCGTGTTGGTTATGTATCAATAAGTCATTTTCTTTAAGGTGATTCATAATGTTCGAGTACAGTATATTCTCCAAAATCCTACTGCAAATTGAGGTCAGTGATAAGGGTCTTAAATTGACTGGGTTACTCTACTTCCTTTCTTGAATATTGGTGTGACCTGTGCTACTTTCCAGTCTTTAGGAACAGACCTTTCGTCAAGTGAGCGGTTGTATATGACTGCTAAGAAAGGCGCTACTGTGTCTGCATACCCTGAGAGGAACCTGATTGGTATACCATATGGACCGGGAGACTTACCTTTCTTAACTGATTTGAATTGCTTCGCAACACCTAAGACATCTACTTTTATGTCACTTATGCTAACAGCTGTTCTGGTTTCGAATTTTGAAATATTTACTTCGTCTTCTTTCGTGAAGGAATTACGGAAGACTGTATTTAGTAACTCCTCTTTGGTGGCACCATCATCGGTAACATTTTCATCGCTATCGCGCAGTGACGGTACTGGCTGTTTTTTTGCCACTGGTGTACTTTACATACGACCAGAATCTCTTTGGGTTTTCCACCATATTTTGAGACAATATTTCATTGTGGAAACTATTGAAAGCATCTCACAATGACATCCGCATTAAATTTCGAGCTTCCGTGAAACTTAGCCAGTCTTGGGAATTTTGCGTTCTTCTGAAATTGGCATGCTTTTTTCGTTGCTTCTGCAACAGTGTTCTGACGTGCTTTGTGTACCATGGTGGATCAGTCCCGTCTGTTATTAACTTATGCGGTATGATTCTATCTATTGCTGTCGATACTGTATCTTTGAATTTGAATCATTTCTGGTCTAAGCGATCATGTCACAATTTGCCGCTAATGTGTGTCACAGCAATGAGGAGGGGGATTGTGGCAGTTGCTTGTATGGAATTTGAGCAGTGAGATTAGTCGACGTGGGGACGGGACAGAATGGCAGGAAGGCCTAAAGACGAGTTGGTGTTTCCTCAACGATAATCTGTTCCAAACCCGACAGGGATGAATGCTGCCGAGCTGTTCTCAGTCGGAACCGCGCTGCTGCTACGGTCGCAGGTTCGAATCCTGCATCGGGCATGGATGTGTGTGATGCCCTTAGGTTAGCTAGGTTTAAGTAGTTCTAAGTCTAGGGGACTAATGACCTCAGATGTTAAGTCCCATAGTGCTCAGAGCCATTTGAACCACTTCATTAATACTGACAGTGAAGGCAGGTCCACAACTGCCACTTTCCTAGCGAAAATGGCGAAGTGAACTTCAAGCAAGACATTTGAAGTCTAGCGCCTCTCAAAAGGCCATTGCTCAAAGCAGCACATGAACACAAACAACTTAGAAACTTGACGGTGATTGGTTGGAGCCGTGTTGTCAGACGAGTTGCGCCTTTGCCTCTTTCCCAATGATGCTGTCTACTGTACCGACTGCCCAGTAAGGCAGTGACGAGATGCTTCTGAGATGTTTTCGGAGTGTTTCCCGTACCGTGAGCTTTGTCCCACTCATTCATGTTACTATGGGCATTAAATAGGATGTTCATTTCAACGTTACCAGTGTGAGCTTTTCTTCTACATCTTCATGATGAGCATTCTGTAGTCACTGCCATCTTCCAGTATGACAATTTACGTGTTCACATGACTGCATATGCCCCATTATCGTCTGGCCTGCTGTATCATTCGATCTTAATCTTGTATAAAATGCTTGACAGTCTGTAACATCGAGTGATACGTAAACATCATGCCTGCAGTTTAGCAGCCCTACGGAATCTACTCATGAATAATTGGTCTCAGTTTGATATGACTTACCTGAGGATACAACATACCTGAACTCCCTTCCTCGCTGAACTGGGCCATTATCGAGACTACGGGCAGTGTTATAGGATATACCACGATGGCTCATGGGAGTGACAAGTTATTAGCGATGTGCTTACTTAAAATAAGCAGTAGAACACGCACAGATTACACGGGGTGTTCAAAGCCTTCACGATAAACATCATAGGACTGTGGCTATGAAAAATAAAAGTCACTGATTATGTTCACATAAATGCTGTATTTACACAAAATAATCTCCCCGCGAGTCAGTACACAGCCGAAAAATTTTTTAAACTGTTCTGAAACAGTCACTGTAGTCTTTCTTTCGAATTGAATTTAATACTGCTGCAAAATTTTCTTTACTGTCTTTAACTGCGTCGTAACGGTGTACTTATATTGCCAATTTCATTTCTGGGAACAACCAGAAGTCGGATGAGGCAAAAATCCGACGAATATAGCGGGTGACCGAGAACTGTGATCCGTAGGGTTTTAAAGTTTTGTAATGTATCTGGACTCTGGTCTAAACTTTTAGGATGGAGATTTTAGTGTATTGCAGAGTGGCTGGCGCCTCCCTTTTTTCCTTGCGGTCAGCCAGCCACTTCCATCTGCTATATTGTTTTAGCTCCCTCTACCACTTTCTTCCTGTGTTTTCCATGTTTTACTGCTGACGACATGCTTCGTCCCACTTTTCGGTGTGGGTAAGTACATATTTTTCAAACCTTGTTACCTGTGTTTTACGTTCTGTTTTATCTTACTGTTCTGAGAATTTTCTTGACACCTTTCTAAATCTGTTACTGAGTGGGCGCTGAAGACCTTGATGTCGTGCGCCCAAAAAACCCTCTACTACTACTACTACTACTACTACTACTACTGTGATCCGTTTCCTGGCACAAAGCTCTCGCACAAACTACCCATTGTGGGCTGGGGCGTCGTCGTGGAGGACCGACCAGGAAGCGGTCTCTTGGTATCTGGGTCGAAATCAACGAAATCTTGCTCACAAACACAAAACACAACTTCATGTTGCCTCGCTCTCCATCGCCATTTTCCGACGTGTGTCAGATACGTACTGTTATTTTTGCAGCCAAGACGCCTGCTGCGCCGATGCTAGCGTTCTGAACAACACGGCTTTTGTTGCAGATTCAAGGATCTTAACGCCACAACTCGCCATAAGAAACCATTGCTGTCTGGAATTTCACACAAGCAGTCTTACATTGTGACCTTTCTGGCAGATCAAAACTTAGACCTTTGCCTTTCGCGGGAAAGTGCTCTACCGACAGAGGTATCGAGCACCCACCCTCGCTGCTTCACTGCCAGAACCTCTCTTACGACCTTCAAAACTTTACAGAAGCACTCCCGCACACCTTACAAGTCTTCCTTTCCTACAAGAACGGGAAAGTAAAGGTCCTAGTTTCGAGTCCTGCTCTGGTGCACATTTTAATTTGCCAGAATATTTCAGATGAGCACACAATCAGCTGAAGAGTGAAAATTCGTTTTGGGATCTTACACCACATAGAGCAACATAGTTTATAAAACGTGTCCAGTCTCAATGCCTATATTAAAACATAATACGACAGACAAAAATTCTGTGTTGAAAGTTATTTGGTCTCATTGCTTCCATACATTGTTTATGATACAGGTGTAGTTGTTCCTTCACACTTCAGGGACAAGTCTCTTCAAATGATACCGTTCAAAAATGGTTCAAATGGATCTGAGCACTAAGGGACTTAACTGCGGAGGTCATCAGTCCCCTAGAACTCTGAACTACTTAAACCTAACTAACCTAAGGACATCACATACATCCATGCCCGAGGCACGATTCGAACCTGCGACCGTAGCGGTCGCGCGGTTCCAGACTGTAGCGCCTAGAACCGCTCGGCCACGCCGGCCGGCCAAATTATACTGTACATACAATTTCTGAAAACCTCAGATTGTAATAGCTTCCCCTGTTGCCATCTGCTATTTATACACCCCCGTCATATAGATTCCTGTCTTGCAACCTATGAATCGGCTAATTAACCTAGGTTTCTAACTTTATTGTGATCAAGAGACTACGAGAAATCACGAACAGTGGAGGAGATTACAGAAGTTCGTAAGTAAAACTCGAATACATAAACAAAGAAATATATGTTGAATAAAACCCTCAGATACAGATAGAAAAAGCTCACTTAATAATTTGTGAGAAACCCTTAAATGAGTTATGAAGCATGCTTCAACTGTTCAGTATGTACAGGTTACGAGACCGGCAGTCCCTGATGAGTCAACAGGAAAACATCATACAAAATAAAAGCTAAAATATACTCGATGCGGTATCGTCGAGTATCGGCAGCGGCGCAAGCATTATTGATCACAGCAGAGACACTATACAACAAAGTGGTACCACGAGGCACCAGTGGGATGCTAGCATGCTTCCGTAGTACCGAGACGCCATCGCCTCTAGCCTGGAATAACATCGTCAGAGGCAAGCAGGGCGGTTCTGTTCGAGGTCGAACTCTGCCCAGTTCCAGAAAGTTCTTGTCGGAGTAACGTCGTCGTGCTGCCTACTCACCGTTACACAGGCACACAGCCCGTGTTAACTGTCTAGGAGTAAGAGACTGCCGTCTCCTTTGAATTATGCCTATGCGCCATAGCTGTCACAGCTGTGTCAACAAGTGACTACGAACTTGTGTTTTCTAATGACACACTATGGCCATTCTGAACTTACATCAATACGACACTCAGTAATCGTGGTTCATTAATGTGTTCTGAACCCGAAGTCCACGTGCGCAGTTTCATAGCTTTAGCCGAGCCTGGCGAGCAAAGATAAGTTCTTTGTAATTAATGTATTATTACTAACCACCTCAGTGTCAAAGAAGTCGGGCACAAGAAAAGTGACTCCGAGGATGCAGCTCGCGATCAGCTCACTGTGGCACATTGTGTAAATAATCCTTTCCTGCAGCAGTGCTATTTTTCTGTTTGTGTGTGTTGTTATACTGAGTGTTCACGATGTCCATTCCGGATGTGTTTTTAATACAAGCTATACAATTGCAGGGACAAGCACTGGGAGGAACTGTGACAGATTCACGACCGCTACTCTGTTTAGTTGGGAACAACTCAATCAGACGGTTCAAGTGCCAAGATTCTGGGGGAAAGGGAAGACTGGGCTTATTACATTACGCAGGTGACGGCGCATTTCAGCGCCTACGGCATAACAGGTAATCAGCGTATTTACCATTTTCTCGCCACCATAGGCTCTGACGTATTCCGTTTGGTAGGAAAACTGTTTCCATATCGTCAGCCTCATTATGTCCTCTAAGATGAGTTACTTGACAAACTGTCAAATCATTTTCAGTCACAAGTGCGTGTAGCGGCTGACACTCCCCCTGCAGTAATGATCAAAGAGGCACTACGACCGACTCAACGACAGTATATACACCACATTGGACGGGCATTAGAGTTCTCTAATGTCTGTCCTATGTGGTGTATTCACTTTTGATGAGTCGGGCATAGTGCCACACTTACGCCACGGATGGTTTGAAATTGGACATTGGCTTTCCAAAATATGTCACCCTTAAAAAATAAAAGGAAGATACTTCCCAATGTGACTTATGATGGAGCTACAACCAATTTAAGTTCAACATATACCAGAAATTTAACAGACTGCTTTTAGTACTCAAGTAAGTGACCTCACATTGTCTATTGTTTAGCGTCAAATGCCACTTTTCGCACCACGCAGATATCTTCTCTGAATCATTCTGCTTTTTGTTTTGAATTTCTGATGACTTTACGAGACGGTAAACTACAGCAACATCTGCAAACAATACAAGAGGGTCGTTCAGAGTCTCTCCTAAATTGTTTTTATAGATTAGGAACAGTAGAGGGACTATAGCATTTCCTTCGGAAACACCAGATATCTCTACTTTTGCTCGATGACATTACGTCAGTTACTACGTACTGTGGCCTTCCGGACAGGAAATTACGAACTCGTCGAATTAGGCATGATACTCCACAGGCACACAATTTGATAAGAAGTGGCTCGTGAGGAATCTAATCTAAAACTATGGCATGAATTTGAGATCACCTCACTCGTTATTTCGTGTGAATAAAGAGCCATATGTGTTCCACAAGAAAGATATTTTCTGAATTCGTGTTATGCGTCAACAGATCGTTTTCTTCGAAGTACTTCATAATATTCCACCCCAGTATATGTCCCAAAGTCGTAGTGATATAGGTTTGCAGTTTAGTGGATTATTTCTATTTCCTTTCTTGTGAATTTATGTGGAATATGCAGTTTTTCAGTCCTTCGGTACGGATGTTTTGAAGAGCGAGAGGTTGTACGTGACTGTTTAGTATGGAACTATTACAACAGCATACTCTGAAGGGGACGGAAGGCTTGTATTTATTAAATGACTGAAGTTTCTTCGCTACACCGAAGATATCTGCTTCTAAGTTATGTTATCGGCTATTCTTCATTCGAATTCTAAAATATTTACTTCGCCTTCTTTGATGAAATAAGTTCGGTAAACCGTGTTTAGTAACTCTGCTTTAGTGGCACTGTCATCGGTAACATTAGCATTGCTGTCGGGCAGGGAAAGTACTGATTGTGTCTTACCGCTGGTGTACTTTGCATACGACCAGAATTTCAAGACAGTTTCATTGATGAAATTATTAAAAACGAATCGTTATTAAACAGCGATAAATTTCGATCTCCAGTAGAACACCGCCAGTCTTCTTTTGAATCTGGCATGCTTTTTTCGTTGCTTTTACTACAGTGCTCTAACCTGATTTGTGTACCATGCAGGATCTGTACAGTCTGTTATTAATTTGCTTGGTAGAAGTCTTTGAACTACCGGCAGCAGTATTTTTTTTTAATTTAAGCCTCATCTTGTCTACGCTTATAGTTTCAGAGGTAGCTTGAAAGGAGATGGGGACTATTGCATCGGCAATGGAACGGCAGTACCGCCAGAACAGATCGGTCAGAGCTCGTTGACCTGGATCGCGGACTAGTCGTAGTACGTCACCTGCGTAACAACTCAATCAGGGACATTTCAATCATTCTAAGATTCTCAAGCCTGTTGCTGATGTGGCTGTGAAGTGGAAACGCAAAGGAACAACCATAGCTAAGACTAAACGAGGCAGGTCTCATCTGCTGACGGGCAGTGACCGTCGAGCAATGTGGAAGGTTGATGTAAAAAATTTCAGGAAACCAGCGGAATGAATCACTTGTAAGGCCCAGAGTGCGTAGGGAGTTAAACAGAATACGGTGCAATCGTCGAGCAACTCGTCATAAGTCACGAATTTCTGTAGTCAACGCTAATCGCCGCTTGAGGCGTTGTAAGAGCCATACCATTTGACAGTGGCTGAATGATATGGAATGACGAATCGCGCTATACCCTTTGTCAATCCAATAGACGGGTTTGGGTTTGACGAATGTCTGGAGAATGTTACTTGTCGTCCTGCGTAGTGCCAACAATGAAATACGGGAGGGGGGGGGGGGGGAAGAGTGGGCATGTTAACGGCGTGTTTACGCGAATGAATGTATGAAACTAGTTGCGAAAGTTCACAGAAAAGAAGTAAGTTGTTAAGCAACAACAGCAATGCACGTTAACAAGCAACGTGTGAATATGTCCGAAAGGCAGGCATATTCTGTGCACGACTGTCAATCGCTTTGTTTTTCTAATCGAGACTTCAAAAATGTTCAAATGTGTGTGAAATCTTATGGGACTTAACTGTTAAGGTCATCAGTCCCTAATCTTACACACTACTTAACCTAAATTATCCTAAGGACAAACACACACACCCATGCCCGAGGGAGGACTCGAACCTCCGCCGGGACCAGCCGCACAGTCCATGACTGCAGCGCCTAAGACCGCTCGGCTAATCCCGCGCGGCCTAATTGAGAGTATAGATTCATAGTGAAATTAAATCTGGTGACCATGAGAACATTTTTAGATATCTAGAAACTACTTACGCTATGGCAATACTGTGAAATCAGGTATGTTTTTTACAGCATGATGATGAACTGAGGGGCACCGCATCGAGGCTCAATAAAAATGACGTGGATTTGCTAGACGGACACACTCGAATTGTCGCACTGAACAATTTCAGAGCGATCGAGAGGCCCTGCGTTGTAAATCAATTCACTCGAAAACTCGCCATTAAGCGTTCACTGTGTTCTAAGAAAAGTGGAAACAAATTCTTCCTTCACTGTTTTAGAACATGGGGTTAAGCCTTTTCAGATTATTAAACGACGTAACTTTTGCGAAAGGTCTTATACACCAGTAGCTACGTGGGCAATAGCGAGCAGTGACGGTTGCCCACAGATGTTTGGAGACAGAGCATAGTTTTCGCATCCTACGGTCATAAAAAAATGACTGAACCTGGCGCTGGCAAACGCTTCTTCCGTCAGAAGCTGGGCGGGACATCAAAAGGACGCCGGGCTGCGCTATCGCCGCTTTAATTGCGCCCGCGCTGCACTCCTCTCCGCCAGCCCTCGACGCAATCCCCAAAAATAGCAGCGCCCGCTGCCCGCCCGTAATTGCTCTAATTGGAACAAATTTGACTAATTTCTGCCGTTCGTTAAGTAGAAATATCATCAAACGGACAAAACGCGCCCGGTTTATACGCATATACGTTTAATTTGTTTCCAGCTCGCCATACTCCTCTAAAAACTGCTGACCTGGCAAGCGAGCAAGTTTCAAAAATTAACGGCAGCCGGCCGACAAATCCGGCCTGAATGGCAGCGCCGAGTCTAGTGGCAACCCAAGTGCAGCCGCTTCTCGGCTCAGGTTGCCACACTGGTTAGACCTCGCCCGTACACATAACGCTCCTGCCCCTATGATGCCAGCTCTCGCCATGTCTGCAGCCGCAAAAAAAAAAAAAAGACCGTTATGCTTAACGAACGCCCGGAATAGTTTGCGATACGGATTTATTTGTTTCCATATTTTTTTTCTTTTTGCAACATTGGTGTTCATACAACAATTTCCGTAAAGGCAAAAAATTGAAATTTTTATAGTAAGCACACCCCGGATTTTTGACGTTTGAGAAACAATGTCAGGCTCACCAGAGCTGCTCTTTTAAGAGGTACGTCAATTTTTATGACACAAATTTCTGTCCAAAAACTAGCAGAACCTTCATATACTAGGGGTGTAACCTTCCCGTATAAATAAAAAAATATATAAAATAATGATGTGTAACCTTCCCGAACAGAAAATATAAATAAATATGGATAATTAAATTCTGACGTATGAAAACTGACAAATCTCAAATCATGAAAAACTGATGAATTTTGACGTAAGCAACCGTAGTTGTTGTTGTTGTTGTTGTTGTCTTCAGTCCTGAGACTGGCTTGATGCAGCTCTCCATGCTACTCTATCCTGTGCAAGCTTCCTCATCTCCCAGTACTTACTGCAACCCACATCCTTCTGAATCTGCTTAGTGTATTGGTCTCCCTCTACGAGGCCGGCCGCGGTGGTCTCGCGGTTCTAGGCGCTCAGTCCGGAACTGCGCGACTGCTACGGTCGCAGGTTCGAATCCTGCCTCGGGCATGGATGTGTGTGATGTCCTTAGGTTAGTTAGGTTTAATTAGTTGTAAGTTCTAGGGGACTGATGACCTAAGATGTTAAGTCCCATAGTGCTCAGAACCATTTGAACCATTTTTGAATCTCCCTCTACTATTTTTACCCTCCACGCTGCCCTCCAATGCTAAATTTGTGATCCCTTGATGTCTCAGAACATGTCCTACCAACCGGTCCCTTCTTCTTGTCAAGTTGTGCCACAAACTCCTCTTCTCCCCAGTTCTATTCAATACCTCCTCATTAGTTATGTGATCTACCCATCTAATCTTCAGCATTCTTCTGTAGCACCACATTTCGAAAGCTTCTATTCTCTTCTTGTCCAAACTACTTATCGTCCATGTTTCACTTCCATACATTGCTACACTGCATACAAATTCGTTGTGTAAAGTTAAGTTTAGTTTATTTCAGATAATATTAATTCGTGATGGTGTAAGTCAGAACATTGGTGGGATTAATAATAATCCTGTGGTGTCACCGCCAGACACCACACTTGCTAGGTGGTAGCCTTTAAATCGGCCGCGGTCCATTAGTATACGTCGGACCCGCGTGTCGCCACTATCAGTGATTGCAGACCGAGCGCCGCCACACGGCAGGTCTAGAGAGACTTCCTAGCACTCGCCCCAGTTGTACAGCCGACTTTGCTAGCGATGGTTCACTGACAAATTACGCTCTCATTTGCCGAGACGATAGTTAGCATAGCCTTCAGCTACGTCATTTGCTACGACCTAGCAAGGCGCCATTACCAGTTACTATTGATGCTGTAAAACATGTACCGTCAAGAGCGATGTTCACCAGTTATGGATTAATGTTAAGTATTCCAGAAGATACGTACGTTTTTTGCTAGTCTCAATTCCTTGTCCTGTTCCAGACCTCACGCCAGCCTGCGTGAGTTTAAACGCGTGCCTTTCGGCTTCCTTATAGTGGGTTGGCTGTCTTGCCAATCGACAACAAATCCTAAGAATGTTCTAGTTCAAAAAAATGGTTCAAATGGTTCTGAGCACTATGGGACTTAACTGCTGTGGTCATCAGTCCCCTAGAACTTAGAACTAATTAAACCTAACTAACCTAAGGACACCACACACATCCATGCCCGAGGCAGGATTCGAACCTGCGACCGTAGCGGTCGCGCGGCTCCAGACTGTAGCGCCTAGAACCGCTCGGCCACAGTTCTAGTTCAATTTAATGACAAGTTGAAGATGTTAGTTGATGGATCAAATGTTGAGAATAAATTTGCTATCGTTTTCAATTTAAGTTTTTTATCTCAATTGTTCTTTTTTCTGCTCTTTTAATAAGGTTAGGTTTAAATGAGAAAAAGTTTATTTGATTAAATAGGATTAAAGTAGCTGAAAATATAATGAATAGGAAGAATAATATGAGAGGAGATATTTGAGGGATTTCGATTTAATTTCCCCATCGGAAGTAGTCGTTAATTTACTATTGTTTGGTTTAAGAGACCATTACTTACTTTCAGTCATCTGATGTTTCAATGTGTACTAATTGTTTAATTATTTTAGACTGACACTCTAATGTTATATAGTTTAACTAACTCCTTAGATTATCTTAGATAATCACTTGATAAATAAATTTATTGAAGTTCTTTCAATTACAATTGGTATAAATCTGTGGTTTGCTCCACAAATTTCTGAACATTGGCCCTGTGAAATCAATCTGAATCTGTCCGTGAGAAGTAAACTGAAAAATTCTTACCCCGTGATGGTGTCGCCGGATAACTCTGTCTATATATCTGCTCTTAAATAGCACAGCTTAGTGCAATGCTCAAAATGGTTCAAATGGTTCAAATGGCTCTGAGCACTATAGGACTTAACTTCTAAGGTCATCAGTCCCCTAGAACTTAGAACTACTTAAACCTAACGAACCTAAGGACATCACACACATCCAGTCCTGAAGCAGGATTCGAACCTGCGACCGTAGCGTCCAAATGGTTCAAATGGCTCTAAGCACTATGGGACTTAACATCTGAGGCCATCGGTCTCCTAGACTTAGAACTATTTAAACCTAACTAATCTAAGGACATCACACACATCCATGACCGAGGTAGGATTCGAACCTGCGACCGCAGCAGCAGCGCGGTTCCGGACTGAAGCACCTAGAGCCGCTCGGCCACAGCGGCCGGCATTGCAATACTGTCCTCTCTACTAATACTGGATAACATTTGTCTGAGATCTGAATTACGAGAAAAACTGACTTTACTTAGTGACACAGCTGCACAGCTGGTCGTCTGACTACTAAAGAGCACATGATTATGATCTGAAAAAATTCTGGTATATTTTAATTTAGATTAATGACTGGATCGGGACTGGCAATGTCTTAAGGGGAAATTATACGTTTATAGTTGACTGGTAAAAACAATTATATTCTGAAAAATTTTTACGTTACTGATAAAGATCTACAATCCATTACAAGGGACAATTGAATATATTACAAATCAGGGTCAACTGGTGCTGACGATCACAAAAGAAAAGATTGAAACAAATTCATATTAACATCTCAGACAAGTGACTTAACTACGCGTACGCCAATAAAAATAATAAAATTTACCTTACCATAGATGGTTGACTTAATTACACTGTTGATTTTTCATTATACTAACAATTATTCATTTGTTCATCATCACCTCATTCCATGGTATCATTTAGCTCTGCGGTTGATCACAATTATTATTCACTTCCATATAATAAAACTTTACGATTTGTTCTGCAGTGTGACTTTAACAACCACTAAATGTAAACTGCGCTGTATCAGCGACAGACTACAACTACACTGCAGCAGCGAACGACTGCAACTACGGCAGAGACTGCTCTGACTTGCGACTCTATTGCAGCTCTCTTGTAACAGGGTCAAAGATATTTTATGTCTCAGGCAGCGCCTGTGAATTGTCTCAAGTGAGCAGTACATCGAGATTACATTTGCTCCAGCAGGGTGGTGAACCCCTTACAGGGGCTTTCAGTGGGTAATGGAACACAATATTTTTTTCCGGTAGCAGGTTGGTTTTATTCAGGATTCCAATACATCGTAATATTCGTCAGTCTTTTGGCTCGAAAAGGCGTGGCGTAGGTCCGTCGCATTGAGCAAAGATTATGTTGAAAAATAGGGTTTGAGCTCTAAAACCCTATTTTTCAACATAATGTTCGTTCAATGCGACGAATCTACGCCACTTACTGGAAGGGTCTGCCGTCCACATGGTATCACCACTCTACTGGTCGACGTCGAAGCCACCGTCTTGCTACATCAACTACCTCCCTCGTATCGCAAGAGCAGTTTCGCATTGATGGTCCTTCATTACTCTTTACAGTCTTCTGTTAGGTGGCGAAGAACCCAGTAGGCACACGTCTCTGAGTATCCCAACTGTGAATGAGTGCGTCAGCGCTACCAACAGAGACGTCCAGTAGTGTACCAAGGTGTCTGATTGTGACTCGTTGATTTCCTGGAATGAGAGTGTTCGAACTTTCCAACACTGCAAGAGTTGTGTGCAGTCGGCCGGCACGCAGGAGGTACGACAGGTTTGCGCGATGCCCAACTACTCAACGTGATTTTGATCATCGCCAGGTCTCCGTAGACATTCTGCAAGAGCTTACGAATACCTGCAAAGCTCTGCTTTTCCTCCAAAAGAAATTCAGTGACAGCTCTCTGCTTTGAATTCCCCCCCCCCCCCCGGGCCGGCCGCGGTGGTCTAGCGGTTCTAGGCGCTCAGTCCGGAACCGCGCGACTGCTACGGTCGCAGGTTCGAATCCTGCCTAGGGCATGGATGTGTGTAATGTCCTTAGGTTAGTTAGGTTTAAGTAGTTCTAAGTTCTAGGGGACTGTTGACCACAGATGTGAAGTCCCATAGTGCTCAGAGCCATTTGAACCATCCCCCCCCCCTCCCCCCTCCGTTACAGACAACATTTTCGAGGATACTTATAGCGCCGTGTCCTATTGTAATTTTAGAATGAAACTATATGGGCTGAAGCACGAATATTCCACAATGTCCCACAGCCAATTCCGCACTTTTTCAACCGGAATTGACTACGAAAAAACTGAGTTGCATCACTTATTGAACTCCCCTCGTAAAATCTAACGTGAGACCACCTGTGTCGACCTTAAGTAAAATTACAGTGTTACAATGGTCGATACGAAAGTAAGGCCACAGTCTGACGCAAAGAGTCATGACACACCTCCTCGTTTTTGCTGTACACAGCGTTCCAAGCGGACAGCAAACTATACTTTTGAATGCGTTATCGGATGAGTGCGAATAGTAACGGTAATACTGATTTATAACATAGTTTTTAGAAAAGGAAGCGAATGTATTTCAATAAAAATCAGTAATAATTTTAAAAACATTATACCAAATTTGTCTTTCTTTAGGTTCCTAAGGACTATGAGATGTATCAAATGGTACATTTCAGGACAGTTATTTACGATTCTCTTGTGCAGGTATTTGCTGAAGAACGTCATTTTCCTTTAAGAACGAAAAATGTTTGTTAAACAACGGAACACCTCACCTTTTGCAAAACGGCGTCGTTGCTGTACGAAATGACTTTTTTTTTTTCACTTACACGTCCAGTCAAATCAGTGAAAGTGAAACGTAGGAAACGTGTATGGTATGACATACCTACATTATTTAGCGTATCAAATAATCCACCATAACAGGCTGAAGTGAAAACCAGACAGACGTGATAATAAAACATCGAAAACAATAAAACTGTTTCGCAACACAGAAGAAACCATTTCCTCAGTTGTTGCTACATCTGAGCTAAAGTAATTACATTTGCAAAAATATTCGTAGAACGTCGAGTGAAGTGTAAGGACGTGAGAATCACTAGACTGCATATAAAATTGTTACGTGTCAAGATAGGTGCCTATCGTAATAAGAATAGACAGTAGCAAAAATATACGCCTCTGATGCATGAAATACAGTGGAGTAAGCTGCAACTATGCAAATATTCGAAAGTATTTTTCTCATGAAAAAGTTGCAGCTTATGTCACTGAATCAGTGAAATACAGCTCATGTTACATTCTTTTCACGATCACTCATTCCTTTTGATGATTAAATGATGCTTGCAATGCAAAACTATAATAACTATTTATTTAATGAAGTAGAACTGTTATTAAAAATAAAACATTAATCTTACGCCTGGCCTTCTCGCCGCTAGGGGCACTAGCGTCATTCCAATTGTCAGACGAAAACTTTCACAGCAATTGAGTGATGTGACTGTTTATGTTACACTGTGGTAATGCCCCTCATTTTTCTTCTCAACAGACAACAACGTTGCGAACATAAATATTAATTCTTTGAAGTCTCCTGAATTCTCACGGAAAATTTCCGTTTCCTATGACAGATAGCATAGTTGCAGCAATTTTTCAGTATGGCGTCTGCAAATGACATATGTTACAAGCAGCGTCTCATCATTGAATTTTACACTGCGGAGAAGAAAACTATGGAGAATATTCACAAACGTCTGAAGTCAGTGGAGCATCTGCAGTCGACCGGAGTAGAGTTGGTTTCTGGGCAAAGAGGATAAGGCCATCAGAAAGCCGTTCGGCGGAGCTCCATGATTTGCAGCGAGCGGAGAAACTATCCACGACTCTCTGACCTGAGGTGTTGTAGCGTGGTGACGTTCTCATTCGCGAAGTTGTATGCATTACGCCTCGGCAGCTGGCACTGTTGCTGTGAATCAACAGGGGAAGTGTGGATGCAATTATCCAAAATCTTCTATATTGAAAAGTGTGTGGGTTCCACGCTGACTTGCCGTGGATCACAAATCTCACAGAAGAAAAGATTTATTCTGTGTTGCAACTTTTCGAAACTGAGGGGGAGGCCTTCTTGTCTCTGATCGTGACAGATGATGAAACCCTGGCCTCACCATTTTGTGACCGAAACAAAGACAGTCATTAGAATGTGATCCTTGCTCTCCACGAAATAAAAAAATAAGTTCAAAACAACTGCTTATGTCGATTCTGTTTCGGGACTGTGAAAACGTGATTTTCAATTATGTGATGAGAATAGGCAGTAGTGTTGATCTGAACGCAAAATTCAACACATTAACTACGGTCAGCGACTTGGGTGCCTTAACAACCCAGGGAATGTTTTTATTGAATGCGATAATCCTCTGTCTCATACGAATTTGAAGACCTGAATACAATATGAAACAGCGTTGGACAGCGTTACACTATCCACCATTCAGCCCTGACCTAGCTCTCTTTGACTTCCACTAAAGAGTATTACTCGTAGAAGACATTTTGAGGATGGCAAAGACGTGATTCACGCGGTGAACGAATGGCTTCCTGAGCAGACCGAGGATCTGTACCGACATCGCATACACGTCCTTCTGGCTCACTGGAGGAAGGC
This sequence comes from Schistocerca nitens, assembly GCF_023898315.1. NCBI lineage: Eukaryota > Metazoa > Arthropoda > Insecta > Orthoptera > Acrididae > Schistocerca > Schistocerca nitens. The sequence continues at coordinate 543,110,114 of NC_064619.1, read as the reverse complement.
CATAGAACTGGAATATTATAACACGGAAAAATAAGGCGTGCAATAAAAACATTATTTCTAGTGCGTAAATTTCGTTGTGTGGCATAAATATTTTTTCAAGGAAAAATAATGTAGGTCGTTAGTTCCCGGGAGACCATCATATATATATTACAACAATTTATGCCCTTATAAAACATATCCCATATAGTAGTAGGTTGCCTTATAATCCGCTGGTAAGGCTCAAGGGGAGGTTTACTGTCTTTTGGTTCAAAAATCTACTTTTTTTAAATTGTATTTTTGGATTCATAAAAGTGTTTAGAATCTACCCCTGAAACGGTTTTTACGGAACGGTAATTTTTGTTATTCGCGGTTGAACAGAAAAAAGGCACCTGCCTGAAATTGGTGTTTTTCACGCACCAGTTTTTTTTTTTTTTTCTTACGAGGACGAGTTATTGCACCGGTGGTTGTATGTAAGCACAAAAAATTCAAATGAAAGTTTGAACGCGTGTGTTTGGAAGTTAACCCCCAAGCATTTCCATTCTGGTGCGAAGACTGTGTGACTTTCCTGGCAGTGAGCAGCTTCAGCGAAGCGTATTGAGCAATTCTGAAGATCATGACAACGATGGACGTCACCCTGGGACTCTATTAGACGCAGTTCGCCAAGCATTCGGACGACCACCGGAGTCAAGTGGCCGAAAACCGCTTGTCACCGGCCGTACGAGCGGCTCTGGAGCAGCGCGGATGGCCCAGATCGAGCAGAACGCCCTCTGTGAGGAAGGACTAGTTTATGGACCTGGAATAGCAGATTAAACGTAAGTTGCATAATATTGCATTTATATGTAGTCAAAACTTCAAACGTGTTTTTCTCGAAACGACTTTTTTTATAGCGCTGTATGGTAACTTCAAATCTACTGAACCGATTGGCATGATTCCTTATTTCCGACGAAGCTATCTAAATTGTCTAGGAGCTGTACCACTTTTACTCCGATCCATCAACTATAAATATTTTTAGTTGGCCGACGAATTCGAAAAATCGATGACAAAACCCTATTTTTTCAAATGGCCGCCGTTTGGTTTCCTATGGTCCAAATAACTTAAGCGAGGTACAACTCCTAAAGAATCTTATGTACTTCACTAACGTCAACTGAATTTTGATTTCAGACGAGTCGGCTGACCTGTGACATACCGCGCGTGGAGGTCTACATCGAAATTTTGTTTCGTTCCGACGACACTTCCGCCTTTGCTCTTCGACACTTCCGGTCGAAGAAATTCCAGATTGTAGAGGAAATATCAATAAACATTTTGAGCAAATTTTCTATTGATATCTAATATGCAACCCGAAAAAAATATTCTCAAAGAACATGATTTTTTTGGGCCAAAGATAGTAAACCTCCCCTTAACGCACAGCGTGCAAAGCTATGAGACAGGAAAGTGAGCCAGGCCTGTAACCGAGAAACGAATTATGTACCATTGGTACAGTATTCCACCCAAACTAGGGGCGCTTTTTAAGCACTTTTAAAACCAATACTGTACTCTTGTGATACACAATGAGTTAAATTACAATTATACATAGAACAAAGTTTACACGGCTCACAAAGAGTTGGCTCACAAGTTGTTGTTGTTGTGGTCTTCAGTCCTGAGACTGGTTTGATGCAGCTCTACATGCTACATGCAAGCTTCTTCATCTCCCAGTACCTACTGCAAACTACACCCTTCTGAATCTGCTTAGTGTACTGAAACGTCCCCTTAGAAAAATTATACACGACTGTGCTTAAACTGACACACAATATTTTTTAGCGCAACGCAATCTGACTTTCAAAAATCCCTACAAAAGAATTGCCCTGATTATAACATTAACCTATACCTTTCACAAATCACTTACCTCACAAAAATTTTCGTTACTCGAACTACTACAATACAGCGAGCGCCACTACTGCCAGCTAAATAAAAGATTCAAACTACTGAAGGCACTAACTACTGATAGGCATAGTTAGCAAATGAAAGATTTTAATAGAGAATAAACAATGTATTTACCTTAATAATGTTGAAAACTCATAATATACATAGCAGTTCATGACATCCAGTTTTAAAAATTTCAAAACTCCGCCATCTCTCTCCCCACATCCACCACTGCTGGCGGCTCACCTCCAACTGCGCAACGCTACGCGCTGTTCACATCCAGCTGCCGCTGCCCAACACTACAATGGCAGACAACAATGCAAACTAGCCACAGACTGCACACAGCACATCCAGTGATTTTCATACAGAGCGCTACGTAACGTTGCCAATAAGAAAACATAAACAGCCTACTTACATAGCCCCCATGCTCCCCACAAAAAATTTTACAAATTGTTTTGGGCACTGTCCAATAATGATTTGAAAAAATGTTTCATGATTACAATAACAAAGATATCAAATGCACACATTTATTGATACAATGTTGGTCAAAAGGTAAATTTTCTCACAGTCCATAAAGACAGTCCTCATTATTCATCATAGTAAAATTGCAGTTTTTTTTTTCAAAGTCTGAGCAGTAAAAGAAAATGCACACAGAAGTAGTGGATTTCCGTGCTGTCTTGAAGAAGTAGTGTTGTCCTTCCAACGGAAAGACAGTGCTGACTCTTGTCATGCAGGCAGGTAATGGGTCACAACAGAGCAAACCCACAGCAGAGCCATTCGACGTTTTGAAGAATATTGGTAGGTAGGTCATCACAGAGCAGACCCAGTATAGTCTTGGTAGAGAGTATGGTATTGGTGGGCCACCAGAGGTGCAGACCCACTGCAGTCCTTGTAGAAATAATGGTATTGGTGGGCCATCAAAGACGCAGACCCACTGTAGTCCTTGTAGAGACGGCCAGCAGCCATCTGTTGCGACTGTGCAGGTGCACAATCACCATCAAAGAGTCTTGCGGAGAATATAGCAAGTCCATAAGCCACCACTTGTGCACTCACGAAGTTTTTTCTAATTGTCCTTAGAACCAGCAATGCTGTTAACGAGTCCCTTGCTGAATTATTAACACACGTGCAAACACTATCAGTCCCTACTTCTCACATATTCTCCATATAGTATGACCAACAGAAATGTGTGCAGTGAAATGTAACTTACAAGTTACTTAATTTGATGAACTGGTGTCAATTACAATTTTATAACATGAGAATACAATTACAAAGGTACAAAATACATCATTAAATAACATAACAATACAGATAACATTTGTAGTAAAACAGGCTTTACAAAAGAATAGAAATAGACATATACATCAGTGTGACAGGAATTATAAGTACCTATATAAAAGATCAGAATAACTTTTGAAACATCAACTTCACACATGAGCAACAAAACAGAACAGATAAATAATGTCTAAACATCTTTACAAAGTAAATAACATATTATTAATGCAAATTATATTTGAAGATAACAGTATTCCTCATCATAGTGAATGTAGCTTAGTATTAGAAGAGAAAAAATTCTATGAAACAGTACACAGAGACAGGAAGAAAACAAATACACAAGGGTACACAAACACATAGGGGGATAACACAAAAGGAAGGGGCAGGGTTTGTTTTCAGTGTAACATTTGGTACTGCAGTCCAACCTAAAACTTCATTCCATAGATTTTTCGTCTTATTTCAACATTTGTTTCCACCAAAAAAATCCTATCCAAGCATGCTTTCTGTATTTATATGTTCACATATTTCTTACCTTATTATTTATTTTCCATTATCTTACCTCATCATTTATTTCCAAGATAATCCTACCTAAACCTATTGTCCCTAAACCCTACCTTTTTTTGTTCATATCCTCTTTCAAAATACTTTTTTTTTGCCAAACCATTTTCTTATAGCTTCTCAATGCATTTCATCCAATTCATCGCAACTCATTCTCTTATATAGTCTACCCCCTCTTAAGCTAACTTAAATCTACTGAGCTCAGATGCTAAACTAAAGGACGAGGGAATGCAGCAGCACAAAACAATTAACACAAACAGCAATGATCAAAAATACAAATGGCAAAGCAAGCAGCATAAACTACAACTAATATAAGGCAATGAGCAGCAAGCAAGAAAAATAAATCAGTAGTAAACTGGCTTAGCAGAGTAACACAAATTAAAATTCAGTAGCACTATGCCTGGCAAACAGCAGCAGAAAATGAAATAACTTATACCTAAACATGACAAAGTTCAAGCAGAAAAAATATTACACTAAAAATGCCCATGTCTAATACCTATGTCACATCTTAACACTAGAGTGATGCATCACAATTTATTCTACAAAAGAAATTACCAAGTACTTGAAAAGAAAACTATGATTGCAGTTCCTGTGAAGGTAAATGCCTTTTTGTGCTCCTCATTTTTTTGAAAAAAATTATTATTTACTCGATCTGTAGACAGAAAATATTTATATTAGTACATCTATAAAATTTTATTTTAACCAATGCTGCAGTGCAGCTAGGAACTAGATATTAAACAAAATAGGTGAAGCAAGGCGTGAAACGTCATTCACTAGCCATATGGCATTTCATAATGCAGTAAACAATCTTTCAACTAGCAAGACAATAGACATAAAATGTTTCTCATCATTTCATTTCAGTAAATATCATAAATTAAGAACTCTACAGTGTAATCATGTTTTCAAGTTTGAGGGCGTCGTATTTACGATGCTTTCTACAAAGGAATGTCAATAGCGAGGATAATGGCCTCCCTTTTTTTTTCTTCTCCACCTGCGCCTCTGAAACGCACACACTAATGGCTTTTTTTTTTCCAGGCATCTGTCGCGCAGCTGGGTGCTTACAGAGACCTACCTTTCTTCCCGAAATATTTACGACAGCAGTTTCCGCTACAGTGACAGTCTCATATAAAAATATTTCACACGGCAAGAATTTGCGTTACAAATCTGTGGAAACAAAATCCTATTGATATAACAGTGTCCAAAAAATTTTCGTTGGCATTGTAATACATTCACGCATTTACATGCATTTCATAACTCTTAAAGTACGATTCTTGGTTTCCAACAACCTTTTTCACAAACCAGAGTCCCTAACCACTACTCATTATTCCTTACCTTATTACACATATATATTCGTCGACACGTCAATCTTGCGACGACACTTCAATATTTCATCATAATAAATATATAGCATAATCAAATTCCTCATATAGCATCAGTTTATTGATCATAAACATACCTCAACAGCATAATACACATTGTCGTCGTAATAATAACATCATAACAGATCAATCACATCTCAAAATCGTCGTAGCTTTCTGAATATTTTAAAACCTAAAAAAAATTCTCTGCTCATTTCAAAAGTGTCATCTACCTCAAACATACTTTAAAAATCATGATCCCATACCAAATACATCATTCAAAGCTCTCATAGTATCACAATGGTCTCGAAAAAATATGAACATTGCACAAAGTACAGACAAAATACAATTTCGTAAGTGTGAAGTTATCCAACTGTGTAATTGCGTAACCATGTGTCACTGATGTAGTAAAATTGATATTTGTCTCTCTCAGTTAAATGATCAGATAGCTGCGTAATTTGTGTGTTAGAGGAATATGGTACTGATGTGTAAAGTTGTATAAGCAAATACCATATTAGCTAGGGCTCCTTGTGCTTGCCAACCACATGGTACACAAAGTGAGCGTGTACCCCCTTGAGGATTAATGTGATTATACCCTCAGGTGTTACACATTATTGCAATTGAATGAAATGTATCACGGAAAAACTTCGTATCATTGTACTTCAAATATCTTTAAAAATAAATGTTTTAAGTACAAAATTAATCACTCAAATGCGTGTCCTGTAGCGCTAAATGTGCGTCTTGCTGTAAGATAATTCTGTGGAAGTGTCGTAATTATCGTCCTCTGTAAGCTAAGTTCTGCAGAAGTCAATGTACTTACCTCATCATAAACAAAAGTGAAATTCTTTGCGTATAGATATCGTAGTTATTACGTACCTTACCGTGATCAAGAAAGTACTATAATGTAACGTATTGTTGTGCTACAGAAAAGGCTGTCTCATTGTAGCTATACCATAAAAGTTACTACTAAAACATGTTTTACTTTCCAGAACAATACAGAAAAACTGTGCAGATATAAAACAGAAACACTGAAAAAGCAACATTGTAAATTGTCACTCATTAGTAGCGTCGTGATAAAATCGTGTAGCTGTCACATAAACTAACCACTGTGTCATCTGGTATTTCACAGAAAGTACTTTAAATCCAGAATGTATTTTCAAGTAAACCAAAATGTGGCATTAAAATCTCATTAGCAGTACTGGTAAATGTTCTAAGTATGTGAGCCTTATAGTTGTTACATAATCGTGCAACTAACAAGCAAGAATGTACACACACAATTACACTGTGTCGTCTGTTCACAATAACAATGCATTCGTAATTTCTGTTTAAATAAGTTCTCTTGGTTCTTGATTGGATATATAACTTCAAACATTGTTGCATGGTAACAGTTTCTAAGTCTGACAATGCATACTAGAAATGTGAAGTGAAAAGTTTTATGGCAATGACAAAGTTAAAAAGCAGATTATCTTTCAATAAACGGTTTTACATGTGAAATGTGGTGTAAACCTTTACTCTTCCTAGTACGCAGAGTTTCAACTTCAACGCAATTATCATGTGGTATACGTCGGATTCTGTAAGGTCCATTGTAAACTAGAAAGAATTTGTGACTCAAGTGTTTCTTCTTATGTGACAATGAATGAGCTTTAATGAGAACTTTCTGACCAATATATAATATCTTTGCGTTTGCTTTACCGTGTAGTTTTCTCCTTTGGTCTGCTGCAGATTTTATATTTTTAATAGCCAAATCAATTATGTCTTTGTGTCGAAGTTTACGTGTATTCGGAAAAGGTACAAGCTCTCTGATTCTGTTCGGTGGTTTTTCATTCTTCAGTACAAGAGTAGGTGGTAAAGCAGTGGAGTCATGAGGCATTTCATTCAGCACGTTTTGAAATAAGTGTAAATATCCCTCCCAATGCTGATGCTTTCTGTGACAATAAAGTCTGCAAAGCTTATTGATTTCTTTCATAATCCGTTCGGAGGGGTTACAATGTGGTGAGTACAATGAAGTAAAAACAGATTTGATTTTATGGTTGCGAAGCATGCGTGACCAAACAGCAGATCTGAATTGCGGTCCGTTATCTGAAATGACTTTAGCAACGTGGCCAACTTCACGTAAGAAATTTTTAACAAAGGCGTTGGATACAGATCGTCCAGTGGCTTTACGCAACGGAGTGAAAGAAACAAATTTTGAAGTAAGTTCAACAGCGACTAGAACGTACGAAAATCCATTCGATGTTCTGACAAGGGGTCCCAATAGATCAAATGCAGCAAATTCTTTTAATTTAGAAGGAATGATAGGAAACAACGGAGCACGATGTGAGATAGTAGATGGTTTCGCCTTTTGACAAAGTTTACAAATAGACAGGACTCTTCGAATTCTCTTTTCCATATTGTTAAAATAAGAAGTCGTTCGAAGAATATGATAACATTTTCGTGGACCAAAATGTGCGTAGCTGAAATGAATGTACCAAATGAGCTTATTAACAAAATCGTCAGGAATGCAAAGTACCCATAGCTTGTCATCAACAGTGCAGCGTTTGAACAGTATGTTGTTTCTAACCAGATAATAATGCCAAATCTGTGTGTGTGTCTTTTCATGCCATTTGCTTTTGATGTCTTTCCAAATCGGATCTTTATCTTGTTCATGAACAATGTCCTTTAAAGATGTGGTGATGAAGTTTTCAAAGGCGACTTTCTGAATGTAAAGAATACTGAAATTTTTCTCGAGGTTGCCTTCTGTGTTACTTTTCTCAAGCCCAGCCGGTGCGTGTGACAGTGCGTCCGCAGCAATGTTCTCCTTGCCGGGAATGTAGACTATTGTGAAATGGAATTCTTGCAGAAACAATGCCCAACGTTTTAACCTGTCATGATTTAAGTTTGAAGACATAAGAAATTGTAATGCACGATGATCACTGTATACTTTTACGTGCTTACCAGAAAGAAAGAAACGGAATTTGTTAAATGCCCAAACGATAACTAAAGCTTCTAATTCAGTAACGGAATAATTTTTTTTCAGATTTTGTTAGCACTCGGCTAGAAAAAGCAATGGTTTTCTCAACAGCAGTGTCATTTTCTGTGGCTTCTTGAAATAAATGGGCACCAAGACCGACTTTAGAAGAATCCGTGCTAAGGCAGAAATCATGTGACAGATCTGGATGAGCTAGTATTGGCGCGTTAAGTAGCGATTCTTTCAAAGAATTGAATTCCAACTGTGCTTGTTTGTCCCAGTTCCAAATAGTATTTTTTCCAGTGAGAGAACAAAGTTTTGGTGTAACAAGAATTTGCATATTCAGAAAACGACGGTAAAAATTTACGAGACCTAGAAAACTGCGGACTTGTTTTTTTGTGGATGGAACTGGAATGGCTCTGATTGCTTCTAACTTTTCAGGATCCAGCTGAATGCCTTCAGAAGAAATAATATGTCCCAAAAACCTCACCTTTGACCTACCGAATTCAGACTTTTCCAAGTTAACTGTAATTCCAGATTCTGCAAAAATACGTAACAAACTGTTGAGGATGCGATTATGCTGTTCCCATGAGGCTTCTGCTATCAGAATATCGTCCACATATAAGGTGATCTGACGTTTTAAGAACTCAGGTAATATGGAATTTAGCCCGCGAATAAATGCTGCCGAAGAAATGTTCAAACCAAAAGGAAGTTTCCGAAACTGATAACAAACGCCGAAACAAAGGAAAGCTGTGTATTTTCTACATTCTGGATGAAGTTCGATCTGATAAAAGCTGGATCTGAGATCAATGGAAGACAACACTTTTACACCATTAAAATTTTGAAGAAGTTCTTCCAAAGTTTGCGGCCTGTCTGTTTCAGGAATGATGATAGTATTGATTTGTCTCGAATCTAAGACAAGCCTGATCGATCCATTTTTCTTCTCAACAACATGTAATGGATTGTTGTATGAGCTTACTGCAGGCTCAATAATGCCCTCGTCAAGCATAGATTGTACTTCTGTTCAAACACAGTCCCTATAATGCGCCGGAATTACGTATGGTCTAACACAAAATTTAGTATGCTCAGGAACACGAAATTGGTATTGAAATCCCTTGATTGTTCCTGTTTTGTGAGTAAAAACTGTGGAATGTGCTTGTAAAATCTCAAAAAGGTCTTGCCTATCATTGTCATTACAATTCTCAATTGTTTGAATTTTATTCTGAATTAACTCATTATTATCAAATGCGCCGTCGATATCACCCCTGTCAGTACTTGCAGAGGGATTGTTAGTGTCAAGTTCCGTCGAAAATGCCGAACTGTTGTCTAACAGGAGGTAAAGCCGATTAATTTCCTCGTCATGGTTTGAGAGCCAATCTTCAAATTTCAAAGCTATTGACTTACCTTCCTTCTCTAAACTTATTTCAGCATCGTGAAAGTTTAAGATTGCTTTGTATTCATTCAAAAAGTCTACTCCCAATATAATTTCCGTCGACAATAATGGAACAATAAGAAAGTTCATAGAGAAGCTGTGGCTTTGACAAAAGAATTCTAAGTTGGTTTGTTGGCGTACATCTACACTTTTTCCAAAGATTGCACCTTGTAATTTAATCTTACATAACGGAAGTGTGGGGCAATCGTTCGATTTGTTGCATTTGCTAAAGGCTGTTTCACTAATTACTGAAATGGGACTGCCAGAGTCAAGTACTGCCGTAAATTTTACGTCATTTACTTTAATGTGAATCACAGGATATGCAATGTTGTTATGTTTTACGTCGTGTTCTTGGAGTAAGATGTCCCTAATGTCTTCCATTTTTACGCAATTACTAGCTACGGCAGCTGCGTCGTTAGTTTCATACGTACGTTTTGTGGCTGCCAGCGGTATGAGTCCTTGCCTATTGTCTCTTTGTTGGCGCGCGTCGTTATTGGGGTTTGGGGACCTAACTTCTACAAATTCACCTTGTCGATAGGGCCCTGCCCTGTTTAAATCCCGCCAGTTCTGATGCAATTCAGGTCTGTCGTTACGATCATATCGTCTGTCGTCATGTCGGTAGTTCCTGTAATTTCTTTCTTGTCGGTTAGGTGGTAGAGAATTTCTCCTTGAATAGTAACTGCGCGCTGGACCGTTGCGACTAAAGTTATTCTGTCTCCCGTAATAATAATTGTTTTGGTTCCCATATTGTCTGTTTCTCTGATTGTCTCTGTGATATTACCGCGGAGAGGTGATCTTTCCCTGTAATTATTACTACTCTGCCAACGGTTGTCATACGGGTGGTGTCTGTTTTCGTCACGATTTATGTTGTGAGAATAGCCTTGTCACGTCCAGTTATTATTTCTTTCATTGCGGAAATGTGACGGATGTGACCTGTAATTGTTGTGCTCCTGTTTTCGCGTTCCGCGATTGTCAGTGTCAATTTCCAGTCCTTGTAACAGTCCCTGAAAAGAGTCAATGTCGTCTTTGCAACGTCCTGCGAAAATAATATGTCGTAAATGTTCAGGGAATTTGATTAAGCAAATGCGGATCAGTTCTGAGGGGCTGTATGGGTTTGACAGGTACTGATTCTTGTGCAACATGTCTTCAAAATATTTGACAAGACTGGAAAATTCAGATTGTTCAAAGTGTATCATCATCATGATGCTATGTTTTACTCGGTCTTGTGTAGCTTGAGACCAATATGCTGAGAGGAACGCATGGTAAAATTCTCCTTCACTGTGACAATCGTGAATGACCGATCGCATTCTTTCAGCTGGTTCATTCTCTAAGTAGCCACACATAAATTCTAATCTGTGCTCTAAGGACCAGTTGGGAGGAAAACAATGAGAGAATTGATGGAGCCATGCTTGTGGATGAATGTCGTTGCCAGAATTCATAAATGTTTTAAATTTACGTGTAGTAATGAACAGCTTATAGTCAAAATCATCATGTCGGCGAGTCACATGTCGGTCATTGTTACGTCGTTTCGGCGGTTGCATCTCAAAATTCGGTGTGCCTTGCCAATTTCTTTCATAATTTCTGAAGTGTCCTGTGTTATTATTTTTTGGTTGTTCCGTATTTCTAAGTCCCTCTTCCCGTGTTGGAGCGCGAGTGTCCGCTGAAATATGTAATTTTTGTATTACTTGTGCCAACTGATCTTGTACTTCCCGGATTTCTCTTTTGTGTTGCGTATTAATTTGATTCTGATTTTGTTTGAATTTCTTAATTTGTTCACACTCTTCTGTGTCAGTGATGGCTACAGGTCTTGTGTCATTCAGATCATCATCTACCTTTGTAGATAAGTTAGTGAACTGATCTGAAAGTTCGGCTACTTTATCCGTTAGTGAAATTATTTCCTCTGTGTGTTTTTCTGAACCAAGTTTCAGAGTGTCCATTTGTGTTAAAATCGTATCTACTGTGTCCTTTAAGTTTTCCTGAGATTTTGCAAGTTGCATAACCGAATCGGTAGATGCAACTGAGTCAATTTTAGCTTGCAGGGTGTCGTGATTTTCATGAACAATAGTTTGCAGTTCTTTTATGGCTGCTTCGTGATTCTGTAATGCATTTTCATGACGCGAAAAAATAGGTTGGAAATGCTCACAAATTTGTGTTTTTACGTCATTACAGACTTTTTGACATTTCGATTCGATTTTATGTAACTCAGTAGTTAAATCTTCACGTGTTTGTTCAAGTGTGGTGTCTAACTTTTGAAGATTTTTTTTCCATTGCGTCTAACTGTTGCTGTGTTTGTCTCTGGTGTTGTTCCATTGAGTCTAACTTTTGAAGATTTTGTTCCATTGTGTCTAACTTTTGAAGCTTTTGCTGTGTTTGTCTCTGATTTTGTTCCATTGTGTCTAACTTTTGAAGATTTTGTTCCATTGTGTCTAACTTTTGAAGATTTTCTTCCATTGTGTCTAACTGTTGCTGTGTTTGTCTCTGATTTTGTTTCATTTGCTGCATTAATTGCAATAATAATGTGTTAGTGTCTGGAATCGGTTCCTCTATGCTTTTCGGCACTGCATTTGCACCGGCAACATTTACATTTTGACGAGCAGAAAATGTGTCTTGCCTTAGTTGAGAGAACGGTGAGGACCCAAAACCTGAATCTGCAGTATTTGCAAGATTGTGTCCTGTCATTTCGTATTCCTGAGGCGAGCTGTTGCCGACCGATCGATCGATAATGCTTCCCTGTTCACTACTTGTTTCACTGTCTACACCATTATTTGCCACCCGCTCCATTTCCCTCTACACAATTACCAAATTACTACTCTGAATATTAGTTAATTCATTACACGGTGGCGCTAACACACTGCTTTCGTCTTCGCTGTCATTTCTCAGTTTACTATGGAGCCTAGTGTTACGTTTTTCACACGCCATTATTGTCACAATATTTCACACGACAACACAGAAAAACACAATTTGAAGAGCAAAAATAGGGGAACACATTAACATAGCACTGAAAATAATATCTAGTTACGTGCAAGCGCAGCTGCGAAATACTTGCTGCAAATCTACATGCCTGCCACAACTGTTTTACTGTACAAGAATGAAAACTACAACTACAAAGGAAATTCTCTCTATAATTACGCGCTAGTAATAAACAAAAGCTACACTAATTACACAAACTACAAGAAAAAATGAGAAGATTCCAGTGAGGTGTCCTCGGCTAAGGGTCGACATATGAAACGTCCCCTTAGAAAAATTATACACGACTGTGCTTAAACTGACACACAATATTTTTTAGCGCAACGCAATCTGACTTTCAAAAATCCCTACAAAAGAATGGCCCTGATTATAACATTAACCTATACCTTTCACAAATCACTTACCTCACAAAAATCTTCGTTACTCGAACTACTGCAAAACAGCGAGCGCCACTACTGCCAGCTAAATAAAAGATTCAAACTACTGAAGGCACTAACTACTGATAGGCATAGTTAGCAAATGAAAGATTTTAATAGAGAACAAACAATGTATTTACCTTAATAATGTTGAAAACTCATAATATACATAGCAGTTCATGACATCCAGTTTTAAAAATTTCAAAACTCCGCCATCTCTCTCCCCACATCCACCACTGCTGGCGGCTCACCTCCAACTGCGCAACGCTACGCGCTGTTCACATCCAGCTGCCGCTGCCCAACACTACAATGGCAGACAACAATGCAAACTAGCCACAGACAGCACACAGCACAGCCAGTGATTTTCATACAGAGCGCTACGTAACGTTGCCAATAAGAAAACATAAACAGCCTACTTACAGTATTCATCTCTTCGTCTCCCTCTACGACTTTTACCCTACACGCTGCCCTCTAATGCTAAATTTGTGATCCCTTGATGCCTCAGAATATATCCTACCAACCGGTCCCTTCTTCTTGTCAAGTTGTGCCACAAACTCCTCTTCTCCCCAATTCTGTTCAATACCTCTTCATTTGTTATGGGATCCACCCATCTAATCTTCAGCATTCTTCTGTAGGACCACATTTCGAAAGCTTTTATTCTCTTCTTGTCCAAACTATTTATCGTCCACGTTTCACTTCCATACATGGCTACACTCCATACAAATACTTTCAGAAACGACTTCCTGACAAATCTATACTCGATGTTAACAAATTTATCTTCTTCAGAAGCGCTTTCGTTGCCATTGCCAGTCTACATTTTATATCTTCTCTACTTCGACCATCTTCACTTATTTTGCGGGGTCAGAGATTTTCTCTGCCTCGTGATGACTGGGTGTTGTGTGATGTCCTTAGGTTAGTTAGGTTTAAGTACTACGTTCTAGGGGACTGATGACCATAGATGTTAAGTCCCATAGTGCTCAGAGCCAGCCACTTATTTTGCTCCCCAAATAGCAAAACTCCTTTACTACTTTAAGCGTCTCGTTTCCTAATCTAATTCCCTCAGCATCATCCGACTTAATTCGAGACGCACAAAGTGAAATAAAAATGCTAAATCGTGAAAACAAAGGGAGAAACGCTTGGAAAGAGTCACAGTTCTAGGAGCTATCTCTCTGAGATTATACCGTCAGAAAAAGTTCTCTCCAAGTAAAGTTATTCCAAAGAGGAAGAGGGGTCCTAAGCCTCGACTGTGTTTTACCTCTTTCATTAGGCAGTTATGAGAAACTTGATAAGATAAAGTGGAGAATCGTTTCTATGCGTTTTCTCGCGAGATCAGCACACTCTGTTTCAATAACACGTTACACGCGGGACTAAATATTATGACAGGAATATTTGGTATTCTTCCAAGTGACCGATGAAGTCATGGCTTGGTTCAAATGGCTCTGAGCTCTACAGGACTTAACTGCTGAGGTCATCAGTCCCCTAGAACGTAGAACTACTTGAACCTAACTAACCTAAGGACATCACACACATCCATGCCCGAGGCAGGATTCGAACCTGCGACCGTAGTGGTCGCGCGGTTCCAGACTGAAGCGCCTAGAACCGCTCGGCCACTCTGGCCGGCCGATGAAGTCATGTTTTTGAAGGTGTACGATGTGACGGTACAGACCCCCGTTACTAGAAGAATATTTCTAGTATGCAAGGATTGCTTTGTGGAGAGCGAGCGCGCTACATGGTGCGCGATTCGCGAAAGCGCGTGGTGCGCCCACGAGATATTTGCAACGGTCGGTGGGATGGTCTCTGCCTCCGGGCAGCCACGTGGCCCGCAGCTTGGGGCATTGTTTGGTTTCTCGCGAAAACTATGTAACCTACGGTGAAGAGCGATGCGACAGTGAATTTTGGTCAGCAACACGCACCTTCTGAAAGATCGATCTACATTTCAAGTCACGAGATGCAAGGTCCGCACCTGATAGCTGAGCGGTCAAGGCGACAGAATGTCAAACCTAAGGGGCCCGGGTTCGGTTCCCGGCTGGGTTGGAGATTTTCGCCGCTCAGGGACTGGGTGTTGTGTTGTCCTTATCATCATTTCATCCCCATCGACACCCAAGTCGCCGAAGTGGCGTCACATCGAAAGACTTGCACCAGGCGACCGGCCTACCCGACGGGAGGCGTTTGTCACACGATTTTTTTTCTTTTTATTTTTTTACGAGACGCAAAAGTTGTAGTAACCTCAAAACCGGTTAATATCATGAATACTGAAAGATTAATAAAAATAGTAAATAACAACTTACAGGGATGAGCGAGCACTCATTAAAAACGTTTCGTCATAGCGGATCGAGTGCCGTAGTCATATGTTAATATTCATAAATAATTAAGCCCGTAAAGAGCAATAAACGAAGTTTGAAGGGAAATTGTTTATAAAATTCAATAGAAAAGTCATGACGTAAAAGAACGGCACTATATAATATTTTGGGTGGCATCACACGTATTTTAAACTAGTTAAGTTATACTATACACTTAACTTGCAACAGTTTTCATTGTGTGAAAATTATTATTAATATTTATCGCCCATAAATAATTAATTATTATAGATATGAAGTTTTTGAGCAGCACAATGTGTAGATCGCTATAGATTACGTCTAAAAACGGTGTTATATGCAGTTCTGTGTTAAAACTTTGCAGCACAGATGTCAACAAACTAATTTGCTCTAAGTGGCGATAGAATAATCCTAGAATTTAATGTAACATAGCAAGTAAGATGTACTTTTTGGCGCGATTCCGATAGTGTACTTATTTCTGTCGAGGGATGTATGTATCAAAATTTGTAACCTTAACTGGTGAGATTGGTACTTGCATAACCAGGGGGTGGACATCCGAGCCTATATAAGCGAGCGGCCATCTTGGCCAGGGGTCAGTCGTTGGTCAGTCGTTTTGGAGGGTGGATGGTGAGCAAGCCCCACTTGAGGGTGGTCCATGTGGTCGTTTGAGAATTTTTTTTCGCGCCGATTTATTTCGACAAAGAGTATTGTTAAATAGTGCAGGCATATATTTTGTGAACTGGAAGTGCTACGATTATTTGTGTGACTACAATTTACAAGGTATACATTGTCGTAAGGGAACATGTGGGGAACTGTTATTTCGCCCGAAAACCGTTAGAACAAAGAGGGCAGTGAGACTTTCGTTCGAATTGAGTGAGTAATTTTCGTTTATAGCAGCCTACATTACTGCTATTGGGGGCTCGGAGTCAAATTATTTTTAAAGTAAAACTGTAAACCGTCTCACCAGTGCTAATTTCATTGTGTGAAAGAAAAGGACGACGCCAATAAATAGTGATTGAACTGTGTCGTGAATAGCTGAGTTTGCTATAATAATCGCCTAATTTTTGTTCCCTAGCATAAACTGTACTCGTGAATATTAATTCAAAAACTATAACTAATGCGTGGGTGTGGAATAGTGTACTAATGCACCAAGTATGAAAATTATCCCCTGAGACTTACGTGAGAGCCAAAAATTTGCACTAACATTTTTTAACGAACATTTGTATACGTACATTCGTGAAAACTCTGCAACCGCACTTCTTTATTTACCGCCCCGTCGCATTCAGACTTGACCTGTAAGAATTCCTTGGAGGTCTTGTATATCGTAAACGCTATCTCCTGGCATGCTTCGATCTTTGAGATCAATGCCATCTGGCGCCAAGTTGATGAAATACGGTTCTCGAGTCTGCTGGCTCTAGTCTGGCATTCGACGTCTCAAAATAACGTCTTTTGAAATTAAAGTTAAAGGCAAATGCACGCTAGAGTGAACCTGTTTCTTGTATTGCTCACTTTTATGCATATTATATGTACTTATACTCAACGTGTACTTTCGTTCGTGATGATACTTTGGTCATGTAGCATTTATAAGAATATATAAGATTTTCTAATTTTGGCTTTCGTGTTAAATTCGGCAACTCTTATCTAATGACGATTACTCGAAACGCGTCATGAATAAAATATTTTGAAATCAAGATATTTCCGGCGAATTACTGCAAGGCTTGCTGTCTTGTAACACTTTCGATTACATACCGTGGTTGTTATTAACGATACCACGTAAGCTTTCCTGCAACTTGTCTCGCACGAAAACGACAGGGATTCGACAAGATTTCTGTTGCACGACGTTTTCAAGATAGTCATATCACGAATGACCGTTTCACTTGACTTAGCGTTTCAGTAGACTTCTATTCAGCCTAACGACAGTCCATTCACGGTTTCGCCAACGCTCAAAGAAAACGATTCTAGACGTGAGACCGCATTTCACGTCGCCACACAGATACAAACCAACAGTGCTTTCGTGGATGACTTCGCGTTGCGTGGAGATAGCGTCAAAGGGTTCAAATGGCTCTGAGAACTAAGGGACTTAACATCTGAGGTCATCAGTCCTCTAGAACTTAGAACTACTTAAACCTAACTAACCTAAGGGCATCCCACACATCCATGCCCGAGGCTGGATTCGAACCTGCGATCGTAGCGGTCGCGCGGTTCCAGAGTGAAGCGCCTAGAACCGCTCGGTCACGGCGGCCGGCGGTGATAGCATCAACGAAACCATCACACTGAACATTATGAACTAACGGTCCTCATGAAGTTATTGAACTTTCAATCAGCGAAATGGACCACCGCTTCCAATCAGTTACAAGACATACGGAGAACCGAAGGCGACATATGAATATAGATATTTAAGTTTTAAGCGTATATTGAATCATTGCAGTGAACAGATTCTACTTTAACACGGGTGATGTCACACAAAAATTACTACCCAACGTTCTGTCAATCTAATGGCTTACTTTCGTGTCCACTTTACATGCACTGTCTTCCATTCTTATCCTGCGATGAATATCAACTACTAAAAAACGCGATGTTCAGACTCACATACATTGTGATGCTTCGGAATGAGCGAACGGGGCAGCCTTGTACATCCCCAGTATTTTACGTGGTACTACAATGATTCACTTAGCCTATAGCTAGAACAGACTTGCAGCTGTCAAAAAAGATATCACTTCCACGTCTAGAATTCTAGCTGTTCTTGTGGAGGTATAATTACTTAGGTATTTTTGCGCAGCTACAGAGTACGACATTACTCAGTGTCTTCGTTGATCCATTATGGACCATGGGACAACGGCTGGCATGTATTTCTTCATTCAATTATTTACCAACAGCGGTATGTATTGTAGAAATTTATTTTATGAACTTCTTATGTGCAAAAGAAGTTCACAAAATAAATTTCTACAATACATACGGCTGTTTGTAAATTATTGCATCAAGAAATTACTCAGTGTTGTGGACGGACGCTACAGTGATCTTAGGCTGGATATACAGAACAGCGATGCTAATCAATGGAAGACTTTCATCCGTATTACAATAACAGAATTTAATACATATACGTCGCCTAGCCAGGGGAGACGTCGTCCTGGACGTTATAACTCGGCGAATCACCTGACACGCGGCCTTCCTGGCAATCAAGTGCGAGCCAATCACATGTGATCTGTGCATATTTGATGGAAAAGACCGGCATGACTAGCACACCCAGAAGAACGTTGGCGATCTGCTGCTCCAAATACGTTTCATGCGCTCACGGAAGGAAAAATAAATATAAAACATGTAATTGCATTTACTATACTTCCCAGCCTCGCAGACATTACCAAATACAGTTCTTAATGGAGACTAATTCGTATATCTTGTTGGATCCTTCGCTTTATACAGTCGTCACAAAGACAGACTTGGAACTGACAGTAGTCGTGGTCGCAAACGCACGCGCTTACTGGATCAGACCAGTCCAACCGCAGGGTTACACGTGGGAAATCCATTCACTCCAGAACAGTAACAGATCCTGCAGGACTCTAAGACTGGACACTTTCATCAGTTCATTGAAGACAGAAAGTAGATTACAGTTTGCAGACCTCACCAATGAGCAACGACATATAATACTCCTTGGTGGGTCACATTACTTCTTGAGATCCTTCAACACATTTATGCCTGAGATTGATAACGCTGATTCCTAAGGTATCATTGATTGTATCCTCTTTGTTATATATCTTCTATTACTTACGCATAAATAATTGTATTTGACTACAAATCGCTGCCTACTTCAGTCATTCACGACACCAAGAAAAAGGTGACCACGTGAAAAATATTGAATAACCAAAGAAAGGGTAACACTCTACAAGTCTCGGCTCGAAATGTCAAAAGTGTAACTATGATCGGGAAGTCAAAAAATCTGAAAAGTGAAATGCAAAGGCTCAGTTTAGATATAGTGGGGCTTAATGAAGTGAAATGAAAAGAAGATAATGATTTCTGGTCAGAAGAATGTGGGGTAAGATCAACAGCAACAGAAACTGGTATAACGGGACTAGGAACTGTTGTTATTGAATAGTTCAATAATAGAGTTGTTATCATCAGAATCGACAACAAACCAATGATAACAACAATAGTCCAGATATACATGACGATGTCACAAACAGAAAATGAGGTATAGATTATACGTGAGGATATTAAACGAGTAATGCGGCATCTGAAGTAAGATTGTAATCTGATAATCATGAGGCACTGAAAATCGGTATTAGGTAAAGGAACGGATGAGAGAATTACAGGGGAGTATGGCCGTGGTAGATATGAGTCTCAGATATTCTTATCGCTAGTCGTAGCGAGTGAACAGTTGTTGAGAGGAGTCGGAAGGGTCGCACACAGCCTGCGGTGGAGAGAAGCCGAGCGACAAGAGAGGTCGCAGCCTGCCGTAATCGTGCTAGTAGCGCCGGAGGAGACTTAGGGTATTGATTGAGTATATTTGGTAGTATGCCTTTTTGCTGCACGTAGTTGTTGCTTACTTGCTCATTGGAAGGATTCGGTCAGATTACTATATGCACGCATTGAGAGTAATATTTGTATCTTTGTTATGGCCAGACACATGTTCATTGGGTATAGACATTGTGGATTAAGGTCTGTGTAAAGTCAGTTATTTTTTTTTTGGTCATCAGTCTACTTACTGGTTTGATGCGGCCCGCCACGAATTCCTTTCCTGTGCTAACCTCTTCATCTCAGAGTAGCACTTGCAACCTACGTCCTCAATTATTTGCTTGACGTATTCCAATCTCTGTCTTCCTCTACAGTTTTTGCCCTCTACAGCTCCCTCTAGTACCATGGAAGTCATTCCCTCATGTCTTATCAGATGTCCTATCATCCTGTCCCTTCTCCTTATCAGTGTTTTCCACATATTCCTTTCCTCTCCGATTCTGCGTAGAACCTCCTCATTCCTTACCTTATCAGTCCACCTAATTTTCAACATTCGTCTATAGCACCACATCTCAAATGCTTCGATTCTCTTCCTTCCGGTTTTCCCACAGTCCATGTTTCACTACCATACAATGCTGTACTCCAGACGTACATCCTCAGAAATTTCTTCCTCAAATTAAGGCCGGTATTTGATATTAGTAGACTTCTCTTGGCCAGAAATGCCTTTTTTGCCATAGCGAGTCTGCTTTTGATGTCCTCCTTGCTCCGTCCGTCATTGGTTATTTTACTGCCTTGGTATCAGAATTCCTTAACTTCATTGACTTCGTGACCATCAATCCTGATGTTAAGTTTCTCGCTGTTCTCATTTCTACTACTTCTCATTACCTTCGTCTTTCTCCGATTTACTCTCAAACCATACTGTTTACTCATTAGACTGTTCATTCCGTTCAGCAGATCATTTAATTCTTCTTCACTTTCACTCAGGATAGCAATGTCATCAGCGAATCGTATC
This sequence comes from Schistocerca nitens, assembly GCF_023898315.1. Classification (NCBI taxonomy): domain Eukaryota; kingdom Metazoa; phylum Arthropoda; class Insecta; order Orthoptera; family Acrididae; genus Schistocerca; species Schistocerca nitens. The sequence goes on along the minus strand of NC_064619.1, from coordinate 543,089,513 downwards.
ATTGATATCCTTTCACCTTGTATTTTAATTCCACTCCTGAACCTTTCTTTTATTTCCATCATTGCTTCCTCGATATACGGATTGAAGAGTAGGGGCGAAAGGCTACAGCCTTGTCTTACACCCTTCTTAATACGAGCACTTCGTTCCTGATCGTCCACTCTTATTATTCCCTCTTGGTTGTTGTACATATTGTATATGACCCGTCTCTCCCTATAGCTTACCCCCACTTTTTTCAGAATCTCGAACAGCTTGCACCATTTTATATTGTCGTCGCTTTTTCAAGGTCGACAAATCCTATGAAAGTGTCTTGATTTTTCTTTAGCCTTGCTTCCATTATTAGCCGTAACGTCAGAATTGCCTCTCTCGTCCCTTTACTTTTCCTAAAGCCAAACTGATCGTCACCTAGCGCATTCTCAATTTTCTTTTCCATTCTTCTGTATATTATTCTTGTAAGCAGCTTTGATGCATGAGCTGTCTAGCTGATTGTGCGATAATTCTCACACTCGTCAGCTCTTGCCGTCTTCGGAATTGTGTGGATGATGCTTTTCCGAAAGTCAGATGGTATGTCGCCAGACTCATATATTCTACACACCAACGTGAATAGTCGTTTTGCTGCCACTTCCCTCAATGATTATAGAAATTCTGATGGAATGTTATCTATCCTTTCTGCCTTATTTGACCGTAAGTCCTCCAAAGCTCTTTTAAATTCCGATTCTAATACTGGGTCCCCTATCTCTTCTAAATCGACTCCTGTTTCTTCTTCTATCACATCAGACAAATCTTCACCCTCATAGAGGCTTTCAATGTATTCTTTCCACCTATCTGCTCTCTCCTCTGCATTTAACAGTGGAATTCCTGTTGCACTCTTAATGTTACCACCGTTGCTTTTAATGTCACCAAAGGTTGTTTTGACTTTCCTGTATGCTGAGTCTGTCCTTCCGACAATCACATCTTTTTCGATGTCTTCACATTTTTCTTGCAGCCATTTCTTCTTAGCTTCCCTGCACTTCCTATTTATTTCATTCCTCAGCGACTTGTATTTCTGTATTCCTGATTTTTCCCGGAACATGTTTGTACTTCATCCTTTCATCAATCAACTGAAGTATTTCTTCTGTTACCCATGGTTTCTTCGCAGCTACCTTCTTTGTACCTATGTTTTCCTTCCCAACTTCTGTGATGGCGCTTTTTAGAGATGTCCATTCCTCTTCAACTGTACTGCCTACTGCGCTATTCCTTATTGCTGTATCTACAGCGTTAGAGAACTTCAAACGTATCTCGTCATTCCTTAGTACTTCCGTATCCCACTTCTTTGCGTATTGATTCTTCCTGACTAATGTCTTGAACTTCAGCCTACTCTTCATCACTACTATATTGTGATCTTAGTCTATATCTGCTCCTGGGTACGCTTTAGAATCCAGTATCTGATTTCGGAATCTCTGTCTGACCATGATGTAATCTAATTGAAATCTTCCCGTATCTCCCGGCCTTTTCCAAGTATACCTCCTCCTCTTGTGATTCTTGAACAGGGTATTCGCTATTACTAGCTGAAACTTGTTACAGAACTCAATTAGTCTTTCTCCTCTCTCACTCCTTGTCCCAAGCCCATATTCTCCTGTAACCTTTTCTTCTACTCCTTCCCCTACAACTGCATTCCAGTCGCCCATGACTATTAGATTTTCGTCCCCCTTTACATACTGCATTACCCTTTCAATATCCTCATACACTTTCTCTATCTGTTCATCTTCAGCTTGCGACGTCGCCATGTATACCTGAACTATCGTTGTCGGTGTTGGTCTGCTGTCGATTCTGATTAGAACAACCCAGTCACTGAACTGTTCCCAGTAACACACCCTCTGCCCTACCTTCCTATTCATAACGAATCCTACACCTGTTATACCATTTTCTGCTGCTGTTGATATTACCCGATACTCATCTGACCAGAAATCCTTGTCTTCCTTCCACTTCACTTCACTGACCCCTACTATATCCAGATTGAGCCTTTGCATTTCCCTTTTCAGGTTTTCTAGTTTCCCTACCACGTTCCAGCTTCTGACATTCCACGCCCCGACTCGTAGAACGTTATCCTTTCGTTGATTATTCAATCTTTTTCTCATGGTAACCTCCCTCTTGGTAGTCCCCTCCCGGAGATCCGAATGGGGGACTATTCCGGAATCTTTTGGCAATGGAGAGATCATCATGACACTTCTTCAATTACAGGCCACATGTCCTGTGGATACACGTTACGTGTCTTTAATGCAGTGGTTTCCATTGCCTTCTACATCCTCATGTCGTTGATCATTGCTGATTCTTCCGCCTTTAGGGGCAATTTCCCACCCCTAGGACAAGAACCTCTATCCGCTCCTCCGCCCTCTTTGACAAGGCCGTTGGCAGAATGAGGTTGACTTCTTATGCCGGAAGTCTTCGGCCGCCAATGCTGATTATTTATCAAAATTTAGGCAGTGGCGGGGATCGAACCCGGAACCGAAGACGTTTTGATTATGAATCAAAGACGCTACCCCTTTTTTTTATTGTTGATCGTTGTGTTCGGTCGTTGCGGACGTCGCAAGACATCCTGTTCAAGTTCGGTGGTTGATCCTTTCACTCAGTTTTTTATTACAGAGGCCAACCGGCTCTCTGGCCGAACACGCTGAGCTACCGTGCCGGCACCCCTAGACCACGGGTACAGCTATAGTAGGTTAGTGTTTACAGCTATAGTCGGTTAGTGTTTATTTAAATAATCTGTTTTGCGAATATAGTAAATTAAATTCTTTATTGGTTTCTTCTTTCTTTTTAAGCCGTTTAGGGCTAGGTGACCGAACCCCTTCTGATCATTCAATCTCTCTATATACAAAAATGGCAGTAGTTATTGCAATTATATGAGTATGCACTGCACTCTGCATAGATCACAGTATTGCTTTTGAAATACGTTTAGCATGTTGCTGATCTGTAGTTACAGCGCAATACGAGGAAAGCTGTCCGTTGCTTACAGGAGTATTGCAGAACAGTTGTTAGGAGTTGTTAGAGACTATTTTAAAATTTGCTGTCAGGTACTTAAGAATTAATTTCTTTATGATTTGCAGGAAAAGTAAATTTCTGTTTCTTTTTGTCCTCAACCAGAATTCTGTTATTGTTGGAGATGCAACGTCACATATCTCCGTACGTCAATTAAAATGTACAGTTTCAAGACTAATTTAGTTCTGCAACATATTTAAGATAGTAATCGTGAATGAACCGTTCGAAAATTACGGAAGGAGGAAGTGTATCTGGAACAGTTCAGGAGATACAGGACGATTCCAGCTGGATTACATCATGGTCAGACAAATTCGGAAATCAGATGTTAGGATGTAAGCCATAAAATGGAACACATACGGAGTCAGATCACAATTTTCTAATGATGAAAGGTAGACTGATCTTTAAGAGAACCGTCCGGCAGAATCAATATGTAAAAAAATTTTAGTGTTACACCTCGCCTGCTCGCCACTTGCAGTAAAATATTGAACCCATTGTGGGTGATATTGTACCGTGTGAGAATAGCAGCATTTGAGTCAACCCTGCTTTCAGGTGTAAATCAAGCAGTAATTTTGAACAGTGAGGTGGACAGGAAAGCAGACTCCTTAACTACGATATATTCCGTATTCAAAATTTTCAAAACGGCAGGAAACGAATATTAAGCCCTGAAATCTGGAGGAAGGAGGACGCTAGTGTTTCGAGAGATAGAAATGCTACCAATCACGAGCAACAAAGCAAGTCGCCGAAGACCTGGACCTGGCTATTGAGCCACACGAAATTATTATTACGTAACCCATAGGCAGCAGCATCTCGCCGTGTTGTGCTGATGGTGGCTAGCTGTTGTCCACAAGGTACTCTGTGGTGGACCTGGACACTGTGTTGTAGAGAAAAATGAGGCTGCTTGACAGTGTCGGGTTACACACCATGTTCTGTCACTACCCTAAACGGCTGTTTCTGCTAAAAGCTGTGTTTGTCTTTCCAGCGAATGCTATAGCAACTCTTCAGGTCTGTTAGACGGCCATTACCTGGCTTGTCCCAACGGCCAGCTACCGCCCAGTAAACTATCACTGCGCTCGTGACGTCCACGCACAGTGGACCACATGTAAATTCTCGTACCATGGTAGCGATCGATATTGTCACTATCGTAACTACATTTCAACAGCATCAAATCAGAAGATTTTTTATTTTCTTTCTGATACAGTTCAGCTGTAGGCTAGCCCTGTGAATTCTTGGGACTTCCAACAATGAAGTATTTAAAAAAAAAATCCTGGTAGCTTTTTACAACTTGAGCTATAAAATATTGAGCAGACGATTCTCGTATCTTTTCCTTTTTACGAACAGCAGTAACAGGTATGGTGTTACGTTAAATCCCTGTAGGCTCGTGCGTGCATCGAATGTTTTCATGAGTATTAACAAGACGTAAAAGTTAACTCAGAGCATTACTGAAAACTATAGACGAAATAAACTAGACGAAAAACACACATAAATTTAGAGATAATTCACTAGTAGTCTTCTGTGACGCAGTGTGTTCTGTGACAGGTCTGACAAAAGCAGAAGATGGGAGAGGTATAATCAAATTTAATCCTTACGAAATACCACCAATTTGTAATTTAGTGTATTAATTACCTGCACAGCGAGTTCCAAACAATCAGATATTGAGAATCAGTTAAAGTTGCTTACCATTTAACTCTCTGATTCAGCTGATGAAGGCTACTGAATGCAGTGTGTAGATTTAGATTTTCAGTTTGTTTTTAAATAATTGTACTTTGAACTGTGGAACGTATTTTTCTTGCTGAATATGTGTTTCGCCTTATCGAAATACGCAGATTTAGTTAAGGAGGTTGAAGGGGTAGATTTCAATAAATGAATATTAGGGATCCTAGGCGGGTCCGCCAAATGTGGGGGGGGGGGGGGGGGGTTTAACAAGAATGCTTTTACTTGTTCAGTTTCCCTACTGGATCGGGTCGTTGGCTCTGGCTGAAGGCCTGTTATGAGACCCAACCTGTTAATTAAAACTGCTCCTTAACTAATTTTGATTAATATTTAATAACTAAATAGTGTTCAGGGAACTGATCACTACCAAACAAACAAGGATAGCATTGAACATATTTATTGAGCAATAATCTTCCTAACATCAAACTGAACAATGACATACATTTGTAAGTGATAAAATCAAGCTAGTAATGGCAATGGCCCTTAAATTCCAAAACTAGCTCTTAAGGTCGGATAACGCATCTGTACTTGTTATTTTCTACTCTCTCCCCTTGTCAGGCGGCATAAAATACGTCAGACAAATCTACTTCAATTACCAAATTCTCAACAAGAGCGTGGCTGGAAAACTGAGCTCTGGTAATCACAGGAGTGCGTAATATCGGATTAAATGCCGAAGCTGAGCATCACGTTACCAAATGCAGCGTCGTGGACAGGTCAGCAAGCTGCCGATGGCGTCTGCGTCGTCGAGGAGCCTCAATTTGAAACGTCCCCTTTGAAAAATTATACATGACTGTGCTTAAACTGACACACAATATTTTTTGGCGCAACGCAATCTGACTTTCAAAAATCCCTACAAAAGAATGGCCCTGACTAACATTAACCTATACCTTTCACAAATCACTTACCTCACAAAAATCTTCGTTACTCGAACTACTGCAATACAGCGAGCGCCACTACTGCCAGCTAAATAAAAGATTCAAACTACGGAAGGCACTAACTACTGATAGGCATAGTTAGCAAATGAAAGATTTTAATAGAGAACAAACAATGTATTTACCTTAAAAGTGTTGAAAGATCATAATATACATAGCAGTTCATGACATCCAGTCTTACAAATTTCAAAACTCCGCCATTTCTCTCCCCACATCCACCACTGCTGGCGGCTCACCTCCAACTGCGCCACGCTACGCGCTGTTAACAGCCGACAGCCCAACACTACAATAGCGAATATTACAACAATGCCACCCAGCCACAGACTGCACACAGCACAGCCAGTGATTTTCATACAGAGCGCTACGTGGCGTTACCAATATAAAAACCTAAACAGCCTACTTACAAATTGTAACACAAATGAATTTATTTTCGCGAACAGGCTTCCTGTTCGTAAACTCCGATTCAAAATCTAATTCTGCTTTCTTTCCAATCGTCTCGGACTCGTTAAGACAGGACTCACCAGCCCAAAGGCGGAATCCAGTAACGTCTTCAATAAAGTGTGGATCAAGGAAATTGCTCTGCTCCTGTCTGCTTTCTGTGAGACAGTACTCCCAACCGTAATTGGCGGAATCAGCCTGTCTCTAACAGTAAAACACGACAGTTCCGCTAACTGAATACTAGTTTCGGTTGCAGCTGGCAGACTTATTCAAAGTCCTGCACAGCACACTGAAAAGAATTTACTCTCCTACAGCAGCGCCGAAAGCACGACGTCCGCTCGCTACAGGAGCTAAGACGCCTCTCTCTGATAACAGCTCCAAAAGCTTCCCTCTGCTGAGATCAGCACCCCCACACTATTTTTCGAGCTGGCCAATCCCGTGGCTCTAGACCAGCACTGTTCGCTCCCACTATTATTTCCTGGCTTCTTCCAGTCAATCAAAACGTTCTGCGCCTTACTGCGCCTAGAATGTTCTGGAACAAACTGAAACTCCGTTCAAAATTGAACCCACCAATCGTGTTTCTCTGTTCGCCCTCACGCGGGGAAAGGCCATTGCACTAGCTTAACCGCGTTTCTTAGAAAGCCCCAGAAAATGTTAAGGTTCGTGGGAAGGCTCCCTTAGGCGCCAGCTCATCTCGACATAGTGGCGTCGGCGTAACACCCGGCGCCAACGAGGCGCCGTCCCTCGAAGGCCCGCCTCTGTTGTCCGCGCAATGGGTGCCTACCTGCACCGGTGGCGCATCTCCCCCAGTGGGACGCTTTCGCATGCCGACTCGTAATGGTAGGTGGTAAACTTCCGCACCCCTCTGCCCTGCCTTTGAGCAGTGCCGCTCGTCCGCTCCAGCCAAACTCCGTGAAAATATCAACTGAACCCCGAATTCATGCAACATGCGAATTTCTTAAAGTTAATACACGTCTTATGCCGTCTGATACTCCCTATATTAATTTCAATAGGCTAATTGCCTGATTAATAACATAATAACCTATATCTAACTGGTCTTTGAAATAATTATTACATTACAGTAAGGTGCAAAATACTGTTACCTTACAGAGGCAGTTGCTGAAAAATTCCCGAAAACAGCTGTATCTCATCGTAATGCGGATTGTCTGCTTATTAAGAAATTTCGAGAGAGTGTCTCAGAATTAGATGCCGAACGAACTGGAAGACCATCTGAACCAAACGAACAGAAGTTGTTTCTGAGTCTATGCAGCAAAGTCAGCAAAATCATTACGCAAGTTGGCGAAAGAAAAAGATTCCAGTCTTACTGCTGCGCATAAAGGCAGTTAGGCAAAATTGAAACTGTTCCTGTATAAAGCGACGGCAGTGCATGGACTGAAAGATGCGGATAGTGAAAAGCGAATCCGTTATTGAAAATGGTTCACATCATTTATTGAGGAGAATATCATTGGTATTTTTTAATGTCACCTAAGGACGAACCCAGCTTACATTTGTCTGGTCGTGTTGAAAGGAATCTACTGGGGCACATTTGTATGTGGCGACCGAATATGATTTTATAAACGGTGTATGTCTTTGATACGCTTTATATCGCTTACTATGTGAGGCCGCAGACCCAGAGATACTGCTTCTGGTCTGAGATTATTATAGTGTTGGAGTAAGAGAGCGCTTGGCGCACAGTTGTAGGTGGCAGTCGGTGAGCGAAAGACGATGGAATAGGCAGTTTTTCTGGTGTGATGTGTGAAGCCACCAAGTTTAGATTAATGTAGGTATGTCAGTATTGTTGAACATGGAAGCAGAAGTCTTCATGCAAACAAGGTAAACATGTTAATTTATTATGATTTTTGTTTTTGGCAGCGCGTTAGTATAGATGAGTTGGCCGATAAATTGTAATTGTTGAGTAACTCCATAATGTACGTATACTGTTTCGATAAAAAGACTAGTTACATATTTCACTTTTATAATGCTTCTAAGATTTGTGAACAGACCTATAGCCGCGCGGGATTAGCCGAGCTGTCTGGGGCGCTGCAGTCATGGACTGTGCGGCTGGTCCCGGCGGAGATTCGAGTCCTCCCTCGGGCATGGGTGTGTGTGCTTGTCCTTAGGATAATTTAGGTTAAGTAGTGGGTAAGCATAGGGGCTGATGACCTTAGCAGTTAAGTCCCATAAGATTTCACACACATTTGAACATTTTTGAACAGACCTGAATGTAATCTGACGATTTGCATTTATGTTGGATAAGTTAGTTAGGTAACACTTGCAGTTTAAATATCATTGTTTGTGAATCAATCGTGTGTAATGTGACTTCAGTTGTCAAATGTTTTTGAAAAACCAAACTTAACTTGCAATATAATTATGCAAAAAGCCCAGTGTTAGAAATTCACCACAATCAGTACCGCCCCCCTGTCCTGGTCATACATTTTTCAAAAAAGTTGGATTTCCTTAAATGCTCTCGTTTATCAGCCAAAAGTATTTCAGGTGCATTTCAAAGTATTATGCCCAGTGGCCAGCACTATATACTGCTGACCCTGTAGCTAAGACAGTTTAATTTATTTGTTATGTGCACGGGGACCAAAGTTATTAGTTTTGAACAGGCCCATAGAATTCAGTGTCTAAGGTGCTGAATGTATTTCTTTATTGGTATTGGGAGTTGCACTGCCCAATCGATTCGTAGAAAGTTTTGCCAACAATAACACAGAGTAAGTACACCACTTGCAGTTACAACATGGTACAGGACAATTCGAGTTTTGTATCCATTCCACAGTTCAGACATTCATTCAAAGTAATCGTAAACTTTTCTTTATAAAAGAACATTACAGTGCTAACAAACAACACATGTGAGCAGACTTATGCCACTGCTGAATCGGTCGCCAGAACACACAGGCGACCTCATATCAACTAGTTTAGCGGAGTACTGATGCTGACAGCTGACACATTGTACTCTTTCTCCTGGGTGGTCTTCGGTTTAAAAAATGTAAACTATTTCGAGAGAGTGTCTCAGAATTAGATGCCGAACTACTCCTGTTTCTCAGATTTTAGATTCGCAGTGAAGCAACAGAGTTTTAGTATCACTACCACTCGACAAGGAAGGTGTCATAAGACAATGTAAACAGCATTTATGTTCTTAAGAGGAAAGGTGTAGAAAATAATTTAAACAAAACAAAAAATATTACACAGTGAATTAGCTGTTTTGTCATGTCGTCCATTGTTGAAAATTAGCTATCCAAATAAATATATTGGAAAGAATCTTGTAGGAAAGTACTTATGATATATTCGGATTTAATTATCATCGGCATAACGTGCTTACATCACTCGTCTATGATAAACACGACAAACTGCTTCCTCGTAATTGACTATTGAGAAGAGCTATGTTATATGTCGTCATTTCTACCGTAATTGACCTCTGCGTTTTTGATGACAATGACTGAAATAAGCTTCTTTAAATTAACGAAAAATGTTGTTGTATTATTGATTCCAGTCAAATGCTGTAGACGTCGAGAATGAATCTGTTCCTTTAGCTAAATTCAATTTCGCTGCTCCATCATACTGCGTTACTACTGTATATTCTTACATCTTCCGCTGTGTAAGCAAAATATTATTGTTCCTTATTTGCAGTTACTACTGAACGTACTACTTTGACAGTGTTACTCGCCCTAGGGATTTTGATTAGTCTTATTCTTTGGTACTCGCTTAAAAATAAACCATATATTTGTTAAAATCAATTTTCCTATTTTCCTGGATCTATAATAGTGTTTATGTCCTTTCTTGCTATTTTTGATCATTTATCTTCTTATTTTTAATTATTTCGTAACTGCAAAAGTAATATTTTAAATATTCCTTGCTTTTCTATCCCTATTATTATTGAGAAATATTTGGCACTAGACAGTAGAACCGCTGATATTATTTGCCAGTCATTTTTCTATAGTTTATACACTTTTTACGAAAGCGCATCACACGAGAAAAAGATTGCAATATCGATTCCTTTGCTGAAGTTTACAAACTTAATTATTAAACGCAGAGGGAGACTATGACAGACAATAGTTTATTTACTTAATAAATCAAATATTACAGCAGTTGTTAATCACATGGACTTTACACCTCTATTTTGGACTAGAATAAATAGTTCTTATGCTTTTTCTACTTCACTGACAAATATTCGTAAAAACTGACTCTTTGAAACCGAGAAGATGCAAACAATAAGGGCCTTTTCCGACGAAATTTGATGTATTTTCTGAAGAAGTATTTGTAACTTTTCTAAAAACTCTAGAAAGAATGATTATAAGGAATGTTTATTTCTTGCAGAAATAGTCTAATTAATGCTGTCCAAAACTGAAGCCATGTGGGCTTCAATGCGCGGTGTGGTGCCTTAAAGGTCAGAGGCCATTTTTTCTTTCTTGCCTTCATTATCAGCGTACACTGATCAAAAAAGAGTGACGAAATAAATGGTATGGCTGTGCAATATGAATAAATAAATTATCTCAAATAACATTCTTGTTTTCATCCTTTCTGCTATCGATGCGTGGTAACTGTTTCCCGCCGATAGCGACATAGTCAGACAAGAAGTATTCTTGCTTCACAGGAACTGTTGGAAGTGGACAGAGAGCAAGCTGCCCTCCTTGATTGTAGCTGTCCGTGCGATGTTTTGCAGTTGAGCCCCAAATCCCACAGCCCTCTGTGAATCAGAGCTACTCAAGCGAAGAAAGCCGACTGCGCAAACTTAGTTAGGGGCCGGAATGTCTGTGGTCGGCGCCGCGCCATCTGCGCTGCAGGCACCGCAGCGCGCCTGGCGGCCGGCGGCCCAACTAGCGCGCCAACTCGGATCCTTAATCACGGCGTAGCGCCGCTGCGCACCAGCAGTTAAACTCACGCCCTGCCCTCTCGAACTTTCGCTAAAGCGGAAAATAGATTGGCACGAATTACGACACGCGTGTGTGCGTCGCTTGGGACCTGAGTGCCTGCGCCAACCTAGTCCACTCTGCCGTGTGAACCCACTGCCTGCTGACACGTTTATTGACACGCAGTGGGGATGGTGGTTATTGCAGAAACAACCGGTTTTCGGTTATATCTTTTTTTCCCCCGCTACTTTCATCTATCCAATGAAAACATTCAAAATAACTGGTTTCTGAAGTAACAGATTTTTGGTGTTTTACCAATATTATTTTCTGTAATAAACATACAAATCGAACAAAAGTTGAAAAATTTTGACTTCCTCATTTTCAAGATACGTGGAATTAAAAAACATGTTAAATTAAATAAGCAAATAAAAGTTAGTCCGTTCATCGTTCGCTGTTTTTTTTTCGAAAAGTGATAAGTGGTAGAATACAAAACAATCACAAGTATTCTCCTATTGATTCTACTTATCTGGAGCTTTGCTCAAAAATAACGTTGTAATCGTCGATCATACCACTATCTGAGCACTCCGAATAGTCAGAACTAAAGAGTGAAACTTAGGTTGAAGTAATGAAGAACTGCAGTCTATTTTTCGTGTCGATTCGTCCGCTTTCTATGGCTACAAGCAGATAAAAGGGTATTATACAGACATAGACAACGGATCAGCTACTTTCTGTTTTTATTGTAAACTATGAATGAGTTATTGTTAGTGTTAAGAACTGCATTATGCCATACACAGCTGTAACAGTACATTTCATTAGAGACGATCAATTTCGGTCTGGGATTAGAATATCATCTGATCCAAAAAACCTGACAGTTACACATCTGCGTAATTGGAGTAACGTTAATCAGCAAATGCATAGACGAAATGGTTTTTGGATAGGGTGATGGCTTGATCCTAGATCGAAATCGACCGTCTCTGACAAAATATACCGTTAAAGCTGTGTATTGCGTGATGCTGTTATTGGCATTTATTGAAGCTATACAACACCGTGACCGCAATAAGAAATTTTTGTTACGTCTTTAATTTCTTACTGATATCCTAATTTCCTTCCCCTTTCATTATTTCACAGAAATGGCAAACAAATATTTAGCCTTATAAAACAGATGAAGCATTTTAACTTCATTGCTACGACACTACGTAAAATACTTCCACACTTGAGTTAGCGTCATTCTGATACACAACGGATGTCCGATGACGACTGTGATAAACTACTACATATATGGAAAGTCTTGCACGCTTCATTTACACGTGCACCATCTAATGGGTCACGCCACGAGATAACAGCTTTCAGTAAAACTGGGCCAGTGCTTAAGCCATGCGTTTGCTATTTGTTCCTATCGGCATTTTTGTTAAAATAGCACTCATCGCTTTTCCCATTTTCTATAAAAAGGCAATACTTCAAACTATGGAGATTTTACGTATAAAAATTAATCGTTTTTTTAGAAAAAAAAGTTTATTTAAAATCGAAAGACGTTGGCACTGCTGCTACAGCCAACTGATATTGGGGTTTTCTTTAATCTCGTTATTAATTAGAAAAAAGAAAACACCTGTTATAACCGAGACCAAATAAACACAAAAATACACCTGCTATTCAGAACTAAAATACCAGTATCGGTTTTTCCCGTCCCTACCACGCACCAGTTTTGTATTCAAGTAGACTGACTACGTATCATTGTTCGTTACATTTTCAGGGATAACATTCATTATGCTCGACTGGCACACAGAGGCAATCTTTTAAAACACTCTGAAAGTTCATCATTCATTGAATTTTCCTTCTTGTTATGCTTGTACAGCTAAGAAATTAAAAGTTGAATTTTTGACATCAGTGGCTCAGTAGATAAATTGTTCAGTTTTCTTACAAAATATTTTGAAATTTGTTCTTCCCTAAGGAACAGATCGACTCAGGTGTATCCATAGCTTAGCATGTGACGTCTTCACGGCTCACTTGATGTCGGGAGCAGGACTGCCACATTAAAAAATAGAAAAGCTGGAATCCGTGTTATACGTATATTGACGGTCATTTTTCCCTAAAAGCCGGAATAACTATTATAAATAGAAATAAAGTCATTTTGGTAATTCCAATCGTCTATTAATAGTCAGTTACAATCAGTTTTTTCCCAGATCAACTTTAAATGTGCTTAAGATAACCAATCAGTAAACAGCATTATAATTAGACGATTACGTTAACACCTTAATTCTCAATTTTCTTACTTGCTCAGTGTTCTTCCTAAGATAAACTTGGGTCAAAAGAAACGAAAACGAAATAAACAATTTTCGTTCTCCGTGTACTGCAAACGAAAAAATGCTCAGTAACTTCGACCATTTCAACCACATTTATAAAGAAATAACAATAATCTGTAGTTACTTGTTGTGGTCTTCAGTTCGACGACTGGTTTGATGCAGCTCTCCATGCTGCTCTATCCTGTGCAAGCGTCTTCAACTCTCAAAAACTACTGCAACCTACGTCCTTCTGAATCCGCTTACTGTATTCATCTCTTGGTCTCCCTCTGCGAGTTTACCCCCACTGTTTCTGTTCGGTACTAAATTGGCGATCCCTTGATGTCTCAGACCGTCTACTGTCAACCGATCCCTTCTTTCAGTCAAGTTGTGCGACAAATTTCCTTTCTCCACAGTTCTATTCAGTACCTCCTAATTACTTACTCGACCAGCCCACATAATCTTCAGCACTCTTCTGTAAAATCAAAATTCAGAAGCTTCTTTTCTCGTCTAAACTGTTTATCGCCCGTGTCTCACTTCCATACATGACTACACTCCAGACAAATAGCTTCAGAAAAGACTTCCTAACTCTTAAGTCTATGTTAAATTTCTCTTCATCAGAAACGCTTTTCTTGCCACTGCCAGCCTACATTTTGTATCCTCTCTACTCGTCTATCTTCAGTTATTTTGCTGTCCAAAAAGCAGAACTCATCTATTACTTTAAATGCCTCGTTTCTAAATCTGATTCGCTCAGCATTACCTGATTTCATTCTACTACATCCCATTACCCTTCTTTTACTTTTGTTGATGTTCATGTTGCATCCTCTTTTCAAGACATTGTCCATTCCATTCAACTGCTCTTCCAGTGCTTTTGCTGTGTCTGACAGAATTGCAAGCTGTCGGCAAACTGAATTCTTTTTCTTCTCTTTGAACTTTAATTCCTCATCCATGTTTTTCTTTGATGTCCTTCACTGCTTGCTCAATGCACTTGTTGAATAACGTCGGGGATAGGCTACAACCGAGTCTCAGTCCCTTCTCAGCCACTGCTCCGTTTCGTGCCCCTCGACACTTATAAATTTACTTGTAATCCGTCTTGATTGCAAAATTGTTTTTCACATGACCGATTTCGGTTCATCTAGAACCATCTTCAGATCTGTAACGATAATGATACTAATTTACTATTTCACGAATGTAAATCTTTTTCGTCCTATCTAATCAACATCAAATGTACCAGAACCTACCTGATATTTTGGTTACAGGAGTAACCCGCCACCTGTGGTAATAGTGTTATAATTAATATAAATGATGTGCATTCTGCCAACCAGTTTTATGTGACGCAGCATGTAAAAGTTGCTGGATTTGGACGGGTTACCCCTTTACAGAATCGAGTGCCTAGTAAGATTGCAACTCGCAGTGTTCTTATATAACTTCAAATATGGCGGTGTGCCAGCTAATAAAATATACGTGCTTCCCGCACCAGTTGTTCTGCAAGACCTCCCCCTTCTTAATGAAACATAAGAGTGTCCTAATTGTATTTTGTTTTATCAGCGACATAGCGCTGCAGTTCTGTGCCATAGGCTTTATTTATTTGTCAGAGATTAATTATTTAATTAAGATTTCGCGTTTCCGAGGAAACTCACGCACGGCATGCAAATGTGCCTTTATATTGCCCCCTGAATTGCGAGGCGAAAGGACACACCTGCAGACGAGCAATTCACCTAAAGGCACAAGAAAATCTAAGTTATCTACAACTATTTACATGACATACATTATACAGTATATTATATACAAAATTTGAATGACGCGCGTGCGCCGTAAAAGTTCTTATGTTGGCAAAATAGAGTGCGCGCATGCGCAGAAGCGTCTATGTGACTCCGGCACTGCCGTTATATCGTACATTTAGATCACGCGGCACAGTATTGCAGTTCATAGTATTGCATTGAAATGCTTCAAAGAAAAATGTCTTTTTGTTTCAGGTGCGTTGACCTATACACATCGTGTCGTTGTTACAGTTTATATTCATCTGCTGCACATTAATGTTTCACAGGTTACTGTCGTCGAGGTAAAGTTTTTTTTTTTTTTATCACAGTAACATCGCTGTATAACAACGTAATTGATACATAAGCATGTCCATTTTCTATTTCCATTATAGTCGTTGTGATACAGTTCGTTGTGACAACAAGCATTGTTTATTACAGATCGGAACCCGTCAAGTAATTGGTCCATATGCAGTTCGTTTTCGATATTCCGTGGAAGCTTGGTTGCAGAAGCTCGGACGGCACATAGCTGGCGTCGATCCTTGGACAGTCCAGGTAAGCGTGTCCGTCACATTTCGAGAACATTCCATTCCCTGAAGTTCCAACCAAAATTCTTCCACTCGTCGTGTTGTTTTCTGGACAGGCACGTTGTGACCATTTAATCCAGTTAACATCTTGAAGTTAGATATTGTAGTAATGTTACTAGACGATGCACCAATTATGCACTTCACATTTTCAGTTTTTTTTTGCTAAATATAGCTCACCTAAATGTTCGTAGTTACTTATCAAAGAAATCGTTCATCGCGTTTACAAAGGTACGATGCATGATGAATATCATTAACAGTTTCTTTCACATACGTTTCTGCGTAGTTGCAGACTTAGTAATGTACGTTAATGTCCGTGAACAGCGGTTCACTATGCAATTCTTTTTAAAGTTTTTCACATTTTGGCACTCGTTATCGTTCAAATTTTCACATAGTAACAGTTACATTACACATCATTTTTTTTTAAAAAAACATAAGTAATCATACATATACACGTCACATATTTTCTTAGCATAAACATAATACAGTTACATATAAACATGTTTACATCATCATTACATAGCTATAAATTATTACATTGTGTCATATTTGATTACATGAATTGCAGATATTTACGTTCTCTTTAACGGTTTTGCTGGGATTTTATCGATGTTTTTTGTGATGTCATCTGAAATTAAGATAGGTTAGACACAACATTCATTACATCAGTAGGCAAGACCAGGCGTTTTCACTACTCAATAAATATTCAAAATAATAAGAGAAGGAAAACTGTTAGATTCCTCGCGTTTTGTGAGTGTGTTTATAGTGTCTGTGTGGCCTTGGCTACTGGTAGATGCTTTTCTTTCTGAGAGATGTGCGTCTAATCTATTTCTCGAAGTAAAAGATCGCTTCACAGATGACGTCTGTCGGTTCGTCAGGTGTCATACCAAGTCAGTGGTACCCACAGTCACAAATGTTGCATGAAAAATTCACTGCTACGTAATCATAAATTTTACCTTCATATTCAGTCTTCTTGGTAGTGCCGCGGCGTTGAAAGAAAAGTTCTTCTGTCTTCAACTGTGTCACTGGAACCGCTGAAATGAAAATTTCTATACTACTTATAATCTATGTTGTAATTTGTTTTAGTTCTTGCCACACAGCAGGTCGTTGAGATAACGGTACGTTATATGTCTTGTGGTAGAAGATCTTGTGAGGCTTAACTACAATCTTGTACACATACGTGTTGATAACTATTAATCGTTTGGCAAAAACTTGTAAATATTTGGATAGTACTTCCTGTAGTTTCATACGTTCATGTACACTGAGAGCTGTAGCTTCATTTATCTTATGATCAATCAATGTTTTCAAGTCCATTAGCTCTGTGTCAGATGAGTGTGTGTGCGTGTCTTGAATGTCTTTGTCAAGTATTAACTGAACCTTGTACCCTGTACAGTGTTTGTCATGCTTTAGAGTTCTCCTGTCCAAATCAATAATAATTACACTGCCTTTATCATTTAAAACACATTTACCTTTGGAGAAGTCTATAATGCAGTCCTCGCTCATAATATCTAATCCTAATATGCAATTTGTCACAAGGTTTTGTACAACCAGGAATGGCCATTGTACGGTTCCATTACCTATTTTAATGTTTACAAAAACTTGCTTCTTAACCCTACATGACTTATTACCTAGAGCAGTAGTTATTTTATAGTTTTGGGCGGGAAACTCAGGCACAGGCTCCAATTCACACATCTTTTTATAGAAATTAAAAGACAAAACGCTCACAGCTGCACATGTATCTAAGATAATAGTAGTTGGAATCCCACCTACTACACCAGTAGTAGATGCTAAAACAATTTCATTTGTGTTTGAACGACATTGTGTACTGTCTTGCAAAAGTTCATCTGATATATTGTCATTGTGGTTGTATCTTATAAATAAAACAGGTAGTTTTTGTTTAGAATTATTAGGCATATCAATATTTTGTTGTTCAATGGTGGTGTCAAATAACTGATTAACATTGAAGTCGCCCCCCAAGAATTCTTCAGCCACGACCCGGGGCATAGAAGTGACTGTTTCTAGTTTGTTGGATTAGCATTTTTATTAGGTACTGACACAGATTGAGGTTGTGTATCAGGTGTCACTTCTATTATATTCACATTCGGATATTGCCTGTTGTGATCTCCAAACTTTTGCAGTTGTTGTTGCTGTTGCGCATTATGACTTACCTGTCGGTCGTAAAGTATGCTCCAATTTTGTCCTGGTGGCTGTTGTGGTATAGCAGTGTTTGAATGAAAGTATTGATCGCTACGAGTCCAGCCTTGATGCTGTCTTGGCTCGTAGTTATTATTATTTCTATTTCCGTTTGTGTTTTTGTTGTTACATTTGTATCCGTTGTTACCGTTGTTGTTATTACCGCGGTGCCTTTTGTATTGATTGCTGCATGAAGTGTTATTACTGTTGTAACTGTTGTTTGTATTGGAATACGCATGTTGATTTTGATTTCCGTATTGAGACGGCGTGTGAGTTTGCTGTTTTTGCTGTACCGCGTATCCAACTGTCGGCGCGCCAGAATTGAGTTGGCAAGCCTGCATGTTTTGCATACCACTAGTATAAACATTGTGGCTGCTGTTTTGCCGCGCGAAGCGCTGATCTTCTAATAACATGTCAACCGAATCTAAAGCTGTTAAAAAATAATCTGGATCGTCATCCGCAATATGTAATGTTGAAAGGCAATTTGGCCTTCAACGCACGGAGTATATCACGTGTTGCGACTGGTTCGTCCAAAAAATGTCCCATGTTCTAGTATTTTTCAAAATATCTGCGTAAGTTACCATTTTTACTGTTAAAAGTTTCAGGTTCTAAAATTTGTCTTCTGAGTCGCTACTGTACGTGGTACATACGTCAGCTTGACTGTATGCCCAGACAGCTGCACCGCCTTGGATGTAACCGACAATATATGAAATCTTTTTCCGGTCACTCCAAGTGCGTAGAAATGCGTTACTAAAAGATTTAAGAAAAATCACCGGATGAATGGTTCGTTTTTCTGGGATAAAAGTCTGAAATTGCCTGTGTTTTATTAAGCTTTCTTCTTCCTTTGCATTATGATATGGATTTGTTCCACTGTAATTACTGTAATGTTCAGATGGCGAGTAATTACGATAATGTTGCTGTGGTTTACCATGATAATAGCTTGTGTTTGTGTTTGCACGTCGTGGTATGTGTTGTTGTCGTGGTGTGTTTTGTTCTTGTGTGTTTGTCGTCTGCGGTATGTGTGCGTCATACTCGAATGTATATTGGTTTCTGAACTGTACATTTTGACTGATATTTTCATTACATTCAAACTGTGGTAGATCGGTGAATTGTCTCATGGGTGCAGTGACAGACTGTACTGCGTCACTAATCAGCTGTTTGTCATTAGTGATGTATTCCGCTACGGAGTCGTGCACAATTGTTGGTAAATTTTCACGTATGCATCTATCAAAATGTTTGTCTTTGCTCTCTTTATTAATATTTTGAAAATGAGCTGTGGCATCAGATTGTAATCGGTCAGTCAGTTGTTGTTCAACATCGCCAAATTTATTCTGCACGTCAGTAATTCGTTTTTCAAGGTTGTCATGTACTGAAGGATATGTTTGAATTTGTTCAGTAAGAGCGTCACACGTGACATTAAGGTTTTTTACTTGTGTCTGTAAAAGTGCTACGTCATTTGTAGTCTTTTCTTGTCTCGTATTAAGCTTGGAAAATTTCGTACTGAGTTCAGTCATCTGTTTGGTCAGTGTGGCGTCTATAAGTTCCACACGTTTACATAAAGTGTCATTACATGCCTTGATTGCTATGAGGTCAGATTTAATTTCGTCATTTTGTGTCTTTAACTGTTCATTTTGTGTCTTTAAGGTTGCCATATTTTCTGCGTTTTGTTTCATTAGCATTTGTAACATGTTGGCAATGTTTACTGTTTGCAAGGTCTCTGCCCCCGCCGCGTCATTAGACGTGACATCATGTATTAACATGGGCTCTGACTGAGACTTTGAAATTTTTGTGGGGGACGCCCTATTGTCAAAATTTCCGTTAACACTTGCGTCAATATTTGATGAATCGTCACTACCGGTTGCTGTCGTAAAGTACTTTTCTAACATTTGTCTCTCTTCCGAGTCGGATTGCGTCTGAATAGTATGTCTTTGCTGTTCCATTTTTGCGTATTGTTTTCTAGTTATGACCATGCCACACGTAAGATATACTTCGAGAAAATAAAGTTTGACACTGGTTTTAAAATAAAATGCAGTTGAACATGAATCACTCGTAGCAACAATGGCTGTTTGTTAATTTAAAAATGTAAACTGAATATGGGATTATTGTTAATGGCTGCTGGCCATGTTACAACGTATCGTACAGAAGTCGGCCATATTGTATACTCGTGTATAGGTATTGTTGCAGAAGTTATCGTTTAAGAAAAAGCACTGAGAATGTAATTTATCACTGAAAACTGCTACGCGGGAAAGAAATACTACAGAATCTACTAATACACTGAATTATGCGCCTGGTCAAGCCTGCCAATGCAAAGATGCTGCGTCTTACCTTATTTTGCTGGAAGCTTCATTGCGTCTTCCCGCAAAATTTTAGAATTGGAAAATATCTTCAGGTTTTTGTTATTTCTCATACATTCACGTCCAGGTCTAGAAAGTTGATTTTTCACATGAAACAAAGAGAACAATGTAACAAATGACAAAATAACAAGTCCGACACGCAGTCGCCAATATAAAATAAATAAAATATTAATTATTGTATATGTATGATAGTGATTGGTTGTAATTAATATTTGCTTATCTGGAACGTGGACGTATAATTATTTGGTATCAGACGCTTGACAATGGCTTTTTCGTAAATGCAATGTTATTCGTAGTTGACCGTGAAATGTGATTCAAATAATCGGACTTCGTATTTAAATCGTTTCCAAAGACTGTTGCGGTAGGTGCGGACTCAAAATCTAAATCTCAATATTAGAATAATTTGCCAGCCATGTCAATACGTCATACAGAGGTGACTGTCTACTAAACATAAAAAGGTTTACACAGTTAGTTAAATCAGATATATTCAACGAATAAGCCTGCAGTTAAATAATTCTACTTACTTTCATAAATATAAATTCTTTACAGAACCGAGTGCCTAGTAAGACTGCAACTCGCAGTGTTCTAATATAACATCACATATGGCGGTGTGCCAGTTAATATAATATACGTGCTTCCCGCACCAGTTGTTCTGCAAGACCTCCCCCTTCTTAATGAAACATAAGAGTGTCCTAATTGTATTTTGTTTTATCAGCGACATAGCGCTGCAGTTCTGTGCCATAGGCTTTATTTATTTGTCAGAGATTAATTATTTAATTAAGATTTCGCGTTTCCGATGAAACTCACGCACGGCATGCAAATGTGCTTTATAAAGTTCTTGTCTGATATTACATACTATGATTATTTGCGAGATTAAAACTGTTACTGTGATCATTTGTAGGTCTGTTCACCTATCTTCTGAGCTGTGTCTGTTTATGTTGGTTTGGACGATGAGTTTACGCAAGCTACATCTTAGCCTGCGCGCCTGCCATCACTGCCGGAAACAAGGCGAGACCCTTCGGTAATGTTTCAAAATCTGAAGCTTTGAAAAGTATGGTTACACTTTCGTGGATGCCGAGTTACCCAAATATTGCCTATGACGACTAGATTCTGATGTACGGACGGGGCCAGCAACGATTGTAAGCAGTGGCGGCTCGTGAGTGTACATCCTGGGTGTTCACAAATTTTTAGCTTCATTTTAATGTGGGAGTGTGAAATTACTGGCATCTGATGCATAATATATTTATACAACTATAGCCACTGCCAATAAAAAAAGTAACAGTAATAATAATAATATACATAACTAGTCTGAAAAAAGAAAACTGTTTTTGTGGAATTTTATTTAGAAATCTTACGCGTTATCATCCGAGTGGCGTCGTCGTCTTGTCGCATCATTTCAATGGATTCCGTATCCATCATCTTCACCTGAAGATGACGGGCACGGAATCTACCGAAACGTTGCAACAAGACGATGACGCCACTCGGCTGATAACCGGAAATGATTCCATCTCGAAAATAGGCCGATAAAGTCTGCAATCACATATGGATTTTGTACATAATTAAGTACCGAAATGATTTCATATCTAAAATAGGCCGATGAAGCCTGCAATCACATAAGGATTTTGTACATAATTAAATACAGTTTAGGGGAAGAACGAAATAATCCTTCACCTTTTACCAGTTTTCCATTATTATGTAAGTGGGAGATTTTGGTTTTTTTTTTTTTTAATTTTTCGACAAATGTACAAGGTTCCTAACAGGTATTAGTTAACGAACTAACTTCCGGGCTGAAAATCAGATATTCATACGTTGTACACACAAAACAACTTACGCTTGTTATACACTTCTTTGTTAAATGTTCGCTTGAAGTCATGCTTAGTCGATTTCGTCACTTTTACAGTCAACAGATGTGGTCTGGTCTGGAGGCCCTAATTCCTTTGTGACTGACTTTTCCTGGTGATTTTCTTTTCTGTTAGCACTTGAAACAGATTCAACAGAATTGATTTTGACACTGTACATGAAATCTGATTCCTGCACAGTAAACAACCAACTCCAAACACAAACTGCCGTTTGTGGAAATGATTAAATTCAAATAGTGTTGTGTATCAACTTGTTCAGTTGACTAGAACACAAATGAGGCGCTGAGAACCATAACGGTCAAAAGCACACTGTCGTCGATCCCACATTTAAATGAATATCAGACAAACCAATGAGACAGCTTTTGGCGAATGTCCATATACACGATATGGAGCTGCAGCACAGGTGAACCTGAACCATCATAAAAACAACATGTCAGAAGCATGAATGAATACTAGTGTCTCACAATCGACGATTATATGTTTTATGATTCTCAGCACCTCAAATGAACTACCGTATGATAAAATCCAAAATTTAATATACTATGTCTCATTCAGAATCCCACAAAATAGCTTTTTTATATCAGTGCAATCTGTAACATTTAGTGATGCCCAATCTAATTTTACTATATAGTGAGTGAATTTACATATCTGAAGAGTGTGCTACTATCTAGCGGGATTTATGCCAAGCAAATGGGGATAAAATTCTGCTGCAGTGTGCTACCAGCCGGTGGCTTTGATGTTAACTTGTAGCTGAGGGGTAAGGGCCATCTGTGCGCGCTGTGAACAGTGCACATTGTTTATCAAATCCGTATTCGTTTGGCCTGTAAGGCAATCACGTCACGCCAGTTGTGCATGCACAGAAGCTCCTTAAAACGTGCACAACTGTAGATATGCTCGAGACTGATGCCAAGTTCCATGGAGTCTAGAGGAGCAGCAATGTAGCATAGCGCGGTAGATTCAGTATCGTCTATTTCAGATTACCGGATCTACATTACGTTTAATAGCGTTTAAAGATAAATGACCAATAAATCCGCAAGGTGACAAAAGTTAGTATGTTCACGTGCTGTTGTGCCCTTTCACTGCAGCCGCCAGTGATTGTAAGCATATTCAACGGCTTTCTCTGAACTAGGAAGAAGTGTTCAACTGAAGCTTTGAGAGGCATTCTCAGATGGCACACACTGTAGCGCACTGCTTACGAAGCACAGATTCAATTCCTTGAGTGGCTCACAACGTTAACGACAAATAAAAAGTCATCAGTCTCTAAAACATTAGTTTAATTTATTCGCTTCATACATAATTAACATTGAAGTCGATACATGGAACTACTATGACCAAGTTTTTATTTTTCTTATTCTGGTGCCGGTATGAACCGTCACCACCCCAACTGAGAAAGATCGTCACTTAAAAACACAATTTTAAACTTCAGCACTTAATCACTGTAGCAGTATTTCATGATAAATAAATGTATAATTACATTAAAGAAATAATAACTACGTAAATTACTAGTGATAATAACAATGTGACTGTGTGAGATGTTAAATACAAGTTGCCAGTTGCGACAGGAATTACGGAGAAAGGAGGAAGGGCGTGACAGCAATCGTTGACGGTCTATTGTTATGAACCGTGCCCGAAATTTGGGGAAATCCAAATCATGAGTGAGCTATACAAAAAAAAGAGAAACAAAAATTTCCATCGCCAGCTCCTTTCTTTGCTTGACTGAAACCAGTGCTTGATCTATGTGGTTGATGGCAATTTTAGCGAACGCATTGAACATCATGGCGAAAATTGACGAATTAATATACTTTTTTTATATCTTCTCCCTCACTTTTCTTGTGAAGTAGAATAATTATAGAATCGTTTCATTCATTGCCCTTGTGCATTTCACAGCTGAAAATTACTTAAAAAATGTCAGATATCTCGCGATTACACATGGGTACCTTCCATACCCTTTTTTCACTAGTCGCAAGAACTTCACTGTAGTAAGCTTCTCTGTTTGGGCAACAAGCTTTTTACGAATAATTTAGATTACACAATTCAGTTTCCTGATTTACAAAAACCTGCAGATTCCATAGGCCATAAAAATATTTTTACCATTTGTGCCACCTAGTAGACCACGTTACATGCTTTCCTAAATATTCAGGAAACGGTCTCTCGATGTGTCGCCAGCATTTATTCAGTTTATAAGCTACCTACCTTCTGTTTAAGTTCGGTTACATACAAATATTTACCCATGGCCTCTTCCACATAAAGTTTTAGGCCCATGAAATGGTTTTATAACGCTATCTAACTACAACTTTAAAAGGCATAGAACGTATTGAAGGATAGCTACAAATTACTTTGTTTAATGAAACAGTAGTGAGTATGAATGGACACGAGAATGAATTATGTAATCGTAATATCTTGCAATGGGTGCATAAACTGATTTTAAGAGCGTGTAGGTAGCCCATCCTGTAGGCAAATTACATTCCATGAACATACATGGCTGTCTGTGAACCTAAATTTCTCTATTTAGAACTCTGAAATGTAAAGAAACATAGCAACCACGTCGTACATAAAATGTTGTGTCGTCAACTCTCTCTGCATCTCCAGAGGCTTACCTTCTGACGTAAAACCATGCAACGAAATAGCCAAAGCATGCTGTTGATTTCCAGAAACCTACTTATTGATTATAATAGTGGTTGAAGAGTAGTTGCCCTAGTGCAGATAGTGTGTCTGAAAAATTACGTGCCGTAATTCGATGCAGGTTGCAAAATGCACACACTATCATAAAAATAATATAATTTTTGAACAGTAAAATTGGATACGAATAAACTTCATAAACACTGATTATCGTGACTATTATTTCATCTGAAGCATAGTTATTGCTACAGTAAAACATACGCGGATTATAATAGATTGTCATAAAAGAAAGAATTCAACAACTAGAAATCCATACGGATTACAAAATGCTCATACCTTCACTAGTCTAGGATGAGATGAATTCTTTGGCTCTAGTATTGGGATGGAATAATACAAACCTGATTCTAATTCATGCATCGGAAAGCGACGACCTCATCGGACAACGAAAGTTACTTTTGAACATCGATAAATTTTCGTTACAGATCTGTATATATTGTAAAGAATGTTACAATAAGTTTCACAATGCATGCTAAAATGTCAATAAACATTCATATTATGCCCTTCTGTTGGCGACACTGGATCCTAATAACGAAAATGATTTCTACCTCTTTATACGGCTCCCTCACTTAATGATGGGTAGGCTAGGTCAACCGCTCGCCGGAGTGCTTCACTTCAGATATCTCTTCTAAGTTCATCAAAGATAACGATATTTGCACTCATCGACTGCATAGCACCGAAGCATCTTTGCTACTGCGCAGTATTTGAAAACGCCGAAGTAACAGATATGAAAGTTGTCTTTATGACCGGCAGCTATCATGTTATGTACTTTTCACATTTCCTCACCGCATTCTCAGACCTTGCATTCCAGAAACTTACATTATTCAGTTCAGAATTCTCATGTAGGTTTTATTTTCGTCATTAATTATGGCGTTTGACCTTCTTTTGGCGACACTGGATCTTAATAAGAAAATGATTACTACCTCTTTTCACGGCTCCCTAGTTAATGATGGGTAGGCGCACTGTTGTTCTGTGAATTTAGATCTATTAAAATTGGAGTTAAATGATATAATGGAGGCCAGTTTGTAGTATTTAATTAAATCATCCTTATTTGCTTCTTCAAAATTCTCATAAACGTTGCACATATTAATTTATCTACTAACAGTGGCAAACGACGTCTTTCTAGTCTGTTCAACTTGAGAGTGTTTTAATTTATTACGCCTCTTTCGATAACGAATGAAGCCGACGTTGACATCTGAGATACAAATGTTCGAGGAGGCTCCTAACTAGCAGCAAAACAAATAAATGCGGAAAAATGTAAAAGTTATCGTAAATCACGAATACTAACAGGTCAGTTTACACCACATCAACAGTATGAGAATTTAAGAGATCCTATGAGCATGTAAATTTCTGAAAAAAGAATTCAGTTCCATTAAAACGTTTCATAAAAGAACTAGTTACAATGAAAATACTTTTGTTGCCTGTTGAAACTGTTTCTGCAAAAGCAGGTTTTCTTTTATAACACAATCTGTCATCTGTATGCAGTTAGGTCTTTGTAGAATTAGGTGCAGATCAGTATCGAATTTTCTTTAATTCCTCTCCTTTAGTTCCTCTCTTTAGTCCCTCTCCTAGCATCCAGAAACAACCCTGCAGGTAATAAAAAATGAGAAAAAGCGGGTATGTTGGGAAACAGTTTCCTTTTTTCTTTTCGAAAACACCATAAATTCGTTGACTGCTGATTCAAGCAGTAAATGTTTATTTTACAAGTTTATTCACTTTTGTTTATCTTCTTCAAATACTACATTAATTCTGAAAATTGTTCCTGCATCTGGATTAATTAAATCAATACTATGTTATATGAATATATAGCCTATCGACATCAGTTTTGCAGATCTCTGTAAAATTTGATATTTATTACGTATGTCAGTTTGCTGTTAGTATTCTAATTTTTGTCTTAGCTTAGCTTAACGCTTGCCATCATTAACCTGCTGTAGCAAATATGAATAAACATATCGCAGGTTAACTCAGAGAACTAGTGGACCAACATGTCCACTATTATTTGTCCTTTCATATAGGTATCTTTACAGGACACTGTGTGTAAATACTAAATTCATTTATACACTTTATCAGCAACCAATCTCTTGTTAAGTACGATATAATTGATTTATACACTTCATCAGCAACCAATCTCTTGTTAGGTATGATATTTCAATCATTTAGTTACATCGGTGGTGGTATGATTCATCAGTTTACAAACAAACTAAAGAAGCAATTTCCGTTTTCGAATTATTTTGGATAAATCATTTTGAGCTATAGTATGAATTACTGGGAGTTATACGACAGCTAAGCATACAGTAATAGGAACATGCACAAAAATAATTATATTTTAAAAATCATACAATATGTATTAAACAAATAAGAAATGAGCGTCGCTAGTAAAGGTAACTTTTTCTTTTCGTTACCACGTGATCATCGAAACAAGACTGTCGGTGACATGCGTTGGTTTGCTACAAGGATCACGGTGTTAACAGTTCACAGAAATCAGGGTAGAACCACGTAAATACAAGTATCAGAATAGTTTGTACCAAATGACTTTGTGATGGACGTGTTCGCAGTATGAAAGCAACACACTGAAAGTGATTTATCCGTGACTGTACCATGTGCGTTTACTGTACAAAATTCAAAGCTTTGAGACAAACTAATGAACCAAAGGATGTTTCCTGACTTCTTTAAGACCGGCTGGATATATATATATATATATATATATATATATATATATATATATATATATATATATATATATAAACCCTTAATCTAGTGACAAAGACTTCTCAAAGAAAATAATAGTAAGTTTGATTCGGATGCATTTCATTAAAGATGGTTCCCAGTGTATCTCCATAGACTACGAATCTCGGGTTTTCTTTATTGCGATTGTGATAAGATTTTCTATGTTGACCTGAATCAAGTTTTCTTCACTTGCTCTAAACACAGTATTCTCAGAAGGCTTTTATGGAAGATCTGAGAAAAGTTGGCGTCCACGTACATTTTGGTCTCCGAGAATCCTTTCCGGAAACTTCAGTCCTGTATGTAAGACGACATTTGCACTCCTGAAATCTTCTCAAGTTATCGATAGCACCTAGGTAATTTGTTTTTAGGGAATGAATATTTAAGATTACATTTGTAACAACTATCTGTATTTTGAATGGCTCTATAATATTTGTTTACTAAATAAAATAAGTATATACGTATACTTGCTCAAGGAATACTGATTGTTTAGACTTGTATCTAGTTGCAAAAACAGACTGTGATTTCAAAACTCCTAGATTAAAACGCTTCTGCTAATTGATGCCTAGACTGCACTCAAAAATAAAATTTCCCATTACTGCCTTCAATGAAATTTCTACTTACAGGATTTAGTAATGCTGTTCACATGCGCAACGGATGCACGGGCAGCTTGAACGTTAAATAATGTATATTAGTCTGCTGTTCTGCTTCCAAGCTGTTGCTGCACTGTTCTGCAACAAACTAACCTGATGACTGAAGTATTTATAAATAAAAAATAATGCTTTGCGATAAAGAAACGAAAGTCAGATAATTTACGGGATAGCGTCCTTTTTATGTGCTTCTACTACAAAAATCAATAGGAAGCGTGAAAACTCAGACAAACGTAGTTTGCTACGAGACAAATATTTAAATAAAAAGATGAAGACTTTCATTAACCGAGCAAACTTTTGGCTGCTAATCTGTAAAAGAGAGAGCTGAAGCTTCATACATATCTATTCCAAAAGTGAACAAAGTCTAGAAACTATAGAACACTAATTGTACGACACAAATTTTACCACGAAAGCACGCTGAGAGCATAACGTATACTTTCAAGAAGGATGATTATACACTGACTACAACATGCGTTTCAGTATCATTCTATAGCTCGTACTGTCCCGATAAACATGCTAAACGATACTGAAATTTAAGAACCCAGCAACTCAGGTATTCTGTGATAACATTAGGAGCAATGATGATCTTGAAGAAAGGACCAGTCCAAATAATAACAAGTGAAACTGTCATAGCCAGCCGCACGTGATTTTTCTCCAAAACCTACAAATTCTACCAACCAGTATGAAAATACGGTTGCGATGAATAAACGTGAGGAATAGCCAGCCGCACGTGAGTTTTGTCCAAAAAATATAACTTCCACAAACCAATATGGAAATACCGTTGTTACGAATAAACTGGGACAATGACTTAAATGATTGTTTTCGTGTATGTTCAGAGACCTGTACAGCTGCTGTACCTTTTTGAAATAGTGGGTCATGTGCACGCAACATCCTTGACCGTCAGTGATCGATGGTAACTGTCCTGTGTGTGTCTTTACCGCTGCTGGGACACCGGACAACGTCGACCCAAGAGATGGCTCATAAGCAGCAGCAGATGGTGACCTGGGGAGCTTTCCGCAAGCAGCAGGGAAGTGACTTTCTGGCAGTGGCATTGGTAATTATGGTTCAAATGGCTCAGAGCACTATGGGACTCAACTGCTGAGGTTATTAGTCCCCTAGAACTTAGAACTAGTTAAACCTAACTAACCTAAGGACATCACAAACATCCATGCCCGAGAGTTGGTAATTATTGGAGGTCGTTTACCGAGGATGTCTGAGCACTCCGTCCGGCTGATAGTAGCTGGGAGGCAGCGACGTGATCTGTGGAGCTATCACACTCGTTAGAGTTTGTCAGCTGCTCTGTTGTCGGAGGAAGTGAGTCTCCTCATGGAGGAGTTACATACCTATATAGTGGACTACATGATGGAAGTCTTTTGTAACTGGCAGTAATTTCGTGCTTTGCTGGTGTTTCACCCACTGCATCCTGTTTCCTTTTGGGCCTAGTTGGTATTTGTAGTCGTTCCTCTGTGACTGAAGGTGCTCACTTGTACAATCATGTTCAGAAAAACAAAACGCCTTGAACGACTAGAGGTAGGAAATTCATATTCACAGGACATGTACATTAGTATGTTATGCAGAAATAATTAGCACTTGAAACGTGTCGGCCCGTTGGTTCAATGTCAACATCGATATCGCAGCGCAATACCATCTACCAGTAAAATGTGCTTGCGGCTCTCGTTATTGCTATAAAGGTAATGGATCAATGTGACTTAAGCAGACGTGCAGGATGCCTCGCAGACGCATGCGCGAACCGTACCCTCAAATCAGTGAGTTTGAAAGAGGGCATGAGAGAATGTGACGCATCTATTTGTGATATTGCTGCTCGTGTGGCACGAAGTGTTTCGGCAGTACAACGGGTGTGTGCAGAATGGTTCACAGAAGACCGTAGAACACAACGAGGTCGGTTAGATCGCACCACCCAGACCAAACCCCGAGAAGATCGACACCTCATCTGAGTGACATTGCACGACAGACCTGCGTCCTTCTCGGCTGTGGAACAACAGTGAAACAGTGTAAAACAGGGCGGGCCAAACGCTGCACAGTGTGCAGAAGTGCGGAAGTGCTGCACATGTGCGCACGTGTGCGACAGCGAGCGACAGCGACATCTGTCATTAGACATATATCCTAAATGAACGGCGGCGGCTCCACTTCCCTGTTTATGTGGTACAAGCAAGAGCGCAACATACCCAGTCTCGTTTACACCTGGTAACCATAACCTTAACAGAGAAGTACTGAGAAATGGCAAGTACTGTGAAAAAGCAAAGGACGGGAGATCTATGTTCTCAGTCGTTTAAAAATGTCTGGGAAGTGCAATTCTTTTTTGTATCCGTTGGTGAAAACTCACATGTTTGCTGCGCCGCCGAATAATAGGCGGCCAGCGTGAGTTTTCAATTGAAAGACACTACAGTACATGTCACAAAGACGAGTGTAGTGTACTCAACAGTGAAGAATGGCAAGCAAAGTTAAATGTCCTTAAGAAAATGGAGGAGACACATCAACTCAATTATCATTTCTCATGACCAGTGATAAACGTGTTTGGATTTATTCCTTTCATAATTAAAAATTATTGTTTACTAACTGTGCATTATTGCCTCATTCTGCTCCGTGTTACATTATTATCAGGAAAGTTGGTCGTTAAACCGATTGTTCCAATGTATACTTACATTTAGGGATTTTTTTTTAATGTGTGAAGGGCTACGCTCAGCTGAAGTCGATAAAACATAACAATCATTGTCGGTTATTATGCAGATTTCATACGTAACTGATGAAAGATATAGCAGTAATGGTACTGAAATAACAGGTGATCATCGAGAGGTCTGCGGTTATCATTCTGTTCAGAGGTCAGTGAGACAGAAATTATGTGAGTGTAACTGAGGGCACCGAGAATTAGTTATAGGAGACCTTGCATTAGTTTAATGTTATTTGAAATCATGAATCAGGTTCGTTGGAAGTCGCTAAGTGCTCTCTTTCTTAAATACTAGATCAAAAATATTACGCGTATTTACGTGCCATCAGTCAAGCTGCCTTAATAAAAACCCACGGTTGTTAACTGTATTACTTGTCTTACTGGGTTAAACTGTTAACATAAAAGTAGACGTCTCAATGAGTAGACTGTGACAGTATTTTAAATGTTTAATACGCGAAATTCCTTCCCATGGTTGGCTGGCAAGTTCTGGAAAGAGCACTAGAATGCGCCGGTACAGAGTACCCCAGCAAGTGGCCAAAGCGACATCTGTGCGTAGAAACATGCACGACATGAACACTGACGGCTGCGGCGTGCACGCTGTGACCCGGAAGTTGCACATGTGCAGGAGCACCGCACGCGTGCAGAATTTCTGGCCGGCCCTGGTCTAACACAACATACACTATCAGTTGTGACAGTCCGTCGCCGTTTATTACGGTGTCATCCACATCCCCGCCTACCTTTGGCGAATGTGCAGAAACATGCCATTCAGCAATGGCGTATGGAACGACGTCACTGTGGCCAGTCATGGCACCAGACAGTGTTTTCGGACGAATCCAGGTTCTGTTTGTTTGAAAATGACGGCCACAATATGATTCGCCGCAGAGAGGGGGAGCGACATCATAGTGACTGGATTCGCACAATACATACAGTGCCAACTGAAGGCTTGATGATGTGGGGTGCTACGGGATATGCGCACGTGAATGACATCCTGTGACCTGTAGCGATATCCTTTCAGCACAACACCGCAGGCGCCGTTTTTCAACAAGACAATGTACGACCTCATGATGCTGCATGAACACAAGCCTTCTTGGTGTCACAGCATGTCAGCCTTTTGCACTGCCCCGCCAGATCACCAGACTTGTCTCCAATGGAAAATGTGTGGGATATGGCGAAGCGACAGGTGCAGCGCTCTCACCCAATGCCAACCATCACAGATAAACTTTGGAACCCGATGAAAGCAGCATAGATGGTTATACCCCAGGACGCCATGCGCGCCTTATATGCGTCTATGCTATCATGCATAACACAAGTTATCAGTACCCTTGGCGGACCCTGTGGCTATTAGGCAACGAGACACATGCTGAACCGAAGTGATTAAAATGCTAATCATTTCTGCAGAACATACTAATGTACATCCGTGAATATGAATGTCCTATCTCTAGTCGTTCAATGTGCTTTGTTTTTTCTGAACATGAGTGTATTTATCTATCAGATTGTGTCCAACCAATTTTTCTGAACATACATTTGCTATTTGTGGCAAGCGTGGATTATATTTTGATTTTTGTTGCCTACTTCCCACATTACTATGTAGCTTGGCTGTGCTGTGTATGCAAGACTGCCATTTCTGTCAAGACTCACTGCAGCGTACCTTGTCTGGAACGTAATTTATTCAATGCTCACCAGCTTTCTTTAATTCAGTGGTGTTTTTGCATTTTTCAGAATAGCGTTCATGCGCTTACTGTTAAGGTTAACTGTAGGCAACTTCCATTCATTGCTTACCAGCCTTGTTTTGTTTATTAGTGATTCGTATTTTATAGAATAGTATTTCACACTTTCAGTGCTGTAAAACTTGTTTTTCCATTGGTGTTTCGTATTTTATTAGAACAATGTTTAATTCTGCTTATTTTCGTGTGTTACAGAACAGACTAGCCGTTATTTAATGTCTTGAAACCTCCTGGCAGATTAAAACTGTGTGCCGGACCGAGACTCGAACTCGGGGACCTTTGCCTTTCGCGGGCAAGTGCTCTACCATCTTACTTATCGAATCCAGCCGTTAACCCAGAAAGATGCAACATACTATGCTTTAACTGGTCTTGTGGCACTCAGAAAATAATTTTATAATGTAAATTCTTCAAACGTCTGTAGAAAGCTATTTATTTTGCTAAGGCAACCGGCCAGGTGAGTCTAGTAAACCCGCATTACTTGTTATTAATTATTTTCTGAAATAACCGCCTGTGTGATTTTTCCGTTACACGTATTAATAAATTGGCCTCCTACTGTATCGTACCTATTTGCTTAAAAATTTAATTTAATACACTGAAAATTAAAATGTCGAGTTTAAAAAAATGCTAAAAGAAAGACGATGACTGTGGCAATGGAGGAATATTACAATAGCGATGAAATCTGAATACAGTTTTACTCTTATAATATATAAGACAGTACATTAATTATTTAAATACCGTATTGCTATTTGTTTGTTGCAGAATAATTTCAATAAAAGGAAAAGTGTGTTAAAAATTAATATACTTATAGATTGATGTTATTAATCAATAAATATCAGCCACTAATTTTCCTCGCTCAAAATTTGAACTCCCTCATCCAATCATTGGTGACAAATGATACATTTTATACTGTCTTGTGACTGAGAGGCGATCTTTCATAGGACGCTGTACTGTCTTTGTTTTATATTAAATCTTATTTCCCCTCATGCGCCTTCTCAAATCGGTTTTACAGGGGAGTTTATTAAAGCACTTACACTTTGAGTATTTTGAGTTTTCCATTTTCTTCGCATATGGACTTTTTTAGGCAATCATTTAGTACGCATATTACTTTGGTAAAGTATCGGTATAATGGGAGAAGTATTTGCCAAAGCTTCTGGTTCTTCACTATGCTCTTCCTGACAACATATCAAGAGATTCATCTGGAGTTCCTGAGGATTGGTCCTTAGGTTCTGTAGCCTGAGTACGAGTATTGTCAGTTTCGAAATTGTCGGCAACAAGAACCCTACCTGTGGTTTTCACTGTAGCAAAGTGATGCTTATTAAACACAATGGATCATTAGATTCCATCTCATATTCTTTCAACTGGTTAAGCTCTACCAGCAGCAGCTACTCTGAAATAAGCAGTGCTCAATATACAGGGTGTCCCAAAAAGAATGACCTGATTTTAAATAGAATTATTTATTAGGAAGAAGGGCTTAACACCAACAAATTGCAAACTAAATTACTCAGAAGAGACAGAAGTTATAAAAATCCGTCATAAATCTTCAATATGTCCTCCATTGGCTGCACGGACGACATATAGCCGATAGCCGAATTCATCCCAAACTGAGAGTAAGGTGTCTCTTGTCACTGAAGCTACAGAAGCTGATATTCTAGTTTTTAATTCATCAATGTCACGAGGTAAGGGAGGAACGTAAACACATTATTTAACATATCCACACAGGAAGAAATCACATGGTGTTAAGTCAGGGGACCTAGGAGGCTAAGAGTGTAAAGCCTGTCTCGCAGTCCTGTACGCCCTATCCAACGTTGAGGCACATTGGCATTGAGGAAACTGCGCACGTTATTGTGCCAGGGCGGTGGTGCTCCCTCTTGCTGATAGATGGAATTGTCAAAGTCAAGTTGCGGGAATAACCAGTTCTGTAGCACTGCAAGATATGATTGTCCTGTTACGGTTTCTACCTCAAAAAAGTAGGTCCATAAACCTTGCTTTGCGAAACAGCACAAAAAAATTCACTTTTGGTGAATCACGTTCGTGTTCAATTGTTTCATGGGGTTTCGAGCCCCCATATATGCACATTATGACGGTGAACCTTACCACTAATATGGAAAGTTGCCTCATCGCTGAATATCAAACATGACATAAAAGTGTCATCTTCCATGTCCTCTAGAATAGCATTGCTAAAGTCCACTCGAAGAGCTTGTACCAGTTATAATAGGTATGGTTTGAGGGCTAAACGACGCCGTAACACACGCCACACTTGTCATGCGCGGTACCGGAAGGTCTCGGCTAGCACGACGCGTAGACTTGCGGGGGCTCCGCTCAAATTCTCGTCGGATTTGTTCCACTGTTTGTTCAGGAACGCGTAGCCGGAGAGGACTTTTGCCTTTACAGAGGCACCTTGTTTCTTCAAACTGTTTATACCACCGTCGAATGTTCTTTGGTGATGGTGGTTTAGCACAATATCGAAGATGAAACGCCCGCTGAACTGCGATCACTGATTGAGTACGACTAAATTCAATAATACAGTAAGCCTTCTGTTACGCGGACGCCACATAGCGTGAGACTGGCTGCACGCTCCAGGTCAGCACTCGTAGCGACATCTAGCGGATTTTTTTCTGAGACTCTAGACCATGCCGATTACATCTAACGCCTAGTGACATTTGTCTCAATATTATTACAAGTTAAAATCGGGTCATACTTTTTGGGACACCCTGTAAAACGAGATGGTGAACTTGTCCCAGTCGTCGATGTTAAACGTGATTTTTGGGGTAGGGTGATCGTAAAACACGAATAAATAGCGACACTTTAGTCAGTGTAATAGTGAATTAATAAAATATATTACGTTGCTGTACATCCGATTACGTTGAAGTCTTGAAAATTATATACATATGAAGCAGTGTATACGACAGTATTCGTACATACATTGACCTGATGGAAGCGGTTTCAATGTACGACTTTTAGAGCCTCACTGTGTGAAATGTTGGAAGGATCACTGCGATGATGCTATCTAGAAGTATGAATTTCGTCTGCCTGAGTGGTCATCTAACCCCGTTCTTCAGCTTGTCCCTTTAATCCCAACATCTAAGTTAGATGACGATCAGTTTGGCTCTAGGAAAGGTTCAAATGGCTCTGAGCACTATGGGACTTACGATCGGAGGTCATCAGTCCCCTAGAATTAGAACTACCTAAACCTAACTAACCTAAGGACATCAAACACATCCATGCCCGAGGCAGGATTCGAACCTGCGACCGTAGCAGTCGCGCGGTTCCGGACTGAAGCGCCTAGAGCCGCTCGGCCACCGCGGCCGGCTCTAGGAAAGGCAAACGCACAAGAGAGGCAGGTCTGACGTTGCGGACGAAAATGAAAGTAAGAGACGTTCGTAGAACTTGTCGAGCTGTAAAAAGCGTTCAATAATTTAAAATGATGAAAAATGTTCGAAATTCTGACAAAAATAGGGAATGTACAATACGCACAAGAACCAAGAGAGAACAAGAGCAGAAGACCGAGAACGAAGTGAACAGATTAAAAAGGATATATATTCTTTCACCCCTGCTGTTACATCTAAACATCGAAGAAGCGATAACGGAAATAAGAGAAAAGTTCAGGAGTTCAAAAGTTCAAGAAGAATTACAAAAAATGGTTCAAATGGCTCTGAGCACTATGGGACTTAACTTCGAGGTCATCAGTCCCCTAGAACTTAGAACTACTTAAACCTAACTAACCTAAGAACATCACACACATCCATGCCCGAGGCAGGATTCGAACCTGCGACCGTAGCGGTCTCGCGGTTCCAGACTGTAGCGCCTTTAACCGCTTGGCCACTCCGGCCGGCAAGAAGAATTACAGAATCTTTTGAATGGAATGAACAGTCTAACGAGTAAAGAATATGTACTGAAACTAAATCGAAGAAAGACGGAAGTAATGATAAGTAGCAGACATGACAATAGCGAGAGGTAGCAAAATGATCCATGCTGAATGGAAGAAGGACATAAAAAGCACACTAGCACTGGCAAAAAGGGCGTTCCCGGCCATAAGAAGTCTACTAGTATCAAGATAGGCCTTAATCTGAGTAAGAAATTTCTGAGAATGCACGTTTGGAACACAGCATCGTATGGTAGTGAAACAATGACTGCAGGAAAACTGGAAATGAAGAGATTCGGAGCATTAGACATGTCGTGCTACAGAAGCGTCCTCTTTTAGAATACTACTGCGCGGTGCGGGAACCTTACCAGGTAGGACTGACGGAGTACACCGAAAAAGTTCAGAGAAAGGCAGCACGTTTTGTATAATCGCAAAATATGGGAGAGAGTGTAACAGAAATGATACAGGATTTGGACTGGAAATCATTAAAAGAAAGGCGTTTTTCGTTGCGACGGAATCTTCTCACGAAATTCCAATCACCAACGTTCTCCTCCGAATGCGAAAATATTTTGTTGACACCGACCTACATAGGGCGGAACGATCACCACGATAAAATAAGGGAAATCTGAGCTCGTACGGAAAGATATAGGTGTTTATTCTTTCCGCGCGCTATACAAGATTGGAATAATAGAGAATTGTGAAGGTGGTTCGATGAACCCTCTGCCAGGCACTTAAATGTGATTTGAAGAGTATCCATGTAGATGTAGATGTAGAAGAATGTTAAAAATTAGATGGACTGATAAGGTGAGGAATGAGGAGGCTCTGCGCAGAATCGGAAAGGAATATATGGAAAATACTGACCAGAAGAAGGAACAGAATAATACATCCGTTAAGACATCAGGGAATAGCTTCCATGGTACTAGAGGGCGCTGTAGAAGGTAAAAACTGGAGAGGAAGGCGGAGATTGGAATATGTTCCGCAAATAATTGGAGACGTAGGTTGAAAGTGCTGTTCCGAGATGAACCGGTTGGTACAGGAGAGGAATTCGTGGCGGGCTGCATAAAACCATCCGCGCGGGGTAGCCGCGCGGTTTGGGGCGCCTTGTCACGGTCCGAACGGCTCCCCCCGTCTGGGGTTCGAGTCCTCCTTCGGGCATGTGTAAGTTAGTTTAAATTAGATTAAGTAGTGTGTAAGCTTAGGGTCCGATGACCTAAATAGTTTGGTCCCATAAGATCTTACCACTAATTTACAATTTTTTTTTTTTTTGCATCAGACCATCCAGAAGACAGATGATTAAAAAAACGTCATCGTTATAAAACGCCCCGTCCTCAAAGCTGTGAGGATGGGGCGTGAGTCGTGCTTGGGTCGCTCAATTGGTAGAGCACTTGCCCGCGAAAGCCAGAGGTCCCGAGTTCGAGTTTCGGTCCGGCACACAGTTTTAATCTGCCAGGAAGTTTCATATCAGCGCACACTCCGCTGTAGAGTGAAAATTTCATTCTAGTCATCGTTATAGTTTGAGGAAATTACTAGCCGGCAAGCACTGTATACCATTGTTATCATGAAAGGTTACGGAACATAACGGCTACTTTGCAACACATCTCCTAGCACTACGCGACGCCTAATCCGAAATATTGTAAGTTGTCTCGATGGAAGCCACCAGACGTTCGTCGCTCTCGAAGTCACGAGTGGCAGCAGGAAGGCACGCCGCCAAGTTTCCTCTGGCAAGCTCGTTGGCGTCATCACAGCCTGCAGCTGCCGAACTTGTGGCGGTTTTCCGGAAGCCCTGTGCTCCGCTAATTACGAACAGCGCGGGCGGCGAACAGACCTCGGCGCTTGACAGGTATCGTTCAGGGCGCGGAAGAAACCAGACTCCACTTGAGCTCGTAATAGCTCCAAGTTTCTCTAAATGAATACTGTCTGTACCATTTTCGATATATACGCAATATTTTTCGTAATTGAAATCTCACATATAATTATAAGTGAGACGCCAATTTTTTCTAAGTACCGAGAAATTTTATGAACCAGAGCGACTCTTGATATGGGTGAGTCTTGTATCCTATTTTGCTCAAACGTCCAGAGACATCGTTGTCACTTGTCAGCTAAGCCACATGTTAATAGAGTTTTTCGTAGGTCATTGTCTACAGCTGTTGAATAAATTGGAAACAGCATATTTTTATGGTTATTCTCTGCGGGTTTAGTTTGCTACAGTCATCTTCAAGGAGAAAAACATTGTACATCAATAGACCGACCGTAAATTTTCGTCATATATGAAAAATAACTCATCGGCTAGACTGCTCACTTTTAATTATTATGGTGGCCTTAAATAAGGTCTAACTTATCACAATTCCTCGATATCGCCTCCAATATCTGTATATGATACATAACTAAATGGTTCAAATGGCTCTGAGCACTATGGGACTCAACTGCTGAGGTCATTAGTCCCCTAGAACTTAGAACTAGTTAAACCTAACTAACCTAAGGACATCACAAACATCCATGCCCGAGGCAGGATTCGAACCTGCGACCGTAGCGGTCTTGCGGTTCCAGACTGCAGCGCCTTTAACCGCACGGCCACTTCGGCCGGCGATACATAACTGACGTACTATTGTTTGATCACGTTACCCTCTCCTCCCGAAATTTAGCCTTGTTACTCAGTGACCAAAAGCTTTCTTTACTTTATCGACTCATTGACTCCTCTAATTCTAAACATTTATCCTAAAATATAGTATTCCTACTCCAACAACACAGATTAGCCTTCCCATTAACATCGTATTTCCCGGTTATTAAAATAAGCTAATCGCTTAGTTCTTGAAATAATGTGCTTTCCCTTTACTTCTCACTGAAAACATACACAACATATTCAGCACTTTCAGTATTGTCACCATCAGTCTCGTTAGACATATTTTATTTCGTTGTCTAGTTTCTCCTGTTTTCTTTAGCGTTTTATTATTTTCAATGTAACCTGAATGTGTTGTCGCTGTGATAAGATATCTACTATAATAGAAGATATTTACATACAATAATGTATCGCATTTGCCACGTACAAATAAGAATCCCAGATATAGCCTGGAATCTGTCTGGTCATAAACAAGATAGGGCTTGAATATCCTAATCTTGACAGGGCAAACAAACAAATAAATTATGATACCGTATAATACAGCGTGCTTAGTCGGAATGCTTCTGGTATTGCCTAATATTACGTTTATCCTACATCTTCTATTTACAACCTGTGAAAACATACAGTACGCCATTAACGCAAACAGATGAGACGCCCCCTATTTGGCAGCGTTCCATACCAAATTGGTAGTTGGTACAACGGAAGTTTTTTCTAACCAAACAGAACTTGTCCAGCCATCTTCGGAGTGAGCCGAGGTGACTAACGCTTCAGCACTTGCTCCGTCCTTTTACACCCGAGGACCGAACCACTGCGTATGCGTCCAAAGATATACAATGAGCCAGAGACGTCGATAAGCGGCAAAGAGGTGTAACATATGCATGGAAATTAAATCTATGGCTGCGCAGTCGTTCCACATGTTGATATCGATGTGTCAAGGAGAGCTGCACCGTCGCGACGTCTTTGTGATTTAATTACAGAAATTGCCGGATTCCATGAATTGTCCAAGCTGAAGCTGCTATCGCTATTGATTAAATTCGTCGCCAGCTGAATTTCAATTGCTTCTTTCACTACTGAGTCCCAGAAAGATGAAGTCGAGGCTAAAATTTCGACATTATCGTACGCCATAGACTACCCAGTGTCAACACAGTTCTCCGTCACCGCAGATTTACTAGGTTGTAAGAGACGAGTGTACCTGCGGTGCTCTGTGTATCTCTCCTGGACTGTACGTGTCGTCTGTCAAAAAATGTTCAAATGTGTGTGAAATCTTATGGGACTTAACTGCTAAGGTCATCAGTCCCTAAGCTTACACACTACTTAACCTAAATTATCCTAAGGACAAACACACACACCCATGACCGAGGGAGGACTCGGACCTCCGCCGGGACCAGCCGCACAGTCCATGACTGCAGCGCCTCAGACCGCGCCGCTAATCCCGCGCGGCTGTCGTCAGTCTGTGTATTGACACTGTGCACTCTATGGTGTGCGATAATGTCGAAATTTCAGCCTCGACTTCATCTTTCTGGAACTCAGTAGTGAAAGAAGCAATTGAAATTCAGCTGGCGACGAATTTAATTTATAGAGATAGCAGCTTCAGCTTGGACAATTCATGCAATCCGGCAATTTCTGTAATTAAATCACAACGACGTAGCGACGGTGCAGCTTTCCTTGACACATCGATATCAATGTGTGGAACGACTGCGCAGCCATAGATTTAATTTCAATGCATATGTTACACATCTTTGCCGCCTATCAACGTCTCTGGCTCCTTGTGTATCTTTGGCTGCATACATTGTTTCGGTCTTCGGGTGTAAAAGGACGGAGCAAGGCTGCAGCGTTAGTCACCTCGGGTCACTCTGAAGATGGCTGGTCGGTATGCAGCCGAAATATTAGAAGAAGAAGCTGAATTTATACGGCTGCACGCTCAACATTTTATGGAACAGTCTTTACGCTGTGAAAACATGAAGATGCACGAAAAGTACTTGTGTTTGCGTCGCGTACTCTGGTATCCCAGTACTTGTTTGCTGATTACACTATACACCTGACATATCAGTGGGTACTGTACAATTCTCCACAAGTTAGTAACTCTCCCCATTAGACTGTAAAATAACCGACGGAGCGTCTGCATAAAGCTTTCCACCCGACACCAAACCACGAGAGCGCAGTTCGGTTCTGGGAACAGTCAGTGTTTTCCAGGACGCAAAACGGTTTCATTGATAATATATCGTTGTTGACGTACATCATTGTCACAGACAAAGGGTCTTATGGTTTGATAGACAAGTATTTTCAACAGTAAGCCGCGTGGAATGGCCACGCGGTTTGAGGCGTCATGTCACGGATTGCGTGGCCCCTCCCGCCGGAGGTTCGAGTCCTCCCTCGGGCATGTGTGTGTGTGTTGTTGTTAGCATAAGTTAGTTTAATTAGTGTGTAGGTCTAGGTATTGATGACCTCAGCAGTTTGGTCCCTTAAGAATTCACACACGCACACACACACACACATACATACCCACACCACACACAGTCAACAGTAAACAATTATGTCGTTAGAGGGAAATGTTTCTTATTATCACTTTCAAGTACGGAAACCAATGTGCCTGACGTAATTTGATTAAAGAGATGAATCGCAATGTAATTTATCTAGTAGATTTACGGTCTTAACCCCAGATATTTCAGCTTCCTGTACAACCACACACATTACTAGCAATACGGCATTTTCCTTTTTTCATTCTTCTGTGGAGCAGAAGTAATAGTAACAAAGGACATTCCTTGCTTCCTTCGGAGAGGAGCAGCATGAACTTTGATTTAAACCGCGAGGAAATTAGGTTTACGACGTACTTTTATAGCCTTTCATTCTTGTTGGAAAGGAAGGACGTAAAATGCTCCGTCTGCACGACCCAAGTCTCTATACCAGCGACCAAGACGTCTTCCTCGATTCAGTATCTATCACATTATTTAATTATGGGGTTAGTAACCGACTGTGTAGTCTTTCAGTCTGTTTGGTGGCTTCATTTTAGCACACTCCACCAGCCTCTAACTCATCTACACATTATTTTCACGTGACTGTGTTCGCATTATTCACCTGCTAGTTAGAACTTACTGTACGTTTCGCAACAATCAATTACTTACGATTGTATAAAATATTTAGCGTGTTCAGTCAGGACACATCAATATGGCAAAAGGGGATGCTCTCGTCAGAAAGCCGCCATCATTTTGTGATATTTTCGTTGCTGTTGTTGGATTTAAAACAGTTGTATTTCTTTTGTTGCACTACTTAATACATAATGTTACATGTAATTTCAACGTGAGAACTAATGCAGAATTATACAGGGTGTTACAAAAAGGTACCGCCAAACTTTCAGGAAACATTCCTCACACACAAAGAAAGAAAATATGTTATGTGGACATGTGTCCGGAAACCCTTACTTTCCATGTTAGAGCTCATTTTATTACTTCTCTTCAAATCACATTAATTATGGAATGGAAACACACAGCAACAGAACGTACCTTTGTTACAGGAAATGTTCAAAATGTCCTCCGTTAGCGAGGATACATTCATCCACCCTCCGTCGCATGGAATCCCTGATGCGCTGCTGCAGCCCTGGAGAATGGCATATTGTATCACAGCCGTCTACAATACGAGCACGAAGAGTCTCTACATTTGGTACCGGGGTTGCGTAGACAAGAGCTTTCAAATGCCCCCATAAATGAAAGTCAAGAGGGTTGAGGTCAGGAGAGCGTGGAGGCCATGGAATTCTTCCGCCTCTACCAATCCATCGGTCACCGAATCTGTTGAGAAGCGTACGAACACTTCGACTGAAATGTGCAGAAGCTCCATCATGATAACGTGCTCCATTGAGCGTAGGTGAAAGAACATGGGGCCCAATCAAGACATCACCAACAATGCCTGCCCAAACGTTCACAGAAAATCTGTGTTGATGACGTATTTGCACAATTGCGTGCGGATTCTCGTCAGCCCACACATGTTGATTCTGAAAATTTACAATTTGATCACGTTGGAATGAAGCCTCATCCGTAAAGAGAACATCTGCACTGAAATGAGGATTGACACATTGTTGGATGAACCATTCGTAGAAGTGTACCCGTGGAGGCCAATCAGCTGCTGATAGTGCCTGCACACGCTGTACATGGTACGGAAACAACTGGTTCTCCCGTAGCACTCTCCATTCAGTGATGTGGTCAACGTTACCTTGTACAGCAGCAACTTCTCTGACGCTGACATTAGGGTTATCGTCAACTGCACGAAGAATTGCCTAGTCCATTGCAGGTGTCCTCGTCGTTCTAGGTCTTCCCCAGTCGCGAGTCATAGGCTGGAATGTTCCGTGCTCCCTAAGTCGCCGATCAATTGCTTCGAACGTCTTCCTGTCGGGACACCTTCGTTCTGGAAATCTGTCTCGATACAAACGTACCGCGCCACGGCTATTGCCCCGTGCTAATCCATACACCAAATGGGCATCTGCCAACTCCGAATTTGTAAACATTGCACTGACTGCAAAACCACGTTAGTGAATGAAATGATCGTATGGCATTGTTGGCCGGGAGGCCCCTTGCGGGGAAGTTCGGCCGCCGCATCGCAAGTCCTTTTCAGTTGACGCCACTTCGGCGACTTGCACGTCAATGATGATGATGAACACACAACACCCAGTCATCACGAGGTAGAGAAAATCTCTGACCCCGCCGGGAATCGAACCCGGGACCCTGTGCGCAGGAAGCGAGAACGCTACCGCAAGACCACGAGCTGCGGACACCACGTTAGTGGCTGTTGATGGTACGTACAGATGGGCTTGATGCTAGTACTGTAGAGCAATGAGTCGCATGTCAATACATGCACCGAAGTCAACATTACCTTCCTTCAATTGGGCCAACTGGCGGTGAATCGAGGAAGTACAGTACATACTGACGAAACTAAAATGAGCTCTAACATGGAAATTAAGCGTTTCCGGACACATGTCCACATAACATATTTTCTTCATTTGTGTGTGAGGAATGTTTCCTCAAAGTTTGGCCGTACCTTTTTGTAACACCCTGTATACTGTATTAAGCTTTTTAAAAAAGGACGATGTTGCATAATATTAGGACAAACAGGAAATCTCTGGTTCGTTAACATTAATAAAATTGTATTTCTGTCTGATGTTTATAATTGTTGTCAGATGTAAATGACCTGCAGCTTTTTGAAGATAAATCCGTTGTAATTGCGCGCCAAAAACAAAATAACCAATCAGAGACTGTGCTCGACATCTATTGAGCATCCCAGAGTGACCCAGAGAGCATCCCAGAGTGCCCCAGAGAGCTAAAACACTAAGAAGAATCGCTTCTCGGCTTTTGGCAAGATCAATGTGTAGTATTTGTGGCCCTTAAAAGGGCCGTTTATTGAGAACTGCTTTCAATGATTATATAAAGTACAATCACCCACAATGCGACAATCTTCCAAAGAAGAAGGACCACTAGCCTTCACTCATAAGTGAATACTACAATCGGAATTTATCTTACAACGTCTACGACATGACAAAGACAAACTCCCGTACGGAAAAAGGTAGGAACCCTCACTAGCTATAATAATCTCAGAAACAGGTATAGTACGGTAAGCTAAGATTTCCCGACTTTCAAATGATTCCAAACCGGCTCTACCTGCATTGTTACAAGCAACGAAAGCAACAGTTAGCCATCCGTTACCCAAACTGGAGGAAGAAGAAACTTTCATTAAAGAAAAATTTAACCTCGCACCACAAAATAAAGTAGGTCCATGAATAAGAACAAATTGAGTAGTTTTAGAAACTCCTCTCGTTTCGTTCTTTTTACCCTTAGCAGAGGATGTCGAAGCACCAAGAGTGCCGTCCA
The DNA here is from genome assembly GCF_023898315.1 of Schistocerca nitens. Classification (NCBI taxonomy): domain Eukaryota; kingdom Metazoa; phylum Arthropoda; class Insecta; order Orthoptera; family Acrididae; genus Schistocerca; species Schistocerca nitens. Next base: position 543,044,757 of record NC_064619.1, on the reverse strand, counting down.
CATTGACAAGTGATTTGTGAGTGCTTCCTATGGTTTGCCACAAAAAGTAGCGTTGTCGAAAGATGGTGAAACGTATGAAATGTGTGTTATGTAAATTCGGTGGTTAAGAAATTCCCTGCTGTGAAATGCACAAGACGGTATTGTACGACTGACGATTGAAGGTACGCGAAATAGCTGGCCGTAGGTGGCCAATCGGGACCGACCGCCGTGTCATCCTCTGCCAGTGGCGTCACTGGGGGCGGTATGGAGCGGCCTGAGGTCGGAACGCCGCTCTCCTTGCCGTTGCAGGCTTTCTTGAACTGGGAGCAGCTACTTCTCACCCAAGAAGCTCCGCAGTTGGCATCACGGCGCTAACTGAATTGCACCAGTCGTCCCACCGACGAAAACTCCTTAGTACGAGCAATACAGGGAATCGAATCCGGGTCCTCTGGATAGCAACCAGACTCGTTGACCACTGAGCTCCGGAGGCGGACAGAAGAACTATAGGTTAATGGAATTGCAATAATACGCAATCTTTTAAAAATAGCCCCGCCATAAATGAATCAACTGTCAAAGCAATCATTGTCTTCGTCCAAAAGAAAGCAGCTTAATCTGCTGAGAAAGTAATGGCTACTGTATTCAGGTCTGCAAAAGAGTTAGTCCCTTTCAGCATCTTAGAAAATGTGGAGTGCTATATACAAATGACGAATTCTGCATGTTCTGTATCAGCGGCCGGGCGGGGTGGCCGAGCGGTTCTAGGCGCTACAGTGTGTAACCGCGCGACCGCTACAGTCGCAGGCTCGAATCCTGCCTCTGGCATGGATGTGTGTGATGTCCTTAGGTTAGTTAGGCTTAAGTAGTTCTAAGTTCTAGGGGACATGACCTCAGAAGTCAAGTACCATAGTGCTCAGAGCCATTTGAACCATTTGTATCAGATTGGTGCGAAAACTGCGCGAGAAAAGAATTGTATCGCAAGAGCTGAAAAAAAGTTAGAGTAATACAGTTGTCCACAGAGGTGCTTCAACAGCATGAAAAATTAGAGATTCTAAGCGAGGGCTTGAAAGGTGGCTACACTGAGTCACAGCGCCATAGATTGCGCCAAAGATTATTATTCCGCCGCCTCCACTGGTACAGTAGTAGTTCAGAGGTTGCCGTGGGCAGTACTTGTTGAGAGGATGTCGAAAGCAGTACTAGTTCAGAGGATGTCGAGTGCAGTTGTTGTTCTGTTGGGCGAGAGAGTAGATGCCGTTCGGTTGGTGTAATGTATTGATGGAAGATGTTGCAATGATCACAGTGTATTTTTCGTCAATATATATTCAGGTAAAAAAAACTATTTCACATTTCTTTAATCAACAAAGCACGTGGCTTGTGTTCATGTATTAGACTTGTAATTCTGGCTTCTATGTGCAATTGTGGTATTTCTGGTTTTTCAATTAGTTTATTGTAAATGGTGCTTAAAATATCTTGTCGTATTGAGGAAGAACCGTGCCAGATACATGTACGTTGAGTCACACTACCACACACAGAACAGTTACACTAGTGCTTTGTTGTTTCGTAGCTTTTATAGTTGTAGCGGACTTAATTAATCAATTGTGTTAACGGAAATTTCTTGTCATTCTTTATTGTTATTTTATGCAGTCAGATTGCGTGCTAATACTACTCAGTGCCAACCGGTTATGAAACTTCGTAACCGGACACATAGCTACTAAAATTATTGCATTTTAATTAAGCCCCTATGCAAGCTGATGGAACGCTGATTGTATGCACCAGATTTAGCGTCACATCTTTCGAAATTTTTGGCTGCAGTACAAGATGGGTATTTTGCGAACCTTCCTTTCAGAATAACAATTTAAGAATGCATTTAATTCACTGCAAAGTCACAGATCGAATGCACTGAATTTAAATGTAACTACATTAGGTATATTCATTTATGATCTAAAAAAGTAGCACAGTGTTTCCTAGGGGAGAGTACTAAATTTCTTGGCGCACCAAATTGTTGAGGAGCTCAGTGACGTTCCGTAAAGCAAAATCGTACGGCATTGTAGACTGGGAGACACCGAGGGGAAGGTTCAGCCACCTAATTATAAAGATTCGTCCTATTTCCCGCGCGCGCTGTCACCTTCTCTTCGCGAACTGTAGCAGTCATGTGTTAGTTAATGGATGTGATACGTGTGGACTACGGTAATGAGAATGTGTGAAGTGCGGCGTCATGTTTGCGTCGTACAACGATGAGAGAAGGGAGAGGGTGAAACACAGTGCCGGCATATAGCCTACTCCTCTTGTACAGCAACAAGGGAGCCCGCCAAGCCTAACTTCCCCATCCGGTGAACGGACGGACTACCATCAATACTGTCGCATGCCCTTAATCCATGAGACTGCGGAGAACTTTGAAATTTAATCCAAAAAATGGTTCAAATGGCTCTAAGCGCTATGTGACAACACCTGAGGTCATGTCCCCTAGACTTAGAACTACTTAAACCTAACTGACATCACACACATCCATGTGTGGCAGGATTCGAACCTGCGACAGTAGCAGCAGCGCGGTTCCGGACTGTTGCGCCTAGTACCGCTCGGCCACAGCGGCCGGCTAAATTTAATCCATCGGCGCAATGTCTGGTTACCAGAAACTTTACGCCACCACCCTTTTTCTTGCCGAAACGGCAAAGGGTAAGCTTCCACAGCGCGTGGCGCACTCGAGCTGTTTACCCATACAAAAACCTGCCACCTGCCACTAGTGTACTCAACGAGCGAAGGTCCTTGGCTTCGTGGCGTTATGTGAGCCTGTGTTATTTTAAAGCAATTCCTTTACTGTATTCTGGGTAAAATGTTAAATCGAACTATGCAATAGTTTTCTTTTTTATGTTGCATGTCGCAGAGAAATAGAAGAGGAGACCAGTGTCGTATACTGATTTGTAATGGGTCTAATTGGAGTCGGTCGAGCAAAACCTATCAACCGACGACCAGCCCACAGGAGAATACGCCGTTGTACTCGTCTGCTTCACTGGTATTTAATTATTGTACATTGTTAAAGAACAAAGAACTGTTTTATTCTGCAAGTATGTTGCCCGCATCTCGTGGTCGTGCGGTAGCGTTCTCGCTTCCCACGCCCGGGTTCCCGGGTTCGATTCCCGGTGGGGTCAGGGATTTTCTCTGCCTCGTGATGGCTGGGTGTTGTGTGCTGTCCTTAGGTTAGTTAGGTTTAAGTAGTTCTAAGTTCTAGGGGACTGATGACCATAGATGTTAAGTCCCATAGTGCTCAGAGCCATTTGAACCATTTTTTGCAAGTATGTTCTGTATGCTGTGCGAGTGTAAAGCATTAGTGTATGTCCGTCTGTCGAACTGCAAAGCGTGTCTTATCTGCCAAAATGCGGTAGAGCACTTGCCCGCGAAAGGCAGTGGTCCCGAGTTCGTGTCTCGGTTCGGCGAACAGTTTTGATCAGCCAGGAAATTTCATATCAGCGCACACTCTGTTACAAAGTGAAAATTTCGTTCTGCCAACATGTTATCAGCATAGAAAATATAGTATTTCATTACAACAGGAAGCTTTGTTGCACATTGTGTGTGATCAGTTAAGAAGGACGCAATGAAGCTAGGCCACAAGATTTTTACTATATACGACGAATGAAATATATGTTGGAAAAATCATAAATTTATAATGAAAAATGTTGGAAGATTATTAACCCTTTGAGTAGCAGTAGTTTCCTGCTTGAATCCAACATAAATTTTTAAAATATCTTCTTTCGAGTTACAGCGCCTTTCCATGAAACAACCGTTGCCATTCCGAGACAGAGACATCAGGTGGAAAACAGAGATAATTCTACGAACATTGCGCATTGTAGCAGTCACTTACAGCATTCAAAGCAACAGTCGGCGCGCACATTGTACTACGTGATTGTGGGAGATTGTGACATATTGCTTTTCTTTTTTAGTGATCATATACAGCAGCTCATTGACAGTGGGGATAAGTACACTGAAGAGCCAAAGAAACTGGTACACCTGCCTAATATCGTGTAGGACCCCTGCTGGCACGCAGAGGTGCCGCAACACGACGTGGCATGGACTCTATTAATGTCTGAAGTAGTGCTGGAGGGAACTGACATCATGAATCCCGCAGGGCTGTCCACAAATCCGTAAGAGTGGAGGAGATCTCTTCTGAACAGCACGTTGGAAGGTATCTCAGATATGCTCAGTAATGTTAATGTCTGGGGAGTTTGGTTGCCAGCGGAAGTGTTTTAACTCAGAAGAGTGTTCCTGGGGCAACTCTGTAGTAAATCTGGACGTGTGGGGTCCCGCGTTGTCCTGCTGGAATTGCCCAGGTCCGTCGGAATGCACAATGGACATGAAGGGATGCAGGTGATCAGATAGGATGTTTACGTACATGCCTCCTGTCAGAGTCGTATCTAGACATATCAGGAGCCCATATCACTCCAACTGCTCACGCCCCACACCATTACAGAGCCTCCACCATTTTGACGAGTCCACTGCTGACCTGCAGGATCCATGGATTCATGAGGTTGTCTCCATACTCGTACACGTCCATCCGCTCGATACATTTTGAAACGAGACTCATCCGACCAGGAAAAATGTACCCAGTCATCAACAGTCTAATGTCAGTGTTGACGGCTCAGGCGAGGCGTATAGCTTTGTGTCGTGCAGTCATTAAGGGTACACGAATGAGCCTTCGGTTCCGAAAGTCCATATCGATGATGTTTCGTTGAATGGTTCGCACGCTGACACTTGTTGATGTATTTGTCCGTACATGTTTCTCTGACGCATCAGTGTATATCTACCGTTACTGTAACCTAAATTGCTGTAGGTGGTTTTAAAATGAAACCATTGGAGCAGTATGTATTCTGATATAAATTTATAAAATTGTAGTCCCATGTTTGTTTGTTATTTAGGCATTATGAGTTCATGGAAGTTGCGAGATGTGGAATTCTGTCTAGGAAAAACGCGTAATTCCTTTCAAATATATCTCATGAAACGACTGGTGGATGAAAACTGTGTGTCCAAGGGGTTCCAAAGTAAAATCACAACTTTAAACAATTGATCAGTTACATTTTGACAATTTCATCTTGTAGTCGTTGTTAATAAAGGATAACATTGAAATGCTGTAGGGAGCAGGTGTTGAGTGAAAATGAACTGAGCCATAACGAATTTATTAACGTTTCTAAAAACGCAAATGAATTTATTTTTAAAAAGAAAAAATCCAAGAAAAAGATTAACAAATTGCCTCCACGACTGAAAAGACTAAATTTCAATAACACAACTGATAGCAAGCACTTCAAAACGGCAACAGTATAAAATCACTTCCTTTTAGTAAAGAATATTAAATGAAGTAAAAATACATTTACATTACAAACAGCAAGACATACGATCAAATGAATATATCACAAATATTAACCATCGGCTATTGCCAGTAGTTATTAAAACGCCATTCCCTCCGAAGTAGCCAAAATGACTGACAAATGTGGTTCAAATTTATAATGATAGAGGCGGTGGCAGAGGCAACGCCAGTAGCAATAATTCCTCCTTCTCTACTTAGATAGGATGGCGGTTGTTGCTACCACAGTACTAGAAACCTTCATTAAAAATTTCTATCATGGTACACAGGCATCTTTACCTATACCACAGTTAACAAGAGATACAATCACCTATCCTGTAACACAGAGACAACTCATTAATTATTTAGTAACAATTAAACATACTACAGATGCAGAAAAGTACGAACGTTATGCAGAAAGCTTTGACTTGACTACTGAGGCATAAAATTTCCAGCCCGCATCTCGTGGTCGTGCGGTAGCGTTCTCGCTTCCCACGCCCGGGTTCCCGGGTTCGATTCCCGGCGGGGTCAGGGATTTTCTCTGCCTCGTGATGGCTGGGTGTTGTGTGCTGTCCTTAGGTTAGGGGACTTATGACCACAGCAGTTGAGTCCCATGGTGCTCAGAGCCATAAAATTTCCCTTCAGATTTTTCCAAAAAAAAGAAAAAAAAAAGACGCAAACGCTTTCGTAAACGACTTGAGCTCGCAATAATAGCCAACAGGTAAATGCAGACATGTCTCAGAAATAAAGTAGATACATCAAACAATTTTCTCTGTCTGTAGAGTACAACTCGTAAATCACGAATTACATCTGCATTCTATACACTTAGATTCTAAAATCAGTTTGGAATAGTGACAGCCACAAGCCCACACACACTGACAGAACTGAACTCAAGTAGTTCCAGACAAAACCTTCATAAATAACACACACACACACACACACACATATATATATATATATATATATATATATATATATATATATATATATATATATATATATATAGGGTGTAAACGGTATAAGGCGCCAAAATTGTACAGATGGCACATCTCTCAATGCTTGACAAAAAAGTCTAGTAATATGTTTGCGTATTTCCTACGGTTATCCCAGAAAAAAACAGTTCGTCTCAGGATAATGGTTTTGGAAAAGTAGATACTTGGCCGTGCACGTACGTAAGCAATCGGTTCCTGTTATCGCCCGCTACGCGTATTGACATCGGGAGCGTAAATCGTAAGCACATAGGCAACTGCGGCCTGAGTGGCTGCGTCATTGTAATACACCGAGCGACGACAGTAGGCGAGTAACCTGCGCAGATGTTATTGCAACTCTGTTAACTGTTAGGTTGGAAAGGCGATTTACTATAGCTGCATTATGCGATATGCATTTAATTTATGGCGAGGCAAAAGGTGTTGCGAGGGCAGCTGTGCGAATTTATCGAGAACGCTTCCCACAACGACGACATCCTGCACGAAAGACATTTGCTGCTGTGCACCAAAGGTTTGTGTCATTGTAATTCTCTACTTGTATGCGATTATTATGCATTTACATCTTAATAAAGTACAGTAGTTATCTGCACCTCTGTAAATTTTCGTCCGTATGCGAAACGTATCTTCTGTTCTGATATGCTTTCCGTTTTTGTTACATCATGACGGAATACAACTGACGAGTACGTATTTAATTCCCTTAGATTGAGAGAAACTGGCTCTTTACTGCCCCGCGCAGAAGGTAGAGGCCCACAACGCGCCAATCGTACATTGGAAGCTGAGGAAAGTATTCTGGACCGCATCCAGGAGGATCCTTCTCAGAGTACGAGAAGCATCGCCCGACACTGGGGTATATCGCACACTGTCGTTCATCGCACTTTGCAAGAGGAGCGTCTGCGGCCTTACCACATTCAACGCGTACAAGCATTGGAACAACAAGATTTCCCTCCACGACGTGAATTCTCAGAGTGGTTTTTGTTACACAGTGCGCAGCATCATTTTGTCAACAAAATACTCGTCACAGATGAAATGTGTTTCACTCGCGACGGAATAACTAATTTCCATCACATGCACACGTGGAGTCTACACAATCCTAGCCACGAAGTGGCAACACATTTCAGTGATGATTTTCCGTAAAAGTGTGGGCGGGTATGCTCGATAATTACATTATTGGGCCCTATGTTTTACCTGCACGTTTGACTGGTAACTATTACCGAACGTTTCTAGAGGAAACATTGCTACCAACGTTGTTAGAAGACATTCCGTTAGGCATACGTCATAACATGTGGTTCCTCCACGATGATGCTCCACCCGACATTGGTCACAGAGTACGCAGATTTTTGGATAATCGATTTCCAGGACGATGGGTCGGGCGTTCGGGTCCACGCCGATGGCCAGCACGCAGCCCCGATTTAAATCCACTGGATTTTTACTTTTGGGGCCATATGAAGGAACTTGTTTATGCTGAGCCAGTAAATAATGTGGATGAATTGACGCAGAAGATTTCAGATGCTGCCAATACCATAAAGGCCAATGTGCATGTGTGTGAACGAGTGCGACGAAACTGGGTTCGCCGTAATGAAGCACGTGTAGAAGCGAATGGTGGTCATTTCGAACATTTATTGTAGTATTGGTGTAAGAGGAAACGAAGTAATGGGTTTTCTTTTCGTTACGATGTTGTTGTACAGAAGGAAGATAATGTGAATTTAGTATTCGTTATGGCATTGCCGTCAAAAGGTGAAACGGTTGATTGTAATTAATGCACAACTATCTACTTGGTAATTGATTGAATTTGTACTAATGGAAATACATTGTGTTTTATAATGGCTTGTCATTACTGCTACGACCTTTGTTATCGACTTGTTGAGAAACAGACTGGTTGTATTCAATTCACGCAAAGCGAATTACACATTCTTGACAACCCAAAAACCGTTTACATTCCTTTTTTCGGTACCACCTGATTATCACACCACGTCGTTGTACACGTCTAATGATTTCAATCCTCTGGTCGGCTCGTTGCCTTTCTCTGGCCACCCCGTCATTGTAAGCAATAAGCTCGGTACGCTGTGTACTTTCGGTTGACTGTTGTTGTTGTTGTTGTCTTCAGTCCTGAGACTGGTTTGATGCAGCTCTCCATCCTACTCTATCCTGTGCAAGCTTCTTCATCTCCCAGTACTTACTGCAACCTACATCCTTCTGAATCTGCTTAGTGTACTCATCCCTTGGTCTCCCTCTACGATTTTTACCAACCACGCTGCCCTCCAATGCTAAATTTGTGATTCCTTGATGCCTCAGAACATGTCCTACCAACCGGTCCCCTCTTCTTGTCAAGTTGTGCCACAAACTTCTCTTCTCCCCAATTCTATTCAATACCTCCTCATTAGTTATATGGTCTACCCATCTAATCTTCAGCATTCTTCTGTAGCACCACATTTAAAAAGCTTCTATTGTCTTCTTGTCCAAACTATTTATCGTCCATGTTTCACTTCCATACATGGCTACACTCCATACAAATACTTTCAGAAACGACTTCCTGACACTTAAATCTATACTCGGTGTTAACAAATTTCTCTTCTTCAGACACGCTTTCCTTGCCATTGCCAGTCTACATTTTATATCCTCTCTACGTCGACCATCATCAGTTATTTTGCTCCCCAAATAGCAAAACTCCTTTACTACTTTAAGTGTCTCATTTCCTAATCTAATTCCCTCACCATCACCCGACTTAATTCGACTACATTCCATTAACCTCGTTTTGCTTTTGTTGATGTTCATCTTATACCCTCCTTTCAAGACATTGTCCATTCCGTTGAACTGCTCTTCCAAATCCTTTGCTGTCTCTGTCGGTTAACTACGTAAACAGAAATGCGTATACTATCTATCTTATGAACGTTAGGTGTTAATAATACAAAAATAAAGTACATGATACAAGAAAATGTCATTAGACTTTTTTGTCAAGCACACCGAGATGTACCATCTGTATAATTTTGGCGCGTTATACCGTTTACAAAATGGTTCAAATGGCTCTGAGCACAATGGGACTTAACATCTATGGTCATCAGTCCCCTAGAACTTCGAACGACTTAAACCTAACTAACCTAAGGACAGCACACAACATCCAGTCATCACGAGGCAGAGAAAATCACTGACCCCGCCGGGAATCGAACCCGGGCGTGGGAAGCGAGAACGCTACCGCACGACCACGAGCTGCGGACACTATACCGTTTACACCCATATAATAACGGGCAACCAGGATAAGGGGTCAATATAGCCGCGACGCGACACCAAGTGACGTGCACACTAATCGGATGCTCACAGTGATTTCTCGTAAAATCCCGTGCCCATTGAGAAACGCTACCTTAGAGAGCGACTAAAGAAGGATGTATCGAAGATAACTCGTAGTCGGAAACCCACGGTATCATCTAGCAGGCGCCACCGCGTCCAGCACTTTCAAAGGTCAGACCAGACTCCAACCCGGCACCACAAGGGACACCAACTGCTTGCAACTTCAACAACAGAGGACACACCGAATGTTGTGTGTCCTACCGAAGTAGCTTTTAACGAGCAATGTTCACGGCTGCGACCAACACACGGCCCCGTCAAACCCGCAGTGAGCAAAGGCACCACTCTTGCCAACGGGCCACGGCTGACGCTTGGCCACAACAACACGCCGCCTCACTCGTCTTCGCTGCCCGTTTCACACTCTCCTTTTCTCCAGGTCGCCGCAGCCCGTAACTACCTTCTCCTCTGACTTGCCCTCTACCGTCTACAGTAACGCTCCACGTCCACTTGAGGCCAGAGGGATTAGAAATCCGCGGGAATTACTCTAAAACAAACGCGAGCGCACGGCACAAACATTAAAAAAAAATTAAAATCATGTTGTATTCGTTGATTAGTACACTGAAGTACCCAAGAAACTGGTATACTATGGCAAGTTATCAAGATTTAAGTGAATTTGAACGTCGTGTTATAGTCGGCGCACGAGGGATGGGACACGAGGATGAAGTTACCGACCATTTCATGAATGTACCATGAATGCCAGGAATCCGGTAAAACATCAAAACTCCGACATCGCTGTGGCCGGAAAAAGATCCTGCAAGAACGGGACCAATGACGACTGAAGATTTGGATTGATTTGGGGGAAGAGACCAAACAGCTAAGTTCAAATGGTTCAAATGGCTCTGAGCACTATGGGACTTAACATCTGAGGTCATCAGTCCCCTAGAACTTAGTACTACTTAAACCTAACTAACCTAAGGACATCACACACATCCATGCCCGAGGCAGGATTCGAACCTGCGACCGTAGCGGTCGTGCGGTTCCAGACTGTAGCGCCTAGAACCGCTCGGCCACTACGGCCGGCAAACAGCGAGGTCATCGGTCTCGTCGGATTAGGGAAGGATGGGGAAGGAAGTCGGCCGTGCCCTGTGAAAGGAACCATCCTGTCATTTGCCTGAAGCGACTTAGGGAAATCACAGAAAACCTAAAGCAGGATGGCCGGACACGGGATTGAACCGTCGTCTTCCCGAATGCGAGTCCAGTGACACTGTGGACGACTGAAGAGAATCGTTCAGCTTGACAGAAGTGGAACCCGTCCGCGAATTCCTTCAGATTTCGTTGCTGGGCCATTAACAAGACTCAGCGTGCGACCCATTCAACGAAACATCATCGATATGGGCTTTCGGAGCCGAAAGCCCACTCGTGAACCCTTGACGCCTCCATGACAAAGCTTTACGCCTCAAAAATGGTTCAAATTGCTCTGAGCACTATGGGACTTAACTTCTGAGGTCATCAGTCCCCTAGAACGTAGAACTACTTAAACCTAACTAACCTAAGGACATCACACACATACATGCCCGAGGCAGGATTCGAACCTGCGACCGCAGCGGTCACGCGGTTCCAGGCTGTAGCGCCTAGAACCACTCGGCTACTCCGGCTGGCGCTTTACGCCTCGCTGGGCCCGTCAACACCAACATTGGACTGTCGATGACTGGATGCATGTTGCCTGGTCGGACGAGTCTTCTTTCAGATTGTATCGAGCGGATGGACGTATACGGTTATGAAGACAACCTCATGAATCCATGGGCCCCGCATGTCAGCAGGAGTGGGGGCTATGTGCAGTTGGAGTGATGTGGGACCCTTGATACACCTAGATACGACTCTGACAGGTGACACGTACGTAAGGATCCTGTCTGAACACCTGCATCCATTCATGTCCATTGTACATTCCGACGGACTTGGACCATTCCAGCAGGACAACGCGACACCCCACACGTCCAGAATTGCTATAGAGTGGCTCCAGGAACACTTTTCTGAGTTAAAACTTTTCCGCTTGCCACCAAACTCCCCAGACATTAACATTATTGAGCATACCTGGGATGCCTTGTAACGCGCTGTTTAGAAGAGATCTCCATCCCCTCGTACTCTTACGGCTTTGTGGACAGCCCTGCAGGATTCATGATGTCATTTCCCTCTAGCACTACTTCAGACATAAGTTGAGTCCATGCCACGTCGTGTTGCGGCCTTCTGCGTGGTCGCGGGGGCCTTACACGATATTAGGCAGGTGAACCAGTTTCTTTGGCTCTTCATGGCTCTCCAGTGTATAATGATGAAGGTACATCTTGTAGAAAATTTTAAATTTTTTATATTGTTGGGATTCAAAGGGTTAATAATTATCTCTGGGGAATTAATTTTCTGTAAACTGACATTTTAACCAAAGACAAGAAGTGAACAGTTCAGGTTAAACAGACATATTTATTCATTTTTACTAAAGTTAATCAAAACCACGTTTGGCTATAATTAATGACCTACGTAGTATCTTTGGAGCAGGAAATTAAGAAATTCACTATTCTGTGGATTTCCGTAGCTCCCAAAAACTCAGTAAGAAGCGAAAATTTTTGGCGACAACAAGCTTTTGTCTGCCATTAGTTTAATATACCAGAGCCTAAGAAGAACCCATTACGATAAGCCATGAATATAGCGAGGCGGTGAGTATATGGGAAAAATATTTCTAACTGCTGACCATTGCGATTAAACGTAGTGAACGCGCAACATGGGTTTGAATACACTACTGTAGTATTTCCCGGCTTATTGCTACCGTTTTGTGACTGGCCCTGATGGCAAACTAGAACGTAACATTACTTCTGTTGGGTCGAAACACTTTTTTCTCCTGCACTCGTGTGCTATGCATAATCATCACGCTGACGCTTTTCTTAGATTCCTTGGCGTAACAGCTCCTTCTTTATTCAAACCCAGTGTGTGGCCTTGCATTCTTCCTCTATATCTGGCTGAAACTTTCAATTTTGTAATAATGTTTACCTCGGGTATCTGTGGTATACATTCATTGCCATCACTGCTCGGATTAAGACGTAGGTGATGTCGCAGCATTTCGTCTGGCTTGCCCGAAATAGGTTAGCGTGGGGGGCTGAATCAAAACAGTCTTTGGAATTAATGACAAAGCACTAACAGTGGTTCATCCTCACTTTTTTGCCATGTAATATATCTTATACGTTTTTATTCGTATGTAATTTTACGCGAAGATGGGCGCTTGACCTAAACTAGTAGTATGTAAAGAAATATTCACAGCAACAGCTTTTGGTGGTTTTGTCATGCATTTCTTTAAATACATTGACGCTGTGCTCCACTGTTTACAAAAAAAATCGATTATTTCAGTTATTCCAAAGCACAATATTATCAATAATGATGAACTGTACTGTGTAGAGAGAAAAATATTTAAGAAAAAGCGTCAGTGGTGTGCAAAAGAGAGAAATCGGATATTATGAAAAACCTTTAGCGTACATGTAGACAAATCAACATTTTTTTTAAAAAAATGCAACAGACATATGGGGCAGCGGCCTTGTTACGAGTACGCATCTGTACTCTGCCTGGGATTACATGCATTTCATGCCCGAAGCAATGACAAACGGAAATCCTGCCATCTGTTTTAATAACGGTAATGACAAGCCCTCTCGCAATTTAATGTCACTGAGAAACTGAAATGAAATGGGATGTTCGCTGCAGTATAGGATCATAAGGGTAATAATACTGGCTCATTTCTCTTTGTGATGACTGCACAGTTCAAATGGAGAGTTTTTCGGTGTATTTAACTGATGAATTGTTCCCGTGATACCAACCGAGCAGCACTGATGAATTCTGATCTATCGTATTTGTCATCTTCTCTTGAAGTGTACTGTTAGGATATCTTCCTCGAACAACTTATCCGACAGCTCACGTGCAAAAGACTTATTTTAGATCTCATGTCAACAAACTGGCCCTGTCGCTTCGAGGGTGTCACCAAATAGGGAGGTTTTGAAGACGGTGTGGCTATTACACAGATGATAGCCACGGAAAGGAATCTTTTTTAAAAGACAAACTAAGGACATTTAGGTCAAACCTTACAGACCCAAGGCAGCTGTAGTTAAGACAGTGTACAGTAGTTTTTGCTTGGATCAACATTTGTAAGCCTGTGCTTGTGAATTACTGCTACCGGAAAACTAATTATTACAGTATAGAGATCCCCACTGGCATACATTAAAATATTTTCAGAAAAATTTAACTGATTATTTTTGCAGCTAACACTCGAAAGGAAACAATTGGAGATTTTTATATTAATTTTCTGAAGGGTTCAAATAATAGGAACCATTTGGAAATATTATTTAACAGACATAATAAGAGCTCTGTTATTAATTTTCCCACCAGCACTACATAGGAAAGTAATGTACTAGGAGACAACAGTTTTGTAGGTGAAGGCTTAGTCAATGATATAAATGTTTAAAGTAATGAATAGCCTCTTTGATCATGATGCACAACTAGACATACGAAATAACTTATTAATTACTCGTACGATGAAGTAGTATCACGGACCAGTTAGAGCTATAATGAAGAAACAAGATGAAGTTTTGATTAAATTTTCCAGAAGAGATGACAGTTTCAAATTTTATGTATTTATAAACCAGTGGAAAAATGCTCCTTACGGTGGCCAAAAGAGGCGAATGTGTTCCTCTTTAGAAGACTCTTACAGAAAAGTGGGGAACCAATTGCTGCAGTATTCATTCTGTCTTCACCAAAAATCGAGCTGTTTTAACACAGAACGGTCTAAATTCCATAACCCGGCATGTATAGTGAAGTCTTCACACACAGTCTCCCTCTCACTGCCACTGTCTATATATGTCTCTCTACTACTGCCTCATTTTTCTTCCTTTATTTACGGTACGTCCCACTGTCACTGTCTCTCTCACTCACATTGTGTGCTTTTCTTACTTTCCCATTGCCACTGTATCCGCCATACCTCGGCAGCTCAAAAGTTCTGAGGGATCCAACATATTTTTCACCTATGCACACGTTTCTAAAATTGCGGTCCAAAATTCGCCCACCCTTGTACTTAGCCGGTCTGGGAGGGTGCAGACGGTGGAAGCCTACGCATGGTCTCTACTCATCTGTATTTTTCATTTCCACTGTCTCTTCTCTCTCGTTTGCTGCCACTGTTTCTATCTCCATCCAACCCTCTTTCTCTCTTACTGTCACTGTGTCTCACACTGACCATCAATAGCTCCTTCTCCTTGGCTCCCACTGCTATTGTCTTTATTCACCTCTCTTTCTCACTCACTGCACTTTCTCTCTCCCACCTTCATTGGCTCCTTTTTCTCCAACTGGCATTGCCTCCTCCCTCATCCACCGCCACTGTTTCTCTGCTACTCTCCTTCGACATAATATAGTACAAATATGTTCACATGCCAAAAGTTTTGGTGAGAAAGGCGGAATGAGAATTGAGGCATCTGGATCATATTCGCCTTTTTTGTGCTCTGACAGAAGCATTTTTCCGTTGGTTACCTTCTTTTCCCTGCTACAGAAGGGTGTGCTGCTTATTTAAAACGAATTCTACAAGTCAATAAAGCTTTTAAAATTTACTTATATACTTCGATAATTTATATACGTTGACAAACGTAAACAGCAAACAAGTATGTACAAACACAAGGTTAACAAAATGGTTTACTTTACATTTTCTGGGTACTTTGCTCATCTATCACAATTCATCGAAAGCCTTTGATTTGTATCTTAAAAGAATAAAAATGATGTTAGATGTATTTTACCGAATTTGCAATGTTTCCGATTTTACATAATTGTTGGCACTCATTTTAAAGCTGGCCGGTGTGGCCGTGCGGTTCTAGGCGCTTCAGTCTGGAACCGCGTGACCGCTATGGTCGTAGGTTCGAATCCTGCCTCGGGCATGGATGTGTGTGATGTCCTTAGGTTAGTTAGGTTTAAGTAGTTCTAAGTTCTAGGGGACTGATGACCACAGATGTTAAGTCCCATGGTCTTCAGAGCCATTTGAACGATTTGAATTTTGATCATTTTAAGTATTTCTCAGCATGTTAAGACCCTTTTTAGCTCATCTTTTGTCACTGCAGTAACACTTTGGCACATCTGTATGGGTGTGAAGTGTCTTTTACACGGGGACATCACGTCATAAATTTTTATTGGTGAAAAAATGCTGAATACAAACATACCTTAGTGACCTCTGAACCCTTGCTATGTGTTCATACGTCAGCTGAAACTACATTTATGCTTCAGATCGGGTATTACGGGCATACTTAAGTGCATAAGTATGGCCACCTTGAACCTCTAGAAATCGGTAACAGATAATGATATCAAGAGAAGTTTCAAGTTTCCTCGAGATCCTCATCTTAAGAACGTAATTTCAACTATTTGCCATGAATAGAAATTACAGAAGTGACTCACAAATGATACTTTTTACAGTCTACCCAAAAATTATGGCGTTACGGTTGTATCTTGATAACGGACACAGAATTTCAAAACAGGGAAAATGGCGTTTCTAGGTGAATATCCATGGAATGTACAGTTAACAACTAAGCTATTTTCCGTCGTTAGATAGTTAGCTAATTATGGGCCACTGTGCTCAAACGGATAAAACCTGGTTTTTGGTGTTTCCTGCATACGTATGGTAACTTTGAACCTCTTGGATCTCGGTAACGGATAATGATATCGAAAAGATTTACTAAAGTCCCCGAGAATATCATCTAAGGAACACATGGTAAAAATTTCGACGATGTACCATGAATACGAATTATATAAGTGCTCATCTCCACAACTGGTACTTTTCATGCCCGAAGATCATGATTTTTAGGAGTTTTCTCAGGAATTGCCCATGACGAAATGGTGCATTTATAAGCTGCCTAAGGTCCACGCTAGACCGCATCTAATGCAAAAGAACCAACCGATTTGCTCAATTTACCTGGGCTGGAGGAAGTGTGTATGTTTAAATGTTGACCCTATTCTGTAGGATGGCTGCACTATGCCCGTTTTTCCAATAGATATACAAATAATCGCTAGGTCAAGTGCTATCCAAACATTTGACTCCTTATCTCTATGATCAATAGAGTCCGAGATTTGACCCCCTAAAAAACAGCATTTTCACGCGCGGCGTTTTGGACATATTGGTACGGTTCACTGTCGTGCATGGACCGATGGTTGCTACGAGGGAATTGTACGCTGGTCCTGATCACAGATTTTATATCTTGTGCATCACTACGCTAGCTACAAATAGCTGAAGACTACATACCTATCGCTACACAAGCTTATATCTATAGTCAGACACAATGAAAGAGGGATGAAATGCAGGAAACACACTATCTGTCAAGCTGAAATTAAGTAAATATCGCTCTTAAATACTCCAGTAACACTACACGTTCATTATGCTGATAGAAGGAAAAAGTAAAACGACATCATAATTATTAATGCCCTGTCGGCCGGAGTGGCCAAGCGGTTCTACGCGCTTCAGTCTGAACCGTGCGACCGCTACGGTCGCGGGTTCGACTCTTGCCTCGGATATGGATGTGTGTAATGTCCTTAGGTTAGTTCGGTTTAAGTAGTTCTAAGTTCTAGGGACTGATGACCTCAGATGTTAAGTCCCATAGTGCTCAGAGCCGTTTGAACCATCTGAAGTAATTAATGATCGCAACAATGAAAGAAAATAAAATTCTGATATCTCACGTTTTCTCGGTGAGATTGATTAATGTTGCGCTTCCGGTGTTTTATGCATAAAATGAAAATACCAACTCGGCAGAACCGGGAAGCGCATCATTAAAATGAAAAAAAAATGAAATTTTATCGTTGTTGGTTTATAGGCTTTTACGTATTCAGACATCCAGGTGGCGACTACTCGGGAGGTCTTATTAGACAGAAAGACAAAGCTAATCACGTTGGTGATTTGGGTCGTTAGAATGCTAAGGCAGTGTGGGAACCTGTAAACTCTAAACGCAGAAAGTCAGAGGATGCTGACAGATGTTTTGGGAATCCGTGAAATACAATAAGAAGTGGAGGTCGTACGATTATTCATACAATGTCAAATAATGGTAAAGGAGGAAGGGATATCTACGGCAAATAGAAGCAACGTTGCCGGTGAAACTGAATGGATATCCAACAGGAATTGCAATCATACAGGTACATGTACACTTTACAGATGTGTGTGAAAATGAAGTAGATGTGTTTGATAACATTAATTAACTCACAAATATATAAATGGGGACTTTAATTTAATCACTATGAGAAGCTGGAATGCAGTAATCAGTGAAGGCAGGGAACAGGAAATAATGGCAGAGTTCAATACTGGCAGGTGAAGGTTATTAGAAATCTGTGATGGGCAAGAGTTAGTGGCTGCAAATAGACTTTTCGTGCACTCTTTTAGAAAGATGCCACGGGTTCAAATAAGCTTCATATTGAATATATTTCGGTAAAACATACATCTTATATAACGTTAATGACAACTTAATTTATCCAGATGTAACCACAATCTAATACTAACAAAACATCATTTCAAATTTAAGATGTTAAAGTGAAAACCGCTGAAAGATTGGCATCTAAAGAACTTGAAGGACCTAAAAACTTTAACCCCCTTAGATGGACATGTTCCTAAAGAAATAACTGCCCTTCAAGGAATGTCTGATGTGGACAATTATTGATGGAATGGCCTTAAATTATATGCGGTAAATGCCGCAGAAGAACTACTCCGAGTGAAGAAAAGCAAGAAAGAGGAAGCCACGGATAACAGATAAGATACTATAATTAGCGAAGAAATCATTAAAATTTGTTAATGTTATAAGAGACAAGCATCAACATACGCACTTAGAATCTAAATTATTCGGAAACGTTTATAAGCTAAATAGGAATATATAGTGTGAGTATGTCATGAGACACATATATATTTGAAACAAGATAACTTAGACATCACAAAATGGCCAATAAACAATCATGTTAGTGTGTTGGTTTCCCAAGCAATCCCATATTCCCGTTTCTAACAATTCTGAAGTTGTATTATGTCTTAGGCTTTTGAATGAAGATAGTCGTTCAGTTGATTTTTATAATTCGAAAACCAGAATAAGGTTCCATACGAAGCAGCAACAACTATATGTTATCTGTAAAATCAGAAGACAAGACTATCAATCCATCAGTTTATTTAGCTGTAAGGGAGTTATAACTTCACGAAACTGCAAGAGTGTGGAATAACGTGATTTTTTTTTTAATGTTCACTGCACTAGATAATTTGATAAAAGGTAATATGTTTCAAACAGACCGTTTACTACATTACTGTTTCACAACGGTACTTTGATTCGTAATTCCATCCAACAGCAAGATTTTTTTACCAATAGTGCAATAATTTCGTATACACTGAAGCTCAGTGTTTTGACGCTGATGGAAAATCAACGCACGGCTCAAAATCGGTTCGCAATTCAGTTTCATTTTTCCAAGATATTCTGTGTCAACTGACTAGCCTAGACTTTGAACAATCTAGGAGCACAGGGATTACTTCACCTCTTAAAAATGTGTTTCCTTGCTTAAGTGTGCGTGTCATGTTTCATAAAAATTGTGATATCTACGAGGTCTATCCAGAAAGTCTATCCAGCTATTTTGAATTAAAAAATTCTATTTTCTACATAATCACCATTCAAATCGATGATCTTGTCATATCGAGGCACTAGTTTTTCATACTGTCTCTGTGGAAATCTGCCGCCTGCGATTGCAGCCACTGGTTTGTATCAGCGTGCAGATAAGTGTCAGTATCAAAGCGTTGTGTAGCGAGCCATGTCTTCATTTCTGGGAACAGATGGTAGTAGTTTGGCGCCAAATGCGGGCAGTATGGTGGATGATCAAACGCCTCCCATCAAAAACCTGATTGGAGCTGTCGGATACGATTGCCCGTGTGTGGACGGGCATTGTCGTCAAACAAATTAAAATTTTATGCTAAATTTTGCCTAACGCTTGTTTTGTATCGCCCGCTTCAATTTTTTCAATGTTTGACAATATCTCTCTGAGTTAATTGTTGTGCCGCGTTCGAGGTAATCAACGTAATCATTCTCTTAAGATCCCAAAACACAGTAGCCGTGATCTTTCATGCTAACAGCGTTTGAAAACACTTTCTCGGTTTTTTTGAGAGAATTTGTGTGTCCCTATTCCATCGACTGCCTTTCTATTTTATAGCTGGCCTGGTTCACTCGACTCTCGTCCCTAGTTACTATACTATCGGTAATATTGTTACCATTTTTCCCGTGATTTCCGAGGAACGTCCGTGCTGCAGCCTGTCTCTCTTTTTTGTGGTCTTTCGTTAGGATTTTGGGAACCAACCTAGCACAAAATGTGTTGTAACCAAGTTCCTCCTCCACAGATTCACGCATTAAACTCCGAGGAATTTTGGGAGAACGTTGCGAAAGTTCCGTAATCGTGAAACGATGATTTTCACGAATTTTGCCGTTGATTTTCATCATCAGTTAATCAGTCAAAGGGTAGGCCTACCACTGCAGGCGTTCATCGTGGACATTGGTTCGACTATTTATAAAATTAATGTACCATTGCCTCACTCGGCTTTCACTCATTATTCCTTTCCTTACACATCGCAAAGCTCACGATAAAATCCAACTGGTTTGCAGTTTCTTGACATCAAAATCACAGAACGCTTTTCACAAGTGGGGGGAGTTTCTATTCCGGCACACATTTCAGCACGTCACAAAAAGAAAACTAGGTGAGACGTGTATCACACGGTACCACAGCTGGTTGCATACAGAGTATAGGAACGTTGTAGCACCAAGATGGCTGCTGTAGCACCGCCCACAGCCGCGATAGACCAAAACGTCTGCTACTTTGTGGATAAATCTTTTATTTAAGATACGTAGTTCTCAGCACACAACCCGAAGCAGCACACGAGTCCAGGACTGTCGCCGTATGGGGTAGTACATGGCCGCAAAATGCCGTCGCCATTCGACATGTCGAAAACCAAGAAGGGGAAGACAGGAAATCGGATGAGGAATTTGCGACGTAGGAAGGGAAATATGGGGCAGGGTGCGAAGGGTGAACGCACTGGCACTGGAAAAGAAAGAGGAAACAGTGAGACGTACAGCAAGAATGCCGCAGAACAACGACCAATGCTATCGACTTCTTGCACTCCAAAGGGGAAGACAAAGAAATACTTTACGAAGTATCGAGGGCCTTATCTACACTACTGGCCATTAAAATTGCTACACCTAAAAGAACTGCAGATGATAAACGGGTATTATTGGACAAATATATTATACTAGAACACATGTGATTACATTTTCACGCAATTTGGGTGCATAGATCAAGAGAAATCAGTACCCTGAACAACCACCTCTGCCCGAAATAACGGCCTTGAAACGCCTGGGCATTGGGTCAAACAGAGCTTGGATGGCTTGTACAGGTACAGTTGCCCATGCAGCTTCAACACGATACCACAGTTCATCAAGAGTAGTGACTGGCGTATTGTGACGAGCCAGTTGCTCGGCCATCATCGACCAGACGTTTTCAATTCAAAAAATGACTCTGAGCACTATGGGACTTAACTTCTGAGGTCATCAGTCCCCTAGAACTTAGAACTACTTAAACCTAACTAAACTATGGACATCATACACATTCATGCCCGAGGCAGGATTCGAACCTGCGACCGTAGGAGTCGCGCGTTTCCAGACTGTAGCGCCTAGAACCGCTCGGCCACTCCGGCCGGCTAGACGTTTTCAATTGGTGAGAGATCTGGAGAATGTGCTGGCCAGAGCAGCAGTCGAACATTTTCTGTATCCAAGAAGGCCCCTACAGAACCTGCAACATGCGGTCGTGCATTATCCTGCGGAAATATAGGGTTTCGCAGGGATCGAATAAAGGGTAGAGCCACGGGTCATAACGTGTCTGAAATGTGACGTCCACTGTTCATAGTGCCGTCAATGCGAACAAGAGGTGACCGAGACATGTAACCAATGGCACCCCATACCATCACGCCCGGTGATACGCCAGTATGGCGATGACAAATGCACGCTTCCAATGTACGTTCACCGCGATACCGCCAAACACGGATGCGACCATCATGATCCTGTAAACAGAACCCAGGTTCGTCGTTGAGTACACCAACGGAGGTGCTCCTGTCTGTGATGCAGCGTCAAGGGTAACCGCAGCCATGGTCTCCGAGCTGGTAGTCCATGCTGCTGCAAACGTCGTCGAACTGTTCGTTCAGATGGTTGTTGTCTTGCAAACGACCTCATCTGTTAACTCAGGGAACGAGACGTGGCTGCACGATGCATTACAGACAAGCGGATAAGATGCCAGTCATCTCGACTGCTAGTGATACGAGACCATTAGGATCCAGCACGGCGTTCCGTATTACCCTCCTGAACCCACCGATTTCATATTCTGCTAACAGTCATTGGATCTCGACCAACGGGAGAAGCAATGTCGCGTTACGACAAACCGCAATCGCGATAGGCTACAATCCGAGCTTTATCAAAGTCGGAAACGCATTTATCCTCCTTACCCGAGGCATCACAACAACATTTCAGCAGGCAACACCGGTCAACTGCTGTTTGTGTATGGGAAATCGGTTGGAAACTTTCCTCGTGTCAGCACGTTGTAGGTGTCGCCACCGGCGCCAATCTTGTGTGAATGCGCTGAAAAGCTAATCATTTGCAAAACACAGCATCTTCTTCCTGTCGGTTACATTTCGCGTCTGTAGCACGTCATCTTCGTGGTGTAGCAATTTTAATGGCTAGTTCAAAAATGGTTCAAATGGCTCTGAGCACTATGGGACTCAACTGCTGTGGTCATTAGTCCCCTAGAACTTAGAACTACTTAAACCTAACTAACCTAAGGACATCACACACATCCATGCCCGAGGCAGGATTCGAACCTGCGACCGTAGCAGTCGCACGGTTCCGGACTGCGCGTCTAGAATTAATGGCTAGTAGTGTAGTTGTGGGAACTACATCACCAGTGAACGTCAAGTTTCAGTTGTCGACGAGAACGACAATTACGCACATGGAATCTTTCCGAGAGAGTTCGGAGGTTAACCAGGAATTGGAGGGCCGGATTAGAAAGAGAAAGTGGAAAAAAAGATGCGGAGGAGCGAGTGAGAGGTTTTGGGAGAAGCAGTCTGTATGAGTTAAGACCAAGGAAATAAGAATAACATTTCCTTGATGTTAGATACAGGTATAGCGTGAAGTTCAGTATGGGCGAACTGAAGTGCTGCGTGACAGCTTGGAACTTTAGGGGAAGGAAAGCGTAATAGGTATCCTTTCCCTCAGGTGAGAAACGCCGAAATACAAGATGATGCGGCTCACTATTGGGCTACTGGTCGTCATCAGAGCGCACCCTCAAAGGTGAGTGCTTTTCGCGAAGCAAGAAGGTGTGGTGATCACCGGTCATCGCTGGAAGATACAGATGGTACTTAACGCGTGGGAGACATGGAATAAAGTATTATGACTAGAGGAAGCTTTCGATAATTGTCGACAGGGACAGAGAATCACGGAGTGCTTTAAGGAATTATGGAACTTATGATCACTTGAGGGATGAGATGACGCGGCTGCTGGGGATTATACCGCATACGAGAAGGAGGAGATGTTTGATGCGGGAGGCTGACTTTTAAAAACTGTTTGGGACAGCGGACGAGGAGGGCGTCATGAGGGCGGATGACACAGTGGAGTGATGAAACAATGGGTGAAAGGAAACAAGGCAGCAAGTGAGTGGCACGCCAAGCAAATCGCAAATTTGGAACCAATCATAAAGATCCTGTTATTTTAATCTAGCCACAGAAGACATAAGGAAGGAAGGACCGATGGAGCAAAGGTGTACGTTTCAGTTTCCTTTCCAGTAGCAGGGAAGCAGGCATGTGATGTAGTCCACGCCTATCCTGCTAAGTGGGGGATGATGAAGAGATTTGTCAGAATAAAAGTACAACGGCTGCTGTTGTTTGCAGAAGACAAGAGCAGACTTGTGGAAGAAGCGGAGTGCGGGACTGTTACAGGGGTGACATTACGGTTTGTCCAAACAGGTCTGGGAGAGTCATAAACTGCCGTGAAATTAGTGCTGTGTCAGAAAACGGAGAAGGATTGCAAAAAGGAAGAGGTTAGGCATGAGTTGTACTTCCAGCAGGTTAAGGCACATTGGTTGTACTCTGTTGTTGTTGTGGTCTTCAGTCCTGAGACTGGTTTGATGCAGCTCTCCATCCTACTCTATCCTGTGCAAGCTTCTTCATCTCCCAGTACCTACTGCAGCCTACATGCTTCTGAATCTGCTTAACGTATTCATCTCTTGGTCTCCCTCTACGATTTTTACCCTCATCGCTGCCCTCGAGTACTAAATTGGTGATCCCTTGATGCCTCAGAAAATGTCCTACCAACCGGTCACTACTTCTGGTCAAGTTGTGCCACAAACTCCTCTTCTCCCAATTCTATTCAATACCTCCTCACTAGTTATGTGATCTACCCATCTAATCTTCAGCATTCATCTATAGCACCACATTTGGAAAGCTTCTATTCTCTTCTTGTCTAAACTATTTATCGTCCATGTTTCACTTCCATACATGGCTACACTCCATACAATTACTTTCAGAAACGACTTCCTGACACTTAAATCTACACTCGATGTTAACAAATTTCTCTTCTCCAGAAACGCTTTCCTTGACATTGCCAGTCTACATTTTATATCTTCTCTACTTCGACCATCATCAGTTTTTTTGCTCCCAAAATAGCAAAACTCCTTTACTTCTTTAAGTGTCTCTCAGCCGGCCGAAGTGGCCGTGCGGTTAAAGGCGCTGCAGTCTGGAACCGCAAGACCGCTACGGTCGCAGGTTCGAATCCTGCCTCGGGCATGGATGTTTGTGATGTCCTTAGGTTAGTTAGGTTTAACTAGTTCTAAGTTCTAGGGGACTAATGACCTCAGCAGTTGAGTCCCATAGTGCTCAGAGCCATTTGAACCATTTTTTTTTAAGTGTCTCATTTCCTAATCTAATTCCCTCAGCATCACCCGACTTAATTCGACTACATTCCATTATCCTTGTTTTGCTTTTGTTGATGTTCATCTTATACCCTCCTTTCAAGACACTGTCCATTCCGTTCAACTGCTCTTCCAAGTCCTGTGCTGTCTCTGACAGAATTACGATGTCATCGGTGAACCTCAAAAGTTTTTATTTCTTCTCCATGGATTTTAATACCTACTCCGCAGTTTTCTTTTGTTTCCTTTACTGCTTGCTCAATATACAGATTGAATAGTATCGGGGATATGCTACAACCCTTTCCTGTCCCTCGACTCTTATAACTGCCATCTGGTTTCTGTACAAATTGTAAATAGCCTTTCGCTCCCTGTATTTTACCCCTGCCACCTTCAGAATTTGAAAGAGAGTATTCCAGTCTACATTGTCAAAAGCTTTCTCTAAGTCTACAAATGCTAGAAACGTAGGTTTGCCTTTCCTTAATCTTTCTTCTAAGATACGTCGTAGGGTCAGTATTGCCTCACGTGTTCCAACATTTCTACCTTCGACAAAGTGATAGTAGTATCCAGTTGTTTCGAGCAGGAGAAGCTCATGACAGCAAAAACGTTAGAGTTAAACAGGACTGCATTATTAATAAAAAGGACATAATATGAAATAGTGGGACCTACTGTCCATCTACCTACCACAGTGTCAGGTATAACCCATGTAGGGTTCCCAAAATCATAACGGAACGGAAGACCACAAAAAACAGAGACTGGCTGCAGCACTGACCTTCCTCGAAGATCACGAGAAAAATGATAACAATGTTACCGATAGTATCGTAACTGGGGACGAGATTTGGGTGAAGCAGGTCAGTTGTACAACAAAAAGGCAGCCGATGGAAGTGTTACCAGCCGCAAATCTGGCTATGTTAAACCAGACTTTGGAACCCGAGTTAACACAGTTCATAGACAAACTCACTAGCGAGCAGGAATGTCGATTTTCATTTGTGGCACTGATGCAAGATTTGGGTTAGTGCAGAGACAGTCAGTACCGGAGGGAAACGACGTTGACCATTGTCATACCAACTACCGCAGCAACACTTACTCTGATAAGCATAATCTTTTGTTACATGTACAAAAAGTGGGCCAAGTTCGGACCCAGCCATCAGTCAAATTCCAGTGTTTTGGATTCATAGAGCCTAGGAGGCAGAAGCAAGAACTTTTAACAAATAAAAATAAAATAAAATAATAATATAATAATAATAATAACTTGTAATAATAATATTTGTTTGGATAAGTAGCTGAGAGATTAAAGTTTGTTTCCCCTTTAAGATTGGAATTGAATTTCTTAATGCTTCATAAAATATTATGTAGCATTCTTCATTGAGGTCGCACAATAAAGTAAATGCAATTTACGGCCTGAATTTATCGAGCTTCGCACGTCCGAAGATGTACGGAACGTAGCCAGGGCTCATTATACATTTTTTGTAGACAAAGTCTGATATTTGACCTCAGCTTCAATCATGACAATGGGGTGACTAAAACAGAGAAAAGCATACGATTAAATAAAACATGTATTCATTTCAACGTATACATTACGATACGAATGACACTTACGTAAAATTCTAGATAAATAATTGCAGATAATTCACAAGTGAGAGCGATTTATTAATTCTGTGCCTCTTTTCTGCAAATAAGTATCAATATGGCTAACTGTGGAGCCACCCAAAATATGTCCTTCTAGGACAACGAATGATATAAGAGTGCTGATGCCTACTGGCTGCGACAAGAGAGCGGTGTTAATTCCTTTGTTTTGCTTTCTCTTGTCTTGAAAAAATCGATACATATAATCTAAGTCTAACATTCTGCGTGGTGTCTGTTTGTTCTATATCGTGTCTCCGAACCACTTTCACGCAACGACGCTCTGAGCGTGTTTTTTAGGGAATTGACTAGTTTGAACCTGGGACCTGTTGCTGGTAAGGAGACGCCAGACCACTCATGACATGTAGAGTTCAGAAGAATTCAGTGAGACTAGCGATGATATAACCAAATACTTAATGATTTCAGCGTCAGCTCCACTGCACTCCCTGTAAAAGAATCTTAATACTAACTAAATTTAGTTAGGCTTTCCTATTTTTAGTTAGCTGGTAAAATAACGTCGAAAAAGCAGTTAAGTTTACCATTGGAAATTTTATTCTACTCGCAAAACATTGTTTATAAATTGCACTATTGATAAAAGGAAATGTTTTAATACAGGATGATAAAAACCAACTGCGTTCAACAAAAATGTGAACGAATATTCCCTGAGTGGGTTTCCAAGTTCTACAATGGATCGAAGGATGACCTATGCCACATCACATCTATAATCTAGGTTTAAATTAAGTTTCACAAGAGAGTGACCCTCAATTATCTTTAATTACTTATCTAACTTGTCGTAAATTACAGTGGCTGATGTGGCTTCTCAATAACTATATAACAGAAAAATCATCGCTTTTCGGAATTTTACTTCAAGTGGCAAATGTGAACACCTTGAGCTTTAATTGACAATCGACACTAGTATTACGCAAAAAGGGGGTGTAACACATGAGACTTCTGCAGTTCTGAGTGAAGCTTTATGCGCTGTTATGCGGCATCGCGTGCGCTCATTACCTTGTCGGTGTTTGACAGGGGGCGGCGGGCAGCACAGCTCAGCTCGCCTCGCTGTCTCGGAAGCAACTCTCTCCTAACTTCTCCTTACTACAATTTACCGACGTTGGTTTAAAAAAACTATCTGGCTGTGTTTTCATCTGACCAATCAGGGTCTCAATGTTAACCTTAAGCTCCGCCTACAAAAATTCTGTCTATCCAATGAGAAACGTTATACTTTTCGTTGTGGGGCAATGTTTTTAAAGTTTGCAACAGAACAGAGACGCGAAAAAGTCTCACGCTAAAACTTGCAGCTGGTGTGGTCCTTTTAGCGTTATCGTAAGATCTATACTGTTCTTCTGGAGGGCTCTATCTTTTAACATGGGCTGGGGGGTGGTCCTGACGTAACAGAGACGCGAAAAAGTCTCACGCTAAAACTTGGGGCTGGGGGTGGCCCTTTTTGTGTTATCGTAAGATCTATACTGTTCTTCTCGAGGGCTCTAGCTTTTAACATGGGCTGGGGGGGGGGGTGGTCCTAACGCAACAGAGACGCGAAAAAGTCTCATGCTAAAACTAGCGGCGGGGGTGGTCCTAGCTGTTAGCTGGCACGTGGGTGTCCGTCCCTTATCGTAGGGCCTTCAGCTTAACACGGTTCTGCTCTCGGCTTCTGTTCTCGTTTCTCCCCTCGGAACTGCGTCTGTCTCACGGTGGGAAGGTATGACATGCATTTAGGCATTCTTGTGTTAGTCTGTGGTATTCCATTTGCTCACTCGTTACTCGTATTACTTTGGTTAATTTAATGTCACGATTTATTCGGAGCTATGTGACATACTACTGGATTTGCTTATCATGTCAGGGTTTTCATGGAAGGTGTTGGATTTGCCTGACACCTTACATAAGTTCAGTAAATTAAATATCGTCTGTGCTCGTGTGCAAATGGTTCCTTAAAAACTGTAAGTTTTGCAGAAAATTAAGGGACTTATAAGTAGTGTTTAAGGGACTTTTATGGTAAAAGTAATCCTTAAAGAGCGGATTGGAACCAGTTGAGCCAGCGCTAGGATTTGTCATTTTAATGTTTAAGGATAGTCTATTTAAGATAACCCGAAGGACCGGATCTTGTTAAGAGGACAGACAATGCACCACACCAACCATATTCGGTCATAAAGAGAGAAAACTGGAACAAGGTTACACCAGAACCAGCTGCACGCGAGCGCATGTGCTATGTCCCACGAAACATAACATAGCCGTCATACGTTGCGAGGCGAGATGGCCACAGGAGGTGTGGAAACAGTTCACACAGGAGCACATAAGGCGGGAGAAGTCGGAAGCATTCCCACACCAGCAACCGCAGAAGTTAGTATACGTGCCACATGGCATAGCAAAGCCCAAGCAGGCGCAGCCCGTGAGCGTATAAATACCTAGCCACTTTCGTACTGAAATCATCTTGCATTTATATCGCTGTACTATCACCACGAGGCTGACACTTGGGGCACATCCAGAATGGTGTATGGGGTCCACAGTTCGACACCGCGACAGGGCAGCCAGCCTCTGATAGACGGAGGCAGAGCCGCCGCCATCGCGGGGCCAGCCGAACGCTGAGAAGGAAGGAAAGCTAGAAGATTGGGTTTAACGCCCCGTCGACATCGCTGTGTCGCTGCAGCACAAGCGCGGACCTAGTCAAGGATGGGGAAGGATATCGGCGTGCCCTTCCAAAGGAAAAATCCCGGCCTTTGCCTGGATGACCGGACCCGAGTTTGAACCATCGCCCTCCAGAATGGCAGTCCAGTGTGCTAACCAGTGCGTCAACTCGCACGGTACTGAACCCTGGGACTTGGCACGGGGCTTCCGCAGTGGGTCACGGTCACTGTGTCACCCTTTGCCAAGCGGGAGGCGACTGGATGCATCAATCAACAGTGAATCACGGCACGGTCTTCTTCAATTTTTCATTCGCTTTGCATTTTAAAATTTTAAGTCTATTGTCGAACACGAAGGAAAGATGATAACTGTACCAGCTACGAAAAAAAAAATAAAATAAAAAAAGTTACCGCTATGTAAGTCAGATCAGATTCTGTCTAACATTGTCTAAAAAGGAAGATGACATTTATTTTAGACTGGCATGGGAAGTGTAGTATACTGGTAAGAAAATGTTCTAGTCTTCTGTACTTTTCTGATAGTCATTAGTATCTAGTCATTAAGGCATATACCAAAGATAAATGTATCTCTGCATTTTCTAGTCACTGTGTCTTTCTACATAAATAAACATAGTATTGTACATTCAATGAAAATACCAGAAAATATCAAATATACGAGGGGCGTTCAGAAAGTAAGCTCCGATCGGTCGCGAAATGGAAACGACTATGAAAATCCGATAAAGCTTTGCACAGATGTGTTGGGTAGTGTCTCTAGTATAACCCCAGTTAGCATCACGTCGCTCTTCTCATTTCTGAGCTCGCAGTGAGTGCGTAAAGATGTCTAGAAAATAGTGTCTGCCGCCAAGTACGAGGGCCTGGTGAGAAATTTCGCCTAAAGCTATGCAGCTAACATTACATAACTGTCGTGCTGTTTCTTCTTCAAGACAATTCTCAGCCGCATTCTGCAGGGGCAATGAAGATGCTCCTGCATCGTTTTCAAATGGAAATGTGAGATTACCCACAATACAGTCCGCAGTTGTCTCCCCCTGAGTTTCATCTCTGGTCACATGAACCGCTGTCTTTGAAGACAACATTTTGACACAGACAAAGAGGTGTAGGCCAGCGTGGAGAATTGGCGGAAAGCACTGGCGACTGCCTTCTATGATGAGGCTATTGAAAAGTTGGTACAACGCTATGACAAAAGTCTAAGTCAGAACGGCGACTACGTAGAGAAGTAGCTGAAAGGTGTAGCTAATTGTTACAAGTAAAACATTTCTGATGTTCACTGTGGTTTCAATTTGGCAATCAATCGGAGCTTACTTTCTGAACAGGCCTCGTATATAATTCTTACTTGATCTTTCTATTTACAAAAAGAATATATCCAGATATTTGGGTAGTTCTACTCCCTGTAAAAATACATAGCCAATTATAGAACAGTCAGTTAATTAGTGGAGGCAGTCTTCGTACAATTACAAAACTGTCCGAGCTATGGACGCAGTGCAACATCGCTTGAAATACGCGGGTGAGTCAAATGAAAAACTAAAATATTTATTTAAATATCATTTATTGTGCAGAAGTGGTACAAAGCTGTATCACTTTTCAACATAATCTCCCCCACGCTCAATGCAAGTCCTGCAGCGCTTACAAAGTGCGTAAGTTCCTTTAGAAAAAAATGCTTTTGGTAGTCCGCGCAACCACTCATGCACCGCGTGGCGTACTTCTTCATCAGAACGGATCTTCTTTCCTCCCATTGCGTCTTTGAGTGGTCGTTTGGTTTTGGTGATGAGGATTGGCGCCATTCCTTGCTCGCTCTCTTCGTTTCTGGTTGGCGGAAGTGAACCCACGTTTCGTAACCAGTAACGATTCTAGCAAGGAAGCCATCACTTTCTCGTTCAAAGCGCCAAAGAAGTTCTTCACAAGCATCAACACATCGTTCTTTCATTTCAGGAGTCAGCTGCCGTGGCATCCATCTTGCAGACACTTTGTGAAACTGGAGCACATCATGCACAATGTGGTGTGCTGACCCATGACTAATCTGTAAACATGCTGAAATGTCATTCAGTGTCACTCGGCGGTTTTCCTTCACTATGGCTTCATCTGCTGCAATGTTCTGTGGGGTCACAACTCGTTGTGCCTGACCTGGACGAGGAACATCTTCCACTGAAGTTGAAACGTCCCCTTTGGAAAATTATACATGACTGTGCTTAAACTGACACACAATATTTTTAGCGCAACGCAATCTGACTTTCAAAAATCCCTACAAAAAATATGGCCCTGACTAACATTAACCTATGCGTTTCACAAATCGCTTACCTCACAAAAATCTTGGTTACTCGAACTACTGCAATACAGCGAGCGCCACTACTGCCAGCTAAATAAAAGATTCAATCTACGGAAGGCACTAACTACTGATAGGCATAGTTAGCAAATGAAAGATTTTGATAGAGAACAAATGATGTATTTACCTTAATAGTGTTGAAAAATCATAATATACATAGCAGTTCATGATATCCAGTACTACAAATTTCAAAACTACGCCATCTCCCTCCCCACATCCACCACTGCTGGCGGCTCACCTCCAACTGCGCCACGCTACGCGCTGTTAACATCCAGCAGCCCAACACTACAATAGCAGACAACAATGCAAACTAGCCACAGACTGCACACAGCACAGCCAGTGATTTTCATACAGAGCGCTACGTGGCGTTACCAATAAGAAAACCTTAACAGCCTACTTACATAGCCCCCATGCTCCCCACAAAAAAATTTACAAATTGTTTTGGGCAGTGGCCACTAATGATTTGAAACAAAATTTTCATAATTACATAACAAAGAAATCAAATGCACACACGTATTGATACAATGTTGGTCAAAGTCCATAAAGACAGTCCTGATCGTTCATCACAGTAAAATTGCAGTTCTTTTTTTCTCAAAGTTTGAGCGGTAAAAGAAAATGCACACGGAAGTAGTGGATTTCCATGCAGTCTTGAAGAAGTAGTGTTGTCCTTCCAAGGGAAAGACAGTGCTGACTCTTGACATGCAGACAGGTAATGGGCCACAACAGAGCAAACCCACCGCAGAGTCAGTCGACGTTTTGAAGAATATTGGTACGTAGGTCATCACAGAGCAGACCCACTGTAGTCCTGGTAGAGATTACGGTATTGGTGGGCCACCAGAGGCGCAGACCCACTGCAGTCCTTGTAGAAATAATGGTACTGGTGAGTCAGCAAAGACGCAGACCCACTGTAGTCCTTGTAGAAATAATGGTATTGGTGGGTCATCAAAGGTGCAGACCCACTGTAGTCCTTGTAGAGACGGCCAGCAGCCATCTGTTGCAACTGTGCAGGTGCACAATCACCATCGAAGAGTCTTGCGGACAATATAGCAAGTCCATAAACCACCACTTGTGCACTCACAAAGTTTTTGGAATTGTCCTTAGAACCAGCAATGCTGTTATCCAGTCCCTTGCTGAATTATTAACACACATGCAAACACTAACAGTCCCTACTTCTCACATATTATCCATATACTATGACCAACAGAAACGTGTGCAGTGAAATGTAATTTACAAGTTAATAATATGATGAACTGGTGACAGTTACAATTTTATAACATAAGAATACAATTACAAAGATACAGAAAACATCATTAAAAACATAATAATACAGATAACATTTGTAGTAATACAGGATTTACAAAAGAATCGAAATAACATATACATCAGTGTTACAGGAATTATAAGTACCTACATAAAAGATCAGAATAACTTTTGAAACATAAACTTCACACATGAGCAACAAAACAGAACAGATAAATAATGTCTAAACATCTTTACAAAGTAAATAACATATTATTAATGCAAATTACATTTGAGGATAACAGTATTCCTCATCATAGTGAATGTAGCTGAGTATTAGAAAAATTCTACAACATAAATCGTATCAGATAAACACATAAAGACAGGATGAACACAAATACACAAGGGTACACAAACATATAGCGGAATAATACAAAAGGAAAGGACAGGGTTTGTTTTACTACAGTACTTTGCAAACAAAACTTTCTTTACTTCTTGGAGATCTCCCTTCATTCATCATTATTCCCAAAAAGTCCTATCTATACCTGCTTTCTGTATGCTATTCATATTTCTTTCAAAATAATTATTTTTCAGTGTACAATCCTCATTTTGGCCCAAATCTTTTTAATATAACTTCTCAATGCATTCTTTGCCTATTGTCCATAGTCAGTTTCTTATATAGTCTACCCCCTCTTAAGCTAACTTAAATCTACTGAGCTCAGATGCATAAACTAAGGGACGAGGCAATGCAGCAGCACAAAACAATTAATACAAACAGCAATGACAAAAAAAATGGAAATTGGCGAAGCAATTGCAATATTACAACTAATATAAGGCACTGTGCAGCAAACAAGAAAAATAAATCCGTAGTAAAACTGGCTTAACAGCGTAATACAAAGTCAAATTCAGTAGCACTATGCCTGGCACACAACAGCAGCAAATGCAATAACTTATATCTAAACATGACAAAGCTCAAGCAGAAAAAATATTACATTAAAGACAACAATGCAGACAAGGGAAATGTATATTCACATCTTAATGTCTATGTAATTAAAGTTGTGCACCACAACTAAGTCTAGAAAATAAATTACCAAGTTCTTGAAAAGAAAATTATAAATGCAGTTCCTGTGAAGGTAAATGTCTTTTTGTGTTCCCTCATTTTTTTTTGAAAAAATTATTATTTACTCGATCTGTAGACAGAAAATATTTATATTAGTACATCTATAAAATTTTATTTTAACCAACGCTGAAGTGCAGCTAGAAACTAGATATTAAACAAATTGAGTAAATAAATACATAAAACAAGCCATATGGCATTTCTCTCAACTAGCAAGACAATAGCCGTGAAATGTTTCTCATCATTTGATTAGGCATTTTAGTAAATATCATAAATTAAGAGCTCCACAGTATAATCATATGTTTTCAAGTTTGAGCGTGTCGTATTTGCGATGCTTTCTACAAAGGAATGTCAATAGCGAGGATAATGGCATCCCTTTTTTTTTCTACCTGTGCCTCTGAAAAGGCACACACTAATGGCTTCTTCTCCAGGCGTCTGACACAGCTGGGTGCCAACGACGCAATACGTGCAGGTGGTCACTTAACTTTCTTACGGAAATATTTACGACAGCAGTTTCCGCTACAGTGACAGTCTCAAATAAAAAGCTTCACAGGTCAAGAATTTGCGTTACAGATGTGTAGAAACAAAATCCTATTAATATAACAGTGTCCAAAAAATTTTCGTCGGCATTGTAATACATTCACGCATTTACATACATTTCATAACTCTTAAAGTACGATTCTTGGTTTCCAACAACCTTTTTCACAAGTCAGAGTCCCTAACCACTACTCACTATTCCTTACCTTATTACACATATAAATATTCGTCGACACGTCAATCTTGCAGCGACACTTCAATATTTCATCATAATAAATACATAGCAAAATCAAATTCCTCATATAGCATCAGGTTATTGATCATAAACATACCTCAACAGCATAATACACATCATCATCGTAATAATAACATCATAAAACCTCAGCCAAATCTCAAAATCGTCGTAGCTTCCTCCAATAGTTTCAAAACCTAAAAAAAATTCTCTGCTCATGTCAAAAGTCATCTACCTCAAACGTACTTTAAAAATCATGCTCCCTTACCAAATAGATCATTCAAAGCTCTCATAGTATCACAGTGGTTCCAAAATAATATGAACAGTTCACAAGGTACAGACAAAATACAATTTCGTATGTGTGAAGTTACCCAACTGTGTAATTGCGTAAACATGTAGTTAAATGATCAGATAGCTGTGTAATTCTGTGTTAGAGAAATATGGTACCGATGTTTAAAGTTGTATAAGCAAATACCATATTAGCTAGGGCTCCTTGTGCTTGCCAAACACATGGTACACAAAGTAAGCGTGTACCCCCCTGAGCATTAATGTAATTATACCCTCAGGTGTTACAGATTACAGCAATGGAATGAAATGGATCACGGAAAACCCTTGTATCATTGTACTTCAAATATCTTAAAAAAATAAATGTTTTAAGTGCGAAATTAATCACTCAAATACGTGTACTGTAACGCTAAACTGTGCGTCATGTTGTAAGATAATCTCTGTGGAAGTCTCGTAGTTATCGTCCTTCGAAAGCTAATTTCTGCAGAAGCCAATGTACTTCCCCCATGATAAACAAAAGTGAAATGCTTTGCATACAGATATCGTAGTTGTTACGCTTATTGTTGTGATGAAGAAAGTACTGTACTGTAACGTATTGTTGTGCTACAGAAAAGGCTGTCTCATTGTAGCTATACCACAAAAGTTACTACTAAAACATGTTTTACTTTCCAGAATAAAACAGAAAACTGTGCAGATATAAAACAGATACACCGCAAAAGGAACATTGTAAATTGTCACTCATTAGTAGCGTCATGATAAAATCGTGTAGCTGTCACATAAACTAACCACTACGTCATCTAGTATCTCACTGAAAGTACTTTAAATCCAGAATGTATTTTCAAGTAAACCAAAATGTTGCATTAAAATCTCATTAGCAGTACCAGTATATGTCCTAAGTATGTAAGCCTGATAGTCGTTACGTAATCGTGCAACTAACAAGCAAGAATGTACAAATACAACACTGTGTCGTCTGTTCACTATAACAATGCATTCGTAATTTCTGTTTAAAAATGTTCCCTAGGTTCTAGACTGGATATTTAACTTCAAACATTGTTGCATGTTAACAGTTTCTTAAGTCTAACAAAGCATACTAGTAATGTAGAGTGAAAAATTTTATGGCAAAGACTAAGTTAAAAAGCAAATTATCTTTCAATAAATGGTTTTACACGTCAAATTTGTTGTACACCTCTACTCTTCCTAGTATGCAGAGTTTCAGTTTTAACGCAATTATCATGCGGTATACGTCAGTAAGGAATACTGGAATTTTTATCAAGGTTAGCGTCTATGTTATTTTCTCTGAGCCAGCTGACGCATGCGGCTGCCTGCTGTGCGAGTCATTTTCTGTCTCTTTGTTGGCGCGCGTCGTTATTGGGATTAGGAGACCTAACTTCTACAAATTCAGCTTGACGAGAAGGCCCTGCCCTGTCTGAAGCTCGCCAGTTCTGATAGAATTCAGGTCTGTCGTTTTGTCGGTAGTTTACATAGTTTCTTTCTTGTCGGTCATGTAGTGGAGAGCTTCTCCCTGAATCGTAACTGTGTGCTGGTCCGTTGCATCTAAAGTTATTCTGTCTCCCTTGATAATATTTATTTTGGTTCCCATATTGTCTGTTTCTCTGATTGTCTATGTGATAGTCATTACCGCGGAGAGGTGATCTTTCCCTGTAGTTATTACTACTCTGCCAACGGTTGTCATACTGGTTGTGTCTGTTTTGGTCACGATTTGTGTGGTGAGAATAGCCTTGTCGTGTCCAGTTATTATTTCTTTCATCGCGGAATTGCGACGGATGTGACCTGTAATTGTTGTGTTCCTGTTTTCGCATTCCGCGATTATCAGTGTCAATTTCTAATTCTTGTAAGAGTCCCTGAAAAGCTTCAATGTCGTCTTTGCAACATCCTGCCAAAATAATATGTCGTAAATGTTCAGGTAATTTGATTAAGCAAATGCGGATGAGTTCTGAGGGGCTGTATGCGTTTGACAGGTACTGATTCTTGTGCAACATGTCTTCAAAATATATCACAAGACTGGAAAATTCAGATTGTTCGAAATGTTTCATCATTATGATGCTATGTTTTACTCGGTCTTGTGTAGCTTGAGACCAATATGCTGAGAGGAAGGCATGGTAAAATTCTCCTTCACTGTGACAATCGTGAATGACCGATCGCATTCTTACAGCTGGTTCATTCTCTAAGTAGTCACACATAAATTCTAATCTGTGCTCTAATGACCAGTTGGGAGGAAAACAATGAGAGAATTGATGGAGCCATGCTTGTGGATGAATGTCGTTGCCAGAATTCTTAAATGTTTTGAATTTACGTGCAGTAATGAACAGCTTATAGTCAAAATCATCATGTCGGTGAGTCGTATGTCGGTCATTGTTACGTCGTTTCGGCGGTTCCATCTCAAAATTCGGTGTACCTTGCCAATTTCTTTCATAATTTCCGAAGTGCCCTGAGTTATTATTTTGTGGCTGTTCCGTATTTCTATGTCCCTCTTCCCGTATTGGAGCGCGAGTGTCCTCTGAAATACGTACTTCTTGTATTACCTGTGTCAGCTGATCTTGTACTTCCCGGATTTCTCTTTGGTGTTGCGTATTAATTTGATTCTGATTTTGTTTGAATTTCCTAATTTGTTCGCACTCTTCTGTGTCATTAAAGACTACTGGTTTTGTGTCATTCAGATTATCATCTACCTTCGTAGATAAATTATTTAGCTGATCCGAAAGTTCAACTACTTTCTCTGATAATGAACTAATTTCCTCCATGTGTCTTTCTATTGTGTCCTTTAAGTTTTCCTGAGTTTTTGCAAGTTGCGTAACCGAATCGGTAGATGCAACTGAGTCAATTTTAGCTTGCAAGGTCTCATGATTTTCATGAACAATAGTTTGCAGTTCTTTTATGGCTGCTTCGTCATTCTGTAATGCATTTTCATGACGCGAAAAAATAGGTTGGAAATGCTCACAAATTTGTGTTTTTACGTCGTTACAAACTTTTTGACATTTCGATTCGATTTTATGTAACTCAGTAGTTAAATCAACACGTGTTTGTTCAAGCGTGGTGTGAAGATTTTGTTCCATTGCGTCTAACTGTTGCTGTGTTTGTCTCTGGTGTTGTTCCATTGTGTCTAACGTTTGAAGATTTAGTTCCATTGTGTCTAACTTTTGAAGATTTTTGTTCCATTATGTCTAACTTTTGAAGCTTTTGCTGTGTTTGTCTCTGATTTTGTTCCATTCTGTCTAACTTTTGAAGCTTTTGTCCCATTTGTTGCATTAATTGTAATAACAATGCACTGGCGTCTGAAACATGTTCCTCATTGCTTTTCGGCAGTGAATTTGC
This sequence comes from Schistocerca nitens, assembly GCF_023898315.1. Taxonomy (NCBI): domain Eukaryota; kingdom Metazoa; phylum Arthropoda; class Insecta; order Orthoptera; family Acrididae; genus Schistocerca; species Schistocerca nitens. Next base: position 543,006,877 of record NC_064619.1, on the reverse strand, counting down.
ACCCGCAACATTCACATTTTGACAAGCGGAAAATGTGTCTTGCCTCATTTGAGAAAATGGTGAGAAACCAAAACCTGAGTCTACAGTATTTGCAATATTGTGTTCTGCCATTCCTGATTCCTGAGGCGCCCTGTTGCCGACCGATCGATCGATAATGCTTCTTTGTTCACTACCTGTTTCACTGTCTACACCATTATTTGATGCCCGCTCCATTTCCCTATGCACAGTTACCAAATTACTGCTTTGAATGTCTGTTAATTCATTACACAGCGGTGCTGGTAAGCTACGCTCGTTGTCACTATTATTTCTCTGTTTACTTTGGAGCCTAGTGTTACGTTTTTCACACGCCATTATTGTCACAATATTTCACACGATAACACAGAAAATAAGTGAACATATTAACATAGTGCTGAAAATAATATCTAGTTAATTGCAAGCTGCGAAATACTTGGTGCAAATTTACATGCGTGCCACACCTGTTTTACTGTACAACAATGAAAGACTGCAACTACAAAGGAGATTCTCTCTACAATTACATGCTAGCAATAAACAAAATCTACACTAATTACACATACTACAAGAAAAAATCAGAAGATTCCAGTGAGGTATCCTGGCAGGGTCGCCGTATCAAACGTCCCCTTTGACTGTGCTTAAACTGACACACAATATTTTTAGCGCAACGCAATCTGACTTTCAAAAATCCTTACAAAAGAATGGCTCTGACTATCATTAACCTATGCGTTTCACAAATCGCTTACCTCACAAAAATCTTGGTTACTCGAACTACTGCAATACCGCAGGCGCCACTACTGCCAGCTAAATAAAAGATTCAAACTACGGAAGGCACTAACTACTGATAGGCATAGTTAGCAAATGAAAGATTTTGATAGAGAACAAATGATGTATTTACCTTAATAGTGTTGAAAAATCATAATATACATAGCAGTTCATGATATCCAGTACTACAAATTTCAAAACTCCGCCATCTCTCTCCCCACATCCACCACTGCTGGCGGCTCACCTCCAACTGCGCAACGCTACGTGCTATTAACATCCAGCTGCCCAGCACTACAGTGGCAGACAACAATGCAAACTAGCCACAGACTGCACACAGCATAGCCAGTGATTTTCATACAGAGCGCTACGTGGCGTTACCAATAAGAAAACCTTAACAGCCTACTTTCATAGAGCCTACTTACAAAGTCACACCATCAGCGAACTTCCTACTCCATCGTAGACTTGCTGCTGTGACAAACATGCATCACCGTCGATGAATTCCAATAGGTTTCACACCTTTACTACGCAAAAACCGAATAATAGAACGCTGTTCTTCCCTGGTGAAAGTCTCAAGTGGGGCGGCCATCTTTATACTGCTCCTGCGACGGCATGTGTGCATCTGCACTATGCTGCCACCTACAGGCCATTCTGCACGCTGTTTGTAGCACGCTTACCAACTTACAGGATAACAGCGCGAAATTTCGATTTGTTATTACAAATTTAAGGTTTTCATTTGACTCACCCTCGTAAAGTAAAAAAAAAAATTATAGATCATTTATTTCCTCTTTTCATTTCGGATAGCGTTTTGGGATATGTGAATGCAGTTAAGTATGCACACATTTCTTGGCCACATCAGGTCAAGAAATCCGTAGCTATAATCCCACCACCCAATATGGTCATTGTAACGCACTGGATGCCACAGCTAGCACACACCTAGTTTCTGAGTGCTGCTTTCTGTAAATGAGTGTATGCAACCTATCCTCACTGTCGTAAATTTTAATTGTTTTTGGGCCGTCACGAACACACACTGTGTGACAGCCCAATAACACTGGGAGGGGGAGGAAGGGGGACATTTGATCGTTGAACGGAGAGGCCACCTTTGAAAAATTCTGACGTTAACAGCCACCATTCATATAACGAAAGCATTGCGTTGTTGCCATTAAACAGAAATTTCAAACGCTATTAGAGTGCTGAGCTGATGACCAGAAGACAGACACACAACTAAATACTTACTCCAGCTCACGTTTAGTCTGCACATAACTGTGAATAGAAATACTGTAACACGTGAGGGATGGCACTGAAACCTCAAGGGTAGTGGTACCGACGTCAGTGATAATGGGAACTCACGGTCATGAAATTACGTTTCCTGCGATATGTTGCTGGAGGACCACTGCTGCTGTACTGAAGGCTCAACGTTGGAAGAGACAGACAGTGGAAACCTGAAGTCCGAGAAATCACGTAGATGCTGTGGAAAACAGATTTCATAAATCAAGCTGGTCGACTGCATCATCATCATCATCGTCATCATCATGAGTCCGCTACACCATAATAGATAGAAGAAGATGTTACTAAATGACAAATAGCAATAATAATAATAATAATAATAATAATAATAATAATAATGAGAGAGAGAGAGATGGCATTAATACTTACTTTGGGATGAAGTACTGTTCTTCGTTTTATTCTCGCCAGAGGTGGTGGATGATCTCTGACACTTCTTGGTGGTGCTGTGGCTCGAGCGAGGTGCAGATTACGAATACCAAGTCCCCTCTCAGGATTCTGGGGATCCTAAGAGGACCGACGGTGGGGGTTGGAGCAATAGAAGCACGCTTCACCAGTGGGGGGAGAGGGGATGCCATTTACCACCCTTATTACAACAGTTATCAGTTTAGGCTGTACGCATTTGACCATTAACTAACACTTGAGTAAACCTGAGTGCAAGTGTGCTACTCATCCGCAGTTTTGAACATAAATTATGGTGATTGTAATGACAGTTACAGCCCATTAATTACGTCCTAAATAAATAAAACAAGAGTTTACATAAGGGAAGCTAGGGCAAGTGGGTGTTTCCTTATCACGAGGAGAACAATGGCTCTCTTGTCCCAGGACCAGCAGAGCCTCCTTACTGAGTTGTTTGAGGCACTTTGGCTTGGTCTTCTGCATGTGCCTCAGTGTAGGATATGGCAGCCTACGGTTTACTGCTCTTCTGTCCTTTTTGGAGGTATTTCATGGCTATTGGACTTTCATTGCACGCTGCCTTCGTGATGTTCCACGTTGAATGACCAGCAGTGTATATAGTGCACTCTAGTACTATCAGATCCGGCATTCTTTCAAGAGAATCGTATTTACAACCTCTCATAAGCCTTTCCCCTATCCTGCATCAACATGATGGGCAGACGCCAGGCCCAGTATGTACAACATCTGGAAAAATTGTGTTAGTTTAATCTTTATTGTACCCTAGGACAAGTGTTAGATGTTGTACGACCTGCATGAGAAACTACCCATTGTTTTATCGTATGTACAACATATTTATGTTAATCTATCCTCTGGTGAATTCTGATTGGCTAATTATCTGTAAAATGTTGTCGAATTTTTATTTCTTTATTCGAAATCACGTTTCTTAGTTTCTCTTTTCTTATTGTCTCTTTAGCCAGCAGTATACAGTTTGTATACTTGTTCTTCAATGTAATAGTGAAGAGAAATATACTGGATTACTGTTACTTATAAATCAGTACACGGTCGGACTTTCCATCATCCGCGCACCAGTTTGGGGTCAAACAAGACGGGATCCCGTGGAAACTGTAATAAATGGCCCCTCGCATCATGTGGGTGTTTACAGCTGAGAGAAGGAATTACCGGCTACGACCAAGGATGTCACGTATATAGCAGACTGTGAATGATGAATGATGCACCACATACGCTGAAATGGAGAGGAAGGCAGACAGAAGAGGGGAACGGCGTACTGCTGCTAGCCAACCTCTTAGAGAGAGAGAGAGAGAGAGAGAGACAGAATTATTCATAGTCCGCTTGCTCTACTAATAAACTATAACTTAAAAAACCAAATTACTACCACTTACGGAGCCCCTCACCTCAGCATTTATGGCAGAAGTAACACGGAACAGTACGAACAATAGATCCGCCCACTGCTTTTTTCTGTGCTTGCGTGCCATCGATCGTGGAGCAGCGCAGAACAAATAGTTCACGGCTATCTCCGTATTTCATTGCGCCCTTAACATAAATTGTTTACAATAAATATCTTGTTGCAGGATGCACGGGCAGGGCAGTGGCGCTGGAACCGAGAGTGTTACTGCTACTGCTGCCGCTGCTGCTGCCGCCGCCGGCGCGATAAATAGGAGGATGTACGCGCAGCATTGGCAGCCTTATCTGCCGCTGGCATGAATTATGCATTCGGCAATGCAGGATACGACCGGTGACGGCTGTATATATTTCGATCCTATCCACCTTATTTACAAGGGTGTAAATCGTACCCCACGCGGTACAAATAACGGCGCGAAATACGACGCTACCCTAAACAGTATGTCCAATAAACGTGTATCTGTTTCGTCGCACTTCACTCGTAATGGCGAAATATGGCTCCGCGTAGTTTCACAACTATCGGTACTTACAGTCATGCTGCGAAGCGATCTAAACACGAAAAACGGCAAAGCTCTGTGTAATTTTGCTTGTAATTTCAGCAAGTGATGGACGTTCTTACTTGTTTTACGTATTTTCAGTCTATTCTAATTCCATGAATTCGTATTCCCGCTTTTTTCCTTTCAAAGCATTTAGTTATACACATGAGAAATTCATTTTAATTCAAAAATCTATCCTGTTATACGCTCTGTGGACAACAAAAGTAGGCTAAACGTCCAACTTAGGTATCTCGTAGTAACTGGAAGCCGAGGGTTTAAGAATCCATATCTGGGTAGAATCTATCCAGATTAAATCTACAAAAAATCTTCCAGTGATCTAGATGACCTTCGAAACAATTTAGATGAAACCACAAAAGATCTTCCAATGACAGTGATAACAAATAGATATACTAGAACAATATTAACGTATACACTGGCACCCTTTTTCTTCCCTTGGTTATTTTTGAACATAAAAATCAAATGATGAGATAGTATCCATCGTTACCAACAGCTACCCTTTCGCCTTCATTTAAAATACATGTATTCTTCGTCCGCGTCGCAATTACACGATTACTCATTACTGCCAAATGTCATCTTCGGATCTATACTAGATTTGCTACATATGTAATGAGTACATTACATATTACTTGTACTTAAAATATCTTGTTATCTGTACTTTAAAAAAATGCATACTTTGCAAACTCTCAGAAAGTGGTGTCCTTTAGCTAGATTAGGGAACAGAAAGAAAACATTTTCACAGATCATGCTTTGTATCTTGAAACATTCAAGTCATAAATTAAGTTCTTGCAAAACCTTCGATAAGGCAGAATTCTTTTATATTTCCTAGGCAGTGATGTAACCGATATCAAATAAAAGTGTCATTTATGACATTCCAATTTTCTACATAAACATAGCAAACGATACATTATTCTTGAAGAATCAAGTTTGCCAAGATTGCTAGTAATTCTTTTTATTACTATTAACGCTTTCGAAAGAACCACGCTCTCAGTGGCAAGTGAATAGTGTGACATACACAGTCCAGTATCCTGTTCACAGCATCATAATCCATGCCCCATTTACTGTCTTTTACTGCCCATTAACACATCATCAGGAGTCAATAAATTACAGTTTCACTGTAACTTGCAACTTGTTACAGTTTTGCTGTAACATGGAGGGCAACTCATCAGCTGATACCCACTGCATACATACTCTGTCAGCTACAGGTGTTACGATATGGCTTTAAGATCCAGTATTTTATAGCAATTGTCAAGTTATGGCACATGTACCGTAAGTTTCTGGCTTTAGAAAACTATTTTATTTCTGAATAGATAGTAATAGTCAACTATTACAACCTTGCCTGCTCAGAATTATCAACAGAAGGCAAATGTATTGTACCCTAACGGTATATAAAACTGTTTTTACAGCAAGATAAAGTTAATACCCGTGGCATGGGCCGCTATAATATTTGGATGACTTTGAAGGTATAGCAGCCCTCACCTCATATTTGTGGAAATGTGTATTAGTACAGATCTGTATGCTATTTCACAGAAGTGCCATGAAGTCACATCTGTATGACAGCAGAAAAACGTTTTGAGCTGCAAGATGAAGTTAGTAGCCTAACATGGGGTCATTAAGATGTTTGGTTGTCTTTCATATCAGAGGCGAGTGTTGACGAATTTAGATATGTGGATAACATTGTCTACTTTGTTCACTCTTGTTAAAAAGTGCACTTGACGTGTAAATTGGATCAGCATTAATGACCATGTGCGTTTTATAGTGTTATAGAATAATTTTTTATCTACTTTGATAAATTTAAGGCATATCACAAAGATCGAACTATCCTCTTTGATTATCTTATTATTAATTTTATTAGTGCCAATAAATGATCTTAGTGAATTGTAAAAAATAATGCAGGAAATTTATAAGTGGACATAATTAATTTCAGGTTTCATTGTGCTTGCATAGTGTGATACAAAGATCGAACAATGAACGCTCACAAACGCTGCTTAATCTATAAATTAAATCAGTAGTGCCAATGTGCAAGTTTTGCTTTTAGAAAACAATTAAGTCGAGCCAAAAGTAGCGTGTGTGGTTTTTAATCAGTACATCACATATTTTGAGAATCAACCCAGTTCTATTTTGGTTCAAAGTTCGAATTTTTGTTCGTTGTTGGAGATCTTTGTAGTTATACTTGTGTATTATGCTAAGAAACCTGTGTGTGTGTATGTGTGTGTGCGTGTATTCTGATGAGGGATTTTATTTCGCTGTCAAAGATTGAATTTTCGAGATATCGTCCTTTCATCTCATCCTTGTTGCACCGTTGTTCTTGGCTACTTTCATCACTGTCTTGTTCCATAACGAGGTTCTCCTTGATTATTGCGAAAATATGGAGTTTAAATGTTACGTTACAATAAAGATCTTGTCAACACAATTTCTACCCGTCTTATAATTGTGTATGATGAGTTTGTTTGTGCATTACGCCATGCGTTTTTTACATGACGTATTTTCCGACTTAAGATTAGATTACTGGTATTATTTGGTAGTTGATTACGGGAAATACGAGCATCCGCAAGCGTATTTACACAGCCGTTGTACAATGATTGCAGTTGGAAAATATTTAAGCTTTCCTCAAAATTTCATTTTGTGCATAACCTCAAGTAGATCTAAAGAAAATAAAAAGCAAATCACCCTTTCAATAACATCGGTTACATTTCTCTAGCGTAGAACTCTCTAAGGTGAAGCATTACTGAAAGTCTTAGGAACCCTAATCTTCCTTTTGGTCATCAAGCTTAAGGATTGTTTGATGCTGTTCTCCATTTCTGTCACTTACAAGTTATCCTCTTTAGTTATATCTGCTCTACTCCATTCATCGATGATCTCACTAGGCTGCAGTTTCCTTCCTTCCACCATTTCATCAACTGTAGTTTTCAGCAACGATTCATGTTGTAATATGTGCCACACCAGTCTCTCTCTTCCTATCTTTTTGCTCTTTACCAGGGTTTCTTTCCTCGCTGACTTATTGCAGTATGTCTCGATTCCTTAGTCGAACAAATCCTCTTGTAGAGTCCCCTGTAACACACCACTTCAAAGGCTTTTAATCTTTTCATTTCTGTCTGCCGATACACATGTGTAGCACTGAAGCAGAAGTGTGGATATTTGCGTACATAATTTCCAGTGATAAGGTCTGTATTTTTAGATGTCAACAGCTACATTTCTTTTGAGAAACCCGTTTTGCATTCTAACTTCGTTTTTACTACGTCTTTCTTCCATGTTACATGTTTATATTGTTTCTTTATCTATTCTGCTTCTCAGATGGCAAAACTCATCACCTCTTCAAGAGCCTCTTGTCTGCGCTTAACGTTTAGGCACTCTCCATGCCCATCTCCTGAGCAAACAATTAAAATACTTTTTCTTTGTTTCTGACCGTGTTGTAGCCTCAGGAAACATTCGTTTCATTTCATTAAATAAGTCTATTAAAAATGCAACGTCAGCACAGCAACTAATGTAATTTTATTTTTGTGCGCATGTACCATAGTAGAAAGAACTCATCAAATTTGTAGGTGTTCTGGGGTAACGGGGGGTGCAAAATTTATCAGACAATGCTGCCTCATTGAGCAGCAACAATAGCTTCTACCCGGCTAGTCATCGAAGACAGATTAGGGTTAGTCGTTAGAGATGGAACCCAAATTCTGAATGATTCAAAGATGGGGAAAGAAATCGGCCGTAACCTTTCAAAGGAAAAATCCTGGAGCGATTTAGGGAAACCGTGGAAACCTAAATCTAGATGGTCGGACATGGATCTGTACCGTCGTCCTCGTGAATGCGCTAGTCATTGAATAGAAAAGAGCTTGGTTGACCGTTTAGATGACATTGCTTCATGTCTATGCCAAGGTTCATAAATCGTAGTGGATGGCGACTGGTGGCGTGTCAGTCTCCCAGTAACCGATGACCAAACGTTTTGAATGGGCGACAGACATGAATAACATACTGACCATGAGGATCGTCTACCAATCTCTGTATTCAGTTTGGACAGAGCAGCAGGGGCAACATGCAGTCTTGCGTCATCTTGTTGCAGTTACCTGCTATGCAAACCAGACGTGATAGTGTTGTGCACCCAATGGCACCTCATACCATCAGGCCGGGTACTGCAGCCGTATGACGACAACGGACGCAGTCTGGCAACGTTCACTATCCGCGGTCCCAACATACACCGACACGTCCATCGTGACGCTGTACACAGATCCGGCACTCCTTTTTAGACGTGGTGCCAGCTTTTTGAATCTACTGGTATTGTTATTGCACCACTGTCGGCGCACCTCTCTGCTGTCGTCTCAAGGGAATCTGCAGCGGCAGTCGCTGTACTGACAGTTCGCGTGCTCCGCAAACCTTCGCGATCATCGTGTGGACACTCGTCTTGCTGTAAACAAATCCGTTTCTTGACATGTGACGCAGCTGTACGATTCAGCACTAAAGACCAAACAATGTGCCTGTCCTCTCAGGTGATAGTTGTGTGGGGTCACTGAGATCTAGCATGGTGTTGAGTATGGTTCTCCTGATCCAATGGATTCCATATTCACTTAGCATTCTTGAGACCCTGACCAACTCGAGCAGCAATATCGTGGAACGATAAGCTGCAGTCACGATAGGCCACGATCCTGCAACTGGTAGACTTTTCCTTTCTTACATAAGACGTAACGTTGAAACAACAAATGCAATTTCTGAATAAGAAAGTCGCTGCGTAATCTGTCCTCACACAAAGAATGTAGACTGCCTTACACCTACTCACCATGTGCGATCGCGCTAAAATTCTAATCTACATTGACACCTACATTCGTACTCCTGAAGCCACCGTGGGTATCTTGTACTACTTCTAGTCACTTCCTTTCCTGTTCCACTCGCAAACAGAGCTATAGAAAAACGACTATCTTTATGCTTCCGTATGAGACCTAATTTCCCTTGTCGTGGTCTTTACGCGAAATGTGCTTTGGCGGCACTAGAATCTTTCCGCTCTCAGCTTCAAATTCCTGGCCGGCCGGAGTGGCCGAGCGGTTCTAGGCGCTAAAGTCTGGAACCGCGCGACCGCTGCGGTCGCAGGTTCGAATCCTGCCTCGGGCATGGATGTGAGTGATGTCCTTAGGTTAGTTAGGTTTAAGTAGTTCTAAGTTCTTGGGGACTGATGACTTAAGAAGTTAAGTCCCATAGTGCTCAGAGCCATTTGAGCCTTCAAATTCCGGTTCTCTAAATTTCCTCAGTAGTGTTCCTCGAATAGAACCTCGCCTTCCCCCCCCATGGATTCCCATTCGAGTTCCTGAAAGTATCTCCATAATACTTGCGTGTTGTTCGGACCTACCGGTAGGAAATCTAGCAGCCTGTCTCTGAATTGCTTCGATATCTTCCTTTAATCCGACGTGATGGGGAACCGAAACACTAAAGCAGTACTGAAGAATGGGTCGCACTACTGTTCTACACGTGGTCTACTTTACAAATGAACCACAATTTCCGGAACTCCTCCCAACAAACGGAAGTCGAACATTTGCTTTCCCTGTTACAATCCTTACGTTCTCGTTCCATTTCATATCGCTTTACATTTACAACGTGCCGCCCAGATGTTTTATCGACGTGAATGAGTCAAGCAGCACATTACAAATGCTATATTCAAATACAATGGGATTGCTTTTCCTACTCATCTGAAATAATTTACATTTTCCTATGTTTCGAGTCAGCCAGTCAGGCAGCAGTAGCCGACCGCGACAGACGCAGCAACAGATAAGTAAACCGCTTTTGTGACATTTACGAGTTCCTAACCAGGAGTGAATTTTATTACATCATCTGTGTGCTTTAATAGTTTAGTTTCTTGAGTTTCTGTGTGTACATTTAAAATCTAATAGCCACAGTTCTCGCGTTTTCGTTTGCGTCAGAAAGTAAACCGATTTTGTGACATATTACAAGTTTCTTATCAGAGGCAAATTATTTAGTTTTACCTGAGTGCTTTGGTAGTTAGGTTCTTGAATATCTGCGTATTACTAGACACATTTCGTGCGTTTTCTTCAGTGTCTACAGTAGAGTCGCCCAGCCCGTGCCGATAGTCCGTTTATCTGCGAAGTTCAGTTTTCTACGGTCTTTAGTATGGATAGGGACTGCGATTGTTGTGTGCAGATGCCATCCGAGTTGGTGACACTTCGCTCTCAGCTTCAGGCTGTGATGGCTTCGGTCACACAGCTTGAGGCTGCAGTGGATGGGCACCAGTGTTGTGGGCCGGCCGTGGGGATCCAACGGACTGAGCTCTGAGCACTGAGCACTGAGGCTGACCCCTCACCTGTGGTCGACTGGGAGGTCGTCCCGGGGCGAAGCAGGCTGCGAAAGACTTCCCAGGCGGCCGCACGTAAGGCCTCCCCGGTTTGTCTGACAAACAGGTTCCAGGTGCTGTCTGTGGCTTACACTGTCGCTGAGCCAGATGCTGTCGCCTGTTCTGTCTCAGAGGAAACCACTCAGCCTGCAAGATCTGGGGATTTTTGCTAGTTGGGAGCTCCAACGTTAGGCTCGTTATGAGGCCCCTCAGTGAACTGGCTGACAAGAAGGGTAAGAAAACCAATGTGCACTACGTGAGCATACCAGGTGGAGTCATTGCAGATGTGGAAAGGGTCCTCCCGGATGCCATGAAGAGCACTGGGTGCAGCCAACTGCAGGTGGTTGCTCACGTCGGTACCAATGATGTGTGTCGATTTGGATCAGAAGAGATTCTCTCTGGTTTCGAGCGGCTAACAGAAGTGGTAAAGGTTGCCAGTCTTGCTTGCAAGATGAAAGCAGAGCTGACCATTTGCAGCATAGTCGTCAGGACCGATTGCGGATCTCTGGTACACAGCCGAGTGGAGGGTCTGAATCAGAGGCTCAGACGGTTCTGCGACCGTGTAGGCTGCAGATTCCTCGACTTGTGCCAAAGGATGGTTGGGTTTCAGGTTCCACTGAATACGTCAGGTGTCCACTACACGCAGGAGGCGGCTACGCGGGTAACAGGGGCTGTATGGCGTGGACGGGGCGGTTTTTTAGGTTAGAGGGTGTCGGGAAAATACAAGAAGGGCTTCAGTCACAAAGGGTGCAGGCTGAACATACGAAGAATATAGATACAGGAACCATTGGCATAAGAGTTGTAAATTGTCGTGGCTGTGTTGGGAAAGACCAGAGCTCCAAGCGCTAATAGGAAGCACTGATGCTCAAATTGTTATAGGCACTGAAAGCAGGCTAAAGCCGGATATAAGCTCAACCGAAATTTTTGCGAAGAACCTAACGGTGTTCCGAAAAGATAGGCTAAACACGGTTGGCGGTGGCGTGTTTGTTGCTGTCAGAAGTAGTTTAACTTATCGCGAAATTGAATTAGATACTTCCTGTGAGTTAGTACGGGCAGAGGTCATTGTTGGCAACCGGAATAAAATAATAATTGGATCCTTTTATCGTCGACCTCCCAGTTCAGATGATACAGTTGCTGAAAGGTTCAAAGAAAACCTGAGTTTGATTTCAAACACGTACCCGACTCATACGATAATACTTGGTGGTGAATTTAATTTACCCTCGTTATGTTGGCGAAATTATATGTTTAATTCCGGAGGTACGCATAAAATATCATCCAAAATTGTGCAAAACGCATTCTCTGAAAATTATTTCGAGCAGTTAGTTCCTGAGCACACGCGAATAGTAAACGGTTGTGAAAACACACTTGACCTCTTAGCAACAAATAATCCTGAGTTAGTAACCAGCATCAAAACCGATATAGTGATTAGTGAACACAGGGTTGTCGTAGCGAGATTGAATATTGTAATCCCCAAATCCTCGAAAAATAAGCGAAAAATATACCTATTCAGAAAAGCAGATAAAAATTCACTTGACACTTTCTGAAAGACAATCTCCACTCATTCCAAATTAATAATATAACTGTAGACCAGATATGGCTTAAATTCAAAGAAATATTATCGGCAGCAACTGAGAGGTTTATACAAAATAAACTACCAAACGACAGAGCTGATCCTCCTTGCTACACAGAACGGATTAGAACACTTGCAGAAACAACGAAACAAACATGCTAAATTTAAACAGACGCAAAATCCCCAAGATTGACGATCCTTTACAGAAACTCGAAATTTAGCGTGGAGTTCAATGTGAGACGCCTGTAACATTTCCACAACGAAACTTTGTCTCGAAACCTAGCAGAAAATCCAAAGAGATTCTGGTCGTATGTGAAGTTCGTTAGCGGCAAGAAACAATCAATGCCTTCTCTGCGCGATAACAATAGAGATACTATCGAAGACAGTGCTGCCAAAGCAGATTTACTGAACACAGCCTTCCGAAATGCCTTCACAATAGAAGACGAAGTAAATATTCCAGAATTCGAATCGATAACAGCTGCCAACATGAGTAACGTAGAAGTAAATATCCTCGGAGTAGTAAAGCAATTCAAATCACTTAATAAAAGCAAGTCTTCTAGTCCAGACTGTATACCAATTAGGTTCGTTTCGGAATAAGCTGATGCATTAGCTCCATACTTAACAATCATATACAACCATTCGCTCGACGAAAGATCCGTACCCAAAGACTGGAAAGTTGCACAGATAACACCAATATTCAAGAAAGGTAGTAGGAGTCATACACTAAATTACAGACCCATATCGTTAACGTCGATATGCAGCAGGATTTTAGAACATATATTGTGTTCGGCATTACGAATTACCTCGAAGGAAACGGTCTATTGACACACTGTCAACATAAATTTAGAAAACATCGTTCCTGTGAAACACAACTAGTTCTGCATTCATATGAAGTGCTGAGTGCTATAGACAAGGGATTTCAGATCGATTCCGTATTCCTGGAATTCCGGAAGGCTTTTGACACTGTACCACACAAGCGGCTCGTATTGAAATTACGTGCTTATGGAATATCGTCTCATTATGTGACTGGATTTGCGATATCCTGTCATTGACGGAAAGTCGTCGAGTAAAGCAGAAATGATTTCTGGCGTTCCCCAAGGTAGTGTTATAGGCCCTTTGCTGTTCCTTATCTATATAAATGACTTGGCAGACAATCTGAGCAGCCGTCTTCGGTTGTTTGCAGATGACACTGTCGTTTATCGACTAATAAAGTCATCAGAAGATCAAAACTAACTTCAAAACGATTTAGGAAAGATATTTGAATGGTGCGAAAAGTGGCAGTTGACCCTAAATAACGAAAAGTGTGAGGTCATCTGCATGAGTGCTTAAAGGAACTCGTTAAACTTCGGTTACACGGTAAATCAGTCTAATATAAAAGCAGTAAATTCAACTGAATAGCTAGGTATTACAATTACGAACAACTTAAATTGGAAAGAACACATAGAAAATGTTGTGGGGAAGGCTAAACAAAGGCTGCGCATTATTGGCAGGACACTTAGAAAATGTAACACACCTACTAAGGAGACTGCCTACACTACGCTTGTCCGTCCCCTTTTAGAATACTGCTGCGCGGTGTGGGATCCTTACCAGATAGGACTGACGGAGTACATCGAAAAAGTTCAAAGAAAGGCTGCACGTTTTGTATTATCGCGAAATATGGGAGAGAGTGTCACAGAAATGATACAGGATTTGGGCTGGAAATCATTAAAAGAAAGGCGTTTTTCGTTGCGACGGAATCTTCTCACGAAATTCCAATCACCAACTTTCTCCTCCGAATGCGAAAATATTTTGTTGACACCAACCTACATAGAGCGGAACGATCACCACGATAAAATAAGGGAAATCAGAGCTCGTACGGAAAGATATAGGTGTCCATTCTTTCCGCGTACTATACGAGATTGGAATAACAGAGAATTGTGAAAGTGGTTCAATGAACCCTCAGCCAGGCACTTAAATGTGATTTGCAGAGTATCCATGTAGACGTAGATGTAGGCTGTCATTCATTACAAGAATTAGAAATTTTGTCTAAGTCATCTTGTATCCATCTACAGTCACTGATTGATGACAGCTTTCCGTACACCACAGCATCATCTGCAAACAACTGTAGATTGCTGCTCACCCTGTCCATCAGATTATTCATGTATATGGAGAATAATGGCGATCTTGCCACACTTACTTGGGGTTCTCCTGACGGTATCTTTGTCTCTGATGAACACTCGCCGTCGAGGACAACGTACTAGAGTGTTCCAGGCACTCATATACCTGGGAACCTATTCCGTTTCCTCGTACCTTCGCTGACCGTCTGCTGTGGAGCACCGTCTGAAACTATTTTCGAAGATCTAGGAATGTGGAATCTACGGTTGTCTCTTCATCCATGGTTGCAGGGTAACAATGAGTTTAGCATGAACGTTACTTTTTAAAACCGTGCTCATTTGCGGACAGAAGATATTCTGTCTCAAGAAAACGTACTATATTCGAACTCAGAAAATGTTCAAGAATTTTGCTGCAGACCGCTCATCATATCCATATCGAAGCATTTAGTATTCTTCATGCCAAGTTGACGTTCGCTGCATGCTCCCTTTGTGGATTTGAAGTTTAAGGCCCACCTGTTCATATATCACAATTCTTGTTCACTTTTGGCGACTACTGTATTGCTCTATCACTAGCTATCGGTACCATTTCTATTGTTTTCTATTCAGTACAACTCTATATTGAGATAATGATTTACCTCCCCCATTACCTTTTCGACATTTAAATTATCAGTAAGCACCCCCCATTTCAAGTTTCCTGTTATTGGCCTATTCTATAATAATCGAGTGCAAGTTAGCAGCACATGTATCAGCAACACCCCTGATAGAATTCAAACTCCTATCCTAAGCAATCTTCGCTTGTTGCTCCCGGAAAATTGGGTCCATCCATTCTTACGATCGTAACTTAAGTGAAGAATAGTCTCTCTAAATCACTTTGAAACACGTATGTTGTGCGGCAGCGATGCTGAGACATTGTAGAATCTCTGACCAGAGCTGTTGCGCTCGACTCGCAGTAGCGAGCAGTCAGTCAGTCTGCAGTAGTCAGTCCTCAGTAGTGCTTGGAGTCTGTGAATAGCAGTAGCGGAGAGCAGTCGGCGGGCGTCGGCACCGCAATGGTCGAGATACAGGATAAGGTATATTGTTAATCAGCCTCGCGCTCAACTAGCAATGTTAATTAAGTGTAATTTTCTGTAAAAATCGCCCCCAATAATAATTTTGATTTTTTGAAAGCAATTTTTAACAAAAGTATCATTTAATTCCCTTGCATTTCCTTAAACAAAAAATTTCAGTTAACTTCAAAAAATTTAGTTATGGCGATACATCTATTGCAAGCTGTGCCGCAGAATAAGAGCAGAATTTTGACATGCAGTTTTAATAAGGTAAGAAATTTATTCTGAATTCGCACAGGGCAAACACCGACATTTCGGTTTAATTGAGTTTTGGTTATCACTGTAGTTTCATTGTCATGAGATTATCTTTCATTATTTAATGGGAACTTGTACTTGAGTCAGATAGCGAGCTTTCATTTAATTGTCTTTGCCATTAATATTCTTGTGGGGAGTTTACACTTAGCTGTGGCTCCATTACTAATAAATATAGTTATATTTTAAGAATTTGTTGTGGGGAGGTTACACTTGGCGACACCCGGTCCAGGATCGTATTTCGTAGAGAATCTTTTGAAAAACAGTCAGATATCTGCTCTTATTTGCTTAAATATAATTAGTATTTGGCGTAACGCTTTTACTAATCTTGTGACTTTCTTTCTACAGGTCAACGGCAATTCGTTGCTCTGTTGTATTTTGTGTTGTTTTTGTATTTGTGCTTATTTCCTTCTTGAATAATTTTGACTATTGTAAAAATGCCGCGAAAGACTATTAATAGTACGTCGCGAGGTGTAGTGAATGAAGTTACCGACTCAAACAATTTTACCGATAGGACTTGTGACACGCAGTGTAATGATGACAATGCTGTGTTCACTAACAGTCAGTGCGTTCCAATCGCGAATGACGACTTTTACCTTAATGATGAACAAACGAACTCGGTTATGTCTTCTGTTGATTTGACGACAATCAATGACGCGGGACGCTCTATTGTAATGAGCGCTGCCCAGCCTAACACAACCGGTTTACTAAATTCACGTGACGAACAGACAAATTTGTCTAATGAAAATGATCAGTGTACGGAAAGTACGCCGGACTTATTTAATTCCGAAATAATGTCTAACAGTGTACATCTGACTGACAAACCTTCTTGTAAATCGCAAAATAACCAAATGGTTACAGAAAGCGAAACAATTCCAGATACACCATTAAATAGCACAGAGAATAAAAATGCTAATTTTGGCTCGGATCAATTTATGGCACTATTGCTGCAACGAATTAACCAAATTATTGTGAAACAAGACAACCTGAGTGAAGATAATAAACAATTCAATGAAAAACAAGACAAACTTAGTGAAAAATTAGATAACAATGATGTAAATCTCAAACAACTTAGTGAACAGAATGAACAGTTAAATGAAAAATTAGATAACAATTCCAGACAGTTCAATGAAAAATTAGATAACAATTCCAGACAGTTAAATGAAAAATTAGATAACAATTCCAGACAGTTAAATGAAAAATTAGATAACAATTCCAGACAGTTAAGTGAACAAATTAGAGCCGTTGCCGCGCAGTGCCATGACACTAAGGAACAGTTACGCGAAGAAATTGAGGCTTGTTCACGAAAAAGTAGCGAAGAAATTAGGTCTGTTGCTCAAGAATTAAGGGAAATGCAAACAGCCACAACAGAAACACTCAGAGACGAAATTAGCGGAGTCGCTAAACAATGCTCTGAAAAAACTACACAATTACGCGACGAGTTTAAAGCAATGACGGTAGAACTTTCGCGCAAAATGGATGAAAAGATTGATGCGAAATTCGAGCAACAGAACTCTCAAATTAACGAACGTCTTAGTCTTCACATAGAAAACAGTGATACGCGTTTCCGCAAATTTATTCAGGATCAAAATAAAGTGAAACGACAAGTAATGGAAACAATCACAGCTCAGAGGCAAGAAGACAAACGTAAAATGTTTGCAAAAGCAAAAACATACGTAGACAATAATATTGCCACAGTGTCCGAGGAAATTAATTCCATCAAACAGTTGAACGCGGAATTACGTGATGAAATTTCTGATCTTAAATCAAAAACAGATACACACGCAGTAGATATTCAGGCAGTGACAGACAGATTTGAAGAATTAGAAATAACACAGGATTCCGATGTCGTCAAAGTTGACGTTAAAAAACTGAACGAAATTACACGTAAGTTGCAAAAACAGATTAATGCGTCCGATTCTAAAAACGATGATCAGGCAAAAACACTGACTGAAAAATATGATGAATTGGCCAGTCGTATTGATGCTATTGAAAGTACTAATGACAGCAAATCAGACGACATTTCACCGGTTTCATTTAGTCAAACAACTGAATTTCAAAATTTACAGCAAACAATTAATGAAATCGATTCGTCTAATAACACGTTGCGTAGAAAACTGTCAAGTTTACAGCAGGAAGTAACAGAGATGAAAAATATTTCGGTTAATAACGCATCACAGCAGACGCCACTTTGCGAACATTTGTCAGATTCGCGCAACGCGTGCAATTTGGGTAATCTACAAAGAGCACCCGACTTTGATTCCGAACAATCACAGTTCAACAGATTCTCTTACAACCATGAACCTGTTCCGTCACACAGAGACGATAATTTCGATTACAAACATTTTCTGTCAGTGAGAAAGTTTAAAGTATTTAAAAACGACAGAGCACAGATTCACCCGCTAGATTGGATACAACAATTTAGCTTTGCTTTTCCACCGACTTGGCCTGTAACACACAAACTTGAATTTATTTGCAGCTTTTTGGAAGGCGAACCGGCAACTCGTATGAGGCCGATCGCGAGACAATGTTATTCAGTAGAGGAATTTCAGAATGCTTTTCTGTCAGCGTACTGGTCGAAGACGACACAGCGCGGAATTAAAGATCAGCTAATTAGTTTGCCAAATTATGAGAACACAAATTTTCCCAGTGTCATGCAATTTTTTGAGCACATGGTGCAACAGAACCAGTATTTAAGTGAGCCTTATAGTGAATCTGCACTTATACAATTATGCATTTCTAAGTTACCACGGTCATTAAGAGTTTCACTTCTAACGGGTCAGCAAAAGGAAAATATTTCAGCATTCAGAGATCTGTTACAACTCTTAGAAGTACAACAATCTGATTATTCTTTTGTAAATAAAAACTTTTCGTATAATAACCAAGGTCAACAAACTTACAGTAATTATGATCAGGGACGTAATTTCAATAGGAAAATTAACAGACGCTTTAGGAACGACAACTACCAGAACTTTAACAGCAGACAAAATTCTCATTATCAACATCATCAAAACTTTCAGCAACAGGAACCACCTTTTAGTAACAATAGACGTTTTCCACCACAACAGCATGAAAGTCAGCCGGTTGGAATACATAACCAACAATGTAATGCACAAGGTCAACCCAACTACAATGTTTCGCCGCGTGCACGTATAGTCCCAGATCCAACAAATAGTGACGCACGGCAGCAAGGAAATAACTACGTGCAGAGAAGACAGTATTTCAATTCCTATCGCAATGCACCGTATAGGAATGACTATCACGACAGACGTAAAAATGACGAGCACAATTATCAACGTACATATAATAACAGTCGATCTTACCAACAGCAAAATCATCCACAAGAACCTATTCTCATGAACGAACCCGACAGTAGGTATCATCCAGAGCGTAACACGTCTGGAAGAAGTAATAGAACTGTTCAAATTGTAGAAATGCCACAACATCCTCCTGATAATAATAACACGTCAGATAGAATCTGACTAGATACTGTACGGGACGCATCTTCCAATAACACAAGCACTAGTTTTGACACGCAAAATGTTGTTCACGAGAATGTAATTACGTTTGACGACATCAGAGACACTCTTTTGCAGGAAAAACCAGTTGTTCAGAAAACTATTTCACATCCTGTCATCGAAATTAAAATCGGTTCATCGAAATTTTCAGCGGTAATTGATTCCGGATCACCTATGTCAGTTATTAATGAGGAAACTTTTAACGAGTGCAACAAAGAGAATACTTATCCTACATTACCTTTAGGCAAAACGAAAGTAAAAGGAGCAGTATCGAGTAAAGGAGTAGACGTTAAATTACAGACGCATTTATCATTTTGTATTGGAGGTCATACTTTTCATTCAAATTTTTGGATTGTTCCTTTATTGACAACAGACGTAATTTTAGGTACTAATTTTCTCGTACAACACGACGCAGTGGTTGATTTCCAAAATTCTTATTTAATGTTAAAAGATGAAAATGTGCAATTAGCTTTAGAATTTCAACATTCACTATCTGCAGAAGAACAAACAATTAACTGCACAGAGGTCATTTCCGCAACACGTAACATAAACTGTAATTCCGCATTGTTCACCGACACGTACGTACATAACTATAACATTCCAGACGAAGCTGACTACGACGTAATGCAGATGATTTCAGATAAAGTTAAACAAAGCAGTGCAAATACAGAAGACGAACGAACGCAATTACATAAAATTCTTTTACAACAAGCTCCAGTTTTCGACAACATTCCTGGTACTATGTCCGGTTTTATGTACGAATTTCAAGTCAAACAGCACGACACATTTAAAGCAAAGCATTATCCCATTCCATATATCCACAGAGAACAAGTTAAAAAAGAATTGCAGGATATGCTCGATCAAGGAATTATTGAACCAGCAGTTAGCCCGTACATAAACCCGCTGCATATTGTTAAGAAAAAAGATGGCTCACTTCGCCTTGTACTTGATTCACGTCACATTAATGACATTATTATTAATGAAACCGATCGACCACAGACACTGGAAGAACTACTACAGAAATTTCATGGTACAGCTATTTATTCTACATTAGATCTGAAATCGGGATTTTGGCAAATTCAACTTCATCCAAATTGCAGAAAATATACAGCTTTTCTCTGTTTTGGTGACTGTTATCAATTTTGTAAATTACCGTTCGGCTTAACTATTTCTTCTGCTGCTTTTATTCGCGGTTTGAACACAATACTTCCGACAGAACTTAAAGACAGAATTACGACGTACGTAGACGACATTCTTATTGCAGAAGCTAACTGGTCTGAACATAATCTGATTTTAGAACGACTATTGCAAACTTTCCATGCACAAGGACTCACAGTTAACCTCAGTAAATCACATTTTGGTAAAACTTCTATAAAATTTCTTGGACACGTAATTTCAGCAGAAGGCATTGCGCCTGATCCGGAAAAACTTCAAGCTTTACGTGACATTACTGTTCCTACAACGAAGAAGCAATTACGCAGTTTTTTGGGCTTAATTAACTTTTTTCGCAAATTTATTCATCACTCTGCACTAGACACACCTAGATTATGCCAATTAACAGGTAAAAACACTATTTGGTCTTGGGATAAGCAAGCACATTCTGAATTCGTGAACCTAAAACATGCTTTGTTGAATGCTCCACTTTTATCGCACCCAGATCTTACCAGAAATTTTTCCATTGCCACCGACAGTTCCAACACAGCTTTAGGCGTACATATTTTTCAGGAAATTGAAGAAGATGGTTCTACAGTAATTAAAAACATCGCATTTGCAAGCCGCATTCTGTCACCTGCTGAACGAAATTATTCCGTCACAGAATTGGAAACGTTGTGTGTTGTATGGGCTTTTACGAGATTTAGGCACTTTCTTTATGGCAGACATACCACCGTTTACACAGATCATAGAGCGATACAATTTTTACTTTCAGCTAAATTTACTCACGACAGACTAAGCAGATGGAAGCTATATTTACAGGAATTTAATTTTACGATAGTTCACATTCCCGGCACACAAAACGTTATAGCAGACGCACTTTCGCGTTCTCTCAGCAACAATCAGCAAGACGTAGCAACCAACTTTTGCAAAGCAAATTTCAGCGTCATGTACATTCAGCAAGTTGCATTTGAAAATTTTATTTCATCGTCATTACAGGACATAGCACGAGAGCAAAGCAAAGACAATGTGTGGAAAGAAATTAAACACCTTTGGCAAGATAAGAATAATGTTACGATTAGAAACCACTACACTGTACGCAATGACATTCTGTTTCGCCGCTCTCATCCAGACAGTAACAATTGGTTATTATGCATTCCTGACGAACTGGTTAACAAATTAATCTGGTACACTCATTTAAGCTACGCACATTATGGAGCAAGAAAATGTTTTCTTATATTGAGACAGAACTGTTATTTTACAAATATGGAAAAACGTATACGACGAGTTTTAGCGTCATGTAAAATTTGCCAGAAAGCTAAGTCTGACACAACTTCACACATTCCTCCATTATATCCCATTATACCTGTTAAATTAAGACATATGGCCGCAGTAGACATTTTTGGTCCAATTCCGAGAACTAACAGAGGTTTTTGCTACATCTTTGTCGCTGTTGAACTCACTTCAAAATTTGTTACTTTCACTCCGTTACGCAAAGCTACTGCTAAAACTGTTTCGAAAGCATTTGTAAAGCATTTCTTATTTCATGTAGGGCATGTGATGAAAGTAATTTCTGACAATGGATCACAATTTCGTTCTGCTATATGGACACGCATGTTACGAGCTAGAAACATTTCTCCGATTTATATATCCAAGTACCACGCTTCTTCGAACCCTTGTGAACGACTAATGAAAGAAATTGGTAAACTGTGTAGAATATACTGCCACAAAAGACATGTTAATTGGGACACACACATACACTCATTCCAAGATGTAATTAATTCCATTCCAAATGAATCCACTATGCTATCTCCGTCTGTTATACTGAAAAACGTTGAACCACCAAACAAAATCAAAGAGTTAGTAAATTTTCCTACATCTCGTCGATTACGACACCACGAAATAATTGACATTGCGCTGAACAACATCAAACGTGCCGCAGAGCGCCGGAGAAGACAGCAAAAACAGGTTTGTAGACGTCGAGACTTTCACATTGGACAGAAGATACTAGTACGTACACACTATTTATCCAGCAAATTAAAAGGTAAGTGCAGTAAATTTGAACTTCTATACGCAGGTCCATATCGGATTCGCAGCATTCCTCACCCCAATGTTGTACACGTCGAAACTCTGAGAACCAGAAAATCGAAAGGCAACCATCATGTGTCAAACATTAAACCCTTTATCGAATGAAACCACTTTACGATGTAACATACTATGAGGCCGTTTACACATTTTATGACCACTTATGCAATTATATTCACATGACTAATTACTGATGATTATCGTATTTTTTCTTGGCAAGTGCCCGGCAAGGTAAGGTTAGCAGGTCGCTTTTCTTGTCGTTACACATCAGACCGTGCATATTTTCCAGATGAACTTACACATTTTGTGACCACTTATGCAATTACATTTATGTGACTACCTATTGATGATTATCGTATTTTTTCTTGGCAAGTGCCCGGCAAGGTAAGGTTAGCAGGTCGCTCTTCTTGTCGTTACACACTAGACCGTGCATATTTTCCAGATGAACTTACACATTTTGTGACCACTTATGCAATTACATTTATGTGACTACCTATTGATGATTATCGTATTTTTTCTTGGCAAGTGCCCGGCAAGGTAAGGTTAGCAGGTCGCTCTTCTTGTCGTTACACACTAGACCGTGCATTTTTTCAGATGAACTTACGCATTTTATGAATAATTATGCAATTCTCTATAATGACGCATTAATTTTATCAAATTCTCTCTCCATTGAAGTCTTTAATTATCGCATCTATTAACTACACTACATATAAGCTGAACACAACGAATGTCACATTTTGTCTTTCTTATGTATGTACGATTGTTTTCATGTTTTGTTTGTATGCACTGTGAACTAGTTAAGGTATAACACACACCATTTGACTTTGACATTTTGCCTTGTGATATCTCAACATCGTGACTGTTTTACATTTTCCTTTTTTGCTGCTGCATTACGATATTCTCTGTACACTTTTTGCCTTTAAACACTGTCTGTGTTTTGAGATATTACGTTTTCTGTCATGTTATGTTGTATGCTTAATTGAGTCACCATTAACCAGTCACTATTTAATGGGTATATGATTTAAATGCAAGACATTAATCTTTGTTCATCAATTTCAGAAATAAATGATGCGTACAGGAAATGAATTAAACAGAAGTGGGAATTTCACCTATGGAATAAACGAAAGAAGATGCAATAAGCTAATGAGGACGAGTAAATGGATCAGAATTAACAAGCATTAACCAGAATATATTATACACATCGCAGAATAGCAGTCTTAACTAATTTTTTCTTTCAGAATACAAAGCGATTGATGCAAGCTGTCAGACAGAACTACACATCTTAGTTTTAAGTGATGAAATATGCTAGGGATAAGGAATAGTTATGTGATGAATAATGAAGTGATTTTTGCAGATGATAATTAATGCTGACGAAGAATAATGATGAAGAATATGGTACTATGAATAATGAAGTTTTTGTTTACAGGTGATGATAATGATGGAGTTATGATGATATGAATAATGAAGTTTTTCTTTACAGATGAGGATAATGTTGAAGTTATGTATTTATGCTATGTAGTTATTTAAGTATTTGTTGCAGTTTACTTTGACAGCAGGTGTTATATTGCGTAGTAGGATGACTGAAGGTTTTGGAAAGGACAGCTATGGAACACATTTTTTATACACATTTCACTACCTGTTAATTCGAAGTTCACTACTTTTCAGCATAGTCTGCGTTTCTTCTTTCAGCTCAATAATCCATTTTGTATTTTTCTTTCAGGAGAAGCTTTTTATGATACTTACTAAACTTGTTACTTATTATACCTGTTCTAGTACTTGCATTTTTTTTTACCCACTTGTGTCTATCATTTATAAATGTGATAACCTTGCTACAGCTGACTCATGACGAATGACGTTACACAATCTTTTCATTTATAGGAACAACCTAGAAGCAATTTTTTTTTTCTTATTTCTTCTTGCTTTCCCTTATAATTACCCAAAGCAATGCATTGCTAGCAGAAAAAACAAAATGTATTAACAGTCCCAGATAATGTCACTAGTTTATGATAATTCTGAATAACACTGATCAGCTCTGAATAGTATGTCACTTGAATAATGACTTCTTAATGATACCTAAACATAATTGCCACTATCTATTGTAATGAGAGTACTTATTATGCCCATGCTTATTAATGCTACTAATGTTTTGTACTATTCAGTACTTGCTGGCCACTGAGTGCCCATAATTAATGTAACTTATAATGCCCATGCTTATTAATGCTACTAATGTTTTGTACTATTCAATACTTGCTGGCCACTGAGTGCCCATAATTAATGTAACTTATAATGCCCATGCTTATTAATGCTATGACTGTAATTAACTGATTTTTCTAATAATGATTTCTTAATGATATGAAGAATACTGAATGATGAATAATGTTTCATACTATTCAATACTTGCTAGGCCACTGAGTGCCCATAATTAATTTAATTACTTATTATGCCCATGATTATTAAGGCTATGACTGTAATTAACTGATTTTTAATAATGATTTCTTAATGATATGAAGAATACTGAATGATGAATAATGTTTTATACTATTCAATACTTACTAGCCACTGAGTGCCAATAATTATTTGTAAATATGTCATTTGAATGAGGAAAAATGTTTTGTAATACTCAATACTTGATGGCCATTGATTGCCACTCTTGTCTGTAAATTAATTAATGAACATTTTTCTGTAATATTACATTCATGGTACAGAAATGTTCAATAACTGAGCTATATATGCCGCAAACTACTTATGTGATCACCTATTAAGGCTTGTCTGTTAGTTAATGTCCTTCACCTTCTGACCTAACTACCTGAAATTATTGTAACATCCATTTGTCTTGTCCATCCTCATTATCATGGAGCACTATATTTGGTTTTTGCACTAATTCTACGTTGGTGTGCCGCCTCTTAAAAGCGTGGTGTTGACACGACATGCTGTCCACCACTGTAGGCGAAGAAACTACTTATGTAATCACTAATCAAGACTTTGTTATGGAGCACTGTGTGCCGCCTCTTAAGAGCGTGGTGTTGACACGACATGCTGTCCACCACCGTAAGCGATGAAGACGTTATTCTGGTCCCACTGTTTGGTGTACCTGGTATACTGCCAAATGATAGTATGGAATACTACTACGACGTTTCACTGTCTTGATACGCTGATAAATACTTCTGGGAACGGAACTGCAGATTGTATCACTTAGTTGTGATTCTGTGGAAAGATATGGACTTTCAGTGCAGCTATGTGCAAACTAAAGTGCTACAACCATGATGCAATCCTTCCTTTCCTATCCTAGTAGTGAAAATCATTTTTTTACTAACACCATTTATGTTCATGGCATATACATTTTTTCTCGATTTGTTGAACTCTAGTGCGAGTACACTTGTGTCACTTGTCGACATGATTTTTGCCATTTGTTGTCAAAATACTAAAGACATTTTCGATTTGTTTTGAAGTGCAGTATGTGTGCACTCTTGTCATCTATATTGTATATACTTTTTGTGATTTGATGATTTTTTTTACTCTTGCGTTTATTTGTTATAAAAATGTTCAAAAGTTTTCAGTGCATGTGCACTTATGTGAATATGTTTTCAACTGAACTACAGTGCCTGTGCACTCTTCTCAATTTTCGATATGATTTGTGTTCATTCTGTATACCTTTTATGATTTATGTCATTTGTTACTCTTGTATATACATTTCGTCTTTTACTGATATGTTCTCCACTGCAGTGCATGTGCACTCATGACACTTGTCAACATGATTTTTTTTTTGCCTGTTATGAAACTGCTAAAGAATTTTTTAGTGTGTGTACACTTTGTTATCTGTCAAATAATTTGTATATACATCTTTCCTGATTTGTTTTGTACTTATATTTTGTCTTGTCTGTAATGTTTTGTAATCGGTGCATGCGCACAACATTTAATTCATGTGATACATCTAAATATTTTGTAAATGTTAATTAATTAAAAGAAAAATTTGTTACGATGGCAAGTCCAAATGACTCACCATCGCTGCCAAATTTTTGCCCCCCCAGTGGAGGGTTATGAAACACGTATGTTGTGCGGCAGCGATGCTGAGACATTGTAGAATCTCTGACCAGAGCTGTTGCGCTCGACTCGCAGTAGCGAGCAGTCAGTCAGTCTGCAGTAGTCAGTCCTCAGTAGTGCTTGGAGTCTGTGAATAGCAGTAGCGGAGAGCAGTCGGCGGGCGTCGGCACCGCAATGGTCGAGATACAGGATAAGGTATATTGTTAATCAGCCTCGCGCTCAACTAGCAATGTTAATTAAGTGTAATTTTCTGTAAAAATCGCCCCCAATAATAATTTTGATTTTTTGAAAGCAATTTTTAACAAAAGTATCATTTAATTCCCTTGCATTTCCTTAAACAAAAAATTTCAGTTAACTTCAAAAAATTTAGTTATGGCGATACATCTATTGCAAGCTGTGCCGCAGAATAAGAGCAGAATTTTGACATGCAGTTTTAATAAGGTAAGAAATTTATTCTGAATTCGCACAGGGCAAACACCGACATTTCGGTTTAATTGAGTTTTGGTTATCACTGTAGTTTCATTGTCATGAGATTATCTTTCATTATTTAATGGGAACTTGTACTTGAGTCAGATAGCGAGCTTTCATTTAATTGTCTTTGCCATTAATATTCTTGTGGGGAGTTTACACTTAGCTGTGGCTCCATTACTAATAAATATAGTTATATTTTAAGAATTTGTTGTGGGGAGGTTACAACTTGGTGGAGTTGCATCGATGCTTAGAGAGAGCCGACAAAGTTGTTAGCGTCGTTAGCATTCAATTGCCGGAACTGTGACCTACAGGGTGCAAACTGCAAATATCCCTAGCTCGGAGTTGGACTTTCAACCGCGCTGCCTGCGGGGATCCGCCCTTTCTTCCCTGAAATACGCTGCACGTAGCGTTTACCAACAGAGACGCGCAACTGTCGTAGCGAGACCTGCCCGACGTTTCATTTGTATTCGTCAGCCGCATTGTAGGGGTTCCCTTTCAGGCCCCGAGCGCATTGAATGCGCTCCTGCTATCTCCCATGTCCTCCCCTCCCCGCCCCCCTCCCCCCCCCCCAACTCCTGCGCGGAGGCCCTTTTTCCCCGGGCACTCCCGTGTTAACACAAAGATTTCCTTTCCCCGGCATTAACCCTCGTTTGCGCGTGTGAATGCGAGCCGCCCTCTAATCAGGGCTGCCATGCCCCTCTGGTGGCGCTCTAACACTGATCAGTGCTGCCAAAATCTGCAAGCGTAATTCAGCTTAAGCTGGAGCAAAGGGACATAAGCCTTCTTTTTTTTTAAAAAAAAAAAAGGAAAAGCAGCTGGAAATGGGAATAAAAAGGCAGCAACGCCTGCTCTCGCCCACACCGTGAAGTGCTCCGTGCACATTTGGTATTCATTTCCCTTCTTTTGATATGTACATAGCATTATGTGCTCGCATTAAAATAGCTGTGGTACCATCTGGCAAGAAGTCGCCACTCGCACGTCCGGCGGTCGAGAAGCACACTTTTGACACCACAAAGCAGGTTGGAAATATTTCGTTGCATTTTTCAAGAGAATTATGAGAGACAGGACGTGAGTTTTCACTTTCGGAGAGATGTGGGTAGGACACTGGGCTCTTAGTCCAAAGGGGTATGACTCAAATCCCTGTCCGACATCCATATTGCCGTGGCTTTTCTATACTTTTCACATGAATAATAGGATGTTTCTTTAAAAAAGGCCCCACACGATGTCTCCCCTACTCCTTGTCCAAATCGGATTTCTCAGCCTTAGCCATCCCCACGTCCTTAGGACATAAACTGGCTTCAGTTTTTCACTATGTTAACTCATTAAAACCCGGAGCTTAGATGTCCCTACTGGAAGTCGGCACATCCACAATCATTCTAAGATAAATATAGAAAATTGTGTACACCATCTGCATGTGAGCTGTCTATTCTCGTCTGCCTCATTGTGTTATCTTTGTTACGCAAAGGTGAGGAATCAACAAGGTGACTGGCAGGATGTGCTTAAGAACTACTAAAAACCCTGTTCGTGCTCTGTGGTGTACCAAAGCAATAGTCATCAGTCTGACGCATCCGTTCACCGCCATTCTCCCTAGGTGTAAAAATAAACCTCTTAGGGCAAAAGAGGCAGATTCAATCCAAAAGATACGAATCACAATTGAAAGTTCTCAGTCATACACCCCAATACGTTTCTAACAGTGCACGTTCCATTAGTGATAAGAAATTGTGATGAACGAAATTATGCCACAGTAAAGTAAAAATGAGACATTTGCTTCTAAAATAGGGTCAGGTCTAATTTCAGTTTTTCATCTCTTATCAAACAATGGAAAATACACTTACACTGTTCTGCCCCCACAAGAGCGAACTAGTTATACATCGCGTGGACAATAACATTTCTGTGGAGGCGTCAATGAATGTCTTGAGAAAATAATTACTTCCAACGGGGAGAGTGATTGCAGCAACAAACGTACAGAAAATTTTTTTTATAAATTTTTTACATAGTAATTAATTTTCGCAATTTACTGGAAAATGTAAATTTTAAGAACATTTGTAAATGCAAAATCGACTTGATGTACGCGTCCATGGGCCATGATCAAAAGCGTGCCACATGTATTCGGTTACCCCCTCAAATAACGATCGAGTAACAGTCGTTCAGTATGGTATCACATGGTTAGTTAGCTCATACCGTGGGGACTATCTTTTCATTGCTGTCAGAGGTAATAACATTCCGCGGAGCGGGCTTCGGATGAACAGAAAAAAACACAACTACAGCATACACATATCATCCGTGCAAGATCAACACACAGTACAATCATAATTTTGCGTTTAATGTTTTCAAATAAAAAAATAGACAGTTCATAGCTATAAAAGCACTGTCGCTGCCAAATGAGCAAGAATGTGACGTACTTCAGACAGAAAACGAACGAAGCTAGCTGTAAACACAAAAAAGCGTAGAAACAACGCAACGAGAATTTTTGGAAACAGCAGAACACAGAAATGAAATTGTATAAATACGGTGAAGACGTACATAACGAAAACGCCACAATATGGCGAACTGCGAACTAAGAGCAAATGGAGCTGCCTTAAAGAAAACTAAAGAAAACTATGTATCTTCAAATATCTGGTTCCCAAAGAATACTGAGAACTGTTGGCTCGCCCATCCCTATTCATTACTTGTCTAAATATATTATAATTAACAAGTTTGATTGCATCGCCATCCTCCACAGAAAGCACAGAAATACTTGTTTTGTAAATAAAACCGCCTTTTCCTGCTGCCACTTAATTTATTTATGCCAGACGCCTTTCGCCTTTTTCTTGTTCTAAGGCATCATCCGTGGGATCTACAGGGTGTTACAAAAAGGTACGGCCAAACTTTCAGGAAACATTCCTCACGCACAAATAAAGAAAAGATGTTATGTTGACATGTGTCCGGAAACGCTTAATTTCCATGTTAAAGCTCATTTTAGTTTCGTCAGTATGTACTGTACTTCCTCGATTCACCGCCAGTTGGCCCAATTGAAGGAAGGTAATGTTGACTTCGGTGCTTGTGTTGACATGCGACTAATTGCTCTTCAGTACTAGCATCAAGCACATCAGCACGTAGCATCAACAGGTTAGTGTTCATCACGAACGTGGTTTTGCAGTCAGTGCAATGTTTACAAATGCGGAGTTGGCAGATGCCCATTTGATGTATGGATTAGCACGGGGCAAAAGCAGAGGCGCGGTACGTTTGTATCGAGACAGATTTCCAGAACGAAGGTGTCCCGACAGGAAGACGTTGGAAGCAATTGATCGGCGTCTTAGGGAGCACGGAACATTCCAGCCCATGACTCGCGACTGGGGAAGACCTATAACGACGAGGACACCTGCAATGGACGAGGCAATTCTTCGTTCAGTTGACGATAACCCTAAAGTCAGCCTCAGAGAAGATGCTGCTGTACAAGGTAACGTTGACCACGTCACTGTATGGAGAGTGCTACGGGAGAACCAGTTGTTTCCGTACCATGTACAGCGTGTGCAGGCACTATCAGCAGCTGATTGGCCTCCACGGGTACACTTCTGCGAATGGTTCATCCAACAATGTGTCAATCCTCATTTCAGTGCAATTGTTCTCTTTACGGATGAGGCTTCATTCCAACGTGATCAAATTGTAAATTTTCACAATCAACATGTGTGGGCTGACGAGAATCCGCACGCAATTGTGCAATCACGTCATCAACACAGATTTTCTGTGAACGTTTGGGCAGGCATTGTTTGTGATGTCTTGATTGGGCCCCATGTTCTTCACCTACGCTCAATGGAGCACGTTAGCATGATTTCATACGGGATACTCTACCTGTGCTGCTAGAACATGTGCCTTTACAAGTACGACACAACATGTGGTTCATGCACGATGGAGCTCCTGCACATTTCAGTCGAAGTGTTCGTAAGCTTCTCAACAACAGATTCGGTGACCGATGGATTGGTAGAGGCGGACTAATTCCATGGCCTCTACGCTCTCCTGACCTCAACCCTCTTGACTTTCATTTATGGGGGCATTTGAAAGCTCTTGTCTACGCAACCCCGGTACCAAATGTAGATACTTTTCGTGCTCGTATTGGGACGGCTGTGATACAATACGCCATTCTCCAGGGCTGCATCAGCGCAGCAGGGATTCCATGCGACGGAGGGTGGATGCATGTATCCTCGCTAACGGAGGACATTTTGAACATTTCCTGTAACAAAGTGTTTGAAGTCACGCTGGTACGTTCTTTTGCTGTGTGTTTCCATTCCATGATTAATGTGATTTGAAGAGAAGTAATAAAATGAGCTCTAACATGGAAAGTAAGCGTTTCCGGACACATGTCCACATAACATATTTTCTTTCTTTGTGTGTGAGGAATGTTTCCTGAAAGTTTGGCCGTACCTTTTTGTAACACCCTGTATAATGATACAGTTTTGTTATTTTTGGATTATTAAAAAGTTCAAGTCGCGATTTTTTATGTAAAAAAATAATTAATATTCACAATTTATTGGTCATTTTTGCCTTTAGTGTTGTATGTATGGACATCACCGTTCTTTTCAAATTGTGATGGATTATTTACAACGAATTTCATTAGCGAAAATATGTACTGTGACGGTGCAGTTAAAGCGTTGACTCCTTGAAGACGTGACGACCTTGGGAGAACACCACATATTATTCTTACTTCTTGCTTTTGTGCAATCAATACTTTGTTTCTAGGTGATGAGTTACCCTAGAAAATTATTCCGTAAGGCATTATTGAATGGAAATATACGAAGTATGTCAGGAGATTGATACGTTTGTCTGCAAGATTAGTACAAGAACAAAATCAACTGAACTAAGTTGTTTGAGAAGCTCAGTGGTATGCTTCTTCCAGTACAAGTTTTCATAAATACGTAAACCCCAAAATTTGGGGAAATTTGCTCTTTTTTAACAGCTATAACATGTGCCCGAATTTCGTCCCTGGATGATGTTAGGTCGGCCACCGTTGCTCTTATATCGCGTCGATCTTGACGTACGTCTGTCCTACGCGTTTTCCCATAACCTGGTTTACAGCTGTGAGAATGTTCCACAGACGACTGTTGAAATCAGTGTGTGTAGCAATTTGTCGATACGTCCATTCAGACCCCCCCCCCCCCCCCCCGACTTTCAATGCGACCCTGTTCAAATGGCTGAAACTGTTCGACAGGAGTTTGAACTCGTTGGTGGGGGATGGTCGTACCCTAGAAAGAATGTTGCAGACACTCTACTCTGCTAAACACAATACAGTTACTGCCTGCGGAGTCAAAACAGAGGGAGCACAGACAGATCTCTTGAGCACTGTCTCACCGCCGATGTCCGTAGAAAATTATTCACTAACACTCTAACCCCTCAATACGCATTAATTATACTGTGGTGTCATTGAACACATTATATGAGGGTGATGCTGTTTTCTTGTTTTTGGACAGTGTACGTGCAGTAATCAGTGTCCATATTTTGTGTGTATGTAACTGTGTAAATTCAGGAAAGTAAAGATTACAGACAGCTGTGACGAGTGACGACGTACAATGCAGCGGTGCAACTTTGCGAGGGCCGTAACTAATACAGGAGTTTAAAGAGCGGAATCCATCGACAGCCGTTTGAACAGGAAGCCCCCAGATATTAACCTGATGAGACTTGCTCTCCCTGCCAGCTCAACGCGTCACCGCTCAGTGGTTTTGAAACGCATGTCGCAGTGCATCAGCGTCACTTTCAGCACCTGTCAGGATTCAACACCCCGCACGTGCGTAACGCATCGGACGCTACAATGACCGTTGACAATCAGGGGTGCCTTTCTCGACGCATTTTTTCTCTAGCGATTTGAAAACCGGAAAAACCCAAGAACGACGCTCAGATGACGTCATGTGGCGTTTACGTCATCGCAGTTTAATTTGCCTGGAACTCGAATAGACTTTTATCCTTTGCTATGTCCCCGATCACATCCTTGATTAAAATATGACCTTCACTTCTTTCGCTCAGTGGAAATATTGTGAAGATTCTTCGGGTATTCACGACATCGAAGCGTTTTATCTATTGCTAGTACTCGTTCTGTTGCTCTGGACAAATGTATTACAAATACAATTATTGTTACAGTATACGAATTAGGAAATTAGTTTGGCGACTGTAAATGGTAATACTTTCTATAATTTTCTAATTTTCAGAACTGGTGGGCATATGATAAAAAAATTAATCAACAAATATGCCAAAAATTGAAACATAGTTACGAACACATTTATTTTTCTTTTTTTTCAAATTTTACCAATTTTTCAGCTCACTTCTCTCGATAAGAAAGATGAGTAGGACATCTGCAATCTTAAATTGTCACTTATAGACTCAGCAGTACATGGAACTATCATTCTATAGTCCGTCACTTTGGAAGAATACAGTATTGAAAGGTATGTGGGTAAATTTTCGTAGGAATTTTTCTTGTTTTTGATGTCTGGACTCGCAATCGTAAGGTTTGAACTGCTTCGATTTGTGCGCGTAGCAGAGAGATTAGTTAGAGGTAATCTTTACTCTTCGAAATGTGCGCCAGATTTACCTGTGAAGGGAAGAAGATTTGATTTTTACGTTACTACTATTATACTCTATGTGAAGAATGGATTACAGATAAACTTAATGATTAAATTTGTTTTACATGTGGCAGCGGTTTGATACTGCAGCATTCTTGGTTCGTCAGATATCCAGATCAGGATTATTTTTGTTTATCAATCACTGCGAGAGAAATGGATTTAAGAATTACATTTTGGAATTTCGTTTAAGGAGAAATTATACTTGTGAAATACTGCTACTGAGTTAATTTAACCAAGAGTCGTTGTCCGCAATCCAAGAGTCAATTAATTTTCAGTTTATTTAAAAGCATTATGAAAAATTATGAACCATGAACGATAGCAACTCTTTTAGAGAACGCACTGCACCTTTTCACATCTCAGTAGCCGCATTTTGCAGATCTGTTATCGAGACGCACTGTTACGAGACCAGTTTCAACGTTTTATTCAATGCGACTCAGGTTAGCCAAATAGAGCAGAAAACCGATTCTTTCTTTAATTACGTTTCACAGAGACCAACTTTAGTTTCAAAATTATCAGTTTTTTTGTCAAAGCTCATAGTCAGATTTTGGGATAACAGTAAATTTCAGGCTGCGTTTCTAAGAATTCTCTCACTATCCATTCTCACACTTGAAAATTTTGTCACCTACATTTACAATGACGCACGTTATGAGCCTTATCGTCTGGTATGACCACCATTCAAAACAGGAAACCCACAGTTTAGCATGTAACATATATTTAACATTAAAACCACAATCAACAGCACATGCCCACTTTCACTGCAATAAATTGAAACAGATGACTTTCACTTGTTAACATTCCTTCTCGTTTCGGGAGTCGGTGAATTTTCTGAGACTTTTTTCTCCAATAGTCAGATAAACTACACTACTCTCGATCACTATTTGCTTCCAGTTTTGTTTTGCTGATGCGCTATTTACTAATCATTTGTGTTTTCTTACAGCTCGTTCGAACAATTTGTGAAAATTTCTTTATTAATTTTGAATATTTTTCTTTGCTATTACAATTAGCACGCAGCACAGCACAATAAATAACAAGTCGCGTAGCAGTCATTCTCAGACAGCCAATATGCAAAATTCAAGTGACAATAATACCTTAATTTCTGATGAGTCTCTGATTAACGCTGCACAGATAAAGGATGCAGTTCTTGGCAAAATATTTCAAAATTAGACTCCACAGCTCGAAGTACCATAAAATTTTGCTAAGGGGTGACTTTGACAGATTTTTTTTTTAATTCGTACTCTGCAATATTGTTAAGTAGCATTTCCAACAGGTTTACATCTACACAGCACTGCAAAAAGCTAGTAGGATGGAATAGAAATTCCGTGCAAAAAAAGAGACAGTTTCTTGTGTAGCTTACACTGGAATAAAGGACAATAAATTGCATGACTATTTCAAAATGTGAAAAAATTAACATGGTGGTCTGTGAGGCAAAGAAACTGTACAACTGACAGTTTATATTCTACTCTAGGAATAAATATGAAGCCATGTGGGGAGTTAAAACTATTAAACACATTATGCTGCCAGCCTAAAATTTAGCATAGAATGACATTCTACAAATTTAAGACGTAAACACAAATTAAGAAATAACTTCAGGCCTAGAGGAAGTACTAGACAAGTGCCTTGTGATCGAAAAACACTTTCACAGAAGGCAGATTTCTAAAATTCTGTTACAGCTGTCATTATATTTGAAACAAAATATTTAGTTCAAAACTATTGACCAAATTTGTCTACTTAGTCAGCTTCAAGTCAATGTTTACGTATGTTCGTACATATATAGCATTAAAATACGTATATAGCATAAGTGTCATAAAAGGAACAGGACATCAGACACTACTCTAGCAGCATCGGAATTTCATAAACCAT
Source organism: Schistocerca nitens (assembly GCF_023898315.1). Lineage (NCBI taxonomy): Eukaryota > Metazoa > Arthropoda > Insecta > Orthoptera > Acrididae > Schistocerca > Schistocerca nitens. The sequence goes on along the minus strand of NC_064619.1, from coordinate 542,971,387 downwards.
ACTAAAATGCTTCATTCCGCTCTAATTGCACATTTCTATGTCCAGATTCACTCTGAAGTACCTGATATTCAGGTTTTCATGTGGTTTTCGTGATACCAATTTTCTTGGAGGCCCAGTACTGTATTCTCATGTTTGGTTCTTTATTATGGTATAACGTCATTCGTCCCAGAAAATGAAAATTTGCACTTTAAATTGAACGAGGTTGAAAGTATCCAATAGTGCGGAATGAAACACTTCGTTTCAAATAAAGTAACTGCCTCAGCGGAAAAAAATTAATAGAAGCAAATTTCTCTATAAAACAGACGGAAATAGCTTCATTAAGACATTAACGGTTGATTGTTAATAATATGAAAATAATGTAAAATCAGAAAATTTAAACTACTAACTTATTTTGGTCTTTCATGGTTATGAGAATGTATATTAATTCACTTGATGGCTCCCGGCCACAGAAATCTGTTTTGATTTCATTTGACGTGGGAGCTGTAAACGAAGACACAAAACATATACACGGGTCACGTGGGGAAGGACCCCCCCCCCCCACTATAACTCAGCTTGCTCTGCGCATGCGCGAATCTGGCAGCTTGGGCGCGCCAGAGAAATTTTTCCGGGTAGCTTCTGGCTACTTGCTGCTACTGCTCATACACCCAACAGACACGCTTCAAGTAGCCAGAAGCGGGAAGAAGGCACTGCTCATACGCGAATTCAGCTCTGCGCATGCGCACGAGGCCGCTGTCAACTGCTCATACGAACCTACAGATACAAATGGAAGTGACCAGAGAGGCAGCTTCCTATACCAACATGACAAGGGACGGACAGGACCATACCAAGAATAGAAACCTCTTTGCTTTTAGAAAGCGTAGCTACCTGTTACGACGTTGGTCCTACTGTCCTCTAGCAGACCGGCTTGTCTGCTACCATCGAGCATGCAACTAGAAATACATTTGCTCATTCATCCTTTCACACAGAAGGGAAGGGGGATGACAGTATCTTATCATATACAGTATATAAAAGAAAACGGATGTAGTTTCCGTATGAGACTGTGTGACATGAATTACATATAAACTGTGTTTTAAAGTGTAGTAGTGTGACATATCGTTCTTGATTATGTGTAAAAGTAACACGTTCCACTGCTCAGTCTCCTCCCAGATAGAGTCAGAAACACCAGAGTAAATTTAGAAGTGGAATGTATGCCGTAAATGACAACAGATTTAAGAAATTAACATGAAAGGAATCCAACAGAGACCTTTCAAAGTCTCCTTGAAACTACTATCAAGAAATAGTTTAAACAAAAACAAGGAAGCAATGATTCAATCGTAAAGAATGCAACAACAGAGATGAAAACAAAACCTATACAAGAATAGAAGGAATTGCAGAAACACAGACAAAATTACGATGTCAGTTTTCCCAGAGAGCGGCTGAGATTGACACAAAATTTAAACAAACTAGTACATACCGAAAAGAGAAAGCTTAAATTATCGAAAAAAAACAATAAAGTAGTTCCTGGTGCCGCAGCCGGCCGCGGTGGCCGTGCGGTTCTAGCGCTGCAATCCGGAACCGCGGGGCTGCTACGGTCGCAGGTTCGAATCCTGCCTCGGGCATGGATGTGTGTGATGTCCTTAGGTTAGTTAGGTTTAAGTAGTTCTAAGTTCTAGGGGACTGATGACCTAAGATGTTAAGTCCCATAGTGCTCAGAGCCATTTGAACCATTTGAACCTGGTGCCGCAGTCGCAAAATTGCAGAGAAAATCACAAAAGCATTCGGAACAGATGTAGAGTTTAGATGCAGAAACAAATAAAATTGAAATCACAGCAGACGATCAGTTCGAACCACTGAAACCACAGATCGATGAAATTTCAAACAGTGTTGAGCATATCGAAGTAAATACAGACGATCACTCAGCAGAACCAATGTAGTTTAAAGAGACAAAAGACTTACAAACCTTAGAGCGTTTGAAAGAAAGACAGATGATAGCAAACAAACAATACAGGCAAGAAATCAGTAGGTTACGCACACATCTAGCTGATATTGAAAATTATTTGAGAGAAGAACAAGAGACAAGAGATTGTGAGAGGTATCACGGACGAGAAAAAAAATTCGTGCAAGAGCAACATTTTGGCTGACTTAGACGTGAAGGAGACTTTGAAAATGAAAACATTCAAACACGTAATTCAACCGATGGAACTTTAGTGACTTAACAATGCACGACGAATTTGACTACAAACGTTTTTTGTCGGTCATAAAGTTATCGGTTGGAAAGCTAGAAAATCGTGGAAACGGTGTGGCCAGTTGTTTGCTGAGAAGTTTCATGGTGTCCAAGTGTCAGCAAATAGTGCCATGCAACGTTTAATCTGAAAATGGCGTCACACAGGTTCTGGGTTGAACAATTTAAAGAAACATTCCGAAACGCGCCCGTACACCAGAAGATGTGGCTGCAGTTCTCCAGAAAATGCTTCGGAGTCCTATCATATCAACTAGATCCCCGTCGCGAGAGATCGACATATCACGTCGATTATGCGGACGTATACCCCACCTGGGCCTGCAATCTGGTCGCTGCCCTAGCTGGTCACCCGGTCACTGATCTGTCAGTTTGTGTGGGGAGCCCTCAAGTCTATAGCGTATCGCTACAACCCTCATAGTCTTCAAACCCTGCAGCAGAACATTTTGGGGTGAGATTTCAGCAATTCCAGCAGTCCAGTTTCGATCTGCCTTCAGCAACTTGCTGACCAGGACCCGAAAGTGCCAAGAGGTGATTGGTGGTCACTCTCAACATCTGCTATAGTCGGGTTAATACTGTACTTCCTTTCCTCTACTGCGTTTCTTTGTGCACTGGAACTCTGTTCTCCGGGCCACTTTTGTTTGCCCCAACCTGTACAACAAGGCCAAAGTTTGACAGAAACTGCCGGCCGCGGTGGTCTAGCGGTTCTAGGCGCGCAGTCCGGAACCGCGCGACTGCTACGGTCGCAGGTTCGAATCCTGCCTCGGGCATGGATGTGTGTGATGTCCTTAAGTTAGTTAGGTTTAAGTAGTTCTAAGTTCTAGGGGACTGATGACCACAGATGTTAAGTCCCATAGTGCTCAGAGCCATTTGAACCATTTTTTTGACAGAAACTCACAGCAAATCTTTTTTAATCCAGCTTCGTATTTCTAAACTTCCAAGATCTTTACCTGTTTCTTTGCTGACAGGACATCAGAAAGAAAACATCAGCGCATTCGGTGACGTTTTACAAGTTCTTGAGATACAAGATTCCGACTAAAAGTACAAAAATATAAACTTTAATAACAACAACCGCAATTACAATAACAGTCGGAACAGGGGACAATTCGGATCATTCAGTGACAATAGAGACAGAAAATATGGGAATAACCAACAGTACCAAAAACACTGTCAGGAAATAACATTTTCAATATACCACCACAGTACTACCAGCAAGAAAATCCGAATTTTTATCATAACAACCAGCATTTTCGTAATTCAAGGGGCGCCTTGAACAATCCTCCACAGCAATATAGCAGTTTTGCAAACAATTACTTACAAACGAGTAACAATTTGCATACCCATAGGGAGCAACCATACAGTGACAACAGACAACAAAACCTCATTTCCGACACAATACAGATATGGGTATAGGAGAAATGGAAATTAAAGACAACCACAATTTTTTTTTTTTTTGAAGGACCAGACAGTTGTATTCACCCACGACAATTTAATTCTAGTAATGCAGAACCGAGACGTTCTGTACAAACAGCTCAAGTTTCACAACCTCTTTCACAGTGAGGCGACACTAACGGACAGCAATGACTAGAGGAGAAGAGTATAGAAGATTCATACACAGAAACAATAGTATGTACTACCAATCCCACCAACATTACTGAAAATATTATTACTATTATTATTTTTGGAAGACATCAGGAACACGTTGTTACAAGAAAAAGAGGAACCTCAAAAACAAATTGATCATCCAGTCACCATCACACAAATAGGCAAACATATTTTAAAAGTGGTTTTCGATTCAGGCTTTCTAGGTTCAGTAAATAGTGATACAGCGTTCAACAAATGTAATTCAGAAGAAACTTGCCCTGCTTTACCATTACATAGAACGAAAGTTATAGGAGCTGTTTCAGGGAAAGGCGTCAATGTAAAATCGCAAACACATTTATAGCTTATTGTATAGAGTCACACTTTCCTTGCAACTTTCTAGATCGTTCCGCTACTAATAACAGAAATTATGACTGGCATGGATTTCTTAAGCAAACAAAAAGCAGTACTGAATTTTGAAAATTCATGTATTTCGCTACAAAACAATGACACGCAGGTTACACTGCATTTTAAGAAGAGTTTTTCAATGGAGGTACAGGAGATTAACAGGCTGCAGTTCTTCATGTCAACCAAAAACATGAGTTGGTACATGTCGTTCATCACTGATGCAAAATTTCCTATAGCGCATGAAAATGAAGGATCAAATTTTGACATTTCTCAAACAACAGAAGCGCAGACAGACAGGTGTGAAGCTGCATCAGACAGTGATAGGAAACAATTAGAGGTAGTTCTACAGATTCATTCTCATGTTTTTGACGACGTTCCGCGAACTATGCTCGAAATTGTTTACGAATTTCACGTGAAATTCCACAGTACTTTTGTATCTGGACATTACAAGATTCCATTCAATTAAAGAGACAAAGAAAAACAAGAAACCGAATCTATGGTCCAACAAGGCATAATAGAAACAGCAGCTAACCCTTGTAACAGTCCATTATGCGTTGTTCCAAAACGGGATGATTCTCTAAGACTTGAATTAGATTGCAGATTAAGGAAAACAGCGTCTCCCGCCAAGTAAGAGGGTCTGGTGAGAGATTTTGCCTGATGTCATGCAGCCCACATAACATAACTGTCATGCAGCTCCTGCTTCGAAACAATTCTCGGCCGCGCTCTGCAGGGGCAATGGAGATGGTCCTGCAGCATTTTCGATTTGAAATGTGTGATCACGGACAGAACAGCCCGTAACTGGCTATCCCTGAGTTTCATCTCTGCTCACATGAACAGCAAGAATTGAAGACAACATTTTGGCACAGTCAGTGAGCTGTAAACTAGCGTAGAGTATTGGCGGGAAGCCCAACCCGCTGCCTTCTATGACGAGAGTATTGGAAAGTTGCGAAACGCTACGACAGCTGGAATGTGTAGGTAACAGTTGTAAACTAAACATTTTTGATATTCACAGCGGTTTCCATACAGCGACAGATCTGGAATTACTTTCCGAACAGCCCTCGTACACAGCATTTTTATCCTTTGGAATTTGTTAACAGTTTTTCAATCTACCTTTCTATTTAATATTTGATCTACATCGATCACCAGAGGTTTCAACTAAACTCTTCCAACACTTTGAAAGGCCAGAATCACTACTTACGTCAACGAAGTACTTGCTGCTGAGGAAACCTTGTACCAGCAGAATAGCGTCTTGAACTCTATTGGAAACATTTTCAAATCACGGAATTACGATCAGTTCAAGCAAATCTGAATTTGAGGTAGCATCTGTTAAATTTTTAGGTCACATCATTTTAGCTTCTGGTATTGAGCCCGATCCAGGCAAGCTTCAGGCCATTCGTGACATTGCAATTCCTACAACTAAACACCGTTTCGTTCACTACAAAGCTCTGGACATTCGAAGATTATGTCAGTTAAATGGCAAAAATTCAAACAGGTTTTGGGACGAACAAGTACAAAAGAAATTTAGTTAACTGAAACAAGCTTTACTAAATACACCTTTCTCACTCGGACCTCTCATGCGATTTTTGCATAACGACTGACAGCTCCAAGAGGGCCCTTGGCGTTCATATGTTTCAAGAAATAGGGGAAAATGGTGTTATTGTTACTAAGAGCGTTGCATTTGCCAGCCGTGTTCTTTCCAATTTTGAACGAAATTATTCAGGCCAGCCGGTGTGGCCGAGCGGTTCTAGGCCTTCAGTCTGGACCGCGCGACCGCTACGGTCGCAGGTACGAATCCTGCCTCGGGCATGGATGTGTGTGATGTCCTTAGGTTAGTTAGGTTTAAGTAGTTCTAAGTTCTAGGGGACTGATGACCTCAGATGTTGAGTCCCATAGTGCTCAGAGCCATTTTTGAAATTATTCAGTCACAGAACTTGAGGCATCAGTTGTCGTTTGGGGTTTTACAAAATTTCTATAGTTTTTATTTGGAAGGCATACGGAAGTATACACAGACCACCGTGTGCTAATTTCTTACGAACGCCAAACTTTCTCATGTTCGCTTGGGGGGATGGGCATTATTTTCGCAGGAATTTTATTTTACTGTTATATACATTCCTGGAAAGGAGAATATCGTTGTTGACGCCTTTTCACGATATCTTGGTGGCTCACAAATTGGTTCTTCCACAGAATCCCGTCAGTCCAGTTTCAATCTGCTATACATAAGACAGGTTGCTTTTGAAAATTATGTTTCTTATGCTTTAAAGGACACTGTGGAAGAACAAGACAAAGATCTCATATAGAAGAACATCAAGCAGCTGTGGCGAGACACAAACAGCTCGACAGTTAAACATCGGTATTTGATTGGGAACAATATTCTCTTCAAACATTTGAAACCTGACAGCGATACGTGGCTTTTCGCATTTTACAGGATTTGGTCAACAAGTTAGTTTGGTACATTCACCTTAATTATGCATACTATGTAGCGAGAAAATATTTTTACATACTTCGTCGGACTTGCTTTCTCAACGTGGAAAAACGCAGTCCGACGTGTTCTGGCCAAATGAACGAGTCCACGGGAAAAACCTGATACGACCTAAATTCCAAATTTTCTGTTTTTTTATCGTAATTTAATATTCCGACAGTGTAGTTTTAGATGGTTTTGCACAACTGATCAAAAATCTATATTTCAATATCTTGTAAACGTGTGCAGGGGAAAAGCCTTACAAGTCCATACAAAACAGGGGAATATCCTGACAAATTCAGGGAACGGAATGAGGAAATGTTATAATGTACTGATTCCTAGCCTTTGAAGGTCTGTTTCCTCTAATATTATCATTGTTGTCACAGTCATTGTTGTCTTTAATTTGATCATTGTAGTTAGCTTTGTGGAGATTGTGAAGGAAGTTCGACCTACAGTTGTATTGGTTCAATGTAATATGAGTAAAGAAGACAGTGACTCATCTATTCACGAGGAAAAATATAAAATGTCATCTGTAAAGCTGAGTAAGGAAAGGAAGAAGTTTGGTCGTATTAGTGATGCTTCAAAACGTTTAAGACTGCAGTCAAAAGAAACAGGGAACCATGTAAGTGCGAAAACAATTGTTTGGTGTTGTCAGCGATGAAAATAAAAGGAATCTTATTAATTACACGAACGAATTTGAAAATCATGTTATACAGTTCTCTAACCTCTAAAAGTGGTTTAAATCACAGTGGTCCCTGTACATCGCAGGCGTCCTCGAAGATAAGAGCAGCAGAAAGAGTTTCGTGATGCTTCTGATAAATTCTGTATTCGTAATGCCCTTAATGGAACTCTCCAAGAAATACATGTGTGAATGCAAGCATTTATGTCATTACGTGGAATGAAGAAGGACAAGGTAGATCATTTACTCAAGAAACTTAATATGGAAACCCATCTCTGCTAAACGGCCCAGGAAGACATAAACCCCCGCCCACAGTCTTTAACGGATGAAACACGTGAAATACTAAGAGGGCACATTAAATCATTTAAACGTCGCAACAGTCACTACAGTTTGACGAAGCCTGAAAAAATTTACCTTCCAGAGTCTTTGAATGTAAAACCAATCGTGTGTACGTTCAAGGTGAAGTTTAACTTACATTTCAATAAGTTTTGCATATCCGCAATCTGATACTTGGGGTTCCCGTGATGAAACGCTAGACAAGAAGAAAACATTGGCGAAGGAACTGACTTTAACATCGTCTGCAGAAAATAAAGTAAGACTTCCTTCTGAAGTTCGATCAAATAAAACAACTCATGAATTACATCTTAGAAAGCAAAAAGTGATCTATGACAGGAAGAAAAAAGCAAAGAAAGATAGTCAAAAAAATCCATCAGAGGCTGCAGTAACGATGGACTATAGCAAAAATTACTCTTGCTCAAATATTAAGACAAGTGAAGTTTATTACAAATGTCAGTTGCCTGTATTCATTTGCAATGTTCATGTTTTGGCAATAGGGAATAGTTATTTTTATATGTATGCAGAGATCATAGGCCGATTTAGTGACACTTGCGGAGGGAAAAACAACAATGCCACAGTGTTCAGATTCCTTTACCACCTAGCACATATAGGAAAACGATTGGACTTTGTAAATATGACATTACCTATAAGAGGTCATTCGTATCTCGTATGTGATAGAAATATTAATATGATTGGCCTAACTCAGGAATGTCAAATGCCGAAGGACTGGTGTCAGGTTTTCCAGAACTCACGCATACACCCTCCGCCATTTCTTGTCACTGATATTGAGGAACTGCCAGAAATAAAGAATCTGGATAATATAAAAGAAGCAACTCCCTTTTCAAGCCAGGCCAATAAGAGAACTGAAAATCACACGAAATAATGCAGCATTGGTTCGGTTTCGAAGCAGCTACATTGGAGCGTATGAGCAAGCTTCGTTACTCCTTACGAGGAAAGAAAAGGCGAATTACCAACTGAAAAAAAGACGAGTTCAACCTCCCATCTGCTCAATATGGAGTTACGGTAATTCCTTCATAACAACATGTCTGAAGTTTTTTTTTGTTTTTTAAAGTAGGTTATTTTTTTAGTATTATTCATACAAGTATTTGAATTTAGGTTTTCCGATTATTTATTTAAAATATCTACTGAGAAATACAGACATTTGCAGGACTTGAAAATATTTTGCCGTAGTGAAGTGCAAGCGCATTTCGAATTGCTTCGGCTTTAGTCCCACCCACTGAAACAGGAGAGAATATTTCATAGTGTATTATTATAAGACTACATTAGATAATTTGTTACAATGAAAATTTAAATAAATGCAAAGTCTCTGAAATCTTGTAACTGCATACAGTAGCTTATGAACTTCTCATATTTTTCCTCTGTACGAGGAGTATTCATGATAAAAATGCATCGTATAATCTTAAACTTAGTCAGATATGTATAATTTCAGCAGTAGCGTTTCTCTTCAATATATGTCGCCTTAAACAAAAATTAAGAATATAACTTGAAAAACCAAATTTTTTGAGTCTTGAAACAATATTTCGTCCACAGAAAAAAAGACAATGGTGACTTACCAGGTTTTTACCCTGGACTCCTCAAATGAAAACTCTGTCAAAAAGTTAGATGCACGACTTCACATTTTGCTCAGCTGTTTCCCATCATTCCAGTTAAATTACGTCATTTTGCAGCCGTGGACCTGTATGGACCTGTTCCAACAAACAGACAAGGTTTTTTGCACATTTTTATGACAGCAGAACTCACCTGAGAATTTGTCTCTCTTACACCATTTTGTAAAAAGACTGCGAGAACTGTTTCTGCAGCATTTATCAAGGATTTATTAAGAGAAGCTGGACATGTCGGCAGAGTTTTCTCTGACAGTGGGCTTCAATTTTGTTCGCCTCTTTGGATACGAATATTTAAAAATAGAAAAGTTACACCAATTTTCATTTTCCAGTGTCATGCTTCTTCCAACCTGTCTGAAAGAATAGCGAAAGAAATAGGAAACTTATGCAGACTGTACTGTCACAAAAAGCACACTATAAATTCTTTACCTCTTGATTCCACTTTACTCTCCCTACATTTGGTATTGAAAAATAACAAACGGCCTGACAAAATCAGAGAAACCGTATATTTTCCAAAGTCTAGTTGTTTAGGACACCATGAAGTCATTGAAATAGCTCTTAAAAACATAAAACAGGCTGTAGAGAAGAGAAAACGGCTACAGAAGAGGAGATGCAACAATAAAGAATTCAAAGTAGGTCAAAGGTTTTAGTTCGCTCCCACCGGGTGTCACACAAATCAAAGAACAAATTTTAAAAATTCTTCTTGATCTACAATGGACCATTACGTATTCGCTGAATAGCTCACACAAATGCGATTGAAGTCGAAATACTGTGCACAGAACAATCTCGTGGTCTACACCATATTTCCAGACAAAACGTTTCGTAGAGTAATTCTTTGGGCTCTTTTTATAAATCGGTACACATTTGTTAGCATAGTCATGTTGTGATACCTGCGATTTTCTCATTGTTGAGTGGATTGTTGTAAATATGTAAGTTAAGTCATAAGCCTTTCTACGTATGCTTAGATCTAATTTTTTCTCCTCTTACATAAGGTAGAAGAGTCTGAGCAGTTCTTCGTTTTTCTTTCAGTTTCTGTAGTTTTGTTAATATAATATCACTAATTACAACGGCACTAATCATGAAAATGTCTAGGAGTATGTAGATTGTGGCAAAACTACATTTCCAGAAAGAAGAAGCAACCTTTAATTAAATAGAAATGCGTAATTTCACAAAACCATGAGTGTTGGGTAGTAACGTAGGGTACAGCGTTAAGTAATGGAATTTTTCTTACTGGCTGACACACTGAATTACGCAACAATTGGATGGCATTAGGAAAATGATGTACAGTATGCAATTCTGGAGCACACTGAGAATGTTTGGTTGAATTCAACATCTTTTGTTACTGAGCGGCGCAGTTTCTTGCTAGTAGCCGGCCGGAGTGGCCGAGCGGTTAAAGGCGCTACAGTCTGGAACCGCACGACCGCTACGGTCGCAGGTTCGAATCCTGCCTCGGGCATGGATGTGTGTGATGTCCTTAGGTTAGTTAGGTTTAAGTAGTTCTAAGTTCTAGGGGACTTATGACCACAGCAGTTGAGTCCCATAGTGCTCAGAGCCATTTGCACCATTTTTCTTGCTAGTAGCACAGAGCATTGAAAACAATAATGTGGAGCAAGAACTATGAGTACAATGTCATATGAGAAGGTAGGAGACGAGGTACTGGCGGAAGTAAGGCTGTGAGGACGGGACGTGAGTTGTGCTTGGGTAGCTCATTTGGTGGAGCACTTGCCCGCGAAAGGCAAAGGTCCCGAGTTCGAGTCTCGGCCCGACACAGAGTTTTAATCTGCCAGGAAGTTTCATATCAGCGTAGACTCCGCTGCAGAGTGAAAATCTCATTCTGGAAACATCCCCAAGGCTGTGGCTAAGCCATGTCTCCGCAATATCCTTTCTTTCAGGAGTGCTAGTTCTGCAAGGTTCGCAGGAGAGCTGTAAAGTTTGGAAGGTAGGAGACAAGGTACTGGCGGAAGTAAAGCTGTGAGGACGGGGCGTGAGTTGTGCTTGGGTAGCTCAGTTGCTGGAGCACTTGCCCGCGAAAGGCAAAGGTCCCGAGTTCGAGTCTCGGCCCGACACACAGTTTTAATCTGCCAGGAAGTTTTCAACGTCATATGAGCTTTTCTGAGATATATATAGTACGTGATGGAAGTAATTATGAGTTTACGATGATTATTAGCTGATATAATGAAGTCGATGATTTCGTGAGTTGATGAATAATGTATTTGAGGAGTATGTTTTAAGATTTCATGAGATATGCAATGACGTTAGGGACTGTTACGGATTACATGATGATTTTCTTGTGGTGGACACTTTGAGTTGTTGTGAAATAGTGTTTTTTTTCTGGGGCAGGAGATTTCTTATGATTGGAGATAAGATATACTGGGAAATTTTCTACTTTATTTGATGCAATGTGATGAGAACTTTTTGGCGTGTAAGCATTTTCCTGTGGGGGTAGTGATATTCATGCGAGATGACAAGTCTTCTCATGTGCTTGATTTGTTTGGTTTTGCTTGTCCTAACAACTTTTCTTTCTCGCTTAACAGGTTAATGACTTTTTGACTTTTTCATCTCAGCTGCAAAGATTTAAATACGTTTACTAACAACTTAGCACAACTATATTTTATCGTATTTATGTGTAGCTGTAACACATTTTTTCGATACAACTTTGTCTTTCTTGCATTTAGGGTATGCTGAGCAGTTCTTTTAGATGATAATAATCGTTAGCACATGCATAGAATACACATTTATGGCCACATTTCCACTTTCATTAAGTTTTGTGATGAACTGACGACTGACACTTTAATGTAATTAATTTCTTTTGACTCGTGCTGCAATAATTTTGTACACAAATCTTTATTTCCTTCCTCCAGCCACTTTCCTTCTGAATAGTTGCTCGAGCTAGAATGTTTCGTAGGAAATAGTATTATGTTTTATGATTACTATACACTGTAAGTAAGACAATCTGAAGGAAGGCTTTACTTTTGTAACTGTATTTTGACAGATATTTATTCGATAATGCTACGGCTTTCATACTCAAGACATGGGTTGTATGCAAACAATGCTTTACTAATGTTTTCTTATCCATAATACTGATATAAGAAATCCGTTTGCATGTTACTATGCAACCTTTACGGTAGTTTGTCAACTTTAGCTATATATTGTGGTCTGGCCTTGGACGCCACCACCAAACACATTCTCTTATGGAAACTTACTTTACATACTTGTTTGCATACCCATATAGTAGCACACACACATTTCAATTTTTATTATAGCTTACATATTCGCTCATTTGTAACAATGTGCTTTTCTTATGTATTATGCTGAGTCAGAACATTCATGGAAATATTTAAGCATACTCTTCTACACTGTTGCACTGTGATACACTCATGCAACAAGTGGACCTTTTTTTTATAACAACGATTTGGTTGGTCACTTCAGCTGGATTCACACAATTATTTCGCAAACATTTGGTGAATTAATGCTACATTTCCGCCTTACTATGTTGTGAGAAATATTGGCTGAGTTGTCAGTGGACTATTTATGGACCAACACTGAATCCTCTGAATCTGCTCTTAGGCTCGTCACAAATAAACCAAGTCATACAATGTTTATGGGCAGAGTCTTCGACAAAACATGTTTACTTCAAGACTCATATCGACTAGTATCTCTTAGTGGTGTACCAGGTACACTCAAGTTAAAGATGATTTTTACTAAATGGCTCTGAGCACTATGGGACTCAACTGCTGTGGTCATCAGTCCCCTAGAACTTAGAACTGCTTAAACCCAACTAACCTAAGGACATCACACACATCCATGCCCGAGGCAGGATTCGAACCTGCGACCGTAGCAGTCGCACGGCTCCGGACTGCGCGCCTAGAACCGCGAGACCACCGCGGCCGGCGATGATTTTTACTGTGTAAATATAATTCAACTATGGCAACATAGTTTTGGCAATGGTGTAAACAGATGTGACATTTCAGTGAAGTTTTATGTTCACCTTTGTAAAGCCAAAAATATCTTGACAGTGAACTGACATATTAGATATAGAGTAAAACAATCAACCAGCTACCACGAATGAAATTATCACATTTGTTTTCTTACTGATGCCTTGAGCACGCTAATGTTTATGAGACTGTTGGTATGCCTGTGCACAACGATTTAAATCGATTTGTCATGGACTGTTTGTGCGCCTCTGTAAGACGATTTAAAACATTGTTATCTTTTCATGCTATTACAGTTATCATATCTTTATTTCTATTTATCCTCTTTATGTTTTTGCTTCGTTAGCGAATTTTTCAGCCTAATCTTTGTTTAAACTCATCCTGCAAAATTCTGGCCGGAGAGGCCGAGTGATAGTGAAAGGTGTATGTGTGTAAATTGTCGTACGAATTTTTCTTGTTTTGGATTCTGGAATGTCGATCGTAAGGTTTGAATTTCTTAGACACGCTGTTGAAGCCTCGGCAGAGAAGTTGCGCTGCACAGAGATGAGTTAGAGGCGTTCTTCGCTCTGCGGAAATGCGCGTTAGCTATATTTTTTGATGGCGAGGAGAGGAGAGGAGACAGACAGTTGGGCTTTAGTGATAGATGCGAATAGTTGAGGTTTGGTTTAGTAGCAGTAAGCAACAAACATGGAAGATTTTTGGGAGTTATATTATTAATTATTTGAAGATTTACTACCAGGAGAAAAAAAATTATTTTTACATTAGTAGGATTACACTCTTTGTGAGGAATGGAATGCCAGCTATGATTAAGTTTCCAGAATGAGATTTTCACTCTGCAGCGGAGTGTGCGCTGATATGAAACTTCCTGGCAGATTAAAACTGTGTGCCCGACCGAGACTCGAACTCGGGACCTTTGCCTTTCGCGGGCAAGTGCTCTACCATCTGAGCCACCGAAGCACGACTCACGCCCGGTACTCACAGCTTTACTTCTGCCAGTATCTCGTCTCCTACCTTCCAAACTTTACAGAAGCTCTCCTGCGAACCTTGCAGAACTAGCACTCCTGAAAGAATGGATATAGCGGAGACATGACTTAGCCACAGCCTGGGGGATGTTTCCAGAATGAGATTTTCACTCTGCAGCGGAGTGTGCGCTGATATGAAACTTCCTGCAGATTAAAACTGTGTGCCCGACCGAGACTCGAACTCGGGACCTTTGCCTTTCGCGGGCAAGTGCTCTACCATCTGAGCCACCGAAGCACGACTCACGCCCGGTACTCACAGTTTTTATGATTAAGTTTGCTCTATTCGCGGCAGCAGCTTGATAATGCAGCGTTCTTGGTTCGTCAGATACTCAGATTAGGAACCTGTTTGCTTTTGATTTTTTAAAATGATTTATCTTTAACTGTGAGAAGAATTAGATTCATGAATTTTATTTAAGAAATATTATGCATGCGAAGTTCAATTTTTGTTATTCTTAGGTTATAGTTAAGTAATTTCAGGTAACGTTAACTAACCTTAGAGTTTCATTAAATTATTATTAAATTATTAGGTCAAATGATATGAAATGGCTTTTGAGGTAATTTAACCCAGAGATTGTCCACATCCCAAGAGTCAATTAATTATCAATTTATTTAAAACCGTTATTAAAAACTATGAACCGAGAATGGTAGCAATGTTTTTAGAGTACGCAACGCACCTTTGGTTCTCTCAGTAGTTATCGAGACACGCTGTAGTTACGAGAGCAGTTTGCACAGTGTTACTCAGTACGACTCTTAGACACATGGTCCATTACCGTATATGCACATAGTAAATGCATAAGGAGTCCACTAACAATGCAAAATATTTCATAACCTAAATGAAATTGGAGAGTGATTAAGTGAGTGCACTACTTTTCTGATTAAATGATGAATTCTGGAACTGTGCCATAGGTCCCAACTTCAGACCCCGTAAGACAATTAAATAATAACGATAATTCTAATATGACCTCTTCTTTTGATGCTCCGACTCTGCGTAAAGCAATATGGGATTGGGATTGCGCCTAGAGGAAACAAACAAAAAGTTATTTCCATAAAGGCAGACCCACAATTCCATTTTGAAAAAGTAACGGCATGCCCAACACGATTTCGCTCGCGGCAAACATAGCAAATTTGCTACTTAAATCCGTGAAAATCTGACCATGTAATACAACTACCTAGCGTACATAATGAAATCACTTTGCTAATAGGCAATGTCTACAGACAACTGCAATAATCTGAACTGTCTTAACACCTCGCCGAGAACAAGGAATATATCCATGTCGCACGGAAGTAGGAATGAGAATAGTTTGAAATGCTTAGATACTGTACCGCAAACTCTTGCACGAGGTACGATATTGATTGACCAAGGCGGCCGGAAAATTATGACCATGCTTCCAACAAACCTCATATAGAGGACGCTTCAGAAATATTAACTGTGTAAGTAGGCTGTTTAGGTTTTTATGTTGGTAACGTCACGTAGCGCTCTGTATGAAAATCACTGGCTGTGCTGTGTGCAGTCTGTGGCTGGTTGGCATTGTTGGAATATTCGCATTTGGGCAGTTGGATGTGAACAGCGCGTAGCGTTGCGCAGTTGGAGGTGAGCCGTCAGCAGTGGTGGATGTAGGGAGAGATATGGCAGAATTTTGAGAGCGGACGATCTGGACGTGTGTCCATCAGAAAGAGTAAATTTGTAATACTGGATATCATGAACTGATATATATATATATATATATATATATATATATATATATATATATATATATATGTGTGTGTGTGTGTGTGTGTGTGTGTGTGTGTTTCATTTGCTAACTACGCCTATCAGTAGTTAGTGCCTTCAGTAGTTAGAATCTTTTATTTAGCTCTCAGTAGTGGCGCTCGCTGTATTGCAGTAGTTCGAGTAACGAAGATTTTTGGGAGGTAAGTGATTCATGAAAGGTTTAGGTTATTGTCAGTCAGGGCCATTCTTTTGTAGGGATTATTCAAAGTCAGACCACGTTACGCTAAAGGTATTGTGTGTCAGTTTAGTATTGATCAGAATAAGTAAAGAGAGAAATGTCTGAGTACGTTGAGTTTTGCTCAGATGTTTGAAAATCAAATAACGTGTAAGAGGTTTTCCAGCACAGTAATTTATAAAATTTTTCCAAGGGGACGTTTCAAACTGTTGTCGATACCGGTACAGAATCATCTTTGCATTGCTTCTGCAAAAACTAGCACGCGAAATAATCCAAAGATATAATTCAAAATTGGAATGCCTATTTAACAGACATATTTAAAGCTTCCGATGTTGCAGAAAAGGAAAGGTACTAGTCCTGGTGTCCATGAAACTTTCGATGCTAAGACCATTAAAGAAGTAACGCCCACTCAGCAAACAATGGAGAGATGCACGTTCTAATGACTACGAAAGATGACAAGACACAAATGGTACAGAGGAAAGGCTAGACCGCAATGAAAATGAAATCTAGGTGGGCGAGTCAAGTTAACATGTGAATGAAGTTCTGTGCTGCACCGCTTTATTCCTAAAAAAACAGTGAGGGGACTCACCTACAAACGAACTGCTGTACATGTACGTTAGCCTTCTTGCTTTGGTTGTCTTCGGTATGCCTACTGTCTTCGACATGACTGTCTGTTTTGATACATGTGTGTGTATGTGTGTATATTGAACCAGGGACCTAGCAACGACGGAGAGGTTTCGTCCCGCCGTAGCCCTCAATGGTTCACAACCCCACAAAAGGCCACAGGAGTCCACCCACCCCACCGCCGGCCCCCACCGAACACAGAGTTATTGTGCGGTTCGGCCCCCAGTGGAGTCCCCCCCCCTCCCCCTCCCGGGCACGTCTCATATCAGACGAGTGTAACCCCAATGTTTGTGTGGTGGAGTAATTATGGTGTACGCGTATGTAGAGACAGTGTTTGCGCAGCAATCGCCGACATAGTGTAACTGAGGCGGAATAAGGGGAACCAACCCTTATTCGCTGAGGCAGATGGAAAACCGCCTTGTAAACGATCCACAGGCCAGCTGGCACACAGGTCCTTGACACTTAACGCAGGGCGGATTCGTGCTGGGAACTAGCCTATAAAGGCACATTTGCATGCCGTGCGTGAGTTTCCTCGGAAACGCGAAATCTTAATTAAATAATTAATCTCTGACAAATAAATAAAGCCTATGGCACAGACTGCAGCGCTATGCCGCTGATAAAACAAAATACAATTATTACACTCTGATGTTTCATTAAGAAGAAGTAGGCCTTGTAGAATAACTGGTGCGGGAAGCACGTATATTATATTAACTGGCACACCGCCATATTTGATGTTATATAAGAACACTGCGAGTTGCAATCTTACTAGGCACTCGATTATGTAAAGAATTTATATTTATGAAAGTAAGTAGAATTATTTAACTGCAGGCTTATTCGTTGAATATATCTGATATAACTAACTGTGTAAATCTTTTTATGTTTAGTAGACAGTCACCTCTGTACGACATATTGACATGGCTGGCAAATTATTCTAATATTGAGATTTAGATTTTGAGTCCGCACCTACCGCAGCAGTCTTTGGAAACGATTTAAATACGAAGTCCGATTATTTGAGTCTTATTTCACGGTCAACTACGAATAACATTTCATTTACGAAAAAGCCATTGTCAAGCGTCTGATACCAAATAATTAAACGTCCACGTTCCAGATAAGCAAATATTAATTACAACCAATCACTATCATACGTAATTAATATTTAATATTTTATTTTATTTATTTATTTATTTTATAAGCCTTTCCGCTCGGGAAGCAGCGCGTTAGATCGCGCCCGGCTAGCTGGGCGGGCTCTTGATCCATACTTCTGTGTAATCCTCGGGATTGAATAGATGTAGTGGAGGTCTCTCAATTGCATTAAACATTAAAAATGATAGATGGCAAACAGAAAGCGAATTCCGCTATATTGTCTGTCACAACTACGCTCGTTGTGCTGAAACACTTTTACAGTCCGAAACGCTCACAGGAAGCGTATTAACAGAAACAAATACTGGTTTCAGGTTTTCGGGAATTCTTCTCCACGGTAATGTATATAATCTCTGAAATCTTCTCTCATATTTGGAAGACACAGAAGGAAACGATCACACATTTTTCTTAGAGTTTTGCCCCCTTGTAGCTACAGGCTCCCAATGTCATAGGGCCATTTTTACTGTCCAGAACACCAGTTTCTTTCATGGACGACTTGAATTCTTCGTTGTCATTCGAAATTAGACTTTGCTCAAATTGTTATTAAGGCTGTGAGCAAACAGTTTCCTACTAATCTCGGTGGCCATTCTGCTTGATTCTCTTCTGCGAACCAGTCTAACGTCGTTGAAGCGCCCTTGTGAAGTAGCTTTCTCTGCTTCCTTCATGCTGGCAGCTGGAATTTCCTGTAGTTGCTCAATGGCTCACACTGACGTCCTAATTGCCCTATTTGATGAGTGAAATCGTCCGTTTGGAGGTACTGTGAGAGGATAATCCCTGCAAGAACACCAGAATCCAGTGCAGTGTTGCGCACGAGCTCGGGGTTTAATAGTGTTTTCTGCACTGCCTTGACCTCTCTTCCCTTACATTTGATTTCTAGTTATGTCATTCAAACATGTATTAAAATACGCCTACAAAGCTAGGAGTACTTACATACTGCTTGCAGTGCCCTGAAGGTTGAGGTCACTCCACGCGCTATGAATAGCTACCTTTTAAAGTTCTGGACCTAACTCTTGGGCAACACCTGACGGTTCGCGTTGGTTCTTTGGAGATTGGTTGTACAATACACATAGCTTGTTAAAAAATTATGGTATGATTCACACCAGTAACTCTTCAGTTGCATCAGCAACCCCTAATTCTATTCGGTGGCACAAACAACGACATTCGAATAGTTTGTTGTATTTGTTCTTAAATCGTTCCAAAACACCTGAATTCTTATCATACACCATCATTGTATGCTCCAACCAAAATGTCATTCAATTAACTTGAAAAAGAAAACTGTGGTTCCAGAGACATTTTAAAATTCAGCTTCTGTTGTGAAACGTCCCCTTAGAAAAATTTATGAATTACTGTGCTGATAAACCTCTTACATTATTTGATCTTCAAACAGCTGAGCAGAACTAAACGTACTCAGACATTTCTCTCTTTACTTATTCTGATCAACACTAAACTGACACACAATATTTTTTAGCGCAACGCAATCTGACTTTCAATAATCTCTACAAAAGAATGGCCCTGACTAACAATAACCTATACCTTTCATGAATCACTTACCTCACAAAAGTCTTCGTTACTCGAACTACTGCAATGCAGCCAGCGCCACTACTGCCAGCTAAATAAGAGTTTGTAGCTACTGAAGGCACTAACTACTGATAGGCATAGTTAGCATATGAAAGATTTTGATAAAGAACAAACAATTTATTTACCTTAATAGTGTTCAAAAGTCATAATATATATATATATATATATATATATATATATATATATATATATATATATATATATCAGTTCATGATATCCAGTATTACAGATTTACTCTCTCTGATGGACACACGTCCAGATCATCCGCTCTCAAAACTCCGCCATTTCTCTCCCCACATCCACCACTGCTGGCGGCGGCTCACCTCCAACTGCGCAACGCTACGCGCTATTCACATCCAACTGCCCAACACTACAATAGCAAATTCCAACAATGCAAACCAGTCACAGACTTCACACAGCACAGCCAGTGATTTTCATACAGAGCGCTACGTGGCGTTACCAACATAAAAACCTAAACAGCCTACTTACAGTTGTTTCTCTACCTGTTTTTGAAGTTCTGTGGTATCCAAGACGAAAGTATTTACGTTACCATCCCTAATTTATAGCCTTAATTATACTATTAAAACTTATTGTGAAGCCACGGATATAGGTTCATCAATGAATACAGAGATCTTGGAACTGTTCGATGTTATGAAAGAACAGAGCTCCTTCCTAATCGAGTCCGCAGCGCAGTCTGCGGTATTGGCACAACTCAGTTTACTATGAAGTGTTTTGCCCGTGTAGAGACCATTTTGAATTTGCAAATGCTCATGCTTGTGGTAGTCTACATACGAATTGTTATTTTTTTGTTACAAACTATATTGTGTGAAACACTTTCCTTGCACTTTTAAAAATGTCTTTCTGTCTTTTGTTCATCTGTAATATTTTCTAGAACATTACCTTGTATTTTCGTTTCCTTGTCTGCATTCAGTTAAATGGGCTTTGGAACTCCTGCGTCTATGAATCTGTCTTCTCAGATGTTAACTGAGCTGTTTCCCTTCGACAAACTGGACCCACCGAAGTACACTCCATTCTTTAGAAATGTACACTCCTTGTGATTTCCTTACTCTTATATTTTGCACGCCTTTACACACTGGGAACTCCAGCTTGCCTTCGCTAGACATCAACCTCTCGAATTTTGTCTTTAAGTCTCTCCATGAACAGTTGTTCCAACAAACAACGTCATTATAGGTGTATTTCGATTCCTATTAACATGGAATTACTTCACACGATTGGCTTTTGTCTTCAGCAGTACCTGTTCCGGTGCTACTGTTTGTGTGTGACGTAGACTGGCCGTTATCAGCTCCACTTCTTTCGAACCACCTGGATCATCTCCTATAGCTGAGTTACTGAAATAATCTGCTACTGTTCGCTTCGTGCTGAAAAATGACACCTTTCAATTAACAGCACAATTTATACATTTATAACTTAAAATGTAATATATCAGCCCTTAAAACAGCAATGTGTCGACCCGTAGAAGTCAACAAAATTGTTTGCTAAAACGCCTATAACTGAAAAGAAATTGAGCCGCAATATCCGTGTCGACTGCGCCACGAGCAATATTAACAATCGGACTATAAAGGGACAAACGAACGGCACGATAATGACTGAAAATGCTGTAAATATATCTACTGTTTGATGCATAATAATAATATCATAGCAGAGGGTCCATTCGATGTTGCTGTTGTATCATTGAAGAATGCAGTATCAGCTTAAGGAAGGGGGAAATGTTTTTTATGTGTTATCTTATAGGTAAGGTTATCGATAGAAGGCAAGTTTGGTTGCTTCGTCAAAGAATGCAAGAGCAGTGAGAGGAAGAAGGGAATTAAATGCTGCCTCACATTTTCGTGCAACATGTTACACGATATATGGTAAAGTAACAATGTACACTAGCCCTGCGTATGCCCGATATTCGATGTTCTTTTTTTCTTGCATTGCTTATCTGGGCCGTTTACTAGTGCTCATTCGATATCACAATTAATATACTGTACGAGTTATAATTCAGAATCGAGAAAACTTTAAGGAAGAGAGACGACAGACGTTAATTACTGAGAAGAACTGGTAAGAAAATGTTCTCCGTATAAAATGGTACTGGGACGGTGTACCAGTCGCAAAAAAGGTGGAGGGAAGGCCTCCAGCCGCGTTTCCCCTCCAATACGGCCCTGTTTTGCTGAATTTTAAGACATAATAAAAGTCGCATCCATAGTTTTTTTATTGATAAATAATGGACCAACCACTTTCAGTTTTTAAACGTCTACGTGTCCTCGACGCATTGCGTGCCTCTCTTTAGCAACTTGAGTGCAGAACTCACATAAGGGAGAAAACCGTTTCGGCACAATTAACTTATGATCGAAAGTGGATGTAAACTGTATTTCACAGATGGAAATGTATTCCGATTGGTCGAGGCGCGTACTTTATTAAATAACCCGCGTGGAAAGGTCGCGAATAAATGCAGCAATCGAACGCGCCAGAGAGCAGTGATAGTTTGAAAGCTTCCTAAATTATTCACGTTTTCGACACCAAACCGAGGAGCTAATTGTAAGAAATTAAGTATTCCCGCTAACGAAATCATACGCTCCATCGTTCCTGCCGCTTATGCATTTGCGGACCCCTAGCGCCGTTGGAACTGCACGAGAGTTACAAACTCGTTTTATTACGGTTATGCATAAAAAATAGCTTATCGTTTTCACCGCTCTCGTCAAATGGCAACTATTAACTCCATCCACCGTAATTGTGTCACGTTATATCCTTTAAATTACTAACTGTGGAACAAGCTAAACCATTCTCCATCGCAAATCTAATAATTATTGAGAAAGGTGCGAGTCATATGACAATATCTGTGACTGAGTTAAATATTTATGAACTAGTTACAGCATGGTTCACTACTGGTTACGTGAGGATAACGTCAAAACGCGATGCTCTTCGAGCGACTATCCCTATCATGAGCGTGTGTCAAAATAAAAATAATATGTGATCCTTATCTATAGTTTGAACGACAGGTAAAATGGCTCTGAGCACTATGGGACTCAACATCTTAGGTCATAAGTCCCCTAGAACTTAGAACTACTTAAACCTAACTAACCTAAGGACATCACACACACCCATGCCCGAGGCAGGATTCGAACCTGCGACCGTAGCAGTCCCGCGGTTCCGGACTGCAGCGCCAGAACCGCTAGACCACCGCGGCCGGCAACGACAGGTACTTCATGGTGCTATGTTCTAATGTATTGCTCGGTGAAGGGTTGGACTTTGTAATTGTGCCTTTTATAGATAATTTAGAAATTGAAGTTTTTTTACTGATCATGCTCTGATTAAGAAGATCATATATTACCACAGGTATATAGGTGCTACAGTAATGCTTGGTACAAGGAACAGAAGAAGACATTAACATTATATGCAACTTTTTCAGTCCCCAACATAAGTGCATTAAATTTACAGTAGAACATGAACACAACCAGACTATAAACTTCCTCAATTTCATGTTTAGTGTCAGAAATAAAAGACATTGCTTTGATACATACAGGAAACCTACCGCCAACCACTCTACAATATATAATACGTAAATCACACGATCTTACTGGTTTCAAAGCCGTGGTACACAGAGAGGCCAAATTACTTATCTTCAGAAGATTTAAAGAGGAAATAAACATTATCAAACAATGTATTCAAAAGAATGAGTATGACTCACACAAAGCAGATTCGCTTTACGAAAAAACGTAAAACTGAATAGCGCAGTGCTTGAGACAGCAGACACCGCTGTCTATAACAAGATGACATACCGTAATTTGGAATTTGTTGTCAACCTCTCATGAAAAACGGATAACATATTGAGGTAATTCATGTAAATATTAGTTTTTGTACAAAAAATAGACTATCGCTCGATACATGAAACAAATCAAATAACATGTGGTGTGCGTACTGTAAGACCTTCGGTACACACACCATCAGATTATTTGACTTGTCGCTCTAACGAAGTAGGCGAGTGTCAGCAATATGTCTCGTGGTCTTATCGTGGCGTGTTTATCTCCTGCCGTTAGGTCAGACGATAGAAATGCCACTTGCACGCTTAGAGTAGCAGATTGACGCTGCCCAACTTTAAACAGAACTTGATTAACTTACACACACATTTATTAAAATAATAAAAATCATAGATATTACGTAACTTGATTCTGGATTCTGTTTACAATGGACAATCTGAAGTTTCTTTGGTCTTGGTACGTTACTCTTATTCTCACATATCTCTGATACTTGCTATGTACAGGAATATGGTAATCTTATTAGGTGCAGACTGAAACTTGACTACAGACTAATGCAGACTGACTAATCGGAGGTCTGTACACACATTATAATACCTCGAGCATTCAGGTATCACTGCGCAAGTGTGATCAGTGAGGAGAAAAGGTTCTACGTTAGCAGCAATCTCATTGGCTGCGTTACATATTAATACGCTGATCGTCGGAAGCAGAATTTGGTCCATCTCTATGGCAGCGCCATCTCGTAGTGCGGAGACTGATGAGCGCTGCGCCTGCGCTGTTGTGCTTAGTGGGGCGCGCTCTAGTGGGAAAGTTGTGTACGCGCTGACTACGCGGAACTATGTACACAACATAACACAAACTGACATAGTCTGGAGTATCTAAGATCAACTGCAAAAAGTCTGATCTTTACTATACGAATTAAAGTGGTAGGAATTTTAGAGGGAGGGTTAAGGAACATCTTGCAGCTCTTCATCTTCAGAAACCAAATAAATCGACAGTAGCTGCCCATTTACTTGTTACGCTCTTCACAAAATTGCAACCGACTTAAAATACTTCATATATAGGCTGGGGAAAGTAAAACTGGTTTGGAAAATATTTACAGCAATATTGATGCTCTGTAGCTGTTCCATTGAGTGAGAATTGTTTGATTACACATGATTTTTCATGAGTAGTATATCTATAAGGGTTCTGTCACTCTTAGACCTTCACATGTCTACTGGGGGTCATGAAGGTGATCACGCGATTGTCATGTGAAGACTTCTGACATCACAAGCCCTACGTCGTCTCTCTTTCCAGTAATCTCATCATCCTTATTTGTATCTACATTTGCAAACATACTCCGCCAGCAACCGTAGTGTGCACGGCAATAGCCGGAAAGCAGCAGAATTGTTCTGTAGGCAGCTTCAAATACTGGTTCTCTAAATTTTCTCTGTAGTGTTTTATGAAAAGTACATCGTCTTCCCTCTAAGGACTTGCATTTAGTCCATGAAGAATCGTCGTAATAGCCGCATACTGATCGAACCTAGCAATAACAAATCTATCACCATGGCCCTCGATTCCTTTGATAACACTGAAGCAGTACTGAAGAATCGCTCACACTAGAGTTCTGGACGAGGTCTCATTGACAGGTGAGCTACATGTGCTCGTTCTATTTTGTATCGCTTTGCAATACACCAAGATATTTCATCGACGTGACTATTAATGCTGTATTCGAATATTACAGGATTGGTTTTCCTATTCATCTGCTTTAACTTAAATTTTTCTACGTTTAGAACAGGCTCATCATACAAACTAGAAATTTTCTGTCATCTCATATCATCCTACAGCCATTCATCGACAGGACCGTCCCATACACCACAGCATCGTCTGCATATTGCTGCTTGCTCTGTCCGTGAAATGATTATAGAGGAGAGGATAGTGCTCTTATCACACTTTCCTGTCGCATTCCTGACGATACTTTGTCTATGGTGGTCACACACCGTCCAGGACAAAGTAGTGAGTTCTATTTAAAAGTATTTGACACACTGACATGCGTTGGGAACCTAATCAGTGTAGTGGACTGACAAGGCAGCCAGTCCACAGAGACGGGTAGCCGAAAGGGCACACGTACACACACGCCGACTGGCGCGAAGTCTGGAACAGGATACGTGATGAATGTGATAAAGAAAAGAACGTAGCTACTAGAACACTTAACTTTTATATCGTCCTTTGGTATACAGCATTCTTGATGATACAAGTGAGACTCTTTACATTCATGAAGTAACTAATGGCGCCTGCTAGGTCGTAGCCATGGACTTAGCTGAAGGCTATTCTAACTGTCTCTCGGCAAATGAGAGAAAGGCTTCGTCAGTGTAGTCGCTAGCAAAGTCGTCGTACAACTGGGGCGAGTGCTAGTACGTCTCTCGAGACCTGCCTATGGTCGCGCTCGGTCTGCGATCCTGACAGTGGCGACACGCGGGTCCGACATGTACTAATGGACCGCGGCCGATTTAAGCTACCACCTAGCAAGTGTGGTGTCTGGCTGTAACACCACAATCAGTATACTTGGACTTCCATTAAAAGTATGCAGTGTGGTATCGTGTCAAATACTTTCCGGAAACTAGGAATGGGGACGCTACATGTTGCCCTTCATCCTCAGTTAGCACGATATCATGCAAGAAAAGTGCAAATTGAGTTTCGCTCGAGCAATGCTTTCTATATCCGCGCTGATTCGTGGACAGAAGCTTTCCTGGCTGAAGAAAAAAAAATTTTTTAGACCTCAGAATATGCTAAAAAATTATGCGGATATTGACCTGTAATTTTGCGGGTACATTCTTTTTTCCCTTTTTATGTGCAGAGTCATCTTTTGCTTTTTATCTGTTGCTTGGGACGTCGGGCTGGGCGAGAGATTCGGACCTGACGACTTACTTGTTTTCAACTCTTTTAGTTGCTTCTCTCCACGATGGATCTCTATTACTATGTGATCCACACGGAAATCTGTATGATGGTCAGGTGATGATTTGTTTATACAATCTTCCTTTGTGATTGATTTCTTAAACGCGAAATTTGAAACTTCCAGCACTTGTCCTGTTTTGTTGTTCCACTCCATTGTATATCAGCATATAGTGAATCCACATTTTGGAGTATTTTAATTTTTTCTTAGTTTCACCAATCACTCCCATATTTATGTCTTTATAACAGTCTTTCTAACTCAAGCGACTTCATGTTGAGACCTCTCACATTACCTGTGGCAACCTTCAATTTATCTGTTCTGCTAAATGGTTTGCCGTTCCCCTTGCCTTAGATGTTTCATCATATCCATCCAACTTCTTCCTATGAAACGTATTATTGTTTTAATGTTTTACATGGATGAGGTACCAGCCTATCGTACAGCTCCCCTATCTGGTTGCCTTCACCATGACTTTTGAAGTCTTTGGCCTATATCGTCTGACTCAGCCTTTATGCCACCGTTGGTCATAATTTAGTTCTTCTGCATCCAAATTAAGAGGCTATCCTGCTGCTGAGAGCCACCTTATCTCTAATTCCGTTCCCATCCCATTTCCTGCGAAGCCTCTAGTAGTAGTGGTAGTTGCAGTAGTAGCTTTATTCATCCGTAGACCTCGTTTGACAAGGATATAGGACATGTCAAAGTATTTACGAGTTTAGACCAATTTAAAATAACCTAATTCGTATACACATACATTTACAGACTTCCAGTTAGAGACATCTTCCACCAGGTACGTATTTCTAAAGGTCTAAACTGCTGTTGGGGTTATCTACCCCAGCAAGAAACAGCAATTAATCTAATACCGTTATGGTGTAGTATTAAAATGAAATAGCCAATTAAAATCCAAGATGACGGAATAAGCCCAACTGTGCTAAGGAGAAGTTAAAAAAATCAAGATGGCGCAACTAGCTCAGTTGTTCTTTAGAAGCCAACCTCCATCACCTCTTCCCTCCAGAATAGCATCCTAGTATTAAAATGAAATAGCCAGTCAGAATTCAAGAAGACGGATCTAACCCAATTGTGGTAGTAGGATATTTTAAAAACCCTCCCCTCTCCTGCCAATTAGAGTGTAGTATTGAAACGGGGTGTAAATATGGCGCCAATGTCGAAGACAGTATTATTTCTGTGATATTTACATCCACAAGCATACCTCTGGTATAATATTAAAATCATATGTAAAAATGACTTCTTGTTACAATATTTATATGAAACTCAAAGATAATTACGTATATATGTATTTAATCATCGTAATATTATTATGATGCATAAAACTTGTGTCAAATTGCATTATTTCTGTAAGATATTTACGTGCACCTTTAACCATCATAATATTTAGAATGACACAAACACACACACACACACACACACACACTGAATATTCCACCTCTGTAAATAATCTACCGTCTGGTCATTTAAATTTCATCTTACAAAATACTGCCTCTTCATTGATTTTCATCTCTCATGTGTGTAAACAAAATATTTCAATGATTTACACTCCATATAAACTTCACCTTTCTCTCTCTCTCTCTCTCTCTCTCTCTTCCTCTCTCTCTGTCTTTCAACTTCTGCCTCCTCATTAAATTTTATCTTAGATGTGTGTGCACATAATATTTCCACATCTGCTTCATCATTACATTGCAGAGGGAATTAAAGGAAAGTGTTGTTGTTGTTATGGTCTTCAGTCCTGAGACTGGTTTGATGCAGCTCTCCATGCTACTCTATCCTCTGCAAGCTGCTTCATCTCCCAGTACCTACTGTAGCCTACATCCTTCTGAATCTGCTTGTGTATTCATCTCTTGGCCTCCCTCTACGATTTTTACCCTCCACGCTGCCCTCCAATACTAAATTGGT
This sequence comes from Schistocerca nitens, assembly GCF_023898315.1. NCBI lineage: Eukaryota > Metazoa > Arthropoda > Insecta > Orthoptera > Acrididae > Schistocerca > Schistocerca nitens. Next base: position 542,943,254 of record NC_064619.1, on the reverse strand, counting down.
GATCCCTTGATGTCTCAGAATATGTCCTACCAAGCGATCCCTTCTTCTAGTCAAGTTGAGCCACAAATTTCTCTTCGCCCCAATTCTGTTCAATACCTCCTCATTAGCTATGTGATCTACCCATCTAATCTTCATCATTCTTCTGTAGCACCACATTTCAAAAGCTTCTATTCTCTTCTTGTCCAAACTATTTATCGTCCATGTTTCACTTCCATACATGGCTACACACCATACAAATACTTTCAGAAACGACTTGCTATAAATGATTATGACACAGAACCGAGACAATTTATACTGCCACACATTGTAAATGTATGAACTTAATACACATTCTACTTCATCCACTACACACTTCTAAACGTCATCTACTGCAAACAGAAGGTTCTGACACTGTGAGTAAAGATCTAAGTAACAGCTTTAGCCAGTCAACTCTTGACTGCTGCACCTGCCTTAATCAAATCAGAATGACACTCAACGAATTTCATTAAAGAGATCTCCGTATACATCGGGTGCGACTGACTATATCGAACTTTTACGAAAACGTGGACGCCATGGCATTTCTCAAGACAACGAGGCAACGTGTCAATATACGCCTTCTAAGACCGGAATCGTTAATAGAATTTTCGGAACCCTGTTGAGCGGTTGCATGTTTTAGAGCCACTTACTATATCCACCAATTCTACATTGAAGCTGATGATATATTTCTCGTAGAGTGACTGCCCTCCATCGCTATGTTATTCCTGTACCTGCAGATCTGACCACTGCTGCGAGTCCGAGCGAGGTGGCGCAGTGGCTAGCACACTGGACTCGCATTCGGGAGGACGACGGTTCAATCCCGCGTCCGGCCATCCTGATTTAGGTTTTCCGTGATTTCCCTAAATCTCTCCAGCCAATGCCAGGATGGTTCCTTTGTTGAAAGGGCACGGCCGACTTCCTTCCCCGTCCTTCCCCTATCCGACGAGACCGATGACTTCGCTGTCTGGTCTTCTCCCACAAACAGCCCAACCAACCCATTGCTGCGAAGAAGACATTGAGAGAACCCTTACATATTTGGTAATAATTTTGTGATCAAAGCACGCACCCCGATTCTTGTGAAAAACTAGGTAAGAAAGAGGAAATGCAGGATCAGGGTCCATATACGCCCTCGAGACGTGGCGGAAATGGAGGGGCAGCCGCTGGACAGAAGACGAGGGGGAAGCAGGCGTCGCGGACACGGAAGGCCAATCCCGAGGGAAATGTCCGGCATCGAAGGCCCCTCAAAGAGGTCCTCATCTGTCACACTCCCCCTGTTTCCTTTGCCCAAGTCGTCCGGCTTATGAATGTTTCTCCCTATGGTACGCTAGCACTCATTCTGATGTTAGAACAGGAACGGGGAGAGAGATCACGTGTCTTCTGTGTGTACAACAAAACACAACTCTGCCTCTGCCACTTTTCTGCTAACCTGTCACTGCTCAGGCTAATGCCAAAGTAGGCGATTTTCTCCCCTCGATAATAATCGCGGCTGAAATAGTCGTCTAGGATGGCACACTTCACGTGATTATAACCGCGGCGGATGAAGTCGCTCCGACGTAACTGGGTACCGCACTAGCGACAAAAATCGGTGGCTTCTGCAATTGTGTTGCAACCACCCACGAGAAACACCATGCACGATGACCTGTCATTCAAAACTGAAATATTTAGCTGCAGTAGCATTATTATGTCGTTCGACATCGCAGAAGACGTAACCGCAACGGAAATGGTGGATTCGTCCTACTAATATGAATCGTCCAAGTGAAGGAAAGTTTTTGTTGTTACACAAGAAACTTAGGAGTTATCCGGAGAAATTCGTTGGTTATTGCCGCATGTCCGTAGCAACTTTCGATTTACTGCTCTCGAATATAGAAACTAACTTACAAAAGTGAGATACCAAGTTACATGACAGTGGTGGTGCGGAAGAAAAACTTGCAGTAACATTGAGGCACGTTTTTTAATTAAATAAAGTAATTTAAGGACATAACGTTACCATAAACTAGGTTAGAATGAAAGAGTTTACATACAAGTTCATGTCTGTTGCCTAATCACTTTCAACATTCTTCAAATGACAAGATCGAGGCCGGCCGGGGTGGCCGAGCGGTTCTAGGTGCTACAGACTGGAACCGCGTGGCCACTGCGGTCGCAGGTTCGAATCCTGCCTCGGGCACGGATGTGTGTGATGTCCTTAGGTTAGTTAGGTTTAAGTAGTTCTAAGTTCTAGGGGACTGATGACCTGAGAAGTTAAGTCCCATAGTGATCAGAGCCATTTGAACCATTTGAACAAGATCGAGTCTTCATCCGGCAGTCCTGCAACTGATGAAAAGTAAGTGATTGGACTCTCAGGTGTAGGGCTTTGTGTGCTTGTTGATGTCAACGTACCTGATGGCGCAGTACTTATGAAGGAGTTAGTATTAGTGCTGCTCTCTGCAGTCTTTCGCTTGTGATATTTTATTAATTGTAATGCTTTTATTTGGAAGTCTAGTTTGTAGTCGGTAGTCATTTCTTTTAAGTAAGGCAAAAGATAGGTCAAAAACAAGTCATCAGGATCCCCTTGTGGTACAGCACAATTTGAACTATGTGTCAAAACTCTTATCAACTCTCTTTCAAACGGGTCCTGAAGTTTCCTTTTATTTGCTTTAGCAGTGGAAGGCTTAGCAGCAGTGTTGGGTGGCGGTGCACTGTCTTCATGATGCTTTTCCGCTCCATCATCCTCAAGAGTAGAGGCATCCTTCATATTTCCTGTGGTCCTGAAATTTAAAGGAAATTTTTTGGAAAAACCCACATGCCACTTTGTACTGTGCAAATTGTGATGTATCATGCAGCGTAACTTTCTGTGACAGTGCGAGAGAGAGAGAGAGAGAGACAAAGATATTGTTTATTACTCTGTGGCGGTCAGCGCTCACATAATTATTCTTGGGATATAGAGCTTTTGTTCTTGTTAAGAGTAATTTTAGAAGAAGAGAGCCATTCTTGTGATGTAAAAACCGTCGCCATTGCAAGATTTTGATTCACATTGTAAAATATATGTGTATATGGAAGGAAATCAGTTAATAGAACAATAAAATATTGTTCATTTCAAGAAGATACATGTTATTCTACAACCAGCGTATACTTCTATTGTTATTTTAAAATAAATACCAGCTTGAGAACAGTTCCGACGGGAGCGTTCAGTTCTAGTGAAATAGTTTGATGCTTTCTTCGGAAAAGAAGTCACTTCATGGATCATTCAAATCCACAATTGTACCTGGACATTTCTCAGAACTGAAAGCAATCTGATTGCTATGCAACAGAGCCCGGTAGAATATTTCTCCGTACTTTGGTTACCACTTTCTGCTCAACACAGTATCTGCAGCAGCTGGAGCAGATTTCTACAACAGCGGAAGCGTGAAATCGCTATCAGTTTCACACATCTCCCTGTGTACGCTGTATGTATTTACCCACAACAGTAAACATACAGTTACTCACACACATAGAAAGACAATACAAGGTGGTGTGGGAAACATTTCAGTATAAAGGTCCTGTAGAGCTAAACAGTAATTAGCCTAGTAGTAGCAGTAAACAATTTTTTTTTCCAAAGGAGCCTTTATAAAATGTGTGTGATGTGATAAGTATATAGTAAGTCGGTAATGAGTAGGGAATTAACTACCATATCGATTGGAAATACATTTAAATGTTACAAAACTGCAGAAGACAGTTTTTACTTACCGATTCAATTCCATGGCTTCTTGCACGAAAGACATGTCTATAGTAGTCATATGGTTTTTTTGTAATCGCTGCACTGCCACTCTTTTTTTTTTGTAATTCTTTCAGGATGCCACTGTATGCATCTCGCATTTTTTCCACCGTTTTTGTACTTCTTTTCGTGTAGGAGCCTTAAAAATAATTATTCTTACACCTTCACATTGAAATTAATTAATTTCCATCAACATGATATTGTTTATTATAACAGGTATCTTGGAACGGGATGATCCATGAAGTCTCTGACTAAGAGATTTACTCTCAACTAATGCATCTATAATTAAAGGTACACTCGACAGCAAAAAATGTGGGTCACCCCTGAATTCCAACGTGTAGGCTGCATCTGATTGTATGCAACCAACGTAGCATATCTGTGTTGCACATAGTCGCAACCCTGCACAGTACAGTCGTTGTAAGATACACAATGGGTACCGCTAGAGACTACTAGAGAACACCGGTCTTTATGACAGTCCATCCAGATGTAAAGTAACACCACGATAGTACAGAAGAGATCAGACAGTCCTTAACGTTTGTAAACTAAATTACAATAAGTGTCATTTCAAATGTTATGGGACAACTAGTTTTGTCACATAAATCGTTCAGTAATCCTTAGGCACAATTAAATATTTGAGACAGTATATGGATCTATAAAGTTGTATGGCAATTGGAAACAAGTTCTTTGCTGTTTAAAAGGTTTACCGAACACATGCTGAACGTCGTTCAACGTTCAACAGGGAGCGGTTTCGCATCAACTTTATGTAATACTAAGCAGTTAAAAGAAAACTTGATTAATGGCGGCAACCACTCTACTGAAATCCCAACATTAACAGCGAATCATAATAATATCATTGTTCACATTACTCATCAACAGTTACTTGTACACGAAGTTGTACTTTAAATGATATGACCAACATCTTCGTTATGGATCCGGATGCAAACCCAGAACGTAAAGCCATTGTTAACCAAGCAAAGCTTTGTGCCTTATCGAGACTCGATCACTAGGCAGAAAGAGATGTCAAATATTGACGTTTGCCCCAGTATCAGTTATCAATTCTCAACTTGAACGTAAATGACGATAATGGTTCAAATGGCTCTGAGTACTATGGGACTTAACATCTGTGGTCATCAGTCCCCTAGAACTTAGAACTACTCAAACCTAACTAACCTAAGGACATCACACACATCCATGCCCGAGGCAGGATTCGAACCTGCGACTGTAGCAGATGACGATAATGTTTGTACGAAAGCAGGAACCCTAACATGACAATTACCTTCTTGGTAATTAACCTCGAAAGACGTTTTATAGTGTTGCATTGTCAAGGAATAAAGGATGCACATGTTTAAAATTGAAATGCCATCATGTAATGCTGGGGACAAGGACGCGAACCCAGCACCTAATCGGATTGTTGAATAAGTACGTAAAATCAGAATGTAGATATCATAGTTTGTCACCAGTAGTGGGGTTGGAACTTTAAATGACGACTGAAGTTGTATTGCCTGACCGGGATTCGAACCCGGCGCCTACCGCCGTCGTTGTCTAACCAGGAACAGACGAGAAATGTCCAATGTTGGTCCACTATCAGCGAAATGTGCACACGTTTAACTAGAAATAAGGTGACGAAAACGTCTATGCTGACTGAGAGTAGAACACCGCACACATGGTTATGAAGACACGTTAATAATCAACTTCATATTCAGCAGTAGCTAGGAGTAGCATGTTTAGTTGCAAACCTTAAGGCCTTAGTCATCCCTAGTAACGTGTTGCCTAATATCTGCGATATCATGATGTTAATTTATAAGCAATGCCGTAAAGAGCAATGTTCTCTAGTAGTCGTGTATCATTGAGATGTAAATGAAGTGCCTCAGCAGAAAGTAATTTCCGTCGCGTCGTGCAGCACGTATTGTTTCAGAGCCACTGAGTACATGTTATAAGTGCACAAAACGTGTATTATATACTAAGTATATACTATTATTTGGAGAAGCTGCTGCCAAATCTGTTTACTTTTACATTCTGCTTAGTTGCCGTGGTTGAATACAGGTTTTCTTAAGGCTACATCTAATGCACAGCGCTTACAAGAAAGTATAGTTTCCTGCGTCATGCTACTGCTAGCTAGGTGAAATGTTTTGTGGTAGCTATGTTTAAAATGAATGTATTTTTGAAAGTATTGTTCGTCAAATATTTGAATAAATCGTCAACTCTAGGTGTGCCTGCACATGTTATAGCATAATAGCTGTAGCTGCGTTAGTTTGTACTACAGACTCGGGTAGGTTAGGTGTAACTTTTGATCCTTCAAGGGGTGATCGTGGCCATGCGGCCCGGGTCTGTACTAGCCGCGGCTCGCGAGCTACGGGCCAGCCAGGCAGGCCGAGGCGAGACGCAAATGAGCGAGCTGGCGGTGGCGTTGGTGGGCCAACAGCCCGGGACGAGCCAGCACGGCTGCGCCGCATGCCTCTGCCTCTGCCGCTCCGGTTGACGTAAATATGTTTACCTCCTCTCCTGGAATCAGTATAAGAGCGGCAAGGAGAAATACACATCAGGCTGTCTGCCGTAATGGCTTACTGGGAGAGGTCTATTCGAGGTAGAGTCAAAAAATGGCTCTGTTGTGGATTGGCAGGAGAGCCAACCCACTAATGGTAGAGGAAGCCGAAAGGCACGCGTTTAAGCTCACGCAGGCTGGCATGAGGTCTGGAACAGGACAAGGAAATTAGAACTTAGAAAAACGGAAGAAGATGGTGGAAATACTTAACTTTAATCCATTAATGTTGAACGTAGCTCTTGTCTGTACATTATTTACAATATCAATAGTAACGGAACATGGCGCCTTGCTAGGTCGTAGCAAATGACGTAGCTGAAGGCTATGCTAACTATTGTCTCGGCAAATGAGAGTGTATTTTGTCAGTGAACCATCGCTAGCAAAGTCGGTTGTACAACTGGGGCGAGTGCTAGGGAGTGTCTCTAGACCTGCCGTGTGGCGGCGCTCGGTCTGCAATCTCTGACAGTGGCGACACGCGGGTCCGACGTATACTAATGGACCGCGGCCGATTTAACGGCTACCACCTAGCAAGTGTGGTGTCTGGCGGTGACACCACAGGTTCAAATGGCTCTGAGCACTATGGGACTTAACATCTGAGGTCATCAGTCCCCTAGAACTTAGAACTACTTAAACCTAACTAACCTAAGGATATCACACACATCCATGCCCGAGGCAGGATTCGAACCTGCGACCGTAGCGGTCGCACGGTTCCAGACTGAAGCGCCTAGAACCGCTCTGCCACTCCGGCCGGTCGAGGTAGAGTCGTCGCTCTCATTGAGGAAGGAGGATGTTCCATCAGAGAAGCTGGCAGACGGTATGGCGTACAACATACCACTGCAACGAGATGGTGGAGGATCTGCCTTGAAAGAGGCACCACCAACAGGGCTCCTGGCTCAGGCAGGAAGAGAGAGATCTCACAGCAGGAAGACAGGGACCTAGTGTCTAGGACCAGAGAAAATCCCTTTCTGAACGCGAAGCAGTTGCGGTGGAGACCAACTTCCCCGGCTCCAGTAACACGATTCGCCGAAGGCTGAGGGACGCTGGACTGCATGCACAACGATCCGCCATGAAACAAGGGCTCAGCGAAGACAACGTTTTATACCGGCTAGCATTTGCGGAGCTCCATCTGAGGGCGTCGTGGGACAACGTCATTTTCTCTGATGAGAAGGTGTTTTCCACCAATAACGACGGTCCACGAATCGTTTACAGGCCAAAAGGAACTCGTCATCGACGCGAATATGTAACCACGACGAGAAGAAGTGGCCGGCTATCTGTTACCTGCTGGGGTTGGAATTCTGCGAGAGGGGCGGGAATTCTTCACAGGATAGAAGGAACTTTGGACAGCGCGCAGTATGCCCACATATTGGAAAATGTGATGCTACCGTCAGTGCGAATGCTGTACGCACATTGGAAGAGGACCATTCTCCCATTTACAAGTCCGCATTTGTTCAGCAACGGCTCTCCACGATTGGCGTCAACGTCATGGACTGGTCGCCACGGGCGGCTGATATGAACTCCATGGAAAACATGTCGGCTGAGGTCGCCAGAACATTAACAGAGAATTGGCCACGAAACCAACCAACTACTGCGGACGCTCTTTGGGACTGCGTCCTGGAAGCCTGGGAGGAAGTTGCTTCTTCAGGCTGTTGCGTCCGACGGCTTATACATTCCATGCCAAGACGCGTGATAGATGTACAAAATAATGAAGGATTCTGGATAAAATATTAGAGTTCTTAAAATGTTTTGTTTTGTCTTCATTTTAGTCATTTTTCCTCACTGGGAGCTATTGGAAGACCGCGTGGCAATAGAAAAGATACAATATGGGTTAGCTTTCCTTTGAGTTGCCCTTTTAATTCAAGTGGGTTTCTTTTGAATATACAGTTTGTTAAGTATTCTATTTTGATTTCATTTATACCCTGTCTACATACTTACAAACTAATCAGCGTAGATGGACTCTGTCACAGTAGTTTTTGTTATTTCAAATACGTCTCTCTCTTTCCTTCCATCCATGAATATCCTCCGTCCTCCACACAATACGCCAACGATTTCATATATGTTTACTCGCCGCGCGGTCTGAGGCGCTGCAGTCATGGACCGTGAGGCTGGTCCCGGCGGAGGTTCGAGACCTCCCTCGGGCATGGGTGTGTATGTTTGTCCTTTGGATAATCTAGGTTAAGTACTGTGTAGGATTAGGGACTGATGACCTTAGCAGTTAAGTCCCATAAGATTTCACACACATTTGAACATTTATGTTTACTCGTTGTTAATATCTCTTCTATTCTCTCTCACACTCTCTCTGACACTATCGCCACAAGTGCCCTTCTATTACACTCCCCGAAAACTTTGTAAACAAATCTAGCGGTTTCCAATGACGCTACATTTTCTCTTTTAATTGCTGCTGTCTTTACTCTCTATCATTCATCTCACCACCTATGAAACCGTATTCTTTGATCTCCCCTTCCCTACAACCCGTTCTTCGTTCTGAGAACAGTCCTTCCTTATCTCTCGGTCCTAAGATAAAACGAACTGTGGCACACATCTAAGTAAGCAATACTTTGCAAGCGTTTCACGCTTATATTTTGCACATCTGCACTTCTATCCATTCCCAGATCCCGCCCTCCTTCCTGTTACGCGTCCCTTGACATCTGCATCTACATCCAAACGAATACTCTGCAATTCATAATTATGTGCTTGGCAGGGAGTTCTGTGGTCTGGTGGATTCATCTTGTATTGATGTGTAAAACGTGTAGGTTCACATCGCACGTCAGGCGTGGATTTTTAACACACACAAGTAGCTCTCCTTCACCCCTAGTAACGCCAAGTGCAAAACGACAGTAAGCTCCGTAGTTCAATATCCGCAGTAAAGTTAACATCCCTTCGCTGCCGACTGGGCATTCGTTTGAGCTGTGACAGATGGAGAAACCCCGTAAGGCAGAGACTCTGTCACCAGCAAGCCGTCGTAAACTAGAAAACGTATTTCGTTTAATGAACCAATGGACATGTAAGTTCACAAGACTCTTACTTTATTTGAAAGTGAGACGTTGAAAATTGTGGTGCTGGACTGGGATTAGAATTCGATTTCACTGTGGTCCCGAAGATTGCAAACTCTTCTATGCGTCCTCGAAAGGCACCTATCTGGTTCCGAATCCCGATCAGCACAAAATATTCATTATTTCATTTCAAGCCCTAGCATGTGCACTCAGAACTACTAGTGAAAATTTTCAACGTCTCTTCGTGCGTTGTCAGCTGTAACGTGTTCGTTTCAACTCACAACCACATGATGAGCTTTTTATCACAACATTCACAACATTACAAGATCAAACGTTTCCTTACATCTTGTCAAGTTCAAACATTCCTCTCCATCCTACTGGTGAAAACGGATTTGGGTTTGACGTTGTGTTCGTTGTGATCACCAACGACGACATGTTGTGGATTCAACTTCTAGCCAGCAGAGTATTTTCCATCACATCATTGAAAGTACAAACATGCCATTCCTAGCTATTATTGGAAAAGAATTTGATAGTTAAAGTTTCTTCATGACCACGTGTGCGGGGTATGAATTTCATTCAGCACAGAACTTTTCGTCGCCTGATGTCTAGCTAAACATGCGCCCATCTCGCTACTGATGAACCAACAATAGCTATTGCATATTGGAAGGCAGTAAGATCCCTTGGCTTTTGGTTTGGCAGTATTCGACAGCCATTTCTAGGCGCAAGTAAATGAAGAAAGGCAGCGCGTTTTCGTTATCAAGTAACGTCTTCATCAATTACTTTAGTTTTAATGTGACCTACGAGTAATTGCTGATGTTTGATATTAACATGAAAAGGATTCCGTAGACACGGAAAGAACTTGTTCTTGGGTAACTACTTCTATAATGACCAAAAGGACTTAAATGATCTTCAAGCACATGTGTTCCAGCAGCAGTACGAAGAAAATGATAGTAATAATGAGGGTGATAATCGAATTATCCGGTAACTTCACACTTCACTGTGGATTTTCTCGAACTAAGAAATTTCCTGAATTAGTGAAAATTTCAAAATGGCTTCAAATCGAGGCTATGACACCTAGAAGAGTCTTTACATTCTGCTGACATGAGAATAGCATAATCTCCACGTCAGAAGCTTACTTCTACTTAACCATTTAGTAGACTCGCGTGTTTTTCCACCGTGACTAGTTTAGTAAGCTAAGCACATAATCCATTACAGCACACTCCTGGGGCTGGGAAATGTGGCCACAATGGTCTGGTGGAACGAACTATCACAAGTGCAATGCGTGGGTTCAAGCATTTACTTTTTTTTACCTCAAGAGAAAGCTGTTATAATCCAGAATCCGCATTAAACATCACATTCCTTCATTCCAAACTGAGCAGAGCCGGTTTACGTTGGAAAATGACATATGTGGAGGTCAGGGTAAACAGAAATACTGTCACCAGTAAACTTACTTACATTAGAAAATTTTATTTTATTTGATGAACTGATAGCCGTCTAAAGGAACAGGGCTCTTATTTTACTTGTACTTTATTGAACTAGAGAAGTTGAAAAATTTGGTGCTGGACTGTGATTCGAATTGGTATCTCCTCTTTCGAGGATCTGAATCTCTCGGAACAGTATAGTTCAATCATTTCATTCCTTTTCCCAAGACTGCAGTCTTCTCTAGGTCTCCTCCAAAAGTAAATATTTGGGTCCGAATCCTGATCCAGTACAAAAATATTCATAATTTCATTTCAAGCACTATCACGTGCACACCGGCCTGTTAGTGAAAATTAACGTGCACTTTTAATGTCTTTTCATGTTGCCAACAATTTCTAGACAAACACGCACACATCTTACTGTTGGTGAGTAGGCAATTGATACTTAAGCAATATTCGTGGACAATAAAGAAGAACGATAGGAGTGCGGTTCGATTGTCGCTCAGGCACAAAAATTTGTGTCCTTATTTTAGATTAGACACCTAGCACCTGGCAAGAAACACCGATACGTAACATTTGATTTTACTTAGTTAACAATCCTATTACGTTTTGGGTTCGTATCTCCGTCGCAGAACTTCACATCATGCGCTTCATCTTTAAATTCATACACAATTCGTTACTTCTGAATTGAGGTATATGACATCTTTCATGGTTAGTTAACAGGGATGAAAGGGTCTTGATAGGAGTCCCGGTTTATTACAAAAACTGTCGTCTTTTATTTTCAAGTTTACATTTGGCTACTGATATAGGCGAAAATTTCGGTAGTTATGACTGCTCATGGATAGTCAGCAATATGATATGTTTAGATTAGATTAGATTAATACTTGTTCCATAGATCATCAATACGACATTTCGTAATGATGTGGAACGAGTCATTTCAATGAAAGATTTCTTTACATACCAGTATTCAATTTCTTTACAACAATTTTTTACCCTCTCTCTCTCTCTCACACACACACACACACACACACACACACATTCTCTTTTTATTTTTATTTGTTTGTTGTGCTCGACTATCGGCGAGGCACGAAAACGTCCGTGAATGAGTTTCTTAGTTTTGAGTACAGTTACGAAAGAAATATAAAAACAACTATGAGAGTTACTGATTTATGATGCTTAGTAGCAGTCAGTTCTGAGTATTATTAGTAACTAAACTCCAGTCCCTAAACCTAGTTACAGAAATGCGTATCGGACGCATTACGTATTCCAGGCAGTAGCAGCCGCGTCTTTGAGGCGCCAGCTATGGTCACTTCCCAGCCCGTTGTAGGATCACATCGGTTCGTCTTCTTCCTGCTGGTAATGTAACTGAGATTTGGCAACAACGCAACATATGTTTGGCAACTCTGTGATCGACGAGTTACTTTCTGGTGTGTACGTAATTAAGCCTCAAAGTTCACTTGATTTCTCGTGTCATTTCCATTCAATAACCTGAGTTGTTATCGCTTGAGGTATAACAGAAGATTATAAATTTACGGTTTCAGCCCAGCAAAGTCATTGAACGTGACAATCGCAACTAATCTCGTCCTGTAAATAGCGGTTTACGAGTTCTAGCCACTATTGGCCCCGTAAGAGGAAGGCGCAAACCATATGTACCCGCTAGCTCTGTGCTGACGTGCTGACCTGTGGAAAGACGACTGTTATGGTTCGCGGTTCCAGCCTCACTGAATGTAACGTTTTTATCTCTTCTGTGTAAGAGGTGCAAGCAGTCAGATCAAACATCGATAAGCAAATCGTAAGAAAATATTTTCAGCTCATCGTGCAGTGGTGAAAAACTTACAATGCTGCACAACAGGTAACGCCTCTTTCCGCTTCTGACAAGCAAATTTTGGGTTTCTAGGAATACGTAACTTTATTTATGAAATTCCACATTTGCATACCTGTTGAGTATGACACAGCATACCATTTAAACACAGACCCAATCGAAATCTAAGTGAGTAATGTTTTACTAATTCGTGCAGATAGAGGCACGCTTGTGTACAGATACTCAGTTTTGTTAAAACAGACTTACTTTTGTCGTAAGGTTATAGTGGGTAGTTTTATTTCATTTCTTACAATACAGTGCACAGTTTTCGTAAGGTTTCTTTTAGTGTTGTTAAAACAATACTAAACATGAGAGAGAAATTAATCATCAACGATATATGCGAATTCTTTGATGTTATCTATAACAGTCTGACAATGCACATGCAGTTTATTGATTACACGCATGTAGAAAACTTGTTCCGAGTTAAAGCTGTCAAACAAGGTTTGAAGAAGAATAAAATGCCACTACCAGACGACAGCTAATGTAGAAAATACTTTTCTGACTATTTTGGCACGATGCGCTCTCCCCATACATAATACAAAAGCTTCGAGCGCATCTGCTGCCTGGCCGTCTATTAAACCTGAAAAGAACAAAATGACGCTGAAGTTAGCCTTTTTTCCCACATGCGACTATTTTGGGATGAGGAGTGAAGAGAATTATGTTCAAAGTTCCATTAAATTGATAACTTCAGCTGACAGCACAATTGCGTTTAAAAAAAAAATGTAGTAGCGAATGTAATACAACACGCGACGCGACGTCTTATCAAAAGTGCGCGACGCTTACCGTTACGCTACTAGCTGTGGCGGAGCTACAGCACCTCTGGAAGTGAACAACAGTTCCTCCAGAAATTCGGCATTCCACAGTGCTGTGACATAATGCATATGGCCGGATATAGACTTCTGAGAGACAGTTACAGCAATTCTTTTGCACCGCACGATGGTTTCAACAAACAAATAGCGCAATAGAGTAGCTCAAATGGAAAGGAACACTTCCTATTTAAATTTCTGCATCCTACACTGTTGGCAGTTCTGTGTACGTGGCAGTTACGTTGTTTTATTTCTGTGATTACAAAATAGAGTCAAAAGTATGCACTGGGTAGCCAAGGCAGCTAGTTCATGGCGATTCGGTCAACCAAGTAAATGAATGTACTGAACATCCTGCAAACCACTACAGGGATGTGTGTCAGAATTCTCATCTTGTGTGCCGCAACGGCGTTCTGATAGAGAAGTGAGTCGTAGGGAAGAGGGTTTGGTGGTATGTTGGACTGATGATAGTTTCATATGATGTTGGTCTTGGTTCGATTGCAATGTCTGCCAATGTTTTTCGATAGGGAGAGGCAGAATCTATTCTCTTCTGACTACGCCAAGTGAAGAAGGTATAATGGCATTGTGGTCTGAAAATCACATTAAACACGATATTCCTTCTCTACCAAGTAGACGTTAGGTGGAACCACAAGAAAGTAGGGACTAGCGACATGTAGAAACTCTATCACCAGTACCCTTTCTTATACTAGTTATTTATTTCTAGTGACGAAACAAACCCTGTGTATGGTCACAGGACACTTATTCCGTCTTTTATGTGAGCTTCTGAACTGGGAATGCAACTCAGACCGCCCTTAACGCGGAATTTGATCCCTTCGTGACAATACAGCTCGACTACAACTTGTTGTTTGTTCAAAACTGCAGATTCCTCAACATCTCCACATATTGCGCATGAATGGGTTGGAATCCTGGCCCAGCACTAAACTTTTCACTATGTATTATCAAGCTCTAGCATTAGAACACCTATCTGCTGGTGGATAATAATTTTTATTTTTAATGCATTTTCATTCGTTGTCAACACTAACGATATCTGTCGTTTTTGACTCCCAGTGAGACACAGAACTATTTGCGAGATCACTGTAAGTTCATGGATGTTATTCCGAGCTGCTGGTGGAGCAAAATTCGGTACCTGACGTCTCTTTGTGTGTAGCCAACAACGATATGTGTGGGGTTCGATTCCTAGTCAGCACTGAACTCTTTGTCATATTATTTCTAGTTCAAACATGCTCATATGTCGCTGCTGGTGTAACAAACCCATACTTAACGTTCCTTTTCTCTAGAATATAACAGCGATATGTGCCGGGTTGGCGTCCTGGGAAGGAAAAAATTAATGTTTCGTCTCGTCATTTCAGTTAACACATCTAGCTACTGCCGAGAAAATCCGATATGTCAAAGTTGATTGTGCTTCGATAACAATCCGATTAGGTTCTGGGTTCGAATCCCTGTCCAACACAAAGCTTTACCTCACTGCATTTCAAATAAGTTACTTGTGAAGAAGCAGTATTTTAAACATCTCTCGTAGTTCGTTAACAGGGACAATAGATCCTGGGTAGGAATTCGCGACCGTTAAAAATGTTTACGTTATGTAATTTAAAGTTGATATTTGTTAACTGATACTGTCTAAAATCGAGGTATATCACTCTCTTTATGCCTAGTCAGGAATGACTGTTAATTTCCGTCAGTCACGAAATCTTAGTTTGCATGACCTGGGTTTGAATCCATATGCAGAACGAGTCGGTTCGTCGTGTCATTTGAAGTTCATACATATTCTCAACTAGCTGCTCGTGAATAACGTAAATTTTTAATGACATTTTGTGTTAAATAACAAGTATGGTATGCATTACCTATCTGACGTAATAATGAGAGTGCTAACATTTCAGGTATGTCAGTTATTGCAATAAATGCGAGTTTACAAGCCTTAAGGACAGTCTTATCTGTGATGAGATGTTCCCTGATATTTTTAGTACCGTGGTATTACTTTACATCCTGAGTTATTGAGATACAGAGCAGTGTTTTCTAGTGGTGACTTGTTGGAACCATTTTCAATAGTCAAACGACTGTATCAAGAAGCGATTAGAGGACCTGCTAGAAGCTGCGTTATGTGGGTTGCATGGGAATCAGGTGAAATGCAATGCAGGTCGTTCGGATACTTTTGAGCATGACTGTACTTCGTTAAAAATCCGATTAGGTGCTGGGTTCGCATCCTTGTCAGAAGCTTTATATGATGGCATTTCAATTTTAAAGATGAGCTTCGCTTTTTCCTTATGAATGACACCGTATTAAACGTCGTTGGGGGTAGTTCCCAGGACGGTAACTGTTATGACAGGATTCCCAGTTCAGTACAAACATTTTCGTCATTTATTTTTAGGATCTGAATTGATAACTGATACTGGTGCATTCGTCTATACTTCACGTCTCTTTATGCCTAGTGATACGGTCTCAATAAGGCACAAACAAAGCTTAGCTTGGTTAGCAATGGCTATAGGTGCTGGGTTTGAATCCAGGCCAAGACGACGACGTTGATCATGTCATTTAAAGTTCAAATTTGTGTACACATAGCTGTTGATGTGTTACGAGAATAATGATATTACTGGTGATTCGCTGTTAATGTTGAGATTTCCTTAGAGTGCTTGTTGCCGTTAATCGCGTTTTTCTACTGGTTCGTCCAATATCCAGCTTCCAGAGCCACTCGCTGTTGAGTAACCTTCAGCACGTGGATGGAAAACCTTTTAGAGAGCGAAAAACTTTTTTCATATTGCCATACAACATTGTAACTCCATATATTGTATCAAGTATTTAATTTTGACTAAGGATTACTGTACGATATATGTAAAATAATCCGTTTTCTCAGAACTTTTGGAATGTCACTTGTTGTAATTAAGGTTAGTTTGGGTGTTATGGGGTGTCTCATCGCTAAGAACGTGTTTTCTAATATGTTTTGTATGACGATATTAGTTGACGCTTAGACTGACTGCCATAAAGACCTTTGGTCTCTTAGTAGTCTCTTGCGGTACCCATTGTGTGTAGTCAAACGACTGTACCCCACAGGGTTTTGCTGTTTAGAGGACCTGCTACACAGCTACGTTATGTTGGTTGTATTCGGCAGTGACCCACTTTTTTTGCTGTCAAGTGTACATGCAGAGAAATTTGGAACTGCTTACAACCAAAGTACATGTCAATGCCAATGAAAAAGGACTTATAAGAAGTATCTCTGAATTTTGAGAAAACTACAAATTTTCCTCACTGCATAGGTGCCATTGAAGGGAAGCAAGTGCGGTTGGTGAAGCCATGGAATACTGGAAGTGAATTTTTTTGTCATAAACAGTTTCATTCCGTAGTGCGTATGGCAGTTGCGAATTGTGACTATTGCTGCCGATACAGCGACATAGGAGGATATGGACACGATGGTGATTCAAATATTTCAAAAGGAACTAACTTCGGAAGAGGACTTTATAATGGAAGGTTACCTTTTCCAGATGCCAAACATTTGACTAATGAACCAAACAATGAAAATGTGCCTCTCGTATTTATAGGTGATGAAGGTTTTGCTGCTGATGAACACTTGATGTGGCCTTTTGCAAGAAAATCACTCACATTCTCGGGGAGAGTTTTTAATTATAGGCTGAGTAGAGCAAGGCGTGTAGTAGAGTGTTTGTTTGGTATCCTTGCAAGTGGGGAATTTTCCACTGGGCCATAAATGTTAATATTAACTTGGCTGAAAGTATTACAAAAACTTGTTGCGTGCTGCATAACTTTGTGTGGAAGCATGATAGTTATCGGTTTGAAGATTTAACCTGTTCTCTGGAATCTATAGAAAACATAGGACTAAGAGGTAGCAACCGTGGTTGTGACAATAGAGACACGTTTTGCAACTTATTCTTCTCTGTGGAAATATCAGTTCTTTGGCAAAGTGCATACTTGTCGGCAAAGATAACTAGACGCCTGCAGACGAGGATGTCATTGTTGTCATAAGCCGTATTTAATAGTTGATACATTTCATGTTCACATTATCATGTTACACTATTTGGTTTATGACTTAAATATGTAATGCTATGAATACGGTCACAAGAATACCGTTCTTTCAAACAAGTCTTTGTAGTTTCCCTTTTAACTTTTGAAATAACTTACTCCATAAAACCTCAAGTTTTCGATTTTTTCAACTGTATCCATGAAACAGTTATTTTTTTAAGCTTAGGTTGTTGTTGTTGTTATGGTCTTCAGTCCTGAGACTGGTTTGATGCAGCTCTCCATGCTACTCTATCCTGTGCAAGCTTCTTCATCTCCCAGTACCTACTGCAACCTACATCCTTCTGAATCTGCTTAGTGTATGCATCTCTTGGTCTCCCCCTACGATTTTTACCCTCCACGCTGCCCTCCAATACTAAATTGGTGATCCCTTGATGCCTCAGAACATGTCCTACCAACCGATCCCTTCTTCTGGTCAAGTTGTGCCACAAACTTCTCTTCTCCCCAATCCTATTCAGTACCTCCTCATTAGTTATGTGATCTACCCATCTAATCTTCAGCATTCTTCTGTAGCACCACATTTCAAAAGCTTCTATTCTCTTCTTGTCCAAACTATTTATCGTCCATGTTTCACTTCCATACATGGCTACACTCCATACAAATACTTTCAGAAAAGACTTCCTGACACTTAAATCTATACTCGATGTTAACAAATTTCTCTTCTTCAGAAACGCTTTCCTTGCCATTGCCATTGCCATTGCCATTGCCATTGCCATTTTATATCCTCTCTACTTCGACCATCATCAGTTATTTTACTCCCTAAATAGCAAAACTTCTTTACTACTTTAAGTGTCTCATTTCCTAATCTAATACCCTGAACATCACCCGACTTAATTCGACTACATTCCATTATCCTCGTTTTGCTTTTGTTGATGTTCATCTTATATCCCCCCTTCAAGACACCATCCATTCCGTTCAACTGCTCTTCCAAGTCCTTTGCTGTCTCTGACAGAATTACAATGTCATCGGCGAACCTCAAAGTTTTTATTTCTTCTCCATGGATTTTAATACCTACTCCGAATTTTTCTTTTGTTTCCTTTACTGCTTGCTCAATATACAGATTGAATAACATCGGGGAGAGGCTACAACCCTGTCTTACTCCCTTCCCAACCACTGCTTCCCTTTCATGTCCCTCGACTCTTATAACTGCCATCTGGTTTCTGTACAAATTGAACACAGCCTTTCGCTCCCTGTATTTTACCCCTGCCACCTTTAGAATTTGAAAGAGAGTATTCCAGTCAACATTGTCAAAAGCTTTCTCTAAGTCTACAAATGCTAGAAACGTAGGTTTGCCTTTCCTTAATCTTTCTTCTAAGATAAGTCGTAAGGTCAGTATTGCCTCACGTGTTCCAGTATTTCTACGGAATCCAAACTGATCTTCCCCGAGGTCGGCTACTACTAGTTTTTCCATTCGTCTGTAAAGAATTCGTGTTAGTATTTTGCAGCTGTGGCTTATTAAACTGATTGTTCGGTAATTCTCGCATCTGTCAACACCTGCTTTCTTTGGGATTGGAATTATTATATTCTTCTTGAAGTCTGAGGGTATTTCGCCTGTCTCATACATCTTGCTCACTAGATGGTAGAGTTTAGTCAGGACTGGTTCTCCCAAGGCAGTCAGTAGTTCCAATGGAATGTTGTCTACTCCGGGGGCCTTGTTTCGACTCAGGTCTTTCAGTGCTCTGTCAAACTCTTCACGCAGTATCGTATCTCCCATTTCATCTTCATCTACATCCTCTTCCATTTCCATAATATTGTCCTCAAGTACATCGCCCTTGTATAGACCCTCTGTATACTCCTTCCACCTTTCTGCTTTCCCTTCTTTGCTTAGAACTGGGTTGCCATCAGAGCTCTTGATGTTCATACAAGTGGTTCTCTTATCTCCAAAGGTCTCTTTAATTTTCCTGTAGGCAGTATCTATCTTACCCCTAGTGAGATAAGCCTCTACATCCTTACATTTGTCCTCTAGCCATCCCTGCTTAGCCATTTTGCACTTCCTGTCGATCTCATTTTTGAGACGTTTGTATTCCTTTTTGCCTGCTTCATTTACTGCATTTTTATATTTTCTTCTTTCATCAATTAAATTCAATATTTCTTTTGTTACCCAAGGATTTCTACTAGCCCTCGTCTTTTTACCTACTTGATCCTCTGCTGCCTTCACTACTTCATCCCTCAAAGCTACCCATTCTTCTTCTACTGTATTTCTTTCCACCATTCCTGTCAATTGTTCCCTTATGCTCTCCCTGAAACTCTGTACAACCTCTGGTTTAGTCAGTTTATCTAGGTCCCATCTCCTTAAATTCCCACCTTTTTGCAGTTTCTTCAGTTTTAATCTACAGGTCATAACCAATAGATTGTGGTCAGAGTCCACATCTGCCCCTGGAAATGTCTTACAATTTAAAACCTGGTTCCTAAATCTCTGTCTTACCATTATATAATCTATCTGATACCTTTTAGTATCTCCAGGGTTCTTCCATGTATACAACCTTCTATCATGATTCTTAAACCAAGTGTTAGCTATGATTAAGTTGTGCTCTGTGCAAAATTCTACCAGGCGGCTTCCTCTTTCATTTCTTAGCCCCAATCCATATTCACCTACTACGTTTCCTTCTCTCCCTTTTCCTACACTCGAATTCCAGTCACCCATGACTATTAAATTTTCGTCTCCCTTCAATATTTGAATAATTTCTTTTATTTCATCATACATTTCTTCAATTTCTTCGTCATCTGCAGAGCTAGTTGGCATATAAACTTGTACTACTGTAGTAGGTGTGGGCTTCGTATCTATCTTGGCCACGATAATGCGTTCACTAAGCTGTTTGTAGTAGCTTACCCGCGTTCCTATTTTCCTATTCATTATTAAACCTACTCCTGCATTGCCCCTATTTGACTTTGTGTTTATAACCCTGTAGTCACCTGACCAGAAGTCTTGTTCCTCCTGCCACCGAACTTCACTAATTCCCACTATATCTAACTTCAACCTATTCATTTCCCTTTTCAAATTTTCTAACCTACCTGCCCGATTAAGGGACCTGATATTCCACGCTCCGATCCGTAGAACGCCAGTTTTCTTTCTCCTGATAACGACATCCTCTTGAGTAGTCCCCGCCCGGAGATCCGAATGGGGGACTATTTTACCTCCGGAATATTTTACCCAAGAGGACGCCATCATCATTTAATCATACAGTAAAGCTGCATGCCCTCGGGAAAAATTACGGCCGTAGTTTCCCCTTGCTTTCAGCCGTTCGCAGTACCAGCACAGCAAGGCCGTTTTGGTTATTGTTACAAGGCCAGATCAGTCAATCATCCAGACTGTTGCCCTTGCAACTACTGAAAAGGCTGCTGCCCCTCTTCAGGAACCACACGTTTGTCTGGCCTCTCAACAGATACCCCTCCGTTGTGGTTGTACCTACGGTACGGCTATCTGTATCGCTGAGGCACGCAAGCCTCCCCACCAACGGCAAGGTCCATGGTTCATGGGGGGAAGCTTAGGTAATATTATATTAATATATTACTAAGAAAAATTTGTGCAAACTCAGAGTATTTATTTTTCTGACTTTTTTAAAATATTGAAAATAGTCTGAAAATGTCTCTAAAACATTATATTAAATCTTGCAAAGTTTCAACACAATTAATTAAATTGTTTTGGCGCAACAGGTTTGGATGCATGTCAAACTATTAGAAGGAGAAGGAAAAATAAAAATTAAATTACTTTTTCAGTAGTTGTCTAGGCGAAAGTTAAGCCGATTGTAATGAAACTTTGCATGTTCCTGTATACAATTATGCACGTGTATCATCCTATTGTATTTTGTGCATCCAGTGATAACGAGTTCCACTTCTCAACCCCAATAACATCTGCACACATCTTCTTCCATGCTTCTGTCGTCAGCAGACGATCCTTATAATCTTTCGATTTTATGTTAAGAGACAGGAATATTTCTCCACCTCAATTATTGTCAGTTCACTGTCCAAATGATCCTTTGGAACGACATTAACAGAGTTTTCGGACATTGCCACACACAGGCAAAACAGAACTGAGGGCAGTATACTTGTGGCTGCTGCGTGACTGGCGATAATAACAGTCTAGTGTGGCGGGGGTGCCTACGATTATGGCTGTGAACACCATGGGACTTAACAGCTGAGGTCATCACTCCCTAGAACTTAGAACTACTTAAACCTAACTAACCTAATGATATCACACACATCCACGCTCGAGGCAGGATTCGAACCTGCGACCGTGACGGTCGCGCGGTTCCAGACTGAAGCGCCTAGAGCCGCTCGGCCACATCGGCCGGCTGCGGAAACTTTAACGGAGCGGCAATTACAGCCCAGTGCGGCACCTTCCGTTTGCAACATGGAGTTCCATTTCTGCTGCGACAAAAATCGTTGAGCCTCAGCGGAGAAAATCGCCTAGTGTGGCATTAGCCTGAGTTGGTTATTGTGTGGCGACTCCGAGAGGTCATGTTCGTTAGCAACTCGTTTACGTTAATTTTCACTCGATCATTATAAAGCAACACAAAGGAAGACAGGAATTTAACGTTCCGTCACGATGAGACCATAAGAGACTGAGCAGGCTCTCAAATTTGGGGAAAGGAAACAAAGGAAATTGGTTGTCTCCTTTTCAAAGGCACCATCTTGTCATTAACCTGAGATGGTTTATGGAAACTGTGGAAAACCAGAGTATAGATAACTAGTCACAGATATGATCTGCTGTCTTCTCGAACACAAATCCAGCGTGCTAAAAACTGCGTCGCCTCCACGCTCGATGTCGGGCTATACCTTTAACAGAACGCCAGAGTACATCAGACGATGCATAAAATCTCCGTAGGAAAATAGATACACGAGGTGTATCATATTTAACATATAAAACTGACGCAAATACGTTACATCAAACGTGGCTCCGCTAACGAGCTTGTAAGGCTTCTGTAACGTATTTATTTTATTAATTTTGCAGCAACCGTACCCGAATGCGGGTGGTTTATAAAGAGAACATGCTTCGTTATTAAATATTCCTCACTATGTAGCTTCATGCCAACAGTGTCTCTTACACTTTTGAAATATTTAAGTCCCTCAGCTACAGAATGGAAAATGTCACTTTGCAAGACTAACAGTACAAATCCACATTACACCATTTGATTATCGTTTTAGCGTGTAACACAGTCCGTAACAATGCTTAGACTCATGCACACTTTTATTAACATATAAGCTTATTTCACTTTCATCGCGGGTTTGCCTGGTTTTTTCTAAATCAAAGTTGGTTTTTTTTACGAACATGACTTTGTAAACTGAACAAAGTCAATATTTTTAACATGTCACTTAACAACGCCAGTTTCGCCTCCATGGCCGGCCGGTGTGGCCGTGCGGTTCTAGGCGCTTCAGTCTGGAACCGCGTGACCGCTACGGTCGCAGGTTCGAATCTTGCCTCGGGCATGGATGTGTGTGATGTCCTTAGGTTAGTTAGGTTTAAGTAGTTCTAAGTTCTAGGGGACTGATGACCACAGATGTTAAGTCCCATAGTGCTCAGAGCCATTTGAACCATTTTCGCCTCCATGAGACAAAGACGTATGAGAAGAGTGCTATACAGTGAGTGTTAAACACCTTTACCTTGGTGTAGCTATGAGTAAACCTTACACCATTTGTCACTAAAATTGATATTCAGTTTCACTTTTTGCTTGTTTGGCAAAAGTGCTTCATTAGTTTCTCTGTCAGACGGTGAAAGTTGTAGAAATGTTTCACCGTCAGTAACAACAACCAATTATCTCGATCGATTTCTGACGTACTACTGAGCTCGATGTACGTTCCCAAACTACAAGCCCGGCCCCCACACTCACCTCCACAAGTAGAGGAGCCCTGCAAGGGGAAAACCCAAACTTGCTTCAACGAAAGAAGTCACACACGGGGGTAAAAGTCGATTCAACGATCGCAGTCGAAACCTAAATCGTCTTATGTATTGATATGTTTAATAAAGATCGTAACTGAAACAATTACGTACAAGTATCACAAGAAAGGAAACACCTAAAGTAGAGCGAAGTGCAACACACAGTAACAAAGAAGACAACAACCGCTGCGTCACACAATACTGTCAACTAAATAACTAAGTTGGCTACATGAAAAAACAAATGACTACCGGCCTAAGCCTACCGCCTTCTACCCATTCAGGACAATTTTTTAATATACCTCTTTTAGGATTAAGAGCTGCATTTTTAAGTTCAGTTACATTTACAAGAGTGCCCGTTAATTCGTATAATGAACGGATTGTATTGGGCGAAACGTTAGCCGTTTCGATATAATCGGCATCTTTATGTATCCCGACAAGATTTAATCCGGAGTCGGGTTTTCAACAGTAAAACTGGGGCACTCCTGCCCAAATTGGGGTACCTGGCAACCCTGCTTTTATACACAAGAAACCGTTGGTGCTTTGCATATCTACATTAATTTAACTCATTGTGACTATTCAAGGGAGCCGTTTCGTATCTGTCCAAATACCTTCCGGCAGAAGAAGTTACTTGCTATGAACGGTGATGCTGTTTCTTCCACAAACTTTATAAATAATTGCGCACGCCTTTCCGGGAATAAACCGACTCACAAATTAATTTTACTCTACAAAGTGACGTGATACTTTCAAGACATAATCAGCTCTTTAGCAACTACTTCAGACAATTTACGCGTGACGTGGCTGTACGCGACCCTTCCTACAGAAGCCAATCGACAACTCCTTTCTCACATGCCTGCACGTGACCAGTACAGCTTGGATATTGTTGGTGTTAAATAACAAGAAAATGCCCTCACCAGAGGAAAGGCGCGCTCAGCCTCGAAAATTCCAGAAACTGACGAAATGAAATTTTCACTCTGTATCGGAGTGTGTGCTGGCATGAAACTTCCTGGCATATTAACATTATGTGCCAGCCCGAGACTCGAAATTGATACCTCTGCTATTCGCAGGCAAGCGCTCAACCAATTTCTTTTGGGGGGGGGGGGGGGGGGGCAGGTGCTCTACCGGCTTTTTTTCCAGCTGTGACAGACTTCTGTATTCTCATGTTTTAGAAACAAACAACCATTAAACACTAGGAGACGTGTTACACAGCATACATTCTTCGTCCCTGATTTCTTATGGCTACCATATGGCTACAATTGCAGAGCCATCCGCAAGCAAACATGGGAAAGGAAAAAGCGACTGAGCTACCCACCTCCCCGCAGCTTTACTTCGCCAGTAACTCGTCTTCTACCTTCCAAACTTCATAGCAGTTCTCGTCCGAAACTTGCAAGACCATCACTGCTAGATGAACTTCCTGAAGCTTCATATCAGTGCGCACTCCGCAGCAGAGTAAAAATTTCTTTCTGCAAGAATCCCCCAGGCTGTGGTTAAGTCATGGATCCGCAATATCCTTTCTTCCAGAACTGCTTGTCTTGCAAGTTGCGGAGGAGAATTTATGTGAGTGTTGGAACGTAGGAGACAAGATTCTGGTGGTAATGATGTTGTGATGGTAGGTTGTCTGAGGCGTGATTGAACAGCTCAGTCGGCAGAACACTTGCCCGCGGAAAGCAAAGGGCCCGAATTCAAGCCTCGGTCCGGTACATAGTTTTAATCTGCCAGGAAGTTTCGGTCCGATTATACTACTTCATAAAACCGAAGATGTCAGAACTCCTTATACTCTGTTTTTTGGATAATTGCAGATGTGTAGTTAGGAATCGCCATTGACTTCAGTGTGAAATATTGCCCTAGATAGCAAAATTTATTAGGCAGGTAAACTTTTGAATAAATACTCATCTAACTGCATTCAAATTTCATCGATAGTCCATGTTTTGGGAAAGTTGTATATGTTTGATGGGCACTGGCGTATCTCTTGCTAATCTAAGACAACATTTAAGCTCCGGTATAGTTCAAGATGGATAGGTCAAACAGTGCCTGTAGCTTGGCTGCTAAAATCACATGGACTCTAGATTTTTCTATCTGGATTCTCTCTCCTCAAAAAAGTCTAGAGTACTCCTATTGAGACGCTCAATCATTTTAACTGTAGTTTCTTCTGCCTCAAACCACCATTTATTAAAATTTTGTGAAGTACCAGAGCCTTTCGTGTGAAAACAGCGATACTGTTGCAAGACAGACTCCAAGCGACACACTGAATTACTTCTACGAATGTAGCGCATTGTGAAGGTCACTTACAGCGTTCAAAGACACAGTCGACGCTGAGTGTTTTGGGCGCGATTGTAGGAGAGTTTTGTCCGGAAATTTTTGTTACATAATATACTTGACGTGTGGTCCCTGCATAGTGATCATAGTGAGGAGATCATTGACAGTGAAAGTAAGTATACCTAAAGTTATTGCATTTGTCTTTATTGTAAGGACAGGAAAGCACTGTATGTACTTATATAATTAATTTTGTAATGGGATACAAATTTATTACATTTTAGTACCGGTTTTTGTTTCTTATTTAAGGCTATAATTTGTTTTAGGCGTTAGCCGGCCGGTGTGGCCGAGCGGTTCTAGGTGCTACAGACTGGAACCGCGCGACCGCTACGGTCGCAGGTTCGAATCCTGCCTCGGACATGGATGTGTGTGATGTTCTTAGGGTAGTTAGGTTTAAGTAGTTCTAAGTTCTAGGGGACTGATGACCTCAGAAGTTAAGGCCCATAGTGCTCAGAGCCATTTGAACCATTTGTTTTAGGCGTCATGTGTTCATGAAAGTTTCGAAATTTCACCCATGATCTAAACGTTAATCTTTTAGAGGAAGAAATTCCGAGTGATTTGTATTCAAGACATATGAGGCAGACCCTGAGAATCCTTCTGTGAATGTTCTCCATCAGGAAAATACAGTAAGAACTTCTACTCCTTTGCCAGGTCCTGAATTCCTCATTGAAACTGCAGTTCATGACGATGGGCCTTCCATGATAAACTTACAAATACGATGGTATACATCGTACAAATTAGCAGCTGTGCATGATTTCTATAAAGTCCGACCAAAAGTTGATGTAAGCTGTGAATCTCCTGCAGAAGCATTTTTGACCTTGTTTTCACAGGAAATGACGTTGATAGCTGTATGTCTCAGTCTTTCCAAAATGAAACATCCTCCATAAATATTGGCCAGGTGCGAGTAGGACCTGGGCTGTGAGGGTTTCTTACAAGGTTAATTGTGTATACAGACAGTTCATCCATCCAGGGAATCGAGAGAATCGGTTTTCACATGTTATCGACACTGATTCTGCCAAGATATCGGCACTGGGAATTCCATACCTTTCGAGAATATTTCGCTTTTAAGTTTGAAGTTGGGAAACAAATTACGAGAGAAATATTTTTTGTGTGATATAATTACAAACTGACAATTTTCTGAGCTTTTTCCCTTTACTTATATTTTGAAAGCTAGTTTGCTACCAGATTTCGTGATTCTAGGTCAACAGGAAGCACGCTTTAGGTTTTAATAAAGGAGTTTGCAAGTATCAAAATATGCTACATAAATAATGTATCTTTTTATTGCATTAGTTCGAAGCTTACATTTATTTCACTGCTGAGGGACCTTAGTATATAACACAAATTTCCGCTTGATATGTCTAACTGTAACTGAGGAAAATGGTTTTTGATAGTTGGACAGACAGACAGACAGACATGCAAACAGACACACTGACGTATAATAAAGTTATCCTGTAAAGGTTCCGTTTTTACCGACTAAAGTACGAAACCCTGAAAATGACAACAAGAAAAGTCATCATTTATAAAAGAACTGCAGGAAAACAGGCCTTCAAATATCTTACGAAAAACAGAATACATAACAAATATAAAATGGGATCCAAATTTCATGAACACAAGTTACAGATCAATTACAAGAATCAATCAATTAAAATAACTTGGTGACGTAATACAGTACAACAACTGTGACGGGGAGGTACTAAACTCAGAGAAAGGTAGCTGGAAATGGCCTTTCAGTTAACGAAAGATGTGTACAATAAGAGATCTATTTCTTCTCTAACAAAGTTATAGCACTACATTGCAGTAGTGAAACTGGAAAGTTATTTCGCAGTTACGTCAAGATTTAGCTAAAACAGGAGAAATGGAAAATAGGGAAAAGAAAAAGTAGAAAATACTAAGAAAATATTGAGTCCAATGAAACCCAACGATGAATATAGAAACAGGAGTACTGAAGATCTGAGCAAGAAAATTGAACAACTAAACGTAATGTTGAGGAAACGTAGAATATGTTTCACTGCCAAGTAAACAGAATGCGCAAGAGAATATTTGAACGTGTCAACCGCATAAAATCTTCATGGGGCAAATGGCTCCAAGGAATGACAAAGATCTGAAAGAAATGAAGGTTAGAGAACATGTAATTCTAAGCAGAGTTACGTTTCCAAAAATTGTTTTAGACACCCATCTCCAGAAAAAAAAATGAAAACTGGACCGAAGTAGTCAGAAGTTCGGAAACATGAGTACTCTGATCGAGCGAAATATTACTGGAAAAACCGGAAATCAGATGTATTTATTTACGTGGTCTGTACAAGACCCAAATAGAGCGAAAAAGAAGAATCTATCTACACCACTAAGTACATCGATTCTCCATACTTTCCAAGAAATTACAAATTTGGACAAATACTCGTACACCGTTAGAAAAACATTAGAAAAGTGTTCGTCCAAACATTTTAGAAGTACATGTGTCACGCAGTTGACTACAGGAATTTAACAGCAACAAACTCTGGTGAGTTTGGCAAGATCTATATTCAAACGACATAAAATCAAAGAGTGCATGTAACATTATCAGTATTCCACAAAGCAATTTCCACCTACGTTTGGAAATTCATTCTTTCCAGTTGTTTTTTCTACCTTAGGCTAAACTTCCTGTGGTTTGCTGGTTCTACGTGTGTACTTAAACCGATTTGGGTTTCTTGTCAGCAGCATTTACGATCAGCCTGACTGGAATGTGCTCCGAATGCGGTTAGGATGCAAGCTCATCCAAATAGGCAAGGAGATGGAAAGTGTCCTGCGTGAAGGATCTCAGTCATAAATCGACATGCTTTATGGAAAAGTAGTACCATATCGGCATATTTTCGGGAAAAAGTAATACCATATCCAACATAACAATTTGCAACTGTCACAGATTAATGTTTTGCTGTAAGTAATCAACATACCTGAAATGAAATGTTATGAGATGACGGTACCAAATCAACGTCATTACATGGCTTCAGATTTCTGAAAGCCATAGTCGTAAGATGAAGCAGAACAGTGGCCCCCTATGGTTACTAATTCCACGACAGCTGTTAAGCAGAGTGCGGGACTGCTGCTACGGTCGCAGGTTCGAATCCTGCCTCGGGCATGGGTGTGTGTGATGTCCTTAGGTTAGTTAGGTTTAAGTAGTTCTAAGTTCTAGGGGACTTATGACCTAAGATGTTGAGTCCCATAGTGCTCAGAGCCATTTGAACCATTTTGTTAAGCAGAGTGACAACTAAGTTCTATCTGGAGAGATTTCAGAATGACAGACTCTTCGACATTCTGACGATAACATTAGAAGAGTTCATTAATGTACGTCTGTTCTCTGTTTCTTGTCGAAAGGCAACCACGCAGTGTCACAATTCTTGAGACAGCAAGAAGAGATCGAAAGAAATGTTCGAGATGGTGTCGCCACCTTGCGTAAAAACCATTTGGTCAGTGGAATGGTAAGGTTTGCAGCGTAAAGGAAGATTAACACTGGACGTCAACGGAACGGCAGGTGACTTCACCGTCAAATGGTTGTATGTTCATATCAGCACAACTCCAATATCGAATGGTGAACGTGACGTGTGATACAAAAATACTGAATACGGTTTCAGAATTAAGGAACTAGCAATGATCAAATGGTCAAATAATGGATGTTCTAAAACATAGTTTGTTAAATGTTGAGAAGTGAAACACTAGAAAATTGTCGACCAAACACGTTAAAAAATCTGCAAATCTTTGATAGAAATAATGTATACATTCGAACACTTTAAAAAGCGCTTAGAGATCAATACGTAAGCCTTGATACCTCTTCCATTACTTTCTTTCTTTACAAGAACCAAATGACGTCAAACCAATTGCGTTTTTCACCATCAGTAGTGCCAACATTATTACTGCTAACAGAAGGTTATATAATGAAAATACTTTCATCTATTTACATTTTATTTGTCCACAGTGTAGGCTTCATCTTTGTCCAGATGTTGTAAAACGTACATCATTCTACGCTTTCAAATATGTTGCTCTTATGTGGAAGAACACTCCTAGGAGAAATACCCAAGTCCTCAAGGAACCTTTGCAACGTGACACGAAAACAAAGGAAATAATGAAATACTAATTGATTCGTGCGAACAGTTCGTACTCTCTCCTGATTAGTCACCGATAGGAAACACAGCAATGGAGAAATAAGTAAGTATTTACTGATAAAAGATATTATATTTTGGATAGTAGTATAAAATATTAGTCTCATTGTAAAAATTCGATATCATTATATACAATAGTATTGAAGCTGCTTTGTGATGTCCTCAAAGCAGTAGCATGAACGTGAACGTCTTGGCTTACCTACAGTGCCTCAGTAATAACCATATGGAAAAAGTACAGCGGATCAGAATGTGGGTTCAAGCGAGATATTGTAGTAAGTGTACCAGTTCTTTTAGAACAGATGACAAAAGGAATTGCCTGGTGGTGTGCCATCATCGGTGAGAAAAACAGGAGCCACTTTACTGACTGTAAGCCTACAGGATCTTCCACGATGAAATGCACTGCTAGTAGGGAATTGTATTCGAATATCAGGTACATTGTGAGCGGCATGTTTCATGTATTTAAATAATTGTGCGCAAGGATTATGTGTGACAAGCATTACTTGCAATGTAACCATTATTTCCCTGCAACAGGTTCTACTGGCTTTATTCTCTATGCTATGTTCTAATGCAGTATCAAAATCTATAATGAAGAGGCCAGCGTGAATGGGTGCAACTCCTACAGGAGGCTGCGAACTACCTACAATGTGATACACCAGTCTCCGTATTTTAAAACAACATGGACAACTACCAGGAATATCAACCGAGCTAAACTGAACTGAAGCAAATGCCAGAGCTTTATTAAATTGCCTAATATTTTCTCGGTAGCCCTTAGTATAGTCATTATGAGACCCTACTAGATTTTGAAGCTCTTCACAAACTTTAATGGGCTCTGCGTTTATCTTTCCTTTGTCGCAACACATGGTACCTGAATTCTCACTTAACTCCCCTGCAAACAACTTTTCAGGGCAAGGTACACGCAGTTGGTCTATATCACGTACTCTGTGTTTGCACTTCGTTGTATTTAGGGCAAGGAAGGGTAGAACAATGTTTTTCGAAATTTATATAGTTGTTTTCTTGCACTGAAATTCTGATGAATGTAAAGTAGGAAAGCTGGTGATACAAAACCGTTGTCTTGCACTACCTGTTGCCGTTGAGCATTGAATTATTCCCACCTGTGATTGTACTGAGCTTCTCTTCGTTCCTTTACTGGAGTCGAATTTGTCTTTGTTGATCACTTTGTATGACATTTCTTCTCTTTCCAATGGTGTGGAATGCCCTCTGGTTAGAGGTCTTCCTCTCGGTCTACATGTTGTGTCCTGTGGCATCGTGGGAACCTTACACTGATGAGGCAATACATTATAACTACCAGCTTAATAGCTTGTTTTTCCGTCTTTATTACGAAGTAGTCACTGATTTGCGAATCAGGGATCCGACAGTTTGTTGGTAGGTTTGTGGAGGCATGTGGCATTAGGTATCTACGCACAGGTCATGTAATTCGCATAAAGAACGCGATGCTGTTTTGCATACGTCATTAGCGACCCAGATGAGTTCCATAGGAGTTATATCAGGCGAGTTTGGTCTCCGAGACATCAACTTGAGTCCACTATAACGCTCCTCAAACCACTGTAGCACGGTTCCGGCTCCGAGACACGCAAGATTATACTGCTGAAAGATGACAGCACCATCGGGGAATGCATCGAGCATCAAGGGATGCAGATGGTTCGCAGCTGTCAGCGTGTCTTCGATTACTACCACAGATCCCATGCAAGCGCAAGATAGTGTTTCCCATAACATAATACCCCTCCAACCAGCCTGCATCCGTGACGTGCTGCACGTTTCGAGCCGTCGTTTACCTCGGTGACGGCTTTTGTGGAGACGCCCAGCGTCCTGGCGTACCAAAAATGTGATTCACTCGAAGAGCCGACACGTTTTCTTTGATCGATGGTCGAATCCCGATGGTTGTAATTGACGATGTCACTGTGTCAACATGCAAATACGTAGCGGTGGTCTGCTGCGGTGCTCAATGTTCAACAACATACGATGAACGATGTGCTCCGAAACACTTCTGCCTGCACCAGCATTGTGGTCTTTCGGCAGATACGCAACAAGTCATCACCGATCCTATTTTACAGACCAGACAAGTGTCCGTACTCCCCGTTCGGTGAAGCATATTGGACGTCCAATCATTTAGCGCCTAGTGATAGTGTCACTATCCTGTCTGTTTCCGTAGAAGCTCACGCCAATAGCACGCGAACATTAGATCAGATTCGCCGTTTTAGAGATACTCGTTCACAGGCTCTGCGTAATAATTGTCTTAACTCAAAGTCGCTTATCTCAAAGGTTTCCCCATTTGCAGTCCATATCTTCGCTAGGGTGATCTCCCGTCCGTGTCTGCGCTGCTTGCGTACTGTTGTAACACGTCACGTGCCTGCAACGTCACCAGGTGGCATCCAACGTCATGATGGACAGTGGTCATAATGTTCTGACTTATGAGTGAAAATGCAGAAAAAAAGTTAGCACATGGTTGACAGTTTTTGGTTTTTTTGTCATCATTCATTTGTTAAGAAAAATTAACAAGAAATAAATATTAGCGCCAATGGATGTTTGTTTTGCCTTTCCTGGTGATGCATACAAATGGTATTCAAGATACGAAAGTGTAATGTAACATTACAATCGCTGTATTTTAATGACGAATTGAAGATTAAATAAACTGGGTTATAAATTAAATTGTAAAGGTCAAGATTATTCCTCTGTGATTATGAACGTTGATGTAATTCAGTTTATTCGTTCACTACACAAGGCTTGCTTAGTGAAAGTAAACAGCCGCAACCGCTATCGTGCATAGTTGTAAAATTAAACAATGGAAACTCCAGGTAGGTATATCGACTGTTTAGCAAAAGACTGATGGCTGCTTACTGTAAAGATTACACATTAAGTTGCAGAGAGATACAATTAAAAAGGTGCTTACAAATAAACTTTTGGCCACAGCCTTCGTCAGAAAAAAAGAACACAACATTCATTCTCACAAGCAAGCACACCTCATGCACACATAACCGCCAACTGTGGCAGCTCAGACCAGAATGCAATGGAAGCAGCAATCTGGAGAGGGCGGGGAAGGGGACGAGATAGCAGTGTACAGGTTGCGGTTGTGTGAGGGGGGGGGGGGGGGTGGAGAGAGTCAATCTCTGCCTGACAGAGTGTGTAGGGACTAGAATGCCAATAGGTGCAGCTTCAGGATGTTATGGGACAGGGACATGGGGAAAATGGACCAAAAAGGAGAGGAACAGGGATGGATGGGTCAGTGCGCTGGCAGAGGGCAGCAAACAAAGAGGGTGGCAGACGAGAATGGGGAACAGTTGATAGGACAGAGATATTGGGAACTGTTGCTTGGGGGTGTGGAGAGAGTGCCCTATCATAGGTTGAGGTGGAGAGGGTGTTGTAAGAATAACTCCCAACTGCGCAGTTCAGAAGAGCTGATGGCGGAAGGGAGGATCCAGATGGATTGTATAGTGAATGAACAATTGAAATCAAGCATGTTACATTCAGCTGCATTTTGTGCCATTGGTTAGTCTACTTTACTCTTCGCTGCAGTTTGACAGTGACCATCCATCATGGTGTACAGCTGGTTGGTAGTCATACCAACATAAAAAGCTGTGCAGTGATTGTAGAAGAGGTGGTAAATGACATGGCTACTTTCGCAACTGGCCTGGCATCTCGTGGGGTAGGATAAACCTGTGACAGAACTGCAATAGGAATTGCTGGGTGAGTGGATTGGTCAGGTCTTGCACCTGGGTCTTCCACAAGGATATTATCCTTGTGACAAGGCTTGGAAATTGGAAGTGGCAAGCATTGAAGTAGGACATTGATGATGTTGAGTGTGGGACAGAATACCACATTATGAGGGGTGGGAAGGATCTTGGGTAGGATGTCCCTCATTTCATGGGTTTATTATAGGTAAACAAAGCTCATCAAAGGATGTCGCTCAGTTTTTCCAGACCGAGATGGTATTGAGTGAGAAAGGGAGCACTTCTCCTTGGCTTGTTCTTGGGGGTGGTAAGAGGATTGGGATGAGCGGAAATTCCACGGGAGACCAGTTTGCGGACTAGGTCTGGGGGATAGTGCCTGTCTGTTAAGTCCTTTGTGAGACCTTCAGCATAATGGGCGAGCAAGTTCTCATCACTGCGGACACACCATACCCAGGTGGCTAGGATATACGGGATGGATCTTTTTGGTGTGAAAGGGATGAAAGCTGCCAAAATGCTGGTACTGTTGATGGTTGGTGGGTTTAATGTGGACGGAGTTGTGGATAGAGCCATCAGAGAGAAGGAGGTCAAAGTCCAAGAACCTGGAATTCTGGCATGAGGAGGATCAGGCGAAATGGATGGGACAAAGGTATTGAGTTTGTGAAGCAATGAAGACAGGAACAGTCTTCTGATTACGTTGAATGATTGCTAGACTGAGGTATGGATACAACACTGGAGTTGTCAAGCAGCATGTTGTAACTCCAAGTGGTGTATTTACTCCGTGCTATTGTTAGCAAAATCTTAATACGAACTGATTGGGCAATCCAACTCCCAGTACCATTAAAGAAATATAGTCCCAGCAAAATACATTCAGCCCCTTGGACACTAAATGCTCTGGCTCTGTTCAAAACTGATAACTTAGGTCCCTGTGCACATAACAAATAAATGAAATTATCTTATGTCTAAAGTAGCAATGGTGGAATGCGGTACATTTTGGTCACTCATGAAAAAAATGAAATATGCTAGCTACGGACTCCATGGCGTGAAATGATGGCCATAATAATTTGAAATGAACATGAGATTCTGTTGGTTGATAAATGAAAACAGTTAAGAAAAATCCATCTTCGAAAAACATATGACCTGGACAGGGAAGTGGTACTGATTGTGGTGAATTACTAACAGATTTTTTTTTTTGTGAAATTAATTCCAAGTTAAGTTTGGCGTTTCAAAAACATCTGATAATTGAAATTACATTACTCAGAAAAATAACATCCTTTCACTAATTGATTCACAAACATTGAGACTTATAAAGCAAGTATTAACTCTCTAAATAGGCATAAATACAAATCACCCAATTACATGTACCAGTATTAACAAATCTTATTACATTACAAAAGGGAAATAACTAACCTTTAGATCAAATCATTTTACTTACATTCTAGGGCTACTCAACAGTTGCAGATTTATCAGCCAACTCATCTATACTAACGTGCTCGCAAAACAAAAGTCATAGTTATTTAACATCTTTACCTTGCTTGTGAGAAGACTTCTGCTTACATGTCCTCGTAATTCCTATATTATTCTAACTCTTGGTGACTTCACAGAGCACACCACAAAAACTGCCTACTCCATCCTCTTTTGCTTACTGACAGCTACTCACTACTGTGCGCCAAGCACTCTCTTACTCCAGCACTACAATCTCAGACCAGCACCAGTATCTGTGGCTCTGCAGTCGTGCACAGTCAGCGATCCACATTATAAATATACTTCGTTTATAATATAATAGTTTCGTTTTAGTTTACATTAGTATTACTATCATATTCGGGTGCCACATACAAGTGTGCCCCAATAGACTCTTTTCAATGCCTTGGCCCTGATCCCAAGCAATGAAGATATTATCAATGAACCTGAACCAAACTAGCGGCTTGGCGTTTTGGGAGGCCAAAACGTCTCCTCTAGATGGCCCATAAATGGCTTGGCAAAGGAGGGTGCCATGAAGGAGCCCCTGGTTGTACCATGTATTTGTTTGTATACTTTCTCTTCAAAGAAGAAGTAGTTGTGGGTTAGGATAAAATTAGTAAGGTAAGTGAGTAATGAGGTAATGAGTTTGGAGTCTGAAGGACTTTGGCAAAGATAGTGTTCAATAGCAGTAAGACCATGGGCATGATGGATGTTTACATATAGGGAGATGGCGTCAAAAGTGATGAGGAGAGATCCAGGAGGTAATGAACTGAGGATGGTAGACAATCGGGGACATGTTTTTCAATGAGGGTCGAAATTCCTTAAGGGAGGGGCACAATAAACAGCCTCAATGGGGGATCCCGGATTTTTGGGTTTGTGGATTTAGGGGAGCATTATACAGGGTGATTCAAAAAGAATACCACAACTTTAAAAATGTGTATTTAATGAAAGAAACATAATATAACCTTCTGTTATACATCATTACAAAGAGTATTTAAAAAGGTTTTTTTCACTCAAAAACAAGTTCAGAGATGTTCAATATGGCCCCCTCCAGACACTCGAGCAATATCAACCCGATACTCCAACTCGTTCCACACTCTCTGTAGCATATCAGGCGTAACAGTTTGGATAGCTGCTGTTATTTCTCAAATATCAATGGTGGCTGGGAGAGGTGGCCGAAACACCATATCCTTAACATACCCCCATAAGAAAAAATCGCAGGGGGTAAGATCAGGGCTTCTTGGAGGCCAGTGATGAAGTGCTCTGTCACGGGCTGCCTGGCGGCCGATCCATCGCCTCGGGTGGTTGACGTTCAGGTAGTTACGGACAGATAAGTGCCGATGTGGTGGCGCTCCATCCTGCTGAAATATGAATTGTTGTACTTCTTGTTCGAGCTGAGGGAACAGCCAATTCTCTAACATCTCCAGATACTGTAGTCCAGTTACAGTAGCACCTTCGAAGAAAAAGGGACCAAAAACTTTATTGGCTGAAATGGCACAGAAAACGTTCACCTTAGGCGAGTCACGTTCATACTGAGTTATTTCCCGCGGATTCTCAGTGCCCCATATACAGACATTGTGATGGTTGACTTTCCCGTTAGTGTGGAAAGTTGCTTCATCACTAAACACAATCTTTGAAACGAAAGATTCATCTGTTTCCATTTGAGCAAGGATAAAATCACAGAAATCGATTCTTTTAATCTTACCAGCTGCAGACAGTGCTTGAACCAATTTCAGACGATAAGGTTTCATAACTAACCTTTTCCGTAGGACTCTCCATACAGTTGATTGTGGAATTTGCAGCTCTCTGCTAGCTCTGCGAGTCGATTTTCCTGGGCTGCGAACAAATGCTTGCTGGATGCGTGCTACATTTTCATCACTCGTTCTCGGCCGTCCCCAACTTCTCCCTTTGCACAAACACCCATCCTCTGTAAACTGTTTATACCAACGTTTAATACACCACCTATCAGGAGGTTTAACACCATACTTCGTTCGAAATGCACGCTGAACAACTGTCGTCGATTCACTTCTGCCGTACTCAATAACACAAAAAGCTTTCTGTTGAGCGGTCACCATCTTAGCATCAACTGACGCTGACGCCTAGTTAACAGCACCTCAAGCGAACAAATGTACAACTAAATGAAACTTTATAGCTCCCTTAATTCGCCGACAGATAGTGCTTAGCTCTGCCTTTTGTCGTTGCAGAGTTTTAAATTCCTAAAGTTGTGGTATTCTTTTTGAATCACCCTGTATAATGTGGGTGTGCAGGGTATCATATGGTTGACAAGAGAAATGGATCCATGGGATGGGTTCTGGGATGGGCCTAAGGCTTTAAGCAGGGACTTGAGGTTGTGCTGGAACTTCTGGGATGGGATCACTCTGGTAAAGTTAATAGGTACCTCTACCTCTGCCAGGTAGGAGCTGTGATTCATAACAACAGTGGTGGAATCTTTGTCTGCAGGTACAATTATTAGGTCAGGATTTGTTTCAAGATTGTATATGGGTATTCTTTCTTCTGCCAAAAGATTGATGTTGTGGGGAAGGAACCTGGGGAAAGATTGTGAGGTTAAATTGGAGGTAAGGAATTCCTGGAAGGTGACCAGCAAGGTGGTTGAAGGAGAGGGATGGTGGTAGGAACTGGGAAAGGCAGGTTCAATTTTGGAATAATGCTGGTTTTGATTGGAGGAATTGGTAGCAAAGAAGTGTTTCCATTGCAGCGATCGGGGGAAGAAGAGTAGGTCTTTGACAAGTTCCGCATGGTTAAATTTGGATGTAAGGCTAAAGGTGAGGACTTTGGATTGGACTGAAACTTCTGTGGACCTGAGGGAGCGGAAAGGTTAACAACATTGTTACGGGAATGTTCTTGCTCTTGATTTTGTGGATTTTTGGTACAGAGGTTTGGGGAAAGTGGCAATTTGGGAACTTCAGCTAGGCAGGGTGCAGGTGCTATGAGGGATGGATGAGTAGGAACAGAGTGAGTAGGGTAAGGGTTGTATAGTCATGCCCTGAGGTGGCAGTAGGATTTCAGCAGATTGAATAACTTACGGAGGTGGTGTCTGGAATGCTCCTCCAGGTGCTGTGAGAAGGGGATTCAATTTCAACGATGTGATATATGAAGCAGAGATTGCATAGTAGCAGTTCTTGCAGAGGGAGCAGAGGTGGTTCTGGAATGTCCATGCCATGAAGATGTGTTTTTGCAGTACCAGGTTTATGACAGCCAGGGACAGGAAGAATCTGAAAAGGTGGAAGTTATTCTAAATACCACTTAGACTGGAACAACTGAACCACATTCTTCGCCAGGACTTTGATTACCTATCAGAATGTCCTAAAATAAAGGACATCCTACCCAAGATCCTTCCCACCAAACCTCCACAACATCCTAGTCCATCCCTATGCCACTCCCAATTCAAACCCCTTGCCATAATGATAATATCCCTGTGGAAGACCCATGTGAAAGACCTGCCCAGTCCACCCACCTAGCACTTCCTATTCCTGTCCTGTCACAGGTTTATCCTACCCCACCAGGAACCAGACCAGTTTTGAAAGTAGTCACGTCATTTACCAGTTCTGCTGCAACAATTGCACAGCTTTTTATATTTGTATGACTACCAACCAGCTGTCCACCAGGTCGAACAGCCACAGCCAAACTGTGACCAAGAGCGAAGTCGACCACCATGTAGTAAAACATGCAGCTGAACGTAATAGGCTTGTTATCAATGGCTGTTTCACTACCCGAGCCAACTGGATCTTCTCATCCACCATCGGCTTTTCTAAACTGCACAGATGAGAGCCATCCATACAACACGTTCTCCACCTTGGTAATTATCCCAGCCTCAACCTACGGTAACATGCTATCCCCACACCCTCCATCCAACAGTTCCCACCCTCTCTGTCCTATAATCTCTTCCCCATTCTCGCCTCCCACCCTCTTTGTTTGTTGCCCTCTGCCAATGCAACCCCCCCCCCCTATCTTTCCCTGCTCCTCTCTATTTTCGCTCCATTTTCCCACCTCCCTGTCGCACAACATCCTGACATGGCACCTGTTGGCATTCTAGTCCCTGCACACTCTGTCAGACAGCGCTGCTCTCCCCCCCCCCCCTCCACTGCTATCCCTTCACCTCGCCTGCCCCTGCAGATTGCTCCTTCCATTGCAGACTGACCTGAGCTGCCAGAGTTAGTGGTCATGAGTGCATAAGGTGTGCTAGCTTGTATGAATGAATTGAGTCTTTTTCTGGAGAAGGCTGTGGCCAGAAGCTTATTTCTAAGTGTTTTTTTTAATTGTGCGTGGCTGCAACTTAATGTATAATCTTTATAGTCACTAGCTACCTGTCTTCTCCTACATTGCCAATAGTTAAATTTAGTCGTAAACAGATGGTGCCTTCAGAATTCCTTACATTGACATGTCTGACAAAAACTGCATGATAGCCTACGTTTGCATAAAGCATCTAGCCAACTGCAACAGTTGTCCCGCACAGTAGTTAAACAGGTTGTTAATAGATGGCACCTTCTGTATTGTTTTTATAAAAAGCTTTTTGACCAAAACTTGTATCTGTTTGTTTATTTTTCGTCATTAGCGGAGAACGAAATCTTGAATACGACGTCTGGATCAACAATGATATGGTGTACCGATAAAGAACTACACCATTGAGAAATAATAAATATAAATATAATAATAAATAAATAATAAATACAAATAAATAATAAATATAAATAAATAATAAATATAAATAATAGTAAATATAATAAATATAAATATAATAAATATAAATAAATAATAAATATAAATAAAATAATAAATATAAATAAAAAACAAAAGCACAAAACCCACTGCTGTGACATGAGTGAGGGCAGCGATCATCGGTTAAACTACCGATACTAGTATACAAAGCCATCGTGCCCCAACAAAGGCAACGTCAAAACTTTCTTCGCGAGAAACCCTGACGTTGGTGTTGCGTTCCGTTGTGCTCTATTCCATTCCATTGGCAACCTGTCTGAATGCCGCCATCTGTAGTGCGTTGTACAATGTTTTGTCGTTCCGGTTCCTTTCCGTCAAATGGGAATCGACCTTAAATTGTCACAATAAATCGAGTGCAAGACACTAAGCCACCTATGCCTGTCTGCGAATAGAAGTGTGATAATGAAATCCAGTAAGTAGTTCATAGCAGACAATGGGTAAAGCAGTGACGTGAATTGGCGCTTCTACGGAAACTACGGCTAGCATTGTAAGAAGAGCTGTTCCAGAGGTATCCGATGCCGACGCTGGCGTGTGGGAGTCGTAGGAAGAGTGGAAACTGACAAAGGAGGTAACTTTGAAGCCGCGTGCGAACGAGAGGAGGCTGCGTTGCGACGGCCAGCAGTGTCTCTGAACTACGAAAGGGACGGCGTCTCGGATGTGGCAGGAGACGTGTCACGAAAGCTACTGCCAGCTCTGGCATTCCCACAGGAGGTACTGATTCTCTGGCTGTAGTTTTTTACCATATACTGAATATACAAGTGCTCTCTTTACAAAAAAAAAAATTTATAACTGAGTTTATCTCTAACCGTTTCTGTTTTACTAAGTAGTTCTGAATGTATTGTGTTTTCGTATCTGTATCTGAATTTCCGTTGGTGGCTGTAATGTTTTTCGTGTTCAGTGTATTATTATTATTATTATTAGCGAATTCTCCCAATACATGGAGGAAGGTAACCAAATAACTCAATCAACTTTACGTTTTTCCGACCACTCTTGTCTGTTCTGTTATTTGTTTTGATTGCTCTGATGTAACTTACCATCCGTCTACTTTGCGTCTGACGGTGTCTTTTTCTAAAGCTTTGCTTGGTGTTTTGTTTGCGTTGTTGAGGTCCTTTCGAATTTCGTTCAGCCAAGGTGTTGAGTTCTTAAGAGTCTATCATCCTTGTTGTCAATTTCAAAGTTTGAATACTTTTCTGTTGTTTTGATACATTGTTGCCTATAACCGTCTTGGGTATGTCTTCTTCCTAAAATTTTTCTAATGATCTTTCTTTATTCTTTTTCGATTTCTTCGAGTTAGTGATTTCTCTTAAGCATCAGTGTTTCTCTTGCGTAGAGGACTGCTGTTTTTATGACTGTGTTGTAATGCCAAATGTTTGCGTGTCTTGACTTGGATTTTTTGCTGTAGATTTTCTCACCATTTACCATTGCACAAATGTGTTCTGGATGAATGCTTGCCTTTATTTCGATTTCTTGTAAGCTTTCGGTTCCAAGCTAGAGTATACGATTAGTCAGTTGTATTCTTCTCAAGTTGCACTCAGTCGAAGCACTGGGTTATAACGGGAATGAAAACAATGGTACGTATTTGTAGTTCTGAAAAGTGCGAACGTCTTATCTGCCTAATATATGTACATCTCTTGTGGAATTCCGGTAGGATGATTAGAAGACCCATTCCTGACCTCTTCTAAAAAGCGGAGTTTGTGTCCGTTGAACGAGAAAAGTATTAGATGCTTTCCATAATAGATCTTTCACTGCTAGAAGATTTTGCGTTAAAGATCGTTTACTACAACATTCATTTGTAAGCAGAAACGTTAACTGTTCATATATCTATTTTCGTATCTGTACTATCTTTGCTTTTGTCTGCATTGTATGCTTTTGTATGCATTTGTGTTTTGTTTGTGTGTCTGTTTCAGTGTCACGTACGCTACTGTTTTTTTCTCTCTGGTATCATTCCTTTTGTATGAATGTGTATATGTATTTGTGTTTTGTATATTTGTCTGTTTTGTATCTATATCTTTTCTATTGCTAATAAAGTTTCCAGCGTGGAGTTTGCCAGTCTCCCCGGTAGGCGGGTATCGGTGAATTGAATACTGGGGGCGGACCAAAACTGGTACATAGGGAGTTGATCCAAGTCACTTATGAGGCAAGTATTTTACTGTAGACTAGGATACCGAGATGTCAAAGCCTTGCCCCTTCAAGTATGGCGATAACGGAATCAAGGAACTCGAATGTAACCACCATTATTAAAGTTGCAGTGTGTGAGTTTATTTCTTTTATGTTTACGTCTAAGATGATTAATAATGCTACAGAGTGTGAAATTTTATTTTTCTGTGTATTCTTTTTGTGAGATGCTTGCATGTAAAATTTTTGAATGGTCGGAATATTCAATACACGTATCTCTTGCTTGTGACATAGTGTCAAAAGCGTACAGGGGATTACACACAGGCACTTATGCCTCATAATGAAAACGATTACTCTGCAGGCAAATGAAGTGCATTTAGGAATAAATCGTTTATGTGTGAATATAAAACAACTGAGCATTCTTCTTTCGAAATAGTACAAGTTATCAGCCTACACAAACAGTTAACGTTTCTTCTTACAAAAGAATGTTGTAGTAAACGATTTCTTACGCAAAGCCTCTTGTACTTTGTCTCGTTCGGTGGACACACACTCCGCAGTTCAGAAGAGGTCAAAAAGGGCCGTCTAGTCATTCTACCCGAATTCCGCAAGAAATGTACATATATTTGGGTAGATGAGATGTCTATAATTTTCAGAACGATAAATGCGAACCACTGTTTTCACTCTCGTTTCAGCTCAGTGCTTGATCGACTCTGTTAATTGAGAGCGCCGTCATAAAAACATGGTTCAAATGGCTTTGAGCACTATGGGACTTAACATCTGAGGTCATCAGTGTGGTGTCACTGCAAGACACCACACTTGTTAGGTGGTAGCTTAAATCGGCCGCGGTCCATTAGTACATGTCGGACCCGCGTGTCGCCACTGTGTGATCGCAGACCGAGCGCCACCACACGGCAGGTCTCGAGAGACGGACTAGAACTCGTCCCAGTTGTACGACGACGTTGCTAGCGACTATACGGACGAAGCCTTTGCTCTCATTTGCCGAGAGACAGAATAGCCTTCAGCTAAGTTCATGTCTACGACCTAGCAAGGCGCCATTAGCCTTAGATAGCTTGTATCAAAAGAGTCTCACTTGTATCGCCACAATCTCCAGATGTCTCATCAAGAACGATGTATACAAAGGATGGATTAAAAGTTAAGTAGTCCAGAAGTTACGTATTTTCTTTATAGCATTCATTAAGTCTCCTGTTTCAGACCTCACTCCATCCTTCGTGAGTTAGCGCGTGCATCTTGGCCGCCTCTTTCAATTAGTGTGCGTAGTGTTGGCAAGTCTGCCGACACAACAATCAGTCCCCTAGAACTTAGTACTACTTAAACTTAACTAACCTAAGGACATCACACACATCCATACCGGAGGCAGGATTTGAACCTGCGACCGTAGCAGTCGCGCGGTACCGGACTGAAACGCCTAGAACAGCTCGGCCACCGCGGTCGGCCCCTCATAAAAAATGAGTGGTCGTGTGTAACTCGAGAAGGATACAACTGTTACGTAGAATCTAGCTTCGTACGATAAACTTACAAGAAAACTAAATAAAGATAAGTATCATCCAGAACAAAACTGTCCTATGGTAAATGGTGAAAGGGCAGAGACTGAAATTATTGAAATGTGTTTAGTGCACATTTTAAAAAGTTTTTGTTAGCTTAAAAATATCCTGTAAGTACAATAATTTGTAATTCAACCTTTTTATAAAATACTTTTTATTTTAGCACCTTGTCATCCTTCGTCAGCTTTCAGATAGCAGATTACCTACTTTAAAAAAAATTGGAATAAAAGTACACTGACGGAAAAAAAACGCAACAGTAAGGAGGTGTTGTGCGACTTAAATGAAAGTTGGTAGGCGTGTTTCTATATCTGAAAAATGCTGTGTGTTCAGACTTCGTGAAGTCGCATAAGAGTGGCGC
Organism: Schistocerca nitens; assembly: GCF_023898315.1. Taxonomy (NCBI): domain Eukaryota; kingdom Metazoa; phylum Arthropoda; class Insecta; order Orthoptera; family Acrididae; genus Schistocerca; species Schistocerca nitens. The sequence continues at coordinate 542,899,626 of NC_064619.1, read as the reverse complement.
TAGTAACGCCTCACTCTGTAAAGTTCGTGAGCGTTCGTTATCTTTGGCAGTGGACATGTCGAGAATGCCACCTTGTTAGTCAAGAATGTCTTTTAGGCGACAAAGATCCCATTATCAACACGCCACTGAGTTCAAACGAGGTTGTGTAATAGGGCTACGAAATGGTTTGAAAACTCACTAGTTAAATTACTACAGCATGCTTTACCAGCTTTACTGACGATACAGTTTTCTTGTAACAGACAATACAAACCACTTACAAGAGACGTCACTAAATCATCTAAGGCAGGGCTTAACAACTGGCCGGTTTTGAGCGCGAGTACTCGCGTCTGCTCAGGCACGTGCTCGCGAGCAAGTGCAAGGTCGTGGAGTAGGGAGGGAGGGGAGGGAGGGGAAGTGAGCGCACACGTTTGAATAGGGCCGCAGCTTGTCTATTGAAATCGCGCCGACTGTGTAACGTTTAAAGTACTACGATCAGCTCTAACAGTCACTTCGCTGGTTAAGAATCATGTCAAGTCGCCGTTGTGTAACCCCAACCATGCTTTCGCAGTTGGAAGGAATTGTATCTGTTTACAGAAAAAGATGGTGTTTGCAAAATGTTTAGTATGTCACAAAACGCTGAATTCTTTTAGGAAATTTAATTTGCAGCGACATTATATGTCGTACCACGCGAAAGACTACGGAAGTGGAAAATGTGATGGACCAGATCGTGCACAGGAAGTTATTAAACTTAAAAGAAAGCTATCCGAAGAAGATCTGGACGATGAAGAAAAATCAACTGAGGCAGCTCTCAGAGTGAGTTACAAAATTGCTTTGCTTTTAGCAAAATCCCTGCGTCCTTTCACTGATGGCGATTTAATAAAAGAATGTTTGGTAGTTGTAGCGGAACATTTGTGTCCATCTCAAGTTGAACAGTTTCGGATTGTGCCATTATCTAACATGACCATTACGTGTCGCATACAGGACATGGCAGACGACGTCCAGAGCCAGCTTGCAAATATCTGTAAAGATTTTATGGCTTATTCTCTAGCTCTGGACGAAAGTGTTGATATCACTGGAACAGCGCAGCTTGCCATATTTATTAGAGGTGTTAAAAGAGATCTTCATGTGAGGGAGGAGCTCCTCGATGTAGTAGCCATGAAGAATACTACAACCAGAGATCATATTTTAAGTAGTATTGAAGAAAGTGTTGAAAATATAGGATTGTCGTGGAATTCTTTAGTTTCAGTGTCTACAGACGGTGCACCAGCGATGACAGGGAAAAAATCAGGTTTCGTTGCGCCGTTAAGGAGAAAATGCAAAAACTGACCGTGCCGAATGAAATATGGGGCGTTTACTGTGTGATCCACCGGGAAAACTTATGTGCAAAGAGTATCACTCTAAAAACTGTGATGAGTGTTGTTGTTCGTACAACCAATTATAGAAGGAAGCATGGGCTACAACACAGGCAATTCAAAAGCTTTCTTGAGGATGTAGAAAGTCAGTGTGGTAGCCTGCCTGATTACAGCGAGGTCCGCTGGCTTAGTCGTGGCGAATTATTAAATCGATTTTCTTGCCTATTAGATGAGATGAGATGATTCATGGAAATAAATAACATGTGTGTTCCTGAATTGAAAGAGCCTTCATGGAAATGTGATCTCGCATTCTTAGCAGATTTAACTAGCCATCTGAATGCTTTGAACATTTCACTACAAGGTAAAGATCTGCTAATTACTCATTTCATAGATCGAGTACGAGCTTTTAAAATGAAATTGACACTTTGGGTGAGTCAGCTGGAAACAGGTAATCTAGCTCATTTTCCTAAATTATCATCCATGCAAGATGTTCACAAAGACTGTGAACGTTATTCACATAGTTTAGTTGCCCTTAAGGAAGAATTTGATCAACGCTTTCAAGATCTAACAGCACTAGACAGTGATTTTGATCTGTTCTCCTCTCCATATTCAGCGAATATTGAAGAGATTCGTCCTGAGCTGCAACTAGAAATTATTGACCTGCAGTGTGACAGAGAATACAGAGACAAATTTCAGAACAAGAAAAACGTTTTGGAATTCTACACATAGATTTCCTCGTTTGCACAAACTGGCGGCTACAATAATATCAATGTTTGGTTCCACGCATGTTTGTGAACAACTGTTCTCTGCAATGAAATGTAACAAGACGCGCCTGAGAAACGCATTGTCTGATCGAAATTTAAACTGCACGCTGCGCCTACGATGCACAAGAACAATTACTCCGAACATAGACGCAATTATAAAGGGCAAAAAGTACAAGATAACCGAGAATCTCACACTTCAGTGACACCTTTTATTGTGTAATAGTTCACAAATTAATACGAATGTAGAGGCATACACTAAGCTAATAAAATTATCTGGCACGTGTACATTCTCCTTTATTTGTTTCATTTGTCGCAGTAATAATTCGTGAGTGATATCCCTGCAGGAGGCCGCGGATTTACATTGACTGGCGGCAGCTGTTGTGTGCACCATGTGACTCTCCCCACTCTCCGCTCTGGTCCGGTAGTGGGGGTAGCATACTCGCGCTGCTCCGTGCTCGCACCTTGCTGCTCACAGCTTGCTCCGCGAGCACGTATGTTGTGAAGCCCTGATCTAAGGCGAATGCCGAGTTAATTCCTCTAAGAAGAAATCGTCGATTTCCTTCCTCGTACCGAGCTTGTGTTCAGTCTCTAATGACTTCGTCGTCGACGGGACGTTAAACCCCGATATTCCTGTATTCCTTCCTCCCAATTTCAAGACACAAGACTCCAGTTACTTGCATACCTCTGCAATACATCTGAAAATGTGTTATTTCGAACACTCTCGTCTTCATACAAACACTTTCATTCTGTACTACTGTTTCCTCCCGTCTCGGTAAATTACAGCAACAGATAGCCAGTTACGCAGATGAATCTTTTGTGAATTACGGACTTATTTATGCCAGATAAAAATAGTGTGGGGCTGTTTTTTAATGTAAATACTGTACATGTCTTCTTTTCCCCAGCTTGTATCCGTCTATCACGAGTCTGCTTATGTAAGGTGTCGGGCAAATCCAACACCTTCCATGAAAACCCTGACATGATAAGCAAATCCCATAGTATGTCACATAGCTCCGAATAAATCGTGACATTAAATTAACCCAAGTAATACGAGTAACGAGTGAGCAAATGGAATACCACACACTAACATAAGAATGCCTAAATGCATGTCATACCTTCCCACCGTGAGACAGACGCAGTTCCGAGGGGAGAAACGAGAACAAAAGCTGATAGCAGAACCATGTTAAGCTAGAAGGCCCTACGATAAGGGACGGACACCCACGTTGCCAGCTAACCACTAGGACCACCCCCCAGCCCATGTTAAAAGATAGAGCCCTCCAGAAGAACAGTAAAGATCTTATGATAACACTAAAAGGGCCACACCAGCTGCAAGTTTTAGCGTGAGACTTTTTTGCGTCTCTGTTACGTTGCAAACTTTAAAAACATTGCCCCACCATGAAAAGTATAACGTTTCTCATTGGATAGACAGAATTTTTGTAGGCAGAGCTTAAGGTTAACATTGAGACCCTGATTGGTCAGATGAAAACACAGCCAGATAGTTTTTTTTAAACCAACTTCGGTAAATTGTAGTAAGGAGAAGTTTAGGAGAGAGTTGCTTCCGAGACGCCGAGCTGTATGGAGCTGCGCCGGCCGCCGCCCCCAGACGAACACCGACAAGGTAATGAACGCACGTGGAGCCGCATGACAGCGCATAAAGCTTCACTCAGAACTGCACAAGTCTCATCTGTTGCATCCCCTTTTTACGTAATACTAGTGTCGATCGTCAATTGAAGCTCATGATATTCACATTTGCTACGTAAGTTAAAATCTGAAACGCGATGATTTTTCTGTTATATAATTATTGAGAAGCCACATCAGCCACTGTAATTTACGACAAGTTAGATAAGTAATTAAAGATAATTGAGGGTCACTGTAGACCTTTTTGATAGTTTTCTCTTTTGTGAAACTTAATTTAAACCTAGATTATAGATGTGATATAGCACAGGTCATCCTTCGATCCATTGTAGAACTTGGAAACCCACTCAGGGAATATTCGTTCACATTTTTGTTGAACGCAGTTGGTTTTTATCGTCCTGTATTAAAATATTTCCTTTTATCAATAGTGCAATTTATAAACAATGTTTTGTGAGTAGAATAACATTTCCAATGGTAAACTTAACTGCTTTTTCGACGTTATTTTACCAGCTAACTAAAAATAGGAAAGCCTTGAACCCCTTCCACTAAATTTAGTTAGTATTAAGATTCTTTTACAGGGAGTGCAGTGGAGCTGACGCTGAAATCATTAAGTATTTGGTTATATCATCGCTAGTCTCACTGAACTCTTCTGAACTCTACATGTCATGTGTGGTCTGGCGTTTCCTTACCAGCAACAGGTCCCAGGTTCAAATTAGTCAATTCCCTAAAAAAACATGCTCAGAGCGTCGTTGCACGAAAGTGGTAGGGAGACACGATTTAGAACAGACAAACACCACGCAGAATGTTAGACTTTTTGTGGTGGTGGCAAATTTTATTTTATTGTTAAACTTGGTGGTTCGATGTTGCTCCTGACGCAGCAGCAGTCAAGGTAACTTGAGACATGGGAGTCATGTGCGCTCTCTGATTGTCATTCGTGTAAACTCTGTCTTGTGTGTTATCGTCTTTTAACTGTTTGTGTATCGTACTCTCTGAGGCTACCTAAACGAGCGTGGGAAACCGACAAAAACCACACGCAGGCTGGCCACTGCGCTAGGTTGGTTCAAATGGCTCTGAGCACTATGTGACTTAACTTCTGAGGTCATCAGTTGCCTAGAACTAATTAAACCTAACTATCCTAAGGACATCACACACATCCATGCCCAAGGCAGGATTCGAACCTGCGACCGGGTGGTCGCTCGGCTCCGACTGTAGCGCCTAGAACTGCACGGCCACCCCGGCAGGCCTGCGCTAGGTCACAATCATCAATCTGCCTGGTGGTTTTGATCCATGTCTAGCTCATCTCCGTGTATCAAAAGCTAGCGCTCTCCCCGTTATGCTATTCGACTTACACTGAGGTGATGAAAGTCGTGGGATACCTCCTAATATCGTAACGGACCTCCTTTGACCCGGCGTAGTGCAATAACTAGAAGTGGCATGGACTCAAAAAGTCGTTGGAAATACCGTGCAGAAATATTGAGCCACTCTGCCTCTGTATCCGCCTATAGTTAAAAAAGTGTTGCGGAGCAGGATTTTCTGCATGAACTGACCTCTCGATTCGTCGCATAAACGTTGCGTGGGGTTCGTATCTTGCGATCTGGGTGGTGAAATCATTCGCTCAAATTGTCCAGAATCTTCTTGTAATCAACTGCAAACAACTGTTCCCTGGTGACACGGGGCATTGTCATCCATAAAAATTGTCATTTTTTGGGAACATAGAATCAATGAATGGCTGCAAAAGGTCTCCATGTAGATAAACATAAACATTTCCTCTCAATGATCTGTCCAATTGTACCAGAGGACCGGGTTCAGTCTATGTAAATACAGCCCACACCATTATGGAGCCACCACTAGCTTGCCTAGTACCGTATTGACAACATGGGCCCATGGCTTCGTGGAGTCTGTGTCACAGTCGAACCCTACCATCAGCTCTTATAAACTGAAATCGGGACTCATTTGGACAGACCTCGGTTTTCCAATCGTCTAGGGTCCAAGATATGTGATTACGAGTCCAGGAGAGGAGCTGCAGGCGATGTCGTTGTGTTAGGAAAAGCATTCACGTCGCTATTCTGCCTCCGTAGACCGTTAACGTCAAATTTCGCTTTACTGTCCCGATGGATAAATTCGTCGTACGTCCAACATTCATTTCTGTTGTTATTTCACGCAATGTCCCTTGTCTGTTAGCACTGACAATTCTACACAAACTTCGCTGCCTTTGTCATTAAGTGAAGGCTGTCGTTGTCCGTAGTGAGAGGTATTCTCGGTACGCTCTTGACACTATGGATCGCAGAATATTGAATTCCCTAATGATTTGCGCAATGCAGCGTCCCATGCGTTTAGCTACGTCTACCATTCCGCGTTCAGAGTCTGTTAATTCCCACCGTGCGGCCATAATCACGTCGGAAAACTTTTCATATGAATCCCCTGAATACAAATGACAGCAGTTTTGCCACACAGCTAACGTCGCATCTGCTAGCAGCTCAGATAGAACAGTCTCTAGAAATTATGATAACTTTGTCCGTTGAGCCTTGGTGGAAGAAAGTGGGGTCCTAATAAACATTCACCAACAATGCCGGCTAAACATTGACAGAAGATCTGTCTCTCTGAAACGACGCCTCATACGTGAACTTCACTGTTGCACTAAAATTAGGGTTGACACTTTGTTGACTACGCCTTTCGCTGAAGAGTAACCGTGCAGGAAAATCAGTTGCTTCTGCCCGCAGACGCTGTAAATGGTATGGCTACAGCCGGTCCGAGGACCGCTAGACAGTCATGTTGTCAATATTAAGTGTTGCAGCTACTTGTCTTGTACTGGCACCAGGGTCGGCCTCAACTGCATGAAGAATTACCACCTCCCGTTCTGGCGTCCTCGTCCTTCTACACCTCCCCCCGGTAGCTGGTATCAGGCTTAAATGCCCCACATTCCCTGAGACGACGATCAATAGTTTCAAACGTTTCCCTGTCGGGGCAACTTCGTCCTGAAAATCTCATCCAGGACAAACGTTGAGCGCGAGCGCCATCGCCGTCAGCTAATCCATACATCAAATGAGCATCTGCCATCTCTGTAATTTTGTACACTGCCATTGTGCGGGTCAAGTCTGTGATAAACTGTACATATTAACCCGTGTGCTTGAAACTGTCTTACTGACCTCTAGAACAGCTGATGTTATCTGTAAAGAAGCAGTGACGTACGTCACATGGCAACAGGTGCATGTAAAACAAAACACTGGTGGTTCACAACGCAACAAAACGTTACCAACAGTGCATGTCCCCGGTGACTGTAACGTTCAGTTCTTCCATGTTTCTCATGATTAATGAGTTGGAGAAAATTGATTGTAACATGGAAACAAAACGTTTCGAGTCCCATGTACATATAACATAATTTCTTCGTCTTTGTGTGAGGAATGTGACCGGCAATTTGTGCCGTACATTTCTGTTACACTCTGTATACGCCAAAACACACACACATATCGACGGCTGACTTTAGATGTCTGAAACACAGCTTGATGCCTGATGATTCTTACGGAAGAAGTATCACTTCATGGCCATCTAATAATGATGTCATCCTTTTGTACTTTCTCGTATGAATCTTACAGCTTTAGAGTGTATATAAGAAGTTTTGTCAGCCATAGCTGACCTGTACCCTATTTTATTAAATACAAGAAAATGTAAGTGGATGACATCGTTGTTAGGTGGTCACGAAGTGACACTTTTTGTATAGGAATCGGCAGGCATAAAGCTGTATTTAGAGCATCCAACGTCAGTAATCCATGTTTGAGTATGTTTTAGCGTATATAAAGGTTGGATTTAGTAGTTAGCATTTAGTGTTGGATGCTAAAGAATATTGGTAAGAGTGGGCAAGAATACTTATTTGATGTCCTACCAGTTTGCCAGTTTTACAAGCTCTCCTGGCAGTTTACCAGTTTTGCAGCAAGTACTACCAATTTTCTGATTTCACGCAATGGGACAAAGATTTTCTGTAATTTTGTAGAATTTGAAAGCTATAAAACAATTAATAACTTGCATGAACCAAATTTAGATGCAGTTTCATTTCAAATGAATATGTTGGAGCCTTCCGCTTTACTGGACAAATTTTCTATCACTTTGCAGAATACGACATGTCCTCATTAATTTATTCACACTGTAATGTCAAGGTATCTCAACTTAATATCTACCACCATTTTGCAGAATATTCTATGTCATTAGTTTATGCATACACTGTAATGCCAAACCCTCAGCGTATATAAGAGCTCTGGTGGTTGACATCGTCATTTTCGGTGTACCTGTGAAAGGGTACAGTACCACCCGACATTGAAAATAGGTACAACATACTTCATTATTTTTGTCAGAACAACACATTTTTTTGTAAAATAACTCAATTTCAATTAATACAGCGAAGTGGGATACATGTGCGGGAAAGAATGACAATTTATTTATTTAATTGATCACATGTGCACTCCCACAAAATAAATCCCTACATCCAGTTTGGTGAGATCTGTGAAATGAATGAATGTATGATCATCTGCTAACCACAGATAGTGAATGTGAATATATGATTATCTTTGAGACGATCCTTTGGCCACCTTTGGTGGGACCATAGAGATGAAATTTACCTGAGCTTTGAGCGCCTGAAATGTGACTTATCAATACGGTAGCAAGGTGCTCCCCCACTTCAGCAGAGGTGCGAGAGAACCTGATGAACGGCCATGTTTCAGCACTCTACCGCTGGATCTTGTGCTGTTAAGACCTGTCTTAGTTGTGCTCTGTAAAGACAAAAGAGTGGAGACATGGTATGCATGTGGAACATTTAAGAGTAGTTTGAAATAATAATTTCTCTATTTCAGGAACTTTTGTGGGGAGAATTAAATGTCAGGCAGGTAATATTAATGGGATCGTAGTAATCTTTGGAAGTGACCAACGGTCACATAAAACCACGTGTAGCAATAAGTTGAAATACTTCTGTGTGCTTAAGTTAAGCTGAATTACTAGCGTGTGTACTATAAGTTGAAATATTTAAGAAATAGCGTGTGCAGGACTTGAAATTAGAGGCGAGTACTTCCACGTGGTGAGTACTGTGTGAGTCTCAATCTGTGTATGAGACAAAGGATAAAGAGAAGTATTCATCCATGGTATCAGTTGAGGACTCGTGTGTGTGATGAATATGTTCTTAATATTACTTTGCGAGATATGTTTCCGTGTGATGCTTGATTCAAACTATAACACTCTGAGAGAGAAACAAGGTGAGTCAGCCGTCTATCCAGCACCGACACTTGGCTTGCATTGCACAGGAAGACGTGCATATATCCCCAGAGTTCATAGTAGGAAAGTAGAATTACGAAGTGGGGCAGTGTCGTGTGAAACTGGGATAAATATTAATTGAAGTGGGAAAGCTGAAAGTGATAATGTTGTGACTATTCCCTGTGTAGTATTTCATGTTGTAGTGTGGTGTATGTCATGCAATTTAAGTATGTGTGGTTTGCATGGGAGAGTAGCAAGGTAGTTTCAGAGGTAGTGGGTTATGCATGTTCCTTTTGCACTGCTCGGTCTGGAGGAAAGTTACGTGATGATGATTGTGAGAGTCGAAGTGTGAGAAATAACAAAAGATCCATCATCCTATCCAGAAAGTGCACTGTAGCGTTAAATAATTACGAGACCATAAGATAGAGATTCACCAATGTAAAGCCATGCCCACTGGGCGGAATTTCACATGTGTTATTGTTGTAGGTTATAGAATTTGTGTGTTTAGGTTATAGAATTTATCGGAATAAATAAGATAGTGAAAAGAAAAAGATTGGTGGCCTTTTCCTTCGAATTGTATGTTGTCATGATATCCAGAATTTATAATGTGTGCACCACTCATATTCAGTGCGATGGCCACGTGTTGATAAAAGCCGTTAAATAAAAAAAAAAAGGAAAATGTGGTATTGCCAGTGCGTAGTGAACAGTCAGAGTTCTGTAAATTACTGATAGTCAGATGTGCGTTTCCGTTGCGTATTATTCATACAGGGGGATAATTTGTAACTTAATTGTGAGTACGAGAGTTCATGTTACTCGATAAATAAGAATGAATCCACTCGCTTGGCAGACCACTCATCTTGCAGGCCTGACTGCTTGATGCCACAGTATGAGCAAGGCATGTGGGTGCCTCTCATAATTTCGACCCTGCCAGGATTATTGCTGTTAAGATTTTTTTTGATGGATTATATTGTGATAGGGCTAAGAAGTAAATTTTTTTTGTTTGCAATTTCTTTCTGGTTTGGTGAGGATCTTTTATTTTTTTATGTAATTAATTACTATATCGTCCAAGGCTGGAAGATTGTTGCATAATTTTTTTTGCGTAATGTCCGTAGTAACTAGGTTGCAGTCGAAAAGTGTAGTCACCATGGAGAATAGTGTTCTGGGGTGAACATAGTAGTGCAGCAGGAAGTAGGTGTCGACCTTGGGTTAATGAGCGAGAATGGCAAACACTCGGAAGGGGCTGAATTGTTCAGCAGACCGCGGCTAGGTGATCCTTTATGTGGCGGGCTTTGTCCACAAACGGGGGCTTTTCCCGACGACGCGGGCGAGCCGGGAATAGGTCAGGTACGCTGTGAAAGTGAAGCTACCCTTAGCGAAGCTACGGTTTCTCAGGCGAACGAGGTGAGCACACCGAGAGTAGTAAATGACAATGTGCTACTGCAGTTTTTACAGAGGATGGATAGAGATAATAAGGAAAGATTGGAAGCGATGAATAGAGATAATAAGGAAAGATTGGAAGCGATGGATAAAGATAATAAGGAGAGAGATAGGTATAATAAGGAAAGATTGGAAGCGATGGATAAAGATAATAAGGAGAGAGATAGGGAGAATAAGGAAAGATTGGAAGCAATGGATAGGGAGACTAACGAAAGATTGGAAGTGTGGTGTCACCGCTAGACACCACACTTGCTAGGTGGTAACTTAAATCGGCCGCGGTCCTGTAGTACATGTCGGACCCGCGTGTCGCCACTATGTAATCGCAAACCTAGCGCCACCACATGGCAGGTCACAAGACACGGACTTGACCTCGCCCCAGTTGTACGGACGACATAGCTTGCGACTAGACCTACCAAGTATTCCTCTCAATTGCCGAGAGACAGATTAAATAGCCTTCAGCTAGTCCATCGCTACTACCTAGCAAGGCGCCATGTGTATCATTGCTAATTGCTTACTACTATGCAAGAGATGTATTTCAACAAGAACAAGACTACATTAAAGTTAAGTATATTAAAATCTCTCTTCTTTTCTTTATAGTTTTCATCCAGTCTCCTGTTTCAGAATTTACGCCCGTCTGCGTTAGTTTCGCGTGCACCTAGCCACTCATTGTGTCGAGTCCTTAGGGAATCGACACAACAATATTTTGGCGCCGAGGAGTGGTGCCGCGCCCACGTTGCAGTCTTTGTGTTATACTTGCTCTAATTTGCTTGAGTCATGGCTTCGCCGCATTCTCCAGATGTACTGTCCGAATTTTTTCGCTTGCAGAATCAGCAGACGCAGGCGTTATTGGAAGCCCTTGGACAGCTCGTCCAGGGTCAACGTGCGCTGCAAACAGATGCGGCGGCAGCCGCTTCTTCGCTACCGCAGCCACACAACGCTGTCGCACCGCCATTTAGGCCCTTTGAAGCCACAACCGAAAGCTGGACTGAGTGGGCCGATCAGTTCCGGTTCCACCTCACAGCTTATGGAATTCAAGGTAAAGAGCGGCAGCCGTTTTTGCTTTCTTGTGTCGGTGTGTCTACCTACCGTGTGATAGTGAAATTGTTTCCCCGACGCGACGTAGCAACTCTGACCTACGAAGAAATTTTGTCTGCTTTGGATGCCTATTTCAAAGAAACAGTAAATGTAGTTGCAAAACGGTATACGTTTTTTCGTACAAAACGTACGGCCGGTCAGACTAATAGGGAGTGGGTTGCAACTTTGCAAGGACTTACTAGAGACTGCGCGTTTGCCTGTGAATGTGGCCTCCCATATTCAGATACTATGGTGCGTGATGCAATTGCACAAAACGTTTCTGATGTTCGCATAAGGGAACAGATTTTGAAGCTAGTTAATCCCTCCCTGCAACAAGTGATAGACATATTGGACAGGCAAGACACACTTGACTTTGCTCAGGAATCATTTGAAACTTCGCCAGCAGTGTGTCACATTAATCGGCCCGCCCGGCCCGCTGCACGGGACGCTAAGCGGCCCTCGCGCCCGACTTCACAGCGGCCGCCTAGCTTGCAACCACGTGCGCCGCGTAAGCAAGCAAATGCAGTGAAATCTTGCCCGCGGTGTGCAACTAGACATTCGCGTGAAAATTGCCCGTCACGCCAAGCTATTTGCTTTTACTGTCACAAGAGAGGACATGTACAAAGTGTTTGCCAGAAACAGTTCAGATCAGACAATCACACAAATTCCAGGCCCTTTGCTTCGCGCCGGAATCGAACCCAGGACAATCAGGCTCGTGGACCTTCGCCCATGGACATTAATGTAGTTCATTCCCACCCATCCAGTGACACTTTAGCTAACAGTGACTGTGTTCGTCCCACCCAAAGTGTGCGTCGACGTCGCCGGAAATCCCGTAAAGTTGCAAGTGCTTCTGGACCTGTATCAGTTCAAATTGCACGAGACAGTCGCTCTTGTCGTCGACAAGACAATAAACTTTTTGTGGACTTAGACTTTGCAGGAAAAGTGATACCATTCCAGCTCGATACCGGAGCTGCAGTTTCCTTGCTCAATCACGACACGTACAAACAACTGGGCGCCCCGCCATTGCGTGCCGCAAATGTTACGTTAACTAGTTACTCAGGACAGCATCTACCTGTGTTAGGACAGTGCAGCCTTATTGCAACATACAAGGGACAGACAAAACTTGTGTCATTTTATGTTCTTCGTTCCTCTAGTGCCGTGAACTTGTTTGGTTTAGATTTGTTTCAATTGTTTAATTTGTCTATAGTGAATCAGGTCCTATCAGTGAATCAGACTGTGCCTTCCGCCAGTGTTTCTAGTCTTTGTGAAGAATTTGCAGACATTTTTGCACAGGGCCTTGGTTGCGCTACGAACTATGAAGCGCATTTGGAACTGAAAGACAACGCGCAACCGAAATTTTTCAGAGCGCGCACTGTTCCCCACGCATTGCGTGATGAGGTCGCAAGAACATTAGCCGAATTAGAATCTCAGGGTGTCATTGAACGTGTGCAGGCTTCTCTCTGGGCCTCACCCTTAGTAATTTTGCCAAAACCTTCCGGAAAACTGCGACTTTGTGTGGACTTCAAGGCCACTGTGAATCCACAACTTGTGACTGCTACTTTTCCTTTGCCCCGCCCGGAAGATCTTTTTGACAAACTGTGCCCGGGAAAATATTTTTCAAAATTGGACCTAGCAGATGCGTACTTGCAAATACCTGTGGACGAAGATTCCCAGCGCGTCTTAGTGGTCAACACGCATCTTGGCTTGTATCGCTTCAAAAGACTGCCATTCGGGTGTGCATCCGCCCCTGCTTTATTTCAGCAATATTTACAAACTATTTGTGCGTCGGTCCCTACTGCTGCGAACTATCTGGACGATATTGTGCTCTCAGGAAAGACAGAAGCCGAACATTTGCAGAATCTCCGGACCTTATTTCAGGTCTTGCGTCAGAATGGTCTTCGCTTGAGGAAGGACAATTGTGTATTTTTTGCTCGTGACTTACCGTACCTGGGGCATGTCATAAATGCCCAAGGTATACATCCGAGTCCAGAGCACCTTCGTGCCATTCAGGACTTGCCGTCACCGCAGAACTTAAAACAGCTACAGAGTGTGCTGGGTAAGGTAAATTATTATTCAAAGTTTGTGCGCCATGCGTCTTCCATTTCAGCTCCGCTTCATCGCTTACGCCGTAAAGGTGTTCCGTTCGTCTGGACGACGGAATGCGAACGCGCCTTTCGCCAGTTGAAATCGGCGTTACTTTCAAATACTTGCCTTACGCCATTCGATCCCCGAAAACCCCTTTTGTTGATGGTAGATGCATCGGATTTCGGGATCGGTGCTGTGCTTGCGCACAAGGATGGCTCGCATGATCGCCCTATTGCCTTTGCGTCCAAATTGCTCTCATCTGCGCAAAGAAATTATTCACAAATAGAGAAAGAAGCTTTAGCTCTAGTGTTTGGTGTTACCAAGTTCCATGACTTCTTGTATGGTCGTCACTTTACAATCATCACGGACCACAAACCTTTGACATCGCTTTTTCATCCGAACAAACCTGTACCTCCACGTACAGCGCAGAAATTCATTCGCTGGTCTCTTTTTCTCTCGCAGTACCGCTACGATATCTTGTATCGGTCCACTGCTAAGCACGGAAACGCTGATGCGTTGTCCCGTTTGCCTGTTGCTGAGGATAAAGCATTCGATTCTTCCGAACTTGCTTGCATGTTCATTGATTCGGAAGCCGATGACGTGGTCGCATCGTTTCCGATTGATTTTCGTCGTGTAGCTACAGCCACAGCTGCTGACCCTGTCCTTGCTACTGTTTTGCGTTTTGTTGCTACGCACTGGCCCTTGTCAAAGTCACGGATCGAGGATCCTTTGGTTCGCCGTTTTTTTGCTCACAAGGAGAGACTTTTTGTACGACGTGGTGTTTTGTTGTTGCGTTCCGATAATGATCAGTCTCGAGTCGTAGTCCCACGTTCGTTACAGTCCTCTGTCTTAAAGCTTCTTCACCAAGGACATTGGGGTATAGTGCGTACGAAACAGCTTGCTCGTCAGCACTGTACTTGGTTCGGAATCGATGCTGCGATTACGCATCTGTGCTCCTCTTGCGTGGCGTGTGCCGAACAACAATCCGCACCGCCGCGGAAATTCTTTGCATGGCCGAAAGCCACTTCCCCTTGGCAACGCTTGCACATCGATTTTGCTGGTCCATTCTGGAATGCTCGATGGTTGGTTGTGGTCGATGCTTTCAGTAATTTTCCTTTTGTTGTCCGGATGTCTGCCACGACGTCTTCTGCCACCATCCAAGCCTTGTCTGCTATCTTTTGCATTGAAGGTCTTCCGCAGACTATTGTTTCCGACAATGGCCCACAATTCATGTCCGCAGAATTTCAGTCGTTCTGCAAGGCCAATGGTATTCAACATCTGACATCCGCGCCGTTTTCGCCTCAGTCAAACGGTGCCGCTGAACGATTGGTCCGGACTTTCAAGTCGCAGATGTTGAAGTTGAAAGAGTCGCATTCTCGGGAGGACGCTTTGTTGCTCTTTTTGTCCTCATATCGCTCTCAGCCCCGCGATGGTCGCTCGCCGGCTGAGTTGCTCCATGGTCGTCCTCATCGAACTCTGATGTCTTTGCTGCATCCGCCACATCAGGTTCCTGTGCAGCGGCAGTCTCCTGCTTTTGCTCCTGGCGACGTTGTCTATTATCGCAACTATCGCGGTTCACGGCGTTGGCTCGCAGGGCGCATTCTTCGCTGCCTCGGCCGCGCGATGTATTTGGTTTTGGGGGCCTCTGGTGAGGTGCGTCGGCATCTCAATCAGCTGCGCCTCTGTCGTCGCCTGGGTTCTGCCGCTCCCCGTCTGCTTTCAGCGACGGAGCCGTCCGGTCAGCGCCTTGGGGACCCATCTACTGGCTCGCCTCATCCCCAGGTGTTACCGACGATGCCTTCCATTTTGCCTCATGGCGTCGCGCTGCAGCAGCCGCCGCCGGCGCCGCCCGCGGTGGACGCTTCGCTGCAGCCGCCTCGCGCCTCCCTGGGTCACGCGCCGCCGCTCGCTTCCCGTGACCAGCCGTCCTCCGCCATGGACCTCTTGCCCGCTCCGGACCAGATGTCGTCTTCGCCCGTCGGGTGCTCCGACCACATGGAGGTCGACCCTTCTGTCTCATTACGTGCGCATACACCTCATGTTGACGTGCACCCTGGACTAGGTTTGCAGGCGTTTCCTAGCTCCCCTCGGACCGAATGGCCGGGTGCGGGTGGCACAGCCTCGCCTGTTGTTAGGCTCCCCACCTCATCGCATACGTCAACATGGGGTCCTCCCCACGGCGGGCGGAAGCCTTATCTCACGACCGTTCGCCGATTTGCGGGGGAGGAATGTGGTGTCACCGCTAGACACCACACTTGCTAGGTGGTAACTTAAATCGGCCGCGGTCCTGTAGTACATGTCGGACCCGCGTGTCGCCACTATGTAATCGCAAACCTAGCGCCACCACATGGCAGGTCACAAGACACGGACTTGACCTCGCCCCAGTTGTACGGACGACATAGCTTGCGACTAGACCTACCAAGTATTCCTCTCAATTGCCGAGAGACAGATTAAATAGCCTTCAGCTAGTCCATCGCTACTACCTAGCAAGGCGCCATGTGTATCATTGCTAATTGCTTACTACTATGCAAGAGATGTATTTCAACAAGAACAAGACTACATTAAAGTTAAGTATATTAAAATCTCTCTTCTTTTCTTTATAGTTTTCATCCAGTCTCCTGTTTCAGAATTTACGCCCGTCTGCGTTAGTTTCGCGTGCACCTAGCCACTCATTGTGTCGAGTCCTTAGGGAATCGACACAACAGGAAGCAAATAAGGAAAGATTGGAGGCAAATAAGGAAAGATTGGAGGCAAATAAGGAAAGATTGGAGGCAATGGATAAGGGAAATACAGAGGCAATGGATAAGGGAAATACAGAGGCAATGAGGAAGCTATACACAGTTATCGATGAGCGTCTGTCTGCAGTTAATAATCGGTTAGATGAGGGGGTGAAGAATCTGGATGCGTTGAAGCAAGTATGTGATGCCTTGAAAGAAAAAGCCAATAATTTGGAGGTACGAATAAGTGCAATAGAGAGTGATATTACAGAACGTAGGGACATGTTGCCGGATGAGCGAATCAAATAGATAGTAGAGGACTTACTTGCAGATAAACAAGGGGCATTAGACAGCATGGAAGCTCAAGTCACCCGGCAGGAAGTGGCGCTAAATAAACACAGGGATGAAGTTGCGGAGGTAGTGGTCAGAATGAATACAATTAGCGCAGATGTAGAAAAGACCAGTATAAGAGGCGAAACAGGCTCTGACAGTACGCAGCAAGAGGTTTATGCCGACCAGGAGGAGATACAATCAATATTACAGTTTAAAGAGGCGCAACTAGAAACAAATAGGAAACATAGGGAAGAACTATCACAGTTGCAATTAGCGTGCAGAAGTGAAGGTGAAACACCACCAGGTAGACTGCAGAGGGAGAGTGAGATAAATTCAAAAAACGAAAATAGGCAGAAAGAGGAAGACGAACTCAGAGAGTTAGAAGAACGGTTGTGTTGGATAAAACAGGTGGCAAACCCAACTGGATATAGTCCAAGGTTGGAAAACATAAATGCGGAAGAAGAATGTAGAAGGCACTTCGTGTTGGTACAAACGTACACTTGTTTTCCGGACCCTGATAATTACCAACATCCATGCCTGTGGCTGTCTCAATTTCAAGATTCATTACCTTCATCGTGGGGACCGCTCCTCAAAATGAAGTTTGTGTGTAACCATTTGAGGGACGAGACTAGAGCGAAAATACAGGATTAAAGACTGTAGTAGCTACAAGATATTTTGTGACAAGTTTTTAAATGAATTCTGGTCGAAAAGTAAGGAGGACCAGGTTAAGCAGAGCATATTGATGATGCCAAATTTTAACGAAGGTGGTATAAGAAATCCAGTGTCGTGCTATCAGGAAATGCTCAGACGAAATAGGTATTTGGATGTGCCATACGAAACTGGGGAGCTCATTAGGATCTGTATAACGAAGTTGCCAGTGAGATTGCGCAGAGATTTAGTGATAGCAGGCAGAGGCTTAGACGATTCCGCGTCATTTCAGCACTTGTTACAGGAACTGGGTAACGAGAGCGACATTGTGGACGACGACACGACTCATAGGTCAGACAGAGTCGAGGATAGGAAGGGCAGAAACTATGAGAATGACAGGAGAGCATGGAATCAGAGGAATGACGGAAATGGAAGATGGCGAGAAATAGGGGGCAGAATTCATGGGGATATCGACCGGCAAACCGGGAAAATAGAAGATGGGACAGAGATGGAAGAAGAAGGGAAAATGAAAATGAGGGGCGAAGAGAGGATAGGCAGTCATTGGGTTCACGACAGGACAATCACTGTCACAATGACGGAGGGACAAGAAGGTGACTACATGATAGACGGGTACAAACCAGGACTATTAATGATGTAAATATTAGGTATATCGATTACGGAAAACTAAGGGAGAATTTGTTAGAGGAGGTAGGAGATGTGGGGAGTGAAGTCCACCGAATAATTAGCGTAGAAATAAGTAATATAATCGTATCTTGTGTCATCGACACAGGTAGTGTAATGAGTGTTTGAGGGAAGATGTGCATAAGTGTTGTAGTCTTACAAAACCATGGCCAACGTTGCCATTGCAAAGGACAACAGTGAGAGGGGCAGTTACAGGAAAGGGAATTGAGGTGAAGTTACAAGCGCAGGTAGACTTTGTGTGCCAGGCGAAGAGGTTTAGTACAGTGTTCATGATTGTGTCATCTCTAACTGTAGAAGGGGTATTAGGCGTTAATTTTTTGAACCAATATAAAGCAGTCGTTAACATGAGAAATGGTTCGATGGAGTTGAAACGAGATTCGGAGGAAATAACATTAAGATTCGACGATTGCTTATATGCTAAAGATAACGCACACGTAGCATTATGTCTGGCGGTAAAGTCCGGTAGACAGGCACAGAATACGGGGTTCGAACAAGAGAATAAGGAAATTCATAAATGTTTGGAGGAGGAGATCAGGGAGAAAATCTGGCATTTACGAGGGACCACGGTCTACGGAGAATTGCAGAAAATTTTATACGAGAATAGAAAGGTATTTAAACATGCTGCGGGTACAATAAGAAATTTTGTGTATTGATTCAAGGTCAAGCCTTATAAACAGTTTAGGGTCCAAGTGTACCCGATACCTGTTGTGTACAAAGAAAGAGTGGAAGCTGAGATCGAAAGCATGCTACAACAAGGGATTATCGAACCAGCATCCAGTCCGTACAACAGCCCTTTAGTTTGTGTTGAAAAAAAGGATGGGTCAATTAGATTAGTTTTGGACGCAAGAAGGATTAATAAGGTAATAGAGCCACAGACAGATCGGCGGCTGACACTTGACGAATTGCTACAAAAGTTTCACGGAATCAGAGTTCTCAGCTCAGTTGATTTGAGAATGAGTTTCTGGCAGGTGGAGTTAGATAGGGGGTGGAGAAAATACACTGCTTTCTTGTGCTACGGGAAATCGTATCAATTCCGGAAACTACCATTTGGGTTAAATGTATCATCCGCGGCATTTATCAGAGCGCTAAATACTGTCATTCCTAATTAAATAAAAGATAAGGTAACACAGTACGTGGATGATGTCCTGATAGCCGAAAGAAACTGGGAAGACCACAATAGAACGTTAAGCATATTGCTCGGTGCATTGGAGAGACATGGGGTAACCGTGAATTTGGGAAAGTCAGAATTTGGACGAAAAGAAATCGAGTTTCTAGGTCACATTGTGACACCAGAGGGAATAAGACCAAATCCAGACAAACTCGAAGCAATCAGAGATTTTCCGGTGCCAAGAACAAAACGTCAGCTATGGGGTTATTTAGGATTAATCAATTTTTACAGGAGGTTTATTAAGATTGGGGGTGCAGCGACACCCAGACTATGTCAGCTGACTGGAAAGAAAACGGTATGGAATTGGGACCCTGTCGTGCAGGAAGAGTATGAGGCGTTAAAGAAGGCACTGTTATCGGCACCCCTTCTCGGGCATCCAGACCTAGGGAAAGAGTTTTGTATGGCCACGGACAGTTCCCGTAGTGGACTTGGGGTAACATTGTTCCAAGAGCAAGAGCAAGGAGGAGAAGTAATACAACAACCTATTGCATTTGCGAGCCGAGTGCTTAGCAAAGCTGAGAGAAATTACACGGTAACTGAGCTTGAAGCTTTGGCAATAGTATGGGGTTTTAGTAAGTTTAGATACTATTTGTATGGGAGGCATACTAAAATCTATACTGACCACAAGTCACTACAGTTTCTGATGTCGGCCAAACTTAACCATAGACGACTCGCTAGGTGGGCACTCTATTTACAGGAGTTTCAGTTTACGGTCATGTATATTCCTGGGCCACAGAATATAGTGGCAGATGCGTTGTCAAGGAACCCAGTAGGTCATGGTCAATGCTTTGATGAGGAGGTAAACGAGAACAGATATGATATATTGTATATGCAGGGCGTGCCGTTCGAGAAATACATAGGGGCGGTACTCACAAACATCGCGAAAGAGCAGGATAAAGACGCGTCATGGAGAATGGTGAAGGACAGAGTTAGAGCGAACTTAGATGCCAATATAGCGCGCTTTTATACAATTCGGAACGGAGTCCTTTTCTACCGTAGAAATCCGAACACACAGGACTGGGTATTGTGTATACCAAATGAAATAGTCAACAAGCTGATCTGGTACACGCACCTAAGTTACGGGCATTACGGGGCAAGGAAATGCTGTAAGAAGTTAAGGGAATCAGTTTATTTCATTAGTACGGAGAGGAGGATCAAGAACGTGCTTGGTAGTTGCAAATTGTGCCAGAAGGCAAAATCGTTAACTATCTCATGCAAAGCACCGCTTTTTCCGATAGTGCCAGGTAGATTGAGGGAATTCGGAGCAACAGATTTGTTTGGCCCGCTAACTAAGTCAGTGCAGGGATATAGATATGTTTTAGTAGCAGTGGAATTGGTGTCAAAGTATGTGACTTTTACCACATTGAAACGTGCGACGGGAAGGACAGTAGCAGCAGCGATCGTTAAAAACTTTTTGCGAGATGTAGGAACTGTAGAAAAGTTCATAGCTGACAATGGACCACAATATAGATCCAGACAATGGCTAACCACACTGAAGAGAAGAAGGATAAAACCGGTGTTCATATCCCGATACCATGCTGCAAGTAACCCCAGTGAAAGAGTGGTAAAAGAACTGGGAAAGTTGTGTAAGATCTATTGCCACAAGTATTGGAGTATTTTTCTCAAAGATTTTCAGGACATCCTCAATGAGCTACCACATGGAGCAACTGATTTATCACCAATTGCGGTACTAAAGAATGAACCACCATCAGATCGAGTCAGGGAGCTGGTAGATTTTCCGCGATCAGGAAAGCAGAGGCACACAGAAATTGTCAAGGTTGCGATAGAGCGTATTAAGAAATCAGCTAAGGATAGGCAGGAGAAGCAGAAAGGAAAGATCCGTAAGATCTAATTGGCAGTAGGAGACAAGGTTCTAATTAAAACTCATCGATTATCAAAGAAGCACAGATTCCTAACTAGCAAATTCTTTACAGAGTATGGTGGACAATTCAGAGTGAGGCGAATTGTCCATGAAAATGCTGTACTTATTGAGACGATCAAAGGAAAACAATCTCGTGGGCTTCATCACATTTCTAACATCAAATTATGGAAAAGTTAAGGATAGATCGAAAGTAGGCAATTTATGGTAGACTGTCAGAGTATTTATTTTTTGGTGTGTAACGTTGTGCAGGGCCAAATCGAACTTAAGAATTTTCAGGTGGGATGTCAGGAAGTATGACGGAATAGACTGGTCGAATGAGTCATGAAGAGGAGTCGACAGAGTGGTGTATGTACGTATTTTTTGTCATATGAATAAGGATCAAGCAGAAACGACGTGATGATTAATGAGTGGATAAAGATGGTAGATAGAGAGAGAAGCGACGTAATAAATAGTAGTTGATAAAGGTGATATTTAAGGAGAGAAGCGACGTGAAGCAGTGTGATTAATAAAGAGAGATTCGACGTGATGAAACAGTGGTAAATAAAGGTGCGTAGAATTAATAATGTGGAGATGTCTTAGATGTATGTTACAGAGAGGCCTGTGTATGCTGCAATCGAGATTGATGCGAATGGCGAAGGAAGACCAGGAAATGATGGAGTAATGGACGGACGGAGAGCCGAAATACGAATGAAGAGATGAGGACAACTGCACAACGTGAAAGGACATAAAGGGAGTATGAGATCCAGATGGTGAACGTTGTGGAATACTGACGTAAGATGTAATATAAGTGTAAATCTAATTCTTACCATAACATTTGCAATATGAAAAAAAAATACTTTTGTTGTTGTTGTTATTGTTGAAGCCTTGTACCAGTATAACTAATCAAAACGGTACCAAGAATGTGTACAGTTATTTTGCAGGATGAATAATTTGTGTATTTTTTGTTCTTAGATGAAATGTCGCAATTCTAAAGTGATATTTAGCAGGATGAATAGTCGGTAAAGTGAATGCGGAGGTAAGCCGATGGAGAGAGGTGCCAGAGTGAAAAGACGAATTCGGAGACTGGAATGCTATCTCCGAAACAGCTTCATGTGTTATGTGGTTGAGTATAAGGGAGCAAAGGTGAGTGTGGTGGTGTTAAGGTTAGCTGACTTCTAGACCTACTCTGTTAGTGTATTAATGGATTGAATGAGAAGGAAACTGTGATGTCTGGTGAGTGAGAGTCGTAGAGTAGTGTGATCCTGTAAAGGGGATGCTACCGATTCATAACTAAAACATTATTGTTTGATTTGGATGAACCTCGATGGCAGGTGAAGTGTCGGCAGAAGTGCCAACACCGTGTTGTTTGACGAAGCCGAAATGCACGCTATAAACTCACGCAGGCTGGCGTGAGGTCTGAAACAGGATATGTAATGAATGCTATAAAGAAAAGTACGTAGCTTCTGGAATACTTAACTTTAATCCATAATTGGTGAACATTGGTCTTGTTACTGTACATGCTTCATTAGATACATAGCAAAGGAGAAATGGCGCCTTGCTAGGTCGTAGCAATTGACTTAGCTGAAGGCTATGCTAACTATCGTCTCGGCAAATGAGAGCGTAATTCTCAGTGAACCTTTCCTAGCAACGTCGGCTGTACAACTGGGGCGAGTGCTAGTAAGTCTCTCTAGACCTACCGTGTGGCGGCGCTCGGTCTGCAATTACTGACAGTGGCGACACGCGGGTCCGACGTATGCTAATGGACCGCGGCCGATTTAAAAGCTACCACCTAGCAAGTGTGGTGTCTGGCGGTGACACCACAGCAGGTCAGGATCTGACATCATGTGGATGGTACATACATGTCCTAGAAATGTTGTTATATATAATAAAAAGGTAAAATATATAAAAAGATACTAATTTCAGTCTGTCTCAAGCACAAAGGTGCATTGTACGTTGTAGATTTAGAGTCATCAGTTTCTAAAATGTTTATTGTGTTAGGATGTTAAAGTAGTTTATTATTTAACAACATGTGGTAGGTAATTGTGAGCTGTGTAGATTATTTCTTATTTTTTTTGTTAGAACACTTTCAAGGGGTATTAATTTCAGTCTGTCACAAGCACAAAGGTTCATTGTATATTGTAGTTTTAGAATCAACAGTTTCTAACATTTTCACTGTGATAGGATGTTAGAGTAGTCTACTATTTGATATTGTAATTATAAGCTGCACAGATTGTTTCTTATTCTTTTTTTTTTTTTTTTTTTTTTGACATGTTCATGTTTTGGATGAGGGACGACAGGTACAATCAATAGCACAAGTGTGGGCTGTATATAGAAAAGAGATAAATGTTGATGTTGTATGTGTAGAAAACTAGGGTGTATGATTTTATGTTTTTTAGAACAAAGATTCTTTTATTACCAATGTATCTAATAGAGCATACATGTAATCAATGAGTATTTAAATACTGTAAGAACATCCTTTTGTCTGTAATGTTGCGAGATGCAGGGAAGGGTCTGACTGATTGGGTGTCATAGCGCTGAGGGGCTACACAGAACGCGACCGTACCACGTAAGCCAAGCTGACATCGCCATGGGAGAGGCAACAAAGCCAGTGCACTCCCCACTCCACTGCCGGTCGAGGTACACTCCACGCACCCACTACAGCAGGTCAACGGCCTGGGACGACACGCACGTACCACTGGCTGCCATTCATAAGTTCTGCCCGCCACCCTTACGACTGGAGACAGTGTCCCGCAGAGGCAACAGCGGGTGGTTTCTTCTGCTCAACGGCGGAGCGACGGCAGAATGAGCGACGCGCGGCAGAGTCCGGCGGGCATTTTTTACCAGCAACTATTAACTAGTACGGGACTGTGGAGCCGTGAAACAAGATGACTGCTCATATGTCTCCATAAGGTGGAAAGTGAAGGACTGGTGTTTCCACGTTGTGAGTGGTGGAAAAGATTTTGTCTTTAGCAGACAGGACGATTGTTTTGTTTTGTCTTGACCACTGAACGGTGGGATCCATAAACTTTTGGCAGTGACTTGTTAAGTGTGCTTTGTGAATTGCATGTGGGACGCTTGGTATACTTAAAGAGGACAGTTGTCGTTTGGTGACTAATTATTGTATGAACGCATTTGTAGTATGAATGCAATTTGTATTTGCATTTGTAGTAGGAGACATTTCTTTAATTGGTGCAGGAATTACACCATGAACTGAAAGGACAGAACCGTGGGTAATAGTAGTTGTAGGGCCATTTCTGGACGACCAGATTCGTGTGGATCGTAGTCTGAGAGTGACTATGACATTTGTGTTTAATGTGTTCAAAATGCTGATTTGAGTGACTTAAAGACTTTCGTCCGGGTAACCATGGGAGAGCTTTGACACCGAGACAGTGTTTCTAGGGAACCTGTCAGCAACTTTTTTGACCCCAAGAAAATCACAGAATGAAATGATTCCATGTGACTCGCGAGATAGGGAATAATGTATTTGTCCTTGTAATTGTGTAAATTTTTTGATGTGTTTCATTCCAGAAGGGACAGCAAGTGTAATTGTATTTCATTAACATTTGTGTTTAGAATAGTAAATGTTTTTCTTTTTGTTTGTTCTGGGTTACCAGCTCACGTAGCATGTTTATTAGAATATTTGGTACAATGATGCTTTAATTATTAGCCAGTGGCGAAATACTAACGTAGCAGCTCTTGTTGCATTGGTCAGTAAGGTTGTCACAAGGGACAAGAGTTTGCATTGCACAACAAATATCGGAATTAACTGATGCATTTTGATGTCGTGGACAGTAATGATTTTGTTGGTGTGTTGACTGAAGCCACTTATTTTCATTATCACAGTGGTGATATTTCACATTAAAGTGTAACGAAGGCTAGCCGAAATGCAAGTTCTTGTCATCTAAATGTGTGACAACAGAGAAATGAGCAGTAGAGTAAGATACGAGAGCTACTGGTGGATTCAACCACTTATTGCTAACTATTTATTGTGTGTATTGATCAAAGTTGATGGACTGACTGGCTCAGCAGCAGGTATTTGTACTGGTGGACAAGGATAAGGTTAAACTCATAGTCGAGTAGTGGTGGCAATTGCTTAAGTGATGATAGTTAATGAGGTATGACATGATGTCTTAGATGAACTATATTACGTAACCAGTATGTAACTTGTGGTATACATAATTGTTTTTCTTCTTAGTTTTATTCCTCTGTACGTTTGATCTATATTTTAGAGTAATGGTATGGAGCCTGACATTATACATGGAAGTAGTGTACACAATTTTTTTCTTTTGTTGATTTGAATTACTCCTAAAAATAACGGAGATCCCGGTAACTAAGCAAATTTTTATCTCAACATTATTTTTTATTTGTATGATGTAATGTTTTATTTGTCATGTGGATTGTTGTAAATTTGTATGTGTACGTTACTCCAGATTGTGGAGAGTACAATAATGCAACAACTATGTCAATAATTTGGTAAAGTAACAGCATTTGATCGTCTATTTGAGGTCACCAGGGGCTAAGGTCTCCTCCTGGTTATTTTGACGACTTGCTATGTTTGTTCTAATACAGCTTTCTTAAAAAAAAAAAAGTTCGGAACTACCCTCGCATTGCAAGGATAGTACTGTGCCATTTTTTTCTGCATGGGTAGCCGGCGGTGAAAGGGTACAGTACCGCCCGACATTGAAAATAGGTACAACACACTTCATTATTTTTGTCAGAACAACACATTTTTTTGTAAAATAACTCAATTTCAATTAATACAGCGAAGCCGGATACCAGTGTGGGAAAGAATGACAATTTATTTATTTAATTGATCACATGTGCACTCCCACAAAATAAATCCCTACATCCAGTTTGGTGAGATCTGTGAAATGAATGAATGTATGATCGTCTGCTAACCACAGATAGTGAATGTGAATATATGATCATCTTTGAGACGATCCTTTGGCCACCTTTGGTGGGACTAAAGAGATGAAATTTACCTGAGCTTTGAGCGCCTGAAATGTGGCTGACCAATACGGTAGCAAGGTGCTCCCCCACTTCGGGAGAGGTGCGAGAGAACCTGAAGAATGGCCATGTTTCAGCACTCTGCCGCTGGATCTTGTGCTGTTAAGACCTGTCTTAGTTGTGCTCCATAAAGACAAAAGAGTGGAGACATGGTATGCATGTGGAACATTTAAGAGTAGTTTGAAATAATAATTTCTCTATTTCAGGAACTTTTGTGGGGAGAATTAAATGTCAGGCAGGTAATATTAATGGGATCGTAGTAATCTTAGGAAGTGACCAATGGTCACAATAAAACCACGTGTAGCAATAAGTTGAAATTCTTCCGTGTGCTTAAGTTAAGCTGAATTACTAGCGTCTGTACTATAAGTTGAAATATTTAAGAAATAGCGTGTGCAGGACTTGAAATTAGAGGCGAGTACTTCCACGTGGTGAGTACTGTGTGAGTCTCAATCTGTGTATGAGACAAAGGATAAAGAGAAGTACTCATCTATGGTATCAGTTGAGGACTCGTGTGTGTGATGAATATGTTCTTAATATTACTTTGTGAGATATGTTTCCGTGTGACGCTTGATTCAAACTATAACACTCTGAGAGAGAAACAAGGTGAGTCAGCCGTCTATCCAGCACCGACACTTGGCTTGCATTGCACAGGAAGACGTGCATATATCCCCAGAGTTCATAGTAGGAAAGTAGAATTACGAAGTGGGGCAGTGTCGTGTGAAACTGGGATAAATATTAATTGAAGTGGGAAAGCTGAAAGTGATAATGTTGTGACTATTCCCTGTGTAGTATTTCATGTTGTAGTGTGGTGTATGTCATGCAATTTAAGTATGTGTGGTTTGCATGGGAGAGTAGCAAGGTAGTTTCAGAGGTAGTGGGTTATGCATGTTCCTTTTGCACTGCTCGGTCTGGAGGAAAGTTTCGTGATGATGATTGTGAGAGTCGAAGTGTGAGAAATAATAAAAGATCCACCATCCTATCCAGAAAGTGTACTGTAGCGTTAAATAATTACGAGACCATAAGATAGAGATTCACCAATGTAAAGCCATGCCCACTGGGCGGAATTTCACATGTGTTATTGTTGTAGGTTATAGAATTTGTGTGTTTAGGTTATAGAATTTATCGGAATAAATAAGATAGTAAAAAGAAAAAGATTGGTGGCCTTTTCCTTCGAATTGTATGTTGTCTTGATATGCAGAATTTATAATGTGTGCACCACTCATATTCAGTGCGATGGCCACGTGTTGATAAAAGCCGTTAAATAAAAAAAAAAAGGAAAATGTGGTATTGCCAGTGCGTAGTGAACAGTCAGAGTTCTGTAAATTACTGATAGTCAGATGTGCGTTTCCGTTGCGTATTATTCATACAGGGGGATAATTTGTAACTTAATTGTGAGTACGAGAGTTCATGTTACTCGATAAATAAGAATGAATCCACTCGCTTGGCAGACCACTCATCTTGCAGGCCTGACTACTTGATGCCACAGTATGAGCAAGGCATGTGGGTGCCTCTCACCTGCACTGCAGTAGTACTATATCAAAATAGGTACAAGAATAACATTACCCAATGAAAATTTTCCTCATTTCTGCAGGGCAAACACCGTAATCATAAATCGAAGCTTAAGGCACATACACACACAAAACAGTGCCATAGTTCAGCCAAATGTTGCAAGACATGATACCACAGACTGTACAGCAGTGTCTCGATCTCCTCTTGAAATAATGAAAACTACTGGGGATACTGGTACTTTGCATTAGATGCACTGATACTTTTTCTTAAAACCTATGAAATAACACTGCATGTGCGACTCAATCATAATTTGGTAATACTCTTTAACATACGGATGCCAGTGGATCGCTAAAACATATTCACAGCACCTGTATATGTGATATAAATGCACACAGCACAAGAATTAAGAGCACGCTGCTCGTCATGGCAGTGGTTTATTTGGTGTATTCAGAGCAGGTATTTGCGTAAAATATCAGCTGCAGGTATAGAAAATTACAGAAAATAGCCAGCATTTCGCTGGTATGAAACTTAAAGGCAGGCATTAATTATGGTAATATTGGCAAGTATTTTTAGGTGGAATAGAACCCCAGTCTTACATGCACGCCCACACATGCACTCGCGCGAGCGTACGTGCGCGCGCACACGCACACACACACATACACACACACACACACAACACAATTCATCTATGGGTCTAACACTTTTAGATATTTTATCACGATATCAAACACTGTAATGTCAAAGCATCTTACGTTAATATTTGTCTCTACTTTGCGGAAAGTTCCATGAAGTCATTAATTTATACTGTCAAAGTGTATTAATATTTGTAGGCATTTTTGACAATGCTGATAATTATCTTCTCACTGCAGCATATGACAAAGCTCACATAACTGGTGTAATTTAGTATCGATATAGTCATAAAATGTCATATATCTTTGTACAGTAATGAATTCTCGCTGAAGTTATGTGGACTATCTCTTCAGGATTAAGTTACCTGAAGATGACCTAAAAATCTGAAAGTCAGTTCATAACTAACTAGTAAACAAATATTATTGTAGAACGTTAATACTGTGTATTCAAGTTATGGGACAAAAATTAATTTGTTATAACGAATATCCGCACCCTGATGCTATCACTACAGAGCACAGAGCTATAATGGAGAGAAAATTGTCCGAAAGCAGTGAGGCACCCATGCAATTCGCTGAGAGCGTGGTAACTTTGGTATAGAACAAATTGGGGATGGGGAGTGGAGATCACTGACGTTGAATATGACAAACAAAATTGCCTCAGCACCATAAATGCTGACATTGGAATGTGATGATGGTGCTACTCCTGGAACGTTGACGTCAAGAAAGTGCTGACAACAGTGCAATCTGTGGCATGCTGATACCAAAAAGTGTTGATGTCAGTAACGTTTCTCCCGGTATCCACTCTGTCTTACTGACGTCATGAAAAGGAAGAAGTGGTAGGGAAGCAAGAGAGACAGTGCTGTCGCCTATCGCCATTCTCATGTAATTTTACATTAATGAGGAAGTTATAATGGAAACAAATGCCAAATTTGTAAAAAGAAATAAAGTTTAGGGGACTTAATAAAAACTTTGAGGTTTACTGATGACATTGTAATTCTGCAAGAGACAGCAAAGTTCTTGGAAGAGCAGATGAACGAAACTGGCCGGAGTTTGAAAACAAGGATAATGGAATGTCGTCGGAAAAAAATGGCTCCGAGCACTATGGGACTTAACTTCTGGGGTCATCAGTGCCCTAGAACTTAGAACTACTTAAATCTAACTAACTTAAGGACATCACACACATCTATGCCCGAGGCAGGATTCGAACCTGTAACCGTAGCGATCGCGCGGTTCCAGACTGTAGCGCCTAGAACCGCTCGGCCACCGCTGCCGGCAATGTAGTCGAATTAGATTAAGAAATGAGACAGTAAAAGTAGTACATGAGCTTTGCTATTTGTGCAGTAAAACAAGTGATGATGGTGGAAGTAGATAGGATATAAAATGTAGACTAGCAATGGCAAGAAATGTGTTTCTGAAGAAGAGCATTTTGTTAATATCGAATATAAATGGAAGTGTTAGGAAGTCTTTCTTGAAGATATTCGTCTTGAGTGCAGCCTTGTACAGAAGTGAAGTTCAAACAACAAAAGAATAGCAACCATTGAAATATGGTGCTACAGAAGAATGCTGAAGATTATAGGGGTAGATCTCTTACCTAATGAGGAAGTACTGGTCAAAACTGGAGAAAAAAGTTTGTGACGTAACTTCACTAAAGAAAGATATCAGTTGAAAGGATACTTTCTCAGACATCAAAGAAATATCAGTTTAGTATTTGAGGGAATATGGGGAATATAGCAAGCAGGTTCAATGGATGTAGGTTGCAGCAGATCCAGAGGTGAAGAGGGCTGCACAGAATTGAGTAGCAGGGAGACATGCATCAAACCAATCTTTGTACTGGAGACCACAACAACAACAAGAACCCACACAACTTTCATACAGATCCACAAAATTTTCATGACATCCTAAAGTGTCAAAACACATAGAGTCAAAGTTTGATATTTTTATAAATTTTTCAGAGAATTCAAGCTGCGATTGCAGCTATAAGCTTTTCTCGACGGTGAGCTTGTTTAAATAGCTCACGGAAACTACAAAAGTGGGAGTCGTTCCTACTGTTGCCACGAACTCATTCTAGAACAACAAAAGCGTAGCTACTTGCTTGTTCTTTCCAAATTTAAATCAGCTGTGGGCAGTTCTCTAACCAAATTTGATAACAAAGTAAATTGATTTGCACTGCGGTATTTAAAGACCATTTTTTGTACTACAAAGCATTAAACCCATGAAGTGCCATGATATTCATTTGGGGATTTGTCTTTGAAACGGATATTTGGTCATTATAATAATGCTGGCAGCGAATGCTACTATTTCCCATTGTTGTCCAGATCTTTGTCGAGCGCTTGCATTGAAGTTTCATCAGTTGTTAGATGAATTAGTTGTACACTTTTATTTCTGCGAACAAGCTACATTTTTCAGCGTTACAAGAGTTGCACATTTTCAAAACAGCTTAAGGTATATAATTACGTCAATAACTTCCGATATCTGTGTACAAGCATGTTCTTATATCGTTTGAGAAGATATTTATAGATCATTTAGTTCAAAGACCTATTTTATTTCTGTATGACACCTGTCTGCTCATCGATCCCCATTTGCGTCTCATGGCAGTTTCCACGTAAAACTTTTTTTTTTCTTTTATTTCCTCCTCAAGCACAATGGGTCACTATGAAGCACTTTCTATGAGGGTAATTGAAGAAATTTTAAATGACCCGAATTTCATGGCTTTCTTGGTGATTATGGTGACGTGAATGAGACCATTGACATTGTCGAGCTCCCTGCAGATCGTGTAGATGAGATGTGAGACTGTGAAGAGATCGTCGAAAATATATTTGAAAATACTTTTCTATCTGATGTGCCAGGTTCCTTTGACATTCCTGTCAAGGAGAAAAGGAAAATGAGGAACATGCAGTCCAACGAAAGAAGAAAGTACAAGCTATTATCACTCCTAACTGAACAACAGAAGATGCAACCTACTCTAGAACATGTCCTGATACAGTAGAAATTGAACAGCAAAAATCCAATTTGGTAGGAGCACTAAAAAGAAAAACTTCTGTTGAGTGCTTTGACGAATTTTTTGATGAATAGGTGTTGAACTTGGTTGTCAGTGAAAGTGCCCTAAAACAGTTTATTCGCGGGAAACCTGTGAGATCTGGTTTCAAACAATGGGCCACGTGCTGTTCTCAAAGCGGTTTCTGTTACCATATGTCAGTCTTTGAAGGAAAATCGAAGGAAACAGGTGATGTTTCAGTTCTGGGGCTTGGCAGATCAGTTGTGTCGGATGTGATTTCTTTTCTGCAGACTCCTGAACTTCACAAAATATATTTTGATAACTTTTTCACGAGGGCCCTTTGAGGAAAGATCTCTGAAAAAAGAGAGTAACGGGTACTGGAACCACTCATATGAACCGATGAATAACGGTTCAATAGAATCCGAGAACAGCATGAAGAAGAAACGAAGAGGAACGTATGGCTATAGATTTGACGAGAGTATGGAGATAGTGGCAGTAATGTGGAAGGATAACAGTTATGTAAAGCTCTCATCAAACCATGAGACAGTATATCCAGTAAGCGAAGTAAAGGGATGGAGCAAAGCTGAGAACAAAGAAGTGAAAGTTCCATAGCCAAGAATGATTTCGGAATATAACAATCATATGGGAGATGAGGGCAAACTGGACTGGAATGCGCAGAAATATCGTATGAGAATTCGAGGTAAGAAATGGTACTTCCCATTGTTCACCAATGCATTAGATGTAGCGTTGGTCAAGGGGCAAGTCATCTACAGCCTCTCGAATGAAAATATTTCATTGTTTCCATTTCGGAGGATGGTGGCAAGGGCATATCTTGTTATACCATCTACTGCTTCTGATCCGAAAAGGGCAGGACGTCCATCATACCCGAAATCATCCCTTTCATGTATTCAATTGAGCTCAGGACTTCAGGAATCGGACAGGTGATTTAACGCACAGCACTGGGGAGACAAAGAAAATGTGCAATTTGCAAGAAAAATGTGAGGAAACAGTGTTCTGTGAGCAATGTGGGACTCCATTTTGATTGTTTTGTTGTTTGGCAAAAAACAAAATGAAGAAAATGTAAAAAAGCTGTGGTATGTGCCATGATCCCCATTTGGGGATCGATTATGTTGTGTTGTTGTGGTCTTCAGTCCTGAGACTGGTTTGATGGAGCTCTCCATGCTACTCTATCCTGTGCAAGCTCCTTCATCTCCCAGTACCTACTGTAGCCTACATCCTTCTGAATCTGCTTAGTGTATTCATCTCTTGGTCACCCTCTACGATTTTTACCCTCCACGCTGCCCTCCAGTACTAAATTGGTGATCCCTTGATCCCTCAGAACATGTCCTACCAACCGATCCCTTCTTCTGTTCAAGTTGTGCTACAAACTCCTCTTCTCCCCAATTCTATTCAATACCTCCTCCTTAGTTATGTGATCTACCCATCTAATCTTCAGCATTCTTCGGTAACGCCACATTTCGAAAGCTTCCATTATCTTCTTGTCTAAACTATTTATCGTCCATGTTTCACTTCCATACATGGCTACACTCCATACAAATACTTGCAGAAACGACTTCCTGACATTTAAATGTATACTCGATGTTAACAAATTTCTCTTCTTCAGAAACGCTTTCCTTGCCATTGCCAGTCTACATTTTATATCCCCCCTATTTCGACCATCATCAGTTATTTGGCTCCCCAAATAGCAAAACTCCTTTACTACTTTAAGTGTCTCATTTCCTAATCAAATTTCCGCAGCATCACCCGACTTAATTTGACTACATTCCATTATCTTCGTTTTGCTTTTGTTGATGTTCATCTTATACCCTCCTTTCAAGACACTGTCCATTCTGTTCGACTGCTCTTCCAAGTCCTTTGCTGTCTCTGACAGAATTACAATGTCATCGGCGAACCTCAAAGTTTTTATTTCTTCTCCATGGATTTTAATAGTTACTCCGAACTTTTATTTCGTTTCCTATACTGCTTGTTCAGTATACAGATTGAACAGCATCGGGGGGGAGGCTACAACCCTGTCTCACTCCCTTCCCAACCGTTGCTTCCCTTTCATGTCCCTCGACTCTTATAACTGCCAATAAATTGTAAATAGCCTTTCGCTCCTTGTATTTTACCCCTGCCACATTCAGAATTTGAAAGAGAGTATTTCAGTCAACACTGTCAAAAGCTTTCTCTAAGTCTACAAATGCTAGGAACGTAGGTTTGCCTTTGCTTAATCTAGCTTCTAAGATAAGTTGTAGGGTCAGTATTGCCTCACGTGTTCCAACATTTCTACGGAATCCAAACTGATATTCCCCGAGGTCGGCATTTACCAGGTTTCCCATTCGTCTGTAAAGAATTCGCGTTAGTATTATGCAGCTGTGACTTATTAAACTGAAAGTTCGATATAAGATAAATTATTTATTTCAAGGTTATTGCATTTTTTATTTTTTATTCCTTTTCCTCGTCTCTGTGTCTATCAGGCAACACAGAAATAAATGTAGAGCGAAGAAAAAAATTTGGTACTTAATGGGATAGTGAATTTCATAAATTACATGAATTTCAAGTAAACATTACAAAGAAGTTTTTTTTGTGAAAGCAATCACGTGAGAAACAAATGACACCATAAGAACACAGGTATTTCAGTTGCAAGAAACGCGGTAAAGAAAACTGATCCACACCTTGTAAACTCCCCCTCACTTATCGACCTTAATGACAGTGAAAAATTAAACCGCGTGTACCTAATGGAAATTTGGGAAAAGCAATCGTCACCGAAGTTAATTTGTCGGTAAAGAGGGAGGAAAGGGTTACATCTAAATGAAAGGAAAAATGCAAATGAAACTGGTGGAAATTAATTTTGAAAAGGGGTAAAGTTAATAAAGAAAGTAAATGTGCTGCCGTTACGTTAACAGTTAACTATCGGTAATTAGATATTTGAGATTTGGGGGAAATTACGGTCGCCAGTCCTACGGACAATTACTATAGTAACTGAAAAAGAAAGGTTATTACACATATAATTAGCACTAGAAGCGTGGCAACTGAAGGTTGACACGTGTAGTGTGAAAACTGAAAGTTTGCCAGAAGTAATAAATTTCGCTACACTCTGACTTAATTTAAGAAAAGAATTAATAAAACCGGAAAATTGAAAGTTAATTTAGTGACTAAAATTAATAGTGAACTTTGTTTCTGAAGCACTACGAAATTCAGTAAAATAAGGTTAGTTTTGGGCTACCTCAACAATCATTTCAAAAGCTACTTGAATCTACGCAATTTAGAAATAAGAGATTTAACTTTGAACTTGAATTAAATGATTCTGAACAATTAACAATAGTAAAATTTAGTACGTACCAAGCTGAGCTGCAGTCACAGGTAAGCTAAAATATGGTAACAAAACTCGCATTCTTAATTTGTGCTTGTGTAATCTAAATATCGTAGCCAGCTATGAATACCTTAACTGATCTTTGAAATTAAAACAGTGAAATCGAATGATATTACTTTAATGCTGGCGTTTGAATTTCAACGACACTCGGGTTCATTCCGGAAAAGGAAGGGACCATGCTTGGTAATGCAATTGGGACAATGAGCAACAAAGGTTCATGCTAAGTTGCTGTAATTTTGTGATGCAACAGTTTAAAAAAGCTGAGGTCTGCCATACAGTTCTAAAACTTTACGTGCTTTTAGTCTTCCTTGATGGTTGATTGAAGGTTTGCAGTCGTCGATCGAGGAGGTGGCGACAGTCACTCATTGTCGGCCGTCGCTGTTGCAGAAGCTGTATGTTGGCGCGCCTCCTTCTCGACACGGTCACCAGGCGAAACGGGCTCTTGATGTGCGCCAGCTAATGCTTCCCGTCCGCGACACCGTGTCAGAAACTATCATAGCAAGTCGAGCGCAATTACATGCTGCCATACCCTGAAAGCGCGGCAACTCGCGGGAGCGTCACCCAACTCACCTGCTCCACTGCACTACTCCCAGCCAGACCCTCTCTGCCCGCGCTCCACGCGACAGAGTTAACACTACAAAAGATCCTAAACACTTTCGTTCTCCACACGACCTATCGATGTATTCGTTCGATAGTATAGTTTTCCCTAGGCCAGACCCAGCGTATAAATACAAATAATATTCACAAAACAAACCAATTATACATCGACATAAATGCTTATATATACAAATAGTAAAACAATTACAATATACAAAGACACAAAAACGTCATATCTTCAGGTAACAAAATAAGGAAAAAAATTTATAGTACAATGGATGGAGATAGGAGGATATGCATTTACGGCGTTACACGTGCCCCACATTGTCTGAGGATGTTCGTGTAACCTAAACGGACTCAGAAAATGTCCCAAAAAAGAAACAGCGGACATGCATATGCTCAAAATATCAACAAAATTTAGCATTCGTCTAATTAACCATAAATCAATTTTTAGACCATAATAATTGAGTGGAGACACTCCTAATCATATTCCACTCTGTCATCTTACACAAAAGAAAACAGGTTGACAACATATTAAAATTAATAGAAAACATAGAAAATGGTTTAGCTATGCAAAAAATTAAAATTCCTAACAGTATCAAGAAATGGAATACTATTTACAAAATTAACCAGAGTACATGGTGATAAAAAAACAGGTATATCAAAATACGCAAATTAATAATTAATTACATAGAATACACATTTTTATGAAACCTTTTCATAATTAATATTCTTGACATGAGAGTCCACTTAACGCTAAACAAGAAAATAATATTCAGCAGATCGAAAAAAACATAAATATTGACAGCAGAATTCTTTCACATCAGCTGTCGGGGAAGGAAAACTATTCCGCCTTTCGTACTTGCAAGTACAAAGAATGCCGACAGTGGCACAAGAGCCGACAGCGACTCCGCCTCGACAGTATTGTTGCACCCCCTGTGCGGCACGCTTGATCTCACTCGTCCTTGTAACGGCATTTCCAGAACGTCCGTTTCACTGAATTCTTTCGGAAAAACTCACTCCCGAGTAATCTCAAGGAGTCCATTAACACTATCACAGTGGATAACTCAACACTGTCCATCATCACACACATGTACTAGCCTGAAACTTAAAACAGGGTCTAAGTACATCGGCAATGACTAGTAAAACACATATTCATGAAATCTTACAGCTAGTTACAAAATCATATTTACATTGCTTAATCTACTGTGACTCAGCTGAAAACTTAAACTAGCAGCTTGGATTTTTCAATTGATAAATAATCACTCTCTCTTAAATCATTTAGTAAAAATTAATTACTTATTATTTACAACTTCTTTAATGTCCTCTTGATCAGGCAAAAGCATGGCAATCTAGCAAATCGTTAAATTTTACACTCTATATTTACATACTGTACAAATTACCCACTCTGTGGTATTAATCAATCCTTGGTTGGTACAATTTCAAGTCTACAACGTTCCGTATACCTAATAGCTTTCCTGAGCTTGGATACTCTAAGCAATAAGCATTTGTGTGAGGTATACCAATGACTTTATATGGTCCATTATAAACAAACTTAAATTTAGAGATTTCATTGTCCATCTCGCTCGATTTCTCATGAGCTTTTACAAGTACTAAGTCTCCGATTGCAAACTTAGCAAAACGCGCTTTGGCGTCATGACGACGTATGCGAGCATCGGCTTTTAGCTTCGTTATTTCTCGCAAACGATCTTTTATCACACCAATACTAATGTCAATCCGTGGAGGGAATTTGATTATCTCTTCCACTAAACTTTTACTTCTGTCATCTAACAGGATTTCCTCTGGAGAAAATCCCGTAGATTCATGTCTCAAGGTGTTCATAATTCTCTCAAATTCTGCCACATATTTGCCCCATGCCCTATGGTTGCGATGGCAATAGGTACGGCAAAGTCGGCCTAGCTCGCGCATATGCCTCTCAGCGGGATTTCCAGCAGGACAGTAAGCTGAAATATGGATCACTTCGACCCCATTACTTGCCATGCCTTCATTCCACAACTTAGAAGTAAATTGTGCCCCATTGTCTGATAGAATCGCCTTGGGCTTACCAAAATGAACAAAATAATCGTTCACAAGCTTGCTATAGACCGCTTTGCCTGCAGCTTTCCTAATCGGGTATAGTTTCATGAACTTGGAAAAAGCTTCTAGCACTACTAAAATGTAGGCAAAGTTTCCTGATGACTTGGGCAAAGGTCCGTACAAGTCCACGCACAGTAATTCGAAGGTGTCGTTGGGCCTTATACTTTGCATGGGACCACGACTCGTACAGTTGGTAACCTTCACCTTTTGACATAAATCGCTAGTTTTCACTCTGTCAGTAACGCGTTTTAACATGTTGTTAAAATGTACTACTTCACTCAGCTTTTCCGTACATTTCTTTGGTCCACAGTGACCATACGCCAAATAGTAGTAGTCTATTACTTCCGTGACGAATTTGGTGGGCCAGCATACCCGCCAAATATTACTATCTTCACCCTTACGTATGTACAAGAAATGATCGTATATCTTGTAATACTTCCTTAATTTCTCTCCTTCTGGACTCCTTTCGTCATATCGGCACCATATTTAAACAACCGTCCTCGTTCTGATGACGACGTAGATTCTTACAGATGTTCACTATTAATTTATGTCCCTCAACTTCTTTAAAATAGTATAATTTGACCACTCCATCTGCCTCATCTTTCAATACATCTTGATTAGACTCGGGCAACCGCGATAGCGCATCCGCTAATCAATTGTCGGTCCCTTTTACGTAACAGATGTCATAGTTAAATTCCTGTAAATACAGCGACCACCTAGTCAGTCTTTCGTGAAGTACTTTACAATCCTTCAGATAAGTGAGCGCCTTATGGTCCGAATGAACAATCACCTTACGGTTCCATAGGAAACCCTTGAACTTCTTGAATCCCCACACGATAGCGAGACACTCTTTCTCAGAAATCGTGTAGTTTCGCTCACTTTTTGATACAGTTCGATCCGCGAACGTTATCGTCCGGTGTTCCTTATCCTCTCCTTTACCAACTTCTTGGAACAGCTCTACCCCCACCCCGTAATTCGACGAATCCGTTCCCAGATGGAAGGGTAACGATAAATCAGGATGAAATAGTATGTTAGATCTTAACAACTCGTCTTTTAATCTCTCGAAAGCGGCCTGACACCCGTCAGTCCACACAAACGGAACATTTTTGCGAAAGAGGTTATTCAAATTTTCATCATTAAACACTTGTCCTTTTACAAATTTACGGTAAAATCCTGTGAGCCCTAGAAAACTTTTTAACTGTTTCCTAGACTTGGGTGGAGGACAATTCCTTATTGCCTCTAGTTTCTCTGGGTCCTTAGTAATACCAGCAGTGGTAACTACATGCCCTAAAAATTTCAGTTCCTGCTTCCAAAAATCGCATTTCTTTAGCTTTAGAGTCATTCCGCCACGGCGCAATGCTCTAAAAACTTCATCTAACAGGTCACAATGGTCATGCCAAGTGGCATTGGCCAACAATAGGTCGTCAACATATACAGTTAATCTTGAACTCAAAGCCGGTCCTAGCACTTTATCTAGGGCCCTGATGAATACGGACACAGATATATTAAGTCCAAACGGCAGTACTCTATACTGATAACACCTGCCCGCAAACAAGAAGGCGGTGTATGGCCTAGATTCTTCTTCGAGTTCTATTTGCCAGTAATTAGCCGTCAGATCGAGGCTAGTCATGAACTTAACGTCATGAAAACGTTGCAAAATCTCCTCCATACTCTCTGGTCTGTCTGTTTCGCGTTGAACGACCCCATTCAACGTGCGTGCGTCAATCACAATACGCACACTACCATCCCGTTTTGCTACAGTGACCAAACCGTTATTGTATGGACTCGTACTTCTTTCAGTTACTCCCCATTCGATCATCTTATCTATCTCCCGTTGCACTGCTTCCTTTTTGGACGGCGGTATAGCATACGGTCTCACGAAGAATGGTTCGTGCGGAATTACATGCAACTTGCATTTATATCCTTCCACAAGTCCCGGTTTGTCTGAAAACACACTCTTATTCCTCCTTATCACTTCATACAGGTCTCGTCTTTGTTCGTGTGTTACGTTTGACACACCGTCTACAATACTTTCCAATTCACTTTCTACACTATTGTCAATGCCGACATTCCTCACATTACAGTAGTTCAAATTCATACCTAAGTCAATGGCATCCGGCCACTTAACAATGTGTATAGGCTGGTATTGCCTATGCACACCGTCTCCTGCCTCATCAAAACTAACTACTATTGTTTTATCTTGTGACGCACATGTCAAAGTTTTGCTTTCGCAGTTAATCACCACACGGTATTTTAGTAGCCAATCTAACCCGATAATTACTTCCGTAGTTAAGTCTGGCACGAAGACAAACTCTTGTTCAAATCGTGCCCCACAAATCTCGAAGTT
Source organism: Schistocerca nitens (assembly GCF_023898315.1). Classification (NCBI taxonomy): domain Eukaryota; kingdom Metazoa; phylum Arthropoda; class Insecta; order Orthoptera; family Acrididae; genus Schistocerca; species Schistocerca nitens. The sequence continues at coordinate 542,860,085 of NC_064619.1, read as the reverse complement.
GACAAAAATCTGTTTTGTGACCGGTTTACTGGCCTTCCCAGTAGCACCGATAATTTTTACTCTTGTTACTGGCATAACTACGATACCAGGTGTGTCTTTCAGTAACCCAAATATTTTCCCAGATACAGCAATCAATTCTGCACCGGTGTCAATCAACACGTTTAGTTGTAGGTCGTGCATATTAACAGACACTACTATCTGTCTACACTTATCCTCGACTGTTTCTTTATTTTCCCACAGTAAATCCTCGTCTATATCCAGGTCATTCCAGAAAAAACCATCCGGCTTCGATCCTAAATCCGGCTTATCTGGCGGCCTTTTCAGCCTCTGTTCACATACAGTTTTAATTTCAACACGTTTGTCCTGAGGCTTAGTCTGTAGCTTCGCCTCCAATACCGAAACCTTTTCCTGTAATTCGCCATCTAGTGAATGTTGCTTTGCTATCAATTCACGAATTGTCACCTTCGTTGATTCCTCTTTGGCCAGATTGATCTCATCTGCCAATCTACCTGGAGGAATGTGCCCAGTAGCATCTGAAATTACTTCCTCTGGATCTGCGCAACTCACACTGCTACCGTCTGACCGCATAACGTCAGCTCTAACCTCACACACGCTGTAATCTACGTGCTTTTCTACCAATCGTGTCCGGCTATCACTAAAATTCTCGTAATCTTTCTCCTCAATACTTTCGCAATGTTTAAACTGGAGTTTTGCGTCGGATGGGTCGGCCACTTCTAACACTATAACTTTCGGTAAAGTCTGTCGGTCAGGGCCAGAACTTTCCGTTACTACTTCAACCTCCAACTCCTGCGGGACGGAACACGACGAATCTTGCTCGTGCTCCCCATTAACATCAACTATTTCTGGTAAAGTCTGCCGGTTAGGGCCAGAACTTTCTATCACTTCACAAACACTATCTTCCTGCGGAACGAGACGCGGCAAATCCTGCCCGCGCTCCCCATAAACACTTCTCCTATACATGCCCCTATAATCTCTTAGTTCGTCGTTTAAGCGACCGAACTGCCTTAACCAGACCTCATCCCTCTCTGCATCCCCTCGCTCGATGACGGACGTGTTATCCGACATCTGATCTTCTCTCAACAATTGCGAATCATTCTTAAACTCACCCTCCAGTTCCGCTGTGGGTGTTACAGCTGCCACTTTATAATCGATTTCCGGAACACTACTTAAATTGTTCTCACTGACAGTGAATGTATTTTCTACTGCCGTGTCTACAGCTGATCTACTACTCGTGGGCTCTCCTTTCTCCTAACACTGGCACACTCTCCCGCCGTTGATTATTCCTCACGGAATTTTCATAACGACGACACCTGGGTTTTCTCCTGTTATTGGGCCGCCAAAATTTCTCCACGCCCGGTCGGCCCCTCACCGGCGCGGCTAATGGTTTCCCTGTCTCGTCCCAGCAGATACGCTCCCCGGATACTGCTGAGGCGGCTGGTCACACCCTCTGGCGTTATTACTATTCTGTGAAGCCCGTATCACGTTAGTATGATACTGGTTTCCGTCATTCCTGTTATTATTTGCATTGTACCGATTGTTATTACGGTCCTAACCATTATTGTTATTGCTGCCATGGTTGTGGTATGCATTATTCCCATGGTTATCGTTGTTGTGGTACCCGTTGTTGTTACCACGGCCTCTACCACTGTCGCGATTATTGCGCCAATTGTCATCGTCCTCAACTCTTTCCAGGAAATCATTGATTGTCATGTAATTGCTTCCTACGTATCGTTTTGTATCATCTGGAAGCTTCTTGTAGAGTTCCCAGACTATTTCGGATTCCGTGCGGCGATCACGCAAATATTCCAACTTGTGGATGCAGCCCTCACAAAACTCCTTCATCGAGCCGCGCGAATTCGCATCGAAAGGCCTCGATACGACAAATTCGCCCAGACACTTTGTTGTTTTTGCTCTGACCAGTATTCAGCCAGAAACAAATTTTTAAACTCGTCAAAAGTCAGGTTCGTAATGTTGAGGTTTAAGCCCCAACGCTTGGCATCACCAGCCAACACGTCAATAACCGCGTTAATTTTTCTCTCATTAGTCCATGATCTGGGTAAAACTCTTTCACAATTTTTAATGAAATCCGTCGCGTGTATACCGCCTTTTTTCAAGGGGTCGAACCGCTACTCTTTCGTCAACAATTCCGAACTATGTGCACAGATTGGCACATAGCTGTGTTTTTCGTCAAGTTTCTTTTCTAATTCCGAAACTCTCGTAATTACTTGGCAAGTGGTTTTCGCAGGCGTTTCTACTTCCCTTTTTCTCTCTTCGCAGGTATTAGCCTGCTTCGTCACTTTAGCATCAACCTCAGACACTAAAGCCTTTAAAGTTTCCACCTTCTGTTGATCCTCTTTTTTCACTAATTGAATTTGTTCCGTCACCTTATTCTCGATGATCGGAGCAACTGCTTCTCCTACACTTTTCTCGATTCTGCTAATTTCGGAATTAAAACGAGTATTTATGCTCGCAATTTCCGCCTGAACGCTTATCATTTCCTGTTTAAGATTACCGATTTCGGTATTAATTACAACAATATCTTCTTTCATTTTATCAACGTTTGTGTTAACAACTCCAACATTGTTGTTAACAACATTAATAGCTTTGTTCTGATTGTCTAGATTCCGTTCAATTTTTTCATACTGAGCTTCTTGCTTGGCAGACTGAGCTTCTTGCTTGGCAGCCTACGCTTCTTGCTTGGCAGCCTGAGCTTTAATTTCTGCCGATTGACTCTTGATTTCACTAATCAAAATATTCAATAAATCAGTTAAATTCCCGGAAACTACCGGTTTTACTTCCGTAGCGGCTTCCTCTTTAATTGTCCCCCCGTATTCGTCATCAAGGGGTTCAGATTTGATTTTCACTTCCGATTCCGAAACATTTTCTGAAGTTTGGAATTCCATTTCTGCTCTTTGTTGCGTTTCGGCGGTCGCGTCTTTCCTGCTAGCCGCCTGCCCCTGAACGATGGGTTCCGTGGTGCGTGATTCCCACTGTTCGACCAATTGTTCCGTATCCAAGTCTACCAAATTTTGGTAATTGTTGCCTTCACTCATTTTAATAATTTTCAATATAAATGCCAAATTTCAAATATAATTAGGATTACAACCACAACTTATGCTCGCTGACGTAACGGCCTGTTCGTAACCAGTACTTTGTTACGAGATTTGCACTATGCAAAATTCGTGTCCAGAACAATCTCAAATTTGAAGATTGTCCTGTCACCAGGTCGCCACGTGTACCTCCCCCTCACTTATCGACCTTAATGACAGTGAAAAATTAAACCGCGTGTACCTAATGGAAATTTGGGAAAAGCAATCGTCACCGAAGTTAATTTGTCGGTAAAGAGGGAGGAAAGGGTTACATCTAAATGAAAGGAAAAATGCAAATGAAACTGGTGGAAATTAATTTTGAAAAGGGGTAAAGTTAATAAAGAAAGTAAATGTGCTGCCGTTACGTTAACAGTTAACTATCGGTAATTAGATATTTGAGATTTGGGGGAAATTACGGTCGCCAGTCCTATGGACAATTACTATAGTAACTGAAAAAGAAAGGTTATTACACATATAATTAGCACTAGAAGCGTGGCAACTGAAGGTTGACACGTGTAGTGTGAAAACTGAAAGTTTGCCAGAAGTAATAAATTTCGCTACACTCTGACTTAATTTAAGAAAAGAATTAATAAAACCGGAAAATTGAAAGTTAATTTAGTGACTAAAATTAATAGTGAACTTTGTTTCTGAAGCACTACGAAATTCAGTAAAATAAGGTTAGTCTTGGGCTACCTCAACAATCATTTCAAAAGCTACTTGAATCCACGCAATTTAGAAATAAGAGATTTAACTTTGAACTTGAATTAAATGATTCTGAACAATTAACAATAGTAAAATTTAGTACGTACCAAGCTGAGCTGCAGTCACAGGTAAGCTAAAATATGGTAACAAAACTCGCATTCTTAATTTGTGCTTGTGTAATCTAAATATCGTAGCCAGCTATGAATACCTTAACTGATCTTTGAAATTAAAACAGTGAAATCGAATGATATTACTTTAATGCTGGCGTTTGAATTTCAACGACACTCGGGTTCATTCCGGAAAAGGAAGGGACCATGCTTGGTAATGCAATTGGGACAATGAGCAACAAAGGTTCATGCTAAGTTGCTGTAATTTTGTGATGCAACAGTTTAAAAAAGCTGAGGTCTGCCATACAGTTCTAAAACTTTACGTGCTTTTAGTCTTCCTTGATGGTTGATTGAAGGTTTGCAGTCGTCGATCGAGGAGGTGGCGACAGTCACTCATTGTCGGCCGTCGCTGTTGCAGAAGCTATATGTTGGCGCGCCTCCTTCTCGACACGGTCACCAGGCGAAACGGGCTCTTGATGTGCGCCAGCTAATGCTTCCCGTCCGCGACACCGTGTCAGAAAATATCATAGCAAGTCGAGCGCAATTACATGCTGCCATACCCTGAAAGCGCGGCAACTCGCGGGAGCGTCACCCAACTCACCTGCTCCACTGCACTACTCCCAGCCAGACCCTCTCTGCCCGCGCTCCACGCGACAGAGTTAACACTACAAAAGATCCTAAACACTTTCGTTCTCCACACGACCTATCGATGTATTCGTTCGATAGTATAGTTTTCCCTAGGCCAGACCCAGCGTATAAATACAAATAATATTCACAAAACAAACCAATTATACATCGACATAAATGCATATACAGGGTGTTTCAAAAATGACCGGTAATTTTGAAACGGCAATAAAAACTAAACGAGCAGCGATAGAAATACACCGTTTGTTGCAATATGCTTGGGACAACAGTACATTTTCAGACAGACAAACTTTCGAAATTACAGTAGTTACAATTTTCAACAACAGATGGCGCTGCGGTCTGGGAAACTCTATAGTACGATATTTTCCACATATCCACCATGCGTAGCAATAATATGGCGTAGTCTCTGAATGAAATTACCCGAAACCTTTGACAACGTGTCTGGCGGAATGGCTTCACATGCAGATGAGATGTACTGCTTCAGCTGTTCAATTGTTTCTGGATTCTGGCGGTACACCTGGTCTTTCAAGTGTCCCCACAGAAAGAATTCACAGGGGTTCATGTCTGGCGAATAGGGAGGCCAATCCACGCCGCCTCCTGTATGTTTCGGATAGCCCAAAGCAATCACACGATCATCGAAATATTCATTCAGAAAATTAAAGACGTCGGCCGTGCGATGTGGCCGGGCACCATCTTGCATAAACCACGAGGTGTTCGCAGTGTCGTCTAAGGCAGTTTGTACCGCCACAAATTCACGAAGAATGTCCAGATAGCGTGATGCAGTAATCGTTTCGGATCTGAAAAATGGGCCAATGATTCCTTTGGAAGAAATGGCGGCCCAGACCAGTACTTTTTGAGGATGCAGGGACGATGGGACTGCAACATGGGGCTTTTCGGTTCCCCATCTGCGCCAGTTCTGTTTATTGACGAAGCCGTCCAGGTAAAAATAAGCTTCGTCAGTAAACCAAATGCTGCCCACATGCATATCGCCGTCATCAATCCTGTGCACTATATCGTTAGCGAATATCTCTCGTGCAGCAATGGTAGCGGCGCTGAGGGGTTGCCGCGTTTGAATTTTGTATGGATAGAGGTGTAAACTCTGGCGCATGAGACGATACGTGGACGTTGGCGTCATTTGGACCGCAGCTGCAACACGGCGAACGGAAACCCGAGGCCGCTGTTGGATCACCTGCTGCACTAGCTGCGCGTTGCCCTCTGTGGTTGCCGTACGCGGTCGCCCTACCTTTCCAGCACGTTCATCCGTCACGTTCCCAGTCCGTTGAAATTTTTCGAACAGATTCTTTATTGTATCGCTTTTCGGTCCTTTGGTTACATTAAACCTCCGTTGAAAACTTCGTCTTGTTGCAACAACACTGTGTTCTAGGCGGTGGAATTCCAACACCAGAAAAATCCTCTGTTCTAAGGAATAAACCATGTTGTCTACAGCACACGTGCACGTTGTGAACAGCACACGCTTACAGCAGAAAGACGACGTACAGAATGGCGCACCCACAGACTGCGTTGTCTTCTATATCTTTCACATCACTTGCAGCGCCATCTGTTGTTGAAAATTGTAACTACTGTAATTTCGAAAGTTTGTCCGCCTGAAAATGTACTGTTGTCCCAAGCATGTTGCAACAAACGGTGTATTTCTATCGCTGCTCGTTTAGGTTTTATTGACGTTTCAAATATACCGGTCATTTTTGAAACACCCTGTATATACAAATAGTAAAACAATTACAATATACAAAGACACAGAAACGTCATATCTTCAGGTAACAAAATAAGGAAAAAAATTTATAGTACAATGGATGGAGATAGGAGGATATGCATTTACGGCGTTACAACCTGATTCCGATCGTTTAACCTGTTTCTTTTGTAAGTAGGCTGTTTAGGTTTTTTTACTGGTAACGCCACCTCAGTATGAAAATCACCGGCTGTGCCGTGTGCAGTCTGTGGCTGCTTTGCATTGTTGTAATACTCAACCATTGTAGTGTTAGGCAGCTGGCTGTGAACAGCGCGTAGCGCTGGGCAGTTGGAGGTGAGCCGCCAGCAGTGGTGGATGTGGGGAGAGAGATGGCGGAGTTTTATAATTTGTCATGATATCAAGGTAAATACATTGTTGGTTCTCTATTAATATCTTTTATTTGCTAACTATCCCTATGAGTAGTTAGTGCCTTCCATAGTTCGAATCTTTTATTTAGCTGGCAGTAGTGGCGCTCGCTGTATTGCAGTAGCTTGAGCAGCGAAGATTTTTGTGAGGTAAGTGATTTGTGAAAGAGATAGTTTAATGTTAGTCAGGGCCATTCTCTTGTAGAGAATTTTGAAAGTCAGATTGCGTTGCGCTAACAAAATATTGTGTGTTGAAAGTCAGATTGCGTTGCGCTAAAAAATATTGTGTGTCAGTTTAAGCACAGTCATGTAAAATTATTCAAAGGGGAAGTTTCATATGTCGACCCTTAGCCTAGGATACCTCACTGGAATCTTCTGATTTTTTCTTGTAGTTTGTATAATTAGTGTAGATTTTGTTTATTGCTAGCGCGTAATTGTAGAGAGAATCTCCATTGTAGTTGTAGTTTTTCAGTGTTGTATAGTAAAATAGTTGTGGCATGCATGTAGATTTGCACCAAGTATTTCGCAGCTGCAATTAACTAGATATTATTTTCAGTGTTATGTTAATGTGTTCTCTTATTTTTGCTCTTCAAATTGTGTTTTTTCTGTGTTGTCGTGTGAAATACTGTGACAATAATGGCGTGTGAAAAGCGTAACACTAGGCTCCAAAGTAAATTGAGAAATGACAGCGAAGACGAAAGCAGTATGTTAGCGCCGCAGAGTAATGAATTAACTAATGTTAAAAGTAGTAATTTGGTAATTGCGCATAGGGAGATGGAGCGGGTTGCAAACAATGGTGTAGACAGCGAAACAATTAGAGAACAGGGAAGCATTATCGATCGATCGGTCGGCAATAGCTCGGCTCAGGAATCCGAAATGACACGAGACGATCTCACAAATACTGTAGATTCAGGTTTTGGATCCTCACCGTTTTCTCAAATAAGTCAAGACACATTTTCTGCTTGTCAAAATGTGAATGTTGCCGGTGAAAATGCACTGCCAAAAAGCATAGAGAAACAGATTCCAGACACTAATACATTATTATTGCAATTAATGCAACAAATGGAACAAAATCAGAGAGAAATGAAACAAATGGGACAAAATCTTCAAAAGTTAGCCACAATGGAACAAAATCTTCAAAAGTTAGACACAGTGGAACAAAATCTTAAAAAGTTAGATACCACACTTGAACAAACACGTGAGGATTTAACTAATGAGTTACATCACATTGAATCGAAATGTCAAAAAGTCTGTAATGACGTAAAAACACAAATTTGTGAACATTTCCAACCTATTTTTTCGCGGCATGAAAATGCACTACAGAATCACGAAGCAGCCATAAAAGAACTGCAAACTACTGTTCATGAAAATCATGAGACCTTGCAAGCTAAATTTGACTCAGTTGCATCTACCGATTCGGTTACGCAACTTGCAAAAACCCAGGAAAACTTAAAAGACACAGCAGAAAAACACACTGAGGAAATAAGTACATTATCGGATAAAGTAGCCGAACTTTCAGATCAGTTCACTAACTTATCTACGAGGGTAGATGATGATCTGAATGACACAACACCTGTAGCCTTCACTGACACAGAAGAGTATGAACAAATTAGAAAATTCAAACAAAATCAAAATCAAATTAATACGCAACACCAAAGAGAAATCCGCGAAGTACAAGATCAGCTGACACAGGTAATACAAGAATTACGTATTTCAGAGGACACTCGCGCCCCAACATGGGAAGAGGGACATAGAAATACGGAACAACCACAAAATAATAACACAAGACACTTCGGAAATTATGAAAGAAATTGGCAAGGCACACCGAATTTTGAGATGGAACCGCCGACACGACGTAACAATGACCGGTATGCTACTCGCCGACACGATGATTTTGACTATAAGCTGTTCATTACTACATGTAAATTTAAAACATTTAAGAATTCTGCCAACGACATTCATCCACAAGCATGGCTCCATCAATTCTCTCATTGTTTTCCTCCCAACTGGTCGTTAGAACACAGATTAGAATTTATGTGTGGCTACTTAGAGAATGAACCAGCTGTAAGAATGCGATCGGTCATTCACGATTGCCACAGTGAAGGAGAATTTTACCATGCCTTCCTCTCCGCATACTGGTCTCAAGCCACACAAGACCGAGTAAAACATGGCATCATAATGATGAAACATTTCGAACAATCTGAATTCTCCAGTCTTGTGAAATATTTTGAAGACATGTTGCATAAGAATCAGTATCTTTCAAACCCATACAGCCCTTCAGAACTCATCCGCATTTGCTTAATGAAATTACCTGAACATTTACGACATATTATTTTAGCAGGACGTTGTAAAGACGACATTGAAGCTTTTCAGGGACTGTTACAAGAACTGGAAATTGACACTGACAGTCGCGGGATGCGAAAACAGGAAAACAATCACTACAGGTCACATCCGTCACAATTCCGTGACGACAGAAATAATAAATGGACACGACAAGGCTACTCTCACAACACAAATCGTGACCAAAACAGACACCACCCTTATGACAACCGTTGGCAGAATAATAGTTACAGAGAAAGATCGCATTTCCGTAGTAATGACTATGACAGAGACAATCATAGAAACAGACAATATGGGAACCAAAACAATTATTATTATCAAGGGTGGCAGAATGACTTCAGACGCGACGGTTCGGCGCGCAGTTGCGATTCCGGGAGAGATTCTCCACCACATGACCGACAAACAAGAAACTATGTAAACTACCGACATAACGACAGACCTGAATTGCATCAGAACTGGCGGGATTCTAACAGAGCTGGGCCCTCTCGGCAAGGCGAATTTGTGGAGGTTCGGTCTCCGAATCCCATTAGCGACGCGCGCCAGTGGAGAGACAGACAATGACCCGCACCGCAGGCAGACACCTGCGCCGGCTGGCTCCGAGAAAAATAACATTGACGCTAACCTTGAGAAAAATTCCAGTATTCCTTAACGACGTATACCGCATGTTAATTGCATTGTTCAAACTCTGAGTACTATGAAGAGCAAAGGTTTACACCACATTTCACACGTAAAACCGTTTATTGAGAGATAATGTGTTTTTTTAACTTGAGATTTTAATGAAACATTTTGGTTTATTTGAAAATACATTCTGAAATTAAAGTGCTTTCTGAGAGATACCAGATGACACAGAGGTTAGTTTATGTGACAGCTACACGATTTTATCACGACGCTACTAATGAGTGACAGTTTACAATATTGTTTTTGCGGTGTATCTGTTTTATATCTGCACAGTTTTCTGAATTCTTCTGGAAAGAAAAATATGTTTTAGTAGTAACTTTTGTGGTATAGCAATAATGAGGCAGCCTTTTACGTGGCACAACAATACGTTACAGCACAGTACTTTCTTCATCACAACAATAAGCATAACTAAGATATCTATACGCAAAGCATTTCACTTTTGTGTATCATCAGGTAAGTACATTGACTTCTGCAGAACTTAGCTTTCGGAGGACGATTACTACGAGACTTCCACAGAGATTATCTTACAACATGACGCACAGTTTAGCGCTACAGGACACGTATTTGAGTGATTAATTTTGTACTTAAAACATTTATTTTTAAAGATTTTTGAATTACAAAGAAAGTTTTCTGAGATATATTTCACTCCATTGCTGTAATCTGTAACACCTGAGGGTATAATTACATTAATCCTCAGGGGGGTACACGCTTACTTTGTGTACCATGTGTTTGGCAAGCACAAGGAGCCCTAGCTAATATGGTATTTGCTTATACAACTTTACACATCGGTACCATATTTCTCCAACACAGTATTACACAGCTATCAGATCATTTACCTGAGAGAGACAAACATTTATTTTACAACATTAGTGACAGATGTTTACGTAATTACACCGTTGGATAACTTCACACTTACGAAATTGTATTTTGTCTGTACTTTGTCAACTGTTCATACTTTTTCAGAACCATTGTGATACTATGAGAGCGTTGAATGATGTATTTGGTATGAGATCATGATTTTTAAAGTACGTTTGAGGTAGATGACACTTTTGACATGAGCAGAGAATTTTTTTAGGTTTTGAAACTATTGGAGGAAGCTACGACGATTTTGAGATTTGACTGAGGTGTTATGATGTTATTTTTTTACGACGACGATGTGTATTATGTTGTTGAGGTATGTTTATGATTAATAAGCTAATGTTATATGAAGAATTTGATTATGCTATGTATCTAATGATGAAGTATTGAAGAAGCGTCGACGAATTTATATATGTGTAATAAGGTAAGGAGTAATGAATAGTGATTAGGGCACTCTGATTTGTGGAAAAGGTTGTTGGAAACCAAGATCGTACTTTAAGAGTTATGAAATGTGTGTAAATGCGTGAATGTATCACAATGCCGACGAAAATTTTTTGGACACTGTTATATTCATAGGATTTTGTTTTTACAGATTTGCAACGCTAATTCTTGACCTGTGAAATATTTTTATTTAAGACTGCCATTGTAGCGGAAACTGCTGTCGTAAATATTTCCGTACGAAAGTTAAGTGACCACCTGCACGTAATGCGTCGCGGGCACACAGCTGTGTCAGACGCCCAAAACAAAAAAAAAAAAGGGCCATTATTGCGAGCCCCTTTTTCAGCGGCACAGGTAAAAAAAAAAAAAAAAAAAAAGGGAGGCCATTACCCTTCTTTTGTAGAGAGCATCGCAAAAACGACAGGGTCGAACTTGAAAACGATGAGAAACATTTCACGGCTATTGTCGTGCTAATTGAGAGAAATGCCACATGGCTAGTGAATGACGTTTCACGCCTTGCTTTGCCCATTTTGTTTAATATCTAGTTTCTAGCTGCACTGCAGCACTGGTTAAAATAAAATTTTATAGATGTACTAATATAAATATTTTCTGTCTGCAGATCTATTAAATACTAATTTTGTAATCCACATTCTTCGAAAAAGGAGCTCTTGGAATGGAAAGAACAATAAGAAGGGACTAATCACAGGAACTGCATACATAAATTTCTTTTCTAGTACTTAGTAATTTTTTTGTAGAATTAGTTTTTGTGGTGCACCACTTTAATTACTTAGACATTAAGATGTGATTATACATTTCCCTTATCTGCATTGTTGTCTTTACTGTAATATTTTTCTGCTTGAGCGATGTCATGTTTAGATATAATTTATTGCTTTTGCTTCTGCTGTTTGCCAGGCATAATGTTACTGAATTTGACTTTGTATTACGCTGTTAAGCCAGTTTTACTAATGATTATTTTATTGTTTGCTGCGCATTGCCTCATATTAGTTGTAATGTTGAATTGCTTGGTAATTTAGATTTACTGTAGCTTGCTTTGCCAGTTTGAAATTTTTGTCATTGATGTTGATTGTTTTATGTGATGCTGCATTGCCTCGTCCCTTGGTATATATATCTGAGCTCAGTAGATTTAAGTTAGCTTAAGAGGGGGTAGACTATATAAGAAACTAACTATGATGAATTGGAAGCAATGCATTGACAAGGTATATAAAAAAAAGATTTGGGCCTAAATGAGTATTGTACAATGAGCCATATTTATTTTGAAAGACTTATGGTTGGAATACAGAAAAGAGGTACAGATAGGACTTTTTGGGAATAATGAGGAACGCAGGGAGATCTCCAAGAACAAAAAAAGTTTTGTTCGCAAGATACTGCAGTAAAAGAAACCCTGTCCTTTCCTTGTGTTATCCCACTATGTGTTTGTGTACCCTTGTGTATTTGTGTTTTTCCTGTCTTTATGTGTTTAGCTGATTAGAGCTATGTTGTAGAATTTTTCTAATACTATGTTATTTACTTGGTAAATTCTGTTTTGTTGCTCATATGTGGAGGTGATGTTTCAAAAGTTATTCTGATCTTTATGTAAGTACTTATGTCATTATTTTTGTAACACTGATGTATATGTTTATTTCTATTCTTTTGTAAAGCCCCTATTACTACGAATGTTATCTCTACTATTATGTTTTTAATGATGTATTTTATACCGTTGTTATTGTATTCTTATGTTATAAAATTGTAATTGACACCAGGTCATCAAATTAAGTAACTTGTAAGTTACATTTCACTGCACACGTTTTTGTTGGTCATAATATATGGACAATATGTGACAAGTAGGGACTGTTAGTGTTTGCACGTGTGTTAATAATTCAGCAAGGGACTGGATAACAGCATTGCTGGTTCTGAGGACAATTCCAAAAACTTTGTGAGTGCACAAGTGGTGGTTATGGACTTGCTATATTATCCGCAAGACTCTTCAATGGTGATTGTGTACCTGCACAGTCATAACAGATGGCTGCTAGCCATCTCTACAAGGACTACAGTGGGTCTGCACCTCTGGTGGCCCACCAATACCGTAATCTCTACCAGGACTACAGTGGGTCTGCTCTGTGATGACCTACACACCAATACTCTTCAAAACTTCGACTGACTCTGTTGTGGGTTTGCTCTGTTGTGGCCCATTACCTGTCAGCATGTCAAGAGTCAGCACTGTCTTTCCGTTGGAAGGACAACACTACTTCTTCAAGACTGCATGGAAATCCACTACGTCTGTGTGCATTGTCTTTTACTGCTCAGTCTTTGAGAAAAACACTGATATTTTACTGTGATGAACGATTAGGACTGTCTTTATGGACTGTGAGAAAGTTTAGCTTTTGACCAACATTGTATCAATAAGTGTGTGCATTTGATTTCTTTGTTATTGTAATTGTGAAAAAAAAATTTAACAAATATGTATTGGCCAGTGCCCAACAAAATTTGTAAAATTTTTTGTGGGGAGCATGGGGGCTATGTAAGTAGGCTGTTTAGGTTTTTTTACTGGTAACGCCACCTCAGTATGAAAATCACCGGCTGTGCCGTGTGCAGTCTGTGGCTGCTTTGCATTGTTGTAATACTCAACCATTGTAGTGTTAGGCAGCTGGCTGTGAACAGCGCGTAGCGCTGGGCAGTTGGAGGTGAGCCGCCAGCAGTGGTGGATGTGGGGAGAGAGATGGCGGAGTTTTATAATTTGTCATGATATCAAGGTAAATACATTGTTGGTTCTCTATTAATATCTTTTATTTGCTAACTATCCCTATGAGTAGTTAGTGCCTTCCATAGTTCGAATCTTTTATTTAGCTGGCAGTAGTGGCGCTCGCTGTATTGCAGTAGCTTGAGCAGCGAAGATTTTTGTGAGGTAAGTGATTTGTGAAAGAGATAGTTTAATGTTAGTCAGGGCCATTCTCTTGTAGAGAATTTTGAAAGTCAGATTGCGTTGCGCTAACAAAATATTGTGTGTTGAAAGTCAGATTGCGTTGCGCTAAAAAATATTGTGTGTCAGTTTAAGCACAGTCATGTAAAATTATTCAAAGGGGAAGTTTCACTTTTTAACTGTGTCTTCTTGTAATCGTATTTTTCGGAGAAGTAAATAATGCTTTCCAACCCAGTGGTACCTAAACTTTACCTACCTTACCAAACGAGCAGAATTTAACACTAGAGGCGCGGAGTAAACTAAAAATTTACAAAGTCAATAGCGATATTCCGAAATTCTGTGTCTCATTTTTGCCGAGCCAGAAGCGAACGAAGCCAGAGATCGGCTTCCAGCTGTGCTTTTCTTGTAATAACGTGGTAACTTTAACTGTAGTGAGCATTAACTCCGACTCCTCGTGACGTTATGCAGCTGAAACAAATAGCTACGTGCACGGCCCTTATATGCTTTCAAATCCCTGGCAAAAGAGTAAAACGGAATTTTTAATTCACCCCTCTCCAATAGAAAACAGGAAATTAATAATCCGTTTGAGTTCAAAGGCAAACTAAAAGCCTTCTCGTTCACAACTCTGTCTATAAATCAAATGCAAATGGCTCTGAGCACTATGGGACTCAACTGCTGAGGTCATTAGTCCCCTAGAACTTAGAACTAGGTAAACCTAACTAACCTAAGGACATCACAAACATCCATGCCCGAGGCAGGATTCGAACCTGCGACCGTAGCGGTCTTGCGGTTCCAGACTGCAGCGCCTTTAACCGCACGGCCACTTCGGCCGGCAAATCAAATGCATTTTTCGGATCTATAATTCAGTAGTGCCGAGTGCAGTCGCCTAGGTTAAGTACACATCATGATTGTACGACATCTTTGCATATTTGTGATTCGGAACCTTATGTGTTTTCTCTTACGGGAATCAAGGTGGTAATAAAAAGTTTTGAGGATTCGTTCAATTACATGCAGTATTCGGTGACATGTCCGCCTGCTTGGCGTGGTGGTAACATGCTTGCCCCCTGTACAGCGGGCTGGGGTTCGATCCCCGGCCATGTTGGAGATTTTCTCCGCTTGTGGACTGGGTATTGTGTCGTCCTCACACTCATTTCATCCTCATCACCGGCGCGCCAGTCGTCCAATGCGGCGTTGACTGAAATAAAACTTTCACTTGGCGGCTGAACTTCTCCGAATGCCGTACGGTCATTTTCATTTTTCTGTGGCGTTCTGAAAAGTCTCAAACCAAATTCCTGAGCCTTTAGTCTTATTTGTCCATGCTCTTCTTCCAGCATTTCGAGCCTAATGTTGGAGCCCTCCTCATCCTGTTTGTTTCTCTGCAGATAACTTTCAGGGCTCTAATACCAAGAATTTGTATTGTAACTGTTGTGAAAATCTTGATCATGATATGAGACAGAAGGAGAGCTGTAATTTCAAATATTTACTGAATACAACTGAATCATGGCATACATATTTGTCCATGATCTTCTGCAGTTTTTGAGCCAAATTTTAGAGCCTTTTTTATTGTGCTTACTTGGCTCCAGACACAATTTGGCAGCACGGGTATCCGTCATCGTGACATTCGCGCGGCGATTTAAAGGAGGAACTACAGCACAGTCTTCCTCACTGAAAAATTTTGGGAAGAAGAGTTCATTATTTTGGCCTTCTCGCTGTTTTCTCATGTTTCGATACCGTTACGCTTATACTATGTCTGGACAGATAGCTTTTATCCGGGCACTGATTTAATATCAGACCACAAAGTGTTTGGATTTACTGGTCTTACTGTATCTCACTTCTGACTATACATGTAACGGTACAGCTATATCGGCCGTTTTCAATTCTAACACATAGAGCTCACGCGGAATCAGACTATTGGAATAAAAAAATTTAAGGGGCCTGAGAAGGAGAAATCACTGTCCGGAACCTGGGTCTGTTTTCTATTAATGGGAGTTGTAAACTGTTGGAGAGAGATTAGTATCAGTAACGGGGCGACGCTGCAGCTAAACGATGAGTGAACTGAGTAGCTGCTTAGTAGCAGCGGGCAGCCGAATACAGGGCGGAGGTGTGCAGCCACCAAAGAATCCCCTCGCAGGAAATTATTACAAACAAATATGTTAAATGAAACTGCTGTTTTGTAATAATATCGATGTGCTTTGCGACTGATGTGCTCCGAACCGAATAGACTAGATCAGGTTTTGTGACTGTACTGAATTGTATTCAAATATTCTCCCGTTGATGGAACAATTTCATATTTAAGGTTTAATAACAACTACACTGTTTCCTTTCTATTGATTTTTGTATATTTCAAACTAGTTTTCAATTTACTGGCCATCTTCAGGAAAGAACGCTAGTCAGTTGTTTCCTGAAGATGGCCCAATAAGCTGAAAACTAGTTTGAAAGAAACAAAAAAAAATTTGTAGAACAAAAACACTGTATTCGTTATTCAGCCTTAAGTATTGAATCATTACAAAGGCTAGTTAGTGACTTGAAGTGGCGCTTGTCTCTATTGTTTACGGCGAAACTCAATGGCGTGCATTTCAAATGTTGTTTCAAGTGATTTAGTATATTGATCTGTACTGGTTTATGTTGTGGAAAGATAGTGAGAACTTATCATTGAATTTTAGTGTTGGATTGAGCAGAGTTATTTCTGGACGGAGAATAAGCGGTGTACTTTCGCAAATAACAATTCGTATGTCCACCGCAAGTTACCTTGTCTGAGGGTGCAGTGATTTTTATACCAGACATGGAGCATTCCAGTTTGCCCTCATCAATCTCTGTGTTGTCAGTACAGTAAAGCAGGGCTGTAACACTATCCTGATTTAGTGGATAGTTACGGGGATAGTTACACAGGCCCCGAATCCATGTGGAGTGTTCCTAGGACGATGATTCGAAGGGGGAGTGCGGAGGTTCCTCATGGAAAAATAAAACAATTTATCCCGACTAAAGCTATATGTACTCCGGTCGGTGCCCAGTGACAGCTGATTTGCTGAGATATATCAGTAGAGGCTGTTGCTGATATTTCTTTCCTATCTCTCCGACTGCCCTGAAGCACTGCCCATGTCCGACAACGGAAAACAGTACGACATGCATCCGAAAGCCGAGGGCCTTTAACATTACCTATCAACTTTTTGTCTGTGTAGGTGGAAATTATTTGCGTCGAAGGCCAAGTTTCTGTAAAGACCTACAATTTTTGGAGATTCGCCATAGAGCCAAGAAGTGACACATAGCACTTTGTCATCTGTCTCGTCTTGATAACTTCGACATGACTGAATACATTTTTCGCAGAACTGGAATCATATACTCCGCTACAAGCGCATGAACGTACATTGTGAACCCCGAAGAGGAATTCTTCCCATTCCAAATCACTTTAAATCTTCAGATAAAGCACAGACTGTGAAAGATAGATTCGTTACTCTTGGATTATCGGAAACCTTACTGAAGAGAAACAGACTGGCATCTCAGTGGACTCATACTGACAGGTAGAAGAGAGCGATAGCCAATCATTGTTCTATTTAGTATTTATGACTCGTCGGATGATATACCTACACTACTGGTCATTAAATTTGCTACACCAAGAAGAAATGCAGATGATAAACGGGTATTCATTGGACGAATATAGTATACTAGAATTGACATGTGATTACATTTTCACGCAATTTGGGTGCATAGATTCTGAGAAATCACTACCCAGAACAACCACCTCTGGCCGTAATAACGGCCTTGATACGCCTGGGAATTGAGTCAAACAGAGCTTGGATGGCATGTACAGGTATAGCTGCCCATGCAGCTTCAACACGATACCACAATTCATCAAGAGTAGTGACTGGCGTATTGTGGCGAGCCACTTGCTCGGCCACCATTTACCAGACGTTTTCAATTGGTGAGAGATCTGGAGAATGTGCTGGCCAGGGCAGCAGTCGAACATTTTCTGTATCCAAAAAGGCCCGTACAGTACCTGCAATGTGCAGTCGTGCATTATCCTGCTGAAGTGTAGGGTTTCGCAGGGATCGAATGAAGCGTTGAGCCACAGGTCGTAACACATCTGAAATGTAACGTCCACTGTTCAAAGTGCCGTCATTGCGAACAAGAGGTGACCCAGACGTGTAACCAGTGGCACTTCATACCATCACGCCGTGTGATACGCCAATATGGCGATGACGAATACAGGCTTCCAATGTGCGTTCACCGCAATGTCGCCAAACACGGATGCGACCATCATGATGCTGTAAACAGAACCTGGACTCATCCGAAAAATGACGTTTTGCCATTCGTGCACCCAGGCTCGACGTTGAGTACACCATCGCAGACGCTCCAGTCTGTGATGCAGCGTCAAGGCTAACCGCAGCCATGGTCTCCGAGCTGATAGTCCATGCTACTGCAAACGTCGTCGAACTGTTCGTGCAGATGGTTTTTGTCTGGAAAATGCCCCCATCTGTTGACTCAGGAATCGAGACGTGGCTCCACGATCCGTTACAGTCATGCGGATAAGATGACTGTCATCTCGACTACTAGTGATACGAGGCCGTTGGGATCCAGCACGGCGTTCCGTATTACCCTCCTGAACCCACCGATTCCATATTCTGCTAACAGTCATTGGATCTCGACCAACGCGAGCAGCAATGTCGCGATACGATAAACCGCAATCGCGATAGGCTACAATCCGACCTTTATCAAAGTCGTATACGTGATGGTACGCATTTCTCCTCCTTACACGAGGCATCACAACAACGTTTCACCAGGCAACGCCGGTCAACTGCTGTTTGTGTATGAGAAATCGGTTGGAAACTTTTCTCATGTGAGCACGTTGTAGGTGTCGCCACCGACTCCAACCTTGCGTGAATACTCTGAAAAGCTAATCATTTGCATATCACAGCATCTTCTTCCTGTCGGTTAAATTTCGCGTCTGTAGCACGTCATCTTCGTGGTGTAGCAATTTTAATGGCCAGTAGTGTACTAGTTTCAACATTATGGTTAGATAACAAACTTACGTACGAGGAGGTGCTAGCAAATGTAAACAATAGCATTACAAAATATCAATCTGGTAAAAATATAAACAACTGATGGAGAAATCTGAAATTGTACGCATCCAGAAACGTAAAAACATAGTGCACTTTGACTATGAAGTTGATGTGTCACAAGTAAAGTCTGTTATGTCAAGTAAATATACGGCAGTAACAGAATATTTTCGCAGAATTGGCGAGGAAAGAAATATATGGAAAATACTGAAAAGAAGAAGGGACATGGTGATAGACATCTGTTCAGACGCCAGGGAATAACCTCCATTGTACTACAGGGAGCTGTAGAGGGCAAAAGCTATTGGGGAAGACAGAGATTTAAATACATCCAGCAAATAATTGAGGATGTAGGGTGCAAATCCTATTCTGAGATGAAGAGGTTGGCACCGGAGAGGAATTCGTGGTTGGCCGCATCAAACCAGTCAGATCATTGATGATTTAAAAAAAAATGAATGTTGGAATATCAAATGGAACGATCACTTAGGCTCAGCTGGAGGTAGAGCTTATGACTCGCGCATACCTCTGCCGGTTTACTGCTCAGATTTACACAAATCAGATTTCCTGAAGGATTCTATAAAGATACAGCGAAGCGTGCGCTGTTTTGTGACTTCCTGGTAGATTAAACCGGTGTACCGAAGTGATACTGGAACTCGAAACTTTGTTCTTGGTGTGTATTACTTTTACGGACTGAACTGCCCAAGCATTTTTAATGTTGAACCTGTCCATAAGTATTTATTTAGAGAACAGTGGCCTTATCATAGGATCCATCCAGGCATTAGTCAAGATCCGGCGTCACAGCTTCCCTTCTGCAAGTACCTCCCTTATACGTTCCGAACATTACAAAAGCTCTACTCTATACCTTGCTGAACTGCAAAGACTGGTACAAATGGCTCTGAGCACCATGGGACTTAACATCTGAGGTCATCAGTCCCCTGGACTTAGAACTACTTAAACCTAACTAACCTAATGACATCACACACATCCATGCCCGAGGCAGGATTCGAACCTGCGACCGTAGCAGTCGCGCTGTTACGGACTGAAGCGCCTAGAACCGCTCTCCCACCGCGGCTGGCTGCTGACGTGCAGGATCTTTCATATATTACGCAACTTTTAAACTCAATGGTAAAATTTCGTTTTCAAGTTTACAGTACTGTATCTGTTACTTTTAATATCGATTGTCGTTCCGATTACTTGATCAGTTGTCGTTAGTGTATTTAAGGTCTCAGTTGCCATGGAGCGTTTCACAAGAAGGAGCGTGTTACTGTGAAAACCTACTATAGGACCGGCGAGTGCTTTCCAGAGACTGTTCGTAGACTTCACGGTATCTTCGGACGTGATAACGCTCCTACAGCATCAACAGTTCTGCTGCTGATAAAGAAATTCAAGGAAATATGGTCGGTTGCAACCATAAAATTTCCCGGACGAAACCGTACCGTTTGCACGACACAAAACATTGCATTTGTCCATGGCTGCGTGGCTGTGAGACCTCTTAAGTCACTTCAACGTCGTTCTCAAAAACTGAGAATTTCGACAACCTCATGGCAAACAATTTTGAAACAGGATCTTCATGTTTACCCATATAAGATTGAATGGATTCAATGTCTTACAACCACAGATCATTTGAAAATGAGAAATTTCGCAGAGCGGATTCTCACAAAACAAGAAGAGGACAATGATTTTGCAACACAAATAATCTTCAGCGACGAGGCACATTTTCATCTGTGTGAGTTCGTTAACCGACAAAATTGTCGTATTTGGGGGTCAGGAAAACCTAAAGTGATCCAAGAGAGCGAAATTCATCCACATCTGTGGCTAATGGGCACGTGAAGTGATCGGCCCCTTCGTTTTTGAATATTTAGACGATAATGCAGTAACAGATCACGATGGGTGTTATCGTTAAATGGTCAGAAACAAATTATGGCCTGTTCTGGATGAAGCAGAATAGCCAATATGTCATTTCAGCTGGACGAGGCTACGTGCCACACTTCCGGCGGGACGGGAACCCTATTCCATGAAAAATTCACTAAGTCTGTGATCTCACTTCGTGGCGACTTGGAACGGCCTCCCAGATCTTGTGACCTTACTTCATGAGACTTCTTTTTATGGGGTTATGTGAAGTCCAATGTGTATCAGAACAAACCACGAACAGTTCTCCAACATAAGCAAGAGCAATCCACAAGCAGTTCTCCAACCTAAGGAAGAAATTCAACGTGTCATCAACGACATCAACAGAGATGTCTGTGAAAGGGTCATCATGACTTCATAGTCTGAGTAACTGCCGGCCAAGACAGTGGAGGTGAACATATATCTGATACAATTTTCCGCGCTTAAATGGGAGTGTGCGTAGATGAAAACTAAAAAAAACTGTTTTTTTTATTTATTTCTGTGTCTCCATTACTTAATTGTTGCATTTTCAAGAACTTCGTAATCAATGGGAACTATATAGCAAGCCTGTAAAGACTGGGGAGAAATATGGTTCAAATGGTTCAAACGGTTCAAATGGCCCTGAGCACTATGGGACCTAACATATGAGGTCATCAATCCCCTAGAACTTAGAACTAATTAAACCTAACTAACCTAAGGACATCGCATACATCCATGCCCGAGGCAGAATTCGAACCTGCGACCGTAGCGGTCGCGCGCTTTCAGACTGAAGCGCCTAGAACCGCTCGACCACACCGACCGGCGGGGAGAAATATCTTACCCGCAGTATAGAGGTAGTTTCCTGAACGAATCTTTCAATCTGCAGCATAGCGTGCAATGCTTTGAACTTTCAAGGAGATTAAAGCTGTGTGCGGATGTGACGGGGCCAAGTAGTTGAGGGCTGTCACGAGAAAGATCATCGCACGACCTCAATTACAGAACAATAATAAGTGATTAATTTTTTGCTAGTATGATCACATGCTTATGTATTTTTGGTTCACATGGAAACTTAAAATTACGTTGTAGATGTGTTAAGAGAAAGAGGAAGTGCCTCGGCGACAAACGCTGACGAGCAGCAGGCGAGCGGAAGTCGTTACCTGCCGTAGTGAAGCTGGCCGCCAGGATGTGCAACAACAGACAACCATTAAAAACTGAGCTACTGCTGAAAGTATTCAAAACGGCATTGTTTTGTCGATAGAAAATGGTTCCGTAGCGTTGTAGCACACACACACACACACACACACACACACACACTAAATTTACTTCCGTCACATCTTCCGATAAACGAAAACCGAATTACGGAAAGCCGGCCACTGTGGCCGAGCAGTTCTAGGCGCTTCAGTCCGTAACCGCTCTGCTGCTACGGTCGCAAGTTCGAATCCTGCCTCGGGCATGGATGTTTGTGATGTCCTTAGGTTAGTTAAATTTAAGTAATTCTAAGTGTAGGGGACTGATTAGCTCAGATGTTAAGTCCCATAGTGCTTAGAACCATTTGAACCATTTGAATTACGGAAACCGTTTTTCGCTGTCGGGCTTATATGTTAATATCCGAAGCGGATTTGCTAGCCCACTTAAGTATGGCGTCTGGAAGATAGCTGTTTCAATTTTTGATTTAGAGGGCACAGTCGCAAAATCTCTTCACTAAAATGTCAGAGGTAGACAGTTTCATGGTCAGTCTAATATTTCTGCTTCCCTTTCATTGGACAATAAGTCACACCGACCTTATTAGTCCAATATTTTGGAAACAGGACGTGAACCGACAGCCCAAGCACGTTTCAAAAACGGCTGTTCGTTTACAGAGGAGCGAAAATTGATTGTGGAAGTGGAAACCGGCAGCTATACTCTCTTCATCACAAGAATAAACCTGATGTAAACATTGCGTCATGTATTCTTCCGCGTTTGCTTCAATCTCACTGGATTTCGTTTGACGTGGTGCGGAAACCAAGTTGTGAACAGTACACTAAAGTACAATCATAAGGATACGTTTCATGCTGTGTTACAAGCACATAGATTGAGCAATAATGTGCGGGACAACAGCTTTACCGGCGCATTAAACGTGGACAGCACCGGCCAACCAGCGGTCCAGCTAGCCCGCAATGATGATGATGATGATGATGATGATGATGTTTGGTTTGTGGGGCGCTCAACTGCGCGGTTATCAGCGCCCGTACAAATCCCTAACCTCTCGTCTCTTGCATGAATGATGATGAAATGATGAGGACAACACAAACACCCAGTCATCTCGAGGCAGGTGAAAATCCCTTACCCAGCCGGGTATCGAACCCAGGACTCCGTGTAGCCCGCAATGATGTGAGCAGCTGCAGTTCAGACGTAAAACGAGACGGGCAAAGAAACACCATAGCTTCGAATGTCATATAATTTTTAAAGAGAATGAAATAATATTCAGCAAAACTCCAGCACTACCGCGCGCTTCTTAGGTAACCAGACGGAAAGCATAAAATTCTTTCGTTCTCACTTGACGTAGTATTATAATCACAAACTAGAGTGATGAAAATTCCTAGCTTAAACTCAGCGTAATTTTTCTGAGCGAGCCATGTGTGATGCAAAAGTATACTCCAGGGATTTCACCGTACTGTTGAATACTGAAGCCACTGAAGGTATTAATTACAGTCAGTCGTCTGGTAATCTTTTAGCTCCTTCCTTATTCGAATTCGAGAAATACATATCAGTACTGTAACTGACATTGATACGTCGATAACGAGATCAACAACAGAGTACACGAAGCCACCCAGGCGCCGCATTATCTCCTCTTTTTTTATGACGTGTCGTTCTACATTCCGCCAACGTTCGGCTGTGACAAAAAACTGTGTGCGTTAGTTCCAGTACGTCTGGCAGCTTAACAGTCTTGTTATTTCTCGGGCCAAATCCCTTAACCTGCCTCCAGATCAGTTCTGTTGGGTCCATATTGTAATGGTTCAAAATGTTCAAATGTCTGTGAAATCTTATGGGACTTAACTGCTAAGGTCATCAGTCCCTAAACTTACACACTACTTAACCTAAATTATCCTAAGGACAAACATACACACCCATGCCCGAGGGAGGACTCGAACCTCCGCCGGGATCAGCCGCATAGTCCATTACTGCAGAGCCTGGGACCGCTCAGCTAATCCCGCGCGGCTATTGTAATGGTATAGTGGCAAATGTAAAAATGCAGCATTTGTTTGGTGCGCTCGATGCTGTGAAAATGATTGTTTTTCATGTTTCTACGACACATCTGTGGTATAAAACAATGGACATAGTCCAAATAAAGAGTATTTAGTTTTTAATTTTTACCTAAAAAATTAAATTGTTAGTTTTCTTAATTTAAGCAACATTTATTAACAGTCTTTAATAAAATATCGATAACTGAAAATTATTTGAAATGGAAACAAGAATACGCGTGCAAACAAGAAGACGTGCATTACTCATAAAAAATGATGATGAATTTTACAATCACGAGATGTAGGTAGTTCAGACAGACTGAACGAGAAACAAAACTGACTCACGCGAGACTTGAACCAGCGAACCATGTGCTGCAATAAGTTAACAATTTGTTATGCTACCGATTCCGCTGATCATTAACTTGCATTTGTGTCGCAACTGCATTTAATATAGTCCCTCGGAACACTTCAAAGCCGATTATCTCTCTAAATTTATGACAAACATTAAGAACAACCTATTTCTCGGTACTTTTTAACCGTCTTCCACACGCGTGGGGCCACACGCGTGTTTCCCTACGGAACAGGAAGCAGCCTTAGCCATTTTCATACTGTGTATTAGCAGCGCCACAATCAGAGCGCAACAGTGCAGAGGCTGTGACAATACACGATTTTCGAAATAAAAACTACATAACCAAAGCGTAATTAAGAATAACTTTGATGGCTGTTAATACATTTGAATATCGTAAAGTTTCATTTAAGGTAACTTATAATAATACAGCTAATACATAAGCAGGACATACTTCCAAGATTTGTGTGATGAACGCAGTATAGAAACTAATTTCCAGAATCGATTTGGAGTGTTTACATGATCAACCAGAAGCGGTATTGGTAAACTGGTTTGAGAAATCCGGTTTTTGGGAGTGCGTGTAAAACTAGAAATAGTCGCGACACTCGGAGCTGTGAGAGTTGTCATCGTGTGGCAGGTGAAAAGTCATTGGCGGCACTAGCGGCAGGAAAGCCAGCGGTAAGACCAACGATTGTTTTTCATTTTTTTCTATTTAACTTACGAAATAGCTATTGTAGTTTTCTGTTCCAAGCATTTATAAACTATCAAGAGACATGAATGATCGTGAAATAAACACAAAAGACACAAAAGAGTCGAATCTCACTGAATCAGTGACATAAGCTACAACTTATCCCTCGGGAAGTACTTTAGAAAATATGTATAATTGCAGCGTATTCTGCTGGAAAGCAAGATGATATAAACACATATTTCATGCATGAGAAGCATATATTTTTGTTGTTGTCTGTTCTTATTACGATAAGCCCAATCTTTGGCATGTAAAAATTTAGTATGGAGCCTACTGTTTGACATATTCTTAAACTTCATTCGAGTTTTTAATGCGCGAATCTTTTTGTAAATGTATTTACTTTTGCTCCAGAAGCAAATGTTTTTGAGAGTCTTGCAGTTTGAGGCTCAGATGTACCAATAAATGTGGAACAGTAACGCTCTGTGCTAGAAACAGATTTACTCCTATTGATTTTGACTCTTTATTGTCACGCTTGTGTGATTTTCCATACATCTACAGTTGTGTCGGCTTGTTTATTACATCAAATAATGTAATTAGTGAAATCTACACAAATTTCCGACATTCCAAATTAAAATAGTCACGAAGATTATGGGGTGTGTGTCACAACTCTTCATGCAGTTCATGTCGGGTACGCTCAACTGGACTAGCTTCCAAGCCACTATCACACCGCTTTTTACACTACTACATGGATAATACACCACACCAGCCCAGAAACGCAGACTTGAACACTATCACACAGATCCTGTTTTGGAATGCCAACGGGATCGCAAGCAAAAAAGCCGAGATGGCCGCGTTCATGGAGCGAAAGGGTATCCGAATCGCTCTTGTGAACGAAACACTGCTTACGCCTCGCAAACAACTAAACTTCCCAGGTTATTGCGTCTATCGTACCGACCGAGCGGATGGCAGGAGGGGAGGCGGCACGGCAATCATCATACACAGAGACATCGACCACACGAACATCGAGCTCCCAGCACTTGAAAGACTAGAGGCTACGGCCGTCAGGGTCAAGTTCAACGGAGCCAACACCACACTGGTATCGCTATACAATCCTCCTAAAAACATAGTAACACGCGATATCAGCACAGTACTCAACATAGCACCGCGGGTAATAGCCGCTGGAGACCTCAACGCAAAACACCCTGATTGGAACTCACGAATACGAACCTCCAACGGCAAGAAACTGTACGAACACGCACTAGGCCGAAACTACATTATACTTGGACCGGACGTTCCCACGTTCGTGCCTACACAGGCCCGACATAGGCCAGACGTGTTAGACATAGCCCTCATAAAGGGCATCACATGCACACTCAACCTAACGGTTGAAAACGATCTGGACTCAGACCACATGCCTGTAATACTGCACATGGAAGAGACACTGCAGGACATCGTACCACGCAGGATGCTTAACTACAAGCGTGCGAATTGGACACTGTTCAAGGAAACTCTTGATAGTCGCATTCCTGACACCCACGAAATTAACAACACACAGCAAATCGATGAGGCTGTGGAGGCTCTCACAACTGCCATCCAAGACGCAATGACTGGCGCCATTCCATCTACAACACCAAGACAACACTTGACGGCCCTGCCCCAGGAAATCCTGGGCCTTATCTCAATGAGGAACCGCCTCAGGAGATACTGGCAGCGTACCAGGCGCCCGTTCTATAAACTGCACGTCAACAGACTCCAGGGCATAGTACGGAATAAAATACAAACATTCAGAAACGAACAATGGGGACAGAAACTCGCTGGGCTGGATACCACACGTCCTGGCGTGTGGCAGCTGGCCAGACACTTCACCAGGGAGAAACATTACATTCCCACGTTACAAGGACCAGACGGCCCAGCCTACTCCGCGACGGAGAAGGCAGAGCTTATGGCCACAACACTTGCAGCGTCTTTCATGCCGAATCTGGCTCCTTCAGACCCAGCATTCACACTTGAAACGGACCAGGAGGTTACACGACTTGTAGCCCAGCCCTCGCGCAACGAAATAAGACGTACTAGCACAAATGAAGTCACATGGGCTATCAAGCACACCAACGCTAGAAAAGCCCCTGGGCCTGATGGCATTCAAAACCGTGTCCTCCAGGAGTTCACGGATAAAGCCGTAGAATACCTCGCACACATAACGAATGCCATCCTGACACACCAACACTTCCCTGACTTTTGGAAGGCGGCCAAGGTCCTGATGTTCAGGAAGCCAGGGAAAGACCACTCCCTCCCACAAAATTACCGACCCATCAGTCTGCTGTGCTCGCTCAGCAAGATTGTTGAGAAGGTAATACTAAAACGTATCACTAGGCATTGCATCGCCAACGACACCCTAAGACCGGAGCAATTCGGCTTTAGGAATCATCACTCGTCAACACAACAACTCCTCCGCGTAGTCGAACATATAACACACGGCTACAACATGAACAAAGCCACAGGGGCCGTGTTCCTAGACATCGAAAAGGCTTTCGATCGTCTCTGGCACAACGGACTCATACGCAAACTAAGCGAAGCTGGTTTCCCGGACGGACTCGTACGTCTCATACACTCATATCTCACGAACAGATGTTTCAACACTAACGTGCAGGATAAACAATCAACACAACACGGTATCCAAGCTGGAGTACCCCAAGGAAGCATCCTAGGGCCCATCTTGTTTAACCTGTACATTAATGACTTCCCAGCGACACGAAACACGACGTTAGCCGTCTACGCGGATGACACAGCCGTCCTCGCGCAAGACTGGAAACCGTCGAACATCAACTCACGAATACAGACAGCACTCAGAACAGCTGAGCCTTGGCTGGAGCGATGGCGTATTAAAGTAAACGTCGACAAGTGCGAAGCAGTTCTGTTCACACGCAGACCGAAACTACTGCGCAAACACCAACACTGTAGACCGATAACACTACACACACGCCCAATACGTTTCCGAGAGAAAGTCAGATACCTTGGTGTCTGGCTGGACCGGAAATTTACATGGGGGGACCACATCGAATACGTTGCCAACCGAGCGCACGCGAGGCTCAAACACCTCTACCCAATGCTCAACAGGGAAAGCACACTGAATAGGAGGGTGTCGAGGTCCTTATACACGACACTGATTAGACCTCTGATGACGTACGCAGCTCCCGTCTGGGGATATGCAGCTCCCACACGACTGCGCCGCCTGCAGATCATACAGAACAAGGTGCTACGAATCATTAGCAATGCTCCACGCTACACACGCACCGTGGATCTTCACCATGAATACCGCCTTGATACCCTCAAGGAAGTATTCAAAAAACACGCCACACGACTATACAGGAACTCGAGACAGTCGAACAACCCTTTCATCCTCACTCTGGGAAATTACGATCACAACCACAGGTGGAAACACAAGCGGCCAAAGACACTGCTAGCTAGGGCATAACCACCTATGGTAAACTAACATACGCAAACAGCGACAAACGTCGGTAAGCCCCTGCATATCAGCAACACTGACTGGCCACCACCAGCTGCTATTAGAGCCGACCAACTGGCCACAGCAGGGACACCGACGAGCTCGCCCACAGACGCACGAACAATCTGCCAACACTCCCTCACACTGTGCCTCCGGTATATGACCATCGGACACAAGACCGATAACAAAACTAACTGTTGCAGGCTGCAGGACGCTGAACGAGGACTCTGTACCAGCACCCAGCGCCAGCCGCCGAGCAGCACAAACGCACAACATCAAGGTATCGACATGCATGATACCCACTACTAACAAAGCCTATCCTTGTACAACCTATCGCAGGCAGCAAGACAACCGCTACTGCTCTTGCCGCCCGACCTAACTTTCGCAGAGGTTTTTTTCCCTTGGCTCTTGCCTTGGCACTTTTTTTCCTCTGCCCTTCAAACCGCTACCCTTCGTCAGATTTCGACCAATCTATCTCCAGATGAGCGCGTATTAATGGTTAATCCTAACCAGACGTACGCAAACATCGCAGCACCCACATCCTGCGACACCTCACTTTAGTGAATACTAACCCTTATGCAGAGATGGCAGTAGACCTTTTGTGTTGGCCATCATGCCGGTGTGGGCGTGGAGGGGCTCCACCTCTTATAAAAAAAAATCATTATTGCCTATTTTTATGGCACTTCTTACCCTTCCTATTGCGAAAACTGTGCAACAAATCAATGTAAACGACCCTATTCGCCTTCATCGGATATCGTATTCAGAAGTGCAGATTTCTGTCCGCTTAGAGCGCTGCCGTCTCGATTTACAACAAAAATGGGCAGGAGTGTCCGGACTGTACGTGTTAGATGTGGTTATAGTATGAGATTAGCGGCAGTGAAGTTTAGCTCCTGAAACGGATATGACGATAGTTGAATCGAGATACTGCCTATGTGTGTGTGTGTGTGGGGGGGGGGGGGGGGTGAGAGAGAGAGACAGAGAGAGAGAGAGAATTTAGAATTTATGAGCCTCAACGGCTAGGTTATCATCGGTATTACAAATGTTAAAAGAAACAAATGTGGATAAAAGGCCTAAAAATGTGATACTGTGAGTAGTAAACCTACAAAATGACACTCACCCACTTCGATTTCACCCGCGTTGACCCACACAAACACTCCATCTCACACCGCCATAAGATAACGGAGAGAGGTAGAAAGGTGCTATACCTGGGATAAAAATACCGAAAACGACAAAGGACCTAAAATAACAACACAGGGAAATGTGACTGTCTGACCACTTACAAAAACCAGAGTAAGCAAGTCTGCAAACTACCCAAAAGGTGCTAATACCGAAAGTGAAACAAGAAATACGAGAGAAGGGCTAAAACAGCAGCATTGGGAAAAGTGACTGGCTGACCACTTAAAAAAACATGGGTAAGCCTGTCACCCCGTTCACACATTAAGAACATCTCCCTTCAGTTTTGGGAAACAAATCGCACATGTCACAAAACCTTAAATCTCTAGTCACATTCATTTGACTGTCTTAAAATAGAGGGCAGATCTGTCGACATATCTGCAGCTGCCGGCTGATCTCAAAATAAAACACAGTCTAATAAAATGTGTCATACAGTTGTCTGTATGCCACATGCGCCACACGTTGGAAAGTCCTCTCGCTGGAGCAGGAAGCTAGCCGTCACAGGGCCGTAGCCTGGGGCCAACCTGCAATGAACGTGTGACGTCACACTAGTAGGCTTGTCCGCCAGACTTCGGTCTTGCTCGGCTGCGCACAGGGCCCATGGGATATCAGTAGTTGACTGAAAAGGTACCGACTAAAGGTCTTAATTTTGTCGTGTGCTATCAAGAACAAACATGCGTTTAAACGCGACGTCAAAAAGTGTTAAACTCGTCTGAAATAGTTACTCGCTCCCCGCTGGAGACCACTGTTGGAACTTGTAAAGATCTGCAATGTCAAGTGCTGTGACGTACCCGACGTGGCCTTCCTTCCTCTTGGGCCTCGGCTGTGGCCTATGCGAAGACGAGTAGTATGACCCCATTCCGTCTGTATGGCTGGAAGGCGGTACATCACTGCTGCTTAATGGACTTTACGAGACTCATCTTATTGTCTGTCACTTCCAGCCACTCATTGACTTATGACTCTGCACCTCAACAGTGAAGGACAGCATGCAGGGCAGGGCACACTAAACTAACTGAGGATCACAACACGCCTCCTTGGCTGCTGTATCCGCCCTTTGGCTCTCCGCAATACCCACGTTCCCTGGCTCCCAGCAGAAAGACACCTCTTTGCTTAGCCTTTGTAAGCGGAGAAGGGCGTCCTGAATGTCCTGCTCTCTTATCTGACTGAAGAGACGAACGCCTAAGAGATGAATCAAATTCTGAGAGTCCTTTAACTGGAGTTTCTGTCCGTGTAACGAAGAAAAACACCGCGTCACAGTCGTGACACTCACTAGTATGAAAATTGTTACCGTCTTCTGCTGGAACGATACTAGCTCACCTAGTGGCGAGAAAGCAGCCGTAAGATTAACATTTTGTTTGGAATATTTTGTACGTAATTAACCAAATAGTAATATATTTTTGCCTTTAAAGTGTTAGTAATTACAGAGACACATTAAAGGAAATGAAATAAATGTAAAATGATTCACTGCCGTAAGCTACAACTTATTAATGAAGAAATAATTTCACATACTTACACAGCTGCAGCTTCTACCGCTGAAGTCAAGAGCCTGTAACTACATATTTCATGTTCGAGAAACAAATATTTCTGTTGTTGTCTGTTCTTATTATGACAAATGGCTCTGAGCACTATGGGACTTAGCTTCTGAGGTCATCAGTCCCCTAGAACTTAGAACTACTTAAACCTAACTAACCTAAGGACATCACACACATCCATGCCCGAGGCAGGATTCGAACCTGTGACCGTAGCAGTCTCGCGGTTCCGGACTGAAGCGCCTAGAACCGTACGGCCACCGCGGCCGGCTCTTATTATGACAGGCACTTTTCTTGGCACGTAACAGTTTTGTATGGATTTGCACAATCTTACAGTTCACTCGACTTCCCAATGCACGAATATTTTTGTAAATGTATTTAATATTGCTTCAAAAGCGGATCTGTTGAGCCGGCCGCTGTGGCCGGGCGGTTCTAGGTGCTTCAGTCTGAAACCACGTGACCGCTACGGTCGCAGGTTCGAATCCTGCCTCGGGCATGGATGTGTGTGATGTCCTTAGGTTAGTTAGGTTTAAGTTGTTTTAAGTTCTAGGGGACTGATGACCTCAGATGTTAAGTCCCTAGTGCTCAGAGCCATTTGAATCTGTTGAAGATTATTGTCATATGTCGCTCAGATGTAGCAAACATAATGGATTTGGCTTCTTCTGTGTTGGAAATAAGTTCTATTGCTTTTGAGTCTTATTTGGTACGTTAAATAAAGGAAATATGGTATTCCATACGAGTTTCCTATGTTCCACATTCACTGAAGTGTAGTGAACAATACTTCTCGTAGTTGAATGGATATACAAAGTCTTTCCTGCAGAAGGACAGGTATTCTGCTGTTTACTAGCCATTTTTCTTCTTAAATGAAAACAATTTTCTTCACTAAACGAAAAGGATTTTCTTCACGAAATATCTGTAGCTTATAATAAAATCGTAAATAAACTGTCCTGTAATGTAGCATTTCATATATCCCAGCGACCTTACGAAACCAAAAGAGGTGCCATATTTCAGTTATTGTCGATTTTTGGTGCACAACATCCGCTCCCAATTCTACAACTAGGCTACAAATCAATATAAACGATACTATTCGCACTTATCGGATATCGTATTCAGAGGTGTAGATTTCTGTTCACTTGGAGCACTGCTGTTGCAATCTGTCACAAAAATGAGCAGGAGTGTCGTCACTGTATGTGTTAGACTGTGGTTATGGTTGAGATGAACGGTCGTGTGGTTACAGCCTCCAACGGATAGACCAGTCGCCTGGCATAAGTCATTTTAGTTGACGCCACTTTTTTTAAGGAACCTGCTCGACGCCTAAAGGAAGGGAAGGGGCAAAGCAGCGGGCAATGGTCGCAACCCCTGGCCACTATGCCCCATTCCCTCCCCAAGGAACCAAAGAAAGTTTGGGCAACGCGGAGTAGAAGTAAACAGAAAATCTACTATTTATTTATTTGTTTACTTAGTAATTTCCTTTGTTTTCGCAACTGATGTTAGTTCTTTTTGTGAAGATTTCGATGACCAGAGAAAAACCAGTTCTAAGAGCGCGAATGGCGCCAATCAGCTCGTCATTGCAGTAACATCCCAACTCCGGAGTGGGTTAAGAAAGACACTACGAAGGAAATTCGAGAAAAATTGTATTTATGATTGTGGACAACTGCACAACGGCCTTTATTAAGGAAGTGCCAAAAATCAAGGATATTTTTCTCGCTGCCAGCAAACAAGTAATAAACTGCACGTCCGCAGATCCACTACACAGAGTTCGTCTTCGCTTGCGAGAAGTATCCTGAGTCGGAAAGAGAAGCAGCCAAGGATTTATCTGATGAGGAGGCATACGGGTAATTACGACCGATATCTGTCGCATCAAGAATCACACACCTGTCGCCGATCTACACACCAGGCGATGCTCGTCCGTGTCCAGAACATCACAGGCGACACAAAACGGGGTACGGATGTAGCTCAGTTCGAGAAAATATTGGCGGAAGTAAAAGAAGGGCAGCGGGACGTCCAAATGCTGGACAGGTGCTGAGAGACTGAGTGGTGCAAAGGCCTCCAGCAACAGACTGGTAGGGCTTGTAGGATATCGACGCCGTAGGGCCATGTGAGAACTGACGAGAAGGGCTATCGCTCAGTCAGGGACATGATACAGGCCTAAACCACATCTGCACCACGGTGTGGTGAGGGTCTTCTACAGTATCTGAACGGCAAGCCATGGCAAACGTACCAACCCGATTCCACTAACAAGCGGCGGGCCATGGACGGAGGAATAAGAAGTATCTGTGTCACATGGGTGATATGTCACGCCAAACATACATATTGCAACCGCTGCAGAAAATCGAGGGCCCGTAAACGATTATCTAGGAGCCCAGCTCGTAGTTTGGACAGTAGGCGCCGGCAGTTGAGGGCAATCGAGAGCCGCATATCACTTGCGAAATCGAGTCCTAAGCATCGGATAGTAGCAGCTACACGCTGCGGAGCAGCGCTGTCTGTAGGAAGCCCCGCGTCTATAGCCATGGCGCTCGATTTTCGGAATTTAGGGTAGCTACCAGAAGCTTCGCAGTTGGTGGTAGCCCATGACAGTGACTCCCTGACCTCAGCAGCATCGAAGAACGATTACGGAATTGTCTGCATAAGTAGTGCAGCTGTACCCATGGCCACCGAGAGACATCCCAGACAGGCGTTGACGGAGGTGGTAAAGCAGTACTTTCATGGCGAAAGCATGCAACAGTACAGAGAGTGGGCAGCCTTGACATACCGAACGCTGGGTAAGATGGGAGGAGTGAGTCGGCCATTGTGAAGAACGCGGAACGTATCTCCACGAAGGAGGCGCATTACGACGTCGACGGTAGTATCAGGGTATCACATATTGCGTAGCACCCCTCAAGGTAGTTGCGATCGACCCGATCGAACGCCTGGCCGAAGTGAAGAGCTGCCAAAAGTTCAGGCACACGACGAGTGAGAGCAAGAGCGATTATGTCCATATAGCTGGAAGGACAGTGCAGATGTTATTGGCACCTCTCAAAGAAGTCTGATCAGGGTCGGCCGTTTTAGCACTGCAGCCAACAGCTGCGTGAAGATCTGTGTCTCTGTTGAGCAATATCGCGGGCCAGTAATCGCATATCCGTGAAGTACCCCGAGGTTTATGGATGGGAATGATGAGTTCGTTGCGAAAACCATGTGGGATGTGCACGAGACGCGACATAAATTCCCAACAAATTGGCGTCCACTGTGGCGCCATGAGGGGACGAAATGTCTGATAAAATTCCAGTAGGATGCCATCAGGGTCAGGTGACTTGTTTGTAGAAACCGCCTGGATAACATGAGGGACTTCGTCCTTTGTGACGTCGGCAAGCAGATCCATCTTGCTTCCCTAGAAACCAAGCCAAAGCAGAGTCAGGAGACCGCCGTTATGTTGGCTGGGTGTGAAATTGTGCAGAGTGTATCATAATATAATGTGCCTGGAGGGCAGATCCTGTATCGCTTTGGTTATTTAAGCCCCCCCTATCATCAGCCTTAAGAACATTAATCAAAGCTTTCCGACGGCAGCGCCGTTCCGCTATCATGTGATACATAGATTGACGCTCCTGAACTAACCCATCGAGTTTGCGGTCTCTGACCATAGGTCCTTCAAGTTGATGGCGAAAGAGGAATGTGAGATATGCCTTGTCACGATTCACCATTGTCAGGCGCTCTAGCAAATACGGAATCATAGTACATTCCCGGGGAATGGTGAAATAGAAATCCTGGGTTCGTCGCCGTAACCAATCAAGGCATTGCGCATGGCAGGCTTTGCGCATAGCACTCGCCACGCCAGGGCAGGCTTTGCACATAGCACTCGCCACGACAAGGCAGGCTGATGTGCATCACAGCGTCTACGTAAACCTGTCCACGTATTCTCGATGAACTGTTGGCATCCGGATGAAGTAAGATGCACCGTGTTCGGTTTCCACGGTCCCTGGCCTTGCAACATCCTTTTCCGGCAGAGATTGATGGCACAGATATAAGTGTCATGGTCAGAGAATGCAACAGGCCAGACTTCAGCAGTCTGTACCCCACAGACAATACCGCGGGAGACAAAGACACCGTCAAAGCGTCTGGGAGAATGGCTAGCGAAATGCCTAAACCCCAGACAATCACCATGTACATGCTCCCAAGAATCCACTGCAGTTTTAGGTGCTGGAGAATTGCCGCTAGCACCACGCACGGAGAGTGACGCGGTAGTTGGTCTTTGAGCGCCTGGGTGGAGTTGAAATCACCTCCCATGATCAATGCATCCTTCCGAGCTTAGAAGAGAGGCGTTACTGCCTCGAAGATGAAAGTGGAACGTTCACGGCTGCGACCCGAACCAGATGGCGCACAGACTTTGACGATCCTGACGCCACTAAACGTCGGAGCCATACCTCTGTCATCAGGGAGATAGGTTGCATCAGCGAAGATACCGTCACGTAGAAGGATCCCCACGCCACTACCGGTAGGGGAAGCATGGGAGACATGTGCTGTTAAACAACTGCAAGCATAAATGGTTGCAACATTCACCTCCTGAAGGAGGGCAACGCCAATGTCCGCAGCATACAGTATTTCATGAAGTAAAGCCAGTTTGTGGGATACAGAAATGGTATTGTCATTGACTGTGACTATGCGATAGATCCGCAAAGCTGCCATAGCTAGAAGGACAGACGATTCAGACATGAGGGAAGCACAGGGAGCTACCTGTTAGGCCTCCATGGAAGGGTACATCATTGTGACAGGGAGGGAGCCGACCCCACCAAGCGGGGTCCATCGCTCTGTGCATCTCCAGAACGCCGATCTCAGAATCGACGTCGTACGATCAGGAGACAGATGTCTTACGGGGCTGGTTCAGTGGAACACTGTAGGCTGTGCGCCAACAGCTAGTGTCATACACAGAAAAGGAGGCAGCCGCATCAGATGCAGGCGGGGTGTCCGTAGGTGGATGCTGACTGGGGAAAGACGTCACGTCGTCAGGTGTCAGGGCGTCAGAGCTCAGCGCATCATTATTTGGAGGGTCGTCATCCTGTACACACAGCCGATGGAGCCAATCATCAGAAGGAGTACGGCGTTGTCTCTTCCGTTTCCTTGGCGGCCATTGCTTCCTAACACGTTGCTCCGTGTCGGATAGAAGGCGGTTGTCGTCCAACATGTGGACAGACAGCAGAAAAGTGGAGGTCGGTACAGCCACGGGGTCGAGATAGACGGCTAGCGTGTGCTGAAGACCATCGTTCATTGATACTGCCTCCGGCAGCAATGTAGGGGAGACAGACGAAACGTCGTGAAGAGGAGTCGACGCTGGTGCCGATTGATTCACAGGGGGCGCAGCAGGCAACACCGCCATGGACGCATAAGCTAGAGGAAACACACTAGTCGTCACAGGGAGAGCGACGTCTCCGTTCGAGAGACATTCAGAACGGACGTGGCCTTCCTGGCCATAACCCGAAAAGGTGCGCGACTAGCCATCGAACATGACGACAGCCCTGCAGCCCGCAATACCCAAGTAGGAAGACACTTGTTTCCACAGTTCAGCTTTTATCTGAGGGATACCATTGAGGACACGGTACGTTTCGAACGTCTTCCACGTTTCAGCAACGTGACAGACGACGGTGCCGTAAAGTTTAAAGGTGGCCACCACAATGTCCTACGGTACTTCAATCGAGAGTTCAAATCCGTTAACGTTTGGAAGCCAAAACCAGCGTGATCAACTACGACAGTCCCTGTATATCCGTCAGAGTATCGGAATTTGAGATCATTATCATGGCGTCGCACAACGTCGGCGCACAGCTCCCCATTCACCGGCTTTATGTACAAAGCAGTACTGAGGATCGAAAAGTGAATTCCGAGAACATCTGTCGGCGGGAGACTCATTTCGTCCCGAATAAACTGTTCAACTTCGTGCGCTTTTGGTCGCTCATGATCCAAACGAAACGTTAATTTACTGTGGCTTGACGATAGGGAAACGCAGTGGTGGCCGGTGAATTTGGACACGAAAACAAGACGCTACGAGGAAGTAAACAAACGCGCCCTCGCTCGCATGCAGGACAACAGGCGAGAAGCAAACAAGGTGTGCTCGCCTCACCACTGCCGAAAGCACACTGACCACTCGACTATGTGGGCGAACGTAGTATGAGATTAGCAGCAGTGAAGTTGAACTTTTGGAACGGAAAGCTGCATCGTGATATTACTCTCTAACCGATAGAAGCAACGAAGACCTAAGAGGTGAGTTAAATTCTGACGGTCCTTTAAGCGGAATTCCTATCCACATAAAGAAGAAAAATATGAGTTCATTTAAAAAGTTTTGATCGTAGTCTTTTGAATAAATAAATAAGAGTCATTCATTTCTGAGAAAAAAGAGACAGGACAGATAAAGCCATAAAAATTCAATAAGAAACATTGAAAGCAGAAAAGGTCATAAAAATTGATGTGTCGGCAGAAGTGCCAACACCGTGTTGTTTGACGAAGCCGAAATGCACGCTATAAGCTCACGCAGGATGGCGTGAGGTCTGAAACAGGATACTTAATAAATGCTATAAAGAAAAGTACGTAGCTGCTGGAATACTTAACTTTAATCCACAATTGCTGAACATTGGTCTTGTTACTGTACATGCTTCATTAGATACATAGCAAAGGATAAATGGCGCCTTGCTAGGTCGTAGCAATTGACTAAGCTGAAGGCTATGCTAACTATCGTCTCGGCTAATGAGAGCGTAATTCTCAGTGAACCTTTCCTAGCAACGTCGGCTGTACAACTGGGGCGAGTGCTAGTAAGTCTCTCTAGACCTGCCGTGTGGCGGCGCTCGGTTTGCAATTACTGACAGTGGCGACACGTGGGTCCGTCGTATACTAGCGGACCGCGGCCGATTTAAAAGGCTACCACCTAGCAAGTGTGGTGTCTGGCGGTGACACCACAAAAATTATTTATAAATGTCATAAAGATCGCAGAAAGTGTCCGGGTAATAAGCTGTATCACCTCTGACTCTTGCGCTGTTAGATTTTCATATTACTGTTGTATGTGAGAACAAAAGAAGGAGCTTTACATGGATTTCCAAAAGATTTGTTACGAGATGTTAAATATTTTGTTTCAAGACAAATTATTCCTAATAACTGACGATCTGTATATCATTTAAAAAGGGTAAGAACTCACGTTATCGGATGAGCATAATACAGCAGCAAAAATCAGAGACGGCTAATGTAGCACGGTAGTAGTTAACTGTGAATAAATCACGTAAACCCTATCTCTGCTTCTTCAGCTCTTTCCATGTCAGGGCAGATGTGGACTGTTATGGTTCCATCTTTTTCTCGAACTCCCAGGATCTCTTGTCCCTTTCGGTTTAAAGAACTTGATCTGATGTATTAGTCTCTCTGTATCCATTCGTTGTAGATGTTCATTCCATATCTTATTGTTTTCATCCAGTTTTCCTTTAAAACTCCAAGTTTTCAACTCCTTTCGAATATTTTCATTTTCTATTTAATGTGTTCTGTTCCATCCTTTCACTGGTCTAACAATTCTGATTTCCACTCCTTGTATTTGGACTTCTTGTCCTTTATTGAATATCGACGATTAACTTCCATATAACAGGGTCAGCAACACGTCTGTTTTACAAAATTTTATTCCTGTTTCTTTTCTCGTTTTAAGCTTTAAATTTCTGTTGATTTTTCCACATATACTTCCATATTTGTTCAATTTAATCTGCATATCTTCTTCGTATTCATATTATATTTTACACCCAAGACAGTTAAAATATTTGATCTATTCTAGTTTGTTTTCATCAACTACTATGTTAATTCTCGCTGAATATTTTCCACAAAAAGCCATTGACTTACTCTTACGATAAGGTATTTTCATGTTATGTTCTTTACATATTTTATTTATTTCGTGAATTCCTTTTTGTAAATCGTCTTCTCTTGGAAAAATCAGTATAATATCACCAACATATAGGAGTGATTTTAGCTTTACTAAGTTGTTTGGTTGAATCAGAGCGTTTATCCTTAACTTTCATCTGCGAACTGCATCTCCAGTGTATATATTAAACAGGATATTGGATTAATTACAGATCTGTTTCATCCCGATATTTATTTGTACAGGTTCTGTATGTATACTTTCTATATCTAAGATTACTGCTGTTTCCCTGTAGAGAGATTTGATAGCTGATATAAGCTGACATGAGCTCTGTGCTCCGTTAATCTCCACTTCTTTGTAACCACAATATCAAAATTCCCACCCCCCCCCCCCCACCAAAATCTATAAAAGCAATATGTGTCTCTTTTTTAAACTCTGCCGGCCGCGGTGGTCTAGCGGTTCTAGGCGCTCAGTCCGGAACCGCGCGACTGCTACGGTCGCAGGTTCGAATCCTGCCTCGGGCATGGATGTGTGTGATGTCCTTAGGTTAGTTAGGTTTAAGTAGTTCTAAGTTCTAGGGGACTGATGACCAGAGAAGTTAAGTCCCATAGTGCTCAGAGCCATTTGAACCATTTTTAAACTCTCTTTTCTTTTAAACCAACTGTCGTAAAATAAGAACTGCATCAGTCGTTGATCTGTCCTTTCTAAAATCCCATTAGCCCCCAATCACGTAAACTATACGCTTATTGCAAAGAACATCGATCCGTATATGAACCCTTTATTTAGAAATACTGTGGTCCGTTCCATCAAGAAGAACGTAGTAGTGGATTTGTAACTGAGATCTCTAGTTAATAACCGACTTGGCACACGGGGAGCTACAGGATAATTACACAAACAGGGACTCGAACATAGGACATTTGCCTTCCCTGGTAAAGGCAAAGATTTCGTGTTTGACTTCCGGTCAGGCACTCAGTTTTAATTTGGCAGAAAGTTTCAAATCAGAATACACTCGGCTGTAGAGTGAAAATGTATTCTGGAAGCAATTCCCTAGGCTGTGTCTAAGCCATTGCTTCGCACTATCCTTTCTCCCCACAATTTTCGTGAAGTACTGGCGGAATTAAAGTTATAAGCACGGATCACGAGTCGTACCTGTATAGCTCAGTCGGAAGAGAACTTGCTTGAGAAAGGCATAGTTCCTTATTTCCATTCCAAACGAGGCAAACTTTTAAGCTGTCTGGCAGTATTAACAGCTGTAAGAACGGACAAAGGCCTAAGAGGCTTTACGACAGTGATTTTCTTTTTTCTTTTGTGGTAGAAAGGTGATAGACAATCTTTTTCTTGTTTTGAGGGAGAGGTTATGACCCGGGGCGTAATTCTGATAGATCATTCCCGCAAAGATACAATCTCGACTGACCTTTATTGTGACTCATTGAAGGATCGTTTTCAGCTGTAGGTGTTGGAAAATTGATCAATATTTATAACCAAACAACGCTCTCTCACCAAAACAACGTGAAGTCCTCACACAGACTGACATGGGTTCGATGCCATATCGCCATGGCATGCACTCGTGGTAGGGTCTTCCATCTAGATCTCTAATTCCTAAGAATTTTGTTGCGGGCTGTTGATCGATTTGAAACATCCTTGCAGATTAAAACTGAGTTCCGGACTGTAATTCAAACCTGGAGTCTTTGCCAGCGAAAGGAAAAGATTCTAGATTCAACTGCCGGTTCAACGCACAGTTTTAATCTACCAGGAAGATTTAAATGAGCGCATTTTCTGCTGCAGAATGAAAATTTATTCTGGAACATTCGATTTGAGTTACAGATCAAACAACTATTAAAACGCCGTTTATATGTGAAATATGTACGTCCGGTGATGGGTACCTCTTTGTTACTGCAATGTGAATCACTGCATTTCGAAAGATTGCTTAGCACTCACAGTTTGCAGTAGGTCAACACACACTGTCTGCGGGATATTCCTTTTGTCTACCACGTCGCTATGGACGTCCCGATAACAGAAAAATGTGCTGCCGTTCAAATGTTGCCGCGGAGATAGCAACGTGCTTCGAATTAAAGCGACGCTGTGATGCAATTTCGCAGCAAATACCATTACCGATTGATTAAATTTTACGTTATGCTCCGTGCCCAATGAAACGGCACACGATTATTGCTCGATTCTGCTAATAAAAGTTAACGTGCGTTTGCTTTTGAGCTTCGAAGCGCCAAGTATTTATTGGGAAATAACACAATGCTTTAGGGCAGAGTGCTCTCGTGATGAACTAAATGCAGGCTGTGTTTTGCGTAAAGCACGAACTCGCAAACAGGAACATATTCTGCAGATCTGTTTCGGAAATTATTAGTCATTTGTGTATTGAGGGGATGTCGCTAACCGAGACTGAATTCTGCGATGCAGATCCGCGCCGAACAATTGATTCCGCGATAATTACGCAGCAGGTGGACGTCTGCTCTGATACCGACCAATTAGAGTCCTCTGACTGGTTTAAAGCAGCAGTATCGCTTGAATTTTGCACTGGCTGAGATCAGCACAGTTTCATAACGAGCTGCTTCACGAGCTGATAAATAATTTGATAAAGGACATGTTGACGTTACCGGAGCAATAAACAGATTTGACGTTCATCAGAAAGGCTATTGTACGTAATAATATCATATAACTTGAAATCCGGTAGCCCTGGAATTTATTCTGTGCTAGTATATATTCATATTCTAATACTGATAATGATTTGGTGAGGTTATTTCACATTGCATTTTAAAGTCGAAAAGTTTACGTTCCGATTTAAAGTACCGTTTCTAATGTTTTTAACTATTTTAATGCGTCCTACTATAGTAAATGTCCCTCAAATCTTTCCCATTTGTCCAGGACTATTGTATCTGGTACCTCTCTGCGCACTTGATCTGAGAATATTTTAACAACGTATTATAGTACAAACATCAAATGCGCACATTTTCTTCTTCCCTACATTGCTCGAAATTCACGTTTGCTTATCCACACATCAAAAAAAGTTTTGTATCACCCCTATTCCCAGAACTCCTGAAGATAGACGTTGACTGTGGATATTGTATCACAGAGACAGTCCCTTTGACTGTTCAGAGATGTCACTAAACCCGCCTAAAGATATGAAAAACCATGCATCAGCAGCGACTATTAGACGAAGGGGGTCCGACAGCCGATCACCTCCAGTCATTCCACCAGGAAGGAGGTACATGGCTTTTGTCTGTAGTTCAACCATGCCTAGACAGTCAATGCCGCGTTTAGATCGAGTCCGCATTGTTACTTTGTGCCGGGAAGGGCTCTCAACAAGGGAAGTGACCAGGCATCTCGGAGTAAACCAAAGCGATGTTGTTCGGACATGGAGGAGATACAGAGACAGGGACTGTCGATGACATGCCTCACTCAGGCCGCCCAAGTGCTACTATTGCAGTAGATGACCGTTACCTACGGATTATGGCCCGGAGGAACGCTACCATGTTGAATAATGCTTTTCGTGCAGCCACAGGACGTCTTCTTACGACTTAAACTGAGCGCAGTAGGCTGTATGATGCGAAACTTCACTCCCGACGTCCATGGCGAGGTCCATCTTTGCATCCACTACACCATGCAGCGCGGTACAGATGGGCCCAACAACATGCCGAATGGACCCCTCAGGATTGGCATCACGTTCTCTTCACCGATGAGTGTCGTATATGCCTTCAACAAGACAATCGTCGAAGGCTGAACACCTTAGACACACTGTCCAGCGAGTGCAGCAAGGTGGAGGTTCCCTGATGTTTTGGGGTGGCATTATGTGTGGCCGACGTACGTTGCTGGTGGTCATGGAAGGCGCCGTAATGGCTGTACGATTCTTGAATTCCATCCTCCGAGCGATAGTGCAACCATATCGGCAGCATATTGGCGAGGCATTCTTCTTCATGGACGACAATTCGCGCCCCCATCGTGCACATCTTGTGAATGACATCCATCAGAATGGCCAGAATGTTCTCCCTTATCGAACATATATACGAAGACAGTAACTTGCTCTCGAAAGAACAGTTACTGTTGATGACCGTGCAGCTTTTCCCTTGAATAAATGATGACTAACTGACAACTCCAACTGCCGACAGGTGTTGTTGATATACCTCGATGTGGGCAGCTGAAAATGTGTGCCCCGACCGGGACTCGAACCCGGGATCTCCTGCTTACATGGCAGACGCTCTATCCATCTGAGCCACCGAGGACACAGATGAATAGCGCGA
Source organism: Schistocerca nitens (assembly GCF_023898315.1). NCBI lineage: Eukaryota > Metazoa > Arthropoda > Insecta > Orthoptera > Acrididae > Schistocerca > Schistocerca nitens. The sequence continues at coordinate 542,816,709 of NC_064619.1, read as the reverse complement.
CTGCAGGGACTTATCCCTTGCACGCTTCCCGTGAGACTCACGAGTCCCGGGAAAGGGACTTTTCAAGGGAAAAGCTGCACGGTCATCAACAGTAACTGTTCTTTCGAGAACAAGTTACTGTCTTCGTATATATAGTTAAAGGCTACCCAGCCATTGACCTTCGTCTGTGCGAATGCGCACAGGTTGCCTAAACTCGTACGGGAATCGCCAAAGCGTGCGCGAGTAATGAGTGGGTGGGCAAATGTCTATAAGGTACAATACATATATAGAATTGTGGGCAGTTGGGAATGTGAGTCTCACGGGAAGCGTGCAAGGGATAAGTTTCTGCAGTCGCGCTATTCATCTGTGTCCTCGGTGGCTCAGATGGATAGAGCGTCTGCCATGTAAGCAGGAGATCCCGGGTTCGAGTCCCGGTCGGGGCACACATTTTCAGCTGTCCACATCGAGGTATATCAACAACACCTGTCGGCAGCTGGGGTTGTCGGTTAGTCATCACTTATCGAACATGCCTGGGATAGATTGAAAAGGACTTTTTATGGACGGCGTGACACACTAACCACTCTGAGGGATCTACGCCGAATCTCCGTTGAGTAGTGGGACAATCTTGACCAACAGTGCCTTGATGAGCTTGTGGATAGTATGCCACGACGAATACAGGCATGCGTCAATGCAAGAGGACATGCTGTTGGGTACTAGAGGTACCGGTGTGTACAGCAATCTAGACCACCACCTCTGAAGATCTCGCTTTATGCAATGTGTGGTTTTCAAATGGTTCAAATGGCTCTGAGCACTATGGGACTTAACATCTATGGTCATCAGTCCCCTAGAACTTAGAACTACTTAAACCTAACTAACCTAAGGACATCACACAACACCTAGTCATCACGAGTCAGAGAAAATCCCTAACCCCGCCGGGAATCGAACCCGGGAACCCGGGCGCGGGAAGCGAGAACGCTACCGCACAATGTGTCGTTTTCATGAGCAATAAAAAGGGCGGTGATGAAATTTATGTTGATCTCTATTCCAACTTTCTGTACAGGTTATGGAACTCTCGGAAACGAGGTGATGCAAAACTTTTTTTGATGCGTGTACAAACTGCTGTGATCGGGACGTAAATTTTCAGGATTATTTCTGTCCTATTTGTGTTGATATCAGACATCGACAGAGCTGTTTCATTTAAGTAAGTTTTCTACACCTAAGGTCGTCTGTGCACGTTGCCTAACCAGTCTGATTGGTATTTAAATTTTATTTTTAGTTTTTCAAAAAAATGGTCCAAATGGCTCTGAGCACTATGGGACTTAACGTCTGAGGTCATTAGTCCCATAGAACTTAGAACTACTTAAACCTAACTAACCTTAGGACATCACACACATCCATGCCAGAGGCAGGATTCGAACCTGCGACCGTAGCGGTCGCGCGGTTCCAGACTGTAACGCCTCGAACCGCTCGTCCACCCCGGCCGGCTTAGTTTTTCATTTTAATGTTCTCCTTTGAGGTAGACTTACAGTTCACTGTGGCCTATTTGGCGAGTAGGATCGTGGATCCAACAGAGATAGTTATTTTCTGTGGATCATTATCTGCTGATAGCATTTCACCGTACCCGTTCCAGGTAGACGATAGGAAGCGTGGGAGAGAATTAACGTGTTGACTCCTGGCCGCCACCGAAGCGCGTTGGCTCCAGGCACAAGCCGTCTCTGGCTTCGACTTCCAGCTAGCAATGACGTGAATCCTCTCGTACACCTTTCCTCTTACTTCGTCCTGACACAGAAATTAACCTCAACTTATGACTGCTGTGACTGGCTCATTTCTGACGTGGCGCATATAACTGTATCTTGGCCAGTGAGTACACAGAATTTTTATCTATTAAGCAACTCTTTCATTCGAAAAAAAAAAAACTCTTCAGATGCTTACATTCTCGCCTATCCTCACCATGTCCCCTCTTCCCCTGTGCAGGCCTGTCTCTGTATTTGTTTCCATGTTTATCTCATACTTCACCGTTTCAAATGGTTCAAATGGCTCTGAGCACTATGGGACTTAACATATGAGGTCATCAGTACCCTATAAATTAGAACTACTTTAACCTAACTAACTTAAGGACATCACACACATCCATGTCCGAGGTAGGATTCGAACCTGCGACCTTAGCGGTCGCGCGGTTCCAGACTGAAGCACCTAGAACCGCTCGGTCACTTCACCGTTTCCATTCTTTGTATTTCTAGTTAATTACATTTGATCAACCTTTCCTGTTCTTTTCCAATGGCCCACTTCATTTTCTTCTTCTTATTATTATTATTATTACTATCGTTAATTCCCCCTTGAGGAAAGCGCTAAAACAATCAATTTTCATGGCATTTATTTCTATTTCTTTCTTTTTTTCCAAACACTTCTCATATGTTCACTGTGTTTCTTCTTCTTCTTCTCTTCTGCCCACTTCTTTCCTGTTCTCTTTGGATGTTTGCTGGTTTTTTTCCTTTGTATTTTTCTCTGTCTGTCATGTCATCTGTGGAGATGTTCAATTTTTTGAGGTCTTCAGTGATTTCCTTAACCAATTGTATTTCAATGTACTGACTGTCACTATGTTAAAAAACCTTCTTGGTCAGCTGTTATCGTTCATGCTACTTACTTATCCGAAGAACTTTGCCCTTCTTTTCCTTATGTTGTATATAATCCTCTCTGCTGTTCGTGTAGGTCTTTTGTCGGTTTCTTTATCCACATCCCCTCTTTCTGTGCTGCCCCCTAGATCTTTCTCGGTATTTTCCTCTATTGTTTTTCCGTCGACTTTATTTTCATTCTTCCCTGGATAATTTTTTTTAGGCCGTCAAGGCCTCCCTCAAGGATACTGTACTATAAGGGGTGCTCATAGTACGAGGAAGTTTCATTCGTCAGTGTCATCCACCCTGACAATGATGCATCCCCGGACGCATTTCATACGATCTTTTTTCCTCAATTTCCAGACAATAATCCGTCCCTGTAGTTTGTCGGTTTTATTAATGTTCACCCTGTATAACCTTTTATAGCGGAAGTCAGCAGACTACATTTCATAATCTATGTCGAAGAAACTTGTGCATTTTGGAGAGTGTAATAAAAGGGTGCCCAATTTCAGATAGTGTGGTTCCTAATTTCAGACAGTGTTATTTCATAAGGAAAACTGAAAATTCTATACCTATAGGAATATCCTTTTGTTACAAAACATACAAGAAGTAATTTTGAGATATTCCAATTTTATTACAATAATGAGACACTTATAACCACATTGACTCTATCATTTGTAGTTTTCACATTTACATGTCTATCAGCTATGCTTCTCAGTACCAGCACACAGTTCGTGTACTCAACGGAAACATTCTAAACACCTAATCAAATGTTCTCCAGATTTATCCTCCCAGTATGGGACAACACAATAGATGCATTACTCATATGCGCTGTCTTCATCGTTTGTCGAGACAACGTAAACAGAACTTTCGGAATCCTAAGAAGGTGATAACTGACGTAACTATTTTCTTCGCGCCTACTCATTTTAGTCCTCTGTGGTCTTCTGGCTGGCCTTTTGGGTGTTTTGATGTTTTACTCTTTCTGAAGATTGACCTAGTTCTTCTAGAATTGCCCTCTTCAATTTGGCTCAGAACTTTTTGCTGCAAGCTTGTTCTGATATCCTAAGTATGTCAAAACTGCTGGCTTTTCCCCTTTGTATTTCAGTCGTAGAACACTGAGTTAAGACTAACGGTGGGTGCATTTGAAATGGTGAAACAGTTGCTGCAGAATAATTACCTACATCTTCGAGCAGTCGCCTTCATCTGCTTTTTTTTCCCTGTAGTGGTTTCCTGTGGAGTAACTCTGCATAATTAAAAACGTCTGGGTACAAATGTATGTACAGGATTCATACAGGTAACAACAGTAATTTAGGAGCCTCTCTCCGCTAAAGATAGTGTAGCAACTTGGATTTTGCCTTTCACGCTCAGTACTTTAGACTGAGTTCCCTGGACTACGCATATGCCAGTTTCATCCACATTGTAGACCTCTGAAGCGTCAAGGTTCACTTTTTGCATTTCACAAAATAACAAAAAAATGCAGAAACTTTTCCTGTGGTGAAACTCTTTGCTCTAGCTACTGAGCTAAGCTCAGGTTTTCTATAACATTGCATTTGATGCCTTTTCAAAAAGTTACGCAGTCATTTTTACCAGCAACTCGCTTGTCTGAAGCAAAAGTATGTTTAAGATTATTTCGGACAGTTAGCTGATATACTAGTTTGAATATCTCTCCTGCGTAGCCCATAAAGTCCCTCATCCATGACTGGGCAGTATTTAGAAAGTTCTTTCACGAGCTCACCTCTTAAAGCACATTTTCTGGCTATCTTAGAGTCCACTTTCTCTTCCAAGTTACCTGCCTTTACGTAACCTAAAAGTTTAGATTTTGGCATTTGAAAGGTTTGGATGCCTTTAAGAATTTCATTTCTTTATTTCTAATAGCTTCCACTGCCTTCCTCACATTTGCTTCTGCCCATCACTTTCTTTTCGTTCCAGCCATATCCTGGGAAGAAACAATAAGCGGAATGTATAAAGGCGACCATTTGTTGGATGGTTGAAATTAGGCAACCTAGCAATATGGGAAATTAGGCACCAAAGAAAAGTTTTCTTCATTTTTCGGTATTTTGCGACCTCAGCTGCAAAAAACGAACGTTGACCCTTCAGAGGTTTCGAATACGGCTAGACTATCGAAACATGTAATTAATTAATATTTAAAAGCTACTAACAAGTTTCATCAAATGTGAATAGCGCTAATAAATAAGAATTAAATATCAAGCTACTTACCATGCAGCTGAGATGCTTACATTATGTCTACAAAATATTACATTTAAATGTAAGATGTTGAAATAAAATCATCTACGAACACGGAACGCAACTGATTCACGTGGCGGTTAGCAGGACTCAAAAATGGCGGAAACACAATGAGCTCAGATAGTTTCCGCATCAGCAGCATTGCCCATGGAGCAAATAGCCACCTGTCCGGAATGAGACCACTATCTGAATATAAAACACCTTACCCTATTATGAACACTGAATAAATTGTCAACTGACAAGACCGTTAAAACTACTTACTCACATAGATTACCGGTTTCGGCAATTCTGTGTTGCAATCTTCGGATCTATTTTTACATCATTGCAGAGAAGACTGCGTAACGATGTAAACATAGATCCAAAGATGCCAACAGAGAATTGGCGAAATCGGTAATCTATATGAACAAATGATTTTAGCGGTCTTGGACGTTTAAAATTTATTCAGAGTTCACTAACTTAGTGACTGAAACACACGACATTAAATTACAATAGATTCTGCAAACCGGTAACATCGCACGTCGCAATAGTTACGATTATATCTCGTTAAATTAGCATAAGGAGCGAGCGAGAATAGAGTATTCTGTATGCCTCGGATCGCGGACTGTAGTGTCTTATTCTCGATGGATCGAGGAAACTTGCTGCACAATCTTCTTCCAATAACTGTTCTCTGAATTTACTACCACAAATTTCACGAGAACTCTGTCGTCAGTCTTCTAAACGACGCTCTGAGTAATCGAGAATCCACTGTAATAAGAACACGAAATAAGAAAATACAGTTTCGGATTCTGTGGTATAAATAGAGATTATCAAAACTAGACATGGTTGTCTCTCTGGGTACTCCGCGATCGTTCATTAAATAAAATATGGCCTTTCAGTCTTCGATCGCTATTCTTTATTTTCAATTACCGGTTTCGGGCTAGCTGCCCATTTTCAGATCATATGTATGTTGTAGTTACAGAGTAACTTGTCCGTACAGAACACAAAGTTCACTGTCATAAGTAAAGTAATGCACAATTGTTATAGTTAGAGGGCACTTTTTACTGTTACCAATCAGGTTACTCTTAAATACTGCGATATAATGTTTTAACAGCTTGAAATTACTTTACTTATGACAGTGAACTTTGTGTTCTGTACGGACAAGTTACTCTGTAACTACAACATATGATCTGAAGATGGGCAGCTAGCCCGAAACCGGTAATTGAAAATAAAGAATAGCGATCGAAGACTGAAACGCCATATTTTATTTATATAAATAGAGATAACCATCAGATTCCGTAGTGGCCACCACGGGTGCCTTTCGAGCAAAAATACTTCTTATGTTGATCAATGCTATCGTTTCGAACGCCAAATAAAAATAATGCCGAAAGTGTTCTGCATTTCTTTTCAGTACTGCAGCGACGGTCGTAAGCGAACAATCTGAGAGTGCCGTTGACTTATTTCATAAATCGTTTATATGGATTGAGAACACCAGCGATACACCTGATCATATATCACTTCTTTAAAGGATCAACATCAAGTATAACGGAAATTTGGAAATCTGTGGTAAGTTCCTATGAGACCAAACTGCTGAGGTCATCGGTCCCTAGGCGTACACATACTTTAACTTTCGCTAAGGACAGCACCCACACCCATGCCAGAAGGAGGACTCGAACCTTCGACGGAGAGAGCCGCGCGAACCGTGGCAAGGGTTGCGCGAACCGTGGCAAGGGTTCCTCGACCGTGCGGATACCCCGCGCGGCAAGTATAACGAACTAGGTTTGTATGGCTTAACTTTCTTTGAGCCAGTCGCTGTGTTTCATAAAATACTGCTTATAGCTACTGTAAGATTCTCATACGGTTTTTGCTATTGTAAATAAAACACCTTTACTGTAATGGGACAAAGATGAGTGAGCGCACTGCGTGAGAGAGAATAAGATCCTTGACTCTGTGTTTATTTTTATCTGAGGTTGATTTGCTGGTCAGTCAGTTGTGCAGCGTCGGGACATTCTTATTTAAGGTATAGTAGTGGGCAGTAGAATTTTTCAGAGAAAGGGATATGTTGTTTGTGAATCTAGGGGAAACTATCTGGACTACTTTACTGTATTGTGGAAATGAAAACTGATTTATAATACTTTCTTGTTCCTCAGATTGATGGAGAGCATTTTTAAAAGAATTTTAGAGGTAGAATGTTTGTTGTTTCTTGACAAGGAGAGAATTCTGTGGCTGTTAGAGTCTTCGTAAGTTGTGCAGTCTTTTTGTCAACAATTGGAGTTTGATTTGTTAAAAACGATTTTCTTTAAATAAACCCTACCTCCATGATTCACAGTGAAGGTTTAAATGCATGCTGAGCAAGAGATCAGTCGCTTTATTTCAGGGCAAAACTCACCTTGCATTTTTTAGCAAACAGTGTGTAGCCAGGATTGTCAGGTGTCGTGCTATCAAGTACATTTCTTTTCAGCGAACAGTGTTGGTAATTTCTAACAGTTATTTTCTTCCGAATGGAGTAGTAATTTTATTTTTGTAGATATTCCAAGTCAAACATTATATATAAACACGCAGCACCTCGATACAAGTAGTTTCTTTTGGCATTTGATTACATTCATTTTTTTTACTTCAAATTTTGCATTTCAAGAAGTATAAAGTTTTATTTCACAACACTGTTCACATGTCCAACATAGACCCAACCAACAGTCAGTTTTGCTCAGTAAATGAACACGATATCCAAAGTACACGTCACAAGAGGAGAAAGGTTTCTGAAAGCAAGACATTCAGTTTTCCAACGTACAGACAATTTCTGATTGAAAGATTACACTATACAACTGTCTAGTGTATAACTAAGAAAACGGAACCTACTGTTTCAGCAGCATCTATTATTTGCTAGATATTGCATATGTAAACACAGATTTGGTCTGTTTTAAGTTTTTTCCTGAACACATTTTGGTCCTCTGAGGAAAGCATCTTTTTCTCTTGGGGCGTCACAATGATCATGCCTCAATATACCCAAGTGTTATGTAACAGACAGATGTTGCACTGTAATTGTAATCCTTTACCTTCTTTTTTAGTAGCTCAGGTCTCTTCATTGCATGAGAGGCTCTTCAGAAACATAAATTAGAAAAGAGGCAGTTTCCACGTGTGAAATGTGTGGCAATTCTACCCTTATTTCCTTTATTTCATCATCCATCATTTGCAGGTGTGCGCAACGACCAGACAGTGGTATCAAATTCTAGTTGATTCACTGCTTCGTCTCTGACTATTTCCGTGTCGAAATTAATTAACAAAAATGGCAATAATCATAATGTCTTTGTGTGTACATGTTTTCATGTCTTCTCCCGTGGTAACGATATCTCACATGTCCCTCGTTACATCTCTTTAATTTGTGTTTAAGTGTTTAACTCTTAGGATGAACATATCGCTTCAAAACATGATCTACGGTGCATCATAACCCACTTTAAGAAACTTCAACATCGCAGCGCGTCAGCAATCGTTGGTTAATATATTAAAAAACTAAAAGCCCGCCTCGATTGCAACCTCACTTTAACTGTGGTTGACAACCGCATTGAATTTAATATTTTTCGGAAAAACACGTTTTCCGACAACATTATACCTGCAGACTCGGCCCATCCGTACGCCCGTAAGATGGCCTTTTTTCATTCTAATATTCATCGAGTTACAGCTACACCTCTTGCACTAGATGCGGTAGAAACTGAACTGGTCACACTTGAGAATATTGCTATAAATAATGGCTATAGGCCTCAGTTGGTAAGACAGATGTATAACAAGAAAATAAATAAAAATAATATTACGTCTTCCACCCTAGGGGATGCGTTAGATGACAAACAGGTGGCAACGATATCTATTCCTTACATAGCCAATATAAGTTACAAATTGGGGCGTTTACTCAGAGCCCATAATTTCAGAGTCGCCTATTCTACTAATAATAGTTTACATAGGAATTTAATTCACTCCTTGCAGAGTAAGAGCGATAAACTTTCCCAATCAGGAGTATATAAAATTACATGTGGGGATTGTCCAAAATTTTACATCGCGAGCCCTCCAGTTAATATCGAGTTACTTCATGCCGAGGTTAAGGGCTTAAAACTGGATGTTTTGGAAGAAATGCAGATCTTTAAGCATCTGCAACATGTTAAAGACAATATCCTCAATGACCAACTCCTACTAAGAAATAGAATTTTTTTTAAGGTTTCGCGCCTCTACTTCGTTCTTCATACTTGTAAATCTGATGATCTGGGGATTATCCCATGCGCGCTCTGATTGGCGAGCGCGGTTGGTCAAGCTGTTCATCTTCTTTCTTTTTATCGTCATTTTCCTTTTACGATGAAGGTGATTATAGCCCGTTGAACAACTCACGTTTTATGCCTATATCTTTATTACCACGACGTCTTTACATTACGTCCCCTCAGCCCCCCCCCCCCCCCCCCCCTCCAGGCTAACTACTGTCTTTAGCTATAGTTCTTAAGAGTTCCTCCTGTTGTCATAGGTAGCTTCATATACAAGTTTCTTTACTAGCATAAGCAACCGTGTGCGGCTATTTTTAGGTTTCATCTCCTATTTAGCTCGTCTCTTGTTCTATCCATTTCATTTTTTGATATACATTGATCCACGGTTGGGAATATATGGGCTATTTAGCCCCGACCCATGTATAAACTTTTCGTATTCGTATGCGCATGCGCATTCACGTAACTTCCCTTGTCTTGCGCATGTGCATAGATAGCGGGTCAGGCTTGTAAGTGAGCGACCGTTTGTAGCTGCAATTTATGGCGGGTCATGGCCCATCGAACATGGCCGGTGTGAGGTGGAGCGTACACCATTAAGTTAAGTAGTGGTTTTGACTTTGTACATATGTACTGTTTGTGTTTTCCTTTTCTTTTTCGTTTATAAATTTATAGCTATGGTGTTCTTTTAATCATTGACAAAGGTCTTCTTAGGCACTTGTGGGTTTTATTGTTGTTCTGAAGAAGGTGCTGTTATCTACGCCGAAACCTAGGTTAACACTTAACACTAGGTGTTTTTTTCTCAATCGAGGCGGGTTTTTAGTTTTTTAATATAATAACAAACTTTATTTACGTAAAATTTAAATTTAAAAAGATGTTGTCATCTGAAGCCGTGGATTAGAGCAGATCTAGTGATTGTACTCGTTGGCGAGTTAAACAGATCTGTTCGAGCTGTTGCAACAAAGAGTGCCAAACGATTTTTTGTGACCGTGTTGTCGTCATGTCGACACGACCAGTCTCGACGCACTTCGTGGACTGAACGACCAAGCTACGAGGCTGCATGAGGGAGACCTCCGCCACCAACACCATGAATCGTCAACAAACAACTGCCACAACGTTAAGTTTTGATTACGAGCCGTAAGTTAAAATTCACGCTAAGTGTCTGTCTTAATTTTTATAGATTATATGGAGAGTGATCAATCAGGTCCCCTTCATATTTACATTTAAGAGCCAAAGAAGCTGGTACACCTGCCTACTATCGTGTAGCGACCCCGCGAGCATACTGAAGTGCCGCAACACGACCTGGCATGGACTCGACTAATGTCTGAAGTAGTACTGGAAGAAACTGACACCATGAATCGTACAGGGATCCTGTCCGTAAACCCGTAAGATTACGAGGGGTAGAGATCTCTTCTGAACATTACGATGCAAGGCATCCCAGCTATGGTCGATAATGTTCATGTCTGGTGAGTTTCGTGACCAGTGGAAGTGTTTAAACTCGGAAGAGTGTTCCTGGAACCACTCTATAGCAATTCTGGACGTGTGGGGTGTCGCATTGTCCTGCTGGAATTGGCCAAGTCCGTCGGAATGCACAATGGATATGAATGGGTGCAGTTGATAAGAGAGGATGCTTACTTACTTGTCACCTCTCAGAGTCGTATCTAGACGAATCAGAGGTCCCATATCATTCCACCTGCACACGCCCGACAGCAGTACAGAGCCTCCACCAGCTCGAACAGTCCCCTGCTTATAGTCGGTATCCATGGATTCACGAGGTTGTCTCCATATCCGTACACGCCCATCCTCTTGATACAATTTGAGACGAGAATCGTCCGACAAGGCAACATGTTCCCAGTCATCAACAGTCCATTGTCGGTATTGACGGTCCCAGGTGAGGCGTATAGCTTCGCGTCATGCAGTCATGAAGGGTACGCGAGTGGGCCTTCGGCTCCGAAAGTCCCTATCGGTGATATTTCGTTGAATGGTCCGCACGCTGACACATGTTGATGGTCCAGCATTGAAATTTGCAGTAATTTTCGGAAGTGTTGCACTTCTGTCACGTTGAACGATTCTCTTCAGTCGTCGTTGGTCCCGTTCTTGCAGGATCTTTTCCGGCCGCAGCGATGTTGGAGATTTGTTGTTTTACAGGATTCCTGATATTCAGCGTACACTCGTGAAATGGTCGTACGGGAAAATCCCCACTTCATCGCTAATTCGGAGATGATGTGTCCCATCGCTCGTGCGCCGATTATAGTACCACGTACAAACTCACGTAAATCTTGATAACCTGCTATTGTAACAGCAGAAACCGATCTGACAACTGCCCCAGACACTTGCTGTCTTATATATGCATTGCCGACCACAGCGTCGTATTCCGCCTGTTTACACATCTCAGTACTTAAACGCATGCCTATACCAGTTTCTTTGGCACTTCAATGTATATGCTAGTATATACACACATTTTTTTGCCTATGTTTCTTGTATCTGTTGCCTTTCTGTGCCACTAGCCTCTAGGAGGGAAGTACGTCGTTTGTACTCTCTATTATTATACTAGTGATAGAGAACCAGTCTAATTTCCATATTCTTCTTCCATCATTTAACCTATTGCGAACGTGAATTTTCGTGAGATAGACAATAGCTGCCTGTCTGCTGCTCCAACTTGGTCTGCTGCTCCAGTTTTGCCAGTAGCTGTAGTGGAAGCAGGCAGAGAGATCTAGCTAGGTCATCAGAGGTGGTACGATAGCAGGTAAAAGAATTAAGTTGTCAGGTAACAACGTTGGCATCTTTGGTAGCTTCCCCCACCGTAGAGGAGCGGAAGCTTTTAAGCTCTTGTGCGATAATGGTCATTATTCTGCTGGGGTTTGGTGACTACGGACTGCCCTGTGCGCATTCCACGCATGGCGGTATAGGAATTATTTAGTACGTAAATTTCGATCATTTTTGTTTCGGTACTTATGGTAGTCATGGACAATCATCTACACTCCTGGAAATTGAAATAAGAACACCGTGAATTCATTGTCCCTGGAAGGGGAAACTTTATTGACACATTCCTGGGGTCAGATACATCACATGATCACACTGACAGAACCACAGGCACATAGACACAGGCAACAGAGCATGCACAATGTCGGCACTAGTACAGTGTATATCCACCTTTCGCAGCAATGCAGGCTGCTATTCTCCCATGGAGACGATAGTAGAGATGCTGGATGTAGTCCTGTGGAACGGCTTGCCATGCCATTTCCACCTGGCGCCTCAGTTGGACCAGCGTTCGTGCTGGACGTGCAGACCGCGTAAGACGACGCTTCATCCAGTCCCAAACATGCTCAATGGGGGACAGATCCGGAGATCTTGCTGGCCAGGGTAGTTGACTTACACCTTCTAGAGCACGTTGGGTGGCACGGGATACATGCGGACGTGCATTGTCCTGTTGGAACAGCAAGTTCCCTTGCCGGTCTAGGAATGGTAGAACGATGGGTTCGATGACGGTTTGGATGTACCGTGCACTATTCAGTGTCCCCTCGACGATCACCAGTGGTGTACGGCCAGTGTAGGAGATCGCTCCCCACACCATGACGCCGGGTGTTGGCCATGTGTGCCTCGGTCGTATGCAGTCCTGATTGTGGCGCTCACCTGCACGGCGCCAAACACGCATACGACCATCATTGGCACCAAGGCAGAAGCGACTCTCATCGCTGAAGACGACACGTCTCCATTCGTCCCTCCATTCACGCCTGTCGCGACACCACTGGAAGCGGGCTGCACGATGTTGGGGCGTGAGCGGAAGACGGCCTAACGGTGTGCGGGACCGTAGCCCAGCTTCATGGAGACGGTTGCGAATAGTCCTCGCCGATACCCCAGGAGCAACAGTGTCCCTAATTTGCTGGGAAGTGGCGGTGCGGTCCCCTACGGCACTGCGTAGGATCCTACGGTCTTGGCGTGCATCCGTGCGTCGCTGCGGTCCGGTCCCAGGTCGATGGGCACGTGCACCTTCCGCCGACCACTGGCGACAACATCGATGTACTGTGGAGACCTCACGCCCCACGTGTTGAGCAATTCGGCGGTACGTCCACCCGGCCTCCCGCATGCCCACTATACGCCCTCGCTCAAAGTCCGTCAACTGCACATACGGTTCACGTCCACGCTGTCGCGGCATGCTACCAGTGTTAAAGACTGCGATGGAGCTCCGTATGCCACGGCAAACTGGCTGACACTGACGGCGGCGGTGCACAAATGCTGCGCAGCTAGCGCCATTCGACGGCCAACACCGCGGTTCCTGGTGTGTCCGCTGTGCCGTGCGTGTGATCATTGCTTATACAGCCCTCTCGCAGTGTCCGGAGCAAGTATGGAGGGTCTGACACACCGGTGTCAATGTGTTCTTTTTTCCATTTCCAGGAGTGTAGTTAGCGTGGAAATAAGTGTAAAGATTTAATACCATTCTTTAGTTTCCAAGTAAGAATACTTTGTGTATGACTGAGCTAAGGTCCAAGTATAGCGTATGTAACAAAAATACTTTGGCTATTCAGACCGATAGTGAAGTGGATTCAGTCTCAATGTACAGTGTAAATTTATTAAACGTACTTAGAAGAGGCACGAGTTTAAATTTTAGCTCGTTCATGAGTTTCTGGATCTTGAAAGTCGGTGAATTTGTGCAGCCGCACTGTCATGTGGTAGATGCTAGAGTGTAAGACCATTCTGTGTTAACCTACGTAAGTGTGCACCAGCAGTGCCTTAGTACTGTATGAAATGCATTTCAAAATTCTGCTGAATTTTTTTGCTGTAAATCGAAGAGTTTTCACTGTGGAATCTGGGTGCCTCAACCATGTGTATAGAAAGTAAAATGTATTGCATCTCTACAATCAGTCAGTAGAATGACTGCTTCTGTACTGAGTAATTTGTATTTGCTTAGTCAAATCATTAAAATGAACAGTTTAGAAAACCATTTCGGTTTGTGGTACTTGGTCACATTTAGTTCGTCCTTTTATTAGTTTTCCAAAATATATTCAGATCTTCGGTGTTCGTGGGTAATTGGCACGTTTTCTATATTACTATTGCTTTTGCGAACCTTAACCGGGATTTCTTTGTATGTGCCACATACGACCTCGTGTTGTTCAGCCCCTGTTCTACCTCATATCTCTAGCTGAGGTGCTCTCTGCTGAAAAGCCTTTGGGTTTTGTGGTAGTTTTGGTAGTAATAACGCGTATTTATTTCGGTGAGTTCTGGTACGAGCGAGTGTACGAGTGCTTTCCTAATTCCTGTTCCCCTTGGTTGTCCCAACCTCCCTACATTATTGTTTTTATTCGGTGCGCTGATGCGTTTCGCTGAACCTTCGTGCAGAGGAGAAGACCACACCAACTATTATTTTTGTGCATGCAGTTGTTTTGTCTATACATGGTCCGCGTTCAACCATATTTGCTACAATCGACTCGAACTATATGTTGAAAAGTAATTTACGATTTCTATATTAAAATCCCATCCCTTCTTTCAAGAGCATTTGTGGAACAGTATATCGGAAACCTCATTGACAAATTAAGGCATCCTATTCTGTCTCCTTGGTTAACATGTTAAATGTATTTAACTCTATTTTGAAGAAAATAATTATGGCATGGGGTAATGGAGTGAACGGGGTAAGTATAGAGAGACACAAGAATAGGACCGTCAACATAAAATGTCTGGAACTTCGTGGCAGATTAGAACTTCATGTCAGACCGAGACTCGAGCTCGGAGCTATGCCTTTTGCGGGCAAGTGCTCTACCGAATTATTATTATTTTTTTTAAAATGCCGGACAGGGTTCCGAATCCGGATTTCTCGGTTATAGTGAGCGGTCACCTTACCATTTTTTTTGTTGGGCTGAGATACGAACCCAGATCTCCTGCTCAATTTTTTTTAATGGTGTAACAATAACAAACATTAACTTCTTCTGTCAGTTTTTTTGTATATAAGACGATGTCCTTTATATAGTAAAATATTTCTGGAAAACGTAAATAAGTGGACTTTTTCTTACATAATAGTGTAACAATAAAAAATACATAAACTGCTTCTGTCAGTACAAAACAATAACGGACCACGTCCCTCCTCTTGGGGCCGTTCCTCGCTAATCCCGTTGTACCTCGCGTTGGTGCCGTGTACGTCTTCACCTATGGTGGTGGATCCTCTCCACTGTCCCGGTCCTTTCTTGTTCTGAATACTTACAGGCAATAATTAGATTCTCCTACCCGGTACACCCCAACTGGGTGGGGGATGAAGCAAGGCACTCCCTAAAAGATTTGCGTAATATGTTCGATATCTACATCTACATCTACGTGATTACTCTGCTATTCACAATAAAGTGCCTGGCAGAGGGTTCAATGAAGCACCTTCAAGCTGTCTCTCTACCGTTCCACTCCCGAACGGGACGCGGAAAAAACGAGCACTTAAATCTTTCTGTACGCGTCCTGACTTCTCTTATTTTATCGTGATGATCATTTCTCCCTGTGTAGGTGTGTGCCAACAGAATGTTTTCGCAAACGGAGGACAAAACTGGTGATTGAAATTTCATGAGAAGATCTCGTCGCAACGAAAAACGCCTTTGTTTTAATGATTGCCACTCCAATTCACGTATCATGTCTGTGACATTATCTCCCCTATTTCGTGATAATACAAAACGTGCTGCACTTCTTTGTACTTTTTCGATGTCATCCGTCAGTTTCACCTGATGCGGACCCCACACCGCACAGCAATATTCTAGAATAGGGCGGACAATCGTGGTGTAAGCAGTCTCTGTAGTAGACCTGTTGCACCTTCTAAGTGTTCTGCCAAAGAATCGCAGTCTTTGGTTTGCTCTACCCACAATATTATCTATGTGATCGTTGAAATTTAGGTTATTTATAATTGTAATCCCTAAGTATTTAGCTGAATTTACAGCCTTCAGATTTGTGTGACTTATTGCGTAATCGAAATTTAGCTGATTTCTTTTAGTACTCATGTGAATAATTTCACACTTTTCTTTATTCAGGGTCAATTGCCACTTTTCGCACCATACAGATATCTTATCTAAATCATTTTGCAAGTCTTTTTGATCATCTGATGACTTTACAAGACGGTAAATGACAGCATCATCTGCAAACAATCTAAGACGGTTACTCAGATTGTCTCCTATGTCGTTGATATAGATCAGGAACAATAGAGGGCCTATAACACTTCCTTGGGGAACGCCGGATATTATTTCTGTTTTACTCAATGACTTTCCGTCTACTACTACGAACTGTGTGTGACCTTTCTGACAGGAAATCACGAATCCAGTCGCACAACTGAGGCGATACTCCGTAGGCACGCAGTTTGGTTAGAAGAGCTTGTGGGGGAAGGTGTCGAAAGCCTTCTAGAAATCTAAAAATATGGAATCAATTTGACATCCATTGTCGACAGCACTTATTACTTCATAAGTATAAAGAGCTAGTTGTGTTTCACAAGAACGATATTTTCTGAAACCATGCTGACTATGTTCAATAAATCGTTTTCTTCGAGGAACTTCATTATGTTCGAATACAGTATATGTTCCAAAACCCTACTGCAAATCGACGTTAATGATATAGGCCTGTAATTCAGCAGATTACTCCTACTTCTATTTTTGGGTATTGGTGTGACTTGAGCAGTTTTCCAGTCTTAAGGTACGGATCTTTCTGTGAGCGACTGGTTGTATATAATTGCTAAATACGGAGCTATTTCATCATCACACTCTGAGAGGAACCAGACTGGTATACAATCTGGACCGGAGGCCTTGCCTTTATTAAGTGATTTAAGCTGCTTCGTTACTCCGAGGATATCTACTTCTATGTTTCTCATCTTGGCAGTTGTTCTTGATTCGAATTCAGGAATATTTACTTCGTCTTCTTTGGTGAAGGAGTCTCGGAAAACCGTGTTTAATAACTCTGCTTTAGTGGCACTGTCATCAGTGACTTCATCGATGTTATCGCGCAGTGAAGGTATTGATTGCGTCTTGCCACTGGTGTACTTTATGTATGACCAGAATCTCTTTGGGTTTTCTGCCTGATTTCGAGACATAATTTCGTTGTGGAAATTATTAAAAGCATCTCGCATTGCAGAGCGCGCTATATTTAGAACTTCTGTAAAACTTTGCCAATCTTGGGGATTTTGCGTTCTTTTAAATTTGGCATGCTTTTTTCGGTGCTTCTGCAACGACGATCTGACCCGTTTTGTGTACCATGGGGGATCAGTACCATCACTTATTAATTTATGTTTTATATATCTCTCAGTTGCTGTCGATACTATATCTTTGAAAACATTCCACAACTTTTCTGCGCTTACACGATCAGATCGGAAGGAGTGAAGACTGACTCTTAAAAAGGCGTTAAGAGCATTTTTATCACCTTTTTTAAATAGATATACTTCGCGTTTCTTTTTGATAGTTGTAGATGTTACGGTATTCAGCCTAGCAGCAACTGCCTTGTGGTCACTAATCCCTGTATTCATCACATTACTCACTATTTGTCCAGGATATTTGTTGTAAAAGGTCAAGTATGCTTTCGCAACCATTTACGCTTCGAGTGGGCTCATGAACTAATTGTTCGAAATATTTTTTTGAGAAAATTTTGGGTGTCTCATAAGCTGTGAGTGATGATCTTGTAGTAAACCCCAAAAGTCGAGCACATTCTTACTGCCGTCTCGGAGAAGGTAAAGCACAGTCAAACCCGGAATCCAAGTCACTGCGTTTGTCTTAATTCGGGGATAATAGGTCATATGTGGGAGGAGTAGTATCCTTGGTTCTATAGCTTGCGGCGCCTATCGAAGGCGGAAGGCGATCATTTTTTGGACCAAACACCACACATCCGCCGAAGGCCCGCATATCACGCGTTGTTCCTCTGTGTATAACATTGCACTGTGGACACAGTGGCTGGTCCGTCATATGAATTGTATGCAACCTGGAACGAATCACGTATTTCCCGTTTACTGTACGCCATATCACTGACCACGTAACTGTTGGTTGTCGGCGCTCTTCGGCATTATTCGGCCGTCGTCGAGTCAAGATGTGATATATATCACGCGCCGTTGCCGTCCTGGTCGTCGGTAGTTCCATATGTACATAAATGTGTTCCAAAAAAAATGTTCGCTTATGGGCAATCGATGGTGAGATGTGAGCCACCGCTACCGGTGCCAAACGAGAAGGCTGAGCTAGCTCGTCTATCAGACTTGTCCGGTGTCATGTCCACGTCTTTATCATTGTGCTTATGTAGATATCCACTGCTTGGTCGCGTACGTGGACTAGCCCAAGACCTCCACGACTACTAGGAAGGGTGGGGGTTTCGTATCCGACCTTAGAAAGCAGACCTGTGCTCACAAAGTATCCTAATGCCGCCAGGATTCGGCGCGCCGTCGCCACCGGCATAGAAAAAACTTGCGCCAGGTGAGGGATGCGAGAAGCTAGATAAGTGTTGGCAAAGGTGATCCGTTATATCATGTCCACAGCCCTTAACCTGTGACTTCGGACACTAGCACGAATTGTTTGCAGAAGATGTCTGTAGCTCAGTGCCGCCGCCGTCCGTCGAACGTCTGTAGTGAAGATAATTCCTAGAAATTTCATCTTGTTGATCGGCTGTAATGGTGCCACACTTCCCGTCGGGAGTCCTCTCCCCATGTTCATCGCTCCAGACTTTGCCATGTTCATGCGACCTCCCGTAGCCGTACCATACAAATTAATCAAATGCAAGACCGCTCTTGCCTCGTCACCCGACCGTCCTAAAAACACTATGTTCGGCTTATAAACTTGTGTGCATTATCGTCATTCCTTGGAGTCGATTCC
The DNA here is from genome assembly GCF_023898315.1 of Schistocerca nitens. Classification (NCBI taxonomy): domain Eukaryota; kingdom Metazoa; phylum Arthropoda; class Insecta; order Orthoptera; family Acrididae; genus Schistocerca; species Schistocerca nitens. The sequence goes on along the minus strand of NC_064619.1, from coordinate 542,797,866 downwards.
GGAGCCCGCAGAGCAGCGGCTCGACAGCGATGGCATACAATATCGTTGACAGCGGGCAACCTTGTCTGACCGATCGTGAGATGCTGATGGACCCCACCATGCGGCCATTGATGAGCACTCTGGATGAGGCGCCGTGGAGTAGTCTCATAACGACGGGGACGAAACTTTCTGGAAACTTCATTTGTGTCATCACTTCCGTGAGATAGGCATGGCTCACCCCGACAAAGGCGGATCGAAGTCTACCGATATCAGTGCACCCCGGAGACGATTTGTTGTTGCCAGTGAGATAACATGGCGGTAGTCGCTGAGTGCCGTTTGTATATTGCTATCCCCTCCTAGCTGGGTCTGGTCGAGCGATATCACTTGGCGTAGTACGCCTTTAAAGCGTTCTGCGAGTATCCTGGTGTAAGTGCTGCAGTCGCAATTAAGAAGGGTCAGTGGCCGGTAGGCCTGTGTCCCTGTGCCGCCGGATGGTTTGTGTATAGGGATGATCATTCCTTCCACGAAGGAGGGTGGAAGAGGCACACTGGGAGACATGAATTCGCGGTACATGGCAGGCCATCGCGGAGTCATGAGGTCTTTAAATGTACGATAAAACTCTAACGAAAACACCTCAGGCGCCGGCGACTTGCGTGACGCTCCCTTATCAAGCGCTTCCAATACGTCGTCAACTGTGACTTTCTCAGTTAACTCCCAGTTGGCTGTCTCGTCGAGGCATGCGGATAGCGTTCGTCGGACCTCATGAAAGGCTGCCTGATCGTGTTCCGCTTCTTCATAGAGATGACTGTATTGCTCTACAAAGGCGTTGGCAACGTCTTTTTGCGTTGTCATACGGCGACCATCCGGCAATACGACCGTCTGTATTAAGGTTCTGCAGCTATGCTGTTTTTGTCTGATAACGTGATACATCGACAGTGATTCTCCACGGACTCGTTCAAAGCCCCTTGCAAGGATTGCGACACCCTCCAGACGGCCGCGCTTTATGGAAATTATTTGGGCCTGTGCTCGTTGTATAGCAGCACTCCGATACTGTGATGACGCTTGTACAGAAAGTTCGCGGAGCATCGTGAAATAAAATTGCCTCTTGTGGCGCCTCCGCATCATCTGCTCTCTTCTGTATGCGATTAACGCTCGCCGCAATGCAGGCTTAACGCATTCCAGCCACCATTGCAACGTCGTCGGATATGTCGAGAGGCGTCGTTCACATATGTGCCACGTGTCGTCGATCAAGCGTCTGCACTCAGGTTCCCTGAGGTGTACTCTATTCAATTTCTAAACACTGCGACTGCTCCACACTTGTTGACGACTTAGGGAGACCGTGCATATATATGGTATGTGATCTGAAAAGGCGACGGGCCACAATTCCGCATCGAGCATCGGAGATTCGAGACGACGTGTTATGTATATTCATCGAGGCGACTTGCAGAGTGACTTGTGATGTATGTGTATCCGCGTCTGTCGCTATGTATCGTCTCCCATGTATCGATATGATTCATGTCCTGTATCAGTTGCTGCAGCTCCAGGCATGAATTATAGCGTGGGTTTTGATCTTTTAGTGCGTGCACGCAGTTGAAGTCGCTTCCAAATAAGACGTGTTCATATTGGCCTAAGAATAGTGGTGCAATCTCCTCTGCGTAAAATCGCGATCGATCACGCCGTCTGTCGGACCCTGATGGTGCGTAGATGTTAACGATTCGTACTCCTAGCACAGTGAGTGCCAGTCCTCGCGCTGACGGCAGGTACACCATGTCTTCGGCTACCATGCCGCCACGTAGAAGTATCGCTGTTCCGCTGCCGCCATCTGGAGTGGGTGTAATTTATGTATCATTCTCATAGAGGTCGGGGAAGCTCTCGACACATACTTCCTGCAGAAGGACGACGTCGACGTCTGACGCATGCAGCATGTCTCGTAATAACTGCAATTTGACTGGCGTTCTAATTTTATTAACATTAATAGAGGCTGTTCGATACGCTTGTCGTTGTTCCTCAGTGCGTGAAGTGCACATGAACGCTTATGTTAACTAGTGTGCTGTTGGTCGGCGACATGCTGTCTGCGCGACAGTCTGCGTCTTCTACGTGGTTAACATCCGGTGGATGCAGCACTCGCCATTCGGCTGCGTCGTCAGTTTGTGGATTAGTGTCGGATACGTCGACCCAGTTCCTGTACTGGAGATCCATCTCTCGTCGTGTTTCTCCAGCCGGACTGACCGAAGGCGGAGGTGTTGCTCCGGTGGGTGAGGGTCACCATCTGGCGGCTCTCCATCCGTTGGGTCTGTATTCGACCCCTGTCTCGTGTGATTCGTACTGCTGTGTGGGAGGTAGAACCTCCCGCTGCGCATCCTGATTCACTGTATCGTCGTTACAAGCAAGTCCGTCTGACGTGGAATGCATTAAGCAGGTGTCCGACGGCGCTAGCCGTCATTTCTTGTGGCGCTTCGGCGATCGTTGTTTGCATGTGTGCGCCTCCGTATCCGAGTGCGGAAGTGATTCCCGGTGCTCAGAGACGAAAGCGCTGTCGGCACAACCGTAGGATCAGTTTCCATACATCCTACCGATGCTTTCCGGTCGGTTAATGGCGTCGTCGGAGGTGGAGTGACAGAAGTGTACATCGTTTCGTCACAGGTGGCGGTGAACGCTGCAGCCGGTTGCCGTAAACTGTCAGGATGTTGGAGCTGGTTATTCTTTCATATGGGATCTGTTTGAAACGCGTCCGCATACGTTAGTGTCAGCGGCGTCAACGAGGACGTAGGCACGGGTTCGCCAATTGGAACCTGCAGAATCCTCCACTGCATACATTCGGAACGGGCGTGGCGCTCCTTCCCGCACCCAGAGCATTTTTTTGGGTTCACTATCGTAGATGACTACTGCTCTGCAATCACCGATAAACAAGTATGAGGTTACATGTTGTGTCAGTTGTACTCTGATTTGACGCACCCCACTGAGAAGTGGGACCATTTTTCCTCTATGTGGCTACTCACTCTTCCATATGGGCGTAAGGTGTCAATCACCAAGTCAGAAGGAACCTCGAACGGAAGTTCGAAAATACGTATGCTTCGTAAGCCCAGTCCTGCGTGATCAATAGTTATTTCTCCAACATGTCCATCAGAGTGACGAAATTTGAGTCCACGGTTAGTACCTCGAATGATTCTGTCACACATTGCTTCGTTAATCAGTTTCACGTAAACGACACTGCTCACTGTGGAGAGGTGTATTCCAATAAGTTCGCTGTAGTCAAGTTTAACTTCGTCTTGTAGGAACCTTTCAGTTTCATAGGCTTTAGGTCGCGGACATTCATTCTAAAAACTAACCTTGAGAGTCGACTTTCGATATGCATGTGTCATTCTATATCGAGTCGTCGAAACGCGCGAGTACGCCGGATAGGTAAACAACCGCGCGCGCCCGAACTTCCACGGCAGGGACGTAAACAGACGTCCATGCCGCAGCACTGCCGAAGACAGACTCCCGACTGAGCTTCCCAAGCACGACTCACTACCTTTCCTCATAGCTGCGCTTGCGCACGAGTTCAAGTCTGTCTGGCACAGAAAAGAAGCCAAAGAAGCTATAAAGACACTACACGAAATCTCAGCAAAAACAGGACTGCAAATCTAATACGAAAAAAACGATGTACATCGACACAAAATTCACAGACCGATTGACACCCACAGGTAAATAAGTATGGAAAGATGACACAACTAGAAATTTTCGAATGCCTGGGAGAGATGATTGAGAAAGCTTAAGCGAATTCGACATTCAAGGAAGAAAGCATCACAAAACTACAAAAAGCATACAGACATACACGGAACCATTTCAACAAAAGAAGTATTTCCGTACCGGCAGGAGTGGCCGAGCGGCTCTATGCGCTACAGTCTGGAACCGCGCGACCGCTACAGTCGCAGATTCGAATCCAGCCTCGGTGGTGGTGGTGGTGGTGGTTAGTGTTTAACGTCTCGTCGACAACGAGGTCATTAGAGACGGAGCGCAAGCTCGGGTTAGGGAAGGATTGGGAAGGAAATCGGCCGTGCCCTTTCCAAGGAACCATCCCGGCATTTGCCTGAAGCGATTTAGGGAAATCACGGAAAACCTAAATCAGGATGGTCGGAGACGGGATTGAACCGTCGTCCTCCCGAGTGCGAGTCCAGTGTGTTAACCACTGCGCCACCTCGCTCGGTTCCAGCCTCGGGCATGAATGTGTGTGATGTCCTTAGGTTAGTTAGGTTTAAGTAGTTCTAAGTTCTAAGGGACTGATGACCACAGCAGTTAAATCCCATAGTGCTTAGAGCCATTTGAACAGCCAAGTATTTCCGTCAATGGCCAACTAAGACCCCACAGTACAGTAGCCGTCGTTCAAAACCAATGTTAATGCTAAGAGAAAACTTAGCGGGGGTGTCGTATTAAATATGGTAATGAATGATACAGCAAGGAAGTATCTGGACAGTGTAGGAGTGTAAAGCTCCCCAGTCGTGTCTGCCCGGAATAAGAGGAGGTAGCTGTAATGCTGATAAGTGTATTTTAGCCTTCACCGGTTACGAAATCGTTGCGTAAGTGTCAGGTACATTCATACTAGTAAAAGTGAGTTTTGTGTAAATTGAATGTGGACGGGGGGAAAAGGAAAGGGAAAGGAAGGAACTGGTGATATCAGTGCACGGCGAGGGAAAATGTGTGTTGAACTGGGACTCGAACTCGGTATCCCTGCTTACGTAGCAATTGCACTAACTGCTGCGCCATCCGGACACAGTATTTAGCCCAATTTCACTAACTATCTGGTCTTGCTTTCCGACCGACTCACTTTCCCACCCAGCAAAAATGGTTCAAATGGCTCTGAGCACTATGGGACTTAACATCTGAGGTCATCAGTCCCCTAGAACTTAGAACTACTTAAACTTAACTAACCTAAGGACATCACACACAGCCAAGCCCGAAGCAGGATTCTAACCTGTGACCGTAGCGGTCGCGCGGTTCCAGACTGAAGCGCCTAGAACCGCTCGGCTACACCGACCGGCCCCACCCAGCACCATCCATCCACAGACCCTGTCCGTGTCCTCTATGGTCTCTAATTTTATATTACCGCTGGAGGCCTAACGATTTTGTCTACCCGCACTAAAGGTTTTCCCCCTTCCATCTTCACTTCACGTAATATTTATTACAGCTGAGGATTCCCCTTGGTACCCGTTCCTTCGCACATATCCGAAAGATCAGACACATGACAGTCACATGACAGTGACTTTTAACTAAGTTACTAATAATGGTGATAGTTCTGAGACAAAATTGCCGACATTTTCTCGTTTCTCTGTGACAGGACGCCCCCACTCCGTAGTGCCATCCACGTGCAGTGCGGTGCCTATTGACTGGCGGTAAAGAGGTCGGGCGGAAAATATGAGGACACGTGTCCCCCTCGGGTCGTAAATGGAGGCGAGCAGAGGTGATGCCCTCCCGGACCGGTGGCACAAAGGGCTGCGGCAGGTGGCTTCTGTAATTGTGCGGCCCACCCTCCACCTTTCACCCTTCCCTCCCCTATCGTAACCCCTTGGCTCGCAACTCGCCGCTATTGAGTGACAGCGGTGAGTGCTGGGCCGTGAAAGGCGACGCTCGTCCGATAGCACACAGTGTCCGCCGGCTTCCTAAACACACGCACGTATTCATGGCAGATAGCAGCGGGGCATCTGGCCGGCCGAGCCTGAATTATACCGGAGGGTGAGCATTGTGCCGCGCCCACCCTATCTCGCATCACTTGTTAGCGACGCCTATGTGAGCGCGTTTACGCTCCCCTCCTACCTGTTGGGCACTGCACAGAAGAGGGACCGATGAATCGCCTGCGAAAGGCCTCCTCTTTCTCTAGCTTTGTCTTCACCGTCGACTCCTCTTCCCTCTCCCGCTTTCCTTTCATCCGCGTTTCCCATTCTCCTACCATCCTCCCTGTCGTAACCTTCCTTCCGACAATCTGTCCCACCTCACAAACTCACACACGCGCACACACACACACACACACACACACACACACGCATATACCATCGTGACATCAGGACACCAGCCTAACATTCATCAACTCAGTCTTTCACATAGAGGAGTCCATTCTCCATACTGTCATCATGCTGGAAATTTACGGCGTTGCATCGTCTCTCAGAGAATATTAAATTCAAAGACTATATTCAATGAAGCGCGGTCTGCACAGATGACAGATTCAATCTTTTGATGTCCGAAGCAATGAAGCGCACATCAAAAAATGTTAATCTGTCTTACCTTTTCTCGTCCCTTTTCACCCTCCCTCTGACCCCCTTTATCTAACGCGTGCTCCATATCACGAGAGTACGCAAGCGGGCAAACACATACACACACACACACACACACACACACACACACACTCAAACATGCGCTCTAGGGATAGCGGTTGTCGTTGAAACAACCGGTTCTCGGTTATGTCTTTTTTTACACCAGTTTAACCTGACTCTTAAAACCGCTCAAAAGAACCGGTTTCTGAAATAACCGATTTCCGGGTTTTTATTTCTATTATTTCCTATAATAAAGGTAGAAATCGAAGAGAGATTGAAATATTTTGTTTCCCTCCGCTTCCGAGATACATAAAATCAAAATATTAAATTAAACAGGCAAATGAAAGAAGACTTGTCCGTTTTCAAGGGTCGCATGCAGATAAAAGAATAATATGTAGACACAGGCTGCGGATCAGTTACTTCCTATTTTTATCGTAAACTGTGAATGAATTTGTAAATAATAGATTTCAGCTATCAGTCGCCCTGTGGAATTTTTATCGGCAGATCTAGATTTCAGCTACAAACTAGCCATTCACTATCATTTTTGGTCAATACATGTAATGCCTGTTGATCGTGCTTTGTCCACAGTTCATTGAATACTGAATTCAATGATCTGTAGACAAAGCCCGACCAACAGGCATTACACGTAGTGAATGGCTAGTTTCTAGCTGAAATCTAGATCTGCCAATAAAAATTCCAAAAGACGACTGATAGCTGAAATGTACTATTTCCAAATAAAAATAACGGTCACTGCGTGCAACAGCCTCTGAATGGAGGGTAGCTTGATATGAATGAATTGTCTAAATGACAGAACCATTTTAATCAGCGTAGGTTGTCAGTTTTATTTCTTTAATACACCATAGATATAAATTATATTACCGGCTATTTTTGGTCTTATGCCATTATCAAATGTCTGCAATATAATGCCAAAAGTACAGCAAGTACTTAAGCGTAACGTTGTCCACTATTAGGTCTTACGTATTTACTGTATTTCTGGTCTTACATTGCGGAAAATTGATAGTGGCCTAAGACCAAAACTGACCAGCAATGTATTCCATATGCTTGGTGCTTTAAAGCAATAAAATTGACAGCCTACGGTGGTTAAAATCGTTCCATCATTTAGAACATACTCTGAGGCTGAGAGCTCGTATATAAAGAAATTATGAATGAATTGTTAATTTTTAAGTTTTCTCGTCATATGATGTTGCAATTATGTTTTTAATCTTTTAAGCCAAATGGATCCTTGTACTTGAGCGATATCGTACTTCGTAAAATATTTCCAGACAAGGATTGGTGAATTCTGTAATACAACTGACGTCCGACAACGCTAGCGAGAAACTTTCATACAGAACAGATGGAGAAAGTCTTGCACAGTACTTGTACGCGCATACCATCTAATAGGCGGCGCCACATGGTAACAGTTGCAGTATTGTCTCAGCCACGCTGTACCAATTCTTATGCCCCATATTTGTTGTTTGTTTCTGGAGGCATTGTTCTGAAACAGCACTGATTGCTTATCCCATTATCTATCATAATGCAATATTTCAAAGCAATGGAAATTTTACGAACAAAAATTACTCGTTCTTTTAACAAAATTGGCAGGTGCGAGTAGGACTGACTCCGCTCTCTGAAGGATCCGTGCAAACTTAATTATTTGTGCAGACAGTTCATGCACTCCAGGAACCGAGAATCTCGACGATTTTTGTCTGTTATCGACACTGATACCAGCAAGATAGGGGGCCATGGGATTTACAAGACTTCTGAGAATGTTTTAAGTTTCAAGTCGGTTTTAATGAGTGAGTTTGCGAGTATCCAACTAGGTGGTATAAATGGCCGTATCTTTCGACTCCATATACATAGAAGCTTAACTTTTTTACAGGGCCAAGGGACCAAAAACCCTAGTATATGAAATAAATTTGCACTTGATACACGAACCGGTTGCTGAGAAAAAGGGGTCTTAACAGACTGACGGACAGGCAGACAATCGGAAAACAAATGACAATATTTTTCGTGTGATATAATTACAAATTAACAGTATTCGAATTTTTTCCATTTACTTGTACTCTGAAACCTTGCTTCTTGCCAAATGTCATGAATCTAAGCCAACGGGAAATGTTCTGCGGGCTTTCATGAGTAAGTTTGCGAGAGTTAAAATTTATGACATTAATGGGCCTATCAGTTGATTGCATTGACTTAGAAGCTAACGTTTCTTACACCGCCAAGAGACTGTAGACCTTAGTAAGTGAAATAAATTTCACCGTGATACGCCTACCTGTTCCTGAGGAAAAAGGGTCCTAACAGACGGACGGACAGATGGACTGTCAGATAACAATTGACAAAAATACATGTTTCGTGTGATATAATTAAAAATTAACAATTTTCGGATTTTTTCCTTTACTTGAATTGTAAAAGCTTTGCTTCTTGTGAAATTTCACGATTCTGGGCCAACGGGAAGTACCCTATATGTTTTGGAGAGTGAGTTTTCGAATATCAAAATTTGTGACGTAAAGGGCCGTATCTTTTGATTTCATTGGCTTTGAAGCTTAAATTTTTGACACCACTGAGTGACGGTATACCTTAGTATGCGACATAAATTTGAACTTGATACGTCAAGTCGTTCCACAGAAAAAGGGCTTTTAACAGTCGCACACACAGGCACAAATACAGGCAGAAAAAGTTATCCTATAACGACTCCATTTTTACCTACTGAGGTACAGAGGTCTAAAAACGTTTGTTTGAAAACCAAAAAGTTTATCACTGCTTCTATGGTTAATCGCTATTTCGGTTCTCTGACCCGGATATTAGCAAATAATAGAAAAAGGATTCCATTTACAATCGATACCAAACAAATATTGAAAAATGCGGTTATTCAGAACTAACATACCGGTATCGCTTTTAACTGGTCTGTTTTCCCCGGCAGTAATGCGCAAGAGCGCGTATATACTCATGCGCTTTCCAAACGAATATGAAAACGCAAGCGTCGCGCGTGATAGCTAATTTTAACAGGTGAAACTTTCCGTTTATGCGTCCTCGCCACCCCAGCCATCATCAATTTGTGGTTTCCAGTAAAGTTTTTAGCTGGTATGCCCCTTCCTTCCATATTAAAGTTAGCTGAATACACTGGCAACAAATTAGTCTGCTCCGGAAGCTGTAAATACCGTGTACACCGCCTCTATCCTTGATAACTGCATGAGTTCTGCGAGGAATAAAGCCGCAAGTTTCCTCATGTATGCCATACCAGACTTAACCCACTAGTTGGAGTTAAGGCCTTTTTTGGTCTTCGGTGTACTCGACGCCTCGCATCGTTTGGACAGAGGCAGAGGCATGCACGACTCGTCGGACCAAACCATAAACGCCACGTCAGCTACTGTCCAGCTTCAGTGTCGTTCCTTCCATTGAAGACGTGCAGCGTATTTTACCGCTATGAGCAGTATTCTTTCCCGACATACGCTCTAAAATTAGTTGAGATGGATCGGCATTCAAAGCCCCACTTCTCTGTTGAGTCTGAAACGACTCTCATTGTCAAGGCATGACACTCGTCTATGGTCCCTGTCGGCTAGGATTCTTTCACAGTACTCTTCTTACGCTGTGTTAGGTGGCTGTGAGTGGTACACTAACCCTTGTAGACATGATGGACGGTTCGCGTACAACAACTAGTGGCGCAGCATCACGCACGGTGCGATCATCGACACGTAGAAACATCCTCCCATTGCGTCGCATCTCCTCGTCTATCCATATTACTGCACCGATTCCATAGAAGCGACCGGCACATAGAGACCACTTCACTGTCGTGGCTTAAGTCAGCGGTAGGCGGTCGCATTGTATCAGCTCTGCGCTATCTACAGCGTTCCAGCATCACTGACGCACAATTTTGATTCATCAGTCTTCTGACTTGTTTGATGCCGACCGCCACGAATTCCTCTCCTGTGCCAACCTTTACATCTCAGAGTAGCACTTGGAACCTAAGTCTTCAATTATTTGTTGGAGGTATCCCATTATCTGTCTTTCTCTAAGTTTTTACCCTCTACAGCTCCTTCTATATCATGGAAGGTTATTCACCGATGTCTTAGCAGATGTCCTACCATCCTACCCCTTCTTCTTGTCAGTGCTTTGCACATATTTCACTCTTTGCCGATTCTGTAGAGAGCCTCCTTATTCCTCATCTTATCAGTCCACCTATTTTCGACGTTCTTCTGTAACACCACGTCGCAGCCATCTCGATTCTCTCCTGTTCTGGTTTTCCCACAGTCCATGTTTCACTACCATGCAAAGCTGAACTCCAGCCGTACATTCTCAGAAGTTTCTTCCTAAAATTTAGGCGTATGTTCCATACTAATAGACTTCTCTGGACTAGAAATGCCCTCATTACCAAAACTAGTTTTCTTTTATGCCCTCCTTGCTGCCTAGGTAGATACCGGGTTAAACTTCGTCTACTTCGTGATCCTCAATTTTGATGTTAAGTTTCTTGCTGTTTTCTGCTACTTCTCATTATTTCTTCTTACTTCGCTCTACTCTCAGTCCATATTCTGTATTCATCAGACTGTTCATTCCATTCAACACGTCCTATTATTCTTCATCACTTTCACTGAGGATAGCACTGTCATCAGGAAATCTTGTGATTGATATCCTTCACCTTGAATTTTAATCCTACTCTTGCACCTTTCTTCTATTCCCGTCATTGCTGCTTTGATGCATAGATTGAACAGTAGGGGCAAAACACTACATTCCTGTCTTACAACCATTTTAATCCATGCACTTGCTTCTTAGTCTTCCACTCTTATTTTTCCCTCTGGGCACTTGTCCCTATTGTATATTACCCGTCTTCCCCTGTAGCTTACCCCTACCCTATTTTCTCAGAATTTAAAACCTCTTGCACCAATTTACATTGACGAACGCTTTTTCCAGGTAGGCAAATCCTATTATACTACAAAATTGTTGAGGCTTTCGTGGCCACTTGTTGACAAACTGCCTATTGGCTTCTGTCTCGGGTTCTTCGGCCGACGTTCATCTAATGATTTTTCTGACGTTTCGCCAGCACGAGTGGCTGGCATTGTCAAAGCTTCACCCTCCATTGCCGGTGGTGAACTGGAGTCGAGCTCGCGGGCGCAGGCTATATGTACCTGGCGCGCCAACGTCCGAGGGCTTCTCCGCGGTCATTTCCGGTGCGGTTCTCCTCTTGCTACCTGCGACGGTCGTTCGCTGCAGTACGGGAAGCCAGGATCCGTTGACCTTAAGGCTTTCCTCTTTCTTGTTCAAACTGTTCGCGTGTTTTTGTATTTCTACAGCTTCTCTGAACAAGCGCGTGTGATAGTGCTTCTCTACAGCCAGAACTTCCGTGTCGGCGAATTTTATTACATGGTCGGTCTCATTCAGTGCGTGCTCTGCCACGGCCGATTTCTCCACCTGCCCCAACCTGCAATGTCGCTTATGCTCTTTGATCCTGGTGTTAATGGATCGTCCAGTCATTCCGACATAAACTTTTCCGCATGTGCATGGTATGCGGTATATTCCCGACATTGCAAGTGGGTCTCTTTTCTCCTTCGCCGATCTAAGACACTCTTTGATCTTCCTTGTCGGTTTGAAAATCGTCTTTACGCCATGTTTGCGCAATATACGGCCGATTCTGTCCGTCACTCTGGGAATGTATGGCAGAAAGGCCGTACCCGACAATTCTTTTTCCGGTTCCTTACTTCGCCGAGGGTTGGGCTCTGTTACACTTCTAATATAATTTGTGGAGTAACCATTGCTCCTCAGGACAGTTTCCAGGTGTTGCATTTCTCGTTTGAAGTGTTGCGGCTCACATATTCGTCCTGCTCTCGTTACGAGCGTACTAATCATGCCTCTTTTCTGGCTCGGGTGGTGGTTTGACAGTTTGTGCAGGTATCGGTCCGTGTGAGTCGGTTTTCGATACACGCTGTGTCCCAGATCTTCGCCGTCCCTTGTGACCAGAACATCTAGAAATGGCAGTTTCTGGTCCTTTTCTACTTCCATGGTAAATGTTATGTTGGCATGGAGGCTGTTCAAGTGTCTTAGGAAGTCACTGAGCTGTTCTTCACCATGGCTCCACACCACGAAAGTATCATCGACGTACCTGTACCACACCTTAGGTTTGTAAGTCGCCGAGTCCAGTGCCTGTGCTTCGAATTGTTCCATGAAGAAGTTGGCCACCACTGGACTGAGAGGACTACCCATGGCGACGCCTTCCAGCTGTTCGTAGAAATCGCCATTCCACGTGAAATAGCTCGTGGTGAGACATGCATGGAAGAGCTTTCTGATGTCTAGCGGAAAAATGGAACCGATGTGCTCCAGAGCGTCACTGAGTGGCACTTTCGTAAATAACGAAACAACATCAAAGCTGACCAGGATGTCGTTTGGTGCAAGTTTCAGTTTCTTCAGCTTCTCAATGAAATGTCCTGAGTCCTTAATGTATGTGTCGTTCTTCCCCACGTGTGGCTGGAGCAGAGAGGCCAAGTGTTTTGCCAGTTTATATGTCGGTGATCCAGGAGCGCTAACGATCGGTCTCAGTGGAACGTTGTTCTTATGGATCTTGGGTAATCCATACAGCCGAGGTGGTAGGGCTTCTGTGTTGCGCAGGTTTCTCTGTATGTCCGCCGGCAGAGAAGACGCCTTGATTAATCGATTCGTATTCCGTGTGATACGTTGCGTCGGATCTGCGCTTAGTTTTCGGTACGTCGTCGGATCTAATAGGTCTCGGATCTTAGATCCGACGACGTACCGAAAACTAAGCGCAGATCCGACGCAACGTATCACACGGAATACGAATCGATTAATCAAGGCGTCTTCTCTGCCGGCGGACATACAGAGAAACCTGCGCAACACAGAAGCCCTACCACCTCGGCTGTATGGATTACCCAAGATCCATAAGAACAACGTTCCACTGAGACCGATCGTTAGCGTTCCTGGATCACCGACATATAAACTGGCAAAACACTTGGCCTCTCTGCTCCAGCCACACGTGGGGAAGAACGACACATACATTAAGGACTCAGGACATTTCATTGAGAAGCTGAAGAAACTGAAACTTGCACCAAACGACATCCTGGTCAGCTTTGATGTTGTTTCGTTATTTACGAAAGTGCCACTCAGTGACGCTCTGGAGCACATCGGTTCCATTTTTCCGCTAGACATCAGAAAGCTCTTCCATGCATGTCTCACCACGAGCTATTTCACGTGGAATGGCGATTTCTACGAACAGCTGGAAGGCGTCGCCATGGGTAGTCCTCTCAGTCCAGTGGTGGCCAACTTCTTCATGGAACAATTCGAAGCACAGGCACTGGACTCGGCGACTTACAAACCTAAGGTGTGGTACAGGTACGTCGATGATACTTTCGTGGTGTGGAGCCATGGTGAAGAACAGCTCAGTGACTTCCTAAGACACTTGAACAGCCTCCATGCCAACATAACATTTACCATGGAAGTAGAAAAGGACCAGAAACTGCCATTTCTAGATGTTCTGGTCACAAGGGACGGCGAAGATCTGGGACACAGCGTGTATCGAAAACCGACTCACACGGACCGATACCTGCACAAACTGTCAAACCACCACCCGAGCCAGAAAAGAGGCATGATTAGTACGCTCGTAACGAGAGCAGGACGAATATGTGAGCCGCAACACCTCAAACGAGAAATGCAACACCTGGAAACTGTCCTGAGGAGCAATGGTTACTCCACAAATTATATTAGAAGTGTAACAGAGCCCAACCCTCGGCGAAGTAAGGAACCGGAAAAAGAATTGTCGGGTACGGCCTTTCTGCCATACATTCCCAGAGTGACGGACAGAATCGGCCGTATATTGCGCAAACATGGCGTAAAGACGATTTTCAAACCGACAAGGAAGATCAAAGAGTGTCTTAGATCGGCGAAGGAGAAAAGAGACCCACTTGCAATGTCGGGAATATACCGCATACCATGCACATGCGGAAAAGTTTATGTCGGAATGACTGGACGATCCATTAACACCAGGATCAAAGAGCATAAGCGACATTGCAGGTTGGGGCAGGTGGAGAAATCGGCCGTGGCAGAGCACGCACTGAATGAGACCGACCATGTAATAAAATTCGCCGACACGGAAGTTCTGGCTGTAGAGAAGCACTATCACACGCGCTTGTTCAGAGAAGCTGTAGAAATACAAAAACACGCGAACAGTTTGAACAAGAAAGAGGAAAGCCTTAAGGTCAACGGATCCTGGCTTCCCGTACTGCAGCGAACGACCGTCGCAGGTAGCAAGAGGAGAACCGCACCGGAAATGACCGCGGAGAAGCCCTCGGACGTTGGCGCGCCAGGTACATATAGCCTGCGCCCGCGAGCTCGACTCCAGTTCACCACCGGCAATGGAGGGTGAAGCTTTGACAATGCCAGCCACTCGTGCTGGCGAAACGTCAGAAAAATCATTAGATGAACGTCGGCCGAAGAACCCGAGACAGAAGCCAATAGGCAGTTTGCCTATGATACTGTCCTGACTTTTTTTCAGTCTAGCTTCCATTACCAACAGCAATGTCAGAACCTCCTCTGGTGCCTTTACATTCCCTAAGGCCGAACTGATCGTCATCTAATAGATTCTCAATTTTCTTTTCCATCCTTCTGTATGTTATTCTTGTCAGCAATTTGGACGCATGAGCGCTTAAGCTGAGTGGGAAATCATTCTTGCATTAGTTGGCTCTTGAATCTTCGGAATTGTGTGTACGACGTTTTTCCAAAAGTCTGGTGGTACATCGGTAATCTCATACGCTCTACACACCAATGTGAATAGTCGTTTTGTTGCCACTTTCCCCATCGATTTGTAAATTCCAATGGAATGTTATCCTTTCATTCCGCTGCATTTGAAATTAAGTCTTCCAAAGCTCTTTTAAATACTGATTGTAGTACCGGATATTCCGTTCTGACTCCTGCTTTTTCTTCTATCTCGTCGTCAGATCAACTTCCCCCTCATAGAGGCCTTCAGTGTACTCTTTGCAATGGCAGCACAACATATAATCAACCCATGCGTAAATCTGTACCTATGCTAACCCACCTCAAGTTCCCCGTTGCTTGTGGTATTGTATCACGCGAATTGGTCGTTAGTGCAGTTCATTTGGTGTCTTATTCATGACTGGTGAACCGTGTGACATCGTAACACTCGCAGATATTCTCACTAGAAGTTTGTGTGAATTCCTAAGGGACCAAACTGCTGAGGTCATCGGTCCCTAGACTTACACACTACTTAAACTAAAGTAAACTAACTTATGCTAAGAATAACACACACACCCATGCCCGAGGGAGGCCTCGAACCTCCGGCGGGAGAGGCCGCGCAGTCCTGCATGACGCCTCAGACCCTACGCCCACTCCGCGCGGCGTTGTCACTAGAAACACTGGCCCCCAAGTTCAGATTTAGGCCGCCAAAGGTCAATTTTTTCATGTTGTTTAACAAGAAAAGTCTAGACCCAGGATCACACAGTACTCTTCCCAATCACGCGGCAGCGCTTCCACGTTGTTGTTGTGGTCTTCAGTCCTGAGACTGGTTTGATGCAGCTCTCCATGCTACTCTATCCAGTGCATGCTTCTTCATCTCCCAGTACGTACTGCAGTCTACATCCTTCTGAATCTGTTTAGTGTATTCATCTCTTGGTTTTCCTCTACGATTTTTACCCTCCACGCTGCCCTCCAATACTAAACTGGTTATCTCTTAGTGCCTCAGAACATGTCCTACCAACCAATCCCTTCTTCTAGACAAGTTGTGCCACAAACTCCTCTTCTCCCCAATTCTATTCAATACCTCCTCATTAGTTATGTGATCTACCCATCTAATCTTCAGCATTCTTCTGTAGCACCACATTTCTAAAGCTTCTATTCTCTTCTTGTCCAAACTATTTATCGTCCATGTTTCACTTCCATACATAGCTACACTCCATACAAATACTTTCAGAAATGACTTCCTGACACTTAAATCTATACTCGATGTTAACAAATTTCTCTTCTTCAGAAACGCTTTCCTTGCCATTGCCAGTCTACATTTTATATCCTCTCTACTTCGACCATCATCAGTTATTTTGCTCCCCAAATAGCAAAACTCCTTTACTACTTTTAGTGTCTCATTTCCTAATCTAATTCCCTCAGTATCTCCCGACTTAATTCGACTACATTCCATTATCCTCGGTTTGCTTTTGTTGATGTTCATCTTATACGCTCCTTTCAAGACGCTATCCATTCCGTTCAACTGCTCTTCCAAGTCCTTTGCTGTCTCTTGACAGAATTACAGTGTCATCGGCGAACCTTAAAGTTTTTATTTCTTCTCCATGGATTTTAATACCTACTCCGAATTTTTCTTTTGTTTCCTTTACTGCTTGCTCAATATACAGATTGAATAACATCGGGGAGAGGCTACAACCCTGTCTCACTCCCTTCCCAACCACTGCTTCCCTTTCATGTCCCTCGACTCTTGTAACTGCTATCTGGTTTCTGTCCAAATTGTAAATAGCCTTTCGTTCCCTGTATTTTACCCCTGCCACCTTCAGAATTTGAAAGAGAGTATTCCAGTCAACAGTGTCAAAAGCTTTCTCTAGGTCTACAAACTCTAGAAAAGTAGGTTTGCCTTTCCTTAATCTAGCTTCTAAGATACGTCGTAGGGTCAGTATTGCCTCACTGTTCCCATATTTCTACGGAATCCAAACTGATCTTCCCCGAGGTCAGCTTCTACCAGTTTTTCCATTCGTCTGTAAAGAATTCGTGTTAGTATTTTGCAGCCGTGACTTATTAAACTGATAGTTTGGTAATTTTCACATCTGCCAACACCTGCTTTCTTTCGAATTGGAATTATTATATTCTTTTCGAATTCTGAGGGTATTTCGCCTGTCTCACACATTTTGCTCACCAGATGGTAGAGATTTGTCATGACTGGCTCCCCCAAGGCTGTCAGTAGTTCTAATGGAATGTTGTCTACTCCCAGGGCCTTGTTTCGACTCAGGTCTTTCAGTGCTCTATCA
This sequence comes from Schistocerca nitens, assembly GCF_023898315.1. NCBI lineage: Eukaryota > Metazoa > Arthropoda > Insecta > Orthoptera > Acrididae > Schistocerca > Schistocerca nitens. The sequence goes on along the minus strand of NC_064619.1, from coordinate 542,780,621 downwards.
AAGTCTTCCCCATTTCATCTTCATCTACACCCTCTTCCCTTTCTATAACATTGTCCTCAAGTATATCGCCCTTGTATAGTCCCTCTAAAATCCTTCCACCTTTCTGCTTTCCCTTCTTTGCTTAGAACTGGATTTCCATCTGAGCTCTTGATATTCATACAAGTGGCTCTCTTTTCTCCAAAGGTCTCTTTAATTTTCCTGTAGGCGGTATCTATCTTACCCCTAGTGAGATAAGCCTCTACATCCTTACATTTCTCCTCTAGCCATGCCTGCCTAGCCATTTTGCACTTCCTTTCGATCTCAATTTTGAGACCTTTGTATTCCTTTTTCCCTGCTTCATTTACTGCATTTTTATATTTTCTCCTTTCATCAATTAAATTCAGTATTTCTTCTGTCACCCAAGGATTTCTACTAGCCCTCGTCTTTTTACCTGCTTGATCCTCTGCTGCCTTCACTACTTCATCCCTCAGAGCTACCCATTCTTCTCCTACTGTATTTCTTTCCCCCATTCTTGTCAATTTTCCCTTATGCTCTCCCTGAAACTCTGTACAACCTCTGGCTTAGTCAGTTTATCCAGGTCCCATCTCCTTAAATTCCCACCTCTTTGCAGTTTCTTCAGTTTTAATTTACAGTTCATAACCAATAGATTGTGGTCAGAGTCCACATCTGCCCCTGGAAATGTCCTACAATTTAAAACCTGGTTCCTAAATCTCCATCTTACCGTTATATAATCTATCTGAAACCTATCAGTATCTGCAGGCTTCTTCCATGTATAGCGCTTCCACATGCTCACGAAATCGTTTAGTTCCCACGTTAAAACTGAGCGGTGTTGTCACCAATGACCTTACGTCGTTATCACTCATTCCACTCAACCTGTATCACACATACCTAATCTCCTTTTGCCCAAAAGATCCACACTGACGGTCGTCACATGAGATCCTGTGTCCGCTAGAAATTCATGTACCTTCCCGACATTTTGCCTAACAAACAGCTTTCCGTCTCTGCATACGTTTGTGGAGTCCCGTATTCTGTTGGGAATGCCGTTTGACGGATAAGGCACGCACTTACCCGTTTAACGACCACTTATTCGGACGTTGCTTGTCCCGTGTCTTTTTCCGGAAATTCCGTGCCTGTGTTTTACCGTCCCACATTCACAACATTCCGGCCGACGACATTGTTATCTGATGTGGCCCGAGCTCCAACGTCTGTAACACTTTACCTCAGAGATGAAAACACCGTGGTCTCTCTGTCTGTTTGTAGCAATGTCGATTTCCTCCATTTCCATGGAAACCATAATAGTGGTAAATAAGCCACTTGGGTTCTTCATTCTGGCCCTCCTTGACATGTCAGCAGCAACACCCCTTACAAATACTTCCAGAGCTCTATTCTCATGGAGGATGTCTCTATCGACCTCTGTTTAGGGCGTTATCTCGTACGTTTGTACACTAAATTCCCTAGTTCTGTAGGAGAACGACTTCACTGATTCGCAGTGTTTCTGCGACAGTCCATTGAGTTTCTCTCTGAGAAACTTTACGCTATTCTGCTTACAATGGCGGTGGACGAGACCGTTAACCAGCTCGTCAAACGTCGAGACCTTACTAAGACTCCTGTTGTACGTAATGTACGTTTTCACGTCGCCTGCCATCCACCATTTAGCATTTTACATAATGAGTCATTCTGCGTCCAACGTTGGGCGCCAGAATGACACGTTATCCACTGTTCGCCTGTCTCACGCTGTCTTTTTACATATAATTTCACGTGATAATTTGTAATTATTCTCAACGATAGGAATAGCTTGACTAAACAGAATAACACGACATTTAAGATGATGAAAAAAATGAAATGTGGATCGTAGGCTCCATCTGGGGTTAGCACACGGCAAGGCAAGATGTAAGCTCCGTAAAATGACATTAAAAAAGAATCCTGAACTGGCTTCCTTGCCACCCAGCATGTAATTATTAAAACCAAGGCCGGTGTCTGACATGGGCAAAGACCGTCAGTCTCATTGTTCATAGACGAATCACCGTATTATTGTATTGTATGTTAACCGGGGGCCTAGAAACAACGGAGAGGCTCCGTCCCCGCCGCAGCCGCAGTGGTCCACAACCCCACAACGACTACCGCAGTCTACTTCACCCCTCCACCGCCCCACACCGAACCTAGGGTGCGGTTCGGCCCCCGGTGGACCCCACCAGGGAACGTCTCACACCGGACGAGTGTAATCCCTATGTTTGCGTGGTAGAGTAATGGTGGTGTACGCGTACGTGGAGAACTTGTATGCGCAGCAATCGCCGACGAGTGTAGCTGAGGCGGAATAAGGGGAACCAGCCCGCATTCGCCGTGGCAGATGGAAAACCGCCTAAAAACCATCCACAGACTGGCTGGCTCACCGGACCACCGTATCATTAGTAACATCTCTTGCATGAAATGAATGCTAGATAATTAAAATGGCCGGAATTTAGTCTCAGGTCTACAAAGACAACTTAATGACTGAACGTAATACGGGTTTGGACATTACGTTTCTCCACAATGATCTGCCGACTCAGCTGGCTCACAGATCGTAGTTATAGACGGTAAATAATCGAGTAGAACGTAAGTGATATCTCGCGTTCCGAAAGGTAGTGTCATAGGCCCTCTGCTGTTCCGGTAAATCGCACAAATCTAAGGACTGTCAATTCGACTAAATACCTAGGAATCACAATTATGAGCAACTTAAATTGGAGAGATCACATAGATAATACTGTGGGGAAGGGGAAACAAAGACTGCGCTTTGTTGGCAGAAGACTTAGAAGATGCGACAAACCCATAAAGAGACGGCCTACATTACACTTGTCCGTCCTCTGCTGGAATACTGCTGCGAGGGTGTGGGATCCTTACCAGGTAGGATTGACGGAGGACATCGAAAAAGTGCAAAGAAGTCGCAGGTTCGAATCCTGCCTCGGACATGGATGTGTGTGATGTCCTTAGGTTAGTTATGTTTACGTAGTTCTAAGTTCTAGGTGACTGATAACCTCAGATGTTAAGTCCCATAGTGCTCAGATTGCAAGAATTTCATTCATATTGCCTGCTTGGTCAGCGTAATGCACTAAACGCGTATCTCGGGGTGGAAAGAATCTCCGTGAAAGTTAGCAAACATTAGAGTTAACTGTTAATTAACGCAAGGTAACTGAGTAAGATAATTAAATACAGTTATTTGCTTAAAACTTTATCAGGAAAGGTATTATGAGCCGAAGGAACAACAAAACAAACATATGAAATTTATGTAGAGAAACTGAGACGTCGTTCATTAATCCCTGCTCCGAAGTGTTCTAATGAAATTCAGATAAACAGTTTTCTGAAAACAAATTGTACGTAGTGTAGCATTATATTGCAGATCGACGGTCCATGACAGTAAATTATCTGCTGGCCGTTGTGACCGAGTGGTTCTAGGCGCTTCAGTACGGAACCGCGCTGCTGCTACGGTCGCAGGTTCGAGGCCTGTCTCGGGCATGGCCGTGTGTGATGTCCTTAGGTTAGTTAGGTTTAAGTAGTTCTAAGTCTAGGGGACGGATGACCTCAGATGTTAAGTCCCATAGTGCTCAGAGCCATTTGAACCATTTGAACAGTAAATTATCTACAGGGTGTTACAATACGATACCGACAAACTTCGACGTGTTGTACATGGTATCTTGAGGAACAAAATGAGGATAGCAACCTGTGTCTGGAAACGTCATCAAACGTTTCTACACAGCGTCGAAGTAATAGGCGCCGGCGCCAGCCCCTGGGCCATCTTTTCGGCAGCAAACGTGACTTCGTACGCTGACTGACCGTAGACGGAACGTCTCGCAAAGTTGTTTGTTATTCCGTGATCGAGACTGATTCCCGCGATCGCCAGTGGACAAGATGTAACTAGCTGCTGCGCAGGCAGGCCTTGTCTCCAGTGTATGCTGTGCTCTGCTGCCTCGGGGGATGACGGTTTCAGACACAGGTTTCCATCCGCAGTCTTTTTCTTTTGTATTATGAAAAATTTTGGAGATTTTTAGAGCATTCGGGGAGAAAAATAAACTGAGGATGGATACCCATGTCTGAAGCCGCCATCCATCTAGGCAACAGAGCATCGCATTCACAGGAGACAAGGCCTATCTATGCAGCAGCTCCTTCTTCTCCACTGTCGATCTTGACAGTCAATCGTGATCACTGAATAACAATCAACATGGCGAGACGTTGCGCCGACAGTCGCTCAGCGTACGAAGCCAAGTCTGCTGCCGAAAGGGTGGTCTGGTGGCACGCACTAGTTCCTGTAGCTTCGACGCTCTGTAGCCCTGTTGGACATTTCCGGACGTGGGTTCCTATTCTCAGTTTGTACTTCATAACACCTCCCACAACCCTTCGAAGTTCACCGGTATCGTTCTGTAATGCGCTGTATATGAAGCAAATGCCACAAAAAACAATTCAAATACAGTAAGGTAATTAGCACTATTACCTTATTTAATGCAGAGGTGAATTATGTAGTATTTCAAATGGCGGGAATGAATTACCGTAGTAAATAAACCATGTAAAATTAACTGCCATTATTTCAGAGCTGATGTACACTTAAGAGCCAAACTATTGAGACCACTTCTTTAATAGGGTTCTGAGCCACCTTTCGAACTCCATGCAGCCGTAATACTGCATGACATGGATGCGATAAGTCTTTGAAAGGTTTCTGATGTCTACACACAGGTCACGCGGTTCCCGTACATTATGGTCCAGTGGTTTATGGACACGGAGCCGCGCCTCTGTACGTGTACTGAGTAGCCAACACGTCAACGTCACCTCACTACCACGCTGCTCAAACCACTGTAGTCCGACTTTGGCGTTATCCTGTCGCAAGGTGCCACTGCAGTAATGTTCACGTAGTCCACAGCTGTAAAGGTGCCTTCGTTTACCTCCTCTTAACGCCCCAAGCGATTGTCCCTCACAGCATGAACCGCCCCCATCGGATTGTCTCCGTGGCACATTGCCTGTTTCGAGCAACTGGTCCCATAGATATCGACGTATTCGGAGGCGACATCGAACTGGTATAACAAGAAACGTGATTAAAGGAGACACGTTTTCATATCACAGCCCAATCTCGATCATCCCGTGCCCACCTAATTCGTAACTGACGACCCCACTGCGTTAACATAGGTCCGTGTGAGGGACGTCTGTTGCGGGGACTCATGTTCAACAATATGAGCTGAACGATGTTCCTCGAAACTTCTAGGATTGCACCACTAACGTAACATGTCATCAGATCTACCACAGATCGCTGCCTATCCTGCTTTGCAGAGTAAGCAAACCTCCGACGTCCACGTTGTGTTATGAGGTGTGAACGTCCAAAACCTTTCGACTACTGGTTATTTCGCCGTCATGTAACTGCTTTCTATAGATGCCCACGGTAATAGCTCGCCAACAGTCTAGCAGCTTCACCGTTTTCGAAATGCTCATTCCCAGGAACCGTGCCATAATTATCTGTCCTTCGCCAGAGTCGCTTGTGCCAGTTGATTTCCGCATTTTCGGCCCGTGTCGTCGCTTGAACACTGATCAGGCGGAACATTACGACCACCTGCCTAATAGCCGGTATGTCCACCTTTGGCACGGCGACGCGTCGTGGCATGGAAGCAATGAGGCATTGGTAGGTCGCTGGATGGAGATGGCACCACGTCTGCATACACAATTCACTTAACTCCAGTAAGTGGGTCGATGACATCTGACCCCACGTTCAGTTACTTCCCAGATGTGTTTGATCGGGTTCAGATCTGGCGAGTTTGGGGTGCAGCACATTGATTGGAACTCGCCACTATGTTCCTCGAACCACTTCAGTACATTCCTGGCCTTTTGACATGGTACATTATCTTGCTGAAAAATGCCACTGCCGTCGGGAAACATGATGCCATGAAGGGATGTGGCGGTCTGCAACCAATGTACGATACTCCTTGGTCGTCATTGTGCATTTCACGAGCTACACTGGACTCCTGGATGCCGACGCGAATGTTCCCCAGAGCATAATTGACCCGCCGCCAGCTTGTCTCCGCTCCGCAATAGAGGTGTCAAGGAGTTGATCCCCTGGCAGACGATGGATTCGCGCCATCCCATCGTCATCATGAAGAAGGTATCGGGATTCATCATACCATGCAAAACTCTACATCTGCACCAACGTCCAGAGCCGATGGTAAGGTGCCCATTTCAGTCGTGGCTGCCGATGTCGTGGTGTTAACTTTGGCACATGCATGGGTCGTCGGCTGCGAAGGCCCATCGTTGCGAGTGATCCGCGCACTTTGTGTTCAGACACACTTGTATTCTGCCCAGCATTAGGGCCTGATGTTGGTTCCACCACAGTTCGCCGCCTGTCCTGTTTTAGCATTCTGCCCAGCCTACGACGCCCGACATCTGTAATGAGGGGTCGCTGCCCAACCCCAGGACATCTGGATTTAGTTTCACCCCGGTTTCGTTCAAATGGTTCAAATGGCTCTGAGCACTATGGGACTTAACTTCGGAGGTCATCAGTTCCCTAGAACTTAGAGCTACTTAAACCTAACTAACCTAAAGACATCACACACATCCATGCCCGCCGCAGGATTCGAACCTGCGACCGTAGCGGTCGCGCGGTTCCAGACTGCAGCGCCTAGAACCGCTCGGTCACCACGGTCGGCCTTGGTTTCGTCACCACAGCACTCCTCGAACACTCGGAACACTCGACAGGTCGAGCAGTTTCCGAAATGCTCGTGCGGAGCCTCTGGGCCGGTCACAATCGGCTCTCGGTCGAACTCAGACAGATCGCGAGCCTTCCCCATTCTACGCACGGTCAGGACGCTCATTGGTCCTACGTGCACGTGGCGTGTGTCTTACCAGCAGTCATTACTTGCCAGGTGACACTGCTATCGCCTGGATTGGTTTATACACATCGTAGGTCGGTAGTCATAATTATCTGGCTGATCAATGTATTTTCCCTTACCGTGTCACCAGCCTGCAATGCTAACAGGCTGTATTCAGTCTAACTGTGGACAGTGGACGAAATATTTTGGCTCATCAGTGGTTATCGTACATGCATTAGAAACAGAATTAGAAACAGTCATATGGATATATGTACCATCTCCTTTCACCTCGATTACGGAGATAAAGCTTTTTCGCATGGATTACACGGATCGAAAGCGACTGCAGGACATCCAGATGTATGACCAATATTCCGCCACCCACATCTCCCATGAGCTTTCACAGAAGAGTCGGAAGAGCGTACATCGCGTCCGAAGGTGTCCCAGATGTTCATAGTAAGAATGTCAGATGACCAGGAAGTATGGAACACACAAGCACACAAAAATTATTCTGACAGAATTCGAAATCGATGAGGCGGTGCATTGTCTTGCTGAAGTTACAAAATCGTTTGCGCGGTGCTTCGAAATGACAACTTCATACAGCTGCTTAGACAACATCTATCATTTGCCGCTAAAAGACATCCTCGGCCGGCTGAAACCTCATAGATAAGTGACCATGAAATAATCCAAAATTATTAAGGCTTTCGCCCGTTTGGTCAGGGAAGCTGTAAAAATACACAAATATGACAACATCCTCAACAAGAAAGAAGAAGGCCTCAAAGTGAACCGGTCCTGAATTCCCGTGCTGCAGTGAACGACCTTCCAGGTATCAAGGGGAGAGCTGAATCGGTAATGACCACGGAAAAGCCCATGGACGTCGGCTTGCCAGATACACATAATCTGAGGCCGGGAGCAATGGAGAGTGAAGCTTTGACAATGCCACCACTCGTGCTGGCGAAATGTCAGAAAAAAATCATCAAACAAACATCGGCCGATGACCTCGAGAGAGCAGCCAACATGCAACTGGTCAATGAAATAATCACTTTCTAGATTGAAAACTAATAGAAATTACTCTAAAGTGAACAATGTAGCAGGCGTTCATGGAATTGCAGTTAATTTATAGATACAGTTTCAACATATCTTTACAACGAGAGAATGAATGGATAGAGCGCGTTAATGCGCAGCTTCCGGGTCACAGGGACGCGAACCAGCCCCAGATCGAATCGCCTCGCGAATTTCCGCAACCAACTAGGTAAATGTCGGGCTGGTACCCACTTTTCGCTCCAGTTACACTTTATGCCAACACTTACAGCCCGTGGCCTGAGTGGAACGTAGCGGACAGCGTTCAATGCAGTTTCCCATGCACTGACCAACACACATCTATTCGACGATAGGGACGTGTCCCGGCGGCAAGTGTTTCGGTAAGCGCGTGCAGCGACAGTAACAGCGTCCGGCGCATCGTCCGCGTGGGACACAGGCAAGTCTGTAATTTTCGAGCGTGCAGCGAGCGGCGGATCATGTTCTTTGAAAAACTTGTCATAGCGGTAAAAGAAAGTAAGAAATTTGTCAATTTAGTCATTCTCTGTACAAAAATGGGTCGACTGGGAGGAATATATGGACTGAAATAGCAATGAAGCTTAATACTAATGGTACAAAATATTTGTATTTTGTCATTACTATCTGACAGAAATAATTCACAAACATGTCTCGCACATTTCTTGCCATCACTGATGTTACATTCAATTATTTTTGTTTACAATAAAATTTAAAACCACAAAAATTGTTGAATACTCTTTTCCTAGCGTCAACGTAGCTACACGTCTTTCCTCTGGCGATATAGTTGAATGAAAGATGGTGCATGGTACTCTCAAGGCCAGTTTTCAAAATTTAATTAAATGTAGACACATTCTCGCGCGTTTATAGAAATTATCAGACTCCCATCGTAAGCCCTCATGCAATTTATTAAACTCACCAAACAATTTTCTCTGTTTCACTAGAATGTTTGGACCATTTCTTACGCTGAATGCTCTGACGTCCAGAAACGTATTTCCTTCCAGTACTAAATCGGATAGCAATACATCCGACTCCATTGTTTGTCTCATATCTGTAGAACGCAGCTACAGACCGTTGAACAAAGAACTGCTTCTCTGGACACTGAAGCGTCGGTTCGCAAACGTTCTGCCCGCTACCCGGCGAGCTGCACTCAGGCCGCAGCCCACAGATTTCTCCCCAGCTAGGAGGGAGAAGGGGGAGGGCGAGTAATGGCGTCACGAAAGGGCATCCGGTCATCAGCTGCCAGTACCAATGCCGACCCCGTCGTGAATGGAATGATAATAAATGTATTGTCACACAGAGCCTGTTCACATAGATGTGATTGGTTCAAACAAGTTTTGACTCCGAAGCCTGAAAAGACTGAATGATAATTTCCTTTTCTTTCTTAGTCTGCACAAGATAATTTGAAACGACAGTGATGTTTCATTGAGTGGGAGCTAATACTGTTGTTACAAGAAAAGGACTCGCATACTATTTGTACTTATAATAACACTGATTTAATTTTTATCCTCGAGAATAATAATACCGATTTAATTGTTATCTCAGAGAGTAATATATAAAAATCTTTACCATTTTTGTGTCATTTGTTTTTACACTTTTCTCTTGTTCTCTGTTCTTATGCTTTCGTTCTGCCTGGTTCTGTACTGACGTATGGTCCACGTAAGTCTATTTAGTAATAATAAGTTAAGCTGAAGAAGAATCTATTGCATTGACGTCTACTACTTTAATTACAATATTTCATTTTAATAGTTCAGCTCATGGGACAACCGGTGAGTTTTTGTAATCAGAATTAGCTGGCTTGGTCGCGATCTGTGCAGCCCCCATTGTGGCCATTTAATTAAGGTAATTATTACTTACATACATTACATAGCGCCTGCTTGTTCTTAATTGAAGAAGTCTAATTTGCTAGTGGCAACAGAAATTAGTGCATATAAAATTTTTAAATTTTTACGGTGATTCAACTTTGTTTAGCTAAATTCAAAATAAAATACTTCGTATTCAGTGTACTAATTTTCAGAGTGCGAAAAGGTATTTTGCCGTAAGATATCTGTAATGAACAGTTCCAACGTAGTCTTCTCTTTCACCGATATGACGGGCGATTTATGTGATCTGAAAACACGATTCGTTAATGAATCGGTCCGGATTTGGACATTATTTAGTCGCAAAGGTTTTTCGTAATTCCTTCTCTAGTCAGATCGCATATAACCAGTGTTGCAGACCCCGTACTGCTCAGGAGACCAAATTAAAAAATAATATGTTCAAAATGTGTGTGAAATCTTATGAGACTTAACTGCTTAGGTCATCAGTCCCTAAGCTTACACACTACTTAACCTAAATTATCCTAAGGACAAACACACACACCTATGCCCGAGGGAGGACTCGAACCGCCGCCGGGACCAGCCGCACAGTCCATGACTCCAGCGCTCTAGACCGCTCGGCAAATCCCGCGCGGCAAAAAAATAATAATTTTGTTCTTAATATACAGAAGTAATATTTCAGATAGGTCATTTCAGACTGTTTGCTGACGACGTTGTTCCCTACAAGGAAATAAGAAAACAGAAACTGAAAAAATTTCGACGTGGAATAGTGAGAGGCATCTCTCTTTCAACGTAGATAAATGGAAAAAAACAATCGATTACACATATGTGCTAATTTTCGTTTTAATGCGTGGGAGGGGCGGTAATACTACAAATCAGTATGAAACTGTACGATATAACTGAAAGACACATTTGCGTGAGAATTCTAGAAGAGTGAAGTGAATATATTAAGGAAACTGCATGTAAGACAGGCAGAAGTGGAAGAGGCTCATAGAGCAGGCGTATGGTCGATAAGGCCCTTGCCACATGTAAAGTAAAGTAAGTATGTAAGACACTGACTTATTTTATTTATTTATCTACTGGCGTTTTGTGTGCATACCGTACAGCTAGTGTAATATTACTTTACATAGTGGTACTTTTCCAGATTGTGTAAGAGGTATGCGCTGCCTGCAATAGGCAAGGCATAGGAGAGTCTCTGACCAGACAGCAGTATGTAGTTGGTTGTTGCTCGTCAGTAGTCGGCAGTAGTCGGCAGTAGTCTGCGTGTGTCTGCGCTTGTCTGCAGTCTGCTTTGGTCGGGACTCTGGAGGATGAGTATTATTGTATAAGGTAAAGAAGCAGCCTTGCGCATATCTAGTAATGTATGTGAACTGTCATCCATTTTTTTTAAAAAATGCCCTAATAATAATTTTTATAATATAAAGTAATTTTTTTAAAAAAAAGCATTCATTTCAATTTAAAGAATTTATCCAATGCATGATCATTCCTTTCACGAATCACAAATGTATAGGCCAGCATTACACGGAGCTGTGCCAAAAATGTTTTAGGTAAGAGCAGATATATTCGCCGTTTTTATTGAGGTAAGAATTTTTGCTTTTTTATTCAAAATACAGGGCCGTGGAGCAGCGCTGCTGTCGTCCTAAAATTTACCAGGTTACTGAACTTTTTTTTATTTCGGGGTTTAAGAATTTTTCTGTTTCGGACTTAACATTAAATGAGAAAAGAATTTTGTGGGTACATTAAATGTGAATGCATTTCTGCACAGAGATTATAAATGGGAACCAATTTTGTTCAGAGGTTACATTAAATTAGAATCACATTCATTATTCATACTTATATTATTACGTGTGGGGAGGTTACACTTGGCGACATCCGGCCAGGACCGTATTTCTTTGTGAATCTCTGAGAAGTAGTCATATATCTGCTCTTATTTACTTAAATGTAGTTTGCCTCTGGCGCAACGCATTTACTAATTTGTCACTCTTTCTTTCACAGATCATCGGCAATTTATTGCTCTTTGTTGTAATTGTTTGTTCTATTTCGCTTTGTCTTTGTTTTACTTGTGCTTAATTTTGATTTGTGGAAAATGCCGCGAAAAACTGTTAACAGTACATCGCGATGTACAATGAGTGAAATAGCCGACTCGAATTATTTGACCGATAATACTTGCGACACTTAATGTCTTAATGATAATCCTCCATTTACAGACAATCAGTGCGTACCGACCACTAATAATGATTTTGATCCTAATGATGTGCAAACAAATTCAATTGTGTCCTCTGTTAATTTAACGGCAATTGATGACGCGGGACGTTCTGTTACAATGAACGCTGCCCAGTTTAACACACCCGATTTGCAAAATTTGAATTGTGAACAGATAAATTTTTCTAACGAAAATGAACAGTGTACTCAAAGTACGACAGATTTATTTGATTCCGAGGTAGTGACTAACAGTGCACATCCAAGTGGCGAAGCTTTTCAAGAATCAGAGAATGACCAACTGGTTACACAAAACGCGACAAAAGCAGATACACCATCACACAGCTCAGAGAATACAGTAGCTAATTTTGGCATGGATCGAGTCATAGCATTAATGATACAACTTAACGAAAATCTGAACCAACAAATTAATGAAATTAATGAAAAATAAGACAACAACTTCAAACAACTTAATGAAAATAATGAAAATCTCAAACAACAACTTAATGAACAGAACAAACAACTTAGTGAACAGATTACAGCCGTTGCCGCGCAATGTCATGATACTAAAGAACAATTACGTGAAGAAATTAAGGCTTGTGCTAGGAACAGTAGTGAAGAAATTAGATCTGTGGCACAAGAATTAAATAATATACATGGAGCTACAACTAAATTACTTAGAGACGAAGTTAGTGCAGTCGCTAAACAATGCTCTGAAAACGCAACACAGTTACGCGACGAGTATAAATTAATGTCAGCAGAACTTTCGCGCACACTGGATACAAAAGCAGACGCGAAATTTGACCAACAGAACATCCAAATTGACGAACGTTTTAATCACCACCTACAAAACAGTGAAACGCGTTACCGTAAATTTATACAGGAACAGAATAAAGTAAAGCGACAAGTCATGGAAACAATTACTGCGCAGAGACAGGAAGATAAACGTAAGTTGTTTACGAAAGCAAAAACATACGTAGACAACAATATTTCTACAGTATCAGACGAAATTAATACTATCAAACAGTTGAACACCGAATTGCGTGATGAGATTTCCGATCTTAAAGCAAAAACAGACACACACACAGTAGACTTTCAGACAGTGACCGACAGACTTGAACAATTAGAACTAATACAGGATCCCTATGTCATCAAAGCAGACGTTAAAAAATTGAACGAAACCACACGTAAAATACAAAAACAGATTCATGCTTGTGACACTAAAAACGATGATCAGGTAAAAATACTGACTGAAAAATATGATGAATTGGCCAGTCGTATTGACGTTATTGAAAGTAATAATGACAGCAAATCAGACGATACTTCACCGATTTCTTTTAATCAAACACCTGAATTTCAAAATTTACAGCAGACAATCAGTGAGATAGGTTCGTCCAATAATACATTACGTAGAAAATTGTCAACTTTACAGCAAGAGGTAACAGAGATGAAAAATGTTTCAGCCTTTAACACATCACAGCAGACGCCACTTTGCGAACATTTGTCAGACTCACACAGCCAGTATAATTTAGGTAATTTACAGAGAGTACATGAGTTAGATTCCGAACAGTAACAGACAAATAGATTCTCATACAATCCTGAACCTGTTCAGACATACAGAGGCGATAATTTTGATTACGAGCAATTTTTATCCGTAAAAAAATCTAAGGTGTTTAAAAATGACAGAGTACAGATACACACTTTGAACTGGATACGACAATTTATTTTTGTACTTTCACCGCCTTTGCCTGTAATGCAGAAACTAGAATTGGACTGGATACAACAATTTTCTTTCGAGTTTTCACCGGCATTGCCTGTAACGCAGAAACTAAAATTTATTTGCAGCGCGTAATTGACCTCAGGGGATTCATTACGCTTCGATGAATATGTGCCGTAGCGTGCACAGGGCCCCGAGCCGTAGTAGTGCTATTTCATCTTTAGTTTTCTGCACTGCTGCCTTCTCTTCTACTTTCCTTTATATCTGTCAAAACAGCTCTTCAACTATCGATCTATCTAGAATTAGAAATCAGTAAAGAAAACCCGATATGACAAGTTTTACCGAAAGTGACAATTTTCATTAGGCACTCCACAACTACCAGCGTAATTTTAATATCAGACAAAATTTTAATTATAAGTATCGTCAAAATTATCAGCAACAGGAACCACATTTTGGTAACAATAGAGGTTTTTCACAACAACAGCAACAAAACCAACCGGTTAGCATACCTAACCAACAATGCAGTCTGCAAGGTCAACCAAGCTTTAATGTTTCGCCGCCTACACGTATAGCGTCAGCTCCAACAAATAGTAACGCACAGCAACAAGGAAATCAGTACGTACAGAAAACACACCATTTCAATTCCTATCGCAATGCACTGTATAGAAATGACTATCATGACAGACGTAAAAGTAATGAGCAGAATTTTCAGCGTACGTTTAATAACAGTCGGTCTTACCAACAACAAAATCATCCGCAACAACAAATTATCGTGAATGAACCAGACAGTAGATATCACCCCGAACGTAATACGTCAGGAAGAAATAACAGAACAGTTCAAATAGTCGAAATGCCACAGCATCCTCCCGCAAATAATAGCACGTCAGATAGAATTTGACTAGATACAGTACAGGTTGCATCTTACAGTAACGCAAGCAATGCTTTTGACACGCAGAATCTTGTTCACGAAAATGTTATTACTTTTGACAACATCCGACACACACTTTTGCATGAAAGACAGAATCACAACGTATGTAGACGACATTCTTATTGCAGAAGCTAACTGGTCTGAACACAAATTGATTCTTGAACAACTGCTACGAACTTTTCGTGCACAAGGACTCACAGTTAATCTCAGTAAATCGCACTTTGGCAAAATTTCTATAAAATTTCTTGGACATCTAATTTCAGCAGAAGGCATTGCACCTGACGCGGAAAAACTTCAAGCTTTACGTGACATTACTGTTCCTACGACGAAGAAACAACTACGCAGCTCTTTGGGTTTAATTAACTTTTTTCGTAAATTTATTCATTACTCTGCTTTAGACACCCCTAGATTATGTCAATTGACAGGTAAAAACACTATTTGGTCCTGGGATAGGCAAGCACATTCTGAATTTGTGAACCTGAAACAAGCTTTGTTGAATGCACCACTTTTATCACATCCAGATCTTACTAGAAATTTTTCCATTGCCACCGACAGTTCTAACACCGCTTTAGGCGTACACATTTTTCAGGAAATTGAAGAAGATGGCACTACAATAATTAAAAACATCGCCTTTGCGAGTCACATTCTGTCACCTGCTGAACGCAATTATTCTGTTACAGAACTTGAAACATTATGTGTTGTATGGGCATTTACGAGATTTCGGCATTTTCTTTATGGAAGACATACGACCGTTTACACAGATCATAGAGCTATACAGTTTTTACTTTCCGCTAAATTTACACACGACCGATTAAGCAGATGGAAACTTTATTTACAGGAATTTAATTTTACAATTGTTCACATTCCCGGTACACAAAATATTGTAGCAGACGCACTATCCCGTTCTCTCAGCAACAATCAGCAAGACATGGCAACCAACTTCTGCAAAGCAAATTTCAGCGTCATGTACATTCAACAAGTTGCATTTGAGAATTTCATTTCGTCGTCATTACGAGACATAGCGCAAGAGCAGAGTAAAGACAACGTGTGGAAGGAAATTAAACACCTTTGGCAAGATAGGAATAATGTTACCATTAGAAACCATTACACTGTACGTAATAACATTGTTTCGCCGCTCTCACCCTGACAGCAACAACTGGTTATTATGCATTCCTGACGAACTTGTTAACAAATTAATCTGGTATACTCATTTAAGTTACGCACATTACGGAACCAGAAAATGTTTTCTTATACTGAGACAGAACTGTTATTTTACCAACATGGAGAAACGTATTCGACGAGTTTTAGCGTCATGTAAAATCTGCCAGAAAGCTAAGTCAGATACGACTTCACATATTCCTCCATTACATCCCATTGTACCTGTTAAATTGAGACACATTGCCGCTGCAGACATTTTTGGTCCGATTCCCAGAACTAATAGAGGTTTTTGCTACATCTTTGTCGCTGTTTAACTCACTTCAAAATTTGTTACCTTCACTCCGTTACGCAAAGCTACTGCTAAAACTGTTTCGAAAGCATTTGTTAAACAATTTTCTTTTTCATGTAGGGCATGTATTGAAAGTAATTTCGGACAATGGATCACAGTTTCGATCTGCTATATGGACACGTATGTTACGAGCTAGAAACATTTATCCGATCTATATATCCAGGTACCATGCTTCTTCGAACCCTTGTGAACGATTAATGAAAGAAATTGGTAAACTGTGTAGAATATACTGCCATAAAAACATATTGATTGGGACACACACATACTCTCATTCCAGGATGTAATTAATTCCATACCAAATGAATCTACTATGCTATCTCCGTCTGTTATACTGAAAAATATTGAACCACCTAACAAAATTAAAGAATTAGTAACCTTTCCTACATCTCGTCGACTACGACACCATGAAATAATTGACATTACGCTGAACAACATCAAACGTGCCGCAGAGCGCCGGAGAAGACAGCAAAAACAGGTTTGTACACGCCGTGACTTTCACATTGGACATGTAACGTCCCTTAGCAAAAGACCTATTTTGGCAGTAAAGAGAAAATATTGTGCATCGTATTCTGTTATTGTATGGAATTATGTATTTTTTTATTAATATTTATTTTAGATAACATCTGTGTCGGTGAGTACTGAACCCGCACAGACGATAAATATCATACAAAGATGAAAAATGTCAATAGTATAAATAATACAGAATGAGCATTAATTTCTCTGTCTTCTTCTTGAAGTTACGGGAGTAAGATAGCCCGTGTCGCAGTTGTACATGCTAACGTAGTCTTCTTTTGTCATGGTTAATCGATGTACGCCATTACGTACTCATGTTTAAAAAAGATGTGTATTGTAGATAAGTTAACATATTTGAATGTTTAAATAGAGTTATTTAGATGAAAACTTGCATTATTAATTGTTATAGCTTGCTTGCCTATTATCCCATCCTGTTGAGACATTTTTCAGTTATTTAAATATTATCCGTGGTGCAGAGCTGCCCTACGAACGAACAAGCCGCTGCCGCGGCGCATTCAAACTGCATTAAAAGAAATTGATCATACCGCAAAGAAGCGGGAAGGTAATAGTGAAATAAAATCATCTCTTTCAGCTTCCGGACTTGCAGAGCAGAGCAGCAGATTTTATGATGTGTTTCGCAGGTTGACGCGGGCTGCTGATAATATATTGCTAACAGTACAAAAGAGATAATTTACCTTCGTAACATAATAGAAATTTTGCTGTGCTTAGTTCTGGTCTGGCAAACCTTATAGTGAAAACGTATTTTTCTCCGACAATAGTCTCATGTTCTTGTGCTAGTCGTGGTAATTATTGGTGTTTTACGCTTAACAAAAATCCACTGCAAAATGTTGAACAATCTTTGCGAACTGTAACGTCAGTATTTTATAACAGAGTAATTTTCATTTTCAACAACTATAAAGTAGGGAAGATATGTTGATTTTTATAGTGAGTTACAGTAACCAAAAAATGTTCCTTTAATAGAAAGCCAGATACAGAACAATAAGAACCCAATATATTCTGTTTTGTTGAAATTAATGATTATAAAGAAATTCTTAGCACAGCATTACTAAAAAGTATTTCGCGGCTCTTTTCGTATATGCGTTATCAACGGAGAAAAACAAAAATCAAAATAAATAAAGAGAAAAGAGAATTTATTAAATTTACGAGTTACGCGAAATTGGCGCCCAAAAACGCGGGGCCCGAATTTGCAGTGGCCACGAAAATAAGAATATTTTATGTAATTTCTTTCAGTGTTTATTGTTATATATATATGTATGTATTTAGTGATAAATGTATGTATGTGTATCATGATTAATGCTATGTATTAATGAATGTACAAAAATTTTTCATGAAAAACCGCACCACTGCAAGCAAGTTAGAGGAAACGATCCTGACAGTACTGAGAAACTGTAACGACTACATAATCCGGGGGCAGCCGAACCCCGAGAATCATATAAATAAAAGGTAAGACTACAGTGTAGTTGTCCTGTTTGTAGAAGCTTAACTCCAGTGAAGTGATCTCATATCGCTAGTGGTGTGTAGTTTGATGTTAGTGTTTATGACAGGACAAAGTTGATTGTAGATAGCAATTTTAGTGTGCAGTGTATTGTAGATAAACTAACATATTTTGTGTGCAAGTGAAAAAACTGTCAGGTCTTGTGTTCGAGTAGGTAATTTATGAATATGGTTAAATTGCGTAGTCAACGTCCGAGCAATATGGATACTGAGGAACAGCCATTAGTTAGTGCAGGAAATGTAGAAACGGGTGCATTAAGCAGTACAAGTACTCTCTTTGAGGATATACCATGCGAAAATGTGGGGGCAGGGGCACAGGAAATGATGCCACCGCCCACCAGTGCTCAAGGAGAGGTTGATAAAGAAATTACACCACCTCCAGAAAAGCAGGAACCAGAGAGTGGTAATCTGCCTGGTGGGTATTCACTTCAGGCGATATTAGAGCGCGTGCTGGATTACCAGGCAAAATTTGCGCAATAGCAAGCCGAGCGAGATCGCCAGCAAGCTGAGCGAGATCGCCAGTTAACAGAAAATTTACTTGCCCAGCAAGCTGAGCGAGATCGGCAGTTAACAGAAAATTTACTTGCCCAGCAAGCTGAGCGGGACCAGCAACTTGTGCAATCGTTAGAAAGTATGAAAAAAGAGATTGCCTGTATGAAACAGAATTATGAGTCGATACCTAAGGCCGTGCAGGAGTTAACTGTACAGGTCAGCAACCTACAAGTAGCAAACACTAACAGGGTAGACGAGATAGGTGTCTTAGCCAACCGGTTAGAAAAGCTAGAGGTAGATTCCACACAGCTTGTAGAGCAGAAGTGGAACGAACAAGCAACTAAAATTGAAACCGAATTCAACTCATAGCTAGAAGCGAAGGAGAGTGAGATTGACAAAAATATTAATTCTAAGGTACAAGCAGCCATAGCAGATAGAGATTCCGAATCGTTCAGTACCGCAGTAAATAGTCAGGTACAGAACGACGTGCAAACTATCAAACAAATACTCAGTGAGGATATTCCGCAGTGGCAAGTGAATATTAACAAACGGATATCCGACCTGGAAAAGGGTTTAGCACAAAGTAGCAAACATCTTGAACATGAAACTATGTCGCCATCAGCCAATGTTTTTGGCAACGCACAAAGTTACATGCGACGCAACAATGGTGAATATTTAGGCGATAATGCGAAGAGCTGTAGCTTCGGTTCGGAGCACACAGCCTATGTCCCAGGAGCAAACCAGTATAGCCCAAAAATATTAGTTGAAGAAAGTTTGATAAAAAATAGGCAGTTTCAAACGTTTACTACTAAACGGAAGTCAGTACACCCAGTAGTATTCATAAAAAGCTTTAAAAATATCTTGCCTAGTGTATGGAACGAAGCACAGAAGATTCAATACATAATGTCATACATTCAGGGTGATGCAGCGTTGTGGGCTACGGAAGTAGCAGACAGCTGCATGACATACGAACAGTTCGAGAGGGCGTTTTTGTCGAAATACTGGTCGCCTTGTATACAAGAGCGGCTAAGAAAAGAAGTGTACAATCCCGAACCGTACTCACCCCGTCTTGGGAATCTGAGACGGTATTTCGAGAAGTACATAAACAAAACGCGTTACTGGGACGAGCCGATCTCACCAAGAGACATAATAAGACTCCTAAAATCACATTTACCCATTCATATCAAAGAGAAATTAATACACGTACCAGAAAGCGACATGGAACATTTCCTGTCTGTTTTACATTCAATAGACTTAATCCAGGAAGACGCAAAAGCAGCGTGTGATCACTCGCGGAATAATGGATCAGGATGTAAACATGACAGAAATAATAGTGCACAAAACCACAACCATGGAAATGGTGGGGGTGGTAACAAGCGGCAAGAGCATTCGCAAAATTGTAATAATGGTAGAAGTCAGAACGGGTATGGGCAGCCGTCCCATAATAAGAAGCGTCGATTTGACGACCGGTACGATTCCGGATTGCCAGGGACCAACCGCTGGAAAAATGCGCGAGGTCAGTGGCATAGCAATTACAATGACGGTAATCGTAATTGGAATCAGAATCAGCGACCAAGCCCAGAGCGGCAGGTTAATGACCAGTACGATAACAACAGACCACCACTGCAAAACGCGCCTATTGCGCAGCCGTGGCGGCCCACAAACCAAAGCGTAAACATATTAGAGGTCGCGGATAATAGCCGTCCAAGTACCTCGCAAGCAAGCCATCCAACAAACTAGAATCGGCCTCGATATGCTCTCCATCGCTGGCCGAGGGGTGGAGTGAGAGCAACACGAATAACAAGACTATTCCTAGAGTACATATGCTGCGATACAACGACGGTATCAGTATGGATAAAGATCTATTGACCGAACCGCATGAATGTAAGAAAGATAGCAACGAAAATGTGCAAGCCATAATAGAAGCGAAAATCAATGATGTTGCAGTGAATATAATCATTGACACAGGTGCCTCAGTGAGTGTAATGAGTACAGAGTTGTTTAAAGCGTTAGGGAAGGGACATAGTATACCGACTTTCCCGGTTAATAATTGCAAGGTGTCTGGAGCTATAAGTGCACAGAGCCAATTAGTTAAGTACCAGGTGCAGGTGGAGATTTGTAAGGAGGGCGAAGCCATAGTGAGCTCGTTCCTCATTGTTAAAGGGTTAAAGGTGGCCTGCATTCTGGGAGTAGATTTTCTCCGTGAGAGGGACGCAGTAATCGACCTCTCCTCGGGAAAACTAAGTATAGTTAATAAAGGTAGGAGGGTTGAGTTATCTATGATGAAATCGAAGGAGGTACTTGTGCCATGTTGCAA
Organism: Schistocerca nitens; assembly: GCF_023898315.1. Taxonomy (NCBI): domain Eukaryota; kingdom Metazoa; phylum Arthropoda; class Insecta; order Orthoptera; family Acrididae; genus Schistocerca; species Schistocerca nitens. Next base: position 542,759,751 of record NC_064619.1, on the reverse strand, counting down.
TCGAATTAATATCAAAGGTAGGAACCCCTGGGTACTACACCTTAATGATTATTCACCTGTGACGGATCTCTATTACCCGAATATAGGAGATAGAAATTTTGAACCAAATGTTGGTGAATTTCGAACCAAAGTACAGGAATCTGAAAGTTTAACCAACATACAAAAGCAACAGTTGACGCAGCTGTTATCGGAATATACCATGGTATTTACCGACCGACCAGGAATAGTCAAAGGGTACCACTATCACATAGAAGTGATGCCTCACAAAACATACTGTCGCGCATCTTACTCCATCCCTTGGTCGAGGAGGGAGGTAGTGGCTAAAGAGATCTGAAGGATGTTGGAATGGAATAATAGAGTTATTTATTCAGTGACATGTCCGATGTAAATAGTAGTAGTAAGAAGATTTCAATTGTGTTTTAGAGTATGTTAGTTTTAAGAAATAATTTGTGTATTGTTACAATTTTGAGGAAGTAGAATCAGTAAACTGAGCAATAATATGCAAATGGAAGACTTTGTTTACAGACAGTTAGTGTCATTAAAATACTACATGCTCTTCAAGCAGTGAATAATCTTTTGTTGATAAAATAATGATGAATTTCTTGAATCATTTTGTAGTAAGTAAGTACAATTAATGATGAAATCTCATATAAATATGTAGCAGATGTAATTGTGTTAGAATTAAGGAACCCTGAGAGAGAGTCTATACTAGCCAAAAATTGACTTTGTAGTACGAAATAATTATGTGATGCAATGTTTACTGCCAATAGTGATCTGAGAACGACATTGGAGCAGAATCCAATCAAAAACAAAACCGTTCCGTGTAACCTACGCTTTGTATGTATTAATGCTTCAATTGAAGCCTGTGTACTTGGTACACGTTCTTGAATATTAATTACGCGGTACGCGAATCAAGTTACGCGGAAACTACACTGTAGTCCTGTAGGACAGAACGTCAAAAATAATACTAGTACTAAATGAAGTATTTATTGAACAATATGCCCAAGTCAAGCTGTCATGCACATGGTAAAATCTGTTTGCTAGATGGGTGATAAACTGGCAAGCTACACTAAAAGAGGAAAAGAAAGCTATGTACAAAAAATCACACACCTTTAAATAATTACAAAAAAGCAATATATGCCTAAGTAATAGTATTAAAAGTGTGTAATGAGAAGGTAACACAATGAACTCAATGTAGATGAGAGTGATTATGCTAAGAACAGTTGTTATGCATTAAAAATAAACTGTGTGCATAAACAATCTAGAAAAGGACGGAATACTGTGTGTAGTAGGGACAGAAAATGACTGTTGTATCTGCACCAATATATACGTCGGTATAAGTTAAGTGTTGAGTGATTAACTGTCATAGTGCAGTGCTCAACGAACAATACACTGTGAGTAAAAACGGTAGTTAGTGATCCGTTCGGAGTCGATTCAGACAAACATCGCTCGACGGAGACATTTAGTATGTGTGTACCGAAACATTTTCGCGTGTTGAAAGACGCTCTGGCAGTGTATCAACCGTGAGAACAAGTGAAAGTGTGTAGTACAATGTGCGTGTGACGAACCCTGAATACCAGTGTCACAATGCCACAAGAAACCTGTTATCACGCCAAAACATCCTGTGCATACCAGTGAAGCGACGGCGTAATGAACAATAAACGCTTTTAACCAAAGTGCATTTTCTTCCACAGCTAATAAGTTGTATCCTTAAAGACAGCACACCGTTGTGGAATATTTGTTTCATGCGTTACGACGGGGAGCCATGCGGAGAAGCAGAGACGGGTGCCGTGCCGCCAGCCAGCCGGTCGCAGGAAACCACTGCAACACGCCGACATTGGTGAATGGTTCGGCGCGGTTCGCGACAGCTCGGGCGCCACCGCAGCACGCCGTCGCTGTTACTGCTAGCAGGTCGTCGACCTCAGCGGTCGTTGGCACGCCGTGCTCCAGACGACGCTACGCAACAATTGCTTCGCGCCGCCCGCTCCGTACGACATTGTTGACGTTCAACCGAACATTAACAACTACGTTGTTCATGTACTAATATGAAAATGATTTATTGGACACGAAATTATGTGACAAACATTTTTCTTCCTTTAGTTTCCTGTATATAAACTCAAAACATTTACTAGTTCAATAATATACGTGATACGTTTTTGTCATATTAGTGAAACAAACTGACACGAATGCCATTCAATGGTAGAACATTTGTAGTGAGTAAGTGTAGAGACAATCCATTACATTGCTATCGAACTGTTTAATGATTGACCTTAATTGTGACACAGAACACAAATGTGAAAAAGGTGTAGAAGGTACATTTTTAATAGAGAGACTAAAAGGTTTAACATTTTGACATAAATAATCATTGTTATCTGTGAACATTGGATTAAGTCCACCCTTGTGTGATGAACAAAATCGTGTGTTAAGACAAACCAGGCGAGATGACCATGGCTCCGGCGCAGTTTTCCCAGGTTTTCTGACCGCACGTAGCCCAAATGGGGGAGCCAGAAAACTGTAATGACCCTGGGACTAGGTTTACGGTCACCTCGCAAAGCGTGAAAAACTATAAAAAGTGTAATTAAAACTATAATGTAAAAGAGGAAAGAAATGAACAGAGAATATTCCAAACAAGGTGATAGACAATGACAAAACGGACGTTAGTGGGAGCATATTGCCGAACATTCTTAACGTTAGTCAATTGCTGCCAGGGGGCATTGTAACGTCCCTTAGCAAAAGACCTATTTTGGCAGTAAAGAGAAAATATTGTGCATCGTATTCTGTTATTGTATGGAATTATGTATTTTTTTATTAATATTTATTTTAGATAATATCTGTGTCGGCGAGTACTGAACCCGCACAGACGATAAATATCATACAAAGATGAAAAATGTCAATAGTATAAATAATACAGAATGAGCATTAATTTCTCTGTCTTCTTCTTGAAGTTACGGGAGTAAGATAGCCCGTGTCGCAGTTGTACATGCTAACGTAGTCTTCTTTTGTCATGGTTAATCGATGTACGCCATTACGTACTCATGTTTAAAAAAGGTGTGTATTGTAGATAAGTTAACATATTTGAATGTTTAAATAGAGTTATTTAGATGAAAACTTGCATTATTAATTGTTATAGCTTGCTTGCCTATTATCCCATCCTGTTGAGACATTTTTCAGTTATTTAAATATTATCCGTGGTGCAGAGCTGCCCTACGAACGAACAAGCCGCTGTCGCGGCGCATTCAAACTGCATTAAAAGAAATTGATCATACCGCAAAGAAGCGGGAAGGTAATAGTGAAATAAAATCATCTCTTTCAGCTTCCGGACTTGCAGAGCAGAGCAGCAGATTTTATGATGTGTTTCGCAGGTTGACGCGGGCTGCTGATAATATATTGCTAACAGTACAAAAGAGATAATTTACCTTCGTAACATAATAGAAATTTTGCTGTGCTTAGTTCTGGTCTGGCAAACCTTATAGTGAAAACGTATTTTTCTCCGACAATAGTCTCATGTTCTTGTGCTAGTCGTGGTAATTATTGGTGTTTTACGCTTAACAAAAATCCACTGCAAAATGTTGAACAATCTTTGCGAACTGTAACGTCAGTATTTTATAACAGAGTAATTTTCATTTTCAATAACTATAAAGTAGGGAAGATATGTTGATTTTTATAGTGAGTTACAGTAACCAAAAAATGTTCCTTTAATAGAAAGCCAGATACAGAACAATAAGAACCCAATATATTCTGTTTTGTTGAAATTAATGATTATAAAGAAATTCTTAGCACAGCATTACTAAAAAGTATTTCGCGGCTCTTTTCGTATATGCGTTATCAACGAAGAAAAACAAAAATCAAAATAAATAAAGAAAAAAGAGAATTTATTAAATTTACGAGTTACGCGAAAGACAGAAGATATTAGTACGCATACATTATTTATCTAATAGAGGAAAAAGTAGATGTAGTAAATTTGAGCTTCTATATGCAGGTCCATATCGAATTCGCAGCATTCCTCACCCCAATGTAGTACACGTCGAAACTCTGAGAACCAGAAAAACCAACGGCAATCACCATGTCTCCAATATCAAACGCTTTATTGAATGAACATACTTTATGATTTATCACGCTGTAATGCCCTTTCCTGATTTTTTTATGACCACTTATCCAATTATATTCGCATGAACACTTATATTATGATTATCGTATTTTTTCTTGGCAAGTGCCCGGCAAGGTAAGCTTAGCAGGTCGCTCTCCTTGTCGTTACACATCAGACCGTGCACATTTTTCCAGATGAACTTACACATTTTATGACCACTTATGCAATTATATTTATGTGATTACTTACTGATGATTATCGTATTTTTTTTTTTTTTTTTTTTGGCGAGTGCCAGGCAAGGTAAGGTTAGCAGATCGCTTTTCTTGTCGTTACACATCAGACCGTGCACATTTTCCATTCTTCATGTATGTATGATTGTTTTACTGTTTTGTTTGTATGCACTATGAAATATTTAAGATATAACAAACACCAGTTGACTTTGACATTTTGCCTTATGATATCTCAACATCGTGACTATTTTACATTTTTTTTTTTTTTTTTGCTGCTACATTCTGATACTCTATGTACATTTTTGCATCTGAACACTGTCTATGTTTTTGACATATTACGTTTTCTGTCATGCTATGCTGTATGCTCAATTATATCAGTATAAACCAGTTTTTATTTAATGGGTATATGATTTAAATGCAAGACATTAATCATTGTTCATCATTTTCAGAAATCAATAACGTGTAAAAGAAATAATTAAACAAACCACAGTGGATTACTGTGAAATGGGAATTTCACCTTCGGAATGAACGAAAGAAGATGCAATACCTCGTCACGAAGAGTAAATGGATCAGAATTAACAAGCATTAACAAGAATATACTATACACATCGTATGATAGCAGTCTTAACTAATTTTTTCTTTCAGAATACGAGGCGATTGATGCAGGCTGTCAGAAAGAACTACACATCTTAGTTTTAGTGATGAAATATGCTAGAAATAAGGAACTCTATCTATGAATAGTTGTATGATGAAGTGTCTTTTTGCAGATGATAATGAATGATGATGAATAGTGATGCAGAATATGCTAATATGGATAATGAAGTTTTTCTTTACAGGTGATGATAATAATGGAGTTATGGTGATATGAATAATGAAGTTTTTGTTTACAGGTGTTGATACTGATAAACTTTATATGGCCACTAAAGACACCATTTATAAGTTTTTCTTTGCAGATGAGGATAATGTTGAAGTTTATGTATTTGTGCTATGTAGTTATTTAAATATTTGTTGCAGTTCGTCTAGACAGTATGTCTTATGTCGCATGGTATGATGACTGAAGGTTTTGGAAAGGACAGCTAGAGAACATATATATTTAATACACATTTCATTACCTGTTAATTCGAAGTTCACTACTTTTCAGCATAATATGCGTTTCTTCTTTCAGCTTAATAATCCATTTTGTATTTTTTGCAGGAGAAATTATTCATGAAATTAATGAGCTATAAACAGTTGGTCATTAAACCTGATCTAGTACTTGCATTTTTTTTTACCCATTTGTGTGTGTCATTCATGAATGTGATCACATATACTCTATTTGTTTCATAAACTTGCTACAGCTGACTCATGATGAATGACGTTACCCATCTTCATTTGCAGCAATAAGTCAAAAGCAAATATTGTTATGCCCCAGCAATTAATTATCGATCCCAACGCAATGCATTGCTAGCACAAAAAAAATGTATTGCCAGTCCCAAATAATGCTACCAGTTTAAAAGAGTTATGAGTAATACTGAATGATGTTTTCCAACCACAGACTTGAGTTATAGTTACAAGGTGTTACATTTTTAAATATGTCATATGTCACTTGAATGATGAGTTCTGAGTAATAATGAGTGATATTTTGTAATAATGCATGCATGCTCTACACTCTTTAACTCCTGTTTTGAAGGATGACTTCTGATGTTTTGTAACTGGCCAATGAGTGCCAATAATTATTTTTAACTGTGTCATATGTCACTTGAATGATGAAAAAATGTTTTGTAATATTCAATACTTGCTGGCTAACGAATGCCACTGTTTCTTATATTTTAAATTTATATTATGTTACTTACATGGTATATATATGAATACTAGTAGCTTGATGCTACACTCATTAGCTCCTGTTTTGAATGATGACTTCTGATGGTTTGTAACTGATCAATGAGTGCCAATAATTATTTTCAAATATGTCATATGTCACTTGAATGATGAATTCTGAGTAATAGTGAATGATATTTTGTAGTAATGCATGCATGCTCTACACTCTTTAACTCCGGTTTTGAAGGATGACTTCTGATGATTTGTAACTGATCAATGAGTGCCAATAATTATTTTAAATATGTCATATGTCACTTGAATGATGAAAAATGTTTTGTAATGTTCAATACTTGCTGACCAATGAATGCCACTGTTTCTTATATTTTAAATTTGTATTATGTCACTTTTATGCTATATATATGATGCTACACTCATGCTACACTCATTAGCTCCAGTTTTGACTGATGACTTCTGATGATTTGTAACTAGCCAATGAGTGCCAATAATTATTTTTAAATATGTCATATGTCACTTGAATGATGAAAAATGTTTTGTAATATTCAATACTTCCTGGCCAACGAATGCAACTGTTTCTTATATTATACATTTGTATTATGTCACTTTCATGCTATATATATGAATAGCAGTAGCTTGATGCTACACTCATTAGCTCCTGTTTTGAATGATGACTTCTGATGGTTTGTAACTGGTCAATGAGTGCCAATGTTCTTTGTAAATAGATGACTTATGAACATTATTCTGTAATACTTCATACATGGTACAGAAATGTTCAGTAACTGGGCGATGAGTGCCACGAATTACTCAAATCAATTGATAGACTAGTGTAATTATCAATGATGACTGGCATAAGACTTAATATCCTTCACCTTCTGACCTAATTACCAGAAATTACTACAATATCCGTTTGTCCTGTCTATCCTCATGATCATGCGGCACTATATTTGGTTTTTGCACTAATTCTACGTTTGTGTACCTTACAAGAACGTGGTGTTGACACGACATGCTGTCCACCACCTTGAGCGATGGAGATGTCATTATGGTCCCACTGTTTGGTGTACCTAATGTACTACCAAAATGATAACATGGAATATTAATACGACATTTCAGTGTCTTGGCTACACTGATTAATACTTCAGGGAAAGTAACTTCAGATTGTCTCACTTCGTGTTGTGCTTGTGTAGAAAGATATGGACTTTCAGTGCAGCTGCGTGCAACCTAATGTGCTACAACCATGATGCAATCCTTTACTTTCCTATCCTAGTTCTTGTAAAATAGTAAAAAAAACTATAGTGCGTCTGCACTTTATGTCATTTGTTAATATGATTTGTACTCATTGCGTATACATTTTGTCATTGCTTGATATGTTCTGTACTCAGTGCATGTGCACTATATTTTATTTCATGTTCTGCACTTATATATATGTATATATTCCGTGATTGTAAACTTAGTTAAGTAAGAAAAATTTGTTGCTCATGGCAAGTCCAATTGACTCACCATCGCTGCCAAATTTTTGCCCCCCCAGTGGAGGGTTATGTAAGAGGTATGCGCTGCCTGCAATAGGCAAGGCATAGGAGAGTCTCTGACCAGACAGCAGTATGTAGTTGGTTATTGCTCGTCAGTAGTCGGCAGTAGTCTGCGTGTGTCTGCGCGTGTCTGCGCTTGTCTGCAGTCTGCTCTGGTCGGGACTCTCGAGGATGAGTATTATTGTATAAGGTAAAGAAGCAGCCTTGCGCATATCTAGTAATGTATGTGAACTGTCATCCAATTTTTTTTAAAAAATGCCCTAATAATAATTTTTATAATATAAAGTAATTTTTTTAAAAAAAGCATTCATTTCAATTTAAAGCATTTATCCAATGCATGATCATTCCTTTCACGAATCACAAATGTATAGGCCAGCATTGCACGGAGCTGTGCCAAAAATCTTTTAGGTAAGAACAGATATATTCGCCGTTTTTATTGAGGTAAGAATTTTTGCTTTTTTTTATTCAAAATACAGGGCCGTGGCGCAGCGCTGCTGTCGTCCTAAAATTTACCAGGTTACTGAACTTTTTTTTATTTCGGGGTTTAAGAATTTTTCTGTTTCGGACTTAACATTAAATGAGAAAAGAATTTTGTGGGTATATTAAATGTGAATGCATTTCTGCACAAAGATTATAAATGGGAACCAATTTTGTTCAGAGGTTACATTAAATTAGAATCACATTCATTATTCATATTTTTATTAATTTTCTGGGGAGGTTACTATTGAAACAAGTTAGTGTAAGAACACACAGAGCCCAAAGTATCTGACAATACATTGTAATAACACATCATCATAGCAAATAGTGTACACTGGTCCAGTATCTGAACGCGGTATGAAATAAGCCTGACAGGAAATATAGAAGTAATTCAGAATAGTGTTGGTCTGGACGTAGCTGGATGGCACAGCCAACACGAAAACGTAAAACACATTACAAATTAACTTAAATCAGTGGAAGAAAACCACCTTCGTTCTCTAGAAGCCCTGTTGAATAAACATATAGGAATCTTATACCTGACCAAGTGAGCAATAATTATTCCGATATCATTGTATACATCATGCGGGAGCTACAGGGGTCACGCAGACTACACTGGGGAGCGCACGGAAACCTGAAGACAGTCGTTTCTGCGTCGCTGCATCTCTATTGGATGAGGACGCTAAGATTCTGACATTGATACGAAGTACTCTCCGCCATGCATTTTTAGTGGTTTGCGGAGTAGATATGTAGATATAACCATTAAATGCCAGCACCGAGTTTCACCCTACCCTTCTCTTTCAATCGTGACAGCACTACAAAAGCAGGCAGTCATTATAGACCTGCAGCCATCGTCGACAGGCTGGAGGACAGCACCAACAAACTGGTGTAGACTAGTAGTTCGTCCTGAACAGTAACGCGAAATTCACCTGTTATCCTTGACGAGCCTTAACAAATGACTAAATTATTCTTTGCCCTGCAAGAAACATCACAGTAAATCTGAGAAGTCGGTGACGACTATTACACCATCAGAGAACGAGATGAAACTAGAATTCCTATGCTCTTCATTATAGACAAACAAATATTGCCCGGAGTGGAGAAAAAATAAATCTTCAGCCTGAATAAATCACATGAAAAAAGACTTTGTTTGGAACAAGAAACATTCAACATATTCAACATAGCGTGAGCTAGTCTTCAAGAAATGAAAAATAGCTCAAATGTATGAAATGTTAGTACAGTTAACAAGGCAGCGTGAACTCGTACGGTTTGTCTTAGGCAAAAATCTTGCCCCTAGAACGTTATACACAGTAAATTGGGTCTCGTTAAAACTTCTGGTGGCTTGCGGCACGCAGAAAATCTTCCTGAAGTTTAACTTGGCTTGCGCACTGGTATTTCAAATTGGGGGCAACCGGAGCCAAACCTCCATATTTTGAAAGAAATAATCCGCATTGGCTGTAGAATACTTTTTATTAAAAGTCACAACTGGTTTCGCGCCTCTAGAAGACGCATCCTCAAGTAATAAAGATTCTTTTTACTAGGTCACTGCAGAAAGGTAACTGCTTGTGGCGTGGTTCTGCTACCTCCTCCGTTTTAAATAAGGACTACCGCTTTTAGCACGCTATTTGTTTATAACATGACGCGAATGATGGTTTTAAGGTGGTTACAGTTACCTTTCGGCGATGATCTAGTAAAAAGAATGTTAATCACCTAAGGACGCGTCTTGTAGAAGCGCGAAAGCGGTCGTGACATTCAATAAAAAGAATTCTTCGGCCAATGCGGGTTATTTCTTTCAAAATTACACATTGGTGTCCACTACAGGAAACAGAAGCAGGTTCAGTGCTCTTTCCTGAGAGAATGTTTTTCTTTTTTTTCCTATGGAAATAGAATAATTGCTAAGTGATTAGAAATACCGTCTATATGTAGCATTTATTCAGAAAATATTTTCTACGGAATATATCTCAGTCATAATAATGCTTCATATTTGTTTCTGCCTGGTGTAGGCATTCATCAATTAATCAGAATTTCTGCTATAAACGCATTTTCAGCGTCAAGCACGTATATTAACAAATTAATTTTCTGCCGCTGCTGACACTTTATGGGCATCTACACTTATTCTCTAAGAATTCAGTGTGCCACATGTTAGAGCTTCTTTGCATTCTGCCCACTGACAGAACCCGGCAAATACGTTTACTTATATACACACTGTCCCACCTGTTTCTGCCACGTCATGTGTTTCCAAAACGAAACAAAATGTGTCAAATGTAACTGACCAGCGGTGCAACTGTGTCAGAGACTCACAAGAAGGGCAGGAAGGCACAATCCATAAATGTTTGCAAGCATCACTTTAACCGCAAAGCTACTTTTTTTAAGTGGTACATGTATGTTTTTTTCTGCCGAAGTGGACACTAGGGGTGATACTAAATGTTATTATCCTTAGATATACAAATGTATTACCTTCTCAACAATCTTCAAATCTTGAACTGCACCCTTAATTTTTTATGTATGAAATTAGTCAATTTACTCCTGTCACTTTTGTTGCCTTAGTCTGCAGTCACTTTCAGAACTCAAATTTATCGTCAAATGAACTAATTTAGTACGATTGAAGTGCTGGCGTATTGATGTATCACCACAATAAAATAAAAACGGCGAGGAGTAGGAATGAGAACAGTGCGTATTTAAATTCACAAAAATACTGACAAATTTTTATTCATCCTTTTATAACTATAATCGAGCTGATAACTCTTACAAAAAAATGACAAAACGTAAATCGGGAAAGGAATGGTGCTTGATTGGAAAAGTATTCGTTGAGGTGGAAGCTACACAATTTCTCCTCTGAATTAATCCATTTTACAACGCAATCGGACTTCGTTTACATGCATGTACTGTGACGCCAAATCGTATTCAAATGGAATCAACGACGACCAGGTAGATGAAACACTGTGATTCACGGAGAACAGGAAGCTGTGAGTATCATTTACCGTCATACGTCGGTGCAGCACCTAGATTCAGGCGGAACCAGAAAACGGTACGCTGTGGGCGAGGGGCGGAGTGCGGCGGCAGTTGTAATGTTTTGATGCGCCCACAAAAACTTGCAAACTACGCGAACTGACGTTTTGATTATTAGAACATGTGAAACTTCCCTATCAGAGCCCTGAAATCCCAGCAGATTTCAGTGTGAGGCGCACCCGTTCGCTGGTCTGGTCAACCAATTTGACTCACAGCCACGACGGCGAGGGCTGGAGTTGTCAAACGTCAGACGGCCGACTCAGAACGAATAAGTTCACACTCATGACACACGATATATGCAGTTCCACTGTCAGTACAGTAGGAAACTGCCACTGGCTCTTAGTCCACCACCGAGCGAAGTGGCGCAGTGATTAGCACACTGGACTCGCATTCGGGAGGACAACGCTTCAAATCCGCGTCCGGCCACCCTGATTTAGGTTTTCCGTGATTTCCCTAAATCGGTTCAGGCAAATGCCGGGATGGTTCCTTCGATAGGGCGCGGCCGACTTCCTTCCCTATCCTTCCCTAATCCGAGCTTGTGCTCCGTCTCTAATGACCTCGTTGTCGACGGGACGTTAAACACTAATTTCCTCCTCCTCCTCCTCCTCCTCCTCCTCCTCCTCCTCCTCTTAGTCCACCACAAATTCCATACTGCAGGTCTCACCTGCTAGGGAAAGACCTGAAGTTTTCCACCAGGGGAGGACCAGAAGACCAAGAAAGCAAAGAATCACAATCGCTTTCCATCAGTCCTCATACATCAGCCAAATTAACGGAAAAAACCGCCTCCACGTTGTACAAACCAATCTAACTATCCCCCATTCATTTAATCTCCCTTCTTGGCTGTTCTGCTGGCCTGGTAGCGAATGCAGACACAGCACTGGAGTTCCCACACTGGGAGAGCAAGCCTCCGCTTTGCATATCCCGAGTGGATCCGGTCAGCGACTCGAAGTCTCTCTTGTCTGAAAAAAGAATATTTTCGACTAGGGAGGCGTCTTTCTCACAGTAAGCATAACCATGTTTTGGCAAAAAACGTCTACCTAGACGGGACCATTTACGAACAGATCTAATCCTTCCAGGCTGACCATTTCCAATTTCTGAAAGAAAGTTGTTAAGCTTCCCAGACAGTCGTGCCAGTGAAATATGTTTTTTTCCGCTCACTAAAAGAACCTGGCGACTTCCTGGCATAAGAGGAGTTACAGTCTTGCCACCACTAAACACGTACACCAGCTGCTCTAATCGTATCATCCCAGCGTCTAACATGAGAGTGCTTATAGTTTTATGACTGCCTCACCATTTGCACAAAAGCTCAGATTACAGCAGTCTCTCTTTAATGGCTTCCTCCACCCACTTTCCGCCACCTGGCCGTCTTCGCGATGGACTGTTGCTTGGCCCAGGTAAAATGCTTTGCAAGCCGGCGCCCCCTGCTCCGAACCTAAGTGGGAAGTGTGCGGTACCGTAGGCTGAGGTGCCTCTGCAGATACAGAGCGTTGCTTTCCCGAATCACTTGCGCAGCCACGTCGCTGGACACAACATTTATGGCCCATAATCCATCGCCCTTCCTGTTCTCCATTGCCTCCACTACGGCCCTTCGGGTACAAGTTCTCTACAGGCTGCAGATGCAGTTTTAAGAACATTTTCCTCATGTCAAAAAGTCATAACCAACAAAAGGTAGTATTGGGGAACACAGAGATCATAGCCTTAAATATGAATGTTAATCTAACCGACAGAGTAGTTAAATTAGAGTGGCTTGCCACCTTTTTACAATTAGTGACAGTAGACTTGTTTTCATTCTTCTAAACCTTGTATGTTCTAAAACACATAGATTTTAAAGGATAACAACTGAGCCTTCTGCCGTAATGTGCAAAGCAAGCATTGCTTACTGCAGGCTTCAGGACACAGCAGGCAGCCCACATTATGGCGTTGCAGCATTACGGCAGGAACTGTGGCATCGTTTCCATTATTTAAAGTTTAAGTATTCCAGGAGGTATAAGGTTTAGAGTAGGGTAACCAAGTCGGTCATCACTAATTATACCTCTAGTAAACGCGCTATTAAAAAAACCGTAACTTTGTGTTGAAAGTGCTGTGTATTTACATTTATGGATTGTAGAATCCTTCCAGTTGTGTGAGCCCTTGACTTAGGGGCATCCCTGACCAATTGCATTTTTCACATTTGTTTCATTTCGGAAATGTAAGAGGTGGCAAAGTAGGTGGGACACCACGTATATTTGTAAGTGCTGTTAGTAGTCCAGTTTTACGTTTTTCTTCACTATCTCTACCGGCGCGATACACGGAAGGATGGAGAATATTTGCAGACTTTTCTAATTAGTTCGTCAAGAGATATCCGAATTATTTCTCTCAAATGACGATCGGCAACCCCTCGTCACCTTCCAATTCCAGAAGGCCCACTATCAGGCACAAAAGCAGGATTTTAGCGGCGAAAGAGCGCAGTGAAACCTGCTTGCAGGCGCCTGGAACTCTCGTAACGGGCTCTGTCTGTACAGGTACATTTTTAAGGTGTTCAACAAAGGCATGCAGGCAGCGCCGACGGTTTTGCCGATCGGAGGTGGGGGTGTTAGAGGGATTCTTTGCCAGTTTGTTCATGCATGTGTCTATGTCGCATCCCCCCATGATCATGTCACAGGCTGAGGTAACCTCGTTGTCTACAGGATGTTAAAGGCTAATCTCCTTCTCCTCATCCTCTAGAAGGACACAAAATAGGAGCTGATTTGTATCAAGTATAAATTTCGTCAATTGGTTTTTAACGCTCCCTAGTAGTTCCAACCTGTGCAAGAGAGCACAAATTGCTGTTGCGCTGTACTCCAAACGGGTGCGATCACGTTTGATGAGGATGTAGCATCACAATGTCTTTAGAAAAGGGTTGAAACACTTGAAGGTGTCAGCAGCGTCATAGGTTGTGAAGAACGTCTTCCTGAACCTCATCGCACTGCGAACTGTCGTTTCCAACCACGAATTGTGTGGAAACAAACATCTCAGACAAACGGATGAATTTAGTGACGCCCTTCGTGGGAGATGCGAACGGGGCTGTTTCTGTGATGTTTTCCTATACCAACTACAAGAAAACCGTGTGATTTCAACTGGTTTTGACCTCCATCGCACAGACGTCAAAAGACGGGATGAAATGTGCGTAAGACGGATATGACAACCTTGCGATCGTGTGTCACGTCCACAGCGGTACTGGGAAGAATTGTGGTGAAATTTGATACCAATGTGACATCTTTAACGCACTTTACACGTCACGTGAACTTGTGAGCCGTGGCAAGTTTTTCGCATGTTTCGACAACTTGTTTCAAGCGTCGTCGAGCACGAGATTGAAGTTGCAGCGCGCCATGCTTTTTCACCATTACAGAGAACAGTTGTACGCCTCTTTGAGCCAAATTTCAAGGTTTAACGTCGCAATGGGTGAGAGTTACTTACTTTCTGAAAACTCTTTTAAATCTGTTGGCAGTGTAAAATCTAGTTATTCATGACCACCCCGGAATAATTGATAGGTTGTTTGCGAATTATTGTGCAGCAACGATAAAAATAAGGCAATTGTATGCCCTGAAAATTATTTATTAGTAAAAAGCTTTGTCTTTGTGGGACGTATCCTACTTATCAGTTGCCCTAGCCTTTCGTTTTCATTCTGAGGGGGGCGCAGATGTGTTACAGCAGCGCTCGCTCCGAGGTAGTTCCCCCACAACACTAGCCGTCTCAACATAACGCCACTGCGACAGAGCATCGGCCCCACTCCACTGCGCCCAATAACAATGTGCGAGAAACCGACGCACCACTGTTATTTTATTCGCCGAAACGGATTTTATTTCTTTTAAATCCTGGCTCAGGATTATAACTTTTTTTCGTTAAATGCATTTGGCTGCGAACTTTTTTTTATTTTGTTCTGGCAGGCACGGAAATTGATTTCATAGAATTTATTTTTGTACAGAGGGTGGGAGGACGCAGAGGGGCTCCGTACTTTAGAATAAAGGGGATTTGAGGCCGTGAGTCAGCGCCCGCGGCAGCCCCCTCCGCGAAAGTTAATCCCGCGCGCTCCGGGACGGCTCCAGCGCGGCACGGAGGCCGGGCGCTGCCCGCCTAAGCCGGCCGTTAATTGCTGAGCGCGCTGTTCGCTGCCGCAGCTCGCGAAGTGGCGCGCGCGCTACGGTCCACCTTATTAGAACGCTCTCGAAAGTCGTCCACTCGTTTCCGCTATTATTATCCCTACTTTACAATAGTGCACTAGCTGTAGAAGAAATGTAATACTGTTTCAGTCAAATCAGTTATGTACAGTCGTGGACAAAACGAGCGAGACCCTTCGCCTTTTCGTTATGCTGATCCGCACAGCTTTAAAGTCTGCTACACAGCATAACAGGTAAGGCGACGAAGTGGTACCAACATACTATGCACAGGCGTGAAACTGAATGCAGTTTCTGTTGCGTAGAGTTTTGTGGACTCAAAAATATGAATTTTCTACGTTATTGTCACCGCTCATGTGACAATCATTCGGGATGTTTATCGAAGTAACGAAATACTGTTATTAGCGAGCAAATTTAGTAGGATAATTCTGCACCAGCCCAGTAAATAAACGGCTACATAGCTGCCAAACGTATTCTACAATGTTTCGAATTCTGCATTAGACTCGCCACAGCCAGAAAACGTTCATTAGCCGAAGTGTTTCTTAAGCTAGCTAGTAATGCGAATGCTCGCGCTTCTAAAACGCGGTGGCATTAATACTGGGATCTGAATTACCATGTGTATAGGCAAATTGATTTTATTTGCATTCAAGTAAACGTGATTTGGATCGAAAGCTTAGGTACGATTAATATGCTGATGTATCGACTGCAACTAGAACATTTCGAATAACGAGTAGGGGGAATTATTTATGTCGTTCTCATCTTCAGTAACGGTCGTAGCTATTTTTGTTGTTGGGATTTCGTCACCTAAATCGGTAAAAATGGAATCCTGCTAGTCTCACTTTCTTGACTGTCTGTCTACCCAAACCTTAAACCCTGTTTAACCAGCCAGAGTGGCCGTGCGGTTCTAGGCGCTACAGTCTGGAGCCGAGCGACCGCTACGGTCGCAGGTTCGAATCGTGTCTCGGGCATGGATGTGTGTGATGTCCTTAGGTTAGTTAGGTTTAATTAGTTCTAAGTTCTAGGTGACTGATGACCTCAGAAGTTAAGTCGCATAGTGCTCACAGCCATTTGAACCATTTGAACCTTAAATCCTGTTTACCTCGAGTACGGGTAGCCATAATAAACGGAAATGGGTCGCACTTCCTGCGGTATACGGACCCTTGGTGGTGTAAAAAAGTGAGCTTCTTTCATTTATATCTTATATTTACGTGTTGTGTTTAACACACTAATCAGCATTACACATGACTGAAAACAGTCTGACAAAGTTCGGATAGTTTTTCAATTTCACGTCTGTGCATAGTATGTTGGTACCACTTCGTCGCCTTACCTGTTATGCTGTGTAGCAGACTTTAAAGCTGTGCGGCTCGGCATAACGAAAAGGCGAGGGGTCTCGCTCGTTTTGTCCACCACTGTACATCTGTCACCGGGATGTTTCGAACTATAGTAAGCACGAATATGCTATGAAAGTTAGGTTTCATGCGTCTCATTCCTTCATAGTGATAAATCTTGCCTCGTACTGATAATCAGGCTGGACCAGCCTGGACGAACAGTGTGACTGCCGTACGCTGTGCACACTTCGTTATGAGCTGTGGTAAAAAAATTGCTGTTTTGGAGAGCGCGCCGCAGCGCGTTGTGTGAAGCAGTCGCCCTCCGTTTCTGGCGGTGGCTCCGCTGTGGTAATCGCAGGTTTGGTGTCCCCCTCTGGTGGGAAAGCGGAAAGGTTGCTGTTCACGTGCATTTAAGGGGCGCTATCAGCTCGGCAGGGGTGACCTATTTGCCGCTTGGTGTAACCAGCTCCTTCCGGCTCCTGGATTTCTTCCTTACCGTCTGCGCCAGTCCTGTCCGCCTCACCCCCACCCTCACCTACCTTGGCCTCACCATTGACCGTCACCTCACCTGGATCCCTCATCTCTGCTCCATCCAATCCAAAGCCCACAACCGCCTCCTCTCTGGCCGGACATGGGGGTTGCATCCCTCTACCATCCTCCACACCTACAAATCCTTAATCCGTCCCATCCTCTGTTATGTCAGTCCCGCCTGGATATCTGCCCCCCCCCCCAAATTCTATAAGTCCCTCCAGATCCTTGAGCGTCATGCACTCCGCCTCGCCTTCCGTATACGCCTCCCGTCCCCCGCCGGATCCTCTATGACCTCATTCCTTTCCCCCATCTGCTCCTATTCCCCAAACATATCCGCATACTCTACACCTCCCGCCGCCTTGATCTCCCTCACCCCCTGGTTGCTCCTCTCCCCCTGCCACGTCTCCACTGTTGTGTCCCCCCTACCCTCCATCTCTACACCCTTCATCTCCTTTCCCAAGGTGGCTTCCATCAACTCCTGGATGATGCCTTCTCTCCCTCCATTTATCCCTCCTATCAACTCTGATCCTTACTCCCCCTCCTTCTGTCCTTTTCCTGGGCTCCCTCTCCCCCCCTTCCATCCTCTTTTTTCTCCACCTCCCCTCTCTCTGCCCCCCCTTCTCTCCCCCGAGTCCTTTTGCATTTCCCTCCTCTGCCTTTTCCCATTCCCTCTCGCGTCTGCCCTGCCCCTCTCCCCCCTTCTGAGTCCTCTCCCTCGTTTGGTTCCCCCGCCATTTTCGTTTTTTCCTCTCCTCCCTCCTCCAGCCCCTCCCCCCCCATCTGCCCTTGGCTAGGGAGTGTCATCTTTGTGCCGACATTTTCGTGCAGTGAGTGTTTCGTGTTGTGTGTCTTTTGGGAAGTGTTGCGAGTGGCCATCATACTGTTGCTGGGTGTGATTTTTTATCTCTTGCCAACAGAAACCAGACTGTCGCCATGTTTTTTTTAATTGTGTGTCTACTATGTTACTTGTCTGATTCCTGTGTATTTTATTAACATTGCCAACCACTTTGCTTTCTGTTTTAACTTTCCACAATTTTCCGCCATTTTGCACTGTAAGTCACCGTTTTATCGCCTGTTTTTCTTGTTTCTTTTCTTCTTCCGTTTTTAAAAAAGTCTGTAGGCTGTAGAGCAGCGTACAAAGCTGCTGCCAGCCCGCCCCCTTTGGGGGGAATTGAAATTCAATAAAGGAAAAAAAGAAAAAACTCGGCAGGGGGCAGTCTGAGTGAGGCTAGGTCAGTCTCGCGTCACCAATTGCTGGTCTGTCTCTCATTTGCATTTGTGCGGCAGTTAGTATCTGTCTGTCGTCGTAGTGCTAGTATGTCTGTCGTTTGGATCAAACTTTAAAGCCAGAAAATGAGAGTCGTGCCACTACGCCAGTAACAGAAAGCTAGTGGTCGCCCGGTCGGGGCTGAATGGTTGGATCGGTCGGTTGGTCGGTCGCGCACTGAGACAGGAGATGACTTGTTCGCCTTGAGCGTCGGCGCATGTGAGGTCCCCACGTGACTCCAGTGGGCAGCGCCGTATAGAAATGGAAATGGCGTGTGACGAGGGCCTCCCGTCGGGAAGACCGCTCGCCTGGTGCAAGTCTTTCGATTTGACGCCACTTGGGCGACTTGCGCGTCGATGGGGATGAAATGATGATGATGAGGACAACGCAACACCCTGAGCGGAGAAAATCTCCGACCCAGCCGGGAATCGAACCCGGGCCCTTTGGATTGACAGTCTGTCGCGCTGACCACGCAGCTACCGGGGGCGGACTAGCGCCGTATAGAAAGGGGTAGTCGCTTCGCGGTTCACACGAGGGCAACAGGAACGAAACCACGACATCGGGCTGGCCGGGCGAGCTGCGACGCCGTGAGATGGGAGATCGGCGCGCCTTCCTGCGTCCGTTGAAGCGGCTGGCAGCGGACGGTTCGGGAGAGCGTTGGGGGATGCTGCGCCAGGTCTTCACCATAAATCGCAGTTTATTAGAAGTTAAGTGATTGGAGATATATTGTTTCATTTACTTGTAAATTCTACTTGTTTTCTTGGTGAGGTCACCAGCCGCTTTGTTTTGGTATCGTCCCACCATTCTTCTCCGTTTGCCCACCCGCGGGAAGGTGGTTATTTGTGAATTAGGTGGTCCATTTTTCTCTTGTGGAATTGGGGACGTTTAGAGCAATCTGCGGTTCGGGTTGTTTAGTAACCCCCTCTCCCCCCCCCCCCCATGTCAATCTGCAATACGTTAATAGCTGCCTCTGTCATGTTTGTCGGATTCGGTGTTAACGAATTTATTGCTTAAAGGCCTAATTCTTGAAATATGTTTTTATCTTGCCTATCATTTTGCGAGGTGGTATATATGTAATGTAGACCATGTTGTACATTTTATGTAAGTCTGCATTTTATGCGTTTTATTTAAATAGTCATTTTAGGTATAAGGTTGCCACCCTTCCACCGTAAGAGTCGCCGCGCGGGATTAGCCGAGCGGTCTTAGGCGCTACAGTCACGGACTGTGCGGCTGGTCCGGGCGGAGGTTCGAGTCCTCCCTCGGGCATGGGTGTGTGTGTTTGTCCTTAGGATAATTTAGGTTATGTAGTGTGTAAGCTTAGGGACTGATGACCTTAGCAGTGAAGTCCCATAAGATTTCACACACATTTGAACCGTAAGAGTCCTGTAAAAAAGTAAAAAATGAACAAATTGCACTTTCGGTGGCAAATAATTTGAGTGTTGTACCATTTCCATCCCTCTTACGGGGTCCATAGTTAACGTGTTTGTGTGAGTTGTTAAAATTTTTTTAGTTTAAAGTAATCTGGTGTGTTGCAGATTTGCACCAGTGTACTCTTTCAGAGGCTGTTGTGAGCGGTCATGACTACGGCCTTGTTGAAAGGGAGCAGGCAAGCTTCCCAGCCCGAAGGCTCATACTGTTAATATTGTTCTTCCTGCCTCTAAATAAAATTGTAACTTGATACTTCGAGGGTGCTTTTCTGCTTATAATTTTAAATCTGTTCTGATAAGCTTTTAGGAATAAAATTTACATTTGTTAAAAGTAATTTCATTTTCCATCAGTTACTTCCTGGCAACTACTTCCACGC
The DNA here is from genome assembly GCF_023898315.1 of Schistocerca nitens. Lineage (NCBI taxonomy): Eukaryota > Metazoa > Arthropoda > Insecta > Orthoptera > Acrididae > Schistocerca > Schistocerca nitens. The sequence continues at coordinate 542,739,550 of NC_064619.1, read as the reverse complement.
TCACCTAGTGTGACTAAATGTGTTAATGTTCTTGATGAATCGCTAATAAATAAAGTAAATTCTTTAAGAAAAGATTTTGAATGTAAATTCACGGCTCACGTTACCTCATAAACTACAACTCCCTCAGTAAGTCCTCTCGCATGTGACCCATTAAAATATTTTGCCAAAGTTCCTTCACTCTGGCCTTAAATCAGCAAAATGAAAGTACATGTCCCAGAATTAGGAATACCTGCCAGGGGTGTTAATCTGATGGTCTCGTGGATGAACAGTACATGTCAAGTACACTTCACAATAATACTGGAGTCACTCGCCTTCCGCTTTCTCAAAAGTTAGCCCTTCACACAGTAGACAGCAAGCGGACGTAGCCTCGTTTATGACTAACGTTTAATGCAACTGAGATCGCTACGGCAAAAACTTTAATAACTAGTTAAATGATTCAATAAAGCCAGCAGCCGTTATTTTTACTTTGTCTTTGCACATATGTATTACACAGTCTCGATTTTACACTACTTTGGTACAGAAAGTCAGCGATGGCACATTTTGCCATACTAGTTTCCGAACATGTTACATTTGTGCTTTCTTGTGCAAATGTCGAAGACGAATATATCGACAGTACCGTTAATACGGATTCACGAACAAATGACGTAATGGCGTAATGTCGCAATATACCATCGCTGAATTTTTGTACAGATACTTGAAAAAATGGTTCAGATGGGGACATTGACATGTGAGGTCATCAGTCCCCTAGACTTAGAACTACTTAAACCTAACTAACTTAAGGACATCACACACATCCATGCCCGAGGCAAGATTCGAACCTCCAACCGTAGTAGCAGCGCGGTTCCGGACTGAAGTGCCTAGAACCGCTCGGCCGCAACGGCCGGCTACAAAGATACTTGAAAATGGTCTTAGACCGAATGTGGACAATAGTAATAAACAAAGAAAAGACGACATCTGAGGGGAGTATCAAATAATTTAAATAACTAGTCACAGGCAAGGAGGCAATTTAAGTGGAAGTCATTAAAAACTGGTTTAATGGCACTACGCATTGAATTCGAAATAACAAACTGGATGCCGCATGATTTTTATTGGGCATAATAATGATTTTCCTCTGAGCGTAGATGCACAAAATGTTTGAAAGCATCCTTGAGTACTAATTACGGAAACGTGACGCTTTCGTTCAGAAAATAACAACCATTTAACCTTATTGTCAACACACCGAGAGTAAAACATAATGACAATAAAGCGCTTCCAAAAAAAAGACATGATAATTTAGTCTCCTGTACAAAAAACGTAACTGCATTATAGGGAGATCTATGAATAGACCGACAACGCGGCCGTCTAGCAGCATCTCCAAACAGACAAAGGCGGCTCTGCTCGCTGAGCTTCTCCTGGAGCCACAGTCGTATTTTTTCGGCTATTTCCTGTCTGACTCGTAACAGAACGCTATTTTAACTTCTATTAAAATTGTTTCAGTTTATGTGCAACGAATTATAATAATACCTCTCCGTGCGGAATGCTCTCCGATATTAGTAATATATGTATCTTGATATATGTATCTTGTGTAGAAGAAAATAATGGCTCCACCACAGATTGTCTTTTAATTTACAATATCCTGCGAAGAGAATGGAAGCTTTCGAAATGTGGTGCTACAAAATAATGCTGAAGATTAGATGGGTAGATCACATAGCTAATGAGGAGGTATTGAACTGAATTGGGGAGAAGAGGAGCTTGTGGTACAACTTGACTAGAAGAAGGGATCGGTTGGAAGGACATGTTCTGAGACATCGAGGAATCACCAATTTAGTATTGGAGGGCAGTGTGGAGGGTAAAAATCATAGAGGGAGACCAAGAGATGAATACACTAAGCAGATTTAGAAGGATGTAGGCTGCAGTAGGTACTTGGAGATGAAGAAGCTTGCACAGGATAGAGTAGCATGGAGAGCTGCATCAAACCAGTCTCAGGACTGAAGACCACAACAACATCCTGCGAAAAAAGTGTTATGAATTCAGAGACGCGTAGGTATGACTTAGCCGAGAGTTTCTAGATGAAGCATGTTTTCATGTTCTAGTGTCCCTACAAGTGAGATTGTAGTGAGTATTCCTATTCAGTAAGCTCCATTGGATATGAAACAACATCTCATCCATTCTCTGTGTAGTACAATGGGGTGAAATCCAATTACGTTTCAGCAGAGAATAACATCAGTGGTCTCTTGTAAGAATGGAATGTATCATTGAGTGTGACAGGTAATACAAAAAGAATGTTTTTGTAACTTAAGGTGGATAATACCTTTCTCATGGAATGCAGTAACTGATATCTTTGACTTTGGAGTCATTTTTTAATATTATGCCGTAGGTATGTATGTACACACAATTTTGCATATTACATGTTAGGCACTGGGCGTTTGTGCTAGGCATTAGACGTTAGTCATTAACTGTTAGCCGTTATCTTTTGTGCGTTAAACATTAGGCGTTCGGTGTTAGGCGTTAGGTGCTAGCCGTTAGGCGTTCCTGTGTGGAAACCCAAGACAAATGGTGAGCACTTAGGGGAAATAGTGGGTACCTAGGAGAGGAATAGTCTGACACTCTTAAGAGCACTCTTCCGTCCCATCGTACTGAGAGCTTCGTCACAACTGAACCGATTTACTGCATAGCAGGGACATCATTTTTAATATTACGCTCCGATGGATTGGTGATAGGAGAAGTGGAGGGAGAAGTCTATATCGGAAATAATGTAATTGATATTTTTTTACATATCATTTAAGTATTACAGCCTAATTAATTGGAGGTAGTGAGGAGAGGCTATGGGATGTAAAACACAATTAGTTTATTCCATCATTTTGGATTTTTAGTAATGCTTATTTCTGACTGGAGATGGGGACGAAGGGGGGGGGGGGTAGGAAGGCGAGGTAACAGAGGGGATATGATTTTTTTGTAATTTTTAATTAACACAATTGGGTTATTTTCTAATACTATGCTTTGGGTGGATGGAAAGATTAGAGGGAGGAGGGTATAAAGCACACCGTTGGCCGGTCTCCATCATCTTGGATTTTTTGATTAGCTGGAGTAAGTGAGGTGGAGAGAGGGGAAAGGGGTATGACTTGATGTGTAATTTGAAAATATCTTTTTTACACATCATTTTAATACTACTCTCCGATTGGTTATATTTAGGGAGGACAGGTCAAAAGGTACAAAACACAACTGGTGTGTTTCCATTATCCTGTATTTTTAATACGTCACTATTATTTGCTGGAGATAAAATGGGGGAAACGGGAGAAGGAAAATGGGGAGAGAGTTTTTAATTTTCCGCTGACAGAATTGGGCTATTTTCTAATACTATGATTGGTTGGAAAGAAACGCGGGAGAGGGAATACAGCACACAACTGATCTGTTTCCATCATATTGCACTTTTGATACTGCACTACCATTGGTTAGAGATAAGGAGGAGGTTTTGGTTTTTAATTTTACTCTAACAGAATTACGCTAGTTCCGTCATCTTCGACTTTTCATACAGCACTATGACTGGCTTGAGATAAGGAGTAATGCAATCTGATTGGTTGGAAATACAGGAGGTTATGACATGGTTTTTAATTTCCCACTAACACAATTGAACTGTTTCCGCCATCTTGGATTTGTAATACTGCCTTATGATTGGCTGGAGGTAAGGAGATGGGAGAGGATGGGATGGTGTAGGAGTGTGGCTTCTAACTGATGAGGAAGAGACAACACTGGTAACAGCGTTGACGTCACTAATAAAGATAATAACGTCACTAGGTCAATGAACTTTCAGTGCCAGAGTCGCCAATGTAAACAAGGTGGATAAAGTAGTACATAACCTTATTACTGGTAACAGAAGAAATGGTTCACTTGATCGATGAAAGAATGTATGAAAATGTTTAAAGGAATTCAGGAATACACTAATACAAGTCAGGAATCAAATGAACAGGAAGTGCAGGGAAGCCAAGGTGAAAAAGTTGCAGCAAAAATGTGAAGAAACTCGAAAAGAAATGGTGGCGGAAGGACTGATTCAGCATAAACTTCAGTGAAATTAAAGGCAAGGACGGCTACATTAAGAGTGCAGTTGGAATTCCTCTGTTAAACGCAGAGAGGAGAGCGGACAGGTGGAAAGAGTACACTGAAGACCTCTACGAGAAGAGGACTTCCCTGATGACGTGGCTGAGGCAGAAACGGAGACTATATGGAACACATACGGGAGCCAGTGTTAGATTCAGAGTTAACAGAGTTTTAAAAGACTTTTCATCAATGAAGGCAAAAGGTAAAATAACATTCGCTTACAATTTTTAAAACCATTGGGGGAAGTGGCAACCAAGCGACTATTGAAGTTGGAGTAGAATGTCTAGAGATATACAATCAGACTTTCGGAAAAATATCGTCCACACAAATCGAAAGATAACAAGGGCAGATAAGAGAGAGAGAGAGAGAACTATAGCACAATCAGCTTAACAGCTCATGTATCCAAATTATTGACGAGAATTATTACGAAAGCAGATGTAAGCTGTAGGGAAAGACGATAATATTCAATATATACTACAACCAAAAGAAAAAAAATAAGAATTGTAGAGCAAGAACGAAATGTTCGTATTAGTAAAGGTATACGTCAGGGATGTAGCCTTTAGTTCCTACTGTTCAGTCTGTGCATCGAAGAAGCACTGACGGAAACAGACGGGAGGTCCAGGACTGGAATGTCAAACACAGATCTTAGCGACGCCGATACTAAAATTCATGAAGTTAAGTTGGGTGCTTTTACTATTATAATGTTTACTGCCTCAATGTTGTGACTTTATCGTCACTGATGACCAGTTGGTTGTGACAGGGGGAGGATTCTGTTAGTTATGTTTGTTCAGAAAGTGTCAGCATGTCCTATACTATCCTGGCGGTATGTTAGTAAGAACCGTTTTCAAGGCATAGTAGAATTGTGGTAGGTTAGTATTGTGCAATTAACATTCTCATCCGTATTGGTAGTGGGGCGAGACTAAGAAGCTGCTATCGCGAGAGCACTAAGAATTCTGATCGAAGCATTTGTAACTTTGCGCAACTGCTGTAACGAATGTACACCTACGAAACAGGATATCACTGGGCCTCAGCAACATATTAAGCTTTTAACAGATTTGTCCGTGATCGGTTTATGAGTGCACCAACTTACTCAGAGTGCTATTCTCGTAGCATATTCGGTCTCAGAGTTCATATGCTGGGGTCGCAATACAACGCTGGCTTGCGGATGAAGATCAGGTAAGTTTGATAGGTAGAGAACGTGCGATTGGACTTCGAAGATGCAGATCCAAAGAGCTAGGTCTGCTGTTCACGAGGTCCACGTACACCTGTTACAGTACCACTTGCTGATACAGGCATTTTGCATGCGGTGTGATGTTGGTTAGGGTTTGGAGCGCCTTTATTTTCTCTCGTAGCAAACAGTTTTGTTTTGTTTGACACGAAAAAGGTAACAAATCAAATTGATGTAAAATAGGGGAAGGATAAGTAATAGGTCACAACCACACCCTTGGCCTGAATGGCGAGAAAACACATAACAATAAAGTAAAAAGAAGCCGACAGTGTAGAGAAATTAACTTCTACAGCTGAGATTACTAAGTCTAGACAAATATAGCTTGCCAACAGGATCTGTAGTGAATATTCGGAGAGCTCCTCTGCTTTGACATCATATCATTGTCTGCAGAATTATCCAGATGAGCTCGCTGCACTATCTTGGTTCTCAACGAATCGAGTACTGTGCACCATACGCTCACAAGTCATAGTCATAACCGCTGTGTCGGAGCCTTTTTCCACACGGACTATTGGAGGGTCATAACCAGTCTTGAACTGGCGTGACTGTGTGTTCTGGTGTTTTCCCCAGAGTGATCAGATTTTTCTTTATCACCTCAAAGATCTCGTAACTTATTGCCATGAATATTCTTCCAGTGAAGTATTACTCATATACACTCCTGGAAATGGAAAAAAGAACACATTGACACCGGTGTGTCAGACCCACCATACTTGCTCCGGACACTGCGAGAGGGCTGTACAAGCAATGATCACACGCACGGCACAGCGGACACACCAGGAACCGCGGTGTTGGCCGTCGAATGGCGCTAGCTGCGCAGCATTTGTGCACCGCCGCCGTCAGTGTCAGCCAGTTTGCCGTGGCATACGGAGCTCCATCGCAGTCTTTAACACTGGTAGCATGCCGCGACAGCGTGGACGTGAACCGTATGTGCAGTTGACGGACTTTGAGCGAGGGCGTATAGTGGGCATGCGGGAGGCCGGGTGGACGTACCGCCGAATTGCTCAACACGTGGGGCGCGAGGTCTCCACAGTACATCGATGTTGTCGCCAGTGGTCGGCGGAAGGTGCACGTGCCCGTCGACCTGGGACCGGACTGCAGCGACGCACGGATGCACTCCAAGACCGTAGGATCCTTCGCAGTGCCGTAGGGGACCGCACCGCCACTTCCCAGCAAATTAGGGACACTGTTGCTCCTGGGGTATCGGCGAGGACCATTCGCAACCGTCTCCATGAAGCTGGGCTACGGTCCCGCACACCGTTAGGCCGTCTTCCGCTCACGCCCCAACATCGTGCAGCCCGCCTCCAGTGGTGTCGCGACAGGCGTGAATGGAGGGACGAATGGAGACGTGTCGTCTTCAGCGATGAGAGTCGCTTCTGCCTTGGTGCCAATGATGGTCGTATGCGTGTTTGGCGCCGTGCAGGTGAGCGCCACAATCAGGACTGCATACGACCGAGGCACACAGGGCCAACACCCCGCATCATGGTGTGGGGAGCGATCTCCTACACTGGCCGTACACCACTGGTGATCGTCGAGGGGACACTGAATAGTGCACGGTACATCCAAACCGTCATCGAACCCATCGTTCTACCATTCCTAGACCGGCAAGGGAACTTGCTGTTCCAACAGGACAATGCACGTCCGCATGTATCCCGTGCCACCCAACGTGCTCTAGAAGGTGTAAGTCAACTACCCTGGCCAGCAAGATCTCCGGATCTGTCCCCCATTGAGCATGTTTGGGACTGGATGAAGCGTCGTCTCACGCGGTCTGCACGTCCAGCACGAACGCTGGTCCAACTGAGGCGCCAGGTGGAAATGGCATGGCAAGCCGTTCCACAGGACTACATCCAGCATCTCTACGATCGTCTCCATGGGAGAATAGCAGCCTGCATTGCTGCGAAAGGTGGATATACACTGTACTAGTGCCGACATTGTGCATGCTCTGTTGCCTGTGTCTATGTGCCTGTGGTTCTGTCAGTGTGATCATGTGATGTATCTGACCCCAGGAATGTGTCAATAAAGTTTCCCCTTCCTGGGACAATGAATTCACGGTGTTCTTATTTCAATTTCCAGGAGTGTAGTTTAGTTACACTTACCACTATATCAGACCCAAGACAGTCAGTGTCCAGCATAGTTAGTGACTCGGTGACAGTATCGTTGCTATCCGTCAGGTAACCAAATAACGTGGCTGTCTTCACTCGCCATCTTTGTATTGTCTTTTTATTCTACTCCCTGTTCACATGATGAAGTTCACTGTCCTCAACTGCAGTATCTGATGTTGCTGTTACTATTATTGTCTCTCATGTAAATTTCTATGATGAGAGATGACTGGAATGGTTTAGAAGTTTTGTGAACCTGAATCACATTTAGGTATACAGCAGAGGATTGCCTGATTTGAGTCTTACAAGTTGGAAATGGAAGGATGCTCCGATGGACGCTAAGGGTAAGTTGTCAGTTGCCACATGCCCCTTGCAAGAGCACGCATATGTGAAGAAGTTGGCCATATATTCATCAGCTTTTGAATTAGAGCTACGAGTAGCAGCGCGTGGGACCCCATTTCGCACTGATGACGGTGGCAGTGCACCGTGGTATGGACTTCACGAGACATCAGAAATGTTTTGAAGTCATCCTGATCCATGACCACTGAACGTCTGCCACAACTTACGGGAGTGGATTGGTTTTAATTCCAAGTTGGACACATCACATGCCGTGGAGTCCTATATCTTCTCGATAGGAATGAGGTTAAGTGACATGGGGGGACCACACTTCATGTGTGTTCCTCAAACAGTCCTTACTGAATTCAGGAGCGATGGAATGGTGCATTGTCTTGTTGGAAACACAAGTCGACTGCGGGATGCTACAAACAAACAAACAGATGAACATGATTGAATGATGGTTCAAATGGCTCAAATGGCTCTGAGCACTATGCGACTTAGCTTCTGAGGTCATCAGTCGCCTAGAACTTGAAACTAATTAAGCCTAACTAACCTAAGGATATCACACACATCCATGCCCGAGGCAGGATTCGAACCTGCGACCGTAGCGGTCGCTCGGCTCCAGACTGTAGCGCCTAGAAGCGCACGGCCACTACGGCCGGCATGATTGGATGACAGTACCGTGTATTGTTTTCTCATGAGTGCTCATGATTGGATGGTAGGACCTTGTATCGTTCTCTGATGAAAGGCGACTGAATACACGTCGGGGTCACCAATCCATCTATTTATAAGATATTTTACACGGACATACGTGCGCATCTGTCTACACGATACTCTGTTGCTAAGTGTGATGCCCAGTCTTATGTGAATTTCGACCTACTCGTTCATTACCATCGGCAAGTACCAGTGTTACCGAGATTCATCAGCCCCGACGTTCTTGATACATGGATTGTGAGTTCTTGTGGCTCCTTGTGATTAGAGGTGGTTTCTATATCGTGCAGCGCACAAATAGTTCTAGATCACTTGGCCGCTGTCCAGTTGTCCAGCAATAATTTTTTTGTGGTGTGAATAGGTTATCCACTGTTACAAACGTCGATAGTTCCAGACAACAGTTGTCATCAACGCAGTATTTTCCCTCACTCTTTGACTGCGACACCGATGAGTTTCTCCCGAAACAGTTTGTTCTTGGCTCACCTTAAGCACGGAAGCGCGGGAAATCCATAACTCACCAGTATCGTGTGCCTTGCCTGCCACCGTCGACACCCTGTGCTAGGTCTCAGGACATCTCAACGCCGTTAAACTAAGTTTTATTATATTCGAGGTGGATTGCTCTGTCTCCACTACAGTTTAATTACTCATGAGTGTGGTTTTTTTTCTGTGTACTGTTTTGATGAACTAGTTGTCTGCATACATGCGTTTCCAGTCATTAAGTGCTCTCCACATACGAGGTGAAAAGTCACCTAACGAATGCATTAGTGCAGGGCTATCAGCACGAAAGTATCAGTGCAAGTAATTAAATAACTGATGGCGTACCCTTAGGTATAAAGGGAGTACATCCTACATCGGCAGAGGAAATCGTATAACACTGAGTTACCTAGTAACGAATAAGGGCATCATACGTTCACTTCCTTCTCTTCAGCTCCTTGAACATGCACTCCGAGACAACAAAACAAAAAAAAAGACACACTACGAAGGAATTATCCAAATGCGATGGAAATCGGTATATGTGATCTGCATGCACAGACAAACAAATTATCACAATTTCACGAAAACTGGATGATTTATTCAAGAGAAAGAGCTTCACAAATTTGGCAGGTCAATAACGCGTTGCCCAGTCTCTGGACCTTAGACAAGCTTTTGTCCGATTTGGAATTGATTTATACAGTTACTGGATGTTCTCCTGAGGGCTATCGTGCAAATTCTGTCCAATTGGCGTGTTGGACCGTCAATATCCTGAGATGGTTCAAGGACCCTTGCCATAATGCGAAAATCTTCAACTAGAGAGAGATCCGGCGACATTGCTGACGAAGGTAGGGTTTGGGAAGCAAGAAGGTAAGCAGTAGAAGTTCTTTCCATGTGCGGGGAGGCGTTATCTTGCTGAAATGTAAGCCCAAGATGGCTTGCCCTGAAGTGCAACAAAATGGGGCGAAGAATATCGTTGACATACCACTGTGCTATAAGATTGTCATGGATGACAACCAAATGGGCCCCGCTATGAAAGGAAATGGCATCACAGACCATCACTCGTGGTTGGGTTGTATGGCAGGTGACAATTGATGTCGGCCGGGGTGGCCGATCGGTTCTAGGCACTACAGTCTGGAACCGTGCGGCCGCTACGCTCGCAGGTTCGAATCCTGCCTCGGGCATGGATGTGTGTGATGTCCTTAGGTTAATTAGGTTTAAGTAGTTCTAAGTTCTAGGTGACTGATGAACTTAGATTTTAAGTCCCATAGTGCTCAGAGCCATTTGAACCATTTTCTTTTTATTTATTTACTTATTTATTTATTTTTGACAATTGGTATCGTGTCACTGTCCAGGCCACGTCCAAACTTGTCTCTGCTGATTGTCGGGACTGAATTCGAAGCAGGGCTCACCACTGAAGACAATTCTATTCCAGTCAGGTCGAAGTCGTGTCTAGATACGCCCCAGATAGTGGCGTGAAAACCACCCGACAGTTGCCCGTCATAAGGCCCGACAACCAGAGACGGTCTGTGGTGCCATTTATTTTCACACCAAGACACCGTTGCTTGTCATTCACGATACTCTTACAGCACAGCGGTGCGTTGACGATTTTCTACGCCCCGTTTTGTTGCCCTTCATTGCAAGTCACCGTGGACTTACAGATAAGCAAGATAATGCCCGTCCGTACACGGCGAGAGTTTCTGTTGCTTGTCTTCGCGCTTGCCAAACATTACCTTGATCATCAAGAGTGCCAGATCTCTTCCCAATTGAGAACGTCCCGAACATTATGGGCGAGGCCCTCCAACCATCCCGTGATTTTGACGACCTAACGAGTCAATTGGACAGAATTTGGCACGATATGCATCAGGAGGACGTCCAACAATTCTGTCAATCAATTCCAAGACAAATAACTGTTTTTCTAAGGGCCAGAGGAGGACCAACGCGTTATTGACTTGCTCAATTTGTGAAGCTCCTTGTCTTGAATAAATCTTTCATTTTTTCTGAAATTGTAATAATTTGTTTTATTGCCACATTTACCGATTTCCGTCCCGGTCGCATAATTCCTTCGTGAAGAGTCGTCTTTTTTCCTTATATTGTATGTCATTTGGCGCTAAAAAGTCCTCTACGTTCGCGAGGTGTTGCGTACCAAGGCGATAAAGGGACTCTGACACCGAATGCCGTGCACAGTGGCTGATCTTCCCCCCGTTCCCTGTCGCCGACAGCACTGCGCTGCTTGTTTAAATTTAAAATTTCCCCGTAATTGTAACACTGTTAGGAGACGGTGCAACATCTGCTGAATGCCGAAGTGGCGAACGGGAGGGTCCCCTCCCTGTCCTCTCCCGCTTGCCCTTTCTCCACCCAAGAGAATTTAGCCCCTCTCCACCCCGCGGCAGCTGCTGAGCAATTGCATTACCGCCCTGTTCTGGCTTGACTCCACCAGGAGATTTCCACCCTAGTCTCTAGGTTTTTCGATGTATGCGGTTGTCGGTTGCCATGGTAATTTACTTCCCCACGTCTAACAGAATGACGGCCTAAACAGGGAGGGAAGGAGCTGAACAAACATGGTAATTTCCTTGGAAGTTTCTCACCACGTAGACACAGACCGAAACATAAGAATTTCTGGAATTCTTCTGTTCAGGTCCATTTGCTTTCTGGCTGTCCGTTGCAATATCTTCCATCAACTCTTTTCCAATAGTAAGATAAGTTTGTAGAGCAGAAGAAACGCATCGTGTTTGTAACGTCCCGACGACTTAAACCTGCTGCAACTGTTCCAAAGTTCTTAAAATAAATATTCATCCTACTGCTGGAGCTGATACATTCTGTCCAAACAAAAGGTAGCGTGTGCTCTTGGCCGAATCTCATTTGAGTAAACACGGATATCGATTGCCACTGCTACAACGCAGTATTTAACACTGTAAGTTATTAAATCCTGCGAAAGGCATAACGGAATCATTTCCATCTCTTTCGAGTTGGATGAAACACTTGACTCACGGCCAGCCGGTGTGGCCGAGCGGTTCTAGGCGCTTCAGTCTGGAACCGCGCGACCGCTATGGTCGCAGGTTCGAATCCTGCCTCGGTCATAGATGTGTATGATGTCCCTAAGTTAGTTAGGTTTAAGTAGTTCTAAGTTCCAGGGCATTGATGTCCTCAGACGTTAAGTCCCATAGTGCTCAGAGCCATTTGAACCATTTGAACTTGACTCACTTTCTCATCAGCAGTTTTCTGGGCTTACAATTTATATGAGAACCCAATTGTGAGATCAGCAAACAGCCTTTAAGCAGTCGAACAATGACAGATTGACCTCATACAAGTTATTTATTTTCAGCCACTTGGAATTCTTAACCACAAGAAGTTTATTCTACGACAAGAGATAATTATCTGTGTAATTTGTGTCTTCCTGCCATAGCAATTATAGTTATACGATTTCCTCAAATACCAAATGTAAAGAATTACGAGTTGCTACAGCCTGTTGCAAGAACTCTACTTTTTCTATTCCTTCCAGTAAAATAATCATCTCACTGTACCGAATCTACTTTTACTTGCTGCCAAACTTCCTAGCAATGCAACTACTGTCCTTAGACTGTTTATATACGGATGTTTAATGTACACTCGTTGCGGAGAACGATAGAATTTCGCAGATAAATGTTAATTATTTTACACAGACGTAAGAATATTATTACGGTGGTGGCAGTTAATGGACTAACTCTTCAAGAGTTAATGGAGTACTTCTTCTAGTCTTTACAACACATTTCAGTTTAGAAAATTGAATCTGTTGGAGACGCCGGCCGCGGTGGCCGAGCGGCTCTAGGCGCTTCAGTCCGGAACCGAGCGACTGCCACGGTCGCAGGTTCGAATCCTGTCTCGGGCATGGATGTGTGGGATAACCTTAGGCTAGTTAGGTTTAAGTAGTTCTAAGTTCTAGGGGTCTGTTGACCTCAGAGTTTAAGTCCCATAGTGCTCAGAGCCATTTGAACCATTTGAATTTTCTGTTGACACATATGAGACACAGCTGTCTACAGATCTTCATCTCGTTATTACATAGATTAGTCAAAATAACTGAACTATGAATGCTAAACGAGATAACCGCCTGGCGTATTTGAAAGTATGAAAGACAGGAATGAGTGTAAAAGAGATGCTCATTATTAAAATTTGTTTAAAGGCGTCATTCAGGAGTGCATTTCGAGCCAGAAAGTGTGTGTTGCAGGATTATTTGTAAGGTTATACTGAATACACCGTGTAATATACTCAGGTGCCTATATTTCTTTAGTCCCGACAAGAACGGGTAGCATCAATATTATTACAAAATACTGTGACCATACTAATCAACATGAACTCTGTGGCTATAATATGATGATGACTAAGAATTTCTAGTGGAATGGTTAACACGATTTCAGCTTAACAAATTTAATTGAGAATTAATTAACTTCATTATAATGTAATCAAACAAAAACATCACATAAGAGAGGGCTATGAAAAAAAAGGATCGTCATTGTCACCATGTTACCAGCGGTTACTCTTTTCCATGGCGCTCTCTTGTGCAGTCACTGTTTTCCCTGCACTGAAATATCCTGCCTGCGCAACAATAACAGTGCTACAGAAATAATTAAGTAAACGAAATAAGCTCAAGAAATAAATGATAACATGAGCATTGTACGTTCACATAAGTTAAAAGGAAATTTAAAATTAGCTGTAATTTTCACATAAAAATTGTAACATTTCAGACTTTTTCGCTGGAGTTACAGAGGGCAGCAAAATAAAACTTATTACCACCCCTTATACGGGGTAGGAAAACCATTGTCGTTCAAAACATCTTCCAGTAGTCTCGGAATGGATAAATACAGTTCCTATATGGTATTCAGGGGACTCTTATACCATTCTTCCTGTAAAATAGAGGCAATTTCAGGTAACGATGATCGAGGTGGATAGCGATTATCCACCATTCTCTCCAAAGTTAATAACGTTGGCTCAGTGATACTGAGATCTGATGACGGTTGTTAGGGGACATGCGACAACTGATCCTCGTGCTCACGAAACCAGTCCTGGGTGATGTGAGCTGTACCAGCAAGGGTGCTGTCATCTTGGAACAAAGCGTCACCATTGGGGAACAAGCAGTGTACCGTGGGATGGACTTGATCAGCCAGAAGGGTCACATAATCATTGGCGGTAATGCGACCTTGTAGAGTAACCATGAGGCCCTTGGACTATCAGTCCGCAGCTCGTGGTCGTGCGGTACTGTGCTCGCTTCCCGCGCCCGGGTTCCCGGGTTCGATTCCCGGCGGGGTCAGGGATTTTCTCTGCCTCGTGATGACTGGGTGTTGTGTGATGTCCTTAGGTTAGTTAGGTTTAAGTAGTTCTAAGTTCTAGGGGACTGATGACCATAGATGTTAAGTCCCATAGTGCTCAGAGCCATTTGAACCTTGGACTATCACCATGTACGAACATCAACTTTCGAATTCATTTACATGCGATATAATGCACTCACAACAACTACACAGAACTCTATTATGACCACGACTGATATTCACAACGTACTGAGGATATTGCACAGATGTCATTGGTGGTCAAATGCAACGATGCAACCAGCAGGTTTGGCGGGCTTCTGCATTTACGTTCCAGTTTCTTCCATATTTTTATTCAACTCCTGCATGTATTCTCAGCCACACCGATGTCATGTAGCTTTCGTTGCTTAACGAAAAAACAAATAAAAAAAACTTGAAAGTTTCTAGTGAAATTTCTTATAACATCCCAACTGGTCTGATTTCCTAGCCGGCAGATGAGCTAGGGATTCGTGGTTCTCCCGTCACCACAGTCGTCGTTTGTAGTGGCGACAGTACATCCCCATTTTTGGAGATTGCATCTGGGCCTTGCGACTCCAGAGGCAGATGACCGAAAGTGTATCATATAATCCACTTCTCTAGGTGGTCAGAAAGCAGATTTTCAGATGGTTGAGGCCACAGAGGATCGTAACAACTTATGTTTTTCTTACTTCCCTCTTTGCTTTGTGTGGAGTCTTTTGCTTGTTTTAATGAAGATTTCTCCTACACTTCACTCTTTAATTAGGCAAAATTAGATGTACCGTAATTCCATAGTTCTATCAGTGAGGAGATCATCAAGGATGTAGAATCTGTCAGAAAACAAGAGTTTTCCAGTCACGTCAAGTGGTTTAAAGTCCGTGAGCATTCGGCCGAGTACACGTTGGCCAATTTCACATGGTGACTGTCGTTTGGTTGTTGCTACCGTCCATGTATAGACGCGCTGCCTTCTGTTACGACTCTGGTGCTCGCTCCGACGCCATATAAACTAATTTTTCGCTGGGCGCCCGGCGCGCCTGCTGCGCTCACTTCAACGTTTCGATGGCTGCATCCCAAGCCGTCTTTATTGAGGATGTTGCAACAAATTTTTATTTCGATCCCATCTTTAATCACCCCATCCCAGAAGTCCTTGTAACAAAGATGTCTTTTCTAATGCCTTACGATGTCTGCTATCTACAGCATGTTTCATTATCGCTGATTTCTCAGGGTACCGAAGGCGAAAGAATCTCCTATGTTCTAAACAGCGCTTTTCAATATTACAAACAGTCTGTCCGGCATAATCTGTCCATACCCACACAGTGTTTTATGAGAGTCGTTCAATAAGTAATGACCCACATTTTTTTCCTCAGAACATATTTATTGTTAAGAGACAGAATTTGGTGACAATATACTTCCAACTCGTCTTATCCATGTCCTATTTTTATACGTAGTCTCCATCAGCCACTCCCCGGGAATGGCTGATCATAGAGCTCTGTTTTTGCGTTTCCTGAGGCTGTAACTTTCTTTAACCGTCGCCCAACTGTACTCCTATCGACTGCAGCATCGCCATGCACTGCACACAAACGTTTATAGATGTTCAGCACGGATTCTTTTTCTGCACACAAGAATTCAATAACAGCACGCTGCTTGTAACTAGAGACGTATGTAGACGCCGGCTCAGCCATCTGCCAGAACGTTTCGAAACTTCACCGGCGCAGAAAACAAACATCAAACGTGAAGCACCAACAAGGACGTTTGTCTAAGTTATTAACGGCTTTTTAAAAAGATGTGGGACATTACTTATTCAACGACCCTCGTATATACCCCTAGTGTTCTGAAGCCTACATCGTCTTTCACAGGTCGATTTTGTGCCTCCTTAGAGGCCGGCTGATCTCTATTGTTACTGAACCACAGAACGGTGAAAACGCAAGCTTCTTCGGTGTCCTTCTGTTTCGGTGTTTTCGGAACACGTCTTGCGAAATCTGGCGGTTGTGGTAGCTGTTTTCCTTGAATACTTTGTGCAAGTCTCTTCGGCAGGTTTTCGGCGTTTGAGTCGAGCTTCCCTTAGATGCTCAAAGGTCTGCAGAACAGAACGTTTCTGCGACGAGTTGTAGTAACTGTTAGCGTGCAGACATCGGTCCGTGTAAGTGGGTTTCAGGTAAACACTGTGGCCGAGACACCCATTTATTTTACGGCCGACGAGGAGTCAAGGAACGGCAAGGCACCATCAGTTTCAACCTCCATCGTGAACTTGATATTGCATGGATGTTTTTGATGTGGTTCAAGAATTCTCCCAGCTTTCCACGTCCATGAGACCAGACAACGAACGTGTCGTCGACGTAACCATAAAAGCAAGTAGGCTCTGCAGGAGCCGCGTCCAGGGCGATGTCCTCAAAGAGCTCCATAAACAGACTGGCTGTAAATGGAGCTAATACGCTCCCCATAGTGATAGCGTACGTATGATTAAAATATTTTGCATCATACAAAAAATACTATGACATCAGAGTGTGCTTAAATAAATCCACAACAGTGTCGTCAAATAACTGGTAGAACAAACCTATAGTATCCTGGATGGTAACGCGCGTGAATAATGACGCCACACTAAAGCCTACCATAATATCTCCTTCTCCAAGTCGTAGGCATTTAATTCGGCCGTATTCTTAATGCGGTGCATACAGTGTCCAATGTTTGGACTAAGGATGATGGTCAGATGTTTCACGAGTGTGCAAGTCAGCAATCCAATGGTGGTCACGAACGGACGTGAAACTACGTCCTTGTTGTGGACCTTTGGAAGGCCAAGCAATGTAGGTGGTCGAGGTGGTCGAGGGAGGAGAATTTTAATGACATTGCCTTTCAGTGATGACCTCTTGACAAACCCTGGCGTCTTCATCATTATTCTGGATGTTGTATCCCTTAATAATTTTTGTTACGCCTCCTCCTCTAGTATCAACGGAAACTTCACGTCGTTGTGGACTGGTTCTGTAATGACGGCGTCATTGCCTTTGTCAGTTGGTATGACTACGAGGAGAGGATAGTTGCGAAGACCATTGCGCCCAGCTCTTGTCATGTTCGAGGTGGACAGTTTGGATTTTGACGCATGTAGCTCGCTTATCGACGAATTTCTTGTGCAGTTTCATTGGGCGTGTTGCGAAGTACTTGTTCCGCACCACTTATAATGTCAGTGAAAGGAATACCCTGCGGCTATGGTACAGTATTAAGTCCTTCTTAAGAGCAGATATAGCAACCTAGTCGATGTTTCTCGTTGTCATGTTGATAACGGTGTGTTGTGTTGCTTTCCATTCTGCCCCATGCTGTTGCTGTGAAAGCTGGTTGAATTTCTCTTAGTGCCATTCCATGATTGCCATGACATTTGTTGTGCTTCTATGGCTGCATAAATCCATTCACAATCCAAAGCCGAGAGCGACCCCGTCAGCCGCAGGTGGACGGCCATTGGCTTGCGGCCGTTTGTACCCAACTACTTTCTGGTGTGATGTATCTTCCCTAGCTGCAGGACGAAACTGACACGATGAAATATTCTTTTGGCCTCAGCACTGTTGATATGGCGGCATGCGTAGGCAAAACGTATCGTCTTCTCTTTACGGCAGCATAGTAGGAATGCTAGAGAGCTTAATAAATTAGCCGTCTAAACGCCCAGCTTCCCTCAAGCGTTTGATGCTGGCGCCACGTTTCCTCCCGCAGAGATACGTACCAGGTGACAATTATTGAACTATATGAAATAAAATCGTCATAACTTCTGCACTGTTTGCTTTAGGACTTGCAAACTGAACTATTGGCCGCGGAGCATAATGAGCATTAGTATGTGCACGGGCATTTGATTTAGCGACGAAAACCACTTTCATTTGGATGGGTCCGTCAAGAAGCAAAATTGGCGCATTTGGGGGACTGAGAATCCGCATTTTGCGATCGAGAAGTCTCTTCACCCGCAACGAGTGACGGCATGGTGTGCAGTGTCGAGTCACGGAATAATCGATGCGATATTCCTTGATGGCGTGTAGTTCATGCAAGACTGAGCTCGACCCCTTCGAAACAGGAGAGTGTTTGATGTCCTGCAGAACCAATCTGGGGACCGCCATATTCTTCGGATCTGAACATACGCAACTCCTTTTTATTGGGCTGTATTAAAGACAAGGTATATAGCAATAACCCCAAAACAATTGCTGAGCTGAAAACAGCCTTTCAGGATTTCATCGACAGCATCGACGTTCCGACACTTCAGTGAATCATGCAGAATTTCCCTATTCGTCTCCACCACATCATCGCCAATTATGACACAGATGACCGGCCCCTGTGGCCAAGCGGTTCCAGGCGCTTCAGTCCGGAAACATGCGGATTCTACGGTCCCAGGTTCGAACCCGGCCTCAGGCCTGAATGTGTGTGATGTAATTTGGTTATGTACGTTTTAGCAGTTCTAAGTCTACGGGACTGACGCCCTCAGATGTTAAGTCCCATAGTGTTTAGAGCCATTTGAACCGTTTTGATGGCACGGATATCGAACATGTCATAACCTAAACCCAGATATCCGTAGTGACGTTTACACATTGAATAAAGTGCGTGAACTCCGTAGTTTGTCACTAATTTGCGTTTTTTCCATATAGTTCAATAATTGTCAGCCTGTAATATGCGAAAGAGCGTACGACATTTATTTACAAAGAAAGAAAAATGTGCTAATGTACCTTCCTCATAGATGTGTCATTTAAAAGGTAATACCAAATTTGTCATAAGATGTGTAAACGCACAATACAGTGAGGTGCATATGATAATTCTCAGGCTATTTTGTGAATCAAACCGTCTAGATCACTTATTAAAATTTCCCTATTTATTACGACGTTTCGCCTGTTGACATCATCAGATATAGAAAGCTTAGAACTTATAAAAGAATATACTATTTCAGTACTAAGATCTATGCCTAATCGAGGCGTTAGTTGTAGATTTTAATACTGATACACAACATGGTTTTATAAGTTCTGCCGGCCGGAGTGGCCGTGCGGTTAAAGGCGCTACAGTCTGGAACCGATCGACCGCTACGGCCGCAGGTTCGAATCCTGCCTCGGGCATGGATGTGTGTGATGTCCTTAGGTTAGTTAGGTTTAATTAGTTCTAAGTTCTAGGCGACTGATGACCTAAGCAGTTGAGTCGCATAGTGCTCAGAGCCATATAAGTTCTAAGCTTTTTGATATCTGGTAATAGCAGTAGCCGAAAATTCGCAATAAATAAAAAAAATTATAAGCTGTCTAAACGGTTTTATTCACAAAATATTCGTGGCGATAGCGGACACTACAGGAAATACCTTTCCTTTAGTAATAACTCTCAGGCTACTGCGGCCACGCATCGTCAAAGAGAAAAATTAGTTCACAACACTTAATTGCACTGATGACATTTCTGAACAGAAGATTTACAAAAATCAGGTTTTACGTTATACATTATTTAATATTATTGATAATGAATACACATCAGTCGATTCCACTAAGAAATTAGTCAGTGAAATAGGAGTTGGCCTTCAATAAATGCATTGTAACCACTTAATCTGAACTTTTTTAGTAGTTAAACTTTTTATGGCTCTGGGAAGGGTACTGAAAATTGTGTGCTACTGAACAATGTACATCTCTCTGTACAAAGTAAGTGACTTTAAGACTTTGTGAAGTTTATTCTTGTTTTCGGAAATGATTCCATGAATCGAGTTGACGGTTTGAAAAAGAGATATACCATTTATATCAAATTTCACTAACAGATAATAACATTGGGAAGCAGTATTTAGCATCTCCGCCCCCCCCCCCCCTCCCGTTTCCTTGATCAGCTCTCTGAAGAACTTTCTTGAGTTCGCACCATAAAAAACAATTCGTATTAGGTGATTTATGTGGGTATAATATACAACCAGTCGCTTTTTTAACTTTTGATACCATTTACAGTTCGATCAACTAGTTTTGAAGCTGCTGCAGGCTAAACATCGGATGGAGGTCTTACAGGAATATAAGGAATATTATTTGGACCATGTGCAGGTAGACGCTCAGGTAGTTGTCACTGCACTTCGTTGTGGTATCCATGACAAATTCACTTTAATAATTTACATTTTACCAGCTCTCTCTCACTCTCTCTCTCTCTCTCTCTCTCTCTCTCTCTCTCTCTCACACACACACACACACACACACACACATGCACACACACACGGTATTTAGGAGCACTTATTTCATGGTTGACATCCCGTAAAATCTCGATGCAGTGGCTTGAAAATTATAAGGGGCAGTCAGATGTAAACGATACAGATGGAAAAATTAAGTAAGCTATTCGTTGTTTCAAAAGTAATCACCACATCATTCAATACATTTCTCTCACTACCTTCATTGAAAAAATGTTTGCCGTTGCCTATGAAATCATGACTGTACCCAGGCGTGCACCTCTTTATTCATGAGTGCCTTTCTTATGGGTGAAGAAAAAATGCTAATCACGTGGGGAGGGATCGGTACTGTATGGACGATGTGTAAAGATTTCGCAGCGAAACTTCTGCAGCGTTGTCGAAACAATAGGCACGCCAGCAACGGAAAGTCATTATGACCTTTTTCTTTGACTATAATGGGCCGCTGCTAATTGACTTTCTAGAACACGTATACTTCGCAAAAATTGAAGCGTGCCGTCAAGTCCAAACTCCCATGGATGTTGACGGGCAGTATCGTTCTTGTTGTAGGATAATTTCCACCCACACGCTGGCAAGGTTGTTGCGAGTCGCTGTAGAAGTTTCCCTGGGAAGCCCTCACACACCTTCCATCCAGTCCCGATCTCTCCATGCGCGATTTCCATACTTTTGGAGTTCTGAAGAAAAACGTTAGTAGCTGTCGATTTGCTTCGCACGAAGACAAGCACGCCTGGATACAATCATGGCTCTAACCGTCACCATCTTCTTACAACCCAAAATCGCAGCAGCTGGCACGCTGAGATAGTGAGAGACTCCAGAGAGAAGTAGCAACGGTAGAATTTAAATAAACAGATTTTATAGTAGACATCTGTTATTGTTCTTCGTTGTTGTCGAAAGGTGTAGGATCGTAACCGATGTCCATGCTAGATTCTGAAATGCAACTTCATATGCTGGTCTAGTGGATGCTAGCCTTCATTTTCTTAAAGATATGAACGCTGGTTGAGTTTCTGTTGCCTAATAGATATATTTTTAGTTATTTCACTTCGCAATAGAATTACGTCCAACCTCCATGCTGCCGGCCGGGGTGGCCGAGCGGTTCTAGGCGCTACAGTCTGGAACCACGCGACCGCTACGGTCGCAGGTTCGAATCCTGCCTCGGGCATGGATGTGTGTGATGTCCTTAGGTTAGTTATAGGGGACTGATGACCTTAGAAGTTAAGTCCCATAGTGTTCAGAGCCATTTGAACCTCCATGCTAACTCAACACATGCATAACTCGTACTCCATACTCATCATGGACAGGAACAAAGATTTACCTATAACAACATGCACAAAAGAAAATACTATCGTATATAAATCTATTCATTCAAAATCATATTTGGAAGATACATTACGAAAACAAAGTACAAATAATTATTTATCATTGACTATCTTTTTAAGAACTCCGTAATAATAATAGTAATTACATAAAGCATTTATATATGTTGATGTTTATACATTTTCTTATAGCTATTTGGCAGTGGATTTCTTAGTTTTGAGTCTTTAACTTGGGAATCATTCGTTTCATATTATTCAAGATCGATTGGTGCATTTTATCTCAATAACCAGTTTTATTATAGTAGGAAACCGTACAAATTTTTTTCATGAAGGCGTTGACCGTCTTGGTTCGCAGTGGGATAAGTGTATTAACAATTAAGGCGATTACTTTCGAAATAACTAACTATTTATTAACACCTATGATGATTTCATTAACCAATCTGTCTAAAATTATGCTCGATTTGCTATTATTACCTACAAAAAATAAAAACTTAATAACTAGTAATACTACTGATGAAAGGTCACTGATACACACAAGAAAAACCTAGGCCCTAAGAAGGAGCCTTATCGAACACCACATGTCAATAATTCCCAGTTATATGATATCTGATATTTTAAAATATGTACACCTTCATCCACATCCACATAACTACTCTGCAAATCACACTGAAGTGCCTGGCAGAAGGTTCATCGTACAACCTTCAAACTGATTCTCCGGCGTTCCACCCTGGAACAGCGCGTGACAAAAACGAACTCTTACTTCTTTCCATGTGAGCTCTTATTTCTCTTATCTTATTGCAATGCTCAATTCTCCCTGTATAGGTAGGCATCAAAAAATATTTTCTTATTCAGAGAGCAAAGTTGGGGATTGAAATATCGTGAAAGATCTAGCCACAACGGAAAACGCCTTTGTTTTAATGGCTGCCACCCCAACTCGCATATCATATTAGTGACACACGATCATCTGTTTCGCTGTAATACAAAACGAGCTGCTCTTCTTTGAACTTTTTCGATGTCCACCGTCAATCCTATCTACTAAGGATCCCATACTGCTCTGCAATACTCTATCAAAGGATGGACGAGTGCAGTGCAGGCAGTCTCTTTCGTAGACCTTTTGAATCTTCTAACTGTTGTACCAATAAAACGCAGTCTTTGATTCGCCTTCCCCACAACATTTTCTATGCAATTGTTTCAATTTAAATTGTTCGTAATTGTAAGTCTGAAGTACTTAGTTGAATTGACAGTCTTTATATTTGTGTGATTTATTGTGTGGCCGAAATTCAACGGTTTCTTTTTAGTACTGACATGGATGAAAGCACGGTTTTTATTACTTAGAGTCAACTGTCACTGTATGCACCATACGGATGTCTTCTCTAATTCATTTTGAAATTGATTTTGATCTTACGATTACTAGACACTAAATGACAGCATCATCTGCTGCTCAAATTGCCTCCTAAATCGTTTATATATGTTACGAACAGGAGAGCGGCTATAACGGCTCCTTGTGGAACGCCAGATATCACTTCTGTCTTACTCTACGGCTTTCCGTCGATCACTGCGAACTGTGACCTACCTGGCAGAAAATTAGGACTGCAGTAGCACAACTCAAACGGTACTCCACAGGCACGAATTTTGAATGGTAGCCAGTTGTGATGAATGGTATCTAACGCCTTCTGGAAATCTAGAAATATGGTATGAGTTTAAGATCTCCTGCCGATACAATGCTTTGTGTGAATGAAGAGCTATTTATGTCTCACAAGGACGATATTTTCTGAATCCGTGTTATATATTGTTATCTTCGAGGTAATTCATAATGTTAGAATTCAGCATATTGCAATTGACGCCAGTATATGGATCTGTGATTCAGTGGATTGCTCCTATTTCATTTCTTCTGTTTTGGCGTGACCTGTGCAACTTTCCAGTCTTGAGGTACGAATCTTTCGTTGCGAGGGCAGTTGTATATATGGCTAAGTATGGGGCTATTATAAGAGCATACTCTTGATGAAACGTATTTCATATACAATCTCGACCGGAAGATTTACCTTTATTAAACGATTCAAATTGATTCGTTACACGGAGGATGTCTAGATCTAAGTCATTCATGTTGGATCTGTTCTTGATTAGAATTCTGGGATATTTACTTCGTTTTCCTTGGTGAAAGAATTTCGGAGAGCCGTGTTCAGTAACTAACTTTAGTGGCACTTCATCGGTAACATTACCATCGCTATGGCACTGTGAAAGTAGTGATTGTCTCTTTCCGCTGTTGTACTATACATATGACCAGAATCTCTTAGGATTTTCTGGCAGATTTCGAGACAGAGTTTCATTGTGGAAACTATTAAAAACATCTCGCATTGAAGTCCATGCTGAAGTTCGATCTGCTGCAAAATATTTCCAGTGTTGGTGATTTTGCGCTCTTTTCTCGTTGCTACTGTAAAAGTGCTGCGACTTGTTTTGTGTATTGTGGGGGTCAGTTCCGACCCTTATTTATTTATCGGGTACACTGTTTCTTTGAACGTAAGCCACATCTGCTGTTACATAGAGACTGTTTCTTAGGAATGCTTCAAGCGAATATTTGTGCTTTTAAATAGGTATAGTCTCCGCACAACGACTTTTTGGCCACTAATCCCCGTATCCGTCAAAAAATTTCAGGGAATGCTTTAGCACAATTTCAGACTATGTTTTATGCATGCCACCGAATAAGGACCCTTTCCCATTGATATTCTTTTGTTTCCTTCCACAGAAATTCGATCTGAACCATTTTTAAGCATGTCCTGTTACACCGTAATAATCTAATTAGAAGCACATTGTGATTTACACTGTCAAACGCCTTCGATAAGTCATATACTAAATCAGTAGTCTGCATTGTATTGTGTAATTAATTACGTACATTCTCGCTGTATGTGCCGATAGCTTTCTTAGTATTGGAACTCTTTAGAAATTCAGAAATTTGATAATATACTTTAATTGACAGATGGTTACACTTTCAAAAATGGTTCAAATGGTTCTGAGCACTATGGGACTTAACTTCTGAGATCATCAGTCCCCTAGAACTTAGAACTAATTAAACCTAACTAACCTAAGTACATCACACACATCCATGCCCGAGGCAGGATTCGAACCTGCGACCGTAGCGGTCGCGCGGGTCCAGATTGTAGCGCCTAGAACCGCTTGGCCACTCCGGCCGGCCGGTTACACTTTCCAAAATTTTCTAGAATGATGAGAAAATTAAACTTAGTCAAAAATTTTACGGTATTTCTGTTTCTCCTTTCTTATACGAGGGCTTAACTTCAGCATATGTCAATCATTCGGGAAATGTTCCACCGATAAATGGCTGGTTACACAAGTAACTCAATTACTTAATTATTACTAAACTCACAAAACATTCTTTGGTTAGTTATCTTGATATCTTATCATAATCACTAGATTATTTATTTTAAAGGCTTTACGGTATACAATTCTTTACTGGGATTGCGAGGGTCATATTCATATTACTGAAGTTGGTACGTAATCATGCACCCAGGCGACTTACTTGGCGCCGGAGACCTTTTCCACACAGGACGTGGATACTCTGCCACAGAGCAACAGTCCGAAAATGTCACTGTCCTCAGGTTCGTGGCAAACGGCCTTATGTACTACCGATTATATTCCTTAGAATGTTATACAGGCGCCGCGCGGTCTAAGGAGCCTTTTCACGGTCCATGCGACTGCCCCCGTCGGAAGTTCGAGTCCTCCCTCGTGCGTGGGTGGGTGTGTTGTCCATAGCATAAGTTAGTTTAAGTTAAATTAAGTAGAGTGTAGGCTTCGGGACCGACGACCTCAGTAGTTTGGTCCCATAAGACCTTACCACAAATTTCCAATTTCTTATTATACTGGCCAGTCACGTTAATGTGATCGGCTGTGAAAAGCCTGGACAGCCACTTTTTGCAGACCACTGCGAGCCGTGCAGGAAGGGAGCCACTGAAGTTTTGGAAGGTACCGACAGAGACCTGGAGCCATGCCGTCTCCAGTGCTGTGACCAGCTGTGTTAAGTATACCGTTGATGATCCATGGCGTGAATAGTACGGACGAAGTAGTCTCACAGATTCTCTACTGCGGTTAAGCCCGGGGAGTTCGGTGGCCATGGGAGTACGGTAAACTCGTCCTGGGGCCAATAGAACCACGTACTTAGACTGAGAGCTGTGTAACACGTTGCATTGTCCTGCTGGTGGTTGACATTCTGCCGAGGAAACCAAACTGCATGTAGTGGTGTACGCGATCTCCAAGGATAGATGCATAATTGTGTTGATCTACTGTGCCTTCCATAATGACGAGACCACACAGGGAATGCATTCCGCCCTGGACGTTTCCGACGATTGTTGCACGGTGTTTGTTTTGAGACATTTCAGGCCGTACACACACCAATGGCTGTGTGTTCAGTGGAGCATAAAAAGTGAGTCACCTGAAAAAGCCACCTGTCGTTACTCAATGGACGTCCAGTTGTACTGGCTTGTACATTGGCCGATGAACAGAAGTTAGCATGGTTGCATGATACAGGCTGAAAGGTGGCTACACTGAGCCACAGCGCCAGAGATCGCGCTAGAGAGTATTGTTCCGCCGCCTCCACTGGCAGTGATTATTGAGAACTCGTAGTGGGCAGTGCTTTGGGAGAACTCGTGGTAGTCAGTGCTGAGATGTCGTAGTGAGGAGTGTTTGTTGAGATGAGCTAGTAGGCAGTGCTTGCTGAGATGTGATACTGAAAAGTTCTTGTTGAGATGTGATAGTAGCGAGTCGGTGTGGAGAGATTGTAATGTCTAGAGTGCTTTTCATCAATATAAATCAAGGTAACAAACTACTTTTCTTTTCTTTCTCATTATTTCAATGTCCTGAATAATGCGTCATTACAGGTTCAGTCAACAAAGCATCTGGCTTGTGTTCTTGTATTAGAGTGTAATTCTGGTTTTCTTGAGTAATTATGGTATTTCTATTTTCTTTAATTAATTCAGTTTAAATGATATTTAAAATTTCTTGTGTTGTTGAAGAAGAACTGTGCCAGATGCGTACGTTGAGTCATACTTCCACACACAGAACAGTTACACTTGTGCTTTGGTTTCGTAGGTTTTATAGTTGCTGGGGACTTAATTAATGAATTGTGTTAATGAAAATTTCCATTTCATTCTTTGTTGAAGTTCTATGCAGTCAGATAGGGTAATAATACTAGTCAGGGCCAACCGTTACGAGGATGATCGACGTATTGAAGAGGTATTATTGAAGTATTGAGATTATGTGATGCTGATGATTATTGGAGTTTTGGTGGATAAGAGGTAAAGTAAGTGAGGAGCATATTTTTTTTTTGTTGGTCCATATGGAACAAGGAGGATGAAGATGGCAGACTAGAACACTCAAGTAGAAGGAAGATTGTCTACACACACACTTTGTTAAATCACTAAGCAGTATATACTTTTTTTTTGGAGAGAGGAAGCATTTGCATATCTTGGCTCACTGACAGTTGTTCAGCAACCGTACAATTTGATCTGGCTTGGCAAACATTGGTCTTGACATGATGACTATGACGTTGACTAACTATTATTGACTGTTATACATTGCTGCCACTACTACTTGATACACATGATGAACATAAAATTTTGACAGAATTGCATTTACACAGTTAACACTATTCAACTACACAGTAGCACTAAATGTGGATGAAAGATGAGTGAGTGTGTTTTGTGTGTTTTCCTTTTATAATCCCAGAGAAGTGATCCCAACCTATCTCCTAAATATTATTTTACTTGTTTGTTGTGGCTTGCACTGACACCCATAAAAATTATAGGTTTACTGGTATTTGTGTATTGTAATAGTTAATAGGGCAATTATCTGATATCATTTGTGTGTTTGTTATGATTTGTATGTTTAGTGTAAAAGCATTGTATGTGTATTCAAACTATTGTTCATGCCTGAACTGTCTGATTAGTGATGGTGCTGCACTTTTCAACATGATGTGTGACATTTAGTCATGTTTAATTTCTGCTGATGAACAGTGTGATTAGTGAAAGTGAATATTATGGACTGCGGTCAGCACCTGTTCAACATTGCTGGGTGCCACTGATGGACTGTTTCTACTGAAAAGATGTCACCTGTTGCTGTCTGCACCTGCTCAACATTGCTGGGTGCCACTGATGGACTGCTTCTACTGAAAAGATGTCACCTGTTGGTGTCTGCACCTGCTCAACATTGCTGGGTGCCACTGATGGACTGCTTCTACCGAAATGGTGTTACTTGTTGGTGTCTGCACCTATTCAACATTGCTGGGTGCCACTGATGGACTGCTTCTACTGAAAAGATGTCACCTGTTGCTGTGTGCACCTGCTCAACATTGCTGGTGCCACTAATGGAACTGCTTATACTGAAATGGTGTTACTTGTTGGTGTCTGCACCTATTCAACATTACTGG
Organism: Schistocerca nitens; assembly: GCF_023898315.1. NCBI lineage: Eukaryota > Metazoa > Arthropoda > Insecta > Orthoptera > Acrididae > Schistocerca > Schistocerca nitens. The sequence continues at coordinate 542,711,449 of NC_064619.1, read as the reverse complement.
GTGCCACTGATGGACTGTTTCTACTGCAAAAATGTCACTTGTTGGTTTTTGCACCTGTTGACCATTGCTGGGTGCTACTGCTGGAACTGTCAACTGCTTATTCTTGAGCTATGAAAAGCGTTTATGTGAATATTTGTATAAACTGATTTTTTGTGTATTACTGTTTGTGAAAAGTTATGAGACTCTTACCTGCACATATTCGTCATTGCTGACGCTATTGATTGAACTGTTTAACCACATAATACTTGTGTAAACTGTTATGTAAAATCACATGTATGAAAGAATTTGTATTGCTTACTGTATTTTATATATTAGGTTATTGAAAGGTCAGTGCAAAGCCAAAATTTTATCTAGTTATATGATATTTACGCATTAATATTATCTTTTATTTTTGTCTGTATTTTTTTTTGACGAATTTGGTGGTATTTTCACCACCAATGCTGGCAAAAATACCATCAAATTCTAGCCGTGGAGGAAGGGCATATGAAAGGTGGCTACACTGAGCCACTGCGCCAGAGATCGCGCTAGAGAGTATTGTTCCGCCGCCTCCACTGGCAGTGATTATTGAGAACTCGTAGTGGGCAGTGCTTTGGGAGAACTCGTGGTAGTCAGTGCTGAGATGTCGTAGTGAGGAGTGTTTGTTGAGATGAGCTAGTAGGCAGTGCTTGCTGAGATGTGATACTGAAAAGTTCTTGTTGAGATGTGATAGTAGCGAGTCGGTGTGGAGAGATTGTAATGTCTAGAGTGCTTTTCATCAATATAAATTAAGGTAACAAACTACTTTTCTTTTCTTTCTCATTATTTCAATGTCCTGAATAATGCGTCATTACAGGTTCAGTCAACAAAGCATCTGGCTTGTGTTCTTGTATTAGAGTGTAATTCTGGTTTTCTTGAGTAATTATGGTATTTCTATTTTCTTTAATTAATTCAGTATAAATGATATTTAAAATTTCTTGTGTTGTTGAAGAAGAACCGTGCCAGATGCGTACGTTGAGTCATACTTCCACACACAGAACAGTTACACTTGTGCTTTGGTTTCGTAGGTTTTATAGTTGCTGGGGACTTAATTAATTAATTGTGTTAATGAAAATTTCCATTTCATTCTTTGTTGTTGTTCTATGCAGTCAGATAGCGTAATAATACTAGTCAGGTCAACCGTTACGAGACTTCGTAACCGAACAGACAGCTACTAAAGCAAAAAATTAAAATTATTTGCATTTTTTATTATTTTAATTAAGCCCCCATGCAAGGCTCCTGCTGAGAAGTCCCATACGTGGCAACGTTCGCTGAACCGTTGTTGACGAGAGACTGTCGGTAGCTCCTTGATTCATCGACCGGTAATCTTCGCAACAGCTGCGCGCCTATTCACCCGTACACATATCCGCAGCCGTCGTTCACGTGTATCGTCTATGGCCCGCGGTTAACTACAGTTGCCTCGGCGCCGGTTTTGCACAGCGCTATTTTTCCATCCACGGTATGCTCTAACCACAGCGGCATGCAAACATATTACAAACTTAACCGTTTCGTTAATCGTTCCAAGCTCGGCCCGCAAGCCAGCGATCATCCCCTTCCGGACGTCAAATAAATCGCTCGTTTTCCGAATTACAACAACGACTGCAACAACGGCTGTTCTCCGCGTCTCCCCGAAACGTTTTATATACCCTCCACTGCTAGTGCTGCCACCTGTCGTCTGTGAGTGCTTACTGGACGTCGACGTCGAACGTAAGTGGTGTCACATTAATATGGTCGGACGTGTATTTCTGGGTTCCTACTTTCAGCCATGTATTACAAAAATACTGATGGTAAGTCATTATTTCGATTACGCGGTAACTCACACAAATCTGAAGGCTGTAAATTCAACTAAATACTTAGGGATTACAACTACAAATAACCTAAATTGGAACGAGCACATAGGTAATATTGCGGGTAGAGCAAACCAAAGACTACGATTCATTGGCAGAACATTTAGCAGGTGCAACAGGTCTACTAAAGAGACTGCTTACACCACGCCAGTCCGCCCTATTCTGGAGTATTGCTGTGCGGTGTGGGATCCGCATCAGGTGGGACTGACGGATGACATTGAAAAAGTACAAAGAAGGGCAGCTCGTTTTGTAGTGTCGCGAAATAAGGGAGATAGTGTCACAGACATGATACGTGAAATGGAGTGGCAATCATTAAAACAAAAGCGTTTTTCGTTGCAACGGGATCTTCTCGAGAAATTTCAATCATCAATTTTCTCCTCCCATTGCGAAAACATTGTGTTGGCACCCACCTACAATGGGAGAAATGATCATAACTATAAAATAAGAGAAATCAGGGCTCGCACAGAAAAAATTATGTGCTCGTTTTTCCCGCGTGCCGTTAGAGAGTGGAACGGTAGAGAGCCAGCTTGAAGGTGGTTCATTGAATCCTCTGCGAGGCACTTTATTGTGAATAGCAGAGTAATCACGTAGATGTAGATGTAGATTGTGCACTCAAGTACGATTCCTAAATATTTTATATATGGTGCATCATCTATTTAAACTGTATGTTACGAGACCCAGTTCTGTCTAAGATGTAAACAGTTGAGTTTTAACTAGTTTTGCCTGAAGTTGTTGTTACTATAATACAAAAAGCGGGTACAATTATTTTGACTACTAATTTAACAGCGTACAAAGTGGGAATTCAATTTTTCTTAACTTCAAAGCGAGATCTCACCAGCCGAGTCTCGTCTCGTGGGGGACTAAACCGTTCACTGCACGTGCATTGGTTGTACTGAGTCCTGACTGATTAAAATGAGACATAAGGCTCTGCTTTCTCCCTTAAGCTCTGCCTTCTCCCTTAAATCTTATAGACAAAGGATGAATGATTGCGACGGTAACGCTACGAGCCAGTACAGCCGTGCAACAGCGAATTTCGCTCAGTGTGCAGTTACACACTCTACAATCGATAGGATTATGGAACGTTTTGACATGATAATTTGCATTCAGTTGCCTAATCAATTATTACGGAAATTCAAAAGCAGAATTTCAACATTATTCATCGCACAAGTTAAACGTCAATTACTAGGGGACTGATGACCTCAGATGCTAAGTCGCATAGTGCTCAGAGCCATTTGAACCATTTTGAATAACCACTGAAAATTTGTCCGTGGAGATCTGGTTCTCCCTGGATACAGCGGTGCGTTATAACTAGTCCCGCACCATGTATGGCAATGTTTTGGTTGCACGGCTGCCGCGTCCACTTCAACTCCCCGATCACACGATCCCAGGCCGTACTCAGATGCGATACACCGTCTTTATTGAGGGTATTTTCCAGAAGCCGTTGTTCCTTTTAATAACAGAAGTATCGTCGAATGCAATTCGGTGTCCGTTTGGGATGCCTCTGAAGTCCACTGCTCGCCTCCGCCGTTCATCGTCTTGAACGACGCTGTGGGCAGTCCGTGGTGAAGCCTCCTAAACAAAGCTGCCAACCGTGGAGTGATAACAGTAGCGCTTCTCCCACCACCAGTTTTTAACCTGTTTAGAGCCATTTTTTGAACGAATTTATCTTTTGGTTGTGAGAATTCAGCGCGGCATAGCCTTATTTGACTCTGGAGATTTGTGCAGATTTGTAATGTTGTGACGGAGAACAGGACGTGCATACTACCAAAGAAATCTACACAGATAGAGCTAGGAAGGCAAGCGGTTTGATCACCAACTCCAAGTGACTTCAGTGAAGCCGTGAATATACTATATGACATAAGGAACAGGTCCATTCTTTAAACTGGCGACGTATCGTACACCTCAACCGCGCGAACCGCGGCCTTTATGATAGCGTCATGAGACCGCGTGGCTGTCGATGCTTTCCACAAACAGAGACACCCGCAAGGTTATTTCCAGAGTGAGGGCTTTGCAGTCCTGACCGCGTTTGAGAAAACAAAGAAAAGAGTCAGAGCCAGATGTTCCACTGACATCATGAATCGAATACACAGATGATTCGCAGCTAACAGAAGACCTAGGTGCCGTATCTAAAACTTCACACAAAATGATTAAACTACGCTAGGCATAGTCATAAAAATATGGAGAACCACCCCCTATTCGCGGAGACGCTGATGTCGTGCGCTTGAATGCGAGCTAGCTTATAACGAATTAATAGTGACATCCGCATTCCAGCCGAATTGTTTGTTCTCACGGAAACCTGGAACATGGACGCCCCGGCCCCAAAGCTCAATAGTGCCCTCTGAACGCTGATTCCGAAGTAAAACTATTATTGTCGGGCGCTCTAGGCCAATCTCCAACGCCCGCTACACAACACACCACCCGAGGCCAATCAGAGGGACAACAAAAAGCGCGGAATGCTAATGGCCACAGTGCCTTGAGGAAGCTTCCACACGAGATCTCTCCGGCATCAAACGAAAGACTGGGTTTCAAAAACGGATGGAAAGTTCGTTACCGCCTTTGTGGCTCGCGCTTGCGAAGCAAGTTTGAAGGAAGGGATCGCCCCAAAGACGCCAGCCCCAAAGACGCCAGCCCCAAAGACGCCACGTTACTGTTTTCACGCAAGTGGCTACGTAAGGAATATGGAAGGGAACAAAGCCGCTGATCTCAGTGGACACATGAAGAAATTAAAATAACATAAATTCTGCATTGGAAATCATTCCCCAGGCGTCGACACGTGACAGAACTATGTGGATTATACAAAGATTAAATTTAAACCTGCTACAGCTCATAAATGAAACTATGAAAGATACACAGAAGTAATATCCACATTATTAATGATATGCGCAAATAAATTCACCTTTCATTACACACTCGTATTACCGTGGTGACCCCTGCTTCGCTTGCGTCTGCGTAGTAATGACAACAAAAATAATTTTGTGAACATATATGAGACCTAGTGAAAAAGTAATGCATTAAAGAGCCCTTTCTTTTTCTGTGCAATTCAGATAAAGCCGATTTGTTGTTGTGATTGTTAAATAGCTTTTTTTTATTTGGACACAAACTGCAACACGTTTTAAACTTTTCACTCTAATTAAGGCCATACAAACATGGACATTTTCGAATGTATATCTGACCAAAAAGCGACTCTGGTAGCTGAAGTCGAAGGTTGTCGTTAATCCTAATAATATTTCCATAGAAACTTTCATCCCGTAAGACTTATTTCTTCATTTGTAACTGAGAAGTCAGATATCAGCTTTCATACATTTTGCTTTAAAAATGTTTTAATACAATGAAATTATCCCCTCCTTCACCCCACTTAAGGCTGAATTACTGAAAACACTGAACACATATTTTTTATTTCTAACCTAGAAGTTAAATACCAGTTTTCGTAGACGAAGCTTCAAAATGCTTTTGTAGTTCTTTTTTCAAAAAAAAAAAATCACACCCTATTTCGCCCCCTTAGGGATTGAGTTTCCAAAAATACTGAAACACGTATTTCTTTATCTCTGACCGGGAAACCAAATACCAATTTTCGTAGTTGTATCTTCAAAATTGCCTTAATAGCAACATTTTTTCAAAAAACCTTTTCCGTATTTAATCCCTTCTGAAATGGTGTCTACAATGTAAGGTCAACACCTCCTCTATCCTAAGCGGTTTGGGCTGGGCAATAATAAGTCAGTGAAGCACTCATTACATTTCCTCTTATGTACAGAGACTAGCTTAGCGCCCACTGCTTCGCTTACGAAGACTGGATGGCCTGTACAGACTTTTTTCATTAATCAAAATTTTATGTTGGTCACAAATTGCAGCATTTTCTAAACTTTTCACGCTAATTAATGCCATTGAAGCATGGTCTTTCCCGAATATACAGGGTGTTTCAAAATGAATATACGGGTTTTAAGGCTTTGTAGCAGATCTTACATTCACCTTACGATTATAAATAATACACCAAATGAAAGAGAAACAAAAACAGTTTTTCTTACAATTATGGTTCAAATGGCTCTGAGCAATATGGGACTTAACATCTATGGTCATCAGTCCCCTAGAACTTAGAACTACTTAAACCTAAGTAACCTAAGGACATCACACAATTATGCAGTGTGAACATCGATCACACGTCGTGTCGATAGGCGAGTTGTTCCGGTACCTTGATCAATGTGTCAGCAGTAACTGTTGCAATAACGCTGTTTCTGAAGTCGGATAGATCAGCTGGTATCGGAGGCACATACAAGTGATTGCTTCAGATCGTCTGTGAACGTGGAGGTCGTGCATAAAATGCTGTGTCAACCGGCCCCTTGCGCCCAATCCACAGGTCGGATACAACCTCGTTTAATCAGTCGCGTACTGAGTTATGCCAGTGAGGCGGCGCACCATCTTTCTCCCAAATAAAGATGTGTTGTTCAGCGTCTTGCCATTGAGGCACGGGCCATAGCTACAGCACATCAAGATAAGAAACGTCAGTTACAGTTGATTCACCGAAGAAGAAAGACCCATAAACTTTCCGCGGGGATATTCCTTGCGGCTAAGTGTGAAAGACTAGCACTCGTTCAACACGTTTTTCAGTCACTCTTTGTCATTCCATACTCTTCCCATTGCGCACAGGTATACAAACAAAACTGTTTGAGTTGCTCTTTGATTTGGCGTATTATTTACAATTGTAAGTTGAACCTAATAAATGCTACAACACCTTACACCGGTATGTTCATTTTCAAACACCCTGAATTTATGACCAAAAGCAGGTGTAGTATGTGGAGTCCCAGGTGTTTGCTAATCATGCCTTTGGAGTTCTTGTCGTGACATTTCCATAGAAACTATTGTCCCCAAAGACATATTTGTTCATTTCTAACAGAGAAGACAAATACCAGTTTTCATAGACATAGCTTTAAAAATGTTTTAATACAACGAAATATTTTCTTGAAAATTTTCATCCCCTATTTCACCCCCTTAAAGACTGAATTCCCTAAAACACTGAAACACGCATTTTTGTATTTGTAACCAAGAAATAAAATACCAGTTTTCATAGATGTAGGTTTAAAAAAGCTTTATTATTTCTTTAATAATGATTTGTTTTATAAAAAACGACTGTCATCTACTATTTTACGCCGTTACTGGTTGAATTTACAAAAATGCTGAGACACAAATTTTTATTTCTTACTGGGAAACCAAATACCAATTTCGGCAACCCTAGCATCAAAATTGCCTTAATAAAGACATATTTTCAAAAAACCTTTCACCCTATACTCTCCCCACTAAGGGTGAAATTTCGAACAATCCCTTACTGAACGGCGCGTACAGTGTACGACCAACACCCTCTCCAAATTTCGTGTTTCTGTCCTTGGTTGTATGGGCTGGGCAGTGATGACTCAGTCAGTCAGGACACTGCTTTTTATACAAGGTGTACAACTTTGCTTCCGCCGTTTGCCGATAGCTGGCGACAATGATAAGTAGCGGTCGAAAGAAACAGATCGCAGACGTCACGCAGTTAGCTTGGACCTCGGTCATCATAACGTCATTCAAACATTAGTCGATTTGTGTCTGCATCATAAAGTTGTTCTTGATTGAAAATGTCAGGTTACGAGCCTAATTCTCGTCATTTGCGGGAGGTGTTACTGTTTTGTTTCAATATGAAGAAAACAGCGGCTGAGTCTCATCGTATGCTTTCAAGTACGTATGGTAAGGACGCTATTACTGAAAGAACGTGTCGTGACGGTTTCAACGCTTCAAGAAGGGTGATGTTAATGTAGTAGATCGGCATAGTGGTGGAAGAGAGAATTTTTTCGAAGATGCAGAATTCGAGACATTGCTGAGTGAAGACTCGCGTCAGACACAAGAAGAATAGGCACGATTAGTGGGAGTGACACAGCAACCCACTTCAAAACGTCTCAAGGCTAAGGTCATGAGTCAGAAAGAAGAAACTTGGGCCCCGTGTGAGCTGAAACCAAGAGACGTTGAACGGCGTTTGTGTGTTTGTGAACAGTTGCTTCAGATGCAAAAACGGAAGGGATTTCTGCGTCGCATTGTGACCAGGGACGAAAAAAAAAGTTTCATTAATATAACTCTAAACGCAAAAACTCTTGGGGATATCTCGGCCATGCTTCCACGTCGATGGCCAGACCGAATATTCATGGCTCCAAGATCATGCTCTGCATTTGGTGGGAACAGCTCGGCGTCGTGTACTATGAAGTGTTAAAACCAAGTGAAACAGTCACACGTGCTCGTCATCGAACGCAATTAATGCGTCTGAGCAGACCATTAAAAGACAAACGGCCGCAATACAGCGAGAGGCACGATAAAGTGATTTTGCAGCACGATAACGCTCGACTCCACGTTGAAAAAGAGGTCAAACCGTACTTGGAAACGTGAAAATGGGAAGTCCTACCTCACCCGCCATATTCTCCAGACATTGTTCCCTCTGACTATCGCCTGTTTAGATCAATGGCGCATGTTCTGACTCGCCAACACTTCTGATCTCATGAAGAAGTCACAAATTGGATCGATTCGTGTATCGCTTCAAAAGATTAACAATTTTTTCGACGCGGGATTCGTACACTGCCCGAAAAATGGGAGAAAGTAGTGGCCAGCGATGGCAAATACTTTGAAAGATACATGTGTTCCATTAAAGCCTCAAATGTTGGGGAAAAACGGCGGAAGCAAAGTTGTACACCTTGTATATACACTCCTGGAAATGGAAAAAAGAACACATTGACACCGGTGTGTCAGACCCACCATACTTGCTCCGGACACTGCGAGAGGGCTGTACAAGCAATGATCACACGCACGGCACAGCGGACACACCTGGAACCGCGGTGTTGGCCGTCGAATGGCGCTAGCTGCGCAGCATTTGTGCACCGCTTTCCGTCAGTGTCAGCCAGTTTGCCGTGGCATACGGAGCTCCATCGCAGTCTTTAACACGTAGCATGCCGCGACAGCGTGGACGTGAACCGTATGTGCAGTTGACGGACTTTGAGCGAGGGCGTATAGTGGGCATGCGGGAGGCCGGGTGGACGTACCGCCGAATTGCTCAACACGTGGGGCGTGAGGTCTCCACAGTACATCGATGTTGTCGCCAGTGGTCGGCGGAAGGTGCACGTGCCCGTCGACCTGGGACCGGACCGCAGCAACGCACGGATGCACGCCAAGACCGTAGGATCCTACGCAGTGCCGTAGGGGACCGCACCGCCACTTCCCAGCAAATTAGGGACACTGTTGCTCCTGGGGTATCGGCGAGGACCATTCGCAACCGTCTCCATGAAGCTGGGCTACGGTCCCGCACACCGTTAGGCCGTCTTCCGCTCACGCCCCAACATCGTGCAGCCCGCCTCCAGTGGTGTCGCGACAGGCGTGAATGGAGGGACGAATGGAGACGTGTCGTCTTCAGCGATGAGAGTCGCTTCTGCCTTGGTGCCAATGATGGTCGTATGCGTGTTTGGCGCCGTGCAGGTGAGCGCCACAATCAGGACTGCATACGACCGAGACTCACAGGGCCAACACCCGGCATCATGGTGTGGGGAGCGATCTCCTACACTGGCCGTACACCACTGGTGATCGTCGAGGGGACACTGAATAGTGCACGGTACATTCAAATCGTCATCGAACCCATCGTTCTACCATTCGTAGACCGGCAAGGGAACTTGCTGTTCCAACAGGACAATGCACGTCCGCATGTATCCCGTGCCACCCAACGTGCTCTAGAAGGTGTAAGTCAACTACCCTGGCCAGCAAGATCTCCGGATCTGTCCCCCATTGAGCATGTTTGGGACTGGATGAAGCGTCGTCTCACGCGGTCTGCACGTCCAGCACGAACGCTGGTCCAACTGAGGCGCCAGGTGGAAATGGCATGGCAAGCCGTTCCACAGGACTACATCCAGCATCTCTACGATCGTCTCCATGGGAGAATAGCAGCCTGCATTGCTGCGAAAGGTGGATATACACTGTACTAGTGCCGACATTGTGCATGCTCTGTTGCCTGTGTCTATGTGCCTGTGGTTCTGTCAGTGTAGCGGTTCTGGCGCTGCAGTCCGGAACCGCGGGACTGCTACGGTCGCAGGTTCGAATCCTGCCTCGGGCATGGGTGTGTGTGATGTCCTTAGGTTAGTTAGGTTTAAGTAGTTCTAAGTTCTAGGGGACTTATGACCTAAGATGTTGAGTCCCATAGTGCTCAGAGCCATTTGAACCATTTTTCTGTCAGTGTGATCATGTGATGTATCTGACCCCAGGAATGTGTCAATAAAGTTTCCCCTTCCTGGGACAATGAATTCACGGTGTTCTTATTTCAATTTCCAGGAGTGTATATACAGGGTGGTCCACTGATCGTGACAGGGCAAATTATCTCACAAAATAAGTGTCAAATGGTTCAAATGGCTCTGAGCACTATGGGACTTAACATCTGTGGTCATCAGTCCCCTAGAACTTAGAACTACTTAAACCTAACTAACCTAAGGACATCACACACATCCATGCCCGAGGCAGGATTCGAACCTGCGACCGTAGCGGTCTCGCGGTTCCAGACTGCAGCGCCTAGAACCGCACGGCCACTTCGGCCGGCAAATAAGTGTCAAACGAAAAAACTACACAGAACGAAACTCGTCTAGCTTGAAGGGGGAAACCAAATAGCGCTATGCTTGGCCCGCTAGATGGCGCTGCCATAGGTCAAACGGATATCAACTGCGTTTTTTTTAAATAGGAACTCGCATTTTTTATTACATATTCCTGTAGTACGTAAAGAAATATGAATGTTTTAGTTGGACCACTTTTTTCGCTTTCTGATAGATGGCGCTATAATAGTCACAAACATATGGCTCACAATTTTAGACGAACAGTTGGTAACAGGTAGGTTTTTTAAATTAAAATACAGAACATAGGTACTTTTGATCATTTTATTTCGGTTGTTCCAATGTGATACATGTACCTTTGTGAACTTATCATTTCTGAGAACGCATGCTGTTACAGCGTGATTACTGTAAATACCGCATTAATGCAATAAATGCTCAGCCTCAATAAATTTGGCAATACGTGTAACGACATTCCTCTCAACAGCGAGTAGTTCGCCTTCCGTAATGTTCGCACATGCATTGACAATGCGCTGACGCATGTTGTCAGGCGTTGTCGGTGGATCGCGATAGCAAATATCCTTCCACTTTCCCTACAGAAAGAAATCAGGGGACGTCAGATCCGGTGAACGTGCGGGCCATGGTATGGTGCTTCGACGACCAATCCACCTGTCATGAAATATGCTATTCAATACCGCTTCAACCGCATGCGAGCTATGTGCCGGACATCATGTTGGAAGTACAACGCCATTCTGTCATGCAGTGAAACATCGTGTAGTAACATCGGTAGAACATTACGTAGGAAATCAGCACACATTGCACCATTTAGATTGCCATCGATAAAATGGGGGCCAATTATACTTCCTCCCATAATGCCGCCCCCCGGTTTATGTTACCGCTGTTGGTGAATGACGCTTCGTCGCTAAATAGAACGCGTGAAAAAAATCTGTCATCGTCCCGCAATTTCTCTTATTCCCAGTGGCAGAACTGTACACGACGTTCAAAGTCGTTGCCATGCAATTCCTGGTGCATAGAAATATGGTACGGGTGCAATCAATGTTGATGTAGCATTCTCAACACCGATGTTTTGAGATTCCCGATTCTCGCGCAATTTGTCTGCTACTGATGTGCGGATTAGCTGTGACAGCAGCTAAAACACCTGCTTGGGCATCATCATTTGTTGCAGGTCGTGTTGACGTTTCCCATGTGGCTGAACACTTCCTGTTTCCTTAAATAACGCAACTATCCGGCGAACGGTCCGGACACTTGGATGATGTCGTCCAGGATACCGAGCAGCATACATAGCACACGCCCGTTGGGCATTTTGATCACAATAGCCATACACCATCACGATATCGACCTTCTCCGCAATTGGAAAACGGTCCATTTTAACACGGGTAATGCGTCACGAAGCAAATACCGTCCGCACTGTCGGAATGTTACGTGATACCACGTACTTAAACGTGGAAGTGCCTGACCATTAGTATGAATATGGGGCCAATATGCTTTTTTGTGGTAACTCACTAATAGGGCACTGTCACTGGTTGCGTTGTTCCTATAAGTCTACATCAGGCCTTCGCATCCGACATGTCCGCAAGTAGAGACAACGGCAGGATTCCGAGCAGCGAGTGGCTACCTCCTGCCCTCCAACTTCACAGGGTGGAACGTACGGCAGGGAGGGGGAAGCCGTCTGAGGATACTTGAGTGTGCGAGTCACTGTAAAAGGGGTTTCCCAGTTTTAAATTAAACAAATAAACTAAAAGTGCGATGCTGCCACGTCATTTCATTATTAAGTAGGACCGTATTTATCACGCATATTATTCAGACATTACACTTTTTCCCTTCGACGACAGCATCCGTGTGCACTGTAGATTGAACATGCAATTCAGTTTACGGCCTGAAAATGAGTTTCTCAAATGCGTGTTTTGTTCCTCGTCGTTGAAAGCAGTTGTTCCCGTACTTCAGTGGAATGCGACACTCATATTACGACGAAATCGATCCTGAGGGAAATTCTTGTAGAAATATAGAATGTTTCCCTTGCTACTGAGTTTTTCATTGTTCTTCCCGTCGCACTACAGGTCAGTTACTTCAAGCTGCAGCTCAAAGCGAATGTCATCAAAGTTCACTGAATATAGAGAGGAAAACAGTTTAAAATCGTTCTGCAGAGCTGTCACATTGTTAAATAAAAACTGGAAACCTTCCTTAGATTGCGTAGAATAGGTAGATAGCTTAAAAATTTGTTAACAACATAGACCTTCGATGAAGACGATTGTGGAAAGTAAAGTGAATTTCCTTCGTCCAGCTAATTCTTCTCAAAGTGACAATTTGATTTTGAATGCTTGCTTACTGCCAATTAAATGCGTTATTAACACATCTTTACCCTGAAATGTTAAGACGCTCCTATGGGTGATTTTATAGGTAAGTGAAGCGCGGTCATTTTTTCATGGAGACTGTTTCAGTTCAGGAGCACACATATTTTTCATTTTCATAAGCCGATGTGTCTCATAAAGAAAATCATTTAACAACTATCTCCTTATTGTAATAAGGCAGACTTGTTTGCTAGCTGTCGATATCTTTAAAAAAGTACTCTAACTGTCACTGTCCAATTGGTCCATGACCATCTCCTATATTATTAATTTACGAACTACAGTCATCACATTTTCGAAAGTGACGTTTTTTGAACATAAACTCTCTGTTGTGTACATAGTTCCGCGTAGTCAGCGCATACAGAACTTTCCCACTAGAGCGCGCCCCACTAAGCACAACGGCGCAGGCGCAGCGCTCGTCCGTCTCCGCTCTACGAGATGGCGCTGTCTTAGAGACGGACCAAATTCTGCTTCCGCCGATCCGCGTATTAATATGTAATGCAGCCAATGAGATTGCTGCTAACGTAGAACATTTTCGCCTCGCGGATCACACTCGCGCAGTGATACCTGAACGAGCGAGGTATTATAACGAGTGTACAGACCTCCGATTAGTCAGTCTGCATTAGTCTGCAACAGTCTATAGTCAAGTTTCAGTCTGCGCCTAATAAGATTATCATATTCCTGTACATAGCCATGAAGATAAATGAATAGACACTTTATCAAGTATCAGAGATTGCATGGGGGCTTAATTAAAATAGAATGCAAATAATTTTAATTTTTTGTTTCAGTAACTGTCTGTTCGGTTACGAAGTCTCGTAACGGTTGGCCCTGACTAGTATTATTACGCAATCTGACTGCTAGAACAACAACAAAGAATGAAATGGAAATTTTCATTAACACAATTAATTAATTAAGTCCCCAGCAACTATAAAACCTACGAAATCAAAGCACAAGTATAACTGTTCTGTGTATGGAAGTATGACTCCACGTACGCATCTGGCACGGTTCTTCTTCAACAACACAAGAAATTTTAAATATCATTTATACTGAATTAATTAAAGAAAATAAAAATACCATAATTACTCAAGAGAACCAGAATTACTGCTTTGTGGTTTGACAAAGTGTGTGTGTAGACAATCTTCCTTCTACTTGAGTGTTCTAGTCTGCCATCTTCATCCTCCTTGTTCCATATGGACCAACAAAAAAAAAAAATGCTCCTCACTTACTTTACCTCTTATCCACCAAAACTCCAATAATCATCAGCATAATCTCAATACTTCACTAATACCTCTTCAATACGTCGATACATATAAACCTTATCATCAATATCATTTACCTTACCTCTTGTCCACGAAAACTCCAATAATCATCACTTAATCTTAATACTTCAATAATACCTCTTCACTACGTCGATATATATAAACCTCAGCACCAATATCATTTTACTTCCATAACAACTCTTTCCTCTAGTCGGTCTCCTCGAACAAGTACAGACAAAATTCTAGTGCAAACTTCAATTCATCATCTCATACAATCCGAAGACACAATGTCAACACACAACCTCTCGTGTAATCCATCTGATCCAAATCTGCTACTCATTATAAATTATAAGATACATTTTGGTTCCTTGTCCATCATTAAATAAAAGAAATGCATACATGACCTCTAACAGACTTAGTTCGAATAACTCTCAGTAATTAAGTACGATTACGGAGTGTGAATGATCATAATATTTCACAGTGTGTACACCACTTCAAGAAACATAGCAGAAGCAAACATGTGGAGTATTTTTTGTGTCAAGTGTCACTTCCTATTTCAATTGCTCACGAAAAATGCAGTGTAATAACTGTCAATGGTCTAAACCTAGTTTTGGTATGTCATGTCGTTAGCTTCCTTCCTATTAGCATAAATTTATACAGCTTCCATAAAACCTCAGCTCATGTGACTTCTATGAAGTTTCTTGTACTCATGTCGTTCGTCGAATTATAGCAGTTCATTTTCTTATCTTAAAAATATAAGGCACTGAGCATAAGCAAAACATGCAATAGCGAGTAAATATACCAGTAGAGAACTGAATGTCAACAAGTGGATGCAGCACAATTCCTACAACGAGGCTCTGCCAAGCGAACAATCTATAACACAGCTCTACAAAATAAAATTTTTTTTTCGTTGCCAGGGAAGTTTGAACGAAAATGGGATATTGTTATGATACTCATTCCGAGTATATTTGTACTTTTTCCAAATTGGCTCTGGTTTTTGAGATATTGGTTATTTGTGGAAATGAGAGTTTCATGTGGATAATACCGACTGCAGGGTCCATATATGGTGTAATGTATTTGCTACCTGTTTTTTAATTAGTGATATTGTACTATCTTTATTAAACAATTGTGCTCAGGGAGTGCATCTGTGTGGTTGAGGATTACATCATGCAAACATCACACTGTCAGCATGTGTTCAGTCCTGTTGTGCGGTGCGTGTGTTGAAGATATTGAGGGTTGTGCAGATTTGAATTCGGCGGTACTCGACATTCATTTGTTGGCCGAGGTAATCCCCGCAACAGCCGATAGGTAGCGTTCAGAGTAAACAAGAAAAATGGCGATGGTCGAAAGTCACACACATGTGCAGTGCAGCTTCAAGGAGATAGAACCTTTTCATCGTGACGTAGCAAATAAGAGGTGAGTATTCATTTCACACAAAACAATTAATGATGTTTGTTGGATGTGATTGACATGCAAATACAAGAAAGTTCTGCATAATATGTAGTATTTGTGCAATTTTGTTTTAGGAAAACATGAGTTCTTCACGCCGTCTTTGCGTGAACCATCCAGATGAGTTCTGCTACATTTGTGGTGAATACGTTCTTCAAAAGAACAGGAAGAATATCACTCCTTTTGTGAAGGAAGCGTATCTGGCATATTTCGGAATTAAACTTGGAGATCAAGACAAGGCGTGGGCATCCCATAAAGTTTGTAAATGCTGTGTGGAGTGCTTACGGCAGTGGACAAAACGAAAAAGTAAAAGCTTAAACTTCGGAGTGCCTATGGTATGGCGAGAGCAGAAGAACCATACAGATGATTGCTATTTTTGCATTGTTAATGTGAAAGGTTTTAATAGGTTCAAAAAACGAAAGTGGGAATATCCCGATTTGGAGTCAGCAAGAAGACCGGTGGTGCACAGCAACGATGTTCCTGTACCAACCTTCACAACATTACCCACGCTAACGTCATCAGATGACGATGTGCACGGCGAGGAATGTACAAGTAGTGGTTCGGAATACGAAGGACGTGAGACACAACCCCAGCAGTTCGACCAGAAGGAGCTCAGTGACTTGATACGAGAACTCAATCTTTCAAAGCAAGCATCAGAACTCTTAGCATCCAGGCTTAAGGAAAAGAACTGTCTTCATCCAAGTGTTAAAATAACAGCTTACCGGACGAGAGAAGAAAACCTTCTTCCATACTTCAACCAAGAAGAGGTTATAGTGTATTGCAGCAATATACCTGGACTTTTACTTGAATTGGGGCTGCCGGAATATAGACCAGAGAACTGGCGTCTCTTCATAGACAGTTCCACTAGAAGTTTAAAATGTGTTCTCCTACACAATGGCAATCGTTACGCATCTATTCCAATTGCCCACTCAACAAAACTTTGTGAAGCATATGCTAACATCAAGATGGTTCTGCAGAAAATTCAGTATATGCAGCACCAGTGGTTGATTTGTGTTGATTTGAAAATGGTGAACTTCTTGCTTGGACAACAAAGTGGATACACAAAGCACCCATGTTTTATCTGCATGTGGGATAGTAGGGCAAAGCACGAACATTGGAAGCAGAAAACATGGCCTCCAAGGGAACATATGGCTGTTGGTGAAGCAAACATCATTAATGAACCTCTGGTTAGTAGGGACAAGATTGTTCTTCCACCATTACATATTAAGTTAGGACTAATGAAGCAATTCACCAAAGCTTTAGACAGAAATAGTAATTGCTTCACATACATCTGCAATACGTTCCCTGGACTCAGTAGTGAAAAACTTAAGGCAGGAATATTTGATGGTCCTCAAATTCGCAGGCTCATCAACGATACCAACTTTACAAGTGTCATGACTGTCACTGAAGCATCGGCCTGGAACAGTTTTGTCGCTGTTGTAAAATGTTTTTTGGGCAATCATAAAGCTCCCAATTACGAGGAACTGGTCAAAAACATGCTCACTAACTTTCAAAACTTAGGAGCTAACATGAGCATAAAATTGCACTTCCTTCACAGCCACTTGGATCGATTTCCTCGTAATCTAGGTGATTTCAGTGAGGAACAAGGAGAGCGGTTCCATCAAGATATGAAAGGAATAGAGGAAAGATATAAAGGAAGATGGGACAGGCATATGATGGCAGATTATTGCTGGAATCTGCAACGTGACTGTTCTGAAGAGACCTATAAAAGGAAAGCGTGCAGGAAGCAGTTCGTCATGGACGGAAAATGATATACTTATAGAGAAACTTTTCAAGTATGTTTTATACGTGGACAAATGCCTATCAGGTTTTCATAGAAGCTATTTATAAAGATTATTTTCTTTTTTCATTGTAGTTTGTAGCGCTCGAGTTCAGTATTAGCAATTTTTTCTAATTTTTTGAATAAATCATGCATTATCTCAAAAACTAGAGCCAAACTGCATAAATGGTTGCTATATTCGTCCTCAGCACCACTAACCCATCCTAAAGCCACTCAAATATCCTTGGCAAGAAAATGAGTGTTGACCAGTGTAATTAATACCACAGTGTAACCTAAACTCTATATTTGTACACAGTATATCAGCATTTCTATATACTAAATTGAAGAGTAGTTATGACAACAAAACAGAAATGTGTAAATATGCAATCCATACGCACAGCAGCAAACATATATCTTACATAATAAACAAGTCATTAGCATCATATCAGCATAAGCAAATAAATGTTTATATGTGATCTTAATAAGTAAACATGAAGGCGCAAGCAGAGAAATCACAAAGTGTAACCTACATACATAACCATATCAGCACAATTAATCAGGTGACAATTACAATTTAAATAAATAAGCACAGCAGGCACATAATTAAAAAATATGACATCAGTGAAAAAGCAGTGCAGCCAAGCAATGCATAATATATACAAATAACAACGCTGTTCATTAGTCAATCATTGTCAAAATCAGTTAATGTGCGCAAGCACGTCGCTTCACTAGTAAATTCATAGAACATGAGATTTAGCACAAAGTATGAATCACGTAATCGCGAGCAGCAAATTACGTCTAAAGTACGTACCTAAGTGGAAATATGTTACCTGAAAAATAAACTCAATTAATCGTTACCTTTTTGGTTTTTTACTTCCTTTTTTTTTTTTTGAAATTACATTCTTCCTGAAATTTTCTCCATAGCAAGTCCTCTTAACGTCGGACACACATAGAATTTACCTGAAGGTCTTAAATATTTTATACAACCGTATCCTGAAAAATACTGAACGTTAATAACATAATTTATGAAGTCCTTATAGCTTTATACAGAATTTAGTCGGAGAAATTAGACTGTGTATTTGTTTATGTCTGTCAGTGCATTCGCACTGAGCGCTCGATCAGCTGTAGGCGCGTGACGTAGGAAGTGATTGTTTGCGGTCAACGACTGCCTCGTGCGCCGCGCAGACTTCACTGTTGCTTTGAGTATCTGCCGCCCCCGGAACACGGCGCGGTATCCTTGTACTCTCCGCATGTTTACATGTAGCTGTTAGTTTCTCTAAAGTATGTCATTCCACAAAAATTTTTACGTTCGATATATGATGTATTCCCTTAGAGCGCCGAGATTTAAGAGTTTCTACTTCAACAGTGTTATCATGAATAATTTTGCGAACTCTATATGGACCGTTATAAAGCAGAAAAAATTTGCGACACAAGCCTTTTCCTTTGTGAGACAAATGGTGAGACTTAATTAATACCTTTTGACCAACTGACAAGATTTTTAAACGACCAGGACGTTTCGCTGATTTCTCTCTTCTAGCAGCCGCAGATGCAATATTTCGTAGAGCCAGGTTGACAACTTCAGAATGCCGCAGTTTCCGTGAAGGCGGAAAAGGAACGATTTCAGAAATGCGATTTGTCGGTGCTTTGTTTTTTAATATCAATAGAGGCGGTAAAGAAGTTGAGTCATTAGGAAGTTCATTCAGAATGTTTTGAAAAATATGAAGATACTGATCCCAAGTTCTGTGATTCTGATGACAATAAAGACGGCACAATTTATTGATTTCCTTCATCCATCTCTCTGAAGCATTAGATTGAGGGTGAAAAAGTGAAATAAAAATTGGTTTAATCTTACGACGCCGTAGAGTACGAAGCCAAATTTTAGAGCGAAACTGTGATCCATTATCTGATATAACCTTATCAACATGACCAACTTCTTTAAGAAAATGTTTGATGAAAGCATTAGATACTGAACGAGCTGTTTCTTTGCGTAAAGGTGTAAAACACACATATTTTGATGTCAATTCCACTGCTACAAAAATGTACGCAAGATCGAACCACTGGACCGAACAAATCAACTGCAGCCATCTCCTTTAATTTCGCTGGAATGATAGGAAACAACGGTGCTCTGTGAGAAATTGTTGGCGGCTTAGCCTTTTGACATAATTTGCATTTGGCAAGAACAGATCGAATACGTTTTTCCATATTACTGAAGTAGCAATTTTCTCGTAATTTATGAAAGCATTTTCTGGGACCAAAGTGCGCATAACTAAAATGTGTGTACCAAATCAATTTATTGACCCACTCATCAGGAATACAAACTAACCAAACACAGTTGTCGACCGATTTTCGTTTGAAGAGAATATCATTGCGAACTAAATAATACTGTCTGATCGCTACGCTTTCCTTTCTCCTCCACTTCTCCTTAATGTCCTTCCAGATTGGATCCTTATTTTGCTCCTTAGCGATGTCCTGGAGCGAAGATGAAATAAAGTTCTCAAACGCAACACCTTGAATGTACATCAAACAATAATGGTTTTCTTTGCAGTCCTCTTCAGCACTTTGTTTCAAACCAATAGGTGCACGTGATAAAGCATCAGCAACAATATTTGAAGATCCCTGTATGTAAACAATACTAAAATCAAATTCCTGTAGATACAGCGCCCATCGTGACAATCTGCCATGAGTTAATTTTGTCGACATAAGAAATTCCAAAGCTCGATGATCAGTGTAAACCTTAGTATGTCTACCAAACAAAAATGTGCGAAATTTTGTGAAAGCCCAAACAACAGCCAAAGCTTCAAGTTCCGTAATCGAATAATTCTTTTCGGATTTAGAGAGAACACGACTTCCAAATGCAATAGTCTTCTGTACTACAACGCCGTTTTCTTCTATCTCTTGAAATAAATGTGCACCTAGGCCTTTGTATGATGAGTCCGTCGCCAAACAAAAATCTTTAGATAAATCCGGATGTGAAAGAAGTGGAGCAGCAACTAGAGCATCACGAAGTTGTTCAAATTCTGACTGAGCTTCCTCATCCCAACACCAATTAGATTTCTTTCCAGATAGTTCACATAAACGAGGTGTGGCCAAATCGTCCAATCTAACAAAGCGTCGAAGAAAATTACAGACACCAAGGAAACTACGAACATCACGTTTTGTGGTAGGAACAGCATAATTACGAATAGCGTCTAATTTTTCTGGATCAGGAAGAATACCTTCTGTAGAAATAATGTGACCGAGAAATTTCACCTGTGAACGACCAAATTCAGATTTTTCCAAGTTCACTGTAATGCCAACTCTTGCAAAAATACGTAATAATGAATCCAAAATTTTGTTGTGCTCACTCCAAGAATGTTTAGCAATAAGAATATCGTCAACATATGAAGTAATATTGTCACGAAGATAAACAGATAAAATTTCATTTAAGCTACGAATGAATGCTGCAGAAGATACAGTAAGTCCAAACGGCAATTTCCGAAACTGGTAACAGTTACCAAAGGCTAAAAAGGCAGTATATTTTCTACAATCAGGGTGGAGTTCTATTTGCCAAAAACTTGCGCGCATATCAATCGTGGATAAAACTTTAATTCCATGGAAATTTTGAAGAAGTTCATCTAAATTTTGTGGACGGTCAGTTTCAGGAATAATGATATTATTTATCTGTCTGGAATCCAGAACCAAACGAATTGACCCATCCTTTTTAAGAACAACGTGTAATGGGCTAGTATAAGGACTGACTGCTGGCTCAATAATGCCCTGATCTAACATGTATTGAAGTTCATTCTTAACCTTGTCTCTGTAAGCCAAAGGAATAGCGTACGTTTTCCCGCGAAATGGTGTGTGTTCTTTTACTTTAAATAAATATTGTAAGCCTTGTATAGTTCCTGTGTGATGACTAAACACTGTAGCATGTGAAGTCAAAATATGGTGCAGCTCCTCTCTTGCAACGTCATCTGGCACTTCAGCTTTCTTAACCTTTTCATTAATTAATTCTTCGCTATTAATTATATCATCCATCGCTTCTCTGTATCTATTGTCATTGTCATGAATAAACACTCTGTCGTCATAATGCTCAACGACAACATCAGAAGTAAGAAACCTTAAACATTTTGTATCTGATTCAGATCTTGCTAAACACTCGAAAAATTTCAAACATTTCGGCATTCCGGCAACAGTCAAATTCACACTTCCTTCTTTAAAGTTCAAAATTGCCTTATGTGTGTTAAGAAACTCCATACCTAATATAATCTGTGTACTGAGTAATGGAACAATAATAAAATTAGCAGACAATTCGTATCCTTGACAAATGATATTTAGGTTGGTCTGTTGTTTAACTTCCACACCTTTTCCAGAAATCGCTCCTCGAATTGTAGTTTTAGAAATAGGTAACACAGGACAGGCAATAGTTCTTTCACATATACGAAAAACTGATTCACTAATGACGTTCAACGGGCTCCCAGAATCTAAAACTGCAGTGAACTTATTCTTACCCACACATACTTCAATAACAGGATGTAAAAATGCGTCTACATTATTTTCCTTTTCGCCTAGCAAAATGTCTCTCATATCTTCCAGGCGTACGTAGTGTAAAGTTGTAGTGTCATTACTTTCTGAACCGTCTATATTGCTGCCAGAAGCCGAAGCTGCTAGTCATTGTCGATTGTTTGCGTCACGTCTTTGATTATTCCCGACATTTCGCGGATCAATTTCTACTATTTCCACTTGTCTCTCTGAATTTCTGTCACGCGGAGGATGCCAATTAGGTCCTTCCTGTCTGTTAGATGCAAATTCTTGGTTGTGTCTGTTATTAAAATTTCTGTTTTCCTCTCTGTCTGCATAACTACTTCTTGTATAATTTCGACTGTCACTTCTGAAATTATTGTTAGACCTACTACCCTGGTTATTTCTGTAGTAAGAGTTTCTATTATTGTATGAATAATTTCTGTCTTGATGATACCGATTACTGTTTCCGTATGATTGATCATTCCGGTAAGAATTACCGTTATTATAATTGTCTGTGTAATTTCTGTTAGAACGTCTGTTATTGTCATAGGGCTGGTATCTATTGTCCTGTCTGTTACGTCTGTCATTCTCAAAATTACCCATATAACGCCCGTTCCGATCACTATCCCTTTTCTCTGAAAATCTATCGTAATTACTGTTACTGAAAAAGTTACAAGAAGTCCCGTCGTCGTTGTCATACTCAAGTTCTTGTAACAAAGTCTTAAAAGTCTCAATGTCGTCTTTACATCTTCCAGCTAAAGCAATTTGTCTTATGGATTGTGGCAGCTTAGTTAAACAAATGCGAATTAATTCAGTCGGGCTATAAGGGTTGGACAGGAACTGATTCTTTCGAATCATGTCTTCAAAATATTCCGCTGGCGTGCGGAACTCAGACTGTTTGAAATTACGCTGCATAATAAGACTGTGTTTGACTCTGTCTTGCGTGCTTTCGGACCAATATGCCGATAGAAATGCATGATAAAAATCATTCAGATTATTACAATCTCTAATGAGTGCGCGCATCCGCGTCGCCGGTTCGTTTTCTAAATATCCACACATAAATTCCAGTTTGTGACTTAGTGGCCAATTTGGTGGGAGTGCGTACATAAATTGATCTAACCATGCACATGGATGGATGTCATTCTTAGAATTGCGGAAGATTTTAAATTTCCGAACAGTCAAAAAGTGTTTATAGTCAAAGTTTTCGCCTCGTGGCGACAAAGACCTACCGCGTCTGTCCCAGTTTGAATGTCGATTATTGTCAAGTTCGCGCGCCTGGCGCTCTCTTGTTGCGTCCCGTAAATGAAACAAATTATCTTTTTCAAACCCCTCTGGTATCTGTGATTCTAAATTTCTTTTGCCGTCTTTTCCTACGATTTCGCATTCAATTTGTTTGACTTGCTTTTTTAATGCCTCAAATTCCCTTTTAACGCGTTCATTAAATTTTCCCTGATTGTCAACATGTTTATTTATGTTCTGGTACTCTTCGGTCTCTGCAAATGGTAATGGAGCTGTATCATCCGAATCTCTGTCCCCATGTAAACTAAGATTTGTCAATTTATCTGAAATCTCCTCAACTCTTTCCGTTAAGTCACCTATTTTTTCTTTCTGTTTACTTAAGTCTTCCGTAAGTGTCGCGACTCGGGTTTCAGTATTGACACATTTGGTAATTAACTGTCCATATTGTTGTGTTAGGTTATTTAATCTGTCATTTGGTACGGATTCCTCGATTCTCTCAAATATTTCTTCCTTATCGTGTGCACGTTGTAAATTTAACTCTGAAAATTTTTGTACTATCACGCGATCTCTTTCCTCCTGTTCTCTATCCTGTTCCCTTTGTCTAATCTCTGCTGCAATTAATCTATTATTGTGAGCATTCAAAATCGGTTGTACTTCTTCTCTGACTTCTTTCTTTAATTCATCTTTCATATTTTTGAAACATGTCCCTATTCGTGAATCTAACCGTGTTTCCATTGTTCCCATCTCAGTTTTAATTGTTCCTATTTCTGTTTTAAATTCAGATCGAAACTGCTCCATTGTTCCCATACCAGTTGTAATTATTCCTATTTGTGATCCCTGTGAGTCTAACCGTGTTGCTAAAGTTCCTATCTCTGTTTTAATTGTTTCCATTCGTGCTCCCAAATTTAATATAGCACTCATCAACTGCTCCGTAGTAGCCGGTTCGAAATTCTTTTCGCCCCCAACATTTCCCGCGAAACCAACTTCTTTCGTCATGGCTGTAAAGCTATCTGTGTTCGATACTATTTCAGAATCTTCTGTCGTTAATCTCGGATTCTGTGAATTTTCTGATTGAGAAAAATTTTGAAATGGTTCCGGACTATTTTCCCGACTTATTACATTGTTTTCCACTTCATTATCCATCATACTGTTTTCCTCTGTTGGCGAGTTCGCCATGTTAACAATTTCGTCATTCTCACTATCCATCATTTTCGCCTTTTTCATTGATCGCGTAATCATTTACAAAACATACAAAACTCGTCACTGTACGGAAATTATACACAATGACTCTTTATCTCCAACAATACCATTCACTCGAAATGTTTCCCTCAAACACGATTAACGAACAATTGAAATAATTGCACTAAATCGTCAAACGCGTATACAAGACAACAAATCAAATTCGGAGAAAAAAATACCATTAGAAGAATGACAATTACCAAATCTACACATGCAAAATAGACTACAATTACTAAACTACAAATTACTACAACAATACTACTGTCTACTATTTTTACAATCAGAAGAATTCCAAGGGACGATCCGAAGCAGCGGTCGCCACGTGCATGGGGGCTTAATTAAAATAGAATGCAAATAATTTTAATTTTTTTGTTTCAGTAACTGTCTGTTCGGTTACGAAGTCTCGTAACGGTTGGCCCTGACTAGTATTATTACGCAATCTGACTGCTAGAACAACAACAAAGAATGAAATGGAAATTTTCATTAACACAATTAATTAATTAAGTCCCCAGCAACTATAAAACCTACGAAATCAAAGCACAAGTATAACTGTTCTGTGTGTGGAAGTATGACTCAACGTACGCATCTGGCACGGTTCTTCTTCAACAACACAAGAAATTTTAAATATCATTTATACTGAATTAATTAAAGAAAATAAAAATACCATAATTACTCAAGAGAACCAGAACTACACTCTAATCCAAGAACACAAGCCAGATGCTTTGTTGACTGAACCTGTAATGACGCATTATTTAAAACATGGAAATAATGAAAAATAAATCAAGTTTCGTTACCTTCATATATTGACCAAAATCACTCTAATCATTACAATATATCTCCACACCGACTCGCGATTACCACATCTCAACAAGAACTTTTCAGTATCACATCTCAGCAAGCACTCCCTACTAGCACATCTGAACACGAACTGACTACTACGAGTCCTGGACAAGCACTGCCACTACGACATCTCAATAATCACTGCCAGTGGAGGCGGCGGAACAATGCTCTCTAGCGATCTCTGGCGCTGTGGCTCAGTGTAGCCACCTTTCAAGATATGTGAGAATAAGATTAACGTACCAAGACCAAAGGAACTTCAGATTGTCAATTGTAAATAGCATCCAGAATCAAGTTAAGTAAGGTTTATGATTGTTATTAATTTAATAAATGTATGTGAAAATTAATCAAGTTCTGTTTAAAGTTGGTCACCGTCAATCTGCTACTCTAAGCGTGCAAGTGGCATTTCTATCGTCTGACCTAACGGCAGAAGATAAACATGCCACGATAAGACCACGAGACATATTGCTGACACTCGCCTACTTCGTTAGAGCGACAAGTCAAATAATCTGATGGTGTGTGTACCGAAGGTCTTACAGTACACACACCACATTCTCCTGGTCAGTCACGCAGACACCACCTCGGATTTCTCTAAGAAGTTTCATTTCATTTTCTCATTCAGCTGCGGTATGAGCGCCGGCTGGAGTGGCCGTGCGGTTCTAGGCGCTACAGTCTGGAGCCGAGCGGCCGCTGCGGTCGCAGGTTCGAATCCTGCCTCGGGCATGGATGTGTGTGATGTCCTTAGGTTAGTTAGGTTTAATTAGTTCTAAGTTCTAGGCGACTGAGGACCTCAGAAGTTAAGTCGCATAGTGCTCAGAGCCATTTTTGCGCTATGACTCATGATTTATTTACAACACGGCTGGCGGTCCTTCTCTAGACTCAGAAACTAAAATTCCATCATAAACTTGTATTTCCTATACTTTCTTCAACGACAGTGTGTATTACGTCACGAACAGGGTACGTTGCACGCTGCAAACGTCTAGCAGGTGGTCATAATGATACGCGACGCTGCTGCGAACGTCATAGTCGTAATTATATTTGCTTGACGTACCGTCGGTCATACATTGTACGTTGTGCAACAGTCGGGCGAGTTCCTTGTGGACTGGCGGAAGGCAGACAGCGTCACAGGAGCCGCCGCCCGGAGTGTGGCCGCGCGCTACGGCTGGGCGCGCGTGTTAGCTTAATAAACCGGAACGGCGAGAGTTGCGGCCTCCAGACGCCGGAGCATTTATCACCGCCGCCTGCCTCATTTTCTCATTAAGTAAACGCGCTTAGCGAGCGCCCGCTACAACGCCGTGCGCCGCTCAGCCCGCAGGCAGACACACGCGTGCTGCACGCGTGCCGAGGAGCTGATAATGGATCGTCGTGTCGAGCAGCGCAGCACCTGGCTGCTCGCGCCGTGTACCACCAGGTAGCGGGCGCGCACCTCCGGCTTCCGCCTAGCGGAACGCCGACGCTGCCAGCGTAGAGCCTCAGGCAATCAGGGAGCACAACGGGGCGCGAGAGACGCTTCTCCAGCCTGGCTGCTTTACTTCGGAAAATTTCTCCTCCGAGTCAGTTGCAAAATACATTTTCGTTTCGATAAGAAAGAATGTTGTAAGCAATACTTGTTTTGAAAATCAAACTGCCTTTTCCTGCTGCTAGTTATTTTATTTATCCCATACGCGTTTCACCTTCCCCTTTTCTAAGGCATCATCAGTGGGATGATTTGCTGATCTGCATTTCCTCACATTTGGTCTGGAGGTTTCACTACCACTTTTATCACTGTTCTACATTCACATCTTTGTGTTTTCGCCATCCACACACTGTTCACCATGTTTCTCACTCTTTTTTGTGGTGGACTATCGTTCTTCTCTCACTCGTGTAAGATGGCAAGAACTATGCCTCTTACATGAAGTCATTAAAGATCACTCACGTTGAGCGAACAGTAGGGCTGAACAAAAATGACTGACAAGGCACATTGCATCTTGTAGAGGGTATAGTATGGACGTATTGGAATAATTACTGTCGGGTGATGGTTTGAAAGTAATTCACACGGCATGAAAACTTTGTGGAAACGCGTCGATTTACTGGAGGCTAGTTTATCCCAGGGAAGTATTCGAGTAGACTGTGGCCAGGTAGCGGCGGGCGGCTGGGGAGCGGCGAAGGAAAGCGACAATAGGCAGCTTAGGGCGGCTCAAGCTCTGAGGAAGCGGTAACAGGGCGCGGCCTCCAGCTGCCTTAGGATGAGTGACAGTGAGCGGGTGGTTGCCCCCATGCTGGTGTATTGGGAAGCAGACGGAGAACTTGTACGCCTGTTGATAAATGTCCGTCGTCCCGTTTTCAGTGAAACATGCAAGAAAGCCGTGCAAAGCTATGGTGGAGCGGTCAACAGAGGACAAAATATGCTTGTTCGTGACTATAGCAACTTCACGCTAATTCACGGTCCGCAGAATCTGAAGTAAATCAGGTGAAGAGCGACAGAATGAAATACGCCGGCCTCCGATGGGAACGTAGGACTGAGGAACCTGAAGTACTCTCCTGGGAGTCAGAATTCCGGAAAAATTGGTGGTTTGTGCAGATGCTAACCTTGATGGGTGGCCTGGGAGGAGCTAAATAGAAGAAGTTGAGAGGAAGGGAAATTTTATGGGAATTTGTTCACTTCCCAGAGCATGCATTGGTCGGCGCTGGGAAGCGACGCATAATTAACGCTAGTTGCGCTGCAATTGGCGTAAGTGATTTTGCTGGAGGGGAAACCGAGGCGAAGAGCGGACTGGGAGAGGTCCCCGTAGATGTCTTCCGTTCCCAGCTTGCCTAGAGTGCGGACGTGGCGTTCTTTACTCAGCTTGCCTGAGAGAGAGTGAGCATCTCTGCAGTTTAGGACTTAGCAAACGGAACGATTGAGCTTGGAGATAGAAAGTTTTCGTTCAGCTAGAAGTGAATAGACGAGCGCAGCCTAACAGCACCACGAGGTTGGCCGACGTCTGCATAACGATGACGCCACGCCATGCTGAATTCGATGATGTTGCGCCCGCTCCGGCCACTGATTAATTTGATGGATCACGTCGGCAAAGATTCCACGAGGGTTTCATGGGCCGTGTATTGTAGAATTCTTCTCGCATTTCGCATTATGCCTGGGTCAGTCGATAGGAATTACTTTTGATTTATCGCGCTTTACTCCAGGCAAACGCAATTTATTATCACTGCCTGTTAGGAGAGTCATGTAATGTGATGATTGAAGGTCGTGAGTTAAAATAAACCTGTGCTTATCGACTGCATCTATTTTCAATCAAGTAGTTGAAATCCCAAGTCACTTTCTTAATTAATTTTGTGTTCAACATTTGCATCTGGTGTTCAATAGCTGAATATAACATCAATGTGCACCCCTTTTTAATTAAAAGGGATCAATTCTGAACCAATTAATGTCAACACTGCCACTGAAGTTCAATCAGGAGTCACAGGGCCTTATTACTTTCTTTGCGTTATCCGACATTGTGGCAGTTTTGCACTCTCTGTTGATCTGTTAGTCAATTACCTGGGGTGAACACACGCCAAAACCAGATAAGTGACGGGTGGGGTTTACACTTGATACAACTATTTCGTCGTATACATCTTTTCACAGCGTAAATATTGCGACTCCATTACGTGTTTCGCAATATTTACGCTGTGAAAAGAAGTGTACGATGAAACAGTTGTATCGAGTGACAGAAGAACGATAGACCACCACAAAAAAGAATGAGAAACATGGTGAACAGTGCGTGGATGGCGAAAACACAAAGCTGTGAATGTAGAACAGTGATAAAAGTGGTAGTGCAACCTCCAGACCAGATGTGAGGAAACGCAGATCAGCAAATCATCCCACTGATGATGCCTTAGAACAGGAGAAGGCGAAACGCGTATGGGATAAATAAAATAACTAGCAGCAGGAAAAGGCAGTTTGATTTGCAAAACGGGTATTTATATGCTTGCTGCGGAGGATAGCCACACAACCAAACTTGTTTGAAGCAATAATTATCCAATTTGGTTTCCCCGAGGCTCTTTTAATAAATAATGCCGCCAATATTGTTCTAGAGATGTTAACACCTAACAGCGGCACCTCACATACTTCCGAAACGAAACAAAATGTGAAAAATGAAATTGCCCTGGGATGCTCCTATTTCATGGACTCGTATAATGTGGAAGAATGCACAACCATAAATGTAAACAAATATAACTTTCAACACGAAATTAGGTTTTTTAAAAAATGGCGCATGTATAGTTTTTATACGAAAATGAAGACTAGAGCTTCAGTTGGTGGCGGCACACTTGTTTTCACTGTTCTCAGCGTCATACCTTTTGCAATACGTGAACTTTAAAGGATGGCAACCGCGCCACAGTTCCTGCCGTAATGCGCAGAGCAAGGGGTGCCTGCAGAAGGCTTGAGGACAGTGCGAACCACCCGCATTACGGCATTTACTGCATTACGACAGCAACTGTGGCACCGTTTCCATTATTTAAAGTCCACGTTTTCTATGAGGTACGAGGCTTAGAGCAGTGAAACCGAGTCTGCCATTGCCGGCCGGGGTGGCCAAGCGGTTCTAGGCGCTACAGTCTGGAACCACGCGACCGCTACGGTCGCAGGTTCGAATCCTGCCTCGGGCATGGATGTGTGTGATGTCCCTAGGTTAGTAAGGTTTAAGTAATTGTAAGTTCTAGGGGACTGATGACCTCAGAAGTTAAGTCCCATAGTGCTCAGAGCCATCATGCGAGTCTGCCATTACTAATTACACCTCTAATTTTCATTTCGGGAGACGGTATCCCCATAATATTATATGTTGACTATACTACTGTAAGTAGGCTGTTTAGGTTTTTATATTGGTAACGCCACATAGT
The DNA here is from genome assembly GCF_023898315.1 of Schistocerca nitens. Classification (NCBI taxonomy): domain Eukaryota; kingdom Metazoa; phylum Arthropoda; class Insecta; order Orthoptera; family Acrididae; genus Schistocerca; species Schistocerca nitens. The sequence continues at coordinate 542,681,476 of NC_064619.1, read as the reverse complement.
GCTCTGTATGGAAATCACTGGCTGTGCTGTGTGCAGTCTGTGGCTGGTTGGCATTGATGGAATTTGCTATTGTAGTGTTGGGCAGTTGGCTGTTAACAGCGCATAGCGTTGCGCAGTTGGAGGTGAGCCGCCAGCAGTGGTGGATGTGGGGAGAGAGATGGCGGAGTTTTGAGAGCGGATGATCTGGACGTGTGTTCATCAGAGACAGTAAATTTATAAGAATGGATGTCATGAACTGATATACGATGTGCATTCAAGTTCTAAGGCCTCCGATTTTTTTTCTCCGGACTGGAAAGAGATAGAAACATGTGCATTGTTTTAAAATTAGGCCGCGTTCATTGTCAATATGTCCCAGAGATGGCAGCACCGTACGGCAGATGGAATTTTGCCGCCAGCGGCGAGAATGAGAACTGCTTTAAATACTTAAAATGGCGACGTTTTCCTTACTTGAACAGCGTGCAATCATTCGTTTTCTGAATTTGCGTGGTGTGAAACCAATTGAAATTCATCGACAGTTGAAGGAGACATGTGGTGATGGAGTTATGGATGTGTCGAAAGTGCGTTCATGGGTGCGACAGTTTAATGAAGGCAGAACATCGTGTGACAACAAACCGAAACAACCTCGGGCTCACACAAGCCAGTCTGACGACATGATCGAGAAAGTGGAGAGAATTGTTTTGGGGGATCGCCGAATGACTTGAACAGATCGCCTCCAGAGTTGGCATTTCTGTGGGTTCTGTGCACACAATCCTGCATGACGACCTGAAAATGCGAAAAGTGTCATCCAGGTGGGTGCCACGAATGCTGACGGACGACCACATGGCTGCCCGTGTGGCATGTTGCCAAGCAATGTTGACGCGCAACGACAGCATGAATGGGACTTTCTTTCCGTCGGTTGTGACAATGGATGAGACGTGGATGCCATTTTTCAATCCAGAAACAAAGCTCCAGTCAGCTCAATGGAAGCACACACATTCACCGCCACCAAAAAAATTTCGGGAAACCGCCAGTGCTGAAAAAATTATGGTGTCCATGTTCTGGGACAGCGAGGGCGTAATCGTTACCCATTGCGTTCCAAAGGGCACTACGGTAACAGGTGCATCCTACGAAAATGTTTTGAAGAACAAATTCCTTCCTGCACTGCAACAAAAACGTCCGGGAAGGGCTGCGCGTGTGCTGTTTCACCAAGACAACGCACCCGCACATCGAGCTAACGTTACGCAACAGTTTCTTCGTGATAACAACTTTGAAGTGATTCCTCATGCTCCCTACTCACCTGACCTGGCTCCTAGTGACTTTTGGCTTTTTCCAACAATGAAAGACACTCTCCGTGGCCGCACATTCACCAGCCGTGCTGCTATTGCCTCAGCGATTTTCCAGTGGTCAAAACAGACTCCTAAAGAAGCCTTCGCCGCTGCCATGGAATCATGGCGTCAGCGTTGTGAAAAATGTGTACGCCTGCAGGGCGATTACGTCGAGAAGTAACGGCAGTTTCATCGATTCCGGGTGAGTAGTTAATTAGAAAAAAAATCGGAGGCCTTAGAACTTGAATGCACCTCGTATATATTATGACTTTTGAACACTATTGAGGTAAATACATTGTTTGTTCTTTATCAAAATCTTTCATTGGCTAACTATGCCTATCAGTAGTTAGTCCCTTCAGTAGTTAGAATCTTTTATTTAGCTGGCAGTAGTGGCGCTCGCAGTATTGCAGTAGTTCGAGTAACGAAGATTTTTGTGAGGTAAGTGATTCATGAAAGGTATAAGTTATTGTTAGGCAGGGCCATTCTTTTGTAGGGATTTTTGAAAGTCAGATTGCGTTGCGCTAAAAAATATTGTGTCAGTTTAAGCACAGTCATGTATAATTTTTCTAAGGGGACGTTTCATGCTACAAATATAGCAGTATTCTTATCCATCACCTATCAGAGATCATTGGAACAGCGGAAAATTCCACGTGACTGGAAGAAGGCCCAGGTCATAGCAATCTATAAAAAGGGTAGAAAATCGGATGCACATAATTACCGGCCAATTTCACTGACATCGATTTGTTGTAGAATCATGGAACTTCTTTTGTGTTCAGACATAATAATGACCTTTCTAGACTCTGAGAAGCTCATCTGCAGAAACCAGCACGGTTTTAGGAAACTGCGGTCATGTGAGACACAGCTGGCCCTCTTTGTGCATGATATACAACAGGCTCTAGATACCGGCTCCCAGGTTGATGCCATATTTCTCGACTTTCGAAAGGCGTTCGACTCAGTTCTGCACTGTCGCTTACTCCAAAAAGTGCGCGCTTACTGTCTATCCGATGACATATGCGGTTGGATAGAAAGTTTTCTAACAGACAGAGAGCAGTATGTCGACCTGAATGGGGTGACAGCAGAAACAAGCGTAACTTCAGGTGTGCCCCAGGGCACCGTAATAGGTCCGTTGCTTTTTACGATACACATAAACGATCTGGTTGATGGTATTGACAGCGGCATTAGACTGTTTGCCGATGATGCTGTTATCTACAGGAAAGTAGTATCACACTAAAGTTGTGAACAAATCAATGAGGATTTGCAGAAAATAAATGCGTGGTGTAATAACTGGCAGTTATTTCTCAGTATTAGTAAGTGTAACCTACTGCGTATAACAAGGCGAAAATCCCCATCAATGTACGAGTACAAAATAAATGCCCAGTCTTTGGAAGCGGTAACATCCGTCAAGTATCTGGGTGTGACTATTGGAAACGATCTCAAATGGAATGATCAGATTTCACAAGTAACGGGCAAGGCGAAATCTAGATTGTGGTTTATTGGTAGAATCCTGAAGCGATGTTGTCCTTCAACAAAGGAAATCGCTTGCAATACGTTAGTTCGTCCAGTCTTAGAGTACTGTTAGTCTGTATGGGACCCTTACCAGTTGGGTCTCATTCAAGAGATTGAGAAGGTCCAAAGAAGAGCGGCAAGATGACTGGTACATTTGGCCATTTCGAGTGCGTTACAAATCTTCTAGAAAGTTTGAAGTGGGATACACTTGCAGATAGACGACGCGCCAAACAGAAGGGGCTGCTCACTAAATTCCGAAATCCGATCTTCGCCAAGGATGTAGAGCATATATTATTACTACCAACTTTCAAATCGCGCAATGATCACCATTCAAAGATAAGGGAAATTAGAGATCGTACTGAGGCGTTCAGACAGTCGTATTTCCCTCGTGCGATCCGCCGAGTGGAACAGAGGGGAGGGGGGGGGGAATATGACTTTGGCGCGAATTGTACCCTCAGCCACACACCGCTTGGTGGCTAGCGGAGTATTTACGTAGATGTAGATGTAAAAAAAACGTGCATTTGCCATTTTGTAACGTAATTTTGAGTTGAAAGTGATGTTTGTTCACTTGTACGGATTGTGCAATCCTGAGCATTGACTGAGCCCCTGATTTGGTTGCATCCCTGACCAATTGCATTTTTCACATTATGTTTTATATGTCCGGTGCCAAAGTTAGATGCGACACCCTGCACGCAGGAAAACATCCTTTTAGGTGATACAGATTTACTGTTACTGCTGCACTTGTGAGTAGTTTCGAACAATTCGGATAGACCTCTAAAAAACAATTAAAATTTTTTTAACAATATCTGAAGAAACAGATATTGGCGACGTTCTGGCATCCGTACTAAATTGATGAAATTTATTCGCAGCTGCAGAATCTTTCTGACGTTAGCTGAATTAGGTATGAGGATGTTACCTGTTGGTGAGATATGAAAGTTTGTGCCGAACTGTGGCTCGGGCCCGTATTTTCCGCTTGTCGCGAGTGGTAGCCTCAACCACTTCAACTGTCCGAGCACGCTTCCGGGACCAAACCAAACCTCCATACGTCATGTCGAGTCATGTTCCGGCACAAATTTTCATGTGTCACGCATAGGTAATACCTTCATACTTAATGCAAATCCGATCTTCGCCGAGGATGTAGAGCATATATTATTACCCCCTACTTATACCTCCCGAGGAGATCACGAATATAAAACTAGAGAGATTCGAGCGCGCACGGAGGCTATCCGGCAGTCGTTCTTCCCGCCAACCATACCCTGAAACCCTTGTAAAGCAGCCCAAGACGACTGCTGGTCAAGAAGCAACCAGAGCGAAATCAAGACCAGGCACATACACTGACGGACAGGGGCCATCGTGCATTGTGGAGGATGCTCGTGAAAAAGCGCATGAGATCAGCGGAAGGAATCACTTGCGAGTTCCGTGGGGCTGCCAGCAGTCCAACTAGCACAATGGCTCGCGTATAGCGTTAAAAATGAAGGGCTACAGTGGTCGAGAAGCTCCTCATAAGAGACACACGTCCGTAATCAAAGCTAAGCGACGCTAGAGGTAGTGAAAGGACAACGCTACTCGATAATAGATTATTGGATGCGAGTGATTTGGAGTGATGAATCACGCTATAGCCTGCGGCAGAACGATGAAACGTTTTGGGTTTGGCGTATGCCCAGAGAACCTCACCTGCTATCATGCGGATTGCTAGTAGTGCAGTATAGAGGAGATGGTGTTACGGTATGGCGTGTTTTCTGTGGTTAGGATGTGGCCCTTTTACTGTACTTAAGAAAACACTAACTTGTGAAGGCTAGGAACATAATTTATTGCCTTGTGTACTGTGTATAACAGCGGACCAATTCGGAGACGGTTGGTCTGTATCAGTATGACAGTGCACCTTCTCATAAGGCAGGATCGGTGGGGCAGTGGTTTGTCGACAATAGCATTCCGTAAATGAGCTGACCTACCAAGAACCCCAACCTGAACCCAATCGAATACCTCTGAGCTGTTAGTATGTCGACTTTGCTCCAGAATCCAACGTCCAGTATTACTACCTTCACTGTTTTCGGCCCTTTAGGAAGACGTTCAGACTCTCGGGCTTCAGACACGTTGTTGAAAGTGTCTCCAGCGGAGTTCAAATATTCATTAAGGGGACGGATGGGCACGCCCCACATATTCGTGTCCAACAATAGGTGTCAGGGTACTTTTGATCTGGTGGTGTATTTTGATTTTGGAATGAATATTGACCTATGTAAATTAGAAGTAAAGAACGAGGGACGATTAGAGTTTAACATCCTTTCCACAATGAGTTAATTAGAGAAGGTATACTAGCTCAAATTGCAGAAGGAAGTCAGCTGTGTCCTTCTCAAAGATATCTTCCCAGCGTTTTCCTTGACCTACTGAGGCAAACAATGTGAAACCTAAATCTGGATGACTGGTTGAGAATTTGAACCCCGAAACCCCCGAGAGCGAGTCCAGAGTCTTGACGCAACGCCACCTCGCTCGGTATGTAGCTAATGCACTGGCAAAACTATCTTGTTCGGTTTTTGTGCACATTTCTGAGGAGATTGTAATGAATTTGTTGTAAGTAATGTGTTTACGAGTACTTTTAGCTGTGCATTGTTTTCCAATCCAGGTGAACATCGTAGAGACTCTCTGTGTGTTATTAGACTTAACTGTACTGGTGTGCAAAACGTAAAGACAAAATTAACTTTCTTATGATTTGTCAGTGTCAAATAGAATAGCACGAAAGTCACCGCAATTTATGATGTTTCCCTGGACGTTACAAAAGGCGAGACATAGCTCTTAATAGGGTGCTTTAACAACACAGATGGCAATACAAGCTCTGCAACCTGCTCCCATGTGCCCACAAGGTTGGCCAAGACTTTTTGTGTTAAGGTGTTCCATTCTTCCTCCAGCGTGAATGACAAGTCATGGTGGATGTGGACGTGCTGCAGTGCGTCTGCCCAACGCATCCCACACGTTCTCGATGGAATTTAAGTCGGGGGTACAGGAAGCGCTTTTGGACAATGTTACTTCTGCAGGAAGACGACGACTTTGGTTTGTGCACGACGCGACACGAACCCATTTCCTATGAGTCGTTTGGCAATACTCCATTGCAACCTTTCATGGGCAAGGGAATGGTCAAGGAAGTTCGATAGCATGGCCTCCTCATTCACCCGACCTGTATTCATTGGATTTCTTACTATGGTGACTTTTAAAGGAATCGCTGTGTACTCAGCCCATCGACTGTGTGCAGACATTACAGGAACGGGGTGACCAGTGCATGTGATGCAGTTTGAAAGAAGTCAGGTGTATTTGAAAGAGTACATGATTCACAGTAATGAAGGGCTGATGGGTGTGTGAGGATACATGGTAACCACGTGCAACACGGCCTATGGTGTCTGTTAATAGTAATAGATGGGAATGAGAGGACAGATATCTCAATAGATATTGGTTTTATGACTTATCATTATAGAAACTTTACTTCTAGTTTTGACAAATACTGTCTCCTGTAGAAAGACGTGAATCTTATGTTTTAAACACCATGTATCTCAAGGTATTCTTCGATGGTTCAAATGGTTCAAATGGCTCTGAGCACTATGGGACTCAACTGCTGAGGTCATTAGTCCCCTAGAACATCACAAACATCCATGCCCGAGGCAGGATTCGAACCTGCGACCGTAGTGTCTTGCGGTTCCAGACTGCAGCGCCTTTAACCGCACGGCCACTTCGGCCGGCTATTCTTCCATGCCCAGAAACTATTTGTGGGAAGTAATTTCACTGCTGTGCTTCATTACAGTAAATAAAAAAGTAATCTTTTATATTATTGACAGGAAGTCCCTAGGGGTTCACTCTCGTAGCTACAACCATTTCTGTTCTGTGACTGCACATTACCCTTTCATAATGTATGGATGTCTTGTACAGAGTGTAAGAATGAGCGTGAAGAGATATCCTACATGAAGCATCGCCATTTTCAGTGTCGAATTGCCTCATGCCATTAGATACCATGGAGCGGTTTAGTATTTAAACCAAGATGGCATAAGGAAGAGACGGAAATATGCATAAAGCCATGAAAAGAGTAACAAACCTAAAACTGAAAAATAGGTCTAGGAAGAGGTGGGAGAGACTATATAATATTAGCCATATATAATAGCTTCAGATGAGGAAATAAAATTCAACGGCATCACAATGCCAGAAATGACAATACAGTCACAGAGAGTACAATAGGGATAGGGATAGTTACAGGGAGGAGTTATGAATAACGAAAACTCAAAGTGTTTGAAGATGAAAGACTGTTTTAATGGGAACTGGAGAAGGGAAGGGAAAGGGGATAGGGCATACGAATACAACTAACCAGCAAGGTGAAGATCTGAAATTTATTTCAGGTTTATCAACAGCAGTTGAGTGTTGTGAAAAAAATGATACAGCGCAAGTTTCACTTTTTTATTAGATTTATTTTTCTACAGGTCCTCAAGAAGAACTTTAAAGTTTATGACACTCAAAGGAAAAATTTGTGGAGAGAATGTAGCAAATGCTGTAACTCAGTGCACTGAAAAACATTATACTCCAAACAATAAAATCGTCTCAAATTCAAAAGATGGGGCGAAACGTATAACCTGCAGAAAAAATAGGTTTGTTGGTTTTTTTGAAAGAAAAAAATAATTATAAGGCCCTTTCTTGTCATTACATTATTAATCAAGAAGCGCTTTGTGTGCAGACATTTCCAGAAGGAATTTGTAAAGTTATGGAATTGGTGGTTAAGATTATTATCTCCCTTATAGCTAGTGCTCTGAATCGTCTCCAATTTAAACAATTTATAGTTGAGACGCGGAGTGATTACGCACATGTTCTTTTGCATGTCAAAGTACTGTAACCCTGTCCAAAAGAAAGAGAGAAGCTAAAATGTTTTTTTGAATTTTTAAGAACTAAGAAAATTGCTGAATTGGTGATGTAGCACTCTTCTGAAGCCTCATTGTTCAGAAGTTTGGATGCATCACAGTGACCACTGCAGATATTAAATATGAAGAGCATAGTCGAAGAGAATAATAACGATGTATAACAATTTCTACTGCGAATAGTCTGATATAATTAAATCGACTACATGTTATGCTGATTATCAGGCTCCAGATCGTTGTTAGCAAGCAGATACATTTGGTGACGGCAGATCATGTTTGAATTAAATACAATGCAAAAATTAATTTGCATTACACCGACTGACATGAATCGGACTTACTGTGATAAATTTAGATTGCAGAGCTACACTCTTTTGTAGTGCACATATTGCACATAATGGCTCATGTCTAGCACACAAATCAGTACATCACCAAACTGATCTTCTTCTAACTTCAGTGACAACAAAACTGAGTAACTTTTTCATAGCACTGGTAGAAAAAGGTAACAGTAGAGATTTGCAAATGAAACATGGACAAAAGTACTAGTTATGACTATTATTACTGAACTTCTCTGGTGTATTTAGATGGATGCTTACGTGCTAAGCCGCTACAAGAGAAATAACCAGAAGTGGCAAGAGATAAAAGGCCTCTCTGTTTTACAAAGGAATGTCGTAATTCACATCAACGATTCCTATATAAATTCGGTAGCAATATCTCAGGTTCTCTTTGATATCGAAATATTTACCTACATTGCTTCCTTGAATGAGGATGACATTATCGGCAACAATACTGGAACAACGATTCAATAGTTCTCTTTTGGGTTTTTATTTTCACATAACTTGGTAGAAAAGAGACGTAGTAGTAGTTACACTATTACATTTCATTAAGTGTGAAGTTACAATATTTCTTATGTTTCTTGCATTAATGTGAAAAGTTCAAAATTACTTTTATGGATAATAGAATAGCTTTGTTTGATTAAATGTTTTCAAGACAGTTATTACATATAGCTTAGTGTTTCTGTCAGCAACACATCATGTATCTTAACATTTGCGCTAGTAATAGAATTCAATATCTGTGCATAGTTTAAACAATCAGTGGTTTCAGCAATCTTACCTTTTGCTAAATTTTCTGTCTTCAACTTCACCACAGTGTGTCTCTTGTGCATTGTGTTTTTGTGCTACATAATCTTATTCTCAAAGCCTGGCGGTATTTATTATTCTCCAACTTGATTTTTATCAAAGCCAGTACGATTTTCTTGCCGTAGCTGTTCAGATTACATTTCCGCATAGAAAAGTCGACAACTGCATCTTCCTCACGTAAGAAATCTATGACCATCAATTTACTCATCGTTAGGAATGTGCGTTTTATTACTCCATTTCCTATCTTCACATCCATTTGTGCCTGCATCTTGACATTTTGTCGTTTCACACCAATAGTTCCAGCAATCCTTCAGTTTTGTACTGGTTGGGTTGATACTTTACAAATGGTGATAAAATACTCACACTAGAACCTCTGTCTAATATGGCTGTTGAGTATTCAACACACTACTGCATTAACTATTGCCTGTGCGATGCTTTTGTTAAGATTACAGCATTCAAAATAATGTCTGGTTAATTTCTTGGCTCAAATGGCTCTGAGCACTATGGGACCTAACTTCTGAAGTCATCAGTCCCCTAGAACTTAGAACTACTCAAACCTAACTAACCTAAGGACATCACACACATCCATGCCCGAGGCAGGATTCGAACCTGCGACCGTAGCGGTCGCGCGGTTCCAGACTGTAGCGCCTAGAACCGCTCGGCCACTTCGGCCGGCGGTTAATTTCTCTCCGATGTTTGTTTTTATACTTGATGTTACGAAGTGTGGTTACTTCACCAGTTCACGTGAAAAGTTACCATTTCAAACCGAATTCTAAGGAGGTATCGATTATTTATATTTTGGTTTGTATTTGTGTCATGATCAGAGTAAGGTCATAATCTGGGACGATAGTAAGTGTCTGGGCGTCTGTCAAATTGTGTTTTCTTAAGACCTGGTGGAGCGCATTCCGAGTGTCGCGTTGTAACATGGTGGCGACACCATTAACAGCGTCACCAGATTGACGTCTCCATCTTATGGCACGATGGGACAACAAGCAACTTCAAGTGTGGCAGAGACAAATGATCTGCACTGTTACTGTTGTTGTGGTTATTGTTTTTGTTAGTCGTGAAGACCAGCAATTGTTCTCCATCAAACAAATATTTGCAGATTAAAAATGAATGCGAATACGGCGCTGTAACCACCCCATAGAACTTATCGTTTGGGAGACAGATCTGCTTTTCTTGTCTTGCTATTGAATGCTTTTCTGTGTAGTCTGTTACCAATGTTTTCACTATGTGGATTTGCGGTAGTTGCCGGCCGCGGTGGCCGTGCGGTTCTGGCGCTGCAGTCCGGAACCGTGGGGCTGCTACGGTCGCAGGTTCGAATCCTGCCTCGGGCATGGGTGTGTGTGATGTCCTTAGGTTAGTTAGGTTTAAGTAGTTCTAAGTTCTAGCGGACTTATGACCTAAGATGTTGAGTCGCATAGTGCTCAGAGCCATTTGAACCAGTTTTTTTTTTTTTTTTTTTTTTTTTTTTTTGCGGTAGTTGGGCATGTGTCTTGTGTTATTTTTTTTTTTTTTGCATTGGGTTGCTCCAGTTGCACATTGCTGATTTGTATAGCGCCATAATGGTTGTCGGGTGCTTCTAATAAAATTTTGATTAATACACACTCAGATAGAGCCACTTTTGGCTCAATAACATTTTTTGAAGTGTCATTCTGAAGTGTAGGCCGAACATTTCATGGTTGTATGATGTGTGTTGTATTCCCATTATTGTGAATTGGTTTATTGACTTGTAACTGCCCTTATATGCTTTCTTCAAAACAGTGACGTCAGTTGCTAACGTACGTTGTTGTAAAGTTAAGCTAGACTTTTTAGTACTCAAACTGGAAGATTGACAAGAAATCTCATTATATAAGACTGTGATTTCATTACGTAAGGTAGTTATTTCATCTTTGGTACACATCTCTGTGGACGTGTTGTTAACTACCTCCATTAAGCTGCTAAGCAGCATAAAGTTTCCCCTCTGCAGCGACGGAGCAAGTAATAGTATTTATTGTTTAGCTTTTGCGTTGTGATTCACTTTCGCAAGCCAAAGCATCTAGCTGAAGTGCAACTACGTCGGTATTTTCACTCTCATCAGTAAATTCTATCTCCTGTAAATCTGTGGCATCCATCTTAATCAACATTTTCAAAATGACTGAAGTCATGTGTGTGAATTTATATAAAGAAACTTAGGCCAATACGCAATTGAATAAGTATGTGAAACAAAAGTGTTCGTGAATATATCAACAAAATGCAACAGTCGATCATCACTGTGCCATTACGTGCACTCACGTTATGATTTCAGCTGTCTTTTTCAACTAGGCTGCTGGTTATTGTTAAGTCTAAATACTGTCCAAAAAACTTGAAGCAGAAAATTCCGTATGGGTGCACTACACTTGAAAAAGATAGGAGGAACAGTTTATGCTCAAACAAAATAGATAAGACAAGTCCTCCTTACCTGTTACTTTACAACGACGTGTAGACACCGAAAATTTTTCCGGTTTTATGTATTATTCAATTATTTAGTTGCTCCTGTACAATTATTGTTTTTATATTCTTCCTTAGTGTATTTTTATCTAACCTTAGTCATACTCCCTGCAGTGTTTCGACGAAAAGAAAGAATAATTAGAACCATGTGACAGTCGAGGTAAGGTTTTTTTTTACAATTTATATACATATCATATATGTGGTCCTGTTAAAGAAAGTCCTGTCACAGTATGGCCAGTGTAGCTCATCTCGTAATTTAAAAAACTGAAACAAGCTAAAATGTTTTTGATTTTTTGAAACTTGAGAAAATGCTGAATTGCTGGTGTAGCACTCTTATGAAGCCTCATTGTTCAGAAGTTGAGATGCATCACAGTGACCACTGTGGGTATTAAATTTGAAAAGTATATCTGAGCAGAGTAATAACGCTGTATTACAATTTCTACTACGAATGGTCTGATATAATTAAATCTATTAAATATTTTTCCGGTTATCAGGCCCCAAATCGTTGTTAGCAAGCAGATACATTTGGTGATGTTTGAATTAACTACAACGTAAAAAAATAGTTTGCATTGCACTGATTGACATGAATCGAAATTTAGATTGCAGAGCTACGACTTTTCCGTAGTGTGCAAATCTGCACGTAGTGGCTCAAGATAGGCACGTAAATCGACACATCACCAAACTGATCGCCTTCCAGCTTCACCTGCACTGAAACGGAGTAACTTTTTCATACCATTAGTGACAAAAAGTAACTAAAGTGGAAGGTCAAAAGTACACGATTTTTATTACCAAACTACTCAGGTGTAATTACAAGAACGCCTACATGCTAAGTTGCTGCGTGAGAGGGAACCAGAAGGAAAGTGACATAAGATATAGGGCCTCTCTTTTTTATAAAAGAACGTTGTAATTCACATCAGCGATTTCTGTATTAATTTGGTAGCAACGTCTTAAGTTCACTTTGATATCGAAATATTTGCTTACAGTACGAGTGGGCTTTAGGGACCAAATTGAATGCCATTGATTTATAGGGTAAATGAAGCACAAGCTATAAGTTTAAATTATTGTTAATTCGTTCCTTGTAGGAAACATTAGTTTTCTATCCCAGTTTATTGATATATGCACGGTTTAATTCGCTCGCGAAAGAGAAGTGTATTCGAGCTACTGCGGTACTCATTTTGTAGTATCTTGGAACCAGCTAGGTTTCCCATAATACCTGGATGTTCCTAATTTAAGAATGCACTTCATACGAACGTCAAAATACGATCCACAGTTCGTTGTTTTTTATTTAAAGTGAAAAAAAATCAGCAAGTATGAATTAGACGCTCAAATTGCAATCTAGTGAAAATAATGAATATTTTATGAAACCTGGGTTCATTAGCTCTTCCAGTTAATTGTATTCTCAGTTTTGGACACAACAGCTCAACAATTTGTTTATTTAAGTCACTTACGTTTACTTTTATCTCATGTGTCGACATATTTCAGTAGCTTAGCCGTTACACACAAACCCTTCACACTATTCAACTTACAAAAAAATGAAACACTCACAAAAATCGTCTTTAGACTTTTTGTAAATGGTTATGTGCACTGTGGACAGTTTCGGAACGTCTTATTCACTCCCTGAATTTGTTGTAGATAACTTATTTCACTCAGAAATACTGACAATAGTAACATAATTGACGACGTTAAAATAGTTCTAAATATATTGATTTGCAAGATCTTGGAACACAACTGTCAATAAGATCTTCTGTCTGAGCAGAAGACTCAGTTTATAGATGAATACTCAAAGTACCACAACTACATTGACAGTGGTCACTTTCTGTCAATAATAAGGAAAGGACTTGTAACTTATGAGTGTATTTTTAATAAATTAGTGCAATACGATAATATAATTGCCCAGCATATTAAGTCTAATGATACCAGAGTTTGAACAATCGTCAATAAATTTAAGTATGTGGGAAAATAAAAGCTTGAATTTTAACAGAGCTATCCTAATAGCAAACTGAAATGAGCTTCCTTGACACATTGCACTTCATAAGTCTATTTTTGCTGGAACTGATAAGATCTTTGATGTAATGGTACCAATAACTCTTTCATCTATTAAACTCTTCGTTGTTTTAAGCAAGAGACTGTAAACAGACAGTGCGTATACCATTTGTACAACATCCATATGTATGTGGTATCCTTACGATGTATTATTTACAAATTTTCTACGGTAAGTGGCAACATAATTCAAAACATAGCATTTTAAACAAGTTCACGTGACACTTGTTTTTCTAGTTTACAGTGAACTTGAAATCTCCATTCAAACGATGTATCTCTGTGACTTTTACTAAGGGAAAAAAGAAAGATGACAGAAAATTGGATGCCCACGATGTCCCACTTTTGCGTTCTGACATACACAGGGAAAAAAAGCAAAGCTGCAAAAATTGAGTTTACCATTTCGGCTCGGGATAACACGGAAAGTCTAGATTACGGCGCCCCTAATAGAAATGCACATATTCAGGGATTTTCACACAGTCCGTTATAAGCTATGCAGACAGCCCTCGGCTTTTCCCGCCGGCACTCGGTAGCTCTCGGGTGGGTCCCCGGAGCGGGGCTCGGCTGTCCGTATTATATTGCCTGCGCAGTGGATGGCGACTGGGGCGTGAAATTCAGTTACGTGTCAAAGCGGGACCGGAGCCTTATGAATATTTTCCGGGAGGGCCTGTGGCCCACTGCAGCCGAAAGAAGGCCCCGTACGGGGAACAAATTCAATAAAAACCTGTCTCCATTATATTGACAACGGCGACGTATCCTCCGCTCACACGAGCTGCCCGCCTGCGTGGTCTACCATGATGCGCGCGTCACATTTTACAGTCTCCCACTGCCGCGTCGCGTGCTGGGTAACAGGTATTCTCTTGTTCCCACAGATCAGGTATTCACTGCTTGTCAAGATCTCACTGTAGAAAGTCTTTCAAAGTCATATTAGACACCCAGAATCTGCATAATTCTGTGCTCACTACCTCCTTAACTTACAACTTTTAAATCGTTGCCACACTTCGTAGTTTCCTAATAGGTTACAGAGACCAAAACATTGAACTTTTTCGCTTAGAAAAGTCGTTAACTGCCCAGTAGTTCCACATTCTACCACTGCGCTGTCATTTCACTTAGAAGGTCGTATCTTTTCACAGGGCTGTTTGCTCTGCAACCACTTTAACCTATTTCTGTCTTTGGATTTATAGTGTATTGTTTCTAGTTCCTGTAATTGCCGTGTTTTTCTTTGGCTTTTTGTGTACGATTCTCGTTTTTATTGTCAGTACTGCGCCTCTACGTAAAATGTCATTTACTCACTATATGTTGGCATTTACCAGTAATATATTTTGTCAATGAACTAGAGGTGTGTAGGAATAACAGACTTTTTTATTTATACGTTAATTTCACTCTTCTGCTGCATGATTAGCTGTTATAATGCTGACCTTCATCACTCTGTGTTAATAAACATCATTATACCAAATCTCTCCTTAACATTATTAACAAAGTCATGAAACTCGCTATTAATCGACAATAGAATATTATATTGATCTTCGTCAATTTTAACATAGTATTTGATACTGTCACTATAGACCTACTAATAATATGAATGAAAAATGCTCAGAAATGGTTTGTGTCATATTTTATAGGATGTCTTACAATGGAATGGAATATAAAAGAACCAATGGAAAGACACAACATCAGGCGTCGGTCAAAGATCAGTGTTGGAGTCATTTGTTACTATTCTCCCATACTCTCACGCTATAACAATTCCTTGTATGTGAACGATCTCTAATTTTATGTACGTCTCTGGCCATAAAATGTGACCTAACGTCAATGAACACAGTTTTGTTTACCATAGCGTTTAACGCTAAATGTTGGGATATTGCAACTGACTCAAAGAGAACTTACAAATCAATATATCTTGCAAAAACTTATGTATAAAATTCGAATTACCGCTTTTCAGGAGGGAAATTCCAAAATTTTTCAGCACCGAACTATTTCCACGACCACAGTGAATGTAAAATTAGACTAAACGGAACACATGAGACACTTAACCTCCCAATGCTCCTTGCATGAAGGAAATGCGGAGAAATCCCAGTAACGGCTAAAATCGTAGCTATCTTTTGTCAAGCACTTTGCGGAGTCACATAATGCAATGGTAGATGCGAGGGTCAAAATAAACACTATTAAGTGGCTGATGTACAGAGGCCGGAAAAGTGTGAGTCACACAAATGGAGCTTCGCTTAACGCTTTCGCATTGAAAAGTGTCTTCTAGCCAGAACTTGATGGGAGCATTTTTGAAAAACTCTCTTGATAAATAAAGGGCCCAGTTACCAAAAGAATCATAAAAATAAGCTAAGGAAAGGAGAAATTTTCACGGAAAACATTTACTTCGAATGTAGAGGCTTACGTTGTTGACCGCGCCTAACAAAGCAAAGTTACATGCTACTACTCTATATCTCGATTTTTACACCCCAAGTCCCCCATACGCTGCATGGTTATAGGGGAGGGTACATGTCGTACTAGAATCAATTTTCCTGTTCCGCTCGAGAATGGTAAGTACAAGATAAAAAATTCAATAATGTTTTGTATTCGCATGTACAAATTTAATTTTACACTCGTGGTCATTGGGTGAAATGAACGTTGGAATAAATAGTGTCTTCATTGAATCATACTAGGATGTTACCTCTCGGTATTTTGAGAGTAAGATCTTACACGTAGAGCTCTGCATATTGGCTGTAGCAACAAAATTATCAGAATACACTAACGTATGACTCGGAAAAATGTTTTAGGTCAAAAATTCATTTATGTAAAAAAGAAGAGAATGTCTTTCCACATAGTCTCCAGGTTAGAATCTATGATTCATTGGCAAAACATTCCCTCATAGTGTGACCTATAATTTCCTTGTCAAAGAATGATGTGAATACCAGAGCATAAACAGAAACAATGCAAATGCTATTGTGAAAAGAACTCAACACTGTCTTTCAACTGGCATGCTGCTCTGTGGTGTGAGTCATGTATATCATCAAAGTTCCTGAACACTGATTCAAAAGTGACCATTTAATTGAGTGACATGTTAATTAAAAATTATGTGCCATTTCCCTTAATCGAATTACAAATGGATTTAAACTGCTACACAACATACTCGCTGTAAGCAGTGAATGAAAAAAAAATTGTAATGTTACACATCCACGAGGATCTCCTCAGCACGGATCTATGGAACGAAAACTAATCTAATCTAATCTAATGTAACAGTGATTACATCTCGTTTTTAGTAGGTCACTTTCTTGTCTGTTTAACTGCTTGGTACAAATTTTGCAGTTGATATTAAGCCAACTACCCGATGAGCTAGAGACCAGAAAAGTAGAACATAGCACAGTGCTAGATGATAATGCAGTATTAACTCACTTTCTGGTCAGTTGGCTTGGTAGGGGTGCGGTTGGGTTGGAAAAGAATGGCAACACCTAATACCTACACTGTCCCGCATGACTGGCATATTGTGCGGGTAGTGTCAGAATATGTCTCAGGGGTATACATGCCGAGGAGGAGGTGGAAAGAGAGAGAGGTTAGGAAGAGATGGGAAAAGAGAGGGGGAGGAGCAGATAGGCAGAGACAGTGGCAGGAGGATATGGACAGAGGAGGAAGGGAGAGATGTCCAGAGAGAGGGGTAGGAGGAGACGAACAAAGAAGGGGAAGGAGAAGATATGTGCAATATATGTGACATACGTTTACAAGGGTGTAGTTGCAGGCATAACCTTAATATTGATACAAAAAGCTTATAAAAATCATATAAAATCAAATTTGCTTGCTTCTTCAACTTAAATTTTTTTTAGGAAAATAGCGATTAAAAAGACTGATAAATTATTAGTAGCTAAGTGTAGCACTATTCTATTCCGATATTATCAAGTGACAAAGCACTGGAGTAAATCTGAAATTTAATATGACCCTCATAATATATCATCAATATGTTTAACATCCACTGAAAAACTTCACACACAAAAGACTAAAAAGCAGAAAGTGATAATTTATATAAAAATAAATTTTTAACATACCACGTTTTTAAATCGGTCTAAGAAGTACAAAACAATTTCTTGGTTCCATATAGATTCCTAACGTCATACAGATTGATTGTTCTGAAAACTGGCGATTATTAATTTTTAATAGCTATGAACATAATTGTAAGATTTAAAACAAAAAGTATGGTGCACATACAGTACATAATCAATGAGTGAATGTTTCACATCCTTCCTGCTATCTACTGTATGTGCCCCACGTCTTTCCTTTTAAACCTTACACATATTTTTATAGCTATTAAAAATTCGCAATGTTAGATATTCACGACTATCTGTATTGGGTTAGGAATCTTTATGGGGTTAGGAGAAAAACGGTCCATGCATGATGGTACACGGTTCCAATATGTCTTCAAAACTGCGCAAGAAAGCTCGATTTTTCTCGGGTCCTATTAATCCCAAAGATAAGGGGTCAAATATTTTGGATAGCTCTTGACATAGCAATTATTTGTATACCTTTCGAAGAGCAGACATACTGTAGCTATCCTACAGTACACAGTCAGAAATTAAACACTACACACTTCCTCTAGCCCAGGGAAATTGAGCAAATCGGTTGGTTCTTTTGCATTAGGTGTGCGCTATGATGGGCCTTAGGTGGCTTATAAAAGTACAATTTGTTCAATGGCGGTTCCTGAGAAAACTTAAAAAAAAAATCATGATTTTTGGACCAGAAGTATCAACTGTGAGAATGGCCACTTCTATAAATCATGTTGTTTGAAAATAGGCGAAATTTTTACCATACGTTCTTAAGACGATCTTCTCGGAGAACAATGAAACTTTTTCCGATATCGTTATCCGTTAGAGAGATATAGAGTTTTAAAGTTACCATACTTACGTATGTAAAGTATCCACGTAATACCCCGTATGAGGGGTAAATGTATTTTTAAATGACCTGGCAGGGTTCTGTAGTCATGCAAGGATTCTGAGGTCAAAAAACAATGATTTAGTTGCCAATTTTTCACCAATAAAACTTTATGACGCGCTGCCTGTGTAATGGACACTTCACGTCTAGACAGGCTGTCTTGACCTTGAACTTATTCGATGGTACCACCTAGCGGCGTAATCACCGTATAAAAAGTTATATTGTCGTATGAAATTCTTTGTACTAGCAAATCAAACACCGCATTTTTTGGCTTACTGTAGGTGTAGCCTAAAACTGTTGTGCATCTTTATCTAAAGTAGTGTAAAGTGAAATCGCGTTGGATGAGAAACGATTTTGTTTTTACCTTATGTTGTGCATACTTATTTGTTGCTTGTATGTGTCAAAGTATGTAAATGTGTCGAACTACATATATAAACCGCCAAAACATCATTGACCTACCGAATTTATTTTATATAACCAGCACATCCTGACTCAAGAACATAGCGCTTCCTATAAGCTGTTTAACTTATTTCTTGGTAAAAGCGGCCACCCTGGAACTATAGCGAAATACCTGACTATTCTTCATGGATGAAGAACTGAATGGTCAACTGCACTGTTCTTCCAAACAAACTGGATGTGACAGCACTATCTCATATAGGAAAAACATTTGAAATAATATGTCCCACTTAAGCGATATACTTACGGATCTTTATACTAGTCATCTCACTGCATACTGATCCGCATGCTCTGCCCCAACAAATGGAGACCAGCGCCCGCATTCACTATCCTCCAATGTTGTTTCATGTAGTTATAACGCATCATCACGTGTTTTTTTTTTTTCAGATCTTGTGTGTGTGTGTGTGTGTGTGTGTGTGCGCGCGCTTGTGGAAGGATGAGATTCCTGCTGTACAGACACTAGAGGAATACACAGTGGAGGAATTTTATTCAGGTCACTTGCTCCTTGTAGAGTAACACACTCCATGTCTTCCTAAACTGTTGCTGTTCTTAACAGCTCAACTGCTGTAACATCAGTTCATTTATTTTAAAAAAGTGACTGAAAAAACACAAACACTCATTAGCTGCATGAAATATTACCATCATGCATTTTCCAGGTGTGATTCTGATACTTGCAAAAATGAATACCGACATACATCGCCTCACATTGTGTACTGTGCTTATATTATGCTTATAAAACGGATACTGTGACAGTGCAATCATTGAAATTTTCATCTAAATAAGTGTAAACTCTCTCTCCATGCATGATGCTTATGCTTGCTACAATGTATTTAGTACCAACAGACCTTATATAGTACCAACTGACCTCACATAACATCACATAAAGGGTGTAGTCTTACGCTTTTAAATTTGACAGCAATAGTGCAAATAGTGAATTTAGTAATAGAATCAATGAAATCTCCATTTAAATAAGCATAAACTCACTCTTGTACTATGAACGTATGCTTGCTACAATGAATATTGAACCGAGAACATTGAATCTTGTGTAATATGTACTACAGAATAAGCACTTAACACCTTCGAACACTCCTTAAACAGACATTTAGCTAGCAAGTTCAGTACACTATGGTGAGGAGAAGACTTCACCAACATAATGTTGGTAGGACCAAACAACATCACGAAACCAATAACGTGCGAACATTGCAGTGTGGATAGACATTTCTTTCTTGTGAGTGAATATGCCTTAGGAGGAGACAGACGTAACCATGTTATAAGAGAGCAACTATTAAAAAGAAAACAATAGCAATGATTTTGTTAGGCTACCAATGTATCCCATCATTGGTTCTATAGGAACTTGAGTCACTGTAATAACACCACAAACTACCAGAACAGAGCATGTTTCTTCATCTCGATGTGTGGAAACACAGACTAAGCAACTTATGTTCTCTCCTACCTCCCCTCCTCCCCCTCTCATCCCCCTGTAGTCAGGGGCCAGCCCTGTTATAACCTCTCACTGATGACACACTAAGAGATCAATCTGCTGGCAATGTTCTCCTTCTTTCCAGTGTTGGGTGGACAACGATACAATGTTTTAGGTCTGCAGATATAAAAAATATTTCTATACAATGCTGACCTCTTGAACAATAGTGAATACATGACTACGGTTGTGGCAAAGACAACAGCCAACAGTATGCTACGGCCCTCAGCTATGTCTTGAGATGGGAAAAGGCATGTTCTATTGCTGCACTCGCTAGAGGGGCTGGCATCGTGACCAGCGACATATTCAGTGTTAATGGAGTGAGGGAAAGAAGGTGTGGAACTTTTGCCTGGGACCCAGCACATGAAATAACTAATTGATTTGCGTTTAAAAACAGACTAATGTTAGCCATCTAACCCCAACAGCGATCCATGTGCATGTGTTTATCGACAGATTGTAGATACCCTGGTTGAGATGGGGACATGTACTAGAGTTGGATGGTATAAAGAGAAATAGCAGACCACACCTGGTAAACGATAAGAGTATACACATACGAAAAATCGAAGCAGCATCAGCAGGATAAATTAGCTCCATACACAGATCAGCTCCTTATTGCAGCAGCGTCCACGTTGGAGTGGGAGTCTAGTCAACATGCAGAACTGTTTCCAGACATTTACTGTCCATCAACTGCACCACGACATCGGTCTGCAGACATGGTTTCTGACTCATCAGAGTAGGACATTGAATTGTTTCCAGACTGAGTTTCCGCTATATCCTTCGCAGGCAGCATTCGTCCAGTCTCATATGGCTACGAAACAAGAGCTAATGTACTGGCAGATGTCTAGTCGATCTGTTTTATGCTTTATTCATCCGAAATGCATGCATTTAGATCACTGGAAAGAGGGAAATTCTCAGGATTTTTAGAAGGTTGACGAATATGTTCTGTATGAAATCAAGCCACACCAGGTTATGTCAAAATATGAGCATGTATATATCTTAAAAATGTAGATAAATGACATAAAATCGGTAGAATTGCGAAAATTGACGGTAAATTTTTATAAATTGATGGAGAATATGACAAAATGCGAAAAAGTTGAGTGAGAATAAGAGAGGAAATTTCTTGTACATAGGAACGAGTATGTGACAGCAAGAGGAAAATGAGAAAAGTCAACACGGAAGCACTGGGAACCTGGAAAGAAAATGGCTCTGAGCACTATGGGACTTAACATCTAAGGTCCCCTAGAACTTAGAACTACTTAAACCTAACTAACCTAAGGACATCACACACATCCATGCCCGAGGCAGGATTCGAACCTGCGACCGTAGCGGTCGCGCAGTTCCAGACTGAAGCGCCTAGAACCGCTCGGCCACACCGACCGGCGAACCTGGAAAGAGTTACTGATCGTGGACAGTGATAATATGGCTGGAATAGAGGTAATGCTCTTCCGGGTACTTCCGAAAAGGGCCGACCAAAGCCGAGTGACAGCAGGCCTTGGCCCACTCGCGGCCCTCACATGCTGCATACGTGATATTTGGCTGGCCCTGCACTAGTCCCTCGCTGTAAGTTGCTCATAACCATCTACTCCCACCTGTCCATTCTCACTCACTCATTCAGCACAACTCATTATCATTACTTCTTTGTGTCTCTCTAATTGTCACTCTCTCCTATCTGATAGCCACAGTCTCCTTGGTTTTGTTCTTTTACTACTGTCTTCTCTCATTATCACTGTCTCCCTCCTGCTCTCTCCTATTTGCTACTATCTCATTCATTTATTCCTACTGCTACTGTCTCTTCTCACTCTTACTATCTCCCTCTTCCTTGCTTTCATCGTAACAGACTCTGTCTCCCATTATCACTAGCTCTCACCCACTTCCATTTCCTTATCTTTATTCCTCTCACACCGGCAATGTCTCCTTCACTCTTTGCCTAGCACTGTTCTGTCACTGTCAACTGTGCTGCACTGCCATTGTCTCCTTGTCTTTCTCTCAATCTGACACTCAACTTCGCTCTTTCTACACCACAATCACAGTCTACTGTCTTCCACTACTTATTCTTTTTCCATTTGTTTCCCAATGCCACTGTCCCTTCCTCTCTCGGCATAAAAACGTCTGCATCCCAAAATTTTTCAGAAAAGTTTTAAAGGCTGCTGAGGAAGATAGACTGAAGCAGCTGGTACCCCACATTTCAGTCAGTCTTTTAAGCAGGAGCATATTTCCTTTTTTTTGTGCTCCAATAGGATCATTTTTCCTCTGGTTCCCTTCTTTTCCCTGCTACAACAGGGCATGTCACTTATATGAAGAGAATTTTATGGGTACATAAAATTTGGATAGTATACTTGCATATAATTGAAATAACAAAAAAATAATTTTACACCTCAGACCGGATTTTATATGCACAAAAATTTTGTTACAGTTTTTAATGTAGACTAGTTTTAACCAAATGATGTCTCCGATATCGTAGAATTAATACTGCCACAGCCCTTTTGGTGATTTCCTTGCAACTCTCGAAGTGTCAGGACACAGTTGACAGATATGCTCAATTGAAGGTGCTACGGGGCAAATATACAAGATAGCAGACACAACAAAGTTTTGCTTTTTCAATTATTTAGTTTTATGATGATTTTTGACTCCAGGAAATCTTACTCGTAAACGTTTCCTGTAATGGTAACTTACTTAAACTAACTTTAAACAATGGTTCAAATGGCTCTGAGCCCTATGGGACTTAACATCTATGGTCATCAGTCCCCTAGAACTTAGAACTACTTAAATCTAACTAACCTAAGGACATCACACAACACCCAGTCATCACGAGGCAGAGAAAACTAACTTTAAAATAATGTTTAATGTTTGTCTATGCTTGTATCTGTAGATGAACTGAAGATGATCTTTTGATTCCATCTTGTCTCTGAAGTGAAACATACATCATTGCAGCAGATGTTGGTGGTCAATAATGACTTTCCTCAAATACTTTCTAACCAGCATCCCGCTGTATTCTGCTGACTCTTAAATAAAACAGATTTCTTTAAGGTGATAGGACATGGAGTAAACGATGGTTAACAAAGAGAACATGCTTCATGTGAAACCTAACCATGTTGCCTAAAACGAAAAAGTGGATCTTTGCATTCCATCTTGGTGTGGTGCAACAGCAACCTTCTATTGCTACCATGTACAAAACAGTCGTAGGGTGCATAAAGTTATTCATTAACTTAAGAGTGACTTACGGAAGGAAACTGCCGCCATTGTGGACGCTTGACCAAGGCAAACCATCATAAGAACTATTCCATTACATCGTTCTTAAGTTACTACAGAACGCTGCGCAACCTACAACTGTTTTTTAAATAGTGTATCTTTTCTTAACGGAAGTATAAGCTTCTGAGTTTTAAGTCAAAATGGTTGCTTAGAAAGGATAACAGTTAATTCGTCATTGCTGTATTGCTTTTCCAGATTGAACTATTACGCAATAGCAGTTCACAGTAGCCTTAATAATTGTTCAAATAATGTGAACCATCAACGGATGCTGCAAACTAAGAGCGATGAAACTGATTTGTCCATTGAATTCGTGTGTCATTACGCATCTTCCGCAAATAAAATGATCAGTCACTCTGTTGCCCTGCCAGTCGACAGAAAATTTCTAAACTCGTATTTTTTCAATATCTGACAAATGTTGTCACATTTGGTGTGACTGGACTGCATATGATTTTTCATGCGAAATCTGAAAGACTGCCTTCACCTCGCATATCGGCGCGTGAGCTATGGGGCTTGGGCGTTGTTGAATGGAACACCACGACAAATGATTTCTGCCAGAAGAGGCGCGCTCAGCTCCGAATGTTCCAGAGAATCAGCGATGTCTAAGTGGCCTCACACGCGAGCGATCCGTTGCTCGATCGTGCGATCTCTCCGCAGATTGTGTGTGTGTGTGTGTTTGGACATGCCGTAGACTTAATAGCGGCTGCTGTGTAAGTACACAAGAGCACGTCAACACCCTAACTTTAAACGTCATGCGGATTTATTGGTTATTTTTCTTTGAATGCTGTTAAAGCGTAACAGATGCTGCAATCTGAAAAATACAGCACTTACATCTATCACGCTAGTGCTCCTCTAGACTCCATTAAACTTGGCATCAGGGTAATGAGCACGGTTTCAATTATGCACGTTCTAAGCAGCTCTTGTGCATGCGCAGCTCGTGTGGCGTAATTCCCTTCTGGGCCAATTATATAGGGATTTGACAAGCAATGTGCACAACTCGCTATGTGCACAGCTAGCCCTTGCCACTCAACTAGAAGTTTATATCAGTGCCAGCAGGTGGTAGCACACTGCGGCAGACTTTTATCCTCGTTCGCTCAGCATACATTCTGCTAGATAGCACAAGTATTTGATATACTTTCCGGCCAGTGTGGCCGAGCGGCTCTAGGCGCTACAGTCTGGAACCGCGAGACCGCTACGGTCGCAGGTTCGAATCCTGCCTCGTGCATGGATGTTTGTGATGAGCTTAGGTTAGTTAGGTTTAAGTAGTTCTAAGTTCTAGGGGACTGATGACCTCAAAAGTTAAGTCCCATAGTGCTCAGAGCCATTTTTTTGATATACTAATTCACTCACTATATACTGTAGTAAAATTAGATCGGACATCGTATATGTTAAAGCAGTACTGACAGTAAACCTATGTGGTGGGTTTCTGAATGAGTTACAGTCATTGGCGGCTCGTGAGTATACATTTTGGATATTCACAG
Organism: Schistocerca nitens; assembly: GCF_023898315.1. Taxonomy (NCBI): domain Eukaryota; kingdom Metazoa; phylum Arthropoda; class Insecta; order Orthoptera; family Acrididae; genus Schistocerca; species Schistocerca nitens. Next base: position 542,656,573 of record NC_064619.1, on the reverse strand, counting down.
ATTTTTAGTTTCAGATTAATTTGAGAGTGTGAAGTTAATAGCATCTGCTGAATAACATTTATGCTTATCAATAAGTTTATACAATTACAGCCACTGCCAATAATAATATCACGAGTAATAATAATAATAATAAGTACATAATTAAGTACACTTTAGAGCAATAACGAAATAATGTGTAAGCTTTAGGAACTCTGCGTTTCGCATTTTCGTATAAGTAGGAGTTCTTATGCTTTTCCTCCAGCAGATAGATTAGTTAACAAATTTACTTCCAGGCTGAAAATCAGATATACTTTCGTTGCACTCACACAGTAGCTTGTGCTAACTGTACACTCCTTTGTTAAATGTTCGCGTGTAGTCAAGTTTATTTGATTTCGTCACTCTCTCAATCAAAGGATCTGTTCTCGGAGGCCCTAGTTCTTTGCGGCTAACATTTCCTGGTAATTAACTTTTCTGTTCCCAGAATGAGATTTTCATTCTGCAGCGGAGTGTGCGCTCATACGAAACTTCTTGTACAGATTCAAGTTGTGTGCCGGACCGAGACTCGATGTCACGACTTTTGCCTTACATGGGCAGGTGCGCTACCGATTGAGCTACCCAACTAAGACCTACGACCGTTCTCAGAGTTTTACTTTTCTGTTATCATTTAAAATAGATCCAACATAGTTCATGTTTACATTGCACACGAAAGCCAATTCCCACACAGTAAACAACCATCTCCAAACACAAAGTGCCATTTGTGGAAATGATTAAACTCAAGTAGTAATGTCTACAAATATGGTCACTTGACTAGAATACAAATGAGGTGTTGTGGTCCATAAGGGCCTAAAGCACACCGCCTTCGATCCCACACTCAAGTGAATATCAGAGAAACTAGTGATAAAGCTTTTCGTGAATTTTCAAATGTTCGAGTACAATGTAGGCCTACAGCACAGATAAGCCTGACTCACCATAAGATTAACAGATTTCAGATGCATGAATAAATGCTAAAATCTCACAATCGACAGTAATGTGCTTTAGGCCCTGTATTTTCTACTTATATGTAGTGCAAATATAAAAACGTGGACACCCTAAGATTTTAGCATGGTTAGGATTCTGAAGCTTATGCTGTAGAAGAAGAGTTCATTGGAAGTTCATAATCGTAGTCATGAAACGCTTGACTCCGTCTGGTGATTTGAGTCATTTATGAAACAATTACATGTATTATCGAAGTTTTTAAATTCTAAAAAAGAATGACGCACCGAAATATCAAGTGAAGTTTTTAATTTAAAGATTCAGCGCGAACATACGACGATACTCAAGTACCTTCTCATTTCATATAATCTAACTCTACTTCATGCAGTTTTCAACCATAGCTACGGAACTCAGCATTTTTACTATCGAAAACATTTCTATAGACACTTCGAGATTGCAAAACCACTGTGTAAATACCTGCAGTTAGACTACAGGACTAATTAATGAAACACAAAATGAGGACTAATAAGTGAAAAACTGAGTGCGTTAGCTCATTGGTAAGAGGCACACATTCCACTTTGCGTCATTAAATAATGTTTTCTGTAAAGTGACAGGCATTTCCCAAGGAAAGCGTTTCAGAAGTTCACCAAATTGCAAGTATTCATCGGGATATGGAAATCTACGCCACTACTGCTAAACGTAGTTCATTTTCCGTAGCAGAACTCCGACCCAGTTGCGTTTGTAATACGGGTCAAAATTATTTGGCAGATCGCTAGTTCACGTCGCGGTTGAAACAAGCGGCCAATTGCAGCGATATCACTTGGGAGAAATTCCTGCCATCCGTCGATATTCTGTGCCATCCATAAGGGCTACGATTGACTACGTCATACCGCTATAGATATTATTACCCCTTAAAATCTTGAAGCCTTGGGACAAAGTTGTCAGAAAAAATATTTTTACTGCAAAATGAACACTACACGCAACTTAAGATCTGAAGGAAATAATAGTGCTTTAGATATGGTACTATTTATAGTGTACGATATCGAGCCCTTTCGTGCATGCAGACAATACCCATCGTAGCACACTGGCCTCGCGGTCTAGAGGAGCGCGGTTCAAATCCCTGAAGAGTCCTTCTCATATGTGTTTCCTTGTTTTCCCTAAATCGAATACAATGAACGCCAAATAGTTCCTTCGATAAGAATTTGACTGATTTCCTACTGCATCCTTTCGCTGGCCGAGTTTGGGTCTCGTCTTTTTTATTTTACTGTTTAATGGACACAGCATCGAAAGCTAGCTCCTCATCTGGTGCTGTCCAGAATGTACCTCGCCGCTATCCATCTTGTTTACCATTGACTGTTCAAAACTGACCATGTAGCATCTCACGCCGCATCGAGATCGGCGAGGCAAGAATTTTCTGACGGCCCGTTGATATGGTAGTCTCTCCGTAGTGAACTGTACTGTATATTTGCGCCTGTATTAAATCTGCGTATCCGCTTGTTTTATAAACCGAGCATTACTGGCATATTAGACGTGGAAAGCAGCCGAGAAAAATGTCACAGATGTAGGTTGGGGAACTACTGATCTTATCAAGTCTTTGAGAAGATTACGTCGTTGTTTTTCAAATAGCAGACAACTTCGTATCACATGGTTGACTTCTGCGATGTCATTTGGATGTTTTTTAGAGTATGTGGATGGCTGAATTTCCATCTCATCTAGGTGCGAAAGACAACAGCAGTGACCCAATTTGATACACATTATGATATGAGGACGCACTGAAAAGTAATGCCTCTGGACTTTCTATATTAAAACTCATAAAACTTTTTATAGAAAACAACCTTTATTAAGATTGTACACATCTATTCTTCATGTCTACATATTTATTTCTCAAATAGTGATCCTACCAACGTGCTTATTTCACACAAAGAGAGACCGGTCTGTTGATACCGACACAATAGAAAGTCTGACTTGTTTGAGAGAGCCACATCAGCTCTGCTTGCTCAGCTTCATCACTGTCAAAGTGAAGTCCTCGATGGTGTTCTTTAAGGTTTGGAAACAGGATGAGGCCAAGTCGGGACTGTAGGGAAGATACTCGATGACACAGAACCAAAGACGTGAGATTGTTACAGACGTCGCAGCGCTCATGTGTGGTCTGGCGCTGTCTTGCTGCACGAGAGGGTGCTCCATATATGCAGCATTTAGACACACGGTTATGGCAAGCTGTTTCTCAGGCACCGACAACGTTACGTTAAACTCCACCACCTCAGTCCTTCAGTTCGGAGCCCTCTAGTGGCAGCATTGCAACTTGCGTTAGCGAAGCAGGAAAGTCGACTAAGTAATATGGATGACACGTAATACCTTAGCTTGTATTGAGAACTGTGATATAGCCCCGAGATCGTGGGGCAACACTAAAGTCGACAACGCGTATCGATACCAAGAACATCGGCGGTGTTTCACTGCAATCTGCAACGACGAATGGGAGAGGCTGAAGAAGACACACCCTCTCGCCCACCACAGCAGAGCCCTCACACGGAGGTCAATGTAAAGCTGAGCATGAAAGCGCTCTGTCCCAGGTCGGAACCTCAGCTGAAGCAGTCAGCTTCATCGTAGAGGATTAAAGCGTTATTCAAGACTCAGACGGAAATGTACTTTTGTAAATGTTGAACATTATGTTATGGCGCAAAGTCAAGCGCCGGCAGGCCAGTCGGCAACGACAGGGAAGAGATGGCTGTATGAAGAAGTCTGCCAATTGCACGCTGACTGGATCTCATTCCAGGATGACAACGCGACGGCAACGGCCCCTACGTGAAGAGGACATAACTCTAGTCACTTCGCTTGTACTGTTTATGTATCACAGACTTGCCAAATATATACTTATATGGATATGGTGTCTGTTCTTTCGGACATGCAGTACTGGCCATGACCTTATTCTTCTGTGCGGATGCACACATATTACCCGAACTCTTACAGGACTTGGTAAGAATGTCTTCCACGAGTAATGAGTGTGTTGGGTAGGTACACTACGAATGTAGTGTGTGGACATATAAGGTGAGAATGTGGGTCTCAGGGAGGTGTGCGCAAGACAGTCCCTGCAGTTGCACTATCCTCTGTGCCCTCAGTGGCTCAGATGGACAGTGTTCAGTCAGAGGGTTAGCTGCCCGCTGTAATAAAAAAATCGAGTTAGTGGATCAGCGACGAATTTAAATGGGTGTCTTGCGACGTCAGCCACGAGCGGATGCAACGAATAGGATAGAGCGTCTGCCCTGTAAACAGGAGATCCCGTGTTCGAGTCCCGGTCGGGGCACACATTTTCACCATCAGCAGCTGATGGTATTAATATGTAATTCTAATTTCGATTTGGGAATTATCTATACTATATTTGTATGTCGTCCTTTGCTTGCGACACGTCTGTGTAGTTGCGACACATATGTGTAATTGCAAAAGTTAAGTATTCTAACATCTCTTTTTGAAATAAAACTAATTAATACGGTTTGTTTCAATGTCTGTCTAGTGAACCGAGTATGCAGGCTTCCTAGACACTACATATTGTACTTCAAGAAAACAGTGTGTTAATTAGTGCATCAAATGATGGTTTAATAGTCAATGACAGTTGTAAATTATCAAGCAAGCCTGTGGTAATGTATTGTATCAAGTTAACTCTTTGAGGGGCAGTGGCTATCGCCAGGCATTATCTCTTTCAAGGGCGGTGGTTATCAATGTTAACCACCTATTTTACGACACCCGGTGACCGAATGGGGCAGCAGTTGTCACTGCGAGCCACACAGTTAGTTGAGGGAGTTCTCCCTAAATGGCATGGCATTGGATGTCACGCATTTTGCTTTCCTATTCTTGGTACAGCACAATTCATTTGTTGCCTTGCAGCAGTTTTGTACCATTTAGTTGGTGTACGTTTTGGAGAACAAATTTGGCCCATATATACTACTTTCATTTCCAAGCAAGTATTTTCAGATGTAAATTTAATTCATGCTAATGACCTCCAGTGCAATGGTTACGTGAAACAAATTTACTTATTTCATATTTTTGTTACTTTAATCTAGGTTAGCGCTGCTAACCACCGCGCAACTGGGATACAGATTTCATTCAGTATGGCTAGGAGGTGTCTTAGTGATGATGAAATAAGAAAACTGCTTTTCGAGGACCTTCCATCAGACTCAGATAGTGAAATAAGTTTGTTAGAAGACTCTGACATTGATCCTACATATGAACCTGACTGTGATAATATTGTGTTCTCATGTTCTGAAGAGAGTAGCAATGAAGCAGATGATAATGTACCAGAAAGTAATCATCACTTGTGCGATAATAAACAACCTTGCATGGCTACAATTCCATCCAATGATGATTCGTCTGCCTCTGAATCAGTTTCTCTGTCGATGCCTAGACGTTCGAGATCAGCAATGGCTAAAGCAACGACATCTGTGACAGTTAATTCTTCACATATACAGCCAAACATCCCAAATCATTCTGGTACCTCTGGTGGATCTGGAAGTGTACCCATTGTTCAGGATGATCCTCCAAAATGGAGACAAAATTTCACAGTTGAAGCACTGCCTAATTTTGTGGAAAAAATTGGCCCTACAGCTGTTTTTACAGAGATGTCAAATCCATCGCCACATAAAATATTTTGTGAGTTTTTTACTGATGAAATGGTAGAACATATTATATTTCACACCAATTTGTACGCCACACAAAAAGGAAAGCCTCTCATCCCAACTACTGAAGATGAAATAAGGGTTTTCTTAGGCATCAATTTATTTATGAATGTCCAAAAATTACCAAGTTATCGAGATTATTGGTCTTCATCTCCAGATTTAAATGAGTCATATATATTTGATTTCATGACTGTAAAACGATTCAGTTTTCTCCTCGGTCATATCCATTCAAATGACAACTCGATGATGCCTAAAGGGGGACAGGCCAATTTTGACAAGCTTTTTAAAATAAGGCCTCTTGTTGAAATGTTGAATAAAAGGTTTGCACAATGCTATCAGCCTCATCAAAAAGTAGCAACTGATGAGTCAATGATGAAATTTAAAGGCAGAAGCTCAATGAAGCAATACTGAGGGACAAGCCTGTGAAAAGAGGCTATAAAATATGGATGCTGTGTGATGAATCTGCATATAATTTGAAGTTCCAAATTTATACTGGAAGATTAGCTACAGAGAAGTCTGAACTGGGACTGGGTGCACGGGTAGTAACAGATTTATGTGAAGAACTTTATAGCAAAAGTCACATTGTTTTCATGGATAATTTCTTCACATCTTATAATCTTTTGTCCTGCTAAAAGCCCAGAAAACATTTGCATTTGGAACTGTGAACCCTACACGTAAATTCCTCCCAAAACTGAAGGAAGATAGAAAGTTGAAACGAGGGGACTTTGACAGCAAAGTCAGCAATCATGGTGTAGCATTTTACAAGTGGATGAACAAACGAGCTGTGAATTTGATCTCTACTATGCATGATCCTAGTGACACCACAACTGTAAATAGGAAGGAAAAAGATGGATCAACTACTGTAGTGGCATGTCCCCATGTATTGAGTGACTATAACAGGAGCATGAATTTTGTTGGCAATTTTGATCGTCTAAAAGGAGACTATGGTTGTGATCGCAAAAGTAAAAAATGGTGGTATAGGCGTTTTTTACAATTTATTGATATGTGAGTAGTGAATGCATTTATCATACACAAAGAAATTGAAATGGAACAATTCACGAATAAAGACTTCCGAAGGAAAGTCTACGAAGGACTGCTTGCCAAGGCAATTGTCCAGTGCAGTGGCCTAAGTCAAAAAGGGAAGAGCGTAACTCTCAGTAAACATAAACCGCACGTGGACAAACAAATCAGATTGGAAGATAGTGCACATCAGCCAAAACAGGCCACCTCAAGAATATGTGCATTACGCAGCATACGTGCTGTTCCTGTTAGAACAGTTTGGATGTGTTCTTCATGTAATGTACCTCTTTGTCTACGAAAAGGCAAAACTTGCTTTCAAACATTTCATTCTCAATAATGATGTACTTTTGAACTGTTTGTGTAAATAATTTCCTAAGAAAACTGTTCAAAATTTTACCTCTCAAAATTTCTCAACAAATAAGTAACTAATGAATATTGTGGGCGGTGGTTAACAGAGGTAACCACAATTTAATTGACTGTAATTAGAAAAGTAAGCAAAATATTGTAAAATTGTATTAAAATAAATCTTTTGTTTGGTAAGAAGTTTTATAATTTTGACAAATCACGTGTGTTCATTTTTAAAAAAATTCCTGCCCCTCAAAGAGTCAAAAAATATATGGTTAACACTGATAACCACTGCCCCTGAAAGAGTTAAGTAAATCTTTTTATTCTTTCATGTAATAAAGTGAACTAATATTTCGTATGTTGTAGTGCAGATGAGTCATCTCCTAGAACAATAAAGGAATCCACAGTTACGGTCAGACTACTGTAGCTTCGTCTGGTGGTAAGAAGAACAGAATAAAAAGTTGGGAGGCATTATTTTTCAGCACGTCCTCACAGTTGTCTGCCACCTATTCAGTTTTACCTGTCAAAGTTTAGCGGAATGATGAGTTATATTGAAGCATGTTGTCTTCCTTTCGACTGTTGATAGGTTGACTACAGCTCTGTCAGTCCTGAAAGAGTGCTTCTTTAAGGGGAAACTATGGTGCAACTAGTCTGAGAGTGACATCATCCAATTACTATCTCTCAATAATATTTGATCCTTCCTGATCAATTTAATGTATTATTTGTCAAATAATTCCGATTAGAAGTGTACTTTCTATCATAAAATTTAACAGTGAATATTGAATAAAATCCAGGCGTTCTACATTTACTTAAATATCTGTAGCTCTGAAAGTATTCAGTGTAGAATGCTGTGATTTCAGATATTTATTCTTTAACTCCATGTTATTGTTAAGAGGCTGGATGTACTGTGTAAAGAGAACTGGTGGTACTTCATCTAGTGCTTTGTAACTTTTAAATTGTAAACATATAAAACTCTATACGGTAAGGGAAGAACTGCAGTATTATTATGGAACGGCAATAAGATACAAACCGTATGACCTGCAAGAAACAGCAGTGTGAGCTACAATCTTCCGCAAATCATCCACTGAACATATCTCCACACAAGGTCTTTGTCCACCAGCTGCTGATTCACGTGCAAGTACTGAAAGCCCAACATCCAACAGAGGAAATGAGGAAAGAACAGAGAGACAGGAGAAGAGGGAAGCATCTAGGCTTGCAAGATGATTAAGAATGGGATACATTCAATTTTAAGAAATTCATATCTAAGTAATTATTTGTCTGATTGTTCTGAATTTGGTTCAGTAATTATAAAAGAAATTACAAATACTACCTAAAAATTTCAGATCTCTACTTATCGAAGTTTATGAGATAATGGGTCATCAGTCTTTTAATTTTTTAACTCAGTAGGTATAGGTCGTACGTACTCCCCTTAAGCCAGCAGCGAAATCCGTTTGCAGTTATCAAGTGTGGTAAGAGTTGGCCATAAATCCCACTGCTTTTCCCCAGCACACCAAGCGGTTGGTCTTTTAGTATCCCCGCCAGCGGATATCGAAATTGACACAGATGAGCTGACGCGCGTTTCGCGTCAAACTGCCACGGACAGCGCACGTGAAGCATTGTACAGGCAGAGCCATTGACACTGGTATTTACCTGTCGGTGACCTTACCGCGGGGCTCGTCAATTGTTGCGCCAACTTCAAACTACCTAGGCCCTCAGCTCCCCAGCTTCGCAATCGAGCCACCAACGGCATCTATAGTTAACACTTGTGACGGTCACACCTGTGCAGATACAAAAAGTCTCGATCTGAGTAACAGTAAGCAGCAAACCCTTCACCAGCCAGTAATTGGAGACAGAGAAATAGGTATTAGCACCACCATTGACAGCCTAGAGATAAACACCTTTTCTTACCTTGGCAATACTCTCTCAACAAGTGCAAATATACTCGTAGATTCGGAAATTCAGCAAAGAATCAACAGCTCTGGAGTACTCTTTGCTAGACTAAAATCTCGAGTGCTTGACACTCATGATGTTAATACAGCTACGAAAATCTTCGTATACAGTTAAGCTGTGATTCTTACCCTGACTTTTGGATCTCAATCCTCAGCATGTTACATATGGCTTATTAGAACCTGGAACAATATCACCAGCGATTTCTGAGGAGGATTCTGCACATAAAATGGCAAGACAGACGCACATATATCAGCATCATTAAAGAGGCACACACAAGAGAATGTAGTCCGCATGCTCGATATCATATTCCCAGACAAGTGTTTTACTTCGAGTTAACAGTGGGTAAGATATGTGTGAGAAGTCCGAAGGAAAGATTTAAGGATGTAATTAAGATTAACATGAAGCTGTGTCGTATTAATTTAACATCTGGGAGACCTCTTCCCGCGACCCTCCATACTGGAGATAACTAGTACATAGTGCAGCACTTTGTTTTGAAGGCAACACCTGACAAATAGCAGTTGATGAGAGGCAGCGCAGAGAAGAAAACGAATTGGTTAGGCGAACTGGAAGGATAGAGAGCGCTCCATCTGCAAATACCTGTCATTAGTGCGGCAAACTGTGTACTCACACATGTTTGGGAGACAAACCTACTCACCCAAGAGTGTTTGCTGTGTTACATGACTCCGTAACCCTTACGGTAGAGGTGGATGGTGAGGGACATTCTCAAGGTCACACTGTCACGGCAGTGGTGTGAGGGTAGGCTCGTAATTAACAAGCCGCCAGGCGGATCGCTCACTTGTCCACGCGCACAAACCGACCGCCGCTGGCCCGAAGTGATAATCAGGGCCACGCAAATATTTGGATCGCGCGCGCCGTTTGCCTCGGCGCGAATCGCTTTATTTGATTCCGCTGTTGGATTTTCGGATTGGCCGCAATGAGAGCGGACACAAAAAAGGGCACGGGGACAGGGGGCAGAGGCAGCCCGGACGGGTGCAGCTAAGCCGGCGCCGTAAGCAAAAATCAATATTTGAGCCCGCTCGAAACGGATGTAATATAGCGCTGACGGCTCCCCACAAACAAGTCTTCATTTCGCAGGTTTACGAACTGTTGTGCAGTAAAACAAACGCTGGCCCGCTTTACGCCACCACCAGCGTCCCAGACCAATATAGTCTCTTTGTTACCACGCGCCGAACGGGTCGACGACGGAAAGCAATGCTTTGAGCCTCAGGGATCGGGTAGTCGTTTTGTAAAAGGCAATATGAAACTTATCCCAAGCGACATCTGGAGAGGATTTGGGAGAGAGTTCCCTTTTTTCTTTTATCTTTTGTGATAGTGCCCGTAAGATTTTCTGTTTTTATTTAGTACTAGCGGAGAAACCCGACGTTGCCCAGGTATTTATTCAAATAGTGCGTCCACTTGGCGTCTGGCCTTGAGCTTAATGCTTATGACGTCATATGCTGTGGACTTTGTAAGTACATTCAGCGGCATATGCGGATACTGTCTGCAAATTGTGTTGCAAATAGAGTTAGTAGCAACGAAGTAATGATTTTAAAAGTCATGCACGCTGTGGAAGTTTCTGACGCATGTCACTGTTTACGACGACATATCTTCTGAACTATGAGTCGCACAATCATGCAATATTGTAGGTACATTCAGCGGCACATACGGATACTCTCTGCGAAATTTATTGCGAATAGAGTTAGAATCAAAATAGCAATAAATTTAAATGATGCGGCAGTTTGACACGAATCTCATTGTTTATGACAACTTATTTCCTGAATTATATGTCGCATAATGATATAATTTTGCACTTAATTCCGTGGGATATATTCGTACTGTCTGCAAAGTGTACCACGAATTGGGTTTGTAGTAATGAACTAATAAATTACTACGTCATGCTTCTGTGCTACTTTTACTGCACAAACACCGGAAAAGTACTAAGCGATGAATATTTTTCCTTTCATCATTTTGAAGGGGTTGTCAAGGATAAGAAAGTTTGTAAGGATTTGAAATTATGAATAAAGCTTGTTGCAAGTTCCTAAGTGCTCTCATTCTCAAATATTGCATGGATAATATCTGTGAATTCACGAATCATAGGCTACGCTCCTTTTTCACCACTACTCCCACCCCATTAATAGGAAGGTGATTCTTACCCCCTACAGCAATTGTCACATTACAGTGAAGTATATGTGCACCTAATTTGGTTCGAATCAGTCCAGTGATTTAGGAAGAGATGTGGAACACATACACATTTTATAATTTGTATGGATATTTAATTATATGTCGTGTCTATTAAAAATATATAGCCTATGTCCTCCCAAATGTAGTAAATCGGACAAGAACGTTGAGATTTTTTGGTAACAACCTTTCCCGTTTATATACTGTATTACATACATAAATTTCAAGTCACATTACGGAATGTTACGTAGTCAGTGATCTTTCTCTTGTCTTGACGGTAAAGTGTGTAAAACTTCATCGGAGTAAAACTTTAGGTTTGTATGAATTACAAACAAACAAAAAACAAACAACAAACTGATACTCTTCTTGATATACAGGGTGAGTCACTAACTATTTCCACCTAAAATAACTCCAAAAGTATAATAGTAGCTGAAAAGTCTGTGGGACAAATGTTGAATGGGACAACTGGGGCCGTAATATGACGTTGGTTTTTCGTTGCTGGGTGGGGTTGCGCCAGAGATATGAGGGTCAACTTTTTTTTTATGGAATGCTATAGTTTGGTCCTTATTTTCTGATAGCGGCTATCGAGACGAATCCAACGATGTGTAACAGTAAGGTCTTTAAAGGTCAATGAAGGCCAAATGGGTGGCATCAACGTCCATTTACAAAACGTGTTCAAAGTGATTACCAATGGTATCAGTGCAGTACCGCAATCTTCTTATCATGGATTGATTGGTATTCCTTATCACTTTAGAACTTATCGAAGCACATGCTCTGACAATTCTCTCTCGTATATCGACCTAATAGCAAATATTCGCCGAATACGGCGATCCATCTAACGTGCCATTGACATGTAAACACCATTCGACGCTTTTGCAATACAACATTAATAGGAACGGTAAGACCAGTATCGTCGAATCAAACGAATATGAACGATGTACTCCTTCGAAGAACAAGTCGATATGCTTCTCATTTATGGAGAATGACAACGAAATTCAATGAGAGCTAGAGACTTATACGCTGAAAGATATCCTCAACATACTCACCCTCCATGTCGTAAGTGCCGAAGTGATAAGGAATGCCACTCAATCCACGATAAGAAGATTGCAGCACTGCATTGATACCAATGGTCATCACTTCAAACACCTTCTGTAAATGGACGTTCATGCCACCTTTGTGACCTTGGTTGACCTTCAAAGACCTTACTGTTACAAATCATTTGATTCGTCTCGATAGCCGCCATCAGAAAATAAGTACCAAACTACAGCATCCCCGTGAAAAAAAAAAAGTTGACCTACATGTCTCTGAAGCGACCCCTCCTAGCAACAAAAAACCAACGTTATATAATGGCCCCATTGTCCTATGCAACATTTGTCCCACAAACTTTTCAGCTCCTATCATACTTTTGGAGTTATTCTTGGTGGCAATAGTTAGTGACTCACCCTGTATATAGATTTTAACTTTTCCCGGTTTCTTGACTGGAAATTGGCGTGTGCCTCTCACACATGACGTGATTGTATCTCTACCATACAGAATGTAGACATACATACTGTTGAGTGGTACTTAAGTAAATAAATTAGTGAAATCAAAGTGAACTAGAAATTAGAATATAAATGAAAAACTTGGTTTAGTTTAGAGAGTTACATACTGGCATTCAGCGGGCAAAACAGCAGAACAGAAGAGACAATGACCATGAAGTCAGCGAGTTCCACATAAGCGGGCGCTGTCGATTCAGCCGTCAGGGCATCGCCCGACCGGCTCACGTGTTTCTCAGTTGTCGTATGTGAGCAAAGGCCCTCGCCTACATCCCAAGAGCCAATGACCGACGTTAAGAAGATTCTTCGAGAAGCTTTTCAACGTGACAGAAGAGGCAATGACCGGCTCACGTGTTTCTCAGCCGTCACGTGTGATCAAAGGCCCTCGCCTACATTCCAAGAGCCAATGACCGACGTTAAGAAGATTCTTCGAGAAGCTTTTCAACGTGACAGAAGAGGCAATGACCGGCTCACGTGTTTCTCAGTCGTCACATGTGATCAAAGGCCCTCACCTACATTCCAAGAACCAACGACCGACGTTAAGAAGATTCTTCGAGAAGCTTTTCAACGTGACAGACGAGGCAATGACCGTGAAGTCGTTCACCTCCAGTAAACTGAAGTGAATAAATACGCGAGACGCAGTGGGCCAGACGGATGAAGTCAGATGAAGACGGAGACGGAGACGGAGGCGGAGACGAAGACGAAGACGAGAGACGAAGGAAGAAAAGAAGAGTAGCAGTAGTTTTCAGTCAGTTTCGGTGCTGAAGACCGTCATGCAAGAAGAGTCTGCATCATGCACAGACGAACCAAGTCCGCCGCTGTAATGGAATAGCAAGCAGCCGCCGTAGCGCCAGAAGACAGAAGTTAAAAGGTATTTGAAGTCTGGTTTTTACATACCCGGGTGACTCGTGAGGACGGGAAGGAGACGGCCTCACATCAGTAGTCACCTGTGAGCTGGGATGAAGACCTGACAGCCGAAGACTGGCAAGCGGGAGTCCGTGGTTCGAGTCCGGGACACTGGCCTTCCCCCGCCGCGCCGCTCCGCTGGTCGACGCACAACACACGCGGCCGCATAGAGAAGAGAAACACTGGGACGCCACTCCCAAGGTATCATCCGACGCACGACTTCGCTCGCAATAATTAAACCGGCCACCTCGCGCTGCGCGTCTCCCGTCAGCTGGGCGAGACAGCGACACGAGATACACACCGCTACGCGTAATCAGACGCCGCCGCCGCCGCCGCTGCCGCAGCAGAAGACTTCACAAACGACACAGCTGCCGCTCTCCGAACCAGAATATTCCGTAAGATACAGTTGTGCAAATCTTCAATAAAAGTTATTCTTATGTAAAAATGATGTTTCATTCGACCTCATACCCGAGCCAAGGAAGAACCCACCCTGCCCACATGTTGTTAAGAGAGAAAAGTTAATTTATTTAATATTTTCACCCTGACAGAATGCTTAGAATGCTCATCCTGACAATTGACAGCATCCAAAGAGAAAACCCAGTTACATTTAGTGACAGAAGTGTCACATTTAGTAACACAATTGTTACATTTGGTATCAGAAGCCGGTTTAGCAGTTACATTTGGTGTCAGAGAAAAAACCCTTGGCTCAATATGAGGTGTGAATGACAGTCACTAAAGGTCCACAGTTAGTATCATTTAATGTGTGAAAGAATAGGGGTTTGCATAGCAGTCGTAATATTTTCTTTATTTAGAAGTGTATTTTCTCTCGTGATTTTAAGAGTTTTGTCGAAAATATTTAAACATCTTTTGAATTCAGTGTGGTAATATTGTGTAACTACTAGTTTGTAAAATGATGACACGAAATCGTACAAAGTCAGAGTCAGCACCACAAGCGGTTTCTACTGAGGAAGCTATTCAGAGCTTAGTTAATCAGATAGCACAGCTTAAAAGTGATAATAATGCATTATTTAAACAGTTGAGTGAGGTTAGGCAAACCAGTTCAATCCCTCCCACCCTAGATTCCTCAGCAGCAGCCTTAGTAACTCCTTTTTCAGGTAAACCTGGCGAAGACATAACAGCCTTTTTTGATGATTTAGTAGCAGCTGCAAAGTTAGGATCATGGTCAGATGAACAGCTCTTACAAATGACAAAGTTAAGATTGACAGGAGAGGCTAAAGCACACGTCTTATACCATGAAGAATTACGGAATGCTCCAACATTTGAGGAATTGAAGAAAGGATTGCTTAAACGTTTTCAAAAACAGAACAGCTGTAGATTTTATAGGGAACAGTTAAACACTATCACTCAGAGGCAAAACGAGTCGTTAGAAAGTTTTGTAGATAGGATTAGAAAAGTTAATATTAACACCTATCAGTTGACAACTAGTGATGAAGCAAATAAAGTTATTTTACAAGAGGCAGAAAATAGAGCTCTGGATACATTTTTACGTGGGTTGCCTCCTGAAATGTCCCGTCGTGTCAGGGCAGAGTTTCCTAAAAATTTAGCGGAAGCTGTATCTGTGGCGACAGCTTTTGAAGAAATTGACATTGCCACCAGATACAAGGAGAAGCGAAATGTATTTTCAGCAGGAGTACGATGTTTTAGGTGCGATCGACAGGGACATATAGCAAAAAACTGCAGACAACCTCAATGCACTAATTGTCAAAGAATAGGTCACACATTCAAGGAATGCAGGTCTAAGAAAGTTATTGGAAATAGAAATCAGTTAAACTCAAACGGGAATGTCGGAGCCGCCGCCAGGCATTCCCAATAAAATTTCATGCCATTAAGGCGAATGTGAAGGCGGAATGCTGGTTATCTGCAACCATACAGGATAAAGAGGCAAGGATACTAGTGGATACAGGCGCAAACGTATCAATAGTAAGTAATAAATGTATTGGAGAAAAGAAATATGACCCTCCAAGGTATAGATTGAGTGGAGTAGGAGGAGGTACAGTGAAGTCATTAGGATGTACATCACTGATTTTCTATATTCACGGTGTACAATTTCAAGAAGATGTAGAAGTGGTAACAAAAGTAACTGACGG
This sequence comes from Schistocerca nitens, assembly GCF_023898315.1. Lineage (NCBI taxonomy): Eukaryota > Metazoa > Arthropoda > Insecta > Orthoptera > Acrididae > Schistocerca > Schistocerca nitens. The sequence goes on along the minus strand of NC_064619.1, from coordinate 542,640,913 downwards.
GTACGACGCGATCCTAGGACTGGATTTCCTGAATAAACATCACGCTAAAATTGACCTCAGACAGCAAACTGTAGAACTTAGCGGAATAGTGTTTCAGCTAGGTGACACCGCTGCAAAGGGCCCGCTGCCGCAAGATTTCCCCAACCGGAAGGCGAAATCAACTATACTGCGTGCAACGTCCTTGAAGGTTGATTCGCGGGATCAGATACCATCTGGCTCAGGAAAACTTTTCTGGATGACCGTTGACCCCGAAGTACCTACAGATACAGTGTGTCTAATAGAGCCTTTAGAGGAAAATGAGGAATTAGATGTATCACATTGTTTTGTACGTAGGAGTGTTGTACGGGTTCAAGACGTTGAGGGAGAAAGAAAAGTACCGGTACATATTGACAATTTCGGAGTGGAGGACAAAGAGTTGCATAAGGGAATATTAGTAGCTACAGTCAGTACTTTTGAAGAAGAAGATTTCATTTGGTCAGATATTAATGATGGTCAGAAACCAGACGCCTATAAAACCGCATTACGCCAGAAGATTCAGCATTTGCAAGGAAAGGATAGAGACACGATAGAAGCAGTTTTAGTTGAGTTTCAAGATTTATTTAATGCAGAAGGTCCACTGCCAGCAACAGATATCACACAGCATAGGATCCCAACAGGAAATAGCCCCCCAGTTTATAGGAAGCCTTATAGAGTTGCGCATCACTTACAGCCAGTACTGGATGAATTTATAGAACAGCATCTAAAAGATGGAATTATAGAATATTCTGATTCGCCTTATAATTCAAATATCGTAATTATTCCAAAGAAGTCTCCCGACGGTACGAAACGATATAGATTTTGTTGTGACTACAGACACCTTAACAAACAAACTATCTCAGATGTTTATCCTCTTCCAAACATTACAGATATCATTGACAGTCTGGGTAACAGTAAATACTTTTCAACAATCGATCTACGTAGCGGATATCATCAACTGGAAGTTGCTCCTGAAGATAGGCATAAAACAGCATTTTCTACCCCTGGAGGCCATTGGCAATTTAAAAGAATGCCTTTCGGTTTGAAAAATGCACCAGCAACTTTTCAAAGACTGCTCGATGGAGTATTGCGAGGACTCAAAACTCAGCAATGTTGTGTATATCTAGACGATATTATTGTATTCTCCAAAGACATTAATGAACATGCTGTGCGTCTGCGTAATGTTTTTCAGAGACTTAGAAAAGCTAAATTAACATTAAATATGGAAAAATGTAGTTTTGCATTGACAGAGGTTACATACCTAGGGCATGTCATTAGTGAAAAAGGAATTAAAACAGATCCTCGATTAATTTCGGCAGTTAAGGACTTCCCAACACCACAACGCGTTAAGGAAGTACAAAGTTTCATTGGTCTCGCATCGTATTACCGAAAATATGTTCAAAATTTTGCTGAAATTGCCCGACCCTTAACCCAATTATTGAAAAAGGGTGCAAAATTTCATTGGTCTGAAGATTGTGAATCAGCATTTCAAACCCTTAAAGATAAGTTAACACACAGTCCAGTATTAGCCTACCCAGATTATAATAAAGAATTTATTTTATCCTGTGACGCAAGTGGTCATTCAGTAGGAGTTGTTTTGAGTCAGAATATTGATGGCGCGGAACACCCCATAGCCTACGCTTCGAGACAACTAACAACGGCAGAAAGAAATTATTCCACAACGGAGAAAGAATTGTTAAGTGTTATTTATGGTATCAAATACTTTAAATGCTACTTGTATGGTAGGAAATTCCAGGTTATTACAGACCACGCAGCTTTAAAATGGTTGCTTGGATTAAAGGATCCATCTAGTCGTCTCACGCGTTGGGCCCTATGTCTTTCCGAAATGGATTTCGAAGTTGTCCATAAACCAGGCAAAAAACACACGAATGCAGATTGTCTAGGTCGGAAAATAGCACTTTTGGAAGCAACAGGCCGAGATACTGAGGACTGGAGAAAGGCACAAGATGAGGATACAGAATGCAAAAAATACGCAACTCAAAAACAATTTTGCTTTGAAGATGGTGTATTATGCCGTAAAACTAAACTTGGACCGCGAATTGTTGTTCCCCTACACCTTAGACAAGAAATAATGGCAGAGGCCCATGATCATATCCTTGCAGGACACGGTGGACAGCGGACAACCGAAAGACGTGTAGCAGAGCGATTTTGGTGGCAAACCAGAAAGCAGGATGTTGCGCAGTACGTTCGTAATTGCATTGCGTGCGCACAACGAGCTGAACTTTCACGTTCAAAAATACCCTTACAGAGGCTCCCCGAGGCTTCATGTCCATTTCAAATCTGCGGAGTCGATCTCTACGGGCCATTTCATAAAACACCGGCTGGTAATAAGTATGTCCTTACAATTATAGATCACTTTTCACGCTATCTAGCTATGGTGAGTCTCCCAGATCAGCAAGCAAATACAGTTGCCCAAGCTTTAGTTAACAACTGGATACTTAAATTTGGCGTACCTGAAGCTATTATCACAGATCAGGGATCTAATTTTATGTCTGAGCTAATGAAACAGCTATGCCACTTACTAAAAATACGTAAATTACGCACAACTCCGTTACACCCTCAGTGCAACGGGCGCACAGAAAGAGTTCATCGGGACAATTGGCAAGATGCTTAGTTATTATATTAACGAACAACATTCTAATTGGGATACGTATTTACCAATAATCGTGTCGGTATACAACGCCAAAACGCATGAAGCAACTGGCATGTCACCTTATGAAGTGGTCTATGGCAGAAAAATGCCGTCCCCTTTTGATGTAATCAGGCAGAAAAACGGAAAAGTCGGAGAAACAGTAAGAGATTTCAGTCGAATGATGAAGGATGTATGGAAAAAGGTTCAAAAATCTAATACAAAGGCTTTGGAACGACAGGAAAGATTAGGTAATACCCAAGCTAAATATCCAAATTACAAAATCGGTCAGTGGGTTATGGTTTCTACTCCTTACATTGCTAAAGGAAAAACGAAGAAATTTGTAACAAACTACAGAGGTCCTTACCAAATTATTGAGATCACGTCACCAGTCAACGTTAAATTGCAACTGCCCACCCGAACTACTATTGTCCATGCAAGTCGTTTAAAACCTTTTAAGGGCGCTCCAGATGTGATTCCTTCAACAATAGTGTCTGCTTTTCCGAAGGGTGGAGGAAGTTCCCGTAAAGGAAAAAGAGTGGCCACGCCAGCACAACATACAGACATGGCACCATACAATCTTCGATCAAGAGTGCGAATGTCCTAGTTGAATCTTAGTAGACTGTGGATAATATACAAATGTAAATAATTAATAAATGATAATGGTTTCTTTTTTAAGAAAGAAAAGTTGAACGTAGAAACATGTAGATCTTGTAGTTAACAATGTATTCCTTCATTTCTTTGTTTTTGTTTTTACGAGATTGGTAGGTTCATAACCATGTTGTTTGCTTTTTTCAGAAAACGCCATGCAAGCATTTCCTACACAAAACCTGTCCTACCTCAATGACTCCCTTGACAGTTCCCTTCTGAAGTCATTAGATATGTTCATAAACTCACAGCAAGGCAAAATTGATGCCAATGTTATGATCCAACATGTTTTAAAATTAAAAGGTGAACACAAAACTAAAATTATAATGCTAGGAACAGGTATATCTGGAACCTTTGTGTTGGTGTTTCTACTTTGTACAGTTTTCTTTTATCTAAGACGAACAAAGAAGCCCAATAATAATATACCACTTCATCAAATCCCTGTTACCTGGATACCACACTCTTAACTGGTGTACTTCAGTAGTTACTTTTCAGCACTAGTGTATTAATTTTGTTTATTGTACTTCATTCTTTATTAAACAGTCTCATGTTAAAATAAACAATACTGTAGAATAGATATTCTTGCATTAGTATAGGGTACATTAAACAGGTGTTGCTATGTTACTTTCTAAGTGAATAATCTATTTTTGTTCATTCATTGTCATAAAGATTTGTTACACTTATTACAACCATTTATGTGTGAACTATGTGATTTATGAGCGTACAGTGCTTTAGTAAAGTGATAAAGTATTTTCAACATACTTAATGTGAAGCGTGTGTAATCTTCTAAGTCGAGAATTTTCATTGCTTATGTTAGTGCTTTTGCCGTGTGAAGAGTGGAGGAATGTTGAGTGGTAAATTCGAGGGCGAATTTCTCCGAAGGGTGGAGGAATGTTGAGTGGTACTTAAGTAAATAAATTAGTGAAATCAAAGTGAACTAGAAATTAGAATATAAATGAAAAACTTGGTTTAGTTTAGAGAGTTACATACTGGCATTCAGCGGGCAAAACAGCAGAACAGAAGAGACAATGACCATGAAGTCAGCGAGTTCCACATAAGCGGGCGCTGTCGATTCAGCCGTCAGGGCATCGCCCGACCGGCTCACGTGTTTCTCAGTTGTCGTATGTGAGCAAAGGCCCTCGCCTACATCCCAAGAGCCAATGACCGACGTTAAGAAGATTCTTCGAGAAGCTTTTCAACGTGACAGAAGAGGCAATGACCGGCTCACGTGTTTCTCAGCCGTCACGTGTGATCAAAGGCCCTCGCCTACATTCCAAGAGCCAATGACCGACGTTAAGAAGATTCTTCGAGAAGCTTTTCAACGTGACAGAAGAGGCAATGACCGGCTCACGTGTTTCTCAGTCGTCACATGTGATCAAAGGCCCTCACCTACATTCCAAGAACCAACGACCGACGTTAAGAAGATTCTTCGAGAAGCTTTTCAACGTGACAGACGAGGCAATGACCGTGAAGTCGTTCACCTCCAGTAAACTGAAGTGAATAAATACGCGAGACGCAGTGGGCCAGACGGATGAAGTCAGATGAAGACGGAGACGGAGACGGAGGCGGAGACGAAGACGAAGACGAGAGACGAAGGAAGAAAAGAAGAGTAGCAGTAGTTTTCAGTCAGTTTCGGTGCTGAAGACCGTCATGCAAGAAGAGTCTGCATCATGCACAGACGAACCAAGTCCGCCGCTGTAATGGAATAGCAAGCAGCCGCCGTAGCGCCAGAAGACAGAAGTTAAAAGGTATTTGAAGTCTGGTTTTTACATACCCGGGTGACTCGTGAGGACGGGAAGGAGACGGCCTCACATCAGTAGTCACCTGTGAGCTGGGATGAAGACCTGACAGCCGAAGACTGGCAAGCGGGAGTCCGTGGTTCGAGTCCGGGACACTGGCCTTCCCCCGCCGCGCCGCTCCGCTGGTCGACGCACAACACACGCGGCCGCATAGAGAAGAGAAACACTGGGACGCCACTCCCAAGGTATCATCCGACGCACGACTTCGCTCGCAATAATTAAACCGGCCACCTCGCGCTGCGCGTCTCCCGTCAGCTGGGCGAGACAGCGACACGAGATACACACCGCTACGCGTAATCAGACGCCGCCGCCGCCGCCGCTGCCGCAGCAGAAGACTTCACAAACGACACAGCTGCCGCTCTCCGAACCAGAATATTCCGTAAGATACAGTTGTGCAAATCTTCAATAAAAGTTATTCTTATGTAAAAATGATGTTTCATTCGACCTCATACCCGAGCCAAGGAAGAACCCACCCTGCCCACATGTTGTTAAGAGAGAAAAGTTAATTTATTTAATATTTTCACCCTGACAGAATGCTTAGAATGCTCATCCTGACAATTGACAGCATCCAAAGAGAAAACCCAGTTACATTTAGTGACAGAAGTGTCACATTTAGTAACACAATTGTTACATTTGGTATCAGAAGCCGGTTTAGTTGTTACAATACCTTGATACATGCTTACATTGGTACTTGATGTGTAGATCGGCGTTGAAACTGTGTAGATGTCTGCAGCTGGAACTGGATTACCTCCGTCTAATTTCTGCACTGTATGATCCCGTTGAAGGCTTCCTTTTGTAGCAGCACCACCGTTTAAGATAGGAAAAAGTTAGATTCGGTGCAATATTTCTGAGTGCACAAGTTACAGCTAGGTGCGGGCCAGTTGACAGTAAGGCACGCTTACCAGCGGTTGCGAAGTAGAATGGAGGTCACAGGGCTGTAGAACCACTAAAAAGAGTAAACACAGCGGTTTGCATGGCGCAAGTTACAGGCAGAAGGGGCCCACTGGCCCAACCTAGGTGTTATGAGTCCATGACTCGGAGCAGCGTGTTAGCAAAACACAGGCGCACAGCCACATATAAATAAGTGACAGTTTTCTAACAAGGGGGATTCAAGAGTAGCAGCTCTCCTGGACAGTGAGACGTGTCACACCACCAGCTACACGCAGCAGTAGATGGGGCGCCAGAGTTCCAGTCCACGGTGGGTCGCTGGTTCGACCTTCTGAGGCCAACGCGGAGTCCGTAGCAAGCTAGCGACGGGCCACTTGATGGCTTGCTACTGAGGGCAGTCTTGTTGGCTCCCAACGCGCACCGGAGGCATCCTGAGGCGAGAGTCGCAGATTTGGCTGTCGGATCGTAGGCGTTTGTTGTCGCCTATGATCTTAACCACGACAGTGAAGAAGCATGCACTAGGCCGCCCTGCGGCTCCCAGCGAGTGGCGCTGAAGCAACGGGGATGAAGGTCGCTGAGTTGGTTGCCGGCGCATCCTAACGTCTTCAAAACACCACGGCTGTACACGGCCAGCACGCTGCAGTACGTTACATGGATCGTGAGGCAGCCCTTCCGCACCAAGCTGTTTTGCAGACAGCAAAGTGGCGTCCTCGGCATCGTGGGACCCTGTGACGCAGACAGAGAGGAACGTGGCACTATAGCTAGGAATAATAAAACACTTGAAGATCATGGCCGAGTTTTAATACGGCACATCCTGACAGTTTCCATCCACATCCAACATTCCTCCACCGCATCTACATTTGGCAGTGACAGCTACACTTTATTCACCCAGAAGAATCACTACTCCACCTAATACACCATTCCACCATACATGGTAACATGGCACAATACAATTACAAAAAATGGGCATAACATAAAAGCATGTCAGTATTACCTCATATCTGAACCACTGCTCCATCTCCAGCATTTCGATGACAAACATGTTGAACATAATCCTAAGTAACGTATTCATTACACATTAACATCTATTACATCTGACATAATTTATAAATGGAATCAAAACGGGGAAGATACTTAGTGTCACAATTATGTTGAATGCACACAGCTCTGAGCCTTGAGCTAAATATTAACAACTACACAAAAAATGCTTCTTTTAGTGTCTTCCAAAACTAATCAATTAACACCGCAGACATCAAACAGTTCGTGAGAAAATTTACTGTGGCAAGGAGAGCTATTCTTGAAAGCTGTAGTTAACAACAGTCTTGGGAAACATTAATATTTGGAGAACAAGTAATCAAGCCCATTTTCGGGCGATATAACTGGTAGAACAAAAGTTAAAATGCTGAAGCCACTATGGAGCACACTCATCGTGTACACTAAGTCGACGCCGAGCACAAGTAAGAAGAAGTTAATGTTCCTAGTTACAGTCACTGAAATGTTGGCAAAGTCCAGATGTGCCGAGTTGGTAGGGTTCGGTCCCCGGTTGCGTGACATCTTGGTTGAAGAGTTGTGGTGGTTGCCAGACTAGGTTGCGACAGCAGCGGCAGCTCTGGTGAAGTCCATCGTTCCGGGCTGGTGATGTCACTACCTTCTGCTGCCCTGGCACCAGCTTAAATTCTCCACGTGTCGAGTTCTACAGCTTCCTGATTGGCTTCTTGGCTTGGCAGAACATAGTTTTGACAGCACACACCAATGCTAGCTGCGTGTGACGACTGAGATTTTTTGAGAATACATTTGTCTAGGTAACACTTCAAGATATCTAACTTGTAAGATCACAGGGAACACCTGAAAATGATTAATGTACAGTAATGAAATTTCGGAACAACATTTCTCTAGGTAACATATTCAGTGATTAAAATTGCAGGATCACAGGTTGGAGTAAGCAAGACATAATCCACTGAAAATGTGAAATACTGGGACATTAATAGCTAGCGTAACTGCCAGACTGTCAAATGCAAGCACGCAGACGTGCATGTATTGTGTTGTAAAGGTGCCGGACGTCAGTTTGTGGGATGGAGTTTCATGCATGTTGCACTTGGTCAGTCAATATACGGACAGTTACTGCTGTTTATGGATGATGTTGGAGTTTTCATCCCGTGATGTCCAATATGTGTTGGACTGGAGACAGATCTGATGATCGAGCAGGCCAACGCAACATGTCGACACTCTGTAGAGCATGTTGGGTTACAACAGCGGTACATGAGCGAGGGTTATCCTGTTGAAAAACACCCCTGGAATTCTGTTCGTGGATGGCGGCACGACAGGTTGATTCACCGGACTGACGTATAATTCTGGAGTCAGGATGTATGGGAGAAACACTAGAGTGCTCCTCCTGTCATACGAAATCGCGTCCCAGACCAAAGCTCCAGGTGAAGGTCCAGTGTGTCTAGCACTCAGATAGGTTGGTCCTTCTAACCAGCACACGGCTATCACTGGCACCGACACAGAACCAGCTTTCATCAGAAAATACAAAAGACCTACGATGAGCTCTCTGTAACACCACCGAAGTCGCAAATGGCGGTGGTTTGGGGTCGATGAAATGCAAGCTACAGGGCGTCTAGCTCGAAGCCGTCCTTGAAGTAACCGATTTGTAACAGTTCTTCGAGTCACTGTGGTATCAACTGGTGCTCAGCTTGCTGCTGCAGATGCAGAACTTTGCGTCAGAGCCACACACCGAACTCTATCGGCTTCCCTCTAGGCAGTGCCACCTGACCTTCAGGAAAGGAAGGAATGGAGATTGCATTTGACGTCCCGTCGACATCGAAGTCATTAGAGACAGAGCACAAGCTCAGATTGTGTTAGGGACGAGGAAGGAAATCGGCCATCCCTTTCAAAGGAACCATCCCGGCATTTGCAGGGATCGATTTGGATAAATACTGAGAACATAAATTTGGATGGCCGGATGCGGATCTGCACCGTCGCCTCTCGAAAACGAGTCCAGTGTGCTAATTACTGCGTCACCTCGCTCAAGTGATCGTCCGGAGCCTGGTCTTCTTGTGACCACTGTTGTTAGTAGTCATGTACAGTGACTACATTCCTGCCAAGTCTTTCTGCAGTGTTGCAGAAGGAACACCCAGTTCCTCTTGCCCTGTTACACGACCTCGTTCAAACTAAGTGAGATGCTGATAATGCCGTCTTTGTCGCCTTAAAGGCGTTCTCGATTGATAACATCAAGAACTGCAGCGGCTGTTCCCATGTGTGTGGGTGGTGCAAAGCTTGGTCATCTGTTGTTTAAAATTGAGTAAGAAGGGTTCTGCTTCTCCGTTGGACAGAAGGGGGGGGGGGGGGGGGGTGAAGCGTAGCACTTGTTAGATGACGGATGCCATTTCGTTCACAAAATTGTTCAGAATCACGTGAAGTAAACTGTGGTCCGTTGACCGACACGAGTACTTCTGACAAACTTTCTATGCTAAATGTGGAGGAAAACGCTTGAATGGTGCTACGTGATGTGGTAGAAGCCATAGGCACCGAAAATGGGAACTTGCAAAAAGAGTACACTACTATGAGCCAACGAGTGTTCCAAAACGCTCCTGCAAAGTCGATGTGCACTAGTTGCCATGGCGATTGAGTCTCAGGCAAAGGTGAGAATGTATGTGGCGGATTGGCTTTCAATGTATGAGCGTCATTGTCATCTGTCCAATGCGGGCGTCCATACCCTGCCGTGTACAATGCCGGTGCGCTAACTGTTCAGCGTGAACAATTCCCCAATGTCCTTGGTGGAGCAATCGCAACACATCCTTTTGCAACACTTTGGGAATTGTCCACTGTCATTTTGAACTAGAATCACACCCTGTTGAATTGAAAGGTTATGCCGCCGTGCAAAATATCGGCGTACAGATGAGTTCCCGATACTGTTCAATGAACGAGGCCAAGACGTGCGAATGTAATGCAACAAAATTTTTGAGATCTGGGTCTGCTTCCTTGGCCTGTGCAACTTTTCTGTAGTGCAAGGGACAAGATTCCAGCAATACAGAGCCCTGAGCATCGATTTGGCAACAAGATGCGGCAGATGCATCAAATTCTGAGTCTGGAAGGCGAGATAGGGCGTGTGCATTGCCAAGCTTTGCCGTAGGTCTGTACAAAGTTCATACTGATACTGCGAAAGCAACAAAGCCCAAAGCTGTAATTATTAGCAATGCGTGCAGGAACAGTCTTTGGGATGAGACGAGTACTGCAAAGGCTTGTGATTTGTTACTAAATAGAATTTGCAGCCATAGAAATAGTATGGAATTTTGTCACATCATACACAGTAGCGACAGCTTCTTTTTCAATTTGTGAATAATTGCACTGACTTTGAGTGAGCAATTTTGAGGCAAAAGCAATGGGTCTGTCTTGTGCACCAATTCTGTGCGAAAGCACAGCGCCGATTCTGTAGGAAGAAGCGTCGACTTGCAAAACCACCGCCTTGGCAGAGTCAAAATGCGCTAAACACCTGTCACTTAGCAAAGCGTTTTTGAGTTCCTGAAATGCTTCTTGATAGTCTTTAGTCCACACAAAAGGTACGTTTTTTGCCACGCAGGCGATGCAATTGAGCCGCGATCTGAGCGGCATTCGGCATGAACCGAATGTAGCATGTCATCTTGTCTAGTACTGACTGCAGATCAGACACATTGCGAGGTACAAGCAGCTGACGGATTGCAAGCAAATAAGATTGAACGGGGTGCACACCCTGACTATTTATCACAGTTTGAAAAAAGTCACACTTTTATGCTTCTGATAACTCTCGAAAAAGAGTACGCAAATTGGCAATGTATTCCTCTGGCCTACGACCTGAGACGACAATATTGTCAAGGTACTGTGAACAAAATGGCACTTTTGCTGTCAGCTGTTCCAAGAAATGTTGAAAAATGGCGGGTGCGGAAGCATTGCAGTAGGGCAAACGCAAATACTTCAACAGTCCTAAGTGTGTATTTACAACAGATCCTTTCTGTGATTCTTCATCCAATGGAATTTGCAAGTAGGCATCACGCAAATCAATGATAGAAAGGTAACGTCCTTCACCAAGCCTGTCCATGAGTGCCTCAGGCCGAGGTAACGGATGTCAATTACTGTCTGTGGATTGTCTGTATATTTGAAGTCAACACAAATGTGAATGAGACCAGAAGGCTTAGGCAACTAAACGAGAGGACTTGCCCATTGACAAGCTTGAATTGGAGCAATTATACCACCATCTTGCAATTCTTTCAATTCACTGGCTGCTTTATCTCTTAAAGCAATTGGAACGGGACGGGCTCGGAAAAACTTACGCTGTGCATTGTCTATCTATGTAACGTACGATACAAAATTATTAGCTTTTCCTATTCCCCCTGAAAATAGTTCAGGAGATTCTTTAAGCAAGGTAGCTACATTGTCTTTCAGATCACAGGCCGATATGGAAAGTATGTTCTCGTGGATGCTAAGTCCAAACAAATCAAAGGCATTTAAACCGAAAATGTTCTCACTGTCTCTGGATTTCAACACAATTAAATTCACTGTCCTTGAGTGCGATTTGTAAGTGATAGGAAAACTACACTGTCCATGCACTGGAATTTCCTGTCCGTTGTAAGCAGTGAGGTGCTTGCTAGATTTAGAAAGGCGTGGTGAGCCTAACCGTTCGTTAGTGGTACGATTAAGCGAAATTACTGAGGCACCTGTGTCTAACTGTATGTTCATACGACGGCTAGTAATTCGTAATGAGACAAATAGTTTGTTTGACTGTCTTTGCACAGCACTAGGGCGAGAAGGAGGACAACCTGAGTCGTACTTTCGTCAGACCCTTTTGTAGGGTTTCAAAACACAGTGTTCGCTGCATATGCCCTAGCCTAGTTTTTCTGGGAGTGGGCAAAATGGCCGTTTTTGTGCCGTTGCAAACAAACTGTTTGGACATGGCCTTTTTTTTTCACCATGTGTAACACTTTGCGTTACGTGCTGGGCAGTCCTGTCTTTTATGGCGAGCACAACATCTAGGGCAAGACTTCACTAAAAGCCGGCCGCGGTGGTCTAGCGGTTCTAGGCGCTGAAGTTCGGAACCGCGGGACTGCTACGGTCGCAGGTTCGAATCCTGCCTCGGGCATGGATGTGTGTGATGTCCTTAGGTTAGTTAGGTTTAAGTAGTTCTAAGTTCTAGGGGACTGATGACCTAAGATGTTAAGTCCCATAGTGCTCAGAGCCATTTGAACCATTTTTGAACTTCACTAAATTCACAGGCCTGTTTACCTGTTTACATGGCTGTCCGCGCGACTGTGTAGGCGCTCGTTGTTGTGGCCGCTTGGGTCGCTCGCGAGCAAGGGGCGACTCGACCCTAGAAATCGGTACCTGGTCAAACCTAGCGGCCGCTATAGCATTCGAATCATATTGCTCTAAGTTTGCAATACTATAGGAAGTTATGGGTCAGAGTACTTTATGATCTGCTCCCGTATTCTACTATCTGGGACATTGAATGTTATTACATCCTTTGTCTTTAAATCACTGTAAAAATTGCCACAACTACATTTAAATTTACACTTCCTAGTTATGCCCATTAATTCTGTGTACCACTGGCGGTACGTCTTTTCCGGCTTTTTCTGCAAGCGAAAGAACTGACATCTAGTTGCAGCTACTTGGACTTGCTTGTCACAGTATTCAGTTAATGCAGCGATTACTTGGTCATAGGCTCGTTCCGTCAGGAGACGCGTTTGGGAATGGTTTTTGAATTAACCCGAACGCTGGGGACCCTGCAATCGAGAAGAAGAATGTAACTTTACAGTACATTGAACACGATGAACTTGTCAATGTGCTTGGAACTGAGTCAGGTATTCCTCTTCTGTGTTCTTAAATTGCCAGAACGTTGGCATGCTGGTCGGCGGCACTTCTTGGGGTGGTTGATTGTTCGGTTGTGTGGCCGACGCAGCTTGTGCACCCAGTAGTTGCATCTTCGTCAGTGGGGTAGCAATTTGTTTGTTCTTAAACTGAAAACCTTTTGTTAGATCCATCACACTGGCCGTCTGCGGCTAGGCGCGGGGGCAGCAGGTGGAGGGGGTGGCGAATTAATGGTTTACATAAGTTCGTTACAGCAAAAAGCTAGCAAAGCCTCTGAAAAAAGAGAAATGTGATTAGTTTCGTGCCTCCCCTCCTGGAATACATGCAAAAACACAACAACAAACTGACAATTAGGAATACTTGAATACGAGCAGCCCCGCAAGCTAAAACACAAGAGAAGCAAGCAAAATCTTTTGCCAAATTGATTAACTTCGATCGCCACCGAATTATCCTCGTCGCCACCGTAAATTCTTTTACCGTAAGGAAGCAAGGGAGAGGATGTTGTTATGACTGACAGGGATTCTCTTTCTGCAACACAAATACACATATGAATTAATACGTTTTTTTTTATTTACGAGAATCTGCTACTTAACGTAAATAGTGTCCATGTTCGTGGTACAAGATCATCAGTAATAGTCCTTTTGTAGACAGTATCGGTAATCTTCCTACAACAAACTTTAGTCTCACTGCGAGTCCCACTACGCAAGTGGACTGACTGACGCCAAACTGGAGTGTAAGTTGTGCGTCAGTGACTGAGGCCCTCCAGTCAGTGACGGTGGCCTAAATGTATTGTCGAGAGAGCGTTGGCAGTGTGTTGCTTGTCGGTGTGTCTCTGGCCTCTCTTGTGATGGGCGCACTTGATCCAGCGGCTACTATCGATCTTCGCACTACATGTTTGCCTACCAGTATGCTGGCGACAGCTTACACCAGTATTTGGGCATCCCAATGTAATGTGTAACTGACCGCTGCAGGTCGCAAGAGGTGAACCCACCAGCATAAAAGGATGTGGGGTGTGCTGTGTTGCCATGTTCTTAGTAGAGAAGCAGTAACAAAAGAATTCATTGGCCAGGAAAGCTAGTGACTTTGATTTTAGATCAGTCATTGGATGTCACATGAGTAACAAGTCCATCAGGGGAATTTTTGTGTTCTCCCATAAGAGAAACCAATGTATGAAAGCAAAACGTTTGTAGGTTGTACAAAAAACAAAAAAACGCCTGTACTGTGCATAGATGTTATAAGTAGCCTGTTTGTATGCTGGCAGCGCTGTAGACTGTGGACTGTGTTAATATCGCTGAGAGCCCTCTGCGCCCTCAGCAATAGATTCTGTGGTTGGACGGACTAGCAGTTAGTGAGTAGATAGGGAAGTCTATGGACATGATATTTTTATTGGAGACTCTGTGTTGGTAGGACACGTAATGTAAAATGTGATGAAATGATGTGTTTATAAGAAAATTTACAAGGAAATGTATAATGATGAATGTCATTGATAATGTTTGGGTAGTGGAATTATTGGCAACTGTATAAGTTTTGGAACTGGAAGTCACATGAATAAGGTAAAATTTTCTAAATACATTGTTTGCTGTTCAACTAAATCTGTCTCTTAGTTAACTATATGCCTCCTAGTAGTTGGAGTCTATAGTAGTTAGAATCTTTTTATTTAGCTGGCTGTTGTTGCTGCTTGCTGTGGTTCGTGTTATGAAGATTTTCTGTGAGGTAAGTGACTTATGAAAAAGAATGGGCTTTGCACTATCAGGATTCGTGACTCAAATGAGTTTGGGCAAATAGGGGGGGTAGGACGTCAAACGGACCGACTTATAGCAGGAGAGGCACCACAGGACATTTTAATTTCCACTGTCTATACTTTTACAAATAAATTCATAAAAATTTGTCAGCATGACCAAGAAGTATTTAGGATTCACACTGATAGCAGTGGACGTTGAAAAACATAACAAAAGCAATTTGTTTTGTATGTGAAATTCGACCATTTTTTCCGTTACCATTGGCTGCATTAGTTGCTTTAGGTACACTTTTCTTCATAAGTAAGAGAGATTCTTCAATGAATTTTCCACAGCATACAAATCATACTTAAAGGAGTATGAAACTCTAGAATTTATTTAATTTATGAAAAAATGAGTTATTACATTTTAAAATTCATGTTTAGAAAAAACTCAAATTTTATAGTTAATTATCCCAATTTTACCACAATTTTTAATAGATTTGAAAAATTCTAGAGTTTTGCATTAACGAGTTTGTGTTTAATAAGCATACCAAGTTTGATAGTAATAGGATATTTATTTTGGATGCTACATGTACCTAAGTACAGAAAATAATGTTTTGCGGAAAATGGCAGTTAAAGTTTCTGCTTGTATTTGGTATAGCTTTAGAACTGTCCAGCACCATAAGCAGGTTTTTTTCGTTTTCAATATCAGTTTCCTTCCTCTTCACATTCGTATGATGCACTCTTCTTGATTTTATGACCTCCAAAAATGATTTATCTGCTTTCACTGCACGCTCTCTGTCTATCGCATACAAAGCTTTGAAACAGTTCACTCAGGACTTAATCCCCATTTTCTCTAATACATATTTCCTGCTTTGCTCATCGTCATTAAAACACGAAACTGCATCATAAACACCAATAGCAAGTGCATTTCTTCCCACAAAAACGGTTTTTGGCAATCTTTCCCATACACATTGGTTAAAACTTTCATTTGGGTTTTGGGTACCACCATGAAGGCATTTCTTCAGTAAGTTTTCATTTGCAAGGTCCCTAAATATAGGTTTGATGGCTTCCATTACAGCAGTTGGTAGAAAATTCCTATGATGATATTCTTCAACACCAGCAATTGACCTTTGATAGCCACACCATGATTCACTTCCTTTTGGGCATAAGTTGTGGATAGGGTTATTGTCTGTGGACATTTTGTGGAAGTATAAGGCCCAAACTGCTTGCTTAATATTTTTCTAGTCCCCTGTGTTCCTTCTTATTGCCAAACCATAATATATCTGTAGTTTGTCAATTTCTGCATCTGTCAGTCGCCCTCTGCATTTATTCCCTTCCCATCAGATAATTTTTTTCCTGACAAATCTTGTCTCGGCCTTCTAAGTCTAGTGCCAAGTCTTTTCTGTACATGTCCCACACATTCTAACTTATGCACAATAGTGTCAGCTCCATATGGTGCACACTTTTGAACCTCAAGGAAAGCCACCATCACCAAGGTGCTTCACATACCCAGACCATTTTCATTAGCACCAAAAACAGGTTTCCTTCTAGAAGCACTCGGTGGTGAATTGTTTACTGGCTCTGAGAGGTTGCAGTCTTGAGCCACTGGTGTAACATTTGTTGTAACACCCTTTACTGTGTATCTATTGCCGTGGTGACGTTGTTTACGGTTGAAGCAACGAATTCTAGGCATCCTGTGCGATAATATGCCACAAACGAACACAAAACAACACAGCAAAATGAAAATTGCGTCGAAGATCACAGCACCACACTGCACGCCTTTCAAAACATAGAACAAAAAAAAAAAAAACCGCGAACAAAACAATGCATGTCGATAGCAGCAGAGAAAGTATCGATATCGATAGTCCTTTGTTCACGTATGACTATCTTTGGCACAAATATTACATTCGAATTCTACAGAGCGAAATACACTTAGGTATGACAGAAGAATGCTGTGAAGAGGGGTGTGGCGCTGCACCTTCATACACTTAAGACCAAATTACGTACCTTATAACTCCTCAAATATATATGTTTTATACATCAAATTATTCAGGACGATGTGCGCTACAAAATAAGCATATTATTGAAAAATCGATTTTTTTTAAATTTTTGACGTCCTACCCCCCTTAACAGAGTTGGAGGTAGTTTCATATTTATTTAATTTCATTTTTTTTTGGATTTGTATTATTATTAGGATTTCTTGCAATTCAGGGCCATTCTTTTGTGTTAATTAGTATGGAAGTGAAACATGGGCGATAACTAGTTTGGACAAGAAGAGAATAGAAGCTTTCGAAATGTGGTGCTACAGAAGAATGCTGAAGATAAGGTGGGTAGATCACGTAACTAATGAGGAGGTATTGAACAGGATTGGGGAGAAGAGAAGTTTGTGGCACAACTTGACTAGAAGAAGGGATCGGTTGGTAGGACATGTTTTGAGGCATCAAGGAATCACAAATTTAGCATCGGAGGGCAGCGTGGAGGGTAAAAATCGTAGAGGGAGACCAAGAGATGAATACACTAAGCAGATTCAGAAGGATGTAGGTTGCAGTAAGTACTGGGAGATGAAGAAGCTTGCACAGGATAGAGTAGCATGGAGAGCTGCATCAAACCAGTCTCAGGACTGAAGACCACAACAACAACAACAACAATTAGTGGAAGTCATGTTGTCAATGTATAGCAGTCAGATTGCGTTGGGCTTATATATTGTGGGTAATAAACGAATAGGTTAAGTTTGAGTTGTCCAAGTCATGGAAAATTCTGTAGTTCGGTGTCTAATAAAAAAAGTAATTAAAGAGGTAATTTCACCTGTCGACCCATAGCCGAGGATACTTCACTGTAATCTTCTGATTTCCTTGTAGTTTGAATAATTAGTGCATGAGTAGAAATTAGTTATTGTTTACTGCTAGCGCATAGTTGTAAGTATGGAATTTCCTTTGTAGCTGTAGTTTCTTGTTTTTGTACTGTATCATGATGAGCAAAGTAGATGTGGCATGCATGTGGGTTTGCACTAAATATCACGAAGTCGCTGTTGCATCTAATTAGATAATTATTATTTTCAGTGCTATTTTTTTGTTTTTTACTTCTTATTTTCGTTTTTCCAAGTGATTTTGTGTGTTATTGTATAAAATAGTGTGATAATCATAGCGTGTGAAAAGCATAACACTAGGCTGCAAAGCAAATTGAGAACTGACAGTGACGACGAGCGTAGCTTGTTAGCACCGCCTAGTAATGAATCGACAAATGTTCAAGACAATAATTTGGTAACAGTGTATAGGGACATGGACCAGACAGTAAATATTGGGGTAGAAATTGAAACTATCAGTGAACAGGGAACTGTTGACGATCGATCGGTCGCTAACAGTTCGCCTCAAGAATGGGAAATAACAGATCAAAATCTTGCAAATACCGTAGATTCAGGTTTTGCACCAATACACTTTTCTCAGCTAAGTCAAGACACACTCTCTGCTTTCCAAAATACGGACATTGCCGATGCAAACGCACTGACGAGAAACACAAAGGAGCATGTTTCAGTCACTACTACATTTTATTGCAATTAATTCAAAAATTTAATCAAATAGACCAAAAGCTTCAAACGTTAGACACAATGGAACAAAATCAGATACAAAGAAAGCAACAGCTTCAAAAGTTAGACACAATGGAACAAAATCAGAAACAAACACAGCAACAACTTCAAAATTTAGACACAATTAACGAAATTAAACAACACTTGAACAAACACGTGAAGTTTTAACCACTGAGATACACAAGATCGAATCGAAATATCGAAACATTTCTGAATAAGTAAAAACAAAATTTCATGAGCATTTCAGCCTATTTTATCGCGACATGAAGACACCTTAAAGAACAATGAAGCAGCAATAAAATAACTGCAGATCATTGTACACGAAAATCACATATTGCAGCCTAAAATTGAATCTGTTGCATCTACCGATACGGTTGCGCAACTTGTAAAAAATCAGGAAAACTTAAAGAACACAGTAGATACGATTACGACAGAAATGGCCTCTCTAAAACTTAGCTCAGAAATACACACGGAGGAAATGAGCACATTATCGGAAAAAGTAGCCGCACTTTCGGATCAGTTAACAAATTTATCTACGAAGGTAGGCGATGATTTGAATGATACAAGACCAGTAGCGTTTACTGACACAGAGGAGTACGAGGAAATTAGAAAATTTAAAAAGAGTCAGAAACAAATTAATACGCAACACAAAAGAGAAATACTGAAGTAGAAGATTCAAGAATTACATATTTCAGAGGATACTCGCGCTCTGACATGGAAAGAGGGATTTATAAATACGAAAAAGTCACACGGTGATAATACATGGTATTTTGGAGATCTTGAAAGGAGTCGGCAGGGTGCACCGAGCCTTGAGATGGAACCGCCGACACGACGTAACAATGATCGATTTGCGACTCCCCGACACGATGACCTCATCACAACTCGTAAATTTAAAACATTCAACTAATGACATACATCCACAAGCATGGCTACATAAATTTTCTCATTGTTTTCCTGCTAATTGGTCATTAGAGCATAGATTAGAATTTGTGTGTGGATATTTAGAAACAACAGCTGTAAGAATGCGATCGGTTATTCGCGACTGTCACAGAGAAGGAGATTTTCATCATGCCTTCCTTTCTGCATATTGGTCTCAGGCTATACAAGTTCGAATAAAACACAGTATTATAATGATGAAGCATTTCGAACAGTCTGAATTTTCCAGGCCTGTACAATATTTTGAAGATGTGTTACACAAGAATCAGTATTTGTCAAAACCGTACAGCCCCTCGAAACATATTCGCATTTGCTTAATTAAATTACCTGAACACTTCAGACATATTATTTTGACTGGACGTTGTAAAGATTGTAAAGATGATATCGAAGGTTTTCAGGAACTTTTACAACTGGAAATCGACACGGACAATCGCATGATGCGAAAACAGGAAAACAACAACAATTACAGGTCACATCCATCATAATTTCGTGACGCAGAAACAATAACCATACAGGACAAATCTATCGTTATAACGCAAATCGTGACCAAAACAGACACCACCCGTATGACAACCATTGGCAGAATAACAGCGAGGTAGCCGCGCTGTCTACGGCGCCTTATCACGGTCCGTGCGGCTAGCCCCGTCGGAGGTTCGAGTCCTCCCTCGGGCACGGGTGTGTGTATTGTCCACAGCGTAAGTCAGTTTAAGTTAGATTAAGAAGTGTGTAGGCTTAGGGACCGATGACCGCAGCAGTTTGGTACCACAAAAACAATAATTACACAGACAGATTATATTTCCGTGGTAATGACTATCACAGAGACAACCGTGGAAACAGACAGTATGGGAACCAAAATAATTATTATCAAGGAAGACAAAATGACTTCAGACGCAACAGTTCACCCCATAATTACGATTCAGGGAGACTGAATCTGACCAATGTATAGTTTCTTTGCATTTGTCTTACCATGTAGTTTTCTCCTTTTGTCTGCAGCAGAATTTAAGTTTTTAACAGCGCAATCAACTATGACTTTATGTCGAAGTTTACGTGTACTCAGAAAAGGTACAACCTCTCTGAATCTGTTCGGTGTTTCAACATTCTTCAGTACGAGAGTAGGTGGTAAAGCAGTGGAGTCATGAGGCATTTCATTTAGTACATTTTGAAATAGGTGTAAGTATCTGTCCCAATACTAATGCTTCCCATGATAGTAAAGTCTGCAAAGCTTATTAACTTCTTTCATAACGCGTTCAGACGGATTACAATGTGGGAAGTACAATGAAATTCTATTACTATTCCAAAGAATGCGTGACCAAATAGCAGATCTGAATTGTGGTCCGTTATCTGAAATGGCCTTATGAACGTATCTAACTTCACGTAAGAAATTTTTAACAAAGGCTTTGGATAGAGGACGTCCAGTGGCTTTGCATAATGGTGTGAAAGAAACAAATTTTGAAGTAAGTTCAACAGTACAACAGTTCGTGAGCATACAAAATTCTGTGTCAGTCCATACGTAATTGCGGCACATTATAGGGACCGTGTTTGAACGGAAATACAATCTATGATGGAGGAGCGCATTATTGAACCAGTGCTAAGCTCATACAGTAATCTATTACATGTTGTTGACAAGAAAAACGGATCGATCGGGATTGTCTTAGATTCCAGACAAATAAATAACATAATTGTTCCTGAAACAGACAGGCGGCAAACGTGGGAAGAACTTCTTCAAAATTTCAGTGACGTAAAAGTTTTGACTGCTATTGATCTGAGATTCAGCTTTTGCCAAATTGAACTTCATCCACAATGTAGAAAATATACGGCTTTTCTTTGTTTCGGCGTTTGTTATCAATTTCGGAAACTTCCTTTTGGTTTGAACATTTCTTCATCAACTTCATTCGTGGGCTACATTCCATATTACCTGACTTTTTAAAACTACACATCACCTCGTACGTGGATGATATTTTAATACCAGAAGCCTCTTTGGAACAACATAATCGTATCCTTAACAGTTTGTTACGTATTTTTCCTGAATCTGGGATTACAGTTAATGTGGAAAAATCTGAATTCGGTAGGACAAAGGTGACGTTTTTGGGTCACATTATTTCTTCTAAGGGCATTTAGCTGGATCCTGAAAAGTTGGAAGCAATCAGAGCTATTCCTGTTCCATCCACAAAAAGACAAGTTTGCAGCTTTATTGTTCTCGTGAATTTCTACCGTCGTTTCCTGAATAGACAAATTCTAGTATATCCAAAACTTTTCTCGCTCACTGGCAGGAACACTATTTTTAACTGGGACGAACAGGCACAGTTGGAATTTGATTCTTTGAAAGACGCGCTACTTAATGCGCCAGTCTTAGATAACCCAAATCTGTCATAGGATTTCTGTCTTGGTATAGACTCTTCTAAAGTTGGTCTTGCTGCCCATTTATTTCAAGGAGTTACAGAAAATGATATTACTGTTCAGAAAACCATCGCTTTTGCTAGCCACGTGCTAACAAAATCCGAGAAAAATTATTCCGTCACTGAATTGGAAGCTTTAGCTATCGTTTGGGCATTTGACAAATTTCGTTTCTTTCTTTCAGGGCGGTTTAAGGCGCTGCAGTCATGGACTATGTGACTGGTCCCGGCGGAGGTTCGAGTCCTCCCTCGGGCATGGGTGTGCGTGTTTGTCCTTTGGATAATTTAGGTTAAGTAGTGTGTAAGCGTAGGGACTGATGACCTTAGCAGTTAAGTCCCATAAGATTTCACACACATTTGAACTTTTTTTTTTTCTTTCAGGCAAACATGTAAGAGTTTATACTGATCATCGAGCATGGCAATTTCTTATGTCTTCAAAATTAAATCATGACAGGTTGAAACGTTGGACACTATTTCTGCAAGAATTGCGTTTCACAATAGCCACGGAAAACATAGTTGCGGACGCACTTTCACGTGCACCGGCTGGCCTTGAGTAAAGCAACACAGAAGCAAATCTTGAGAAAAATTTCAGTATTCTTTACATTCAAAAAGTAGCTTTTGAAAACTTCGTCACTGCATCTTCAAAGGACATTGCTCATGAGCACGACAAGAATCAGATTTGGAAAGATATTAAAAGCAAATGGCAAGAAAAGCACACATGCAGATTCGTCATAATTATCTGGTTAGAAATAACACACTCTTCAAACGTTACGCTGTTGATGAGAAGCTATGGGTACATTATATTCCTGCCGATTTTGTTAATAAGCTCGTCTGGTACATTCATTTCAGTTACGCACATTTTGGTCCACGAAAATGTTATCATATACATCGGATGACTTGTTATTTTAACAACAAGGAAAATCGAATTAGAAGAGTTCTGTCTATTTGCAAACTTCTTCATAAAGCTAAACCATCTGCCATCTCCATTGTTTCCTAGTATTCCTGCTAGATTAAAAGGATTAGCTGCAGTTGATCTTCTGGGACTCTTGTTAAAACGTTGAATGGATTTTCGTACGTTTTCGTCGCTGTTGAACTTAACTTCAAAATTTGTTTCTTTCACACCATTATGCAAAGCCACTGGACGTTCTGTATCCAATGCCTTTGTTAAAAATTTCTTACGTGAGTTTGGACACGCTGACAAGGTCAATTCAGATAACGGGCCACAATTCAGATCTGCTATTTGGTCATGCATTCTTCTGAATAGTAAAATCAAACCTGTTTTTATTTCATTGTACTTCCCACATTGTAAATCGTCTGAAACCGTTATGAAAGAAGTTAATAAGCTTTGCTGACTTTGTTGTCATGGGAAGCATCAGTATTGGGACAGATACTTACACTTATTTCAAAATGTACTGAATGAAATGCCTCATAACTCCACTGTTTTACCACCTACTCTCGTACTGAAGAATGAAGAACCACCGCACAGATACAGAGAGCTTGTACCTTTTCTGAGTACACGTAAACTTCGACATAAAGTCATAGTTGATTGCGCTGTTAAAAATTTAAATTCTACCGCAGACAAAAGGAGAAAACTACATGGTAAGACAAATGCAAAGAAACTATACATTGGTCAGAAAGTTCTTATTACGGCCCATTCATTGCCACATATGAAGAAACATTTGAGTCACAAACTCTTTCTGCTTTACAATGGATATTACAGAATCCAACGTATACCGCGTGATAATTGCGTTGAAGTTGAAGCTCTGCATACTAAGAAAAGTAAAGGATTACACCACATTTCTCATGTAAAACCGTTTTTTGATAAATAATTTGCCTTCTGACTGAGTCTTTGCTTTAAAATTTTTCACTTCAAGTTACTGTTACGCTTTGTCACATTTAGAAGCTGTTAACATGCAGCGACATTTTGAAATGCACTATCCAGTCAAGAACCTATGGAACATATCAAGACAGTAATTGTACACGTACACTTTTATAGGGAACAGGCGACACAGTCTTATTGTGAGTACATTCTCTCTTGTCAGTTGCATGATTACATCACAACTATAAAGCTCATATTCTTAGAATATATACTGCTAATGAGGTTTTCCTGCAAGACTTTGATTAACTTGAAAAGCCATTTTTAATTAAAGTACTTTGTGAGATATCACAGATGACAAAGTATTTGGTTTGTTTGACAGCTACACGATTATATTAGGACGCTACTAATGACTGACATAATTTTCATTATTGCTTTTACGCTGCATCTGTTTTATGTCTGCACAGTTTTTCTACGCTCTTCTGTAAAGTAAAATGCGTTTTGGTAATGACTTTTGTGGCATGGCTATTTTAGTAACACCGCAACACCTTACTGTAAAGTACTTTCAAGACCAGGGCAATGAACATAATAACTATGACATTTATATGCATCGCACTTTACTTTTGCATATGACAAGGTAAGTATATCGATTTTTGGAGAACTTTGCTAATGAACGATAATAACTACGAAACTTGGCACATTTTTGCCGTTAATCGATTACAGAAATTTTCTGACAGCAAGAAGTACAGTCTAGCGCTACATGACATGCGTTTGAGTGATTACTGTTTGTAACTGAAACGTTATTAGAAACATTTTTGAACTACAATGATACAGAGAAGGCTTTCGGTGATACATTTCATTCTTCAGGTTTACTCTGTAAGATCTGAGATATAATTACATTATTCCTCAAGGGCATATGCCTACTTTGTGTACCATGCATGTGGCAAGCTCAAGGAGCCTTTGCTAACATGGTATTTGCTTATACAGTTGTACATATCGGTACCACATTTCTCTAACACAGAATTACACTGCTATCGGGTCATTTAACAGACAGAAAGAAATATTTTTACTACGTCACTGACACATGTCTACATAAGTACACAGTTGGATTACTTTTCATTTAAGAAATTGTACTTTGTCGACATTTTGTGAACTGTTCATATATATTTTCGGAACCATTGTGATACTGCGAGAGCTCAGGGTGATCTAAATTGTATAAGTTTTGAAGTACGTTTGAGGTACATGACACTCCTGAAACGAGCAGACAGCACCTCTTAAAAAGAATTTTGGAGGTTACTGAATGAAACTACGACGATTTTGAGATTTGATTAATATGTTATGAAGATATTATTACGACGACAATGTCTATTATGATGTTGAGATATGGTTATGATCCATAAGGTGATGCTATATGCGGAATATGATTATGCTACTTGTTTATTATGATGAAATATTGAAGAAGCATCGACGAATATGTATACATGTAATGAAGCAAAATGGTTCAAATGGCTCTGAGCACTATGGGACTTAACATCTGGCCGGCCGCGGTGGTCTCGCGGTTCTAGGCGCGCAGTCCGGAACCGTGCGACTGCTACGGTCGCAGGTTCGAATCCTGCCTCGGGCATGGATGTGTGTGATGTCCTTAGGTTAGTTAGGTTTAAGTAGTTCTAAGTTCTAGGGGACTGATGACCATCGCATTTGAGTCCCATAGTGCTCAAAGCCATTTGAACCATTTTGAACTTAACATCTGTGGTCATCAGTCCCCTAGAACTTAGAACTACTTAAACCTAACGAACCTAAGGACATCACACACATCCATGCCCGAGGCAGGATTCGAACCTGCGACCGTAGCAGTCGCGCGGTTCCGGACTGAGCGCCTAGAACCGCTAGACCACCGCGGCCGGCTGTAATGAAGTAATGTATAATGAGTAGGGGCTAGGGACTCTGGTTTGCGGAAAAGAATCCTGAAAACCAAGAACTGTACTTTAAGAGTTATGAAAAGTGGGTGTATATGTGAATGTGAGTTCCAGAATGCTGACAGAAATTTTTGGATGCTGTTATTAATGAGACATCATTTCTACACTCTTCTCCTGTAATTTTTCAAACAGTAATTTTTTTTATTTGTATCAAACTGTCATTGTAGCTGAAACTGCTGCCATAAATATTTTGGTAAAGAGTATATGTGACCCTGAAGTAATGCTCTGCTGTGCTGTCTTGAAATATACCCATTGTTGTGTTGCCTTTCAGCTATACTGGTGCCGTTTCAGCTGTTTTGAAGCTCGCCGCACTCCAGCAAGTGCTCGCATGGCTGTAGAAAAGAGAGGCCACTGACCTCACTATTGAGATTTCTTTGCAGAACACACCACAAACACGATTTAAACTACTACTTGTAAATATATGATTACACTTTGGAGTTTGAACTTTGTGGTACTTACTGAAATGCTTATGAACTGATGAGAAATGTTCTTACATTTATGATTACTGATTATGACAATTGTCTCTCTACGAGAGTTGAGAGAATTTCTACTGACTTGCGAAATGCCACTTGGCTATTGAATGATGTTTTTATGCTTTGCTTTGTGCATAATTGCTTATTTTATTTGATATCTGGCTTCTAGGTGCGCTGCAGCATTGGTTTTACAAAATAAAATTTAATTCATACGCTAATGTGAACAATTTCTCTTAACAGCTCCATTAAATAATAATTTTATGATCCACATTCTTAAAAAAAAGGTCACATGGAAAGGAAAGAACAATAAGAAGAAGGGACTAGTAACAGGAACTGCAAACAAAATTTTTTTTCAAGAACTTGGTAATTTTTTTGGTAGAATAAGTAGTTATGATGCACCACTTTAGTGTTGAGATGTGGTGCTATAACCATTGCATTTCACATGGGAGATAGTATAGATCTTGTTCATGGTGCTGGCGCTTTGCATACGTTTGATGATCACAAATGGACAGACGCTACTGTAAGCCTACACATATATTTCTCTTACCTGCATAACTGTCTTTACTGTAATATTTTTTCTGCTTGTGCTTTGTCATGTTTAGGTATAAGTTATTGCAATTTCTGCAGCTATTTGTCAGGCAGTGTCCTACCGAACTTTGTGCTACTATGCTAAGCCAGTTTTACCACTGATTTATTTTTCTTGTTTGCTGCATGTTGCCTTATATTTTAGTTGTAATGTTGCATTTGCTATGCCAATGTAGATATGCTGCTGCTTGATTTGCCAATTTGAGTTGTTTTCATTGTTGTTGTGTATCTGAGCTCAGTAGTTTCAAGTAAGCTTAAGATGGGGTATGCTCTATAGGAAAATGATAATGACTTGAGAAGAAATTCATTGAGAAGCTATAAGAAAAAGGTCGGACCAAAGAGTATTGTGTAATGAGGAACAATTATTTTGAAAGAGGAAATGAACAGACATAAGTAGGGTATAGTTACAACAGGTTTAGGTAGGATTTTCTTGGAAACGAATGATGACATAAGAAAAATATGGAAGTATAAGCACTGGTTGAAAGTATAAATACAGATAGCATGCTTAGATAGAATTTTTTGTGGAAACAAATGTTGAAGTAAGAGAGGTCTGCGAGAACTACATGAAGCTTTGGTGGAAAATGATGTAGTTTTGGTTGAAAGTACTGTAAAGGAGGTATGAGCCTGAAGGATAAGAGAAAAATAAACATGGTATAAAATGTACACCATAAGTACTGCAGTATCAAATGTTACACTTATACTTACACTTTGACACATTTACAGTTCAAAACAGATCCAGTCCTTTCCTTTTGTGTTATTCCGATTGTGTACCCTTGTGTCTCTGTCTTCTTCCTATGTATTCACCTGGTAAGATGAATTTGGTAGAATTTTTTTTTTTTTTCGTTCCGATACTATGCTGCATTCACTACAATGAGGAACACTGTTATCCTCAAACCTAATCTCTGTTTTTGACCATGTTGTTTTCTTTAGGAAGATGTTTAGACATTATTTATTCGATTATGTTTTCTTTTAATATTCACATGTCAAGTTAATGTTTCTACTGATATTCTCATTTTTCATTTATTTACTTACGTCATAATTTCTGTAACACTCTTGTATATGCTTATTTCTATTTTTTTGTAAAGCCTGTGTTACAACAAATGTAATTTGTATCATCATGTTCTTTACTATAATGATGTTTTCTTTACTTTTGTAATTGTATTCTTATGCTGTAAAACTGTAGTTGTGTGGACATCAGTTCTCCAAGTTAGGTAAATAGTGGGCATTCTTTTTGCTGCAGTCTTGTCTGTTGGTCATACTATATATATATGAAATCTCAGAGATTATATGACTTTGTTGGTGTTTCCGTATGTGTTGGTAAGTCAGCAAGGTATTGGTTAAAAGCATTGCTGGTTGTATGGAAAATGAAAAAAAAAATTGTGAATGTACAAGTGGTGGCTTGGGGACTCGGAATATGCACAATACTGACTACACAATGGTGGTTCATGGACTTGCTATATTATCCTCAAGACACTTTAGTTATGAATGTGCACCCACACAGTCACAACGGATGGCTCTGGCCACAATCATGTCAAGTCAGCACCGTGTTTCCATAGGGAGGACAACACTACTTCTTCAAGACTCTATGGTTGTGCACTGCTTACTTGTGAATTTTCATATACTGTTCAGTCTATGTGTATAAAACTAGCGCAGACTTCTCTTCTGATGAATTATGAAGACTGTCATTACGGACAGTGAGAATAATTTTTACTTTATTGACCAAATTTTTACTTTATTGACCAACAGTCTATTATGTTACATTTGTGTGCATCTGCTCTATTTGATACTATTAATATAAAAATGTTCACAACTTAGTCTTGGCCACTGCCCAAAACACTTTGTAAAATTTTTTGAGGGGAGCAGGGGGCTATGTAAGTAGCTTGTTTGTGTGTTGGCAGCGCTATAGACTGTGTTAATATCGCTGACAGCGCTCTGCACCTTCGACAACAGATTCTGTGGTTGGACGGACTAGCAGTTAGAGAGTGGATACGGAAATGTATGGACATGATATTCTTATTGAAGACTCTGTGTTGGTAGGACACACAATGTAAAGTGACGTGAAATGATGTGTTTATAAGAAAATATGTAAGGAATGTATGATGATGAATGCCGTTGAAAATATTTAGATAGTGAAATTATTGACATCTATATAATTTTTGGAACTGGATGTCACATGAATATGGTAAAATTTTCTAAATATATTGTTTGTTCTTCAACTAAATCTTTCTTTTTGCTATGTACCTCCTAATAGTTAGACTATGTAGTAGATAGAATCTTTTTTTTTAGCTGGCCGTTGTTTCTACTTGCTGTTGTTGCTGTAGTTCGTCTCATGAAGATTTTCTATGAGGTAAGTGACTTATGAAAAAGAATGGGCTTTTCACTATCGGGATTCGTGATTGAAATGAGTTTAGGCAATTAACAGTGTTGGGGGTATTTTCATATTTATTTAATTTCATATTTTTTGGATTTATATTATCATTAGGATTTCTTGAAATTCAGGGCCATTCTTTTGGGTTAATTAGTGGAAGTCATGTTGTCAATGTATAGCAGTCAAATAGCGTTGGGCTTGTATGGTATGGGTAATAAATGAATAGGTTAAATTTAAGTTGTTTTTGTCAGGGAAAGTTCCGTAGATCAATGTGTAATAAAGAATAATTAAAGGGGTAGTTTCAATGTGAACTAAAATAAAATTGGTGAAACACGTTTTAAATTATAACGGTTTCACAGTGAAACACTCAGCTCTAAGTAGTAAATGATTGGATTCTGTTTGCCACTTAGGAAACAAGACACCATTTAGCGAGAATGAGGTATGGATATGCACTGCTTTCCAGATACCACATAACTTGCTTCTTGAAGTTTTCTCAGCAGGTACAGTATAGCATACGTAGCATCCATCTATGAAGTGAACCGGGAACAGCTACAACTCTTCATCCAATATTTCGGCTGTCAGCCTCATAGGTATAGACAAATCGGTGACTCAGTGCTTAATGTTCTAGCGTGGTAATTTACTTATTGAAATACTATAAGGGTGTTGTGCGAGTATATAGTGTGGAGTGCAATTCTTATGCATCATTGATAATACAGAGACAAAGCGACGTCAGACATGGATAAAATTATTCATCAAAGATAAAAGTATTTTTGCACAGAGTCTAAACAAACACAGAACAGCTCCAAATACGCAGTGCTTATCGTACACGTAGTTAATCATTAAAATTGGTGGCATCTGCAAGAATGCTCGACAGCAAAGTTTTGGAACAAAAATTTCTTTCGGACTGCAGACGAGAGGTTTCTCATCAAACAGAAAGTTATGCATTAAATTTAGTAGAAGGTGTGAGATTGTTAGGCAGCAAAGATTGGGAACAAAAATGCACTGCAGGGGAGAGGTTTACATTATATGTATAGATGGAAACTCTCGTCTCGGTTCATCATGTTGTCTGCCAATTGTAACTCCATTGCTTTCTTGATCCTTGAATACCAATAGTATAAAGCTTCAAACAAAATCTAAGCTTTTGTGTGATTCGTGGAATGACCAGTGGAAATCTGCGTTCAGCCACCACAGATTTGCTAGGCTGAAGAAGGTGAGACAGGAGTTGATGTTCGAGGCACCATTCTTGCACAGTACATGTAATTTGCCTTGCATATCTTTTTAGCACTCTGACTAGGAATTTCATTAATTCCCACCTTTCGTAATAGCAGATCATCCATCACAGATCCCAGAAGAGCTGTCGTCTTGGACACTTTACTCTTCTTGTATATTCTGGAAAATTTTGAAGAAGCATTTCCCACGTGTGGATGAAGAATATACACTTTATCTCTCTTCCGTCTTCTTCGTCCTTTGATTGGTTTGACATTTTGGCATGTAAAGCTTTCCTAATTGTATGTTGTGTATATCCATTTTTCTTTAATACTGTCTTCAGCTGTATCATTATGTTCTGTAGGTTGCCTGCATCAGACAATATATGTACTAGAGACGTAAGCACGCTTGTAATTTGTGAAGGACAGTGGCAGCTGGATGCCTGAAAGTGTGAAACTTTATAGAAAGACTTGCGGTACATACAACGCCCACATCCATTATATAATTTGGTTTGGTCAGCAATGGAATCTATTATCATTTTGAGTTCCTTAGCTCCCAATTTCCGAGAGCACGATGGTCCCTCAAAAACTCACTTTCACCTTTCAGGTGCCTAACTGCACAGCAGACAGCTTTGACGCCACAAGAAGTTTTACCGACTTCATGCAAAAACGACCACTCGTAATTGGCGAGTCTCATCACAGAGAAATAATACTCCAAGGGCGGTGTATTGGACTTGCTTGCCACGAGTAGTCGATCGGGGCAAGAAAATCATTCATGTAAAGGGGGCTTTAGCCTGAACGCCGACCCGAGGAGTTGCCACTCGACCAGTCGGCAGTTCGGCAACAGGTTAGCCGAGGCCGTAACTCTGGCTGCCAGTTCTCCGGGGCGCTTAATATTAAGCGACGGCGGCGAGGAATGAATCATATAGCGGCACAAAAGACAAACAGGCCGGCGCAGGAGGGAGTTGGGCTGGTGAATAAGTAACGCCACCCTCGGGTGCGTCCTCTTGTTTGGCGCCCGACCCTACACCGCCTTCAGCGGCCGCCTCGACCGGAATAACCTCGTTACCGGCAGCGCAGCGTTGGCGCCGGCGTGCAGCGTTTGGCAACAGCGGCAACGGCGGCTGCAAGGCTGTAGCTTAGTTAGCAAAGCGAAAGGGGAGAGGGGGGGGGGGGTGGAGGATGCATCCCGACCTCGACAAGGCAGCCTCTCGCATGGGTGTGCCGACAACAACAGTTCACTCTGTTCTGTGTTTCTGATGAACTGACATACGAAGTGTAATCACAAATTTTTAATTATCATCTCGAAAAATTAATGCTACGACCATGAAACTGTGAAGATGTGAGCGCTGCTCTGCACGTTCACCCTTCTACATGACACATTTTTTTCCAATCTTGGATGACTTGACGGAGTCCTTGCATATAACAATCGGCATTTCGGCTCTTGAGGAAACATACTACTTAAATTTCTTTTATTTCACGTCTATGGTCACAAACTTGTAGATCCTCAGACTACAGGTTTCGGTCAGCAATAACAATCTTCACATTTGTTTTATAAAGAACATGTCCTAATATACTTGAGCCATAGTGCCTTCGTATATTAGCACTTTTTCTTTCTTTTTTTTTTTTTTTAACAGATCTGAAGATCGTCATTGCTGACTAAAATCAGTAGTCTGAGGACTCACAAGTTTGTGACCGTAGACGTGAAATAAAAAGAAATTTATTTTACATTTCCGGGTCGCTGTTCTATTCGCGACCATGTCGCAGCTCGTGGAACGTCACACTGATCGGAAATCACCTCGTCGTCATTATGGAAATGTCTGTTACGCAATAATTTTTTCATCTGAGGAAAGGGGAAGAAGTTACTGTGCGCCATTTCAGGAGAGTACTACGGATGCAGCAAAATGTGATAGTGCAAATAAGCAGTTTATCTACCTCTACATGATTACTTTGCAATTCACAATTAAGTGCCTGGTAGAGGGTTCATCGAACCAACTTCTTTTGTCTAGCATTCCACTCTCGAACGGCGCTCTGGAAAAATAAGCACTTAAATCATTTCCGGGCGAGCTCTGACTTGTCTTATTTTACTATGATGATCGTTTCTCCCTATGTAAGTCGGCACCAACCAAATATTTTCGCATTCCGATAAGACAGTCAAAAACTAATTTAAACTCCGCCCGAAAAGGCCACGAAGGCCCAACGGTACTGACAGGCCGCCGTGCCATCCTCAGCCCAGGGGCGTCACTGGATGCGGATACGGAGGGGCACGTGGTCAGCACACCGCCCTCCCGGCCGCATGTCAGTTTACAAGACCGGTGTCGCTTTTTCTCAATCAAGTGGCTCCTCAGTTTGCCTGACAAGGGCTGAGTACACCCCGCTTGCCAAAAGCGCTCGGCACACTGGATGGACACCCATCCAAGTGCTAGCCCAGCCCGACAGTGCTTAACTCCGGTGAACTGACGGGTATCGGTGTTACCACTGCGGAAAGGCCGTTGGCCGAGAAGAATGAAATGTCATGAGAAGATCCTGCTGCAACAAAAAACGTCTTTGTTTTAATGATTGCCCCCCAAATCGCGTAACATATTCGTGCTCTATTTCACAATAATACAAGATGATCTGTATTAAAAAACTAAAAACCCGCCTCGATTGCGAAAAAAGCACCTAGTGTTAAGTGTTAACCCAGGTTTCGGCGTAGATAACTGCACCTTCTTCAGAACAACAATGAAACCCACAAGTGCCTAAGAAGACCTTTGTCAATGATTAAAAGAACACGATAGCTATACATTTACAAACGAAAAAGATAAGGAAAGCAACAAACAGTACATACGTACAAAGTCAAAACCACTACTTAATGGCGTACGCTCCACCTCACAGCGGCCTATGTTCGATGGGCCATGACCCGCTATAAACTGCAGCTATAAACGGTCGCTCACTTACGAGCCTGACCCGCTATCTATGCACATGCGCAAGACAAGGGAAGTTACTTGAATGCGCATGCGCATACGAATACGAGAAAGTTTATACATGGGTCGGGTCTAAATAGCCCATATATTCCCAACCGTGGATCAACGTATATGAAAAAATGAAATGGATAGAACAAGAGACGAGCTAAATAGGAAATGAAACCTAAAAATAACCGCACACGGTTGATTATGCTAGTAAAGAAATATATATGAAGCTACATATGACAACAGGAGGAACTCTTAAAAACTATACTTAAAGCCAGTAGTAAGCCTGGGGGGGGGGGCTGAGGGGACGTAATGTGAAGACGTCGTGATGATAAAAATATAGGGATAAAACGTGAGGTGTTCAACGGGCTAAAATCACCTTCATCGTAAAAGGAAAATGAGGAAAAAAAGGAAAGAAGATGAACAGCTTTAATATATTAGCCAACGACTGCTGACGCACTGCGATTTTGAAGGTTCTTACAAAATGAGCTGCCCTTCTTTGAAATTATTCGATGTTCTCCTTCAGTCTCATACGATGCGGATCGTACATCGCAAAGCAATACCGCAGAAAATGGCGAACAAATGTGGTGCAGGTAGTCTCTTTAGTACACCTGTTGCACCTTCTACGTTTTCTACCAACAAGTTGCAGTCTTTCCTTTCCCCACAACATTATCCATGCGATCGTTCCAGTCTAAGTAATTTGTAACTGTAGTCCCTAAGGATTTAGTTGAGTGTACAGTCTTTAGATTTGTGTGGTTTATGGGGTAACAGAAATTTAGCGGATTTCTTTTAGTATTCTTGTGGATGACAGCAAACTTTTCGTTATTTAGAGTCTACTATCACTTTTCACACCAGACGGATATTTTGTCTAAATCATTTTGAAATAGGTTTTGGTCGTCTGTTGACTTTCCAGGACGGTAAATGACAGTATAATCTGCAAACAACGTAAGAGGGTTGCCCAGATTGTCTCCTATGTCGTTTGTGTAGATCAGGAACGGCAGAGGACCCATAATACTTGCTTCGTGAGCGTCAGATACTACTTCTGTTTTACTCAAAAACGTTCCATCAGTTACTACGAACTGTGACCTTTCTGATAGGTAATCCCGAATCCAGTCGCACAACTGACGCGATACTCCAAATGGACGCAATTTGATTACAAGTCGCTTGCAAGGATAATGTCAAAAGCATTCTGGAAATCTAAAAGTATGTAATCAGTTTGACATCCCCTGTCGATAACACTCATTACTTCGTGAGAATAAAGACCTAATTGTGTTTCACCAGTACGATACTTTCTAAATTCATATTGACAATTTGTCAAGAAATCGTTTTCTTTGAGATAATTCATACTGTTCACAGTGTATGATCCAAAAACCTACAGTAAATCGACGTTAGTGATACGGGAACGTAATTCAGCGGATTACTACTATTGCCTTTCTTGGGTATTGGTGTGGTTTGTGCAGCATTCCAGTCTTTAGGTACGGATGTTTGGATGGGCAAGTGGTTTTATATGACTGTTAGGTACGGAGCTATTTTATCAGCATACTCTGAAAAGAACCTGACTGGTATACAATTTGGAACAGAGGTCTTAGTTAAATGGCTTAAACTGCGTTCCTACACCAGGAAATCTATTTCTACACTACTGGCCATTAAAATTGCTACACCAAGAAGAAATGCAGATGATAAACGGGTATTCTGTGGTGTCACCGCCAGACACCACACTTGCTAGGTGGTAGCTTTAAATCGACCGCGGTCCATTAGTACATGTCGGACCCGCGTGTCGCCACTGTCAGTGATCGCAGACCGAGCGCCACCACACGGCAGGTCTCGAGAGACTTACTAGCACTCGCCCCAGTTGTACGGACGACGTAGCTAGCGATGCACACTGACGAAGCCTCGCTCATTTGCAGAGCCGATAGTTAGAATAGCCTTCAGCTAAGTCAATGGCTACGACCTAGCAAGGCGCCATTAGCATTACATAGCTTGTATCTAAAGAGTCTCACTTGTATCGTCAAGAGCGATGTACCACAAGGATGGATTAAAGTTAAGTATTCCAGGAGCTACGTACTTTTCTTTATATCATTCATTACGTATCCTGTTTCAGACCTATCTACTAGCCTGCGTGAGTTAACGCGTGCCTTTCGGCTACTTCCGAGTGGCGTGGCTGTCTTGTTACGCCGCAACATAGTCATTGGACAAATATATTATACTAGAACTGACGTGAGATTACATTTTCACGCAATTTGGGTGCATACCCAGAACAACTACCTCTGGCCGTAATAACGGCTCTGATACTCCTGGGCATTGAGTCAAACAGAGCGTGGATGGCGTGTACATGCAGCTTCAGCACGATACCACAGTTATTCAAGAGTAGTGACTGGCGTATTGTGACGAGCCAGTTGCTCGGCCACCATTGACCAGACGTTTTCAGTTGGTGAGAGATCTGGAGAATGTGCTGGCCAGGGCAGCAGTCGAACATTTTCTGTATCTAGAAAGGCCCGTACAGGACCTGCAACATGCAGTCGTGCATTATCCTGCTGAAATGTAGGGTTTTGCAGGGATCGAATGAAGGGTAGAGCGCCGGCCGGTGCGGCCGTCAGGTTCTAGGCGCTTCAGTCTGGAACCGCGTGACCGCTACGGTCGCATTCGAATCCTGCCTCGGGCATGGATGTGTGTGATTTCTTTAGGTTAGTTAGGTTTAAGTAGTTCTAAGTTCTAGGGGACTGATGACCACAGATGTTAAGTCCCATAGTGCTCAGAGCCACTTTTGAAGGGTAGAGCCACGGATCGTAACACTTCTGAAATGTAACGTCCACTGTTCAAAGTACCGTCAATGGGAACAAGAGGTGACCGACACGTGTAACCAATGGCACCCCATACCATCACGCGGGGTGATACCCCAGTATGGCGATGACGAATACACGCTTCCGATGTGCGTTCACCGCGATGTCGCCAAACACGGATGCGACCATCATGATCCTGTAAACAGAACATGGATTCATCCGAAAAAATGACGTTTCGCCATTCGTGCTCCCAGGTTCGTCGTTGAGTACACCATCGCTGGCGCTCCTGTCTGTGATGCAGCGTCAAGGGTAACCGCAGCCAAGGTCTCCGAGCCGATAGTCCATGCTGCTGCAGACGTCGTCGAACTGTTCGTGCAGATGGTTGTTGTCTTGCAAACGTCCCCGTCTGTTGACTCATGGATCGAGACGTGTCTGCACGATTCGTTATAGCCATGTGAATAAGATGCCTGCCATCTCGGCTGCTAGTGATACGAGGCCGTTGGAATCCACCACGGTGTTCCGTATTGCCCTCCTGAACCCACCGATTCCATTAGCTGCTAACAGTCATTGGATCTAACGCGAGCAGCAATGTCGCGATACGATAAACCGCAATCGCGATAGGCTACAATCCGACCTTTATCAAAGTCGGAAACGTGATGGTACGCATTTCTCCTCCTTACACGAGGCATCACAACAACGTTTCACCAGGCAACGCCGGTCAACTGCTGTTTGTGTATGAGAAATCGGTTGAAAACTTTCCTCATGTCAGAACGTTGTAGGTGTCGCCACCGGCGCCAGCCTTGTGTGATTGCTCTGAAAAGCTAATCATTTGCATATCACAGCATCTTCTTCCTGTCGTTAAATTTCGCGTCTGCAGCACGTCACCTTCGTGGAGTAGCAACTTTAATGGCCAGTAGTGTAACTAATATCGAGGTACTGAATGGAGCTGGGAAGAAAGGAAATCTGTGACACAAACTGTCTAGAAGAAGGATCGGTTGATAGGAAACATTCTGAGATCCAAGGAATCATCAGTGTAATATTGGAAGGGGGATTCGGAGAGGGAGGGTGGGGGGGGGGGGGGGGTAAAATCGTAAGCAGACTCAGAAGAATGCAAGTTGCAGTGGTTATTTGGAGGTTGGTGTAGGACAGAGTTGCATGGAAAGCTGCGTCAAATCCGTTTTGTCTTTGGTCTGAAGGCCACAATAATAACTAAAACAACACATTGAGGGACTACTGTTACAAGGGATAGCACGTAGAAATGACTGAGACACAGACTCCGGGATGTTTTAAGAATGAATTTCAGTTTGTAGCTGAGCATGTGGGCTGTTTTAAAACTTCTTGGCAGATTAAAACTGTATGCCAGACAGGATCTCGAAACCTTCCTCATGGCAGCATGTTGTAGGTGTCACCACAGGCGCCAACTTTATGTGAATGCTCTGAAAAGCTAATCATTTGTATATCATTGCATCTTCTTCCTGTCGGTTAAATTTCGCGTCTGTAGCACGTCATCTTCGTGGTGTAGCAATTTTAATGGCCAGTAGTGTGAATTACTCATGTTGGTGGTTGTTCGAGATTTGAATTCTTTAACATTTACTTCGTCTTCTTTGGTGATAGAATTTCTGAAAACCGTGTTTAGTAACTTTGTTTTAGTGGCACTGTCATGAGTGATATCACCATTGTTACAACGCAGTGGAGGCACTGACTGCGTCTCGTCGCTAGTGTGCTCCACATAAGCCCATAACCTCTTTGGGCTTTCTGTCAGATTTCGGCACAAAGTTTCGTTGTGGAAAGTATTAAAAGAATCTCGCACTGAAGTTCGCGATAAATTTCAAGCTTCTGTAAAGCTTCGCAGATCTTGCGTATTTTGCGTTCTTTTAAATTCGGCAAGCTTTTTTCGTTGCTTCTTTAACACTGTTCTAAAGTCTTTTGTTTATGTGTGACTATGTCCTCTGCAAAACGAGGTGGAGCGTCGTTGTGAAGCAATATTAATCTCTGTGCAGCTTCCTGCAACGCTTCGTCTTGTGAGCCTCCTGTAGCTTGGTCAGGGGATTTCGGTAATACATTCCAGTAAGGGATAGCCCCTTCCGATCATAACGTAGTAGCAACACACCGTGGTAGCCGCGGAAACCACTCTGTGTTGGGTATGGCTTCATACGCAGCTGCAAGGAGAGGTGGACTGCAGCAAGATTCATTACAAAAATAGCTCTGAGCACTATGGGAATTAACATCTGAGGTCATCAGTCCCCTAGAACTTAGAACTACTTAAACCTAACTAACCTATGAACATCACACATATCCATGCCCGAGGCAGGATTCGAACCTGCTACCGTAGCCGTCGCGCGGTTCCAGACAGAAGCGCCTAGAACCGCTCGGCCACCATATCCGGCAGATTCATTACAAATATCACGACAAGAGTCACCAAGGATGAGACTCGCTGTACTAGGCACGAACGATAGTGGTGTAGCGATGAAGCACCAAGCACCGTCCTATATCGCGCCATCAGAGGGTGTTCGTAGTACTGAGCCGCTGGAGGCGTGGTTCGGTAGGCACACACTATCGGATCTGCCATATCCCCACTCGACTGCTATCGGCGTCTAACGGAAACCTGCAATTCTGTTACCAGCTGTGGGACGCCCGTGCGGTAGGATAGATGCTTGATATCAGACTCTCCATCACTATTTCTGGTGACTGGGTATTCACTTGTTTCAGAGGTACCGAATTCAAAAGCTTCCCGTGAATGCTTTGCTCCATTGTGTTGGAGTTGTAATGATGCTCTATGACGAATGTAACATTTCAGTTACTGATTCGGCACGGTTGGCATTCTGAACGGGCGGCAGCTTTTGTCGTGTTCAAAATCACAGCTGTTTCTCACTTTTTCTACTATCGCCTCGATTGTCATACACCGGTGCCTGTTCTCTTGCTATTCTCGGCTGCTCACAGAAGTTGGTCTGCCACTTCGTTCTTTGCGTTGTTTGACCATAGTGGAAGCGTCTGCTCCACCTAACTAGTGTGTCATACGATAATGCATTGTTGCCATACACTTCCATCAAATCACATAGATTGTTGGAGCGTTGTTCCCCTTCAAACGCAGAAAACAAAGTACTTCACGGCACTGCAGTTTGTCAGTACGCTGCTCCATTTTGTTTTGACTCCTCTACCGTTCTGCTACAGTACTGCGATGCAGGAATTTCATTGCGTACGAGGACTGTGAACATGTGCCTGCTAACTAACAAAAAATTAATTATGTTACTTAATTTCTGTGAAATGCTAATTAAGAATGTATCACTACACCTCATAAGACGTGCAGGTCGACTGGATTGACAACCGTTGGGAGCAATGGTCTATCTAGTCTATAAATAGGACACATCCGGACGCATCAAGAGATAATTTGGTAATGGAGGGCTGAGGAGTGACGAGTGGTGGGGGGCGGGAGGGGGGGGGAGGGGGGACCATAATGCTAGGGGCTTGATCACCGTAAGCAGGTGCGAGTGGATGTAGGTTGCAATAATTGTGGACAGGTAAAGAGTCTTGCACAGAATAGATTATCGTGGAGAGTCGCGTCAAACGGGTCTTGGACAGAATATAACAACTACAACTAATTTGTAATGAACGGAGAAGGTAATTTGTGCAACCCCTACGGAAAGCATTCGTCAAAATTTACGTTCCATTATTGAATTGACTGAATGGGCACGACCCGAAAGCGATTTAAAAAAAGGTAGACAGGGGAAATTACCACTAGGCTGCCTCATGCCGTATGCTTAGACCTGCGATATCGAGATAGCTACGCTGCTTCTCTTTCAGATACAATAGGCGATCAAAATGAGCGTTCCAATGGAAAATTGTAAAAATTTTGCTGTACGTTATGTGATAAGGTTTTTGTTGGTGAAATATCCTCGTCACGAAATTTCTGCGACAGTGACGTCATTTGTTTAACACTCAAAAGCCATATGCTTGTAGTCAGCGAATTGGTACAAAATATTGTCGAAAAAATCGTGAAAATCAGTGTATCACGACTATTGCGCAACTGTTCACAGATTTCTCGCAGTGCTTTGCACTAGATGTTGCTAAACAATTAGAGTACAACAAGTTCTGTGCCCGTTGGTTTCCTTATCTCCCTTCTGAGAAACAAATGACTCAACACGTGATAGCTTCTCTGGACTTCCTTTTTCGTTACGATGTAGAGCGGGATGATCTACTGAACAGTATCGTGACCTTAGACGTTCTATGACATATGGGTCTTCTATGCCAACATAGAGCCAAAACCGCAGTTCATGATGAAATAAATAAAGACCTACATTTGTTAGTCAGAGATGTTAATTTTATTTCTGGATTTCATGAAACGTGGAACGATAATTCATCTACAAATGTGAGCCATTGAAAATAACCGCGATGAGCCATTCAAAATATGCCACGCCGCCTTAGGACTACAGGTTTCCTGTTTTTGGATTACTGTGCCCAGTAAACACAAGAATAGTTATACTAGTTCAAAAGAGAGTTTTTTTCATCTACATCTACATTTATTCTCCGGAAGCCACCCAACGGTATGTGGCGGGGGGCACTTTACGTGCCACTGTCATTACCTCCCTTTCCTGTTCCAGTCGCGTATGGTTCGCGGGAAGAACGACTGCCGGAAAGCCTCCGTGCGGGCTCGAATCTCTCTAATTTTACATTCGTGATCTCCTCGGAAGGTATAAGTAGGGGGAAGCAATATATTCGATATCTCATCCAGAAACGCACCCTCTCGAAACCTGGACAGCAAGCTACACCGCGATGCAGAGCGCCTTTCTTGCAGAGTCTGCCACTTGAGTTTGCTAAACACCTCCGTAACGCTATCACGGTTACCAAATAACCCTGTGACGAAACGCGCCGCTCTTCTTTGGATCTTCTCTATCTCCTCCGTCAACCCGACCTGGTACGGATCCCACACTGATGAGCAATACTCAAGTATAGGTCGAACAAGCGTTTTGTAAGCCACCTCCTTTGTTGATGGACTACATTTTCTAAGCACTCTCCCAATGAATCTCAACCTGGTACCCGCCTTACCAACAATTAATTTTATATGATCATTCCACTTCAAATCGTTCCGCACGCATACTCCCAGATATTTTACAGAAGTAACTGCTACCAGTGTCTACCAGTGTTTGTTCCGCTATCATATAATCATACAATAAAGGATCCTTCTTTCTATGTATTCGCAATACATTACATTTGTATATGTTAAGGGTCAGTTGCCACACCCTGCACCAAGTGCCTATTCGCTGCAGATCTTCCTGCATTTCGCTACAATTTTCTAATGCTGCAACTTCTCTGTATACTACAGCATCATCCGCGAAAAGCCGCATGGAACTTCCTACACTATCTACTAGGTCATTTATATGTATTGTGAAAAGCAATGGTCCCATAACACTCCCCTGTGGCACGCCAGAGGTTACCTTAACGTCTGTAGACGTCTCCCCATTGAGAACAACATGCTGTGTTCTGTTTGCTAAAAACTCTTCAATCCAGCCACACAGCTGGTCTGATATTCCGTAGGCTCTTACTTTGTTTATCAGGCGACAGTGCGGAACTGTATCGAACGCCTTCCGGAAGTCAAGGAAAATAGCATCTACCTGGGAGCCTGTATCTAATATTTTCTGGGTCTCATGAACAAATAAAGCGAGTTGGGTCTCACACGATCACTGTTTCCGGAATCCACGTTGATTCCTACAGAGTAGATTCTGGGTTTCCAGAAACGACATGATACGCGAGCAATAAACGTGTTCTAAAATTCTACAACAGATCGACGTCAGAGATATAGGTCTATAGTTTTGTGCTTCTGCTCGACGACCCTTCTTGAAGACTGGGACTACCTATGCTCTTTTCCAATCGTTTGGAACCTTCCGTTCCTCTAGTGACTTGCGGTACACGGCTGTTAGAAGGGGGAAAGCTCTTTCGCGTACTCTGTGTAGAATCGAATTGGTATCCCGTCAGGTCCAGTGGACTTTCCTCTGTTGAGTGATTCCAGTTGCTTTTCTATTCCTTGGACACTTATTTCGACGTCAGCCATTTTTCGTTTGTGCGAGGATCTAGAGAAGGAACTGCAGTGCGGTCTTCCTCTGTGAAACAGCTTTGGAAAAAGGTGTTTAGTATTTCAGCTTTATGCGTGTCATCCTCTGTTTCAATGCCATCATCATCCCGGAATGTCTGGATATGCTGTTTCGATCCACTTACTGATTTAACGTAAGACCAGAACTTCCTAGGATTTTCTGCCAAGTCGGTATATAGAATTTTACTTTCGAATTCACTGAACGCTTCACGCATAGCCTTCCTTACCCTAACTTTGACATTGTTTAGCTTCTGTTTGTCTGAGAGGTTTTTGCTGCATTTAAACTTGCAATGAAGCTCTCTTTGCTTTCGCAGTAGTTTCCTAACTTTGTTGTTGAATCACGGTGGGTTTTTCCCGTCCCTCACAGTTTTATTCGGCACGTATCTGTCTAAAACGCATTTTACGATTGTCTTGAACTTTTTCCATAAACACTCAACATTGTCAGTGTCGGAACAGCAATTTTCGTTTTGTTCTGTTAGGTAGTCTGAAATCTGCCTTCTATTACTCTTGCTAAACAGATAAATCTTCCTCCCTTTTTTATATTCCTATTTACTTCCATAGTCAGGGATGCTGAAACGGCCTTATCATCACTGATTCCCTGTTATGCGCTTACAGAGTCGGAAGTTCGGATCTGTTTGTTATCAGTACGTCCAAGATGTTACCTCCACGAGTCGATTCTCTGTTTAATTGCTCGAGGTAATTTTCGGATAGTGCACTCAGTATAATGTCACTCGATGCTCTATCCCTACCACCCGTCCTAAACATCTGTCCCAGTCTATATCTGGTAAATTGAAATCTCCACCTAAAACTATAACATGCTGAGAAAATTTATGTGAAATGTATTCGAGATTTTCTCTCAGTTGTTCTGCCACTAATGCTGCTGAGTCGGGAGGTCGGTAAAAGGAGCGAATTATTAACCTAGATTGGTTGTTGAGTGTAACCTCCACCCATAATAATTCACAGGAACTATCCACTTCTATTTCACTACAGGATAAACTACTACTAACAGCGACAAACACGCCACCACCGGTTGCATGCAGTCTATCCTTTCTAAACACCGTCTGTGCCTTTGTAAAAATTTCGGCAGAATTTATCTCTGGCTTCAGCCAGCTTTCCGTACCTATAACGATTTCAGCTTAAATGTGTGTTGTGCAGCCAAGACATACCACAAAGTTCTTTCCCTTCTTCATGCAAGTGAAGAAGTAGCTTGGCTTCCAATGCTTTGACTTCGAAGAAGAAATTCAAGATGCTGTCATGAACAGGCTGCAATCTCAGGCGGCAGAATTTTAAACGAAAGTAATTTGTTCGCTCATTAAGAGACAAAATAATACTTGTGTAAATAGGTAATACATAGATACAGTTTTAAGATATCTGCATAAAATTTAGTTCAATAAAATCAGTTGTAAGAGGTCGGAGCAGATGTAGTTTCGATGTATTGCTCACGCGCTGCCTGCGATATGTAAGGTATAAGAGGATCTCAGACTAGAGAGCAGTGTTCACTGCAGTAGGAACTGTGTAGCTGTAGCAGTAAGTTTTTGCTAGTGAGCAGTCTGGTGTATCGTGTTGGCTGGGCCGGTCGTGGTGCAGCGATGCAGGAGCCTGAGCATTATTGTATAAGGTAAAAAGCAGCCTCGCGCATATGTACTATTGTTATCTCAAGTCCCATGTTAATATTTTAAAAATGTCCTAATAATAATCTTTCTCATAAAAAATAACTTTTAACAACCATTCATTTCAATTTAAAGAATTTACTAATTTCTCCAATCCATGATCATCCCGATTATTGCAAAACAAAAATGAGTTGTTTCCTTTCATAAATGGCAAATCTATCGGCCAGCATTGCACACGGCTGTACCAGAAAAATTTATTGTAAGAGCAGATATATATGCGTTATCCGGCGACTTCATTCAGGTAAGAATTTTTCTTTTTTTTATATTCAGAATGATCTTTCAGGGCCACGACGCAGCACTGCTGACGTCCAAAATTTACCAGGTTAAATTCACAGTAAATTATTGAAAAGTTATAAGTGAGCGACAATTTAATTGAGAGGTCAGTTACATTGTATTATTACCAGGTTACTGAATTTATTTTTTGTTCGGACGTTACACTGAATGTGAACGACATAATTAT
This sequence comes from Schistocerca nitens, assembly GCF_023898315.1. Classification (NCBI taxonomy): domain Eukaryota; kingdom Metazoa; phylum Arthropoda; class Insecta; order Orthoptera; family Acrididae; genus Schistocerca; species Schistocerca nitens. The sequence continues at coordinate 542,597,078 of NC_064619.1, read as the reverse complement.
AATTTTTTACTGTTGAGAAGTTTAGGAATTTTTCTGTTTTGAGTTTGCACGAAATGTGAATGAATTTTGTGGGGATGTTACACAGTACTCTATTTTCCAGCCCATGGGTTGGTTTTCTGACATCGCTCGTATTTTTAGAGTTTCGTGAAATACTAAAACATTAATAAACATCCATGGCAGGCTTAAACTCCATATCATGAGCAAGAGAATTAGAGACATCTTACCCTTCCAAAAAGTTAGTCATCAATGAGGAAAGAGCTTTCTGAACTTGTTACCAGCTAACATTTTACCTATGGCTTTGCCCATGTATGTGTAAGTACATACATTGCTTACATCTCCTCGTCCTCATTCATTTGTCCATCTCTTCTTCCTCCCACTCTCTTTCTTTCTCCATCTCTCGGTCCCATCTCCCCCCTTCGTCTTCACATTCTCCTCAGACTAACTCCTCCTCCCCATCTCTTTATCTCCTCCTTCCTCTCTCTCTGTTCACCTCCAACACCCCCCCCCCCTTCCCTGTTCATCTCATCTTCAGCTCTAGCCATTTCCTCCTCCCACTACCTATTCACCCACCCTCCACCCCCTATCTCTGTACATCTCTTCTTCCCCCCTTCCCCTCTGTCTCTGTCGCCACCTTCACGTCCTCCTGATCATCTCCTACTTCCCCCTCTGCCTGTCTCCTCCTCACCCTTTTCTCAGTCATCTGCTTTCCCCCCTACCTGTTCACTCTTTCTCCTCCCCCTAATCTTGGTCCACCTCCTCCTGCCCCTCTCACTGACCATCTCTTACCCAGCTTCTAACACTATCTCTCCTCCTCTGTCTCTGTCCTTCCCTTCCACTCCCTCTCTGTCAGTCCCTATCCTTCTACTCCTCTCTCTATATCCACTTCATCCTCCCACCTCTACGTGTCTATCTCATCCTCTCCCATCACGTGTGGCCCTCTATTCGTCCCCCCTCTCACTGTCTTAATCTCACTACCCTTCTTCTTCTCCTCCCTGAGCCGTCCTGGGTGGCCGAGCGGTTTTAGGCGCTACAGTCTGGAACTGCACGACCGCTACGGTCGCAGGTTCGAATCCTGCCTCGGGCATGGATGTGCGTGTTGTCGTTAGGTTAGTTACGTTTAAGTATCCTAAGTTCTAGGGGACTGATGACCTCAGAAGTTAAGTCCCATAGTGCTCAGAGCCATCTGAGCAATTTTTTTTCACCTCCCTGTCTCTGCTCAGTCATGCCAAACTGTATGTATTACCCATCTTCTGTCATGCCAATCCCCATGTATTAGCCTGTGGAATGCATTCTAATACTACCTGCACAAGACGCCCGTCATGCAGGCCAGCCTTGGTGTCATGGCTTACCAACAATTTTCACTCCCCACCCCAACCCTATTGCCGGCCGCTGTGGCCGAGCGGTTCTAGGCGCTCCAGTCTAGGACCGCGCGACCGCTATGGTCGCAGATTCGAGCCCTGCCTCGGGCATGGATGTGTGATGCCCTTAAGTGAGTTGGCTTTTAGTTCTAGGTTCTATGGGACTGGTGACCTCAGGTGTTGAAGTCCCATAGTGCTCAGAGCCATTTGAACCCAACCCTACGGAAAATACAGTAGATGCTACAATATTTCTTCTAAAGTAATAAGCAATAGGAGTACCAAACGTGTTTGTAATTGGTCCAGGTGCTTAAGACGATATGCGGAACACACATTCAGAACCATTCACATCTGTGTTTATATATGTATAGGATTAATGCAAAAAAAACTGCGAGAGGGACCTTTGTAAACAGTGGTTCTAATGTACATGAAAGCTAATTAAACGGCTTGAAGTACTCAGAGAGCCCCTTACCTACTGATAAAATTGGCTTTGTTACGTATATGATGTGAGCAGAGAGTGCTGGAATCACCGGCCTTTAAACCAACTGTATTTTGGAGGTATGAGGGTCGTACATTTATGGCGTCAAGGAGAAGATAAATTAAAGGTGCTTTTTCATCATCTCGACTCTATTTCTAATTATTTACGATTCGTTATGCAAGCACTGTCCGATGCTGTCTGCATTTCTTGATGTGTCGGTTCGATGGAAGACTGAAGACTGGAGAATTCAGTTCAACGTCAGCCCATTAGTACCGATTTGTATTTAATCCTCGAATTGTCATCACCTGTCGCAAACTAGAGTGCACTTAAAGCACTTGCATACGGAGCTCACTCAGTCTCAGATTCAGATAGTTTACCTGAAGAGCTCGCCAATTTAAAGACACTGTAAACGGAAAATGGATATTGTGCTCAGCAGGTAACAGGACACTACCGGTTAAAATCGAGAACCAGGAAGTGGATAAAGAGGAGAGCACGCTGTCAAAATCTTTCGTTTTCCTTCCCTTTGATGATAATATTTCGTTTAAGTTGCAATAATCCGCTGTAAATTTTACGTGAACATAGTATTCCGCCCATCACCTGAGACTGCAGACCTGTAATTAGTGAATGACAATTTGTTTTTGGGGAAGGCTGGAATTTACAAAATACCTTTCAAGTGTACTTTGGATTCGTGGGACTTAACACGAGCACCGTGGAAGAAAACTGCACCGAATATCAACGCTACACTCGCATTTTGCAAACAAGCAACTCTGCTACTGCCGAATATTGTATCTAGACCGAACATCTATTGGAGTATGATAAAACAATAGTTTTAGGCACAGCAGCATCTTGGGACTTCATTGTTAAAGAATACCTTGCAGAAAATCTGATGAACTGTGACAGCGGCTGCAAACTGGATAATGTGGGGAGTCCTATTATCTTCACGATTTCCGTTAATCGAAAACAGATTACGCCGATGGCTGCAGTGAGCGAAAATTCTGACGACAGCAGACTTCCTCTGCTGCACCAACGAGAGCACTGCACGTCGTCAGTCTGTTCAGTCTGTCCCCACGATCGAGCATTCGCGGAATATTCACAGCGTGCTAATAAATTACCGAACGAAGGATGTCTTTGTCGGTCTACAATGGCTCATTTGAGGATGACTGAAAGGTGCTCAGTTGAAATATTGTGGAGGGTAATTAATGACGACAGGCCACATGCTTGAAATTTCTTTGAACATTTAGATTCCACGTAAATATTAAATCTCACATAACGACAGTCTTTCTGCGACCTCGGCCAATATAAGTTTGATTTTCCTTGGTCGTTCTTATATTCTTGTCTCGGCGAAAATGGACAGTTTTTCATCTTCGCCTTAGAAACACAATACAGAAGCCGCTAATTTACCAGTACACGTCTACATTTATCCTCCATAACTCAGCATATGGACTCTGGCGGCGGTAAATTCTGGAAGAGAGGAACATAGGGTTTAGCGTCCCTCTGATGACAAGGTCCTTAGACACGGTACATAATCTCGTAGAGGAGAAGCATGAAGAAGGAAATCGGCTGCACATTTCAAAGAAGCCGAAATTTGCCTTAAGCGATTTAAGGAAATAACAGACGGTATAAATGCGGACGGCTGGAAGAAGTTTTGAACCATCTTCCTCCCGAACATCAGTCCAGGATTGCTACGTTTTTCTGTGCTCTCTCACTGGTTCGGTACTTACGTACTGTTATCCCCCCGCCCCCCCCCCCCCCCTCCTTTCCTTTTCCTGCTCAATTCGTGAATGGCGGCTGGGAACGACTGCTTTGAGTTTCTCGTCGTGGTTATGTCGCGAGACGTATGTAGTCACCCTAGTTTAGGTCGCTCCTGCGTTTTAATCCTACGTCTATTACGATTCTTACATTTTCCCTTGATTTAGTGTCAATAGCAAAATCAATGACAATGGATTTCTTCGCCTGTTTATGGTCAATACGTTACGTTTATTTATGTTCAGAGTCAGCTGCCAATGACTATGCCAACAGACACCCTTTGCAAGGCCTACTATATTTCCCTGGTTTTCTTGTAACTCTCGTATGGACAGTAGTGTCATGTGCCAACAGCCTTTTTGCAAACAACCTTATTACACTCATTTCGAGTATTCCCTAAATTACTTTTACATCCATCAAAATCGCCCCGTTAAGAAATCTGTCACAGTAGTCGGTAACCTCGTATTTTGTTCACTAAATGAAAATGCCGAATGCCTTCCGGTAGACAAGAAACTCAGCATCAGCCTGGGTGCCGTTGCCGGTGGCACTCTGCAACTAAGTTAACTAGATCCGCCCTCACACACCAGACACGACTTTCTGTTGGATAATTGATGGCTGTGGCAACAAGAAGATTTGTTCGAAGAATTACAATAGAAGTCTACGAACATACAATAATTCAGCAGCGGTGCTATTATTTAAAATCTATTCTTTATTTTAACGCTAGAGTTGCACATTCACTTTTGTGATCTGACTAGTTTCGATCATTGTTTGTTCATCTCAAAACCATGTACGTATTTAAGAAACCCGTCGAATCCATATGACTCTATACATCTGAATCAAAATGCACCTGGGTAAGCGACCTGTCGCGTCCATTCTACTACAATGCCGGAAATGAAATTAGTGCTCCTAGAAAGATGACGTCGATTTTGATCCGATGACGGCATATGCCAGCTGGGGGCTGGTATATGTACTGGTAATGGTTTCGACTTCGTTCTCCAACAGGTAGCGTGCTGGCATAGCTACCAGAGCAGCGCGGCGCAAATGCATGAAGCAAGCAGGCAACCATGCCACGGAGATGCACTCGGGCTTCCAACAGTCAACTGAGAGAGTTTGAAATGGGTTAAATCGTGGCTCCCGAGTGGCGGGATGGTCCTTTCGGAGAATGTGCTGCATCAATTGTGCAATGATACTGATTTCAGTCGTCACGTGAATATTCTACCTGCGACGCTCGACATATAGTGAGGGCAGCAGAGGTAGGTCGTTCAGCTACGACAGAACACTTAAGAGGGCTAGTGAGCCCAGACGTGTAACACGAACTGTTGCGAACCAGTTATTAGCAGAGGGACTACAGTCACGCTCACCTCTCACACCTCTAGTCCGTCTTCCACTAGCGCCACAGTATTAACGTACGCGGCTTAACTGGTGCCGTCAGAGGGTCACTTGGAAGATGGAATGTCGCGCCCTGGTATTCAGAGATGAGAGCACATTCTGCCTGCACTCAAGTGATGGTCGTTTGCTCGTACGTACGACGTATACCACGTAGGCACTGTCTCGTTCAGGCGCAATCTCAGACTTGTCTCCAATCATGCACGTGTGGGATATGACGGGACTAGAAGTGATTCTTGCGACTCATCAAATAACAACTCTTACTGAATTATGTGAACAGGTCGAACAGGCGCGGGATAACGTATCCCAGGAGAGCATTCGCCGTCTTCACGATCGATTAGATGCCAGGTACGCACCTGCATTGCTGCCCATGGAGGCTATACCATGTATTAATATGAGTGTTTCAGCGTGGGTCGATAAATTTAATCGTTTCCTGTATTCAGTATGCTCTGTTGCAACAATATATCTTGAGGGAATTGTAGCTCTCTAAAATTGTACTAAATTTTTTCCAGCAGTGTGTATAAAGACAAGTCGTCATTTAAGGCTGTTACCAGAAAACTCGAAAAGTGCTTGACTGATTTACTTCATATTCTTCAGATGGACATAAATTCAGATTCTGTAGTTATATTCTGACCACGAGTCGATAAGCCGTAAATACACATTTTCTGTTTTCTGCGAAAACTGACTCAAAGCAACAAAGAAAATAGCACATTTTTATGTATACAGTTTTTGTTTAAAAACAAATTTAGTGGGAAAGAATATATATGGGAGAAACCATTTGACTAATGCTTTAAACACAGTGCTGTTGTAGTTGAGACCGACTGTGAAAAACAAAAAAACGCATATTTGCACGACAAAGTACAGTACAGAATATCTTTCCTTTCTCGCAGTCGGATTTAACACGAAAGCTGTACATTATTGTGTAATAAAAAGTATATGGATGACCTTCGATGTTTATTACAAAGTCTTGCAAGAATTGGAAGCAAATCGGTTTTGTGTGTGTGTGTGTGTGTGTTATATTTAAATCTCAAAACGTAACTGACCGATTTAGATAGGGATAGTGGACAAGGAGGTGATGGATTGCGAGTCGGGGAAGGAGACAGAGATACGGAGGAGGAGGAGATGGACAGAGCGAGGGGGAAAAGATTAGGACTTTTATCCAGATCCCATACATATTTAGCAGCTGCGAAGCATTGCTGTGTTCGCTAGTAAACCTATAAAACTGCAACGGCGATGTTAACCTTGTTATCTAGGGAATCATAAAACCGTTAGAGTAGCTTTAATTAATAACAATAATAATATTGTTAGGTGCAGCAGCCTATATACAGTTCGCAAACAGAAATTGTTAAAACTCCTTAACAAAGTTAGTCTCATTTTTCAAACATACTGAATGTAGACTGGTGGTTAAACTCAGCTACGAAATTAAGCAAATCGAAAATACCTTGACGCCACTGTACGGTGGTTCTTATACAACTATATAATTAAAATAACTAGAAATCACAGCAAGCGATTGCAGTTCAAAATGTTCGAAGTCAAACCAACACTAAAGCAAAAACATCAAGCCTGACAGACATACAATGTAATGATCCTAAGTGTCGACTAGCTTAAACAGAGATATCAATAGCAAATTTAGTTAAAGTTAGGTTCAGTGCATAACACTCTAAGTTCAGTCCAGTCAGCGAGAATACAAGTTCCACTGAACTACTGGCACAATAAATCAGAGCTCAGTCCACTGTTGATTTCTCTGTTCCCACTGAACTATCGTGGCATATTTCTAAGTATCGTGACCGTCATCACCACCGCTCAAACCGCCATAGGTCTTGCCACAACGAATCTGTCCAGAACAGTGTTCTTGAAGCAAGATGGTCATCACCTTTTATAAGTGTGGCACCCTCTCCGCCCCCCTTTCCGGAAATTCCAAGGTTCTGCGTCACTTAACTACTCAGAGCAATCACCAATCATATTTATAATTATTTATACAATAATACAAACTTAAAACTGGATGCACTATTAGATGCATGCTAAGAATCTACATAAAATGGTATATTACAATTGACTCTACGCAAAGTATTCTGCCCACAGATCAATTTTAAGCAAATGCATATCGTAATTGCCTTGATCAAATTCAGTATACGCTCTGTGTACCTTGATTAATAATTATGAAAACGTGTATGGCATCTGTTTCTCACAGGGCTGACCTGTTCTTTCCACTACTGCAGCCAGAATTAATGTACTGTAACATCTGTTAAATTATGGCTAAAACTACACAAAATAATAAACAATTCATTAAAATGGCAATGAAGCACACAAATATTATAAACTACATGTTGGGTTGATGTGAATATACATCTGCCATCACAAACAGCAGTGTGCAAATGAATTGCGACAAGTTCGTATTTTACAAGGAATTGAAGTTGGCTATCTGTGACCAATTTTTCCGCCTAATTGTTGGGCTCTTGCTGGACTGCTGTTGTCTTGACTAGGAACAATAATGGTAGGTACCCTCCAGTTCAGTAGAGTGCTTGTATGTGTAGCAACAACGTGTTTTAATTCTCTGTTTTCAACAGGAAAACTTTGTGTTTGTGTTAAAATGGACATTTCACTCAAGAAGCGCGCAAAAATAGTTGCTCTTCATAGACGCACATTTGTGACCATAAGAGATATTGCCTGTGTTGTTAGTATGGGAAAAACTAATACTTCAAGACTTATTAGGGCATAAAGTGGTACTGCTGCACCTTCTCTAAAACTACTTAAACCTAACTTACCTAAGAACATCACACACATCCATGCCTGAGGCAGGATTCGAACCTGCGACCGTAGCGGTCGCGCGGTTCCGGACTGTAGTTCCGAAGAGAAAAAGTAGATATGGACAAAAGCGGAACACCGCCCATAGAACTGACAAAGTCTACTTAGAAATCATATAATCCATCCTCACAATACAAGAAAGAACTTTCAGCCAGATATATTGGCTTGTGGGGTAGAAATTGACTCTTCAACTTACCGTCGTAGACTACTTGATTGTGGACAAAAGGCACAAAAGCCAGTAAAGAAGCAATTGTTAACACCTGCCACGAAGAAAAAAGGTTGGCATAGGCCAAAATATATAAATCTTTGGCTTCCAATCACTGGAAATGTGTAATTTTCAGTGATAAGTTACATTTTATTGTTCAAGGTAGAGAGCAAGGGTTGCCAGGCGAAGCAACCATGAGGCAGTGAGAAATGAGCCTTTGAAGGGCTGTAAAATACCCTCCAAAAATTTTGGGGGGGGGTTTCTCGTCTGCAAGTGGCCCTGGAGCTAGTTCAAGTTGACGGCATGACGAATTCTGCCAAATACACGAATACAAGCGCAGGATTGTGCCATACCTACACACTTTGCAGAGGGTGGAGGAACGTTTCAACATGATTGGCCCTGTGTCACACTTCTAGAGCAATCAAGACGTTCATTGAAGAAAACCAGATAAATGTATTTCACTGACCTGGTGAATCGTAGTACACATTTAGTAACAAATGTGCATAGTTAATATGCTTCATTGTCTTGTCAATTAATTTGCACACTACTGTACTGCCTTGCTGGTAGTGTACCTGTTTCGGTGTATAAAACATACAGTTTTAATCAAATTTCCAATTAACATTTCTCTCACAGGTAAATTACCTAAATAAAGGAACATCTAACAAGCTCCGTTCACGCATATCGGTGAGTGCTATTAACTGATAGGTCGACCACATTTGTCCTCATGCAACTACAATAGTTATTAATTATTTACTGAATCTCCACTAAAGGAATCTTCTCTGTGCTGTAGCCTGTCTTACACATCATCCCCTTTAGTATGCTTACATATCCACAGATTCATCCTTTTCTCCTCCTTGAAACAGTGTATCGTGCTTTACTGCAACAACAATAGTTTGCAGTGCACGTACACAACGTGTAGAGTGTGCTATTAACCCTTTTGTGCCGCAGCCAGTAGAGCACAGATGTGACAGTTCCGCGTGGTCCTGGTGGCGCCGCCCTCCGATCAGCCGGCTGTGCCACACCAGCCTCGTCTCCCTGCCGCAGCATGGGAAACTCAGATGCTGTGCTCAACCAAAATCAGTGCGGGAAATTCAAACAGTGCGCTCAACCAAAATCAATCACTTCAGCTCACTTTATAGTACGCGATGTCACGAATACGGGACTACACATTTTATTCTATATGTAGTTGTGTAAGTAGCAAGTCATATGGATTTGGAACACAGTACCAAAATCCTTAAATATGAAAATTATCAAATATTGAGTGGAACTACTCATACCAGAAAAATAAATGTGCCACTGTGATGGTATAATAATTGATAAATTTTAAATTTACAAATACCTGATGGACAACTGTCCGTCACTAGAGAACTAGAGGAACCCACCACTGGGGGAAAAGTAGTGCACAATAAGAATAGTAGGAAGTTGTTGACATTGAAGGCAATGCTGAACAGTTTTTGCAAGCTCAGATGTGTAATCGTGCTGAAATGGCTACATCATGGCCAAACACTTAATTAAAACTATTATTTTACATCTTGACGAAGGTGAGGGAACGTTTAAGGGAAGAATGAAGTCAAATTTGTGCAAGAATAAATCATGGATTTTCCAATGTTATACTGTGCCAGTCCACAATGTCCTCCCTGAGGGAAATCAAAGTCATTCGATTCTAAGTAGATTAGATTACGTGCATACAGAAGATGTGTATTCTAATCTATAATTACTCCAGAGTTGTTTTCAGTAGCCTCTGAAATTCTGTAAGTAGAAATCTACTACGTAGCAACTTTTTAGCTAATTAATAAGATATGAATGTAATGATGAAAATAAATAATGCCTCTGACAGTTGTGAAACGACTGTTACAATCTACGGTCTATTCCTGTAGCTACTATATAAAACTGAAAATAGTTTTGGTTCACTGAATGTGGAGTTGGTGCCGGAAGAAAGATTTATGAGGACAAGTTCATACTTCCACTAATGATTAATCCAAGTCATCTGACATCAAAATCGAATTCATTTCTATTAAAAGCAGCGAAGAAATCTCGTAAACACTACTGTTAGATTCGTTCTGTGAACAGTCATATTTCAGATTCGATTGTTTTCCGCCGCAGCTTCTGTCACTCACAATGTCAGATTTTAAGGGTTCTTCGCATTTTCGTGATGCTTTTCTATTTGTAGAATAAATATGTAAGGAAAGAAATTTCCCCAACGTCACTGTGAGCAGCATAGTTCTCATCAACCCCCTGAATATACTGACCACTGGCATCATGAACATATCTTTCATCCGAGTACCCCTAACTCCCGATTATCAGCGTGCAGATTATCCGGCTTGTGGATTATCCGTAGACAGTCCGGCAATTTATAAAAATAAAGTAAAGAAGCCATAAGTATTCTGTTATTATTAGACGCAACAGATTCTAATAGAGTACAGATTTCTGGTTGCGAAGACGTAGATGACGAAAACATCCGCACTTGTGAACTGCTACTTGAGCAGACAAGTTTACTTATTTTGTTAGTCGTGTGGTGTAGATTTTGCGATTGGACGACTCTTCGGTGACTTTCATGTCCTTAACATCGCCCAGAAATCCTAAAGGCGAAAGGGGACCAACTGTTTAACGTGGGCTCGGACCACGTGCCGTTCCTCACAAATGTTCACATCGTTGAGAGGTGGAGGCTAGGTTTAAGGCAGACTGGGAATTCCGTGGTGCCACCGAGACTCGATCACGTTACCTATCGGTGTCCAAACCCGTGCTTTACCTCTAGACCTCCAGGACCGATAGCCGGCCGCTGTGGCCGAGCAGTTCTAGGAGCTTCAATCCTGAACCGCGCTGCTGCTACCATCGCAGGTTCAAATCCTGCCTCGGGCATGGATGTGTGTGATGTCCTTAGTTAGGTTTAAGTACTTCTACGTCTAGGGGACTGATGACCTCATATGTTAAGTTCCATAATGCTTAGAGCCATTTGAATTTGAATCCAGGACCGATAACAACTAAGTGACGTGGGTATATGGAAGGAAGTGTGTTCGGAAGAGAAAGAGAGCGAAGACGAGTCAGTGGAGGAACTCTTTACCACACACAGTGAAGCACTGGAGTGCGTTAATCTGTTACTATACCATGAACTATAAAATTCATTTGTGCTCTACGAATGTGAGCTGCAGGCAACTGATGAGAAACACTGTGCTCCTTAAGTGTAACACTTTAGATTCGCAGTTTTCTGCGGGTAACACATATGGTGGCCTTCCAAACGTGACATCTAGCATTACTTCAGAATCGTTTCCTGTTCGCGGACGGTTGGGGAAGAACTGTGCTTAATTTTTGGAAATATTGTGGCCTTTTAAATATAGGTGCATTTGTAATAAGAACAATTCTTGTGTCTAAAACAAACAGACTACAGTCTGATCCTGGATTTCACCATGTCTCTCCATTTAATTTATAATATCATCCACATCAACACATACACGGCAGTATACCCCACAACTATTCATCGCAGTCATCCACACGACAAAGATGCCCATTTCACGGATTCCGCTGCGGACAGGAGACGAAATACCATTATTTAAGGATAACGAAGGAACACCCCTATAAATGGGTTGAAACTTTACGATGAGAAGTACTGGCACATTGTGATACGTTTCTTAACAGGTCCTGAGAAGAGGAAGTGGATTACCGGAATTACCGAATAAAAAATGTAAGTTGCTGCATATAAATGACGTACTGTTCATATCTTTCTAACGAACAAAGCTATGAGGACGACAATCATGTTGGTTAATGCCTCCGTGGTACCTTAACAACTTTTTCTGAAAGAATAAACTGCCACTTGACTGTGTATTATAGTATGTACCTTTTGTACTATCTAGATTTCGCCTTTTATGCCATTATCAAGTACAATGCTAAATGTTCTTAGACCATTAACTTGTCATATCTGTTAAGGTTTTGCACCGCTTTAACAGATAAGACACGTTTATGGTCTAACAACATTTAGCATGCCAGAAACGTACTTGGGGTGGTCAGAATAAATGAGAACTTTGTATTTATATCAAAAAATACTTTTTGTGTTATCTAATCAACGTCGCATACGTCAATGTATACAAAGAAAGGAAAACTGCGTCTACTGTAGACAAACGTATATCTTGATTGTATTTTGTTTCCTATCCGGTGCCTGATACAGGACGCCGAGGAAAGAATCACTTTATCAAGATTTAAACACTGTCTGCTTCCTCCACTTTACACACTATTGTTTTCAATTGGAAAAAATTAAAGGACTTGCAGGTTCAACACTACTTCTACATACTATAATGTCAGCAACTAGTGAAAATACTGTTGTTCTTTTTTATGTCTTTAAATAAAAACGATGATAATATAGCTGTGCATACACCGTTCTAGATTTAAATTATACATTACTCTTTGATCACGTAGATTATAACTCTTATTATTTTCGGTGATTTAATCTCATTAAAATACTGTCACCTGTTGGACAACAATGGTGCTCAAGTCTCTCAGCTCCACAGTTAATTCATATTCCCACTGACGTTTGTAACATACGACAAATTTTAATAAAACATAAACTGTTAACGACATTTTTCTTTTAATATTCCGCTCAGAGTGGTTGCTTGTTAACGATGAGCCGGCCTGTGGTCTCTGGCACTCTCGGGAAGCTCGTTGAGCTTAATTAATGAAGATTGGTACTTGACGAGGCTTGGGGTATGTAAATTGTTTGAGTTTGGTGATAGTGTAGGGTGGGAAATTCCGGAGAGATGCAGTTGTTCGGCGAAATCTTTCGCAAAGTTCATATTCAGATTTTCACCCTGTAGGCCAGGGTCAGAGTCGCTCGAAATTTATAAGTTCCCTTGACACTGGGGGCAGATTTCATTCCCCACATGGGGCTCATTCTCGACTGGGAGCAATGTATGTTCTACCACATTATCTTATGAGGGGCGCTACATCTCTGAATTCTGCGAATATCTACCAGGAAAATTTGTCGACAATCGAAGTAGAATGGCCATGGAAGGTAAAGCTAAGGAAGACCCGCATAATTTCGATCTTTTAACACAAGAACAAGATAGGCACCTTGGGGGTCATGTAGTGAATTCGGTGACATCTTGTGAGATCGTTTGGGAGGTAGGTGAGAGGCGAAGAATACAATACAGAATTCACTGATAATATCTCAGTTAGGCATCCACTGTGCGGATTGTCACTTCCCCAGATGCAGCAGCTTCAGGCTACCATCGACGTGACGTTAGCAGAGGGGGGTCATAAGACCAGTCAAGTCATCATGCTTCCTGTTTTTCTTGTGCTAAACGGCCAGGACGGTTTGTGTCTGGTCGTTGGTTCTGGGCAGTTAAACAAGAAGTGATTTTCCACTCAATATCCTTGCTGGATCTCAATACAGGCCTTGACTGGTTCCGAAAGGTGAAGGGATTCATAAGCTTTGATCGTAACCGAGCATATTATCAGATTCCACTGGCCCAAGTGTCGAATCCTGTCACGGCATTCACCATGGATTGGGATCTCTATTAGTGTAACAGACTTCCATTTGGATTATCGACTGGAGCTGCCGTTCTGTCGACAATTTTGGATAGGGTTCTTTCTGGATTGGAATTCCCGAGCGTTTATCACCACCTCGATGGCTTGGTGATCCTTAGCGACGGGTCTGATGAGCACCTAGATCTATTGGAGATCTGCATGATGCTGATTTAACGGTGAAGCCATCGAGAGTTTGCCGTCTTTGCCACCTTTGATGCTTTGAAGGCAGTCTTGGCGAGAGCTCCAGTGTTGGCTACTCCCAATTTTAACACAGAGTTTATCGTGCAAACAGGCATTTTGGTGAGTATGGTCGCCCTTGTTCTCCTGCAGGAGGACGGCAGTGAGAGGAGGCTGATCGCATACTCTTCAAGGGCACTTTCTGCTGCTGAAGCTAAGTACTCAGTTTACAAATCTGAGGGCCTTCCAGTTCTATTTTCGACCGAGAAAGTTTGGATTTATCTCGAACACCGTCCATTCTTGTTGGAAACAAGGGCTCAGAAACATGGGCTGTGTGGCTTTCAACATTTTAATTTAGAGTCAAATACATCCGCGGTGCGCAAAACGGTCATTGCTGATGGGCTCAGTAGAATGTCTGAGTAAGAAGGGAAGACCTCTCTAGAAGAGGGGTAACTGAGTATGCCAGATTTTGAGATGTGCCTTACACTAACAAAGTGCTTTCTGCTGTTTAAGGATATAGCCGAGCAGCAGGGCTTCAGTCCGGGGCTTAGTCAACTGAAACAGCGATTTAAGAAAGGAGAAACGGTGAAACCGTATACTGTGAAAGGGAATATTTCGTGTTGTTCCGTCTGGGGCGGCTGTGGATGCAGGATCGTACTGCTCAGAGACATAGTGCCTCCTGTGTTCAAATATTACCATGAGACTTCTGTAGGGGAACATCTGGGTAGTTTTAACTCCAGAATGAATATCATGGATAATTTTATTTGGAAGACCATCGATAAGAGGATCCGGGCTGTAAGAGGTGTCGCATGAGCAGGCCACTGTCGGGGGCTTGCCAAGGATTATTGGCGTCGAAGGTAGTTAGCCAATCATTGCAGAGGATGTACGTGGATTATGTTGGCCCGTTGCGGCATCCTCTTGAGGGCAAGGAGAACACATTAATATGTGTGGACACATTTACGCGTTTCTCATGGTTGAGCCTAAAACGCAGAGCAACCTCACAGATTAATTACGATTAAAGGCCTCCAGGTAATATACCTTTAGGCCCTGCAGGGCGCTGGCGACAGACAATGCTTCTAATTTCACTTGTCATCTTTCCGAAAAATTCAGTTTTCAGTCTGTTGTTTGTCATACAACTCTTTACTGACCTAATCCATCTTTGCCGAGCGGGTTAAGCGCAATTTAGGCGCCGCTCTGATCGCTTATCATGCTGATCATACTCTTTGAGACACTTTGTTGTCTTGATTAGGATACGCGTTTATAACAACAGTGCATGAGGTGTAAAAGCACATCTCCACTGCCCTGATGTTCGCATTTAAGCCGAACAGTCATCTGTCGAAATTGCGGCCACCAAACGACCTCCTCCCGGAACAGGTGGCTGCTCTGCAGATCCGAGCGAACTTGAAGCTCACGTGGAACAACTTAAAGCTCGTCAATGAGAAAACAGAGTGCAGATACAAAGGTGGGAGACAGCCGGCCTCACTTAAGCTGGCAGACAGGCTGTGTATCAGGAACTTTGCCACAGTGAGCAGAGGGGCAGATAAAGTTATGTGGAGGCTCTTACCCAGATTCATGTGACCGGCTTAGGTTCTCCACTTCGTGGCACTGGTCATATTAGTTGTCAAGGCTTCTCACTCCAGGCGTATATTAAGGGCGCATTTGTCTCAACTTAAGCCATCCCATGAGGATGCTGCCGCCCAGTGAACGTAAGATTTTGCCTCGTGCACCCAAGGGCAGGGTGTCCTTTTGAGTGTGCTTGTTAAGTTGGGGGGGGGGGGACGGAGGGGCGTGCCCTCTCTCATATGTTTCATGGTATTTCATATTCTCTTGTGTGATGTATGCCGGTGGAATTAAACACATCAGCCATTGTTGTAATAATGTATGTGCGTAACATTGTGTGTATCATGGTGCCTTGACCGAGCGAGGTGGCGCAATGGTTAGACACTGGACTCGCATTCGGGAGGACGACGGTTCAATCCCGCGTCCGGCCATCCTGATTTAGGTTTTCCGTGATTTCCCTAAATCGCTCCAGGCAAATGCCGGGATGGTTCCTTTGAAAGGGGACGACCGACTTCCTTCCCCGTCCTTCCTTAATCCGATGCGACCGATGACCTCGCTGTCTTGTCTCCTTCCCCAAAAACTAACATGGTGCCTTGTGCGATGTTCCAAATCTAATCTGAGGCTATCAGTCCTTCCCTTCCTTCCCGACCTAAGGATCTAGGGGAGTGGGAGGTGTGGCGCTACCATTCCATCATGATGAGAGCTAGATTCAAAACTCCCGTTACTGGTCTCAGCATGAGTTGTGCACGCTGAGCGATTAACGTCCTACCGCACTTCAAAGACGGAGGGTGCTATGGGGCTGGTGGGAGTCTGTTTCCGATCAGCGGGCACCCCAGTATGCATCGCTCGACTTCACATGAGGTGTCTGTCACCTGCTCAGCCGTCATCGAGTTGAATTCATCGGCTGGACTTGTCATCAACAGACAGTTTTGAGTCGGCACCGAACGGCTTCAATTTGTGAGAAGGAAGACTTTGTACAACATGGGGCTCCATGTTCTTAATCGGTTGCTGATTCATTTGTGAACATGGTTGCTTCAGTGACAATCAGTAACCTGGAATTTGCATAAATTCGCTTAGTTCACCAAGAGCCAGTGCTCATACAATTTATATAACTTTGTTTAGTTCTCTGTTTGCCATTGGACATAAGGTATATTCAAATGTGTATTATTCATAAAGTTATTATGATTATTATTATTATTATTGAACCCAGCGAGGTGGCGCAATGATTGGCACACTAGACTCGCATTTGGGAGGACGGCTTCAAACGTGCGTCTGGCCATTCAGATGTAGGTTTTCCTCCATTTCGCTATATCACTCCAGACAAATGTGAGGATGGTTCCTTTGAAAAGATACGGCCGATTTTCTCCCCACGTTTTACACAATTCGAGCCTGTGCTCCGTCTCTAATGCCCTCGATGTCAATGGGATTTTAAACCCTATTTTACTTTTCTTCTTTTATTATTATCATAGAGATATGATTCTTGAGTTTCTCCCGGCGTATTTGATAATCAAAATATCCACGGGTGTACTGCCGGTCTACAGTGTCCAACGGGCACAATATTTCGGCGATCATACATGTCGCCATCATCAGGTGAACTGACGGACTGAGCTCCTGTGAACGTGCCGGCACGGAGATCCGTACACTATGGCTGATCAGGGGGAACTGGGTTCGGTCGCGGCGGCGGCCGATTTAAATACCCCACGCCCGCGGAGCGCTCACTCCGCCGTCCGCGCCCCACGCCACGGTCGCGCGGTGGAACAGATTGCGACGGCGTCTGAGATGACGTCGGTGTGATGGCTCTGTCCGCCGTCGTCGTCACAACTATACATTTGCTCGATTTACTCTTGATTAACCCAATCGCTGGTTCCCAAGCCTTGCTAAGATTATAGCCACAGTCACGGTTTATGAGGTCGTCATTGGTGCGAATTTCGATGGCCTCTCTAACAACGCTGTCCCAGTATCTTGACGTCTGTACCAGAATCCTCGTGCGTTCATACTCCATAGCGTGATTTTCCGACAAACAATGTTCAGCGACCGCCGACTTGCTCGGATACATCAGTCGAGTGTGCCTCTGGTGTTCACGGCATCGATCCTCGACGGTACGCATCGTCTGACCAATATACGACTTGCCACATTGACACGGAATCTGGTACACGCCGGCCTTCCTCAAACCGAGGTCATCTTTGGCGCTCCCCACCTGTGCACGAGTTTTATTCGGAGGACAAAACACAGTTCCGACCCGGTGTTTCTTCAAAATGAGGGCGATTTTCCCCGAGAGTGCGCCTGTATATGGGATAAACGTAGTGCCTACCTCCTCCCTCGTGATTTCATCCATCTCCACAGGTTGTGCTGTAGTGGGTGGGCGGAGAGCACGTTGAATCTGCCACTCTGAGTACCCATTTTTTCGAAATACAGTTCTCAGATGTTCCAATAAGAAGGCAACGGGACGTCAAACAGCTAAGTTCTCACGTCTCCTTGACAAACCATCTCTGCAGGTTCCGGGCAAGACTGTCATCAATTTGAGTGGCATGGTGTTAAGTGATGATGCGGTCTCGGTTTTGCAGAAAGGTCTCAACTTCGCTCCCACCCCCAAGTTCACTCCGGTCGCAGAAATTGTTAGTGCTGTTGAACAGGTTGCAGCTCGACTCCCGCCTGAATCAGCTGAGGAAATACGTCGTGAAACTTGTTGTGCGTTGACGAAATCCAAGCCGATGAAGTCAAATATCACTAGTAAAGAGAGGGCGGCCATTCGTGATCTGAGGGAGCGCTCTGAAATTGTTGTCTTACCGGCTGAAAAAGGCAATGCTACAGTTGTTGTCTCCCATAAGGACTACACTGATAAGATGCACAGCCTGCTAAATGACGATTCCTACCGGAAGATCAGCGTTGACCCTACAAAGAAGGTGGAGAACAAGACGAGGGCGCTTCTCAAGGACGCAGATTTACCGGAGGGTGACGCTAAGAAATTGTTACCCCAAGGTCCGGTACCGCCTAGACTATATGGACTCCCGAAGGTTCACAAAGAGGGGGTACCATTACGCCCCATTGTCAGCAACATCAGGGCACCTACATATTTGTTGGCCAAATACCTGACGGGAATATTAAGTTCTTATGTGGGTAAATGCCCTCATCACATCCGTAATTCCGTGGATTTTTTAAACGCCTTGATAGCTTCACGTTGGGTGAGTCAGATATCATGGTGAGTTTTGACGTCGTTTCCTTGTTCACGAGGGTACCCCTGCGAGAGTCACTAGAATTGATTAGTCAGAAGTTTGACGAGAAGACCACTGAACTTTTTAGGCATGTCTTGACTTCCACGTATTTTCTTTTTAATGGAGAATACTACGAACAGACGGAGGGAGTCGCCATGGGTAGCCCACTCTCACCGGTGGTAGCGAATTTGTACATGGAGAACTTCGAGGAGGAAGCCCTGTCGTCATCCGAATGGAAACCTACTTGCTTTTTCCGTTACGTGGACGACACGTTCGTATGGTATGGATAAACTCCTTGACTTCCTTACACATCTAAACTCCATACACCCCAACATCAAATTCACTACGGAGACTGAAACGGAGGGTAAACTACCTTTCCTTGACGTCTTGGTCAAGAGAAGGCCTGACGGCACTCTAGACCATGGGGTGTATCGGAAGACAACGCACACTGATCTGTATTTGCACGCAGACGGCTGCCATCACCCTTCACAAAGGAAAGGGGTGCTTAAAACTCTAGTACATAGGGCGCACACTATCTCTGACGCAGAGAGTCTACCCCAGGAATTGGAACATCTGAGAACTGTATTTCGAAAAAATGGGTACTCAGAGTGGCAGATTCAACGTGCTCTCCGCCCACCCACTACAGCACAACCTGTGGAGATGGATGAAATCACGAGGGAGGAGGTAGGCACTGCGTTTATCCCATATACAGGCGCACTCTCGGGGAAAATCGCCCTCATTTTGAAGAAACACCGGGTCGGAACTGTGTTTTGTCCTCCGAATAAAACTCGTGCACTGGTGGAAGCGCCAAAGATGACCTCGGTTTGAGGAAGGCCGGCGTGTACCAGATTCCGTGTCAATGTGGCAAGTCGTATATTGGTCAGACGATGCGTACCGTCGAGGATCGATGCCGTGAACACCAGAGGCACACTCGACTGATGTATCCGAGCAAGTCGGTGGTCGCTGAACATTGTTTGTCGGAAAATCACGCTATGGAGTATGAACGCACGAGGATTCTGGTACAGACGTCAAGATACTGGGACAGCGTTGTTAGAGAGGCCATCGAAATTCGCACCAATGACGACCTCATAAACCGTGACTGTGGCTATAATCTTAGCAAGGCTTGGGAACCAGCGATTGGGTTAATCAAGAGTAAATCGAGCAAATGTATAGTTGTGACGACGACGGCGGACAGAGCCATCACACTGACGTCATCTCAGACGCCGTCGCAATCTGTTCCACCGCGCGACCGTGGCGCGGGGTGCGGACGGCGGAGTGAGCGCGCCGCGGGCGTGGGGTATTTAAATCGGCCGCCGCCGCGACCGAACCCAGTTCCCCCTGATCAGCCACAGTGTACGGATCTCCGTGCCGGCACGTTCACAGGAGCTCAGTCCGTCAGTTCACCTGATGATGGCGACATGTATGATCGCCGAAATATTGTGCCCGTTGGACACTGTAGACCGGCAGTACACCCGTGGATATTTTGATTATCAAAGAGATAGTTATTCAAGCTGAAGACTGAGGATAGGGATTCATTGGAGGTTGTATTTCGGGAAACTATGCTGGTGTTTTAATTGTGTGTGTACTGCATCTTGTATTTCTTTGATTGTGAATGGGAACTGGGAGTACATCCCTTGGGTGTGATATAGTTAGTTGACTTTTGAAGTATAAATAAATGTTTTTTGAATTTGTACAGTCTCTCAACCCAGCACCACCAATCCAAATCCTAGTTCTGCTACACATACGGTCTGCAGAAAAATTCGAAAAAAATCACATAAGCACATTCAGTCTACGTTCAGAACTCGTGCAGTGGTCCAGGAACCAAAGAAAAGGAGTCAGATACTATGTTTATGAAATTCACCGTTAAAATTAATGTGTGGTATGAGTGGCAGCTAAAGATCCGACCTTGTCATAAGTTAGCTGCCAGCTCTGTGTGTGTGCAGGATTGCATTAAGCACAGTTGGGAGCCACGATTCACAACTATCAAAAACGTTGCAAATATAATGTCGTGTTATAAGAGTAGCTGTCGTTAGACTTCATATACATGCCATTTCATGACGAAAAAACTTTCTCGCTTGTCACAGAGTGCAACTCTATCTGGCGGACTTGCGACGAATGCGACAGTTGTGAGAGGTCCGGAGTTCCAGTGATTCACACCTGCTTAATGAAAGTATGAGGCAGGCAGCAAGGGGGCGCCAGAATTTACCGCTACATTCCTTGTGCCACAGTAGCGAGCCACCTGAGTTAGCAGCAATATGACCACACACGTCCATGGCTACGCATCCAGCAATGAGTTTTCCAACACTTTTAAACTATGCTCTCCTGGTTTCAAGATACACCGTAGCACTTAGATGCAACATAACCGTCCATTTTAAGCAGAATCTTAGCTTTTGCCATCAACCTCTCCTGCACACAGACATATGGCACCAAGCGATTAGCAGTCTCTTCTACCAGTTCGTTTGTTGCTATTGTTGCAGTAGGGGCCGCTTCCTATGCTCTGTGTCCGTCTCTGTTCGTTGGTATAGTTAATATCCACAAAATGTGGTGACACTGTTGTTTTTTACCATGTAAGTTGCACCTAATGATGCTGCTTTAGACGGCGAAACTGGTTGTATTTTAATAAACACCAATTTTACCAGCTGTAAGCGGAGTTCTTACTATCATGCCTTTCAACAGCTGTGGTTCTGTGGAATATAAAATATTTTGCGTCATCGTTTCTTTGTGTCATCAGGTCTTTCATCTGTGAGTGAATGTGTTCATTATCATCTCCTAGAGTATCATCATTTTCTTGTCGCCACCTCCGTACTGCTGCACAACCGTCATCCGCCGACGCTAAGCCGCTGTTACTGCTGCCGCCGCCACCGCCTTCCAGTATTCGTCTACGCCCACCACTTCCTCTTCATCGCCGTCGTCGCCACCGCCATCGCCGCAGTCTACTCGCAGCCGCCGCCCCCGTCTTCATCTTCACCGCCGCCGCCTCCGTCATCGTCTCCACCACCGTCGCCGCTGCCTCTCCTGCTGCCATCTCATCACGCTGGACGTAGCTACCGTCATCCCTCACGGTCCCGGCGACGCTCCGCTGGTAATTATCATCGATCTTTTGTCCCATGCTTCCTCCGACCCTCAACGGACACTCCAGCCAACTCCATCACTTACACCACTCCCCTCCCCCTCCCCCCTTCTTTGCTCCCATCATCACTACACATCACTACATTGAGCACTTCCTCTGGTCCACCACCATATATCCAATCACCTTCCCCACAGTTTCTTCCCCATCTGCAGTTACATTGGCAGTCTACCCTCCCATCCTCGTGACACCTTCCCTACCCTACACTTTGTCATTTGCCTCTCCTCCACCAGCAACTTTTCCCATACTCACCACTGCCCCTGCAACACCTGCTCAAGTCACATCCCACTGTGCCACCGTCGCTGCACCGGACGCCACAACCTACCCACCAGCAGCTGCACTGATTCTGGACCATTGGAAGGACTTGCCTAGTGCCACATCCTACCCTCTGCAATTCCTCAATTGCACCCCATCCCACTGTCACCAAAACCTCAGAAGTGACCCAAGGTAGAGACCACAGCCAGTGTTATCGGTAAAAAACCTTAAACCAACCCAGACCTCACCCAGACCCCACTGAACACATGGACACTGCTCCCTCTCCTGCACCCTCCCCTCTGGCTGTCCACACCTCCCTCCTCTCCTGCCCCGACCCCCAATTCCTCAGTGACAAATCCCTCACCCTCAAAATCAGAAAGCATGGCCCCAAATCATCACCACAAAGATTCGGTTCTCATCAGATCCACCAATCCCAATTTCCACATTCTTATTCTCAAACTACCCCATTTTACCTATAGTCCTCATATCACTCTCACTCCCTTCAACACCAACCCAATCCAAACAATCCCACCTCCTCACTGTCTCCCCACTCTCACTGCCATGATCATGAAGCCTGGCCCCGAGATTACAGCAGTGGAGGCAGTTGCAGAACTCTATTACCATCCTTCCATAGACATTTGTGGCACCTGTCATATCTACAATGGCTCAGCTCCCACATTCCTCATGCAAATATTGACCGAGCATGTTCCCATCATTGATCATCTCCTCACAGAGGGAGCCCTCATCTACAACTGCCTTCACAAGGTTGAATCCTCCAAACTCCTCCCCCCCCCCCAGTCCAACTGATGCCAAAAATGCCTCCTACATAATGACCACCTTATCGCTAGTTGCAAGAATCCTCCAACCTGCCCCCACTGTAAACAGTTCCACTTCTTCAAGCAATGCCCCAACCTAGGCTCCTCCCTCACCCCATCCATCTCAAGAACTCACTCTGCCCATCCCCCTCCCCACCCTGTTGAGGACACCATCCATGTCCTTACCATCGTCCTCTAAAACACCCACCCCTTCCAGTGACTCCACACCCTGCAGCAAATATTCCTTGCTGCCCACGCAGTATTCCATCTGAATAGCTAAGGCACATATTCCTGCAACCATGTCCACTTGTCTTCACCCGTCTCGTCACCCTTATATAAACTTCTGACCCCTGCAACCCAATTACTAGCCTCTCTCCATGGTGCAACAGCATTACTGCATCCTTTTTAACAACAACCACTCCCTACCCACGAACAAGCCCCATTTTATGTGTATACTCTCCCAACACAACACTGATACCTTCATCCTTAATGAAACTTTCCTACAATCACACCATACCATCCATACCTTTCCCTATATCCTCCATCTTACTGTAACCCTCTCCACCTGACCAGAGGTGGAGTAGCTACTGGCCATCACAGGAACATCCCCACATGGCCACAACAGTTGTTCAACAATCCCACCAAACATCGTATCCTTTGACTCTTCTCCAAAACACCCACTGATACCTGTACTACCATCTACATCCGACTTAACAATCCCACCTCCTAGGACTTTCTCACCCATATTGACCATACCTTTTCCATCTTTATTATTGCTGCTGACCTCAACATCCACAGTAGAACCCCTGCAGAACTCCAGTGATGACATCAGCGTACCAAATCCCTCCATGGTGACGTTGCTCCCATTCCATAGCACACCCATGCTGAAAGTAACACAACCCCTGATATAATCCTAGCATCTCCCAACCTCCTTGAATGCATCACTGCAGAAGTCCTTGATCCAATTGGAAGTGACTACTTGCCTGTCCTCCTCTCTATGTCATACACACTAGCCCACCACCATGCACCCCATCATAATCTCCATCCAACAGATGTGCACAACAATTCGCATGCCAACTGGAATGCCTACAAGGAATCCATAGATACCCAGATTGGAAGTCACCTTATAACCTTTCAGCAACCCAATGATATCCCCCATGCTGCAGCCATCCTGCAACAGACACATATCCCTACTGACTCCCTTGGTCATGACCATATTATTTACTGCCACCTGAAAGAACGCACTATCTCCTTTTTTATAACCCTTACAAGCCTGTACTATCATCACTATCCTCTACAGCTAGTATTGTGACTAGTGGAAAACCTCCAAAATCCTACTTTTCCTCAAATTAAACAAATTTCCCACTGATATCTCCCCATAGCATCCCATTGTCCTCACTTCAGTATTTAGCAGTCTCTGAATCCATCCTTTACAGAAACATCCACCGCCATCTGCACCAACACCATCTGTTTTCTACCAGCCAGTGTGGCTCCTGTCCCTCCTTCTCTACTGATGATCAACTCCTGAACCTCCCCCACCTCCTAGCCAAAGAGCTCAACACCAGTAAAACCGCCATCTTTGTCTCCCTTGACCTAGAGAAATCATACAACAACATATGGCATTCCAGACTCCTATCACAGTCTAGGCTTATCCACCTCCAATTAACTATCTCCACCTTATCTCATCCTTCTTCTCCAATCACCAATCCTATGTCATTCTTAACAACACGACTTTCTGTACCTTCCACCCCACTGTGGGAGTGACCCAAGGTTCCAGTCTATTCCCTCTCCTTTACTTCTTATACACTGATGATATGACCACAGCACATCCTCCCACCACGTTCAGTATGCTGATGACAGTCTCTATCCAGTGCTCCAGAAATCCCAGTTATCCCTCTAAATTCACCTCAGTCAGTTTACCTCCTGGTGTAACCTATTGCCCCTTAAAATTAACCCCTCTAAAACCCAGGCAATAATTATAGGACGCACGACCTGCACCTTCTGTTTACATGATGCCTACCTCACCATTTACGACCATCCCATCCAGCTAACTAACACACTAAAATACCCTGGAGTAACCTCTGACTGACAACTAATATGAAAACCTCACCTAATAACCATCCGAGAGACAGCCCACAATACAATAAACTACTAACTGGCTGAACATGGGGACTACACCCCTCCACTGTCCTTCACATGTGCAAATCCCTGGTCTGTCCTATTCTTTGCTATGCAAATGTTTCGTGGATCTCTGGCACTCCTAATTTCTATAAGTCCCTCCAAATCCTCGGACGTTATGCTCTCTGCCTTGCTTTCCACATCTGCTTAACTTCCACCACAGGGATCCTTTACCAACTCATCATATTCCCACCTCTCTTCGCTCACATTGAATACCTCTGAATAACCTACACTATCTGTAAACTCGACTCCAAGAATCCTTTTGTGTCCCTCTCCTTTACTATCCTAGCATGTTTCTGCACCTCTACCTACACATCCCACCAACCCTTCACCTGCAGACCCTCCACAACCTCTCCCAAAGAAATTTCAGTCCTCTCTTGGACCACGAGCTCCACCTTGATAAATACCCATCCTACCAACTCTAAATTCATCCTAAAATACCCACCCCCTACGACTTCCTCCTCCTCCTCTCCCCCTACCATACCTCATTATTTTTACGCTTCCCAGCCGCCTCCACCCCCTTTTTCTCTCTAGTCTAGAGCTCTCAATACAAGTTGCCCTTCTCTAATTGCTCCCCACAGCTACACATGTCTTGTTCCCACCTCTTACCAGTTTGCTGTCTTCATCACACCATTCCCATATCTCCCACCATACCCACCCTGATTTTGATCTACAATCCACCGTCTCTTGGCAGGTCCTTTTCCAGTTATAGTGATATTACATGGCACTTTATCTTTAATGGTCAGTGTATCTTCTGTCGTATATAGTGTTTTTCCGGTGTTTTTCAACTGTCTAGAGTTCAAGTATTTCTCAAACATTTTAACTGTGCTGTCTATCCACATTTTTATCACTGTTCACGAAGACAGCATTATATTATTTATATTTCTCCCATGCACAGCACCGTTTCAGTTATTTTAAACTCATATTACATGTATGCCTTTGTTTTTCGTTTTTAGTATCCAAGTGAGCACAAAGTTCTACTGGCTGAAGAGCGGGCAACTTGTACCTCTGCCAGCCCCCTCCCTCCCCCCTCCCCGTAATGGGTGAGGGGGAATAAAATAACAATAAAGGATGATATCTGATACATGGTGAGTCACCTAACATTACCGCTGGATATATTTCTAAACCACATCAAATACTGACGAATCGATTCCACAGACCGAACGTGAGGAGAGGGGCTAGTGTAATTGGTTAATACAAACCATAAAAAAAATGCACGGAAGTATGTTTTTAACACAAACCTACGTTTTTTTAAATGGAGCCCCGTTAGTTTTGTTAGCACATCTGAACATATAAACAAAGACATAATCAGTGTCGTTTGTTGCATTGTAAAATGTTAATTACATCCGGAGATATTGTAACCTAAAGTTGACGTTTGAGTACCACTCCTCCGCTGTTCCATCGTGTGTATTGGAGAGCACCGAATTACGTAGGGATCCAAAGGGAACGGTGATGGACCTTAGGTACAGAAGAGACTGGAACAGCACATTACGTCCACATGCTAACATCTTTTATTGGTCTTTTTCACTGACGCACATGTGCATTACCATCAGGGGTGAGGTACACGTACACACGTGGTTTTCGTTTTCAATTACGGAGTGGAATAGAGTGTGTCCCGACATGTCAGGCCAATAGATGTTCAATGTGGTGGCCATCATTTGCTGCACACAATTGCAATCTCTGGCGTAATGAATGTCGTACACGCCGCAGTACATCTGGTGTAATGTCGCCGTAGGCTGCCACAATACGTTGTTTCATATCCTCTGGGGTTGTAGGCACATCACGGTACACATTCTCCTTTAACGTACCCCACAGAAAGAAGTCCAGAGGTGTAAGATCAGGAGAAACGGCTGACCAATTTATGCGTCCTCCACGTCCTATGAAACGCCCGTCGAACATCCTGTCAAGGGTCAGCCTAGTGTTAATTGCGGAATGTGCAGGTGCACCATCATGCTGATACCACATACGTCGACGCGTTTCCGGTGGGACATTTTCGAGCAACGTTGGCAGATCATTCTGTAGAAACGCGATGTATGTTGCAGCTGTTTGGGCCCCTGCAATGAAGTGAGGACCAATGAGATGGTCGCCAATGATTCCGCACCATACATTTACAGTCCACGGTCGCTGTCGCTCTACCTGTCTGAGCCAGCGAGGATTTTCCACGGACCAGTAATGCATGTTCCGTAGATTCACTGCCCCGTGGTTTGTGAAACCCGCTTCATCGGTAAACAGGTAGAACTGCAACGCATTCTCTGTTAATGCCCATTGACAGAATTGCACTCGATGATTAAAGTCATCACCATGTAATTGATGATGTAGCGACACATGAAGCGGGTGAAAGCGGTGACGATGCAGTATGCGCATGACACTACTTTGACTCAGTCCACCGGCTCTCGCAATGTCCCGTGTACTCATGTGTGGGTTCATGGCAACAGCAGCTAACACACCAACTGCACCCGCTTCTCCTCTGATGGGCCTGTTACGGACCCGTTTGCATGCTACGACCATACCTGTTGCACACAGTTGGCGGTAGATGTTTTGCAATGTGCGGCACGTTGGATGCTCTCTGTCCGGGTACCGTTCTGCATACACCCAGCAGGCTTCAGCTGCATTTCGTCGACACTCGCCATAGATGAGTATCATCTCCGCCTTTTCAGAGTTCGAATACACCATGGTCACAGTTCCTACAACACTACACTATCACAGACGTCTGGTAACACAGTGTACTACAGTTGGTCTGCGTGCGGAGACGAATGCAGAATAACAATAGCAGCAAGCGCTACATGCGGACACTGCGACAGCTAGACCAAACCACAACAGTGCACTACAGCCACACTCGTAAACACGGTCGTCATCGTAAACATGTCCCTGCAGATGCTGCTCGCCGACCGTGGCCCGTGTTTGTTACAACACGCAACTGAACGTCGGAGGTTTCAAGCGTCAACTTTAGGTTACAATATCTCCGGATGTAACTAACATTTTACAATGCAACAAACGGCACTGATTACGTATTTGTTTATATGTTCAGATGTGCTAACAAAACTAACGTGGTTCCATTTAAAAAAACGTAGGTTTATGTTAAAAAACATACTTCCGTGCATTTTTGTATGGTTTGTATTAAACAATTGCACTAGCCCCTCTCCTCACGTTCGGTCTGTGGAATCGGTTCGTCAGTATTTGATGTGGTTTACGAAATATATCCAGCGGTAACGTTATGTGACTCACCCTGTATATCTCAACAGAACTGGTAGGAAGAAAACGTCTAGTTGTGACTAAATTGGCATGAAAATCACGTCGTATGGGAACATCTCGTGGCTGTAAGGACCGCGATGCCTCTTTTAAGAGGTAAAACTGTTTATGACATAATTAGAGTAAAAGAGGGCTTTGACATTCTGGATCTTCTGTCCCATGCTTGTTAGAAAAAGTAGAGTTTAGATTTAGTCAACAGATACCATAGCAATGACGCTAAAGGTCGACAGACTGGTAAGGGAACGAGGACGAACTGTGATAGCTCCACATTTGCTTGGCCCAGAATGGAAGAGTGAATGGAGGTGGGCACGAGAACAACAAAGGTTCTCAGTGAATGATGCGAGATGATATCTGCTCCAGTAGCATGCAGTCTGGAGATAGAAAGATATTTACTGGGTGATATGGTACAGGGTTACAGAGAAACCATACAGTCCAACTATAGTAAAGTTTATTTGTCTTTCTCTGTCTATGGTGCAGAGAAAATGCGTGTAATGATGCAAGATAATGTTCTGCTAAACTGTGCTCTGAGAATCAGTCAGTTAAATATCATCAAATGTAACTATAATGAGAGTGTAATATTAGTATTAGGAACATATGTCGTAACGGTAACAGTTGAGTAGTAAAATAGAGCTCATGGTAATAGCAAAATGACCTACTATTATCTGTGATGGTAATGGATATTAGCAGCAGTAGTCATAGTAATATATTTTTTTGTAGTCGTAGTTGTTTTAATAGCACTGATAGCAGCAACTGTCAAACATAACAGTGTAATTAGTTAAAAAAAATTGTGATAACCGACATTGCTGGCTCTTTTTCTGCGACTGGTACGGAGCATCGGACTGAGAGAGGAAAAATATGCCACAGGAAAACTGCATGTAGAAGTAGTGTGCAGGCTACAGTCGTAGAGTGAGAGTAATAGTTGCAAAAACAGACAGAACAGGGAAAAAGAAATGTGATAGGTATTTTAAATTAAGCTCAAGATCCAGCATAGAGAAAAACACTCTAAAGATGACTGATGCAATGATTTACTTATTTGTAATTTGATCTGTAACGGCCGATTGTTATAATTACGTAGGCTCTCTCTTTACTGTATAGTGTAGATGTACACTACTGGCCATTAAAATTGCTACACCACGTAGACGACGTGCTACAGACGCGATATTTAACCGACAGGAAGAAGATGCTGTGATATGCAAATGATTAGCTTTTCAGACCAGTCACACAAGTTTGGCGCCGGTGGCGACACCAACAACGTGCTGACATCAGGAAAGTTTCCAACCGATTTCTCATACACAAACAGCAGTTGACCGGCGTTGCCTGGTGAAACGTTGTTGTGATGCCTCGTGTAAGGAGGAGAAATGCGTACCATCACGTTTCCAACTTTGATAAAGGTCGGATTGTAGCCTACCACGATTGCGGTTTATCATATCTCGACATTGCTGCTCGCGTTGGTCGAGATCCAAAGACTGTTAGCAGAATATGGAATCGGTGGGTTCATGAGGGTAATACGGAAAGTGCTGGATGCCAACGGCCTCGTATCACTAGCAGTCGAGATGACAGCCATCTTATCCGCATAGCTGTAACGGATCGTGCAGCCACGTCTCGATCCCTGGGTCAACAGATGGGGACGTTTGCTAGACAACAGCCATCTGCACGAACAGTTCGACGACGTTTGCAACAGCATGGACTATCGGCTCGGAGACCACGGCTGCGGTTACCCTTGACGCTGCATCACATACAGGGGCGCCTGCGATGGTGTACTCAACGACGAACTTGGGTGCACGAATGGCAAAAACTCATTTTTTCGGATGAATCCAGGTTGTGTTTACAGCATCATGATGGTCGCATCCGTGTTCGGCGACATCGTGGTGAACGCACATTGGAAGCGTGTATTCGTCATCGTCATACTGGCGTATCACCCGGCGTGATGGTATGGGATGCCATTGGTTACACGTCTCGGTCACCTCTTGTTCGCATTGACGGCACTTTGAACAGTGGACGTTACATTTCAGATGTGTTACGACCCGTGGCTCTGCCTTTCATTCGATCCCTGGGAACCCTACATTTCAGCAGGATAGTGCACGACCGCATGTTGCAGGTCGTGTACGGGCCTTTCTGGATACAGAAAATGTTCGACTGCTGCCCTGGCCAGCACATTCTCCAGATCTCTCACCAACTGAATACGTCTGGTCAGTGGTGGCCGAGCAACTGGCTCGTCAGAATACGCCAGTCACTACTCTTGATGAACTGTGGTATCGTGTTGAAGCTGCATGGGCAGCTGTACCTGTACACGCCATCCAAGCTCTGTTTGACTCAATGCCCAGGCGTATCAAGGCCGTTATTACGGCCAGAGGTGATTGTTCTGGGTACTGATTTCTCAGGATCTATGAACCCAAATTGCGTGAAAATTTAATCACATGTCAGTTCTAGTATAATATATTTGTCCAATAAATTCCCGTTTATCATCTGCATTTCTTCTTGGTGTAGCAATTTTAATGGTCAGTAATGTGTATGTTAGATTGTTATTTGGCAACTGAACTATATGTATCTATAACAGATTACATGTGATGCATAAGGCCAAGTGGTTTGGACAGCAAGCGCTGTAATCTAATGAGTTCGGACTACATAGCACACACTCACACAGACCACAACATTTAATAAAGTTCGAAACAGCTGGATGTTTCTAGCCCTGAATCAATAGTTCACTAAATGGGACTGCCAGTTACCAGATTTGACCTTTAAAGTAGCTGAGTATGAACTTGACTTTTAAGTGGCAGCTATCATTGCTATGAATCACGAATAATTACACTGAATGTCCAAAGATAAAATTCTGAACTGGTATCAAGACGCAAATATCGATCTTTAATTCTGAGCGGAAGAATTATTTAACTGCATAATCCGTCGATATAGGTTTAACTCTTGATCACTCACGTCACACACACAGGTTTCACTATCTTCATAAAGTTCAGTCACCTTTTACGTTGATCTCAGGAAGCTGCTGCGCCTCCTGGTATTCTTCAATAAGACACAGAGAGAAATAGATTGCACGCCGTCCAAATAGATCAAGGGCTCAATGGTGAACTGACACATATAAATTCGGAGTTCGTGGAGTGGAGTGAATGGGATTCGCAAGTTAAATTGTCCATTGACAACAAGAGGCATATTATGACCGTCTAGAAATTGTGATTCTTCCGCACAAACAAATTATATGCAACCCAAGTACGTAACGTAGCACTCGCTCGGTAAGTCCAAAATTAATTTTGAAGGCACAACTTAATTTCAAACATATATTGTGTAATCATCTTACAGCACTCTCCATACATTTGGCATCATACTTCAATTTCTATTTAACTTTAAACATGAAGTTTCTCCTATGTGCCTAAGACGGCGCACGACAATTAGAAAGAAATACACTAGTGTAGAACACGTCTACTTTCATGTACGATCAAAGCCACAGTAGCTCCTTCTCAATCTTATTACGCTTAGCAGCTGCATAACAACTAAGAATAACGAAGAATTCAGCCACAGTATTTCACCGAGCGGCGTCTGCATAAATAGCTAATGTCGTCGCTGCCGCTTGCGGTTACACCTATCGTATTTAAATGTCCACGCGCGCTGGATAAGAGCACGAAATGCGCTACTCAGTGACAACAGATTGTATCTCAATACAGCGTTATCTGTACTTGTTATGAGTTTACACATGAAATAAAAAGGAAATTGCACACTATAAAGAAAATGGACTAGTATGAATAAACCGAGCTTTATGAGATTATTTAAATAAAGGCATGCGAATACTAATGGTAAAGACAGCAGTGGTTAAAACGAAATGCAGTTTCAAAATAAGATTGTATAAAATATTATGCAGAAATAATTACAAAAATGTGCGTCTTCAAAAGTATAAATATCATTCAAACGCGAACAGTGCACTCCAAATGTATTTATTTATACAGGTGACTCGATAATGAGTCATTTCCTTTCTTACGCCTTTTAATGCTGTTAATGTAGTCAACGATATCTTTAACCAATAGGTTCTTGCTTCTAATTCGACGGAAACTTATTGACCCAGTTTGTCCCTGTGCGTTCGCCCTGCATACGTCACAAGAGAAGGCAAAACATTTTTATGGGGGGATGAAGTGAAGCGAAAATGACGCGGTGCTGCCTTTGTCCGCTAGCAGTTGGTGGTGCCGATTGGCCGACATTTCTCCCAGCCCTCTCTTTATGAATGGAATGTGCGGCCGCCGCCTCAGCAGTGGGAATCGATAACGCCCGACAGTACTCAATAGAATTCCATAGTTTTAATTAAACTTTCTCCTTTTCGTTCTTTTCTTCGCGCGAAATCGTGTTCCGCAGGAATCGCTCCACTCCGCCGAAAAAGTTCGCGGCGGAAACCCACCCGGAACCTTTTGCAGGGCTCCACAAGCTTTCGTTATTGGCACCGTTTTCAGTTATGAGTGCATAAGCTTTTTCAGTCCACTTCCCGGGCTCGAAGTTTGAACCAGCTGTTATATGTAGTTTGAAATGTGTATTACCGAATGGATACATAAAAAAACTTGAATTCTACAACACTTTACTTAATCAAAAACCAGTTTCAAGCTTTCATGGTGTGATTATCTAGTAAAAACGGATATCATAATTTTGAAATTCAATATGAATCACTTCTGTTACTTACATTCCGTAAGAAAACAAAGATGCATGAATTTACATATAGTAGCAGTTTCTTTTTAAATATTTTGTCTATAAGTCATTTGAGTTATGTTTTTGGCATTTAGAGTAATACCTGATATATTTTTATTGAGAGCGAAAAGTCGATGAAGCGAAGTCTTACTGTGTGTAAACGTTTGTAAACTGTATACTGTCGCCACCTAAGAGGGACATGGTTATCCTCCGAAACTTGGCAGTCGTCAACAGGAGTAATCTCATTACCAACTGCGGAAGCAATTGAGGAAAATATAGTTGCATACATGTATTTTTCATGATTTGCTTTCACATGCTCATTTTTAGCTCGAAGATATCTGTGAAACTTTTTCGTCCTACAGTGTCTGTTTCTGCTCACAGTAGACTCCTTCTACAAATTTCATTCGTGTCCTCTTTTTCTATCTCGACACTCCACGTCTCTGGAATAACTATGATATCCTCGACGTATATTTTAGCTCCTTTGACGGTTCTGCACGTAAACTCGTAAAAATAGAACCCTTATAGAATAAATTTACCAACGTCCTTGCCCCAGTGGTAACGCAAATTCCCTTCAGAAGTTAAGCACTGTCGGGCTCGGCAAGCAACTGGATGGGTGACCTCCGGGTCTGCCCAGCGCTGTTGGAAATTGGGGTGCTCTCAGGCCTTGTGACGCCAACTGCGGGGCTACTTGATTCAGACGTAGCAGCTCTGGTCAAGAAAAGTGATAACGGTTGGAGAAGCGGTGTGCTGCCCCTCCACATCCGCATCCCAGTGACTCCTGCGTGCTAAGGATGACACGGCAGACGGGTAGTACCGTTCGCCTTTCAAGGCCTTTTCGAACGGATTGTAATATCACTTTGCTGCCCGTATGTCTGTCGTCCGACTGCTAAGACCCTTGTTTCTCAGCAACAGATAGACGTAGGCTATCGAGTTGAAAGTTTTGTCACATACTAAACTCTACAGTTCGGTGGTGGTGTGAAAAATTTAAGTCTCTAAATCAATAATGAGCTGCTAAGTCAATGGAGTCAAAAGATACGGCCATTTGTGTCATAAATTTTGCTGCAAACTCACTCATCAAAAACCTGCAGATTGACTATACAGGGTGGTCCATTGATACTGACCGGGCCAAATATCTCACGAAATAAGCATCAAACGAAAAAACTTCAAGGAACGAAACTCGGCTAACTTGAAGAGAGAAACCAGATGGCGATATGGTTGGCCCGCTAGATGGCGCTGCTATAGGTCAAACGGATATCAACTGCGTTTTTTGTAAATACGAACCCCCATTTTTATTACATATTCGTGTAGTACGTAAAGAAATATGAATGTTTTAGTTTGACCACTTTCTTCGCTTTGTGATAGGTGGCGCTGTAATAGTCACAAACGTATAAGCACGTGGTATCACATAACATTCCTCCAGTTCTGGCGGTATTTGCTTCGTTATACATTACCCGTGTTAAAATGGACCGTTTACCAATTGCGGAAAAGGTCGATATCGTGTTGATGTACGACTATTGTGATCAAAATGCTCAACGGGCGTGTGCTATGTATGCTGCTCGGTATCCTGGACGACATCATCCAAGTTTCCGGACCGTTCGCTGGATAGTTACGTTATTTAAGGAAACAGGAAGTGTTCAGCCACATGTGAAACATCAACCACGACCTGCAACAAATGATGATGCCCACGTAGGTGTTTTAACTACTGTCGCGGCTAATCCACACATCAGTAGCAGACAAATTGCGCGAGAAACGGGAATCTCAAAAACATCGGTGTTGAGAATGCTACATCAACATCGATTGCACCCGTACCATATTTCTATGCACCAGGAATTGCATGGCGACGACTTCGAACGTCGTATACAGTCCTGCCACCGGGCACAAGAGAAATTACTGGACGATGAAAGATTTTTTGGACGCGTTCTATTTAGCGACGAAGCGTCATTCACCAATAGCGGTAACGTAAACTGTATAATATGTACTATTGCGCAACGGAAAATCTACGATGGCTGCGACAAGCGGAACATCAGCGACCTTGGCGGGTTAATGTATGGTGCGGCATTATGGGAGGAAGGATAATTGGCTCCCCATTTTATCGATGGCAATCTAAATGGTGCAATATATGCTGATTTCCTACGTAATGTTCTACCGATGTTACTACAAGATGTTTCACTGCATGACAGAATGGCGATGCGCTTCCAACATGATGGATGTCCGGTACATAGATCGCGTGCGGTTGAAGCGGTATTGAATAGCATATTTCATGACAGGTGGATTGGTCGTCGAAGCACCATACCATAGCCCGCACGTTCGCCGAATCTGACGTCCCCGGATTTCTTTCTGTGGGGAAAACTGAAGTATATTTGCTATCGTGATCCACCGACGCCGGCCGCGGTGGTCTCGCGGTTCTAGGCGCGCAGTCCGGAACCGTGCGACTGCTACGGTCGCAGGTTCGAATCCTGCCTCGGGCATGGATGTGTGTGATGTCCTTAGGTTAGTTAGGTTTAAGTAGTTCTAAGTTCTAGGGGACTGATGACCACAGCAGTTGAGTCCCATAGTGCTCAGAGACATTTGAACCATTTGATCCACCGACAACGCCTGACAACATGTGTCAGCGCATTGTCAGTGCATGTGCGAACATTACGCGAAGCGAACTACTCGCTGTTGAGAGGAATGTCGTTACACGTATCGCCAAATGCCTTGAGGTTGACGGACATAATTTTGAGCATTTATTGCATTAATGAGGTATTCACAGGTAATCACGCTGTAACAGCATGCGTTCTCAGAAGTGATAAGTTCACAAAGGTACATGTATCACATTGGAAGAACCGAAATACAATGTTCAAACGTACCTACGTTCTGTATTTTAATTTAAAAAACCTACTTGTTACCAACTGTTCGTCTAAAATTGTGAGCCATATGTTTGTGAATATTACAGCGCCATCTATCACAAAGCGAAAAAAGTGGTCCAACTAAAACATTCATATTTCTTTACGTACTACACGAATATGTAATAAAAAAACGCAGTTGATATCCGTTTGACCTATAGCAGCGCCATCTAGCGGGCCAACCATAGCGCTATCTGGTTTCCCCCTTCAAGCTAGACAAGTTTCGTTCTTTGTAGTTTTCTCGTTTGACGCTTATTTCGTGAGATACAGGATGGCGCACGAAATGTGTTACCATTTTGTTTTTGAATATAAACTTTATTGTCAATACAATCTGAGAGGAACATATACTACAATGAAGAGCCGTCCATGGAGATTTGTTCTAAGTCAGCAAATGCTCAATATGTCCACCATTTCGTTTCCTAACTTCCTTCAAACGAACACTGAAGTTAGTGATTACCCTACGGCATAGGTCTTCCGTAATTTCACTGCAAGCTTGTAGAATAAGTCTTCTGAGCTCCATTAAATCACTTAGACGTTTCGGGAAAATTTTTTCCTTTAGTTACCCCCAAAGAAAAAAGTCACATGGATTGATGTCTGGACTATTGGGGGGCCAATTTTGTCCGTCATTGAAGCGACCTGGAAACCTGAGTGATCCGCATGTCGAAATTCTCGTGTAAAAACTCCAACACAGTGTTTGCTGTATGTGGCCTTGCTCCATCTTGCATGAACCACTGCGTGTTGAAGGGCAAGGCAGTAACAAGAAGCTGTGGAATTTAATGGAGCTCAGAAGACTTATTCTTCAAGCTTGCAGTGAAATTACGGAAGACATATGCCGTAGGGTAATCACTAACTTCAATGTTCGTTTGAAGGAAGTTAGGAAACGAAATGGTGGACATATTGAGCATGTGCTAAGTTAGAACAAATCTCCATGGACGGCTCTTCATTGTAGTATATGTTCCTTTCAGATTGTATTGACAATAAAGTTTATATTCAATAATGAAATGGTAACACATTTCGTGCGCCACCCTGTATTTGGCCCGGTCACGATCAATGGACCACCGCATACATGTGGAGCCTGGTGGTCTAGCAGCTTTTGGATGCATCCTGTCGTCTTACGGGAGCACAGATTAACGACCGGAAACGTTTGCCGGGACTTGATGCAGTTGAGATTCCATGAGTTGTGGCGGTCGCCCGCCATCGACGTTGAGTGTTATTATTGATAGTTGTTCGATGAAGATGGCAGCGTTAATTGGAAGTCCGTCAAGGACAGTATTCAAGGAGTGCTCCTTGAACACTAGCGTCGCGCCTTCTCGTTACTTCAGAAGGTATGGACTTCGGAAATTTAGTGTTGAGTATTGCGTATTTCGTTGCCCAAATTTTTCCCCTTCTTGCGGTGATGTGCCAAGAATTACAGCTATTATCGTGCAAGTTTATCCGGCGAAACTCTATTTTTCTGGTGAGATCCCGCGTGATGGGAGGTTTGGGCCTCTCTGATGTTCCGGCCAAGGCTTCCGCTTTATTTCTTTGACGCACTCTTTTAACGTGTCTTCGCGTCCGCCATTCACTTACAGCCCGCCTTTTTTCTACTCTCCGAACTGTGAGCTTAGCCCCTCCAGTAGATGTTGGTAGGATAAATAATCAATTAAGGCACATTCGGAAATTTTTTAGTGATGTCAGTTAATTTAAATTCTTTTCCAGTAGCATCTCTCCGTAAAAATGTCATTATGTCACTGGACGATTCCACACCGCGCTTCCTTTATAGAGCCCCTATCGCCAGGGACAGATTGGAACGTTGTTTGTCCAATGTCAGCCTACCCATTTTTCCGATGGAACTGGCGTCCTTATGGTACCAAGTCTTTCATAACCTTCTCCCCACCAACGTTCGACTTCATACATTGTCTCATCGTTGCTTGCCTACTGACACAGGCAGTGGAGTTGGCTCCGCCTTTCCTGTCAGGATGACGGAAGGAGCAATCTCTGGTGAAATTCTCCTATGTCCCGATTCAACCTTCTTTCTGAAAACGAAGAACAGTACAACTATGTGACTTGTCGGGTTATATTCATTGCTTGGTGGGAAGCGGGTTTGCGACTTCTACCAGTATATGTTTACGGTCCACTGGACATGGCAAAGGATGCCACACTGTCATGAGCTTTCTGCGAATAAACTGTAGCTGGTATTTAGACGTCAAGAAATTGGATGTGTAGAAACCGTTTTCCGTTAAAATGTTTCATTCCTGTTCCCTTGTTTTTGGTAAACAAAAAAAGTTGTTCAGTTAACCGGTCCTATTGGTATTTTCGTCATGGTTCCTTTTCACATCTATTGTTGGACAGTTTCTTTGAGTTTTGGGACCCTGTTCGTCTTTTTTTAATTATTAAAATAATTAGTTATTAAAATAAATCACCTGGAATGATTACTACCGTTACACAGGGTCTTAGGAACTCAGTTCTACTAGGACTGTGTCTGCGTCGAAGTTTGCACTGTTTCCCCTAGTCAGTTTTCCATGTGTTATGTTATTCATTTAAAGAACTGGTATAATTTTGTGAGACTTCTAGGAGTGCACTTAGAGCCTGTAGTAGACTGCACACATGCACTGTTACGCTGCTTTCACTTGATCTATATTTGTGTGTCGCAAAAAAAAAAAAAACACCTGCATATGCATAGCTAACGATCGTGTAAACCAGCGAGTACATCCGTGCTAATAGGTCTAGCGGCTATAACCATATTTCTTTCACATGTTGTGAGCAATCTTACAAATTTCGTGACTGTGCCTACCCGGGAAACGTGGAAGTTCAGAACCAAATGCCAGAGTTCCTGTGTAACTGTTTCTGCTTCATCGCGATGTTCCCTCAAGGCGATAAGTGCAATCTCATGAACTGCGGGGAGAGCGATACCGTCGCTATCTGTGCACTATCGGAATCCTGCATCCAAGCTCCTTTCATAAAGATCCACTAGAGAGTAGCTCTTATATGGAGATAAGGATATTCGTCGTGGTTCGGCAAGCGGATGTCAAATGAATGTCACATTCTGTCATCCCAAGGATACCAACATCAGTTATTTAATTCGTTATAGTCAAATGTAAGCATGATAGATGCCCAAATTTTAAAATCGGTAAGGCCACTCGTAAATACAATAGTAGAGGCCACTGAGGGAAGGAAGTCACCCCCGAGAAAACTGTCGCGACCCATCCCTGTACTCATGACGAATGCCCCAGTGCATTGGAATCTTCTCTTAGAAACATTGTTATTCTGATGAAAGTAGAGAAACTGACTGGTTTTAATTTTTGGGCAATTATACACAAACTAAATAGGACAGTCTACTAGCCCACATACTGACGTATATTAAGCTTTTGGTATCTGTAACATTGGAAGACTGGTCCAGCATAAATGAACAGTTGCCACGTCAGAGTCCACTCTCATATTAAGCATCTTGTCTTGACAGGCAATGGCGGTTGCGTCTCATGGTACTTAACGCCAGCCAACGGAAACAGCAGAAAGAGGGAAGAAATGTTAAAAGTTCATATACAATGGAAACACTCATTTACCTGACTAACTTCCCCTGAAAGTGAAGTTCTTACAATCGGTTACTGGTACAAATAACAGTGAAACGAGTGCTCACACGACAGTGCTTGTAACAAAGAGAGTTTTTCCGCTTTCGTCGGTTTTTGTTGTGGTCTTCAATCCAAGGACTGGTTTGATGCAGCTATCCACGCAACTTTGTCCATCTTCATCTCTGAATAACTACTGCTATCTACATCCATCTGAAACTCCTTATTGTATTCATACCTTGGTCTTCCTCCACAATTCTTGCTGCCCCCCCCCCCCCTCCCTCCTCCGTGGAACACAAGTACACACACTTCCTTCAATTACAAAACTGACGATTCCTATTTTCCATCAATCAATCATTTCCTTTAGTCAAATTCCGCTACAAATTTCGTTTTTCCCAAATTCGTTTCAGTGTCTTTTCATTATTGATTTGCTCTACCCATATAATCTCAAACATTCTTTCTCTAGGTGAATTTCAGAAGTTCCTATTCTGTTATTGTCTGTACAACTTATCATTCCCGTTTCACTTTCTTACAAGGCTACACTCCAGAACTCCAGACAAATTCCTACAAAAAAGACTTCTGAGACGTAAATTTAAATTACACGTTAACAAATTCCTCTTTTGTCATAAATACTTTTCTTGCTATAGTTAATCTATATTTCGTCCCCTCTCCGGCCATCATCAGTTTTTGCTGTACAAATTGCAAAACTCCTTCACTGTTTTAGTGTCTTGTTTCCTAATTTAATTCAGTCACCATCACTTGATTTAATTCGATTATATTCCATAACCTTTGTGTCAATATACTGACCTACCCTACTATACTATCCTTTGCATTCCAATTTTTGCAACCAAGATCACATGTTGAAGTATTTTTCATTTCCCCAGTGACTGGATTCGATAGAGTCTAGCTGTCATCTTCGGTAGATAACTGTTAGATTCTGTCACTCCGTCGAAAAATTCTTCTTTATCATCTTATAACTACAGTCTATGTTGAAAGAAGACCTGAAGTAGATGGGTTTCTCATAAAATTATTGAAATCCACAGCCACTCATGACAAAATGATGACTCCAAGTGTGAAATATATATGAGACAGGAGAAATACCGTCAGATTTCAGCAACAATATAATAATATCGCTTCCAAAGAAAGCACGCCCTAAGAGTTGCGAATATTAACGAACTATGATTTTAATATGCCATAGTTGCAAAATACTGGCACGATTTATTTAACGAACTGTTGAAGAACCGGTAGAAGCAGAACGTGGGGGAAATCAGTTGGATTCTGGAGAAATATAAGAACACGCAAAGCAATACTAATCCAACGACTTCTCTTAGAAGATAGATTAAACAGCGGCAATCCTACTTCCACAACATTTGTATACTTAGAGAAAACCTTTGGAAGGTTGACTACATTCTTTGAAATTCTGAAGACAGCAGGGATAAAAACAGAGAGCGAAAGGTTATTTACAACTTTTACTGAAAACAGACTGCATTCAAAGGGTTGAAGGACATTAAGGGAAAGATGCTTAGGGAATTAGATCAGGAAATGAGACATTAAAGTAATAGATGAGTTTTGCTATTTGGGCAGCAAAGGAACTGACAATGGTAGATGTGAAATACAGACTGGTTACAGGAAGAAGAAGTGGAGGTTTTAAAATGTAATATACACTCCTGGAAATTGAAATAAGAACACCGTGAATTCATTGTCCCAGGAAGGGGAAACTTTATTGACACATTCCTGGGGTCAGATACATCACATGATCACACTGACAGAACCACAGGCACATAGACACAGGCAACAGAGCATGCACAATGTCGGCACTAGTACAGTGTATATCCACCTTTCGCAGCAATGCAGGCTGCTATTCTCCCATGGAGACGATCGTAGAGATGCTGGATGTAGTCCTGTGGAACGGCTTGCCATGCCATTTCCACCTGGCGCCTCAGTTGGACCAGCGTTCGTGCTGGACGTGCAGACCGCGTGAGACGACGCTTCATCCAGTCCCAAACATGCTCAATGGGGGACAGATCCGGAGATCTTGCTGGCCAGGGTAGTTGACTTACACCCTCTAGAGCACGTTGGGTGGCACGGGATACATGCGGACGTGCATTGTCCTGTTGGAACAGCAAGTTCCCTTGCCGGTCTAGGAATGGTAGAACGATGGGTTCGATGACGGTTTGGATGTACCGTGCACTATTCAGTGTCCCCTCGACGATCACCAGTGGTGTACGGCCAGTGTAGGAGATCGCTCCCCACACCATGATGCCGGGTGTTGGCCCTGTGTGCCTCGGTCGTATGCAGTCCTGATTGTGGCGCTCACCTGCACGGCGCCAAACACGCATACGACCATCATTGGCACCAAGGCAGAAGCGACTCTCATCGCTGAAGACGACACGTCTCCATTCGTCCCTCCATTCACGCCTGTCGCGACACCACTGGAGGCGGGCTGCACGATGTTGGGGCGTGAGCGGAAGACGGCCTAACGGTGTGCGGGACCGTAGCCCAGCTTCATGGAGACGGTTGCGAATGGTCCTCGCCGATACCCCAGGAGCAACAGTGTCCCTAATTTGCTGGGAAGTGGCGGTGCGGTCCCCTACGGCACTGCGTAGGATCCTACGGTCTTGGCGTGCATCCGTGCGTCGCTGCGGTCCGGTCCCAGGTCGACGGGCACGTGCACATTCCGCCGACCACTGGCGACAGCATCGATGTACTGTGGAGACCTCACGCCCCACGTGTTGAGCAATTCGGCGGTACGTCCACCCGGCCTCCCGCTTGCCCACTATACGCCCTCGCTCAAAGCCCGTCAACTGCACATACGGTTCACGTCCACGCTGTCGCGGCATGCTACCAGTGTTAAAGACTGCGATGGAGCTCCGTATGCCACGGCAAACTGGCTGACACTGACGGCGGCGGTGCACAAATGCTGCGCAGCTAGCGCCATTCGACGGTCAACACCGCGGTTCCTGGTGTGTCCGCTGTGCCGTGCGTGTGATCATTGCTTGTACAGCCCTCTCGCAGTGTCCGGAGCAAGTATGGTGGGTCTGACACACCGGTGTCAATGTGTTCTTTTTTCCATTTCCAGGAGTGTAAATTTATGTATTAGAAAGTATTTTCTTTAGAGATTCGTCTAGAGTGTAGATTTGTATGGAAATGAAACGTGGATGATAAGCTGTTCAGATAGGAAGAGAACACAAACTTTTGAAATCTGAAGCTACAGAAGAATGCTAAAGATTGATTAGATCGAGTAACTAATAGGGAAATGCTGAGTCGAATTGGGAAAAAAAGGAATTTATGGCACAATTTGACTAAAATAAGGAACACATCGTGACACATAGAAGAATCGTCAGTTTGGTAATCGAGGGAAGTGTAAGTGGCAAGAACTGTAGAAGGGGATCAAGGAATAATTACAGTAAGCAGGATCAAATGGTTGTAGTTGCTGTACTTATTCGGAGATAACGCGGCTTGACACAGCACAGACCATCATGGACAGCTGCACCAAACTAGATCACAACAACACTAGGACTATTAAGGGGTGGATAAATTTGGAACACTACATTACTGCATCATTCGCTGATGACAGAGAAAGACAGACATAACAGATACCCAATTTGCCTCAAGAGTGGATTGTTTCGCCCCTTGTGGTTTCCGATTTCCTCGTATTCTGCTATTGGTGTGTACCATCTACCAGTCCAAGCTTCTAGGGGCCAATGGTGGTCTGCATCTGTCAGTGCTAACCTTTTTTTTTCCAGTGACGTGTGCAGAGTTACACTTGCTAGGTGGTGGTTTCACCGTAACAGTGAAGTGGCAGTGGTTGATACGAGCACTTGTATGTTGCGTTCACTATAGAATTATAGGATGATTGTAAACAGTGTCGCCCGTTTTTCCATTAATTCAATCAGCGGTATTCGACTGCGAACCCTAACACGAACACGTTGCTCAGACATATACGCGCAAACACCTTAGATAAGGTGGAGTGTGCCATTACATGTACGATTTCCGAGTTGAAGAGCCCCATGAGTAAGGCACCCACAACTGGCTGTGACCGCAAACTCTGATACGCTTGTCTTGTCCATTCTGCCAACGAATGTCACTCCGACGACAAGGTCTGAAGATATCCCAGCCACATGCTGCACCTTCCATTTGCCGCAGCTACAAAAGTGCTGTTTCCAAAACAACAATAATTAATCGAGTTGCTCCGGAGTGTACGTTCAGTAGCTTGATACAAGCAGTAAGTGTACCCTGTGTATACTCGTACTTCATACAGCAGGTCGTGGGGTCCAGTGTGACTCTAATTATATTACGATAACGAAACTTGGTAGGTATGCTAATGCTGTAATGCACATTAACACATTAGAATATTTACCAATTTTCGCTGCCATAGGATACTTACAGCCTGCACTGGACCTCTGTGAATAGCTGCACTTCAGCTATAACGAACCGATATATCCAGGGTGAACGAGAACTCCACGGACAAATTTTCAGTATTTATTCAGAGACACCATCTGAGTATTTTATACAAGGGACTCACGATCCTTATTGTACATCACGGAGTTATTGTTTTTCGTTCGGTTTCATGCTTCAGCTAGCATTATATCTGTATTGCACTAACAGTACTGCAAAACAATGCAAATGTTGATGGAGTGGGCTGTATGTCTTGTTTCCATTCGCTAACGGTACCCGTTGTTCATAACAGTAATGCCCTTTTT
Source organism: Schistocerca nitens (assembly GCF_023898315.1). Taxonomy (NCBI): domain Eukaryota; kingdom Metazoa; phylum Arthropoda; class Insecta; order Orthoptera; family Acrididae; genus Schistocerca; species Schistocerca nitens. Next base: position 542,553,212 of record NC_064619.1, on the reverse strand, counting down.
AACTTAGAATATAATAAGCAAGTGGAAGGGCTAAGTCGAGGTGGATGTGGTATTTTTCTTCAAAATGCATTGCAATGAAAAAACTAAACATTGAATAAATCTCATCCTGATACAATTTAAGATAATATATAATTTTAAACAATTAAACGGATATACCTCCACAACTTTCTCAGTATGTACAAAAGGCGACTACAGTAATAGCAGCAAAGGTACAATAACAAAACAATATACTTGAAACTCATAACGTATAAATCTCCCATTATCCCTGCAAAGAAAATATTGCCGTGACGTGCTTTTATTAAACCACTATAAAACAAATTTTTACATAGACAAACAACCATCCACATTTATGAAGGTAATTGCTCACGCTCATGACTAGTCCCATACCTGAGCTGCGCTTAAAACACCAAACCAGTACGACTGGAGCCACCTGCACTCATAAACTCCTAAGAGACTCGACTCGTCTTAAGCCAGTCACAGCAACGGTGTTATGAATCATGACCAAAACCTTTCTGGATAATAATCGAGGCCACCAAGCTCTTCCTACGCATACAACGAGGTTCGCAATGGCTCAAAACACAGAACAGACCCTTAACACATGGGATCAGTTGATGGTATCCTCTGTCGTTAACGGTATAGAGCCAGGATGCCGAAACAGTGCACTCTGGCCGGAGCGGGCTCAGTCAATGGTCGTTACAGGTTAAAAGCTGGTAGTGTAAGAAGCCGTACTATTATCACTCCACGGCTGGCAGCTTTGTTTAGGAGGCGTCACCCACGGACTGCCCACACCGCCGCTTAAGACGATGCAGGGTGGAGGTGAGCACTGGATTTCAGAGGCATCCCGAACGGACACCGAATAGCATTCGACGATACTTCTGTTATTAAACGGACCAACGGCTTCTGAAATAGCGTAATACATGAAGCAATACAGATAAAAGTATCGGACAACACCCTCAATAAAGACGGTGGATTACAACTGAGTACGGCCTGGGATCCTATGATCGGGGAGTTGTAGTGGACGCAGCGGCCGCGCAACCAAAACATTGCCATACATGGCGCGGGACTAGTTATAACGAACCGGTATATCCAAGGGGAACCAGGACTGTTCAAATGTTCAAATGTGTGTGAAATCTTATGGGACTTAACTGCTAAGGTCATCAGTCCCTAAGCTTACACAGTACTTGACCTAAATTGTCCTAAGGACAAACACACACACCGATGTCCGAGGGAGGACTCGAACCTCCGCCGGGACCGGAACCAGAACTTCACGGACAAATTTTCAGTGGTTATTCAGAGATACCATCTGAGTATTTTATACAAGGGACTCACGATCCTTGCTGTACTTCACAGAGTTATTGCATATCGTTTGGTTTCTTGCTCCAGCTAGCATTGTATCTGTATTGCACTGAAAGTACTGCAAATCAATGCAAATGTAGACGGCATGCGCTGTGACGACTCTGAAATCGGCACATACACTATGTGGTCAAAAGTATCCGGACACCCTCAATAACATACGTTTTTCATATTGGGTGAATTGTGCTGCCACTTACTGCCAGGTACTCCATATTAGCGACCTCAGTAGTCATTAGACATCGTGAGAGAGCAGAATGGGGCGCTCTGCGGAATTCATGAACTTCGAACGTGGTCGGATGATTGGGTGTCACTTGTGTCATACGTCTGTACGCGAGATTTCCACACTCCTAAACGTCCCTAGAGCCACTGTTTCCGATGTGATAGTGAAGTGCAAACGTGAAGGGCCACGTACAGCACAAAAACGTACAGGCCGACCTCGTCTGTTGTCTGACAGAGACCGCCGACAGCTGAAGAGGGTCGTAATGTGTAATAGCCAGACATCTATCCAGACCATCACACAGGAATTCGAAACTGCATCCGAATCCACTGCAAGAACTATGACAGTTAGGGGGGGGGGGGTGAGAAAACTTGGATTTCAAGGTTGAGCGGCTTCTCATAAGCCACACATCACGCCGGTAAATGCCAAACGACGCCTCGCTTGATACAAGGAGGGTAAGCATTGGACGACTGAACAGTATAAAAACGTTGTGTGGCGTGACGAGTCACGGTACACAATGTGGCGATCTGATGGCAGGGTGCGGATATGGCGAATGCCCGGTGAGTGTCATCTGCCAGCGTGTGTAGTGCCAACAGTAAAATTCGGAGGCGGTGTTGATACGGTGTGGTCGTGTTTTTCATGTTCCTCTTGTTGTTTTCCGTGGCACTATCACAGCACAGGCCTACATTGATGTTTTAAGCACCTTCTTGCTTCCCACTCTTGAAGAGCAATTGGGGGATGGCGATTGCATATTTCAACACGATCGAGCACCTCTTCATAATGCACGGCCAGTGGCATAACATCATCGTAATGGACTGGCCTACACAGAGTCCTGATCTAAATCCTACAGAAGACCTTTGGAATGTTTTGGAAAGCCGACGTCGTGCCAGGCCTCACCGACCGACATCGATACCTCTCATTGGAGCAAAACTCCGTGAAGAATAGGCTGCCATTCCCCAAGAAACCTTCCAGCACCTGAATGAACGTATGTCTGCGAGAGTGGAAGCTGTCATCAAGACTAAGGGTGGGCAAACATCATATCGAATTCCAGCATTACGGATGGAGGGCGCCACGAACTTGTAAGTAATTTTCAGCTAGGTGTCCGGATACTTTTGATCACATAGCGTAACTCTTTCCCCTCATGTCTGCACTCGGTACTGGCTGATGTTGTCTAGGGTTTTGTGTTATGGTTGTGATAGTTGTGCGTTAATAGTGATACACAGCATTGCTACGAACAGATTTACTAACGAAGAATTGGTCGATGTGCACCACGTGTATGGTTTCACTGAATGTAAGGGGAAAGCGGCAGATTGGCTCAAGTTGAGCAGTCACGCAGTGTCACCAAACACGTCAGCTCTATATAGTCACTTATGAGAAACCAAATTCTGAGTTTTCTTTTGCACATTCTGGCAATTACACATTACAGGCTTTTTCACTGATGTTTTTCACTACGAGAAACCAAATCCTCAGTTTTGTATTATACATTCCTTCAATCACGTATTGCAGACTACTTCACTGATGCGAAGACTTTTCTCAGAAACAATGGTAATTCTGGTAATAATATGAATATATAATACTTACATTATAAGACTGGAACGAGAGACGGAGACTGTGAATCCCTTTTAGCTCAGTCAACGAAGATCAAAAAAGGTCGAATAGAGTAAAAAAATTCGTACAGTCGCAAATTTTTTTGCAGTGGTAGGATCCCCACCGATGGGATATATATGACGAAACTGAAGTTGCAACTTCAGCTGCAATCAGGCAGGCAAGAGGTCGAATGAAGAGCCCCCTGTACTGAATGATCATTAATTGTAGCCAACGCGCGTATATTTATATGTGAGGTCTCTGCTCTTTCGGACATTGTAATTCAGTGCAGGATCACTCTCCGACCAATGAGGGTAATGGGCAGGGGATGTTACCTAAGTATTGGTGACAAGTTGGGAATAGCGGTTAGATGTAAGACCGAAAGACGACCGCTCGTGTAAAACCAGGAATCATGTTCGAGTCCAAGTCCGACACAAATGTTCACTTCTTGCCACTGAATTTATTTCAATGCCCTTTAGTGGCTAATGTTGGTCTTTCAATTAGTTCATATTAAAGATATATTTTAATGGTATAAAATTAGTGTTTACTGTTAAATAAAGTGGGTTAAGAACAAATATTAATTGTGCGTACCACGTCTAAGTGCAGTGGAGCCGTACAAAGAGATAAATTGATTTTGTGATCCTGCAGTTCCCTTCTTCGTAGATTTGCAGACTGAAGAGCAAGCGGATGATTCTTCACTCTGTCTGTCCCGTTACGTCACAAGACGCAGCTACAGGGTGTTCCATATAGTTAACACTGACACTCCGCAGCACGCCTTACAAATCACTGGCTACGTGCAAAGCGCCCAGAGATGCTTATCTTCCACGAAGTGTATTACCATTGTATGGAATACTGTTAGAAGTTCTTAGTAATTAACGCTAGCGTAAGAAACGCACGTAAATCTGTACACACTTGTACACTGCTCGAGGGGAAATTAATTCTTCGTCATCGTGTTTGGAAGCTGTAGGTATTTTCGGGGAAGGCAACTTCGAGCGCTACTTGCTTTTCATTCTGCAGACATGCTGTTGCAGTGTCGTCCAGAGCTCTTGGTGCCACACCAAAGTCAGAAACACGAATCGATATTGGACTGTGAGGGCTCGGCTTTCTATCAATTTCGCCCCACGTTGACGATCTTTGTCTGGATAACTTTATAGGTACGCCGGAGGCACCATCGCCATGTAAATCAGAAAATAAAAGATACACAATCATCAATGAAGACTCACTGACAAACGATCACAACAGAAAGAAACAACAAGAAGTCGAAGACTTTTTCGAAGACATGGAAGAAATATGGAAAACCTCCAGAAACATAAGGGGAAAATTTTAAATAGATCACGGAGCCACAACAAGCTAAAATACAAGCGAAATTGTGAATGTGAGAACACGAAAAGGAGTCTTCGTGGCCGACCATCACTTCCCACAAGTAAAAATTAGGCCAGTCTTAAGAAACAGAAAGGCAACACAGAAAAAATTTATAAGACAGGACCCAGAATACTTGAACAAGGAGAAAATTATTGACGAAATTAATCGAAGTTCAACAGAAAATTGGACAAACGACGCGAAGACAATCCACAGTACAATGCGCTGGAGTCAGGCTTCTAGGAGATGAAAAACGTAGATGGTGGAATGCAACTTGTATCAGGCCACTGAACGTAGAATCAATGCCTGGAAGAAGTTTAGCAGTAACAGAACAAAACAGACAGGGCAAGATTTCCACAAAGTACAGAAACTATCCTCGAAAGATATTAGAAGAATGGAAAGGACATACGACAAAAATAAACTAAATGAAATAGCGGAAGGCTTCAAGAAAAATAACACGAGAAATTACTGCAGTATTCTCAAAGAAAATATAAAAGATTGTCTTCTTCCAAATATTTGCCCCAAAATAACAGCTGAATCTCTGGAAACAAATACTAAAGAAAACTACAAAATTCTTAAAAATTATTTTGATAAACTTCTCAATTGCGAGAAGTCTAAAGAAAAACTACACTTTACGAAAACAGTACCAAACCCAGATTCAAAGCCACCATCAATAACACAGGTAAAAGAGATGAAAAGCAACTAAAAACCAACAGAGCCTCAGGGTAAGACGGCATTATCTCCGAGGTCTGGAAACACACAAAGAAAGTCCATGAAATTCTTGCAGAAATATGGGCTACAGAGAAAATTCCACGAGAATGGAAATGTGCGTTGGTTCACCCACTGCACAAGAAAGGCGACAAGACAGACCCTAATAATTAGAGATGTATCTCATTATTACCGGTCACATACAAAATTGTCTCCAAGGCATTACTCAGCAGACTAGAACGCAAAGACAGTCAACATCAAGCGGGCTTCAGAAAAGGAATGTCCGGTATTGAACAGATTTGGAACTTGAGAAGGCTCCTGAAGATCATAATTCGAACAACAATATAGTCACATTCGTAGACTCTAAGGCTACGACTCCATAGACAGTCATATAATTTCTGACACATTAGAAGGATGTGGACTAGACATAAAAATAGAACACTCATACAGCAGACACAGACACCGCATCCAAAATAAAGTTTATGGGAGAAATCCCAGACGCATTCAAGATATACAGCAGTCAGACAAGGAGATGGTCTCTCACCACATTTATTCAACATTGTCTTGGGCAAAAATATCAAACAAAGGGAACAAACGGTAAAAGGAATTCAGCTAGGAAGAACGTGTGCAAACAAGACGATCATGAAATGCCTGGCATTTGCAGATGACCTGGCAATACTCAACAACTGTACACAAGAAGCACAAGTAACACTGGAATACTTACATGAAGTCTCTTCGAAAATAAGTCTATAGACATCGTATAAGAAGATAGAAAGAACCGCAACAACCTCTCATTGGTTATAACCATTCTTTAAATCCATTGTTGAAAAATACTTGCATTGCCGTGAATGATCCAAGCTCTCTGCGATGTTTGACAAATGGTAGGCATCAGTTATGGTTTTCGGATTTAGATGTCTGTAATCACAACAAAACCTACTCTGTCGACATCAAACCAACCTCCTATCGTGGCCAGACTTCCAAGGTCTCCCACAAAGGCATGCACATCCTCGGTTGTCTTACAAGAAAAAGAAGCAATTAACCTTGCAACTGACAAATCTGCACCCCATTATGATCATTGTGATTCTATCAGCACACGCTGTTCTGTATTATACTCTCTGTTAATTGCGCTACCTTTTCTAACAACATGCATACTGCTTCCCGTTCTGACGCACCTTGCATCTCTGGTTCTGTCGAAACTTTGTCCTTGACAACACTCGTTTAGAGGACTAACACTACAAGCCAAAAGACTAAATACAGTATCTTAATTCTTACATCCAATCATGAGCCATCTCCACTCATGGCATTGCTCTAGCCATATGACCCCATTGGTTACATGTATAGCATTTTACTGGAACTGATTCCATACATAACACTGAGTGGGCCTCAAGGTTACATTGTGCACATCTAACAGGCACTAACCAGTTGTGACTTCCATTACCTCTAGAACTAGACTAATCCACTGGTTCCATACTTGCAATGAAATCTACTTTACAAAATGCGTGACGATCAAACCTTTTCTCCATGACCAAAATACAATCAAAATATAAAAATGGACTCACCATACCTTTGGCTGTAGGTTCAGACATTGTTCTAAGAAGATGACATCAAAGATCTGACACCAGTGTTAGATGTCCCATGGATTGTCACCCATGAGTGAAATAAGACATCAGGACAGCAGTACAGTTGTTTAATTAACCTCTTTATTCCTGCCCTTGGATATACCACATCAGGTACAGCTTGGTGGAGGCGTCCAGTTCCCCCTCAGGTGAAACAATACATGTCCAGCGTTGCTGACAGTGCAAAAAGGAGGGCTCAGCGTGGCATCTCTCGAATGCCACTGTCAGTGACGTCGCCAGCTGCAACCATGATGACAGCACGGCGGCGCAACTGATGATGTATGTGAGCTACCTCCAGCAGGCGGCGGCTCCCTGCTCCGGTTGAGGCCCTCTTGTGACTTAGGACAGGCCGCCATGTCCCGTGGTCAAACAGTGAACCCCTCATTGCATTTCAAAATGTCGCTCCAAGTGTCACAGGCTCGTGCTCTATGCTATGATACTGAGACGGAAAGAACTTAGCACACAAACGGCTGAGTACTTATACACTCTAGACTATGTTCATTTATGTCTTAAAGCATGTACTCTAAACACTTCCGTTGAGGCAAGTGAGGGAAGGCTTCCGTCCTTCCGCTAGCTATACCTCACCCAGTTGGTCCTGCTGAACACTGCCTGTCAGTCATGTTTTGCTCTACAATGCATAACACTCTTGCATGCCTGCGGTTGGCTCTGTTGTAACTCACTTCCCCACTGGCGTATTTTTTTTTTTTTGACCGAATACGGTCAATACACTACGTATCGCACTATTCTCAAAGTGATTTCCATGTTATATTTTGGTCTTTGCCATAATATTCCTTCAAGGTATTATCTCTTCTTCGAACCATTCTTAATAACTACTTCTTTCTGACTGAGAGACACAAAGGACACATTCGTAACACTACAACAATAGCTTGCTTAGGCATAATCCTATATACACTCACAAATCTCAATAATACGCTGGTCTCCACTGTGTGGAACTGGTTTAGATTTAACTAGTCTTGCTGTGCACACTCACACGCCTATGAATTATGATGGCGGATACACACTTAAGAGCCAAAACATCGTGCCCACTGCTCAGTGCAACATTAAATGCCGCCTTGGTGATGCTGCGAGAGCACGACGTGGCAAGGAGCGTATGCAGGCTGACAATTATTGAACTATATGAAATAAAGTCGTCATAACTTCTCAACGTTTTGCGTTAGGACGTTCAAACTTCACGGTTGGCCGCAGGGCACGATGGGGATTAGTATGCGCTGTATGGTTTGGTTTAGGGACGAAGCCTACTTTCATTTGGATGGGTTCGTCAATAAACAAAACTGCCGCTTTCGGGGGACTGAGAATCCGCATTTCGCGGTTTAGAAGTCTCTTCACCCTCAACGGATGACTGTGTGGTGTGCAGTGTCCAGTCACGGAGTAATCGGTGCGATATTCCTTGATGGCACGGTGACTACTGAAAGGTGGTTACACTGAGTCACAGCGCCAGAGATTGCGCCAAAGATTATTATTCCGCCGCCTCCACTGGCGCTGTAATAGTTCAGAGGATGTCTAGAGCAGTCGTTGTTCTGTTGGCGAGAGAGTAAACGATCTGAATGTTGACTGAAATGTTGTACTGTTCGGTTGATGTAATGTATAGATGGAAGAAGATGCAATTGTCAGAATATATTTGAGAAAGGAGATGGGCTTTTGATTTATGATGCTGGTGCAATGGAATATTTTCGTCAATATATAATGAGGTAAAAAGGTATTACAGTTTTCCTTAATAACAATCCCTCTTGCTCACAGGTTCAGTGAACAAAGCATCTGGCTCGTGTTCATTTATTAGACTGGTAATTCTGGTTTCTATGTGCAATTATAGTATTTCTGGTTTTTTAATTAGTTCATTGTAAATGGTGTTTAAAATATTTTGTCGTATTGAGAAAGAACCGAGCCAGATACATGTATGTTGAGTCACACTGCCACACACAGAACAGTTACACTTGTGCTTTGTTGTTTCTTAGCTTTTATAGTTGCAGGGGACTTAATTAATCAATTGTGTTAATGGAAATTCCTTGTCATTCTTTATTTTTATTTTATGCAGTAAGATTGCGTGCTAATAATAGTCAGGGCCAACCGGTTACGAGACTTCGTAACCGGTCACACAGCTAGTAAAATTATTGCATTTATTCATTAACATTAGTCTTTTCTTTTTAATTAAGCCCCCTTGCACTACCAAACGGTACGTGAAGGTTTTGGATGATTTCATCCCCCTTATCCTAAGTGACCCCGATTTCGACAAGATGTGGTTCATACAAGACGGAGCTCGACTGCATCGAAGCAGGAGATTGTTTGATGTCCTGGAGGAGCACTTTTGGGACCGCATTATTGCTCTGAGGTACCGAGAGGCCACTGGCATGTCCCTCGATTGGCCGCCACATTGCCGGATCTGAACATATTTCGTGGGGCTGTATTAAAGACAAGTTGTAAGCTGTAACACCAAACCATTGCTGAACTGAAAACAGCCATTCAGCAGGTCATCGACAGCATCGATGTTCTGACGCTTCAGCGGGCCATGCAGAATTTCGCTATTCGTCTGCACCACGTCATCTCCAATGATGGTAGGCATACCGAACATCTCATAACCTAAATCTCAATATCTCTAGCGACGTTTACATGATGAATAAAGTGTGTGCACGCTGTAGTTTGCAACTCATTTACTTTTCTTTTCATATACACTCCTGGAAATTGAAATAAGAACACCGTGAATTCATTGTCCCAGGAAGGGGAAACTTTATTGACACATTCCTGGGGTCAGATACATCACATGATCACACCGACAGAACCACAGGCACATAGACACAGGCAACAGAGCATGCACAATGTCGGCACTAGTACAGTGTATATCCACCTTTCGCAGCAATGCAGGCTGCTATTCTCCCATGGAGACGATCGTAGAGATGCTGGATGTAGTCCTGTGGAACGGCTTGCCATGCCATTTCCACCTGGCGCCTCAGTTGGACCAGCGTTCGTGCTGGACGTGCAGACCGCGTGAGACGACGCTTCATCCAGTCCCAAACATGCTCAATGGGGGACAGATCCGGAGATCTTGCTGGCCAGGGTAGTTGACTTACACCTTCTAGAGCACGTTGGGTGGCACGGGATACATGCGGACGTGCATTGTCCTGTTGGAACAGCAAGTTCCCTTTCCGGTCTAGGAATGGTAGAACGATGGGTTTGATGACGGTTTGGATGTACCGTGCACTATTCAGTGTCCCCTCGACGATCACCAGTGGTGTACGGCCAGTGTAGGAGATCGCTCCCCACACCATGATGCCGGGTGTTGGCCCTGTGTGCCTCGGTCGTATGCAGTCCTGATTGTGGCGCTCACCTGCACGGCGCCAAACACGCATACGACCATCATTGGCACCAAGGCAGAAGCGACTCTCATCGCTGAAGACGACACGTCTCCATTCGTCCCTCCATTCACGCCTGTCGCGACACCACTGGAGGCGGGCTGCACGTTGTTGGGGCGTGAGCGGAAGACGGCCTAACGGTGTGCGGGACCGTAGCCCAGCTTCATGGAGACGGTTGCGAATGGTCCTCGCCGATACCCCAGGAGCAACAGTGTCCCTAATTTGCTGGGAAGTGGCGGTGCGGTCCCCTACGGCACTGCGTAGGATCCTACGGTCTTGGCGTGCATCCGTGCGTCGCTGCGGTCCGGTCCCAGGTCGACGGGCACGTGCACCTTCCGCCGACCACTGGCGACAACATCGATGTACTGTGGAGACCTCACGCCCCACGTGTTGAACAATTCGGCGGTACGTCCACCCGGCCTCCCGCATGCCCACTATACGCCCTCGCTGAAAGTCCGTCAACTGCACATACGGTTCACGTCCACGCTGTCGCGGCATGCTACCAGTGTTAAAGACTGCGATGGAGCTCCGTATGCCACGGCAAACTGGCTGACACTGACGGCGGCGGTGCACAAATGCTGCGCAGCTAGCGCCATTCGACGGCCAACACCGCGGTTCCTGGTGTGTCCGCTATGCCGTGCGTGTGATCATTGCTTGTACAGCCCTCTCGCAGTGTCCGGAGCAAGTATGGTGGGTCTGACACACCGGTGTCAATGTGTTCTTTTTTCCATTTCCAGGAGTGTAGTTCAATAATTGTCATCCAGTACGAGAAGAGCAGAGACGAATGGGGGTTAATTCTAGGGACGATATGGGAAGCAAATAGGCAAATCTACTGACATCAGCGACTTTATCAAAGAGCAGCGCAGCTCCGGGAACGAGCATTTCGGAAAGCGCGAAGCAGGTCGACTGAATGCTGTTATCATAAATGTCTAAGGAAAATGGTTGAAGGACGCTAAAATCACGAGAAGGCGTCCATTTCACATGAAAGAACGTGACATCAGAAGTTTGCCTGATCCTAAAAGCGTGATCGGCGGCAATCTGTGGTTTCTGGCGAAATAGTACATCGCTGGTGCAACACAAGTATTTCAGCGCACACTGCTGAAGATAGGGCTCCTTAGCAATTCATGTTCACCCAACAACATAGTCAGTTACGACTGTAGTGGACACGGCATTATCGAGACTCAACTGTAGATCAATGGAAATGTGCCGCGTGATCGGATGACTCACGTCTCCTGTTTCAACAGATCGACGAACATGTACGGGTATTCAGTCACCCAGGCGAACGGCTACTCCAAACATGTACTTCATCCTGAACGCAGGTCGTTGGGAACAGTATTATGCTGTGGAGGACATTCACCTGGTCTTGCACTGGTCCTGCGGTAGTAACTGACGGCACCATGATAGCTAAGGAACACGTGAACATTAGAGCGGAGCAGCTGCATCTCTTCGTGCTTGAAGTCCTCCCCTACGGCGATGGCACCGACCAACAGAATAACTGTCAGCGTCACAAGGCCAAAATAGTTCTATATGGTTTGGGGAGCCATACAGTGAACTCACGATGATGTCTTTGCTACCAACTTCGCCAAATTTGAACTTGTGATTCTTCAGTTTCACCCGGCGTATTTGTTGCTCGGACAGTCCACGGGTATACTGCCGATTCATAGTGTCCAACGGGCACAATATTTCGGCGATCAGACATGTCGCCACCGTCAGCAGCTCAGTTCGTCAGCGCACCTGACGATGGCGACATGTCTGATAGCCGAAATATTGTGCCCGTTGGACACTATGAATCGGCAGTATACCCGTGGATTGCTCGAGCAAATTTGAACTTATTTGGGACGCTATCGGATGCCAGCTCCGCGCCCGAAACCACCTGTCCGTAATTTACGGGCACTGCGCAGTCTGTGCGTCGGCTTCTGGTACCACATGCATTCAGAAACGTGCCGGCCGCGGTGGTCGAGCGGTTCTAGGCGCTTCAGTCCGGAATCGCACGACTGCTACGGCGGCAGGTTCGAATCCTGCCTCGGGCATGGATGTGTGTGATGTCCTTAGGTTAGTTAGATTTAAGTAGTTCTAAGTTCTAGGGGACTGATGACCTCCGATGTTAAGTCCCATAGTGCTCAGAGCCATTTGAACCACTTGAACCATTTGTAAATTATTTTGGAAACAGTGGAAGGCTACTGAGACACCGTCATTAAATGGGAACGACACCTAATGCGTCTTTTACAAAGTGCAAAGCATGTATTAAAGAGTGGATTCCAAATCGTCGCTGATGCAATTATTTAATTCTAAAGCTTGTTGATATCTGTTCGAAGCGACAGAGAAGATTTGTCGGAAGTATGTTTGTGCTCCAGTTACTGTGTAATAGAATTCATACCTGTAACTGCTTTGCTAGCTGTCTGTTTCTCTCAGAAACAGACTTTGGTTCAAATGTCTCTGAGCACTATGGGACTTAACTGCTGAGGTCATCAGTCCGTTAGAACTTAGAACTACTTAAACCTAACTAACCTAAGGACATCACACATATCCATGCCCGAGGCACGTTTCGAACCTGCGACCGTTGCTGTCGCACGGTTCCTGACTATAGCACCTAGAACCACTCGGCCACCCCGGCCGGCAAACAGACTTTGGATCAATAAATACTTTCTTCGAAGCAGTCTTTTTTTTTCGTTTAATCGTGTTCCACGTCGTCATTTGTGCCATTTAGAAACCGCCAGGAACAGTCACATGTGATCTTTAAAGCATCTTCACGAACGGCCCGTAGAGTCGTTGAGAGGACGAGTAGAGGAGTTAAACAGTTTGCAGAGAAAATAGTCGTAGGAACTATAGGCGGGATCGAAATGAAATCCCGGCAAACAGACGGGCGAGAAGAAACGGAGCAGCGCAGCGAGCAAGCCTAGGCGATGTTAGAAACTCTGACCGCTTGCTTACATCTTAAAATATTCACGGCACATCAGCGGCGTGTGCAAACAGCTTCGGGGAAATGAGATACAACTCGTTAGAGCGCAAAATGGAAAAGGTACGGCGCTACTAGTCGGGAACAACGCGGAATTTTAAATAATGTGCACCAAAGCAGGACAAACAATGGGGGGCGAGATTGAATAAGAGTGAAAACTGACGTAATAAAATTTACTTTTGGAGCTTCTCCCTTTTGTGCAATTATACGTTCGTTTAAAACAGCTTGGCGTAAAGGACCAACTTGTCTCATTTATGTGACTGTTCTGTTGCTTGAAAACACCCTGCAAACATTACGAACGCTCGCGTCGCCTAACCCCACACAAATACATGTACACACACATATGCACAGGTAACCTAACTAAATGAATTATCTGGGAATACATTAACGTAACTCTTTTAGTGTAGCTCCGAAAACGAATCCACGACGGATTTTGAAGTATACAAAAACAACAGCTGATTTTATCATTTTTGGACATAGTGTTCCGCTCGCTGCTGGTTGCTGCTGCTGAAAAAATAATTACGTGCATACGAAAGTGGGAAAGAATATTTCTCCACTTTTACCTCTGAATAGAAGATAAATATTGGTATGGTACAGTGTTGGTGATGATTTACTTGTGTTATCCAAGAATATTACAATATTGGTCTTAGGAAATAGGCTTACGCATGAATTTGATTGTAGTTGCTATGTCTCCTGAAGATATCAAGAACTGTGCAGTTTCCTATACGCATCTACAATTCCTCAGGACGGTAGTGACAAGTCTACCAGATTACGGCCAATTTGGGAACCACGGCATCGTAAGTATCACAAGGCTGTCGAACATGAAGCATTCCTCATTGCTGATGAGATGGTGATTTCATTTATCATCACTGAATCAGTACCTGCCACAGAAGCAGAAGCCGAAGTACAACATACAGATGCGTTCAGGTGTGTCTGGTTACGTGTACTACACTACTGGCCATTAAAATTGCTACACCACGATGATGACGTGCTACAGGCGCGAAATGTAACCGACAGGAAGAAGAGGCTGTGATGTGCAAATGATTAGCTTTTCACAGCACTCACACAAGGTTAGCGCCAGTGGCGACACCTACAACGTGCTGAAATCAGGAAAGTTTCCAACCGATTTCTCATACACAAACAGCAGTTGACCGGCGTTGCCTGGTGAAACGTTGTTGTGATGCATCGTGTAACGAGGCGAAATGCGTACCATCACGTTCCCGACTTTGATAAAGGTCGGATTGTAGCCTATCGCGATTGCGGTTTGCAGTATCGCGACATTGCTGCTCTCGTTGGTCGAGATACAATGACTGTTAGAAGAATATGGAATCGGTGGGTTCGGGAGGGTAATACGGAACACCGTGCTGGATCCCAACGGCCTCGTATCACTAGCAGTCGAGATGACAGGCATCTTATCCGCATGGCTGTAACGGATCGTGCAGCCACGTCTCGATCCCTGGGTCAACAGATGAGGACGTTTGCAAGACAACAACCATCTGCAAGAACAGTTCGACGACGTTTGCAACAGTATGGTCTATCAGCTCGGAGACCATGGCTGCGGTTACCCTTGATGCTGCATCACAAACAGGAGGGCCTGCGATGGTGTACTCGCTACGGTCGCAGGTTCGAATCCTGCCTCGGCCATGGATGTGTGTGATGTCCTTACGTTAGTTAGGTTTAAGTAGTTCTAAGTTCTGGGGAACTGATGACCTCAGATGTTAAGTCCCATAGTACTCAGAGCCATTTTTGATGGTGTACTCAACGACGAACCTGGGTGCACGAATGGCAAAACGTCATTTTTTCGGATGAATCCAGGTTCTGTTTACAGCATCATGATGGTCGCATCCGTGTTTGGCGACATCGCGGTGAACGCACATTGGAAGCGTGTATTCGTCATCGCCATACTGGCGTATCACCTGGCGTGATGGTGTGGGGTGCCAGTGGTTACACGTCTCGGTGACCTCTTGTTCGCATTGACGGCACTTCGAACAGTGGACGATACATTTCAGATGTGTTACGACCGGTGGCACTACCCTTCATTCGATCCCTGCGAAACCCTACATTTCAGCAGGATAGTGCACGACAGCATGTTGCAGGTCCTGTACAGGCCTTTCTGGATACAGAAAATGTTCGACTGCTGCCCTGGCCAGCACATTCTCCAGATCTCTCACCAACTGAAAACGTCTCGTCAATGGTGGCCGAGCAACTGGCTTGTGACAATACGCCAGCCACTACTCTTGATGAACTGTGGTATCGTGTTGAAGCTGCATGGGCAGCTGTACCTGTACACTGTTTGACTCAATGCCCAGGCGTATCAAGGCCGTTGTTACGGCCGGAGGTGGTTGTTCTTGGTATTGATTTCTCAGGATCTATGCACCTAAATTGCCAGAAAATGTAATCACATGTCAGTTCTAGTATAATATATTTGTCCAATGAATATCCGTTTATCATCTGCATTTCTTCTTGGTCTAGCAATTTTAATGGCCAGTGGTGTACTTTCAAGACGCCGGGGTAAGATGCAGTGTTGTGTCTGAATGTGGGGCTGCAGATGGTATCACGTTCCGTCTGTGTAACGTTCACTCGTAGGAAGAACCACAATTCCTACGCTGTCTCTTCAGCAACATTCCCCGGGTACTAAAACGGAAACAGCTAAACTTGTGGTACGTTGCTACCGTTCGCAATAATAGACTGCTGGGAGCGGTCAGGAAACTGAAGCGCTGAAGGAATTACAGAATAAGCGACGTGGCAGTGCATTAGTGGCAACATCAGACCATAGCATTACTGTGACAGAATGAATTGACAATTCACTTGTAATTATTGTGTCATCATAAACTGGAAGAGAACCTAGAGAGATTGCTAATCTGTTGGATCGAAAGAATGTTTATAGAGGTAAAAACACCCGATTCTATTGGAATTTATTCCAAGTATTTGAGAATGACCGGCCTGATACATATTCTCTTAGTGCGCCAAAAAATGCCACGACAAACAGCCGATGGTACATGATGATTTTCTACTACATGCTAAATGAAACTGGAGAAAACATCTGGATACTCTGGAAGATTAGTTGACAACAAGATATGGAGGTGCTGGCAGTCAGAAGTAGAGTGATCTATGGGCTAATACACGAGTGGAAAGCAGAGATTACGTGGAAGGTCGACCTTCAAGTGAAAGCACGTTGCTGTCGGGACGTTCAAGATAGGGAACCTGTAATGCCGTATCCAATAAATTGTGATTCGAAGATCAATGGCGTTTGACCTCCAAGTGAAGTGGCAATATTTTCTCGCTATTTTATTCGCGAATAAATATCTTTTCAACTAGTCCGCCTGCTTAGCTGGGTGATAACGTGCTTGCCTCTCATGCAAGCGGCCTCGGGTTCGATCCCCGGCCTGGTTGGAGATTTTCTCCGTTCGTGGACTGGGTGTTGTGTTGTCCTCATCATCATTTCATCCTCATCACCGGCGCGCAAGTCCCCCAGTGTGGCGCCGAATGAAATAAGACTTGCACTTGGAGGTCGAATTTCCGCGATCTGGTTCAAAAAATGGCTCTGAGCACTATGGGACTTACCTTCTAAGGTCATCAGTCCCCTAGAACTTAGAACTACTTAAACCTAACTAACCTAAGGACATCACACTCATCCATGCCCGAGTCAGGATTCGAACCTGCGTCCGTAGCGGCCGCGCGGTTCCGGACTGTAGTGCCTAGAACCGCTCACCCACCACGGCCGGCTACACGATCGGGGCTTCCCGGCCAACGATGGATGCTCATTACATTTCCATCTCTTCAACTTACACACATTGACTTTCCCCGTTACGACCTACTCCCACAGCTATTTTCTTCCCAAGAAATTTGTCTATAACCCTCTGAAGTCGTCTTGAGAATGTGCTATGAATGCTGCATCGTCAGCGAATAAAAGGTTAATTACATAAAAGTCCTCACGCCTAGCGCTTGGGGCTCAGTAACATAATGCTGTAAATTGTGCCGTCAGTTGTGGTATGAAGGTGGATGACCAGGTCTGTTCCGCCGAAAGCAACTTTGAAGAGCAACGAAAAGAATGTACCAACCAATGTAGCGGTCAGTAAGTAGCTTTGGTGAACTTCTCTTTGCCCAAGCAAAGGATCTCATGACCTTCCTGCAAATGTCACAGCACCCTCCATATCGTCGTGAATAGCCCTAATCCTCTTCAAGCGTTTTGGAGGATGGGATCTTCACTAGTAAAGTACACAGTCCCTTCCTGCTGTCAAGCGCATTTTTTTTCCATCGGTCTTCTTACTGGTTTGGTGCAGCCCGCCACGAATTCCTCTCCTGTGCCAACCTCTTCATCTCGGAGCAGCACTTGCAATTTAACGTCAGTTATTTGCTGGCTGTATGCCAATAACTTGTTACCCTCTACAGATCCCTCTATTACCATGGATGTTAATCCATCATGTCTTAATAGATGTCCTAGTAGCATACTGGCCCTTCTTCTTGTCAGTGTTTTCCACATAATCCATTCCCCTCCGATTCTGCGCACTACCTGTCATTCCTTTACCTTATACGTCCTCCTAATTTACGACATTCGTCTGCAGCACCACATCTCAAATGCTTAGATTATCTTATGTATTGTGTTCCCCGCAGTCCATGTTTAGCTACCATTCGATGCTGTGCTCCAAAACTATATCCTCAGAAATTTCTTTTTCAAACTGAGGCTCATGTTTGATACTACAAGACTACTCTTAGCCAGGAATACCCTTTTTGCCAGTGCCAGCCTGCTTTTTGAGTCCTTCATGCTCCACCAATACTGACGTTAACGTTCTCGCTGTTCTCGTTTCTACTATTTCTCATTATTTGAATCTTTCTTCGATTTACTTCCAATCCATAAACTCATTAGACTATTCTTTCCATTCAGCAGATCATGTAATTCTTCTTCACTTTCACTGAGGACAGAAATGTCATCAGCGAATCGTATAATTGTTATCCTTTCAACACGACTTTTAATTCAACTACTGAACCTTCCTTTTATTTTATCATCGCTTCTTCGGTGTATGGATTGAACAATAGGGGCGAAAGATTACAACTCTGTCTTTCACCCTTTTTTATCCGAGCACTTCGTTTTTGGTCTTCCTTTCTATTACTTCCTCTTAGCTATTGTAGATGTATATTACATGTCTCTCTATCTTACCCCTATTTCCCTCAGAATTTCGAACACCTTCACCGTTTGACACTGACGAACGCTTTTCCAATGTCTACAAATTCTATGAACGTGTCCTGAATTTTCTTTAGTCTTGCTTCCATTATCAACCGCAACGTCAGAATTGCCTCTCTGACGCCTTTTCCTTTCCTAAAGCCAAACTGGTCGTCATGTAACACATCCTCAATTTTCTTTTCCATTCTTCTGCAAATTAATCTTGTCAGCAACTTGGATTCATGAGCTGTTGAGGTGATTGTGTGATAATTCTCGAACTTGTCAGCTCTTGCAGTCTTCGGAATTGTGTGGGTTATATTTTTCCGAACGTCAGATGGTATATCGCCAGGCTCATACTTCCCACACGCCAATATGAATAATGGTTTTGTTGCCGCTTACTCTAATGATTTTAGAAATTCTAATGGAATGTTATCCATCCCTCCTGCCGTATTTAATTTTAAGTCGTCCATAGCTGTTTTATATTCTAATACTGTATCCCCTATTTCTTCTCTGTCGACTCCTGTTTCTTCCTCTATCACATTATCAGACAACTCTTCATACTCACAGAAGCCTTCAGTGTAGTCTTCGCACCTATCCGCTCTCTCCTCTGCTTTTAACAGCAGAATTCCCATTGCACTCTGTGTTACCATCCTTGCTTTGAATTTCGTTATACGTTGTTTTGTATTTTCTATATGCTGAGTCCGTCCTTCCGACAATTATTTGTTTTTCGATTTCTTCACTTTTTCAAGCAGCCATTTCGTCTTAGCTGTCGTGCACTTCCTATTTACTTCATTTCTCAGCGACTTCTATTTTTTATTCCTGCATTTCCCTGAATATTTTTGTACTTTCTTCTTTCATCTTTCAACTGAAGTATTTCTTCCGTTATCCATGGTTTCTTCGCACTTACTTTCTTTGTACCTACGTTTTTGGTTGGTTGGTTTGTGCGATTAAAGGGACCAGACTGCAACGGTCATCGGTCCCCCTACGTTTTTCTTTCCAACTTGTGTGACTACGCTTTTCAGAGATCTCCTTTCGTCTTCAGCTGTACTGCCTACTGGGCTATTCCTTATTGCAGTATCTACAGCCTTAGAGAAATTCAAGCGTGTCTCTTCTTTTCTTAGTACTTCCATTCCCCGCTTCCTTGCACTCCGATTCTTCCTGACTAGACTAATAAAATTCAGCCTACTCCTCATTACTAGTGCAGTGGCATGAGTCCATATCTGCTCCTGGGTACGCCTTGCAATCTGATTTCGAAATCTCCTTCTGGCTATGATGTAATCTAACATAAATCTTCCCATATCTCCTGGTATTTTCCAAGTCACCTCATCCTCCTGTGATTCTTGAACAGTATATTCGCTCTTACAAGATGAAATTTATTACAGAACTTAGTCTTTCTCCTCTCTCGTCCCAAGTACCAAGTCCATGTTCTCCCGCAATCTTTCCCCCACAACCACATTCCCGTCCCCAATGATTATTAGATCCCCTTTTACGTATTACATTACCAGATCAATAGCCTCATATACTTTCTCTGTCTCTTCATATTCAGTTTGCAACGTCGGCATATATAAGTGGACTATCGACGTCGGTGTTGGTTGCTGTCGATTCTGACAAGAGCAACCCTATCACGGAATTGTTCACAGTAACATACTCTCTGCCCTACCTTCCTATTCATAACAAATCCTACTCAGTTTATACCATTATCTGCTGCTGTTGATATTACCCTATACTCATCTCCCCAGGAATCATTATCTTATTTCCATTTCACTTCACTAACCACCACCATACCTGAATTGAGGATTTGCCTTTCCCTTTTCAGATTTTCTAGCTTCCCTACTGTGGGGCGGCTGGTGGAATTTATAGTGTTATTTAAATGTAGAATGTAATGTAGAAAAGATGCATTTCCTGGCCGATTAGCAACATATGTGGGGCGGCGGGTGGAATAATTGTTATTATAAAGGTTCCTACTATTTATGCTGTCTTTTGCCGTTCTCAACACTGGCTCTCTTACTACAATATTGACAACCAGAAAGTGATTAGCAAAACGTGAAGCCTGTAATTAGAATTCCTAGTGCCCACTTCATCTGAGAAATACACTTATAGCTACAGCTTATAGCTCTGAGGAATTAGGAGATTGTCTGGGATTCATAATCAAAAACGATTCTGTCTAAAATGTTCACTATATTCTGAAAGTCACAGACCAAAAAAAGAATCCACACAATCCAACAAACAGAGCACTTCAGAGTCTAATGCGCTGATGAAACTATATCTGTTCTAATTAAATTTTTAAATGAATGCTCGCCATAATTTGATGATATTGTTCATCAAACGCCACGCTAAATAATGGTAGAATGTTTGTCCCGCGGCGGCACGTGAAAACACGACATACGCAAACTGAAGATAGATCATTAAAGTCATCCCAGAATTAACACTTCACTCGAAAACGATTTCATGGTTACGCGTATCCCGAGTAACTTATTATGGCATCGGAGGCTGTTTATAGCAATGATACCGACGCGACGCGACTCCCGGCACAGATGGTGCGCTAATCAGCGTCTGGAGAGAACTGGGGCCTTACTTCCTCACGCAGCGTTCTTATATATAAAGTCGCGGTGCGGACGGCTAAGGGAACGCCTGATCAAATCGGCTCTCCCGACTAGCCACTGGGCTAGTAATGCACCACTTTAAGTTATCGAATAAATCATTGCTCCTTTGCTGATGGCGGATGCAGCTCTCAATTTAAATGTGCAATCAGCACACAGGTAAGTAATCATAATAAAAGTCTGACATGGCTAAGTCAAATATTTTGGGCGAGAGAATTAATTTAATTACACTACACGCAGTAGACGAGCTCTCAACTTGCTCTTTGGAGATACGCTATCGCTATAGTTTTATAGTTATTCAATTGAAACTTCTCACATCTTTATGATTATAGCGTATCTCCCTTCTACTTAAATTTAAACATCCTAGCCTTGTTTATTCGCCTACTTAATCTATCTTGCTTCCTCAATTTTTAAGACAAAAACCAGAAAATCATGAATTTCAACTAAAATTTTAATTTGTGAGATCCAGAATACTGTTTCTACTAAATTATTATGAAAAAGGAATCTAAATATAAATTTTTAAGTTTCTAGCTCTTTTCTGTTGCGCCAATGATTTTTACCGAAAAACGTCCAAATTTCGAAAATGGTTAAAGTTATTGAACTGACATTCAACACATATTGATTTAGTATTACTCCTGACATGCTAGAAACGTTTCAGGTTATTTACTTGATTTTTAAAGTATTGCGTAACATTTATGACGTCAGAGCTAGTTACAGCGGACTAGGCTGGCACACAGTGGAAAGACTGCTGTGAATTTACTACGGCGTGAGTAGGCTGCTTCCCTACATCACCCTCTACTTATTTTTTTTAATATAAATGGAGAAAAGAGAAGAAAAAAATTAATTAAAAAAAGGGAAGCAAGAGTACAGCTTAACTCCCTATGAAAATTAAAATTGATATGTAAACATATAGAAATATTAAAAGAAAACTGATTACCTACTTCAATTATTTAAATTGCTGGCATGTTCACTGCCTCTTAAGCAACATTATCACTCAAAATTTAAGCAAAATCAATTAAACACTTTGGCATAGATATTGCCTTAGACAGACAAACACATAAAATATGTAAAATTATGAAAATCTTAAATCCATTAAATAAATTTTTACATACACAAATTCAAAGAAAATAACACAGTTATTCATGATACATAAACAGATAATTATATCTTAGCAGTCTTTTCTAAACCTGAAAGAAAATTTCACAAATCATGACAATTTCATTTTTACACACGTGGTTGTAGCCGCTTTGGCTTGCGTTCTACACTTCCATTCACAAGGGTAGAGGAGGGGAAGTTGCTATGGTGTGCGTCCTTCACGTTCACTCTAAATTACATGGGGAAAGGGGAGGGGTCACTGTGAGTTGTGTCCAAGTCACTCCACGTTTTCACGCAGCTACCAGGCTGCCATTATCTGGTTTGTCCTGTAGGAAAAACAAAAAGAGTGCCTCAGACTCTGTTCACTTAATATCTAAGGGTGGGTCACAATGAAATGGGGATATATACATTTTATCTTTCAATATATTACTGGAACAAAGTTAACAGAACTTTTTCAATTTTACCCTCACGGTTACTTAATTGTCATAAAATCGGTAAACAAATGGCTCAAAACGCCGTTAGTCACGTACTAGAGAAAATTTATGCTCAAGGCATACAATCATAAAACCTATTTAATCTCAATTTATTATTTCTGGGCCGGAACACTGAACCAATGCTCGGTAAATTCCTGATACATTTGTATTTTGTTTACTTAGCTGACTCATCTTTGATTACCTTATTCTTAGAGATAGTTTGAGTATATTTGATTAGTAGTTGTCTTCTCAGCTTCTTTGTACATGTGAGTAACTTGTGGTAATAGTACAGTTCTGAGTGTTCAAAACACACTACGTTTAATTGACTAATAAATCCACTTATTGGTCCTCTGCAATTATGTACTTACTTCATCGAAGTGTATTTATACTGAGCTATAAATAATGTTTCACGTCTGCCATTATGTTACTCAATTATGTTGCTAGTGTATGTACTTATTTAACACTCACTCTATTAAAATTTAAAGCATAGGATAGCACATTTATTTCATATCTATAGTGTATTGCAGCTGATCAGTTTGCTAACGTTGCAATCCATTTCCACTCGATCGAACGCTGAAACCACAGGTAGTCTCTCTTGACCTACCACTAAAATGCATTCAGTAATTATGGACGAGCGTAATGCTAAATTCCTTAAACCTATAGGACACCATGAGCTGCTCTGTCTCATCTAACATAAGGGTACCTATGGTCGCATTCACGCCTCCAACTCATAATCTCAATACGTGTAGGTGTGTCCTTTCACACACTAGACCAAATAACGGCCAGCTCCAACCTTATAAATACTTCAGGGACGTGTCCTTCACGTCTCAACCACAAAAACTGTTCAATTCTATTACACTGCCATTCCTTGCTACAAAGGTGACTTCATTCTTACAACTTATCTGCATATTTTTCATAACACTAAGCAATCTCTTTTACTATTAATTGTTGTTGTTGTTGTGGTCTTCAGTCCTGAGACTGGTTTGATGCAGCTCTCCATGCTACTCTATCCTGTGCAAGCTTCTTCATCTCCCAGTACCTACTGCAACCTACATCCTTCTGAATCTGCTTAGTGTATTCATCTCTTGGTCTCCCTCTACGATTTTTACCCTCCACGCTGCCCTCCAATGCTAAATTTGTGATCCCTTGATGCCTCAAAACATGTCCTACCAACCGATCCCTTCTTCTAGTCAAGTTGTGCCACAAACTTCTCTTCTCCCCAATCCTATTCAATACCTCCTCATTAGTTACGTGATCTACCCACCTTATCTTCAGCATTCTTCTGTAGCACCACATTTCGAAAGCTTCTATTCTCTTCTTGTCCACACTAGTTATCGTCCATGTTTCACTTCCATACATGGCTACACTCCATACAAATACTTTCAGAAACGACTTCCTGACACTTAAATCTATACTCGATGTTAACAAATTTCTCTTCTTCAGAAACGATTTCCTTGCCATTGCCAGTCTACATTTTATATCCTCTCTACTTCGACCATCATCAGTTATTTTACTCCCTAAATAGCAAAACTCCTTTACTACTTTAAGTGTCTCATTTCCTAATCTAATCCCCTCAGCATCACCCGATTTAATTCGACTACATTCCATTATCCTCGTTTTGCTTTTGTTGATGTTCATCTTATATCCTCCTTTCAAGACACTGTCCATTCCGTTCAACTGCTCTTCCAAGTCCTTTGCTGTCTCTGACAGAATTACAATGTCATCGGCGAACCTCAAAGTTTTTACTTCTTCTCCATGAATTTTAATGCTTACTCCGAATTTTTCTTTTGTTTCCTTTACTGCTTGCTCAATATACAGATTGAATAACATCAGGGAGAGGCTACAACCCTGTCTCACTCCTTTCCCAACCACTGCATTTCATGCCCCTCGACTCTTACAACTGCCATCTGGTTTCTGTACAAATTGTAAATAGCATTTCGCTCCCTGTATTTTACCCCTGCCACCTTCAGAATTTGAAATAGAGTATTCCAGTTAACATTGTCAAAAGCTTTCTCTAAGTCTACAAATACTAGAAATGTAGGTTTGCCTTTTCTTAATCTTTCTTCTAAGATAAGTCGTAAGGTTAGTATTGCCTCACGTGTCCCAACATTTCTACGGAATCCAAACTGATCTTCCCCGAGGTCTGCTTCTACCAGTTTTTCCATTCGTCTGTAAAGAATTCGCGTTAGTATTTTGCAGCTGTGACTTATTAAACTGATAGTTCGGTAATTTTCACATCTGTCAACACCTGCTTTCTTTGGGATTGGAATTATTATATTCTTCTTAAAGTCTGAGGGTATCTCGCCTGTCTCATACGTCTTGCTCACCAGATGGTAGAGTTTTGTCATGACTGGCTCACCCAAGGCCATCAGTAGTTCTAATGGAATGTTGTCTACTCCCGGGGCCTTGTTTCGACTCAGGTCTTTTAGTGCTCTGTCAAACTCTTCACGCAGTATCTTATCTCCCATTTCGTCTTCATCTACATCCTCTTCCATTTCCATAATATTGTCCTCAAGTACTTCGCCCTTGTATAAACCCTCTATATACTCCTTCCACCTTTCTGCCTTTCCTTCTTTGCTTAGTACTGGGTTTCCATCTGAGCTCTTGATATTCATACAAGTGGTTCTCTTCTCTCCAAAGGTCTCTTTAATTTTCCTATAGGCAGTATCTATCTTACCCCTAGTGAGACAAGCCTCTACATCCTTACATTTGTCCTCTAGCCATGCCTGCTTAGCCATTTTGCACTTCCTGTCGATTTCATTTTTGAGACGTTTGTATTCCTTTTTGCCTGCTTCATTTCCTGCATTTTTATATTTTCTCCCTTCATCAATTAAATTCAATATTTCTTCTGTTACCCAAGGATTTCTACTAGCCCTCGTCTTTTTACCTACTTGATCCTCTGCTGCCTTCACTACTTCATCCCTCAGAGCTACCCATTCTTCTTCTACTGTATTTCTTTCCCCCATTCCTGTCAATTGTTCCCTTATTCTCTCCCTGAAACTCTCTACAACCTCTCGTTCTTTCAGTTTATCCAGGTTCCATATCCTTACATTCCCACCTTTTTGCAGTTTCTTCAGTTTCAATCTGCAGATCATAACCAATAGATTGTGGTCAGAATCCACATCTGCCCCTGGAAATGTCTTACAATTTAAAACCTGGTTCCTAAATCTCTGTCTTACCATTATATAATCTATCTGATACCGTTTATTATCTCCAGGATTCTTACAGGTATACAACCTTCTTTTATGATTCTTGAACCAAGTGTTAGCTATGATTAGGTTATGCTCCGTGCAAAATTCTGCAAGGCGGCTTCCTCTTTCATTTCTTCCCCCCAATCCATATTCACCTACCATGTTTCCTTGTATCCCTTTTCCTACTGACGAATTCCAGTCACCCATGACTATTAAATTTTCGTCTCCCTTCACTACCTGAATAATTTCTTTTATCTCGTCATACATTTCATCAATTTATTCATCATCTGCAGAGCTAGTTGGCATATAAACTTTGTAGTAGCTAACCCGCACTCCTATTTTTTTATTCATTATTAAACCTACTCCTGCATTACCCCTATTTGATTTTGTATTTATAACCCTGTAATCACCTGACCAAAAGTCTTGTTCCTCCTGCCACCGAACGTCACTAATTCCCACTATATCTAACTTTAACCTATCCATTTCCCTTTTTAAATTTTCTAACCTATCTGCCCGATTAAGGGATCTGACATTCCACGCTCCGATCCGTAGAACGCCAATTTTCTTTCTCCTGATAACGACGTCCTCTTGAGTAGTCCCCGCCCAGAGATCCGAATGGGGGACTATTTTACCTCCGGAATATTTTACCCAAGAGAACGCCATCATCATTTAATCATACAGTAAAGCTGCATGTACTCGGGAAAAATTACGGCTGTAGTTTCCCCTTGCTTTCAGCCGTTCGCAGTACCAGCACAGCAAGGCCGTTTTGGTTAATGTTACAAGGCCATATCAGTCAATCATCCAGACTGTTGCCCCTGCAACTACTGTAAAGGCTGCTGCCCCTCTTCAGGAACCACATGTTTGTCTGGCCTCTCAACAGATACCCCTCTGTTGTGGTTGCACCTACGGTACGGTCATCTGTATCGCTGAGGCACGCAAGCCTCCCCACCAACGGCAAGGTCCATGGTTCATGCGGGCTACTATTAATTAGTTAGCTCTAATGCATACACTAGGTTTCACTACCACTTCAGATCCTGCTTGTACACGAATTTGTATATCTTTTTAAATTACTGTTGGTGGAACATTTCCAATAAAACAACAACTTTGTACTTATATTATTACCAGGGTTCTATACATACTTGTTACTCAAATACATTGTATCTTAATTGCATCCTACTTCTCTGTTGTTTATGTCACTGTTAGGTTTGTCACATTAGGTTTTTTTTCACTAATCGGTGGATAGAGTGGTTACAGCACTCATGGCTTGATAGCCATGACGGAAAATTTTTGTAATGCAAAGAAGGATTCGAAACTTTGGTGGATAGGAAAGATGAAGATTGAGTGAGATCTGAAATGTGAAAGAAGATCTCACACATCTGGGACTGCACAGCTGCCACACTGTGTAGAGGTTACAGAACAACCTCCTCCCTACAAAATTCATTAGTTTATTATTGGCTTGATAACCATAACGGAAAATTTAATATGTTGGTAATAAGAGGTCGAAATTTTAGGTGGATAGGAAAGTTGAAGAATGAGTGAGGCCTGAAAAGGAAAGAAGATCTCACACAGCTGGGACTGCACAGCTGCCACACTGTGTAGAGGTTACAGAACAACATCCTCCCTACAGAATTCATTGGTTTCTGAAAATTTTCATATTGGAAAGAAGGGGTCAACATTTTTGTAGACAGGAAAGATGAAGAATGAGTGAGACCTGAAATGGAAAGAAGATCTCACACAGCTGGGACTGCACAGCTGCCACACTGTGTAGAGGTTACAGAACAACCTCCTCCCTACAGAATTCATTAGCTTAATGCTGTCTTGATAGTCATACCGGAAGATTTTAGTATTTGAGAGTAAGAGCCGAAATTTTGGTGGATAGGAAAGATGAAGAATGAGTGAGACCTGAAAAGGAAAGAAGATCTCACATAGCTGGGACTGCACAGCTGCCACACTGTGTAGAGGTTACAGAACAACCTCCTCCCTACAGAATTCATTAGTTTAATGCTGGCTTGATAGTCATACCGGAAGATTTTAGTATTTGAGAGTTAGAGCCGAAATTTTGGTGGATAGGAAAGATGAAGAATGAGTGTGACCTGAAATGGAAAGAAGATCGCACACAGCTGGACTGCACAGCTGCCACACTGTGTCGAGGCTACAGAACAACCTCCTCCCTACAGAATTCATTCACTACCTATGAACTTCTTTTGGTCGATCACGTTCCTGAGACCTAATAGCTTTGTACTTTTAGGGTACTCTAGACTATATGCATTGGCATGTGGTTTTCCTATGATCCTAAAAGGTCCTTGGTATACGAACATGAATTTCTTTGTTTCTGCATTTATTTTCTTTGATTTTTCCTTGGTTTTGACAAGGACTAACTGACCTATTTCAAAACTGGTGGGTACAGCTTTTGCGTCATGACGCTTCTTTCTTTCCAATGCTCTTTTTCTTATATTTGCCCTAGCCTTTAACTTCTTCTCGTCTGTGGATATTTGCGTTAGAATAGGGAATTCTACCATATCTGCAATCACATTGTGCGGTTCTCGGCCAAACATCAATTCGCAAGGCGCAAAACCAGTTGCATCATGCCTTAAGTTGTTAATTACATTCTCAAAATACTTCATATGCTCTGCCCAACTTGAGTGTTTCCGAGCACAATAAGTCCTGCAAAGCCTATTCAATTCTCTCATAATACGTTCACTCATATTTCCTTGGGGGAAATACGCTGATAATTTCAGATGTTTCACTCCGGCCTTGTCCAGACATTCTTTAAATCTATCAGAAGTAAATTGAGGCCCATTGTCTGACAGCAAATTCTTCGGAACGCCAACGTTCACGAAGAAATCTTTTTCCAACTTTTCTACCAACGTTTTTGCATTTGCTCTTTTAATTGGGTATAGCTTAACATATTTACTAAATCCATCCACAACAAAAACATGGGTGCACCCACCTCTCGAAGCAGGAAGAGGGCCAAACAAATCACAAGCCAGTAATTCTAGCGTTTCAGTTGGCTCTACTGAATGTATATCCCCTTGTATTCTGGTGTTAGTAGCACGGACTTTCTGGCACACTACACAAGATGCTAGATGCTTGGCAACACGGCGGTACACGTTGTCAAACACAACTTTCTCTTTTAATTTTGCAATGCACTTCTTTGCACCATAGTGCCCATACCTCAGGTGTACATAGTCGATTAGTAAGTCTACATGTTGTGAGGGAAACCACAGCTTCCACTCAGAAACACCTACCTTTTTCCTCCTAAACAGAATACCTTTATGCAGACAGTAGTATTGCGAAACCTTATGATAGTTCGCATCTCCAAAATAGCTCTTTACTAATTTCAGCTGGTCATCTGCATTCTGCTCACGTCTCAAGTTCGTAATCACCCTCTTTAATGCACTTTCTTCCTTCGTGCAACGCAAACATTCGTACTTCACCTAGGTCTGTTGCTGTAATTCCCGCGTCATCACAGAGCTCCGCACTTCTAGATAACCCATCAGCTACCAGATTGTCTTTCCCTTGAATATATCTAACCTCAAGGTCAAATTGCTGGAGATACAATGACCATATTACCAAACGAGCATTCCTCAACTTACAGGTCTTTAAAAAGGTCAACGCCTTATGGTCACTGTAAACAATTATCTTGTGACCCAATAGATACTGCTCAAACTTCTGTACCCCAAATACAATTGCCAATGCTTCCAGTTCTGAGATGCCATAATTTCTCTCTGCTGCCTGTAAAGATCGACTTGCGAAAGCTTTAGTCTTGTGCACTTCTTGTTCGTTCTCTATTTCTACTTGGAATACCTCCACAGCTATACCATAGCCACTAGCATCAACAGACATACAGAATGGTTTTTCAAAATCAGGATGATGTAAAATAGGACTATTAATTAAAGATTGTTTAAGCACCTCGAACGCCTGTTGACATTCTGCTGTCCAAACCCAAGGGGTATTCTTTTTCAGCAGGAGGTGAAGACAGGGCGCATTAAAAGCCTGATCACTAACAAAACGCCTATAGAAGCCGAAAAGACCGAACATCGATCTCAACTGCTTCTTGTTTCTGGGAGCCTCAAAGTTTTTTAATGACTGCTAGCTTGCCTGGATCAGGCAGAATACCTTTTTCACTTATCATATATCCCAAGAAACCTATTTCCTCTTTAACGCACTCTGTCTTTTCAATCTTTAGTTTCATGCCACCTCCCTCAAAAGCCTCTAACACTTCCTCTAATAAACCTATGTGTTCTTCCCAGGTAGGAGTTGCTATTAACAGATCATCTACGTAGACTGTTATTTTATTAATTAAGGCTGGTCCTAAAACATGGCACATCACACGTACGAAGGCACAAACAGAGATATTAAGTCCGAAAGGTGCCACACAATATTGCTAACAAACTCCTTCGTACAAGAAAGCTGTGTACTTCCTTGAACTTTCCGCCAGTGGCAAATTCCAATATCCACACGTGATGTCCATAGAAGTTAAGAATTTTACTCCCCAGAACTTTTGCAATAACTCATCCATGTTCTGCGGTCTATCACTTTCCCTAACCACTATTTCATTCAAGCAACGAGCGTCCAAGGCCAATCTAACACTCCCGTCTCTTTTTGGTACAACAACAAGAGGATTATTGTACTCACTGACCGCTTTTTCAATCACACCCCACTCTAGCATTCTCTGTATCTCCTTTCGAACCGCCTCCTTCCTAGCTACATGTATTTGGTATGGCTTCCTGAAAAACACTTGGCCAGGTTTCACCTTTAATTGACATTCATAACCTTTGACCACGCCAGGTCGATTTGAAAATACCTTATGATGCCTTTTTAAACCTGTCTCAGTTATTCCTTCTGATTAGCTGAAATTTTATCGATTTCCTGCAATTTAGCTTCTATTTTGTCCAAAATAATTGCTTCTTCTTCTTCTGTGTTTAGCTTACTTTTACTAAGATTAACACCTTCGTCCCAATATCTCCTATTTTTCAGAACTCGTGTAGGCAGCTCCCAAGTTTCATCATTAGTTACTACATGTTTATCACTAAAAGGTACTGTACTTACTGCGGTTATTGGCAAGACCAATTTTAACTGGCTTCTTTCAAAGTCAACAACACTCTGATATTTCGACAAGAAATCTATGCCAATTAAAATCTCGATACTGAGATTATTTACAATTAAGCATGGATGATCAATTAAATTCCCATTAATGTTAAATGGCAGCAAAGCTTCTTGTTTTACCGTTTTTGACACCTTGCCAGTAGCACCAATTATTCTTAGTCCTGATACCCTCATTACTGTAAGCTTGACTTTACCAGGTAATGCATCAAAGAAGGACTGAGATATCGCACTCACCTCACTTCCACTGTCTAAGAGACAACGTACATTGATACCCAACATATTCACTATTATTATAGGGTGGCTTATTCTAGGTTATACGGGTAGTTCCTCAAACTCATCCAATTGTTCCTTTTTGATTTGTCTCCAACTAAAGTGATTGACATCTGTCTCCATTACATTTAGGTCAAAGTGTGTAGGGGTTTCCTGAATTACATTTTCAGCTGCCTTTTCCAGTCGCTCTATTAATTTCAAATCGAAACACCGCACGACTTCATTACACTTAGTTTGCTGAACATGACCCAAATTACTGTAGTTTGAGCGATTCTGCGCCTCCAGACCGGGCATAACACTATTTACAGCTAAACCACTTTCACTATTATCGTCGGGTTCCTTCTCAAGTGACAACTGGTCACAGCTACTGGATTCATCGATCCCCAACAGGCTATCCTCTACATTCTAACTTACCTCCTTTCCTAAATCTATTAGTACAGTATCAACATCCTCCACAGGCACTTTAGATAAGAGCACATCATCCTCATCGTAAATATAAGCATGAATTTCTTCTGCTTCTTTACCTGACACTTCAGTATTTTGTAGCTCCTCCCTATCGTTACACTGCTGCGCCTTCTCTTTCTCTTCCCACTTAGAAAGCGTCCCTAACACGATATCTATCAAATACTGTGAGTGATCTAATATTTCTGCTGTATCCTTAGATGCTACCGACTCTTCATCCACATGTTCAGTTTAAGTATTCTGATCTATCTTACCAATTACTGTAATTACTAGCTTAGGAAACGTAACCGCCTGGTGAGCACCAGTGTCCTCATAGACGGGAACTAGTTTCCCTGCCTCGGCCTACTACTGTTTCCTTTATTTCCATTATAGTTGACTGGCACAGCATTGCTTTCCGCACTGTTGTTTACCTGTATAATTTTGTTCGGAACAAAATTACTATCATTTGGATGCCATTGTTGGTTCTGATAATTATTTCTCCAATTCCTGCCTCTCTTAGGATGGCGAACACCTACTGTTCTGATGTTTACATTGCCATTCTGCTCGTTCTTAAAATTACTACTAGTGTTATTAGCATTTCTGTTATTACATGCTTGCTCCTCATTGGCAGCCACACGCTCTACACGTTCCAAATATTCAATGAAACGATCCAGATTGTCTCTAGGGGCAGATATAATTCTAGTTTGCCAATGCCATGGCAATTTGGCTTCAAGACCTAGTATTATCATTTCAGGTTTTAGCTTTTCGGCCAAATGTGACAAACGTGAGATCCATGACCTAGCAAATTCTTTAATAGATTCCTTGCCTGTATTGAAGCGTTTTCCACTCCAAAATTCTCTCAACACTTCATTTTGCTTATTGCTAGACCAATACTTATTAATGAATGCTGTTTTAAATTCCGCTGATGTTTTACACTTCAACATAACATCAGCTGACCAACGCATGGCGTCACCTGCTAAATGACTTCTAATAAATGAGATTTTCTCTCGTTCCGACCAAGTTGGTGGAATCACATCTTCAAAATCGTTCCAGAAATCTAGCGGGTGGATATTTTTATCTGGATCGAACCGCAAGAACTGCCGACACCCGATAAAAGCGGCGTTTGCAGCTACAATCTGTTGCATACTACCATTACCAGAAGTTACTGAAGCTACTTTACTCTCAATGTTAGCAATGTTAGTACTAATATTTTCTACTCTCATTTCAACATTATCTACTCTTTGCACAATATAAGTAGTATCAGTTTTGATTGCGTCTACTTCTGCTTGACACATGTTTACTTTTATATTAACATCTTTAAACCTATCTGAGCACAGTTCAGATTCCGCCTCGATCTTTTCTGTTAACTTGTGCTCCAGCTTCGCATCTTCCATTTGGAAGTCTTTGCGAACCTCAGAAACTTCGGATTTTACTTTTTTATACATCTCAGATAACTGTTGAGCAACCTTTTTCTTAATGTCCTCATGGTTGTAATCAATTTTATAATTTGAACTGTCCAGATCTTCTTTCAACTTATTGCAGCCAGTCTTGAAGGTATTGTCCATTACCTCCAATCGTTTATTAAAATTGGTTTGGCTGGCCACAATCCTGTTATTTACCTCAATTATATCAGATTTTAACTCAGCTGTCATTCTATCATTACTGGCTGACATTTTTGCATTACTGCTTTTCACCTCGGTTATTTCAGACTTTAATTCAGCTGTCATTCTAGCATTACTAGCTGATAATTTTGCATTACTGGCAGCTATTGCTTGTAATATAACATTTAAATCAATAGCCCCAGTATCTTTGGGTTGCTCACTAGCTGACTTTTTACCACACTCAGGTGACGAAAAACTAACACCAGAATCATCAAAACTAAATGAAACTTCTGATTGATCAGTCATATCTAACTTCTCCTGTTTAAACTCTACCACCTCTGATGGCTGTTTCGTTTTTAACTCATCAGATAAACTATCATCCAATAAATCAACAGTTTCTCATTTCTGCTTTACTACAGGGATCTCTATTATTGAATCATTGCCCCTTCTCACGCTACTGTCAGGAGACAATACTTCATATTTCACTTTAACATTACTATCTTCATGCATATTTATACTTGAACCGTTGTCTGGATTTACAGTTCCCTCAACAGACATAGGTTCTGATGTAAGTTTAACCTCAGTTTCTTCTGGCGGTTCCATCGCCGACAGTCTTTTAGTGCAGGTTAGTAAAATTTTTAACAGCTTTTCACTTAACTTAGTTCCTTCTGCATGACGTATGGGGTTGCCGGCGCGGCGTACCAGGATTACTGATGCGACGCGGCGCGTTGAACTGCAGACGGCACTTCCACGGCTGCTGTGTGTTTGCGTGGCCCGCAACTGCAGGCGCGGCTCCGGTTGCTCCAGCGGACAACTGCGGTGAGGTGAAACTGGCTTCTCGCGATGCCGGCAGCGCCGCTAGACTCAGTGCCAGCTCCATCAATCCAGATGCGTTGTTAATCCAATTGCGTCGTCCACATGCACACGTAACACTATCACTGTTCTATTACTCAGTTGCGTGTCCCATTTCACTCCCGAATTCGAATATTTAAAAATCACTTTCACTTTTACTCGGTTTCTTTCCCAGCCGATGCACCATTCGTGGGGCGGCTGGTGGAATTTATGTTGTTTGTTTAAATGTAGAATGTAATGTAGAAAAGATGCATTTCCTGGCAGATTAGCAACATATGTGGGGCGGCGGGTGGAATAATTGTTATTATAAATGTTCCTACTATTTATGCTGTCTTTTGCCGTTCTCAGACACTGGCTCTCTAACTACAATATTGGCAACCAGAAAGTGATTAGCAATTCCTAGTGACCACTTCATCTGAGAAATACACTTATAGCTACAGCTAATAGCTCTGAGGAATTAGGAGATTGTCTGGGATTCATAATCAAAAACGATTCTGTCTAAAATGTTCACTATATTCTGAAAGTCACAGACCAAAAAAAGAATCCACACAATCCAACAAACAGAGCACTTCAGAGTCTAATGCGCTGATGAAACTATAACTGTTCTAATTAAATTTTTAAATGAATGCTCGCCATAATTTGATGATATTGTTCATCAAACGCCACGCTAAATAATGGTAGAATGTTTGTCCCACGGCGGCACATGAAAATACGACATACGCAAACTGAAGATAGATCATTAAAGTCATCCCAGAATTAACACTTCACTCGAAAACAATTTCATGGTTACGCGTATCCCGAGTAACTTATTATGGCATCGGAGGCTGTTTATAGCAATGATACCGACGCGACGCGACTCCCGGCACAGATGGTGCGCTAATCAGCGTCTGGAGAGAACTGGGGCCTTACTTCCTCACGCAGCGTTCTTATATATAAAGTCGCGGTGCGGACGGCTAAGGGAACGCCTGATCAAATCGGCTCTCCCGACTAGCCACTGGGCTAGTAATGCACCACTTTAAGTTATCGAATAAATCATTGCTTCCTTTGCTGATGGCCGATGCAGCTCTCAATTTAAATGTGCAATCAGCACACAGGTAAGTAATCATAATAAAAGTCTGACGTGGCTAAGTCAAATATTTTGGGCGAGAGAATTAATTTAATTACACTACACGCAGTAGATGAGCTCTCAACTTGCCCTTTGGAGATACGCTATCGCTATAGTTTTATAGTTATTCAATTGAAACTTCTCACATCTTTATGATTATAGCGGATCTCCCTTCTACTTAAATTTAAACATCCTAGCCTTGTTTATTCGCCTACTTAATCTATCTTGCTTCCTTAATTTTTAAGACAAAAACCAGAAAATCATGAATTTCCACTAAAATTTTAATTTGTGAGATCCAGAATACTGTTTCTACTAAATTATTATGAAAAAGGAATCTAAATATAAATTTTTAAGTTTCTAGCTCTTTTCTGTTGCGCCAATGATTTTTGCAGAAAAACGTCCAAATTTCGAAAATGGTTAAAGCTATTGAACTGACATTCAACACATATTGATTTAGTATTACTCCTGACATGCTAGAAACGTTTCAGGTTATTTACATGATTTTTAAAGTATTGCCCAACATTTATGACGTCAGAGCTAGTTACAGCGGACTAGGCTGGCACACAGTGGAAAGACTGATGAGAATTTTATAAGGCATGAGTAGGCTGCTTCCCTACACTACCACTTTCGAGCTTCTGACATTCACGACACGACTCGTAGAGAGTTATCCTTTTGTTAGTTATTCAATTTTTTTCTCATGGTCACTTCCCTTTGGCAATCTGCTCCCGGAGATCTGAATGGGAAACTATTGCGGAATCTTACACAAATGAAGAATCATCATGACACTTTTTCAGTTACAGGCCACATGTACTTCGTATACACATTATGTGTCTTTAATACAGTGGTCTCCATTGCCTTGTGCATCCTCATGCAGTCGACCATCGCTGATTCTTCCATCCTTAGGGGCAGTTTCCCACACTTATGCAAGAGAGTACCCTGAACCTCTGCCCCTCCCTCGCCCTTTTTGACAAGGACGTTGGCAGAATGAGGGTGACTTATTATGCCGCAAGTCTTCGGCCGCCAATGCTGATTATTGTTAAAAAAAATTTCCTATGATGTTGATACGGATGGATGCCATACGACACCTGTTATAGTTGATAGTTGAGTATAGCACTCATTTCTTTATCACAGAGGGCAGCCAACCCTCTGACCGAACATGTCCCTAGACAACAGGTGTCACTCACTACTCATACCTTATTTAGGTCGATAAAAGCAATGAAGAATGGGGCCTTCTGCTCGCGACATTTTTGCTAAATTTACCGGAGTGTGAAGATCGTATCAGTAGAAGATCGCTAACCTCGAAACCCGCATTGAGACTCACACTCAGCATGCTTCCCCAGTTAGCGCAGCACTACACCGGCAAATGCTTTTTCGACGAAACTCAGCATTGAAATTCCGCGGTAGCAGCTGCAATCACCACGACTCTTTACTTATGTATGGAGCGACTCTGTTGGAATCGCACACATCCTGCGGCACCGTACCCTCAGGCCAACATATCAATAAAAGTTTGTGGAGCAGTGGGAGGAACGGGGTCAGTTTGATTTGTTCTGTGAGAACGTTGTCCTTACCAGGGAACTTCCCACAGTTAATTAAGCCTTACAACAGCTCACTGAAGTTTCTGCTTAAGGCACGACATCAAGTTCGTGGCAAGTTGGCAGTTGTGAAATTTCTTCTATTCTTTTTGTACTGAAGTTGAGCGGATGTGAACAGAGGTTGGAATAGTATTCCACTCGTTGTTGCAGTTGTTGATTACAATTTGTAGTAGATCTCCTTAAGTAGTAGATCTCCATAAGTAGTAGATCTCATTTATACCCGAATATCTAAGCCGATGTTTCCAGAATCGACACAATCCTCAATACTTGCGCAAAGTTTCTCCCAGTATGTGTTAACGCAGTTACGGACTGTGCTCTGAACAGTTGCTTTTGCTTTGCTTAGATCCCTGCAGGTAGCTCTGCGAAGGTTTGAATGCCAGCTGACAGTTGTCTGATGCTTAGAATCAGGGAGTGGTTCAAGATATCAACATTCTCGAGGAACCAGTCCTGGGATTTCACTTTCAAAGTACAAAATGCAGTGCCGCCCATAATGGTGAGAGACGGACCTCGAGAATCGCTGCTAACTATGATGTTTTACCAAGTCATCTAAGAAAATGTTGGCGTCGATCTCACCGTCACAAACAGAAGTGTGACTCATCGCTGAACATCGTAGAATTCCACTATTATCCCACTTTAGCCTGGTCCTAACCGAGGCAAGTCACTCTTGTTTGTGAAATGGTTTCAGCGGCTAACGACGCATAGATACTCAACTACCCTTTCAGCAATACTTTCACAACTGTTCGTTGTGACACTCTGCATGGAACCTCTACCGGGATTTCATCTATGAGTGGTGTAATCCTTCATGAATGACTCATGCCTATTCTATTTCCGACATTATTGTACTGACAATGAGTCCATTTGGTCACCAACAATTCTGCGATCATCGTAATACAGTAAGCTGTCTGTGCCATCCGTCAGTATGATTCTTCCACGTATTTCATGTCAATTATTCGACCTTTCCGAAACTGCGAATATCGTCTATAAGACCACGTGCACTGGGCATTCTGTGTTGACATCACCTGATGATTCCAGTAAAGACATCCGTAGTCAGAACATTAGTTATCTATAGAAATGGCTTTTTTCCTGTACTGTACTGTAAGAAAGGTCGCATAAGGATGAAATTTTAATCAACATGTTCACAGGCATGTAATAGTGGTATGTAAATTTACTAGCGTTCGTTCAAAGTGCTCATGCTGTATGACTTTTCATTTCCATTAGAGTAATAAGATGTGTACGTAAAAGAGAGCCCACCCGGTTAGCCATTCGGTCTAATGCACGACTTTCCGGCTTGGGAGGGAGCGCCTGGTCCCCGGTACGAATCCGCCCGGCGGACTTGTGTAGAGGTCCGGTGAGTCGGCCAGTCTGTGGATGGTTTTTAGGCGGTTTTCCATCTGCCTCGGCGAATGCGGGCTGGTTCCGCAATCCCGCCTAAGCTACACTATGTCGGCGATTGCTGCGCAACAAGTTCTCCACGTACGCGTACACTACCATTTCTCTACTACGCAAACAAAGGGGTTTCACTCGTCTGGTGTGAGACGTTCCCTGGGGAGGAGGCGGGGGGGGGAGGGGGGCACTGGGGGCCGAACCGCACAATAACCCTGAAAGAGTGGTTCGGTGTGGGGCGACGGAGGGTTGGACGGCGGCGGGGACGGAACGACGGAACCTCTGTCATATCTACGCCCCCGGTTAACATACAATACGTAAAAGAGATCAATGCGAAAGTTGGTGATCTTAAACAAGTATAATGTCCTAGTTAGCAGACAAACTTCGAGCTTCTAGTTCATCAGTTAAAGACTGGTTGTATAAATACAGGAAATTTACAGAATTTACTCTACATTAAGGTTGTCTTTAGCACAGAGAAGGATGCATAATGCTGTAACAAAATTATTTGATAACTTACCCAGTGATATAAACTGTCCGACAGTTAGAACAGTAAAATTAGAAAACAAACTAAAAATGTTTCTCCTTTGCAACTCCTCGTCTGTAGATAAATTTGCATTGCTGTAACGTGTAAAAGGTGGTGGGTATGAATTAATAACTCACATCTGTAGATATTTAAAAAAAGCACCTTTATAAATATTCAACATGTAACCATATTTAAAAATTAAGTTGCGATTGGTATATAAAATGATTCGTTCCATCTCATTGCGATTTATCGCGCAAATATTCATGGAACATGAAACTAACTAACACGCCAAAAGAATGGAAGAAATACCCGAAAATTACAAAAAGTGATGGGAAAGAAATTTAATGCTTCGATTTAATAAGGTGCTGTTTCCACTGACGTTAGAACTTATTGTGAGGAATTGCTGAAAAAGCAATGTACAGAATGCGTTTAGAGAATGGTTTCAGTACCTCTTCTTAAACACATATGTATCAACAACGCAAATACCATAAGAAAATAAATATCCTGCGATATTTGAGTATCCTTAGACTACTGAACAAGCAAGGGTGAAAACTACATTCATCTAAATGGGTGAGAGTAAAAAAAAGGCACATCACGATTAGCAACCGTAAAAAGCCAACGGTCACTGATTCGACACACGTACTCAATGGGACCAAGCTCCGCCTCATCTCGGAAATTAGCATTTCACGCATTGCCCTACAGGACCAGGTCATTCAGGACGAGACAGTCATCGCAATGAAAGGTTTGGCCACCTACGATTGCCGAACCCAATCGCGAAAGGCCAGCGACTAACTCCGTTTCTCCTTTCACCGTGGAATAACGGCTGGAGCGCTCAATAGAATGTGGAGTTGACAGCGTAATGAACGGGTCAGTAATTTTCAGGCCACGTTCAGCAGGATAAAGAAATAGGCGCGGTCAAGTGTGTGTATGTTCGTGTGTGTGTGTGTGTGTGTCTGTGTGTGTGTGTGTGTGTGTGTGTGTCCGCGGCTTTTTTCTGAAAGTTTTAATTATTTGTCAAACCAGTGAGTTATTGTGGCTTTGTAAAAACGTGGTGTAGAGAATAATGGTTGTCAGATTATACGATGGTGTGTCATAAAGCGAAGGACGTAAGCTATGATAACATCTGCTGACACTTGAAATTTCCGGCTGACCTAGTTTTGCCTTGCGACCTAATCAAAGCAGCTTGTACAGAACGAATGTGAGTTTCTGACATGGATAGGAACACGAAAGTGTGATGTTGACGACGTACCGTCTGTGAGCAGTTCAGAAAATCAGTTTGACGGTCATTTTGCAGTAAAACATGAGACATCACTTTCTTTGATATTAGAAAGTTACGTACAAATAACGACATCGTCATTGCACCACGAACCTTTTTTTGCCAACAGTTCGATGTTGGACATAATGGAACGATCCTCGATTCCACGGGAGTACTGAAGTGGGTCTAATGA
Organism: Schistocerca nitens; assembly: GCF_023898315.1. Classification (NCBI taxonomy): domain Eukaryota; kingdom Metazoa; phylum Arthropoda; class Insecta; order Orthoptera; family Acrididae; genus Schistocerca; species Schistocerca nitens. The sequence goes on along the minus strand of NC_064619.1, from coordinate 542,513,210 downwards.
TTTTGTGCTGTTGGATCAGTTCTAAACTGAAACTGCTCTTCAGGTTAAAGATAACTTTTTGTGTAACCAATTGCAATAACACAATAAACAAACGTTAAAATGTAATGTAGCGTAGTAGTGTCGGTTGTGGAAAGTAATAGATCATTGCTGTAAGATAATATGTTCTTAGTAAAGCGTAAAATAACCGAAGCACCGACTGTTAATATTCCACACCTAACTTTTTAGTTCATTACAAACAATGTACGACAGTGATATCCTTATTAGTTGTACTGTACCAAACTATCAGCTGTACTGCAGGCGACAGACAGCTACGGGAATAGCACTTTGTGCTCTGTGGGTATATGTTTTGTTAAAATATTATGCATATAGTGAGCACAAACTCAAAACTTTATGTACTGTAATGCATCTTTCTATCTATAATCTGATATAGAATAAAGGGCACCCAATTATAATGGAGAAACTCCGCTGAAAAATGTTTGTTGTGACCTCACCTCAAATTCACGGACAAAATTCTCATGTTCGGTTATGCTTGGCCTGAGTTCAGCATTACAAGTTCCATCTCTGTCCAAAAAAAAGAGGCAGCGCAATACATTTAGCTCTCTTCTGGATGGTTTCCGTTGAAACTGCATAGTTAGTACATAAAAGCTCGTCATAGCAGCTTTACAGAAATTTGAATAATGCATTTTATTTCAGTAATATTCATGATTTATTGATGCTTTTGGCTCCACACACAGCGCGCGCGCTCACAGAGAAAGTTTCAAAGTAACTGCTAACACTGCACAACACTATAACATAAATAGAATTTACGAACTAAACGTTGTGCTATATTTTGTACCAGCTGTAAATAAATAGTTGCCACTATTAAAGTTCCAACTCTCGTAACTATCTTCTAAAACACGTAGTTATTCATTCTCTCCTCCGATTTGACCGTTTGAGCAATAGGTCTTACTTCTCCAAAGAAAACACAATTTCTACATATTAAGTTATTTATTCAAATTTAGGTTACATGGAAATGACTTTTCATGTTCTAACTATTGTTTCTGAGTTGCAAAAACCCACACATGACCTTAGTACCCATATTTGTGTAAATTAAGTATGTTTTAGAATTTCGATTTGTGGTGGAATTAACGAATTTAGTAGTTGAATTTTATTTCAATTCAACAGTTCTGACATAATCTAAAATGTATTGTTGTTACTCCACCCTCTAAGCCTGTCAAATGAATTATGAATTACCGACAGGAAACAACTTTTAAAATACATAAATTTTGAAGATAGGTGTTTCATCAGATTATTTATAGATTAGTATTCTTTAATAATTTGGATGATTTTTTTCTTCACACATAATGTGGTCATTGTCGAAGTGAATGAGACAATAGGCAAAATTCAATTCCTTGTATAGATTTTATCTGTAGATATCTAATTGGTTGCAAACATGGCTCTAATTAATATCCATCAGAAACCTTTCTTTCCTTTATTAACACATGAGAATAAAAACTGAACATAATTTTTCAAACATGAATATCTTGTACAGTATCTGATGTATATTTCTTCATCTGAGCGTTTCGTATGCCGACATTTGAGCGCGCTGGACTTTATTGTAGTCCTGAAACACTGCAAAACACTGTTGTAGTACCTGATACATGACCTAAAACAGTAGTGAAGTATCCGATGCACTTTCTAAAACGTTACAAGAACCACCTCCCGAAAATTTCAAACACAATTCGCTACAGATCTAATTCTATTAATTTTGCTCTTATACGAGTTAGAATTTTGTTACTTAGAATGCTACTGTGTTATATTCAGAACAGTAAAAAAGTCATTTTAGTTTCTGGAAGTGTGTGCACAGATATAAACAACGAAATACATAAATATCAAAAAATTTGTGTAATTGTATCAAAAAATACTTGAAATATTATCAGTGGAGTTCAAGATTTCAATTTGCATAAGTGCTTTCTCCATTGAAAGGCAAAACTTTATAAAATAATTCAAAAATTAAAAAAAGTTTGCACAGTTTTTTTCTTGCTTAACAAAACCTTTACTTTCCCTTGGCGTGTCTGGTCCGTCCAGTCCATTGAATCATGATCCATCGTTAACTGGAAGACATTCTTCAAGCTATTCGCTTTTGTTTCCTTGGGCTCTGCACACATCTCACCCTCAACTTGTTCTTTCAGTCATTAGATATTGTTCCACAACAGTGAAGTACCCTGTCAACGATAGAACCCAGATTGTCCTGACTATCCATACATATAGTAATATCCCTACGTGACTGAAGGCTAGGAGTGTGCTCACAAAAAAAAAATAAAAAGAAACATTGATATAAAAATCTCATACAATGAGCTCAACTTCTCCCTGCAGTAGTGCAGCATCACTTAGTTGAAAACATTGCCATTATATAAAAGTATTTCATAATAAAAGGTTATGAAAAACTTATCTACATCTTAAGATAAAGATAAAATTTATAAATATTCAAAATTAACGATTCCCCTTCTCCTTTCAGTTGGTTAGTACTTAAAGAACATAAGAAACAGCTGAAATTAGAAAGACACAGAACTCACATAGGATTACACAACATTTTAAAAATCAAAATCCACTTAACAAGGTTTAAAATACAAACTACATAACAATAACATTGCGTTAGTGATAAGGACTTGCCTTTCCTGCCAACAAACAACCTTTTGCACAATATCAGCTATGGTGAAAGTTTAATAAAACCGTTTATTATAACAGAGGTAAAGCCACGAAACTGCTATTTAAAGCTGCCGGTGTAACTGTTGCAGTGGTGACAACGGATATGACTGTATCAATCAGATACTTCGAAGAACAACCGACTTTAAAAACTTGTAACTGTCACGGGAGGATCCTAACATCATTCAACCGTCGTATCGCTGGGGCATCTAAGTCCACAGAGACAAATCAGTCAGTGTCCCTCGCACCAACTCGATCACGCCCGGTGTGGGAATGCCGTCCTAATCGTCACAGGAGGCACCTATCCGTCCACATCGGCAGAGGTGGTGATAACGGCTGCCTCTATATCGCTTGGCAGAGAAATACAAATAGTATTCAACGGTTCGGTGCACATGACAGCTCAACAGTATTTACTCAAGGCAGAAACCTTTCCCAAAGTATATTTATGTAAGTACGAAGTCAATTGTCTGTCATCGTACGGGTAATTTTCTAGAAACTGTGGAGAGAGTGGTATCGTTACAAAAGGTTGAATGTCATGAAAGAAGTCAGCGATCATCGTACACTTATACAATGAAAGAATTGTCTTTAATGCATTCTATTTTTCCATATAATTTATAGTGGTTCATGGTGTGGGTTCGTGTTGTCATGTCCTAGTTCATGAACCACGGGCTACGTATGAGTGGCCAACTAAGTGGTCCTGACAGTCGGGATACCAGTTACTTTGGAATAAGGCTGGGCATCTCGGACATATTCTGAGTCGTAGTCACCTTTGTGCTCAGACGGCAAAGACTACGAAATCCACCGGTTAGTCCCTCAACCGTTAGGGGTAAAACTCAATGGGACCCGGGGCAAGTAAGGCTAGCAACCTGCTTCCCTGGTACTTTAAATATGATGCTGACAACAATCAGAGCAAAATGCCTCGGACCTTTGGAGGTGACGGAGTCTCACCTCCAATTGACAAACCAGGGACTCCTAAGATACGACTCGGCAAACGAATTGTAACGAGATATTAATGGGGGCTACTCTGGGAAGAAGGTAGAGCTGGCAGAGGCTGCAAGTAAGATGGGGTTGGACGTTTTAGCTGTTAGTGACATTCGGGTAAGGTGTGAGAAAGAAGAGAAAGTGGGAGAACACAAGGTCTACCTGTCAGGAGTCAAAGCAGGAATAGCACAATGGGGTGTAGGGCTTTACGTCAGGAAAGAAATGGAACCCAGCGTAGTTGCAATAAGGTATGTAAACGAACGACTGATGTGGATAGATTTGACGTGTCTAGCAAGAAAATTAGGATTGTGTCAATATATTCGCATTGTGAAGGGACAGATCAAGATTAAATGGATAGTTTTTATGATGCACTCAGTGATGTAGGTGTTAGAGTAAAGGACAAGGACAGTGTTCTGCTCATGGGTAATTTTAATGCCAGGATTGGAAATCGAACAGAAAGTATGAAAAGGTTATGGGTAAATTTGGAGAGGATATGGAGGCCAACAGGAACTGGAAACAACTCTTGGATTTCTGTGCCAGTATGGGCTTAGTAATCACAAACTCTTTTTTTTAAACACAAGAACATTCACCGGTATACTTGGGAAGGCAGGGGAACCAGATCTGTCATTGACTATATAATAACAGATCAGGAATTAAGGAAGCCTGTGAGGGACACACGTGTATTCAGGGGATTGTTTGATGACACTGATCACTATTTAATCTGCAGTGAAATTGGTATCGTGAGGCCGAAAGTGCAGGAGGTCAGGTCCATATGTAGGAGGATAAGAGTGGAGAAACTTCAGGATAAGGAAATCAGGCACAAGTACATAACAGTGATCTCAGAAAGGTACCAGTTAGTTGAATGTAGTCAATTACAGTCATTTGAAACGAATGGACAAGGTACAGGGACACAGTACTAGAAGTGGCTAAAGAATGTCTTGAAACAGTAGTGTGTAAAGGTAGGATTAAGCAAACAGCTTGGTGGAATGACACAGTCAAGGCAGCCTGTAAAAGGGAAAAAAAAGGCGTATAAAAAATGGCTACATACTAGAACTCAGGTAGACAGAGAAAGTTATGTTGAAGAAAGAAACAAAGCCAAACAGATAATTGCAGCATCCAAGAAGAAATCTTGGAAAGACTTTGGAAACAGGTTGGAAAACCATTCTGGAGTGTAATTAGCAGTCTTCGAAAGGGAGGTAAGAAGGAAATGACAAGTATTTTGGACAGATCTGGAAAACTGCTGGTGAATCCTGTTGATGCCTTGGGCAGATGTAGGGAATATTTTGAAGAGTTGCTCAATGTAGGTGAAAATACGATCAGTAATGTTTCAGATTTCGACGTACAATGGGATAAGAATGTTGATGGAAATAGGATCACATTTGAGGAAGTGGAGAAAATGGTCAATAGATTGCAGTGCAATAAAGCGGCTGGGGTGGATGAAATTAAGTCGGAACTCATCAAATACATTGGAATGTCAGGTCTTAAATGACTACACAGGATAATTCAAATAGCTTGGGAGTCGGGACAGGTTCCATCAGACTGGACTAAAGCAGTAATCACACCAATCTTTAAACATGGAAACAGAAAATATTGTAACAACTACAGAGGTATCTCTTTAATCAGCGTTGTGGGTAAAATCTTCTCAGGTATTGTTGAAAGGAAAGTGCGAGTATTAGTTGAGGACCAATTGGATGAAAATCAGTGTGGGTTTAGGCCTCTTAGGGGTTGTCAGGACCAGATCGTTAGCTTACAGCAAATAATGAAGAAGTGTTACAAGTGGAACAGGGAATTGTATCTATGTTTTATAGATCTAGAAAAGGCATATGACCGGGTTCCTAGGAGGAAGTTATTGTCTGTTCTACGAGATTATGGAATAGGAGGCAAACGTTTGCAAGCAATTAAAGGTCTTTACATAGATAGTCAGGCAGCAGTTAGAGTTGACGGTAAATTGAGTTCATGGTTCAGAGTAGTTTCAGGGGTAAGACAAGGCTGCAACCTGTCTCCACTGTTGTTCATATTATTTATGGATCATATGTTGAAAACAATAGACTGGCTGGGTGAGATTAAGATATGTGAACACAAAATAAGCAGTCTCGCATATGCGGATGACTTGGTTGTGATGATAGATTCGATTGTAAGTTTGCAAAGTAATATTTCAGAGCTAGATCAGAAATGTAAGGACTATGGTACGAAGATTAGTATCTCCAAAACGAAAGTAATGTCAGTGGGAAAGAGATATAAACGGATTGAGTGCCAAATAGGAGGAACAAAGCTAGAACAGGTGGACGGTTTCAAGTACTTAGGATGCATATTCTCACAGGATGGCAACATAGTGAAAGAACTGGAAGCGAGGTGTAGCAAAGCTGATGTGTCGGCAGCTGGGCCAACACCTTGTAGATAGAGGTGGCTTAATGCACGCTAGACTAACGCAGACGGGCGTGAAGTACTGGAACAGGATACGTAATTAATGCTATGAAGAAAAGAACGGAGCTTCTCATATACTTATCTTTAATGTCTTCTTGTACATCTCTATGGTGAACACAAGTGAGACTCTAATTACAATCACTGTAAGGCTAATGGCGCCTTGCTAGTTCGTAGCCATTAACTTAGCTGAAGGCTATTCTGTCTCTCGGCTAAGGAGAGAGAAAGGCTTCGTACGTCTAGTCGCTAGCTCTGTCGTCCGTACAACTGGGCTGAGTTCGAGTCAGTCTCTCGAGACCTGCCTTGTGGTGGCGCTAGGTTTGCGATCACACAGTGGCGACACGCGGGTCCGACATGTACTACAGGACCGCGGCCGATTTAAGCTACCACCTAGGACGTGTGGTGTCTGGCTGTGACACCACAAAAGCTAATGCAGTGAGCACTCAGCTACGATCTACTCTCTTCTGCAACAAGGAATTCAGTACCAAGACTAAGTTATCTGTGCACCGTTCAATCTTTCGACCAACTTTGTTGTATGGGAGAGAAAGCTGGGTGGATTCAGGTTACCTTATCAATAAGGTTGAGATTACGGATATGAAAGTAGCTAGGATGATTGCAGGGACTAGTAGATGGGAACAATGGCAGGAGGGTGTCCACGATGAGGAAATCAAAGAAAAACTGGGAATGAACTCTATACATGTAGCAGTCAGAGCGAACAGGCTTAGATGGTGGGGTCATGTTACACGCATGGGAGAAGCAAGGTTACCCAAGAGACTCATGGGTTCAGCCGTAGAGGATAGGAGGAGTCGGGGTAGACCAAGGAGAAGGTATCTGGATTCGGTTAAGAATGATTTTGAAGTAATAGGCTTAACATCAGAAGAGGCACCAATGTTAGCACTGAATAGGGGATCATGGAGGAATTTTATAAGGGGGACTATGCTCCAGACTGAACGCTGAAAGGCATAATCAGTCTTAAATGATGATGATGATGATATTGTTTATAATTTACATAAGTGTGATATAGACCGTTCTCTGATTGCATAATAGTGCTCCACTATGCAGTGACCTGTTCTATCGAAACAGTTTCTTCGACATCTGCTTCTACATTTATACTCTGCTTGCCATTCGGTAGCCGCATCTAGTATCAAGCCAGAGGTAGCTGAAGGTGTAAGGATGACCGAACAGGAGAAGGATTTCCGCCTCCACTTTATAACATGCACCAGTGCCGTACAAATTCACGAGAAATTTCTCAATTAAGACTCATGTTCTGGATGAGTCGTCAGGTTTTTGCATGTTACTAAAGGATGAAAAGATTTGCTTAGAGTAAATGCACTAAAGAAGAAACAAATTAACCCTTGAATGGAATCACCAGTGCGCCATATGGAGAACCCTGCATCATATCGGGGTCGGGGTTCCTCGACGTAAAACTAATGTGCTTAGATGGGGCTTGCTGCCGGCGGGGCAGACTTTAGGTGCGATGCTGATATTTCTAGAACTAGGACTATTCACTGCTCTTTCACCTGCTGGTGACATAGTGTACCATCATTTTTCATATATTTTAACGGAATTAAAGTAATCAAACTAGACCTAAGAGAAAATCGGAGAAAGATTATTTTCAGTTAATGAAAGGCTCTTAGGTAAATGTATATAAAGGCATGTGCTGAACTGTATTGTTGCGTCGTATAAGAATTGAAATGTAACCAAGATATCAATAACTGAGTTTTCTTTATTACGTTAGACGTTGACTAATGAAGAGTCTCCAGGGTAATATTGTCGATGCAATATAAGAATGCACAAAAAAGAGTAATTGGAAGATATAGAGAAAGAAAGAGAGAGAGAGAGAATAGCCTATAGAAAGAATACGTACATATTAACGTCGTTGCCTTTGTCCAGTGTGGGAGGGACCGTACTTTCTCTTTCGCATTTTTACTTTTCCTTACGGTTAGGGAAGAGGGATCTGTATTAAAGTGTGCACAAACTTACGGAACAGTGGATTTGGACGTCGCCAAATTACGTTTACAACATGGAACACCACGGGCGACGTCTTTCCCCTTACCTCAGACACCACCCCGATTCCTTGGCTGCGAACAGTTTTTTGCCAAGTAACCGTTCTCTAACACCGGACCAACGTGACCTACTGTCTGTTTCCATATTCTCATACGGCTCCCTACTACTCAGCTTATTACCCATCCGAGTCCTATCGGCATGTCGGACAGCTTCCACCTCCACGATTCCTTTTCTAACTGTTGAAAATTCCTAAGTCGTTCAAAAAACGTAATCCGAAAACAATCACTAGTTCGCTTCCCCTCCAATATATTGGCAACACTCTGCTCCTCTTGGAACTCTAAACGCATGCTCCTCACAGAGTCCTCTGCTCTCTTCACATTGTTTTGCAACAACTCATCTTTCGACTGAGCACCAAAATAATTCCTCTCGATCAACTGGTGACGCATCCAGACACACACACACACACACACACACACACACACACACATACACACACACAGGTAGTTCATGCCAATCGATTGCCTAAATACTAGAAAGGAAATGTTGTCATAGATTATCCCTCCTCATTGATCATCCTAACCTCTGATGGGCTCAGTGATCATCAGACTTAAAACATGCTAATATTGCTCGTCGCACAAACCTGACTCTTCGCTATGATCTTGCAACTCTAGAAGTAAATAAAGTGCCAATACATGTTACAGACAACACTTCCCCTTCCCGCAATAACCTCTCAGTAGATTGGACAACCCTACACTCGATTCTCTGCTGTCATTCTCACTACCTCTTGGTTCCATAAGCAAGACCACTCCAACCATCCGGATGCGCCAATACCCCTGCTTAACCTTTACACTGAGCCGAGTAATTCATCTGCCTGTTCTTGTAACTCTTCGTAACACGTATCAGGCACATTGATACTAAACTGATCCTGAACAGTGTCGGCATAATGAAGCATTCGTGGCCTTATCCTAGTCAGCTGAGATCGAGGTGGCTTAGCAACTTCGAAGAAATGGCGCTAACGACACTAGCTCACTTAATGCGCTGTGAATGCTAGAGCCGGATTTACTCACCTTGGCTGCGGTGAGGTTCAGCGAAACCACAACAAGGTCCATTTCTTCCCTCAGCCAGCGTGCCAACTATCTCACGCTCCTCGAAACCTCACACCCTCTAATCAACATCTCGAATGGAAACTCATCCTTTGCAACCCCGCAATGCCGGGCACATCTCTCCTTGACATCCTGGAACACAGTGGTATACAAGTGGAGTCTGCTACACCAGGTAAAACACGAAATTACTGAAATCCTAAAACTAAGAAACTCAAAAAATTCTTCAAATAATTTACTGTTTTTTTACTAATTCTACTGTACAAACCACTCACCAACCCTGAACCATGATCTGCTACCAGCGTGTAGTGGAACTAGGTTTTGGAGTGGTGCTGCTGGATTGAGAGGCAAGTACAAATTCCAAAAAAACATTCGTTTACACTCCTAAATCCAATTGATAATGCCACTCCTGAAAGTATGTGCACCCAATTTCTATTCACATCAAAGAAATACAAGGTACAGTCCAGACACAATTAAAACATCAGCACAGTTTTACAAAATACAAACTCCGGTAAGTCTCCCTGATCAACCTTCAGCTTCAACAACTATCTCAAGAATAACAGATTTATGTCTTCAATGAATTTACTTTAAAAGAAATTATCAATCTCTGAACTAGCTTAAAAACATGCTCAAATCATTGACAAAACAATCAGATGTCATACACTCGCACATGCCCACTAGTATCTTCATCACAAAATACCAAAAACCCTAAAATATGTTTCACATCATAATAACTATTTATCACCGAAGGTAAATGTGCCAAAATAAACAGAAACTAACGTCGACGTGCTATAAACAACCTACATAAACCTCCTATCTGCTGATATAGGGCGAATAACATACCTTTGAATAAATCTTATACCCACTGCAAGCAGCAAACTAAACAGTTACACAAATCGTGTGAGCGCTGGCTCATGGCGTATTAAGCGATTTATACAAAGTCCAGGTCTTTGAAATAACCATCCTCTCAACAGCCGAACAAAAACCCACCACCGACACGAGTGCTCTCTTGTTACACAAAATCTTCCTTTGCACAAACAGAAGCTCAGCGCTACTTACCCGAAACAGTCTGTTGATAACAAGTCTAGCTAGTGAACCCAAGTTGGCGGTGGTTCGGCACGTGTCACACCCTTCGCATGGCACCACCGTGACTCCACGCAGTAGGTACTGGTAGCCTGCTGATCGCGAAGAGACTCCTGCCTGCCGTATCGACGGCCGGCAGCCGACCTCGTGGGGCCCCTAGCGCGACAGCACGTTAGTCGCACAGCACACGCAGCCTCTGTTGAGACCGACAGCGTGAGTTTTGAATCCAGCGCACGTCGTGACAGAAGAGTACCATCATAGTATATGTGAGCTATTGGTCATTTTAAACTTGGAACAATTTGAATTTCCCTCACTTTTGCAAGCATAACTGTGTTTCTTGAATAGTAATATTTCCTGTTATTTCACCTTAGGTCACTTAGTCTGTGAAGTCAGAGGGGTGGCGGTGTTGACTGCACAAATAACATTCTGGTTACAGAAATCGGGACTACTATTGACGGTTTTGATTTTCCAGCAATTTTTAACATAGCGTGAGTGTGCTCTGTGGTACTGCGAGAGATCGTCTTTCACAGGCTGCACTTCGCATTATGTAGTGGTGTCAGCGGCATGCATTCGGTGTCCTGCATTGGCCGTGTGCACAGAATTGTCACCGGATAGCTAGATATAATGCAACAAGGGGCCTTACTGGCAACGATCATCACGTCCAGAGACCGCCGAAAGGGGCTGTCTCATACGTTTCTGTTTTAAATAAAGACGTAATTGTTCCTATCCTAAAAAAGCTGCTGTGGAAATTGCAGAAGTGGGACAGCAGCTGGATGGAGGACATTGTTTAATAGGATCATACCGAGAGTGGACTAAAATTTATTACAAGTCAGCTCTTGAGTTACGAACTTATGATGACAACTATACACACCGTGCCATCAAACGGATGGGAGAAATCAATAATTTTTCCCACCGTTTTAAATTTAGGGTCAGATTCTAAACACGAAATCTGACAACCGTGCAGGCTGCACCAGTATGCACCAAGTCCTCTATATTAAATTTTGATGCCATAAGGCCGAGGAAATGTGGCAACCATGCAATCTGCACCACTATCCTCAAGTCAAACGTATCAGATTCTATACTTAGAACAAGTGAGCTACTTGGAATGCCCACCAATAGCACAATAGCCCAATTTTCAATTTCCCATCAATTTACAGTGGACTCTGAACTGTGACATCATAGGGGTATTGGAAAATCCTGTAGCACAACTGAGTAAATTTTGAGTTTCCCACCATTGGTAAAATTTCCTGCCATTTTGTACATAGAACAATTGGCCTATGGCGGGGTGGAGGATGGATGGGGGAGGGGTGGGGGAAGGGTGGGGGAAAGCTGGCAATGTTGGACGGTGGCATCATTGATGATGTCTTCAGAAATCTGGCAATATTGGATGGTGGCATCATTGATGATGTCTTCAGAAATCTGGCAGCAATGCATATTGCACCAGAACATACTCTACTTCAGTTTGAATTGGCTGCCATACTATACTTAGAAGTGTTGCACTGGTCATTACAGCTGCAGCATTATAAGATAAGAGTGATTAGGGCGTGTACAGAGGCAAATAGGCAGTCATTTTTCCCTCGTTCTGTTTGGGAGTGGAACAGGGAGAGAAGATGCTAGTTGTGGTACGAGGTACCCTCTGCCACGCACCGTATGGTGGAGTGCGGAGTATGTATGTAGATGTAGATGTACATAATGATAATGGTTGTCCCTGTGTTACAGTTGCCCTTTGTTTATAGTGCAGGTTACATATCAACCTTGTCCTTGGGGCTGTACCACCCCAGCTATACTACCTGGTCGTCCTTCTGACAACCACACCGCATTCAGTCCAATGAATAATTATTCTTCCATTTTTAACTCTTGATTAATGCTAAATATTGTAAAGTCACTGCTTATGTTGCTTTACATTATGTAATGCTGCGCCGTGTGTTTAGCACTAGAGTTCTTCCATAGTTACTTTGCGTAAATTCACGCCATCATAGTCGCGCATACAGGGATTTTGCATTTCAGACACTTACTAGTGATGTATTCGCATTATGTTTCCAGTACCTGCTCCCAACGTTTTGGAGATGAGGAGAGCTCGTGAATGTGGAGTCTATACACCCCAATATTTGCAGGCAGCCTTCTGCTCAGCTTTTGCCTAGTCGGGTAGTTACTTAAAACGTGGAGGAAATGAATTCTTGCGTATAATGGGTGCTCTTTCTCAGCAAACGTAGGTTTGTTTAAGAAAAGTAAACAATACTGGTGCCTTTACCAACTTGTGGGTGAAATGGACCTCATGCATCTCTACGTTTCCTGCAGCGATAAAATTTTTTGGTTAACGTTTGTCTGTACTGTTCCCCTTTCTTCTCAGTTAACAAAGAATCATTTTGTGAAATCAATTTGCATAAAAGCTGTGACCGAACAAGTAAATATATCGTTACGCAAAAATCAGTCGGTGTCAGTAACAATACTTTTTCTTAGAAGTTCAGCTTCTAATTCATCCAAAAATGTTTATCTCTTTTGAATCGTTTTAAAAGACTAAAGGCTTGTTTTTTTCATTCAGTTACCAAGTCGGAAATTAAAATAATTTGTAGACGTTGTGGCGGGTGTTACTGGAGGAAAGAATTGACGATTTCACTGCACGTCTCAGTGAAAACACGCGAGCCCTTCACTACTCTTTATTCAACTGACAGTCGCTACTATGAGCGTTACAGTATCAGGCGTGTCGAGCAGCTACAGCAGATTAACACAATCACGGAAGGCGTTTGAATAGGCAGGTTTTGTTTCCATAACATATTACGTTCATAAAAAGATGTATTAACTTTTATGGGGCTCATTAAATTATTCATGATCATATACAAATGGTTTGTTTCATTTTTACGGGGCTAAATACACTGGGGTGACAAAAGCCACGGGATATTTCCTAATATCCCGTCGGACCTCCTTTTGCTCGGCGTAATGCAGCAATTCGGTGTAGCATGGACTAAACGATTCGTTGGAAATCCCCTGCAGAAATATTCAGGCATGCTGCATCTACAGCCGTCCATGATTGCGAAAGTGTTGCCGGTGTAGGATTCTGTGCACAAACTGACCTCTCGACTATGTCCCACAAATGTTCGATGGGGTTCATGTTGGGCGATCTAGGTGGCCAAAGCATTCATTCGAATGGTCCAAAATATTCTTCAAACAAATCGCGAACAGTTGTGGCCCGGCGACATGGCGGATTGTCATCCATACAAATTCCATCATTGTTCGAGAAGATGAAGTCCAGTAATGGCTGCATGTTGTCTCCAAGTAGCAAAACATAACCTTTTCCAGTCAACATACGGTTCAGTTGGACCAGAGGGACCAATCCATTCCTTGTAAACGCAGTTCATACCATTATGGATCCACCACAGCTTGCAGTGTCTTGTTGACAACATGCGTCCATGGCTTCGTGATGTCTGCGCCACACTCGAACCCTACTGTTAGCTCTTACCAACTGAAACCGGGACTCATCCGACGAGACCAAGGTTTTCCAGTGGTCTAGCGTCCAACCAATATGGTCACGAGCCCAGAAGAGGCGCTGCAGGTGATGTCGTGCTGTTAGCAAAGGCACCCGCGTCGGTCGCTTGCTACCATAGTCCATTAACGCCAAATTTCACCGCACTATCACGACTGATACGTTCTTCGTATTTCACACAGTGTTGCTTGTTTGTTAGCACTGACAATTGTACACAAACCTCGCTGTTGTTAAGTGAAGACCGTCAGCCACGGCGTAGTTCTTGGTAAGAGCCAGTGCCTGAAATTTGGTATTCTTAGCACACTCTTGACACCGTGCATCTGTAATAATGAATGCCCTAAAGATTTCCGAAATGGAATGTTCCATGCATCTAACTACAGTTATCATTACGCGTTCAAAATCTGTTAATTGCCGTCGTGCGGCAATAGTCACGTCGTAAACCTTTTTACGTGAATCACCTGAGTGCAAAAGATAGCTCCGCAAATGCACTGGACTTTTATGTCTTGTGTACGTAGTACTACCGCTATCTGTATATATGCATATCGCTATCCCTTTTGTCACCTCACTGTATTGTCAGAGGCGGTTTTTTTTATTGTTTTGAATTTATCAGGTGGCAATATAATTGAATTATTTTGAGCTTAACAGTTTAACGTGTGTGGTTCTTGATGTCCAGTGGGCTAGTGAGAAGGTACACCTTATTATTAATATTTCTAATATTCTGCTGCGTAACATTCATTTTGAGAAAAGTATAATTTCAAATTCATTACATGCGAACTAAATGAATATTACACATGTTGTTACAGTAGCTATTTAGCTCTCAACACCATTAAACAAACTTTATCAGCGCAATATGTACAGTATTATGTGGCAGGCAATCAGAATCTCCTACTAATCAAAACATTAGCAGCAATGTATTGAGCAAGCTTTTACCCCGTAACCTAAAAGTTTGTAAAAGCACGTCCGATCGGTTGGTGTCTTCAAGACAAACACCCCTCGAATAATGCTTCCAAATAACTGGCATCCGTATAAAATACAGCACTATCAGCATTCAGGTGAGATAAGGACCATCTGCAAAGAATCACAAGGGATTTGAGGTCAAATGAAATGTTTTGACTTCAATTGCGAACATGTTAGGTTAGGCTTGGCCGCGGCCGTTGTGCCAAATGGAGCTACAAACTGCCGTCACCTGTATATTTATTTTACTATCCAGTCCGTGTTTCGGGGAATTGTGCCCCCATCTTCAAATAGATTTCTTTCAATTATTAATACGTGTGTGTATTGCAAGCACAACTTTTGGGTAACCTTTGGCGTATATGGCGTTAATACGATTGGAAAAATAGCCTGTGCCACTTGTTACCCAAAATTCATTCCTACGATTCATCCTCGCCTTATTAATTTACATAATCCGTGAGAAGACGGAGGTTAATCCTCCTTAACGCGCACTGGAATGTGTAATAAATTTGAATGGTTTTAGCAGGTTGTAGTTTCAATAGACGAAAGATTGCAAAGTTCTCCTTAACGCGCGCTGGAATGTGTAATAAATTTGAATGGTTTTAGCAGGTTGTAGTTTCAATAGACGAAAGATTGCCAAGTTCGTTGCCCCTCTTGATATGACGAAGCTTGCAGCTGCTGTTCCATTTATCTGCTGGTTCAACAGAGCATGACGGCGAGAGAGGATAACGCGTGTTACCAATCCCTGTATCGTCCTTCTTCGATGGTTGCAAGAACGAGAGCGATCGTGCTTGCTCGTGCCGAGGACGGATTACTTCAGTTTTCGTGTCAAAGTCGCCCCAAGCAACCGGTACGTGGATTTTGTTATGCCTACTATAGAAATCCACTAAAAAGTCGTCTTCCAGTAACCTCGTGACGTTATCCAACCACACCCGGTTCACTTTCTTATATGTCATGGCGTTTTCACGCGAATTTTATGAATGAGTTATTCTGTGACCAAAGGACGTTAAACTGGAGCAGGCGCTTTCTAATTATTCAGATTCATTGATATTCTACATTATTAGTCAGATCTTTCAAACGCAGGCTAGTGAACGTCGCTCTATTCCCAAGTACACCGCGACTAAATGCTGGTTGGAAATCAACGGTGGAAACATCACTAACAATGAAACTCTGAGTCAGGCTTGAGGCGTGCTCGTAAGAAAACTTTCTAGACTAAATACGCTGATGGTTATGGTCACTGTTCGTGAAAAGCATAAAGATCTGGTTCGAAACTCAGTAAGGAACAGTTTATTATTATTATTATTCGTTCGTAATTTCTTCATCTGACACAATGGAAAACGCTCTAACATTTACACAAGCCAGAAAACCCTGCGAAAGTAGTCTGCGAGCGCTGGAAATCTTCCCAAAAGCAATCATCGCTGAGGTTAGAAAACACCAGCAGTGGTATTCCAATAATACTTCCTTTTCCACTCTCAACGACAGGAAATTGCTTTCTGATGTGGGCCATTACAATGCACTTAACGCCAGTCAGAAAAAAACAGTAATGCTATTCCAGTGGGATCTCTTTCTGCAGTCTCAATGACAAGAAATTACGTGACATCTCGTGGAAATCGGGTTTTCTGCCGGATATCAGCGTCTTCCAAACACGATATTTCGACGTCATTACTTGACGTCTTCATCAGGTGTTCCCTGAGACTGGCTGCTTGCTGGACCGGGTCGCATATTTATGCCTGCCCGGTGCCTGGTGTTCTGTTTGCTGTTCCCTAGTCGGTCCGCGCCCGCGAGTCGCGCTACCCTGCCGCTCTAGGTGTTCCCTATTCCGTCCGCGCCCACTCCGGCCGCCTCCAACTGCGGTCGTGGCCTCCTGGTGTTCCCTTCTCGGCCCGCGACACTATTTGACAAACTAGAAGAAATTAGAGAAAACTGTAGACAACTCAGGGGCACAGGTACTGTGATACCCCGAACGTGGCACAGGCAGAGAGTGCCACGCCAAATCACACAAGACCCCCTAGATTAGTAAGCAATAGTGAAAAACCTAATAGTTTAATAAGATTTCGTTTCTAGCTTAGTCCAGTAGCACTCCCCTTAATATAATATATCCTCTTATTGTCCTTGGAAATCCTTGCTCCCTTGTTAGGAACCAATAGGGAACAGAAAGATGTTTTAAATGGTTTGTGCCTTAAATAGTAGTTAAAATTTTTCTAGCTGATTGTGCTCCCTTGTTGTAACCTAATAGCGTTAGATAAATGTGTAATCGAGATACCCTTGGGTTACCGTTTGTGTATCCAAGCAACTTAGCATAGGACCCAAACTAAATCTAAGATGTAGTGACTAAGACCACTCCCCCCCCCCCCCCCAAAACACACACACACACACTCTGTCGGCTGCACGACCACCCTTAGCTACATAGAGTAAACTAGACTAAACCACAACAGACTAGATGTTTGAGAATAAATGTAAAAGTGAGATGCAGACCTGCTGCAGACCAACGAATGTACGACGCCCGTACCCAGCGGGCAAGCGGCGGGAAACAACGAGTACAGCGGCCGCCACGGAACGACGACCACATCTCGCCGAGCGGCCGACTGGCGCAACGCTACAAAAGGAAAGCAGTGGGAAGCAGTACCCGCTGCACCCACTGCACAGAACCAAACAACAAAACCAACGCCTCATAAATCGAGGATGGTCGGGGGCCACAAGGCCTTATTGTTACTGACCATGCCCTCCAAAGCCACTCCGACTGCGGTTGAGGCTTCCTGGTGTTCCCTGTTTGGTTCGTGCCCGCAGTGTGCGGATGTCTGAGGCTCGTTGTTGGTGTTGGAAACATATTTTCTCCGGTATTGCTTCAGCAGTTCAAATGCCGGGTTCCATGCAGTGCTTAGCTGGTATCCTGCTTCCCGGTCAATCAGGTTTTGTGCAATCTTTATCTCTATAGATTCAGTGATGACACTATCCCAGAACCTGGGGGTCTGGACCATGACCTTGGTGTTCTCATAATCCATGGAATGTTCCAACTGTAGGCAGTGTTCTGCTACTCGTTCCACGGAGTTCTCCATGCCAGTCTATCCTGTGAAAGTCTCTTCATCTCTGCGTAGCTGCCGCAAACTACATAAATTGGAACCTGCTTTACTTTATTCAAATTCAAGCTTTGCCCTCCCTATACAATTTTTGTCCCCCCCCCCCCTGCCTCCACTCACGTTTCCTTCCATTACCAAAGTGATGAATCCGTGATGCCTCAAGGTGTGTCGTATCAACCGATCCCTTTTTTAGTCAAGTCTTGCCATAAATTTCCTTTTTCCCCATTTCGATTCGGCACCTCCTCACTCGATCATTCCGTCTAATCATCAGCGTCCTCCTGCAGCGCCACATTTTTAACTCTTCTATTCTCTTCTTGTCCGAATTGTTTATCGCCTACGTTTCACTTCCAAGGAGCCCTGTAGCAGCAGAAGGCTGCAAGTTTGTAGAGATAAACAATAAAGATGTAGAATATTAATAAAGTTTCTTTTATTTAAATAGCTTTAACAGTTTTCACATAAAAAAGGAGGAGGCGTTACTATTCAGCACGCCCTCGTAGTAAAAACTTTAATAGTAATAATATAATAAGAACAAGACTTTAAGAAGAACAACATTAGGAATTTTTATAAGACGTTTAAAGAACATATTGCAAGATACCACCCACCCAATCTTTGCTTCAAGAAACCGGATGGTTCACTAGAAACTAACACGGAGAATAACTGCCAAATCCACGAAGACTATTTCAGAAAACTTCTCAACTGCGAAAGAACTACAGAGGATATTCACTACCATACGTCTATACCATATCCAACGCTAAGCCACCAACCATCAACGAAATAATAGAAATTATCAAGACACTGAAAAACAACAGAGCCACAGGAGAAGATGGAATTATTGCAGAACTATAGAAACTAAATGATGAACTATTAACAGGAAAAGTCCACAAGAATCATATTAAACATTTGGGAAACAGAACAGATCCCTTCTGAATGGAAATGCGCACTTATCCATCCACTCCATAAAAAAGGGGACAAAACTGAACCAAACAATTAGAGGGGTATCTCACTTGTGCCGGTCACATATAAAATCCTATCAAATCTTGTCACGAATAGATTATAAGAACAAGCTGACCCACAAATAGGAGAATACCAGGCTGGTTTTCGCAAGGGACGATCATGCATGAACACATCTGGAATCTGAAAATGATTCTCCAGGTGAGAAACACCCGATACACAGTGGTCACTTTTGTAGATTCTAAAAAGGCCTACGACTCAATAGACAGAGTAGCGCTCTGCAACACTCTGGAAGAATTCAGCATTGACAGAAAGACAAGAGCAATCATTCGGCAAACATTAACAGACACAGTCTCCAAGGTTAAATTTATGGGAGATATCTCTGAGTCATCTGAAATCCAAACTGGAATGCGACAGGGTGACGGGCTTTCGCCATTACTCTTTAATATCATTCTTGAAAAAATTATCAGGACATGGAAAAAAGAAGTCAAAGGAATCCAAATTGGCATTAGAAAAGATAATAGATTCAATGTGAAGTGTTTAGCTTTTGCAGATGACCTTACAATCCTCACAGATAATAGAAAAGAAGCCACTAACGCCATAGAGAAGTTATACGAAATTGCACAAAAAACTGGCCTGCAAATCTCGTATGAGAAAACCCAGTACATAGAAAGAGTGCCACAAGACAAATTGCCTATAGTGGCAACACATGGGAAAATCGTAAAAGTACCACATTTTAAGTACCTGGGAGAAATCATTCAGCCATCAGGGATTAACCGAAAGGCCAATGAGGGAAGAATAAAAAAAACTACAGAAACATATAAACTCACATGGAACTATTATAGCAAAAAGTCCATATCCATTAACGCAAAATTGAAGCACTACAACACTGTCGTACTTTCGGAGGCACTGTATGCATCTGAAACAACACAAATAGGTGGGCAAACTAAAATCAACGAAACAGAGACACAATAATGGAAAATTCTCAGGAAAATTTTTGACCCCATACAAGACCAAGGTATCTGGAAGAAGAGACCAACATCAGAATTATATAAATACACAGACAAGATTACAGATACAATAAGGAAAAGAAGAATGTAGTTCTATGGACATATACACAGGATGAATGAAAACAGAATTTCAAAGCGAATTCTTAAAGTCATCAACTCAGGCAAAAGAAAAACAAAATGGATAAAATAAGTTGAAGAGGACCTCAGACAAGCACACATAACAATAAACGATGCAGAAAATAGAACTGAATTCAGGAACATCACAAAAAAACATAAATTTGACACCACAACACAGAAGAGACCAGGATCCAAATGGACAGCGGAGCGAAAGAAACAACACAGTGAACACATGAAGAAAATTTGGGCTCAAAAGAAACATAAACAATCATGATAAAGAAATTCAAGTTCAAACGCTCTCTTTAAATGGGAATAATCGAAAATAATAATAATAATAATAATACCCGTGGAGGCCCGGGAAAAGAATAGGCCTCCGGTATGTTCTGCCAGTCGTAAAAGGCGACGAGAAGAACAAACCACTAATAGGGCTAACCCCCTTTTAGTGTGGTTAGTTGGTTCAGGACAGAACTAATGAAGCCTCGGACAAGCGCTGTCATGGTCGGGGACGACGCTTGAACCCTATGCCCGTCCACAATGGTAACGACACTGCTAGCCACACGGAAAATGATTTAAATCCAAGTAGAGGTGTTTTGCAGGATATGCTTCCTGTAACCACTCTAGAAGGAAAACAAAGACAGAGGATGAGATGGTCAGATGAAGTTAACCGACACCTCATGTTCTGTTATTACCAAGTAACAAACTTAGGAACAAACGCAACTGGATACAGATCACAAGTATACACAATTTATTACAAGATACCCACAATTAAAATTTTTAACAGAACAACGACTAGCTGATCAGATCCGTGTAATAATCAAAAATAACAGGATACCCCAGTCAGAATTAGAAAACATCAAACAACAAGTACAACAAATATTAGAACAAAATAATGTGCAATCAGAAGAAGAAGAAAATACAGTAATGGACTCAAACATCCCAGAGGAAATTAACAAAGAACAACACGCATCAATTAAACAATCAGAGGAAAACGAAATCTTAAGACAGCCACCAGAACAAGCACAAATAGAACACGAAGTGACACACATGTTAGATATAGAAGAAAAATTTCAGCTGACATATATAGAATACAAAGACACAAATACATACATTAGACTATTCTTGCATAGACCACCAAATAACCCACAAGTCGAAACAACACTAACAACTATCGACACAATCATACACAACAAAATAAATGAAAATACAACTATGGAAGAGTTACAACTCCTGATTTACACAGGAGCATTCACTACACTAAATATACACACTAGGCAGAGATCAGAACCAACCAAAACACAGAAGAAACCCACAAAACCAGCATGGCAACACAGGCAACAGATCAGAATAGAAAAACTGAGAAAAGACATCAGACAGCTAACACAATTTATAAGAAATGAAACATCAGACAAAAAACGAAAGAGGCTAGGTAAAATCTCACAACAAGAAGCGATAGAGCAGTTAGATGAAAAGAAGCAGAAATTACAAGCATTGGCCAAACGACTTAGAAGATACAAAAAAAGTGAAAATAGAAGGAAACAAAACCAAACATTCAACACAAACCAAAAGAAATTTTACCAGACAATAGATAACACACACATTAAAATAGACAATCCACCAAACATAACAGACATGGAACACTTCTGGAGCAACATATGGTCAAACCCGGTACAACATAACAGGCATACACGGTGGATACAGGCAGAAACAGACACATACAAGATGATACCACAAAAGCCTGAAGTGATAATTTTGCAACATGAAGTCACCCAAGCAATTAATTCTACTCACAATTGGTAAGCCCCTGGCAAAGATAAAATAGCAAATTTCTGGCTAAAGAAGTTCACCTCAACACATTCACATCTAACTACATTATTTAACAGTTACATTGCAGACCCATACACAGTCCCTGATACACTTACACAAGGAATAACTTACCTGAAGCCTAAAGATCAAGCAGACACAGCAAACCCAGCTAAATATCGCCCCATAACATGCCTACCAACAATATACAAAATAATAACTTCAGTCATTACACAGAAATTAATGACACATACAACACAGAACAAAATTATAAATGAAGAACAAAAATGCTGTTGCAAAGGAGCACGAGGATGTAAAGAGCAACTGATAATAGATGCAGAGGTGACATACCAAGCTAAAACTAAACAAAGGTCGCTACACTACGCATACATTGATTACCAAAAAGCTTTTGATAATGTACCCCACTCATGGTTACTACAAATATTGGAAATATACAAGGTAGATCCTAAATTGATACAGTTCTTAACCATAGTAATGAAAAATTGGAAAACCACACTTAATATCCAAACAAATTCAAATACTATCACATCACAGCCAATACAGATTAAGCGTGGAATATACCAAGCAGACTCATTAAGTCCTTTCTGGTTCTGCCTTGCTCTGAACCCACTATCCAACATACTAAATAATACAAATTATGGATACAATATTACTGGAACATACCAACACAAAATCACACATTTGCTATACATAGATGATCTAAAACTACTGGCAGCAACAAATCAACAACTCAACCAATTACTAAAGATAACAGAAGTATTCAGCAATGATATAAATATGGCTTTTGGAACAGACAAACGTAAGAAAAATAGCATAGTCAAGGGAAAACACACTAAACAAGAAGATTACATATTGGATAACCACAGCGACTGCATAGAAGTGATGGAAAAAAACAGATGCCTATAAATATCTAGGATACAGACATAAAATAGGAATAGATAATACAAATATTAAAGAAGAACTAAAAGAAAAATATAGACAAAGACTAACAAAAATACTGAAAACCGTATTGACAGCAAGAAACAAGACAAAAGCTATAAATACTTATGCTATACCAATATCGACCTTATCATCTGGAGTAGTGAAATGGAGTAACACAGACCTAGAAGCGCTCAATACACTTAGACGATCACAATGCCACAAATATAGAATACATTACATACATTCAGCAACAGAAAGATTCACATTCAGCAGAAAGGCCGGCCGGTGTGGCCGTGCGGTTAAAGGCGCTTCAGTCTGGAACCGCGTGACCGCTACGGTCGCAGGTTCGAATCCTGCCTCGGGCATGGATGTGTGTGATGTCCTTAGGTTAGTTAGGTTTAATTAGTTCTAAGTTCTAGGCGACTGATGACCTCAGAAGTTGAGTCGCATAGTGCTCAGAGCCATTTGAACCATTTGAACCAGAAAGGAAGGAGGAAGGGGATTTATCGACATAAAAAACCTACATTATGGACACGTAGACAATTTAAGAAAATTCTTTATAGAACGAGCAGAAACTAGCAAAATACACAAAGCAATCACTCATATAAATACATCGGCTACACCACTACAATTTCATAACCACCTCTACAACCCTTTAGATTACATAACATCAACAGATACGAAGAAAGTAAATTGGAAAAAGAAAACACTACATGGCAAGCATCCATATCATCTAACACAGCCACACATAGATCAAGACGTATCCAACACATGGCTAAGAATAGGCAATATATACAGTGAGACGGAAGGATTCATGATTGCAATAAAGGATCAAACAATAAACACCAGATATTACAGCAAGCATATTATTAAAGATCCCAATACCACAACAGATAAATGCAGACTTTGCAAACAACAAATAGAAACAGTACATTACATCACAGGCGGATGTACAATAATAGCAAATACAGAATACGCCAGAAGACATGACAATGTAGCAAAAATAATACATCAACAACTTGCCATACAACATAAACTAATAAAACAACACGTTCCCACATACAAGTATGCACCACAAAATGTACTGGAAAATGATGAATACAAATTATACTGGAACAGAACCATTACAACAGATAAAACAACACCACATAACAAACCTGACATCATACTCACCAATAAAAAGAAGAAATTAACACAACTAATCGAAATATCCATACCCAATACAACAAATATACAGAAGAAAACAGGAGAAAAAATTGAAAAATACATCCAACTGGCTGAGGAAGTAAAGGACATGTGGCATCAGGATAAAGTTGACATTATACCGATTATACTATCAACTACAGGAGTCATACCACACAATATCCACCAGTACATCAACGCAATACAGCTACATCCAAACTTACATATACAACTGCAGAAATCTGTAATTATTTATACTTGTTCAATTACCCGAAAGCTCCTAAGTGCAATGTAACATATACCGTACAGTTAAAAGGAAGTCACGCTTGATCAAGATCCGCGTCAATTTCCATTTTTAACCAGACATAACGTCTGAGAAAGAAAAGAAATAATAATAATAATAATAATAATAATTCTCCTGTGATGGTTCAAATGGCTCTGAGCACTATGGGACTTAACATCTGAGGTCGTCAGTCCTCTAGACTTAGAACTACTTAAACATGACTAACCTAAGGACATCACACACATCCATGCCCGAGGCCGGATTCGAACCTGCGACCGTAGCAGGAGCGCGGTTCCGAACTGAAGCGCCTAGGACCGCTCGGCCACAACGGCCGACAATTCACCTGTGATTCCACGCTTTTGTCTCCGAAGACGGAGTAAATGGACAAAGGTCGTTAGTTCAAGTACGCCATTCAAACAGATAAGACGCACTCGCCTACTCGTCTGCCATTAATAGTAACGAAATGAATGGGAAGTATAATCCGCGAATATGTGCAATCTTAAGAGATACGGCGGCATTCCTAAACGTTTAGAAGAAATTATTAATATCCAGCTGCATGCCTACGATGAAAAATAAATAATAAATAAACGGTAATCCTTAAAACCCATTCAGTGTATTACGCACATTATTAATCGATGTTGAGATTTTTGTTCACTGAGTTGCATATTCGACAACGTAAATTCTTTTCTAATATTCCTCGTCCCAAAACAGAGAACGAAAATTTAAAAAGAGACTTTAAGAGACAGAATTAAGAGATCATAAAAAAAAGAAAAAGAAAACGAAGGAACGAATATTATATATGGCAACAGAACGATGATCGTCATACTAACAACTAACAGCTCAGAAGACTAATAGAGGCAAAATGGTTCAAATGGCTCTAAACACTATTGGACTTAACATTTGCGGTCATCAGTCCCCTAGACTTAGAGCTACCCTAACGTAACTAACCAAAGGACATCACACACATCCATACCCGAGGCAGGACTCGAACCTGCGACCGTAGCAGCAACGCAGTTCCGGACTGAAGCGCCTAGAACCACTCGACCACAGAAGCCGGCCTGATAGAGGCCTTGTAATGTATGGGAAAGTAATGGAAAATATAAGATAAAGTCAGAAGATTACTGATAAGTTTACATATTATCCTCTGTGGGGCAGGAGGGAGGGAGAGAAGGGAAGTATCTGTACAGAGTGTACGAATTTTGTGCAGTCACTATATGTACCAGAAAATGAGGAAGCATTTGAAGTTCACACAGGTTGGTTATAATGGAAGTGCTGTTACTCACGGAGATCCAGTGTAGAATGTAATCATCGTATGGCGAGAAACTTGGTAGATATGATAATGCGTTAATGCGGAAACGATTTACGCTGGAAAATAATTAGCTCCAATTTTGGCACTAGGTGCAAATCTGGCACTGTGCAGCATCTCATTGATATCTCCGGTGCTCATATTGAAGAAGTTGTGTAAATGATGATTAATAATAAATTCAACATTATGCCTTTCTCACATGTTTTCTGCGCACGTCCTCTTTCTAATCCATTATTGATGCAAACATTTCTATATGTCTTTCTTGCATTCACAGCAACAGATTTGCATCTGGTGGGAAAAATTGGAACTAATTTTTTTTTTCATCGTTATCCGGTTTCGCATTAGCGCATTAGAATATTTACCACGATAATTACAGCCCGCATTGGACATCTATGAGTACCTCCATTGTACACTACGTTGTAGACTTGGCCATTAAAATTGCTACACCACGAAGATGACGTGCTACAGACGCGAAATTTAACCGACAGGGAGAAGAGGCTGTGATATGCAAATGATGAGCTTTTCAGAGCATTCACATAAGGTTGGCGCCGGTGGCGACACCTACACCGTGCTGACATAAGGAAAGTTTCGAACCGATTTATCATACACAAACCGCAGTTGACCGGCGTTGCCTGGTGAAACGTTGTTGTGATGCCTCGTGTAAGGAGTAGAAATGCGTACCATCACGTTTCCCACTTTGATAAAGGTCGGATTGTAGCCTATCACGATTGCGGTTCATCCTATCGCGACATTGCTGCTCGCGTTGGTCGAGATCCAATGACTGTTAGCAGAATATGGAATCGGTGAGTTCAGGAGGGGAATACGGAAGGCCGTGCTGGATCCCAGCGGCCTCGTATCACTAGCAGTCGAGATGATATGCATCTTATCCGCATGGCTGTAACGGATCTTGCAGCCACGTCTCGATCCATGAGTCAACAGATGGGGACGTTTGCTAGACAACAACCATCTGCACGAACAGTTCGACGACGTTTGCAGCAGCTCGGAGACCATGGCTGCGGTTACCCTTGACGCTGCATCACAGACAGGAGCGCCTGCGATGGTGTACTCAACGACGAACCTGGGTGCACGAATGGCAAAACGTCATTTTTTCGGATGAATCCAGGTTCTGTTTACAGCATCATGATGATCGCGTCCGCAAGCGTGTATTCGTCATCGCCATACTGGCGTATCACCCGGCGTGATCCTATGGGGTGCCATTGGTTGCACGTCTCGGTCACCTCTTGTTGGCATTGACGGCACTTTGAACAGTGGACATTACATTTCAGAAGTGTTTCGACCCGTGGCTCTACCCTTCATTCGATTCCTGCAAAACTCTACATTTTAGTAGGATAATGCACGACCGCATGTTGCCAGTCCACTACGGGCCTTTCTGGATACAGAAAATGTTCGACTGCTGCCCTGGCCAGCACATTCTCCAGATCTCTCACCAACTGAAAACGTCTGGTCAATGGTGGCCGAGCAACTGGCTCGTCACAATACGCCAGTCACTACTCTTGATGAACTGTGGCATCGTGTTGAAGCTGCATGGGCAGCTGTACCTGTACACGCCATCCAAGCTCTGTTTGACTCAATGTCCAGGCGTATCAAGGCCGTTATTACGGCCAGAGGTGGCTGTTCTGGGTACTGATTTCTCAGGATCTATGCACCCAAATTGCTTGAAAATGTAATCACATGTCACTTCTAGTATAAAATATTTGTCCAATGAATGCCCGTTTATCATCTACATTTCTTCTTGGTGTATCAATTTTAATGGCCAGTAGTGTAAGTGTGATCGGTATCTACGGAACACCAGACAGGGCAGGTATCCCAAAATGAACCACCCGTGCTGGGCTAAAAAGACAGGTGCTGCACATTCGTCAGTGTTCTACTGCGTGTCATATACAGACGATACGTCGTAGCAGGAAATTTTACTCCCTGGAGGACACACGAACTGGAATCGGGGAAAGTTGAGAGCGGTAGCTTATGAGACAAAGCAGAGCGGCGGTTACAAATTCAGCCCTAGCGAGGCGGCGGTGGAAAGAGTTGGCCGTCCGGTGCTGTTGACACGGCGTGCGGCGTTATTAATGGCCGCGCGACGCCGCCGCCTGCCGTGGCGTGACGGGCGTGCCTGCGCAGCCCCAGGCATCCGCCGCTTTGTGGCCGCGGCGGCGCGTCGCGCGTGCGGGCGCAGCTATGCCGTGGGCGGACACGGGCGCACGCATAGCCCGTCAGCCTGCGGGCGCGACAGGTATTTCTCCGTCCGCAGCCACTCTTTTCTGGCCAATAAATTGACGGTCGCAACTTTAGAGTGGCAACTACTTATTTATTACTTATAAAAAATATACTGAGGTGTCAGAAGTCGTGCGGTACCTCGTAATATCGTGTCAGACCTCCTTTCGCTCGGCGTAGAACAGGATCACGACGTGGCATGGACTCAACAAGTCGTTGGAACAATCCTGCAGAAATACTGAGCCAAGCTGCCTCTGCAAGGTGAAAAGTATTTAAACCGACAAACTATGGGAGGGCCGGACGGTGTGGCCGTGCGGTTGAAGACGCTTCAGTCTGGAGCCGAGTGACCGCTACGGTCGCAGGTTCGAATCCTGCCTCGGGCATGGATGTGTGTGATGTCCTTAGGTTAGTTAGGTTTAATTAGTTCTAATTTCTAGGCGACTGATGACCTCAGAAGTTAAGTCGCATAGTGCTCAGAGCCATTTTGAAACTATGGGAGGTTGTAGGAGACATCAAAACAAATATTTTTCCCTAATGTCATTTTTTCCTAGGAGGAGTATTTAAACAGGTAGAGGAAGATTTCTCTGGCGGCAAATTAATTAAACCAACAAACACTTGTCCATTTTTTATGACCAAGAGACAACATATTAACACAACCCAATTTCAATTACAGTAGATTTTCAAAAATGCCTCCATTGACACGTAAACAAAGGTTACACCGTCGGATCATGTTCTGCCTGACACGGGCAAAATTCCCAGGAGTATCCTGAATTGTTCCTGCTGCTGCTACTATCCGGGCAACCAGATCCTCTTCTGATGCAACAGGAGTTGCGTAAACAAGGTTGCGCATCTCTCCCCACACAAAAAACTCCAGAGGGGACAAATCTGGGGATCGAGCAGGCCATGCTACAGGACCACCTCTGCCAATCCACGTTTCTGGGAACCGTCGGTCCAGGAATCGACCCACACGACGACTGAAATGTGCCGGCGCCCGGTCATGTTGGAACCACACTCGTTGTGTTGTAGGGAGCGGGACGCCTTCCAGCAATTCTGGAAATCCTCTGGCGAGAAAATTGTAATAGTGCCTGCCATTTAATGGCCTAGGTAGCAGATACGACCCAATTTGAACGTCACCATGAACACCGACCCACACGTTAACGAAGAACCGCACTTGATGAGCGCTAGTAACTGTGGCATGTGGGTTATCCTCACTCCAAACATACGAGTTGTGCATGTTGAAGACTCCATCACACCAGAACGTTGATTCATCGGTAAACAACACAGAGGTTGGAAATGTAGGATGTATTCGTCACTGTTCCAGTTACCACTGCGAAAACTGTGCTCTCGGTGGGTAATCAACTGTTTCCAGATTGTGGACACGCTGTAAGTGAAATGGACGTAACAATTGCTCTCAAAGGACTGTTCTTACATTCGTCTGATTCGTCCCCATATTACGTGCAATTGGACGAGTGGTGATTGAAGGATCCCGCTCCACATGCTGCAAGACAGCTTCCTCAAATTGCAGCGTTCTTACCGTGCGACGGCGTCCATGCCCAGGTAATCTGGTAAATGACCCGGTCTCACGCAGACGTTAGTACACAGCAGCAAAGGTCGTATGATACGGGATACGGCGATTAGGATATTGTTGTTGATAAACCCGCTGTGCAGCTCGTCCGTTGTGGTGCGCTACGTAGTACGCACCAACCATATCAATGTACTCTCTCCAGGTGTATCGCTCCATTAGTAAACAGAGAAAATGCACTACTACACTGGTGGCCAGCACTTACCTACAACTGAAGAGCGTAATACGCCCTCTAACAACTGAAGATCGTAATACGGCCTCTAACAACTGAAGAGCGAAATACGGCCTCCACCGGCTTAAATGTTCCTCATAGTAAAATATGACATTAGGGAAAAATATTTGCTTTGAAGTGCCCTACAATCTCCCACACTTTGTCGGTTTAAATACTTTTTACCCTGTATAGCCGCCCATAATTGCGAAAGTGTTGCCGGTGCAGCACGTTGTACACGAACTGGTCTCTCGATTATGTCTCATGAACGTTCGATGGGATTCATGCAAAGCGATATGGGTGACCAAACCATTCTCACAAATTGTCCAGAGTCTTCTTCAAACCGAGCGAGGTGGCGCAGTGGTTAGACACTGGACTCGCATTCGGGAGGACGATGGTTCAATCCCACGTCCGACCATCCTGATTTAGGTTTTCCGTGATTTCCCTAAATCGCTCCAGGCAAATGCCGGGATGGTTCCTTTCAAAGGGCACGGCCGACTTCCTTCCCCGTCCTTCCCTAATCCGATGAGACCGATGACCTCGCTGTCTGGTCTGCTTCCCCAAAACAACCCAACCCAACTCTTCTTCAAACCAGCCGCGAAAAATTATGGCCCAGTGACACTGCGCTTTGTCATCCATAAAAATTTCATCGTTTTTCGAGAAGATGAAGTCCACGAATGGCTACAAATTGACTCCAAGTAGCCAAAAATAACCATTTCCATCCAATGATCGGTTCAATTGGACCAGAGAAATCATTCCATTCCATGTCAACACGAGCCACTACCAGCTTGCAGAGTGCCTTGCTGACATTCTGGGTCCATGGCTTCGTGGGATCTGCGCCACGCTCGAACGCTTCTATCAGTTCTTACCAGCTGAAATCGGGACTCATCTGACCAGGCCATGTTTTCCAGTCGTCCAACCGATTTGGTCACGAGCCTAGGAGAGGCGCTGCTGGCCACGTCGTGCTGTTAGCAAAGGTACTGGCGTCGATCGTCTGCTGCCATAGAGCATTGACGCCAAATTTTGCCGCACTGTCCTGACGGATATGTTCCTCGTACCTCCCACATTGATTCCTGAAGTTATTTCACGCAGTGCTGCTTGTCTGTTAACACTGACAATTCTACCCAAATTCCGCTGCTCTCGGTCGCTAAGTGGAGGCCATAGGCCACTACGTTGTCCTTTGTGAGCAATAGTGCCTGACACTGTGGATCTCGCAATAATGATTTCCCTAACGATTTCCGAGATACAATGTCCCAGATGTGTACCCTCAGCTACCATTCAGCGTTCGAAGTCTGTTAATTCCCCGTTGTGCGGCCGTAGTGACATGAATCACCTTAGTACGAATGACAGCTCAGCCAATGCACCGCTCTTTTATACGTTACGTACGCGATACTACCGCCATCTCAATATGTTCTTATGGCTATCACATGACTTTTGTCGCCTCATTGTAGACAGTTTCAAAGTTTTACTGTCTTTCAAAGGAGTGACCAACATGGTGCCCAACCCACCTGCCAGCACCGTGAAAGTCGTAGGGTACTCCTAGCGGGGTCAGTCGTGTTGAACGGTCGAGTCGAGCGTTTCATTGCCCAACGAATCTCTGTAACAGCTCTGGTCGCAGACTGTGTTCCAAAAATGAACAGCTTAGAGAAAGAAGCAGCGACACTTTCTGCAGGACGCAAACGTCATTTTACAGGACAATGTTCGGGCGCATAAGGCTCAAGTTGTGACTCGTTTGTTCGATCGTAGAGCCCAGCAAGTGTTGCACCACCCTGACACTCCCCGTACTTAAACCCTTATCACTTCAACTTTATTCCTAAATTGAAGGAAAATATTCTTGGCATTTGCTTCAGAACTGTTACATAGATTTGTCGGGCACTAGACGGCTACGTTGAAGCTCTCAACACAACGGCGCTGCTAAGAGTATCCTACCAGTTCCACATCGCTGTTAGGGGGTTATACATAATGCTGGTGACTACTTGAAGGACATAAAAACTTTGAAAATTGTATATATTTTTTATAAGCTGTAAATAAATCGTTGCCAATATCAAAGTTCCAACCATTACGCAATAACATAAGTAGGAAGTGCAGATGAGCCAAGGTGAAATGCTAACCGGAAAAAATGAGAAGAAAGAGAAACAGTACTGATGGTCGGAAGGACTGATTCACCATGCAGTCAAGTCAAAACAACCTTCTGTGAAATTAAGAGCGTAGTCGTAAATATTAAAAATCCAAGAGGAATTCCACCGTTAAACGCAGGGCAAAGGGCGTATGAGGGCAGGGAGAAACTGCCTGATGATGGAGAAGATGAAATGTTAGTCGATTTGACAGACGTAGGGGATAAGAGCCACTGTTTAACAGAACTCTGGAAGACTAACTTTCAAATAATGGGGAAGGCGTCGACAACATTGCTCTGGAATTCCTAAAATCATTGTGGAAAGTAGCAACCAAACGACTTTCCAAGTCGGTTTGTAGAATCTATGAGCCTAGAGACATCCCACCAGACTTTGGCAAAAATAACATCGCACAATTCTGAAAAGGAGCAGATAAGTGCGAAAACAATGGTACAGTTAGCATAATACGAGCATCTCATGCGTCGTAGTTGCTGACAAGAATACAGAAAGATGGAAAAGAATATTGTGGCTCGATTACATTATTAGTTTGGCTTTAGGAATGGCAAAGACACGAGAGAGGCAGTTCTGACGTTGCGCATCGCATGAGAACGGAATCAAAACTCATGCGATTTGTCGGCCTGTAGAAAGCGTTTGACAAAATAAAATGGTATAAGATGTTCGAAATAACAGGAATAAGCTATAGGGAAATAAGGAAAATATACAGTATGTGTAAGAAACTAGGAAAACGAAGTGCTCGGGTTGAAATGGGTGAAAGAAAGAGATGCAGTCTCTCGCTCATACTGTTCGATTTAATCATCGAAGAAGTAAAGACGGAAGTAGAGGAAACGTGTGGAATCATAATCCAGGGTGAAAGAGTGTCAGTGATTACATGGCAACCTTAGTGAAAGTAAGGAAGAATTGTAGGACCTATTAAACTTAATGAATAGGCTTAGCAGCACGTACTATGGATTGAGCGTGAAGGGAGGAAAGAAGAAAGTAATGACGAATAGCGGAAGAAAAATTAGAGATAAACTTAAAATTAATATTGGAAAGTTCAAAGTGCATTAGGAAACTCTTCTACCTTGGAAGCAAAGTAACCTTGATAACAAGGAACGTCAAGTGGACGAACATTTATGGAATGCTATTAACAAGATATAGATAACTTTTTCCCACATCATCACAGACCACGAGACTGACATCCTGCACTAACGAAGGCTGACTTGGTAGACAGTTTCTTGAAGACGACGAGAACTCAGACCACTGTTGTTCCATTCCAGGTGGAAAACATCTATGCAGAAAGGATGAAGAAAGTGGTACAACGATAAGAAGAATGCTTAGCAGTGAATGGCGATTGCGTGGACACGTGTAAGTTTGAAGGAAACTAAATCAACTAACAAAAGCTGTTTCTAACAAATATACTCTTTATGGCCAAACAGGCTGTACTTTATTGATACAACTAGTATTATGTGACAGTTTTTTTTGGAACAGTCACGCAACATATATAAATTCACATAATTCATAGTACGACTCACACTCAACCAGCATAACAGGTTAATTAATAAAGTGATATCAAATGTGTGAATGTTTGTTAGTTTCCGTAGTAATCTAAATGAGGTTTGTATGCAGGATGGAAATAACTGGATGTTTTGGAAGCACACTAGGTCACGGGCGCAGAGCTGAATGCCGTTACAGTTAGGGAGCCTGCTGAGATAGGAGGCGGTCACTGCCACAGCTTTGCGCATCACACACCTCTGTGACAGCCCACAGCGCTGCCATGCAGATAGACGACAGTTTGGGCATCCTTTATTGACCGCTCGGGCAAATTTTTTTATAAAGTGGAGTGAGGAGGAATTTTTATCGAAAGGCAGTTGTCAGCAATGTAGAAAGCCAACTTTTGCGAATGATGCTGGAGATCACTATCTTGTAGGTGAAACCAGAGCCACAAGCTCAGCATTTGAAAACGGTGAAACACTGCCAAATGCATAGCTCTTAGAAGAAATTGTTTAAAAATGCAAGATCTATAGACATTGGTTCATCTAAATTTTTGCAGAGTGACAGCAAAACACAACAGTTCCAGAGGGAAGCTGCCTCATTGGCCGAGGAGAGAGTTAAGAATAGCGAGGAATGACTTTTTTTTTTCGAAGATAATCCATACAACACTTAGTCACAGCAGAGGGTCACTGCCAGTACACTGACTAAGATCAACGAACTTCAGTCACTTACAGCTACCCAATGATGAAGCCGAGCCGCTACCCTCCGAGACGGGAATTTCAAGTTAATTTATAGTTTTAAAATCTCAGAGCACCTCTTTGAAAATTCGTATTGCGATGTCATGAGGAGTTCACTTACAAAATCCGAAATAGGTATGACTTATTGGCTTTAATAAGTCTACGTTTTAACTTCAGTATTTCTACATATTACCTTCAGTAGTTCTATTCTATGCTAAGCAGTTTTACGACAATCACTCAGTACTTGCACAATTTATCCTCATTCCCCCCCCCCCAACCTCATCTTAGATTCATCATATTTCCATACATTGCCAGTATTAAATGTTTATTAAGAAATTGCCACAGATGAAGGATTAATTATCAATGAAAGTATCTGAATATCATTTTGCCTTAATTTTTAATTATCCAACGTCTGATATGCTAATATATCTAGGTAATTAGAATATGTGTAACAGCTAATATTTTATTGGCACTCTTCAACAAGATACATTTGCATTTTGGCAACGCCTCGCCAGGATTCTGTCACTAAGCACTCCTGATATCACAGTTACATTTGCAAAAATTAAAAAATTTCTTGAAGTATATACATCATCATCTTAATAATAATGTAGCTCACTGAAAATAATTTAACACACTAATCAGTGCAAGTACGTGATCATACAATTATGTAATCTCTCTAGTGAGGAGCAGATGTTGGTGTGAATTTGTCTACAATTGTGGAGAAGAAGAGATATCATTGAAATTTCGGACGGAATTTATTTTGTTTTTTATTTGTTTTGTAAGGACTGTGTGTGTTTAGTCAATAGCCATGTCAAGACATCCAATATTTAGAATAACATCGGAAAAGGAAAAAGGAATTGATTGAACACAGCTTAGGGGAATTTCAAAAAGTGCAGGAGATGATTTATAAGTTGTTCACTGCCCAAAGTATAAATTGATGGGACACGAATTGCTTTGCAATCAGTTGATATGTGCAAATTGTGAGATTCACAAGAGTTACGGACATTTAGCAGTAGATTATACTGAATATGCATTCATAGCCCGCAGTAAGAAATGATAATGGTGGCAGAATAGGCTCGTATGTGGTTATGTCTTGTAAGGTAGTAGTCGACACCGTAAAAGTGCACAATGGCAAAAACTATGAACCATTTGGGAAGAACCAGAGGAAGTGTGACGTTGTCAACCTACATAATATGTTTTGCAATTATAGGTGCGTGTCTGAAGGTTCCGATTGAAGGCTATGTTGCATTTGTTTTCAGT
Source organism: Schistocerca nitens (assembly GCF_023898315.1). NCBI lineage: Eukaryota > Metazoa > Arthropoda > Insecta > Orthoptera > Acrididae > Schistocerca > Schistocerca nitens. The sequence continues at coordinate 542,478,215 of NC_064619.1, read as the reverse complement.
CACTTAATTTACAGTGAGTCCAACTGGCTCATTTGCCGCTGAATGTCAGTGGATTTACGAAATTTTGCGGATTTTGTTAGTTTTGACAACCAATAATTGGAAGAAATTAGGTTACGGTAGAGAACCTTGTGTGCTCAGTTTTTTGTTGTATTAGGAGACGCATTTGACGATTTTAGAAGAACGTTAGGATGGAAATTCTCGAATAGCAATGAACTAAGTGATAAAAGAACGCAATGCATAGTAGATGACGGCGAGGAAAAATATGAACGAAAAGAGGTCGTGTGGCAGGAGAAAATTAAAAACAAACACAGAAGGAAAATACCTTAACACATGAAAAGGAGACGGAAGAGGTCTGCGATGTCGAATTGAACCACAAGGCGAAGATATTTTAGAAATATCAGAATTAACGGACCTATTGGAAGAGATAGGATTTGTGCGAGCTTATGATGCAGATTTTAGCGAAAATAGAGACGACATGTTGGACATGGGCACTGATGTGGGACGATGGAAAGTGACAAATGAGAGGAAGGAAATGTCACAATTGTAACACAGGGAGCAATTAGCGAGGGAACTAACCTCAAGGAACATTGCAGGGGGATCTACATGCTAATCCAAGCTCATTAAACACGAAGCCTGGCAGTTTACCAACACTCACGCAGAAAAGTAATGGGAAACGAGAATTGGGCAGCAATGCTGGAGACGCTGAAATAGGAAAGCGCCCAGAATTCATCAAGCAGAGAGACAAAATAAGCGTTGAAGTAATGGAGTGTGACTTACAAGAAAATTGTGGCGATCATTTTGAAAATCACAGAGGAATGTTTGCGAGGATGCAAGAGAGCATGCACGCACAGTATTGCAAAATAGAAGAACGGTCTAAGAAAAATGGAGAGGAAATTAGCGTATAGCTGAAACTGCATGGGATAAATGAACTTCTCAGAAGAAGTCAAAGAGATGGGAACAGAGATAAAATATGTTGGACGGTTGTTGGCTGAAAGCACACAGGAAGGGAAATGCGTATTGTTCATTAATAGTTACGAAAAATTATGTTTTATGAAGTTTAAGAGAAACAGTGTTTTACAAAGTGTGTAGATGCAAAGGAACACTGCTGTGTTACGAGAAATAATGTTATGAGGTTTAGAAGACTCAAAAGAGGCTGCTGATGTTATGTAGGCTACTGTGAGTTGTGGGAGATTAGGTGTAATGAGTATTAACGAGTACAAAGGACGCTGCGATTTATGTATGATTTTGTGAAGAGGGTGTTTAGGATAGAGGAAGTTTAGGACAATATGCTAATTTAAATGAGTATTTTACGTGCTAATGAGAAGTGACAATATTACTTATCCCCAAGTACTGTCAATATGGTGTGAGCTGTATCAGACGATTACCCATTTGATGGAATCAAAACCAAAATGAAGAGTAAAACAGGACGAACTACAAAGGTAAAAATCTTGGGTCGATCAATACATATGGAAATAGCAATGAATAACGATGGAACATGGTGAAAGATAAAAATAGATATAAGATAAAAGAATCAGGTAAATTAAAATTAAAAAAAAAGCAGATAGTGCTGCAGGTTAGTTTTTGTGTGTATGTATTACATTCGTACTTTTGCTACAGATTTGCGATTTCCATCCTTGAAGGATTCACAATGAACTGAGAAAGAGGACATTGATTTTCAAAGTTGACTTAATGGATGACAATTCAAGATGAGTGGAAGAGTAAGAGTAGATAAATTAGCAATTGTAGGTGGTCACAGTAGACTAGAGGCGACGGAATCTGCAGCTGGCACAGGCGACAGAGAGAGAACCATAACAGTATCGATGGCTTTCTTGTGTCTAATGTAGTGCATGTAACGTAAAAATTAACGAACCCATATCTCAATTATCACACCAACTGAATCTGATATGATGCCTAATGAACGTGAATTTATGAGATCTACATAAAAAGAGAAATGAGGGAGATACATGTAATTTCATTTTATGGTGATAATATTCAGTTTATGAGGTATAAGCGGCTTTATTTTGTTGAAGAAATAATTTTGAAGTAAGAAGTATAAATTTCATTGATTAACTTTTGTAAGCCTAAGTACTTTCATCTTTGTTAAAGAAACAATTTTTGAGCAAGAAGCATCGATTTCATTGAGTAATCTATATAAATATATGCAGTTTCATTCTGTTAAAACAATAAGTTTGAGGAAAGAAGCAGAGAGTTCGTTGATGTAATTAGTAACTTTTGTAATGAATTTTAAAAAGGAACGATATGCAAATTGCATGTATTAATAATATTTGTGAATGTAATGATGGTAATAATTTGTATTTGCGTTTTGCAGATTCTATAACTGATTATTGTTTGTCACTTATTTCGATCACTATGCACTTACGAAATTGTGAATTTACAGCTGTGTGTCATGCAAATGTGCAACCATGTTTCACATAAACACTGGTTGCTACCAGAAACACAAGATACTGAAGGTCATTAACCCTTCATGAATTGCAAGACAATCCGTGACGTGATCACCATTTGCCTATACGACGGTTGACTTAAAAGTAATTCCTCCACCTTCGTAACTCTTTAACAGTTGGCAGCATTGGTATGCGGCAGGTACTGGCTTTTTCCGTAGCCTCTTCTCTACAGCTCCATTTGGCAGGAAGCCTTTGTATTGAACGGTTGTGTTGTTACAGTGTTAAGTATGAAGCCCTGCGCAGACGGTCGGTCAATGCGATTTAAGGACCATGCAGTCACTGAATTCTTGACGGCATAAGGTGTCACCTCAGAGGAGATTCATCAGAAAATGGAAGTAGTTTAAGGTGATTGTGTTGACGTGAGTACTGCGCGTCGTTGGGGGAATAAGTTTTAAGATGTTGAGGCAGGAACATCTGACCTGCGTGATAAACAAGGAGTTGGACGTCCTGTGACAGCAACCATGGAGTTTCACAAGCAAAATGTTGACAGATTGATTCAGGATGATCGTCGTATCACTCAGAGAGAAATTGCAAGCACAATCGGCATTTCACAAGAACGTGTTAGGCACGTTATTGCTTTACTTGGCTGTCGGAAGATCTGTGCACGATGGGTACCCCGGATGCTGACTCCTGATATGAAAGCGCAGAGACTTGGAATTTGCCAGGAACTCCTCTCGGTTACGAGAATGAAGGTAACGCCTTTCTCCATTCGATTGTGACAGGAGACAAAACGTGGGTACACCATTACGACCCGGAGACGAAATGTCAGTATATGGAATATCGACACAAAGACTCGTCCCAGAAAAAGAAATTCAAGACGCAGCCCTCAGCTGGGGAAATCATGGTCACAGTGTTCTGGGACGCAGATGGTGTTATCCTTGTTGATTTCCTTGATCGTGGAACAACAATAAATTAAGAGCGTTACATCAGAACGCTGCGAACTCTGCAACGACGGCTAACAAGGGTCCGAAAGGAAAAGGAAAATGTTTTCCTGCAGCGTCACAACGAAAAACCCCACACTTCACGTGCCACTACAGCAGGACTTAAGAGACTGACGCTCACCACCGTAAGGCATCCTCCATACAGTCCGGATTTAGCACTGTCTGACTTCCATCTGCTCCCAGTAATGAAAGACGATCTGCGGGGACATCATTATGCTTCTGATGAAAACGTTGAGACAACTGTGAGATTGTGGTTGAGGAAACAAAGTGTCGACTTCTTCCATGACGGCTTCAGAAAATTTTTCATCATTGTCAGAAATGTATCCAGCTGGCTGGTGATTATGTGGAAAAGTGAATATTGGTAATTAAAGATCACATTCTAAGGATTTGTTATGCGTTTGATTTATTAAAATATTCACATCCAAACACAATTAACAGAGGTGGAAGCATTACTTTTCATTCAACCCTTGTATGAACTTTTACACTCCTGCGACCCGATTAAAGACATGAACTTGCAGAAAACAATGAAGGTCACTTGTGTATCAAAACTTAGAATAATGAGTGTATGTGCAATGAAGTTAAGAGACCTGGTACACTATGAACGATACTCCATTGCAATTAGATTTTATTGTTCAAATGTGAGCCACATCTGCTACAGTGAGATGAACAAACTTTAAATGAACAGTGTCAGTGATATCTCATGTGCTTGAGTAGTCGGGCCTCAAAATAACATAAACTTTTTTTGTGTTTTATGTGGTGACTTTTCAGGGATAATGTATCAAATATATTAGAATTTTATGAAATCAGTAAAGATTTTTTTCAAAGAAAGAGAAAGAATTGTGGATGATCCCCACTTGAGAATAAATGAAAATGCAAAGAGTAGTTAAAATTATATTTACAGGCATGTACTTTAAACGCGAGTAGTAACGTAAGTGCTGCCCTAGAGAAGTGATTGCTAAAAATATTGATATTTAATGAATTTGCAATGTATAGTTTACTATAAAAGTACTGTTTACTCTCATGATTTCATTAATATGACTGATGTTTCATAATTAAGTATTTTGTATGTTATCTGCTGATGTACATACATTTCTGATTACTTATAACCATGTATTTCATGTGATTTCTTGTGAATTATGATGAGATGTTATATTTTGGTAATGACCATCGATGATTTTTGTACATTTATGGCAATGTTTTGGATGTGTTTTGTTTGACTCGTTTTTGATATTATCAGTTCTGACTTCTGACAGTATTTCATAGTTAAACAATGATCATATTGCACGACATGAAGGAATGAATGAGTCAATCAGCAAATTGTTTGGGGAATGAACGTAGCTGATCTTGTTCCAGTCAATGGATTGAGTGTGTGAGTGTATGGTACAAAGCATTAGTGGGTGCGCAAATCAATAAAATATTATTACTGTTTGTAAACTTCTCGTATGAAAGCAGACAAATTAAGAATCACTGATGAAGAATTTGATCAGTATTAACGAGTGTAAACTGGAAAGTTGTTGAATGGAATAGTGTAAATCATTAGCAACACTAATGGAGGAGTGAGTGACGGTTTGCTAGGGTAAAGAAAAAAATTAAGAAACCACCTTGCAACAACCACATTCCAAACTGTATCTGTTAAGAGCACGTCAATCCAGTGCCATAGAGGAGTCAAGTTTTCTCAGTGCAGTTGCATTTTTCAATGAAAATTTCGAATTTTAAGGAAGAGGCATTATTACAGTTAGGGTATCCTATAGCAACCTCTCACAAAAAATTTTCACGAGATAGAATGAAAGGCGCTACTGTCAGCTGAACACAGAAAGCCAACTTTCTGGGACAGATGCTGGAACCTGCTATGTTGCGCATGAAAAGCCCTTTGAAAACTGTGCAATGCCAGGAAACACGTAGACCTTACAAAACTTTGTCTAAGGATGCAAGAGCTAGGTAGATTAGTTTACCTACATTTTTCCAGAGTGACAGAAAATCACAACAGTGCCTGAGGGAAGCTGTCTCATTGTCCAAGGAGAGAGACACAAATAGCGAGGATTCACATTTTTCAGAGGAGAATGGTAGAAAGGAGACCATTGGTTAACCAAGTAAAAGATGCCCCAGAGAAGGGAACCCCACTCTCAGAGAATCATTTCGATCGGCTGGGGCTCAGAAGACTCAGAGCCAGCCAGTTGAGTTGAGTATGTACCGAAATAAACGACATGGGAAAGCTTCATTTCTTCTTGTTGCTTGTTAATCGACTTCATATCTTGCCATCTTGTCACTCGAGCACTGCTGCGACTCTACCATCTACGTTAGCCTCAGCCACCAGCTGATCTCATGTGTTTGGAGGACTTTGAAAATTTTCAGACCTTCAACACTTAACCACAGGAAAGGGACACTGGCGCTGCCACTGACTGAGGTCGCAGTGTATCAGTTACTGACAGCTACACAATGGTGGGACGAGTAGCAACTACATGAGATGCAGGAAATTTCAAGTCAATTTATAATTTTACAATATCAGAGCCTCAGTCTGAAGATTTGCCTAGTGAAGTCATAAAAATTGTATCTCCAAATGCCTCAACAAGTGCGATGTATTACCTATAGTAATTCTACCTATTACCCTCAATAGCTCTACAAATCACCCTCAGCAGTTCTATGCTAAGCCGTTTCATAACAATCGATCAGTACTCAGTTTTTCCCCCGGACACACTTGTTAGACTAATCAGATCCGCATGTCTGCACAGACTGTCGTTATTAAATGTTTATTAAGAAGTAGCCACAGGTTCCCATTATTGTGTATGATGAATTAATTACACAGCTCTACAAAATAATTTTTTTTTTCGTTGCCAGGGAAGTTTGAACGAAAATGGGATATTGTTATGATACTCATTCCGAGTATATTTGTACTTTTTCCAAATTGGCTCTGGTTTTTGAGATATAGGTTATTTGTGGAAATGAGAGTTTCATGTGGATAATATCGATTGCAAGGTCCATATATGGTGTAATGTATTTGCTACCTGTTTTTTAATTAGTGATATTGTACTATCTTTATTAAACAATTGTGCTCAGGGAGTGCATCTGTGTGGTTGAGGATTACATCATGCAAACATCACACTGTCAGCATGTGTTAAGTCCTGTTGTGCGGTGCGTGTGTTGAAGATATTGAGGGTTGTGCAGATTTGAATTCGGCGGTACTCGACATTCATTTGTTGGCCAAGGTAATCCCCGCAACAGCCGATAGGTAGCGTTCAGTGTAAACAAGAAAAATGGCGATGGTCGAAAGTCACACACATGTGCAGTGCAGATTCAAGGAGATAGAACCTTTTCAGCGTGACGTAGCAAATAAGAGGTGAGTATTCATTTCACACAAAACAATTAATGATGTTTGTTGGATGTGATTGACATGCAAATACAAGAAAGTTCTGCATAATATGTAGTATTTGTGCAATTTTGTTTTAGGAAAACATGAGTTCTTCACGCCGTCTTTGCGTGAACCATCCAGATGAGTTCTGCTACATTTGTGGTGAATACGTTCTTCAAAAGAACAGGAAGAATATCACTCCTTTTGTGAAGGAAGCGTATCTGGCATATTTCGGAATTAAACTTGCGAGATCAAGACAAGGCGTGGGCACCCCATAAAGTTTGTAAATGCTGTGTGGAGTGCTTACGGCAGTGGACAAAACGAAAAAGGAAAAGCTTAAACTTCGGAGTGCCTATGGTATGGCGAGAGCAGAAGAACCATACAGATGATTGCTATTTTTGCATTGTTAATGTGAAAGGTTTTAATAGGTTCAAAAAACGAAAGTGGGAATATCCCGATTTGGAGTCAGCAAGAAGACCGGTGGTGCACAGCAACGATGTTCCTGTACCAACCTTCACAACATTACCCACGCTAACTTCATCAGATGACGATGTGCACGGCGAGGAATGTACAAGTAGTGGTTCGGAATACGAAGGATGTGAGACACAACCCTAGCAGTTCGACCAGAAGGAGTTCAGTGACTTGATACGAGAACTCAATCTTTCAAAGCAAGCATCAGAACTCTTAGCATCCAGGCTTAAGGAAAAGAACTGTCTTCATCCAAGTGCTAAAACAACAGCTTACCGGACGAGAGAAGAAAACCTTCTTCCATACTTCAACCAAGAAGAGGTTATAGTGTATTGCAGCAGTATACCTGGACTTTTACTTGAATTGGGGCTGCCGGAATATAGACCAGAGGACTGGCGTCTCTTCATAGACAGTTCCACTAGAAGTTTAAAATGTGTTCTCCTACACAATGGCAATCGTTACGCATCTATTCCAATTGCCCACTCAACAAAACTTTGTGAAGCATATGCTAACATCAAGATGGTTCTGCAGAAAACTCAGTATATGCAGCACCAGTGGTTGATTTGTGTTGATTTGAAAATGGTGAACTTCTTGCTTGGACAACAAAGTGGATACACAAAGCACCCATGTTTTATCTGCATGTGGGATAGTAGGGCAAAGCACGAACATTGGAAGCAGAAAACATGGCCTCCAAGGGAACATATGGCTGTTGGTGAAGCAAACATCATTAATGAACCTCTGGTTAGTAGGGACAAGATTGTTCTTCCACCATTACATATTAAGTTAGGACTAATGAAGCAATTCACCAAAGCTTTAGACAGAAATGGTAATTGCTTCACATACATCTGCAATACGTTCCTTGGACTCAGTAGTGAAAAACTTAAGGCAGGAATATTTGATGGTCCTCAAATTCGCAGGCTCATCAACGATACCAATTTTACAAGTGTCATGACTGTCACTGAAGCATCGGCCTGGAACAGTTTTGTCGCTGTTGTAAAATGTTTTTTGGGCAATCATAAAGCTCCCAATTGCGAGGAACTGGTCAAAAACATGCTCACTAACTTTCAAAACTTAGGAGCTAACATGAGCATAAAATTGCACTTCCTTCACAGCCACTTGGATCGATTTCCTCGTAATCTAGGTGATTTCAGTGAGGAACAAGGAGAGTGGTTCCATCAAGATATGAAAGGAATAGAGGAAAGATATAAAGGAAGATGGGACAGGCATATGATGGCAGATTATTGCTGGAATCTGCAACGTGACTGTTCTGAAGAGACCTATAAAAGGAAAGCGTGCAGGAAGCGGTTCGTCATGGACGGAAAATGATATACTTATAGAGAAACTTTTCAATTATGTTTTATACGTGGACAAATGCCTATCAGGTTTTCATAGAAGCTATTTATAAAGATTATTTTCTTTTTTCATTGTAGTTTGTAGCACTCGAGTTCAGTATTAGCAATTTTTTCTAATTTTTTGAATAAATCATGCATTATCTCAAAAACTAGAGCCAAACTGCATAAATGGTTGCTATATTCGCCCTCAGCACCACTAACCCATCCTAAAGCCACTCAAATATCCTTGGCAAGAAAATGAGTGTTGACCAGTGTTATCAATGACAGTAAATGAATGTCATTTTACCTTTATTGTGAATTGTCTGTCTTTTGTTAGTGAAAAAGGAAATCAATTGACATAGAATATGAGATAGTTAATTCTATGAAATGTTACTTCGGAGAAAATCAGTGACAATAGAGACTTGATATAATGTTCTACAAAACAGTATATTTATATCTGTGACTCTTACAATTTAGTATATATATCATCATTTTTAATCATTTTAGTATATCGATCTGCAAGAATAATTTTATATTTTTGATCTAAAACTAATATCACCTTATCTCCAAATTTAGTAGATAAAATTTCTGCTTTTTAGATTCATATGAGTTATGTTTTTTACGTTCTGTTAATTTTTTTAAATTTCTGAACAACCATTAGTATAATTGTTGAGTTCAGATAATAGACCTTCAGTGCTTCCACTCACCAACATTTTGTTTATTTAGAAAAGGATTTAAAACAAAAAAATGAAAAATGAAGAAGGAAAAAATTTAAAAAACGAAGAATGAAAAAATTAAGATGTTTTCCAAATGTTTGAAAAATTTTCATTTTTGAAGAACTCAAGTTCCCAGATTAAAAATTTACAGTAATCGTTCTATGTTGTGACTCATAAGTTAAATTCTTTTCGCCCTAAAGAATAACATATGCAATTGCATCATTTGGAATATTTTCATTAAATAATGGGCATAATTTCACTGTTGTTTTTTGAGTAGTTACAGCATTCATTCTTATATTTATATTAATCACATAAATAGGATAAGTTTGGATAAAACTGAGTGAACTCACCTTAATATCATTATTTAATTGTGGTATTTATTTTAAAATCTGTAAAGGAATAATAAGCTTTTAAGAAGTGGATCAAGATTTCACAGTTGTTGTGGAAAAACTTCATTTCCTCTATTTGTAACAGATATTTTGTAATTTAACACGATCAAATAGAGAAGAATCAAGCAATTGATTATTTTTTCGATTAGTTTGGAGAACAACAAAAATAAAGTAAAGCATGTCAAATTCAGCTGAATTGTAATAATTAGTAAGGCTCTAGTTCAAAATTTCGCTTTCCCTGTAACCTAGCAAATTCAATTATTTGGAATTCACAGAGAGAAATAGCAATTTTTGGATTTTTAAGCCTGTCTTGTTCCAATTTGAGTGAATATTCTACTTCATATCAAACAACAGGAACACGAATTTCCATCGAGTCTACAAAAATTTTTCCTTCTTTTGGAAGTGTTGTCACATCTTCAACTCCGGAATCATTTTTATCAGCCCATCGAAGAATTGAATCTTCAGCACTTGAACTCGAATTAAAAATTATAGTTAAGTTACATTCAAACACAATTTCTTCATAATCTTTAAAAAATTCACCAAATAATTATAAAGGATAAAGAACTGCGTTCTTCTTAAGAATATGACCTTCCATGGCCAATTCATTAGATAAAGAGGATGTTAATTAGGGCTGATGAAGAAAGAAAATGATGTTCCATTCTATATAAAATCTTATTGAACAGTTTTAATACATAATAATCGATTAATTTTTTGTTGGATTTTCCATCATAAGTTGATTAATCCAATACATAGAGTTAATATGTAACTGTGCTAGATCAGGATGAACCCAACCATCCCCAATATTAATATTAATTTCTATTTCCTTGTTAGCAAGATTTAAATTATTTTTTGTCATTAACAGGAAACAAGTAAAATTGATAACTCCAATCTGATTCATGATTTATTCATAGAAAAATTCATTAATTCATTTTTAAAATTACTGTTACATAAGCACCATTGAAGTTGGTGAAATTATTTTCTTCAGTTATAGTTATCTCCAAATTTTGAATAGTTTAAAGAACTGGAATTGTTATAGGATCATTTGGTTAATAAATTATTGCATCTCCCAATTCTGCATTTGGTTTAAATGAAACAATAATATTAGTTCCTTGATGAAAATTATCATTATAATTAATGAACATACCATCAGCCAAATTAAAATCATTAACTGAAATGGAATACTTTTAGGAACATCTTTAGCAACAGTTTTTGACTGGGCTGAATAATTTGATTATCGAAGCCCAAAACTTGAATAACAAAATCTTCTCTATACATGTATATTTTTTATCACTTTCAATAATGAACCTATTCAAAATTTTATCTTCTTTAATAAGAATATTTGGATTTTTCGAAATAACAAGTTTTTCTTAAATTTTCAAACTGTATTGGACCACAGGAATTTCTATCATTTCACCATCACAATAGAGTTTATTATTTTTTGATCTGATGTACGAAATTAAAGCAGTTGAGTAAGAGCCAACCAATGCAACTGTTTTAAAATTTCTTATCTGAACAGTTAATCGTGTCTTCAGAATACAATAAGCTCAATTGAAATAATCTACTCCTTTATATTATTAAAATTCATATAAATAAATGACACATTAGGAGTCAAAAATAAGAATTCAAAAAAAGAAATTAAGAAACAAACATGATAAACTTTTATCAAATTGCAACAATTGGTTCACTTGCTAGTGGATCTGCAGCAATTACATATGCAGTTATAAATAAAAAGAAAGCAGAGAAAGAATTAAAAAGACATTATTTGGAAATGGAAAAGAAAAATTTCAAAAAAAATATCAAAAAGCCTGTTATCCTATATCTAATTTTGATGTAGAAAATTTAGTTAAATAATTAAAAATTAATCACTTTTGAGGCATTTTTCTGATTGATGATTTACTTAGTGAACCAAACAACAATGAATGACGAATATTCAATTTAGATACATCTGATCATCAAGATACTTATAGGAATCGTTATTATAAGACCAAGCGAAATATAAAATTCTTTTTAGATTCATTAGGGGATAATATATCAAAATAACTAGTTAACTATTTGGGGAAATCTATTTATACTACAGCATTGAGAGAATATAAAATTTTGATGATGTAATTTGCAGTCATTTGTGTTTATTTGTTCTAAAATTTTTATTGGAAAATTATAAGTTTATTGATCTTTTGAATTTAATAAATGGATACTAGTAGAAACAAACTCATTAAGGTTTTTGAGCCTAAAATGGATAAAGAAATAATTTAGAAATTTGAAGATTTTTCAATCAGAAATCAAAGATTTTCAGGGTCAATGGACCCACAAATCAGTAAAAGTTTAAAGCCTCCATTAGAGTTATTGAATCAAAAATTAAAGTTTTTCAGTTGTCAATAGGTCCAAAAATGGAAAGTTTAGTTAAACACTTTAATAAAGAATTAAAAGGCGTTTTTAAAGTGACTAAAGCATATCTTGAAGAATTGTAAATATAAATGATCCAATTGATGATTTGGATGAAGCAAACAAACGTGTTTTAAGGAGATGAATTATCAAATTTACTTACAGAAACCAAGTATATAAGCATTCTTACACAACTTAAATGTTGTGCTACCAAATGTGATCTAGAAAATATCTTAAAATGAAATACAATTAACAATAACACTATTGAGGATAATCATGAAAAAGTTACAAAACATAAATACATCTCCAAATAATACTTTAGCTGGCTTAAATTGATCAGATAAACAATTAGTTTCCAAAATAAATAAAGAAGAACTAAGAAAATACTATACAAAAAGAGAAATAGAAAAAGCTCTTCTCAAAGGCAGATTTAACTTCATATTTAAATGAATTAAGTAATTATTATGAATCAATTAAAAAGTATCAAGCAAATTTTAATCATAGAAATAGTATTTACGATAGCTTCATGACAAATAATAACACAGTATTTGAGAAGATGAAAATGAAGATAAATTCTCTAGAAATTGTATTTAACATCTGACTTCCAAATTTGAATGGAAAAGTTGGTAAAGATCTAGAAATACTAAAGTCTTTAGGATCAAAGGAATGAATAAGTAATTTAATTATATTTTATTCTTTATAAATGGAGAATCTTAATCACATTTACTGTTTGATGTGCAAAAAGTTTACTGATACACATAATCCTCATAGATTAACAACCAAAAATGGAAAGTAAACAATCGATGTTCTTTGCTCAATCTGTAAAACGAAAAAGAATAAATTGGTTAAAAAAATTTTTTAGGCAAACGTAGTCAAAACTGTTTCAACAATTGGTGAAGGTCTAAATATTCATGAACAAATAACAATTGAGTTACATAACCCAATGAGAAAAAATATTAGAAGAAAAAATTTAATTTCTTTTAAAACTGACGATCTATGGGAAGCAGTTCTAGTCTAAATTGACTCTGGAAAGTTGAAAGGAATTTCGAAGACCAGTCGAGGATTTAGTATTTATTCACTGTTATTGACATCTTTTCTAAATTTGTTTGGGCTTTCCCAGTTAAAGATAAAATAGGCAAGAATATAGTTGATGCTTTCGAAATATTCACTGCTGAATCAGCAAAAAATTTGCAATTAGACAATGGCAAAGAATTCTATAATAAAGATTTTCAAGGAATTGATGAAAAAATTTAACATTAATCATTATCGAACTATTACTGAATTAAAAGCATCTGTTAGTGAATGATTTAATAGCACATTGATTGGAAAAATGTGGAATCAATTTGCTCTCCAAAGAAATTATAAATGGGTTGATTTAGTTTCGAAATTAGTTGATGAATACAACAACACAAAATATTCATCTATAAAAATGGCGCCAAAAGACGTAAATAAAGACGTAGACAAGATCTTATTGAAATCTGTTTACGTAACAAATTTGCTATATGCTGAGCCCAGATTTAAAATTGGTAACAAATTGAGAATAAGCAAATTTGAAAAAGGATACACTACCAATTGGTCAACAGGAATTTTCGAAACTGAAGATTTCAATCTTTCCAATCCAATCACATACAAATTGAAAGAACTGACATTGAATAAACAATAACAATGCACAATCCTCACGTATTTCAACCTGCAGTCTGCAATGTCTAAATTAACCAGTGTGTAGTGCTATACTTAAAACATTTCCACCATCACGCAAGACAGAGTAGTGCAGTTGAAAGCAGTGTAAGTACACGCGAACGAGGTAGCAACAAGTTGGCGGTAGTAGCTAAGCAGTTGTCGCCTGGGGGTCTTGAGTTCAACCCAGTGTTGCTGCCGGGCGTTTGTCAACATCTACACGAGACTACAATGACGCAGCAGTAAAACTTCGGCTACATCATCGGAGACTTCATTCGACAGCGAAGTTCTCCGAAAAATTTACAATTTGCATTGTATAATTGAAAGACAAACTCTTCAGAGAAATTCTGTGAAACTTCACGCTCATAGCAAAAATAATTGTGCATTCATATTTGATATGTATATTCACACACAGATCTAAAATGTTAGCACAATAGCTGTCATTGAATCAAATGTTCTACAGAAGCTAGGCAAAAGTATGAGCAAACTGGGGGTGGAGACAGGTCCTTTCCTCGATATTCGTGCAGTCTCCCTTGTGAAGTGCACCCTAATGGGAGGACTACAAACTTTCTAACGGGTTAAGCTAATAAATCTTCACTCCAAGCAAATGACGTTTATAAGAACAGCAGGAAAACCGGGTACTACGAGGCAGCGTTAAGAAGTAGATGCAAATTAAGCTGCAATACTATATATAATAACAAGTAGCAGCAAATACTAGTTTATAAGTTACTAAAACTTTAATTGCAACCTGTAAGAAGGTAGATGTGATGAACTTCCATGAAAATTTTCATAAACTGCACGTTAACTAAGGAACTACATAGATGTTGTGTGTAAAAGTCTGTGAACAGTGATCGTACCATTAAATGTTAGTGAATGTGAATCCAAACTGTACCATATTATTTATGAGTGGTCTTCGAGATTAGTTTACTCGGTCCCCTTGCTCCAGATGGCCGATTTCAGCGTTTTTCATGCACATTTATCACAACACAGTACTTGTCTTTTTCATCATGTTTTGAATACGTGTGTGTGATTACAGTGTGTAGTACTGTAAAGTGCTGATGTGTTTGTATGTTCCGTCTTTTGTTTGTGTTGTATGTGTGATCTGATATTTGTTCATTTGTCTTGTGTGCGTGTGTGTGTGTGTGAATGTTTGTGAGAGAGAGAGGGAGAGAGAGGGGGGGAGGGTGGGATTCATTAATTCTCTATGCTGATTATGTTTCAAGTTTCTGTGTATTATTGTTTTTGTGGTTAAAATGATCTATAAGTTACTGTTTATATTGATTTGATCATTAATTACTCTATTTTCATTGCAAAGTGTTCACACCCTTTCACAATTGGGTAACATTAGGCTCAGACAGATGCAGTACACATATTCCATCCTGAGGGATAAAGGGGTGGTGGCAGGAAGGACATCCGACCACCGTCTAGCATTAACACTGTCAAATCCAAATTAACGAGCCAAGCACTTGTAGGCACAGCATAAGGCCAGGAAACCAATAGAAGACTCGTTTTAAGCTGAGTCCCTCACACTTAGAGTCAGACGTTGTACAATAGCACGAAAATACTCGTAACAACCTCAGTATCATTGGAACAACGACTCAACCAGCAATAATTTTCGCATGAGATTGTGTTAGTGCCAGACTTTGTATACAAGACTTTTCAGGCGATCCCACAAGAGGAAATCAAATCGTCTCATATTAGGTGAGCGCACGACCACAGAATATAACGTAAGCTTACGTATTTGTTGTGTTTGCCTACCTAGCTATGCCATCAAGGTTAAAAGCAGATCGCACTTCTGATAAAAGTGGATCACTTCGCGTTATAACAAGGACTTTGGGTACCGGAGCGCTAACTGAGCTCAAACAAATCCACTGATATTATTTATTCAGTCGTGAGTGCCAAGCAGCCTGAAATTCCATGAAATTTTAATTGATTGCTAGCGCTACTCTCTGTCCTAAAGAGAAAACTGTGCAGCAGAATTTTAATAACTGAACTTCAGAACGGCCCATTAGGGATCACACTTTGTTAACACATTAAGCAATTTTCTCTCCCAGGATACAGGACACTAAATGTTACAGATCAAGGAGACATTTGCTGGCGTGCAGTTTGAGGAGGGCTATAACGAAGATAGTAGCTGAATTATTAGCATTTATTTCGCAAATGGAGCGTACTCCTGAAACTATATTTACATGGAGTACACTTAAAAATACTAAACCTATGGTTTCATAGAAGCAAATGAATATTGACGTACCGATCATTAGTCAGCAAAAGGACGAGTGGGGTGGGGGAATGCAACATGGGCGCGCCATTACTCACACACGTACATTCGAAAGCAAAATTCACAATCTTCCATTACAAACTGAACCATCAAAGTCAGTTCATAATTCACAACGAAAACAACCATGGTAATCAACTGGGCATACGTTACATTAAGTGCTTCGTAATCGAGCAGAGATAGAATTCGTTTCCATCTGAATTTAGGCCAATAGCGATTCTGAAATCGTCGCTCGTGAGAATTCCGTATTGCTCCTAACGATGAAATTCCATCATTACACAGAAACTTAATTCGAAATCAATCTGATTCCCATTCAAAAATTACTATTTACTTGATCACGGAGCTACGATTGCTCTCGTCCACCTCCGGATAACTTCTCCCTAAAATTTAAACTTCCTCGCCTCTGCATACAGATAGTGGTGGGGGTATATGGACCAATCGCCAGACTATAACTTTCTGAAAGAGCAAGGTTTCTTCCAGTCACAAGACAGGAGGTGAAACGCCCGCTTCTCTCACCCTAAAATTTTCCTTTTCGTTCAACGACTGATATTTTGAATACGACGTCCCAACGCCCTCACACGAAACGGACAACCACGCAGCCTCACTCAAAGATGCGCACGGCTGCGTACGGGGACAGAGTTGCGCCTACTTGACGCCACTGGGGCTGAGTTCCACAATAACGTTCAACTGGGGTAAAGCTAAACCAAGATCTTTCACCTGAATTTGCCCAATTGTAGGCCGGCCTCTGTGTCCGAGCGGTTCTAAGCGCTTCAGTCCGGAACCGCGCTGCTGTTACGGTCGCAGGTTCGAATCCTGCCTCGGACATGGATCTGTATGATGTCCTTAGGTTAGTTAGGTTTAAGTAGTTCTAAGTTTAAGGACATAAACTCAGACGTTATGTCCCATAGTGCTTAGTACCATTTGAACCATTTGAGCCTAATTGCATACATATGTTATTAGCCTCATATTCGTTCAAAGTGAAAAAGCCGCCATGTTTACGTCATGTAGTAAAAGATACATTTCGTGCGAACTGTCAGCTATAATTAAGTTGAGCATAAACACACACAAATTCATGTTGTCAGTGTGATCTGCCTCCCGGGCACAGAAAATATGAGCATTCTCAGAAGGTCTCCTATACAACTTCAGTTGGCGCAGGGGGGGGGGGGGGGGGGGGCGTGCTGCGCATACAGCGCACCTGCGTCATCTGCGTCCTGCTATCCCATGGCATTTGCTAAGTCAGTGTATATGAGAGGCGGATTGACTGGCGCCTCTCAGGGTGTATGTCAGCACTCGTGTCGCGTCGTTGCACATGGTCAAAGATCATGCGGAGTGTGTAGACTCCTGTTAGATATCGATACCTTGACTTGAGTTTTATATAGGTCACAGGGCAACTCATCAATAACACAAACAGTTGAGAAAATCTTTGATCGCGAAAGTAAAAATTTCCTATCAATACTCACTTCCCAAACTGTGCATGTAATCAAACTTTCGCAACCATAGAATATGCAATTTGTTTTTCTATTACGTTTTCTTTACAGGTTCTCGGTTTTGCTTATAAGCATGTTTTAGCATGTACACTCATATCCAGAAAAAGCAGAACACTTTGAAAGACTAGAGATAGGAAGTTCATATACACAGGTCATGTACATTAGTATGTTCTGCTAAAAAGATTAACGTTTGAACCATGTCAGCCCGCCGGTTTAAGATCAACATCGATCTCACGACGCACCACCGTCTACTGGTAAAATATGCCTGCACCTCTGGTTGTCACCATAAACAAAAGGTATTGGATCAGTGCGACGTGAGCAGACATGCTGCATGCCTCACAGACATATGCGCGAACCTTGCAATAAAATCAGTGAATTTGAAAGAGGGGGCATTGTGGGCATGAGAAAATGAGATACATCCATCCGGGAAACTGCTGCTCGTGTGGGACGCATCGTTTCGGCAGCGCATCAGGTGTGTGCAGAATGGTTCACGGAAGGACAAAGAACACGACGAGATAGGGTTAGGTTGCACCACCCAGACCACCCCCCTACCCCGAGAAGATTGACACCTCATCCAAATGGCATTGCAATACAAATCTGCGTCCTCCTCTGCTCTGGCACAACAGTGGAACGGTGTAACACATCGTTAACTATCAGGGGTGAGACAGTCCGTCGCCGTTTATTACGCCAAGGGTTACGTGCGGGTCGTCCACTTCTCCGCCTACCGTTGACAAATGTACAAACATGCTAGACTGCACTGGTGTCTAGAACGACGTCACTGGAGACAGTAATGGCATCAGATAGTGTTTTCTGACGAATTCGGGTTCTGTTTGTTTGAAAATGATGTCCGCATTTTGATTTGCCGCTCTCAGGGGGAGCGGCATCACAGTGACTGCATTCGCACAAGCCATACAGCGCCAACTCGAGGCCTTACGGTGTGTTGGGCTACTAGCTACAACCACAAATCGCAGTTGGTGCGTATCCAGGGCACTGTGACCAATTAGACTTCCGTGAATTGCATCCTGGGACCCGTAGCCATGCCCTTTCTGCACGACACACCAGACGCCATCTTTCAGCAAGACAATGCACGGCCACAAGTTGCTGAACGAAGGCGTGCCTTCTCGGTGTCTCAAGATGTCAGCCTTTTGCCTGGCCCTCCAGACCACCAGGCTTCTCGCCAATCGAAAATATGTGGAATATGGTGACACGACAGGTGCACGATTGTGACCCAATGCCAACCACCACAGATGAACTTTGAAACCATGTGAACGGAGGATGGATGACTACAACACAGGACGCCATTCACGCCTTATACGCGTCGATGCCATCACGAAGGGAACAAGTTTCAGGGCCCATGGTGCACCCTGTGTCTACAAAGTCACAGGATACATGCAGAACCGAGGTGACTGAAATGCTAATCATTTCTTCAGAACTTACTAATGTATATGTCCTGTGAATATGAACTTCCTATCTCCAGTCTTTCAAGGTGTTCTGTTTTTTTCTGAACATGTCTACTGATGCATCCATATATTAACACAAAATGTAGTCAGTGAAAAAATTTTGTTAACTCACGTATATACTCTCGTGTAAGTAAGTTATTTTATGATAATATAACCTCTGTTCGAACAGACCTTGAAGGCACAGCGGTACCGACCGAGTCACTGGATGTGGATATTGAGGGCAAGTAATCAGCACACCGCTCTCCCTGTGGTCAGTTTTCGTAACCGTAGCTGCTCCTTCTAAGTCAAATATCTCCTTACAAGTGCCGAGTGCGCGCCGTATCCAGACCCGAACGACTTCCCATCCAAGTGTTAGCCAAGACCCATAGCAATTGACTTCTTTCAGCTGCCAGGAACCAGTGTTACCACTTTTATAATAGTGGCTGAGAATAATTTTATGCTCCGAAATATTTTTAAGGTTTCAACGTTACAGCTTGAATTTTACTTAACATTTGTTTTAGGTATTATTTAACAATGCTTAAAAGCCGAAACATCCCTGTAACCAATTCAATAATTTTTTTAATATGAGAAAAAGTTTACAGCCACGGCGAAATCACGGCTTTAACTCTCAATACAGCAAAATGAAAATGAGAGATACGTACTGACTCTCTGGCGTATTGATTCACTGTATACACTGCCCGATAAAAAATGTGAAGCATATCAGAAGATATGGTCGGATGGTAATGCAACGTACACACTATCGGCAGGTATGTAAGACTGTTGTGGCAACTCTCTGCGATAGGTAAAACGACCACCAGAGTGCATTAGTCATTTTTATGTTAAGTGTTGTTACCACGCCCGGTACAGTAAGGGGCGGGAACAACGACAGATGCTGAGTCATCACTGTGAAGGACACAGAGGTGTCGCGTATTCTTTTTAGACAAAGTATCAGCACCTGACAGAGTTCTCACTGTGGGGCTCCATTTTGTCGGCCGGTTGAGGCGTGCAGTATCCACACGTTTGGGGCATTAGGATGTGTTAATGGTCCGATGCTGGGCTGTATGGAAGCTTGAGAGCAGGTCTACTCGTTGTCAAAGCTCCATTCGACCACGTCCGACCACCACAAGTCAAGAACGAGCTTACACACTACTTAATCTAAATTATCCTAAGGACAAACACACACACACCCATGCCTCGAACCTCCGCCGGGAGGTCTCGACTTGATTACTCGTTACGAAACGAACATTTTGGCAGAATTTGATAAACATCGTACTATTTTTGAAACGTCGGTCCAATTGCTTTTCTTAGAACTTTATTGAGTTCACATGACCGGTTTCGTCCCCTGTGTTGAGCCATTATCAAATGGCTCTGAGCACTATGGGACTCAACTTCTCGGGTCATTAGTCCCCTAGAGCTTAGAACTAGTTAAACCTAAGTAACCGAAGGACATCACACACATCCATGCCTGAGGCAGGATTCGAGCCTGCGACCGTAGAGATCTCGCGGTTCCAGACTGCAGCGCCTAGAACCGCACGGCCACTGCGGCCGGCTGAGCCATTATCAAGTGTATCTGGAAGTTACGCTGTAGAGAAGCAACATCAGGTGACGTCATTTGAAGTTGCTTCTCTAGAGCATACCTTTCAGATACACTTGATAGTGGTCCAATATAAAGGACGAAACAGGTGGTGTGAATGTAAAAAAGTTCTAAAAAAAGCAACTGGAACGACGTTTCACTAATGGAACAACAGTTGCAGTACCAAGCGCATCATTCAGACATGGAGAAACTAATAAATATCATACTAATGCTTCATGATGTAACCCTCCATTCCTGCCAGCGAACGCCATGAACTATGCTGCCGTTGACAACACATCTAGTGGAGGTTGTAGGGTGACTTGATAGAGATGTGCAGGAAAGCTTTGCCACTGCAGTGGCTGTGGTACGACAGCGCGAGATTCCGAACTGAGCACCGAGCCGGTCCCGGCGGAGCACGTAGCGGGAGAGGCACTCAGCTCGGCCCGGCACCGCAAGACGGCGACCCCGTAAACGGCGATGAAGCGGAAGGGAAGTGTGCGGCTCCGGCGGGCGGCGCAGCGCTGCGCCGCCGCGGTGCCCGGCCGCCCGCACTTGCCCCTTTCTTCTCTCCTCCACTTTGCCGTCCACTCGGGCCGGCGCTAACGACTATGTTAACAACCCGTCGGAAACTTAATTTTGCCGCCTTAACCGAATGCGCCCGGCGTCGGCCTTCCCGGCTCCGTGGTGGGCGACCTTTTCCCCCTCGGGGATCCCCGCACGCTAAAAACCGGCGATCCGACGGCAAATTACCGACTCGCCACCGGCGTCGTTACGAAATTTTCAATGTGATGCCCAATTTGGGTGTCCCCGGGCCCCGGCCGTCCTCTCCTCGCGCGTCTGCAGCGAGAATGAGGCAGCCGGGCAGTCCATTGTGCGGTGGTGGTTAATGCGGCGGCCCCTTAATGGGTCCGCGAGGCGGTCCGGCGCTCCCGAGAGGGGCAGCCGGCCGCTGTGGCGCCACCGTCCACCCCCTGTCCTGAGGAAGACCGTTAGTAATTGGGAGGTCTTCGCAACTGCAGTGTGCCTGCCAACTCTTTCGACCCTCATTGCTAATTATCCCTTGTGGCATTCACCTACTTGCTCTTTACCATCTGGCCGTAGTGTGAAGGCCCACATCTTTGCACAATGAATTCCACTCTACAACAGACTGCGTGCCGTCCAGAAACTTCAAAAAAATGGCTCTGAGCACTATGGGACTTAAATGCTGTGGTCATCAGTCCCCTAGAACTTAGAACTACTTAAACCTAGCTAACCTAAGGACATCACACATATCCATGCCCGAGGCAGGATTCGAACCTGCGACCGGAGCGGTCGCGCGGTTCCAGACTGTAGCACCTCGAACTGCTCGGCCACGCCGGCCGGCCCAGAAACTTCCTCGCAGATCTCTATCCGGGTTCGAGATCCTGTCTGACATACAGTTTTAATCTGCCAAGAAGTTTTAAAACAGACCACATACTCAGCTACAAAGTGAAACTCATTCTTAAAATATCCCCAAGTCTGTGTCTCAGTCATTTCTACGTACTATCCTTTGTAACAGTAGTCCCTCAATGTGTTGTTGTTGTTGTTATTAATGTGGCCTTCAGTCCAAAGACTAAACGGTTTTGACGCAGCTTTCCGTGCTACTCTGTCCTGCTCAAGCCTCCAAATAACTACTGCAACTTGCATTATTATGAGTCTGCTTACTGCATTCATCCCTCCACGATTTTACCCCCCCCCCCCCCCCCCCCGCGGAATCCCCTCCAATATTACACTGATGATTCCTTGGTATCTCAGAATGTTTCCTATCAATCAACCGATCTTTCTTCTAGTCAGTACCTCATCATTAGTTATGTGTTCTAAAATTGAAGTAAAACTCCGTCCGAACAGGTCTCGGAAGACCCTAACGGTACTGACTGTCATCGTCAGCCCACAGGAAACACTGGATGCGGATGTAGGGGATCATGTGGTCAGCACACCGCTCTTCCGGCCGATGTCAGTTTTAGTTACCGGAGCCGCTACTTCTCAATCAAGTAGCTCCTCAGTTTGCCTCACAAGGTCTGAGTGCACGCCGTTTGCAATCAACGCTCGCAGAGTGCTAGCCAAGGCCGACAGCGATTAACTTCGGTCATCCGACGGGAACCGGTGTTACCGCTGTGGCAAGGCCGTTGGCAGTTGTGTGATGTAACCATGTAATCTTCAGTATTCTTCTGTGGCACCACTTTTTAAAAGCATCTATTCTTCTCTTGCCGAAACTGTTTATCGACTATTATTCACTTCCGTACATGGCTACATTCCAGGCAAATAACTTAAGAAAAGACTTCCTGGCACTTAAATCTATTACAATGAAACGAACACCCTTAGTTGCTTACAAGCGTTGACATACGTCAACGGGGATAGATGAAAATGTGTGCCCCGACCGGGACTCGAACCTGGGATCTCCTGCTTACATGGCAGACACTCTATCCATCTGAGCCACCGAGGACACAGAGGATAGCGCGACTGCAGGGATTTATCTCTGGAACGCCTCCCGCGAGATCCACATTCTCAACGTATTGTCCCGCACTACATTCGTAGTACCCCCGCCCATTATACTCATTACTCGCGGCGCATTGCCGATTCCCGTAAGAGTTCGGGCACTGTTTGTGCATTCGCACAGAAGAAGAAGAAGATGGTCAAGTGGCCGGTGAGCCTTAATTATATATATACTAAGATGGTATCTGTTCTTTCGGACATGTCCGAAAGAACAGATACTATCTTAGTATATATACACTTACATCTATATTCGATGTTAACCAATATCCTTCCTTCAGTAACGCTTTTCTTGTCATGTCAGTTTACATTTTATATCCTCTCTACTTAAGCCATCATCAGTTATTACACTGTCAAGATGGCAAAACTGATCTACTACTTTAAATGCTTCGTTTCCTAATTTAATTTCCTCAGAATCACCTGATTTAATTCGATTACATTTCATTACCCTTATTTTACTCTTGTTGATGTTCGTCTTCACCTTTCAATACATTTCCCAATCTGTTCAACTGCTCTTTCAAGTCCTTTGCTGTCTCTACAGAATTACAATGTCATCGGCAAACCTCAGAGTTTTTATTTCTTCTCCCAGAACCTAAATTCCTTCTCCAAATTTTTCTTTGGTTTCTTTTACTGCTTACTAAACGTACGGATTGAATAACATCGAGGATAGACTACAACCCTGTCTCACTCCCTTTCCAATCGCTGCTTCCTTTTCAAACACGTCAACTCTTATAACTGCCTATATACATTGATGACCTGCAGCCGTCTAGAACTAAATTAAAATTATATGAATACATTCAGCTGCTGACGGGCGTTGATATAGGCCTATATCAACGGGGACACGTGAAAATGTGTGCCCCGACCGGGACTCGATCCCAGGATCTCCTGCTTACATGGTAGACGTACTATCCATCATTTTTTTTTTTTCGTTGTATCTGCTCTGGGCGGACGTCGAAAGACACCCGTTTCAGTTCGTTGTTGATCCATTTACTCAGTTTTTTATTACAGAGGGCAGCTAGCCGTCTGACCGAACACGCTGAGCTACCGTGCCGGCACCATCTGAGACACCGAGGGCACAGAGGATAAGGCGACTGCAGGGACTATCTCGAGCACGCCTCCCGCGAGACCCACATTCTCACCTTGTATGTCCACACACTAGATTCGTAGTGTCCCACCCCAACACACTCATTACTAGTGGAAGACATTCTTACCAAGTCCCCTAAGAGTTCGTGGAATATGTGTGCATCCGCACAGAACAAGGAGGTCATGGCCGGTATTGCCAGAGCTATATACTTATATGGATATGGTGTATGTTCTTTCGGACATGTCCGGATATCGCCAGTCTCATACACTCTACACATCAACGTGAATAATGGTTTTTTTTGGTTCTTCCCCCAATAATTTTAGAAATACCGATGGATTATTATTCATCCCTTCTGCCTTATTTGATTTTAAGTCTTCCAAAGCTATTGTAAATTCTGATTCTAATACTGGATCCCTGTCTCTTCCCTGTCATCTACTGTTCCTTCTTCCCTTAGCACCCCAGCACTTTCTATTTAAGTCATTCCTGTCTTGTATTTCTTTATCCCTGAATTTTCCTGAACATTTTTGTACTTCCTTCTTTTGTCAATCAGCTGAAGTATTTCTTCTCTTACCCATGGGTTTTCTCAATTACCTTCCTTGTACTTACGTTTTTGTGTTCCACTTCTGCGACTGTCTTTTTTAGAGATGTCCATCCCTCTTCAGTTGGATTGCCTAATGAGTTATTCATTATCGTAGTGTCTGCAGCCTCAGAGAACTTCAAGCGTATCTCTTCATTTCTTGGTACTTCCGTATTCCATTTCTTTACGTATTAATTCTTCCTGACTTGTCTTTTACCCTTGAGCCTACTCTTCATCATTACCAAAATGTAATTTGAGTCTATATCTGCCCCTGGATATGCCTTAGCGTACAGTATCTGATTTCGGAATCTCTGTCTGGCCGTGATATAATCTAGCTGAGAACTTCCTGTATCTCCTGGCCTTTTCCAAGTATATCCCCTCCTCTTGTGATTCTTGAACAATGTATTCTCTGTTACCATCTAAAATTTATTGCAGAACAGAATTAGTCCTTCTTCTCCTCTCTCACTCCTATTTTCAAGCCAATATTCCTCCATAGCCCGTTCTTCCACATGGTGAATAAAATCATCCGCACTGGCTATTGAAACCCATGCATCTTCAGGTGATCGTTTTTTTTTTCTCTTTTTTTCAGGCAGTCATGGCGCGACACGGTGAATCGCATCGTCCCTCGTTAAGTTCAAACTTCTTCTATTCCTTCCCTTACAACCTCATTCCAGATCCCCGTGACTATTAGATTTTCATCTTCCTTTGCGCATTGAATTACCCGTTCAATATCTTCATATACTTTCTTTATCTCTTCTTGTGTTGTGACGTTGGCGTGTATGCCTCAACTATTGTTGTCGTTGTTGATCTGCTGACAATTCTGATGATAACGACCGTCTCACTGAAATATTCACAGTAACTCCCTCCCTGTCCTACGTTAGTATTCATAACAAATCCTACTCACGTTATACCATTTTCTGCTGCTGTTGATATTCCCTGTACTCGTCTGACCACAAATCCTGTTTTCTTTCCATTTCACTTCACTGAGCCCACTACATCTAGACTGAGCCTTACGCTTTCCATTTTCAGATTTTTTAACTTCCCGATCACTTCCGGACTTCTGACATTTCACGTCACGACTCGTAGAACGTTATCCTTTCGTTGGTTATTCAATCTTTTTCACATGGTCCGTACCCAGAGATCCGAATGGAGGGATAATCCGGAATCTTTTGCCAGTGGAGAGATCATCATGACACTTTTTCAATTACAGACCACATGTTTTGTGGATAAGCATTATATGTCTTTAATGCAGTGGTTACATTACCTTCAGCATACTCATGCCGTTGATCATTGCTGACTCACCCGCCTTTCAGAGGCAGTTTCCGACCCCAAGGGTAAGAGAGTGCCTGAACCTCTGTCCGTCCCTCCGCCCTCTTTATCAAGGCCATTGGTGGATTGAGAGTGACTTCTTATGCTGGAAGTCATCGGCCGCCATTGATGATGATTTCTACTCGTAATTTAAAGAGTTGTGGGGTCCGAACCCTGAACGGAAGACATTTTGATTACTAATCAAAAACGCTACCTCTAGACCACGGGTGCATCTGCTGCACACTGAAACGAAAACGGTTTTTAAAAAAGTAGCTGCACGTTTTTAACAGCATGCTATATCGGCTAAAAAGAGAAATACAGCCAGAAAAACATATCTACATCTCCTACGTGCTCCGAAAAGCTCTCTGTAGTACCTATCAGCCACTCTATGTTTTATTATGTGTGCATATACACTATTTAATCAGAGGTATCCGGATACCAATTAGCAGATATGCATTGCTACTTGAAAAAAGGAATATAAAAATCTAGTAATCGATATTCAGCGACAATGAAAGCGCTATATGCGCTCCTAGGATAGTAATACGCATGGTCCTTGTCTCGAAGGGTATAAGAAAAGAACTTTTCTTTCTTCGTGCTCTGCTTCTCTTTCGTCGTCTTGGTTCTGACGCCCTAGCTGAAGGTCGCCTATAGATCACGGTCTGTAATTAATTTAACTATACGTAGTGTAATAATAATTTTTGTTAAATATATATGTCAGCATCCAATGTAGCAAGTGTTTTTGTTAGTAGCAAGAAAGTATCGTCCCTGCCCATTATTTAATTACGTAACAATTAAATGTTGCCCTGGCCATTTTGTGTAAGTGCATTGTTGAAGCGACGCCATTGGTGTTAAAATTCTAAAGACTTTCTTAATAGTCATTTAATTCTGAAAGTATTGAAAGGATTTAATCTCAATAAGCAGAAAATGGTGTCTTATAATATTTTTCATTTCATTTTAAGCCAGAGGTACAGTTTTATTAAAAACAATTATTTCAGTTGTATACGCTGCCATTACAGATAGGCAGCTATACTGGAGCATCAAGCCTCACAGAGAAAAATAAATAATTAATTGAGTATTGTGTTTAATTTGCTTATCGCGTAACATTAAGGAAAGATATTTTGTTTATCCTTCGTGAGTAAGACGGATGTCTTCACGTTGGAAAGTGTATGATGTTTCTGACGATAGCGCCCTGAGAAAAATTAGCTGTGGCTTTTAACGTATATAAAACGAGATTTTTTAACAAATTTCATTCCAAATTTCACAGAATAATTTATTTCATTCACTTTTCAAATAGTTGAGCAATACGGACTTTAATATGGAGTGTGACCCACCAATCACCTATATGACTCTCTCCTGTGGACACTTACAACGAGCTGTCTGAATGTCTGTGGAGCAATGACAGCCCATTGTTCCTCAATAGCTGGGGCCAGAGAAGGTAGTGATGTTGGATGCTAAGGCCTGGGGCGAAGTCGACGTTCTAACTCATCCCAAATACGATCCATTGGGTTCAGGTCGGGACACTGGGCAGGCCAGTCCATTTCAGGAACGTTATTATCCACAAGCATTGCCTCAAAGATACTGATTTGTAACAGGGACCTTTGTCATGGGGATACCAACAACCCATTCAGTAACACTACCTGCTCCGTGCTTCACTGTTGGCACTACACAGGATGGCAGCTGACGTTCGCCAGGCACTCGTCAAGCCTAAACCAACCGATCGGCTTGCCACACGTTGTAGCGTGATTTGTCATTCCAAATCAAGCAACCACTGTTCAACTTCGTCGCTCTTTACACCATATCAAACATCGCTTAGCACTGGCCATCGCTTAGCGTTGATTACAGAAAAGCGTGGCTTTTGGCGAGTTACTCTACCATTGTATCCCCTTCGTTTTACTCCCGACGCATAGTCAATCTGCGTCCTGGAGTGCTGGTAGCCCACTGGAAATAGCGAGTGATTCCTTCCGCTGATTTCATGCGATGTTTTACAATCATCGCTGCAATGTTCGATGGTCATTGGCCGTGTTCATCAGTACACGGGGTCTTATTTTAGCTGTGGTTGTTACATAGCGCTTCCACTTCACCAGCAGTCTTGTCCACCAGACTAGTCCACCTTTGAAGTCACTAAGCTCTCCTAGGCGACCCGTTCTGCTGTTACTTCGTCTCTACTGACAACGCAGTAATTCTCGCACTCTATTATACCGGGTGATCAAAAAGTCAGTATAAATTTGAAAACTTAATAAACCACGGAATAATGTAGATAGACAGGTAAAAATTGACACACATGCTTGGAATGACATGGGATTTTATTAGAACAAAAAAAAACAACAACAAAGTACTGCTAGACGCGTGAAAGATCACTTGCGCGCGTCGTTTGGTGATGACCGTTTGCTCAGCCACCACTTTCGTCATGCTTGGCCTCCCAGGTCCCCAGACCTCAGTCCGTCTGATTATTCGCTTTGGGGTTACCTGTAGTCGCAAGTGTATCGTGATCGACCGACATCTCTAGGGATGCTGAAAGACAATATGCCTCACCATAACTCCGGACATGCTATACAGTGCTGTTCAAAACATTATTGCTCGACTACAGCTGTTGTTGAGGAATGATGGTAGACATATTGAGCATTTCCTGTAAAGAACATCATCTTTGCTTTGTCTTACTTTGTTATGCTAATTATTGCTATTCTGATCAGATGAAGCGCCGTCTGTCGGATTGAACGTTTGTATTTTTTTGGTTCTAATAAAACCCCATGTCATTCCAAGCATGTGTGTCAATTTGTACCTCTCTATCTACATTATTCCGTGATTTATTCAGTTTTCAAATTTATACTGACTTTTTGATCACCCAGTACTGACGCGTCTGTCTCTCGGGACATGTAGTGCTCAATTCCGCACTGCATAGCGGAGTCCGCACACTTCTGATCAGATAACTAGAAACTTAACATCAAAATTGGTGATCACGATATAGACGAAGTTAAGAAATTCTGCTACCTTCGAAGCAAAATAATCTACGACGGACGAGGCAACGAGGACGTAAAAAAAGCACATCAGCAAAGGCAAAACAGAACATTCTTGGCCAAGAGAAGTCAACTGGTATCACACGTAGGCCTTATTTTCAAGATGAAATTTCTGAGAATGAAGATTTGGAGCACGGTAGTTAATTAAGGACAATGAGAAACCTGGAACACAAAAAAATAGACGCATTTCAGATGTGATGCTAAAGAAGAGTGTCGGAAGTTGGGTGGACTGATGACATAAGAAATGAAAGGCTATCCGTAAAATCGGCGAGGAACGCAGCATATGGAAAGCAATGACAATAAGAGGGGACACAATAACACGACATGTGTTAAGACATCAGGAACTAACATCGATGTGCTAGAGGGAGCTGTAAAGGGTAAAAACTGAAGGGAAAGACAGAGATTGGAATATATCCAGGAAAACATCGAGGGCGTAGGTTACAAATGCTACTCTGAGATGAGGTTATCGTGGAAGAGAAATTCGTGACGGGCCGCATCGAAGCAGTCAGAAGACTGATGGCTCAAAAAAAGGGTAAAGCTTTCTTAGTGCTAGGGGTGCTCAACTGTCGGTCCCAAAAATTAAAGTTACGTTATTAATTGTTGTTTATGTAGAGCCTGAACATGTGCAGTCCTAGTACAAGTTGAAATCTTCTTACCAATGTCTAGCGAGCTGATAGACGAGCCGAAACAAAACGTGCAGTCCATTTACATTACTGTGTTAGGGAACATTGGGACGGAGATTTCAGCATATACCAAGACTGCAGACATACACCTAGAAATAAACAAAAATTAATTCAGTTAAAGAGGGGCACACCTGGGTATATTACCGTATGCAACCTAAACATTATTCAGTGAAGGCACCGACTGTATTGTCTCACAATGCGATAAATGTATTAACAGTTATGGTGAATACTTTTCAAATAATAAAGTTTTCATCTCTCTCGTTTTCGTTTTAATGCTCTTTATACTCCTCGAAACTGTGAGTCATTTTAACTTTACCTCCATAAAAGTGGTAGTTGGTTCGGAATTATTTAGTAAATTTCATGACTAATTTTTAGTTTACACCACTTCTAATGCAATATATCCCATAATTCTGTTTCTACAACTGCATTGACTAACGTAAAATTTATCTCATCTAAAATATGCTTTTAATTAGGTTTCCTTCCGTATTCGAGGTTATACACCAATGCGAGGCTACACACCAGCATTCTGCTGCACTGGAGAAGAAACGATCAGCAGCGAGCATATCATGTTCGCTGCTAATGGGAACTTCATATATGGTTACCGCTCACGGCAGTCGATAATCCGATTCTGAAAAACAAATAAAACTACTTTAAAAAAGTAAAGACTTCAGTCTTCGGTAAGTGGCCACGCGCAAGGCAAGAATTAGTTTGTGATAGAATAGAAAGCCACAACTTTTACAATCTGTTCAAAAATCCTTTTTCACTCATCTCACAATTTCGTTAGTTGGTGGATTTTTTAATAAGACTTCAGCTAACTTTTACCGAACAAACTAAACACTTATAAAGAGATTTTCAAATTTTGAGACAAGAATGTGCTAAAAATAAGACGTATTTATCAGAAGTGATTGAGTGGGTATCTGGCCAAGAGACTACTGCTCAAATTCAGGAGCAGATTGGAAAAGGACTTTGGGAAATTAAAACTTAGCACTGAGAAAGAGATATCAGAGAGCAGAGAGAAGATGAAGTAGAAGGTAGAGAAGATTTGTGAGTTGGATTCCTCAGCTGTTCAGTTAGAGGTTAATGCTGAGCAGATTTTTAGTGGTACAGTTCCTGTCTGTCTTGGGCGTCAGAGGGAGTTAAGTTACTGTTAAGGTTTAAGAAGGATTTAAGGATACTAATAAGAGGAGAACGGAATTAGTACAAGAGCTAAATGAGAGATTGTCCAACATTGAAGACAAGTTCAGTGAAACTTTAAATGAAGGTCATGGTTACAGTCAAAGTTGTGTGAATGACAACGTAGATACAGGTGATGAAGATGAGGCAAATCCTGTGTCTTATTGTGAGAGAAGGAGAACCTATTGATTCATAGAGATTTTCTTAAAGGAAATATGGGCTGTGAAGTTACATCTGCTTTTGATTACAGCCGTTTCTTTTCAGCTAACAAGTTTCAAGTAACTCGAAATTCTATGGTATTTATTCTTGTGGTTGACTGGAAAATTGGATTTTTCACTTCCACCTACTTACCTGCTGGTCACAAGACTGACTTCATGTGTGGTTACTTGGAAAGTGAACCTGCCGTACACAGGCATACATTGATTATACTTCGAATACAATAACTTTGTGACGCAGATTGAAGTGGCAGGAAGCCACACTTGAAAGGTACCTAGAGAACAAGCAATGCAGCCAGCACTTGGCACTCTAAAAAGGACTGTGCTCGGCTGGCAGCTGGATCCCACACTCCATATGTTGAAACGTCAACTACGAAGTTATGTTAATTGAAGTATAGCAATTTTTAATCTTATGAGGAGTTTACGCATTTGTGCTTGTCTGCATATTGGTCTGAGACAGCAAAAGACAAGGTAAATATGGTCTTATTATGATACAAAATTTGAGGTATTCTGGTGTAACAATCTTGTACGATTCTTTGATAGTACATTTCTTAAAAATCGATTCTTATGTAAGCCAGACAGTGCTGTTGAACTGATTCCCACTCGCATTATGAAACTTCCTTTTCATTTACATCAAATTATTGTTCCTTTTAGGTTGAAAGAAGGTTTAGAGTGTTTCCCAGGTTTATTACAGGAGTTGGAGTACGATAGGAATAAAGCGAATGTTCATGGCAGGATGTCAATCATTTGATTTATATGTATCCTAGAGCACAAAGAAGTAGAAATTATGATCATGGATGATTCATGGTATAACAGTGAAACGTCCCCTTAGAAAAATTATTGAATTACTGTGCTGGTAAACCCCTTACGTTATTTGATTTTCAAACAGCTGAGCAGAACTGAACGTACTCAGACATTTCGCTCTTTACTTATTCTGATCAACACTAAACTGACACACAATATTTTTAGTGCAACACAATCTGACTTTCAAAAATCCCTACAAAAGAATGGCCCTGACTAACAATAACCTATACCTTTCATGAATCACTTACCTCACAAAAATCTTCGTTACTCGAACTAGTGCAATACAGCGACCGCCACTACTGCCAGCTAAATAAAAGATTCTAACTACTGAAGGGACTAAACACTGATAGGCGTAGTTAGCAAATGATATATATATATATATATCAGTTCATGATATCCAGTATTACAAATTTACTCTTTCTGATGGACACACGTCCAGATCGTCCGCTCTCAAAATTCTGACATCTCTGTCCCCACATCCATCACTGCTGGCGGCTCACTTCCAACTGCCCAACACTACGCGCTGTTAACAGCCAATTGCCCAACACTACAATAGCAAATTCCAACAATGCAAACCAGCCACAGACCGCACACAGCACAGTCAGTGATTTTCATACAGAGTGCTACGTGACGTTACCGACATAAAAACCTAAACAGCCTACTTACATAGCCCCTATGCTCCCCACAAAAAATTTTACAAATTGTTTTGGGCAGTGGCCAATACAGATTTGAATAAATTTTTCATAATTACAATAACAAAGAAATCAAATGCACACATATTGATACAATGTTTGTCAAAAGATAAAATTTTCTCACAGTCCATAAAGACAGTCCTGATCATTCATCACAGTAAAATTGCGATGTTTCTTTCTCAAAGTCTGAGCAGTAAAAGAAAATGCACACGGAAGTAGTGGATTTCCATGCAGTCTTGAAGAAGTAGTGTTGTCCTTCCAACGGAAAGACAGTGCTCACTCTTGACATGCAGACAGGTAATGGGCCACAACAGAGCAAACCCACACCAGAGTCAGTCGAAGTTTTGAAGAATATTGGTAGGTAGGTCACCACAGAGCAGACCCACTATAGTCCTGGTAGAGATTACGGTATTGGTGGGCCACCAGAGGTGCAGATCCACTGCAGTCCTTGTAGAAATAATGGTATTGGTGCATCATCAAAGGTGCAGACCCACTTCAGTCCTTGTAGAGACGCACAGCAGCCATCTGTTGCGACTGTGCAGGTGCACAATCACCATCGAAGAGTCTTGTACCATATAGCAATTCCATAAACTACCACTTGTGCATTCACAAACTTTTTGGTATGTCCTTAGAAGTCTTACGGACAATATAGCAAGTCCATAAACCACCACTTGAGCACTTACAAACATTTTGGTGTGTCCTTAGAACCAGCAATGCTGTTAACCAGTCCCTTGCTGAATTATCAACACATGTGCGAACACTAACAGTCCCTTTTTTTCATATATTCTGCATATACTATTACCAACAGAAACGTGTGCAGTGAAATATAACTTAATTTGAAGAACTGGTGTATATACAATTATAAATTTACAACATAAGAATACAATTACAAATGTACAAAATACATCATTAAAGAACATAATAGTACAGATAACATTTGTTGTAATATGGGCTTTACAAAAGAATAGAAATAAACTTGTACATCATTGTTACAGGAATTATGACATAAATAAATAAAATAATGAGAATAGGTTTCGAAACATTAATTTCATACATGAGCATTGAAACAGGACAGAATAAATAATGTCTAAACATCTTTACAAAGTAATTACACATTATTAGAAAAATTCTACAACATAACTCTTATCACATAAACACATAAAGACAGGAAGAACACAAATACACAAGGGTACACAAAAACATAGTGGAATAACACAAAAGGAAAGGACTGGGTTTGTTTTCAGTGTAAGATTTGGTACTGCAGTCCTACCCAAAACTTCATTCCATAGATCTTTCATCTTATTTCAACATTTGTTTGTATCAAAAAAATCCTATCCAAACATGCTTCATGTATTCTATTCATATCCTCTGTCAAAACAGTTACTCTCCTCTGTACACTACTTTTTTGGGCAAACCATTTTCTTGTAGCTTCTCAATGCATTTTTTCCAATTGATCACAGTTAGATTCTTATATATTCTACTCCCTCTTAAGCTAATTTAAATCTACTGAGCTCAGAAATATATACTAAGGGACGAGGCAATGCAGCAGCACAAAACAATCAACATAAACAGCAATGTAAAAAAAATGGAAATTGGCAAAGCAAGCAGCAGTATATCTAAATTAGCAAAGCAAATGCAACATTACAACTAATATGAGCCAATGTGCAGCAGCAAGAAAAATAAATCAGTAGTAAAACTGGCTTAACAGAGTAATACAAAGTGACATTCAGTAGCACTATGCCTGGCAAACAGCAGCAGCAAATGCAATAACTTATACCTAAATATGACATAGCTCAAGCAGAAAAAATAGTACACTAAAGACAACAATGCAGATAAGGGAAATGTCTATTCACATCTTAGTGTCTATGTCATTAAAGTGGTGCACCACAACAAGTTATTCTACCAAAAAAATTAACAAGTAGTTGAAAAGAAAATTATGTATGCAGTTACTGTTATTAATCCCTTCTTATTGTTCTTTCCTTTCCAAGTGCTCCTTTTTCGAAGAATGTGGATCATAAAATTATTGTTTAATAGATCTGTTGACAGAAAGTGTCCACATTAGCAAATGCATTTAATTTTATTTTATAAAACCAATGCTGCAACACAGCTGGAAAACAGATATCAAATGAAATAAACAACTATGTAAAGCAAACCATAAAAACATCATTCAATACCCATGTGGCATTTCATAAATCAGTAGAAATCCTCTCAACTCTCATAGAAAGGCACTTGTCATAATCAGGTGTGCAGAGGTAAGAATATTTCCCATCAATTCATAAGCATTTCAGTAAGTAGCACAAAGTACGATATGTTTCCAAGTAATGAGCGCGTCGTATTTGAGAAGCTTTCTACAAAGGAATGTCAATAGCGAGGTTAATGGTCTCTTTCTTTCTCCACCTAATGGCTTTTTCGCCAGGCAGATGGCAGAGCTGGGCAACCACGACGCATTACGTGAAGGTCATTTAACTTTCTTACCGAAATATTTACGACAGCAGTGACAGTCTAATACAAAAAAAATTTCACACAGGTTGAGAATTTGCGTTACAAATGTGTAGAAACTAAATCCTATAAATATAACAGTGTCCAAAAAATTTTCGTCGGCATTGTGATACATTCACACATATACACACATTTCATAACTCTTAAAGTACGATTCTTAGTTTCCAACATCCTTTTTCACAAATTAGAGTCGCTAACCACTACTCATTATTCCTTACTTTATTAGACACATACATATTCGTCGACACTTCTTCAATATTTCATCATAATAAATACATAGCGTAATCAGATTCCTCATATAGCATCAGCTCATTGATCACAAACATACCTCAACAGCATAATACACATCGTCATCGTAATAATAATATCATAACACCTCAGTCAAATCTCAAAAACGTCGTAGCTTTTGAAAGTTTACCGTCATACCTCCTTGCCTAGGGACGCCAGATGAAAGTTGATGTCGTCAAGCTCTGAATGAAAATTGCGCAACGGATAACTTGGGAGGGGAGCTTGAGAGCGCTACCTATAGAGCGTGCCCCTTCTGTAAGATACTAGGCAAGCGGCTGGAGGGCTCACACGCTGATGTGTGGGTCCCTGCATTCTGTATCTTTTATTTTAACTTGACTTCTTTGTGATTTTTTAAGGTATGTTAAAGATTGATGACAATTGATTATGTATTTATTTTAAATATTATCACTCGATTTTACAGCGATTGCAACAATTGTTCCAGTTTACAGATATTACAATTTTATCACTTACAGCTCGGGTATATTGTATAGGAATCTGCACGCACTTTTCTATGGGCAAGACGGAATTGCGTTAGTCAAATGTATACCACCAAAGCCTCCCAATATTTTACATAGGACATCCACTATGTGAGGAGGATAACAGGCAAACTGGGGACCAGATACATTAACACGGGGGTCAAATTTCCTAAATTAAAGAGATCATTCATTTCCTTACACAATCCGAAGCTGGAAATAAAAGAATTAGTACAAATATTCAAATACCTATCTTCCATGCGTGAACATTGAGACAGACGCACTGAGGGCACGTCTGCTCACTTACCCGTCTTCTGTAACACTCCCAGAATATGGCGGGCACCCAGAGGTGTTCCTGGGCCCCGGTGGAGGGGGTGGTCGAACCACTTGGCCGTGACCAACCTCTCCACCCCAAATCTTGTGACACTGGAAAGTCTTTGACTTTTACCTGCCTGTGCTGTCCCACTGATCCCCTAGCCAGGAGTAAGGTTGGCACTACTATACTACAGAACTACTTCCCAACAAAGATTTGGCCACGCTTTACGGAAAGGTGTGAATAGGATTAGGAAAGTTCATGTGCAGATTCACATTCACGTACAAGAAATGCATAATACACGACACATATAAATATGTATTATGCAGCCTGACACATTTCTTCCCACCCGTCCACGATAGAACAGCGGAGGAGTGGTACTCAAGCGTCAACTTTAGGTTACAATATCTCCGGATGTAATTAACATTTTGCAATGCAACAAACGGCACTAATTACGTATTTGTTTATATGTTCAGATGTGCTAACAAAACTAACGTGGTTCCATTTAAAAAAACGTAGGTCTGTGTTAAAAAACATACTTCCGTGCATTTTTTTATGGTTTGTATTAAACAATTACACTAGCCCCTCTCCTCACGTTCGGTCTGTGGAATCGGTTCGTCAGTATTTGATGTGGTTTACGAAATATATCCAGCGGTAACGTTAGGTGACTCACCCTATATATATATATCAGTTCATGATATCCAGTATTACAAATTTACTCTTTCTGATGGACACACGTCCAGATCGTCCGCTCTCAAAATTCTGCCATCTCTGTCCCCACATCCATCACTGCTGGCAGCTCACCTCCAACTGCGCAACGCTGCGCGCTGTTAACAGCCAACTGCCCAACACTACAATAGCAAATTCCAACAATGCAAACCAGCCACAGGCCGCACACAGCACAGTCAGTGATTTTCATACAGAGCGGTACGTGACGTTACCAACATAAAAACCTAAACAGCCTACTTACAACAGGTATGAGAATGGGAAGAGATGAGATCACTATGAAAGGCCTGAATCCAACGAAAATTATAATTCCAGAAGAGGCAGGGACTATTGGAAGATAGGCATTTTGATAATCACAGAATCCGTAGATGTAATGGCAGAGGTGGTCACTAGAATGATAAAGATTCA
Organism: Schistocerca nitens; assembly: GCF_023898315.1. Lineage (NCBI taxonomy): Eukaryota > Metazoa > Arthropoda > Insecta > Orthoptera > Acrididae > Schistocerca > Schistocerca nitens. The sequence continues at coordinate 542,440,964 of NC_064619.1, read as the reverse complement.
GTTCTGTGCCTTGTAGAGGTGCAATCAGTTGGCCCATTGAATACTGTGCATGTGGGGATCCCGCCACCATGTGACTGACAGTTGCAATCTGCAGTCAATTTGAATGCTGAAAATATGATGGACAGTAGCTATGATCAGATAAACATAGATTTCGATGGTATTATGGTTGATTGGTGACAGGAAAATGTAAAATCTGTGATGAGTCCAATGCTTCAGATAAATGTTAATGGAATTAGTTTTTTTTTTTTTTTTTTTGTAATGTTGAGACAAGTAGCCTGATGCCTATGTTGAGTGAGATGGGATTTCAGAGATGTGAAAGTAAGGCTTTTGACATATTCTTCCTTTTCAGCATAGTAGGGTGAAGAACGCAATCCTTGGAGAGAGAGTTGTAGTGAAGAACAGGTGTGTGTTGAATTTTTGTATCCAAGTAAGAGGTTTGCAGCGAATTTTATGTTTGTGCCAAAGTTGCTGATTTGTGCTGTAATGGGAGTTGATTTTTTGTCTACACACCAAACAATATTGGACTTCTGTTGCGCATGATGTGATTTTGAATTGTGATGAGTCAATGGTGAAGTGGCGTTCTGATGAATGTGCAATTAAAGAGACTTTGAAAAATTGACTTACATTTCTCATGGAGTTTAAGTTGTCTTTATTAGTCGATTTCTGTTGTGTATGAGATTATGACTAATGTAGTTCTATTATTAGATCACTAATGAAGTGTTTGCACTGAACAAGCGATATGGAATCAGGCTGACTGTGCCAAGGAGGCAGATAAGATGGTGAAATGAAGTTTGTTTGTGTTGCTACATTGTCATCCTTCAGTGTTTAATGAATATACTGGTATAATTAAGGATTTACTTATCAGTTTAATGACACAAGATATTTCTTGTTTACACCACATCTTGTATGAGTAATTACAAATAAATGATTGAAGCAGTAATAGAGAAGATGTCATAACAAGCCATAATTGAACCAACTATCCTGTCTTCAATAGGTCTTCTAGCAAGTGACTAGCAGATTGAGTAACCTCCTTCATGTTGGAAGTTCACGGTATACTTACGTAACAGCTTGTAACACAACAACCCAGTGCCTCACGTACTTTTCATCTGCTTTATTTCTCTAGTTTATATCCATTTCTGGTAATTATAAGCATTAAGGAATTACGTTAGTAATGTATGTTGATAGGATAATTAAGGATCATATGTGTCAATTCATTGTAGTAGGCATACTGTACGTGCTGGGGAAGTTTTTATTGTATAAATCACAAAGAATTTGGTGTAACAATAAAATCGTTGGCATGAGTGCACAAAGTTTTAGAGGTGAAGGTAGAGAAGGAACGGTGAAGCATCTGTGGTATATAAGAGAGGTATGTATTGATGCGAAAATGGGATAATGTGTTGTGTCGAAAATGTTGTAATATGTGGCCATTCAAATTATAAGTGGATGAGCAAGTATGTGGGCACAGTCTATGGTTGCTATAAGATTTTCAAAGTAACGAAGTATACTTTGTGGCCCAAATTTATTCAAGCTGTTCTCTAATAAAGAAGTTCCTGTTGCCATTAATGGACATTATAAGAAGCACTATTTCTCACCACAAAAATGTATTACAGAGTAAAACTCAGCCAATTTTTGTAGTTGTGTAATAGGCATGCCACCGTCTTGGTAACTTTTTGGAACATATCGAGACACACTCCATTGACCTGAGTCGTAAACCATGAATGAGGTCGTACTCTTTAAATTTCGAGAAAGTGAAAAGTCAAAGACCAAGTCAAAGAAGCAAAATCTAGACAACTTTACTGTTGATTTTCTATCAAGTACTTATTGTGTTCAGAAGCAAAAGTAAATAAAGTGGTTCAGACGGTATGCACTACTACTGCAGGCAATCAGCTTAGATTAAAAGTGATTTAAATGAAATTCCTTCTCTATGACCAAAGTATGTTGGCTTTCTTGTAGGCAAAGTAGGTTTGTAAACGATATTGCGTTTAGGTTTCTGTTTAACATTAGTACTAAAAGAAATACGTAGACACGAATGAAAGTGGCATTAATCTGAGACGCAGTCATTTGAGAAGTGATAAGTAAAGAATGATAAACAGTATTTGTCACATTTAGGCACTTTTTCAACATTGTCGTGAGTTATGTAACACAGCGTACTTCCCATAAGTGATACTAGTCATTGCCTTTTTATTGATAGTTATTATATTACCCAATATCATTGAATCCAAATTAATGTCTTTTGTGTTCATGTCACATTTGTCTTACATGTTACTGTAAGTGCATTTTGTCAAGTTGCTGCTCCGTCTTTGCCACACAATAGTCGCACGATTTCAAATTCATTACAGCCATTTACTAACCTGAAATTTTTGCTCCGTTTGGAGCTGGCGACTGCCTTATTCTGCAATCTAAATCCATCTGAATAAAATTCTAGCATTCAAAATTACGGTTCGCTCCAATGATATTTTAATTTATTACGATTTTTCACGTTTTTATCGTTCTTGTACGTAGTAAGAAACACTCATGCAACAGTGACCAGGTTGTAAGTGTCTACATTCTATTGGTAAGAACTGATCATCGGATCTGATGCCTTGTTATCATTAACAGAGGAACATTAGATAAATGTGTCACAATAAAACCTTATATACATCATAGAGTATAGATATGCTATAAGCTGTTGCTGTCAGTTTTGCAAGCTACCCTTCAGGCTGAAAGTCAGTGCAGTTGTATTTATCAGAGGTTCCAATATCAGTCTCTCACTAGATTTAAAGAAGAGGTTTACACATATGTTGATGACAAGTAAATTGCAGAATAGAGTTGGGACAAGTATAATGAGATTTTAATCAAGTTATTACGTATCTTCAAAGATTCTGGTGTAACAGTGATCTTGGAAAAAACAGAATCCGAAGAAATCAAATTTCCAGAATACATTGTGACTGCTTCAGGGATTTTACCCCATCTGGAGAAGTTAAATACAATTAGAGACCTCCATATTTCAAAGATGAGTAAGCAGCTTCGTGGCTTTCTCACTTTGATGAATTTTTAGAAAAGTTTATGATTTTAGCTGTTCTGACTACGTCACATTTTTAAGCCATTGACGGCCAAAAACATTACTTGGGAATGAGACACCCAAGCACAAGTATAGTTTTAGGATATTACACAGATACTTTTGGGGAGTCTACTTTCATATCCAGACTTGAGTGGAGATTTTTGTCAAAATTCTGACACGTCTAAGGCTAGGCGGGAATTGAGACGCGTACAGCGCGTGTGGTGCGACCCAGCGCAGCGCGCATTTTTGTAACTTCACTGGTTCAAATCGGATCGCGCATATTGCGACGCGACGCGACTGGGACGCGACACGCGCCTGCGCTAGGTCGCGCGGCGTTGTGTTCGTGGCACAGTTTCTCACGCCGCGCGCCACGTGAGCACTGCGGGAGGGGTGAGGCGGTGAGCGAAGGCAGTCCTGCCGTATGCTCACTTCGGCATGGCGCATATGGGCAGTAGAAGCACTGCCCATCCGAAAAATACGGCCTTACTGTGTACCGAATTTTATTGTCACTGAGTAATGTTTTATTTTTCGCGGTTTAAGCGCTCCATCTCTTTTCGTTAGTACGTGGTAGTTTTCTGTTATATATATATATATATATATATATATATATATATATATATATATATATATATGTTCAGTTCTTTTCTTTTGTTTATTCTTTTGTCAAGAACAATGCACAGTCCAATAACTGATGAACCATTAACCACTGGGATTATATCTTCTGCCTACACAATGTTTTCAGATCGTAAGAAGGGACAGACGATTCATCTTGAAGGTAGTGAATAAGGAAGTAAGTAATATTATAAAATCACTTGATTTAGAAGCAAGGCAGCAAAGTGAAACAGGGTCATCTACTTGCCGCCTGTTATGCTGACGTATCTGTACGATCTGTTGCAAAAAGTGGAGAAGGCCTAATTTCCACAGATATGACCCGTCTGTGCATCTGGTAAAAAGCGTCCAAGGAATGAAGTACATAAGTTCCACTATCGTTACTTGGATATGGATGTAATAAGAGACATTATACTATGTACATGTGGACAGCAGAAATTGACAGAATACTAAAAATAGAAAGAAGAATAATTAGGACATGTATAAATAAACAGTATAAAATAAATGGACACTGGAGAATAGCATCAAATGAAACAGTATATAAGAAAATAGAACCAGTCATGGGCACAATCAGGAAGAAACGCATCTCATTCCTTGGACATCTGATGAGAACTCCAGAAAACAGAATTAGTAAAAAAAAATAATACAAAAATTGTGGAATAGCAAGAGCGACATTAAATGGATCATAGAAATTAAGGAAGATATAAAATAACTTCAAATTACAGTAGATGACCTAAAAAACAAGACAGACAAAACCAGAATACTGCAAGACCCACAAACCAGACTACAAATTAAAATCAATAAAAGGTGTACAGGAAGAGTGGTCTCAGATGAAGAAAGAAAGAAAATATCTGAAAGAATGGAGAAATATTGGGCAGACAGAAGAGCAAAACACCTTTCATGTAAGAATAGACTCTAATAATTATATTACCTAAAAGACCTGCTGCTATGGTAGCCTCTATATAGCCCGAAGCAGTGGAGACAGTCAGCTCCTGACGATGACGATGGAGGTAATCGTCGAAAGCTCAGTTCTAGATAAAATCTCAAGCTTTCGACGATTACCTCCATCGTCACCGTCAGGAGCTGACTGTCTCCACTGCTGCTATGGTAGCCTCTATATAGCCCGAAGCAGTGGAGACAGTCAGCTCCTGACGATGACGATGGAGGTAATCGTCGAAAGCTCGAGATTTTATCTAGAACTGACGCGGCAAGTATACCGAGAATGTTTCATACAGCAGTCACAAATAACAATGTTTTAGTTGGCTCGCCATGTTGAGAAAAACATTTCAATTGTTGTATACACATTATCAGCATTAATAAACTAATTATACAACAGACTACACAAATGAAAAAAATTGTCGGTATTATTATAAACTAGGAGTATCCTGAAACGGTGTGGTGATTAGATACATTTAATTTGTTGAAATGTATTGCTGACAAAGGAAGATCTACTTTCATGTCAATGTTTCTCGAACTCCCGCTCACAAGGCACACACGGCTAGCTTACGCATTTCTTTCGCGCGCATTATGCTCAGCTGCTGACAACGCACTGACCGTTGTGTTGTGCGACATATCAATTGTTTATTTTTCTCAGTAACAACTATTTTATTCGCGAATCACACATTGGCAGTTTGGCAAGCTGTAGGTGAGTACCCAGCATCTGACATTTGCCTATCATTCCACCTGAAGGGAGTGATCCACATTATTTTAATATTGCTCAGATCAGGAGAAGTTTCCATTCCAGTCGTTCAGTGTTAAAAATACGATGGGTTACGGGGATTCAATCAAAACTCCAACAGAATTGGCGATTTATTTTTGTGTGAATTGTTAACTTTTTCTCATCCAAAGAAACATCACCATTTATGAGTAACGGTTACATTTCTCTAGTTGACAGGTTTAATTGTACTTCCTTTGCCAAAACACAGTGTAATTTGCACAAACTCACCGCACAGCAGCTATTGCGACAGAATTCTGAAACAGAGTGCCTCATTAAAGTAATTGGCAATCAAAGAGCTCAATAGCTTACGAAAAACCTCATACTGTCGGTCCACAGTAACATAAGAGAAGAAATTGAATTTTTATTTTCATACTAGGAAACTCTTGTTTCAGTAGCTGTCGATAACTCTTAAGAAATTACAGTGACTGGAGTAAGAAAAAAAGTAGAAAGGAAATAGAACTACTAGTATATCGCCATAGATAAGAAAGTTCTTTGTGTTTACGAATTGGCAAAATACTATCTACCTTGTGTTCTATCATGCGCCAAACTCTCGTGAGATGTGAATATTTAATTCTCGCGAGCGTCAGATTGGGAGTGAGCGCACCACTAGGATCCATTTTCTCGAGGTCGGAGGCAGATAGCGTCTTCCTTCCAAGTCTAAAAAAAAATTCAATATGTTAGCTAAGTTTCATACGCAGCAACATATGGTGTAATAAGCACCAAACGCAAAATCATAGCGACCCCTATTTTTCATTGCAAACTTTTCGAATTTTGCTTAGCGCCTTACTAAAATGTGTATACCACAATGAGTAAAACCGTCAGCGAGATTATGGGCACTTCGCCACAAAGCTGACATATAACGCTTCAACCAAGGTAAAAATGAAATATTTTTACTGAATTGGTTGTGTAAAATAGCTTGAGAAAGATTGCAGCGTGCGCGCGCTTCGTTTCTGTCAGCGCAGAGCGTCGCCAACCGGCGCATGTACAAGTCTCAATATGCGTTGGACCCGCGCGACACATGAGAACGTGCGCGTCGCGCTGTAGTGTCGTGTCACGTTTCAATTAGCGCTTACCCTAATACTGGTCTTGGTGCTGAGTTACTTCATGAATTTGAGGTAGGTGATGTGTTGAAGTGCCATACTATCGCTTTAATGAGCCAGTTGCTCACTGAGTGTGAATCCAGTTGTTCAGTGGCTAAGCTACAGACTAACTGTTGTACGAGGTTTTGTGAAATACAGGTGATACTTTTTCTTTTGAATGACCATGGTTTATCCTTTACACATAGAATTAAAATTTGTAATGATTGTGAAACTGACTCATGGCTGATAAGCAGATGGACACTGTATCTCCAAGACTTCAATTTCAGAATTGTCTATATTCCCAGCCCTGATATCATAGTTGTTGATGTACTTCCGAGATCTCCTCTAAAGTTGAATCATGAGGCTGTGGATGATCCCAAGGCAAACAGTTTCAGTATCATGTATTTACGGAATGTTGATTCAGTAATTTTATGGCAAGTTTGTTTAAAAATCTTGCTCAGGAGCAGGACAAGAATTCTACGTGGAAAATGATAAAGACAAAGTGGAAAGGTCCTAACGGTGTTGCATTCGACGATTCTATTTGGTTACAAATGATGTATTGTTCAAGAAGGGAGATGAACGCTACTTGCAGTGGGTCGTTTGTATTCCTGACAAACTGGTCAATAAGTCGATTTGCCATACTCATTTAGGATATGCACACCTTGGTGGCTGAAAACATGGAAAAATGGAAGTGTAAGGTGCTAGCTATGTGTATGTCATGTCTGAAGGCGAAACTGCCAACAGTCTCTCATAAAGTGCCACTTTTTCGGAAGTATTCCTATGTGTTTGTTGCTGTTGAGTTCCAGATTTGTGTCACTCACGCCACTGAAGAGAGCTAGAGCTACTGGTCGGTCTGTTGTACATTTATTCTTCAGTCTTTTTCCTACGCAAAGTGAGACATGTGGAAGTGGTGAAGTCTGTAATTTGAAAACAGATTCCGAATTTCAACAAAATTAAAACAATGTATTTTTCTCTATGTCATCTGGCATCCAAAGTTTCATAACGTATGATGAAAGAACTAGGATAATTGTGCAGACTTTATCGTAATAAGCAACACAAATCATGAGATTCCTGTATTCAGCAACTTGAGGAAGTCTTTAACGAATTGACAAATCAAATTGGTTCAAATGGCTCTGAGCACTATGGGACTCAACTGCTGTGGTCATAAGTCCCCTAGAACTTAGAACTACTTAAACCTAACTAACGTAAGGACAGCACACAACACCCAGCCATCACGAGGCAGAGAAAATCCCTGACCCCGCCGGGAATCGAACCCGGGAACCCGGGCGTGGGAAGCGAGAACGCTACCGCACGACCACGAGATGCGGGCAATTGACAAATCATTCGACCTCATTGCCTCGAATACAGGTCCTGACGAATCTGGTTCCTGAGGATAAAATTCGAGGCATTTTGAATAACCACGAAGTTGAGACCTAGCGATACTGTGCCGCTAGCTTTAAGAAAGTCAAGAAGTTTGTCGACGGGCATCAAACGAATGATAAACACAAGAGAGTACCAAGGACTATAGCAGTGGGACAAAAGGTGTTGACAAGGTCACATAAATTATCCAATAAACGACATCCTCATTAACTGTTTGGCCAGATGCAAATTACAAAATGTTTCAAGCAAATGTTCTTTAACCGTCAGGGGGACATCAATCAGCATGATTGGCTTCGTTGTAGCTTTGTGAACAGCGGTATGACTGTTTTAAATGTCACCCTGTATTTTTTATTCAGTAATTCATTTCCTCTCCTAAAAACCTATTGAAAAATGTATCACAGTGTACAATTCACTGAAACACAACCTTATTAATTACATAACATAACACTGACGTTGACGCTCCCAGCGCTTAGTGCAGGTACTCGGGGTAATGGAACACGTTCACGTGCTGACGTTGACAGAAGATAAATGTAAACATAAGTAGAATGCACACACGTCATTCCGCCAACCACCGTCAGTTGAAGAGTTGTGTTAGTGGAATGTACACCAACGAAGAGAAGATGGAAATGCTACCCATCTATGGGGAATGTAAGTTAGCAAAACAGTAACTGCAATACTGTTTTCTTATGTACGGGTACATTTTTGTACAGTAGTTTAGTCCTTTTAAATACTGTTGTGTGGAGTAGACATACAGTAAAGGCTGTCCTTCCTACAAACTGCATCGACATAACGTTTCTTTCATGGTGGTTGTTGTTGTTGAAGGTAGGCGAAATGCTACACAGGTAGCGGAACTGTACAGAGAGCGATATCCTGACAAGAACCCACCTTCCCGGCGGATGTTTTCTCGTCTTGTTGCGACGCTTCAGGAAACGGGAAGTTTCAACCCACGACAACGCAATCGTCATAGCAGTCGCACAGACGAAGCTGCCGAAGATACTGTTCGCGCTTCCGTTGCTATGAATCCGGATGTGATCACACGGCTGCTTCAACACGAGATTGGCATTCGTAAAACCAGTGTACATCGCATTCTTACACGTCACCGGTTCCATCCTTACCATGTGCACTTACATCAAGAATTGCATGGGAATGATTTCCAGAATCGTGTACAGTTCTGTCAGTGGGCACAGAAGCAAATCCTCGCCAACCCGAACTTGTTCTCCAATGTCCTATTTACCGATGAATGTTCCTTCTCAAACAAATAACAGGTAAATACAAGTAACATGCATTATTGGTCCAGCGACGACCCACGATGGCTTAGACAGGTGGAACATCAGCGTCAATGAAGAGTTAACGTCTGGTGTGGGATGCTTGGTACTACAATTATTGGCCCTTATTTCATCAGTGAAAGTCTAAACGGGATAGCGTATTCCAACTTCCTCAGACGAATTCTTCCTCCACTTCTGGATGAAGTGCCGCTAAGAACGAGAATGCTTATGTGGTATCAACACGATGGATGTCCAGCACACAATGCCTTACGTGCACGTCGTGTCCTGAACCGAAGGTATCCCGCCAGATGGATTGATCGAGGAGGAACAGTTACTTGGCCTGCTAGTTCTCCTGATTTAAATCCTCTGGCCTTTTTCTTTGGGGATGCATTAAAGACGTTGTCTATCGCGATATTCCAACAACTCCCGAGGACATGCTGAACGAATCGTGCTTGCTTCGAATTCTCTTCAGCAGGCAACACTGGGAGCAGTAAATAATTCTTTCATTCAACGAGTGCACCAGTGTATCGGTGTCCAGGGTCACTCTACTACTCGGAAATGGTAAATGAGAGTCAAAGCCAATTTTGAGTCACGTTTTTACTTGGTTTTTATTTGTTTTCTGACAAATCCAGCAAGCGGACAAGTTTATGATGCCGCACTCAAAGTCAATGTTGTGTTATGTAATTAATGACTTTGTGTTTCAGTGAATGGTACACTGTGATACATTTTTGAGTAGGTCCTTAGGAGAGGAAATGAATTACCGAATAAAATACAGGGTGCCATTTAAAAACGTCATACCGCTGTTCATATCTTTGTAAAAAACAAAGCTACAATGAATGCAATCACACTGATTGATGTCCCCCGCCGGATAAAGAACATTTGCTTGAAACATCTTGTAATTTGGACCTGGACAAACAGTTAATTAGGGTGGTCAAGATAAATGGGACAAGCGTCAAACGAAAAAACTAGAAAGAACGAAACTTGTGTATCTGCGGAGTCCCATAGTGCCCAGAGTTTTTTTTTTTTTTTTTTTTTTTTTTTTTTAGCTTGAAGAGGGAAACAAGATGGCGCTATGGTTGGCCCGCTAGATGGCGCTGCCATATGTCAAAAGGATATCAACTGCGTTTTTTTTAAATAGAAACCCCCATTTTTTATTACATTTTCGTGTAGTACGTAAAGAAATACGAATGTTTTAGTTGAACCACGTTTTTCGCTTTGTGATAGATGGCGCTGTAATAGTCACAAACATATGGCTCACAATTTTAGACGAACAGTTGGTAACAGGTAGGTCTTTTTAAATTAAAATACAGAACGTAGGTACGTTTGAACATTGTATTTCGGTTCTTCCAATGTGATACATGTACCTTTGTGAACTTATCACTTCTGAGAACGCATGCTGTTACAGCGTGATTACCTGTGAATACCTCATTAATGCAATAAATGCTCAAAATTATGTCCGTCAACCTCAAGGCATTTGGCAATACGTGTAACGACATTCCTCTCAACAGCGAGTAGTTCGCCTTCCGTAATGTTCGCATATGCATTGACAATGCGCTGACGCATTTTGTCAGGCGTTACCGGTAGATCACGATAGCAAATATCCTTCAACTTTCCCCACAGAAAGAAATCCGGGGACGTCAGATCCGGTGAACGTGCGGGCCATGGTATGGTGCTTCGACGGCAAATCCACCTGTCATGAAATATGCTATTCAATACCGCTTCAACCGCACGCGAGCTATGTGCTGGACATACATCATGTTGGAAGTACATCGCCATTCTGTCATGCAGTGAAACATCTTGTAGTAACATCGGTAGAACATTACATAGGAAATCAGCATACGTGGCACCATTTAGATTGCCATCGATAAAATGGGGGCCAATTATCCTTCCTCCCATAATGCCGCACCATGCATTAACCCGCCAAGGTCGCTGATGTTCCACTTGTCGCAGACATCGTGGATTTTCCGTTGCCCAATAGTGCATATTATGCCAGTTTACGTTACGGCTGTTGTTGAATGACGCATCGTCGCTAAATAGAACGTGTGCAAAAAATCTGTCATCGTCCCGCAATTTCTCTTGTGCCCAGTGGTAGAACTGTTCACGACGTTCAAAGTCGTCGCCACGCAATTCCTGGTGCATAGAAATATGGTACGGGTGCAATCGATGTTGACGTAGCATTCTCAACACCGACGTTTTTGAGATTCCAGATTCTCGCGCAATTTGTCTGCTACTGATGTGCGGATTAGCCGCGACAGCAGCTAAAACACCTACTTGGGCATCATCATTTGTTGCAGGTCGTTGTTGACGTTTCACATGTGGCTGAAAACTTCCTGTTTCCTTACATAACGTAATTATCCGGCGAACGGTCCGGACACTTGGATGATGTCGTCCAGGATACCGAGCAGCTTACATAGCACACGCCCGTTGGGCATTTTGATCACAATAGCCATACATCAACAGGATATCGACCTTTTCCGCAACTGGTAAACGGTCCATTTTAACACGGGTAATGAATCCCGAAGCAAATACCGTCCGCACTGTTCGTCTAAAATTGTGGGGCATATGTTTGTGACTATTACAGCGCCATCTATCACAAAGCGAAAAATGTGGTCCAACTAAAACATTCATATTTCTTTACGTACTACACGAATATATAATAAAAATGGGGGTTCCTATTTTTAAAAAACGCAGTTGATATCTTTTTGACCTATTGCAGCGCCATCTAGCGGGCCAACCATAGCGCCATCTGGTTTCCTCCTTCAAACTAGGCGAGTTTCGTTCCTAGTAGTTTCTTCGTTTGATGCTTATTTCGTGAGATATTTGGCTCGGTCACTATCAATGGACCACCCTGTATATACAGGTGAGTCACTTGTACCTCTGCCAGCCCCCTCCCCCCCTCCCCGTCATGGGTGAGGGGGAATAAAATAACAATAAAGGATGATATCTTATACTGGGTGAGTCACGTAACATTACCGCTGGATATATTTCTAAACCACATCAAATACTGACGAATCGATTCCACAGACCGAAAGTGAGGAGAGGGGCTAGTGTAATTGGTTAATACAAACCATAAAAAAATGCACGGAAGTATGTTTTTTAACACAAACCTACGTTTTTTTTAATGGAACCCCGTTAGTTTTGTTAGCACATCTGAACATATAAACAAATACGTAATCAGTGCCGTTTGTTGCATTGTAAAATGTTAATGACATCCGGAGATATTGTAACCTAATGTTGACGGTTGAGTACCACTCCTCCGCTGTTCGATCGTGTGTATCGGAGGGCACCGAATTACGTAGGGATCCAAAGGGAACGGTGATGGACCTTAGGTACAGAAGAGACTGGAACAGCACATTACGTCCACATGCTAACATCTTTTTATTGGTCTTTTTCAATGACGCACATGTACATTACCATGAGGGGTGAGGTACACGTACACACGTGGTTTCCGTTTTCAATTACGGAGTGGAATAGAGTGTGTCCCGACATGTCAGGCCAATAGATGTTCAATGTGGTGGCCATCATTTGCTGCACACAATTGCAATCTCTGGCGTAATGAATGTCGTACACGCCGCAGTACATCTGGTGTAATGTCGCCGCAGGCTGCCACAATACGTTGTTTCATATCCTCTGGGGTTGTAGGCACATCACGGTACACATTCTCCTTTAACGTACCCCACAGAAAGAAGTCCAGAGGTGTAAGATCAGGAGAACGGGCTGGCCAATTTATGCGTCCTCCACGTCCTATGAAACGCCCGTCGAACATCCTGTCAAGGGTCAGCCTAATGTTAATTGCGGAATGTGCAGGTGCACCATCATGCTGATACCACATACGTCGACGCGTTTCCAGTGGGACATTTTCGAGCAACGTTGGCAGATCATTCTGTAGAAACGCGATGTATGTTGCAGCTGTTTGGGCCCCTGCAATGAAATGAGGAGCAATGAGGTGGTCGCCAACGATTCCGCACCATACATTTACAGTTCACGGTCGCTGTCGCTCTACCTGTCTGAGCCAGCGAGGATTGTCCACGGACCAGTAATGCATGTTCCGTAGATTCACTGCCCCGTGGTTTGTGAAACTCGCTTCATCGGTAAACAGGTAGAACTGCAATGCATTCTCTGTTAATGCCCATTGACAGAATTGCACTCGATGATTAAAGTCATCACCATGTAATTGCTGATGTAGCGACACATGAAACGGGTGAAAGCGGTGACGATGCAGTATGCGCATGACACTACTTTGACTCAGTCCACCGGCTCTCGCAATGTCCCGTGTACTCATGTGTGGGTTCGTGGCAACAGCAGCTAACACACCAACTGCACCCGCTTCTCCTGTGCATACAGTTGGCGGTAGATGTTTTGCAATGTGCGGCACGTTGGGTGCTCTCTGTCCGAGTACCGTTCTGCATACACTCTGCAGGCTTCAGCTGCATTTCGTCGACACTCCGCCTTTTCAGAGTTCGAATACACCATGGTCACAGTTCCTACAACACTACACTATCACAGACGTCTGGTAACACGGTGTACTATAGTTGGTCTGCGTGCGGAGACGAATGCAGAATAACAATAGCAGCAAGCGCTACATGCGGACACTGCGACAGCTAGACCAAACCACAACAGTGCACTACAGCCACACTCGTAAACACGGTCGTCATCGTAAACATGTCCCTGCAGATGCTGCTCGCCGACCGTGACCCGTGTTTGTTACAACACGCAACTGAACGTCGGAGGTTTCAAGCGTCAACTTTAGGTTGCAATATCTCCGGATGTAATTAACATTTTACAATGCAACAAACGGCACTGATTACTTATTTGTTTATATGTTGAGATGTGCTAACAAAACTAACATGGTTCCATTTAAAAAAAACGTAGGTTTATGTTAAAAAACATACTTCCGTGCATTTTTGTATGGTTTGTATTAAACAATTACACTAGCCCCTCTACTCACGTTCGGTCTGTGGAATCGGTTCGTCAGTATTTGATGTGGTTTACGAAATATATCCAGCGGTAACGTTAGGTGACTCACCCTATATATATATATACACTCCTGGAAATTGAAATAAGAACACCGTGAATTCATTGTCCCAGGAAGGGGAAACTTTATTGACACATTTCTGGGGTCAGATACATCACATGATCACACTGACAGAACCACAGGCACATAGACACAGGCAACAGAGCATGCACAATGGCGGCACTAGTACAGTGTATATCCACCTTTCGCAGCAATGCAGGCTGCTATTCTCCCATGGAGACGATCGTAGAGATGCTGGATGTAGTCCTGTGGAACGGCTTGCCATGCCATTTCCACCTGGCGCCTCAGTTGGACCAGCGTTCGTGCTGGACGTGCAGACAGCGTGAGACGACGCTTCATCCAGTCCCAAACATGCTCAATGGGGGACAGATCCGGAGATCTTGCTGGCCAGGGTAGTTGACTTACACCTTCTAGAGCACGTTGGGTGGCACGGGATACATGCGGACGTGCATTGTCCTGTTGGAACAGCAAGTTCCCTTGCCGGTCTAGGAATGGTAGAACGATGGGTTCGATGACGGTTTGGATGTACCGTGCACTATTCAGTGTCCCCTCGACGATCACCAGTGGTGTACGGCCAGTGTAGGAGATCGCTCCCCACACCATGATGCCGGGTGTTGGCCCTGTGTGCCTCGGTCGTATGCAGTCCTGATTGTGGCGCTCACCTGCACGGCGCCAAACACGCATACGACCATCATTGGCATCAAGGCAGAAGCGACTCGCATCGCTGAAGACGACACGTCTCCATTCGTCCCTCCATTCACGCCTGTCGCGACACCACTGGAGGCGGGCTGCACGATGTTGGGGCGTGAGCGGAAGACGGCCTAACGGTGTGCGGGATCGTAGCCCAGCTTCATGGAGACGGTTGCGAATGGTCCTCGCCGATACCCCAGGAGCAACAGTGTCCCTAATTTGCTGGGAAGTGGCGGTGCGGTCCCCTACGGCACTGCGTAGGATCCTACGGTCTTGGCGTGCATCCGTGCGTCACTGCGGTCCGGTCCCAGGTCGACGGGCACGTGCACTTTCCGCCGACCACTGGCGACAACATCGATGTACTGTGGAGACCTCACGCCCCACGTGTTGAGCAATTCGGCGGTACGTCCACCCGGCCTCCCGCATGCCCACTATACGCCCTCGCTCAAAGTCCGTCAATTGCACGTACGGTTCACGTCCACGCTGTCGCGGCATGCTACCAGTGTTAAAGACTGCGATGGAGCTCCGTATGCCACGGCAAACTGGCTGACACTGACGGCAGCGTTGCACAAATGCTGCGCAGCTAGCGCCATTCGACGGCCAACACCGCGGTTCCTGTTGTGTCCGCTGTGCCGTGCGTGTGATCATTGCTTGTACAGCCCTCTCGCAGTGTCCGGAGCAAGTATGGTGGGTCTGACACACCGGTGTCAATGTGTTCTTTTTTCCATTTCCAGGAGTATATATATATATATATATATATATATATATATATATATATGTGTGTGTGTGTGTGTGTGTGTGTGTGTGTGTGTGTGTGTGTGTGTGTGTGTGTGTAACGACTAGAGTTTACTTCAAGATTAGATGTGAGGCTGTCGAGCTGAGTGGCCGCATGGTTTGAGGCGCCATGTTACGGATTGAGCAGTCTCTCTCGCCGGAGGTTCGAGTCCTCCCTCGGGCATGGGTGTGTGTATTGTTCTTAGCATAAGTTAATTATTTTAAAAAGTAGTGCCTAAGTCTAGAGAACGATGACCTCAGCAGTTTGGTCCCTTACAAATTCACACACACACAGATGTGAGACTTGCCCACATATTAGTCCAGAGCACGCATTATTTCAATTGTGACTTATTATGATAGTGCTGTAGCCTGTAGAAAGATAATGCTTTGTTTGGAGTTTTGGTTAAGAACAGTGATAGCTGGCACATTATTCATACATCCACAGTGAAAGTACAGTATTTCAGCGTTGAGACTTGTAACAGTCAAGCAGCAATAAAATTATAACCTTTTTAAATCAAACCAAATATTGGGATCAAGATATGCCGCAATATTATATATTATGAATTTGAAACAGCAAACTGCCACTCGATACTAGTGATAAGTCGATTACTGTTTCTGACAATGTGTTGTCAGCTCTTATTGGCATTAGTTTTCTTATTCAGAAGAATAGGAGAGATGCAGAAGGAAGATTATTCGCAAATTCTATAGCGGGAATGCGCATCGCCCTGCGGTAGAACATCTTCACTGGGTATTCAATGCCTTTCCATACACAGTGGAATGGACTTCAAATCTCAGATGAAAACAACAACGCAGTTCACCCCTTCTCACAAAACGCTGATTATTTTTGAGGAGCTATTGATCCATTTCAGTTGCCGCTAAGAGTCCGACAGACGCCTTACATGAACGTAAACCTATAATCATCTTTTGACGCCGCAGTAGCATTATGTATCGTAATTTCATCCACGTTTCACAGCTGGAACAGTGCAGCGCACACCGGTCACAATACGCAGGGATGCCGCCAGTATGTCGTGACGTCTCCAAGCGGTCAATGACATCGTAATTACTGCAGCGCGAGAAACAGAAAGATACCAGATGAACTGCACCATTTTGAGAAGCTGCAAAGAAAATATGGGTATCAGAAGACTTACTTCAGATCATCGAAACGAAGAAATACAACAACGTTAGTCACTTACGGATAAATTATATAGGAGGAGGAAGGAAACTGTTAGCAAGAAAAATGTGACCAGATTCTAAATGAAATAATCGTCGAAATCACTGTTCAGTATACTGAAAAGTCAAAACAACTTTCGGAGAAACAAGAAGCAAAGGCGTTAACTTTAAGGGTGCCAATGGAATTGCAATGCTAAACACAAAGAACGGAGTGGATTGGTGGAAAGAGTATATGGGGCGTCTGTAAGACTAGGACTCAGTATTTGCCAACGTCATAGCACATATACTGTTGCCTATCACAGACTTTTACGGCAGAGCTTAGCAAAATCTTAGACTAGTTAAGGCCGAATTGATAGATGACGGTGCTTCAGAACTTTTGAAATCATTGCTAAAATCGCAACCAAATTATCAATCGCGTCTATGTGTAGAATCTCTGAGACTGAAGGCATGTCATCCAATTTCAAAAGAGCATCGTCTACACAATTCCAATGACAGGAAAAGCACATAAAAACGAGAGCTGTCGTATAATCAGCCTTATGCATCTAAGTTACTGACAAAATATACGAAAAAAATGGAGAAAATAATCGAGGATTCTATGTGATCATCATTTTTGCTTCAGAAAGCTAAAGCCACCAGAGAGGAAGATCAAACGATACTCTTGTAATGGGCGCAAGACTTAAGAAAAATTGAGACATTCTGAAAAGCTTTGTGTAACTAAAAGAAGCGTTAATATTGTAAAGTGGTGGAAGGGGACAGACAGGATAACGTACGATCTCCGCCCTGGCGCCTCCTGGTGACTTGCACGATCAGCTGCCTTCCGTCATACCAGCGTAACCACATGGCAACAGACAGCTTATAGTACAGTAATAGCAAACTCTGTGCAACAACTCGGCAGGGCCGTCACAGAACTGTCACCTTCTGACCCGGACTCGTTTCATCAGCAGACTTCTGCCCCAGCTGCGGAGGACGTTCACATGACACTTCCATCACCAGCACCGACTTTTGAAGGATACCAACCCCTACTAAGACTGTCCCCACACACAGTGTGTTAGTACTGCACATATGATGGTGGAGAGGTGGGGGGGGGGGGGAGGTCTATGTGAATCATGGGGCTATGTGGATAGAAATACGCATCTCTGACGCCATTATGTTACAGCCTTATGCATCTAACTTACTGACAAGTAACTTAGCCAAGTCGTGCACAATCGGCAAGAAGCATTTTCGAAATGCAGTATATTTAATCGGGTGATCAATCGTTCAGAATTAAGAAGAAAATAGTGGAGATAAGACAGTTATCGTTTACAACAATCAGCCATGCAATATTGTTTGTTCAAAATAAAGCCTACTGTTGAAATACTTGTAATCTAGTTATAAGTCTTTCCGTTAAAATCCGTCAGATCGATCAACAGAACGACTAGCGACATCTGTTATTTGACAAACTGCTTACATTTAAAAAATAATGAAGGGGCGGAGTTACATGAATCAATCTTCGTAGAGCTTTCTCAAGCGGGACGTATTACGTATTATGTCTTCTTTGTTAAAGCAATCACGTAGCCTAAATATTACAACGATAATGCAATCACGTTTTAACTTATAGCAAATACCAAAGTATACTAATGTAATGACTGTAAAAATAATTTCTGATTTTCTCTCTTTGTTCAGAGTGTAAGAGTATACAAACGAAACCATTCATGTTCACAATCGGCAGAAGACTCGACGGCAAGCGCTACAACCGGAGCTTTATAACGTCAGGTGAAAACGTGCACTGCAGTTGGCCTTTATAATGGAAGGTTTCAAGAAACGCATTTCCATCGAGGAATGAAAAACAATGAAACCCGTCTAGTGACCATTCAGAGTAGAAGAAAAATGAACCATTCAACTGCGTTATCAACTGAACAAGAAAGTGATAAATTCGAGACATGAAAGAGTATATCAAACTGTTGTCTTGCACATACTTCATTCAGCATTAGAAGAGCAGCATATCAGTATGTCCAAATCTGTGGCATTTTGGTTCCAAGGGGGAGATACAACGAAAATGACTGAAAGGGACTGATTTATTTCATTCATGAACACATTTCATTAAAGAAGTCTGAGGCATTTTCTTGAGCTCTAGCCATGGGGTTAAATGAAGAAGCAGTTAAAAAATTATACAATATTTTTATATTTATCCTACAAGACCTCAGTTTACAGAATAAACCACAAAGCATATATAATGTGGATGAAACTGGGTTCCCCATGAACAATAGGTCTGAAAAAGTTGTGGAGCAAAAAGGAAAATGAGAATTTGTTGCACTTACAAGTTCGGAGAGAGGAAAAAATCTAACAGTCGTTGTTGACTCTAATGCTACTGGGACATATATTCCATAGTTTATCATCTTCAAAGGCAAAAGGATGTGTGAAGAACGCAAGACGGGAACTCCTTCGGGTACTCAAATTTCTATGTCAGATTCGGGCTATATAAACGAAGATTTGTTTTTGGGTTTGTTCCATCACTTCAGTAAGCAAGGAAAATATCTTTTAATATGGACGGTCAGTTCACACCTTTCTTTCCAGTGCCCCGAATACTGTGTGAAGAATTACACTGAACTGGTGTGTCTGCCACCCCATACTACGCAACATCCTGCAACCGCTGGACAGAACTGTGTTCACGCCCCTATGCGATCAAAAGTATCCCGACACCTCCAAAACGCACGTTTTTCATATTAGGTGCATTGTGCTGCCACCTAATGCCAGATACTCCAAATCAGCGACCTCAGTAGTCATTAGTCATCGTGAGAGAGCAGAATGGGGCGCTCTGTGGTATTCACGGAGTTCGAAAGTGGACAGGTGATTTGGTGTCACTTGTGACATACGTCTATACGAGAGATTTCCACATTCCTAAACATCCCTAGGTCCACTGTTTCCGATGTGATAGTGAAGTAGAAACATGAAGGGATACGTACAGCTCAGAAGTGTACAGGCCGACCTCATCTCTTGACTGACAGAGACCGTCGACAGTTGAAGAGGGTCGTAATGTGTAATAGGCAGATATCTATCCAGACCATTACACAAAAATTCCAAACTGCGTCAGGATCCACTGCAAGTACTGTGACAGATAGGCGGGAGGTGAGAAAACTTGGATTTCATGGTCGAGCGGCTGCTCATAAGCCACACATCACGCCGGTAAATGCCAAACGACGCCTTGCTTGGTGTAAGGAGCATAAACATTGGACAACTGAACTCGGTGTTACGGTGTGGTCGTGTTTTTCAGGGAGGGGACTTGCACCCCTTGTTGTTTTGCGTGGCAATATCACAGCACAGGCCTACATTGCGGTTTTAAGCACCTTCTTGCTTCCCACTGTTAAGGAGCAATTCGGGGATGCCGATTGCATCTTTCAACACGATCGAGCACCTGTACATAATGCACGGCCTGTGGTGGAGCGGTTACACAACAATAACATCCCTGTACTGGACTGACCTGCAAAGAGCACTGATCTGAATCCTATAAATCACCTCTGGGATGATTTGGAACGCCATCTTCGTGCCAGGTCCCACCGAACGACATCGATACCTCTCCTTAGTGCAGCACTCCGTGAAGGATGGGCTGCCATTTCCCAAGAAACCTTCCAGCACCTGACTGAACGTATGCCAGCGAGAGTGGAAGCTGTCATCAAGGCTAAGCGTGGGCCTACACCATATTGAATTCCAACATTACCGATGGACAGCACCATGAACTTGTAAGTCATTTTCAGCCATATGTCCGGATACTTTTGATCACATAGTGTATTTCCACTAAGAAGGAAATTCATTTGTAGATAATAATGGCTCAATCTCCACCACAAATACTGTTTCTGGTAAAAATTTCGACGTGTAGTTAATGTAGGAAATACTGTTCAAATGGTTCAAATGGCTCTGAGCACTATGGGACTCAACTGCTGTGGTCATAAGTCCCCTAGAACTTAGAACTACTTAAACCTAACTAACCTAAGGACAGCACACAACACCCAGCCATCACGAGGCAGAGAAAATCCCTGACCCCGCCGGGAATCGAACCCGGGAACCCGGGCGTGGGAAGCGAGAACGCTACCGCACGACCACGAGATGCGGGCTAGGAAATACTGTGAAGGGTTCTGAATGCACGGGAATTTTCCCCTCCAATCCCAACAAAAAAATCGTCACACAAATTCCTTCCTTCATCGATATCCCTGAATGGTGAGTCCCGTTATGTTACCATGGAATCTGAAGTAAACCCAGGCCCCGAAACTCGTTCTAATCTTCCAAGAAATAGGGAAGTCAGAAGTCAGCAACATGGTCCTCGCCATTTTGTTCTGTTTCGCCAGCCCCAACGGAAACCACAGGTTCCGCACATGTGAGAAGACGGAAAAGTTCAGCTCGCCATCTGACTTTACCAGTTCATCTCAACCGTAACAACGGGAAAGAGAAAACAGCATTTTGAAAACTCCCGAAGAAAGAAGGTCGAGGGTGCAGATATGCGCTTTCAAGAGAAACTTTCAAACCTAGAAGAAAAATTATCATCACCTGAAGCTTAGACGTAGGAAGAAAAACTACTTTGTGGTTTCTGCAGCATCAAATATTACGACGCTAGATCTGCGAGCAAAGTGGAATGGGTCAGGTGTGATAAGTACAAGCTACGGTTTCGCAAAATTTATGTTGGGGCTGATTGTCATAAGGAATTCTGCTATGTGAAATGCACGTAACAACTATAGGAACAGTTGAAAAGTGTAATCTCTCATACTGTGTATAACTGTATGACAGTTTACAGTGATTCACGAAGCCGCATTTACGATAGCACCACAAATTTTTAATTTTTCCATATTTTCAACATTTAAATTTTACTACTTACAATGAAGAAGATCTTAAAACTAATTACTTTTATCGTGAAATACTTAAACTACGATCTAGTCATCATTACAATTAAACATGCGTAATAAAATATTTACTATTCCTTTGGGGTTCAAAAAGTTGAAACGATTCATTTAGCCCCACCTTACCCTAAGTCATCCATCGAAAAAGTACCGGGATTGATTCTGTTCCTGTCGTATCGGCGGCGTCACCCACTGTTTAGAGTGGCAGCTTCAACTAACAACAGCAAACAACAGATGTGCATTCAACTGTAAGTTGTGAGCACGCTGTGTAAAGTAGTGGACGGCCGCCGTAGTGTGTCAGCGTTGTTGGTCGCAATGGGGCAGCACCTCTAAATCAGGTGTTCCAGACATAGTTCAAAAATTCAGCTACGTAAACGCAAGCACAATTTCACAACTTGAGCCTCTAAACGAAAGTGGTAATCTAGCTAAACCCTTAGCAAAAAAGTACCAAAACGTTTTCTGCTATTATAAATTATTCACCTTTACCGTACTGGGACAAAGATGAATGCGCGCAACGCATGATTAGCGAACAAGACCCATGACTCTGTGTTTTAGTTATATCTGTGGTTGACTTGCTGGTCAGTCAGTTGTGCAACGATGGGACATTCTTATTTGAGTCGTAGCAGCTAGCAGTTGAGTTTTTCAGAGATCTTTTTTCTACAAATCTGGGAGAAGCTATCTGGAATACTTTATTACGGAGATGAAAACATATTTACAATATTTTCTCGTTCTTTACATTGATGGAGAAGAATTTGGACGAAATTTAAACCTAACGAAGGCATGCGCAAAAATAAAATGTTTGTCAGGCCTCCCATGAACCATGGACCTTGCCGTAGCTGGGGAGTCTTGCGTGCCTCAGTGATACAGATAGTCGTACCGTAGGTGCAACCACAATGGAAGGGTATCTGTTGAGAGGCCAGACAAACGTGTGGTTCCTGAAGAGGGGCAGAAGCCTTTTCAGTAGTTGCAGGGGCAACAGTCTGGCTGATCGACCGATCTGGCCTTGTAACACTAACCAAAACGGCCTTGTTGTTGTGGTGCTGCGAACGGCTGAAAGCAAGGGGAAACTACAGCCGTAACTTTTCCCGAGGGCATGCAGCTTTACTGTATGATTAAATGATGATGGCGTCCTCTTGGGTAAAATATTCCAGAGGTAGGATAGTCCCCCATTCGGATCTCCGGGCTGGGACTACTCAAGACGACGCCGTTATCAGGAGAAAGAAAACTGCTGTTCTATGGATCGTAGCGTGGAATGTCAAATCCCTTAATCGGGCAGGTAGGTTAGAAAATTTAAAAAGGGAAATGGATAGGTTAAAGTTAGATATAGAGGGAATTAGTGAAGTTCGGTGGCAGGAGGAACAAGACTTTTGGTCAGTTGAATACAGGGTTATAAATACAAAATCAAATAGGGGTAATGCAGGAGTAGCTTTAATAATGAATAGGAAAATAGCAGTGCGGGTAAGCTACTACAAACAGCATAGTGAACGCATTATTGTGGCCAAGACAGAAACGAAGCCCACGCCTACTACAGTAGTACAAATTTATATGCCAACTAGCTCTGCAGATGACGAAGAAATTGATGAAATGTATGATGAGATAAAAGAAATTATTCAGGTAGAGAAGGGAGACGAAAATTTAATAGTCATGGGTGACTGGAATTCGTCAGTAGGAAAAGGGAAAGAAGGAAACATAGTAGGTGAATATGGATTGGGGGGAAGAAATGAAAGAGGAAGCCGCCTTGTAGAATTTTGCACAG
The DNA here is from genome assembly GCF_023898315.1 of Schistocerca nitens. NCBI lineage: Eukaryota > Metazoa > Arthropoda > Insecta > Orthoptera > Acrididae > Schistocerca > Schistocerca nitens. The sequence continues at coordinate 542,417,584 of NC_064619.1, read as the reverse complement.
AGCATAACTTAATCATAGCTAACACTTGGTTCAAGAATCATAAAAGAAGGTTGTATACCTGGAAGAATCCTGGAGATACTAAAAGGTATCAGATAGATTATATAATGGTAAGACAGAGATTTAGGAACCAGGTTTTAAATTGTAAGACATTTCAAGGGGCAGATGTGGATTCTGACCACAATCTATTGGTTATGAACTGCAGATTGAAACTGAAGAAACTGCAAAAAGGTGGGAATTTAAGGAGATGGGACCTGGATAAACTGAAAAAACCAGAGGTTGTAGAGAGTTTCAGGGAGAGCATAGGGGAACAATTGACAGGAATGGGGGAAAGAAATACAGTAGAAGAAGAATGGGGAGCTTTGAGGGATGAAATAGTGAAGGCAGCAGAGGATCAGGTAAGTAAAAAGACGAGGGCTGGTAGAAATGCTTGGGTAACAGAAGAGATATTGAATTTAATTGATGAAAGGAGGGCTAGTAGAAATGCTTGGGTAACAGAAGAGATATTGAATTTAATTGATGAAAGCAGTAAATACAAAAATGCGGTAAATGAAGCAGGCAAAAAGGAATAAAACGTCTCAAAAATGAGATCGACAAGAAGTGCAAAATGGCTAAGCATGGATGGTTAGAGGACAAATGTAAGGACGTGGAGGCTTATCTCACGAGGGGTAAGATAGATAGGTACTGCCTACAGGAAAATTAAAGACATCTTTGGAGAAAAGAGAACCACTTGTATGAATATCAAGAGCTCAGATGGAAACGCAGTTCTAACAAAGAAGGGAAAGCAGAAAGGTGGAAGGAGTATGCAAGGGTCTATACAGGGGCGATGTTCTTGACGACAATATTATGGAAATGGAAGAGGATGTAGATGAAGATGAAATGGGAGATATTATACTGCTTGAAGAGTTTGACAGAGAACTGAAAGATCTAAGTCGAAACACGGCCCCGGGAATAGACAACATTCCATTAGAACTACTGACAGCCTTGGGAAAGCCAGTCCTGACAAAACTCTACCATCTGGTGAGAAAGATGTATGAGACAGGCGAAATTCCCTCAGACTTCAAGAAGAATATAATATTTCCAATCACAAAGAAATCAGGTGTTGACAGATGTGAAAATTACCGAACTATCAGTTTAATAAGTCACAGCTGCAAAATACTAACGCGAATTCTTTACAGACGACTGGAAAAACTGGTAGAAGCCGACCTCGGGGAAGATCAGTTTGGATTCCGTAGAAATGTTGTAACACGTGAGGCAATACCGACCCTACGACTTATCTTAAAAGAAAGATTAAGGAAAGGCAAACCTATGTTTCTATCATTTGTAGATTTAGAGAAACCTTTTGACAATGTTGACTGGAATACTCTCTTTCAAATTCTGAAGGTGGCAGGGGTAAAATACAGGGAGCGAAAGGCTATTTACAATTTGTACAGAAACCAGATGGCAGTTATAAGAGTCGAGGGATATGAAAGGGAAGCAGTGGTTGGGAAGGGAGTGAGACCGGGTTGTAGCCTCTCCCCGATGATATTTAATCTGTATATTGAGCAAGCAGTAAAGGAAACAAAAGAAAAGTTCGGAGTAGGTATTAAAATCCATGGAGAAGAAATAAAAACATTGTAATTCTGTCAGAGACAGCAAAGGACTTGGAAGAGCAGTTGAACGGAATGGGCAGTGTCTTGAAAGGAGGGTATAAGATGAACATCAACAAAAGCAAAACGAGGATAATGGAATGTAGTCGAATTAAGTCGGGTGATGCTGAGGGAATCAGATTAGGAAATGAGGAGTTTTGCTATTTGGGGAGCAAACTAACTGATGATGGTTGAAGTAGAGAGGATATAAAATGTATACTGGCAATGGCAAGAAAAGCGTTTCTGAAGAAGAGAAATTTGTTAACATCGAGCATTGATTTAAATGTCAGGAAGTCGTTTCTGAAAGTATTTGTATGGAGTGTAGCCATGTATGGAAGTGAAACATGGACGATAAATAGTTTAGACAAGAAGAGAATAGAAGCTTTCGAAATGTAGTGCTACAGAAGAATGCTGAAGATTAGATGGGTAGATCACATAACTAACGAGGAGGTATTGAATAGAATTGGGGAGAAGAGGAGTCGTGGCACAACTTGACTAGAAGAAGGGATCGGTTGGTAGGACATGTTCTGAGGCATCAAGGGATCACCAATTTAGTACTGGAGGGCAGCGTGGAGGGTAAAAATCGTAGAGGGAGACCAAGAGATGAATACACTAAGCAGATTCAGAAGGATTTAGGCTGCAGCAGGTACTGGGAGATGAAGAAGCTTGCACAGGATAGAGTAGCATGGAGAGCTGCATCAAACCAGTCTCAGGACTGAAGACCACAACAACAACAACAACAATTAATCGTAGGTAATCTTTGCCCCACAGACAAGTAATAACATTCATGATTAGTGTTAATTTGATGCTCTGTTTTTCATTATGTCACAAATAACTCCGTTGGCTGAAAAGTTTGTAGTTTATTTGTAATGAGAGAATTTTATAATTGGTAGAATTTTCATATGTTGTGCACTCGTTTATTAAAAACGATTTTCCTTAAAGTAAAACCCACCTCTATGATTCATAGTAAAGTTGGGAAGATTCTGTGATGTGTGTATTGCACCTTACGACACTCGACGCCACAGACTGTTTCTGACAAACGAAAAAAATTAGATTAATTACTTTTAGCTGCTGCATCTACTGATTTGTATTTTCTCTCGAGAACGTCAGTACTCCAGGCACAAGAACAGCACGCTGAGCAAGACCTAAGTCACTTTTATTTCCGGACAGATCTCATCTTACATTCCTGAGCAAAGAGTGTGTAGTCAGTATTGTTAGGTGTCGGGCTAGCTAGTGCATTAATTTTCAGTGAACAGTGTTGGTAATTTCAGGCAGTTATTCTCTTCCAAGTAGAGCAATAAATTATATTTGTAGATTTTCCATGTCAAACATGGCACTTCATGTCACGCAACGTTCATAATGTGCCTCGGTACTGAGTTTTAGTTATATACTTTTCGCCTAGCACAATTAGTTTCTTTTGCCATTTAATTAGATTCATTTCCTTCATGTCAGGTTTTGCATTTCATGAAGATTTTTTTAACGGCACTGTTCACATACACAACACACGGCTAACCAAGTCAGTTTTGCTCAGCAACTGAATACCATGTCTAAAGTACACGTTACACATGCAGTAAGTTTAGGACAACAAAATATTCGGTGTTCACTCATATAGATAGTGTTTTTTATTTTTTATTTTTTATTCTTATTTTATTTTATTTTTTTTTTTTTTATTTTTGAAGAGTTACACATTAACCAGCTGTATCTCTGTAACGAATAAAAACTGAACACAAGTTATGTGGAATGTTTTACTCGAATTAGTCCAAACTAAGACCTGGCAAAATATTTGCTATTCCTCCTGAAAAATCATGTACTTGCCCGATAATGTTTCCGCGTTTTAGTACCCCCAAAGACTGATGGGTATATTTGAGTCATCTTAAATTTCATCATTTGTTCCATTACTGAACGCAGTTTCCTGTAATACGATGTTCACGTCGACATTAGGTGTTCAGGAGAAAAAAGTCTCCAGTGTCTTGAGTAAACACTGATAACGTCACTCGAGATATGGAAGGTGCGGCAACGGAGTGACTTAGAAGGTCGGAGATAAACGCCAGTTTGAGTGCCCGCTCCGGATGCGTGTGTAAGACAGCTCTCACTTAACGGAGATTCAGGCGAGCAATTTGCTTAACCGAGGTCGAGGAGTCTCTTTGTCGCAGCGACACCTACAAAGAAAGCAGCGAAGCCGTGCGTCCTGCGGTCCCGCCAGGGAAATCCTCCCCCCCCCCCCCCCTTGCCAGTAACGACGTTAGCGCGCGCGAGCGTCATAAAAATTCTCGCTGCCTTCATAATTCTTTCCGACTGACATCCTACTTTATTTTTACTTAATTATTTCCACGCAGTTTCATTTTCCTCCAGTCTCGGGTAGATTAAATTTCCTGACGGAAAATTAGGTTACAGCGGAATTCGGACCGGCTACTGCATTTCCCATCAACGCGGCGACACCCTGGGTGGCAGAAATGAGCGAGAAGGACAGATAAGCCCGCCGTCCCAAGGGCTAATTATTGCTCGGCAGACCCGCTGCTACACTCATTGACTCATTACCACGAAATACGCCGCAAGGAGGCAATTGCGCTTGCTGTGGTAACCTCAGTTAAACTTACAGCAACCACACTCGACAACTGTGACAACGTGTATCGGAGCACATAGTGGATTTTAATTACGTTCATTTCACACATATTCGAGGGAATACTATCCTCTTTTTCTGGAACGATGTTTTTTTTTCATGGTGAACAAGTCCCCAAAATTACCAAAATAATCTTTAATATGGCCGCATAGAGGAATAATTTGTAAATAGTGAACTGCCTGTACTCTGCAGTCATTTCATTCGCCGATAGTTCATTTTTACAACAATATTGGGCACGTTGTGATATTTTCGTCAAGAAAAAAAAAGTGATTAGACTTAATGCTATTGTGTTGAAAACTGACACTTTGAGACCATTGTTGCGTACAAAATGTAGGGTGCTTCTTTCAGAGAAAAAGTGAGCAGCCCGCCTCTATTAATAATGCTTTTTATGTAACCATAACCGGTTTCAAGCCGACAGATTCACCTTCAGGCGGCTGCTCGGAAAATGTATCAAAACATGTGGTGCGTGTTAGAAATCTATTCTGAGACAAATCTAAAGTGTTTAGTGAGAAAAATTTACGTGTGCAACGATAAGAATGTCTCGGGAATGTATCTCTTGGACAAACACTAAAAACCGACATTTGGACGATAATTAATCTGTAAGAAAACACATCACATGTAATGAAAGCATGAAAACCGTCTGAAGATGAATCGTAATGCTCGAACCGGTAACGGTACCTTTTGAATAAAGGAACTGAAAATGAAATTGTGGCTGGTTGCTGTCTCAACACCATCAACATTTGCATTCAAATAACAGCCACGGTCTCCAACCATGTCATCATATGACAAAATTACAGATGCATATTTGTTTGAAGTTTACACACTTATAAGATTTTTGTTCTTTATTCCACCTTATAGTGAACTATTTTTGTCATGGTCGTGCCGACGAGAAACCCTCGTAATTTTGTTGGCTTTTATAATAGCGTAGGCTTCCGCGGCCCTGGGTACCCAGAAGAAGGCCGCTGCAACCGTGGCCAAAATGTTGTATTTTTTCTCCAGCGGCAGTAGTTTTATACATTATGACGTGGTACCATACCCAAAAAACTTTTATGTCGATTTTTTACTTTTGTTCGCGAAATACTAGAGTGTATGCAGCACTTAAATGATTTGTATGTAACCACATTGTGCAAAGCACCACACACACACACACACACACACACACACACACACACACACACACAAGATGTTTCTATTACATGGGAAAGAATATTTCACCGCAAAGGGGAGTAAATAGCAAAAAACGCTCGAATATGTACACTTGAAACAAATGTGCATCTTGTGAACAGCCGACTAAAGACGAACCTGTCGGTTCGAAATCGGGTACTGCCCTGTTTACTTAAACATATAGCGTTACTGATACTGTTTGGTTGCTGTCTTTTCCCCTGAAGGAATCACCCAATAGTGATTAATTTTTATGTTATCGTCAGTCTTGTCACTGATCTGGTGCAGCCTGTTACTAATTCCTCTTATGTGTCAACCTCTTCATCTCAGAGTAGTTCTTCAACCCAATTGCTTCCATTATTTGTTAGATATATTCCAATCCGTGTCTTCTCCTACATTTCCGTCAAGTACAAAGTAAGTTACTCTTTGATTTCTTAACACATGTCCTGTTATCCTGTGTTTTCTTTCGGTAAATGCTTTTCACATGTTCCTTCACTCCCCTATTCAAAAATTTGAAAAGTTCTTTTCTAAGTGAAAGAAGAGCCAACGAATTTCGCAATGAAGAAGTGTATCTCCATATTCCGAGCCAACTTCTTCCAAAAACTGTTCAAATTTTCGTTACATATTTCACACAGCATTCTGATACTTTTCCCACATATTGCTTCCTGATGAATAATTCAATGAAAACTTAAACTATTTACTGAGTTTTTAGTGTTCTGTATCTCAATCGGTAAAAACTGAAGTCATAAGATCACTATGTTGTTCGTCTGGCTGTCCGCCTGTTACAAACCATTTTTCTCAGGGACGGGTAGACGTATTATATTGATATTCACGTCACAGACTAAGGTCTACGGTCGCTTTGCGACGGAAGAAAACTGAAACTTCTAAGTCAAAGCAGTCAAAAGATACGCCCGTTTATATCACATATTTTGACACTCGCAAACTAATTCTTCAAAATCTATAAGTTACCTGCCGCTGACCTAGAATCATCAAATGTAGCAAGAAACAAGATATACAGGGTGATTCAAAAAGAATACCACAACTTTAAAAATGTGTATTTAATGAAAGAAACATAATATAACCTTCTGTTATTCATCATTACAAAGAGTATTTAAAAAGGTTTTTTTTCACTCAAAACCAAATTCAGAGATGTTCAATATGGCCCCCTCCAGACACTCGAGCAATATCAACCCGATACTCCAACTCGTTCCACACTCTCTGTAGCATATCAGGCGTAACAGTTTGGATAGCTGCTGTTATTTCTCGTTTCAAATCATCAATGGCGGCTGGGAGAGGTGGCCGAAACACCATATCCTTAACATACCCCCATAAGAAAAAATCGCAGGGGGAAAGATCAGGGCTTCTTGGAGGCCAGTGATGAAGTGCTCTGTCACGGGCTGCCCTGGCGGCCGATCCATCGCCTCGGGTAGTTGACGTTCAGGTAGTTACGGACAGATAAGTCCCAATGTGGTGGCGCTCCATCCTGCTGAAATATGAATTGTTGTGCTTCTTGTTCGAGCTGAGGGAACAGCCAATTCTCTAACATCTCCAGATACTGTAGTCCAGTTACAGTAACACCTTCGAAGAAAAAGGGACCAAAAACTTTATTGGCTGTTTATACCAACGTTTAATACACCACCTATCATGAGGTTTAACACCATACTTCGTTCGAAATGCACGCTGAACAACTGTCGTCGATTCACTTCTGCCGTACTCAATAACACAAAAAGCTTTCTGTTGAGCGGTCGCCATCTTAGCATCAACTGACGCTGACGCCAACAGCGCCTCAAGCGAACAAATGTACAACTAAATGAAACTTTATAGCTCCCTTAATTCGCCGACAGATAGTGCTTAGCTCTGCCTTTTGTCGTTGCAGAGTTTTAAATTCCTAAAGTTGTGGTATTCTTTTTGAATCACCCTGTACAATGCACTCGAGGGAAAGAATCCGACAACAGTTAATTTGTAATTGTTTTACATGAAAAATTTTTGCTGTCTTCTTTTTATGGGATTGTCTGTCCGTCTGTTAAGACCTTTTTTTCTCAGGCACTGGTAGATACACCTAGTGAATTTTATGCGACATACTAGGGTCTATGGTCCCTTGGTGCTGTAATGAATCGTTAGTTTCTAAGTCAATGCTACCAAAAGATACGGCCATCTGTGTCACATATTTTGACACTCGCAAAGCCACTCATCAAAGCTTGTAGATTACTTCCCATTGAACTAGAATCAAGAAATTTGGCATGAAGCAAGGTTTTGCAATATATTCAAAGGAAATAATCCGAAAATTCCAGAATGAAATTTTCACTCTGCAGTGGAGTGTGCGCTGATATGAAACTTCCTGGCAGATTAAAACTGTGTGCCGGGCCGAGATTCGAACTCGGGACTTTTGCCTTTCGCGGGCAAGTGCTCTACCAACTAAGCACGACTCATGCCCCGTCCTCACAGCTTTAATTCCGCCAATACCTCGTCTCCTACCTTCCAAACTTTGCAGAAGCTCTCCTGCATACCTTGCAGAACTAGCACTCCTGGAAGAAAGGATATTGCGGAGACATGGCTTAGCCACAGCCTAGGGGATGTTTCCAGAATGAGATTTTCACTCTGCAGCGGAGTGTGCGCTGATATGCCTAGGGGATGTTTCCAGAATGACAGTTTCACTGTGCAGCGGAGTGTGCGCTGATATGAAACTTCCTGGCAGATTAAAACTGTGTGCCTGGCTGAACTCAAACTCGGGACCGTTCCAAAGGTCCCGAGTTCGAGCTCGGCCCGGCACACAGTTTTAATCTGCCAAGAAGTTTCAATCCGAAAATTGTTAATTCGTACTTATTTTACACGAAAGAGATTTTTTTTCTCATTTTTTGTGCGACTGTTTGTCTGTTAGACCGTCTGTTAAGACCCTTTTTCAAAAAATGTTCAGATGTGTGTGAAATCTTATGGGAATTAACCGCTAAGGTCATCAGTCCCTAAGCTTGCACACTACTTAACCTAAATTATCCTAAGGACAAACACACACACCCGTGTCCGAGGGAGGACGCGTACCTCCGCCGGGACCAGCCACACAGTCCATGACTGCAACGCCTTTTAGACCGCTCTGCTAATCCCGCGCGGCCCCTTTTTTCACAGGAACGGTTAGACGTTATCTAGGTGAACTTTATTTCAAATGCTAAGGTTCTCCTTAGCGGTGCAAAAAACTGAGGCTTCTAAGTCAAGGAAATCAGACAATACTGTCATTTATGTCATATATTTGACACTCGCAAACTCACTCATCAGAATCTATAGAGTACTTCCCTTTGACCTAGAATCATGAAATTTGGCAGGAAGCAAGGTTTCACAGTACAAGTAAAGGGACATAATCGGAAAATTGCTAATCTGTAATCATATCGCACATAAAAATATTTCTTTTAACGTTTGTTATCCGAATTCAGACTTGAAATTAAAACATTCTCTAAAGTATTGGAATCTCCAGGACTGATATCTTGCCCGTATCAATGTCCATAACAGACAAATATCACCGAGATTCTAGATCACCGGATTGGATGAACTGTCTGTGGAGATAATAAATTTTATACAGAACTCTCGGAGCTCATGTCCTATTCGCACGTGGTCAATTTTTTGTTCCTTAGTTGATCAACGAAGCCACTTTCACTACTGACTTCCGCTGGTACACTATCGGTACAAACAGCAGAGCATTTTCTCAACACATTTTATACTGGCATTAAAAATGACCAAAAATGTTGTTCCGAGCAATGGAATTAAAGCGAGTAAATCCTCGTGTCGTGCAGACAAACAATCTTAAGTGGCCTTGCCAAGGCCGTGACGTCAACGCAGGTGTCAAGTTCGAGAGGGAAGCGCTCAATGAGGGTAGAGTTGTCCGATGTCCGTCTTTAGCCGGACATGTCCGGCCTGCTAGGGTTACCAGATGCCAGCATTTATGCGGACATGTCCTCATTTTCGACGGTTAATGTAGCGTCCACACACATTTTTGTCGTTCTGTAATGTACGCATTTTTGAGTTTTGGGAATAAAGATCTTTTGATTTTTTGTTTTGTTTTCATATCCTATTGTCAACAATTTATGTTCTTTTTACTTCGGTCATTGAATTACATCATTTGTTATTAGCTGAAAAGCGATATGTTACGCTCAGAAAACCGAAAATATCAATTTATATTGAGTACAGATTATGTAAGTATCTTTTTAGGTTCGAGTTAGCTGCTTCGACCATAACTAGTATCTATGGTCAAAGGACGGCTGTGACGTCTACGTGCTCCTTGTTTTTGTATGATACAAGTGTTTTTAGCAAACTTGTTGATTATCCAGCTGCATATTTAGTTTCCGTATTCCGAATTCGTTTATTGGGTAAGTTTCGTGAGTTTCAAAATATAGCTTAAGACACAGAAATACAGGTCTGTTTTGTAAGTGAAGACTTTTTCATGCGGTAGCTGAACAATACTCTTTTCTCATTCTTTGTTTCACTTTTGTTTAACATAATTTCTCATCATGCCAAAGAGGAAGTGTGCGTTTACGCATAAACTCCGAGAAAAATATCCGAGCAATCGCCCTGGGAATGTTCAATGGGAAGCAGACTGTATGCTTTGTTACCCAGAAACCTATGAATCTATAGCAAATCATGGCGCCAGCGACCTGGAAGTGCACACGCAAACAGAAAAACGTATGAAGTGTGTCAGAGACTCAAGTTCGTCAGGTAAAGCGAGTAATTTTTTTTTACAAAAGCCTTTGCTGAACTGGACACAAAAGTAAGTGCTGCTGAAGGAATTCTTGCTTACCACACTGTGTTTCACCACAGCAGTTATAAACATATGGATTGTGCCAGTGGACTGTTGAGAGAAATTTTCCATGACTCACCCGTATCATCAAAAATCTCGTGTGGACATCCCAAAACTGACGTAATAGTAAAGTCAGTTCTAGCACCTCATTCAGTAGAATGCATCGTGAAAGATCTGGAGCGCGTTCCTTTTGTTGGTGTCTCGACAGATGCTGGCAACCATGGAATATTAAAACGATTCCCATTATAGTTCATTACTTTGATCACAGAAATGGAGGACTGCAAATTAAACTTCTTAATATACAAAGTAGACCAAATGAAACTGCAGAAGCCCGCATCTCGTGGTCGTGCGGTAGCGTTCTCGCTTCCCACGCCCGGGTTCCCGGGTTCGATTCCCGGCGGGGTCAGGGATTTTGTCTGCCTCGTGATGGCTAGGTGTTGTGTGCTGTCCTTAGGTTAGTTAGGTTTAAGTAGTTCTAAGTTCTAGGGGACTGATGACCATAGATGTTAAGTCCCATAGTGCTCAGAGCCATTTGAACCATTTTTTGAAACTGCAGAAACTATTTCAACATATATCACTGATACGCTGATATGAAACTGCCTGGCACATTAATACTGTGTGCCGGACCGAGATTCGAACTCGGGACCTTTGCTTTTCGCGGGCATGTGCTCTACCCTCTAAGCTACCCAAGCACGACTCACAGCCCCTCCTCACAGCTTTACTTCTGTCAGTACCTCGTCCCCTACCTTCCAAACTTTACAGAAGATCTGCGAACCTTGCAGAACTAGCTCTTCTGAAAGGATATTGCGGAGACATGGCTTAGCCACAACCTGGGGGATGTTTCCAGAATGAAATTTTCACTCTGCAGCGGAGTATGAGATGTGTGAGTTTTGACAGTTGATTTACTCAAAAAAGGAACTATTTGCCACAGTATATTCCTTCACATGAGTTTGCATTCTTTTCACGCCATCAGAGATGTGTTCTGTGCGAACTGTCTTAAGTTTGTTGGTCTTGGTCTGTTGGACTTTTTCAGTCGCGACGTATCTTGAAATCTGCAGGTGCATTTTCAGCTTTCGGGAAGAAAAAACAGTCTTCAGGTGTGTGATGATACAGGTTTCTTCGCTGTATTAATCTTACATCGATTGAGGACTTGGGAGCTGATCGGCTACCTTACAGTTAACGAACTGTACACTCTTCTCCTCGCGGCAGTTTGTGTAAAGATAGGAGTTTTCATATGAAAATAAAGCGGTCGTAAGCCCGAAGGTTTAGCTGAACAACGCAGTATTTTTCTACTTATGGTCCTATTGGAAGTATGCCCTTCCCTTCCTCTGACATTTGAACCTACTTGTTGTGTGGGACCAACAGTAATTTAATGGGGACTCCGATTGTCAAATGATTTTTTTTTAAATTGAATGGAACATCGGTATCTATGAAAAATGTCCATATGGATTAAAATTTAATTCTCTAGTGATGTGGTAAATCGAGCACTTCAGTAAATATCTAAACAGAGTCTCTAAGGAGGATGGCACGGCGTAACGCACGGAAATTTCTAGTGTCTGCCTGATAGCGTAGCTAGACCGGGTCGTTCGGGACGTGACTTAAAAGCACGACGTCAACCTAAACAAGAACAAACAAAAAATAGGAAAAATATATTATTCAGGGCTGAGGATAACGTGAGTGTCGCGTTGGTTTTAAAATACCCAGAGCGGCGCGGAATGCTGCAGTGCCCTCGGCAAAACGAAGGGTTCGCGAGTTCTGTGGTCGGCCGTACGGCCAGGTGGGCGGCGCGAGCGGGAGGGCAGATAACCGTGGCAATTACTGGCCGTGCATCACGCGCGCGCTCTGCCAGAAAGCCGCGCAGTTACTGCGCTGCGGCCGCCAGATAGCAGCAGCGCACGGCCGCGCTCCGCCAAATTTAACGGTCGGCGGCTCCGGACGCGGAAAGTAACGGGAAATTACACTCCTGCAACGCCCGCGGTAGTTTATAATGAGACGTACGGCAAAGCGGAATACGGCTGTAAGCTGAACAATGTAAAAACTGTTATTACGGCTGTGGGCGTCGCAGCACCCGAAAGCGAATTTCCATTTACAGCGGAAACTCCTTATAGTGAGATACTCTCTTCGGGCTATAATATTCAGTCGGCTGTCTAGAATACATTTTTATTGCGTACGGCATGTTTCGACTATATGAATGTTTAAAGGTGACAGTTCGTATTGGAAGGGTTTTGAAAACGTCAACGCCGTTCTATCCTTCCGTCTGTGATGTAAGGTGCTACAATTAATTTAATCTTTGCTTCACGATTGTTACGTGAGAAATCCATTATAAATTACTTCACAATACCATAGCTACATCTTTTAATAATCATCTGTTTCTACGGAGCATCCCAAAGACTTGTCTCTTCGTTTGTCAGTTACGTTACGTCAGTTTGATCGCTATGTTTTAGTGTGCAAAATTCTGTGCTTGAGAGACTTCTGTCACTGTAGTCAAATGCAAAAAGAAATACCATTGTTAGGACTGTTAAACATGTTTTTGTCCAATATTTAACTTTTTTTTTATAAATATAGCATCGTTTCCACAATATAGCTCATCTTGTTTCTTGAAGTTGCGGGGGACTTATTGTTTCGTATCTAATTGTGTTAACGTTGAAAATGGCATCACATCTTTTTACATTTTTCGTAAGTGTACGCAACGCTGTTTCATTAAGTAGAGTGGCAAACAATTAAAATTCTTCGTTTTACCGTTTCCCTTGTACACCTTCCTTCTCATACACAGCCAACTCCTCCGGTGTCTACATTTAGGTCTTTTTTCATTCATTGGCCAGAACATTCTCTTTGGTAGCACATCTTTTTCTCGCTCATTTCATGTGCCAATATCACTTAAGAACAAATTTATTTGCAGGGCCTCACTCTAGATGTTACCAGCACATCATTGCGTACCCCAACATATGATTACCCACAGGGCTTGTCATATTGCAAGGTGTCTCCCGCAGAGAGAAGAACTTAAAAGAGTAGATAGATGAGAAAAAGGTTTGCTTATATTCCGTTTAAAATTACTTAATATTTAACGTCTGTCACTGGCCGCTATGGTGTTGTCACATCGGCCGCCTTCTATCACTCGGTTATAGGTAACTCACTAACAGGGCAAGTTATTTCACAAACACTGTTAACGTGTAATACGGACCAATGTTGGAAAGCGCCCGCCGCAAGATATGTCGGAAATGCCAGATGCTCTGCCGACAGCTGATTTAAAATGACCAATGTCTGAACTTCGGCAGGAGACGCGTTTGTATTCCTCAATTTAAATTTGGCGGAGGCCAACATTGTGCGTCAGAACTAAAACCGCCGTCGATTTGTTCACGGGTATTAAAGCTAACCTCTAGGAGCAAACTCAAGACAGAAAAAGTTCAGTTTCAGTGCTAAAAGCAAACTGTATTTTCTCGCTGTTATTGGTTACCTGAAACCATCCTCTCACTGGATACACGAGCTGCCGCGTTACCAACTTATAAGCAGTCCTCGTTGGTGCTTCGTTGCAGGTTGCAGACGATACGAAGAAAGAATGACAGGCAGAAAAAAGCAAATAGAAAAGTTGATACGATGATGAAATGACGTGGCAAAGAATTATAAGTGAAAAAATTACACTTAACCCAATTAATTGGGAAAATGATACTCAGACTCTTCTGATTAGATTAATGAATAGAAAATCTTCACAGTTTTTGTCGAATTTCGAACCTACGCAGTTCAACATGGCAGGTTATTACGCTTACCATTGCGCTGAGGTACGGCGATGAACCAAGTTACATTTTTGACTGTTATCACGCTGTCGCATTGCTGAAATGCAGCCTTCAGAAACTTGGTTTCATACAGTTTCGTGCGAAATTTTTCTAATGTAAGTCGATCTCTGTGATTATGATAACGGCATATGTGACACGTCTTGTGCGGAAGTATCTCGCAGTCTATGAAACGTTATTTCATTAGCACTGTTATGTATATGTGTTGTTTGAGGTGTGGTTTTGATTTACGATGAAATACGAAATAAAAGTGCCTGACCCATGATTCAGGATCCACACACACCAAGAAACAATGACGGACAAGGAATTGGAAATGAACTGACCAATTATTTTGGTAGTTTGCCGAAACCAAACCATTCGGTCGTGACGTTGAGCGCTCTGATTGAAGGAAACGCTCCAGCGCTTGAAGAATTAAGTATTTTTAATCAGACTATGGGCATTGTGTCACTTGTCGTTAAGTGTTGCTGCGGACGACAATCAGCTTTCTTCGGCAACAAAAAACAAAACAGCAGTTTGGAAGAAAGCACTTGAAGTATTTCGTCATTAGGCCCATACTGCAAGGCACCGGCAACGACATTACATCTCATTGGCTACTAGCGGATAGTGAAGATGGGTATGCTTAAAGGTTAAATTAGGCGGACAACGAATGTGAAGTGGGCTACAGTATTCTTTTAAGGTCTCAGTTCACGGCTAGCGAGGCTGCTGTTTGCACGGGGGGTCCGTAGGTGCGACTCAATTTTTAGGGCGCAGGTGGTAGAAAATTTAAGCAGTATGGTTACAGTGAACAATAGCTGCAAGAGTGGGCTTCGATAAATATCCTGCCATAGCAAATTACATCTCTTCCTTCTACCCGAGCAGAGGAAACAATGTTCAGACACGAGTGTATTTTGGAGAAACACTAAGCAGTCCTGGTTTGGCTATGGTAATTCAGGTTTCGTTTGTTTGCACTAAATCCCTAGAATCACATGAAGCTCAGTGCATCAGACATCTTATTAACTATAACAAAAACTGCATGAGTGGGTGATTGTTTAAACGTACCTCAGTCATACGCTGAAGAGCCAAAGAAA
Organism: Schistocerca nitens; assembly: GCF_023898315.1. Classification (NCBI taxonomy): domain Eukaryota; kingdom Metazoa; phylum Arthropoda; class Insecta; order Orthoptera; family Acrididae; genus Schistocerca; species Schistocerca nitens. The sequence goes on along the minus strand of NC_064619.1, from coordinate 542,402,543 downwards.
CTGGTACACCTGCCTAATATCGTGTAGGGGCCCCGCGAGTACGCAGGAGTGCCGCAACAAGACGAGGCATGGACTCGACTAATGTCTGAAGTAGTGCTGGAGGGAATTTTCGCCATGAATCCTGTAGGGCTGTTCATAAATCCGCAAGAGTACGAGGAGTGGAGATCTCTTCTGAACAGCACTTTGCAAGACATCCCAGATATGCTCAATAACGTTAATGTATGAGAAGTTTGATGGCTAGCGGGAGTGTTCAAACTCAGGAGAGTAGCAATTCTGGACGTGTGGGGTGGCGCAGTGTCCAAGTCCGTCGGAATGCACAGTGGAATTAAACGGATGCAGGCGATCAGACAGGATGCTTACGTAAGTGTCACCTGTCACATTCGTATCTAGACTATCAGGGGCCCTATATCACTGCAAGTGCACAAGCCCCACACCATTACAGAGCCTCCACCAGCTTGAACAGTCCCCTGCTGACATACAGGGTCTATGGATTCATGAGGTTGTCTCCATACCCGTACACGTCCATCTGCTCGATACAATTTGCAACGAGACTCGTCCGACCAGGTAATATGTTTACAGTCATCAAAAGTTCAATGTCGGTGTTGACGGGCCCAGACGAGGCGTAAAGATTTCTGTTGTGCACTCTTTATGGGTACACGAGTGGGCCTTCGGCTCCGAAAGCCCACATCAATGATGTTTCGTTGCATGGTTCGCACGCTGACAGTTCTTGATTGTCCAGCATTGCAATCTGCAGCCATTTGCGGAAGGGTTTGCGCTTCTGTCACGTTGAACGATTATCTTCAGCCGTCGTTGGTCCCGTTCTTGCAGGATCTTTTTGCGGCCGCGGCGATGTCGGAGATTTGATGTTTTACAGGATTTCTGATATTCACGGTACACTCGTGAAACGGTCGTACGGGAAAATCCCCATTTCACCGCTACCTTGGAGTTGCTGTGTCCCATCGCTCGTGCGCCGACTATAACACCACGTTCATACTCGCTTAAATCTTGATAGCCTGCCCTTGTAGCAGCAGTAACCGATCTAACAACTACGGCGGCGGCAGCGTAACTTGTCGGGCATTTCTTGCTCAGTCGAATCTGAAGGGCCAGTTTACTTCACCAATTTGCCATCTGTCATGAGCTAGGGCGTTTTGAAGTAACGGTTTAATTGATTGTGTTATTTATGTTTGTGCATGTCTTGTGTTGTGAGTGTGTTATACTCTGAAGTGTCGAGTTATCGTGTTTTTCGGGTGTTTGTAGTTGACGTGAAAGGTACCTGAACCGAGAGAAGATGTGAGATGAAGTGGAGAATTTGCAGAAGATGTGTAGAACTGCCGAGTTTTCTGTTGAATGAGTGCGGTGATGGTTGGCATGTTGGTATCATTGTACATTGGCACGTTGGTATCGTAGATCGTGTTGTTTGTGACGAACCAGTGCGTGTCTGTTATAATTCTGAGTGCCTTATTTTGGAGGACCTGAGCTTTTTTAAGGTGACAGTCTGCTGCCATTACCCAGACCTCGCAGCCAGATCTTTAATTTAGTCCTAATGGTCAGACCATTGCCTTTCAGCAGTGGGTATAGGTTGTAAATGCTGCGCAAACCTCTATTACAAGCATCAGTGATGTGGGAGTTCCACAGGAATTTGGAATCTATCTTTAGGCCTAAGTACTTTACTTCGCTACACCAGGCGAGGTCCCTACCGTCGATGGATACCTGACGGTTTGGAGGTCACCTTCTGGTAGCATACATGATTGCATTTCACTTCTCTGTGTTTATTTTCCAAATATTACACCATTGTGTAATTATATCTAGATGTCTCTGGAGGTATTGTGCTGCATAATATAGGTTAGGGTGGCTTTCATAGATGGTCGTATCGTCCGCAAACAGTGCTATGTGGGTGTTGGAACGTTTTGGTATATCACTTGTATAGAGACTATAAAGGAACGGTCCCAAGACAGATCCTTGAGGGACGCCTGCTTCAATGACCTCTGGCTAGTTTTGCTACGTTCTAGTATAACAAATAATTTCCTATCCTCTAAGAATGAAGCCAGGATCTTAACTATAGGTACAGGGGAGTCGCGTTGGTGGAGCTTGCAAATTAGGCAGTCGTGCCAGAGACGGTCGAAAGCCTTTCCAACATCTAAAAAGACCGCGCCTGTGCCGTGCCCGTCAGCCAGGGCCTTACATATCTCTTCGAACACTCGGGTGGCTTGGGAAATGGTGCCATGCCTAACAACTGCGCCAGAGACTTGTCTTATATAGGTGTTGCCGACCGCAGTGCCGTATTCTGCCTCTTTATTTATCTCTATATCTGAATACGCATGCCTATACTAGTTTCTTTGGCGGGGTTCAGTGTATTTTTCACTTTTTAAGATATTTACATTTTCGTTATCGTACCAGTTTACACACGTTCGAGTGTACAAAAGTTTCCCAGTCAAGCTTTTATTCTATTTCTTACAGCTAGTGTTTTTTCTGAAGTGAGTGTCAAAGGTACCTAAATCCGTTATTCTCGTCTCTTTTAACACTCAGCCGCTGCTACCACTGCAAATTTTGAAGATACATGAAGCTCTAAGATCATTTCCTGTTCACAAAGCACCCTATACATATCATACAAACTTCACGTATTTATCTTCTAAACTGTCCGCCAAAAAAAATGTTTGATTTGTAGGAGGTGAGATACCCTGGTACAAATGACAAGTATGAGTTTTTTAACATATATTTAAAAAAAACCTAAATTTCGGAAAACCAGGAACTGACACCCGCTGCTTTTGCGAGGAAGAAAAGGAGTGAATACGTTGACCTCCTTTACAGGATGCTACGAGAAGAGTCGCGACTGCAGAATTAATGGTGCGCATGAGGCGAGCTAAATAGTTCACATCTGCTCTTAATGGAACGAGTGAGAGTAAAGAAATGTAAACATCTCAGCCCTATATTTGACTCTATAGAAAATGTAAGTTTCCTGAAGATTCCCGGTCTCGAAGTTTATTGGCAAGTGGAAATTTGTGGTAAGTTCCTATGGGACCAAACTGCTGAGGTCATCGGTCCCTAGGCTTACACACTACTTAATTTAACTTAAACTAACTGATGCTGCGAACAACACATACACCCATGCCAGCGGGAGGACTCGAACCTCTGACGGAGGGGAGCCGCATCAACCGTGGCAAGACGCCGTAGACCGCGCGGCTCGAAATTTATGCGTCAGGCGCGGCGTGTCCTACTGAACACTGTAAAGGCAGAGGCAGCGGCGTCCGAAAAGGGAGTTCAGCACAGAAAACGGTCCAAGAGGGACGTCTGTGTAGGTCAGATTTGAGGCCTGGATTTGTAATATTCGTTCTGGCTCTGCTCGCGCTCCTAGTTAGCCACGTACCTCCCTCCATGGGATTTTGCAATCAGGGTTAGTGTACTTTCATTCAAGTCCTTATCCAGTCCTAGGTCAGACGAGCAGTTGAAGATTGCAGTTATTCAAGCCTTGTCTTTGTTCGATTATGTCCCGACCTTGTTCCACAACTCTTTCAAACTTCCTGTTAGCCATCTGCATGTTAGCTGACTGGACGGACCTTCTCTAGCTTCCAGTGTCATTGAGCGTCTAGATCGCTTGCTGGATGCGACACAGTGATTCTTTTTCTTTGGTGTCAGATGTGGCTTCAGGTCAAGTAACTAGCGTGCAGTTATCACATCAAGAGCTGTAGGAATAGGTCACCTCTCTGGAATATCAAACCTGCTCAGCCCAACATCATAAAACGACGGCATTACTTGAATAACCCGTACACAGGCCAGCGGCTGAACCAGGAGCCAGGACAGAAAAAAAACAGGGTTCGCAGGAGAGCTTCTGTAAAGTTTGGAAGGTAGGAGACGAGGTACTGGCAGAAGTAAAGCTGTGAGGACGGGGCGTGAGTCGTGCTTGGGTAGCTCAGTTGGTAGAGCACTTGCCCGCGAAAGGCAAAGGTCCCGAGTTCGAGTCTCGATCCGGCACACAGTTTTAATCTGCCAGGAAGTTTCAAGAAACAGGGTTCTTCTCTCACTTTCCACGAGAAGAATAAGGCGCCCAAAGAAAGAGGAAGAGGCTGGGACTAGCCCGGCCACCGATGGCGACTGGGGAGGAGGAGGAGGACATCCTGGAAGGCGGCAGCAGCCTCAGCAGCAGCAGGTGGACGGAGGACATCCTGGATACAGCCACGCGCGGCCGACGGCAGCGCGAGGACGCGGATACAGCCGGCAGCCATGACAGGCAGCTCGGGATCGCTGGACGGCCTGCAGAGGCATTGCAGTGGCGGCATCAGCTGTTTCAGATAGCGGCGCGGGCCGCAGACGGCGCGAGGGTAAAGCCGTCGGCTCACGGACTGAGCTCTCGAACGTTAACGTTGAGCGTGCCAAGTTCAACGTGCTGCTGAACGTTCAGCAACGATACGACTCGTGCATACGGTACATGGGCCCCAACGTGGTATACGCGATCGCAAAGCACTCCAGCGGCAGTTGAGGGATGTTTCTAGTTCCGTAAATCACACTGTTTACTCAACGTGCGCGCGTAAAATTCCCACATTAGCGCTGTTAAAACGCACATTTCCTCCATCGTCCACGAAAAGGAAACTAACATGTCCAATCAATAAAGACACTGGTTTATAAAAGTTCCATTACAAACAGTGCGGTACAAATTTGGAATACTTCTCCGCATAAGATAAACATTATTCCATCATTCCCACATTTTAGTAAAACCCCAAGGTCAGTCTTACTTGATCAGTGTTCCTACCCAGTAGCAGAATCTTTGCAACGTGTGAATTACGAAGCGAAAAAGAGAAAGGAGCAAAATATCTTTATACAAGTAGCGCAAGCTGTCCTGTAGATTAAGCCAATCGAACAATGTCAGCCCTTAAATATTATAGTATATACTTCTATTAAACTAATAATAAAGTATCAGAACACAATAAAAACGCGAATGTTAGGAAAAAAATTTGGAAGTGGCAAGACACGAATCACCACCCCATCAAAATAATCTGTACGGACAGTGACGCAAGTCCCCACTCTACAGCAATAATATACTCCAGACGTCTAATCATAGTATCTTAGCTCGTGCAGAAAACCTTAATTGTAGATATGTTACTAATTGAAGTTTAATTATAACAAATTGTACCAAGAACAATGCGTTTTTGGTAGATCTTCAGTCTCTCGCTGGCTTCAAATAGCCTACTCTCATAATACGCAAGTTACAATAATTCTTTTGCCACGAATATGATGTTTCTCATTATTTTATTGGAACGAATCACACAGTTAACAACGGTATTTTTTTAGTGATTCTCAATTTGCTGGTGCTCAGAAACGGCATATATACATATAGGCTTGAAATGAATGCAAATATGGCGCCTCACAACTCTGTACTGAAGGGAGATGGCGTGTGTGTGACGTAGGTGGCGTTGTGCCGTCTCATTGGTCAACGCTCAGACGCACGCTCAGAATATCTGACATGCCAGATATTGGTCTCCACGTTCGGAAAGACTCCCGAACGTGCTATTCCACGCTATGACGTCAGAAACTCGGCACGCTCAACGTTCGGGTGCACGGTCCGTGTGCCGACGGTTTAAGCAGTAGCAGTGCAGCCGTGGCAGCCAGCACGGGGTCGCATACGTCACAAAGGAGATGCACTTACACCAGCATGACAGACAGCAGCACGGATAATACACGACACGAGGACAGCAGCAGCGGCCACAGTGGAGACAGACACACCAGTTCACAGACTGCGGTGTAAGACAGTGGGAGGCGGACGTGAGCAGCAGCGGCGGTGGCGACAACGGACAGCGGCGCAGGAGCAACAGTTCACAGCAGACAGCTACAAATGCAATGGCAGGAGAGAGAATTCCAATGATGAGTTAAATGACTAGCAGGCATGTCACGAGATGGAGATTAATTATGCTCCCGGCGCAGGCTATGATGCAGCCGACTCACAAAGCAGGCAATTCGTTAGTTTCTCAGATTAATATTGCAATCGTTTGAAGGCACTAAGAATACACTAAATGACTTCCTTGACGATTGTGATCTTGCGTTTTAATTTCAAAACGCAGAGCAGCATGATATCCTTTTGCAATTTGTTAAAACTAAAATACTGGGCTCAGCAAGTAGTTAGTAGTATAACGGTACTTTGCGGGCAGGCGTGTCAATTAGCATCATATTAATTAAAATCGTGGATAAATAGACTTTATTTTTGAAGAATTAAAAAGGGGAAAGTAATACGAGACTTTAATAACTGCACAGTATTACTAAGAAGCAATATAATGAAAAGTGATACAAAGCAAAGTAGCAAAGACCAAGCGGGATAGAAAGATATAGGGGCGCGTTTGTTTTTTAATACATATAAAAGAACATGTAACACATTATTGAGCTCTCTACCTTCAGTTATCGAGATCGGGCTAGTCGATGAAAAAGTGGTACGCGACTGCGAAATTCGTTAAGGAGATTATTTAAAGACTCTTCAAGCACGTTTAAAATACATTATGTGTGACGAAGTGATCAGGGACGTTTATTGTCGGGTGAAGTGAAAATGATTCCGACAACATAATTCGAACTTTGTGTTAGCTGGGAAAAATACTCTTGGGAAACTATTATGGTTGTGGAACCCACGTAATTCTGCATTTTATAAAATTGTGAAACGCGTGTGCGCGGAACATTAAGAGAATCTTATCCTTGGACGGTTGCGGGGGTAACTGATACAAACAACGTGCCAGCATAAAAATAGTTCGCTTATTAACTACCATCTATTAATTAACGCGGACCTAAAATACTAAAAACAGTGCATACACCGTTAAATTGAACCCTGCGTGTGAAAGACAATCACATCGAACATTTCGAGAGAGAAGAATAGAGATTTAAGTGCCGAACTGAGAGCCTGGGTTGTGTCGATATTTGGACATTATATGACACGCGTTATTCAGATCACGATATCGACCATTCTCATACTGAAAAGAAGGATAGGATCATCACCTCCAATCCCGATTCATATTTAATATTTAGTTAGTGAAAAGAAAAATGTTAAAAACAAGCTACATTTCATTTTTATCCACGATTTTGGCTTCATTACGTAGTCTTGACTACATGATAAACAATATCTGTGGAAGTTGTACACAACGTATTGTCATAACATTTAGCCAACCAATATTGTGCGACACCAAAAATGTAAATACATGAAATTGTTCTTACAGCGGATGTATAATGTGTGAGTGCGACGAACTATATTGAGAAACTGAACATCCACTACGTACTTGCATGTTTATCTGTGAAAATGGTCCTTGTCGGTACATCAGCATAGAGTTCGAATAGAATCGCTGGAACATTGCAAACCATTCAGATTAATCGAACATCTTAATACGCATAATGGTGGTATCACCAGGATGTATTCTTTCTCCTCACCCCCGTGGCAGTAATTGAATTAAGAGTCAGCCGGGAATAACATTTAAATCAATTGACGACCATTGAGCTAGCGTCACGAATTTTCAAACGTCCACTGCCATGCATGAAGGCGAGTGACACCACGAGTGCTAACGTCGATCTAGGGGTGTCGTCCTGATCGTATTGAATGACATTGAGCGGTCACAGTAGAAACTAAGCTAGTAAAAGAAAGGTTGACGTCTATGCATGTCAGATGTTTGCATACTCATTGGAGATCGAGTTTGGATACTATGTTGCACAATTTCCGGGAAGCAATCAGAGGCATCATGTGACAATTGGAGCAGGAAAGCAGCCTTGCTCTCATCTGGAAATTAAGCCAAGTGTGTTTATCCAGTGGACTTACGATGAAAGGATAAACGCAACAGTGCATGCGCAAGATGAGCAGCTAATGCTAGCAGAGGCTATAGAGACAGCTCTGAGAGAGGAGTGCATGATAGCGTCTGCTCGAGGAAAGATGATCGCCCGAGGTGGTGGTGTGGTGTTGCGGACTGAGAACAAAGCCACCAAGTGTTTCACATGTGGGGAGCCAGGTCATATAATGCGAGAGTGTCATGCAGATAAAAGATTAAGAAAGGTGGGGCCGGTTGTATCAAGAAAAGACAAGGAGGCAGACCAGTAAGGGGTAGTGAGGTGTTCACAATGGAATTCTCCAAGTCAAGAGGCCCATATGTGCATCTGAAGTCCGTAACAGGTTTTAAATGCAAACGAAATGGTCATTACGCGAGAGATTGCCCAGAAAGCGTTTGCCATGCACAGAATGCACACAGGGGAAGTAAAAGCCAGGAAAACTAAGTATTTGCGTCAGGAAGCAGTCGTGTTATGCCTCACTGTAAAGATATTAGTAGTCGACTCTGAAAGTAAAAAATGAGTATATACAATTGGAGTGTCAGGACGACATTACTAATTGCCTGAGATTTTTCGTCGATAGTGGTGTGCTCATAAACCTAGTTAGGAGAAGTAGTTTGAGAAATGGTGGAAAGTAAAATCCAGTCGAACGTATTCGGATTCAGGGAATCACTAATACGGTTACAAGGATGTAGGGAACTGTAACCCTCCAATTACAAACGAGAAACACAATGCAAGAGAGGCATTGTTTCCACGTAATTGCGAAAGATGTGATCTTCCACTTGGTGGGCTGGTCGGCCGACACTTTTTCAAAGAACGTGGAGTCATAATCAGTTATGCCACCGGAGACCTGTTGATCCGCATGGAACGGGTCAGAATGAAGACAGAGCAAGAATGTGAGCTCCGCGTGGTGCAGATTGGTATTGGAAGCCAGAAGCTTGCTAATACAGTTGTGCATGTACAAGAAAGAAAAGGCTCCTTCAGACAAACCTCAGACATGGAGAAAGTGGAAAGCACTTGAGAGGGACACTAAGTGCAAAGCGAAAAACACGTGGAAAGGCGAGAGTGAATAATGACAGAAAGTCATTAATTGTTGCAATGCATCAGTGGCAGGTAACAGTTAGAGCTGGAGAGAAGCAAAAAGATTGCAAACAAATTGTTTCAGCATTAACAGTAAGACCCCAAGACGAACAGGTGTGTCGAATGAAAACAGAGGCGAATGGAATGCACTGCAAAACAGAACATCACCAAGGGCGTGCCTTTACCTGAGGCCTTAGTAAAAGCAGATCAGAAAGGTGCCTGAACGAGTGTCCTGAACACTACAGATGAGAGTGTGTCAGTAGACTGCCCACGGGTGGTAGCAGAAGGCCGGCTGCGGTGGCCGAGCGGTTCTAGGCGCTTCAGTCCGGAACCGCGCGACTGCTACGGTCGCAGTTTCGAATCCTGCCTCTGGCATGGATGTGTGTGATGTCCTTAGGTGAGTTAGGTTTAAGTAGTTCTAAGTTCTAGGGGACTGATGACCTCAGATGTTAAGTCCCATAGTGCTCAGAGCCATTTGGACCATTTGGTAGCAGAAGCAGTTCCAGAGAGGGAATTGTTGCGGCAATCGTTCAGTGTGAACAGTAAAAATAAGCCACAGCTGAAATCAAGATTAAGTGTACCAAAGGAGAACATCCGCACGAGTCATTTGAATATGGAAGGGAAGGTAGTAATCATAGAATTATGCACCACGTACAGCGAGATTTCCCGTTTAGCATGGAGACAAAATATCTTACACACATACTATTAGGCATGAAATTAAACTGCTACTAGAAGCCGAAGGTAGGATGATATGTTCGCGATGCCACAGAAAACTGCAAGTGCAAAAGGAGGTGCTCCAGCAGGAAATTGAAAAGATGTTAGGAGATGACATTATAGTACCAAGCAAAAGTGGTTGGAATTTTCCCTTGATTTTAATTCCGAAAAAGATGAATACCAATGGAAAGCAAAAGTGGTGAATCGTCGCATATCCATTGCCAAATTAGACGAAATTCTTGATGGTCTAGAAAATGCAAAGTACTTCTCCACCCTCGACTAAGCGAAGGGGTATTACCATGCCTTATTAGACGAACAGGATCGAGAAAAGACGGCTTTAAGGACGCCATATGGGCATTACGAATAGAAACGGATTCCGTGGGTCTTAAAAGAGCTCCGAGTACGTTTCAGAAAGTAGTGAACTCCGTTTTGACACGGCTTTAAGGTGACAAATTGTTCATCTATCTGGATGAGGTGGTAATATTTAGCTCCTCCTTGGAGGAACATAATGTGCAGCTGACAGAGATCTTCAAAAGGCTTAGACTCCACAGTTTAGAGATACACGTGCACAAATGTGAAAGGAAGCGTGCTATTTGGATCATATTTTATCAGCTCTGGGCATGAGGACAGATCCACAGGAGGCCAAGGTGATAAAGAAGTATCGACAGCCCAAAACAATGAAGCAATTAAAGGCGTGTTTAGGTCTGGCGGAAAATCGTGAAGGCACTACATAAATTCTTAAAGAAAGAAGTGCTTTACATCACGGGATGTCGAGCAAGTAAACCCTTTTCAGCATTTGAAAGAGGGGCTGATCAGTCTGCCTATAGTGCAGTATCCGGACTTTCGAAAGGACTTCATAATTACCACTGACGTTAACCAGTCAAGCATTGGAGTGGTTTTAGACAGGGAAGAATCAGAAGCGACTTATCTGTCGCGAGCTTATCCACAAGGAAAAATACATATTAAAAATTGGAATAGTGAAGACTTAACCGAAGTTATGTCACATATTGTAGAAAAGGGTAAAGGCTTTTACGATCAACTTTTACAGTGGCCAGTAGCTTCTGTTTCTCTCAGTGATAATAAATGAGGTTGAGAGAAATTAGTCTTCGTAATTTAATAATATTCATTAACTATTAAAGGTTTGTGTTTGTAATATGAGCTAACAGATATTACTTATTACTTGATAAAAACGTGCATGATTTGAAGAAAAACCGTTGTTTAAATTTTATTGAGCGTTGAAAGACGCCTAAGCCAACAACATGAAATATTTGTACGTCTATGTACATATTTTAATATGTAATATTACCAAACCACTATGTAATGACAAAAAAATAAGTTTATTTTATTTTTCTCAATACTGTGAAAAACTGACTTAGGTACCTTCTGACAATCACCCATTCAAGTATTCCCTTTTATTATCTTTTAATGACCAGTCAGTTGTATTTATTGTCTTTCACTAATTACGATCAATCTGAAAGCGCAAAAGGCTTCATCATCAGTCACGCAGCGTGGTAGTTGATGTATCACACATCCAAAAATGCATCAGACTGACTTTTACTCAGAGTTCAGAATGAATACTTTATTATCGCCAGCTGACTTGTAGCTGTTTGGCACACTTTCGGATGTTAACAAAAAAATGGTTCAAATGGCTCTGAGCACTATGGGACTTAACTTCTGAGGTCGTCAGTCCCCTAGAACTTAGAACTACTTAAACCTAACTAACCTAAGGACATCACACACATCCATGCCCGAGGCAGGATTCGAACCTGCGACCGTAGCAGTCGCGCGGTTCCAGACTGTAGCGCCTAGAACCGCTCGGATGTTGACACATGGGTTACCACGCTATGTGTCTGAGTCTGAGAATGAGGCCTTTCGTCATTTGTAACCGATTGCTGTTGGTGAAAGACAATATTCGATATACAAAACAATAATAAAAGGAAATAAACGGCGTTCTTATTCTCCATAGCCAATTTAGTAACTGACGTTTCCATTTCTTCGAGCATTGTGAATGCCAGAAGAATCCATTATACAGGCCACGACCACTACTGCGTCCTTCCCCTGTCCTACAACTGAGCTTCTGCTGGCCCTCGGATTACATTGGCGTATGCGAGAAATATATACTTTCCTTCTTTCTCATTACCTAAAGCTTTATGTGTAGAAAGTAGCAATACATCTCTTTGTTGCAATACATAGCTTTTCAGGTTTCTTGTACTGGCCATTTCTGCAGCAGCTGTATATGAATTACAGTAGTTCAAAAGAAAAATGCCTTTTGCACGCTGTACATTAAGTGCTTTTTATTTATCTTGTGCACCCAGATGCGATTCGTCTTAGTTACAAGGCATCTTCAGAGGTGTCCTGAAATATTACACGATTTTTTCGTTTTCACATACAGGTTATCGTTTGCACTCATAGATTTAAAACAGTACATTGAGATTTTTATAATAAAATGGAGAAGTACTTACAGATCAGCGTCTAATTCATTATTTTTAAGCCAAACAGCTTTCTCTCAGGCTTTCAACCAGTTTACCACTGTAATTTACATAGCTTTCCTTTGTTTATGTTATGTCGATGCTCTGATTGCTGGTACATTAAGCAAATACTGGAATCAGGTTAGGAACTGTCATTAACCCTGGATTACTAAACACTCATAAAATTTGCGATTGCAGTTCGTATCTCTTCGCGGTTCTCGCTTTTCTGGACACATGAGCGACACGTGCTCTTGAGTACTTTCATGGCAAACATTGTTGTTAACAATGGCTGAATTATTTATTGTCTAACTCCAACAGTTTGCTGACATTGGTTTAGTAGCAATGCAACGTTGCCCCCTCCCTTTAGGGCTGGCACGGTTAAATTACCAGCCACACGATACCTAAAGGTTGTCTCTGTTCCGGGACTGCACACAAAAGTTGTCATATCTCTTCGGCTAATGCCAAAATATAGGATGAGCCTGAAGAAGCTCTTAATAAAGTCACTGAATTTTGAAAGTGATTTGGCTAAGGAATGTGGTACGAAGCCGGCATTTGAAAGTCCCTCATGCTGTCGCTAGATATTTCTCCAGTATTTGTAACACATTCTATCCTGATGCCATGTCAGAGGTTCTATGATATATCCACTGGGTTATAGGCGATGGTTGATTGAGAATAAGCACATAAAATAGGTGGTATGCTATGCGATAAATCCCTTTAAAAACTGCAACACTACACTGAGGTCGTAAAAATGTACACTGGCTTTTCAGATCTATACTATTACGCTTTCTGATAGAAATGCTGTCTGCGATTTGGAATCATTGCCATTCAACAACATACGTACGTTGGATCGTATGGAGATGTCTTTTAATGATTACAGCCACTAGTGAATGATGTTCGTGGCACTCTCATCTCTCTAACGAGCTACCTGCAACAATGAAACTCCAACGTGGCTTTAGACAGTCCTTATGCATCTTGTAACTGTTCCTCAGTCTTTACCCCGCCACCCCTGCAGCTTGCTGTACGTCATCGTTCCAATTTAAGTCGGAACTGAGTAGTGATATATCTACTACCTTCTGCAACACGTGAAGAAACAGGACCGTTCTTTTTGACCACTCGACAGAAGTGGTACCTCTGCTAACCGTGTATGTGTAAAACCAACGCCAAAACTAAGCTTTCTCCTGCAACACGAGGCAGTAATAGAAAAAGACAGTACGGGAGCTGGAAGAAATATGAGGATTTTACTACTGCATTGTGGAAAATAGTAACATTGAAAAGGAAAGGGAACATTCAACTCCAAGTTATCAGGTGTCAACAGACAGGAAAGATAATCTGAACATCTATCCGCACTTGAAGCTAACCAGTCACGTGAAATAAATTGCATCTGTAAAATGTAGCAGGCACTGCCGACTTCTGTCCCCGTCGCGCCGAGGTATTCGGAATACGATCTGATACTTCAAAACAACGCCACGTCGGCAAGTGACAGTGCTGCACGCCACTTTTCTTTGCTCGCAGATGAAGATTTATTACGACAAAGGCAATTTCGGAATATTTCTTCTGAAGGTAAGCGAACAACGCAGTCGTGTTCATAAAAGAACTCCGGAACGTTTTCCCGAGGAATTAGACCGAAACGCAGAAGATACGCCTTATGGTAGGTTATAAACGGGGTGCTGTCTTGCTGTGGGCCACTGACATGGCGGAAAAATGTCACACGCACGAACAGTTTGAAAGAGAATTCCTAGACAAGATCTTTTCCATCGTAGTACATTAGAGATTGAGTCCCGCAGTGTTTAACCCGACCCCATTCAGCAGTAAACACGGATGGATCATAAGATACTACGAGAAGTATCTAAACAATATCTGTTACTGGACAAACCCGATATCACAAGTAGGTGACATAAAAATTTTGAAAAACCGAAAACCGGCTACATGCGTGAGAGATTAATCACAACTCCCGAGCACTACATAGTTCTCGATTCCATTGACCTTGTCTACGAAGAGAGACTTCCGCAACCACAAAGTGACAGTGCGAAAGCAGACTGTACTGCTCATCAGTGTGTCAAGCCTGGGTGGGATGGCACTGATACACACAGATGAAAAGTGTATTAAAACGCGTAGCGATACCACAGGGTTCCACAACGCCGTGTACTATATCAGCTATCTGCAAGTAGTTGTGAGGATGGAAAGTTTAACCAAATGCTTACCACTTGCACAATAGCTACCGTCGAAGATGCAACTGGACCACCACTAGTACAAACTGGTTCTGGTTTTATCGGCTAGTGTTAGCTCCCGATTGAAAATTTTAGTTAACGCATCTATCACAAGATTTTACAGGTTCGACCAGCAAGGTAACACCAAAAATAATACGAGGGCCGTTCAGAAAGTAACCTCCGGTTGATTTAAAAAAATACACCAAGTTAAATAAAAATATTTTAATATATACATCTTACAACTACATCTTTGCACTATTTTTCTACATAGTCTCCATAGCGATTGAGGCACTTATCGTATCTCTTCACAAGCTTTGAAATTCCTTCTGCATAAAAATCACCCGCTTGTGCCTGGAGCCAGCCTGTGACCGCATCTTTGAGCTCTTCGTCGTCATCAAACCGCTGTGACCCGAGCCATTTCTTCAAATGCATGAAGAGGTGATAATCACTTGGCGCCAGGTCTGGGCTGTAAGGTGGATGGTTGATAACGTCCCACTTGAAGGACTCAAGAAGGGCCGTTGTTCTGCGAGCAGAGTGAGGACGGGCGTTATCGTGCAAAAAAACGATACCGGAAGTCAACATACCACGGCGTTTGTTCTGTATAGCCCGTCGTAACTTTTTTATTGTTTCACAGTACACGTCTTGATTAATGGTCGTACCACGTTCCATGAATTCAACCAACAACACCCCTTTGGCATCCCAAAACACCGTTGCCATCAGTTTTATGGCAGAAAAATCTTGCGAGGCTTTTCTTGGTTTGGTAGGCGAATTTGAATGTGCCCACATCTTTGATTGTTCTTTTGTCTCAGGGTTCACGTACTTAATCTAGGTTTCGTCACCGGTGACGATTCTGTTTAACAATGGTTCTCCTTCGTCCTCATAACGTGACAGAAAGTCTAATGCAGAGGCCATTCTTTGAGTTTTGTGGTGGTCGGTAAGAATTTTGGGCACCCATCGTGCACAGAACTTACGGTAACCCAATCTTGCTGTCACTATCTCGTACAAGAGAGTCTTAGAAATCTGTGGAAAACCAGTAGACAACTCCGACATTGAGAAACGTCGATTTTCACGAACTTTTGCATCAACTGTCTGAACGAGTTCGTCAGTCACCAATGATGGTCTACCACTCCTCTCTTCATCATGAACGTTTTCTCGTCCACTTTTAAATAAACGTACCCATTCACGGACAACTCCTTCACTCATAACTCTTGGTCCGTACACGGCACAAAGCTCACGATGAATAGCTGCTGCAGAATATCCTTTGGCTGTAAAAAACCTTATGACAGCACGCACTTCACATTTGGCGGGGTTTTCTATTGCAGCACACATTTCAAACTGCCACAAAAACTAAACTAGCGCAGGTACGACGTTCACTCGACCACGGCTTGATGCCGACTGACCTGTTGAGTGCGTGAACGCACAGATGGCGTCGCTACTCCACCCACAACCCGCACTGTGACCAATCGGAGGTTACTTTCTGAACCGCCCTCGTATACTAGTCAATGGAATCAAGCAGAAACTACAAGTCTGATTAGGATGCCCTACTTAAGTCAATTAAACCCAACTCACTGTGATGTGCCACACATCACAGCAACGTGATTGGAAACCTCGCTTCCGTAACTCAACATTCCAACGCTGATACCTTGGATTTATCTTATTTTTTCTCAGCTTGAAAATTATCCAACGTGGAGTTTAAGCGTTCCTTTTAATTGAACCCCACTGAAGCAATCAATCAAGACTGAACTTTCTTAGCTACCAGTTTCAGTTAGTTTAATTTTCGTAAGAGCACGCCAGCGATATAATTTTACGTGTTGACTGAGCGTTGCTAGTCAGAGATTATTAATCCTATACAGTCACTGCAGTGCAGCTATATCCTTGCTTATTTCTTTTTACGAACACACACAATGTGTGGTGTCACTGCCAGACACCACACTTGCTAGGTGGTAGCTTAAATCGGCCGCAGTCCATTAGTACATGTCGGACCCGCGTGTCGCCACTGTGTGATCGCAGACCGAGCGCCACCACACGGCAGGTCTCGAGAGACGTACGACAACTCGCCCCAGTTGTACGACGACGTTGCTAGCGACTATACGGACGAAGCCTTTGCTCTCATTTGCCGAGAGACAGTTAGAATAGCCTTCAGCTAAGTTAATGGCTACGACTTAGCAAGGCGCCAATTGTCACAGTGCATGTATCTTACGAGTCTCATTTGTATAGTCAAGAGAGATGTATCACAAGGATTGATTAAAAGTTAAGTATATTCCAAAGATACGTATTTTCTTTAGAGTATTCAATACGTATCCTGTTCCAGACTTGACGCCAGTCGGCGTGTGTGTACGCGTGCCTTTCGGCTTCCTCCTCAGTGTGGCGTGACTAGCTTGTTACGCCACAACACAATGGATAATGCTATTTTCACTCTATCAGTAATAATGGTTTATGCTACAACCTTCATAGTTTATTAATTCCCCATAACTTAACTTTTCCACTTTTTATCACTTAAACAGTCAGACAAAAACCTCTTTCATATACTTTAAGCCGAACTTTACGTAATTATCTCAACGAACACTCAGTGTGACTTATCTTTCACTTTGATATTCTTTGTCCGGCTTGTACTTTACCGTTTTGATTCACTGCGTAATCCTTAACCTTTTTATTTTTTGAGATTCAAAGATTCTGTTATCGTATTTTCAAGTTATGTTATATGGGGAGAAATGATAACACGAGACACCAATTTTTCCTTTATCACGCACAGGGCCTGAGCATCATTTTATCTAGCCATTTTCTTAATTTTCAATGTCTCCACAAAGTTTCGTCGGGCGTGAGTTCTGGTGGTAAACTACTTCCCCACTAAGCGGAAGCTAGTAAAAAAAGAAACAAGAAACCTAAGCCTCATCGCCACTTTAAAGTATCATTAATATTCACTAAAATCAGAGCAAATGTCTCCCTCTTCAGGCGTTGACATACGCGGACAATCTATACCAAATTTAAAACACTCAGCGCTCATAATTTCAAAGAGACAATTATCGTGCTCTACTCAGTTAATAGGTCTTCAAAAATGGCTCTGAGCACTGTGGGACTTAACTGCTGAGGTCATCAGTCCCCTATAACTTAGAACTACTTAAACCTAACTAACCTAAGGACATCACACACATCCATGCCCGAGGCAGGATTCGAACCTGTGACCGTAGCGGTCGCGCGGTTCCAGACTGCAGCGCCTAGAACCGCTCGGCCACTCAGGCCGGCAATAGGTCTTGGTTCTGTCAGTTTCGTCGGATGGAAAATTACTATTACACCAATTCGCGCGTGTCACAAAGTATCTGACACGGATTCGTTCTCCCGTTTATATTAATCAAACTAGGACGTCCGTTCTCACAATAATTACACGACAATCACAGGCCGCACTTCAATTTGAGATTTCTTTCAGCCAGGGATTCTATTACCTTAGGACTACCCCACAATTACAACCAATACAGTCGCACACTCACGCCAAAGCTTTAGCAAATCTTTATTACAGAAGCGGCAACGGCACATATATAGCTTTGTGATAACCCTTATTAAACCAATCACGCACAAGGTCTTCGCGTGAAGGCGATACCAAATACACACAATCAAGACTGAAAAGAACCTCCCCTTAGCACGAGGTACGGAACGCCTGATTGCGAGTAACTCCAAGGTTAGCTCGACCAAACTTTACACTATCACTAATCACATGAAAACGCGAGAAAAACCAATCTCTTAGCGTGTCTCACAACGAGTTACTCTTTTAAAGCAAACTCCAAATATCATCGCACTTCCCACTACCGATTGCGAACAATACACCTCACGCAATAATTACATATAACTTCCCATATAGGCCATAACCCCATCACGGGTTCAACTAATAACTTTAGAAGCCCAAATCCGACATTAAATCACTCGAGCGCCAACTCCACTTAGGCTCACAGTTCCTGACTGTCACGAACTGACTGACGCTACCCCGTGACCTCAATGGTGACTAACTCCCCGATGTCTCAAATGTAACTCTCTCCACGAGATCTCAACGGTAACTCCTATTGAAACAAAGGACAAAACCAAGAACCAGAAATTAGGACAAACAAACATGTCACGTTAATTGTCTCTTTTTTCACAACTTTCATTATTATATGCTTTCGTTCCTCTTTAATAGCGGCCAGCTGCGCATCAGTCGATATCTTTGCCGCGCGCCACGCTGCTGCTATCGTCGCGGTTGTGTGACATCTCTGGCCGCGACAGGCTCCGCTGCATATGCTCTTTCTACAACATAAATTTTGACAACATTTTCAGAAGCAAATACAAATAAAATTAAAAACCCCTTTTTTTGTTGTTGTTGTGGTCTTCAGTCCTGAGACTGGTTTGATGCAGCTCTCCATGCTACTCTATCCTGTGCAAGCTTCTTCATCTCCCAGTACCTACTGCAACCTACATCCTTCTGAATCTGCTTAGTGTATTCATCTCTTGGTCTCCCCCTACGATTTTTACCCTCCACGCTGCCCTCCAATGCTAAATTAGTGATCCCTTGATGCCTCAGAACAAGCTTCTATTCTCTTCTTGTCCAAACTATTTACCGTCCATGTTTCACTTCCATACATGGCTACACTCCATACAAATACTTTCAGAAATGACTTCCTGACACTTAAATCTATACTCGATGTTAACAAATTTCTCTTCTTCAGAAACGCTTTCCTTGCCATTGCCAGTCTACATTTTATATCCTCTCTACTTCGACCATCATCAGTTATTTTGCTCCCCAAATAGCAAAACTCCTTTACTACTTTAAGTGTCTCATTTCCTAATCTAATACCCTCAACATCACCCGACTTAATTCGACTACATTCCATTATCCTCGTTTTGCTTTTGTTGATGTTCATCTTATATCCTCCATTCAAGACACCATCCATTCCGTTCAACTGCTCTTCCAAGTCCTTTGCTGTCTCTGACAGAATTACAATGTCATCGGCGAACCTGAAAGTTTTTATTTCTTCTCCATGGATTTTAATACCTACTCCGAATTTTTCTTTTGTTTCCTTTACTGCTTGCTCAATATACAGATTGAATAACATCGGGGAGAGGCTACAACCCTGTCTTACTCCCTTCCCAACCACTGCTTCCCTTACATGTCCCTCGACTCTTATAACTGCCATCTGGTTTCTGTAAAAATTGTAAATAGCCTTTCGCTCCCTGTATTTTACCCCTGCCACCTTTAGAATTTGAAAGAGAGTATTCCAGTCAACATTGTCAAAAGCTTTCTCTAAGTCCACAAATGCTAGAAACGTAGGTTTGCCTTTCCTTAATCTTTCTTCTAAGATAAGTCGTAAGGTCACTATTGCCTAACGTGTTCCAGTATTTCTACGGAATCCAAACTGATCTTCCCCGAGGTCGGCTTCTACTAGTTTTTCCATTCGTCTAATTCGTGTTAGTATTTTGCAGCTGTGGCTTATTAAACTGATTGTTCGGTAATTCTCACATCTGTCAACACCTGCTTTCTTTGGGATTGGAATTATTATATTCTTCTTAAAGTCTGAGGGTATTTCGCCTGTTTCATACATCTTGCTGACCAGATGGTAGAGTTTTGTCAGGACGGGCTCTCCCAAGGCCGTCAGTAGTTCCAATGGAATGTTGTCTACTCCGGGGGCCCTGTTTCGACTCAGGTCTTTCAGTGCTCTGTCAAACTCTACACGCAGTATCGTATCTCCCATTTCATCTTCATCTACATCCTCTTCCATTTCCATAATATTGTCCTCAAGTACATCGCCCTTGTATAGACCCTCTATATACTCCTTCCACCTTTCTGCCTTCCCTTCTTTGCTTAGAACTGGGTTTCCATCTGAACTCTTGATATTCATACAAGTGGTTCTCTTATCTCCAAAGGTCTCTTTAATTTTCCTGTAGGCAGTATCTATCTTACCCCTAGTGAGATAAGCCTCTACATCCGTACATTTGTCCTCTAGCCATCCCTGCTTAGCCATTTTGCACTTCCTGTCGATCTCATTTTTGAGACATTTGTATTCCTTTTTGCCTGCTTCATTTACTGCATTTTTATATTTTCTCCTTTCATCAATTAAATTCAATATTTCTTCTGTTACCCAAGGATTTCTACTAGCCCTCGTCTTTTTACCTACTTGATCCTCTGCTGCCTTCACTACTTCATCCCTCAAAGCTACCCATTCTTCTTCTACTGTATTTCTTTCCCCCGTTCCTGTCAATTGTTCCCTTACGCTCTCCCTGAAACTCTGTACAACCTCTGGTTCTTTCAGTTTATCCAGGTCCCATCTCCTTAAATTCCCACCTTTTTGCAGTTTCTTCAGTTTTAATCTACAGGTCATAACCAATAGATTGTGGTCAGAGTCCACATCTGCCCCTGGAAATGTCTTACAATTTAAAACCTGGTTCCTAAATCTCTGTTTTACCATTAAATAATCTATCTGATACCTTTTAGTATCTCCAGGGTTCTTCCATGTATACAACCTTCTATCATGATTCTTAAACCAAGTGTTAGCTATGATTAAGTTGTGCTCTGTGCAAAATTCTACCAGGCGGCTTCCTCTTTCATTTCTTAGCCCCAATCCATATTCACCTACTACGTTTCCTTCTCTCCCTTTTCCTACACTCGAATTCCAGTCACCCATGACTATTAAATTTTCGTCTCCCTTCACTATCTGAATAATTTCTTTTATTTCATCATACATTTCTTCAATTTCTTCGTCATCTGCAGAGCTAGTTGGCATATAAACTTCTACTACTGTAGTAGGTGTGGGCTTCGTATCTATCTTGGCCACAATAATGCGTTCACTAAGCTGTTTGTAGTAGCTTACCCGCGTTCCTATTTTCCTATTCATTATTAAACCTACTCCTGCATTACCCCTATTTGACTTTGTGTTTATAACCCTGTAGTCACCTGACCAGAAGTCTTGTTCCTCCTGCCACCGAACTTCACTAATTCCCATTATATCTAACTTTAACCTATCCATTTCCCTTTTCAAATTTTCTAACCTACCTGCCCGATTAAGGGACCTGACATTCCACGCTCCGATCCGTAGAACGCCAGTTTTCTTTCTCCTGATAACGACATCCTCTTGAGTAGTCCCCACCCGGAGATCCGAATGGGGGACTATTTTACCTCCGGGATTTTTTACCCAAGAGGACGCCATCATCATTTAATCATACGGTACTTTTTTTATATATCGAAATTGACACTTCGATAGTACGTTGAGGCGACTTAACGTATGTAATGCCACATACGTATACCACTCACATTACTTTTCAATTTCGGGGCATTACAAGAGCCCACAAGAACTAATGAACAACACGATGGGTATGGCAATAATAACCAACACAGGTGGCAGCCATATCCCACTCGCAGCAATACCAACAGGAATCAATTTCGTTACGGAAAGCGATAAAAATTCAAGTGAGGTTACAAGAATAACCAGGAACAGAATTTCAATCGGTCAGGATTTAATGGCCTGAAAGGTTATAGTCAGCAAACGTACAATGCGCAGCCGACGGGGGGCAGTGACCCAAACGGCGACTGGCAAGGGCAGAGCGCAACCGGGCGACAGAATAATACGCCACCGCCTGACTATAATCAGTAAAATCAAAATTGCGTTTCGAATAGCAGCCAGGGACAACGATATTTTGAATTGAGAGCCGGGAAAGTCACTAACTGGCGTAACAAGGCGCGTAATGTGCACATAGTTGAGGTTACCCCTAACGAGAACGTCAGTACTCAGGGTAATTCGGAAAACTGGAACCGGTCTCGACAGGCCACCATTCGATGACCATTAATAGGGTCGGGGGCATGGAACTAGTTAAAATCTGTTTTCTTAGATACGACAGCTGTGGTGAAATCAAAGTTTGCCTGTGTCAGGAAGATATTATCAATTCTGTACATGAAATTGAAGGCACAATACAGGCAGTAGTCAATTCACGAATACTTGGTTTAAAGGTACCCATAGTACTGGACACTGGATCTACCACGAATATAATTTCACAGGGTCTGTTTGACCATTTACAAAAAAAGGACACATAACGACGCTTCCAATCCAAAACTGTATAGTAAAAACATCTATAGGAGGTAAGTCTAAAAGCATAAAATTTTAGGCATGGATTCCTCTTCAAGTTGATAGCTTCTCTTTACAACGCATTTTTCTCATGACCGAAAGGCAAGTAGTAAACTGCCTTATCGGCATGGACACCTTCAGAAAGTAACAAGCACAAATTGACATTGGCAAGGGAAAGTGTCATTTCGTTGTGATCGACAGTCGAGTCAAACGTTGGAGAAAGCAAACAAAAACATACTGCTGACGTTCGAGCACGTTTCTTCTGTCATACTGTCATGTTTGTAAACACACAGGGCACTAAGCAATCACTGGAAGAAAGCACTGACACAAGTAGATTTTGTATTGATCAGCACATAGAAGTATGTGCTTGTGAATTAATACCGAAAACCAATTCACTTTTAATTTTTAATTGTAGTAGTATATAGATCCCCATTGGGAAATTTTGAATTATTTATGAGGAACCTGGATTCCTTGCTATGCTGTCTGTCAGACATCAGCAAGCAGTTGATAGTCTGTGGTGACTTCTGATAGGAAAAATGATCTGGAAACTTTATATGGATCCTATAATTTGCTCTCAGTAGGTAACTTTCCAACACAGGTGGATAAAAACAGTGGTTCCCTAATTGATGACGTTTTCTTTAATGAGGCACAAAGCAAGAAAATAAGTGTTTACCCACAAACAAATACTCTCTCTGATCGTGATGCACAGTTAGGATAAATTACATAGTGCCTTACAGTGTGGATACACCTCAGCGGAAGTCAGAATCATTAATGACTACAGGGCAAATGTTTTTAAGAGTAGTTTACAAGAAACAACCTAGGATGAAATTTATAAGGAACCAAATGCCAATATAAAATGTAATCTATTCCATGATAAATTCATATCAATATTTGAAAATAGCTTCCCACAGAAGCTAATCAGAATGGACGTTAAACAGCCATGTAAAACACCATGGATCATTAAGAGGATTAAAGTACCTTGTGAAAGGAAAAGGGAAATGTATCCTTTGGCAATAACAAGTAGATATTCTGCAGTAGTTGTGCACTACAAAAACAACTCAAAATTACTAGGAATGGTTATTAAAAAATCAAGAGCCCTGCACATAATGTCAGAAAGCAGTATGTCTGCCAACAGAGTTAAGGCATTATGGAATACAGTGAAGCAAGAGACAGGACAACTAACCACACATGAGGACAAAATTACTATTGAATTGAATGGAAGGGTTATAAATGACAAGTCACAGGTAGAAAATGTTTGATAATCATTTCTTAAACTTAGTAGAAAGCATAGGAACCAACAGTTCAAGAGGAAGATCACAGCAATATGTTGAAGAAGTAACTCTCAGAAAATTACATTATATGAATGTACAACCAACTTCTGCTTCTGAAATAAAGAGGGTCATACATTCTCTCAAGAATAAAAGCTCTTCTGATGGTGTTTCCAATAGAGTACTAAAGATTTGTTCCCATATAATAAGTCCAGTATTGTCCAAAATATGTAGTGCATCACTAACTCAAGGCACTTTTCCAGAGAGACTACAACATGCTGTTGTTAAACCCCTCTTTAAGAAAGGTGATAAGAGAGACGTCATTAACTACCGACCTATTTCTCTGCTGAAATCATTTTCCAAAAGTTTTGAGAAGGTGATGTATTCTAGAGTAGTATCTCACTTTGGCAACAATACTACCCTCAGCAAATCACAGTTTCGGTTTCAGAAGGGTTGCTCTACTGAGAATGTCATTTACATGTACACACACCAGGTTTTACAAGTATTACATAACAAAACAGCACCGGTAGGTATTTTCTGCGTCATATCCAAGGCATTTGATTGTTGAATCATAGTACACTCCTAAATAAATTGACGTTTTATGGGATTGATGATGTAGCCAACCAATGGATCATGTCATATCTAACCAAAAGAATGCAGAAAGTTGTACTTAGTAGTAATTCCACTACAGAATTCAGGCAGATAATTCTGACTGGGGAGAAATCACGTATGGGGTTGCCCAAGGCTCAGTCTTAGGTCCTCTACTGTTTCTCATGTATGTAAATGGTCTACCGTCTAATGTACAACAAGCAGAATTAGTTCTTTTTGCAGATGACACTAGTATTGTACTCACTCCCAGTGTACATATATAAATGGAAGAAATGGTGAACAGAGTTCTCAAAATTATCATTGACAAATTTCCTGCGAATGGTCTCACCCGGAATTTTACAAAGACACCTAATATTGGGTTCTGCACCTCTAGGGGTACTGCACCAGTGTTAAGTGTAACACATGATGATGAAATAATACATAGGGTTGGAAACTTCAAAATTCTTAGGTGTAAATATTGATGAGAATTTAAAATGTAAAAAAAAACACATTTGAGAACTCCTGAAAGAACTTAGTTTAGCCACATTTGCACTTAGAATCGTAGCATATTTTGGGGAGAGAGAAATCAGTAAGTTGACATATTTTGCTTATTTTCATTCAGGACTGTCATATGGAATAATGTTTTGGGGTAACTTATCTTTAAGAAAAAGGTCTTCATTGTCGAAAAACGTGCTGTAAGAATAAATGTGGTGATCACCTGCGATCATCTTGTACCCATCTGTTTAAGGTTTGGGCATTCTGACTACTGCTTCACATTATATTTATTCCCTTATGAAATTTGTTGTAAATAATCCACTACAGTTCAAAAGGAACAATCAGGTACATAATTAATAGTAGAAGAAAAAATGACATTCATTACTCAACATTAAGGCTGTCTTTAGCACAGAAAGGGGTGCACAACGCTGCAACAAAAATTCTTGACCACTTACCCAGCAGACAGCAAGGCAAAATTTGAAAAGAAATTGAAATAGTTTCTCCTTCCATAGAAGAAATTCAATGTTTGTAATGTGTAAGGAAGGTGCTGGATAGGAATTGCTAACTCAGTCTGTGTATCTTATCTTGTTTTCATTTCGTGTGGGGGGGGGGGGGGGGATAAGAAAAATAATTACATGGTGATGTTTAGAGTACAAATAGATGTACAAATTAATTTGCAATATGAGTGTAAAATGAATCGTTCCACATCATGACGAGTTATAGTGCAAAATGGTTCACGGAACATGAAAGTAACTAACTTACTAAATAGGCCCTGAGATCGTGAGCGCCGAGGTAAGGAGTCAGCGTGTCTTACAGAAGAACAAAAGCAAGAGCTGCAGGAGCTTTTAACGCGTTTTGTTCGTGTTTTTGAACGACTCCCTGGTATAATCAAAAGAGACAAATACTAAATGGAGGTGTACCCACACGAAACTTTATGCTTTTCGTCTTACCCCATTTCATGAGCCAAGATGGAGGCTGTGAGGAAAGAAGGAAAGAGATCAATAGACTGATAAACTGGGAAATAAAGCAGCCATACTCATCTCCATACTGTAGCCCCATTTTGGCTGTTAGGAAATCAAACGGTCGTGTCTGCCTCGTGCTCGACGCTCGAGGAATTAATAAAATTATTGTGCCTGTCAGAACGCGGCCTTACAACCTGGTAGAACAATTTCTGAAATTCCATAACGTTAAATACCTCGCCATAATAGATCTTCGAGCCTTATGAAATTTGTTGTAAATAATCTACTCCAGTTCAAAAGGAACAATCAGGTACATAATTAATAGTAGAAGAAAAAATGACATTCATTACTCAACATTAAGGCTGTCTTTAGCACAGAAAGGGAGACGTCATTAACTACCGACCTATTTCTCTGCTGAAATCATTTTCCAAAAGTTTTGAGAAGGTGAGGTTTTTAAAGCACATTTGCACACGAACACAAGTTATCTCAACACTGTTTTACACTTGTTCACTGGCACAATAATCGTAGATTCACTGCCTTTGTATGTGATGCTCTAATTGAATCTTCTACGGAAGAACCGCTCCTCAAAATGGGCAACGTATGATAAGTTGATGAAAACTGCTGTACACGAGGCTAATTGTTATATCAAAAAACCCTCAGCCAGGAGTCTATAATTTAGTATACCTAAACAATGGTAAGGAAAAAGGGCTCTACCCACACAAAGATTTAAGTAAATTCCTCCACTAAACAGAATCTGACACTGGTCAAGCACGGCTTGAAGGAATGTAGATATGTGTATGTAAGAGATGACCTACTGTCCAATTAAACATACTTATTACAATCGATGTTTAGTGCTAAGGAAGATTTCATTTTTGCCCTTTTCATGTTTTATGTCCTGTTAGGATGTAAGTTTTAGTTACATAAGATTTTTATTGTGTGTTTATGGGCCACAGAATCTCAGAAAACATTACACTTACCGAGCGCGAGAAATTATTTAATTTGAAACTGTACTGTTTAAACACACGGTAGGCGTGCGATTGAGACGCATGAGTTGGCTAGTAAGGAAACAAAACGTCTGCACTGCAGAACTAAGCTACTAGTAAGATTAAGAAATTAGAAAGAACTAAGCTAAGGAATATAAATATAGAGGACGAAGTAAACAGTATCTACAGAAGTGTAGCTATACACTATGATGCTATGAACAAGCTATTTACATTTATAAAAGTGGCTATTTACATGCTACACGAAAGGAGATATCTACATAAGGAATAAAAGAATATAAATTAAGTCATGAATATACTACGAAGGATAGAACTGTGCCCCGCCTACAACACTTTTCTTTCCAGGCGCAAAAAGGTAAGTCAAAACGACAACCGCATACGAATATGTGCGCCTTTAAAACTCATAAAAAATTGATAAAGAATGAACTGCGTACTTACAGAAAGCAAAAATATATGAATATTGAAAGTTTAATGTATTAGCAGCCAGCGAGCATTTATGCACTTAGTTTTAAGTGAGTTTCAATTGTCCTTCCATCGAACGATGCAGAGTCATCTCCTATGTAAAATAGATTACACAATAACTAAGTGTTTGGTACGACAGTGTAAGGACAGCACCGGCTATAAATAATTATATGTACAAAAATGTGTGCGAGTATGATAGTGTGAATGTATGTATGAAAAAGCTGCAGTTTGTCAGATGTGTAAAAAACGTTAGGGGTCAGACCAAGCATCACAAGTCCAAGTGACTTAAAGAACGCGAAGCGAGAGTTTTTAAAGTACATTTGCACACGAACACAAGTTATCTCAACACTGTTTTACACTTGTTCACTGGCACAATAATCGTAGAGACGTATTATACATGTCAGAATACACAAGAGTGATACCCTGTAGCAAGGAAGAATAGGTCATCGACACTGAAGTACAAAGCTTATAGTCGATAATGACACTTGTATAACACAATAATGTGCTTCCAGAATGTATCAGTAGAGAGTAAACACGAATTAACTGGATTAACGCGAGTAGATAGTCATGAAATGATTCACTCAGTAGTTATCCCGTGATGAACGAAGGATTGTAGTGGTAGAGTAAAAATGAATGGTTCTTCATGTCCATCACATTTCCTGTAGTCCAGTACACATCCTAGTAAACTTGTCAGAGGCGTAGCTAAACGCAGTTATGTAGGTTTATCGCGATTTTATGTTATGAAGCGTTCTTTCCTCAGCATCTGTAATGATGGATAATCGCGTCAGGTGCGATGTATGGATACAAAACTCATGCTCATCATGCGATAATGTTGTTTTCAAGTGCCGGCCGGTGTGGCCGAGCGGTCCTAGGCGCTTCAGTCTGGAACCGCGCGACCGCTACGGTCGTAGGTTCGGATCCTGCCTTGGGCATGGATGTGTATGATGTCCTTAGGTTAGTTAGGTTTAAGTAGGTCTAAGTTCTAGGAGACTGATGACCTCAGATGTTAAGTCCCATTTGAACCATTTTTTTGTTTGCAAGTATTTTGTCAGTACTGGAAAATGAGATTTAAAAAAAAGACAATCTACGTAATGTTAAGGTAAGATGAGAGTATGAATACAGATTGCTCACAAATAAACATTCGGAAGCAAAAAGTGAGAAAAAGGATAAGGTAAAAACTGAAAAATGTTTTGTGACATAAAATCACAAGAGATGGACGTAACATTAACTCTCTTATATGTGTAAATTCTATACAATGTTTATGTCAAGTTTGTATAATATTTATATAAAGAAATGTAAACGCTATATGAAATGGTATAGGCAATGAGCAAGAAATACATAAACATGGCGTTTAAATATATTTTAAAATGTAAATACTCAGGTTATTGTAACAATGATGAAATGTAAAAATCATGACGCAATGTAAAGCTGAATATGTTTTCCGGGATTGCATATATGAACTAACAACTATAAATGTGCTACGGACATTTTGTGAAGGTTTGAAACCCGTAATTCGGTATGTTCCCATGAAAGAGAACGTGTGCTGGTGTTGGGCCGTAACGAAAATTTATATCCTCGGTGGACTAGGGTATCGACAAGACATTCTACCAATTTCAACGAATAAAGGCACTGGAGACTTACCTTGAACCCATTCAAGTGTCTTTAGGATGCTGATAGCGTGAGCCTGTTTCAGTCACTGAAACATATGGATTACGACATGAACAAATGCTTGGGCCGGCCGCGGTGGCCGTGCGGTTCTGGCGCTGCAGTCCGGAACCGCGGGACTGCTGCGGTCGCAGGTTCGAATCCTGCCTCGGGCATGGGTGTGTGTGATGTCCTTAGGTTAGTTAGGTTTAAGTAGTTCTAAGTTCTATGGGACTTATGACCTAAGATGTTGAGTCCCATAGTGCTCAGAGCCATTTGAACCATTTGAACCAAATGCTTGGGTCGTAAATAATGAACCTCCTCGCCAAAGCATCGATGGTTCAATTATACATAAGTGAGCACAGCACATTGCAGCAGTGGTATGAACACTTTTGTTGACTTTGGGTAAACAAGTGAAACTGTAGCACATTCATGGACAGCTCAGCTTAACTGCAGTGTTAACAAACTCAAGTGCGCATGCAGCATACATCACAAGGGCTGCGCGCGCTGTACAATTCCGTTATAGTAGCGGTTAGATTCCATAAATCAAACCACAGATTCTGAATTCAAATGTGTGGCGCATCTTTAAAAAATTTTTAGTAGTACTAATTTGTAAAGTGTACAATAAACAAAATTATATACGTTACGTAATGACATGTTCCTGTAGCAGACAAGGTAAACTTGGCCACGAATAAAGGTCTCAGTACCCTGAGAGACTAAGAGTTTAAAGCACAGAAATGTGCAAATACTGTAATGCAGCACCACTATATCCTAACCTCCAGTGATATGGATCACACCAGTATACAGTGTAGGGCTGTTGCGTAGGTTCTTTAAATGGCCTACACATATAAACAAATATTTTCGCCATCCCCGTGTGGCAAAGATACGTAGGGAAATTTGCTATCTGAGTAAGATAGTTGAAGTGCGAACTACCAATTCTTTTATGTATCTTATTTGTCTTTTTTCACCGATCTCAGTGTCTGTCGGTTTTTTGAGCTGGTGCGATCAAGACGTATGTGACTGCTTTGTATCAGTATTGTGTTTGGTAAAAGTTACAATATGCAGAAGTCGCAAGTTTTCATTCTACTATTGAGTTACGTCCTGATTCATTCTTCTGATGCGACGAGGACTTGTATCTTTAAGTATAGATTTTCGGAGACGAAGTCAATGCGAAGAGAGAATAGCCGTCGCGGCCACATCGATATTGTTGTACATGGTTTGGGAGACAAATGTGGATAAACATACATTAGCATAATTACTTCAGACCTGAACAATCCACATTATCTCTCTCGCCAACCACTGCACATAGAAGATATACTTAATTAATTAGAGCAATTAGTTGAATTCAACAAAAGGAGCGATAAAGAGTCGGCAAGGAAGAATAAAAATAATATCAGCACGGAGACATGAATGTAAAACGGGAAGGCGCAGTGATAAACAACCAGTATTGTGAAGGTAAATGGACAAGAGGAAATAATCGAGGAAATCGTAATGAAAATCGTTATAACTAGTTAGTATCACATCAGTGCAATGTTTCTGACGATCAGTAGTCAATAGAAACAGTGATAACCGAAAATTAGGAAACTGACAGAGGTCACATTGGATAGACTATGCTAGGAGACCAATGAAAAGCACCACTAAGTAAACCAGGTTAAGGATCCTACCTTCAAACCGGGAGAGAAGGGTAAGAGAGGTATTGTTGGAAGAGAATGTCAGGTAGGAAACTGGTAGGAAATGCTGGTAGGAAAACCTGGTAGGAAACATCAGGATTGAAATAGTGAATGTTTTTTAGATCTGAGTAGTGATATTAGTGTTCTCAACAAGAATCTTTTGGAGCAAGTAAGAGAGAGAGAGGCAGGTAGCAGGTATACGTTTTGTTGGCATTACTGGTTACAAAGGGAAACCTGTTAAGGAGGAGGTGTTAACGTCCTTTCAGTTGGAAAAGTAGTGTGTGGTTATAACAGCAGAGCTGTTCTTGGAAAAACTTCGTGTTATCTGAAGACCCCGTAATTGCGACATAACCCAATATTTTGCGCTACATAAACACAAAAAATTCTATTTAAATTTTTTTGATAGAGCAAAATTCGTTAAAAAAAGACAGCTACTAGTTTCATCAATGTCTATTGTCGCAATAAAAGTGTAATTAAACGTTTATAAATCGTTTTCAACTAACACATGTCTGACCAAACACACTTGATACGTAAATTCTCTAAAAGCAAAGTAACTACTAATTCATTTTTCTGTCATTTTATCGCTAAATCAGTACAAAAACAACAACCATCGCACATAAGACCTTTGTGTCTTTTTTTTTTGTTACATATAGCCAATCTCGCGTCCTTGACAAATTTAAAACATTGTTTAAACTTAATTATTCCTTCGAGATTGACCATGAGTGAGAAATGTGGGAATTGTTATAGGGTAGTGAGTAGAGGGATTTGTTGCCAATCTTGTAGGAAATACTTTCACTGGGGGGGGGGGGGGGGAGGGTTAAGTAGGAAGAATGTTGGGAGAACAGAAGAGGCTTTCTCTAGGAACTGCAGAGTATGCAGTAGGAACATTTTGAATGGGAAACAGGAAAGAAAAATCTGTGCCCTTCAGGCACAGTTGGAGGAAGCAAGGAAGGAACCTAATAAGGATCAAGGGACATAGGGGGACGAGGGTGGTTGGGAACTGGCAGCTGGGAGGAGGATAGGAAAAAAGAGAACGCTATCTGACAGTTTTATCATCAACGCCAAAACCAGGTATCTACCACTGCCAGAGTTAAGTGGAGAAGAGCCTCAGGTAGAACGAGGAGCAGAAAATGTGCAGCACACTTCAGCCGAGGCCTAGAAGCGTAGGAGATAACAAAGTGTTAGGAAGAAGAAAGTTCTGCTGCTAAGTAGTAGCTATGGGGGAGGTGAAAACCCTCAATTACAGGGAAGTTTTAGGGGCAGCGAACCAGGTCACCAGTATCTTCAAGCCAAACGCAGGCTACGTCATGTGATAGAGCACTTAGGGTCTTTGTGTAAGGACTTTACAAATGAGGACCATGTAGTTATAGTGGGTTGGACGGGAAACAGTTTGGACAGGGATGAGGCGTGGGACATAGGCGGTGACCTGGACAAGACAGCTTCCCTGACTCACGGCGCCAAAGTACACTTTGTTGAGCTGTTCTGGCGTCATCATCGGCCACACCTTGATGGAGCTGTGAGGCGAATCAATGTGGGGTTAGGGATGGCTCTGAGGGCAGCCAACTTTGCTGATGTTTCTCTGGTGCCCGTCGTGACTATCAACACATAGAGTTTCACTAGGCATGGCCTACATCTAAACAGGACTGGGAAGGGAAGATTGGTACAGCTGATTCATGAAAGTATAGGGGGTGGATCTCGGACCACACATGGTCAAGTACCTGTTGTCGTGGGTAGGAAAAGTACGTCTTTTTAAGGATACATTTAGACAGCAGGGTCCCCTGCCTAAAGGATATCTCCAGCACTTTAAAAAAATACTGAAACAGTCACTCACAAGACAGATTTTAACATTCCAAATATCACACATACAGGTGTCACAAAGACATGTTCCGTGCACAGGGTCCTGGGTTCGATTCCCGGCGGGGTCAGGGATTTTTCCTGCCTCGAGATGACTGGGTGTTGTTGTGTCGTCTGCATTATCATCATTCATCCACATTAGGGTCGGAGGAAGGCAATGGCAAACCACCTCCACTAGGACCTTGCCTAGTACAGCGGTGAGAGTCTCCCGCATTGTCCCCTATGCTCCTCAGAGTACGGGACCTCATCATCATCAAGGCATTTGATACAATTGACCACAAGATTCTGTTAAGTAAATTAGAAGCATTAGGAATAAGAGGGGTAGCTAACGACTATTTTCGATCATACCTAGCAGATAGGGTACAAAGAGTAGAGATAACACATACTTCAAATAGATCCAAACATTTAGTAAAACACTTATCAGAACCAAAGTACATTAATATAGGGGTTCTGCAAGGGAGCATATTAGGACAAATACCATTCCTGGTATACATCAATGACGTTCTCGGTAGTGTTACTCATGGTGAAAAAATTCTTTTCGCTGACGACAGCGATATTACAATAACTGAGAAAACAAGAGAACTCCTTGCAGAAAAAGCAAATGAAGCTTTCAAGGAAGTTTACGATTGGTCAATAAGCGATAAAGTGACATTGAAAATAAAGAAAAACTAATGTCATGGATTTAAGTTTGAAGAAGGAAAGCGACAGTGTTAAATTAAGTGTAGGTGGCACCACTATAGACTGTGTAACAAATGCAAAATTTCTAGGAATGAATATTGATTCTCAGTTGAAATGGTGTGAACACACAAAGGTACTTGCAAACAGAATGTCATCAGCATGTTATGCCCTTAGAATCATATCATAAGTGTGTAACATGCAGTGTCTTTTAGTTACATACTATTCATATGTACACTCAGTTATTAGCTAGGGCATTCTTTTTTGGGGGAACAATGCACAAAATATGAACACAATTTTCGAACTCCAGAAAAAAGCCATCAGAATCATAACCAAAAATGGTAGTCGAGCTCATTGTAAAGATCTGTTCAAAATACTGGGGATTTTAACTGCTCCATGTGAATACATTTACCAGTCAGTTTTACACATCAAAAATAACATTTACATTACTGCACAAACTGTTCTGAAAGAAGCCTAGCACTGGCTACACTGAACGTTCAAGACAAAGATCAAATTTAGAGACAGCTCAAGTGACCTTTGGAAACTAACAGATGGAACAGAGAGCAAAGCAAACATTGGTTCACCTTCAAGGTACATTTTATTAGAGAAAAGATGTGAGAAGTAGTTGTTGGAGGATGTGTGTCCCCAGACATGTGGTAGAACAATGCTCATTTTGGGATAAAAAAATGGCTCTGAGCACTATGGGACTTAACATCTGAGGTCATCAGTCCCCTAGAACTTAGAACTACTTAAACCTAACTAACCTAAGGACATCACACACATCCATGCCCGAGGCAGGATTCGAACCTGCGACCGTAACGGTCGCGCGGTTCCAGACTGAAGCGCCCAGAACCGCTCGGCCACCAGCGGCCGGCCATTTTGGGAAAAGGAAGTGCTTAGTACACATGAATAAATTTTATTACTGAAAAAACCTATGAAGACTTGTGAGAACTATTATTAGAAATTGTATTACTTGTCAAAGAGCAAAGGGCTTGACATAAATAGGCTTTGTATCCGATAATACCAAAAGGTTTATGGGATCTAATTGGGATCGACTAGTATGATCCTTTAATGAAGGCGAACGGAGATTTAGAATATTATGGTGATGAGACAGAATATATATTGATCATTTTAGAATGTTGGTCATAATTAGTCACACTTCATCCATTAAAAGCTGCTTCAGGAAATAGTGTCATTCAGTGCCTACAAGGGAATTACCAAACTCTACGACATCTACATCTACATGACTACGCTGTAGTTCACATGTAAATGCTTGGCAGAGCATTAATCGAACCTCTACTTCTCTGTCATTCAACTACCAACAGCGCATGAGATAAACGAATACTTAAATTTTTGCATGTGAGCTCTGATTTCTCTTATTTTATAATTAACATTTCTTCCTATGTTGGTGGGTGGCATCGACACATATTCACATTTGAAGGAGAATGTTGGAGACTAAATGTCGTGGAAAGATTTCACTGCAACAGAAAATGATTTGTTTTAAAGATTGTCACCACAGCTCACATATCATATTTATGACACCCTCTCCCCTGTTTGACGATAATACAAAACGAGCTGACCTGCTTTGAATTTTTTCGATTCTGTCCATCAATCCTGTCCGGGAAGGATCCCGTAATGCACAACAATACTGCAGCAGAGGACAGACAAGTTTAATGTAGGCAATCTCTTTAGTAGATGTGCTGCATCGTTTAAGAGTTCTGCCATAAAACACAGTCTTTAGTGTCCCTTACCCATCAAATTATTTATATGGTTGTTCCATTTTAAGTTTTTTGTTAGTGTAATTCCTAGATATTTAGTTGAATTAACAGCCTTTGCAGTTGTGTGATATATCATGTAACGGAAATAAACGGATTTCTGTTTGTACTCATATGGACGACCTCACACTTCTCATTATGTAGGGTCAATTGCCACTTTTTGGACCACACAGATATTTTTTCTGAATCATTTTGCAACTGATTTTAACCTTATAGTGACTTTACTAGATGTAAACAATCTAAGATTGCTGCTCAGGTTGTCTCCTAAATCGTTTATGTAGATTAGAAACGGCAGAGAGCTTATAACACTGTTTTGGGGAATACCAGATATCAATCGATGACATTCTGTCAGTTACCATATACCATGACCTTTCTGACAGTAAATCACGAGAATTTGATTTGAAGCCACTTGTAAGGAATAGTATCAAAAGTCCTTTGGAGATCTAGAAATATGGAATAAATTTGAGATCCCCTGTTCATAGCATTCATTACTTCAAATGAATAAAAAGCAAGTTGTGTCTCAAAAGGACAACAGTTTCTGAATCTGTGCTGACTCTGTGTCAACAAATCGCTTTCCCTGAGGTAATTCATACTATTCGAAAACAGTATATGTTCCAAAATCCTACTGCAAATTAATGTCACTGATATGGATCTGTAATTCATCACATGACTCCTACATCTTTCTAGAGTATTGGTGTGACTTGTGCAACTTTCCATTCTTTAGGTACGGATCTTCCGTTGAGCAAGCAGTTGTATGTGGTTGTTAAGTATACAAATTTGAAATTTTCACCCTGCAGCGGAGTGTGCGCTGATGTGAAACTTCCTACCAGATTAAAACTGTATGTCGGACCGAGACTCGAACTCGGGATCTCTGCCTTTCGCCGGCAAGTGCTCTGCCATATGAGCTACCCAAGCATGACTCACGACACGTTCTCACAGCTTTAATTCCGCCAGTACCTCACCTCGTGCCTTCCAAACTTCACAGAAGCTCTCCTGCACAACTTTCAGAACTAGCACTCTTGGAAGAATGGAATTGCGGAGACATGGCTTAGCAACAGCTTGGGGGATGATACCAGAATGGAATTTTCACTCTGAAGTGGAGTGTGCACAGACTAAAACTGTGTACCAGACCGAGACTCGAACTCAGGACCTTTGTCTTTCGTGGACAAGTGGTCTAGTCTCTTTTCGAAGGGTAAAGTGATTGTGTATAGCATATTTTGCACGTAATTTCGTTCCTTCATCCAGGTCATTGAAAATTTCGTGATCTGAAGCTGTAGGCTATATTCTGCTGATAGTAAACATTATGCAGTGTTAAATAATACTTTTGATAAGTGGCGGTTAAAAGTTACAGTTTATTGTGAAAATGTTAATTATCAATAAAGTGAGTGCTGATTTCTTGTTTTCAGCGGAAATAATAAACTTTTTACATTGTAACACACCTGAAACGTTTACCTGTAGGCTTAATTTTTTAGGGTCGTAAATTGCTATAAAAGTCTAGTGGTGTAAAGTGTGTTAAGTGTATATATTCTATTTTAAGCCTTTAATCTGTGTTGCCATCGTGAGAAGTGTGGAGCTTGCTGTGTGATAGGCAGGGAGAGGTATGCATAGATTGTGGATCGAAAATTCACAGTGATGACTGAAGCGGGGAAATGGATAGGGGCTCAACGAGGCCCTGCCATGGAGCTGTAGATAGGAGAATCGCTGAACAGGAGGCAAAGATTTGTGCCCTTCAGATAGAATTAGGTAGAGCCAAATTTGAATTAGATAGAAGGGGAAGAAAGATCGTGGTATTTGGGTAAAGGTAACAAGTAATGGGAGTAGGGGAACAGCTCTGCAACTTCATCTACATCATCTAATAAGGTTGACTTGTTACCTAAAGTAGGAGGGGAAGAGACTAATCCAGCTGTAGGTCACAGTCGGATGCAGCAGACGTCTAGCAAAGAAACTAATTGTAAGTCAGTTGGAAATGAGACTACGAAGAAATGAGTCCGCCTCTAGCTAGTAGCCTTGGGAGGTCTTATAGGCGAGACAGAAGCGGAAAATTAGGAGTAGGTTATCGGGCCACAAACACTGTGAAGCCAAATGAAAGTGGACACAGGGAATCTTCATAAAGTTTTTGACAGGATCGGGTTACTGTAGTAGGTGAAACAGGAAAAAGCATACCTAAGGACAGAAATTACCGCATTAGAGGCAACCTGCATGAAACTGAAGTTGCAACTACACATATACAGGTACGAGATTTCTTTATGTCCTGCAGCTTTATGACCAGCCCTGGGTTACTACTGCTGTGAGCCATGTGATGACAGAGTTGAGCAAAGCTGCTGCTGACTGAAAGAAAATTGCACGTGAGTACAATACTTGTTGCTACAATTGGGAGGTGGGGATATACTAGACATGGCCTACACTTGAATAAGAAAGGGAAGTATAGGTTGGGGAGCTTCTTGCAGAAAATATATAGGGGCAGGGGGAGGGCATCATCACAAAATGCAACATGCCAGTGGTTACTGGTGTAAGACAGGTACCTTTTTTAAGTTAGAATCAGCAATCGTCCACCCTGCTCTTTCATAAGTCAAAATAGTAGAAGAGGCACACAAAATGCTTAAGACTGCAAAGAACGGTAAGGTTAGCTTATTTCATAAGAATATAATAGGACTGAATAATAAGGTAGAAGAGCTCCTTGTCCATTAAGAAGATGTAGAGCGTTCTGAAAATACAGATATCTTGTACATACCTGAATATAACCACAGGCTTAGAGAAGTTAAATATAAGAGAATATACTCTATCATTTTACTCATGTATAAATTACAAGGGAAAAGACAGAGTTTGTTATTTACACTTAAGACATAACACAAGTTCAAAAACATTGACAGAAGTAGATTTGCAAGTGATCAGTACACAGAAGTGTGTGCTTGTGAATTAATAATTCTATTAACTATGTACTGATCCCTAATGGGGGATTTCAAACAATTTGAAGAAATATGGATTCCTTTCTATCAGACACCAGCAAGTAGCTAATTATTTGTGGCGACTTCACTGTACATTTTGTAAGGCATTATAGTAGGAAAAATAATCTGGAAACCTGTATTGGGTCTTACAATTTAATCCCATTAATTAAGTTTCCAACATGGTTGGATAAAGAGAGTAGAACCCTAACTGAAAATGTTATAAATGAAATCATGCCTTAAGTATAGATACTCCTCACTGGAAATCACTGAGAGTAATTAATGACACCAGTACAAATGTTTTTAAGGATAGTTTACAAGAGATGACCTATGATGTAATTTATAATAAACCGAATCTTGATGTAACATTTAATCTCTTTCTTGATAAATTCATAACATTATTTTAAAATAGCTTTCCTCATAAGCTAGTTGAAAAGTATATTAAATAGCCATTTAAAAAAGAAATGAATCACTAAAAGAATTAAAGAATCTTGTGAAAGGAAAAGAGAACTGTATTTGCTGTCAAGAACAAGTAGAGGAGTTGCACACTACAAAACTACTCAAACGTTCTATGAACAGTTATTAAAATCAAGGATTATTACATTATCTGAGAAATCAGTAATTCCAACAACATACTTAAGGCTATATGGAATGTAGTGAATCGAAAGATAGGACTACCAGTCAAAGAATAGGATAACATCAATGTTGTCTTAAATGGAAGGGCTTATAAACTATGAGTCACAGGTAACAAATGGATTTAATGATCATTTCTTAAATATAGTAGAAAATATAGGGACAAACACTTGAAGAGGGAAAGCACAGTAGAATGTTGAAAAAGCAACTATCACAAAATTAAATCATATAAATGTATCACCAACTTTCTTCTCTATAATTAAGAAAATTATATGCTTGCTCAAAAGTAAAAGTTCATACGGATTTTATGGCGTTTCTAACAAAGTACTAAAGATTTGTTGCCATATAATAAGCCACTCTTCATCTAAAATATGTAAAGCATCAATTGCTCAAGATATTTTTCGAGAGACATTGAAATAAGCCATTCTTAAAACGTTCTATAAGAAAGATGATACAAAAGGTACTAATAACTGCCAACCTGGTTCACTATTGACATGGTTTTCCAAAATTGTTGAAAAGGTGATGCTTTCTAAAAAAGTATCCCACCCAAATAACAATAATCGCCTCAGGATTTAATCAATGTTGCTCTAATGAGGATACCATTTACTCATTCACTCACCATATTGTGCAAGTATTAAATAACAAAATAGCATCTTTCTGAGACATAATGACTTGTGAACAACAACATCCACCTAGGTTTTGGTTTTGTGGAACTGATGGTATATACATCCAATGAATATCATCATGTCTAACGAAAAAATGCAGAAAGTGGTAATTTAGTAACTAAGCCAATGTAAATGGGAGAGATTCCTTTGACTTTAGGAGTTCAATCTTAGGTCCATCACTGCTATTTAATATACAAGCAGAATTAATTCTTTTTGTGGATGACACTTGTATTGTAATCAAACCAGTAATACGTGCAGCAACAGAAGCAATGGTAAACAATGTTCTTAACAGAGACTTTGACTGGTTTTTTGCACACGGCACCACTCTAAATTTCAAAAAAGCCACAACATATTCAGTTCCATGCAGCTAACGGTAGTACACCAGTGATATGTGCAACATACAGTGAGGAAACAATAAATAGGTTAAGAACGTCAAAAATTTTATGTGTCCATATTGATGACAATGTAAATTGTTAAATCACATTTTGGAACTCCTAAAATAAGTTAGGTCTGGCATATTCAGACTTAGAATCATTGCAAGTCTTGGGGAGAGAAAAACCAGTAAGCTCACTATTTTGCACATTGTCAGTCAATAACATCACATGAACTAAGTTCAGGGGTAACTTATATTTAAGAAAGAAAAGCTTTGATCCTCAAAAATGTGTTGTAAGAATAATATTTGGTGCTCCTCCATGATCATTGTGTAGATATCTGTTAAAGGAGTTAGGCATTCTTACTACTGCTTCAAATTATATTTATTCCATTTGATGTTCTTAGTATACAATCCACTGTAGTTTAATAGGAAGAGTCATGTACTTAATTACAATTACATAAGGAAAAATCATGTTCATTACTCCACATTAAGGATATCATTAGCAAAAAGGGCAAATGATGCTGCAATTTAAATTTTTGGTCACATACCCAGTGATGTAAAATGTGTGACAGACATCAAAGTAAAATCTGAAAACAAACTGAAAAAGTTGCATCTTGACAACTCCTTCTATTCTGTAGAAGAATTTCTATCATTGTAGGGTTTCGGGTAGTAATTACTAACTCCCTTCTGTATATTTAATAATAATAATAATACTAATAATTAAAACAAAAAATAAAAAAAATGTTAATCTTCAAAATATAAACATATTTACAAACGAATTTGCACTCTGAATATAAAAAGACTTGTTCTGCATCATTAAAATTTATTGTGCAAATTATTCATGTAACATGAAGTTAGCCAACGAACTGCAAGAAACAGAAGGAAGAAATACACCATCAGTTAAAGATAAAATTGTCTACTGACTAAGACTCAATAAGTAATAGCTGTCAATGTGAATTTAACCAGTGAGTAAACAATAGGTAGTTCTTGCGACTATAATATCCCTTTTGGGACCATGTGGTCTGGATGTTGGGCCAGTGAAAGCCATCTGAAAGATGTGGCAGACTTACAACTTGTGTAGCTATGTTCATCTAAGTATTTAGTGACAATGTCATGTACAGTATTTCAAAGAGCAGTATATAATTACAGTGCTACATAGGAGATAAGAGTTGGTAACTGGGGTTAAATTTTTATTGTCTGCTGGCTGAAGGCTCAGGGAAAAGCTAATTTAGGAAAAAAGCTAGATAACTGCTATGAAAGGTATAAAAATACACGTATGGTAGATTACATTTAATTAAAAACAAACATAGTAGCTTACATGCCAGGGTGCTAATTTATATTTCAGTGAGGTCCTCACATCAGAATACCAAAAGGACAACCCATAAATGTTGATCAGCTACTGCACACTGTTTGTAGACAGTTTACACTTGGGTATCATATAGATACTGCAAATAACTGAAAGTTTCAGGATATTAGGACTTTTTGTGGCTAAGTATGACTTGCCTAAAGTCAGTTTCTTTAAGCATTCATTGAGACTAGTATAGCCAGTAAATCAGTTAAGGAATGCTGTTGAATAGCAATCTTTTCTGACAAAGTGTGGCTTAAGAAGACTAATATGTAATGTCAGGCAGAAGAATTGATTATTTAGCTATACCATTAATGAATCAACAGCACACAGTATGAATATATTTATCTAGTAATAGTATTACCTATATGATTAAAAAAACTAATCACTGTCTCTTCATGTAAATAACAGTAAGTGATTCTCTAAGTGTGCGCATGCAGCTGAGAGTAATCCCAATGATCTGAAATCATGGTGAAAGCTAAGAAGATAAAGGTGTATACACCTCTAAAAAGCAGTTATATGTATAGGATGACGAATAGAAATTGATGATCCATATATGTATCCTTGATGATGATCATATATGTATCCTTGTAAGTAAACACTATGTTGATTAATTAAGGTGATGCTTTCTGTTAAGACTAACCATATCGCATCTGTAATGACAGCAAAATATTCACAAGGGAACTTTGTTGCCCATAGCAAGTGCAAGAATTTATTTATCACTACATGTGTAATATATGAAGACTAACTAAAGCGTTATAATACGAATGTGACAGATATCACAAACTTTGACAAAATAACTCAGTTAAGAACACAAATTTTCGTAGGAGAGCTTGTTATGATGAAGTTAAGAGAAAGTCATATGGGAATAAGTCCTTAAGTTAATCACAAGATATGAAGCAATAAACATACAATTTTAATATAGCAGATAAGTTTATCTGAGCTGTGATGGGCTATGAAGCATTTCAGCTGGCAAGCTGTCTTACTAAGAGTTTTGCCAGTCCAGCAACACATGTTAAAAAGCCCTATTGTATTTTCGTATTGAAATAAATAATTGTCATTGTTACTACATGTAATGTCTTGTAGATACACCACACATCATGTGATTTTTTTCTGTGTTTCATGGTCTACGAGGTGACGTGACAGAGATGGAGAGATCTTCAGGTGTGTTGTGTTATGCAATAAATATATTTGAAATATTGAAGAACATATAAATGTATTTGTGTGATGAATTACATTTCAACTACTTGATTGAAGATATTTGGAACAGTGTTTTTCAGAAAACTCTATCAGTGAAAAGTGATTAGGTTTCTAATCCAGAAACTTATTAGATTCCTCATTCAGAAAGTGGTTACAGTCATACTGACTTTGAAAATTAAAGTTCACAAATAACTGAAAACAGTTCATTAGTGAGTCAGAGGCTGCTACAATCGCCAAAGCAGCAGTTATTTGTCGTCTTTGGTAGTTACAGCAACCAAAATCATTGGGGTATACCATATGACAGATTTAATTCAACAAAGTGCACTTCTGCACTACAAAAGGAAATCATTTAGTGCCCACTAACATACCACAAGAGTATCAGGAATTTGTGTCACTGATTTCTAATTACTTGACATGTGAGATGTATACAATTTTCTGTAGATAAATGAGTGCAATTGAGAGGCACCTGTATAAATGATACATACATAATATACATCATTCCGACAATCCTGACTCATTAAAGATTCGAACTCACACGTATAAATACTGGCAGAGTATCGTTTGAGCAATTTGCATGCCATACCAAGAAAAGCTATTTTTTTGCACATCTCCATGGCTATGACTTCATATCTCCTCAACTATGTTTCACACAACGATATAATTTTGGAGGTACGTTCCATGGTATGTGTGGATATTGTCTGCAGAAAGTATTATGAATATAGTTATCAGAATAGAAGTGAAAAGCGGCAACCCAATTAGCTCATACAGTTTTATTTATTTTATGATAAATAATTCGACTGACTTGAGTTAGGAAGGCTCTGACATTACAAAAATTTTGATAAAATAGTCAAAATACAGTCATTGTATACGCTGACTTCACCTCTTTTTTAACATTCTCTAATTTAATTTGGTGCTGGCTATACTCTTTGCTTTTCTGCATGAGATTTAATATCGTTAAGCGCTGTGGATGTGGGACAGGAGTTGCAGGCACAGCAGAAACATCTGCCAGTGAGCTCAGGGAACACAACATTTCACAGAAACACAGGCGAAGCTTCAGGTAGTGAAGGTCTCACTTGATTTGGGGGGGCGGGGAGAATCCGCCTCAGCTAGCGTCATGTTGACG
Organism: Schistocerca nitens; assembly: GCF_023898315.1. NCBI lineage: Eukaryota > Metazoa > Arthropoda > Insecta > Orthoptera > Acrididae > Schistocerca > Schistocerca nitens. Next base: position 542,359,548 of record NC_064619.1, on the reverse strand, counting down.
CCCCACCTACTGTTTTGTTTATGGTATGTTTCATACTGGATGGCTAAGCTGGAAAGATTCGATCAGGACAGTGGAACACTGTCAGTAGAAGGTTGGGGTATAGACCATATTAAAAGAAGTGCATTCAGCAGATAAACATTTCATAGCTCTCCAAAACGACGGCAAAGCAGCTCTGACATACTACAGGTTCAGGAGATACCACAGAATTGACTGGTAGCCTCAAGCACAGCCATTTTAGCTTTTCCTGGGAGCTGTGATGTGAGGCTAGTTGCTGAGTGAGAAGTCACCGATTGGTGAAATTGACAGGACATCATGACGATGCAGAGGGAAGTTTTTAGAATAAAGGGGTGGAAATTAAGTTCATTGGTTTTTTAATATTCTGCCGATTCTTGGTGGGACACTTTGTTAAAGAAATAATTGTGTCATTGACAGACAGGTAAACTTTTAAGAGGATTGATGTTGAGTTTTTCTTGGTGGGAAGAAAGAAGAAATAAATTCCTTACTGACTTACTAAAAGTATTTTGTCTCTGGGCTTCTCGCTGAAAACTTCGACTATCCACATGCTAGAATGGAAAATGGAACAGCTGATTGAAATCAGTCGAATTACTGTAGTGTCATACTTCATGGGAGCCAGGCATGGTAACATGTCTATGAGCATAGCTAGCAGCCCTGGCATATTAGGGCAATCCCAAGTTCACAGCTAAGATGCATGGTAGAATCCAGCGTCCCCTGTTTGTCAATGCTAAATCAGCCACTGTAATTGATGTATAGAGAAACTGAGATAGCCTTCATAAAGTCAGATATGTGATTATTAGCAATTCCAAACCGCTTTGGTAACTTTTCAAACCAATAGTTCCACTTTTGTAAACTGCATGGTTAATTGTATGTTTGTAACATCGATGTTTCAATATTGATTCAGATGCATTCCCATTTTAAAGTTTTTTTAATAAACTAAATAGTACATTCATATCATGTTTTTAATGTCACAATATTTTTCATAATAATATGCTAATTCTGCATCCCTTATTATTCCCATTATTATTATTATTATTATTATTATTATTATTATTATTATTATCATTATTATTATTTTCACTATTAGTGGCAGCAGCAGTAGAAGAAGTGCCTACAGTCTTCCATATTAACATTGTTATTTCTTAGGTAACAATGATGCAAAAAGGTACTGCATGTCTGAAAACCTGGTCCATTGTTAGAGGGCCTGATTGCCCTGAGCAGATCAGGCTAATTAAATTAATTAATTTGTAATATCCATTGTTATTTCACTGTATTAATCAACCATTTGCAGACGTTAATTCAGCATTGAGTCTTTATGATGTGTCAGTGTTAATTTAAATCTGATTCAGTTAAATTCACTTACACACTTGTTGCGTTTTGCAGAAGTAGTAAATTAAATTCATGCCTGATGCTGAAGTTTTACTGCAGTAACAGCAAAAATATTGCAAGTCACAAACGTTTTTCCTTTCATTATTCTGTGTGTGTGTGGGGGGGGGGGAGGGTGCAAGTAAGAAAAAATTTCGAAAAGGATTGAAATTATGTGTAAAATTTGTTGGAAGTCGATAAGTGCTCTCATTCTAAAAGACCTGATGAATGTAGTCTTAGTATGAGTCATAGTACAACATCAAATTAAATTTAATTATTTTATGATGCATGTCAAATGTTAAAATGCTATCTCTGCATCTAAAATATTTAAGTATACCATACTCACAGACCTCAAAAACGCAAACTTTGTAACAAATAAAATTGTGAGATTTAAAGCACAAAACACACTTTCTAAAACAAAATGGACCTTCAAATTAAGTAGTTGGATATCTAAGTTGTTATATTACGTATTAAAATACCACAGCTTACATATTCTCACTGCTGATAAAAATTCTTAGGTTAAGCAGCACTTGTTGATGACAATAAGTTAGATTGCTGTACCACACTTTGCAAGCTCTCTACAGATATTCAAATTAAATATTTCTGCATCCACACTGGGTAACTTATTAAAATACAAACACTACTTAAATAAACTATCGATTAGTAGACGATCACAATTCGATCTCTGTGCCATGCACTAAATTCATCTAAATATATAAAAAATTGGCTGAAAGAGACCCACATGGACACTGCTGCAAATGTAACTTACAAACTAAAGTGCACTGGCAATTACCTAGGTAAACAATGTCATTTTATTCTTGCTAAAAGAAATTCATTCGTACTTCTTGTAACATACAGCAATGTGATAAGAATTCAAACCATTTTTGTTCAAACATCAAACATTGATTGTCCAGCAAAACCTTTGGCGAAGTCGAGCTGTTGAATCATGTTTCTCCTCAGTATCATCATCATCATCTTACCCAGTCTTGGTTCAATCAGCTAGGATCTGGTGCAATTGTGTAACTTTATCATTATTTCTTTAGTCAAAACTTAGTAATCTCATAAGCAACTTACTATCGAGATTTACACTTCAAATGCCTGAAAAATGTGTCAGAAATGCAAGAAACGCAATGCTTACATCAAGTATCACAATCTTATTTTCCATACCTTTCTACCACACTTTACAAGTACCAATGGGTAAATGGGAAAATGTGTTAACAGCTGTATGGATAAATGGTTAAATGAGTGAATTTCTCAATGGGTGAATGACTGAAAAGTGTAAGACTTACATCAACTGTAGGCCTACTTCATTACATTTCTCCTGTAGTTCAGAATGCCTATTTGCCACTATGTTTCCCTAGTATTTTCGTCAACATATGTTTTCCGTGGTTATAAGGCTTGTCAGGTTAGTTTTACAGTATCGATCTTTTAGAAATAACATATAACTGCTTTTTAGAAAATTGAGCTTAGTTATGAAAATAGCATTGAGGCATTTAATTTGAGAATCAATAGTGATCTTTCAAGCATCATCTGACGAAAATGTGTATGTATGTATGTGTGTGTGTGTGTGTGTGTGTGTGTGTGTGTGTGTGTGTCTGTGAAAAATAAAATTGTGATACTTGACGTAAACATTGTACTTTTTTCAATTGCTATCATTACACTGCCAATATTTTAAGCATTGAATTAAATTGTGACGCTTCACAAGAATCATAGATAGGGAAAAAAATGAATTTGAGTCTTTATTGTGTCTTATACTATGGTACATCAATCGAATTATATGAGGTTACAAGTGCAGCCCTTTGTAGGGCTTGACGACAAGCAACAGAAACATGAAACAGCAGTTGATTTTATTTAGCATTTTCAATTTTTTACAATGGTATTTAAAGTAAACCTTATTTTCTGCAAATATGTATTGCAAATTCATTAACTGCAATGCATAACCAACTGTTGGTTTTTAACTAATTATGGAGAGTACGTTTTAAACTCATTCTCACGTTCTATAAGAAGCTTACCTGACTGTCTGACATGTTATTTATTTATTGAAATGTTTAGGAGGGAAGATAACATTCAGGTACTTACTTAAGAGTTTGCAAACATGTTTTAGACTCAAATTTAACGGATGTGTGTGTACATGTAAAATAATATTGTGATAAGTGACATAAACCTTAAATTTTTTGTGTTGTTGGCATATATTTGCAGGTATTTTAGACAATGGAGTAGCGTTGTAACACTTGAGAAGCACCATAGAGGTGGAAGATAATTTTAGGGAATCACTATAAATGTTTGACTGACTTTGATATCAGTTTTTGAGGCAAGTTTTTGACATTGTCTGTTCTCAGCGACACGCTGTAAACCATAAATTAGGTCAACAGTAGTGCCATGTGCATTTTGCATAGCAGTACATATATCATATTTCGCCAATTGGCTGTCACATCAAGACAAGACTTGTTGGAACAACTTCCTGCCTACCTGCATTGAGGAACTTGACAAGCATCATAAAACAGTTTAGATGAAGAAAATTATTAATTTGAAGCATCGTTGTGACTTACACAAGAAATCGAACATTCACAAGTTCTTTTGAACACAGCTGAAAATACTGCAAGTTACACCATTTACATAAATTTTGGGCTAACTAATTTTGAACATAATGCAAAAGCAAAAATCATAGCATACTTTCTGAGCATGGTTAAGATGGCTACTCTATGACTGGCTTTTTTGATTTTAATGCTTGTTAAATTATTAAGTTGTGATCGGCTGCCTTATTTTAATAGTATGCTGTGATCGCTCAGAGAGGTAATGTGAGGGGAAACGTATGGGAGGGGGTGTCTGGCGGGATGGGGATGGGGAAAAGAGGGGAAAGTGAGTGGGACTTGTGACTTGTTGACATAATTGATAATAGGGGCGTGGCATCGTCTCAAATGTAATCAAAGTGAGCCAGAACATACAATGTAAACGAAGTGGTGCAGAATCGGCATAGACAATATTATTACATTTGCATGTAACATATGAACTAAAAACACAAATTTATCAGGGTCGACTTGACTGGGCATAGACATGACTGAGTAATTGGGCATTTAGGGCTGGTGAATTCATCCTCTGTAGTAGTTAGAAGACAGAGTCAGCGTCCAAGTTATGTTTGGAGGTATAGGTCAGATAGCGGAAACACAGTCGAATATTCATGGGCCTAAACCCTGGACCAAAAAGAAAGTCATCAGAAACGGAAAGGAAACTGGGGCTGTCACAAAATGACATTATGTATCGGGATAAATACAAGAATGGGACTAAAGCTCTTGAAACAGAGTAGAAAACAGGATGACATGCATACAAAATAAAAAATCTGTATCATCTTCAGAATTTCAGCTTCCCAGACAGAATGACAGAGTAGTAGTATACAATGACATGACACTTCTGAAACAGAATAACCGAATGCCAGACTCAAATGCGAAGTAGCGTAGTGCCTCAGGGCTCCTGTTCCTCCCCACTCTTGTCTCAGGGCAATGAACTTCCTATCATATCGTCAGTAGTGAGCTCGATTTACAATGTCCTCCAATGAATGAGCGACGCTGGCGAAATCTACACTTCCAGTCTTGGCTACAGGCTCACTTCAGAAAGTCCCTGGATCGTGTGGCCAGACTTGTGGCCATCGGCAGCTTGCACAGTGCATGCGAGACCGGTGGAGTTTGCCCTGTAGCCTCAGACGCCCGGCCTTCCTGAGAATGGCCTGTGAATGCGTCCAGTTGGCCACTCTCTGCAGCCATATCGCCATATGTTTACTGGATGTACTACTGTTATAAATAAGGTGTTGTTATTACAGCTATCTTAGTGCATAATTTTCTTTACCATGTGCTTCACATGATGAAAGTGCTTGTGAAATATGCATGCAAATAGTTAAGTAAGTGGTTAACAAATAAACAAAACAGTGTAAGTAAAAGAAGTTCACTTTACTATTTTAATAAAAAACTATTTTTGATATCCAGAAAACGAAGTTGTGAAAAACTATGTTCGTTTGATGATGATGATATTAATTTCACGGAAATTGTACTCTGTGTACTTCTCTAATGGCTGTATAGAAACATTGCTCTGTAATTATAAAACACTTTCACAGCAACTATGTACATCTCTGGACACCACTGAACAATTTAACCACAGTAATTACTTAATGGAAGAATACTTTTCTTATACGAAAAAACTTTTATTTCACCAATAACAGATTACTGATTCTTTTGGTAAACAGTAATGTTCTCGACTTCACTTGCATCAATCTCTTTCTGGCACCAATGCTATATGTATCGCAGACCAGATAGTGTGAAAGTGGTTTCAGTTTCTCATTTTATTTCTTTTTCTCCTTTGTTGAGTTACTGCCTATTGTCCTAAATAATCAATCTTATGTAGAAGTAATGACGACGCTTTTCGAACGGTTCCCAGTAACTTCTGTTTCTGCACTTTCGTTTGAACACAGATTCAGACATAGATGTTTATACAGTCACGACCTGTATACTATCTAACATAGGGAAGTATTTCTGTTGCTGAATAAATATTCTCTACGTATGTATCACATTAACATCTACTCATCATTATACAGGTCATTGCACTCATCCTTATCGAATTCCTGTTTTCTGACCTAAATAGCATCATTGCTCCCTAGCTTCCGGTTGCACAGTTTCTGTCTATCGTTTGTAAAGGCTTGGTAACCAGAATCATGCGCGTGAGTGTGAGGTGTGTGTGTGTGTGTGTAAGAGACAGAGAGAGAGAGAGACAGAGAAAGATTGAGAGAGTGAGGGAGAGTGAGAGAGGGAGAGGTAGAGAGAGAGAGAGAGAGAGAGCATATCTGGCATTCAGGTCTTCCAGAAGCAACCAGAAATCACCTGTGCTGTCTTTCTGTATATGTGGCTAAAGCCAGCCATTTATTCTATCCTGTACGATATCCAAAAGCTTGAGCAGTTGTTTTTGAGACAGGTTTCCACGTAGGAGTAACCTGGACAAGTCTCTTTGTCTCTCCTTAGTTACTGCAATATACACTCATTTGAATCAGCGAACTGCATTCAATGACTGGTATTCCTTTACCGTTATTACGCACTAAACTTCCATTAATTATCAAATTAATTACATGCTATTGCCTCATCATTTTCTCTCAAAAAATCGAGTTTGCCAAAACAACTGACTTTTCGCCGATTTAATTCAGTATTTGTTCATTACTTACACGATCTGTCACAACAGAAAATATATTCTTGTGAAATGTAGTGTTATGGAGAATGCTTAACCGTATGCAAAGAGAAAACTTCATTGTTTCGTGAACAGTCTCCTTCGTAACTGAAATTCAATTTTGCAACATTCCAGCAAAAACAAAAGCCTTAATTTTGCTTTATCCACCAGTGAGCTTCATATCCCTACGCATTATTATTCATACGCATTTGCATGGAGTGATTAGTTTCGGTTGCGACTCATTAACCCTGCAAATTGATGCCATTACGTTATTTCGGTGATTGAAGTGCCTTTTTCTGTATGTATGAGCAGCCCCGTTCCAGTCAGAAAAGTAAAATTTCTCAAAACAAAGATAAATATTCGTACACTTTTTCTCCTTCTTTTTTTGCTGATCACTTAAACTTTGGAAGCTGGCTAACTACCTACACATGCTGACTAGACCAGTCGCCCCAAATTCTGAAGCGTGCTCCTTAAGAAGCTGGGCAGATGTTATGATATCATGCGGTACTTCAAAACTTTCAGTTCACTCTCCCTGCCACGAGATAACACCGACTGCAAGAACTTAGCGTTCGAGACCTTGTCGGTTAATTGTTCTGTGTAATGTCACCGATTCAAGCTACCAATAATAATAGTGACAGAACCATAAAAGTACTCCGCCAATACCATCTTTAAAACATAGTTTTCTCATTCAGGAAATTTTGGGAATATAGCTATTATTCGTTATGACTGACTGAACATTTCTGAATCGAGGGTTTCAAATATTTAGATACATAGAGGTACAACAATTTACGACTAAAACTACACTCCTGGAAATGGAAAAAAGAACACATTGACACCGGTGTGTCAGACCCACCATACTTGCTCCGGACACTGCGAGAGGGCTGTACAAGCAATGATCACACGCACGGCACAGCGGACACACCAGGAACCGCGGTGTTGACCGTCGAATGGCGCTAGCTGCGCAGCATTTGTGCACCGCCGCCGTCAGTGTCAGCCAGTTTGCCGTGGCATACGGAGCTCCATCGCAGTCTTTAACACTGGTAGCATGCCGCGACAGCGTGGACGTGAACCGTATGTGCAGTTGACGGACTTTGAGCGAGGGCGTATAGTGGGCATGCGGGAGGCCGGGTGGACGTACCGCCGAATTGCTCAACACGTGGGGCGTGAGGTCTCCACAGTACATCGATGTTGTCGCCAGTGGTCGGCGGAAGGTGCACGTGCCCGTCGACCTGGGACCGGACCGCAGCGACGCACGGATGCACGCCAAGACCGTAGGATCCTACGCAGTGCCGTAGGGGACCGCACCGCCACTTCCCAGCAAATTAGGGACACTGTTGCTCCTGGGGTATCGGCGAGGACCATTCGCAACCGTCTCCATGAAGCTGGGCTACGGTCCCGCACACCGTTAGGCCGTCTTCCGCTCACGCCCCAACATCGTGCAGCCCGCCTCCAGTGGTGTCGCGACAGGCGTGAATGGAGGGACGAATGGAGACGTGTCGTCTTCAGCGATGAGAGTCGCTTCTGCCTTGGTGCCAATGATGGTCGTATGCGTGTTTGGCGCCGTGCAGGTGAGCGCCACAATCAGGACTGCATACGACCGAGGCACACAGGGCCAACACCCGGCATCATGGTGTGGGGAGCGATCTCCTACACTGGCCGTACACCACTGGTGATCGTCGAGGGGACACTGAATAGTGCACGGTACATCCAAACCGTCATCGAACCCATCGTTCTACCATTCCTAGTCCGGCAAGGGAACTTGCTGTTCCAACAGGACAATGCACGTCCGCATGTATCCCGTGCCACCCAACGTGCTCTAGAAGGTGTAAGTCAACTACCCTGGCCAGCAAGATCTCCGGATCTGTCCCCCATTGAGCATGTTTGGGACTGGATGAAGCGTCGTCTCACGCGGTCTGCACGTCCAGCACGAACGCTGGTCCAACTGAGGCGCCAGGTGGAAATGGCATGGCAAGCCGTTCCACAGGACTACATCCAGCATCTCTACGATCGTCTCCATGGGAGAATAGCAGCCTGTATTGCTGCGAAAGGTGGATATACACTGTACTAGTGCCGACATTGTGCATGCTCTGTTGCCTGTGTCTATGTGCCTGTGGTTCTGTCAGTGTGATCATGTGATGTATCTGACCCCAGGAATGTGTCAATAAAGTTTCCCCTTCCTGGGACAATGAATTCACGGTGTTCTTATTTCAATTTCCAGGAGTGTATTTGAATTTCGAACTTAGACAGTCGACGTTGTTATTGGGAAAGAAAAGATTTTTTTTAAGTTATCAGTCTTCTGACTGATTTGCGGCCCGCCATAAATGAATCCGTTGTGGTAATCTTTTCATCTCAGAGTAGCACTTGAACACTAAGTTCTCAGTCACTTTCTGCATTATTCTAGTCACTGTCTTCCACCACAGATTCTATCACCTACAGCTCCCTCTATTACCATGATGTCCTATCATCCTGTCCCTACTTTCTGTCAGTGTTTTCCATACGATCCTATCCTCTCCGATTCTGCGATGAACCTCCTCATTCCTTACGTTATCAGTCCACATAATTTTCAACATTGGTCCGTAGTACCACATCTCAAATGCTTCGATTCTCTTCTGTTCAAATTTTCCCATAGTCCGTGTTTCACAACTATGCAGTGCTGTCTCCAAATTTCTTCTTCAAATTAAAGCCCATGTTTGATACTAGAAGACTTTTCTTGGCCAGGGATACCCTCTTTGCAAGTGCTAGTTTGCTTCTTATGTCCTCCTTGTTCCGTCATCAATGGTTATTTTGCTGCCTATGTAGCAGAATTCCTTAATTCCGTCTACTCCATGACCTCCAACTCTGATGTTAAATTTCTGGCTCTTATTTCTGCGACTTCTCATTACTTTCGCCTTTCTTCGATTTTTCCCCACTTCATATTGTGAAATAATTAGACTGTTCATTCCATTCAACAGTTCCTGTATTTCTTCTTGACTTTCACTGAGGATAACAATGTAATCAGCGAATCTTATCATTGATATCCTCTCACATTGAATTTCAATCCCAGTCTTGAACCTTTCTTTCATTTCCGTCAATAATTCATCGATGAATAGATTGAACAGTAGGGGAGGGGCGAAAACCTACATGTTTCTCACACCTTTTTTAATCCAAACACTTCGTACTTGATCTTCCAGTCATTTTACTCCCTCCTGGTTTTATACTTGTACCCCTCCTTCCCTATAGTTATATATATATATATATATATATATATATATATATATATATATATATATATATATATATATCAGAATTTCGAATACCTTACACCATTTTGCATTATCGAACACTTTTTCCAGGTAGGTCGACAAACCCTAAGCACATACCTTGAGCTTTCTTCAGTCTTGCTTCTATTATCGACTTCAACGTCAGAACTGCTTCTCTGGTTCCTGTACCTTCCCTAAAGTCAAACTGATCGTTACATAACATATCCTCAATTTTCTTTTCCATTCTGCTGTATATAATTCTTGTTAGTAACTTGGATGCATGAGCTGTTAAGCTGATTGTGTGATGGTTCTCGCACCTAGCTCTTGCTGTCCCCGGAATTGTTTTCCCAAAAGTCTGATGGTATATTGCCTGTCTTACATATTCTACACACCAACATGAATAGTACAGGGCGTATCAAAAAGAATTTTTAAAAAATCATTAGTATTATATTATTTGAGATATGTGCATGAACAACGTACTGTTGGAAAGAGAAAACTCTCGAATTTTAAATGGTTCCCTCTTGGTAGGTGCAGTGTGCACCAGCTTCAGTTCTAGTAAAAATGGTGTCAGGACAACAGAGATCCTTGTTTTCTTTCCATTTCACTCTACTTCACTGACCCCCACTATATCTAGATGGAGCATTAGCATCTCCCTTTTAAAATTTTCTAGCTTGCCTACCACGTTCAAATTTCTGATATTCCACGCTCCGATTTGTAGAACGTTTTCCTCCGTTGTTCATTCTCTCTTTTTCCCAGGGTCATCTCCCCCCTGACAAGCCTCCCAGAGCTCCGAATGGGGGACTCGCCCGGAATCTATTGCGAATGGAATTGCAGGCCACATGTCCTGCAGATACACTTTACGTGTCTTTAATGCAATGGTTTCCATTGCCTTCTGGATCTTCGTGCCATTAATCATTACTGATTCGTCCTCCTTTTAGGAGCAGCGGCCCACACCAAGGGCAAGAGAGTCCCCTGATCCTCCGTCCGCTCCTCCATTCTCTTTGACAAGGCCATTGGCAGAACGAGGGTGACTTCTTATATTGGAAGAGTTAGGGCGCTATTACTGATTTTTACTCAAAATTTGCGCGATGACGTGGTTCGAACTAGTGACTCAGGCCGTTTTACTTATTAGTCAAAGACGCTGCCTCATTTTTTCCTTCAAATGAACCTTCCTGGTGCCCAAAGGGAGGGGTAGAGGGCAAAGTGGGCAGGGATCATACGTAAACCGAGGGCTGGCTACCCATGTAACGTTTCCACTCCCCAGGAACGAAAGAAAGGGTGGTGAACTTGGAACAGAGGTACAATGAACATCAATGGTTTATTTATTTTTATTTATTTTTTATTGTTTATGTTTACTCACGTTTTTTATAAATTAACATTAATACCACCGTGAATAGGAGAAAACCAACTTTTCGAGGAGGATGGCGCGGCTAGACACCAGAGTCAGTGAGACTACCGATGCATAGTTTTTGGAGAAGACCATTCCAATGACCAGAGAATATACCAGTTCTAAGGATTAACTCCTCATGGCAGGTACACTGCAGCTCTGTGATGGGTAATGACGACACTACAAAGGAAATCAGAGAAAAATTGTCTGCATTTGCAATTGCAGGCAACAGCACAATGGCGTTCATTACGGAAGTGCCAAAAATCAAAGATATTTTTCTCGCCATCAACAAAAAAAGTGCTGCACTGTGTATCCACAAATCCACTTCACAGAGTTTGTCTTCACTTGCAGGAAAGATCGTGTTTCCGGAAAGAATAACAGTTGAGTACATGTCTGATGAGTCGTACGGTTAACTAGGATCAGTATCTGTCGCACCAAGAACCAGACATCTCTTGCCGATCCGTACACCATGCGATACTCGTCCGTGTCCATGTCTAAAACATGACAGGTGACACACAACGGGTTATCTGCAAGCTGAATCCTATGGAGGCGTGACCGGCATGCTTGCTTCCCATGGACATTAAGATACCACGCAGACTGGACGGCAGTGTCAAGATAAGAGGCGCACCCCTATCGCCAAACGGTACGCCAATCGACATGGGGATGCTTCCCCTCAACCACATTCGGTGACCTGTGTTGCTGAAGGAAGTCATAGATCGTCTTCGTCTATGTCAATTGCGTTGGCAGCGTCGCAGAACGGATGTAACTCAGTTCCAGGAAAAAGTGGAGGAAATAACAGAAGGGTGGCGGGACTCCCGAAAGCTGGATAGATGCTGAGAGAGAGCGTGGTGCGAGGGACTCCAGCAATAAGCTAATAAGACAAGTAGGACAACGTCACCACAGCGCCATATTGTATCCTTCCCACTATATTTTAGGTTTCTTTCTGAAATTTAGCGCAGCTTTACCTCCCACGCTATAAAAAGTCTACATAATACCAAAACTATGTACCGGTACTCACAAACTGTTATGCATCTTAAACTCGTATGCTAATCTTTGACTAAACAGCACCTAATTTAAATTGAACTGTAACTGCTTCCAATACAACTCAAACTTTCCACTTAAGTCACGTCTTGACAACATCGTTGCAGATTTTTCGAAAGCACAACAGCAAGCAGGCAGCAGGTAAGGTAGACTCCTATTTCTAAAAAAAATTCCAAACTATATTCAAACTGTTTCGTTCCACATGTTGCAGTGTGATAAGTGTAAAGATAAACAGCGGGATGAGGAGAGTAACCATACCAACCAAATGATATTCCAAGACAACGATTTTTGAATGAAGTATGTACTGAAAAAGACGGAGTAGAACTTCGCATGATCTTCACATATAACATTGGTCTGAACCTTACTACGCTTAACAAAGGGGCAATTATTTAAAAAGGGTACAATGTTAACAGAGATTTCTACAAAAACCAAAGAACAGCTTAATCAGTTGATATCTTCAGGGAAGTGGGGTGGTCTTTCTTTCAGCTCTGCGAAAGTGAACAAAGTTAACTAACTGCCACTAATCAGTTCCACAAATTAGGTGCGCAGTGCTGCAGTCTTATCTCAAACTTCGCTTCAAAATAATAATAATAATAATAACATTGATCAAAATTTACATTCCTTTCACATTTCAATATACACATCATAACCATCCTTGCTGTCCTTTACAATACCTCTTTCTTCATCTAACATATACCATCACAAGTCAACAGAGCACTACTGAATATGTCCATCACCTACCACACTTCAACTAAGAATGTATTGTTCTGTGCAGAGGCAAAGACTGTGCCACGACGAGACCAAAGATTGTTTAACAGAAACGTAACTTCCTCTTTCTCTGACATGCACGTCGATATGTTACAAAAATCAGAATGACATCCCCACCTTAGAATGTGAGAGCCAACGAAAAGAGCCAACGCTCTGTCTGGGTCATGATACAGACCTAAACCGCACCTGCTCCGCGGGAGGATGAGGTTCTCGTACCTTATCTTGAACAGCAAGCCGCGGCAAAGATATGAACCCAATGCCGCCATCATTGTACACTTGTTATTAGTATGTTTGCTTCTAAAAGTCATGTGTGGTATATTGATATTCATGCTCTACACGTTATTTAAGTAATGACAAATGTAATGTTCTGTCTTAAACCATTTTAACACATATCCGTGAAGATGATCCATTACTGAAATCGGTCGATATTTGGGTTTTAAATGAAAGCACATGATGGTCAAATATGCAATTTACACATTACTTGACGGTTGTTGATAGCCACCTTGCAGAAGTGGAATAGGAAATGTCTGTGCCACATGGGGGATACGTGACGTCAAATATACATTTACATATTGTGTCCATTGCAGAAGATCGAGTGTTCGTAAACGGTGATCTAAGAGCACTGCTCGAAGCTGGAGCAGTAGGCGCCGGCAGTCGAGAGCAATCGTGCGCCGCTGATCACTTTAGAAATCGAGTCCTAAGCATCGGATAGTATCAGCTGCACACAATGGAGCAGCGCTGTTCGCAGGAAGCCATGCACCTATAGTCGTGCCACTAGATCTGTGGACGTTAAGCAGCTACCAGAAGCTTCGATAGTGACTCCCTGGCCTCATCACCGGTATGAAGAACGATGACGAGATCGTCTGCTGAAGCAGTGTAGCTGAAAACATGGCCACCGAGAGGAATCCCAGGCAGAAGTTGGAGCCCGCAGAGCAACGGTTACATATCGAAAGCATACAACAGTGAAGAGAACAGTCGGCCTCGACGCACAGATGGACGGATAGAAATGGTAGGAATGACACGGCCGTTGTAGAGTCACGGGACGTAGCTCCACAAAGGAGACGCATTACGACGTCGACGGTAGTCTCAGCGTATCCCGTATTGCGAAGCAACCCTTCCAGGTAGTCACGATCGAACCGATCGAACGCCTGGCTGAAGTCAAGAGCTGTCAAAAGTCCAGGCATACGACGAGTGTGAACTAAAGTGTTGATCTTCCGATAGTGACAGAAGGCAGTGCGGATGTTATTATGTTATTAGCGTCCCCAACGAAGTTTGTTCGGGAGAAATCACGTACTGGGCCGTCCGTTTAAGTTGTGCTGCCAACAGCCAAGTAAAGACTTTTGTGTCGCTTTTGAGCAACGTCAAGCAGAGGTATCTTAATATGAAACGTCCCCTTTGAACAATTATACAGGACTGTGCTTAGTCTGACACACAATATTTTTAGCGCAACGCAATCTGACTTTCAAAAAATTCCTACGAAAGAATGGCCCTGACTAACATTAACCTATGCATTTCACAAATCGCTTACCTCACAAAAATCTTGGTTACTCGAACTACTGCAATACAGCGAGCGCCACTACTGCCAGCTAAATAAAAGATTCAAACTATGGAAGGCACTAACTACTGATAGGGATAGTTAGCAAATGAAAGATTTTTAATAGGGAACAAACAATGTATTTACCTTAATAGTCATAATATATATAGCAGTTCATGACAAATTACAAAACTCCGCCATCTCTCTCCCCACATCCACCACTGCTGGCGGCTCACCTCCAACTGCGCAACGCTACGCGCTGTTAACATCCAGCTGCCGCTGCCCAACACTACAATGGCAGACAACAATGCAAACTAGCCACAGACTGCACACAGCACAGCCAGTGATTTTCATACAGAGGTGGCGTTACCAATAAAAAAAACCTAAACAGCCTACTTACAGTATCCATGGGGTACCCCCAGGCTTATGGATGAGAACGAGGAGACAGTCGAGGAAACTTTTGTATCCCGCCTGGAAGGCGGCGCGTGGGTTTCCTCCAGTAAACTAAAAGGTTGGCCGAATGAAGGAAGCGAGTAGGAGCAGATGAGGTAAAACACGTCGGTACTGTGTTTCAAGTTATAGAGGTTTACTATAGGCCAAGACAGTAAATGGGTACATAACTTTGCAACCAGGTACGAAGTGTCCCGGCCGTCTGCTCCTGATGAAATAGGCTGAATCTCGAGCGGAGCTCGCAGATCTGGACAGCGCCTTCTAGAGGGCGCTGTCGTCGGTGTCTCGTGGTAGTGCCAACTTAACTTACGCCGAGGCATCGTAGTTATCGATACCACAGAAACCACCTGGGAACTGCACGAGAGGTGACATAAGGTCCTGACACTGGCGCTAGTAGAGGACGAAATGTCCGATAAAACTCCAGTGGGTGGCCTTAAGAGCCAGATGACCTGTCTGGAGAACCCGCTTGGATAGCACCACGGACTTCGTATTCCTTGACATTAGCAAGTAGATTCGTCTCAGATCCCTAGGAACCGAGCCAAAGGAGACCGCTGTAATGTTGGCAGGGCGGTGACTTGTTCAGAGTACAGCATAACTCAGTGTCCCTCGAGAGCAGACCCTATACCACGTTGGGTATCTAAACGCCGCCCATCATCGGTCGTCAGAGCATTAATCAAAGTCCTCCGACGGTGGCGCCATTCCAGTATCACATCATACGTAGATGGACACTCCTGCACTAATCTGTCGTGTGTGCGCGGCCGGACCATAACTTCTTCGAGGTGATGGCGATAGAGGATGTGAGCTGTGCCTTGTCACGATTCACCTTCACCTCGCGCTCTGGCGAATTCGGAATTGTAGTATGTTCCCGGAGAACGGTAAAATAAAATTCGTGGGTTCGTCGCCTCCCTTCTGTAACCACTCAAGGCCTTGCGGAGGACAGGCTTTGTGCAGAGCACCCAACATGACAGGACAGACTCATATGCATCACGTCGTCGTCGACAAGCTGTCCACGTGGTCTCGATGAGCTGCCGGCAGTCGGGTGAAGTAAGAAGCGTTGTGTTCAGTTAGCATGGTGCACGGCCGTGCCACACCTTTTGGCGGCCTTGATTGAGGACACAGATAGATGCGTCACGGTCAGAGAACGTAACGGGCCAGACTTCAGTAGCCTGCAGCCAACTGAAAATATCGCGGGAGATGTAAATCGACTGAGGCAGCTGGAAGAATGGCTAGAGAAATGCGGAAACTCTGGACGATCACCATGAACGTGCTCCCAAAAATACGCAAGGCTGAGGTGCTGGAGAATTGCCGCTAGCGCTGCACATGGAGACTGACGTGGTAGCTGGTCTTTGGGTGCCTGGGTGCAGTTGAAATCGCCTCCCATGATCAATGCATCCTGCTGACCCAGGAAGAGACGTGTGATCGTCTCTGAGAAGAAGGTGGAACGTTCATGTCGGCGACCCGAACCAGTTGGCGCATGGACGTTGACGATCCTGATGCCCCTAAACTTGAGAGCCACAGCTCTGGCATTAGGGAGATAGGAAACTGTATCACCACTCCACTACCAGTAGGGTAAGCATGGGAGAGATGTGCTGTAAAACCATGGGGAACACAGAAAGTTGCAACGTGCACCTCCTGAAGGAGGACAACGCCAAAGTCCGCAGCGTACAACAAGTTGTGAAGTAAAGCCAATTTGTGGTGTACGCAAACAGTGTTGACATTCATCGTACCTACGTGATAAATCAGAAAAGCTGCAGTCACCAGGAGGACGGGCGATTTAAACATGGGGGAAGCACAGGGAGTTCCCTGTTAGGCTCTCACGGGAGGGCACATCACCGTGAAGGGGAGGGGCCGACCCCATCAAGCAGGGTCCATCGCTATGCACACCTCCAGAACGTCCATCCGCAGCATCGACGTCAGTTCAGTGGAACACTATCAGAGGTATGAAACTTCCTGGCAGATTAAAACTGTGTGCCCGACCGAGACTCGAACTCGGGACCTTTGCCTTTCGCGGGCAAGTGATCTACCATCTGAGCTACCGAAGCACGACTCACGCCCGTTACTCACAGCTTTACTTCTGCCAGTACCTCGTCTCCTACCTTCCAAACTTTACAGAAGCTCTCCTGCGAACCTTACAGAACTAGCACTCCTGAAAGAAAGGATATTGCGGAGACATGGCTTAGCCACAGCCTGGGGGTTGTTTCCAGAATTAGATTTTCACTCTGCAGCGGAAGGTAGGAGACGAGGTACTGGCAGAAGTAAAGCTGTGAGTAACGGGCGTGAGTCGTCCTTCGGTAGCTCAGATGGTAGAGCACTTGCCCGCCAAAGGCAAAGGTCCCGAGTTCGAGTCTCGGTCGGGCACACAGTTTTAATCTGCCAGGAAGTTTCATATCAGCGCACACTCCGCTGCAGAGTGAAAATCTCATTCTGGGCACTATCAGAGGTGCTGCCACACATAGCGTCAGACATAGAAAGGAGGCAACTTTATCAGACGCAGCCAGGGTGGGGACGCTGACTGGAGACGGAGGCGGGAAAGACGTCGCGTCGTCAGGCGCCAGCGCGTCAGAGGACAGCGTATCATCATCAACAGAGTCGTTGTCCTGAGCACACATCCGATGGAGGCAGTCATCAGAAGGGATACGGCGTGGTCTCCGTTTATTTTGCACAATTTGCTACTAGTTTCTGTCAAATGACCATTATCAAGGTAAATTGGCATAAAAGGCAGGAAAGTTATACTTTTCGTCAAACTATCTATAATTTTGGTTGAAATGGCTCTGAGCACTATGGGACTTAACTGCTGAGGTCATCAGTCCTCTAGAACTTAGAACTACTTAAAACCAACTAACCTAAGGACGTCACACACATCCATGTCCGAGGCAGGATTCGAACCTGCGACTGTAGCGGTCGCGCGGTTTCAGACTGTAGCGCCTAGAACCATTCGGCCACCCCGGCTGGCCGTATAATTTTACCTCCGTTTATGTCAGCTTAGCTTGAAAATGGTCATCTGACTGAAACTAGTAGCGAACTGTGCAGAATAAAGGAGACAGCTTAAGGTTCCCCACGAATGTCAACAATTATTTGGCGGCTGAATGTCCCCGCCTGCAGACATACATCAACTGTCTCTTCCATTTTCTCGACGACCGTTGCTTCCTAATATGTTGTTCCGTGTCGGATGGCGGGCGGCTATCTTGCGCCATGTGACCAGACGGTAGAAAAGCTGGGGTCGGTTGAGCTTCATGATCAACAGCGCCTTGCGGCAGCTGACGGCCATCGTCTGTTTGTGCTGCCTCCTGCGGCAGTACAGGAGAGACAGGCAAAACGTTCATCGCGTTGTCAAGAGGAGTCGACGCAGGTGCCAACTGATTCAGTGTTGGCGCAGAAGGCAGCCCTGGAAGCATAAGACAGAGGTAACACAGAGGGCGTCGCAGGGGGGGAGCGACATCTGCAATAGGCGTCTGAACCAGTCTACGTTGAAGACCACTGAACAGGGCAATAGAATAACAACTAAACGGGACAGTGATTACTCTGTTAGATATGCACGGAAGCGGACGCTTGTTTCTTAGTGGTTGCACCTGAACTACGCCCACCTTCTTGACATTCTGAAGAGGGCATTGGCGTTTATGTCGTCCCCGAATTGCAGATACTGGCTACCTCTCTGATAACGGAGGCAGGTTCTGATTTACTCTCTGGGGGCCATAAGTACTTTCCTTGACATCTCCGTGACACTTCGATGACTTATTACAAAGAGTCAGGGGTCGAATACCGATTATTGAAGTTCTTAAAAAACAACTTTTGGTATTCTTGTCTGACATGGTAGTAAATGCCACAAAAGGCAGATTGTCCGGATGATGACTACTGTTTATAGTCAAAACTGACGGGACGAGGAAATAGCATCCTTCGTATTTCCTGCAGGTGAAAGTGGTTTCCGTTCAGAGGTTTCTTCTACAGTTGCAGCCGGCCGGTGAGGCCGAGCGGTTCTAGGCCCTTCAGTCTGGAACCGCGCGACCGCTAAGGTCGCAGGATCGAATCCTATCTTGGGCATTGATGTGTGTCATGTCCTTAGGTTAGTTAGGTTTAGGTAGTTCTAAGTTATAGGGGACTGATGACCTCAGATGTTAGGTCCCACAGTGCTCAGAGCCATTTTAACCCTTTTTCTACAGTTGCCCGAAGTAAATAATCTTCAAATCAAA
Source organism: Schistocerca nitens (assembly GCF_023898315.1). Taxonomy (NCBI): domain Eukaryota; kingdom Metazoa; phylum Arthropoda; class Insecta; order Orthoptera; family Acrididae; genus Schistocerca; species Schistocerca nitens. Next base: position 542,340,360 of record NC_064619.1, on the reverse strand, counting down.
TGCAGAAGCACTTGACAAGTCCACTACAAACGCTCTTTATCGACTGAGCGATTCAGTCAAGAGTCACAACTGTCGTCACAGCTTCAGTTTTGCCAGTACTTCCTATTATTCAAACTCCACAAAAGCTCTACAGCACATCTTATGGGACTAACACTCCTGTAAGAAAGACTACTGCAGTGGAATGGCTTGGCCACTGTTTGCTGGATTGTTTCCAGTATGGATCTTTACTCTGTACGCTGTTTCGAAACTTCCTGGCAGATTAAAACTGTGTGCCGGACCCTGGACTCGGACTCGAATCCGGAACCTTGTCTTGCTCTTACGGACTTAACTATCGAGTCGCTGCTCTCTCTCCGTCCTCATACCGTTAATGAAGTACTTATCCAGTATTCTTAAAGAACTAAGCGCCATTTATACCCGCCTCTGCTTCAACCTGTATTTCAGCTTCACTTCCATTGATCGCACATAACAAAAAGCATTATTCTTTTGGCCGTGATACCAGCAGCACCTCCAGCGAAACACTTATATTTCATTAACTTAAATATAGAAAGCTTCTGAAAACAGCCCGGCAGAGCTTTGTAACGCTGTAGATGGTGCATAACTTCTATCACGGTCTTCCTATCTGAACAGCATCCACATTCATTTAGACTCACCTCTATTCTACTCCTACAACCATATGTACCTTCACCACCTACACCGTACCACAACCTGTTCCTTCAAACTTTCCCCTCTTATCTTTCCGCTATGATACCTCTCCAATCTTTATTCCACCTTAAAGAGATGCACCACAACATCCGCAACCACCAGATTCCTCTACCTTTGCACTGGAGCTGCCATATCAGCAACACAGGCCATCGCCACGACCGATACCAACAGCATTAACTGCTTTAAATACTTCACTAGTCTCTATGGAACGGTGCAGATACCACGTGCTCATGTTGAAAGGTGTGGGTGCATGCATCAAAAAGCATAGACTTTAATGACAGGTAGTGACAGATAAATGAATAAATAAATGTCGTGTGACCAGGGCCCCCCCGTCGGGTAAACTGTTCGCCGGGTGCAAGTCTTTCGATTTGGCGCCACTGCGGCGAATTACTCGTCGATGGGGATGAAATGACGATGATTAAGAAAACACAACACCCAGTCCCTGAGCGGAGAAAATCTCCGTCCCAGCCGGGGATAGAACCCGTGCCCTCAGGATTAACAGTCTGTCGTGCTGACCACTCAGCTCCTGATACTTTGAAGATAAGCAAAATGTCTATCTATCTATCTATATCCGAATCCCGCTCCAGCTACTGCCGGGTCTGGGTGCTGACGAGTCCTCTCCATTTGTCTCGGTCCTCCCACCACTTTTCTTCCTCCACTTGCTGCCAGGTCACACGTCTCCTTTCTACAGATATTCTCACTCCCACTTTCCACCGTGTTCTTGGACGCCCTGTAGGTCTTTTCCCATCCATCTTTAGTTCTTCCATAATTTTGGGGAGTGTCTGCCCATGCATCCTCTTAACATGCCCATACCATCTTAATCTCCTCTTATCAATTTCTTCTCTTACTTTCTTGTTCAAGGTCCTTTCTAATCTCTACATTCCTTACTTGTCCATTTTTTGTTTTTCCCTTAACTGCTCCGAGAAATTTCATTTCCCCTGCTTGCAGTCTGCTCCAGTCCCTTTCTGTCATTGTCCATGTTTCTCCACCATGGGTGACAATAGGGAAGTAATAATTCTTATATATAAGGAGTTTTGCTTTTTCTGAAATTTCCTTATTCCAAACCAGGTGTTTTACTGTTTGATAGAAATTGCCTCCCTTCTAACCTCCTATTAACTTCGTTAGCTATTCTTCCATCCCTAGATATTTCACTCCCTAAATGAGTGAAACTTTCTACCAGTTTGAGGAGTTCTCCATTCAAGGTAATATTTCCATTGATCCCTTTCTCTCTTCCAAATACCATTACTTTACTCTTATCTTTATTTATTTTTACTCCATACCTTTTCATTATTTCCTTCCACGCATCAAGCTGTAACTGCACATCTACCTCTTTATCACACCATATTACCATATCAACTGCAAAAATCATCTTTTTGTCTTTTTCTTTTACTATGTCTTTAACTGCCCTATTCATTCCCTGCTTCACAACATTAAAAAGTGCAGGAGATAGAATACTCCTTGCTTAAGTCCTTGTCTTATTTCGAAGTATTCAGAGTTCCCCAATGGTGTTCTAATTCTACAATTGTGTCCTCTGTACATTGTCTTTATTACGTTAATGTATCCAGCTTCTATATCTATCTTCTTTATTTCTTCCCAGAGTCTTTCCCTGTTAACTGAGTCATATGCCTTTTCTATGTCTATAAAAACCATTATCACCCTTTTGTTATACTCCCAACTTTTTTCCATCATTTGACGGATAGAACATATCAGGTCGATCGTGCTTCTTCCTTTCCTAAACCCAAGCTGTTCTTCACTCAGCTCCTTTTCTATCTTTTATTTCTAAATCCCAAGAGGACGCAATTAGCGATGTAATAGGCCTCGAAAATAGGTAGCGCATGACTAATATGTGTAATTAGCATATAAATGAACAGGTTTATGAATGTAATAGAGTACTTTGATCATGCACCGTGTTAGGGATACAAGTGTAGATATTTGTACTGGTGACTGAGGGACAGCGTACTGAACAACATGACATCAGTATTTACTTCCACTGCAGACTAATAATTATAGCTACCAGGAGTAATATGTTTTTAGTTAGATTAGCACCTCCAGGTTCATGTGGCATGACCGAGCTATTAATGCTTCTTTTCTCTGGGGAATGGTTGAGGTGTTATGTGAACACGTGGACACAAAACGGTTGGTCTATACTGATAGGCATAGATCACATATTGGTGCAATTATGGCTGTACGGAGAACATCAGGTAGTAAATTATGTCACACGCATGTCGCAGTACTATTAGAAGCAGAGAAAAAAGAACAACTAACAGTGAAGTGGGCATATATTCAGGTACCAATGTTCACAATATCTGCACTTTTAAACAAACATCCTGTATGTTAATTTTTCGCTTGCTGAGTCCAGTTGTGCACTGGGTCTGTCTCCCTATTTGTGGGCAAGTAAATTCAGAATGCAGCAAATATTTAGTTGAGAGCGCAAAATATATTTAGTTGTCAGAGGAATCAATTGCAATCCTAACACGCTTCGTACGTAAAATTATATTAGATACGTTAGGCGACACAGAAGGACGTTAATAGCAACAGCAGTCAGCAGCGCAGCATTGGATGAGGTACCTTCTATCAGCACCTGAAACCTAATTAGTGTGTAGAGGGATTCTGCTTATTATTATTTATAATTGCCTATTCCAGTTATGCAATTGAGAGGTGATTCCTCAGACTGTGACTCACGTAGTTAACTTTCGTAAACAAGAAGTTGGGAGGCCGCTAAACATAGATGGAACAAGATGGCTTTAAGCACTATGGGACTTAACATCTGAGGTCATCAGTCCCCTAGACTTAGAAATACTTAAACCTAGCTAACCTAAAGACATCACACACATCCACGCCCGAGGCAGGATTCGAACTGCCACCGTAGCAGCAGCGCGGATCAAGACTGAAGGGCCTAGAACCACTCGGTCACAGCGGCCGGCCCCTAAAAATATGTCAAGTACAAAGAACGATATGGTTCTGGCAAATTAGTTTATAAGAAGTTTATGTAACAAGCATATTATTGAAATTAAAGACGGGAGTAAAACTTTTGCGGCCCCATAGGGATATTCCAAACTACGATTACAAGATTCAGCTCAACGAACCAATGCAGCATTGCCTGAAATATGTGATTCTGACCCCTTTAAATGTTAAACTTACACTTCAGGTTAAGTTCAAATGGCTCTAAACACTATGGGACTTAATATCTGAGGTCATCAGTCCCCTAGACTTAGAACTACTTAAACCTAACTAACCTAAGGACATCACACACATCCATGCCCGAGGCAGGATTCGAACCTGCGACCGTAGCAGCAGCGCGGTTCCGGACTGAAGCGCCTATAACTGCTCGGCCACAGTGGCCGGTTCAGGTAAAGTTAACATCCTTAAATTTGTAATAGCACGGAACTACACAAAGAAGTCATTGATGCAATTACCTTCTTCCAAGCAGTTTGTGATAAGTAACCTTTGAGCACCTATTATACTGTGCAGAAACATGTGAACTGGTAAATACACTACTGGCCATTAAAATTGCTACACCACGAAGATGACGTGCTACAGGAAGAAGATGCTGTGATATGCAAATGATTAGCTTTTCAGAGCATTCACACAAGGTTGGCGCCGGTGGCGACACCTACAACGTGCTGACATGAGGAAAGTTTCCAATAGATTTCTCATACACAAACAGCAGTTGACCAGCGTTGCCTGGTGAAACGTTGTTGTGATGCCTCGTGTAAGGAGGAGAAATGCGTACCATCATGTTTCCGACTTTGATAAAGGTCGGATTGTAGCCTATCGTGATTGCGGTTTATCGTATCGCGACATTGCTGCTCGCGTCGGTCGAGATCCAATGACTGTTAGCAGAATATGGAATCGGTGGGTTCAGGAGGGTAATACGGAACGCCGTGTTGGATGCCAAAGATCTCGTATCACTTGCAGTCGAGATGACAGGCATCTTATCTGCATGGCTGTAACGGATCGTGCAGCCACGTCTCGATCCCTGAGTCAACACCTGGGGACGTATACAAGACAACAACCATCTGCACGAACAGTTCGACGATGTTTGCAGCAGTATGGACTATCAGCACGGAGACTATGGCTGCGGTTACCCTTGACGCTGCATCACAGACAGGAGCGCCTGCGATGGTGTACTCAACGACGAACCTGGGTGCCCGAATGGCAAAACGTCAATTTTTCGGATGAATCCGGGTTCGGTTTACAGCATCATGATGGTCGCATCCGTGTTTGTCGAAATCGCGGTGAACGCACATTGGAAGCGTGTATTCGTCATCGCCATACTGGCGTATCACCCGGCGTGATGGTATGGGGTGCCATTGGCTACACGTCTCGGTCAGCCCTTGTTCGCATTGACCGCACTTTGAACAGTGGGCGTTACATTTCAGATGTGTTACGACCCGTGGCTCTACCCTTCATTCGATCCGTGCGAAACCCTACATTTCAGCAGGATAATGCACGACCGCATGTTGCGGGTCCTGTACGGGCCTTTCTAGATACAGAAAATGTTCGACTGCTGCCCTGGCTAGCACATTCTCCAGATCTCTCACCAACTGAAAACGTCTGGTCAATGGCGGCCGAGTAACTGGCTCGTCACAATACGCCAGTCACTACTTTTGATGAACTGTGGTATCGTGTTGAAGCTGCATGGGCAGCTGTACCTGTACAAGCCATCCAAGCTCTGTTTGATTCAATGCCCAGGCGTATCAAGACCGTTGTTACGGCCAGAGGTGGTTGTTCTGGGTAATGATTTCTCAGGATCTATGCACCCAAATTGCGTGAAAATGTAATCACATGTCAGTTCTAGTATAATATAGCTGTCCAATGAATACCCGTTTATCATCTGCATTTCTTCTTGCCGTAGCAATTTTAATGGGCAGTAGTGTATGTGCAGAGTGACACAAGCAAACATTCCCAACTAATTTCACCACATAAAACTACCTGTTATCACAGTTAAGTTTGTCACACTGTTCAAGCAAAGAAGTTGCTTAAGTGCTTGCATCGAGATATATAAACTAGTTAGAGCAAGATACCATAGATTATTGAAAATATAAGCATTGCGACACACAAACAGGCAAAAAACACTGTGTGGAAACGAAAGTGTTAACTGGCAGGCACCTTTCATTGTCCCTATTCACCAGTCATGTAATTTGTGATGTTACCAAGTCGTAACAACGCTCTAGTCCAAATCCAAAACAAGGTCGTCAATGAGTTGCAGGACTTATCACTGACAGCATGTTTATTACGGACACAAATGCACAGAGCAGAGCTCACCTCCTGGATGGAGACTGCAGTTATTTATACAAACATCGAATATTTCAGAATTCTGGTCTTTTCACATACACCATGTGATCAAAAGTTTCCGGACAACCCCTAAAACACACGTTTTTCATATTAAGTGCATTGTGCTGCCACCTACTGCCAGGTACTCCATATCAGCGACTTTAGTAGTCACTAGATATCGTGAGAAAGCAGAATGGGGTGCTCCGAGGAACTCACGGACTTTGAACGTGGTCACGTGATTGGGTGTCACTTGTGTCATACGTCTGTAAGCGAAATTTCCACACTTCTAAACATCCCTAGGTCCACTGTTTCCTAAGTGATAGTGAAGTGGAAACGTGAAGGCACACTACAGCACAAAAGCGTACAGGCCGACGTCGTCTCCTGACCGACAGGGACCGCCGACAGTTGAAGAGGATCGTAATGTGTAAGAGGCAGACATCTATGCAGACCATCACACAGGAATTGCAAACTGCGTCAGGATCCACTACAAGTACTATGACTGTTAGGCGGGAGGTGAGAAAACTTGGATTTCATGGTCGAGCAGCTGCTAAGAAGCCACACATCACGCCGGTAAATGCCAAACGACGCCTTGCTTGGTGTAAGCGGCGTAAACATTGGATGGTTGAACAGTGTGTGTGGAGTGACGAATCACGGTACATAATGTGGCGATACGATGGCAGGGTGTGGGTATGGCGAATTCCCGGTGAACGTCATCTGCCAGTGCATGTTGTGCCAACATGATAGGCCAACACCATATTGAATTCCAGCATTACCGATGGAGGGCGCCAGGAACTTGTAAGTCATTTTCAGCCAAGTATCCAGATACTTTCGATCACATAGTGTACAGCGAATATGCCAGAATATAGAAACATTACAAACATAAAATATTTCAAGAACCTTCCACTAATGATAAATACTAAATTATAGATAATTTCTGTATGCCGTGTTTGAACTAGCGACGCATATTACTCCAACCAGCAACGCTAACAACCTACCCTCACTACATGTACTGCAACTCGTCGCAATATAATACGACTCAGCTTGCCACCTTTTTCATAAATTCGACATCGACTGCGACCAATCGATCTATTCCAAAACAATTGCTTCAGGTGAAAACGGCCTTATTAGTAATAACGTAAACAAAAGGTTACTGCCACCGTAGCAGCAGCGCGGATCCGGACTGAAGGGCCTAGAACCACATACACTTAATGTATTCCTGAGTTATGTTGCTATGTTACCCCCTTTGCACCCATAACTTCACCAATATGCGAGGTAAGTGGTTCTTACTTCCTCAGAAACCTTCGCTGCAGTGCGGACAACGACTCATGAATTTTCATCGCAATCGGGTGAATGGTACAGAAATATATAAAAGTAGAGTAGCTGAGAAATCAGGCGTTATTTATTTGTTCCATTGCTTAGGAGGTCCATCATTTGCTCCGTCCTGTCCAGCTCCTCCTCCCTCCACCCCTCCTCGTCTCTATCCATCTCCTTCCCCCCCCTCCCCCCCTACCATCTCTCTCTGTGCATCTTCCACTCCCACTCTGCCCATCTCCTCCTCAAACCCCCCCTCTATTCACCTCCTCATGGCCCCCCTCCCTGTCCACATCCCCTTCCCTCCCTTCTTTGACCGTTACCGCGTTATCATCACTACCCAAATGCGAGGTTGGTGGTTTTTACCCTTTCCAGACGTGAGTAGAGAGTTTGGTTGAAAAAGATCTAGGGACTTAGTAGGAGATGAGCAACATATGCTTATGTGACATATGGTGCACACAAGTACTTCTCATTCTTTACTATTTCCCACCCTAGGAGTCCAGAAGGGAAGTTAAATTTGTCTGTGGTATTCAGTCTTGTGGCTTGATCTTAGGTCCCGAAATACGTTGGCAGAATTATTCTCTCTCTGCAGAGCTCATTGTCGCAAATTCGATAATACACTGGACAGTACAATTAAAAGACAAATCGCACTTCATACTATTAAAAGTATTCCAAGCCTACTAAATACGGGAAATAAATACCAACAGGTCGTTTTCGAGCAACTTCTCACCCATACCTTTACCCCTAATGGCAGTAGGGAATCTTAATCCCACAGAATTTTTATACAAATAATAAGTCACTTGCCTAACAAATTGCTTGAAATTGTTCCATTGCTCCCGAGTTCTGATTCAATGCCACTCCCTTTTCATTCCCGCGCAGGTACTTCTTAATTCCACAGTCCTATCCAGAAGTTAAGTAACCAGTGTAACCTTATCCTTTCCAGAAACGAGCACATTTGTATAAAACAGCTTCAAACTTCTCAATGCTTTACAGACGAGTCGATGTATCAAATATCTGACCGTAAGCATGTAAGCGAGAAAAAGTTTAGAAAAGATCTGGATGTAGCTAACTTATTATTAAACCGTGGATGTCAAAAGTTTGGGTAATGTGCTAATATAATACGAGGGTAGTTTCAAAAATCTTGCACACCGCGCATGTGCAACCGTTACGGTGACGTGATTAAATTGAAATTCATATCAGTTGTGAGCGGTCTTATTCGTATTTGCTGGTTCGTGTAGCTGTACCGCGAGTAATTCAGTTCTAAGATGGAATCCAAAACTGAGTGAAGTCGGATTACACGTAGTGACCAGAGTTCTTACATGGAAATAGAATCCGTAAGTGGAAAGAAACCAGTCGAAATTTACAACGCTTTGAGAGAGGTTTGTGCGAATAGTGTAGTGGATCGTAGCACAGTATCACGGTGGTCTGCTCGTTTCCGTGAAGGTCGGGTAAGCACTGAGGACAACCCAAAAAGTGGAAGGCCATCAACTACAATAGACTACACGTACAAGTTGTTGACATTTTGAGAGAAGATCAACGAAAAACATGTAAGGAAATTGTATATGAGGCCAAAATGTCTGACGCTTCCGTTTACAGAATCATAAATGAAAAATTAAAGAGGAGCAATGTTGCTGCCAGAGGGGTTCATCATGATCTGAGTGATGAGCAGAAAGCAGGTCGCAAAAGAATCGCGGAAGAATTACTTCAACGTTATCGAACAGAAGGAGAACAGTTTCTCAAAAGAACTGTTGCACATGATGAAACCTGGCTACCAGATGTTGAGCCAGAACTGAACTCTCTGCGTCACAATGGAAAAGTTCAGACTTTCCACACCCGAAAAAATTCCGCCGCCAAACTGATGAAGATCTTTGCATATGACGTGAAAGGAATCAAAACTACAAACAGTGTCCCAGGGGCGTCTGCAACTGGCGCGTACTGCAAGCTGTTTCTGCAAAATGTTTTGTGCCTGAAAATTCGTCACAGAAGGCCTGAGATGCTTGCAACTGGTGTCCTCATTTTGCACGATAGTGCAAGACTACGCTTTGCCCTATCAGTGAGAGAATCTCTCGACAATATGGATGAGAAATACTATCCCCCACTCACCATACAGTCTTGGTACGAGCCCCCACCACACGTTGATTTCTTTCACAAATTGAAGGAACAACTCCGTGGAAAACGTTTTGATACAAATGATGAAACTTCCAGCGTCGTGACCAGAGTAATCAGACAGCTCTACAATGAAATTGCCCTATTCAGAATACAGAAGTTACTAAAACGTTGGCACTTTTATAAGCAACAATGGAGATTAGACAAAGGTATTTTGTAAAATAAATTATTTTCTTCAGTTCTGTTTTACACTGTACAGAACTTACGAAATTACCCTCGTGTAATATAATGTGTACCTCGTGTAATGTAATATAATAGTATAATATAAGTCTACATTTACATCTACATGCATACTCCGCAAGCCACTTAACCTTTACTGGTCATTTCCTTTCCTGTTCCACTCGCAAAGAAAGCGAGGGAAAAGCTACCTGTCTGAAAGCCTACAAATTAGCCCAAATTTCCCTTATCTTGTCTTCGTGGTCCTTAGGCGAAATGTATGTTAGCGGCAGTAGAATCGTTCTGCAGTCGGCCTCAAATGCCCGTTCTCTAAATTTGCTCAATAGTACCTCGCGAAAAGAACATCGTTTTCCTTCCAGAGCTTCACATTTAGGTTCACGAAGCACCTTCGTATTACTTGAGCGCTGATCGAACATACTGGAAACAAATCTTGCAGCACGCCTCTGAATTGCTTCGATGTCTTCCTTTAATCCGACAGTACCCAAGAATGGTTTGCACTAGAGTTCTGCACGTCGTCTCCAGAGATGAGCTGCACTTCCCCAAAATTCTCCCAATAAAATGAAGTCAGGGATTCGCCTTCCATAGGAACAACCTGACATGTTCGTTCTGTTTCAAATCGCTTTATATACTTCTAGATATTTAATCTATGTGACTGTACCAAGCAGCACACTACTAACGCTGTATTCGGACGTTTTATGATTGTTTTTCTTATTAATGCTCATCAACTTACATTTTTCTATATTTAGAGGAAGTTGCGATTCGTCACACTAACCAGAAATTTTGTCGACGTCACCCTGGATCCTTCTAAAGTCACTCAGCGACGACACCTTCCCGTTCGTGTCGTCAGCAAACAGCCATAAATTGCTGTTCACTCTCTTCGTCAGTTCATGTAGACAAACTGGGCAGTCCGCGTTGATACACCAACAAATCAACCAATTTCATTAATAGAACAGTCATGGGCATGTTCAAATACAATAGCTCCTTTCTCTCATTCTGTCATATCGATTCATCTTACTGCGATGATTCCATTCAAACGATTGGGATGTATACATCACACAACGCCATGACTTTAAGACCTACTTATTGTTTATTTTAATGGTAATTTCTTCGAAACCCCATAGCGACAGACAAACCCCTACGTCAGAAGTACCATTTTTCTTATGACTCAGATAGTTCAGTGCATCAAAATGACACTGGCAGTCACTCACAAACTGCTGGTTCTGGTTGCGTACAAATCGTGTTTACAATATTTTGATTGAAGCGCGTAGAAGTGGGAGAAAAGTGTTAAAACTGTACACAAACATATCGCTAGAAAAATTAGAAAATGAAACTCTAACACGGTGATGTATATCAAGCGATTCTGTTTGATCAGACGCTTACAAAACTTAAGTTGGATTTCATCTAGGCTAAGTATTATGAAAGTTAGTGATGTAACTTTTTCGATGTTTTAATTAATAAATACTAATTACAACACCGTCTTCTAAGGGAAGACAGAAGCGAAGTATTTTGACCCCACTGCTTCGAATGAAATACGTCAGTTGCTTAAAAATTAAGAAGAGCAGTGTTCTCAATTATGGCTTTGCAACCTACAAAACCTGTTTTGTCACTGAGAATAAGACGTGGTTCTGACCTCTAATGCATGTTAGTAAAGCTTTTAATAATTTTTGTAAGAGAAACCAAATATGAAAAGTTTAACTCCACGAAGAAAGCTGATAAATGGTCATTATCTGTATACACTATCGGGGGAGTAGTATACCCCTAACACCCGTAGTTGTGGAACTGGGGATGAGAAGCCGTGACATGTAAAAAAAATTGATAATCCCCTATGTTAGTATCTAATCCATATTTTTCAGGGTCTCTACGCTGACTGGTGACAGTTCCGATAAATTTTCACCCCTAGGAATAATGGTATGGTGAGCACTAAGACAGTCATATATCAGCATAGTTCTGTAAGAACTGAAGCAATTTCTCCCAAATTTGGCACACGTATCATTGGAAAAAAATAATGTGACAGTAAGACTCGCCTGCCATGCCTATGACTGTGGCGTGGATATGAAAAGGAATGACATAAAACATAACGCAGGAAAGCCTGGAGACATTCCAACCAAATTTGGTGTATACATGATTCATTCCTTGTATAAAAATATTGTGAGAATAAGATACCCTTGCTATTCCTAGGGGTGGGGTCGACATACAAAAAACATAAAAAGTTTTGTAAACGATATATTGGTTTCTATTTCTTGTGTTTAGTTGATGTGGAACACTTGAAAGACATGAATTGCAGTCTATCTCCTATTTGTGTTGCGCAGTACATCAACCAGGTCGCGAGAATGCACACTTCAACGCACCAATTATTCTTTCTGCGTATTCAATCGTTCAAGCGTGAATTAAATTTGGTAAATGTGACTCCTTTCTATAGGTGTATCTACTTACGAAGACACAGAGGCATTGCAACGCATGCCTGGCACACTGTGTATCGTAATAAAATGTGCTTAATTGTTAGGTAGCTTTTAATGAAAAACTGGCAGCTGTTTCTTGACATAAATAAACAAATTGTATCCCATGTAAATAGAAAAAAAGGACCTATATCGTGTAAGTATAAGAACTGTGACAAGTCACGGCAATCAGTTACAACCGTCGAATACTTAGAAACATTTTACCGGAGAGATTTAAAGTGTAGCGACCTAGCGAAAGTAGATGTTTATATGAACATCCATACACCTCTTTTCAGTTATATCGATAATGGTAATGAAGTCGGTCATATGGAAACACAGAGATCATTATTTCTGTAATCTACGTTCGAGAAAACTCATATGTTTCAGTTAATAGTTCTGCTCTTAATACTGATTTCACCCTTCATTACACATTTAACTAACTCAGGCTAATGTACAATTACAAATTCAATGAGACTGTGCTCAATTCATTTCCCCCGTAATTACAGTTCATTCTGTGTAAGTGAATAAACATAAAGCTTTAAATAATAACAAACAGAACAATGTGTGAGGATCAATTGTCCAGCACAGTACTGAAAATAATAAAACTTCTACCACCGAAAGCCGTGCGGAAGTTTTTCAATGTACATTTGAAAAATAATAAAGTTACCTCAGTGTTATATACCGTGCATTTATGTAGTAACTAGAAATACGTCATAACTTCCGAACAAACCAGTAATTTTATTTTCTTCCAATATCCGACACAGCTGCGATAATAGCCATTTCTTTGTGGTGACTGGTTTCGGACCATCACGTCCATTTTAAGACCGTAGCCTTATACGTAGGAGTAATCATACAGTCCACCAGCGTACAAGTGAGTAACCAAACGTTCATTATTCCTCACTAGAAATCATTTCGTGAATACAAAATTTTAAACTTCACATCATTTTGTATTCACTTAATGATTTCTAACGACGAATACTGAACATTTGGTTGCTCACGTGGACTTTGGTTGACTGTACTATTACACTTATGTATAAGGATACGGCTGAAAAAGAACGTGGTGGTCCGAAATTAGTCACCACAAAGAAATGACTATTATCGCAACTGTGACGGACGTTGGAAGAAAATAATAATGTTTAATAGCCAAGCTGATAGTCCTATCCTCCTCCAGTACGTTGGAACCTCATTTGTTATTATCACCCAGTACCACTGATCCATTTAACAGTTACGAAACATATGGTTAGCCTTTTTACGGAGTTGAAATCATCAAACGGCTATAACGCAGTGGTTCTGTTCGATGTCATACGTTTCGAATCCTGCTCATGTGGAGAATTTCTATGATATGTATTTGAGTTACAGATGTCAACGATTGATTTGTAATCAGAAAGTTCAGCATTTATCTCATGAATAAAGTAACAGATACCACTGCGTACATTTACGAATGATGGTCGTAGGAGAGCGTTATTTACGGTCCGACGGTATTCAGGTACAGCAACATTCAGCTCAGTGACCCATTTACTGATTTTCAACCAGCGCTTTCTCACTTTATTTCAAACACACAGATGTTACGCTTCGCTCTACAAGCACTTATGCATATTTTCTACAAACTATTGTTGAATTTCACATTCGACATAAGAGAAAATTATTCACAGTGAGATGTATCACAGGCCGCCTTAGGATATTATGTACTTTTCCAGCACACACTGATTAGTGGAGGAATATTTTTTCCATTTAAATGCACCAGAGGTTAGTTCCGTGTCTCTCATGTCCAAGACAAACAGTTCTTAACGATAATAACGGAGGTAAATACCAATGATACTGTTTCTGAACATTCTTCAGTCGCTACTCCGGATCTGTCTTGCTTATTAACAACAGCTAAATTCTGTTGTCAACTGAAGCTATTTTACTCTCTGTAGCTGTTCGATGCGCAAAAAATTAAATATTCCACAACTGATGAAGATGTTTCAGAGCAATCATTTTATGTTTAATTTTCATCGCTACGAACAGAGTTTACAATTGGAATGATGTTGATCCCATAGGAAGGAAACGAGTGGTCAACACTAATCTGAATTATAACTGACAAGAGAACATTCCCAAATGTCAATAAACGATCTTGATGAAACTTGGCGGGTGTGTATACGGAGCAAAATAGTGCAATACGTATTTTTTGTTTATGTCTAATTTCACTTTTAAGGGGTAAAACATGATCAGGAAGGTAATTTGACAGTTTAGGTTTTGAGGGAATACCTTCGAAACGATGATATATAGTTTTTCATATAGAAGTTGATATGTAATTAATGATCTTGAAAACCATATAATCAACTTTTGAAATTATTTTAATTTCTGCAAAATACCCCACCACAATTAATTAATTTTGAAAAATGAAAACTTTTGTTAAAACATACACTAGAAATCTTCCAAGCCACAAAGTTTCTTGTGTAACAAAACTTGTTTCTAATGCATCATTTTTGGAAAATAAGCTGTGCACAATGTGCTGTCGGAGCAGTTTCAACATACTCCATTAAAATACCTAAACATTCATTATTATTCTAATTATTAATTTTTCTTGTATATGTTTCATGTTTTTGTAACGTTCTTTCAATAGGAAATCTTTACGATTACGTTGAATGAGTGTCTGAACTGTTGAATGGATACTAAACTCGAATTATCGTGTAGCATGTTGTAACTGCAAGTTGTTTGCTTACTATGTGTTATTGTTAGCAAAAACTCCATACACATTGACTGGCCAATGCAACTCCCAGTACCAATAAAAAAATACAGTCACTGCAAAATACATTCAGCCCCTTAGGCACTGAATCCTCTGGCCCTGTTCAAAACTGATAACTTTGGTCTCTGTGCACATAACAAATTAAATTGTCTTGCGTCTAAAGCAGCAACGGTGGAACGCGATATATTCTGGTCTCTCATGAAAAAATATACTAGCTACAGGCTCATCAGTGTGCAACGCTGGCCACAATACTTGAAATGCGCATTAAATTCTTCTGCTGTTAAACGAGTACACTTAAGAAAATTCAGCTTCTTTGAAAATATATGACCTGGACAAGGAGGCAGTACTGATTGTCGAGAATCACTAACACTGATTTTTTTAGCAAAATTATTTTGTATGTTAAGTTTCTCTTTAAAAAAAAACTGGCAATTGAAGTTATATTACTCACAACTGATTCACAAACAATGAGATTTAAACAGCAAGTATTAGCTAACCTCACTAATCTAACATAAATGCAAATCATCAAATTACATATGGCTCTGTTAAGAAATCCTATAAGTATTAAAAAAGTGAAATATCTAACTAGCCTTTTTATTAAGTCAGTTTACGTACATTCTGGGGTTACTCAACAATTACAAATTAGAATCCAACTCATCTACACTAACGCGCTGGCAAAACAAATATCATATTTATTTAATATCTTTACCTTGCTTGCATGAAGACTTCTGCTTCCATGTTCAACAATATTGACGTACCTACATTAATCTAGCAATTGGTGGCTTCACAGAGCATAGCACAAAAACTGCCTACTTCATCCTCTTTCACTCACAGACAGCTACCTACGTAGGTTGGAAGTTAAATAGTGGCAACACTGCTGTGGAGACACTATGCAATGGAATCTACTATCATCGCTGATAGCACACGATAGGTATGTCAATACCTACCTTACCTCCGAGCAAATGGACTCGCTCGTCCCACGTCACCGGCGTGCGCACAATCGAGGGAACAGCCATTCGTGAGTGAGCGGTCTAACGTAACGGTGTCACTATGTTTTCGAAACAGGAACAACGGAGTTGGATCAAGATTGAATATGCCAGAGGTCGTACAGCACGACAGTGTCATCAAGGTCTTCAAGAGGCGTGCGGCGAATCGGCATTGCCGTACAGAACAGCGGCACGGTGGGTAAAAGCCGTTGACGAAGGTCGGCAAACTGTGGCATGCTGTTGCCGCGTTAGTGGACAGTGGTCTTCGCCATACGATTCGTGAGCTCGCCCACGAAACTAGATTAGCGCATACGACTGTGCTTCGCATCCTGAAGGAACGCCTCGGCATGCGAAAAATTGCATCACGATGGATTCCGCATGACGTGACGGAAATGCAGAAATGGATGCGTCACGACGCTTCTCAGACGCACTTGGAGCGCTATAAGCGCGTAGGAGAGGCTTTCTTACGCCGTATCGTAACGCTGGATGAGACATGGGCCACATCGTACGACCCTAAACTGAAACGCCTATCCAACTAATGGCGTCATTATGGGTCGCCGCGAAAGTCAAAAGTGCGTCAGAGCCCCAGTATGGTGAAAGTTATGGCGATTCTCGTGTACCACTGTGATGGTGTCATCCTAACGCATTACGTTCCTCCACGGCAGACAGTTAATGCACAGTATTACTGTTCGTTTTTGCAGCATCACCTGCGACCAGCTTTGCGAAACAAGCGGCAACACTTTCCGCGCAACCCACCCAACATTTTGCACGACACTGCGCGGGCGCATACAGCGAAAGCTGTGGCTGCTCTGTTCGGTCGATGGGACTGGGAAGTACTGTACCATCCACCATACTCCCCGGACTTAAGTCCTTGTGACTTTGATTTGATTTCGAAGATGAAGGAACCATTTCGTGGCATTCGCTTCAGAACTGTTCCAGAGATTTTACATGCAATAGACCGCTCGATTCGCACCATCAACAGAACAGACTCTGCTAACGGTATACTACGCCTTCCACATCGCTGGCAACGGGTTCTACACAACGCTGGTGACTTCTTTGAAAGACAGTAACGGATGCAAACATGTAACTCTTTTGTATCGGTTGTGAATACTCAGTTGCCACTATTTAAGTTCCAACCCTCGTAAAACTCTGCACCAAGTGCTCTCTTACTCCAAGACTACTATCTCAGACTAGAAGCTGTATTTTTGGCACTGCGGTAGTGTGCAGTCAGCAGTCCGCTTTTTTATAAAATCTATCTGAGATATACGTCGTTTATAGTGTACTAGTTTCAGTTTTGTTTACATTAATATTATTATCGTATTCTGCTGCTACATATAAGTGTGCCCTAGTCGACTCCTTTGATTTTAAATGGTTACTTTACGTTTTAAATTCGTGACTTTTTTGTTTTTTAGTTTACCTTTTCACATAAATATATTTTGTTAGTTGAAAATAATAAGTAACTTATTATTATAATAGAAAATAATTGCAATAATGAAAGTCTATAAAGAAATGTAACGTTTCTTACACCATGAACATAAAGTGAAAGAAATTTCGTCACGTAATGTACACGGCGGAAAAGACAACATTAAAAAAAGTCAGCAGGATTTCAAATTGTCACGAGTGATCCTCTAAATATTCTGATTTCTTTCAGGCTTATGTCGCTACATTGGTAAGCCTCGGCGAAGAAAATTGATTACGCACTAATGACTACAGCTTGATTACTTGTTCCTCAAGCGGAAATTGACATCATAAGCATTCAACAGAACTAGACCTGAAAGTCTGCTCACAAAGGTCTTCCAACATCGACAGGTGTACACGTCCCACGGCTGTACCTGTGCCTTCGAGCCCTCTAGGATCACCAGGTGAACAAGTTCCTTGTTCTCAGATGCGATGCTCTCAACGGTTCTTTCACACTGACCACCGCAAGAATCTATCAATAATACAGATACTTCTCCCTCACTGGGAAAGAAAACATGTTTCAAATATCTTTTGACCTGGTCAGATGTTCGCTTACCAGATTTCGAAGCTGTCGTAAGGACATTTGAGGTTTGAAGAACAGATCCTCGAATTCTTAGTCCAAACTCACCATTAATCTTTTAAAACCATGAAAAAGATGGTGGTCAGTGGCCGGCCGAAGTGGCCGTGCGGTTCTAGGCGCTACAGTCTGGAGCCGGGCGACCTGCCCGGGCATGGATGTGTGTGATGTCCTTAGGTTAGTTAGGTTTAATTAGTTCTAAGTTCTAGGCGACTGATGACCTCAGAAGTTAAGTCGCATAGTGCTCAGAGCCATTTGGTGGTCAGTGTGAAAAAGGAAACCTTTCTATGCGTCGTATCCGAGGACAAGAAATATCTGGTGATGTTGGAAGAACTTTGTGAGAAGACTTTCAAATACAGTTCTGTTGAAGGATTATGGGGTCAATTTTCACTTGAGAAACAGTACACTCAAGCTGCAGTTACTAGTACACAATCCATTCTCCTCGCTAAGGCTTACGAATGGACTGACATACGCGAGATACAAATCAGTATATTTAGAGGATCACCCTTGACAGTTTGAAATTCTGCTGAATTTTGTTTTATATTGCCTTCTCCGTCGTGTACGACGTCTATTCAAAAAATTACAGAACAGTCGTAATCTTGTGTCAGTGGTGTGTTGGAGCGAAATGCGGTTTGCATCTCTGCACACGCGTGTGCTTAATGTGTAACTGCCGGAAATTTTTATTGTTGTATGTCTGTTAGTTATTGTTCAGTGGTGTATTGAGCAGAATTTTGTGTTCTACAGTTTGCGAATTTCAAGATGACAGAACTAGAGGAGCAACGCGTCTGCATTAAAGTTTGCACACCAAAGAAACACACCAAATGATGCAGGAAGCTTCCGGTGATGAGTCCTTAAGCCGTACTCGCTGTTAGGAATGGTTCACACTAAAAAAAGCCGAACGAAAGTTAAAGACTACCCTCGTTCAGGACGCCCTTCAAACTCTACCGACGACGCTCATGTCAGGAATCTCAACGAAACTGTGCGTGACAATAGGAGACTGACTGTCCAAGACATTGCAGGGGAATGTAACATTTCTGTTGGATCACATCATGAAATCCTGACACAGCATCTTGGAATGCATCTTGTTGCTGCCAAGTTTTTTCAACGGATCATGAGTCAATACCAGAAATACCTTCACCTCGCAAACTGTGAAGAGCTTTTGAATGGCGCAAATGAGAAAGAGATGTTCCTTAATTGGTGATGAGATGTGGGATTACGGCTATGATGTTGACCCAGTATTCAATCTTCATAGCGGGCCGAGAAAGGTCCTCCAAGACCAAAAAATCTCGTCAGTTCAGGTCAAATGTCAAAGCTACGCTAATTGTTTTATTTGACTTTGAAGAATTAGGTCAACATGAATTCGTGCCACGGGGACAAAGTGTTAATTGGTGGTACTATCGCAGCGTGTTGCTCTGCCAACGAGAAAATGTGAGAAGGAAACGGCCTGAAATGTGGCGAGACAATTCGTAGCTCTCGCCTCTAGACAACACAACCGCGCATTCATCGGTGTTGCTGCGTGACTATTGCACAAAAAACGAAATCACTGTCCTGCCTCATCCTGCGTACTCTCCAGACGTGGCCCTGCAGACTTTTTTTATTTCGAAAGCTGAAAACCCCGTTGAAAGGTCGAAGGTTTGCAACGATAGATGAGATAAAAGAAAATTCGCAGACGGCACTTTGCGGGTTCCAGCAAGAGACATACAAAGACTGTTTCCGGAAACGGAAACGGCGTTGGGAGCGGTGTATCAATTGTGGAGGACAGTATTTCGAAGGAGACTATGCACGAGAAGTAAAGGGTAATCGTGGAAAAGTTTTGTGGACAAAGTTCCGCAATTTTTTGAACAGACGTCGTGTATTACGTGACGTAATTTCGTTCATATTATGTGCATGGCATAAAAAGCGTCATGCTTTAAGCACTTCTTTACAGATTATGGTTAACGTAAATATTTTCTGTAATAATAATGAGTTACTTTAATATTTTCAGTTAACAAAATACACCTATGTGAAACAATAAACAAAAACTATGAATGTATAACTTAACAATTTAAAACAAATAAGTAGAATAAATAATTAGAATAGTGATGAATGTTTAGATATTTTAATTGGTGTTGTTGTTATGGTCTTCAGTCTGAAGGCTGGTTGGAAGCAGCTCTCCGTGCTACTCTATCCTGTGCGAGCCTCTTCATCTGCAAATAACTGCTACAACCTACATCCTTCTGAATCTGCTTGCTCTAGCCATCTCTTGGTCTCCCTCCACGATTTTTACTCCCCACACTTCCTTCCAATACTAGAGCGGTGATCCGCCGGCCGGAGTGGCCGTGCGGTTCTAGGCGCTACAGCCTGGAACCGTGCGACCGCTACGGTCGCAGGTTCGAATCCTGCCTCGGACATGGATGTGTGTGACGTCCTTAGGTTAGTTAGGTTTAAGTAGTTCTAAGTTCTAGGCGACTGATGACCTCAGAAGTTAAGTCGCATAGTGCTCAGAGCCATTAGAGTGCTGATCCCCTGATGACTCATAGTGTGTCCCGTCAATCGATCCCTTCTTTTGGTCAAGTTGTGCCAGAAATTTGTTGTTCTCCGGTTCTATTCAGTATTTCCTCGTTAGTTATGTGGTCGTTACACCCAATCTTCAACGTTTTTCTGTAGCGCCACATTTCGGAAGCTTCTATTCTCTTTTTGTCTAACTATTTATCGTCCGTGTTTCACTTCCATACATGGCTACACCTCAGAAAAATACATTCCGAAAAGACTTCCTAACACTATATTAGAGGCAAAAAATTTCTCTACTTCAGAAATACTTTTTCTGCCGTTGTCAGTCTACATTTTATATCCTCTCTACTTCGGCCATCGTCAGTTATTTTGCTGCCAAGATGACACAACTCATCTACTACCTTAAGTGTCACGTTTCATAATGTAATTTCACATGATTTCATTCGACTAGATTCCATTATCTTTGTTTTGTGTGTTTATTGATGTTCATCCTATATCCTCCTTTCATGCCACTATCCATTCCGCTCAACTGCCCCTCAAGTCCTTTGCTGTCACTGAGAGAATTAAAACGCCATCGGCAAACCTCAATGTTTTTATTTTTCTTGAAAATACTGCGACAGTGTACAGTTTATTTTCCAAAAAAATGTATTTCAGTATCCAGGTTTATTACACATGGATCTATGCGGATTGAAAGCTTCTTTAAGTTATGTTGCAACGAAAGTTTTAATTTTTCAACATTAAATAATGATGTTGGAGTATTTAGAAAAATTTAACATTATTACAAAAACTGATTACACGGTTTTCATGAACATTAATTACACATCAACTTTTATATGAAAAACGTTTTTATATCTCATCTATTCGGAAGGTATTCCCTCTACGTCTAAACTGCCAAATTACCTTTAGGGGTGTGTTTTAACCCTTATACATGAAATTATGCACAAACACACAAACAAAAAACGCGCGTTGCACTCTTTTTGCCCCGTCTACACACTCGCCACGTTTTATCAAGATCGTGTATTGACAGTTGGGAGTGTTCGTTTGTGAGCTGATGTTTGTTCAGTTCATGCGAATGGCATGTCTTTCATAAACAGAGTGAATAATTTCTGTGTCTAAATATTGCATTCATTTTTATTTTTCATTAATTTTGTAGCGCCGTTTCTGTCAGGATCATGTATATTAAGAATCGGTAGGGCAGATGTAAGATCTGCTTGTTCCAGAGAGATGTTGAAAAATACATGCACTGTTTACTCTCCTTTATGTTTCTCCTTTTTTTTTTTTTCAAGTAGTATTGCTATTCTCATGTTTTGTACTCCAAAATTACAAACTGCACATCTACCGAATTTAGGTCTGAACCTAATTTTGAGAGCGATCAGTCTGTTAGCAAGTTTATATTGCATAGAAAAATTCTTGCGTCGCGCTTTAATTTTGTCTGGAGTACCGGTTTCGGTGCCTTGTACCGCCACGAGGGCAACCCTACCACGCAGTTATCAGGTTCGCTTACACAAGCAGGAGTTTCATACTGAGTGAGCGAGGTTACGACTGCCGGCCGGAGTGGCCGAGCGGTTCTAGGCGTTACAGTCTGGAACCGCGCAACCGCTACGGTCGCAGGTTCGAATCCTCCCTCGGGCATGGATGTGTGTGATGTCCTTAGGTTAGTTAGGTTTAAGTAGTTCTAAGTTCTAGGGGACTGATGACCTCAGAAGTTAAGTCCCATAGTGCTCAGAGCCATTTGAACCATTTTCTTGAGGTTACGACTGCGCGCCAGGCGATGGCCTGATGACGGTACTTGGCACCGAAACCGGGAGTCATTAGACAAAATTAAAGTGCGACCACAGACTACAGCAAATATCTATTTCCTGATTGCGTTGCACACTGTTTCACCCGACAATAAGTCGGCTGCTGCTGCTGATTATGAGTTTACGGAGGCCAAACATCTAAGGTCACCAGTCTGCTATAACCCCCCCCCCCCCCCGCCAACTCCACCCTCCAGGACGGAATCAGGGTACCCCGTCTGCCTCCATCTAGCGTAAATTATACGTGTAAGTTTGAGCAAATTTTCTTGAAGTTCGCGCAAATTTTGTCTGAGAATAGTCGTGGGTGCCAGGCCGGTATTCACCTAGTGTGATGGAAGCAACCTAAAACAGACAACCAAGCTGGCCGACACTCCGAGTCTCGTCGTTAACCCACCACGTGTGTTCGAAACGCAGCCGGCGCCTCTCCCCGTCCCGGAAGCGGGCGCATTAAAACACACGGCTGTTCCGGGCAGGTATAGTATATCGGGAATATGCTAGGTTTTAAGCAAGATCATTCATAATAATTCGTAATTAAGTCTGAGTTACCAACTGAATTATGAGAGTCTAAATCACACTGCACAAGCATGGCTAAGAGAGTTTTACCCAGATCACGATAGAACACTGACTGTTAATGATGTTTATGCTACATTTCAGTCCACGTTTTATCATGTTTTATCATACACTATATGAAGGCTTACGCTGCTATTAAGTTAGCCACCAAGAAGATCGGTAGACTTGTCTATCCCACAAAGCGGTAGACGGTCATGAAGAATGTGAACGCTGATGTGAGTAGAAGCAGTGTCGTGCTGGAGCGCACAGACACAGCTAGGCTAGGCGCCAAGCGCTTAACTTCGATTACTTTATATTACTGTTTAAATGTTTTTACACGCCATCATACTTAAATATTTTACTTAACGTTATAAATCCCTGGTGGGCTGAAACAACCAACCACAAGCGCCCCCTGAGCGGGCAGGCGCAAACAGGTAACTCGCTACTCAAATCGTAACTATCTTTCACACCAGCAACATGTTTGTGATGCTAGTAGATATTTTGTCTTATTCAGATTAAGTTAAAGTTTAAACCAGGCTTGGAAAACGTTTGTAATCTAGTATAGTGCTAACTTCCACGCCGACACCACGTACTTGCGATTTTTGTGTCATTGAAATTAAATTAATGTACTATTCAGCCTCGGGAACCGGATACAAAAGGCAGTATTCGATTGGTATTCCGTCAGGCAATACGAGTGTACTGTATAAGTTTCTACAGTTCGCATCATAGCGAATGATTCCTGGAATTGCCTAGGGAAACGTTTGCATGTTCAGTTTTCAAAAGCATATGGACATATTTTGTAAACTTGTATGATGTTGAGCCGATGATCTACATACATTGCTGTTAGACTGGCTAAGTCTGGCTAAGTGGTTTATTATTATAAAGATTCATTTTCCTGATATTGGGAATGAGATCAGTCATTGTCGTGGCGATGAGATATTCCCTGTTGCCATTCCAATATCCACTGTTCATTGCTGCATTTCAGGCATTGTGGCTGGTGGTGAAGAAAGTCAATGGGGACATCGAGACAACTTCAGCAGATACGAGTGTCAAGCCAGGAAGGGAGCAAATCGCTAGACCTCTTCATTGCGAATCGTCCTTCACATGCAACAATTCATAAACAACAAATTGCACTGTTTGTATCCCCGAGAAAGTAATGTGTAATGGCAGAAACATTCCATATCTCATCCTAAATAACTAATTACTTGTGAAGGTGTACGGAACCGCTACAAGTTGATAATCACACCCAAAGATCCCAAAGATATAGAGTTCATTTTTTTTAGTGTTTTATGGTCGAAAAGAATGTACCATTTCGGTTCGTCCGAACAGTATGCGCAACACTCGTACGCTTTTTCGTACTAGGCACTCGATGTGCAATTAACTAAGAGCAATATTTTTCAGGGAAACAGAGTATAATTAGTCTGTCACAGAGTAAGAGTCTCTTGCCACAAATATTCCGATATTTTGTGTGATAATTTCGCGTCGTGAAATGCCACCACGCTATTATTAACTACCCGCTACACGGACGGGATCCAGAACTCACAACTTATGACGTTATATGTTTCTGGAACATTAGATTACAGATCTAGTGTCCTGGTGACAGTCAGTTGCTTCGCGATTGTTTTTATTTTCTGCTGCACTGGTCACTTTCAACGACACACCTTCGCCTACAGCCAGTAGATTAAAGTAGCGGAACTGCTAAAGACACATGGAACTCTGTCGCTTAGTTCTTGTGCAACATTCGAGTAACGGGTTCATTCTTCAAAGAATTCTTTTAATCGATGAAACAACCACTACAAATCATGGAAAGCTAAAGTAATAAATCTGCATTACTGGGGCCACTGAGAACTCGCACTGACTGACGCAGGTTGAACTTCAGGAGCGGTGGAGTGTGAATGATATAGGATTATTGAAGGCTGTTTACTTGGTCCTTGTTGCAATGAAGAAACCATCGCATATAAGCACAATTTCTTGCTGTAGAGATAACCGTGGCGAGTCACATCTTGGCAATAAAAGGCCTCGTCAAACAAAGGGAGGACGTTCAAGTATATTTAACTGTTGTGTACGAAAACAGAGTATTGTTCAAGAGAGAAAATTGTTACAATGACGACACGGCAGCGACAAATCTTATATTATGTTACGTATAGTGCTATGCTTCCCCCAAGAACCATGGACCTTGCCGTTGGTGGGGAGGCTTGCGTGCCTCAGCGATACAGATGGCCGTACCGTAGGTGCAACCACAACGGAGGGGTATCTGTTGAGAGGCCAGACAAACATGTGGTTCCTGAAGAGGGGCAGCAGCCTTTTCAGTAGTTGCAGGGGCAACAGTCTGGATGATTGACTGATCTGGCCTTGTAACATTAACCAAAACGGCCTTGCTGTGCTGGTACTGCGAACGGCTGAAAGCAAGGGGAAACTACAGCCGTAATTTTTCCCGAGGACATGCAGCTTTACTGTATGATTAAATGATGATGGCGTCCTCTTGGGTAAAATATTCCGGAGGTAAAATAGTCCCCCATTCGGATCTCCGGGCGGGGACTACTCAAGAGGACGTCGTTATCAGGAGAAAGAAAACTGGCATTCTACGGATCGGAGCGTGGAATGTCAGATCCCTTAATCGGGCAGGTAGGTTAGAAAATTTAAAAAGGGAAGTGGATAGGTTAAAGTTAGATATAGTGGGAATTAGTGAAGTTCGGTGGCAGGAGGAACAAGACTTTTGGTCAGGTGATTACAGGGTTATAAATACAAAATCAAATAGGGGTAATGCAGGAGTAGGTTTAATAATGAATAAAAAAAATAGGAGTGCGGGTTAGCTACTACAAACAGCATAGTGAACGCATTATTGTGGCCAAGATAGACACAAAGCCCATGCCTACTACAGTAGTACAAGTTTATATGCCAACTAACTCTGCAGATGATGAAGAAATTGATGAAATGTATGACGAGATAAAAGAAATTATTCAGGTAGTGAAGGGAGACGAAAATTTAATAGTCATGGGTGACTGGAATTCGTCAGTAGGAAAAGGGAGAGAAGGAAACATAGTAGGTGAATATGGATTGGGGGGAAGAAATGAAAGAGGAAGCCGCCTTGTAGAATTTTGCACAGAGCATAACTTAATCATAGCTAACACTTGGTTCAAGAATCATAATAGAAGGTTGTATACCTGGAAGAATCCTGGAGATACTAATAGGTATCAGATAGATTATATAATGGTAAGACAGAGATTTAGGAACCAGGTTTTAAATTGTAAAACATTTCCAGGGGCAGATGTGGATTCTGACCACAATCTATTGGTTATGAACTGCAGATTGAAACTGAAGAAACTGCAAAAAGGTGGGAATTTAAGGAGATGGGACCTGGATAAACTGAAAGAACCAGAGGTTGTACAGAGTTTCAGGGAGAGCATAAGGGAACAATTGACAGGAATGGGGGAAAGAAATACAGTAGAAGAAGAATGGGTAGCTCTGAGGGATGAAGTAGTGAAGGCAGCAGAGGATCAAGTAGGTAAAAAGACGAGGGCTAATAGAAATCCTTGGGTAACAGAAGAAATATTGAATTTAATTGATGAAAGGAGAAAATATAAAAATGCAGTAAATGAAGCAGGCAAAAGGGAATACAAACGTCTCAAAAATGAGATCGACAGAAAGTGCAAAATGGCTAAGCAGGGATGGCTAGAGGACAAATGTAAAGAAGGAGAGGCTTGTCTCACTAGGAGTAAGATAGATACTGCCTACAGGAAAATTAAAGAGACCTTTGGAGAGAAGAGAACCACTTGTATGAATATCAAGAGCTGAGATGGCAACCCAGTTCTAAGCAAAGAAGGGAAGGCAGAAAGGTGGAAGGAGTATATAGAGGGTTTATACAAGGGCCATGTACTTGAGGACAGTATTATGGAAACGGAAGAGGATGTAGATGAAGATGAAATGGGAGATAAGATACTGCGTGAAGAGTTTGACAGAGCACTGAAAGACCTGAGTCGAAACAAGGCCCCGGGAGTAGACAACATTCCATTAGAACTACTGATGGCCTTGGGAGAGCCAGTCATGACAAAACTCTACCATCTGGTGAGCAAGATGTATGAGACAGGCGAAATACCCACAGACTTCAAGAAGAATATAATAATTCCAATACCAAAGAAAGCAGGTGTTGACAGATGTGAAAATTACCGAACTATCAGTTTAATAAGTCACAGCTGCAAAATACTAACGCGAATTATTTAGAGACGAATGGAAAAACTGGTAGAAGCGGACCTCGGGGAAGATCAGTTTGGATTCCGTAGAAATGTTGGAACACGTGAGGCAATACTAACCTTACGACTTATCTTAGAAGAAAGATTAAGAAAAGGCAAACCTACGTTTCTAGCATTTGTAGACTTACAGAAAGCTTTTGACAATGTTGACTGGAGTACTCTCTTTCACATTCTAAAGGTGGCAGGGGTAAAATACAGGGAGCGAAAGGCTATTTACAATTTGTACAGAAACCAGATGGCAGTTATAAGAGTCGAGGGGCATGAAAGGGAAGCAGTGGTTGTGAAAGGAGTGAGACAGGGTTGTAGCCTCTCCCCGATGTTATTAAATCTGTATATTGAGCAAGCAGTAAAGGAAACGAAAGAAAAATTCGGAGTAGGTATTAAAATTCATGGAGAAGAAGTAAAAACTTTGAGGTTCGCCGATGACATTGTAATTCTGTCAGAGACAGCAAAGGACTTGGAAGAGCAGTTGAACGGAATGGACAGTGTCTTGAAAGGAGGATATAAGATGAACATCAACAAAAGCAAAACGAGGATAATGGAATGTAGTCAAATTAAATCGGGTGATGCTGAGGGGATTAGATTAGGAAATGAGACACTTAAAGTAGTAAAGGAGTTTTGCTATTTAGGGAGTAAAATAACTGATGATGGTCGAAGTAGAGAGGATATAAAATGTAGACTGGCAATGGCAAGGAAATCGTTTCTGAAGAAGAGAAATTTGTTAACATCGAGTATAGATTTAAGTGTCAGGAAGTCGTTTCTGAAAGTATTTGTATGGAGTGTAGCCATGTATGGAAGTGAAACATGGACGATAACCAGTTTGGACAAGAAGAGAATAGAAGCTTTCGAAATGTGGTGTTACAGAAGAATGCTCAAGATAAGGTGGGTAGATCACGTAACTAATGAGGAGGTATTGAATAGGATTGGGGAGAAGAGAAGTTTGTGGCACAACTTGACTAGAAGAAGGGATCGGTTGGTAGGACATGTTTTGAGGCATCAAGGGATCACAAATTTAGCATTGGAGGGCAGCGTGGAGGGTAAAAATCGTAGAGGAAGACCAAGAGATCAATACACTAAGCAGATTCAGAAGGATGTAGGTTGCAGTAGGTACTGGGAGATGAAGAAGCTTGCACAGGATAGAGTAGCATGGAGAGCTGCATCAAACCAGTCTCAGGACTGAAGACCACAACAACAACATAGTGCTATGGTTTATTTTCTAACTACAGAGTTGCTTTGTTTCATTTTTGATGTACAGATGTGGAAACTTTTATTAACACACTAGCGGAGAGTCCCGGCGTTGCCCTGATATATCTACGGAAGTTAACGGTGGCGCCAGTTGGGAGTTGTCAGATCGTGTGGTTACTGGCAGAGGTCTGGCTGGTGCAGCTATCTCGCTCGCTAGCTCGTTCACTGCCCAATGTGCAACGAGTCGCGGTAGCGATAACACAGCAACAAAGGCGTTTCACAATCCCTATTCCAACAGGGGCAATTCAGTTACAACTGTGTGGTGCGGTTTTCCTCCTACAGATCAAACCGTTCGACATTGATAGCAGCACCAAGATAATTGTTTATGTAAGGGGAATCCACAGGTCATTCCTGTGTGCTCGTTGAAGATGTAGAGTGCATACAACATTTACACGTATTCGACAGAGGTCTACACGTCGTGCCAGCCAAAAGTTAGCCTTTCTTCATGTGTCTCTCTAACTTGTTTCGGGACGATGTTTGTTTTCAAAACATAGAGAATTCGACCGCTACAAGCCCTTTATGATGGAGATAAATAAAACCATATAGGGTTTCGTGAATTAATTCAGGGTGTCCATATGAAAGACTGCTGTTTCCTTTCCCGTTTTGGATTCAGTGATCAAGCTACAGTCCATTTAAGTGGAAAAGTGAATCGCCACACCGCGACAATAAGAGAAAATAGCATCTCGCCATCGGTGATGTTTGCAGGGGAATTTGTGGGGCATTCACTTACTGTGCTTCCCCTTGAAACATCTTTTGTTAAATTACGTCGTTGCATAGTAACAACAGTGAGGGCAGTAACTACAGGAACGTATCGAGCCCCACTTCAAGATCATTTTTCCATACGACTGACTTACCATTTCCCTCCTTCTCCTCACCCCCTCCCTCTCTTCCTTTTCACTCGTACACTTTCGACCATGTCAATTTATACTACTAATTCTGATATGCACTGCGTGTAAATCTTGCATTTGAGCACCACTGGAGCCCGCCTCAACTTGGCGACCCACGCGGCGGCATTTGTCGCTTGGGCCTTAAACAGTCACTGCATGCACGCGGAAGTATGGGGCCCCTTGGATTATCGTCTGGATATTTCTTGTGTGTCTGGAAGAGGGTGCATTGAACGTTTGTGAAAAGTATATGAAAACGTTGATCCTGTATGTACTGGTGAACGTAATAAGTGCACAAAGTTTGTATGTGCATGCGTGTAAAAGACACACATCTACATCTAGCTTATAGATAACTAGTCTGCACTTCAAACTTAAGTGCCGGGCAGACGGTTCATCTAACCACTTTCACGTTATATCTCTACCGTTCCACTCTCGAACAGTACAAGGGAAAAACGAACACAAATCTTTCCGTGCGAGCTCTGATTTCTCTCATTTTCTTACGATGATCACTTCCCCCTATGTAGGTGGCTCTCCACAAAATATTTCCACATTCGGAGGAGAAAGTTGTTGATTGAAATTTAATGAAAAGATGTCGCTGCAACGAAAAACGCCATTGTCACACCAATTAGCGCAGCATATCCGTGACACTCTCTCCCCTCTTTCGCGATAGTACAAAACGAGTTGCCCTTCTTTGAACTTCTTCGATCTCCTCCGCTAATCCAGTCTGGTAGGGTCCCACACTACACAGCAATTTTCCAGAAGCGGACTGACAAGCGTGGTATAGGCAGTGGATTTGTTGCATCTTCTAAGTGCCCTGCCAGCTTTTATATCGCCTTCCCTACAACGGTCCAAGTTATCGTTCAAATTTAAGTTGGTGGTGCTTGTTATCACTGGGTATTCAGTTTAATTGACAGCCTTCTGATTTGTCTCATTTACCGTGTAACCGAAATTTAACGAATGTCTTTTAGTACTCACGTGGATGACTTCAAACTTTTCATTACTTAGGGACAATTGCCACTTTTCGCAATATACTGTTATTTTCTCTACGTCATTTTGATATTGGTTTTGGTCTTCTGATGACTTAACTAGACAGAAAATGACAGCATCATTTGCAAACAATTTAAGATGACTGCTCAGTCTATGTCCCAAATCATTTATATATATTACGAATAGCAGAGGGTCTTTCATACATCTCTGAGGAACGTCAGTTATTACGAACTGTTATCTTTCACGCTAAATCACTAATCCAGTCACACAACGAGACGATACTCCAGAGACACGCAATTTGATTGAAAGCCGCCTCTGAGGAACTATATCAGAAGCCTTCTGGAAATCTAAAAATGTGGTATCACTCTGAGATCCTCTGCCGATAGTACTCATTGCATCATGAGAATAAAGAATAAGTTTTGTTGCACAAGAACGATATTTCCTGAAACCGTTCTGACTATCTGTTAATCTTTTCTTCGAGGTAATTGATAATGTTGGAACACAGAATACGTTCCAGATCCCTACAGCAAATCGACGTCATTGATATTGGTCCGCAATTCAGCGGATTATTCGTAATTCCTTTCTTGAGTACTGGTGTGACTTACGCAACTTTCGAATCTTTGGGTACTGCAGCCGTTGTCGAGGGAGCGGTTGTGTATGATTGCAAAGTGTGGAGCTATTACGGTATCAGTATAGTCTGAAACGAATCTAACTGGTGTACTTTCTGGACCAGAAGACTTATCTTCATTGATCTTTAGGTGGGGATCTTTCGTTGAGGGAGCGCTGGCGTATGATTGATAAGTATGGAGCTATTACGGTATCAGCATACTCTGAAGGGAATCTACTGGATGAGAAGACTTACCTTCATTAAAATGGTTAGAGTTGTTTCGCTACACCGATCATAACGACTTTTAAGTAAGCATCAGTCCTTGATTCAAATTTTGGAATATTTACTAGCCTTGTTTGGTAACGGCATTTCGGAAAATCGTATCCAGTAACTCCGCTTTAGTGGCACTGTCATTGGTAACATTGACAACACTATCGTGCAGTGAAGCTATTGACTGTGTCTTACCACTGTTGGACATTACATACCAACAGAATCTTCTTGGAATTCTGCCGGATTTCGAGACGAGTTCCATTTTGGTAACTATTAAAAGCATCTCACGCTGAAATCAGCGGTAAATTTCGAGCTCCTGTAAGACTTCGCCAATCTTGAGAATTTTGGCTCCTTTTAAATTCTGCTCTCTTTTTGTCGTTGCTTCTGCAACGGTGTTCCGACCTCTTTTGTGCACCATGGTGGATCAGTTCCGTCTCTTAATCATTCTCTTGTGAAATCACACAATTCTTCCGAAAAAAAAGTTTTAGTCCTATCTTTACTCATGTGGAAGATACGGTCTTGAAAAATCGGATGAATCGTCTCGAACCACCCCGCATTTCCAAACATCGGCTGCCTACCTCCATATGTGCTGCTGCCACCTA
Source organism: Schistocerca nitens (assembly GCF_023898315.1). Lineage (NCBI taxonomy): Eukaryota > Metazoa > Arthropoda > Insecta > Orthoptera > Acrididae > Schistocerca > Schistocerca nitens. The sequence goes on along the minus strand of NC_064619.1, from coordinate 542,308,866 downwards.
GCTCATTACATCACAACGGCCGCAGTTAGTCGGACAATGCCACGTGTTGGGAAACCTAACATTGCTGACAGGTATCAGGGAGGGTGAGTAGCGGAGCGCCAACAGCGGGAAGACAGACGCAGCTTGGTCCTCTGTAGGGCGTGGGGTCTACACCGCCTGACTCCATTTCGACCTCGGGCACCAGCACACCGTCTACTACAGCCAGCATTGTTCGTGTCGCCGGACCAGACGCAGTGAACAGTGCAAGCAACCGAAAGGCTAAGACGTATTGGGCATCGTCTAACGCAAGATTCTTGGCCACAAGCGTTACCAGAAGACATCATTGGCTTAGCACCGATTTTTGGCCAGTGAACCATCATCCAGCAAGGCAGAACCTTACTGACATAATCGTTCACCTATCTTAAAGTGTCTCAGCGATCGGCCCTAGACACTTGTAGCACCTGGTCATCTTCAGTATTTTAGAATTGGTCGCACTACTATTTTGTATGTTGTTGCCTTTCCCAAAACTCTACCAAGAATACAGATCTTCCACCCGTCGCTTCCGATACCGATCTGACATGTGAGTACCATTTCATATCGCTTTGTAGTAGTATCTCTAGATACTGAAACGGCGTGAGAGGCTGCAGAATTGTACTGCTGATACATAAATAATGTTCACCACATTATCCACACTGCGTCTGTCTGTTGTTGTTGTCTCTTGTCTACAGTGACATGAGCACTCCTTTTGATTTAACTGTTCCAGGCTTAATGCTGGATGGCCACTTCATCCACAGCGGAACAGTGAGTGGACTCATTACACCTATCACAGCTACATTTTCCAGCTCATCCTTCGTCACAGAGGCTCGCAACGGACCCGGACGCGACTGGGGCACTTATTTGATGTTACAATGTTGTTCGAAAATGTAATAATACTTTCATCGAAAATATACCATACCTTGTTCAAGTAAATGAGTATTTGAGAATGAGTTTACTCTTTGACGAGTGTATGATGTGTTCATTACACAGAGTTATTATGTTTACCATACCAAGTACTTGAAGCACTCATGCGTGCTATAAAGTGATTCACGACTGTATTACTACACGTTGAATTTCAACTGGACTTACCATAGCAGGGACTTCTGTTATAAGGTTCATATCTGTGGAAGACCTTTGAGTTACCTTATAGATCTCTTGTTTTAATCTTCCCATCATACAAGCGTCCATGGGTGGTGAGCGATTCATTGATCTCTAAATGATCTGCTAAGATCAGTGATTATCCGTGTGTAATGAGTGGGACATCTGTCATAATCCTACCACATGGATTGCTTTATCTGCAGTGGGGCGCCTTCTAACAGCTGCAGCAGAAGATCCGTTAGGAACGTAGACGCTGTGACTAATAGTTCCAATGGTAAAACAGGCACCGACGACGTGATTCTTGAACAGCCCGTGCCTCACACAGACCAAGATCGTTGTGCATGCCCTTCTCTCACTCAGCATAGATTTTTGACAATAGTAAGTACTGCGAAGTTTATTTGCACGTGGCTCCACAGCATCTAGATGTATACTTCAAAAGAAAACATTCTGCTTTATGAGTTGTACAATCTTCACTTTATTTGCTATTGGCCGATTGCGATTTCATGATCATTACTTCATCATCAAGCAACCTACAGAACATACCAAATTCAAAAATAATAAAACATGTAACCTGCATAACAAATCTATACAAAAGCACATTAAAAGCCAGAGTCGTAAGTTTAATATAGAATTCAGTCCAGTACTTAATTCAGATACCTCTGTGCATCATGTGACAACAGATGTGGCATGCAAATCAATCCACCAACACAGATGTCGAACACGAACAGAAAGTTTATAATAGACGTGGGATAACCACGTACGATATGACATAACAAGTGACTTTTTTTCCACAGAACTGCCATCCTGTTCAATGCATGTGGTGACCCGTTTCACAAGCTTCATTATGTCCTAGAAGAGCTCTGCCGCCGGCTCCTTCTCCCACTTCAAAAACTCTTCCAGCAGCAAATCGTCAGTTGAAAATTTAATTCCACTTATGTGTGCCTTCATTGAGGAGAAAACATGATAACTGAAGGAGCCGAAGTCAGGGGAATACGGGGGGAATTCAAAACAACCAAATGTATCCAAGCGCCCCTTGGTGGCTAAGGCTGTGTGAGGACGGGCTTTGCTCAACAAGCGCACTTCTCTCGTCAGTGTTACCGCCCTTTTTATTCTGAATGTTCCATTTGAGATTTTTAGGGTCTCACAATACCGCTGTGCATTGACAGCCTCCCACTGAAGCAGAAGTTCGACCAAAATGATGCCATTGCGGCCCTAAAAGAATGAGGTCCTAATTTTTTGCCCAAAATTGCGGATTTGATTTTTTTAGCGGATGAGAAATTGGTGTGACGCCAGTGTGACGACTATCTTTTTGTCTTAACCATGTAATGAGCTACCCTCTTTTCATCTCCAGCAACAACATAGCTCAGAAAATCCTCAACTTTCAGTTCCAGTCGCTCAGGAAACACGTGGGTGCTATTGACACTATTTTTCTTGTGCTGCTCTGCGAGCTGTTTTGAGACCCATCTTAGGCACAGTTTCAGGTACCCCAGCGTTTCTGTGTGTATCTCGTATGAGAGAGTTCAAGAGATACGTCGCAGAAATTTGAGGATACGTCGCACAAATTTCATTCACTATCAATCGGCTATCTTGAAAACAAATCCTCGACTGTTAGCATCAACTCATGAGTCAAAAAGCATCTGTTTGTTACGAACATTTGTTATGCCTCCACTAAACTTCCTACACCACTTAAACACGTTCGTTGTGTTTATAAAATCTTCGCCGTAAACTGTTTTGATTCGCGAAACAATTTTGGTAGATGTTATTCGTTCCCCGAGTAGGAAGCGGATCACAGAACATGGCTCTCATTTGGCGGGATTTCTTACGGACATCTTTCACGCAGCTGGCCCTACAATGTGTTCCTGGATGCTCACTCTGGTGAGGGGATCCCCTCTCCTCTCTCTACCACGTATTGTTGCCAACGCTAAAAAACAAAAATACCACAGCCAGATATAGTACTTTCTGAAAGTGTCAAGTATTGTCTTGATATGTCCACAAGCAGATGAAATATAAAACAGCCATTTCAACGTACAGCAAACATACTACCAAAGACACTGCAGGTTTATATCGATAGTGTGGGACTATGCATCGTAAATAGATCTCTGGCATAGAAATGGTGATAATTACACGCTTATTTTCGAAATATTTATAATATCATGTCAAAATAAACTTCAGGTTTTTACCGACAATGTAGGACTATGCATCCTACATAGATCCCTGACATAAAAATTGTGATAATTACATGCTTATTTTCGAAATATTTATAATATCATAGCAAAATAAACCTAATAACAGGAATGTCACATCTATATTGCATATAGTAGGAGCATAAAATCTAGGTATGAAACTCCTTTCCAACATCAATATTCAACACTCTATTCTTTCCGTGTCTGGGATGTTTTGTAATCTAAATTAGCCAACATAAAATAAACAGAAGGTCGTATAACCTATAACGGACAATGTTTTCTTTTGAAAAACATAGTGCGAAGATTGATTCGCCCATAATTTATAAACGATGTTTCATTTTTAAGCAAAATCTTATATAGAAACGCTGCATCACTCTGCAGATTTTGTAGACACCATCTGGAGAACTGTGACTGATTCTGAAAGTTATTTTCATGGAGCTGTAGAAAGAGCGGAAATTTATAAAGGATGAACTGTGTCGGAACGCAATATTCATAAAAAATTCGTTTAAGTTATTTCATTTGCATATTCAAGCTGTCTCATAGTAACATATCTCATGTGTGTTACCGCCGCTAAAATTCTAGTTACATTTCTCTCAACAGTTACTGTTCATTTTCGTTGCGTATCTTACTCTTCACTATTCCACTTTCTTGACTTTTGGTGTAATTTTTGCAAAGTCTTGAAATGACCAATATACCTTCCATACAACCGCACCGCTACTCAAATATTTTGGCGATATTCACCTTAAACGATAACCAAATTACACTAAAAGTGCTAGTTCTGCAAGGTTCGCAGGAGAGCTTCTGTAAAGTTTGGAAGGTAGGAGACGAGATACTGGCAGAAGTAAAGCTGTGAGGACAGGGCGCGAGTCGTGCTTCGGTAGCTCAGATGGTAGAGCACTTGCCCGCGAAAGGCAAAGGTCCTGAGTTCGAGTCTCGGTCGGGCACACAGTTTTAATCTGCCAGGAAGTTTCATAGGTTTAAGAAGTTTTAAGTTCTAGGGGACTGATGACCTCAGAAGTCAAGTCCCATACTACTCAGAGCCATTTGAACCATTCTTTTGAGGCGTAAAGCTTTGCGTCGTGCAGTCATCAAGGGTGCACGAGTGAACCTTTGACTTCGAAAGCCCATGTCGAGGATGTCTCGTTGAATGGTTCGCACGCTGACACTTGTTGATGGCCCAGCATTGAAATCTGCAGCAATTTGCGGAAAGGTTGAACTTCTGCCAGAGTGAACTGTTCTCTTCAGTCGACGTTGATTCCGTTCCTGCAGGATCTTTTTCCGGCCGCAGCGATGTCGCAGATTTGATGTTTTACCGGATTCGTGATATTCACGGTACACTCGAGAAATGGTCGTACGGGAAAATCCCCAGTTCATCGCTACGTCGGAGATGCTGTGTCCCATCGTTCGTGTGCCGACTATAACAGCACGTTCAAACTCAATTAAATCTTAATAAGCTACCATTACAGCAGCAGTATCTGATATAACAACTGCGCCAGACAGTTGGTGTCTTATAAAGGCATTGCCTACTGCAGCGCCGTATTCTGCCTGTTTACATATCTATATATTTGAATACGCAAGCCTATACCAGTTTCTTTGGCGTTCAGTGTATAAACTTCCACGAACGCATTATGCTTTAGTGGTTTTCCAGATACATGGTCTGCAATATAATCTGATCCGAGTGTATGTGATTTTTGGGCCTGGGGATGCCTAAGTGAACCCACTTACCAAGGGCCCGAACGGTCTTTACCTGATCTGAAGGCCAGTACACAGGAACACGTCGTTCAGATTCCACCGGAACTGCTGCGAGCAGCTGTTGATCACGTCGTTTTAGGTATGTAGTGACAGTTAATAAAAAAAATAAACATTTCTCCTTCTCACTCGTTTGACCTTTTCTGCCCATTTCCCGTTCCTAATCCATTACGTACGAAAATATTTCTGTACGTCTTTCTTACATTCACAACGCTATATTTGCAATTGGTGCCCGAAACTGAAGCTAGTTTTTTCCAGCGTAAATCAGTTCCGCATTAACGCATTAGATTATCTACCAAGTTCCGCTGCCATACGATAGCTACAGCATACACTGGACCTATGTGAGTAGCTGCACTCCGATTACAACCATACGATAGTTACACTAAGAAGCGTTGTCAGTGTCACAATTCAGCAGTTCATAAACATCGAAAACTACTTCAAAAAATTTTCGAAATTGTCCACTAAAACAGCACACCGAAATATTTGCTCGTTCTGGATATATTATGGGTGATCTGTCCTCGCTGCTTTGCCCTGTATGTCGTCAGTCAAAATCCTATACCGTAGAGCGGTTTGAACCCAGTTCCGTTTCAGGGCAGTACTCTCTCATTTACCCTTCTGCACGCGACTCACGGATCGACACAAAGCTGCGACTTGTCATTGGCTTCATCCATTTCCTTCCAAAAATTGTGCAGATACTCTCCCGTGATAATGTCAAAATACCACCTTGGAGAGAAAAGATGACTAGTTACTTCCGTAATTCCAATTATTATGTTTTGACGTTTCACATAGGTTGCGAACTTAACAGCTGGTAATATGCAGCGTAAGAACCGGAACAACTTGCAGTTGTCAGACACTGTGAAATATTCACAAAGGAAAAAGAAAACTCGATGCATGCTAATGTCTCTACAACCTGATAGATGTCATCATTAAAAGCACCAACGACTTTTTGCTGGCTTATTACACTCTATAAGTCATCCGTTCAAAACTTCCGAGCCTGATTCCATTCCTTGCGTGTAAACGACGTCAGCGCAGTAAATACGGTGGTGTCCTGAACTAACAACTGTAAACAACAGATGTGCATTCGACCAGTCAGATGTCAGCAGGCATTGTTATTGGAGTTGGCAATACAAATCTACCGCCAAACGACAAATTGGAGAAATTCAAATGAAGGGTCAGCACTTTCACAACATAAGCGACATTCAGGCTAATGTTAGACGCGACTGGAATAGCATCCGAAGAATGATTTTTCTGACAGTTTCACACGGTTCTATGAACGCTCTGTGCGTTTTACTAAAGTGGGGGAAGACCAAGTAGAACACCTGAATCATTAAGACGTTTCTCCATTTTTAATCAATCTAGTCTCGAAATTTTTCAACTGAGGGGGTACAGACATTTTGTTCCATACCCTGATAACATATATTTTGTAGTTTTCTGACATATTCTCTGTTCGAATGCGCATGCGTTGCCTGTAACTGAATGTTCATGTTTAATTAAATTTGCCTTTTCTTGTGTTCTAGCCTGGCGATAGACATAATACCCCTGTATGAAGCGCAATATTTGCTAGAGTGGGGAAGAATACTTCTGGTTTCGTACTTTCGATCGCTTGGCTAACAGCGTTCCGAGCGTCGGAAAACAAATCCAGGGTGCACCATTTGTAAGGCAAACCAGTGGCATCGCCGAATTATTGCCTCGCGCGAAAAACCTTAACGCGGCACTTTGCGAAGGCCGTAAAGAGCCGTACCCAAATTTATGGCTGGGAGTCTACAGAAACGTCTCTTTCGGATTTCACAAACAGGTCGTTGCTGTCAATTAATGGCCTCGTAAACGCGAGTGGCCGCAGATAAAGTTTACGATCTTCTGCAGCTGCTGCCAGCCCTCACCACAGCGGCTGCCACTCAGAGAAACCCGTTAGTCCTCGCCTACGACAACCTGTCCACTAACAATAATATTTCCCCACAGCGTCCTACCGACATAACTTGGTAAACTTTACAGATAAAAATATTACTCTGGTATATACGTTCTCAGCGTTTGCAGCTGTGGCAAGACATTAAATTTCAAATGAATAGCACATGGAAATTAATTAGTCACTCGTATTGTATTCAGTAGTCCAAAAAAATCAAATTATATACAAGCACCAGAGTAACTCAACATCATTCAGACTTGTAATGTCTTTCAGCACATCACATTTTGCCTTTAATTGTCACAAGACTCATATCTAAATTTCTGTCATTATTTCTCACTGAACTGTGTGTTTGAAACAAGAATCAAACTTCTAATTCATCCGCCGATTGTCTTTCTGCTGTGATCTGTTTTGTCATTCGCATTCAACTTGTGTCATGAATTGTCTACCAATTGGCCTCGTGGTTACTCTTCTAGTAATTGACTTCTGTTCGACCTGTACCACATTGTCTACACACTAAAGACCGGGGATTTCCATTCTTAAGTCGCATTGTCCCTTCCACGTGAAAAAAGTGAAAACTGAGTATTATACTGTGAAACGTTATCCAAAATAAATTCATTACTGAACAAATTAATGAGGAAAATAGAGATAAATCGAGAAACTACGCAAAAATAAACTCATCCAAAAAGGTGAAAGCATAACACAACACGAATGAAGCAAGGAAGCAACGCCCTCGATCAGTGTTTTCCAACTCAGCGGTTGGTCGAAAGACGTTCATCTGTGCCTTCTCGTGAGAAGCTCAGCGCTGTTTATTGTTAGTGATACTTCGCTTGGAGTGAGAATTTCTCTCTTGCAAAGTGGGAAGGTAGCTCATTGTGTGATCTAAAAAAATGTCTATAAATGGTAGTTTAGGATGTCATTTTCTGGAAATGTTAAACAGGGAAAACAGCTCATTGGGGAATATAAAAAGATGTCTGAGGAGTAGCCATTTCGTTTGGGTTTTCTCAGAATTTTATGAGTGAGTGGAGAGGAAGTTCATTGAATAAATTATAAGACATTTACTAGGTGGGGTGTTGGATTACTGTTTTAAAAAATATATATCATTGGCGAGTGTTTAGGGAAGCTACTGATCGTTGAAGCAAAGACAGAATTTTTGACACACTGTGGCTCGAGATGCGGAAGCCAATACTCGGGGTTTGGAGGAGTCGAGAAGCAGACGATCTTGATACAGATGCGGAAAGGGACACTCTGGAAACGTAGTACAAAACAAACTAGCATTTCTAGGGTCAGCCCATCGCACAGCAACTGATAAGTAGCATTTGACAGTGGGGCCCAGGGTTATACAGGACTTGCCTCTCCAGCAAAACTACACTCCTGGAAATTGAAATAAGAACACCGTGAATTCATTGTCCCAGGAAGGGGAAACTTTATTGACACATTCCTGGGGTCAGATACATCACATGATCACACTGACAGAACCACAGGCACATAGACACAGGCAACAGAGCATGCACAATGTCGGCACTAGTACAGTGTATATCCACCTTTCGCAGCAATGCAGGCTGCTGTTCTCCCATGGAGACGATCGTAGAGATGCTGGATGTAGTCCTGTGGAACGGCTTGCCATGCCATTTCCACCTGGCGCCTCAGTTGGACCAGCGTTCGTGCTGGACGTGCAGACCGCGTGAGACGACGCTTCATCCAGTCCCAAACATGCTCAATGGGGGACAGATCCGGAGATCTTGCTGGCCAGGGTAGTTGACTTACACCTTCTAGAGCACGTTGGGTGGCACGGGATACATGCGGACGTGCATTGTCCTGTTGGAACAGCAAGTTCCCTTGCCGGTCTAGGAATGGTAGAACGATGGGTTCGATGACGGTTTGGATGTACCGTGCACTATTCAGTGTCCCCTCGACGATCACCAGTGGTGTACGGCCAGTGTAGGAGATCGCTCCCCACACCATGATGCCGGGTGTTGGCCCTGTGTGCCTCGGTCGTATGCAGTCCTGATTGTGGCGCGCACCTGCACGGCACCAAACACGCATACGACCATCATTGGCACCAACGCAGAAGCGACTCTCATCGCTGAAGACGACACGTCTCCGTTCGTCCATCCATTCACGCCTGTCGCGACACCACTGGGGGCGGGCTGCACGATGTTGGGGCGTGAGCGGAAGACGGCCTAACGGTGTGCGGGACCGTAGCCCAGCTTCATGGAGACGGTTGCGAATGGTCCTCGCCGATACCCCAGGAGCAACAGTGTCCCTAATTTGCTGGGAAGTGGCGGTGCGGTCCCCTACGGCACTGCGTAGGATCCTACGGTCTTGGCGTGCATCCGTGCGTCGCTGCGGTCCGGTCCCAGGTCGACGGGCACGTGCACCTTCCGCCGACCACTGGCGACAACATCGATGTACTGTGGAGACCTCACGCCCCACGTGTTGAGCAATTCGGCGGTACGTCCACCCGGCCTCCCGCATGCCCACTATACGCCCTCGCTCAAAGTCCGTCAACTGCACATACGGTTCACGTCCACGCTGTCGCGGCATGCTACCAGTGTTAAAGACTGCGATGGAGCTCCGTATGCCACGGCAAACTGGCTGACACTGACGGCGGCGGTGCACAAATGCTGCGCAGCTAGCGCCATTCGACGGCCAACACCGCGGTTCCTGGTGTGTCCGCTGTGCCGTGCGTGTGATCATTGCTTGTACAGCCCTCTCGCAGTGTCTGGAGCAAGTATGGTGGGTCTGACACACCGGTGTCAATGTGTTCTTTTTCCATTTCCAGGAGTGTATATTGAAGTTTTTCATAAACAATATTTTACAATGAAATACCTTTCTCTCAAATTGTAATTAAGTAATGAGAACAGTAAGTATTACATCTGCAATTAACTGGCTAGGTTAAAATTCTGTTTCAATGAAATACAAAAGTACACTACTGGCCATTAAAATTGCTACACCAAGAAGAAATGCAGATGATAAACGAGTATTCATTGGACAAATATATTATACTAGAATTGACATGTGATTACATTTTCACGCAATTTGGTTGCATAGATCCTAAGGAATCAGTACCCAGAACAACCACCTCTGGCCGTAATAACGGCCTTGATACGCCTGGGCATTGAGTTAAACAGAGCTTGGATGGCTTGTACAGGTACAGCTGCCCATGCAGCTTCAACATGATACCACAGTTCATCAAGAGTAGTGACTGGCGTATTGTGACGAGCCAGTTGCTCGGCCACCATTGACCAGACGTTTTCAATTGGTGGAGAACTGGAGAATGTGCTGGCCAGGCCAGCAGTCGAACATTTTCTGTATCCAGAAAGGCCCATACAGGACCTGCCACATGTGGTCGTGCGTTATCCTGCTGAAATGTAGGGTTTCGCAGGGATCGAATGATGGGCAGAGCCACGGGTCGTAACACATCTAAAATGTAACGTCCACTGTTCAAAGTTCCGTCAACGCGAACAAGAGGTGACAGAGACGTGTAACCAATGGCACCCCATACCATCACGCCGGGTGATACGCCAGTATGGCGATGACGAATACACGCTTCCAATGTGCGTTCACCGTGATGTTGCCAAACACTGATGCGACCATCATGATTCTGTAAATAGAACCTGGATTCATCCGAAAAAATGACGTTTTGCCATTCGTGCACCCAGGCGCTCTTGTCTGTGATGCAGCGTCAAGAGCAGGCACAGCCATGGTCTTTGAGCTGATAGTCCATGCTGCTGCCAACGTCGTCGAACTGTTCGTGCAGATGGTTGTTGTCTTGCAAACGTCCCCATCTGTTGACTCAGGGATCGAGACGTGGCTGCACGATCCGTTACAGCCATGAGGATAAGATGCCTGTCATCTCGACTGCTAGTGATACGAGGCCGGTGGGATCCAGCACGGCGTTCCGTACTACCCTCCTGAACCCACCGATTCCATATTCTGCTAACAGTCATTGGATCTCGATCAAAGCAAGCAGCAATGTCACGATACGATAAACCGCAATCGCGATAGGCTACAATCCGACCTTTATCAAAGTCGGAAACGTGATGGTACGCATTTCTCCTCCTTACACGAGGCATCACAACAACGTTTCACCAGGCAACGCCGGTCAACTGCTGTTTGTATATGAGAAATCGGTTGTAAACTTTCCTCATGTCAGCACGTTGTAGGTGTCGCCACCGGCGCCAACCTTGTGTGAATGCTCTGAAAAGCTAATCATTTGCATATCACAGCATGTTTTTCCTGTCGTTTACATTTCGCGTCTGTAGCACGTCATCTTCGTGGTGCAGCAATTTTAATGGCCAGTAGCGTATAAGTGCGCCAATTTCTGTTCGCCCTGGCAAATCGGACTTCATGAACGTAAAAGAAGCAGGTACTATGTAATAAATCTTAATTAAACGGCGTCCGAGCAGGCGTTGAAGGCCCAAAGGTATCGATCGTCCGCCGCGTCACCCTCAACCCACAGGCGTCACTGGATAGACAGCACATCGCTCTCCGGGCCGTTGTTAGTTTCGTGACCGGAGCCGTTTTGTCCCCATGAAGTAGCTCCTCAATTGTCGTCACAAGGACCCCTCTTGCCAACAGCGCTCGGCAGACTGGACGGTCACCCACCCAAGTGTTAGCCAAGACCGTTAGCGCTTAATTTCGGTGATCTGTCGGGATCCACTGTTACCACTGCAGCAAGGCCGTTGGCTACGTAATAAATAGTAATTATCTCAGCGAGATGGCCATAAGCATGACTGAACAGATCGCGACCAAAGTGGCTAATTCTGATTAAAAAAAAAACTCAATTTTCTTTTTCATCCTTCTGTATGTTATTCTTGTCAGCAACTTGCATATGTGAGTTGTTAAGCTGGTTGTGGGATAATTCTCGCACTTGTCAGCTCTTGCAATTTTCGGAATTGTGCGGATCATGTTTTTCCTGAAATCTGATGGTATATCGCCAGTCTCATACAGTCTACATCCCAACGTGAATACTCGTTTTATGTTCACTTCCCCCCCCCCCCCCCCCCATGACTTTAGAAATTCCGATGGGATATTATCTAGCCCATCTACATTATTTGATCTTAAGCCTTCCAAAGCTCTTTTAAATTCTGATTCTAGTACTGGATCCCCAATGTCTTTCCTACTGACTCCTGTTTCTTCATCCGTCACGTCATCAGACAAGTCCGCTCCCTCATAGCGTGTACCTTCAGTGTACTCCTTCCACCTATCCACTCTCTCCTCTGCATTTAACAGTAGAATTACCATTGCACACTTAATGTTATCGCCCTTGCTTTTAATGTCATGGAAAGTTGTTCTGACTTTTCTGTTTGCTGAGTCAGTCCTTCTGACAATCATTTCTTTTTAGATTTCTTCACATTTTCCATGTAGCCATTTCGCCTTAGCCTCCCTACACTTCCTATTTATTTCATTCCTCAGCGACTTATATTTCGGTGTTCTTGAATTTCTTTTTTTCATCCGTAACTGAAGTAGTTCTTCTGTTATCTGTGGTTTTTTCGCAGCTACCTTCCTTGTACCAACGTTTTTTTTCCAATTTCCGTGATTGTTCTGTCTAGAGATATCCATTCCTCTTCAACCGAATTGCCTACTGTGCTATTCATTATTGCATTACCAAATCGTGATGTGAGTCAGTATCTCCCTCTCGGTACGCCTTACAATTCAATTTCTGATTTCCAAATCTGTGTCTGACCATGATGTAATGGAACTGAATCTTCCTCTGTCTCCCTGCTTTTTCCAATTATACCTCCTCCTCTTGTGATTCGTGAACAGAGCATTCGCTATCACTATCTGAAATTTATTGCAGGACTCAGTCTTTCTCGTCTCTCATCCCTATTACCAAGTCCAAATAACTCCTTCCCCTACAACCGCATTCCAGTCTCCCATGACGATTAGATTTTCATCTTCCTTTACGTACTGAATTACCCGTCCAGTATATACTTTCACTATATCTCCATCATCTGTTTGCGACGTTGGCGTGTATACCAGCACTATTGTTGTTGGCTATGGTTTGCTGTTGATTCTGACGAGAAAAACCCTATCACAGAACTGTCCGACCTCGTACTCCTTTTTACCATTTTCTGCTGCTGTTGACATTACTCCTCACTCGGGGGGACACACTCCACTAACTCCCACTATATCTAGATTGAGCATTATCATTTCCCTTTTCAAATTTTCTAACTTCTCTACCACATTCAAACTTCTGCCATTCCAGGCCCAATTCATAGAACGGCGTCATTTCGTTGCTTATTCAATATTTTTCTCATGGTTAGCTTCCCCTTGGCATCCCCTCCCTGAGATCCGAATGGGGGACTAGTCCAGAATCTTTTGCCGATGGAAGGATCAGCATGACCCTTTTTCAGTTTCGGCCCCATGTCCTGTGTATACTCATTATATGTCCTTAATGTGGTAGTTTCCATTGCCTTCTGCATCCTCATGCCGTTGATCATTGTTGATTTTTCCACCTTTAGGTGTAGTTTCCAACTTCAAGAGGAAGAGTGTGCCCTGAACCTCTGCCTGCTCCAACGCCCACTTGGACATGGCCGTTATCAGAATGAAAGTGACTTGTTATGCTGTAAGTCTTTGCCCGCCATTGATAATGACTTCTATTCAAAATTTCAGCTGTGGTGGGATTCGTAACCAGGACCAAGGACGTTTTGATTACCATTCAAAGACGCTACCTCTTCACCAATGTTGTGAAACTTGTGAGTAGGCTGTTTAGGTCTTCTTATTGGTAACGCCACGTAGCGCTCTGTATGAAAATCACTGGCTGTGCTGTGTGCAGTCTGTGGCTAGTTTGCATTGTTGTCTGCCATTGTAGTGTTGGGCTGTTGGCTGTTAACAGCGCGTAGCGTTGCGCAGTTAGAGGTTAGCCGCCAGCAGTGGTGGATGTGGGGAGTGAGATGGCGGAGTTATGAGAGCGGATGATCTAGTCAGAGACAGTAAATTTGTAAGACTGGATGTCATGAACTGATATATATAATATGACTTTTGAACAATATTAAGGTAAATACATAGTTTTTTCCCTATAAAAATCTTTCATTTGCTAACTATGCCTATCAGTAGTTAGTGCCTTCAGTAGTTTGAATTTTTTATTTAGCTGGCAGTAGTGGCGCTCGCTGTATTGCAGTAGCTTGAGTAACGAAGATTTTTGTGAGGTAAGTGTTTTGTGAAAGGTATAGTTTAATGTTAGTCAGGGCCATTCTTTTGTAGGGATTATTGAAAGTCAGATTCTGTTGCGCTAAAAATATTGTGTGTCAGTTTAAGCACAGTCATGTATAATTTTTCTAAGGGGACGTTTCATATGTCGACCCTTAGCCGAGGATACCTCACTGGCATCTTTTGATTGTTTCTTGTAGTTTGTGTAATTGGTGTAGCTTTTGTTTATTGCTAGCGCGTAATTGTAGAGAGAATTTCCTTTGTAGTTGTAGTTTTTCATTGTTGTCCAGTAAAACAGTTGTGGCATGCAGGTAGATTTGCACCAAGTATTTGGCAGCTGCACTAGCAATTAACGAGATATTATTTTCAGTGTTATGTTAATGTGTTCTCTTATTTTTGCTTTTCAAATTGTGCTTTTCTGTGTTACTGTGTGAAATATTGTGACAATAATGGCGTGTGAAAAACGTAACACTAGGCTACAAATAATAGTGACGACGAGCGTAGCTTATCAGCACCACTGTGTAATGAATTAACAGACATTCGAAGTAGTAATTTGGTAATTGTGCATAGGGAAATGGAGCGGGCGGCAAATAATGGTGTAGACAATGAAACAAGTAGTGAACAGGGAAGCATTATCGATCGATTGGTCGGCAACAGCTCGCCTCAGGAATCCGAAATGACAGAACACAACATTGCAAATACTGTAGACTCAGGTTTTGGGTCGTCACCGTTTTCTCAGATGAGTCAAGACACATTTTCTGCTTGTCAAAATGTGAATGTTGCCGGTGAAAATGCACTGCCAAAAAGCATAGAGAAACAGATTCCAGACACTAATACATTATTACTGCAATTAATGCAACAAATGGAACAAAATCAGAGACAAACACAGCAAAAGCTTCAAAAGTTAGACACAATGGAACAAAATCAGAATCAAACACAGCAAAAACTTCAAAAGTTAGACACAACGCTTGAACAAACACGTGAAGATTTAACTACTGAGTTACATAACATTGAATCGAAATGTCAAAAAGTCTGTAATGACGTCAAACACAAATTTGTGAGCATTTTCAAACTATTTTTTCGCGGCATGAAAATGCATTACAGAATCACGAAGCAGCCATAAAAGAACTGCAAACTATTGTTCATGAAAATCATGAGACCTTGCAAGCTAAAATTGACTCAGTTGCATCTACCGATCGGTTACGCAACTTGCAAAAACTCAGGAAAACTTAAAGGACACAGTAGATATTCTGAAAATTGGTTCAGAAAGACACATGAAGGAAATTACTTCATTATCAGAGAAAGTAGTTGAACTTTCGGATCAGCTAAATAATTTATCTACGAATGTAGATGATAATCTGAATGACACAAAACCGGTAGTCTTTAATGACACAGAAGAGTGCGAACAAATTAGGAAATTCAAACAAAATCAGAATCAAATTAATACGCAACACCAAAGAGAAATCCGGGAAGTACAAGATCAGCTGACACAGGTAATACAAGAATTACGTATTTCAGAGGACACTTGCGCTCCAATACGGGAAGAGGGACATAGAAATACAGAACAGCCACAAAATAATAACACGGGGTACTTCGGAAATTATGCAAGAAATTGGCAAGGTACACCGAATTTTGAGATGGAACCGCCGAAACGAAGTAACAATGACCGATATGCGACTCGCCGACATGATGATTTTGACTATAAGCTGTTTATTACTACACGTAAATTCAAAACATTTAAGAATTCCGGCAACGATATGCATCCACAAGCGTGGCTTCATCAATTCTCTCATTTTTTTCCTCCCAACTGGTCATTAGAGCACAGATTAGAATTTATGTGTAGCTATTTAGAGAATGAACCAGCTGTAAGAATGCGATCGGTCATTCACGATTGCCACAGTGAAGGAGAATTTTATCATGCCTTCCTCTCAGCATAATGGTCTCAAGCTACACAAGACCGAGTAAAACATAGCATCATAATGATGAAACATTTCGAACAATCTGAATTTTCCAGTCTTATGAAATATTTTGAACACATGTTGCACAACAATTAGTATCTTTCAAACCCATACAGCCCCTCAGAACTCATCCGCATTTGCTTAATCAAATTGCCTGTACATTTACGACACATTATTTTGGCAGGACGTTGCAAAGACGACATTGAAGCTTTTCAGGGACTCTTACAAGAATTAGAAATTGACAGTGACAATCGCGGAACGCGAAAACAGGAACCCAACAATTACAGGTCACATCCGTCGCAATTCCACGATGAAAGAAATAATAACTGGACACGACAAGGCTATTCTTACAACGTAAATCGTGACGAAAACAGATACCACCCATATGACAACCATTGGCAGAGTAGTAATAATTACAGAGAAAGGTCGCATTTCCGCGGCAATGACTATCACAGACAATTACAGAAACAGACAATATGGGAACCATAAAAATTATTATCAAGGGAGACAGAATAACTTTAGCCGCAACGGTCCACCACGCAGTTACGATTCCGGGAGAAATTCTCCACCACATGACCCACAAACCAGAAACTATGTAAACTACCGACAAAACGACAGACCTGAATTCCATCAGAACTGGCGAGCTTCAAACAGGACAGGGCCTTCTCGTCAAGGTGAATTTGTAAAAGTTAGGTCTCCTAATCCCAATAACGACGCGCGCCAACAAAGAGACAGACAATGACTCGCACCGCAGGCAGCCACGTGCGTCGGCTGGCTCAGCGAAAAATAACATAGATGCTAACCTAGAGAAAAATTTTAGCATTCCTTACCAACGTATACAACATGATAATTGCTATGAAGTTTAAACTTTGTCCACTAGGAAGAGTAAAGGATTGCACTACATTTCACATGTAAAACCATTTATTGAGAGATAATCTGCCTTTTAACTTAGTCTTTCCTATAAAATTTTTCACTTCACGTTACTAGTACTCTTTGTCACACTTAGAAACTGTTAACATGTAACTATGTTTTAAAGTTAACTATCCAGTCTAGAACCTAAGGAACATATTTAGACAGTAATTACAAATGCATTGTTATAGTGAACAGACGACACAGTGTTATTGTGTGTGTACATTCTTGCTTCTTAGTTGCACGATCACGTAACGACTATAAGGCTCGCATACTTAGAACATATACCGGCACTGCTAATGAGATTTTCATGCAACATTTTGGTTTACTTGAAAAGACATTCTTTGTTTGAAGTACTTTCTGTGAGATAAAGATGACTTAGTATTTGGTTTCTTTGACAGCTACACGATTATATCACGACGCTACTAATATGTGACACAATTTACATTGTTGCTTTTGCGGTGTATTTGTTTTATATCTGCACAGTTCTTCTGAATTCTTCTGGAAAGTAAAACATGTTTTAATAGTAACTTTTGTGGTATAGCTACAATTAGACAGCCTTTTCCGTAGCACAACAATACGTTACATTATAGTTCTTTCTTGATCACGGTAAGGTACGTAATAACTACGATATCTATACGCAAAGAATTTCACTTTCGTTTATGATGAGGTAAGTACATTGACTTCAGCAGAACTTTGCTTACAGAGGACGATAACTACGTCACTCCCACAGAATTATCTTACAGCAAGACGCACATTTTGCGCTACAGGACACGCATTTGAGTGATTAATTTTGTACTTGAACCATTTATTTTTCAAGATTTTTGAATTACAAAGAAAGTTTTCCATGATACATTTCATTCCATTGCTGTAATCTGTAACACCTGAGGGTATAATTACATTAATCCTCAGGGGGGTACACGCTTACTTTGTGTACCATGTGTTTGGCAAGCACAAGGAGCCCTAGCTAATATGGTATTTGCTTATACAACTTTACACATCGGTACCATATTTCTCTAACACAGAATTAGACAGCTATCTGATTATTTCACAGAGAAACAAACAATTTTTTTTACTATGTCAGTGACACATGTTTACGCAATTACACAGTTGGATAACTTCACACTTATGAAACTGTATTTTGTATGGACTTTGTGAACTGTTCATATTTTTTCAGAACCATTGTGATACTATGAGAGCTTGGAATGATGTATTTGGTATGAGATCATGATTTTTAAAGTATGTATGAGGTAGATGACACTACTGAAATGAGCAGAGAATTTTTTTTAGATTTTGAAATTATTGCAGAAACCTGCGACTTTTTTGAGATTTGACTGAGGTGTTATGATGTTATTATTACGACGAGGAAGTGTATTATGCTGTTGAGGAATGTTTATAATGATATGTATTTATTATGATGAAATATTGAAGAAGCGTCGACGAATATGTATATGTGTAATAAGGTAAGGAATAATGAGTAGTGGTTAGGGACTCTGGTTTGTGAAAAAGGATGTTGGAAACTAAGAATCGTACTTTAAGAGGTATGAAATGTGTGTAAGTGCCTGAATGTATCACAATGCCGGCGAAAATTTTTTGGACACTGTTATATTCATAGGATTTTGTTTCTACACATTTGCAACGCAAATTCTCGACCTGTGAAAATTTTTATATGAGACTCTCACTGTAGTGCAAACTGGTGTCGTAAATATTTCGGTAAGAAAGGTAAGTGACCTTGACGTAATGCGTTATGGGCGACTAGCTGTGCGAGTCGCCTGGAGAAAAAGCCATTAGGTGAAAAAAAAGAGACCATTAACCTCGCTATTGACATTCCTTTGTAGAAAGCATCGCAATTACGACACGCTCAATCTTGAAAACATATCATTACACTGTGGAGCTATTAATTTATGATATTTACTAAAATGCCTAATGAAATGATGAGAAACATTTTATATCTATTGTCTTTCTAGTTGAGAGATTTTTTACTACCTTTGGAGATGCCATTTGCCTAGTGAATGACGTTTCACGCCTTGCCTTATGTATTTATTTGCTCATTTTGTTTAATATCTAGTTTCTAGCTGCACTGCGGCGTTGGTTAAAATAAAATTTTATAGGTGTACTAATACAGATATTTTATGCCTACAGATCCAGTAAATAATAACTTTATGATCTACTTCAAAAAAAAAGAAAAAGAAAAAAAGAAAAAGAAAAAGAGGGAGCACAAAAAGACATTTCCCTTCACAGGAATTGCATACATAATTTTTGTCAATGATTGGTAACTTTTTAGTAGTGTAAGTTAAGGTGATGCATCACTCTAGCATTAAGATGTGACATAGGTATTTAACATGGCCATTTTTACTGTAATATTTTTTCTGCTTGAGCTTTGTCATGTTTAGGTATAAGTTATTGCATTTGCTGCTGCTGTTTGCCAGGCATAGTGCTACTAAATTTCAGTTTGTATTACTCTGTTAAGCTAGATTTACTACTGATTTATTTTTCTTGTTGCTGCAGATTGGCTCATATTAGTCATAATGTTCCATTTGCTTTGCTAACTTATATATATATATATATATATTGCTGCTTGCTTTGCCAATTTGAATTTTTTGTCATTGCTGTTTGTGTTAATTGTTTTGTGCTGCTGCATTGGCTCGTCCCTTAGTTTAGCATCTGAGATCAGTAGATTTAAGTTAGCTTAAGATGGGGTAGGCTATATGAGAGAATGAGTTGTGATGAATTGGAAGAAATGCATTGAGAAGCTATAAGAAAATGGTTTGGCTAAAAAAGTATTTTGAAAGAGGATATGAACAAAAAAGTAGGGTTTAGGGACAACAGGTTTAGGTAGGATTTTCTTGGAAATAAATGATGAGGTAAGATAATGGAAAATAAATAATGAGATAAGAAATATGTGAACATATAAATACAGAAAGCAAGCTTGGATTGGATTTTTTTTTTGGTGGAAACAAATGTTGAAATAAGACGAAAGATCTATGGAATGAAGTTTTGGGTTGGACTGCAGTACCAAATGTTACACTGAAAACAAACCCTGCCCTTTCCTCTTGTGTTATTCTGCTATGTGTTTGTGTACCCTTGTGTATTTGTGTTTTTCCCGTCTTTATGTGTTTAGCTGATGAGAGTTATGTTGTAGAATTTTTCTAATACTATGTTATTTACTTTGTAAAGATGTTTAGACATTATTTATCTGTTCTGTTTCGTTGCTCACGTGTGAAGTTGATGTTTCAAAAGTTATTCTGATCTTTTACGTATTTACTTATGCCATAATTCCTGTAACTGGCCGTGCGGTTAAAGGCGCTGCAGTCTGGAACCGCAAGACCCTACGGTCGCAGGTTCGAATCCTGCCTCGGGCATGGATGTTTGTGATGTCCTTAGGTTAGTTAGGTTTAACTAGTTCTAAGTCCTAGGGGACTAATGACCTCAGAAGTTGAGTCCCATAGTGCTCAGAGCCAATTCCTGTAACACTGATGTATATGTCTATTTCTATTCTTTTGTAAAGCCTGTTTTACTAAAAATATTATCTGTATTGTTATGTTCTTTAATTATGTATTTTGTACCTTTGTTATTGCATTCTTATGTTATAAAATTGTAATTGACACCAGTTCATCAAATTAAGTAACTTGTAACTAACACTTCACTCCACACGTTTCTGTTGGTCAGAGTATATGGACAATATGTGAGAAGTAGGGACTGATAGTGTTTGCACGTGTGTTAATAATTCAGCAAGGGACTGGATAACAGCATTGCTGGTTCTAAGGACATTTCAAAAACATTTTTTGTGAGTGCACAAGTGGTGGTTCATAGACTTGCTATATTGTCCGCAAGACTCTTCTATGGTGATTGTGCACCTCCACAGTCGCAACGGATGGCTGCTAGCCATCTCTACAAGGACTACAGTGGGTCTACACCTTTGATGACCCACCAATACCATTATTTCTACAAGGACTGCAGTGGGTCTAAACCTTTGATGACCCACCAATACCATTATTTCTACAAGGACTGCAGTGGTTCTGCACCTTTCATGGCCCACCAATACCATAGTCCCTACCAGGACTACAGTGGGTCTACTCTGTGATGACCTACCTACCGATATTCTGCTGTGGGTTTGATCTGTTGTGGCCCATTACCTGTCTGCATGTCAAGAGTCAGCACAGTCTTTCCGTTGGAAGGACAACACTACTTCTTCAAGACTGCATGGAAATCCACTACTTCCGTGTGCATTTTCTTTTACTGCTCAGACTTTGGGATGATCTGGACAGAGACAGTAAATTTGTAAGACTGGATGTCATGAACTGATATATATAATATGACTTTTGAATAATATTAAGGTAAATACATTGTTTTTCTCTATAAAATCTTTTATTTAGCTGGCAGTAGTGGCGCTCGCTGTATTGCAGTAGCTTGAGTAACGAAGATTTTTGTGAGGTAAGTGATTTGTGAAAGATATAGTTTAATGTTAGTCAGGGCCATTCTTTTGTAGGGATTATTGAAAGTCAGATTCCGTTGCGCTAAAAATATTGTGTGTCAGTTTAAGCACAGTCATGTATAATTTTTCTAAGGGGACGTTTCAAACTTTTTAAACTGTTTAAATGTCCAGATCATGGCCAATGTTTTTAATTCTCTAGATGAGTAGACATACTCACATTCTAACGAAGCATGGCTGGGAAAACTAATTATCCTAATATCAATTTCACCTCTCTCGTCAGAAGGCTGGAGAGACATGTCCCCAGCGCCGAACATGAGGCGTCAGAAATAATAAAAGGTTCTGTCATTTTAAGATGGTATAATATCTTGGAATGTATCAAAGCGTGTATTATAGCTTCTCGTCAAGACCAACGTGCATTTTTCTTTGACAATCTCAACAAGGCAACACTGTTTAACAGTTGCTGTCGGATGAAACACCTAAACGAGCATAATCCCATAAAAGCTTTTAGTTGACTTTCGGTATGGGGAACTGGAACGTTTCTATAGTACTCATATAATGAGGATCCGGAGTCATCACTTTCGCAAAAATTGTGTGTCCTGAAAAATTAATTTCTTTCCTAGCAAATTTGGATTTTGGCAAGTTGGCGGTAACACCAGCAAACACAAGTTCCTGCAATCTCCGTTACAACAGCTATAGTTGTTCCTACTAGGGGGGGGGGGGGGGGGGTGGCTATGAGAATGTCATCAGCAGAAAGTGTAATTCTATCGAATAAGTCAGCTCTCCACAAAGTATTAAATGCAGTGGTGAATGCTCCAGAACTGAAATTTAGATTGAAAAGTATCACATAATATTGATAAGATCTTCCTGTAAACATGAAGGCTGTATATTTTCCAGATTGCTTTGAGAATGGAATGCGCTAATACGAATCCCAAAGATCAATACTAGACATGAATTTAACTCCATGGAATTTTTGCATCTACATATACATCTACATGATTACTCTGCAATTCACATTTAAGTGCTTGGCAGAGGGTTCATCGAACCACAATCATACTATCTCTCTACCATTCCACTCCCGAACAGCGCGCGGGAAAAACGAACACCTAAACCTTTCTGTTCGAGCTCTGATTTCTCTTATTTTATTTGGATGATCATTCCTAACTATGTAGGTTGGGCTCAACAAAACATTTTCGCATTCAGAAGAGAAAGTTGGTGACTGAAATTTCGTAAATAGATCTCGCCGTGACGAAAAACGTCTTTGCTTTCATGACTCCCATCCCAACTCGCGTATCATATCTGCCACATTCTCCCCCCTATTACGTGATAATACAAAACGAGCTGCCCTTTTTTGTACCCTTTCGATGTCCTCCGTCAATCCCACCTGGTAAGGATCCCACACCGCACAGCAATATTCTAACAGAGGACGAACGAGTGTAGTGTAAGCTGTCTCTTTACTGGACTTGTTGCATCTTCTAAGTGTCCTGCCAATGAAACGCAACCTTTGGCTCGCCTTCCCCACAATATTATCTATGTGGTCTTTCCAACTGAAGTTGTTCGTAATTTTAACACCCAGGTACTTAGTTGAATGGACAACCTTGAGAATTGTACTGTTTATCGAGTAATCGAATTCCAACGGATTTCTTTTGGAACTCATGTGGATCACCTCACACTTTTCGTTATTTAGCGTCAACTGCCACCTGCCACACCTTACAGCAATCTTTTCTAAATCGCTTTGCAACTGATACTGGTCTTCGGACGACCTTACTAGACGGTAAATTACAGCATCATCTGCGAACAACCTAAGAGAACTGCTTAGATTGTCACCCAGGTCATTTATATAGATCAGGAACAGCAGAGGTCCCAGGACGCTTCCCTAGGGAGCACCTGATATCACTTCAGTTTTACTCGATGATTTGCCGTCTATTACTACGAACTGCGACCTTCCTGACAGGAAATCACGAATCCAGTCGCACAACTGAGACGATTCCCCATAGACCCGCAGCTTGATTAGAAGTCGCTTGTGAGGAACGGTGTCAAAAGCTTTCCGGAAATCTAGAAATACGGAATCAACTTGAGATCCCCTGTCGATAGCGGCCATTACTTCGTGCGAATAAAGAGCTAGCTGCGTTGCACAAGAACGATGTTTTCTGAAACCATGATGATTACGTATCAACAGATCGTTCCCTTCGAGGTGATTCATAATGTTTGAATACAGTATATGCTCCAAAACCCTACTGCAAACCGACGTCAATGATATAGGTCTGTAGTTCGATGGATTACTCATAATACCCTTCTTAAACACTGGTGCGACCTGCGCAGTTTTCCTATCTGTAGGTACAGATCTATCGGTGAGCGAGCGGTTGTATATGATTGCTAAGTAGGGAGCTATTGTATCAACGTAATCTGAAAGGAAACTAATCGGTATAAAATCTGGACCTGAAGACTTGCCCGTATCAAGCGATTTGAGTTGCTTCGCAACCCCTAAGGTATCTACTTCTAAGAAACTCATGCTAGCAGCTGTTCGTGTTTCAAATTCTGGAATATTCCATTCGTCTTCCCTGATGAAGGAATTTCAGAAAACTGCGTTCAATAACTCCGCTTTAGCGGCACAGTCGTCGGTAACAGTACCATCGGCACTGCGCAGCGAAGGTATTGACTGCGTCTTGCCGCTTGTGTACTTTACATACGACTAGAATTTCTTCGGATTTTCTACCAAATTTCGAGACGATGTTTCGTTGTGGAACTTGTTAAAGGCATCTCGCATTGAAATCCGTGCCAAATTTCGCGCGTCTGTAAATTTTAGCCAATCTTCGGGATTTCGCGTTCTTCTGAACTTCGCATCCTTTTTCCGTTGCCTCTGCAATAGCGTTCGGACCTGTTTTGTGTACCATGGGGCATCAGTTCCATCTCTTACCAATTTATGAGGTATGAATCAATTGCTGTTGCTACTATATCTTTGGATTTGAGCCACATCTCGTCTACATTTGCATAGTCAATTCGGAAGGAATGGAGATTATCTCTTAGGAAGGCTTCTAGTGACACTTTATCCGCTTTTTTTTAAATAAAATTATTTTGCGTTTGTTTCTGCTGGATTTGGAAGAAACGGTATTAAGCCTAGCTACAACGACCTTGTGATCACTAATCCCTGTATCAGTCATGATGCTCTCTAGTAGCTCTGGATTGTATGT
This sequence comes from Schistocerca nitens, assembly GCF_023898315.1. Taxonomy (NCBI): domain Eukaryota; kingdom Metazoa; phylum Arthropoda; class Insecta; order Orthoptera; family Acrididae; genus Schistocerca; species Schistocerca nitens. The sequence continues at coordinate 542,284,273 of NC_064619.1, read as the reverse complement.
GGCTAAGAGATCAAGTGTGTTTTCGCAACCATTTACAATACGCATGGGTTCGTGGACTAACTGCTCGAAATAATTTTCGGAGAAAACATTTAAGACAATCTCGGAAGATGTTTTCTGCCTACCACCGGTTTTGAACAAGTATTTTTGCCAACATATCAAGAGAACGTTGAAGTCCCCACCAACTATAACCGTATGAGTAGGGTATTTATTTGTTACAAGACTCAAATTTTCTCTGAACTGTTCAGCAACTACACTCCTGGAAATTGAAATAAGAACACCGTGAATTCATTGTCCCAGGAAGGGGAAACTTTATTGACACATTCCTGGGGTCAGATACATCACATGATCACACTGACAGAACCACAGGCACATAGACACAGGCAACAGAGCATGCACAATGTCGGCACTAGTACAGTGTATATCCACCTTTCGCAGCAATGCAGGCTGCTGTTCTCCCATGGAGACGATCGTAGAGATGCTGGATGTAGTCCTGTGGAACGGCTTGCCATGCCATTTCCACCTGGCGCCTCAGTTGGACCAGCGTTTGTGCTGGACGTGCAGACCGCGTGAGACGACGCTTCATCCAGTCCCAAACATGCTCAATGGGGGACAGATCCGGAGATCTTGCTGGCCAGGGTAGTTGACTTACACCTTCTAGAGCACGTTGGGTGGCACGGGATACATGCGGACGTGCATTGTCCTGTTGGAACAGCAAGTTCCCTTGCCGGTCTAGGAATGGTAGAACGATGGGTTCGATGACGGTTTGGATGTACCGTGCACTATTCAGTGTCCCCTCGACGATCACCAGTGGTGTACGGCCAGTGTAGGAGATCGCTCCCCACACCATGATGCCGGGTGTTGGCCCTGTGTGCCTCGGTCGTATGCAGTCCTGATTGTGGCGCTCACCTGCACGGCGCCAAACACGCATACGACCATCATTGGCACCAACGCAGAAGCGACTCTCATCGCTGAAGACGACACGTCTCCATTCGTCCCTCCATTCACGCCTGTCGCGACACCACTGGAGGCGGGCTGCACGATGTTGGGGCGTGAGCGGAAGACGGCCTAACGGTGTGCGGGACCGTAGCCCAGCTTCATGGAGACGGTTGCGAATGGTCCTCGCCGATACCCCAGGAGCAACAGTGTCCCTAATTTGCTGGGAAGTGGCGGTGCGGTCCCCTACGGCACTGCATAGGATCCTACGGTCTTGGCGTGCATCCGTGCGTCGCTGCGGTCCGGTCCCAGGTCGACGGGCACGTGCACCTTCCGCCGACCACTGGCGACAACATCGATGTACTGTGGAGACCTCACGCCCCACGTGTTGAGCAATTCGGCGGTACGTCCACCCGGCCTCCCGCATGCCCACTATACGACCTCGCTCAAAGTCCGTCAACTGCACATACGGTTCACGTCCACGCTGTCGCGGCATGCTACCAGTGTTAAAGACTGCGATGGAGCTCCGTATGCCACGGCAAACTGGCTGACACTGACGGCGGCGGTGCACAAATGCTGCGCAGCTAGCGCCATTCGACGGCCAACATCGCGGTTCCTGGTGTGTCCGCTGTGCCGTGCGTGTGATCATTGCTTGAACAGCCCTCTCGCAGTGTCCGGAGCAAGTATGGTGGGTCTGACACACCGGTGTCAATGTGTTCTTTTTTCCATTTCCAGGAGTGTATATCATCGGAGTCTGAGGGTCGGTAGAAGGAGCCAATTATTAACTTAGTTCGGCTGTTAAGTATAGCCTCCACTCATACCAATTCGCACGGAGTATCTACTTCGACTTCACTACAAGATAAACCACTACTGACAGACACAAACACTCCATCACCAATTCTGCCTAATCTATCTTTCCTGAACACCATCTGAGACTTCGTAAAAATTTCTGCAGAACTTATTTCAGGCTTTAGCCAGCTTTCTGTACCTATAACGATTTCAGCTTCTGTGCTTTCTATTAGCGCTTGAAGCTCAGAGACTTTCCCAGCACAACTACAACAATTTACAACTACAATTCCGACTGTTCCTTGATCCAAGCACGTCCTGTATTTGCCATGCACCCTTTGAGATTGCAGCCCACCCCGTACTTTCCCGAGGCCTTCTAAACTAAAAAACTGCCCAGTCCACGCCACACAGCCTCCGCTACCCGTGTAGCCGCCAGCTGAGTGTAGTGAACTCCTGACCTATTCAGCGGAACCCGAAACCCCACCACCCTATGGCGCAAGTCAAGGAATCTGCAGCCAACACGGTCGCTAAACCGTCTGAGCCTCTGATTCAGACCCTCCATCCGGCTCTGCACCAAAGGTCCGCAGTCGGTTCTGTCAACGATGCTGCAGATGGTGAGCTCTGCCTTTATCTCGTAAGCAAGACCGGCAGCCTTCACCAAATCAGATAGCTGCTGGAATCCAGAGAGAATTTCCTCAGATCCAAAGCGACACACATCATTAGTGCCGACATGTGCCATCACCTGCAGCTGGCTGCCCCCTGTGCTCTTCATGGCATCCGGAAGGACCCCTTCCACATCAGGAATGACTCCACCCGGAATGCACACGGAGTGCACACTGGATTTCTTCCCCTCCTTAGCCGCCATATCCCTAAGGGGCCCCATTACGTGCCTAACATTGGAGCTCCCAACTACCAATAAGCCCACCCTCTGCGATTGCCCGGACCTTGAAGGCTGAGAATCATATGCCACATAAAATCCAGAGCTACTAGAGAGCATCATGACTGATACAGGGATTAGTGATCACAAGGTCGTTGTAGCTAGGCTTAATACCGTTTCTTCCAAATCCAGCAGAAACAAACGCAAAATAATTTTATTTAAAAAAAAGCGGATAAAGTGTCACTAGAAGCCTTCCTAAGAGATAATCTCCATTCCTTCCGAATTGACTATGCAAATGTAGACGAGATGTGGCTCAAATCCAAAGATATAGTAGCAACAGCAATTGAGAGATTCATACCTCATAAATTGGTAAGAGATGGAACTGATCCCCCATGGTACACAAAACAGGTCCGAACGCTATTGCAGAGGCAACGGAAAAAGGATGCGAAGTTCAGAAGAACGCGAAATCCCGAAGATTGGCTAAAATTTACAGACGCGCGAAATTTGGCACGGATTTCAATGCGAGATGCCTTTAACAGGTTCCACAACGAAACATCGTCTCGAAATTTGCTAGAAAATCCGAAGAAATTCTAGTCGTATGTAAAGTACACAAGCGGCAAGACGCAGTCAATACCTTCGCTGCGCAGTGCCGATGGTACTGTTACCGACGACTGTGCCGCTAAAGCGGAGTTATTGAACGCAGTTTTCTGAAATTCCTTCACCAGGGAAGACGAATGGAATATGATGTTTGTCAGACGCACTGGGGAGGCTTTCTGATCGGCCTCTGGGGACGTCTTTCGCTGCCTGCCACATCTTGGAATGACCTCCCAATCAACCACAGGCGAGGGCTCAGCCCCACTGCGGGCAGCAACTGGGGCTACCACAGTGGCAGACCGATCTGGGGACAGACGGGACGAGGTTGACATCCCCATTGGCAACAGCCTCAAGCTGTGCGAGCGAAGTCAGCGCCGCCTGCAGCTGTGAGCGAAGGGATGCCAACTCAGCCCTCATCCGAACAATCACAGTCCCTGTCCATTCTAATCGATGTTGAACAACAGTTACTGAAACACGAGTCCATGCCTAGGTAAAGCAAGGAAAACATGCAAAGAATGTATGAACTAACCTGTACAAATGCCTAACGACTGCGCTACAATCTGCCTGAATTTACGATTACAGTAACTAAAACTTGAAATTACACCTCCTATACGAAACTCACACGCAATGTAAGTAAGAATCTACGAAGTAAACACAGAAAAGAAGCTATATACGTATCTTTCTGTGCTGTCGATGTGCACCAACTGGGAGCTCAGGCAATTGTTATATAGACTCTCTGGAGGCACTCACACAGGAAAAATAATTTTACTAATTACTTTAGCATCCAGCACAAGGTCTACCTTCCCATCCGGTATAGCTACCGCTGGTAGTGGGCTACAGTGTGAGGAGAGTGAAGGTTTAGGTTACATGCGTCCCACTTCGACCCTGGATTGTGGTCCGTGTTCATACAATATGTTTCATGTGGTTCAATTTCCATATATTAATGACGCCAGTTTTTTGTTAAATACATGTACAAATTTTAAGTTGTTCTTGATGTTGTGAGAAATTTCAGGAGAGTCTAGCACTTTGTTACAAATAATATAACTATTCTTATGTGTCGAATCATCGTGTTCAGAGAGGTATTGATCAGCGACTGTTTGGTTCAGATAATCTTTAGCAGTATACTTCAACAAAACTTGTCATGATGTCCACTTATCCTAACAAAACCCACAACAAAATCTTTTCCATCTGTTAGCAGGTGGGACTTTTCTGATTGAAGATCAATTTTGGCATTTCTCTCTCGAAGAAACTCAAGACGAAATGTACACCTGTCTGTCAATCCCTCTATCACAAGAAAAATACATTCAATCACGATATTCCCTACCTTTATGTCTATCTGCATATGTATTTTTATGGGTTTTGACTTGCCACCTACAGTAGCAATACTTTGCAGTTTTGTACAGGGTACGTAAGGGATTTTTTAACATTACTGATTTCATTAAATAACGCTCGGGATATTAACCATAGTTACAGCAGCAAGTAAAATAACAGATAGTTCCCACAATAATATGAATAAAAACTTGTAAAACCTCTTCTAGACTCTATGAACATTTATAATAACTATTTATTAACCTATCTCGGATATCAAGGACGTTAGTTGTTGGATTCAAACTGTCCCCACCCATTCCACGGTCATCATCAATGGGCTTAATGTGGCCAGATCTAGTCAGTTGAAGTTACGGACACAGGTGATGCCTCCTCCGTGACCTCTACAACACAGACTGCAGAATTTTGATTTCTCCACTGTGGTTCAACATAATGAATCTATTGTACATATGGTTGCTTGTAAGTATTGTTTACGTTAAAGAGTGGTTGACTTTTTTTTATTTGGCCACCTCTGATTACCATGATTATCATGATTTACGTTAAATGGTTCAAATGGCTCTGAGCACTATGGGACTCAACTGCTGTGGTCATAAGTCCCCTAGAACTTAGAACTACTTAAACCTAACTAACCTAAGGACATCACACACATCCATGCCCGAGGCAGGATTCGAACCTGCGACCGTAGCGGTCGTGCGGTTCCAGACTGTAGCGCCTTTAACCGCTCGGCCACTCCGGCCGGCATTTACGTTAAACTGTGGCTGATTCCATAGATGGTAATACCACTGTTTATTACTATTATGATTATTCCATGGATGTGTTCCGGTATTTTGATGGCAGGGGTGCTATCTGTCATCGTTTCTCCTTCTCCTTCTTTTATAGTCTGGAGTACTACCATTTGACGGTCCACCATCCGATGTCTGAGAAACCAGTGGTATGGCAATAAAGGCAGCACAGGCATCAGCTGATTTCTCGTGATTATTATTATACTCCATTAATTAAAACGTCCAGGCTGAAATGCCGTGGTCCGTATACAAAACAGTGAACAAAGTTGTTGAGCTTTCTTCTTACGTAGGCTCTCCAGTCGTCGTACCATAATCGACATATCCTCCCCGTAGAGGCGTCTAATCATAACATGTAAGCTTTCACGGCCGGCGTCTTCATTAATTAAAACTTCCGTACTGAATTGCCGTGGTCCATATATAAAACGTTTTATATATGGACCACGGCAATTCAGCCCGGAAGTTTTAATTAATGAAGATGCCGGCCGCGGAAGCTTACGTTATGATTGTTATTATACTGTTGGCATGGTAGTTACCTGGCTCGGACCATTGCCATTTCGATAACTATTACTGTTATTACTGTTAGCTCTTACATCCTCATTTACCAAATCAGAGTATATGAAAAGGATAAAATATTTCCAAAATTCATTTTATGGACTTTTACCATTTTTTCTCTGATATCAATCAGTAGTTTCCATTTAAGGATGAGTAACGCATCTCTGTGAAATACAGGTTCATTCCAGGAACGAATTTTATTTAAATGTCTCTCAAAGTATTTACTTAGATTCCCTTGTTTGACATAAGGTTCAGGATAAAAAATTTCCTTACACAATCTCTCCCCTATACAATTGGTCAAAATTTCGCCAATTAAAAAAAAACTACTCTCTAACTGCTCATATGTTTGACAATATTCTACGGTTTTGGTTTCCCAAAGGGCGGCCTCATCCAGTACATATCCTCTGATAAATTGTATTTTTTGTTGGTCAGACCAATTTCTGGAACATACCTGTGAGAGATTTAACAGAAATTTCTGGGTGTACACTTCTGTTTTCTGGAATAAAGGCCTGGAACTGTTTGTTTTTTAAGAGACTCTCCTCTAGCAAAACAGAAGAAAGAGTGGACTCCCATACTCCTAGTTATAAGATCTTATGGTAATCGTGTTCCGGCGTATCGACAAGCGCCAGCACTAAGATCGAAAGAGCAAAGAAGGCAGTGAGACGACATCAGCCAATAGCCCGCTTACATGGACCGCACCACGACAGGAGCGCCGTCTATCCGTAGAAAATACAGGGCTATTACAAATGATTGAAGCGATGTCATAAATTCACTGTAGCTCCATTCATTGACATATGGTCACGACACACTACAGATACGTAGAAAAACTCATAAAATTTTGTTCGGCTGAAGCCGCACTTCAGGTTTCTGCTGCCAGAGCGCTCGAGAGCGCAGTGAGACAAAACGGCGACAGGAGCCGAGAAAGCGTATGTCGTGCTTGAAATGCACTCACATCAGTCAGTCACAACAGTGCAACGACACTTCAGGACGAAGTTCAACAAAGAATCACCAACTGCTAACTCCATTCGGCGATGGTATGCGCAGTTTAAAGCTTCTGGATGCCTCTGTAAGGGGAAATCAACGGGTCGGCCTGCAGTGAGCGAAGAAACGGTTGAACGCGTGCGGGCAAGTTTCACGCGTATCCCGCGGAAGTCGACGAATAAAGCAAGCAGGGAGCTAAACGTACCACAGCCGACGGTTTGGAAAATCTTACGGAAAAGGCTAAAGCAGAAGCCTTACCGTTTACAATTGCTACAAGCCCTGACACCCGATGACAAAGTCAAACGCTTTGAATTTTCGGCGCGGTTGCAACAGCTCATGGAAGAGGATGCGTTCAGTGCGAAACTTGTTTTCAGTGATGAAGCAACATTTTTTCTTAATGGTGAAGTGAACAGACACAATGTGCGAATCTGGGCGGTAGAGAATCCTCACGCATTCGTGCAGCAAATTCGCAGTTCACCAAAAGTTAACGTGTTTTGTGCAATCTCACGGTTTAAAGTTTACGGCCCCTTTTTCTTCTGCGAAAAAAACGTTACAGGACACATGTATCTGGACATGCTGGAAAATTGGCTCATGCCACAACTGGAGACCGACAGCGCCGACTTCACCTTTCAACAGGATGGTGCTCCACCGCACTTCCATCATGATGTTCGGCATTTCTTAAACAGGAGATTGGAAAACCGATGGATCGGTCGTGGTGGAGATCATGATCAGCAATTCATGTCATAGCCTCCACGCTCTCCCGACTTAACCCCATGCGATATCTTTCTGTGGGGTTATGTGAAAGATTCAGTGTTTAAACCTCCTCTACCAAGAAACGTGCCAGAACTGCGAGCTCGCATCAACGATGTTTTCGAACTCATTGATGGGGAAATGCTGCGCCGAGTGTGGGAGGAACTTGATTATCGGCTTGATGTCTGCCGTATCACTAAAGGGGCACATATCGAACATTTATGAACGCCTAAAAAAACTTTTTGAGTTTTTGTATGTGTGTGCAAAGCATTGTGAAAATATCTCACATAATAAAGTTATTGTAGAGCTGTGAAATCGCTTCAATCATTTGTAATAACCCTGTATAAGCGCCGTTCCTGCCAGCCTCGGCCGGACAATATTCTAACAGCATTAGCACAGTACTATCGGAGAGCTCTACGATAGCAGTGACGTGTGATCCATATCAGTTGGTTACATGGACCTTGAATACAGCAAAGGACTTGGATTGTTTGCATGTCGCCCATCGCTTGCGACACCATTGTAAATTTAAGGTTAACTATTGTGAATCTTCTTATTTGTAACAAAAACTATTAATGTGATTTTGCTTGAATTGTTGTATAGCATTCCGAGAACGCAGCATCCCTTAGGCACGCTATACGAGACGAGTGGGCAAGACCACACAAATCGATTGCTACTATATACTTCGTCAGTACAAATGCTTTCGGGAGAATTTTTTTTGGAAATTTGTGGTAAGGTCTTATGGGACTAAACCGCTGAGGCCATCGGTCCCTAAGCTTACACAATATTTAATCTAACTTAAACTAACTTACGCTACGGACTACACACACACAGATACGTGAGGGAGGACTCGAACCTCTGACGGCGGGGAGCCTCGGTAACCGTGACAAGACTCCCTAGACCACGCGGCTACCCCCCGCGGTTTTCGGGAGACTCTGGACTGTAACAGACATCATTACTCGTTACTGTATGGGTTGCACCATTTCTTATTTATTCCTAAACAAAAATGGTTCAAATGGCTCAGAGCACTATGGGACTTAGCATCTGAGGTCATCAGTCCCCTAGAACTTAGAACTACTTAAACCTAACTAATCTAAGGATATCACACACATCCATGCCCGAGGCAGGATTCGAACCAGCGACAGTAGCGGTCGCGCGGTTCTAGACTGAAGCGCCTAGAACCGCTCGGCCACACCGGCCGCTATTCCTTAACAACGTTCCATTTGTTTTCCATATTACCTATTCGAGAACTAAGCTGAGAAAGTACTATCTCCTTCCACTGATGGAACTTTTGTGTCAGTGTCTTCTGTATTTGTCCTAATTCGTTTTTGATTATCTGAAGTACTTTGCTCCGTATATACTTCAGCGATGGTGTGCTGCATCGCTATTTTTAACTTCGAACTTAACCTGTCTGTGATCTGATCATCATTTTCTTTTAAAAACCCATCCACCTCCTTTTCATGTTCAGTGGAAGGAACATCATCTTGTGTTACTACTTGCTGAAGTGTTGATTTTTAAGTATTTTGCTGTAGTTGTAGAGTACCAAAGTCATCAGTTAATGTTTCTGGCGGTTCACGGAAGCCCTTAAGAGCATTTTGTAATCCTGAAATTTCGTTTAGTTTTCAGCTGCTCGGTTTGGTATTTAACATGTTCAGATACATATTCAACCTGATTGGCCTAACTTTCTAGTTTTACATCTAAACTGCCTTATTTATTATTCGTGGTATTGGAGTCGTCAGACGAACTGTCTTGTTTACTAGCCAGACTATTTGTTTTGAGGTGTTTTGCTGTTTGTTCATCAAACCATCAGTCACAGATTCTATTCTTCGGAGCATTTGCATAATAGAGTCTGGTGTTATAGCAACAGACTCAGCAATAGCTTCCGTCCCAGCCTTCACAGCAGGTGAAGCTGCCCCACTTGCTGAAACAGTAAGGTTATTCATATTCTCGCTTGCTAATTCGCCCCATAGTGCTTGATGAGATGAATTTTGTGTATTTAACTACTCCATCATAGTGATTTTCCATCAGGTTTTTACCATATTAATGTACAAGGATAATTGGTTGGATCTGCAGCTGATTGTATTGAAATGAGCATGTAAACAATCACAAATGTTATTCGTGTGCAGCACAACGCTATTAACGAAAAACATGTGCTTGAAAACAGCATGTCGCTACTACAGACTCCATATGCTCAAAATGAACATCTTGTAACTTACTTAAGAAATTAGATTAATTACAAAACAGTTACAACTTTGGTAAATGAGAAATTCTCTACACAAGGTGGAACTCAAGTAAATAGATCTCACTACTACGATATTCTACACTACAATTCATTACTGTATGAGTCTAACAATGCCCTACCTTGTGCTGTGTTGTAGACAACAGCGTAATTTTAATGATTTTCTTGATTTTGAATTTTTATCTTTTTTAGTTTTATTTGGTTTTATCTTTCTACTGAATTTTATTAACTGTCAAAGTAAATGTCCTTGATGTAGTTTATCAGTTTTATAAAATGAATTATCTTCAGCTCTCATGCGTGTCATATGGTTTGATGGAAAAGAAATAGTCGAGAGACGTATATGCTGAGTGGTTACAATTAAGCTTTCCGTATTTTACACGTTATAACACGGAAACTAATTACCGTGCGAGTACCAAAATTGGTAGCACTAATATCCGGAGTATGGAGTGCACGATTTACATGTGACAGCGCCACAATCCAGTTTCAGCTACGGCCACCAGGTGCCGTGATCAGTCATCGTGATTCATAGTCTCACACACCCAACCAGTCGCAGTGCAGTTGTTGACGTGTCAACATGGGTTTGGACAAAAGGAGCAGGGCATTAAGGATGAAGCTCTATTATCAAAACAACACTAATGTTGCAGCTGCACTTCGAGAATATCGCCAGCTGAAAGGCTTACGGAAGTGTCATCTTCCTCCACCTGCCCTGCGGAGAACGATGAAGAAGTTCGAATCAACTGGAGAACTGGGCATCGCTCAGGGAAGAGGCCGACGACCGGTTGCACCACAGGTGGTTGATGAAACCGCTGTTTCTATGGCAGGCAACACTTCGCGCAATCTCCGACCGTCACGCACTGCGCGTGCTGTCACGACAGTTGGGCATCCCGTGGTCCACTGTACGGAAGGTGTTTCGAACCATTCTCAAATCCGTACAAGATCCATTTCGTACGGTTGCTTGCGCCACGGGGTCATGTTTCTCAATACATCGCGGCGGTATTTTTTGTTGTTACTATCCTATCACGTGATAGACCCATTTACTCCCTCCTTCTTCGTCCAAGTGTAGCTGAGAGGTCCAATCAACTACGAAATTGTGTTGCGCTTTAAAAAAATAAAATCCATTTAGCTGACTATATGGTCAGGAATTCTATAACCGTGATGGTATAAATTCACGTCGAAATTTGAAATGTCAACAATCATTTCATACATGACGAGTTCCAATCGCGATGTCAAATTAAAATAGGTTTAGGTTGCTTAATGAAATTTTGAGTCTAAAACATAACACTAGTGTTTATGCATGCAAGCTACTGTGCAGTGTCGATCTTTCTTTCTATTTCGAATAGTTTTAAACTGTGTTAAGGATATTGTTTGATCGCCATGTTAACAATTTAATCAATATTTCCCGTGGCACGTCTTCTGAAGCACCATTTGGGACATCTTCAAGATGTGAGGTTCCACTCCCGATGTAATAACTCCTGAAGCAGATCGTGAAGTGTACCTCAAGAAAAGTGCACCGGAAGGCTGTGGCAGTTTAGAGTCCTGGTGGAATGAAATACCTCATGCTAGTTCCTATATCATCTGTAAAACAAACTACAGCGCTCTCTCTCTCTCTCTCTCTCTCTCTCTCTCTCTCTCTCTCTCTCTCTCTCTCTCTTTGTGTGCAACGATCTTTTTTTAAAAGTGTATTTCGACTCAGCCGGCTACCATTGTTGTGACATCATCAATTTGTGAGTGTGTGTGAGAGAGAGAGAGAGAGATAGCTACCGCATCCGCCTCATATCCAATAAATCAGATCACGTGATCGGAAATTAATTATTTATTAACTTCACCTGTAATTCTGGATCGTTTCTTAATCAGGCATTTGCCTTGGAAGCAGTTCTCCCGTGCGTCGGTATTCCAAAGGCGTTTACTGGGTAAACGCTGTTTTGTTTACGCTTTGGCCTGGTCGTGACCAACGGCGTGTACAGGCCCGGCAGGAAACGAAGAGAAACAAAGAATGAGCACGTGTTTCGATGAGAAAATATCGAATGCTTTTGACGAGGATTAGTGTGACATCCAGTCTGTCAGTTTCAGGGCCCGAGCGGGCACCTGCGTGTGACAGCCGCTTCTCAGGCTCTCGTCGATGCACTCCGATTCTGGAAGGCCTGCGCAGTGGTGAACCGTGTGGTCCAGTGAATGGCGCATGCCTTGCGGTCGAACGATTTTCAACAACATAATTATGTGTGAAGACTGTTTCACAATTGCTTTCCTTGTTCGATCGGAATAAAAAGGAAAGCGGTCGATTTTATTACTAATTTACACGACTTGCATCTTCACAAACAACAGAGAATGATGAGCATGAGACATTCAACACCTGCAAAATGAATATTTTATAGATAAACAATATACCTTCTGCTTTGTAATTGAATTTTCTGTCATGAGAGCATTAATCTCCATCGCCGAGCCACCAATTTCCAGGTAGAGGAGAGGGAGAGAGGAGGGGGTGATTGGAGGTTTACTAGAGGGGGGGGGGGGCTATGTAATTGATCAATTTAATTAAGTAGTCAGTCAGATTGATAGAGTAAGAGGGGGCTATTCGAATAACACTATGTGCGCTTATGATGCTGTTGCCCCACTACTACAGACATTCTATATGGTATTAAACCACGATTCGCTAATGATCAGCCCGACTTTGGACATTATTTAATCTGAAAGATTGTTCTTATTTTCTTCTTAGTTCACATTGCAAGTAACAGGCGTTACACTGGCAACCAAGAAGAGCACTGTAAATATGGAACAGTTTGTTATGTTGTATGTGTAATTCTGTGCAACTACCGTGTGGTTATGATTAAACTTTCCCTATTTAATACGTCATAACACGGAAACTAGTTACTTTACGAATACCAAACATGGTAGCATTAATGTCAGGGACATAGGGAAGAGAAATAATGCAGAATCAAGTCAACTGGAATACCTCTAATTTTTTGCTATGGTACATCATACCATTACATACCAGTACCATTACTGCTACAAAAGAGACTCAATATGCCCATCAGTGTCCAGAAGAGCCTGAAAGCGCAGGATTGCATCCTGCACAGCAGAACGAAGCATGTGCCTAGGTATGTTGGTTACCTCACTTGATAAGCTGGGCTTCATATCAGCACATGCGTGAATGTTCCTCTGGTAAACCCTCTCCTTCAGGTAACCCCCAAATCAGAAACCACAGGGAGTGAGATCAGGTGATCGGCCGGTCAAGCAGTTGGAAATGATCGGTTGATAATTCGATCGTTTCCAGATGTGTTTTGGAGAAGCGGGTGAACTTCACGCGTGATGTGTGGTGGGACACCATATTGAATGAAAACTGTTGAGTTCAATGCGTCTCTCTCATGAAGGGATGGAATGATATGCTGTCGAAACTAATCGCAGTAGTTCTGGGTAATCACACTGCACGTCTTTGGTCCTTGACCGCCAAACTGCTAAAAAAAGAATGGCCCGATGATAAAAGTAGCTGTGAAGCCACACCATACAGTGACACGTTCACCATACAGAGGAACTTCATGCACAGTGACTGGAGGTGAAGATCCCCTCATTCGGCAATTCTGTGTGTTCACCTCGCGCGCCACAGAAAAATGAGCTATGTCTGTTCATAGGAGGCCCAGGGACAGCCCTCGTCAACTTCAGTCCTTGCGAGAAAGTGGAGAGCGAAGTCGACAAGGCGTTATGTGCCCTGTAGTTCAAGCACCAGTACGAAATGTATCTTGTACTGATAGCACTTAAGAATGATTCGAAGCACCTTCTGTACAGTGGACCACAGGATGTCCAATTGTGATACAGTAATCTTGACAGGGAACTCGATACCATCAAATATATACCCTCCCGGGATAGTATCTTTATGTATATTTTATTAACTTTTACGCTATGGATCTCTTGGGTAATTTCTGTCGCAAGACAGGAGTGACCATACAAAACAAACCTGATCCTTTCTATTTTCGACATTACTGCATACCCTCTTATTAGCTATATCCTTAAGTAGCTCCGTATAGCTACACCCTCCATTTACTGGATCATAGACGTGTGTATGGATGTCGAAGCGTAGTATTTAGCTGAGTGCTTTAGCCGACCCTCTCACTCAGAAAACTGGTCCATTGTAGCACTCAAGATGGATTTATGAAACCACTTGGCGAGTGCTGTGCTCCGTGTTATCACACCAATGCCCCCCAAAGATAATGAAACCTAGTCTCTTCAATGCCAGTATCAGTTTAGGAGGGTGGGGGGCGGCGGTGCGACAGTTCGATGCAGAGCACCACACTGCATTTAATGGCGGGATACTGCGGATCACTGAATACTTTGAGGAGTTCCTTTTCCATGACAGGAAGGCATGCCTTTAGAAAACCAGCAGGACCACAGTACCCTCCTTCTGGATTCTCGATCCTCGTGAAAGAGATTTGTAGTGGACTGTTAAGGCAGCCAGTCCACAGTGAAGTAGCCGAAAGGGCACACGTACACACACGCCGACTGGCGCGAAGTCTGGAACAGGATTCGTAATGAATGTGATAAAGAAAAGAACGTAGCTACTAGAACACTTAACTTTTATATTGTCCTTTGGTATACAGCATTCTGGATGATACAAGTGAGACTCTATCTTGAGGTAAATGCAACGTTACAAATGGTTAATGGCGCCTTGCTAGGTCGTAGCCATTAACTTAGCTGAAGGCTATTCTGTCTCTCGGCAAATGAGAGAAAGGCTTCGATCAGTGTAGTCGCTAGCAACGTCGTCGTACAACTGGGGCGAGTGCTAGTACGTCTCTCGAGACCTGCCTTGTGGTGGCGCTAGGTCTGCGATCCTGACAGTGGCGACACGCGGGTCCGACATGTACTAATGGACCGCGGCCGATTTAAGCTACCACCTAGCAAGTGTGGTGTCTGGCGGTGACACCACAAGGTTCACTCCTGCAATCACCAGGTACTGTAACTGCAGTATGGTGTCACTGACCTGATTTCCTTCACTATAAGGAGAGGAGAAGGAACTGCCACTAGCCACAGTATCATTGCTATTACTAAGAATAGATTAAATTAGATTTAGTTTTCGTTCCATAGAACCAAAAAAATGAGATCATTCTCGTGGGTGTGGAACATGTCAGAAAGTATAACATAAAAACATAAAACATTTGAATATAATACTTACTACAACGATCATTTGTCAGAAGACTGTCGAAAGAGGTGAATAAAATGCGGTAAACTGGAACAGCTAATATTTACAGAATTAACACACTGTCAGAATGAAACATTTTTATGCTCTATTAATAAATTTATCATACACAAAACACCTAATCTCGACTATTGTGACCAAGTGTTGCCAAAACCGAAATCTAACAGTTTTGTCACTTAAGCTGGGTTAACAATCTCTGTTAAGATATTCATCTATGGAGTAGAAGGAGTTGCCTCTCAAAAAGTCTTTCAAACTCTATTTAAATCGTGTTTTATCTGAAAACAAGTTTTTAGTGGTTGCTGGCAATTTATTGATAATGTGTGTTCCTGAATATTGGATCCCTATTTGGACCAAGGTAAGTGATTTTAGGTCTTTATGTAGATTGTTCATATTCCTAATATTAACACCATGTATTGAGCTATTTGTTGGAAATAAAGATGTATTACTTGCAACAAATTTCATTAAGGAATAAATATACTGAGAAGCAGTGGTTAGAATACAAAGTTCCTTGAACAGGTTTCTACACGATGTTCTTGAATTTACACCACAAATGATTCTTATCACACGCCTTTGCACCTTAAAAAATTTTGCTCGGTTTGATGAGTTGCCCCAGAACATGATCCCATATGACATAATAGAATGAAAGTAAGCAAAGTATGCAAGTTTTTTTATATTTATGTCTCCTACATCTGACATCATTCTCACTGCAAATACACCTTGTTTAGGTGCTTAAGCATAAGCGTATGCTCTTCCCAACTGAATTTATTATTCAGTTGTTATTCCAGAAATTTAACACTTCCAACCTCTTCGATCTGCTAGTCTTCATATGTTATACACATGCTGGAAGGAAATCTCTTACAGGTTCTGAACTGTGTATAGTGGGTCTTCTCAAAGTTTAATGACAGAGATTTAGCTTTAAACCACTTATTAATGACAGTGAAAATTTGATTAGCAGCTGTTTCTAAATCTGTACTTGACTTGCTACTTATTACAATGTTTGTATCACCTAAAAACAAAACAAACTTAGCATCTGGTAATGTAACAGATGAGAGGCTATTAATGGACACAAAAAAAATCAATGGGCCCAAGATGGAACCTTGAGGAACACCACATGTAATTAGTTCCCAGTCAGATGAAGACTGGCTGCTTGCTGCACAGGTACTTCACAACGACACCCTTTGGTTCCTGTTAGATAGATAAGACTCAAACCTTGTTGCAGCATTGCTGGTCATACCATAATATTCTAATATACTTAAGAGAGTGCTGTAGTTCACACTGTCCAAGGCTTTTGACACAAAAAATGCCAATAACATCTAATTTATTATCTTATGAATTAAGTACATTTTCACTGTAAGTGTAAATAGCTTTTTCCATATCAGAATCCTTAATAAATCCGAACTGTGACTTGGACAATATATTATTTGCAGTCAGATGCTTAAGGAGACACTTGAACACAACTTCTTAAAATATTTTTGAGAAAGCCAACAAATCTGAAATTGGTTGATAGTCAGATAGTATTCTTTATCCCCTTTCTTCTAAAGAGGCTTAACTTCAGCATATTTAGCCAATCTGGAAATGTTCCGCTGATAAGAGATTGATTACACAAATAACTTAAGATAGAACTCAACTCGCATGAGCACTCTTTGATTAACTTTGTTGATATGTTACTGGAATACTTAGATGTTAAGGATTTTATGATGGATGCTATTTCTTTGGGAGATGTGAGCGTCATTTCCATTTTACTGACGTTATTTTCAAAGACTGGTCTCAGATACTCCATTGTACTGTTGACCAAACCTGATAACCCCAAGCTGTGAGTAACAGAAATAAAGTACTTGTTTTAGAGGTTTGAAACACTACATGTACTTGTTACTGAAGTCTCATTTATTTTTAGAGCTATCTTTTCCTCTTCTTTTTTGGCCCCACATGTCTCTGTCTTCACTATATCCCATACAGTTTTTATTTTGTTTCCTGATGTAATTATCTTTTTCTCATAATAAAGCTGCTTCGATTTCTGGAGTACTTGCTTCAGTATTTTGTTGTATTCTTTGTAATGCATTACAATTCTAACATCAGAGCTGTTCCTGGATAGTACGAGTAGATACAGTACTTCTGTGTGATTTGAGTTATCTTTAGGGGAAAACAATATTCAAAAGTGGAAGTAACTTTAGTAATGACTGCTCTGTATCTTTCATTTGCGACAGAAATATTGTGACATCTGTCCAGCTCATGTCTTTGGGCAATTTCCTGAATTTCCCATTTTTTTGCTTATTTATTACCTTCCTGTACTCAGATTTAATAGATTTTTTATCCTGAAAAGTTTGAACATTTAACACAAGAAGCTGCATGTCATGATCAGATAGCCCCTTTACTATTGGTTTTGTGATATAAGTTTTTTCCCTACATTTGTCTACAAAGATATTATCAATAGTAGTCCCAGAGCATTTACATATCCTAGTAGCAAAATTCACAGTAGTAACTCAATTAAATGATTGTGTTACTGACTACAATAATTGTTCAATGACAGAACTTTTCAATAAATCAACATTAAAATAAATATCAACCCCTATTTCCTTGTTTTTTTTTTTTTAGCATGAGATGGGAAAGCAGAGCTTCCAGATTTTTTATGAATATCTTAAAATTTCCTGAAGGTGATCTGTATATACCTACTATTATAAATACTACTTCTGTTGCACAAGCTTCTAAGTGCTGCTTCGAGCAAAATTTATTAATATTAATATTTTAGAAATCAAAACTGTTTCTGACTAATGTGGCAACTCCTCCTTTCTCCATATTTTCTCTACAGAAGTAAGAAGCTAACTTGAATCCTGTAAAATATAACATATCTATACCAGACGTCACTTGATGTTCAGAGAGGCAGCTGGTTTGCTCAGCTCTAATTCTTCAACACAAATAAGCAACTCATTAAGTTTACCCCTTAGTCCTCGGATATTCTTATGCAATAACGGTAACTGATTTTGTGCACTGGCTGACTTACAACTGGATCAACCTAATTTTCCTGCCAATTTTTATCTCTAGTTTCAATCAGAGGCTGTCTGCATGAATTGTGTACATTACAATTTGCTTTCTGGCTGCCTGTTTTATCAATGTGAATGTCATTTCAGCCTGTCTCTGAACATCTTTTGTTTCTGCCCTAAAAACTGATTATCTGTCACTTGTAACCACTGGTACTTTACCACTTGTGACAGTTCCCCCATGATTTATTTGCTATTAGCCCAGACAGTTTTCCCTTCCCTTTCCTGTTGAGGTGAAGGCCATGCCTAATATAGTCCCACCTGCTGATAGAGTCAACAGGAACCACACCGATATGAGACCCCATATCTGATCCAAGCAGCCATTCCACCTCTAAATTAACTCTCCTAACAGAAGAGTTTAAATGAGGCCGGTCATGGCGCCTCAGAACAGACACAAGCCCAACACAGTATCTCTTGTTGATGAAGCTATCTTTACCAGGCCACTCTGAATTGAATAATTAGGGTTCGTATCTATGCTGTTGCCCATCCCACCCACTATTAGCACAGTGTCATCCTTTGTGAAGTCTTTGCAAAGTGAACCTACATCCTCTATCACTTGTCCCAGACTTGCACTAGGTTTAAAAAAACTTGTGACCTGGTAACCTGACCCTAGTTTATCCTGCAACAGATGGCCAACACCTCTATCATGTGAACTACCTAACAACAAAACTTTCTTATTCTTCAGAGCTTTTTCTAACTTCTTACTTTTTAAACACTTTTTGAAAGTTTGTTGTATCCTGCCTACTCCTACATCTGTTTGTGGCTCATCAGTTTCCAACTGTGACAACAGATCAAACCTGTTTTCCACATACACAACCACACTGTCTGAGAACGTCGTATTCCTATTTCTTCTGTAACTTGTTGTCACTTCCCACCTCTATTTTCCCTTCTCCCCCTTTAACCTTCCCAGGTCTTGTTTCGCTTTATCTAGATCCGCCTGAAGGGCAGCAATCTTCTCCTACTGTTCCACTATCTTCCTATCTCTACAGCAAATCCTACACAACCAATGAGCTTTGTTTGTTTCCCCAATTCCCACACCGCTACAGTCACCCACATGAAAGAAACTGCAACAAACCTCACACCACGCCCCTGAACTAATACTATAACTGTGGTGTCACCGCCGGACACCACACTTGCTAGGTGGTAGCTTAAATCGGCAGCGGTCCATTAGTACATGTCGGACCCGCGTGTCGCCACTGTCAGGATCGCAGACCGAGCGCCACCACAAGGCAGGTCTCGAGAGACGTAGTAACACTCGCCCCAGTTGTACGGACGACAGTGCTAGCGACTACACGTACGAAGCCTTTCTCTCAATTGCCGAGAGACAGAATAGCCTTCAGCTAAGTCCATGGCTACGACCTAGCAAGGCGCATTAACCATATCTGGAGAGAGTCTCACTTGTATTATCAAGAGAAATGTACCACAATGAATTAAAGTTAAGTATACGAGAAGCTCCGTTCTTTTCTTTATAGCTTTCATCACGTATCCTGTTTCAGACTTAACGCCAGTCGGCGTGTGTGTACGCGTGCCTTTCGGTTACCCGTCACTGTGGACTGGCTGCCTTGTCAGTCCACTACAATAACTACAACCAGGTGACACAGTTGCTGATTGCAATGTGTGAGGGGTTGTGCTGGACTTCGCGAGATCGGCGAGGACGCGCCTGGGCGAGCGGTTCTAGGCACTTCAGTCCGGAACCGCGCGACCGCTACGGTCGCAGGTTCGAATCCTGCCTTGGGCATGGATGTGTGTGATGTCCTTAGGTAAGTTAGGTTTAAGTAGTTCTAAGTTCTAGGGGACTGATGACCTCAGATGTTAAGTCCCATAGTGCCCAGCGGCATTTGAACCATTTGAGGACGTGACGGCGGAGGAGGAGAACGAGACGCTTCGGAATCGGGCCGCTGCGAGCATCCAGGTTGCTGCAGCCCTAACCCGCTAACCTAAGGAAGGGCAGTCCACGGACGCCAGAGCGATGCTAGGGTGGCGGCGGCGGCGGGGGCGAGGGCGGGGGTGGGGACGGGGTGGCGGCGATGGCGGCCGACCACACAGAGCCTCGTTTCGATGCCATCGTCTTCACCACCCCCCGGTACCCGATCTATTGTGGCAATTGTTTCCCCTGACGCAGCCGCTGTAGAATAACACAAAAAATTAAGTACACCGTTCTAAACATTGATTGCTGTCGCTGTTGCTGCAAAGAAAGAAAGAATATTGATTATTTGTAAGCACAGTAAGCATATATTACTTATTTCGCTCTGGCTCCTTGGCATCTCCCTCAGCTCTTCACGACCACGAAGGTCTCCCTCCATCTCCTCCAGCTAGTGTGACATTTCGCCCTCGCATGAACTGGGGAGGGCCTATCGATTCATCTCCACTGTATCACCTGCAACATAATGATCTAATAATAAAAACATATACACACAGAAACTACAGTAAACAAAAAAAAATTTTTAGAATATTCACTCACATGAGACCTGCGATCGTTCCTGCATATCTCCAGCATATACCCCTTCCTGTCCCCTTTTATCGTTTGTCAGGGGATCAGCTACAATAACAAAGGATATACATCATATTACATATACGATGAAATTTAATTATGTATTCTTAGTACTATGGAGAAGAAAAAAATATATTGGATATATCCAAACAATACGAAATGCTTAGTGAAATGAAAAAGGAAGTAACAATTATCGATTTTGATCCTCGAAATTATCTACAACAACAGCGACAACATATTACGTAAACGATGATATTTTTTAGAAAGAAACTGCGTACACACGACATATACAGCAACAATACGAAATTCTTAGTGAAAAAGTAACAGTTATCGATTCCGGTCCCTCGAAATCATCTACAACAACCTCAGACTCGTTGATCGCAACATATTATGTATTCGATGAAATATGTATATACCACTTAGACGATATTGCTGGCTACGGTCGCAGGTTCGAA
Organism: Schistocerca nitens; assembly: GCF_023898315.1. Classification (NCBI taxonomy): domain Eukaryota; kingdom Metazoa; phylum Arthropoda; class Insecta; order Orthoptera; family Acrididae; genus Schistocerca; species Schistocerca nitens. The sequence goes on along the minus strand of NC_064619.1, from coordinate 542,263,290 downwards.
TCCTGCCTCGGGCATGCATGTGTGTGATGTCCTTAGGTTAGTTAGGTTTAAGTAGTTCTAAGTTCTAGGCGACTGATGACCTCAGAAGTTAAGTCCTATAGTGCTCAGAGCCATTTGAACCATTTTTAGATATTGCTGCTGCTGCTGCTGCTGTTCCAGCCACTGATGTTGCTGTTGCCTCTCAGCCTCTTTAATTATCAGCTGGGTATATGCTGAAACAGTAAGACATGTATCCAATATGAAATTCTCAGTGAAAAAAAATATTACAGTAATCGGTTTTGATCCCTCGTAATCATCTACAGACTCGCTGGTCTCACCAGTACTACAGGATGGAATCTATACTTACTGAGCCGTCGCGCTCGTTACTGGCGCGCCAGTCTCTTGGATGTCCATTATCGATCCTTCTATGTTTCTTATCTTTGCTTCCCTTGTTGTCTTCCGCATTCGCGGGGCGAGTGGCAGTTGACGTTTTCTCGGGGTACCTGCTGAGACGCCGTGAGGTACGAGGTGGGAAGCAACTACGTATATGTGGAGTTGGTTGTACGCGGTCTGCCGGTTCAGGATGGAGGATATGTGTTGGCTAACTGCCTGTCTGCTCTCCTGATTTTGCTCCCCGTACCTTGCGACTGCCTTGCTTGGGTTGCTGCCTAGTGTATCCTACACGAGCCATACCGGACGTCCAGCAGAAGTTAAGCAGCCTTGTGTTTCTTTTAAAGAAAAGGAGCAAATGTATAAGACTTTTTGTAACCAATTTTGGTGGCCTCTTAAGTGTGACCTTAGCGTTTACACTGCCTTTGGGGAGAGCTAATTATTTCAAATTTAAATAGTTGGGGTTCCCTGTCCTTTATACTCTTTTGGGGCATTTTATTTGAATTTTCTCTTTGGGGTTCCTTCCTTGCGCTCGGTTAAATGTTTACTTGTATAGCGGGAAGTGACTCCTGGTTAAAACTCGTAGAAGGTGTTTGTTGTTACTACCGCCTCCGGCATTCATCTTTTCATTTAAGTGTTGTCATCCCTTCGAGCGACCTGGTGTCACTCCTCGTTAATTAATGCTTGTTTATGTGTACTTAATTTTGAATTGGCCTTTTGAATTAATATTTTGGAGCGCAGTATAGCACTAAAGCAACCTCATTGTATACCACCTTGTACCCAGGTCTAGTACCTTAATTTTCAGTGGCACGAGTTAGCTCCACTACCGGTTTTACTGATGTGCTCCTTTCAAAATCTTGTCTTGTATAAGTTTGCCCCATGTGTGTCTGGGAACACAGAGATGAGCTTTAGTGTAACTTCAGTGCTAGTCAGTTAATGGAATCTTCATTTTGGCTTGGCTTCCACTGAAGAGTTTGAGTGGAGCGTAGTGTGTTTGATTTGTTATTCATTTAATTACTGTAAGTTTGTTTATTTAATGGGGAGCAAGACATTTAAGAACTGTTGGTATTAACTCCCCTAGTTGCTGGGTGTTGCTCATTCGTTCCAAATGGCCTACTACGTATTCAATGGCAAGGTTGTTGATTAGTTGGTTACTGTGAATACAAATTCACGCTATTTATTTGTTGCCGAAACTGTAAAGTGTCTGTGTCTTGATTCAATCACTAACTACGTGTTTGAGCTAAATTGATATAAACCTTACATTGGCTCCTTAAAATTTGTTGCCAGCAGAAACCCTTAAGAGAACTAAGTTTTGTCACTGCTTATGTTAACCTTTACTGCGAGCAATATTTCATGTAGTTAAATTTTGTCTTAAAATGTGTATTTATCTGATGTAATAAATGAGTGATAAAAGAAAATAGCAAAGAGGCCTGGTCCTTCCGATTGTCCGGTTTGTAACGCGTATCACTTACAATGCTGCCGATGCTGCTGCTGTTTCTCCTGCTGGTGCAGCAGTGCTGCCACTGTCTCTGCTGTTGCGCCATAGGATTCATTTCATCCGTGCTTTGGTGTTGGTGGATATATGCTAAAACAATAAGAAGAAATGTATTCAATACTACGAAATTCTTAGTGGGAGGAAAAAGTTACAGTTACCGATTTGAATCTGTACTTACCAGGTAATTCCCCATATTGCTCTAACAGCCTTTGCCTCCCACTACTGGCACTATCGATGTTGCTGTTGAATATTTCATTTTTTTCAGCTAAAATGGTAACATGCACGCAAGAAAGGAGCAAGCTGACGTGCACGAGCGAGAGCAAGACGATAGACCTCACACTATGGCGGTTGCGACAGAATGAGGGCAACTGTGGGTGAAGTGACCTCTATATACTCTCTGCCCCTCCACCCACCATTTCTGTCATGGAGCCAATAGGAACGTAGCATTCTACCCCACCAGCAGGTAAATGCTGGTCTGACCACTCTGGACAAGTCTGCGCCGGTCTGCGAGCATTGCCTGTGTCCTGCTGGTTGTGGGGTTTTTGCTATTCGACAAAATTGACTATAAGATTAAATGTAGGTAATGCTCGCTCTCATTTCTTTGCGTTCACCTTCTTATGCATCTAGAACTGCCATAATTTCTGTCTGACAAACAGGACCATTTCTTTCAACTTGACTAAAAATACGCGTAATTTGGGAAGGAAAAATAGGGAAAAGCGGGCTACTTCTCCAAAGCTTAGAAAAATGAAAGATGGGAGCAAATGCCGTTTTTAGTTACGAACAGCTGCAGCTATACTAAAAAAAAAAAACGAAACTTTGATAGATCACTGTGTATTTGCTTGACAGTGTCAGGCGCTAACATTTATCTCACAATTTTTGATGAGTTTGTTATGCCCAACGTCATACTTTTTTGCGGGTTCGAAAACATTAAACAGTTTGGAACTTAGCGTGAAAGTATAGTTCACTGATTTCAAGGACATGGTGATGTGTAACGGTCTGACAGCACATTGCTAATTTCGCTGCTGTTACTAATTACCCTCGTTTGAATGAATTTTAAATAAAATAACCGTCCATTTCTTTAAGTGCTTCCAGTCGCACGTTTGATTCGTGCTTCACGTCAGCTACCTGATCCTAAATATCTGCTCTTCCCCCATCCGCAAAATAATGTCATAACACAAATTACACATCCTCCTTCATAGTCACGCCTTCCTCGTTTTATAAAAAATCCATTCGTCTGAATATTTTCCTTGGAATGAACACTTCCTCTTCGGTACTTTGAGTTCAGTTGGGGCAGTCAATTAATAAATCAACTGCGATACGACACAGAGAAACAGAGAATAACGTTTTTGTAAACCTTAAACTAAAGTTACATAAGGGATACTGATGGTGGTCCATCAATGTGGCATCGTGCATTCGAGACGAAGTGCTTAACGCGGCGCTCATACTTTGAAACACCTCAGGTGGCAAATAAAATATATATAACATAGTAATGGTAGAAGCTGTGTACGGAACAAGTAGTAATCAAAAGCGTTCACGCGGCGACGACTCTTAATCAGTTTCATATAAATATTCGAGAGCACATTTACATACATTTCTTGCTTCACCCGCTCAAACACGTTGCAAGCAGTAACATTCTCTTTTCCCAGAGAATCGGTAGTCCTCAAAGTCTATTGTCGTATAGAATAAAGACATTACCTTATTCGCAGACATCCTGCACACACTTGAAGTTGGATAACTGAGTGACGATGGATTCATAGCGATTATTCAGTTACATACAGCTGGTATTGAAACGGACAAACAGAAGTCTGTTGTACGCTTGGAATAAAGCAGTCCTTGTATTCAAGCCTACGGGAAGTTTCTACATAACATTCTATTCATTTTTGAAAATCCAGCTTCCGCACATATGTTATAGGCTCTAAACAGGTCTGCATCATTAAACCGCTGTTTCTCGCACATGTAACAAACAAAATTTTTGTATGGCGTTCCAACAGGTTCTTTGGTTTTTTCGTAACAAAATCAATTTTTCCAGCTGCAGCAACAGATACGTCTCGCGGTGATCCTCTTCCTGTTCCAAAGTGATAAACAGGGACAGTGCTTAGCAACAGGAACTTAAAAATGTGCTTAGACTACAACAATTTTGCGGTTTCTCCACTCATCAGCTCGACCCCTGAAAATTAACTCCGAATGGACGTTTTCTAGAATACATTGCACTCGCAATGATTTCTTAGTCAGGGGGAATTTGTGGAAGTGGTAAGATCAATAAACCGCAAAGACTCTAGGACTTTTCTAAATTGTATTTACATCCTTTATTCATCGACAAATATGTGATGGCGGGAGACTTTTTTGCAGTGTGAAAACGACACCCAGCTGGTGCGACGTCATAATTCTTTATACATCTATATAGTCAGAAATATTATGCTACTCCTTGAACGTAAAGGTACCGTGGCTCATGTTCAGACATATCACCAGACGTCTGTGGGAAGTAATCAAACTACTATTCACGTAAAAAAAAATGTGTGTCTAGTCGTAAAGGAAGGATAGATTTGACGTGGTGAATTGTAAAATCAACGCGTTGAGGAGTATATCCGAACGAAGCGGTGATAGATTCGTTTCGTAAACAGGTGCACAATATAGCAATGCAAGGGTTCAACTGGGCCTGCTGTAGTGTACAAACAGGATGGACAATAAGGCTGTAACTAAACGTCCCCTCATAGGCACCCCCAAGCGTGTCGTCACATGACCGAAAGACCGCACAGGGAGCATCCAGTTCTGCGACTACATACGGTGCATGTGTTCATGTTTGTGGCGTCTGTGGGTCTTTGCGGTGTATGCATGAGTGTCTGCTGCGCGATACTTACATGCAGGATACAGAAGTGATGGTTTTCTATGGTGCTGGATACGATTTATGTTTACTTCAACGATATGGTATGTTGGTACAAGCATTTGTGATGATATAGCCTACTTGGAGATCGGTTTCATGGCGAAAAAATCAAGCTTTCCTCGACAGTAGGAGAGTAATGTAACTGACGAAGTGTCTTTCGCGATGGGTTCCATATTTCATTATCTTTAGACCACTTTTGTAGGGCTTACGTGTCAGTTCAATATTACTGCTGCATTTTTTCAGTCTGTACAAAATAGTTTGCGTCTGAAATTCTCGTAATTTGTCTGCCTGTAGAAAGCGGCTCAGTGTTCCCACTCCAGCAACAGCAGTTAGGCGGGTCAATTCAGTAAGAACCAATCAGAATGCTCCATTCGCAGGAAATTCCATAACGTTAGAGAGTCACAAGACATCCTTTATAGGGGCGGGGCCACAGGGGGCTAGAGTATCTCCATAGCAGAAACTGTAGGAAATAGAAAATTCACCGAAATTTCCAGTCATTTTTCTTATCTGCAGGATAGTGTTTCGAATTCTAGGAGAATCTCTTCGACACCCGATCTGCTGTGTGTCTGTGTTCTTTTTTTTTTTTTTTTCATGATCTGTCACGGGTGTCGAAATATGTCACGAACTTTTTAGATATGTAATTATTCTGATTTCCTATCTGTGATTAGACACCAGTGTGCTTCGAAAAGTGAGAAAAATAATAAGTCTTAACTTCCCTGACTCCAGCAGCAAATATAAACAAATCCCACTCAGCGTTTCAGAAAAGTGATGAATACCCCGCTATAGGACACAGAAATTTTGCTCTATCTGACTGTACCTTCAAACAAGCAGCTAAAACTCGAAAAGTGGTGACCATCCTATATACAGATACAGATATTTGTTTATTTATTTCTAATTGTAATTGAAGGGGCACTCTATGTAGCGTTTGAGTCTGCATGCTACTAGTTTCGAGTCATATTGTGAATCTTTTAACACCAGTTCTCTGACATTGTCAGTTTCTAGCTGTATCATGATCTTTAGAAATAAAATAAACTGCTTTAAATTCACCCCCTGCAAACTTGTTAAATAAACATTTTGCATTGCCTTGTCTCCTGTAAATTGTTTAAACAATATTCCAGTGTCTTAAATAGTTTAATGCAATGTAATTGACGATATATTAGCCTAGTGTCATGAAATTCTCGCAGTCCGAAAATCCAAAACAGATTGAGCGATTTTTCCTGCCATTTTTTCTGGGAGGAACGATGGTTGAGACATCCTCTGGTGATGGCATTAACAATTGCTTGAATAAATAAATAAACAGGGTGAAATTGTGTGAATAAATATTATGTTGATCCTCCCTTTCTGGCAGCTCAACACATACTGAGCGAGTTTCCCACTATTTCCAGGGGTAGGGGAAGGACGGGGTTGAGGAGGAAGGGTGAAGGAACATTCGAGGGGTCGTGAGTTTCTGGAGGTGTGGTGGGGGAATGTACCCAAGCCCTGACTAGAGAAAATCTTGTCATTGTTAGGGGGCAGAGGTAATTAATTAATGAATTTAATTAATTTCCATAGTTAATTTGATATCAATTTGATACCAAAAGAAGCTTAGAACCCTCTTTGCCCTACTACTGGCGTCCTCTAGTTGCAGCTGTGGCTTAACAGACAGATGGCGGGTGCTGTCTGAATGGTGTCTGCAACTGAGAAGGGTCGACCTCACGTCGCACTGCCTGCGGCATGCCGTTCGCTACACAAACGCAGCTTGCCGACTTAGTTGGTATCGGTGACAGCGATGCTCACCATCACACTTGTCATTGATTTACAGTTGGTGTCCATGGTTAAGAAAGCTTGCTGACGTTTAGATTCGTTGGGCGCCTCTAAACGACTTGGCTGTTGCGTCTTTGTGGCCACTGTGCTGGTTATTATGGCATGTAAAGAGGGGCCGATGATATCATGAAAAAGTAATGTTGACTGGTTTGTAGATGCTAGGAGTTCCAGTTGAACACATTTTGATAACTGTGAATGACGTTATAACGTGTTCTCATTTCGTAAATTAGACATGTAGTGTTACCTGTGTCCCTTGCAGAATCGCTATCCAGGTATGTTCTTCATAAATTGAGTATATGGCTATGTAGTGTTCAATTAAAACTTTTCTGTTGTGAAAGGAGTGCAGTCTCTAAGTCATTTCTGTTGTGCGCTAGCTCTCAAACTTAAGTCATAAATATATATTAAGTTTTCTTTTGGCTGGAAGTAAATTTTAGAAATTCTGCCTTGTTATAATTGTATGAGAAATTATTTGTAATTAAGCATATTGAAACTCTGCCTCATTACTGACATTTTGTATGAGAATTATCTGAAGTATTTTCAAATTCATTACTCAGTGAAGAATTTCTCCACTGAAACTTATACACGGCTGCTGAAAGACAGCCGTGCTCAGCACTGTAGATTTCAGTATTATTGTCATTGTGATTCTTGTAGTGTGATGGTTCATTACAATAAACTTGCTGGGAATACTGAGATTTTAAAATTCTAACACAGAAATAGTTAGTGGGGATTTTTAAGATCATCTTAACAAAATTTTTGTTGGCTTTTAATATTGTAATAAATTGATGTTGTCTGAAATGAATGTCACGCCCACTTCATCCTAGCCCTTCCTCTCACTGAAACTATAATACTATCCCTTCTGCCTTATTTCATCTTACGTATTCCAAGGCCCTTTTAAGTATTGATTCTAATACTGGATCCTCTCTTCACTGTCCACTTGTGTTTCCTCGTCTATGACGTTATCAGACAAGTCCTCCCCTTCACAGAGGCCTTTAATGTACTCGCCATCAATCCGCTTTCTCCCCTGCATTTAACAGTGGAATTTCCATTGCATTCCTAATATACCCCCCTTGTTATTAATTTCTGCGAAGGTTCTTTTCACTTTTCTATGTTCTGAGTTAGTCCTTCCGGCAATCGTTGCTTTTCGATTTCTTCACATTTTTCGTGTAGCCGTTTCGCCTTAGCTTCCGTGCAGTTCCTATTTATTTCATTCCTAAGTGTCTTGTATTTCTGTATTGTTGAATTTCCCTAAACATGTATGTACTTCCTTCTTTTGTCGATCATCTGACCTATTTCTTCTGTTACCCACGGTTTCTCCGCAATTGCCTTCCTTCTAACTATATTTTTCTTTCCAACATCTGTGATTCTCATTTTTAGAGATATTCATTCCTCTTCAGCTGAGTTACCTACCAGTCTATTTATTATTGCAGAATGTACGGCCTCAGAGAACTTCAAGCGTATCTCTTCTTTCCTTAGTATTTCCGAAGCCCGCTTCTTTGAGCATTGATTCTTCCTGACTAGCCTCTTTAACTTCTATCAGCTCTTCATCATTACTAAATTTTGATCTGAGTCTACGTCTGCTCCTAGGTATGGCTTATAATCCAGTATCTGATTTCGGAGTAATGACCATGATATAATCTAACTTGAATCTTCCCGTATGTCTAGCCTTTCCAAGTATACCTCCTTCTCCTGTAATTCTTGAATAGTGTATTCACTATTAGTAGCTGAAACATAGCAGACCTCAGTATTTCTCCTCCCTCATTCCTACTACCAAGCCCTTTGTGACCCTTTCTTCTACTCCTTCCCCTTCAACCTCATTCCATTCTCCCATTACTGTTAGATTTTCATCTCCCTTTACATACTGAACTAATCTTTCAATATCCTCATATAGTTTCTCGTCTGTTCATCTGCTTGTGACGTTTGCACAGGCAACTGAACTATTGTTGTCGGTGTTAGTTTGCTGTCAATTTTGATGAACAATTCTCTCACTGAAATGTTCACAGTAAGTCACTCTCTGCTCTACCTTTCTATTTATAACGAATGCTACTCCCCTTTTATCATTTTCTGCTGCTGTTTCTATTACTCTGTATTCGTCTGACCAGAAATCCTCATCTTCTTTCCATTTCATTTCGCTGAACCCGGTATATCCAAATTAAGCCTTAGCATTTCCCTTTTCATATTTTCTAGCTTCCCTACCAGTTCAAACTTCTGCCATTCCATGCCCCAATTAGTAGAACAATACCCTTTTAACGGTTATTCAGTCTTTTTCTCATGGTCATCTCTTCCTTGGCAGTTCCCTTCCGGAAACGAATGGGAGACTAGTCTGGAATTTTTTGCCAATGCAGAGATCATCATGACACTTTTTTTCAGTTGCATGCCACATGTCCTGTGGATGCACATCATATATCTTTAATACTTCTGCGTTCCCACGCCGTTGATCATTGCTGATCCTTCAGCCTCCTACAGGCAGTTTCCCACCCCAATGGCAAGAGAATGCCCTGAACCTCTGTCCACTCATCCGCCCTCTTTGACAAGACCGTTGGACTTTCATGGCCTGTTCGGACGGAGTTTAGTTTCTAGTCTTTTTTTAGTGGGCAGAACGGGGTGACTTCTTATACCGGAAGTCTTCGGACGCCATTGCTGACGATTGCTATTCAAAATTTAAGTAGTGGCAAAGTTCGAACCAAGAACCCATGACACCGCGCGGACCGTGACAAGACGCCCGAGACCGCGCGGCTACCCCGCGAGGCCAAAGTTTGTTTGCAGACAAACCCAGACGCAAGTGAACTTCAAGCTCAAGATGTAATTGTGGATGTTTGACGTAACACTGGGCACTAGAGAGGAATCTTTCCACTTTTTTCTGAGAAGAGGCGGATGCTGAGCCAAAGAATCAGATGACCTGGTTCTTATAGAATGCTGCTGGGCCGTAAACGTTGTGTTGGTTGCTGCACGTGACGGAAGTTCCTTGATCAGACCAGCCAAGTAGTAAGAGGAAACTAATCGCTATTCGCAGTGTCTGCAGACGGTGCCTGTTTACCCTCCCAGAATGGCATTAATTGTAAAGTAGACACTTCCTGTTCCCACGTGAGATACTCCGCTATGGACTCTGTGCATTCAAAGTACGAGCTATCCTTAACAAGTCCGCTAGTGAAGTATCCTGATGCCTTAGCACTTGCGATCTGACCTCTTTGTCGGGCCCTAATGTAATCGAAACGTCTCGTATGAGGGACACCAAACAGTATTACTGCCCCTGGACATTTTCGCTTTGAAATTTACGAATACGTAGGCTTCAAAGTTTGGTAAACCACTCTTGGTATGATCTGTCGCGTTTCTTCCAACGCTAGTTGAATACCAATCTAACTATTGCTACGTGGATTTTCTTTCTGTAACTGCACTACTTTTGGGGGTGCCCATGGCAAGTAAATTCACACTGCATAGGGGAATCTGTTATCTCGAAAGCTTCGTAGTGTTGTTGTAATATATGAAAATGCAACTGCTGCACATACAAGTCCTCGCTGAAGGAAATGCAGGAATGAACAGTAGAGAGTCTTACTGTGCGCTCAACAGAACTTGTAATTCGTCCAATAGTTGCTGATGGCGTGTTTCTGTTGCAGCCAGCTCTTTTCTGCTTTGCGATATTAGATCAGTTTGAGTGTCGGAGAAATGTAGGAACACACGTGGCTATGCTGACATTACAAGTACATAGGTTGAAGAAAGGCAAAGCTACTCTTACAGAATTTATGGACATGAAGAAACCTTTTAAGAACAGAATGTTGTGGAATGTTCTGGAACATTTTGGATAATTCGAAGCCTTTTTGGTATGTTCTGCAATTCGCCACAGGTGCGGCTACCTATTGGTAGGGGTATATAAAGCAAGACCCGTCGCGGGGTCTAACGTCAGTTTCTTATCAGTGATGAAGGGAGGAACCGAGAAAGTAGTGCAGTGAAGTGTGCGTAGTCAGGGTGATACAGTGACTGAATATAAATCGAAAATAAAGTGCGAAAAGTGTGTAAAGTGTGCTAGTGTATTTGTTAATAGAAAGTTGATTTGATTTATGTTTTAGACAACACCCAAAAGTAAAAGAGGAAAAGATGTTGCCAGTTCTGAAGCAAACCGGCGAAAACAAAAAGACCAATGAAAAAACGAAAGAGACGAAGAGCGAGAAGCACGTTTAAGTTCACAACGAACGGGAATGAGCACCGTGAGAAGTGGAGAAACCGAAATACAACGAAGTTAACGGATTGAAGAATAAGGAATTTCCACACAACCTTATAAGAGTGCGAACTCAAGCCAGCCACGAAAATATTACCCTTCAACAAGCGCGAACGAGGACAAACGAAGCATTCCACTACGATCCGACGAAAGAATATAGCAAACACAAACAGATCGTAATCGGAAAAGTGGATAACATCTGCCAGTATTGCAACGCGAAACAATTCAGTAGACAAACACCAGGTTTGTTGCATGAATGGAAAAATTCGATTACCACCACTGGATGTATCACCGGAGAAATTGTTACATTACATGATCGAGGAAACTCCAGACTCAAAACACTTTCTTCAAAATATAAAAGCGTACAACACCTGATCCCAAGTGACGTCTTCCGGTGTCATTTCGATCAACACTTACAGAGATGAAATCGGTTATATTTCTTTCCATCCAAGGACAAATATATTACAGCATGGGATCATTACTACCACTGCCCAACGAAGACCATAAATTTCTGCAAGTATATTCCAATGGAAATGAAGAATCAGAAATTAATCAGATGCACAAATATCAGTGGATTGAGACGAGAAATAGTCCGCAATGTAGAGAAGATCTTACACGAATACAATCAACTGATTCACATATTCATAACTGCACTAGATCAAATGATTTCTGATGACTGTAAAGCTATAATTCGAGCCGACAACAGATCACACGGAGAATACGATCGTCGATTTAATGCACCCCAGATAGATGAAGTTTCCTTCGTAGTTGCAGACAATGAAACACAAGCCGGGACATAATTGTACAACGAAGAAGAGTACTACAACGCATTGCAGAGCACACCGGTCATATGATGCCCTCCAATATCCATTAATATTTCCGCACAGAGAGATGAGTATTATTTTAATGTGAAACAAATGCAACCAAAGACAGTCACTTCCAAGAATCTCTATGCTTACCGCTTAATGATTAGAGACAAAGAAACATACAATCACATTCTCAACACTACGCTGGTAGATATGTAACCAAAAATAGAAGCGGAACGATTGCTTTACATAAGATTGAATCAGAAGAAACTACCAAGAATATGTCCACCTTCGAGATACAATAATAAATGACGAAAACATTGACAACTTTCGAACAATGTAAATCTTAACCCCGTCATAGATAGGAAGTCAGAGACACGTGGAAAAATACACGGAAGATGCTATGACCCCCGTAAGAAAACATGGACGACCTGACCTCTCCATAACATTCAGATGCAGCTCGTTGTGGCCAGAAATCAAAGAACTAAGAGACAAGAGCCCACGCATCGATTCGACATAATGGCCCGAGTTTTCCGACAAAAGCAAGAAATAAAGTTATCACAAAACACCACATCTTTGGAAGCATTATATGCTGGATGCACACAGTCGAATGGCAAAAAGACGACTGCCTCACTCACACAATCTCATATGGTTACACGACAAAATTCATCCCACGCATATCGACAAAATCATCCAAGCTGAATTTCCCCATACGCAAGAGGATCCGGAACTGTACGACGTAGTAATGGAAAACGTGATTTACGAACCGTGCGAGCCATTGAACTCCAATTCTCCGTGTATGTGTAATGGGAAATACACAAAGAAATACCCAAAACCATACTTTCACGACACACAAACACAGAAGACGGTCACCCAAAAACGGTGGTTTCACAGGCAAAACTACGATTACGAGGAAACGACGACGAGGAGAGGAGGAGGAGGAGGAGATTATTGTTTAACGTCCCGTCGACAACGAGGTCATTAGAGACGGAAGGCAACGACGAACTGGAAATAAGTAACCAATAGGTAGTACCATATAACATACTACTTCCCAAAAAATTTTTTAAAGGAGCACACCGCCATTTGACTGTTTTATTGTTTATTTAAGTAACAACCCATGTTTCGGTCTTTTATGCAATTTTCAAGTTTTGATTTTATGTCTTTAACATATGTTGCCGCAACACGGTTAACATGTCGTCAAGCTCAAAGTTGGCCATATATTAAGAAAATTATTGGTTAACTTTGAGCTTGACAACATGTCAAGTGTACTGCAATATCTGTTAAAGACATAAAATCAAATACTTCGAAATAGCATAAAAGGCCGAAACCTGAGTTGTACTTAAATAAACAATAAAACAGCCAAATGGTGGTGTGTTCCTTTACAAAATACTGTGTGACTGTTGCTCAGCAACATCAGAAACTGTTTACTTTCCAAAATGTTCCAGGCACACATAAACGTAGGATACTGTAGTTCAATGAAATCCATCAAATATGTCTGTAAGTATGTGAACAAAGGCAGTGAATTGGGAATACTTCAAATAGCCAAAGAAAACGAATAACAAAACAATAACGACGAGATCTTCGTGCAGCAAATGGGGAGAAACGTCTACAGTAACGAAGCAGCGTGGCAGATTTTCGGTTTTCCCGTACACGAACGTGAACCATCTGTGCGACATCTAGCAGTACATTTGGAGAATGGACACAGAGTTTACTCCACAAAAGACACCGCTAGAAAAATTGCAAGAGAACCAGCTCAGAACACATTAACAGTTTTTATCATCTGTGCCATTCGGATCCATTAGTGAAAACATTACTAAATGTCGACGTCCCTACGTTCCTACGTGGAACACAAGAAATATTTCAGCGACGAAAACAAGGACGTCCAGCAGAAGATCATCCAGGTATCATTAAAACTGGCGCACTAGGCCGATTATACACCGTGCATCCGAATATTTATATCTCCGGATGCTGCTAGACGAAATTTAGGGACCAACAAATTTCACAGATCTCAGGACTGTTGACGTTTACCTGCGCCAGACGTGCAGAGAAGCGTGCCAACCCTTAGATCTACTGGAAGACAACCACTGGGAATTAACACTGCAAGAAGCCTCACTCAGCCCCAGCTGAACAAACGAGAGCCTTATTCGCCGTAATTCTAACAAAATGTAAACCATCGACTCCAAAACAGATATGGATTCCTTCAAAGACAGTATGAGTGATGACACACTGTACCAAGTCCGACAAGCTCATCCTGAAGTGACCCTCAAATTAAACGACGACATCTTTAATGAAAACATTCATTCGCTTAGAAGATAAATGTTTAGCACTAAACAACCAGATCTTAGTACAATTTGGGATGCAAGCACCACGAAAACATGCTAGCAGTGTGCTAAACTTCGAAATTACAAAGGGAAAAAAGCATCAACGAACTACTTTAATACACCGCTCACAATAAACCACTCCTCAATGACAATAAAAGGAAATTTACAATGTTATCATGGACCGGATCGACAAAAACACTGGCGGAATTATTTACTTGGATACTCTAGGTGGCCCCGGGAAAACGCTTCTAGTAAATCTGTTATTGGCGGAAATACATGCTAAACAACACATCGCACCTGGACTGTCATCATCCGGCATCCAACCATACTTACGGAAGCAGGACGAACTGCCCATTCCGCCCTACAACTACCCTTGAATATATCCGAAGAACAATTCCAGGTATGTAAAATTTCAAAAGCATACGGACGGGTGAACTTCTAAAGTATGCTAAAATTATCCTCTAGGACGAATGAACCGTGACACATAAAAAAATCACTTGTTGCCACGGACAGAAGATTACAAGACTTACGAGGAAACTCTGAAGTGATGAGAGGATACTCTCAGGAGATTTTCGACGAATAATTCCAGCTATCCCCAAGTCAATACCAGAAGACGAGATCAGGGCATGCTTAGAAAAACCACATCTCTGGCCACACTTACAAACACTGAGACTAACAAAAATGAGAGTTGAGCTATCGAAAGATGAAACAGCACGGTTTGCTCAACAACTTTTGCAAACAGGCGAAGGCACATATTCTACTGACCAGACCACCGCCCTCATTAAATTCAACAGTAATTTCTGCAATATAGCCACTGCTGAAAACGGACCCATCCACCAAACATTGTTCACAACTATATCAATCCAGACTGACTATTTGAGAGGAGAATTTTTGGAAACTAAAAGTAATATTTTCGACGATATCAACTTAAAATTTTCAAAAGAAAATTCTCGATGAAGAGAGTGTACAAATCTATCGACACAATGAAAGGGTCATGTAGCCATCTTTCATTAGTCCGGTAGTCCATTTTCACTAGTATTTCTCTTTCCTTCCTTGTTTCTCTTTTCTCATTATCATAGTGGTGTGAGTGAATGAATGTGGTTGTGTGTCACGTTGCTAGACGGTGGCATAGTCTGCTGCAGAAAGTCTGCGATAGTCGTACAGATTCAGCAGCAGTTGTACAGAATAGCCAACTCTCGTAGTGGTCAAGTAGGCAAAGAGGTTTTCGCTACTTGTGAGAAATCCACCTTCGTTAGGTTGGTGGCGGAAATGGCATCTTTGGGTTTTCCGGGCCACGCGGAGCGTGGAAGAGGCTGGAGAAGAAGCGGGAGGCAGTCTGCCGCCGGTACAGGAAGCGTCCACAGCTGTGCTCCAGTCGAAGAAGGACGAATTAGACTGACCGCGTGGCGCGTTGTTACTTAGCGAGAGGAGAGCTGTTTGCTTTTGGTCTCGCTTTTCAACTCTGAAAGATTGCTTTGCCTTGTCGCAGCAAGGAATGCAAAACTTTGGCAGATTTTTCTTTTAGAAAATTTCTATAGCAGACTTGGATCCGCCGGAAGAGCGCCACACAAAGGTGTCGATAAGAAGTGAGCACTCGCTCCTGTATGAATGTCTGTTTGCCTTCAGCTGTGCCTGTACAAGCTTTTATTTTCCTAAATATCAATAGCTTTGCCTTCTCGTAAATTTTCCTTGCTTTATGTATCTTTCGTCCGTGGGGAGCCAACCACGTGGTTGAACATTAGAGTTTGTTGGGCTACCGTCATCATTAACTGTCCGATCTCATGTTTGTTTTAAAGAATGTTAACTGTTCATGATTGTGTGATGTGATATTGTTGCAACTTGACCACGATACCTAGAAATTGCGTCTCCACAAACCACATGGGCACGCGGGTGTACTGCGAAACGTGTACCGTTTCAAGAGTTATTGCGATCAGTTATCAGGCAACAGCAGTCGTATGATTGATTCACACCAATGATTTTAGGTGTAGATTATAACGGTGAATGTATCGATGCCTTTCTTTAATGTTTTAGTAATTAATGTTATCAGGAATTGTGTACACGCCTCACATCCATATCTTAGAAATAAATGATTTTATCCACAATTTTCTCTTGTACTCAGAGGTTACGTTTTTGCACCTAAGCCACTCATCTCATAGCTTTCCCGTTAGCACATCCAATGCGTTTCCTTACGCACAGGTCCAGTGATTATTTTCCCCTTTTATTTTAAAACAAATGCTTTAGATTGTCTTATTTTCAGGTGTGTTGTTGGGAGCTGATCTTATGCACAGTGTCCATGCATTTTCTATTTTTTTTTAATGTTTGATTCTCGTGAACAGTGCACGGGTAATACTATTAATTACATCGCATCCTCTATGAGTGATATCACGACGTATGCATTTTTATGAGTTTTTGGTCTGTGATCAAATTAATTTATTTTCCGACTCGGCCAAACCTTTGATTAGTTGTATGGTTAGAGTCGGTGGCGACCCTAATCTTGTCACGTTAACTTGACAAGCAATAAGAATTTCCATTCCCAACAGTAACGTAATAACCAGTAGTAACAGGTTAGTTACAACGACGGTAAACGAAGAAATTATGAACTTCCATATAGAGAATTTCTAAACTCTTTGCAAGTACCAGCAATGCCATTACTCTGCCTTCGACTTAAAATTGGATCTCCGAGCACACTGCACAGAAATCTAAACTCACGAAAACTATGTAATGGAACACGGATCATAGTAAAACAGCTATCGAATATGGCGCGGAAGTACAAAAGATACACACTATTTACCCCCAGAATAGCACCGACCTCTACTTAACTGCCATTCCAGTTTCAAAGACTGCCATTTCCAATCAAATTAGCCAACAGTTTTACAATTAATAAAACGCAAGGACAAACTTTAAAACATTGTGGTATTAACCTTAATGACTCCTGCTTCTCTCATGGTGAACTATATGTAGCTTGCTCTCGAGTACGAACTTCGAAAAATTTGTACATTTATACTCCGAATAACAAAGTGAAAAATGTTGTTTATAAAAGAGTTCAAAATGTTCAAATGTGTGTGAAATCTTATGGGACTTAACTGCTAAGGTCATCAATCCCTAAGCTTACACACTACTTAACCTAAATTATCCTAAGGACAAACACACACACCCTTGCCCGAGGGAGGACTCGAACCTCCACCGGGACCAGCCGCACAGTCCATGACTGCAGCGCCTTAGACCGCTCGGTATAAACAAGTATTGTAAATACTTGAACATGTTTGCAATAAATATTTACCTTTTATACTTTAACAAGTATTGTAAATAGTAAGAACATATTTCAATAATATTTTTTATCTCTCATACTTTTAAAGTTGATCGTTTTATTCCAACTACCACACAGTCTCATATCAACTCCCTGAGCGAAGTCAGGTGCCCCAGCTAGTGGACTGGTAACAGCTAACACAGGACAGGTAACAATTCATTCCATGACCCATCCATTAGAGGACGGAAAGAAAGTCGCCCGGTGTTGCCGAGCGGCTCTAGGCGCTACAGTCTGGAACCGCGTGACCGCTACGGTCGCAGGTTCGAATCCTGCCTCGGGCATGGATGTGTGTGATGTCCTTAGGTTAGTTAGGTTTAAGTATTTCTAAGTTCTAGGGGACTGATGACCTCAGAAGTTAAGTCCCATAGTGCTCAGAGCCATTTTTGCACGGAAAGAAATTTAAAATTTGCGCTTTTGCAAAACATGGAAGATGTTAATGAATGCGTGGGGTCAACTAAGGTCATTTATTCTGTCTGAAGACCATATTTAGTCTCATTCAGACAGCGATAAACAACCTTCTGAATGATAAGTCGATATTCAATGTCGACGGCGATATGTCTGTATGGGGAGGCGAAAGCATCAGTGTTGGTTCGCTCTCGACTACCAGTACAGGGTGACTGACTCGTGATAAGAGCAGACGGAGGCATTACGCTGCCACTCGACGCCTGCTGAATGGCTGCTTTATGAGAATTCCTTGCCATTTCCAGGGGATATCAGCGCGGTAGATAGTCGCTTACGCGGCCCGCAGCCGTAGCAAAAAGGAAAGATAAGGCTACCGACGTCCGTTTATCGAAGGGCTTCACATCAAAATGGAGATATAAAACGGCTAAAGTCACAGCACAGCTGTTGCTATCAAATGCAGTTCGAACTGTACCTCTGACGAGATTTCTTCTCTCTTTGTCGACGTTCTAAAATACTCCCAACCAGCATAGTCACAAAAATATTGGATTGTGAATGAAAGGAGCTTTGATTCATAACGTTTCTTTGTCATTTCAAGAGGCAAATACTGAATCAAATCGACACTGTAGACGAAATAGTGGTGTCATTGTCTACTGCATTGCTTTCACTGACGATGTGAAGTTCTATCCAGAAATATATAAGCAACAGTAAAACAGATAAAGTGGTTAAGGGGGGTAGGACGTCAAACGGTCTGACTTGAAGCAGAAGAGGCACCAGAGGACATTTTAATTTCCACTGTCTATACTTTTACAAGTAAATTCATAAAACTTTGTCAGCATGACGAGGAAGGATTCAGGATTCACACTCGTAGCAACGGAAGTTCAAAAACGTAACAAAATAATTTTTTTTACATGTGAAATTTCATCATTTTGTCACTTACTATTGGCTGCATTTGTTGCTATAGGTACACTTTTCTTCATAAGTAAAAGAGACTGTTCGATTAATTTTGCACAGCATACAAAGCATTCTTACAGGTGTCTGAAACTCAAGAATCTATTTAATTTATGAAAAAATGAATGAGCTGTTACGTTTTAAACTTTATGTTTAGAAAAGTCAAATTTTGTAGATAATTATCTCAATTTTTAGCACAGTTTTTAATATATTTGGAAAATTCTAGAGTTTCATACACCTGTAATTATCGTTTGTATGCTGTGCAAAATTCATCAAAGAGTCTCTCTTACTTGTGAAGAAACATGTACCTATAGCAACAGTAAGTGAAAAAAATGATGAAATTTCATATCTAAAAAAAAATTTATTTTGTTATGTTTTTGCACTTCGACTGCTATGAGTGTGAATCCTGAATCCTTCCTGGTCATGCTGACAAAGTTTTATGAATTTATTTGTAAAAGTATAGACAGTAGAAAATAAAATGTCCTGTGGTGCCTCTCCTGCTCCAAGTCGGCCCGTTTGACGTCCTACCCCCCCTTAAAAGAACAAACGGTAAAAGCTCGAGTCCTGAGATTTTAAATTAAAATTCGTGACAAACATCAGTGCACCGCCACACCATCTAACTAAAGGACCGGTGGGATTGCAAGTAATCGACAGCTGAATGTTATCGGTTTCTCTTTCAGACGATACATCTGAAAAAGTAGAATCATTACCTCGCCTATGGTAACGAGAGGTGCAGAAAATACGAGTACATCCTATGATAACAGGTGCAAACAGACCCGGTTTAAGGCCCAAGCTACGTAAACCGCCGCTGGGTGTGCCAAGCTGAGGGAGTGCCAGCTGTGCAATTTCTATACACGTGGAAAGATCTGTATGCGGCGTACATCACAGTTCATACCGAAAACTGGCGCGGAAGAATGTGTACGAGGGAAAAGGGGAGATGAAGGGCAGGGGGTCGTTAAATGGTAAGTCACTTGGATGGAAAAATTTTCTCGAAACAGCACTAGATCCAAAGATCAAACTTTGCTAGTATCGATTAAGTGTATGAAGAAGTATTGGTATAATGAACGCCTGATGGAACTGATAAGGAACCGAAAGCTTAAAGTACGAGGGCACTTTTATTTAATGTGTGATAGATGGCTAGCATAACAATGTTGTAAAGGTTGTAACAACAAATCTGTAGAATCAGACAACTGACTGTGAGAGGCTAGAGAAGTCTTTGGAAACACTGGGTTAAAAATGTATCAAATGAAAACGTGTAAAGGTATCTCATCGAAACGTGTAAGCTTCCCACGAAGGAAAAGTGATAGGACAGCGGTTGAACAGTTTAGGAGAAAAAAAACAGTAATAATGTAAGCACATAAATGTAGCTCATGTAATTTGAAACTGCCTATAGGAGAAAAACTTACAAAAACCAATTTAGCATGAAAATAATAAGTAAAACATCTATTATCGCTGAATCGTAACATATTCAACTAAACATAGACCTGTTTAGATTTATATCGTGGGTGTTTCATTTTCTTTTACTTATCAAACATTCACTGTGGCTTGTAATGTATGTTTATTGTATGCTTATAATAAATATGTGGTATAACGTTTCCAGATATGTTACTACACTACTGGCCATTAAAATTGCTACACCAAGACGAAATGCAGATGAGAAACGGGTGTTCATCGGACAAATATATTATACTAGAACTGACATGTGATTACATTTTCACGCAATTTGGGTGCATAGAACCTGAGAAAACAGTACCCAGAACAACCACCTCTGGCCGTAATAACGGCCTTGATACGCCTGGGCATTGAGTCAAACAGAGCTTGGATGGCGTGTACAGGTACAGCTGCCCATGCAGCTCCAACACGATACCGCAGTGCATCAAGAGTAGTGACTGGCGTATTGTGACGAGCCAGTTGCTCGCCCACCATTGACCAGACGTTTTCAATTGGTGAGAGATCTGGAGAATGTGCTGGCAGGGCAGCAGTCGAACATTTTCTGTATCCAGAAAGGACCGTACAGGACCTGCAACATGCGGTCGTGCATTATCCTGCTGAAATGTAGGGTTTCGCAAGGATCGAATGAACAGTAGAGCCACGGGTCGTAACACATCTGAAATGTAACGTCCACTGTTCAAAGTGCCGTCAATGCAAACAAGAGGTGACCAAGACGTGTAACCAATGGCACCCCATACTATCACACGTTTTGAACTTCCACCATCCGAGGGTGGTACGAGACTTCAAGTCCCACCGCCCCACCTTCACTTCAATCATGCCATACCAATGATGTCATTGTGAGATACAAAAATTTTACCCCTACACCAAGACTGTAAGATCTCTAGACACTGCCAACACTGTACCGCAACCTACCACATAATAAAAAGCAACACGCCAGTTAGCACCTGAAGATCACGAGCAGCTGTCTCGTTTAAATGTTGTGCAGCTTTGACAAAGTTATCCGACGCGACAGTCGTTAACCAATAAAACAGATCCAATGAAATTAAGCATTAGTAAAAGATATTGCTCACGACAGTTCCCATGCGCGGGGATCTCTTGTTTAAGTTTTCGAAATATTGACGGTCGTCGAGGACGTTACCCGGTTGTATTTCCGTAAGTTATTTTAACATTAGACGCTGAAGAACCTCAAGTTTCAGCACAAAAGTATTGGCTGGAAGGGCTGGTAATCTGTATAATACCCCTCACCTTTTCTACTTGCTTCCTCCATTGTCACGTCTCGCTCCAGTTATCAGTCAGAAGAAATCTGGAAATAACAGAAGTCCTCGTACAGCTATCATATATGCTACGGCACATGCACGCCGACATCTGAAAACCTAAAATATCGTGACGAAGTAGCAGCAAGAGCTCCACTGTCGAACAGGGGCAAGCTGCGTAGGCGGCAGTTGTATGAACCAACCGCACTGTTGTTATTTAAATCACGTTAGCGATGGATACCTGTTCGGCAGTGGGCGTTTCTTTGTGATAATAAAACTGTGGATTCGGTAAAATCCTTAATATTCAAGATCGCAATTATAATTTTATGTAATTACTGATTTCGGCTTATCTACGAGCCGTCTACAGATAATAACAAAATAAGTTGATTAGTGAAGAACTGCCGAACACTGTAATATCATTGTGTTATGTGTAGGAACCAAAGACATTTACTCCTTAGACGAGAAAAGCGAATATTGACATTGCATTATCTCTGATTTTTATTATCTGTTGTTGAGTGTACTGTTAACGACTCCGATTTTGTTCTTGTGTGATTATTACGTGCTACAACTCGTTAGGAAGAGTATGAGTTGTATTCAAGGAACAAATAAACGAATATTCATCTCTGATAAATAACTTAGACTCGAACGTAAATATTACTCTTTCTAGTCATTCTAATTACTACGGAGAGTTTCAGCTACACTACGTCGACGTGGAGTTGGACAGACGCTGGAGAGGGGAGATGGGTGAATGACCCTCCAAATAACGCGCCCACTTTCAACGGACTCAGGACCACGCAATAAGAAATCTGTCACAACTCTTTATCAACATATTACCACGAGACAAAATACACACACAAGGCGAGCTTAGTGTCAGTGGGGATTTCAATACACCCTTTGAAAACCAAGAATACATGCTAATCTTGTCTATAAAACCATAAAATACTATAAAAATAATAATATAACACGTCATCATAACATGTGTGAGCAGGAACGTTTTTTATACTATCCAGTGCAGCAATGACGTAAATTATCCCGGAATAATATTTAGACATACGTAATGCACACTCAAGAAACCACACAATTTACATATGTGGATACTGCCATTATACACTCCTGGAAATGGAAAAAAGAACACATTGACACCGGTGTGTCAGACCCACCATACTTCCTCCGGACACTGCGAGAGGGCTGTACAAGCAATGATCACACGCATGGCACAGCGGACACACCAGGAACCGCGGTGTTGGCCGTCGAATGGCGCTAGCTGCGCAGCATTTGTGCACCGCCGCCGTCAGTGTCAGCCCGTTTGCCGTGGCATACGGAGCTCCATCGCAGTCTTTAACACTGGTAGCATGCCGCGACAGCGTGGACGTGAACCGTATGTGCAGTTGACGGACTTTGAGCGAGGGCGTATAGTGGGCATGCGGGAGGCCGGGTGGACGTACCGCCGAATGGCTCAACACGTGGGGCGTGAGGTCTCCACAGTACATCGATGTTGTCGCCAGTGGTCGGCGGAAGGTGCACGTGCCCGTCGACCTGGGACCGGACCGCAGCGACGCACGGATGCACGCCAAGACCGTAGGATCCTACGCAGTGCCGTAGGGGACCGCACCGCCACTTCCCAGCAAATTAGGGACACTGTTGCTCCTGGGGTATCGGCGAGGACCATTCGCAACCGTCTCCATGAAGCTGGGCTACGGTCCCGCACACCGTTAGGCCGTCTTCCGCTCACGCCCCAACATCGTGCAGCCCGCCTCCAGTGGTGTCGCGACAGGCGTGAATGGAGGGACGAATGGAGACGTGTCGTCTTCAGCGATGAGAGTCGCTTCTGCCTTGGTGCCAATGATGGTCGTATGCGTGTTTGGCGCCGTGCAGGTGAGCGCCACAATCAGGACTGCATACGACCGAGGCACACAGGGCCAACACCCGGCATCATGGTGTGGGGAGCGATCTCCTACACTGGCCGTACACCACTGGTGATCGTCGAGGGGACACTGAATAGTGCACGGTACATCCAAACCGTCATCGAACCCATCGTTCTACCATTCCTAGACCGGCAAGGGAACTTGCTGTTCCAACAGGACAATGCACGTCCGCATGTATCCCGTGCCACCCAACGTGCTCTAGAAGGTGTAAGTCAACTACCCTGGCCAGCAAGATCTCCGGATCTGTCCCCCATTGAGCATGTTTGGGACTGGATGAAGCGTCGTCTCACGCGGTCTGCACGTCCAGCACGAACGCTGGTCCAACTGAGGCGCCAGGTGGAAATGGCATGGCAAGCCGTTCCACAGGACTACATCCAGCATCTCTACGATCGTCTCCATGGGAGAATAGCAGCCTGCATTGCTGCGAAAGGTGGATATACACTGTACTAGTGCCGACATTGTGCATGCTCTGTTGCCTGTGTCTATGTGCCTGTGGTTCTGTCAGTGTGATCATGTGATGTATCTGACCCCAGGAATGTGTCAATAAAGTTTCCCCTTCCTGGGACAATGAATTCACGGTGTTCTTATTTCAATTTCCAGGAGTGTATTTGCATATTAAGTTATTCTAAAGTAACGTCAGAAGAGTGAGTGCTGTGGTCTTTGCAGAACGAGATACCAGTTCCACACTAGAAGCTAGTATTATGTAACCTCCATACGTGAATATAAACATCACGTGTCGCATGTGATACAAGCCTCGGTAAACAAGGAAGCGGCTGTACTGCGGCAGGCAGAAGACTATTAAGGGTTTTTCTGAATCTACAGTTTTAAGACAGCAGGTCGCTTGTCTTTAAATTTGACTTGGTCAGATAACAAGATTTATGATAACACTTGGATAAAATGGCTCTGCTGAAATGACGATGTGACAATAGCTTGCGTTCACAGTAGTGGGCCGAGGGTAAGGCTTCTTCTCGTAGGCAGAATGTGGGAAGTTGAGAGACACATGAGCTATGCACCTATTCCCAGTTAATTCTTAAGCCATCGTTATATACTAGATTTTTTTTCCTGTCAAATTTGGGTCCCCTCTTCGCCTGCGGCCTTGGATAGGGCCTATACGCCATACCGTCGATGCGTACCTGGGTCACAGACACACAGACAGGATAGGAAGCCCTGAGGCGGGTGCTCACTTTAACAGCCGCCTCCAGCGGCCTCTTTTTTTATTTTTTATTTATTTATTTATTTATTTATTTTTTATCGTTGTGTTTGGTCGTTGCGGACGTCACATGACATCCGGTCAAGTTCGTTGTTGATCGTTTCACTAGTTTCTTTATTACAGAGGCCAACCAACGTATAGATGTTACGACTAGAAACGATCATACCGCTCTTATGAATGCCGTAGTCCCACGACACATTAAACCGTCCATCCTGATATTCGTAACCTCAATGTGCTCTAATAAGTGCGCTGCATGCATCTTGATGGCGTTATCTGGCAGTGCAACAAGACTGTGTCCTGGTGTTAACGCTGCATGTATTTCACGACCCTGCACGCGTGCATGTTGATGCAAAAGAACTGTGCCACTTCGTGGAGCATAAATTGCCCACGCCGTGCGTGCGTCCTCGGATTCGTAGCATGTAATGTCCCTAGATATCTCACTAGCGTGCAGGTCTAGAGAGGTCCCGCCCTAGTCGCGAACAGATACGGCTTTATGGCTCCGGCCTGTCCTGACCAATGACTTAATTAGTAGCTGCTTCTGCCATCGAGCACAAATGGGTCATTATCCTTTGACTGACAAGAAACCCCTTCAGGGCGAGGTCGCAAATTCAATCTTTGGTAAAGCTTATTTGAAAGTGTTGTGTTAACCATTACGACAGGAAAAATATTAATTGCTAATGACTCAGCATGTGCATCAGGGCGACAGGAAAAGTGTGTCCGGCAGGTGCAGAAATCAACCTTCTTTGGGATGTGTGAATCCGACTTCACAAAGTGGACATCGTCGACATTGAAGAAATTTTCAGAACAAACCATTAACTTAAACCATGAACACCGAATGAAAAATGGCGTGCCACTGTAATCACAAAGGTTCCCACCATCAAGATCGAAGGCGAACGCCTTGGGAGTTACAAACAGTGCACGACGTTCAGCTAGGTATCCACTCTTTAAAGAGTGCACGTAGAATCATATTGTTGTTAGAGTATGAAAAAACTGATGGAATGTGATGACATGCAACAGAATGCGAAACAGTCTGTCGTGGAGCTGGCTATCCTTTAAAGTGTAGCTACAGATAGTGGACAATATGTTTTATAGGCAAGGAGGCTGAATTTGTTCAGTGGTTCCAGGTGGTATGAAGTTCAATGTCACGCACCTTTCAGGAGGGATAGTTTGCTCTAAATGAGTATGAATTTTATACGCAGATAAGGAAAGAAGAAAAAGCAACTTATTTTGACGAGCTATTAGCCAAAAGCAGTGGTCATGAGAAGTTTGTAGTTTTCTTACACCCATTTTCTCACTCTTGCTTGCTGTGATGTAAATATTCCCTACTGCCCGTGCAAAATCACGCACGCGAAAGAGAATCGCGTAGAATAATAAATAACTTTACAGCCAATTTACTATCCAGATTAACAGTCGACATATTTGTATAGGAGTGGATTAAGGTATTGACGTTAGTGAATCTTGTCACAACTCTCTTGGTACCTCTGATTTTCAGGGTTCCTTTCATATTCATTTCCTCTTCAAATGCCGATGGGTCGGAGTTAAACGCAAATTCCTTACTTGACGATGGGATAAGTTTGTTTATCTCATCCACAAAATTTTGCGCCGATTTCCCAGTTTGCTGTGCATATTCAGGTTGACGTTTTGCTTAAAATTTCGTTATTAGGTTTTCCAGTTCTGTAGCTCTGTTTGAAATCATGCAACCATCCACTGCTTCTCTTCAAATCAATGTAAACTATGTCGTGAGCAATTTGACGCACACAATGTAGTGTGTCACTATCATGCACATCCTGTATATTGTATCTAACACTCTTGAAAGACGCAAACACCAGTTGTTGTAACAAGTGCACCTTGTCCTTCCTTGAATGTCGGTTGTTTTTCTTATGCACAACACGTTCATATTGATTAGATTAGATTAGATTAGATTTACTTTCATTCCAATTGATCTGTAGTGAGGAGGTCCTCCAGGATGTGGAACATGTCAGAAAAACAGCAATACATGACAAATATTTACAACTAAAACAAATAAGCTAATGTACCATTCCACAGGTCCCAAGTGGAATGATCGTCATTTTTTAATGAACAGTAAGAGTCATTTTACAAATACTAATGCACTGAATTTAAAATAAAAAAGTTTTTTATTTATTTATAAGGTAATAAACATGTAATACAACTACTGTAATACTTATTTACAATGAACACATTACTGCACTGAAATGGTGCAGAAGTTAGATTATACTTACATACACACACACACACACAAATTTTCAATGAACACATTACTGCACTGAAATTGTGCAGAAGTTATGTTGTACTTATAAACAAATCAGTTGGTTTTACTAAGAAATTCATCAATGGAGTAGAAGGAGCTGGTCACCAATAAATCCTTTAGGCTTCTCTTAAACTGAATTTCATTGGTTGTTAAGCTTTTTATGGCTGCTGGCAAGTTATTGAAAATGTGTGTTCCTGAATAATGCACACCTTTTTGTACTAGACCAAGTGACTTTAAATCCTTGTGAAGATTATTCTTATTCCTAGTATTGATTCCATGAATTGAGCTGTTGGTTTGAAAAAGTGATATATTTTTAATGACAAATTTCATCAAGGAATAAATATATTGGGTAGCAGTAGTTAGTATCCCTAGTTCCCTAAACAGGCTTCTGCAGGATGTTCTTGAGTTCACACCACATATAATTCTTACTGTACGTTTTTGTGCCCGGAAAACTTTAGCTTGGCTTGATGAATTACCCCAAAAAATAATCCCATATGACATTATGGTTGGTTTGTGGGATTAAAGGGACCAGACTGCTACGGTCATCGGTCCCTATGACATTATGGAATGAAAGTAAGCATAGTATGCCAGCTTTTTCATTTTTATATCCCCTATGTCTAACAAAATTCGCATTGCAAACAGAGATTTGTTAAGACGCTTCAGCAGTTCTGTGGTGTGCTCCTCCCAGTTGAATTTATTATCAAGCTGTAATCCCAAGAATTTAACACTGTCCACTTCTTCTATCTTCTTGTCATCGTATGTTAGACATATACTCTTGGGACACCCCTTACAAGTTCTGAACTGCATGTAGTGTGTTTTTTCAAAGTTTAGTGACAAAGAATTGGCTAGGAACCAGTGATTAATGTCCACAAATATTTTATTGGCTGATCTTTCTAAGACTACACTTGATTTGCTATTTATTGCAACGTTTGTATCATCGGCAAACAAAACAAATTTGGCATCTGGTAATGTTACTGATGAAAGGTCATTGATATACACAAGAAAAAGTAAGGGCCCCAAAATGGAACCTTGTGGGACCCCACATGTAATTAGTTCCCAGTTGGATGATGCCTGATAACTTGATACATGTCTCTTTCCTAATAACACCCTTTGTTTCCTGCCAGAGATATAAGATTTGAACCATTTTGCAGCATTTCCTGTTACACTATAATATTCTAGTTTACTTAAAAGGATGTTGTGATTTACACAGTCAAATGCCTTTGACAGATCACAAAATATACCAGTTGCCTGCAATTTTTTGTCTAGTGAATTAAGCACATTTTCACTGTAAGTGTAGATAGCCTTCTCAATATCAGAACCTTTTAGAAATCCAAACTGTGACTTTGACAGTATGTTATTTGAGATAAGATGGTTATAAAGACGACTGTACATTAATTTTTCGAAAATTTTTGAGAATGCTGGCAACAGTGAAATTGGACGGAAATTTGATGCTATTTCTTTATCTCCCTTCTTAAACAGTGGCTTAACTTCAGCATATTTCAGCCATTCAGGAAATATTCCACTGATAAACGACTGGTTACACAGATAGCTTAATATGTTACTTAGCTCAGAATCACATTCTTTAATTAACTTTGTTGATATTTCATCATACCCACTAGATGTTTTTGATTTTAAAGATTTTATGATGGACATTATTTCTGTTGGGGTAGTGAGGGTCAAATTCATATTGTGGAAGTTACTTGAAATGTCTGGTCTAAGGTAATCCATAGCAGCATCTACCGAACCTGACAACCCCATCTTTTCAGTAACAGTTATAAAATGTTTGTTAAAACGTTCTGCAACACTATACACATCTGTCACCAATGTATCATTTACTCTTAATGCTATTTGTTCCCCTTCATGTCTGGTTCTACCAGTCTCCTCCTTCACTATATCCCATATTGTCTCTATTTTGTTATCTGATATGACTATCTTTTCCTTGTAATATATTTGCTTTGACATCCGTATTACAGTCTTAAATATTTTGCAGTATTTCTTATAATGTGCTATAGCATCAACATTGGAAATGTTTCGGATTGACAGATACAGTTTTCTTTTTGTTTTACAAGCTACCCCTATTCCTCGAGTAATCCATGGCCTCTTTGTAGACTTTGCTCTAACCTTGGTAAGTTTTGGGGGAAAGCAGTGTTCGAATAAGGTAAGCACTTTATTAGCAAAAATGTTATATTTTTCATTCATGCCATGAGCACTGTAAATAGCAGTCCAATGAATGTCTCTGAGGAGTGTCCTAAAATAATCAATTTTTGGCTTACTGATTACCCTCTTGAGCTCAGATTTAACAGATTTTATATCCTGTTCAGTATTAACATTTAACAGAAGGAACTACATGTCATGGTCTGAGAGGCCATAGACTATTGGTTTTGTAATATAATTTTGTTCATTGGACTTTTCTATAAAGATATTATCAATGGCTGTTTGTGAGCAAGTGGCTATCCTAGTGGGGAACTTTACTGTGGGAATTAAGTTGAATGATAGTGTTACTAACTCAAATAAGTTCTTATTGGGAGAGTCTTTAAGGAAATCTACATTGAAATCACCAGCAACCACTATTTCTTTGTTTTTGGTTGTTAAATGGGCCAGTACAGCTTCAAGGTGGTTTACAAACAGATTAAATTTACCTACAGGTGCTCGATATACACTTAATATTATGAAGGATTTGTTGTGAAAATCTAATTCTGTTGCACATGCTTCCATATGCTGTTCTAGGCAAAATTTATGAATGTCTATGTTCTTAAATTTATGACAGTTCCTGATGAATGTGGCAACTCCTCCTTTCTCCATTTCTGATCTACAAAAGTGAGATGCTAACCTAAACCCTGTAACACTGCTGACTTATTCGAAATCTGGTCTAATTTTTTTTTTTTTTTTACTGTGTTGCGTATAATCTTTGATGTACATAATTATGTTTAGTATCCCCTCCATGAACAATGATTGTCCTTTAATAAGTTTCAGTGGAGAACGGATTTATGGCTCCCTGTTTGACATGGATTACAAAGCACATGGCTCGACACCTGTTTCAATATTACTTTCACTACTTAATCACATATCGTCGTCAATGTACTCTTCATGTACGTTGCCCGCAAAGTCGAGCATATACAACATCACACATTCCACTGACTCATCTTGCAGCAACGCTAATATTTTATCTGTCATTTCTTTCTCATTCTGCGAAATCCCCTTGATTCCTTTCTAACGAAATGCGAACTTCGGCAACTGCTATAGATATAATACAATCTTTGCTTTTTTTTTATCGTTGTCGTCACAGAACAAGATAAAAGAGAAACGCAACTCCCGTGTTAAAAGTGGGAAACACAGACCGACAGCAGCGCCTCAAGTGGTATGGAGATGAACTAAAATATTTAAACATTGCAGGTTGCATCCCCCCTAGTTTACTTATGTTGTAGGTTTTTATTTTAATTCAATTACCTTAATTTTCTGGGTGTGCTTTGTAATTATTTTGGCTTGCATCATAATAAAATAATTGAAACATAGATATAGCACACTGTACTACAGAAGATAGAAACTTATTCATTAATATTTTCAGTCTATTTTTGACGTTTGTGTCTGACAGACAAGAAAACATGATAGGAGCAGCGACTGTCAGGCGCAAACTTCAAAAATAGACTTTTAAATTGACATGCTTATATTGTTATCTATCAACATGTAAAAGCTACAGCATGTTTTATGGCTCATAAGAACTAGATGCAACACTTGAAACTGAGAGTAAGTCGAAACAACCTTGTAGTGTAAATAATTGACGCAAAAGAAAAATAACATTGTAGCAGCTAAACTGGACTACAAATATTCCTGAATAATGTCATAATTTTCACGTCATACAAGCTGCTGGATCAATGGAGGAAAAAAGTCTATTATTAAGGGAATAAGCAGCAGTTAAAGAGGTTCAATTAAGAAATATTTATCACAGTATTAATTAATGAAGAATTCTAAAATTTGTTACAACTATGTTTCAGGACTATAAGTTCTGAGTAACTGCACAGCAAACTTGCATTACTGACCATTAATTTCTTAAAAAGGTTCCTACACCTCACTACTGTAAATGCTTCAACACAAAAAAGAAAACATCAATACCAAGTGTCAAAAGCAGGAAAGGTGGATAAAAACAGTGAAATGAAAACAGTGAAATGGAAACAGTGAAATGAAAACAAAACTTACTTTTTATTTCTCAAGCACACAAGAAAAATTTTCTTTCAACTGTTATGAAGCTTTAAACCGTTTACTGAATTTGTCTTTAACAATATCAAGTCTTTTATTACGGAAGGTGTGTTTCCGATCTTTCACATACTTGTAAATATAGAGGTACACATTGTCTTAAAACATACTGTTGGAATCTTAAACAGTGAATCGAATGTATTCTCCAGTTGTTCCTGGTGTCCACATTTATCTAAGAATCCATACAACTATGAACATTTGCTACAAAGGACATTAAGCTGTCACTAGCATACAATAATTTTGGGTTTAAAGCATCATATTCTTTGAAACTTGTAAATAAATGATGCTCTGTGGGTGTTGGTGAGAACAGAG
Organism: Schistocerca nitens; assembly: GCF_023898315.1. Lineage (NCBI taxonomy): Eukaryota > Metazoa > Arthropoda > Insecta > Orthoptera > Acrididae > Schistocerca > Schistocerca nitens. The sequence continues at coordinate 542,232,076 of NC_064619.1, read as the reverse complement.
TTGTTTTACAGTCACTACAGTTGGTTTCAAGTGCTTCACCCATCTTTCGTAGAATGCAACCAGCTACATATGCTAGTGCTTGTCTGTCATTTCTTAAATCAGCCCCACCACTACCAGCAGCAGCTTCAATATCAGCAAGGGCACAATATAAAGCACTTTGATCCATAATGGAATATTCTGTTGTGTAGTCAAGAAAGTTGTCACCACTAGCCCCCAAAAATTGTCTTAAATTGCTTAATGGCATGCATCTATCATCCTCACAATTACCTAGTGACTTTGTAGGTAAGGACATGTTATTGACTATAACTGTTTTCAGTGCTGCTTTGAACTGAAAGGAAGATGGGTTGGTGTTTGCAACACCATGCTGCCTAACACAACAAAATACATTCTCCACTGGGTCTTAATTGAAAGCCCTCATGCTTAAAAAATTAAAGCCATTTTTTTTTATCTGTTACAAATGAACATCAGTGATCTTATTGTAGTTTGCCACCCACTTATGAAACTGAACATATTTGTCTTATCTCTCCCTGTGCCTAGCTCCAACACTTTCCAATTTTCCATTTCCTTTAACAGACTGTACTACATTTCAATATGTGGGGACTCTGCAGAGAGGGCACACTTATAAGACTTGCCATCTTGTGGATAACAATAGGAACTGTTCAGTGAATCAAATAAACAATCCATCTTTTCAACACATTCTGCAGTGCATATTGCCTCAGCAGGTAAGATATTAAAAGCCACATAAGTTTCAATAACTGCAGCAACTGTATGACTAAGCTGGGATGCAGCTACCTTGACTTTCATTTGAGTAAAAGAATCCTTTAATTCAAAATGATTCCTATGTAGTTTTGGCAATGTCTTAAACATCTTCTGCTGATCCAGAAGAAAAGCCGTGTGAATATTTTCAAAACTGGCCTCTTTCTTTTAAACCCAAACTGTATTTTATTTCCTAGCAGAGCATTTCTAGTATTTTTAATAGATGTGGGACATCATAAATGACTGCAATAGGTTCATCTCTGACTACAAAATGAAATGGACTGGACTCAGTAGATTTCTCACAGCAGAGTTCCTTGAGTGTTCTCTGGTTGCTTGCACCCTGGTCAGAAACTGTACAAACTACCTTTAGCCCTATTTCTTGCAATTGCCTTATGACATAGGAAATAAGACTTTTTAAAGTGATACTTGAAACTGAGTTGTGAGTAAAATAATAAGCAACAACCTGCTTCCAGCTTTTATGTATGCCTCTAACCATGAAAAATAATGCATGATTTGCATGAACATTTGACCTCCCTAAATGCCCTGAATCTTGAAACCCTGAAATTTCTTGTTTGCTTGCATTATAATACAACCCTCTTTCTAAAGACATTTCATCAAACAACAAAGCACAATATTTGTCACTGTTGTTCATTACTTCAACTTCTGCTTTCATTACATTCATGACCGAAGTATTCAATCCTGGTTCAAAAGGTATAGAAGACAACAGACATTTCAGATACCTCACAGAAGGAAGATAAAAAATGAACTGACAAATATTTGTATAGGCGGGGACTTCGTTTGTATAAGGATAAAGCAAATACTTTGTCCTCAGGTGTCCATCGCCTTGCATTTGTTGATCGATGAGCATTTGGTAATTGGTTGTTTATGAAAGCTTTGGCAACAGAGTTTAAATTAGATTCTATGACAGAGAAAGTATTGCTGTCATATAAATCATTAAGTGCTTTCAGTTCTGATTTTTCATGATGCAGCCTTGCTTTCAGTTTTGATAGCCTTGTTAGAGTATTCCTATGAATCTTGTACATTTTTTGATTTTGTTGGAGTTAAGTCTGCTTTTGAAACCCCTGTACCTAAACCCCACTTTCCTCATTACAAAATGTTTCAGATAAGAATGTGTACTCACTATCTGCACATTCATTTTGAGGGGAGATAAAAAATTTAAGAGGTGCATCACTCAATGAATTACTCTGCTCAGCACAACTAGTGCTAGGTAATTCTCCAACACCAGTTTCACCTCTGGTATTGGCACCTGTATAATAAAGATTTTCCATGGTACCACTAGTGCTTGGTAAGTCTAATTCACTATTAACACCTGTTTCACCTGATCCACTTCTGGTACAAACACCTACATGAGAACTACTTGCCACAGCACAACTAAGGCTTTTTAGTTCATTGACACCATTTTCACTTCTGGCATTATCAGCTGTAAAATGAATAGTTGCCATAGCACCACTAGTGCTTGGTAGGCCCAGTTCACTATTAACAACAGTGTCACCTGATTCACTACCGATTTTGGCAATTTCATAAGGAATACCTGTCACATGTTTTGGAAACACACCCCAGTTTAGCCTATGCCTACTTTTATTCATAAAATCTTCTTCGAAAAAATGATTTTCAGAAACAAAATAAGAAGCACAGTTCACATCTGGTGACAGTTTACAAACACTCTTCCACTTTAGAAGCAACTCTTGAGGTTGTTTTGGAAACCTATTGAAGTGCTTGTTGCAAATTTTCTCCGTTGAGCCCACGTCATAGCCAGATGAATAGCCGGGGAACTTGCAGGAGTATTTCAACGTCAATCTATTGTGTTGAATGTTTTGAAAAAAACATAAACGTCTTCATTAAATAAAACTACTACAGACATATCAAAGTTATTTCAATAAACAAACGGAAACCACAGTGCTTAATTCACGATAGAAGAGAATACATTTCATTTATAAGCTACGAGATTATGTAATGAAAAATTAAATGTCTTACCTTACAATTAATTGTGGACATTTTTCAGCAGGAAATTTCTTCAATTCCACGGTGAGCTTTATGAATTTAAAGTAAAAAATCTGTTTATAATGGAGATGAGTAGTATGTAAATATGAAACAAATACAAAGACGACTGTAACCGAGGACCACAGACTTCAGTGCAGAGCAAGACGATAGAATATTTCAAAACAACCACCATTGGAGTTTAGACAGCTCTCATTGGTCAATTCCAGCTTCGTTTGACCCCTAGCGCCTCTAGTGGTCTGGAATGGAACTACGTGGCTTGTTGCCTCTTCACCCGTATGGCTTTCACCCCTGTGATTGTCATTGCTCTGCTTTGTAACAGCACCACTAGCTCTGTAGCACCTTGTGAGATACTCGTTGACTAAGCAGTTCAACTGTGCTCCGTAGCCCCATGCTGTGCTCACCACTGGATACCTCCAGTGCCATCCCCTGTTGCTATTACCAGCCAATATTGTGGCTGTATGGCTGACAATAGGTGGGGAGTCGAATGCCGTATGCATCAATGGCCTTTCGCGACCTCGCACTCAAGGAGTTCCTTGTGATATGCTTACAAGTCATTTACTCGAAAGGAAAAAACCAGAAAGAAGTAATGGGTTTGATTAGAAATCTAGTGTTGCAGAGGAATGTCGAAAAATTTTATCCTCTCGTCTCCTCCTCAGGCCACAAGGCCTGTTTCCGTGTCAGTTCTTTCCCAATCTTCTCACACTTCTTCGTTCTTTTGAAGCTTACTTACTATCGGCGCTCTACGCATTGTATATGTTCGCATTATTTTTCATAATTAACTTTGATTTTATTTCTAACTGCTCGTATAGCGTGTACAGCGCCGATAGGTTTGCGAAACAAGAACGTTATCTAGACCCGGAAAAAATTAACGCGGCGAATTAAGGATTGTGACTCGTGCACTGTACAGTCTGAGTGTGGTTTTTAGACGGCTCTCTACGTTCGTTTAGGCAAATGCTGGGTTTGGTCCCTCTTTCCGTCTCAGAGAATAGTTAAAATATGAGCCACATACAACAAAATGTACAAAACTCACTGACAGGTGTCGCGCACGGCCTCTGTCCCTTAGGTAACTGAGGAATACAACGTCAGGAAGGGCATCCGGTCACAAAGTTAAATAAAAAATAAATTTGCCGATAGTTGAGTAGAGCGGAGCCCGTGCTAGACAGAGTAAATGCCAATAAAAAGAACAAGAAAAACTTTGATTTTATTTTGCAGTAGTTCTTTTCAAAGTTCCTATTACTTTGTTAAAATAAATGTTTCTCTTTCAATCAAAACACACCTGAAATTGCAGCTAGAATTAGTAATTCTTGTTTTACTTTCGCTTGCCTCATAAAAAATGAAACAGCAATTGCATTGGAAAAATTGTACACGTCTTTTCAGCATTGTGTAAAAAAACTTCCATGCCAGTACACATTTGTAAACCAGTTTAGTTTTTTTAATACAAATGCTAAACTTGTGCGAATCGTGGTCTAATATGTCCTACCAAATTTGCTTTCCTCTTTCTTATACCTATAAGAAGAGCTGTTTCATGCACTTTTTTATCTCTTATGCATACCTTACTCTACCACTTTAACAGCAGCCGCCATTCCTCTGCACAGTCATATTTCAAATCTTTACAGAAACCTCATCTTTCCTCCTTGTTGTCAAATAGACAGAGCTGTATGTGAGTACACTCGACACAAATAATTTGCCACATCAGTTCTTGGATCAGTTCCTGTTACTTTTGTTGTCTATAGTCTTTGTATTTTTCTGAGTAATACAGAGGTTGTGGTACAGGGTTGAGCCATTAGTTGCAGTCTACTGGTGTTAAAGTATGCTTGGTTGACATAACGATGTAGCAATTAATTGAGAAAAGTCTGTAATTACAAAACTAAGTGGTACAATAGATTACGCAGCGGCAATAGGCTCTGGAGTGGAAGTGATTGGGGGGGGGGGGGGGGGGGAGGCTGGGGAGTGCAATGTAGCCGTCACTGTCAAATGTAGATGTTGGCGTGCAGTGGAGGAATGTTGGACGTGGATGGTAACTGTCACGATGCACCGTATTAAAACTCGACTGTGATCTCCAAGTGTTTTATTATTCCCAGCTACAGTGCTGCGTTCTTCTCTGTCTACTTCACAGGGTCCCGCGATGCCGAGGACGCCACTTCGCTCTCTACAAAACAGCTTGGTGCAAAGGGCTACCTCAGCGACCTGTGCACCGTACTGTGGCGTGCCGGCCATGTACAGCCGCGGTGCGCCAGCGTTGGGAGCCGACTCAGCGGCCTTCACCTCAGGATGCCTCCGGCGAGTGTTGGGAGTCAACAAGACTGCCCACAGTAGCAAGCCATCGAGTGGCCCGCCTCTAGCTGGCTGCAGACGCCACGTTGGCCTCAGAGGTTCGAACCAGGGACCGTCCGTGGACTGGACTGCTGGCGCCCCATCTGCTGCTGCGTGTAGCCGGTGGTGTGACACGCCCCGCCATCCAGCAGAGCTGCCACACTTGAATGCCCTCGTTAGAAAACTGGCACCTATTTATACGTGGCTGTGTGCCTCTGTTTTGCTAACATGCCCCTCTGAGTCATGTACTCATAACACCTAGGTAGGCCAGTGGTCTCCTTCTGCCTGTAACTTCTTTTTTGGTCATCAATCTACTGACTGGTTTGATGCGGCCCGCCACGAATTCCTTTCCTGTCCTAACCTCTTCATCTCAGAGTAGCACTTGCAACCTACGTCCTCAATTATTTGCTTGACGTATTCCAATCTCTGTCTTCCTCTACAGTTTTTGCCCTCTACAGCTCCCTCTAGTCCATGGAAGTCATTCCCTCATGTCTTAGCAGATGTCCTATCATCCTGTCCCTTCTCCTTATCAGTGTTTTCCACATATTGCTTTCCTCTCCGATTCTGCGTAGAACCTCCTCATTCCTTACCTTATCGGTCCATCTAATTTTCAACATTCGTCTATAGCACCACATCTCAAATGCTTCGATTCTCTTCTGTTCCGGTTTTCCCACAGTCCATGTTTCACTACCATACAATGCTGTACTCCAGACGTACATCATCAGAAATTTCTTCCTCAAATTAAGGCCGGTATTTGATATTAGTAGCCTTCTATTGGCCAGAAATGCCTTTTTTGCCATAACGAGTCTGCTTTTGATGTCCTCCTTGCTCCGTCCGTCATTGGTTATTTTACTGCCTAGGTAGCAGAATTCCTTAACTTCATTGACTTCGTGACCATCAGTCCTGATGTTAAGTTTCTCGCTGTTCTCATTTCTACCACTTCTCATTACCTTCGTCTTTCTCCGATTTACTCTAAAACCATACTGTGTACTCATTAGACTGTTCATTCCGTTCAGCAGATCATTTAATTCTTCTTCACTCTTCACTGTAACTTACGCCATGCAAACTGCTGCGTTTACTCTTTTCAGCGGTTCTACGGTCCTGTGGCCTCCATTCTACTTCGCAACCGCTGGTCAGCGTAACTTACTGTCAACAGGCCTGCACCTGGCTGTAACTTGTGTGCTCAGAAATATTGCACCAAATCTAACTTTTTCCTATCTTAAACGGTGGTGCCGCTGCAGCAAGTATACTTAAGTAGTCATCATAACCATTATAATCAAACAGAACTGAGCTGTTGCTCGAATCTCTTTATACTCAAGAAATGCTATAAGGATGAAACAACAAAATAATGAACAGTACAAACAATAAATAATAAATACAGTATAAATGAAATAATAAGGTATGTTCATAGACTAAATTTCATGCAAAGAATCATAAAAAAAAACAAAATTAGAACCAAAGTCTTCATTAATTTGAACAGGAAATCAGCACTACGCTATAAAATGCACTACAATGTGCGAATTCAGGTAGATAACATTCCTCTTAAGCTGCCAGGCGGCACATTCAGGAAATTCAATGTCAAAACAACAGAGCAGAGTGCTGTCAAATATGAGACGCTCACGTAGGAAGACCTGCTGGAGGGACATCCAGCACAATGCGCAATCATTGCCGGTGCACTCCAACTATATTTCGATTCCCAAAAGATGGTGGTTCGCGCAGACCGAGGCACGGACGGGGACTTCATCGTTGCCGATTCGAAGCGGCAGGTAGGTACGTGCATAGACGTGTTTCGCGCTTGAAAAAAGCGTGTATCCTGGAAATAATGTCTCTCACACGCTTATGTAGAATTTCTTGCTTACCACCATAGTCAGCGACGACTACTCGCAGTAAATGGAATAAACTGATAGCTCGTGACGATCACGTTTAGTGCTCTCACTGGCTACGACGTTCACAGCAGAGTGCTCAGAACTCTACTGAACGCTCATTAGCTGTCAAGAGCACGAGTCACGTAATTGCGCAGAACGAGCCTAAGCTCGACCGCCATTATTTCTGATTTCAACTTCAGAGACTTCTCACGCACCAGGGCAACAGCAAGCGGTCTGTCCTCTGTGCAGTCGGCGCCGCTACCTTCATGTTGTCCCAAAGCCGTCACCCACAAAGCGTCTTGCTCTGCCGTTGCTCCAAAGGCAGTCTACCATCTGTTCCACCCCTCTGGACCCCTGCCAGCAACAGGAAAGCCGACCATACATAAATGCTAACAAGCCCCACACGACTCTCTACAACGAGCGGCTTTTTATGATGAAACTGGCCTCTTACATGATGACTCTGGAGTGTTACAGGTATGCTGATGCTGCAGGTGACCCAGGAGACAACGTCGCTGCCCAGCCTACATACCTTCATTTGTAATTTAATTGCATAAATCTGCCTAGCCGATCGCTGAGTTTTTTTTCCCACCTGAGTTCCTGTGGCACTTTTTCCCTCTGCCTTGAAACCGCTATTCTTCAATCGCTTTCTACTATCTCCTAGACAGTTCTGCATTAGTGGGTGATCGCACTCAGAAGCACAGACGACACAAGTATGGGAACAATGTTTGTATTACACCATTTTTAATTTATTCAAAATGGCGACTCTTCCTGGGCGGTCCTATCACCTCCTCACAGTGGGGGGTAGATGTGAGAATATCACAATAACGATGTCGCCATCCCCACCCCCTTCCCTCCTCCACTTTCCTTCCACTCCCCCATTTCCCCCTCCCCTCCCCACATTCCCTCGCCTCTCCCATATGTGAACTGGCAGGAAAAAGACTCAGTCTGTGCTGAGTTGCTGGAGACAAGTGACATAAGGTAATGTCTTTATTTACTTACTTTATTTTTGAAGGTGTTATCATGCTGGAAGAATTTACTAAATTTTAGCTGGATGAGCGAACTGACAATTTCCATATTACTGCTTAAAACAATAAAAAACACTCTCATGAAAAACAACCATACAACATAGAAAAACGCTCAAAAAACGATAACTCAATCGAAACCATAATATCGCCTACACATCGAAAAATGCTTTGTAATCCACTGCATATCGTGGAAAATTTCGAACTACACATAGAAAAACGTCTGAAAAACTTCAATGGAAAAAACACTTGTTCTAATAACGCACTGCTTATTACAGACATAAGAACTCCATCTGTACAGGTATAAATATACACACCCACCCACTCACCCAAGTGCGAAGCAGTTCTGTTCACACACAGACCGAAGTTACTGCGCAAACATCAACACTGTCGACACGAAACACTACATGCACGCCCAATATGTTTCCCAGAGAAAGTTAGAAATCTCGGTGTCTGGCTGGACTGGAAACTTATATGGGGGGGGGACCATATTGAATACGTTACCAACAGAGCTCAAGCGAGGCTCAAACAACTCTACCCAATGCTCAACAGGGAAAGCACACTGAATTGGATGGTTGTCGAGGTCCATATACATGACACGTACGCAGCTCCCGTCTAAAGGATACGCAGCTCCTACACGCCTGCGCCGCCTGCAGATCATGCAGAACAAAGTGCTACACATCATTAGCAACGCTCCACGCTACACACACACACCGTGGATCTTCACAATGAATACCGCCTTGAAACCCTCAAGGATGTATTAAAAAAACACGCCACACGACCGTACAGGAACTCGAGGGACTCGAACAATCCTTTCATCCTTACTCTGGGAAACTATGATCTCAACTTTAGGTGGAAGCATGAGCGACCAAAGACTCTACTAGCTAGGTTCAAATGGTTCAAATGGCTCTGAGCACTATGGGACTTAACATCTGTGGTCATCAGTCCCCTAGAACTTAGAACTACTTACACCTAACTAACCTAAGGACATCACACACATCCATGCCCGAGGCAGGATTCGAACCTGCGACCGTAGCGGTCACGCGGTTCCAGACTGAAGCGCCAGAACCGCACGGCCACACCGGCCGGCCTCTACTAGCTAGGGCATAACCACTACGGCGAGCTAACATACACCAATAAGCGACAACATCGGCAAGCTTCTACTAATGAGCAACATTGACTGGATATGCCAGCTGCTATGAAAGCCGACCTACAGACTACAGCAGGGAAACCGACAACCTGGCACACTAACGCACAAACAAACCGCCAACACTACCCACATTGTGAATCCGATACATTACCTATGGACACAAAACGATGATGAACCTAACTGCTACAGGTATGCTGGCGGTGACCGAGAAGCCAATACCGGCGACCAGCAGCAGCCGCCGAGTAACACCACCGCACAACGTCACAGGTATCGACCTGCATGATACCCACCGCTAACAAAGCCTACCCTTGCATGATCTGTCGTAGGCAGCAAGAAAATCGCTACTGCTCTTGCAATCCGACCCAACTATCGCATAGGTTTTTTCCCCTTGGCTCTTTCCTTGGCACTTCTTTTCCCCTGCCCTTCAAATCGCTATCCTTCGTTCAACTTTCGACTCAATCTATCTCCAGATGAGTTCGTATTAATGGTTAACCTTAACCATACGTACGCAAACACAGTACCCACATCCTGTGAGACCTCATTTTACTGAAAACTAACCCTTATACAGAGATGGCAGTAGACCTTTTGTGTTGGCCATCATGCAGGTGTGAGCGTGGAGAGGCTCCACCTCTTTTTTAAAAATTAAACTCATCCACACACACACACACACACACACACACACACACACCAGAACACATTGAAGAAATGCTCACACAACAAAGACAGATACCTCGAGAAAAACATTGATGAAATTTGTTCTAATTACATTGCGCTAAAAATTATGGTGAAAACATAAACTGCTCTGCAAATACAAAACAGGACATTATAAATTGTCATATTGTGAAAAAACAACGGTTAAATGACGTTGGTAAGGTCCGTCTAATCCAATACACTTAACAATTACCGCCTGCGAATCTTAATAAATCATGCACCGCCGCTGCCGGTCTCTTGGGGCCATAACATTTGCCGTTCAACTGAGCGTGCCGCACCAGCTGGCACACTGCCTGTGGCGGGCTCTCGCCCCCGCTAGCCGAACTAGCGCACCGGCAATGGTATCGGCCCACTGAGACCCACAATACGGTACTTTTTTGAGCCTTCTGCCATGCTACCTGCTCGTGCCGATAATTGTCCCAGCCCCGGCATGTGTTGGTGTATATGTGTTTGTCCCCCTTGCTTCTGCCGCCATAGATGACTGCCTGTTACAAATTATCCAGCAGATGATTCATATCTCTTAACGACCTGCCTAGACTCTACCTGTGGCCCTATTCTGTATCGTTCATACCGATCGGTGTAGTAGGTTAGTCTTGGTAGTGACGTCATTTTCGGTTCTTTATCGAATATCCTATTCAGTAAGCGTCTGAGACTTGTTACCGAACGGTCCTCCCACCGATTTTACGACAATTGTACCGAGGGGTTTTAAATTTTGGTCTGGCCCTGTCGATCGGTGAGCTGTGGTTTATGTACACCTATAATTTATTTTAAACAAATTTAGCGGTTTTAGCTTTGGATTTAGTGATTGCGTTACTAAAGAATCACCAGAGGATGCATACAGTTGGAAAGTGAGTTCGTAATAGACTATTTTCCTTTGTTAGAAATATGGTTAGGTTAGGTTGTCACTGTGAATGATTACATCCAAAAAAAAAAAAAAAACGTTTTCGGTCAATATTCTCTCAAAATACGTGTTATTTTTATGCAAATAAGAGTTTAAAAATCATTAAATATCAAGGCGTCGGCTCTGCTTATGTATATTACATGAGTGTGAACTGACGTTACTAGTGCCTTTGTGTACTTTTTCCCACAAATGGTTTAGTTAGTAACTATCAAAACGTGTTTACAACTTTTAAGTAACAATGGAAAGCAATAATGTGAAGCCTGATATTAGAAAACTTCCAAACTATCACGCATTTGTGACTTACGCAGCACCATGTGGCAACGAAGTCAGCCTACGTTCCTCTCCACAATACTACAACAAAAGAGCATTCTATGCCTGTTGTTTGGCGTGGCCAAGTGGTTAGCGCTGAGGAATGCGATAGCAAACGTCATGGGTTCGCGCATGGGTGGTTGCAAAGATTTTTTTTCCCCTCTTCATATATGCAAAACGTTCTGAGACATTGTTATTCGTGTAAGTTAAGATTTTTCTGCAATATTCGTTATTACTTACATGTAAGAGCGCACTTCCTCAGTAATGATTTCGTGATTTCTGTGTGTTTAAAATATGAAATTGTTGGAGATGAAATTGCTGTGAGTGAAACAACCGACAGTGACCCTTATATTTTTTCTTGTCAGAAATAATTCACCATTTCTTCCGAATATGTAGCGATTTCAGAGTATGCAGTTAGACAGGGATCTAAGAGCACAACTTAAATTACTGGGAATGTAACTAGCAGCAGTCATCTTCACAATCTAGCTTTCACAAGTATTTACCTGCGATCAAATCCTCAACCACAGTAGACAGAGATGGAAGATCTCTGCCGTAATATATTTAGACTGTAGCATTATATAAGAAACATTTTCATTCATGAGATGCATGTTGTAAACGTCGACAAACTGCAGGAGCTGGCGAAAATGCGTTTTTTTTCAATTTTTGTTTATAAGACCCAAATCGTTGACGTATCATATAGGGAAGTGGATTACTTAATCATTTGGGTCTCTAGGAGCGTGTTATAATCACATTCTGTTTATCTTCTTATTCTTTAAAACTCTCAGAATCAATTTTTCGGGTGTTTTTATAGATGTATTAGTACAATGTGGTACTACACACTATTCCTAACTCATTTTCCGAAATGTAAAATCCAAAGCACGATGTCAGTGTGAATGAGAATAAGATGATATGATGCAGCATTTACGACAATCTGCAGAATACCGTCAAATACGCTATCGTTATTATGCATGCATGCGAACATGCGGTCAGAGAAACTGTAAAAAATTTTATGCATTTCAGCTGAGAATCATGGAAATGGATATACTGTGCCTGATACTGTTGAGGAGGAGGCAAGGACGATGAAGGCGGGCACGTCAGCTCGATGCAATGCGACGTCATGCGTTATGGCAACGTAAACGCAAATTTTCGGTACTTGGAAGAATAGCGCGCCTCTGTCTTCTGCTAGCCACTTTGAGTTCGTGGCGCTGTGCGCATTGCAGTGCGCATGCGTGGATATGCAGCTGCTTGCTTTTGATTGGCTTCCGTGACACGAACCGACAACAGCGCTTCGCTTGTCTAGACCCGAACGGTATCGCTACCGAAATGCATACTGAATAACACAGAGACTCTAATTCGAGTACTAGATCATTCGATGCTGAGTACCGAATCGATCGGCACAATGGCGGAAAGGTACAGAATAGGCACCCTGGTCCCCCAGTTGGAAACGAACGTGTCTCCCAGAACGACTGGAGGTGCCTTAAAAATACACAACTCACCAGTGGCGTTCCTGGATATGTTGTCGAGTATGCCAGGAAAACTGGGACCTGTAACTCTCTGAAACAGAACAAAATATTTCACTGTCAGGGACGATAGCGATCTATTTCTATGGAGGTCAATAGAGCCAGGACCACCCAGGAGAGGCCGACAGTTCACTGCCTCCTGTGGGAACTTGCAACTTTGTCTGAAACACTGCTATTTATCTCAGTGCCAGAGACAATGACTATCTACCATCTACTTCTAAGAAGTATGTTCACAAAGGTTTCCCGACCACCCACTAGAAGTTGGCAGGTCTTGGTATACCAAGAAAACTGTGACTGTAGCTGTCTTTGGAACAGAACAAAATATTTCACTGTCGAAGGCGATACTGACTGCTTCCAGAAAGGAGATGTTTCCCCCTGTCACAAAGGAGTCTGGACTACTCCAGGAGAAGAAGTAGGCCGTTACTTCCTCTGTAGAAACTTGCAGTTTTGTCTGAAACTTGGCAGTTTATCTTCCTAGAAATTTACAAGCACCTTCTAAGAAAGAGACCATTCAGAAGAAGCTGCAGGTCTCTCCCAGTCAAAGACAATTGTAACTCCTGCACATTGGCAGGACAAATGCTCTTGCTTAACATGTTGAGACAGGTAGACAAGTGGACTTGCTTCAACTTGTTGGTTAGAGTTCCTGCAATCCTATTGGTTGCCGCCAAAATAGGGGGAGGAGCATGAGGTTGTAAAAACCCGACCCCCTCAACAGTCACCTTCATTCTCCCTTAGTCCGCAGTGGTGATTGTTTGCCTATTACGAACATGAAGTGTTCCACAATCACTGCCTGTACCGGCGGCAAACAACTGAGACTGCATGATGGGGAATTGCCAAGTAAGTACATATTTTCGCCATCAACAATTCAGATTTCGTTAAAACCATGTATCTGTGTACAGGTTCATCAGCAGCTATACACTTGTAGATTAGAAGGAAGCTACTCTTCCTACGCCTCATTGATAGTTTGCTGTTCTATCCCTTCTTACCATCTATCTGTGTACAACTTCCTCAGCAGCTATTTCACTTGTAGATCGGAAGGAGACTACTCTTCCTACACTTCAGTGACAGTTTGCTGTCCTGTACCTCCTTACCAAGAGTGTGTGTGTGTGTGTGTGTGTGTGTGTGTGCGCGCGTGTGTGTTTGCGTGTGTGTGTGTGTGTGTGTGTGTGTGTGTGAGATCAGATTTCGTAGTATATTTTTATAGTTTATGTTTAGATTTCTTAGTGTATTTTCGCCACATAAAGTTTCTTTGTTGTTGTTACAGCATTGTCATCAAATTCAGGACGAATTAATTTGAGAACTGGAAGCTGAAAGATGGTTGGTCCTAATAGTGATCAGTACCAGGTTAGTAATGTCATGCTGGGGCTAAACTAAGCAATGATTGAGAACGTTTTTCTCAGTATTAAGAAAACAGTCTTAATCGCGTTTTTTATTTATTTAATGCCGACCGGTTTCAGCCCATCGCAGGGGCCATCATCAGGGCAAACATATGGTCGACTGAAGGTGGCGCCAAGTCTACCGAGGTGTGGCAGGAGACGTGACGCCACCAGCAGTCGACCATATGTTCGCCCTGAAGATGGCCCCTGCGATGGGATGAAAACCGGTCGGCACTAAATAAATAACAAACGCGATTAAGACTGTTTTCTTAATACTGAGTTAATTTATAGCAATCCCTGTTTCTCCACAACCATGTTGTCCAAACATCCGAGAACGTTTTTGATGAGCAAATCTCATTCTCGCCAACTGAGAATCTAGCAGGGGAGTACGAAGACTGGAGTACAAAGAGCCAGTAGGCTTTCTGAAAGTATGCATTCCGCTGCTGGAGAGGGAGCTCACTCGCCTTATTAATCATCCATTCTACCCCTTCCCCCATTAAGTGCTGTGCAGTGCTGTGCTGGCAGCTCACGCATCCCCCCAAACAAGGCACTGCTGCAGAAGAGACCAACACCTTCTACATTTGGGGGATAAATGGCGTGGTATCATGGAGCACCTCAGTCGCTACGTGGTTTGAACTTTTCACCTTGAGTGCTGTATGAGACAGCTTCTCTGAGATGGAAGTTAGAGGCTCAGATAAAGCTCAGACGAATAACACTCCTCGACATACACGTGCATGTCCATGATCCAGTCGATGGAGGGTCCCACTATATCGAGCTTCCTGATGATATAGCAAACAAAAAGGCATGCATTAATGTTCAAGATGACGATCGGTATTCCTACGTGTGGTCCTGGCTAGCGAAAAAAATTCAACTATAGGGATCATCCGCAACATACATTTCAATAAGACAGAGGTATTGACGTTCATGGGTTTATAACTTCGACAGTATCAAGGTCTCCTTAAACACTAGGTCATGCCCAAATTTGAGGCACAGGATACCGATGTAATGGTTCATGTTTATACCATGGATAAGTGCAAGTCAGATGATGGTAAAGTTTCGAACAGAGTCGTTGGATCCGCCCATTTCACGGAATTTGCAGGTCAGCGCAAGATGCATGTGAACATGCTATTATTCATAGATGAGAAAAATAAGAAGAAAGACCAGAATTAGATTTTCACTCTGCAGCGGAGTGTGCGCTGATATGAAACTTCCTGGCAGATTAAAACTGTGTGCCCGACCGAGACTCGAACTCGGGACCTTTGCCTTTCGCGGGCAAGTGCTCTACCATCTGAGCTACCGAAGCACGACTCACGCCCGGTACTCACAGCTTTACTTCTGCCAGTACCTCGTCTCCTACCTTCCAAACTTTACAGAAGCTCTCCTGCGAACCTTGCAGAACTAGCACTCCTGAAAGAAAGGATATTACACAGCACCAGGGTTGTCTTGGGACGTTATGCTCAAGTAAAATCAATATTGAGCTTTTGACCTTTGCTGAATTGCTTCTTTTCTTTGAGCAAGGGATCTGTTGGGGACTTTGCCAACGCATGCATATACACACCAGGTCGAATAACCTATGTATGGGTGAGAGGTTCAATGTATCCTTTGATTCGAGCTACAAAATGTATCTAGATGTAAATAACTTGTATGGGCTTTCCATGCAACAATTGCTGTCTATTGGCGAGTTTCGATGGCTGTCTGAACCAGAATGCAGACTTGACTTACTTGACTTAATTCCTTTGGCCCCTATGGGGGCATAGGGCATCCAGGAGAACCCGCCATCCGTCTCTGTCTTTGGCCATTTGCCTCAATTCTGCCCAGGTCTTGCCAACTCTTTTTGCTTCCCCTTCCACTGTCCTCTTCCATGTGCCCCTTGGTCTTCCTCTCTTCCTTGTTCCCTGGGGATTCCATTCCAATGCTTTTTTCTCGATGGCTCCATCTGGTTTTCTCAAGGTGTGCCCCAACCAGCCCCACTTTCCCTCTCGTATCTGGTCTTCTATAGGTATCTGGTTTGTTATTCGCCAGAGCTCCTCATTACATACTTTTTCTGGCCACCAGATATTAATGATGCGTCGAAGACATCTATTTATGAAGCTTTGTAACTGGGTTGTTATCTTTTTATCCATTTTCCAGCTTTCACTGGCGTACAGAAGGACAGCCTTCACATTTGTATTAAAAATACGGATTTTTGTTTTGTATGTGATATTTCTATTTTTCCATATTGGATACAATTGTATGAAGGCAGCATTTGCCTTTTTAATGCGGTTTTTCACGTCAGCTCCACCGTCTTCCGCCACTATACTACCCAGATACAGGAATGAGTTGACAGTCTCCACTCGCTGCTCACCTATTAACAGGGGCACCTCCATATTACCTGAATTTACTCTCATTTCCTTTGTTCTGCCTGTATTTATCTTGAGGCCAGCAAGTTTAATTTAGCTTGCATATCAGTCAGCCTTGGAGCTAATAAAACTATGTCGTCTGCAAAATCCAAATCCTCCAGACGTTCGTGGATCCCCCACTGGATTCCTCGTCTCCTGCCTGCTGTGACTCTTCTCATAACAGAGTCTAGAATGAGTAGAAAAAGTGTTGGTGACAAAATGCAACCCTGCCGGACTCCAGTTGTTACTTTTATGGGCTCTGTCATATTTCCCTTGTGGAGTATGCAGCATTCGTAGCCATCATATACATCTTTTATGATGTTTAAGATCTTCTGTGGTATGCCATACTTCCGCAACACCTGCCAGAGCACTTTATGTTTCACGGAATCGAAGGCCTTTTGAAAATCAATGAATGCCAGGTATATGGTTGCTTGGAATTCTTTGCTTTGCTCTAAGATGATCCTAAGAGTGTTAATAAGATCAACACAGCTGCGTTGTGCCCTAAAACCGGCCTGTTCTTTACACAGTCGCTTTTCAAGTGATTCTTTAACTCTGTTTAAAATAATTCTGGTGAGGACCTTACTGGGCACTGACAACAATGTAATACCACGCCAGTTGTTACAGTCTGACAAATTTCCCTTTTTTGGAAGCTTTACCACCAAGCCATTTTTCCACCCCTTTGGAGATTTCTCTTCAAGCCAAATATGCTTCAGCAAAGGATGGAGCATTTTAACAGTACTTTCAATATCGGCTTTTAAGAGCCCCGCTGCTATGTTGTCTAGGCCTGGAGCCTTTGTATTTTTTAGTGTTTTCAAGGCAATCCTAATTTCGTCCATTGTGGGGCACTGCAAATTTATATCTTGGTCTTCTTTGACTTCCTCTGGAACATCTCTTACTTGTTCCTCTTGGTTGTCTTCACAATTTAACAGTTCCCTGAAGTGTTCCTCCCATCTCTGTAGCTGTGCCTGTTGAATTGGCTCTGAGCACTATGGGACTCAACTTCTGAGGTCATTAGTCCCCTAGAACTTAGAACTAGTTAAACCTAACTAACCTAAGGACATCACAAACATCCATGCCCGAGGCAGGATTCGAACCTGCGACCGTAGCGGTCTTGCGGTTCCAGACTGCAGCGCCTTTAACCGCACGGCCACTTCGGCCGGCGTGCCTGTTGAGTTGTAAGCATCACACCATTCTTGTTCTTAACTGGTCCTTCATGTCTGAAGTTCTTCATTGACAACCGTTTGTTAATGTTGTAGAGGTCTTTCATATTTCCTTGTCTTGCTGCCTCTTCTGCTAATTTCGCTTGCTCATCTATCCACTTCCTTTTATCTCGACGTAGCAATGTTTTCACTTTTTGTTCTTTATGCGCTTCTCTCTTCTGCGCTCTTGTCTTACAAAAATTTAACTTAAGTTTTAGTTCTTTTCTGTGGCTGATTTCATTCCACGTAGCATCGGAGATCCATTCCTTCCTTTGATGTGCCTTAAATCCTAGGATTTTTTCTCCCACATCTAAATAACAGTTCTTGATTTTTTGCCAGCATGTTTCAGTTCCCTCTTCCATAAAGTTTTCTTCAGAGAGGACCTGGAATCTGTTTTGTAGTTCAAGGGCAAATGTTTCTTTGATCTGTTGGTCTTTTAATCTTGCCACCTCTATTTTCTTGCACCTATGATTGAGCTTGGTTCTATTTGCCACTATCTTCAGTCTGAATTCCGCCAAAACTAGGTGGTGGTCACTTCCAACGTCTGCCCCTCTTCTATTTCTAACAGAGAGTGTCGGAACTTGCGGCTTATGACTATGTGGTCTATTTGATTTTCGGTAATGTGGTCTGGAGAAACGCACGTTATCTTATGGCAGTTACGATGTGGAAACAATGTGCCTCCAATGACTAGGTCATGTTCAGCGCATGTATCTATCAACAGTTCACCATTTACATTCCTGATCCCCATGCCATGCACGCCCATGATATGTTCAAGCCCTTCATTTTCTGAACCAACTTTTGCGTTCAAGTCACCCATTAAAATTTTTATGTCCCTAGAATTTGTTTGTCTAAGAACTCCGTTAAGCTCTGTATAAAATGCATCTTTTAATTCTCCTTTAGCTATTTCAGTAGGTGCATAGCATCGAATTACAGTGACATATCGCACACTTGTTTTAAAGCGTGCGGTTATTATCCATTCTGAGACTGGTTTCCACTCCAGTAAGCTCTTCTCGCTACTTTTAGATAGTAAGAGCCCTACACCATTCCTGTGCATCGCGTCCTCACCTGTCTGACCCGCATACAGCAACACTCCACCATTTTGTGTTTGGAATTCCCCAGATTCTGGCCACCTTACTTCACTTAGTCCCAATATATCTAGTCGATAGTTCTCCATCTCTTTTTCAACTTGTCTTAGCCTCCCTGCCTCTCTCAACGTCCTTACATTCCAAAAACCGATACGGGTTTTCCTTTTCAGGCCAAAGGTCATATCCTTAAGATCCATCCGGCTGTTTCTCCTTTTAGTTTCTGTGATATGTGTTTTTTGGTGGTGCGGGTTATCAGCCCACAGCCCCCGAGTGTCCTCGTGGGGCTGCCACCTCATGGCCTGGACACCTGCCAAGGTTTTATTTCAGGGCCTTACTCCTTAGATAGCTTGTCTTCACCACGACTACAGAACGCTATCCATCCCTTCGCAGTAAGGCCTATGTGCATCAACGTTGTCCTGGTTTCTAAGGATCTTCCGCTGTCCACATTAGGGGACTGTGTCTGCTGCCACACAATCACAAGGAGGAAAAGGAAAGGAAGGGAATGTATAGGATGGGACAGAACAGAATAGGATAGGACAGGACAGTAGACGGGACGTTGTGAGACACACTTTGTCTGGATCCTCTATGGAGACCTGTCCGGCTTGGGAGGCCCTGCCGGTAGTTACACCACCGCCGGCATAGCCCTCCACTTCATTGGATCACACAAACCCCCTCGCCCACACGGACAGTGTTTCGTTAAGGCGGTGTCTCCTGAGGGGGGAACCAGAATGCAGGGGATTAGGTAAAACTATGTATAGTGTGGCGACTGATTCTGGCGTAGGGTATGTTGTTGAGGTAAACCTTGGATACGCTAATAGTATGCATCGCATGCAAAACGATTTGCCGTTATGCCTACAGGGCAGGACCATTCCCAAGTTGATGACAATGGTAGGGATCAAGCAGAGATACGTCATGCATTACAGAAACCTCCAGCAATGTCTCGATTTATGGATGGAGCTAATTGCAATTAGACATGCTGTCTCCTTGAAGCAATCCTCCAAGTTGATGGAGTATATTGATTTAAACACAGGAAAGAGGGTGACATGAAAAATGATTTCCAAAATGACTTTTATAAATTGATGAGGAATGCAATTATTAGCAAGACGATGGAAAATTTGAGAAAACATCACGAAATTCACATTATATCAGATAGGGCTGGATGTTAACCGTAAGGAAGTGTGTTGCATGCCAAATTTCAAACGGGTCACTATCTTTAACAAGAACCTAGTTGCTGTGGAGATGTATAAGCCTGCAGCAGAGTTCATTAAACCTGTCTATGTGGGGTAGTGTACATTAGACATCTCCAAATTCCACACGTATCGATTCCATTATGAGTTTGCAAAAATTCATTTCGCTGATCCTAAACTACTTTATATAGATATAGTTAGCTTCATCTACTGGGTGAAAACTGTAATCCATATGAAGTAATAAGGTGCCATGAAGAATTCAACATGTCGTCATACACAGCTGATAATCCTTATGGTATTGTTCCACAGAACAAGAAGGTTATCGACCAGACGAAAGATGAGGTGAATAGGTCACTGATTGTCGAGTTTGTGTGCTTAAGATCCAAGGTGCATGCATGTCACACATTGGAAGGTACCACCCAGAGGCAGAAAAAGGGCTTGCGATGTGCAGCATCAAGGGCCCTCGAGATTGAAGACTATCTGCAGTGCTTGTACAGAGGTGTTTGCAGTGCTCTACCACAACCGCTGCACATAGTGCAGTAAACTGGTATTTGATGTGCTGTTTGAGGCTTTCCCGGCACTACATCTTCTTGATAGGTGCCCCGGAATTACGCCGGATAATATTGTAAAAAAACGCACAATATTTCAGCGAGACAACTGCGCGCCATCTTCAGGTGCTACTGTCGCGTTGCTGAGAAACTCGCCAGTTTATATGTTGGCTTTCTAGAACAGCGCAGGCGCCATCGGGGGCATAACGTCATCGAAAACCAGTCGTGGACGCCGTCGAATACGAGAGCCCTCTGCTGGAGAAACGGGTCGCAGTCTGCGGAAGCGCGCCGCGGCGCGGGAAAATGCGGCCGTAAGCGACGGACCCCGTTCGCGCGCGCGAGGTGTTCGCGCGATTTAAGCATCTGCGCTAAGGCTTCCCATCTGCGTTGACTGGGTGCAGTTGCTAATCTGCGGCTGACTATTTCTTAGTGCCGCCAAGGCTGGCTCCCACGCTTTGCTCACGTGAAACACAGTGTCTCTGTTTATTAGGTCACTGCTTATACGTATTTCGATCGCCTCTTTGATGATGTAGTCCCAGTATGTGGAGGCATAGGAGAGGATCTTGGTTTCTTCATAGTTCATGCCGTGTCCCGTGTCAAGGCAGTGTTCAGCAACTGCAGATTTCTCTGGCTGACCCAACGTCGTGTGACGTTTATGTTCGTCGCATCTGTCTTTAACCGTACGACACGTCTGGCTAATATAAGACTTCCCATAGTGGCACGGGATTTTATATATTCCCTGTCTCCTCAGACAGAGGTTGTCTTTAACAGAGCCCAGCATTGCTTGCACTTGTGCTGGAGGCCGGAAAACACATTTAATCCGGTATTTCTTGAAAATTCTGCTCATCTAAAAAGACACGCCACCGACATACGGTAGATAAACCAACTCCGTGGTGTTCTCTGCTTCTTCCGGCTGTTCTTGAGGTTTGGAGCATGCTAGTCGAAATGCATTCCGGATCTGCTTCTCGGAGTACGCGTTCTGGGCAAACACAGAAATGAGATGGCTAAGCTCTGCCGATAAGCTGTCCTGATCTGAGATGGCTCTAGCCCTATGCACTAGCGTGAGTAATACACCGCTGCGCTGTGAGGGATGATGACAGCTCGTAGTTTGCAAATACAAGTCTGTGTTCGTAGGCTTCCGGAACACACTGTGACCCAAGGAGCCGTCTCCTTTTCTACGAACTAAAACATCCAGAAACGGGAGCTCACCATCTTTCTCTACCTCCATGGTGAAACAGATACTTGGATCGAGGGAGTTCAGATGTTCCAGAAAAGAAGGAAGCGTTGCTGTCTCATGCGGCCATACTACAAACGTATCATCTACATATCTCCAAAAACATTTGGGTTTCAAAACCGTCGTCTGGAGTGCTTTGTCCTCGAAATCTTCCATAAAAAGATTAGCTACTATGGGAGAAACAGGGCTACCCATAGCAACACCGTCAGTCTGCTCAAAATACTGGTCGTTGAATATAAAGTAGGTCGAGGTAAGCACGTGTTTGAAAAGGTGTAAGATGTACTCTTCCAGCTTAGCTCCTGTGACTTGTAATGAGTCCATCAGAGGCACTCGTGTGAACAAAGAAACCACATCGAAACTCACTAGTAAATCGGTAGATACAAGGCGCAGGTTCTTCAGTCGCCGTATAAAATCTTCTGAGTTTCGAATATGGTGTACACATTTCCCCACCATGGGACTCAGAAGAGAAGCCAGATGTTTAGCTAGGTGGTATGTTGGGGCAACTGTATTACTGACGATAGGGCTAAGCGGAACATTTTCCTTATGTATCTTTGGCAGGCCATAAAGTCGTGGCGGAACTGGTGCTCGTTCTCTTAAACTCTTCTTCAGATGGTCAGGAAGTTGTACGGCATCCGTCGGGTCTTTCTGGAGACGACGATACGCCGTATCCTGTAATAAGTCCATCATCTTGCCAAAATAAGATGTAGCAGGCAGAACAGTGGCGTGTCTTTTAAGGTGGGCAGAATTTTCAAGAAATACCGGATTAAATGTGTTTTCCGGCCTCCAGCACGAGTGCAAGCAATGCTGGGCTCTGTTAAAGACAACCTCTGTCTGAGGAGACCAGACATATATAAAATACCGTGCCACTGTGGGAAGTCTTATATTGGCCAGACGTGTCGTACGGTTAAAGACAGATGCGACGAACATAAACGTCACACGAGGTTGGGTCAGCCAGAGAGATCTGCGGTTGCTGAACACTGCATTGTCACGGGACACGGCATGAACTATGAAAAAACCAAGATCCTCTCGTATGCCTCCACATACTGGGACTCCATCATCAAAGAGGCGGTCGAAATACGTATAAGCAGTGACCTAATAAACAGAGACACGGGGTTTCACCTGAGCAAAGCCCGGAGCCAGCCTTGGCGGCACTAAAGAATCGTCAGCCGCAGATTAGCAACTGCACCGAGTCAACGCAGATGGGAAGCCTTAGCGCAGATGCTTAAATCGCGCGCCAACACCTCGCGCGCGCGGACGGGGTCCGTCGCTCCCGGCCGCATTTTCCCGCGCCGCGGCGCGCTTCTGCAGGCCGCGACCCGTTTCTCCAGCAGAGGGCTCTGGTATTCGACGCTGTCTACGATTGGTCTTCGATGACATTATGCCCCGCTGGCGCCTGCGCTGTTCTAGAAAGCCAGCATACAAATTGGCGAGCTTCTCAGCGACGCGACAGTAGCACCTGAAGATGGCGGGCAGTTGTCTCGCTGAAATATTGTGCGGTTTTTACAATATTATCCGGCGTAATTCCCGGGAACCTATCAATCAAACTGGTATTTGGTTTCGAGGGCATGAAGTGTGTGTTGTGCTGCAGTCTAAAATGTGTTCATCATCTCATGATGATAAACAAGTCATTTGTGATAATATGATTGACACTTGCCTGTACTCACACTATTCACTTGATGAGAGTAATGTGTAATAGTGAGTGAGAGCATGTATGTGTATATGTGGAATAGTATGGCTCATTTATCATAGGGTAAATATTTTTAATGTAAATGTGTGTTTGCATGTGTGCTCGAGCGTTTGGGATCCCTATCAGGTCGGATTGAGGGAGGAAGCAATTCAGAGGCGGGCTGCTAGATTTGTTGCTGGTAGGTTTGGTCATCACGCCAGTGTTACGGAAATGCTTCAGGAACTCGGGTGGAGGTCTCTGGAGGAAAGGAGGCGTTCTTTTCGTGAATCGCTACTGAGGAAATTTAGAGAACCAGCATTTGAGGCTAACTGCAGTACAATTTTACTGCCGCCAACTTATATTTCGCGGAAAGACCACAAAGATAAGATAAGAGAGATTAGGGCTCGTACAGAGGCATACAGGCAGTCATTTTTCCCTCGTTCTGTTTGGGAGTGGAACAGGGAGAGAAGATGCTAGTTGTGGTACGAGGCACCCTCCGCCATGCACCGTATGGTGGACTGCGGAGTATGTATGTAGATGTGTAAATAAATATATCCACAAAATGTGTGGGGTTTTTCAGTGTTGTGCTCTATGTATAACTGCAAATATTCACACACAGTGCGTGTGTGTTTGTGTGTACAGTGTAAGTAGTTCCTGTAAATAATTTAGTGTTTAAGTTTCACTAGTTGCCAACCATCCAGTCTGATTAGTTTTTAGAGTACATAGGTCGCAGTCCATCTAGAAATATTTTCATCCTGTGCTGCTATGCCCTCGAAAATTGTATAAGTAGTCTCAGCCAGTGTTATTGTGCCCTAGAAAATTGTTAAAAAATTTCTCAACCCGTGAAACTGAAAATTGTAAACATTCTCAACCAGTTCTACTGTTTGGTGGACTGTGGAAGGTTTTTTCCAGTCATAGTTATTAGTAATAGTAATAATGCGTAAATTTAAAGTATCTCTGCATTCAAAATATTTGACCCGTATTATATCAAGTCATATTTATCAATATCTCTGTATTGACACTTTAGAACTAAAATCTACCTCAAGAACTAAACTGTACCTGAAGAAGCAAATTATACACGAAGAATTAAATTACATCTGTGAGAACTGAAGAAAAGAAGAAACCGTTATCATACATCTTCATTGTTGCTCTTTACAGAAAACCTATTTCAATTGTGTACGTAAAGGATGTGCAAGACACAAATGATATTAGTTTCAAACATGGGTGCTATTAAGGAGGTGAAGTTTAAGATAGATAATAACAAAATATATGTAATGGTTGCTGTCTATCATGCAACAAGTGTTTCGTTGTGGGAGTAGGTAGCACATGACCGCGTCTGCTTCCACAGACATATAGCAGACATGTCTAAAATGATATCTTCTGTGTTTGAGGAAAACCACAGACGTGCTGTACACAGATCGTGAAGTAAAAATCCATTTACTTTTTCTCCTACTTAGAAGTAATTTTACATTTTCATGGGCAGACACAACACTACTTTCACAATCTTATTTTTCTTCTTCTTTTTCTTGAGTCGATGGAGAGCGGGTCACCCACACAATTCCACGTCTTAATGTCAGTAAACTTGAAGATTCGGTATGACAATGTGATCTTCTCCTCGCCTTTGAAGTAGGCAATCGCATCCGTGTGGTAGAATAATCGAATCAGCATCACAGTATCTTTATAGGGGATACCAGGGTCACTCAGTGAATTCCGTGGTAGAAACGTGTTAACCATTTTTCACTTCTTCGTGTTTTAGCACACTTCACATCCTTGAAAGACCTCAGCAATGCAATGTTTGCTGAGAATGTTTCTATTGCATCGGTATCTTCTGTGTATGCTGTGAATGCGACGTCCTTAAATATGACTCACCCCACAGAACCCTGAAAGTATGCCATGATTTTCACACCCTGGGATGCCATTGTTAAACGCTCTGCATGTGGCACAACACTTGTTCATTTATACAGCTCATTGCACAACACCAGTGAGCGGACAATAGTTAATTACATGGTCACGTAGAATTAGAGTGTATGCTACAGTGTGTTCTGGGAAATTTGCTGTAGATTCAAATGCAGTTCATACATTTATAGGTCCAGATTTAATTGTCTTATTCTGTTTTGAGCAGTCTGTTATGATGATCGGCGCCAGCTCCTTGAATTTTCATAGGCCTAGTGGACATCCTTCCTGTTCATAGTAAGAAGCACGGAAACTCACGGACATGTCAAATGCTAAGACTGTACACATTTTCGTTCCACTGTAGGTATAAATTACCATATGGGTAGAATTCGGGCTTCAGGTAGACTCTGGCATTAGTTAACTTGCAATTGTTAAATTTGGTGGAATCATTTGCTATAATCCCTATTCTATTAGTCTGAGAAGTAAGTGTGATGAATCTGGGAATCTCAAGTTAAACAGAGGTTTTAACAGCCCACGTTTGTCTGCCTTCAGTCGGTAGCATAGGGTATCGCAAATCTCCCATGAACAGAAAGTTATTGGTAAAAATACACCAGCATTCAGAACTTTTAAAAGCTCATCTGAAACATTTACGTGTGGCATCTTCCACATTATTTTATTGATGGTGATTTCGTTCACCTCTTGAGCTTCTTACACTCCGTACCAGAATACAGTCCTGTTTAGCATTCATAACATTTTGCTGTGTGTCTTCAAAGTACACCATAAGCAATACATGCAGTAATTCTCTTCTACTCTTCCACTGTTCTACCCACTGGTTCGTCTGTGAGCCATCCTGCATTTTCTAAATGCTTCAAATCCTAGGAGAAGCAGAGACATACTTTTTAAAGTTGATCCTATGCCTACATTGCGAGTACGGTCAATGTCGACCCCGTTATTTTCATACTGTATCTTACTAAACAGGAACGCTAAATTATTACGTGTAATGATCGATGACACTATAGCAATACCATCCCTTTTCGTAAATGATCTATCAAGGTTTATGAAATTCTTGCATGGGAGAGTTAAAATGTCTTGGTGTTGGATAACAATCCTAACTTCATCGTTCTTGTTAAATGTGGCTGAAGCTTAGGGTTTATGTGAGAACTGTTCCTGATGGCTAACACACTGATCATATTCTACTGGGTTAGTTATATTAAGCAACGTCATTGCATGATTTCAGACCTACTGATTTAAAAAACTCATAGTTCACACGCGTTATCACCTAGCTGTTCTGGTGTGAAGTGTCACGCTGAGTTGAGTGCAGTGCTTTTATACCTTACGCCCATCCTGTCTTCATTGACAATACGTAAGGTCGTCACTGCTTCCGGACATGTCAGGTTGAATGTCGCTGCCGCTGCTGACAGGTCTCTACACGTTCGACGTTACTGCTGATTCCGTAGTCATGCAATGATTTCCTCACCACGAAAGTTGACAAGTTCATTATCCTGGTCCACAATACGCAGCTCCCGGTAGTCCAATGTCTGAACTGTTACTGGGAAGTATATAGCGTTAGTAGGGGTCTTATACAAAGTTCCAACTGATGGGAAGAATCTATAAATTATATGAATCAATCTATCGTTGAGATAGGAGTTTCTTGCAGTCTTACCCACTACATAGATTGTACTAATAGGAAGTATATCCACTGACTGGTCAAAAATGTAAAATTTATTAAGGTCCTTCTTCAAAAACTGTCCTTTTGTAAAACCTAGCAGTTGTCCTACTGAATTTATCTGGTTAAAATCAATCGTTGCATTGGCTGTCTTTATTTCAGATTTGAGTATGTTGATGTCTGCACGTAGCTCAATTCCTTTTCCAGACCGTTTAAAAATGTCGTTCAAATCGTTAATATCGTATGCAACAGATTCTATTTTCACAATTTCTTTTCTACCATTGATTTCCAGATGTTACTCTCTGTAATATTCGGAGTGCTGTTGTGTGTCTCAAGCCCAATCAGAGCAATACTCCACGCGCCATTGCGTAAATCAATCGGTGGGAGGTAATTCGCACGTAATACTGACGATCGTTCTTTTAAAGTCAGAGTATACGACATTGCAGCTGAGCGTCAAATGACGAGTGGATGCTTAATGCATCTCCCTATATATGGTTCTTCGTAAACGTTATGAGGAACATGATACACAGATGCCCACGCTGGTGGGCGATGAAAATTTTAGAACACATGCCTTCTGTCTGTGAAGTATCGTTGTAACTCTGCTGGTGGCTGCAGGTCTCCAAATGAGAGGAAATAGTAGATGTTAGTTGTATTTTTCTTAACATGAGCCACTCAGTGGGTTCCTGGTCCTCCAGCAATATCTATAAATTCACAATTCCACATTCTCTGGATTTTTACATAGTCTTCAGTAACGTATCCCGCACAAGCACACCACGGAATCATGGAATGCTGAATTTTTTTCTTACAAACTTGAGCAGATCTGTATTTGTAAGCTATCTATTCAGTGTGATAGCTAATGAGCTTTTTTTATGAAGAGACCTAGTCCTTTCTTATATGGTTTCAGATATAGTTCTTTCCCGATGGCTGCTGCTTCAATCATATAGTTATGTCTTCTTGCGACCTCTAGCTGCTACTGGGAGTTCTGCGCGTCCTTGACTGTTATGGAAGTGGCCGCAGTACCACAAGCCAGAGAACCCATCGCCGAGAGACCTGCGAGGGCATGAATGATGAAGGGGATAATTCCACTTGATGTCTAGTGTATGGTCAGAAGCCGGAATGCTTTACGAGTCCTTTATGCTTCAGGGCACTGTTAGCTGCATACGTCACTATCAGGATACGGTTTTTTAAACACCCCTGCCCTGGCTTCTTTTTCATCATTATTGTCTTCTTCTTCTTCAATGTGTGACATGTGGCTTTCATTACTTGAAATTCACACTCAAGTCCAACTTAATTTTACCACACATAGTTTCATCAACTACAAATGCTGCAATGCTCTGCCCTATACCATTATCCTTTCTCGCGCTGTTAACTTGGCTTTAGCAGATAAAATTCGATCTGCAGCGTGACGTCCTGGGAGATTATGTTTTTCTTGTGCAGTGTCCTGTTGCAAACACAACTCGTCCAGCAGCTTTCTCCCCTCATCATGACAAGCCAAATTTTTCTGAAGTTTTGTACTAGGTCCACAACTGCAATGTGCAATTCGACAGGAATTTTGTCGAGAATATCACCACCTTCTGTAATGTACCTCCTATGATGCATGTTATGCTACTGTACTGGTTGTGCTCTGTAACTCCATTATACAGGAAAACCAACCCATTTAATTAGTGCCGTATTCCCTCGACGCCTTAAGGCGAGCTCTATGAGAACCACATGTGATTCTGAGATCTTCTGCAATTCGTCTGTGTAAAAGCATCCTGAAATTTCAGTGCCACTGCTATCCCTTAAGATATAAGTTTTGGAGTTTGTTCTCATTTATTTATTCGTTCGGCATATACAAGGCAAATATTACAGTGTCATTACAATCCACCAGGAAATTACAACACTACACAATGCTACTTATAGTTTTGAGCCAATCTATGGCTAGGTCAGGCGAGTAATGTATGTCCTTCAGTTCACCATTATATCCTACCACTTCACGCACCAGTAGGTGGTCCATTGTCTGGATTTCACCACATTCACACACGGGACTCTCCGCAAGTCCCCACTTATTCATTAGATGTTTGCATCTTCCCACACTTGTTCTAAGGCGATTTAAGGCAACCCAGAGCTTCCGAGGGAGATCAAAACCATTTATCTTCTTGCTGGGGTCATCGATAAGCTTTTGGTTCTTGTGTGTCCCTTTGCGCCATGATTCCCCCCAGGCTAGCTTTGGGTCGAAGTCCTGTAATTCCCTGCCAATCTTCCAAAAGGGGGACCTAGATTTTAGCCTGTTGATGGGTGATAAGTCTTGGTGTATAGGGAGTTCTGGATTGTGTACGATCTTCCTATATATTCTTGAGGTCGCCATAGAGCGCCTTATATCAGGGGGTTCTATGTTGACAAGGACTGGGAGCCAGTCGCATGGGGTAGCCCTAAGTGTGCCTGAGATAATTCTCATCGTCTCTTTCAACTGGGTGTCTACTTTATTTACATGCGCACTTTTCGCCCAGACTGGTGAACAATATTCAGCCACGCTGTACACGAGGGCTAATGCTGACGTCCTTAGTGTATTAGCTCCACACCCCCATGATGCTCCGGCCAGTTTAGACATAATGGCATTTCGAGATTTTAACTTCTGCTTGGTGTCTTCCAGATGGGAGCTAAACGTTAGTGTACGGTCTAATTTTACTCCCAGATATTTGGGCTTATCTTCATGTCTGATATGCCGGTCATTCAGGGAAAGCTGTAGTTTGCTGCTTGAAGCTCTGTTATTAAGGTGCATTATGGTACTGGCCGTTTTATTGGGGTTGGGATGCAAATGCCACTTAAGGTAGTAGGTGTTCAGCGCTTCAAGGTCCGCATTCAATGTTTTTTTCAAGATCTTCGAAATTTTTGCTTTGGTATGCGATGGCCAGATCATCCGCATACGCAAATTTACGCGACCTGGTGCTCGGCATATCAGATATGTATAAAATAAAAAGGGTCGGCGCCAGTGCTGACACCTGCGGCAGGCCATTGTTTATGACCATGCTTTTGCTGCTCTTTCCATGGAGATAGACCTTGATCTTCCTGCCTGTCAGCATTTTTTTTTGCAATGTGTACGTCTGATTGTATTTGATAATTCGAGTAAGTTTGAGCAGTAGTCCTTCGGTCCAGACAGTGTCATAGGCTAATGTAAGATCTATTAATACCAGGCCCGTTTTCAGCTTGTTCTGATAGCCTTTCTCTATATGTGTTGTAAGGGACAAAACTTGTTCACAGCAGTTCCTTCCCACACGAAACCCTGCTTGATAGTCCGGGAGGTTCGCCTCAATGTATGGTGCTAGTCTGGCCAGTAATATTCTCTCAAATAGTTTGTAAGAGGTACAAAGCAGTGAGATCGGTCTATAGTTCTTTGGATTATCTCCATCCTTCCCTGGTTTCAGTACCGCTATTACCTTAGCTTCTTTCGATAACTTCGGGAGTGCACCTGATTTAATGCATTCCGTGAAGAGCTTGGCCATCCATTTCCTCCCAATGGTTCCCAGCTCCCTCAAAAATTCTGGGAGGATTTCGTCGGGTCCGGCTGCTTTCCCTGTTTTCATTAGTGTTAGGGCCTGGGTAATCTCCTCGACGTCTACTGCTTTGGCAATATCTAGATTAGTTGGATTATTGGATAATTACTTGGTTAGGCTCCTGGAGATCCTTTTCTTCTCCTCAGTCTTCAGGCGTATTTTGGAGGTCTGTTTCATGGCAGTCGCTATTTCGGATGGGCCCACACCCGCGGCCGATCTTCGTGGTGTTGTAGCACCACCCAGTTTCCGTAGTAGACCCCAGCTCTTCCTGCTAGAATGGGTAAAGTCCAGATTCTCCAATGCCATCTTCCACCTGTTCCTACGTTCCTCGTTCATAGTGTTGATCAGTCGTTCTGCAGTCTCGTCCTCCCCACTCCTCTCATACTGCTCTAACAATGACTCGCACTCCTCTGACCAGCAAGGAATGTATTCCCTCCAGGCCCCTCGGGGGATAGCCTTTAGGGCCCCTTTATATATCAGGTTTACAAACCTTTGATAGTTCTCTGGACTTGGTGATATTCGATTTATTGTCTTGTCGATAAAAGATTTATATTTCCCCCAGTCTGCTTTTCTCAGATTCCACCGTGGAATCGGGGGCTCTTTATGATCGGGATGGAAAGACCGAACTCCACAATAATCGGGAGGTGTTGGCTCCGTGGGAAAGCTTCGAGGACTCTTCTTGTAGCTTGCATTGGTACGCCCGTTGCGCCGCGTGTGACGAAGGTCAGGTCAGGTGTCGTCTTTGTGCCCCATACTTTTGAATTGAAGGACGCTCTGTCCTTGGGATCAAACAGGAGTTGTAGGTCCCGGTTGTCAGCCCAGTCACTTAGTCCAACGCCTTCCGGAGTGGATCTCTGATATCTCCATCTGGTGTGCTGGGAATTAAAGTCGCCGGCATAGATTGCTGGATGATTAGCCTGCGGTAAGATTCCTATAGGCCATTGCTGCGAAGATGGTTTGTAGACATTGTAGATTGTCATCTCTCCCAGTTTAATGCCTATTGCGTGTGGAACCGATTCCACATTGTTCTCGAGGTTTCCTAGAAGCTCATTTTTCACCAGGGTCGCCATACCATGTTTGTCGTGTCCTGAGTATCCCACATTGCTGAATCCTGGTATGCATAATCGTTCGATGTTTTCATCCGTCAGGTGTGTCTCCTGCAAGAGTACGACACTTACTCTTTCTCTTGTTACAATTTTTTCAAGGATTTCCCCTTTCGTCCTTGTGTAGCCTTCTATATTGAAGTGGCACACTCTCACCATCTTCGTGGAGTAATTCCGCTTCTGAGTCGTTTGCCTTCTTGTGAGCCAGGAGGCATTTGAGCGTCCGGTCGCCGGAATTGTGTAGACTTTTTGCCGTTGCATTTTACTGCAGCGTTGCCCGGGGAGCACCATCTTGTAGGTTGTCTACACGTCGCTCCCCGTTTGTTCTCAGCACTCTGGACACTGTGAATACCTCACTCAACCAGTTTGGAAGGTATGACTTCTCAAATCCTGTTTTGTGTTTTGAGATATGCACCAAATAACTCACATTAAATTTCTGTTTACTTGGAGCCAAGTCGACTTGTACGTTGAGCCCGATTTTGTAATATAATTCATGAAAAATGACCTGAAACGATTGTCATACGTAGAAGAGATTGTATTCTTGACACCACTGAACCAAAGATGTTGCCTCAGTGGGAGAATCGATTGTAAGTAGGGGCGCGCGGAGTGCAGTAGGAGTTGCCGCTGCACTCTGTCATAGGTAGCATGTATGACTTAAAGCTAGTGGCTTGGTGGGAGAATTTAATTGTTGGTTTATGGACGCAGCATAATACAGTTTTCATAAAATGAAATGATGAATGGTATTGCTTGTGTTCACACAGAGCCCGTAAATGTAATGACACCGATCGTTAACAGTATTGACCATTGTCCATGGCAGTTAGAGAAGACTAATGAATTGGTACTGTAACTCAACGGTAAAACAACTGGAACAAATTTGTAAGGTAATGACATTTTGTATATTTAGTTTTAAGACTGCAGAACGCTAAGTGGATTTCGCTAATTTTTACAGTACTGACCCTTGAATGTAGTAACCAAGTATTTTCCATCAGATTTAATGTATAGGTTGATTATGTATACCCGATTTATAATATTTTGTGTGTTTCGTAATCCTGATACAGAGAAGTTAAATTTTGGAATCTATTGTAGAACAGTTGAGAAGTTCACTGATTTTTGAAGCTAACGTAAAATGTTTCATATCAGATTCTGAAAAGGAGAAACTTTATTTTGAACACAATTTTCAAACTGAAGCATCTGGTCTTAGCATATCTCCTTATCAGTACCTCATCCTCTTGCATGTCGTGTTTATTTGAACCCAATGAATATTTTTTTAAGGAAATCATTTTTCAATCAGAGTCATAAAAACATTAATGTGCCATAATCATAAAAGCGTTAATGTTTGTAACAGCTTCAGTGTTGGCAGCACTGCACAGCGCTCAGCTAATATCCAGTATTTTCACTGAACATTTGCAAGGTTATTCAGTTATCAACCAATCTACTCATATTATTTGTACGAAGCTATTTTACCTGCATTGCGTTTCGCTGTGCCAAGATTGAATATTTTCTGTGCCTACTGTGGCGAGAACAGAATACCAAGATTACATCCGTTGCTACTCTAGAGCTAAGGAAAACTTATTTCATTGTTTATTTGCACAGGGAATTTTGTCAGTTTATTGCACAGGGCCATAGAACTCGGTGCTCACGAGACTAGGTAAATTACAGAGGGACTGATTTCATTATGAACATTACGTATTGTTTTTCAAGATTAAGTTGTTTAATTTTTTGGATTAATGTGAAACGGATTAAGGACACCGTCTGCTCAATAATACATCAAACAGTAAGTTTGCGTAAGACAAACATTACACATTTCGTATTCTTTGGCAAACAAAAACACCAAAATGTTTAAAAGAATGTTACAAGTATACCATATCCACGAGCCCATTATCATGAAAATCGATTGGTCTCACTTTCATTGTGCTATGTTTGGTTCGATTATACTGTGCAATTATTTCTCGAGGATACCATCCGTTTGTGTGAACTCCAAAGATTAAAACGCATCCACATTTAAACTTTTATTGTTCTGTTCAGACGATCGACGATACTCGCCTTCAGGTGGGAGAATGTTGAGTAGTGATGCATTCCATACCGCTACATCATGGTCTTGAAATATCTATTGTATAAGTCTCACTGTGACCGGTTTGGAGGTTGTTCAAGCATTGATTCGTACCTGTCTGCAACAAACGCACAGACACCTGTGCGCCATTCTCCCTATTTTTGTTTTAACGGGTAATGAGCACGTGAATTTGGAGTATTTGTCAATGACCATTAAAATATATTTGAATCCATTATTTGCATGTGAATATTTTCTCTTATCAACAAGATCAGCCTGCTATAACTCATCCAAACTTTTAATCATAACATGCTTATGACTATGTTTTGAGTGCTGGTTTGTGTAGTTTTCGAATTACTGTCTCCATCCTTATTCGAGTATATCCCTCTCTCGGAGATCGGCGATTATTGAAACAACATCATTCGAATGAGCAATATTACCACCACCAGCTGATGCCGTAAGCAGTCATGGTTGATCTATTAGCTCACTGGGATCATCGTATTATACATACTGCGGGAATAAATAGCTGACTGTTTTGTTCCGATGGTTCAAATGGCTCTGAGCACTATGGGACTTAACTTCTAAGGTCATCAGTCCCCTAGAACTTAAAACCAAACTAACCTAAGGACATCACACACACCCATGCCCGAGAAAGGATTCGAACCTGCGATCGTAGCGGTCGCGCGGTTCCAGACTTTAGCGCCTAGAACCGCTCGGCCACCCAGGCCGGCGACTGTTTTGTGCTGGATATCAATACCATCACCAGTGCTATATCCATCATCTAATATAGGATTTATAATGGTTCTCTATTTCGCACTGAGCCAGTTTCCTGCTTTCCTATGTACAGTCTTGCTCAAAAGTATCCGAACGACCTGAATAGTATTTCACCTGATTCGCACGCAACCCGCATAACTCAGCTGTCTAGCAGGTCCTCTAATCGCTCCTCGGTACAGTCGCTTGACCATTGAAAATGGTTCCAACAAGTCACCACTAGGGAAAACACTGTTCTGTATCGCAATAACTCAAGATGTAAAGTAATACCACGATACTACAAATATCAGCAACAAGTAAACTGTCCTTAAGGCTTGTAAGCTCACATTATTACAATAAATAATATACCTGAAATGTTACCACTCTCATTATTACATCAGATAGGTAAGTTCGTCATACCCACGATTTCCTCTTCAAAGTAATATACCGTACTGATTGTTTATCACAAAATTACATTAAAAATTTAAGTTATCCACGAGCAGCTAGTTCAGAATATGTATGAACTTCAAATGACAAGACCAACCGTCTCGTTCTGCATATGGATTCAAACCGAAGTCATGCAGACTAAGCAAAGATATCGTGACTGACAGAAACTAACAGTCATTCCTGACTAGGCATACAGAGAGTGATATGCCTCGATTTTAGACAGTATCAGTTAGCAAATATCAACTATAAATTACACAACGTAAGCATTTTTAACGGACGCGAATTCCTACCCAGCATCTATTGCCCCTGTTAACGAACTACGAAAGATGTTAAATATTGCTTCTTCACAAGGAACTTACTTGAAATGCCGTGAGGAAAAGCTTTGTGTTGGATAGGTATTCGAACCCAGAACCTTATCGGATTGTTATCGAAGCACAATCAGCGATGACACATCGGATTAGCTAGATGTTTTAACTGAAATGACGAGATGAAACATTAATTTTTTCCTTTCAAGGACTCCAACCCGGCACCTATCGCTGTTATATTCAAGAGAAAACGAACGTTAAATATGGATTGTTACACCAGGAGCGACATGTGAGCATGTTTGAACTAGAAATAATATGACGAAGAGTTTAGTGCTGACTGGGAATCGAACCCCACTAATATCTTTGTTGACTGCACAAAAGGGACGTCAGCTACCGAATTTTTCTCCACCAGCAGCTCGGAATAACATCCTTGAACTTACAATGATCTCGCAAATAGTTCTGTGTCTAACTGGGTGTCAAAAACGTCAGATATCGTTAGTGTTGACAACGAATGAAAATACATTAAAAATCAAAATTATTATCCACCAGCAGGTAGGTGTTGTAATGCTAGACCTTGATAATACATAATGAAAACTTTAGTGCCAGGATTCGAACCCATTCACGTGCAATATGTGGAAATGTTGAGGAATTTGCATTTTTGAAAAAACAACAAATTGTTGTAGAGCTGTATTGTCACGGAGTCAAATTCCGCGTTAAGGGCGGTCTGAGTTGCATTCCCAGTTCAGAACCAATTTTATCGACAAACAGAAGCCCAAATAAAAGATGGAATAAGTGTCCTGTGACCCCATATGGCCGGCCGAAGTGGCCGTGCGGTTAAAGGCGCTGCAGTCTGGAACCGCAAGACCGCTACAGTCGCAGGTTCGAATCCTGCCTCGGGCATGGATGTTTGTGATGTCCTTAGGTTAGTTAGGTTTAACTAGTTCTAAGTTCTAGGGGACTAATGACCTCAGAAGTTGAGTCCCATAGTGCTCAGAGCCATTTGAATTTGACCCCATATAGCGTCTGTTTCGTCACTAGAAATAAACAACTAGTATAACAAAGGTTACTGGTGATAGAGTTTCTACCTGTCGCCACTCCTGACTTTATTGTGGTTGAACCTAACTTCTACTTGGTAGAGAAGGAATACCATTTTTAATGGGAATTTCAGACCACAATGCCATTATACCTTCTTCACTTGGCGTAGCCAGGAGAGAACAGAATCTGTCACTCCCTAACAAAAAACATCGGCAGAAGTCGGAATCGAATCCATACCATAAGTATAGATACCTATGATCAATCCAACAGACCAATTCCTTTCCCTATTACACACTTTTCTACGACTGCGCCATTCCGCCAGATTGGGTGAGAATTCTAACACACAGGCTCCCTGTAGAGGTTTGCAGCATGTTCAGTACATTCATTTACTTGGTTGACCGAATCGTCATGAACTAGCTGCCATGGCTACCCAGTGCATACATTCGGCACTATTTTGTAATCACCGAAATAAAATCACGTAACTGCCACCTACACAGAACTGCCAACAGTGTAGGATGCAGAAATTTAAATAGGAAGTGTTCCTTTCCTCTTGAGCTACTCTGTTTGTTGAATATGTCGTGCAAAGGAAAAGTAAATCTGTAACTGTTTGTCTCTCAGAAGTCTCGATCCGGCCATATGCATTATCTCACAGCACTGTGGAATGCGGAAGTTCTGGAGGACTTGTTGTTAACGTCTGGAGCAGGTATATCTACGCGTGAGCTAGTAGCGTAGTGGTAAGCGTCGTGCACCAAATGTCATACATCACGAGTTCGAGTACATTCACTGCTACATTTTTTAAAACTAAATTCTGCTGCATGCTCAAGTTATCAATCTAATGGAACTTTGAATATAATTCCCTTCACTTCTCAACCCAAAATAGTCGCATGTGGAAAAGGGGCTAACTTCTGCAACATTTTGTTATTTTCAGGTTTAATAGACGGCCAGGCAGCAGATGCATCGCGAAACTTTTGTATTATGTATGAGGAGAGCGCATCGTTTCAAAATACGTCAGAAGAGTATTTTCTACATTAGCTGTCGTGTGGTAGTGGCATTTTATTCTTCTTCGAACCTTGTTTGACAGCTTTAACTGAGAACTAGATTTCTACATGCATGTAATCAATAAACTGCATGTGCATTGTCAGACTGTTATTGATAACATCAGAGAATTCCCATATCTCGTTGATGATTAATTTCTCTCTCATGTTTACTGTTGTTTTAACAACACTAAAAGAAACCTTACGAAAATTGTGCACTGTGTTATAAGAAATGAAACAGTACTGCCCACGATAACCTTACGACCAAAGTCTGTTTTAACAAAACTGAGTATCCATACACAAGCGTGCCTCTATCGGCACGATTTAGTAAAATACTACTCACTTAGATTTCGATTGGGTGTGTGTTTAATTGGTATGCTGTGTCATGCTCAAGAGGTATGCAAATGTGGCATTTCATAAATAAAGTTATGCATTCCTAGAAAATCAAAATTTGCTTGTCAGCAGCGGAAATAGGCGTTACCTCTTGTGTATCATTGTAAGTTTTTCACCATTACACTATGATCCGAAAGTATTTTCTTATCGATGTTTGATCTGACTGCTTGTAGCCCTTTCATAGAAGGGATAAAAACAGTGTAGTCAGCGAGACTGCAACCGCAAACCGTAACAGACGATTTTTACACGTCTGTACGTTACCACATAGCTAGCGAAGAGGTATGTGTCTCGGCTTACTCTTACGAGGCCAGTAGTGGCTAGAACTCGTAAACCGCTATTTAAAGGATGAGATTAGTTGCGGTTTTCACGTGCAACGACTTTCCTGGGCTGAAAACCGCAAATTTACAATCTTTTGTTATACCTCAGGCGATAATAACTCAGATTATTCAATGGAAATAACAGGAAAAATCAAGTGTACTTTGAGGCTTAATTTCATGCACACCAGGAAGTAGCTGGTCGATCTAAGAGTTGCCAAACATACCTGGCTTTGTTGCAAAATCTGTTACAGCACCAGCAGGATGAAAACGAACTGATGTTTTCCTACAGGGGGGCTGGGAAGTGACCATAGCTGGCGTCTCAAAGACGTGGCTGCCACGGCCTGGAATACGTAATGCGTCTGATTCGCATTTTTGTAACTAGGTTTAGGGACTGGAGCGTAGTTACTAATAATACTCCGAACTGGCCGCAAACTAAGCATCATAAATCGGTTACTCTCACAGTTGTTTTTATATTTTTTTCGTAATTGTACTCAAAACTATGAAACTCATTCACGGACGTTTTCGTGAATTGCCAATACTCGAGCACAACAAACAAATAAAAAAAAATGTGTGTGTGTGTGTGTGTGTGTGTGTGTGTGTGTGTGTGTGTGTGTGTGTGTGTGTGGGCGCGCGATGAGGAAGAGAGTAAAAAATTGTTGTAAAGAAATTGAAACATGGTATGTAAAGAAATCTTTCATTATAATGACACGTTCCACATCATTATGAAATGTCGTGTTCATGATCTATGGAACTTGTATTAATCTAATCAAATCTAATCTAACCATATTGCTGACTATCCATGAAGGGTTATGAATTACCGAAGTTTTCGCTTACATCAGTAATAGGCCAGGACTCCTATCAAGACCCTTTCGTCCCTGTTAACTAACCACGAAAGAAGTAACAAAGTGTGCATGCATTTAAAGAATAAGCACATGATGTGAAGTTCTGTGACAGAGATACGAACCCAACATGTAATCGGATTGTTGACTAAGTAAAATCAAATTATCGATTTTTGTAACCAGCTGCTAGGTATTAGAATCTAAAATAAGGATATAAATTTTTGTACCTGAGCTACAATCGAACCGCACACCTACCGTCCTTCTTTATCGTCCACGAATATAACTTAAGTGTCAATTGCTTTCTCACCAACAGTAAGATGTGTGCGTGTTTGACCAAATACGACACCTATTGCGATTGTTGGCAACACATGAACAGACATTAAAAATGGACGTTAATTTTCACTAGCAGGCCAGTGTGCACGTGATAGGGCTTGAAATGAAATTATGAATATTTTTGTACTGGATCAGGATTCCGACCCACATATTTACGTTTGAAAGACACCTGGAGAAGATTGCAGTCTTGGGAAAAGGAACGAAATGATTGAACTATACTGATCCGAGAGATTCAGATCCTCGAAACAGGACATACGAATTGGAATCACAGTCCAGCACCAAATTTTTCAACGTCTTTTGTTCAGTCAAGTACAAGTAAAATAAGAGCCTTGTTCCTCTAAATGGCTATCGGTTCATCAAATTAACTAAAATTTTCTAATGTAAGTAAGTTTACTGGCGACAGTATTTCTGTTTACCATGACTTCCGCCTAAGTCATTTCCCAACGTAAACCGGCTCTGCCCAGTTGGTAATGAAGGAACGTGATGTTTAATGCAGATTCTGAATTTTAACTTCTTTCTCTTGAGGTTACCAGAGGTAAAGTAAAACTGTTTGTGCCTCTTAAAAGTAAATGCCTGAAATCACGCATTGCACCTGTGATAGTTCGTTCCACGAGACCATTGTGGCCACATTTCCCAGTCCCAGGAGTGTGCTGCAACGGATGATGTGCTTAGCTTACAAAATTAGTCACGGTAGAAAAAATGCTAGTCTATTAAATGGTGAAGTAGAAGCAAGCTTCTGACGCGCAGATTATGCTATCCTCATGTCAGCAGGATGTAAAGACTCTTGTAGGCATCATAGCCTCGATGTGAAGCCATTTTGAAATTTTCACTAATTGAGCAAATTTCTTAGTTCGAGAACACCCACTGTGGAGTGTGAAGTTACCAGATAATACGGTTATTACTGTCATTATTAGAATCATTTTCTTCATACCACTGCTGGAACACATGTGCTTGAAGATCATTTAATGCCTTTTGGTCATTATAGAAGTTTTCTTGTTAATATCAAACATCAAAAATTACTCGTAGATTACATTAAAACTAAAGTAATTGGTGAAGAAGTAACTTGATAACAAAAACGCGCTGCCTTTCTTCATTTACTTGCGCCTAGAAATGGCTGTCGAATACTGCCAAACCAAAAGCCAAGGGATCTTACTGTCTTCCGATATACGTCGCTGTCAGTTCTTCCACATGATTTGGTCGACGTGACCTGTTTCAAGTTGTGTATGACGGAGAATGTTTTAGAAAATCAGTTGTTTTCCTTTGCAATAAACAGGAAGATTTTCATTCTAAGCTATCCAAGTTCAAAATTTTCGCAATTTTATATCAAATTTAATATTCGCTTCAATAATGTAGGAAAGTATTTCACAGTTGCAAAACCCGCATCTGACTCATTGACCTTACACTTAGTCGCTGAACGTAAATCCTTGCTCAGAGTAACACCAGTTTAAGTAGCGTAATGTAGCGAAGACTGTTTGCCAGTGATCTTTCTCACCGGAAAATCGCAATTCACTCATTGCACTCCATAAGTACACTGTAACAGTAATTTCTGTGTGTATGCAACGCATCCTGATTGTAGAATTTAGCCGGCCGCGGTGGCTGAGCGGTTCTAGGCGCTTCAGTCCGGAGCCGCGCTACTGCTACGGTCGCAGGTTCGAATCCTGCCTTGGGCATGGATGTGTGTGATGTCCTTAGGTTTAAGTAGTTCTAAGTTCTAGGGGACTGATGACCTCAGATGTTAAGTCCCATAGTGCTCAGAGCCATTTGTAGAATATAGTGGTGCTCTCTCTTCCACATCTGTACACAATATGCCTGACCTAAACGGTCTCTTTATCATTACAGGCCCGAGGCAGTGCGACATCATTGATTTGATTGATTGTTTTAACAAGGGAGTTAAAACAGCTTCGGTCTGACCAGTCACTGCCCGCACCGAAACTAGGTTTATTGTGAGGTATCGCTCCCTGTGTATCTAGTATAGCCAACCAGTGCCCTTAAATAGTGCAAAGAGGTCCCTCTACCAGTTTTCTGTTAGACACAATTTCTTCAGGTCTAGTTTTCCCGAAGATTCTGTATGTTTTACTCTTGAATACCATGTATTCGAAGATTAGGTGTGATGCAGTTTCTTCACCCTCATCATAGATCCTACATTTAGGGCCCTCTTGCGGTATACCCATTGTGTGTAGGTGTTTTTTGAAATTCCCATGACCGGTCATCAGTCCAGTCATGAGTCTGATATCTTTCCTGTTCAATCCCAGGATTACAGAGCTTCTTTTAAAACATGGATTGGGCATCATTGCCTTATCATATCCTGATTGTAGAATTTAGCCGGCCGCGGTGGCCGAGCGGTTCTAGGCGCTTCAGTCCGGAGCCGCGCTACTGGTACGGTCGCAGGTTCGAATCCTGCCTTGGGCATGGATGTGTGTGATGTCCTTAGGTTTAAGTAGTTCTAAGTTCTAGGGGACTGATGACCTCAGATGTTAAGTCCCATAGTGCTCAGAGCCATTTGTAGAATATAGTGGTGCTCTCTCTTCCACATCTGTACACAATATGCCTGACCTAAACGGTCTCTTTATCATTACAGGCCCGAGGCAGTGCGACATCATTGATTTGATTGATTGTTTTAACAAGGGAGTTAAAACAGCTTCGGTCTGACCAGTCACTGCCCGCACCGAAACTAGGTTTATTGTGAGGTATCGCTCCCTGTGTATCTAGTAAAGCCAACCAGTGCCCTTAAATAGTGCAAGAGGTCCCTCTACCAGTTTTCTGTTAGACACAATTTCTTCAGGTCTAGTTTTCCCGAAGATTCTGTATGTTTTACTCTTGAATACCATGTATTCGAAGATTAGGTGTGATGCAGTTTCTTCACCCTCATCATAGATCCTACATTTAGGGCCCTCTTGCGGTATACCCATTGTGTGTAGGTGTTTTTTGAAATTCCCATGACCGGTCATCAGTCCATCAGTCCATCAGTCCTGTTCAATCCCAGGATTACAGAGCTTCTTTTAAAACATGGATTGGGCATCATTACCTTATCATGTTTTTGTTAATGGACCTTAGTCCAATATCGTAAGAGCTGTTTCGTAAGCCAGTTCCGTAGTTCTAACTTGATCATAGCCTTGGTGATTGTCAGGACAGGTTCCGGTACAATAAATGAAGTTGTTGCCCATATCCTAGACAATCTATCGTCTTGTTCATTGCCACAGATGCCTGACTGGCCAGGGACTCACACTAGGTACAACCTATTGCTTCCCCCTAGCTCCACCAGAGCCCTGTGGCAAATTGAAACAATCTTAGATTTTGTTGCAGGAGCTGCCAATGATTTCAGGGCTGCCTGGCTGTCTGAATAGATGTAGATGCTACGCTCATTGTAACACCTATGCATATTCTCCTCCACACATGCCCTGATTGCTGTTGTTGAGTTTGCTTAGGCTTCATATCAAATTTGTCTACATTCTTGTACACTGGTAGTCTTGATCTTCTATATCTTCTCCGTTGGTAAGGCATGGCTGTCTGTACTGTGCGGCTCCTCGAGTCGAATGAGCGTGCAGCTGCCTCATGGGCAGTGACGTAGTTACTGATAAGATGGGCGCGGCCGGAAGTAAGGGCCCTGATAAACGCAATGGCGGCCACTTCCTGCATTTTTAGCAGCGGATCGCGCTCTGTTAAAACTAGAGCGCGATCCTCCAGCTCTGGCGGCAGCCAGGCGAAGCTCGTTCAATGTCACCCGCCTTTCGTAGCTGCAGCTTTGAATATAGAGGCCAGTTTCCCTAGAGAGATGCTGCTTTCCAGTCTTGGCTGAACTCCGTACAACCCTGCCCCAGCGCAATAAAATACTTTCAGCTCATAGTGCAATGGTGAAACTTACAATGCTGCACAACAGGTAATGCCTCTTTCCGCTGCTGACAAGCAAATTTTGGGTTTCCAGGAATACATAACTTTATTTATGAAATCCCACATTTGCATACCTCTTGAGCATGACACAGCATACCAATTAAAAATACACCCAATACAAATGCAAGTGAGTATTATTTTACTAATTCGTGCCATTAGAGGCACGCTTGTGTACAGCTACTCAGTTTTATTAAAACAGACATTCATAGTGAGGTTATCGTGTGTAGTTTTATTTCATTTCTTATAATACAGTGCACAATTTTCGTAAGGTTTCTTTTAGTGTTGTTAAAACGTAAGAGAGAAATTAATCATCAACGATATACGCAAATTCTCTTATGTTATCTAGAACAGTCTGACAATGCATATGCAACTACCTGGCAGATTAAAATTGTATGCCGGATCGAGACTCGAACTCGGGACCGAGTTCGAGTCTCGGTCCGGCACACAATTTTAATCTGCCAGGAAGTTTCATATCAGCGCACACTCCGCTGCAGAGTGAAAATGTCATTCTGAATGCGTATGCACTTTATTGATTACATGCATGTAGGAAACTTCTTCTGAGTAAAAGCTGTCAAACAGGGTTTGAAGAAAAATAAAATTCCACTACCACAAGACAGCTAATGTAGAAAATAATCTTCTGACA
Source organism: Schistocerca nitens (assembly GCF_023898315.1). Classification (NCBI taxonomy): domain Eukaryota; kingdom Metazoa; phylum Arthropoda; class Insecta; order Orthoptera; family Acrididae; genus Schistocerca; species Schistocerca nitens. The sequence goes on along the minus strand of NC_064619.1, from coordinate 542,188,608 downwards.
TATTTTGGCACGATGCGCTCTCCCCATACATAATACAAAAGTTTCGAGATGCATCTGCTGCCTGGCCGTCTATTAAACCTGAAAATAACAAAATGTCGCAGAAGTTAGCCCCTTTTCCGCATGCGATTAGCTCACACGTAGCTACAGCACTCCAGAAGTCAACAACAATTACTCCAGAACTTTGGCATTCCACAGTGCTGTGAGATAATGCATATGGCCAGACCTAGAGTTCTGAGAGACAGGCAGTTACAGCTTTTTCTTTTTCTTTGCACGACGTTTTCAACAAACAGATAGCGCAATATAGTAGCTCAAGTGGAAAGGAACACTTCCTATTTAAATTTCAGCAACCTACACTGCGGACAGCCGGCCGCGGTCGTCTAACGGTTCTGGCGCTACAGTCCGGAACCGCGGGACTGCTACGGTCGCAGGTTCGAATCCTGCCTCGGGCATGGGTGTGTGTGATGTCCTTAGGTTAGTTAGGTTTAAGTAGTTCTAAGTTCTAGGGGACTTATGACCTAAGATGTTGTGTCCCATAGTGCTCAGAGCCATTTGAACCACTTACACTGCGGACAGTTCTCTGTAGGTGGCAGTTAAGTGATTTTATACCAGTGATTACAAAAGTAGAGTCGAAAGTATGCACTTGGTAGCCGAGGCAACTAGTTCATGGCGATTCGGTCAACCAAGTAAATGAATGTACTGAACATGCTGCAAACCTCTACAGGGAGCCTGTGTATTAGAATTCTCACCCAGTCTGGCGGAATGGCGCAGACGTCGAAAATTGTGTAATAGGGAAAGGATTTGGTCTGTTGGATTGATCATAGGTTTCTATACTTATGGTATGGGTTCGATTCCGACTTCTGCCGATGTTTTTTGTTAGGGAGTGACAGATTCTGTTCTCTCCTGGCTACGCCAAGTGAAGAAGGTATAATGGCATTGTGGTCTGAAATTCCCATTAAACATGATATTCCTCCTCTACCAAGTAGAAGTTAGGTTCAACCACAATAAAGTCAGGAGTGGCGACAGGTAGAAACTCTATCACCAGTAACCTTTGTTATACTAGTTATTTATTTCTAGTGAAGAAACAGACGCTATATGGGGTCACAGGACACTTATTCCATCTTTTATTTGGGCTTCTGTATGTCGATAAAATTGGTTCTGAACTGGGAATGCAACTCAGACCGCCCTTAACGCGGAATTTGACTCCGTGACAATACAGCTCTACAACAATTTGTTGTTTTTTCAAAAATGCAAATTCCTCAACATTTCCACATATTGCACGTGAATGGGTTCGAATCCTGGCACTAAAGTTTTCATTATGTATTATCAAGGTCTAGCATTACAACACCTACCTGCTGGTGGATAATAATTTTGATTTTTAATGTATTTTCATTCGTTGTCAACACTAACGATATCTGACGTTTTTGACACCCAGTTAGACACAGAACTATTTGCGAGATCATTGTAAGTTCAAGGATGTTATTCCGAGCTGCTGGTGGAGAAAAATTCGGTAGCTGACGTCCCTTTTGTGCAGTCAACAAAGATATTAGTGGGGTTCGATTCCCAGTCAGCACTAAACTCTTCGTCATATTATTTCTAGTTCAAACATGCTCACATGTCGCTCCTGGTGTAACAATCCATATTTAACGTTCGTTTTCTCTTGAATATAACAGCGATAGGTGCCGGGTTGGAGTCCTTGAAAGGAAAAAATTAATGTTTCATCTCGTCATTTCAGTTAAAACATCTAGCTAATCCGATGTGTCATCGCTGATTGTGCTTCGATAACAATCCGATAAGGTTCTGGGTTCGAATACCTATCCAACACAAAGCTTTACCTCACGGCACTTCAAGTAAGTTACTTGTGAAGAAGCAATATTTAACATGAAACTTCCTGGCAGATTAAAACTGTGTGGCCGACCGAGACTCGAACTCGGGACCTTTGCCTTTCGCGGGCAAGTGCTCTACCATCTGAGCTACCGAAGCACGACTCACGCTCGGTGCTCACAGCTTTACTTTTGCCAGTACCTCCTCTCCTACTTTCCAAACTTCACAGAAGCTCTCCTGCGAACCTTGCAGAACTAGCACTCCTCAAAGAAAGGATACTGCGGAGACATGGTTTAGCCACAGCCTGGGGGATGTTTCCAGAATGAGATTTTCACTCTGCAGCGGAGAGTGAACCTTGCAAGGTTCGCAGGAGAGCTTCTGTAAAGTTTGGAAGGTAGGAGACGAGGTACTGGCAGAAATAAAGCTGTGAGCACCGAGCCTGAGTCGTGCTTCGGTAGCTCAGATGGTAGAGCACTTGCCCGCGAAAGGCAAAGGTCCCGAGTTCGAGTCTCGGTCGGCCACACAGTTTTAATCTGCCAGGAAGTTTCATATCAGCGCACACTCCGCTGCAGAGTGAAAATCTCATTCTGGAATATTTAATATCTCACGTAGTTCGTTAACAGGGGCAATAGATGCTGGGTAGGAATTCGCGTCCGTTAAAAATGCTTACGTTGTGTAATTTAAAGTTGATATTTGCTAACTGATACTGTCTAAAATCGAGGCATATCACTCTCTGTATGCCTAGTCAGGAATGACTGTTAGTTTCCGTTAGTCACGAAATCTTTGTTTGCTTAATCTGTATGACCTTAGTTTGAATCCATATGCAGAACGAGAGGGTTCGTCGTGTCGTTTGAAGTTCATACATATTCTGAACTCAATGCTCGTAAATAACTTAAATTTTAATGTCATTTTGTGTTAAATAATAAGTACGGTATGTTACTTTGAGGAGGAAATCATGGATATGACGAACTTACTAGGTGCGTTACCTATCTGACGTTATAATGAGAGTGGCAATATTTCAGGTATGTCATTTATTGTAATAAATGTGAGCTTACAAGCCTTCAGGACAGTCTTATATGTGATAAGGTGTTGCCTGATATTTGTAGTATCGCGGTATTACTTTACATCTTGAGTTATTGCGTTACAGAGCACTGTTTCCTAATGGTGACTTGTGGGAACCATTTTCAATAGTCAAAGGACTGTACCGAGGAGCGATTAGAGGACCTGCTAGACAGCTGCGTTATGCGGGTTGTATGAGAATCAGGCGAAATGCAGTTCAGGTCGTTCGGGTAGTTTTGAGCACGACTGTACATTCAGTGGTATATATGGTTACTCTCTGATAAATGTGTTGCAAATAGCCGATACTAAAGACATAATAAATTAAAATGACGTACCTGATGCTGATTTGTAAGATAAAAATTCCATACGTACGCTGTAGTGCATGCAGGGTAAGGAAAATTTTTCATAATAACGTTATTAGAGTGCGCCACTCAGGAGTCACAGATCGAAAGGTCGACTACACATCTAACACCTCAAGAGATTCGTTTAATGGATGTTAACCACTTTCATAACTCTGTGCTAGTGCGGAAGGAAGAAGAAAGAGACGAATGTATGTGGAGTACTTGGGCGTGATTTTCAACTTTGAGGCAGTATTGAAAGACAATGAGTGTATTGGTTGAGACGTAGGACGAGTTTGCCTTGCAAGGGCGATTTGCGTGTTGTAGTAACTATGTATTTGATGCCAGTAGTTTGATGCAATGAGCGCTGAACCAATGCAGTTTTTAAGTGTAAAATATACCGGTAGTATGAGGCACCAAGCTGCTGTGTAATAACTTGCCGCCTCAGGTAAAGGTACGTGAGATCAAGAAACTGAAAACGCAAAACTTGTTTCACTATTTCGTATCTACTGTTCACAGGGGATGCAACTGTCATCCGGTGGAAGCCCACCTTTTACAACAATACGAGTACCACCCTTGGATGCAATGGTTTGGCGAGGATCACTATAATGTGAAAAATGGAGGCAACTTGAGCTCAGAAATAGAGGTACAGTAACTACAGTAAGGAAATATTCTGCAGTTGTAATGAATATCATGATAAAGCCTTATGCATATTTATAGTATCAACGTTCTGCACATGTACCCTTGTGTATTTCAGAAAACTGGTACGAGATGCCGATTTAAGAGAATACTTTTACTCAAAGACAATAAATGAAAGAAAGCATCAGAAGAGAGAGAGAGAGAGAGAGAGAGAGAGAAAGGAGAGGGAGAGATAGAAAGAGGAAGGCCCATCATGATAAACAGGTAGTATGTAAATGGAAAGTACTCTCAGTGCTTAGCTGTATGGCGCGCCAGTAATTAATATACCTTGAATGCACAAAATACGTGTGCGAAATTGCGTTTAGCATCCGTGGATACCTCAGAAAGCTCCCCTAATCTGTCATCTTTCTTCCAGTAAGTGGAGGCTGCACCCCGCAGAGCGACTTGTGTCCAGTCAACACAGCTGTTCTCACCCCAGCTGCCTGGAGAGAGCCACGCATCTTTCGGGTCATACCTGCTGCTACTTGAGGTAGCCTAGTGCCAACCATCTGTCAGACAACGAGGTCATGCTTCAGAGGTCGTCCAACCTATGGCTGTGGCTATAACTGAGTGAATGATTTGCTATTGCTATATGATGACTGTGAATGGAGTAATTAATTGTAGATGGATTTGAGTATCTGTGGATTGTGACAACAAGCCACCCATGTGTGTGAGGCCATCAACACACTGCCTTCATTCATGAGTATTCTCAGAACGTTCAGATTCTGTGTAATATTGTGCACCTGCTGTTCTTCTTCTTATTATATGTATCCTGAAATAAATTTGTCGGTGCACCAGTACATAAAAAAGAATGTGAGGAGGCTTGTAGACAAGTGCTCTTGTGTATTTTCTTGTAGTTTACTTTGGAACCAGCTTTACCCTTATAAACCTAGGCATGATATTCATCAGACCATAAGTACTGTAACCTCCCCACAAAAATTTAAAAAGCCAATATTTATTAGAAATGGAGCCAGAGCTAAGTGTAAGCTCCCCAGAGAAATTTAATGACAAAGACAATTAAATAAAAATTAGCTATCTGACCCAAGTACAAGTTCCCATAAAATAATGAAAGATAATCCCATGACAATGAAACTACAGTGATAATCAAAACTCAATTAAACCGAAATGTCGGTCTTTGGCCCTGTGCAAAAATCAGAATTAATTTCTTACCTTAGTATAACTGCATGTGAAATATCTGCTCCTATTCTGCGCCACAGCTTGGAGGAAATGCATCGCAATAATTTTTTTTTTTTTTGAAGTTAACTGAAAATTTTGTTTAAGGAAATGCAAGGGAATCAAATGATTCTTTTGTTAAAAATTGCTTTGAAAACCAAATTATTATTTGGGGGCGATTCTTGCACAAATTAGTTACAGTTAATTTACATCATTAGCTGAGCGCAATGCTGCTTAATAATATACCTCGTCCTGAATCTCGACCATTGCGGTGCCGACGCCCGCCGACTGCTCTGGGCTACCACTACCGACAGACTGCTGCTCGCAACTACTACCGACAGACTCCTGTTCGCTACTGAACTGTGTCCTATCTGGACTGCAACTGCACTGAACTGCGCCTCGAGCGCAACTGCTCTGGTCAAAGATTCTACAATGCCTCGCCATCGCCGCCGCACAACATACGTGTTTCATAACCCTCCACTGGGGGGGCAAAAATTTGGCAGCGATGGTGAGTCATTTGGACTTGCCATGAGCAACAAATTTTTTCTTGACTAATTAATTTTTACAATTCATAGAATATTCAGAACATGAATTAAACGTGATGATCATGCACTGAGTACAAAACATTAGACAATGACAAAAATGTATACAATGAGTACAGAGCGTATCAGCAAATCAGAAAAATGTATATATAAATTATTTGATAGATAACAAAGTGCACACGCACTGTAAGATTCTGTAGCATTTTCAGAACAAATAAATAGAATGGCAAAATAGCATGTTGACAAGTGACATGAGTGCACATGCACTAGAGTTCAGAACATATCAGCATGTGCCGAAATGTGTAGACAATGAGTAACAAATGACATAAAACATATCATGAAATCATAAAAGGTATACAGAATATGCACAAATCATATTGAAAAATGAGAAAAGTGCACAGGCACTGAAGTTCAGTAGAAAACATATTAACACATAAGTGCACATGCACTGAAATCTTTTGAACATTTTCATAACAAATAAACGCAAGTGTTAAAAAAAATCATCAAATCACAAAAAGTATATACAATATAGATGACAAGAGTGCACACATACTGCACTTCAGAACAAATCGAAAAAAAATGTCTTTAGCATTTTCACAATAAATAAACATAATGGCAAAAAATCATGTCGACAGGTGACATAAGTGTACTTGCACTGGAGTTCAACAAATCGAAAAGAAATGTATAGGCCATGAACATAAATGATGTTAGCTAAAATGATTTTCACTATTAGGATAGGAAACGAAAGGATTGCATCATGGTTGTAGCACTTTAATTTGCACACAGCTGCACTGAAAGTCCATATCTTTCCACAGAATCACAACACCAAGTGATACAATCTGCAGTTCAGAAGCATTTATCAACGTATCAAGACACTGAAACGTCGTAGTAATATTCCATGCTATCATTTGGCAGTACACCAGGTACACCAAACAGTGGGACCATAATAACGTCTTCATCGCTTACGGTGGTGGACAGCATGTCGTGTCAACACCACGCTCTTAAGAGGCACACCAACGTAGAATTAGTGCAAAAACCAAATATAGTGCTCCATGATAATGAGGATGGACAAGACAATGGATGTTACAATAATTTCAGGTAGTTAGGTCAGAAGGTGAAGGACATTAACTAACACACAAGTCTTGATTAGTGATTACATAAGTAGTTTGCGGCATCCATAGTCTAGTTATTGAACATTTCTGTACCATGTATTTTAGTATTACAGAATAATGTTCATAAAATTAAATTATTGCCATCATGGGTAGTCGTATTACAATAAACAGCGACAGTCTTGGGCCAGTTACAAACCATATTACAGAATAATGTTCATAAAATTAAATTATTGCCATCATGGGTAGTCGTATTACAATAAACAGCGGCAATCTTTGTCCAGTTACAAACCATGTTTAATATGACAGAATAATGTTCATCAGAAGTCTTAATTACATTAATTATTGGCACTCAGAGGCCATTTACTAAAATCATTATTGAAAACAAGAGCTAATTAATGGCATAATTAATAACATAATTTATATAGTTACATTAATTATTGGCACTCAGTGGCCAGCAAGTATTGAATAGTATAAAACATTGTTCATCATTCAGTATTATTCAGATCATTAAGAAGTCATTATAAAAAAATCAGTTAATTACAATCATAGCATTAATAATCATGGGCATTATAAGTAGTCTCATTACAATAAACAGTGGCAGTTATTAGCCAGTTACAAAATTACAATCATAGCATTAATAATCATGGGCGTTATAAGTAGTCTCATTACAATAAACAGTGGCAGTTATTAGCCAGTTACAAAATTACAATCATAGCATTAATAATCATGGGCATTATAAGTAGTCTCATTACAATAAACAGTGGCAATTATTAGCCAGTTACAAAGCATTATATTTTTTTATATATATATTTTTTGTATCATTAAGAAGTCATTATTCAAGTGACATACTATTCAGAGCTGATCAGTATTATTCAGAATTATCATAAACTAGTGACATTATATGAGACTGGTAATACATTTTTTTTTGTGCTAGCAATGCATTGCTTTGGGTAATTATAAGGGAAAGCAAGAAGAAATAAGAGAAAAAATTGCTTCTAGGTTGTTCCTATAAATGAAAAATGTGTAACGTCATTCGTCAGCTGTACCAAGGTTGTGACACAAGGTAGTATATGTGATCACATGTGTAAATGATATACACAAATGGGTAAAAAAATTGCAAGTATTAGAACAGGTATAATAAGTAACAAGTTTAGTAAGTATCATGAAAAGCTTCTCCTGGACAAAATACAAAATGGATTATTGAGCTGAAAGAAGAAACGCAGACTATGCTGAAAAGTAGTGAACTTCGAATTAACAGGTAGTGAAATGTGTATAAAAAATGTGTTCCATAGCTGTCCTTTCCAAAACCTTCAGTCATCCTACTACGCAATATAACACCTGCTGTCAAAGCAAACTGCAACAAATACTTAAATAACTACATAGCATAAATACATAAACTTCAACATCATCCTCATCTGTAAAGAAAAAAAAACTTCATTATCCATATTATCATAACTTCATTATCGTCATCACCTGTAAAGAAAAACTTCATTATTCATAGTAGCATATTCTTCATTATTATTCATCATCAGCATTCATTATCATCTGCAAAAAATCACTTCATTACTCATTATATAACTATTCCTTATCTCTAGCATATTTCATCACTTAAAACTAAGATGTGTAGTTCTGTCTGACAGCTTGCATCAATCGCCTTGTATTTGAAAGAAAAAATAAGTTAGGACTGCTATTTTACGATGAGTATAGTATATTCTTGATAATGCTTGTTAATTCTGATCCATTTACTCGTCCTCATAAGGTTTTGTATCTTCTTTCATCTATTCCGTAGTTGAAATTCCATTTCTGTTTAATTTATTTCCTTAACACGTTATTTCTTTCTGAAATTGATGAACAAAGATTAATGTCTTGCATTTAAATCACATACCCATTAGATAATGACTGGTTAATGGTGACACAATTAAGCATACAGCATAACATGACAGAAAAACGTAATATGTCGAAAGCATAGACGGTGTTCAAAGGCAAAAACGTACAGAAAATATCACAATGCAGCAGCAAAAAAAGAAAAATGTAAAATAGTCACGATGTTGAGATATCATAGGGCAAAAAATGTTAAAGTCAACTGGTGTGCTATACCTTAGCTATTTCATAATGTATACAAACAAAACAGGAAAACAATCATACACACAAAAAAATGAAAAATGTGCACAGTCTGATGTGTAACGACAAGAAAAGCGACCTGATACCTTACCTTGCCGGGCACTTCTCAAGAAAAAATACGATAGTCATCATCAGTGATTAGTCATATAATTGTAATTGCATAAGTGGTCATAAAATGTGTAAGTTCATCTGAAAAATATGCACGGTCTGATGTGTAACGACAAGAAGAACGACCTGCTAACCTTACCTTGCCGGGCACTTGCCAAGAAAAAATACGATAATCATCAATAAGTAGTCATGTGAATATAATTGCAGAAATGTTCATAAAAATTAGCAAATAGCATTACGGCGTGATAAATCATAAAGTATGTTTCACAGTGCATACAAATAGAACAGAAAAACAGTCATACATCCAAAAAAATGAAAAATGTGCACAGTATGATGTGTAACGACAAGAAAAGCGACCTGCTAACCTTACCTTGACGGGCACTTGCCAAGAAAAAATACGATAATCATCAATAAGTAGTCATGTGAATATAATTGCAGAAATGTTCATAAAAATTAGCAAATAGCATTACGGCGTGATAAATCATAAAGTATGTTCACTCAATAAAGGGTTTTATGTTTGACCAATGGTGGTTGCCTTTCGATTTCCTGGTTCTCAGAGTTTCGACGTGTACAACATTGGGGTGAGGAATGCTGCGAATCCGATATGGACCTGCGTACAGAAGTTCAAATTTACTGCACTTACCTTTTAATTTGCTGGATAAATAGTGTGTTCGTATTAATATCTTCTGTCCAATGTGAAAGTCTCGGCGTGTACAAACCTGTTTTTGTTGTCTTCTCCGGCGCTCTGCGGCACGTTTGATGTTGTTCAGCGCAATGTCAATTATTTCGTGGTGTCTTAGTCGACGACAAGTAGGGAAGTTTACTAATTCTTTAATTTTGTTTGGTGGTTCAACGTTTGTCAGTATTACAGACGGAGATAGCATAGTGGATTCATTTGGAATGGAATTAATTACATCTTGGAATGAGTGTATGTGTGTGTCCCAATTAACATGTCTTTTGTGGCAGTATATTCTACACAGTTTACCAATTTCTTTCATTAATCGTTCACAAGGGTTCGAAGAAGCGTGGTACTTGGATATATAAATCGGAGAAATGTTTCTAGCTCGTAACATGCGTGTCCATATAGCAGAACGAAATTGTGGTCCATTGTCAGAAATTACTTTCATCACATGCCCTACATGAAATAGAAAATGTTTTACAAATGCTTTCGAAACAGTTTTAGCAGTAGCTTTGCGTAACGGAGTGAAAGTAACAAATTTTGAAGTGAGTTCAACAGCGACAAAGATGTAGCAAAAACCTCTATTAGTTCTCGGAATTGGACCAAAAATGTCTACTGCGGCCATATGTCTTAATTTAACAGGTATAATGGGATATAATGGAGGAATGTGTGAAGTTGTGTCTGACTTAGCTTTCTGGCAAATTTCACATGACGCTAAAACTTGTCGTATACGTTTTTCCATGTTTGTAAAATAACAGTTCTGTCTCAGTATAAGAAAACATTTTCTGGCTCCGTAATGTGCGTAGCTTGAATGAGTGTACCAGATTAATTTGTTAACAAGTTCGTCAGGAATGCATAATAACCAATTGTTGCTGTCTGGATGAGAGCGGCGAAACAGAATGTCATTGCGTACAGTGTAGTGGTTCCTAATCGTAACATTATTATTATCTTGCCAAAGGTGTTTAATTTCTTTCCACACGTTGTCTTTACTTTGCTCTCGTGCTATGTCCTGTAATGACGACGAAATAAAATTTTCAAATGCAACTTGTTGAATGTACATGACACTGAAATTTGCTTTGCAGAAGTTGGTTGCTACGTCTTGCTGATTGTTGCTGAGAGAACGAGAAAGTGCGTCTGCTATAACATTTTGTGTGCCGGGAATGTGAACTATTGTAAAATTAAATTCCTGTAAATAAAGTTTCCATCTACTTAATCTGTCATGAGTGAATTTAGCCGAAAGTAAAAATTGTATAACTCTGTGATGTGTGTAAACGGTGGTATGTCTGCCATAAAGGAAGTGCCTAAATCTGGTAAAAGCCCATACAACACATAATGTTTCTAGTTCAGTAACGGAATAATTTCGTTCAGCAGGTGACAAAATGCGGCTTGCAAATGCGATGTTTTTAATTACTGTCGAGCCATCTTCTTCAATTTCCTGAAAAATGTGTACTCCTAAAGCGGTGTTGGAACTGTCAGTGGCAATGGAAAAATTTCTGGTAAGATCTGGGTGCGATAAAAGTGCAGCATTCAACAAAGCATGTTTCAGGTTCATAAATTCAGAGTGTGCTTGCTTATCCCATAACCAAATAGTGTTTTTACCTGTTAATTGGCATAATCTAGGTGTATCTAACGCAGAGTGATGAATAAATTTGCGAAAAAAGTTAATTAAGCCCAAAAAACTGCGTAATTGTTTCTTCGTTGTAGGAACAGTAATGTCACGTAGAGCTTGAAGTTTTTCCGGATCAGGCGCAATGCCTTCTGCTGAAATTACATGTCCAAGAAATTTTATAGACGTTTTGCCAAAATGCGATTTACTGAGGTTAACTGTAAGTCCTTGTGCATGAAAAGTTTGCAACAGTCGTTCAAGAATCAGATTGTGTTCACACCAGTTAGCTTCTGCAATAAGAATGTCGTCTACATACGTCGTAATTCTGTCTTTAAGTTCTGTCGGAAGTATAGTGTTCAAACCGCGAATAAAAGCTGCAGAGGAAATTTTTAAGCCGAACGGTAATTTACAAAATTGATAACAGTCGCCAAAACAGAGAAATGCTGTGTACTTTCTGCAATTCGGATGAAGTTGAATTTGCCAAAATCCCGATTTCAAATCTAATGTAGAATAAATAGCAGTACCCTGAAATTTTTGTAGAAGTTCCTCTAAAGTCTGTGGTCGATCTGTTTCATTAATAATAATGTCATTAATGTGACGTGAATCAAGTACAAGGCGAAGTGAGCCATCTTTTTTCTTAACAATATGTAGCGGGTTTATGTACGGACTAACTGCCGGTTCTATAATTCCTTGGTCGAGCATATCCTGCAACTCTTTTTTAACTTGTTCTCTGTGGATATATGGAATGGGATAATGCTTTGCTTTAAATGTGTCATGCTGTTTGACTTGAAATTCGTACATAAATCCGGACATAGTACCAGGAATGTTGTCGAAAACTGGAGCTTGCTGTAAAAGAATTTTATGTAATTGCGTTCGTTCGTCGTCTGTATTTGCACTGCTTTGTTTAACCTTATCGGAAATCATCTGCATTACGTCGTAGTCAGCTTCGTCTGGAGTATTATAGTTATGTACGTACGTGTCTGTGAACAATGCGGGATTACAGTCTATGTTACGTGTTGCGGAAATGACCTCTGTGCGGTTAATTGTTTGTTCTTCCGCAGATAAAGAATGCTGAAACTCTAAAGCTAATTGCACATTTTCATCCTTCAACATTAAATATGAATTCTGAAAATCGACCACTGCGTCGTGTTGTACGAGAAAATTAGTACCTAAAATTACGTCTGTTGTCAATAAAGGAACAATCCAAAAATTTGAGTGAAATGTGTGACCTCCAATACAAAATGATAAATGTGTCTGTAATTTAACGTCTACTCCTTTACTCGATACTGCTCCTTTTACTTTCGTTTTGCCTAATGGTAATGTGGGATAAGTATTCTCTTTGTTGCACTCATTAAAAGTTTCCTCATTTATTACTGACATAGGTGATCCGGAATCGATTACTGCCGAAAATTTCGATGAACCAATTTTAATTTCGATAACAGGATGTGAAATAGTTTTCTGAACAACTGGTCTTTCCTGTAAAAGAGTGTCTCTGATGTCGTCAAACGTAATTACATTTTCGTGAACAACATTTTGCGTGTCAAAACTAGTGCTTGTGTTATTGGAAGACGCGACCTGTACAGTATCTAGTCAGATTCTATCTGATGTGTTATTATTATCAGGAGGATGTTGTGGCATTTCTACAATTTGAACAGTTCTATTACTTCTTCCAGACGTATTACGCTCTGGATGATACCTACTGTCGGGTTCATTCATGAGAATAGGTTCTTGTGGATAATTTTGCTGTTGGTATGACCGACTGTTGTTAGATGTACGCTGAAAATTGTCGTCATTATTTTTACGTCTGTCGTAATAGTCATTCCTATACGGTGCATTGCGATAGGAATTAAAATACTGTCTTCTTTGTACGTAGTTGTTTCCTTGCTGCCGTGCGTTACTATTTGTTGGATCTGGGACTACACGTGCACGCGGCGAAACATTAAAGTTTAGTTGACCTTGTGCATTACATTGTTGGTTAGGTATTCTAACCGGTTGACTTTCATGCTGCTGTGGTGGAAAACGTCTATTGTTACTAAAAGGCGGTTCCTGTTGCTGAAAATTTTGACGATATTGATAATCAGAATTTTGTCTGTGACTTAAGTTCTGGTAGTTTTCATTCCTAAAGCGTCTGTTATTTTTCCTATTAAAATTACGTGACTGATCATAATTGCTGTACGTCTGTTGGCCTTGGTTGTTATACGAAAAATTTTTGTTTACAAAGGAATAATCAGATTGTTGTACTTCCAAGAGCTGTAACAGATCTCTGAATGCTGAAATATTTTCTTTTTGCTGACCGGTTAAAAGTGACACTCTTAATGATCATGGTAACTTAGAGATACATAATTGAATAAGTGCAGATTCACTGTACGGTTCACTTAAATACTGATTTTGCTGGACCATGTGCTCAAAAAATTGCGTCACACTGGGAAAATTTGTGTTTTCATAATTTGGCAAACTAATTAGCTGATCTTTAATTCCGCGCTGTGTCGTCTTCGACCAGTACGCTGACAGAAAAGCATTCTGAAATTCCTCTACTGAATAACATTGTCTCGCGATCGGCCTCATACGAATTGCCGGTTCGCTTTCCAGAAAGCTGCAAATAAATTCCAGTTTGTGCGTTACAGGCCAAGTCGGTGGAAAAGCAAAGCTAAATTGTTGGATCCAATCTAGCGGGTGAATCTGTGTTCTGTCGTTTTTAAACACTTTAAATTTTCTTACTGACAGAAAATGTTTGTAATCGAAATTATCGTCTCTGTGTGATGGAACAGGTTCAGGATTGTAAGAGAATCTATTGAACTGTGGTTGTTCGGAATCTAAGTCCCGTACTCTCTGTAGATTACTCAAATTACACGCGCTGCGTGAGTCTGGCAAATGTTCGAAAAATGGCGTCTGCTGTGATGTGTTATTAACCGAAATATTTTTTATCTCTGCTATCTCTTGCTGTAAACTTGACAATTTTCTATGCAAGGTGTTATTAGACGAATCGATCTCATTAATCGTCTGCTGTAAATTTTGAAATTCAGGTGTTCGATTAAATGAAACCGGTGAAGTATCGTCTGATTTATTGTCATTAGTACTTTCGATGACGTCAATACGACTGGCCAATTCATCACATTTTTCAGTCAGTATTTTAACCTGATCATCGGTTTTAGAATCAGAGGCGTTAATCTGTTTTTGCAACTTACGTGTAGTTTCGTTCAGTTTTTTAACATCAGCTTTCACGACATCGGAATCCTGTGTTAGTTCTAATTGTTCGAGTCTGTCGGTCACTGTTTGAAAATCTGTTATGTATGTGTCTGTTTTCGATTTCAGATCAGAAATTTCGTCACGTAATTCTGTGTTTGACTGTTCGATGGTATTAATTTTGTCGGACACTGTAGCAATATTGTTGTCCACGTATGTTTTTGCTTTCGCAAACATCTTACGTTTGTCTTCCTGTCTCTGAGCAGTGATTGTTTCCATTACTTGACGTTTTACTTTATTTTGATCATCAATAAATTTGCGGAAACGCGTATCACTGTTCTGTATGTGAAGACTAAGACGTTCGTTAATCTGTGTGTTCTGTTGTTCGAATTTCGCATCAATCTTTTCATCCATTGTGCGCGAAAGTTCTACCGTCATTGCTTTAAACTCGTCGCGTAATTGTGTAGCTTTTTCAGAGCATTGTTTAGCGACTCCGCTAATTTCGTCTCTGAGTGTTTCTGTTGCAGCTGTTTGCAATTCCCTTAATTCTTGAGCAACAGACTTAATTTCTTCGCTACTTTTTCGTGAACAAGCCTCAATTTCCTCGCGTAACTGTTCCTTAGTGTCATGGCACTGCGCGGCAACGGCTCTAATTTGTTCACTAAGCTGTCTGGAATTGTTGTCTAATTTTTCATTTAACTGTCTGGAATTGTTGTCTAATTTTTCATTTAACTGTTCGTTCTGTTCACTAAGTTGTTGTTTGAGATCCTCATTATTATTGTCTAGTTTTTCATTCTGTTGTTTGACCTGTTCACTAAGTTGTCTGAAATTTTCCTTAAATTGTTTATTATCTTCGCTCTGTTGTCTGACCTGTTCACTAAGTTGTTTGTTATCTTCTTTAAAGTGTTGTATAAGATTTTCACTCTGTTGTTGTAGCAATCTTGCCATAAGTTGTTCCAACCCATTATTACCTACTCTATTCTCCGTGCTGTTTAATGGTGGATCTGGAATTGTTTCGCTTTCTGTAACCATTTGGTTATTTTGAGATTTACTAAAAAGTTTGCCAGTAGAATGTCCACTGTCAGACATTATTTCGGAATTAAATGGATCCGTCGTACTTTCAGTACACTGTCCATTTTCATTAAACAAATTTGTCTGTTCGTCACGTGAATTTAGTAAACCGGTTGTGTTAGGCTGGGCAGCGCTCATTACAATAGTGTGCCCCGCGTCATCAATTGTCGTCAAATCAACAGAGGACATATCCGAGTTCGTTTGTTCATCATTAAGACAAAGGTCATCATTAGTGGTTGGAACGCACTGATTGTCAGTGAACGCAGGATTGTCATCATTACACTGCGTGTCACTAGTACTATCGGTGAAGTTGTTTAAGTCGGTAAGTTCATTCATTATACCTCGCGATACACTATTCACAGTCTTTCGCGGCATTGTTACAATAGACACAATTATTCACAAAACAAATAAGCACAATGCAAAAGCAACACACAAATACAACAAAGCAAAGAATTGCCAATGATCTAAGGAGAGAAATTCACAAATTAATAAAAGCGTTGCGCCAAATGCTAATTGTATTTAAGCAAATAAGAGCAGATATCTGACTGTTTTTCAAAAGATTCACACGAAATACGATCCTGGACCGGGTGTCGCCAAGTGTAACCTCCCCACAAAAATTTAAAAAGCCAATATTTATTAGAAATGGAGCCAGAGCTAAGTGTAAGCTCCCCAGAGAAATTTAATGACAAAGACAATTAAATAAAAATTAGCTATCTGACCCAAGTACAAGTTCCCATAAAATAATGAAAGATAATCCCATGACAATGAAACTACAGTGATAATCAAAACTCAATTAAACCGAAATGTCGGTCTTTGGCCCTGTGCAAAAATCAGAATTAATTTCTTACCTTAGTATAACTGCATGTGAAATATCTGCTCTTATTCTGCGCCACAGCTTGGAGGAAATGCATCGCAATAATTATTTTTTTTTGAAGTTAACTGAAAATTTTGTTTAAGGAAATGCAAGGGAATCAAATGATTCTTTTGTTAAAAATTGCTTTGAAAACCAAATTATTATTGGGGGCGATTCTTGCACAAATTAGTTACAGTTAATTTACATCATTAGCTGAGCGCAATGCTGCTTAATAATATACCTCGTCCTGAATCTCGACCATTGCGGTGCCGACGCCCGCCGACTGCTCTGGGCTACCACTACCGACAGACTGCTGCTCGCAACTACTACCGACAGACTCCTGTTCGCTACTGAACTGTGTCCTATCTGGACTGCAACTGCACTGAACTGCGCCTCGAGCGCAACTGCTCTGGTCAAAGATTCTACAATGCCTCGCCATCGCCGCCGCACAACATACGTGTTTCAGTACGTGAAACGAAAAGCAAAAATTATACCCAAGTCCTTGACGAACTTGTGCTACAGGTGAAGCTCTGCACAATTTGTCCGCAGCTCGTGGTGCGGTGGTTAGCGTTGCTGCCTCTGGATCACGGGTCCCAGATTCGATTCCCGGCCGGATTGGAGATTTTCTCTGCCTAGGGACTGAGTGTTTGCGTTGTCCTCATCATTCCATCATCATCATCATTATCATTCATGACAGCGGCTTGCTTGGATTGTGTAGAAATTGGACTGTGTAAAAAGTGCGACTTTGTAAGGGCGCTGACGACCGCGCAGCTGAGCACCCCGCAAAGCAAACATCAAAACCATCAGCACAATTTCATCAGCATCCATTTTATTCACAATGTGAAAATCTGATGTTACGCAGCAGTTTATCCCTAAACTCTTACGATGCGTTTAATGTCATATGCACATCCTCATGGTCAATGTAGTCGACCCTTTAATGCTGCCTAGTAACAGCAGATGATATTTAGTATTTCCAGTGACTGAACAGCTAGTTTAACTCTTCTCTTACATTCCTTTTATAACAGGTAAGGCAGTCATTTTCTGCAGTAATGTCGAGCTTTTTTAGGTGGCTCACAATAAGGGAGATTATGCGAAGGATCAAGCAGAGTTTAACTTATGTACAAAACTATTACTGAACGGAACTCGCAGAATGAACTAGCAGAACGAACAATAAATAATTTTTTACAGGCGACTGAGAAGAATATACTTGCTGCCAACTGTTACCACCGCTGCCTACTGCATTCATGCTGTATGAGAGTTGTAAGAATGAGCTTTCAATAGAATCACCAATTCGATTGTAGTTATTTCCATGAGGGCCTAATTGCACAATTTTAACATTTTCAGCCATGCAGTTGCTTGTGTCACGCACTTAAATGATTCTGCTGATGTCCGTTCTTATTTTTCCAGTTTCTTGCTTTTAGCCACATCCCATTCTTGCAGTATCCTAGACTTATTCTGGTGATTATACATTTAGTGTGCTCACTCATCTGAGACAAAAATAGATTTCAAGAATACAATCCTTCGTCCTTTTATTAAATGTTCACTTGCTTATCTCAGTGAAACATACGTTGATGCTTCATGATAATAAACTTCGAGTCTTACAGTGACTGCTCTGTCCTTTACGGATAAAAATTCCCCTCTCAGTAATATATGCAAGTGTAGTGTGGTACCTATAGAAGCACAACAGTATTTTTTATTTACTTTCTTGATTAAATGAAATTTATTTCTATTTGGAAAGATATAATATGAAATATGTTATCTAGTTTTCAAATTTAAAATCATAAAAACGATACCAGTTAAAATGTAGCGGAATAGAGTGAAAAACGACCATCTTTGTCAAATTAATATTCGTGGTTTTACTGACACTCTCCACTTGTCACCTTCCTCTTCATCTTCCCTCCTCATTGTAAATGTATTGGTGCAAATAATTGTCTTTTTTTACACCAGTAATGAGTTTATTTTTATTATTTGTTAACTTTAATCTGCCTGTTATATTATTAACAATTTCACAGGTGGAAAAGTGGGTGAGTGTTGTACAAACCGCAGGACACGCAGTTAAGTTTTCATATATTTCTGGGGTATTATCTAAAGCACAACCCAGTTATATTATTTTATCCGTATTTTCAGAAACGAAGGATATTTATTTAGTCTAATTTTATTCATTTGCTCTGAGGGGCAAGGGTTGGTTAGTGGGAGTATATATTTCCTATATCACTCAAAAGTATTTAATAATGTTACCCATGGATACAAAGGAAATCTGTGTCATGTACACATATAACGATAAAGCTGTCATCAACCTCGCGTATCATGTCGTTTTTGGAATCCCAGAATCTACTCTGTAGGAATCAACATGTATTCCGGAAACAGCGATCGTGTGAGACCAACTCGCTTTATTTGTTCATGAGACCCAGAAAATATTAGATACAGGCTCCCAGGTAGATGCTATTTTCATTGACTTCCGGAAGGCGTTCGATACAGTTCCGCACTGTCTCCTGATAAACAAAGTAAGAGCCTACGGAATATCAGACCAGCTGTGTGGCTGGATTGAAGAGTTTTTAGCAAACAGAACACAGCATGTTGTTATCAATGGAGAGACGTCTACAGACGTTAAAGTAACCTCTGGCGTGCCACAGGGGAGTGTTATGGGACCATTGCTTTTCACAATATATATAAATGACCTAGTAGATAGTGTCGGAAGTTCCATGCGGCTTTTCGCGGATGATGCTGTAGTATACAGAGAAGTTGCAGCATTAGAAAATTGTAGCGAAATGCAGGAAGATCTGCAGCGGATAGGCACTTGGTGCAGGGAGTGGCAACTGACCCTTAACATAGACAAATGTAATGTATTGCGAATACATAGAAAGAAGGATACTTTATTGTATGATTATATGATAGCGGAACAAACACTGGTAGCAGTTACTTCTGTAAAATATCTGGGAGTATGCGTGCGGAACGATTTGAAGTGGAATGATCATATAAAATTAATTGTTGGTATGGCGGGTACCATGTTGAGACTCATTAGGAGAGTCCTTAGAAAATGTAGTCCATCAACAAAGGAGGTGGCTTACAAAACACTCGTTCGACCTATACTTGAGTATTGCTCATCAGTGTGGGATCCGTACCAGATCGGGTTGACGGAGGAGATAGAGAAGATCCAAAGAAGAGCGGCGCGGTTCGTCACAGGGTTATTTGGTAACCGTGATAGCGTTACGGAGATGTTTAGCAAACTCAAGTGGCAGACTCTGCAAGAGAGGCGCTCTGCATCGCGGTGTAGCTTGCTCGCCAGGTTTCGAGAGGGTGCGTTTCTGGATGAGGTATCGAATATATTGCTTTCCCCTACTTATACCTCCCGAGGAGATCACGAATGTAGAATTAGAGAGATTCTAGCGCGCACGGAGGCTTTCAGACAGTCGTTCTTCCCGCGAAGCATACGCGACTGGAACAGAAAAGGGAGGTAATGACAGCCGGCCGAAGTGGCCGTGCGGTTAAAGGCGCTGCAGTCTGGAACCGCAAGACCGCTACGGTCGCAGGTTCGAATCCTGCCTCGGGCATGGATGTTTGTGATGTCCTTAGGTTAGTTAGGTTTAACTAGTTCTAAGTTCTAGGGGACTAATGACCTCAGCAGTTGAGTCCCATAGTGCTCAGAGCCATTTGAACCATTTTTTGAGGTAATGACAGTGGCACGTAAAGTGCCCTCCGGCACACACCGTTGGATGGCTTGCGGAGTATAAATGTAGATGTAGATGTAGATGAAAAGTGGTTCGGACTCCACAGCAAATTTCTAGCCACGGTCCCGTTGCTTTCTGCGACTTCTCAACTCATTTATCCAGTCTATTGTGAGCGGCCCTTCAGTTTAACATGGAATATGAGTCATAATTCGACTTCGCCTTAGTGACATTAACAAATCATTGTCGAACGTGAAAGAACAGTTACGAGTAAAAAAAGTCTTTGGACCAATTCCGGATTGGTACTTGGACCGTCGTGATTTATAATCTGACACTTACCCCCTATAGCGCCGAGCAAATTGGAAATCATAATATTTACACTTTTATTAGTTAGTGAAACAGACCGTCGCACGTTAATAAAGTTAAAAACTCTTGTGAATTTTTCAAAATGAAATAATGAAGGGATTTTGTGATGAGACTGAGGCACTTCATTGCTGGCAATTGATAGTAGAACGTCTGCTTTGAAAGGATAAGCTGGAGATAGGACGATAAACTTAGGGTCGCAAAGGTGAGGGAGCAAGAGAATTTGGACTTGACAAGTCGTAATATTTTGCTATATACCACTGTAGTAGGCACCTACGCTTTTCTGTTCTTATCCAATTACTGTTACGATTTGCATCAGCCGTGTAGGCAACTACTGTTTTTGATGATTTCCTAGTCTGAAAGGTTCAAAATTCGTCGTTATGTGATGAAGCAGTAATTCTACTAAGGTTGGGTGAATGCGACTAACGACCGACTATTCACATTTTACATGATCTCTAGAAAGGGGTCTTACATTAAGTTATTTCCTCCTTTCCTTAGTTAACTGAATATGCTTTGGAGTTAATAATCTCTGCACAGAGTGTTTCAGTTGAAAACACATCCCTTTTTTTTCGTTGGCTTTTCAGGATTACTTCGTTATACTTGCCCGGCGTCTCATTGCAGTTGGATAGCTCTACACATCTATGTACAAATTGTCTACATTTAGCAGTTGCATAGCATTTGCTGCACCAGTCGACGTAGATGTTTGCGTGATGCCCTCACTAGTTCACATATCCCTGTTAAGCGTTTAGGACTGCTGTAGAAGTGGTGCTGCGTTACATAAGCTGGAAGAGATGGCAAAATTATCTTAATTGCGTGTCGACACCTCTCTCATCTTATTCTTCTCCCCTTGCCAGGCGCCGACGAAAGGTAGTATTGGCAGTTGGTTCCCCTTTTTCGTAGTAGATAGTCAAATGAGTTACTACAAAGACGGAAAACTGTCACAACACAACCCACCATTTGAAATGACTAATCGTTCCTAAAAGTATATTTGTTACATCTGTCAGTTTCTGTCGGCTGCTATTGCTATTAGTATTGGTTGTTATCGGTCGGCCAATACACAGACGGTTAATCCTGGTTGTGGAATGAGGCTGTAATTGTCGTCCGATGATGTCCCTTACTGCTTGACTGGAGGCAGATCTGGTGATCGAGCAGGCCAAAGCAACATGTCGACATTTTGTAGAGCGCTTGGGGTTACAACAGCGATATGTGCAAGAGCGTTGTCGTGTTGGATAACACAGCTCTGAGTGCTGTTCATGACTGGCGTACAGTATTGCAGTCAAGGTTCATGGGATGACCACAAGAGTGTTCGTGCTGTCATACGAAATTGCACCCCAGACCGCACTACCGCAGAAGGAACTTCCAGCTTTTCGTACTCCTACTACACTGTCTCGTTCTTACCGCTTGTAGAGCTGATAAATGTATCTTGACTTACAATAACTCACATCGTTCAATCTCAAAGGTAACTATCGCTCAGGAAATTTTCAGTGTGTATTTAAAAGAAACATGATTTGCATTCTCATAGTGGTGCTACTGGGATGTTTCAGCTTTTTTTCGTCATTGTATGCGGAATAAAAGTACCTATTGCTCATGTGATCAGTCTCAGAGACAAATCTTCCATTTTCATGACGGAGAGATTCAGCGAAAGTTATAGGAAGTTACTACACCAGAAAATGTGTTTGTGGTATTTCACAAAGGGACATAGAAAAATGGTGACTGTTCGATGCGCTGAGAGAATTAATTTTTGAGCGTGTGAAAACATTTAAACATATTACGTAAATGCGGGATCGAGGACACGAGCGTGCGACGTAGCATCGAAGCGATGCTATAATCTGAAAAGCTGCAACATATATTTCACTTATTCAGAGTTTTATTTCAGCGGTCGTTTAACGATTTCGGTCGCTGTTCCTATAAAATTTTGTGCTCTGTTGCCTCTATGTTGGTCATAGGGTATCCTAACAACAATGCTATGTCACCTAAACAGTCGAGGACTGTTGCCTAGCAATTACTTCCGTATTCTCTCGAGTACTAGAAGTGCCTATCCGAATTCGCTGTTTGATTTATTGAGTGAAAGAAGCTTCAGCTTTGATTCAAGTGTTGTAGAGTGAATTTTGTGTTTCGAGAACAACTATCGAAACATTTTAACGTTCTTGGGGAGCTTTAGAAGCTTTGAGCGAAGCGAACACCCAGCTTCAGAACCGAGGAGCATTGTACCTGCAAGAGGTATGAACTATTCGCGTACCTGTCAATTATTTATTCACCTTTCGGAATCATCGGTAATTAGAATATCGTAGAAGCTTTTAATTGTCTGTGTACTTAGTGGAGAAATACTAGCAGCTTGAAGCATGCGGTAGAGTGTGATGTGATCACAGAACCCGATGTTACTAACAGTATATCACGTGAACTACTGTTTTGTTCAATTTTTCATGGAGATTCAAATAATAAGCGCTTGCTTTTTCAGACAGATTTCTATACTTTCTATTTGGCGTAGTTCATGCACTTACATTTTATGTTCTCAAAGTAAATTCTTTGTTCCTCAATGGCAAACGTGTCAAGCGCATTGGCCTTTTCCACCCATTTGCTTTGACCCATGGCATCCTATGTGACATGATGACTTTATGTTGAATTGGATGTAAGTGGACTGTTATTAACAAGTTAGCCTGTGGTTGTGTTACTTACAAGTGTAATCTGTGATGTCCGTAAACCATGCTGTTATTCCAAATACGTCGCGACATACGAGGGTTTGGTTTGGGTGGAACCTGAGACCACAGATTAAACTGCCTAGGAGAAACCAGTAACGAATATATTTTTATTCTGTTTTCTGCCAAATATTTGTCTGTTTCTTTCTACATATCGCACGATTTCCCAGGGTAAGGGTGGGCAGGGCTTTCAGAAGATTAGATAAATTTTTGTGAGTGTAACGATTAGTGATTATGAATATCATTTGATTTTTACAATTATTTAGCTGTCTTTTTAACGTGCGAATTTCGTCGGGAGTGAGGTTATCCCTAACGAAATGGTATTGCTGGTGGTAATGTTATTGATAATTTTTTAATTTACAAATATTTGGCCGTTTTTCGAATGTGACTCTTTGAGACGTTGCGCTTACAAAATCCACTGTTCCTAAGAGGCTCAATTTGTTTTTACCAGTCGCTCACTCTCGCGCTGCATAATTGTCTTTTTTTGTGGTTCGTAGCATTTGTTTAGCTGAATTGGATCGAGATTTTGGTATTTATTGGTGAATTATTTGTTTTCGATTTTTGAGCTGTTTATTTCCGTTTGTAACGTGATTCCAGTTTTTTGCACTCCTTTCCTTTTGGTTTATTCTAAAGGAATTTGTGTATATAATTTTCGATTAAGTTGATGTTATGTGGGTGTTGTGTTGTTTTGTATCTCTGTCCTCGGTTTAGAAATAGAGTTAACACGAAATATGATAACTGTCCATCTGTATGTCTTGTTCTTCTGTTCGCTTTATCCTGGGGAAATTCATGTGCGTTATCCTTGCATAATGATATTCGTGTATATGTGTGTGTGTGTGTGTGTGTGTGTGTGTGTGTGTGTGTGTGTGTGTGTGTGTGTGTGTGTGTGTTTGTTTGTTTGTTTGGGAGGGAGGGTCTTGTTTGTATATACTGCGATACCATTTGTGTTTTATTTTTTTATATTTTTGATTTATCACGGATAAGTTGCTATGCGATTTTTTTTTTATTATTTCGTTTTGTGTAGCTGTTTGTGATATCGCTGTCTTCCTTTGAGCTACAGGTCAAGCTAAGAATTCGATTCCAATTCTGCCATTTTTGCAGTTTTTTTCTGTTTATGTTAGACATTTGCAGGGGATCTGTTATCGCCGTCTGTTAAAGCTTGATAGGTACAGCGTACGCTGCGATTAGACTTGTTTTTTTTATGTTTTCGTTTGCGTCATTCCGGAAGAATGTGTGTGTGTGTGTGTGTGTGTGTGTGTGTGTGTGTGTGTGTGTGTGTGTGTTATTTTTCAGTTATGTTGTTTAGTTTGGGTGTCTTGTACCACTGTCTTCATTTCATCTGTATTGGCCAAACGAATTATTCAAATCCAATTTTGTTTTTACTACATATTTTCGTTCGGTTTATTCTAGAGAAGTTCTTCAATGTTCTTAGGTTTAGTATCCTTTTTAGTATGTCGCCATCCACAACTCCCCCATTCCTGCGATTGTCCCGATAATTTCATTTCATATGGTGATTCAAATAGTTCCCATGGTTTTTTGTTGGTTAAGAACTGCGTTATACCATACACAGCGGTATATTTTAACAGAAAAAATCGATTTCGGTCTAGGACCAGACCATCATCGTGTCCAAAACCGTCTCTCCTATCCGTCTGAGTAAATGGAATCGCAGTTTCAGATGTACATTGTTCTG
Source organism: Schistocerca nitens (assembly GCF_023898315.1). NCBI lineage: Eukaryota > Metazoa > Arthropoda > Insecta > Orthoptera > Acrididae > Schistocerca > Schistocerca nitens. The sequence continues at coordinate 542,163,850 of NC_064619.1, read as the reverse complement.
TCGTTGATAGTAGCTGTACATTCATAACATTTCGTCCATTTAACCTCGACAACGTATTTTCCCATTATTCCATATATACAGATGATATCAATGATGGAGCTTTGTACATCTGCTAACTGCTGTTCGTATTAAAGAAACGCATAGGAGAGAGTTTTTGGACCCGGTGATTTTCTGGTTCTAGACCGAAAACGATAGTCTGTAGCAAAATATGCCGTTACAGCTGCGTGCTGCATATGGCAGTTGTTAACATTCATTAAAGCTGTACAGCACCACCTACACAAAATGTTTTATGTTTGTTTTGATTGTAATGGTCTATATTGCTGTCGCCGTCTTGAAGAATGTCATCGGGCTCTTATTAAATGTTATCTGTGGTTGTCGTAGTACCTCGTGTAAACTATCCACTTTACTCCAAATCTGAGTCATGGGTCACAGCAGACGGATAGATTTGTAGTATGCTCTATACCTTTCAGTTGCTGAGATTAACAATGACAACGATGTTAGCGATCTTTCTCGCATGTCGATTACACATACATAGTGTCTGTAGTCATAACAGGGTCATACTGTTGGAATTTTCTTCAGTCTGTGAAAACGAACACATTTTGGAGTATTTTTAATTGGCAAATATTTTGGGAATTTATTAGTTATTCGGTCGTTTTCATCCTTTAGACACTGCTGTATATCTTTCAATAGCAAGGCATAATTATTTCATCTGACAAATATTTAAATTACTAAAAATTTTACCGCAGTGCTTCTTTACCTATTGATTTGACGTTCCCCTAAAATAATGTGTTCTGTATTTGCTAGGATTGCTATTAGTGGGGTTGCTAGTTAATGCTGATCACAGGGTATGCTAACAACAATGCTATGTTACCTAAATCGTCGAGGACCGTTGCGTAGCAATTACCTCCGTATTCTCTCCAGTACTAGAAGTGCCTATACGAATTCGTTCTGTGAGTTATTCAGTAAAAGAAGCTTCAGCTTTGATTCAAGTGTTGTAGCGTCGAAGTTTATGTTTCAAGAACAACTAAGGAAACTTTTTAAAGTTCTTGCGGCGCATTAGAAGCTTTGAAGTAAGCTAACGTCCAGTTTCAGAGGCGAGGTGCATTGTACCTGCAAGAGGTATGAGCCATTCACTTAAATGTAACCTATTTATTTGCCACGAGCATTTAAATGACTGCTAATTTACTGGGGAAGCACTGGCAAGTTGAAGTTTTACGACGGACCGTGTTATGATTTCGGAACACACAAAAAAGTACAGTGTAACATGTGAAAAATCGCTTTGTCTTAATTTTTCATATAGGTTCATAAGTTAGGTGCCTGACTTGTAGGGACGAACCACTTTACTGAGTTTCTGACGAAGTTCACTTACGTTTGTCATGCCTTCACAGATTAATCACTTAATATTCACAATGATAAGTGTCACCAACCTCCTTGCTTCTCAACTGTGCATACATGTTGGCTGTGATCATTGCACAGTCGTGCCGCTGGAACTTTCTTCCGTCTGTGAAGAAGAAGACGCTTTGGAAACTGATGGCAGCTGTGTAGAGTAACATTTAGTCGAGCTGCCGACCGGGGTGACCGAGCGGTTCTAGGCGGTACGATCTGGAACCGAGCGACCGCTACAGTCGTAGGTTCGAATCCTGCCTCGGGCATGGATGTGTGTAATGTCCTTGGGTTAGTTAGGTTTAAGTAGTTCTAAGTTCTCAGGGACTGATGACCTCAGAAGTTAACTCCCATAGTGCTCAGAGCCATTTGAACCATTTTTGAACAAAATTAATAATTGCAGAATAAACGTACCTCGTAATGAACACGCCTTTGGCTGTCGTCGAAGAACTAGTGTTATTTTAATTCATCTGTTAGGAATTAGTAAAAGGGAATTAAAATAATGAATTCCTCACCAGTCATAAATGGATAATATTCTTCAAGTAAATCAATGATAATTAATCGAACTAGATGTTTCAGATACTTTCTAACACTGACAGCTCTCATTAATACAGAAGTTAAATTTAACGACATAACATCACGGTCTCAAGTTTTTCCTTGTGATACACTTGTGAGACCTCAAAATAAGATTTACTCGTGGACACGGTATGGTCGTAACTAACGTGCTGCCCGTTATCGTTGCAGCAATGTTCCGAAGCATCAAGGCGTTTTTCTCCCAGTGTGTGGGAGGGGAGAAAGACGGAGGTCTGCGACTGGACAAGACCTTGGCCGCTGCTCGAGGTAGCTTTGAGGTGAGCCACGTCACGTTGCATTACTGATATCCTAATGAGCAAAGCACTAAAGTTTTAGAGCTACTTCATAGTCGATAGAGTGGTCAACAGGTATTACAGAAATGTCTAAAACCTTACACACGCAAGCACGCGCGACTATACACACACACACACACACACACACACACACACACACACACACACACACACACACAAATAATTACAAAAATTGTATTTAATACCATTTCGATGCCTGATAATAAAAGTGATAGTGTTTCACTAGTTTAGTAGAATGATCTAAAGTACCAAACAAGAAACATTACGTCAGAACGAGCCTCTGAAGGCCCAACCGTACTAACCAACCGCCACGTCACACTCAACAGATAGGTTTCACTGGCTGCAGATATGGAGGGATCATTGTCAGTTTTCGTGACCGTATCTAAAATACAGCCACAGATGAACGTCACTGGCGAATGGATGGATTTCTTCATCTCTGGAGGGAAACGGAATTCGCTGGTCACTCAGCAACACGCCAAAGCCTTCAACCTCGTTTCCAGAGATACACAAAATTTTTAAAATTTACCATGTCTCGACTTCAAGTAAAATAAATGGCTGGTGGCCTCTTAAATTCACTTCTGCCTTCTGATCAAAAGATAACGTGCACAGAAAATATGGCGTATAAGAATATTTACGCCACACCCATTACAGATTTAACTGTCTTCTCACCAGACTATGAAGACATTAGTTAGAAATGAGACATCAGTTAGAAATGTAGCCTATTCAGATAGGAGTCAGGGTAACTTCAGTGTGTGAAAGTGATGTATATAAGGTCGGACTTAGTCTGATGATTGGGCAGTCAACTTATTCCAACAGTCGTATATCTTTCACACCTGCAGGATAATGCCACGTTGTCTCGATGGGTTGGTTACTCACAGGCCTCCTTGGTTGCATGATATGCTTGCTATTTACCCCACATCCCACAGGCTCCTGCTTCTCTCCTCCATGTTACTAGCATATCATATCCCCACTTCAGGCATTAAATAAGACGAAGTCTAGCCGAAAGACGATTGAAGGGTTATCTGACGGCCATTAAAATTAACACTGACAAACCGGGAAGTTGTGTCTGGCATTAGTCAAGAATGCCTGGACTATGATGCTGATACGGAGGTGCTTGTGAATGGAAAAGACCCTAATAAATTGTAGAGAATTATGCTGAAATTTCTTGTAAGAGCAGAGCTTCACATAATATGCGTCCAAGACAAGTGACTAGCTGAAGACAACATTGCAAACCATCTGGTTACTCTTCGAGTTACCTGCTAACTGGGATTAATACCTGATGACCAGAGGAAATGTATCCAGAATTACAGACTTCGAAGCCCAATTTTGTTTTCGGAGGAGTCAGAGAATAGAGAAACAGGATTTGTCAGTAAAAATTGTCACAGTCCCACTTAATTCGTTTCCAGAGAAAGAACACACCAGAACAGAGAATAAAAAGGTCAATGGCGACACTGTACCTTGAATAATTACTCTGTAGCCCTCTGTCGTTCCAGCTTAACAGTTCGCCAATAGCATAATGCTAGGTATAACATGCAAACAATGTATACTCACTATCGCTATCAACAGGCCCATACATTCTTAATAAGTGCTACACTTCGTAACACCTGTATATATTAAGAAGTATCGCTATATCTAAATTATAAAAGTATTCGTTATGATTAAACTAATATGTTCTTTTCCAACAGGAGCGTCAGTTTACACTTGACGTGTTCTTTCTCGAGCTGCTGCAGAAACGGCTGCAGGAAGAAGAAGAAATCCGTGCTGCTCCGGTGAGTGTAAATTAGTTCAGTATAGGGAATAATGGCATTAGGTTTAAACGTGTATTACTCGTTTTATGTTCAGAACAATACTCTCTTACGAAGGTGACAGCAGTTAGTGCCCTGCTTCGGTTGTTTTGCCGAGTTGTTAGGACTTGTGCAAAATGCTTGCCATCTAGTCAGGGAATGTCATACGACCTGAAAGACACGGCTCGGTCGGTCGTTGAAATATTCTCTATACAACAGGACAAAAACTCGGCATAACTCCCGGAAGTACTTCAATAACCAATCACGCAAACAAAGATCTTGTACATCATGGGACATTAGCCTTTGTTTAGTATTATTAGTTGGTTAGACATGGGATGAGTAGGAATAATACTTGAATATTAAAAGCGATCATTGTATAAATATTATCAATAAATGTAGCTAGCAAAATTGATAAATGTAGCACTTCGTAAAAAGCGGCCATGTTAGAATCAAGCACATGTTCTGTATTACTCCACATGTTGGCTATCAGAAAAGTAATCAGTTGTTTTCCAACAGGAGCGTCATTTTACGCTTGACGCGTTTTTTGAGGAGCTACTGCAGAGACGTCTGCAGTGAGAAGAGGAAAGCCACACTGCTACGGTGAGCGAAACTTCGATCTCCAGATTTTAGTTTTTAAGTGTATTTCTGGTTACATGGCCACATCGTAACTCGCTTCAGAACGGTAACATGCGTTTGAGTTACTTTTCCGACTCTACAATTGTACGTTTTTAATATCACAGAAATGTTGTCAACTTAGGTACAGAGACAAGCCTACAAAATGCTAAATTCTATGGCTGAACCGCAACTTCTATTGTATTGAGTTGTTGGTGGTTATCACGATGCTTACAATACTATTCTTCTATAACGGTTTTGAATTGTGAGTGGATACGCAGCATTTTTCGGCAGTCTATTATTTCGCCCTACTATTGCTAGGTTCTACGTAATCTTAAGAATGAACGGTACAACATACTTTCCTACGCTTTCACAGTACGGAGGGAGTTTCAGAAAACATTCTTATCTCCTCCCGTCCATGAAAGAGTTATCAAGTTTTCAGTATAGTTTCACGTTGATCAACGTATGCTGGTCTTTTGGTTCTTCCTGTTATACTGCATCAAGGTTTACTTTTCTGTCATATAATTATCCATCACTCCCTCGGAATTTCAATTCAACATTTTGGGAACTTGTTTTAAAAACTCTACGTTTATGGCGTAAGTGCATATACCAACACTCTCAGTTGCCTTGGTTGCTTTATGCGTAGAACGTAGTTCAGTGTAATGGTCAGTATAAAGGTAGAAATATTGTCATACTTGTGACAGCCACCTGCCATCATGATTCAATGATCAGAAGGAACTGTACTCAGAGAACAGGATAGAGGTAAACAGTCATTGCTGGTAGTTCTAACATTTAAATTCTTATTTATAATACTTAGCAATCTTGAGTTGAGACAGAAACATTCATTCACTATAACAATATCTGGGACGCAAAACAATTTATAAAATATATTGTCATTGTACTCTTTTACTACACTTGTGCTAATAGTTATAAACTAGTAGCACCATTTCGTGTCTACTTTACAGTCTCAACAATATCGATACAGAAATCGACCCTATATTAGCGTCGGGTCCTACAATAATTTTGCAGTTTTCTTTACAAATATCAACCCGCCATAATGTGATCACGTTTTTAATTCTGAAATTTAAATTTGTCGACAGGTCATTCCAGTGGCCTCCCCGCCAACCCACGGAGGCTCAACACTCTACACCAGGCAGCTCTTCATAGCCACCAAATCCTATGCTGCCTCCTGGGGGCGTCGTCGTCAACTCGGCGCGTGGAGAAGGCCGTCTGTCTGGCTGCTAAACTATTCGACCACGATACCGTGGCCAATACCACCTGAAACCAAAGTTGCCGAACCAATAAAACTTCGGCTTAATGGGATAATATAGTCTCGTTATTTATTTTAGTTCTAGTGAGGTGGCATTATGGTAACACACGGGTCTCGCATTTGGACTGACAGTGGCACAAGTCAATAATTCGCTCATCAACATCTATGGTTTCAGTGGTTTCTTTGATTAAGGAAACCGCAAGTATATTTCCCTCGTAATTCGACTCGTACGATTTTCATCACAATACGAGCTCCGTTTGTTATTTCCTCTTCTTCGATGGACGTTAGCTCGGAACAATTCCTACATCTTTTCTTTTTTGAGTAAGAGATTCATTTGAGAAACGTTTTTTTGGTAAAGCTATTATAATATTAGTGCACCAATACAAGCATTTAGAAACCAGACCTTGCCTTCCAAAATTTGCTAAGTATGTTCATCAGCAAATTCATTCAAACTAATAACACTTAAAAAGTAATGTGTCTAACAGATCTCTGCATCTAGGGATAACAAGTCAGTGCCTGTCATCCCGACGGTTACTTATTAACTCAGTGCGTCACATGTAATATAACCCTAAACTATCCAGAAACTACACCACAATCAACATTTGACGTCGTCAGTATACATTGTTATCGCGCACTCTGTTAGTTTGTTTTCATTAATGACCCCATACTCGTTCATGCAAAACTATATGGGTGGGAAATAGAAGGTACGTTAACACACTAAGCAACTGGTCATAAAAGTAGCATTTGCAACTAGTAAACATAAGTGGCAAAATGGCTCTGAGCACTATGGGACTTAACATCTATGGTCATCAGTCCCCTAGAACTAAGAATTACTTAAACCTAACTAACCTAAGGACAGCACACAACACCCAGTCATCACGAGGCAGAGAAAATCCCTGACCCCGCCGGGAATCGAACCCGGGCGTGGGAAGCGAGAACGCTACCGCACGACCACGAGATGCGGACTAAACGTAAGTTAGAGCACTCATAGTGTAATCTAACTGATGCTGAATTTCATTGTAGTCTATCGTGCGAACAATAACTGGTTAGCATAGTGATGCAACTACAAACAAGTAAACGAAGCATTTGCGCTACGAAAGCATAGCTCGGCCGTGAGACCTATACACAATTCATAGAGCATGCGTGACCATTACCGCTTATATCGCACACGTCGCTTCTTATTACGTACCCTGTCCCCTGAGATTTCAAATGCTTTATATTTTACTTTGAGCATTGCAGTAGTGTCAGAAGAAACGTCTATAGTAGGAGACTTATTTTTACTTTTTCTTTCCGTTTTCCCGAAAGTAATGAGTTGATGCCCGTCTCACCGAAAATTGCAATTATCAAATGAGGTGGGGAAATGACTATGAAATCGATCTGCGCAAGCTCAGTGAATAAGTGGATCAATGTTAATCACAAAGGAGTTGCACGTTCGATATATTAACATTGACCAATGTACCTTTTTCCATATTCTAAATAAAAAAATATTGGTCAAAATAATTCATTCCATGATCCAAAAGAAAAAGTGAAAAGAAACAAAAACATTGATCTACACAGTTCCTTCCATGACTTGTTTAAAAAACATTGATACACTTACTGAGTGTGCTCATACGGATCGATTGCGTAGCAATAGGAAGCACAGAAATATTTCACTACATTTTCTTGTATATCATGAGTTGTGACGCTGTCCTTGGTTTGCAGATACTAGCACAGTTTCAACAGTTTCAAATAAGGAGCAAATAAATCTATAATCCACTTTTAGGCCAATGTTTCGCCCTTTCTTCCGAAACACGTTTTCTGCCTGCTGGTCTCTCGTTGGCTGTATAACACGAACAGCTGACACGCCTTCTTTTGCTCCCATAGTACATCACGGCAAGCATTGGAAACATTCCTGCTTGAAACACTTAAGTACGGCACTGGCTCTACTTTCAACTTTTCCTGAAACATCAGCGGACGTATATAACTCAACTGAAAAACTAGTCGCCAACACAAAGACCAGAAAGTGATACCAATAGAGAAAGCCAAGAATTGATGCCAATACATACGGCCAAAAGTCGCTGAAATTGACGGAACGCGGTAACAAGAACAACATATGGGATTACCGCACGTTCCAATTCCAGACGTCTACGTTGACCTATGACGTTATATCGTGGATATAAAGCGTACTTTACTTATTATGACAACCACAGATTTAATAGCAGGCATCTGGCGTACTTCAAGATTACTACGACAAGAAAGACCATTATGGTCGCAAACGAACATAAGAAAGATGCGAAATATTTTAGTCACGTAAAGAAATAAAACTAATGAGACAACCATGGGAATTACGGAGTTCTATGCGGGGCAAACCTAAAATACTACAGTAAGACTAACATCACTGCAAGATAGTCACATAATCGAAAAATAACACTCACGAATTCCTCCAGAATAAACCCAACCAAAAAGAATAAGAAACACACAACTGGAATAGAATGTGTTTCTAGACCTATGTAGCTCAAACGAAGACAGTGATCCCCCCCTCACTCACCCAACGGCAAAGAAGGAAATCCATTATGATCAGTATTGGTAATTACACCTGCCATACGTAGCTGAAAGGAAGACAGTGATGCAGACAATCCCCCACCAACAAAGCTAATAAGGATAACGAAATTCACTACATCTATTCACCTCAAATAAAACTAACGAAACAAATCTATGAACTTCATTTTAAAGAAATATCCTTTCCATAAACGAACTACGATCTCACACTAAACAAAAAATATCATAAAAGCGTTCTTCGCAACGAAGTCCAGTACTGCTCTGTATTCACTTGGTATTAGTGTGATTGCTTCTGAAAGTACTGTGTCGTATTTTGATATTCCTGACACGTTCTAACCAGTATTTACGTAATGACAAATATTACGTTGTGGGTTTGACCACTTTAACCCTTATCCGTGAAGATGGTCGATGACTGAAACCAGTCGAGATGTATGGCTTTAAAATAAGAGCGGCTGATGGTCAAAGATTTTATACATTACTTGACCGCCGTTGATGGTCACCTTCCAAAAATGTTTAATCAAAGTGACCCCAAAACACACACAAACACAAACCATACTGCAAACAACAAATTATTTAAACACTACTCGAAGGCAAAACTCCAGACAAACACAACTTTCACTCTAGAATACCAAACTGTAAACTAAAAGCAACAGTTCAAAAACCAGAAACAATTACAGAACCAGTAACTACTAAAGACTCGTTCTCATTCAACTGCACCTTTACTATAAACCGAATCACAAACCTAAACGTGCACCAGAAGGATTCAGCAACAGCCTATAACATGTCCCCTACAAAAATAGTCTATTTCGAATGTGCCGCGTCTGCACGACGTCACATTCGAAATAAAAAAATCTTTAAGAATCAATAATATAAATATGATCACTACTTGTTTCGTAACAATTTAAGCTAGGTTCGTACCTAACATCTCCGTCGACAAACGTTGCAAATTAAAAATAACTAAATATTTGTGGGAAGCATGGTACAAAACATCACAAACCGTTTCTCTCGCAACAATTTAAGCCCTGCCCTTCGTTCCCTGCCTAGCCTTACGCTCGGAACTTGTGCCGCATACGGAAAGATACAGCCAGACATTTGGGGATTGGCGCATGGTCCGATTCCACCAGTCGGCATTGATCGATGACTTCTTTGTAATAAACAGTGTTGTGGCGTAACAAGCTAGCTACCCCACACTGAAGTAGCCGAAAGGGCACGCGTCAACTCACGCCGTCTTGCGTTAAGTCTGAAACAGGATACTCTATGAATGCTATAAAGAAAAGAACGGAGCTTCTCGTATACTTAACTTTATTTCATTGTGGTACATCGCTCTTGATAATACAAGTGAGACTCTCCAGATATGGTTAATGGCGCCTTGCTAGGTCGTAGCCATGGACTTAGCTGAAGGCTATTCTAACTGTCTCTCGGCAATTGAGAGAAAGGCTTCGTACGTGTAGTCGCTAGCAATGTCGTCCGTACAACTGGGGCGAGTCCTAGTACGTCTCTCGCGACCTGCCGTGTGGTGGCGCTCGGTCTACGATCACACAGTGGCGACACGCGGGTCCGACATGTACTAATGGACCGCGGCCGATTTAAAGCTACCACCTAGCAAGTGTGGTGTCTGGCGGTGACACCACAAACAGTATATACAGTTTACATCAGTCACTAAGGCCAAACCGATCACATCCTTCGCATCCTAAACTCAAGACGTCACACAGAACGTCACTGGCCAAAGTAATGGACAAAACGCGTTATCGAAAACATGGATTCACCAACAAAGCGCAATTTAAAACAGAAGAATCAATTAGAGGAGAGTTGTACGCCCTAATCTGGAATTGGAAATGACGAATTACTTTATTCTATCGCTCTTTACCGTCTAATCAGCTGTCCAACACAGGTAAGTCTGGTACACCCTTATAGATCACTTTCAGTTATTAATATCAAGTGCCCTACACTTACGAAAAAATAGCCAAATATTATTGAGAATTAAATTTTTACTGACTTACGCATTTCGTAATCACCGAAGTATCACCTTTCCTTGTTTGAGTGGTATTACGATTGTTGTTGTTGTGGTCTTCAGTCCTGAGACTGGTTTGATGTAGCTCTCCATGCTACTCTATCCCGTGCAAGCTTCTTCATCTCCCAGTACCTACTGCAACCTACATGCTTCTGAATCTGCTTGGTGTATTCATCTCTTGGTCTCCCTCTATTATTTTTACCCTCCACGCTGCCCTCCAATGCAAAATTGGTGATCCCTTGATGCCTCAGAACATGTCCTACCAATAGATCCCTTCTTCTAGTCAAGTTGTGCCACAAAGTTCTCCTCTCCCCAATCCTATTCAATACCTCATCATTAGTTACGTGATCTACCCATCTAATCTTCAGCATTCTTCTGTAGCACCACATTTCGAAAGCTTCTATTCTCTTCTTGTCCAAACTATTTATCGTCCATGTTTCACTTCCATACATGGCTACACTCCATACAAATACTTTCAGAAATGACTTCCTGACACTTAAATCTATACTCAATGTTAACAAATTTCTCTTCTTCAGAAACGCTTTTCTTGCCATTGCCAGTCTACATTTTATATCCCCTCTACTTCGACCATCATCAGTTATTTTGCTCCCCAAATAGCAAAACTCCTTTACTACTTCAAGTGTCTCATTTCCTAATCTAATACCCTCAGCATCTCCCGACTTAATTCGACTACATTCCATTATCCTCGGTTTGCTTTTGTTGATGTTCATCTTATACCCTCCTTTCAAGACGCTATCCATTCCGTTCAACTGCTCTTCCAAGTCCTTTGTTGTCTCTGACTGAATTACAATGACATCGGCGAACCTCAAGGTTTTTATTTCTTCTCCATGGATTTTAATACCTACTCCGAATTTTTCTTTTGTTTCCTTCACTGCTTGCTCAATATACAGATTGAATAACATCGGGGAGAGGCTACAACCCTGTCTCACTCCCTTCCCAACCACTGCTTCCCTTTCATGTCCCTTGACCCTTATAACTGCCATCTGGTTTCTGTACAAATTGTAAATAGCCTTTCGTTCCCTGTATTTTACCCCTGACACCTTCAGAATCTGAAAGAGAGTATTCCAGTCAACATTGTCAAAAGCTTTCTCTAACTCTACAAATGCTAGAAACGTAGGTTTGCCTTTCCTTAATCTAGCTTCCAAGATAAGTCGTAGGGTCAGCATAGCCTCACGTGTTCCAGTATTTCTACGGAATTCAAACTGATCTTCCCCGAGGTCGGCTTCTACAAGTTTTTCCATTCGTCTGTAAAGAATTCGCGTTAGTGTTTTGCAGCTGTGACTTATTAAACTGATAGTTCGGTAATTTTCACATCTGTCAACACCTGCTTTCTGTGGGATTGGAATTATTATATTCTTCTTGAAGTCTGAGGGTATTTCACCTGCTTCATACATCTTGCTCACCAGATGGTAGAGTTTTGTCAGGACTGGCTCTCCCAAGGCCGTCAGTAGTTCCAATGGAATGTTGTCTACTCCGGGGGCCTTGTTTCGACTCAGGTCTTTCAGTGCTCTGTCAAACTCTTCACGCAGTATCGTATCTCCCATTTCATCTTCATCTACATCCTCTTCCATTTCCATAATATTGTCCTCAAGTACATCGCCCTTGTATAGACCCTCTATATACTCCTTCCACCTTTCTGCTTTCCCTTCTTTGCTTAGAACTGGGTTTCCATCTGAGCTCTTGATGTTCATACAAGTGGTTCTCTTATCTCCAGGCCGGTGTGGCCGTGCGGTTAAAGGCGCTTCAGTCTGGAACCGCGTGGCCGCTACGGTCGCAGGTTCGAATCCTGCCTCGGGCATGGATGTGTGTGATGTCCTTAGGTTAGTTAGGTTTAATTAGTTCTAAGTTCTAGGCGACTGATGACCTCAGAAGTTAAGTCGCATAGTGCTCAGAGCCATTTCTTATCTCCAAAGGTCTCTTTATTTTCCTGTAGGCAGTATCTATCTTACCCCTAGTGAGAAAAGCCTCTACATCCTTACATTTGTCCTCTAGCCATCCCTGCTGAGCCATTTTGCGCTTCCTGTCGATCTCATTTTTGAGACGTTTGTATTCCTTTTTGTCTGCTTCATTTACTGCATTTTTATATTTTCTCCTTTCATCAATCTAATTCAATATTTCTTCTGTTACCCAAGGATTTCTACTAGCCCTCGTCTTTTTACCTATTTGATCCTCTGCTGCCTTCAGTACTTCATCCCTCAAAGCTACCCATTCCACTTCTACTGTATTTCTTTCCCCCATTCCTGTCAATTGTTCCCTTATGCTCTCCCTGAAACTCTGTACAACCTCTGGTTCTTTCAGTTTATCCACGTCCCATCTCCTTAAATTCCCACCTTTTTGCATTTTCTTCAGTTTTAATCTACAGGTCATAACCAATAGATTGTGGTCAGAGTCCACATCTGCCCCTGGAAATGTCTTACAATTTAAAACCTGGTTCCTAAATCTCTGTCTTACCATTATATAATCTATCTGGTACCTTTTAGTATCTCCAGGATTCTTCCATGTATACAACCTTCTTTTATGATTCATGAACCAAGTGTTAGCTATGATGTATTACGGTTAATGTTCATTAAATAAATTGAGAAGAATAAATTCGGACAGGAAGATGCATTTACAAGTAATTCCAAGTATACATATGTTGTTAATCATTGCTTACTCTCGTTACTAAGACAATAATAATAAGATCAAAGATAATGTTTAAGCTCTGGCTGATTTGGAGTGAAAGCAGCGTTACAGTCGAACATATACAGTCGCGACACTCCATCTCTTTCCTGTTGCCCACGGCGATTGCAGCACGCAAAGCGGCCAGGGAATTATACTGTAGAGTTCGCCAAGATTCTGTAAAAGCGAAAGTTTATCTTAACTCTTTATATTGGTCTGTAGAATAGTTTTTACAAACAGAAGCGTCTTCACCGCAATAAAATGTAGCGACAAGAAGAAGAAAGCAGTATATTTGCCATTTTTTAGGTTTCTTATCAACCCTTATCGGTGTGTTTAGTCAAGGCATCGTTTAAACAGCGCTGGTACTGCCTTGCATCTTGTCCATCTCTTTGTTCTCCACATCTCCGTATTTATCACCGAATATTTTACAATGACTGTTCAGGTTCTCTGAAATTTCTTCAAATGTTTCAAATGGCTCTGAGCACTATGGGACTTAACTTCTGAGGTCATCAGTCCCCTAGAACTTAGAACTACTTATACCTAACTAACCTAAGGACATCACACACATCCATGGTGGAGGCAGTATTCGATCCTCCGACCTTAGCGGTCGTGCGGTTACAGACTGCAGCGTCTAAAACCGCTCGGTCACCACGGCCGGCTCTGAAATTTGTATTCTGTCTTTCTTGCAAAGCAAAAATACACTCCTGGAAATGGAAAAAAGAACACATTGACACCGGTGTGTCAGACCCACCATACTTGCTCCGGACACTGCGAGAGGGCTGTACAAGCAATGATCACACGCACGGCACAGCGGACACACCAGGAACCGCGGTGTTGGCCGTCGAATGGCGCTAGCTGCGCAGCATTTGTGCACCGCCGCCGTCAGTGTCAGCCAGTTTGCCGTGGCATACGGAGCTCCATCGCAGTCTTTAACACTGGTAGCGTGCCGCGACAGCGTGGACGTGAACCGTATGTGCAGTTGACGGACTTTGAGCGAGGGCGTATAGTGGGCATGCGGGAGGCCGGGTGGACGTACCGCCGAATTGCTCAACACGTGGGGCGTGAGGTCTCCACAGTACATCGATGTTGTCGCCAGCGGTCGGCGGAAGGTGCACGTGCCCGTCGACCTGGGACCGGACCGCAGCGACGCACGGATGCACGCCAAGACCGTAGGATCCTACGCAGTGCCGTAGGGGACCGCACCGCCACTTCCCAGCAAATTAGGGACACTGTTGCTCCTGGGGTATCGGCGAGGACCATTCGCAACCGTCTCCATGAAGCTGGGCTACGGTCCCGCACACCGTTAGGCCGTCTTCCGCTCACGCCCCAACATCGTGCAGCCCGCCTCCAGTGGTGTCGCGACAGGCGTGAATGGAGGGACGAATGGAGACGTGTCGTCTTCAGCGATGAGAGTCGCTTCTGCCTTGGTGCCAATGATGGTCGTATGCGTGTTTGGCGCCGTGCAGGTGAGCGCCACAATCAGGACTGCATACGACCGAGGCACACAGGGCCAACACCCGGCATCATGGTGTGGGGAGCGATCTCCTACACTGGCCGTACACCACTGGTGATCGTCGAGGGGACACTGAATAGTGCACGGTACATCCAAACCGTCATCGAACCCATCGTTCTACCATTCCTAGACCGGCAAGGGAACTTACTGTTCCAACAGGACAATGCACGTCCGCATGTATCCCGTGCCACCCAACGTGCTCTAGAAGGTGTAAGTCAACTACCCTGGCCAGCAAGATCTCCGGATCTGTCCCCCATTGAGCATGTTTGGGGCTGGATGAAGCGTCGTCTCACGCGGTCTGCACGTCCAGCACGAACGCTGGTCCAACTGAGGCGCCAGGTGGAAATGGCATGGCAAGCCGTAGCACAGGACTACATCCAGCACCTCTACGATCGTCTCCATAGGAGAATAGCAGCCTGCATTGCTGCGAAAGGTGGATATACACTGTACTAGTGCCGACATTGTGCATACTCTGTTGCCTGTGTCTATGTGCCTGTGGTTCTGTCAGTGTGATCATGTGATGTATCTGACCCCAGGAATGTGTCAATAAAGTTTCCCCTTCCTGGGACAATGAATTCACGGTGTTCTTATTTCAATTTCCAGGAGTGTATCTTCCTACCATCCATCGAAATGAGCAGAGGATGCTCTCACCCCAAGGACCGTTTTGATAGAGGGTTCATCGAACCTAAAGAAGCCCCATGTACAGGCAGCACGTACTCTGCTGCCCTAGTAGCCCATTCCTGAGTGTGGCACACCCCTAACCTATTAAGGGGAGGCCTAAAATTCTGCACGCAATAGCGATGGTCGAGAAATTCGCATCTGATTCCGTCGCAGAGGCGTGTGAACCTCGGGATTAGACCTTCCACCTTGTCTAAACATCCCTGGGTACGATGCTACAGATAGACAGCGTAGCCTACACCCTGTGTGGGAGGCTACCTGCCATCTCCAAAACAGTCATCCGACGAAAGGAGTCGAGGATGTCCTCAGAAACCAAGCTGCAGGCGTCATTCATGCCGACATGTGCCACTACATGCAGCCGGTTGCACCCAGTCCGCTCGAAAGCTACCGGCAGAACCTGCTTTAGATCTCCGTCGTGGCTCACCAGCAAACATATCGAGTTCAAACTGACGTTCTTTCCCGCTTTGCTTGCGGTTTACCTGAGGGGCTCCATCACCCGCCTAACACTGGAGCTCCAAGTCACAAGCATAACTACCCAATGCATTGGTCGCTGGCCCAATACATCCCGTGATGGCTCAGAGTTGTCATCAACACTGGGTAGCACCTCGTGCCCATTGCTGAGGCGTTGGGAGCCAGCCACGCGACCTGCCGCCTCCTTCGCCTTCCGTCCAGCTAACGAAAAACCGTCTGCCAACCGCCCTCGAATGTTGTCGGACTGGTCAGATATTGCGCATCACAAGATGCAGCGACACCCAGGTCAACAGGAGATTCGGACGGCACCAAACGTCTCGCAGGTCTCGTCACCAGCGCTCCGATGTCGCCGCAACTTTGAGCATCAGCCAGTAGCATGACGACGGTAGTCAACGCAGCCTGCAGCTGTTTACGGACAGGAGCGAATTTTCCTTGTGTCCTCTCAAACAATCACATTAACTAACCATATCGCAGTGTGTAAAATATAGATATAAGATCTCAAATGGCGCTACTGAGTGTGGAATATATGTAAATAATAAAGAGGAGAATAAAGAACACTGAAAACTGCTGTGAAGATTTCTCACTGCACCCTGAGACGGCGAGCACTTGAACAGAAAAAATTTCTCTACTGACGTGGACGCATCTACAGCTACCTGTTACTAGAAACTCTGCTTACCCATAAAGCTACTGCACGAAATACGTATGCTAACTAGAACGCAATGATCGAAACTATTTGCCCTTTACCCGTACGAGATTTGAACTTAGTGGCGTGATGTAGAGCTGGTGGCAGGGGGTCGGTTACAGTAGTATGCCTCCTTACACAGGGATATGCACCAAGATTTACGCACAAACAGAAACTTAGGTTAATTTGGAAACCACTAGTCCACGCAGTAAAATACACAGGTATATTAACAGAATCTTCCGTCGGTTCTTGGTAGAACAACATTATTTCTAGGTCAGGTATCACAGATTGTAGCCAAAGCACTGAAATCCTGCAAGTATAGGGTTTCCTACTATGTCAGGAACACGACAGCCCAGTGTGTTTTTAATAGCAAAGACAAGATCCAGTTATTAGCCAACAGTGGAGTATACAAAACCACCTGTTCTGATTGTGACAAATTTTACATAGGTCAGTCAGGCAGAGACATATCAACTAGGCTGGCTGAACATGAACGCAGCTGGAGGTTGCAGAATTCAGACTCTGCATTTGCTGAGCATGTACTGAGTGAGGGTCACAACTACCAGCCAGCGTCCCATGTACTTCACTTAGCAAACAAAGACCATAAACTCAACCTGCTGGAAGCCCTGGAAATTAACAAACGTCTTGCTCACAGTCCAGATCTCATCCTAAATGACCAAACACAACTCAACACTTCCCCTCTCCTAAACTTCATATAATCATCTTTGTTGTTCATTACTTCCCACACTCTCTCTTCCTACATATTCCCATTTTCCTGTATTCATTAAGTTGTTTTATTTGTTGCAGTTGTCTTTGTATTCCACATAGTCTGTAGTTTCAATAGTTAAGGGTTTCCTTTTAACTTGTACTTGTATTACTGGCCATGTTTAACTCCCCTTGTAGTTGTCTCATCAAATACTGTTCATATTTTACTTTGCTCATTTATTTAATGAAAACTGGTACACAGCCACTGCTTTGATTATAATGTTAATGTTATAATGCAGTACCACCACACTCTCAAACTGTAGGTTCCCTCAAACACCTCCATTTTCCTGCATTTATTAATTTATGTTTATCTTATTGATATTGCTTAAGTTCCTTATGTATTCTGTATTTACATTGACAACTGTCTCTTCTTTTTTAAGTGGTTGTGTATCACTCTCCATGTTTCATACCTCTTGATGCAGCCTTGTCTAGTACTAATTTTATCTTATTTAATTAGTTTTGTTTATTAATAGAAACTGTTATGTAGGCATGCTATTCCTATTTTATGCTAAAGGGTTTCCTGTCAGCTCCATTGTTATTTAAGTACTGTTCAGTTTTTACTATTTCATTGCAAAGATGTTACTTACTGTATGTTTCTACTTCAGTCTAGATGTGTTACTTCTCTTCCAACGTTGTCTGCTGACATTTAACTTCTTTGGTGATAATACTCAGTAAATGTCTGAAGATGGCCTTGTAAGCCGAAAACCGGTTAGCAATAAAAGTAATATTGTAGAACAAAAGCGAACTGGTGCTTTTCATTTATTACACAGGTATAGATAACTGCATTGCAGAAGAACGTGAAAAAAGAATAAATAAACTAAACTAAATTACTGTGTATCAGGCAAATGCCGCTGCTGCAATCGCTACTGGCGCGTCCACTCGGCTCGGCGTCTGTAATCGCCCAAGTACTTCCAAACAATTCTAGTTGCTTCTCGCTTCGCACACCCATTTTGGTCGCATCGGAGTTTGTAATATGTGTATCATATTTCTCTGTTTTCTGTTCCCGTAAATACATTTGCATCAAGTGTTTGATCCTTGAAGCACTTCAGCTAATAGGTCCCATATAGTGTTTCATTCCTTAAATTACATTTCTCATTTATGTAATTCTATGTACGAGATTTCAGTGTCTTGTATCCACTCTGGCTGTCACTGGAACTGCAAAGAGCAGGGTGCCATTCTCAACTGCTGTCGTTAGTTACATGTTATATGCCTACAATCTGTATATCATCGATATGGACGCTTAGTAGTATTTTAATTAACCGTGGTGAGATAGGATAGAATTTACTGGAAGATTAATGTGAGGTAAAAGTAACAGAAGACATTTACAATTCTTACGAGAGCGTGCTGAAAAGCAGTGCTTGAGGATTTCTCATGGGAATATTCTTATATATTTTTAAATAAAACGTCATTAATATTTTACATATTTGTTCTTCATGTCTATACATTTATTTCTCAAATAGTCACCCTCATGACGAACACATTTCTCCAAGAGAGAGATCAGTTTTTTGATACCGTCACTGTAGAATGTTTTGCCTGTTCACCGAGTCACATCACCTCTGCTTGCACCGCTTCGTCACTACACAAGTTGGGGATGTCGAAGGTTTTCTGTAAGTTATGGGTACAGACGAAAATCGGATGGGGCTAAATGGGGACTGTATGCAGGATGATCGATGACAGGGAACCAAAGGCGTCAAATTGATGCAGAAGTCACAGCGGTTGCGTTTGGTATGGCATTGCCATGCTGAAAGAGAGGTTGCTCTTGTTTCGACGAACTCTTGGAATTCGAAGTTCGATTACAGCAGGCTATTTCTCAGCCCAGATGTAATCTCGTTACACGGCCCCATTTAACTCGCTACAATTCGGAGACCTCTAGTGGCAGAGGGTTGCAAATACGTGTAAATGAAGAATAAAGACGTAGAATGTTAATACCATTGGTTTCATTTAAAAGGCTTCAAGAGTTTTCACATTAAAAATTAGGAGGCACAACATCCTTGTATTTAGAAACCTGTACTTCCTTTCTTGTTCAGGCACAACATCCTTGTATTTAGAAACCTGTACTTTCTTTCTTGTTCAGGCACAACATCCTTGTATTTAGAAACCTGTACTTTCTTTCTTGTTCTCCAACATCCTTGTATTTAGAAACCTGTACTTTCTTTCTTGTTCAGGCACAACATCCCTGTATTTAGAAACCTGTACTTTCTTTCTTGTTCTCCAACATCCTTGTATTTAGAAACCTGTACTTTCTTTCTTGTTCAGGCACAACATCCTTGTATCAAGAAACCTGTACTTTCTTTCTTGTTCTCCAACTATTTATAGACTAATTACGTATATGGTGTCGTTTTAAGAGTGTTATTCGAGCAAGTAACTGCGAGAACTAGTAGTGGAGGACACTGCTGAGGTGTTTTATACTCTCGGACTGTTGTAATTGTTTTGTGACGAACTGAATCTGTAAAAGCAGTACGGTGTCGTGTCTTTAATTATGTATCACTGAAATTAGTTAACTAACTAATACCGAGAATAATCTGAGTTAAAAGAATTATTCTTACATATGTGACTTTTATCACTTGATTATTCACTCTATTTTTTATATTTCGTGCTACAGTTGAAGTAGGGAAGATAATTTCGGACATCGCCAGGTAACATTCGTTAAACGAAACTACGTGCCAGTGGCGTTCTGAGCCCATGTCATCTGACCATTTGTCTGCTCTTTGGTTAACGCGGAAATATCAAAGAAACTTGAACGGACCATGTTCCCCTACATCTATACTCCCTAAGCCACTTTATCGAGTGTGGTGGATGGTATTTTGTTCCATTCTGGAATAGTGCATCGGAATAATGCCGTTCGGCAAACCTAATTACTCTAAATTTTTCGTATTTTTTTCACGCTTCTACCTGTATGACATACAACGACTCTTTTATAATGTCTGCCACTTCAGTTTGCTAAGTATTTCAGTTAAATCTCGCGCTTGCCAACAAACCGCGTAGTCGAGCGGTTCTAGGCGCTTCAGTCCGGAACCACGCGGCTGCTACGGTCGCAGTTTCGAATCCTGCATCGGGCATGGATGTCTGTGATGTCCTTAGGTTGGTTATGTTTAAGTAGTTCTAAGTCTAGGGGGCTATTGACCTCAGATGTAATGTCCCATAGTGCTTAGAGCCATTTCGAATATTGATGAGCGACACACAGGAAATGATCATTATAATGTTTTGAAAGCCACTTCTTTCACTGATGAGCTAACGTTCTCTTCAGGTTCCTCTAACAGACCTCAGCTTGTCATCTCCTCGCTTTTCTCAGGTATTTTCCTTTTCTTCCTGTATCCAGTAATTTATCGCCAGTGGTGCAATAGAAAAGTAACGGATGTCTGGAATTACGCATTACACTTCTGTGTGAGCAGAGTCAGTTACACCAATCTTCAATCCTTGGCAGGTCATCCTGCATTAATTAAAGTTTTCTGGTGTTGCAGCCTTTCCGTAGACAACCAGCATCGTCTGCAAACCGCCTCGTAGAACTTTCGTCATTTTCGACTACACCATTTATATACAGGGTGTAACAGGTGCAAGTCCAGATAATTTTATATGTGATTCCTTAATATGTTCACACATCAACTTGTGAGTTGTTTTTTCTCTGCATCACACAGTCTTTCCACAAAGATGTAACAAACTTTCCAACCTGATGTTTTCTGCTTGCAGTAACTGCACCACCAAACGGGCATCGCCAGTCATATAGATAACTCGTTTCGCGTCCATGCGTCCACACTTCAAAACCTGACCTGCTGCCCAGGGGGAAATAGACATTAATGGCTCGCTCTTGCCACCTATATTTGGCGGTACTAACCAGCCTCGAAACAAACAACTTGTAATATCAACGAGGGGCGTCCAGTAAGCAAGGCAACACATTTTTTACAGCCGGTTTCCTTTGAAAAATGCAGAATTTATTGTGGAACATTGTGGAATATTACCACTCACGCCCCTATAGTTTAGTGTATTTCCTATAGGTCGCAGAGATATAAGCAGCCATCAAAACAGTGGGCATAACGTAGGTGCATTTCTAGCAGTAAACTGTCAGTGGGGTTCTTTTATTGGAATGTTAGGGCATTGCTTACAGATTTCTATGGAGACCTGCCAGTGAACAAAAGCGTGGTGAGTCCTTGGCCGTGTCGGCTGTCACACGAGCCTGTCCGATCTCCCACTAGCCGGCTAGAAGCACACAGTCGTGACTCTTGCATTGCTGGCATGGGTAGATACTCCCATTTGAGGAGATTGACAGAGCACAATCAAAAACCTCGCTACACAACTTGACGCCTCTGTTGGTAGTGCTCAAACTCTGGTCCACCAGTTGGGATACTCGAAGGTGTGGCGCCACCGATTGCGTCACTGCCAAACAGAAAACCATAAAGATCAATGAAGACCATCTCTGCAGAATTGCTTGACCGTTATGAGACTAACACAGGCGAATCTCCTTCCATTCAATCCGGAAACAAACCAGAAATCCACGAGGGGGCTGGGTGGTACATCAGCTCTCCTCCGAAGAAAAAGTTCAAAGCAGCACCCGCAGCGGGTAAAGTCATGCGACGGTCTTCTGGCACTCTGAAGCGGTTATTCTGTTTGATGTCCTCCTTCATTTTTCAACGTTCAACTCTGAACTGTATTGTGCTAACATCAGGAAATTTAAAAAAACAACATCAGGATGTCCATCGCCACAAAAATGCAAACTGTATTCTCCTTCTCCGTAACAATACAAGGACTCAAAACGGCCGCACCCTCCAGCGCAGATCTTGTACCTTCCAAATTCCATCCGTTTGGCTCAATGTAGGATGCACTCTGGCACTCTGCATGAAGCAGTATGTGTACGATGGGGGGGGGGGGGGGGGGGGGGGTTACTGATGCAGGAAGACGTTGACTGTGGTACCATGCGTGTATATAGGCCACCATACTCAAAGGAATTATGTTAGACACTATGACTTTTGTAGCCAAAAGAGGGAAGAATAATATGGTGTTTTGAGATCAAGAATAGAAAAACTGTTTTCAGAAAGAAAATATTACATTATTTATTAAATGTCCCTTCTATAGTTATTATATAATTCACGCATGTTTTTGAGGCGATCTGATATTGTAATTTATAATATTGGAAGCTAAGATCGCTTGTTTTGAAATAGTTTATTTCAAGCCCAGTTTTTGACAGTACTCATCCGTCATCCTCCGATCCTCAGATCTCCCAGAAACATAATTACAAAGAGTCTGGTGATGACATAAACTATTTCACATCGAGCGATCTTGGCTTTTACTATTATAAACTATAATTACTAGTCTGTAAATGATGTATGTACTGACGTAATGCCTTTCAGCACACCGTCCACAGTCACCAATAGAAATACCTGGACTTACACACCTGTTACACCCTGAATACTGTAAACAGTAACGGCCCTGCAGAGCTCCCTTGGACCTTAAGCTATACGTTTGGAGCTATATCTGCTAGCACGTGCTGCAACCAAACTTCTGGTCCGCTACTTGACAAGGTCTCCTTTCTTCACTAAAGTACAGTGCTGGGCTGTACCGAAGGCGAGGGACACGCCGTTCACCTGGGCACCGTGTTCTTCGGCGCTCTGGATCTCACAGACTATCACAGCGAGATGACTATCGCTGCATCTATGTTTGCAGAATCCATATTGATTTCTGTAGAAGATGGACGTAACGCGTAACCGTAAAACATGCCCCACAATTCTACGACGAAATATCAGTGATATAGGCCTACAGTTAAGTCTGTTTTCTTGAAAACCAGATTGACCTGTCCTTTTTTCAGTCTAATGGTACCTTTCATTGCTCCAGTGACCTGCGATAGGCTGCTGTTAGAAGAGGAACTATCGTCTGTACCTAACTTGTTGACTGGATGTGTTCCCGTGTGTGATTTCTGTTCTAGAAGTATTAAAAATTTGCTTACAGTAAAGATATCCCTTGGTTCCTTCCGATATGTAAGTTCCCACCGCTCTGCGCGGTTGCAAGAAATTGATCCAATGGGGAAGCTTATATTGAAACAGAACATTTGTATAAAACTAGAAAAGTTAAATTGGTTTAATGCTTCTCGAATTCTTTACTTGTTAGTATGTTGGTAACACTAGAAATGGTTGGAGAAACAGCAACATGATGCAAAAAAGACTCAAAAATTCGGAGTCAAGCGTTGTACGTTGAATACAGAAAGAAAATTATTCGTACAGAGCCTTTCGCAACATGTTGATCGAAGCGATAAGTACGAGAGTGGCAAAATTGTACGGCCCGCCCTATGAATTTCACCGGGACACATCGTTCTCATCACATGCTTCCCTTTATCTTCAAACAATCAAAAGCAAGGGAGGTATCTGTCTACAGCGGTCTGAAAGGAAAAAGTGCGTGAACTGCAAAGAATAGGGGTTGTTTCAGAACAGAACCTTCTGTCGATACGCAGCAGTCATCAAAGTCATTGCGGCGCTGAGCTACAGAATTTTCGCTTTAGCTTGACTAGTACAATGATTTGCCGTAGAAAAGATAGGATGCAGGCAATACGAGACAATAGTAATTGGCTCTGTTTGAGACTTCGATATCGTCCGTCGGGTTTGAGCTGTGATGGCTGGCGTGGCGAATGACGTACTCGTGCGGAGCGACGGTTTATTTCGTTTAGGCGTGATAGTAGTGTCAGCTTATGCCATGCTTGTAATTTGAATTGGGTTCATAGAGAGCGTTGCAAATTCGGATGGTATGGGCAAGTTATTGAATCGACAAGTTTAGTTAACAGAAAATAATGAGTTTACGCTTCACTCTACCACAGTCTAATATATATATACAGTCATAGCACTCACTGCTGAAAAAATTTTTACCAATTGAAAGTTTGTGCAACTCTGGCACTGCAAGAGGAAACAAAGCAGCGATAAAATTATAGTTCGTTTCTAATCATTTTTCTGGATAATTAGTTAAATAATTATTAAATTATTATGATCATGAGATACATGTAATAACGACTGAATCTCCTTGATTCAGTGACATAAGCTAAAACACAGTTATAAAGAAATACTTTTGAATGTGTGTATAATTGTAGCTTACTCCACTGAAAACAAGACCACACAAACACGCACTTCATGCATGAGATTAATATCTTTTTTTGTCTGTTCGTAATATGCCAGAACCTTTCCTTGACACATAACAACTTTTTATGTAACCTAATGTTTTGCACAGTCTTACACTTCTTAACACATAAATATCTTTGTAAATGTAATTACTTTAGTTGCAAAACCGGATTTGTTGATGATTCTTGCCATTTGTGGCTCAGATGCAGCAACAATTGTGCAATTGGTTTTTCTTTGTTGGGAAATAGTTTTATTACTAATTTTTCTTTTTTTATCACATCTGGGAGGGTTTTTTCTCCAATTACGGTTGTGTTAGCTTGTCCGCTACATAAAATAGTGTAGGTATTGCATTCCATACTGGTTTCCTTCGTTCCATATTAACTGGTATGACTGGAAGTGTAGCGAAGAAAACTTACGTTTTTGAACAAATATATGACGCCTTTCTGCAAAAGGTCAGGTCTGCTGCAATTTACTAGCTCTTTTTCGGTTCTTAAGGAACACCACATTGTCAAGTAAACGTCTTTAGGTTAGAAGAAAGTCGTAAACAAACGGTTCCGTCACATAGCGATTCACACCTGCTAGGGTTGATAAAACCTAAAAAATGGCAAATATACTGCTTTTTTCTCCTTGTAGCTGCAATTTATTGCGGTGCAGACGCTTCTGTTTGTAAAAACCATTCTACAGACCAATATAAACAGTTAAGATTAACTTTCGCTTTTACAGAATCTCGGCGAACTCTACAGTATAACTTCCTGAGCGCTTTGCGAGCTGCAATCGCCGTGGGCAACAGAAAAGAGCTGGAGTGTCGCGACTGTATAGGTTCGACTGTAACTCTGCTTACACTCCCAAACAGCCAGAGCTTAAACATTATCTTTGATCTTATTATTATCTTAGTAACGAGAGTAAGCAATGATTAACAACATATGTGTAATGGGAATTACTTGTAAATGCATCTTCCTGTCGGAATTTAATCTTCTCAATTTATTTAATGAACATTAATCGTAATAACACTCAAATAAGGAAAGATGATACTTCGATGATTACGAAATGCGTAAGTCTGCAGAAATTTAATTCTAAATAATAATTGGCTATTTTAACGTACGTGTAAAACACGTGATATTAAAACCTGAAAGTGATCTATTGGCCTAAGGGTGTACCATACTTACATGCGTTGCACAGCTGATAAGACGGTAAAGAGCGATAGAATAAAGTAATTCGCCATTTCCAACTCCAGATCAGGACGCACAACTCCCCTCTAACTGATTTTGCTGTTTTAAATTGCGCTGTGTTGGTGAATCAATGTTTTCGATACTGCGTTTTGTCCATTACTTTGGCCACTGATGTTCTGTGTGATGTCTTGAGTTTAGGATGCGAAGGATGTGAGCTGATTGGCCTTAGTGACTGGTATAAACTGTATATGCAGTTTATTCCAACAAGAAGTCATGGATCAAAGCCGACTGATGGAATCAGACCATACGCCAATCCCTAAATGTCTGGCTGTTTCTTTCCGTATGTTCAAATGGTTCAAATGGCTCTGAGCACTATGGAACTTAACTTCTAAGGTCATCAGTCCCCTAGAACTTAGAACTACTTAAACCTAACTAACCTAAGGACATCACACACATCCATGCCCGAGGCAGGATTCGAACCTGCGACCGTAGCGGTCGCGCGGTTCCAGACTGTAGCGCCTTTAACCGCTTGGCCACCACGGCCGGCATCTTTCCGTATGTGGCACGAGTTCTCAGGGTAAGGCTAGGTAGGAAACCAAGGGCAGGGTTTAAATTGTTGCGAGAGAAACGGTTTGTGATGTTTTTTACCATGGTTCTCACAAATATTTAGTTGTTTTTTGGATTTGGCATGTTTGTCGATGGAGAACACCGTGGCACTTTCGAAATGGATTATTTTTGTAAGAGACCTGCTGTAGGCGGTTGCTGAGTCTTTGTGGTGGACGTTTAGGTTTGTGATTCGGTTTATCGTAAAGGTGCAGTTGAATGAGAACGAGTCTTTAGTAGTTACTGGTTCTTTAATTGTTTCTGGTTTTTGAACTGATGGTTTTGGTTTACAGTTTGGTATTCTAGAGTAAAAAGTTGTGTGTTTGTGTGGAGTTTTGCTTGGAGTTGTGTTTAAATAATTTGTTGTTTGCAGTATGGTTTTTGTTTGTTTGTGTGTGTGTGTGTGTGTGTGTTTGTTTCGGGTGCCACTTTGATCAAACATTTTTGGAAGGTGACCATCAACGGCCGTCAAGTAATGTATAAAATCTCTGACCATCTGCTGCTTTTATTTTAAACCCATATATCTCGACTGATTTCAGTCATCGACCAACTTCACGGATAAGGGTTCAAGTGGTTAAACCCACAGCGTAACATTTTCCATTACTTAAATACCGGTTAGAACGTGTCAGGAATATCTAAATACGACACAGTACTGTCAGAAGCAAACATACTAATACCAGGTGAATACACAGCAGTACTGGACTATGATTGGTAAGAACTTTTTTATGATTTTTTTGTTCAGTGTGAGATCGTAGTTTGTCTTTGGAAAGGATATTTCTTTGAAATGAGGTTCTTAGATCTGTGTTTGATGGAGCAGTGTTGGGGGGGGGGGGGGAGTTATTGAACCGATGCTTCATTGGCACTGTATAGATGTAGTGAATTTCGTTATCCTTATTAGCTTTGTTGGTGGGGGATTGTCTGCATCACTGTCTTCCTTTCAGCTATGTATGTCAGGTGAAATTTCCAATACTGATAATAATAGATTTCCTTCTTTGGCGTGGGGTAGGGGAGGGGGGGCGGGCGGGTGGTGACACTGTCTTCGTTTGAGGTACATAGGTCTAGAAATACATTCTGTTCCAGTTGTGTGTTTCTTATTCTTTTTGGTTGCGTTTATTCTGGAGGACTTCGTGAGAGTTATTTTTCGATTATGTGACTCTCTTGCGACCATAATGGTCTATCTTGTGGTAGTAATCTTGAAGTACGCCAAAGGTCTGCTACTAAATCTGTGCTTGTTATAATAAATACAGTACACTTTATATCCCCGATATAACGTCATAGGTCAAAACAGACGTGTGGAATCGTAACGTGCGGTAATCCCAATTTTTGGCTTTCTGTGTTGGTATCACTTTCTGCTCTTTCTACGGGTGACTAGTTTTTTAGTTGAGTTATATACGTCGACTGAAGTTTCAGGAGAAGCATAGAATAGGGC
Organism: Schistocerca nitens; assembly: GCF_023898315.1. Lineage (NCBI taxonomy): Eukaryota > Metazoa > Arthropoda > Insecta > Orthoptera > Acrididae > Schistocerca > Schistocerca nitens. Next base: position 542,136,288 of record NC_064619.1, on the reverse strand, counting down.
CAGTACCGTACTTACGTGTTTCAAGCAGGAATGTTCCCAGTGCTTGCCGTGATGTACTATGGGAGCAAAAGAAGGCGTGTAAGCTGTTCATGTTAGACAGCCAACGAGAGACCAGCAGGTAGACAACGTTTTTCGAAGTAATACTTTCGGAAGAAAGGGCGAAACATTGCCGTAAAAGTGGATTATAGATTTATTTGCTCCTTATTTGAGTCGTAGATATTGAAACGGTGCTAGTATCTGCAAACCAAGGACAGCGTCACAACTCATGATATACAAGAAAATGTAGTGAAATATTTCTGTGCTTCCTATTGCTACGCAATCGGTCTGTGTGTGCACACTCAGTAAGTGGATCAATATTTTTTAAATAAGTCATGGAAGGAACTGTGTAGATCAACATTTTTTTTTTCTTTTATCTTTTCTTTTTGGACCATGGAATGAAGTAGTTTGATCAATATTTTTAATTAGAATATGGAAAAAGGTACATGGGTCAAAGTTAATATATCGAACGTGCAACTCCCTTATGATTAACACTGATCCACTTATTCACTGAGCTTGCACATATCGTCTGCATATTCATTTCCCCACCTCATTTGATGTTTGCAGTTTTCTGTGAGACGTGCACCGGCTCGTTACTTTTGGGAAAATCAAAGAAAAAAGTAAAAATAAGTCTCCTGCTACAGACGTTTCTTCTCTGACAGTACTGCACTGCTCAAAGTAAAATTTTAAGTATTAGAAATCACAGGGGAAAGGATACGTAATACGAAGGGACGTTCGCGCTATAAGCGGTAATGGTCACGCACGCTCTGTGAATTGTGTATAGGTCTTACAACCGAGCCATGCGTTCGCAGCACAAATGCTTCGTTAATTTGTTTGTAGTTGCATCACTATGCTAACCAATTATTGTTCGCACGATGGAGTACAATGAAATGCAGCATCAGTTAGATTACACTAAGAGTGCTTTAACTTATGTTTCCTATTAGCAAATGCTACTTTTATGACCAGTTGCTTAGTGTGTCAACGTACCTTCTATTTCGCACCCATATAGTTTTGCATGAACGAGTATGGGGCCATTAATGAAAAGAAACTAACCGAATGCCGATAACAATGTATACTGACGACATCAAATGTCGATGGTGGTGTAGTTTCTGGATAGTTTAGGGTTATATAACATGTGGCGCACTGAGTTGATAAGTAACCGTCTGAATAACAAGCACTGACTTTTCAAACAAATTTCGGGCTTGCAGCCGGTCGTCGTTCAATACTTCGCACGATATTTCAACTGGGCACCTGCCAGTCATCTTAAGGTGAGCCGTCGCAGACTGGCGATAAAGTTCTCCGCTCCGCAATATATAGCGTACTGTAACTATTCTGCGCATGCGTCGAAAACTTGATAGTTGAACCAACACTGTCGCCGGCAGCGCCCTCGCTGGTGGAATAGCGGAACTCAGTCGCCCTCTGCGTTGCTGTTTGCCACGGCCGTCGACGCACTCTGTCGTCTTCGATTTGAGCAAATTGTGGAGATGATGGGATTCCATGCACTGTCCAGCTGGTAGCCGCTGTCACGGCAACACTTCGTTTAAAATAGCAAGAACCCTCCGAAAAATTCAGGTAAAAGTGGTTTTCCGCCCACCATCGAAGATTGCGGACCTTGTGGGATCAGTTAAGGACAATCTGTTACTACGAAAGGCCGGAATTTACAAGATACCGTGCCACTGTGGTATGGCTTACATAGGTCAAACCACACGCACCGTGAAAGAACGCTGCACTGAACATCAACGTTACACCCGCCTTTTGCAGCCAAGCAAGTCCGCTATTGCTGAACATTGTATTTCTACTGGACATTCAATGGAGTATGAGAAAACAATGATTTTGTCTACAGCAACGTCTTTCTGGGACTCCATTATTAAAGAATCCGTAGAAATACGACTGGCGGAAAATCTGTTAAGCCGTGACAGCGGCTACCAGCTGGACAGTGCATGGAATCCCATCATTTCCACGATTTGCTCAAATCGAAGACGACAGAGTGCATCGACGGCCGTGGCAAACAGCAACGCAGAGGGCGACTGAGTTCCGCTATTCCACCAGCGAGGGCGCTGCCGGCGGGCAGTGTTGGTTCAACTATCAAGTTTTCGACGCATGCGCAGAATAGTTACAGTACGCTATATATTGCGGAGCGGAGAACTTTATCGCTCATCTAGAGGGTTGGATCCCCTCCTTCGAAAGCGCGAGAGTGCAAAGCCTGCGCTACTCTCAGGGTGGAATCTCCGTCTTCGAAGATTGTGTCTGTCTGTCTGTCTGTGTGCCCGCCGCTTGCTGCTGTCGCTGTTCGTTCGTCCGTCCGTCCGTCCGCCTGCCTGCTCGCTGTCCATCGCCGTCGTCGTAACCGCTGCCGCCGCCGCCGCCGCCGCCGCCGCTGCCGCCGCCTACTGTTCGTCCGTCTGTTCGCCGCCGACCATCGCCGACGCCGACGCCGACGCCGCCGCTGCCTGCTGCACGTCCGTCTGTACGTCGCCGTTCGTCTGCAATGAGTACTCCCACCTCCACCGTCATCTACACCTCCCCCTCCCCCTCTCCCACAGTCACTTCCTGGAGTGCCGCTCCTGGCCTCCCTCCTACCACCTCCCCTTCCCTGCCCCCACTTAACCATCCCCCTATCTCCTCCCCTGCTGTATATCCACACCTCTACACCCTTCCTCCAGCCTCCACACCCTGAACAGCTCCCACTCCTACCCCCGCCCTCACGTACGCCTCTGTTGCCGCCTCTGCTGCCGCCCCTCAGGTGGTTGGCTTCCCCTCTCTCACCGACCCCGTCGTTTCGTCTTCTGCATCTCCCGCACGCATCACGTCGCGCCGAGCCACCATCGCCACCACTGAACCAGCTGCTTCTCCCGGTGCCTCCACTAAGCCACAGGGATCTGCCTCCCGACACCTCCATCTCCTCCCCGTCCCTCTCCCCTCCTCCCAGCCTCCAGTCTCCAAAAAACCCCAAAAGCGCGTCCTTACCGACTCTGCTCCCGCCACTTCCCACAAAAAATCAACACCACCTCCCCCTCCCACTGCCGTCACCATGGACACCACCCCTCCTCCTGCCACCCATACCTTGGCCCCCACCCTCCACACCTTTGTCCTGTCAACTCCCGATCCTAAGTTCCTCGACACTCGTACCCTCACCAAGGAAATACGAAAGCACTTACCTGGTGCTCCCATTTCCCAACTCATTCCCCGCAGGAACTCAGTCCTTATCAAGTCCCCGTCCCCATCCTTTCACACAGACCTCCTGCGAAAACTCCCACGAGTTATGTTTGGCCACGACGCCTCTCTGACACCCTTCCTTTCCGCTTCCACTCCTCGTCAGCCCCAGCCGCCCCGTCGCCCCCCCACCTACACCGCTGTGATCACCAAGCTCAGCCCAGTGATCACAGAGGATGAAGTGTTGGTCGAACTGAACTCCCACCCGGACTTGGAAATCCGCTCTGCCCGCCGTATCCACAATGCCTCTGGTCCTACCTACCTCATGCGGGTATTCTCTGAATCCGCCCCATCCATAGACCATCTCCTCACCCAGGGTGCCCTGAAATACCACCGTCGCCACCCTGTTGAATCCTCCAAATCCCCTCCCCAATCCTACCGTTGCCAGCGGTGCCTGATGTACAATGACCACCTGACTCCCAACTGCAAAAACCCCCCACCTGTCCCCATTGCAAGGCCTCCCACTTTCTTAAGAACTGCCCCAACCTCGATGCTCCTCCTTCCTGTAATACCTGCAATGGCCCCCATCCCACATACTCCCACAAGTGTAAAGCTAAACCCCCATCAGCCACCCCTGAACTTACAGTCCCAGTTCGTCCCATCGATCCCTCTGTCCACCCCAACAATTCCCTCCATCCACCCCCCACGGCCGAGGACATCATCCAGTTCATTACCGTTGTACTCCAAAACATTCACCCTTTTCAGCGCCCCCACACCTTCCTACAAATATCCCTTGCTGCTCGCTCTGTTTTCCACCTGAACGCCTTCGCCACTTACTCCCACAACCAAGCCCACTTCACCTTCACCCGCCTCAACACCCTAGTTTAAGTCTCTTCCCTTCCCTCTCTTCCCCCCCTCCTTCCCGTCATGGCGCGGCACGAGTCTCGCATCCTCTTCCAGAACATTCACTCCTTCCACTCCAACAAATACCTCCTCATGCACACCCTCTCCCTCCACCAGGTCGGCACCTTCCCCTTGAACGAAACCTTTCTCCAGCCACATCATTCTATCCACACCTCCCCCTATATCCTCCACCGCACTGACGCTCCTGGTCCTCGTGCGCAGGATGGAGTCGCGATTGGCCACCTTACGCATATCCCTGTCCGGCCACAACCTCTCCTCAATGACCCCACTGAACACCTTATCCTTAGCGTCTTCTTCCCCTCCCTCACCATTACCTGTGCCACCATCTATGTCCGCTCCACTGCTCCTCTTCCTTATGACTTCATCTCACACATTGACCACACCTTCTCCACCTATGTGATTGCCGCCGACCTCAATATCCATAGCCGCACTCCTGCTGCCCTTCGGCGGTGGCATCAGTTCGTCTCCACACTCCAAGGTGACCTTGTTCCTCTTCCCCAGCACACCCGACCCGAAAGTAACACCACCCCCGATGTTGTCATTGCCTCTGCCAACCTCCTTGGGCGTATCACTGTCGCCGTCCTTGACCCCACAGGTAGCGATCACCTCCCTGTCCTTCTCACCATAACGTCTGCAAACCGCCCCCCTCCAGCTCCGCACCCTGCACCCCCTCCCAAGGTCGTCCATGACTATCGCCGTGCCAACTGAGATGCCTACCGGGACTCCATCTCCACCCAGGTCGAAAGCCACCCTCTTACCTATCGCCATCCTGACGACATCAACCACGCCTCGTCCTTCGTTCAGCAGGTAATTACTGACGCCGTGGAGGCCCATGTTCCTACTAAAACCATCCACCCACACCGTCCCACTCTCCCTCTGCGGGCTGTCCTCCTCCTCCTCCGTGAATCCCGCCGCCTCTATCGCTCCTTCCTGCGCACTCGTGACAGGGATACACTCCAACACCACCAGCAAATACAGCGACACGTATGGAACCTTATTACAGCAACGAAACGCCGAGACTGGCGCCAGACCTGCACACGACTCAACGCCACCCTCCCTATCAACTCCTCCAAGTACTGGTCCTCCTTCCATCGTCTTACTGGTTCCCTTTCTGCTCCCCACTACCCCCTTCTCCGTAACGATTGCCCCCTTCCTGACAACCTGAGTAAGGCCAACCACTTCGCTTCCCACCTTTCTGAGGTCTTCTCCATCCCCGATGATCCCCACTTTGATTATTCTCTTTTCCCCCCGGTCATGGAACGTGCCGATACCTCGGTCGCTCCACTTGCTCCTAGTCTCCAGTACTTGGGGCAGTTGCCTCCCTCCGACATAAACACTCCCATCACAGCACAAGACATTAAACTTATCCTCCGGTCCAAACGCAACACGGCCCCTGGTCACGACTGTGTCACCTACCGTCACCTTCGCGAAAGCCCCTATTCCTTCCTGACTGTCCTCGCCCATCTCTATAATATCGTCCTCTCTACTGGCTTCTACCCTGACCTGTGGAAGACCTCCCGTGTCCTCTTATTCCTCAAACCCAACAAACCCCCTTCTGCCGCCTCTTCCTATCGTCCCATCTGCCTCACCTCCGTCTTCAGTAAGGTCTTTGAATCCATCCTCTCCTGCCGTATCCATCAGCACCTTGCTCAACACCACCTCCTCCCCCTTACCCAGTGTGGCTTCCGACCCTCCTTCTCTGCTGACGACCAACTCCTCAACCTTGTTCACCTTCTGTCCCTCCAGCTCAACTCCCGTCGCTCCACCATTTTTGTTTCCCTTGACCTCCAAAATGCCTATGACCGTGTATGGCATCCCGGTCTCCTCTTTAAACTCCAAACCTACGCCCTGCCTATCAATTTTGTCCGTCTGGTCGCTTCTTTCCCCTCGCACCGTCCTTCCTATGTCACCCTCCACAACACCAACTCCCGTATCTTTTATACCACGGCTGGTGTCCCCCAGGGTTCTGTCCTCTCCCCTCTCCTTTATCTCTTGTATACAGCTGATATGCCCAAGCCACCCCCACCAGTCCACCTTCTCCAGTATGCTGATGACACCGCCTTCCTGGCTCTCTATCCTACCCTTCAACGGTCTCAACGTACCCTCAAACCCACCTTAACCAGTTCACCACTTGGTGTAACCAGTGGTTCCTCCGTCTCAACCCCTCCAAAACCCAGGCAATCATCATAGGCCGCACCACTCGCTCCTTTCGCCTCCATGATTTCTACCTCACCCTTTATGGTCGTCCTATCCAACTCACCCCCACCCTGAAATACCTTGGCCTCACCCTTGACCGACACCTCACCTGGACCCCTCATCTCCTGACCATCCAGCAGAAAGCCCATTCCCGCCTCCGCCTTCTGAAACTCCTGTCTGGCCAGACATGGGGATTGCATCCTTCTACCATCCTCCACACCTACAAATCCCTCATCCGTCCTATCCTCTGTTATGCCAGCATTGCCTGGATCTCCGCCCCCACCCGCTTTTACAAGGCCCTCCAAATCCTTGAACGCCATGCGCTCCGCCTTGCCTTCCATATCCGCCTTCCTTCCCCCACACGGCTCCTGTATGAACTGATCCCCTTCCCCCACCTCCTCCTGTTCCTCCAACATCTCCGCATCCTTTACATTGTTCGCAGGCTTGATCCCCCCCACCCTCTGGTTTCCTCCTTCCTCTCCACCCCCCGCCCGTTGCCGCGCCTCTATCGCTGTATCCCTCCCTCTCTCCACCTCCACACCCTCCATCTCCTTCATCAGGGCAATTTCCAACGCCTCCCCCTCCCAGATGACGAACTTTGCCGTGTCATCTACCCTTCCTTCCAACTATAACCTGGCCTTGTTCCCCCCCCCCCCCAGGGCCCCCTTTTCCTCTTTCCTCCTTCTCCCAGAGCGGATTTTCCTCCGTCCCCCCCCCCTCCCCTGAGACCCTGCACCCCATACTTGCCTCTCTCCTTCCCACATCCCTCCCTACCTGGCCCTGTTCTGCGCGCCCCCCGCTCACCTCCCCCATCTCTTCCCCTCCCTCCCTTCTTCAGGTCTCCATCATCACCTAGCGCCTGGCAGATCCTCTGTATCGCTCTTCATCAGTGTGCCACATCAGTGTTGTTTAGTGCTGTTTCTCGTGTGCGTCAAGAGGTGTGATTTTAATTGTCCTGCCTTGAGGTTCGCCATCAGTGTTATGTTATGTGCTATGCCATCCGTCGCTACCTTTATGCTCCAGTCATACTGTGCCTTGTGTTCTTTTAACCGTCGCAGTGTGTGGCTTTTTGTGTGTGCTACTTTTAAACAGTTTTTTATCTCCATTTTACAGTCACCCCGTTTTTTTGTCTATTGCCTTCCATGATGTTCCCCTTTTTTATATCTATGTTCACCTTATTCTCTCCTTTGCTGTTTTTAAATGTCTTCTTTGTTTTGTTCTATGTCTTTCGGCTGAAGAGCAGCGCCTATGCTGCTGCCAGCCCGCCCCGATGGGGAATTGAAATACAATAAAGGAAAAAAAAAAAAATTATCGCTAGTCTGCGACGGCTCACCTGAAGATGACTGGCAGGTGCCCAGTTGAAATATCGTGCGAAGTATTGAACGACGACCGGCTGCAAGCCCGAAATTTGTTTGAACAGTCAATTCGCCGGGAAAATTTTAAAATTCACGCAAGCACTGACTTGTTATCCCTAGATGGCGAGATCTTTTAGTCACATTACTCTTTTAAGTGTAATTAGTTTGAATGAATTTGCTGATGGACATACTTAGCAAATTTTGAAAGGCAAGTTCTGTGGGTTCTAAATGCTTGTATTGGTGCACCAAAATTACAGTAGCGTTTTAAAAAAAAAATGATCAAATGAATCTCTTACGCAATAAAGAAAAGATGTACCAATTATTCCGAACTAACGTCCATCGAAGAAGAGGTAATAACAAACGGAGCTCGTATTGTGGAGACAATCGTACGAGCGAATTACGAGGAGAAACATCCTTGCGGTTTCCTATTCTACTTAAAGAAACCACTGAAACCATAGATGTTGATGAGCGAATTATTATCCAAATGAGAGGCCCGTGTGTTACCATAATGCCACCTCACTAGAACTAAAATAAATAACGAGACTATATTATCCCATTAAGCCGAATTTTTATTGACTCGGCAACTTTGGTTTCAGGTGGTATTGGCCACGGTATCGTGGTCGAATAGTTCAGCAGCCAGACGGCCCTTCCCCACGTGCCGAGTTGACGACGGCGCCCTCAGCAGGCAGCATAGGATTTGGTGGCCATGAACAGCTGCCTGGTGTGGAGTGTTGAGCCTCCGTGGGTTGGCGGGGAGGCCACTGGAGTGACCTGTCGACAAATTTAAGTTTCAGAATTAAAAACGTGATCACTTTATGGTGGGTTGATATATGTAAAGAAAACTGCAAAATTATTAGAGGACCCGAGGCTAATATAGGGTCGATTTCTGTATCGATATTGTTGAGACGGTAAAGTAGACATGAAATGGAGTTACAGAGTGCAATGACAATATATTTTATAAATTGTTTTCGTCCCAGATACGGGAATAGTGAATGGATCTTTCTGTCTCCCCTGCTCATCAACTCAAGTTTGCTAAGCACTATAAATAAGAACTTAAATGTGAGAACTACCAGCAATGACTGTTTGCCTCTATCCTGTTCACTGAGTACAGTTCCTTCCGGTCATTGAATCATGATGACAGGTGGCTATCTCAAGTATGAGAGTATTTCTACCGTTATACTGACCATTTGACTGAACTACGTTCTACGCATAAGGCAACCAAGGCAACTGAGACTGTTGGTATATGCACTTATGCCAGAAACGTAGAGTTTTTAAAACAAGTTCCCAAAATGTTGAATTGAAATTCCGAGGGAGTGATGGATAATTATATGACAGAAAAGTAAACCTTGATGCAGTATAACAGGAAGAACCAAAAGACCAGCATACGTTGATCAACGTGAAACTATACTGAAAACTTGATAACTCTTTCATGGACGGGAGGAGATAAGAATGTCTTCTGAAACTCCCTCCGTACTGTGAAGGGGTAGGAAAGTATGTTGTACCGTTCATTCTTAAGATTACGAAGAACCTAGCAATAGTAGGGCGAAATAATAGTGTAATGTCGGCAGACTTGCCAACACTACGTACACTAATTGAAAGAGGCGGCCAAGATGCACGCGCTAACTCACGAAGGATGGAGTGAGGTCTGAAACAGGAGACTTAATGAATGTCATAAAGAAAATACGTATCTTTGGAATATACTTAACTTTTAATACATCCTTGTATACATCGTTCTTGATGAGACATCTGGAGATTGTGGCGATACAAGTGACTCTTTATATACAAGCTATTTAAGGCTAATGGCGCGTTGCTAAGTCGTAGCCATTAACTTAGCTGAAGGCTATTCTAACTGTCTCTCGGCAAATGAGAGAAATGGCTTCGTCCGTATAGTCGCTAGCAACGTCGTCGTACAACTGGGGCGAGTTCTCGTACGTCTCTCGAGACCTGCCGTGTGGTGGCGCTCGGTCTACGATCACACAGTGGCGACACGCGGGTCCAACATGTACTAATGGACCGCGGCCGATTTAAGCTACCACCTAGCAAGTGTGGTGTCTAGCGGTGACACCACAAATAGACTGCCGAAAAATGCTGCGTATCCACTCACAATTAAAAACCGTTATAGAAGAATAGTATTGTAAGCATCGTGATAACCACCAACAGCTCAGTACAACGGAATTTACGGTTCGACCATACAATTTTGCATTTTATAGGCTTGTCTCTCGACCTAAGTTGACCACATTTCTGTGATATTAAAAACGTACAATTGTAGAGTCGGAAAAGTAACGCAAACGCAGGTTACCGTTCTGAAGGGAGTTACGATGCGGCCATGAAACCAGAAATACACTTAGAAACTAAAATCTGCAGATCGGAGTTTCGCTCACCGTAGCAGTGTTGCTCTCCTCTTCTCACTGCAGACGTCTCTGCAGTAGCTCCTCAAAATACGCGTCAAGCGTAAACTGATGCTCCTGTTGGAAAAGAACTTATTACTTTTCTGACATCCAACATATGGAGTAATACAGATCATGTACTAGATTCTAACATGGCCGTTTTTTACGAAGTGCTACATTTATTAATAATTTTGCTAGCTACATTTATTGATAATTTTTATACACTGATCGATTTTAATATTCAAGTATTATTACTACTCAGCCCATCTCTGACCAACTAATAATATTAAGCAAATACTAATGTCCCATGATGTACAAGTTTTTTGTTTGCGTTATTGGTTATTGATGTACTTCCGGGAGTTATGCCGAGTTGTTGTTCCTGTTGTATGCAGAATATTTCAACCACCAACCGAGCCGTGTCCTTCAGGTCGTGCTACATTCCCTGACTAGATGGAGTCCGGGGATCGAGTGCACATTACGGCAAAGCTCGCTCACTCCAGTCACGGTCATCAAAGCATTTTGCACAAATACTAACAACTCGGCAAAACACCCGAAGTAGGGCACTAACTACTGTCACCTTCGTAAGAGAGTATTGTTCTGAACATAAAACGAATAGTACACTTTGACCTAATGCCATTATTCCCTATACTGAACTAATTTACACTCACCGGAGCAACACGGATTTCTTCTTCTCCCTGCAGCCGTTTCTGCAGTAGCTCCATAAAAAACCCGGCAAGTGTAAATTGACGGTCCTGTTGGAAAAGACATCTTCAGTTTTATGATGTCCAACGTGTCTAATAATACAGGATTTATGCTATTTGCTAATATGTCCGAGTGTAACAAAGTGTTACATTTAATGCGAATTACGCAACCTCCAGTTATTGGTTTTTTGGTAGGTTTGTACAGTAAAGAGACTAAACTACATGGTCATCAGTCCCCATTTCCTTACTCAAAAGGGTCTCAGGCTACAACCATTCCGCAAAAGAATCTGGGAAAGTAAAAAAGTCGTAAAAGTAACGGGGAACATAACTGAAAGAGAAAACGGAAGAAGTAAGCTAAAGGGGGAAAACGTGCACTAAATGAAACAAATTCCGTAGATAGTATTAAAAGAAGGATGAGTCAGCCACTCTGAAACACACTAAAATCTCCAGCTTAAAACGACAAGGCTAGAGAAACTCAGATAGGGAAGAGACGAACATCAAGGAGAAAAAACAGTAAAGAAAGTGCGGGAAAGAGTTAAAATGGAGGGAGGATGAAGCCCTGGCAGAGAAGGGCATAGGCGCATCCTTACGTTGATGCATACAGTGATTCACTTTAATACCCAAGTAACGTCACTCTTCCCCACATCTCAGCAAATACTAATTCTGACACATAACTAATATCCCGTGATATCTAAGGTTTCCAATCGCGATTATTTAATGATATTTTTCCGGGAATTTTGCTGTGTTTTTACCCCTATCTTGTGCACAATGTTTCAACGACAGATGGAGCAGTCTTCTTCATGTCGTGTGGCGTTTCCGGACTGGCTGGCGTGCAGGCAGTGAGTGCACGTAACAGCAAAACTCGCTGCACCCGAGGAACACGCCTGGGACGATCACCGAAGAATTGTGCGCAAAATACTTACAACAAAGTGGCAAAATACCAGGAAGCAGCGCATTAAGTAGTATCACGTTCGTGAATGATCATGTGAACAGGAAACGAAAAATACACTTTGAAACCAAACGCTATTATTCCATATACAGATCTAATTTACATCACCGGAGCAGCACAGAATTCTTCTTATTCCTGCAGCCGTTTCTGCAGCAGCTCGAGAAAGAACACGTCAAGTGTAAACTGACGCTCCTGTTGGAAAAGAACATATTAGTTTTATCATAAAGAATACTTTTATAATTCAGATATAGCGATACTTCTTAATATGTACAGGTGTTACGAATTGTAGCACTTATTAAGAATTTGTGGGCCTGTAGATAGCGATAGTGAGTATACATTGTTTGGCTGTAATAGCTACCATTATGCTATGGGCGAATTGTTAAGCTGGAACGACAGGGGGCTACAGAGGAATTATTCAAGGTACAGCGTCGCCATTGACCTTTTTATTCTCTATTCTGGTGTGTTCTTTCTCTGGAAAGGAATTAAGTGGGACTGCGACAATTTTTGCTGACAGTTCCAGTTTCTCTATTCTCTGACTCCTCCGAAAACAACATTAGGCTTCGAAGTCTGAAATTCAGGAATACATTTCCTCTGGTCATCAGGTATTAATCCCAGTTAGCAGGTAACTCGAAGAGTAACCAGATGGTTTGCAATGTTGTCTTCAGCTAGTCACTTGTCTTGGACGCATATTATGTAAAGCTCTGCTCTTACAAGAAATTTCAGCATAATTCTCTACAATTTATTAGGGTCTTTTCCATTCACAAGCACCTCCGTATCAGCATCATAGTCCAGGCATTCTTGACTAATGCCAGACACAACTTCCCGGTTGGTCAGTGTTAATTTTAATGGCCGTCAGATAACCCTTCAATCGTCTTTCGGCTAGACTTCGTCTTATTTAATGCCTGAAGTGGGGATATGATATGCTAGTAACATGGAGGAGAGAAGCAGGAGCCTGTGGGATGTGGGGTAAATAGCAAGCATATCATGCAACCAAGGAGGCCTGTGAGTAACCAACCCATCGAGACAACGTGGCATTATCCTGCAGGTGTGAAAGATATACGACTGTTGGAATAAGTTGACTGCCCAATCATCAGACTAAGTCCGACCTTATATACATCACTTTCACACACTGAAGTTACCCTGACTCCTATCTGAATAGGCTACATTTCTAACTGATGTCTCATTTCTAACTAATGTCTTCATAGTCTGGTGAGAAGACAGTTAAATCTGTTATGAGTGTGGCGTAAATATTCTTATACGCCGTATTTTCTGTGCACGTTATCTTTTGATCAGAAGGCAGAAGTGAATTTAAGAGGCCACCAGCCATTTATTTTACTTGAAGTCGAGGTATGGCAAATTTAAAAAAAAAAATTGTGTCTCTGGAAACGAGGTTGAAGGCTTTGGTGTGTTGCTGAGTGACCAGCAAATTCCGTTTCCCTCCAGAGATGAAGAAATCCATCCATTCGCTATTGACGTTCATCTGTGGTTGTATTTTAGATACGCTCACGAAAACTGACACTGATCCCTCCACATCTGCAGCCAGTGAAACCTATCTGTTAAGTGTGACGTGGCGGTCGGTCAGTACAGTTGGGCCTTCAGAGGCTCGTTCTAACGTAATAAGTATCTTAGTTGGTACTTTAGATCATTCTACTAAGCTAGTGAAACACAATCACTTTTATTATCAGGTATCGAAATGGTATTACACATAATTTTTGTAATTATGTGTGTGTGTGTGTGTGTGTGTGTGTGTGTGTGTGTGTAGTCGCTCGTGCTTGTGTATGCGTGTGTGTGTAAGTAAGGTTTTTAGACATTTTTTACATTTTGAACCTCACTCTCCCCATAAACTTACTGCTTTCTTGCACGGAAACCAACACACAATCGTCTTGGTCAATAGTCTAGTAGAGTTTCCTCTCTTACATGTATTATTCATAATGAATTGTCGCATGGGATGTTTATAGCGAAGCACAGATTCATTTACAGCAAATCGTGACAGTCTGTAATACCTGTTGACCACCCTGTCGACAATGAAGTAGCTCTAAAACTTTAGTGCTTTGCTTATTATGATATCAGTAATGCATCGTGACGTGGCTCACCTCGAGCAGCGACCAAGGTCTTGTCCTGTCACAGACCATCGTCTTTCTCCCCTCCCACACACCGGGAGAAAAACGCCTTGATGCTTCGGAACATAGCTGCAACGATAACGGGCAGCGCGTTAGATACGACAATACCGTGTCCACGAGTAAATCTTATTTTGATGTCTCACAAGTGTATCGCAAGGAAAAACTTGAGACCGTGATGTCATGTCTTTAAATTTAACTTCTCTAATAATAAGAGCTGTCAGTGCTATAAAGTATCTGTAACATCCAGATCGATTAAATATCATTGATTTACTTGAAAAATATTATCCATTTATGACAGCTGAGGAATTCATTATTTTAATTCCCTTTTAATAATTCTTAACAGATGAATTGAAATAACACAAGTTCTTCAAAGGTATTAATTTAATTTCTTTGAGTAACAGAATGAGAAAATACTTTTGATATGGTGCCATGTCAACTCATTGCTGCACGCAGCTGGAACTTGTTTACGTATTGCCTTCTTCTTCACACAAGGTAGAATATAACAGATGTGGTGAAAGAAAGGTGACGCCGCTCTCGTTGTGAAATTAAATAATAAGTTAAAGAATAGACGATTCCAGCAACTAAAATTATGAAAACATCAGCAAAGAGATCTGTCCCCGTAAGTCACGCTCTCTCGTAACGTTTATAGCTGCACGACGTACTGAAAAAATGTACTGGAATATGAGTGGAACTTTTTTTTTCTTTTTACGTAGCGCGAAATCACGCCACACTACGTCGTACCGTTTCAGTGTTCCAGTACTTCGCTCCTACACATCCAGTTATGTATAAGCTTATACGATATTGAAACTGCATCTGATTCTATACGTCAGTAAACAGAAGACACTTAAGTCAGTAGTTCATACCTCTCCCGGATACATTGCAGCTCCAATCTGAAGCTGGGCGTTAGCTTCGTTCAAAGCTTCTAGAAGTCCTCAACAACTTTAAAATGTTTCGTTATTTGAACTCGAAACACAAAGTGTAACAATACAATATATGAATCAAAACTGGAGTCTTTTTAATTCAATAACTCACACGACGAATTCTTATCGTTATTTCAAGTGCTCGGGTGAATAAGCAGGTTATTGCTAGGCACCGGTTCTCTACAGTTTAGGTAACACAGCATCAGTGCTAGCATATCCTGTGAACAACATTTTACAGCAACGCCAGTAGCTGCAGAGCTCTACACTGTTTAGCAACGTCGACAGGAATGGGTAAATTTTAAATAAATCATTGTGTGTACCACAAAATAATGGTATTATACTAGTGGGAGGTATCCAGCAGTATCTAATGAAAACTCTGAATAGCTAATCAACTCCCAATGGATTTAACTGCTAACTACATTCCAAGATATTAATTCAAATTCCTGAAGCAACAGGAGACGAAAACTCTTTTGTTACAGAGCCAGCTCGACTAAATGTTACTCTACACAGCTGCCATCAGTTTCCAAAGCGTCTTCATCTTCACAGACGTAAGAAGGTTCCAGCGGCACGACTGTGCAATGATCACGGCCAACATGTATGTACAATTGAGAAGCAAGGAGGTTGGTGACACTTATCATTGTAAAACTAAGTGATTAATCTGTGAAGGTATGACAAACGTAAGTGAACTTCGTCAGAAACTCAGTAAAGTGGTTCGTGTCTACAAGTCAGGCACCTAACTTATGAACCTGTATGAAAAATTAAGACAAAGTGATCTTTCACGTGTTACACTGCACTAATGACGTGTTCCGAAATCATAACACGATCCGTCGTAAAACTTCAACTTGCCAGTGCTTCCCCACTAAATTCGGAGTCATTTAAATGCTGGTACGATATTCTAACTATAGATGGCTTTGTGTGACAAATAAATAGTTTACATTTAAGTGAATGGCTCATACCTTTTGCGGGTACAATGCACCTCGCCTCTGAAACTAGTCGTTAGCTCACTTCAAAGCTTCTAAAGCTCCGCAAGAAATTTAAAAAGCTTTTCTTAGATGTTCTTGAAACACAAACTTCGACGCTACAACACTTGAATCAAAGCTGAAGCTTCTTTTACTGAATAACTCACAGAACAATTCGTATAGGCACTTCTAGTACTCGAGAGAATACGGAAGTAATTGCTACGCAACGGTCCTCGACGATTTAGGTAACATAGCATTGTTGTTAGCATACTCTGTGATTAGCATTAACTAGCAACCGCACTAATAGCAATCCCAGCAAATACAAAGCACATTATTTTGGAGGAACGTCGGTATCAATAGGTAAACAAGCACTGCGGTAAAATTTTTAGTAATTTAAATATATGTCAGACGAAATAATCATGCCTTGCTATTGAAAGATATACAGCAGTGTCTAAAGGGTGAAAACACCCGAATAACTAATAAATTCACAAAGAAATTACTAATTAAAAATACTCCAAGCTCTTAATTCAATTTCTTTAACCAATAAGAGAGTTTTACTCCTTTGTTGCGGTGGAAGGTCAGCTCAGTATAACACAAAACAGTTGGCATCAGTTTCCAAAATGAGTTCGTTTTCACAGACGGAAGAAAATTCCAGCAGCATGACCCAGTTGTTACTACAGACACTATGTATGTGTAATCGACAAGCGACAAATATCGCTAACATCATTGTCATTGTGAATCTCAGCAACTGAAAGGAATATAGCATGCCACAATTCTATCCGTCTGCTCTGAACCCCGACTCATATTTGAAGTAAAGTGGATAGTTTACACGAGATACTACGAGAAGCACAGATAACATTTAATAAGAACCTGACGACATTTTTCAAGACGGCGACAACAATACAGACCATTACAATCAAAACAAACATAAAACATTTTGTGTAGGTGGTGCTGTACAGCTTTAATGAATGTTAACAACTGCCATATGCAGCACGCAGCTGTAACGGCATATTTTGCTACAGACTATCGATTTCGGTCTAGAACCAGAAAATCATCGGGTCCAAAAACTATCTCTCCGATGCATTTGTTTAATTGGAACAACAGTTAGCAGATGTACAAAGCTTCATCATTGATATTATCTGTATATATGGAATATTGGGAAAAAACGCTGTCGAGGTTAAATGGACGTAATGATATGAATGTACAGATAGTATCAATGACGGAACAATGTACATCTGAAACTGCGACTCCATTTACTCAGGCGGATAGCTGAGACGGTTTTTGGACACGATGATGGTCTGGTCCTAGACTGAAATCGATCGTTTCTGTTCAAATATACCGTTGAGTATTGTATAACGCACTTCTTAACAAACAAAAAACCATGGGAAATATTTCAATCACCATAAGAAATAAAATTATCGGGACAATCGCAGGAATGGGGGAGTTGTGGATGGCGACATGCTAAAAAGAATACTAAACCTAAGAAAATTTAAGAACTTCTCTAGAATAAACCGAACCGAAGTATATAGTAAACACAAATTTGGATTTGAATAATCCGCTTGACCAATATAGATGAAATGAAGACAGTGGTACTAGACACCTCCACAAAACAACATAACTGGAAAATAGCTCACACACACATTCTTCCGGACTGACGCAAACGAAAACTTAAAAAAACAATCCTAATCGCAGCGTACGCTGTACCTATATAGCTTTAATAGACAGCGATAACAGATCCCCTGCAAATGTCACTAACATAAGCAGAAAAAAACTGCAAAAATGGCAGAACTGGAATCGAATTCTTTGCTTGACCTGTAGCTCAAAGGAAGACAGCGATATCACACACAGCTCCACAAAACGACATAATAAAAAAAATCGCATAGGAACTTTTCCGTGATAAAACAAAATATAAAAAATAACACCCAAATGGTATCGCAGTATATACAAACAACACCCCCCCCCCACACACACACACACCCATACCCACACACACACACACACACACGCGCGCGAATCTCATTATGCAAAGATGACGCACATAAGTTTCTCCAGAATAAAGCGAACAGAAGGAAAAGACATACACAAGGACAATTGTTATCATATTTCGTGTGAACTCTATTCCTATACCGACGACAGAGATACAAAGCAACAACCACATAAGATCAACTTAATCGAAAAATTATATACAGAAATTCCTTTAGAATAAACCGAAACAAAATAAGTACAAAAAACTGAAATCACATTACAAACGGAAATAAACTACTGAAAAACCGAAAACAAATAATTCACCAAATAATACCAAAACGTCGAGCCAATGCAGCTAAACAAATAGTACGAACCACAAAAAAAAAAACAATTATGCAGTGCGAGAGTGAGCGACCGGTAAAAACAAATTGTGCCTCTTAGAAACAGTGGATTTCATAAGCGCTGCGTCTCAAATAGTCACATTCGAATAACGGCCAAATATTTCTAAATTAAAAAATTATCAGTAACATTACCACCAGCAATGCAATTTCGTTAGGGCTAACACTCACTCTCTTCGAACTTCCCACATTAAAAAGACAGCTAAATAACCATAATAATCAAATGATAATCATAATCACTAATCGGTTCCCTCACAAAAATTTATCTTATGCTCTGAAGGTCCTGCTCACCCTGCGATATGCAGAAAGAAACAGACAAATATTTGTCAGAAAACAGAATAAAAATATAATCTGTGGTCTCAGGTACCACCCAAACCAAACCCTCGTATGTCGCGACGTATTTTGAATAACAGGATAGTTTACAGACATCACAGATTACACTGGTAACACAAGCACAGGCTAACTTTTAACAACAGTCCAATCACATCCAATTCGACATAAAGTCATGACGTCACATACGATGTCATGGGTCAAAGCAAACGGGTGGAAATGGCCAATGCGCTTGACACGTTTGCCATTGAGGAACTAAGAAATTAGTTTGAGAATACAAAATGTAAGTGCATGAACTACGCCAAATATAAAGTATAGAAATCTGTCTGAAAAAGCAAGCACTTAATATTTGAATCTCCATGAACAACTCGACAAAATGGTGGTTCACGTGATATACTGGTAGTAACATCAGTTTCTGTAATCACATCTCACACTACCACATGCTTCAACCTGCTAGTATTTCTCCACTAAGTACACAGACAATTAAAGTCTTCTTCGATCTTCAACTACAGATGATTCCTAAAGGTGATTAAATAATTGGCAGGTACGCGAATAGTTCATACCCCTTGCAGGTACAATGCTCCTCGGTTCTGAAGCTGGGTGTTCGCTTCGCTCAAAGCTTCTAAAGCTCCCCAAGAACTTTAAAATGTTTCGATAGTTGTTCTCGAAACACAAAATTCACTCTACAACACTTGAATCAAAGCTGAAGCTTCTTTCACTCAATAACTCAAACAGCGAATTCGGATAGGCACTTCTAGTACTCGAGAGAATACGGAAGTAATTGCTAGGCAACGGTCCTCGACGGTTTAGGTGACATAGCATGGTTGTTGCATATCATGTGACCAACAAAGAGGCAACAGAGCACAAAATTTTATAGGATCGACGACAGAAATAGTTAAACGACCACTGAAATAAAACTTTGAATAAGTTATACATATTTGCAGTTTTTCAGATTAATACATCGCTACGAAGCTACGTCGCATGCTCGTGTCCTCGATCCCGCATTCACGTAATATGTTTAAATGTTTTCACACGCTCAAAAATTAATTCTATCCGCGCTGCGAACAGTCACCATTTTTCTATGTCCGTTTGTGTAATACCACAAACACATTTTCTGGTGCATTAACTTCCTATATCTTTCGCTGAATCTCTCCGTCATGAAAATGGAAGATTTGTCCACGAGACGGATCACATGAGCAATAGGTACTTTTATTCCTCATACACTGACGGAAAAAAGCTGAAGCATCCCAGTAGCGCCACTATGAGAATGCAAATCATGTTTGTTTTAAATACACACTGAAAATTTACTGAGCAATAGTTGTCTTTGAGAGTGAACGAGGTGAGTTGATGTTAGTCAAGAGACATTTATCAGTTTTGCAACCAGTAAGAACGAGACCGTGTAGTAGGGGTACGAAAAGCTGAATGTTCCTTCTGCGATATTGCGGTCTGGGGTGCGATTTCGTATGAGAGCACGAAGACTCTTATGGTCATCCCATGAACCTTGACTGCAATACTGTACGCCAGTCATGAACAGCACTCAGAGCTGTGTTATCCAACACGACAACGCTCTGCCACATATCGCTGTTGTGACCCCAAGCGCTCTACAAAATGTCGACATGTTGCTTTGGCCTGCTCGATCACCATACCTGTCTCCAGTCGAGCAGTATGGGATACCATCGGGCGACAATTACAGCCTCATTCCACAACCAGGATTAACCGTCTGTGTATTTTCCGACCAATAGCGAGCAATACCAATAGCAACAGCAACCGCCAGAAACTGAGAGATGTAACAAATATACTTTTAGGAAAGATTAGTCATTTCAAATGGTGGGTCGTGTTGCAACAGTTTTCCGCTATTTTTAGTAACTCATTTGACTACTACGGACAAGGAGAATCAACTGCCAATACTACCTTTCGTCGGCGCCTGACAACGGGAGAAGAATAAGATGAGAGAGGTGTCGACACGCAGTTAAGATAATTTTGCCATCCCTTCCAGCTTATGTAATGCAGCACCACTGCCACTGCTGTCCTGAATGCTTAACAGGGATATGTGAACTAGTGAGGGCATCATGAAAATATCTACGTCGACTGCTGCAGCAAATGCTATGCAACTGCTAAATGTAGACAATATATACATAGATGTGAAGAGCTTTCCAACTGCAATGAGACGCCGGGCAAATATAACGAAGTAATCCTGAAAAGCCAACGAGAAAAAAAAGGAATGTGTTTTCATCTGAAACACTCTGTGCAGAGATTATTAACTCCAAAGAAAATTCAGTTAAGTAAGGAAAGGTGGAAATAACTTAATATAACTCCCCTTTCTAGAGAACATCTAAAATGTGAATAATCGAACATTAGTCCATTCACCCAACCTCAGTAGAATTACTGCTTCATCACGTAACGACTAATTTTGAACCTTTCAGACTAAGAAATCATTAAAAACAGTAGATGCCTACACAGTTGATGCAAATCGTAACTGTAATTGGATAAGAACAGAAAAGCCTACGTGCCTAGCACAGTGGTATATAGCAAAATGTTACGGCTTGTCAAGCCCAAATTCTCTTGCTCCCTCACCATTGCGACTCTAAGCTTATCGTCCTATCTCCAGCTTATCCTTTCAAAGCAGACGTTCTACTATCAATTGCCTGCAGTGAAGTGCTTCAGTCCATCATAAAATACCTTCAATACTTCATTTTGAAAAATTCAGAACAGATTTTAACTTTATTAATGTGAGACGGTCTGTTTCAATAACTAATAAAAGTGTAAATATGATGTTTCCCAAATTGCACGGCGGTACAGTGGGTAAGTGTCAGATTATAAATCACGACGGTCCAAGTACCAAACCGGAATTGGTCCAAATACTTTTTTTACACGTAACTGTTCTTTCACGTTCGACAATGATTTGTTAATGTCGCTAATGCGAAGTCGAATTATGACTCGGATTCCCTTTTAAACTGCAGGGCCGCTCACAACAGACTGGATAAATGAGTTGAGAAATCGCAGAAAGCAACGGGACCAAGGCTAGAAAATTATTGTAGAGTTCGAACCACTTTTCAGCTTGACGACAGCTTTATCGTTATATGTGTACATGACGTAGACTTCCTTTGTATCTTTAGGTAACATTACTAAATACTTTTGAGTGATAAACGAAATATATACTCTCGCCAACCAACCCTTGCCCCTCAGAGCAAATGAATAAAATTACACTAAATAAATATCGTTATTTTCTGAAAAGACGGATAAAATATTATAACTGGGTTGCGCATCAGATAATACCAAAGAAATATATGAAACCTGTGTGTCCTGAGGTTTATGCAACACTAACCCACTTTTCTACTTGTTAGATTGATAATAATATAACAGACAGATTAACGTTAACAAATAATAAAAATAATCTCATTACTGGTGTAAAATAGGCAATTATTTGCGCTAATACATTTACAATGAGGAGGAAAGATGAAGAGGAAAGTGACAAGTGAAGGATGTCAGTGAAACCACGAATATTAATTTGACAAAGATGGTCGTTTTTCACTCTATTCCGCTACATTTTAACTGCTATCATTTTTATGATTTTACATTTTAAAGCCAGATAACGTATTTCAGATTATATCTTTTCCAAATAGAAATAAATTTCATTTAATCAAGAAAGTAAATAAAAAATACTGTTTTGCTTCTATACACTTCACACTACACACGCATATATTACTGAGAGGGGAATTTTTATCTGTAAAGGACAGAGCAGTCACTGTAAGGCTCAAAGTTTATCATCGTGAAGCATCAACATATGTTTCACTGAGATAAGCAAGTGAACATTTAATAAAAGAACGAAGGATTGTATTCTTGAAATCTATCTTTGTGTCAGGTGAGTGAGCACAGTGAATGTATAAAAACGAAAATAAGTCGTGGATACTGCAAGAATGGGATGTGGTTAAAAGCAAGAAACCGGAAAAATAAGAACGAACATCAGCAGAATCATTAAACTGCGTGACACAAGCAACTGTATGTATGAATGTTAAAATTGTGCAGTTAGGCCCTCATGAAAATTAACTACAATTAACGAGGTGATTCTTGTTACTGGAATTTAGAACCTTTAAAATTGAAACATCTAGCCTTAGCCTTCTGGACCTCTTAAAAAATGAAAGAAAAACATTTAACGAGCAAAATATAATACTGGCTCTATATTAATTAAACTATTATAACTCTTACCGATGAGTTTACTGGAAGAAAGATGACAGATTAGGGGAGCTTTCTGAGGTATCCACGTATGCTAAACGGAATTTCGTGCACGTATTTTGTGCCTTCACGATATATAAATTACTGGCGCACCATACAGCTAAGAACTGAGATAGTACTTTGCATTTACATACTACCTGTTTATCATGATGGGCCTTCCTCTTTCTATCTCTCCCTCTCCTTTCTCTCTCTCTCTCTCTCTCTCTCTCTCTCTCTCTCCCTCTCTCTTCTGATGCTTTCTTTCGTTTA
The DNA here is from genome assembly GCF_023898315.1 of Schistocerca nitens. NCBI lineage: Eukaryota > Metazoa > Arthropoda > Insecta > Orthoptera > Acrididae > Schistocerca > Schistocerca nitens. The sequence goes on along the minus strand of NC_064619.1, from coordinate 542,113,413 downwards.
TTGTCTTTGAGTAAAAGTATTCTCTTAAAACGGCATCTTGTACCAGTTTTCTAAAACACACAAGCGTACATGTGCAGAACGTTGATACTATAAAAATGCATAAGGCTTTATCATGATATTCATTACAACTGCAAAATATTTCCTTACTGTAGTTATCGTACCTCTATTTGTGAGCTCAGGTTACCTCCATTTTTCACATTATAGTGATCCTCGCCAAACCATTGCATCCAAGGATGGTACTCGTATTGCTGTAAAACCCTTTTAACATCACAAAGGTGGGCTTCCACTGGATGACAAAAAAAAATGGCTCTGAGCACTATGGGACTTAACATCTGTGGTCATCAGTCCCCTAGAACTTAGAACTACTTAAACCTAACCAACCTAAGGACATCACAAACATCCATGCCCGAGGCAGGATTCGAACCTGCGACCGTAGCTGTCGCGCGGTTCCGGACTGAGCGCCTAGAACCGCTAGACCACCGCGGCCGGCCACTGGATGACAGTTGCATCCCCTGTGAACAGTAGAAACGAAATAGCGAAACAAGTTTTGCGTCTTCAGTTTCTTGACCTCACATACCTTTACATGAGGTGCCAAGTTATTACAAGGCAGCTTGGTGCCTCATACTACCGGTGTATTTTACACTAATAATCCACATTGGTTCAGCGCTCAGTGCATCTCACTACAGGCATCAAATATTAACTATAACATGCAAATCGTCCTTGCAAGGCAAACTCGTCCTACGTCTCAACCAATACACTTATTGTCTTTCAATACTGCCTCAAAAGTTGAAAATCACGCCCAAGTACTCCACATACATTCGTCTCTTTCTTCTTCCTTCCGCACTAGCCCAGAGTTATGAAAGTGGTTAACATCCATTAAACGAATCTCTTGAGGTGTTAGATATGTAGTCGACCTTTCGATCTGTGACTCCTGAGTGAGGCAGTCATTATGAAAAATTTTCCTCACTCTGCATGCACTACAGTGTACATAAAGAATTTTTATCTTACAAATCAGCATCAGGTACGTCATTTTAATTTATTATGTCTTTAATATCGGCTATTTGCAACACATTTATCAGAGAGTATCCATATATACCACTGAATGTTCAATCGTGCTCAAAACTATCCGAACGACCTGAATTGCATTTCGCCTGATTCGCATGCAACCCGCATAATGCAGCTGTCTAGCAGCTCCTCTAATCGCTCCTCGGCACAGTCGTTTGACTATTGAAAATGGTTCCAACAAGTCACCACTAGAAAACACTGCTCTGTATCGCAATAACTCAAGATATAAAGTAATACCACTATACTACAAATATCAGGCAACACCTTATCATATATAAGACTGTCATTAAGGCTTGTACGCTCACATGTATTACAATAAATGACATACCTGAAATGTTACCACTCTCATTATTACGTCAGATAGGTAATGCACCTAGTAACTTCGTCATATCCATGATTTCCTCTTCCAAGTAGCATTTCGTACTTATTATTTAACACAAAATGACATTAAAAATTTAAGTTACTCTCGAGCAGCTACTTGAGAATATGTATGAATTTCAAATACCACGACGAACCGTCTCTTTCTTCATTTGGATTCAAACCCAGGTCATGCAGACTAAGCAAAGATTTCATGATTGACGGAAACTAACAGTCATTTCTGACTAGGCATACAGAGAGTGATATGCCTCGATTTTAGACAGTATCAGTTAGCAAATATCCACTTTATATTACATAACGTGAACATTTTAACGGAAGCGAATTCCTACCCCAGAATCTATTGTCCCTGTTAACGAACTACGAGAGATGTTAAATATTGCTTCTTTACAAGTAACTTGCTTGAAATGCTTTGAGTCATTTGTATTGGATAGGGATTCGAACCCAGAACCTAATCGGGTTGTTATCGAAGCACAAACAACTGTGACATATCGGATTTTCTCGGCAGTAGCTAGATGTTTTAACTGAAATGACGGGACGAAACATTAATTTTTTCCTTCCCAGGAATCCAACCAAGCACCTATCGCTGTTATATTCTACAGAAAACGAACGTTAAATATGGGTTTGTTATACGAGCAGCGACATGTGAGCATGTTTGAACTAGAAATAATATGACGAAGAGTTCAGTGCTGACTGGGAATCGAACCCCACTCATACCGTCGTTGACCACTCACAAATTATAATCAAAATACACTGTGACGCCAATTTGTCTGTCGTCAGGGTAGTAAGACGACAGAAATAGTTGGATATTATTGCGTGCATCACCAGCATCCCATTGTCGTCCTTCTCTTACTGAGATTTTCATATTAGCCTGAACACATGACGCCGAGAAAAATGTGTATATTCTCTGTGACGAAACATCCCACATTCCATTCATCCTGATCCATTTGTTATGTGCTTCGGCAGCAATGAGTGATAGGTACGCTGTTGTAAGGTGACGAATAACAATAACTGGTAGTAATAACACATCAGTAATCAAGGATATTTACTGCATTACAGACTATTGTTACCGATTAACAAAATATCCAAGAAAGACTGAGTGTTTAATTGGCGCACTGCATAGGTGTTCTTACCACTTTGTTACTGAATTCTGTTCTGGTTGTTTGCAGAGAGAAAAGAAAGAATCCTGTAGCCATACACATCGCTAGTACCAACGAGATATTACCTATCAACTATCCTTGCTTTACATCACGAGACGAACATGGCGTCACCGAGCTGATATTTGAAATACATTTCTGCCTTCTCTCTCTGTCTCTCTCTCACTTTTTATTTTTATTTTTTGAGGAAAGCATCGAGAAGCGCGAGTAATAAGCAAGTAGGCATATAATCTACTTACAGTTATTTTCATCGGCATACATAATGCAAAAATACACATTTTAAGTGTATTATTGCTTAATTCCAATTATTCACAGTCTATTCGTGATCTTGCTCACATTCAGTGGGGTGAAACCTATCATAGAAGCAAGCAAAACACAAATATTTCTTGCACCATACGCAACACACAAACAAAATCTCGCTTCCACTGACTTTTTTTTTGTGGTTTTAGGGCGCACAACTACAATGGCCATTAGCGCCCAAACTAAGTTAGGAATGCACTGCGAGGCACAAGGTTAAAACAGCAACTAAAAGGGACAACACTATAACAGACATATTAACAGGCTAGGGATTAAAAGAAAACAGCATAATCAAATGTCCTTAGACAGGTTTGTCAAGTAGCTAAAACGAAGAACGCGAGCAGCTGCTCCTGGGTCATTCGCTAAAATGGCATCCAGAGTATATGCATGGCAGGCCAAGATCAACGCGCAGTGTATTAAAATTCGGACAGGACGTTAAAATGTGGCGTACCGTCAGCAATTGCCCACATGGGCAGAACGGCGCCGGCGCAGCCGTCAGCAGATGGCGATGGCTGAATCGGCAGTATCCAATTCGTAACCGGGCCAAAACGACCTCCTCCCGCCGAGAAGGGCGTGAAGATGTCGTCCAAGCCGTGCGAAGCGGTTTCAAGGCCCGAAGCTCGTTGTCCGTAAGTGTAGCCCAATCGGCATGCCACAGCGATAAAATGCGCTGACAGATGACCCTGCTAAAATTAGATGAAGGCACACAACAAGAAGCTGTCCGAGGATGGAGGACCGCAGCCTTGGCCGCGGCATCTGCAGCTTCATTCCCAGGGATACCGACATGGTCAGGAACCCACATAAAGGTAAACGGAGAACCGTCGTCCGCCAGCTGCTGAAGAGAGCGTTGGATCCGGTGCACGAAAGCGTGAACCGGATACGGATCACTGAGGCTCTGGATGGCGCTCAGGGAATCAGAGCATATGACATAAGCAGAATGTCGGCGGCGGATGTAAAGAACAGCCTGGTAGAGGCAAATAGCTCAGCTGTGAAGACCGAACAATGGCCATGGAGCCGGTATTTGAAACTGTGTGCCCCGACAATAAAAGAACACCCGACACCGTCATTGGTCTTAGAGCCATCTGTATAAATGAAGATCATATTAATGAACTTCGAACGAAGTTCGACAAACCGGGAGCGGTATACCGAAGCTGGGGTAACCTCCTTTGGAAGCGAGCTGATGTCAAGGTGAACGCGAACCTGAGCCTGGAGCCAAGGTGGCGTTTGGCTCTCGCCCCAGGGATGGAAAAATCAAGGTGCTGAAGGAGGCGACGAAAGCGAACTCCAGGGGGTAGCAGGGCAGATACATACAACCCGTACTGACGGTCGAGACAGTCGTCAAAAAAGGAACGATAAGACGGGTGGCCGGGCATTGACAATAGCCGACAGGCATACCTACAAAGCAGTATATCGCGCCGGTAGGTTAGTAGCAATTTACCAGCTTCAGTATGAAGACACTCGACGGGACTAGTATAGAACGCTCCGATCGCAAGACGTAACCCCCGGTGTTGAATAGAGTTGAGGCGGCGTAAGATGGACGGTCGTGCAGAGGAGTAGACGAAGCTCCCATAATCCAGCTTTGAGCGGACGATTGACCGATATAGGAGAAGCAGGACGGTTCGATCCGCTCCCCACGACGTACCGCTGAGAACACGGAGGACATTTAGAGAACGGGTACAATGGGTACAACGGGCAGCCAAATATGACACATGTGGAGACCAGCTAAGTTTCCTGTCAAATGTAAGACCTAAAACTTTTATCTCCACGAATGGGAGAGCAACGGGACCGACACGTATAGACTGTGGGAGAAACTCTTTGTAGCGCCAGAAGTTAATACAGACCGTCTTCTCGGCAGAAAAACGGAAGCCATTGGCGACACTCCAGGAGTAAAGAAGGTCAAGACAACGCTGAAGACAGCGCTCCAGGAAACATGTACGCTGCGCGCAATAGATGGTAAAATCGTCCACGAAAAGGGAGCCTGATACATCAGCTGGGAGGCAATCCATTATTGGATTGATCGCTATGGCGAAGAGAGCGACGCTCAAAACTGAGCCCTGTGGCACCCCATTCTCCTGGCGAAAGGCGTCGGACAGGTCAGAACCCACACGTACCCTGAACTGTCGATCCATTAAAAAGGCACGAATAAAAAGAGGGAGGCGACCGCGAAGGCCCCATGTATGCATGGTGCGGAGAAGAATGCCCGCCCTCCAACAGGTGTCGTAAGCCTTCTCCAAATCAAAGAACACAGCCACAGTCGGGCGCTTCTGCAAGAAGTTATTCATAATGAAGGTCGACAAGGTAACCAGATGGTCAACAGCAGAGCGGCGCCTACGAAATCCACATTGTACATTGGTAAGTAGGCGTCGAGATTCGAGCAGCCAAACCAAACGAGAGTTAACCATTCGTTCGAATCACCTTACAGACACAGCTTGTAAGAGGTCCATGATTAAGGAATTTGTTGTTAGTGCACTCGAGCAGATGTAATTTCGATGGATTGCTCACGCGCTGCCTGCGATATGTAAGCTATAAGAGAATCTCAGACCAAAGAGCAGTGTTGTATGCAGTAGGAACTGTGTAGCAGTAGGAGTTAGTAGTTGCTAGCGTGCAGTCTGGAGTGTGAAGTTGGCTGGGCCGGTCGTGTGGAGCGATGGCGGAGCCTGAGCGTTGTAGGATAAGGTAAAAGCAGCCTCGCGCATATGTAGTATTGTTATATTAAGTCCCATGTAAATGTTTAAAAAAATCGCTTAATAATAATATTTCTCATAAAAAGTACCTTTTGATTATCATTCATTTCAATTTAAAGAATTTAATAATTTCTCCAATCCTTGGTCATCCCGATTATTGAAAAGAAAAATCAGTTGTTTCTTTTTATACGTGACAAATCTATCGGCCAGCATTGCACTGAGCTGCGCCAGAAAAATTTCTTATAGGAGCAGATATATACGCGTTATCCGGCGACCTAATTGAGGTAAGAATTTTCAATTTAGTCAGTATGATCTTTCAGGGCCATGACGCAGCACTGCTGACGTCCAAAATTTACCAGGTTAAATTGACAGTCAATTATTGAAAGGTTATAAGTGAGCGACAATTTAATTGAGAGGTTAGTCACATTGTATTATTGGTAGGTTACGCTAAATGTCAATGTTATGGTTATATTTTACTGTTGGGAGATTTCGGAACTTTTACTGTAGAGAGGTTACACTAAATGTGAATATTATTCATATTATTTTATATTTTGTGGGGAGGTTACACATGTCGACAAGCTGCCAGGATCGTATTTTTGTGAATTTCTGAGTAGTAGTCAGTTATATATTTGCTCTTATTTACTTAATATTAAATTTAGTTTGCATCTGGCGCAACGCATTTACTAATTTGTCACTCTTTCTTTCACAGATCATCGGCAATTTATTGCTCTTTGTTGTAATTGTATTTGTTCCATTTTTGCTTTGTCTTTGTTACATTTTGTGCTTAACTTTGATTTGTGAAAATGCCGCGAAAAACTGCTAACAGTACATCGCGATATGCAATGAGTGACAAAGCCGACTCGAATAATTTGACCGATAATACTAGCGACACTCAGTGTCATAATGATAATCCTCTAATTACAGATAATCAGTGCGTACCGACCACCAGTAATGATTCTAATCTAAATGATGAGCAAACAAATTCAATTATGTCCACACGAAATTTAATGACAATTGATGACGCGGAACGTTCCGATTCGATGAACGCCGCCCAGTTTGACACACCTGATTTGCAAAATCTACACAGTGAATACATAAATGTTTCTAACGAAAATGAACAAAATACTCGAAATATGTCAGATTTATTTGATTCCGATGTAGTGACTAACAGTGCACATACAATTGGCAAACCTTTTTGTGAATCAGATAATGACCAAATGGTTACACAAAACGTGACACATGCAGATACACCATCACACAGCACAGAGAATACAGCAGCTAATTTTGGCATGGATCGAGTTATGGCATTATTGCTACAACTTAATGAAAATTTCAAACAGTTGAATGAAAAACAAGACAACAATTTCAAACAGCTTAGTGAACAGATTGCAGCCGTTGCCGTGCAATGTCATGATACTAAAGAACAATTACGTGAGGAAATTAAGGCTTGTGCTAGGAACAGTAGTGAAGAAATTAGATCTGTTGCACAGGAATTAAGTAATACGCAAGCAGCCACAACAAAATTATTTCGAGATGAAATCAGTGCAGTTGCTAAACAATGCTCAGAAAACGCAACACAGTAACGCGAAGAGTTTAAATTAATGTCATCAGGACTTTCACGCACACTGGATGCGAAAGTAGACACGAAATTTGACCAACAGAATAGCCAAATTCACGAACGTTTTAATAACCACCTACAAAACAGTGAAACGCGTTACAGTAAATTTATACAGGAACAGAATAAAGTAAAGAAACAAGTCATGGAAATAATTACGGCACAGAGACAGGAAGACAAGCGTAAGTTATTTGTTGTTGTTGTTGTGGTCTTCAGTCCTGAGACTGGTTTGATGCAGCTCTCCATGCTACTCTATCCTGTGCAAGCTTCTTCATCTCCCAGTACCTACTGCAACCTACATCCTTCTGAATCTGCTTAGTGTATTCATCTCTTGGTCTCCCTCTACGATTTTTACCCTCCACGCTGCCCTCCAATACTAAACTGGTGATCCCTTGATGCCTCAAAACATGTCCTACCAACCGATCACTTCTTCTAGTCAAGTTGTGCCACAAACTTCTCTTCTCCGCAATCCTATTCAATACCTCCTCATTAGTTACGTGATCTACCCACCTTATCTTCAGCATTCTCTACTTCGACCATCATCAGTTATTTTGCTCCCCAAATAGCAAAACTCCTTTACTACTTTAAGTGTCTCATTCCCTAATCTAATTCCCTCAGCATCACCCGATTTAATTTGACTACATTCCATAATCCTCGTTTTGCTTTTGTTGATGTTCATCTTATATCCTCCTTCCAAGACACTGTCCATTCCGTTCAACTGCTCTTCCAAGTCCTTTGCTGTCTCTGACAGAATTACAATGTCATCGGCGAACCTCAATGTTTTTATTTCTTCTCCATGAATTTTAATACCTACTCCGAATTTTTCTTTTGTTTCCTTTATTGCTTGCTCAATATACAGATTGAATAACATCGGGGAAAGGCTACAACGCTGTCTCACTCCTTTCCCAACCACTGCTTCCCTTTCATGCCCCTCGACTCTTATAACTGCTATCTGGTTTCTGTACAAATTGTAACTAGCCTTTCGCTCCGTGTATTTTACCCCTGCCACCTTCAGAATTTGAAAGAGAGTATTCCAGTTAACGTTGTCAAAAGCTTTCTCTAAGTCTACAAATGCTAGAAACGTAGGTTTGCCTTTTCTTAATCTTTCTTCTAAGATAAGTCGTAAGGTTAGTATTGCCTCACGTGTTCCAACATTTCTACGGAATCCAAACTGATCTTCCCCGAGGTCCGCTTCTACCAGTTTTTCCATTCGTCTGTAAAGAATTCGCGTTAGTATTTTGCAGCTGTGACTTATTAAACTGATGGTTCGGTAATTTTCACATCTGTCAACACCTGCTTTTCTTTGGGATTGGCATTACTATATTCTTCTTGAAGTCTGAGGGTATTTCGCCTGTATCATACATCTTGCTCACCAGATGGTAGAGTTTTGTCATGACTGGCTCTCCCAAGGCCACCAGTAGTTCCAATGGAATGTTGTCTACTCCCGGGGCCTTGTTTCGACTCAGGTCTTTCAGTGCTCTGTCAAACTCTTCACGCAGTATCTTATATCCCATTTCGTCTTCATCTGCATCCTCTTCCATTTCCATAATATTGTCCTCAAGTACATTGCCCTTGTATAAACCCTCTATATACTCCTTCCACCTTTCTGCCTTCCCTTCTTTGCTTAGAACTGGGTTGCCATCTGAGCTCTTGATATTCATACAATTGGTTCTCTTCTCTCCAAAGGTCTCTTTAATTTTCCTGTAGGCAGTATCTATCTTACCCCTAGTGAGACAAGCTTCTACATCCTTACATTTGTCCTCTAGCCATCCCTGCTTAGCCATTTTGCACTTCCTGTCGATCTCATTTTTGAGACGTTTGTATTCCTTTTTGCCTGCTTCATTCACTGCACTTTTATATTTTCTCCTTTCATGAATTAAATTCAATATTTCTTCTGTTAGCCAAGGATTTCTATTAGCCCTCGTCTTTTTACCTACTTGATCGTCTGCTGCCTTCACTACTTCATCCCTCAGAGCTACCCATTCTTCTTCTACTGTATTTCTTTCCCCCATTTCTGTCAATTGTTCCCTTACGCTCTCCCTGAAACTCTGTACAACCTCTGGTTCTTTCAGTTTATCCAGGTCCCATCTCCTTAAATTCCCACCTTTTTGCAGTTTCTTCAGTTTCAATCTACAGTTCATAACCAATAGATTGTGGTCAGAATCCACATCTACCCCTGGAAATGTCTTGCAATTTAAAACCTGGTTCCTAAATCTCTGTCTTACCATTATATAATCTATCTGATAACTTTTAGTATCTCCAGGATTCTTCCAGGTATACAACCTTCTTTTATGATTCTTGAACCAAGTGTTAGCTATGATTAAGTTATGGTCTGTGCGATATTCTACAAGGCGGCTTCCTGTTTCATTTCTTCCCCCCCAATCCATATTCACCTAATATGTTTCCTTCTCTCCCTTTTCCTACTGACGAATTCCAGGCACCCATGACTATTAAATTTTCGTCTCCCTTCACTACCTGAATAATTTCTTTTATCTCGTCATACATTTCATCAATTTCTTCATCATCTGCAGAGCTAGTTGGCATATAAACTTGTACTACTGTAGTAGGCATGGGCTTTGTGTCTATCTTGGCCACAATAATGCGTTCACTATGCTGTTTGTAGTACGAGGGTTGTTTTTTAAGTAAGGGCCGTTTTTATTTAAAAAAGAAAACATACAAATACTTTTGTAAAAAAACTTTTATTTTCTGATTCTACACACTTTTACCTATTTTTCTACATAGTTGCCTTGTTTATTTAAGCACTTGTCATACCGTACAACTAAGTTTTTAATTCCCTCTTCAAAGAATTCGGCCGCCTGCTCCGACAGCCAAGAGTTCACGGCCGCTTTCACTTCATCGTCGTCATTGAAGCGCTGCCCGCCAAGATGGTGTTTCAGGTACCGGAAAAGTTGAAAATCGCTAGGAGCAAGGTCGGGGCTGTATGGTGCATGGTCAAACTTCCCAACCAAAAGAATCAATCAAATCCCGAGTCTTTTGAGAGGTGTGAGGCCTAGCATTATCGTGCAGGAGCAAAACTCCTTTTGTCAGCATGCCGCGCCTTTTGTTTTGAATTGCTCTGCGGAGCTTCTTTAGAGTTGCACAGTAGGCATCTGAGTTGATTGTCGTTCCTCGTGGCATAAAGTCCACTAGCAATACACCGCGCCGGTCCCAGAACACAGTTGCCATAATCTTGCGCTTTGACAGCGTCTGTGTGGCTTTGACCTTGACAGGTGAGTTTGTGTGTCGCCATTCCATCGATTGTCGCTTGCTTTCGGGTGTGATATGGGATACCCATGTTTCATCTCCAGTGACGATTTGACTCAACATGTCATCCCCTTCTTCCTTGTAACGAATCAAAAAGTCCAATGAAGTGGCAAATCTCTTCCCTTTGTGGTCCTCTGTGAGGAGTCTGGGTACCCACCGAAAACACAGTTTCTTAAAGTTTAGGTTTTCAGACACAATTTTGTACAAAACCGATCTTGAAACTTGTGGAAATTCCGAAGAATCTTTGTTTTGACTGCAGCCACCAAATCATCAGTGATCACAGAGTGCCGGCTTGAGTGTTCTTCTGTCATGGACGTTTCGACGGCCATTTTTAAACTCTCCAACCCATTGACGCACTTTACCTTCACTCATTGCATTCAAGCCATAAACTGACGATGAATTTCTGCAGCTGATAGGCTTCTCGCGGTCAAAAAACGTATCACTGACCGTATCTCACACGAGGCGGGCGATTCAATAATCGTAAACATTATAAAGTAGCACAGCGATGCGTTCACGTCAGCTACAGAGCTGCAACTTGCATCAGTGTGAACGGGAAGGATGCCGGCAAGTGGCGCGGTGGCTTGTTGCGGCGTCCGCGCGAACTACGGGACTATACGAGCGAACGGCCCTTACTTAAAAAACAACCCTCGTACCTAACCCGCACTCCAGTTTTTGTATTCATTATTAAACCTACCCCTGCGTTACCTCTATTTGATTTTCTATTTATAACCCTGTAATCACCTGACCAAAAGTCTTGTTCCTCCTGCCACCGAACTTCACTAATTCCCACTATATCTAACTTTAACCTATCCATTTCCCTTTTTAAATTTTCTAACCTACCTGCCCGATTAAGGGATCTGACATTCCACGCTCCGATCCGTAGAACGCCAGTTTTCTTTCTCCTGATAACGACGTCCTCTTGAGTAGCCCCCGCCCGGAGATCCGAATGGGGGACTATTTTACCTCCGGAATATTTTACCCGAGAGGACACCATCATCATTTAATCATACAGTAAAGCTGCATGTCCGCAGTACCAGCACAGCAAGGCCGTTTTGGTTAATGTTACAAGGCCAGATCAGTCAATCATCCAGACCGTTGCCCCTGCAACTACTGAAAAGGCTGCTGCCCCCCTTCAGGAACCACATATTTGTCTGGCCTCTCAACAGATACCCCTCCGTTGTGGCTGCACCTACGGTACGGCCATCTGTATCGCTGAGGCACGCAAGCCTCCCCACGAACGGCAAGGTCCATGGTTCATGGGGGGGTAAGTTATTTACGAAAGCAAAAACATACGTAGACACCAACATTGCGACAGTATCAGACGAAATTAATCAAACAGTTGAACACTGAATTGCATGATGAAATCTCCACTCTTAAAACAAAAGCAGACACTCACACAGTAGACTTTCAGACAATGACCAGCAGACTTGAACAGTTGGAATTAATACAGGATGCCGATGCTATTAAAGCAGACGTTAAGAAATTAAACAAAACCACACGTAAAATCAAAAAACAAATTAATGCCTATGACACTAAAAACGGCGATCTGGTAAAAGCACTGACTGAAAAATTTGATGAATTGGCCAGTCGTATTGACGTTATCGAAAATAACAATGACACCAAATCAGACAATACGTCACCAGTTTCGTTCAATCAAACACCCGAATTCCAAAACTTACAGCAGACAATCAGTGAGATAGGTTCGTCCAATAATACATTACGTAGAAAATTGTCATCTTTACAGCAAGAAGTGACAGAGATGAAAAATGTTTCAGCCTCTAACACGACACAGCATACGCCACTCTCCGAACATTTCTCACACTCAGACAGCCAGTATAATTCAGGTAATTTACAGAGAGTACGTGACTTAGATTCCGAACAGTCACAGACAAACAGATTAGCATTCAATCCTGAACCTGTTCAGACATTCCAAGACGATAATTTTGATTATAAGCACTTTCTATCCGTGAGAAAATTTAAGGTATTTAAGAATGACAGAACGCAGATTCACCCCTTGGATTGGATACAACAATTTAGCTTTGCTTTTCCACCAACTTGGCCCGTAACACACAAACTTGAATTTATTTGCAGTTTTTTGGAAGGCGAACCGACAACTTGTATGATACCGATCGCGAGACAATGTTATTCGGTAGAAGAATTTCAGAATGCTTTTCTGTCAGCTTATTGGTCGAAGACGGCACAGCGCGGAATCAAGGCTCAATTAATTAGCTTACCGAATTATGAGAACTCAAATTTTCGCACTGTCACGCAATTTTTTGAACACATGGTCCAACAAAATCAATACTTAAGTGAGCCATACAGTGAATCAGCACTTATCCAATTATGTATTTCCAAATTACCACGATCGTTAAGAGTATCACTTTTGACAGGACAGCAGAAAGAAAATATTTCGGCATTTAGAGATCTGCTACAGCTTTTGAAAGTTCAGTAATCAGACTATTCTTTCATAAACAAAAATTTTTCACGTCATAACCAATGCCAACAAGCATACAGTAATTACGACCAGCCATGCTATTTTAATAGCAAAGGTGATAGCCGATGTAGGAATGACAACCACCAGAACTTTAATAACAGACAAAATTTTAATTATCAGTATCGTCAAAATTATCAGCAACAGCAAACACATTTTGGTAACAATAGAGGCTTTTCCCTACAACAGCAACAAAACCAGCCGGTTAGCATAGCTAACCAACAATGTAATGTGCAAGGTCAACCAAGCTTTAATGTTTCGCCGCCTACACGTATAGCGTCGGCTCCACCAAATAGTAACGCACCGCAACAAGGAAATCAGTGCGTACAGAAAACACATCATTTCAATTCCTATCGCAGCGCGCCGTACAGCAATGACTATCATGACAGACGTAAAAGTAATGAGCACAGATTTCAGCGTACATTTAATAACAGTAGGTCTTTCCAGCAGCAGAATCATCCGCAACAACAAATTATCATGAACGAACCAGACAGTCGATATCATCCCGAACCTAATACATCAGGAAGAAATAACAGAACAGTACAAATAGTTGAAATGCCACAGCATCCTCCCGCAAGTAATAGCACGTCAGATAGAATTTGACTAGATACAGTACAGCTTGCATCTTCCAGCAACGCAAGCAATACTTTTGACACAGAGAAACTTGTTCACGAAAATGTTATTACTTTTGATGACATCCGAGACACTCTTTTGCAGGAAAAACCAGTTATTCAAAAAACCATTTCCCACCCTGTCATTGAAGTAAAGATTGGATCATCCAAATTTTCAGCAGTAATCGATTCTGGATCACCTATGTCAGTCATAAATGAAGAAACCTTCAATAAATGTAACAAAGAGAACATTTATCCTATGTTACCATTAGGTAGAACTAAAGTAAAAGGAGCAGTATCTGGTAAAGGAGTAGATGTAAAATTACGGACACACTTATCATTTTGTATTGCAGGTCATACGTTCCACTAAAATTTTTGGATTGTTTCCTTATTGACAACAGACGTCATTTTAGGTACGAATTTTCTGCTACAACACGACGCAATTATTGACTTTCAAAATTCTTATTTAATGTTAAAGGATGAAAATGTACAACTGGCATTAGAATTCCAGCACTCTTTATCTGCAGAAGAACAAACAATTAATCGGACAGAGATCATTTCTGCATCACGTAACATAACCTGTCATTCCACATTGTTCACAGATACGTATGTTCACAACTACAATACACCAGACGAAGCCGACTATGACGTTATGCAAATGATTTCTGATAAAGTTAAACAGAGCAGTCCAAATACAGACGACGAACGTACAGAACTACGCAAAATTCTTTTACAGAAAGCTCCAGTTTTTGACAACGTCCCTGGTACTATGTCCGGTTTCATGTATGAATTTCAAGTTAAACAGCACGACACGTTTAAAGCCAAACATTATCCCATTCCATATATTCACAGAGAACAAGTTAAGAAAGAATTGCAAGCTATGCTTGACCAAGGAATTATTGAACCGGCAGTTAGTCCGTACATAAACCCGCTTCATATTGTTAAGAAAAAGGATGGCTCACTTCGACTCGTACTTGATTCGCGTCACATCAATGACATTATTATTAATGAAACAGATCGCCCTCAAACACTAGAAGAACTTCTACAGAAATTTCATGGTACTGCTGTTTATTCCACATTAGATTTTAAATCGGGATTTTGGCAAATTCAGCTCCATCCGAACTGCAGAAAGTACACAGCATTTCTCTGTTTTGGTGACTGTTATCAATTTTGTAAATTGCCGTTCGGTTTAACAATTTCTTCAGCAGCGTTTATTCGCGGTTTGAATACTATACTTCCGACAGAATTAAAAGACAGAATCACAACGTATGTAGACGACATTCTTATTGCAGAAGCTAACTGGTCAGAACATAATCTGATTCTTGAACAACTGTTGCAAACTTTTCGTGCACAAGGACTCACAGTTAATCTTAGCAAATCGCACTTTGGCAAAACTTCTATAAAATTTCTTGGACATGTAATTTCAGCAGAAGGCATTGCGCCTGACCCGGAAAAACTTCAAGCTTTACGTGACATTACTGTACCTACGACGAATAAACAACAACGCAGCTTTTTGGGTTTAATTAACTTTTTCCGTAAATTTATTCATTACTCTGCTTTAGACACCCCTAGATTGTGCCAGTTGACGGGTAAAAACACCATTTGGTACTGGGATAGCCGAGCACAGTCTGAATTTGTCAATCTAAAACAAGCTTTGTTAAATGCACCACTTTTATCACACCCAGATCCTACCAGAAATTTTTCCATTGCCACCGACAGTTCTAACACAGCTTTAGGCGTACACATTTTTCAGGAAATTGAAGAAGATGGTATTACAGTAATTAAAAACATCGCCTTTGCAAGTCACATTCTGTCACCAGCTGAACGCAATTATTCTGTCACAGAACTTGAAACATTATGTGTTGTATGGGCATTATGAGATTTAGGCATTTTCTTTATGGAAGACATACGACCGTTTACACAGATCATAGAGCGATACAGTTTTTACTTTCCGCAAAATTTACACACGACAGGTTAAGCAGATGGAAACATTATTTACAAGAATTTAATTTTACAATTGTTCACATTCCCGGTGCACAAAACGTTGTAGCAGACGCACTATCCCGTTCTCTCAGCAACAATCAGCAAGACATCGCAACCAACTTCTGCAAAGCAAATTTTAGCGTAATGTACATTCAACAAGTTGCATTCGAAAATTTTATTTCGGCATCATTACGAGACACAGTACAAGAGCAGAGCAAAGACAACGTGTGGAAAGAAATTAAACACCTTTAGCACAATAGGAATAATGTTACCATCAGAAACCATTAGACTGTACGCAATAACATTGTGTTTCGCCGCTCTAACCCTGACAGCAACAGTTGGTTACTATGCATTCCTGACGAACTTGTTAACAAATTAATTTGATATACTCATTTAAGTTACGCACATTATGGAGCCAGAAAATGTTTTCTTATACTGAGACAGAACTGTTATTTTGCGAACATGGTGAAACGTATTCGACGAGTTTTAGCGTCATGTAAAATCTGCCAGAAAGCTATATCAGACACGACTTCACATATTCCTCCGTTACATCCCACTGTACCCCACTGTACCCGTTAAATTGAGACACATGGCCACTGTAGACATTTTTGGACCGATTCCCACAACTAATAGAGGTTTTTGCTACATCTTTGTCGCTGTTGAACTCACGTCGAAATTTGTTACTTTGACTCCGTTGCGCAAAGCTACTGCTAAAACTATTTCGAATGCATTTGTAAAAGATTTTTTATTTCATGTAGGGCATGTATTGAAAGTAATTTCCGACAATGGATCACAATTTCGATCTGCGATATGGACACGTATGTTACGAGCTAGAAACATTTCTCCGATCTATATATCCAAATATCACGCTTCTTCGAACTCTTGTGAACGACTGATGAAAGAAATTGGTAAACTATGTAGAATATACTGCCATAAAAAATATATTGACTGGGATACACACATACTCTCATTCCAGGATGTAATTAACTTCATACCAAATGAATCTACTATGCTATCTCCGGCTGTTATATTGAAAAATGTTGAACCACCTAACAAAATTAAAGAATTAGTATCCTTTCCTACATCTCGTCGACTACGCCACCATGAAATAATTGACATTGCGCTCAACAACATCAAACGTGCCGTAGAGCGCCGGAGAAGACAGCAAATACAGGTTTCTACACGCCGTGACTTTCACATTGGACAGAAGATATTAGTATGCACACACTATTTATCCAACAGAGGAAAGAGTAGATGCAGTAAATTTGAACTTCTACACGCAGGTCCATATAGAATACGCAGCATTCCTCACCCCAATGTAGTACATGTCGAAACTTTGAGAACCAGAAAAAGCAAAGGCAGTCACCACGTATCCAATATTAAACCCTTTATTGAATGAAAATACTTTATGATTTATCACACTGTAATGCCATTTCCTGATATATATATATGTCCACTTACGCAATTATATTTATGTGACTACTTACTGATAATGGTCGTATTTTTTTTTCCTTGGCAAGTGCTCGGCAAGGTAAGGTTAGCAGGTCGCTTTTCTTGTCGTTATATATCAGACCGTGCAAATTTTCGATTTTTTGTGTATGTGTGATTGTTTTCCTATCGAAAGTAGAATTTTTCTCTGTATGTACTATGAAATCTTTGAGATGTAATAACCACCAGTTGACTTTGACATTTTGTCTGATGATATCTCACATCTTGACTATTCCACATTTTTGCGACTACATTATGATACTGTGTGTACATTTTATGCACTTGAAAACTGTGTATGTTTTTGACCTAATACGTTTTCTGTCATGCTATGCTGTATGCTTAATTATATCACTAGAAACAAGCTTTCATTTAATGAGTATGTGAATTAAATGCAAGATATTAATCCTTATTCATTATTTTCAGAAAGCAATACCGTGTAAAAGAGATAAATTAAACAACCACAGTGGTTTACTATGAAACAGAAATTTAACCATCGGACTGAACGAAAGAAAACGCAATAACTAGTCATGAAGAGTAAATGGATCAGAATTAACAAGCATTAACAAGAATATACTATACACACTGTATAGCAACAGTCTTAACTAATTATTTTTCTTTCAGAATATGAGGCGATTGATGCAAGCTGTCAGACAGAACTACACGTGTTAATTTTAGTGATGAAATATGCTAGAAATAAGAAACTCTATACTATGAATAGTTGTATGAAGTAAATGGTAATATGAATGTGAATAATGAAGTGTCTAATTTTTGCAGATGATAATAAATGATGATGAGTAGTTATAAGAAGAATATGGTAATGTGAATAATGAAGTTTTACTTTGCAGGTGATGATAATGATGACGTTTATATATTTACTGTTAGTTAAGAAATGCTATGTAGTTATTTAAGTATTTGTTGCAGTTCCTTTTGACAGAATGTCTTATGTCACATAGTATAATGACTGAATGTTTTGGAAAAGACAGCTAGGGTACCGACATATTAAGTACAGATTTCATTACCTGTTAGTTCGAAGTTCACTACTTTTCTGCATAATATGCATTTCTTCTTTCAGCTCAATAATCCATTTTGTATTTTTTCCAGGAGAAGCTTTTCATGATATTAATATGCTATAAACACTTAGTTATGAAACCTGTTCTAGTACTTGCATTTTTTTACCCATTTGTGTGTATCATTCATGAATGTGATCACATATACTCTACTTGTTTCATAACCTTGCTACAGCTGACTCATGACGAATGACATTATTAATCCTTATTTCCAGCAATAAGTCAAAAGCAAATATTTTCATGCCCCAGCAATTAATTATCGATCCAAACGCAATGCATTGCTAGCAAAAAAAAAAAAAAAAAAAAAAAAAAAAAAACAACTTATTACCAGTTCCAACTATTACCGGTATACAACTAAATAATGCTACCAGTTGAAGATATATTTCTAGTCCTAAATATAATGCAAATTTCTCAGATGTATTGAGTCCATTATATCTATGTATTATTGGACTACAGACCTTGAGTAATAGTTACAGTGTGTTACATTTTAAATATGTCCTATGTCACTTGAATGATGAGTTCTGAGTAATACTGAATGATGTTTTGCAATAATGCATAAATGGTATGCCAATAATTAACTCTTGTTTTGAATGATGACTTCTGAATAATGCATAAAAATGCTTTGTAACTGGCCAATGAATGCCACTGATTACTATAATGAGATGACTTATGATGCCAATGATTACTATAATTAGATGAATTATGTATAAATGCTATGCCAATAATTAACTCATTTTGAATGATAACTTCTGAATAATGCATAAAACAATGCTTTGTAACTGGCCAATGAGTGCCAATAATTACTATATTGAGATGACTTACGAATAATGTTCTGTAATACTCCATACATACTACTTAAATGCTGTGTAAATAGCCAATGAATGCCAATAATTATTCAGATCGGTTGTTACACTAGTGTAATTCTATGATGACTAGCATAAGATGTAATGTATCCTTCACCTTCTGACCTAATTACCAGCAATTACTGCAATATCCATATGTCCTGTCCATCCTCATGATCATGGAGCACTATATTTGGTTTTTGCACTAATTCTCTGTTGATGTGAGAGTATGGATTCTACAAGAATGTGGTGTTGACACACCAAAATGTCCACCACCTTGAACGATGGAGATGTCATTATGGTCCTACTGTTTGGTGTACCTAATGTACTACCAAAATGATAACATAGAATATTAATACAACATTTCAGTGTCTTGGCTACACTGATAAATACTTCAGGGAAGAGAAATTCAGATTGTCTCACTTGGTGTTGTGCTTCTGTAGAAAGATGTGGTCTTTCAGTGCAGCTACGTGCAACCTACTGTGCTACAACCATGATGCAATCCTTCCCATTCCTTTCCTAGTTCTTGTAAAATGGTAAAGACTTATACAGTGCGTTTAAATTCTTGCAAAATCGTAAAGACTTTTACAGTGTGTGTGCACTTTATTTCACCCCTTGATGTGTTTAATTCATGTCAAATGCTAAAGAGTTTTACAGTGCATGTGCACTTTATGTCATTTGTTAATATATTTTGTACTCAGTGCGTGTGCACTTTATTTCACTCCTTGATTTGTTTAATTGTTGTAAAAATGCTAAAGACTTATACATTGCGTGTGCACTTTATGTCATTTGTTAATATGTTTTGTACTCATTGCGTATACATTTTGTCATTTCTTGATATGTTCTGCACTCAGTGCATGTGCACTCTATTTCATTTCATGTTCTGCACTTGTATATATGTATATACTCTGTGACTGTAGCCTTAGTAAACTAAATAGATTATAGAAAAATTTGTTGCTCATAGCAAATCCCATTGACTCACCATCGCTGCCAAATTTTTGCCCCCCCCCCCTCCCCCCCGTGGAGGGTTATGTAAGAGGTCCATGATTAAGGAATTTGTTGTTAGCGTACTCGAGCAGATGTAATTTCGATGGATTGCTCACGCGCTGCCTGCGATATGTAA
The DNA here is from genome assembly GCF_023898315.1 of Schistocerca nitens. Taxonomy (NCBI): domain Eukaryota; kingdom Metazoa; phylum Arthropoda; class Insecta; order Orthoptera; family Acrididae; genus Schistocerca; species Schistocerca nitens. The sequence continues at coordinate 542,093,351 of NC_064619.1, read as the reverse complement.
GCTATAAGAGAATCTCAGACCAAAGAGCAGTGTTGATGCAGTAGGAACTGTGTAGCAGTAGGAGTAAGTAGTTGCTAGCGAACAGTCTGGAGTGTGAAGTTGGCTGGGCCGGTCGTGTGGAGCGATGGCGGAGCCTGAGCGTTGTAGGATAAGGTAAAAGCAGCCTCGCGCATATGTAGTATTGTTATATTAAGTCCCATGTAAATGTTTTAAAAAATCGCTTAATAATAATGTTTCTCATAAAAAGTAACTTTTGACTATCATTCATTTCAATTTAAAGAATTTAATAATTTCTCCAATCCTTGGTCATCCCGATTATTGAAAAGAAAAATCAGTTGTTTCTTTTTATACATGACAAATCTATCGGTCAGCATTGCACTGAGCTGCGCCAGAAAAATTTCTTATAGGAGCAGACATATACGCGTTATCCGGCGACCTAATTGAGGTATGAATTTTCAGTTTATTCAGTATGATCTTTCAGGGCCATGACGCAGCACTGCTGACGTCCAAAATTTACCAGGTTAAATTGACAGTCAATTATTGAAAGGTTATAAGTGAGTGACAATTTAACTGAGAGGTTAGTCACATTGTATTATTGGTAGGTTACGATAAATGTCAATGTTATGGTTATATTTTACTGTTGGGAGGTTTCGGGACTTTTACTGTTGAGAGGTTACACTAAATGTGAATATTATTCATAGTATTTTATATATTGTGGGAAGGTTACAAGCTGGTAAGGGAGATCGGTCGATAACTGGAAGGCAAGTGAATGTTCTTTCCCGGCGTAGGAATCGGGACAACAATAGATTCGCGCCAGCATGTGAGAACATGACCCTCAATCCAGATGCGATTATAAGTACGAAGAAGAAAACCTTTACCCCCAGGAGAAAGGTACTTCAGCATATGAATATGAATAGAATCAGGCCCTGAAGCGGAGGACCGTGACCGGGCAAGTGCATTTTGAGTTCCCGCATGGTGAATGGGGCATTATAACTTTCATGATTAGAGGAGCGGAAGTTAGGTGGCCTTGCCTCCTCTGCCTGTTTTCGGGGGAGGAAAGCAGGGTGGTAATGAGCGGAGCTCGAAACCTCTGCGAAAAAGCGGCCGAAGGCATTGGAGACATCCTCTGGGGCCACAAGGACGTCATTCGCGACCGTCAAGCCAGAAACTGGTGAGTGGACCTTAGTGCCAGATAGCCGGCGCAGGCTACCCCAGACAACAGAAGAAGGAGTAAAACTGTTGAAGGTGTTTGTGAAAGCAGCCCAGCTGGCTGTCTTGCTTTCTTTAATAACACGACGACACTGCACACGTAATCGTTTATAATTGATACAATTCGCCATCGTAGGGTGGCGTTTAAAGGTGCGTAAAGCACGTCGACGAGCACGTAAAGCGTCTCTACATGTTGCGGTCCACCAGGGGACCGGTACGCGACGTGTATAAGAAGTAGTGTGAGCGATGGAAGATTCAGCAGCAGTGAGAATGACTTCCGTGAGGTGTGCGACCTGACTATCGCAGCTTGCGAAGGTTTGATCCTGAAAGGTTGCCCTGGAAGAGAAGAGCCTCCAGTCTGCTTTGGAGATGTTCCAACTAGTTGAGCATGGAGAGGGGGTATGATGCAGGAGATGGATAACACAAGGGAAGTGGTCGCTCGAATACGTATCAGAAAGTGCGTACCACTCAAACCGGCGTGCAAGTCGGGTAGTACATATAGAGAGGTCTAAATGGGAATAGGTGTGAGTTGTGCCTGAAAGAAAAGTAGGGGCGCCAGTATTGAGGCAGACAAGATTGAAGTGGTTGAAAAGGTCTGCTAACAGGGAGCCTCTCGGGTAGGATGCTGGAGAGCGCCAAAGTTCTGGCGCTGCAGTCCGGATCCGCGGGACTGCTACGGTCGCAGGTTCGAATCCTGCTTCGGGCATGGGTGTGTGTGATGTCCTTAGGTTAGTTAGGTTTAAGTAGTTCTAAGTTCGAGGGGACTTATGACCTAAGATGTTGAGTCCCATAGTGCTCAGAGCCATTTGAACCATTTGAGCGCCAAAGGAGATGGTGGGCATTGAAGTCTCCAGTCAACAAAAATGGTGCAGGTAGCTGAGCAATAATGTTCATCATGTCTGCCCTGGTAACGGCAGACGACGATGGAGTGTAAATGGTACAAATGGAAAACGTAAAAGTGGGGAGAGTAATTCGGACGGCTACTGCCTGCAGGTCGGTGTGCAATGTGATGGGATCGTAGTAAATATCATCCCAGACCAGCAACATAGCCCCTCCATGAGCCGGAATATCTGCCACAGGGGGTAGGTCAAAACGCACAGAGGCATAGTGTGCCAAGTCAATTTGATCGCATGGGTGTAGCTTCGTTTCCTGGAGAGCTACGACGAGCGGACTGTGCAAGCGTAGCAGCAACTTTAAGTCATCTCGGTTGGAGTGAATGCCGCGAATATTCCAATGAAGAAGTGCCATTGTGAGAAGAAAATAAAAAAGAAGAAGAAGAAGCAAGAAGGGGTCACCTCGAAGGTCCCTGAGGGCCTGGCTTCGAGCGAGCACTGCCGCCGCTATCAATAGGCGAAGAGTCATCGTCTATTTGTTCGGAGCTTCCTCCGCTGGTGAATGGCCAGATGTTCGACTACCAGCGGTGTGGCCAGGCGAAATGGATGACGGCCTCGGGCGGCAACCGCTGGGTGGCGCAGGAGAAGAAACGCGCCGTGGCGGAGAAGGAGAACTTTGTTTCCTATGAGCCTTCTTGGAAGGCCGTTTAGTCGAAGTACTGGTCGATGGCTGGGAGTTCGAGGTACGTAGGAAGTCTTCACGGGACGGTTCCTTCTTGAAGGCCCGTGCATCTGACTTCTGGGTCTTAGTCTTGGCAGAAGCTGATGAAGGTGCTTGTGTCTTGGGGGTGATGGGAGGAAGAGGAGACGTTGACCGGGCGATCTTAGCACTAACCGAACGGACGACCGTAGTGCTAAATGTCAGATCGCATGTCTGCATCGACACCTCCCTGCTCCCTGGTAGTCCGAGGAGAGGCGAGGACAGTACTGTATTTCCCCGCTGGGAGCAGTGTGGGCTTCCTACTTGCTTGCCAGCAGCTTGCCAGCGGCCGAGGTGGACACCTTCTCTTTGACCCGAATTTCCTGTATACAGCGTTCATCCTTGTAAATGGGACAGTCGCGGGAGGACGCTGTATGGTCACCCTGACAGTTCACGCAACGAGGAGACGGTGGTGGACAGTCACCCTCATGGGCGTCCCTGCCACAAGTGACGCATTTAGCCGCAGTAGAGCAAGACTGGCGAGTGTGATTAAAACGCTGACACTGGTAGCAGCGCGTAGGTGTCGGGACATAGGGGCGAACAGAAATAACCTCATAGCCCGCTTTGATGCGCGACGGCAGCTGAACACTATCAAAGGTCAAGAAAAGTGTCCGGGTCGGTACAAGGTCATTGTTGACCTTTTTCATGACCCTATGGACAGCCGTCATGCCCTGCTCAGCGAGGAAAGACTGAATCTCCTCGTCAGTCAATCCGTCGAGTGATCTAGTGTATACCACACCACGCGACGAATCCAAAGTGCGGTGAGCCTCCACCCGGACGGGGAACGTGTACAGGAGTGTGGCCCGAAGCAGTTTTTGCGCCTGAAAGGCGCTCTCAGTTTCTAACAACAAGGTACCGTTACACATCCTGGTACCAGACTTGACAGATCCGGCTATGGCATCTACACCCTTCTGAATAACGAAAGGGTTGACAGATGAAAAATCCTTTCCATCCTCAGATCTAGAAACTACGAGGCGGTAGTACTTTTGTCACTGGTGGCTGGTCAAGTTTCCGTTTTTGGGCAGAAGTCAAGAGAGAAGAAGAAGAGAAATCCATTGCGGAGGAATCCTCCATGATTGCCAGCGTCTCCGATGGCGCGCTCCTTCCTTGTGGGGACCCTCTCAGAGGGCGCTCCCACCTTAGTTGAATGTTTTCACCTCAGGTCACACCTCCCGAGAAACGGACGGAGGTACCAATCGGTATGGTCGGAAGGTGTCAGCTCAGGCAATCACCCCTCCCTGGGCCTGGCCTTTACCAGGGGGTACGTGCGTGCCTTACTTGTCTACACAGGGCGGGGAATTACGCGTTACCCCGTCACCGGCTACACGTGCGAATGCGTGGGTCAGCCTTCAGGCATGCACAGGGAGGAAAGAAGAAGAGGAAAAAAAAGGGAGAGAGGAGGAGACCAGAGAGTGGACAAGAAGGCAAGAAGAGGAAGGCAAGGAGAAGAAGGCAAGGAGAAGAGGGCAAGGAGAAGAAGGCAAGGTAAAAAGTAAGGAAGACAGTGAGAGGGAGAAGAACAAAGAAAGGAACCAAACAAAGGAAGGAAGACACCAGAATAAGCGAAAAGCCAAAATGACCACAAAGATAAGTCGTGGAACCGTCCGTCTCCGGACGCAGGTGCAAACTACCCCCTTGAGGGGGAGGGACTCCTTTTAGTCACCTCTTACGACAGGAAGGAATACCTCGGGCCTATTCTAATCCCTGGACCCGCAGGGGTGTCCACTGACTTGTTGTCCGATATACTGCTCGGAAAACATATCTGATTCATGTTGGTAAATACAGCTCTATCAGATATCAATATTGATGCGTACCAGGTGTATAAAAGTATATCTTGAAATACACAGAAAGGCACATAGAGGTATTCGACTGAAACCAATCCCGCGTCCGGCCATCCTGATTTAGGTTTTCCGTGATTTCCCTAAATCATTCCAGGCAAATGCCGGGATGGTTCCTCTGAAAGGGCACGGCCGACTTCCTTCCCTAAGACGTTGAGACCGATGACCACGCTGTCTGGTCTCCTTCCCCAAACAACCAACCAACCAACCAATCGACTGAAACATAGACATGAGCAAGATTGTAACTGGGGTCGACGGCATCGTCGTCTACCGCCTTGACAACTCGAATGGTGACAGTGCTCGGCTGGTTACTTACGTTTACTGATACCAAAGGTACAGCATGACAACACAAAAATGTTAATAACTCGAAGATCATTAACTCTGCAATCCATAGTAAAGTAAAGCAGTCATTAGTCAGAAGATTGGTTTGAACACCACAGTGCTTTAATAGGCAAGGTCTTGTTGGAAGTGGTATGCCGTTGCTTTCCTCCGACATGACGCTGGTTGGAAGGCAGAAAGCTTACTGACAAATTTCACGGAAGGAAAAGGTGGCGAAATGTCTCCCACTGGACGGCTATGTTGTTTGATTTAAATGATTACAAAATCGTGTAAAAGGAACAGTGAGATTGTCAGTATAAGCACATTACTGTTGTCAGTATGATGTTGCACTGCCCAGGGCCTGTAATGATAAAGGGCCCGTTTAGGTCAGGCATATTGTATAAAGAAGTGGAAGAGAGAGCACCACTAAATTCTACAATCCGTAAGCATTGCATACACACAGAAATTAGTGTTACAGTGTACTTATCGAGCCCAATGAGTGAATTGCGTATTTTCCGGTGAGGAAGATGTGACGGTACGTCACATAAATTGACATATGGAGAAACGGAAAAAATGGTTTTTGCTTGTGTCATGTGTGAATTCAAAAATGGCTCTGAGCACTATGGGACTTAACATCTAGAACTTAGAACTACTTAAATCTAACTAACCTAAGGACATCTCCCAACACCCAGTCATCACGAGGCAGAGAAAATCCCTGTCATGTCTGAATTATAAATTATTTCAAGACTGCGCACGTGTACGCGATGTATAAGAAACATTAAAAAAGTTAAATAATACCACCAAAATTACTAACACTGATGTGATATAAAAAAAGAACTTTTTTTTTATCTGTGTAATGAAAATGAACATGAATAGAGAGTGTGGCTTTATTGAAAACTCTCTCTCCTGTTTTGTTTCGTCTGGCGGTAGGCCGCCATTGTAGTGCTGTCTGATAATTAGGCCTAACGTAAGATTTATCTGTATTTTTGAAAAATATGCTAGAAATTGTTATAAGAAAGTGTGTATTATTGCCTTAGTTGTCACCTCTCATGATCCCAGCCATTAATTCTCATTAACCAAGTTTTTACAAAACTTCGTAGTGCGGGGAGCTTTTCTTCCCTAGCAGCATTTGGTCTGACATTACGATTCATGTTACTAAACGTAAATGCGAGGGACTTCCCAATTTTGACCATTCATTAATTTCAAAGTTAAAGAGAGTAGTGATGGATTTCATTTACCAACATTCACAGCACTGAATGAGTCCAGTGGGTTTCATTTTGGCCACCTAACGGCAGATTCAGAGAGTGAAGGGAGACGAAAATTTAATAGTCATGGGTGACTGGAATTCGAGTGTAGGAAAAGGGAGAGAAGGAAACGTAGTAGGTGAATATGGATTGGGGCTAAGAAATGAAAGAGGAAGCCGCCTGGTAGAATTTTGCACAGAGCACAACTTAATCATAGCTAACACTTGGTTTAAGAATCATGATAGAAAGCTGTATACATGGAAGAACGCTGGAGATACTAAAAGGTATCAGATAGATTACATAATGGTAAGACAGAGATTTAGGAACCAGGTTTTAAATTGTAAGACATTTCCAGGGGCAGATGTGGACTCTGACCACAATCTATTGGTTATGACCTGTAGATTAAAACTGAAGAAACTGCAAAAAGGTGGGAATTTAAGATGGGACCTGGATAAACTGAAAGAACCAGAGGTTGTACAGAGTTTCAGGGAGAGCATAAGGGAACAATTGACAGGAATGGGGGAAAGAAATACAGTAGAAGAGGAATGGGTAGCTTTGAGGGATGAAGTAGTGAAGGCAGCAGAGGATCAAATAGGTAAAAAGACGAGGGCTAGTAGAAATCCTTGGGTAACAGAAGAAATATTGAATTTAATTGATGAAAGGAGAAAATACAAAAATGCAGTAAATGAAGCAGGCAAAAAGGAATACAAACGTCTCAAAAATGAGATCGACAGGAAGTGCAAAATGGCTAAGCAGGGATGGCTAGGGGACAAATGTAAGGATGTAGAGGCTTATCTCACTAGGGGTAAGATAGATACTGCCTACAGGAAAATTAAAGAGACCTTTGGAGATAAGAGAACCACTTGTATGAACATCAAGAGCTCAGATGGAAACACAGTTCTAAGCAAAGAAGGGAAAGCAGAAAGGTGGAAAGAGTATATATAGGGTTTATACAAGGGCGATGTACTTGAGGACAATATTATGGAAATGGAAGAGGATGTAGATGAAGATGAATTGGGAGATACGATACTGCGTGAAGAGTTTGACAGAGCACTTAAAGACCTGAGTCGAAACAAGGTCCCCGGAGTAGACAACATTCCATTGGAACTACTGACGGCCTTGGGAGAGCCAGTCCTGACAAAACTCTACCATCTGGTGAGCAAGATGTATGAAACAGGTGAAATACCCTCAGACTTCAAGAAGAATATAATAATTCCAATCCCAAAGAAAGCAGGTGTTGACAGATGTGAAAATTACCGGACAATCAGTTTAATAAGCCACAGCTGCAAAATACTAACACGAATTCTTTACAGACGAATGGAAAAACTAGTAGAAGCCGGCCTCGGGGAAGATCAGTTTGGATTCCGTAGAAATACTGGAACACGTGAGGCAATACTGACCTTACGACTTATCTTAGAAGAAAGATTATGGAAAGGCAAACCTACGTTTCTAGCATTTGTAGACTTAAAGAAAGCTTTTGACAATGTTGACTGGAATACTCTCTTTCAAATTCTGAAAGTGGCAGGGGAAAAATACACGGAGCGAAAGGCTATTTACAATTTGTACAGAAACCAGATGGCAGTTATAAGAGTCGAGGGACATGAAAGGGAAGCAGCGGTTGGGAAGGGAGTAAGACAGGGTTGTAGCCTCTCCCCGATGTTATTCAATCTGTATATTGAGCAAGCAGTAAAGGAAACAAAAGAAAAATTCGGAGTAGGTATTAAAATCCATGGAGAAGAAATAAAAACGTTGAGGTTTGCCGATGACATTGTAATTCTGTCAGAGACAGCAAAGGACTTGGAAGAGCAGTTGAACGGAATGGATGGTGTCTTGAAGGGAGGATATAAGATGAACATCAACAAAAGCAAAACGAGGATAATGGAATGTAGTCGAATTAAGAGGGGTGATGTTGAGGGTATTAGATTAGGAAGTGAGACACTTAAAGTAGTAAAGGAGTTTTGCTATTTGGGGAGCAAAATAACTGATGATGGTCGAAGTAGAGAGGATATCAAATGTAGACTGGCAATGGCAAGGAAAGCGTTTCTGAAGAAGAGAAATTTGTTAACATCGAGTATAGATTTAAGTGTCAGGAAGTCATTTCTGAAAGTATTTGTACGGAGTGTAGCCATGTATGGAAGTGAAACATGGACGGTAAATAGTTTGTACAAGAAGAGAATAGAAGCTTTCGAAATGTGGTGCTACAGAAGAATGCTGAAGATTAGATGGGTAGATCACATAACTAATGAGGAAGTATTGAATAGGATTGGGGAGAAGAGAAGTTTGTGGCACAACTTGACCAGAAGAAGGGATCGGTTGGTGGGACATGTTCTGAGGCATCAAGGGATCACCAATTTAGTATTGGAGGGCATCGTGGAGGGTAAAAATCGTAGGGGGAGACCAAGAGATGGATACACTAAGCAGATTCAGAAGGATGTAGGTTGCAGTAGGTACTGGGAGATGAAGAGGCTTGCACAGGATAGAGTAGCATGGAGAGCTGCATCAAACCAGTCTCAGGACTGAAGACCACAACAACAACAACAACAACGGCAGATGAGATTCTCTGAAGTTTTGCCTTGCAAATAATGAACAAGAAATGTTGAAAATCAAACAATTCAATAAGCTCCGCAATATCTTAGTTAATCTTGTTGATATTTGGTGCATAAATAACCCGTAGCCCCTGAGACCCATATTAATAATTACAGTTTGCCTAAGAATACGCATATTTTCTTTTCTAAATAGCAGCGATCACGCAAACTATATATTACATCGTACGCACTTTGGGCAGCCGATGTGCGTACGAGTGTTATCACGGTGTATGTTAATTAATAGTCTCATGCTAGTCCACAATATTTAAAGACACCCCTTAATCAAAATCATAAAATATAATTATAGATACAAAAATATATAATTACCCCGTGATAAGTGGTCCCACACATACATCTATACAGTTATACCGTGAAAAAGAGCACTGGCAAACGGTCTTCGCTACATTAGGTTGCTTAAACTGGTGTCACTCTGAGCTAGAATTTATGGCCAGCGACTAAGTGTAAGGTCAATGAGTCGGATGTGGGTTTTGCAACTGTGAAATACTTTCCTACATTATTGAAGCGAATATTAAATCTGAACTAATATTGTGAAAATTTTGAACTTGGGTAGCATAGAACGAAAATCTTTCCGTTTATTGCAAAGGATAACAATTGATTTTCTAAAACATTTTCTGCCACATACAATCTGATACAGGACACGTCGACCAAAACATATGGAAGAACTGACAGCGACGTATATCGGAAGACAGTAAGATCCCTTGGCTTTTGGTTTGGCAGTATTCGACAGGCATTTCTAGGCGCAAGTAAATGAAGAAAGGCAGCACGTTTTTGTTATCAAGTAACGTCTTCATCAATTACTTTAGTTTTAATGTAACCTACGAGTAATTGCTGATGTTTGATATTAGCATGAAAAGGCATTAAATGATCTTCAAGCACATGTGTTCCAGCAGCGGTATGAAGAAAAAGACAGTAATAATGACGGTAAAAATCGAATTATCCGTCAACTTCACACTTCACAGTGGATTTTCTCGAACTAAGAAATTTGCTGAAATAGTGAAAATTTCAAAATGGCTTCACATCGAGGCTATGATGCCTAGAAGAGTTTTTACACCCTTCTGACATGAGAATAGCGTAATCTCCGCGTCAGGAGCTTGCTTCTACTTAACCATTTAATAGACTAGCATTTTTACCACCGTGACTAATTTTGTAAGCTAAGCACATCATCCATTACAGCACACTCCTCGGGCTGGGAAATGTGGCCACAATGATCTGGTGGAACGAACTATCACAGGTGCAATACGTGGGTTCAGGCATTTACTTTTAAGAGGCACAAACAGATTTACTTTACCTCTGGTAACCTCAAGAGAAAGACGTTATAATCCAGAATCCGCATTAAACATCACGTTCCTTCATTACCAACTGGGCAGAGCCACTTTACATTGGGAAATGACATAGGCGGAAATCATGGTAAATAGAAATACTGTCGCCAGTAAACTTACTTACATGAGAAAATTTTAGTTTATTTGATGAACCGGTAGCCATTTAAAGGAACAGGGCTCTTATTTTACTTGTACTTGATTGAATGAAAGCCATTGAAAAATTTGGTCATGGACTGTGATTCGAATTCGTATCTCCTCTTACGAGGATCTGAATCTCTCGGAACAGTATAGTTCAATCATTTCGTTCCTTTTCCCGAGACCGCAATCTTCTTTTGGTCTCCTCCAAAGCTAAGTACATGGGTCCGAATCCTGATCCAGTACAAAAATATTCATAATTTCATTTCAAGCCCTATCACGTGCACACCGACCTGCTAGTGAAAATTAACGTGCATTTTAATGTCTGTTCACGTGTTTCCAACAATCGCAATAGGTGTCGTTATATCTGGTCAAACACGCACACATCTTACCGTTGGTGAGTAAGCAATTGATACTTAAGCTATATTCGTGGATGATAAAGAAGGATGGTAGGTGTGCGGTTCGATTGTCGCTCAGGCACAAAAATTTGTATCCTTATTTTAGATTCAAACACCTAGCAGCTGGCTAGAAAAACCGATACGTAACATTTGATTTTACTTAGTTAACAATCTGATTATGTGTTGGGTTCGTACCTCCGTCACAGAACTTCACATCATGTGCTTCATCTTTAAATGCAAGTACACTTTGTTACGTCTGAATGGAGGTATATCAGACATCTTTCATGGTTAGTTAATAGGAACGAAAGAGTCTTGATAGGAGTCCCGGTTTATTACAAAAACTGTCGTCTTTTATTTTCAAGTTTATATTTGGTTACTCATATTGGAGAACATTTCGGTAGTTCATGACTCTTCATGGCTAGTCAGGAATGTGATATGAGTAGATCTGAATTGGTTACATTAATACTTGTTCCATAGGTCATGAATACGACATTTCATAATGATGTGGAACATGTCACATTAGTGAACTATTTCTTTACATAACATTATTCAATTTATTTACAACAATTTTTTACTCTCTCTCTCATTCTTTTTTATTTTTGTCTCCCTCTCTCTCTCTCTCTCTCTCTCTCTCTCTCTCTCTCACACACACACACACACACACACACACATACACACACACACACACACATACACATACACACATTGTTTTTTTTATTTGTTTGTTGTGATCGACTATCGGTGAGTCACGACAACGTCCGTGAATGAGTTTCATAGTATTAAGTACACTTACGAAAGAAATATAAAAACAACTATGATAGTTACTGATTTATGATGTTTAATTTGCAGTCAGTTCTGAGTATTATTAATAACTACGCTCCAGTCCCTAAACCTAGTTACATAAATGCGGATCAGACGCGTTACGTATTCCAGGTCGTAGATGCCGCGTCTTTGAGACGGCACTTCCCAGCCCGCTGTAGGATCACATCGGTTCGTCTTCTTCCTGCTGGTACTGTAACTGAGATTTGGCAACAACGCAAGGTATGTATGGCAACTCGATGATCGACGAGTTACTTCCTGGTTTGTACGGAATTAAGCCTCAAAGTTCAATTGATTTTTCCTGTCATTTCCATTGAATAATCTGAGTTATTATCGCTTGAGGTGTAACAAAAAATTCTAAATTCACGGTTTTCAGCCCAGGAAAGTAGTTGCATGTGGAAATCGCAACTAATCTCATCCTTTAAATAGCGGTTTACGAGTTGTAGCTACTATTGGCCTCGTAAGAGGAAGCCTCTTTGCTAGCTCTGTCATAATGTGCTGACATCTTAAAAAGCATCTGTTATGGTTCGCGGTTCCAGTCTCGCTGATTGTATTGCTTTTATCCCTTCCCGTGAAAGAGCTACAAGCAGTCAGATCAAACATCGATAAGAAATTACTTTCGGCTCATAGTGCAATGGTGAAAAACGTACAGCCGGCCGGAGTGGCCGTGTGGTTCTAGGCGCTACACTCTGGAGCCCAGCGACCGCTACGGTCGCAGGTTCGAATCCTGCCTCGTGCATGGATGTGTGTGATGTCCTTAGGTTAGTTAGGTTTAATTAGTTCTAAGTTCTACGCGACTGATGACCTCAGAAGTTAAATCGCATAGTGCTCAGAGCCATCTGAACCAGCCATTTTGAAAAACGTACATTGCTGCACAACAGGCAACGCCTCTTTCCGCTGCTGACAAGCAAATTTTGGGTTTCTAGGAATACATAACTTTATTTATGAAATGCCACATTTGCATAACTCTTGAGTATGACACAGCATACCAATTACACACAGACCCAATCGAAATCTAATTGAGTAGTATTTTACTCATTCGTGCCATTAGAGGCACGCTTGTGTACAGATACTCAGTTTTATTAAACATACTTTCGTCGTAATGTTATCGTGGGTAGTTCTATTTCATTTCTTATAACACAGTGCACAGTTTTCGTAAGGTTTCTTTTAGTGTTGTTAAAACAATAGTAAACATGAGAGAGAAATAAATCATCAACGATATATGCGAATTCTCTGACGTTATCTATAACAGTCTGACAATGCACATGCAGTTTATTGATTACATGCATGTAGAAAACTTGTTCTCAGTTAAAGCTGTCAAACAAGGTTTGGAGAAGAATAAAATCCCACTACCACACGATGCACTCTCCTCATACATAGTACAAAAGTTTCGAGATGCATCTGCTGCCTGGCCATTTATTAAATCTCAAAAGAACAAAACGTCGCAGAAGTTAGTCCTTTTTCCACATGCGACTATTATGGATTGAGAAGTGGAGGGAATTATGTTCAAAGTTCCATTAGTTTGATAACTTCAGCAGAGAGCAGAATTGCGTTTTAAATAAATGTAGCAGTGGATGTACTCAAACTCGCGACGTTTAATCTACAGTGCGCAACGCTTACCGTTACGCTATAAGCTGACACATAGCTACAGCAGCTCCAGAAGTCAACAACAATTCCTCCAGAACTTGCGCATTCCACAGTGCTGTGAGATAATGCATATGGTTGGATCTACACTTCTGACAGGCAGACAGTTACAGCTTTTCTTTTGTACTGCACGACGTTATCACAAACAGATAGTGCAGTAGAGTAATTTAAGTGGAAAGGAACACTTCCTATTTAAATTTCTGCATCCTACACTGTTGGCAGTTCCGTGTAAGTGGCAGTTACGAGATTTTATTTCGGTGATTACAAAATGGAGTCGAATGTATGCACTGGGTAGTCGAGGAAGCTAGTTCATGGCGATTCGGTCAACCAAGTAAATGAAAGTACTGAACATGCTGCAAGCCGCTACAGGGAGCCTGTGTGTCAGAATTCTCATCCAGTGTGGCGCAACAGTGTTACGATAGAAATATGAGTCACAGAGAAGAGAATTTGGTGCTCTGTTGGATTGATCATAGGTTCATATACTTATGGTGTGGGATCGATTCGAACTTCTGCTGATGGCTTTTGATAGGGAGAGACAGATTCTATTCTCTTCTAGCTACGCCAAGTGAAGAAGGTATAATGATATTGTGGTCTGAAATTCACATTAAACATGATATTCCTTCCCTACCAAGTAGACGTTAGGTTGAACCACAATAAAGTGAGGAGTGGCGACATGCAGAAACTCAATCACCAGTGACCTTTCTTATTCTAGTTATTTATTTCTAGTTACGAAACAAACACTATGTAGGGTCACACAACACTTATTCCATCTTTTACTTGAGCTTCTGTAGACCGCCCTTACGCGGAATTTGATCCCTTCGTGACAATACAGCTTCACTACAATTTGTTGTTTGCTCAAAACTGCAGATTCCTCAACATCTCCACATATTGCACATGAATGGGTTCGAATCCTGGCCCGGAACTGAAGTTTTCATTATGTATTGTCAAGCTCTAGCATGAGAACACCTATCTGCTGGTGGATAATAATTTTGATTTTTAATGTATTTTCATTCGTTGCCAACACTAACGATATCTGACGTTTTTGACTCCCAGTGAGACACAGAACTATTTGCGGGATCACTGTAAGTTCAAGGATGTTGTTCCGAGCTGCTGGTGGAGAAAAATTCGGTATCTGACGTCTCTTTGTGTGTAGTCAACAACGATATGAGTGGGATTCGATTCCCAGTCAGCACTGAACTCTTCGTCAAATTATTTCTAGTTCAAACATGCTCACATGTCTCTGCTGGTGTAACAAACCCATATTTAACGTTCGTTTTCTGTAGAATATAACAGCGATAGGTGCCGGGTTGGAGTCCTGGGAAGGAAAAAATTAATGTTTCATCCCGTCATTTCAGTTAAAACATCTAGCTACTGCCGAGAAAATCTGATATGTCACAGTTGTTTGTGCTTCGATATCAACTCTATTAGGTTCTGGGTTCGAATCCCTATCCAATACAAATGCCTCAAAGCATTTCAAGAAAGTTACTTGTGAAGAAGCAATATTTAACATCTCTCGTAGTTCGTTAACAGGGGCAATAAAAGTTGGGTAGGAATTCGCGTCCGTTAAAAATGTTTACGTTATGTAATATAAAGTTGATATTTGCTAACTGATACTGTCTAAAATCGAGGCATTTCACTCTCTGCATGCATAGTCAGGAATGACTGTTAGTTTCCGTCAATCACGAAATCTTTGCTTAGTCTGCATGACCTGGGTTTGAAAAAAAAATGGTTCAAATGGCTCTGAGCACTATGGGACTCAACTGCTGAGGTCATTAGTCCCCTAGAACTTAGAACTACTTAAACCTAACTAGCCTAAGGACATCACAAACATCCATGCCCGAGGCAGGATTCGAACCTGCGACCGTAGCGGTCTTGCGGTTCCAGACTGCAGCGCCTTTAACCGCACGGCCACTTCGGCCGGCCTGGGTTTGAATCCAAATGCAGAACGAGACGGTTCGTCGTGTCATTTGAAGTTCATACATATTCTCAAGTAGCTGCTCGTGAATAACTTAAATTTTTAATGTCATTTTGTGTTAAATAATAAGTACGGTATGTTACTTTGAAGAGGAAATCATGAATACGACGAACTTACTACGTGCATTACCTAACTGACGTAGTAATGAGAGTGGTAACATTTCAGGTATGTCATTTATTGTAATAAATGTGAGCTTACAAGCCTTAGTGACAGTCTTATCTGTGATAATGTGTTGCCTGATATTTGTAGTATCGTGGTATTACTTTACATCTTGAGTTATTGCGATACAGAGCAGTGTTTTCTAGTGGTGACTTGTTGGAACCATTTTCAATAGTTAAACAACTGTACTGAGGAGGGATTAGAGGACCTGCTAGACAGCTGCGTTATGCGGGTTGCATACGAATCAGGCGAAATGCAATTCAGGTCGTTCGGATACTTGTGAGCACGACTGAACATCGATTAACTGCAACATTCCACTATACATCTCCATATGTTTGGGTGAATAATTTACAGTTTTTGT
This sequence comes from Schistocerca nitens, assembly GCF_023898315.1. Classification (NCBI taxonomy): domain Eukaryota; kingdom Metazoa; phylum Arthropoda; class Insecta; order Orthoptera; family Acrididae; genus Schistocerca; species Schistocerca nitens. Next base: position 542,077,733 of record NC_064619.1, on the reverse strand, counting down.
GGAATTCCGGAAAATGAGGTTCGTTAGACTAGTTGTCATTTGAGACCTACTGTCACCTGTCTGTAATGTTTTTTTTTTTTTTTTTTTTGTTTTAAACTTTTAGACTGCGTGCCCAACATATTGGTTTTTCGCCATTGACACCGAATATTTTGTCTATTCTAGCATCGCTGTGACAGTTAATGAAATCAGCAAGATTCATCGAGAGATTCAGGAGTTAGTTCAAAGGTTTCTCTCCGGGTCTTCTCTCGATCCAAATGTCCTAACCTTAGCAGTCGTAACTTCTCTCGAACAGGCTTTCGTACCACGATGACCCTATGCTTGGTAGACATTTTGTTATATACTAAGCGGACGCCTTCGCAAGTTGCATCTTATATACATTCCGTCAAATTCTATTAGCCTTTACAATTAAGTCATTTACATTCTTTTCAAGTGGAGTAACATAGCATTTAGTCTGTTAATCAATCTCAGAAGAGTCTGGGTGTATGTCTCTAAATCCTTAACCTTGCATTCGAGAGACGAGTTCTCTATGTATACCCATTCTCTTGGGTGGAGCGCCTGGGATGCATGCAAACTTAACACGTACCCCACCTCTTTCAGAGAGAGAAAGAGAGAGAGAGACTCTGAAAGTTGTGTCTGCACCTACCATAATTCAGTTTTCTTTCTTTATCAATAACAAGAAACCAGTACTGTGATGATTTCAGCGATCTCCATATATCTTTATAATTTTATTGAGTTCAATGACTGACATGTCAATTCTTACATGAGCTTCATAAATGTGCTTTAAATTCAGATTGTCTTGTTTGGAGGCTATGTTGAGATCTGCATTATACCTCACCAACTGTTTCGGGATCCTGGAATATGTTTGACTCAAATGAAATACATTAACACACATATGACGACCAAAACAAAATATCACAGAATTTGATCCTGGTTTTCCGCAGTGATATCATCGAATATGAACATAGTGTTCAGCTTTACTTTTTCTGGCGAAGGATTTCACTGTTTTGCTTGATGTCATGTATGTTACACCATCAACACCTAGCAATATCTTTTGCAGCAATTGGTATTGGGCTGAAACAGCGTTTGAAAATACACACACATGCTCAAAGCGGACTCCATCTGGGTTTGTTAGTAGTGACATGAGAACATTTGTCTTCCACAGCTGGATGGACCTACAATTAACGCCCGTTTATTATCAGGTAAGAGTATCCCTTTCTTCTTCGTCTTCTGGCCTTCTTCCTCACCATCACAGAATCTGTCGCTTACAACAAAGTCTTTACCGACTACACCAGTTTTTGGTGTGCAATGGGCTTTTAAAGATTACTGATCAGCCAGAACATTATGACCACCAACCTACTATCGATATCATCCCGTCCAGACTATAGCAGCTTCACCTGGTGAGGAATGACTTCTGGTCAGACACACGCACGGTGCATAAAGTGCGTGAGCATGTAGTCTGTGTATAGAATGGGGAAAGCATGCGATCTATCTGAGTTTGACCGAGGGCAGACGGTGATGTCCTGGGGGCTCGGCACGAGCATTTCGGAAACCGTATGACTTGTCGGCTGTTCGAAGAGTGCTGTGGCGAGTGTCTTCAACACGTGGTGAAACCGATGTGAAACCACGTCCAGACGTCGAGGTGCTGGGCATCCGCATCTCATTACAGATGTCGGACGTCATAGACTTAGCAGACTGGTAAAACAAGACAGGCAGAAAACTGTGGCGGAACTAACATCATACTTTAATGTTGGTAGGAGTATAGTGTGTCTGCACACACAGTGCATCGAATACTTCTAACAATGGGCTTTCGTAGCCTACGACCGACGTATGTGCCAATGTTCACACCACGTCATTGGCAGTTCCAATGGAAATGGGCACATAGCCGTCGACACTGGATGTTGACGAAGTGGAAGAACGTTGAATGGTCTGATGAATCCAAGTACGAGGGTAATCCCAATAGTAAGGTCTCCTATTTTTTAAAGTACATAGACCTATTTATTTTTACAATGGTTTACATCAGTTTACAGCTTGAACATTCAGCTATTTTTCGACATAATCACCATTTCTGTCGAAGCAGCATTTTTGCAGACGCTGTGGCAGTATTTGGATGCCCGTGTCATGCCAGCTCGCCGCCATGCTGTTCAGAAAGTTTTGAATCTCTTCTTTCACCTCGTCGTCGGAGCTGAATCGCCTTCCGGTCAAATGTTCTTTTATCCTAGGGAACAGGTGATAGTCACTTGGCGCAAGCCAGGACTATAGGGTGGGTGGATAATTATGTTCCACAGAAACTGTTGCAGAAGAGCATCAGTTTGCCGAGCGATGTGTGGGCGAGCGCTCTCTTGGAGAATGTGTCCGCCCTTGCTCAACATTCCTCTTCTCCGGTTTTGAATTGTCCCTTTGAGTTTTTTCAGAGTCTCACAGTACCTGTCAGCGTTAATTGTGGTCCCAGTGGGCATAAAGTCGACTAACAATACCCCTTTACGATCCCAAAAAACGGTTTTCATTACTTTACCGGCAGACTGTGTTTGTTTGAATTTCCACGGTTTTGGTGAAGAAGGATGCCGCGACTGGCGTGATTATTGCTTGGTCTCAGGTGTGATGTGGTATGCCCAGGTTTCGTCACCCGCGACAATTGAGTCCAGAAAGTTGTCCTGTTCGGCTACAAGGCGGTGAAGAAATGCGAGGGAAGCATCAGATTGCTGCCGCATGTGGTCCTTAGTCATCATGCGTGACACCCATCTTGCGCACACCTTCCGGTAGTTCAATGTTTCCGTTAAAATTCTGTGAGTGGTGCTTCGGGAAACCTCAGGAACCAACGTGCAGAGATCATCCAGGGTGATCCACCGATCTTCACGCATGCTTTGCTCAACCTTCAACACTGTCTCCTCAGAAACTGACTGTCTCCCGCTCCTTTGTTCGTCGTGAATTTCGCTCCGACCAGCTGCAAACTCTCTACACCACTTACGAACAATTTTGGCCTCTATCTACGACTCACCAGACATTTCCGTCAATTGCGATAGATTTCAATCGGCGCAGTGACCTTTGCGTTCAAAAACCGAATAACTGTGCACAATTCGCACTTGGCGGTGACATCCAACGGGAACTCCATTCTCAACAGCTGCCAAGCCAAGACTGAGCGCCTCAGCGCGGCGTGTGCATGTTTACTCATAGCGCGTGAAGCACTCTTCATAACTGTGTGACCAACTGCCACACAAATAGTTTTGTACTTAAAAAAAAAATAGGAGACCTTTCTTTCGGTATTACCCTCGTACCTTCTTCATCTTACTGATGTGAGGGCGCTAATCTGTCATCTTCCAGAAATGCAAAGTTTTGCAGTATTTGCTTAAATGGCGGAGGCTCTCACAAATTTAATGTCTTTTACGTCAAAAGATTTTTCAGTTTGGACTTTCAAGCTACCGCCACATTTAGAATATATTTGGTTGACATTCAATGGCAAACTAGTCCTTCTGATGTCTTTGATAAACTCCTGTGACAGAGTTACAGCTACTCTTTTACTGTCTTCTAAAAGAACTATGCCATCTGCATACGCCAGTTTTGTAATTTAATTTTTTTTGTTCTATCAGTTTGTTTGATTTTGTTACTAGGTTGAAGAGAACTGGTGACGGATTCATTGTTTGATACATCTGTAATGAAATTGTTGTTTTGATTATGTAAATGCCTTTACATGTAGATGATTTGGCTAGATTTATAGTTCCTGTACGAGTTTTAATTCTCTCAGCGTCTGGCACAATATTTTCTATTCACGATGTCAGTGGCTTTATTAACGTCTACAATATACACCGATGAGCCAAAATATTATGACCGTCTGCTTATTAGCGTATTAGGGATTTATTTTTGAAGGTATGTGACATTGGATGTCTACGCACAGGTCACATCAGCCTGCGTCCATGGTTCGCTGCACGTTTCAATCTGCCGTCCACCTCGATGACGGCCATTGTGGAGGTGACCATCGAACCCGTGTAGCAAAAATGTGATTCACCCGAAGAACCGAACCGTTTTCATTGATCGGTGGTCGAATCCAGATGGTCCCGAGCAAATCATAACTGAAAATTTCTTTGGGTTAACATGTGAACTTACAGAGGTGGTCTGCTGTGGAGCTCCATATTCAACATTTTATGATGAATGGTGTGCTTTGAAACACTTGTGCGTGCACCAGTATTGTGCTCTTTTGGCAGAGATGCTACAGATCGTGATCTATCCTACTTTACAGAGAAGATAAGCCTCAGAACCCCATGTTCTGTGAAGAGTCGTGCATGTCCAACCATTGAGCGCATAGTGGTAGTGACACTGTCCTTCTAGCTCTTTCCGTAGATTCTCACCACACTAGCTCGTGAACATTCGACCAGCTTCGCAGTTTTCCAGATACTCGTCTACAGGCTGTGCGTAATAATAGCCCGTCGTTTGTCAGAGTCTCTTATTTCAATGAATTTCCAAACTTGCAGCCCATATCTTCGCTAAGGCGATTCCCCGTTCGTGTCTGCTCCGCTTACACACTTCTGCAACAGCATCACGTGCCCTCAATACCACTAGGCAGCATCAAACGCCGCAGTAGGCAGTGCTCATAATGTTATGGCTTGTCAGCGTATGTACTGCCTGATAATATTCACATTTTTTCTTAAACAGAACTTTTAGATTAAATATGTGATTCACCGAAGATCTGTTTGCTCGAAAGTATGCTTATGGCATATCATATATCTCTGACATAATATGTACATCTTTATAATGGCGTATTAATTAAGATTTTGTGTGTTTTATTTAGCAGTGAGATATCTCTCTAGTTTCTACATGTGTTCGTGTCGCGTTCAGTTTATGAACTGGGCATGTGAGACCTCCCTTCTAGCCTTTCAGGTATTTGCTACTGGTTCCGTATTTTATGTGTTAGTCGATTTTGATTTTCTATAAACAGAGAGTTGTTAGTCATTTTCTTTTTTTTCCTCATTTACGCTGGTATGACATCACTACGTGGTATCTACATCAACTGAGTAGCCTACCATACTAGATTTTACAGTTGATTTTTGGGTACAGGCAACTGCATGAGGCTAATCCCGGCGGAAGATCGAGTCCTCCCTCGGGCATGCGTGTGTGTGTTTGTCCTAAGGAAAATTTAGGTTAAGTCGTGTGTAAGCTTAGGGACTGATGACCTTCGCAGTTAAGTCCCATAAGATTTCACACACATTTGAACATTTATTTGCCACTACCGGCCGGGGTGGCTGAGCGGTTCTAGGCACTACAGTCTGGAACCGTGCGACCGCTACGGTCGTAGGTTCGAATACTGCCTCGGGCATGGATGTGTGTGATGTCCTTAGGTTAGTTAGGTTTAAGTATTTCTAAGTTCTAGGGGACTGATGACCTCAGATGTTAAGTCCCATAGTGCTCAGAGCCATTTGAACCGTTTGGCACAGGCAATCATTGAAAGACGACTCTCAATCTCTCATAAGAAGCTAAGCCCTGTCGACATATCAATAAGGGACAATAATAATAAACTATTTTTTTCGAAAAGTTACAAATCTCGTACATAATCTAGCAGAGTTAACTAATCGAAGAAAATACAAGGGAGTCTGTAATGATGCGCTAATTCAGATCTCGCTACTCGTAGTTCTGTGCCATGTTCGTTTACTTTGCGCTGTATTCAACGAGCTGACTCTAGTAAATTACCTAACTGCTCATTGTTTGTTCGCAGCTAACCTTTGAAAGAAGGGTGGGGAGAGAGTGCAATCATGGGTTTCAGACATGGCACTGAGGGATACCGTCGTGAACGAAAGTCCCACGTATTTAGTGCACTGAGCTATATTTAGCATAAACTGTACGACACCAAAGTGAAATCATGAACCATCACTTGACACTATTAGTTAAAAAGCCCTCCAGAAGTTAATACTTGTGTTTTCCTTAGGCGCTTTTAACCCTCTGAGTGGGCATGATGGACGTCTGTGTCCATGACCTTATCGTTCTCAGTGTGTTCGATCAAAATATACGTCAGTAGTATTCTGTCGCTTGTACCTCAAGTGAATGAGGAGTTGTAGCCCAACGGGTGTTATTATACTATTAGTTGACGCTTCCTCCACCAGATGGTACGTCTTGTCAGTAAAGACAATGCATTTTATGAATTGTGAAAGCTGTTCTGGATATTGGACTTCACTGTTGATACTATCAAGGACACTTAGAATGACATTCTACCTTCTCTCATTGTTTCGGAACTTGCTTATGATTTGCTAGGAAGAATTACTGTCTTTACCTTGTAACCTCCCCACAGAAAAATTATAACTGAAAATGGACCATGAACCAAGCGTAAACTCCCCACAAAATTAATAATTAAATGAATTTTTCTAATATTGTAACCTCTGAACAAAATTAATTTTAATGTAACCTCTGAACAAAATTAGTTCCCATTTATAATCTGTGTGCAGAAATGCATTCACATTTAATGTTCCCACAAAATTCTTTTCTCATTTAATGTTAAGTTCGAAACAGAAAAATTCCTAAACACCAAAATAATAAAAAAAAATTTGTAACCTTATAAATTTTATGAGGACAGCAGCGCTGCCCTTCGGCCCTGTATTCTAAATAAAAAAAAAACAAAAATTCTTACCTCAATAAAAACTGCAAATATATCTGCTCTTAAGTAGAAATTTTTCGACACAGCTTCGTGCAATGCTGGCATATATTTTTTTCTGATTCTTGGAAGGAATGATCATGCATTGGAAATATTCTTTAAATTGAAATGAATGCTTTTCTTTAAAAAAGTTACTTTATATTGTAAAAATTATTATTGGGGCATTTTTTTGGAACAAATTAAATGACAATTAACATACATTATTAGATATGCGCAAGGCTGCTTCTTTACCTTCTACAACAATACTCATCCTGCAGAGTCCTGACCAGAGTCCCGAGCAGAGCACACAGCCGACACGCGCCGACTACAGTCGACTCAAGGCTACTGTCGACTCGCGCAGACTAGCGACAAGCAATAACTAACGACATACTACTCTCTGATCAGAGTCTCTGCTATGCCTCGCCCATCGTCGGCAACGCATACGTCTTACATAACCCTCCACTGGGGGGGCAAAAATTTGGCAGCGATGGTGAGTCAATTGGACTTGCCATGAGCAACAAATTTTTCTTAATTAAGTTTACAATCACAGAATATATATATATATATATATATATATATATATATATATATATATATATACATGCAGAACATGAAATAACATATAGTGCACATGCACTGAGTACAGAACATATCAGGCAATGACAAAATGTATACACAATGAGTACAAAACATACTAACAAATGGCAAAAGTGCACACGCACTGTAGTAGTGAACATATCAGGAAATCACAAATGTATAGGCAATGAGTACAAATCATATTGACAAATGACAAAAGTACACATGCACTGTAATTCAGGACATATCAGCAAATCACAAAATGTATATGCAATGAATACAAATCATGTTAACAAAATTACGAAAGTGCACACGCACTGTAGTACAGAACATATCAGGAAATCACAAAATGTATACGGAATGAGTACAAATCATATTAACAAATGGCATAAAGTGCACACGCACTGTAAAACTCTTTAGCATTTTTACAACAAATAAACATATGAAGGAGTGAAATAAAGTGCACACGCACTGTAGAAGTCTTTAGCAGTTTTACATATCATGGACTGAGATAAAGTGCACACGCACTGTATAAGTCTTTAGCATTTTTACATAACATATCATCGAGTGAAATAAAGTGCACACGCACTGTATAAGTCTTTAGCATATTTAGGACAACTGATCTTGTTAACAAATGAAATGAAGTGCACACGCACTGTATATGTCTTTATCATTTTACAAGAATTTAAACGCATTGTATAAGTGTTTACCATTTTACTAGGAAAGGAATGGGAAGGATTGCGTCACGGTTGTAGCACTTTAGGTTGCACGCAGCTGCACTGAAAGTCCATATCTTTCTACAGAAGCACAACACCAAGTGAGACAATCTGAAGTTCTTTTCCTTGAAGTATTAATCAGTGTAGCCAAGACACTGAAATGTCGTAGTAATATTCCATGTTATCTTTTTGGTAGTACATTAGGTACACCAAACAGTGGGACCATAATAACATCTCCATCGCTCAAGGTGGTGGACAGCATGTCGTGTCAACACCACGTTCTTGTAAAGTACACCAACGTAGAATTAGTGCAAAAACCAAATATAGTGCTCCATGATCATGAGGATAGACAGGACAAACGGATAATGCAGTAATTTCTGGTAATTAGGTCAGAAGGTGAAGGACATGAAGTCACATACTAGTCTTGATTGAGAATTACACTAGTGTAATAACTGATTTGAGTAATTGGTGGCACTCATCGCCCAGTTACTGAACATTTCTGTACCATGAATGAAGTATTAGAGAATAATGTTCATAAATTATCTGTTTACAGAGAACATTGGCACTCATTGGCCAGTTACAAACCATCAGAAGTCATCATTCAAAACAGAAGCTAATGAATGGCATAGTATTAACATAATTCACTTAGTTATAGTAATCATTGGCACTCATTGTCCAGTTACAAAACATGTAGCAAGTATTGAATAGTACAAAACATTTTTCATCATTCAAGTGACATACGACATATTTAAAATAATTATTGGCATTCATTGACCAGTTACAAACCATCAGAAGTCATCATTCAAAAAGCGAGGCAATTATTGGCATAGCATTTATGGAGTATAACAAAATATTATTTACAGAAATTATTGGCATAGTATTTATGCATTATTACAAAATATCATTCAGTATTACTCAGAACTGATCCCTCCAGTGACATAGGACGTATTGAAAATGTAACATAATATAACTATTATTCAAGGTCTGTGACTAGAAAACATTATTCAGTATTACTCAGAACTGATCATTCAAGTGACATATTACTCAGAACTGATCATTCCAGTGACATAGAACATATTGAAAATGTAACATACGGTAACTATTATTCAATGTCTGTGACTAGAAACATTACTCAGAATTACTCAGAACTCCCTTTTTTTGTGCTAGCAATGCAATGCGTTGAGATCGATAATTAATTACTGGGGCATAACAATATTTGCTTTCGAGTTATTGCTGCAAATGAAGATGTGTAACATCATTCGTCATGAGTCAGCTGTAGCAAGGTTATGAAACAAGTAGAGTATATGTGGTCACATTCATAAATGACACAGGTTTAATGACCAACTGCTGATAGCACATTAATTTCATGAACAATTTCTCCTGCAAAAAATACAAAATGGATTATTAAACTGAAAGAAGAAACGCATATTATGCTGAAAAGTAGTGAACTTCGAATTAACAGGTACTGAAATGTGTATAAAATATATATGTTCTCTAGCTGTCCTTTCCAAAACCTTCAGTCATCACACCATGCGACGTAAGACATACTGTCAAAACGAACTGCAACAAATACTTAAATAACTACATAGCATAAATACATTAACTTCAACATTATCCTCATCTGCAAAGAAAAACTTCATTATCCATATCATCATAACTCCATTATTATCATCACCTATAAAGAAAAACTTCATTATCCATATTAGCATATTCTTCATCATTATTCATCACCATTCATTATCATCTGCAAAAAAGTCACTTCATTATTCATTATACAACTATTCCTCATTTCTAGCATATTTAATCACTAAAACTAAGATGTGTAGTTCTGTCTGACAGCCTACATCAATCGCCTCGTTTTCTGAAAGAAAAAATTAGTTAAGACTGCTATTCTACGATGTGTATAGTATATTCTTGTTAAAGCTTGTTAATTCTGATCCATTTACTCTTCGTCACGAGGTATTGCATCTTCTTTCGTTCATTCCGAAGGTGAAATTCCTATTTCTGTTTAATTAATTTCTTTTACACGTTATTTCTTTCTGAAAATGATGAACAACGATTCATGTCTTGCATTCAAATCACATACCCACTAAATAAAAACTGGTTTATTGTAACATAATTGAGCATACAGCATAGCATGACAGAAAACGTAATATGTCAAAAACATAGACAGTGTGCAGGTGCAAAAAAAACGTACACAGAGTATCACAATGTAGCAGCAAAAAAAAGTGTAAAATAGTCACGATGTTGAGATATCATAAGGCAAAAATGTCAAAGTCAACTGGTGTTTGTTATATCTTAAATATTTCATAGTGCATACAAACAAAACAGGAAAACAATCATACATACATGAAAAATGGAAAAATATGCACGGTCTAATATATATTACGACAAGAAATGTGACCTTCTTTGTGTTCAGCTTGTATGTAGTTAATAGAGGCGAGAATTGTAGACTTTAATGGAGAGAGAATTTAATAAAATTAAAATGTCACTAGATAGAATTGCATAATTATTCATAAGATACGTAAGTTTATCTGGAAAAATGTGCACGGTCTGATGTGTAACGACAAGAAAAGCGACCTGCTAACCATACCTTGCCGGGCACTTGCCAAGAAAAAATACGACAATCATCAGTAAGTAGTCACATAAATATAATTGCGTAAGTGGTCATAAAATGTGTAAGTCAATCTGGAAAAATATGCACGGTCTGATGTGTAACGACAAGAAGAGCGACCTGCTAACCTTACCTTGCCGGGCACTTGCCAAGGAAAAATACGATAATCATCAGTAAGTGTTCATGTGAATATAATTGCATAAGTGGTCATAAAAAAAATTAGGAAATGGCATTACAGTGTGATAAATCATAAAATATGTTCATTCAATAAAAGGTTTGATGTTGGAGTCGTGGTAGTTCCCTTTGGTTTTTCTGGTTCTCAAAGTTTCGATGTGTACTACATTGGGGTGAGGAATGCTGCGAATTCGATATGGACCTGCGTATAGAAGCTCAAATTTACTGCATCTACTCTTTCCTCTGTTGGATAAATAGTGTGTATGTACTAATATCTTCTGTCCAATGTGAAAGTCACGGCGTGTACAAACCTGTTTTTGCTGTCTTCTCCGGCGCTCTGCGGCACGTTTGATGTTGTTCAGCGCAATGTCAATTATTTCATGGTGTCGTAGTCGACGAGATGTAGGAAAGGTTACTAATTCTTTAATTTTATTAGGTGGTTCAACATTTTTCAATATAACAGACGGAGATAGCATAGTAGATTCATTTGGTATGGAATTAATTACATCCTGGAATGAGAGTATGTATGTGTCCCAATATGTTTTTTATGGCAGTATATTCTACACAGTTTACCAATTTCTTTCATTAATCGTTCACAAGGGTTCGAAGAAGCATGGTACCTGGATATATAGATCGGAGAAATGTTTCTAGCTCGTAACATACGAGTTCATATAGCAGATCGAAACTGTGATCCATTGTCGGAAATTACTTTCAACACATGCCCTACATGAAATAAAAAATGTTTTACAAATGCTTTCGAAACAGTTTTAGCAGTATCTTTGCGTAATGGAGTGAAGGTAACAAATTTTGAAGTGAGTTCAACAGCGACAAAGATGTAGCAAAAACCTCTATTAGTTCTGGGAATCGGACCAAAAATGTCTACTGCGGCCATATGTCTCAATTTAATCGGTACAATAGGATGTAACGGAGGAACATGTGAAGTCGTGTCTCATTTAGATTTCTGGCAGATTTTACATGACGCTAAAACTCGTCGTATACGTTTCTCCATGTTGGTAAAATAACAGTTCTGTCTCAGTATAAGAAAACATTTTCTGGCTCCGTAATGTGCGTAACTTAAATGAGTATACCAGATTAATTTGTTAACAAGTTCGTCAGGAATGCATAATAACCAATTGTTGCTGTCAGGATGAGAGCGGCAAAACAGAATATTATTGCATACAGTGTAATGGTTTCTAATGGTAACATTATTCCTATCTTGCCAAAGGTGTTTAATTTCTTTCCACACGTTGTCTTTACTCTGCTCTTGTGCTATATCTTGTAATGACGACGAAATGGAATTTTCAGATGCAACTTGTTGAATGTACATGACGCTGAAATTTGCTTTGCAGAAGTTGGTTGCGATGTCTTGCTGATTGTTGCTAAGAGAACGGGATAGTGCGTCTGCTACAATATTTTGTGTACCGGGAATGTGAACAATTGTAAAATTAAATTCCTGCAAATAAAGTTTCCATCTACTTAATCTGTCGTGTGTAAATTTAGCCGAAAGTAAAAACTGTATCGCTCTATGGTCTGTGTAAACGGTAGTATGTCGTCCATAAAGAAAATACCTAAATCTGGTAAAAGCCCATACAACACATAATGTTTCAAGTTCTGTAACAGAATAATTGCGTTCAGCAGGTGACAGAATGCGACTCGCAAAGGCTATATTTTTAATTACTGTAGTGCCATCTTCTTCAATTTCCTGAAAACTGTGTACGCCTAATGCGGTGTTAGAACTGTCGGTAGCAATGGAAAAATTTCTAGTTAGATCTGGGTGCGATAAAAGTGGTGCATTCAACAAGGCATGTTTCAAATAACATTTTCGTGAACAAGAGTCTGTGTATCTGAAGTATTGCTTATGTTGCTGGAAGATGCAACCTGTAATGTATCTAGTCAAATTCTATCTGACGTGCTATTATTTGCAGGGGGATACTGTGGCATTTCCACTATTTGTACTGTTCTTTATTTCTTCCTGACGAAGTACGTTCGGGATGATATCTACTGTCTGGTTCATTCATAATAATTTGTTGTTGTGGATGATTCTGCTGCTGGTAAGACCGACTGTTATTAAACGTACGCTGAAAATTGTGCTCATTATTTTTACGACTGTCATTATAGTCATTGCTATACGGCGCGTTGCGATACAAGTTAAAAATGATGTGTTTTCTGTACGTACTGATTTCCTTGTTGCTGTGCGTTACTATTTGTTGGAGCTGATGCTATACCTGCAGGCGGCGAAACATTAAAGCTTGGTTGACCTTGTACGTTACATTGTTGGTTAGGTATGCTAACCGGTTGGTTTGATGCTGTTGCGGTGAAAAACGTCTATTGTTACCAAAATGTGGTTCCTATTGCTGAAAATTTTGTGTATACTGATGATTAAAATTTTCTCTGATATTAAAATTACGCTGGTAGTTGTCATTTCGGGAGTGTTTAATGAAAAATTGTCACCTTCAGTAAAACTTGTCTTATCGGGTTTTCTTTACTCATTCTTATTCCTAGATAGAGCTATAGTAGAAGAGCTGTTTTAATAGATATAAAGGATAGTAGAAGAGAAGGATGCAGTGCAGAAAACTAAAGATGAAATAGCACTACTACGGCTCGGGGCCCTGTGCACGCTACGGCACATATTCATTAAAGCGTAATGAATCCCCTGAGGTTTATTACGCGCTACAAATAAATTTTAGCTTTTGTGTTACAGGCAATGCCGGTGAAAATTCGAAAGCAAATTGTTGTATCCAAGCCAATGCTAGTTTCTGCATTACACACAATGGCGGTGAAAGTAAAAAAATAAATCGACGTATCCAGTTCAAAGCGTATACCTGTGCTCTGTCATTTTTAAATACCTTAGATTTTTTTACACATACAAATTGCTTATAATCAACGTTATCGTCACTGAATGTGTGAACAGGTTCACGATTGCATAAGAATCTGTTTGTCTGTGTCACTTCGTATTGTAAGTCACGTAGTCTCTGTAAATTACATAAGTTATACTGGCTGTTCGAGTGTGAGAAATGTTCGGAATGTGGCGTATGCTGTGGCGTGTTACTGACTGAAACATTTTTCATATCTGTCACTTTAACACGTTCGTCAATTTGTTTGATCTGTTGTTCAAATTTCTTATCGACTTCCGTATCCAGAGTGTGTGACAGTTCTGGTGACTTTAAATTAAACTCGTCGCGTATCTGTGTTGCGTTTTCTGAACATTGTTCAGTGGCTACATTAATTTCATCTCTAGGTGATTCTGTTGTGCCTGCATGTCTATTACCTAATTCTTGTGCAACAGATCTAATTTCTTCACTACTGTTACTACCACAAGCCTTAATTTCGTCACGTAATTGTTCTTTAGTATCATGACGTTGCACGGTAACAGCTGTAACCTGTTCACTAAGTTGTTTGTTCTGTTCATTACGGTTGTCGTGTTTTTCGTTCGACTGTTTGAAATGGTTATCTAGTACTTCATTGTTCTGTTCATTACGGTTGTCGTGTTTTTCGTTCGACTGTTTGAAATGGTTATCTAGTACTTCATTCCGCTGTTTGAAACTTTCATTAAATTGTTTGCATGATTCATTAAGTTTGTCGTATTTTTCATTAAGTTGTTTGAGACTTTCAATAAGTTGTTTGTGATGGTTATCTAGCATTTCATTCCGTTGTAGCAATACTGCCATAATTTGATCCAAGCCAATATTACCGGCTCTATTCTCTGTGCTGTTTGATGACGTACCTGCAATTGTCACGTTTTGTGTAAGCATTTGGTTATTCTGTGATTCTTGAAAATGTTTGCCAATCGGATGTGCACTGTTAGTCACTACACCGGAATCAAATAAATCTGTCGTACTCTGATTACACTGTTCATTTTCGTTAGAAAAATTTGTCTGTTCATTATGCAAATTTTGCAAACCGGGTGTGTTAAGCTGGGCAGCGTTCATTGTAATAGAACGTCCTGCATCATCCATTGTCGTTAAATTAACAGACGACGCAATTGAATTTATTTGCTCAACACTAGGATCAAAATCAATATTAGTGGCCGGTACGCACTGATTGTCTGTAAATGGAGGATTGTCATAATTACACTGAGTGTCGCAAATATTATCGGTCAAATTATTAGAGTCGGTTATTTCGCTCATTACACATCGCGATGTACTGTTAACAGTTTTTTGCGGCATTTTCACTAATCAAAATTAAGCACAAATGAAACAAGGGCAATGCAAAATTCAACAAACACAAATACAACAAAGAGCAACAAATTGCCGATGATCTGTGAAAGAAAGAGTGACAAATTAGTAAATGTGTTGCGCCAGATGCAAACTACATTTAAGTAAATAAGAGCAGATATATGACTACTTCTCAGAAGATTCACAAAGAAATACGATCCTAGCAGGGTCGCCAAGTGTAACCTCTCCACAGAAAAATTATAACTGAAAATGGACCATGAACCAAGCGTAAACTCCCCACAAAATTAATAATTAAATGAATTTTTCTAATATTGTAACCTCTGAACAAAATTAATTTTAATGTAACCTCTGAACAAAATTAGTTCCCATTTATAATCTGTGTGCAGAAATGCATTCACATTTAATGTTCCCACAAAATTCTTTTCTCATTTAATGTTAAGTTCGAAACAGAAAAATTCCTAAACACCAAAATAATAAAAAAAAATTTTGTGACCTTATAAATTTTATGAGGACAGCAGCACTGCCTTTCGACCCTGTATTCTGAATAAAAAAAAAAACAAAAATTCTTACCTCAATAAAAACTGCAAATATATCTGCTCTTAAGTAGAAATTTTTCGACACAGCTTCGTGCAATGCTGGCATATTTTTTTTCTGATTCTTGGAAGAAATGATCATGCATTGGAAATATTCTTTAAATTGAAATGAATGCTTTTCTTTAAAAAAGTTACTTTATATTGTAAAAATTATTATTGGGGCATTTTTTTTGGAACAAATTAAATGACAATTAACATACATTATTAGATATGCGGAAGGCTCCTTCTTTACCTTCTACAACAATACTCATCCTGCAGAGTCCTAACCAGAGTCCCGAGTAGAGCACACAGCCGACACGCGCCGACTACAGCGGACTCAAGACTACTCAAGACTACTGTCGACTCGCGCAGACAAGCGCAGACTAGCGACAAGCAACAACTAACGACATACTACTCTCTGATCAGAGACTCTGCCGTGCCTCGCCCATCGCCGGCAACGCATACGTCTTACAACCTCGACAACTGTTACGTTAGTCCTGATTTTGTACACAAATTAACGAGTAAGAACACTGGTATTGTTGGCACAAAGCGGCAAAATACAAGGCAATTTCATCTACATCTTCATCTACATGTATACTCTGCAAATCTATTATTCCAATCTCGAACAGCGCACGATGAAAACGAACACCTATATATTTCCACGTGAGCTCTGATTTACCTTATTTTATTACGATGATCGTTTCTTCCTATGTAGGTCGGTGCCAAGGGTATATTTTCGTAGTTGGAGGAGAAAGTCAGTGATTGAAATTTCGCGAGAAGATTTCGCCACAACAAAAAACGCCTTTGTTTTAATTATGTCCACTCCAAATCCCGTATCATGTCAGTGACACTCTCTCCCCTATTTTGCAAGAAAACAAAACGTGATGCTCTTCGATGAACTTTCACGATGTACTCCGTTAATCCTATCTGATAAGGATCCTAGACCGCGCAGCAGTACTCCGAAAGAGGACGGACAAACGTAGTGTAGGTAGTCTCTTTTAGTAGAGCTGTCACATTTTTTAAGTGTCCTGCCAATAAAATGCAGTCTTTGGTTTGCCTTCCCCACAACATTTTCTATGTGTTCTCTCCAATTTCAGTTGTTCCTAATTGTAATTCCTAGGCATTTAGTTGTATTTGTGGCCTTTAGATTAACCTGATTTATAGTGTAACCGAAGTTTAACGAATTCCTTTTAGCACTCATGTGTATGACATCTCACTTTTCATTATTTGGGGTCAGTTGCCAATTTTCGCACCATACAGATATCTTTCCTAAATGGTATTACAATTTGTTTTGATCATCTGATGACTTTACTAGACGGTAGACGACGCCATCATCTGCAAACAGCCTAAGGCTGCTGCTCAGATTGTCTCCTAATAACACTACCTTGGAGACGGCAGGAATCATTTCTGTTTTACTGGATGACTTTCCATCAATTACTACGAATTGTGATCTCTCTGACAGGAAATCACGAATCCAGTCACACAACTGAGACGATTTCACTACTATCCGCTAGGAATACGGAATCAATTTGAAATTCCTTGTCAAAAGCACTCAGCACTTTGTGTATGTAAAAAGATAGTTGTGTTTCTCCGGAACGATGTTTTCTACATCCGTGTTGGCTATGTGCCAATAGACCGTTCTCTTCGAGATAATTCATAATGTTCTAACACAATCTATGTTCCAAAATCCTGCTGCATACCGACATTAATGATATGGGCCTGTAATTTATGAGCTTACTCCTATTGCCTTTGTTGAATGTTGGTGTGAACTGTGAAATTTTCCAGACTTCGGGTATAGATCTTTCATCGAGCGAGCGGCTGTATACGATTGTTAAATATGGAGCTATTGCATAAGCTTACTCTGAAAGGAACTTAACTGGAACTTAACTTGCATACTGTCTCGACAGGAAGACTTGAATTTATTAAGAAATTTAAGTTGCTTCACTACTCCGTGGATACCTACTTCTAAGTTATTCATGTTGGCAGCTGTTCTTGATTCGAATTCTGAAATATTTACTTTGTCTTCTTTGGTAAAGGTATTTCGGAAGGCTGTGTTTAGTAACTCTGCTTTGCCAGCACTGTCGCCGATAATATTTCCATTGGTATCGCGCAGAGAAGGCATTGATTGAGTCTTGAGGCTAGCGAGCTTTACATGTGACCAGAATCTCTTTGAATTTTCTGCCAGGTTTCTAGAAAACGTTTCGTTGTGGAAACTTATAAGTATCTCGCATTGAACTCCGCGCCAAATTTCGAGCTTCTGTAAAAATCGCCAGTCTCGAAGATTCTGCGTTTGTTTAAATTAGGCATACTTTTTTCGTTGTTCCTGTAGCCGTGTTCTGACCCGTTTTGTGTACTAAGAGGGATCAGCTCTGTCGTTTGTTAATTTATTTGGTATAAGGCTCTCAGCCCCCGCCCCCCCCCCTCCCCAATGAACCATTGACCTTGCCGTTGGTGGGGAGGCTTTCGTGCCTCAGCGATACAGATAGCCGTACCGTAGGTGCAACCACAACGATGGGGTATCTATTGAGAGGCCAGACAAACGTGTGGTTCCTGAAGAGGGGCAGCAGCCTTTTCAATAGTTGCAAGGGCAACAGTCTGGATGATTGACTGATCTGGCCTTGTAACACTAACCAAAACGACCTTGCTGTGCTGGTACTGCGAACCGCTGAAAGCAAGGGGAATCTTCAGCCGTAATTTTTCCCGAGGGCATGAAGCTTTACTGTATGGTTAAATGATGATGGCGTCCCGTTGGGTAAAATATTCCAGAGGTAAAATAGTCCCCCATTCGGATCTCCAGACGGGGAATACTCAAGAGGACGTCGTTATCAGGAGAAAAAAAGCTGGTGTTCTACGAATCGAAGCGTGGAATGTCAGATCCCTTAATCGGGCAGGTAGGTTAGAAAATTTAAAAAGGGAAATAGATAGGTTGAACTTAGATATTGTGGGAATTACTGAAGTTCAGTGGCAGGAGGAACAAGACTTTTGGTCAGGTGAATACAGGGTTATAAATACAAAATCAAATAGGGATATTGCAGGAGCAGGTTTAATAATGAATAAAAAATAGGAGTGCGGGTAAGCTACTGCAAACAGCACAGTGAACGCATTATTGTGGCCAAGATAGACACGAAGCCCATGCCTGCTACAGTAGTACAAGTTTATATGCCAACTAGCTCTGTAGATGACGGAGAAATTGATGAAGTGTATGATGAAATAAAGGAAATTATTCAGATAGTGAAGAGAGACGAATATTTAATAGTCATGGGTGACTGGAATTCGATAGTAGGAAAAGGGATAGAAGGAAACGTAGTAGGTGAATATGGATTGGGGCTAAGAAATAGTGGGTGAATATGGATTGGGGGAGAGAAATGAAAGAGGAACTGCCTGGTAGAACTTTGCACAGAGCATAACTTAATCATAGCTAACACTTGGTTCAAGAATCATGAAAGAAGGTTGTATACATGGGAGAACCCTGGGATACTAGAAGGTTTCAGATAGATTACATAATGGTAAGACAGCGATTAGGGAACCAAGTTTTAAATTGTAAGACAATTCCAGGGGCAGATGTGGACTTTGACCACAACCTATTGGTTGTGAACTGTAGATTAAAACTGAAGAAACTGCACAAAGGTGGGAATTTAAGGAGATGGGACCTGGATAAACTGACTAAACCAGAGATTGTACAGAGTTTCAGGTAGAGCATAAGGGAACAATTTACAGGAATGGGGGAAAGAAATACAGTAGAAGAAGAATGGGTAGCTTTGAGAGATGAAGCAGTGAGGGCAGCAGAGGATCAAGTAGGTAAAACGACGAGGGTATGTAGAAATCCTTGGGTACAAGAAGAAATATTGAATTTAATTGATGGAAGAAGAAAATATAAAAATGCAGTACATGAAGCAGGCAAAAAGAAATACAAGCGTCTCAAAAATGAGATCGACAGGAAGTGCAAAATGGCTAAACAGGGATGGCTAGAGGACAAATGTAAGGATGTAGAGGCTTGTCTCACTAGGGGTAAGATAGATACTGCCTACAGGAAAATTAAAGAGACTTTTGGAGAAAAGAGAACCACTTGTGTGAATATCAAGAGCTCAGATGGAAACCCAGTTCTAAGCAAAGAAGGGAAAGCAGAAAGGTGGAAGGAGTATATAGGAGTATATAGATGTACTTGAAGACAATATTATGGAAATGGAAGAGGATGTAGATAAAGATGAAATGAGAGATATGTTACTGCGTGAAGAGTTTGACAGAGCACTGAAAGACCTGAGTCGAAACAAGGCTCCGGGAGTAGACAACATTCCATTAGAACTACTGATAGCCTTGGGAGAGCCAGCCCTGACAAAACTCTACCATCTGATGAGCAAGATGTATGAGACAGGAGAAATACCCTCAGACTTCAAGAAGAGTATAATAATTCCGATCCCAAAGAAAGCAGGTGTTGACAGATGTGAAAATTACCGAACTATCAGTTTAATAAGTCACAGCTGCAAAATACTAACGCGAATTCTTTACAAACGAATGGAAAAACTGGTAGAAGCCGATCTTGGGGAAGATCAGTTTGGATTCCGTAGAAGTATTGGAACACGTGAGGCAACACTGACCCTAAGAGTTATCTTAGAAGCTATATTCAGGAAAGGCAAACCTGTGTTAGCGAAAGCTTTTGACAGTGTTGACTGGAATACTCTCTTTCAAATTCTGAAGGTGGCAGGGGTAAAAAACAGGGAGTGAAGGGCTATTTACAATTTGTACAGAAACCAGATGGCAGTTATAAGAGTCGAGGGACATGAAGGGGAAGCAGTGGTTGGGAAAGAAGACAGGGTTGTCATTCAATCTGTATATTGAGAAAGTAGTAAAGGAAACAAAAGAAAAATTCGGAGTAGGTATTAAAACCCATAGAGAAGAAATAAAAACTTTGAGGTTCGCGGATGACATTGTAATTCTGTCAGAGATAGCAAAGGACTTGGAAGAGCAGTTGAATGGAATGGACAGGGTCTTGAAAGGAGGATATGAGATGAACAGCAACAAAAGCAAAACGAGGATAATGGAATGTATTCGAATTAAGTCGGGTGATGCTGAGGGAATTAGATTAGAAAATGAGACACTTAAAGTAGTAAAGGGGTTTTGCTATTTGAGGGGCAAAATAACGATGATGGTCGCAGTAGAGAAGATATAAAATATAGACTGGCAATGGCAAGGAAAGCATTTCTGAAGACGAGAAATTTGTTAACATCGAGTATAGATTTAACTGTCAGGAAGTCGTTTCTAAAAGTATTTGTATGGAGTGTAGCCATGTATGGAAGTGAAACATGGACGATAAATAGTTTAGACAAGAAGAGAATAGAAGCTTTCGAAATGTGGTGCTATAGAAGAATGCTGAAGATTATATGGGTAGATCACATAACTAATGTGGAGTTTGTGGCACAACTTGACTAGAAGAAGGGATCGGTTGGTAAGGCATGTTCTGAGGCATCATGGGATCAGCAATTTAGTATTGGATGGCAGCGGGGAGGGTAAAAATCGTAGAGGGAGACCAAGAGATGAATACACTAAGCAGAGTCAGAAGGATGTAGGTTGCAGTAGGTACTGGGAGATGAAGAAGCTTGCACAGGATAGAGTAGCATGGAGAGCTGCATCAAACCAGTCTCAGGACTGAAGGCCATAACAACAACAAATCTTTCAGTTGCTGTCGATACTATTTCTTTGAGTCTAAGCCACACCTGGTCTTCACTTACAATGTAAATTTGCAAGGAGTGGAGATTGTCTCTCAGGAAGGAGTCAAACGAATTTTTATCTGCTTCTTTGAATAGTTATATTATTTGTTTATTTTTGGAGGATTTCGAGGTTATAATATTTAATCTCGGTACGAAAACCTTATGTTCACTAACCCTGTATCCGTTTTGATGCTCAGTATTAGCTCAGGATTATTTGTTGCTAAGCGGTCAAGTGTGTGTTGCACAACCGTTGGCACTATTCGCGTGGGCTCATGAACTAACTGCTCGAAATAATTTCAGAGAATGCGTTTAGCACAATTCGGATGCTGTTTTATTCCTACCTCCGGATTTAAACTTGTATTTTCACCAACATATCGAGGGTCAATTAAAGACACCACCCGGTGTTTGAAATCGAATACAAGTTTTCTTTGAACCTTTCAGCAATTGAGTTGGGAGGTCGGTAAAAGTATACAATTATTATTTTATTCCGGTTACCAAGAATGATCTCTACCCATGCTAACTTACAGGAACTATCTACTTCAATTTCGCTACAAGATAAACTACTTATAACGGCAACAAATACGCCACCGTCAACTGTATTTAGGCTATACTTTCTAAATCCTTCTCAAAAATTTCGGCTGAACTTATCTCCGGCTATAGCCAGCTTTCCGTGCCTACAACGATTTGAGCATCAGTGCTTTCTATTAGCGCTTGGAGCTCTGGTTCTTTCACAACACAGCTACGATAATTTACAATTGTTGCAACGATGGTTCCTGTGTCTACTTTCTACCTTTGTTCGACTTTCCCCCATTCAGACTGAATCCCTTTTTGCGTTTCCCCGAACTCCACGTCACACCATCTGCTACCTATGTAGCCGCATCCTCTGTGGTGTGGATTCCTGACCTATTCAGTGGAACACAAAATCCAACCACCCTAAGGCGCAAATCGAGGAATTTGTGCACCATGTCTTTGTTGTTTGGCGTGGCCAAGTGGTTGGCGCGCGGGAATGCGACACGAAAGGACATGGGTTCGCGCACGGATGGGTAAAAAAATATTTTTTTCCTCTTCATATATGCAACACGTTCGGAGACATTGTTATTCGTGTAAGTTAAGATATTTCTGCAATATTCGTTATTCCTTGCATATAAGAGCGCACTTCCTCGGTAATGATTTCGTAATTTTTGTGTGTATAAAAAACGAAATATGAAATTTCTGGAGAAGAAATTGCTTTGAGTGAAACAACCGACATTGACCTTTATATTTTTTCTTGTCAGAAATAATTCACCATTTCTTCCGAATATGTAGCGATTTCCGAGTATGCGGTTAGACAGGAATCTACGAGCACAACTTGAATTACTGGGAATGTAACTAGCAACAGTCATCTTCATAATCTTGCTGGTCACAAGTATTTATCTGCGGGCGAATCCTCAGCAGCAGTAGAGAGAGATGAAAGATCTCTGCCGTAATATTTTTAGACTGTAGCACCGTATACGAAACATATTCATTCATGAGAGGCATGTTATAAACTTCGACGAACTGCAGGAGCTCTCGAAAAAGCGTTTTTTTCAATTTTGTTTTTAAGACCCAAATCGTTGACGTATCATATAGGGAAGTAGGCTACTTAATCATCTGGATCTCTAGGAGCGAGTCGTAACCACATTCTGTTTATCTTCTTATTCTCTGAAACTCTCAGAATCAATTTTTCGGATGTTTTTATAGATGTATTAGTACAATGTGGTATTACACACTATTCCTAACTCATTTTCCGAAACGTAAAATCCAAAACACGATGTCAGTGTGAATGAGAATAAGATGATACAATGCGGCATTTACGACAATCTACACAATACAGTCAAATACGTCAGCTCGATGGAATGCAGCGTCATGCGTTATGGCAACGTCTTCCCTTCGAAGAATAGCGCGCCTGTGTCGTCTGCTACCTGCCTTGTGTTCGTGGCGCTGTGCGCGCCGCAGTGCGCGTGCGCGGATCTGTGGCAGCTTGCTTTTAATTGGCTTGCTCGACGCGAACCGACAACAGCGCTTCGGTTCTCTAGACCCGAACGGTATCGCTACCGAAATGCATACTGAATAATGCTAGGGCTGTAATTCGAATACTAGACCGTTTGGTGCTCTTGAGTACCGAAACAATCGGCACAATAGCGGAAAGATACAGAATAGGCACTCAGGCTGCACCAGCAGTTGGTGCCGTACTGCTACACATGCCTCGTTCCATTCTCCTGGTGACCTCCTACCTTCTGACAAAGACGGATTCTGCGATAACTGTTCCACCACTCCGCCCTCTGAATTTTCCTCCTATTGTTTCAGATCAGTGCCATGTTTGTTCTTGGGTTGAGTGTCGCTCACCTCTCTGTTTGTTTACGTTGTGGATAAAAGACATGGATCCACAAGGCGGCAGTCCGGAACAGCGGGACTGCTACGGTCGCAGGTTCGAATCCTGCCTCGGGCATGGGTGTGTGTGATGTCCTTGGGTTAGTTAGGTTTAAGTAGTTCTAAGTTCTAGGGGACTTCTGACCTAAAGTGTTGAGTCCCATAGTGCTCAGAGCCATTTGAACCATTTGAATCCACAAGGCGTTGTATCTCGTTGCAATGTTGTTCAGTATTAAGGAAAATGCTTTTGAAAAATCTCAATATCCATCACAGGTCAAATCTTACAGCACACATCATGCTAAGTTGACTTTTCTACATAAAGAGTGTTGATCGCAGGCGGAACTGTCGTTATAGTTCAGGCTAAACATGTTCTTGAATTGTGAAGTCACAACTAATTCGTCCGCTTATTAAGAACTTTAATTATATAACTGTGTCATTCACATATTTGTGATGTTTGGGATATCGACTACCTAATGAAAGTCGTGAACCATATCAATGGTCTCATATTTACAGCAGATAAATTGATTGTCTGGCTGACTTTATTGCTGTTGTTGATTCAGCACTACCTGGGAGCCACGTGTAGCTTAAAGAATGTTACATACTGGAAAGACTCCACTTCTATTCATATTCGAATCCAAAATATTTAGGCGTCTTCTTGGACCGAACACTGCCCTGCAAGCAATACCTCCTGAACCTAGCTGAGAAATCGAAGACTCGTAACAACATCCCATCTTGCTTGAGGATGAAGCTCTTTTGTCTGTGTTTACTTTAAAAATACATATGTTTTTGAGTGGGGCCCACCTTTAGCGGTAAGAAGGTATGAATACATAATTTTATGTGCTCTTCAAAAATATGTAATTATGATTTAAAAACTAATATTTATGTTGTGTTGGCAGAAGAGCTAACACCGTGTTACGAGTGGAAGCCGAAATGCACTCGTTTTAACTCACTCAGGCTGGCGTGAGGAGGGAAGAACTATATTGACGTGGGGTCTGGAACATGACAAGGAATGAGAATTCAGAAAGCGGACGTAATTAGTTTGATACTTAATTTTAATCCATTAATGATGAACGTCGCTCTTGACGGTACATGATTCACAGAGTAATTATAGTGACTGGTAATGGCGCCTTGCTAGGTCGTAGCAAATGCCGTAGCTGAAGGCTATGCTAAACTGTCGTCTCTGCAAATGAGAGCGTATGTAGACAGTGAACCATCGCTAGCGAAGTCGGCTGTACAACTGGAGCGAGTGCTAGACCTGCCGTGTGGCGGCGCTCGGTCTGCAATCACTGATAGTGGCGACACACGGGTCCGACGTATACTAACGGACCGCGGCCGATTTAAAGGCTACCACCTAGCAAGTGTGGTGTCTGGCGGTGACACCACAATTTACATGTACATAAACAGTGAACATTCCTTACCTTTAAAAGCCATAAAATAAAAACCCACTGATGATGCTCCAAGTGCAGTGAAACACATCTGGGACAAAAAACAAAATTGTGTTCTGCTAAAGGCGGACCCAACCCAAAAACAAATGCATCCCATCATGCGTTTTCCAGCCTTGGATTTAGTGTACACCAGTGCTGAATATTGCACACCTGTCTGGACGAATAGCCATCATACAAAGCTTGTTGATCTCCAACAGAGATAATATCAGATGTTATCAGATCTACCATAGTTCACTGACTTTCGTGCTTAACAGGTATTATGCCACATGATTTGCGCGGATCTATTGCTCTTCTGAGGGAATTCAATAAGATCTCCAGAAATCCTAATCCACCCACACGTAAGGACTTGCCACTTTTAAATCTTAGAAGGCTACAGTAAAGGCATCCTACTTTGCATCATGCTTCTGGCTTGGTGGCCAGAGATTTTAAACCTCTCCAAGAGTGGAAAGGTTGGTGGAAAGTAGTAACAGATGTGCGCCTGCATACCATCTTCTCATGTGCCCAAGTGGGTCTCATCTACCACGCAAGACATAGAGTGCTTTGAATCGTATCCGAACGGGCCATGGCAGATGCAAAGATGCATTCCATAAGTGGAACAGGCTGTCCAGTTCAGACTGTGATTGTGGATCACCACGCTAGACTACACATCACATTGCCATCTATTGTTTGATTCGAGCACATCATGGCAGTGGAGAAGATCTAATAAAGCCAGAGGCTGTGCACTTGCGGCGGGTCAGGGTTTAATTTCTCGTATCTATCCGCAGTTGTCACTATGCAGGCTGCAAATTAAAATTCATCTACCTCAGAACGGCGTCTGCTCAATGTCCCTTCACTCAGCAACGTAGATACTTACAAGATGATGCAAAAGCGGCGATGATAAAAAAACACTACCTAATATCTACAATTACAGAGGCCACACAACTCTAGTTATGAAAGAAAGTTCTGTAGAAATACTGTCATCCAATTTTACCGGGCAGTAAGAAAATTGATTGGTTTCTGGAAAATAATGTACGAAATTTCCACACAATAATGTTTATTTTGTCCTTAATAACAAAAGAAAAGGTACTATTCAGTCCACATTTAAACTATTGGCTATTTCCTTCCAGTTCACAATTCATACACACATTTCACACGCACAGCAGTCAGAAATCCGTTCAAACCCGACCCAAATTAAACAACGTTTTCACAGTCATTAATTTCACCACTAATATGAGTTATTACATTTGGTTCTTCTTGTGGATTTCTAAAAGAAGAAACTGCTCGCCAAAAATGCTCAGTAGTTGAATACTGAGACATGCTACACGGATTCTATGAAGGCTAATATTTCACACGCGAATATCTGTCCAACAGATTTAGTCAAAACCTCTGAAATTTCGCCAAGCAGTCCTTAACAACAATTGCTATCGACTTAGCTCACCAATAACTAAAACACTAAGTGATTCTTCATCTTACACATTCTTTTTGCGAGCACTAGTAACATGACCGTCCGCGTTCAAAGCTAGCGAGCGACGCTCTTCTTGTGGCCTCTCTGCCAGTATAACTATCAGGTAACGAGAGGGAACCTTCTCAATTCTGATTGGCTGACCATACTCACTGCCAGTCAGAATACTCGCTCGTGATCATCATCGCGTCAAAACTGATCAGCACAAATCCTTATACAAAGGCGCATTTGCGTCAATCTGACATACAAATATTACAGTAATGTTTGATAAACGAAAACGAAAAGACAATAATTCTGGAAATACTCTTTAAATACAGACTTTACTCCAGATGGCTTTCTGGCTGTTCTGTTACAATAGCAGTCACACCTGGATAGACGTCATCAGCAAAGTGGGTGAATGCCCTAGGATCATTTTCCCACGTTACTTAAGGCGGTATATAATGCAACATTGAAATTTGATGAATGTCTCACATACACTCTCTATTTACTCAGAGGCTCTTACATAACACATAATAAAATAAATATTGATTTTAATAGTTCTTTCTGGAGTTATTCTAGATTTCATACTACAAAAATTGTAAGGTATTTGAAAATTTTAAATTAAATTTCAGTTAACTAATTCTATTCCCTGATACTTCAGGTGACTATCTCAACTGACAACCAAAAACGAGTCATAAAGGTTCACAGGTGAATTTCCTTTCTTATTTAGATTCTTATAGGTGATGAATGTACGCGTTCAGTAAGAGACATTGAATAGCTTTCCCACAGCAGGCAATGATAGATTCACGTGTGTCTCCCAGGTAGGCCGCTAGGTGTCAGCCCCCGAAGTTACGTACAGCAAGCTACCCTAAAACAAACGTTCGTTCGGAACAACTTGCGAAGCTACACACTGGACTGAAGAAATGGACAATCTGTTTTGAAACACATGTAACCTTGTTAAGTTCATTGTTTCTCATTTGTATATATGTATCTACTGACAGTTATGTGTGTATTAGACATGCGTTAAACAAAATCACAGCAGATGGAAAACATTCCCTTTATTCTATATAGGCCTTTCCTCTATTTCCATCAAATATTTTGGGGAATTGTAGTAAAGTCCGAACAGGAGTCATTTTAAACAGTAACATGCTGCTTCCATGCTACAAGAACAGAAAAGATAAAACTTATTTATTATACTCTTCTGTTTCTGCTGGACAGTACAACAATGCAGATTTACTATGACTCTGGTAATTACTTTGAGGGCGTGCTGAAAAGTAATACCTCTAAATTTTTGTTCTGTTCTCAGCAGCTGTTGAGGTATCGCATGTGATGCACATACTCAGCCGTCTTTCCCGCTTCATTGACGCAAGTTATAACACTCTGCTGTTAGACGCCTGCAAATTGTAGCGTGTAACATGGCAGTATGTAAGTAACTATGTCGGTGCGTGAGAAACAATCTACAGAGGCGCCACGCCGAGTGGCCGCGCGGTTAGAGGCGCTATGTCACGGATTGCGCGGCACCTCCCGCCGGAGGTTCGAGTCCTCCCTTGGGCATGGATGTGTGTGTTGTTCTTAGCGTAAGTTAGTTTAAGTAGTGTGTAAGTCTAGGGACCGATGACCTCAGCAGTTTGGTCCCTTAGGAATTAACACACATTTGAACACATTTCTACAGAGACGGTATTGGTCTCTCGTTGGGAAAATTGCATCCATCGCCAGGGAGACTACGTTGCGAATAAACTTGTCGACAAAAGAATGAAGATGTAGAATGTTAGTGGACTTTGTTTTATTCAAAAATCTTTAACAGCTTTCACATAAAAAATTCGGAAGCATATCTTCCTGCACGCCCTCGTGTATTTGTAGCCAGCTAAGTAACGCGGTAACAATACACAGTACAAAACATACAGAATTTCTTTCTCACATTCTATACTAATGCTTCTGCTTCTACAGAGAGGTCGCATCGTACTTGACTAGCAAAAGAGCTGTTAACACTGACAGCTGTGACCACAATAATTGGTTGGCTGTAAATGTATTCATTATCTGTCACTCTGAATTACATTACGCGTTTACGTACGATTAGAAGTTATCCCGAGCAGTGTTGATCTTCAGAACACCATTTTCGTAATTCTATCGCGTCATTCCATTCTCTGCAATCTACCCTACGTGATCAAAAGTATCCGGACATCTGGCTGAAAATGACTTACAAGTTCGTGGCGCCCTCCATTGGTAAACTTGAATTCAGTATGGTGCTGGCCCATCCTGACCTTTGATGACAGCTTCCTCTCTCGCAGGCATACGTTCAGTCAGGTGCTGGAAGGTTTCCCGGGGAATGGCAGCCCATCTTCACGGAGTGCTGCACTGAAAGAGGCACCGATGTCGGTCGGTGAGGCCTGGCACGAAGTCGGCGTTCTAAAACATCCCAAAGGTGTTCTGTAGGATTTAGGTCACGACTCTGTGCAGACCAGACCATTACAGAGACGTTATTATCGTGTAACCAATCCGCCACAGGCCGTACAGGTGCTCGATCGTGTTGAGAGAGTCAATCGCCACCCCCGAATTGTTCTTCAACAATGGGAAGCTAGAAGGTGCTTAAAACATCAATGTAGGCATGTGTTGTGATAGTTCCACGCAAAACACGACCACACCATAACACCACCGCCTCCGAATTTTACTGTTGGCTCTACACATGCTGGCAGATGACGTTCACCGGGCGATCGCAACACCCACACCCTGCCATCGGATCGCCACACTCTGTACCGTGATTCGTCACTCCACACATCGTTTTTCCACTGTTCAATCGCCCAATGTTTGCGCTCCTTACACCAAGCGAGTCGTCGTTTGGCATTTACCGGCGTGATGTGAGGCTTATGAGTAGCCGCTCGACCATGAAATCCAAGTTTTCTCTCCTCCCGCCTAACTGTCATAGTACTTGCGTGGTGCCGGGGTGGAGAAGAGTTTGTATCTCTTTAATTCTGGCGAATTTTGCATGAGAACGAGACATGCACTCGACCCCCTCCTTACCTACCACCTAATTAATTATGTGCACAACGGTAACGAAGGGAAATGATGATGGACCCTGTTAGTTGGTAAAATAAGGAGTGCACACCCACAATAATTTAATAAAAATCGTAATCTACTAAGAAAAAAAAGAAAAAAGAACTTTAGCATAATAAACAACAGGAAATTGGATTCTGCATATATCTACGAAATGATATGTGGCTTAAACATTACTATGAGATTTATTATACATCAGAACATAAAGGCACATTATCATCGACACAAACAGTAGGTTAAAGGATAGGGTGTTCTGAACTATTATGCGAATAAGAGTTGGATCGAGAACAAGGTCTCCTACCCTCTGTGATACAATAGCTTGACGATAATGACTGGAGGTCCAATCAATCAAATATTAATCTCTCGACTATATTGCAGTATCACGATTAGTAGTGAGAGCTCACATGGGATCACATGGAGAAACAAGCATGGTGGACTTGTGGCATAGCGAGCGCGCGTGCTGCTGAGGACTTCAGTACAAAAGTGATAGGTCCTACAGTGCCGGAGCCACAGAACACTTTACCAATCTTAAAATTTGTAGCAGGTCGTCGGTAGGCAGCTTTCTGATGACGTAGGGGCCGACTTCTGGTGTGCAGCAACTCTGTTTCAAACCCTGGCCTCGAAGGCTGTCCGAGAATTACAAGTTCTGCCGAAAAAAGTGCGACTAAGTCGCAAGACCGTCCGACTCTGGCGAAGATCAGATCCCGAATCTTACTGCCCGTGCAACGCAAGAGCGAAGCCAACATTGCTCAACTCCCTACTCTCCTCGAAAACCGCGAATCAGCATTCAGTGCTGATTCCAAAATTCCCCCACACTGTCTCAGAACATCATTCGTGCCAATAGCGACCGTTCCCTCCAATTTCGAGCAGGGCATTATGACGTCAACTAGCCTCAGTTTAAGTTGACCAATCATGCCTCTGCTATTCAGCTGAGGGCACTGAACTCACCGTTTGACCGGCTACGAAAACAACCTGCCTAGACCACCGGCCATCCGGCGCCAAACAGTCGCACTCAGCAGTGCACGGTCCTCGAGTATTCTCAGAATCAAGAGGAAAATGCAGTCAGTCGGTGCCAGGAGTCTTCGTTGCGGACGCGCCGGAACGGTAAACACATAAACTGCGGTAACACTCGGATGTCTCGCAGATCGTTTCGCCCTGCATACAATAGGCAAAACTCGACCGACGTCAGTCGTTCCGTCAGGCGCTTAAGCCCATTGTACGAACCCTCAGAATTCGGGGAAATGGAGCCCCCGACCGGAAATGCAGTGTGCCGCGTCCTCCAATGCTCGCCTCGCACAGGC
Source organism: Schistocerca nitens (assembly GCF_023898315.1). NCBI lineage: Eukaryota > Metazoa > Arthropoda > Insecta > Orthoptera > Acrididae > Schistocerca > Schistocerca nitens. The sequence continues at coordinate 542,046,986 of NC_064619.1, read as the reverse complement.
CACACGGGGAAGTAACCCAACATGCATAGGAATCAAGTGAAAAGTATTTTTGGGCCCTCAGTACAAATATTCTCATTACAATAATCTTATTCGGTCTTTTACCACTGTGCAATGACATACAACATTAATAAAATTGATGAAAATGAGAGGCGACTTGCAAAAGAGGGGATGGAACCTCTCATATTTGCAGTGGATCCTGATGCAGTTTGGAATTCCTGTGTGATGGTCTGAATAGATGTCTGCCTATTACGGTCTCTGTCAGTCAACAGATGAGGTTGGCCTGTACGCTTTTGTGCTGTACGTGCCCCTTCACGTTTCCACTTCACTATCACATCGGAAACAGTGGACCTAGGGATGTTTAGGAGTGTGGAAATCTCACGTACAGACGTATGACGCAAGTACTGCTGCATCAGGATAAAAAAGTCGGTAAGAAAGCCACATAAGAAAAAAATTACACGGTGGGATTGTCCAATAAGCTGCACGGCAAATTACGTGTTTCTTCCTCGTACATTGAAGAGACGTATCGATTAATCTTGTATTAATATCATTATTTGTTTATAAATGTGCTTGTAAGGGATTTATTGTTTCTAAGTTAGTAAGGAGTTGCATTAGCGTCTCTTGAAGCGGCTGTGTCCGCGCCTTCGCCGGCAGGAGGAAATGAAAGAAATTCTCTCTCCAGTAAGCTTTCAGGCGCCTATACCACGCTCCTCCAAGGGTCCCACTTGCATATTCCTGTAGACAAATCACGCCCGGTTGCTTTTCCCAGCACAAGGAACTCTTAAATACTCCTTACGCAGCTGTCTGCAGTTCTCGGGCGGCGCTCCCCTCGGAAAGGGGCAGGACGTACGTCTTCGGTAATACCGCTGAGTTTTCGCCACTCTGCAACTAAACAACGGTTGTTCCCTTTCCATGCTGAATTATTTTACCCTCCAGCTGCTCTGCACAGTGGTGCGCGATTCCGAGAATCGGCTGCCAAAGATGGTGACTAATAGTTTACAGCCTTGAGATAATCTTACCAGTTACTTTACAAGGCAGCGAGTTTTATCGTTCTTCCTGCGAGTTTCATCTCCATTTTTAGTTATTGCAGACGTCTAATTTATTTACATTAAAGTTTTGTAATACAGTTGTAGCACCTACACATACCTTCGAAGCCCAGCGGCAACAACGTTTCAGTAGTTCCGTTGTTTAGCGCCTAGTATTGAGAAATGTCGCAGTCACCGTAGCGTTTCAAGGTGCTGCATAACGCTGAATGGAAAAAGCAGATAAGAAATGTTGAAAAAACAGTAAAGCGTGGAGGACACGATATTTCTCTGCAGGTGTTCCTTATTAACACGTGTGTTTAATTTGATTCCATTTCAAGTGCGTTCTTAACACAAAACATTCCGGGTACTGCAGCGAACTTCCGGAAGGCACAAATACGGAAAAGCCATTCCAAATCACGATCCACTTCAATAAGAAACAAGATATGAAACTTCAGGCAGATTAAAACTATGTGCCAGATAGGAATTCGAACCAACGAAAATTCCGCAACAGCCCAGTCTCTGCAGTATCCTTACATCCGGGTGCTAGGCCCTCAAGTAACGCAGAAGAATTTCTGTGAGTTTTAGAAGGTTGAAGATGAGACTCTGGTGGAAGGAAAGGTGTGAAGACTAGTCCTTGTTCGTGCTGACGTAGCTGTCTGTAGAGCACTTGCTCGTGAGAGGCAAAGGTCTCGGGTTCGAGTCCCGCTCCGGTAAACAGTTTTAATCCCCCAGAAAGTTTCATATCAGTACACACTCTGTTGCAGTGTGGAAATTTCATTCAAACAACAAAATATATTAACGTGTAAGTTTCCACAAGACAACACTGCGTCAAGGACAGTGACTTCCTAAGGAAATGCATACTTCATATGGCCGAAATCGTCTTTATGGAAAACAAAAAAGTTTTCGAAAATATGAACTCATCTGCCAAGAAGGAACCAAGCAGAAGAGACATAATTCAGAATTCCTGAACGGTTGATGAGTAAGTGTGAGCCGTTTAATTGGTATCGTCTCCTACTGACTGACAAAAGAGAGATTGTGTCATGTAGCTCTTTTCCGCGAAATGTATGAGAGTTGTGCCTTAAGTATATGTGTCGAGTGTAGGTGGCTGTAACAGGCGTGTATAAAGTGGTATGATGATGATGGAGGGGAGAGGGTAAAACCCACTGCGGACACGCAGCCTACTTCCTTGAATGGCAGCATAAGTACCGCTGAGGTTATCGTCCGCATGCGACAGACGGATCTCCATCAACAGCGTCGCATTAGCTGACTTCATGCAACATTGCGGAGAAGTTTGGAATTTAACCGTGGGTGTCGGCGCAAAGTCTGGTGATCAGACCCCTCCCAGTGCCGCCCAAACACCGGCGATTAAAATTTCTTCGAGCGCCATCTCATAGTTGTGCATTAGCGATCTCGCCTAGAGAAGTGGATAAATGCTTGAAAATACAAACGCAACTGACATTCACAGCTGGTGTTTTCGTCCATGGTGTTACAAACGACTTCACTACAACATAGGGGCTGGTTTCGTTTGCGTAAATGATACACACACCATGGAGTCCGCAGCTCGTGGTCGTGTGGTGGCGTTCTCGCTTCCCACGCCCGGGTTCCCGGGTTCGATTCCCGGCGGGGTCAGGGATTTTCTCTGCCTCGTGACGACTGGGTGTTGTGTGCTGTCCTTAGGTTAGTTAGGTTTAAGTAGTTCTAAGTTCTAGGGGACTGATGACCATAGATGTTAAGTCCCATAGTGGTCAGAGCCATTTGAACCACACCATGGAAAAGTTAAAAATGAATCGAGAAGTGTGGCGCTTCCTGGGGTACTTGAGGAACGGTACTACTGATGCGTATCCGAATTAATCACAGCCGTATAGGCTCATAAACAGAATACAACAAACTGAATATTAAAAATATGTAGTCAATTCTGCGCATGTTACAACCCAGGAAGGACTGTGCAAAAGTAGGACATAAACCATGATGTGAATATTGTGAAGAGAACTATGTTAGAATAAGAGTCCTCAATCACTGGCAGGTAACTCGGTTTATGGGAGAACACTGAATCCGATCATGAAGATGTTTCAAATCGCACAAGTGTTTGATGGCTCAGCTTGAGAAAATTTGGTAAGTGAGGAATGGTATTGGTTTATGGCAGAGTGTAAAAGTTAAATGCTTTCCTCAATTTTTCTAATGTCCAGAGGTGTATGATTTTAGGTACCTTGTTGACATCATGAACCAATCAGTTGAATAAACTAGATTTGAATGTACTAGGAACAAATACCATTCATAAATTATACTTCGCCATTGATACTATTGAAAGGAAATTTAATCTTTTCTCAAAACAAATTAATGAAAGAAAATTTTAGCTTCTCACGACTTTAAATTCAATAACAATTGATGCTTACGAAGTAGTACTCTACAACTATAATTGAGTGCCCTAGTTTTCACAGCATTTAATAGATTTCGTACTATTGAAAGTTAAGAAGAAAATACTCTCTAAATTCCTTAAGGTGAGCATGAAATGTGTGCTGCACGGTCTGCAACCTGAGCTGGTCGACTTACAGTGGAACAGTCTGTTGAGTATTCTTTTGATTCCGAAAATGTCGATGACTTATTCATACTTCTGAGTCCGAACACGTTCCTGAACTCAGAGGGCTTTCCGCAGGACTACTGATGGTGTTTCCTTCTCAGACGTGCGCGAACAAACGTTTCGATCATAGAGCGGAGCAAGTGTGACCGTGTGTGACAGGCGATCACTCAGCCGCATTTCTCTCAATTGCAACATCAGAAAGCAAACGGATTTTGACGATTTTCTCATTACACTCAATAAAAGATTACAAGAAATACCATCATTTATAAGCACATTTACTCTCAGTTTTGTATAATTTTGTTTTTATGGTAGGCCATCGGCATGAGTGCACGCAGACTGTTGAAAGGTGAGGGAAGTGAGTGGAACTGCTGTAGTAAGATACACTATTGGCCATTAAAATTGCTACACCACGAAGATGACGTGCTACAGACGCGAAATTTAACCGACAGGAAGAAGATGCTGTGATATACAAATTATTAGCTTTTCAGAGCATTCACACAAGGTTGCCACCAGTGGTAACACCTACAACGTGCTGACATGATGAAAGTTTCCAACCGATTTCTCATACACAAACAGCAGTTGACCGGCGTTGCCTGGTGAAACGTTGTTGTGATGCCTCGTGTAAGGAGGAGAAATGCGTACCATCACGTTTCCGACTTTGATAAGGGTCGGATTGTAGCCTATCGCGGTTGCGATTTATCGTGTCGCGACATTGTTCAAAAAAATGGTTCAAATGGCTCTGAGCACTATGCGACTTAACTTCTAAGGTCATCAGTCGCCTAGAACTTAAAACTAATTAAACCTAACTAACCTAAGGACATCACACACATCCATGCCCGAGGCAGGATTCGAACCTGCGACCGTAGCGGTCACGCGGTTCCAAACTGTAGCGCCTGGAACCGCACGGCCACTCCGGCCGGCTCGCGACATTGTTGCTCGCGTTGGTCGAGATCCAATGACTGTTACCAGAATATGGAATCGGTGGGTTCAGGAGGGTGATACGGAACGACGTGCTGGATCCCAACGGCCTCGTATCACTAACAGTCGAGATGACAGGCATGTTATTCGCATGGCTGTAACGGATCGTGCAGCCACGTCTCGATCCCTGAGTCAACAGATGGGGACGTTTGCAAGACGACAACCATCTGCACGAACAGTTCGACGACGTTTGCAGCAGCATGGACTATCAGCTCAGATACCATGGCTGCGGTTACCCTTGACGCTGCATCACAGAGAGGAGCACTTGCGATGGTGTACTCAACGACGAACCTGGGTGCACGAATGGAAAAACGTCATTTTTTCGGATGAATCCGGGTTTTGTTTATAGCATCATGATGGTTGCATCCGTGTTTGGCGACATCGCGGTGAACGCACATTGGAAGCGTGTATTCGTCATCGTCATACTGGCGTATCACCCGGCGTGATGGTACGGGGTGCCATTGGTTACATGTCTCGGTCATCTGTTGTTCACAATGATGGCACTTTGAACAGTGGACGTTACATTTCAGATGTGTTACGACCCGTGGCTCTACCCTTACTTCGATCCCTGCGGAACGCTACATTTCAGCAGGATAACGCACGACTGCATGTTGCAGGTCCTGTACGGGCCTTTCTGGATACAGAAAATGTTAGACTGCTGCCCTGGCCAGCACATTCTCCAGATCTCTCACCAATTGAAAACGTCTGGTCAATGGTGGGCGAGCAACTGGCTCGTCACAATACGCCAGTCACTACTCTTGATGAACTGTGGTACCGTGTTCAAGCTGCATGGGCACCTGTACCTGTACACGCCATCCAAGCTCTGTTTGACTCAATGCCCTGGCGTATCAAGGCCGTTTTTACGGCCAGAGGTGGCTGTTCTGGGTACTGATTTCTAAGGATCTATGCACCCAAATTGCGTGAAAATGTAATCAAATGTCAGTTCTAGTGTAATATATTTGTCAAATGAATACCTGTTTATCATCTGCATTTCTTCTTGGTGTAACAATTTTAATGGTCAGTAGTGTACATGCCATCGGCTCCAGCTGCGACGTCAAAACTTCGCCAAAAGGATTCATTAGGCTACCGGCCCACCACACAGCCAATAACTCTGAAACCTATCTGAAAACACAATAGTTTGGTCAACACCAACAATACTTCTATAGAAACCACAGGCTAGAAGCTTGTACTACCGCGATACATTGAAGACAATACAGTGATTTTTGGCACCACTATACAAGACATACAATGTCAATTATTACCGTGATATCACTTTTGTTGTCAATCTAAGATCGATAGCAAACACGCTATCTGCGTCTAATCGTTTGCCTCAGACGGTAGGCCCTTTGTTTATCATAACCTAAGTGTTCATGCAATAAAAGTTGATTTTCTTTCGGCTACAACATAAAACTACTAAAAAGCTCGTTTTTTTCGTATAAGTATTTTAACTTACGTACACAGTGTGTTTGAAAAATGCCTTACAGCAGAACAAGAAAGAAAGCTCATATAAACATATACCCGAAAACCTTCGTTTTCGAGCTATTAATGAAAGTTAACAGACCGCGCGGGATTAGCCGAGCGGTCTGGGGCGCTGCAGTCATGGACTGTGCGGCTGGTTCCGGCGGAGGTTCGGGTCCTCCCTCGGGCATGGGTGTGCGTGTTTGTCCTTAGGATTATTTAGGTTAAGTAGTGTGTAAGCTTAGGGACTGATGACCTTAGCAGTTAAGTCCCATAAGATTTCACACACATTTGAACAAAGTTAACTATTTAGTTGACTGGAGCTCAACAACACACAAACTCATAGTAAATGCTCGAAATGTCCTCGTCTTTCTTCTAAACACGAGTGCACTCGTCGAGTCATGAACTGTCGCATCATTTCAAATACTCCCTGACGCTTTCGATTGGCAGGCTTCCATGACAAGTCGATGAAGGGTTTCTGCATCCGGGCGGTCTGCTCTATAGACCACTTGTTTAAAGGGGTCTCAGAGATAATAATCCAAGGAACTAAGGAAAGGGAGATGTGTAGGGCATGGAACTGGTTCTCCTCTACCTATCCATCTGTCATGGAAGATAGTAGCCAGTGCATGGTGAACACAGAGACTGGTATGTAGTGGAGCTCTATCACGTATAAACCACGTGTTTCTTCTTATTTGCAGGGGCACATAACATAACAGGTCTTGGAGGATGTTCTGAATAAAGTCCCTGAAGACAGCACCTGTAAGATGTGCTGGAAGAACTTAAGGCCCTATTAGACAGTCATCCACAATTCCAGCATGCCTTTACTGTTAAACTGATGCTGATGTCTGGCATGAGAACTACAAATCGGCCCTTATGTGTTGGTTTTGGAAATTTTTTATTCCATCTCTTCCGATCGTTACCTCACCTGTAAACGAAACTGAAGAGACCAACAACGGATTGGCAGTTTTTGCAATAAACCATCAGCAGAAGGTCTTCCTGTGGGTGATCGGTAAGCGTAAGGCCCTGCACTCGTTCTAACAGATACATGAGTTGCTCACGAAGTATCCTCTACGCTGAACTTGGAGATGAACTACATGCCAAGGTCACTTGTCTTGCGCTGTTACCTGGCTCTTCTTCGACAGCCCATAACACGTGCTCTTCCTGGTCAGGCATATGAGCAACACGTGGTCTTCCTCGGTCAGTAGTCTGTGGTGCTATGGATCCTGTCTCGGCAACACGACGATACACAGTGCCAAAGGTTGGATGACTCGGCTAGCATCGGTCGCGAAACGACGCCTGATATAGCCGTGCAGCCTCGTGTGCATTATTAGTCGCCCTCCGTACATAATAGACATGTCTGCCTGTTCACGAAATGAATAGCCTGGCATATTTGCACGGGACGCTTTCAGTTAACTCACTGCCTATAGTACACGCACACAATGGAGACGTTGAAAGATGAATGTAAACAAGTCTCCCTGCCATCACCACGACATCTGGGATATGAGCCAAATGGGTGAATGAGTAAGTGAAGTTGTTGGGTTGCACTTAAAAAGTCCTTGAACGTCAGCTTTCGTCAACACCTCGAAAACGAAGGATTTTCGGACATATGTTTATATGAAATTTTTTATTGTTATGGCGTAACGAACCTGTCCCCAAAAATTGTAACGTATTTTTGTAACATCCCATATTAATCAGTTTAGAACGTGTTTGTAATTAGTTTCCTTTTTAGAAATTCTTCCCAGTATTACTAACATTTATTGAAAATCAGAACTATCTCTTATTCGTATGGACATAATAAGTTTCGTGGGTGGTATCTTCCATGAAGTAACGTCACTTGACCTGAAATATAGGTTACATGTTTCGTCTAAAGCACTCCGTGTTCAGGCCACGGGTGGCCTACCGGAACCATCCGACCGCCGTGTCATCTCCAGTGGTGGATGCGGATAGGAGGGGCGTGGGGTCAGCACACCTCTCTCCCGGTCATTATGATGGTATTCTTGACCGAAGCCGCTACTATTCGGTCGGGTAGCTCCTCAATTGGCATCACGAGGCTGAGTGCACCCCGAAAAATGTCAACAGCCCATGGCGGCCTGGATGGTCACCCATCCACGTGCCGACCACGCCCGACAGCGCTTAACTTCGGTTATCTCACTGAAACCGGTGTGTCGACTGCAGCAAGGCCGTTGCCCGTTTCGTCTAAAAGATAATGTTTTAATTATCATTAATTAAATAATCATCGATAAAAGCGTGTCGATAACTTTAAAGATTATTAGCCCTGAAAAAATCCGATTGCACGTTGGTAATTCACTAACAAAATGTAATCTTTTGCCGGCCGGTGTGGCCGAGCGGTTCTAGGCGCTTCAGTGTGGAAGCGCGCGACCGCTACGGTCGCAGGTTCGTTCCTGCCTCGGGCATTGATGTGTGTGATGTCCTTAGGTTAGTTAGGTTTAAGTAGTTCTAAGTTCTAGGGGACTGATGACCTCAGATGTTAAGTCCCATAGTGCTCAGAGCCATTTGAACCATTTTTTGTCATCTTTTGAATAGGGTTATCAAACATATTCAGTTCTGTTTTTATATTGACGTTTTTGTAGTGATTCTCGGTTTTATATGATTTTAGCCCTTCTGTGCACATTCCAACTCGGATCAATCAATACATCATAAATATATTGTGCATTCGAACAGAACCAGCAGCTGTGAATGCAGAACCGTGCATCTCGCCACATTTACCTGCGCGAGCCCCGCTGCGGCCGACCGCTCCGTCCTGTTCCCCGCAACGCGGGTAATCGAGCTGCAGTGTAGCGGCAACTGCGTGCGCGTGCAGCGTTGCGCCGTCGAGGTCCGCGGCTCGTCAGCTACCCCGTCGAGCCTTAGTGTCAAATAGGCTCGGTGCAACAGGGAAACAGCCAGCGCTGGGAAGGCGCCACGCACTAGCTGAATGCGGGATGGCTTTCTGAATCGTCTGCACTCTTTTGAGAATCGTGAAGTTTAGATGTGCTAGGAACAGGGCCTTCTTGAAAACGTAATTGAAGTGATGGATGTAACACTAGAAAGTACAGTACTTACTGTGACATGGAAGTAATTGAATTCAAATCAAATGATTAAGAGCCCTAATGCTTTAATAATGCTTTACATTTCACCTGTACCACATCAAAAGGGTAACTCTAGAAGGCAATATTAAAGTATTTTACACCTTTCTGTTAATCCAAAAGTTTACATTATGGTAATGACTGTCTCAACCCTTCCTTGAAATTCTTTAAGAACAACTCTTTAAGAAGAATTCTTGCATGTGACATAATTTTGAAATCAGGAACCACAGAAGGTAAAGACAGTTTCAAATTACTTCCGCTGTGACGTTTGTTTCTGGATTTATTTCTTATATACCGGTTGATCAAAAAGTCAGTATAAATTTGAAAACTTAATAAACCATGGAATAATGTAGATAGAGAGGTAAAAATTGACACACATGCTTGGAATGACATGGGGTTTTATTAGAACCGAAAACAACAACGTTCACAAAATGTCCGACAGATGGCGCTGGACAGCTACCGTGACGGGTGAGAGGTACGCCGATATGTTACAGAATCGCATCATCCCCAGCCTGGCTGGTAAACACCTGCTGGAACGTACGATGTTTATGCAGATGGCGCTCCACCCTATATTTCTAGACGCGTGAAAGATCTCTTGCGCGCGTCGTTTGGCGATGATCGTGTGCTCAGCCGCCACTTTCGTCATGCTTGGCCTCCCAGGTCCCCAGACCTCAGTCCGTGCGATTATTGGCTTTAGGGTTACCTGAAGTCGCAAGTGTATCGAAATGGTTCAAATGGCTCTGAGCACTATGGGACTTAACATCTGTGGTCATCAGTCCCCTAGAACTTAGAACTACTTAAACCTAACTAACCTAAGGACATCACACACATCCATGCCCGAGGCAGGATTCGAACCTGCGACCGTAGCAGTCGCGCGGTTCCGGACTGAGCGCCTTAACCGCGAGACCACCGCGGCCGGCGCAAGTGTACCGTGATCGACCGACATCTCTAGGGATGCTGAAAGACAACATCCGACGCAAATGCCTCACCATAACTCCGGACATGTTTTACAGTGCTGTTCATAACACTATTCCTCGAGTACAACTATTGTTGAGGAATGATGGTGGACATATTGAGCATTTCCTGTAAAGAACATCATCTTTGCTTTGTCTTACTTTGTTATGCTAATTATTGCTATTCTGATCAGATGAAGCGCCATCAGTAGGACATTTTTTGAACTTTTGTATTTTTTTGGTTCTAATAAAACCCCATGTCATTCCAAGCATGTGTGTCAATTTGTACCTCTCTATCTACATTATTCCGTGATTTATTCAGTTTTCAAATTTATACTGACTTTTTGATCACCCGGTACATGTAAGAAGGAAAAGCCTTTTTCCACAGATATGTGAATGAGACAGGTAACAAACTTGTTATCGCTTTAGTTGACAGATTCGGAAACTTTGTCTTTAAGCTTACTGCTGACAAAGATTTATTTTCTGTAACTTAGTCAGTTGAAGTTTCGAGTAACCGCTCGTTTCAATTTACACTTCATGTGGATTCCAAAATTGTCTTTTCCAAGCGATTACGAATCTGTCGGTTAATACTAGGTAGAACACGGAAATTGTGTTCGAAATTTTTCCGAATACTTAATTTTATTCTCGACATTTTCGTCCGAAGTAAGATGAATTTTTACTAGGAAGTATTGAAGGGTACTGAAGCACTCAACTTGATTGCAATTCAGACAGATTTCCCACACTGCAAGGCTTTTGACGAACGATTTAAACGGTCTTGCACATTACACAGGTTTGTCTTGGTCTGTGAATTAAAAAAATTAAACTGTTCTTTTTTTAACAAAATTCCTGTCAAATAAGCTACAGTAGGAAGCCAGACTACACGTAGGGAAGGTGGACCTGGTAAGAAAACGATAATCGTCATACAATATGAGAAGACTTCAGTTGTGATATAACCACCTTACATCCGTGTTAGTGAATAAAAACTCTTAAATACTTAGGTTACTATTTAAAAAATTCGTTAATTAGTAGGATCGCCGTTAATAAAACTAACTTTTCACAGAACCATAAGGTACAAAGATTTTTCAGATGCACCTAACAATGTTGTTGTTGTTGTGGTCTTGAGTCCAGAGACTGGTTTGATGCAGCTCTCGATGTTACTCTATCCTGTGCAAGCTTCTTCATCTCCCAGTACCTACTGCAACCTACATCCTTCTGAATCTGTTTAGTGTATTCATCTCTTGGTGTCCCTCTACGATTTTTACCCTCTGTGCTGCCCTCCAATACTAAATTGGTGATATTGGTGATCCCTTTATGCCTCAAAATATGTCCTACCAATCGATCCCTTCTTCTAGTCACGTTGTGCTACAAATTTCTCTTCTCCCCAATTCTATTCAATACCTCCTCATTAGTTATGTGATCTACCCATCTAATCTTCAGCATCCTTCTGTAGCACCACATTTCGAAAGCTTCTATTCTCTTTTTGTCTAAACTATTTATCGTCCACGTTTCACTTCCATACGTGGCTACTCTCCATACAAATACTTTCAGAAATGACTTACTGACACTTAAATCTATACTCGATGTTAACAAATTTCTCTTCTTCAGAAACGCTTTCCTTGCCATTGCCAGTCTACATTTGATATCCTCTCTACTTCGACCATCATCAGTTATTTTGCTCCCCAAATAGCAAAACTCATTTACTACTTTAAGCGTCTCATTTCCTAATCTAATTCCCGCAGCTTCACCCGAATTAATTCGACTACATTCCATTATCCTCGTTTTGCTTTTGTTGATGTTCATCTTATATCCTCCTACTGTCCATCCCATTCAGCTGCTCTTCCAGGTCCTTTGCTGTCTGACAGAATTACAATGTCATCGGCGAACCTCAAAGTTTTTATTTCGTCTCCATGGATTTTAATTCCTACTCCGAATTTTTCGTTTGTTTCCTTTACTGCTTGCTCAATATACAGATTGAATAACATCGGGGATAGGCTACAACTCTGTCTCACTCCCTTCCCAACCACTGCTTCCCTTTCGTGCCCCTCGACTCTTATAATTGTCATCTGGTTTCTGTACAAATTGTAAATAGCCTTTCGCTCCCTGTATTTGACCCCTGCCACCTTCAGAATTTGAAAGAGATAAGACGATTTAATAATTACAAGCAACGCTGGAGATTTAAGTAACCATATTGTTGCTGATGTTACAGACTTCGGTTATTTTAATTTAAGACCAGAGGTGAAGTACTGTGTCCGGAATACTGTGCGCAGTAAAAAACGGCCTGCAAGCGGGCAAAAGAGTTTTCGACTCGTGTCTGCAACAGTGTGACGCCTGGCGGGAGCGCGACTTCACGAGCTGCCGTTCATACGCCCGATGCGGCTCGGTCGGCTGACTGGGCACCGCGAGTCAAGGCACGCCCGGCAGCCGAGGCTACGGTCGCGGGCGGGTGCTCACCTTGTGTGAATGTCTCCGAATTCTATTTTGATGCACTGAACTGTGCTTAAAATTAGCCATCAGTGTCATTTGAAACTGTATAAATGAAATTTTGATTCACAAGACTCTTTATACATCTGACGTACGGCTTGGCTGTCATAAGAATGACGCCACAAGCCACTATACTAAAGAAAGCTATGTCAGCTGAAGACGGACAATTTTTCTGGAATCTGACGGCAGCAACAAGTGGTGGTTTGGTCTGACAGCTTCAGACGACACTGGCCACGGTATGGTGGCAACACTGTTGGCGGCCAAATTGAAATGGAGCAGAGACATCTTTTTATTTGTGCGGTAGGCTAAAAAAATAAAAAAAATAAAAAATAATAAAAAATAATAAAAAATAAAAAATACAAAAATAAAAAATACAACGTAATGTTTCTGTTGGTTTACAGAATCAATTTTCGCTGTACAGTGGGTGAGCTCTGATACGAAAAAAATTCGATATTTAAAAATTCGATATTTAAACAATTAATATCATTTCAGGCCTCATATGAAGATGTGCATCTGCAACCCTGGATAAAACGACAAAAATAAGTACATCCAAGTGAGTTGTGGATTCAAGAAACTATTGTGGCAGCCTGAATTACCGAAAAAGTGACCACAGGAAAATCTTATTGTGTATTTAGAATAGTATAAACAGTAGGCGCCACGTCATCAGAGACGGTTTACAGCCGACCGACTGTCCTTTCGTCAGGCAACTCCACACGCCATACTGTATTTCGGCGTGACAGTGCCATCCACACGTGGCAGGGAATTTACAAGCCTGTTTCAGATAATGACGGGTTCTACTTTTTTCCTAGTACTGCACTATCGCTTCACAAGTCGCTAATCGAACATGTTTGCAATATGGTTGGTCGGTAACTTGTTCGTCACATGCCTACATTGGCAGTTATTGATGCTTTGTGCACACACATACAAACCTTGTGCGGCGACAGTCTCCAGAAACAAGATTTTTTTTATTCTATGTCATTATTATTGGAGCCTCCAATTCAGCATGTATGCACTTCGGACATACTGAAATAAGTCAGAGAACAAGTATAGTTCTTTAACTCTGTCAATTTCTTTATTGCCACATAACTGATTTGTAGTATAAAGTTCACATCAATTACAAATATCTTTCTTTGTGCTGGAATTTTCATAAAAGGTAGTGTAATGTTATGTGGTTGTAGGCGTAGAAGATAAATACTTTCGTGTTTCCCCGTTTAGAGAAGTTCCCTGCAAATTTCGAGGCTCTATACGAAATTCTTTGCGACTGAGAATGGAATATGTCGTTACATCAGCACTTGATAATGATAAATTCTGTCTAGAGTATTCTGGAGGTATTAGAGGGTTCACCAAATGTGCTAACTTTAAAGAACATTCGAGTCATAGATTATCCTATGATATCATTTTTAATGGATAGCGTACGTACGTTATTCTTCGATTAAGACTGAAGTAGTTGTCTAGTACAGATATTGAAAAGTTCCTTCTGTCAAATACAAATTGTGCGTCATTTCACTCTGACTAACTTTTACTCAGTTGCTGTCTTATATATCCATTTCTAAGTGAAGTTATTGAAAAAGTATAATGTATATGTTCCTTATTCTGCAAACATAAAGGTCAAAATTTTAAGACATATAATGGCCTGAAATTAAGAATTTAAATTTGTGAGCTACAGGTAAGAGATACTGGGAACGCATTCAAAAGAAGGGTTTAGAGAGGATGAGTCACTCTCTCACTATTCTCCACACTCAAGGGTCCAATTTAATGTTGATTTTACACCCAAGACATCGTCTTTGTGAGACGACAGGAAGTTATCAGCATGAGCAGGCACTGATGGGAGCATGTACATTGTTAATGAAAGCAGTATCTTAATGGTGGCTCTCGTTCGAATATTATTTTCTGGAGTTCAGAACAAGCAGGCAGTTTGGTCATTTAACATTAAATCTTGCAGTGGACCTTTGGGGCTTGAAAGCCATGTGCAGTTTTAGGAAAAGGAACATCTCAAAGCACTTACTGTGGAAAGACTGCTGGGCCCAAGAATTTCTCGCATCGGTGTGCAATGCATTTGGTCGACGAGGCGAAAAAACTGGCTACCTGGTCCTACCTTTTAGGCGCCTCTGCCACAGCTGGACAGGGGCGCTAAAGAAATCTCGGTCGTCCGGTCAAGGTGGTACAACAGTGTCGTAAACTCCCTTTGTGAACAGGGATGGCGGCCATAACAATCCACGATTTTCCATGTTCACCATGGACCCGATGTTATCGGGAATCAGTCAGAGTAGAGTTTTTTGGGAAGCTTCAGGCCTTCAGAACAAGTTTAGAAGGAACATTTATGGTGGCTCTGAAATGATCTATGTTGAGACACAGAAGCACTTCTCTTAGTTTAGTTGGGACCCCTGTCAGACATCAGTAATGTTTGGGCCATCTAGATAATGATCTCCATGACAAATATGTTGTCCACTTTAGAGCTATACTGCCTAAAGTGGTCATGTAAAAAACAAGTTGGGAGCACAACATCTCCTCCTCTCTGAGCAGGGAATGGCTATTTCTTCTGAGAAGAGAGGAATTTTGTTAACTTCGATTAGGATTGGCCGAAGAATAGAGCAGATGTGTTAGAGGGGAGACATAGTGCTCGTGGAGTCTTCTGATTGGCACAAAACTTTGCGGGAGTGCTCTTGTGGAGCTTACCGAAGTTTGATGGAAAGTGAGGAGAGGAACAACTTGGCCTTCTGATTCAGACTCTGGTCTGCAGTGGACCTTCTGATTCAGATTCTAGTCTGGAGAGGATTTTGGTCTTGACTTTTGTTATGAGTGAGTTGCACTTGGTACACTTAACCTCAGCGTGCCTTCGCACTAGAACTGGTCTTCACTGCGGAGCCTGTGGTGAGGACTTAGCTGTAGCGACAGTTTAGACGCCACTCATCTCGGACAATTCTCAGTGCCGGGGGCAATCTTATTCGTGACAGGTCTGCTGCCTTGACGTTTGGTCTTCTTGTACGCAATACTGTATAAGTGAGTCAAACTGGTTCCATGGTACGACTGGCGAACGGGAATGTCACGCACTGGAATCTGTCCAAATTTCAGGGCACCACTAGGGAGTAATTGCGATCCGTCTAACAGACTGCCAGCCGCGACTTTAGCTATTTCCTGCCCGCCATAGTGAATTACAGGCGCTGCACACTGCTGCTCCGCAGACGCTTGAACCACGACCATCACACGGGACAGCGCCACACATCGAGAAAAGGGGTATTGTAGTGCTTCCCGGGCTTGCTAGGGCAAACAGGATCACAGTCTCCCCACCTCGCCAGTTGTTCTCAGCTGCACCAACGTGGTATAATTTCTGTGTAGAATAAATCCATCAATGTCTACGCAGTGTTGGCTTATTTTTGATTGCATTATCCATGTTTTGAGCCAGAGTAAATAGCTCAGTCAGGCAAACCTTAGTCTTTGCCAACCAGCCGCCACCCAGAGGAGTGTTAACTGTTTGTGGCACAGTTGTACTGTCAACTGCTCATGTTTATTTGTCATAACGCTTAACCTGTATGTTTTTGTCCTATTTCTAATCAATAAACGTGTGCCATAACTTTTGTAAAAGATTATTAATCACCCATCAAGAACTGACTAAAATTCTGATAGGGCAACGATTTCATTAATATTATTTCAGCGTTCAAGTTCGTTTACATTCTGATAAATGTTATCACCTATGAACAACAGACACAGTCAAGGGGCAAAATCAATTTTAGCAGACGCACGGACCAGGTTAGTCAGGTGGAAGGCTTAATAGTTAAAGTGAGCGCTGTCAGGGCGAAAACTCATAGTCGCCTTTCGCCTTCCAAAACATACCGCAAGTCCAATGTAGTCTTGCAGAATGAGCTCTTCAACTTTGGAGTAATCACTGAAAACGGCACTTTATATCCGCTAGTGTTCTATATCATCTCTCTCTCTCTCTCTCTCTCTCTCTCTCTCTCTCTCTCTCTCTCTCTATTTAAAAGGATCTTTTCTCTTTATAAATACCGGATAACTTCTGAAACACAAAATAACATTTATAAATAGCTGACTTTTATCGGTTAAAAAGGACTACGGACCTGTATCTGTATCACCAATTGCAGAAACTGTGGAAATGATTCACGGAGACGGTATTTTCTCCGTATAAAATAATTTGTAATACGAGGAGCGTTCAGTAAGTAATGCAATGCATTTTTTTCTGAAAGTACCTTGGTTTTATTCAGGATTCCAATACACCACATTATTTCCCTCTCTTTTGCCTACAAAACCCTAGTTTTCAACATATCTCCGTTCAGTGCGACGGCCTTACACCACCTTATTGGGAGGGCCTGTCTGCCCGCATGGTAGCTCTCTACTGGTGACGTCGAAGACAACGTTGTGCTTGCAACTTCCTGGTAGATTAAAACTGTGTGCCGGACCGAGACTCGAACCCGGGACCTTTGCCTTCCGGGCAAGTGCTCTACCACTGAGCTACCCAAGCACGACACACGCCCCGTCCTCACAGCTTTACTTCTGCCAGTACCTCGTCTCCTACCTTCCAATCTTAACAGAAGCTCTCCTGCGAACCTTGCAGAACTAGCACTTCTGAAAGAAAGGATATTGCAGATACATGGCTTAGCCACAGACTGGGGGATGTTTCCAGAATGAGATTTTCACTCTGCAGCGGAGTGCGCGCTGATATGAAACTTCCTGGTAGATTAAAACTGTGTGCCGGACCGAGACTCAAACTCGGGACCTTTGCCTATGGTAGGAAGGTAGGAGACGAAGTACTGGCAGAAGTAAAGCTGTGAGGACGGGGCCTGAGTCGTGCTTGGGTAGCTCAGTTGGTAGAGCACTTGCCCGCGGAAGGCAAAGATCCCGAGTTCGAGTCTCGGTCCGGCACACAGTTTTAACCTACCAGGGAGTTTCATATCAGCGCACCCTCCGCTGCAGAGTGAAAATCTCATTCTGGAAACGTTGTGCTTGATCAATAACCTCCCTATCATCCAGCTACTGCTTCCCATGGAGTGCATCCTTCACTGGGCCAAACAG
The DNA here is from genome assembly GCF_023898315.1 of Schistocerca nitens. Classification (NCBI taxonomy): domain Eukaryota; kingdom Metazoa; phylum Arthropoda; class Insecta; order Orthoptera; family Acrididae; genus Schistocerca; species Schistocerca nitens. The sequence goes on along the minus strand of NC_064619.1, from coordinate 542,029,405 downwards.
ACGAAAGGTGCGAGATCCGGACTGTAGGGAGGATGAGGAAGAACAGTCCAATGATGTTTTGTGAGCTCCTCTTGGGTGCACAGATTTGTACGAGGCCTTGCATTCCCACAGAGAACGAGAAGTTCGTTTGCATTTTTTTGGCGACGAACACGCAGGAGTCGTATGGTTTTTTCTTTTCTTTTTTTTTTTTTTTCAATGTCCTAAGGATAGCACAAGACACTTCAGACTTGATCCATGAGGACACCAAACAGAACAACCTCTTCAGTGTCCCAGAAGACCACCGCCTTGACTTCATCGGCTGAGGGTGAGACTTCGAACTTTTCCTTCGCAGAAGAGGCGGTTTGTCGCCATTCCACGGTTTTCCATTTTGTTTCCGGTTCGAAGTGATGAAACCATGTTTCATCGCCTGTGACGATGTTCGACAGACACGTGCCACGACCAGCCTCGTAACGCGCAAGCAATCCCGCACAGGTGGTCCTTCATTACTCCTCGTGGTCCTCTGTGAGGCGGCGAGGAACCCAGTGGGCACACGCCTTTGAGTATCCCAACTGGTGGACGAGTGTGTCAGCACTAGCAACAGAGACGCTCAGTTGTGTTGCAAAGTGTTTCACTGTGATCTGTCGATCATCTCGAATAAGAGTGACCGTACGTTCCAAAACTGCAGAAGTCACAGTTGTGTGTGGCCAGCCGGCATGCAGTAGATCGGACAGGTTTGGGCGACCTGGTTGCAATGATGACAGACGCCCCACTCAACGACCCAGCGCGCTTCAGTGTCAGGTCTCTGTAGACATTCTGCACATTCCTACGAATATCTGGAATCCCTGTTTTTTCTTTTTTTTTTTCTCCGAAAGAAACCCAATGACAGCTCTCTGCTTGGAACGCACCTCTGTTACAGACGCCATTTTGAAAGCTACGTCTAGCGCCGCCATCTACCGGAACGTCATAAAACTAAACGAAATGAAGCGGGAATATTACGCGACATCCCGCAACATAGTCCGCATTTTTTCAACCGAAATTGTCCGAGGAAAAATGTTTTGTATTACTTATTGAATGCCCGATTGATGTATAGAGTTTGTTGCGCCTAAAACATACACAGAGCAGTTCTGTAGAGAAAAAGTAATGATCTGTTTACAATGGGCTACTTTAAAAATAAATGACAGTGGAACGTAAATGTGTACCGTTTTCAGGTAGATGCTCAACATTGTGAATAAAGATAGTAAATCAAAAATGTATCAAGCTGAAACACGTGGACGCCCCAGCGGTCATTTCTATTGCTACATATCACCTGGTTTTCCAGTCTATTGTGCAAATTTACCATGAGAAAGAGCACCGGATTCGCGATTGGAATGTGACAGCTTCACATTCCTATCCAGTCAATCCATTTACGTTTTCCAAAGTTTTCCTGAATTGTTGAAGACGAACAGTGGGACGGTTCCTGTAAACAGAGCACGGATGATTTTTGTCCCCTTCCTTGTCCAACCGCGCAAGTGTTCCGCTCGAAATACCACATCGTTGACTGTTGTACATATCAAATTATGTAAAGTGTTGCAGTTTGAAGACTGGAATTCTTATATTTAACAATAGGGAGTGGTTGGTGATCGATGCCTTACAAACCAACACGAGAGGGACAACATTCAGACGTTCAGTGTGCAATGCGAATTCCAGTGTTCAATGCAGAGGAGAGAGCGGATAGATGGAAAGAGTTTATTGAAGGCTTCTATGAGTGAGAAGACTTGTCTGACGTGATAGAGAACCAAACAGGGGTCAATGCAGAAGAGATAGGAGATCCAGTATTTCAATAAAAATTTAAAAGAGCTTTGGAAGACTCAGGCTCAAGTAAAGCAGAAGAGATCCACAACGTAACATTAGAATTTCTAAAATCATTGAGGGAAGTGGTGGTAACAAAACGAGTATTCACATGGTTAAGTATAATGTATGACTCTGGTGATATACCATCTGACTTTCGGAAAAATATCATCCACTCAGATCCGAAGACTGCAAGAGCTGACAAGTGCGAAATTATCGCACAGTCAGATTAACGGCTCATGCATCTAAGTTAATGCCAAGACTAATACACATAAGAATGGAAAAGAAAGTTGAGGATGTGTTAGATGACGATCTGAATGTCTTTAGGAAAGGTAAAGGTAAAGGTACCAGAGAGCAGTTCTGACATTGAAGTTGATAATGGAAGCAAGACTAAAGAAGAATTAAGACACGTTCATTGATTTATCGACCTGGAAAAGGCGTCTAACAATGTTAAAATGTGCAAGATGTTCGAAATTCTGAGTAAAACAGAACATGGACTGTGAGTAAATCGAAGAAACACGAAAATAAGTAGAAGAAGCAGAGATGAGAACAGCGAGAAACTTAACATCAGAACTGATGATCACGAAGTAGATGAAGTTAAGGAAATCTGCTACCTAAGTAACAAAATAACCCGTGACGGGCAGAGCAAGAAGGACATGAAAAGCAGACTGGCTCTGGTAAATAGGCATTCCTAGCCAAGAGATGTACGATAGTATGAAACACAGGTCTTAACATGAGGAAGAAATTTCTGAAAAAGTACGAGTACATTTGGAGTACAACATTGTATGGTAGTGGAACATGGACTGTGGGAAAACCAGAACTGAAGAGAATCGAAGCATTTAAGATGTGGTGCTACAGACGGATGTTGAAAATTAGGTGGACTGATAAGACGAGGAATGAGGAGGTTCTTCGCAGAATCGGAGAGGAAAGGAATATATGGAAAACACTCACTAGAAGAAGGAGTATGATAGGACATCTGTTAAGACATCAGAGAATAGCTTCCATAGTACTAGAGGGAGCTATAGAGGGCAGAAACTGTAGAGGAAGAGAGATATTGGAATACATTCAGCATATAATTGAAGACGAAAGTTGCAAGTACTACTCCGACATGGAGAAGTTGACACAGGAGAGGAATTCGTGGCGGGCTGCATCAAACCAGTCAGAAGACTGACGACTCAAAACATAATTTTATTCAGACGTCGAGAGGGTTCTGCACTGTTTTATAATCGTGTGCAATAAAAATGTTCACCGAGAACTGCATCAGCCTGAGCAATTGCGTTTTATCGTTTCATGTAGGATCGTAGGACTTGGTAGGATGCTATAATTGTTTGAACTGCCGCAAGAAAGACCATGTCAATATCACAAGATCGTTCGTCATTCTTGCTTCGTGTATTTTGGAACCTCTCTTTCGCTATGCGTCAATCTTCTGTCTTAAGCTTACATAATATAGGGCAGATAATAGTGATTAGCACATGTAGACTGTGGCGTTGTATCTGTGTTGCTTATGATAAAGATAAGTGTGAAGCACGATACTGCCACTGAATCTGTTCTTCTCGAACAGCACAGAGGGGTCGCCGAGGTCAGAGCCTCCATCCGGAGGACGAACCATCAGGAGCTCGAAGAGACTTCGGGATTGCAGCTGATCGTCGTAAACAAAACGAGTTTATGACGACCGGCTGCAATCCCGAAGTGTCTTCGAACATTTAATTCACCGCGAAAATTTTAAATTTCATTACATCAGCAGTTTCACATCTACATCTACAAGTGTAGTCCGCAAATCACTTGAACAGCCTGACAGAAGGCACTGCCCGTTGTACCATTTGTTAGGGCTTCTTTTCATTGCGTTCACTTTTTCAGCGCTGGAATTATGACAGCATAAACACCTTTGTGATCGCAGTAACAGTCTAATCTTATTTTCACATTCTCTACGGCAGCAGTGCGTAATATGTTCTTAGATTCTTCACTTAACACTGGTTCTTGAAACCTTGTAAACTGGATTTCACAGAATATATTACATCTTCGTGACTCTGTCCCATGAATGAGACAAACCTGTGATCATCCGTCCCCTACTTTTTTTATATGTTCCATATTCCTTGTTAGTCCTATTTGGTAACCGAGCGAGGTGGCGCAGTGGTTAGCACACTGGACTCGCATTCGGGAGGACGACGGTTCAATCCCGTCTCCGGCCATCCTGATTTAGGTTTTCCGTGATTTCCCTAAATCGTTTCAGGCAAATGCCGGGATGGTTCCTTTGAAAGGGCACGGCCGATTTCCTTTCCAATCCTTCCCTAACCCGAGCTTGCGCTCCGTCTCTAATGACCTCGTTGTCGACGGGACGTTAAACACTAACCACCACCACCTCCTATTTGGTAAAACTTCCACACATTTAACCAGTATTTTAGGATGTGTCGCAAGGGTGTTTTGTAAGCAATCTCCCTTAGAGATTGATTGCATTATCCTATTATCGTACGAAAGAATCGAAGTCTGCCGCCAGCTTTACCTACGACTGAGCCTACGTTTCATTTCCTATCCCTACAAAATTGTTCCACCCAAGTGATTTCATTAGTTGACCGGTTCCAACTGAAATTTTAGGCATAGGACACTACGTTATTTTCAGACACTACATCAGTATAGATAATTTCATCCTCTGCATTTCCCAAGAGCGCACTGAGAGAAACGTGTACTCTATATTTTCTACCTAAAATAAAGAAACACTTAACATTGCTTAAGAAATGTGATTCCTTATGAGCAGATTTAGCCACGGAAATACTATGGTGTTAAAAGATATCCGGCCATTGGGGCCGAGCGGTTCTAGGCGCTTCAGTCCGGAACCGCGCTGCTGCTACGGTCGCAGGTTCGAATCCTGCCTCGGGCATGGATGTGTGTGTGATGTACTTAGGTTAGTTAGGTTTTAGTAGTTCTAAATCTAGGGGACTGATGGCCTCAGATGTTAAGTCCCATAGTGCTTAGAGCCATTTGAAACATTTTGTAAAAGATAAGGACGAAAGTGACTTTAGCATGGTACCACACTACGAAGCAACACGGCTCAATGAAACTTGAACCATACATATAAATAGCGACTGCAGTGTACTACAGAAGATAAATGAAACAAACACGCAATGAGATGAATATAAATGACAGCTTTATTCAAAGACAATAATTGCACTGAACACAGCGCGATTTATGATGGCTTCCTGAACATTAGGTAAGGCAGGGTATGGTTCTTAATAGGGTGTGTGGCCACCACAGACGGCAGTGCTCCCATGTTGGCCACAAGGCTGATATGGAATTCTTGTGGTAGGGCGTACCATTCCTCCACCAGCGTGGTCAACAGCTGCTGGAAGGTCGTTGGTGCATGTGGGCGTGCTGCAGTCCCTCTGACCAACGCACCCCACACGTGCTCGACGCTATTTAATTCGGAGGAATGGATAAGCCGGTCCATTCGCCGAACAGCTTCTCGTTCCAAGATTCCCCCCACCTGCGCTGTTCGATGCGGTCGCGCATTGCCATCCATAAAAAATTGGCCAGGTATGGGTACGACTCGTGCTTTGAAGGTTCCGCAAAAACTTATTTATATATATCGACAGTTCACCCGTTCTCGGAAATCGAGAATCGATCATTTGTACCCGGAATCGACATTGTTGCTGGCAAGATATCGGTCTCAGGAATTCCAAGACTTTCGACAATGTTTTAATTTTAGGTTTTAAGTCGCATAACAAATGACATGATAAATTTTTTTGTGATATGATTACATATTCACAATTTTCTGATTTTTTCCTTTATATGTACTGGAAAGCTTGCTTCTCGCCAACTTTCATGATTTTTGGTCAACGGGAAGAACCCTTTACGTTTCGAAGAGTGAGTATGCGAATATCAAAATATATGACATTAATACCCGTATCTTTTGATTCCATAGACTTGTAAACTCAATTTTTTATACTGCCAAGGCATCATACGATATAAATTTCAAGTTGATACCACCGAGAAAAGGCGTCTTAAAAGACGGATGGACAGAAAATCGGATAACAAATGACAAAAAAATCGCGTTATATAATTACAGCACCCTCCTCATTAGTATAGGTTTATATGCCAGCTAACTCCGCAGATGATGAAGAGATTGAAGAAACGTATGATAAGATAATACAAAATATTCTGATGGTTGAGAGAGAAGAAAATTTAACTGTTACGTGAAACTGGAATTTGATAGTGGGAAAAGGATGAGTAGGAAACATTGCAGGTGAATATGGACTGTCGGAGAAGAATGAAACAGGAAGCTGCCTGGTAGAATTTTGCATAAAGCACAATTCAATCATCGCTAACACTTGGTTTAAGAATCATCAAATACAGTTGTATCCCTGGAAGAGACCTGAAGACACCGGAAGGTTTCCAGTTGAATATATAATGGTAAGACAGAGATTTCGGAACCAGATTTTAAAGTGTAGGATATTTCCAGCAGCAGATATGGATTCGGACCACAATTTTTGGTTATGAACTGTAGATTAAACCTGAAAAAAGTGGAAAAAGTTAGGAAATTAAGGAGAAGTGACCTGGATAAATTGAAAGAACCATAGCTGTTGAGAAGTTCAGAGGGAGTATTAGACAACGATTGAATAGAACGGACGAAAGGAATACAGTAGAAGACGATTAGGTACCTTTGAGAGATGAAATAGTAAAGGCAGCCGACGATCAAATAGGTAAAAAGACAAGGCCCAGTAGAAGTCCTTTGATTACACACGAGATATAGAAAGTAAATAATGAAAGAAGAAAACTTAAAAATTCAGAAAATGAAGTAGGTGAAAGGGAATACAAACGTCTAAAACACGAGATTGACAGGAAGTGCAAATTGGCTAAGTAGGAATGACTAGAGGACAAGTGCAAGGATTTAGAACCATATTTCACCAGGGGAAAGATAAAAACTAAACGAAAGTTAAAGAATCCTTTGGAAAAACGAGAAGTAGTTATAGGAGTGGAAAGCGCTCAGACAGAAAACCAGCGCTAAGCAAAGAAGGAAACCCGAAAGGCGGAGGGAGTATTTACAGGGTCTGTACAAGGGAGGTGAACGTGCAACAATATTACAGAAATGGAAGCCGACGTAGATGGAGATGGGATATATGATACTCGCAGATGAATTTGACAGAGCACTGAAAGATCTAATTCGAAACAAGGGTCCGGAAGTAGACGACATTCCTCAGAACTATTGGCAGCTTGGGAGAGCCAGCCATGTCAAAATTCTTCCATCTGGTGTACAAGATGTATGGGAGAGCATACAGCATTCGAAAAGAATGAAATAATTCCAATTCCAAAGAAATCAGGTGCTGACAGGTGTGAAAATTACCGAACTATCACTTTAATAAGTCACCGTTGCAAAATACTAACACTAATTCTTTACGCAAGAATGAAAAAGCTGGTACAAGCCGAAGTCGGGGAAGATCAATTTGGATTCCGAAGAAATGTAGGAACACGTGAGGCATGACTGACCCTTCGACTTATTTTAGCTGATAGGTTGAGGAAAGGTAAACTTGCGTTTATACCATTTGAAAGCTTTTAACAATGTTGACTGAAATACTCTCTTTGAAATTCTGAAGGTAGCAAGGATAAAACACAGGGGGCGAAAGACTACAACTTGTACAGAAACCACACGGCTATTATAAGAGTCTAAGGGCATGAAAGTGAAGCAGTGGTTGTGAAGGGATTGACACAGCGTTATAGCCTATCGCCGATGTTATTCAATCTGTACAATGAGCAAGCAATAAGGGAACCAAAAGAAAAATTTGGAACAGGAATTAAAGTTTAGGGAGAACAAATAAAAATTTTGAGGTTTACCGATGACAGTGTAATTCTTTCACAGACAGCAAAGGACTTGGAAGAGCAGTTGAACGGACTGGACTTTGTCTTGAAAGAAGGACGTAAGATGAATATCAACAAAAACAAAACAAGGATAATGGAGTACAGTCGAATTAAATCAGGTGATGCTAAGAGAAACGAGACACTTAAAGTAACAGATGAATTTTGTTACTTTGGCAGCAGAATAACTGATGATGGTTGAAGTAGAGAGCATATATATCATGGACTGTCAAAGGTAAGAAAAGTGCTTCTCAAGAATAGAAATTTATTAACATTGGATGTACATTTAGGTGCTAGGAAGTCTGTTCCGAAAGTATTCGTATGGAGTATAGCCAAGTATGGAAGTGAAACATGGGCAATAAATAGTTTAGACAAGAAGAGAATAGAAGCTTTTGAAACGTAGTGCTAAAGAAGAATGCTGAAGATTGTGTGAGTACTTAACAAATGAAGAGGTACTGAACAGAATTGGAGAGAACAGAAGTTTGTGGCATGACCTGACTAGGAAAAGGGGTCGGTTGTCAGAATACATTGTGAGACGTCAATGGATCACCAATTTAGAACTGGAGGGAATTATGTGGTTTAAAATTGTAGAGGGAACGCAGGTGATGAATACAGTAAGCAGATTCAGAGAGATGTAAGTTGCAGTAGATATCTGAAGATGAAGAGGTCTGCACAGGATAGCGTAGCATGGAGAGCTACACTCCTGGAAATTGAAATAAGAACACCGTGAATTCATTGTCCCAGGAAGGGGAAACTTTATTGACACATTCCTGGGGTCAGATACATCACATGATCACACTGACAGAACCACAGGCACATAGACACAGGCAACAGAGCATGCACAATGTCGGCACTAGTACAGTGTATATCCACCTTTCGCAGCAATGCAGGCTGCTATTCTCCCATGGAGACGATCGTAGAGATGCTGGATGTAGTCCTGTGGAACGGCTTGCCATGCCATTTCCACCTGGCGCCTCAGTTGGACCAGCGTTCGTGCTGGACGTGCAGACCGCGTGAGACGACGCTTCATCCAGTCCCAAACATGCTCAATGGGGGACAGATCCGGAGATCTTGCTGGCCAGGGTAGTTGACTTACACCTTCTAGAGCACGTTGGGTGGCACGGGATACATGCGGACGTGCATTGTCCTGTTGGAACAGCAAGTTCCCTTGCCAGTCTAGGAATGGTAGAACGATGGGTTCGATGACGGTTTGGATGTACCGTGCACTATTCAGTGTCCCCTCGACGATCACCAGTGGTGTACGGCCAGTGTAGGAGATCGCTCCCCACACCATGATGCCGGGTGTTGGCCCTGTGTGCCTCGGTCGTATGCAGTCCTGATTGTGGCGCTCACCTGCACGGCGCCAAACACGCATACGACCATCATTGGCACCAAGGCAGAAGCGACTCTCATCGCTGAAGACGACACGTCTCCATTCGTCCCTCCATTCACGCCTGTCGCGACACCACTGGAGGCGGGCTGCACGATGTTGGGGCGTGAGCGGAAGACGGCCTAACGCTGTGCGGGACCGTAGCCCAGCTTCATGGAGACGGTTGCGAATGGTCCTCGCCGATACCCCAGGAGCAACAGTGTCCCTAATTTGCTGGGAAGTGGCGGTGCGGTCCCCTACGGCACTGCGTAGGATCCTACGGTCTTGGCGTGCATCCGTGCGTCGCTGCGGTCCGGTCCCAGGTCGACGGGCACGTGCACCTTCCGCCGACCACTGGCGACAACATCGATGTACTGTGGAGACCTCACGCCCCACGTGTTGAGCAATTCGGCGGTACGTCCACCCGGCCTCCCGCATGCCCACTATACGCCCTCGCTCAAAGTCCGTCAACTGCACATACGGTTCACGTCCACGCTGTCGCGGCATGCTACCAGTGTTAAAGACTGCGATGGAGCTCCGTATGCCACGGCAAACTGGCTGACACTGACGGCGGCGGTGCACAAATGCTGCGCAGCTAGCGCCATTCGACGGCCAACACCGCGGTTCCTGGTGTGTCCGCTGTGCCGTGCGTGTGATCATTGCTTGTACAGCCCTCTCGCAGTGTCCGGAGCAAGTATGGTGGGCCTGACACACCGGTGTCAATGTGTTCTTTTTTCCATTTCCAGGAGTGTATATCGAACCAGTCTTCGGACTAAAAACGCAACAACAACAATTATAAATTAACAGTTTTCAGATTTTTTTCCTTTACTTGTACTGCGAAATGTTACTTCTTACCAAATTTCATGATTCTAGGTCAACGCTAAGCACGCTATAGCTTATGATGAGTGAGTATGCGAGTATCAAAAATGTGACATAAATGGCCGCATCTTTTGATTTCATTGCCTAGGAAGCTTAATTTATTATAATGCCAAGACACCGTATATGTTAGTATGTGACATAAATTTCAACTAGTTGCTGAGAAAAAAGGGTTCCAACAGACGGACGACAAAGACAGACATTCATTATTCCACACTACGGTTGTCTTTATCACATGAGGGGGTGCACAATGCTGCCACAAAGATTTTTGATCGCCTACCCAATGATATAAAACGTCTGACAGACAACAAAGTTAAATTTGAAAGCAAACTGATAAAGTCCCTTAGAAGAATTTCCATTTATTTAATACGTAAAAGGTGGTGGATTTACAAATTCCAATCTACATTACAGAAAGATACTTATAACTGACCAGCATGTTGCTACAATTATATGTGAATATGTAATTGAAATGTAATATGAATGTAAGATAAGTCGTTCCGCATCATTACGATTAATTATAAAAATCATCCATGCAACATAAAACTAACTAATTTTAGATTTCCAGTTTTGTTGCTATTGTGGTCTTCAATCCGAAAACTGGTTTGATGCAGTTCCCCACGCTACTGTATCCTCTGCATGCCTTTTTATCTCCGAAAAAGTGATGCAACTTACATCCATTTGAACCTGCTTACTGTACTCGTCTCTTGGTCTCCCGCTGCAGTTTTTGCGCGCCGCATTTATTACCGTTACCTACGTGACAATTCCTTGGTCTTCAAGATGTGTCCTATCAACCGATCCCTCCTTTCAGTCAAGTTGTACAACAGACTTCTTTTTTTTCCCAAGGTAATGCAGTACCTCTTCATATATTATTCGATATGCCCAGCTAATCTTCAAAATTCTTCTGCATCATCACATTTCAAAATATTCTATCTTTTTCTTGTCTGAATTTGCTTTTCGATCACGTTTCACTTCCGTACATGGCTACATTCTAGACAAATGCCTTCAGAAAAGCCTTCCTAAGACTTAAATTTATAGCCGGCCGAAGTGGCCGTGCGGTTAAAGGCGCTGCAGTCTGGAACCGCAAGACCGCTACGGTCGCAGGTTCGAATCCTGCCTCGGGCATGGATGTTTGTGATGTCCTTAGGTTAGTTAGGTTTAACTAGTTCTAAGTTCTAGGGGACTAATGACCTCAGCAGTTGAGTCCCATAGTGCTCAGAGCCATTTTGAACTTAAATTTATATTTGCTGTTAAGAAATCAATCTTCTTCAGAAACGTTTTTCTTGCGATAAGGTGTTTGATTTTCGCTACCTGTCTTTACCTCTGCTACCTAAGAATTTCGAAGAGTGTATTCGAGTCAATATTGTCAGTAGCTTTCTCTACGTCTGCAAAAGGTATAATCATAGTTTTCACTTTCTGTAATCTGTATTCTAAGATATTTCTCCGGGATCCAAACTGATCTTCCCCGAGGACCGCTTCTACCAGTTTTTCCATTCTTCTACACATAATTCGTGTCAGTATTTTACAACCAAGATTTATTAACTTGATAGTTCGGTAATTTTCCCCCCTGTCAGCACTTGCCTTTTATTTGGAATTGGAATCATTACACTCTTCTTGAAGTCTGAGTGTATTTCCCCTGCGTCATACATCTTGCACACCATGTGGAACAGTTCCGTCATGGCTGGCTCTCCCAAGTATATCAGCTGTTCTGAGGGAACGTCGTCTACTCCTGGTGCCTTGTTTCCACTTGCGGCTTTCAGTGCTCTGTCAGATTCTCCTCCCAGTATAATATCTCTCATCTCATCCTCATCTACTTCCTCTTCTCTGCCTACAACACTGCCTTCAAATTAAGTCACCTTGTACAACCCCTCTATATATTACTTCCAGCTTTCAGGTTCCTCTCCTTTGTTTACTAGTAAACAAGCAAGTAGCACAGTTCCACGTTCTGGTGCAGACGAGCCATTCGGAACCGACCAACCGCCGTGCCATCCTTTGCGAAAGGCGTCATTCGGATTCGGTACAGAAGGATATGGGATCAGCACACCGCTCTGCCAGTCATCCCTTCTAGACCTCGGAGCCGCTACTTCTCACGCAGATAGGTCCTCAGTTCGCCTCACAAAGTTGAGAGGATCCCATTCCATTCTCCCCACCAAGGAAAAATCCCTTGCTGTACCAGGTATCGAGACCGGCCCATCCGAATGGGAGCCAGACATACTGACCACTGAACTATGGAGGTTTACTAGTTTTGTAAGAGTTTCCTTAAATCATTTAAAGCGGATGTCTGCTTGGTTTCTTTGAAATGGACATGGGTCATGCCCATTTCTTTCCCTCTCCTTCCCCAATCAGTAATGACGTTGTTGTAGACGTAACGTTAAATCTAAATCATCCTTAGCTCATTTCTTACTTTGCTTAATTATTTTATATCAGCGTAAGCTAGTCTTCGTATGGATAGTTCAAGACAGAAATCTAATGGGAGAAAGTGCAAATGCACGTTTTCAGTAATTAAATATTCGTAATAAAGGTAATAGAGAAGTCAGCTACAGTTTGAGACATATAATGTCCACACGGTCTGCAAAACGTGTTGAAGTTAACATTTTCCTTTTGACCATGGATTGTGAAGGAAAAGGGGAAATAATTCTGAGGTTACAGTCTTCATTTATCATCACCTGTCTGCTTCTCGGTCTTGACAATTTCGAACAGTTTTATGTGGCGAAAGCATTGAAAATGTGTAGGCCTACATGTTTATACAGTTCCCCTTACAAACTTCTGGGACTTGTAGACGGGGCTAAGTAGGGAAGATTCTGAATCGGATCCCATGTTCAGAAACGCACGGTTTCCGTGCTACAGCCGTTTGAAAACATGTTTGCTAGGTAGGTATGCAACAGTGTAGTCATGGTGGCGGTGGTTGGGTGGGGTGCTTACGCCGGACCGGCTGATGTCATTTGACGTCTCTCCTACCTCTCTAACCCAGTTAGTGCCTCATTCACATGTCTGTGAGTCTTACAGCAATATGGTTGAGTACGCGTTTGCCGAGTACATCGACTACAATCTCCGTGGCATGCTGGGGAAGAACGGTACCAACGGCTCCGACACAAACGGATAGGCCGAGTTGGTCAATTCTGCTGACCTCCACGATCACTGGATTTGACTCCATTGGACACCTTCCTCTGGGACAGAATGAAGAGTTTGTTTCATCAGACTCCTGTGAAGACAGATGAAGATCCGGTAGCACATGTTGTGGCCACTGCAGATCAGATTGCAGAGATACCAGGCGTGATAGAGCGTGTGTTCCACAAGATCATTTGTAGGTACAATGTGTGCACTGAACTTGATCGGCACATTGAACCTTACTTGTAGTGGATCGTAATGCTAACCCTCCTTTGAAAAGGACGAAAACTGTTTAACTGTAAACAAGTGTTTGTGAAAACTGATTATGTTTCCTTTTTGTGTCTTTAGTTATTAATATTATGTCTCCAACACAGTCGTCAAATATGTGGGGTCTGCTTGCTCGAATCACTAGACAACATTCAAACAAAACGTATTAATGAGTTTAGACAAATAAAAGATACAATACTTGGCAATTACACAGAGCCGGCCGTTGTGGCCGAGCGGTTCTAGGCGCGTCAGTCTGGAACCACGCGACCGCTATCGTCGCAGGTTCGAATCCTGCCTCGGGCACGGATGTGTGTGATGTCCTTAGGCTAGTTAGGTTTAAGTAGTTCTAAGTTCTAGAGGACTGATGACCTCAGAAGTTAAGTCCCATAGTGGGTTGGGTTGGGTTGTTTGGGGAAGGAGACCAGACAGCGAGGTCATCGGTCTCATCGGATTAGGGAAGGACGGGGAAGGAAGTCGGCCGTGCCCTTTCAAAGGAACCATCCCGGCATTTGCCTGGAGCGATTTAGGGAAATCACGGAATACCTAAATCAGGATGGCCGGACGCGGGATTTAACTGTCGTCCTCCAGAATGCGAGTCCAGTGTCTAACCACTGCGCCAACTCGCTCGGTCCCATAGTGCTCAGAGCCATTTGAACCCATAGTGCTCAGAGCTATTTGAACCATTTTTGAATTACACAGCTGTGTCGCAATCAAAGGGCAACATACGAAATATTAAATCTTCTTCAGTATAAACAATTCCAAGTCTGAGCTACACTGAGTGTACAAGCAAAGTAACGAGCGTTGACGCTTCTATCCAAGTCGCTAGACTTAAAGCTACTCAACTGGGGCGTCGCCAGTCGGTTGGGGCACTTATGGCCTCGTCACATAGGGGCCGCTGCTGTCGCGTTATCGTCCTGGAGAGTGGCCGGTCAGCGTGCAATTGGCTGACGTCTTCTCACAGCAATCTCTTCTCTATCGTTCCCGACTGGCGAGCCGGCGGTTGAACTCACGCCGTAACAATTAATGAGTGGAACTGTAAAGCAAATGAGGTACTGGGTCACGCCTAACAAATTACCGGTAAAGGTGGTCGCGTTGTCAACATGTTTTCAAATGGCTTAGCACGGGAAAGATAAGTTCCCGGACACGGGTTCCAATTCAAAATATTATCTAGTCATTCCTCCGGAGCCCGCATCTCGTGGTCGTGCGGTAGCGTTCTCGCTTCCCACGCCCGGGTTCCCGGGTTCGATTCCCGGCGGGGTCAGGGATTTTCTCTGCCTCGTAATGGCTGGGTGTTGTGTGATGTCCTTAGGTTAGTTAGGTTTAAGTAGTTCTAAGTTTTAGGGGACTGATGACCATAGCTGTTAAGTCCCATAGTGCTCAGAGCCATTTGAACCATTCCTCCGTACAAAAAGTTTGTGGGGAAAATTTTGGAGCACCCTGTATAATGTTTTCCCTGGTAGAAAGGGTCATACTATAACATCACGGTGTACGTTCCTTACCTCACGAGACACTGCATGAACAGATTACCCGCGTGCTCAATTGTCTTACAAAACAAATCACAATAACTGCAATAAATTTCACACTTAATTTCCAGCGGTATCTTTGTTGTAAGTTGTCCGTGAGAGAGTTCTGGTTAGGGTTGTGCACGTGGATGAGTCCCGAAATGGTAACGGAGCACAGTCTCGCGAGTCACTTACCAGGACGGAAGAGATGGGTATTCTTCCGCAGCCGCGACTGCGGGGCGCTTACCTCGTTACGTCTGCAGGTCGGCTGCGTGCATTAATTTCATTTGCAATGATCCTCGCAGCCCCTAGATAGTGCCCGTGTGGAAGAGGCGCCGGCGCGAGAAGTGGGCGTGGCCTGCAATCGGCTTTCCGGCAGCGGCCCAGCCCCAGGGCACTCTTCCCTTCCGCGGCTCTCTCTCACCGCCGTCTTTTATTCAGCCGGATCGGCTTAGGCGCGGAGACCTCCACTGGGCCCTTCCCATGACAGGCAAAACGCCGACAGCCGAGCGCAGCACCGCAGTAGTGGGAGAGCACTGAGAAACCGTGCCTGGCAGACGCGGATAAATTTACTTACACACATATTCTCTAGTTTGATAGCTAATTCCATGTTTCATAGATCGTTTACATTGTTTCTGTTGGGATGTTTTGGAACAAGTAGGTTTGCAGGATATGTATAGTTAGTGAAATGGAATGAGTAATTTTACATTCACATCTTAGATTATTTTGTACATATGGTTACATTATGAACATTTTAAGGACTTTTTTTACAAAAAGAAAAAAAAGATGTACAGATGTTAGTAATTCCTACCCACCACCTTTTACACATCACAATAATAAAAGGAACTGTCAAGGAGAAACTTCCTCAGTCTGTTTTCAAATTTTACTTTGCTGACAGCCAGACTTTTGTATAACTGGGTAAATTACAATTTTTTATTGGAGCATTGTGCGCCCATTTTTGTGCTAAAGAGAACCTTTCTAGAGTAAAGAATGTCGTTTTTCCTTCTGGTATTATAATTACGTACATCATTGTTCACGCTGAACTTTAATCGATTATTTACAACAAGCTTCATGGACGAATACATATACTGTGAAGCAGTAGTCAGAATACGCAGCTCCTTGAAAAGATAACTATGTAAGCTTCTGCTGCCGGTATTATGAAGATTAAAATTCTTCATGGTGTTATACCGCGTCATTGTATAAAATACTTTAATTATAAACTTAAAACTAACGTTTCGACCGTATTACAATGGCATTCCTCAGGGCCCTGAGGAATAATTTTAATCTTCCTTAAACAGACGTCGAAAACATAATCGTGGGTGAGCACCACATATGTACAGAATTTCTTTATATCTTTGGCTACATGCCGACAGATTACAAGGACTAAATCCTTCATTTGCTCAAAATTAGCAACAAAAATGAACATATCAGTCTTTGGCACTATTGGTGAAGTATACTTTTCTTGGTATACACGGTGCTGCTAATTATATTTAAACGATATAACATGCAAACGCATTTGTAATAACGATGTTACTTTCAATTTTACTTTACATTCCCACCTATCAGAAATGTTATAAAGTATATGGCCTGAGATTATTGTCACCACATTATAATGATAATTCATTTCTTCTAGTGTTACGAACGCTATTATTCTCTTCAAAATGTAATTGGTTATTTGTCATGTATCACACTAATTGTGCTGTAAACACTTTTTAAGCGATGAGGTACGCCAGAATGTTATGCCATAGGCCTAAGACGTTACAGGTAATGAACGTAAATACGAGCAATATGTCAAGATACTCATTATTTGTTAATGAAAGTAGTAACGATGTGAAGAGTAAAACTTACTGTACTTTATTCGGCTCAGCTGCGTATCCGTTCCTATGCAAACTTCTGTGAATCTGAGTACACAAAAATTCAGAACATTTTACTCTATTCACTACACCACTTCAGATGCTACATGCATCGTTGATGTTTTTCCATTTTTTGCAGATGACACACGCACACATGCACCCAGTGTTATTTTTAATAATCTCAATTTGTTGAACTATATTTTATGGGCTTCCCTACCGAATACGTTTCACTGGCTTCCTCCTTTACATCATGAGGTACGTATGATTTTTCTACTTCTTTGCAACTTCGGTATCATTTTAAAAAGCTTGTGGTTATTAAAAAAATTCTTACTATATCGGCGGACGACTTTCATCACGTCGGGCAGCTGTAAGCATGGATATACACAATTACAGTTCTTGAATTCTCTCCGAGAAACTTTAAAACTCATGATTCATAGCTGTAAATAGCTGCATCAACAATGATATGGGAAAGAATCTACGCTAAAAAAAGACATAAATGTCTGATAATGTTGAAGTTGAGAGACTGGTACTGGCTTTGAAAGTGATGCAGATGAATATCATGTTCATCAAATTATACTTCAACACTGCTATTATCGTGAAGTGCGACACAGTAGTATTGGAACACAGTGTACTTATCGTGGAAAACCCGTGTACACTTGGTCACACAAACATTCACAAACCTTTGGCCGTTCATCAGTCTTAGAGAGCATTATTGCACGAAACTATAACCTGGCGACATTTATCTGTAGGAAGTGGACAGTCTGACTAACCTGGGGGTCAGCAGGACACATTAGGTGCTTCTAAGGAGTTTTCTGGCCCCCTCTGTGGCGTTGTCACTTGTTGTGTCTTGTAATCCTCTATACTCAGTTCGCTAGACAAACAGTCAAACAAATTGTATTAATGAGGTTTATTACAACAAGACAAGTAGAAATGCTTAACTTTGATCTGAGAATTCTTGTAGTCCTTTATACATGATCATCCACAAGTGCAATTACACAGATGTGTCGCAAGCAAAGGGCGACATACAAAATAATCAGTCCTCTTCAGAACAAGTAATACTTCTGGTCCTAGCGAGCGCTACTGACAAAAGTCTGTCAACTGAACTGCTGATATCTAACTGTGCTACGTAGAGATTACTGATGAAGAGGCTACGATGCCTCGGCTAACGAATCGGCTAACTTTCAAGCCGCTATCGAAGTGGGCCGCCTCCAGTCGCGCGCGGCCCTTATGTCGTCTTCACCTAGGGGCCGTTGCTGTCGCGTTGTCGCCCTGGTGAGAGGTCGGTCAGCGAGCTATTGGCTGACCTCTGACCTCTTCTTACAGCCTCCTCTTCTCTGTCGTTCACGACTGGCGTGCCGGCGCTGACTTTACGTCATAACATCACTACACAAAATAATTGCAGGTACACGTAGTCGGCGTTTACACTGCCATGAACTTTACGTGGCCGTCTTGTATTATGGACGATAACACACGTATGTGGTATTATTCATCGTCTCCGTATTTGTTTTAACACGGTCATTCTTCAAATCGCATCGAATTCCATTTTCACAAGTGTATGTTCATTAAGCATAGTGGTCTCTTATATCATTGTTGTCTCAATGACAGTTCACTTCTTTCATAATCTTCTTCCATAATGGGCTATTGTTTCATTCGCCTTCTCCTTGAAGACGATCAGCTTGATGTCGGATGGTTTAGCTAAAACGGCTCAAATCGCGGGTGCTCGACCGCCACTGACAGCTTTAACTCGCCGCCAGCATAGCCTGACTTCTTTGACAGAGAGCACTGAGTGCCGAATATCGTCTACTTTTCAGTACGAAAGCAGAAATAGCAGAAGGAA
Organism: Schistocerca nitens; assembly: GCF_023898315.1. Classification (NCBI taxonomy): domain Eukaryota; kingdom Metazoa; phylum Arthropoda; class Insecta; order Orthoptera; family Acrididae; genus Schistocerca; species Schistocerca nitens. The sequence continues at coordinate 542,010,946 of NC_064619.1, read as the reverse complement.
TTAGCGACGCTCGAAATAAAACTAAGCACGGCAAAGATAACAAAAATGGCGACTAAAACGGCAGTGTACAGACGACTGCATGCTGAGCAAGGGTTGGTAGCAACCCAAAACAATTGTCGTAAGCAGTAATGCAACTTTAGTCGATGCTGCGGCTCCCTTCAGCCACTGAGCGAATGGGCGAGTGCGGGATTAATAATTCCACTGTCAAATGGACCAATAAGGTGATGGAAATTGACATGTTACTGTCGTGGTTTTGTAAATATCTACGCTCGTTTGGAATTCGGAATAGCGGCTGTATCTATAACCGTGTACGCAATAACATGTATGATACTTGCTTAACAATATCGAATGATCGAATTTTCAGTAACAATGAATAAAAATGGCGACTGTCATGAGTAGTAATTACAACGTTTAAATCCCTTTGTGTTACCATCACCAGTTTCCATTACAACTGGCGGATGCTCTCGCTCAACGTCTTCAAGTCTACAGTGAACACCGTTAAAAGTATCTCGCTTTTGTGTATTTCTCGTTCTTACTGGCCTTTGTCACAGAATGTTTACCACCAAAGTCTTTTCGTGGCAATTGTCAACACGCATACCTGTGTCTTTTTTTTGTGTCATTTATTCAAAACAAAAGTAGGTAGAGCGAGTCGTTGAATAACTCTCAGTCCTTTTCAGACAGGTGCCAGTGGGCTGGGAGTGAAGCAACGGTGTTTCCAAATTGAGATTTTTGAAAGAGGATTGCCCGCTCCAGCATTTGCCTGATAACCAAGAGAAACCAAATAACCAAATACCTTGGTTGAAAGTGGTGAATAAAAACGAACACTTCCAAAAAAAAAAAAAAAGGAGAGAGAAACGGCTTGTGCGTTACGTGTGTGAGAGGGGAAGGAGGTGAAATATGGGGCGCTTATATGTCTTTCTCCATATTATGTGTTTTGTGCAGTCAGCCAGTTAGTAAATGCTATTACTTCTGCTGTGACCAACATGTGTTTAGAGCGAAAATTTCATGGATTCTAGCATCTATTTTAAGATTCGTTTCACGTTTCATAATCAGTAAATGAAGATGTAAGTTTGAGTCTGTGGCGTCACCTGGAAACATATCTAATGTATGACGCAATTTATTCAACCGATATGAAGCTAATGCAAAAGAAGAAAGTAATATCTGTAATATTATAAATCTTTTGTCGAGTCTGATAATATTTTGTGTCAAATAATTTACAATATTTTCCATTGATAGCAGAGAAATACGTTCCATTAAAGCATGGAACTTCAAGTGAAATATATATACACAAGAGCCATGTTGCTCGCCCCTGTTTGTTCTCTGTTTTTCGCTTGTTCTCTCTCTCTCTCTCTCTCTCGCTCTCTCTCCTGCGGATCGATGTATGTATAACTAGCTATCTGTATGAGCTTTAAGGTTACAATATATTGTTAATTGAAAGTATCTTATGTTTCCTCTCAAAAGTACCTCTCCCTCCAAGTGAAGTTTATTTAAAGATAATAATATTGCTGTCAATTGCCCATCTAGCTTCGACTGTTTCGGTGGCACTGAGTCCGCCATTACGTGTACTAAAAAATATTGCAGTGTTTGCGAGCTTCTCTCGCAAAGGAAAATAATTCCAAGTGCTTTTATGAATTTTTACAGTCAGTTTTCAGTATTAAGGTTAGTTAATATTTTTGATTACGAAACTTATTTAGAGATTTAACTCCGCAAGGCTTAGGTGAGGCTTCACCTCTGGTTTAAAATATTTTCAGTTAATTCAAAGGATCAAAAGTTAACTCATTCTTTGTAATTATTTTAAAATATGCAGGTGTTTGCACCATTTTTTCTTTTCGCGTCACATTAGATTAATTTACTGGTAAAAGAAATCATTTCATGCTGTATATTATCGTTGGGTTAGTTGCCGGTTACGTTACGTTTTCTATCATTGAAAGAGAGCGTAACATTTGTATTAATAATAAATAACTTTTTTCCTGCGTATTGCTATTAAGTCACGCTGTATATATTTAAGACGCATTTACTCGCTCTCAAAATGTACGTGGCGTTTCCAAAACCAATATGCAGAATTTGAACTGCTATGTTACATTATTATTGTTGTATGTTGTGACTGACGCCAGCATGCATATTTCAAACCGCACGTAGCAATCTGCACTGACTTATACGGAATAACTGAATTAATTCAACACCACAACAATCACGCAGAAAAGAGGCAATGGTACAAGTCTCCGCGCAGTATTGAGGCGACGTACGGTAGAGCAACTAAAATAATAAATTTGAAACATTCCGAAAGCGTCAAAAAGTATTGAGTTTCATCCATCAGCATTAGGCCCGTTTCGCACTGGGACACTGGTGACGGTCACCAGCGACCGTCACCGACAGAGATACATTCGTTTGAGCTGGAGCAGTCACACCGGGCCGGCCTTTGTGGCTGAGCGGTTCTAGGCGCTACAGTCTGGAACCGCGCGACCGCTACGTCACAGGTTCGAATCCTGCCTCGGACATGGATGTGTGTGATGTCCTTAGGTTAGTTAGGTTTAAGTAGTTCTAAGTTCTAGGGGACTGATGACCTTAGAAGTTAAGTCCCATAGTGCTCAGTGCCATTTGAACCATTCACACCGGGACACTAAAGAGCCTCACCGAGCCACTGTGACATAGCACTGACTCAACCTCGCCACATGTGACGGACACCGTCTGTGAACACAGCAGTCAAATGGCTCTGAGCACTATGGGACTCCTTACCGAGCCACTGTGACATAGCACTGACTCAACCTCGCCACATGTGACGGACACCGTCTGTGAACATAGCAGTCAAATGGCTCAGCACTATGGGACTTAACAAAAAATGGTTCAAATGGCTCTGAGCACTATGGGACTTAACATCTATGGTCATCAGTCCCCTAGAACTTAGAACTACTTAAACCTAACTAACCTAAGGACATCACACAACACCCAGTCATCACGAGGCAGAGAAATGGGACTTAACATCTGAGGTCATCAGTCCCCTAGAACTTAGAACTACTTAAACCTAAATAACCTAAGGACATCACACACATCCATGCCCGAGGCAGGATTCGAACCTGCGACGGTAGCGGTCGCGCGGTTCCAGACTGAAGCGTCTAGAACCGTTAGGCCACTCCGGCCGGCTCACAGCAGTCACCACCGAACATGCATTAGTTTGGATTGGAGTGTTCGCATTGGGACACAGATTACAGACGCAGCGCTGCAGATTTGGCAACAGACAGACTGTTATTTCTGAGACAGTGCCGCGAAATATTCACATTGTAGTCATGAGTTTAGATTTCATTAACACGGAAGATTTTATAAGTGAAGTAGAAAGACGTCCCGCCATTTGGGACGTCAAAAGCGATAACTATAGCAACAAAGTGGTGGCTAGGAGGGTAGTAACCCTTTTTTTCTGCGTCTTAAAGCGTTCCGCCTTATGGTCCAAAAAATAGAGTTAAAATATTATTCTTAATCACAATTATTTACGCATATGTTGCTACTACAATACTGAATTTTATTCATTTATTATAATGTTATTGAGGTACATGTTCCTGACACACTGTAGTTTTAATTGTAAGCTCCAATCAGTTCAGTGACTACAATAATGTGACTTCTTACAGTTAACATAGTAATAATTGCGCAATGCACATCACAAACACAATGGCAGATGAACAATGAGGCCTAACCTCATTAACATTCACGTAACATTTCTAGCAATTTCATTTTTTGCTGCTGCCAAGCCACTTCATCTTCAGGGCAAACGAAGTAGTTTGCAGTCATCTCTGATACTGTTCGCAATATTTCCCCCACGGACTAAACGAGATGACATGTCCTGCAATCCCTGAATAGTTAACGTATGCTTAAACGACATAAAGAGTATAAAGCAATCCTTTCTCCAGCCGATCATGCAGTCTAACAGTGGATGTACGTGTTGTGGTATCGATAGCAACGATGCCACGGAATAGTCTCGCAAGTTGGCACTACGAGAGACACCAACGACAACGCCCTCTAGCCGGTGCTGTCGAGGTCCACGAGCTCCGCGACAGCTTCAGCAATTTTCATCAGGTGCAGCCAACCATGACACTTCGCTTCAGCATCGCACCTACGTACAAAGTTATGTAATCGTTTATCTCCTTGTTTTTGCACCAGTAAACCGCGTTCTTGCAGTACCGACTTGTATTACCTTTTCCCGTTCCTACCCACGCGCCGCGTCCCAGGCGGGATACAAAACGTGTAATAAACGTTTTTTCTTCATTCTCCTCCTCCTCCTCCTCCTCCTCGTTAGAAGTACCAACAAAATGTTCAAATGGCTCTGAGCACTATGGGACTTAACTTCTGAGGTCATCAGTCCCCTACAACTTAGAACTACTTAAACCTAACTAACCTGCCCGCATCTCGTGGTCGTGCGGTAGCGTTCTCGCTTCCCACGCCCGGGTTCCCGGGTTCGATTCCCGGCGGGGTCAGGGATTTTCTCTGCCTCGTGATGGCTGGGTGTTGTGTGATGTCCTTAGGTTAGTTAGGTTTAAGTAGTTCTAAGTTCTAGGGGACTGATGACCATATATGTTAAGTCCCATAGTGCTCAGAGCCACCTAACTAACCTAAGGACATCACATACATCCATTCCCGAGGCAGGATTCAAACCTGCGACCGTAGTGGTCGCGCGGTTCGAGACTGTAGCGCCTAGGACCGCTCGGCCACCACGGCCGGCTACCAACAAAACTTCCTCCTCGCTCGAGTCCATTTCACTAACTAATCAATGGGCAATACCTGCGGTGTCGGATACTGGTGATCCAGGAATGTTCACCACAATTACCGGTAACCGTCACTGGCGACCGTCACCAGTGCCCCAGTGTGAAACGGGCCTTAGATGGCATCCATTCTAGCCAAGAAGACGTTGCATTCTCAGAGTGGTACAATACAGAACTTTAATAGTACTTAATTCTTTTTTACATATATAAGGTCAATTACATACTCATAGTCATTCACTACGCTTTATGCTATTTAACAAATCATTTATAGTGTAATAGTTATATTGTTGTTTATCAGATGGTGATGCAAGTTGATAGAAACATTTCAAATCGTTTCCAGTATGTCTATTTTCATAGTTACACTTTGGTTTTTGGTTATGCAGAATTCCTCTTTGTGGTGGAAAGCGTTTCGACAAAAGAACAAATACATAAAACCATGTAATCTACCTGAAATGTACACTAGCAGACACATGTCCTAACATTGCCTTCGCTGGAGTTCTGTAGTACATGTAATCAGTTAAATCGTAGGTGAAAAATGTGTTTCGTAAGGTCTAAAGTTACTACCGGTGATTGGTGGAACAGAAAAAGGAATAAGTCCGCCAAAAGCGACGAGGCGATGGTCGTGGCCGAAACAAAATCCAGCCTGGCTGCGGCCGTAGCGGGCAGCGAGCCGAGAGCGATGGTGCAGGTTGCAGGTCAAATGAACCGGTAAGTGTGGGCTGGTTCCTCTATCGCCGTACTGTGCTAGCAAGCGACTAACAGTGAGGTGGCAGCATAAACGCAACCTTGCGCCCAATGTACACAGCTCTGGGGCGGACGTCTGACGGAGACGGGGCGCTGTTTCATGCCACCTCCATGCTAACAACTGCACCAGTGCATACAGAGGTGCCGAGACGGAGATATGTTACTTCGTCGTCCGCGCCACTTCCGCTTGTCGCCACGAGTAGCACACCGAAGTCATGCATGGTAGAGAGCCTATAAACGAGCTGCCTTCAGTGAGTAGTGCAACACATTATTTTCTCAGCCAATTTCTGTTGAATGAATGTTGAATTTGCTGTGGAAAATCGTGGAATATTTCGATGGTAGGCAATGAAAATGTCGTAATCCAGATTTGTTAAATTTTACAGGAGAAGCAAAAACGGTTTCTTAAAAAATATGTAAAGTGATACATGCAAAGTTGGAACGTGCGGACACTCTCATTCGATGTGATCGAGAGATCACATTCAAACACCTCACTGCACAACTGCACTTCTCTGTTGGTCGTTGTGACACAATCGTCCACCAGTTGGGGTGCTCAAAGGTGTGTACCCGCTTGGTTCCGCGCCGCTTAACAGAAGACTATAAAGAGTAACGAAGGACCATCTGTGCGGAAGCATTACGAGGATGATGGGGAGGTTATTGACGCAATAAGACGCTGGCTCCGACGTCGACCGGTAGAGTGGTACAGTGCGGGCATAAAGCCCACCCAATAAAGTGGCGTAAGGCGGTCGCTTTGAATGGAGATTATGTTGAAAAATAGGGTTCTGTAACCAAAAGAGTGGGGAATAATATGGTGTATCGTAATCCTGAATAAAACCAACCTGCCTTGGGAAAAAGATATGTTGCATTTCTTATTGAACACCTCCCGTACAATGCGTAGCGGAGTCGTTCAAGTGGTGCTCCTGTTTTCATTAATTTGAAATCTCAAAATCTGAAATGGTTTAGAGTTTAACGTAAGGTTTTGTGAGATAATAGAACATCCTTAATTATACGATCAGAATATTGCAAACTATTGCAATCACTGTGTGCAAGACAAAGCATGGCAGAACATCGCTGCAGGTCTAAATGAAACAGGTTAACCAATAAGCCACATTATTAAAAACGTTTTTACATGGTGATGCGTAACTGAATCATTCACCCAAACAAAATAATAACTAACAAAAAGTAAATTTTACAGGAGAAGGAAAAATTGTTTTATGCTTACCTACTTGAGATTTCTTGATTGAGGGAGTGTATATGAGATAAAAATCCATTTCCCATATTTATGATACAGTTATCAAATACATTTGAAAAAATAACACCTTTTTTACTCGACGAACAACGTTGTGTCTGCCTAGTTTCAGTGCTGTGCTTCTGAAACACACTGGGGCTATGGGACCATTGCTTTTCACAATATACATAAATGACCTAGTAGGTAGTGTCGGAAGTTCCATGCGGCTTTTCGCGGATGATGCTGTAGAGAAGTTGCAGCATTAGAAAACTGCAGCGAAATGCAGGAAGATCTGCAGCGGATAGGCACTTGGTGCTGGGAGTGGCAACTGACCCTTAACATAGACAAATGTAATATATTGCGAATACATAGAAAGAAGGATCCTTTATTGTATGATTATAGGATAGCGGAACAAACACTGGTAGCAGTTACTTCTGTATCTGGGAATACGCGTACGGAACGATTTGAAGTGGAACGATCATATAAAATTAATTGTTGGTAAGGCGGGTGCCAGGTTGAGATTCATTGGGAGAGTCCTTAGAAAATATAGTTCATCAACAAAGGAGGTGGCTTACAAAACATTCGTTCGACCTATACTTGAGTATTGCTCATCAGTGTGGGATCCGTACCAGGTCGGGTTGACGGAGGAGATAGAGAAGATCCAAAGAAGAGCGGCGCGTTTCGTCACAGGGTTATTTGGTAAGCGTGATAGCAAACTCCAGTGGCAGGCTCTGCAAGAGAGGCGCTCTGCATGGCGGTGTAGCTTGCTCGCCAGGTTTCGAGAGGGTGCGTTTCTGGATGAGGTATCGAATATATTGCTTCCCCCTACTTATACCTCCCGAGGAGATCACGAATGTAAAATTAGAGAGATTCGAGCGCGCACGGAGGCTTTCCGGCAGTCGTTCTTCCCGCGAACCGTACGCGACTGGAACAGGAAAGGGAGGTAATGACAGTGGCACGTCAAGTGCCCTCCGCCACACACCGTTGGGTCGCTTGCGGAGTATAAATGTAGATGTAGATGTAGATGGTCGTCTGTGTTACTGCATAAATGGAAAGCTAATTCTGAGAAAGCGCAACAAGTCAGTCAAAACTCGTAATGTTTATTGTAATATAAATCCGAACAAACAGCAGTAGAAGAAACACTATTCCTGTTGCAATTACACCAAATGCGTACAGTCAGCATTACATTTTCTGTCCTCATCGTGTTTTGCCAGATGGATGTCCAGGTCCTTTTTTTTCTTGGTAGCTGCTCATAGAAATTCCCGTTTTTCAGCTGGCATATGTCATGTCAAACAACGATTTCTTGTTGGCATATTTTATTATCAAAGTTTATTGTACAAGATAAAGAAAACTGAAATGTTATCTAGCGGCATATTTCTTTTCCCAATACCTCTCAGCTTCTTTGCAATGCTTTAACAACCCACGGTTGCCTGACGTTATTCCTTATCGTAGTTGAGTCATCAGATGAAATTTGTGGGCAGACATTGTGATGTATCAAATTTCGATACCACATTTGTTAGGGGTTGCAGTTATCGACCGCGGTCCATATTAGTATCGATGGATCCCCGAGTCGCGAACAGCCACTACGCGGCTTCTATCAAGTTTTTAGCGAGCTCTCGTCCACTCTTGCTCGGGACGTCAACTAGGAATGTAGCATAGCATTCAGCTGATAGGAAGCAACCTCTAACAAGGCGCTTAGTAACGTATGACCTAAGCCTCAATAGCTATATGTTTATAATTATATGTATGCAGCCAAGAGGAATCCTGTACAACCAGTCAAGTACAATATATATTATTTTTTACAAACGACTTCTAATTATTTTAGTCGTTGCAGATCCAGACCATGCAGCCAGCACCTTATCGACGTTACTGACAAACCTGCTGTGATTTATATATTTCTATTTAGCATTGGCCACCAGTCAACAATGGAAAAAGAAATCAGTTGTCCTTGGCGTTAAGAATGACTGGTATCCAGCCATAAGTGTGATACACGGGAAAGGGCGAAATCTCTGTCTCATGGTAGGAAACTATGCGACGTAAAGAGGAATTTCTAGTCTACAGCAGCGAACTATTTACGATCATATTTTTGGAAAACTGTCGTAATATTTTGAACATCTCACACAAAATGTGTGGTATTTAGGCTTAGGTTCAAGTTTTTTTTTTTTTTCGTTACGAGTTGCAATCAAAGCGTAGTAACACTCACACCATCGAGGGGCAGTTTTCAAAAACAGGATGATTTCTCCATGACATATAAGGGCATTCATTACCCCTCAGTGCCTCATATTTATTGTCCTTTCACTCAAGAATGTTAACTTAACGTTTCCTTACTTCATTCAAGCGCTTTTGTTCTCAGCTTGTCTTTTGCCGAAGCAATGGATTCGACGGTTCGACAACAGTAGCACGGCCGTCCTGCGTCTCTCTGACAGCGCCACTTCAGTATGCACTTCGTTAAGTCCCATACGCGCCACGTCCCTGCCTCGCCACCGCCAGGCGCCCACGCCACGGCCACAGCCTTAAGCCGTCATCTCGCCGGATATGAAAGCGTGTGCGGATGAGGATCTGGCGACGTCGCAGCGTGGAACTCCAAGGTACGGTACGCTACATTACGAAGCGTGAAATAAATATTTTCGCCTCGTGTAGACGAACGTGGCCCAACCAATGAGATGTGGCATCATGGTTTCAGTTTTACGTCACGAGCATAAGTTGGGAGCCGTCATATTGTGTGGAGTTAAACTTCGGTTTCTTTCAGTCAATACAATTCTTCTGGGTTTGAGGCCGCATTGTCATCTGTAAAATTCCGACGTTTCGGCGACTGTTGCAAGGTGCCTTCCTCAGGGTGCTTCGTTATACGGAACAAGATGCCATTAGTTAAATGCTTCCCGCATTTATGCTTTTGTGTTATTACTTGTTTGGTGTGAAAGTACACCGTTGTAGTACTACAGCACAATTATGATATATCAAAAGCGCGTCCTTACGGGTGCAGTTTGTCACAGTTAAATACCAAATAATGACATTTGTAGATACAGCCGTTACTCAGTGTATACCATATAACTGAGGCGCTGCAGCCATGTTGAAACCAGAGTGCAACTGATAGCGTCGCGAATTTTAGTGAGAAAGGTAGCAGGTTCGCGTCCAGATACTTCAAATGCTTCAAATGGCTCTGAGCACTATGGGACTTAACATCTGAAGTCATCAGTCCCGTAGACTTAGAACTACTTAAACCTAACTAACCTAAGGACATCACACACATCCATGCCGAGGCAGGGTTCGAACCTGCGACCATAGCAGCAGCGCGGTTCCGGAATGAAGCGCCTAGAACCGCTTGGCCACAGCGGCCGGCCGTCCAGTTACTACCAGTTTTCTTTTTCATCTTCTGTTTTCTAAAAAATTCAGAGTGTCTCTTATTAATTTAACATAAGTATTATCACTATCCGAAATACTGGATGTTATTTATTATAAATAAAGTATTTTCTGCAATTCTTGTTGCATAAGAACGACTAAAACGTTCCCCCAGTGGCCAGACTCTTAACTTACCGCCGGTCTGTGTGAGAAAGTAAACACAAGTCACAAAATCAAGTGGTTCAAATGACTCTGAGCACTATGGGACTTAACTTCTGAGGTCACCAGTCCCCTAGAACTTAGAACTACTTAAACCTAACTAACCTAAGGACATCACACACATTCCTGCCCGAGTCAGGATTCGAACCTGCGAGCGTAGCGGTCGTGCGGTGCCAGACTATAGCGCCTAGAACCGCTCGGCCATCCCGGCCGGCCACAAGTTACACACAGGAAGTTTTTGCTACTGTAGGACATTGTGTAAAATACATGTAACAGTCTCTTAATTTCATGGACTGCCTCTCGTTTGCATCTTACCAGTAAATATATTTTTCAAAGAATCCCGGTCTTGAAACCTACATGAAGTACGTTACTTCAGAGTTACGGTAGTCAACACAACATCGAGATTATCGATATTATGCATGAGCAGACTAACATTACACATTGTATTTTAACTATATTCAGTTTATAGCGAAAATGAGATGGAGATTTAATTGAGTTAAAGAACAGTATATATGTCAGGTCGTTGTACAGCATTACACCGAGCCGACAGTAGTCATGCGATACCTCCATAATATCGTGTCAGACCTCCTTTTGCCCCACGTAGTACGGCAGCTCCATGTGACATGGAGTCAACAAGTTGTTGGAAGTCCCCTACGGAAATACTGAGCCACGCGGCCTCCGTAGCCGTCCTTAACTGCGGAAGTGACGCCGGTGCAGGATTTTGTGCACGAACTGGCCTCTCGATTATGTCCCATAAATGTTCGATGGCATTCATGTTGGACCATCTGGGTAGTCAAAGTATTCGCTCGAACTTTCCAGAATGTTCTTCAAATCAATTGCGAACAGTTGTGGCCCGGTGATATGGTGCATTGTCATTCATAAAAATTCCATCTTTGTTTTATAATATGAAGTCTCTGAATTACTTCAAATGGTCTCCACGTAGCCATTCCTATCAACGAGCGGCTCAGATGGGAGGACCCATTCCATTCCATGAAAAACACAATTATGGAGCCACCACCAGCTTGCACAGTGCCTTGTTGACAACCTGGGTCCATGGCTTCGCCGGGTCTGCACCATATTCGAACCCAACCATCAGCTCTTACCAACTGAAATCGGGACTCGTCTGACCAGACCATAGGTTTCCAGTTGTCTATGGTCCAACTGATAGTGTCACGAGCCCAGGAGAGCTGCTGCGGGCGATGTCGTGCTGTAGCAAAGGCAGTCGCTTTAATCATCTGCTGCCATAGCCGATTAACGCCAAACTTCGCCGTACCGAATACATTAGTCGGACGTCCCACACTGATTTCTGCGGTTATTTCGCGCAGTGTTCTTCGTCTCTCTCACTGACAACTCTAAGCAAACGCCGCTGCTCTCGGTCGTTAAGTGAAGGCCGTCGGCCACTGCGTTGCGCGTAGTGAGAGGTAATACCTGAAAGTTGGTATTTTCGGCACTCTCTTCACACTGTGGATCTCGGATTACTGAATTCGTGTACGATTTGCAAAATGGAATGTCCCAAGCGTCTAGCTCCAGTTACCATTCCGCGTTCAAAGCCTGTCAGTTCCCGTCGTGCAGTCATAATCACATCAGAAATCTTTTCACGTGAATCAGCTGAGTACTAATGACAGGTCCTCCAACGCTACTTTCTCTGTTCTCCTTAGATAATTGCTAAGAGAGTAAACGCAGCTACATTACGCTCGTCTATTTTCGTATAGCTACTGTGTGAATTGCAATCCAGATGCAGCCGGGGATTGCCGCTGGAGAGCGCTGCGGTCGCAAATCACGATGAAGAGAACGTTATGTACCGCGAGATACATCAGATCATTTCAGAGGTGCAGCAGCCACGATGGACAGCACGCCCGGCGGGCTTCGCGATGAGAATCACGTCCCCTGCGAGGACTGCTTCAGGACCCCTTCACACGATGCCCCCGAGAAGCGTTTCTTTGCAGCGCCCGAGCCTTCACACAGCACGGCGCGCCACCCCGCCACTGAGAACAGGCGCAGCTGTTGCTGAGAGCAGCCTTGGATGCTGCCGCTGCTGCAATGCTGTGCTGTGCCGTTGTGTTTCGCTTTCGCCAAGGAGTATGATGGGGAGGATGCCGTCCTTTTGATACTCTTACCGAATAACAAAACCAAAAAGAAACAATTTAAAAGAAAATCCTGGTTGCATTCCTTTCGAGGAGGAGGAATAGGTTACTGATTTGTTTTATATGTTGTATGACGATCTTCAACAGGACGTCGGGAAGTTTTTTGTGTATTTCCAAATGTCGCGGGACCATGCCACGAACTTTTTCCATGCCCCAGCCAGCTACACAGGGAACAAGCACCAGCATGCCAGCAAATGAGAAGCTTGCTCTCACATCGAGGTAAGAACAATTTAGACCCGTATCCAACCATAATTTTTTTTGTTACAAAACGCACATCAGCTTATTATATAAATTATTCTAAACTTATTTATGATGACATACCTTAAGCAGATGTACTGGGCATCAGTTCATAATGATGTTGACTTCCCATACAGATCATTGTGCGCTATTAAGAGTGACTGAATTGGTCTGAGGATAGCTGAGAAATTTCCGTGTTGCACACGACTTTTTATGTAATATGCTCCAGGCTGAGATATGGGACCGAACAATGTGAGGCGTATCTCGCTGAGCTACGAGCTACTGCAACACATTCGTTCCTTGCCGTTCTTAAAACATTTAAAATTTCCACTTTGCGTTCAATTATACAAGTTCTGGGAGTTTTTTAAACTTAGGCACTAAACGCAACCTGAATAGTGTATCTTCATTCTGTTCATTCGATTTTTGACAGCTGTAGACTTTGGCATTAAGTGTTTCGATAAGATCGTCTGTTCCTGTAGGCTCCTTCGTACGTTCCTTCTTTTCATTATGCATAAGACCACATGCTCTTTGGTCCCTTCGACTGTGCTGCATCGTGCTGGGGGTCATCCTAGATACCTTCTTCAATACTTTCAAACGTAGCTCAAAACACGTTTCAAGAAATGGTAAATTCTCAAATAAAATGTATTGCTTTCGCCCATAATCTCTTCTTTCTTTTCTAAGGAAAGGAAATGCTTCTTTCTTGTTACTGGCATTTGTTTTCAGGTTTGTTGGAGCCTGAAGTACAATAACAGATCTTCGCCTACAATTTCCATTTGGTCTATCAACTATATATGCTATAATACGATAAGTGTTTTACGCTGTGTGGCAGTACTCGAGACGTGACTGCTTTCCCCTTTGACAATAAGTCGATTTCTGGAAGCTGCCACAGCCTTTCAAAGGACAGCCAATTTCCCCACTGTGTCTCGACTGTAGATGGTACACATAAAAATGTCATCGAGTACGCTGACGGTGGGTCGCTTTATTACTACTACAAAAATTGTTTTTCCATGTTGTTGCTAGCCATGTGTAATTACCTCTTCAGTTTCATGTTCAACGACGATGGTGCATCTGGAAGATTGTCAGATTCAACAATGTTCACAAATTGCTTTATAAGAATTTAACACCGAGCGAGGTGGCACAGTGGTTAGACACTGGACTCGCATTCGGGAGGACGACGGTTCAATCCCGCGTCCGGCCATCCTGATTTAGGTTTTCCGTGATTTCCCTAAATCTCTCCAGGCAAATGCCGGGGTGGTTCCTTTCAAAGGGCACGGCCGACTTTCTTCCCCATCCTTCCCTAATCCGATGAGGCCGATGACCTCGCTGTCTGGTCTCCTTCCCCAAAACAACCCAACCCAAGAATTTAACTGAGGAGGAAATTGAATTTCCTCAAAGCAGGCACTTGTACCAAGACTCTGATTACTTTTCTTTTGTATTCGTTGTTATGTCACCGTACTTACTGAGTCCTTATGAAGGAAATTTCATATCAGTTAAAAAAAGAAGTTACAATGCTGTCTCTGAAGTGCTAAAAGATAATATTCGATGTACTTTCGGCATTCTTGCTAACATGTGGAGAATTTTTCACAGATCTTTGTATCATACCTAGAGAATTTACTGAAGATCTTATAAAGACAAGCTGTGTGTACACAGTTCTATATGTAATAGAGATAGATACAGATTTGAAGACACTCTGGCTACTTGAGGTTTATATGACATGCCAACAGACCCAACACAGGAGTAAAGAAATGTGAACAATGTTCGTGACAAATTTGCAGACTACTTTATGAACACAGAGGAACAACTACCACGGCAGTTCGAAAAAATAATGTGAGATCACCTTACACAAAATCTCTTTAGAAGAAGAATATTTTATATTCTTACTAGTTTAACAAACACAGAATTTGGTATATGTCCAATTTTGTTAATCATTTTGTTATTATGATGCTCACCAAATGTCTTCTTTTCTGTAGCAGTTTTCCCTTCAGAGTCCAGTGAAATCTTAGAAATTTCTGCTGCCCATTCTTTAACCTTCTCCATCTCGTTTAAAAATTCTACACACTTTACTTGCCATTTCGGTCAATGTTCAACTTCAGAGATGAAATCTTCTATATTCACTTCCATCTCTAGCCCATTGCACCACAAGAAACAATGGCCAGCGATCCCTAATAAGTTATGTGTTGATTGTTCAAATGCAGCATTACTCACTGCTTGGTTGGTCAGTAGCGCCACTCAGCGGCATCGGGTGAAACCTGCTATTCGAAAAACAAATGTCCCACCAGCGGTGCCCCAGTTTCGCTTCTGCATCACCGGTGGCGGTAGTCCGCCCAAACCCCCACAGAAACGCAATGGCACTACACGTCTGAAGGCATCCATTCATAAGCACCAAGGAGAAAGGATTTTCTGTGGATGCGTGTGAAGGGGCCCTTATTCCTGAGATCATGGCGGGGGAATCCAGTGTGGATGATTCAAGGTCACGACTGCTAGTGCTTGAGGCAAACCTACCAGCACGGCGGTATGTCACAAACATCCTGTGTCCTCACGTGTTGCCTGTCATGTGACAGTATTGTCTTTTCTTTCTTCAACAGGGCAATGCTCCTTCACACTAGACACCTGTCTCTATGAACTGTCCGCATGATGTTGATGTACTTGTGTGGCCAGCAAGATTCCCACATCCGTCCCTGACAGAAAATGTGTGAACCAGGTCAGATGTCAATTTCATTCCAGAGCCAGTATCACAGATATCAAAGATCAGTTACAACAGTTGTGGGTCAGCTTACCTCAGAAAAGTATACAATGGCTTAGTGACACCTGTCCCAACAGAATCCACATCCGTATGGCACATGGCGGAAGGTACCCCATACCATTGCTAGTCATTTCCTTTCCTCTTTCGCTTGCAAAAAGAGCAAGGAAAAATGACTATATGTTGCTGTAAGAGTCATAATTTCCCAAATCTCATCTTTGCGGTCCTTATGCACAGTGTATGTTGGGATCAGTAGAATCATTTTGCAGTCAGCTTCAAACACTGGTTCTCTAAATTTTCTCCATAGTGTTTCTCGAAAGGAACGTCGTCTTCCCTCCAGCGATTCCCATTTGAGTTCCTGAAACATGTCCATAACACTTGTCTGTTGTTCAAACCTAACATAACAAATCCAGCAACCTACATCTGAATTTCTTCGATGTCTTCCTTTAATACGATCTGGTATAGATCCCATACACTCAACCAGTACTCAAGAATATTGCGCACTAGCGTCCTATATGCTGCCTCATTTACAGATGACCACACTTTCCTTTCTCTCAATAAACCAAAGTCGACCATTCACTACAATACTCACATGTTCATTCCACTTAATATCGTTTTGCAACGTTTTGCCCAGATATTTAAATGATGTGATTGTATCAAGCAGGACACTACTAATGCTGTATACGAACAATATGGGTTTGCTTTGCCTACTCATCCGCATTAACTTACATATTTCTACATTTAGAGCTAGCTCCCATTCAACAAACCAACTAGAAATTTTGTGTAAGTTATCTTGTATCCTCCTACAGTCACTCAACTCTGACACCTTACTGTACCTTAGACATCATCAGCAAACAACCACAAATTGCTGCTCACCCTGTCTGCCAAATCATTTATGTACACAGAGAATAATAGCACTGCTATCACATTTCCATGGGGCACTCCTGACAATACTCTTGTCTCTAATTAATACTCGCCATCAAGGACAACATACTGGATTTTGTACACTACCGCTCATTAATTTCAATATGCTCAATAAATGGCATCTAGTTCTCTGTATATAAGTCTAATACCATGGGTATGGTTGAGGAAGAAAATAAAAAGTACATCAGTTGTACATATGTCATGATTTTTGTTTGTGGTCATCGATATACAATAGTATCCAACAAACAATGTTGTCTACATAAACGTTATGTACCTATCTGATAGGTCTGTTTACCTATTTGCCGACGGACGCCGCATTTGTTGCACCTGTGTTGTTCCCTGCAGTGATGTGATGTCCACAGCAAACGGCAAGCGTTGCTACGATACATAACATATGGTTGCTATACGCCAGTTCCTTCGTGACATTGAAATGTGCACATCGATAGTATGACTCCATGAGTGAAGATATCCATAGAAAAACGTGCTGCAATTGTAGCTAACACTTAGCCAAGCAGGTTTATCTATTCGCCAATTGTGAACCAGTGTAGTGTGTCTATAGGGGGGAGAGCAATGCGCCCTTCACCGCCAGAAGACAACAGGTAGCAACAAGGATATACTACGACCAGGACTACCTTGTACAACAACTAAAAGCGATTATAAATATATCAGAATTAACGGTAAGAGAAATAGATTCAAAACAGCGCCCCAAATTCGTGCAGAATTGGTAGTAATGAACACGACAATATCTATCGCAAACAGTAAAAACGAGAGTGAATGAAGCCGGCTTGAAAGGATGTCTCACAGCAAGAGAACCCCTTTTAAAGCCCATAAATAAACAGAAGAAACTTTAATGGGCTAGAAAACATCGTAATTGGACATACTAA
Organism: Schistocerca nitens; assembly: GCF_023898315.1. Taxonomy (NCBI): domain Eukaryota; kingdom Metazoa; phylum Arthropoda; class Insecta; order Orthoptera; family Acrididae; genus Schistocerca; species Schistocerca nitens. Next base: position 541,993,742 of record NC_064619.1, on the reverse strand, counting down.
GAGTGGACAAAGGTGTTATTCACCAATGAATCGCAGTTCGAGATTTTTGGAACCAGAAGGAGAATATTTGTTCGCCGATTTGTAGGGGAAACGGTAGGCCAGCAGTGTGTTCTGCCTACAGTTAAACACGGTGGAGGTTCTATTATGGTTTGGGGATGTTTTGCCGGAGATAGAGTTGGTGACATTGTGAAAATAGAAGGATGTATGGATCAGAAGGAGTACCACCACGTACTTCAGTTCTGACACTCCACTCCTTTTCACATTCGTCAGACATCAGCAAAAACATCCTGTGAATGCGTTAGCGTCACTAGAATAAACTTTTGGGGTTAGGAGTGGACCGCTATTCTATGACAGAGCACCTCGGTATTTAGCTGTACTAGATTTGTTTTATTCCTATAATGTTGTTAAAGAAGTACACAGGTTTACATAGATTGTGGCATAATTTCAGGGCAGTTATCAAGATAACACATTACATCCTGTTTAGCAGAAATAACACTGAACACAACAATATCAAATTTAAATAGAAGGTTCTCTACAAGATTCTTCTTACTTCTAGACAGTAAAGTTGGCCAATATTATGACAAATCATCCAATTCTGGTTCTAAGTTCGGTACTATTTAGGATAACAATCAAGTCTATGGAGAATTGATGAGCTCTGCTTTCATCTTGTAAGCAAGACTGACGACTGGCAGCCTTTACCACTCCTGATAGCCACTCGAAACCAGAGAGAATCTCTTCCACACCAAAGCAACACACATCATTGGTACCGACGTGAGCCACCACCTGCAGTTGTCTGCACCCTGTGTTCCTCATGACATTCCACGTTTGGAATGACTCCATTCACTATGCACATAGAATACATACTGGACTGGCTTTCTTCCCCTCCGTAGCAGCCTAACATTGGAGTTCCCAACTACCAAAAAACCCACCCTCTGTGACTGAGCATGTCTTGTGGCCTGAGAGGTTTCCTCTGAAACACGACAAGCGGCTGCATCTGGCTGAGGGACAGTGTCACCCTCAGAGAGCAACTGGAACCTGTTTGTCAGACTAACTGGGGAGGCTTTACATTCAGCCTCCCCAGGAAGTCTTCCACAGCCTACCACGCCCCAAGGCAACCTCCCACACAACCACAGGTGAGGGTCAATCTCGGTGTGGTCACTAACTGGGCTGGCCACCAGTGTGGACCAATTGGCGGACTCATGGGCCTTGCTTGACGTTCATTGGATCCCTTCAGCCGGCCCACAACAGTGATGCCCATCCACTGTAGCCTCAAGCTGTATAACTGAAGCCAACACAGCCTGGCGCTGAGAGTGAAGTGTCACCAACTCGGCTTCTCAACTTGCATCCGCACACAGCAATCACATTCCCTATACATACCAAAGACCATGGAAAACTACACTACATATACAAACTAAGCAAGAGATTCAAAAACTAAACTACCAAAGCATACAGGTGAGACTAAATAACTCGCTTCTGGTTAAGAACTTGTACAATTTCACAAAATCGGTTTACTTTTCGACACAAGTGAAAACGCTATAGCTGTGTGCATCAAACATGAAATTAACACGCAGAAATTCAAAAACTGAACCACCAAAGCACACAGATGAAACTATATAATTCACTCCTGGTTTGGAAATAGTAAAAGGTCACAAAATCGGCTACCTCCATGTTACTGCTATTTACAACAGCTTTAAGTACAGAGAGTATGAGCTCTATCGAATTCGATACTATTTTTGTGCTAACTGATTTGCTTCCCACAGGTATTCAATTTTTTATCAGCTTGAACTACTAATAAATGATTACTTTTATAATTAGGCTCGATATAGATAATTTGTTCATGTGATCCCTACTGCATGCAGGCCAAAACTCATACCTGCTCTTGAAGTAGCAACTGCGTGTGTGGAAACTTTTCGAGGTAAATCAACTGTGCATTGTGGTCAATTTTCTGAGTCGAGTCCTCTTCATGCAGAGGAAAGCTGAAGTTAAGTTGGATCTACAGCATTTTCCTTCCCGTTATGAAAGACTTGATGATAAGCATATTTTCCTTTTTTCACTTTAAATAGACATTTTCTGCAAAAAAACGCTATGAACTTTTTTAATGTTTACTGTAATGGTAACATGAGTGTAGCGTCTCCCATAAGTCCAACCCCTCGTCCAAGTCGTGGGAGATGGGCAACGGCACAAAGTAGGGGACTGCCTACAGGGGCGATGTACAGCGGGGACTTCGTGTGCCCCAGGACCGCTACGGTAGCTGGGAAGGCCGTATGGGAACCCTGAAACGTGACGGCTAACGGGGCTCTGGTGAAGCTGCGATAGGCCTAGCAAGCCAGTAGTGGATAAATCAACTGCTTTCAAAAAGGGAACATGCCTCAGATCACGGAACGGATTTAAAGGAAACCGACCAAGCAATGGAAAAGGATTACGAGATGGTTTACGACTGGGCACCTTAAACGTAAGGACTCTAACTGGGAAGTTAGAAGAAATTGTAGAAATGATGGAAAGGAGGAAATTGGACATCTTGGGACTTGCTGAGACTAGGTGGAGAGGAGTTGGTGAAAAACCACTAAGTAAAGGATGTAAACTGTACTGGATAGGGAATGAGAGGGGAAGAAATGGAGTGGCAATAGTGGTCAGAGAGGGTCTGCAGGAGGAGGTGGAAGGTATCAATGATCGAATGATAAAAGCCAGAGTACGAGTGAAAGGAAAAAGCATTGAAATCATCCAAGCATATGCCCCACAGGTGAGGTATACAAAAAAGGAGAAGGAGGAATTTGAAGATGACATGCAAAAGCAGCTAAATGGAGGTAATCAGATTATAATAGGGGACCTCAATGCACATGTTGGCACAGACAGGAAAGGGTTCGAGGAGATAATGGGACCAGAGGGCTGGGGGGAACCGAAATAGAGAAGGAAAATTGTTGCTGGAATTCTGCAAGAGGAATGGGCTGGCGATGGCAAATTCCTGGTACAAGAAGAGAAGTAGCCACAAAATAACTTGGTACAGTGGAGACTGGTCCCAAACTTCAGTAGTAGACTATGTACTAGTGGATAGGCAGATGATGAGCAGCCTCACAGATGTTAAGGTCATTCCATCTGAGGCCTTAGACAGTGACCATCGGCTGTTGGTAGCCACCCTGAGAGAGAAAAAAGATAGGAGGGCAACAGATATACAGGAGAAAAGGTTGAAGACATGGATGCTGAAAGAGGATGAACGGAGGACCCAGTACCAGACACTGATCAGGAAGAAGCTGCCAAAGGAAGATCAGAGAACAGTGGAAGAAGAATGGGGAGATTTTAAGAGGACTCTAGTTGAGGCAGCTGAGACTGTGTGCGGAAGAACTAGCACAAAGAGGAGAAGTAAGGAAACCCCACGATGGAACAACATATGTAAAGAGGCAGTACTTCGAAAGAACAAAGCCTTCAGAGAATGGTTCCAGACCCGAACAGAGGAAGCTAGGGTAAAATATAAGGAAAGCAAGAAAGCGGCACAGACCATAGTAAGGGCGGAGAAGAAGAAGTGGATGGAAAAATGGACAAGAATGTTAGAAGAGGACAGTGAAGGGAATAAAAAAGTACTTTACACCATGGTAAGAGAAGCGAGTGCCTGAGGATCATGGATAATAATGGAAGAGTTGTGGAGGAAATGCATGAGCTCAAAAAGATGTGGAAGGAGTACTTTGAAGATCTGTTGAATGCCGCCAAGCGGGTAACTAACAACGATGGAGAGCCTAAGGCAGCAGACGATTATAATAGTGGGGAAATTGATGATCTAACTTGGAATGAAGTGGAAGAAGCCATAAAGAGGATGAAAGGGGGCAAGGCACCAGGTTGGGACGAAGTAACAGTGGATATGATACGAGCAGCAGGAGTAGTAGGAACCCAGTGGCTGAGGGTGGTGTGGAAGGAGAACAGAATTCCTGAGGATTGGAAGAAAGGAATTATAGTCCCGATCTTCAAGAAAGGGGATAAAAGGAGATGTGAGAACTACAGATGAATCACCCTGCTATGCCACTGTGGAAAAATCTATGAAAAGATCCTGGAGAAGAGAATAAGAAGCAGTATTGAAAGTAGACTGCAAGAGGAGCAGTACGGTTTCAGACCGGGAAGATCAACAACGGACCTCATATTTGCGGTAAGGCAACTGCAGGAAAGGCACTATGAGTACGGGAAGGACTTAATCATGGCCTTTTTAGATATTGAGAAGGCGTATGGCAGTATCTGTAGGGACAAGCTCTGGGATGTGCTGAACGCAAAAGGGATAGATGAAGAGATAACACGAAAAGTCAGAAAAATGTATGAGGGAAGTGAGAGTTGTGTGAAAGTGGGGAGGGAACGTACTGCATGGTTCAAGCTGGAAAATGGGCTGCGACAGGGAAGTGCACTTTTGGCTTTATTGTTTATTATTGTTATGGATGAAATCCTACAGCAAGTATCAGATGCAATTGGAGATCATAAAATGAAAGCAGTGCTTTTTGCCGATGACCTGATGTTATGGGGAAATTGCGAGAAGGAGGTGCAAGAGCAGTTAGATGTATGGGAGGCAACGGCAGCACAATATGGAATGCATTTCTCTGCAAGGAAAAGTGAAATAATTGTCACAACAAGGAAGAATAGGCCAAATGTGGATATAACTTGTGGAGGGGAAAAACTACAAGTGGTAGAGAACTTCAAGTACCTGGGAAGCATGATTGAAAGTAAGGGGGGAAACGCAATGGAAATAAATGAAAGGTGCAGAAAAGCAGGGCAGTTCTACAAATGCATTAGGGGGCTTATTTGGAGCAAGGAGGTGCCACTGAAATCCAAGGGAATTATATACCGAATCTACTTTGTCCCCATATTGACATACGGAAGTGAGACATGGGTAATGCACAAAAGCGACAAAAGTAGAATACAGGCTAGTGAAATGAAGTTCCAGAGGAGCAGATTGAGTGTACCAAGATGAGACAGATTGCGAAATGTGTATGTGAGGGAAAGACTAAAGGAGGAACCAGTACAGGACAGGATAGAAAAATCAAGACTGCAGTGGTATGGACACATGAAGAGAATGGATGAGGGAAGAATTCCAAAGAGGATGTTTGATCTGCAACTGGAGGGGAAGAGGCCCAGAGGAAGACCAAGAGATAGATGGGTGAAGAGAGTGAAGGAATGTGTGACGAGAAGAGGAGAGAACTGGACGAAGGTGGAAGAGGGGGAATGGTGGAAAGACAGAACACGATGGAGAGGCTTGTGTTCCCGACAGACCCAGCCAGTGGCTGGAAACTGTCCAAGATGATGATGATGACTGTAATGGTAGCAAAATAGACCTTTTGGTACAATAATTAATTTTTTCAGTGTTAGTTAGATCTTGGTTGGAAATATGAGTAAATTGGAGGCAATTTCTTTACGAATTAGTTTTGAAGATATCTCACATGATTCAGCAAGTCACACTCACAGCATAGCACCCGGGGAAAGTGACTAACGATAACAGTGCTACGAATAGTTCAGTGCAAATATTTGCAAGTAGCAAATAAAACACTTGTGCATAGTCGACCCGTTTATGACATATCTCATCGATCTGTTTACTGAGGTAATGCCAAGACTGATCACGTGCACTTGAGGAAACAGTAAACCTTTTCGCATGTAACTGGTACTCACCCCGTTTGGTAACATCAACCATGTCATATTGCAAAGAGTAGTCTGTAGTGAGTAAACACTGCATCGGTACTGCGTCAGTATTGCAATCGCCTATGTGAATGATGTTTTGTCTTCAGTGGTTAACATGAGTGTAAAACCTCAGACTTAAAATAAATGGGAAAATCCCCAAGTAATTTTACAAGGAGCATCTTGATTACAAGGTGGCAAGTTCAGTCTTTAGTAAGGCTCAGTTGGAAGTGTTGTGTTAACAATTATGGCAAGAAAAATATTATTTGCGTATGACTCAGCATGTGCATTAGGAGGGCGATAGAAAAAGTGTGTCCGGGACGTGTAGAGACCAACCTTCTACGGGATGGTATGTACAGCGTGATTATAATTATAGTTAAACTTTTAAACCGCTGTAGAAATAACACCACTGGTCATAATGAAGTCAAATTGCAACGAAATATTATCGGATAAGGGGGAAAACGTACGGCAGATGAAAAACAGTTACAAAATGTAGCAATAGATGCGCTGCAAGCATCATAATTTAATAGTGGTCGACTACAAATGACAAATGAATCATATAACAATGCCTAAGGTGTACGTTTGACATTAAACAAACTGTACGACTCAGTGTGCATAGGTGTACAGGTGTGATACAGTTAGTTACATAAGCCCATCCACCACTGCAAGGTCATATCACACAGGATGGCTAAAATCGGTTTTTAAGTGTCCTGAGGTCAAAAATCGCATAAAAAGCATCACTCACATCAGTTTTTAATTGCCCTGAGGTCAAAACCGCATAAAAAAGCATCAATCACATAGGTTTTTAATTGTCGTGAGACCAAAAACCGCATAAAAAGCATGAATAAAAATCAAACTGGTTTATTAATTTCCGCGTGACTGGCGCGAAACATGTCCAACATGCTGAACTCCGTTTTCTGCACTAAGTTGAAATCGAGAAACAGCGTGTTCCACAACTGATCGAAGTGTTTCTGGGGTCACGTTCAGAATGTGTTGCGCAATGCGTGCCTTCAATGCACGTAAGTTTGTAATCGAAACACTGAATACATCTTCCAGATAGCCCCACAGCCGGAAGTCACACAGATTAGGATCAGGTGACCCGGAGAGCCAGATCGTAGGAAAATGGCGGCTGATAATTCTAGCATTTCCGAAATGGCGCTTCAGCAGCTGCTTAACTGGATTTGCAATGTGCAGAGGTGCGCCATCTTGCATAAAAATGATCCCATCCACACATCCACGCAGTTGGAGAGCTGGAATGACGTGGTTGCGCAAAAGTCACTCATAGCCCTTACCAGTGACGGTACAGGTAACAGGACCGGAAGCACCTGTCTCTTCGAAAAAATATGGCCCTATGATAAATGATGCCGTAAACCCGCACCACACAGTGACCTTTTCAAAATGAAATGGTACTGGTTGATTTGTATGTGGATTTTCCGTTGTCCATATTCGACAATTCTGTGTATTGACATATCCCGTCAGATGTAAGTGGGCTTCATCTGTCCACAAAATCTTCCACGACCAATCATTGTCCACTTCCATGCGAGCAAGAAATTCTAAAGCAAAGGTGTCTCTTCTGGCAGGTCAACAGAAAGCAACTCGTGCACCTGAGTAATTTTGAATGCATAACAAAGCGTTTTTGGGGTCACGTTCAGAATGTGTTGCGCAATCCGTACCTTCAATGCAGCTACATTTGCAATCGGAACACTGAACACAACATCCTTCAGATAGCCCCACAGGATTTTACGCACCGTGCTCGCAGGTATGTCCAATGTTCGGGCAATTCTCCGTGCACTACACTCTTGCATATCACCACTCGTCTCCTCCTGTATTACTGTGGCCACTGCTTACAATGACGTCGAATCAATTCGTTTCCTCCCTCTAACAGGATGCACATCAAAAGAATCCGTCTTTTCGAATCATTTTCTCCAGACCCACGGCAGTCATCGGACCAACGCCTTTTTTCAAACCCTCTAGTGTTCAGAACTTCTACAGAGTGGCGTGTGTACAGTCGTCATTCTTGTAATACAGCTTTACAAGCAGAGCGCGATCCTGCATTGAGAGTCATGGCGAACGTCGCAGACGCGAAAGGAGGAAAATCCGTGGACCCGGCGTGTTTATACCAACTTCAGTGGGTCGTGCGCATCACAGGTGTTTCCATTTACGTATTCTGACACATTCAGCGCCATTTATTGATCAATTTTCATACCATTTCTTTTCTTCTGTCGTAATTTTTCCCCCTTCTCTGACAATATTCCATTGCAATTTGACGTCATTCTGACCACTGGTGTTATTTCTATAGGGTTTGGAAAATTTGACTTTGATTATAATCACCCTGTATTACAAATCGCGAAATAGACATCGTCGACATTCAAGAAATGTTCAAAACAAATCATTAACTTGCACAACGAACACTGAATGAAAAATGGCGCGCCACAGTCATCACAAAGGTTCGCACCATCAAGATCAAAGGCAAACTCCGTGGGAGTAACAGACTGTGCAGGGTGTTCAGCTAGGTATCCAGTCTTAAAGATACAGAATCACACTGGTGTAACGAGGTGATGAGAACTGATGGAATGTGATGGCATGGAACTGAATGTGAAACAGTCTCTTGTGGAGCTTATCGTGAAAGCAGCATCCTTTAAGGCATAACTGCAAGTAGTACGATAGTACTGTATTTTTCATAGGCACGAAAAAAAAAACATTCAGAGGCTGAATTTGTAGGTGGCTCCAGTTGATGTGAAATGCAATGTTACTCACTTTTCAGGAGGAGTGGTTTTCTCTAAATGTATGTAACATTCATACCCAGACCAGGAATCAAGCAAAAGCAAACTATTTTGACCAGCTATTGGCCAAAAGCAGTGCTCATACTGTGGCCATAATTCTTTTACGTCCATTTTCCCACTCTTGCTAGGTATGAGGTAAATATTCGCTACTGCTCTTGCAAGATCACGCACACTAGAAAGAATCATAGGGGGCGGTGCACCTCCGACTTCTCGCAGCACAATAAATAGCTTTCCAGCCAATTTACCATTCAGATTAACAGTCAGCATAATTGAATTTGTCACTGTAGAAAGGTACCTAAGTCAACAAATTTCGAGGAACAACAAAAAAGTGTCCAGCTCAATAACTAAGGAATATATAATCACAGAAAAAATACTAGTCAATTTTCTGATAAAATGAAACAGATGTTGTATAGACGAGTGCTCGATAGTGAAATACTTTAGTGTACAAAAATATACAAAATTGGGTGACTTAGCAATCTTTCTGCACTGAAAGTATTAGATGCCATTCCCAAATGAAATTATTTTGACAGTTTCACCCCCTGATTAATTACCTGAAGAACATTGTTATTATCCACATGCATTAATAGGATAACATCGCAGGTAGCAAAACATAATTTCAAAAAATATTATTTCAGTTTGCTGTTCATGCAAAATAAAAACTTTAGACAAGTTGGCTTTGGATTTTCTTGATAACATTTTGCTTACATTGAAACTAATAGCGTTGTCATTTGCAAAATGTTTAAGTGTAAACATGTGGCCAACATAAAATATGTTCATAAAAGTTCATACAGTCTTCAGGGGCATATCGTGGGACATCCTGAACATCTTCCATCTCACCCAGTTTTACAGGAACTATATCGTCTTGATGTAATGCTTGAGTGGGAAATTTGTGTGGAACAGCTCTTCCGACCGAGACAGAGAAAAGGTGAGTTGGATCAATCCACACCCTTTCTTTTTCGACAAATACTTGAAATAACTAAACTGGGATTCATTGAAGTGCTGTTTTCTCTCTCTAGAAGCACATCATGTTTCTAGGAATACAGTCATCTCCTTGAGGCCACCATTTGGTAAAATTCTTAATATCTATTGCTGCAACCATTTTCAAAGTAAATGTATCGGTTTTTGAAGATGAAACAATAAGCTCGCAGTATTCATAGGGTGTGTAAATTCTGTTTCTCTTCTTAAGAGCAAGTTTTATCACCCCCAAATTTCCGATCACACGGCAAGAATGAATGTCCTCTTAGAGGATAGAAGTGAATAATAGTATCAAACCGGTTCATGTCAGTTAAAGACTAGCAAACCCTTAGAAGAGTGTTATTCTTATTTTGCCCACTACAGTTGTCGCTAAATAAGTGTAATTCCAATATGTTATTTGGGACAAATTGGTCAATATAATCATTAAGAAATGACACCACTTCATCTGCACCTTTTCTCCCCCGTCCCTCGAGGTCCACATTGAAATGCTTTTTCTCTGTCTTCAAATGGTGAACGGAAGGCACACTGATGGATAACCGCCTAAAACAGAATATATCTCGAACTATCCTTGCTGGTAGGTATAAATTTTGCATGAAGCCAAACGCTACGGCCACAGTGTTTTCATTCTTCATACATTTTTCCTAGCTTTCCCTTAAGGCACTGTAAAACTTATTGCTTCTCCTCTTGTGAATCATTAGTTCAGCTACTGCTGCCTGTTTGATTCAGATTGGGGTTTTTAATTTTATTGTTTAACTCCTCACAAATAGAGCACGCATCTACTTGTGGGCATCCAAACTGCAGTGCACAGCTTTCATTGAAGTATTTGTTATCAAATTTATAGTTTATCTTTGTATTTGGATGTGTCTCTTTGAAGAGTGAATAAATTTTGCTCACGGACAAGGACGCATCTAAATGTGGATTATTTTGACAGAATAATGGCTTTGCTGCATTTCAATATGTTCGCAGATAAAACTTAGTTGCTGTACCTTTATAGCGTTTCCACTGTATCCCTTGCCCCTTGTTCACGTGGTGGCTGTTCCATTAAGTAGCAATCCGTGAAGTCTTCTTATGTGTTTATCAGACACACTGTGTAACGAGAAGAAGGCTTCCCTGCAAACCTGCATTTTTTTTTCTCACGCAACAATACATTGAATTTAAATTCTTGTCTCTCAGAGCTGGGTCTTCTTTGCGTGGTCTATGTTGTGCTGGATCCACCACTTCAGTCATTCCTTGGAAATGAAGATTCTGTTCACCCTTTGTGTTTATCCTATAGTGGTTTCTGAATGTTCCTTCCCGTTCCGCTTCAGTGAAACTCAAAATATTTCTTATGACACCTATAAGTTAAGAAACCACAAACAATCTTGTAAAGTCAGGTATTATATATAGCTTTTCATACTAAAACTGTAAAAGTGCAACATAATGTTTTTATTTTGGCAAAGCAGTTAAATGCAGTATGATTCTAAATTTAGTTTTTTAGTTCTCACTGTGCAGTTAAGTATTGAATGGTGTCACCATGATCAATACTAATATTGACAATTAAACTTTGTTGTACAAACAAAGGCCTACAAATAGGTTTACCTTACAGTAAGTCTACCCTTAAACTGTCTGAGAAGTTGGCCTTTGAACAATACCTCGCAATTACCTATCACAAAATTTAGATTATTTACTTCCTGGGATAACAAACAAAACACGTTATTCCTGAAATATACTAATTGTTGCACCTACAGTTTAAAACGTTAAATCAGCAAATCAAACTTCTTGATATTTACCTACATTTTGAGCTTATCTCTCAGTCAGGTACTATCTTTCTACTATAGGAAATGTATGCTTCACCATTTACACGTGCTTTCTTAATAGCATTTCTTTTATATTCCTCACTTTTACATTCTTCCTTAGGAGAAACATCAAGAACAGACTCGTTTTTCGCTATTTTACAGCTTTGTGAATCTTTTGGCGATACTTGTGCTCACGCGTCAGAAAGCAGAAAAGTTACTCACTTAGGAGCCTTTGTGCAGTGCATCTTATTTTCGTATAGGATTTGTCACCCTTACGACATAGGCACGTTTCTGTTCAGAATGTGTGTTTGTGTACATCGATACCGAAAATAGTTATATCTCAGTTCCCTCCAAAAAGTGACTTAGGTATCTTTCTGTAATGTCACATTCAATTATATACAAATGCGTTAAGGCAGTGATGTTAGTTGATCTTAATACAACTATCTTGGTACCTCTAATTTTCAGGGTTCCTTTCGTACGTATTTCCTCTTCAAATCGCGATTGGTCAGAGATGAAAACAAATTCCATCCTAAACGGTTGGGGTAAGTTTATCTCATCTGCAAATTTTCGTACTGATTCTGCAGTTTACTGTGCACCGTCAAGTTGACGGTTTGTTTGAAATTTAGTTACCTTACGTCTTCCAATCCTGTAGCACGTTTTGAAGTTACGGAACCATCCACTGTTTTCTTTAAAATCACTGAAATCTATATAACGCGCAATTTGATGTGCATAACGTAGTAGGTCACTATCATGCACATCCTTTAAAATGTAAAATTTCGTGATCTTAGGTCTTCCAATTCTGTAGCACTGTTTGAAGTTATGCAATCATCCACTGTTTCCCTTCAGATCACTTAACCTATGTCGTGCGCAATTTGATGCGCATAATGCAGTAGGTCACTATCATGCACATCATGTACATTGTACCTAGCACCCTTGAAAGACACAAACACCAATTTCTGTAACAAGTGCGCTCTGTCCTCCCTTGAATATCCGTAGTTTTTCTTACCCACTAACGGTCATATTTCTGTGAACTTATTCCAAATCTGTTCATGATTGTTTTCTTACTTTGTTGTGGATGGTCTTGCACGTATGTAATGAAGTACCCATTTCTTGGACAACGATTGTCCTTTCTTATGTTTCACCGGATACGGGATTTGCGACTTCCTGTCCGACAAGAATGATGAACTACATGGCTCGACAACTGTTTCAATAACACTTTCATTCGTTAAGCACATATTGTTATCATTGCTCTCCTCATGTACATTGTCCGCACATTCGAGCGTGTACGACACCATATATTCCACTGACTCTTCTTGCAGAAACGCTAATATTTCTCACTCTGCGAAATTCCTTTCTGACGAAATATCGACTTGGGCAACAGTTGTTGTAGATATGTTTGCTTTGTTTATCGTTGCCATTCCTCTGTTTTATATCAACACCACGGGCACAGAAGCACTGTTGTGAGTTACTCGTCGACTAAGCAGTTCAACTAAGCTCCGTATCCTCATGCTGTGCTCACCACTGGGTCCTTTCATCCAGCCCCTGTTGGCGTTAACACCCATATTGTGGTTGCATGATACACAATATGTAGGGTGTCGAATGCCATAAACATCATTGGCTTTTCGCAACCTGGCACTCAAGGGATTCCCTGTTAGTATCAAATGAGAAATTAATAGTTCATAAGTCTATGAATAATTGTGTCGACAGTATTCCAGTACCATATCAAAAATCGGTGAAGAACTTAGATATAACTTTGGACGAGCGTCTCAGCAGGGTATAAAATACTATCGCTGCTCGCAAGAAGGTTTTCGCTTATCTCTTTGTCCTCGAATAGTTTCTAAACACATTTCTACGGGATGTGAAACGTAAACTCGTGCAATAACTTGTTCTACCAAACCTCCACTCTTGCCGTGTAATCCAACATGGCATGAGTAGTGCTTGTGTGCGTTAAATCTGCAACATTCGTGCATTTGGCCATGTCAGTGCTACATACGCCCTGTTAGGTTCACTGCAACCTGAAAATTTACATCACTACCATATGCCACGTCCATTTCATCGGCCCCTCGATGTGTAAGGATCTTAGTACCTTGCAGCAGAGATTAAATACCTATCATCTTATCATGATCGAAAGACAATGCCTCACTTCTCTAGTATCCCAGCTGTGCTCATGCATAAAATTAAAAGATTCGCAAACCACCTGTCTATCGTAGTTCAGGAGGTATGACATCAAGACATTCGTGAAAAACTGCCGCATCATGCATGACGTTCAGATTTATTACCTCTTTGGTACTAAATCTATTCGCAATAAATTTCACAGACGGTATCCACATCTGCCGCTAAATGCACCTACAAAATTATGTCACTCTACCACACATAGTTCAGGACATATGATGTTATAAACACTGAGATGAATGAAAAACTGCTCCATTGTGCATGAAGTTTAAATTTACCATTTCTTTCTTACTTACTCTATTCGCAAAAGATTTTGCAGACAGTATCCACATACGCCGCTGAATGTTCCTCAAAATTATATCAAGGTATGACACATAGATCAGGAGGTATGACGTCGTACACATAGATGAGTGAAAAACTGTGGCTTCAAGTATGATGTTTATTACTTGTTTGCAAGTAGAGCTAATCGCGACGCATATCGTAGACAGTATCCACATATGCCGCTGAATGTGCCTACACAAATAGTCATTGAACAACAGATATTTCAACAGATAAGACAATGTAAACACTGAGATGTGTGAAAACATGCCGTATCATGCTTTTAGTTCTAATCCATTTATTCTTTACTACCAAGACACTCATACAGTCGAGTCAACTTAAGGAAATCCCTTACACCTAGCAGCGCCTTTGATAGTATACAACTTCGAAGTGTAGATTGCTGTAGGTGAAAACAATAGGTGTCTACAGAGCAATGAAGAGGCGTTGCCATAGAGACGTTTACAAAACCGCGTTATAGACCCGCGAAGCAACACTCAGCATTCGGAAACTGTCCGGGATACTGTACTTATACATTTGCACATTAAACATATTTCTTTGTAAGACTGTTTCATAATTTCAAAGGTGTTTTCGCGAATCCATGGAAATGAAATGTTTTTGATGTATTAAACTACAAACACGGTTCATTTTTTGTTTTCGTTTCAGACGTGAAGTTGGCAAAATTGATACCGAGGCAATGCCTGATTTGTCACCTAGTCTCTATATACGAAGCGGTTTATGGCGTAATGGTGTAAGTCAGTTTTTATCATTTTGCGAAACTGAACATTTCGTGGAACATTGTACAGAAAAAGCAGAAAAGCCTAACATAAGTACAGTCATAGTGATACTAAGTTTAATAAGGGATAGTATTAAACTGGAGCATAAATTAAGTGTAGTAATATTAATATTACTACCATAATTATTACAAATTCCATGAATTTTACTTTGCATTAACAATTTCACTTTGAATTAATAATACTTCAGCACAATAAACTGTAGTCATATTAATATTATCATCATAGTTGTGTACAAATTGCATGAATTTTAGCTTAAATTAACAGAAAAACAAATCCCAGTCATCTTTGTTCTCAAAAGTTTCTTCCAGAGAACTAAAAATCCATACATTTTCTAATGTTTCCTTTTCATATGAGTAACACACTTCTTTTTCCCTTATCTTCATTAATTGTGTGTCATCAGCTTCCCCTTCCTCTTCTACTCCTTTCTCCGATGAACATTGCTGCTAGTGCTCACTGTTTAAACTTATCTTCCCATAATTTGCATTTATTGTTGTACATTAGAAGACTTGTGGTAACAAGCCTTATCCTTCAGAGTACTGAATGGCCGTATTTCGCCATATACTGGTTCCTGTTTTGTACTGTTGAGTTGGATTGGACGTCCCTTCTTTCCTTTTTACATGTCCAAGACGAAAATTGTCTTGTAATGTATCTTCTTAGGTTCAGATCCCCTGTACTGCAACCACCAAGTTTGTAGCCAAGATACTGGACACTTTAATTCATTAGTTTTATGGTTATCTACTGCCTTCTCCAAAGCTACCGTCGAAACTCTGCTTGCTTCATCAGTACTACTGTAAGTGGCTTCTTTTTTCGCGATTCAGCAATGATTTTATACAAGACTTACAGTGTATAGATAGTTTTTCCCTTTCACTAATGTTCCGCAGAGGCAAAATCAGCATCGTTTGGCAGATACGATTGCCCACTTCTCATAAAAACATGGTTAACAACGTCCACTTGAAGTAGTGTCTGTATAACAAGTTTCATATATGAAAGTGCCATTATAAAATTTCTGTTTTGTCCAGGTCACACATCACTGTACATTATTATGTGTTTTCTTTTACGAGCCACTTCTTTTATGTGTTTCACTATGCATGATGAAATTTCCTGCGATGCTCTCGAAGTTATAGTTTCATCCCATACATACATGAAAGCAGAGTTAGTTCTGAGGTTGTGACAGCAAAGATCATAACGATATAAATAGCGTTTATAATATGCTATTGAACATGTTAACTTTCGAAATGCTAGGGCTTTTTCCAGGTTAGGTGAAAAAGCATAGACATCTTCGAAGTTAAGATTTTGATAAAGCCTCATGAACTTTCATCGAAGTTAGTGTAGATTCGGCTCTCGTAACTGTCTTTGTTTTCTCCTTCGGCAATTGACATCTGCATCTGGTATTTGTGTGTGCATGTATCTCGTCTTTGGCGGATGAAAACTTAGACTGAAAGCGCGATTCAAAATCGTTCTGTAAAAAGGATTTGGCGTGTGTTCCATGTTATCTTCAACACATTTTTCTTTATATAAATTGAAAAGAACTCTGATGTTCAATTCAGCACTGAAGTAACGTCTATTAGGGTTCTCTGTTCGAGATTAACGTGACTGATAACGTGGAAAACTTTTAATAAGGGAATAAATATGATTAATTGTAACCTCTCCTTTTTTTATTTTTCGGGTACATCGAGTCACACTGCCATTGGAAATCTGAAAAGTTCTCAGACAAGACTTTTTATAGACTTAACTGGAGAGTTCTGAATATATAAGTAGTATTTGTTAATACAAGCCTTTGGAGGTCGAGACCTTGTTTATGGTCTTCTTGCTGCAGGAGATTGTGATATGATTAGTCCGAGCAGGTAAGCATTGTGACAGTTAAAAGACCCTGTTTTCCAAAAACTATCAGAAATTCCTTTCTTCTTTGGTTATATTTGAAGCACATTGTAGTCTGCAGTGGCAATCGACATTACAAAATATTTTTGCAACAATTGTTTTACCTGTTATGGTACTGTATGCTCCACCTCAGTTCCTCTTCAGTTTCATCTCCTGTTTTCTATATTCTCCCTGTTGTTTTCTTCCGCGTGATTGCTGTCGTTCATCTTCTTCATTAGACCCACTTTCGGGTGGATGATATTACAAAGCAGAATCCGAAATTTCTTCCTTTTCGTCCACGATTTCTCTTAGCCTTTCTGAATTATTCGTATTACCATAAACATAAGTTCATACAAACACCAGTAACAACTGCTAAATAATCAAGAAAATGGCTTGGACAACAACAAAATAATATCAGACTTCTCTGAAAACAGTCTAGACTATGTTACCATACAAAACCTACCTGAAAACAGTTCAGATAATGTTATAATACAAAAATTACCTGAAAACTGTTTTGATAATGTTAAAATAAAACAAACGTTTCTGCAAAATAATCATAATAATAGTAATAATAAAGAAAAAAATCCCTGGTGGTGTAACAGAAAATTTAATTTTGTTTCATGGCTTGTGGTGCAAGTCAGGCTTACTTCACTTTGTCATACCATGTATGATAAAAACGATTTCACATTAGAACTTATGGTGCCATATGTGATGCTAATGTTCATACAAATACATACATCAGTATGTCGTCCGAAAGAGTGCAGTTTCTAGTACATAACATAGTACATAATTAAATTTAGCAAAAATTTGACTTACACCATTAACCCATTAAACCCTTCACATGAAAGGCAATATCGCAAATGACTGACTCACTCACTGACTCGTCATCGTCCAGCCCAAAACACTACGCATAGAAACTTGAAATTTGCAGAGGATGTTGACCTTGTACTGTAGGCGTCGTTTAGAAAGGGATTTTTCGAAATTCCAACCATAATGGGATGAAATAGGGGATGAAAGTTTTTTGAAAATATGTCGCTATTAAGGTAAATTTAAAGCTAGACCTAAAGAAAACTGGTATTTCGTTTCTGAGTCAGAAACGAAGACATACGCGTTTCAGCGTTTTAGGAAATTTGACACCTATGGGAGTGAAATAATACGTCAAAGTTTTTTTGAAAATAAATCACTATTAAAGAATTACTCAAATATTTTAGGGCTGCTTCTATGAAAAGTGGTATTTGACTTCTCGGTAAGATATAAAGAAATATGTGCTAGTGTATGGAAGTCTCTATGGAAATGTCACCAAAGGAAAGAAAAAGCATGATAAACAAAAACTTTGGTTTTCAACTGCTAGATCACTTTTTGGTCAGAAGTGCATTCGAAAAAGATCATGCTTCTACGGTCTTATTTAGCAGGAAAAGATGGTGTTGCAATTTTGGAACATTATAAAAATTCTATTAAAGAAAAAACACAAAAAAATCTGTGCGGACCATACAGTCAACGCTAGCGAAGCAGCGGGCGCTAAGCCAGTAAATAAATAAAATACGGTAATAAACCGGTTGTGGTCGTCATTTGTACAGGCGGCCTACAGCAGTGGGTACGACCAAAAGGACCCACTGGTCCGTCCTGTTCCCCAGACGCAGCAGATGTGGGACGCGGGCTCGTCCGGGCTGCCTTGTGTTTATCCTCGCGCTCCTCTGCTATGTAGATCTCCGCCTGCCGGCCGCGGGCTTACACAGCACAAGCGGCAATGCTAACAGCAGCAACAGCTCCGCACTTGCAGCTGACACCCAGCATAAATACTCCGCGGACAGACGGCCAGCTAGCCCACACCACTGCCGCCGCCTCCACTCACCCTAACGCCACGTGCCCATCTAGTCAGCGACAGGCGACCCCGGTGTACACTGTTTACCCCTTAGCCTGTTGTTCTAAGCAGGGTCAGAGATAATCAGGATTATCATCCTCAACGTTGGTTTTCACCTTCACTGCATACCACTGTTCGTCCACCTGAGCCCAAACCCTTAGCGAGGCACAGGTCAGATAGCACAGTTACATTCAGACAATATAGATTGGGTACGCAGATAGGGCCCTGCAGATGTTGACTGGATTTGGCTTACAAGAGAGGCAGTTTACAAGGCACGTATGAATGAATACCTTTCCTGGCTTCCACTTTTCTGTTCGGTATAGTTACCAGATCGGAATCAATCTAGCAACTCTAAAGGCTCAAAGAACAGCTGTGTGGTCTGCTGCTCGTTTACCCGAATGATATTGTTTCAACAGTCGCACCGGCCGGGGTGGCCGAGCGGTTCTAGGCGCTACAGTCTGGAACCGCGCGACCGCTACGGTCGCAGATTCGAATCCTGCCTCCGGCATGGATGTGTGTGATGTCCTTAGGTTAGTTAGGTTTAAGTAGTTCTAAGTTCTAGGGGACTGATGACCTCAGAAGTTAAGTCCCATAGTGCTCATAGCCATTTGAATCATCAACAGTAGCATTTCTTGAAAAAATACAGCGCCCAGTCACTTCACTACACAGCTTTATTTATGTCAAGACGTGTTTTCGGCGGTCACTCACTTTCGACTGGCGCAGTACATTTAGATCTTCGTTAGTAGAACAATTTGTTCAGCAACTACGGGTAGTACATTTACATTTAATTAATAGGTACGTGTATTACCTTTATTCTGTAACCTTTAGTCGCTTCTTCACCTGCAGAGTTTGTGCCACGCATATAATGGCGAAAAATGAGCTAGAAGTTACAGAATAAAAGGAAGTGCACCTAACAATTAGTTAAACGTAAGTATACAACTCTGAAAACAAGGCGGTTAAACAAATTTTGATTTTGACCAGACAGTGCAGCGCTTAAAATGCATAAAATACAAACCATTACGCCATTACGCCAGTTGAAAATGGGTACCGTAAGTCAAAACTGGTACCGGTAATTCACAATGATCCGATTCAGGCAGTCTGAAAACTTCATTTAGAAAATTATAATTAATTGACCAAAAGCACTGTAGGCCAAGTTTACTTTTCTACTTACTTCTTTTGTTGTCAATCTAATCGCCTTTTTCAAATGCTCTGAATAATGAAACCTATCAATTGTTTATATGACTTCATTGTTGATTTTATTTTATTTTAGTCTTATTTTAAGAGATTTCCGGTGCTATTTTCAGACTTTAGCCGTTAAAGTCCATCCGCACTAGAAGCAATCAGTGTAATCTCATCATTAAAATGGAGGGGGGTCTAAATAGGTATATTCCATTAACATGTGTTCCTTCATCATTTACTACGACCTGGGTTCTGAAAACTTCGACTAGGAATGTTGAGAATAGTTTTGATAATACAGAATCTCCTTGCTTGACTCAGTTATCAACACTGAATTCCTCACTACCCTAGTTTCGTGAAATGTAATGGAAGCTATAGGTTTGATATAAGTATTCTTGAGGTCGAATGAATTACTGCCACTTAGGACAATCAAGATTTTGTAGTTACTGAATCAGAGGCGTCACAGACCCAAATGAAGTAGTAATCTATGTTCACTGCGCCGTTCTTTTCTTTCGATCTCGATTTTCTAGTGGTGCATTGAACTACAACCATTTCTTTGCTTGGTCGAAATACAATGACTTTCCTATGGAATGGGTGATAATTTCCGTGGATATCTTGTACATGACACTTTCAGGTCCACAGATTTCACTTGCAATTAAGGCACAGATCTCCGTGATTTATCGACGTCTACATTAATACTGCGTAAGCCACTGTACAATACTTGGAGCAGGGTACGTCACACCAGTATTAACAATTTTCTTTATTTTCTATTACAGTCACATACTGAGAGACGGGAAAATTACTGCCTAAATGTCCCCGTATGCGCCCTAATCTCCCTTATCTTACTCTTAGGATTCCTTCCGTCCACCCCCCCCCCCCCTACATAAGATATACGTTGAAAGCAGCAGAATAAAAGCACAGTCATCTTCAAATACGGATTCCCCAGATTTACCCAACAGGATTTCGTGAGAACTACGTCGCCTTTCCTCCAAGTATTCTAGTTTACGTTTACCGAGCATTTCTGTTAAACTTTCGTGTGTGCTATATCGACCTTTCACGATCCTAACACTGTGTCTCTGAATTCGTTTGATGTCTGCTGTCACGCCTACTTAATAAGGATTCCAAACACTGGAATAATAGTCGTATTCCAGAATTGGCCTCACTAGTGTCTTGTAAACGATTTCCTTTTCAGACCCACCGTACTCTCCCTGAAATATTCCAACAACTCTAAGTATTTCATTGCTCTCGCTAACTTTTTATTTTACGTGATGATCCCATTTCATATCATTTCTTAATATTACCCCTAAAAACACTCTAACACCAAGACAAAAAAATCCGCGCACCATGAAGGAATTATTCTAATGGGACGGAAATTAGTAGATGTGATGTACATCTACAGACAGTTTGGTAATTTCTTCGAGAGAAAGAGCTTCGCAAATTTAGCAAGCCAATACCAGTTTGGTCCACCTCTGGCCCTTATGCAAGAGGTTTTCCGCTTGGCACTGATTGACAGGTGACGGATGTCCTCCTGAGTTATACAGGGTGTTACAAAAAGGTACGGCCAAACTTTCAGGAAACATTCCTCACACACAAATAAAGAAAAGATGTTATGTTTACATGTGTCCGGAAACGCTTAATTGCCCTGTTAGAGCTCATTTTAGTTTCGTCAGTATGTACGATACTTCCTCGATTCACCGCCATGATTTCATACGGGATACTCTACCTGTGCTGCTAGAACATGTTCCTTTACAAGTACGACACAACATGTGGTTCATGCACGTTGGAGCTCCTGCACATTTCAGTCGAAGTGTTCGTACGCTTCTCAACAACAGATCCGGTGACCGATGAATTGGTAGAGGCGGACCAATTCCATGGCCTCCACGCTCTCCTGACCTCAACGCTCTTGACTTTCATTTATGGGGGCATTTGAAAGCTCTTGTCTACGCATCCCCGGTACCAAATGTAGAGACTATTCGTGCTCGTATTGTGGACGGCTGTGATACAATACGCCATTCTCCAGGGCTGCATCAGCGCATCAGGGATTCCATGCGACGGAGGGTGGATGCATGTATCCTCGCTAACGGAGGACATTTTGAACATTTCCTGTAACAAAGTGTTTGAAGTCACGCTGGTACGTTCTGTTGCTGTGTGTTTCCATTCCATGATTAGTGTGATTTGAAGAGAAGTAATAAAATGAGCTCTAACATGGAAAGTAAGCGTTTCCGGTCACATGTCCACATAACATATTTTCTTTCTTTGTGTGTGAGGAATGTTTCCTGAAAGTTTGGCCGTACCTTTTTGTAACACCCTGTATAGTGCCATATTCTGTCCAATTGACGCATTAGATCGTCCGAATGACGAGCTGGTTGGAAGGCGCTGCCCATAATGCTTCAAATATTCTCGATTTGGGAGAGATCCGGCGACCTTACTGCCAAGCACGAAGACAAGCTGCAGAAACTCTCGCCGTCTGCGGGCGGACATTATCTTGCTGAAATGTAAGCCCAGAGTGGCTTGCCATGAAGGGCAACAAAACAGGGAGATGAATATCGTCGACGTAGTGCTGTCCTTTAAGGGATGCCGCGGATGACAACCAAAGAGGCCCTGCTACGAAAAGAAATAGCACCCCAGACCATCACGCCTGGTTGCTGGACAGTATTGCGGGCGACAGTCAGGTTCGTATCCCACCACTGTCCGGAGCGTCTCCAGACAAGTTTTCACTGGTCATCGGGGCCTTTAATCTCATTGACTGAAGTTATTTGTCTGCAGCGATGAGTCCTGCTTCGCACTGAGCCCCGGTATCCAGCGAAACGTGTCTGGAGACGCCACAGACAGCAGTACCAACCTAACTTCTTCCCTCCATACGACCTGACAACCAGGATTGATGGTCTGGGGTGCAATTTCTTTTCATAGCAAGACCTATTTGGTCGTCAACCGCGACAGTCAGGTTCGTATCCCACCACTGTCCGGGGCGTCTCCAGACAAGTTTTCACTGGTCATCGGGGCCTTTAATCTCATTGACTGAAGTTATTTGTCTGCAGCGATGAGTCCTGCTTCGCACTGAGCCCCGGTATCCAGCGAAACGTGTCTGGAGACGCCACAGACAGCAGTACCAACCTAACGATACTCTACACCCCGTTTTGTTACCCTTGGTAAGCCATCCTGGGCTCACATTTCAGCAAGATAATGCCCATCCGCATACGGCGAGAGATTCTACTGGTTGTCTTCATGCTTGCCAAACCCTACCTTGACCAGTAAGGTCGGCGGATCTCTCTCCAATTGAGAACATTCGGAGCATTATGGACAGGGCCCTCCAACAAAATCGGGATTCTGAGCATTTAACGCGCCAGTTGGACAGAATTTGGCACGATGTACATCAGGGTGACATCCATCAACTCTATCAAACAGTGTCAAGTCAAATAACTGCTTGCATAAGTGCTAGAGGTAGACCAGTGCATTTACAAACTCGCTCAATTTCTGAAGCTCTTTCTCTTGAATACATTGTCTAATTTTTCCGAATCATTTCTTTATCTGTACACGTACATGACATCTACACCAATTTCCGCCTCATCTGGATAATTCATTCGTTGAGAATTTTCATTTTTTTAATATTTTTATTTATTTATTTATTTATTTTTCTTAGAGTGCACTTGTACCATTTGACGTACTAAAGTACTTCACCATTAATCGTGTAATCGGATACTATACCGTTCTTTCTCTGTTTTTATAGATATTCTCTTACATTTATCCACATTTAATGAGAGCAACTGGGAACGTCCAATACTTTCTTAAAACCCTTACGATCGCCCAGAAATGATATTTTCCTGTGCACGCCCACATAGTCACTAAATAATCTTATAGTGCTTCTACCTGGTACATCATTTATATACACTGGCGGTAAAAATGCAACAGCAAAAAATAATTAATGTAGAGTATTGAAATTTCGAGAATACATGTGTCTATGTAACATTTAAGTGATTCAAACTGCAAGATCACTAAGCGCGAGATAAGCCATTGCAAATATGAAATGCTTGGAAATTAATAATCGTTGTAAACGCATGCATTGGGTTGTACAGGTGCCTGATATCAGTTTGTGAGATAGACTTCCATGCCTCTTGCACTTGATCGGTCAATACAGGAGCAGTTAATGCTGGTAATTGATGATGCTGCAGTTGCCGCCTAATGATGTCCCACATGTTCTTGATTGGGGACAGATCTGGCGATGTAGCAGGCCAAGGCAACATATCGACACTCTGTAGAGCATGTTGGGCTATAACAGTACACGAGCATTATCCTGTTGACAAACACCCCGTGGAATACTGTTCATGAATGGCAGCACAACAGGTCAAATCACCAGAACGACGAACAAATTTGCAGTCAGGGTGCGTGGCACAATCACGACAGCGCTCCTGCTGTCATACGAAATCGTACCCCAGGTTGTAAGTCCAGATGTAGAAACAGTGTGTTGAGCACACAGACTGGTTGGTTGCAGGCCCTCGACCTTCCTCCTTCTAGCTAACAAACGGCCAGCACTGGCACCGAGGCAAAGCCAGAGCACAACAGACCTCTGCTCTGCCCTCTAATGAGCTCTCGCTTGACGTCACTAAGTCGCAGATGGCAGAGGTTTGGGATCAGTGGAAAGCACGCTACAGGGGGCTGTCCTTGAAGTAACCGATTTTTAACAGTTCGTTGCGTCACTGTAGTGCTCAAATTTGCTGCTGCAGATGCAGTATGATGTGCCGGAGGCATACGCCAAACACGATGGTCTCCCCCCACCCGGTAGCGCCATGTGGCCGTCCGGAGACCGATCTTCTTGCGACCGTACATCCTCGTGACCACCGGTGCAGCAATCACACACAGTGACTACATTCCCGCCAAGACTTTCTGCAGTGTCGCAGAAGAAATAGTCAGCTTCTCATGACCCTATTCTACTACATCGTTCAAACTCAGTAAGTTGTTGATAATGGCGTCTTTGTCGCCTGAAAGACATTCTTGGCTAATATCAACTCACCACGTCCAATCTCAAAGATAACTAACGCTCCCGACCGTTACGGCACAGTGTAATAAATAAAGTCACGGCACTCTCTGGTTTGACAGCTGGAGCGACACTAGCTCTCCAAGCAGTGAGAAAGCAGATACATTTGTCGTAAGGATAATGTTCGTTTTTAATTATTTTCTATTCAATTAACGGAATAGTGGTTATATTTTTGCGTTCCATGGGTTAATAAGTTACCAAGAGACTTAAATTATTGTGGAGTACATGTAAAAGCAGCTGGCTCACATTGATTCAATAACATAAACTACAAATAATTCATGAAGAAGTACTTTCGAATATGTCTATATTTGCAACTTACTCCACTGAAAGCAAGATAATATAAATACATTTCATGCACGATTTATTATCGTATCTGTATGGTTTTCTCTTAAGCTACTGTTCTGGTGACCTATTTGATACGTAGAATAACGTAGGTAATACTTTCCATATAGGTTTCCTACGTTCCACATGCACTGATTTGGCTGAAAGTGTAGCGAACAAAACTTTGCTTTGTTGGATAGATGCACGACATCTTTCCATAAAACGTCATGTCGTCCGGGATTTACTAGTGATTTTCTGTTATTAAAGGAAAACGACGTTATTCAGTAAACTTCTGAACGTTACAAGAGAATCGTAAATAAACTTCCCTGTAACGCACCGTTTCGTATCTCCCAGGGTCCCTTAGGAAACTAAATAATCACAAATGTGATGTAATTTTTAGTTATTTTCGATTTTAATGGCACTACATACACGACATATTGTAAAAACTGTGTTACAGATCAATATAAACCTTAGTATTCGTACTCATACGATATTGTATTCAGAAAAGCCGCTTGCTGGCTGCTTGGGGCGCTGCTACCGCTGGGGTAACAAAAACGAGGTGGAGTGTCGCGACTGTAATGTTAGACTACGGTTACAGTGTGTATTTGAAGCAAACCCGATTTGCATCCTCGTAGTGGCGCTACTAACGCCACCCTTATGCGGCTGGCGCGAAATGTGAATAAACATCATCTTTCAGATGTAGAAACCAACTACCAACTTTCTTTTACGTTTCACAAACGTGCCTTTATTTTATCTACGTCTCGGGAAGTACTCAGGCTGCATTTCTATCAAAGATATACATTGGCTTTCTCGAAGGCATCCATAGATGTCTGTATGTCAAGGTATCATCATGACTGTGGCGACCATTCTAGCAGACGAACTGAAGTACAGTAGTGTAGAATAAAGTTTTATTGGCCCTGGTAATTATATAGTACACAAATAGTACATTCTGATGTAGGACAAGTCAATGTGTAACAAAATACGAGGGGGGACCCAAAAGTAACCGATATCGTAATGCTGCACATCGTGTACTTGTAGTAGCAGGTTGCGCCGCCAGAGGGCTGTAGTAGGAGCTCTGCTGAGTCATTCTGCCACGCGGCGCCACCCAACAGTGAGAAGTGTGGTTTCTTTGGCAGTTCTTTGAGTGTGTGTACAGTGTAGACATGACACGAGGAAATGGCTAGTTCTTACGAACAACGTGCGGCAGTGAAGTTTTGTTTCTCGCTCGGCTAGAATTCAGCAAAAACTGTTGTAATGATTCAGACAGCCTACAAAGACCATGCTCTTAGTAAAACGCAAGAGTACGAATGGTTTGCACGGTCTAAAAAGGGAGAAATGGTGGTTGAAGATCAGCCCCGTTCCGGTCGACCTTAAACTGCTCGAAGCGAAGACAACATCGACAAAATCCGTGATCACATCAGTGAAGATCGACGCTGGACAATCGACCAACTCGAGAATTGTCCGGTTGTCCTGGAGCTCAATTCAGCGCATCTTGACCATCGATTTGGGGATGTGAAGAGTGGCAGCAAAATTCGTGCCGGAGCTTCTTACTGGAGATCAAAGGGATCGTCGCGCTCAAGCCTGTCTCGAAATATATATTAAAATACATATTAAAATAATGCATAAATATATCCATAAACATGTTGAATTTCTCATCAGTTTTTTCGTATGTGTACATTTCAGTCCATGTGTCCTTCTTTAGTAAATTCCTAAAGTATTCATTGTCTTGATGGCTGAAGCTTCTTCGTATTTTTATTGTTTCTGTTTGATTAATTAAGTACATCATTGAAGGTATTTCAAGAAGATGTGCATAGTGGCCACTGAAACCTGTGTTGAAGTTTCTAGCCGCATATTCATAGCTTTCCTTGTTTATCAGCATCATACCAATAGTGGTGCTGGATACACTTGTAACTCCAGTAGTGGAATTTATAATTGGGAGCAGGTTGTATGTTGCACAAATATCCATAAGATCATCTCTATCTTTTGAAACATTGTTGAAGTAAATGTTAAAGTCTGTATGTAGTATAACTGGTTTGTCTAGGTCCCTGGTACTGTCAAGAGTACCTTCAAGTTGTTTAAAGAATATTTTTATGTTTGTGATTGGACTTTGGCACAGGCAGATGATGACTGTTTTTATTGAGGTAAGTTCTACAGCAGAACTTTCAAAATCACCTTCTTTTACCAACATTTCGAGAGATTTTAGGCAGCAACAGTTGATACTGTCTTTCACAAATATACATGTTCCTCTATGTGTGGATTTTTCTACGGAAAAGAGATGTCAGAACATAATCCTGTATACTTGTGATTGCTAACATCTCATCAGTTAGTCATTGTTCACTAAAACACATTACAGATACTTCTTTTAACTGATCTGACAGTAATACTTCTAGCTCATTAATTTTGTTTCACAATGACTGCATATTATGATGGAAAATTATAAACTTGAGGTTTCTGCTTGGTATATCTGATTCATCACTTAGCTTTATCTGTCTCTGCCTTCCTTTCGTTTTAATCTGAAGAACACATCTGGGATGAACTATGGAGGTGTTGTCTTCATCTGTGGCCAGTAAAAATCCTCACTTCTTGGCGGTGGTTGTCTTGCTCTAGCAGGTTGTGACCTTGTGGATATTTTTACTGTTGTATCTGATGATGTAGTTGCTTCTATATCTGAATATGTTGCCACTCTTGCTGTTTCTTTGTTCTCTGGTCCTGCCTGTGTTGTTTTACCTGCTACTACTGTTCTTATAACTTCTTTCTCAACACTTCCCAATATAATCGATCTTTTTGTTCTAGTGCTGCTGCAGTAGGATTTATTTGTAGGGAAGATATTTTGCGTATCTCCTTCACAGTTGGCAGTGAAATTTTGTCACATTTCTGACTGTCATGAAAAACACTTTTCACTGAGGCTTTGATTTTCTGGCTGAGTTGTGATTTTTCCCATTTATTTATATGCATTCCATGTGTTATTAAATGCTTTCTTTCTAAATCATCAACAGAGAGGGGAAAAAAGCATTTGAAGTGGCCTTGCAGATCTTTCTGTAACTCCTGTTTGCCTTTTGAATTTCTTTATTTACATATGATTCTATATTTAAGGTCATGCCTGTGAAGTATACCAATCACAATCGCGTTTTGGTCACCTAATGTACATAGTGCATCCCTTAAGATTCTGTTTGCTACTTTTAGTTAATTTTTATACACGTCATTTCAGTTCGAAACGTTTTTCGTTTTGTTTCACACGCCATCTTTTTTTAGGCCTAAAAACGGCTCATTTTCCACTTTTTGTTCTTGTTTGAGTTCATTTATCACTGTTTCCAGATTACTTGTATATTATTTGCACACAGTAAAATGGTTAAAATGGCTCTGAGCACTATGGGAACTAACATCTGAGGTCATCAGTCCCCTAGAACTTAGAACTACTTAAACCTAACTAACCTAAGGACATCACACACATCTATGCCCGAGGCAGGATTCGAACCTGCGACCGTACCGTCGCGCGGTTCCAGACTGAAACGCCTAGAACCGCTCTGTCACAGCGGCCGGCCTGCACACAATAAGTCCTGTTCTCAAGCAGAAACTACGTTTCCGCGAGCAGCAGTCAATTACACCACCGGCGCATTTTGTTTTTTCTTCGTCGAGACACAAGATACACTTCGAAAGAATCCATTTTTGTCACACTGAACATAGTCTAATGCCATTTAAAAGTCTTTCAATACATACAATGCACTTTATATTCGTAATATAGGCGTTTTTCACGGAGCCACTTACTACATCTTCTTTCATTTGAAGCTCTTTTTAATGTTCACCTGGTTGATTTATTGCAAATTTGGAAACTCTTACAGTTTTTTCTTTCTT
Source organism: Schistocerca nitens (assembly GCF_023898315.1). Taxonomy (NCBI): domain Eukaryota; kingdom Metazoa; phylum Arthropoda; class Insecta; order Orthoptera; family Acrididae; genus Schistocerca; species Schistocerca nitens. The sequence continues at coordinate 541,965,186 of NC_064619.1, read as the reverse complement.
TGAAAGTGAAAACTATCCACTTTACTCGTTATAAATAATGGGCAGTATATTGTACGATAAGTACTCAAGAATCTCTCCCACAGCTACATAAGTTTGCTGGTTGTGTGAAGTATGTTCTAATTTGTGCGGAAAATTGCAGTTCAATAAATTTTGCGGAAAATTGCAGTTCAGTAAATTTCTTCGTTTCTCTGTAACGCAACTGAAATACCAGCACAAATATGCCTGGACCAGTACAAGAATATATTTCGTCTGCATGTTGTTGATGTTGTGGTCTTCAGTCCTGAGACTGGTTTGATGCAGCTCTCCATGCTACTCTATCCTGTGCAAGCTGCTTCATCTCCCAGTACGTACTGCAGCCTACATCCTTCTGAATCTGTTTAGTGTATTCATCTCTTGGTCTCCCTCTACGATTTTTACCCTCCACGCTGCCCTCAAATACTAAATTGGTGATCCCTTGATGCCTCAGAACATGTCCTACACAGCCGATCCCATCTTCTAGTCAAGTTGTGCCACAAACTCCTCTTCTCCCGAATTCTGTTCAGTACCTCCTCATTAGTTATATGATCTACCAATCTAATCTTCAGCATTCTTCTATAGCAGCACATTTCGAAAGCTTCTATTCTCTTCTTGTCTAAACTATTTATCGTCCAGTTTCACTTCCATACATGCCTACACTACTTACAAATACTTTCAGAAACGACTTCCTGACACTTAAATCTATACTCGAAGTTAACAGATTTCTCTTCTTCAGAAACGCTTTCCTTGCCATTGCCAGTCTACATTTTATATCCTCTCTACTTCGACCATCATGAGTTATTTTGCTCCCCAAACAGCAAAACTCCTTTACTACTTTAAGTGTCTCGTTTCCTACTCTAATTCTCTCAGCATCACCCGAGATAACTCGACTACATTCCATTATCCTCGTTTAGCTTTTGTTGATGTTCATCTTATATCCTACTTTCAAGACACTGTCCATTCCGTTCAACTGCTCTTCCAAGTCCTTTGCTGTCTCTGACAGAATTAAGTCATCGGCGAACTTCAAAGTTTTTATTTCTTCTCTATGGATTTTAATACCTACTCCGAATTTTTCTTTTCTTTCCTTTACTGCTTGCTCAATATACAGACTGAATAACACCAGGGAGAGGCTACAACCCTGTCTCACTCCCTTCCCAACCACTGCTTCCCTTTCGTGCCCCTCGACTCTTATAACTGCCATCTGGTTTCTGTACATATTGTAAATAGCCTTTCGCTCCCTGTATTTTACCCTGCCATCTTCAGAATTTGAAAGAGTATTTCAGTCATCATTGTCAAAAGCTTTCTCTAAGTCTACAAATGCTAGAAACATAGGTTTGCCTCTGATTAATCTAGCTTCTAAGATAAGCCGTAGAGTCAGTATTGCCTCACGTGTTCCAACATTTCTACGCAATCCAAACTGATCTTCCCCGACGTCAGCTTCTACCAGTTTTTCCCTTCGTCTGTAAAGAATTCGCGCTAGTATTTTGCAGCCGTGACTTATTAAACTGATAGTTCGGTAATTTTCACATCTGTCAACACCTGCTTTCTTTGGGATTGCACTTACTATATCCTTCTTGAAGTCTGAGGGTATTTCGCCTGTCTCATATATCTTGCTCACCAGATGGTAGAGTTTTGTCAGGACTGGCTCTCCCTAGGCTGTCAGTAATTCTAATGGAATGTTGTCTACTCCTGGGGCCTTGTTCCGACTTAGGTCTTTCAGTGCTCTGTCAAATTCTTCACACAGTGTCGTATCTCCCATTTCATCTTCATCTACAGCCTCTTCCATTTCCATAATATTGCCCTAAAGTACATCGCCCTTGTATAGACCCTCTATATACTTCTTCCACATTTCTGCTTTTCCTTCTTTGCTTAGAACTGGGTTTCTATCTGAGCTCTTGATATTCATACAAGTGGTTCTCTTTTCTTCAAAGGTCTCTTTTAATTTTCCTGTAGGCAGTATCTATCCTACCCCTATTGATATGCGCCTCCACATCCTTACATTTGTCCTCTAGCCATCCCTGCTTAGCCACTTTGCACTTCCTGTCGATCTCATTTTTGAGACACTTGTATTCCTTTTTGCCTGCTTCATTTAATGCATTTTTATATTTTCTCCTTTCATCAATTAAATTCAATATTTCTTCTGTTACCCATGGATTTCTACTAGCCCTCGTCTTTTTACCTACTTGATCCTCTGCTGCCTTCACTACTTCATCCCTCAGAGCTACCCATTCTTCTTCTACTGTATTTCTATCCCCCATTCCTGTCAATTGTTCCCTTTTGCTCTCCTTGAAACTCTGTACAACCTGTGGTTTAGTCAGTTTATCCAGGTCCCATCTCCTTAAATTCCCACCTTTTTGCAGTTTCTTCGGTTTCAATCTACAGTTCATAACCAATAGATTGTGGTCAGAGTCCAAATCTGCCCCTGGAAATGTCTTGCAATTTAAAACCTGGTTCCTAAATCTCTGTCTTACCATTATATAATCTATCTGAAACCTGTCAGTATCTCCAGGCATCTTCCAGGTATACAGCCTTCTATTATGATTCTTGAACCAAGTGTTAGCTATGATTAAGTTATGCTCTGTGCAAAATTCTACAAGGCGGCTTCCTCTTTCATTTCTTAGCCCCAATCCATATTCACCTGCTACGTTTGCTTCTCTTCCTTTTCCTACTATCGAATGTCAATCACCCATGACTATTAAATTTTCGTCGCCCTTCACTATCTGAATAATTTCTTTTATCTCATCATACATTTCTTCAATTTCTTCATCATCTGCAGAGCTAGTTAGCATACAAACTTGTACTACTGTAGTAGGCGTGGGCTTCGTGTCAATCTTGGCCACAATAAGACGTTCACTACGCTGTTTGTAGTAGCTTACTCGCACTCCTATTTTTTTATTCATTATTAAACCTACTCCTGCATTACCCCTATTAGATTTTGTATTTATAACCCTGTACTCACCTGACCAAAAGTCTTGTTCCTCCTGCCACCGAACTTCGCTAATTCCCACTATATCTAACTTTAACCTATCCATTTCTCTTTTTAAATTTTCTAACCTACCTGCCCGATTAAGGGATCTGACATTCCACGGTCCGATCAATGTGTTTTGAATACTCACTCGCATTTTTTTTCATACTTAATTTGTATATTTTTGACAATGACAAGTTCCAGAAGCTCTCAGATGAGTGATAAATTTTCTGCAGATGGTAGGACTCGAATCGATTCTAGATCCAGCGCCATCATTTCAGAAAATACCAGATTTCTCCAGCAGCACTCACGCGGAAGAATTGGACACTTTCTTTTTGAATACTGGTTTGATACGATAATTCTTTTTAAACAATACGAACAACGAGTGCGAGTAAATAATGTTTGAAGTGTTTACTGCGGATGCATAGGGCGTGAAGTGTATAGTGTGGTGTACTTGGATGACTAAAATGTTATTGACGACTGTTTACCGTCTAATACACTTATCATAGCTTAGGAAAATGCCGAAGGATGAAAAGAGATAGTGTTAGTTTCGGATTATTACGCAAAAGTGTGGTCTTTTGTCCAGAAAGGACGTACGGGTCAGGAATCGTTGTGGAGATTTGTAGCTGTTTCATCTCAGTAACTCACAAAGGGAACGCAGATGTGAGGCATCACATTTATACAAAGAATCATACAAACAGATTCGCAGTAGTATCGACATCAAAGCCTATTTCTTCATTCATGATTAGAGAACATACCCAGGAAGAATTCTTCGTCGCAGAACTAACAACAGCTTATAAAGTTTCCAAGCATCATCAGTCCTTCAGTTCTCTTGACTGTGCCATAAAACTGAATGCTGCAATGTACCCTGACTCCATAGTCGCCGCGAAGTAGTCTACAGCCAGGACCAAAGCTACAGCGATTGTTAAAAATATTCTCGCACTACACTTCGCGTCCGAATGAATAAAAAAACTGCAAGAAGTTTCATTTTACGACATAGGCACTGACCATCGAAACACAAGACTGAAAAGATGTTTCCTTTCGTTGTTCAATACTTCACTGAAACTCACGGAATCCAACAGAAGCTGTTGAAGTTTGATTCGCTGAATAACGAAACACTGGAGACAGCTGCAAAATTTTGTCTAGATACTTTAAAGCAACTGCAAATTCCATTAGATAAATTAATCGCTTTTTGTGGATGCGGTATCAATACCAACTTCACAGGGCTTCATCGACATGGCCAGCGGAATGTGTTTCACCAAATTAAACAACTAGGAAAAAGTGTAGAAGGAACTAGACGCCCTGCCTATATTCTCCCCAAAAAAATAGCTCTGAGCACTATGGGACTTAACATCTGAGGTCATCAGTCCCCCTAGAATTTAGAACTACTTAAACCTAACTAACCTAAGAAGATCACACACATCCATTCCCGAGGCAGAATTCCAACCTGCGACCGTAGCGGTAGCGCGGTTCCAGACTGAAGCACCTAGAACTGCTCGGCCACATCTATTTTCAAAAAAATGGTTCAAATGGCTCTGAGCACTATGGGGCTCAACTGCTGTGGTCATAAGTCCCCTAGAACTTAGAACTACTTAAACCTAACTAACCTAAGGACATCACACACATCCATGCCCGAGGCAGGATTCGAACCTGCGACCGTAGCAGTCGCACGGTTCCGGACTGCGCGCCTAGAACCGCGAGACCACCGCGGCCGGCTCACACCTAATTTCCACAATACTATATCAAACGCTGCTGGGGTCTTAACTGACGACACTGAAATAATCATCACGAAAATATTTGATAATTTTTCAGTATGCAAGGTAAGGACAGCAAAGCTAAAAAGAGTTCTGCTTATACATTAATATCAATCATCAGACTCTTCTATCTCACTCAATAACAAAATGGCTCTCGTTATTGCCCACAGCTGAGAGAATTTCTTAAGTTTCGGATTTCATTAAAATCATTTTGTGAAACCCAGGGCAGGCCACCTAAAATAATTTCAGATTTTTTCAGTAGTCCGATCAGTGAAATTTACTTCGTGCTTCTGCAGTCACACTTGGCTCTGTTTGAAAAAAATATAAAAAGAGTGGAGAAGAACAAAGTCTTGATAATTGAAATAATAAATCTATTAATCGAAGCTCAAAGATGTCTGAATGAGAGGAAGACTGCCAATTTTGATGGCATACAAACCAAGATGAATTTGAACAAATTAAGGAATGAGAACACTAACCAAGAAATAATTAATTTGATTTCAAAATTTGAGGAAGAGAAAATGGCTTTCTATATGTGATAAACCTTTTGCATTCCCTTTATGTTTTCGTCTTCTTTAAAGGCAAAGAGAGAAGATGAAGCGGTAGCCCATCATAGAGCCTATGCCTACCGTCACGTATTTTTTGACTTTCAGTTGTTAAAAAACAGGATTTTTTTTCTGGTACCAGTAGGAGGAAGGAAGGATTCGCGCTCAGCTAGTGAACGAGTGAGAAGCACGCCATTTTTAGCGAGTAATTGTAGACCGCCATTTTGGGGTCGCTATGAATAAGTGAAGAGTATGTATTTCATATGTGCATCGTTTAGAAAAATACAGTATTGTTTTATGAACAGAAAGGTCGTGTGAGTTGTTATTTCAAATAGTACGATAATTACAAAAACTGAAGCCCACCTGTGTACTTTGGAAAATTACGAAGATCCGATAAGCTTAATGGGAACACGGTCAAGACTTCAAAGGTGAACAAGGCGACCAAACGTAGCATTATAAAGAATGGTAAGCACAAATCTACAGCGGAGAAAGAAACTACTTCGCCCTGCAAAATAATATGAACTTATTTCCAGGCATAGCTCAGCTTATTGTGCTTGTCATTCATGCCGAAAAATTAATCTCATTAATTCAATAAATTTTTAAAAAGCCACACATTTCAACATTTTATTATCATCTATTCCATTATTTTATTACATTATAAAGTGGCGACAGGTGACAGGCACGATACGTAGTGGGCAAAACTGTGAGTACTAGTATTGTTAGGAAAATGAATATACATGTATGTTAACAATTTCTTTATGTTCCATGTACGCTGATGATGTGACGGAGACGGTGATGTGATACTGAAGAAATACTATCAAAAGGAAATAATAAATAAATTAGAAGGAAGAAGGCGACAATACCAAGAGCACACAACAAAGCACGATAGAAGAAGTACCATTTACAAGACAACAATCAGGTAGGACCGCGCAATGCATATGGAGAATGCGTTCCCAGTAGACCTATTAGAAAATCCATCCACCTATTTCCTAAAATCCAGAACCTAAAGCTTCAGAGATTAACGCTATTGTAGTCAAGTAGAGATAATGACATTTCTTTATTAGTACGGAAAATATATTGATTGAAGAACAGTTGAGACTACAATTACATTTAACTGTATATGCATTTTTTTGCGTGAGAAGTAGCGCGGAAGTAAAATCTTAAAAAAGAAAATTTTTATTTTGATAACTGCAGTGGTATAAGGATTTCTATAATGGAGGGTCAAAACAATAAGGAAATGTCATTCGAAAATCATAATGCGAATGTAGTGGATGTTCATTTGCAAAATGCAACAATGAGTGGTTTGGAACTGTTTAACGGTGATTATTTGGATGCTGGGCGCGACATGCCATTGTTGCATTCGACGCCCGTGAATACAGAACATTTAATTACAAGCAATACGTTAATTACAGTAGACGTAACTAATGGCAAGAGAATATTTTAAATGAGAGCAGTACGCGTAGTACGGACGCAGATGCTAACAGGCGTAGGCCGGAAGTGAATACGGAAGATATGCAAGCCTTATTTCGAGCCTTAACAGAATCCATACAAACAAGCATGAATGCAATGAAAGCAGACATAAATTCCAAAATTTCGGGTTTAGAGATTAAAATGTCAAGTTTAAAAACGATACAAGCAGACATGCCTAATATGAAAGCAGACATGACCACAGTAAAGTCCGAGATCGAGAAAGGTTAATACAAACATGACACACATTTCAGACGAGGTAAAAAATTTGCGCACAGAACTCAATAGTCTGGACACGAAGTTCACACAGCAGATTTCACAAATCTCCACGGAGGTGGATAGGAAAATTAATGAACAAGTACAGATTTCGGTTCACGATATGGGTGAGAAATTAAAAGGCATAATGGGCGAAAAATTTGAAACACTAACACACACGTATCGACAGGAGCTATCCGGAATTAGAGAAACCCAAGAGAATTTAAAGGCAATGCAAAAGAATACGCAGGTCAACTTAGACAATGTACAATCAGAAGTAGCGAAACTACATTCTTTCTGTGACGACCTGCCAGAAAATGTAGAAAAAAATCACATTGGTGGAAGGATTACTCAAGTTAGAACACAAGAGGATCAACTCAGACATTGTGCAGCTTTATGAATCGGTAAAGAGCAATGCAAAGGACGAAAATACAACGTTCGCAGAAAAATGCGTACGTGAACAGCGTACCTATGTGGAAGCGGTAAAGGAAGTAATGGGGGACAAGGAAGAAGAAATCTTAAAACGCGTAGGACATGATATCAGACAGTTAGAACAACGGTTAAAAGACGAAATAGTTAGCAAACAAAGTACGGTAATATCATCGCCTGGGGCGGTAAGCGGAGCGATAAACAGCCATCCGCCAGTGGGAGAAATCAGTGGCGCGGACAACAATGCCCAACCCACGCCGCGCGACCGCATGTCGACGCGCGACGCGAGCAGCGGGCAAAACTTTGCAGAAACAAATATACCATCACCGCAGGGAAATGCTGTTCCGCCGTGCTGGACAGCGTTGTTAATGGATGAGAGCTTAATAAAACATCGACAGTTTCCCGTATTCTCAAATGAGAAAAAGCGAACGCACCCGGTAGTGTTTGTCCGAGCCTTTAGAAATGTACTGCCCAGGACTTGGACAGAAGCTCAAAAGATTAAATATGTAGTAGGACACACCGAGGGTGATGCCCTTTTGTGGGCTACGGAGATGTCAGAACTTTGCGAGACATATGATCAGTTTGAGAATACATTTTTAGATAAATACTGGTCAACAGCTAACCAGGAGAGGTTAAGACGAGAGGTATTTAACCCAGTACCATATCATTCAAAATTCGGGGGGCTAAGAAGCTATTTTGAAAAATACCTAAACAAGACCCGTTACTGGAATAATCCGATATCTCATGTCGATGTACTGAAAATCTTAAAGCACAAGTTACCTGCAAATGTTAGGGAAATATTAATAACTGTTCCCGAATGTGCTCTCGAGTATTTTCTTTCAGTGCTCGAGTCAATAGATCTGATTCATGAGGATGGGCAAGCCACGCCTAGTTATAGTAACGGTAATGGGCACAACCCAAACGGGAAGAACTACGGTAACGGCAATGGCTTTGGAAATTATAACAGTCTTGTGCGTATGAATGAATGGCATCCGCATGCACCGCCGCGCCACAACGGAAATCCGTACAATCGGTCTACCCATCAGCCACAGGGTGACCGAGGGTACGAAACTAAATATCAACCCCATAGGTACGGTAATGGCCGAGACAATAGAAATTCGAGGGAAAACTTCGACAATATGTGACAAGGAAATGCAAATTACCAGGAACGGAATATGTAACACAGGGATCCGAGAGATAACAGGCAGCCCGTACAATCAAATCGAAACAACCGGGACACGAACTGGCGAGCACGCGAACATACGGTAAACATAGTAGAAGTGACGGCAGAAAATGAAACAATACCTTTACCGGCCCCAGGAAATAATAATCGAGTGTGACTAGAAAAAGAAGGTAACGAACTGTCAGTGTGCCACAGTACTAATACGAGCGACTTGAAACACTAAAACGAACATGAACGGAAAGGAGGAAGCAGACACTGAAACAAACCTACACATACAGCATATCCGGAATCTACACTCCTGGAAATGGAAAAAAGAACACATTGACACCGGTGTGTCAGACCCACCATACTTGCTCCGGACACTGCGAGAGGGCTGTACAAGCAATGATCACACGCACGGCACAGCGGACACACCAGGAACCGCGGTGTTGGCCGTCGAATGGCGCTAGCTGCGCAGCATTTGTGCACCGCCGCCGTCAGTGTCAGCCAGTTTGCCGTGGCATACGGAGCTCCATCGCAGTCTTTAACACTGGTAGCATGCCGCGACAGCGTGGATGTGAACCGTATGTGCAGTTGACGGACTTTGAGCGAGGGCGTATAGTGGGCATGCGGGAGGCCGGGTTGACGTACCGCCGAATTGCTCAACACGTGGGGCGTGAGGTCTCCACAGTACATCGATGTTGTCGCCAGTGGTCGGCGGAAGGTGCACGTGCCCGTCGACCTGGGACCGGACCGCAGCGACGCACGGATGCACGCCAAGACCGTAGGATCCTACGCAGTGCCGTAGGGGACCGCACCGCCACTTCCCAGCAAATTAGGGACACTGTTGCTCCTGGGGTATCGGCGAGGACCATTCGCAACCGTCTCCATGAAGCTGGGCTACGGTCCCGCACACCGTTAGGCCGTCTTCCGCTCACGCCCCAACATCGTGCAGCCCGCCTCCAGTGGTGTCGCGACAGGCGTGAATGGAGGGACGAATGGAGACGTGTCGTCTTCAGCGATGAGAGTCGTTTCTGCCTTGGTGCCAATGATGGTCGTATGCGTGTTTGGCGCCGTGCAGGTGAGCGCCACAATCAGGACTGCATACGACCGAGGCACACAGGGCCAACACCCGGCATCATGGTATGGGGAGCGATCTCCTACACTGGCCGTACACCACTGGTGATCGTCGAGGGGACACTGAATAGTGCACGGTACATCCAAACCGTCATCGAACCCATCGTTCTACCATTCCTAGACCGGCAAGGGAACTTGCTGTTCCAACAGGACAATGCACGTCCGCATGTATCCCGTGCCACCCAACGTGCTCTAGAAGGTGTAAGTCAACTACCCTGGCCAGCAAGATCTCCGGATCTGTCCCCCATTGAGCATGTTTGGGACTGGATGAAGCGTCGTCTCACGCGGTCTGCACGTCCAGCACGAACGCTGGTCCAACTGAGGCGCCAGGTGGAAATGGCATGGCAAGCCGTTCCACAGGACTACATCCAGCATCTCTACGATCGTCTCCATGGGAGAATAGCAGCCTGCATTGCTGCGAAAGGTGGATATACACTGTACTAGTGCCGACATTGTGCATGCTCTGTTGCCTGTGTCTATGTGCCTGTGGTTCTGTCAGTGTGATCATGTGATGTATCTGACCCCAGGAATGTGTCAATAAAGTTTCCCCTTCCTGGGACAATGAATTCACGGTGTTCTTATTTCAATTTCCAGGAGTGTATTTTTAAGGTATGATAAGGACGCAGAAATGAAAGAAGACTTGTTTTACGAAGAGAAAGAAACAACACGCAAGGTAAGTGAAATTATTCAAGCGACAATAAAGGTAAAGGTGGCAAACATAGATGTACTAGTTGTTTTGGATACTGGTGCGTCGACAAGCCTAATGTCTACTAGCTTGTTCAGAGAGATAGCGAGGGAAGTAAATGTTCCCACACTACCTGTAGAGAACTGTAAGATCGTAACGGCGATGGGAAGTAAATCTAAAGTTATAAAATTACAGGCCAGCATACCCATTAGCATATGTGGTGTAATTTTGCAGTGTGCTTTCTTGTTGGTAGACAAACTTATAGTGAACTGTATACTTGGTATGGAGGTGTTCAGAAGATATAGGATAAAAATAGATATCGGCAGCGGGGAATGCCAATTTCATGTAGGGGAGCGCACACTGACTGTGGACTTAATAAGAACTACAATGACAAATCAGATTAGGCCGCTACCAGACATTAATGTTAAACTTGTCTACCCTCAATCCTTAATGGAAAAGGAGATGGAACTTGATGACGCTGGTAGGGAGATCCTAGATGAGCAAATAGTAGACAGTAAAATAAGTAAATCCACTTGTCTTAACAATGAACAGCGAAGTGAACTGACAAAATTACTCTTCAAATATCATAACATTTTTCGTAAACAACCTAGTGTTATTAAGGGATATGAGTATAAAATGGAAGTATACCCGCATGAAACATATTGTAGAACGTCATATGGCACCCCTTGGGCAAAGAAAGAGGCAGTAAGAAAAGAAATAGAGCGTATGATTAGGTGGAGGGTTATTGAAACATCGCACTCACCTTACTGCAGTCCGATTCTCGCAGTTGGTAAAACTGACGGAACGGTGCGGTTGGTGTTAGACGCGAGGGAAATAAACAAAATCATCGTTCCTATAAGAACAAGGCCAGAGAATCTAGAAGAGCAGCTATTAAAGTTTCGTGGCGTTAAGTATTTAACATCCCTGGATTTGAAAGCTTCGTACTGGCAAATTTTATTACATGGAGAGAGTAGAAAGTATACAGCTTTCATAAATGCTGGGAGGAGCTACCAATTTAGGGTGCTGCCTTTCGGATTAAATGTGAGCGCTGGTGTATTTACTGAAGCATTAGACAGAGTACTTGGACCAGAACTGCTTAGCCAGGTTACACTCTACGTTGATGATCTATTAATTGCAACTCAAACATGGGATGAACATGTAAGTATTTTGGAAAGGATTTTTCAAAAATTTGATGAATACAATGTCACAGTTAACTTTAAAAAGTCTGAATTCGGAAAGGAAAAAATAAAATTCTTAGGGCATATTATTTCACCAGTAGGAATTCTACCTGATCCCAGTAAACTAGATGCGATATGGAATTTCCAAACACCCTATACTAAGAAACAATTAAAAGGTTTTCTAGGAATGGCCTCGTTTTTCAGGAAGTTTCTGCCACAACAATTGTTGAACAGTAGTTCACTATTAAACTTACTGCGTAAAAACCACAGTTGGTTGTGGACTAAAGAATGTGAAAATGATTTTCAGAAGATTAAGCTGGCGCTGATTAACACACCTATCCTGAAACACCCAAATATGGAATTGGATTTTTGTTTAAGCACCGATGCTAGTTATCAGGGGCTCGGTGCGTGCCTGTTTCAAATAATAACAAAGGATGGTAAGGAAGAAGTCAATGTAATCAGTTTTGCCAGTAGAACCCTCACAGAATGTGAAAGATCTTATTCCGTAACTGAGCTAGAAGCGTTAGCAGTAGTTTGGGCGTTTCGTAAATTTCAATATTACCTTTGGGGAAAACATACCAAAGTTTACTGTGACCATCAAGCCTTGTCCTTCCTTCTGACGTGCAAGTTGTTACATAAGAGAATATCGAGGTGGTGCATGTATGTCCAAGAGTTTGATTTTGAGATAGTGTACATAAAAGGGGAACAGAATGTTTTGGCAGATGCACTATCACGGTTACCTCAAGGTCTTACCGATTTCCACGAGTTAGAGAAACAAACATCAGACTTCAAGGTGCTTTTAATAAATGATGGAACTTTTAAACGATATTATATTAAAATGTGCAAAAACATGCAACGTTTACAGGAAGAAGACCCGAGATGGAGCATGGTAAGGAAAAAATTGCAGGCTAGAACACACGAACGTTTAGAGCAGTATTACATTATACATAATGGCGTCCTCTTTCACAGAAGAGATCAACGAATGGATAAGTGGTGTGTGTGCATACCTCAGGAATATGTGGAAAACTTAATTCAACACACGCACCGCACATGGGGGCACTATGGAGTGCTGAAGTGTGCCGCCAAAATTTCTACGTATTGTTATTTACCTAAAATGAGGCGACGTATAGAGCAAGTAATCAGACGCTGTGCGGTGTATCAAAAGGTCAAACATCAGAATAGGTCATGTCTTAACGTACTAAACCCAATAATACCAAAGCAACCAAGAGATCTTGTATCTATTGACGCCGCAGGACCTTATCCCCAAGCCCTCGGCGGAGTTAAATACATCGTAGCCCTGTATAATGTTTTTAGTAAGTATCTCCAGCTGTAAGCAGTCAAAAGTTAGGTCAGGGCCAATTATAAGGCGAATTCTGGAAGACTACATACAACGCACTGGGAAACCCCAAGCAGTCCTAACTGATAACGCCTCAAATTTTACATGTGACCAATGGAAATCATTTTTAAAATCACAAAACATACGTCATATTTTAGTATCCAAGTTCCACCCGGAAGCAAGTCCCGTCGAACGGTGCTTCCGTGAATTTAATAGGTTTATCCGCACATATATACCACAGAACCAAAGGAAATGGATAGAATACCTGGCTCCGTTTCAGCACATAGTAAATCACCTACCACACACATCAACAGGGCACACACCGGCCGAACTAATGTTTCAAAAGGTGGAGCTAGATGAATGGGCAAAACCGCTACCTAAATTACGGCACAAAGACGTAGCCTTCGATGAGAAAGTACGGCGAGCGCTAATAACATTGGAAGAGCAAGCTCAAATAAGGAAAGGAACTTACGACAGGAAATTGAAAAACGTAACAGAATTCCAGATTGGACAGGAGGTACTACTAAGAACGCATCCGAAATCATCGAAATTAAAGGCATTGAATAAAAAATGGCAATTTTTGTATGTTGGTCCGTCTATCATTGTTGACAAGCCACATCCGGGGTGCTACTTGATAGGAAATATAAAAAATGGTAAAATAAAAGGCATGCATCCACATAAAGATTTGCGGAAATTTATTAAATGAAAATTCAAATCTTATTCTGTCCTTATCTGTTGCATCAGTAAAACGCAAGAAGGTAGGAGGTTTGTCGCTCTTTGACGAATAAACCGACTGGCGCTCGGTTCCTCTCCAGCTAGGGAGTACAATATTTATATTTCCGGTACCCTCTCCCTCTTCTACTATCCTGCTTAATCAATAAGGAATGTTCAATTTTCTTTTACTATCTAACATGCAGAGAGGGAGATGCAGCCTAGTGAAAATAAATTTTCCTTGTATTTTGAATTTGTACTTTCTTAAGACTTAATTCACAGCGCCCGAGGTTTAAGCGAGAGGCATGAGCGATGAGGTATACTGAGCCGTGCTGCCGCGCTTAAAGCAGAGCGTACTTCAACAATTATATACGAAGCGGTTAACAGCTGATCGTAGGGACCAAGTAGGCAAAAAGCAAGGTTGAGTTCAGTGTCCCCTGTACGATGCGCAAAGACATACTGCGCACCGCGACGGAAACCATTCTAGAATTTAAGCGAATCGGCATCCACACCGCGCAACCAGCTGGGCAAAACGGAAGCGACACGAAGTGGGGTACCTATCAGCTAGTTACTCTGACGTAGATGAGCAACACAAACTAAACGAATAGAGACATTTATTCCTAAGTCGGCGACTATACTGTAAAGAGCACTAATTTTAAGAGTATATCATTAAGTTAAGCATGTGTAGTTATAAGAAAATGAGCGCGTTAACGCAAGTAAACTATAAGGAGCGTCGAATACGCTAAATTTGTGAACTTAACACAGTCCATTGAACGTACATAGTTATACTTATTTCTCAGTATTCAACATAGAAGAGAATGAACACAGGAAATGACCTATCCGACTATATACAACAGGATTAGACAAGTTGAAAATGGAAGTAACAACATGTACACTTGAAAGAAAGCGATTAGCACATAACTTAAGAACTAAGCGACTTACATACAACAAATAAGTGAGCGACGATGTGAAAGGTAGAATGAGATATAAACATAGAAAAATGCGTGTGACTGAGACGTAAACTATAAAATAACATATCGTACAAGATTTAGCGAGAGGAGCAGTTGTACACTTATAGAACTACACTTCTTTACAGACAACGAAACTCACGGAATCCAACAGAAGCTGTTGAAGTTTGATTCGCTGAATAACGAAACATTGGAGACAGCTGCAAAATTTTGTCTAGATACTTTAAAGCAACTGCAAATTCCATTAGATAAATTAATCGCTTTTTATGGATGCGGTATCAATACCAACTTCAGAGGGCTTCATCGACATGGCCAGCGGAATGTGTTTCACCAAATTAAACAACTAGGAAAAAGTGTAGAAGGAACTAGACGCCCTGCCTATATTCTCCCCAAAAAAATGGCTCTGAGCACTATGGGACTTAACATCTGAGGTCATCAGTCCCCCTAGAATTTAGAACTACTTAAACCTAACTAACCTAAGAAGATCACACACATCCATTCCCGAGGCAGGATTCGAACCTGCGACCGTAGCGGTAGCGCGGTTCCAGACTGAAGCACCTAGAACTGCTCGGCCACACCTATTTTCCACAATACTATATCAAACGCTGCTGGAGTCTTAACTGACGACACTGGAATAATCATCACGAAAATATTTGATAATTTTTCAGTATGCAAGGTAAGGACAGCAAAGCTAAAAAAGAGTTCTGATTATACATTGATATCAATCATCAGACTATTCTATCTCACTCAATAACAAAATGGCTCTCGTTATTGCCCACAGCCGAGAGAATTTCTTAAGTTTCGGATTTCATTAAAATCATTTTGTGAAACCCAGGGCAGGCCACCTAAAATAATTTCAGATTTTTTCAGTAGTCCGATCAGTGAAATTTACTTCGTGCTTCTGCAGTCACACTTGGCTCTGTTTGAAAAAAATATAAAAAGAGTGGAGAAGAACAAAGTCTTGACAATTGAAATAATAAATCTATTAATCGAACCTCAAAGATGTCTGAATGAGAGGAAGACTGCCAATTTTGATGGCATACAAACCAAGATGAATTTGAACAAATTAAGGAATGAGAACACTAACCAAGAAATAATTAATTTGATTTCAAAATTTGAGGAAGAGAAAATGGCTTTCTATACCACAGCATTTGATTACTTAGAGAAATGGGCTATTTCTTTTAATAACAATCAAGTATTTGATTGGAATACACTATCTGAAATCTCAGACTGGGTGATGATTTAAAACACTATTATATACCTGAATAAAAATGGTTTGAAGATTTCAGGTGACAATTGTTTTCAAGATTATACACTATGTGATCAAAAGTATCCAGACACCTGGCTGAAAATACCCTACAACTTCGTGGCACCATCCATCGGTAATGCTGGAATTCAATATGGTGTTGGCCCACTTTAGCCTTGATGACAGCTTCCACTCTCGCAGGTATACATTCAGAAAGGTGCTGGAAGGTTTCTTGGGGAATGGCAACCCATTCTTCATGGAGTGCTCCACTGAGGAGAGATATTTATGACAGTCATTGAGACCTGGCACGAATTCGGCATTCCAAAACATCCCAAAGGTGTTCTTTGGGATTCAGGTCAGGACTCTGTGCAGGCCAGTCCATTACAGGGATGTTATTGTCGTGTAACCACTCTGCCACATGCTGTGCATAATGAACAGGTGCTTGATCGTGTTGACAGATGCAATCGCCATCGCTGAATTGCTCTTCGACAGTGGGAAGCAAGAAGGTGCTTAAAATATCAATGTAGGCCTGTGCTGTGGCAGTGCCACGCAAAACAGCAAGCCCCCTCTATGAAAAACATGACCACACCATAACACCACCACCTCCGAATTTTACTGTTGGCACTACACTACACACACTGGCAGATGATGTTCACCAGGCATTTGACATACTCACATCCTGCCATCGGATCGCCACATTGTGTACAGTGATTCGTCACCCCACATAATGTTTTTCTACTGTTCAATCGTCCAATGTTTACACTCCTGAGACCAAGAGAGCATGTCGTTTGGCATTTACCGGCACGATGTGTGGCTTATGAGCAGCTGCTCGACCATGAAATCCAAGTTTTCTCACCTCCTGTCTAACTGTCATAGTACTTGCAGTGGATCCTCATGCAGTTTGGAACTCCTGTGTGATGGTCTGGATAGATGTCTGCCTATTACACATTACGACCCTCTTCAACTGTTGGCAGTCTTTGTCAGTCAACACACAAGGTCAGCTGGTAGGCTTTTGTGCTGTACGTGTCCTTTCACGTCTCCACTTCACTATCACATTGGAAACAATGGACCTAACAATGTTTAGTAGTGTGGAAATCTCACGCACAGACTTGTGACACAAGTAACACCCAATCACCTGATCACGTTCGAAGTCTGTGAGTGGCTGTTTAACAACGAGCTGACGTGCATGAAGTTTTATAAATATATAAAAGGAAAAAAAAAAAGACTTGCTGAAAATGGTGAAATCTTCCCAAAAATATGGTGCACCAACTACTTCTGCCACAACACGTTCCATGTAATTCTGTTCTAAATAAAAAGTAATTACATTAAATAATTTTTACTTCATTTCTACATGCTCATCTCAGTGTCCCGATGAGATCCCAACTAGAAATGGCAACCCTACCTGTGCCATACATATGCTAAAACCCTTAAACGCCAGTAACGTATTATCTTACTTTTAATATCAATAAATTGTACCTTTTCGAGAGATCCTCAGTGAGCTAGTGTTTTGGAGCAGCATTTAGTTACAGGACAATAGTTATAATATGATTATAATAAAAAAAATGCACCAAATATGAGCTTGACAAAATCCAATATGGTTTCATGTAGGTGCTTCAGTCACAGTATATATTTGAAAGAAGTGCAGCCACAGTACCTTTCTTAACATACGAGGGTTATTCCAAAAGTAAGGTCCGATTCGCCGTAACTATTGAAATTTGGCGCCAATGACAAAACACGCATGCGCGCCGACTCCCGGCAAGCCTTGCGCGTCAAACGCCGCCATTCGCTTTGTTACTGTTGCTGAGTGTAGTTCACAGTGTCACTTTACAATGTTTAAGACAATTGATCAGCCCGCCGATTGTGAAGTAAGGGCAGTGATACGGTTTTTGTCTGCAAGAAACAATTCAGCGGCGGAAATCCATCGGCAGATTACTGAAGTGTACGGTCCTAACATAATGAGCGACAGTAAAGTGCGCAAGTGGGTGAGAGCTTTTAATGAAGGACGGGATAATGTGCACGATGAACCACGGTGTGGCCGACCATCAGTGATTTCAGACGATTTGGTCAATGCGGTTGACAAAAAAATTCGTGAAGATCGCCGATTCACTATTACAGACGTAGAGATGCATTTTCCGAATGTGAGTAGAACAACTTTGTACAGAATTGTGTCTGAACATTTGAAGTTTCACAAATTGTGTGCCCGTTGGGTTCCCAGGCTGCTTACTGAGCCCCAACGAATGAAAAGAATGGCTTTTGCTCTTGATTTTTTGGAGCGATATCATAAGGAAGGTGACAGTCTTTTAGACCATGTGATTTCCACCTGTTCCGTTACTTAAAGGAGTTTCTCGGCGGCAAGCGCTTCGACACAGATGATGAAGTGAAAGAAGCAGTTAAGGACTGGTTATCGTCACAGGCGGCCGATTTCTATAACATGGGCATTCAAAAGCTTGTAGAACGATGTGACAAATGTTTAAATACGTATGGAAGTTATGTAGAAAAATAGATAAAGATGTAAGGAATGTAAATAAAACAATTGTTTTGAAAAAACATTTTAGTTTTGATTTTTTTTTTATAACCGGACCTTACTTTTGGAATAACCCTCGTATATGCAAATGAAGCCATATGTCGTACAACTCCTTCTTGATGCTGCGATTTTTTTACCTGTGTATATTGAAAGCATTACAGGTCCTATTAGGCTTCCTTGGGTCACACCCGAAGTTTTTGTTTATGTGAAACACACATGGTCCAGTGCAAAGCTGTTTTTCCACAGAGAAGAATTACTTACACGTGCATGCCCCCAACACCACTCACGTGAGTCAACTTACACATAAAAAAAAATCTTATTGCACAGTCATGCCAACTTATGCATAAGTTACAAAAGTTAAAAGGCATTTAATTTTTTTGCTCGGTGTTCTTTCCCCATCATCACCTACATGATGCAGCAACTGCTGCTAACTGGATTGGCTCTCATTTTGGCCTCATTCGTTGAAGAGTACATGCCTTGAATCGTTCCTTTATGTCTGTGAATAGTTACGGTAGTGTCATGACAAAACAATGAGCTTAAAAACAATTAAAAAACAAATACTCTACAAAATAGTACAATTTTCTTAAATTGTACGTAGAGGTTTCATTCTAGCATTCAGAAATTTCTTATGATCACTTATTTTTAGTAAAGTAATACAGCATCATTTAAAGTGATATACAGATTAGAAAAATTGTGAATGTCTGGACTTGCTGAGGTTCATATAACTGCAATAACAGTCAATATTGTAAAGGTAATTTTTTATTTCAGTACTATTCTTTGTGTAATATCGGAAAAATTTCATTTCCATATATTCTTGAAAACACTTTTGAAATTATGAAACAGTCGAACAAAAGAATATGTATAATGTACAAAAGTATAAGTAAAGTATTCAAATTAAGAAAATTTGTACAAAAAATGCAAATTCTCTGTAATGTTTATTTCTGTTGCTGGACGCAGGTGCTTTGTGTGCCTATAACATGATTTTGTAAACGTCTCTATGCCAATGCTTCTTCTTAACGTAGACGGCAATTGTTTTCGCCTACAGCCGTTTGCACCATGGAGGTTAAAGCTATAAGGGCGAAGAGGCAACAAGCCACATAGTTCCAGTCCAGAGCACTAGAGGCGCTAGGGGTCAAATGAAGCTGGAATTGACCAATGAGAGCTGTCTAAACTCCAATGGTGGTTGTTTTGAAATATTCTATCTCTGCACTGAAGTCTGTGGTCCTCGGTGACAGTCGTCTTTGTATTTCTTTCATATTTACATACTACTCATTTTCATTATAAACAGATTTTTTTCTTTAAATTGATAAAGCTCACCGTGAAGAAATTTCCTGCTGAAAAACGTCCACAATTAATTGTAAGGTAAGACATTTAATTTTTCATTAAATAATCTCGTAGCTTATAAATGAAATGTATTCTCTTCTATCATGAATTAAGCAGTGTCATTTCCATTTGTTTATTGAATTAAATTTGATATGTCTGTAGTAGTTTCATTTAATGTTTTTTTCAGAATATTCAACACAACAGATTGACGTTGAAATACTCCTGCAAGTTCCCTGGCTGTTCATCTAGCTATTACGTCGGTTCAACGGAGGAAATTTGCAACAAGCATTTCTACAGGTTTCCAAAACAACCTCAAGAGTTGCTTCTAAAGTGGAAGAGTGTTTGTAAACTGTCACCAGATGTGAACTGTACTTCTTATTTTGTTTCTGAAGATCATTTTTTCGAAGAAGATTTTATGAATAAAAGTAGGCATAGGCTAAACAGGGGTGTGTTTCCAAAACATGTGACAGGTGTTCCTCGTGAAATTGCCAAAATCGGTAGTGAATCAGGTGACACTGTTGTTAATAGGGAATTGGGCCTACCAAGCACTAGTGGTGCTATGGCAACTGTTCATTTTACAGCTGCTAATACCAGAAGTGAAACTGGCATTAATGAACTAAAAAGCCTTAGTTGTGCTGTGGCAAGTAGCTCTCATGTAGGTGTTTGTACCAGAAGTGGATCAGGTGAAACAGGTGTTAATAGTGAATTAGACTTATCAAGCACTAGTGGTACCATGGAAAATCTTTATTATACAGGTGCCAATACCAGAGGTGAAACTGGTGTTAGAGAATTACCTAGCACTAGTTGTGCTGAGCAGAGTAATTCATTGAGTGATGCACCTCTTAAATTTTTTATCTCCCCTCAAAATGAATCTGCAGATAGTGAGTACACATTCTTATCTGAAACATTTTGTAATGAGGAAAGTGGGGTTTTAGGTACAGGGGTTCCAAAAGCAGACTTAACTCCAACAAAATCAAAAATGTACAAGATTCATAGGAATACTCTAACAAGGCTATCAAAACTGAAAGCAAAGCTACATCATGAAAAATCAGAACTGAAAGCACTTAAAGATTTATATGACAGCAATACTTTCTCTGTCATAGAATCTAATTTAAACTCTGTTGCCAAAGATTTCATAAAAAGCCAATTACGAAATGCTCATCGATCAGCAAATGCAAGGCGGTGGACACCTGAGGACAAAGTATTTGCTTTATCCTTATACAAACGAAGTCCCCGCCTATACAAATATTTGTCAGTTCATTTTTATCTTCCTTTTGTGAGGTATCTGAAATGTCTGTTGTCTTCTGTACCTTTTGAACCAGGATTGAACACTTTAGTCATGAATGTAATAAAAGCAGAAGTTGAAGTAATGAACAACAGTGACAAATATTGTGCTTTGTTGTTTGATGAAATGTCTTTAGAAAGAGGGTTGTATTATAACGCAAGCAAACAAGAAATTTCAGGGTTTCAAGATTTAGGGCATTTAGGGAGATCAAATGTTCATGCAAATCATGCATTAGTTTTCATGGTTAGAGGCATACATAAAAGCTGGAAGCAGGTTGTTGCTTATTATTTCACTCACAACTCAGTTTCAAGTATCACTTTAAAAAGTCTTATTTCCTATGTCATAAGGCAATTGCAAGAAATAGGGCTAAAGGTAATTTGTACAGTTTGTGACCAGGGCGTAACCAACCAGAGAGCACTGAAGTAACTCTGCTGTGAGAAATCTGCTGAGTCCAGTCCATTTCATTTTGTAGTCAGAGATTAACCTATTGCAGTCACTTATGATGTCCCACATCTATTACAAAATACTAGAAATGCTCTGCTAGGAAATAAAATACAGTTTGGGTTTAAAAAGGAGGCCAGTTTTGAATATATTCACAGGGCTTTTCTTCTGGATCAGCAGATGATTAAAACATTGCCAAAACTACATACGAATCATTTTGAATTAAAGGATTCTTTTACTAAAATGAAAGTCAAGGTAGCTGCATCACAGCTTAGTCATACAGTTGCTGCAGTTATTGAAACTTATGTGGCATTTAATATCTTACCTGCTGAGGCAATATACACTGCAGAATTTGTTGAAAAGATGGATTGTTTATTTGATTCACTGAACAGTTCCTATTGTTATCCACAAGATGGCAAGTCTTATAAGTGTGCCCTCTCTGCAGAGTCCCCACATACTGAAATGTGGTACAGTCTGTTAAAGGAAATAGAAGTGTTGGAGCTAGGCACAGGGAGAGATAAGGCAAATAAGTTCAGTTTCATAAGTGGGTGGCAAACTACAATAAGATCACTGATGTTCATTTGTAACAGATTAAAAAAATGGCTTTAATTTTTTAAGCATGAGGGCTTTCAATCAAGACCCAGTGGAGAATGTATTTTGTTGTGTGAGGCAGCATGGTGTTGCAAACACCAACCCAACTTGCTTTCACTTCAAAGCAGCATTGAAAACAGTTATAGTCAATAACATGTCCTTACCTACAAAGTCACTAGGTAATTGTGAGGATAATAGATGCATGCCATTAAGCAATTTAAGACAATTTTTGGGAGCTAGTGGTGACAACTTTCTTGACTACACAACAGACTATTCCATTATGGATCAAAGTGCTTTATATTGTGCCCTTGCTGATAATGAAGCTGCTGCTGGTAGTGGTGGGGCTGATTTAAGAAATGACAGACAAGCACTAGCATATGTAGCTGGTTACATTCTACGAAAGATGGGTGAAGCACTTGAAACCAACTGTAGTGACTGTAAAACAACTCTGTTCTCACCAACACCCGCAGAGCATCATTTATTTACAAGTTTCAAAGAATATGATGCTTTAGACCCAAAATTATTGTATGCTAGTGACAGCTTAATGTCCTTTGTAGCAAATGTTCATAGTTGTATGGATTCTTAGATAAATGTGGACACCAGGAACAACTGGAGAATACATTCTATTCACTGTTTAAGTTTCCAGAGGAAATAACATTTTGCAAGGCACATTTTTCTGAACAGTGTATTTTAAGACAATGTGTACCACTATTGATTTACAAGTATGTGAAAGATTGGAAACACACCATCAGTAATAGAAGACTTGATATTGTTAAAGACAAATTCAGTAAATGGTTTAAAGCTTTGTTGTTGTTGTGGTCTTCAGTCCTGAGACTGGTTTGATGCAGCTCTCCATGCTACTCTATCCTGTGCAAGCTTCTTCATCTCCCAGTACTTACTGCAACCTACATCCTTCTGAATCTGCTTAGTGTATTCATCTCTTGGTCTCCCTCTACAAGTTTTACCCTCCATGCTGCCCTCCAATACTAAATTGGTGATCCCTTGATGCCTCAGAACATGTCCTGCCAACCGATCGCTTCTTCTAGTCAAGTTGTGCCACAAACTTCTCTTCTCCCCAATCATATTCAGTACCTCCTCATTAGTTATGTGATCTATCCATCTAATCTTTAGCATTCTGCTGTAGCACCACATTTCAAAAGTTTCTATTCTCTTCTTGTTCAAACTATTTATCCTCCATGTTTCACTTCCATAATGGCTACACTCCATACAAATACTTTCAGAAACAACTTCTTGACACTTAAATATATACTCGATGTTATCAAATTTCTCTTCTTCAGAAACGCTTTACTCACCATTGCCAGTCTACATTTTATATCCTCTCTACTTCGACCATCATCAGTTATTTTGCTCCCCAAATAGCAAAACTCCTTTACTACTTTAAGTGTCTCATTTCCTAATCTAATTCCCTCAGCACCACCTGACTTAATTCGACTACATTCCATTATCCTCATTTTGCTTTTGTTGATGTTCATATTATATCCTACTTTCAAGACACTATCCATTCCATTCATCTGCTCTTCCAAGTCCTTTGCTGTCTCTGACAGAATTACAATGTCATCGGCGAACCTCAAAGTTTTTATTTCCCCTCCATGGATTTTAATACCTACTCCGAATTTTTCTTTTGTTTCCTTTACTGCTTGCTCAATATACAGATTGAATAACACCGGAGAGAGGCTACAACCCTGTCTCACTCCCTTCCCAACCACTGCTTCCCTTTCATATCCCTCGACTCGTTATAACTGCCATCTGGTTTCTGTACAAATTGTAAATAGCCTTTCGCTCCCTGTATTTTACCCTGCCACCCTCAGAATTTGAAAGAGTATCCCAATCAACATTGTCAAAAGCTTTCTCTAAGTCTACAAATGCTAGAAATGTAGGTTTGCCTTTTCTTAATCTAGCTTCCAAGATAAGTCGTAGGGTCAGTATTGTCTCACGTGTTCCAATATTTCTACGGAATCCAAACTGATCTTCTCTGAGGTCAGCTTCTACCAGTTTTTCCATTCATCTGTAAAGAATTCGCATTAGTATTTTGCAGCCGTGACTTATTAAACTGATAGTTCGGTAATTTTCACATCTGTCAACACCTGCTTTCTTTGGGATTGGAATTATTATATTCTTCTTGAAGTCTGAGGGTATTTCGCCTGTCTCATACATTTTGCTCACCAGATGGTAGAGTTTTGTCAGGACTGGCTCTCTCAAGGCCACCAGTAGTTCTAATGGAATGTTGTCTACTCCCGGGGCCTTGTTTCGACTTAGGTCTTTCAGTGCTCTGTCAAACTCATCATGCAGTATCATATCTCCCATTTCATCTTCATCTACAACCTCTTCCATTTTCATAATATTGCCCTCAATTACACCACCCTTGTATAGACCCTCTACATACTCCTTCCACCTTTCTGCTTTCCCTTCTTGCTTAGAACTGGGTTTCCATCTGAGCTCTTGATATTCATACAAGTGGTTCTCTTTTCTCCAAATGTCTCTAATTTTCCTGTAGGCAGTATCTATCTTACCCCTAGTGAGATAAGCCTCTACATCCTTACATTTGTTCTCTAGCCATGTCTGCTTAGCCATTTTCCACAACAGTTAAAAGAAAATTTTTCTTGTGTGCTTGAGAAATAAAAAGTAAGTTTTGTTTTCATTTCACTGTTTTTATCCAACTTTCCTGCTTTTGGTACTTGGTACTGATGTTTTCTTTTTTGTGTTGAAGCATTTACAGTAGTAATATGTAGGAACCTTTTTAAGAAATTAATGGTTAGTAGTGCAAGTTTGCTGGGCAGTTACTCAGAACTTATAGTCCTGAAACATAGTTGTAACAAATTTTAGAATTCTTCATTAATTAATACTGTGATAAATATTTCTTAATTGAACCTCTTTAACTGCTGCTTATTATCTTAATAATAGGCTTTTTTTCTCCATTGATCCAGCAGCTTGTATGATGTTAAAATTATGACATTATTCAGGAATATTTGTAGTCCAGTTTAGCTGCTACAGTGTTATTTTTCTTTGGCTTCAATTATTTACACCACAAGCTTGTTTCGCCTTCCTCTCAGTTTCAGGTGTTGCATCTAGATCTTATGAGCCATAAAACATGGTGGAGCTTTTACATGTTGATAGATAACAATATAAGCATGTCAATTTAAGTCTATTTTTGACGTTTGCGCCTGACAGTTGCTGCTCCTATCATGTTTTATTGTCTGTCAGACGCAAATGTCAAAAATAGTCTGACAATATTACTGAATAGGTTTCTCTCTACTGTAGTACAGTGTGCTATAGCAATGTTTCAATTATTTTATTGTGATGCCAGCCAAAATAATTACATTGCACGTCCAGAAAAATAAGGTAATAGAATTAAAATTAAAACCTACAACGGAAGTAAACTGGGGGGGGGGGGGGGGATGCAACCCGCAATGTTTTCATATTTTATTTCATCTCCATACCACTTGAGGCGCTGCTGTCTGTCTGTGTTTCCCACTTTTAACAAGGGAGTTGCGTTTCTCTTTTTTCTTGTTCTGTGGTTTGCACGCCGTAGTTGATAGGTTGATAGCTGTCAAAAGTGTTGCTAAGTGTCAGGGATTTCTTAGTTGATCCGACTGCAGGAAAATCTTAGCAGTAAAGAATAAATGTATTAAAACTTTATGCATGATACAGCATTTTTTCACACATCTCAGTGTTTCTGACTCATATCTCTTGAACTATGAGTCGCACAAACACATTTTTGTGTAGCTACGTTTAGTGGAATATGTGGACACTGTCTGAGAAATATGTTGCGAATAGTGTTAGTAGCAAAGAAGTAATACACTTAAATGTCATATATTATGAGGCAGTTTTTCACGCATCTCACTGTTTATGGCATCATCAGCCCCAGAATCTGGGCCCACGAAAAATACAGGCCACATCATTGAGATAAAAAAACTTTAAGCCAACATCTGCCAATTTAAATACTAGAGCATGAGGTTCACCAAAGCTATACTTCCTCGTGACGTCACGTGTGTTGGGCACTTTGAATGCATGGAAACGTACTTGTTTCATCAAAAATGCCAGCTGGCGTTGTTTACGGATATACTACCTGATCCGATCGTAATCTAAACTTTAAAGAAGTCACATCTCACGTAAGTGGAGCTGTTCAAGCAATATTTCCTTTTGTATATATTAAGTAAGGCTACTCTCTTTAATTTTATTGTAGTGGTCTTATTTCTGTCATTTTACTTTGTATTTGCTTTACTTTACTCGAGTATCCGGTTTTTTCTCTGCTTCCCAGTGTTTTTCACTGCCTTCCAAATTGCAAACACTCCAACAATTGAGCCACACTGTATCAACAGTTTCGTACCCAAACAACACATGGCTACGCAACTGTGCTAATTGTTGGGGCATCATCTCATGCCCTAAATTTCTCCTCTCAATAATTATTGATTGTTCACATCTCCTCCACTTTTAAAAAAAGGTTCTGGCTAGAACAGTCTGAAACAGCGGTCACGTGTGTGTGAGTATTGTGTGTATGATTGTGCGATTGTGTGTGTGTCATAAACGCAACCACTTTTGAAGCATGCTTGGGCTGCCAGGTCTCTCTCTCTCTCTCTCTCTCTCTCTCTCTCTCTCTCTCTTTCTCTCTCTCTTTTGCTAATATGGACAGAATGGTTTTTGTACAGTAAAGGACTAGCAGAAATATTACACCCCGTCTAACTGAAGAGAAATACTGATTGTGCTGAATAAATCATAAACTGCATCACCTACTTTCCAGCAGCCAAATGTAACAGGGCCAACAATTCCACTTCAAACCTGGACAAATTAACATGACAGCAAAAAAATGGTTTCCAAAATTTGGTATTCATCTTTCAGAATATCTGTTGCATGTAACATAGTGTAGCCATCTGCCTTCTTTTTTTCCCTCCATAGGCCCTTCAACGGAGTTGTGATGTCAGACTGGTTGCCTTGTCTGCCATAGTTCCCAAATGGTCGGCTCTGCAGGGTCCCATGGGAAATCAGTATGTCAAAGAGAAGGTACCCGCTACAGGTCTTAACTTCGTTGTGTGCTATCGAGAGCTTGCATGAATTTAAACGTGCAGCTGTAAATTATTAAACTCATCTGAAATAGTTACTCACCCCCCTCCGAAGGTGGTTGCTGGCACTCATAAGACCTGCAGTGTCACATGCTGTGACATGGTAGAGTAATGAAACTTCCTGGCAGATTAAAACTGTGTGCCCGACCGAGACTCGAACTCGGGACCTTTGCCTTTCGCGGGCAAGTGCTCTACCAACTGAGCTACCGAAGCACGACTCACGCCCGGTACTCCCGAGTTCGAGTCTCGGTCGGGCGCACAGTTTTAATCTGCCAGGAAGTTTCATATCAGCGCACACTCCGCTGCAGAGTGAAAATCTCATTCTGGAAACATCCCCCAGGCTGTGGCTAAGCCATGTCTCCGCTATATCCTTTCTTTCAGGAGTGCTATTTCTGCAAGGTTTGCAGGAGAGCTTCTGTAAATTTCGGAAGGTAGGAGACGAGGTACTGGCAGAAGTAAACCTGTGAGTACCGGGCGTGAGTCGTGCTTTGGTAGCTCAGTTGGTAGAGCACTTGCCCGCGAAAGGCAAAGGTCCCGAGTTCGAGTCTCGGTCGGGCACACAGTTTTAATCTGCCAGGAAGTTTCGTATCAGCGCACACTCCGCTGCAGAGTGAAAATCTCATTATGGTAGAGTAATGTTAGTGAAATGCATCTTAGTCTTGAAAGGACACCATATGTCACCTGCGGCTGTCAAGAGTTTGATTTTTGCTATATGTGACGGGATTCGTGATTTCCTGCCAGAAAATGTGTGTGTGTGTGTGTGTTTATTTTTCCAGATGATGCTATCATTTACCATACTGTAAAGTCATCATAAGATCAAAACCACTGCAAAATTATTTAGACAAGGCAAGTGTATAGAGCGAAAAGTCGCAATTGACTACATAATAAAATGTGCAAGAACATTATAATGATTACGTTAATGGGTAGTATGCAATGAGTGATACCTAAGACTACACAATGTTGAGCAATATGTTGCCACTGGATTGTGCGAG
Organism: Schistocerca nitens; assembly: GCF_023898315.1. Classification (NCBI taxonomy): domain Eukaryota; kingdom Metazoa; phylum Arthropoda; class Insecta; order Orthoptera; family Acrididae; genus Schistocerca; species Schistocerca nitens. The sequence goes on along the minus strand of NC_064619.1, from coordinate 541,937,102 downwards.
CAAGCAAGCGAGAGAGAGAGAGAGAGAGAGAGAGAGAGAGAGAGAGAGAGAGACAGACAGAGAGCATTCAGCACAGCGTCCGTTGTGACTTGGCATTACATCAGCAACGTAAGAATATTGTCAATTGTCAACCCCGGAAGGTAACTTATATATATAGGTAACAAAATGGATGGCACTGATTGGCCCAAAACAGAAGGAAGCACTTTCCTACCAGGAAGGGAAAGCGGAGATGAGCTGTCGCATGTCGGGCATAGATCCCACTGATCATGATAGGACATGCTTTATCAGTTAAACTCTGGTATTATTTAGAGTTTGATAAATGTAACTGTCATTGTTTTGGTGTAATATTTGAGTGTAAGACCATTGTAATCTGCACATTTGTAAACCATCACAAAGGAAATACTGTAACTAGAATTAAAAATGGCACAACTTCAAAAAATGTGCTGTCAGACTTCACATCATTCTACACTATTACAGCCATTCATCCGGATCCTGATTTAAGCGAATTCACAACCAGTGCTTCTACTGTGCAGAAGGGACATCATCACTTGAATGATGCAGGTCAGTGTATTTCAGATACCTAGAACAAGACACGACAGACGTGTATGTCTTCACCAGCAACCTCCCCGAGTTCAGATACTCTATTACCAGTAGGTTCTGTGACCAGCGTGTTGAACCATCCACTCTAAGAGGAATCCATTAAATTTCAGTTATATAAAAAATCACACATTTATAAAAGCTGTCAGTCCAACTAAATGATGATTACAGTTATAAACAACTTAAATTTCAATAGTCACATTGTTAATGTTGTAGGGAAGGCAAACCAAAGTCAGTGTTTTATTGGCAGAATACTTAGAAGATGCAACAGATGTACTGCCTACACTGCGCTTGTCCATCCTGTAGTATTGCTATATGGTAAAGGCTTTGTATCAAATAGGACTGATGGAGGACATCAACAAGTTCAAAGAAGGGCAGCTTTCTTGCATTATCATGAAATAGGGAAGAGAGAGTGTCATAGATATGGTATACAAGTTGTGGTGACACTCATAGGAACACTGACATTTCTCGTTGCGGTGAGATCTTTAAATTTCAATACTCACTTTTCTCCTCCAAATGCGAAAATATTTTGTTGACACCAACATACCATCGTACTAAAATAAGAGAAATCAAGGCTTGCAAGGAAAGATTTAAATGTTCGTTTTTTTCCATGCAGTTCTAGAGTGGAACAGTAGGGGAATAGTCTGGAGATGATTCGACAAACCCTCTATCAAGCACTTAAGCATGAACTGTAGTCATGGAGATGGAGATGTGGATGTAGATTCAATAGCAAAAATAAAAGCATTCAAAGCCATAAGCACAATATGACAATCTTTCATAATTTATATAGGCTGTGGATCCATTTTACAAGAAATTATATTTCTTGATGAACTCCTGTGTATGGTTCTCCACTGAACTTTGTCCTATATTTTTCCATGGTGTTCTCCCAATCTTCCCAGCATAAAATTGAATTTCTGATATACAGCCATTTTTCACTGGCTCTCATTCACATTTTGCAATAGCCCTTTATAGATTTCTGTGGCAGTACTGACAGGAGCTTGATCAACCCTTTGTTTATCACTAATTTGCCTATGGTTCAAATGGCTCTGAGCACTATGGGACTCAACTGCTGAGGTCATTAGTCCCCTAGAACTTAGAACTAGTTAAACCTAACTAACCTAAGAACATCACAAACATCCATGCCCGAGGCAGGATTCGAACCTGCGACCGTAGCGGTCTTGCGGTTCCAGACTGCAGCGCCTTTAACCGCACGGCCACTTCGGCCTAATTTGCCTATGGATTGGTATTCTGTGGGCTTGTAGAAATTCAAAAATGTCTTACCTAGCACACACATGAGTGGGCTTTCTATTTTTCCCCCTTTTTTTTTGCCTTATCAGCATTCCTCCAATTCCCTTCAGTTGTTATCTGTTACCAATGGTGGTTTGGCTAAGGCACTTCAATATGTTCAGTGCCTTTAGGTCTCTCAAGTAAAGCCTTGCAACCACAAGAGTCTGAATCAAATATGTGAATATTTAAAATGTATGGGAGGCTTGCATGCTTCAGCAATCCAGATAGCCGCACTGTAGCTGCAGCCACGACGGTGGGGTATCTGTTGAGAGGCCAAACGAACGTGTGGGTCCTGAAGAGAGGCAGCAACCTTTTCAGTAGTTGCAGGGGCAATGATTGAATGATCTGGCCTTGTAACATTAACCATAACGGCCATGCTGTGCTCGTACTGTGAACAGTTGAAAGCAAGGGGAAACTACAAACATAATTTTTCCCAAAGGCATGCAGCTTTATTCTATGGTTAAATGATGATGGCATCCTCTTGGGCAAAATATATCAGAGGTAAAATAGTCCCCCATTCGGATCCCTGGGCGAGGACTACCCAGGAGGATGTCGTTATCAAGAGAAACAGAACTGGCATCTACGGATTGGAGCGTGGACTGTTGGATCCCTTAATCAGGCAGGTAGGTTAGAAAATTTAAAAAGAGAAATGGCTAGATTACAGTTTGATATTATGGGAATTAGTGAAGTTCAGTGGTAGGAGGAACAAGACTTCTGGTCAGGTGAATACAGGGGTAACAAATGCAAAATCAAATAGTGGTAATACAGGAGTAGGTTTAATAATGAATAAAAAAAAAAAAATAGGAGCGCAGGTAAGCTACTATGTACAGCATAGTGAACGCATTATTGTAGCCAAGACAGACACGAAGCCCATGCCTACCATAGTAGTACAAGTTTATATACCAACTAGCTCCTCAGATGATGAAGAGCTTGAAGAAATGTAATATGCAATAAAAGAAATTATTCAGACAGTGAAGGCAGACAAAAATTTAATAGTAATGGGTGACTGGAATTCCACAGTAGGAAAAGGAAGAGAAGGAAACGTAGTAGGTGAATATGGATTGGAGCTAAGAATTGAAAGAGGAAGCTGCATGGTAGAATTTTGCACAGTGCAAAACTTAATCATAGCTAACACTTGGTTTAAGGATCATGAAAGAAGGTTGTGTACGTGGAAGAGGCCTGGAGATACTAGCAGGTTTCAGATAGATTATATAATGGCAAGACAAAGATTTAGGAACCAGGTTTTAAATTGTAAGACATTTCCACGAGTAAATTTGGACTCTGACCACAGTTTATTGGTTAAGAACTGTAGATTAAAACTGAAGAAATTGCTAAAAGGTGGAAATTTAAGAAGATGGGACCTGGGTAAACTGAAAGAACCAGAGGTTGTAGAAAGTTTCAGATAGAGCATTAGGGAATGACTGACAAGAATGGGTGCAAGAAATGCAGCAGAAAAAGAACGGGTAGCTTTGAGAGAGGAAATAGTGAAGGCAGATGAGGCTCAAGTAGGTAAAAAGATGAAGGCTGGTAGTAATCCTAGGTTAACAGAAGAGATACTGAATTTAATTGATGAAAGGAGAAAATATAAAAACACAGTAAACAAAGCAGGCGAAAAGGAATACAAACATCTCAGAAATGAGGTTGACAGGAAGTGCAAAATGGCTAAGCAGGGATGGTGAGAGGACAAATGCAAGGATGTAAAAGCATATATCACTAGGTGTAAGACAGATTCCGCCGAAAGGAAAATTAAAGAGACCTTTGGAGAAAAGTGAACCACCTGTATGAATATCAAGAGCTCAGATGGAAAACCAGTTCTACACAAAGAAGGAAAAGCACAAAGGTGGAAGGAGTATATAGAGGATCTATACAAGGGATGTACTTGAGAGCAATATTATGGAAATGGTAGAGGATGTAGATGAAGATGAAATGGGAGATATGATACTGTGTGAAAAATTTGACAGACCACTGAAAGACCAAAGACGAAAAAAGGTCCCAGAAGTAGACAACATTCCTTTAGAACTATTGTTAGCCTTGGGAGAGCCAGCCAAGACAAAACTCTACCATCTGGTGAGCAATATGTATGAACAAGTGAAATACACTCAGACTTCAAGAAGAATATAATAATTCCAATCCCAAAGAAAGCAGGTGTTGACAGGTGTGAAAACTACCAAACCATCAGTTTAATAAGTCACGGCTGCAAAATAATAAAGTGAATTCTTTACAGACGAATGGAAAAACTGGTGGAAACAGACCTCAGAGAAGATCAGTTTGGATTCCATAGAAATCTTGGAACAAGCGAGGCTATACTGACCCTACGACTTATCTTAGAAGATAGGTTACGGAAAGGCAAACCTATGTTTCTATCATTTGTAGATTTACAGAAAGCTTTTGACAATGTTGACTGGAATATTCTCTTTCAAATTCTGAAGGTGGCAGGGTCAAATACAAGGAGTGAAAGGCTATTTACAATTTGTACAGAAACCAGATGGCAGTTATGAGTTGAGGGGCATGAAACAGAAGCAGTGGTTGGGAAGGGAGTGGGACAGGGTTGTAGCACGTCCCTGATGTTATTCAATCTGTATACTGAAGAAGTAGTAAAGGAAACAAAAGGAGAATTTGGAGTAGGAATTAATATCCATGGTGAAGAAATAAAAACTTTGAGGTTTGTTGGTGACATTGCAATTCTGTCAGAGACAGCAAAGGACCTGGAAGAGCTGTTGAACGTAATGGACAGTGTCTTGAAAGTAGGATATTACATGAGCATCAACAAAAGCAAAACGAGGACAATGGAATGTAGTCAAATTAAATAAGGTGATGCGGAGGGAATTAGATTAGAAAATGAGGCATTAGGTAGAAAATGTGGCATTAGGTAGTAAATGAGTTTTGATATCTGGGAAGCAAAATAACTGATGATGGTCAAAGTAGAGAGGATATAAAATGCTGACTGGCTATGGCAAGGAAAGAGTTTCTGAAGAAGAGAAATTTGCTATCATCAAGTACAGATTTAGGTGTCAAAAAGTCTTTTCTGAAAGTATTTGTATGGAATATAGCCATGTATGGAAGTGAAACGTGGACAATAAATAATTTAGACAAGAAGAGAATAGAACCTTCAAAATGTGGTGCTACAGAAGAATGCTGAAGATTAGATGGGTTGATCTCACATAAATAATGAGGAGATACTGAATAGAATTGGGAAGAAGAGGAATTTGTTCCATAACCTGACTAAAAGAAGTGATCTGTTGGTAGGACCAGTTCTGAGGCATCAAGGGATCACCAATTTAGTATTGAAGGAAAGTGTGGAGGGTAAAAATCATAGAGGGAGATCAAGAGATGAATACAGTAAGCAGATTCAGGAGGATGTAGGCTGCAGTAGTTACTTGGAGATGAAGAAGCTTGCACAGAATAGAGTAGCATGGAGAGCTGCATCAAACCAGTCTCTGGACTGAGGACAACAACGACCATTGCTCCTCATTTGCAAATCAGTTAAATTAAAAACATGGCAAGACTGGTTAAAATTAACACACACACACACACACACACACACACACACACACACCAGTAAAAAAATTTAAAACTTGTCTTTTCTTCCAACTCCAACCTTCAAACTGCAAGATGCATCTGTTGAGCTGAAATGGAAATAAAGAGTGCTGTGCTGGCCTTCCTACTGTGGAAATTTTACTATGATGGCAATGACAAAGTGAAAAGCATTCACAGTATTTCATAATGATATATGATTATATTGACATAGTTGTCTTAAAAAGTTGATTCTCCAAGTAGTTTTGTATATCTTTTCTATTAAAAGACAGAGTATTTTACAATACTACTAATGTAGAAAATCCTATTGCACAGCCACTCAAACAGTGAGTAGTCAAAGAGCTTGCTGGTTTCTAGTAACCAGACCATGTCATTGATGACTATTTTCTTAAAGGTTATTTCTGAGGCCACTCGTTAAGGAAAATTTATGTCACAACAGGGGCTTGTCTGGTACTTCTGTTTTTGGTTTACAAACCAAAATCATTTCTCTCCACAAGTTGGGAAATCATCCTGCCTGTCTTTGAGTCATAAAAAAATTCTAGGAGGGTTTCCTTTGACTTGGTTTGGAAGTTTCATAATGTATTGTACTAAATTCAGTAAAGACGATGTGTAGTAACACAAGCCTCAGGCTGTACCTGCAGAGCTCATACATTAGTATAATGACCTGCAGCTTTAAAATGGAGAGCCAACTGTTCACATAGCAAATAGATCTTAAGACAATTAATTTTGAACTGATGCTAAGAAAATAATTTAATTTAAAATGTAAAAGTAATTAATTTTCTTATTGTTGTTCCCAAAGATAATACACCAATTTTGAACACTTTCACCACCATACTTGGAAAATAAATAGCTCTTCATGGGCAAAAACAATCAATAGCTGCATTGTACCAGGACCCAGCTTTCCAAGTCCACTGACAGGCATAGTTGTAAATATCACAATAAAATATTTGGACACTGAACTCCGTAAGAAAGTCCATCTAAAGGGTTAGTTTATACAAAAACATGTTTGGAATGTTATTCATCACAAGTAACATACATCAACTCTTTATATGACAACTAGTAGCATGTGGATCACAATCCTCATATTCTCGAATATTGCCTAACATTGGCAATGTTTCTGCCTCCTGCATATTTATGCAAGCACATCTGTAAGCCGAGGATCCAGGTTCATAAAACTGTCTTGGTGAACCAACCCAGTCCCTTTCAATGCCACCACTGGAACAAAAAGAGCAATATCGTAACATTTTACAAATTGTCCTAGAACAAACTGGATGTTTACAAATGTGGTGAAACTAGAAGATCCATAAAATAACCCTTAACTTTTCCAGTATTTGGAATCAAAGGCTTGGTGCTCTGTAGGAAATGTGAGTAAAGATGGAGAAGGCAGAACATCAGAAGCATTAAAGAAACATACATGATGCCATGAACAGATTCCAGCTAAAGTGTATCACTTAATCTGTGGTCAGTTCAGTCATTCCTTTTACCACACTCCTCCAAAATAAAACAGGGTGACAGATCAAAAGAAAAGATACACAGAAACGACAAACTTTGAGTCCCACGGGAACATGTGAAATTTATTGCTTTCGATTAAACCACACAAAGTCTGCTCATTCATTACACAGCACTTCACTTGGTTTCCTCCAGAATGTAGTGTCATTGTTGGGTTTGGAAATTTCCAAATTTGCCATTCTGTGCAGATATTATTATGGAAAACAGTCTCCAGATATTCTAGTTGGTTGGTGAGACACACTGTCATAAATGATGTGACTCCTGTTGAACTGTTCCGAGCACTCGCTTCCTCTGTGCCAGACAGTATATGTCGCCATGCAAATAAAAGTTGGTGAACCTTTTACCAGTTCACACTGTACCCAGCATTTCATCGGCTAACCTTTTAACTAGACTATGAAGAAAGCAGAGGCCTCGAGCCATGTGACCATATAAGAAACATGTCAACAATGTAACAGGTGAAAGTGTCAGTTTCTCAGTCTGTTTCCAGGGATGCTTCTCTGATGTGTTTCATACACATATTGGTCTCAACCGGCAGGGTGAACTGCTCATGGACACTTCATCAGTCAGTTCATAGTACATCTTGTCAAAAAGAAAATATGAAGAACTTCTAAGCAATGACAATCGAGGTTTCCTGTAGGGGTGCTCTGGCATAAAGAAAAATTAAGCTTAAACTGACAAAGATCTTTCTGGGGTACTGCATAAATTTCATGGAATTATGAAAATGACTTTCACATTTCCCAGGCATTTAAGGTAATTACCTAATTGATATTCAGCCTTTATGCTCATAAATATGAACATAATTTTTTAGTTCAATAGACTTCTCTCACACATTAATATTTTTGAGTGGTTCTGTGGAGCTACTATTGCTATCATCGAGTACAACTGCGCTTCACAGTTGCCAAGGGCACAATAGACGACTATTTTAAACTGGTCAGAAACATATTGCACCATCCTCGTGTTTTGCATAATCTATGTTCTTTCCACTGACAACATATTTCTCAACACACTTTTTGACCACATGAAACTGCTACATACAACTAACTGTGTAATGGAGGTCAGAGTAACCTGCATTCTCAGTGCAGTTCAGTAGAGGTCTGAGTTGATATACACCACAGTAACACCATTAAAACGTTCAGTTATCTATCGGGAGACACAAAGCATGGAACATCTGCCTAATATTGATAGCCTGCAGTCAACATCAGCTTATGACCACTATCTATAATTTGTGTCTCTTGGGTACACCGAGAAGTGCTCAATAGAAATGTCCATTGACTTTTGGAGATAGCTGGGTGGGCTGTGTCAACCCAACAGCACGAAACTGTCTTCCCATGATCAATTTGGCCTCTGGGCATTCATTACAAACAACAGTACTAACACCCCAGAACAACTGTGCATGAATAAAATGGAATGGAATCTGCATCAACGGCACTGAGTTCTCTTGACTAAATAGATGCTTGATGATTGTTGTAGAAAAGTGTGGCAGCAGCTAGATACCAATACACATCTCAGACATATACTCCTACAGGTTCATCTTGAGGGCAATTTCAGGGCTGCGCAGTATTGAGACATGATCCTACAATCTACTGTTCAGTCCTACAGTACAGGGTTCATCCATCAAGACAATTATGCAGATGCACACTTCGTGAAACTTGTTGACACCTTCCTCCAGCAGGCAGGACTCAGCCAAATGGCATGTTTTAAGTGTCTGTTCGCATGACTCAGACTATTCGTCCACGAGACTCAGAGGGCCATAGACACGGGTTCCCAGGTAGATGCTGTGTTTCTTGACTTCCACAAGGTGTTTGATACAGTTCCCCACAGCCGTTTAATGAACAAAGTAAGAGCATATGGACTATCAGACCAATTGTGTGATTGGATTGAAGAGCTCCTAGATAACAGAATGCAGAGAAGTCTTCCGAAGTAAGAGTGATTTCAGGTGTGCCGTAGGGGAGTGTTGTAGGACCATTGCTATTCACAATATACATAAATGACCTCGTGGATAACATCGGAAGTTCACTGAGGCTTTTTGCGGATGATGCTGTAGTATATCGAGAGGTTGTAACGATGGAAAATTGTATTGAAATGCAGGACGATCTGCAACGAATTGGCACGTGGTGCAGGGAATGGCAATTGAATCTCAATGTAGACAAGTATAATGTGCTGCAAAAACATAGAAAGAAAGATCCTTTATCATTTTGCTACAATAGAGCAGGTCAGCAACTGGAAGCAGTTAATTCCATAAATTATCTGAGAGTAGGCATTAGGAGTGATTTAAAATGGAATGACCACATAAAATTAATCATCGGTAAAGCAGATGTCAGACTGAGATTCATTGGAAGAATCCTACAGAAATGCAATCTGAAAACAAAGCAAGTCGGTTACAGTACACTTGTTCGCCCACTGCTTGAGTACTGCTCGCCAGTGTGGGATCCGTACCAGATAGTGTTGATAGAAGAGATAGAGAAGATCCAACGGAGAGCAGCGTGCTTCTTTACAGGATCATTTAGTAACCGCAAAAGCATTATGGAGATGATAGATAAACTCCAGTGGAAGACTCTGCAAGAGAGACACTCAGTAGCTCTGTACGGGCTTTTGTTGAAGTTTCGAGAACATATCTTCACTGAGGAATCAAGCAGTATATAGCTCCCTCCTATGTATATCTCGTGAAGAGACCATGAGGATAAAATCAGAGAGATTAGAGCCCACACAGAAGCATATCAACAATCTTTCTTTCCACGAACAATACGAGACTGGAATAGAAGGAAGGACCGATAGAGGTACTCAAGGTACCCTCCGCCACACACCGTCAGGTGGCTTGCGGAGCATGGATGTTGATGTTGATGTAGATGTAGAAGTGTGCTTAAGAACTGTAGTGTGTCATCACAAGAAGCTTCTTCACTGACCTTTGGGACAGGCTTGAGCAGCTATGTCTTGACTACCTACCACCCAGAAGACAGCATATCTTGGAGGACCTTAGCATGTTACAATACATAGGATGGACCAACATGGTACTGAATGTTAATCAACAGCATATTTTAATTTCACTCATTTGTACTTTTCAACTGACTACATTTATTTTGGTTAGCGTTTTATTTTTATTTTCCATTAAAGTCTTTTGTTTACAAGGCTTGTTATTTCATTCAATGCACTCCTTGAATCTACATCCACTCACATATCAGATAAAAAGGTAGTGTAATAATTTGTCAAGCAGTTTCTATGGTGGACAGAGTTCCAATCAGTGTAAGTTTACTGAGAGTTCACAGGGGTGAGTCTCTGATGTAGGCCTGTTGCTCGGAGGAATTGTTTGGTTGTGGTGATAGATAATGTGAATCCTTATAATTACATAACATTCTGCCACAAGTGGTAATAAATGTGTATTGTGAAGAAAATAGGATGTAGCAGAATAGCCTTGTCAAACTATGATTTGACCTGGGCAAAATTGCTTTACAAACAACTGAAGTGGTATTCAATTTGACAATTATTACTTTTTAACACATTCAGAATCAGACAAAATTGGTCCATGAGAAATTCCTAAAAATCTAATTCAAAACGGCAGCCTTTTTTCAAAATAATTTTGTTAGTATAAAATTAAATGTTTTAATGTGTTATTTTAATGGCTGTAATATTTGAGTAACATTTTCTCGTTTCAGGTAAAGTTTACTAAATATGGCTGCTGCTTGACAGGTTGGTGAATGAGCACAAAGTGGTGGGGGATCACCACATAACAAATGGTGACAGCTAAAATGACAGTGCCCAATATGCAGCCTAGCTAAAATGATCTCCTCATGATGAGAGGACCGAGATGAGGTCGGCCAGGCAACTGGGAGAAGTTTAATTCCCTGGAGCTTGTTCCCATGAAGGGATAACCAGTTGTGATGCCAAAATGACACCACCTGCTGACAGGCGGCATCACAGAGGTCATCAGAAGGAATAGAAGTATTTGTGGGCTGAGATAGGAGGACTGCAGCCTTGGCAGCAGTGTCAGCGGCCTCGTTTCCTGTCAGACCGATGTGACCAAGAATCAACATAAACATCACAGTGGCTCCATCAACAGTGAGCAAGTGGAAACTTTCTTGGACCCACTGCTTAAGGGATGGACTGTGTTCATCACACAGAAGCTCTGAAGGGCAGTGAGAGAATCGAAGCAGATGACACAACTGAAATGCTTGTGTCAGTGGATGTACTGTGCGGCCTGATACAGGATGAAGAGCTCTGCTGTAGATACTGAGCAGTGTTCCGGAAGCCAATACCAAAAATGGTCCATCAGTGTACACAAAGGTACTATCGCTAAGTTCTGTGCAAAGGTCAAGAAACTTAGAGTAATTTCCTTATGAAGTGACTGAAGTCAAAGGTAAACAAGGGCTGCCGCATGAAACCAAGGTGGAGATGGGTTCACACTCATCAGGAAAGAAGCTGGTAATCTGAAGTTAAGCTGCCAGAGCAATAGCAAAGGTGACTCCCAATGGGTAACAGAGAAAAGGGACATACCCCATACTGGCGGTCAAAGGAGTCATTGAAGAAGGGGGCATAGGATGGGTGGCCAGGCATGGCAGCCAAACATCACCAGGGGTAGTTCAGCAGCTTCTGCATACAGACACTTAACCAAGCTAGTGTAATAGGCACCACTGGCCAACAGTTTCCATGATGGTGGATAATAATTTAGATGGCGTAAGATCAACGGACATGCAGACGCATAAACAAAACACCCACATTCTAGTTTCAAATGGACAAGGGATTGGTACAAATGTAGGAGGGTGCTCCGATTTGTTCCCTAGCAAGTACTGCTGAGGACGCACAAGATGATGAGGAACCGGGTACAGTGGGCTGCCAGGTGAAAGACCAAGGTATATTTCCTATCAAGCATGAGCCCCAAGAATTTTGTAGTTTCAGTTAGCAGATGAGCAACACGCCCAAGATGTAAAGATGGTATAAGAAAGCCACTGTGCCGCCAGATACTCATTCAAATGGTTTTGTCAGTAGAAAAGCAAAAATCATTGTCAATGCACCACAAGTAAAGACGATCAAGACACTGCTGAAGATGCCGCTCAAGGAGACAAGTCCATGGGCAACTGCAATAGATTGCAAAATCATCAACGAAAAGGGAGCCAGAGATGCCCAGTGGATGATAGGCTATAATACGGTTGTTGGCAATAGATGCTCAGGACGGAGCCTGCACGCACTCCGTTTTCCTGGATGAAGGTGTCCCATGAGGCCAAACCCAAATGTACCTTGAAAACTCTGTCTTCTAAAAATTCCCAAAGGAAATGGGGCAGGTGGCCTCAGAAACCCTACGTGTAGAAAGTACGGAGGATACCAGTCGTCCAGCATGTATAGTAGGCTTTCTCCAAATAAAAAACATAGCTACAGTCAGGGATTTCCACAGAAAACCATTCATGACATGGGTTGACAAAGTGACGAGATGGTCAGCTGCAGAATGGCATGCTTGAAATCCACACTATGCAGAGGTTGATAAATTTTGAGACTCCAGCCACTGCACCAGCCAGGCATGAATCATATGTTCCATCATTTTTGCAAACAAAGCTGGGAGAGAAATGGGGCAATAGTTAGACGGAAGATGTTTATCCTTACCAGGCTTAGGTATGGGTACAACAGTTGCTTCATGCCAGCATCTGGGATATGTGCCATCTGCCCAGATACGATTGTACGTATGAAGGAGAAAGAGCTTGCCCACAAGAGAAAGGTGCTGCAACATCTGAATGTGAACATTGTCCGACCCTGAGGCAGAAGATTAGGATTAAGTGAGAGCACAATCTAGCTCCCACATAGTAAAGGCAGCAGCGTAATTTCCAATTCTGAAAGGAGCCTCCTCCACTCATTTCTGATGGAGGAAGGCAGGGTGATAGTGAATGGAGCTCAAAATCTCTGCAAAGTAGCAGCCAAAATTGTTGTATATAGCAAAGGGGTCCACAATGACACCATCTGCTACAGTCAGGCCAAAAACTAGGTAATGGACTTGGTCCCAGAGAGCTGTCAGGGGTTGGCCCACATGATGGAAGAGGGTGTGGAACTCTTAAAAGAACTAGTAAATAAAATCCAGCTAGCATTCTTGCTATACTGAATAATGTGACAACATTGCGCACACAACTGTTTATAATGAATGCAGTTTGCCATCGTAGGAAGGTCGAAGCGGAACAGAAAGAAATGTCAAAGCAGTCACAAGGATTCAATTATGTTTCCTGGAGGCAGAAAACAAGTGAACACTGCAATTCCAAGAGCAGCTGCAATTCATCCTTGTTGGATCTAATGCCGTGAAATTCCACTGGAGGAGTCATAAGATGGAAATGGAACTAGGGAAAAAAATGAAGGGTTGTCAACTCAGCAGCTGCCAAGTGCCAGCCATTGAAGACACACTGCTACAGGGCGCAGAGGCTGGAGATTCGTGCTCCATGATATCTACGGAGACTTCAGCATTCTCACTGGGTTGGTGTGTGGATTCCAGGCCAAAAAACAATTGGCGGTGCGCACTGGTGAAATGGAGGTTGGCCAGGTGAGTGTATCACACGGCAAGACCACTGAAGAAAAGACCATTTGCCTTTGTTTGATTTCTTGGAACCTTTGCAGTTGGCAGATAAAGACTCAGATGTATGTTGGCTGGAGTATTCCTTACGTGTTTTCTGGCCTCCCGGTTGTGTAGCAGGTGATTTTGCTGTCAGAGGCGAAAATATGGGGGCTTGTTGCACATCTGGAGCAGAAGGAGATGGCAATGCTACTGTGACAATGGGCAATTTTACAACTGTGGTGCTGAATTTGAGGTAGCAAGTCTGCATGGACATGTCCTTTGTGGAGCGAGGTTAGCAAGAATTGTGCTGTAAGTGCCAGTTGATAAAACACAGGGCTTCCAATTAGCCAATAACCTGCGAGACACATGGTAAGGCACTTTTTCCTTCACCCAGATCTCCTGGATGGTCCATTCATCAAGATACAAGGGGCATTCTCAAAATGAGGTTGCATGGTTGTCATTGCAACTGATACAGTGGGGATAAAGAGACAGACAATCGCCCCATGAGCAACCCTACTGCATTTGGCTGTGTTTTGACAGGACATTGGAGTGTGTTTGTAATGTCGACACTGGCAGCAGCACATCGAGTTTGGAATGTATGGTCAGACCGTGATGACTTCATAGCCTGCTTTGATCTTTGATGGAAACACTATTCTATCAAATGTGATAAAAAGACTGCATTTAGGTACTAAAGATGCATCAATCTTGTTCATGACCCAATGGACTGCAGTAACACTTTGATCAGAGAGGTAAGTTTAAATTTCTCCCTCAGTCAGACCATCAAGCAGCCTAGTGTACATAACACCACACGAAAAATTCAGTGTTCAATGGGCCTTGACATGAACAGGATAGCCATGGAGAAACGAAGCTGCAAGCAATTGTTGTGCTTGAGAATCACAATCAGTCTCCAAAAGCAAAGTGCCATAGCATAAACGAGAGCACGATTTCACTGGGTCACAAACTGAATTGACGCCTCTCTGAACAACAAACAGATTAACCATAGCAAAGGACTGATCTTCTTCAGTGCATGATACAACGAGGAACCAAGGTGCAGCAGCTGGGTAAGTCTTGGAATCTTTATCCTCATTCCATTTATGTTTAATAGGCGTAAATTTAGATGGTGATTGGCTCATTGTGAGAAAATCCCCTGTGATTGCCAGCGTCTCTGTTGGCGTGTTCCTTCCAACTCCCGCCCCCACCCCCACCCAGAGGGGGCTCACCTGTCACCTGCCTTAGGTGATAGTTCACTCCTCAGGTCACACCTCTTGAACTCCTGACAGAGAGACCAATTGGCAATTTGGGAAGGTAACAGCTCAAGCCATCACCCCTCCCTGGACCTGGCCTGTATCAGGGGTACATGCAGAACCTACCTCTCAACCCCGGGCTGGGAATTACGTGTTACCCAGTAACCAGTTACGCACCAGATGCATTGGGCAGCCTTCAGGGTGCACAGGGAGGAAGAAAAAACAAAGAGGAACCTCAAATGCTGAAGCGGAGAAAGGTTAGGGGATGGAGAACCAAGAAAAAAAGAAAGAAGAAACAGCAGAGGGATGTTATGATGTCAGGCTACTGGGCTACTGTCAGGGTACTGAAAATTCAGAACATATTCCTGAAAATATCCCAGACATGTTCCCCAAGGGAGGAGAAAAAGAAAAGCAGAAGGATAGACATGCAACATGGAAGGAAAATGATGCTGCAAAGGCTGGAGCTCGGTGGTAGCCAAGCACGAACTCACCAAATAGTGGTGAGCCCCCTAGGGGTTTTTTCTAGGTACTTTTTGATGAAGATAATGACTCACAATAGTGGGGACAACGTTACATGTAAAGGATTTTGTGAGATTATTAACAATTTTTAACCTGCATGGCACATTAAATACCTAAAAAATAATGTAATAATTTGCATAAAAAATTACGAAGAAGTTGACTTTGATACATGATTCACATATTTAACCAAATATATAACGCACAATAATGCAAAACTATGTCCTCATGGATTAGTACTTTCTTCAACCAGCCCCTTAAATTGTTCTCAGTCGATCCACAGTTGATATTGGTTATGAATGTTAAGTTCAATCCGGTAATCCTGTTAACGTCCAAGGGGAAATTGATGTCACTTTGGATCTAAAGTTCCTTTCTTCTCTACAGATGTTTGTTAGCTATGGTTTATGTTATTAATAATGCAGTCATGTTTCTTCTGTACATGTATCAACTGTAGTTTTGATTCATATAAAACTGTATTGTAATGGTGAGTCAAGTCACACATTTTGGATGCACAATAACATCTACTTTAAAGTAATAATGAGTTTTATAGTGCCACATGTTTACGCCATAATGATAATATTTAAAGAGGCAAATAACTGTTTCATACTACAATTATATGGGAGATCACATCTGATAAAAGCAGTCACTTCAGCCACTTCGTGACTGGAAATGTTTACTTTGTAATGCACCACAAGGTGACAGCCAGATTGGCCTCTCGTGTTGAGTAAGATGTTAAACACTGACAAGATACTATGTACCCACAAGGTATGTAAAAAACTTACCTGTCACCGCAATTACTCTAAGCATTGTTATTTTATAAATGTTTGTTCAATTCATTCTAATCCAAGTTCTTTGTCTCACAGATCTGATGATGCTGTTACAGAGAAACATATTGTATAGAACTATAATAAAAAGTTGCAACTAACAGAAGAGTATTTATTTATTTGATGATATCTTAGTAAGTTCAGAAGGAATCAGAAATTATTTTCTTTTATAAAGAGTAACTTCAGTTTTTTAAAAAAGCATAGATTAAGTTCCTATAGTGAAACAAGAGACTGGATATGAAGGAGTTCTGATACTGTCACACAAAAATTAATGAACACTTACTGTAGGAGTAAAATAAAATACTCTTTGTGGTGAAGTGCTATGGGAGAATGGTTAGAAGTTACAATTTTGATGCTATGAAACAGACAAATGATACTAAAGGAATATTCTTCTTAAGATAATGGTACAGTATAATGTTCAGGTACTACTGTGGTAGATGATTACCTACAATGCAGCTAATTAATTATGATCACCATTATTTCTCCAATCAGTAATAAGTTCCAAAATAATTAAAATCTGTGGTTGGCATAACTTATTCATTTACAGAGAACAGCACTTTTGCAGATTAATCTCGCTAATTATTTAAAAGTACATATTTAGAAAATGATTTGACTGTTTATAAATAGTATGCCTAATAAATTGATGCCAAGTCCAGAGGGAGGTGATTATATTTCTAATGTTCATACATGAATACTGCGATTTTTCTTATGTTTCATATTTCCCAGAAAACAGTCTAATGCTCAAGCTCTAGTGAAGGAATCCACCAGAAGAATAAATGCATTACAAACAAAAACTGTGAAAAATTAACACACATGTTCCCAACCATACTCTTGTCTAGTAATCGACTTGGAATCAATGAGTAAACTTGCTGTGTAGAAAACAGGATTACTGATTTGGTAGCAAATTAGTTTTTAACAACGTGCCCCCTTTTACCATCAGTAGAAATTCTTTCAAAACTCAATTATTTATTTCTACTGGTCCTCTTTCTTGCATTTTTAAATGGCTTTTCCCAACTATTGTCCCGTTTCCTCTATCTCATTTGAATTTTCATTCTACTTGTCTTTTCTCTTCCTCTTTAATCTTCATCTGTTACTTCTATCATTTCTGAAATGATAGCTCACATGAAGCTTACCAATGTACAATCTCTGATCTCCAACACTACCTGGTACCTTATCCTTCACCTTTGTCCAACTCTACCTGGCACCTTCTCCTAAATCTTTGTTTCCCCCTTGCCTCTACAACAGATGGATACCTCTCAACCTGGAGTCCATATGACCTCGCCACCAACACCACCACACTCCTTTCCAACCTACCTCAATTAATCCCGTGTTCCTTCCTAAAGGAAAAACATCTAAGAAGTTAAGTGCTGGCCATGCATTAAAATTTTAAGTTTTTCTGAATGGAATTTTCTGTTTGAAACATTAACCACGTTTCTGGATTGTCTTCTTTTTGTTCTTGTGTTTCCCATGATCTACTGACTAGATATAATTAAAAATATATTTTTTTCTTTAGAGAAGGTTGCCGCAAGTTGATTTTTTTTGTCATTATTTCAAGAAATGAAATATACTCTAGTTCAAATCACTGGAGAACATTATGGGTGAATAAAATGTGTGAATCAGTAATCACCTATGTGCTCACAACTAACCTTCTTGTTGAGCACCAAACTCTACTTCCTGTATCATGACTCCATTCAACATTGCATGGAGGAAACATAAGCTTCAGTTTATTTGTATCAGCTTCTCTAGCTTTTGCTTGTTTGATCTTTTTCTGCACTTCACGTAAGTATGGTGTAGCTTTACCATCAGCATCATAATACCGCCCAAGGAGTTTACCTAAAAAAAAAAAGTGTTTAACAACACTAACTCCATGCAACACTGCTTATAAATTATAAACATACTTATTCCTATCGCACCTTTGTACTTGTATTGTGTTTGATAAAATTTTGCCCAGTCTGATAAGCTTTTTAATTCTTCTGGTGACAAATCCAGTACTTCATCAATCAAACCACTTTCAGTGAACTCTCCAGTGACAAAGGCTCTAGATGCATCTCGTCCTGAAAGTAATTCAGAATTAAAATTTCATTGAACATTTGTGACACTGAAGTCATGTGACATTCACTCATTCGTTCATCACATTTTACTGGCCTAGAGATCATTCTTATCACAGTGTTATTATTATTATTATTCTTTACTTTCTCAGACGTTAAGTCTGGTTAAAAACGAAAAGTGACGCGGACCTTGATCAGGCGTCACTTCCTTTTAACTGTATGGTATGTGTTATATTGCATTTAGGAACTTTCGGGTAATTGAACATGTATCAATAATTACTGATTTCTGTAGTTGTATATATACGTTTGGATGTAGCTCTATTGCATTGATGTACTGGTGGATATTGTGTGGTATGACTCCTGTAGTTGATAGTATAATTGGTATGATGTCAACTTTATCCTGATGCCACATGTCTTTGACTTCCTCAGCCAGTTAGATGTATTTTTCAATTTTTTCTCCTGTTTTCTTTTGTATATTTGTTGTATTGGGTATGGATATTTCGATTAGTTGTGTTAATTTCTTCTTTTTATTGGTGAGTATGATGTCAGGTTTGTTACGTGGCGTTGTTTTATCTGTTATAATGGTTCTGTTCCAGTATAACTTGTATTCATCATTCTCCAGTACATTTTGTGGTGCATACTTGTATGTAGGAACTTGTTGTTTTAAAAGTTTATGTTGTAAGGCAAGCTGTTGATGTATTATTTTTGCGACATTGTCATGTCTTATGGGGTATTCTGTATTTGCTAGTATTGTACATCCGCTTGTGATGTGATCTACTGTTTCTATTTGTTGTTTACAAAGTCTGCATTTATCTGTTGTGGTATTGGGATCTTTAATAATATGCTTGCTGTAATACCTGGTGTTTATTGTTTGATCCTGTATTGCAATCATGAATCCTTCTGTCTCACTGTATATATTGCCTTTTCTTAGCCATGTGTTGGATGCGTCTTGATCGATGTGTGGCTGTGTTAGATGATACGGGTGCTTGCCATGAAGTGTTTTCTTTTTCCAATTTACTTTCTTCGTATCTGTTGATGTTATGTGGTCTAACGGGTTGTAGAGGTGGTTATGAAATTGTAGTGGTTTAGCCGATGTATTTATATGAGTGATTGCTTTGTGTATTTTGCTAGTTTCTGCTCGTTCTATAAAGAATTTTCTTAAATTGTCTACCTGTCCATAATGTAGGTTTTTTATATCGATAAATCCCCTTCCTCCTTCCTTTCTGCTTAATGTGAATCTTTCTGTTGCTGAATGTATGTGATGTATTCTATATTTATGGCATTGTGATCGTGTAAGTGTATTTAGTGCTTCTAGGTCTGTGTTACTCCATTTCACTACTCCAAATGAGTAGGTCAATATTGGTATGGCATAAGTATTTATAGCTTTGGTCTTGTTTCTTGCTGTCAATTCTGTTTTCAGTATTTTTGTTAGTCTTTGTCTATATTTTTCTTTTAGTTCTTCTTTAATATTTGTATTATCTATTCCTATTTTTTGTCTGTATCCTAGATATTTATAGGCATCCGTTTTTTCCATCGCTTCTATGCAGTCGCTGTGGTTATCCAATATGTAATCTTCTTGTTTAGTGTGTTTTCCCTTGACTAGGCTTTTTTTCTTACATTTGTCTGTTCCAAACGCCATACTTATATCATTGCTGAATACTTCTGTTATCTTTAGTAATTGGTTGAGTTGTTGATTTGTTGCTGCCAGTAGTTTTAGATCATCCATGTATAGCAAATGTGTGATTTTGTGTGGGTATGTTCCAGTAATATTGTCTCCATAATTTGTATTATTTAGCATGTTGGATAGTGGGTTCAGAGCAAGGCAGAACCAGAAAGGACTTAATGAGTCTCCTTGGTATATTCCACGCTTAATCTGTATTGGCTGTGATGTGATATTATCTGAATTTGTTTGGATATTAAGTGTGGTTTTCCAGTTTTTCATTACTATGTTTAGGAACTGTATCAATTTAGGATCTACTTTGTATATTTCCAATATTTGTAGTAACCATGAGTGGGGTACACTATCAAAAGCTTTTTGGTAATCAATGTATGCGTAGTGTAGAGACCTTTGTTTAGTTTTAGCTTGATATGTCACCTCTGCATCTATTATCAGTTGCTCTTTACATCCTCGCGCTCCTTTGCAGCAGCCTTTTTGTTCTTCATTTATAATTTTGTTCTGTGTTGTATGTGTCATTAATTTCTGTGTAACGACTGAAGTTAATATTTTGTAGATTGTTGGTAGGCATGTTATGGGGCGATATTTAGCTGGGTTTGCTGTGTCTGCTTGATCTTTAGGTTTCAGATAAGTTATTCCATGTGTAAGTGTATCAGGGAATATGTATGGGTCTGCAATGTAACTGTTAAATAATTTAGTTAGATGTGAATGTGTTGAGGTGAACTTCTTTAGCCAGAAATTTGCTATTTTATCATTTCCAGGGGCTTTCCAATTGTGCGTAGAATTAATTGCTCGGGTGACTTCATGTTGCAAAATTATCACTTCAGGCATTTGTGGTATCATCTTGTATGTATCTGTTTCTGCTTGTATCCACCGTGCATGCCTGTTATGTTGTACCGGGTTTGACCATATGCTGCTCCAGAAGTGTTCCATGTCTCTTATGTTTGGTGGATTGTCTATTTTTATGTGTGTGTTATCTATTGTTTGGTAAAATTTCTTTTGGTTTGTGTTGAATGTTTGGTTTTGTTTCCTTCTATTTTCACTTTTTTTGTATCTTCTAAGTCGTTTCGCCAAAGCTTGTAATTTTTGCTTCTTTTCCTCTAATTGCTCTATTGCTTCTTGTTGTGAGATTTTACCTAACCTTTTTCGTTTTTTGTCTGATATTTCATTTCTTATAAATTGTGTTAACTGTCCGATGTCTTTTCTCAGTTTTTCTATTCTGATCTGTAGCCTGTGTTGCCATGCTGGTTTTGTGGGTTTCTTCTGTGTGTTGGTTGGTTCTGATATCTGCCTAGTGTGTATATTTAGTGTAGTGAGTGCTCCTACATAAACCAGTAGTTGTAACTCTTCCATAGTTGTGTATTCATTTATTTTGTTGTGTATGATTGTGTTGATAGTTTTTATTGTTGTTTCGACTTGTGGGCTATTTGGTGGTCTATGCAAGAATGGTCTAATGTCTGTATTTGTGTCTTTGTATTCTATATATGTCAACTGAAATTTTTCTTCTATATCTAACATGTGTGTCACTTCGTGTTCTATTTGTGCTTGTGCTGGTGGCTGTCTTAAAATTTCATTTTCCTCTGATTATTTAATTGATGCGTGTTGTTCTTTGTTTGTTTGCTCTGGGATGTTTGAGTCCATTACTGTATTTTCTTCTTCTTCTAATTGCACATTATTTTGTTCCAGTATTTGTTGTACTTGTTGTTTGATGTTTTCTAATTCTGACTGGGGTATCCTGTTATTTTTTATTATTACACGAATCTGATCAGCTAGACGTTGTTCTGTTAAAAATTTTAATTCTGGGTATCTGGTAATAAATGTTGTGTATACTTGTGATCTGTATCCAGTTGTGTTGGTTCCAAGGTTTGTTGCTTGGTAATAACAGAACATGAGGTGTCGATTAACTTCATCTGACCATCTCATCCTCTGTCTTTGTTTTCCTTCTAGGGTGGTTGCAGGAAGCATATCCTGCAAAACACCTCTATTTGGATTTAAATCATTTTCCAGTTGGCTAGCAGTGTCATTACCATTGTGGGCGGGCATAGGGTTCAAGCGCCGTCCCTGACCATGACGGCGCTTGTCCGAGGCTTCTTTAGTTCTGTCCTGAACCAAGTAATCACACTAAAAGGGGGGTTAGCCCTATTAGTGGTTTGTTCTTTTCGTCGCCTTTTACGACTGGCAGAACATACCGGAGGCCTATTCTTTTCCCGGGCCTCCACGGGGTTTTTTTATTATTATTATTATTATTATTATTATCATCATATAACTACATTTTTATTTATAAAGAATAACAATTATCTATGTGCTGTAAGAATAATGTCTGCTTCTGTAGCCGAAGGTCAGTATATCTGATTCACATGTGGAATACCCAGTTTTATTTCCTTGTACTACCAAGGATTCATCCTTGGTGGAAGGAATGGGATGGCCATTTTAATCATCTCCATCCTTTTATCAAATGTATCAGTACCACCAATCTCTTTGTGGAACACCAGATTATGATAACATTGCAACCCTTCCACTGCAACAAACACTGCTGCCAGGATTATGATGGTGGACCAAAACAGTGCAGCTGCCCATCACCACCCCTTTGCCAAATTCTTCTGCAACTGAAAGCACCTCCACCACAATGCGGCAGCTGTCATCTTTGCCATCACAGGTGACATCAAGGATGCCATTGTGTAGTATTGCATCAATGGCCAGTAACACAGTTCCAGTACTAGCAGCAGCCATTGCCACACCACCCATCTTAGGACCAGTGCAGCAGGGCACTTTTACTACCACTACAGTCGCAGCAAAAAAGTGCACTCTATGTCAAAATGCTGCTGGTCTATTAACAACAGTGCAGAATCTCTCAGTGTTGCCCAGGTTAGGTAGTGGGCACTGTATTGTTCACGGAATCTCAGAGCCCAGACACGATTTCACATGAGAGAGACCTTCACCAGTATACTCAGGAGGCAAATACACTTTTCTATTACGATTTCAGCTGCCCCTATCTCCAGCAATGTCATCTAACATCATATGCAGTGGTGTATCCTGACAGTACCAACCAACACCAATGATGCATGCTGGGGGTGTAGCTACCACAAAGCAACTATAGAGGAGAGGGATCAATTCAGAAAATCAAAATTGCACATCAAAAGAGAAATCTCTTCGGTTTAATTGTGCAGTCTTGTCACTGGTAGTGCCAGTACCAGCTGTGGTGGGGAGTATGGATTTCTTATAGTCAACAAACTTTGTTAGTTAGCTATTTCACTTGTGTCTCAATAGTATTAACATCTACTTGGACTATCCGGTGTGTGACTCACTTCGACTTGCCTCTGTTATGGATTCTCTTTTTATGAGTTATCCATTTCTGCTAGTGATGGGCTTGTGTGCTAGTCTCAACTTGTATTTTGTGATTTGCTTGTTGCAGCCTCCTGTTATGTTGGGTCTGTGCCTGATTGTCTCTGTTTAGTTTGTAGTTAATTATTTCTTCATATAGCCTACCATAAAAGCTAGCCTACCATACAAGCTAGAAAAGCCTAACTCCTTGAAGACACATCAATAAAATGGTTGTGCGAACACTAAATATTATTCAAATTTTTGTATGATTAATATTTAATTTTTAAGAGTTGCCCAAAATTTATGCTGTAAAACATGAAAGAAAGGTAACATAAAAAATATGTTAAGATATTTTTTGCCTGTTTTTAAAAATAGCAACTGTACAGAGAATAGAAGTCGCTGAACTTAATATATGTGAGAAGATAGACTATATTTCAAACTCTTCAGATTTTATGAGTGGTTCCCAATCACTCCACTTACTACATTTATCAATGTTTTCATTTTCCTTGTACAGAACTGGATATTCTGCATTTATTTTTTAATTTATCATTTTTCCTAAAATTAAGAAAGAGTCCTTTTGCAATAAACAATGATGTATTGCAAACCATCACCAATAATATCCTTATGATGCTGTTGTTCTAACATTTATGTTACCTATGAAGAGTAACTCTGACCTATGTTAAGCAGATGAATGTCACAGTTTTGTATGAAGAGGTTTCAGAGGTGTATTATGCTACACTGTTCATTTTCATTAGTTGTTAATCAGGGTCAAGCAGTGCTTTAACAATGGGGTATACGTAAGTTTTTTAAATGCAAAGATTGTGTGAGGTGAAAAGTGCACTACTGGAATCAGATTAAAGCAACCAAATAATGTTTCAACATTTTTCTGCCAGAAACTTAAAAAATTTACACTGAAATCTTCAGAAGCTATTTCTTCTTGTCTGGCAGGTACACACCACTCAATAATGAATCACAATTTCTCATAAATAGCTGGAAATTTCTCAGACAATGGAAAATCCAGGATGGAATGTAACAATATTATGAGAAGGGAAGTTGCTACTCACCATATAGTGGAGATGCTGAGTCGCAGACAGGCACAACAAAAGGACACTCACAATTGAAGCTTTCATCCATTAAGGCCTTCGGCAACAACACACACACACACACACACACACACACACACGAATGCAGTCTTGAAACTACACTGCGAGCAGCAGCACCAGTGCATGCAGGGAGTGGGGACTTGGGGGGGTGGGAGAGGTGAGGGGGGAGGGGGGGAGAAGTAGCGAAAAAGGAGAGAAACAAAAAGACTGTGTGTAGTGGTGGAATGACAACTGTGTACTGCTGGAATGGGAACAGGGAAGGGGGTGGATGGGTGAAAACAGTGACTAACGAAGGTTGAAGCCAGGAGGGTTACAGGAATGTAGGATGTACTGCAGGGAAAGTTCCCATCTGCAATTCAGAAGAGATGGTGTAATCAATGAATCTGACCCAGTGCTGTTTTCCTTTGATACTGTTTTCTTTTGCATCACTATTCAGATTCACTGATAACATCTTTGCTATCTGGATCAAAGGTAAGGATACCCTATCCACATTCCTCCAGAACCTCAACAACTTCTCCCCCATTTGCTCCACCTGGTCCTACTCAACCCAACAAGCCACCTTCCTAGATGCTGACCTCCACCTCAAAGATGGCAACATCAGTACCTCCATCCATATCCAACCGACTAACCACCAGCAATACCTCCACTTCGACAGCTGCCACCCATTCCATACCACGAAGTTCCTTCTGTACAGCCTAGCCACTGTGATTGTTGCATCTACAGTCAT
Source organism: Schistocerca nitens (assembly GCF_023898315.1). Lineage (NCBI taxonomy): Eukaryota > Metazoa > Arthropoda > Insecta > Orthoptera > Acrididae > Schistocerca > Schistocerca nitens. The sequence goes on along the minus strand of NC_064619.1, from coordinate 541,912,197 downwards.
GAGCAGTTCCTCTCAAAATATACCGAGGGTCTCACTGAGGCCTTCACTGAATGTAATAATCCTCCCAACCTTGTAGAAAAACAAATCTCCCGTGCCTTAACTTTCCAGTCTCCCACCGCCTCCCAAAGTCCCAACGTCCAGCCACAGAGGAACATTCCCTCATAACTCAGTACCACCTAGGACTGGACGAATTGAATTACATTCTCCGCCTGGGTTCCGATTACCTCTCGTCGTGCTCTGAATTGAGAAATGTCCTGCCCACTATCCTTCCCACCCCTCCACCCACAGTGGTATTCCACTGTCCACCGAATCTACACAATATACTCGTCCATCCTTACACAACCCCTGCTCCCAATCCCTTATCTCATGGTTCATACCCCTGTAATAACCTAGAAGCAAGACCTGTCCCATACATCCTCCCATCACCACCTACTCCAGTCCGTCACTAACATCACCTATTCCACCACAGGTGGTGCTACCTGTGAAACCAGTTTTGTGATCTACAAGCTAAGCTGCAGCCACTGTGCTGTATTCTATGTAGGCATGACAACCAACAAGCTGTCTGTCCACATGAATGGCCACCGACAAACTGTGGCCAAGAAACAAGTCGGCCACCCCATTTCTGAACACACTGCCAAACATGATATCCTTCATTTCAATGACTGCTTCACAGCCTGTGCCATATGGACCCTTCCTACTAACACCAGCTTTTCTGAATTGCACAAGTGGGAAATTTCTCTGCAATACATCCTACGTTCTCATAACCCTCCTGGCCTCAACCTTAGTCAGTCACTGTCCTCACCCATCCAGCCCCTTCCCTGTTACCATTCCAGCTCTACACATCCGTCATTCAACCACCACACCCAGTCTTTTTGATTTATTTCCTTTACTGCCACTTCTCTCCCCCCCCCCCCTCCCAAGCTCTCCCCTGCCCTCCGTCTAACCAGCAGCACTTCACTGTCCGCCAACCCCATCATACTATCCCTCCCATTCCCCACTTCCCCACCCCACCCAACCTTCTCCTTACCCCCCCCCCCCCCCCAGAACTCTCATCACGCACTAGTGCTGTCTGTTGTTCGCAGTATGATTCTTGTTCGCAGTATGGTTCCAGTTGCTTGAGACTGCAGTCGTTTGTGTGAGTTGCGTTTGTGTGTGTGTGTGTGTGTGTGTGTGTGTGTGTGTGTGTGTGTGTGTGTGTGTTGTTGACGAAGACCTTAATGGCTGAAAACTTTAATTGTGAGAGTCTTTTTGTTGTGCCTATCTGCGACTCAGCATCTCCACTATATGGTGAATAGCAACTTTGCTTCTCATAATACTGAAAAATTTGTCAGGTACAATATAAAACTGTTGCAATTCTAAGACATGCGTTCTTCACCAACAGCTCGCATCATTTGCTTCTAAGTTCCGCTTGTTTCAATGTTTTTGACTTTTACTTTCAAGCTAAATATGTTATAACTGTTTCTTTTGTTTCACACAGACTGTGGATGACAATGATGATGTAAACCTACAACAACTTATATTTTACTTTTCTATCGCTCTCGTTATATGGAGTGACATTACTCAAGGAATCGTGTCTTTGTTCAAACAAGGTATAGCAGCAAAATCACAGAAAACACAAATCAAGAAAATGAGACACCGATTTGATCAAAATTCCACACAAACATGAGATCAGTATCTTAAACACTGCATTAATTCATGTGAAACACAAGAAATGGGGCTATAAGAGTGCATAGACATGGAAATGCACTATACAGAAGACAGTGGATGCAGAGCGATACCAACTGCATACACAATTATACGGAGACTCTATTACCTGTGAGATGGGACACAGTCCCTATTTGGTTAATAAACACATCAAAAAAAGCATTCATCACCCTGGTTCCCAGAACTCCTGAAAATAAGACGCTGATTGTGAATATTGTATCACAGTCCTTTTGACTGTTCAGAGATGTCACTAAACCCATCCAAAGATATAAACAAACATGCATGAGCTGCGCCTATTAGACAGAGGGAGTACGACAGCCAATCAGTTCCAGTCATTCCACCAGGAAGGAGGTGGGCCCAACAAACATGCATGAGCTGCGCCTATTAGACAGAGGGAGTCCGACAGCCAATCAGTTCCAGTCATTCCACCAGCAAGGAGGTACATGGCTCATGTTGTCTGTAGTAGACGGTCAATACCAAGGTTCGATCGCATCCAAATTCTTACTTTGTGCCAGGAAGGGTTCTCAAAAAGGGAAGTGTCCAGGCGTCTCAGAGTGAACCAAAGCAATGTTGTTCGGACATGGAGGAGATACAGAGAGAGAGAAACTGTTGATGACATGCCTCACTCAGGCCACCCATGGGCTACTACTGCAGTGGATGACTGCTACCTATGGATTATGGCTCAGAGGAACCCTGGCAGCAACACCACCATGTTGAATAATGCTTTTCGTGCAGCCACAAGACATTGTGTTATGGCTCACACTGTGCGCAACAGGCTGCATGATGTGCAACTTTACTCCCAGCATCCATGGTGAGGTACAGCTTTGCAACTACAACACCATACAGCACGGTACAGATGGGCCCAAATGCCAAATGGATCTCTCAGGATTGGCATCACTTTCTCTTCACTGATGAGTGTCACATACGCCTTCAACCAGACAATCATCGGAGACATGTTTGGAGGCAGCCCGGTCAGTCCGAACACCTTAGACTCACTGTCCAGCGAGTGCAGCAAGGTGGAGGTTCCCTGCCTTTTAGAGGTGGCATTATGTGGGGCTGATGTACGCCGCTGGTGGTCATGGAAGGTGCCATAACGGCTGTATGATACGTGAATGCCATCCTCCGACTGATAGTGCAACCATATCGACAGGATATTGGTGAGGCTTTGTCTTCATGGATTGCAATTCACACCCCCATCATGCACATCTTGTGAATGACTTCCTCCAGGAGAACTACATTGCTCGACTAGAGTAGCCAGCACGTTTTCCAGGCATGAACCCTATCGAACATGCCTGGGATAGATTGAAAGGGGTTGTTTATGGATGACGTGACCCACCAACGACTCTGAGGGATGTATGCTGAATCGCCATTGAGGAGTGGGACAATCCGGACCAACAGCACCGTCTTGGACTTGTGGATAGTATGCCACAATGAATACGGGCATGCATCAATGCAAAAGAACATGCTACTGGGTATAAGAGGTACTGGTGCATACAGCAATCTGGGCCACCACCTCTGAAGGTCTCGCTGTATGGTGATACAACATGCAGTCTGTGTTTTTCATGAGCAACAAAAAGGGCGGAAATGATGTTTATGTTGATCTCTATTCCAACTTTCTGTACAGGTTCTGGAACTCTCAGAACCGAGGTGATGCAAAACTTTTTTTGGTGTGTGTAGTTGGAACACCTACCATGCTCATGCACAGAAAACATACAGTTTATCATCCTTAACTGCAAGGTAGTTATGAAACCATAATTTTTTGTACTGAAGAAAGTGCTCACTAGATTGTAACTAGCAAATCCAATGATTCCTAGTATCTTCTCCTTAAGAGTATTAATGGACAACTGCTGCACTATAGTATGTTTTCAACACTTAGGTGATGTAGGCAGCATTACAGGTATTACCATCCAGTGCCCTGCTTGTCATTTGCAATGTGACCTTTCCCTACACTAGCATCATCATACCCCATGACCTTGCCGCCCATCAGCAGACTGTCTCCAAACTCACAACCCATTCCTGGTCAACATGACCAACTATATCCTCACCCACAAGTCCTTCTCCTTTGAATGTGTCACATACAAACAAGTATGTGGTACAACCATGGGCATCCACATGGCACCATCCTATGCTATCCTACTTGTGAGCTATTTTGAGGTATCCTTTTAGTCATCCAGAATCTCAAATCTCATCACCTGCTTCAGAGTCAATGATGACATCTTCATGCTCTGGAATAAAGGTGAAGACAATCTATCCATGCTTCTCCAGTACCTCAATATCTCTCCTCCCTATTGGCCTCATCTGGCCGCCTCAGCCCAACAAGCCACCTAACTTAATGTTGACCTCCACCTCACTGACAACCCCATCAGTACCTCTGTCCACATCAAACCACCAACCGTACCTTCATTTCAACAGCTGCCATCCACTCCACACCCCAAGCCCTCCCATACAGCCTGCCATCATATCTGCAGTAAGAAGCAGTCATTCTCCAAATATGTCGAAGGTCTCATTGAGGCCTTCACGGTCCAAAATTACCGTCTTCACCTTGTCCACAAACAGATCCTCCGCACCTTGTCTCCAGTCACTTACCATCCCCCACAAATGGCCCAAGGAGTGTCCCTCTCATGACTTAGTATCCTCAGGACTGGAGGAACTGAATCGTATTCCACACAAGGGTACTCCTACCTCTTGTCATGTCCTGAAATGATACATGTTCTCCCCACCATCTCCACAATCGTATTTTGCTGCTCACACTAACTATTCAATATACTTGTCCATCACTATTTCATCCCTATTCCCTAACTCCATGCCCCATGGCTCAATTCAAGTAACAGACCTAGATACATGACCTGTTCCCTACAACCTTACTTCACTGCCGAATTCAGTTGAGTCAAGGCATCTCCTACCCCATCAAAGGCAGGGTTAACTGTGATAGCAGAGATGTTGTCTGTCAACTCAGCTGCAACCATTGAGCAGTACTATACGTGAGCATGATGACTAACAAGCTGTCTATCCATTTGTGAGCAAGAGAGAGTGCAACCACACAGCTGCCGAGCATTCCACCCATCACAATGTGCTTGACTTCAGTGGCTGCTTCACAGCCTATGCCATCTGGATTCTTCCCTCCAAAACCAGCTTTTCTAAGCTACACATGTGGGAATTCTCTCTACAACATAGCCTTCATTCTCATAACCCCTTGGCCTCAGCTTTCACCAGGCTCTGCCCCCAGCTGCCTCCATGCCCTTTCCTGCTTCTAATCCAGCCTAACACACACCTGCTATCCCTCCCACTGCAACTGGATCGTCTTTTCACCTTCTCTGTTTTTCTCCTCTCCACCCTCTCCTCCCTCAACCAGCACAGCCATCCAACAATGCACCTAGCAACTCACCATCCTGTCCCCACCATATCACTGCACACTCCCACAAACAGCACTACAGCATTTTCCCTCAGACCTATTCTGCTACCCCTCACCCTCCATACCTGTATCACCACTATCCACACCAACCGAAATCACTGCTCACGACAGTCAGGCCTTAGTGCCCAGACATGTTGGTGATCAGGTGTGTGTGTGTGTGTGTGTGTGTGTGTGTGTGTGTGTGTTAATCTATTCTACTTCATATTGCAGAGATAAGAAACAACTGAATCCACTGACATCATGTTTCATAGTGGTTTTCACTATAAAGAATGTGACATGGTGTGTATAAATTGGCATTGTTCACAGATTTGTTGCCATGGAAGTTGTCAGATGGGTATGAACCAAGAAATGGAGAAAGAAACCATCAAGAGAGAGGCACATCTCAGTGCTGAAAGAGTGTCAATGAATTTCAAGTGGAAACATTAAAGTAACACACACAACTGATTAGGAGGATTTTCACGTGAACAACCATCATTCCATACAGCAATAAGAAAATCAACTGCAAGCTACCATTGTCTTAGCTCATAAGTGAAATTTCTTCTCTGTTGTTTGGGTAAATACTTCTCATGTGTGACAGAGTAACATAAGAAGATAATTTAGACCTGTTAAATCAGTAATACTGATAAAGTCATCTTCTGTGATGACGATAAACTTATTAAGGCACCTGCCAGTCGGTTCATTGCAATTGTACCAAAATTTTACACAAAAACTGTGATTTAAAATACCAAACTTTTAAAAAATAATACATTTTTCATTAGTTTCCTCATTTCGGGCGTCTCATCTTGCACATAACTCTCTGACTTAACAACAAGATATAGCCTGTGATAATGGCATTAAGTATTATATTGTCTTCCTCACAGGAATGCTCAGCTACTTTATTAGCTTGTTCATTTCCCTGTATTTCAACACAACCATCCACTAAGCAGAATGATTCATAAGGCCACCTCTTTAGTAGCAACAGATTTGTGGTATTTCTCTATGCCTTTCCTCTGCTTGATATATCTACTGTAATGGAAGCAGATACACCCAGGAATTTCCATTATTGTTAACAGGCATTTGGGACGCAGGTGAGAAATTTCTTCCCTTAAAGACGGCCACATGTATAAATGCAGAAAGTATTGAAGACAGCTGACATACAAGTTTTCTGAGTATCATATCAGATCATAATGTAAAAAACTTTACTTAAGAGACCTGACAACCCAGAGAAGGGCCACTGAAATGGTGGTTTCTCCAGTACAGCTTCTTACATTATGACTTGGTATCATATTCACACACATGTGCGTGCTTCTTGGAGGACAAGCATTTGAAACCAGTTTGTTCCAGCCTCTCCCAGTAACCATATCTTTCCTAATAGTTGAGAGGCTGGAAGAAGATCCGAAAACAGAAAAGCTATACACAAATAAGGATAACTGAACTGGCCTACTTATGACAGATGCTACAGCCTACTGTTAAATGCAGTAACTTAAATAGTCACACATCTAACACTGTAATGAGAAACATCATTCTCTTTTTGAAAATGATAACACATCATTGGTAGGGCATATTCTGAGGCATAAAGGGATCACCAATTTAGTACTGGAGGGCAGCGTGGAGGGTAAAAATCGTAGAGGAAGACCAAGAGATGAGTACACTAAGCAGATTCAGAAGGATTTAGGTTGCAGTAAGTACTGGGAGATGAAGAAGCTTTCACAGGATAGAGTAGCATGGAGAGCTGCATCAAACCAGTCTCAGGACTGAAGACAACAACAACAACACATCATTTAATCATTATTTAGGACACTGTCAGAAATTGGACTTTATAAAAATGGAAGAAAACAAAAACCTTCAAGCCCTATGCATTATGTGTGAGATTCTTATGGTTCCAAGTAGTTTCCCAGCCCTTATCAAGATTGAAAAAGATACCTACTTTTTATGAGACTCCAGTTATTAGTGATAGATGAGTTTTTCCAGCCTCATGCTGAAACCAACTACCATAGGTACTTCCCTACATTCTAACACTCAGGCAAAGCAGCAGATGACTGCTTAGATCAGGGTCTTTCCTATGCAACTAGTTACAGAAACAATTTGATAACTACATGAGAATGTGCTGTCCTTCCCAATTTCAAGGAGTGAAACTAAAATGACATCACTCTTTGAAGTGGTAAATTGTTCGTCACCCTATAAAAGGAAGAGAATAATTTCTCTTTGTCTTCCCATGATATATCAGAACAAGTAATGTGTCACAGACCTCAGACTGTGTAAAAGATAGATTCCACTTGGAGGACAGTGTTAAGTTACATTAATGGTAAGAATAAATTCCCTACCTGACCTACTTCTCCCTGCTAAGATCATACTTTCTGCAGATGATAGAACTCGCTAGTGCAGGTGTATCAGAATGTTTAAGTCTTTTCTATGCCAGGTGTTCAAGTACTCCATATGCATTCTGAATAACATTCTGATCCAATGGCATAGGGAATTCGTATTGCAAGAGAGGCTTTCCTCATTCTATTCCATCTTTCCAATGGGGTGAGAGTTTGCAATAGCATGGTAGAAGTGCCGTTCCCTCAGACTGATATCAATTGATACAAGGATAATCCCAATAGATAGGTCCCCTGGGATGGTACTGCAGCTTGGCAGCCACTTTTAGAGTTTCCACTTGCAGTTACAGTCATGTGTGAAGTGTGCACAGCTATTTTTTTTTTTAATTCAAAGTGTGTTTAAAATCAAAATTCACTGTCACTTCAAGGAATCGGGTAGACAGCCATTCAGGATCATTGATGTCAAAAATGATGACATGTATAGGGAGTTTATGGACAGCCACATTAAAATTAATGATGTTGAAAGAAGCAGGAGACAATCCATTTCTGGTTAGAGGTCACAAAGGCTGAATGAACCATTCATCAAGATTAGAGGATCCCTCTTAGTGATCATTGCATTTTGGTTCCTTCAGTTTCTTGGAGCAGAATTCATAGGAATTAAGAAGAAAAATTAAAATATTGGTGTTGTGCTGATGATGGATTCCACTAATGCTCACACCAGATCACCAACAGCCATGTGTTGCTCTTATCTAGAATTACTTTGATACTCTTATCTAGAATTACTTTGAGACTCTTATCTAGAATTACTTTGATGCTATGTAGATGAAGAGGACAACTTCTTCGATTTGATTGTTAGAAGTGATGGAATTATGGCCTTCCATTCCAGACTAATCATGTGAGTGGTAACATTTCCCTTCCTTCAAGCTTCAAAAATTCATACAAAGACAGTCTGCTGGCAAAGCCATAGAAACTGTGTTTTGAGACTGAAAACATGTATTGTTAGTCAACTTCATGGCTCCTTGAAATGCAAAATATGCTGACTGAGACACCTAAAGAGCTCAAACAGACAATTCAGCACCAGAGAAAAAGAATGTTGAATAATTATTTAAGCCTTCTCTGCAAAAACATTCATCCCATCACCAGTCAAACCCGTCATTCTCTAGAAACAGTTTGGGTGAAATAATACCCATCAATACTAAAGTTGAAGTCGGGATTAAACATCCAGTGATTACCTTGTGTTTCCTAGGTTCACGGAATATCTGGCTGGAATGCACTTTAACAACAATGACAAGGTGAAAGATGAGGTCCAATGCTTCTCAACAACATGGTGACAAACATGTATAATGTAGGCATACAAAATCTGTCATTGCCTACAAAAATGCATCAACCAAAATGGGAAATACATGCCAAAAAGAAGAATGGCCAAGCTTTGAAATAATGAGTCAACTATTGGAAATAATGTTTCTTTCTATTTCATTGAAAATAGGCTTTTCACACTCTGTAAACAGATAACCTACTGACTTGTGATACAATCCATATGACCTGATGGCTTTTACTGATATTTATGCCTTCTGATCTCAATAATCTGTTATACGTGTGATGGTGAAACAGGTGTTTTTATGCTTGGGACTACATTCTTTGACTTCTTTTTATCTGCCAGTGCTGAGGCATGTTAAAATCCTACTATTTTTTAATCATCTGGAAATGATGGGTTTTACAGTAAGGCCAACATTGCAGGTGCACTTGCAGGCACATATTTTTGCCACTTTCATCTTAACAAGTGAGTTGAGAAATCTGTTCTACACCACTATTTTAGCCAAAAATGTAAATAAAGATGAACGTGGAAAGATTTTACATTTATACTATTCATATTCATGATATCTTCCCACTACAATTCTTCCTTCCATTCCTGGATGTTCAAAACTCATCGGTTCTAGGTGCTTCAGTCTGGAACCGCGTGACCGTTACAGTCGCAGGTTCGAATCCTGCCTCGGGCATGCATGTGTGTGCGTCCTTAGATTAGTTAGGTTTAAGTAGTTCTAAGTTCTAGGGGACTGGTGACCTCAGAAGTTAAGTCCCATAGTGCTCAGAGCCATTTGAAGCATTTAAACTCATCCAACATTTATGGAATAACTTCCTTACTGAAATTAAGGGTGTTGTAAATCTAAGTTTTAATATGGTAACCTCCAGAAAGGTTGGCTTGTAACAGCAATTCAATTGTCTGGGAGCTAGATGTTTATACTAGCAGCTTTCTATTTTCCACATTATACTTTCCAAATGTGTCTGAATTAAAAATGGTGAAAACTTATCAAAAGCACTGTCTTCCAATTTCACAAAAAAACTCATTACCTAATATCTAGCATTTTGCTACAATTCACAGACCATTTCTGTGCTGTTGCTTGTGTTGGGTTATCAGAAGCCCGTTGCTTCTAGTAGGCTAGCTCAGGTTTGCAGTGTTCTGATTTAGCCAGCATGCATTTCCGTAACTGCTAATGAGAATGTATTGACTGTTCAGTCACAGATATTAAACAGTCGTTGGGATGAGTGTAGCATCTGAAAACAACAGTATCTTCGTTATTGCTCCCAGAAGGCAGCTGGGTGGCGATGAAGTTAAACACATGTTAGTGGGCAACAAATAGAACACTTGTTAGAATTCAGTTCTTGAATACTTGTTCAGGTTCACAGGATTCTTCATTAGCCAGCATGTGCTTTTCCATACTGCTCATGTGAGTATAAAATTTACACTGGGGTGGATATGCCATCAGGAAACAGTAACAATATGCAGACATAATTTGAAACAGAAGCTCAAAACAACATTGGCATTTGGTTTATTCATTGAAAGCAGATTACAAACAGTATGAATAACAATTACACTGTCACATAAATTCAAACTCAACATTAAGTTTGAAAATATGATATATGCTGACTTACTTTCAAACAAAACTAATGTATTTGTTCGGCAACAACAGTAGGTGTGGACGACGACGACCATATTTCACAGTATGCCTTTCACGTTAATAATCAATTCAAAACACATATTGATCAGGGTGATCTGTAGAAATGTATTGAATTAAAATAATGCAATATCACACACATAAAATCACATAAGCAGTAATCACAAAATTACATACAAAAACTGTAGGATACTAATCAGAGAAAATGACTGTTTGTCGGATAGCATATTATTGCTAATTTATGAAGTGCGCAAACAATGTGTCATTTCATTATTGGATATGATGTAACAAATTTATCACCTTTAGCAAAACCATGCATTACAGAATTCATTGCACACATATTGCCAAAGGAGGGCAGTTATTTATTTATTTACATGTCAAGTTCCGTAGGACCAAATTGAGGAGCAAATCTCCAAGGTCATGGAATGTGTCAGTACATGAACTTACAACATAAAAGTAATAACAGATAAAAATAAATGTTCATGAACCTGAAAGAAAATCAGTCCATAAGTTTAAGCAAACGCTATCAGCAATACCATGAGAATCAGCTTAATTTTTCAAGGAACTCCTCGACAGAATAGAAGGAGTGACCTATGAGGAAACTCTTCAGTTTCGATTTAAAAGAGCATGGATTACTGCTAAGATTTTTGAATTTGAGTGGCAGCTTATTGAAAATGGATGCAGCAGTATACTGCACACCTCTTTGCACAAGAGTTAAGGAAGTCCGATCCAAATGCAGGTTTTTTTCTGCTGAGTATTAACCGAGTGAAAGCTGCTTATTGTTGGAAATAAACTAACATTGGTAACAAGAAATGACAATAAGGAATATACATATTGAGAGGCCAATGTCAAAATACCCAGACTCGTGAACAGAGTTCGACAAGAGGTTTGTGAACTCACATCACTTATTGCCCGAACCGCTCGTTTCTGAGCCAAAAATATCCTTCTAGAATGGGAAGAGTTACCCCAAAATATAATACCATACGACATAAGTGAATGAAAATAAGCAAAGTAGACTAATTTACGTGTCGAAGTATCACTCACTTTCGATACCGTTCGAACAGTGAAAATGGCAGTATTAAGTCTTTGAACAAGATCCTGAACGTGGGCTTCCCACGACAGCTTACTATCTATCTGAACACCTAGGAATTTGAACTGTTCAGTTTCACTAATCATATGCCCGTTCTGTGAGATTAAAATGTTAGGTTTTGTTGAATTGTGTGTTAGAAACTGTAAAAACTGAGTCTTACTGTGATTTAACGTTAGTTTATTTTCTACAAGCCATGAACTGAGGTCATGTACTGTACTACTTGAAACCGAGTCAATGTTGCACACAACATGCATTACTACCAAGCTAGTGTCATCAGCAAACAGAAATATTTCAGAGTTACCCATAATACTAGAGGGCATATCATTTATACAAATAAGGAACAGGAGCGGCCCCAACACTGATCCCTGGGGCACCCCCCACTTGACAGTACCCCACTCAGATCCCACATCACAGTCGTTATCAACATTGTGAATAACGACCTTTTGCTGCCTGTTGCTAAAGTAAGAGGTGAACAAATTGTGAGCTACTCCCCTTATTCCGTAATGGTCCAACTTCTGGAGCAATATTGTGAGATCAACACAGTCAAATGCCTTTGTTAAATCACAAAATACGCCAAGCGTTCGAAACTTTTTGTTTAGCCCATCCAGTACCTCACAGAGAAAAGCGAATATAGCATTTTCAGTTGTCAAATGACTTCTAAAGCTGAACTGTACATTTGATAGCAAATCGTGTGATATAAAATGATCAATTAACCTTACATACACAATCTTTTCGATGACTTTTGCAAACACTGATGGCATAGAAATAGGTCTAAAATTATCTACATTATCTCTTTCTCCCTTTTTATAAAGCGGCTTTATTACTGAGTACTTTAATCGCTCAGGAAACTGACCATTCCTAAAGGAAAACTTACAGATATGGCTAAATACAGGGCTAACATGTGCAGCACAGTACTTTAATATTCTACTAGACACGCCATCATAACCATGAGAGTCCTTAGTCTTCAGTGATTTAATTATTGACTCAATCTCCCTCTCGTCTGTATCATAGAGGAGTATTTCAGACATCAATCTCGGAAAGGCATTTGCTAACAAGGGAACCTCCCCATCGCACCCCCCTGAGATTTAGTTATAAGTTGGCACAATGGATAGGCCTTGAAAAACTGAACACTGATCAATCGAGAAAACAGGAAGAAGTTTTGTGGAACTATGAAAAAAATAAGCAAAATATACAAACTGAGTAGTCCATGTGCAAGATAGGCAACATAAAGGCTACTATGAGCGCAGGAGCGCCGTGGTCCCGTGGTTAGCGTGATCAGCTTCATTGACGTCTCTGTTCACTGTAATAAGTTTAGTGTCTGTGTTTTGCGACCGCACCGCAAAACCGTGCGATTAGTAGACGAAAGGACGTGCCTCTCCAATGGCAACCGAAAACATTTGATCGCAAGGTCATAGGTCACAGGAAAACACATCTGACATATTCTCTATGACACTGGTGATGGCATGTGCATCACATGACAGGAATACGTTGTCGACCCACCTAACTTGTACACTTGGCGGATGGGTAAAAAGATTCGTCTACCTTGCCCGATTTAAGTTTTCTTGTGGATGTGATAATCACTCCCAAAAAAGTGATGAAAACATAAGAGTTTGTCACATAAACTGCAACAAATGAATGCAACAGTTTCACAGTAGCACGGTTTTCCCTGTGCTCTGTCAAAACATTTGTTTTTAACGTTTTCAAATTTTTCCATGTGTAGACCATCAAATCCTGCATATGTCCAAGCAATTCTGAACATGTCCTGGAATTTTGGAGAGCGAAGCTATTTATGTGTAAGTACCTGAACATTGATAATTGTCTGAAAATAAAAAATTAAACTTTTCACTCGAGGGAAGACTTGAACCAAGGACCTTCCGTTTCGCAGCTGCTCACGCTAACCACGGGACCACGATGCTCCTGAGTTCAGAGCAGCCTTGATGTTGCCTATCTTGCGCATGGACTATTCATTTTGTATATTTTGCTTATTTTTTTCATAGTTCCACAAAACTTCTTCCTGTTTTCTCGATTGATCTGTGTTCAGTTTTTCTAGGCCTATCCACTGTGCCAACTTATAACTAAATCTGAGGGGGGTGTGATGGGGAGGTTCCCTTGTAAGAAATTTATATGATTTCCTGTAGAAACTAAATTTTTATTTAATTCACCAGCAATGCTCAGAAAATGTTTGTTAAATACTGTACATATATCTGATTTATCAGTAACAGAAATATTATTACTGCGAACTGACTTTATATCATCAACCTTGTGCTGCTGACCAGACACTTCCTTCACAACTGACCACATGGCTTTAATTTTATCCTGTGAATTAGCTATTCTATTTGCATACCACATACTTTTTGCCTTGCTAATAACATTTTTAAGCACCTTACAATACTGTTTGTAATGGGCTACTGTAGCTTGATTGTGACTACTTCTAACATTTTGATATAATTCCCGCTTTGTTCTATATGATATCCTTATCCCACTAGTCAGCCAACCAGGCTGTCCATTACTGCTAGTACCCCGTTTAGAATGTTCTAATGGAAAGAAACTCTCAAAGAGCATGAGAAATGTGTTATGGAAAGCATTGTATTTATCATCTATATTATCGGCACTATAAACATCTTGCCACTCTTGTTCCTTGACAAGTTTTGAAAAACTCTCTATTGCTGTTGGATTAACTATCAAGAATGTTTCCAGTAATGTCAACGAATTCTTCCAGCCACACTTGGTAGCATAATTTCATATTTATCGCTGAAAAACCCAGACACTGAGTGACAGTCACAACCACCAGCCACAGTCCCGTTTCTTCTACTTAACAAAACTAAGGAAGACAGCTAAATCTGTTGGAAGCCCTGGAGACTAACTAATATCTGCAACAAAGCTCAAATATAATATTAAATGATCAAACTCTGTTAACATTTCCCCTCTGCTGAACTTCAGCTGCGCCTCTCATTTCTCCATCTTTTTCCCTGCACTAATTGTTTCATTCAATTAATCCTTTTCGTCTCATATATATTTAATTGTGATTGTCAAGGTATTACAAACTGTTATTTATTTATTTATTTTTAATCATGTGTTCTTACTTCCACGCAATAAAGCACGAGTTTTCATACTCACTGATATACAGTTTACCTTATATATACCAACCACGGTGAAACTGTCAGAGATAACATCTATCTCATTTTTGCATCATTCCCATATGGAATGTATGAGGTGCATCCAGAAAGTAACTTTCCCAATGTTGTTTCCTTTAAAGTAGGCTAGTCAGCCAGGAAAATTGCACATACACACACATCTACGACATGACATTCAAATGCCAGTCAGACAGGTCCCACCTAGTGCCAGTGCTGCAGAAATAGTGCCCCGAAACAGTGTCTCTTACTCATTCTCCCACTGCCTATGAGGTTCGGTCGTTGATAAGGTTCCTTAATGCACAAAAGATGTCGAAAAATAGCTCAAACATTGCGTACATGTTGTCAACAAAGTTTTTCATGTAACTACATTTTTTAAAAAATGTGGAAACTTACTTTCTGGATGCACCTCACATTTTTCAAAGTTATTCTCTAGTGTTCTGGTGCACATGTATTTTTTATTGTTTTATTGTATCTATCATTGTAATTGAAATTTTGAGCATCTCTGCAGTCTTGCGTAATTCTAATTATTTATGAAGTACCGATTTATGACAGGTAAAAATTTAAACTTTTGTGTAGTAAATGATGAAGTGTTATCTGTTTTTGCACCATACACTCTGTGTGAAGTTATACATCAGCATTCTATCATTTTTGGTGATGACAGCCAGTTATTGTCTGTAGATAGCCCTTGTAAGCTAAAAACCACTGCATGATATCCATGAATACTGCAGAACACTGCATAAACTGAAAGGACCAGAGGTTGATGAGAGTTTCAAAGGAAGAAGTATTAGGCAGCATTTGACTAAAACAGGAGAAAGGAATACAAGAGATGATAAATGGTTAGCTTCAAGTTCAATTGGCCTTTTCTAGGCTAAATTCATTCAAAAAACAGATCTGCAGAAGAAATATAGTCACAGTTCAAACAGATACTCATGCAATAAAATATTGCAGCTAGGACAAAGCTAAGCACATTAACACATTCATGCCACTGCAGAGAATTGTCTCCCCTGTAGGGTAGCAAACATACCTATACTTTTCTTCATCATTAGCACTGCTTTTCCTGTTTCTCGCCATGGGGTGGCAGTTGTATTCAAATGCTCTAGGCTACTATTTTAATTACTGACCTTTTTTCTGAAAGTGACGTAAGCCCATTCTTTTAAAATAACCAGAGATCATATAAAATAATCTTACACTAAATTAATCACGAATTATACAAAATTGCATTTGTTGAGAAAGCTGTCTCGTTGAATGGTTAGACAAAATTGTGTTCACAGCTGTTAACTGCACCTGGCTGATTGGTAATACATCTGCTGGTAGCATAATTGGTGGAGCCGAGTGTGAACCACTGGTGGTACATGCCACCTGATAGGAGGGCTAGTGTGAGCCCTGAGTGATACACACTGCCTGATAGGAGGATCTGGCGTGAGCTACCGGTGGTACACACCGGCATTGTCATGTTAAAGAAAATGTATTTACTATCTTCCATCAAAACATGAGAAGCCTTATAAATAAAAAAGATGAGCAACTCATATCCAGTCAGGAATATGGAAAGGTAGATGGAATTTCTATCTGCTTCTTTTGCATATCAAAATATCACATGGAAATCTCTGAAATTGAATGGATTCATTTTGTTGGATCAAGCTTATGTTGTACTACTGCACAAACAATACAAAGGAAGGGGAAGGGAGGCTATATATGCAAAAAGTACAGTCGAGACTCAGGCCCCTCAGACTAACCATTATTGTGTTGAATAGCTTTATGAATGCTATGCCACAACAGTGGACCATGAAATACAAAAGCTTGTAGTACAGAAGTTTATAGGCCGCTTCATAAAGCTGCTAGAAACAATTTTAATAAGGTTATACACAATTAACTGGAAAAGTATTTCATGGAGAAAACTCAGACAGATGCGAGTTACTGTCACATGTGACCATCAATGAAGACCGAAGATTATGAGCAGAAGATCCAAAACCTATCAGATCCAACAACATACCAAAAACTAAGCGCAGGTCTAACGCAGCAGATCACATGGAATATGAATTGTTAAATCAAGGCGTCTTCTCTCTCAGCAGACACATAGAGGAACCAGTGCAGTACAGATACCCTACCACTTGGCTGTACGGATTACCAAAGATCCATAAGTATAATATTCCATTACGACCAACTGTTAGCTCTCCTAGTTTAATGACACAAACTGGCGAAACTCTTGACCTCTCTGCTCCAGCCGTTTGTGGGAAAGACTGACATATACATAAAGAAATCAGGACATTTCATTGAGAAACTGATGAAACTATAAGTTGGACTAAGTGACATCCTGGTCAGCTTTGATGTTATTTCTTTGTTTACCAAAATGCTACTCCATGACTCTCTGGAGTACATTGGTTCCATTGTCTCACAAGACATTCCCAAGCTCTTTCATGCATGTCTCACCAGGAGCTATATCATGTGGAATGGCTACTTCTACAAACAGTTGGAAGGCATTGCCATGGGTAGACCGCTTATTCCAGTGGTGACTAACTTCTTCATGGCACATTTGAAGCACATGTGCTGGACTGGCACCTTGTAAACCTACAGTGTGGTACAGATATGTCAACAATACCTTCGTTGTGTGGAGCCATGGTGAGGAACAGCTTGGTGACTTCCTACAACCTGTGAACAGCTTCCATGCCAATGTAAAATTTGCAATGGAGGTAGAAAATGACCAACAGCTACTCTTTCTAGTTGTACTGCTCATTAGGTGTGGTGAAAACACAGGACTCAGCCTGTATTGGAAAGCAACACACACTGTCAGCCACCTGCGCAAACTGTCAAATCACCACCCGACCCAGAAAAGAGGCATGATAAATAAGATAAAAATGTAAGCAAGATGAATATGTGAGCCACAACACCTAAGACAAGACATGCAACGCCCGGAAAGCATTCTAAGGAGCCATGGGTACACCGCCAGTTACATATAAGAAGTGTCACAGAATCAAACACTCGGTAAAGTGACACATCGGAAAAAGAAATGTCAGGTATGGCCTTTCTGCTATACACTCCCAGAGTGATGGGCAGAATTGGTCGTATACTGCACAAACACAGCATAAAGACAACTGACAAAGATGATCAAAGAGTGTCTGAGATCGGCAAAGGAAAAAAGAAACCCACTTGCAATGCCAGGAATACACCACATGGCATGTACATGCTGAAAAGTCTATGTTGGAATGACTGGACTATCTATCAATCAACATCAGGAACACTGAACAAAAGAGGCACTGCAGGTTGGGGCAGTTGGAGAAATCAACCATGGTGGAGCACGCACTGTGTAAGACCAACCACATAGTAAAATTTGCCAACATGGAAGTTTTTGCTGTATAGAGGAGCTATCACTCCACTTGTTCAGATAAGCTATAGAAATACACAAACATGACAATAGCTTCAACAAGAAACATCAGCCAAAGAATCCAATACAGAAGCCAACAGGCAGTTGTTCAACAAGTGGCTACGAAAGCCTTGACAATTTTATAAATACCAAAATGACATGGAGACTAAAACTTTAGGCCTTTGAAATAAATCAGTCCTCTTCTATAGTACGAGTACTAACAAAGAAGAAGTGCACAGGAATGTACAGGCACCACACTCTATGGGAACAGATGGTAGTTCTGGCAGAGCGTTTTGAGGCACATTCCAATTGGGAAACCCACCAGAAGACAAACATTAGGTGGCCCACACTCCATGTATGAAAGAAGCATTGGATAATTCACATGATAAGGAAATGTCATATGGTGACTGTGTAAGTGAGCAAGATTTGGTACCGTCACAACTGGACAGGGAAGTTCCCAACTAACTTCAGTGCGGAGACTGTGTACAGAACAAGTCTGGAAGATGCTACTGACCATCCTTACTCCACAGTGACAATGTACTGGTCTCAATGATTTCAAAGCCAAAGGTGCAACTGAGCAGTAACCCTGGTCGGATGTAAATCACCCCTCCTGGAAACTTTACTGATATGTGGACAGCCCAGCATAATCATTGGACTCCACTCTTTCAATCAGTTTACAGAATACACTTGTGAGGCCAATTGGTCAGTAGCTCTCAATGGGCATTGGGTTTTAGGCTGGTTTTTAGGATTGGGGTGGATCACACTGTCTCTCCGTCATGACAGGAAAACAACTTTTAGGGAAATACAATTTGTGACCCTGAGTAGATGGAATCTTAGGCACATCCATATGTGACATCATCTGATGACAAACTGAATTAGTGCAGGGGGCAATATCGTGATATATGTTAAGAACCTGAAGCAATTCCCAGTCAGTGGAAGGTTAATTATAAGACACAGGACTATGGGAGTGCAGCGGGAGGGGGAAGCAGGACAAGTTTCTAAATAACCTTTTATGCATTTGGAAGATAGCCAGATAAGAAGAGGATGCTAACATTACCGCAAAGTGGGCAGCAAGGGGTTCAGGAAGAAGCGATGGTTCAGTAGGAGCAGTCCCCGAAACGTTGCCAATCTTTGGTAACAAAGCAGACTATGGAACTCAGCCAACACCTGGGAAGAAGAGGTTAATGTTCTCAAGGGGAAGGCAGTGCTTCCAGCATTCCTTCTTATCGCTTTTAATTAAGTAACAAGCCTTTGCACAGAGACACTTAAAAATGATGAGGGTGGTCTGCGAAGGATGTCACTTAAGATGTTGCCAGGGCCTTCAAGTCTGGTATAGCAGTTGCAACATCTTTGGTCCACTATGGTACCAGCTGCTGGTGAAGAGGCCCATAAAAAGGGCAGGGGGGAGGGGGGGGGCAGAGTACCGGCATTGTGAGTGGCTGTAGCAAAGGCATCTCTGATGACCTTGTTGATACTATTTCATGCAGAGGCAATGAAGGTGACTGCAGAGGTATACAATTGGTCCATTGGATGGTGACAAGGAAAACAGTGATTGCTATTGAAAAGATTACCATTTTTTTAAGCCAAGAAATTGTAAGAGCAACTAACAAAATAGTATTGTGGGTGGAACTAGTGGGTAGGGGTGCACTGAGATGAAATGAAACTTGGTCGATCATCAGAAGGCACTAACAGATGATGTGATGCTCTCCCTTAAGGTTGGTATGCACTGAAATCATCGATCAGGAGAAAGATGGAGGTGAGTGACCATTTGCACTCGCATTACTATCACTTCCCATATGACAACATCTATGTGGACCCACGTATAGACCACTCCGCATGCTCTCTCGAGGCCAGAACAGTTTTCACAGAAGGCACAGTAACCTCAGAGGGTTGGGGAATATATGGCACAGTTAAACTAAAAAATGGATCAGCTGATAGGGGACATCTTGAGGCATCAAGAAATAGTCGGTTTGGTTATCGAGGTATGTGCGCCAGGTAAAAATTCTAGTGGGAGAACAAGGCTTGATTACAGCAAGTATGACCGCCCCCAGTAGCTGAATGGTCAGTATGGCAGATCGTCAATCCTCTGGACCCGGTTTCGATTCGCAGCTGGGTCAGGGAATTTTCTCCGCCCAGGGACCAGGTGTTGTGTTGTCTTCATCATCATCCTCATCGACTACAGGTCGTTGAAGTGGTGTCAAATTGAAAGACCAGCACCCAGCAAATGGCCTGCCCAACGGGGGGCCTTAGCTATACGATTAAATAAATAAAATAAACAGCAAGTATATTCAAGATTATGTCAGCTGCAATATTTATGCAGAGATGAAGTAGTTTGGACAGGATAAACAAATGTCCATCAAACCAGTCTCCGGACTGGAAATCACAATAACAATAAAAATAACAACAACAACAACAACATGCCTCAACACTATGCTAATGCACCAAGAGTCTATATTTCAGTTAACTTCCCAAGGATTTGACTTTTCATTTGCGACTATTAGATAATTTACTCCTCTCTTTGATGTCTTTTCCCTTCATGTTTGTCTACCTACCTCCAACTGAAGGTGGGGTCCTTTTTCCATCTGAATTCTGAGTGATCTATCCCTCACCCCAAACTCCCCCAAATATTTCCTCCTTTCTGCACTGAAATAGGAACCTGTTGTTCCAAAAGCTAACAGTGCTGTATTTATTTGTATCTATACTGTGAACTACTCCTCCTGAATTCACATTGTGGCTAACCAATCAGTCTCTCTGCTACTTAAAAAATGAACAAGTGTCAAAAGTGCTGTGTCTGCCTGAACTCCACTTTTGAGTATACTTTATGTGCAAGATCAAAAATTTGTGTTTTATTATTATAGACGCAAGAAATCACTGTGTGCCAATATTACTTGTGTGCCCATTTTTTTACTTTTAATTCCTAGATTTACATGTGTGCCCATGTCATTTTCAAATTTTAAAAAAGCACAGCTATTCTCTCTTTTGTTTTTGTTCTAGTGCAAATTAAGTTAAAATTCTGCCAAGTTTCAGAGGATCTTCACACAAAATTTTTGTGAATAATGCTGGTACCGGTATATATCTGTATTCGGTACAATGATTACATTAGTCAGATATGACTAACTTAATACCTTTTTAATCAGGGTGTTTTGGACATTATAATTGTAACCATACGCATATGCTGAGACGATAAACATGTTTGTTCCCTGAAGATGATCTATTACAATTGCAACCAGTTACATAAATAAATTGGTACACCATAGCAGCTAACAATGGTTCTATACGACTTCCAAGAAGTTTTTGCATGCTTGTTGTACCACCTACTAATAATACACCACATATAAACTCAAACAGTTTTTCAAATAAGTGAGTAATGTGTAGGTGAAAGCTGATGTTGGCAGATGCATTGTGAATAACCAACAACAGGGAAGTGCCAGTTTACACAAGAGATTAGAACACAAATGTATTATAAAGCATAATATCATAAATATGAATTTCTATGATGAACAATTATTAAGCAATCAACTGCAGTATGACAATTCTGCACATCACTATCATGAAGAATAATTTGCAAAGTGGAGTAAAATATTACTCCTTGTTTAAATATACCAATGAAAATTTTAACATGAGGTTTGGATAACAGTTTGATTTTTGTGGTTAGTGCAAAGAACAGAAGAAAAACTTGAGAATGCTACATTATGTGATCTAGTGAAATGGACATATGAGGAAATCATTAATGACAGACACAGAGCAAAGTAGTTCCATTAAAAAATGCAGGCAGTTTAAGAGTAAATATATTTGGTAGGCTTTCTTTCTGATTATTTGCAGAATCTCCCGCCATCATATACTATTGTTATTATTTATTATTGTCAACATCATACTTTTGACATTATTGAATACATGACTTCTCTATACTTCTCACTCGTGATATGAATCCATGTCACTGCCACTTGTTTTCTAACACCATGTAGCTACTTACCATTAGACTGCTCAGTCTTTTGTTACCTCCCTCATGTTACAGTCACGAGTAGTGTTCAACTGAGAACATTCACATGAACCAACATACAGACCTCTCCAGTTGCCTTCCCAGGACCAGTACGATTCCGACAGAATCCATGGGAACCACAAAGTGTTGGGGAACAGTCATCAGCAAAGTGAGTTAGTTTGAGGGCGATACCGAAGAAGAGGAAATTAGCTGTTGCAGTTTCGGCAGGTGGCAGCTGTATCTGTTCCAGTTCTATCAGCTCATCACATCAAGGACGTTCTCATTAGGCATGGAAGGGGCAGGAGGACCGGTCATGTCCCAGGGCCATTGCGTGCTAACAGTGTGGAAAATCAATGAACATTGGCTCAGAATCTGATGGAACTGACGGGATACGGTCCTCCTCCTCTTTTGTAACTTTCGGTGGCCAAGATTCTTGAAAGGAATTATCCACTGTAGGCAGGGAAACAGATGAAGAGCAGGTAGCCCTGGGCCCACAGAATGCAGCTCCTTCAGGCACTGGCTGTTGTTGGACCTCTGATCTGTGGGTTTTTGAGTACTCAAAGGGAACCTTGTCACCTGTAGATGCTGGAGGATGAAGGTATTTCTCTGGACTGGCAGGGGTAGCAGATCACAAAGGTGATGTCATGTGAACCATGAGAGTAAATGGCAGTGGTAGATCTGAGGTGAAAAAAAAATTGAGGTTGTCAGGTGAAAGCAGTATTGTTGTTGCTGTGGTCTTCAGTCCTGAGACTGGTTTGATGCAGCTCTCCATGCTACTCTATCATGTGTGAGCTTCTTCATCTCCCAATATGTACTGCAGCCTACATCCTTCTGAATCTGTTTAGTGTATTCATCTCTTGGTCTCCCTCTACGATTTTGACCCTCCATGCTGCCCTCCAACGCTAAATTGGTGATCCCTTGATGCCTCAGAACATGTCCTACCAACCGATCCCTTCTTCTTGTCAAATTGTGCCACAAGCTCCTCTTCTCCCCAATCCTATTCAATACTTCCTCATTAGTTACGTGATCTACCCATCTAATCTTCAGCATTCTTCTGTAGCACCACATTTCAAAGGCTTCTATTCTCTTCTTGTCCAAACTATTTATCGTCCATGTTTCACTTCCATACATGGCTACACTCCATACAAATACTTTCAGAAACAACTTCCTGACATTTAAATCTATACACGATGATAACAAATTTCTCTTCTTCAGAAACACTTTCCTTGCCATTGCCAGTCTACATTTTATATCCTCTCTACTTCGACCATCATCAGTTATTTTGCTCCCCAAATAGCAAAACTCCGTTACTACTTTAAGTGTCTCATTTCCTAATCTAATTCCCTCAGCATCGCCCAACTTAATTCGACTACAATCCATTATCCTCGTTTTGCTTTTGTTGATGTTCATCTTATATCCTCCCTTCAAGACACTGTCCATTCCGTTCAACTGCTCTTCCAAGTCCTTTGCTGTCTCTGACAGAATTACAATGTCATTGGTGAACCTCAAAGTTTTTATTTCTTCTCCATGGATTTTAATACCTACTGCGAAGTTTTCTTTTGTTTCCTTTACTGCTTGCTCAATATACAGATTGAATAACATCGGGGAGAGGCTACAACCCTGTCTCACTCCCTTCCCAACCACTGCTTCCCTTTCATGTCTCTCGACTCTTATAACTGCCATCTGGTTTCTGTACAAATTGTAAATAGCCTTTCACTCCCTGTATTTTATCCCTGCTGCCTTCAGAATTTGAAAGAGATTATTCCAGTCAACAATGTCAAAAGTTTTCTCCAAGTCTACAAATGCTAGAAACGTAGGTTTGCCTTTTCTTAATCTAGCTTCTAAGATAAGCTGTAGGGTCAGTATTGCCTCACGTGTTCCCATATTTCTACGGAATCCAAACTGATCTTCCCCGAGGTCGGCTTCTACCAGTTTTTCCATTCGTCTGTACAGAATTCGCGTTAGTATTTTGCAGCTGTGACTTATTAAACTGACAGTTCAGTAATTTTCACATCTGTCAATGCCTGCTTTCTTTGGGATTGGAATTATTATATTCTTTCTTTGGGATTGGAATTATTATATTCTTCTTGAAGTCTGAGGGTATTTCGCCTGTCTCATACATTTTGCTCACCAGATGGTAAAGTTTTGTCAGGACTGGCTCTCCCAAGGCTTTCAGTAGTTCTAATGGAATGTTGTCTACTCCGGGGGCCTTGTTTCGACTTGGGTCTTTCAGTGCTCTATCAAATTCTTCACGCAGTATCATATCTCCCATTTCCTCTTCATCTACATTCTCTTCCATTTCCATAATATTGTCCTCAAGAACATCGCCCTTGTATAGTCCCTCTATATACTCCTTCCACCTTTCTGCTTTCCCTTCTTTGCTTAGAACTGGGTTTCCACCTGAGCCATTGATATTCATACAAGTGGTTCTCTTTTCTCCAAAGGTCTCTTTAATTTTCCTGTAGGCAGTATCTATCTTACCCCTAGTGAGGTAAGCCTCTACATCCTTACATTTGTCCTCTAGCCATGCCTGCTTAGCCATTTTGCACTTCCTGTCGATCTCATTTTTGAGACGTTTGTATTCCTTTTTGCCTGATTCATTTACTGCATTTTTATATTTTCTGCTTTCATCAATTAAATTCAGTATTTCTTCTGTCGCTCAAGGCTTTCTACTAGCCCTCGTCTTTTTACCTACTTTATACTCTGCTGCCTTCACCACTTCATTCCTCAAAGCTATCCATTCTTCTTCTACTGTATTTCTTTCCCCCATTCTTGTCAATTGTTCCTTTATGCTCTTCCTGAAACTCTCTACAACCTCTGGTTCTTTCAGTTTATCCAGGTCCCATCTCCTTAAATTCCCACCTTTTTGTAGTTTCTTCAGTTTTAATCTACAGTTCATAACCAATAGATTGTGGTCAGAGTCCACATCTGCCCCTGGAAATGTCTTACAATTTAAAACCTGGTTCCTAAATCTCTGTCTTACCATTATATAATCTATCTGATATCTTCTAGTATCTCCAGGGTTCTTCCATGTATACAACCTTCTTCAATGATTCTTGAACAAAGTGTTAGCTATGATTAAGTTATGCTCTGCGCAAAATTCTACCAGGCGGTTTCCTCTTTCATTTCTTAGCCCCAATCCATATACACCTACTATGTTTCCTTCTCTCCCTTTTCCTACTCTCGAATTCCAATCACCCATGGCTATTAAATTTTCATCTCCCTTCACTACCTGAATAATTTCTTTTATCTCATCATACATTTCATCAATTTCTTCGTCATCTGCAGAGCTAGTTGGCATATAGACTTGCACTACTGTTGTAGGCGTGGGCTTCGTGTCTATCTTGGCCACAATAATGCGTTCACTATGTTGTTTGTAGTAGCTTACCCGAACTCCTATTTTTTTATTCATTATTAAACCTACTCCTGCATTACCCCTATTTGATTTTGTATTTATAACCCTGTATTCACCTGACCAAAAGTCTTGTTCCTCCTGCCACCGAACTTCGCTAATTCCCACTATATCTAACTTTAACCTATCCATTTCCCTTTTTAAATTTTCTAATCTACCTGCCCGATTAAGAGATCTGACATTCCATGCTCCGACCCGTAGAACGCCAGTTTTCTTTCTCCTGATAATGACATCCTCCTGAGTAGTCCCCGCCCGGAGATCCGAATTTGGGACTATTTTACCTCCGGAATATTTTACCCAAGAGGACGCCATCATCATTTATCCATACAGTAAAGCTGCATGCCCTCGGGAAAAATTACAGCTGTAGTTTCCCCTTGCTTTCAGCCGTTCGCAGTACCAGCACAGCAAGGCCGTTTTGGTTAATGTTACAAGGCCAGATCAGTCAATCATCCAGACCGTTGCCCCTGCAACTACTGAAAAGGCTGCTGCCCCTCTTCAGGAACCATACGTTTGTCTGGCCTCTCAACAGATACCCCTCCGTTGTGGTTGCACCTACGGTACGGCTATCTGTGTCTCTGAGGCACGCAAGCCTCCCCACCAACGGCAAGGTCTATGGTTCATGGGGAGGGTGAAAGCAGTAACTTTTGCATAATTGGCCATCATGTCACGAGAATGCAGGCATTTATAATTTTTCCTTGCCTCACTGTATAACTAACAGTCAATGATTTACAGTGCAGCATTTTCTTTGCTTTTTTACATAGTGGACAAATCGGTGAATGTGGAGGATAGAGTTAAGTACAGTTACACAAAAGAGGCTGTTCGCAAGGATGACCCTCATGGAGTCATCATCTGCAGTTTCTGCACTTTGGCTCTTCTTGCAGTGGGATGACATACAGCCAAAGCATAAATGTCACGCGTGGCAGGGTGAAGTTTCATGTCACACCCACACACACCATAAATTTAACTTTTTCTGGAAGGGCATTTCCCACATAGGCTAAGATGACTGCCCCTGTATGGTCATCCTGGGAGCTTTTTTTGTATGTGCTAGACAAAACACACATTTCGATGTTCAAGATTAGTTCAATTCCTTGGGCCATGTTCAAAGATTTATATGGTACAATAGTAACTGGTATGTCACCCACTCATTCACATGCCTGAAGAATGTGGAGCACAGGAAGCCTTGCACAATTTTCCCAATTAGTCAACTTCTCCAAATTTGTCTTCTATGTGTTCCACAAAAAACAATGGTTTAGTCACCATAGAAGTATCACTACCTATTCTAGTAAACACCAGGTATTGAGTAACTAGTTTTACTCCCAGATATCTGGCCTGTTCCTCTTCCCATGGGGTAGCAAGAGTGCAGAAAGCAGTAGATTGTAGCTGTCCATGTTGAAATATCTAGATCTGTCTGTTACGAGGGCCGAATCCGGAAGGCCCTTGTGTAGGTTGAATTTGATAAGTTTCATGTGCAAAACAGCAGTCCTAATGCCACTTACAACAATCATGGACTCTTCACATGAGCACCATCCAGCCACAGCCAAGGTCACCAGACACATCCAGCCCAGGAAGGTGGGCACCTACTCCTTGGCATGCGGGGGAAGCTGGCATCTCAGGCATCTGAAGTGTGATCCCTGTGTCATCAGGGAGTTCTACAGAAAGAGTACATAACAGCCCCATCACGTTGGATTGGCTACCACATTGGCTTTTGCGTGCATATATGAGTCCATGCATTTATTGTGCATAGAGGTTTGTCAACATTGTACGCAGGAGGCACTATGTAAGGCATTCTTCCCCAGTCGGTCAACACCACAGAAAAAATTTTGAAAATGTAAGTCAAACTCAAACAGAGTCCAAAATTACTTCAGGTGAAAAATGGTGTAAGGGAAATAAATGAAGATGTTGATGAAAGAAGGCAGAACCTAGGGAAGCTGTCACGAGAGAAAGAAAGAGAAGTAAGGATAGTTGGAGATGGAAGACTGCAGCATAAGAAAAAAAGAAAATGCTTCAATTGCTTGGGGTCTTGTGCTTGTCACACACATACTCACAAAAGTGTTGTGAGTCCCCTGGGTGGTGCAGAGGTGGTGTTGATGACACACTAGTTTTTCTATCATTGAGATTGCTAGATTTATGTGTCTGCTAACTTTGATTGGTAAGTAGGTTTTTATTGCCTTTTATTGTAGCATGCATAGTATGTCTATTTATGTGTATAATTCTTTATTTCTTGTATAACAAAATTTATGATTTTTTTAGTTGTGTTGTTCATTGTTGGTAATTATGTCAACACTAATTGGTAGGTATTGTAGAGCTTGTTTTACCTACGTTGGTGAGGTTAGCTTTTCAGTATTAGTTATATGGACGAGTTTTGGTTTTGTGGTACTGCAGAATTCATTTTAGCTATACAAGGTCTGTTACAAAAGTATTTGACCTTTGGCCAGGAAAAAAACTGGAATGCCTGGAGTGTTGGACACCTAATCACCCTCAAAGTAATTTATTTGGGACTCCACACACTTCTCCCAGTACAACCATTGTTGGAAGCATGCCAAAAAAGCCTCTTTCAGAATAGAGTTTAGCTCGGTTGTCATTGTTGCAATAATGTCCTCTCTTGTCTAATATTGCATTCTTTTCAATGGTCTCTTGAGCTTGGGGAACAGCCAGAAGTCACAGGAGGCTATATCAGCAGAGTAAACAGCCTGCTGAAGCACAGGGAACTGGTTTTTTTACCAAAAAAGTCTGAATCATATGGGAGGAATGTGCTGGAGCATTATCGTAATAGAGGTGCCAATTTTCTGTTGGCCACAAGTCCTCTCTTGTGTCACACACAGTCACATAGGTGACAGAAGACATCCCTGTAGCAATCTTTGGTGACTTTTTGACCCTATGGTGTGTACTCGTGGTGTACCACACTGAGGGTGTCAAAGAAAGCAGTCAGCATCATTTTGACATTGCTGTGCACTTGGCGGGCCTTCTTTGGCCTTGGTGACGACGAATGCTTTCCCTGTGATGACTGAGATTTGGTTTCCAGGTCATGCTCGTATACCCAGGATTCGTCATCAGTAATTATGATGTTCACAAAGTCGGGGTCATTTTTTGTGGAGTCCAGCAAGTCCTGAGAGACTTCAATACTAAGTTGCTTTTGCTCTGCCGTCCACGGTTTCGGCACAAATTGTGCTGCTGACACTCTCTTCATGGCTAAAACTTTGGTCACAATGAAATGTGCCAAAAAAGTTATGATGCCCACCTCTTCCACAATTTCTCTGATAGTTACACGACTGTCCCGCATCACCACAACAATCTCATCGGCAATGACCTGGTCATTTTGGTATGTTGGTGGCAGACCAGAGCATGGTTCGCTCTCCACCAATATGAAGCTGTCTTTAAATCAACTGTATCACTCCTTAATCTCTATGGCGCTTACAGCATTGTCACCGAAAGCCGTCTGAATCTTCCGAATGGTTTCCACCTGGTTGTTGGTCAGTTTCTGGCAAAATTTGATGCAGTAGTGCTGCACCAGTCATTCCATCATTCCCCTAGCGATGAAGAACCAATGAGCATTACACACTACATCACTCAACTGCTGCTTGCCAGTATTGGTGCTATCAACAGGCAGGAAAAAATTCATGCATCCACATGAATGCTTAAAGTCGACTCATGCAAGCACTATAGATTAAAATCCATCAGGTGTTCGCAAAAGAAAGAGGTCGTATACTTTTCTAACAAATGTCATATAGATAGAGGGAAATTTTAGATGCTGGAATTTTTTAATTGTGTGTGGTTTTGCAATATTGAGGATTCTGTTTGAACTATACAGGTTGAGTGAAATGTCTGATTTTTTTCTCCATTTATCTGATGACCATATGCATGGGATCATAGATGGTGGGCAGCAAGTGCTCCATTGCCTCACAAATCAAATGCTGTGCTGTCCGTGTACTACCAAAGTATGGAATTTAAAATAACTGTAAATAATTTTTTATACTCACCCATGTCATGCAAAGAGATACTGGAACCTGTCATTATTTTTCATGAATTTCTGAACTCTATTCAAGAAATTCCTGACATGATGTAATTGTAGGAATGGAAATAATTGACTTGCAGATATTATCCTTAAGATCCTGCAACATGTGTGAGTTGGTTGCATACACTTTACCCTTTTTCAAATGGAAATTGCATCAGGTTAACTCTGTCATAGCACATCATGAATTGCATGCAAAGAAACATTGGTCACATGAGTCCTTGCCGAATACTGTTGAACAAATGCAAAGGTTAGGTCTCTCTCATTCAATTAATTAACTAAAAAGCGATTGCAAAATGTTTAGCATGTATCTTTCACTGTTTAACAGTGTTATCAAAACAAATTGAGCTTCTTATTCTGTAACCACTAACTGTACACCACACTCCTATTTTCCGATCACAAAGGGGTTCCTCTTGAAACAGTATAGGTCTATCAGCGCTCCAACATCAACAGTTTTGGGAATTAACATGCCTGTGTAAATAGAACCAAACATCGTCTGAAAACAGAATTAGGAAAGGATCCATTTTATCATGAAGCACTTGTTGCA
Source organism: Schistocerca nitens (assembly GCF_023898315.1). Classification (NCBI taxonomy): domain Eukaryota; kingdom Metazoa; phylum Arthropoda; class Insecta; order Orthoptera; family Acrididae; genus Schistocerca; species Schistocerca nitens. The sequence goes on along the minus strand of NC_064619.1, from coordinate 541,882,301 downwards.
AAATCTATTTGCAAAACCTAGCCCTGTGTGTGGGATTACCAGCTTTAAGTTCTTGCATTGCTCTTACTTTATAGGTTCTCAGCCCAGGTAACTCAGCAGCTCTTTATACAGAGGTACAAGAAATTTGCAGTGCTCCTTCTCATGAACAGTTACCATTTCATGAAATTTTATTCACTAATTTGTGAATTGCATCAAGACTCAGAATTTGTACATCTGGAAATTTCTGTTTCTGGACAATACATATGGGCTCTGTATGCGCATACAAATCACAAATAAACACTCATTTTCAAATAGAATCATCTGGTTTTGCCATTGTTGTATTCACAGACTTAACTGTTACACTCATGATGTCTATTTCACTGTTCAAATAACACTGGCCAAAAAGGTGCATAGTATGCTATTAACAGAGAGACATGGGGCTCATACAACTGGCCCGCATGGCTGCGGCAGTTGGCAAACAGAACTCTGCATGTGCAGTCATCAGATAAATGGAATATCCTGTATTGTGGTTTTGTTGATTACTGAGGATTTCGTGTACTTGATTTTGGTGTTAATACTGTTTTGATATTTCTTCATTATTGAGACTACAGCATATTTATTCTGCCTCTGTCCAGACCACCTAATTCCACACTGTCCTATTAGTTTCATGTTATTTCTACAATTAAATATTTTTTGTATTATTTATGTCTATACCTGTGTGTGATGAGTGACGTCATGGTCACCAAATTGTAGAAGCTTGCAATTGGGGTGTCCCCCATCTTGATGGCTTCAGGGGTCAAGATTGACAGGTGATGCCCATTCTTCAAGTTTGCCAAATATCATTAAATCTGGAAGCTGGTGTTTTCGTTATTCTTGTGGGTCTTCAACTCTTCTACAATGTGGTCTGAAGTTTCTTTTATACTGTGTGCTGTTTATAAAAGCAGATGTTGGTTGCTGGAAGCTGCATCTCATGCTTATTGCACTGCTGTTGTGCCTAGTTCTCATAGAAACTCTCACACTATTTTATTTATTTTTGATTACTCCATGTTCCTTCTACTGTGATTGCTACAATACAAATTCGAAACTTGTCTTTTTCATTTACCCTCAGTAATTCACGTGTAGTCAATTATATGTGAAATGCATTCCATCTGAACACTCAATATTAATCAAAACATCAATTTCTGAGACTCTCATACTGTGCCTTCTTTAAATGTTGTCATGCAGAAGTTAACATGCGGTTTCTTCTCAAGTACTTCCCTTAATTTTCATGTTGTACTATTTGCTTCATTGTGGTAGACATCTTTTGACCCTCCCACCACTGTGTGCAGCAGCAAGATGATGGACGGGAAAAAAGTTCCACGATTCACTAGCTTATTTTCAAAGTTTAAATCCAGTTAACTAATTGGAGGAAGCTTGGAAATAATGGGAACTTTGAAGGACCAGGCAAAAATGCCATCTAAGAACATGGGTCATGCAAATGACAATGACACATAATGCAATACGTTTCATCCTGGCTGGTGCTACCCTTAGCCTGGTGTTTGGAAGAATTTTCTTTATGTGCTGTTTCCTCCAACCTAACCCACTCTTGCACCGCAAGAAGTGTTGCATTCCGAACTAGTGAAAGAGATCTGCTTCCAGATGGTAAATGGTAATATTCTGTGTTACAATTCTGCCACTTTCATGTTAAGGTAAACTTTTGTGTTCCAACTTGTAACACACTGGTAAAAAAAATTAATTTCCCTTTACAGACTTTCAGAACGCATTCCTTACACCAAAACAAAAAAAGAGGCTAGTAAATGCAGGCTCTAAAATGCATACCTTATGAGCTATGAGATAGATTAGGTGTGTTTCACAGTAGCAAAGATGAGTAAGTGCTCATTCTTAAAAGTGTGCTACTAGAGCCTATGTTGACGAGATAGTTTTATCATGAATGATATCGGCAACAGCATGAAACTGTTACCAAAACGAAAACCAGTAAACTAATAGGACTCCTATGATAAGGTTTTGTGTGGGATTATTAGTAATCCTAATTGTTACGATGAAGAATACTCTGGCTTCACTAATCCACAACAATACTACTTATCTTACCTCCCAACTTAACCCAGACCTTGCACTATGTTACAGATCAGTTTCTCACCATACCTCCATTGGGAAAAAAAATTATCGATGGTGACACAAGTGGTCAAAACTGAACAACAGCATCATTACTTTCAATACACCTAGTTAGGTCTAATATACTACAAACTATTCACCCCTGACCCCCTCCCTCACCCATGGACTGACATCTTCACTTGACCTGTTATCCTTACGACATCTCCACATACAGCCGTCCCTGGTCCGAGACGCCGGAACTTTAGTAAGCCTCATTTCTTTGTGACACACTGAACACTGCATGACTTCATCCAAAAATCCGAATAGTTGACGAAATTTTATTAGAGACAACGCACTGTCCCCCACCATCGCCGACAACCGAAAACTGTTGACCTTGTCAGCCCAAAGACAAACAACGCAATTTACCAAAGTTCACACACGACAAACAGAAAAAACTACAATAATGTCGACATAACAAAACCAAAATCATTAACTCACTGAAAAATATTCCGCTGAAAGCACAGTCACTACTGATACCACACACGTGAAATGCTACCATGCAAATGAACCCCATACACCACATAACATGCTACCCATAAACACACCACTAGAGAGAACCACCAACCGCAACAATACGCCACCTATAAACACACCACACACGCAAAGTAAACCAAAAACATCACCTAACACACAACACATAAACACACCACCAGAGAGCACCACCGATCACATCAAAATGACACCTAAAGACACGCCACTCTCACAAACTAAATTCTGCGCCATTGTGATGTCACACACCACAACAGCCTTACGTCACGGGTCAACGCCGATGGGTGGAATTGAACGCTTCCACTGACCCAGATATTTTCTTCATGGGCTTAATAAAAAGGGTGCAGTACTGGAGGACCAGGAGCCAAAAAATATAATTTCTTCCCCAAAAGCCAGTTTTTAGAATTTTCAAAGCAACATTCGGGATATAGGGTGCAGAAGATTTTCTTGTGTTCCTGTAACTTTCTCTTACAACTCAAACAAGCCTCTGATTATTAACATTGCTGTCATCTAATCCTATGGTCAGTTTCATCTGATAGTTCCTCTTTACATGGACTTCAAACCTGACCAGTAATCCAGTAACAACCGTAAGCCCTAATTAAGAGTTTTGTAAGCAATCTCCTTTTACAGACAAACTGCAGTTCTGTGTATGCTATCAACTGGCTGAACCCTGCCTTCCACTTTACTAAACTTGTGTAGATTATCATTTCAGTTCTTACGGGTAGTGGCACATAGGCTAGTTATACGATTGGAAGAGTTCGGCATGTCTTACAACAGTTGTGAATTACCTGTGCAGTTGGAGGTAGCTACCTTTTTACATTTCGTAAAGTTTCAAAACTTAATATTTGTGCACTTGCCAGATTTGGCACACATCTGATATCTTCTCAAGTAAAAACTTGCTAATTTTCCTACTAGGCCTTTTTGTTATAAGGAAATACTTCCTCATAACTAACCACATAACTGCTAAAGGTCTGAGAATTTTCATACAACACAGACAATAAAGTAATTTTGTGCCGTCTATTACAGCAACTTTAACATAAAGAATTAAAAGCATTCTCAAATGTTTAGACAGACACTCATTTCTCTTTGTTAATACACATGAATACAAATATTTAATAAAATTAGGCCTATGGTGGTTGTTGTTTTGCTATAAAGTTGTGTCCAAAGATCTTAGAGCAATTTTAAAAAAAGCAGAGTGCACATGTGTAAGTAAAGTATCTTCTCCCAAACCCCTAGATTGGTTTCAAACAAGTTTAGCACAGAAACTGTAGGCCTCAAAGGATCAGAAGTGTTGGGTTTAAAACCTCCTAGCTCCAATAGCAGCAGAGATATGGCCAAAACCATGTTTTTCCAAACCCCTGGCAAAGGCTGCTTGCCCGACCGGCATGCTGTGTGGGATCATCATCGGCCTGCCAATCAACTTTTTTGCAGGGCAACCTACAAGTAAGGGGCTTCAACATGTATGCTGCCCAATACGACATGAATGTTGAATTGTAGTATCACAGCCTGCTTTATCAACCAGCTTAAATGACAGCCTGTTCTTCAGAGGCAAAATAAATGATTTTCATGTGCAGCCTGCCCTACGACAAGCGTATTGTGGGAATAGAGTTGGCCTACTTTATTGAACTGTATTGCAGGGACTACATGTGTTGATGAGCGTGGCTGGGAACAGGTTGAGAAAGGCAGAGGAGGGGACAGACAGAGCAGAAGGGAGGCTGAAATGAATGGAGAGAGGAGAGGGGAGGGGAATGCATGAGGAGATGGAAGGTGTAGAGGGGAAGAGGGCAGGTGGAAAAGGAAGATGGGGAGATAGAGGTGGAAACAGTGAGGGGGAGGAGGTTATCAACAGAGGATACAGGGAGAAGATATGATCGGAGCAAGGGGGTGGAGGAAATGAAGAGACTGAGGGAGAGGGGTGGGGGGGGGGGGGGTTGGAGATACAGAGAAGAGGTGGTTGGACAATGTAGCAGGGCATATGGAGGATGAAGCAGAAGGTGGTTTAATGGCAGGAGGAGGTGTATTGAAGATATGTGTCTAACATGTATGTGGACGATGCGCAGGGTAAAGACTAGTGATACAATAATATTAAACAAAAGCCAATGCTGGCAAAATTGCTATTTCATAACAGTAACATCTTACATTTTTTTGCCATCACAGTCGAACAGGCAATGTAAGACAGCTGTTGGTATATTACATTGTTGACAATCACAAAAATACTTAGGCTAAGACTAGTGCTGTAGCGTGTTTGTACATCGATACAAGAAACTGCAATATGGATCTTAATGCTGCCCTTACCTTCTCGTCACCGACTGGAATAATTACACACTGAACATTTACCTGTGAAAAAGTGATAGTCTGCACCGGCCTTATAATGCTTGTTCTCTTTTCCTACATCATAAACTTTGCCCATAATTGATAAATATAAACCACGTTCACCATTAAATTTCTTCAGATCCTCAGGAGTAAATAACGTCGTAGATTTCAGCTTGTTTTTGACGCCTAAATCTTCTTGACTCCTAACATTTCCAAACCAAGTTAGTAACACATTATGAACACTTATCATGACGCTATTCAAATAAGGCGAAAACTTGAAAACATTGACTAATGTAGATAAATGGTACTCGTGTAAATAAAATGCAACTGCAGTGATTAAGAAGGAAACTAGAAACACATTTCTCGCGTTCATTATCAGACACTAAGATAGGCACTGTTTTCACTACACACGCAATACTAATTGTGTTCTGGACAATTCTTATTATTAACAAGCAATAAAAGTCAAAGGTTTGCTTCTTTCTTGATCAACTCTCTATACGTGTGTTACTGGACATCAATCATCTTACCGCCTTACACAAACACAAACACCAAGCACATGCCTCAATATGCACAATCGACCGATCGATATTTTCGAATGTCGAAAGATTATATCGACCAAAAATACGACACTTTTTTAGTCGAGTCTCGGTCGGGCACAGTTTTAATCTGCCAGGAAGTTTCACTTTCTTAGTTGTGTGACGCCAGCCGTTCGTCCACGCGAATGAGGTTTAAAAAAAAAATTGTGTAATGAAAGCCTATGTTAAACCAAGTAGTTCCACATCTTTACGAAATGCTGTATTCATGATCTATGGATCAAGTATTAATGTAATGTAATGTGCAGTGAACATGTTTATTCCTACCACTGGAAACCGATATCATTCTCATTCATCCAAAAAGGAATTTATGTCTCATTCCAGAGACAACGAAAACTTATATACACATCCTCCAACCACCGAGTCTGGAAGCCAATATCAGCCGATTCATAATTAGAAAGGGACGAAACGGAACTTCACGACAAAACACTAAACATTTTTTAAAGAAAAGAAAGAAGGAGTAATCACGATTTGACTGGGTATTACCATATCCATCTTCTGTACTATCAACAATTCGGCTTTTATGGCATTATCAAGTACAATGTTAAAAGTTGTGAGATCATTATTATGTCATATCTGTTAAGGCAGTCCAAGACAGATAAACAAAATTAACACATGTGTTGAAGAAGTACCTGCCAAAGGTAGACATTCTTTGACAGTTACATCTTAAAGACATGTATTGGTCTTGTATATCTATTTTGGACTGCCGTAACAGGTATGACAATAATGATTTAATAACGTTTAGCATTGTACTTGATAATGGCATAAAAGAAGAAATATAGATATTACAGAAGAGTAATTAAGTAATACACAAGAAATTGCAGTTTACTCTTTTAAAGAAGATTGCTAGACAGTAGCTCAACACCATCGAAAACTTTTTACATTCCACAATACATTGTGGCGGCATTCACACAGGCCATCAACTGACTGTCTCGTCACGTCAAGGTTTCATGGGGAAGGAAGTTTTACAGTGTCGTTTTCTTCTAACATCGGAAGTTAATCTATTTTCGCAGAGCTCACTGATGTTACAGTACTGCATTATCTGCTTCCGAATCTTCTTAATCTTCATTTCATTATTAAGTTTCCTATTCGCGTCAACGCCAATTCACAGTAACCATCACGACACTGTCACGTCATGGTATATTCACACTGTCCATCACGACAAGTCAACTCATGTCGCATGATCTCAAATCCCATTGCTGTCTCAAGTGTTTTGTTGCGGGACTTGCGCCAGGCTCAAATGATTTTCAGGTTTGAGGGGCAGCTTTTATATTAGAGTATGGAGACAGAAGTGTGGAACGAAATATGTCTTTATGTCATACAGAAAGGGAATTTCACACGCTCTACAAGGAGCTTTACGAAAAGGAATTTGCATTTAATAAATACTAGAAACTCTATGAACCACTTTTTCATATTTTCATTTTTTGCATTTAACTGTACACAAAACTATTAAAAGAAACACAGCGTTATGTCCTGTCATCACATCTTGTGAAAATTTGGTTTGTTTAAAGTTAATTTTAATTGCCAATCCAATGGAAATTTTTGTGTAAAGAGAATATCTCCCCCAGTACCTTTCCCTTAAACATTTATTTTTGCATCTTGTATTCGGCTTTAAAGCTTGTCTTAGTTGCGTAATGACATAAGTATTCTTATTACAGGTTTGAATCACGGTCTCTCAAATTATATTTCTACTGTCACTGGACAAGAAAACATCAGACTTTGATATTTAATAGATACCGGCTGCTGGTCTGATAGGGCACATATTATGATATGAGACCTATAATAAAATGATAGTTAATGACCATTATATTTCATCAATTATCTTCACACTGATTTCTGGAAATATTACAACGCAAATGCAAATTGTTAATGACAGAAGCTATTAGGTTCGGTATACTGTCATTTTAAATTAAACACCAATACTTATGATGAACTATTTTATCAACTAAATAGTTGTACAGCGACTGGTAGATTACGCTAGGACGTTCCTCTCCAGACTTAGTACAGAACAGAAGAAGAATAAATAAAAGTTTTTGTCTTTTGTTTTAAGAAATAAAAACTATCTGAGAAGATCTCTCCTACACCTATCACACGTAAATAAATTAATTCTTTGCCGTTATTCGGCGTATTTGTTCCTTACATAATTTTTCTTTTCCCTTAAAAGATCTATTACACAGTCCATTAAATATTGACACTGAGTGCCAAACTACAGTCGAACTGTTTACTTTTAAGGTTTGTTTACAATATTCTTCAAAAACATACATATACCAGTTCTCTTTTACCTTTATATACAATAATAAAATTTAAATTCTCACCCCACACTTGTTGGTGAATTATTGTAGTCTCAGTGCAAGCTGAATATGTCACAGCTGATATCACACAACACTAATATTTCAAAAGTCTCTGATATGTGCAGTAGCTCCTTGTATGCCAGTCTTTTCACAATACAGTGTGCAACCGCTTAATACATATCACAAGTGGTTAAATATTTGGCTTCTTACATCGAAATCAACAGAAGGGGAAATCATGCATCTTAATACAGAAATAACTAGGGAAATATATAACGGATACTACAATAAATACAATTTGACTTTTACACACAAAACAAATGATGGTTATGGAAAAAAGAACACATTGACACCAGTGTGTCAGACCCACCATACTTGCTCCGGACACTGCGAGAGGGCTGTACAAGCAATGATCACACGCACAGCACAGCGGACACACCAGGAACCGCGGTGTTGGCCGTCGAATGGCGCTAGCTGCGCAGCATTTGTGCACCGCCGCCGTCAGTGTCAGCCAGTTTGCCGTGGGATACGGAGCTCCATCGCAGTCTTTAACACTGGTAGCATGCCGCGACAGCGTGGACGTGAACCGTATGTGCAGTTGACGGACTTTGAGCGAGGGCGTATAGTGGGCATGCGGAAGGCCGGGTGGACGTACCGCCGAATTGCTCAACACGTGGGGCGTGAGGTCTCCACAGTACATCGATGTTGTCGCCAGTGGTCGGCGGAAGGTGCACGTGCCCGTCGACCTGGGACCGGACCGCAGCGACGCACGGATGCACGCCAAGACCGTAGGATCCTACGCAGTGCCGTAGGGGACCGCACCGCCACTTCCCAGCAAATTAGGGACACTGTTGCTCCTGGGGTATCGGCGAGGACCATTCGCAACCGTCTCCATGAAGCTGGGCTACGGTCCCGCACACCGTTAGGCCGTCTTCCGCTCACGCCCCAACATCGTGCAGCCCGCCTCCAGTGGTGTCGCGACAGGCGTGAATGGAGGGACGAATGGAGACGTGTCGTCTTCAGCGATGAGAGTCGCTTCTGCCTTGGTGCCAATGATGGTCGTATGTGTGTTTGGCGCCGTGCAGGTGAGCGCCACAATCAGGACTGCATACGACCGAGGCACACACGGCCAACACCCGGCATCATGGTGTGGGGAGCGATCTCCTACACTGGCCGTACACCACTGGTGATCGTCGAGGGGACACTGAATAGTGCACGGTACATCCAAACCGTCATCGAACCCATCGTTCTACCATTCCTAGACCGGCAAGGGAACTTGCTGTTCCAACAGGACAATGCACGTCCGCATGTATCCCGTGCCACCCAACGTGCTCTAGAAGGTGTAAGTCAACTACCCTGGCCAGCAAGATCTCCGGATCTGTCCCCCATTGAGCATGTTTGGGACTGGATGAAGTGTCGTCTCACACGGTCTGCACGTCCAGCACAAACGCTGGTCCAACTGAGGCGCCAGGTGGAAATGGCATGGCAAGCCGTTCCACAGGACTACATCCAGCATCTCTACGATCGTCTCCATGGGAGAATAGCAGCCTGCATTGCTGCGAAAGGTGGATATACACTGTACTAGTGCCGACATTGTGCATGCTCTGTTGCCTGTGTCTATGTGCCTGTGGTTCTGTCAGTGTGATCATGTGATGTATCTGACCCCAGGAATGTGTCAATAAAGTTTCCCCTTCCTGGGACAATGAATTCACGGTGTTCTTATTTCAATTTCCAGGAGTATATATATATATATATATATATATATATATATATATATATATATATATAAACAAAGATGATGTGACTTACCGAACGAAAGCGCTGGCAGGTCGATAGACACACAAACAAACACAAACATGCACACAAAATTCAAGCTTTCGCAACAAAATGTTGCCTCATCAGGAAAGAGGGAAGGAGAGGGAAAGACGAAAGGATGTGGGTTTTAAGGGAGAGGGTAAGGAGTCATTCCAATCCCGGGAGCGGAAAGACTTACCTTGGGGGAAAAAAGGACGGGTATACTCTCGCACACACACACATATCCATCCACACATATACAGACACAAGCAGACATATTTAAAGACAATGTCTGCTTGTGTCTGTATATGTGTGGATGGATATGTGTGTGTGTGTGTGTGTGTGTGTGCGAGAGTATACCCGTCCTTTTTTCCCCCAAGGTAAGTCTTTCCATTCCTGGGATTGGAATGACTCCTTACCCTCTCCCTTAAAACCCACATCCTTTCGTCTTTCCCTCTCCTTCCCTCTTTCCTGATGAGGCAACAGTTTGTTGTGAAAGCTTGAATTTTGTGTGTATGTTTGTGTTTGTTTGTGTGTCTATCGACCTGCCAGCGCTTTCGTTCGGTAAGTCACATCATCTTTGTTTATATATGTGGTGTTACAAAAAGGTATGGCCAAACTTTCAGGAAACATTCCTCACACACAAAGAAAGAAAATATGTTATTTGGACATGTGTCCAGAAACGCTTACTTTCCATACTAGACCTCATTTTATTACATCTCTTCAAATCACATTAATCGTGGGATGGAAACACACAGCAACAGAACGTACCAGCGTGACTTCAAACACTTTGTTACAGGAAATGTTCAAAATGTCCTCCGTTAGCGAGGATACATGCATCCACCCTACGTCACATGGGATCCCTGATGCGCTGATGCAGCCCTGGAGAATGGCGTATTGTATCACAGCCGTCCACAATACGAGCACGAAGAGTCTCTACATTTGGTACCAGGGTTGCGTAGACAAGAGCTTTCAAATGCCCCCATAAATGAAAGTCAAGAGGTTTGAGGTCAGGAGAGCATGGAGGCCCAGATCACGTAAGAAACAGGTTGCCCAATCGCTTGGTCTAGCACAGGGCCGGCCAGAAATTCTGCACGCGTGCGGTGCTCCTGCACATGTGCAACTTCCGGGTCACAGCGTGCACGCCGCAGCCGTCAGCGTTCATGTAGTGCATGTTTCTACGCACAGATGTCGCTTTATCCACTTGCTGAGGTACTCTGTACCGGCGAATTCTAGTGCTCTTTCCACAGCTTGCAAGCCAACCATGGGAAGGTATTTCGCGTATTAAACATGATTTCAAATAACATTAAACCAATGCAAGGTTTCCTACAACTAATTCTCGGTGCCCTCAGTTACACCCACATAATTTCTGTCTCACTGACCTCTGAACAGAATGACAACCGCAGACCTCTCGATGACGACCTGTACCATTATTGCTACATCTTTCATCACTTCTGTCTGAAATCTGCATAATAACTGACAATTAGATGAATGTTATGTTTTATCGAATTCAGCTGAGCGTAGCCCTTCACACATTAAAAAAAAAGACACTAAATGTAAGTATACAACAATCGGTTTAATGACCAATTTTCCTGATAATAATGTAACATGGAGCAGAATGATGCAATAATGCACAGTTAGTAAACAATAATTTTTAATTATGAAAGGAATAAATCCAAATACGTTTATCACTGGTCATGAGAAATGATATAGTTAATATCTTGCACAAAAGCACGGCTCATTGACAAACACACCGAGCGAGGTGGCGCAGTGGTTAGCACACTGTACTCGCATTCGTGAGGACGACGGTTCAATCCCGTCTCCAGCCATCCTGATTTAGGTTTTCCGTGATTTCCCTAAATCGTTTCAGGCAAATGCCGGGATGGTTTCTTTGAAAGGGCACGGCCGATTTCCTTCCCAATCCTTCCCTAACCCGAGCTTGCGCTCCGTCTCTAATGACCTCGTTGTCGACCGGACGTTAAACACTAACCACCTCCACCACCATTGACAAACGCAAGCAGTTGCGGGAGATTTTCATCACTGATGCTTGATCGAAACGACTGAGAACATAGATCTTCCGTTCTTTGCTTTTTCACAGTACCCGGCATTTCTCAGTACTTCTCTGTTAAGGTTACGGTCACCAGGGGTAAACGAGACTGGGTATGTTGCGCTCTTGCTTGTACCACATAAACAGGGAAGAGGAGCCGCCGCCGTTCATTTAGGTCACATGTCTAATAACAGATGTCGCTGTCGCACACGTGCGCAAATGCGCAGCACTTCCGCACGTCTGAACTCTTACCTCTCAGACAAGGTCAAGGAGAAGGCACGAACCTTATTTCGGAAGTTGGACATGATACGTGACAGTACACCACAACTCACCACAGTAGGTGCGGTAGAACCTTTACGCAACCACAAATATAAAGTACCGAAGGCGATAGTATTTGAGCCTCCGTAAATGATATCCCTACGGAATTCTCCATAATTTAAGGACATATTGTCCTTTAGCACTTCTACACACATGTTTTCAAACACACACCAAAAGCAGCGAGTTAAATGACCCTTCTGTGTGCCCAAACTAAAGCTGAAAGAAGAATAAATAAATAAAGAGAAAATTTTTACCCCTTCCATTCCCTACAGAAGTAAAAATCAACGAAGTTGATCAGACTTCAGCACCACCACAAAAAAAAAAGAAAAAAAAAACGCCTGAACACTGTGCAGCGTTTGGCCGGCCCTGGTCTAGCAGGCAACCTTTGTCAGGGAACGGCCACCAGGCGGCAACAGCGTCACACCCTTACTTATGGAATCAACCACTAGATGGCACTCCATTCTGTGAAATATGTGGCAGCTTTCCACTATTTGGCGTCTGTGAAGTGCAGCTGTTTCTGACATACCGGTGGTAGTGAATCGAGTCGTCATGCCGAGGGCCAGCGAGTATATCAACTGTGGAAGGAGTAGACGAACAAACCCTGAACTAAAAATGTTCAAATTTCCCGTCAAAGATAAAGAAACGTTACGCGAGTGGATTTTAAGTTCAGGTAAATCAATAAATTAGTTACGAGTAAGAATTAATAAAGAGCCCTAAGCATTCGATGCTAAGTTAATTTTGTCGATCTTATATTCTGATATAACGTGGCAGCCCTTCCTATACAAGAATCATATCATCTAATTTTTAAATGAAATCTTTGCTGCGATTTGGACTTTTTTAAACTGTTTATTCACTTCACTATCGTAATTTTGGCTGTAGAGGCATTTTTGTGTGCAATGTGAAAACTGAAACCAATATAAGATATGGATAACAAAATGCAAAGCATAGTGTGGTAACATTTGGTAAACAATTTAAGAAGCGTTACCTTACAAGACCTTTCCCTTGGTACTTGAAAATGGCTCTAGAGCAACAGTGAAATAAATTAATAATAGCCGTCATCTAACTGCTAGGTCATCGGTCCCTCGAAGTCCTGGTATATACTAGAACGAACGAAGTGAACAAGTGTAAAAACCTCGTTTACACAACTGCAAATAAGTATTCATAGATAATTCGCCAATGTTCACTGTCATTCGTTTATACGTGTGAACAAGCGTTTATACTGGAATGAAGGGAGGAGAATAGAAGAGAACGAGCATAGAATGCAAACTATAGACGCTGCCTATTTTAATTTTTTTTTATCTCTGCGCTAATAATCCTCACACAGCTTTCACTCGAAAACAACACTACCTATAGTAACAGGTATACGCGAGTGCAGATATCCCCAGTAATAACTGTGTTGCAGATAAAAGCGTACGTCTGTTGCGAATATTTGCGAGTTATCTTTAAACTGTACAAAGTAAATTTTTAACATAACTATGGTTTGCCGTCTGTGTCTCTTCAAAGTTGACACCGCCAAAATAGGCTCGAAAAACACGCTTTCGCTTGTATATTACCGCGTTTGCAGCCTCCTTTCAACAACAATCCAAAATTCATCGTTTTGTGCCACTCTTATTTTCATTTACGGTAAGTTACATGCAAAGTAAAAGAATTTAAATTTGAAATGACTGTCACTGAAATCTGTCAAGCCTTAATTCGCATCATAACCAAGTGCAGACAAAAATTCAGGCCAGGCACAAGTATCTTTTCAGAGCAATGGTGGGTTAAACTGCTTTACAAAACGTTAATATCTGAGAATGCGGATAAGCAACTTGGCAGATGTGGAATCTGATCTTGTGCAGATACGGACGGCGGCATTTTTCCTGTCCGCGCAGACATCTAGTTACAGCTACGATGTAAATCTTTGATATTGAGATAAGATTATTTTGCCCGCTGGTTTTGACAAAGCAAACAAAGTGGCGTAGGAAAATAAATATGCTGGTGGCTTAATTTGTTACGTAGATGTGAAACGCTTGGAAGTAGTGCCAGTGCACTTAACACTGATTTGCAGTTCCAGCTTTCTTTAGATTTATTTCAGAATTTTGCACATATGTCGGTTGACGCCTTTCGCTGGCTCCTTGTTACACCTGACGAGGAAATTTACTAGCAGCAACATAAAGCAGTTCGCAAGAAGACGAGTACTCTCCGTTCTGGTAACGCCAAAGGGGAGACGAGGCAAACTTCTTTCGATGCTTTGCTCAAAAACCGACAGCCAGCTGAACACTAACGAACACTACCGAATGCGTACCGAAAAATACTGAATGTTATTGTCTCGCAGTGGTGAATGGAACTGAACACTACAGAATCAGCATTTCATCACGCAAACTCTTGCAAACATTGATGTTATGCTTTCCCTGCTTAATTGTTTCTCGCTGTGAAAAGCTAAGCACTAAAGAGGAAACAACATTATAGGCAATGTTTGTTCTAATTACGAAGCAAGTAATGTCACGCGGAAGAGATTAGAAATCACGTGTTTCTTAACTTTTGCGGGAACTTCAGAGGCACTGTGGGCACCGAGTAAAGTTTACAAACCAAACACTACTGAATGTCGTTTGCTCAAATTCGTCTACACATATGAGAATGCAGTTTTTCCTGTTTTAGTTCGCTCAGTGTTGACCAGGCTTAAAACACCATAGGACCACAATCCCAGAATTAATCATAATATCTAAAGTCCAAAAAAGTTTGCACACAAAGATCTCTCTTAGCAAATACTTAATGAAAGATTCCTTTCTATCATGCTAATGTAGACTGAGCTACAAAATGTGTTAATGGTATATACATATATCGTATTTTTCTGATCGATAGTTATTGTTATGGGCAATGTCAAACTGATGGATATGGACCCAGAAAAACTGCACAATAAACTGCTGTGTGATGTCCATTTTGATGAAAAGTCATTCATGAACAGTACGAAACAACGACTTATACACACAGCAGTTCCTGTAAAATTTACATCTGACACTGGTTCTTTGGCAGTATGTGAGGGAACTAGTGATAAGAACAGTTTGTCATCACCTGAACTGAAAGGGAACATTCCAAGGAGAACATACAGTGCAGCTAGTCACCTTCTGGTAGAAACAAATGCAACACCACAAAAGTGTGAACCATTTCCAGACCTGAAAGAAACCATAGAAATGCCTGCGAGACAAGTTAAAAGAAAACTTTGCATGTTACGTCATGATGATGAGGATACTCCTAGAAAGCATAAACTGAAACAGAAAATACATAATATGAACAGATAACTGAAAAACAAAACATCCTACTTGTCAAAAGTTAAGAATAGATTATTGCATTGTAGGAGCTCAAATAATATTGCCCATGTGTTAAGCAGTTTCTGCTTCCCATCTGATTACTCCAGGGCACTGGCTGCAATGCAGTGCAAGAGCGAAAAACGTCCGTGGTATTCTATCGAGAAAAATCTCTCTCTGATGTTGTTTTACAAATCTCCTGCAGCATATAAATTTTTGCGAAAATTGGGTATCGTATTATCTGGACTGTCCACAATTAGACGATGGATTGGCGTCACAAAATTTCTACGAGGGTTTAACAAAAACCTTTTTAGTCAACTTAGCAAGAAATTTGAGGCACAAACTTATTTAGAAAAGGCATGTGTAGTATCTTTTGATGAGATGTCGATAATGCGTCATCTGGAATATGCAAAAGATCTCGAGTTAGTAGAAGGTCTAGTAGATTTGGGTGATAGGGGAAGGAAACCACTTCCTGCAAATTATGCACTTGTTTTTATGATTAGAGGCATCTACAGTAACTGGAAATTGCCTGTTTCATATTTTATGTCTAATTCAGGAGTAAAACATGCGGATTTATTGGGACTCTTACAGGAACTAATTATTTTATTGCAAAATGCAAACCTAGAGCCAAAATTAGACGTTTGTGATGAGGGAGCTAGTAATCGAAATGTTGTGAAGCATTTACATGTTACGCCTGAAAAACCTTATTTTATTAAAATGGACAGGAACTGATTTATATTTATGATGTCCCACATTTATTCAAAAGCATACGAAACAATCTGCTTAGTGGCGACTTCATTTTCAACAATGCTGTTGTTTCATTCGAAGATATCAGGAAAACATATGACATTGATAAGAAGAACAAAAAAAGGACAATGTTGGTAAAACTCACTGACAGTCATTTGCAACCTGATTCATTCCAGAAAATGAATGTAAAAATGGCAGTCCAGGTCCTCAGTCACTCTGTTGCTGCAGCTCTCAGAACTTGTGTAGCGACTTAAAGAATTGCAGAGTCATGCAGCAGAGAGCACAGCTACTTTTATAGAATTTATGAACAATTTGTTTGACGTTTTGAACAGCAGGACAGCATTTTCCTCTAACCCATATAGGTGTGCATCATCAGAACAATGCCCAGTAGTAATGAAAACGTTACAGAATGCAAAGGATGTCTTAAGTACCATAAATAAAATTGAAAAAAAGACAGGTAAAATAACGACACCACCGTGCATTACTGGTTTCATCAAGACTGTGAATGCTATTGCTCAGTTTTTTCTTGAGGAACAAACTGTCGGCATTAAATTTTTACTGACCAGCACATTGAATCAAGATGCTCTTGAGAATTTATTTTCTGTGTACCGTCAGAAAGGAGGCTACAACCGTAATCCAACAGTTAGAACACTAAGGTGCTTGTTCCGAACAAGCACTATTAACTCACTAATGAAGCCTTCTGACGCTTCAAATTGTGAGAATGACACTGACAAGATGCTGTTACTGAACAACTGTGTGTTGCAAAAAGAAGGTGATGAATCTCAGCTGTTGGAGAGCTCTGGAAACGTCGGAATTCCGAACACCCCTGGTTCCTCTACGGATGAAGAAGGGAGTACCATCGAGGCCAACGAGTATTTGTCTTCCTCACAGCAAGACGTTTCCTCTGAACAGTGTTCAGTAGCATATTTTGCTGGCTACGTAGCACACATATGCATCGAAAGGTATGGTTGTTTGAGATGTAAGGAGACACTTGCGTGTAGCAGTGAGCTTCAAGAGAAGAGGGAATTATTTATTCTCCATAAAAAGTACGCAACTGGGAATTTGTGTCATTCTTCAGTGGGACTCAGCGCTCCACCTGTTGAGTTTAGCAACATTATTGAAATGTCTTTACAGGCATATGAGTCCTGTTTTTTACAGTTTATTTATAAGAGAAATATAAAGTTTAGGATTGTTAATTACATCAAATCAAAAGTTGAAAACTTTCACTGGTTGGACGATGAGGAATGTGGAGAACACAGACTTTTCATTTTGAATCATCTTGTGAAATACAAATTGTATTACAGTTGCAGAACAATGTTCAAAGACAAGTGTAGTAGAACTGTCTCAAAACTGAAAATTATAAAAAATGTGTAGTTTATTCATACTGTATGTAAGTACCAAATAAAGATTATCCGTTAGGCTGCACAAATAAGTTTCGTTGCCTTTCCTTGATCACTCTACCATGTTTAACTAGAAAGTAGTAATGTGTTAAATCTGAGCAAAACAGTACTGCTTGTGACAATAGTAGATGTGCTGACGACCGCAAAGTTAAGATGTTTATCATCACAGATTTTTTTTTTACTCACGATATTTAAAGTTTCACAATATTTATTTTTTTCGCAGATATCGTTGTTAAGTGCGTATTACATGAAATTATATTCGTTTACAACTAACAGTAATCAAATGCAAAATGTGGTTATACTTAAGAAATACAAAAATACTTAGAAAGGAAGCAAAATCTGTTTCTAAACTTATTTACAGTCTCAATGTGAAAAATGTATTGTCGTTATAACTCACCTAATCCCTATACATACTCTATGCAAAATAAATAATTATGTCGGTAATGTCAGGACGCGAAACCCACTGCTCAGTGCAATATTTGTCAGTAAATTAACGGATTATATTTCAAAGACGTTGAGAAGATTTTGAAAACTTTCTAGTGTTAACCTGCACATGGAGATCTATAATCCATATCAGAAGAGCTGTATAACAAAGAGGAAATAGACGGCATGGAAGGCGAGTGTAAAACATATGCGACTGCAATACAGTGGGAAGTATCCCTACAGCAGAAATAAACTTGGTTTGTAGAATTACAGGAGCTAGTCTACATTCTTCGATTGAAAACTCTGGAAAAACCATAGCCGATCATGGTCTACAGTCAGCTGTGTGACGAATGCATTTCGCGTGCAGCGCTCTAGCCGAACACAAATCAGCGTCATTCACGTCATCGAAGCTACAGCGTTGCCAATTCCGCGACATGGACAGGTCAGTTATCATTGTAGCTTCGCCTGCGATATCTGTTGACCGATGCGAAAACTATTTTTACGGTTGCCTGTTCCGCCGTAAGGACGGTCAATCTGTTTCTTACGTGATCTGGGATGGAGGCCATGGAATTGGTCCGCCTCTTCCAATCCATCGGTCACCGAATCTGTTGTTGAGAAGCGTACGAATACTTCGACTGAAAGGAGCTCCATCGTGCATGAACCACATGTTGTGTCGTACTTGTAAAGGCACATGTTCTAGCAGCACATGTAGAGTAACCCGTATGAAATCATGATAACGTGCTCCATTGAGCTTAGGTGGAAGAAACTAAAATGAGCTCTAACATGGAAATTAAGCATTTCCGGACACATGTCCACACAACATCTTTTCTTTATTTGTGTGTGAAGAATGTTTCCTGAAAGTTTCGCCATATCTTTTTGTAACACCCTATATATATATATCAATTTGATGATTTTTTAAATGTGTTTGGAGATTGTCAATCATATGCAGTGTCCACTCAGCGCCCAGGGAAACTTAAAATCGTTCAAAGGTTAGTGGTCTGAAGTTACCTGTTTATTCAATGTCATTGTTAAAAGAATCTTTGCTATAATTCATGTCTATATCATGCTTTACATACAATATTTGTTTTTTTATGATGCTCTTTTTTTGCCGAGTAACACATACACAGAGCGACGCCCAACTGGTGCTCTTCGTGGGGGCAATTCATTTGGGAACAAGCACCATAACACACCCTTTCTTTTCGGAACCATGAGGAAGAGTGATAGAATTTCTGCATCAACCACTGTTTTGGATGCTGTACTTGTCAGGTATGTTGTTGTCACGTTTTCGAGAACATTTCGCAGTTCATATTCCACATTACTTCTCACACTCATTTACATTTGTTTTTGCTACCTGCAGTAGCCTTAGTCACATTTCATTGTACACTATGCTGAACTTCCGTCTTTGTATTTACCAAAGTTTATGGTGTCTTAAAACATTCCTGTCATTATTTATAGGATTCTGTTCGTTCTTTTAAAAGTTTTCTGTAACTACTTTTGATTTATCGTGGCTTTCCCTGTCTGGTTTGTGAATATCAGTCAACAGACAAATAGTAATAGATAATGATAATAGTATGTGATTAGAGTATGTTAATACAAACTTTGGGCGCTTGACAATGACTTTTTGCATAAGGTCCATTCATTGTAAGTTTACATTAATATAGATAATTACGCATAGATAGTTTATATTTTGGCTTCATATGGAAGACAAGTATTTACATAATCTTACAAACATTACAGATTTTTTAACCAAATTTTGCATTCGCTAATGGTGTCACCTGAAATTGGAAAGATAAGACACAACATCTGTATACATCAGCAATCAAGCCCAAGCACACATATACTAATGGACAAACGTCTAAAGCAACACACTAAAATCAAACCTACAGAATTGTGGCGATATGAGTGTGTATAGAGTGTATATATGGCATTGGCTTCACATAAACAAGTGTTATGCAGCATGAAGTGCATATAATCTGTTCCTAGGTGATAGTGTTTTATCGTCATTTGGTTTTGTGTACACATCAGTCAGCCATGAATAGTCCATGAGAGACGCTACAGTTAGTCAATTATGTTGTCTCAGAATTATTTTATCACACTTACGTGCATGTCATCATAACATTTGCATTAAAATTTAGGCTGCTGTTATTTATGTACTTTCGGCGAATTCAAAATCTCTTCGTTCTTCTTCTGCTACTGACTGGATCAGCTGAAATAAAATTTCTTATCCTGCCTAATTTCCTTACAGTGGGACTGAGAGGCTCGTGTGTTTTATAACTATACAGTTTACTTACTCATTACTTATAGATATATGTTTACTGATTAGAAAGTCTCAATAAGCATAAAGCCCAATGATTCTATTTGTTTTTGGGCTCTGCAGCAGGTATGCGCCAGGATGCAGTATGTTGACAATTACATAAGGACCATCGTACACTTCACATTGCACCACTTAAGTGCAGAAGATTTGTGGTAAGTACGCAATAGTACTTGCATGCCTGCCTTGAATTCTTGCTTTCCCTTAATAATACTAGAGTAGTATCTGTTTCTCGCATTAGCATGCTGCGTCAGTTGGTTAGTACTTCTCTTGCCTTATTCCAGTGTGGGTCAGATCTTTGTAAAGCTGCCATATTTCGTCTCAAATCGATGTAATATTGGTGATATTGTTTATACTACATTAGGAGCATTCTGTAGTCGTTCACATTTTCAAGTTCAGTGTTACCATCATTCATACCTTGTGGAAGACGAGACAAAGCATCAGCAGTGATGTTGTCTTTACCTTTAATGTATACAATCTTCAAATGAGTAATTCTGTAGAGATGTAGCCCAGTGTGATAATCTAGGATGAACTAACTTACATTATAACAAAAATGTCAGAGCTTGGTGATCTGTATAAATTTTCGTGTGTTTACCAAACAAATAATAGTCAAACTTTTTGAAACCAGCCGGCCAGTGTGGCCGTGCGGTTCTAAGCGCTTCAGTTGTGAACCGCGTGACCGCTACAGTCGCAGGTTCGAATCCTGCCTCGGGGATGGATGTGTGTGATGTCCTTAGGTTAGTTAGGTTTAAGTAGTTCTAAGTTCTAGGGGACTGATGACCTCCGAAGTTAAGTCCCATAGTGCTCAGAGCCATTTGAACCAGTTTTTTTGAAACCCCAGACAATAGAAAGAGTCTCAAGTTCAGTGGCTGAATAAGTATGTTCACATTCACTTAAAGTATGGCTTGCAAATCCAATAATGTGTCACATGTCATACAAAACATTCACCAATGTGTGCTTAATGTTATCAAAATCTTGCTGGCGCTGCTCAGAAAAGATCAATATCTGATTCTTCTTAAGTAAATGTAGGAGATGTGTTCAAAAGTTGCTGTGACAGAAAACATCGAAAGAAAGAACAGAGTCCTAGAAATGACTTAAGTTGTTTTATAGCACGAGAACTAGGAAAAAACCTAGTAACATCCAACTGACCTGGATCAGTGCGTATACCTTGTGCATTAATTGTGTGTCCAACATATCTAATCTCACTACAAACAAATTTTGATTTAGCTATAACACCAGCTTCTGCAAATTTATCCAGAATTTTTTCAAGGGTGTCAAGATATTCGTTCCAAGTTTTAGCAGCTACCAAAAGATCATCGACATAATGAGTAACAGTCTCAACTAACTCGTCACCAAGCACAGTATCCAATGCAGTAATAACCATGCCTGAACTGACACTCAATCCTAAAGGAAGAACACGGAATTGATATGTTCAGCCCCCTCAATATGAAAACAGTATATGTTCTGGAATCAGGAGCGATTGCCACTTGCCAAAACGAATTTGGCAAGTCGGTCATGGAAAAGTACTTAGCATCTAAAAATTTCTGTAATTTTTCCTATAAATTTTCTGGTTTAGTGCATACAGGTAGTATAATTTCATTTATGGCACGTGCTTCCAAATCACTCTAATATTTCCTTTAGGTTTCTTGACAGCAAGTAATGGACTACAGTAGGGAGATGTGGATGGTTCGATGATCTTCCACTCTAACATCTGTTTAAGTTCTTGCCACACCGCAGGTCGTTGAGATAGTGGTACATTATAGGTTTGGTGAGGCTTGACTTCCATTTTATAAACATATGTCTTAATGACACCTGGTCGTTTAGTAAAGACCTATATATACTGAGATAGTAGTTGATAAAGCTCATTGCGTTCATCACCAGTAATAGCAGTGGTTTCACTTAACTTATGGCTAATCATTGTTTTCAAATCATCATATTCTGTATCAGGTGCGAGTGTCTGTATGTTTGTTTCGTAGCTCTCTTTCAAACAAATGTCATCACAAGTTTTCAGCGCCCTTAATTCAGCCTTAATTTCGCCATGTCGCATTTTTAAAACTGTCATGTGTTCGTAATGTCTTTTTTATTTTCAGTCATCTGAGTGTGTATTGATGTTATGTGATTTTTGTTTTCTGTCATTTCCTTGATAATAGCGTCAAACATACTGGCAATGTTTGTCCACTGAAACTGCTTTGCCCGTGCCATGTCGTTTGACATGTCACAAACAAGAATGGGCTCTGAGCTGTATATAGCTATTTGAAGAGTGGGCGGCATATTTACGAAATTTCCGTCACTAGGCACGCTGATTGTTTATTACCATTGGGGTTAACTCTGGAGTCATTGGCACTGAGTTGTTCAGTGTCCAAGTCAGATTCGGTTTGTGTCTGTTGTCTGTCATATTTCATTTCTGCTAATTGTTTACGTGCTACCAACATGCTACACGTAATCTATAGTGGAAGAAAAATCTTTAAGCTCGTTTGAGAATGAATTCATAAAATTCATTC
This sequence comes from Schistocerca nitens, assembly GCF_023898315.1. Classification (NCBI taxonomy): domain Eukaryota; kingdom Metazoa; phylum Arthropoda; class Insecta; order Orthoptera; family Acrididae; genus Schistocerca; species Schistocerca nitens. The sequence goes on along the minus strand of NC_064619.1, from coordinate 541,859,663 downwards.
TGTGTAGCAACAATGTTGGCTTAACTGAGCAAGAATTGCAATGAATGATGAGATAATTAACATTAATGGCTGCTTGCCATTTTACATTGCACATGACACAATTCGCCTATTTTGTGGAATGGTATGAATGTATTGTTGCAATAAACTGTATGATAAAAATAATTTGGAATCTGTTATCTTGTGCAAAAATGACTGCTATGGTTACAGAAAATTTTCACAAAGCTAGGAAGCAAGTTACAATTACTTAAAGCGCCTGTACGAGTGTGCTAATGTAAAAATGCGATGTCTTACCATGGGCCCAAGTATATTGTGTAGATTCCAGATTTCATCAACAATTTCAGTGGTTCATCTTTTTGGTTGGTCTTTTCAAATATTCAATGGCAATGGCTCATCAGGTATGATCCCATTATCCATGCAACAAAGAAAAACAATGTAGCAAATACAATGAAAGGTCCAGTCACGAAGTCGCCAGTTTGATTTATTGTGGCTTTTCCGGTTTCGTTTGTGAATATCAACCAACAGACAAATAATAATAGATTTTGATAACACTATGTGATTGAGTATGTTAATACAAACTTTGGCCGCTTGACAATGGCTTTTGGCACATGCTGGATCATTCATAGAATTTGTAACATGGAACGTTTAGCCATGGAAAGACGCCATTTGATTTGAACAATGGCTTGCAAGATAAATGAAACACAAGGTTAAATAATGTCACTGTATTCACAAAATATTATATTAAATTAAATTACACAGACACTTATATTAATTCTGTTGCTGTGTGTAACTATGAATACACCTAGTGAGATTGTGTCTTGATAAAATAGAATAATGGCGATGTGCCAAATAACTATCTGCAGCGATGACAAATATACGTCCTAGCTGTACAGCTTCATGAACGAAAAAGGTGCCATCTTCTCAGCAAGACAGCTGAACTGCATAATTATTCTAATGTTTCAGCAGTTGCATGCCACAATCTATACAACCAGTTTACTAATTAATATTTTAAATAATTCTTTATTTATATTCTGAACTTACATCTACGTTTTTGCAAAATATCAACGCCTATCCTGCAAATGTGTCTTTAAATACTGCTGTCATTCTAAACATACTACTGTACATTTGTTCATGCAGCAATTATATCTTTCTTTCGTGTCACCATAGGAATTCTGAAATTACTACTGAAACCTGAAAGAAAGGATTAGGCCCAGCACAACCCATGAGCTCAAGCGCATATCTATGAGTTAAAAACTAAAGTTAAAGTAAAAATTAAAACTGCTCTGAATTACGCTACAAGATACAGCACTTGATGTGTTTGTGGACCCTAATCCATTTTCCAATGATGAGTAATGATTTCGTTCATCTACATCGTTTGTCTGCTTATTTTAACATTTTCCATTATATTCTGGAAGTACGTGGTTTCATTGTATGTTTTGAAACGTAGTTCGTTTCTAGGTATTATTTTCATTTGTGCTAGTTTCATATATGCTCAGTCTTCCTTCATTACTGTTGCAGAGAAAATTCCCGAGTCATTGCTATAATCTTCATTATGCAGCATAATAAATTAAATAGATAATTTATCAAATGGAGATCATTTAAATCATCATAAAGTTTTCCTCCACACCATCTGTTCTTTCATCTTATCTGCTGATCTGAAATAAAATACCTTAAACGGTTTTCTGTATTTGTAAGCTGTAGACACAGTGAAGTGCTTTACATTCGTGGTTTGAGCTTTCTCTTAATGACTTTGTTTATGCTTTAGTAAAAAACTTACCTAGATCTCTGTGATGGTATAATCCAACTGTTTTGTTTTTTTCTAGGATTTTGTAACAGGTACGATCCAGCATTTGGATTGTGAGCAGTGATGTATGGACCTTCATAAAGAGGCACCCACTTAGATTTATGTCGTTTCAATGCACAAGATTTTGGGTGAGTACTAAAAGCACTTGCAAGCCTATTGTAAATTCCTGAGTTGGTTTTATAGTTTTGTAAAATTATGTCTTTCCTAATTCTGGCGTTATTTGCTATGGTAATTAATACATCTCATATCCTGTTGTCATAGTATTCCAGTTGTCCAGGAATCTTCGGAAGGGGATCACACCATTCGTTACTTTCCTCTACATTTAACATAATTTCTGTAGGTGTATAATTAGAGTCATATATCGGCAAATTACTGTAAACGCCCTCGAAAAGAGATAAATAGTTCACACACTCGAAATGATTCCCTGAAATGTACATTCTCATAAAACGGTTTAATTCCCTGAACACCCTTTCACACGGTTTGGATTGAGGGCTAAATCTTGAGATAAGAATAATTTTGATGTCATTATATTTCAAAAACTTCCTGCCTGTGTAATAAGATGCATTGCCCAAAAGGTTGGCGACAAGTTTGCCAAAGCTAGGTATATAATGTCCACTTAGCCGTTTAATGATTTGATGGCTGTCGCGCATTATGTGGCATATAGTTTCACAAATTTTGAGAAAAGGTCATACAAAGCGAGTACATACTTGACTCCGCCTCTGCTTCTAAGATATGGTCCACTTATGTTTGTCGCTACAATTGCGTTAGGTTTATTGGGAATAATTCGATGTAATTCCAGTGTACAACCTAGACTCTCATGCATTGCCTTTTGACAAATAGTACATGTTGTGATAAGTTTGTGAATTTTCATCCACATGTTCGTGCAATAACAGTAAGTGTTATCCTTCTGCAGTAGTTTTGTGTATTATGACATTGTACCATACCCACAAAACTTTTATGTCGACTGACTCTGGCTGCAGAAGCTACACAATTATAGTAAGTGTTCAGTTTCTGCATACATTTCTTTGTGCCATAGTGTCCCCAAGTAAAAGGTGTATGCCAGATTAGATTTACTTGTGATTCTTGTGGAATACAGATGCATCATTGATTACTGTCTGAATGTCGACGGTAAAATAAGATGCCCTGATATAGTTTATAATGTTTTCCAATAGGATGGTCAGGATTGCTTGCTGTGGTCGATTTTACTTTGCTCCATCTATTGTCAACCTTCTGCAATGTTGACATACTCCTGCATAAGTCTAGACAATATTGGTGGTAGTGTTTGTCCTGCAGCAACATGAGGCAATAATCGTTCATATGTTCCATATCATCTACATCATGAGATAGTCCCTGAGGTTGACGTGACAATGTGTCTACAATTATGTTGTCTTTACCTTTAATGTATACTATTTCGAATGAGTAGTTCTGCGAAGTCATTGCCCAACACAATGATCGTGGATGTACGAGTTTGCGTGTCATTAAAAAGCTTAACACTTGTTGGTTAGTGTATACCTTCACAAGTCTTCCAAAAATATAATACTTAGATTTCTTAGAAGACCAAGTCATTCCCAATGTTTTCAACTCTGTGGCTGAACAAGTACGTTTGCACTCACTTAAAATTCGATTAGCAACACCAATAATTTTCGCCTCTTGGTTGCCCTCAGTTCCTATTACCTGAAAAAGACTGATCTAAGACGGTGCGTGATGCATGACTTGCAATACAGAAATCTTCATTAAGATCAGGATGACAAAATATTTGAGTTTACCAATGCTTCCTTTATTCTGTTAAAATATCGTGTACATTGTTCCATTCAAATCCAAGCATGATTCTTCTTTAAAAGAGCCAGCAAGTGTTTGGCATGAAGCGCCTACAAATGACAGTAACCCCAGGAAAGATTTTAATTGTTTTCTGATATGTAGTTAAGGAAAATTCTTAATTGCATCTAATTTACTAGGATTTGGTCTACTGCCTTCAGAACTGATTATGTGTCCCAAGTAATTAAACTCATTTTGCACAAACTTTGACTTCTGTATATTTGCTGCAACAGCTTCTTGTGCAAATTTACATCTGTTTTCTAAAACATAAACGTGATATTCCCATGTCTGTGTGGCTATAAGGAGGTCATCAACATACGTTACCTTTTCGAGTAGTTCTGTGCCTAGACCTGAGTCTATAGCAGTAATGAAAACGCCTGAACTTACAATGAGTCCGAATGGTAATACTCAAAATAGGTAACTGTGGCCACCAAAAATAAAAGCAGTATACTTTCTTGACTCTTTGCTCAGTGTTACTTGCCAAAACGGATTTTCTAAATCCATGGTTGATAAGTACTGTAACCCTAAAAATTTCTGCAGTTGCCCTTCGAGATTTTCTGGTTTTGTGTGAACTGGCATGATGATTTTGTTGATCGCACGTGCATCCAGAACTAGGCATATATTTCCGTTTGGTTTGATTAAAGTTAATAATGGACTGCAGTAAAGAGATATTGTTGGTACTATGGTATGCCACTTAAACATTTGCTTTACTCCACACACCACAGGCTGCTTAGACAGACGGATCTTACATGTTTTATAGCAAAAGATTTCGTGAGGATTAACTTCCTCTTCATATATATACAGGGTGAGTCACCTCACGTTACCGCTGGATATATTTCGTAAACCACATCAAATACTGACGAATCGATTCCACAGACCGAACGTGAGGAGAGGGGCTAGTGTAATTGGTTAATACAAACCATAAAAAAATGCACGGAAGTAGGTTTTTTAACACAAACCTACGTTTTTTTAAATGGAACCCCGTTAGTTTTGTTAGCACATCTGAACATATAAATAAATACGTAATCAGTGCCGTTTGTTGAATTGTAAAATGTTAATTACATCCGGAGATATTGTAACCTAAAGTTGACGCTTGAGTACCACTCCTCCGCTGTTCGATCGTGTGTATCGGACAGCACCGAATTACGTAGGGATCCAAAGGGAACGGTGATGGACCTTAGGTACAGAAGAGACTGGAACAGCACATTACGTCCACATGCTAACACCTTTTTATTGGTCTATTTTCACTGACGCACATGTACATTACCATGAGGGGTGAGGTACACGTGGTTTCCGTTTTCAATTACGGAGTGGAATAGAGTGTGTCCCGACATGTCAGGCCAATAGATGTTCAATGTGGTGGCCATCATTTGCTGCACACAATTGCAATCTCTGGCGTAATGAATGTCGTACGCGCCGCAGTACATCTGGTGTAATGTCGCCACAGGCTGCCACAATATGTTGTTTCATATCCTCTGGGGTTGTAGGCACATCACGGTACACACGATACATGATGGCCACCACATTGAACATCTATTGGCCTGACATGTCGGGACACACTCTATTCCACTCCATAATTGAAAACGGAAACCGCGTGTACCTCACCCCTCATGGTAATGTACATGTGCGTCATTGAAAAAGACCAATAAAAAGGTGTTAGCATGTGGACGTAATGTGCTGTTCCACTCTCTTCTGTACCTAAGGTCCATCACTGTTCCCTTTGGATCCCTACGTAATTCGGTGCTCTCCGATACACACGATCGAACAGCGGAGTGGTACTCAAGCGTCAACTTTAGGTTACAATATCTCCGGATGGAATTAACATTTTACAATGCAACAAACGGCACTGATTACGTATTTGTTTATATGTTCAGATGTGCTAACAAAACTAACGGGGTTCCATTTAAAAAAACGTAGGTTTGTGTTAAAAAACCTACTTCCGTGCATTTTTTTATGGTTTGTATTAACCAATTACACTAGCTCCTCTCTTCACGTTCGGTCTGTGGAATCGATTCGTCAGTATTTGATGTGGTTTACGAAATATATCCAGCGGTAATGTTAGGTGACTCACCCTGTATATATATATGATCACACATGGTTTATTTGTAAATAGGTAGATGTAGCTGAGTAACAGTTGGTTTAGTGTTTCTTATTGCTGCCTCTTAATAGCTGTAGTTTTATTTATTTTATCACTAATTAGGGGTTGTTGGTCCTCCATCTCATGATCAAATACAGGTTCATTGCTAGTAGTGTCATCTTGTTCATATAATAACTGGATCTTGCGTTATCTCGACCAGTGTTTATTGTGGTCCAGTGCCTGCTCATCCAGATTAATATCGGTCTGAGTGCCACTGCTCTTCATAAAACATTTACCTTGTGAGAAGTCAATTATACTGTGCTTCTCTCTTAATAAATCTACACCAATCAGGCAATTTATGAACAGGTTTTCTACAACAAGAAACAGCTATCCTATTGTGCCATTTCCTATTTCCATAGTCACAAGTATTTGGTTACGACGGAATAAATCTCGGGTGAACAGCCTGACATCAGTGTGCATAGGACCCAATATTTCGGCAATCGACCACGTTGCCATCACCAGGTGCGCTGATGCACCGAACGGCGGTGGGCCAGCGCCAGGTATATATAGGACAATCCCCCTCCTGCTCCTCCCTCAGACGCTACCTATCTGTCGGTGCGGTCCACACCCCACGCGTGGCCCAGGTACAGCGTCCGTTCTCTTGCTGTCTAGGCGCTGCGTACTAGGTTTTCTCGTTCACGAGGGTCTGCCGGCACCGCTATCGTTATTCTTCCCTCCTCCCCCGAAGTCATTACACTCTGGGAAGTATCCTTTTTCTTCTTAATCCGGGTGACCGCGGGTTCCCACGCCTTGCTAAGGATGTAACCGCTGTCACGATTTAGTTGTGGCTCCCTTACTCTGATCTCTATGGCTTCTTTGATGACACAGTCCCAGTATTTGGAAGTCTGTGTCAGGACTTTGGTTTGGTCATAATCCATGCTGTGGAGTTCCGTCAGGCAATGCTCAGCGATTGCCGACTTACTGGGCTGTTGCAGTCTAGTGTGCTGTTGATGTTATCGGCATCGGTCCTCAATGGTACGAATGGTTTGGCCGATGTATACACTACCGCATTGGCAAGGTATCTGATAAACCCCTGATTTACGTAGACCAAGGTTGTTCTTGACACTACCAAGAAGGCTCTTGGTTTTGCTTGGAGGATGGAAGATGGTTTTCGCTTGGTGTTTACATAAAATGCGTCCAATTTTTCCAGATAAGGCCCCACAAAACGGAATAATAGCCAAGGCCGCCTCCTCCTGAGGTTCATCCTCAGTTTCCGCCGGCGCTGCAGGTGTGGGATGTAGAGCCTTCCGAATTTGCCCTTCCTTGTAACCGTTCCTCTGAAACACGGACTTCAGATGGTCCAATTCTTGTTGGAGACTGTCCCTGTCGGAGATGGTGTGAGCTCTGTGTACAAGAGTTTTGAGCATGCCATTCTTATGTGCCGGGTGGTGGCAGCTATCCGCATGTAGGTGCAAACCGGTGTGCGTCTTCTTCCTATACACGCTGTGGCCCAAAGTGCCGTCAGCTGGTCTACTAATCAAAACATCTAGGAAAGGGGATAGTCCCATCCGTTTCGATCTCCATGGTGAACTTAATATTCTCGTGTCTAGAGTTGAGATGTGTGAGGATGTCTGCCAGTTTATCTCTTCCATGTGGCCAGATAACGAAGGCATCATCCACATATCTAAAGAAACAGATGGGTTTTAGATGTGCTGATTCAAAAGCTTCCTCCTCGAAATGTTCCATGTACAGCCGTGCTCAAAAGTATCCGAACGACCTGAATTGCATTTCCCCTGATTTGCAAGCAACCCACATAACGCAGCTGTCTAGCAGGTGCTCTAATCGCTCCTCAGTACAGTCGTCTGACTATTGAAAATGGTTCCAACAAGTCACCACTAGAAAACACTGCTCTGTATCGCAATAACTCAAGATGTAAAGTAATACCACGATACCACAAATATCAGGGAACACCTTATGACAGGTAAGGCTGTCCTTAAGGTTTGTAAGTTCACATTTACTGCAATAAATAACATACCTGAAATGTTACCACTCTCATTATTATGTCAGATAGGTAATGCACGTAGTAAGTTCGTCGTAGTCATGATTTCCTCCTCAAAGTAACATACCGTTCTCATTATTTAACACAAAACGACATTACAAATGTAAGTTTCACGAGCAGCTAGTAGAGAATATGTATGAACTTAAATGGCACGAGGAACCTTCTCGTTGTGCATATGGATTCAAACCCAGGTCATGCAGACTAAGCAAAGATTTCGTGACTGACGGAAACTAACACTCATTCCTGACTAGGCATACAGAGAGCGATATACCTCGATTTTAGACAGTATCAGTTAGTAAATATCAACTTTAAATTACATAACGTAAACATTTTAACGGACGCAAATTCCTACCCAGCATCTATTGTCCCTGTTAACGAACTTCGAGAGATGGTAAATATTGCTTCTTCACAAGTAAGTTACTTTAAATGCCGTGAGGTAAATCTTTGCGTTGGACAGGGATTCGAACCCAGGACCGAATGGGATTGATATCGAAGCACAATCAACTCTGACATATCGGATTTTCTCGGCAGTAGCCAGATGTTTTAACTGACATGACGAGACGAAACATTATTTTTTTTATTTCCCAGGACTCCAACCAGGCACCTATCGTTGTTATATTCTAGAGAAAACGAACGTCAAATATGGGTTTGTTAAGCCAGCAGCGACATGTGAGCATGTTTGAACTAGAAATAATATGACGAAGAGTTCAGTGCTGACTGGGAATCGAACCCCACACATATCGTTGTTGACTACACATAAAGAGACGTCAGCTACCGAATTTTCCTCCACCAGCAGCTCGGAATAACATCCTTGAACTTACAGTGATCTCGCAAATAGTTCTGTGTCTCACTGGGAGTAAGAAACGTCAGATATCGTTAGTGTTGACAACGAATGAAAATACATTAAAAATCAAAGTTATTATCCACCAGCAGATAGGTATTCTCATGCTAGAGCTTGATAACACATAATGAAACTTGAGTGCTGGGCCAGGATTCGAACCCATTCACGCACAGTATGTGGAGATGTTGAGGAATCTGCAGTTTTGAACAAACAACAAATTGTAGTCGAGCTGTATGTCCCGAACGGATCAAATTCCGCGTTAAGGGGATACGGAATCACCTATCCCCGCAATGTTAATATATGCCTACTATAGGGAACATTTTCTCACAAACTACTGGAGACAGAGAGGTAAAAATTTTACTGTATGTGCATTCATATGTTACAACAATACTGAAACAACAGTTTATTGTCAAAGTATTTTCTTACAGAGATATTGTACATTTATTTTTAAGTAAATTTTTTCCATCGCTTTTTACTAGACTATCACCCCTAAGTCTTTTTTAAATCAAGTAATTAAAAAATCGTTGTTTCAGTATGTAATAGGGACCTATGTCACTACGTCATAAAAATTTCAGACTTCTAGGTTGACCAGTACCTGAGATAATGTTCCTAGATGAAGTAAAAAGTAAACTTACGGGAAACGGAGAAAGAAGATTAAAACATTCCTGATCCGTAGCTAATACCCCCTTCACAGTCTTCATAATCATCTTCAAGTCTTCTTTTGGCACCCCTCTGCACCTGTCTTGCTTTTTTCACTAATGTCTTGATTATATTATCAGCATGCCTTAGTCTGTGCTGATCTAAAAAGAACATAGCACGTACCGTACGGGAACCAACACACATACCCAACTTTTGAAGGACCTGGCATTTAGTTATATTTCCAAGATTGAAGGTTGCCACAGCATCATACACACCAAAATGTAGTGTATTAATTCCGACAAACACTGTTTTTGGGAGACGATGCCATATCACACTATTCAAGCACTCGTTGGGGTTCTGCGTTTTTCCGTGAAGACATTTCATCAGAAGACTTCTGTCAGCCAGATCTCTGAAAATGGGCTTTATTTCTGCCATGATGGCTGATGGTAGACTGTGGTGGTGAATGTATTTCTCTCCTGTTGTTAGTCCCCTATTGTATTTACACCAGCTGTTTTCACCTTTGGGGCACAAACTATGTTGTGGATGCTCATCCGTGGATGCGGTGTGGAAATATAAAGCCCATATAGCTCTCCTCATTTCTTCAAGATTGCCTGTATTTTGCCTGATTGCAAGGCCATAGCAGTTCTGAATGTGGTCTATTATGGAATCAGTCAATCTTCCTCTGCCATCCAAGGTTTTCCCATCATCTAGTTTTTTCCCTTTCATAACTGATTTTAACCTTCTCAGCCTGGCACCCATTCTCTTCTGCACATGTCCTATACATTCAAGTTTGCTTATATTTACACTGTTCCCATATGGTTTGCTTTCCAAAACTTCTTTGAATGCTTTAGAGTCACCATCTCCCAGATATTTGACATAGCGAACATTATACCACTGTGAAGAGCGATGAAAAATTTTCTTCACCCCAGCAACCTCCATGCCACCACTACTACCATAATAATTAGCAATACAGTCATCACTGTGTTCATTTTTCAGCCTGCCTGTGCACCTACAGTATTTAGACATTATTGCAACATCAATAACCTTGCCAGTATCAACACTAGTTGCTGTTACAACACCATTGTTGGAGGTGTGGCCCCTTTTCTGCCACGTGCCATCAAACGCCACTGTGAGGTCACGACTGCCGTCATTTTCTTCCACTGCTTCTTCCACAGCAACCTGCATTGACTTCTGTGCTACATCTTCAACTGCAGATCCTAGTACATAATTGTAAGCTTCAAACTTTGAAGGTGCACTTGGAAGATTTAGAACACCACATAGCATATCACCAGCTGCTTTGCCCTTACCAATTGCTCGCAATCCATAAACTAACCTAATATTTATACTATAAAGTTCAGTTTTCTTGTATCCATTATTTACAGTTACTGAAACCGAACTTGGAAACTTACAGCTGTATTTACAAACACTGCATATTAAATTAAACTGGGCAGCCAGGCCAACATGGGATTCTACTTTCAGAGAAACGTTTCCATGACATTTTTTGCAGCACAAACTGTTTTCAAGAGCTTCACACAATATATTCGTATCAATGAGTTCAAAAACTTCATTCCCTCTATCAAGTAAATTATATTTCTCTTCCAAATCTCTTAGTTTTTTATGAGAAGCACTGTTTTCATTTGGTGTAAGTTCGTTCGGCAAATCAGTAATAAGTGGATTCACATTTTCCAACAGTGATGATGATGAACTGCTTTGCTTTGCTAATGAATCATTATTTCTTTTCTTTTGCCAGTTCACACGCTTTTTAAATACTTTTGCTTTAGCTCTAGGCATTTTCACTGCGAAAAATGAAGCACTAAATACGAAATAACTCAACAACAACTACTTTCTTATATCACACTGTTTACAAAACAGTCCCGCCACAAAGTCAAAGAGTAACTTGAGGAAACCAGAGAGAAACATTTTCGGGCAACTAGCGTATAAATAGTCGCTGGAAACCGGGATATTTGAATTCATGTCACTTTAAAGGTACTGCCAAAAAGTTCATGGTCAGCCACGAGAGACGTGTATAACTAAAGCGCAATACCCGATCTCACAAATATATAAAAATAAAATAGTTATAATTGTAGTAGAGCTATGTATGATACGTCATTTTAAAGAGGAAACATGGCAGAATATAATACGCCAATAAAAAAAAATTCGATTTTTTAACCCAAAATCCGATTCCGTATCCCCTTAAGGGCGGTCTGAGTTGCATTCCCAGTCCAGAACCAATTTTATCGACACACAGAAGTTCAAATAAAAGATGGAATAAGTGTCCTGCGACTATACGTCGCGTTTGTTTAGAGTTTCTACATGTCGCCACTCCTGACTTTATTGTGGTTCAACCTAACGTCTGCTTTTTTTTTTTTTTTTTTTTTTTTTGTAGTCGTCGTATCTAGTCGCGCGTCTCACCTCAAGACTAATTTTTTTCCTTCTCATACCCCTTTATTTATTTATTTATCCTTCCTAGATCTCTTCCACTTCAGGCGTTGGCCCCTATCACCCATATCACCCCCAAAATCCTATCTAACAGAAAAAAAAACTGTTGCCACCGCCACTTTCACCCTTACTTAACCTACTCTCTTTTTATTTATTTTTTATTTTGTTTTATTTATTTTTTATTTTTTTAAAATAATATATAAAGAAACTGAATAAATCGTCTTTCCGTGTCGAACTGTCCAATACCCGTAAAACAGAAGAACACGAAGTCAAGCAAGCACTTCTGATTTGTTTTATGTTACAGTTTCTGGCAAAATTAGTTTTCCTGAGACACTTTGATTGCCGTACTGCAAAAATAAATGCCAACTTAATTATAATGAAGCAAAATTACTATCGACTCTCTGTAGTGTTGTGCATCAACCAAAAATTGGCGCTTCATTATGGCAAAGTGTGAAGTAAGAAATTTTGAAACAAAACTTTGTATTTTCGACTCGTTTTAAGGTTGTGGTGCCCTTCCATTATATACTGTATGTACTCGTCTATACTCGCACGCGTATTCCTAACTGCAAAATATGCAAACTGGCCGATAATCCAAGTGTAGCTATTGTGCTTTGTTGCAGGAAAGAAATGCCATTCTGGTTGAAGTACATCATTAAGTGTTATAGCAGAGTCTGTAGTTCTAGTAATTATTGCGAGTTTTTTTCTAGTCCAGTTCCATATGTGGTATTGGTCTCAGCAAATGAGAATGTGTGCCAAGGTATCTACCGTATGGCAATGATCACAGTATGGACTCTGCTTCATTTTGATATTGTGCGGCTTTTCACCTGTGGGAACCTTCTCGTTTACGATGTCATACCATGTGGACACTACTTTGGAGTTGAGGATGGGATTGTTAATGTTTTTCCAGACGTTACTCCAGTTGCCCGCTGGATATTTCGCTTCCATTGGGTTTTGCCTATGGTGTCTCGTGAGGTGGTAATAGGTCCTTTTGCTGTTAAGCAGCTGTGAAGTATCTTGAATATAGCTCATTTCCAGGTAGTAAGTCCGGACGTGATCGAGTTGAGCGCTGAGTCGACCAACATCGACTGGGGCCTTTTTGCTCGTTGGGGCTAACCTGTTGAATAACGTTTTCGTAATTGTCGGATGGGGTGTCTGCAGTATTTTGCGGATTCGGTCCATGTATATGGCAGTGCATTGGTTCTTGATGTCTTTGACGCCCAAACCACCAGCGGCGCGGGTTAACACTATGGTTGGCATGGTGACTTTAAAGATGTTTCCGCTCCATATGAACCAATACGCTGCAGCTAAAAGCTTTCGTGCTGTATCCTTGGGTACTGGTAACACTGCTGCGATGTGATATATTTTGCTTATCGCATAGCTGTTAATCAAGAGAGCTCTCTGTATCCGATTGAGCGTTCTGGTTTTGTGTTCACGGAGAGTAGCCCTGAATATATTTAGTTTATGGTCCCAGTTGGCTACTGTCATCTCTCTTGGGTTGGCCATTAGAATCATACCTAATTGGTTCGTCTTCTCTGTCCTTTGTAGCCATGTTCTTTGAATTGTCTCCATATGGGGTCCGACAGGTAAAATTTTCGATTTGTGTTCATTGAGTTTGGCTCCGGAAGAAGTGGCGTAAGCGTGGATTATTTGTTGAACGACTTCCATTTCTGAGTGCGTGTTAACTACTACACTGATGTAATCAGCATAAGCGTGACACGCGGTTTTTGTACCCAACACCTGTAGACCTTGTTACCTGTGATGTAGCGTTAACAGTAACGGTTCTACGGCGATTGCGTATAGTGCCATAGAAAGGGGGCAGCCTTGTCTCACTGATTGCTTGATCGGGACTGGTGAACTTAGCTGACCATTAATTTTGATTCAAGAGGAAGTTCCGACTATACATTTGCGTATGGTCTGAATAAAATGAGCACTGAATCCCATCCGTTGCATTACAGTTAGTAGAAAGTGGTGGCTGATGCGGTCAAAAGCCTTATCGAAGTCTAAAAACATGAGACCAACATTGCATTTACATAGCCACGACAAATATATTATGTCCCTATACTCACATAATGCAGTCGACATTGATCTCCCTGGGGCAGCACTCATTTGATAAGGGCCAAGTACTTTCGGCAGTACCGTTTTCAGTCTACAGTTGATGAGGCGGGTGAAGATTTTGTAGTCGGAATTGAGCAGTGTTAGTGGTCGAAAATCCTTCAGCGTAATGCTACGTGGTATTTTGGGAATCAGTACAATCAGTCCTTCGGTAAACTGAGATGGCATGTGCACGTCTCCCAATAATTCATTGCAGATTTTGGTGAATTCCGGTCCTATGATGTGCCAAAAACAAGCATATAATTCTATGGGTAGGCCATCTAAACCAGCAGATTTCTTTGTAGGCGAATCTTTGATTATGGCACATACTTCTTCTCAGTTATGTGTGCTACAAGGTCGGCGTTGTCAGTCTGATGGACCGTGGATTGAATGTTGGATAAAAGCGGCTCACTTGCCGTCGCATCAGTCGCCGACGCGGCTTAAAACTCTGTATAATGTTGCACCACGTAGTATTTTACTGTGACTTGTTGATCGTATTCGTTCCCCTGTTCATCACTTTTTTCCCCTCTAGTGATTGTCGTACCAACGCCGTTATTCTTGCTTTAGTGCGTTTTATTCTAGAGCTGTTTGCTACTAATCCCATGGGGTTATCATATAGTTCGCGGAGGCAAAGAAAGTGATACTCCAAGGTGCGTTTTCGCCAGTACGCTTTCGTGCGACCATATCGTGCGATGCATTTTGTTATCTGTGGTTTCGCAGACTGTAGCCACCACATGATGCGTGTTGGATATCTGGATTGCGTCCGAAGACAACGCTGCACATGTATCATGGATCTCCTGTTGCAGTACTGCGTCCTCCAAAAGTGACACGTTTAGCTGCCATACGCCCCTTCCCAGGAATGTTTTTTGTTTAGTGTGCTGCGCGGTTATATGAAATGCGCAGTGATCCGAGAAGTTAAGAGGCCAAATTTCGCAGTCAGTTACATTATGAATAAAACCTTTCGTTACATACAGCCTGTCTAGTCTGCTTGCCGAAGTACTGGATACGTACGTGTATCCTCTGGTGTGCGGGCGAAGATGGCACCAAGCATCTATCATATCTAGTCCGTTAATTAACATCAACAGCTCCTCACAAAAGTTGAAGTTTGGGACTTGATCTTCTGAACGCAATACGCAGTTAAAATCTCCACCCAGAATTATGTGCAGTCGAGGATCCGTTATTAATGGGACAATTTCGTCCCGAAACAGGTTGCCCCTTGCTCTTTTTCCGCTGGATCCAGAGGGAGCATATATATTAACAAGAAGCAGATAATATATATTTGTGCAGTGATGCCTCGTCCAGATTCAAGTATTGCTTTTTCTGTACATGGTGTGCCGTGTTTGAACAATATTCCTGTTCCTCATTCATTGCCTATGTTTAAGATCGCCTCATATCCGTACACATTGAGCGTGGCGATTTTATACGCCTGCGTCATTCGGTAGTCCAACTAAGCGCAGTCGGTGTCGTCAGACCATGCTGTCCCCGTATCAGCGGTCAACAGTGTCCATTGGTTCTTCAATTGGATGGGCGAGGTTCATCTGTACATCCTCTTTCGGGTTGGGGATGTCTGGTTTTCCGATGTCTGCCACGCCTTGCTTTCCGCTTCGATCTGTTTTAAGGATTTTTTTGGTACAGGAGAGTTTTTTTTCCAGTTCTTGAATCTCTTCAGGGCTCTGTTTTCGTGTTTGACGTTTAGGTTTCATCGGCTGTAGTCTGATGTTGTCTTCCTCAGCATTCTTCAAATCTTCTAAGCGATCGGTGTTTCGAGCCAAATTGTCGACCGAGCATGATGGTGTCAATAGAGAAATCGGTTCACTATGAGGTTGTTCATTCCGGGATGGTTCTTGCATGTCATTCTCAACGGCGGAGGAATCGGAGAATTTGCTGTGGCTCCCAATATCTTTCGGTGTCTGTTGTGTTAAAACCGTTACAGATGTTACGATTTCCTTAGGTTCGGGTGGTCTAGCTTCTGTTGTGTCAGTAGTGGCAATCTGGGCTTCTTCTCGGGGTGGATGGTTCTCCGTGTTCACATCAGGGCTTGGGGTCAGGACTTGGCCCCGGGCAGCCGTAGCGTAAGTCGCTGGCAGCGCAGTCATAGCCGGCGGTCGCGGCGCCTCGCCAGCCGGCAGCTGCGCCACTTGCCGCTGTAAACACTCAGCGCGGACGTGGCAGGGAGAGTTGCACGCCGCGCACGTCCTCGGCTGGCCGTCGTATATAACGATACCTCGGTATCCACAGACGCTGATGTATGACGGTACATGCTCGTGCAAATCGACCTTTAATTGCCTCACTCCGTTGAGAACTTGGAATTTGCGTGCGTTGGACCACCGTTCGGCAACATTGCTGAGAACTTTACCGTACGGCGCTATCACTGCGTTTATTTGTTCCGCCGGTACTTCGAATGGTAGTTCGAATATCCTGATCGTTCGTATTCCAAACCCTGCCTGTGTTACGGTGACTTCACCTACGTTTCCATCACAATGTTTAAACTTCATAATTCCTCCGCAAGACTCAACTATTATGTCACATAAGTTAGCAGTCCTCAATTTCACAAATACAACGCTGCTCACTATCGAAAGATGCATTCCAATGACACCCTCTGAATCAACTTTCACTTCATATTCCAACCAATCTTCGATTTCGTGTAGTTTAGGTCGGGCGTAATTACGATCAAACGAGAATTTCAAAGTATCTTGTCAGTTCAAGTGGGCCATCACGAATTCATATTTCAAATTTCAATATGCGTAGAATTTCTGCAACGATGCAAGAAGCACTGCGACTTACCACGCCGAAGCACAGCAGACCGCGGCGCACGAAACTCAGCACACGTCCGCACAGCACGGCTGACTAGAGATGGGGGATCCGCTCCTGAACTGTTTTATAGAGTTGAATCTTTCAAAGGAGTGAACAATCAGTGATTCAGAAAAAAAGAACGGTTGCTCCAAACGTTTCCCACAGCAGAGAGAGAGAGAGAGAGAGAGAGATGGAGCATATCAGCGGGGCCTCTGCTGGTCAGAGCACACTGCGCGCCACACAACACAGCCAGCGCCGGCCTCTGCCCTGCTTCTGCCTTGGCTGCCTGCATTGTGGAGTGCCCCATTGGATTTTGTGTTTCACATATCCCGTGCCGTCTCTGTGCTTCCTCTGCCGCGTGCAGTGTCTGGCGCACCTTAGCATCGCACTCTGTCGGCGATCGTTTCAGTCGCACGTCCTGCCCTCTGGGCAGTTGATGCGAGCAACAGGACAGAGAGCCTCCTAGCGGAGAACATAAGAACTACTTGCAACAACCTGCTCGCAAGAGAGCGGACGATATGTCTCGGAGCAGGTGACTGGTGGCCGCTCACCGCTCCCCCCACCCTCGGAACTCGCTCGCTCAACGCTCACCCCACCGTTCTCGACTCTAGCCAGAGCGTTGAGCAAAGCAACTCAGGTGTCACTCTGGTCTCTGCAGTCTTAGCTCACACAGCAATACAGCTCGCGGCTCGACCAGCTTGACTCAGCGCCTCTGCATCGGAGTTCGTCTATACTGGATATTGTTCTTCGTACTAATACCGATGTGTATATTACATCATTATGTTATGTATACATCATTTGTTTTTATTTTATTTTTATTTGTTTAAACTGATCAGATGAGGTTCCTGACGACTCCTCTTACTATAGGATTTTTTATTATGGACACTCGAATTTACACTTTAATTACGAGCGAACCAATAAACGTATCGCAAAATGTGATACACCAATATTTTCCTTGTTTTATTCTGCATAAGGCTATATGCAGCACTTTGGTCTTACAGTCAAATTTATATTTTTTTTCTAATTATAGTACGGATTTTGCGATTTTGGGCGTCTTAGGAAGGAAATGTTCACTTTAAAAATATATGGCTTGGGATGTATTTGTACGAGGTTAATGAAATTTTAATACATTATAGCCAAATACATTGTTAATGTAAATCTCAAGTTACAAAATTTTCCGATCACCCAAAAAACCACGATAATGCAAAATAAATCGATAATCAAAAACTTTGTCATATCGTGGAAATTTCAATAAACAATACAAAATTCTTACTCATTATCTGTGTTACTTCAAAATAGGATCAAATAAGATCAAAATACAGGTATAGTACTGGAATAAACCAAGTTTAAAGGGCAATGTGCCTTCCATTTATTTTCTATTGTGAATGAGTGGTGAGTCATGAAAAAGACCTAGTTCATTTCAGGGAGTGAACAGTTCAGATACGATCTCTGAAAAGAACAGTTTTGCCCATCTCTACGGCTGACGCGGCGAGACTCTTCTACTTGGTAGAGAAAGAATATCACGTTTAATGTGAAGTTCAGACCACAATGCTTTTCTACTTTCTTCACTTGGCGTAGCCAGAAGGGAATAGAATCTGTCTTTACCTATTGAAAATCATAGGCAGAAGTTGGAATCGAACCCAGACCACAAGAATGCAAACCTAACATCAATCCAACAGACCACTGAACGATTTTCTTGGGGACTCATTCTTCTACCATAAGGCTGTTGCGCCACACTGGATGAGACTTCTGACACACAGGCTCCCTGTAGTGGTTTGTAGCATGTTCAGTACATTCATTTACTTGGTAGACCGAATCGCCATGAACTAGCTGCCTCGGCTACCCACTACCCGCTACATTAGGTTATTTAAACTGGTTATTTAAACTGATGTCACTCTTAGCTAGTCTTTATGGTCAGCGACTAAGTGTAAGGTCAATGAGTCGGCTGCGGGTTTTCCAACTGCGAAATACTTTCCTACACTATAGAAGCGAATATTAAATTTGAACTAATATTGCGAAAATTTTGAACTTGGATAGCTTAGAATGAAATCTTTCTGTTTATTGCAAAGGAAAACAATTGATCTTCTAAAACATTCTGTCATACACAACGTGAAACAGGTCACGTCGACCAAATCATATGGAAGAACTGAAAGCGACGTATATCGGAAGGCAGTAAGATCCCTTGACTTTTGGTTTGGCAGTATTCGGCAGCCATTTCTAGGCGCAAGTAAATGAAGAAAGGCAGCGCGTTTTTGTTATCAAGTAACGTCTTCATCAATTACTTTAGTTTTAATGTAATCTACGAGTAATTGCTGATGTTTGATATTAACATGAAAGGGATTCTGTAGACAGGGAAAGAACCTGTTCTTGGGCAACTACTTCTATAATGACCAAAAGGCATTAAATGATCTTCAAGCACATGTGTTCCAGCAGCGGTATGAAGAAAATGATAGTAATAATGACGGTAATAATCGTATTATGCGGTCACTTCACACTTCACAGTGGATTTTCTCAAACTAAGAAATTAGATGAATTAGTGAATATTTCAAAATATCTTCACATCGAAGCTATGATGCCTAGAAGAGTCTTTACATCCTGCTGACATGAGAATAGCACAATTTCAGGGTCAGAAGCTTGCTTCTCCTTAACCATTTAATAGTCTCGCATTTTTTCCACCGTGACTAGTTTTGTAAGCTAAGCACATCATCCATTACAGTACACTCCTCGGGCTGGGAAATGTGGCCACAATGATCTGGTGGAACGAACTATCTATCACAGGTGCAATACGTGGGTTCAGGCATTTACTTTTAAGAGGCACAAACAGATTTACTTTACCTCTGGTAACCTCAAGAGAAAGACGTTATAATCCAGAATCCGCATTAAACATCACGTTCCTTCATTACCAACTGGGCAGAGGCGGTTTATGTTGGGAAATGACATAGGCGGAAGTCATGGTAAACAGAAATACTGCCGCCAGTAAACTTACTTACAGTAGAAAATTTTATTTTATTTGATGAACCGATAGCCATTTAAAGGAACAGGGCTCTTATTTTACTTGTACTTCTTTGAAATATAGACGTCGAAAAATTTGGTCATGGACTGTGATTCAAATTCGTATCTCCTCTTTCGAGGATATGAATCTCTCGGAACAGTATGTTCAAACATTTCGTTCCTTTTCCCAAGACTGCAATCTTCTCTAGGTCTCCTCCAAAGGTAAGTATGTGGGTCCAAATCCTGATCCAGTACAAAAATATTCATAATGTCATTTCAAGCCCCATCAAGTGCACACCGGCCTGCTAGTGAAAATTAACGTGTGTTTTTAATGTCTGTTCATGTGTTCCCAACAATCGCAATAGGTGTTGTTATTTTTTGTCAAACGCGATCATCTTGCTGTTGGTGAGTAACCAACTGATACTTAAGCTACATTCGTGAATGATAAAGAATGACTGTAGGTGTGCTGTTCGACTGTCACTCAGGCACAAAAATTTGTAACCTTATTTTAGATCCAAACACCCAACAGCTGGTAAGAAAAACATTGATCATGAATAGGACATTTGATTTTACTTAGTCAACAATCCGATTACGTGTTGGGGTCGTAACTCCGTCACAGAACTTCACATCATGCACTTCATCTTTGTTACTTCTGAATGGAGGTATATCAGACACCTTTCGTGGTTAGTTAACAGGGACGGAAGGGTCTTTATAGGAGTCCCAGTTTGTTACAAAAACTGTCGTCTTTTACTTTCAAGTTTAGATTTGGTTACTGATATTGGCGAAAATTTCGGTAATTCATGACTCTTCATGGCTAGTCAGCAATATGATATTAATAGATTAGATTAGATTTAATTAGATTAATACTTGTTCCATAGATCATGAATAGGACATTTCCTAATGATGTGGAACGTGTCATTTTAATGAAAGATTTCTCTACATACCATGATTCAATTTCGTTACAAGAATGTTTTACTCTGTCTCGTATTCTTTTTTATTTCTCTCTCTCTCTCTTTTCTCTCTCTCTCTCTCTCTCTCTTCCTCTCTCTCTCTCTCTCACACACACACACACATTGTTTTTTCATTTTGATCTGTTTGTTGTGCTCGACTGCCGGTGAGGCACGAAAACGTCAGTGAATGAGTTTCTTTGTTTTGAGTACACTTACGAAAGAAATATAAAAACAATTGTAAGAGTTACTGATTTATGATGTTTAGTTTGCAGTCAGTTCTGAGTATTATTAGTAACTACGCTCCAGTCCCTAAACTTAGTTACAGAAATGCGAATCAGACGCATTGTGTATTCCAGGCCGTAGCAGCCGCATCTTGGCGACGCCAGCTATGGTCACTACCAGGCCCGCTGTAGGATCACATCGATTCGTCTTCTTCCTGCTAGTATTGTAACTGAGATTTGGCAACAAGGCAAGATATGTTTGGCAACGCTGTGATCGACAAGTTACTTCCTGGTGTGCACGGAATTAAGCCTCAAAGTTCGATTGATTTTTCATGTCATTTCCATTGAATAATCTGAGTTATTATTGCTTGAAGTGTACAAAAGATTGTAAATTTACGGGTTTCAGCCCAGGAAAGTCGTTGCACGTGGAAATCGCAACTAATCTCGTTCTTTAAATAGCGGTTTACGAGTTCTAGCCACCATTTGCCTTGTAAGAGGAAGCCAAAACTTACACCTATTTGCTAGCTCTGTGGTAATGTTCTGACCAGTGGAAAACCGAGTGTTATGGTTCGCGGTTCCAGTCTAGCTGAATTGAACGTTTTTATCCCTTCTGTGAAAGAGCTACAAGCAGTCAGATCAAACATCGATAAGGAAATCGCAAGAAAATACCTTCGGCTCATAGTGCAATGGTGAAAAACTTACAATGCTGCACAGCAGCTAACGCCTCTTTCCGCTGCTGACAAGAAAATTTTGAGTTAAAGCTGTCAAACAAGGTTTGAAGAAGAATAAAAAGCCTAATGTAGAAAATACTTTCCTGACGTATTTTGGCACGATGCGCTCTCCCCATACATAACACAAATGTTTCGAGGTGCATCTGCTGCCTGGCCATCTATTAAACCTGAAAAGAACAAAATGTCGCAGAAGTTAGCCCTTTTTCCATATGGGGCTATTTTGGGTTGAGAAATGAAGGGAATTATGTTCAAAGCTCCATTAGATTGATAACTTCAGCAGACAGCAGAAATGCGTTTTAAAAAATTCAGCAGTAAATGTACTCGAACTCGCGTCATGGCATCTACAGTGCACAACACTGACCCTTACCCTACTAGCTACGTGTAGTTACAGCAGCTCCAGAAGACAACAACAAGTACTCTAGAACTTCTGCATTCCACAGTGCTGTGAGATAATGCATATGGCCAGATCTAGACTTCTGAGAGAGAGAGAGACAGTTACAGCTTTTCTTTTGCACTGCACGACGTTTTCAAAAAACAGATAGCGCAATGGAGTAGCTCAAGTGGAAAGGAACACTTCCTAATTAAATTTATGCATCCTACACTGTTGGCAGCTCTGAGTAGGTGGCAGTTATATGATTTTATTTGGGTGATTACAAAATCGAGTATAATCTATGCAGTGGGTAGCCGAGGCAGCTAGTTCATGGCGATTCGGTCTACCAAGTAAATGAATGTACTGAACATGCTACAAACCACTACAGGGAGCCTGTGTGTCAGAAGTCTCATCCAGTGTAGCGCAACAGCCTTATGGTAGAAGAATGAGTCCCCAAGAAAATCGTTCAGTGGTCTGTTGGATTGATGTTAGGTTTGCATTCTTGTGGTCTGGGTTCGACTCAAACTTCTGCCTATGATTTTCAATAGGTAGAGACAGATTCTATTCCCTTCTGGCTACGCCAAGTGAAGAAGGTATAATAGCATTGTGGTCTGAACTTCACATTAAATGTGATATTCTTTCTCTACCAAGTAGACGTTAGGGTGAACCACAATAAAGTCAGGAGTGGCGACATGTAGAAACTCTATCACCAATAACCTTTCTTATACTAGTTATTTGTTTCTAGTGACGAAACAAACGCTACGTATAGTCGCAGGACACTTATTCCATCTTTTATTTGAACTTCTGTGTGTCGATAAAATTGGTTCTGGACTGGGAATGCAACTCAGACCGCCCTTAACGCGGAATTTGATCCGTTCGGGACAATACAGCTCGACTACAATTTGTTGTTTGTTCAAAACTGCAGATTCCTCAACATCTCCACATACTGTGCGTGAATGGGTTCGAATCCTGGCCCAGCACTCAAGTTTCATTATGTGTTATCAAGCTCTAGCATGAGAATACCTATCTGCTGGTGGATAATAACTTTGATTTTTAATGTATTTTCATTCGTTGTCAACACTAACGATATCTGACGTTTCTTACTCCCAGTGAGACACAGAACTATTTGCGAGATCACTGTAAGTTCAAGGATGTTATTCCGAGCTGCTGGTGGAGGAAAATTCGGTAGCTGACGTCTCTTTATGTGTAGTCAACAACGATATGTGTGGGGTTCGATTCCCAGTCAGCACTGAACTCTTCGTCATATTATTTCTAGTTCAAACATGCTCACATGTCGCTGCTGGCTTAACAAACCCATATTTGACGTTCGTTTTCTCTAGAATATAACAACGATAGGTGCCTGGTTGGAGTCCTGGGAAATAAAAAAAATAATGTTTCGTCTCGTCATGTCAGTTAAAACATCTGGCTACTGCCGAGAAAATCCGATATGTCAGAGTTGATTGTGCTTCGATATCAATCCCATTCGGTCCTGGGTTCGAATCCCTGTCCAACGCAAAGATTTACCTCACGGCATTTAAAGTAACTTACTTGTGAAGAAGCAATATTTACCATCTCTCGAAGTTCGTTAACAGGGACAATAGATGCTGGGTAGGAATTTGCGTCCGTTAAAATGTTTACGTTATGTAATTTAAAGTTGATATTTACTAACTGATACTGTCTAAAATCGAGGTATATCGCTCTCTGTATGCCTAGTCAGGAATGAGTGTTAGTTTCCATCAGTCACGAAATCTTTGCTTAGTCTGCATGACCTGGGTTTGAATCCATATGCAAAACGAGAAGGTTCCTCGTGTCATTTGAAGTTCATACATATTCTCTACTAGCTGCTCGTGAAACTTACATTTGTAATGTCGTTTTGTGTTAAATAATGAGAACGGTATGTTACTTTGAGGAGGAAATCATGACTACGACGAACTTACTACGTGCATTACCTATCTGACATAATAATGAGAGTGGTAACATTTCAGGTATGTTATTTATTGCAGTAAATGTGAACTTACAAACCTTAAGGACAGTCTTACCTGTCATAAGGTGTTCCCTGATATTTGTGGTATCGTGGTATTACTTTAAATCTTGAGTTATTGCGATACAGAGCAGTGTTTTCTAGTGGTGACTTGTTGGAACCATTTTCAATAGTGAGACGACTGTACTGAGGAGCGATTAGAGCACCTGCTAGACAGCTGCGTTATGTGGGTTGCTTGCAAATTACGGAAAATGCAATTCAGGTCGTTCGGATACTTTTGAGCACGACTGTACATATTCGCTACAACGGGCGAGAGTGGACTCCCCATGGCTACTCCTTTCTGCTCGTAGTATTCAGCGTCAAATAAGAAGTAAATTGATGTCAGAACATGTCTAAAAAGTTTGATGGTCTCTTTGTCAAATTTCTGGCTGATGAGTTCCAAGGGTTTTTGTAATGGAACTGTAGTGAATAGAGATACCATGTCGAAGCTCACCAGTATGTCAGATTCCTTAAGCACAAGATTGTTGATGCGTCCCAGGAAATCCACGGAGTCACGGATATGGTGTGTACATCTCCCAACGTAAGGGCTAAGCAGTTGTTTGAGTTGCTTGGCGAGAAGGTACGTTGGACACCAATATTGCTGACAATGGGACGTAACGGAATCGATTCCTTGTGCACCTTCGGCAGTCCGTAAAGTCTAGGAGGAACAGCAGCCCTCGGCGTAGCTTCTTGGTAATCTGGTCAGCCAGACTCCTTGAGAAGCGCCAGAGTCTTCCTCTCGACCCTCTTGGTAGGATCGGTGTCAATCTTGCGGTATGTGCTGTCACCACATAGTCCCGCATCTTCTCAGCATAATCCTGTCGGGATAGGGAGCTAAGAGAAGATCCAGACATAGTAATATTACCTGCAGACAAGGGCAACACAACTCTTTCACGAACCGTATATAACAATTACAGAGGTAAATGGGCGACTGTACCTGCTTAGTTGTTTGTGGTATCAGATAATTTTGAACTGCGCTTGTAAGATGAGGGTCAGTCTGTACACAACGCCCACTGATCACGTGCCCCAGATATTTTATTTGAGTTTGCACGAAATGGCACTTGTCCAAACTTAACGCCAAACGTGCCGATCGTAATCTACTAAAGACATCCTGAAAACGTCTCACATGCCCTGGTAGAGCCTTTGAATAGACAATTACGTCATCGAGATAGACTGAACACGTTTTTGGCTTTAATTCTCTCAGTACCCTATTAATAACCGCTGCTAAGTTGCCGGTGTATTCTTAAGTCCAAATGGCAAGCGTTTGAAATGAAAAAGTCCTGTTGCGACGGTAAACGCTCTTTTCGCCTATCTTCAGGCGACGCCTGCAATTGATTGTATCCTGTCCTGAGGTCCATAGTTGTAAAGAACTGACACTGACACAGATTATCCAAAGTTTCCGTGATATTTGAAATTGGATAAGCATCCAAAATGGTTCGTGCGTTCAGATATCTGTAGTCATAGCAAAATCTGTATTTCCGAGTCCTGGTTTAAATATCTGTAGTCATAGCAAAATCTGTATTTCCGAGTCCCGTCCGCTGACTTTTTTGGCATGATGGTAATATTTGCGCTCCAGGGACGATCACTCAGTTCTATAATCCCATCCCATAATTGTTCAAGAAATTCTTCTACCAATGGTTGCAGCTGCTTTGCTATACAGTATGGCTTCCAATAAATTGGTGCGCTATTCCCTGTCAGTATGTGATGTTGCATCAGCCAGGATACCAGTAACCTTCCTTTTGCACAAAATAAATTACTAAACCTCAACAATAAGTTTGCCATAGCAATGCAATCACTGCCCTTCAAATGATCTACTTACTCTCATAACGCTTCCTTATGGACTATTTGCTTGTGACTTTCCTCTCAGCTCGATCTATCGAAATCCTCATCTTCCAAGATTTCCAAAGTGGCTATTATTGCACCCTTTGACAGAGTCACCTCCCCTCCGCCAAAGTTATCCACACTAACTGAAATCATCTATTCCCCGTTAATGTCATTCACGTGCACTATACTCCTGCGAATAAAACAATGTGAACTATCCAAGTCTTCATTGCTTAAGAGCAATTCAAGCACATATAATGTTTTCCCACGGCAAATCAGTATCCACTGAAAAAAATGTTCAAATGTGTGTGAATTCCTAAGGGACCAAACTGCTTAGGTTATCGGTCCCTAGACCTACACACTACTTAAACTAACTTATGCTAAGAACAACACTCACACCAATGTCCGAAGGAGGACTCAAACCACCGGCGGGAGGGAGTATCCACTGAAACTGAAAATCCTATACCTGCTGGTATTTCATGCTGCTGATCGATCTTTACTGACAACGTACGCAGTTTAGTTGGTCTTAACTCCATGACAGATGAGCCTTGCACTATTCCCTCATTTGCGACTGTTTCCCCCTAGCTGAAACAAAGCACCACTGAGTTCCACTGTGTGTTGCAAAATATCAATCTCCAGCTGATGTTTGTACAGAAAGACTAGCTCGAGAATCACTGAATAACCTTCGCTAATGCACGGGAACACCTCCATTCGTTCACTGAACATAGTTTTCCTAATTAACCAATGATTCCACTCTATTATAGCCAATCCCACGTAACCTATACCGTAGTGGCCCCAGCCTCCTCTTTCCCAAGAGGTCCAGACTGATAACAAACACATTCGCACCTGAGTCCAACAGAAATCTCTGTTTCTTGCCATCCACCAAGCTACATTCCGTCTGTGCACTAACTTGTGCCGTCTTACAGTATATCAGGACTGCCTTATGACGATTGAAGCAATCCCATTTGCTTTTAACGGCTGTTTCCCTTTCCAGTGCTTTCTGCCCATCCTACCTGCAGACGAAAACACCTGGTGGCCAACTACGCCATATGCATAGCACTCTGGTTTCTTACAGCGCTTCCTTGCATGCCCCTTCTGACCACATCTCTAACGCTTGGCTTCAGAAGCGAACATGCGATGGTCCACACTCTGCTTTGTGGCCATATCCACCTCCTCTTCAAGTGTTGCGATCCTAAGAGCTGGCTCTAAGTTCTTCGAGTTCTCCATCTGTACCTCCCATGACATTTCAGAAAGGATACCACGCAAAAAAAAAAAAAAAAAAACCATCCACTGCTCTATTTTCTGCCTCTTGCAACAGTACTCTGTTAGCTTCTGTTTTCTGGATCTGTACACATGTCTTTGCGTTTAGTTTACGGATTATACCCAAGAACGCTTCCGCAGACTCGTTGTGCTGCATAGATAACATACTAAATTTCTCCCGAAATAATCGCGCACTGTTCCGCTTTTGGTACTGCTAGCACAATCGCGCGGCCCACTCCTGGAACGTATGTACTTTGTTCACTGTCTTGTGGTAGACAACATATGCTTTGTGGTCCCACGCCAAACGTATATTAGCAACATACAGGGTTACTTCATCTGACCACCCATGTGCTTCCTCAGCGTCCCTAATACCCTTGACGAAAATTGTTCATGTCCTCTGTTGCCTTGCCCGAGAAGGGATTAATCAGTGCGACCGCTGCCGGATCATATGGCACAGAAGGCACTCTCAATACAGATTTACTTTCCCGAGAGTCTGATTGTGACTGATCATGACTCTCTCTATGAGCCTCTAACTCACGATTAAGTTCGAAATTTCTCTGCTTCATGCTCTCAGACTGCTCTGTTAACACTTGCACTTGCTGAGTTAAAGCAGCAACTGCATCTGCAGTAGGAGCACGCATGTTCACCGTTCTGTATACTCTAGTTCCACCCTAATGCAACAGATTTTTTTTCAAACGAGACGAAATACAAACTTCCATTCAACTCTACACAAAAAAATTTAACAGAAATTAATCATCGCCCATCTACACTCAGCACAACTACTAGACAGGTGACAAGTACGCCTACATACATAACAAAGAGCTGCTACAGCTCTGGTACACTGCAACTCATGCGCAGACAAATTGCAAAATGGACATCTTGCTGGCACCAAATTACCACGTCCACCATTACCTCTAAACAAAGACAAGTCGACGGGTCCTGTGACTTCTCAAAAGTAAATCTAAACTCTTGTACCCTATCTCACACAACTAACTCTATCGACGAGAGCTAACATAAAATAATATAAATAAAACTTAGACTCATCGCCCCACATTGTGCTGAGTAGATACTGATGTCAAGTGCCACTGCCCCACTCACTACTCTCCAAAACCAACACTCTCATCAAAACGTAGTGCTGAACGTGGACGGACACTTCACGATGCACTGTATTGTGTTGGAAAGCGAAACGACCACTTCTTGACACCAAATTGTTACAACCCCCCGAGCTCACGGTATGGTGTGGGAGAGAGCGATGATTCACGCCATAGCGTGCAGAGAAACACAGACAAGTGTGTCGTTGACTTTTGTTACATCGAAGATACACGATAGGCCATCTGCTGAACTCGGCGATGGTGTCATGCACTGTGCTTACATTATCGCCAACACAAATGCTGGTATCTGCAGTATCAGCGCCGGTTGCCCAGGCTTGAGGACGTCCTGCTCGTGCCACGGCTAAGTGACCACTGCGTGAGTTAACTGTGCCCATGGCCCGGAACATGACTGACTGCTCCTTCAAGTGCGACTCGTGGACCCCAAGAAGAGCGCCAAAGGGAAACAGCCAACCGCCTTTGTCGTAGTGAGCCTTTGCAGCTCTGACCAACCACCCAGGGCAACTCATTTAGTGCCTCCAGACAGCTCTGCACCCACAAGGTGCATCCCTAACCTTGTGGACGGCAGCTTGTAGTCTGCTGTACGTTGCCACTCAGAGTGCAGAGGCTAGCAGCCCCCTCACTCTCCATGCCGATGTATCCCCAAGGTGTGACAGTGTGACATGCCACACCACAGCAATGACAGATCACAGATATTGGAAGTAGCTACAGTGGGCTGGTTGCTCACCGATATCCATCACCAAAAGGTCGTCATGGTGGTACTGCAACTTAAACAATCGTCATTTTCTCCTGTTATAGACATGAATCAAATTGCGACACAATTGCCCATGTGAGCCTCCAGGCTCGCTAATTTACATGTCCTTTCACGACACCTCTGACATAGTTCCTCTGGGAGGGACGAGCTGAGTGCTCTTTGATAATTACAACGCCAGCTTCCCTCAGGCTGCTTCGGCCCTTACACACAGGCCACTAGGCGCTGTTATAATGGCAATGTATGGGTTCTTCACAGCACGTCAGTGCCCTGTGCTGCCCTGATTTCTTCACATTTGTATACACTGCCCACTGGGCTGTGCCTTCTAGCCTGTGACCGGTGTCGTAAACCTGTTTTGCATACTCGTTTGCAGAATGTCAACTTCGCCTGCATCTGCCATCCAGTGTACCAATCAGTCCCTTACCTACTGCCATATCTGCACGAGATTTATAAGAATTCCTCAAACCCATGTCTGTACTTATTCGTGGTGCAGCAGCTTCATAGCTTCGAATACTACAGACACTGTGATACCATATTTATCTGCTGACACTGGGCAAGCGACTTAAAAGTAAAATGTCTCCCCTGTACGAGAATATACGTAATGGATGTGGAAGTACAGATTGTAGACACGTAGTTTGACGACATATGGAAGTTCCCATCTGGCCATGAGTCATGCTCAGATAGCCAAGTGTTAAGGAAACTGCTGGCAATGTGCAGGAAATCCTGGTTTGAGTGCCGGTCCAGCACAAATTTTCATTGTCGTCATTCCATTATGCAGCTGATAGTTATCCATTTCGCAACTGCGAATGTATTTCAGAATTGTTATAGTCACTGCAGTGTCAGTTCCTGTGGACATGCATGCATGTCTGAAGGAACACTGCACCGTATTTCAGAGTAATGCAGACACTGCGATATCGTATAATCAGTTATAGTCCTGCAGTCTTTATCCACCCATATTGGAAAGTTAATTACTGAGATCAAGTCGTAGGAGCCAAATAATGATTCCAGATCATTTTTCCCATGGGTAACTTTCAGAGAAACCACTTTGAAATTACCAGAGACTATTGACTGGTTGCTGTTGTCTGACATACCATTGTAATGACTCCATATGCCTCATAAACAGTTCAAAATTTCCGATTGGAGATCTATATGCAGTTAAACTTAAAAGTAAACTATTTTTTCAATATTAATTCACAAGCACACACTTTTATGTGCTGATACTACAAGATTTAAATGTATTCTGTCTTAATACAGGCAACAACTGCTCTCTATCCTACATTAGTTCTACATTAGTAACATGCTAAAGCATAATTTCTTATATTCATCTTTTCTAGCCCTGTAGTTATGTCGTGCTTAGATAGGCACAGCATGTTATCTTTTCAGAGCTCTCTACTTTTTCCAAACAAACACGAAGCTCTTCTCCCTTATTGCTCAGTCACCTAATATTCTGATGAATCCTGATTCAAATCTAAAAAAGGTAGCTCACTGACACCAGTAGCCACAGAGATCTTGCTTTATGTGACTATGTCCCCCCTTCCCCCCCAAATACATTTTCTCCAAGAAGCTCAGTCAACCAATCTTTCCCTCTCTTATTTAGGTGCAGGTCTTGTCTAGTACATCCTCAACTACCAACTTTAGCAACAGTCACTGCACTCATATGAGATTTCATTTCAGCCAGCATCAGCCTGCTCAGCTCACAAGGGGAAGGCCTCAGGCATGGCCAACAGATTTGGCTCATATTTGGTAGGTCACTTGTGTACAACCTAAAGTGAAAGAATCTAAGATATTTTAGCTCAACAGCCCTCTGTCTTTAAGAAAGGAACTCCTAAAGTTCATTATGTGTAACTGACTCAAAACTAACAGAACAGATAGATAAGTGAAAACAGTACTTTCCATGATCATATATGGGGTTCGCAAATGCATATTTTCCTAGAAACCCTATTACAACTGTCGTTTATGTACACTTAAGATATACACTGTGGAGAACCTGTTTTCGATTCCCAGATGTATTCAGCATTTTTTTTATTTGTATTTCTTTCACATCAAAATTGGTACTAATAAGAGGGTTGATAAAGTAATTAAATCACTAAAGAATAATAGTGAAGTAGACAAGTAAATTTCTCAAATGACTTGCATTAGTAAAAACATTAAAATTTTAAGCCTGTTTGTATGAAAACAGTTCTGAGTAAGACAGTTGTATGATGAGAATTCTATGCATGTTATCAAATAAGAGAGAAAAACAAATCCTCATCACCATCGTTAGTATGCATAAAATCATGCACTTGTACACAGTGCAGTATTCCATCACATCATCTCGAAAATTGTTGCCAAAAGTTTTTTCTGTACTTATAAAGAACTAATGATTAATTTGTGCCTTGACATACAGAAGAGGTCAATCATACAACCTACTCAGTAAAAATTGTTTATGTCGTTTTCTCCAAATCAGGGAAATTGACATTCAGGCTAGAAAACAAATCTTTAGAATGTTGTAAACCTATGCAATGCTGATACAGATTCTGTCTATACAGGATTCCTGGAGTGGGAAAACTAATACTGTCACAGATGTTAGTACATTTTTAGATGATGAGTGTTAACTAACTTACATGCTGCAGTAATACTGAAAAACTACACACCTATGTGGCATAAATGTGATTTTTTTTATTGCCTCTGGAAACCCAGTGGAATTGCACAATCACACATATGCAACAACGATTCACAGCATAATTCATAATCAGCTTTCTGCACCGAAATTTCAGTCATTGTCATCGCATGTATCAAAATTAATTCTCGAAAAAGAAATATTTTAAAATGTAAACAAAGTCTGTTTTCTGCCGAATATTTCGAAGGACCGATGTTGTGGGGATAAGTCTGCATTCAGTAGGTGTTCATTCTACTGTGAGTTTATCTGCTTCAAATGTTTATATGACAAGTCCATCCACTTAGTTGTTCAAAGGAAACTGAGGACATGTAACACAGTGAGTGAAAGAGCTATTGTAAAGTGACCGAGATTAAATATTTAATTCTTAATACTAATGCAAGCCATTTGAGAAATTTATTTGCCTGCCCCATTGTTATTGCTGACTGATTTACTTACCACATTAACCCTCCTGTTACCATCAATTTCGAAATGAAAAAAACACAAATTAAAAAATCTGCACAATTCGTATGGGAATCAAACACAGACTTTCTGCTCCCCAGTCAGATACATTGGTCGCCACGCCAGGGTCACTTACATTAACTGACACACACCTTGCAGATATCTAAGTGGCAGCCATAAAAGTTTCTTTCCTTGATTTCTAGGAAAATGTGTGTCTATGCACCATACATACAATGACGAAAAACGCTCAGTTTTCAGTTACCTGTCGAGTCTGTCAATTCTGAGTCTATAGTGTATTATGAACTTTAACGTTGGTTTCCTCAGAAATGAGGTGTGTTGAGCCAAAATACCTTAGAATCTTTTACTGCATGTCATACACAAACGACTGACAAATATCAGCTGGCCACGTATGCAGCCTTCCATTTGTCAGTGTTCATACTGCTCGCAGCAGTGTTGACTCAAGACTGATCTTGGCATTGTAGGACCTCCAGAAAACATACACTAACGTGTGTGCATTTGCTTACAGTTCCCGTCTTTAGCCAGTCTGTTCCCTGCTCTACCTACAGTAATAACCTGACCCTCTTTGTAAAAATCTTTACACAAGTTTCCCATGTACTCTCTCATCTGGCTAAGACTGTCACTTGGATTCACAGTACTTGTGACTTGCTGCCCTCTTCCTTATTTGTCCTGTACCATCTGGCTTATGCCCTTGCCATGGTTACTATCTAGCCTAGCTCAGTCTAATCTGGTACAGACATACACTTAGATTCTGTGCTGGACGTCTCCTGCGACCCACTTCGACCTAGAGCTGGATGAGGCTCTTACCCACTCACTTCAGGTAAAAATTCAAACTTATTAGATACTGTGAGCTTTACTCAGTTGCTATAATATATAAAAAGTTGTATACAAAGAATTGTGAAAAATGATTCAAGAATAAATAACATACAACAAAGAAACGTTCTCAGATACTGCCAGGAGCTGTGATACAGAATAGAAAGACTGTGCCGGAAATCTTTCGACTTGGATTTGAACACTTGGGGTTTATTACACACTTCTTCAGTTCTGTTGGAGGCCTAACAAAAATGAAATCTACTGAAAACTGCATCCCTTTTTGCACATTGCTTAAGGAAGTGTTGCAAAAAGTGCACATGGTTGTTGATGCACTGTTCACTGAATTAATGTTGCAGTTTCTTCTGCACGTGTCAATATTAACATAAAAAAATCAATGACGAAAAATGTGTACTGGGATGGCGTAGTTACATTTAAAGTCACGTAAACAGCGACTACATGCCGCAGATAGGTCTGACTGCCCTTTTTGGGGTAAGAAAATTTTTGGTTAGTGTACAGAATTACTCCAAAATGAAACACTGTATGGGATAATAGGTAAAATTAAGAAGAGTAAACAAGCGTTTATGTTTGAATGTCAGAGAGAGTGGAGGTCATTCTTATAGCAAAAGGAACACCATTCTGATTCTGCACAAGATTTTGAATGTGGTTCTTTAAGAAAGCCTTCTATCGAATCTCAGTCCTAAGAATTTAAAATTATCAGCTGTTTGCCCAATTTGTAACAATAAAATATTGGCATTTTCAAGGGCTTCTTGTCAACAGCTGTATACACTGCGTTTTGTTGCAGTCCACCGTTAAGATTTTCTTTCATATTACTGACTACTATAGTAACTATGCCATTTATATTATGTTCCATGTTTTTCACAGTAATACTTGTGTCATATACGGAAAGAAATATTTTTCAGTTCTCTGCCATGTTCAGTGGTATATCTTTACTATATATATCAAGAAAAGCAACAGATCCAGAATAAAGCAATGTGGTACTCCACAATTTACATGACCATAGTCAGAATCAAATCTCTCCCCTGTTTGTTGAAACTGGAGGACACCATCTACTTCTTACTTACCAGAATGAAGTGAACCATTGTCCCTAATCTCGCAATGTCCTGATGTATGCAGAGCTACTGATTGGCCCATAAAGCTTATGTTAAATTGTAGAAAATACCAACTTTTCTCAACTCTTAACAGAATTTTGTGTCTATAAGGGGAATAACAAATCTGACAGGAAGTTATAAAAAGAGACTGCAAGGTTTCTGTTAACATAAGCCGAATTTCCAGAGGCATCAGTTTCTAACACGTGCAGCCCCCATAACTACTTCTGTAAGTCACCTTACATTTGGAAACATCCTACTTGCAAACAGTCATATCGATTGACGCGTAAGTTACGAAATTTGAAAGGTGTACTACTTCGTTCCACGATTTCGCTACCCTTGCCATTGCCTATGAGCTTCAGTACCTGCTGATGTGTGGATCTGCTCTCATTCTGCTCTGGTCCATCTGACTGCACAGGTCTAGAATCGCTTGTTTATGTATGTGGAAAGTTAGCATCATATTAAAATAATGGACTTAGCCTCTAACAAAGTAAATAAATACTTTATGAAGTGGCAAAATGTACTTAATCAGTGAGATAGGAATAACGTTCTAGCATTCAGCAACTCCTTATTATTATTTATTTGTGACAGAGTAAAACATCATTTTTTGAAACAATGAAATAGAATAAAAAATATTGTAACTGAGTGTGTGGACTTGCTCAAGTCCATATTACTGGAGAATAGTGAATACTATAAAGCTATTTTTTTATTTTAGTTTAATAATAGTTCTTGAATGTAAGTATTATCGTGAAATGGAAATTTATTTGTGGCTTTAGAGATTAACGATTCTTGACAATCATTATCATCCTATATAAGTATAAGAGTGTTTGCATTGGTGTTATCATTGAGTAGTAACTGTTCTGCACATTAGTACAAAGTTTGATTGCAAAATTAGTATGGCACTGGTGAAACAAAAGTACATTTATATCACCTGAGATCTGTCAGAACCTTGACTGTGGGATTCTGACTTTCAGCGTTCTATTATTTTAGAGTCATATCAGCTGGGATGTTGTTATAAGAAAAGAAATGCTTACATTTGTATGTACTGTTTATGAGTAAAGTATCAAGAAATAAAAAGTTTATCCAACTCACATAAGTTACTTTACATGTACTTTAATAATTTTCTAATTCATAATGGTACAGAAAAATATAGATTCACTTTGATAGTTAATATCTTTAGAACAAAATGACATATGTTGCAATTTTACACGGAAGTGTAGTCCATTGTTTTCTCAACAGATTTTGGCACCCTTTTTCCAGCAGATGACAGTGCAGCTATGAATGAAATACAATTGCATTTAAGCAATGCAAAGCCATATTGAAGTGGTACTGGGAGTACAAAAACATGATGTAAGTACAATGGCAATGGCGTAATGTGCACAGAACTCAGCCACTAATATCAGCAACAATTTATTATATTCAAGATAAATTTGAAGCTGACGGTACTGTTCAGGATAGTGTGACAAGTAGAGTGCTATCGTGTTGGGCAATTTCGGCAAGACTGCAACAAAACAAGTTTTTTATTATTAATGTAACATGAGATTTTATTTAATCACTGCTTCGACCAGCTAATGATCGTTATTTTGATAAAGAAATCTCCACTTGGGAACGTGAAACAAAGTTGTCTGTCAAGTAGTGTAAATGGCACTAAGTTCATGCACAAAAGTGATCATACACAACCAGCAACTATACAAGAGTAATGATTTTTAGAAATCTTCAGTGCTGTCGCATAATAATCTCATTATTAGTTGCAGATCGTCTATTGAATTTACCGCTACTGTTATTCGAGGTGGCTACACTTTTCTTTAAGTAAAATGAACAGTATTGTCACACAATACCACAAGCACACAACACTTATGTATTGTTACCTGTCAAAATATTTCATAAAAGTTGTTATGAAATATTTAGGCTTCATACATCAGCAACGAACAATTTTTATCATGTAAGTTGCTGTTTGCATAGGCATAAGTTCACTATATTTAAAGATTATTCACAATCTATGTGGAATTTATTACCTCTGAGTGGGTTCCGGCCACCAATACACAATAATGACCATCAAGATTTATGTCTATATAAAAATTCAATTTTAAGCTGCAACTGGAATATTTCACTAAGATGGCGGCTAACATAAGACAATCACTTATTGATTCTCCTTCAGGCATTGTTTTCTACTAACGAGTAATATATATTAAATCTTTTTGTACCTTTACTATATGTATTAACATTTAAAATATTTCTCAGTGTTAATCGCTTATTATTCAGCATTTATTAGTAAACCGCGCTGTAGATCAATAGAGCTAATGGCTGCACTCCATTGCAGCTGATCAGAAAACTTACCAGTTATATAGAACGAGAATCATACTGAAATAAAAGTCCAAACAAAGTGAATTCATTTCAGTGACACAGAAACTCTATTTTTCAAATATTACTTATCAACATAATACAGTTTGTTACACACCTCTGTGCTATGAGACATCAATCACAGACGACAAGTACAATAGTTCGAACAAGAAGGAGAAGAATTATTCTAGAAGAATCATTGGTCACAAAATATGGAGATTTTCATTATCTTTTTCCATGGGTATTGTCTGAGATATAATTTCTTACAGAATAGTGAATTATGTTGTTTACAATACTTATTTATTATTTTATTTTGGACGAAGTCCTTTTTATTAATATCATGAGAATGTTCATTCGCACTCCACGCACAACGCTGTTGTGTTGCAACATTTTACTAGGTCACCTCAAAAATCTGTGAAGCAGAGTGCACGTAAAAGCAGATTAAGCCGATCTGGTGTATGACGAATTCTGAAGGCTGCAAAGTGGAAAGTGTACACTCCAAGATCGCTGCACGGTATGAATGAGGACGACCCGGATCGAAGGATGGAGTACTGCGATTGTTTTGAAGGTATGCTTCGCGAAGATGAACGGTTTGCAGAGATTATTGACTGGTCTGACTAGGGGCAATTCAAATTAAACTGTACTGTAAACCGCCACAACTGCGTGTACTGGACTCCTGAAATTCTTCAAGTTCTTATGGACAAACACGTTAATCTATCAGGTCTTAGTACGTGGTGTGGTCTGTCATCGCGTGGTTTGATTGGTCCATTGTTCTTTGAATCTATCGTAACTGGTGAGATTTATGTTCATATGCTGCAAACACCGATTTTACTTGCTATCCGAAATGTTTATGGAAATGAAGGATTTTACCTACAACAATATAGCGCTTCGCATTACTATCCCCGGGGTGTCAGAGCCTACTTGGATGAAAATCTGCCTGGATGATGAACAAGTCGAAGAGGATGTATTGGGTACCCACCATAGTCTCCAGGCCTTACACCTCTTGACTTCTGCCTACAGGGAACTGTTGACAGCAGTGAGCTTGTCGTATTGAGTTTTTTTAGTGCCACCATTTTCAGTTTTTGTCGTTTGAGTACGCCAGATATTTATGTTCATCCTGTGTGCGGCGGTGTTCCATACATTATAAAATTAGATCTTTGTTTTTTTGCTATGGTTAAGGTGTAATTTTTGGTTGCAAAATAGCAATCAGTTATTTTTACTCCAATTTACCGTATTTCGTTCTGTGATTTTCTGCCAAACATAATTACAGACATCAGGGACCTTGAAGAATGAAGTTTATCAACAAAGACAGCTACACTGAAAGAACTGGGAGATTCCACAGAAGTGTGGCTATCACATTGGCAGCACTGACAGCCGTAGTTCGGTCGACAGTTCAGCGGCATCGACGTTATATGGCTGCTAATGGGGCTGTCACTCTGAGCTATTTAGCATGTTATTATACAAAAGAAGTGTACTTCAAATTCTGTCCTTAATCTTCCTTCCTGTTTTTGTTATATCACGTTGCAAAACATAATTTTAATTTTAAATTCAGTGCATTAATGCGATCTTAGTAAATGAGTGTTTGTAAAATGATTCTTTCATATAGCGTTCATTAAAAAAATGACGATCATTCCACTTGGGACTTGTGGAGAGTACATTAGATTATGTTTCAGTTGTAAATATTTGTCATGCATTACGGTTTTTATGACACGGTCTATATACTGGGGGACTTCCTCACTATGGACAATTGGAATGAAAGTAAATCTAATCTAATCTAAACGAAGTGACTTTTCGTGAACTGCTGCTAGGCGACACTCGAATCGAACGGTACTAATCGATACTTGGAGAGCGCTAGCAGCTGGCGCAAGTTAAGGTTCAACTCTGATCTTCAGTGGGTGTGTATTATTGGAAAGACTTTGTGCCGTGTTTGATGTGTGCTGTTACGGGGTAAAAGAATTTTCAAATGTTTGCCCTGCATTAACACAAACAGAGAATAGTGTAAAAAGTCGTCATCTTTTGATTACGATTTCCCTTTCCCCACAATAAAATATAACAACGAATTAACCCTGTAACAATAACATTTGTGCGGCACGTGGGTCACACGCGTTTTAAAGAAAGTACTGTATATATAAAGCACCGTAATTCCTTTGTCGAAGGAGACAACCGAAACTTAATGTAGTTGATTAGTGCCTCAGTCGGAGAGGTATTTCATCCTTCAGTATTGACTAACACTCAGGTGGGCTGCGACGATCGCGTTTTATATGTAATAAAGATCGGTTCACAAATGTCAATTTTGGATACATATGAAGATACGGTCCAGTTGAATTTTAGGGACTGTACCTGTCAGTATTGTACTACTGTCCTAAAAGATTTAGCGTGTTTTTTTATTGTAACCGCATTGGCTGTTGACAACACTCCTCGAACGTATTTACACGTTGTACGTGTAAATTTCACATGAGATTATTTCAGACAATTGTCACTATGCCATATACACCTTTTATAACGAACGTTAGCAGAGCGCCACGGCACGACTAAACTATCTGTACTTTACTTAAAGAAGATAATTGAAACGTACTTATTTAAAATAGATGTTAATCTACTTCATACAGCCAGTGGCATAAGGAAACCAGTGATGGCACTGGACACTGAGAAAGGGTCACACAACTAAAAGGAAGCGATTAATTACGAGCTGTCAGGAATGCAGATAAAGACTGGCTTTACTGCCTGATACAGAACCATTTTTTTGCATAGTTTTTTCGTCATGTCATATACTTGTGTACTAACTTTTAAACATTGTTACTGTATCCTGTGGAAAATAAATGTTACTGATTGGTAAGAGTAGCTTCTTTTGTAGAGTAACTTTGATTGCAGAAACCTGTGTTTAAGAAATTTTTCGCCCAGGCTTATATCATTCTTTTTCTTATGAATTTTAAAATTTTCCCGGCGAATTGAATGTTCAAACAAATTTCAGGCTTGTAGCTTTTCGTCGTTATGTAATCCGACAATATTTCGACAGGGGACATGCCAGCTATCTTCAGGTGAACCATCACCAAGCCCAAAATTTGTTTGAACAACCTGACTTGATTACAGATATTTTGCAGTCATAGTTGGAAATTCTCTCCTCCCCTGGCCCTGTAGGAGAGAGGTTTGGCATTTGTGTCATAATTTTTTTCAGAATAACTACACCCTTCAGTGAATGTTATTTTATTCATATATTTTTTTCTACATCCAACCATAATTAACTGTATTGGTTGTGGAATAAGTTGAGTCATATATTAACAGTGTAGTTTTTATAAGAAATTGCTTCTGTAAGTTATTAATGCCATCAGTTAATTTACTTGGTGAAAAAGGCTTTAAATGTGCACAGTGCAATTGGTGTAAGAGTTGATAAATGTGGAGAAAAAAGTAACTGCTTCTGTGCTGCATTAAGAAACTGCACATTATCAGCATCTTGGTCAAATTCTTTAAAAAAAAGACACTTATGTTTGTTGATAGATAACAGTAGTTACTGAAGAATGGTCGTCTATTTACTATAAGCATCAGCATTTTCTCATGCTACTAGTGCAGATGTCCAGTTCTTGAATTTAAATATTCAAGGAATTTATAGTAGCGGATTGTATGATACCTACATTTACATTAATTTATTATTGTAAAGAATACCCAACTTTTGCTTTTCTTTTGTATTGTTGTTGATTAAATCTCATTAGACTTTGAATTGATGTTTTTTACTATCTAAGAATTCCACTAATGGATAAATGTACAGTACAGGTTATTCTTGGGTCCCCTTTGACATGCCAGTGTCATAATCAAACATTACTTATAAAACAATCTCTTAATCTCGGTGGATTAATATTTGCGTGGTTCAAGGATTAAGAGCATGCCAGGTATGGTAATTCGAAACATTCTGCTGCCGCTGCTATATTCAACTCTCTCTCTCACATGGATCATAACAGTGTGGAGGACCGATATGTAAGTTCAGGTCCACACATACATCTTGGACTTCTTATTTCAGTACTTTCACAGAAATGCCATATCCCATCAGTGGTACGGTCACTTGTGTTAGCAGCCAAAGACAGTATACCATTTTGGCTGCAATTCCTGACCAGCCTTCTATGTGGACTTGTTCACTAAACACCTATTCATGTAGATGAATGCACTGATCTGAACATAGCAATTTTCAGTGACTGTTTGCAACCCATGCCATCTGACACATCAACTCCTACATCCCACTATTGGTAACAACAGCTCCTCTTAATTGTGTAGATGAGAAGTGACCCTCCACTATTGAAGATATGGTTTTCTGCCACAGTCCCCGTTGCCTCACTCTCCAGGAGTCCGTGTCACACCCACCTCTGCCCCTCACCGATTCTTCCTCCAGCTGCTTCAGTCTGATCCTTTCACTTAAGTTTATTTTGTAGATCTATGACTCTGTGAATTATCATTCAGTGATTTGCTGAAACTCTACAGTTCTTATCTGTACCACAGAAAAGTTTCTTTGATATACTCATTTCTTCTTCCCTTGGTCTTACAGTCTTAGTCTGTACCCCAACCTGTCCTTCTCGTTATCCTTCACATTACGTCCACTAGTCGTAGGTCATTCCACCTGCTCCGCCTGACACAAACCTCAGTTTGTATTTATGGGAGGGGAGGGCAGGTGCCCAGAATAAAAATTCCACCTGGGATATTCCAGTATCATATCAGTGAGTGTTCTTACTTCTCACTTCTGCTGAGTAAATACTTTTAAAAATTTGGCCACATAGCTACAGAAGATAATTTTATAAAGCAACCAGGAGTAATCGTATGCAAAATAAGATACTACCCTTGCCTTCGAGTCAACACAATTACAGATACTGACGATTTCAAAACATGCTTAACTGAGCTACTTTATTAGTTCATCTTTGTGTCATCTCCATTTTACACATAGTGAATGACCATTACTATTTATTTATGCTCAAACAGATTATTCACATCTGCTTGAAATTACATAATATATGCCTAGATAAAGACAAACTGTGTGTTGTGAACCAATAGTGGCCTGTTCAGTTATCATCTAGGATCTATCTGCATGGTTGAGTCTGGACCTTGGCTCAGTGTGCTTGTTTTATTAACTAACGTATAAGGTTTTGAGCAGTCCTTTAGGCTCATTATAGATCAAAAGCAGGAGTGGCCCAAGCATGGAACCAAATGATTTTCCGTGTTTTTTGACACTTCCCATTCAGAGTTTAGTTTTGGTGCCATGATCAAGTTTGTGAAAGTGACCATCTGCTTTCTGCTATAAAGTTAAGACTCCAGCCATTAGGAAACCATGTCATAAACAATATTGTATTAATGTAATGAAAGACATTTTTAGCCTTGTTTCACAAACTTTATTATTACTGTATGACCTAGGTGTCGGGTTATAAGCCCATTTTCTAGAACGTAACTGATCCTCAAGCAAAGATAAATATGCCAACTGTTTATTCTATCAATTCTTGAATTACCTGTTGACAATTTTAACAAAATTACATATGGATTTACAAAATTCATGCAGATAGCATTTACAATAAAGATGATTAAATGTACATTGGAGTAGAGTTAAGCACAGAAATAGAATTTTTTGTTATGTTGATGAAGATACCAAGATTATTCTTCTAAGTAGTATTTGCAATATTGTGTAAAAGGAGTGAATATTTGAATTCAGTTTTTTAATGAGTAATAAATTAGGGGACACACACTTCTGTTCCTCAATTTCTAACTGAGTGAGCTTAGTGATCTTCCCTTCTGTGTGTAGGACTTCTATATCTGTTATGTATTTATGGTTTTTATTCATGTAGTTTTCAGCAAAGGATGAATCTTGCTTCTTTAATCCCCAATTTATATGGTGTTCTTTGAGCCTAGAGGAGATGATCCTCCCAGTCTGTCCAGTGTAGCAATACTGACACTGCTGGCAGATGAGCTCATAAACCCAACTTTTCATGATGTCTTGTTGTTTATTTTTTGAATTGAAAAAATTGTTCAAATGGCCCAGAGCACTATGCGACTTAACTTCTGAGGTCATCAGTCGCCTAGAACTTAGAACTAATTAAACCTAACTAACCTAAGGACATCACACACATCCATGCCCGTGGCAGGATTCGAACCTGTGACTGTAGCGGTAGCTCGCTTCCAGACTGTAGCGCCTAGAACCACACGGCCACTCTGGCCGACGATGAATTGAAGAGATACCTACCTACTGCCTATGGGACATAGAGAAGCCCAGAGAAACTCTATGCTTTTAAAATGTTGCATATCCTTTTTTAAGTTTACCTATAAAATGTAAACAGCAGTATTTTCTTTTCAGTCTGTCTATGCTGCCCACCGGTTGCATTAGAGATCTAGCTTTGCTTCTTCAGTTTTGTATTGAGAATGTTGTCAATAATGTTGGAATCAAATTCATTATTTGCGATTATTGTTTTTATTGTATTGAGTTTCTGGTCATAGTCTTCTTGGAACATGGGGACAGAAAGAAGAGGAATGCTGCATGTTTGTAAGCTGTAGGATGTTGAGATGAAGCTGGGATGAGTGTGTCAGTAAAGGAGTCTTTTCCATAAATTTTAAATTTATGGTTTCTATTTCCTATCTGTAAGCTGATGTCTTGGAAATGAATGGTGGAATCCCTTAACTTCATACTGACCTTTATGCTAGTATGCCATTGATTCATATTTTCCATAAACTTGTGGAGTTGTCTATTGGATCCTTTCCACATACAGAGAATGCCAGTGACATTTTTTACCAGTAGTTCACTATTAAGAAAAATCAGTACTCCACTTGTCCGTGAACATTTCTGCTGGCAAGGGGGTTAAGGGTAAGCCCATTGTCAGACCATCTGCTTGCTTATAATAGCTCCCTTGAAAGCAAAAACAGTTTAGATTTAAACATCATTCCACTATACTAATTATGTTCTGCTGTTCTTTTGGATTAAATTGTGTAAATACAATGAAAGTAACACAACATTTATTCAGTATTTCACATGAATGCTGTAGAACAAGCTATGTACACTAGGAGAGACTAATTTTGTGTTTGTTGAAATCTTATCATCTGTTAAATAAATCTAAACTGTTCTTAATGCTATATTTCCTTGTGAAATTCAGTTTATTCCTCAAGATGATGATGATCCTCCTGGTGCTTATATTGCAGATACCACTGGTTGCATTGGAAATTCTTTTTTGTGGAGTTTGGGTTTCTCATGCAGCTGTGGAGACCTAGGATTTATTTGAAGAATGCTCTTATGGACAT
The DNA here is from genome assembly GCF_023898315.1 of Schistocerca nitens. NCBI lineage: Eukaryota > Metazoa > Arthropoda > Insecta > Orthoptera > Acrididae > Schistocerca > Schistocerca nitens. The sequence goes on along the minus strand of NC_064619.1, from coordinate 541,816,256 downwards.
ATTCAGAAAAATGTGTTGGAGTACTTGTTTACTACCTGCTTCAGCTGATCTTTGTATTTAGCTGTTGCATCTTCTTGTATGTTTTGCAGCTACACTGCCTGGAAAAAAATTCCTTGTATAATCTGTTTTACTTAACGGCAGTACAGGCTCTCCTTTATCTGCCCTAGTCATGATCATGTTACTGCTTCCAGTCCTAGTTTTAAGTTCCTTCATGACTAAGAACTCATTGTTCTTCTTATATTGAAGTTGTTGTTGCTGTTGCTGTGCCTGCGCCTGCTTATTTTTTTTCTGCACTCTGTACTTTCATAGTCACCTTTCTGTAGGGCTAATTCTAGATCTACTCTTAGATGGTCCAACACTTGGTATCACGTTTGGAGTGTATGTGTGGCCTTTCGATTATAAATCTTCTTCTGGTTCTGTCAGGGTTAATGTTGATATGAAACCAGATGACTACTGTACTTAGTGAACAACATAGATAGACCGAAAGGAAATTGTGCAGTTTACCTTTTACAGGTAACACTTCAAACAGGATAAGCAACATTTTAAAAGCAAGGTGTTCTTGTGCTTTTCTATGTCCCATAGGCAGTAAGTAGTTGTCTCTTCAATTCAAAAGATAAACAACCAGATATCATGAAAAGTGTGGTTTATAAGATCTGCCAAGAGTGTCAGTGTTGCTATACTGGGCAGACTGGGAGGACAATCTGCTCTGGGCTTAGACAACACCATAGAAGTTGGAAGTTAAAGAAGCTAAATTCACTCTTTGCTAAACTTTACATAAAGAAAAATACCCAGTAGCCATTGAAGTTCTACACATAGAGGGAAAGGGCACAAATATTTCTCAGTTAGAAATTAAGAAACAGATGTGTGTATCCCCACATGACTGAATGAATGAACTCTGTTCAACTATTAAGCCCTTTTAGACATTATGCAATCCCTACTTAGAATCTTGGTGTCTTCATTCGCTTAACAAAAGATTCCGCTCCTGTCTGTGCGTTGATCTACTCCAATGTATGATTAGTTACAGTTATTGTAAATTTTGTCCTAATGAATTTTGTAAATCCATATGTAATATTGTCAACGGAGATAACTTTTACAGTTTAAGTCAAGAATCAATAGATTAAAAACTTGACATGTTTAATTTTTCTTGGTTCTCATCTTTGGAACCAGTTTTGTACTAGAAAATGGGCATGTAACCCAAAACTTAGGTCTACATTGTGTGATCATTTTACATTAGACCACTCTAGACAGGCATTCTTAGCTATCCCTTGCTCACGTTCTTGCACAGCTCAAGAACATCTAGCATGTCACCTCTAATATTCCTGAATGTATGCAGATCCTCCATATTATCTTCTCCGGAGCTATATCTTGCTGCTGGCTGCTGAGTAGGTTGTAAACATTTTCTTCTGTTACTTAGTGAAAATGATTGTCTTCCTGACTTTCGTAACTTTTTGTTCAGTGCTAGTAGTTGTTGACACTGTAGCAGCCAAATGAGCTCTGATTCCTATTATTTTAGAAAAGTGTTTAATACAAAACCACAGAAATATTTCTCTCTGCCATCTGTTCCAGATGCTTGTATCTCTGATTCTGTACCTGGTAAATTTATGTTTATCCCCATTACAACAGCATAGTTGGGGAATTCAGATGTGGTATCTCAAACGCTTTCTCTGAAGAGCTCCACAACTTCAGTACTTAAAATGAGTGGATCATAAAAATGTTAGCTTTTTTGCTTACTTTTGACACTTAGAAAGATTATGTTATGATTAAGTTTTAGTTGTTAAACATTTGTGAATTCTTTTTCATGATTCTTAGCCAATCACCTATGGCATCCACTCCTTTTCCAATGTAGACACTGAACAACAAAATTAAATGATAACTTTTTCAAAACCCTATAACTGTCTCTCATTGTGATGTATAAATTTGAAATTTGGCTGAAATGTGCCTACAATCTTCCACTGTAATGATACAAAATCAAGGCATCCTGCGATGTCACCCCCAGGCTCAGTGATGCTTCAAACAGTGAGTGTCAACACATGCAAAAATAAGGTCAGAGCTCAGAAATTCAGGTGAAATGTAAAATGGATTACTTGTGTCACATTTGCACCCAGTTTCACCACAGTTCTGCCCAATGCCACTGTGTCACACAAGTGGAAGGTTGTCGCAGTCCCTCTTACTCAAATTTTAACCCTTATTTTGACACCTCTGTGATGGAGGTCAGAACTGCAATGCTCAGTGTTGAAATCGTGCAGATTTCTTATGAGTGGCTGATGAAAACATTTCAGGCACACTGCCTCTCCAAATTGATACAAAAATGCCTCAAGGGGTGTTGTAAAGAGTGTCAGTGAAATTACCCCTTTCCTTGAGTCATTGGTTCCAACACATTTCACAGCTGAAAATGACAGTTCGCAGTGCAGTGAGCATCAGGAAGCTGTGCTTGAGAGCCTTTGACATTGCTGAGACTCTTGGACGTTTCAACCTTGTCTGGTAACATGGAATGTGATCACACCCTTTTGCAGTGCAGCGCGACAACAATTTTTGCTGTCCTGTACAGGCTGGAACCTCCAGAGACTGTTCAAAACCATTCAGTGTAATTTAAATGTGATACAAAGTAGCAAAGGGTACTTATGCTTTTTCAGCCCATCTGTTTTGTGCCTTCCTGTGGAATGTGGCAGGGTCACGGGGCAGTCCAACATTAACATAGTCCATGAATAAAGCAGCAAAGGATCCCTCTAAGACCATCAGTGTTTTTTAGTCATTAGTCTTTTGACAGGTTTGATGCGGCCCGTCACAGATACCTCTCCTGTACCAACCTCTTCATCTGGGAGTAGCACTTGCAACCTGTGTCCTTAATTATTTGCTGGACGTATTCTAATCTCTGTCTTCTTCTACAGCTCCTTCTAGTACAGTGGAAGTTATTTTCAGATGCCTTAATTGATGTCTTGCCATCCTGTCCCTTCTTCTTGTCAGTATTTTCCATATATTCTCTTCCTCACCAATTCTGCTGAGAACCTCCTCATTCCTTATCTTATCAGTTCACTTAATTTGCAACATTATTCTGTAGCACCACATCTCAAAAGCTTTAAGTTTTTTTTTTTTTTTCCCACTGTCCATGTTTCACTACCATACAATGCTTGCTCCAGACATACATTACCATAAATTTCTTCTTCAAATTAAGGTCTATGTTTGATACTAGAAGACTTCTCCTGGCCAGGAATGCCCTTTTCGCCAGTGCTAGTCTGCTTTTTACACCTCCCTTGCCCTGTCCATCATGGGTTATTTTGCTGCCTAGGTAGCAGAGTTCCTTAACTTCATCTACGTCGGGATCACCAATCCTGATGTTTAGTTTCCCACTGTTCCTGTTTCTGCAACTTCACATTACTTTTGTCTTTTTCGATTTACTCTGTGCCTATATTTTGTAAGCGTTAGACTGATCATTCTGTTCAGCAGATTCTGTAATTCCTCTTAACTTCCACTGAGGATAGCAATGTCATGAGTGAATCTTATCATTGGTATCCTTTCACCGGTGAATTTTAATTCCCCTCTTGAAGCTGTCTTTTATTTCTGTCATTGCTGCTTTGATGTATAGTACTTGCTGGCTCTTGCAATCTTTGCACTTGTGTGGATGATGTTTTTCCGAAAGCCAGATTGTGTATTGCCAGACTCGTACCTCCTACACACCAACGTGAATAGTCATTTTGTTTCCAATGCAGCAGAGTGTGCACTGATATGAAACTTCAGTGCACACTTCACTCCAGAGTGAAAATTTCATTCTGGAAACATCCCTCAGGAAGTGGCCAAGTCATGTCTCCGCAATATCCTTTCTTCCAGGAGTGCTTGTCTTTCAAGGTTTGTAGGAGAGCTTCTGTGAAGTTTGGAAGGTAGGAGACAAGGTACTGGCAGAAGTAAAGCTGTGAGGACAGGCTGTGAATTGTGCTTGGGTAGTTCAGTTGGTAGAGCACTTGGTTGCGAAAGGCAGAGGTCCTGAGTTTGAGTTTCAATGTGGCACACAAAAATTTTAATCTGCCAGGAAGTTTCATTTTGATACTGATTGTCATATACAGGCCCTGCTTAGATACTTTTTTCAATTGGCCATAGGGAGTGGGTCTGTTATTTGTAGAAAGTGATTGTTGAAAAGTCTAGCTACAGGTTTGTTGACATGGACCATCTGGTTGTTATCTTTAACTATTAGATCACCTTGTTTGTTGATAAACTTACCAGTTTTCTTTCTAACTATAAGTTTTTTACTTTGATTTTTAGAGTTTTTAATTTCTGATACAACATGCAAACTTTTTTTATTTTAATGGCCCTACACAATAAAGAATAATCCCTTTTATAGTATTAAAGTGGTTGGTCATTTATGATTAACCTGTTCTACATACAGCCTCTATCCCACTCATGCACTTTCAAGTCCTTTCATCTTCTCTACTTCCCTCTTTTTCTCCTCCCTTCATGCCACTCCCCCCCCCCCCCCCCCAAGCAGCACAACCTCCCAACAATGAACGTAGGAGTTCTATCCTGTCCCCACGACTTCCCTGCACACTCCCTCAGGAGCACTAACATCTTGCCCCACCCATAACCTGCTGTTCCTCCCCTTTTCTGGACAATGCTGCCTCCTTACCTCCACAACCTACTCCAGCAGATTGCTGCTCACATCAGACACATTAGCAGTAGGACCTCAGAATTCGTAGACAGTGGCTGTTAGTGTGTGAGTTGGCTTGTGGGAATAAACTGCTAAAATATTTAAACTTCGTGCATGTCAGTGACTCAGTGCCTTGTTAAATAGAAATCACCATATACATAAATTTTTCCTGTAACTTCTTTTCTTGTGGAAATATGTAAAGTGTAATAATTATAATTGTGCTGGTAGGCAGTAAATTTTACTGTACAGGCTTATGTTTCCATATGTTGTTCTGTGCAAAAGCTATTCATATGTATAGTTTAGAGTTTATCATTACTTTCGTGTGTATGAGAACTCCTGCTTTCTTTATATTGCTCCTGCAATTGTAAACTGCTATTTTTTAATCCTCAACACTTAACGCATATATTCCTGCATTTAATTAGTGCCCACATAGACACATTACATTAACTAGATTTCTTTTTCCTAATTGTGATATGAATGAATTTTTGTAGTTGGTACTCCAAAGTGTGAGAAAAATTAAAAGGGTGTTATGATCATTAGGATAACCTGCTGCTTGAGTAAAAACTATTTTGTTGACCACCATGCCAGTTTCAATTGCCCAAATCATCACCAAGCTTCTGTGTAACAAAGGATAGTTGTTACACAGGATTTTCTTACTGAAACAGTCTTCAGTGGGGACTTGTCTGTGAATGTTTAACTTCTCATTTCAAATCCCAGAATGTTCTCCTTCATGACGAGATTTACAAAACACATGTGTGAGTGCATGAGAGTGAGCAAGTGCTTTAGTTTATGCTTTGACCCGCAGTTTATTTAATGGTTTGTAACTTGGTTTTGTAAGTGTAAAATGAAGTATCTTGTCCTCATTACAGATGCAAGCATCAAGTTCCTGAACGTCACTGACACATCCCCCTTTTTCACAATGGAAGAAATAGAGTACAAACTGAAGCTGAAAAACACTGTCATTATAGTAAATGTGAGTCTTGGTTATTTTAATCTTCTCTCATAATTATTTTAATTTTTATCTTTACCTAAGTTGAAAAAGATAAAAGTTAATGAATTACTATGATATGCCTACATTTGATTTCATTTACGGATAATTCAAGATGTCCAGTAGGATACAGAGGCACAGCACTGAAAAGCTGACAGACATGTGGAAATCTTTAAAAACTTAGTAGCTTCTAGGCAAAGTACTTCAGGTTAACATGCAAACATGCACACACAGAACTACAGTTGTCTCCTAAAGTTGCCACCTGACTTGAACAACTATCTATCTTGGTGGCAACAATGCAGCTGAAAAGATAGCAGGGATTTGCAGGTGTTGTGGATTGGCAGGAGAGCCAACCCGGGAATTCTAGAGGAAGCCGAAAGGCACGCGTTTTAGCTCACGCAGGCTGGCGTGAGGTCTGGAACAGGACAAGGAATTTATCCTAGAAAAAAAGGATGTAGCTGGCGGAATACTTAACTTTAATCCATTAATGTTGAACGTAGCTCTTGTCTGTACATTTTTTACAATATCAATAGTAACTGAACATGGCGCCTTGCTAGGTCGTAGCAAATGACGTAGCTGAAGGCTATGCTAACTATCGTCTCGGCAAATGAGAGCGTATTTTGTCAGTGAACCATCGCTAGCAAAGTCGGCTTTACAACTGGGGCGAGTGCTAGGAAGTCTCTCTAGACCTGCCGTGTGGCGGCGCTCGGTCTGCAATCACTGATAGTGGCGATACGCGGGTCCGACGTATACTAACGGACCGCAGCCGATTTAAAGGCTACCACCTAGCAAGTGTGGTGTCTGGCGGTGACACCACAGCAGGCACTGCTGAATTTTATATTATTGTGATAAGATCTGCTATAGAAGTGATACCTAAATGAGAAATTCAGTTTTAGTGCATCTGCAGCAGTGTTAGCATATGTTTGCTTTTAGTAATTAAGCCACTTGTCACTTCTTTCACCTCTGGAAATGTTTGTTAACTTAAAAAAAAAAAAAACTGTGTTGCTCTTTGTTCGAGTCTTTTTTAGACTATAGCCCCCTGCCCCCCATTAGTTGGCGAATAAGTCAGTTCAAATGTGAGTGCTGTTCTCAGCTGCAGGTAGAGTTAGTTGCTGTTCATAAGCAGCTGGAAATCAGTCTGACCTGTGTCAGTTGATTGAAAACTGCTTTGAAAGGGTGTGGTGGGTGAAATACTGAGAGTCATGTACCAGAAATATGCAGAAATCAGAGGATCCATTACCAATCATCCACTTGACTGTGAGTAATATGCCAGTGGGAAGTCTAGGGTTCCTGCACAGGGGAAGCAGAAACCAGATAAACTTAGGTTATTACATTATCTCCCTAAGCATCAAGTTTGTGATGCTGTCTTCCACTGAAACTGAGCCAATGTGAGACACTTCACCTGTTGGGAAGCATGCTGTGACCATTGCAGGGGAATAGCACAAAGGGAGGGGAAGGGTGAACTTTTGCACTCTGTGTCATTGCCTGGAGGCCTCATGTTGAAGCAGTCGGTTAGTAACCACTCAGGGAAAAAGATGCATAAAAAGGCGGATTCTTGTAAACTTTGAAATGAAAAATATCTTTCTCCTGGGCTTTGAGGTCATATTCGGATCATCCAGTGACTTACAGAGAAGGGTGAGGAGGCACGCATTGCTCACAGAGTTTCAAAAAATCTCACAATCTGAAACATTGTCTGTAGAACTGATAGGGTCCCTCTGATTCTGAGCCATGTAGACGGCTGGAACTAGAGACTCCGAATGTTCTGTGGTGAACTATGTTGTGAATATCTGGACTTATGCTACAGTGCTGAGAACTGTAGGGCCCCCTAAATGGGGCAACGTTACACTACATGTCATAGGCTACTACCTAGGTAACTATGTATTGAGTGAACTTTTTTTTAGGTAACTCTCCACCCAATTGGGTTAACAATAGCTGTAAGAAATCCCAAAGTATTAGTGTAAGACCCAAAGGAATGGCGCTCATGGATGGAAAGATTAAGTTTCTGCTGATCAGTTGCTGAAGAATTTGCAACAAAGCAAAAAGCTGTGGAGCTCATATCATACAAGGTAGAGAAGTTGGCTAAAACCCTAAATTTACAACAGTGAGATTTGTTTTTTGTTCCAATTGAAGTGTATATTGGAAGAATAGGCTAACTGAAAAGGAATGTAGTGTATTTGCTGCAGTAGACACAAATTCAAATTAACTTGTATAGAAATTGAAGCTGCAAGTGAGCTTGTTTGGTCAAGACTCATGTCAGTACCAAGGATGTGATTAACTAATAATTGGACCCTTCTTTCAACCATTAGACTTGTCACCTAATATAACCAATAACTGTACAGAAAACCTCACTTTGTTAGTACGATTTTTCTCCAATGGCACTATCGTCATCAGAGGAGACTTGATTCATCCAGTAATCAATCTGCGTCTATACCCTGTAATACACTCTGAAGTTCATGATAGAAGTTGCTTCCCATTGTATCAGTTATTAGAGGTTTTTGCCATTCCATTGACATATGGAGCACAGGAAAAATAATTGCTTAAATGCCCCTGTGTACTGTAATTAGCTTAATCTTGTCTTTGGAGTTACTACATGAATGATACAAAGGATGTTGTAGTATATTCCTAGAGTCATCACATAAAGATGATTCTTGAAACTTACAAAGTAAGCTTTCAAAGAATAGTTTGTGTCTGTCTTTAAGCATTTGCCAGTTCAGTTCTTTCAGCATCACAGTGATACTTTTTTATGAGTCAAACAACTCTGTGACATTTGTGTTGCCTTTCTTTGTATATGTGCAATGGCCCGTGTTAGACCTATTTGGTATGGGCCCCATGCTATTCAGCAACATTCTAGGACAGATCACATGAGCATTCTATAAACAATCTCCTTTGTGGATTGATAGCATTTCCCATATTTTACCAGTGAACAAAAGTCTGCCACATGCTTTACCTTTGACTGGATCTATGTGGTATTGCCATTTCATATTCCTACAAATTGTTACACCCAGTTATTTGTATGAGTCGACTGATTCGGACTGTATATCATTTATATAATAATTTTAGTGTGCTAAATGTTTTCATATTGTGAAGTATGAAGTTTTACATTTCTGAATGTGTAAAATAAAGTTGCCAATCTTCACACCACTTGAAAAAATCTTATCAAGATCTGCTGAAGATTTGTGCAGCTTTCTTTAGACAGTACTTCATTACAGACAACTGCATCCCAAGGGTCCCAAGACTTTGCCCTGGGCACACCTGAAGTTACTTCTACATCAGTCAATGACTCTCCATAAAAGATGACAAATTGCATTCTCTCTACCAATAAATCTTCAACCTCATCACAAAACGCACTTCTAAAGCATATTTGTGGTACTGAGTCAAGTGCATTTCAAAAGTTAACAAATACTGCATCAACCTGAGTGTCTCAATCCATGGCTCTCAGGATGTCATGTGAGAAAAGCCTTCAGGGACTCAGCATTTGTTTGCTGCATATGGACTTGGTGACCTAGGGGTTCCTGAGCTGGGGACTGTTAAGCTCCACCAGTCCCCTGCCACCATAAACTCTGAGCATGCTTCGGCAACCTCTGGGGAACCTGCCGCACCTCAGTTGTATAAGGCTTACTCAGGCAAGTGGAGCTCTGTCTGAGTGGACCTTTATTTCCATAGCTGCTCGTGGGACTGAGATGGAACCCGCGAAATCATCTTCTTCTCCTCCCAGCAGGAAGGGTGTACCACCTGGGAGTTCTCACACCCATTCATCAAAAAGAATGAGGGAGGCTAGTCTTCCTGATAATCAACTTGTTGTCAGTAACGGGGCTCAAGAAGTCATGAATCACATATATATCCGTAAAGGCTTAGAAGGGCTGGCTGGTACCCTAAAGTGTATTAAGCGGATGCGAAATGGTTCCTTACTTGTTGAGACTAACCGGACTAAGCAAGTGGAACTCCTTAAGAAGTTACAGAAATTGAGTGAGTACATCATCGTTGTTGAGTTGCATAACTCCCTTAACTTCGGCAAAGGTGTGGTAACCTGCCATGATATTATGGATATAGATGTTGCTGAACTCAAACAAGAATGGACACCACAGGGGATCATAGATGTGGAACAAAGGACACGCAAGAACAATGGAGAGACTGAGAAGGATGCCACTTTTATTGTGACCTTCAATTCTCCAACACTACCTGAACACATCATGGCAGGTTGCCTCCGACTTAGGGTTTGACCCTGTGTACCTAACCCTATGTGATGCTTCAAATGCCAGTGTTTTAGCTATACAGTGCTGAGTTGCAGAGGTGAAGCAACTTGTGGGAAGTGTGGAAAGGCAGCCCATGAAGCTGGGACTGACTGTCCATCTACAGCAGTCTGCATTAACTGCTCTGTGAGTCACCCAGTCTGGAGCCGAGCCTGCCATGTTTTTCAGAGGAACGTAAAATTCAGGAAATCAAAGTGACCAAGTGGATCCCCTGCGGAGAAGCCGAAAACGACTATCAGGTGATGAAACCTCCTGTCTTGATCACTTATGCTTCGTTGGTGCAGAAACCTATGACTCAGATGTTCCAGTGTTCCATTATCCACCTCCAGCACTTGTACTTGCACCTGTATGTGCCAAAGTAAAGTGAAAGACATAGCGATCCAGACAGCTACAACAGAAGAAACCAGTAATACTTCCACGGTGCACAGCCCGAAGGCACCCCAAAAGCAGAGTGCCCCTCAACACCAAGTTTCTTAAAAAAAGAAGTGGGAAAGGGAGCAGGGAAAGAATCCCAACATTTGGTACGAAAGCTGACCAGGCGCCATCAGACGTAATTCTGGCAGCACGTCTGACTGATGATGACGACATCATGGATTTTGATGCCTAGCCACCAGAACAAGTCAGCTCTAAAATCCACCTCGCTCTACAAGTGCCTCACCACTCCAGCACAAAGACAGGGATAAGTCAAGACCTCCAATGGAATACAAATGGATACAGGACTCTTCTGTAGGAACTGAGACTCCTTGTACAGAACAGATCCATTTGCCTCTGCCTTCAAGAGACTCATTTTAAATAGACTGACACTCCTGTACTTGGAGGCTATCACCTTTATAGAAACGGCGGCCTTACTGGTAAGAGGGCAAAGGGTGGGGTTATAGTGTTTGTAAAGGACACTTTTCACTCTTCACCTACTCTCTTAACAACATTACAAGCGCTTGCTGTTCGGATAGTGGCCTGTGTTGACATCACAGTGTGCTCTGTGTACCTACCATCCCATGAGCCTCTTGATAGTGAGGTCCTTCTCATCTTCTTGATGAACTAACCCGTCCCTTTCTTCTTTTTGGGGACTTCAGTGCACACAGTGCACTATGGGATTCTAACACCACATGCCCCAAGGGTCGGGTACTTGAGCATATGCTACTCATGACAGATCTTATACTGCTGAACATAGGTCAAGCCATACATTTTACCACTGCTGCAGGTTCATCTACAGCCGTAGACCTCTCCTTCTGCTCGCCTGCTCTTGGAGACACTCCTCAGTGGGCAGTGGACGATGACCTTCATGATAGTGACCATTTCCCTATCTGGATCCATCTACCATGGAGCAGATCCTGGAAGAAAGTCACTGGCATGGTTATTCAAGAAGGCTAACTGGATACTTTATAGGCTGTTAGCTGTTTTCGAGCAATGTGATGGCGTCCAGGGCTGGGTGGATCACATTACAGCTGTGATTCGCCGTGCCGCTGATGCATCTGTCCCAAAGTCTGTGGAAGTTCCTTGGAGGTGACCTGCCCCTTGGTGGAATGATGAGTGTCATTTTGCAATCAGGCACAGGAGGGCAGCTATGCGCAGATTCAATTGATGCTCTACAGATGCGAATCTTGCAAACTTTCAAATGGCGTGTGCGAAGGCAGGAGAATAATTTGGGAGAGCAAGTAGAGGTCTTGCTAAGAGTTCATGAACTCCATCAGTATGTCCACATCTGCAAGTAAAGTATGGGAAGCCATCAGGAGGATCTCAAGGCACAACTATCGACAGCCAATAGCAGCTGAAAGAATACAGAGGTCTCTTGTAACATCGATGAGGGACATAGCTCAGACAATGGCTGATCCCACCTTCTGTCTATATCGGGAGGCCCAGGAGAAGCTTGATCTTGATTTCCGTTCCACCAACATGGAAGAGTACAACCAGCCTTTCTCTCTGTGGGAGCTGGATTCTGCTTTGTCAGTTGCTTGTGATACGACCCCTGGAAACAACCTGATAACCTACAGCATGTTTCAAGAGTTGGACAGACAGTTGAACGAAGTCCTCCTTCAGCTCTTCAATAAAATCTGGATAACTTGTGACTTTCCCAACTTGTGGAAAGAATCTATTTTAATCCCAGTTTTAAAGCCAGGAAAGGATTGGACAGACCCTGGTAGTTATTGTAGTATTAGCCTGACAAGCTGCATAGGAAAGACACTGGAGCGTATGGCCAATTGGCATCTAGTGTGGGTTCTTGAAACAGGTCCCTACTCAGTCGCTCCCAGTGTGGGTTCAGGAGGTATCACTCTACTCTTGATAACCTGACCCTGCTTGAACCTGCAATTCACCAAGCTTTCCTTCGCAAGAAACACCTTAACGTTGTTTTCTTTGATTTGGAAAAGGCCTACGACACCACCTGGAGGCATAATATTTTGTCGCAGCTCCATCAGTGGGGAATATGTGGACATCTACCGCTCTTCATACAGTCCTTTCTCTTGGACAGATATTTTAGATACAGTGTTGGTAATACCCTGTCTGACCGTTTTAAGCTGGGGAATGGTGTTCCTCAACGGAGTATTTTGTCACGGCTTTCGCCATTGCAATCAATAGTATTACAACCACAGTGCGATGTCCAATACTATGTTTCTTGTTTGTGGATGACTTCTCCATCGTCTGTGCATCCTCCAGCCTCGTGAGGGCTACTTGGCAATTGCAGCTGATGATCAGGCAGTTGGAAGAATGGCCTTGCACCACAGGTTTTAAATTCTCAGTTTATGTTGATTTTAATCGTTCCTGCTGTCTGTTTAATTTGCCCGTTTTAAAACTGGGGGACACCACCATCACTTTTAAGGAAAAGGTGAAGTATCTGGGTCTAACCTTTGATGAGAAGTTATCATGGTTGCCACATCTTAAAGAACTGAAACTCAGATCTCTCAGAGCCTTAAACATCGTGAAATATGTCAGTCATAGGTCTAGGGGAGCTGACAGGGCACATCTGCTCCAACTTTATAAGGCCTTTGTGTGACCCCAGCTTGAATACGGATGCCAGATTTATGGGTCAGCAAGGTGTTCGTACCTTAAAGTGCTGGATGCAGTTCACCAGGAGGGTATTAGGCTGTCTACAGGGGCCTATTGCATGAGCCCAGTTGTTAATTTGTGTGCAGAGGCTGGTAAGCCTCCGCTGTCTATTCAACATCATCTTCTTGCGGTACGCTAAGCGTACAGGGCATTTTCCATTCCTACATCGCCAGCATCCAGTTACGTTGTTCAGCCACCATTGGAATGGCTGTTCAATCATTGGCCATGAGCAAGACGGCCATTTGGGATCTGTGCAAGGGAGAGCCTTGGAATTATTGCAGTTTGGTGGCATTAAGGTCCAAAGCCAGGATTGGAGTAGGGCATCCCCCTGGCTACTACCAAGGCCCAGATTGCTTTTAGAACTGATTGCTTACCAGAAGCATTGTACCCCAGATTATGTTTTTAAACTTAAATATAAGGAGATCTTACACAGCCACCCATATTTTATTACTGTCTACACGGATACTTCTAAGCAGGGAGATTTATTCAGCTGTCATGTTGTGTTCCCCAAAATTGTCCTCAGGATAGGGCTCCCAGAGCAGTTTTCAGTTTGTTACGCAAAACTGTTTGCTATCCTGAGTGCAATGGAGCATATGAGACGACGTAGTGACCATCTGCTCTGATTCTCAACGTGCCTTTCTCGCTCTTGGACAGATGTACCTGGCAGATCATTTTTTGCTGGGTTCCAGGTCACATAGGTATCCAGGGAAACGAACTCCCTGATGCTGCCGCCAAGGAGGCTTGCTCCCTTCCTCCTCCTGCTCGCTGTTGAGTCCCTCTGTGAACTGTCAATTCTTTTGTGACCAAGAAGGCTGTATGTTGGTGGGAGTCTCAGAGGCTGAAAGTAATGAATAATAAAGTGTGTTCCATTAAGACTTCAGTGTGACCATGGATTACCTCTTTCCGCTCACGACAGTGTAATGAAGTAGCTCTTACTCGGCGCAGGGTGGGACATTGTCCATTGATGCTTGGCTTCCTCTTATGTCGGGGGAGCCCCCAGTATGTCAGAGATGCGGGACACAGCTGTCAGTACGACATATTTTAACTGAGTGTGTTTTATATGACAACCTGAGGGTTGAACTGGGTCTCCCAGAGGATTTTCCCTTATTTTAACTGACAATGAGGCAAGTGTTGTTCATGTCTTAAGATTTTATGTGGTGTACGGAATTCTTTCCTTAATGTGTCACAGAGTGGCTGGGTCACGTATTATTTCTAAGTCGTCATCCAGCCACGGTTATTTGTCACTTTTTTAACAGCATCTTTACAGTGGGTCACGTATTATTTCTAAGTCGTCATCCAACGACGGTTATTTGTCACTTTTTTAACAGAATCTTTACAGGTATTTTATGCCTAATTTTATTTAGATATCCTGCTGTGTTTTGCTGGGGTTTTATTACGGGCTTTTCTGAAACTCGCATTCTTGGGGTTGCTTTATGTTTCCAGTGGTGGGATGACACGTAGTTTTCCAGTTGACTGATGTTCTTCCATAGATTGTGAAAATCTTCTTTGGTATAACATTAATGCAAGGATGCTGATGACCTCACTGTTTAGTGCCCTCCACCATATTTCATCCATCATCATCCATCCATGTGAGAAAGGCAAGAGTTGGGTTTCACGCGTCTGATATTTTCCAAATCCATGCTGTTTGACATGGAGGATGCCCTTCTGTGCAAGATACCTCATTACATTTGAGCTCAGAATATCTTCTAAGAGTCTACAACAGGTGCATGTCAAGGATATTGGATGATCATTTTGTGGGTCACTCACAACTCCCTTCTTGTAAATGGGTGTAACCGGCACTGCCTTCCAACCACTAGGCATTGTTATTTGTGCAAGAGATCTACTGTATATTACTGTTAAAAGAGGGGGTAAGTCAGCCATAAATTCAGGATAGAATCTGATGGAGATTCCAATGTTCCTGGAGCTTTGTTTAATTTTAATGATTTCAGTTGTTTCTCAACCATGCTGACACTGTTCTGTGCTTCATTTGTCTTTGCTGTGGGAAGAGTTTTAAATTGGGCTAATACTCTCAGAGTTTCCTTTGTGAAGGAACACTTGAAAGAGGTTTGAGCATTTCTGCTTTTTTTTGTTGCTACTGTAATAAATATCAGTTTCTGTCTCTTCTATGAATGTCTGGACACTATTTTGGTGCCACTAACCACCTTTACGTATGACCAGAATTTCTTCTGGTTTTGTGAGAGATTTTTTGATAATGTGCTGTTGTTCACCATCTTGACAGCTAAACGTGTTTCATTTAGCATTTCTCCATCTGTAGCCCTTGCTTTGTTTTACCCCTGTTATGCAGTAGCCTCACTTTCTTTAGAAGTTTCTGTATACTATGGAAGGTTTCTGCATACTATGGAGGGTCACTCCCAATCATGAACTGTTCTACTGGATACATAAGTGTAAGTGCATGGTCAGATATTCTTTTAATCTTGAGCCACAGATCTTTTACATGCTCTTCTTCAGAATTAAATGTTTAGAGTGCTGTATTGAGAGACAATACTAGTGTCTCCTTATTCAGTTTGCTGAACAGGTAAACCTTTATAGTTGCTTTAGTTGCTTTTTGTACTTAGGTAGTCATGTTTTCTACAACTGCCTCGTGCTCACTGATACCAGTTTCACTGTGGACATCCTCAAAGAGGTCAGCCCTGTTTGTTACCATTAAATCCAATATTTTTCCATGCAGAGTGGGGTTCTGAACTATCTGTTCTAGATAATTTTCAGAGGAGCCATTTAGTGAAGTTTTGCAGGGTGTCTTGTCACACCCATTATTAACAAAACTGTAATTATTCCAGTGGACAACTGGATGATTGTAGTTTCCTCCAACGATTACAGTAAGTTTTAGAAATTTACTAGTGAACTGAGGTTGTCTTAAAAGTTTTTGATTATATCTGGACATGAGTTTGGTGACTGGTAGAAGGATCAAATTATAAATTCAGGCCCACACCTGATACTGAATCTTGTGAAAAAGTCACATGCAGCTTCAATGTATGTCTGTGTGAATTTGAGTTTCTTGTCTACTGCAACAAATACACCAACCCTATATCCCATTAGCCCATCTGTTCAATATACACCTAAATTTTTGACAGAATTGTCACTGCTATCAGTTTCATGTTTTAACCAGCTTTCTGTACTTAGCTTATGCGAGTTCCACTGCTTCTTAGGAGCACTTCAAACTCTTGCAGTTTTTCTGCAAATGCTTTGGAAGTTAACTGCTAGAATTTAAATACTATTGCCTCTGAAGGGAATTTATTTAGATCTTACTTTGGTACCTCTGGCTCTCCTACAGCTATCGTTGTCTGGTCTGGGTGGAGTTTTGCCTAATCTAAAAACCTGTGTGCAATCTACACACCGTCAGCTACCTGGATAGTTGCCTTTGATTTATAGTGCACACTTGTCCTATTTGGGGAGACACTACAGTTCTCAATCCTTTAGTGCAAGTCTAGAAAGTCACAGCCTAGTGTCACAAAGCATTTGAAATATCTGGTTCAAGCCTTCCATTCAGATCAAAATTAGGGGCCACAATCAGTTCTGGGGATAATGCTGCAGATTGTGAACTTCGTTGAAACTCCATGAGCAAATCTCCTCTGCCTGTTGCTGGAATGATCAAAGTGTGACCTTAGAGCCCAGACAATAGGCATCATTTATATCAGTGTGCACTGCAAACTGCATTTGGCTTCATACTATTCCCTCAGTGGTTGCCAGAACTGCCTATTTAACAGGTTGAATGAGGCCCCCAGGAATACGCACTAGGTGCACAAGGGTATATGTTCCATCCCTTGCTACAGTTTGACAATGGGCTAACATTATTTGCCACATCTCTGAAATGCCAAAGATTAATAGAGCCATACACTTTTGTATTTGTCTCTCCTTGATATGGAATGTAGCATGTTTCCAAGAGATAAAATGAGTCTTACTGGCTCAGTTTCAGTGGAAGACAGCACCTCTAACTTATTGGTTAGGGGAACGTGTGTAACACCTTTAGGTCTTCGTGGTTCCTGTCTCCCCTGTACACAGTGCTTATCCCTACCAATGACATGCCGCCCTCAGTCAAATGGATGATTAGTGATAGAGCCTGTACTTCCTGTAGAGGAGACAGCATCCAGGCATACACAAGAGAGGCTAGTACTTAAGGTATCTTTGGCATCTCTGGTACAAGACTTTTTGTAGCCATTCCTTGCAATCACATGACAGCTGTCAGGGCAATTTCCAGCTGCTTATGAACATCAACTTACCCAAACCATGCCTCGGAGCAACATACAAGGTGGGGCTGCATTATGGCTGGTACAATATTTTACAGAACAGCAAACAAGTAACTTTAAATGAAGCTTGCTGATTCTCTTTTAATTTATGGATCTATCATACCATAAGTTCTACTGATAACCTTTAAGATTTGAAGTGATTAATAGCCAAAAAGATTATTATGACAACAGAAAAACTTGGGATAATATTTACTGTTTCCCTTAAATGTTTTTGAGGTTATGGTCACTAGTAACTTCAAAAATAATGTTAATTCATGATATGTGCAGACAATGTACACTCCTGTTAGATGGGATGTTTATGCTTTATACAATTTTAGCATAGTTGTTGTTGTTGTCTTCGGTCCTGAGACTGGTTTGATGCAGCTCTCAATACACTAATAATTCAAAGGAAGAAATGTTTTTAAACTCAATTTTAGCATTAATAACCTCATATGCACCATGAAGTTCTCAAATCACTGTTTTTGTATACAAAATCAAGTATTCTCATGATTCTCAGTATGTTTACATATTCTGAATACACAAAAAATAATCTGAGATGATAATTTTTGTTAGAAATTATCTTTTCCTTGTCAAAAAATTGTAAAATTTTGTACATCAGTGATGAAATACAAAATAATAATTTTATAGACAAAATATTTATAGTTACCAATTATTTTCATTTGCTGAGAATCAAAAACTAATACACTAATAATTCAAAGGAAGAAATGTTTTTAAACTCATATTTAAAGTCTGTACCCTCATTCAGAAACATTTCATTGCATAAGTATGTCAGATTTTTGAACACTTGCAAGAAAGCTATAAGTACTTGGAATTGTTTACATATTGGATTAGCAGTCACATTGTTTTACATTATTTTATAGAAAGTTCCATGGTGCAAATTTTAGCCATAAGATTCTATTCATTGATGAGTTTAACATTAAAATGAATAAATAGACTGGACTGAAATGTGTTTACTCAAAGTTTTCATTCGTATATTTTTGTGATTTAGTTTATGAAATGATCTTTAGTAGCGTATAATACATGTGAATGTAAGAAACATGAACATGAAATGCAGTTGCAGATGAAAAAGAATGATGCAATTGAGTACTCTTCTGTATTTACATCTACACTCCACTAGCCACTCTATGGTACATGTCGTAGCATACCCTGTGTCACTACTAGTTGTTTCCTCTCTTTTATGGAGTATCATATTAAACAAAATTTATAAATGGAGTGATGATTTTTTTGCTGGAAAGGAGGCAGGATGCTACCTCGGATGGAGTCCTTGACAGAAATAGTAGTATCTTCAGATATACCCCAAGGAATTGTGTTGGGATCCTTGTTCATAGTGTATGTTAATGACTTGAAAGACAATATTAATAGTAAGCTCAGACACGTTGCTGATGATGAAGTTATTTATAATGGGGTACTATCTGAAAAAACTGCACAAAGATCCAGTCAGATATTGAAAATATTTCAAAGTGGTGCAAAGATTGGCAACTTGTTGTAATTGTTCAAAATATAAAATTGTGCACTTCACAGAACACAGAAAAGCAGTGTCTTATGACGACATCATCAGTGAATTACATTTGGAATCAGTTGCCTCATACAAATACCTGGATGGAACAATTTGTAAGCATTTGAAATGGAATGATCACATGGGCTCAGTCATAGGTAAGGCTGGTGGCAGATTTTGGTTCATAGGCAGGATGTCAGAAAAATGCAATCTGTTAACAAAGGAGACTGCTTACAATTCACTTGAGCATCCCATCTTAGAACATTATCTCCCAACACTCAATATGCAGTTGGTATGGGAAGAAACCTCAACGTATGGTACCCGTGTGAGTACCCTCTATCTGGCACTTCGGTGTTTACAGAATATGAAGATGTAGATACAGATCATGTTCAAACCTGCCTGTAATAATAATCATCATCATTCCTACACCCAAGTTAGATGTTTCAGTATTGCTGTAACTGCTAATCAAGGTTTTATACTAGCCTTTTCCCAGAGACTTTGCCCCTCGAATGTGTTCGACACAAATACATTACACCACACACACACTTCTTTCTTCCCCTTCTCTGGATCCATCTTCTAACTCACTCCCTCTCCTCATCTGCTCCTACCCCCATCTCTCTGTCCATACCCTTTTCCCATCTCTGGCCACCTCTACCTCATTTCTCCTCCTCACCCCCATCTCTGCCCATATCCTACTCATCCTCTCCCACCAGGGGCTTGCCGCTCTTTGGCAGGCTCGTGCTTGGCTACCATGGGACCCCAGCCTTTGCAGCACCTTTTCCCTTCCGTGCGACATGTCTATCCTCTTGCTATTTGCTTTCGCCTCCCTTGGGGAACATGTCTGGGGTGTTTTTGGGAATGTGTTCTACATTTCCAGTGGCTAACATCAGAACAGTCGCACCACTATTTTTCATTCCTTTTTTCTTTCTTCATTCACCTTCTCCTCTCCTTCCTCTGTTTTGGCATTTGAGGTTCCTCTTTTTCTTCTTCCTCCCTATGTGCTGGCCCATGCATCTGACACATAGTAGGTGACTGGTTAATGCATAATTCCCAGCCCAGGGTCGACAGGTAGGGCTCACACATACCCCCTGGTACAGGCCAGGCCCAGGGAGTGGTAATTGCCTGAGCTGCTACATTTCCAAATTGCCAATTGGTCCCTCTGTCAGGTGTTCGGGAGGTGTGAGTTGAGGTGTGAAAAATCACCTAATGTGGGTCAGCCCCTTCTGAAGGGGTGGGGGAGGGGGGGGGGCACAGTTGGAAGGAGCGCACCATCAGAGATGCTGGCAATCGTGGGGGATTTTCTCTCAATGAACCAATCATCATCTTTGCAGTCAACGTGTACCAAAAGTAAACGGAATGAAGCTCCCGATTCAAAGACCCTCCAAGCTGCATCATGGTTCCTCGTGGTTTCACTTACTGAAGACTGTCAGTCCTTCGCTACAGTAAATCCACTTATTATTCAGAAAGGTGTTGATGCAATTGCTGGTCCTGTGAAATTCTGCTCTCGTTTATGCCGTGGCACGTCTGACTCTCAAGCACAACAACTGCTTGCCTCTTCGCTTCTTCATGGCTAGCCTGTTTGTGTTGAGGCCCATAGAACTCTGAATCCTTCCAATGGTGTTATGTACACTAGGCTGCTTGATGGTCTGACTGAGGCAGAAGTCCAAGCATACCTCTCTGATCGGGGTGTCATTGCAGTCCACCACGTGATGAAAAAGGTAAGTGCATCCATAGTGCCCACACACACTCTTTTTCTTTCTTTTTATAGGATGTTACTTCCATCCAAGATAAAAAAAAGGCTATGAAGTTAGCACAGTATGACCATATGTTCTGAACCTTTTGCACTGTTACCAGTGTCATCATTTCAGCCATACTCGAATGTCCTGTCGACACCTGGCCAAATGTGTAGTCTGTGGTAGGATGCTCACGAGAGCGATTGTCCGCCTCCTCCTTCCTGCTGTATCAGCTGGAATGGCAACAATGCTGTCTTGTCTTGCAATTGTTACATGTGTGTCAACAAGTGGGCTGTCCAGGAGATCTGGGTAAAGGAAAAAATGTCTTACCCAGTTGCTTGCAAGTTATTGGGTAGTCACAAACCCTGCCTTCAACCATCTGGCACTTAACAGTACTGTTCTTGCTACATCTCGCTCCATTAAGTGTCGTGGTGACATCACCGTCTCCTTGTCCAGCTGTACAAGTCACCAGACTTTTGCCTCATGGGACAAAGTCACCTGCTACATGACCAGCAGGCTAGAAAGGACAGAAGGAATATTCCTGCGAAGACTTCCTACATACCACCAGCCAACAAACATCTGAGTCTTCCTCTGTCAGCTGGAAAGGCTCCAAGAAGTCAAACAGTGTTGTCCTTTGCCAGCTTGGAGATCCTCTTTGACGGTGTCGCCATGTGATACTCTCGCTCAGCTGACTTGTGTGCCACTGGTGTGCACCGCCAACCATTTTTCTGCCCTGGGCTCCACAGATCGACAAAGGGAGAGTGCTGACATCTCTGTAGATATTATGGAACAGAATCCTCCAGCCTCTGCACCCTGTAGCAGTGAGTCTTTGAAGGCTGGCACTTGGCAGCCGCTGAGATGACACCCCTTCTTCCTTTCCCTCCTCCCCTTTTCTTGTTATGACTGTCCTTCAGTGGAACATTCATGGCCTTTGATCAAACAAAGAGCATTTATGGCTGCTCTTACAATCGCAGCATCCACTTGTTCTCTGCCTCCAGGAACAAAATTGCATCCTCATGACCGCTTTGAACTCTTGCATTTCTTCCCGGTTCACTTTGACCTTCCCTCAAGGATGGCTCATATGGATGATGTTCATAGTCAACCCACCTCCCTGACTACCCACCTTCAAGCTGTTACAGTTTGCCTTTTCCTTTCTCACTTGACCTTTACCCTATGTACCCTTTACATCCCTCCATCATTCAATGTCACCAGGGCAGAGTTACTCCAGCTTATTGGTCAGCTACCTCACCCCTTTCTGCTGCTCGGTGACTTTTATTGTGCATCATCCCCTTTGAGGTTCTCCCAGAACCTGTCCAAGAGGTACCCTCTTGGCTGACCTTCTCAATCAAGTTAACCTCCTCTGCCTCAACACTGGAGCACCCACATTTCTTTCAGACTGCACACGCACCTATTCCCATTTGGACCTATCCCTCTGCACTGCCCAACTTGCCCATTGTCTCAAATGGCCCGTTCCCTCTGGCACATACTAGAGTAACCATTGCTCGTGTGCTATCTGTTTGCTGACTCCTACCCTACCTACTTGCAAACCCAAATGGCAGCTTACTAAGGCCGACTGGAGGCTTTAATCCTCCCCGGTGACCTTCAGCAAACAACATTTTCCAGTTGTGGTGACCAGGTAGAATATCTTACAAACGCTATCCTTACTGCTGCATGACTTTCCATTCCTCGAACTTCCTCTTTACCACGCCGTGTCCCTGTCCCTTGGTGGACTGAGGCACGCCACAATGCTATTCGCACTTGGAGACGTGCTCTCTGCATTTTTAACCATCATCCCATGATGGCAAACTGCATTCATTATAAACAGTCGCATGCACAGTGTCGTTGAATTCTTCAGGACAGCAAAAAAGCTAGCTGGATTTCATTCACTAGTTGTTTTAACAGTTCCGCTCCTTCTTTCATTGTGTGGGCCAACCTCCAACAGCTCTCTGGGACCAAGATCCATTCCCCAGTTTCCAGCCTACAGTAGCAGATGATGTCATCGTTGACCCTATTGCTGTCTCCAACACCTCGTGCTTCCATTTTGTGGGGATTGCACTCTCCTCCCACTATCACCCTGCCTTCCTCCATCGGAAACAAGCAGAGGAGGCTCGGGCAATACCCTTTTCTTCCCAGAAACATGAGGGCTACAATGCCATCTTTATTATGAGGGAGCTATATCATGCTCTCACTTAATCCTGATCCTGTGGTCCAGGGCCAGATGATGTTCACATTCAGATGTTGCAGAACCTTTCTCTTGCGGGTAAGCACTTTCTGCTTCATATGTACAACCATGTCCAGGTAGAGAGCACGTTTCTCAGATGCTGGCATGAAGCCACTGACATATCCATACCTAAGCCCAGTAAGGACAAACACCTTCCTTCTAGATACTGCCCCATTTCTCTCCCCAGCTGTGTTTGCAAAGTGATGGAACCTATGATTCTTGTCCAGCTGGTATGGTGGCCCAAGTCTCGCAATTTACTAACCACAGCACAGTGTGGATTTTGAGCATGCCATTCTGCAGTTGACCATCTTGTCACTTTGTCCACCAATGTCATGCATGTTTTTCTCCAGAAATCCCAGACTGTGGCCGTGTTTTTCTATTTGGATAAAGCCTATGACACCTGCTGGAGGACTGGTATCCTCCATACTCTCTACACTTGGGGGGCTTCCATGGTCACATGCCCCATTTCCTTCACGAATTTTTAAAAGACGAAGTTTTTGGGGTACATGTGGGTTCTGCCTTGTCGGACACCTTTATCCAGGAAGCGGTGTGCCTCAGGGATCTGTCCTGAGCGTCATCCTCTTTGCTATCGCTATTAACCCTATAATGGCCTGTCTCCTGCTAGGCATGTCGTGCTCCCTTTCCATTGACAGTTGTGCCGTCTATTGCAGTTCTCCACAGACTTGTATCATTGAGTGGCACCTTCAGTGATGTCTCAATTGTTTTACTCATGGAGGATTGACAAAGGCTTTCATTTTTCCACTGACAAAACCGTTTGTATGAATTTCTGGTAGAGCAGTTGGTTTCTTCCATTATATTTACATCTTGGGTGTGTTGCTCTTCTGTTTGTTGAAACTGCGAAATTCCTGGGGCTCATGCTTGATAGGAAACATTCTTGGTCCTCCTACTTGTCTTACCTGGCAGTCCACTGTATGCGGTCCCTCAACGTCCTACATATCCTCAGCAGTACTTCCTGGGGAGCAGATAAAATGACCATCCTTCAATTGTACTGCCTCTTGTCTATTTGAAAGCAGACTGTGGGTGTTTAGTTTATTCACATGCACATCTGTCGCTCTCATGCAATTTCAGTACTATCCACTATCATTGCATCCATTCGGCCACTGCACATTTTTCGCTATCCCTGTTGAGAGTCTATGCAGAAGCTGCCAAACTATTGTTGTCCTACTGCTGTGACTTTCTCCTCAGCAGATGTGCATACTGTTTGTCTGCTATGCGTGGCCACCCATCCTGTACCGCCTTCTTCGATGACTCCTTTGATTGCCAGTATGGGGCGCATCCCTCTTCTTTGTTACCTCCTGGAGTTAGCTTTCAGCTCTTGCTCCAGCAGCTTAAATTCACGCTAGCTGCCACTTCCCCGATGGGTGTGAACTCTTCACCATCTTGGCTTTGTGTGATGGCCCATGTTCACCTTAGCCTTCATTCACTTCCAGGACACTACTCCAGCCTCGCTCTACCACCTTCAGTTTCACGACCTTTGCATGGAACTTCGCGATAATACCTTTGTGTACACTGATGGCTCTCAGACTGACCATGGTGTTGGTGTGCCTTCGTCATTGGCACCGATGTTTTTCAGTATCGGCTTCCAGAACACTACTCAGTATTTACAGCAGAGCTTTTTGCCCTGTATCAGACTACACAGTACATCTGACAACACAGGCTTTTCAATTGCATCATCTGCTCTGACTCTCTCTCATTGCCCTTTAAAGCTTCTGTGTGCTGCACACCATCCACCCCTTAGGGCAATGGGTCTAGGAAAGCTGTCACTTGCTCACTCTTGGTGTAGTCACTGTGATGTTTATGTGGGTTCCTGGTCATGTCAGTCGGACAGGAAACAAGGCCGCTGATGCTGCTGCCAAAGCTGCAGTCCTTGAACCTCAGCCCACTAGTTCTTACATTCCCTCCGATGATCTCTTTGTTGTCATCTGTCAGTAGGTGGTGTCACTTTGGCATCACCATTGGTCCTTCCTTCAGGGGAACAAGCTCCAGGTTATTAAGCCTCTCCCAGTGGCTCAGCCCTCTTGCTGTGAGATCATTTTAGCTGGGTTGCATATCAGATGCTGTCTTTTTAGTCATCGCCATTTGTTAAGTGGAGCTTCCCCACCACTTTGTGCTCAACCCTTGATGGTCTGCCATTTCCTGACAGAATGCCCTTTTCTTAATCACTTCACACCCCCCCCCCCCTCCCCCCCCCCCACTTACTTTCTCGTTTGTGTTTGCCGTCTGAGTTATCGACCTTTTTAGTGAATGACACACGGGCTGTAGACTGCATTTTACTTTATATCTGTCGAAGTAATATGGCAAAGGACATTTAATTTTTGGTTCAGGATCTCCATTTCTTTATGGTATATTTTATAGACCTTTCTCCATGTCCCTATTTTTAGCTGTCTTCTCTTCCGTCGATTGGGATTCACATGCAGTTGTTCTTAGCTCCTCTCTTAGTCTTCATGTTTTGCTGTTCTGACATCGACTCATATGACCGTAGTTGTTTTTGCACCCTAAAACAAAATAAAACAAACTCATCCCCCTCTCTATCCATCTCCTCTGTGCCCCCTCTTTGCCCATCTCTTCCTTCCTGCTTCTCTGGCCATTTCCTTCTACCCCCTTTCTGCCCATCTCATCCTTCTCTCACCCTCTCTGTCCATCTCCTCCTCCCCACTTTCTCTCTGTTTGTCGCCCTCTCTATTTATCTCTTCCTTCCATTCTCTTTGTCCATTGCTTCCTCCCCCTCTGTGTCCTTCTCCTCCCCAACTCACCTGCAGATGGTGGTTCCCTCCCAAAAAAAGGCCAGTTTTCCATTTTCTTCTCTCTCCCCCCCCCCCCTCCCCCTCACACACACACACACACACACACACACACACACACACACACATTCCGTACTATTCACAGCACCAGAGGTAAAAATAATTTCCATATAGACTTTGCTTCTCTATCTACGATTCTGAATTGAGAGATTTTCATTCTGTTACATAATTTTATGATAGGTGTCTCATAATCAGTAGATAGGAACTTGAAAGTCCCCAGATATTCAAAAAATACTTTCTTAGCCACTCCTACAATTTATCAAAAGTTTTTGATTGAAGAATGTAAACTCTAATGTTTGTGTTAAACTGATCTTTATTTGTCATTATATAGGCTGCTGACTGTGCTCTGAGTAAAATTAAATAAATGTTCTGTTTGGAGTATTAGGTAAAAACAACAGTTAAGTGGTGTAAGGAGGAGCTCCCCCCCCCCCCCCCCCCCCTCCCCAAGGCAGCTGCTTATTCTCTAATATACATACAGAACGATTCAGCTGCCTCTACCTATGTTGTTTTATGCAACCTGCAATGTTATATCTCTCCTTTAAAAGCACACATGATATTTTCATATTCTATCACTAACTATGCACAAACTATTAGCTTTATATTCATCAGGCCTTCTGACTATGAAACTACTCTGCTTGTGAGGGTTAAGTTTGGATTGAGTTGTCAATATAATTAGGTTTAGCGTAATATTTACTAAAGTGATTTTTCTTTCACTACTGTTACTGGCACGGGCATAATAGCTCAATCATTTGGGACCAGAAAAGGTCGAATAACGGGAATAATTCGTGTAGGTGGAAATTTTTGTGCAGTGGTAGGAGATAGTACCATGAACAACATACTAGAAATCCTGACTAGTGAAGGATGAGTGTGGTGGTGGAGATGTGTTTGGAGGTTACTTTTGTAATTTTTTTTTTGAAGAACACAGCCTCCAGCGAAAATGTATCCCAATAGATAATTGAACTACATTAAATTTCCTACAAAATGGACCTGTTCATTTTTTCTGTAAGACTAATAGTTTGTGCGTAGTGAATGAGACAATATAAAAATCTCACGGGGTATTAAAGGCCATATATAATATTGCAGGTTGCATAAAACATCAGTAGAGGCAGCTGAATCACCCTGAATATATATACCAGGTGATTCAAAAAGAAAAAAACAGATTTCAGTTGTTTATTACAGACAAACTATTACTGGATAGAGGAGCATTCTTGAAAGTTGGTTGCATGTGCAAAGGGAAGAGCACTGGTTGGCCATACACATCTGATGAAAATGTTGAGTCTATCAGAGATATGTTCACATGGAGCCATCGGAAGTCCACAAGACGGGCCTGCCAGGAACTTCAGCTTCCTCAAACAACAGTTGCTGTCACATGTGTGAAAAGCACAAATGTTCATGAAGTTTGTATATCTATGGAACCAGATACGAGTATTAATGCCTTTGTACTTGGTGTCATATATGCAACAGGCCTGAAGATGATGTGATCGGAATGTTGAAACTGGTTGCCTAGTAAAACAATATCAGTATAACAGCTGTTAGTATAGTATTATTTCATTTTCTCAAACAGTGGTGTGATGTGTTCCGAAACAATGCTTGATATGAAGCTTTACAAGTTGCAGTTACTGCAGCAGTTGCATCCCGACAACCAAAACAGAAGGTACGAATTTTGCATTTCAGTTCTCCAGGATGTGACAGAGGACCCTTTTCCTGAATGACTCATATTTTTGGACAGATTGATGTTCCATATGCTGGGTAAAGTAAACTGCCACAATGGAAGAATTTGGAGTCACAAAGTCCTGGCATCGTCATTGAACATGAGAGACTCACCAAGGCTGAATGTGTTTCTCTTTTGCGCCATTTCTGCTCACAGAGTTTATGGCCCTATCTTTTCTGCAGAGAAAACAGTGACAGGAATCTCATACTTGGGCATTCTTCAAAATTGGTTGTTTTCTTGATTTCACGAAGAGTCTGGTGATTTAGTTTGAATGCATGGAGGCACCCCATCTCATTTTCACCTTGAGGTACATCATTATCTAAACAACACCATCCCATAACATTGGATTGGAAGAGGTGGACAACAGAGATCTTGTTTTTTGATTTTGGCCTCCCCATACTTTGTGATTTATTTACTTATTTATTTATTTCTGTGGAGGTACATAAAAGACAGTGTCTTTGCCCCACCTGTGGCAGCTACTCTTCCATAGCTGAGAAATTGAATTGTTGAAACTGTTGATTCAGTACACAGAGACTTGTTGATTCATGCATCAAATAAAATGGACTACCATTTCAATGTTTCTCGAGCAACAAATGGTGCTCATGCTGAGTGTATAGTATAGTGTCTGTGCAAACATAAAACAGTGGACCTTCCTATGTCCAGTGAGATGAACAATGTGTTTCTATCTTTCACAGTTTGTGATAAACAACTGAAATCTGTTCTTTCTGTTTGAATCACCCTGTGTATTGTAAAATCAAACTGTATAAAGTCCAGGATGGAATAACAACATTGTGAAATGGGTAGATTGCTACTCATGACATGGAGGAGGCATTGAGCCATGGATAGGTACTCACCAGCCAGTCCTACAAATTGTTTCTGCATCTCATGGAATCCTCCAAAATGGCCTGACATCAAGTTACTCATTTATAGCTGCAAACTGTCCTTCCATAATCACCTCCATAAGTTTAAATTCTGTTTGTCCATAGCCCTTACCAACATAGTCCTGCAAAACCATATAAATTGGCCCAAAATTTGCTGCATTACTTCTTCACCATCATCCTAGGTTGCAATAAAAAAAGTTCCTGCATCCCATCTCCCAGGTAGAAACCCTTGGCCTCCAGCATCCAGAGTGTTATGCACAATACCACCTCAAAAAACTGTCCAATCTCACCACCTCATACTCCCACCTTGGACTATCACTATCCACCACCACCACCACCACCACCACCACCACCACTACAAGAGCCTCCAACAAACATTCCCTCACATCCACCAAATCATGCTTTCCAGACATACTACATCTACCACATCCTCAGAGACACCCTCCCGACACTCTTAAGAACCCTGAGTGTAACAGACCCACAACTCAGTCATGAACTTTTTGTCCAAAAGCCTCCATCCCACAGAAGTATCAATCCTTTCAAAGGCCTTACTTCTGCTCCACTCCCAAATTCAGTCATACTGAATTTGCTGAAGTACTTTTCTCCTTCTTGTCTCGGTCCCTACAGTGGAGACATAGTTTCGCTACTAACCCTCCCAATCGAACTCAATATAAAAATGATACTGGATGCTGCCATACTCAGTTTCCTCCTCTACCCAACTATGGTCCGCCCCCAGTGCCCACAAATCATCCCCTGTTAATTTTTCAGAATTTCCTAACCTTGTACCTTGCATCACCATCATTCTCTATATCACTTAGAATGGAAACCAATCTCAAATCTGCAGAAAGAACCACAGTCCACTACCTAAAAATTGATCCTGTCTTTGTAATCTACCTGCTGAAAAAAGGCTTCACCGATCTGGTTATGAACCGCAGGGATTTCTTGGCAAACGGACTTTGCTAGCTATCAGATACATCCACATACAAGCCCTGCCACAGTCAACCCATTCCAGAAATCAATAAAGCTCTCCAATCTTTCCCCAAATCCTTTGGTTCATCTCAGAACCTCTCCCCTGAGTCTATCTCACTCCATAACTGCACCACTACCTCTGCTCCTATCTTCTAAGTATATCCTGAAGTACATAAACTTAACCATCCAGGATGCCCCATTGTGGCTGGTTATAGTACTTCTACATAAAGAATATTTGTCCATGTGCAACAACACCCTCAAATTGTTAACCTTCTTTCCTATATAAAACATACTAACCATTGCCTCTACCGACTCTCCTCTGTCCTTTACCACCTGGCACCCTGCTTGGCTCTGTCGTTGCCAGTACCTCTACACTGACATTGTCAGTGTCTTTGGCTTGCTGCTATTGAACACCATCTTTCCCAATGCCAGGCTAGCTCCAAACCTTCATCTTCCTTCCTGGTCACCATGACCAACTATATTGTCATCCACAATTACTTCTCCTTTGGTTGTGTCTTGTACAAACAAGTCCATGGACAGCAATGGCCACCCACATGCCACCATCCTATGCTAACCTGGGCTGTCTAGAGAAATACTTCCTAACCACATAGAATTCCAGACCTCACACATTCATTGATGACATCTTCATGATCTAAATTGAGGATGAAGACACCCTGTCCATAGTTCTCTGGAATCACAATATCTTCTCCCCCATTTGCTTCAGCTGGCCCTCCTCAGCTCAACAAGCCACCTTCCTCAATGTTGCCCTCCATCCCAAAGATGGCTACATCAGTACTTCTGTTCTTCTCAAACCAACCAACCACCAGCAGTACCATTATTTTGACAGATGACACTCATTTTACACCAAGACGTCCCATCTATACAGCCTAGCCACCCATGGTGATTGCATCTGTAGTGATCTGTAGTCCCTCTTCAAATATGCCAAAGATCTCACTGCAGCCTTCACAGACTGAAATTACCTTACCATCAGAAACATGTGTTCTGTGCCTTGTCCCCTCAGTAACCTACCCTCCCCCACATACCCATTGTCTGGCCAGAAAACAGTACGGCCACGTGACTTGGTATAACCTAGAACTGGAGCCTTTTTTCATGCCTTGAAATGAGAAATATCTTCCCCAGTACTCTACACTTCCCTACTATAGTGGTATTCCACTATTCACCCTACATACACAATACTCTTGTCTGTACCTACTCCACCCCTGCCCCTGACTCCTTGCCTTGTATCTTCTATCACTGCAATAGACCTAGATGCAAGACCTGTCCCATACATCTTCCCACTACCACCTACTCCATTCCTGTTACAGAAATGTCTTACTTCATCAAAAGCAGGGCCACCTTTAGAAGCAGCCATGTGGTTTACCAACTTAGCTACAACCGCAACCCTGTATTCTACAGTATGATGACTATTAAGCTTTCTGTCTGCTTGAATGGCTAGTGCCAAACTGTGGCCAGGAGAGAAACTGGACCACCCAGTTACTAAGCATGCATCCCAAAATGATATGCGTCACAGCCTGTACCATCTGTATTATTCCTACTGATGCCAGTTTTTCTGAATTGCAAGTAGGAAACCTTGCTGCAACATATCCTTCATTCCCATAACCTCCCTGTCTCCTTGACTTGCTTCCACTTCAGTATGATAGGGGCCTTCTACCCCACCAACACAGCTACATAGTCCTTTCCTCTTCTCTACTCCCCCCCCCCCCCTTCCCGCCCCACCTCAAGCACAACCTCCCTGTTGTGAATTTAACAGCCCTATCCTGTCCTTGTGTCCCTGCACGCTCCAACAGTTAGCACTAGTATCTTTTCCCATCCATTCCCGACACCGCCATGCTTCCCCCTCCCACCACATGGCTGTTCCGTGCCCCCACTACCCCACTCTAGATTGCTGCTCACCGCATACACAGTTTCAGTCGGGTGGTAGTACCTGGAGACAGTAGTGGCTATGTGTGTGCAAATTGTGTGTGTGTTCTGTGGCAATAGTCATTTGTGGATTAATGCTGGTAACAACTGTGAAAGGTGGTGAATGTGAGAGAGAGAAGAGGTGACTACACTATTAATACAAATACAGTACAGTATTACATGGAGGGGTGGGGGAGGGGAGATGAGAAGAGGGGAGAGGGAACAGTGAGAGAAAAGAGTGTGGCAAGGAAGCAGAAGGGGAATTATTGATGTTAGAGACTAGCGACTAGTGGCACTGGAATGGAGGATACACTAAGGCAAGTTTCCACATGTACGATTCAGAGTAGGTGACACTGGGAAAGGATTGTGGTATTGAAAGGTAGTGTCCATTCCAACTCCCAATCTCTCACCCCAATTGTCATTCCCAGTTGTGAAAGCTGTTCCATGTAATTGTGTGCCAACACCTGCTGTGGTTGGGGAAACATATTTCCAATCGAGTCAGCATTATGGCTATGTGTGAAAGCGGCTGTATTATCTACCAGCTGTGCTGAAACTATTGTGTAGCATTCTACGTAGTTATGACAACCAACCACAGTTTACTTGTATGTAAGGTCACCATGAAACTAACCAGAAACTCAGTCACCCTCTTGCTGGACATGTTCACATTACAACACTGATGACTAAAATAGCTTCCTCAATACTCATGTCATTTGTAGCAGCATCCCTTCCCCTCCCACTCCTATCCCTATTCTCAGACACCAGTCATCCCTCCAATTACACAGCCTCCATACTGCAGCTGAAAGATAAATAAAAGCTGATCTTTATGTTTGTCCATGCACTGCCTCCACACTTCTGTAAGCTGTAATTGAAACAGTTTTGTTCCATACACATCAAAAAAAGTTTTGCATCACCTCGGTTCCGAGGATTCCGGAACCTGTACAGAAAATTGGAATAGCTATCAACATAAACATCATTTCTGCCTTTTTTATTGCTCATGAAAACCACACATTGCATGTTGTACCACCATACAGCGAGACCTTCAGAGGTGGTGGTCCAGATTGCTGTACACACCGATACCTCTAATACCCAGTGATGCATGCCTGTATTCGTTGTGGCATACTATTCACGAGCTCATCAAGGTGGTGGTACAGATTGCTGTACACACCGGTACCTCTAATACTCAGTGATGCATGCCTGTATTCGTTGTGGCATAGTATTCACAAGCTCATTAAGGCATTGTTGGTCCAGATTGTCCCACTCCTCAACGGCGATTCGGCGTAGATCCCTCATAGTGGTTGGTGGGTCACGTCGTCCATAAAAAGCCCTTTTTGAGTCTCTCCCAGGCATGTTCAGTTGGGTCCATCTCTGGAGAACGTGCTGGCCACTCTAGTACAGCGATGTCATTACCCAGAAGGAAGTCATTCACAAGATGTGCATGATGGAGGCGCAAATTGTCGTCCATGAAGACGAATACCTCTCCAGTATGCTGCCGATATGGTTGGACTATCGGTCGGAGGATGGCATTCACACATCGTACAGCCGTTACGGCACCTTCCATGACCACCAGCGGCGTATGTCGGCCCCACATAATGCCACCTCAAAAAGGCAAGGAACCTCCACCTTGCTGCACTCGCTGGACAGTGAGTCTAAGGTGTTCAGCCTGACCGGGCTGCCTCCAAACATGCCTCCGATGATTGTCTGGTTGAAGGCGTATGTGACACTCAACAGTGAAGAGAAAGTGATGCCAGTCCTGAGAGATCCATTTGCCATGTTGTTGGGCCCATCTGTGCTATGCTGTATGGTGTCGTGGTTGCAAAGATGGACCTGGCCATGGATGTCGGGTGTGAAGCCGCGCATCATGCAGCCTATTACGCACAGTTTAAATTGTAACACGATGTCCTGTGGCTGCATGAAAAGCATTGTTCAACATGGTGGCGTCACTGTCAGGGTTCCTCCAAGCCATAATCCGTTGGTAGCGTTCATCCACTGCAGTAGTAGCCCTTGGGTGGCCTGAGCGAGGTATGTCATCGACAGTTCCTGTCTCTCTGTATCTCTTCCATGTCCAAACAACATCGCGTTGGTTCACACTGAGACATCTGGACACTTCCCTTGTTGAGAGCCCTTCCTGGCACAAAGTAATGACGAGGATGTGATCGAACCGCGGTGCTGGCCGCTGTAACCGAGTGGTTCTAGGCGCTTCAGTTCGGAACTGCGCCGCTGCTATGGCTGCAGGTTTGAATCCTGCCTCGGGCATGGATGTGTGTGATATCCTTAGGTTAGTTAGGTTTAAGTCTAGAGGACTGATGACCTCAGATATTAAGTCCCATAGTGCTTACAGCCATTTGAACCATTCGAACTGCGGTATTGACCATCTAGACATGGTTGAACTACAGACAACACGAGCTGTGTACCTCTGTCCTGGTGGAATGACTGGAACTGATTGGCTGTCGGACTCCCTCCATCTAATAGGTGCTGCTCATACATGGTTGTTTACATGTTTGGGCAGGTTTAGTGACATCTCTGAACAGTCAAAGGCACTGTGTCTGTGATACAATATCCGCAGTCAACGTCTATCTTCAGGAGTTCTGGGAACCGTGGTGATGCAAAACCACTTTTGATGTGAGTATAAGAGCATTTTGAGCAAATACACAGGGAGAAAGAACTTTCCGTACCATACTTACCAAAGACTTCGTCTTCATGATCTGACAAGTGAGTTGCTGTTTTACTGATTTATATTTTTATTGGCATAATCACAAGATACCTAATCACTGGAAAACTTATTAGATCGATCAACAACATTTCAAACCATCCAGTTGATGAAAATGACATACATCGTCTTTCTTCAGTGAAATAAATAACTTTAAGAAATGAAAGAATTACACAGGGGTGGAAATTTCTTAGGCTGTCTTCAGGGGATTATCAACTTGTGGATTTTTTATAGTCAAAGACAATGTAATTCTTGAGAGCCATTCTGTTAAGTGATTCTGTGGGAAAAGCTCTAACAATATAATATATCAGTACTTTGACATGATACAGTGTTCTTGGTGGGTTACATATAAGACTTTAGAGAGAGAAGTTACAACTTATTAAAAGAGGAAATATATCACATTATTTGGTTTGGAACTTTTCTCTATTTTATTGGTCACTGATAAACAAAATCCATATTTTCCCTCCAGACTGAATCAGTCCAAAAAGAAGAAACTAGCCAGCCACTCATATCTGTAATATCCAGAAGAGTTGTAGAATCTATGTATGTTCTTACTGTACCAATCCAAGTGAGGTGATGAACTGAAGCCAGCACAGTCAGTACGAAAGTGTGGCCACAGGTCATCTTATATTTTGTTCAACATGAGAAGACATGACACTGCAGAAAACATTGTTGTGGCATAAAATGGACAGTGGTCATTGACAGCTGGAACTATTATCGTGTTTATGTCCAGTGACTACAGGGCGTGTTCCTGTAGCTCACCTGAAGATGGCTGAATGGTTGTCAGTCATATATCCTGGCAAGAAGTCAATGTAACCCGGCTGCAGTCCCAAAATTTCATAGAATTAACATTCTTATTTATGCAGCATGTAGGCTTTTTCTTTGTTCTGGAGTAGAAAACTGTAACTAACTTTTTGCTTTCAGATATTTGGCCTCTCTATGGGAGAATACTCATAGGGAATATATAAAGTTCTCATGCAACAGTTGCAGTGTATCATGAAAACAAAGGAAACAATTAAATGAATATTAAGAAGACACAAAAGTATAAAAACCGTTACACTAACATGAATCTGCACTTGCATAGTTCAGCATATTTAGGATTTTAGAACTCTGCTGTTGTCACAGTTGATCATTCACATCACCAGCTCACTCACAATGTGACTGGCAGCTAATTAACACACTGGAATGTGACACTGTTTCACTTTTGCTTTCCTGCATTTTTTGTGACCATTTGCAGCACTAAGCTCAAAGTGGGAATGGTGCTTCATCTGCCTCAGATGAAATTGCCTTCAAGCCTTTTAGACACCTCTTGATTATACTGCATTACTGCTACAGATCCTTACATACCCATTCTTGGAAGACTGATCAACATTTTGAATGCATTTGTAATAACCCCTTCATCCTGTCCCACCTTCCCGGTCCAGTAGCTTCTAAACAAACACACTTATGTTGCTTTCACTGTTGAACACACCTTCTTTCTTTATTCACCAGTAATTCAGTCAGTCCTTTAACTATTCAAAAATTGATATAGTAAGTTGAAACAATGTCCCTCGAAGTGTTTGCTTTGTTCACGTGGTTTTTAACCGTAATGCTGGAATCTGGATTGTTTATATTACTGTCTCATTATTATTGTTGTAGGCAATTGCAAAATTGGTGGATACTGCCAGAGACAGAAATGAATCAAACCCAGCTCAAATACACCAGGTATGAATTATTCAAAATAGTACATATTCAGAGATGTATGGTTAATTATCTACAATGTCTTAATATATTTTCAGCTTCCTGAATTGAAATTGCTGTGGCAGAAGTGTGAAGATCCTGATCCAGTCATCAGCATTACTGCGTGTCAGGGAATTATCACCCTGGTGGAATTTGGAGTGCTTTCAGTTGGACCAACATTGTCACATTTCATTTCTGCTTTGACATCTGCCTCGTAAGTTCTCACTCTTGTTCAGATAATTTAAATGGTATGTACTAATGTGCAGGTAGTATGTTTAAATATACAGTGAAACCCCTATTTTATGTTTTCATGTGATCATGACTTAAAAAATGCAAAACTGAGGAAAATTCAGAATCAAGGAAAACCTTCCAAAATATGAGCAAAAACACATGTAATTGGCATACATAATTAAAAATCACAATCCTCTCCAATGCTTTGTGTAAAATCTATCTATGTGAAGGAAATTAAATGTGCAATACATTGTTGATACATTAATTTGTGGTAATGAATTTCCTCAGTTCTCAAAAAAAAAAAAAAAAAAAAAAAAAAAAAAAAAAAAAAAAAAATTGAAATTGATTTCTGGGTACAAGGTAATCAAGCTGTTTTCCAACATGCTATGACCACAATTTATATGTTCAAAACATGCATTTTTGAGAGATCGTCCTTTGCGCTTACCCAGAAAAATAAAAAATCGATGAACATGCTGAATTAAACTAAAAACATCACAGCAGCTAAGTGGTTAAACCATAAGCATAAATGCATACATCTGCTTGATGACATACTTTATTTAAAGCTTTTCTTGTGAGCTGCACTTCACAGTCTCACCACCATTAAAGTGTTATTTTAGGCTTGTTGAGAGAAGAAGAGATGTGAAAAAATGAGTTTACTTCCCCTGTTGATGTTACAAGCCTATTAGAAGTGAGCTCAGTGAATTTCTGTACATTATGTAAAATGTAAATTTGAAAGAAAGTTCAGGTACTACAGCTTTGCTTCATGCCCTCTATCACTGCTGCTGATCTTTATGATCTACAGTGTGTGGTGTGTGCAGTGCAAAGTATATACATGAGTAGTGTATGTCGTTGTTGCAACCTGTATCATGTCAGTTTTGAACACAAAAATCTTTAAAAGGTGCTATCACAAAACCCTTGTTCTATTTCCATGTGACATCTTTGTCGAAGCACATCATCTGCATGAAAAGTATATTTTCAGCATGGCTGTGCTGGTTATTGGGTGACTTAAGAAATTGCCTGCTGATAAGAGTTCACTAGCTGGAAATGGGCGATGTTTCATTGATTATGACCAAGCATATTCTTGGAGACTCAGTGCTTGAATTTAAAAGGTTGACAATTGATATTGTTGCTGAATACAGTACATCAGAAATACATACAAAAAATGAGACTTGAGTTATAAATGACACAAGAAAAGGTGATGGCTGGATCCGTTCGTCACGTACTGGCTCGATCCAGAGCACTTCAAGTTGACTGTCTCGTTTTTCCATTACCACTGCAACCTAGCAGTAGTTGTATCATAATTGTGGTGCGGTGAAGCTAAATGTTACAAGTTGTATTGGCAACATCGATTGTGGATTACATCAGCATTTCCTCCTCACATCTCCTCTCTTCACAATGGCCTAAAATATTCCCTTAATTCCACCACCACCCGTGGTGTGAACCATCTGCCTTTTATGCCACTTATAACTCATTCAGTCACATCAAATGTCAATAGGAAGAAAACAGGACAAAGTCAACTGAGAGGTTGAGTAAGCATCTAGAGTTAAGGTAAAACTTACTAGGAAGAAATGTAAAATCAGGAAAAAACTTAAAATTGGAGAACACAAAATTGAAGTTCCAGTGTATTTGCAAAAGCATGTGGTTAGTATTAGTTATAAGCCCAGTGTTCGATAAACAAGAGCTCTAGCAATTGGGCACATACTAAAGTAGCAGCATCCTTTTCAAATACAGCTTAAATCAATGGTGAACTAGTACAGCTAAGGAGTAACATTGAAAGTTGTAGTTGAGGCTTTAGTTTGTTGGTCAGTGGTGTTCTGTGCCTTCCGTCCTTAATAATCTATCTAGAGTTAGCAGTTATCAAAGAAGATACTCCAATTTAGATCTCCTGTAGTATTACCTTCATCTACACAGTTTGCTAATGAAATCTCATAATCTGCACTGAAGCCCGTATCTGATCCTAACCAAACTGAATGTATATCTTTTTTTTTATGCTGACAGTTCTTTGTCCACTGAGCTACCTAGTGCACACAATTTGTCCCAACTTTTCTTTTTCACTGCCTTCTTCTCAACTATTTCTAATTTCGAGTGGGCCTTTTCTGTAAAACTCTGATATGATAGTATGTTTATGTGTCATCATACATATTTTCTTATAAAAAGTGGGTGGAACTGATTTCTCATGTTTATTTCCGTTCATTAGGTGTATATGTATATGAGATAGCAGTTTATATTGCCATATCAAAATTTTGTATTTGTATGGCTTTCAGTTTATTAGTAGTGTTCCTAATGCAACTAGACACCATTATCAGGTTGTAAGTAAATGTGTGTAGCTTTATGAACAATTTTATAAAACTTGCAATGGTCCAGGATAAGTATACTTATAACACCAAAGCAGCAGCAGATTATTCTTATCGCTTTATTATGTTTAGAGTAGACTCTCATGGCTGGTATCAGACTTAAGAAAATAGGAAAATTGCTGCTGTGATTATAGTTGTATGATGGATACATAGTTTCTTTAATTTTGAAGAGAAATGGCCTATCTGATTTTCATAATTTGTCTTTTTTAGGAATTACATTGGAATAATTAATGCTATTGGCAGTTTGCTGATACTGGACATGAAAACTCAGATTTCTGAAAAACGTCATTACCAGTGTCCATTTGCATTGCAAGTGCCTCAACATCCTTTATTGATTCTTCTGAGGCACAGAAACGATGTGTGGCCTGACATACTGAGTCAAATACAGTTCCTGTGTAAAAACAATGAAGAAATGTAAGTTTATGAACTAAAGACAAACAAAAATGTTATTTTAAATAGTTCTTCAGATATTCGTATTCTCTTGCAGAGTTTCAAAGAACAGTATTGAATTGCTTCGTCCACTGCTCTTATATGTGTTGTGTGATCCAGCTCATCCACAAAATTTGCCTTCTGTTTGTCGCCGGGAAGTGTGGGAGCTACTTATATTAAACTTTCATCACAAAGAGGTGAAATCATTTTTGATGGAAACTTTATTGTGGTTACAGGTTAGTTTCCTGGAATTTCACAGGTAAAACATGAACTGCTTTTCTGTATAAATTAAATGTTTTACTATTCTTTCAAATACATACATCAGCACTTGAATTATAGACATTTAACTAAAAATGCTTTGCATCCCCTTTTGCTCTGATGAAGACAGTGGCATATGGACTCGAGAGGACATTGAAAGAATTGTGAAGTTATTCTGATCCATGACCTTTCAGCCACTGTCCATAACTCATGGAGGTTTGTTGGAGCTGGATCCAAGACACTCACTCCTACCTCAGTGTTTTTCCAGGTGTACATGATAGTACTAAGGAAGCTGTGCTCACACAAGCACCCTAATGTCTGTGGAATGTTCATCAGATCATTCTGACACAAGTGACTGACTGATGAGGTGGCACTGTGGCTTGCTGAAGGTACAGGCTGCTGGTTGCTGTAAGCAGACAGGTACACATGATTAAACACTAAATTCCTGTGTTGTTTGTCACTGAGAAATAATGGCGGACATATTAGGGGCCAAATTTCATGCTGTGTAAATATATATTGAAAAAGAATACCTCTACCACAAGCCTGAAGGGTGCCCTCTTGGCAAGTGGGATGCATCTAGGTATTCATACACTTCTATGAATATGTGGCCAAGAATAACATACCTTATCCAGCCATTGACCTTTTTCCATGCTTCAGGCATCCACTGGCAACATTCTTGTGTCCATCCTAATCTGTGTGCCCAATGACATGGGATGAACTGAGGTACTTACGTGGGGCCATGGCTTCTTTATCCTAAGGTGAGAGGATGATGTGGAGTGTATGGCTGTTTCATAGTTTTCATTGTCTGGCATAGAACTTGTAAATGATTTGCTTCAGTGTAGCATGCCTGTCTACTGTTACAATCCATTACAGTCAACAGTGCACCCTTGAACATTACATTATCGCTCATAGCAGTTGCCTCTGGCGTCATAGTTCTCCCTGATTCGAGGCAGTTACTGTACATTCTTTCATGATGCCACTGAAAAAGCCCAGTGCCTGACATTGTGTGTCTTGTCCATACTGTGCTAAACTATTTCAACAACAGCCTGTAACAGGTGTTATGACATCCCAGTCATGAGGTACAGTAAATTATTTACAGTGGGAACAGGGATACTCTCTCTCTCTCTCTCCAGTACAGCATCTATCTCTGATTCACTTGCTCATAAGCATGTATTCACTGCCAAGCAATATAATTTTACAGGTTGATCCATGGGTGTGGAACCACCATTCTAAAACAAAAACAGGTGGGTGAATGGAAAGTTAAAGGAAAGTAATATAAGATGGGAAAGGGGAAGGGGCAGCAAACCTAAGAGATTTTCTTACCAATATGGCTACTGTTTTGGAAGCAGCAAAATTGGATGACACATCAGACACATACAGGATTACACACAGAAAACAGTGGTGTCTTCGTTTGAGCATAATTTTATCCCTTCTTGAGTTATACTACATTTTGTATGGAACAAGGCAAATACTGGTGATAACATACAAAGGCTATGGGTTGTGCCTGACATACTGTTCAGCATGTTGTAAGATCATTGTTATCACCACTTCATCCATTTCTTGTGGACTTTAACCAACACACATACCAGAATATGAGTACAAGCATCAAAGTCCAGTCCCTGATGTTGCGAGGTTTCCGATCATTACATATACAATTGCCTCCACATGCCCCCACGGAGAGAAATCTTATGGACTTCAGTTCAGGGAATGTAGTGGTCACTCATTCGACTTCTACAACATATTCCCGTTGGGAAACGAGATATACAGGGATGTCCAAACAGCTTGCTCTTGAAGAGGTGAGGCACCATCATGCTGAAAGAAAGTTAGAAATGTTCCATCTCCCTCCATTTGATGGATCCTGCCAGGGAGGGCTGTCATATGGCCTGTATCTTTGATTCTGTTTATGTGTCTGTTTACTTCACATAGAAATTAGCTTCACTTGTGGACAGTACATCATACCGGTATGATTGTTTTTGTCCGGCTTACATATCACCCTTGTACAAACTGAACCCGATGATCTGTATTGTGCCTGGTCATATATTGTAACATTATCATTTTGTAAGGGTGCCATTTACTTATGACCAATATTCTCATTATCAGTGTACAATTGACCCCAGTCTTCTGTGAGACTAAATTAGATTCCTGCACTCTGGACTGTTACCAAACACTGTCAGAACAATGGTTCCTTCTTTATCCTGATATGAGGGCAATATCACTGTGTTTGGTTTGTGTTAATGGTATCAGTTTTCCTGTTAAGAAGAGACATCAGTTATCTTGAAAATGAATAAATCTATGCACAAATGAAAGGCACCATTGTTTTCCTTCTGCAATTATGTACGTATTTGATATGCCACAAGACCTGTTTTCCACATGAAAATTTTGAGTTTTATCCAAGATAATGTCTTCAATAATGGCTACCATGTTGGCAATGTCACATCACAGGTCTTTTGAATTTAAATCTCTGTTTATCCACCTTTTTTTGCCAGAAGGTTAATTCCACATCTGTGGACCAACCTGTGCTTTCATTTGTTAGATGCAAAATCAGCTGTACAAACTATTCCTGATAATATTATTATAGAACTAAACACTTACATCTGTTAGGTGGAAAATGAACAGCAGTGTGTGAGCACAAGCCAACTGCTCCTGGCATTCTTCATGGCTTCACAGCAAAGTGGTGACTTGCTTCTCTGTGCAGCACTTGCTCCGAGCATAGCTTCTGTGACTGTTGGCTTGATAAAAGGTGGTCATGATCCTCGGAATTGTCTGGCTGCATTGGCCATGTCAACACCACCTGAGGCTGTCTCTACAACACTGACAGTACTGGTTGAAGGTGTTGTAATTTGTCCTGCAGCATATCTTCATGATTATTTGATTACGTGTAAGTACTTTAACATTATTTCTGAACTTGAAGCTGTACATAATATACAGGTACATGTATTTTTCTGATAAAAAATTAATAAATTTATTTTATATGCTTGTTTACATTAATTAATGAGTTACAGAATTATTGTTTTGGAGAAAATGCAACTTGCAGAGATAACATTTTCAGAAAATGGGAATGTGTTTTGAGAATTATATATTGTGGTAGTTTTAGAATATCTTTCAGGGACCTATTAGAAAACTTAGTATTTTGAAAATTGCTTCACAGTACACATATTGATTAACGCACTTCTGCATTTTGCACACAATAGTACAAAGCGTGATTATAATATCGAGACCAAAAACTACTACTACACCAATTCCATCGACAAAGAATTCAGTGACCTCTCCCACAGAATGTTAAATATCTTGAGGGTAATATTGTGGAGTTTTAGTAAATTGGAGAGCTTTCTGTTTGGACCGCCTCCTATTCTATTGAAAAGTATTTTCTTAACATTAGCTTGTAATATAATTAATCCTGACACTGTGATAATGTTTCATAATTTATCTCCTTATATTATTTTTTACTTAAATATGATAGACACATTAGACTTCTTCCAACATCCCAGACACCTATCTCTTTAATATCCATGGATTAAATTAAAATGGTTCAAATGGCTCTGAGCACTATGGGACTTAACATCTGAGGTCATCAGTCCCCTAGAACTTAGAACTACTTAAACCTAACCAACCTAAAGACATCACGCACATCCATGCCTGAGGCAGGATTCGAACCTGCTACCGTAGCGGTCGCGCGGTTCCAGACTGTAGCGCCTAGAACCACTTGGCCACACCGGCCGGCGGATTAAATTAAATATAATGTAATAAACTCAAGTGTATGTGTGAGCACCAGTGATTGTGAATCAGAATTAGGGACTGGAAATTGAGGCTTAAAGGGAAAATATGTACATTCCAAGTTAAATAACATGGAAGTTGTGATATACTCCACAAGCAACTAACCTTTCTGAATTTTAATCATTTACATCATGTTAATGTCACAGTACATCACGTTTTCTTCTACATGTGTATCATTAGCAGCACATATTGCCAAGATTGTTGATAGAAACTCTTTCGTTTAGTATGAAGTTGCAGAATAGATTTTGAAGATTTTATGCTTGTGATATTCCCATAGAAAAAAATACAGCATAGACCATAGAAGTTATGTTGGAACCACAAGAGATATGACCATTAGAGAAAATGGAAGAAAAAATGTTTGCTGAAAAGACAAAATCTTCCATGTGGCATATTATAGATATTATGAAATTATGGTGTAATGCCCCCCCCCCCCCCCCCCCCCCCCCCCAAGAACCATGGACCTTGCCGTCGGTGGGGAGGCTTGCGTGCCTCAGCGATACAGATAGCTGTACCGTAGGTGCAACCACAACGGAGGGGTATCTGTTGAGAGGCCAGACAAACGTGTGGTTCCTGAAGAGGGGCAGCAGCCTCTTCAGTAGTTGCAGGGGCAACAGTCTGGATGATTGACTGACCTGGCCTTGTAACACTAACCAAAGCGGCCTTGCTGTGCTGGTACTGCGAACGGCTGAAAGCAAGGGGAAACTACAGCTGTAATTTTTCCCGAGGGCATGCAGCTTTACTGTATGGTTAAATGATGATGGCGTCCTCTTGGGTAAAATATTCCGGAGGTAAAATAGTCCCCCATTTGGATCTCCAGGCGGGGACTACTCAGGAGGACGTCATTATCAGGAGAAAGAAAACTGGTGTTCTACGGATCGGAGTGTGGAATGTCAGATTCCTTAATCGAGCAGGTAGGTTAGAAAATTTAAAAAGAGAAATGGATAGATTAAAGTTAGATATAGTGGGAATTAGTGAAGTTCGCTATCCACAAAGTACATTACGTTTTGGAATTAAAAATAAAGTATTGGATTTTTTTTTAATTATATACAGATGAAAGCCACACTTAAATACTACTTTTCTACATAGTTGCCATTTAAATTAAGGCACTTATCGTAGCGATGGACGAGCTTGGAAATTCCATCGTCATAAAATTTGGCCGCCTGCTCCTTCAACCACGTGGTTACCTCTTTCGGGACAGAAAAGGTGTGATTTTTGTGGATTTCCTGGAAAGAGGCACTACAATAAACTCTCAAAGGTATTGCCAAACACTGCACAACCTCAGAAGAGCAATACAAAACAAGCGCAGGGGAAAGTTGGGCTCAAAGATCTTGCTGATTCACGACAACGCTCGGACCCACACGGCAAATGCCACTCGTGAAGTTATCGAATCTTTTAAGTGGGAGTTGTTTCTTCATCCACCGTACAGTCCCGACCTGGCACCGAGCGACTTCCACTTATTCCCAGCAATGAAGAAGTGGTTGGCTATGCAGCGTTTTGATGACAACGCACAGCTTCAAGAAGAGGTTACCACGTGGTTGAAGGCGCAGGTGGCCGAATTTTACGACGAAGGAATTTCCAAGCTTGTCCATCGCTACGATAAGTGCCTTAATTTAAATGGCAAGTATGTAGAAAAGTAGTATTTAAGTGTGGCTTTCATCTGTATATAATAAAATAAATTTCCAATACTGTATTTATTTTTAATTCCAAAACGTAATGTACTTTGTGGATAGCCCTCATACAAAATCAAATAGGGGTAATGCAGGAGTAGGTTTAATAATGAATAAAAAAAATAGGAGTGCGGGTTAGCTACTACAAACATCATAGTGAACGCATTATTGTGGCCAAGATAGACACAAAGCCCATGCCTACTACAGTAGTACAAGTTTATATACCAAGTAGCTCTGCAGATGATGAAGAAATTGATGAAATGTATGATGAGATAAAAGAAATTATTCAGGTAGTGAAGGGAGACGAAAATTTAATAGTCATGGGTGACTGGAATTCGTCAGTAGGAAAAGGGAGAGAAGGAAACATAGTAGGTGAATATGGATTGGGGCTAAGAAATGAAAGAGGAAGCCACCTGGTAGAATTTTGTGCAGAGCATAACTTAATCATAGCTAACACTTGGTTCAAGAATCATGAAAGAAGGTTGTATACATGGAAGAACCCTGGAGATACTGACAGGTTTCAGATAGATTATATAATGGTAAGACAGAGATTTAGGAACCA
Organism: Schistocerca nitens; assembly: GCF_023898315.1. NCBI lineage: Eukaryota > Metazoa > Arthropoda > Insecta > Orthoptera > Acrididae > Schistocerca > Schistocerca nitens. The sequence continues at coordinate 541,771,622 of NC_064619.1, read as the reverse complement.
GGTTTTAAATTGCAAGACATTTCCAGGGGCAGATGTGGACTCTGACCACACTCTATTGGTTATGAACTGTAGATTAAAACTGAAGAAACTGCAAAAAGGTGGGAATTTAAGGAGATAGGACCTAGATAAAGTGAAAGAACCAGAGGTTGTACAGAGTTTCAGAGAGAGCATAAGGGAACAATTGACAGGAATGGGGGAAAGAAATACATTAGAAGAAGAATTGGTAGCTTTGAGGGATGAAGTAGTGAAGGCAGCAGAGGATCAAGTAGGTAAAACGATGAGGGCTAGTAGAAGTCCTTGGGTAACAGAAGAAATATTGAATTTAACAGAGGGAAACATTCCATGTGGAAAAAATATATCTGAAAAGAAAGATGATGAGACTTACCAAACAAAAGCGCTGGCAGGTCGATAGACACACAAACAAACACAAATATACACACAAAATTCAAGCTTTCGCAACAAACTGTTGCCTCATCAGGAAAGAGGGAAGGAGAGGGAAAGACGAAAGGATGTGGGTTTTAAGGGAGAGGGTAAGGAGTCATTCCAATCCCGGGAGCGGAAAGACTTATCTTAGGGGGAAAAAAGGACAGGTATACACTCGCACACACACACATATCCATCCACACATACAGACACAAGCAGACATATTTAAAGACAAAGAGTTTGGGCAGAGATGTCAGTCGAGGTGGAAGAGTAGAGGCAAAGAAGTTGTTGAGAGACAGGTGAGGTATGAGTGGCGGCAACTTGAAATTAGCGGAGATTGAGGCGTGGTGGATAACGGGAAGAGAGGATATATTGAAGAGCAAGTTCCCATCTCCGGAGTTCGGATAGGTTGGTGTTGGTGGGAAGTATCCAGATAACCCGGACGGTGTAACACTGTGCCAATATGTGCTGGCTGTGCACCAAGGCATGTTTAGCCACAGGGTGATCCTCATTACCAACAAACACTGTCTGCCTGTGTCCATTCATGCGAATGGACAGTTTGTTGCTGGTCATTCCCACATAGAATGCATCACAGTGTAGGCAGGTCAGTTGGTAAATCACGTGGGTGCTTTCACACGTGGCTCTGCCTTTGATCGTGTACACCTTCCGGGTTACAGGACTGGAGTAGGTGGTGGTGGGAGGGTGCATGGGACAGGTTTTGCACCGGGGGCGGTTACAAGGATAGGAGCCAGAGGGTAGGGAAGGTGGTTTGGGGATTTCATAGGGATGAACTAACAGGTTACGAAGGTTAGGTGGACGGCGGAAAGACGCTCTTGGCGGAGTGGGGAGGATTTCATGAAGGATGGATCTCATTTCAGGGCAGGATTTGAGGAAGTCGTATCCCTGCTGGAGAGCCACATTCAGAGTCTGGTCCAGTCCCGGAAAGTATCCTGTCACAAGTGGGGCACTTTTGTGGTTTTTCTGTGGGGGATTCTGGGTTTGAGGGGATGAGGAAGTGGCTCTGGTTATTTGCTTCTGTACCAGGTCGGGAGGGTAGTTGCGGGATGCGAAAGCTGTTGTCAGGTTGTTGGTGTAATGTTTCAGGGATTCCGGACTGGAGCAGATTCGTTTGCCACGAAGACCTAGGCTGTAGGGAAGGGACCGTTTGATGTGGAATGGGTGGCAGCTGTCATAATGGAGGTACTGTTGCTTGTTGGTGGGTTTGATGTGGACGGACGTGTGAAGTTGGCCATTGGACAGGTGGAGGTCAACGTCAAGGAAAGTGGCATGGGATTTGGAGTAGGACCAGGTGAATCTGATGGAACCAAAGGAGTTGAGGTTGGAGAGGAAATTCTGGAGTTCTTCTTCACTGTGAGTCCAGATCATGAAGATGTCATCAATAAATCTGTACCAAACTTTGGGTTGGCAGACCTGGGTAACCAAGAAGGCTTCCTCTAAGCGACCCATGAATAGGTTGGCATACGAGGGGGCCATCCTGGTACCCATGGCTGTTCCCTTTAATTGTTGGTATGTCTGGCCTTCAAAAGTGAAGAAGTTGTGGGTCAGGATGAAGCTGGCTAAGGTGATGAGGAAAGAGGTTTTAGGTAGGGTGGCAGGTGATCAGCGTGAAAGGAAATGCTCCATCGCAGCGAGGCCCTGGACGTGCGGAATATTTATGTATAAGGAAGTGGCATCAATGGTTACAAGGATGGTTTCCGGGGGTAACAGATTGGGTAAGGATTCCAGGCGTTCAAGGAAGTGGTTGGTGTCTTTGATGAAGGATGGGAGACTGCATGTAATGGGTTGAAGGTGTTGATCTACGTAGGCAGAGATACGTTCTGTGGGGGCTTGGTAACCAGCTACAATGGGGCGGCCTGGATGATTGGGTTTGTGGATTTTAGGAAGAAGGTAGAAGGTTGGGGTGCGGGGTGTCGGTGGGGTCAGGAGGTTGATGGAGTCAGGTGAAAGGTTTTGCAGGGGGCCTAAGGTTCTGAGGATTCCTTGAAGCTCCGCCTGGACATCGGGAATGGGGTTACCTTGGCAAACTTTGTATGTGGTGTTGTCTGAAAGCTGACGCAGTCCCCCTAAGGTAAGTCTTTCCGCTCCCGGGATTGGAATGACTCCTTACCCTCTCCCTTAAAACCCACATCCTTTCGTCTTTCCCTCTCCTTCCCTCTTTCCTGATGAGGCAACAGTTTGTTGCGAAAGCTTGAATTTTGTGTGTATATTTGTGTTTGTTTGTGTGTCTATCGACCTGCCAGCGCTTTTGTTTGGTAAGTCTCATCATCTTTCTTTTTAGAAATATTGAATTTGATTGATGAAAGTAGAAAATATAAAAATGCAGTAAATGAAGCAGGCAAAAAGGAATACAAACGTCTCAAAAATGAGATTGGTGCAAAATGGCTAAGCAGGGATGGCTAGAGGACAAATGTAAGGATGTAGAGGCTTATATCACTAGGGGTAAGATAGATACCACCTTTGGAGAAAAGAGAACCACTTGTATGAATATCAAGAGCTCAGATGGAAACCCAGTTCTAAGCAAAGAAGGGAAAGCTGGGTCTGTACAGGGGCGATGTTCTTGTGGACAATATTATGGAAATGGAAGAGGATGTAGCTGAAGATGATATGGGAGATACGATACTGCGTGAAGAGTTTGACAGAGCACTGAAAGACCTGAGTCGAAACAATTCCCCGGGAGTAGGCAATATTCCATTAGAACTACTGACGGCCCTGGGAGAGCCAGTCCTGACAAAACTCTACCATCTGGTGAGCAAGATGTATGAGACAGGCGAAATACCCTCAGACTTCAAGAAGAATATAATAATTCCAATCCCAAAGAAAGCAGGTGTTGACAGATGTGAAAATTACCGAACAATCAGTTTAATAAGTCACGGCTGCAAAATACTAATGCGAATTCTTTACAGATGAATGGAAATACTGGTAGAAGCCGACCTTGGGGAAGATCAGTTTGGATTCCAAAGAAATATTGGAACACGTGAGGCAATACTGACCCTACGACTTATCTTAGAAGCTAAATTAAGGAAAGGCAAACCTACGTTTCTAGTATTTGTAGACTTAGAGAAAGCTTTTGACAATGTTGACTGGAATAATCTCTTTCAAATTCTGAAGGCAGCAGGGGTAAAATACAGGGAGTGAAAGGCTATTTACAATTTGTACAGAAACCAGATGGCAGTTATAAGAGTTGAGGGACATGAAAGGGAAGCAGTGGTTGGGAAGGGAGTGAGACAGGGTTGTAGCCTCTCCCTAATGGTATTCGATCTGTATATTGAGCAAGCAGTAAAGGAAACAAAAGAAAACTTCGGCGTAGGTATTAAAATCCATGGAGAAGAAATAAAAACTTTGAGGTTCACCGATGACATTGTAATTCTGTCAGAGACAGCAAAGGACTTGGAAGAGCAGTTGAACGGAATAGACAGTGTCATGAAAGTAGGGTATAAGATGAACATCAACAAAAGCAAAACTAGGATAATGGAATGTAGTCGAGTTAAGTCAGGTGATGCTGAGGGAATTAGATTAGAAAATGAGACACTTAAAGTAGTAAAGGAGTTTTGCTACTTGGGGAGCAAAATAACTGATGATGGTCGAAGTAGAGAGGATATAAAATGTAGACTGTCAATGGCAAGAAAAGCGTTTCTGAAGGAGAGAAATTTGTTAACATCGAGTATAGATTTAAGTGTCAGGAAGTCGTTTCTGAAAGTATTTGTATGGAGCGTAGCCATGTATGGAAGTGAAACATGGACGATAACTAGTTTGGACAAGAAGAGTATAGAAGCTTTCGAAATGTGGTGCTACAGAAGAATGCTGAAGATTAGATGGGTAGATCATATAACTAATGAGGAGGTATTGAATAGGATTGGGGAGAAGAGAAGTTTGTGGCACAACTTGACTAGAAGAAGGGATCGGTTGTTAGGACATGTTCTGAGGCATCAAGGGATCACCAATTTAGTATTGGAGGGCAGTGTGGAGGGTAAAAATAGTAGAGGGAGACCAAGAGATGAATACACTAAACAGATTCAGAAGGATGTAGGTTGCAGTAGGTACTGGGAGATGAAGAAGCTTGCACAGGATAGAGTAGCATGGAGAGCTGCGTCAAACCAGTCTCAGGACTGAAGACCACAACAACAACAACATGGTGTAATGATGAAGGCATGCACTGGGGTTAAATTTTAGAGGTAAAATAGCCCCCCCCCCCCCCCCCCCCCCTTTGCCATTTACATCTCTGGTGGACAGTTGCTCAGGAGGACACTGTCATCAGAAAAAAACAAATCTGTTGTTCTGTGGGTCAGTGTAGGGGTGGTTGGAGCACTGTAAGTACTTCTCCTGGTTTTGTCAGTTGGTAAGTTTGTATGCAACATATTCAAGTGCATATAGTCATGTATAGAAGATAGGTCAATTTGTAATTTATTTTTCTAATATTTTATGGTCTCCATTTCTTTCTTTTAAACAAACAAAGAAAAAAAAAACAATTTGTTACAAGAAGATCACTACCTTTGGCAGCATGGATAATCCATGAAATTACAACAATCAGTAAAGCATCATTTGGCCTTGCTGAATAAGTTCCATTTTTAACCGCTGCTTCTACACTGGTGTGCAAAACTTAAGTTTGAAAGTAACTTTCACACTATATATTATGTCACTGCCAAGTAGTATAGCTTGATGAACTTGGACTATAGAAAGAGCTGCTACATTATGGTACAGAAGGTAGCTGAAAGAAATACCCTAAAATGGTAAGGTGTGGGGATACACAGTGCACCCAGGAACAATGTCGAAGATGATTGTTCTGATGGTCCAGTGTTGTGGTATGGGGAGGTACAATGTTGCATGGTTATACTGACTTCCAGATCTCTGAAAAAAATACACTCCACATTATTGTGATACTGTACTCCTTCCACCGTGTGCATATTTTCAGGGGTGCATTTGGATCTGATTTCATTTTCACAGATGACAAAGCATGACCCCATCGCAATGTGTAGGTGGAAGAGCTCTTCGTATGAAATTTTTGGGGAATGGACTAGCCCGCCCATTCCCCTGACTCAAATCCCTTTCAGCACCCGTGGACGTGTTGGGAGGCATATTGCAGTACATCCTTGTGCACCAATGACCATCCCGCAGTTGTCAGCTATGCTGATGAAGTTTTGGAATGGCCTACCACAGAAACTTCTTATCAATCTTGTAGCCAGCATGGGAGCACATTGCAAAAGCATGCATTGCTATCCCTTGTGATCAGGATCCTATTAAGAACAATGCCATACCTTTTGTAATTTGCACGGAATCATCATGAATTGCAGTGACTTCAGTGTAATTATTATTATTATTATTATTATTCGTTACAGTCAACTTTGGACTACGCTAAGCATCAGTCATTTCTTGTGCTTTTTCTTGCGTTCTTCCCAGTACTTCTTCATTTTTTCTGAGTGGGCTTCTTTATGTTCTTGCGACCAGGTTGTTCCCGTCTTCTTTGATTGCGTTCGGTCTTTGAATCCCTGTATTTTGTTGATGGCATTCCTATATTCCATTCTGTTGTAAACTGTCTCTGGTATAATGTTCATTTCTGCAATGTCTTCTTTTACTTCTTTCAGCCAGTTAATTTGTGTCTTTCTGCTTTCCATGTATTCCAGGATTTTCTTTGCCGTTCTTTCTGGTGCCATTCTTTTGACATGCCCATAGAAACTCAGTCTTCTCTTTTTAAAGGATGTTGTCAGTTTTTCAATAAATAATTAATAAAAGTATCATTTCTGTCATCTCCTGTGCACAGTCTGGTTAAAGTCCAGGCAGCAAGCATGCACAACAGTAAAACTCAAAGCACCTAAAGAAGTTGACTGGGTTAACCATCAAAATGTTGTGCATGAAATGGGGACAACAACTTGACAGAACACGTGGAAGCACACCATTGAGGGATCTCTTCTGTAATACTTGAGTATAAAATTGTGTAAATGGTGTTCAGCAGTTGCTTCAGGCCACTCTTTTCCATTGTAAAATATTTTGTTCCTGTTAAAGGCATTAGTAGTTGGGATTCACAAAGTCTTATGACAACATTTGAAAGTTTGCGCTCCCACTGTTGACATGCTAGAATATCTCAGCCCTTTCAATACAGCAGCTGAGCAAATTTTACCACAGACAGTTTTGTCAGTTTTTCAGTGCATACTTTGCTGACAGTGTCATGGCTACTGGGATAAACATTAGTGACTGGCTTGCAAACTTCGAAGGTTGCTTCAAAAGGAGGATTATGGAGGACTTCCTCCATGAATCTTTTCCATCTTGAAATATCTAATAGGTATTTGCTTTTACTGTAAAGTCACAAGAAGTGAGATATGGTTGGTATAAGAGCTTCTGAAGATGGATAAATATTATGAAGACCTTGTACCTTAATCATTGTCTGCCTTTGTAGCTGAGAGATCAGTGTATGTGACTGCCATGAGGAGGACCCAGGTTCATTTTCCAGTATTGCCAGGAAGTTTTCTTTGGTTGGATGACTGGAAGAGAATGCACTTAACCTCATGAGATCAATTGAAGAGCTGCATCAATGAGAAATAACTGCCCCAAGGTCCGGAAAGCTGACACTAGCGAGAAGAGTGCTATGTTGGCCCCATGCCCCTACATGCTGCATCCAAATGATGCTGACTGGTTGAGGATGATACAGTGGCTAGTTGGTGTCAAGAAGTCCTCTGGGCCTAATAGTGGACCTAAATATTTTTCATGTACCTTAATTCTGCATAATAATTCTGCTCAAAAAATTCTAGCTAAACAGCACTGAAAATTCCATGATCCTTGCTCAATGAATATTTTGATCTAGAAGAATTACACTTTTTGAATTAAAAACTGTGATCACCATCCATAAAACACAAATGACCAAATTTTCAGAACTCTGGCAAAACTCCCCTCAGAGATCTCTTTTTCGTGTCCGTATGATTGAACTATTGGTATACTAAATGGTTACTGTTTATTTATGATTAAACACAAAGGAACATGAACAGGAGATGAATACTGTACTGTGTGTGCTTTAAGATTGCTACATTAATAATTTAGACACTGCGGTTTACAATTTCATATTACAAAAGTTTAATTTTAGTGCATTTACAGTTACATCTATATTAGCACATATGTATTGTGGAGGAATACATGACAATATGAGAAGGAAAATTTGCTACTTACAATATGACTGAGATGTTTAATTGCAGGCAGGCACAGCAAAAAGCTACTAAACATATAGGCTTTTGGCCAGGAGGCCTTTTTTTCCAAAATAGACACCATACCCACACATATTCACACAAATGCAGCTTGAACACATGACCATTGTTTCTGGCCCCTAACAGCTAGAGACAGTGGTCATGTGTGTGTGAGCTGCATTTGCGTGAATGTGCATGTGTGTATATCTATTTTGGAAAAAGGCCTTCCGGCTGCAAGCTTATATATTTAGTAGTTTTTCTGCTGTGCCTCAACATCTCAGTCATATGGTGAGTAGCAATCTTTCCTTTTCATAATATTGTCATTATTCCATCCTGGATTTTCCCTTAGTTGGAGGAGTACATGTCACACAGTCAGAATAAGTAACAACATTTTTGCTGTAGTTAGGTTTATGAAAATATTAGTAAATAAGTGTAATTACTAGATTTGTGTGACTTTCACAAATTAGTGTAAATTGCTGGTCACCACATAGAGAATACATTGACTGGCAGACAAACACTGTTAAAGAAGACTGTTGGGTATTATTAAGCTTTCACACAAGCACAACTCTCGCACACATGGCACTGTCTCTAGCCACTGTGGCCGGATTGAGTCATAACTGTGCCTAATGGGAGTAGTATCCTGTTTGAGTGGTGGAGGGGTAAAGAGAAGACATGTGGCAGGGACTACTGAGTGGGATGGGGGAAGGTGTACTGCTGCTTTTGGGAGTTTTTAGGGACATGGTAAGTACAAGATAGGGTTTCTAGATTTAGTCAGGAGGTTGGAGGGAAAGGGGGGGGGGGGGATAGAGAAGGGGAAAAGGCTGGAGTAGGAGCAGAGAAGAGGATAGGTTAGTGGAGAACAGGGACTAGCAAAGGCCGAGGCTGGGGGCTACAGAATGTAGGATATGTTGCAGGGAGAGTTCCCATCTGCGCAGTTCAGAAAAGCTGGTGTTGGTAGGAATGATCCAGATGGCACAGGCTCTGAAATGCTCATTTATTTGAAACACATTGTGTTGGGCAGTATGTTCAGCATCTGGGTGGTCTAGCTGTCTCTTGACCATGATTTGTTGGCCATTAATGCACACAGACAACTTATTGGATGTCATGCACACATAGAAAATAGTACAGTGATTGCAGCTTAGTTTGCATACCACATGATTGCTTTGATGGGATAGGAGATGCCTGTGACTGAACTGGTGTAGCTGGTGGTCAGATGATATGTGGGGAAGGTCTTACATCTAGGTCTATTGCAGCGTTATGAGCCATGAGGCAGGGCTTAGGGACAGGGTGAAGTAAGGATGCACAAGAATATTGTGTAGGTTTGTTGGATGTCAAATACCACTATGGGAGGGGTAGGAGGGATAGTGGGTGGGATGTTCTTCATTTCAGCGCATGATGAGAGGGTATCAAAACCTTGGCGCAGAACATGATTCAGCTGTTCCAGTTGTGGATGCTACTGAGTCAGGAGGGGAGTACAGGAGTGCTCCTTTGTGGCTGGATGATGGGTATGTGGGAGGTGGCTGGAGAAACAAGGCACAAGAAGTCTATTTCTGTAAAATGTGGGGAGGGTAATTTCAGTCTGTGAAGACCTCACTGAAACCTTTCATACATTTTGAGAGGGACAGCTCATCACTGCAGATGAGATGACCATGGGTGGCTAGGCTGTATGGGAGGGACTTCTTGATATGAAATGGGTTGCAGCTGTCGAAGAGGAGGTATTGCTGGCACTTGGTAGGTTTGATGTGGATGGAGGTACTGATACAGCCATCTGTGAGGTAGAGGTCAACATCGGAGGTGGCTTGTTGGGTTGAGGATGACCAGGTGAAGCAAATGGGGGAGAGGGCATTGAGGTTCTGGAGGAATGTGGGTAGGGTGTCCTGGCCCCACTGAGAGAATCTGTGCTCTTGTGGTCCAGCACCTTCAGCCTATCACCCATAACCTACCCTCCTATAATAAAAGACACCATTCATTTCCTCCACCGACTTTCCACAATTCTTTTTCCTTTACTACACAATGCCCTGTCATCACTGTTGATGCCGCCTCCCTCTGTACTAACACTCCCGATGCCTATGGCATTGCTGCTGTTGAACCTTACCTTTCCCAACACGCAACTGTCTCCAAACCTACAGTCTCCTTTGTGCTCAGCTTGGCCAACATTATCCTCACCCACAGTTATTTCTCCTTTGAAGGCATCACATACTTACAGATCTGTGGTACAACGATGGGCCCTGCATGGCACTATCCTGCACCAACCTGTTCATGGCCCATTTGTAGGAATCCTTCCTAACCACCCAAAATCCCAAATCCCTCACCTGGTTCAGATTCATTTTTTCCTGTCCCTAGCCAGAACCCAGTCCCACATATTGTTCCTGTGTTGTTTCAAAGTTCAAATTTTATCTCCCCAAATGCCTGGCCCTTAAATTATTCGTCTCTGTGTGTAACCCCTCCTTCCCCGACAACCTCTGTTTGTTCAGATTGCATCAGTCCGTAGCCCTCACCAACCTATTTCTGCAACACTATGTAAATCAGGCTCAAACCTTCTTGCAAAACCTCCTCTTCATACCTCCTGCCCTGTAATACCAAATTCCTGCATTCCATCTCTCACACTGAAACTCTTGCCCTACATGAACTATAGCAGCAAGCACACCACCACCTGAAAAAGCTCTCCAACCTGATCACCTCCTGTTTCTACCTTGGCCTACCACTCTCCACTACCTCTACAAGAACCTCGAAACCTCCCCCACATCCCCTCATAGCTGACAAACTCTGCCTCACAGACCTACTCCTTTTACCACACCCTGAGAAATTTCCTCCCACTGCTTTACAGAACCAGAACCAGAACCTAAATAGATGTGCAATATACTCCAAAAGCCTTAGTCCCATAGAAGTACTAGTACTTTCCAAAGGCCTTACCTTTTGCCCCAATCCCAAATTCAGTCATGCTGGTCATGTTAAAGGCGTTTTCTCCTTCTTCTGGTCCCTACTGTAGAAACACTTTTTTCCACCAATGCTACCAGTCAGACTCAATTCAACACCAATATTGAACCCTGCCTGTCTCAGTTCACTCATCCATCCAGTTGTGATCCAACCCCACTGCCCCAAATCACCCCCTTTTAACATTCCAGTATTTCTTGACATCAGATCTTGCCTCACCAACATTCCCCAAGTCCCACAAAATGGGAACCAACATTACATTGCAGAAAGAACCACATGGGGTATAAGATGCAAAGTAAATGTAGGAGGAAAAGTCTTAGGAAGGTCTAGACGATCTCACTGCTGGATAGCTACAAGAAAGGAATGTCGGAACTGATTCAGAACTCTTTGGAAAACGATTACAGGTAACAACAGTGTCTCCTATGAGCTAGGCATTTTAGGGAAGGATCTTGGTTGAATATCACTTGTCACTTAATCTCGTCATACATAGACGATTTGCACCTGAATGCTTGTAGTAAGAGGCTACTGCATGGCTAATTGACTGAATCATGCAGTCTTATCAAAATGTTATCCATTCTAGCCCAATGTTTTCCATAGTTCTTTTTAGGGTAAATACATCTGACAGACAGAGATACAGAATAAATACAGATGGAAAATGTAACTCTTTCTTTAACATATTCCTACAGAAACAAGCATAAAATCAAACAAAAACAAATATAAGTAATGGATTACTTATGGTATTAAAGAACCTTGTGCTAAGAAGGGAGAGATCTACCTAATTTGAACACCCTGAATATAAGAGAAAAACTATTTGGAACATTATGTTTAAAAAAAGGAAAAAAAGGAGTAAGGACCCAAATGAAAAGCTGGCCCCAGAAATAACTCTGGCAGAAATGATGACACTTTCAGATGATTAGGCACCAAATCAGTGATTCCTTCCTCACAGTGGCAGCAGACACTGCACCCATTAATAACAAATGAAATACAGATGCAGTAGATGTACTTTCACAGACACGCATATATACACATTTTTTTTTTTTTCTAGTGGTGAATGACTTGGCTGAGATCTCAGCTACATTTTGGTTGTCCATATAATGAGCCACCTTGAAATTCACCTCTTCGTCATTCTGGAAATGCTTGGCATGCATTGGTTTCACCATCCACAGAAAGATGTTAATGTGTGCTATGTTAGGAGAATATGGGGAGAGAGCCTATACCCTGTGCAGATTAAGCTGGTGTGTTTTCTTGGAGTGAAAACACCCTCTTGGGATAGCTTCCCACAGTACTTAATCTTCATAGCCTCCTATATTGTCATTGGGAGATTTCATTAGTATGTTCCAATGATGGTTTGCTCCTTACATGCCTAATCCATTAGCACCTTAGTGTCTCAGTTCTAAAAATTTCTCAGCAACACCGTGCTTGATTGTGGTTGCATCTTCGTTTTATTCATCTGTGGTTACTCCACATATTTCCAGTGCTTTCTTTGGTCCTTTCTTTCAGGTCCGTAGTGATACATGCAGTACTTGTCCGTGGTGATTAGATGGCAAAAAAGTCATCTTAAATGGCTTGACACAGTTGCAGCATTTTCACTCTGCCTCTGATCGACAGTATTTTTAAATGGACACAACCAGTTGTGAACCCAGTGAGCAGTGGCCATTGTCAAGTTCGAATAGTAGTGCAAGCTGCTGAAAACAGATCCAAAACTGATTTTCACTATTGATCACGATATGTCGAGCTTCGAACACTAGGATCTCCTTTTCTCATGATTCTTCTCAGTGAGATTGTTTGCCACTTCACTCTGCATCATTCAGACTTTACACTGGAAGCATCTGTACCATGTAACCTCTTTGTCATTTGATGATGCAGTGATGCTGTTGTGGCACACAACATAAACAAAGACTGGTTTTTGTAATCTGTTTATTGGTAGACTGCAACACATGGCAGCACAAGATACAGTGATATGAAACTTCCCAGAGTAATACAGTGCCAGTAATGTAACAACATCCAAATCTGGAAGGCTGCATGGTAAGTCACTTTTGACAGCACAGCTTAGACTGAAGCTGGGAAGCTTATAAACACTTAGGGACTTCAAAAAGTTAATTAGACATGTCATCCCATGTTAAGACCACTGTGCATTGAGAGTGATACAGTATCAGAAGAGAGTACATGTTCTGGGTTTCCTGCAAGCACAGTTCTGGTGTGGTACAGATAACAGGTGCATCACTATGTGGGAGTCAAATGGCATCGTAACTGGAAATGTTCTCTAAGTATGTGGGACAGTACATTTCTTGTGAACATAACTTTTAAATTGCCACAGATTCACCTCAAAATTCTGGTAATATGTGGACCAAATGCAGCGTTACATCCAGCCATAGTGGAGGGGTGCCAATAGATCAAGACTGCATAGATGTGGGTGGTGCTCATTGTTAAGGAAGGCCATCGACATCAACCAGTGATGATAGTATCCAGAGAATCGAGGGACAGATTCATAACAATTGCAGATTTTATGATGATGGGGATGTTCACATGGCTGCTCTCGAATGGCTCCATGACCAAGGGGCATATTTCTGTTGTCAAGGAACTGAACAACCGGTAAACTGTTCTGAGTTATTTACCAAGACTTGGTAACTATTTCAAAAATAGTGTCCTGTATCTGTGTCACTACGTAGTGCAGCAGTAAATAAAAGTTATTTGGCTGTCAAAAATATTGTGTAATTCACTTTCTGAGCTATCATCATATGTATAAAAAAATACTGTATACAACACATCAAAATTGTTGAGGAACTGAACAACTGGTAAACTGTTCTGAGTTATTTACCAAGACTTGGTAACTATTTCAAAAATAGTGTCTTGTATCTGTGTCACTATGTAGTGCAGCAGTAAATAAAAGTTATTTGGCTGTCAAAAATATTGTGTAATTCACTTTCTGAGCTATCATCATATGTATAAAAAATACTGTATACAACACATCAAAATTATCAGCACAGTATATTAATATAAATCTTCATCAGATATTATTTCAAGATGCATGAATTATTTAATAAAAAAAATTCTTTTTTCTATTAAGATGATTTGACTGATTTTATTTTCTAAATGATCTTTGGATGAATAAAAAACTAAACTAAAACAATAGCAGATAAACAACAGCTATGTAATGTAGCCGAGGAGACAGTAACTTTTTTCAAAGTAACAGTTTCTTTCTAATTTGCTTGATTAAATTAGATGGCACAAGCATAGCATCAAGTGGTATAGGATAGTTTATTGTTAATATGTATTTATTTATTACTCATACAGATTACATTTCTGTGATTTCATTCATACATTCACACACAGTGTTCATTCAATCTGATCCTGAAGGAGATCCTTCAGGGATGAGGAACAAGTCAAGTTATATATTAACTGTCAGAAGCAACCGTTACTCGCTAATTCTGCAAAGAATGCTAGCCACAGGCACCATTTACTCAAACTGGTAATTATGGTGATAACTTTGCAAAACCTCTGCTCCTCTTTCTACACTGCCGTGACTATCTGATACTCCAAACAAATCATATTAACTTTACGGAGACCACTATTAACGTCTGTATACTGGCAGAACCAGAATTTAATTAACGAAAATATTAGAGTTAAGTGAATTTACATTCCTGGGCACAACTATTCTGATATATAGTAGAAGGAGTTGCTAATGAGATTTTTTTTTTTTACTTTGTGTTTAAATATTTGAGAATTCTCAGCTTCATGCTTGATGTCCACTGGAAACTTCATATAGACTTTTCACCAGCATATAAAACTCCATTCCAAACCCTAAATAGGGATGCATAGTCTGTATGGAAATTAAGTTTTAATTCTAGTATTGTGCTGAGTTCATCCTAAAATCACTCATGCTTTGACCTACAAATCTATTAGAGGATGCATGTTTTGGCATGTAAGTGTAATAATCTCTAGGTCTCTGAAGAGGCATCTGATAGATGTTCAGTTATCAACTTTACTCAGCATTCTTATTGCATACCTCTGTAGAATAAACACTTTTTTCACCTTAGCTGCAATGCCCGAGAAGATTATGTCATAGGACAGAACTGAGTGAAAGTGTGCAAAGTATTCTAGCAATCTTGTATGAGGTAAAATAGTGAGATAGATTTATGAGTATGAAGCAGAAAGAACTGAGCCTTTTGGTTAACCCCATATGCTGATGCCACCTCAGTTCATAAGCCATCTGGATGCCCATGAATGTCACACGTGGAGCTTCGTCCAGTGTATGCTCGTTGTTATGTGTTTCTGGTACACACCTTCTGTTAATGCACACATGTGACTCTTCTGCATGCCTGAAGGCCCTCCTCCTTAATGGAACTTACAGAACATAATGAAAGAAAGAAAGAATGAATGAATGAACAGCAGAATCTTATGATGTACTACGTCAATAACTTTATCAGTATTTCTGGTGCTTCTTGTTTGTGTCTGTCATGCTTAGTATATATTTAAAGCACTTATAACTGACAGCTGTAATTGACTCCTCATTTCTGAATACATTACACTGGATTTTTTAAAATTATTTAAGTGTACATAAAATGTTCAGATATTTTTCAAGTGCAATAGTAAATTGTAATGGGCCTGAAGTTCTTTACAGCATCTCTCCAAACTGTTTTGATAGGCTTATATAACTGTAGAAATCTTCAGTACATCAGTGTAAGGGTAAAAGCCTAGATCAGGACCAGTGGCATACTTGCATGTTTTGTACAGCAGCATTGTCAGCACTTGCAGTGACATATGACAGGAATGAGACAGGGTGTGTCAGCTGCTGTTCCTACGCAGCAAATAAGAGGTGAATATTGTCATGTTCTCATCTCAGTGTACCACAACTGGATAGAGCAGTCTCTCACTGGTGTCAATGGCCTTCTTAACAATTGCTTCAGAGTTAAGTACTCATTAGTACTTTTATTGCTTTTTCTACTTCATCTTGTGTGTCTACTGAACACACACACACACACACACACACACACACACACACACACACACACACATATTTGAAAATTTTTAGTAATGAGTTGTATATACTTTTCTTGACTAGAATTTGGTATAGGACTGTTTCACAAGTGGCTGTCACTGAGGTAGCAACATACACATCCAGATTTAAGCTATTAGCTGTTGCAGGATTTAAAAGTGCCTTTTTGTTCCTGCTTTTAGTAAGAAAGACAATGAAAATCCTCCACACATTATATTTCATTGGATTTACTTGTTTTCAGAATGATTCCAATTTAGTCAATGAAAAGTTCCAGATTTTCATATGGTGTTCTATAATCAGTTGCATTATTCAAAATAAACTTTCTAATTGTTATGGCTACAATTTCAGAATCCTTTCTGACATTCATTGTAGTTAGATCAAGTAGGTTCGTAAAGTCCATATGGATATGATAACGGAAAGAAAATTTGATTGAGAAAATTACAGAGAGACAGAATAGCCAGTACTTATTCTACAGGAGGTGAATTCTCAGTACTGCTGATGAACAAGTTTGAAGATGGGAAAACTGTACCTAGCTTTTGGAACTGTTAGTTCCCTCTTCAGAGAAGAGAGGAAAGATAGATTGGGGAAGGTTAGGAAGGAGGTGGTTAATGTCACTCAGATTAATGTCACAGGATCGGAAGGACCTGTGCAAAAATTTGTAGGAATGAATGTGATTAAAATGGCTAAAAAGTCATCAGCCAACGAGGGGTGACCTACCAACCACACTCACTCACTCACTCACAGACTCAACCACGGTCACTCACAAAGTCACACTACATCACATCCCTTAAGATAACGTGTAAGATCCACCTGTTACAAGCACAAAGGGAATGAAACAGCAGGCAAGTCTGTGTATGACCTGAACCTCCTTTCTAACCTTTCACAACATATCGATCTTTTCCTTTAAATGCTTTGCTAATCCACTCTGCTTGATAAATTTTAGCAATAGATGGTACACAAAATAAAATTTATAATTTTCATAATCTGAATTAATTTGGGATTAAGATGGTATTCTGAAATGCATATTACTGAGATATTTTATCTCAAAAGTTACGGAAAAATCAATTTTGTCAGTCTTATTACATTTGTGGTACTTTCACTTTTGTACTTCTTTTCCTTCAAATTAAGTTATTGCTTTCTTTCTTGTTCCTGCACACACATTATCCTGTAATTATATGTCTAGCCTTTCTTAGCGTAGGTGCTTTCATCTTTGGACAGTCTTTTTTGCTCATTTATGAATGATGATTGTTGTTTTGTACATTTTTGTCAGACAAACTTTTTTCAGATGTGGATCTTTCCTCATCTGTTTAAATATAGACTGTGAAATAGGAAATAATTTCTTTCCAGTTCCAAGATTTCAGATTTCAAGACATAACCATATTACTCATATTCGTTGCTCTATTGATTTTTTCTTCATTAAGTTAAGGTGATTTACTGTACAGATTGTTTTCATGAAAGTCTTGGTTATTGCATCCAAGGGGCATTGGGTGACTATTTAGGTCCATTTTGTGAGTTAGTTCCAAAAACATTGTAGTTTTACAAAAGATAACTGAGATGAAATATGGTGGAAAAGAAGTAATGTAATTATGTTTATTAATTCCTTCTTTAATCCTGTCTGTATATTATTGCTGAAATGCAATAAAATTGTTGAGAAATACAGGGCGAGCACAAAGTCTTGCCCTGATTATACCAATTTATTACAGAATAACTGTTGGACATAATAATTTACATTTTTCTAAAGACCTCTTATGTTAGTAAACCTCAATGTGTGCTCACTTGGTAGCTTGGAGAATGTTGAGGCGGTATTCCAGTTCCCACCAGGTGTTTCGTAACATGTGTTCTGTTACAGTACCCACAGCAGCTTGAATCCTAGCCTTCAGTTTGTCGATGTCAGCAACTGGTGTGACGAAGACTCTGTTCTTGATATAGCCCCCCCCCCCCCCCCACCCCCACCGCCCAAAAAAAAAAGCAAACTAAAGGGGCGTAATGTCTGGAGAGAGGAGTTATCTCCGATCTCTGGATCGGTGGATTGGAAGGAACGGTCCAACACCCTGGCCACACCGCTCTCCAGACATTACGCCCATTGTTTTTTATTCTGGGGCTGTATAAAGGACAGAGTCTTCATCACACCAGTTGCTGACGTCGACGAACTGAAGGCTAGGATGCAAGCTGCTGTGGGTACTGTGACAGAACACATGTTACAAAACACCTGGCGGGGACTGGAATACTGCCTCGACATTCTCCAAGCTACCAAGTGAGCACACATTGAGGTTTATTAACATAAGTGGTCTTAAAACTAGTAACACTCACCTATGTAATGGCATCAAATGTAACTTATTATGTCTAATGGTTATTCTGTTATAAATTTTTGTAATCAAGGCAAGACTTTGTGCTCGCCCTGTACTGTACTCAAGAAATGTGATACCATTATAAGCTTCACAGCAACACTCAATAATGAATCCAGCATCTTCCTTTTGTTAATTTTTAATTTTTATCCTTTTTTTTATTTTCTTACAATGTGCTTAGACATACTACTGTTAAAAGCAATATTAGAACGTTGTTGTTGTTGTTGTTGTTGTTGCTGCTGATGTTGTTTTTGTGGCTTCAGTCTGAAGACTTGTTTGATGCAGCTCTCCATACTGCTCTACCGGTGCGAGTCTCTTCATCCCTTAATAACTACTGCAACCTACATCCTTCTGAATCTGCTTATGGTATTCATCTTTTGGTATCCCTGTACCGTTTTTACCCCCCCCCCCCCTTCCTGCTCCCCCCTCCCCCAATTCAGTTCAATTCAATTTTTATCATCACATAACATGCCTTATACAATCAAAGATTGTGACATAGGTGATTTGTCAGTTTTACACTATATAGAATAATACTAAAAATAGACAATAAACTAATAATATATATGGTGTAACATCTTCAAAGAGGTATTTTAATTACAGTTATAATGCATTGTTGCCATTCATGAAATCTTCTACACTATCATAACATTTACCTTTCAGAAATTTTTCCAGGTCTCTTTTGGTACCTTTTAAATTTGGGTCGTCCATATCTTTCCATGTTTTATTTACAAATTTCATGGCCATATAGTATTTTTTTTTTCATATGTTTTTAAACTGTGGGTAGGTAACATGTGGCTCGTTCTATATCTAGTATCATATTGATGCAAGAAGAAGTTGCCCTCAAAAAGTTGTGGGTTTCTTTTCGTCAAAGTGAGAGTTTCATAGATGTATATGCTTGGAATGCTCATTAGATCTAGTTTTACAAATAAAGGTTTACAATGTTGCTTTTGGTTTTGCTCCCACCATTGCTCGGATGATTATTTTTTGTAGTCTAAAAGCTCTAAGTAAATTTGTTTTTTCAGACCCCCAGAAAATTATACTATACTTAATGACTGGAACAAAATATGCATTATATACAGTTTTTCTTACAGCTAAATCAGTAATACTATACAAGACATTCATAATATGTACAAGGCTATTCAGTCAACCCAGTATGTTGTCCACATGGTGACTCCATAACAGGTTTATATTGACTAATATGCCAAGGAATTTGACACAGTCTGCAGTCTCTAATTTTTTGTCCATATACCTTATTTCACTTATAGACTGTGCAGATTGTTTTGTGGTGAAATGAACAATTTCTGTTTTTGTAAAATTTAATGTCAAGTTATTGTTTTTGACCCATGCCTCCACTTCCCCAAGTGTTTGTTCAATATGATGAATTAAGTCTACCTCATTTTTACAACAGACTGCAACTGTTGAGTCATCTGCACAGAGGATAGTATCAGACTGGACCTGACATGGCATATCATTAATATAATACAGAAAAAGTAGTGGCCCTAATATTGAACCTTGTGGAACACCTAATTGAGTGTGTTTCCAACCAGAGAGAAATCTCTTGCCGTTGATGTTAATAAGTACTCTTTGTTTTCTGTTTGCCAAGTATGATGACATCCAGCTACGAGATTTGCCTTGAAAACCATAGCGTGCCAATTTTTGGAGAAGCAGGTCATGATTTACTGTGTCGAAGGCTTTGGACAGGTCACAAAAGTTGCCTGACACACACATTCTATCATCAAGACATCTGCTGACTTTTGTGACTAATTCATTTATTGCATGGATTGTGCTGCGGCCTTTTCTGAAACCATATTGATTGCCTAAGATAATGCTGTTAGATGAATTGTGATTTTCGATCTGATCACATGCAGCTCTTTCAAATATTTTTGAGAAAATTGGTAACAGTGAGATTGGCCTATAGTTGCCCAATTCATCTTGTTTGCCTTTTTTATGTATGGGCCGAACTTCTGCATATTTTAATCGATCTGGGAAACATCCCTCATCAAAAAATTGGTTGATTATGAAAGAGAGTGGATATGCAATACTGTGACGGACTATTTTTATTATTTCAGTGGGGACCTCATCCCACCCTGCAGATTTTGAATTTTTTAGGGGCATTATGATTTTGATGACATCTAAGATGGAAACATGAGAAAACTTAAAACATGGGCAATTGCTGTCTATCATATTGGGCTTTGTTTTTGGTGGTGAACAGTCACCAAATTTGTTACAGTTTATGAAAAAGTCATTGAATGATTCTCAAATGGCACTGGGTTCTGTAACAGCTCTACCATTTATCACCATTTTAGAAGGGCATTTTCTCTCTGCCTCACTGCCAACTTTGCTTCTTATAACAGACCAAACAGCTTTTTTTTTTTTTTTTTTTTTGAAATGAAGTTATTATTCACAGTACGTTTTGCTAGTTTAATTATTTTGTCGAATGTTATATATATATATATATATATATATATATATATATATATATATATATACTTAAGAAATTGAGGGCTTCAGTTTATTTTTGCCTCCATATGCAGTTTCCTCTTAGTAGCACTAGACACACTAATTCCTTTTGTTACCCAGCATCTACTTTTTTGGGACTGGTCCTCACTGTTACAAAAGGGAAGCATTCATGAAATATACCCAAGAATTCAGTTAAAATTTTATTGTAATTGTTACTTGTGGAAGTGTGTTTGCTGACTGTCCACATGGTTTGGCTTAGTTTTTTGCAAAATACTTCCACATTTTCTTTACTGAAATTCCTACATCTTTTTGTTGTGCAGACTGAATTTTGCTTCGGTAGTGATACAAATAGCACTTTATGCTCTGATACTCCTAAATCTAGAAGAAACTTTTCTTTTACATAATAATTATAACTACTTACAATATTGTCAATACATGTTGCAGAGGTTGCTGTAATTCTTGTATACTGGTCAAAATCGAGATTTAGCCCATTTGTGGCTACCAGGTTCTTTAAGTGTGAAGAAAATTTGTCATCAGTCCTTACATCTATGTTGAAGTCAGCACATATAACCACTTTCTTGTACAGTTTCTCACTTTTTAATTTATGTAGCAATGTATCAAACTTAGCTAAAAATACAGAGCTTATATGGTACCCAGGGGTGCGATATATGCTGATAATTAGTACGTTATACTCTTTAAGTTCCATACAACAACTTTCAAATGTACCTTCTTCATTCAGATGGCTAAAATTTTGTCTGATATCATAGTCTACCGTGGAATGAACTAGTATGCAAGAGCCTCCTACAAAAGCTGGTAGCCAGTTTATAACCTGTAAGTTTATTCAGGAGACTGATATTTTCAGATTTTAGCCAATGTTCATTAAGGCATATTACTTTCACAGATTGTTTCACACTTTCTAGCAAAATTTCTATATCATAAAGCTTCTTGATCATTCCTTCAGACAGACCTCTGATGTTCAAGTGCATAATGAAATTACTACTGCATATATTATTAGGTAGAGGGTCTTTAAAACTAATTTGACTATAAAGTAATGGAACGTCCACCTGAGTGTTGACTGCTTGTTCTGGATTCGTTGCATTGGGCCAAATTCGGAAAGAATTGGCCCCTTTCATCAGTTTCCCTGTGTGTGAGTATCTGGATGATGAGTATGTACAGTTTTCTTGACGATAATTTCAATCTCTGCTGTATCTTCTGAGGCTGGTTCTGGCACTGTCTCACCTTCTGGACATGATGTTCCTGTTTGAGCTGGTGCTGTGACTGCGACTATGTGTGTGATTTTGAAATTGTTTTCCCGTTTTTCCATTTCCTTGGTCAAAACTGGTTGCATGGCAATTGGTTTTCTTGCAACATCGTCATCTTTTTGTATTAAGTTCACTAGCATTTTGCCAATGTATGACTTGCCAGCATTATTATAATGTAGTCCATGTTTTGTAAACAACTCTCTTGCATCAGGAAGATCAAAAAATGTTACATTTTGTTGGGACTTGCATATTTTGTAGAACTGTCTGTTTACTTTTGCAAGCTCCAGATTTACGATGGAATTGTCTTACAGGTCGTATCTGTGAGGTAAGCTAGTAACTATGATGATTGGAACTTTCATCTCAAGTAATTTAGTTTTTAAACACTGGGTCGCATGTTTACCCTCATTTCTGTATGCATCATTACTTTCACCCATGATTATGACGGCATCATTCTTAGATAGCTCATTAAGTGAGTTGCTGCTCTTAATTATCTCAGTCAAAGGTGCACTGGGTTTCGTCATACCTGTTGCCGCGAATAACATACTGTATTCATTTATTTTTTCAGCAATTTTCTTGGCGTGGCTATCACCAAGTACAACAACTCGTCTTTTGATGTTCACTGGTTTATTTTTCGTATTAGATGTTTTTTTGACTGTGCGCTCGATTGGAGGTTTTGTCACTGATTTTTGTTTGGCCTTGTTCGTTGTCTTATCACACTCTTCGTCTAGTGCTGTGAATTTATTTGATAGCGGTATCGCCGGAACTGTACTCACTGTCTGTTTATTTGATTTTTTCGGCACACACCACGTCTTTTGCGTAGAACGACGGTTAACAACACTGTCTTGTGCTAGACGATGATCTCGCTCTATCTCTTTGTATTTCATTTCCAGTTCTTTATATTTCTGCCGAAGTTCTTCATATTTCATATTTATAGTCATTAAATCATCTGCAAGCACGCTTATTATTTTTTCTTTTGATTTTATCATGTCCATTACCTCGTTTTTCGTGACACTCAACAATGCACTGACGGATGTCCCTCCAATACTAAACTGGTGATCCTTTGATGTCTCAGAATGTGTCCTATCAACCGATCCCTTCTTTTGGTCAAGTTGTGCCACAAATTTCTTGTCTCCCCAATTCTACTCAGTACTTCCTCATTTGTTACATGACCAACCCATTCTTCTGTATCACCACATTTCGAAAGCTTCTATTCTCTTTTCATCTAAACTGTTTATCGTCCATGTTTTTCTTCTGTACATAACTACACCTACACAAATACCTTCAGAAAAGACTTTCTAACACTTAAATCTATACTTGATGTTAACAAATTTCTCTTCTTCAGAAATGCTTTTCTTGCCATTGCCAGTCTACATTTTATATCCTCTCTACTTCTGCCGTCATCAGTTATTTTGCTGCCCAAATAGCAAAACTCCTCTACTTCTTTAAGTATATCATTCCCTAATCTGATTCCATTAGCATCACCTGACTTAATTAGGCTACATTCCATTATTCTTGTTTTGCATTTGTTGATGTTTATCTTGTATCCTTCTTTCAAGACACTGCCCATTCGGTTCAGCTGCTCTTCCTAGCCCTTTGCTGTCTCTGATAGAATTACAATGTCATCGGCAAACCTCAATGTTTTTATTTCTTCTCCCTGAACTTTAATTAGTATTCCAAATTTTTCTTTGGTTGCATTTACTTCTTGTTCAATGTACATAGGCTACAGCCCTGCCTCACTCCCTTTTCAACCACTGCCTACCTTTCAGGCCCCTCGGCTCTTATAACTGCCATCTGGTTTCTGTACAAGTTGTAAATAGCCGTTTGCTCCCTGTATTTTATCCCTGCTGCCTTCAGAATTTTGAAGAGATTATTTTGGTCAACATTGTCAAAAGCTTTCACTAAGTCTACAAATACTACACTCCTGGAAATTGAAATAAGAACACCATGAATTCATTGTCCCAGGAAGGGGAAACTTTATTGACACATTCCTGGGGTCAGATACATCACATGATCACACTGACAGAACCACAGGCACATAGACACAGGCAACAGAGCATGCACAATGTCGGCACTAGTACAGTGTATATCCACCTTTCGCAGCAATGCAGGCTGCTATTCTCCCATGGAGACGATCGTAGAGATGCTGGATGTAGTCCTGTGGAACGGCTTGCCATGCCATTTCCACCTGGCGCCTCAGTTGGACCAGCGTTCGTGCTGGACGTGCAGACCGCGTGAGACGACGCTTCATCCAGTCCCAAACATGCTCAATGGGGGACAGATCCGGAGATCTTGCTGGCCAGGGTAGTTGACTTACACCTTCTAGAGCACGTTGGGTGGCACGGGATACATGCGGACGTGCATTGTCCTGTTGGAACAGCAGGTTCCCTTGCCGGTCTAGGAATGGTAGAACGATGGGTTCAATGACGGTTTGGATGTACCGTGCACTATTCAGTGTCCCCTCGACGATCACCAGTGGTGTACGGCCAGTGTAGGAGATCGCTCCCCACACCATGATGCCGGGTGTTGGCCCTGTGTGCCTCGGTCGTATGCAGTCCTGATTGTGGTGCTCACCTGCATGGCTCCAAACACGCATACGACCATCATTGGCACCAAGGCAGAAGCGACTCTCATCGCTGAAGACGACACGTCTCCATTCGTCCCTCCATTCACGCCTGTCGTGACACCACTGGAGGCGGGCTGCACGATGTTGGGGCGTGAGCGGAAGACGGCCTAACGGTGTGCGGGACCGTAGCCCAGCTTCATGGAGACGGTTGCGAATGGTCCTCGCCGATACCCCAGGAGCAACAGTGTCCCTAATTTGCTGGGAAGTGGCGGTGCGGTCCCCTACGGCACTGGGTAGGATCCTACGGTCTTGGCGTGCATCCTTGCGTCGCTGCGGTCCGGTCCCAGGTCGACAGGCATGTGCACCTTCCGCCGACCACTGGCGACGACATCGATGTACTGTGGAGACCTCACGCCCCACATGTTGAGCAATTCGGCAGTACGTCCACCCGGCCTCCCGCATGCCCACTATACGCCCTCGCTCAAAGTCCGTCAACTGCACATACGGTTCACGTCCACGCTGTCGCGCCATGCTACCAGTGTTAAAGACTGCGATGGAGCTCCGTATGCCACGGCAAACTGGCTGACACTGACGGCGGCGGTGCACAAATGCTGCGCAGCTAGCGCCATTCGACGGCCAAAACCGCGGTTCCTGGTGTGTCCGCTGTGCCGTGCGTGTGATCATTGCTTGTACAGCCCTCTCGCAGTGTCCGGAGCAAGTATGGTGGGTCTGACACACCGGTGTCAATGTGTTCTTTTTTCCATTTCCAGGAGTGTATAAGCGTAGGTTGGCCTTTCCTCAACCTATCTCCTAAAATAAATTGTAGGGTCAGAGTTGCCTCGCGTATTCCTACATTTCTGTGGAATCCAAACTGATCTTCCCTGAGGTCAGCTTGCATCAGTTTTCCATTTTTCTGTAAAAAATTCGTGTTAGTATTTTGCAACCATGACTTAGTAAACTGATAGTTCAATCATTTTCACACCTGTCAGGAACTGCTTTCTTTGGATTTGGAATTATGACATTCTTCTTGAAGTCTGAGGTTATTTCACCTGTCTCATAAATCTTGCACACCAGATGGAAGAGTTTTGTCATGGCTGCCTCTCCTAAGGCTATCTGTCATTCTGACGGAATATCGTCTACCCCCAGTGCCTTGTCCCGACCTAGATCTTTCAGAGCTTTGTCAAATTCTTCTCATCTTCATCTGCATCTCTTCCCCTTTCTATAACATTGCTTTCAAATTCATATACCTCGTATAGGCACTCTGTATACTCCTTCCATCTGCCAGCTTTCCCTTCTGTACTTAGGACTGGTTTACCATCTGAATTCTTGATATTCATACAGCTGCTTATCCTTTCCCCAGAGTTCTCTTAATGTTCCTGTAGGTGGGATCTATCTTTCCACTAGTGAAATATGCTTCTAAATCATTACATTTGTCCTCTAACCAGAAATGCTTAGCAATTTTTCATTTCCTGTCTGTCTCATTTTTTAAAAGTTTGTGTTCCCTTTTAGCCTGCTTCATTTGCTGCATTTTTACATTTCCTCCTTTCACCAATTGAATGCAATCTCTCCTGTGTTATCCAAGGATTTCAACTAGACCTTGTCATTTTTACCTATTTAATCCTTTGCTGCCTTCACTATTTCATCTCTTAATGCTATCCATTCGTCTTTTACTGTAATGCTATCCATTCGTCTTTTACTGAATCCCTTTCCCTTGCTCTAGTCAACCATTGCCTAAAGCTCCCTCTGAAACTCAACAACCTCTGCTTCTTTCAACTTATCCAGGTCTTATCTCCTTCATTTCCTACTGTTTTCCAATTTTTCAGTTTTAATCCACAGTTCATAGCCAATAAATTGTGGCCAGAGTCCATATATGCCCCTGGAAATGTCTTACAATTTGAAATCTGGTTCCCAAATCTCTGTGTAACCATTATAGAATCAGAGACCTTCCGGTGTTTCCAAATCTCTTACACATATACTACCTTTTTTTATGATTCTTAAACCAAGCTTTAGTGATGATTAAATTTTGCTCTGTGCAAAATTCTACCAGCTGGCTTCCTCTTTCATTACTGTCACCAGTCCATATCCACCTACTATTTTGCCTTCTCTTCCTTTTACTACTATAGATTTCCAGTCCCCCATTACAATTAATTTTTCCTCTCCTTTAACTATATGAATAATTTCTTTTACCTCATCACACATTCTTTTAGTCTATTCATCATCTGCGGAGCTAGTTGGCATAAACTTATACTACTGTGTTAGGCATGGACTTCATGTCTGTCTTGGCTATGATGATATGTTCACTACACTGTTCACAGTAGCTTACCTGATTCTTGCATTACCCATGTTTGAGCTTGTATTTATGACCCTGTATTCACCTGACCAGAAGTTCTGTTCTTGCTGCCACCTAACTTTTTTAATATTATTCATTTAATGTTATTTTATTATTAAAGCAACTTTGTTATGGACCAGAGTTTCATGTGGTGCATGTATTCAGAGTCACTGAGGGAATGTGGTAGTGTGGCCAAAGTAAAAAACTGCAAAATGATTAATGTATTCTTTTAATTTTGCATGTCTTGTGCGGAGTTATTTATTTATTTATATTAAATTATTTAGGTACATATTTTATAGATCCATTTGTGTACATTGGTGCAAGGAGTGTGTAATTTACTATTATGTCCTTCACGATCATACACAGAGATAAAAGAAACCTTATTTTGAGCATTAAAAAAATGATTCAGAGGTTACATTGTGTTTGATTTATCAACTAAAAAAGGAATTCTATGTCAATTATACAGTAAAACAATGTCTATAATTATCAAACAAAAGTTAAGAAACAAGAGACATTTAAATTGAAAAATGTCAGAAATTGTCTATCTCTGTCTGTTAAAAACTTTATCTGTAAAATAAAAGGTTATGTCAAGGAAACCTCCTTTTCCATACTTTTAAATTATTTGTTATTATCTTGCAGGTACATGAAATCACTTCAGAGTGGGTTAAAATTTTTTTGTAGTACTGTGTTTTACATCTATTTTTACTGCAATCATATTTTCCAGCTTACAGTGTAAACTTTCAGTCTGGAACTGCGCGACCGCTACGGTCGCAGGTTCAAATCCTGCCTCGGGCATGGATGTGTGTGATGTCCTTGTATTAGTTAGGTTTAAGTAGTTCTAAGTTCTAGGGGACTGATGACTAGATGTTAAGTCCCATAGTGCTCAGAGCCATTTGAACAGTGTAAACCATATTTCCTTCTTGTTGTATATTTAATTGGTGCTGTAGTGAGAAGAGTTATTTGGTATTATAGATTGAAAAATTATATATCTTGTGGAGGAGTCAGAAGGTGTAGTATGTATGAGATAAAATCTCTGCAGTGATTTTTATTTGAATTACTAGTTTTGTAAAATATATTTGTGTAATATGATTAAGCAAAGAATGGATAATGAAAGTATTATTTTTATAGTTACAGTCTATTTTATTCTACTTTCATTTATATAAATATTTTACTGATAGTTAACTTCAATCATTTGCCTTATTTTTCAGGTAAATCACTTGTTACTCAAAAATCAACCAATGTAATGGCTGCAAAGATGTTGACATGTGCTTTACTCCAGTGGTTGATATACCCTACATACTTGGCTGGTGAAGCATTGCAATTGGCAAATGACATACATTCATATATAAATGCAAACCATGTGTGGGGAAGCCATACTGGTCGTCTTTCCACAAACAAGTGGTTTTCTGGTGTGCGTGTATCAGATAATCGTGTGAACATTGCAGTTCAATTGTGTCGTTTGTCTGAGCAGTGGCAGAGTAATCCTAATACTATTTCTCAATGGTTAAAAAAAATGGCATCAGCACCGAGTTGCATTACTGATAAACTACGTTGGTTCATATCTGCTCTTTTCATTCATATTTTTGACCAAGATGCAGAGAGACAAGAATGCCTTTCAGTTTTGCTGAAAATGGTGGATAAAAATAATGAACTCTCTTCAAGTATTATGACACTTATACTGTACAAACTGGCTGAAGAGAGAGATCCAACAATGCAGCTGGAATTACTTCAGAAATTACCTGGAATGGCAGTACAAAAGGTAACAATTTTGAGAGACTATTAATGTAAATTTCAAAAATTTGTTTATGAATACATAGTATTATAGACAAAAAGTGCATACTGATGTGATGGAATGTTGTTTAAACAGTCTGAAGTACAAGTCCATAGCTGAGGACTAGAGCAAGCATCTGTATTTTCTGGGATAAGTAGCGATAAATGGGAGGGACATGGATTAGCCAGAGGGGAAAACAAGATTTGGGGGGGGGGGGGGGGGTTAGGAAAGACTGTGCTGTGGGGTATGCAGAGACAAATTAGAAGAATATTAAGAGGAATGTTGTGGCAGAAGGTAGAGTACTTGGGCAACATGAAGGATCTAGACTAAAGAGAAACTGAAAAAGGTTAGAGATAAGGAAAGTTAAAGTGTAGTAGTGAAGTAGCAGAGGGAGTTGGGGAAGGAGGGAGAAAGGCACCTGGTTGATGTGTTTGTGATGGTATCTCTGGTGTCGGAAGGTGTGGAAGCTAAATGCGCACCAGAGGGTATTGACCTGGATACCCACTAGGGGTCTCTGTGCTCCAGCATGCGCCTGCGTTGCAAGCCTTGCTGTTTGAGTGCACCACTCTCCGTACCATGTAAAGTCCGCAGCCAATCGAGTTTCCCACAGTCATCTATTTAGGCAGCCGCACGGCGATACCCTGGCAGTCTGCTGCTTGCCGTAGTTCGCATGTGCATCTCAACCTTACTGTGTTACAGTTCCATGTGTTGAAATACATACTTTCATTGTTTGGAATGTTCCTATATTGTTGTTGTCTCGCTGTGTTTATCACCTCAGTTCTTGCTTGCTTGACTCATGTTGTGTTCTGGTCGGTTGTAGTGTGTGTTGTCCCCTACTTATTCATCTGTCCTGTCTGTTCGTTGTTTGAGATACCTCCAGTGGTTCCACCCTCCCGTGGCAGCTTTGCTTTGCATATCCATTCTCTGCTGTGCACCTCTTGCCAGTCACTCGGGGCTTGGCAATGGGGTGGATAGGGTGTGTACGTGCTGTGTGTGGGCGCAGGAGGAACTGGCTGCAGTTCGCGAGCAGTTGAGTGTGCTGTTGGCCACGGTCAGCCGCCTTCAGGCTGCTGCCTCGAGGTGCAGCGACTGCTGAGGGTCTGGCGCGTTGCTTGACACACCCCAGGTGTCACTTGCTGCGGCCGCTGATTCAGCCGCCGAGGCACCTTCTAGTGTACCCGGCGTGTTGGGGCCACCCTCACCTCAGGGTGAGTGGCGGACTGCAACGCGTTCGCGTTGCTCGAGGTGGAGGGTCAATGTGGAGGCTGTCTGGCTGGCCTCGCCCATTCGTCCTGTCAGTGGGCAGGTGGCCGCCCCTTCAGCAGCGCCCGAGCAGGCATGCGGGGGCAAAGGCTTGCTGGTTGTTGGGAGCTCCAATGCTAGGCGGGTGGTGGAGCCCCTTAGGGAAATAGCGTACAGGGCTGGAAAGAAATCCAACATGCACTTGTTTGTCTGCCGGGGGGCCTCATCCAAGATGTTGAGGTGGCCTTGCCTGCGGCTATCGAGCGTACGGGGTGCAGTCATCTGCAAGTAGTTGCTCACTTCGGCACCAATGGTGCCTGTCGCTTCGGTTCTGAGGCGATCCTCAGTTCGTACAGGCGACTGACGGATTTGGTGAAGACCACAGGCCTCGCACATGGGGTGCCAGCAGAGCTCTCTATTTACAGCATTGTTCCCAGAGTGGATCGGGGTCCTTTGATTTGGAGCCGAGTGGAGGGTCTCAACCAGAGGCTTCGTCGACTCTGTGATGGT
The DNA here is from genome assembly GCF_023898315.1 of Schistocerca nitens. Classification (NCBI taxonomy): domain Eukaryota; kingdom Metazoa; phylum Arthropoda; class Insecta; order Orthoptera; family Acrididae; genus Schistocerca; species Schistocerca nitens. Next base: position 541,741,600 of record NC_064619.1, on the reverse strand, counting down.
CTTGGCTGCAGATTTCTAGACTTTTGCTATTGGGTGGGGAATTGTAGGACACCCCTAGACAGGTCAGGGGTGCACTACACAAATGAATCGGCTACTCGGGTAACAGAGTACTTGTGACGTGCACATGGGTTTTTTTTAGGCAGTAGTGCAGTAGTGCAAGGTCTCCTGGTGAACAGTCACCAGTTGACGTGCAGGCAGGGAAATCAGGACGTGCTCAGTGTAAAGACACTTCAGCTATTATGATATTAGCAGCAAATTTTCAGAGTGTTCGGAATAAAGTTCCTGAATTTACTGCCCTCCAGGAAGCGTGTGGTGCACAAATTATTCTCGGGACTGAGACCTGGCTGAACCCTGAGACAGGAAGTTCTGAAATATTTAGTGAGGGTTGGAATGTGTATCGGAAAGACAGATTAGACACCGTAGGAGGTGGTGTCTTCATTGCAGTTGACAAAAATATTGTGTCTACTGAGGTCGAAGTAGAGTGTGATTGTGAAGTTATCTGGACATGTTTAACAGGGCTAGGGGAAATAAAGTTAATTGTGGGGTGTTATTACCGGCCACCAGGTTCCACTCTGACAGTTCTAGAATCATTCATAGGGAGTCTACATTCTGTATTGCAGAAGTACCCGGATCATGCTATATTAGTCGGAGGCGACTTCAACCTACCTAGTATAGACTGGGATGTCTGTGGATTCATTACAGGTGGTACAGACAAGCCGTCGTGTGAATTACTTTTGAATACATTTTCCTAAAACTGTCTTGAGCAGCTAAATCGACAGCCAACGCGTAACAGAAATATTTTAGATCTGGTAGCCATGAACAGACCAGACTTCATCAACGGTGTCAGTGTTGAGACAGGGATTAGTGATCATGACGTTGTCATTACGACTATGGTTATGAAAGTTAAAAAGTCGGTCAAGAAGGCTGAGAGAGTATTCTTACTTGAAAGAGCAGATAAGAAGTTGTTAGCATCCCACTTAGTAAATGAATCGACTTCATTTACTTCCAGTACGATGGACGTGGAAGAATTATGGGCAAATTTTAGACACATTGTAAATCACGCATTGGACAAGTATGTGCCAAAAAAGTGGGTTATGGACGGAAAAGACCCACCGTGGTTTAACAGCGCAATTCGGAGAATGCTCAGGAAGCAAAGGCAGTTGCACTCGCGGTACAAGAAAGATCAGGAGAATGAGGACAGGCAAAAGTTAGTAGAGATTCATACTACTGTAAAAAGAGCGATGTGCGAAGCATTCAACCACTACCACCATCATACCTTAGCAAAAGATCTTGCTGAAAACCCAAGGAAATTCTGGTCTTACATAAAATCCGTAATCCGTAAGCGGGTCGAAGGCTTCCATCCAGCCACTCACTGATCAGTCTGGCGTGGCAACGAAGACAGCAAAACGAAAGCTGAAGTTTTAAATTTAGGATTTGAGAAATCTTTCACGCAGGAGGATCGTACAAACATACCGCCGTTTGAGTCTCGTACAGATTCCTGTATGGAGGACATAGTGATAGACATCCCTGGGGTTGTGAAGCAGCTGAATGGATTGAAAATAAATAAATCGCCAGGTCCTGATGGGATTCCAATTCGGTTTTACAGAGAGTACTCTACGGCATTGGCTCCTTACTTAGCTTGCATTTATTGTGAATCTCTTGCTCAATGTAAAGTCCTGAACGCAGGAAAAAAAGTGCAGGTGACACCTGTATATAAGAAGTGTAGAAGGACGGATCCTCAAAATTACATACCAATATCCTTAATATCGGTTTGTTGCAGGATTCTCGAACATATTCTCAGTTAGAATATAATGAATTTCCTTGAGACAGAGAAGTTGCTGTCCATGCATCAGCACGGCTTTTGAAACGCAACTCGCCCTTTTTTCACATGATGTCTTGCGAACTATGGATGAAGGGTATCAGACGGATGCCATATTCCTTGACTTCCGGAAAGCGTTTGACTCGATGCCCCACTGCAGACTGCTAACTAAGGTACGAGCATATGGGATTGGTTCCCAAGTACGTGAGTGGCTCGAAGACTTGTTAAGTAATAGAACCCAGTACGTTGTCCTCGATGGTAGTGTTCATCGGAGGTGAGGGTATCATCTGGAGTGCCCCAGGGAAGTGTGGTAGGTCCGCTGTTGTTTTCTATCTATATAAATGATCTTTTGGATAGGGTGGATAGCAATGTGCGGCTGTGGTGTACGGGGAGGTGTCATCGTTGAGTGACTGTAGGAGGATACAAGATGACTTGGACAGGATTTGTGATTGGTGTAAAGAATGGCAGCTAACTCTAAATATAGATAATTGTAAATTAATGCAGATGAATAGGAAAAAGAATCCTGTAATGTTTGAATACTCCATTAGTAGTGTAGTGCTTGACACAGTCACATCGATTAAATATTTGGGCGTAACCATGCAGAGCGATATGAAGTGGGACAAGTATGTAATGGCAGTTGTGGGGAAGGCGGATAGTCGTCTTTGGTTCATTGGTAGAATTTTAGAAATATGTGATTCATCTGTAAAGAAGACCGCTTATAAAACACTAATACGACCTATTCTTGAGTACAGCTTGAGCGTTTGGGATCGCTATCAGGTCGGATTGAGGGAGGACATAGAAGCAATTCAGAGGCGGGCTGCTAGATTTGTTACTGGTAGGTTTGATCATCATGCGAGTGTTTTGAAAATGCTTCAGGAACTCAGGTGGGAGTCTCTGGAGGAAAGGAGGCATTCTTTTCGTGAATCGCTACTGAGTAAATATAGAGAACCAGCATTTGAGGCTGACTGCAGTACAATTTTACTGCTGCCAACTTACATTTTGCGAGAAGACCACAAAGATAAGGTAAGAGAGATTAGGGCTCATACAGAGGCATATAGGCAGTCATTTTTCCCTTGTTCTGTTTGGGAGTGGAACAGGGAGAGAAGATGCTAATTGTGGTATGAGGTACCCTCCGCCATGCACCGTATGGTGGATTGCGGAGTATGTATGTAGATGTAGATGTAGATAAAAGGTTCGGTAGCATGGAGGCTAAGTTGATCTGTCTCCTGGACCAACAGCAGCAGCTCATGTAGCAGCAGCAGCAACAGCAGCAGCAGCAGTGCCAATTAGATGTCTTACAGAAATCGTTGCAGTTGCTGAAGGATGAAGTCACAGCACAGAACACCCTACCACAACAGCTTCCATGTGTTCCAGTTTCTGATGCTTCTCTGCATCTGCTGTCATTTCTGCCCTTTGATGACGCTAAGGGGGACTGTGATACATACTTGAATCGTTTGAAACACCATTTCACAACACGGGTGTCTCCCTACAGCAGTCATTATTCTTGTCCTGGGCATCACCAGACACCTTCTTTCTGCTCCGCAAGTTGGCACCATTGTCAGACCACGTGGCTATCTCCTTTAATGAGATATGTGCGCTGCTGACAAACTTAGCTTGCATTTATTGCGAAATAATTCCAGTGTGCATTCGGCATGTTTGCTGGGAGGTCTCATCTGTGATGTGGAGGAGGCCCTGCCAGTAGCTGTTGAGCTGCATGTAGTGGCACATTTTGGCACGAATGATGCCTGCTGCTTGGGTTCTGAGGCCATCCTTGGGTCCTTTTGGTGGCTGGCTGATTTGGTGAAGGCAACTAGCAACGCACGTGGGGTGCAGGCTAAGCTGTCTATTTGTAGCATTGTACCCAGGGTTGATCGTGGTCCTCTGGTTTGGAGCAGAGTGGAAGGTCTAAACCAGAGGCTCAGATGACTCTGCAATGGTATCGGTGCAAATTTCTCGACCTCTGCTATAAGGTGCAGAATTATAGGGTTTTCCTTAACAGGTCAGGTGTGCACTACACCCAGGAAGTGGCTACTAGGGTAGCGGAGCACGTGTGGCATGCACATGGGGCAGTTTTAGGGTATAGAAACCCTCCCTTGGGATCAAAGATGATTTGCTTGTTAAATCAGCCACAGCGACTTAGAGAATCGTGGTCCTTGCATATCAGAGATAGAAAAGATTAATATGATTTTAGTAAACTGCAGGAGCATCCAAGGAAAGGTCCCAGAATTAGTATCACTTACTGGAGGTTATAATGCACAGATAGTACTAGAAACAGACAGGTGGTTGAAACCAGATGTCAATGCCAACGAAATCCTGAGTTCAGATTGGAATGTTTATCGTAAGGATAGGTTAGTCGCCAGTGGTGGCGACGTGTTTATTCCAGTAAAAAATCCAATAAAATCTAGTGAGGTTATCATTGATTCTGAATTTGAATTAATCTGGGTGAAAGTGAGTATCAAAGAATGATAAAAAATTGTGATCGGATGCTTTTATAGACCACCTGAGTCAGGAACTGTAGTTGTAGAGCACATCAGACAGAACTTGCAGAATTTCCCGATCATGCTGTTGTAATAGGGGTGCGACTTCAACTTTCCAGGTACAGATTGGGCAACAAACAGACCTGAACTCAGTTAACATAGAGGAAGGTACCAGTGATCATAAGGCTGTGACGGCATCTATGATGATGGGTCCTACAAGTTTTGTTATGAAAGGTAGGAAGATTTATCTGCTCAGCGAGGGTGAAAGGATACAAATTTCAGAAGCAGTTGGCGTCAAATATTCAGCAATGATGATGAAGATGTGGAGAACATATGGAAAAAATTCAAAGGCATTGTTCAATATGCCATAGACAAGTATGTCCGAGTAAGGTTTTAAGGGATGGGAAAGATCTACCATGGTTTAATAGCAGTGTTAGAAAAGCGCTACATATACAAAGAGCACTTCATCTCAGATTCAAGAGAAGTAAAAACCTAGCTTACAAACAAAAGCTGTACGAAGCGAAAATGAGCATCAGGAGAGCAATGAGAGAAACTTTCAATGATTGTAAGATGTTGTCAGCTGACCTGAGTAAAAACCCTAAGAGATTTTGGTTCTATGTGAAATCAGTAAGTGGGTCAAAATCATCTATTTATTTTCCCAACGACCATACTGGCACCAAAACGGAAGATAACGGAGAGAAGGCTGAAATACTGAAGTCAGTCTTCCAAAGTTGTTTCAGCATGGAAGGTCATAACACTGTCCCACCTTTCAATCGTTGTACGAACATCGAAATGGCAGATATTGAGATAACCGATCGCTGAATTGAAAAGCAGCTACAATCGCTTAGTAGCAGAAAGGCTTCAGGGCCAGATGACATACCTACAAGATTCTATAAAGATCATGCAAAAGAACTTGCTTCCATTCTAGCAGTAATTTATCATAAATGGCTTAGAGCAATGAAAGGTACCTAACGAACCGAAAAAAGCGCAGGTCTTTCTCATTATTAACCCTAGGACTCACTCTGCTAAAATTTCCCTAGTACTCCATCTGGGGTCATACTTGACCCCAATCAATATATAATTGACTGTGTGTACTAATCACTCAGAGAACAACGTACTGTCGTTTAATAGTGTTTGTTTACATTTTATTTATTATTTAGACACATTTCACAGCTTTTTTAACAGGTATGTACATAGTAGAATTAAATTACATACGGTAGAGTAATTACATATCAGAAGTTACAATATTACTCTAAGTCATAATTTGTTTCACTCATAAATGTTTCACAATGGGTCAAATTTACAGAAAATGTGATGAACAACTCAACAGGAAACATAATTCTAACCGGAATCCGTAACATAGTCATCTGCACGGATTGATGGTTCTTTTGTACTCCATGCAATATCCCGACCCCTGCACTTTCATCTTCTCCACTGTCATCATTTTCAGCAAGAATATCATTTTCTTCTAATTCATGTAAACAAATTTCATCACTTTGGTCTACCTGTGTCTCTGTTCCATCATCTTCGGCGTCACTACCTTCTGAATCACTACTGCTACGAAATAAGTCTTACATAGCTTGTTCTACACTATAGCCAGGAGCAAAACGTATTCCATCCACGCTGAAATTACACTGCAACAACAAACGTACAAACGAACTTCCAGTTTGAGGTTAGTTCTGAGTAACACCTGAATAACACCTGAATTCAGTGTTACCAACTCAAAATACCTAAGAAAGAGATTGATATTTGATAATCTATACATTCTATGAATGTTACATATAATCTATCTGGGGTCATAATTGACCCCAACAGTAGTTTTTGTTAATTATTGATTTAAATGTTGCGTCAAGCGCTCTAAAAATTTTTGTGAGAGAACTACAATACTGTGTGGTAAAAGTCATAAAATTCTGGATTTTTACAAGAAATAGAAATATTATTTTATCCATAGTAAAGATGGTTGGGGTCACCTATGACCCCAGAGTGAGTCCTAGGGTTAAGAAAGGCCATAACACAGATCCTCACAATTATAGACCTATATCGTTGACGTCAATCTGTTGTAGAATTGTGGATCATGTTTTATGTTCAAGAATTATGACATTTTCATAAAATGAACATCTCCTGTATAAAAATCAGCATGGATTCCGCAAACAGAGATCTTGCGAAACTCGGCTCGCTCTGTGCTTCCATGAGATCCATAGCACAGTGGACAATGGTGCTTAGGTTGATACTGTGTTCCGTCATTTCAGTAAGGCATTTGACACTGTCCGGCATTGCCATTTAATGAAAGAAATACAAGCTTACAGAGTATCTGAGCAAACCTGCGATTGGATTCAAGACTTTCTTGCAGGTAGAACTCAACATGTCACTCTTAACGGAACTAAATCGACAGTTGTATAGGTAATATCTGGAATACCACAGGGAAATGCGATAGGACCGTTGCTGTTTACAATATATATAAATGATCTAGTAGAAAGTGTCAGATGCTCTATAAGGCTATTCGCAGATGATGCAGTTGTCTGTACTAAAGTAGCAACGTGAGAAGATAATAAGAATTTGCAGAACAACCTGCAGGGAATTGATGAATGGTGCAGGCTCTGGCAGTTGACCTGAACATAAATAAATGTAACATATTGCGCATACATAGGAAAAGAAATCCACTACTGTACAGCTACACTATTGATGACAAGCATTTGTAGACAGTGTCTGCCATAAAATATCTAGACGTGACTATCCAGAGCAGCCTTAAGTGGAATGACCATATAAAACAGATAGACTCAGATTCAGCAGAAGGATCGTAAGGAAATATAACTCATCCACGAAAGAAGTGACTTATAAGGCACTTGTTTGCCTGATTCTTGAGTATTGTTCATCTACCTGGGATCCCTATCAGGTAAGACTGATAGAGGAGATAGAGAAGATCCAACGAAGAGCAGCACATTTCATCATGGGATCGTTTAGCTGGCGATAGAGCATTACGCAGATGTTAAACAATCTCCACTGGCAGAAGTTACAAGATGGGTGTTGTGCATCATGGAGGGATTTACTATTGACATTTCAGGACAGCACATTTCAGGAGGAGTCGGACAACATATTACTTCCCCCCACATACATCTTGTGTATTGACCATGAGGAAAAAATTCAAGAAATTAGAGCCATTACAGAGGCTTACCGACAAATCATTCTTCCCATGCACTATTCGCGAGTGGAACAGGGTTTAAGGGACCAGGTAGTTGTACCGAAAGTACCCTCTGCCACACACAGTTAGGTGGCTTATGGAGTATATCGTAGATGTAGATGTAAAGATGGCATTCGCCCGTCGAATTGCAACGTCGTGGTCATCAATTCCCGTCCCCACCCCAAGGGTTTATTTGATCTCCAGGTTTCTTGGACAAGGTTAACTACTACTTAAAGTTTTTACTCCAGGCCGCTGACATTGCACAGCCCCTCAATCCCTTGCATCACAAAGGGGTGCCTTTCAACTGGACTCCTGCCTGTGATCAAGCTTTTCTTCGCTTGAAAACTATGGTCAACTCTGCCCCTTGCCTGACTCTCTTCTCTTCGGACCGCCCCTTAGTAGTGGTGGCTGATGCTTCAGCCTATGCTATTGGGGCAATCCTGGCCCACAGGAAGAGGATGACTAAGAACAGCCCATTGTGTATATGTCCAAGATGCTTTCGGCAGCACAGGAGGAACTATTCTCAGATTGAGAAAGAGGCTCAGGTGATTGTGTTTGCCATTCAAAAGTTTCACATCTACCTCTTTGCGATGAAGTTCACTCTCCTCACTGATCACAAACCTTTGGTTACTGTATTCGGCCCACACACACACCTCTTAGAGTGAACTGCTCAACACCTCCAGCACTGGGCGCTGTTCTTACGCAATTACATAAGCCCACCTTTCAACACTCCCAATGCAGATGCCTTGTCACTTCTCCCTTCAGGCCCTGATCCCGAGTTCGACCAGCAGGAAGTCCTCTGCTTTCACATTGATATGGCCCACCAAGATAACTGGTACGGGTTTCCCGCCACGACTGCACAGGTCATCTCTGCCACACACCGGGATCCCATTCTATGTGACCCATGGTTGGCCCACCTATCTCAATCACTGGTTGAAAACTAAATTCAGCCCCTGACAGCACCTCTCACACAGGGTATTGGTTATGGTGGGTGTCCTGTTGACCACAGAGGCTGATACCCATTAGGTGATCATCCCACCCGATTTGCACCACCATATCCTACACTTCCTACACTGTGGACACCGGGGATGTGCCATAGGAAGGCATTGGCTCGCTGGCATGTATATGGGCCTGGCATTGAAGGTGACATTGAATGCTTGGTCCATGGATGCACGGTATGTGTGGGTCACCAGGCCAGCCCTTCGCCATCATTTACACTCTAGCTCACACCTTGCTGGCCCTGGGATCACATCCATCGCAATTTTGCTGGTCCGTTCTTGGGATCATTGTGGTTATTCACTGTGGATGCACATTCCAGATACTCGTATGTGTTGCACATGGTGTCCACCATGACTGATGGCACACTCACGGCCTTTGCTCAGGTGCTCGCCATCGAAGTCATGCCTCATATCGTGGTCTCCGATAATGGCCCCCAATTCATGGCAGCCTCCTCTCGCACATTCTTTGAGGCCAACAGTATCAAACACATCTGCACACCTCCGTTCCGTCCGTCCTCCAATGGCACAGCGGAACGACTGGTCAGGATGTTTAAACAACAGCTGACAAAAGCGATCAAATCCTCCGCCATCACATCGACCCTCACCTTATTCCTGAGCACTTATCACAACACGCCGATTGATGGTCATAGTGCGGCCAAACTCTTCCATGGGTGGCAACCATGGGCCCTGCTCCATCTGCTGACGCTGTCACCTTCTGAACTCCGCTTCTGACCCTCTCAGCACTACACCCCAGGCATGGCCATGTAGGCCCGCTCGTATGGACTCCCGCCACAGTAGTCATGACTCATGGGCAGCGTGTGACATCGGTACAGACACAGATGGGGCTCAAGTGCTGCCACCATTATCAACTCCGGCCGAATACCCCTTTATGGCACGTCACACCCCCAACCCCCCGCCTCCGTCTGTTGTGCACGAGGCCCTCAAGTCGGCCCCACTGCCAATGGCTGCTGGCTCCCCACAGATACACTGGTGCTCCTTCTCACATCCACGAGGATCGGAGGCAGTGTTTGATGCCCTGCCCCCCTGGTGACATTTCGATGGATTCCACAGACTGCCCTCCCGACCCACCGCAGACGGTTGTTGACACAGGGTCTCCCTCCGTTCCTTCCTTCCACCCACCACAGCACCATCTGGGGCATTTCCTCCCCTATGCACAGGTTCTGGTGTCGGGAGGTGCGAAAGTTGAATACGACCCAGAGGCTATGGACCTGGATTCCCGCTAGAGGTCTGTGTGTTCTGGCGCGCACTTGTGCCACTAGCCTTGCCATGCGAGTGTGCCACTCTCTGTACCACGTGAAGTCCGCAGTTAATTATGTTTCCCGCGGTCATGTATTTAGGCAGCTGTGCGGTGCTACCCCAGTGGTCTGGTACTCACTGTAGTTCATGTGTGCACCTCGGCCTTACTGCATTCTGGTTCCATGTGTTTAGATACATACTGTCATTGTTTGGAGTGTTCCTGCATTGTTGTCTCATTGTGTTTATCACCTCAGTTCTTGCTTGCTTGCCTCGTATTTTGCCTGGTCGCTTGTAGTGTCTGTCATCCTCTACTTGATCGTCTGTCCTGTCAGTTCGTTCTTAGCAATACCTCCAGCAGCTCCCATGACTTGCGGCTTCATGTTTCCATTCTCTGCCATTCACAGCTTGCCGGTCGCTTGCAGCTATAACAGTATCCATGTAAAATGCAGTGTAGTGGTTGCAATGGCATCTGCTGCGCTTGCTTCATTAGGTGATATGTCCTATGATGGGGCAGGAACTGATAGAGGCACAGCTTGAATAAGAGGTAGTGACTGAACACCCCATAAGTTCCACTGTTGCCTGTTTCATCTTGAACTAGTGACTATTTAATAACAGGACCAGCTATCAAGTATCAGGCACTAGTTACCGGATGTGTAATTTACAGCATTTGCGGTTCTCATTTTGTAACCTGTGCTTAGCTATGAAGATCACTGCAACATATTAAGAAAACTGCAACATATGTAGAAAGTACAGTAACACAATTAGAGGAAGATTTCAATTATATGCCATCATTTTTCCACATAGTCACCATTATTTGCTACACACATTTGGCAATGGTAAACCAGAGCTTGTGTGCTGGGCTTATAAAAACATGAGCCAGCTGTGGCTAGCCTCTGTCTCACAGTTTTACAACACAATCTGAATCTGGAAAATGTTGACCAAGCAGTTCGTCTTTAATCAGCCCAAAGAGATAGAAGATTGAAGACACTAAATTGGGACTTAATGGTGAATGTGGCAGGATAATGTAGCTAAATTTGGCAGTGAGTTCCATGGTCAGTGAACTGTTGTGTGGCCATATGTGTCCATCACCTTTACCAAGCAACGATGGACTTTCTGTTAGCGTGGAACCTAGTGACACATCTTGTTTTAATATGCACTAATGCCAGACTCCATTTTGGAGCACTCGTCTGCTGCCATTATCTCTTGCAGGGCAGTGAATCTAACATGACATTGATGGGAAGATTCAAAATTTGATACTGCATTGGCATAATCTGACCTGGTCATTCAGAGTGAACACAAAAAAATCTGATATATTAGTTTTGGCACGACCCTTATAGTTTTTAATATGCTTCCACGTGTAAGTGGATGCAAATGATTTGATTAATGTTATTGATTTTAATTTCTTAACTTGTTCTTGTAACTGTACAAATTAGGCTGATTTGAACTTTTCACCAGCAGACACGGCTAGGAATTTTGGCCATCACACAATCTTGATGGGAGAAGTAATTACCCAGAAACACCATTGGCCACCATCAACCAGTTTCATACGGCTGCTGTGCATTGTAAACTGGTGGTGGGGTGGTAGTATAACATTCCACTCGGATCATTACATTTAACTTAACTTTCTATTGCCTGGAGTTCATTTGATGAAAGAATGTAATAGTTTCCAACTTCACAAAATTTTTTTGACAACTGAACTGCATACTCATCACGTTAACAAAACACTGACTTACATACGTCACAGATCTCTTTGACTGACTGACAAAACAACTCAACACCTGACTCTCTTGCAGTATCACTGCTTTGCTTTATATATAATTTTAACAATAAATTTCAAAATAACCCATTATTAAATTTTTACAATTTCGATGGTACAATTAAAATTTACAAAACATAAAGAAACTGATGTTATAGCCGAATAAGGTATAAAATACAATATTAATTGACATAATTTTTATAGTATCATCACTAGTTTTAAATATGAAAATTGATCTGAACTTTAATTACGATAATGTCTCGTGTATTATTTTTGTTATGTAATTAATTACAGTTTGGATTATGTTACTAACACTCAATGAAAGTACAAATCTCGTGCTTTATCCAACTACATAAGTAAAATTTGCTAATAAGGCTTCAAATTCTGAAAGTCAGAAATTTGTGTGAAGTAATCAGTTGGAGAATTAATTAGAAGTGTAATTACAAAGGATATTAATTACGGAGGGCTACATAAAAATAGATAACAAATGAAAATACATTACTTGGTAATAACCTTTTAAGCTGTTTCTCAAGATAATGAGGTTCTCTCGGCAACCCACCAATCAGCTGCAATTAAGGTAATTAGAGGTGCCAGCCACTTATGCCAACATTTCCATAGCCTTTTCATATTTGCCGCCAAATATTTAACACTTCTATTTCTTGATTAAACATCTAACTCTGCACCCTTACATGATTTTGTTAATGCCAACAATCCCCTGACAATCATGGTAATATACATCCTTCCAGAACATTCTATATGCTTTCACAATGAATACCAAGCGTTTTAGGAAACTGCACAGAATGATATATATATATAAAGACACACATACAAGTCCCTAGGAAGCACTGACTCGTCCGACAGCTACCCGGATGCGTGTAACAATGGCAGTATTAGTCTCTTCTTTAGGGTCTTGAGGAAGGCTGCAACCTTATAGTTGGACTAACTCTTGTTGTTGAAAATGCATTATGGAGATTATCAGTCTCTCTTCTTACTGATAGGATCAGCAGAGAACTGCAGTCTGTCACCTGCTAGTCACGTGATGACAGCTACTGAATTTTATCCTCGTATCAGGAGCTGTGTTGTATGGCAAATGAAAATGAAAATGCTATGATATCACCCATTTCCTAAGTTGTATTGCCATGTGCATTGTGTCATCCAATGTGGTGCACCATTTATAGGGCTGGCTAGCTGGCTGTGAGTAGGTTACCATACTGATTCCCGCCTCTTGCAGTTAGCCCTGGTCTGTTCTGTTTATAAAAAGGGTAAAAGGACTGAAGCACATAATTACAGATGAGGATCTGGAACACCCATCTGTTGCAGTATCCTAGAGCATATTCTGTGCCCTAAATAGTGAGAAGCACTCTATTAGTGAGGATGTGGGAAATTATGAATTAGAATCCATGCCTCTAGTAGAAAATCATATTCACTGACATTGCCATGGCTATTGCTATTGATGCTCTTTGCTGATGTTCTGTGCTTTTACATTTTGTAAAAGTTTGTATTAAATTCTTTCTGTGAGAAAATAAACCTTTCTTTTCTTCAGCTTCAAATAGTAACTGCTTTTTGTTTAAGGATTAAAAAACTGACATGAGCGTACCGACTATAGTAACAGGGTGTATACGACCTGGGAGATCCGGGAAAAAAACCCAGGAATTTTTTTCATCTGAGAGAAAACCAGGAAAAACCTGGGAATTTTTTAGAACTCCGGGAGTTTTTCATTGTTTTAGTTTTCGGTTAGATTTTTGTAATTTTGACTGGTAAGAACCAATATTCTAACAAAGGCTATTACAGTACCCCGGTTCTGCAGAATAATACTGCAGCAATAAAAGATGAATGAGATAAGAAAAACAAAAATAAAACTTAAGTTGTAAACGAAATGCGTCATATACAGCAACAAAACACAGTGTTCCTTCAAGCATCTGCCAACAGCAAAATGTGTCAAAGGCTTTGGGAAGACTATGTAATGCTTTAGAACAACAAATTGAACTTAACATCACAACTGTTTACATTAGATTCATTTGAGCAGTTGCGAGCGGGCTCATGCGCATGCACAGTTGAGTCGCGTGTGAGCAGTAAGTACCTTCTCCCGCTTCTGGCTACGGAAGTATCTCTCTTAGCTGTATAAACAGTAGTAGCAAGCAGTCAGATGCTGCCCAGAAATTTTTTATTGGCGTGCCCAAGCTGCCAGATTCATGCATGTGCAACAGGCCCGGATCTAGGGGGCTGGGGCAAACCGGGGTGTCTGCCCCCGGCAGCAATTTCAGGATGGGGGGTTGCCAAATTCGTATTCTTGAGGGGAAAAAACCTTGTTTCAAAAAGCGTCTTGCATCCAGCGCACGTTGGTCCATCGAATATTCATATGATTTTGAAATGCATCCCTGTTGATTTTTGAACATTTTTGAACACATTCTAAGTTGATTTCTGAATGAATCATAAGTTGATTTTTGAATGCACACATAGTGTACGTGATGTCTCTGCCAGGAGAATCCCCGTTGCATCTAGAAATAAAATTTCCTGCAGACAAAAGGGGACAGGGCTATAGGAGCTGAGCAGAATAAAGCCGAACGGATGAAGGCCAATCACTGTTTATGTGGTTGACTGGGTTTGCGAATGATCAGCGTTGGTATAATTACTAACAAAAGCTATAGATTCAGACTACCTGAACAGGAATAACAGGTAAGATAGATTACGTATTATCTTCGCTTCGTATCCAAGAAAATGAAATTTTGACAGAAAATTTTTGGCCAGACCGTTACACTAATAAGGGCCTGTTGTACAGCCCCATTCTAACAGGCACTTAAATTCTATTCTTGGAGCTTGGAAAATGTGCTGTACAAACACGTAATAACGCATAACCAGTGAATAAACGCGTACAGCTAAACCGGTGAATGTGGCAGGGTTAGTGAAGTTAACCGGAGACTAAGTTTTGACAGTGGCAGGAATAGTTACAGAATTAGTGATGACAAGATTGTTTGTTAGAACGAGGAAGGAGAAGAAATGAGGACATCACACAAATTGTAGAAGAATATGATGATTCCAAATTTATATAAAAATTTCATACTACTACTTTTCGATCTCGTGCATGAAAAGCTGGAGTGTATGAATGAAATGTGAAACTATTTCCTAACATAAAAGTTCTTGCTTGTAGTAGGCCTAACAGGCATTTGATATTGGTACTTCAGGAATTATATTCTGTTGTGGCATAAAAATGACCATTTGTTCTAAAACAGTCTCGTTTATTTGATGTGTATTAAAACTGCTGCTTCCCGGCGGGGTCAGGGATTTTCTTTGCCTCGTGATGACTGGGTGTTGTGTGCTGTCCTTAGGTTAGTTAGGTTTAAGTAGTTCTAAGTTCTAGGGGACTGATGACCATAGATGTTAAGTCCCATAGTGCTCAGAGCCATTTGAACCATTTTTTTTAAAACTGCTGCAATATTAGACAGGCCTGTTTCGTTTTATTAGGCACACAGTAACAAAATACACATAATCAGCTCGACTAACCACACTAGTCTTGGGTATTATTTGTATTAACAGCTTTTTCAGTATTAGACAATGACATTTTGTTTTTTCATGTAGCAAAACGTTTGACGAACTTTGATGAGGTAATAGATTCTTTTGCAGAAAGGAAAGCTCACCATGTAAAGCTGTAGCAAGATTAGAGAGAAAAATATGCTAGGACTTAAGGGTTGAAGAAACGTGTACTGTCTTGCTTGTCACTGGTCTTTACTGGTTTTAAGTATCTTATATTTAATTTGTCACACTAAACAGCAAGTTATTAGCTAATAGGCAATAAAGAGTGCAAATTTTCTGAAGAGTTCTTGTTCTCCCGGTTACACATAATCCCATCCAGTATTAAGTGTGAATGTTTTTTTTAAAAAAAGAGGGCAGGATGTCAAACTGGCCGACTGGGAGCAGGAGATGCACCACAGGACATTTTAATTTCCACCGGCCTAAATAAAGTTCAATAGCATCCATTACAAAATATACACATTTGAATTCGACACACTGAAACACAGTGACATGCGATAGAAGAATGCTTTGCGAAGAGGCGTGCCACTGCACATTCGCAAACTTAAGATCAAATAACATGTCTTACATTTCCTCTAAGACACATCTTTTATGTATCAGACTCTTCAGAAAGATGTGTGCTACAAAATGAACATTTTTTGAAAAGTCAATTTAAATTTTGGCTTCGTACCTCAAACACTGGAGGGAGTGGGAGAGGAGGAGGAGGAGGGGGGGGGGGCGCCACTATCTAGTACTAGTATTGCCCCGGTGACCCGTGTTTACGCTTAGTGATTTTGCTGTTTCCTCTTCGTTTACTGCTCTCACACCAAATGAAAACAAAACGGATTTCTGTGACTGGGAGCTATCAAGTGAATTAAAATACATTCACATAATTACGGAAGGCTAAAATAAGTTATTAGTTTCAGATTTTATTTTATTTCCACCTTTCTAACAGTCAAGCATTAATCATTTTGCAGGACAATGAAGTTATTTTTGTCGATTTGCTAAAGAAATGTGGCTTTTATTAATCTTTTCCCCTGATGCAGTCAATTTATTTGAAATGAAGTGTTTAATTCCACACTACTGGCTAGTTTCATCTGTTTGCTGCATTTCAAGCCCATGTTTTCATCGTCTAGCACATATGGTATTATGCCATATTAAGAACCAAACATGAGAAAACACAGTACTGGTACTCCAAGAAAATTTACATCTGAATCTGGACATACAAATGTGCACTTTAAGCCAAATTATGCATTTTAGTATGGTTCACGTAATTTTGATGCTCTTGGAGTATCCTCTGGTGTCTCTTTTCTTTTGTGACACAATATATTTTAATGGTTTACACGTACGAACATATGAACTTCCTGCATCATTGTAGCTGTGCAAGGCCGATGACGCCTGTTACCTGGTGCTCTCTGGCAACTGCTAAAACAAACCTATTTCTAAAAGGTCGTGGGAAAATATTGCGAATGGTGGTTTGAAAAGCGTTACTTTCAAAGTAAGTTTCCTTTTACGCAAGATGAACTATGTACAAGAATTTATGATGAATTTCTTAAATCACAGAGTGTTTGATTCTCATTTAAAAAATCAACTCTTTGAGGATGCCCATTAGAAGAATTTCGAACCCAGATTTTATTAAAATTTTACTGGCACATTTATGTGATGTACCTTCAAGTGTAACACGCGCAAAAAAGATCAACATTATATGTGAAAGCTTAGATATTCTCGCAGCTTATTAATCTTCGAGACCAATATTATAAGTGAAAACTTTGCTTTTCTTGTAGCTATGTATATTAATTTAAACCGTTAACTTTTCCTATTTGTGTGGTCGCGCTACTGAACAGTGATGTTGCTACTTGCTAGCAACATCACATGTCCTATGCTCTGAATATCTGCTGTCATTGCCTGGCAAGATCACGTGACATGAGCTGTGACTGCCTTACAAAAGTGCATCGCAATATGGATTTCAATGCTTTGGAAAGTAACATGCAGTGTTTCATGGAACTTGAATTTATACTTTTGTAATACAAAAATATGGAGCGTACATGTTGTTGTATATAACAGATCTATCCAAAACGTGTTTTTTTCCCTGCAAGTTTCGTTTTGTGAAGTGCCGGGAAATTCTACGCCAGTGTATAAAACCATAACGATTCAATGGATTAATGAGTTTTACCATCCCAAGAGAAAGTATGCTGTCACTTAACATGGAAAAAGCATATTTTCAACCGGGAGAAAGTGTGTGTGTAACCTAGAGATCCGGGAAAATCCAGGTTTTGTTCTTTCCTTGCCCGCGTATACACCCTGAGTAAGAAACATGTGTTCACTAAAAAATGTGTTACTGTTAAAACCCAGTATTTTAAAGAGAATGGCAAATGTTCACTTGAAATGAAAACCTCAGCCCCAAAAACATTTTATTAATTGAACCTGGTTGGCAAATCTCTGAAACTGAAGTAACATCAGTTGATCTCCAAGGAAGTGTAACGGGATTACTTATGTTTGCATTATATGTAACTGATATGTTACTCCAGAATTGAAGTACACTGATTTTTGTGCATGAAATGTCTAAATTGCACACAAATTCTTGTACTATATGGACCAAATTCAATATCGCTTTCAGTTTTATTGAAATGATACCAATAATTGGCCAGGGTCGCAGAGATGTGGGTGATGTCGATTGGTAAGGAGGGCTATTGACATAGACCACAGACAACAATGTCCAGACAATCGAGGAACTGATTCACAGCTGTTGCAGAGTCACTATCATAGATGTTGCTCAGTAGGTGAGCACCTCAGTAGGCAGCACTCATTCCATCATTCGAAATCTTCTGCAATGTCAGAAATTTTGCTGAAGCAGGGTTCTATAATCACTATCACCAGTTCACAAAAGGTTCAAGGTTTATGGCATCTCTAGACTTCCTTGAGCATTACTACATGGATTTCTTAAGCCGTGTCATTATGAGAAATCAGACATGGGCCCACAATTTCACACCTGCAACGAAGAGAGCATATATGGAATAGACACACTTTCGCATCTCCACAGAAGAAATCCAGAGTTATGCCATCAACAAGGAAGGTCATGGCCACTGTTTTCTTTGACCGTGTAGAAGTTGTGATACAGAGTTTCTGGCAAAGGGAACAGCTGTTAATGCCAATTCATACTGTGCAACTCTGAAATCGCTGTGCAACACCATGAAGAATAAAGAGGCATGGAAAACTGAAGAAAAGGCATTATTCTCATGAACAACAATGCAACATCCTGCATGGTGTGGTCAAAGCACTCTGTACCTTAGTGTTTTTGATGGGAGATTTGTAAGCTTGTGCTATAAAGTCCAGATCTCGTACCGTGTGTTTTCCATATTTTCAGCAAGCTGAAACTACATCTGAAGTGAAAGAATTTTCCAACAATGAGAATGTTGCACACAGCAGTTATCAAATGGCTCCATGCACAAAGAGGGGATTTCTATTATCAAGGAAATGAATGCTTGGCAGAATTTTACAAGTGTTGTTTATAAAGGCGTGGTGACTATGTTGAAAAATAGTATAATGTACCTGTGCTACTTCCACATGTAAGGGCACATTCAATAATTGTTACTTGGCCTGCCATAATAATGTGTAACCTACTTTTTGAAGCCGCTCCCCCCCCCCCCCCTCCCCCCGTGCTTGATAACACTGGTTACTACATCTGCAAATGCAGAGTTGTGCTTACGCTACATTACTTCTCGTGCAACTTTACAGTGAAGGTTTCTACTTGTCATGTAGCAAAAATAACTTTCCATCCTTCAATCCAAATATTCAGGTAATTTGTAGAAGTGTCTGACTATGCATATTATTTTTCTTTTCTTTTGAATTTGTAGGGATTATCAATTTACTTGTATTATGTTAGATGAGAATTTTGAAAATTTCTTTGCAGCTGAGTATGAAACTCCACGTTGACCTCTAGATGAGAAGGCAAAGTTGACAAGAAAATTGTTTTTGTGTTCTGTACAGTCATTATGTACAGCACATTTTAGCTGAAACTCGTGTTTTTTTTATCAGCAACGAAAACCAACAACGAGTAAATTTATTAGGAACTGAGTGTATGAATTCCAAGGTCTTCTTTAAAAAAAGCTTTTACAAGATGTACATTATCTACCTCACATAATATTCTTATTACTCGCTACTGCTGAATAGACACTATTTTAGTATACTGCCACAGATGCTAATTTCATAAGATAACAAGGAGTGAAAGTATACAGAATAAGCCAACATTCTTAATTCTAAGGTCTAGACATGCTGAATGAAATTTTTGGCTAGTTTATGTATGTGTTGACTTGATTTTAATTTGTTATTTGTTATCCAACTGTACCGCAAGGAATTTTGCACAATGTGTTTCATTTAGTATGTAACAATTAATTCTATTTCTGTTGCTAACAGTTTGTGTTTGCTTAGGTGCATTTGTTTTTGCTATGTTGGATGGCAGGACAACAGCCAATATGTGTGTAATATATATATATCCAAAAACAAAGATGATGTGACTTACCAAATGAAAGTGCTGGCAGGTCGACAGACACACAAACACACACACAAAATTCGAGCTTTCGCAACAAACTGTGTCTGTATATGTGTGGATGGATATGTGTGTGTGTGCGAGTGTATACCCGTCCTTTTTTCCCCCTAAGGTAAGTCTTTCCGCTCCCGGGATTGGAATGACTCCTTACCCTCTCCCTTAAAACCCACATCCTTTCGTCTTTCCCTCTCCTTCCCTCTTTCCTGATGAGGCAACAGTTTGTTGCGAAAGCTTGAATTTTGTGTGTATGTTTGTGTTTGTTTGTGTGTCTGTCGACCTGCCAGCACTTATATATATATATATATATATTATATATATAAACAAAGATGATGTGACTTACCGAACAAAAGCGCTGGCAGGACGATAGACACACAAACAAACACAAACACACACACAAAATTCAAGCTTTCGCAACAAACTGTTGCCTCATCAGGAAAGAGGGAAGGAGAGGGAAAGACGAAAGGATGTGGGTTTTAGGGGAGAGGGTAAGGAGTCATTCCAATCCCGGGAGCGGAAAGACTTACCTTAGGGGGAAAAAAGGACGGGTATACACTCGCGCACACACACACATATCCATCCACACATATACAGACACAAGCAGACATCTCACAAGCAGACATATTTAAAGACAAAGAGTTTGGGCAGAGATGTCAGTCGAGGCAGAAGTGAAGAGGCAAAGATGATGTTGAATGACAGGTGAGGTATGAGTGGCGGCAACTTGAAATTAGCGGAGATTGAGGCCTGGTGGATAACGGGAAGAGAGGATATATTGAAGAGCAAGTTCCCATCTCCGGAGTTCGGATAGGTTGGTGTTGGTGGGAAGTATCCAGATAACCCGGACGGTGTAACACTGTGCCAAGATGTGCTGGCCGTGCACCAAGGCATATTTAGCCACAGGTTGATCCTCATTACCAACAAACACTGTCTGCCTGTGCCCATTCATGTGAATGGACAGTTTGTTGCTGGTCATTCCCACATAGAATGCATCACAGTGTAGGCAGGTCAGTTGGTAAATCACGTGGGTGCTTTTACATGTGGCTCTGCCTTTGATCGTGTACACCTTCCGGGTTACAGGACTGGAGTAGGTGGTGGTGGGAGGGTGCATGGGACAGGTTTTACACCGGGGGCGGTTACAAGGATAGGAGCCAGAGGGTAGGGAAGGTGGTTTGGGGATTTCATAGGGATGAACTAACAGGTTACGAAGGTTAGGTGGATGGTGGAAAGACACTCTTGGTGGAGTGGGGAGGATTTCATGAAGGATGGATCTCATTTCAGGGCAGGATTTGAGCAAGCCGTATCCCTGCTGGAGAGCCACATTCAGAGTCTGGTCCAGTCCCGGAAAATATCCTGTCACAAGTGGGGCACTTTTGTGGTTCTTCTGTGGGGGATTCTGGGTTCGAGGGGATGAGGAGGTAGCTCTGGTTATTTGCTTCTGTACCAGGTCAGGAGGGTAGTTGCGAGATGCGAAAGCTGTTGTCAGGTTGTGGGTGTAATGGTTCAGGGGTTCCGGACTGGAGCAGATTCGTTTGCCACGAAGACCTAGGCTGTAGGGAAGGGACTGTTTGATGTGGAATGGGTGGCAGCTGTCATAATGGAGGTACTGTTGTTTGTTGGTGGGTTTGATGTGGACGGACGTGTGAAGTTGGCCATTGGACAGGTGGAGGTCAACGTCAAGGAAAGTGGCATGGGATTTGGAGTAGGACCAGGTGAATCTGATGGAACCAAAGGAGTTGAGGTTGGAGAGGAAATTCTGGAGTTCTTCTTCACTGTGAGTCCAGATCATGAAGATGTCATCAATAAATCTGTACCAAACTTTGGGTTGGCAGACCTGGGTAACCAAGAAGGCTTCCTCTAAGCGACCCATGAATAGGTTGGCGTACGAGGGGGCCATCCTGGTACCCATGGCTGTTCCCTTTAATTGTTGGTATGTCTGGCCTTCAAAAGTGAAGAAGTTGTGGGTCAGGATGAAGCTGGCTAAGGTGATGAGGAAAGAGGTTTTAGGTAGGGTGGCAGGTGATCGGCGTGAAAGGAAATGCTCCATCGCAGCGAGGCCCTGGACGTGTGGAATATTTGTGTATAAGGAAGTGGCATCAATGGTTACAAGGATGGTTTCCGGGGGTAACAGATTGGGTAAGGATTCCAGGTGTTCGAGAAAGTGGTTGGTGTCTTTGATGAAGGATGGGAGACTGCATGTAATGGGATGAAGGTGTTGATCTACGTAGGCAGAGATACGTTCTGTGGGGGCTTGGTAACCAGCTACAATGGGGCGGCCGGGATGATTGGATTTGTGGATTTTAGGTAGAAGGTAGGGGTACGGGGTGTCGGTGGGGTCAGGAGGTTGATGGAGTCAGGTGAAAGGTTTTGCAGGGGGCCTAAGGTTCTGAGGATTCCTTGAAGCTCCGCCTGGACATCGGGAATGGGGTTACCTTGGCAAACTTTGTATGTGGTGTTGTCTGAAAGCTGACGCAGTCCCTCAGCCACATACTCCCGACGATCAAGTACCACAGTCGTGGAACCCTTGTCCGCCGGAAGAATGACAATGGATCGGTCAGCCTTCAGATCACGGATAGCCTGGGCTTCAGCAGTGGTGATGTTGGGAGTAGGATTAAGGTTTTTTAAGAAGGATTGAGATGCAAGGCTGGAAATCAGAAATTCCTGGAAGGTTTGGAGAGGGTGATTTTGAGGAAGAGGAGGTGGGTCCCGCTGCGACGGAGGACGGAACTGTTCCAGGCAGGGTTCAATTTGGATGGTGTCTTGGGGAGTTGGATCATTAGGAGTAGGATTAGGATCATTTTTCTTCGTGGCAAAGTGATACTTCCAGCAGAGAGTACGAGTGTAGGACAGTAAATCTTTGACGAGGGCTGTTTGGTTGAATCTGGGAGTGGGGCTGAAGGTGAGGCCTTTGGATAGGACAGAGGTTTCGGATTGGGAGAGAGGTTTGGAGGAAAGGTTAACTACTGAATTAGGGTGTTGTGGTTCCACATTGTGTTGATTGGAATTTTGAGGTTTTGGAGGGAGTGGAGCTGGAAGTGGGAGATTGAGTGGATGGGAGAGACTGGGTTTGTGTGCAATGAGAGGAGGTTGAGGTTTGCTGGAAAGGTTGTGAAGGGTGAGTGAGTTGCCTTTCCGGAGGTGGGAAACCAGGAGATTGGATAGTTTTTTGAGGTGGAGGGTGGCATGCTGTTCTAATTTATGGTTGGCCTGTAGGAGGATGCTCTGAACAGCGGGTGTGGATGTGGGAGAGGAAATATTAAGGACTTTTATTAAGGATAGGAGTTGACAGGTGTGTTCATTGGCTGAGTTGATGTGTAGGTGAAGGATTAGGTGGGTGAGGGCAATGGATTGTTCGTTTTGGAACTGGTATAGGGACTGATGGAAAGAGGGGTTGCAGCCAGAGATGGGAACTTTAAGTGTGAGGCCTTTGGGGGTAATGCCAAATGTCAGACAAGCCTGAGAAAATAGAATATGGGAGCGTAATCTGGCTAGGGCGAAGGCATGTTTGCGGAGGGAATGTAAATAAAACTTAATGGGGTCGTTGTGCGGGTGTTGTGAGGGTGACATGGTATTAGAAGGTGGAAAGTGTAAAATGAGGCTGAAATGAAAATGAAAATAAAAATATATGGGGAGAGATAAAGGTGAACTGGAAAGTAACTGGCGATATGGTGTGAAAAAAGGCGAGAAGGTGTTGGTTACAGCTGGGCTATGTTGGACTTGGGTTGGTAGTCAACGATGTGCACAAAGGTTAGGTGGTTGTGTTGCCACCAAAACACGTTAAAGGACAGAGAAATTCGGGAAAATTTCGAAAAACTGCGTGTAATATATTAAAAGGAGTGGTTTTGTGGTGGCTGATTATGAAAATGAGCCTAACAATTGTCAGACGAAGAAATAATGACGTTAAAACCTGTGGGAAGCGGATAAAAATTATCAGTTATGTGCGAAAAACGGAAAACGAAATAAAGCGAAAGATATTAGAACTAGCCGAAATGGTTGTTTAAAAGCTGAAAGGAACTGTTTGTGAACTAGAAATGGTGGATTTTATAGCAGCAGTAGTGTTGAAAGCGGCAAAAAAATTTTTTTGGTTATGGTTTGGAAGTGGGTTACGTATTATTGAGTATATATAGGCAGGATAAAATTGTATAGCAGATAACGGTAAAAAGGAGAAAGTGAATACAAAGTGAAACTAATGGCAAAAACAGAAAGAGAAAATAAGACGACAGAAAAGATTGTTGGGTTCAAATTACTGATATCAATATAATAGAGGGAAACATTCCACAAGGGAAAAATATATCTAAAAACAAAGATGATGTGACTTACCGAATGAAAGCGCTGGCAGAACGATAGACACACAAACAAACACAAACACACACACAAAATTCAAGCTTTCGCAACAACTGTAGCCTCATCAGGAAAGAGGGAAGGAGAGGGAAAGACGAAAGGATGTGGGTTTTAGGGGAGAGGGTAAGGAGTCATTCCAATCCCGGGAGCGGAAAGACTTACCTTAGGGGGAAAAAAGGACGGGTATACACTCACGCGCACACACACACATACCCATCCACACATATACAGACACAAGCAGACATCTCACAAGCAGACATATTTAAAGACAAAGAGTTTGGGCAGAGATGTCAGTCGAGGCAGAAGTGAAGAGGCAAAGATGATGTTGAATGACAGGTGAGGTATGAGTGGCGGCAACTTGAAATTAGCGGAGATTGAGGCCTGGTGGGTAACGGGAAGAGAGGATATATTGAAGAGCAAGTTCCCATCTCCGGAGTTCGGATAGGTTGGTGTTGGTGGGAAGTAGGGTCAACTTTCACGCCGATCACCTGCCACCCTACCTAAAACCTCTTTCCTCATCACCTTAGCCAGCTTCATCCTGACCCACAACTTCTTCACTTTTGAAGGCCAGACATACCAACAATTAAAGGGAACAGCCATGGGTACCAGGATGGCCCCCTCGTACGCCAACCTATTCATGGGTCGCTTAGAGGAAGCCTTCTTGGTTACCCAGGCCTGCCAACCCAAAGTTTGGTACAGATTTATTGATGACATCTTCATGATCTGGACTCACAGTGAAGAAGAACTCCAGAATTTCCTCTCCAACCTCAACTCCTTTGGTTCCATCAGATTCACCTGGTCCTACTCCAAATCCCATGCCACTTTCCTTGACGTTGACCTCCACCTGTCCAAGGGCCAGCTTCACACGTCCGTCCACATCAAACCCACCAACAAGCAACAGTACCTCCATTATGACAGCTGCCACCCATTCCACATCAAACGGTCCCTTCCCTACAGCCTAGGTCTTCGTGGCAAACGAATCTGCTCCAGTCCGGAATCCCTGAACCATTACACCCACAACCTGACAACAGCTTTCGCGTCTTGCAACTACCCTCCCGACCTGGTACAGAAGCAAATAACCAGAGCTACCTCCTCATCCCCTCGAACCCAGAATCCCCCACAGAAGAACCACAAAAGTGCCCCACTTGTGACAGGATACTTTCCGGGACTGGACCAGACTCTGAATGTGGCTCTCCAGCAGGGATACGGCTTGCTCAAATCCTGCCCTGAAATGAGATCCATCCTTCATGAAATCCTCCCCACTCCACCAAGAGTGTCTTTCCGCCGTCCACCTAACCTTCGTAACCTGTTAGTTCATCCCTATGAAATCCCCAAACCACCTTCCCTACCCTCTGGCTCCTATCCTTGTAAACGCCCCCAGTGTAAAATCTGTCCCATGCACCCTCCCACCACCACCTACTCCAGTCCTGTAACCCGGAAGGTGTACACGATCAAAGGCAGAGCCACATGTAAAAGCACCCACGTGATTTACCAACTGACCTGCCTAGACTGTGATGCATTCTATGTGGGAATGACCAGCAACAAACTGTCCATTCACATGAATGGACACAGGCAAACAGTGTTTGTTGGTAATGAGGATCACCCTGTGGCTAAACATGCCTTGGTGCACGGCCAGCACATCTTGGCACAGTGTTACACCGTCCGGGTTATCTGGATACTTCCCACCAACACCAACCTATCCGAACTCCGGAGATGGGAACTTGCTCTTCAATATATCCTCTCTTCCCGTTACCCACCAGGCCTCAATCTCCGCTAATTTCAAGTTGCCGCCACTCATACCTCACCTGTCATTCAACATCATCTTTGCCTCTTCACTTCTGCCTCGACTGACATCTCTGCCCAAACTCTTTGTCTTTAAATATGTCTGCTTGTGAGATGTCTGCTTGTGTCTGTATATGTGTGGATGGATATGTGTGTGTGTGCGCGAGTGTATACCCGTCCCTTTTCCCCCCTAAGGTAAGTCTTTCCGCTCCCGGGATTGGAATGACTCCTTACCCTCTCCCCTAAAACCCACATCCTTTTGTCTTTCCCTCTCCTTCCCTCTTTCCTGATGAGGCAACAGTTTGTTGCGAAAGCTTGAATTTTGTGTGTGTGTTTGTGTTTGTTTGTGTGTCTATCGTCCTGCCAGTGCTTTCGTTCGGTAAGTCACATCATCTTTGTTTTTAGATATATTTTTCCTACGTGGAATGTTTCATTCCACGTAGGAAAAATATATCTAAAAACAAAGATGATGTGACTTACCAAATGAAAGTGCTGGCAGGTCGACAGACACACAAACGAACACAAACATACACACAAAATTCAAGCTTTCGCAACAAACTGTTGCCTCATCAGGAAAGAGGGAAGGAGAGGGAAAGACGAAAGGATATGGGTTTTAAGGGAGAAGGTAAGGAGTCATTCCCATCCCGGGAGCGGAAAGACTTACCTTAGGGGGAAAAAAGGACGGGTATACACTCGCACACACACACATATCCATCCGCATATACACAGACACAAGCAGACATCACATCATCATATATATATATATATATATATAAACTGTCAACTGTATGATCATCTCCAATTTATTTTCCAAGCTATTGGTTTCAACGGTATAACATGCCATCATCAGGCCCTGAACAACAAATTTGCATCAGTATTAACAACAAGAATCACGTAGAATAAGGATACTATCTTTAGATACGTGAAATCATATTTGTCACTAATCAATAATATATGAGTAGGTTAGCAACATGAAGCCACCGTGTACAAAGGTTCCACAAGCTGTGTTTACTGTGTAGATATAAAAATGAAAAGTCTCTTAAAGTGGCTAAACCATTAATAAAGTGTATACTGTAATTATGGCACCAAAAGGAGTAAATGTCTAAACTAAAAGAAGGAACACAATGCTCACTACTAGTAAACCCTAAACATAAGTAGGGATAGTTTCTAATTGGAAACATCAGATGACAACAAGCATGCAATTTAAGCTGTTTATTTGTTATCAAAAACACAATAAAAACAATGTGTAAAACCACTTCTACTCTGGTTTATATATAATGAATAAGCAGCTTCAGTTGCATGCTTGTAGTCATATGATGTGTTTCCTGTTTGAAATTATACCTACCTATGTTTAGGATGTGCTAGTAATGAGACTAGTATTCCATCTTTTAGTTTACACAGTTTATTGTCATTTTTACCTTTTGGTGCCGTAATTATACACTTTATCAACAGTTTAAACACTTTTGGAGGCTTCTCATTTTTTTTATCGGCATTATAAAAATAGCTTGTGGAACCTCTGTACGTGGTGGCTTCACATTGCAAATCCACTCATATATTATTGATTAGTGACAAATATATTTTCATATATCTACAGATAGTATCCATATTCTGTGCTATTCTTGTTGTTAATACTGCTGCAAATTTGTTCTTTAGGGCTTGGCGATGACATATTATATCGTCAAAACAGGTTTCCTATAAAATAAATTGGAGCTGAACTTACAGCTGACAGATTTTTTGATATTTATTACACTTATATTTGCTTGTTTTGAAATTGCAAAATATGAATCTTTGTGGTATTAAGACTTAAACTGTTAGCTACGAACCATTTGTAGGTCTGTTCAACTATCAACTGAGCTATATTGAATAAGATTGAGTATGACCCATGATTACTGTGCTTTTTCATCGGTAAACATAACAGCTTTTTAACCACACTATAAAATAATAGGAAAATCATTATGTAGGTTAAGAACAAGAGTGGGATTTGTACTGATTCTGGTGGTACCCCGCATGTTGTGCTCCAGCTTGTGGCACAATCTGTGAATGAAGGTAGTGTTCCAGCCATGTCTGAGAGATGTCATTAGTGCCATAACACTTAAGTTTGCTTAATACTTTTAGTTTGCATACTGGAATTTGGTATAACTTCTGTACTGGTGGAAGTAAAGCTGTGAGGCTGGGCCATGAGCTGTGCTTGGATAACTCAGCTGGTAGAGTGCTGGCTGCCAATAGGCTAAATATCCAGGTTTGACTCCTGCTCCTACACACAGCTTTAATATGCAAGGAAAGTCAGAAGATTTTATCTCTTATTGGCCAGATGTTATGCTACATGGTTTTATTGGTACAACATGTGAACAGTATCCAAGAAGATTCCTTTCTCAGTGATTACTTTTAGGAATGTAAATACAGCTATGGGAGTTTTTGTTGTTGTTGGTATAAGTAATCTGTGATGTTACCTACTTTAGCAGTTTTGTTACTATGATTTTATATGGTGATCATCTGAATGTCCAGCAAGGTTATTGATTCATTTTTTCAGTCACTATTTGGTGAATGCCCTAGTCATATTTTGCAGATGGTATGACAGATGATCATCAACATCCTTCTTTTCTTGTTTGAGTCCAGAGAATACAGTCTAACAGTCTGTCTCACCCTAGTTCATAGACAGATGACAAAAAACTTAACTATAGCCACTCAGCAATATGATACATTCACAACTGGTTCTTCTCTCTGTTGATTGTGTGGTAAGATGTGAATTTGGTTGCTTCCAGATTGTGTTTTGGTTACTGAACTTTGCAAGTGAAATTAATCCCACTTGCACCTGCAGCAGTTGTAAATATGTGAAGATTAATAGGCTACATGATTTTCCAGGTTTTGATCTAGTGAAAGCAGACCACATACAGTGAAACCTCTCTATAACATTTTTCAAGGGACCACAAATTCTGAACACTGTATAGAGGAAAACACTATAAAGAGGAAGGTTTCCAAATAATAATTGTAGGGCATTACTGAAGATTGGGGTACCACTAATCAGCTTTGACAAATGGTGCCATAGATGAAATTTTAAATTTTCACTACACTGTAATATGATATTCATTGCAAATGATCAATGCATCAAATGATTAGTTTTTTGTAATTAAAACATGGGGCCCAGTAGGCGGATGGGTGAAAGTAAATGGATCTGTTTGTACTGTAAAAAGTTATAACAGATTCTTAAGATATGACATCATTGTCCAAAGCTGACAGGTGGTATTCCGTTCTTCAGTTGACCTAATTATAGAATATGAGCCAAATTTTGTTTATGATACACTAAACATATTACATAAAACAGTAAATAGTACAGATTAAAAAAGAACTAGTTACAAAAAATTACTTTAATAATTAAATTATGGAACGGAACTTAAATTTGCACAAAACTCTTGGAACCTATGCAATCTGAAAATCACATACCTATGATTTTTTTTTAAATATTCAAGCAAGCATGTTTGTTTTCTATTTCTCCTAAACTCTATGGCAATCATTTCTTGCTCCAAATGAGCAAGTTAAACTACTATTCTGTCCTCAAGTCTATGGGCCATCATATA
This sequence comes from Schistocerca nitens, assembly GCF_023898315.1. NCBI lineage: Eukaryota > Metazoa > Arthropoda > Insecta > Orthoptera > Acrididae > Schistocerca > Schistocerca nitens. The sequence goes on along the minus strand of NC_064619.1, from coordinate 541,712,370 downwards.
TCTCCTGAATGTTTCAAAGGCTTCAGCTGCCATATTATATGAGGGCACAGGGTCATCTTCCTTGTCATTGTCACTTTCACTACAACTATTATTCTCCAAGCTTCTCTCTGCAGTCAGCTCCTCAATACTTTGTACTCCTGTGGTTGCCATGTTGTCATCCACAGCCACAAAGTCCTCAAAAGTGATAGAATCACTGCTTATTAATTCCTGAAACTTTTACAAATCACTTGCAACATCTTCCACAGGAGCTGCCATCTCATTCTCATAGAATCCTGCTTTTGTGAAATAGTTTTTAACAATTTCACCACTCACTTCCCTCCACGAGTACATAATTAAATTCATTGCCTGTAAAATATTCAGCTTCAGTTGTGAGTATGGCTGGCTGGCTTTCTGGTTTTCTTTGGTCCATCAAACTCAAGGCCTTTTTTTACAAGGGCTGTCCTATATTAACCTTAAGGGTGTGTATTATTCCCAAGTCTAAAGGTTGCAGATGGCTGGTGCAGTTGGGTGGCAGGAAAATTACTTTCACATTTCTCAGAAAGGATACGACTGGTGGATGTGCCTCACATCTATCCACAAACAGCAGCACTTTTCTTGCAGCACTCCCCATTTTGGCGTCAAATTCTCTGAGAAAACGTAAAAATATATCACTTGTCATCCATGCCTTGGCATTGTTCATATATTTGCACGGAAACGTGGAAATGTTTTTGAAGCAACTCAAATTCTCTGGCTTCCCGATAACCAAAGGTTTCAGTTTTTCACTGCCATCAGCATTTGCACACAACAAAACGGTAAGACGTTCCTTGCTCTTCTTACCCCCATGGCAGTTTTCCTCATGAAAAGTAAATGTCTTATCCGGCATTTAATTGAAAAACATGCCGGTTTCGTCAGCGTTATAAATGTCACACAGTTTGCAGCCATGTATCAGATTAGGGAGAGTCTGCATCCACTGAGCTACAGTTGGTTCATCCGCACTTTTACTTTCTCCACAATCTGCTTTGTATACAACACCATGACGCTGTCGAAATTTATCAATCCATCCACTGGACGCTTTAAAATTTTCCGTTCCTAACAGCAGTGATATTTGAAGTGCCTTCTCCTTCAAAATAGTTCCGTTTATAGGAACTTTTGCAGCACGTGCTTGCTGAAACCAAGTTAATAAAACTTCCTCCGTTTCTTCGTAAGTTGATGGTTTCAAAAGCATATGTTTCGAATTTCCACAGTTCTAAAACCCTTCCATTATCGACGATCTGTTTCTCATAATAGTGTTGAGTGTTGAGGGGGGCCAGTTCAAATTGCTTCGCTAGCTCCACGCGACACACACCAGGAGATACCTCCACTTTTTTAATAACAGAAACCTTCTCTAACTTAAACGTTATAAAGAGGTAAATAATTGACCAGGGTTCCAAAAATATGAGCGTTACGTGGAGGAAATTGTAATGTAGAGGAAACGCAGTAAAGAGGAAAATTTAACATTGTTTATATGGGCTTTTAGTCGGGATTGAAAAAAACAGACGTAACATGGAGGAAATCATTATATGGAGGAACGTTATAAAGAGGTTTCACTGTATCTTAAAATCTTACTTAATAAGATTACTTACAAGTGTTACTTTTTGCAATGAAGGTTAGAAGTCTAGAGTTTGTAACTATATGTGTTACCTTTGCAGGAAAACATACCATTGATTGTACATACATTTGAAACATTGAAAAACAAGAAACCTCTGAAGACTCTGATTGTAGATTTGTACACAAGACTGTGGAAAATAGAATGCCGGTGCTACCCATATCTTCAGAAATTGCTTCAAGAACCAATAAAAGATGGTGAAGAATACTGGGAATTAAATGTTGCAAAGGCACTGGCAATGAAACAGATCTGTGAAACAAGGTATAGTGACCATAATAAATTCAATTTATTCATCTAAATGGGATAGACTGCTACCAGCCATAGAAAGAAAATGATGAGTGACACTATATTAACATTATATTTAAAATTTCTAATCAAGTGGCTGCAGAACACACACATAAAAAAAGGTTATTATTAGGCAAGCTTTTGGAGCCAGTGGCTCCTTCAGGCAGGAAGTTTGAAGAAAAGGAAGAGAGGTGAAGGAAAAAGACTACAGAGGTCTAGGAGAAGGGGTAAATTTCAGGAAAGTCACCGCTGCCAGTCAGGGCAGGATGAGAAGGAAAATTTTAAATTATTTTGTCAAAAATTGTTTTCATTGTTACATTACATTTAAAGGTAGACTGGCCACTGTCATCTCCAAGTGCTGAGGACCGAGTGACATGAGTAATGATCTGGTCTGGCGTGAGTAGTGGGGGTGTAGAAGAGATTAGGGCGGGCCAGGTTGATGGGCTGTAAGGTGCAACATTCGGAGACTGTGTTTATGGGGAAAAAGGGAGAGGAGAGAGATGGGGAGGAGAAAGGACCATGTAGGCGTGCTGGTTTGATAGCAGATGTGTGCAAGGCTGTAGTAGAAGTAGGAAATGGGGAAAGGAATGGGGGGGGGGGGGGGGGCGGCTATGGAGGCAAAGAGTGTGTGGTAGGGAGAGTTCGTGCATGTGTAGTTCAGACAAGGAGAACCCCTCTGAAGAATTACAACTCCTACAAACTGTGTTCCAAAGGACTAAGTACTCACATAGTCAAATTGACGAAGTGTTGCAGTCAAAATCAAAAAAGCCTGAGGAAGAGGTTGAGGCTGAATCAGAGAGAGAGAAGCCGAGAGTTGCTTATATACATTATGCTGGCCCACTATCTGGAATTTTGCTACACTCCTATGTAAATCTGCTATGGTGTGTATATCATCAAAGATAAAAAGTCTTCTTTGTAATTTTAAAGATGATTTAGAGCTCTAAAAGGTAGGTGTATACTGCATTCCATGTGGCATATTTAATTGTGGAAGACTATTAAAACAGTTGAGGAGAGATGTGAGCAAAATTGGCAACACACTTGACTGAAACAATCAAGCACATCAGCTGTTGTTAAGCACGGCCTGGAATATATTCTTGAAGTGAAATACAGTGAAACCAGTATCATTATGCAGAAGCCAAACATCTCGAATGGCATAATTAAGGAGTCAATTGAAATAAATAAGTCAGAAAACCTAATAAACAGGGACAGCAGTTTCAGTTTAAACAAACTTGTGGTCAGGTATTCAATTTATTAAGATCTCGCAAGCCACCACACCCACCAGACCTGAGAAATGCTGAGAGAATGTGCATTTCACAGAATTCAAATGTGGGCATCAAGGGTGTAGTGTCCATCAGGACTCAATTTCAGCTATAAATAGCAGTGCAAGACCAACACTAGTTCACAGTCTGGTTGGAGTCCAGCAACAAAGTACACAATACAGCACAACTCGCAGCACCAGAAGAAGACTACTGGTTTGATCATCGAAATATTGTACAATACATAAAATGGAAGCAACAAATCAGATGAACACCCAGCAGCACACAGTTAGGGAGGAGAGGTGATGGGTTACAGTCTTGATCCTCAGACATTGCGCCAGTGCTCTGCATTAAATTCGAAACCTCTCTACTGTATTTCATGGAGTAAGTGCATGTGATACTTTGATACTTTTAATGGTTATCTATTTATCAGAAGGGGACATTGGTCTTGGTGGCATCCGTGGAATGTTCGAGAGGAACTGGCTCTGTCCCAGCAATGCTCTCTCTCTCTCTCTCTCTCTCTCTCTCTCTGCCCCCCTCCCCCCTCCCCCCCTCTCCTCCTCCTCTCCCCCTCCCCCCGCCCTCCCTCCCCTGTCATTATCAGCAATGGGTACATGACACTAGAACTCTGCATTCACTCGTCACAGTTATCACACTGGACAGATGTTTAAGGCACACTACCACTCACTCTTTGTGAAGGAATGGTGTCAGTCTTCCAAAGGGAGGAAAACTTTTCCAATTAGGCAACTGAACAACTCCTTGGGTGTCTCCCAGCTGACAGTGCTTGTAAACTTGACTTCCCCTTTGGATTCAAAAATTGTAGCTGGCTACTTTAGGTAAGTGAAGGCATATATTACTAGATTCAGTTATTATTAGGGATTACCAAATTAAAGTCTGATGCATATCAAAAGATTATGGAGAGAATGTTGTAGTGTGTTCATACAATAGATTAGGCACATGGTTCAGTATTTCGTAACTTGTTAGAGACTGATAACAACAATGTCTTGTCACTCAAAATGCAGCACTTATCATTATCACATCATCAAAATGTGTTGATGTCCTTAAAGCTCATTGCAGTTCCAAGGCATTCCACAGTATTTTTCCCTCTACAAGCACCCAAATTAAGACCTGGGCTCATTGCTGTGTGATTACCTTAAAGATGTAAAGATTTCTTCAATAAAACAGTTAACTGTTGTACCCAGTTGTGATAAATGTCTGATAAATTATTTCTATAATGTTTGAGCTAACAATATGCAATAAAACTGCAGCATGACTCCTTGGTGGTTAGTATTTTTAATACTTAAAAAGTTAATATATAAAAATTAAAACAGTTGTGTTGGAAAGTTCTAAAGGAGACCACTCAGCAGAATGCAGAAGCATTGAGTCATCGAAAGGCACACACAAAAGACAAAGATAACTTGCACATGCACCTGTGCCCCTACAATGATGCTAGTACTGCACTTTGGCAGAATGGCTAGATTTTAGTGGGGGTTTTGTCAGGTGGGGTGATGAGAGGGAGGAAGAGGTGGGAAGCAGGTAGAGGGATCAGGATGGAAGCTAGTGGCTCAAAGGAAGGAAGCTGGTTTGCCAGCTAGGAATGCAAGGAGGAGGAGGTGACAAGTGCACAGGCTGATCCTGTGATGCACAGTTGCCAGAGACAGTGGAGCACAGTGCACACTGAACATGATGTTGGGATGTGAGTTGCTAGGGGGTGACAGGACAGAGGAAGAGGAAACTATTGAGTAGAGGGTGTGGGGGACAGTGGGTTACTGGAGATTGAGCCAAGGACAATTACAGGAACAAAGGATGTGTTGCAAGGGTAACTCCCTTCTGCATAGTTCAGAGAAACTGGTCGTGGAGAGGAGCATCCATATGGCCTGGGTTGTGAGGAAGCTGTTGAAATTGAGAACAGTATGCTCAGCTGCATGGTGTGCACTGGGTGGTCAACATTGTTGTTTGCAGCAATTTGGTGGTGGCCGTTGATCCTGGTGAACAGATGGTTGGTAGTCATACTGACAGAAAAAGCTGTGCAGTGTTTGCAGCAGAGTTGGTATATGACATGACTGCTTTCACAGGTGACTGGCCCTCTGATGGGGGCAGGATAAGCCTGTGAAAGACTCGGGTAGCCAGTTGGGTGGGTGGATTGGACAAATCTTGCACCTTGGTCTTTTTCCTGTGGCAAAAGGCTGGTAGTGGGATAGGGGTGACTAGGATGTTGTGTATATTGTGTGGATGACGGAACAACGCTTCAAGGGGATTGGAAAGAATCTTTAGTAGAGTGTCCCTCATTTCAGGGTATGATGAGAGATAATCAAAACCATGATGAAGGATATGGTTCAGCTGTTCCAGTACAGGATGATATTGGGTGATGAAGGGAGTGTTCCTACATAGCTGTTCCTTGAGGGTGTTAGGAGAATTGGGGGAGAGTGAGGATATGGAACTGGAAATCTGTTTGCGGACTAGGTTTTGGAGGGTAGAGCCTGTCTATGAAGGCCTTTGTGACACCTTGAGCACACTGGGCAAGGGAGTTCTAGTCACTGCAGATACATCATACGTGGGTGGTAAATTGTATAGGTTGAGTTTGTGAAGGAATGAGGTTAGGGTGTCTTGGCTGTGAGTCCAAATCATGAAGATATTGTCAATGAACCTTAACCAGAGTAAAGATTGGGAATTTTGAGAGGTTGGGAAAGTTCCCTTTAGATGGCGCATAAACAAGTTGGCATAAGAGAATACCATGCGGGTGCTCCTGTCATGCTGTGGATTAGTTTGTGTTCTTCCTTTCAAAAGAAGTTATGTATCAGGATATAGTTGGTTATGTGTATAAGGAATGATGTTGTGAGTTTAGAGTCTGAAGGATGTTAGGACAGCTAATGTTAGATAGCAATAAGGCCATGGGCAAGAGGGTTGTTGGTGTATAGGGAGGTGGCATCAGTGGTTACTGGTAGAGATCCAGGAGGCAAAGGGAAAAGTTAGTGAAGAAAGTGGTTAGTATCTTTGATGTGGGAGCCCAGGTTTTGGGCAATAGCTTGGAGGTGTTGGTCAACATGGGTGGAAATTCTTTCAGTGGGAGCTGAATAGTCAGCTACAGTGAGGCAGTCAGGATTGTAAGATTTATGGGTTTTGGGAAGCATATAGAAGTTGGGTGTGTGGAATGGTGTTGCGGCGAAGAGGGAGATGGACTCACTGGAGAGGTTCTGAGAAGGGCCCATGGATTTTGGTAGGGATTGAAAGTTGTGTTGGGCTTCTGGGATGAAATCACTATGGTAGAGCTTGTAGACAGAGGCCTTATGCCAGGTAGTCAGTATGACTCATTACGACAGTGATGGAGTCTTTGTCTGCAGGGAGGATGATTAGGTCAGGATAGGAGTTGTCCTTGCAACACATACTTAGCTCCTGCAATCGTCCTGGCCTCAATCTCCGATAACCCGCTGTCCCCACACCCTCCACCCAACAGTTCCTCCTCCTCCGTTCTGCCACCCCATCCTAGTCACGTCCCTAACATCACCTTGGGTGTGCACTGCTTACCACCAACTGTGACAACTGCACATCACGTGCCTAGCCCATGCACTTGCCACCCTTGCCTCCCGCATTCCAAGGCAACAAACCGGCTCCCTCCCATCGAGCTACTGGCCTTCCACCCCAACCTCTCTACCTGCCTCCTGCTCCCCCTCCCCCTCCCCCTCCCCTCCCTCTCCCTCTCCCTCTCCCACTCCCACTCCCCCTCCCTCTCCCCATCCCACTCCCCTCCCCCTCCCCTTCCCACCCCTCCCCACCCCTCCACCTCCCCTCCCCTTGCCTCCCCTTCCCTCCCCCTCCCCCTCCCCACCCCTCCACCTACGCCTCCCCCCTCCCTCTCGCCTTCCCCCTCCCCCTCCCCCTCGCCCTCGCCCTCGCCCTCGCCCTCGCCCTCGCCCTCGCCCTCGCCCCCGCCCCCGCCCCCCGCCCCCACCCCAGCCCCCGCCCCAGCCCCCGCCCCCGCACCCGCCCCCGCCCCCGCCAACTGACACAACCCCCAACCCAGGCTAGTCCACTTGCTAAAATGCAGCACTAACATTCTTCATCCAGCTAATGTCACGTAGTGTTAGAAGTGTGTGTGTGTGTAAGTTTTCTTTCTTTTTTTTATGTGTGCCTGTTGACGACTCAGTGCTTCTGGTTTTCATTGAGTGGTCGATGTGCCTGTTGACGACTCAGTGCTTCTGATTTTCATTCAGTGGTCTACTTTACTCCAAATTACGAGGGCTATCCACAAAGTACATTACGTTTTGGAATTAAAAATAAATAAAGTATTGGAAATTTTTTTATTATATACAGATGAAAGCCACACTTAAATACTAATTTTCTACATAGTTGCAATTTCAATTAAGGCACTTATCGTAGCGATGGACGAGCTTGGAAATTCCTTCGTCGTAAAATTCGGCCGCCTGCGCCTTCAACCACGTGGTTACCTCTTCTTGAAGCTGTGCGTCGTCATCAAAACGCTGCATACCCAACCACTTCTTCATTGCTGGGAATAAGTGGAAGTCGCTCGGTGCCAGGTCGGGACTGTACGGCGGATGAGGAAACAAATCCCACTTAAAAGATTCGAGAACTTCACGAGTGGCATTTGCCGTGTGGGCCCGGGCGTTGTCGTGAATCAGCAAGATCTTTGAGCCCAACTTTCTCCTGCACTTGTTTTGTATCGCTCTTCTGAGGTTGTGCAGAGTTTGGCAATACCTTTGAGAGTTTATTGTAGTGCCTCTTTCCAGGAAATCCACAAAAATCACACCTTTTCTGTCCCAAAAGACAGTCATTACGTGGCTGAAGGCGCAGGCGGCCGAATTTTACGACGAAGGAATTTCCAAGCTCGTCCATCGCTACGATATGTGCCTTAATTTAAATGGCAACTATGTAGAAAAGTAGTATTTAAGTGTGGCTTTCATCTGTATATAATAAAAAAATTTCCAATACTTTATTTATTTTTAATTCCAAAACGTAATGTACTTTGTGGATAGCCCTCGTATAACAACTGCCAATATGAGTAATGTTAGTACTGCAATTGTGTATTGAACCATTCATAGAAAAATTATTTATTGTAAAATGTGTTCAAGGTGTCTGCCATGATTGTTGACTCAAATACTCAAAGACTCTTAGGTATAATTTGTTTTTAAAGGTAAGTAATGACTGTCTAGATTGTGCTGTAATCTCCAGTGAAATGTGAATTCACCACTATGTACCATCACACACACACTTGAATAAGAACCATCCACATTCTTCCATTAAGAAAAGAATATGTATATCAGCTATCAGCCAATAGAGTTATGTTACCAGTTTTCAGGACTGTTCAGGACAATATACTGTGAACAGTGAGTACTCTGGTACTAAATATGCAAGTGGTTATTTTTACTAGAACCCCAATTGAGTGTATAGCAATGTTACAGTGGAAACTGCAAACAAAACAGTACCCTTCTAATCTAGCATGCTTCAGTATGAAATGAAATTTGTAAGCAGAATAAAACAGGATGCTCTCTCAAAAAGTGTAATTCTGCTCTACAATAGCACCTCCCCCCACAATATAAAAAAATGTGACAGTTCATCAAAAATGTATTTGGGGAGTGATGCCACATACACTTTACAGTCATATCATTTAACATTTATTTGTTCACTAGGCTCAAAGAATTGCAGCTTTAAGTTCAAATATAACAAAGCAATCATGCAAACCATACATGAGTTGCTAGAATTATAAAACTCACATGGCAATGGGATAAATGTCTAAATGTTTGTGGAGACTAGATTGAAAAATACACTTCTGTACAAAACTTAAGGATGATGATGTGACTTACCAAACGAATGCGCTGGCGGGTCGATAGACACACAAACAAACACAAACATACACACAAAATTCTAGCTTTCGCAACCAATGGTTGCTTTGTCAGGAAAGAGGGGAGGAGAGGGAAAGGCGAAAAAATGTGGGCTTTAAGGGAGAGGGTAAGGAGTCATTCCAATCCCGGGAGCGGAAAGACTTACCTTAGGGGGAAAAAAAGGACGGGTATACACTCGCGCACACACACACACACATATCCATCCACACATATACAGACACAAGCAGACATATTCAAAGAGGAAGAGTTTGGGCAGAGATGTCAGTTGAGGCGGAAGTGCAGAGGCAAAGATGTTGTTGAATGACAGGTGAGGTATGAGTGGCGGCAACTTGAAATTAGCGGAGATTGAGGCCTGGTGGGTAACGGGAAGAGAGGATATATTGAAGAGCAAGTTCCCATCTCCGGAGTTCGGATAGGTTGGTGTTAGTGGGAAGTATCCAGATAACCCGAACCGTGTAACACTGTGCCAAGATGTGCTGGCCGTGCACCAAGGCATGTTTAGCCACAGGGTGATCCTCATTACCAACAAACACTGTCTGCCTGTGTCCATTCATGCGAATGGACAGTTTGTTGCTGGTCATTCCCACATAGAATGCATCACAGTGTAGGCAGGTCATTTGGTAAATCACGTGGGTGCTTTCACACGTGGCTCTGCCTTTGATCGTGTACACCTGACAACAGCTTTCGCATCCCGCAACTACCCTCCCGACCTGGTACAGAAGCAAATAACCAGAGCCACTTCCTCATCCCCTCAAACCCAGAACCTCCCACAGAAGAACCACAAAAGTGCCCCACTTGTGACAGGATACTTTCTGGGACTGGATCAGATACTGAATGTGGCTCTCCAGCAGGGATACAACTTCCTCAAATCCTGCCCTGAAATGAGATCCATCCTTCATGAAATCCTCCCCACTCCACCAAGAGTGTCTTTCCACCGTCCACCTAACCTTCGTAACCTCTTAGTTCATCCCTATGAAATCCCCAAACCACCTTCCCTACCCTCTGGCTCCTACCCTTGTAACCGCCCCCGGTGTAAAACCTGTCCCATGCACCCTCCCACCACCACCTACTCCAGTCCTGTAACCCGGAAGGTGTACACGATCAAAGGCAGAGCCACATGCGAAAGCACCCACGTGATTTACCAAATGACCTGCCTACACTGTGATGCATTCTATGTGGGAATGACCAGCAACAAACTGTCCATTCGCATGAATGGACACGGGCAGACAGTGTTTGTTGGTAATGAGGATCACCCTGTGGCTAAACATGCCTTGGTGCACGGCCAGCACATCTTGGCACAGTGTTACACCGTCCGGGTTATCTGGATACTTCCCACTAACACCAACCTATCCGAACTCCGGAGATGGGAACTTGCTCTTCAATATATCCTCTCTTCCCGTTACCCACCAGGCCTCAATCTCCGCTAATTTCAAGTTGCCGCCACTCATACCTCACCTGTCATTCAACAACATCTTTGCCTCTGCACTTCCGCCTCAACTGACATCTCTGCCCAAACTCTTCGTCTTTGAATATGTCTTCTTGTGTCTGTATATGTGTGGATGGATATGTGTGTGTGTGTGTGTGTGTGTGTGTGTGTGTGTGTGTGTGTGTGTGTGTGTGTGTGCAAGTGTATACACGTCCTTTTTCCCCCCCCCCCCTAAGGTAAGTCTTTCCGCTCCCGGGATTGGAATGACTCCTTACCCTCTCCCTTGAAACCCACATCCTTTCGTCTTTCCCTCTCCTCCCCTCTTTCCTGACGAAGCAACCATTGGTTGCGAAAGCTAGAATTTTGTAAGTATGTTTGTGTTTGTTTGTGTGTCTATCGACCTGCCAGCGCTTTCGTTTGGTAAGTCACATCATCTTTGTTTTTAGATATATTTTTCCCACGTGGAATGTTTCCCTCTATTATAAACTTAAGGATGAGATAGAAAAAGTTACATAACATATTAACAACCCATGGGAAATGAATGAAAGTCCGCAAGCATGTTGTCAGATGTCTCCCAGTCATGCACAGATAGCTGGACATTACATGATGTGAAGTCAGTGCAACTATAGTGTCAGATGGGACTGGCCTCACTGCATGAGGCAATTGAAGAATCAGGAAAAGACTGTGTGTCATTCAGTGAGTATTTACAGTGCACTGTGATGGTGCTCTTCATTACAGCATGTGCTGAAGGCAACATTTCGGTGACTTCACATGGCGAAGAATCACCGGGACACTGGAAGAAACATCAAGTGTGGTGAATGTAGTACAGGAGTTTTGTATTTCACCTGCATGGAGAACATTCTGAACTGCTGCCCGGAGCAGGAGAGAAGGTTGACCATGATCAGCTACAGCAGCTGATGAACCCTGCATTATGCAACAAATAAGAAGGGCTCCATGTTAAACAGTGGGTGCAATTGCAGCTACATTTAACAGGACTGTAAGGCACACAATCTCATCCTTCATATTGTCATGGCGACTACTTCATGATGGTCTCTTTTCCTGATGACTAGCATGTCATGTTCTGTTGACACCTGCACATCGCTGGCTGCAATGATGTCAAGAGCGTGCGGACTGAACCAACAAGAAGTGAGGTCACATGCTCTTCTCAAATGAGAGATACAGTCTGAGTAGTGATTCTGGACATACCTTAAATGATGAGAGGTGGTAACATGTAATGCACCGAGGAACATTATTGAATATGATCGTTTTCATGGTCCAAGTGTTACTGTGTAGGGAGATGTAATTTTGCACAGGCATACTGCCCTCCAAATTGTTGAACTGGTACAGTCATTAGCCAACATTATTGTGACACTGTACTCCCCATGTGCATCTTTTCAGGGGTGCGTTCACCTCTGACATAATTTTTATGGATGAAATGTAGTGTGGCTAGGGCCTCCTATCGGGTAGACCAGTCGTCTGGCGCAAGTTATTTTAGTTGACACCACTTCAGTGACTTGCGCATTGATGGGGATGATATGATGATGATAAAGACAAAACAACGCCCAGTCCCTGAGCGGAGAAAATCTCCGACCTAGCCAGGAATCGAACTCGGGCCGAATGTCAATGGGTGACTGACTAGAACAGCACAGGTGAAGGAAGAGGGATATTTTGTGAGCAGATGGGCCTACCTGTTCTCCTGAGTTAAATCCCATTGAACTCATGTCTGATGTGGTGTAGAGACGTATTGCAGCTTGACTAAGTGCACTGAAGACCACCCAGCTGTTGTAAACTGCACTGGTGGAGGTATGGCATGCTCTCCCACAAGAACTCCCTACCAACATTGTGGCCAGCATAGGAGCATGTTGCAGAGCATGCACTGCCATTGTGGTGATCAGACACGCTTTTAAGAACCAGGTCCTGCCTTTTGTGATGTGCAGGAGAACATCATAAATCGTGGTGACTTCAATGTAGTTATTGGATTTGAATAAAAATAACATTTCTGTTCATCTCATTGTGTATTTCTGTCAGTTACCTTCTGTATTAGACTGTTGCAGTTCTTTTTGCGTATTGTCCAAGTTCCATGTGACTATGTTACTCGGCAGTGACATATTGTGCGAAAGTTTTTCTTCCTCAAGTTTTGCGCACCATTGTGTCATGTGTTTGTTTGTTATTGATTTTCATTTCCACAGCCATTTGTCTCATTAACTATTGAATGCCTCTTGCACTAATAGCCTAAGAGAAATTAGCAATTGCATAACATTGTGCTATTATAACTAACATGAAAATTACGTGGTAGTTTGTTGCTTCTGTAATAAAGATGTAAATAAAGTGTATTGATGTTCCATATTGCACACTAGTTTATTTGAAATTAATGTGTATTAAAGAAATGTTTTAATGTCTGGTCATTATTTCAGGCCTGCTCAACATGGAGAAGAACTTGTTTCTCTACTCTCAGACATTTTGAACAAGTGTAGTGGTGTTCAAGGTAGTCTTCCATCATCCATAGCCATTGAAGCCATTGCTGCCTTGTGTTCAGCTGATATTGTGGACATCACGACAACGTGGAAAAGTCTAGCACCAAGGCTAAGCCGAGATAAAAGACCTGCTGTCATCAGAAGGTTAACAAATTTGTGACAAATTTTTAAATTGTTTCACTTACTCCATTGAATTATAAAATATCACAGCCATTACCAAAACAAAACACAGTTCCTTCATAACTCCAGTGGTCAACATATTCTGCTCCTCCTTTATCTATTTTACTTCATCCTCTTCCTTTCCATACTCTGTATTTGTAGAGGTTGGTCACCATTGTTCTGATGCTGGCTTCCTCCTCCCCATGTATATCAAAAGGACATACCTGCCAGTGAACTGAAAGGTGTCTTGTGGTTTTGATTATCTTTTTCTACCCTACAAATGCTTTGGGGAATTAGTGTACTGAACCTGAGTCCTCCACATACCAGTCAGATAAATATGGCAAAATGCAGACCATTTACATAATTATCTTAAAGAGGATGAGCAATGGCTAATGTAACAATTTCTCCTTATAGATTTGTTGTAGACAACATACTTCACAAGGGTGTAAATATACCGTGAAGCTGTTGCAGGATGCCAGACTGTTTGAAGTGCTATCTGCAAAAGATTAAAAGTGGACACCACTAATACTTATTACCCACTTCTGTGCAACCAACACTTTTTCCTCAATTATGAGTTACCCCAGAACATGACACCGTAAGACATTATTCAATTAAAACAGAAAAGAAAGTCAATTTTTTGACATTTCTTTGCTAAAAATCTGATATCATCTGTAATGCAAAAATAACAAAGCTTAGACATTTAAGATCTGTGGTATGTGACTTGCAATTCAGTTTCTTATCATTATATACAGTTAAGAATTTAGAATACTCTCTTTTTGACTTGCCTTCATGCATTATTTCTAATGATGTGGTCAGACCTTGTTCAATACAGAGCTGCATGTATTTTGTTTTATTCGGTTTCAGTGACAGTCCATTTGCAGAGAACAAGTTATTATTTGTCAAGCAAATTTTATTTACTTATTCAAGTGCTGAAGTTAGGTGTGATTATAATATTTGCACCAACAGCAAAGAGAATTATTTCTACTTGTTGGATAAAAGAATGTAGACATCAGTGGACCCAATATTGACCATTGTGGTACATCTGCAGTGATGTTCCCCATCCTGAAGATACTTTTTCATTATGCACATTCTGGAATAAAGCTGTAACTCTAGTTACTGTGTGGAAAATGTGTTTAAAGTTAAAGAAAAATGTGTTTAAAGTTAAAGGAAAATAATTATGGTTTGTAATATGGAGTATATGAAGTTGGGTGGAGGGACAGATAAAATGGCACCCCAAAGGGAAATGAGATAGGAAAAGTATGATCAGAAATGTTATAGCAGGAAAGGAAGAATACAGCTTGAAAGTCAGTTACTCATCCTCCCCTCCAATACAGCACCCACTATGTGGTGGGTCATGTCCCCAACTTTTTGGAGATGAGTGATGTTTATTTGTTCTACAGAATGCAAATTGTGTGTATTCCACTCCACAGTCTCAACTACAAAAATGTGTTACAGAATGCAAATTGTGGGTATTCTCTTCCACAGTCCCACCTACAAAATTGTATCTTTGCAAACTGGACTCACATCCTGCCCCACCATATACAACAAATGTATCACTCCGGTAACCATTTCTCATGGAATCTCAAAACTAGTTCTTTGTTTACTGCAAAACTAACATAAGTTGCCATCCCTTATATGAAATTCTGGGTGTCCTGGTGCCTCTTCCTCCCACTTTTCCGTTTCATCACCTCTTTCAGGTTCACTATAGTCCAGATGCACAGATGCATTGTACTGTGTGACTGTGTGTGTGTGTGTGTGTGTGTGTGTGTGTGTGAGAGAGAGAGAGAGAGAGAGAGAGATTATGCATGCCCAGCAGAAGCAGTTTACTTTTTTTTCTTTTTTTTTTTTTTTTTAATATAAAGTAAATCATCTGTTACTGACTAGGTACAAGGTAAGCTGCTCCTGTCTGGGTATCTGAGTAGTATTCAGTCTTCCTGTAAAGTGAGATAGTTGCTTTAATAATAAACAATTGCATTTGTTTCAGTCTCTGTAAGCTGTTTTCCTTGGTACCAACTCTGAGATCATCAGGAACAGCTTATGAAAATCTCGTAAAGGAAGTTTTAGCCAAACTGTGGTCATACATTTCAACAAACGAAAACATTGATGTCATCAAAGCTGCATTTGAGTGAGTTAATTTGTATTTAATTTTTGATTCATTATGATTAAATCTGATAAATTTTAAGATGACTGACTGAGAGTTAATTATTGCCTCTATGGGCAGTACAGAACCCGACCAAAAAAGAGAGAGACTGTTTACATTATTAAGGAACTATTTATGTACTTACTAAGTATTTTCAGTTAATGATGGTCACCTGTGATCCCCATAAATCTGAATTCCTTCCTCAGTTCAAGACGTTTCTACATGTCTTCACGTTTTTTTCCAGTGAGATTGCCCAGGATCTGCACCATTTTCACTATATGGTCCAGCACAAGCTCTTATTAGTGAACTGCCCATTCATTGTTAACACGTCAGTTAATTTGGAGTAAAAATAAGTATGTATCATTATTATTTTTGATTTGTAAACAGGTCCCTATGCATCCCATTCAGTGAAGTGTGAGGATACAGATTTTTTGCATTTTTAAGTCTTGGATTTTTTCCTGTAGAGTTAAATCTGCCATCGCATATAAATGAATAATCATGTTTTTTATTTATGTTGTGTGAAAGGGAACATTTCAAATGAAACCAGATCTGCATCTTTACACATGATATTATAAGTTATTATAAATATGTGTTTTGTAGCATGTTGGGGTTTAGTGACACTAGATATTGAACATCAGTGACAGAAGAGAGCAAAGGTCATTGTTTTGTTATGGATGGCAGGTGGGAAACTGGCACATTGTGGGTGGTGGAATGGGTTCTTTATTTGGCTCAGCGGGTGAGGTGTGAAAGAAACATTGGTGGTTCCACTAACAGTCATTTATTGAGGCATAAGAACCTTTAAACGGAGTAATCAATTCCTCGTGGCTGCAGAGCAACAGATTCATAGTGTGCAGATTCTAGTGACCACTGATATGACGACGGCTCATGTTGCAGCAGTGTGCCAGTGGCGTATTCTTCCATTCAGTACAGTGCTCGTGACTCAGTGGAACAGTGGTATGGTACAGTGGTATGGTCTTCTCTGTGTGAATTCTCTTGTCGCATTACTAACAAGCGGCTACGGCGTGGCACAGAGTGCTCTATCCTGCAATCGAACCAGCGACCCTCAGGTTCAGCATCTACTGGTGGAGTTCATCAACCTCAATGTTCACAGGTGACTCATTTGGTGAGGCCGTAGTCCCTTCATCCTCACCAGCCACCTGGGTAAGTACCACACAAACTTCTTTCTGTTAACATCTGGGATGGCATCTTCTGCGTTGCCCTATTGGCACGGTATCAACATCTTCTGTTGAGCAGTATAGTGGCTAAGTCACTGTAGAAAATTATGACATCCACTGAATACCATCAGTCCATCCAACCAGATGACGTTTCTTTGTGTCTCCTTTCTCCCCTCAAAGATCCTCCTCATGCCTGTTTGATGGAGATATTTATTTGGTGTTTTTGCCAATGTCGCGAAGTTTCTAGGGCAGTGACTGACTCTTCTGTCGTTGATCTATGCTTCTCACGTTGGGCAAAAATGTGACCAATGTCAGCATTTGTGCCAGCTTTCCATTGTTTTACCTCTATGGTTGGGCAGTGCCTTTTTCTCCTCCTCCACATTGCCAGATGCATAACACTCGTGTCTTCAGTATGCTGACAGTTCCTGATGCGCGAACTGTACTGGTCGTTGTTCTCCTTGGATGCATTGCCTGTCTGATTGGTTGTTCATCTGTCAAAGTGCTGTCTGCTGCTGCTCAAACTCCGCCGATCATCAGCCTTCTCACGTTGGGCAGATATGTGACCAATGTTGTCGCATGTGCCGGCTTTCCTTGTTCGACTGCTTCTAATTCCGAATATTGTGGCTTAACATGTCAAAGTCTCTAAAATTTTCACTTAACTTACAACAAGTCTTTACTTATTTTTATGCTTTGATCAACCGTAAATAACACGTAATTATTATAAAAAACCATAAATAACACATGATTATTATACACCCTACGTTTCCTGTTGTATTGGTATTTGTTTGAGGTACTTCTTGAGCAGTGTGTGGTGATTGAGTTCATCAGCAGATGGCTTTACATCACAACAAGTATATCACAGAGGTTCTAACTGCTGGAGGGAGCCTTTGGAGTAGACAACAATGGGAACTGCTGAGGAAGAATGTGTATTAAAATGCAAAAATCAAATGAGAAGCTTTAAGTGTACGTCAGTTGTATTCCACACTGAAAATATGCTTGCAAATGTTCATACAATAATTGTAAATGGAGATATAATCCAGTGGAACTTTGAGAGCAGAACTGAATTAAGTATAATTTTTTTTGATTTTTCCACCCAGAACCCTTTCATGTGGCAACCCTGTAGTATCTTACAAATCTGGAATTCAAGAAGTCTGAGTTGAGAATAAAAATACAAGACAAAATGAATGAAGAAGAATTTTGTTACAAGAAAATGCTATGTTTCGCATCAAGAATCTACTATGTTTTCATTGTCACATATCTTTTCATGTGGCAACAATGGCAAGAAATATGAATCTGTTGTCAAGAAGTTGGATTTAAAAACTAACGAATAATATGCTATTTTCATCTGGGCTTCGATCCTGCTGCAAGATTTCTTGAAAGTTTTTTTATGTAATGGGTGTATCACTCAAGATTCAAGAAATTTCACTATCCACAGCTTCCAGATGTTTAACAAAAAAAAAAAAAAAGGGTCTGTAGTAGGCTGTAATGTGGTTTTTATTTAATCACACAGTTGTCTAATTTCGACTATTTGTCATTGTCAGCACCTGTAAAACCAATGTGGAAAAGCACTACATTTTCTGCATACATCGCCATATATAAATATCACTTTACACACCTCACATTAAGACAAAACATTGCTGCACACATTTCTTACTACCACATGGTAACTGACAGCAGCTGGTAATTTGTAAAAGCTCTCGATAGTACGTATGATAGGCACGTTACAAATATTGCTGGTGTTCCAGGCTTAGTTGATATCACGTATAAAAACAGTCAGCGACCAAAGACTACATTAAGGGCATACAAATGCACATTATATATTGACATAAATATACATGAGGTATGTTCAAAATTCCAGAAATAATAGAAACAGAATACTCCATCAACTGCTGGTGTGCCAGGTATAACGACTGCCTGATAGTGTAAGTCATAAGTGCCTGAATTTTTTTGTAAGTGACAACCAAATATGCAGCGTGTGAAATGGTGGCAACCAAATGACAGCTGCATTATAAGATGTGTTAACCAGTATTGAGAACATGAAGTATTTCTTGACTTACAGTGTCTGATAGTGTCACTATATAAAATACATTAAATAGCCATTGGACTGGTTCAATATAAAGAGAAATAATGTGGGAAATAACTATAAATGAGGAGAAGAGAAGCCTCAAAACAGTAAGGGTTATGTGTCCACATGACATAAGCATAACACCAAAATATAAAATGTGTAAAACTCAATATCACACTCCACTCCTAAACGAAGAAAGTTTGTTCTCAACATTCACTACATCAAACATTATTGGATGTACTGTAAGTATTATGTGTTTATTGCCCTTCCCTCCATTTTACAGTTGTTGACACATTTTTTATTCTGAATAAGTAGTCTGTATTAGCTCATCTGTATACTTGATATGCATCAGACAATAATGCATACCTGTTCCCGTCTTAATTCTGCTGTGGTTACCATATATCTTTCCTCAAAGAATGTGATGTGTTACCATGTACTTGCTCAACATTAGAGGCATGTATATGGTTGTGGGAAAATTGTTTTGGAAACCGTAAATATCCAGTAATGTTTGATGTAAATCTTGAGTAACAGACTGTTCTTCCTTTAGGAGTAGGATATTGATTTTTACACATTTTATATTTGGTGTTATACTTACTTCACACAGCCTCATAACCCTTCCTATTTTGAGGCTTTTTTTCTCCTCATTTACAGTTACTTCCCATGTTACTTCTCTTTATATTGAACCAATCCAATGACTTTTTAATGTAGTTTATTTTGTTATACTGTGATACACTGTAAGTCAAGAAATACTTTATATTCTCAATATTGGTTGCTACATCTTACAACAAAAGTGACATTTGGTTGCCACACTTTCACACATTGTATATTG
This sequence comes from Schistocerca nitens, assembly GCF_023898315.1. NCBI lineage: Eukaryota > Metazoa > Arthropoda > Insecta > Orthoptera > Acrididae > Schistocerca > Schistocerca nitens. Next base: position 541,693,079 of record NC_064619.1, on the reverse strand, counting down.
GTTGTTATTTGTTGTTGTGGTCTTCAGTTTAGAGACTGGTTTGATGCAGCTCTCCATGGTACTCTACCCTGTGCAAGCCTCTTCATCTCTGAAAAACTATTTCAACCTACATCCTTCTGAATCTGCTTAGTGTTTCATCTCTTGGTCTCCCTCTACGATTTTTATGCTCCACATTGCCCTCAAATATTATATTGGTGGTCCATTGATGCCTCAGAACATGTCCTACCACCCAGTCCCTTCTTCTAGTCAAGTTGTGCCACAAATTCCTCTTCTCCTCAATTCTATTCAGTACCTCCTCATTAGCTGCATTGTCTACCCATCTAATCTTCATCGTTCCTCTGTAGCACCACATTTCGAAAGCTTCTATTTTCTTCTTGTCTAAACTATTTATCATCCATGTTTCACATCCATACATGGCTGCATTCCATACAAATACTTTCAAAAAAGACTTGCTGACTCAGTGTTAACAAAGTTTTCTTCTTCAGAAGTGCTTTTCTTGCCATTTTATATCCTCTCTACTTCGGCCATCATCAGTTATTTTGCTCCCCAAATAGCAAAACTCATCTACTACTTGTGCCTCATTTCCTAATCTAATTTCGTCATTATCACCTGATTTAATTTGACTACATTCCATTATCCTCATTTGCTTATATTGTTTATTGACTGATATCATTTATTGACTGAGCTAGAAAGACAGTCAAACCTTTTTCAGCATAATTTACAAGAGTAATGAATGCTGGAATGCGTGCTGTGAGACTGTGTGAAACAGACTAGGGACTGTTTACTTGTTTCAGTGGGTGATAAACTATGTTTCAATTGAATAACTCTTTTCATCATTTTTCTGCAAAGAAAAATGGTCCATAAACCTTTGTACGGGATACGGCACAGAACATGTTGATCTTCAATGAGTCTCTTCCTGGACTTTGATTTGAAGGTCATACCTGTATACCCATGTTTCTTCACCTTCTTTAGCAGTGTGGATCATTGTCAACTTCATTCAGCAATTCCTGAGCAATGTCTACGCAATGTTGTTTCTGGTCCAAATTCAACAACTTTGGAACAAACTTTGCTGCTACATATTTCATGCTCAAAACCTCCAAAAAATTGCTTGGCATGAGCCAAAGGATATCCTAGCATCATCGACAATGTTTCTGGCGATGATTCAGTGATTTTACAGAACCATTTTCTTTGCTTCTTTCACATTGTCATCAGTAACTGATGTGTTAGAGTGCCCAGACCAGTTGTCTTCTTGACCCCCTTTGAAACATTTATACAATTTGTAAACTTTTCAAATGGGTTCTGCACTTTGCTCCATTTTTCAAGTAAAATTTCATGTAAATTCTTTGATCCATCTTTTTCAAAAGTAAAAATTCACCAAGCACTTGTAAACACATATAACCATTTTGATTGTCAACAATAAACTAAATATTCAAAATAGCTGAAAATGCAAACATACAGCAGGAACAAGTGTACCAACGAGAAAAAAAATTTGAAAATATGATCTACAATTCCCGTGAAATTAAGAAATTCACGTTACTTTTTGATCACCCATGTATGCCTATAAGGAATGGTGTACCACTCGCAGCCATGTAACATGGTATAAGAACAAGAGCGTAAGAAGATCCGAATTGACAAGGATCAGAAATGCCTGTCATGCTTTGTCAGTGACAGTAGGTTGTAAACATGACAGGAATTGCTGCTGTTAGTGAATGCAGGTCCATGTCAACCAGTTTCTGAGCAAACATTTTGGAAGAAACTGCATACCTTAAAAAAGTCCCCCGCTCACAGTTGCACATAAAGCTGTTTGTCTTCTACAGGAAACTGGATGGTAGCTGACTGTATAACACTCCTGTCCGCTGTTACTACTGCACCCTAACCTCAATGCTAGAAACAGGTTGTGACATAAAACTATTTTGTAAAAGCAATTATGGCACAAAGCAGCAGAGCAGTGTTACCCTCTGGGAGGAAATTTGTTAAGTTGACCGTGCTGTACCTAACAGAAGTGGCTTATCGGAAATGAAAGTCAGAATTACGTAAATATTTGAACAGTACCAAACAAAATTTTGCCTATCTGCACTGTTCAACGGATAAAGAAAACGGCCGCCAGCCTAACTAGGCAAGAGAATGATTAACATTCTCGTTCAAGAAAGTAGTTATTAGTAACTCTAATGGACAAACATAACCTAAACTTGGCCACACGCGAGTGCAATGAACTCTGACACACATATGTTTTAAGATTGAAGCTAACAACTGGAGCAGCACAAACTATTTGCAAAATTATAACAGGTACAGAAAAACACTATCACTTTCAGGGCTTACACAAACTGAGTGGTCTTTATACTGTTAATATGCACACAAGAGAGACAAGCACTTAGTAATCATGAACATATAATTTCCTACTATGCAGTTTTCTACTTTTACTACCGTGAGACATAAAATTAACATTAATGTAAAATACTGACCCACTTTCTGAGATCAACAACAGGCAGTAATGTAATCATTTACTAAGCAAAAATCTATATGCCTCAGTCTTGAGAGATTTTAATTTGCAGTTGGCAACAGCACTTTAATAAACAGTTTTAATAGGAAAATTATTTTCAGCAAACAATATTTACTTTAACTCACTCTCTTGCCACATTAACTTTAACTTTCTTTTTACTAAGTTCAAGAGGCATTAATTAGCATAACATTGGTCATAAAACTTCTTTCAGTAGGGACACTCGGTGATTACTTTAGTCCAAACGGAAAGGAACCTGAGAGGTGTTATGATGAGGAGAAAAATCAAGGTTGGTACATAAATTCAGATATAAATTACCTTATATTTGAGCACAATAACACATCCATTAAGCTGATCCTTCACTGTACATCATTGTAGTATTACGTTACAGTGATTGCGCAACGTGGTGGCAACTGCATGTTGGTAGTTGGATTCGCAGACTGAATTGCTGGACTCTGTCATTTCTTGGTGGCGACGACAGATACAAATTCCAGAATAGTTCCAGCTATTTATCCATCCATCCGAGGCATTGGAAAGTAGCAGGAAAAGCCTCTCTCTGAACCAGGACAATATGCACACTTTTACATGGCAGTGCACGGACTCGTAGCTCGCCCCCGACTGCTGGCTCGTCCCCGACTGCTGGCTCGTCCCCGACTGACTATCGGTTCATCCCCGACTGACTATCGGTTCCACCTTTTCCACCTAGGCCAACCACAATTTGCGCGCGCTACACAGTTCCGTTCCCGAGGGGAACCACAACAACTCTTACATATAGAATAGCTAAGAGCCCTAAGTGAGGATCAGCAATTTACATAACAGCAACCAAATACATTAAATAAAACAGAACATTTGCACATATTGAAATTTCTACCAAAAATTATTCACACAAAATTACAATCATATACAGTAAGTTTTATTCCCTCCAAATGGGACAAAGCATTTAAACGAGAGATATGCTACACAGCATACAATCAGACCATGACTCAAAGTTTGTGCGAAGAAAGAAATATACAGTTTTATGTTATCGATTCAATCGCACACAGTTACAGGAGCTCAGCGATGTAACATTAAATGACACAAAAGTAAAAATAAATCAGCACAGCAGTAGAGCTATGGTGTTACAACAGCAGCGGCATAGTGTTGTATGATGAGTCATGATACTGGATCTTGATGCAAGGCACTGAGAGTACTGATGCCACAATGAGGCATTTAACCTGCAGTGTGTGCAGAGCATAGTTCAGACTAGAGATGGTTTTGCAATTGTTTGGAGATGTCTTTTGTGTCATTAGCTTGGGCCCACTCATTCAGGTTACCATGAGCATGTGCCTAAATATTTATTTCAAAATTCTCGGTGACCAAATGTTGCCCGTTCTTCTACACCTTCATGATAAATAAGCCTTGGACACTGCTATCTTCCAAGTAACAACAACCATGTTTGCAGAGCTGCAAGCTCATGTTTCTGGTTTGCTGTGCCTTGAGTACGCTATCACACATCAATTGGATCATTAAATCAAATGATTTTAATGCCAAATAGAATGTCTGGGACTATTTGGAACAACAGGAGAAACAAAGCAATCAGTACCCCACAATTTGGTAATGCTGCTGGATCTAATCTCAACAAGTGGCATCATCTGGATAAGGCATACCTGCAGATTCATGTGGACTCACTTTCTCATTGATTTGAGGTCATAATTAAGGCTAAAGCCAGTGTATCATACGGAACATGCCTGTCACACTCGGTTCTTAATATTTGAATAAATGTTAAGTTTAACATAATGATTTATCTCCAAGTAGTCTTTACAGTGGAACTAGGGAACTGCTTGTCAACATAATTACAGTTCAGATTCACTTTGCCCAAAAATGGAACAGCAGAAAAGATTTTCGTTTAATATTGACTAATACAGCCATTAGCAGTCCCACTAGCCCTCAGAATTACATGAATGGCTCATGACTGCAGTGACAGATGTTCAGGGTGTCAGATTCGATGTTAAATTAAAACCAGATTCCCAAACCATATCTTCTGAGACTCCATAATAAGTTCACAGCAAATTTTTTTGTAAATCTCGCTTGCCTCAAAAATATTCTAAATTTGCACTCTGTACAATACTTCATATGAGTACTTGCAACATGTTACATTTAAGTTGATCTGACTGTTGAGGACTGTTTCTCTGTGATTAAATTTCTTTCTTGATACTACAATTGAAGTAAAATTAGCTTCCACTAATGATGCTAGTCATCAGTCAGTGCCTCCAAATCATGTTCAAGCGAATTTCATTTTGCAGCAATGACCATACCTCATCAACACCAAATAAAATTACAGCTTGCTATGAAATTAGGATCTTGAAAATTTAAAATAAATAGATTTTCAAACATTGATTATTTTCATTAATTAGGATCTTTTTACTATGTTAATAGTCTTCTTCCAATCAAGTTGGTAAATCTCATCTTTTGACTTGATTTTGGTTCCTAAAATATTTTCAAAGTTATGTAGTGGGAACCTTGAGAAAAAAATCAGTGTGACAGGAATTTGGACTTTGCACAGCCTCATTAAACAAGCTGCTTTATAATCTATTACAAAATTGGAGTCTGTGCCATTAATACTGCTGGTACTTAATTCACTAAGATTTTAGTTGAACATGCAGAAAATATGAAGTACAGAATTAACAGTACACATTCAAAAATAACATTCAGGGAATCCATTTCTGTTAAAAGACATTTAGTAACCAAATTTTAGTGTTATAGGTATTATTTGCAATGCTCTCAAAAACAGTGATAATTATTAATTAGAGATGAAAATATTTAACTCCAAAATTATGGATTTTTGTATTTATGATATTTGAAAAATTCTCTGTGGTATGACAAAAAATATATATGTTATTGTACAAAAAAATCATGTGGCATTAAATGGTTACTGCTCTACACTGAAATATAGCTGCATGCAGCACAAGAAACAACCTAGTGGAGCATGGAGAAGTCACACTTGCTTTTCGTCACCATAACCAAAAGTTCCTTAATAATGTGAGCACTCTCATTTCTTTTTGTCAGTATATGTATCTGTAACTTAATTGGAAGCTTAAAATGAAAGGTCAGGTCAGTCAGGCCCCATGATGACACAACCCACCTGTAATGTGGATAAGGGCTGAAAAAGTTGAAAGGAAAGCCATCATAAATCATAGATGGTACATTGGTAAGTACTGTGTCAGTTTCAGTCCAGAGATGATAAGGGCATAGTGAGAAGTAATGATAGAAGAAAAAAGTGTTGTAATAAAGTATAAATCTTAGGGTATGAGTGGCCTACCTTTTTTAATCTTCACCGAACTGTCTTTCCCTCCCTCCCCAAGGAACTAACACTTAGCTCAGAAAACTATACAGGGTGGTCCATTGATCATGACCGGGCCAAATATCTCGCAAAATAAGTGTCAAAGTAAGAAACTATAAAGAACAAAACTTGTCTAGCTTGAAGGGGGAAACCAGATGGCGCTATGGTTGGCTCGCTAGATGGTGCTGCCATAGGTCAAACAGATATCAACTGCGTTTTTTAAAATAAGAATTCCCATTTTTTATTACATATTCGTGTAATACATAAAAAAATATGAATGTTTTAGTTGGACCACTTTTTTCGCTTTGTGATAGGTGGCGCTGTAATAGTCACAAACATATGGCTCACAATTTTAGATGAACAGTTGGTGACAGGTAGGTTTTTTAAATTAAAATACAGAACATAGGTACGTTTGACCTTTTTATTTTGGTTGTTCCGATGTGATACATGTACCTTTTGTGAACTTATCATTTCTGAGAACGCATGCTGTTACAGTGTGATTACCTGTAAATACCACATTAATGCAATAAATGCTCAAAATCCGTAATGTTCGCACATGCATTGACGATATGCTGACACATGTTGTCAGGCGCTGTCAGTGGATCACGATAGCAAATATCCTTCAACTTTCCCCACAGAAAGAAATCCGGTTTACATTACTGCTGTTGGTGAATGATGCTTCAACACTAAATAGAATGCTTGCAAAAAATCTGTCATCATCCCGTAATTTCTCTTGTGCCCATTGGCAGAACTGTACACGGCGTTCAAAGTCATCGCCATGCAATTCCTGGTGCATAGAAATATGGTACGGGTGCAATTGATGTTGATATAGCATTCTCAACACCGACGTTTTTAAGATTCCAGATTCTTGCGCAATTTGTCTGCTACTGATGTGCGGATTAGCCGCGACAGCAGCTAAAACACCTACTTGGGCATCATCATTTGTTGCAGGTCGTTGTTGACGTTTCACATGTGGCTGAACACTTCCTGTTTCCTTAAATAACGTAACTATCTGGCGAACGGTCCGGACACTTGGATGATGTCGTCCAGGATACCGAGCAGCTTACATAGCACATGCCCGTTGGGCATTTTGATCACAATAGCCATACATCAACAGGATATCGACCTTTTCCGCAACTGGTAAACGGCCCATTTTAACACGGGTAATGTATCCCGAAGCAAATACCGTCCACACTGTTCGTCTAAAATTGTGGGGCATATGTTTGTGACTATTACAGCGCCATCTATCACAAAGCGAAAAAAAGTGGTCAAACTAAAACATTCATATTTCTTTACGTACTACACGAAAATGTAATAAAAATGGGGGTTCCTATTTACAAAAAACGCAGTTGATATCCATTTGACCTATGGCAGCGCCATCTAGTGGGCCAACCATAGTGCCATCTGGTTTCCCCCTACAAGCTAGACGAGTTTAATTCTTTGTAGTTTTTTTGTTTGATGCTTATTTCGTGAGATATTTGGCCCAGTCACTATCAATGGACCATCCTGTATATTGAACTATAGAGGATACTCAGATTAAGTAATCAATTAATTAAATTATATTGTATTGTAGGCATCAGACACATGTGCCATGTAACTATCCGGCGAATGTCTGGACACTTGGATGATGTCGTCCAGGATACCGAGCAGCATACATAGCACACGCCCGTTGGGCATTTTGATCACAATAGACATACATCAACACGGTATTGACCTTTTCCACAATTGGTAAACGGTCCACTTTAACACGAGAAATGTAGCACGAAGCAAATACCGTCCGCACTGGCGGAATGTTACACGGTACCACGTACTTATACGTTTGTGACTATTACAGCGCCATCTATCACAAAGCGAAAAAAGTGGTCCAAATAAAACATTCATATTTCTTTACTTACTACACGAATATGTAATAAAAAATGGGGGTTTCTATTTAAAGTAATGCAGTTGATATCCATTTGACCTATGGCAGTGCCATCTGGTGGGCTAACCATAGCGCCATCTGGTCTAGACGAGTTTTGTTCTTTGTAGATTTTTTGTTTCATGCTTATTTCATGAGATATTTGGTCTGGTCACTATCAATGGACCACCCTGTATATTGAACTATAGAGGATACTCAGATTAAGTAATCGATTAATTGAATTATATTGTATTGTAGGCATCAGACACATGTGCCATTCTTTGATATTTCTTATTACTTTTCTTCCTCCACATCTTTGAATAACTTTTTATAATTTTCAGGAATAAATTTTTTGTATTATTAATATGGACAATTCCTCAATATAATCTTTGCCATTGTAATAGTTTGTAGTATGATGAACACAGTAACATTACATATTGTCATTTTAAACTTCTTTCAAGTATGTACACATGCCAAATAAGCTTGTGCAAACAACAAAATTATAATTTTTTCTCCAATAAATCACTTATTGTTATTGTATGCACTGTTTCGAATCACAGTTATGGAGTGTTACTGTTTTACTTCAAGTTATGTCATAATAACAGACAACCTCTCAGTGTGAGATACAAAATAGGAACTCCTTATTACAAAAGTTATATTCAGAAAATTTTCATGTCACTTTTTTTTACAATTACAATACAATAATCACATTCTTAGGAAACAAAACAATCGTATCTTCTCATGGTTGATGGCCATCAGCTAAATATGATGTTGCAATTGCCATGGCAATGGCCGACTCCCAAAGAGCCAGCCGGAGTGGCTGAGCGGCTCTAGGCACTTCAGTCTGGAACTGCGCGACCGCTACGGTCGCAGGTTCAAATCCTGCCTCGGGCATGGATGTGTGTGATGTCCTTAGGTTAGTTAAGTTTAAGTAGCCCTAAGTTCTTGGGGACTGATGACCTCAGATGTTAAGTCCCATAGTGCTCAGAGCCACTCCCAAAGAAGTATACAAAGCTGCGGTGCTGTTTTCTGCTCACTCAGCATGAAACATAAAAAACAAACATTTTGAATTTATTTTCAAATCATTATGGGTCATAAATTATTAAAATGTTTCGTTAGGAAATATTTACCTTGTGTCACTCAGGCAGGAAGATAGAAGTGTGATCAAAGATTCTGTTACAGGCATGGAGCTATAATAAGGGGAATCATGATAACATTACAAACTTGAAGCAGACATCTGCAATTTTAGCTGCCCCAAAAATTAACTTCTGGTGGAAATGTTTTGGAGGGAGAGAGAGGGAGAGAGAGAAAGAGAGAGAGAGAGAGAGAGAGAGAGAGAGAGAAGCCAACTTGTGACATTTACAGATGTATTCCCTTTCATTTTTATACATCTTTTATTTTCTTACCTGTATATTTTGCCCCACCCCCACCTCTACGACATATAACGCCCTCAGCTTTCTGCCCATATTAACTCTTGCCAAGTGTTTCGTCAGTAATCTCTGCCTTGCTTATTACCCTATTTCCATTTTTAAGCTTCCTGATTTTCGAATCTCATCTGATGCAGTTCCCAACAATCAGTCTTTCTTTCTCATGCCATCTGGTAAGTCCCTCCTTCTCCAGTATTGTGTGCAACTTTTCCAGACTCTCCCCATTTCCTAAACCTTTTTGTCCCTCTTTGTTCACCTTAACACTTCTGTCAGAAGGAGCCGCTGGCTCCAAAATCTTGCACATTTCTTTAACCTTTATATGGGTTTTCATCCACTGCTGCTTGGTGAGTAGATATTTCTCTCTCTTCAGTTACATTCTTTTAAATTTTTGGATTCATATAACACAACCTGTGTTCATGGACTTGGACCCTTTCCACCATGTATAGTGAGGGGTTTGATTAGTCCTTGCGACACAATTGTAATAACTTGTTTACACTATGTTTTTTTTAATTTTGTAGAATTTTACTGTGAGACTCTCCTTGTCTTTCTAATCAATCGATCTGTCTGTCTGTTTCCTAGTTCAATCTTGTTTTTTGTGTCTACAAAATGTTCATCATGTTTTTTGTGCATATCGAACTTTACTTCATTGATTGTTTTTATAAATTTATTTCTGTTATATCAATAATACAACACATTTCTTTCTTTAAATCCCCAGTTATTTTACTGATAGCTTTACATGCATGAACATTTAAGCCACTTAAATTGGTAGCAATCTTATTTATACTTTATTTCAATAAGTCCTTTTGCTCTCAAGGTTCTCAATGTCAAAGGAAGGAAGGAAGGAAGGAAGATAGATTGGAGTTAACATTCTGTCTAAAGTGCAGTCATTAGAGATGGAGCACAAGCTTGGGTTACAAAAGGATGGGGAAGGAAATTGGCTGTACCCATTTCAAAGCAACAATCCCACCTTTTGCCTGGAGCAATTTAGGGAAATCATGCAAAACCTAAATCTGGATTTGTATTTCAAAATTGGGGTAGCTCAACAGGAATTTGAACGTGCTAACCTCATGGATCTCAAGCTTTGCATGTAGTACTTCCACACATTGAGCCTTAGTATTTACTTTGTTAAGTCTTCAATACCATATTTACTCGAATCTAAGCCGCACTCGAATCTAAGCCGCACCTGAAAAATGAGACTCGAAATCAAGGGAAAAAAATTTTCCCGAATCTAAGCCGCACCTGAAATTTGAGACTCGAAATTCAAGGGAGAGAAAAGTTTCAGGCCGCACCTCCACATCAAAACAAAGTTGGTCCATTGTAACGTGAGACACAATTTAGGTTGAATGAATGACGATACAGCTACAGTAGTTTGGTTCGAGTCGTAAGCTTAGCAGTTAAGCTTTACCAGGTAGCCATTGCTATGCGTCAGGCGCTCCGTCCGTATTTATACGGGTACCCTTCCTTATTTACTTGCTTCGTCTGGTTTGAATCGATTGCTTATTTTTCTTTGATCTGATAAGTGCTGTTCTCTTTGTTATAGGTGTTTACGTCACTCTAAGCTGAAAATGCGTTATTGTACTGTGTCATGCATTGTTTGTCAATGTGTGTTCATGACCTCTCGCTGCTCGCGGCATGGCTTGCTTTCGAGCGCGCTAGCGCCGCTTACGATAAGAAGAGAGAGAGAGAGAGAGAGAGAGAGAGAGAGAGAGAGAGAGAGAGAGAGAGAGAGGAATTGTCTCATTACCGAAACAATGGCAAGAGACTGCTATTTGTTGTTACTTACACTACTGCTTTCTTTGATAACAATCAACAAGAACCAAATAATAGACTGTGTATGATACAAGATGTTCTGAACGAGAGTTTAGCTAAAATTTTTCGCAGTTTGAAAATCGTTGCAGGCACCTCTTTTGTACATTACATTCTGCACAGAAATTAGAGTCATCTTAGATTTAAAAATCTAGTCAATTGCCGTGATTCATTTCTGACTGTATCTCTATTAGGCATAAGAATAATACGAATATAAACATGACATGATATGTATATTCTTCCGCGTTTGCTGTTGTCTCACACTAGTTTAGTAGTTTATTAGGCAGACTGGATTTAAATGAGATAGCAGCAGACACGAAAGAATACATGGCAGAATGTTTATGTTCGTATTATTCTTATGGTGAAGAGAATACTGCATGCGATTCACAATTCATAAAAGTTCCTATTAGAAACCATCTCTTCTCACAGGTAGGAAAAAATTCAGAACGTAGAATTGGCCATATTGACAAACATCCCAAACAGTCTTGCCAGTCGGATTTTCGTAGTACATTGAAATGCTGCTACATTCGAAGATGAACAATACGGAATTTGTATTTACTTCATTGGATAATGTATGAAAATGCAGTGGTCGAAACTCGGGGTGGAGAAAAAAGCTCTTCTTCCACCTTTTTTTAAATTTATTTACTGACTCAGAGGTTTTGGCATCAGTATTTGTCTTTGTGCCTGCAAAGCATGCCTGTGTTACATATATTTGACGGCAGAAGTTAGTTGTGGCGGCACCTACCAACATTTTTCAGAACATCCGCTTACTTTGCACTCGATTCTAAGCCGCAGGCGGTTTTTTGGATTACAAAAACCAGAAAAAAAGTGCGGCTTAGATTCGAGTAAATACAGTATATCCTGCAACATTTCATTCTAATGTTTCAATATTTCCCTTTACTTCCCTGATATTAGTCTTTAGTTTCTTTGGTTTCCTATCAGTGCTTGGTTATTAGACTTTAATTTTTTTAGATTTCATATCGATATTTGGTTGTTATCTTTTATAGCTTTGTTATTAGCATGTATAGCCTCCTGCAACATTTCTTTAATCAAGTGTATGTCTTCCAGCCTTCTCTTTCAGATTTAGATGTTCAGATTTAAACAATTTAATTTCACCTCTTTCCTCATAAATTACATGGTAATAATTATTAGCTGTTGTCATTTTTGTGGTCTTCAGAAGTCTGGTTTGCTGCAGCTCTCCATGCATCTCTATCCTGTGCAATCTATTTATCTCTGAATAACACTTGCACCTACATATTTCTGATTCTGCTTAGTGTATTCACCTCTTGGCCTCCCTGTACAATTTTTACCCTCTACAGTTTCCTCCATTACTAAATTTGTGATCTGTTGATGACTCACAATTTGTCCTCTCAACTGATCCCTTCATCTAGACAGGTTGTGCCACAAATATCTTTTCTTCCCAGTTTTATTCAGTACCTTCTAATTGGCTGCATGATCTACTCAGTTAATCTTCATCATTCTTCCACCACATCTCAAAAGCTTCTATTCTCTTTGCGTCTGAACTGTTTACTGTCCACATTTCGCTTCCATACAAGGATACACTCCACATTTTATCTCCCTTCTGCCTTGGCCATAGTTAATTTACTGAACAAATAGCAAAACTCATCTACTACTTCTAGTGTCTAGTTTCCTAGTCCAATTCCCTCAGAACAACCTGATTTAATCTGACTACAGTCCATTACACTTGTTTTACTTTTTTTATGTTCGTCTTATATCTTCCTTTCAAGATACTGTTTATTCCCTTCAACTGCTCTTCCAAGTTCTTTTCTATCTGTGACAGAATTACAATGTCATTGGCAAACCTCAAAGTTTTTATTTCTTCCCCCAGAATTTTAATTCTTTCTCCAAAATGTTCGTTGATTTCTTTCACTATGTCCTCGATGTACAGATTGAATAAGATTAGGGATAGGCTACAACCCTGTCTCATTCCCTGCTCAACCACTGTTTCCCTTTCATGTCCATTGACTCTTATAAGTGCTGTCTAGTTTCTGTACAAGCTGTAAATAACCTTCACCCCTGGTACCTTCAGTATTTCAAAGAGTGTATTTCAGTCAGTTCTGACAAAAACTATAAAATGTAATTTTGCCTTTTCTTAACCTGTCTTCTAAGATAAGTCGTAGGGTCAGTATTGATTCACTTGTTTCTACATTTCTCCGAAATCCAAACTGATCTTCCACAAGATTGGTTTCAACCAGTTTTTCCATTCTTCTGTAAATAATTCATGTTGTTGTTTTCTTGCAACCATGACTTATTAAACTGATAGAACAATAAGAGTCACACCTGTAAGCACCTACTTTCCTTGGAATTGGAATTATTAATTCTTAAAAGGAGGTGGCATTTTCCATTTTTGCTGTATTAATTTTATTTCTTTAAAAGTACTTTCAGCCTTCTAGACTGTTTTAAGTGATTTTGTGACTCTGCAATAGAAAACTATGGCTTACTTATTGAAATGGCTGTGTCTTTAATTTTTTGTTTGTTTTCTATTCATTTTGGTTCACAAATGCTGGCTTGTTGGTTTGACTGCTCGATATTTGCAAAGATATTATGATGCCTTTCTAAATATCAAGCTTCCAAGCTAACAAGGCAGCATTATAACCTTATATTTGTAAATGTCAAGCATCAAACCACAAGACAGTGTTTGTGAACCAAAATGAAAAAAAACACAAAAAAATTTAGACACTGTCATTTCAATGTATAAGGCATAGCTTTTTTATTGCAGAACCAGAACTGAATCTGATAGTGAATAAATAAAAATAATACCGCAAAAGCTGAGATTTCTGCCTTCCTTTAATAAACTCTTTGCTGTGGTAACTGCTACGGAGAAAATGTATTACATTCTCTTTGAACTCTGAGAGTATTTTGCTTGTGTCATACATCTTGTATACTAGATGGAATAATTTTGTCATGAATCTGGGTCTCCCAAGAGTATCTGTAGTTCTGATGGAATGTTGTCTACTCCAGGGGCCTTGTTTCAACATTAGGTTAGGTTAGGGTCGTCTTTCAGTGCTCTGTCAAGTACTTCTTGCAGTAATGTATCTCCTATCTCATCTTCACGACATCCTCTTCTCTTTCTGTAATATTGCCTTCAAGTACATTTCCCTCGTATAGCTTCTCGTATATGTTCCTTCCATCTTTCAAGTTTCCCTACTTTGCTTACTATCTGTACTCGTGATATTCATACAATATAATTTCAGGTTTTTACATTTGTCCTCTAGCCATACCTGCTTAGCCATTTTGCACCTCCTGTCAATCTGGTGTTTCAGATGTTTGTATTCTCTGTCTCCTGCTTCATTTGCTCTATTTTCATATTTTCTCCTTCCATCATTCAAATTCTACATCTCCTGTGCGATCAAAGGACTGGGCCTTGTCTTTTTACCTATTTGATCCTCAGTTGCCTTCACTATTTCATCTCTCAAAGCTACCAAATTGTCTGCTACTGTATTCCTTTCCCCTGTTCTAGTCAATCATTGCCTAATGCTCCCTCTGAAATTCTCAACAGCTCTGGTTCTTTCAACTTATCCAGATCCCATTAGCTTTATTTCCTACTTTTTTGCAATTTCTTTGGTTTTAAACTAGGGGTCATAACCAATAAATTGTGGTGCGAGTCCACATCTGCCCCTGGAAATGTCTTACTGTCTAAAATCAGATTCTGAAGTGTCTGTCTTACCATTATACAGTCAGTCTGAAATCTTGTGGTGTCTCCAGGTCTCTTACACATACACAACATTTTTTCATGATTCTTAAACCAAGGGTTGGCAAAATTCTACCAGGCTCTTTCCTTTTTATTTCTTTCCCCTAGTTCATATTCAACTGGTATTTTTCTTTCGCTTCCTTTTCCTACTATCAAATTCCAGTCCCCAATCACAATTAAATTTTCCTCTGACAACGCTATCTGAATAATTCCTTTTATTGGATCATACTTTTTTTTTCACCTACAGAGCTTAGCTGGCATATAAACCTGTACTACAGTGGTGAGTGTTGGCTTAATGTCTGTCTTGGCTGTGCTAATATGTTCACTGTGCTGTTCATAGTAGCCTACTCGCATTCCTATTTTCTTATTCATTGTTAGACTTATGCCTGCATTACGTCTATTTGATTTTATCTATGACCCTCTGCTTACCTGGAAAGAAGTGCTGCTCATTATGCCACCAAACTTTTTTAATCCCCATTATATCTGACTTTAGCTTATCAGTTACTCTTTTTAAATTTTCTAACCTGCCTGCCCCACTAAGGTTTCAACATTCCACACTCTGACCTGTAGATTGCCAGTTTTGTTTTTCCTGATGACAGTATCCTCCTGAGTAGTCCCCATGCAGAATTCTGAATAGGAGACTATTTTACCATCATATTATTTTACCAAAGAGGATGCCATTACCATTTAACCATACAGAAGAGCTGCATGCCCTTGAGAAAAATAACAGCTTTAGTTTCCCCTTGCTTCCAGCTGTTCACAGTGCTAGCACAGCAAGGCCATGTTGGTTTATGTTAAAAGGCCATATCAGTTAAACATCCAAACTGTTGCCCATGCAGCTACTGAAAAGGCTGCTGCTCCTCTTCAAGAACCATGCGTTTGTCTGGCTTCTTAACAGATACCCTTTCATTGTGGTTGCATCTACAGTATGGCTATCTGTATCATTGAGGTGTGCAATCCCCCCCATCATGGCAAGGTCTGTGTTTCATGGAGGCGTACTATTTATTTAATCCTTTGTCTACATCTCTCACATTTTATAATTTTACATAACCAGTTCTGTTAAAGGTTCACTATTCACAATATAATATTATTTGCACAGCCTCAGCAGCTATCTATAGGATGACCCAGCTGCACTCATAACTCTGCAGCCATGAAGTCATTCCACCATCACCAATGCCATAATATGTTTCACTGTTTTGCAGCCATATGTTTGCATGCCACAAACATTTTATGCTTGTTCAGTGTTTTAGTGTTTTGGATAAAAGATTGATTTTCTACAGAAAAGAAACTGCTAACAAATGTAGAATTGTTGACCTATCAATTCAGGCATGAGTATGTGGGGACCCCAAGCAGGACAATAATCGAGCAAAAAAAAAAAAAAAATTTCTAGGAGGCTCCAATGAATTGTTACAGCTCATTTCAGTGTTCTTGATACATAATGCTCACAGAGAAACTATTTTTAAGTAGCCTCATAAGTTTCTGTTACTTCAAGTGTAGCAAATTAAATAATGTCGGAATTTTGGGATTGATTATCATAAAACAAAGCCTTTATTACAAAGTCTGTTAGTATGGTAGTTGCTCTAACTAAACTGTTGTAATATTTATTTCAGGGCACTCTCAAAGTTTGATCTCTCGCAGCTTAGCCTTCAAACTCTTCCGGAATCTTATCGACAGAATCTCAAACTACCAAGAGAGTATGCAAAGACGCCAGTGGATGCTGCAAGGCGACCAGAGGATGTTCTGCCATACATTCCCAGTAAGTACTATCTCACCTAAGCACATTTCTGGAAATTTATGTGCAGGGTACATGAAAAACTGTCACAGATTTGATAAACTATACTCGGAATGTGCTGAGATGTATTATGGTTAATTTCTGTATCAAGTTTTTTTGTATAGAGAAGGAAATGTATCATCTATTAGCTGAGATTTGATGGCTACTGTTCTAATAACAACAAAGTATTTAATAGCTAGCAAAACAAATTCTTTGTATATACATTATGATTCAGTTAAGTAAGAGATTAAGCTGGTATCACAGCCTTATATGAATACCCGACTCTGCTGAGAGTAATTACTAGAGCTGTGCTTTACTCAGTGATATGAAATGCTCGGGAGACAGAAAATTAAGTGTTAAAGTAAGCTATAGTTGTTCCTTATGGAAAGCTCCTTTTTTTAAAATTTGTTTGTCCTACTAAGGACCACATGGAATAACTTATATATTATTTCTTTTTCTCCTTTCTTTCTTTCCCGTAATTTTTTATCCTTTTCCAATGTTTTTCTCTTCTTTCTTCTGTCCATGTTGTGCCTGTCTTTTTCTTTGTTTTCTCCTGGAACCTATTGAAACCTTCCACTTTTGTTTGGAACCTCTCTCATTCTTCTATTTCTTTCTCAATTTCTCCATTCACTCGGGCCTGCTTTAATTTTTTTACCCACATCGTTGATGTTTTAGGGTTTCTGTCAAATAACTTAAAAATTATTTTTGTTAGGCTGTTTTCATCTAGCCTTTTTAGGTGTCAATAGACTGCAACTCTTCTCTTCCTCATTGTGTCTGATATTCACTCTTTTTTTCATAAACTTCTTTATTTCTTCTTAATTTCCATTTCCCATTCTCATATTTTGGTCCAAAGATTTCCCTATTTATTTTCCTTTCCTTCTTTTCTATTTCACTTGATTGTTTGGCTGTATTTAACTAAAGGCAATCTGGTTTAATGACAGTATTGTACTGCGAAAGTTTTGCATTTATGGAAATAGATTTCTTGTTATACAGGCTTTTTGTTAGTTAAAAATCCACCTCCATTTTCCTTGCCCTTGCTAGGTTAGCTTCTTTGTCTAATGTGAATTGCCACCCATCGATTCTACAACAAGAATATCAAGTAGCTTATGTGTGATTTAAATTTCTCCTTTTATTGTAGTAATTATTTTTTTTTAAATTTATGAACTAGCAATCTATATAGTGCAAAAGAATTATGTACAGGGTGATAATTATTGAACCATATGAAGAAAATGTAAATTGTTGTTGTTGTTGTTGTTGTTGTTGTTGTGGTCTTCAGTCCTGAGACTGGTTTGATGCAGCTCTCCATGCTTCTCTATCCTGTGCAAGCTTCTTCATCTCCCAGTACCTACTGAACCTACATCCTTCTGAATCTGCTTAGTGTATTCATCTCTTGGTCACCCTCTACGATTTTTATCCTCCATGCTGGCCTCCAATACTAAATTGGTGATCCTTGATGTCTCAGAACATGTCCTACCAACCGATCCCTTCTTCTAGTCAAGTTGTGCCACAAGCTCCTCTTCTCCCCAATTCTATTCAATACCTCCTCATTAGTTATGTGGTCTACCCATCTAATCTTCTGCATTCTTCTGTAGCACCACATTTCGAAAGCTTCTATTCTCTTTTTGTCTAAACTATTTATCGTCCACGTTTCACTTCCATACAGGGCTACACTCCATACAAATACTTTCAGAAACAACTTCCTGACATTTAAATCTATACTCGATGTTAACAAATTTTTCTTCTTCAGAAACACTTTCCTTGCCATTACCAGCCTACATTTTATATCCTCTCTACTTCGACCATCATCAGTTATTTTGCTCCCCAAATAGCAAAACACCTTTACTACTTTCAGTGTCTCATTTCCTAATCTAATTCCCTCAGCATCACCCGACTTAATTCGACTACATTCCATTATGCTTGTTTTGCTTTTGTTGTTGATCATCTTATACCCTCCTTTCAAGACACTGTCCATTCCGTTCAACTGCTCTTCCAAGTCCTTTGCTGTCTCTGACAGAATTACAATGTCATCGGTGAACCTCAAAGTTTTTATTTCTTCTCCATGGATTTTAATACCTACTGCGAACTTCTCTTTTGTTTCCTTTATTGCTTGCTCAATATACAGATTGAATAACATCGGGGATATGCTACAACCCTGTCTCACTCCCTTCCCAACCACTGCTTCCCTTTCATACCCCCCGACTCTTATAACTGCCATCTGCTTTCTGTACAAATTGTAAATAGCCTTTCGCTCCCTGTATTTTACCCCTGCCACCTTCAGAATTTGAAAGAGAGTATTCCAATTGTAACACCTCCGTTTATTTATCCCGACCTGATCTGATCGAATAGCAGCCCAATAATTATTATTAATGTGACCGTGTACCTAATGGGGCTGGCAATCGGAATTGACTGCTACAGAAGTTGTTACTTTCCAGTTCGTCCTTCTCAATACTGTAATAATGAAATGTCCGGTAACAAGAAAAACACCAACACAGTTTCACTAATTATGAACCTGTATTCGTCTCAAAAACACAAAAAGGAGGAGACAGCCACTGCCTTCGTCATACATATCTAATTACGGCTAATCTCAGCTCAGGCTTCTTCATTTTCCATTATCATCACACGCTAATCCAACACTGCAATCCAACACTGCAATCCAAGGTGATGCCGGCGCGGTAGACGCGAAACCAAAATATCGGCACTAGAAATGTCACTGACCACTTCCGTAATGATACTTCTTCACTTTCCTGGTATTATTTCTAGTACAAAGGGGTCTAACCACGGCGATGGCGACTCCCTTCTTCGTTAAAGCCTTGCATTACAACAACTGGGCTCCACACACCTCTACCCGCAACATGGCACACGCTCAACTCCACACTCGCTCTCGCAACACGACACAATCGATTGTTCGCCCTATCGACCTGTGCCGAGTGCAAATTTATAGTAAGGGCCTACAGACCCCTTACACAATCAACATTGTCAAAAGCTTTCTCTAAGTATACAAATGCTAGAAACATAGGTTTCCCTTTCCTTAATCTTTCTTCTAAGATAAGTCGTAAGGTCAGTATTGCCTCACATGTTCCAACATTTCTACGGAATCCAAACTGATCTTCCCCGAGGTCGGTTTCTACCAGTTTTTCCATTCGTCTGTAAAGAATCCGCGTTAGTATTTTGCAGCTGTGACTTATTAAACTGATAGTTCGGTAATTTTCACATCTGTCAACACCTGCTTTCTTTGGGATTGGAATTATTATATTCGTCTTGAAGTCTGAGGGTATTTCGCCTGTCTCATACATTTTGCTCACCAGATGGTAGAGTTTTGTCAGGACTGTCTCTCCCAAGGCTGTCAGTAGTTCTAATGGAATGTTGTCTACTCCGAGGGCCTTGTTTCGACTCAGGTCTTTCAGTGCTCTGTCAAACTATTCACGCAGTATCATATCTCCCATTTCATCTTCATCTACATCCTCTTCCATTTCCATAATATTGTCCTCAAGAACATCGCCCCTGTATAGACCCTCTATATACTCCTTCCACCTTTCTGCTTTCCCTTCTTTGCTTTAGAACTGGGTTTCCATCTGAGCTCTTGATATTCATGCAAGTGGTTCTCTTTTCTCCAAAGGTCTCTTTAATTTTCCTGTAGGCAGTATCTATCTTACCCCCAGTGAGATAAGCCTCTACATCCTTACATTTGTCCCCTAGCCATCCCTGCTTAGCCATTTTGTACTTCCTGTCGATATCATTTTTGAGACGTTTGTTTTCCTTTTTGCCTGCTTCATTTACTGCAATTTTATATTTTCTCCTTTCATCAATTAAATTCAATATCTCTTCTGTTACCCAAGGATTTCTACTAGCCCTCGTCTTTTTACCTACTTGATCCTCTGCTGCCTTCACTATTTCATCCCTCAAAGCTACCCTTTCTTCTTCTACTGTATTTCTTTCCCCCATTCCTGTCAATTGTTCCCTTATGCTCTCCCTGAAACTCTGTACAACCTGTGGTTCTTTCAGTTTATCCAGGTCCCATCTCCTTAAATTCCCACTTTAGCAACAAATGACTGCGAGCGCACACTTTATTCACTGTGTAAACATCACGACAAGTATTCAGGTTTGGGTTATGACATGTTTGATATGTCTACCATCATTGGCGATGATGTGGTGCAGACAAGTAGCGAAATTCTGCATGACCTGCTGAGGTGTAAGAACATTGATGGTGTCAGTAAGCTTCTGAGTGGCTGTTTTCAGCTCAGCAATGATTTTGGATTTACTGCTGTACACCTTGTCTATGAGTTGAGATAAAATGATCGCTCGGCATTGTTGGCCAGGAGGCCCTGTCTGGGAAAGTTTGGCCACTGGTTGCATGTCTTATTTCAGGTGATGCCACATTGGGCAACTTGCATGTCAGTGATGATTAGATGGTGGTGAGGACTCACAACACCCAGTCCAGTAGTGGAGTGAAACCTCCAACCCTGTCGGGCATTGAATCCAGGCCCGCTACATGGTAGCCAAACACATTACCACTCAGCTAAGCAGGTTGACACCTTGTCCTTAATATAACTCCACAAAAAGGAGTTGCATGTGTTCAGACCCAGAGAATATGGCAGCCAATTGAGTCCCATGACAGTAGCCTCCGGGTACCCCAGAGCCAGATTGCCGTCCCCATAGTGCTCCTCCAGGACATGAAACACTCTCTTGCTTCAATGGGGTCGAGCTCCATCTTGCATAAACCATATCTTATTGAAATCAGGATCACTTTGAATAATGGGGATGAAACCATCTTGCAAAACCTTCATGTACTGTCTGGTAGTCACCGTGCCATCAATGAATATCATACTGATTATTCCGTGACTGGACATTGCACACCACGCAGTCACCCGTTGAGGGTGAAGAGACTTCTCAGTCAAACCCATCCAAATGAAAGTGAGCTTCATCACTAAACCAAACTATTCATGTGCATACAATCACTAAACCAAACTATTCATGTGCATACTAATTCCCATCATGCCCTGCGACCAACCGTGCAGTTTGAATGTTCTAACACAAATCATTCAGAAGTTATGATGATTTTATTTCTTATAGTTCAATCATTGTCACCCTGTACCTACTGATAGCATTAAACTTAAGATTTTATTCTGTTGTGTGAATAAATCTTTAAATTGTTAGCATGCAGCTATATTTGAAGACAAATTAATATAACAACCTGTAAATGGACACATTTCATGTCATTTTATGTGTATTGACTCCATTTCCACTTCTTATCCATCTGGCCCCCTAGGGATTTTACACAGAGTTTTTCATTTGTTCAAACAACTTAGGTGAATGCAATTGGATGACATCTTTGACAACTGCCAATATTTTGACATTGGACACTGTAATGGAACCATTATTGGTAGACTTGCTAGTAACTGATCACAACCGCCTATTTCCAGTAAGTACTATGTTTCCAGAATGAGATTTTCACTCTGCAGCAGAGTGTGCGCTGGTATGAAACTTCCTGGCAGATTAAAACTGTGTGCCCGACCGAGACTCGAACTCGGGACCTTTGCCTTTCGCGGGCAAGTGCTCTACCATCTGAGCTACCGAAGCATGACTCACGCCTGGTCCTCACAGCTTTACTTCTGCCAGTATCTCGTCTCCTACCTTCCAAACTTTACAGAAGCTCTCCTGCGAACCTTGCAGAACTAGCACTCCTGAAAGAAAGGATACTGCGGAGACATGGCTTAGCCACAGTTGCTAGTTCTGCAAGGTTCACAGGAGAGCTTCTGTAAAGTTTGGAAGGTAGGAGACGAGATACTGGCAGAAGTAAAGCTGTGAGGACCGGGCATGAGTCGTGCTTTGGTAGCTCAGATGGTAGAGCACTTGCCCGCGAAAGGCAAAGTTCCCGAGTTCGAGTCTCGGTTGGGCACACAGTTTTAATCTGCCAGGAAGTTTCAAATACTATGTTGTTGGCCTTCTCGAGAATTCCAGAAGGAACAGTTTTGTGCAATATGTTGTGGAGCCCCATGTTAGATCACACGCATTTGTGTAGATAGGGAGAATCAGTTTAGTACGGCAGAATGGCTGTTGGTGATGGTAGGTGCGGCCCCAGTGCCAGAGAATGTTTATATCATTGAAGAAATATTTGCATGATTAAGAGTCTGAGAAGTACAGTGAATAGGGGAAGTATTTGTGCAAATGTGGAAGTAGTTTTGTGAATTTATATGTGATGTATTGAAAGTTCTAAATGGAAAAGAGGATCATAGAATATTATGTGAGTGGCAGCAATTGATACCACATGGCAGTTTGCATATTGTTAAGGGAATTTTCAACATGATAGGAAATCAGCAGAACTTACATCGTTTATTGACTGATATCATTTATTGACTGAGCTAGAAAGACAGTCAAACCTTTCTCAGCATAATTTACAAGAGGAATCTTTTAATTGTGCTAGTTGGAATGAGTTCTGTGAGACTGCGTGAAACTGACTAGGGACTATTTACTTGTTTTAGTGGGTAATAAGCTATGTTTCAATTGAATAACTCTTTTTATCATTCTAGGGATACCACAACCTTAAGGCAATGACGTTAACTGATAGACTACAAAATGTTGACTGAACAACGTATGACTTGCCACAACTACAAGGGGTATGGTAGACACCTGCCATACACAAACCCAGATAACCCTTTACAGTCCCTAAAAGGGCTGTAAGCTTAGATGGTGGTCAAAAAACACGTCACACAGTGTCTCCCATAGAATGCAAGAAGTCTTATTTGAAATGCTACCTGCGTAAGGCCAAAAGGCCATAGACTTAGGGGCTACCTTATTAACTTCATCAATGACCTACATCACAGGTAGTCGGTAGTGTAATATTTGCCTGACCTGTCCTTCAGTTTTAACATTCTAGTGAAAAGTGACTTCGAGGTGTGCTAATTCAGCTGAGAAACTTCCAGGGTCTGAGGTGATGTGGACCATATGAACCAGGTATGAAGTACCCCTTCCACTGAGGCAGATGCTGATAATTATCAGCCTCAAAAGTTTCATGTTGCAAGTGACTGTCACAAGTCTTAACTGTCATTGTGCTGTTCCCCCCTGGATTATATGGCTATCTGATGATCGACAAGGAAGGGGTTCCTCTTAGGCCTGTAGTGACATACATTGCATATCTTGTAACAAAACATGTTGCTACTCTGTTGAGCCCACTCATAGATCAGAGTGGACGTTACATTAAGTACCTGGCAGATTTATTACACCACTTTGGGGATTGGGCTTGAATGACGCTGACACTTTAGTAAGTTTTGATGTGTTCTCTCTCTTCACTCATGCTCCTCTGTCTCTTTCATTATTGTTAATTGGGGCTAGGTTTGGTGTTGAATTAACTAACTTATTTGAAGATGTGTCAACTTCTATTTGGTTTTTATTCAGAGAACAGCTCTATAAACATATAGATGGAGTAATGGTGGTGAGCCTTTGCCACCTCTTGTAGCCAATCTATTTATGGAAGATTTTGTGCTGTAGAGGCAGCATATAAGGGTACTAACATGCTGATATTGCTGTGAATCCTTGGTGTTGCACAATGCAATGTAGTCTTCTTCTCAAAATTGTCTTTAATTGGTGGTCTCACAATTCAATAACAGTCAGAATACTACTGATTTGGGTTGGAAATCCTTCCACTTTTATTTATATAGAAAGTATTGATGACTGGTTCACAGTAATTCCTCTTCATGTTATTAATTGTTCAATGGGCAGAATATGATTACTAACCGTGTTGTGATCAATCCAACTTCCTTCATGTAAAAACTACCACCAACAATAAGGCTGATGCAGTGGCAATATGTCTAATACAGATTCCCATATTGAAGTAGGATGAAAACTGAATGCAACCCCACTTTTTATTTGTGACTATATATTATTCATTCTTCACATTGTGTATCAGAGTGCTGTTCTTTTTACACATAAATGCTGCCAGAAGAATTCCCAGTTATATACTTCTACCACATACATGTCCTTGACATGATTACTGTATACAAACTTTGTCACTGATACACTGACAAAATGGTTACTGCTTGGTAATTATATAAACTGACGTAGAGATGTTAACTGGGTGATTGTTAGCTGCAAATTGTTGACTTACTGTCTGGTGGGGGTATATAAAGACACAAGTAAGGCTGATTGGTGAAACTGATAATTATATTTTGCTTTATAATAGTATAATTGTTGAATTTAGTAATGACATCATCATATTTTATATTGTAATAATTCAGATTAACTGTATGTTGGATGACTGCAAAATCATAAAAACGAAAGTTGCTACTCACTATATAGCAGAGATGCTGAGTCGCAAATAGGCACAACAAAAAGATTGTCAAAAATAAGCTTCAGCTGCCAGAGTCATTTGTGTGTGAGTTTCATTTGAATGCGGGTGTGTGCGCGCGCAAATTGTGTGTGTGTGTGTGTGTGGTGTGTGTGTGTGTGTGTGTGTGTGTGTGTGTGTGTGTGTGTGTGTGTGTTAGAGAGAGAGAGAGAGAGAGATCTATTTTTGACAATGGCCTTGTTGGCTGGAAGCTTATTTGTTGTGCCTGTGTCTGACTCAGCATCTCCACTATATGGTGAGTAGCAACTTTCATTTTCATAATATTGTTACATTCCATCCTGGATTTTCCATTGCTTGATTTTTTTGCAAAATCATAAAGGTAGATGAACTTGAAGTGCAATGTTACGTGCAGTGTAATGCTGTGTGCAATTGATTGCCATTTGTAATTATTATCTCTGTTGCAATCTCTAACTTATGTTTCCTCATTTGTTTTTATGCTGTTCTGTTGTTTAATTTTCTAGTAAAGGAGTCATATGAGTTATGGTGTGCTTTTATGTTGTAATGAAGTAAATACAACTTATCACGCAACATTTGTGACCCCAACATGATATCCGACGGTCACTAATGTGAAATTTGACGACCACTAACGCTCCATATCGTGCCACGTTGTGTTAAATACGAACATCCATGTCAGCCGCGTCACGCATCTTCCATGTTCCATTTCGCCATAATTCATGATGGCAGACTCACCACCTACTGCAGAAGGGTCTACTGGCACAGTAATTAATTGCGTGACAGTAAAACTGCCACCATTTTGGCAACAGAATCGTGTGCTGTGGTTTGCTCAAGTAGAAAGTCAATTTGTGCTAGTGCACACAACCGCAGACGAAACTAAGTACAGTTATGTAGTTGCTGCACTCAATGAAGATATGGTCACAGAAGTACAAGATATTCTGGCGTCACCACTGAGTACTGATCATTACCCTACCATCAAGAACGCTCTGATTACCTGGCTCTCACAGTCCGAGACAAAAAGATTGGAGAAGCTTCTCTGCACAGAGGAGCTAGGTGATCGCATGCCATCACAGCTACTATGCCAACTGCGTACATTAGTGAGCAGTGTGGTCACTGACAACATTTTGCGGAATATATGGCTTTCGCGTCTGCCACCCGACTTGCAGAAAATATTGACAGTGTGTGCTGGCGATCTGGATGCATTTGCACAAACCGCGGATCGCATAGCGAAATGTATCTATCCGTATGCAATGCAACAATTTGCTCACAACCTCGGGCAGATAACACTCTCACCATGCTACAAGCGTAGCTGCATTACGGACCCAGACTACCAGCCGCCGATCTCGTGGCCACCGCTCACCAGGCAAGTGCAGCCGCTCACCTCCGTCAACAAGAATCTGTTGGTATCACCGATGATATGGTTCCGAGGTGCGCAAGTGTAAACTGCCGTGTGAACAGGGAAACTCAGGTGGAAGTCAATGATGACAGCCATTGGCTCTCCAGACGGCAGCTTTCGACTGTTTTGTAACGGAACATAGCACAAAGTTACAGTATTTGGTAGACACGGGTGCTGACGTGTCAGTCTATCCATCTGCCTGTCTGCCATGTTGCAAATGTGATGACTTTCACCTTTTTGCAGCCAGTGGTTCCACAATAACAACGTATGGTCATGTCACATTAGTTTGGGCAATTTGTCGTAGCAGATGTGACGCGCCTCATACTTGGAGCAGATTTTTTATTATTTTATGGACTCCTGCCTGACCTCCATCACTGACGCCTTCTTGACCCTACTACCAACCCAGCAAGCCAAGGTCAAGTGCGTTGTGTGGAACACACAGCAGTACGAGTGGTTACTGATGATTCTCCATTTATAGAGCTCATCAGACAGTTCCCTGAGCTCACATGCCAGACTCCCACACTAGCACCTGTGCGGCACTCAACAGTGCACTATATTTTGACTACACCTGGGCCACCACTACATGCCCGACCGCGCCGCTTGACACCCCAGAAACTGAAGATAGTTAAGCAGGAATTCTCATACATGGTAGCACAAGGAATATGCCATCCATTGAGCAGTAGTTGTTCATCTCCTCAACATGTGGTACCAAAGAAGAATAACAGATGGCGTTCATGTGGCAACTACAAACAGCTCAATGCCAGAACCATTCCAGTCCCGCATATCAAAGATTTTACTTTTAATGTCCACG
This sequence comes from Schistocerca nitens, assembly GCF_023898315.1. Taxonomy (NCBI): domain Eukaryota; kingdom Metazoa; phylum Arthropoda; class Insecta; order Orthoptera; family Acrididae; genus Schistocerca; species Schistocerca nitens. The sequence goes on along the minus strand of NC_064619.1, from coordinate 541,666,147 downwards.
GTAAGCAAATCTTTTCTACATTGAACTTAGTTCGTGCATTTTACCAGATACCTGTGGCACCTGACAACATTGCTAAGACAGCCGTTTTCATGCCGTTCGGATTCTTTGAATTTATCTGAATGCCTTTTGGACTTTGTAATGCTGCCCAAACGTTTCAACGGTTCATGAATGAAGTGGCACGTGACTTAGACTTCTGTTATGTGTATATTGACAACGTTTCGGTTATGTCAAATTCAGAGGCAGAACACCTATCACACTTACGACAGATCTTCACTCGTTTACGTGCACATGGCCTGCTCATTTTGAAGTGCATTTTTGGAGCAGCTGAAGTACAGTTCCTAGGCGACACTATCAACGCTCAAGGCATACGGCCATCACAGGAGAAAGTAGACGCTATACTGAATTTTCCCCAGACTATGACGCTTAAAGAATTACGTAGATTTCTTGGCATAACCAATTTTTACTGTATATTCATTCACAGTCGTGCCTTCCTAGCTGCACCACTAAATAAGTTCTTGCAAGGTTCACCAAAGCCGAAAGACAAACTCCAGTGGAACAGTGAGACGAGTTGGTATTTAACAAGCTAAGACTGCTATTGCAGAAGGTACATTGTTAGCACTCCCAGTTCCGCAGGTGCTTCTCACCCTGATGGTCAACGCATCTGCAACTGCGGTCGGTTCTGTATTGCAATAGCATATAGACAGGCACTGGCAGCCCTTAGCCTTTTCAGTAAAAAGCTATTGCCATCTCAACAGAATTAGTCCACCTATGTTTGCGAACTGTATGCTGCATACGCCGCTATTATGAAATTTCGTCACATGTTGGAAGGACAGCAGTTCACTCTCATCACAGACCATAAGCCACTAACATATGCTTTCCGCCAGCATCCTGAGAAGGCATCGCCACATCAGCTGCGACACCTTGACTATATCGGACAGTTCACCACCAATATTGTCCACTTTGAAGGAGAACTAAATGTGCCAGCTGATGCACTCTCCAGGATTGAAGCAATCACTGAAGCAGTTGATTTTGAAGCTCTCGCCATAGCGCAACAATCTGATAGTGATCTCTGAGATTTGTTGGCGCAACCATCAGACCTACACCTCCAATATATTACACTGCCACTGTCAACTGTGCTGCTGTAGTGTGATGTCGCCACCAACAAACAGAGACCTTTTGAGACTGTTGACTTTCACCAACAGGCAATCGCCTCTTTACACAACTTGTCGCACCCTGGAATATGAGCCACTACCAACGTGGTGAAGTGAGCTTTGGTCTGGCCACACATGGAGAAACATTACAAGCAATATGTGCGATAATGTGTGGCCTGTCAACGGAATAAATTTAGCTGGCACGTTATGTTGCCTCTTGGCACATTTCTTCCTCCAAATCAGAGATTAGATCATGTCCACCTAGTCCTAGTAGGACCTCTCCCACCATCGGAAGGATACGCCTACTGCCTTACAGCCATCGATCATTTTACACGCTGGCCCGAAGTGTTCCTGATCGCCGACATCACTGCCGAAACTGCCATGACTGCATTCTTCAGGGGATGGATCGCCCATTTTGGAGTGCAGTTATGAATCACAACAGACCAAGGAAGATAGTTTGAGTCGTATTTGTTCAAAGAGCTCTCTATCCTACTGGGTGCAAGGCACATTAGAACTACAGCTTACCACCCATCAGCAAATGGGTTAATTGAACGCAAGCACCGCCAACTGAAAGTGTCGCTTCATTGTCACAACTCACAGCGTGTGCATTGCTGAAAGAAGACCTGAATGCCATAACTGCAGAACTTGTTTATGGCCAGCCGATACAACTTCCCAGCGAGTTCTTTGCTGATGTGCCAGACAACGGCGTGGCACTTCAGATTTTGTACAAAATCTCTGTACACAAATCCGGCAACTACACCCCATTGCTCCAAGGGATCAGCAGACCCGTCGCCCATTTGTGTTTGATGAGCTACGGGAATGCCAACATGTCTTCTTACGGCATGACACAGTACTCAAGCCACTGCAGCCACCCTACGACGGACCTTATCGTATCATCAGTAGGGAGGACAAGACAGTCAATGTCGATGTGACTGGTACACCAACCACCATCTCCCTCGACAGGCTCAAACCAGCTTTCCGCACTCCCTACACTGGTACGGATGCATCTACACACACTATGGACATGACCGAAGCCACAACCACTCCACTGCACATCACAGGTCACCCTCAATGGACGTCTGAGGCTACCTCTAATGCTCCATCAGCAGCCTGTGCACAACCCATTGTAACCTGGTCTGGATGACTTGTTTGTTTCAACAGAAAGTACCGTTGATACTAAGGGGGGAGTGGTGAAGTGCAGTGTTATGTGCAGTATAATGCTGTGTGCGAGTGATTGCCATTTGTAATTATTATCTCTGGGGTAGTCTCTGACTTATGTTTCCTCATTTGTTTTTATGCTGTTCTGATGTTTAATTTTCTAATAAAGGAGTCATATGAGTTACAGTGTGTTTTTATGTTGCAATTAAGTAAATACAACTAGTCCCACAGCAAACTCTTTGGTAGCTTCAGCATATATCTCCATAGTGGATTACTAGGTTTTATGTAAAATTCTGAGGTTCACAAGTCCTGTAATTTATTCAATTTCTTAATTACTGGCTTATTTGGATTATTACTGTTTGTTTCAGAAAAATAAGAGCAATAAAAGTACAACATTATGTCTGGGATGAAACAACCTTAATAGTTCAAAAATTGAAAGTAATTCTGGGTGATTGGGAGTTTTAATTAATATTAACTTCTTGGTTAATTACTTTTCAGAGTATATAAACTGCTAATTGGAAAGGGCAAAATTAGAGCTATCCAATGAACTAAGTCTTTTTGTGAGTAAACAGTCATTGGTTTGTGCAATTTTTATGATCACATTATATTGGATGACTTCAATTACAAATTTTTCTCAAAGGAAAATGTTTTATGGAAAACTACCTATGCCAGCTGCACTCAAATAATCTGGTGTACTGTGAATTTTAATAAAGTACTGGCTATCTAGGAATTTTGGCATTTTAAGTAAGTGATCTATGTCTGCTACCAGCCTAATAATTAAAAAAAATCATTTATTTAAAGAGATGCTGAGTCATGACATAACATCTCCACTATATGGTGAGCAGCAACTATCCTTTTCATAACAGTGTTACATTCCATCCTGAATTTTCCATTGCTTGAGTTGTTAAGGTGTAGAATGGTAGCAAATGGAGTAATTCCATCTTCAACGTTTTGTGGTCCTGTCTTCCTCAGTTGCGCGTAATACTACAGTATATTGATAATTTTCACTTATGGACCGTCTGACAGCAACTGAATAAAACACAATTTTAGTGCCATACGCGTTTCGCCTTTATTTTCTGCAAGGCATCATCAGTGGCCTGGAATATGTACATATGTTAGCTATTTTATTTACATTTTTGTCACTGTGCCTATAGGTTATAAACAGTTCTGTGTGGTTGGTATTTCCTATTGAGTAGTAATGTTTTGAAGTGTACTTACAGGTTGCGTAGACAGTTTCTTACATATTACACTCCTGTTGCATTTTTGGTGTTGTTCTTCTTCCTATGAGCGCCAATTTGCTGTTTTTTCCGCATTCCACAGCACTATGCACTGAGCGCTTGTTTTAATGCAATGTTTTGGTTTCTGTTGCCGACTGTCAAATGTTTTTGCCAAAGATCGAATATTACTGCCAAACTTATGAGTGTAACTATTGAAGTATCTGTGGTCTGTTCGTGTATGCATTTGTGTGTGTGTGTGTGTGTGTGTGTGTGGGTGTGTGAGTGTTTTTTGGTGTCGTATTAATTTAATTTAATTTAATTTTATTGTATTTATTTATTTATTTTTGTTTTTGTCCTATGTATGTTTGTGTGCGTGTTTTGGTGTAATATATATTTTTTTGTGCTGTGTGAGTGTCTGTCTGTATTTTGGTGTTATGTATTTTTTTTTTTTTTTAGGGGGCTGTGTGTGTGTGTGTGTGTGTGTGTGTGTGTGTGTGTTTTGGTGTTATATATATATATATATATATATATATATATGAATATAACAGAGGGAAACATTCCACGTGGAAAAAATATATCTAAAAAGAAAGATGATGAGACTTACCAAACAAAAGCGCTGGCAGGTCGATAGACACACAAACAAACACAAATATACACACAAAATTCAAGCTTTCGCAACAAACTGTTGCCTCATCAGGAAAGAGGGAAGGAGAGGGAAAGACGAAAGGATGTGGGTTTTAAGGGAGAGGGTAAGGAGTCATTCCAATCCCGGGAGCGGAAAGACTTACCTTAGGGGGAAAAAAGGACAGGTATACACTCGCACACACACACATATGTGTGTGTGTGCGAGTGTATACCTGTCCTTTTTTCCCCCTAAGGTAAGTCTTTCCGCTCCCGGGATTGGAATGACTCCTTACCCTCTCCCTTAAAACCCACATCCTTTCGTCTTTCCCTCTCCTTCCCTCTTTCCTGATGAGGCAACAGTTTGTTGCGAAAGCTTGAATTTTGTGTGTATATTTGTGTTTGTTTGTGTGTCTATCGACCTGCCAGCGCTTTTGTTTGGTAAGTCTCATCATCTTTCTTTTTATATATATATATATATATATATATATATATATATATATATAGAAAGATGATGAGACTTACCAAACAAAAGCGCTGGCAGGTTGATAGACACACAAACAAACACAAATATACACACAAAATTCAAGCTTTCACAACAAACTGTTGCCTCATCAGGAAAGAGGGAAGGTTTCTTACATATTACGCTCCTGTTGCATTTTTGGTGTTGTTCTTCTTCCTATGAGCGCCAATTTGCTGTTTTTTCCGCATTCCACAGCACTATGCACTGAGCGCTTGTTTTAATGCAATGTTTTGGTTTCTGTTGCCGACTGTCAAATGTTTTTGCCAAAGATCGAATATTACTGCCAAACTTATGAGTGTAACTATTGAAGTATCTGTGGTCTGTTCGTGTATGCATTTGTGTGTGAGTGTTTTTTGGTGTCGTATTAATTTAATTTAATTTAATTTTATTGTATTTATTTATTTATTTTTGTTTTTGTCCTATGTATTTGTGTGTGCGTGTTTTGGTGTAATATATTTTTTTTTGTGCTGTGTGTGTGTCTGTCTGTATTTTGGTGTTATGTATTTTTTTTTTTTTTTTTTTTTTTTTTTTTTTTTTTTTTTTGAGGGGGCTGTGTGTGTGTGTGTGTGTGTGTGTGTGTGTGGTGTTTTGCCAAAGATCGAATATTACTGCCAAACTTATGAGTGTAACTATTGAAGTATCTGTGGTCTGTTCGTGTATGCATTTGTGTGTGTGTAGAGGTAGCCTCTTTCCTGATGAGGCAACAGTTTGTTGCGAAAGCTTGAATTTTGTGTGTATATTTGTGTTTGTTTGTGTGTCTATCGACCTGCCAGCGCTTTTGTTTGGTAAGTCTCATCATCTTTCTTTTTAGATATATTTTTTCCACGTGGAATGTTTCCCTCTGTTATATATATATATATATATATATATATATATATATATATATATATATATATATATATATATAATGTTATCATTTCCTTTATTAAGTGTAGTATGGTGCCTGTGTTGATGTGCGTTTGTTCATTTATCACATGTTTGTTTTCTGCTATGGCTTTCTGGATGTGGAAGTTTTCTTGCATTTGTATAAGATGTTTGTCATGGTTGCTTATTCTCATTATTTTCATTTCTTGTTCCATGTTTGTAGGATGATGGTTGTAGTGTTTTAAATGCTCTGCAAATGTGGAATGGTTTGTTTCATACTTCCAACATCTGATATGTTCTTTGTATCTTGTTTCAAAATTCCTGCATGTCATGCCTATGTATACTGCATCACAACTTTGACATTCAAGTTTATATATTCCTGATTGTTGGAATTTGTCCCTCTTGGTAGTTGGCTGGCTTAGGTGTGATTGAAGGGTTTGCCCAGGCTTATATGCTATTTTGAAGCCCTGTCTCTTCAGGATGTTTGCAACTCTGTGTGTTAGTTTATGTGTGTAGGTCATGGTGTACCATCTGGTTCTTTTCTGTGTGGTGTTGTCATTGTGTGTGTTTGTTGAGTGTGTTTGTGAGTTTTCAGCTTGTGAATTCTTTTGTATTGTGGAAATGTTGTGTTTGTTTTTTATTTGTGGTTTTATTTTTTGATTGAGCCTGTGTACCACATGTGTGTCATATCCGTTGTTCCTAGCTATTTGTATGATCGTGTTCATTTCTTGTTCATAGTTTCTCTTGCTGAGTGGGATTCTGTTTAATCTATGTAACATGTGTCTTAGTGCTGCAAGTTTCTGGCTTTGGGGGTGGTTGGATGTGGAATGTATTATTGTGTCCATGGCTGTTGGTTTTCTAAAGATGTTAAATGTATGTTTTCCATTTTCTTTTTTAATTGTAATGTCAAGAAAATTTATTTGATTTTCTTTTTTTTTTTTCAAGTGTGAATTTTATGTTCTTATGAGCTTTGTTTATTTCTGAATGGAGTTCATCTATTTTTTCACTTGGCTCGTCTACCAGACAAATAATGTCATCCACGTATCTGTACCAATATATGATTTTGAAACTTTCATTTGTGGTTATCTTATCAAATATCTGATTTTCAAGGTGACTGATGAAAATGTTTGCTAGTGTTCCTGATATTGGGGATCCCATGGGCAGTCCATCAGTTTGTAGATAATACTCTTCCTCAAACTGAAAGTAGTTTTGTTCAGTTGTCAGTCTGAGCATATCTGTTATTTCTTTTATTGCGTCTGTGGTGAGGTTGCTGTGGGATGAGAGATTTTGTTCTATGATTTCTATTGTTTCTGTGATAGGGATGGAGGTATACATATTTTCTATATCGAATGAAATCAGTGATGCTGTGTGTGGTACCTGTATGTTCTGTATGTTTTCTATTAGGTTTCCTGTGTTTATCACTGTTCTGTTGTTTTCTACTTTATAGTGTTTTGTAACTAACTTTTGGAGGTGTTTGGCTATGCGGTATGTTGGGGCTTTCTTGAAGTTGATAACAGGTCTCATTGGCATTCCGTCTTTATGTACTTTCGGTTGACTGCGGAGTGTTGGTGCTTGTGGGTTTTTCTGTGTTAAGTAGTATTTCTGTTTGTCTGTGAGTGTGTGTTCAATGTTTTTCAGTGTTCGTTTCACATTTGCCTGGAATCGTGTAGTTGGATCTGACTTCAGTTTTTGTATTGCGTTGGTGTTTATGTATTCCTTGGTTTTTGTGATGTATTGCTCTTTATCCATGAGTACTGTTACATTTCCCTTGTCTGCTCTTGTTATTAATACGTTGTTGTTTGTTAACTTTTGTTTTAACCTTTTCATAGTAGCTGCTTCTGTTTGGTTGTTCTTATTGTGTGTCTGCTGTGTTTGTTTTATTATGCCTTTTATTTCTTCTTTTACTAGTTCTCTTGTCAGTCCTATGTTTATTTCACAATTATTTTGTTGTTCTTCACGTGTAAGGATGTGTTCGGTTTCTACTATGAGATTTTCTATGTATCGATTGTTCACTTTGCTATTGGTGCAGTGTTTCAAACCTTTTTCCAAGAGCATTTTTTCGTTTTCGTGTAGTTCTGTCTCTGTTAGGTTAACTAAGCGTGGATGGAATGTGTGTTGGTGTTCATGTGGTTTCACATTTAAAATGTAAATGTATTTTTGCGTCTTTTTCACTGTTAGTTTCATTATCTTGTGTTTATGTTTGTTTTGTAAATGTTTCATTGCTATGTATGTGTTGTGCTCAGTTTTTTCTACTAGTGCCATGAAAACTGCGGCGTTTCCTACGTTTTTTGCCAATTCTAGATGAGTCTCATAGAGCATCATGTTTAGGTGCTGTTTTTTCGAATAGAGCATCTTAATTTCATGTAGTAACCAATATCGTTCTGCAAATGATTTCGACTTTTGTGCCATTGTAGAACTGTTTTTAACCTTTACATTAATGTAACTTGGAATTAAATCGTTCTTTTTGCATGTTCTGTTGAATTTTATATGCTGTATCGTCTTATGGAGTCTCAGATGTATTTTCTTGAACCTGTTGTACACGTTGACAGGGAATGCTTGACATAGCTGTATTGACATCTTCAACGTTTTGTGGTCCTGTCCACCTCAGTTGCGCGTAATACTACGGTATATTGATAATTTTCACTTATGGACCGTCTGACAGCAACTGAATAAAACACAATTTTAGTGCCATACGCGTTTCGCCTTTATTTTCTGCAAGGCATCATCAGTGGCCTGGAATATATACATATGTTAGCTATTTTATTTACATTTTTGTCACTGTGCCTATAGGTTATAAACAGTTCTGTGTGGTTGGTATTTCCTATTGAGTAGTAATGTTTTGAAGTGTACTTACAGGTTGCGTAGACAGTTTCTTACATATTACGCTCCTGTTGCATTTTTGGTGTTGTTCTTCTTCCTATGAGCGCCAATTTGCTGTTTTTTCCGCATTCCACAGCACTATGCACTGAGCGCTTGTTTTAATGCAATGTTTTGGTTTCTGTTGCCGACTGTCAAATGTTTTTGCCAAAGATCGAATATTACTGCCAAACTTATGAGTGTAACTATTGAAGTATCTGTGGTCTGTTCGTGTATGCATTTGTGTGTGTGTGTGTGTGTGTGTGTGTGTGTGTGAGTGTTTTTTGGTGTCGTATTAATTTAATTTAATTTAATTTAATTGTATTTATTTATTTATTTTTGTTTTTGTCCTATGTATGTGTGTGTGCGTGTTTTGGTGTAATATATATTTTTTTGTGCTGTGTGTGTGTCTGTCTGTATTTTGGTGTTATGTATTTTTTTTTTTTTTTTTTTTTTTTTTAAGGGGGCTGTGTGTGTGTGTGTGTGTGTGTGTGTATTTTGGTGTTATATATAATGTTATCATTTCCTTTATTAAGTGTAGTATGGAGCCTGTGTTGATGTGCATTTGTTCATTTATCACATGTTTGTTTTCTGCTATGGCTTTCTGGATGTGGAAGTTTTCTTGCATTTGTATAAGATGTTTGTCATGGTTGCTTATTCTCATTATTTTCATTTCTTGTTCCATGTTTGTAGGATGATGGTTGTAGTGTTTTAAATGCTCTGCAAATGTGGAATGGTTTGTTTCATACTTCCAACATCTGATATGTTCTTTGTATCTGTAAGTACACTTCAAAACATTACTACTCAATAGGAAATACCAACCACACAGAACTGTTTATAACCTATAGGCACAGTGACAAAAATGTAAATAAAATAGCTAACATATGTACATATTCCAGGCCACTGATGATGCCTTGCAGAAAATAAAGGCGAAACGCGTATGGCACTAAAATTGTGTTTTATTCAGTTGTTGTCAGACGGTCCATAAGTGTAAATTATCAATATACCGGAGTAATTCCACCTTGCAGTGTTTCAAGTGATATTGAAACCTGCTTGTTTTTTTAGATATGCATATGATACTTTTGTTATTTGGTCTCATAAAATTGAGAATTCAAAGCGCTTTTTAGAACATCTGTATTCAATTCACCCGAACATTCATATCACTATGGATGTGCCCCACAGGGGGCTTGCCTCTCTTTGGCAGGTTCATGCTTGGATACCACGGGGCCTCAGCCTTTGCAGCATTTTTTCCCTTCTACATCTACATGGATACTTTGCAAATCACATTTAAGTGCCTGGCAGAGGGTTCATCGAACCACCTTCACAATTCTCTATTATTCCAATCTCGTATAGCGCGCGGAAAGAAAGAACACCTATATCTTTCCGCACGAGCTCTGATTTCCCTTATTTTATCGTAGTGATCGTTCCTCCCTATGTAGGTCGGTGTCAACAAAATATTTTCGCATTCGGAGGAGAAAGTTGGTGATTGGAATTTCGTGAGAAGATTCCCTCGCAATGAAAAACGCCTTTCTTTTAACGATTTACAGCCCAAATCCTGTATAATTTCTGTGGCACTCTCTCCCATATTTCGCGATAATACAAAACTTGAACTTTTTTGATGTACTCCGTCAGTCCTATCTGGTAAGGATCCCACACCGCACAGCAGTATTCTAAAAGGGGACGGACAAGCGTAGTGTAGGCAGTCTCCTTAGTAGGTCTGTTACATTTTCTAAGTGTCCTGCCAATAAAACGCAGTCTTTGGTTAGCCTTCCCCACAACATTTCCTATGTGTTCCTTCCAATTTAAGTTGTTAGTAATTGTAATACCTAGGTATTTAGTTGAATTTACGGCTTTTAGACGAGACTGATTTATTGTGTAACCGAAATAAAATGAGTTCCTTTTAGTACTCATATGGATGACCTCACACTTTTCATTATTCAGGGCCAACTGCCACTTTTCGCACCATTCAGATATTTTTTCTAAATCAGTTTGCAGTTGGTTTTGATCTTCTGATGACTTTATTAGTCGATAAATGACAGTGTCATCTGCAAACAACTGAAGATAGCTGCTCAGATTGTCTCCCAAATCGTTTATATAGATAAGGAACAGCAAAGGGCCTATAACACTATCTTGGGGAATGCTAGAAATCACTTGTTTTACTGTTTACACCTTCCCTGGTGCATGTCTATCCTCTTGCTATTCTTTTTCCCCTCCTTGGGGAACATGTCTGGGATATTATCAGGAATGTTCTGCATTCCATTGCTGACGTGCAAACAGTCTCACCTATGTTTTTCACACCCTTTTCCTGTCTTTGTTTCCCTTCTCCTCTCGTTCCTCCGCTTTGGCATTTGAGGATCCTCTTTTTTCTTCTTTTTCCTCCCTGTGCGCTACTGAAGGCCGGCCCATGCGTTGGATGTGTAACAGGTGGCTAGGTAACGTATAATTCCCAGTGCCGAGTCGATAGGTAGGGTTCGCATGTACCCCCTGGTACAGGCCAGGCCCAGGGAAGGGTGATTGCCTGAGCTGCAACCTTCCCAAATTGCCACTTAGTCCCTCTGTCAGGTGTTTGGGAGGTGTGATCTGAGGTGTGAACAATCGCCTAAGGTGGGTGCGCCCCCTTCTGAAGGTGCTCCCCTGTTGGAAGGAACGTGCCGTCAGAGATGCTGGCAATTATGGGGTATTTTCTCATGATAAGTCAATCATCTTTCCAATCGATGTCTACAAAACGTAAACGAAATGAGGCTAGTAATTCAAAGACCCTTCCCGCTGCACCACGGTTCCTCATTGTCTCACATACTGAAGACGGTCAGTCCTTCACCACGGTAAATCTGTTTATTATTCAAAAAGGTGTTGATTCAGTTGCTGGCCCTGTGAAATCCTGCTCTCGTTTATGGAATGGCACTTTGCTTTTGGAGACTGCTTCTGATTCTCAAGCACAACAATTGCTTGCTGCCTCCCTTCTCCACGGCTACCCTATTTGTGTTGAGGCCCATAGAACTTTGAATTCTTCCCATGGTGTAATTTACACCAGGCACCAATCTTACCTCACTGATCAAGGTGTCATTGCTGTGCATCGTGTAATGAGAAAGGTAGATTCCTCCAGAGTGCCTACCTGCACTCTTTTCCTCACCTTTGATAGAGTGGTGCTGCCATCCAAGATCAAAGCAGGCTATGAATTATCACAGTGTGGCTGTACATTCCGAACCCAATGTGCTGCTACCAGTGTCAATCTCATGAAGACTTCCTGCGACCCTCCAGCCAAATAACACGTGAGTCTTCCTTTAACCAGAAAGGTTTGAATAAGTCCACCAAAGGCAAACGGTCTTCTCCTTTGCCAACTTGAAGATCCTGTTCGACGGTTTCGCCACATTGTACCTTAGCCCTGCCAGCCTCTGTCTCGCTGGAGCATGCAACTAACCGTTTTTCAGCGTTGGACTCTACAGACTGACCGCACAAGCTAGCTGATGCTTCTGTGGACCCCATGGAGCAGGATCCTCCTGCTTCTGTGCGTTGTAGTAGCGACTCTACACCGGCTGTCACTCGGTGGCTGCCGGGTTGACACACGTACATCTCTTCCTCCTCATGATTGTCCTCCAATGGAACGTTGCGGACTTTGGTCCCACAAAGAGGATTTATGGCTGCTGTTAGCATCACAGCATCCCCTTGTACTCTAGCTTCAGGAAATAAAATTGCACCCTATGTCTGCTTTGAGCTTTTACATTACTTACCAATTCGTTTTGACCTTCCCCCTGCAGTTGGCATTCCAACTCATGGAGGCGTTGTACTGCTCCTATGGGATGGCATTCCTATTCATCTTATGTCCCTGACTACCTGTCTTCAAGCTGTTGCAGTTCACCTCTTTCTTCCTCGCCTGACTTTTTATGTTCCTCTGTCATTCGATGTCACCAGGGCAGACTTCCTTCAGCTTATTGGGCAGCTACCTCCCACATTTTTGCTACTCGGTGACTTTAATGCACATCATCCCCTCTGGGGTTCTCCCAGGACCTGTCAGAGAGGTGCCCTCTTGGCTGACCTTAACCAACTTAACCTCTTCTGCCTTAACACTGGAGCACCCACTTTCCTTTCCAACTTCTAGCACATCTATTCCCATTTGGACCTATCTTTTTGCACTGCCCAGCTACCCCCTCTTCTTGAATGGTCCGTTCCTTCTGACACCTACTCGAGTGACCATTTCCCATGTGCTCTCCATTTGCTGACTCCTACCCCATCCACGTGCTTGCCCAAATGGCTTCGAAGAACAAGATTTCCCCAGTTGTGATGACCAGGTGGACTATTTCACCAATGTTATCCTTACTGCTGCAGAACATTCTATTCCTTGCCCTTCCTCTTTACCATGTCGTGTCCCAGTCCCTTGGTGGACTGAGGCATGCCATGATGCAATTTGTGCACAGAGATCTGCTCTCCGCATTTTTAACCGTCATTGTACAATGGAAAACTGCATTCGTTATAAACAGATACATGCAAAGTGTCATCGCGTTCTTTAGGATAGCTAATATGCTAGCTGGATTTCATTCACTAGTTATTTTAACAGCTCCACCCCTTCCTTTGTCGTGTGGACCAACGTCTGATGGCTCTCTGGGACCAAGATCCACTCCCCCATTTCCAGCCTCACAGTAGCAGACGATGTTATTGTGGACCCTGTTGCTATCTCCAAAACCCTGAGCCACCATTTTGCAGAAATTTCAAGCTCTTCCCACTATCACCCTACCTTCCTCCATCGGAAACGAGTGGAGGAGTCTCAGTCGATACCCTTCTCTTCTCCAAATCGTGAGTGCTACAATGCCGCTTTTACTATGAGGGAGCTCAGTCATGCTCTCAGTTCATCCCAATCCTCCGCCCCAGGGTCGGACGTGATCAACATTCAGATGTTGCAGCATCTTTCTCTTTTGGGCAAGAACTTTATGCTTAACACATACCACTGCATCTGGGCAGAGGGCACATTTCCTGGACGCTGGCATGAAGCCACCATCATACCCATACCTGAGCCCAGTAAGGAAAAAAACCTACCTTCTAGCTACCGCCCCATCTCTCTTACCAGCTGCATAAGCAAGGTGATGGGATGTATGATTCATGCCCAGCTGGTGTGGTGGCTTAAGTGTCGTATTTACTGGCGAATGCACAGTGTGAATTTCGAGCACGTCGTTCTGCAGTTGACCCTCTCATTACTTTGTCCACTCATGTCATGAATGGTTTTCTGCGGAAATCCCGGACTGTGGCCGTGTTTTTCGATTTGGAGAAGGCCTACGACACCTGCTGGAGAACTGATATTTTCTGTGTTCTTTACTTGTGGAGCTTCTGTGGTCACCTGCCCTGTTTCCTTCAGGCATTTTTACTAGCTCGAGTTCTCAAGGTGCATGTGGGTTCTGCCTTGTCGGACATCTTTATCCAGGAAAACGGTGTGCCTCACGCTTCTGTCCTGAGTGTCGTCCTCTTTGCTATCACCATTAACCCTATAATGGCCTGTCTCCCACCAGCATACCCAGCCCCCTTTTTGTTGATGATTTTGCCATCTATTGCAGTTCTCCATGGACCTGTCTGACTGAGCAGCATCTTAAGCGGTGTCTTGATCGTCTTTACTCCTGGAGCATCGACAATGGCTTTCGCTTTTCCAGTGATAAAACTGTCCGGAGAGTGGGGTGGCCAGGGTGCTGGACCATTCCTTCCAGTCCACTGATCCGGACATTACTCCCCTCTCCAGACATTACACCCCTTGACTTTTTTTTCTGGGGCTCTATCAAGGACAGAGTCTTCGTCACACCAGTTGCTGACGTCAATGAATTGAGGGCTAGGATACAAGCTGCTGTGGGTACTGTGACAGAACACATGTTACGAAACACCTGGCAGGAACTGGAATACTGCGTTGACATTCTCTGAGCTACCAAGGGAGCACACGTTAAGTTTTACTAACGTAAGTGGTCTTAAAAAACTAGTAACACTAACCTATGTAAAGGCATCAAATATAAATAATTATGTCAAATGGTTATTCTGTAATAAATTGTTATAATCAAGGCAAGACTTTGTGCTCACCATGTATTTTAACATGTCATTTTCAGCTGAAAATCAGAAAATCAAATGTAGTAGGCTTAACAGAAAAAATTGCTCATTGACAACAGGTATAAAGAAGTCATGCTCAAAAACGAAGATTATATGAGATCTCCAAGTCGTCCATAGTATCCAATGAATTCCTTGCATACTTCAAGAATTATAAAATGATACTTAAAAAAGTGATCAAAGAAGCTAAAGTAACAGCAAATGACTGATATATAGATAACTCCAATAACAAAATGAAAGCTGTATGGAGTGTAGTGAAACAGCAAACTGATGCTGTTTCTCCTCAAAATTCCAATATTAAATTGAATTGTAACAGAAAAGAAATTAATGATCCTAAAGAAATAGCAAATGTGTTCAATAATAATACAAGAAAGGAAAGTTGCTACTCACCATATAACAGAGATGCTGAGTCGTGATAGGCACAACAAAAGATTCACACAATTGTAGCTTTCGGCCATAATTGTGTGAATCTTTTTGTTGTGCGTATCGCGACTCAGCATGTCTGCTATATGGTGAGTAGCAGCTTTTCTTCTCTGGTATTGTTACATTCCATCCTGGATTTTCCATTATTTGAAATGTGTTCAATACTTATTTTAGCAATATAAGTGAGCAATTAATAGCTGAAATCAAACCTAGCAATACAAACTGCCCAGTATCGTCTGTAAACACACTATGTAATCAAAAGTATCCGAACACCTGGCTGAAAATGACTTAAAAGTTTGTGGCACCCTCTACCGGTAATGCTGGAATTCAATATGGTGTTGGCCCGCCCTTAGCCTTGATGACAGCTTCCACTCTTGTACGCATATGGTTCAATCAGGTGCTGAAAGGATTCTTGGGGAGTGGCAGCCCATTCTTCATAGAGTGCGGCACTGAGGAGAGGTATCAATGTCGGTTGGTGAGGCCTGGCACAAAGTTGGCATTCCTAAACATCCCAAAGGCGTTTTATAGGATTCAGGTCAGAACTCTGTGCAAGCCAGTCCATTACAGGGATGTTACTGTCATGTAACCACTCCGCCACAGGCTGTGCATTATGAACAGGTGCTCGATCGTGTTGAAAGGTGCAATCGCCATCCCTGAATTGCTCTTCAACAGAGGGAAGCAAGAACTATCTTAAAACATCATTGTAGGCCTGTGCTGTGGTAGTGCCATGCAAAACAACAAGGGATGCAAGCCCCATCCATGAGAAACACAGCCACATCATAACACCATTGCCTCCAAATTTTACTGCCGGCACTACCTATGCACGCTGGCAGGTGACATTCACCAGGCATTCACCATACCCACACCCTGCCGTCGGATTGCCACATTGTGTACCATGATTCATCACCCCCACAATGTTTTTTCCAGTTCAGTTTTCCAATGTTTATGCTCCTTACACCAAGTGAGCCATCATTTGGCATTTACCGGCGTGATGTGTGGCTTATGAGCAGCTGCTTGATGATGAAATTCAAGTCCTCTCCCCAACTGCCTAACTGTCATAGTGCTTGCAGTGGATCCTGATGCAGTTTGGAATTCCTGTGTGATGGTCTGGATAGATGTCTGCCTATTACACATAGAACCCTCTTCAACTGTTGGCAGTCTCTGACAGTCAACAGATGAGGTCAGCCTGTACGCTTTTGCGCTGGATGTGTCCCTTCTCGATTCCACTTCACTATCACATTGGAAACAGTGGACCTAGGGATGTTTAGGAGTGTGGAAATCTTGCATTGATGTCTAATGACTACTGAGGTCGCTGATATGGAGTGCCTGGCAGTAGGTGGTAGCAAAATGCACCTAATAAGAAAACCATATGTTTTTGGGGGTGTCTGGATACTTTTGATCATATAGTGTACCAACATGAATCGTACTTCACTGTTTCTCTTTCCAACGACCCAGAAAGAAGTCCTGTTACTTATCAGAACTTTAAAAGTGAATCATTCCACTGGGATAGATGGCATCCCACACAGCATTATTAAAAAATGTGGAGACCTCATTATTGAACCATTAGCTCACCATTATTATTATTATTATTATTATTATTATTATTATTTGCTTTTATGGCCTCATTGGACCACTTTAGTCAGTCATTCCCTGATCCTCTTTTTGAGTAAGCACGTGTTTCGTTCTTTCTTATTTGCCCCAGTATTTTTTCATTTGTTCTGATCTTTCCTCATCTCTAAATACCCTTTTCATTGTGCGTCGTTTGTCTACTTTTGGTTTAAAGCTTATTTTCTTGTCTTTCAGTTTCTTGAGATTTTCTGTCTTGTTTTGCAGATCGTCCAAAGTTATATGTAGTTCTCCCATATGCTCTTTAATTTCCTTGATGCATCCTACTTGTTGCTTCAGATTCCACAGTTTCTGCATAATTTTTCTTGCTAATATGGTTTCTGGTGTTCTCATTATGTGGCCAAAGAAAGAAATCCTCTTTTTATGTATATTATCTGTGATGGGCTCCAGTTTCCTGTACGCTTCCTCATTCGACACTATCTGCCATTGACCTTCCTTCTGGTATTTTTTATTTATGCGTATTCTAGCTATACTTCTCTCTACTTTTAGTATTTTTTTGACTCTGTTTCTCTGAGTGACTTGAGTCTCGCTTGTGTATGTTACCTCTGGCTGAGCCACCGTCTTGTAGTGTTTTAATTTTGTTTGAATTGATAGACATTTCTTATTGTATGTAGACCATGTTAGTTTTTGAGCTGATATCATTGTATTGGGCTTTCTTGCCATGCAGGTTTCTCATCCAAGTTGTGTGTTATAATCCCTCCAAGACATTTAAATTGCTTCACTTTTTTAATTTTTCTGTTGTCGACTGTTACGTGGTATATTACTAGCAGGTCTGCTACCATCTTCTTGGTCTTTTCAAAAGCTATTTGGAGTCCTACTTTTTGCACTATATTTTGCAGACTCATTATTTGATTTCTAGCTTCTTGTACATTATTAGCTAGTAATGCCAAGTCATCTGTGAATCCCAAACAATTTAGGTTTATATCATCTTTCTTGGTTCCAATTGTTATATTTTTAGGATTCTCTTTGTACTATTCTCTCATCAAATATTCAAGCGCACAGTTGTAGAGCAGTGGTGATAGACCATCTCCTTGTCTTAACCCTGTTTTAA
This sequence comes from Schistocerca nitens, assembly GCF_023898315.1. NCBI lineage: Eukaryota > Metazoa > Arthropoda > Insecta > Orthoptera > Acrididae > Schistocerca > Schistocerca nitens. The sequence continues at coordinate 541,648,585 of NC_064619.1, read as the reverse complement.
TTGTAAATGGCTCACATAGTTCTCCTCTGAATTTTACTTTGGACTTGGTATTTGTAAGGGTTAATTTTATCATTTTTATTAATTTGGGATGAAGTCCAAAATTTCTTAATACGTCCAACAAAGAAGATCTGAGGATGCAATCATAAACTTTTTAAAAGTCTACAAAGGTTATGACTAGTTGCTTCTGTCTCCTTTTAGGCATCCATTATTAATTTTAATGTGATGGTCTGTTGTGGGCAGCTTATCCAGGGTCTAAATCCTCCTTGATACTCTCCTAGTTCCTTTTCCATTTGATCTTTACAGCGATTGTAGAGAATTCTTGACAATATTTTATTTGCGCAATCCAATAGGGAAATCCCTCTGTAGTTCTCCGGATTATTCTCCTTTTTTTTTTTGACTAATGGGGTGTATGAGAGCTGTAGTCCAATGACCTGGTAGCTCTTCTCCCATACAGATTTTAACTTTACATTGATGTAATGATATCTTCATGGGTTCTGATGCATATTTCCAGAGTTCTGCAAATTTTTGATTTTCTCCACTTGCTTAGATGCTGTAACTTACCAAACGAAAAAGTGCTGGTAGATAGACACAATAAAAAAAACACAAACACACACACAAATTTCAAGCTTTCGCAACCCAAGGTTGCTTCATCAGGAAAGAGAGAAGGAGAGGGAAAGACGAAAGGATGTGCGGTTTTAAGGGAGAGGGTAAGGAGTCAGTCCAATCCCGGGAGCAGAAAGACTTACCTTAGGAGGAAAAAAGGACAGATATACACTCGCGCACACACACACATATCCATCCGCACATATACAGACACAGGCAGACATACGTAAATGCAAAGAGGTTGGGCAGAGATATCACTCGAGGCGGAAGTACAGAGGCAAAGATGTTGTTGAGTGACTGGTGATGTACGAGGGGCGGCAACTTGAAATTAGCGGAGGTGGAGGCCTGGTGGGTAACGGGAAGAGAGAATATATTGAAGGGCAAGTTCCCATCTCCGGAGTTCTGATAGGTTGGTGTCAGTGGGAAGTATCCAGATAACCCGGATGGTGTAACACTGTGCCAAGATGTGCTGGCCGTGCACCAAGGCATGTTTAGCCACAGGGTGATCCTCATTACCAACAAACACTGTCTGCCTGTGTCCATTCATGCAAATGGACAGTTTGTTGCTGGTCATTACCACACAGAAGGCTTCACAGTGTAGGCATGTCAGTTGGTAAATCACGTGGGTGCTTTCACAAGTGGCTCTGTCTTTGATCGTGTACACCTTCCGGGTTACAGGACTAGAGTAGGTGGTGGTGGGAGGGTGCATGGGACAGGTTTTACACTGGGGACGGTTACAAGGGTAGGAGCCAGAGGGTAGGGAAGGTGGTTTGGGGATTTCATAGGGATGAACCAAGAGGTTACGAAGGTTAGGTGGACGGCGGAAAGACACTCTTGGTGGGGTGGGGAGGATTTCATGAAGGATGGATCTCATTTCAGGGCAGGATTTGAGCAAGCCGTATCCCTGCTGGAGAGCCACATTCAGAGACTGGTCCAGTCCCGGAAAGTATCCTGTCACAAGTGGGGCACTTTTGGGGTTCTCTGTGGGAGGTTCTGGGTTTGAGGGGATGAGGAAGTGGCTCTGGTTATTTGCTTCTGTACCAGGTCGGGAGGGTAGTTGCGGGATGCGAAAGCTGTTTTTAGGTTATTGGAGTAATGGTTCAGGAATTCAGGACTGGAGCAGATTCGTTTGCCACTAGGACCTCCCCCATAGGGAAGGGACTGTTTGATATGGAATGGGTGGCAGCTGACTCATTGTGTTTTTGCCATTGTCAGCAGTAATGGAAACTAATTTTTGTGCCGTTTTGACTGAATCCATCATGGCTCATTGCGTTTTCGCCATTGTCAACAATAATGGAAACTCATTTTTGTGCTATTTTGACTGAATATTAAAATTAAAATTTTGAAAAATAGGAAACTGAAATATATTATTATTTTTGGAAATTTGAACGTACAATTTACGTGTCGTCAAGCGTTAATTGGCTACTTTTATGATGCACGAGATATTGTGACACAATAACTTCAAACTTTTCTCTCGCTAATCATTATGTAAAATTTCTGAAAAATTCACTACAATACTTATAGGAAGGGAAGGGAAGGGAAGGGATGTGTAATTACTATGCAGGAGATGCTACCAACCATAACTAAGCAAGCAGTTACGTAGCAGTCCTACCTTTGCTGCGATGAAACAAACAGCGTATTTCCAAAATTTTCCGTAAATTCTGGTTTCCATTTTAAATTGGTTACTTTATCCACAAGAATGTTTGGTTCTTGTTATTTTGCTCCCAGTTGTGATGTTGCACATGAAAATTTAAGAAGAATTAGTACATGCAAAAAATTTCAACAGTGTCATATGTAATTTTGTGTAATTTTGAATACCTTACTTTATACACAACTGGTATCATGGCTTTCTCAGTGTCATGTCACCAGGTCGCCAGTTGTGCAAAAATATAAATTATTATTATTATTATTGGAATGAACCACAATAGCATCAAATTTGATTTTATAAAATTTCAAAGCGAATTAATTGTCTTTCAGTCTTAATTTACAAATCTTGTAAATTGTAAGTCAGTTGTAGCGTGAACTTACGTCGATTTTGCTTTCTTTACATTGTTGAGATTTACGGAATTTAGTTATATGCTTCTTCTTCCGCCATAAGTGCTTCTCATTTTTGACCGTGAATACAATACAGATTTTTACCAGACTTCCTCTTCAGATGCAGGCAGCTACAGTGACATTACGTTAGCATAATGCGTGGAAGAAAAGAAAACTTTCATGGTTTTGCACTAAAAAGAACTCTCACACTTCATATTTCCATAAAAATTATTATTCAGATAACACAAAGTACACTACACGCTTCTCACAAAAAATACATCTCCTCCCTACAAGAACTAAAGACAGTCTATGTAATAATTGACAAAGAAAAATGAACAAAGTTTTTATCATTTGTCATTCGCCTTAGCAAAATACATCTTTTCCAATGCTTACAGAGGTCACACTACTGTTTGTTATCATTGCTTTTTAGCTTTTGTCGTAGCTTTTGGGGCTTTTCCTTATGTATCTATAAGTAGTTCCTGAGCTCGATCAAAGCTTATCAAGTAATTATCTGATCGGTTGTCAGTTCCTCTCAGGACTTTCACATTTGTAGATTTCCTTGTGGTAGTTCTTACCCATGCAGACATGATCCTACTGCCATTCTCCTTTTGCACAGTCTGGGTGTTTCTAGGTTTTGAGTTTATTTGGTCTTCAGAATGAGATCAGTTTTAATCTGCCAGGAAGTTTATTTGGTCTTCTCATGAAGTGTGTTGATTTTGAGATCATGTCATGGTTTCTACAGAATTCTACCAATCTCATGCCATTCTGGTTTGTTCTTCGTTGTGCTGCCCATTTCCCTATTACATCTCTGTATCTCCTTTTCCCTGCTTCATTGGGCATTAAAGCCTCTAGTTAAATTAATAACTCCAATTAAATTAATAACTCACCTTTATAATAGTTCCTTTCAAACCAGAATTTTCCTATCATGCCTAAAAACAGCTAAGCTCAAACAACTATTCAAAAAAGTTAAAAGGATGAAGTGGCTAACTACAGGCCCATTGCTCTACTATCTGTATTCTCGAAAATCATAGAAAAAATTGTTCAAAGAAGAGTAGTAGATTTTCTGGAAGACCAAAAAATTGTATCCACAGCACAACCTGGTTTCAGGAAAGGCCAATCAACTAATACAGCAATTTTTGAACTATTAAGTGAAGTACTTCAGGAATTAGATAATGGCAAAAATGTCATTGGAATATATGTAGATGTAATGCTTTTGATATCATAGATCACACACAACTATTATCTAAGCTTGACAACATGGGGATTAGGAACATCTGACAACTGGATAAAGTCATACCTAAGCGATTGAAAACAAGTGGTTGAAGTGCAACATCAAAATTTCTCAAACTCACTCGACATTATTCAAACTATGAAACCATTAAATATGGAGTGCCACAAGGTTCAGTTCCGGGACCTCTTCTATTTCTGTTATATTTGAATGACCTAAACAGATTCTGCAAGATCATCATCCAGTTTGCTGACAATACAAGTGTGCTAGGTAGTGGGAAAGAAATGGAAATGCTTCAGAAGTCTACAACAGACACATTGCACAATATTGAAAACTGGTTCAGTCACAACAAATTGGTAATAAATGTAAGAAAGACAGTTGTACTAAATTTCTATAATGTGAAAAAGGTGAGCTAACTGTTCAGATTCAGATATCTGACAAATACTGTCAGAATGTAGACAACATTAAGTTCTTGGGAGTATGGCTCCAAGATAAATGGTGGATGCATATTGAAAAAGTCTATAAGAAATTAAGCACTACATGCTACTTAATGAGAGTATTAGTGGGATGCTGCAACAAGATTCTCTGAAAACTGCGTATTATGCCTATCAATAGCCCTACTCACAACTGAAATATGGAATATTTTCTGGGGTAACTCTTCTCTTAGCCAAAAGCTCTTTAGGCTACAAAAAAGAATTATAAAAACTATGGAAGGTTTAAAATGGAACAGAACCTGTAGATCACTCTTTGAAAAGCTATGTACGTATATGAGATAACCATGTTTGTGAAAAAATATTCAATGGAAAATATATGAGATAACCGTGTTTGTGAAAAAATATTCAATGGAAAATCCCACTCTCTTCCAGAAAAATGAAAATATCCACTCCTATAACACCAGGCAAAAAGGAAACTTTCATTTAGAGTCCTCCAGCACCACCATGAATAAAATAGGAACCCTGTATTATGGGAAAGTTATTTATAATAAACTTCCCCCACAAATTAAATCAGTAAATGACTTGGCAAATTTCAAGTCAATTGCTAAGGCATATTTGACTCATCACTACTTCTATGGCCTCCACAAGTTCCTTCAGGCAGTTCACTAACAATCTGTGTTTTTGCCTTAGTGATGTATCACATAAATGTTACGAAAACTGTAATGATTTAACGTGTAAATGTTGCTGTAATACAAATTTAATGTGCCAGTACAGTACATGCCTTTTTTTGCTTTAAAATATCTATTCTTTATTTTTGTACAATATTTGCTCCCTATGTTGTAACTCAGTGATCATTTAATGTAGAAATAATGAAATTAATGCAAATTTAAGATTATATTTTGTTATACATTGACTTGTCGTACATCAGAATGTACTATTTTTCTACTATATGATTACCAGGTCCAATAAAACTCTATTCTACTCTACTCTACTAAAATCACACAAAAAAAAAAAAAAAAAAAAAAAATGAGGAAAGGCAACCAGCCATCTATAGATGCTTGATGGGAGTCACAGAGATACATGAACAAATCAAAAATTTCACTAGCTTTCAAGCCTTCACTTTTTAGGAATCTTGTCTGTCTGCTGTCCACCAGTCATGCAGGCAAGTAGTTGCCTTTCCACATTAGTGTTTCAGTTCTGCTCTCTATGTTATGATAATATAACATCATGTTCGCAACCTATAATACAAAACACTGTAGTTAATAACATATATAAAAGTTACATTCGAACTGTATTAGAATTCCAAGATATGAAACTGCAGCATATTTCAAATTTACGTCTTTGTGCGTCTGATCTAAGGTGTAAAAATAATTTTTCACAATTCTTGAAACATCATCAATCTTTTGTGAGTGTTTACAGAGAGATAGAGGGGCTGGCCAGTACTTACCTCAGCTCAGTACAGCCAATAGTTACACAAAACAGAACAGAAAATTTACATTCCTAGCTTTCGGAACTTTGTTCCTTCATCAGGGAGGAGAGATGGGAAAAAAGGGAAGAAGGGAAAGTGGATTCAGTTACTCACAACCCAGGTTATGAAGCAACAGGGAAAGGTAAACAGGGAGGGTAGCAATGATGGAGGCACGGTTGTCAGAGGGAAACCAAAGATATTCTACTATTAATTACTGTGCCAGCTTCAAACCAAAGAGGATGCATACAGAATTAAAGAATATTATTAAGATAAACACAACTATGTAGGATGAAAATATGCGTGAATGGCTAAAGAGGAGAGGGAAAAAGGAGAAGACTGAAGAGTAAATGGGAGTGAGGTTGGTTAACGTAGGTTCAGTCCAGGGGGATGGCGGGATGAAAGGGTGTAAAGGGGGGCTACGGATATGTTTGATACCGTTGGCCTGACAGAAGTCGTGAAAGGATCACACCATGGATTGGGGACCATTATCGGAGACCGACGTGTGTGGCAAGCCCTCAATGCCGAGAACCTGGGCCAGGGCTGTGAGTGTAGCCTCCGTGGTGGTGGATGATGAGTAACCACATGGACCCCAAAAACGGACCCGCAAAATTGATATGGATGTGATCCCAGGGCTGGCGAGGCACAGGCCAAGGTGCAAACGACTGAAGGGGCTTGCCTGGTGATATGCACAGACAGTGCATCCACAGACCAAGCGCTCAATATTGCCATAGATGCCGGGTCAATACACGTGCCAGCGAGCCAAAACTTTCATACGGGACATACCCGAGTGCGCGCAGTGTAACAAACTGAGCACCCGAAGCCACAATTCCGGAGGGATGACCACCCGATGGGCATCCGACTCCGTGGCCAACACAAGAACATCATCGACCACAGAGAGCAAGTGGGACAGGTGGCGCCAGGTGCTGAAATCGGACTGCATCTGATGAGTAAAATAGGAGGGCCATCCATGGACCACTTAGTGGAGAATCTGCCGCAAGACAGGGTCGCAGCGGATAGCCACAGCAATGTGAGCAACCATAAGAGGCAGACCGTCCAGTGCATTACGGCCGGCAGAATGAATGTGAAAGCAGAGGACCTCCTGTTGGTCAAAGGCAGGATCGGGGCCTGCTGGGAGACGTGACAAGGTGTCTGCGTTAGCTTTGTTGGCGGTGGGCTTATACCGGATGGTGTAAGCGTAATTATGTAAAAACAATGCGCAGTGTTGGAGACGTTGAGACATCTGCTCTGGAAGGTGAGAATGGGGTCCGAAAAGTGTAACCAAGGGTTTATGGTCCATCAGGAGGGTGAACTTTGCCCCAAAGAGATAGGTGTGATATTTTTGGACAGCGAACACAATCGCCAGGGCTTCCTTTTCAATCTGGGAGTAGTTCTGTTATGCTGGGGTCAATGTCTTAGAAGCATAAGCGATGGGCTGTTCGGAGCCATCAGCGTCGTGGTGCGCAAGGACGGCCCCAATGCCATATGCCGACACATCAGCCGCCACAACCAAAGGACGGTCCGGAGAGAAGGGAGTAATTGAAGGGGCGGACTTCACCATCGCCTTTAAACGGAGAAAAGCCTGGTCACAGGCAGGAGTCCAATCAAAAAGTACCCCTTTGTGACGCAAGTGATTGAGGGATTGAGCAATGGTGGCAGCCTGGTGCAAGAACTTTAAGTTATTACTTAAAGTAACCTTGCCCAAAAACACCTGGAGTTCAGATAAGTCCTTGGGATGAGGAAGGGCCTCAATGGCCGCGACATTATGACCTGAAAGATGAATGCCATCTTTGCTAAGCCAGTGGCCTAAGTATTCCACTTCCAGTTGAAAAAAACCAAGACTTGTCCAGCCGACAACGTAAACCAGCAGATTGCAGAGCGTGAAATAAGGCGCTGAGGTTTTGCAAATGTTCCTGGTGGGAACGCCCGGTGACCAAGATGACATCCGGATAATTCACACAGGCGGGGATAGGCTGTGCAAGCTGCTCCAGGAATCGCTGGAAAATGAGTGGTGCCGAAGAGACACCAAAGGGAAGGCGCTTGTACTTATACAATCCAAAAGGGGTGTTGATAACCATGATGTTCTGAGATTCGGCATCCAAGGGCAACTGGTGGTATGCCTCAGCCAGGTTGATCTTTGAAAAATACTCTCCCCCGGCAAGCTTGGCGAGAAGGTCTTCCTGTCAGGGAATGGGGTAAGTGTCAATGAGGGACTGAGCATTGACTGTAGTGCCAAAGTCCCCACACAGCCGAAGGGACCCATTGGGTTTCTGTATGACCACCAGTGGTGTCGCCAAGGACTGTAAGTTACAGGCTCCAGAACACCAGCGGCCTGGAACCGATCAAGTTCCTGCTTGACCGCCAGCCGTAAGGCCACCGGAAGGGGCCGGAACCAGAAAAAGCGAGGCTGTGCGTCTGGCCGTAGGGTGATGTGTACCTGAAAGCCAGAAGCACATCCGAGATCCATTGCAAACAATGATGCAAAAGTGGAGCACAGATCGTCCAAGTCCTGAAAAGGAACAGCCATGGAAACAACCTTAACTTTGTCAGAAATAGAAAAGCCAAACAGTTGAAACGCATCCAGGCCAAGAATATTCAAAGCTGGGTGGTGGTCGACGACAAAGAGGATAAGGAGCTGTGGAACATGCTTGTCTGTCACCAGGACAATGAACTGTCCACGAAGGGGAATGGAACCATCTCCGTAGGCGACTAAATGGGCAAGAGGGAGGTGACAACTCAGGAGAGCCCACCCAGGTATACGTCGCCATATTAATCAGGGAGACGGTGGCCCCAGTGTCAATCTGAAAACTGACATCCTCAGTGAAAAGGCGGAGCGTGAGGAAAAGCTTCCGTGCTGACGGGTCATCCTGTGGGACAACCGATTGCGGAGCATGGACTGTATCTTGAGGCCAAAGAGGGGCAGAACTGGAGCGAATCGAGCGACTATGATAAACCGATCGGATGTGGTCCTCCTTGTTACACAGCATGCACGTTTCCCAGCGGTGGGGACAATCAGCCCACGAATGTGCAGCAAAGCACTGTGGGCAAGATGGAAGTGGGCAGTGCGACCGGCGACGAGGGGCGACCGAAGGCACCGATGCCATAGACACGTCGGACATTGAGGAGTCCCAACAGTGCTAGCCTCTGTCGGCTGGACCACATCGACGTCGCGAGGGCAGAACGCACCATGATGCTGTGATCACTGAAACGTGTGGTCGCGCCATAAGACACTCGTTAGCCGCTTGAGCAATTTCAAAGGAGTGGGCAATGCGGAGAATCTCTTCCAAGAAGGGGTTTCAATGGCACAGTGTGGGCCTTAGGATTGGGAGCCAGCTGAACCACCACATCCCGGATCAGGGAGTCCACATACAAAACGTTACACTGCTGATTGGTGTACGTAAAATCACATCGACGGCTGAGACCCTGCAAGTCCGTGACCCAGGAACAATACGATTGACCAGGCTGTTTATGGTACTGGTGGAACTCCAGCCAAGAAGCAACCACATGGTAGTGTTGGGAATACTAGTTTGTCAGCAAAAGGCATATCTCCTGGAAAGAGAGAGCCACAGGATCGGACAATGGTGCCAACTTGTGGAGAAGAAAGAACGTGTCTGGGGAGGCCCAAGACAAAAACAATGACCACTGCAAGGAGTCGTCTGTGACTTGAAAAGCCGTGAAATGTTGTTTCAGCCGATGTAAGTAGATTTCCCAGTCCTTTTCAGTGTCATTAAGTGGTGAAACGACAGTGGACGTGGGAAAGCATCGGACACCCGAGGACTCAGAAGCTGTTGTAGCAACACGTCCCAGGCATCGACTTTGTCCATTAGCAACTGCAGCGACTTTTGTAAGATGTATGACTGGAGCTGCTGCTACTGCATGAGCTGCAGCTGTTGCTCCAGAAGACAGACCAACTTTGCCTCCATGCTAGCAACTACCACCGTTTACCTCGTCGCCAATGATGCTGTAACCTGTTGTGACTGTGACCGTAATGGTTTCGGGGTGGCCGAGAAAGTGCGGTGGGACCAAACGGAGAGTGGCCCATGAACAAACAAACTAACGGAAAGGACAGACACAAAACAATGACGGACAATGGAGAGAGACCTTACAACGACAACACGCAAGAAGCAACGGAGTAACAGAGACAACCATACGAATCCAAGACGTCCACTAGTAATGAAAACAAAGAATGATAAACATGCTGTCTGTTGTTGAGGTGATTTGTCAAGACTCACGCAATGATTAGACTCGCTGGCTAAGCGAGAGGCAGGTGCTTAAATACTCTATCAGGGGCGCCGCTATTGGCCACTGGAACCACGTGCTCCATGGTGGCGCCCTCACACTAAATGGGGGCCAGTACGCTTGCGCCGCCACAGCTTACGACGCGATTGTGCCGAGACCTCTAGGGGCCTTAGACGTCCATGACGTGTGGCGGGGATTCAAATTCCGTGGCGCATAGTACCAGATACTTCACAAAACCAAAAATTTATTCTGCAAGGAGAAAAGAGAAATTATTTGAGGATGGTCACACAGAAGTGGGTATTACTTGGAACACAGGATAAGAAGAATCCACCGTATATGAGGAAGAGAAGAGACAAGATCAAAGAAAAGTTTTTAGGGAGGAAATAGAAAGTCAAAGATTGTACATTATTAAGCACTTCACCAGCTAGGAAGGGGAAAGGAATAGCAACTGTGGGGGGATTGATAAAAATCAAGATAAAAGAAATTCTGACACCAGTGCAGAAAGGAGAAAAGTTGGTTGATGTTAGACTGACATAGGTTAAATCTCTTAGTGTGGTGAAATTAGATTTTATGTTGGAGAGTAAGTTCTTATCTTTGAAGTTGAGGCAGACTGCTTCTGGATGGGAGAAAGCAATTGGTCTTTGCGGTATAGCAAGCACTTAGATCTGAAACTTCCTGGCAGATTAAAACCGTGTGCCGGACCGAGACTTGAACTTGGGACCTTTGCCTTTCGCGGGCAAGCACTCTACCGACTGAGCTACCCAAGCACAACTCACGCCCCGTCCTCACAGCTTTAATTCCGCCAGTACCTCGTCTCCTACCTTCCAAACTTCACAGAAGCTCTCCTGCGAACCTTGCAGAACTAGCACTCCTGGAAGAAAGGATATTGCGGAGACATGGCTTAGCCACAGCCTAGGGGATGTTTCTAGAATGAAATTTTCACTCTACAGCGGAGTGCGCGCTGATATGAAACTTCCTGGCGGATTAAAACTGTGTGCCGGACCGAGACTCGAACTCGGGGCATTAAATGCTTAACTCCTTACAGCCTAGATAAACATTTCTGTTCCAACACTCAGTACCTCAACACCAATACCGACTTTGATAAAAAAAAAAAAAAAAACTCTGTAGCGAAGTGTCACCTTCCAACCCTTCCCTCCTCATCTCTTACCATCAAAAATCCTATTTACAAAAAAATTAGAAGCACTCACCTTGTTACACAGTATCACTTTGGTATTGTACCCCTCAATAGACTAATTTGCCAGAACTAAATTTTCTCTAGTTGAGGCCCAAAATGTGGTAATCTCTCCCTGTTACCCTTGCCTCAAGATCCACTGTTATCCCCAATTGCCTTCTAACCACTGCAGTATTCTTGTCAGACATTACTTTCCCATACCACCATTCCTACCTCAGGGTTCATTCACAACAGTAGTTCCCGATGTAAAACTTGCCACATCCACACACCAACTACCACTTCCTACCATAAACATCCTGCCTTTTCTCTATCTATTTTCATACTTTATTTGTATTATATTACTCTTTCTTCATCCTATTTTCTTTTCTTCTTTGTCCATGCAGAGTTCTGCTCCCCAATCTATACCCCTATTCCATGTCGTCTTTCCTGCTTGTAGAAGGAACTTGCATTACCAAAAGCTAGGAGCATTGTATCTCTTTTCATTTTTATTACTTGCTATTCTGGAGGTTGTGCCTCCATAGTGTCAGTGTTGCCCTCACCATCTGTCTCTGTAAACTTACTGATTTTCTGGATGTACTTTTTCTTTTTACAATCAAAACTTTTCAATTTTTAAAGGCAATAGTTAATTTTTACTTCTTTTACTTCACCAGGTGAATGTTGGGGACAAATGCTTTTAGGTGTGAAGAGTGAGGCACTAGAATCAGCAGGACAAGCATTGCGTCAGTGGCTTAATACTGAGTTCCTCTGTTTTCGTGGAGGTGTGTATCACTTACCACCAGGCAGAAGTGAACCTGACACATATTCAAGTCTGCCACACCACTGTGTCTGCAGAGGAGTAGTTGGTCTTGCTGTCTCTCTCTCAAAGCAGTCAGATCTTCCAGAGAAAGAAAGACTGGTTGCAAAGGAGTGTCTTAGGGTGTTGGGTTACAGTTATCCAAAACCCTTGCCTCCCCTCAACTGGAACTTTCTTGATGACTTCATTAATTGTGGAAAAGATATAAGGGAGTGTGCACTAACTGTGGCAGCTAAACAGTCAGCCACTTCTCCATCTGCAAGAAAGTTTCTAGAAGATTTTGTTTGTAAACTAAACATTTCATTGGACTTGGTAAGTATGAATTGACACTGTTTGCAAGAAGTTTTGAATTCATTCCATGTGTCATAGACTTTTAACTAATCAAGAATAGGTACATGTATTTTTTTTCATTTCCAGCAGTTATCTTGCTACAACTCTTCTGCATATTGCTGAAATTTATGAATCTCTGTAGTAAGATGTAGTAAGAGGCACAAAATGGACATTTATAATGTTTAGTTGAGGATTGCCAAAACCAAAGACTTGTTTTTAACTCCAGAATTGGATCTTGTTTCATATGAGGCAGGGTAACTGCAAGTTTTCTATTAGCAGATTAGTCTGAACACTTTTATGCAGACTTTGATTATACTTTCTGGGAACATTGACAATTTAGAGAAGAGATTCTTGAGTTTTTTTTTGTTCTATTTCCATTTCATAACAAGTTCCAGGGTTTTAAACTGCAGTTTGTGAAGTGTCACATCCCACTGTTTATTACACTCATAGTGAACTGCAATCATCAGTCCACTAATAATGCAGAACATTTTTAGAAGAGTCATGAGCTTTAAAAGAAGGAAAGAGAGTAAGAAAGAAGGAAGAGATGTCAAGGGTTGTGCGGTTGACATCAAGATCATTAGTTATAGAGTACTGCCCTGCATGGACACAAATGGGAAAAGGAAATGTGTTACACTTGTTGAGCAACAATCCACATATTTAACTGTAGTGAGTTTCAGGACACCAGAGAAAACCTGCATCATATTGGCCTACTTTCCAACCCTTTAGTACACCATTCTGTCTTTTTTTCCTACTACTATTACTACTACTATTACTGAAAAAGTTTGACACTGACCCTTTGTAGGTAAGTTGGAGAAGCCACTTGGAGGATCAGTAATAGTGTGCAGTTGTTTACTACTGGACTGGAATAAGAATGTGATTATTTTCTTAAACACATTATGTTTTGAAAAAGGGAGACATAAGCAACACACATTCTGATGTGATGTGATGATATTCATTCAGTACTGTTTCCTACGAAAGAATGAGATTATTTGAGGAAAATACAGTTATCCATAAAGGGAATGTTGTAAGAAAATAAATTTGGTAATAACATAACTCAAAGCTTACAATACAGCAGTTATTCCTCAGGTCAGGAAGCTACTTTGGAGGGCTGCCTGTGGTTCACCTTCTTGACATAAGGTTTAATGTCTTTACTAGAGACAGGAATATTTCAAGTATCACGTTTTTCAAATCGGAGACCCATGTCAATAATTCCTGAGATGCTTTCTCAGTCTAGAACAGGAAAGGAGAGTCTACTTACCAATTTGTGAGTGTTTTAGCCTCTGCTACTCGTACTTGAAAGTAGATAGAGACAGACTTTGTAACCACTCACACAGACGGCGACACAGCGGTGTGTGGAACAATGGTTTTGTGACATTGTAACAACAAACTTCTCCCAGTGAATGGTTGGCCAGAAGCAACACCCATAATATAGCATTACTGGTAAAAAATATGGGAAACACATCAGGAGTTATTTGATTCAAGAGATGAAAACAGCAGGATCAAACTCTGAATATCTGAGTGGCACAATAACTGAAGCTTTGTGGAATGCACAAGACCGCCTGAACCACATCCAATTGGGATATTAATTAGTGGTATCATGCAAGCAGCCAGACCCTCTGCAAACATTGTGCTCTCCATGGTGCCATTGAAAAGACTGCACATTGAGGTCAACAACCGGGCTAGGCAGGTAATCTGGAATGCTATCAGGTACCAACACCCTCCTCCGTGTACTTTATTATCAAAATAGTCAAGTGTACAGAGGAAGGGGGAAAGAGGTGTTAATATCCTTGCCAAAGGATCCCACAGCATGTCTATACCTTGCTCATCCAGCTCTGATGTTGGCAGTGGTATTATGGGGGTCCCATCATAAGCCTCAGGACTGTTTCTTGGGCCTGCCTATGTGGAAGTGAGAGTCATTAGTGTTTCAAAGGACAGCAGTGAATCTGCTTTCATGCACACTTCATTTTCTTGACACTTGACCTCATTTTTTGATTTGTGTTGCAGTTCATAGGTAGTGTGAGTTAGAAGTGAATTAGGGGTCGCAGTCGTTCAACCTTAATTAGCTCTCACCATTGTTCAATGTTCCCCTCGTCTTGTTACCGAATTTGGATACAGTGATTGTAATGATGGTGACAGGCAGGCTTGTGGGTAGGCTTGTGGGTAGGCTTGTGGTTGTGTTTTTGTGTACAAGACAGCTGTGAGGAAGGGGATGAGGGGAGTTTGTTGTATTTTGCCACAGTTAAACTGCTTCTGATGTCAGACCAGCCACACATGATCAGATACTACTTCAAACATTTGTTTCCCGTTATTACTGATATGGTACTGTGTGTTACTTCACTTGGAGGCTTCCGACTCCTGTGTTCATAAACTTATGTCCTGAGTGTGCAGGGTGAGAGGACTCACTGCCCTCCATTATTTCCACTCAAATTGATTACACAGAAAGCAAGTTATTTGATACGTAAATCATCTTTATTTCCTTCTCCTAAATACTTCCAAGACACTCAGTGTGTCCAACCATTGTGGTGCTTGCCAGGCTGAGCCATGCATCCACTTCCTGAGGCATCTAAGTACACCTGTATGCCATGACCAGAGGGACAGGTTGGCACACACAAATTTGATTACTAAGTTTCCAACAGGGAATAGGTTATACTAGATGTACTGACATGACAGGTAATGAGATACAACACTAGTTGCCACTAGGAGTGGAAAAAGTGAGTGCATGAGGGGTAATATCAGCAGCTGCTGTGGGTCTACCTGGGGTTCCAGCCAAAAGAGCATGTACATATATGGAAAAAAAACCACTTGATAGTGTGGCTGCATGTGTGGGCAGGCACCACAGGCAAATAAATTATGTAGACTCTGACCATGCAGTTCCTTGGATGGACTGTGTCCAATTCCTATCTTTTGTGAGGAAGCTAATGAGTGCTTCAACAGAACTGATTATTGTAATATTTTTCCACATCTGCATTGTAAATGTCCTGACGAATTGCTTCATTTCATAACTCAATGTTGGTAAAGAAAAGAGATGGGCAGGTACTCTACCTTGCTATGGTTCTAGAATTCTTGAACCACATTTGCCACAAATTGAGTGTTGTCATTGGAAGCTACAATAATAGGTGCCCCTGTGTTGCAGATATGATGGCCAGAGCGTGGATGATGTGTGACCATTATCCTTTTTCATTCAATATGTACCTCAGGTATTTCACAGTTGATTTGAAAAAATTTACACTTAACGAGCCAGCAACACTAGTCATTGAGTTGAACTTGCTTAACCAATGTTGCTTAACCAAAGATTTTAAAAATGCTGCTCCTAAGTGACACCTGTTACAGTTATATCATCTAAATAATTTGTACAATTTGGAATACTATGAAACAGTTTTCAGAGCACTTGCATGCCTAAATGATCATCTATTATGCAGATACATGCTGAATGGCTTATTACTAGGGCCCGGATTTTAATGACAAGTCATGTTTTTTTCTGAACTATAGGGTGAATTTTAGAACAATTTATACCCAAATCTAGGCATTTTAGTGTCAAAAAACGTATTTTGATTGTGCATATAAAGTCATATTTCAGCAAATTTTAGTAATAGGTCATACTGCAGCTAACTGTTAATATAATAGGTCATATTGCCGTCAACTTTTGCCTAAAATGCATATACTGTTTTTCTCGTATCTTATGGGGCACATGAATAAGAAAATGAATATGTTGCTCACAAGGCAATATGTAACGTTCTATTATGAAAGATAAACAGATAAATTAGTACACAGCTTTATTTCTCAGGACTGTAGCAGAAAATCGGGGTACCACAACAGTCGTTTCGCGAACATAAAATATTGTTGTGCAGAGTGGACAACACGCTCTCACAGCCAACAAAGGCGGCTTCTGCTGTAATAATCATCGCAGTCGCACAAGTGTTCCCAGTAACCAGTTTGAATACAGCCTTTGCCTTGAAACTTCCTGGCAGATTAAAACTGTGCGCCCGACCGAGACTCGAACTCGGGACCTTTGCCTTTCGCGGGCAAGTGCTCTACCAATTGAGCTACCGAAGCACGACTCACGCCCGGTACTCACAGCTTTACTTCTGCCAGTACCTCGTCTCCTACCTTCCAAACTTTACAGAAGCTCTCCCGCGAAACTTGCAGAACTAGCACTCCTGAAAGAAAGGATATTGCGGAGACATGGCTTAGCCACAGCCTGGGGGATGTTTCCAGAATGAGATTTTCACTCTGCAGCGGAGTGTGCGCTGATATGAAACTTCCTGGCAGATTAAAACTGTGCGCCCGACCGAGACTCGAACTCGGGACCTTTGCCTTTCGCGGGCAAGTGCTCTACCAATTGAGCTACCGAAGCACGACTCACGCCCGGTACTCACAGCTTTACTTCTGCCAGTACCTCGTCTCCTACCTTCCAAACTTTACAGAAGCTCTCCCGCGAAACTTGCAGAACTAGCACTCCTGAAAGAAAGGATATTGCGGAGACATGGCTTAGCCACAGCCTGGGGGATGTTTCCAGAATGAGATTTTCACTCTGCAGCGGAGTGTGCGCTGATATGAAACTTCCTGGCAGATTAAAACTGTGCGCCCGACCGAGACTCGAACTCGGGACCTTTGCCTTTCGCGGGCAAGTGCTCTACCAATTGAGCTACCGAAGCACGACTCACGCCCGGTACTCACAGCTTTACTTCTGCCAGTACCTCGTCTCCTACCTTCCAAACTTTACAGAAGCTCTCCCGCGAAACTTGCAGAACTAGCACTCCTGAAAGAAAGGATATTGCGGAGACATGGCTTAGCCACAGCCTGGGGGATGTTTCCAGAATGAGATTTTCACTCTGCAGCGGAGTGTGCACTGATATGAAACTTCCTGGCAGATTAAAACTGTGCGCCCGACCGAGACTCGAACTCGGGACCTTTGCCTTTCGCGGGCAAGTGCTCTACCAATTGAGCTACCGAAGCACGACTCACGCCCGGTACTCACAGCTTTACTTCTGCCAGTACCTCGTCTCCTACCTTCCAAACTTTACAGAAGCTCTCCCGCGAAACTTGCAGAACTAGCACTCCTGAAAGAAAGGATATTGCGGAGACATGGCTTAGCCACAGCCTGGGGGATGTTTCCAGAATGAGATTTTCACTCTGCAGCGGAGTGTGCGCTGATATGAAACTTCCTGGCAGATTAAAACTGTGCGCCCGGCCGAGACTCGAAGTTTGGAAGGTAGGAGACGAGGTACTGGCAGAAGTAAAGCTGTGAGTACCGGGCGTGAGTCGTGCTTCGGTAGCTCAATTGGTAGAGCACTTGCCCGCGAAAGGCAAAGGTCCCGAGTTCGGTGTTTACGTCACTCTAAGCTGAAAATGCATTACTGTACTGTGTCATGCATTGTTTGTCTCATTCTGATAGTGCGTGTTTACAGCCTGTCGCCGCTTGCAGCATGGCTTGCTTTTGTGCGCGCTACCGCCGCTTACAATTTAAAAAAAGGGAGGAACTGTCTCATTAGCGAAACAATGGCAAGAGACTGCTATTTGCTGTTACTTACACTGCTGCTTGCTTTGATAATGATCAACAAGAACCAAATAATAGACTGTGTATGATAGAACATGTTCTGAACGAGAGTTAGGCGAAAATTTTTCTCGTTTGAAAATCTTTGCAGCCGCTTCTTTAATACATCAAATTCTGCACAGAAATTAGAGTCACCTTAGATTTAAAAATCTAGTCAGTTGCCGTGCTTCATTTCTGACTGTATCACTATTAGGCATAAGAATAATACGAATATAAACATGACACGATATGTATATTCTTCCGCTTCTGCTGTTTCACTCTAGTTTCGTAATTTATTACGCAGACAGGATTTAAATGAGATAGCAGCAAACACGAAAGAATACATGGCAAAATGTTTATATTCGTATTATTCTTATGGTGAAGAGAATACTGCATGTGATTCACATTTCATCAGGTTCCTATTAGCAACCATCTCTTCTCACAGGTAGGAAAAAATTCAGAACGTAGAGTTGGCCATATTGACAAACATCCAAACAGTCTTGCCAGTTGGATTTTCGTAGTACATTGAAATTCTGCTACATTCGAAGATGAACAATACGGAATTTGTATTGACTTCGTTGGATAATGTATGAAAATGCAGTGGTCGAAACTCGGGGCAGAGAAAAAAAGCTCGTCTTCCACCTTTTTTTTAAAACAAAATTTATTTACTGACGCAGAGGTTTTGGCGCAAGTATTTATCTTTGTGCCTACAAAGCATGCCTGTGTAGCGCTACATATATTCGACGGCAGACGTTAGTTGTGACGGCACCTACCAACATTTTTCAGAACTTCCGCCTGCTTTGCACTCGATTCTAAGTTGCAGGCGTTTTTTTGGATTACAAAAACCAGAAAAAAGTGCGGCTTAGATTCGAGTAAATACGGTAGCTAAAGTTGGAATAATGCAAACCTTCTAAAGTGGCAGTTCTGAGTAGCAGGGTCTGCCCCGATAGCTGAGTGGTCAGCATTACGGACTGTCGTGCCAAGGGGCCCGGGTTCGATTCCCGGCTGGGTCAGAGATTATCTCATCCCTTAAATTAACCCTGCCAAATCCAACCATAACCATGCCGACCCTGCGCCCCTGCAGGACAAAGGCACAAGGAAAATAAGAAAAGGAGGAGTAGTTCTGAGTAGCAGGATTTTTGAGCTGTGGTTGCATACCAGTGGAGGTCTGGCATTAACTACTCTTACGACACTACCAACTCGGGTAAGAAATTGTATGGTAGCCTTTACCAAATGCTCTGTACAATCTGCTTTGCTTTGGATTGTGTGTCACTTCTTTTCTTTTCTTATTTTATGGTGAGTGATGAGACTAAACCTATTCCATCACAGGGTTTGAGTATGATTCTCACAGTACCAGTAGGGACTGATGAGCTCTACGACCACGTGTCAGTTCTGCTTTCACAGAAACACTGCCAGACCTGTGAAAGGCAGGCAAGGCTTTTTCCCTTGCAATGTCCCTCCTTGTTGGGCAATCAAACTACTTGTTTGTGCCCAAGGCTAGCTGCTATGTTATACAGTTCCACACTGCAGGAGCAGGAAAACAAAACTGGTCAAAAAATTTAGACTATGCCGAGAGTCTTCCTGTAAAGTGTGAATAGAGTTATATCCAGTTTTACTTCTGCTGTAAGTACCTCTTCCTGTAGCATGACTATGCCGAGAGTCTTCCTGTAAAGTGTGAATAGAGTTATTTTCAGTTTTACTTCTACTCTAAGTACCTCTTCCTGTAGCATGATCAATTGTGGGTCATACAGAAATGAATGCCCAGAAAAGGACCCTGCAACATGCTGGACAGGGCTTATATGCTACAGATTCAAAATCAGTTCAGGGAAAACTTGGAAGTTTTTTTCAAAACTAAACATTCCACTCAAAAAGCTCTTATCTACATCTACATCCATACTCTGCAAGCCACCTGACGGTGTGTGGCGGAGGTTACCCTGAGTACCTCTATCGGTTCTCTCTTCTATTCCAGTCTCGTGTTGTTCGTGGAAAGAAGGATTGTCGGTATGCTTCTGTGTGGGCTCTAATCTCTCTGATTTTATCCTCATGGTCTCTTCGCGAGATATACATAGGAGGGAGCAATATACTGCTTGACTCTTCGGTGAAGGTATGTTCTCGAAACTTTAATAAAAGCCTGTACCAAGCTACTGAGCGTCTGTCCTGCAGAGTCGTCCACTGGAGTTTATCTATCATCTCCGTAATGCTTTCGCGATTACTAAGTGATCCTGTAACGAAGTGTGCTGCTCTCCGTTGGATCTTCTCTATCTCTTCTATCAACCCTATCTGGTACGGATCCCACACTGCTGAGCAGTATTCCAGCAGTGGGTGAACAAGCGTACTGTAACCTACTTCCTTTGTTTTCGGATTGCATTTCCTTAGGATTCTTCCAATGAATCTCAGTCTGGCATCTGCTTTACCGACGATCAACTTTATATGATCATTCCATTTTAAATCACTCCTAATGCATACTCCCAGATAATGTATGGAATTAACTGCTTCCAGTTGCTGACCTGCTATTTTGTAGCTAAATGATAAGGGATCTATCTTTCTATGTATTTGCAGCGCATTACTCTTGTCTACTTTGAGATTCAATTGCCATTCCCTGCACCATGCATCAATTCGCTGCAGATCCTCCTGCATTTCAGTACAATTTTCCATTGTTACAACCTCTCGATACACCACAGCATCATCTGCAAAGAGATTATAGAGAAGAAAATTTGTTCTCTGTGATTATTATTATTTTATCTCCAAAGAACTTTATTTTAATGATGAATTTTTTCTTCAAGCCTGTACCTTTTAAATTTATATGTGTAATTATCTGATTTTGCCAAAAATAGATACTACATTTTCAGATCCCTATGTATTACTCACTAGATTTTTACTTGATTTTGTTATCAACAACCAACTGCATACATGTGTCAATGGGATCTGTTTTAAAGAATAGTTGCTCCTTAGCCAGTTTAGCTAACTGTTAGGACCGAATACAGTCATTATTTTATCTCTGAAAACCTTGTTTTTAATTATGAATTTTTCAACAACATTCAACTTAAAATCATCAGATACCCTAATTGAGCTATTACACTTCTTTTATAACTACCATTGTCGTTAACCCACTGGCTTGGACATACTGGCGACTAGTGGAAAAATGCTTCTATTGGAGTGCAAAAAAAGGCTAATATCGTTCTGTTGTAAAAGAATGACTGAAGAGTGGGATACCAGCTGTCTCATTCTAACTCTCTCAGCACCTAAAAAAAATTTTCCAAAAATTTTGACATGCGAACTTATTCACACTCTTTTTAAAATGCAAATCGTATCTCACTCCCTCAAACTCCCCTAACTGTAATTCACTCACAACCACTAGTCCATCATTGTAAGTTGCTCATTCTCTTCCACTTCCATTTGCCCATTTTCACCCAGTCATTCATCCCAACACATTGTCATGATATCTTTGTGCCTCTAACTGTCACTATCTCCTGTCTCATTGCCCTATTTCCTGTCTCAAAGCCACATTCTCGTGCTCACAGCCACTGTTCCCTGTGTTCTGTCCTGCTACTACTGTCTCCTCCTAATGTCACTGTCTCCTTCTTGCTTCTCTCTCTCTTACTACTCATTCATTTCTTCCTACTGCTGTAGTATTTTCTCAGAGAGACTGTCTCTCTCTTCCTTATCATGTTTGTTACAGACATTGTCTCTCACTATCACTGGCTCTTGTCCTCTTCCAATTTCTCCTTCTCTTGATTCATCTACATCTATATACATACTCTGCAAGCCACCTGACGATGTGTGGCACTGTCTTCTTCAGCACTGTTCTGTCTCTGTCAGCTCTGTTCTGCTGCCACTGTGTCCCTCTCCTTCTTTCACGGTGTTGTTGTCTCCCCCACTCTTTCTATACTACCACCATTGTCTACTATCTTCCAGTATTTATTACTTTTTTGTCTCCCTCTTCCACTGTTTCCTTCTCTCTCAGCACAAAAAAGCATGAATGTGTTCATATGCCAAAATTTTTGGGAAATTTTTTAAAGGTGCTAGGGAAGGTAGAAGAGGCAGCTGGTACCCCACTTTTCAGTCAGACTCTTTTAAGACAGGAGCATACTACCATTTTTTGTACTCCAATAGGAGCATTTATTTTTCTGCTAGTTCCCATTCCTCTGCTACAGCAGTACATGTTATTCATCTGAAAAGAATTTTATTGGGGTCTGTACATTTTGATAGTTCACCTTTCTGAAATTAAAATAATAAGTAACTAATTTTACATCTTGGGCCATGTGCTTCAGTACTACAACATAGGGTTCCCAGAATCCTGCTGATGATATAAGAGATACTTTACAGTATATTTATTTTTGCTGCATCACTTTATAAACTACATTTTTGCCTCAGATGGGATATTATGAGAATATTTTAAGTGTACAAGTAGGGTACTTTGAACCTCTTTATCTCAGTATTGGATAAAGATATGAAGAAAATTTTCAAGTTTGTTCGATATCAGGATCCTGGGAATATGTCATAAAAAATGCAGCCATTTGCTGTACATAGTCATCTCAAGACTCCACAGCTCAGTTTTTGTACCCAAAAACCTATTTTTCAGTTTTTCCCAAGATCTGCCCATGAGCTAAACTGTACCTCCATAAGCCCCTTAAGGTGCACCATAGAGCACATATAATGCAACCAATTTGCTCCATTTGCCTAAGCTGGTGGAGGTGTGTAATATCCAAACTTTGACCCTGTACTATAGGATAGTTTTTTGTTACCTCTCTAGTTCCACATTAACTTGATCATGTGTGATGAATGACACTGGATGTGTCCTGTAAAATTTAGATTCTGCAGGTTGCTTTAATGATATGTATAGTTCAAACCCTATTACACATCCTAATGAAGAAACTTGGCGACAGGAGCATATAAAATGAGTCCAGTTCGAAGCCTCAGTGTTGAGGCTGGTGAACCACCACTTGTCATCTGGTGGTGGGTCCTCATGGTACATCATGTGTGCAACCTACTACTACACCACAGCCACCAGCATTCCATACTGTTGTTCACGCTCTACTAGACTGACTGTTTAGAAATAGGCCCTGAGCAGTGAAGCCACTAAGCATTTGCTTGTGGCAGGACGTAGTGGCTCTTGGTGCAGACAATATTTTTGTGCTTCATCAAGCAGATATTTACTCCAGACTCTGTTTTTAAATCAATGTTTTACAGAATTTTAGCTGAGAACTTTGACTGTATGGTCATTTAAAATGATGGCTCTAAGCAGAATAAATTCATCGGCTGTGCCTTAGTGTGCTTCAGGCTATTGATCACATGTAAGGATGTGTCATTCTGCTGGTTACCAGGCTACAGGAGCATTCAGGGTAATAAAGCAGCCGATGCAGTGGCTAAGGATGCCTGTTTGTTAGTTACAATTTCTGAATGTGCTGCCCTTGTCCATGCCATACTTACTTTTCGTGTCCGGAACTATACTTCAGACTTCCAAAAATCAGCAGCCAATATGGCCTTGTCATTTGCCTCCCATAAGTCATTCATTGTGCAGGGCTGGTCTAAATATGGACAGATAAGCAGGTGTTGAGGATCCTGGACAGAACTACACAGACAGAGAGTGTTCTTATTCTCTTTTAGGAAACCCCATTGCTGCAGGTTAGTCTTGCACTTTGGCGCTTCTACCCTCATACGGTTTAGGGTTCTCCAGACTGTGTATGGTAGGTCTCCACTAGGTACCAGTTCTTCTTTTACATCGTTATGGGGGTTTCTCAGGTCAATTTCCCACCTTTTCAAACGATTCTCTGCTGCCGACCCTTCCAGGGCTCGGGTACGTGACAGGAAACTCTTCCATTATGTTGCTATTGAGAGACAACATCGTGCACCTGTGGGAGGAGGAGTGGTTAGGGTTGGAGAACAACAATCTGAGGCTCATGAAACCAACAATATGACTCTGGCCTTCCTCCTTCCAGCCACTGCAATGGGAGCAAGTACTTTTAACGTGCCTTCAAATAGGACACTGTCCTCTGACGCATGGATTCCTCCTTCAGCAGGAAGACCCACTGGTATGAAGTGCTTGTGTAGTGATGTCTGTGTGCCACATTTTAGATGAATGAGGACCGCAACCCATTTCCCACTTGATCTGACCTCTGTTTAAGGTGGTGATGACTCAAATGTGGTTTGTATTTTAAGACTCTGTATGATGTCTGTTCTTCTTAGTAGTGTCTTACGTAGAAGGTTTTAATGTGTTTCTAGGGTGGTTGCTTCATCATTTATTTTCCAATTGATCGTGTAGGTGCAGCTCCTTTTTCCACTGTTTTAGATGTTGTGTGGTTGCAGTCTATGTATTTTACTCACACATTGCCCTGAGACATCCGTCTTTTGCTGTTTCATATGACAGTGTGAGTGAGAGAGTCCAAGGATCGGTGCAGATTCAGTTTTTTAAATTACATTTTGTTGCATGCATCTAACAGCTCATAACCACACTTCAACTATTTTGGTTGAGTACGGGCACTGATGACTTTGCTGTCGAACGTCCTGTATGTAAAGTAGAAGCGTCCTTAGTGCTCTCATGCACTCTCTTTCTCACTTTTTACAGAATGATTCTCCCATCAAAGATCAAAGCAGGTTATGAAGTTACCGCAGTCAGACTGTATATTCCGAACCCAGTGCGCTGCTGTCAGTGTCTTCGTTATAACCACACTCAAGAGTCCTGTCGACACCCAGCCAAAAGTATAACGTGTGGTAGGGATGTTCAAGAGAGCAATTTTCCACCTCCTTCTCCATGCTGCATCAACTGCAATGGCGAGCATGCTGCCTCCTCCCATGACTGTCTTGTGTATCTCATTGAGTGAGCTGTCCAGGATGTTTGGGTGAAAGAAAAAGCATCTTACCCAGTCACTCGGGAGGTGTTGGCTAGTCGGACACCCTGCATTCTACCATCTGGCATATACAGTACTGTTCTTGCTACATCTTGCTCTACAAAGAACATTGCCACACAGACATGTGACCTCAAATTTAGCACCGCAGTTGTGAAATCTCCCAGCATCATGGTAGTGTCCTCACCTCCTCCTTCAGCTGTGCAACATGCCACTAAACTTTTGCCACATGGGATGAAATCACCAGCTACACTACTGGCAGGCCAGAAAGGACAGAAGGAATACTCCCATGAAGACTTCCTATGTCCCTCCAGCCAACCAACATCTGAGTCTTCCTCTGCCAACCAGAAAGGCTCCAAGAAGTCAAGCAAAGGCAAACGGTCTTCTCCTTCGCCAACACGGAGATGCTCTTTGACAGTGTCACCACGTGATACCCTTGCCTGGCTGACCTCTGTGCCGCTGGTGCGCACTGCCAACCGTTTTCTGCCATGGACTCCACAGGCCAACAGAAGGAGAATCCCTACAGTTCTGTAGACCTCATAGAGCAGGTTCCTCCTGCCTCTGTGCCCTGTAGCAGCGAGTCTTCGAAGATGTGCACTCGGCTCGGCAGCCGCAGAGTTGATGCCCCCTCATTATTTCCTCATCATGGCTCTTCTTCAATGGAATGTTTGCAGTCTTGATCCAACAAATAGAATTTATGGCTGCTCTTAGAATCACAGAGTCCACTTGTTCTCTGCCTCCAGGAAACAAAATTGTGTCCTCACAATTGCTTTGAGCTGTCGCTCTTCTTTCCAGTCCATTTTGAACCCCTCCTCCCAAGGGACGGCATTCCATCTCATGGGGGAGCCATGT
Source organism: Schistocerca nitens (assembly GCF_023898315.1). Lineage (NCBI taxonomy): Eukaryota > Metazoa > Arthropoda > Insecta > Orthoptera > Acrididae > Schistocerca > Schistocerca nitens. Next base: position 541,623,037 of record NC_064619.1, on the reverse strand, counting down.
TGCTCATACGAGATGACATTCATAATCAACCCATCTCCCTGACTACATGCCTTCAAGCTGTTGCAGTTCACCTTTTCCTTCCTCACTTGGCCCTTTCCCTTTGTACTGTTTACATCCGTCCATCATTCGATGTCACCAGCGCAGACTTTCTACAGCTTATTGGGCAGCTACTTCACCCCTCTCTGCTGCTCAGTGACCTTAATGTGCATCATCCCCTTTGGGGTTCTCCCAGAACCTGTTTGAGAGGTGCCCTCTTGGCTGACCTTCTCAGTCGACTTAACCTCTTCTGCCTTAACACAGGAGCACCCACATTACTTTCAGATTTGACACACACCTATTCCCATTTGGATCTGTTCTTCTGCACTGCCCAGGTAGCCCATCATCTTGAGTGGTCTGTCCTCTCTGGCACATACTCAAGTGACCATTTCCCGTGTGCTGTTTGTTTGCTGACACCTACCCCCTACTTGCGCACACAAATGGCAGCTTACTAAGGCTGAATGACAAGCAATATTTCCCCAGTTGTGATGACCAGGTAGAATATCTTACTAACATTATCCTTACTGCCACAGAACATTCCATTCCTTGCACTTCCTCTTTTCCATTCCATGTCCCGGTCCCTTGGTGAAATGAGCCATGTCACGACGCAATTTGCATGATGATTTACTTTCTGCATTTTTAACCATCATGCTATGGTGGCAAACTGCATTAATTATAAACAGTTGCATGCACAGTGTTGACGCGTTCTTCGGGATAGCAAAATAGCTAGCTGGATTTCATTCACTAGTTCTTTTAACAGTTCCGCTTCCTATTCTGGCCTGCGGGCCAACCTCCAACGGCTCTCTGAGACCAATATCCATTCTGCAATTTCTGCCATGATAGTAGCAGGTGACATCGTGGACCCTATTGCTGTCCCGAACACCTTTGGCGGAGATTTTGAGCTCCTCCCACTTTCATCCTGCCTTCCTCTGTTGGAAACGAGCAGAGGAGGCTCAGGAAATACCTTTCTCTGCTCAGTATCATGAGTCTACAATGGCCCCTTTATTATGAGGGAGCTAGATCATGTTCCCACTTCATCCCAATCGTCCACCCCAGGGCTAGACGATGTTCACATTCAAATGTCACAGCACCTTTCTTTTGCGGGCAAGCGCTTTCTGCTTCATAAGCACAACCGCATCCAGACAGAGGACATGTTTCCCAGATGCTGGCATGAAGCCACTGTCATACTCATACCTAAGCCCAGTAAGGACAAACGCCTTCCTTCTAGCTACCACCCCATTTCTCTCACCAGCTGTGTTGGCAAGGTGATTCATACCCAGCTGGTATGATGGCTTGAGTCTCTCAATTTACTAACCACTGCACAGTGTGGTGTTTGAGCGTGCCTTTCTGCAGTTGACCATCTCGTCACTTTGTCCACCCATTTCACGAATGGTTTTCTGCAGAAATCCCAGACTGTAGCCATGTTTTTTGATTTGGAGAAATCCTATGACACATGTTGGAGGTCTGGTATCCTCCTTACTCTCTACACATGGGGCTTCCATTGCCGCCTGCCCCGTTTCTTTCAGGAATTTTTAAAAGACCAAGTTTTCAAGGTACGTGTGGGTTCTGTCTTGTTGGACACCTTTATCTAGGGAAACGTGTGCCTCAGGGTTCCATCATGAGCATCGTCCTTTTTTGCTATTGCAAATAACCCTATAATGGCCTGTCTCGCGCCGGGCATTTCCGGCTCCCTTTTCATTGATGATTTTGCCATCTATTGCAGTTCTCCAGAGACCTGTCTCATTGAGTGGCATCTTCAGCAGGGTCTCGATTATCTTTACTCGAGGAGCATCGACAATGGCTTTCATTCTTCCACTGACAAAACCATTTGTATGAGTTTCTGGAGGCACAATTGGTTTCTTTCGCCGTCTTTGCATCTTGGCATGTTGCTCTTCTGTTCATTGAAACCACAAAATTCTTGGGGCTCATGTTTGGTAGGAAACTTTCTTGGTCCTCCCATGTGTCCTACCTTGCCAACCACTGTATGTGGTGCCTTAACTCCACAGTGTCCTACGTGTCCTCAGCGGTACTTCCTGTGGAGCAGATCGAACAACCTCCATTTGTACAGGTCCCTTGTCTGTTCGAAACTAGACTATGGGTGTTTAGTTTATGCACCTACAGATCCATCCCTCTTATGCAGTGTCAATACTATCCACCAGCATGGCATCCATTTGGCCACTGGTGCCTTTTACAGTAGCCTGGTTAAGAGTCTGTGTGCAGAAGCTGCCCAACTACCACTGTCCTACCGTCGTGACTTTCTACTTGGCAGACATGGATGGTTAACCATTTTGTGAGCTTCCATTTGCTTTGTGACAAAATAATGTCACTTTTTCAGTGTGCACCTACAATTATGGGAAGGATGAATTGTTAATTATGATCTAACAATGGAAAATCCAGGATGGAATAATGACAATATTATCAAAAGAGTGTATTATACTCACCATATAGTGGAGATGTTGAGTTACCGACAGGTACAACAAAAAGACTGCTAAACAAGTAAGCTTTTGTCCAAGAGGCCATCTTCTGTATTAGGCTACATACACACACACACATTCACGCAAATGCGACACTCACTCACTAGACCATTGTCTCAGGCTGCTGAATCTGCAGCAAGCTTTCTTGTATAGCATTCTTTTTATTTGCTTGTCTATGACTCAACATCTCCACTATATGGTGAGTAGCACTCTATCCTTTTCATAATATTGGCGTTATTACATCTTGGAGTTTTCATTGTCTGATTTTGCCTGATGACTTTTGTTTCCCATAACCCAGTGCTGTTTTCCTTTGTTACTATTTTTTAATTCATTACTTTATTCATTGTCCATCCTTTTGTTTCTCTTCTGTGTTTTCCATGCCGCCTTCCAAACCCCACTCAGTATTCTGACTTACGAGATACACTGTATCAACCATCTCATCCACGTACAACACATGGCTACAAGACTGTGCTGATTGATGGTGCAGCATCTCATGTCACACATTACTCCTGCCGATATAATTAATCCCAGACCTTCAAATTGATCACTCTTCCTGCGCCATACATTTCCATACATTTCTGTGCTATATGGACTTGTACCTCATCCTATCAACCCCTCTCCACCTACACTCTTTCTGCTCTCTTACTCCCTTTCCACATGCTAACCTCACCTAATCTAGTCACATTTGTTGCCCCCTTCTTCATACATGTCTGCCCACTGACCTGCCCCCATTATAATCTTTTTATTTATTTTTATCTTTGATTTCATTGTGTTTTCAAGTCAGTTGCAGTTGATTTTCACGTTTTCACGATCAGCCTACTTCTGTAGGTTTCATCTTTTCCTCTGTACTACATCCATCCTGCCTTGTTTGTTATTTTTTCCCATGTGTTTTGACATACTTTTGCAAATTTGTTTCACACATGCTTCTGCATTATGTACGCATTTTTAAGTGTCTTTATCCTCCACAATGGATCCTTGCTCCTTCCATCTGTGCCAGTACAGAAAATTTCCTTATTGCTAGCCAGAACCCTGTTCCACATGCTGTTCCTGTGTTGTTGCTTGGCTCATGAAATCTTCTCAAATGGCCTTACCATCAAATTAACCATCTCCAGCTGCAACCCCTCCTTTCACAGTGACCTCCATCTGTTCAGATTACACCAGTCCATAACCCTCACCAACATATCCTGCAAAAACCATGCCAATCAGGCTAAACCTCCTTGCGATCTCTCCATCCATAAAATTCTCTTGTGATGTAATCCCAATTCATGGATCTCATCTCACACATTGAATCTCTTTTCCTCCAGCAACTAGAGCAGCATGCACAATGTCACCTCAAAAAACTCTCCAATCTGTCCACTTCCTGCTCCTGCCTTGGACTACCACCATCCATCACCTCTACAACAGCCTCCAAACCTCCCCCACATCTCATCATAGCTGACAAACCCTTCCTTGCAGACCTACAACATTTGCCCCACCCTAAGAAGCTACCTCTCACCACTGTACAGAATCCAGAACCTAAGTGGACTCGAAACACAGTCATGAACCTTCCCTCCAAAAGTCTTAGATCCACAGAAGTATCAGTCCTTTCCAAAGGCCTTACTTTTTACCCCACTCCCAAATATGATTATGCTGGACTTATTAAACACCTTCTCTCCTTCTCCCAGTCCCTACAGTGGAAATACTTTTTTGCCACCAACCCTACCAATCAGACTCAACCCAAGACCATTGTTGAACCTAATCTGACTCGGTTCACTCCTTCATCCAACCCACTGCCCCCAATTCACCCCGTGTTACATCCCCTGTTATCCTCCTAGAATTTCTTAATCTCAAACCCTGCCTCACCATTATTCCCCAAATCCCCCAACATGTAAGCTGGCCATACGCCTGCAGAAAGGACCACAATCTACCACCTAAAAATGGATCCTAGCCTTATAATCCTACCTGCTGAAAAAGGCTTGGCCATTGTTGTTTTGAACCACAAGGATTACCAGGGAGAAGGACTCCACCAACTGTCAGATTCATCCACCTACAAACCCTGCCACAATGACCCCATTCCAGAAATCCAGCAAGATCTCCAGTATCTCCTCAAATCCTTAGGCCCATTCCAGAACCTCTCCCTGGAGTCTATGTCTCTCTTCACCCCTACCACTCCCTGCACTCCTACCTTCTACATGCTTCCTAAAGTACAGCCGGCCGAGGTGGCCGAGCGGTTTTAGGCGCTACAGTCTGGAACCGCGCGACTGCTACAGTCGCAGGTTCTAATCCTGCCGTGGGCATGGATGTGTGTGATGTCCTTAGGTTAGTTGGGTTTAAGTTTGTTCTAAGTTCTAGGGGACTGATGACCTCAAAAGTTAAGTCCCAAGTGCTCAGAGCCATTTTTGAACCTAAAGTACATAAACCCAATCACCAAAGATGCCCCTTTGTGGCCAGTTACTGTGCCCCCACTGAAAGAGTCTCTGTTCTTGTAGACCAACACCTTCAGCCTATTACCCGCAACGTACCTATGTAAAAGATTCCAACAATTTCCTCAACCAACTCTTTGCAGTTCCTGTTCCTTTACCACATGCTGCACTGCTCATCACTATTCCCTTTACACTAACATCCCTAATTCCCAAGCCCTTGGCACTATTGAACACTAATTTTCCCAACATCCAATGGATTCCAAACCTACAACCTTCTCCCTGGTCACCATGACAAACTATATCCTCACCAACAACTACTCCTTTGAAGGCACCCAAATCGCACCATCTTATACCAGGCTATTCGTGGGCCATCTAGGGGAAGCCTTCCCAACTACCCAGAATTCCAAACCCCTCACCTGGTTCAGATTTGTTGATGACATCTGGATTAAGGGTGAGGATACCCTATCCATGTTCATTAAGACCTTTTCTCCCATTCGCTTCACCTGGTCCTCCTCAAACCAACAAGCCACATTCCTCAATGCTGACCTCCACCTCAGAGATGGCTACATAAGTACCTCTGTCCATATCAACCTATCAGTCACTAGCAATACCTCCACTTCAACAACTGCCATCCATCCCATACCAAGAAGTCCCTTCCATGTGGCCTAGTCACCCATGGCTGTGATGATGAGTCTGTCATGAAATATACCAAGGGTCTCACTGAGGCCTACACAGACCATAATTACTCTCTCAACCTTGTACAGAAACAGATTTCCCTTGCCTTATCTTTCCAGCCACCCACCACCTCCCAAAGTCCCACCATCCATCCATAGAGGGGCATTTCCCTTGTGACTCAATGCCACCCAGAACTGGAGCAACTGAATCACTTTCTCCATCAGGGTTTCAGCTTACCTCTCATCATGCCCTGAAATGGGGAATGTCCTACCTACTATACACACACAATATCCTGACACCTACTCCCAATCTCTGTAATAGATCTATTTGCAAGACCTGTCCTGTATGTCCTCCCACCACCATCACCTACTCCAATCTGGTCACAAGCATTTCCTATACCATCAAAGGCATGGCTGCCTGTGAAACCAGTCATGTGATCTACAAGCTAAGCTGCAACCACTATGCTGCATTCTACGTGCTCTTGATAACCAACAAGCTTTCTGTCTGCATGAATAGCCACTGACAAACTGTGGCCAAACATTCCTGATGATGATGATGATGATGATGATGATGATGATGATGATGTGTCTAGCATAAACAGCACTATGAGCAGTTCAGAGGCGACCTCTATGGTAAGTTCCCATTAAATGGTCTTTCGCCCTAGCTTCTGGTAATCAAAGTTAATTGCTCGCCACAAAAGTGGAAAATAATGCCACTACTTGCCATGTGATTTTGTTAACATTACGAGCGGCACACAAACAGTTACTTCCATGAAATCTAAGCGATCCAGGACCGTGTACTCTCCTCATGAATTCACTTCCTATTTGTACTGAAACCATGCTTCACTGTGACTTCACCTGAGGCAGCACGTAAGCCGGCATTTGACTGACGTGGACCATATGGTAACTGGATGCAAAGTGAAGTCATTTCAAAAATATAAATGATCGAGGATGGTGTACAGTCCTTGCAAGTTCACTTTCTATTAATACTGAAAACTTGCATTTAGTAGCAGCCTGCCTGTGATGATGTCTGATGCAGTGCAGAAGCTGGCGTTTGACTGATGAGGACCATATGATAGGTGGGTGCGAAGTGAAGTCTTCATTGCCTCTCAGGTCATATTTATATGAGTGCAGTGGATGGCCGAAGGGAACACCTGCCGTCATCCGCTCTATCCCCAAGTAGCAGCATCTAAATGGCCAATTTTTCAGACACACATCATTTTATAACACTGTTGTATAGCAATTAGAATCTTTGTAATTTTTGTATGAATGGAGTTAAGTTGGCTTTAATCATAGAAAAAGTTTTAGCTCGCCTGTATTTCAACTTTGCCACTTAGAATTCTTAGAATGGAACTGACAGTAGAATCTTTAAGAGACCTTGTAATGATTGGTATTTGCATCAGAGTCTTGAAACTTGTTGTAGCTTTATTATTCATCAGGTGCTGTAATAAAAACTGTGTATCATTAATATAAGTACTTAATCTATTACAAATAAGGACATTGTTGTTCCAATTTTAGTTTTCAGTAAATTACTCAAAAACTATTAGATGTAGCTTAATGGGGCCACAAAGTTAATGTTTTTACATCAAACTGAAGCTTCATACAAATTTTCAGCTTTCTAGGTCTAATATTTAGTGCCCTCAATTTTTTGTAAAAATGTGGATTCTAACCAAAATATTGTTCTGATCAAGTTGAAACTTGTAACAGTTGATTTTGACATACATTTGCACATTCTGAGCAAATTTTGGCTTTCTAGATTTATTTTTTATATAAAACAATGTACTTAGGAAAACATATTCATCTAATCACTCTGAGATTTAACAATTTAAACATTAATATACTGAAGCATATGTTGACAAAGTTTGGAAAAGTTTCTTTAATTTTTAATTTCATCCTTATATTATGGTGCAATAGTTGTATGCTACACACAGGTGCATTATGATGACATGGCACTTGTAGCAGTGAACTGGGTAATTCCCAGCACACTTGCTCGCCTCTATATCTCTCAAATGATACGGCATTTGTTTTGCCATACTGTGTGTAAACAAAATGGTAGGCTGAAATCTGGTGTGTGTCACAAATTTTGATTATTCAATTCTTTCTTAATATTTTTAAACTCTTCCTGAGATTCTTGGGTCCAAACCCAGTTAGTGCTCTTTTTAAGTAAATTGCCTTCAACAAGGTTCATTCAAATTTTGTCCACTCACAAATTTTCGATAAAATCCACATAAATCATAAAATAACTTAAGCAGTTTTCTACTATGTGGTGCTGGAAAATCTGAAATTGTTTTAATTTTATCAAGATCTGTCCAGATTCCTTTCCTAGTAATTACATGACATAAGAATTTTAGTTTCGGGACAGCAAATTTACATTTTTCAAGTTTCAGAGTCGTACCTCCTTGTCTAAGTTTTTCACATACCTGCTTCAACAGTTCAAAATGCTCTTCCCTGCTTTGTCCAGTTACCAAAATGTCATCAACGTAAACAGTAAGTTTTTCCTAACAGATCTTGGCCGAGTGCATAATCTAATGCTCTTATAAATTCAGCTACAGACGAGTTCAAACCAAAAGGTACTAAGCAGTATTGGTAACATCTACCACTGTAAAGGAAGGCAGTATATTTACCTGATTCAGGAGCTAAAGGCACCTGATAAAATCCAGAAATTAGACCCAAACTAGACATAATCTGAATATTTTTAAATTTGTTTAACAGTTCATCAGTGTCTTCAGGGTGATCTGTTTCTCTGTACAAATACTTGTTTAAATGCTTAGAATCCAGAACCAAACTCACTCCTTTATCTCTTTTTTAAACAATGACTAATGGGTTGTTATATGGGCTAACACTTCTCTCAATGATATCACACACTTTCATCGTATGCAACTCTTTCTCAACTGCAGCTTTCTTAGCAATAGGTACACAATATGGCTTTATGAAAAATGGGTGGTGGTGTTTTAGCTGTAAAGTACACTGATATCCTCTCACTCTACCTAGAATATTACTAAATACATCACTATACTCCCACAACAAAGATTCCATGCCCATTTCTGATCATTAGTTAACCCTTTTGCTTCTGAAATCGTAGTGTCTCCAAGTTCTTCAAATCCTGCTTCACCTGTATCTAATGTTGGTGTATCTTTGACTACAAATTCACTGTCTTTTAAAAATTGTATACTATTATTTTACCCTCCTCATAAGACATAGCTGACTATAAAATTAGTACAAATACAGTCTTCATTAAGTGCATTGATAATCAACTTACGCACTCGCCAATCAAAACCTGCATTCACACTAACTATCCATTCCATGCCAAAGATAAGATCCTCACTGAGATCTTGAATTATTAAACATCCATGTATAAAAGTTACTCCCTCAATTGTAAAAGTTAATAAAGCCTGATTTTTAACCACTTTGTTATGTTTCCCAGTTGCACCTATAATCCATACTCCAATTACAGGTAATTATACATAGTACTCATTATGTTTTAATTTTTTACTTAAGGATTCAGGCAATCCTGAAATTTGGCTGCCTGTGTCAAAAAGACATTTGTCTACCCACGATCCTGTTCTGACTTTAATAAACGGACAAAAAATATCAGCACATTTATCAGTTTTAACATCTTCATATGACAGGTCATTTTCTATCTCTTCAAAAATAAAGCCTCCAAAATCACTGTTGTTCTTACCATTCCCATTGCCTAGGCACACTTCTATTAAATTAACATAGACGCCATTATCACTGTTGCTGAGAATTTCATCAATCCATGTACACTTACTTGTCTCACATAGATCAGCACTATGGTACTTATCCTTAAGTTGTTTTACAATTATGTGTTTAATTTTATGCCACCAGTCTGGATATAAAGTTAAACACAGATTTTTTAATATAAAGTTAAACACAGAATTTTTTAACATAATTCTAAAGCATTCATCTTTCTCAATACCATCACTATTTAATCAAATATTATATAAAAAAGATTTGTTCTCATTCATAACATTAAGCAGTGCACTGTCATAACTAGTCACTGAATTTGTATGATCATCTATACATGCCTCCTTACTAATAATTAAATTAAAAGTTTTGTGTGCTGTGATACTGTCATTAACATCTCTTAATCCTTTAACAGTGTCCTTGGGTACCTCTACAGCATCATAGTCACTACTACACATTTCCTTACTAATACCTAATGTCTCCAGTTCTTCTTTAAAACAAACAAAATACTTTTCTTCTTCATTACTGTACTCATCATCACTTACCTTAAATTTATTATATTCAGTAATACCACAAGCATCATCAATATCGCCACACAAATTACCAACGTCATCATTCCCTACTTCATTACTGTTTAAATACCCAGTTTCACTTAAGTTGCTGGTCATTAGTACAATATTCACTTTTTTCTCACCTGGTTCTTCTATTAGTTTCTGAATTCCAAAATCATTACAAAATTCAGTTACTTCAGCATTTCTCTATGACAAGTCTCTATCCAATTATAGAATTCTGATAAATTAATTTCTTCTATATCCTTTCTCCAATATTTGTGTGCTCATGTTCCTTATTAACACATTTTGTCTTACCTGGTGAACATATTTCTTTCTCAACAGATATGATACTAACAGGATAGGACATATTTTTAAGATAGCTACTGATAGCTTCAATAGAGTGTTTTTCTTGTGTCAGTATTTGTGTAATTTCTGGTCCATTTGTTATTTGTCTCATGAGCCCCTAACTTGCGGACCGACAGTGGGACCCAAGCTAGTTTTTTGTTTCCTGAATTCATGCCCTGGCGTGTTTCCTTGTGTTTCAGTTATCATCTCTATTCCAACTCCTGTTCCAGCTATTGCCATGTTGCTCTCCAGGATGAAAATTGTTACCATTTGCTCTGTTACATTCCTTCTGACTTGTTACTGTTGCGGTTACTGTGTTCCCTCATTTTGTAATTATTACTGTGTCAATTTTGATTACTATTATTTGTGCCTATTGTGGTTACATTGCCCTTTTATTTCCCCCTCTCTGAAACTCTATCTAATTTATCTACATATTTCAAAAACTGGTATATTGTGTCATCTGGCCCATAGACTAATTCCCACTGTACCTTAACTGGTAACCTACCCTAAAGCATCAATCTGGGTGAGTTCATCAAAAGGTTTGCTCAAATGAGCTAATTTTTTTACATGATTTTTGCAAAACTGTTTTGTGCTAATACACTCTTCCCTGTAACTTGGTGCATTGAGAAATTCGTTTTTGTCTCTAGCTTGTTCAGTCACTGACCAAAATCTGTCTAAAAATCCTTTCTCAAAATAGTGTAGATAGTGTCGTCATTAGTATACTAACTAGCCCAACTTAATGCTTCACTTTCTAGAAACTTCTTTAAAAATTTGATTTTCATAACATCAATCATATTAGACACAAAATTATCTCTGCAATGCTGCAGAAAATCTACAGGATGTAAACTACCTTCAGCTGAAAAGTTTTTCACTTGAATGTTGCAAAATGTGGTACCAATATTGTCAACAAGATTTCTATTAACTACATTATTGGGCAATTCTTCAACTTTTTTGCGCAGAATAGAAACACTTCTTTCTAGGGCTCTGGTTTCATTGTTACTTAGTAATACATTTTCTGCGAATTTGCTGCCTGCTATCTTCACCTGTTTGACAAAACTGCTTTCACCAAGTGTCAGTTTGGTATCAACATTAGTTTCCAAAGTCAAAATTCGGCTATTTACATTTGTGTCAACTTTACTTTTTCAAAAGCAATTTTGTTTTTTCCCCTGTCTTCAGTGATCTCATCTTTGACATTTTCAGTGATCTGATCTTTGACATTTTGGGCTTTACTGTTAAATTTAAGTTCAATTTCTTTGATTTTGGACTCAACAGGCTCTACTTGACCATCTAACCTCACAATTTTTGATTGATATCATTTAGCTGAGCTGTATTTTTACTGATACAATCAAATAACACTCTTATTGAATGGCCGAATTCTGTGAACTGTTTCTTGCTTTCTTGTTTATGATTTTCAAGTTGCTCATTAATTTTTGCAAACTGGTCCTCATTATATTTAAGCTGTTGACTACTAATTTTTATTGACAAAGCAAACATGGTACTTATGTCATTATTATCATCTCATTTCAATAAGTTACATGATTCATCAGTTTGTTTTTCCTGTTCTACTGTTTCATCAATGAAGCTTTCCTGTTCTTGTTTCACAACACTGCTTAAGTCTGCCATGTCTATATTACCCCCTGTTATTCTGTATTCTCATTCAGTGACTGTCATTGTTAATCATTGTTCAACAAAACACTTCACCAAAAAAGAAAAAGAAAATAAAGAAAATATTTCCAGCACTAAACTTTGTTTAGTGTCAACGTTGTTAATTGTACACTTCAAACTTTATTTTTCATTCTTTTCTTATTGAGGACTGTGAACTCTGTTGTTGTTATTGTTTCTGTTTCTGTTTTGTAGCTATGGCTTGTACTTGGCTGATCATTCATATAATTTTTTTGCAGTATACACATATTTAAACTGGAACAAGAAAAATAGCCTAACACAGTATTCACATTTCACTTTCAGAAAATCCTGGGTGATGCCACTGTATTCTGACCATTACCACACTCTTGTAGCCCAAAGTTGATTTATTAATTCTGAGATAAGTTAATAACTTGGTTGGCGGGTCACATTTCCACAGCACTTGTTGTGCTGAGATAGTAGCAAACTGCAGAGAGAGGTAGAAACAGTAGAATGTGAATAAACAGTTTTCATAATTCTCATCTTTTATTCTTCGTCTTTTTTAGAAGTTGCAGGCTCATAGTCCATTCTAGAGTGTAACTTTTTTACACTGGTCTAGAGGATGCTTGGTCTCATTCAGTTAAATAATGTGAACATTGGTGGACTTTCTGCTATTGAACACATATATTTTCAGTCATTTCACTTCACAATGAAATTCAACATCAGTCACAGTGCTGATACAACACACATGATGTGTACTCCATCCTCACACTTCAAACTTGTATTACTAAGTACCCAAAGACAAATATTTGCCTCTAACAACATGTACCAAAGAAAATACCATCATATATCAATCTGTTTGTGCAAAATCATCTTTGTAACATACATGTCATAAATAATATCAAATAATTGTTTACCATTGCTTATCTTTTTTTAAGAGGTCCATAATCATCATCACAATTACATTAAGTGTTTATATTTGTAAACATTTATACATTTTCATATAGCTTTTAAGGAACCATTTGCACTCGAGCAAAGACAATATTTAATTTAGTTAGATTATATGTATCGATTTTTTTAAGACAAGAGAATACAAAATAAATGAATTAACACCGCTCTCTTGTCACAGCCAGTAGGGATCAACACACTCTCATGTCATTCGTTGTCCTAGAAGGGCTTAATATTTTGTATGGCTCCACAGTTAGCCATATTGATATTTATTTGCAGAATAGAGGCGCAGAATTAATAAGTCGCTATCATTTGTGAATTATCTGCAATTATTCAGATAGAATTTTACGTAAGTGTCATTTATATCGCAATGTATATGTTAAAATGAATATATGTTTTATTTAATCGTATGCTGTTCTTTGTTTTAGTAGTTTTAGTCACTCCATTTTCATGATTGAAGCTGAGGTCAGATATGAGACTTTGTCTACAAAAAAAAAAAAAACATAATGAGCCCTGGCTACGTTCCGTACATCTTCGGACGTGCGAAGCTCGATAAATTCACGGCGTAAAATTTTAATCCCTCAATTACTTATCCAAACAAACAATTATTATTATTACAAATTATTATTATATATTATTATTATTTTATTTTATATTTTTTATTTGTTACACTGGCGACCGTGACAGGACGAATTGCCAGTAACAAATAAAAAATATAAAATAAAATAATAATAATATATAATAATAATTTGTAATAATAATAATTGTTTGTTTGGATAAGTAATTGAGGGATTAAAATTTTACGCCGTGAATTTATCGAGCTTCACACGTCCGAAGATGTACGGAACACCAGCTTTCCTGAATTAAGGTGGGAACTCTCTTTCTGCAATATATCCTACATCCCCGTAACCCTCCTGGCCTCAACCTTCAAGAGTCACTGTCCTTCACCCACCTATCATGTTCTCTGTTCCCACTCCAGCACTATACAGCCCTCTACTTCACCAATGTATCCATATTCTTTTTTACTTTTCTCCTTTTCCACTCCCCCCTCCCTCCTTGGGTGGGTGGGTGGGTGGGTGCATGCATGCATGCGTGCTTGTTGCCTAATTCATACCTTTTTAGCCAAAAGCTTTCTTGTTTAGCAGTCTTTTTGTTGTGCCTATCTGTGACTCAACATTTCCACTACATGGTGGGTAGCAATCTATCCTTTTTGTAATATTGTAATTATAGTCTAACTATTGTATCCCATATCACTGGACTACAGGATGACTGGATGGCCAGTGCTCAGTAATTCAAATAATGACATTGCCTATAATCAGTGGATTGTTGAACACAAAGTTGACTACTAGGAAGAAATTCTAGATTACACTCATTCATTGGTCTATGAACACAATATTAACCATTACTAAGATATTCAAGACTAATGTTGTCATCAAACATATCCTACAATGGAGCTATTATTTCATGATCTTTAATGGTTTTTAGAGCCTCATTCACTGTTATAGCAGCTGACTCTAATGCCTTTGCACTGACTTCCTTATGTGGTGCTAGACATCCATTAAATTCAGTATAACGTACACCACATTGTTTACTTGAAGAATCACACTTGCATGCTAGACCTTACAGATTTTTAGCTCACGCTGCACTGAATAAATTTGAGCCTAGTTGCTTCCACATGGGGGCTTGGTGACCATAGTATTCAGTCAACAAACTACAGACATCTGAAAAACGCAAGCTACTTGAGTTAGAAGGTGGTTGATATTCTGAGCTACTTTCTACAATTGATTACTAGAAGACAACAAGAGGAAACACTGACAACCAGAGTCAGTTATTTCAGTTGCCTTGCAACAAAGAACAAAACAACAGGAGGAGACCACCCACTCCCATTTGTTTTGTCAACAAGCGAATAACTTAGGGGGAAGTGATGCCAGTTGCTGCCGCAACAAATGTAAAATTTGCTTCTGTTGTTGCAACAAATGTAAAATTTGCTTCTGTTGTTGCTTTTGGTTGACTAACTACCACTGTCACACCTTAGCAAAAGATCTGGCAGAGAAACTGAGAAAATTCTGGTCGTATGTAAAATTGATAAGTGGGTCCAAGGCTTCCTTTCAGTCCCTTGATGACAAGCCTGGTGCAGCAGTTGAAGATAGCAAAACAAAAGCTGAAGTTTTTAATTTCATGTTCAAGAAATCTTTCACAGAGAAGAATTGTACAAACATACTTTCATTTGACCATCAGGTAGACTCCCATATGGACAACATAGTAATAAGAATACGTGGCACTGAGAAACGACTGAAAGATTTGAAAGCAAATAAATGACCAGGTCCGGATGGAATCCCAGTTCGATTTTACAAAGAGGACTCTACGGCATTGGCCCCTTACCTAGCTAGCATTTATTATAAATGTCTTGCCCAGCACAAAGTCTCAAGTGACTGAAAAAAAAGCACATGTGACTCCAGTATATAAGAAAGGTAAAAGAACAGACCCACAAAATTAGAGACCAATATCCCCAACTTCTGTTTGCTGCAGAATCCTTGAACATAGTCGCTTTCCCCCATTTTTAAACCAAGCAACCCACCTTGAACATATTGTCCTGGAATAAAATTAAGTTTATTGATATTGAGAAGCTTATTTACACGAATCAGCACATTTTAGAAAGCACTGCTTGTGCAAAACTCAGATTGCCATTTTCTTACATGATATACTGAGAACAATGGATAAAGGGCAACAGGCAGATTCCATATGTCTAGATTTCTGGAAAGCATTTGACACGGTGTTCCATTGCAGGCTGTTAACAAGGCTACAAGCACAAGAAATAATTTCACAGATAATGAGGGGCTCAAAGACTTCTTAAGTAATAGAATCCAGTATGTTGTCTTTGATAGCGAGTGGTCATCAGAGACAAGGTTATCATCAAGAGTTCACCAGGGAAGTGTGATGGGACCACCTCTCTTCTCTATATACATAAATTTGTGACAAATTAAACTTTTATATTCCTTCTTTCTTTCTCACAACCTGTGAAACAAGCAGTGAAATATTTAGTAAAACATGACATAACTTGTGTACCACAGCAGTGATATGCCACTTGCCCCACTTGTAGTGACTTGTTTCTCACTCCCATTATTAACAGTCGACTTTGGGGCATTTTATAACAAGTGCGTAACGGTGCTCAAGTGTGATTCTAAAGCAAAGAGTGTCCTGCATTATGTATTAAGGTACTGGTGGTTCTGCTAAGAAATGCGTTCAAATAGTAAACATGTCGTCACTGATGTAATGTTAATATCATCTGTTAAAAAAATTTCATGTAATCTAAATTGGTTTGTTCAATCTGTATACAAAAAGATGAATTCGTATTGCCTTGCACTGTAAGTAAAGATTTATTAATCTAAATATTTTTGTTTCAGAAAGATGACATCTCCACCTTATTCAACAACTTTTCAGACTTATGTAGAGGACTCCCTCCTAATGTTCTGAAACCATTTGTTGAAAAGTCGTTGCTTTTAGCTTTGGAGCACTCAAAAATAGATGAAGGTACGTTTCTTGATGTTTTTGTTTTCATTGTTATTTTGTTATTATTAATGATTTTGTCATTTTTTTTTCTTATTTTTCAGGTGAAGATAATTCTGAAATGCAGCTGTTTTTTAACAAAATGCTTTCTCAAATCAAAGCAGCTATGCAGAAAGAGAACATTCATGATGCAAATAGAACAATGGTGGCAATTGTTGTGGAAAGTTTGTTGGAAAAGCTTGATGCTGATCACCCAGTGAGTAGCATGAAGTGCTTGTTAGTGTTGTCAGTAGTTCCTGTAATGCATAAACTGAAAGAATTCGGCTTCTTCACTTTTATAAAGGGCTTTTTGTGACCTGAGTTGCTGAGTGTCATGCTCTGGGAAGAAACGGCTCATTCATATCTCTGTAGTGCAGAATATTTATCACCATCAGTATTTGTTATGAAATTTATTGTGTGCGATGCCCCTGAATATCACTGTGTTTCATTCCGGCTTACAAGTTGACTCCATGATAAATATTAGCAGAATAAGGCCTCACAAAATTTAATCTTGATTTTATGTTATGGAAATTCCAGGGTAGAACAAGGGAAGGGCAACCACTCACTTATACTGGACTGATGTGTGAAGCATAGAAACATATAACAGGAAACAGTGTTCACCTAGTTTTCAAGTTCGTGCTCTTCTTCTAGTAAAAGGCCACACATTCACACATATAATGACACACACACACACACACACACACACACACACACACACACACACACACACACACACACACACACCAGTGGCCATAATGAGACTGGTTATTGAAAGCAGTTACATTGGTGTAAGGTGGTGGGGAGGGGAAGGGAGGGATGCAAGGAGTGGATGGATAGTGGAAAAGAGGCAGGTCTTTCAACAGATGGCTCAGCAGCTGTACAACAAGACAACAGGACAACAGGAGCAGAGATGGTAGAGCATAAAAGAGATGTAGAAAGAGTGAAAAAGGGGGGGGGGGTGTAGGTGGAAGGAAAGGAAGACGGTGATTAAGAGGGAAAAGGATAGGGGAGATAAATGGAGTGGGGTTGTTGATGGGGGGGGGGGGGCAGGGAGTAGCGACAGAAAGAGAAGGGAAAAGTAGGGTTGCAATGGGAAACAGGTTAGTGGAGGTTTAGGCCAGGGAGATTGCGAGAGTGCAGGATATGCTGGAGAGATAATTCCCAGATGTGTAGTTAAGAGAAACTTATGCTGGAAGAGAGTATGCAAATGGCTCACATAGTGAAGCAGCTGTTGAAGTGATTTGTGTTGTGGTGTGCAGTGTGTTCAGCAACTAGATGGTCCAGTATGCAGGCAGTTTGACAGTGGCCATTTGTGCAAGTTGGTTATTTGTCATGCCCACATAGAGTGCTGCACAATAAGCCAGAGTGTAGATGTAGATGTAGACATAGACTGAGACTGGTGAAAGAGCTGAACCACATCCTTCACCAATGCTTCGAGTGCCTCTTGTCATACACTGATAACAGGGCCACATGTGAAAGCAGCGTCATCAGTCTACTGACTGGTTTGATGCGGCCCGCCACGAATTCCTTTCCTGTGCTAACCTCTTCATCTCAGAGTAGCACTTGCAACCTATGTCCTCAATTATTTGCTTGACGTATTCCAATCTCTGTCTTCCTCTACAGTTTTTGCCCTCTATGTTACATATCAGCTATGCTGTAATTAATGTACAGCATTTCATGTGGGCATGTCAAGTAATCAACTGTACCTAGATGAATGGCCATCGCCAAACTATTGCAGACTGCACTTGATCATGCAGCTACTGAACACGCTGCACACGCCAACACAAATGACCACAACATCTGCTTCACTATGTAGGCCATTTGGATACTCCCTTCCAGCATACGTTTCTCTGAACTATGCAGGTGGGAATTCTCTCTCCAGCCTATTCTGCACCCTTGCAATCCCCATGGCCTAACCCTCCACTAACCTATTTTCCACTGCCAATTCTACCTTTTCCCTTCTCTCTTTCGTCCACATCACTCCTATCCCATCCAGATTGTGTACTGCCTTCTCCCACCACTCTTCCTCCTCTCCCCCCTCCCTCACCCCTTGAGCTCTCTATTTCTATTTCCACTTCTCTCCCTTTCTCTCTTGTTTCCCTGTTTTCCTCTTCATCACCATCTTCCTCTCTTTCCCCTCACTTGTACTCCCATCTCCCTCTTTCTACGCCTCTTTTATGCTCGACCCTCTGTACTCCTTTCTTCTTGTTGTGCAGCTGCTGAGTGATATGTTGAAAGACCTGCCACTTTCCCACTACCCCCCTCCTTGCATCCTTCCGTACTCCCTCGCCACCTCCTTCAGCCTAAGCAAATGCTTTCAATTATCAATAATCAGTCTCACCATAATCACAGGAGCATGTGTTTCGTGGTCTGTGTGGTTGTTATGTGTGTAAATGTGTGTACTTTTACTACCTTGTGTGAATAGTGTTTCCTGTTGTGTGTTTCTATGCTCCACACATCAGTCTGCTACAGGTGAGTGATTGCCTTTCCCTTATTTTAGGTAATGTTCATTTTCTGCCAGATGGAACTGGTTAAGAGCAACTAGCATTGTTGCACAGCTTTGGATTATTTGTCACTTTTAAATTATCTACAAGGACTGGTAGACATAATGCAGCAGCTATTTCTAATATCCTTTTAGACTCAACAACCTGCACTGTTTTACCTGTAAAACCAACAGTCAAAGGTTTACTGTATCTTTAAGGTCAAATGATAACAATAAAATATATTAACCAGTCAGGTGCAGATCATGTAAGGGGCAATCAAATGAAAACAAGACAGATGGGAAAAAGTAAGTGAACTGTTCATTATTTCAAAAGTAATTGCCACAACTGTTAAAACAGTTATCCCACTGTGAGATGAATCAAGACCTTCTTGGAAAAACCTTTGCAATTGCCTAAAAGAGCAGTGGCTGTACCCAGGTGTGCACCTCTTCATCTGAACTGATTGCAGCGGCCTGCTTTCTGACTTTATGGAATATGGTGTCACAGTTAACGCACATGGACACTTTGTAGAAACTGAGGTGTGCCATCAAATCCCAACACCCACAAATGTTGATGGATGGTATCGGTCTGTTGCAGGATAATGCCACCCACATTTTGCTGACATTGTTTAAAGTATGCTGCAAAAGTTTCGTGAGAAGCCCTTACACATTGTCCGTAAAGTCCCAATCTCTCTGCAAGCGATTTCCATACTTTCAGAGCCGTGAAGAAAGACATTCATAGCCATCAGTTTTCTTCAGATGAAGATGTACAAGCCTGGGTAAAATCATGATTCCATAGAGAATTGTTAACGTTTTTCCATAAGGGCATTGACTATCTCGTGACTCAGTGGGATAAATGTATTAACAGTTATGGCAATTACTTTTGAAATAATAAACAATTTACCTACTTTTCCCATCTGTCTCATTTTCATTTGACTACCCCTTATGGAAGCAAAATGTATCACAAAATCGTAAACAATGAGTCAATCACAGAGATAGAGAAAATTCAGAAAAAGAATGCTGAGGAGAAATTGATAACTTAGGCAGTGTAGATAGAGAATTTAACTCTTTCTTAAACACATTCATACAATGCTTGAGTCTTGTTTTCCCCTTTAAAAGAAAAGAAAAAAAAAACAGGATAATTTTGAGCAGGAGCAAGGATAAGACATTAAGCTATCTTGTGCTAGGAAGAGAACACTCTACCAAATTCAGAAGAGAAGGCTTGAAAATCTATTACCAACACTAATGTAAAAACTTGCAATCTGGTATTTAAAAAGTGAAACTCATGTACTGTGCTCAAATAAAATAAAAAACTCCAAGAATAATGTGGAATCCATTTCGATCATTGTCAAGCTATTAAAAAAAAGAAAAAAAAACAACAACAATTGTGACCCAAATAAAATTGAGCCCCAGAAAATAACTCTGGCAAAAATGGCAACACTTTCAAATCAGTGGATACCAAATGCGGTGATTACTTCCACATAGTGGCTGCAAATGTTGGACCCACTGTTAAACAACAAAATACATATATAGTACATTTGCTTGTGCAGTCACTGCATGCACCATCAGCAGAAAGTAGCTTTAAAAATGCGACTGCTAAGGAATAACAAAATTTGTAAGGTTACTAAAAATTATAATTCACCTGGCTAGTAAGGTGTTTCTGTGAGACTATTAAAATCTTTCATAGGGGTACTGCTGATTCTGTGTGCAACATGCACAATATTTTGATGAGCAACCCTATTACCATCATCAGGTGCACTGACAAACTGACTGTGATGAGTTACATTTCTTCTCCATGCAACTCCAGAGTGCTGTTTCAAAAGCCATCCATGCCCAAATGTGTGAAATAGCCAAGTCAGTGGTGGTGTTTGCAGCAATGGCTGCACAGATGGTACTAGCAGCCTAACTTTTTGCACTCCATTTGCCTTGGAAGCAGTCCTGTTATTTTACTGAATACCTCATTTTTCTCCTTAATCATATTAGGTTGCATCTTCTGTTGAGGGATGACAGTGCCATGGCATTTTGTTTCTGTAGTATTGGATTAGCGAGGAATAGGGACTGGGGAAATATGAAAATTGGAAGGTTATTCTGAAGAGGGGGATGTTGGATCCAGAGAGGGGAATTTCAATTGTTAGGCTTTTGGCTGGGGGAGGCTGGGGATTCCATGGCTTAGGTAGCATTTAAGGAACAAGATGTGGGATTCCTGCTCCATCTGTCTGTTTCAGTTCAGGAAGGTATCTCTATCCGTAGCTGTTCCTTAAATGCTGCCAAAGCCATGGAATCCCCATCAACAGCATAGTCATAAAAATTCCTGTCCCTAGATGCCATCCTCTATCATAATGAACCTTCAAATTTTCAGATTCCTCAATCCTTATACCTCCTAACCTGATACACCAGAAACAAGTCTCCATGGTGCAGCCATTCCAGAACCACTTTGCCCCCTCCAGAGGAAACTGTTAATGTGCAGCACCGACTACTTACAGTATACCTCTCAAATTGAAACCCTCACCTCAAACACCTGGAAGAGCACTCCAGACATTGCCTCCAAAAGTTATCAAAATCCTCTTCCCACCGCAAAACACCACTATCCATCAACAGCTATCTTAATACCAGTGAACACTCCCATCGACTCCTCATAGCGCCCAGACCCTGGCTTACTGATCTTTTGCATCTGTCACATCCAAAACTCCCTCCCAGCATCCCTCAAAACATACAACCTAAAGAAATCTAAAATACTGTTGTCAGCCTATACACCAGAAACCTCAGTCCTATAGAAGTCCTATCCAAAAGCCCCACCTTCAGCCTCACACCCAAGTTCCATTATGCTGGATTCATCAAAGACCCACTTTCCTTCTTTTGATCCCTATTGTGGAAACATTTGATTCCTAGTAATCTCTCCAGCCAAAGCCCATTCCAATGCTGAACTTTGTCTCTGGCAATTCGCACTACTATCCTGATGTGACCCTCTCTCTCTTCCACATAACCACTCCCTGGTTACCTACCAGGAATTCCTCACCATCCTTTGCCAAGTACCTTTCCAAGAATGCAGATCTCTCAATGGAAGAAAGAACAGCCATACACAACCTCAAGACAGACTGATTTAATCATCCTTCATCCTCCCTACTGACAAAGACTCCCCCACTGCCATAAAGGATCACAGCAGTTACTTGACTGAAGGCATCTGCCAACTGTCTGGTTCTTTTACATACTAGCTCTGGCATAGTGATCCCACTCCAGAAGTCCAACATAACCTCCAATCCCTACTCAATTCCTCAGGCCATCATCCCTCAA
This sequence comes from Schistocerca nitens, assembly GCF_023898315.1. Lineage (NCBI taxonomy): Eukaryota > Metazoa > Arthropoda > Insecta > Orthoptera > Acrididae > Schistocerca > Schistocerca nitens. The sequence goes on along the minus strand of NC_064619.1, from coordinate 541,600,963 downwards.
ATCCATCTCCTTCATCACCACACAACTACCCCTTACACACTCACCTTCTGCATGCTTTACAGTATTCTCCCCCCCCCCCCCCTCCCCCCCAGAGGGTTCATGGTTCTTCTGTGCATTCGTGCATGGCACTTGTGGGACCCTGAGCTATAGCAGCCCATTCTTCCTTCCCAGGCTGCATTTCTGTCCCCCTGCCCCCCCCCCCCTCTCTTTCCTTGCTCCTTCCTCACTGCCCCTTCCTTCCCCTCTCTCTGTGTTCTTACTTATGTTGACCTGCCTGTTCACCTTGTTTCCTATATTGTTCCCTCTTCCTTGTCTTTTCCATTCTTCCTTTTTGGTATTTTTGGTCCCCCTTTGGGGTTTTACCTCCACTTTGAAATTTTCTCTCCATAATGTGAGCCATTTGGTGCAGAATTCTCTCCCTAGCATCTATGTACCTGGATTCCTCACCCCCTTTCCTTTCCTTTCCCTCTTCCTTCCCTGCTGTAGCCCTCCACCCTGCTAGGTCACCAGCATGTGTAGCCAGGGTGGGGCTGTTACGTACCCATCTGGCTGAGCCCTCTGACAACGCAGGGATCACACTTCTGATACCTGAGCTGTTGCTTCCCCGTGTACACCTAGAAGTGGTTGCTTGTCATTTTGGAGCATCAGAATGCCCAACAATGGTGCATGTGCCAGATGGCCTGTGCTGTGGCTGGATGGCACCCATTGGGAGAGCCCCTGTTCAGAGTGGGTGGTATCAGGGTGGATGCTTTGCATATGAAACATATCAAGCTCCAAAAATCTGGTTGTTCTTATATTGCCATCTTTTCAGTTTGGTAACGGATCAATGAATGCTACTTCTTATGACACTGTGGCCTTCCTTTCCCTGGCTACACACTGGGAGGAGGGCCAGGATCGCCAGCTTGGGTGTCAACACTTTCTTCACTACCTGGTCTGTATTAGGATCGACAGGGACACATTCACCGCCACAAAGCCATTATTTTTGTGTAAAATATTGAAGACAAGTTTGGTGAAGTGGAGTTTCTCAGTAAGATGCCACCAGGCTCCCTGTTGGTCAAAACTACTTCTGTCACTCAGTTTGCAGCCCGTTGTGCTAGTGATGTGCTTGGCGATGTCCCTGTGTTCATTACACCTCACCAGTCTTCGATTATGGTTCAGTCAGTCATTTTTCATAGGAACCTCATTCTTCAAATTGATGAAGAACTCCAGGCCAATCTGGAATGACAGAGTGTTCATTTTGTTCAATGTGTGCGGAAAGGACGTGAGGACAATTGCTCCAACACCAGCACCTTTATTCTGGTTTCTGAGGAGATAACCACTTGGAGAAGATTGAGGTTATGCGTTATTGGTGTGACATGAAGCCATACATCCTGCCACCCATGAGGTACTTTCAGTGCTTGTGTTTTGGACACGTCTTCCCAATGTACAGCAGACCCTCAGTATGGTGCATGTGGATACCCACACCATGAAGGGAGCCCCTGTGTACTGCTTCCCATGTGTGTTAATTGTTATTACCGTCACTCTCCATTCTCACTAGACTGCCCAGCTTATAAGAAGCAGAAGATGATACAGGATTATAAATCACTTGATTGTTTATCTTACACTGAGTCTTGTCAGAAGCATGACAGGCTTCACCCTGTGTCTGTGACTTCTACTTGTGCCTCTATTATGTCATTTCCTCCTCCGCCCTCTTCATTACCCTAGTCTTGTCCCTCTCTCCTCCTCCTCCTCCTCCTCCTCCTCCTACTCCCCCTCTGTGATTACCATGTCCTCCCCTCTAGGTGCTGATCCCCCTCCCGAGCTAAAGAACTGTCCCCCATCTTGCCAGTGATGGGGGCTCACCCCCGTAATACCTCCACCTGGTGTCTCTCAGGCCAGTGGCCTGCTACCACAAGTCGGCCACAGGAACACAGTCTGTGTGCCGCAGGTTGCCTGCTCTCCTTCTGTTCTGGATCTTGCAGAATCCTGCTCTCCCTCCATGCCCTGCCCTCCTCACCCTATGAAAGAGTCCACTGGGCTTTGCATCATGCTGATTGGCTCCTCTATCCCCAGGTCATGTTTACACACACTTTGTCACCTGTGATCTATCCGATAAGATAATCCATGCTGCCAGCATTGCTGTTCCCCTCTTGACAGTCCATGTTCAATGTCAGCCAGTTCTGTGATGGAGCATGGCCATTACCTCCACTATACATGATCCAGGACAAGCCCCCCCTGCTGCCTCCGGAGGTGCCATCTTCTCCCTCGCAACCTGAGTCTGACTGCTTATTTATGGGTGTCATCCCATCGTCGTTGGTGAGGGGTGGTGACCCAGTGGTGTAACTGGTTCCAGCTCATTCACCTTCCATTTGGAGACCCGCTCCATGCTTATTCAATGAAACTGTAATGGATACTACCATCACCTCCCAGAGTTGCAATCCCTTATTGCCTTTTACTCGGGAGCTTCTGTCATCCTCCAGGAAACTCATTATACTGATGCTCACTCACAGACCCTTTGTGGGTTCCATGCTTTCTGTTGGAACTGTGTCAGCTCTTTGATGGCATCTGGTGGCGTTTTGCGCATTAGTCTGTATGAATATTGTTAGTACACAGATCCCACTTTGTACCACATTAGAAGCAATTTCCATCCGGGTCTCTGCAGTCATGATTTGCAATCTCTACCTCCCTCCTGACAGACCACCTGTATCTGCTTCCCTAACTGCCCTCTTTCAGCAACTCCTCCATCCTTCCTCCTCCTTGGGAATTTCAATTCCCCCCACACTTTGTGGGGCAGTGCTTTCTTATCTAGTTGGAGGCTCCTCATTGACCAATTTCTTGCAGACCATGACTTGTGCATACTTAATGGTGGTTCCCCTACTCATTTTAGTGCCACATATTGCACTTTCTCTGCCATTGATGTTTTTACTCTCTTCCCCTTCCCTCTCCCTTCCCCTCTTCTTCCTTCCTTACTTTGCTCACCACACCATGACCTCTGTGAATTGACCACTTCCCTTTCCGCTCCCACCTCCAAATGAAAAGCTTACACCACTGGTCTTCGCATCGTGCTGATTGGCTTCTCTATTCCCAGGTCATGTTTACACCCTCTTTGTCATCTGTGATCTATCTGATAGGATAATCCATGCTGCCGACATTGCTGTTCCCCTCTTGACAGTCCATGTTCACTATCGGCCAGTTCTGTGATGGAGCATGGTCATTGCCTCCACTATACATGATCGTTGTTGTTCCTTGCAACATCTTAAGTGGCATCCAATCTCTGCCAATCTTATCACCGTTAAACATCTAAATGCCAAAGCCCCTTACTTAATCAAACAGAGCAAGTGGGTGTGTTGGGAACTCTTGTCTCCTCTCTAAGGTCTTCTGTCCCTTTGTCACGGGTGTGGGCTACATATCGCACCCTCCAACGTCATTAGTGGCCATCTTCCATTCCAGACCCTACCCTTCCAAGTGGGCCTTCTGCAGGTCCATCAGTTTATCGCAGAACACTTTGTGACCTATTTTACGATGGCATTGGTGTCAGCCTCCTACCAAGCCACCTTCCTCCTCCAGAAACAGCGGGCTGAAGCTCCCTGTTTATGTTTTAGCCCTTGTCAGTCAGAGTTCTTCAGTAAACCTTTAAATGAATGGGAGCTTTTTCTCTCCCTTTCTTCTTTCGTGATTCAGATCCTGGTCCTGGTTCCATCTGTAACCAATTGCTTTAACATTTCAATCTTCCAAAATGACAATATCTCCTGCGTAGATATTTAACCAAATTTGGGTCCAACGCATCTTCCCTTCTCAGTGGAGCGACAGTATTGTGATTCCTGTTCTTGAGCTTGACAAGAATCCGTCATCCCTTGATGGCTACCCAGGCAATCAGCCTGACCACTCTCCCCTGCAAGTTACTAGAACAGATGGTGGCTTGTTGGTTCAATCAGGTCCTTGAATCTTGGGACCATGTATCTCCTTACCAGTGTGGCTCAGGAGAGATGGTCTCCAATTGATGATCTGCTTCAATTGGAAACAGCAATTTGGCAGGCCTTTTCTCAGCACTGCCATCTTTATACAGTTTTCTTCAATCATCGTAAGGCCTATTACATAACTTGGTGCCATCACATCATCCTTATGCTCCATGAGTGGAGTCCTTGGGACCTTCTCCCAATTTTTACTTGCCAGTCCCTCCCCCACCAGTTGTTCAGAGTCTAGGTTGACACTGTTCTCAACTCTCCACAGACCCAGGAGAATCACATTCCACAGGGCTCTCCATATTAAGTGTCCTCCTTTTTGTCACCACTGTTAATGGACTTGTGGCCTCTTCCAGACAATTGGTCACCCCTGTTCTGTATGTGAATGATTTCTGTATCTCCCACTCGGTGGCCTCTGCGGAATGATTGCTCCACCATGCTCCACATGCTTTCATGTGGCCACTCTCACACGGTTTACAATTCTCTCCCTTTAAGTTGAGGGCAGTGCACATCTGTCTCTGTACTACAGTCCCTCCTGATCCAGAGCTCTACCTAGAGGCCCAACACCTGACTGTGGCCCCCAGTTCCATTCCTTGGGTCTTCTTTTTGCAACAGGCTTACTTGATTGCCCCATCTCCATCATCTGAAGGTTGGGTGTTTTCGTAAATTCAGTATCCTTCGCTTCCTTGCCCACACCTCTTGGTATGTAGATTGTTCAACACTTCTCCATCTTTACCAGGCATAAGTTCTGTATTGTTTGTACTATGGTTGTCAAGTTAATGGATCAGTTGCCACTACCACTCTTCTTCTCTTTCGATTTGGTGGTCCCAGTCCATGGTTTCCTATGCCTTGAATATCTGCTCTTCCCCTGCTCACCTCTCCTATCCTATTGTTTTTGCGGCTTTGGGCCATTGCCTGCCTGCTGCCTGTCCTCAGGTAGGTTTACTGCTTGGACTCCACCTCGCTTGTCTCTGCTGTGACTTCCATCTCCTCTCTGTGCTCTCCTGGTCCTCTTCCCCATGTTCTCTCCCAACCAGATCCCCCCTATAACATAATAAAATAATGGAATAGATGATAATAAAATGCATAGCTTTTTAAAATGTATTGAATTAATGAGTTTAATTTTTCGGCATGAATGACAAGCACAATAAGCTGAGCTATGCCTGGAAATAAGTTCGTATTAGTTCATATTATTTTGCAGGGCGAAGTAGTTTCTTTCTCTGCTGTAGATTTGTGCTTACCATTCTTTATAATGCTACGTTTGGTCGCCCTGTTCACCTTTGAAGTCTTGACCGTGTTCCCATTAAGCTTATCGGATCTTCGTAATTTTCCAAAGTACACAGGTGGGCTTCAGTTCTTGTAATTATTGTACTATTTGAAATAACAACTCACACGACCTTTCTGTTAATAAAACAATACTGTATTTTTCTAAACGGTGCACATATGAAATAAATACTCCTCACTTATTCATAGCGACCCCAAAATGGCGGTCTACAATTACTCGCTAAAAATGGCGTGCTTCTCACTCGTTCACTAGCTGAGCGCGAATCCTTTCTTCCTCCTCCTGGTACAAAAAAAAAAAAAAAAATTCCTCTGTTTTTTAACAACTGAAAGTCAAAAAATACATGATGGTAGGCATAGGCTCTATGATGGGCTACCGTTTCATCTTCTCTCTTTGCCTTTAAAGAAGACGAAAACATAAAGGAAATGCAAAAGGTTTATCACCCCCCCCCCCTCCCTCTTTGTTAGTACCTTGGCCCAAGATTTGGATAGCGCTCATCTGGGGTCTGGATGCCTCCATGGCTCCAGTCATGTTCCATTGGTTGTTCCGAACACCCTTTCAGGAGTTTCAGGATGCCATTGGTTTTTTTTACCGATGACTCTAAATCTGCCTGTCATGTGGAATATGCTTTCACGTCTTCTCTTGGAACACCATCTCTTACCTGCCACATTCGGTTGGTTACTGCAGAAATGATGGCCATCTATCAGTCCATCTGTTTCATAAAGTGGTCCTCACTAACACAAGTTTTGTTATAAAATGAAACAATAAGTTTAATGTTCGCATACAAGTTTTGTTATATATGGACTCAATGAGTGGCCTTCAAGCTATCACTTGTAGTTTTTCCAGTCGTCACTTGGTGTCTGCCATCCATGACTGTCTCACAGATCTTGGTGATATTACTTGTTCGGTATTCTGGGTAAAGAACTTGGTAATCATCCAGAATGGGGGGCTGGTGTGTGTGTGTGTGGGGGGGGGGGGGGGGTGGCACCTACACTCCATTCTACGTCTTTGTTCCAGAGGCAGATTTACAGATTAACATCAAATCCCTTTTTGCTCAATCATGGACTGACCCTTGGCAGGCTACCGCCTGTCTAATAAACTTTGTGCAATCCAGGAGACTCACACCATGTGGCATTCTCCCCTCTGTCTCTAACATGCTCTGCTGTCTTCGTATTGGCCATACTAAGTTGACCCATAGTTTTTTACTTCACATTGAGCGCTCTTGCTCCCTCCTCCCCCTTTTAGTTGTGAGGCCCCCCTCACAGTGATCAATATTTTGCTGGACTGTCCCCACCTATTGGCCCCTTCGTGATGAATGTACTCTCCCACGTTTCTTGTCTTGGGTGTTAGTGGACCACCTCACAAGTTATGTCGGTCCTCCATTTTCTTTGTGAAAGTGGTTTGTCCTCTCAGCTTTAAGTTCTTGAATTTTCCTCTGGAATCCGAGTCTCTCAGTTAGCATAGGCATTAGTTATTTAGGCCTCCACATTGCCCAGGTTCTCCCTGCCTTTTCCCTACATTGTATCTGGTCTGTTGTGCAGTTTTGTTTCCTCTTTTCCTGTGTCTTCTTCGCATCATGTTGTCCCATTGTATCGTCATAATGGTGTGGTGTGGGTGTTGGGATGAGTTGGTGGTGGTGCTGGTGCCCCATCGCATCTAGTGTTTATGGGGCACCACTGCTCTCCCTGTTTCCACCCAACCCCCTCCTGTTCTTTCTTCTTTCTGTTGTCCTTTTCCCTCTTTGTTTGCCCATTTCTCTTCCTCTTGATTGGACTGTGCTGTTTGTATTGTTCTTTCCTTGATTTCTGCCATCTGAGATGATGGGACCGATGACCTCACTGTTTGCCCCTCCCCCCCCCCCCCTACCTAAATCAACCAAGCATGCAACCAACCAACCAACCATGCTTTACAAAAACAACAAACCCCAAACCCAACAATCCTGGATGCACCATTGCAGCCATTTAATGTGCTCCCACTGAAAGGACTTTCTGCACTTGTCAACCAACAACTCCAATCAATTGCTTATAGCCCAGCATCTCATGTTAAAGATGAGAAGATTTGAACCACTTTCTTCACTGACTCACGTTCAACCCACACAATTACCACCTGGATTCCTACTCATCACTGTTGGTGCCGTGTCTATATAAATCATCACCATCATGCCTTGCTGCTATCAAATTCTCTCTCTCTCTCTCTCTCTCTCTCTCTCTCTCTCTCTCTCTCCTAGCATACCTCAGACTCTAAACCCATCACATCGTACCTTATGCATCTGACTAATTACATCCTCCTCGCACATATGTAAATACTTCTCCTTTGAGGGAAGATGTACATATAAATCATGAGCACAGCGATTGGACATCTGTGTGGCACCCTTGTATGTCCATCTAGAGGCAACTTTCCTAGCCTCCTAAAACCCCAAACCTCTGATCTAGTTCAAGTTCATGTGTGCTGTTCGAAAAGTATTGAAACTTTTTTTTTATTTTTGCAACCAACAGTTGTTTCGGGCAGTGCACACTGTCTCTCTTTGTAGGAATACGTAGTGTGCATGCCTGATTTATTTACATGACTGCAGAATCAACCAGTTACTGGCTATCCATTGACAAGTGAAAATGTGTAAGTGATAGTCATTTGGATTTTGTGTTATGGACAAAATGACAGAAAAATTGGAACAATGTTATTACATCAAATTTTGTTTTAAATTTGCCGTTTCTGAAGTTGAAACAATCTGAAAGAGTCAACATGTGTTTGGGGACAAAGTGATGGGTATTATACAAATAAAGGAGTGGTACAACCACTTCAAAGATGGCCACTCATCAGTGAAGAATGAAGCATATTCAGGTAGACCTTAAACACCTGCAAATGAGGTTGTTATTGATCACATAAGAACTCTTGTGATGCAAGATAGACAAATCATTATCAGAAAAGACAGACCTCAAGAGGACCTCAGCAAAATTTGTGCCAAAGTGGCTAGCAACTGATCAGAAGCAACTTTGTTCAGAGATTGCACAGGACATGCTGGATGCTGTCAACAGTAATCCCAACTTTCTCAACACAGTGATGACTGGTGATGAGACCTGGGTTTATGGGTACAATCCAGAAACAAAGTTCCAGTCACTGCAGTGGAAGCATCCATCACCCTTTGGACCCAAAAAGGCGAGGCAGGTCCGCAGCAATGTGAAAGTCATCCTGATCACCTTCTTGACTCTAGAGGCATGGTCCATTATGAAGACATCCCAGAAGGTACTAATCTTGATAAAGAGTACTGCCACAAGGTTCTGCATCACCTTCATGAAGCAGTGAGACACATATGGCCGGACTTGTCGGCAGCAAGACCCTTACCACAATAACGCACGCACTCATTGTTCTTAATTAACCCTTTCAAACCCTCAGCCTACAACTGTGTACATTAAATTTTACTGTGGCTTACTTGCAACAGAAGTATTTTTTCTCAGTGGAAACCTGAGGCACACATTTGTGAATGTTAAACCCTTTCATCACGTGCAAGTGCTGCCAACTGTTGGGCAACACTGAAAATATCAAAAGTGTAGCAGTGTGCCGCAGCTCTTGACAGTGCACAGCAGATTGTGACCACCAGAGTACTGAATGTGATTGGTTCCCTATATTCCATTGTATATTTTTGTATAAAAGTTGCATCAAAAATCATTAAAAAAGTCACCTAAGTGCATTACCACATCAATAAAAATTTTCCTTCCTCCAGAACAAATTCAGGTTTGCAAGAGTTAATCCAGATGTTTTTGGCCAAACACAACACAACTGTGGTTTGTCAGCCTCCCTACTCCACTGACCTAGCACCAGGTGACTTCTGGCTTTTCCTTAAACTGAAAAAACTCTGAAAGGGGTCAGATTCTAGAATAAGGAAGATATTATGCATAATTTGATGAAGCAACTGCACGCCATACCAAAACAAGTTGGGAAAGGTGTGTAGAAGCCAAAGGGGACTACTTTGCAGGTGACTAGTGTTAAACAATTATCTTGATGATGTTGAGGCAGAGCCAAAATACCCTATCCTCATTCCTCTACAGTCTCGACAGCTTCTCTCCCTTTTGTTCCATCTGGTCCCCTTCAGCCCAACTTGCCACCCCCCCCCCCCCCTCCCCGCCTTGCTCCCTCCCTCCCCTCATCGCTCATTATCATCTTGGTCTGGAACAAATGAACATACCCTTCATGAAGGCTTTGACTTTCTATCATCACGTCTGGAAACGAGGAATATTGTACCCACAATCTTTCCCACCCACCCTATAATGGTATTCCACCAACCATGCAATGTATACAATATCCTGGACTATCCCTAAGCCACACCCATTCCACACCTCTAGCCACATGGGTCATACTGCTCCGGAAGACCCAAGTGTAAGACGTGTCCACTTCATCCACCAAGCACATTCTACTCTACTCCAGCTACAGGTTTATCCTACACCATCATATGTCAAACACCCTGTGAAAGCAATCATGTCATGTACCAACTTTGCAGTAACTTCTGCATGGAGTCTTATGTGCGCATGACCACCAACCAACGGTCTATTCAAATAAGATATGGCCAAGAGCAGAGTTAACCACTCAGTTGTGGTACACTCTGTTAAGCACAATATGCTCAGTATGCTCTTAAGCTCCCCCTCCCCACCCTCCACCCCCTCCAAACAAACAAACACACACACACACACACACACACACACACACACACACCTACACCCTGCCCCAGGTCCACAACTTCACTCATCCATCACCTACACCCTCCTCTTGACAGTCCTTCCCATCATGTGTTCTGTCATCCTCTGGCAAATCAATCCAAGTCATTTGTCATTGTGTGCTACGTTTACTCATCAGTGCTGGTGTCTTGTCGCATTCCTATCCCATGCACCTGCTGACTCTCCCTCTAACATTCCTACCCTATGCAAGTATTGTCTCCCTCTGAACCATCAGCTACCCTTCCCCAGCCCTCCCTACCTCACTCTTTCGCCTTTCTCCCACACCCACTCCACCCACCACAACCCCCCTTACACGAGTCTACCAGTATAACTGTTGTCCATGCATTGTTTATTCAGCTGATGTCAAAATGTGTGTGTGTGTGCGTGTGTGCACGCTCTAACTTGAAAAAGGATTCGTTCAAAAGCTAGCAATGTTTTTAGTCTTGTCTGAGTGCCTGTCAACAACTCATTCAGCTAGTTGTTACTGTTGCTCTTAAATTATTAAATTCTGCCAAAATATTCCATAACATATTAGTAATTATGATTGGTTATTGTAAAATATGAAAACATTTTAGAAACTTACTAACCAGTAAGATGTGAAAATAATCAAGACAGTTGTGTAGGCCACAAACAAACATAGAGCGGATATTAAAATGATTTATTGCCATTCAACATATTTTAAAAAGAAACAAGAAAATCCATTGGTGGTGTTATAGCAATTGCATAATATGTCTGGTTAGCTGCACAAGGTGTCAAATGCTTGCTATGTCTCTAGTCATGTAAGCTGGTATCTCTATGCCAGGAGAAGTCACAGCACCTTGTTGGCAGGTACTGACACTACAGCCTGAACTGCCAATGCTAAGAATGCCATGCCAACAATGACATGGCTGATGTTTGCCACAAGGACTTCATTACTCATGTTGTGCATGCACACATGGCACTTTCCAATTACTGTGCCCTTCACCCTTCTGGCAGCAGACATCTTGTGGCACAACCACAGTATGTATATGCCAGGACGGTGCTAAACGATACGCAACAAATACTTTCTTTCTTTTGCTGATGCCTTGTCCTGTGGTTTCCCAGGGTCGGCTTGGTTAGGATTGGATTTGGCAAGGTTAATTTTAAGGGGTGGCCAGATGCCCTTCCTGCCATCACCCCGTACCCCCCCTGAACGGAATTAGTGTACCACAGCTGTCTGCATCTAGTGTAATCCATGGAATAGTGCAAATGTGTTCAGATGGTTGCAAGTCGTGTAACTGAGGCGGAACGTGAGGACCAGCCCAGTATTCACCTAATGGGATGTGGAAAACCACCTAAAAACAGCATCCAGGCTGGCTGGCACCCTGACCAATGTCAGTAATCCACTGGGCAGATTCGATCTGGGGCCAGTGCGCCTACCCGAGTCCAGGAAGCAGCGCATTAGTGCTCTCGGCTAACCTGGCAGGTATACCCAACAAATACTATCAGGATTTAAATGTTGACAACCAACTGTTCTCAGGCTAGAATCTAGTCAGTGTCACCACATTACTATTACTCTAAGCTTTATGTTGTGCATTAATCAAAACTGTTTGAGATAATGTAATATGTTTGAGGCAGTATAATTTTGGCATTAATGTTTGGAACACAGGATCCAGAAAACAATACTCATTGCTAGATATTCCCTGAAATACTGGACTCCACTTTGTGATCATGTATTTCCCTGTAGTGCCAGTGAACAAGTTTTTCATATTCCATTTATTTTTGTCAGAAAGAAGGCAGTTTGAGAAAAGTTGTTGCATATCTACAAGACAATATTTCTTGCTTATTTGGAGTAAGGTGTCAACATCAACAATATTTTCTTCAAAGGACAGAGATACATCTACAGCGTACTTCTTAAGATAAACACCGTGGTATTTAGGCTTTTTTGTACACCATCTTTCTAATAGTGTCTGTAAAGTAACACTTTTTAAAAAAGATTCATTGTTAATTCCAGATGTTTGCTGCCTATGTGGACTGTGTAACTGAGCTACCTACAAAAAACATTGAGCGAATGAGTTCCCCTTCTAATTGGTGGGAAGTCACAGCAGAAAAGTTACGTCTTGCCCTTCATATCCGTAGTGCCATGGCTCGCAGGACTGACACAGACGTTCCACTTACCTGGCTGAATGAGTGCATTGATGCAACTGCTTCCTTAACAGGGTTGGTACTGCAGTTTGTTTTTGTTAGTGTGTTATTCTTATGGCCACAAAGGAAAGTATGAACTGTGTTAAACTAGGTTATAATTTGTTGTATATGTTTATACTTTGAAGTACTTATTTTTTTCCTTAATATTGTTGTACTTTCCCTAAATTTTATTACTCTCTCTTTAATTATTACTACATCAGGGGGCCTCATGTGAAACTTTTGCAGTTTTATAATTTTAAATAATGACAGTGTTTGTAATTAGTGTACTCATTGGAATAAGAGTAGTTGTGGGAATGAAGAGAAAACATCTTTAAAAATGAACCGAACGATTTGAAATAATGATCATGAATTTAAGAGACATCCTTGTATATCTCGACAAATGTTTTCAATTACAGTAAGCACTTTAGGCCATAGCAGCAATAGGTAAAAAACAACTGAAGGCAACAATGACAAATGTGTTTGTGATTTTGGAAAGTATATTTATTTGCATGACGGACGGAGATAATGAACTACTGCAGTGGTCACGGGATTATCTGTGACAATGTTGTGTACATATTATCCAGTTAATAAGTACTTTAAAACAAATAAAAGATATTTGTAATAAGATAATATGAAAAGGGAGTAAGTGAATCTCTTATTTGTGGTTAATAAGTTGCTTAATAAAATATAGGTGTGAAGCTGAGCATCCATGATGCCCTTTTGTCTGTGATAGTTAAGTCTCTTTTACATTAAAATTTTCTACATGTAGCAAGTTTCATCACAAAGTCAATATGCAATGTCGGAAGCCTCTTAAAATACCTTTCTGACAAAACTGCATTCATCCCTGTACAATTAATATAAGTTGAGAAAAAGCGATGTTGATTTGAGAAATAATATAATGATAGAAATCACAGATTGTTTTCTGGCACTGTTTCCAAAGAATGTGAGTAATGCAAAGTTCTTGAGATAATAAAATATAAACAGAGAAATAATTATGAAAGTTTATACTTTTTTCGGATTTGTTTTGATTACAAATTGTAGGGCAACTCGGGACTGTTGACAGATGCTTAAGAAATTCCAATCAAAAACCTTCTTTGAATGAATCAATATAACAAATTTCCTGATAAAAGTTAAAGCCATTAAAAATCTTTGGTTCAAGATAGGTAAAGTGCACAGGATCGATAGATAACCAAAACAAAGCAATGGAATGCAGTAACCTGATAAAATTTTTGAGTATTACTGAGTTTTATTTAGAGAAAATGGTGAATAACCCAGATAATAGTGTTTATGAGCAAAAAAGTGTGATTGACAGGGAAATGAGAAGAAAATGAGAGGCAGAATCAAATGTAGAAGTAGGGGCACAGTGGAGCATGAACAAAAGTGTGTGCGCATAAGTGAAAATGCAAAATGATACAGCAGAGCAACATTAATAGAACAGTAATTGAGTTAGGAGAGTGGAGTCAAACCAAGAAGTAGGGGGAGACAAGTAAATGGAAAGTAGGTGAAGAGTGAGTTCGATTTCTAAAAGATCAAGCAGGAGAGGCAACAAACATATAAATTATAGGCATCATTTTGAGTATAGGGAGACAGGTGTTTTAGGAGCATAGCAGGTTTTACAGCATGTTTTTGCAAGTCACTAAGTACTATATTGCAATTAATTTTTATGTAATGTTGTGTACTTGTCATGTTGATGGAAAATGACAGTGGTTTTACGGTGACTGCTCGCACAAATGGATCACACTTCGAAGTAATACATTACATCCCTCATGGAGTCGCTGTTCTTTCTTGTCAACAGTGGAGGACATGTGAGTGATTTTCAGTAATTTCCCACCCAGTATTTTATAGGCCTTCACACATAGCTACTATCTCCAAAAACTGGTCTATAAACATATCTCCCTCGCAGTATACTCCCATACACCAATATCCAAGCCACACCAACTAACTAGCTGCAGAGGTGCACCTTTGCCTTATTAGATGATATCACCCCAAACTGTAACAGCTGAATCATTTGCTCCACTATGTCTTCAACTACCTTTCATAATACCTCAAAATAAAGCATATTCTCCCCAAATCCAATCCAGTCTGTCCCAAAGGGGTCTTCTGTCATCCACCCAACGTATGATGTGTCTAGTCTGTCTGTATGTTACTTCTATTTCCAACCTTTTAAAACCAGTCCCGTGTACATATCCTGCACATTCTGTTCTACTATTGTCACTGGTGTATCCCAAATACAGACTTCACTGATTGATCAAGGTGCTTAACACAATGTATTCACAGTTGGGAGGATGGCTGGTTATAGCCTTTTATGCAGGCGTGACAATCAATCAGCTATCTATATGAAAGATCACTGTCAGATTGTGACCTAGGGTGAGACTGACTGCCCAGTAATCAGATTCTCTGAATTTTGTATGTAGAAACTGTTCCTCCAACACACTTTGATGTCACAATTTCCCAGGAACTATTTCTGACAGCAGTTGTCCTAGACTTACTTCTGCCCTGTTCTATCCCCCACCATGTGCAACATACACTACCATTACCAACATATGGGCAATCTTTTTCTGGAGCAATTTTTTCCACATTTCTCTTGTTGCCCCTTGTCCTACTCCATTTCACTACATTCCCTTCATTCTTCACTACTCCTTGCCTCTTTCTCATACATTTTGCCCACTTCTCCTGACACAAACCCTTACCAGAATTAGGCCATATTGCAGGAACAATGTTGCTGCAAGCTGTGGTGCACACAGTGTGGCATACTGGTTAGCAGAGCATGATTCTTTGTTGATGCCTCTAAGCTGCCCTTTCTAGACTGTGTCAGCTGTGGCTGCTCATAACAAATAGTGATCTAAATGTCCTTGACCACCAACAATGTGTATGATCATCACTGGCATGTACAGGGTGTCCGTAATTAAAGTTACAGTTTTGTAATGGTGTCATTGCTCAATATCACTTCAAATTTGAACAGGATATTATTGTTGCAGGGGGAAACATCATGGAACAAAAAGATGGATTGAAAATTTGAGCAATAGATGGCACTGTAAGCCCCAGAATATGTGCATCAAGAGATGCATGGTGCACAGCTATTTGTCAGTTTGCATCAGAGTTGTCCAATGTGACTGTCTCCATAAAGGATCACGCACTGCTAGTGAAGTTCTTTTCCAAGAATAGTGTCTGTGCACCAGTAGCTCTGCAGGAGTTCCAGACACTCATTGGTTTGGAGAAAATGATTACAAAATTCGAAAAAACAGGTTATTTTGAAGTGCAGTGTGACAAAGGGAGGAAAGAAGTTGATCCAACATCTGTCGAAGATGTGGACACAGTATTGAAAAAGGGGTCATGTGGTGGTGTGCAAACCTGCAGTGCACAGGGAATTGCCTGAACATTGGACAAACCTCCAAGCACGGTGCATAAAATTCTAGAAAAAATCTTACATTGCTATCCATGAAAAATCACCCATGTTCCTGATGAAGGTCCAGCAAGACAAACATTCACTCTGAAATTTCTTGTTCACTTGGAAGTGGACAACGAATGGCTGTGGAACATTCTGTGAACAGACAAAGCCCATTTCCACCTTCAAGCACATGTCAGTATGCAGAATTGTGGAATATGGGCAATGGAAAATCCATATGCACATCAGTCAGTACCCCTTCATTGTGCAAAGGTGACCGTGTGGTGCAAGTTAATGGCACCGTTTATCGTAGGGCTGTATTTTTTCGAGGAGAGCGTTCACCTGTACCATCACTGATAAATGCTGTGAGAGTCTTTTGCACACTAAAATCATTCCACCTCTTCAACAGCATGAATGCATGGGTATGATCATTTTTATGCAAGATGGCACCCCTCTGTACATTGCTCAGCTATTGAAGTGGCTACTGCAAAGGCATTTCAGAAATGCTAGAATTATCAGCTGCCATTTCCCTACAGCTAGCCATTCAGGTCACCTGTTTGTGATCTGTATGACTTTTGTTTGTGAGGTTATTTGAAAGATGTTGTGTTCAGTGCTCCAATAACGAACATAACAGAATTGAAGGCAAAGATTGTACAACATATTTTGAATGTGAGCTCCAAGACACTCTGGTCTGTTGAGGAACATGCTGTTTCTCGATTTCAACTTGTGGCAGGTATGATGGATAGCATATTGAATGCTTGCTCCAATCCCATGACAATTAAAACCCAGTGTCATTTGGCTTTTTTGTGTAGTTTTTTGCCTTGGGACAATTACAAACCAATATTTCTCGCCCAGTGTGGCACGACATTGCCGTGGTGGATGTGCTTATCTAACTAAGACTGCTGAGCTTGTGCAGTCATACACATTAAATACTGTGGATGGAGTAATGTGCAACTCAAACCATAGCCATCATACTGTGATTCATCTGTCATTTGTAGCTGACCCCATTTATGTTAAGACGCTTACAGTACCATCTATTGGTGTTTCTGCCCCCCCCCCCCCCTCGTGATGTATCCCCCTGTGTCAATGAAATGCTGTTCAAATTTGGCATCATTCTGAGTTGTGGTTCTCTTTCTACATTGTTTTGAAACTGGAACTTTAACTATGGACACTTTGTAGATTTATTCTGTGAGCTTGAGTGGCTTTCTGCAATCGACAACTGAGGATCTCAGCTGACATCTAGAACTCATTTAATTAATGGTGGGAGGGAATAATGTCTTAAACAGGAAACAACCCCCCAGAGCAATCTTTGTTTTGTGTGCTTGGTGGAATCCCCTTGTTAATCTGAAGCTCTGATCTTCCACAGTCCATGACTGCTTATGATGCCTGCAAGAAGTCTCACCCAAGAATAACATGTGACTATGTTTTGTTAAAACAAAAGATTCAAAGGGCAGTGTTTTTCTGCCATTGGTAGTTATTCATGCAATACAATTCCTGTCAGCTGGATGTATTTCTCATTTCCAACTTTTGGCACAATTGTTTTCGTGTCATCTTTAGCTGATGATAAGCATCCTGTGTTACAAAAAAGGAAGCCCCCAAGTTGACTAGTGCCCAGACAGGTTGGTTGTTACTGGTGATGTCAATGAGATTTCATGATATCTTCATGACTATCATCCATGGAGGAACCGCATCTGTGGTGGCCTCACCTCCATAGGCCTTACTTTTCCTGAAGTCATCAGATAGCCTAGCGGCTGTTACCTCTGTACAGCATTGGGGAATGGTTAAAGTATATTGGGGGAACAAACTCGTTCAGGATTCAGATGGGGGCTTTTTCCCGCAGGTTGATTACCATCATTTGAAATCGACTGATGGGAATAGAACTTTGTGGCAGTATAGTAGTCATCAAGAACCTGCCCTCTTTCTCTGCAGTAGCATATAATGTGTCCAGAATGTCTACAATGGAGACACATAGGTGTGGTGTCCTCTGTTCTCCAAACATCTGTTCCTCTGTGGGGAGTTACACTTGATGTAAGTGTTGGCCATGCCTGTGTTGGTTATGTGTTGGTCTGTGATTTGATGGCTACGGCATAAGTTGGCTGAGACCATTCTTCCTACACATTTGACTATCAGCAGAGATTGATGCTACAGATTAATACACCTCTTCAACATTCTTCATTATCTACTGGTGTATCAGGTTGACAATCATGACTCCTATCTCTTACTTAGTCAGACAGCCCTGGTTGCCATGAAGTACTGTATTTCTTCTCTCACTACCTGGCATATGAGAGAGATGAGGTCTTAGTAGTCTTCCAAAACGGCCATAGGGACCACATTGATATGTCAGTCATAACTCTTTCACCTGATTTTTTCTCTTGGGTTTCCTCAATGTGCTGGCACCACTCGATGAATTCCTCTATTGTTGCAACATCCTATACCAGAAGAGTTAGGTACATGTCTCATGCAGTTCTTTTCATCAAGTGTGATATTTTGTCAGCTTGTGCACTATTGGTATTCACAATGTGTCACAGGGCCAAAACATTTCTCTGTAGGATCTTGTCATTTCCCCATGAAGTTGGGCCCTCGAATTCAGTTGTTCCTCCACTAAGAGGAGTTGCCACTTATTGTTGCCAAACGTTTTCTTCAGTTTGGTTGCAAACTAATTCCAGCTATTGAGCTTTTGTTCATTGTTCTTGAACCACTGCTGGGGTGTCACATCCAAATGAAAGTACACATTTTCCAAACACAGCATGTTATTCCACCTGTTGTATTTGGCAATTTAGCCAAATGCTTTTAGCCATTTCGTTGGATCCTCACCATTGTCTTAGGAAAATGCTAGTGGTTGCCCAATGTACAGTTGATTTGTTGCCATTGTAGAATCCATCAGTCTCCTGAATATGCAGACTGTGTTAATGATGTACTGCTTGTATTCCAGTTCCAGTCCATGTAGGCGATGGATTTACATAGCATAATTGAGCCACATTGAGGTAGATGTTTTGAAATAACCAACGTTTCACCAAACATTGTGACACTGTAACCACAAATGAATACAATTGTAGAAGCAGGGCTGTCAGTGAAGTATAAACTTAGCACTGAAAGCACCTTTGTTTTGAACTCCAACATACAGCCACTACAGAACCAACTCCTGGATTATAAAAATATAGAAAATTCCAGAAATCTGCTGTTTATACAAATGTAGATTATTCCAAAATGCTGCTGTTAATATGAACATAGAATATTCCAGTATATACAAACATTACAGATATAAAATATTTCGAGAATCTTGCACAAATGATAAATACTAAACACAAATAATTTCTTGAACTTATTTGGGCCATCAATAAGTTTCAGCTGTATTTATTTGACAAACCATTAACGTTGCCTAGGGACCACCATTTTAACAGACAACCATTCTCTACACTGGCTGCCTAGCTTGAAGGCTTCATCAGGTCTATTGGCGAAAAGGGCACTGAGGCTTCAGATCTACATTGTCATTATGGTATACAAAAGCAGATGTAAACACAAGTATGCCAACTGCCTTTCAAGGAATCTTTTGGCAGAACACATGAGCACGGATGCAATCCCAGTCAACGCTGCGTTAAATGGCATTGCTACTGAACAGAGGAAAAATCTAACACTGCTTAAAACCATAGAACCCCTGAAGGAGGAGGAATGGACCAAAGGACAATTCCAGTTAATAAACAATACCTTGTATAAGAGGAACTTTGATTCAGTAGGTGGAAATAATGGCTTGTCTGCCCAGCTCACCTACATCCAGCTATCCTGAAGTTTTCCACAATTCTAAAACATCTGGTCACCAAACATTCATGGAAACTGTAGACAGAATCAGGCACAGGTATCACTGGACATGTCTCAGCTGATCTGTTAGACACTATATATGTGAGCCACTGTAAAGAATGCCAATGACATCTACACCTCTACATCTACATCCATACTCCGCAAGCCACCTGACGGTGTTTGGCGGAGGGTACCTTGAGTACCTCTATCGGTTCTCGCCTCTATTCCAGTCTCCTATTGTTCGTGGAAAGGAGGATTGTCGGTATACCTCTGTGTGGGCACTAAACTCTCAGATTTTATCCTCATGGTCTCTTCGCGAGATATACGTAGGAGCGAGCAATATACTGCTTGACTCTTCGGTGAAGGTATGTTCTCGAAACTTCAACAAAAGCCCGTACCGAGCTACTGAGTGTCTCTCCTGTAGAGTCTTCCACTGGAGTTTATCTATCGTCTCCATAACGCTTTCGCGATTACTAAATGATCCTGTAACGAAGCACGCTGCTCTCCGTTGGATCTTCTCCATCTCTTCTATCAACCCTATCTGGTACAGATCCCACACTGCTGAGCAGTATTCAAGCAGTGAGCGAACAAGCGCACTGTAACCTACTTCCTTTGTTTTTGGATTGCATTTCCTTAGGATTCTTCCAGTGAATCTCAGTCTGGTATCTGCTTTACCGATGATTAATTTTATGTGGTCATTCCATTTTTAATCACTCCTAATGCGTACTCCCAGATAATGTATGGAATTAACTGCTTCCAGTTGCTGACCTGCTATATTGTAGCTAAATGATAAGGAATCTTTCTTTCTATATATTCGCAGCACATTACACATGTCTACTTTGAGATTCAATTGCCATTCCCTGCACCATGCGTCAATTCGCTGCAGATCCTCCTGCATTTCAGTACAATTTTCCATTGTTACAACCTCTCAATATACCACAACATCATCCGCAAAAAGCCTCAGTGAACTTCTGATGTAATCCACAAGGTCATTTATGTATATTGTGAATAGCAACGGTCCTACAACACTCCCCTTCGGCACACTTGAAATCACTCTTACTTCGGAAGACTTCTCTCCATTGAGAATGACATGCTGTGTTCTGTTATCTAGGAACTCTTCAATCCAATCACACAATTGGTCTGATAGTCCATATGCTCTTACTTTGTTCATTAAACGACTGTGGGGAACTGTATCGAATGCCTTGCGGAAGTCAAGAAACATGGCATCTACCTGGGAACCCGTGTTCAAAAAATGGCTCTGACCACTGTGGGACTTAACATCTGTGGTCATCAGTCCCCTAGAACTTAGAATGACTTAAACCTAACTAACCTAAGGACATCACACACATCCATGCCCGAGGCAGGATTCGATCCTGCGACCGTAGCAGTCGCGCAGTTCCGGACTGAGCGCCTAGAACCGTGGGAACCTGTGTCTATGGCCTTCTGAGTCCTGTGGACGAATAGCACGTGCTGGGTTTCACACAATCGTCTTTTTTGAAACCCTTGCTGATTCCTACAGAGGAGATTTCTAGTTTCCAGAAAAGTCATTATACCCAAACATAATATGTGTTCCAAAATTCTACAACTGATCAACGTTAGAGATATAGGTCTATAGTTCTGCACCTCTGTTCGACGTCGACAGATGAATGACAGAAGCACTTGCTGCAATTAGATAAGGGCATCTGGTACCAATCCCACCTGCAGCAGTGCAATTTCAACCAATTCACATTGATCTGTTGAAGAGGTTACTCAAATCAACAAATGGGGAACCAATGTATAGTAATCTGCGCTGACCATCTCACCTGCTGTGCTGTCACCAAAGTTGTACCGATAGCAGAAGCTCTGGAAATTGCAAGATTCCTTGTAGAAGACATCATTATGAAGCATGGAGCATCTGATGTGATGATCTCTGATAGTGGAAAAGTTTTCAGTTGAGATTAGTATCAGAGGTAATTTCATGTTGTGATATCACCCACAAGATAACTGTCTACCACCCACAGATGAATGGCGTCACAGAACAATTTACCAAGATGATGGCA
This sequence comes from Schistocerca nitens, assembly GCF_023898315.1. NCBI lineage: Eukaryota > Metazoa > Arthropoda > Insecta > Orthoptera > Acrididae > Schistocerca > Schistocerca nitens. Next base: position 541,579,673 of record NC_064619.1, on the reverse strand, counting down.
GATATGATCTCGATGTACCTTGATATTGAACAGAGAAATTGAGATACAATACAGCCCACATGACATTCGCACACAGCACAGCGAAGCAAGATGCTATAGGCTTCACACTGTTCTTTATTCTCTATGGTTAAGGGGCCAAAATGACAATGTATACACTGTTCCTTTATAGCCATACAATACTGTGGATGACTACGTGAAACACTTCATCACCAGGACCAAAGCAGCAAGGCAGCTAGCTCACATCTGGATGGCTAGAAAAAAGACTGAGAGTGCTATATTGCCAATTACTGGCCAGTGAGATACAGCCTGGGAGGCTTGGTATGGATTTTTCTGTGCAGAAAGTGGGGCTACTCAAAAAGATAGATCACTAGTTGGATGTCACATATGAAGTTGAGGGCTATGACCCTTCATCAAGAAAACAAAAATGCAGAGATGGCATCCATGTCCTCCGCATGAAGCCCTACTACAATCCTGAGACACAGTTTAACAATGACAGGTTCAAGAAAATTGAAGACCAGCTCGATGGTTGCAAAGCTTCAGTGAGAGTGGCTACCTTTGATATTCATCATAGTGAAGAGCGTGTGATAATAATACCAGAAAGCAAGGATCTGCCAGCACTGCTATACAGAGGACCATTGACAAGATCTAGATCCAGGGTGCTGCAGCTGGCTCCAACAAGAACTTCTGAAACAGCATCTCACTGTTTGTACAGGCAAAGAGCAACACCATGAGCTGTGGTGAAGAACTTAACTGTTGCTTGCCGGCATGCTGCAGGTCACTAGTTGAAACAAAACCACACCAATTATTGTTATTTAGTATTTATAATTTCTGGAATGTTATTGAAATACCTTATATTTGTAATGTTTGTATATTCGAGAATATCCAGTGTTTGTATAAACAGCACCACCCTCCATCCAGGAATTGAGTTCTGTTCTGGCTATACATTGGTGTTCGTAGTAACCATTCTATCAGTATTGTTTGTTCTGTTTTGCTGATGACCCTGATTTCGGTTTTGGGCTTGTGTGCTTATGACATGTCAATATATGTATAACTTTGTGTGTGTGTGAGCTCCGAAGAACAACACAGATTCATAAATAGACCTACTGTCTTCCATTTTTTGCCTTTCTTGAACCTGGTCAGGACACTCAAGTTGTGGGCATTCTTTAGAAGGCTTTGAGTTAGGGCAAGAAGTTTGTCATGGACCCGTATACAGGGTACAGCCGAGCATGCTCAGGCTGGTTTGCAGTGCCACCAGTCAGTCTCAGTATGCCCGAGACATGTGACTATGTGAGAAATGTAACTTTGTCATTACAAACCTGGATCCACCCATGTTCCATACTGGCCATATATGGTGAGTACAGAAGGGAAAAATTCATCATCAGCAGTTTAGGTAAACAGACAATCTCTGCTTAATTAGTAGTCCACACTGAATTATAATTGCATCATCATCATCATCATCTACAGCTTATGGTCCTTGGCTGTCTGTGTCTGTTTGGAACATAAGCCTCTCTATCTTCCCTAAACTATAATTTAATAATAGATGAAAATATGGCAGTGAAAAGTTTGAGGTAATAATTAGACTGTCAAGAGGACCTGTCTCGCTGTCTACCTCTCGGTGGCTCTACTCTGTATCCATTCTGTCGTTTTTTAACTCACATTTTTCCAGTGTAACAAAAAGTCATTAATTTTGTTAATATTGCTTCATCACCATCATTAAACTGTCCCTTTCTCTCTCTTTAACACTCTTGAATTCTCAGGGCTACCTTGTAGCTACTAGTTGTAGTAACATGCAAAATGAAATTTTTTATGTTTTCTTCAATTTTATTTCTTAAATACCATGTGCCTTCTTTTCAGGTGTCAGTGTTTTTGAGCCTACATTATCAGGTGCAGCCTTTCAGTGCTCAAATAAATCCCATTTCTGATGCTTTATTGTGGCTTGTACCATTTCTTTGTAACCTATATTTGTTACATTCATGTCATTATTAAAAGTCATCAGCAAGAGAGTCCTAGCAATGGACATTTATATGACTGAAAATAATGCCAGCATTAGGCAATTAGTTCTGAAACTATGATGTCAGAAGGCTGCAATAAAAGTATATATGAGGTATGGTCAAATAGCAATGGGAATTTTTTAATCTCTCGGGCTTCACACATCTGAGGGTTGTTTTTATTTTATTTTATTTAAGTTATCTTGTTGGTACGGTAGCATTTTCAACTGTTTTGAATATGTAGTTTATTGTTGACAGTTGAGAAGGTTACAAGTGTTTTTAAGTGCTCATCAGATTTTTACTTTCGTAAAAGATGGATCAAAGAATTTGCATTAAAGTTTGCTTGAAAAATGGAGGAAGTACAGCACCGTATCTGAAATATTGACTGTGGCTTTTGTGAATATACTGTGAGTCAGACAAGAGTTTATGAATGGTAAAAATGTTTCAAAGAGGGCCCAGAAGACATTGAAAATGACAACCACCGTGGATGCCCTAGCACATCAATTACCGATGACAGTGTGGAAGAAGGAAAGAAAATGGTTCCAGAAAATCAACAAATTTTCATCAGAGAGGTTGCTGATGATGTTTGCATATCCTTTGGATCATGCTACACAATTTTTTGGATGTTTTGAGTGTAACTTGTGTAGCAGCACAGTTTTTTTCTGAAGGTGTTGATTAAGACGAAAAACTTTGTCACCTAGTGATCACTCAGGAATTGCTGAATGAATTCAACAACAATCCAGAGCTTCTAAAGAATGTTATAACAGGTGACAAAATATAGATATACAATTATGACTTCGAACCAAGGCCCAATCAGCATAGAAGAAACTGCCTCAAGAGCCAAAACCAAAAAAAATTCCACAAGTTCCATCATCTGTAAAGGCTCTTCTCACTGTTTTCTTTTAATATAATGGGATAATGCATTGCGAGTTCCTTCCATACGGCCCTACAGTTAATAAAGGATACTATCTGGAAGTTATGCACCATTTTTGTGAAGCAATATGAAGAAAATGACCAGAATTGTGGCAAAACCACTCATGAGAATTGCATCATGATAATGCTTACATGTGAGTGCTTGTTAATGATTTTTTGGCCTCAGCCACCATATTCGCCATATGTGTCCCCTGCGAGTTCTTCATATTTCCAAGGCTGAAGAGAACTGTGAAAGGATGTCATTTTGCCACCTTTGATGAGGGAAAAACAGTTGCTGAAGGAACTGAAAACCATAATGCAAAGTGAGCTCCAGCAGTGCTCCCAAGATTGGAAAAAGGGCTGTCATAATTGTATCATATCTGAGGAGGATTACTTTGAAGGGGACAAAGTTGATGAATAAATAAAGATTTTTAAGAAAAACAAAAATTATAATTACTTTTTGATCACAGCTGGTATACTGCCCGGCAAAAAATGTGAAACTATATGAAGACATGGCCAGATGTCAGTGTAACTTTGTACACATACACCCTATGATTGGGTATGCAAATGATTGGAATTGCAATTGTCTGTGACAGGTAGAATGGTCACCAGAGTAAATTAGTGTTGTTCATGATTAGTTGCATTACCAGAGCTGGTAGGGTTTATAATGGGTGTGAACAGCATCAGATGTTGAGTGATCGCTTTCAAGGCCATGAAGATGCTGTGTACTAGTGCAAGACAGCATGATCAGCAACTGACAGAGTTTGAAAGGTGCCTTAGTGTGCATCTTCATTTGGCCAATTGGTCACATCATGCAATATCTAGATTTATGGGGTATTCAGATATGACAGTGATGTGATTTTGAACATGAGGGCACACACATTCATCACTAAGGTTCCAGCTGACAATGTCTGACCACCACTAGGTAGGAGTGCTGTATCATGCACCAAACACACAGTAAACCATTCACACAGGCACCTCCATCCAAGAACAAATAATGGACTCCCTGCAACATTTTGTGTCATCCTGAACCATTGGTCGAAGACTGATAGCAGCTGGATTAAGGAATTACCATCCCATGCATAGTTTAAGGTTAACACCACAACACAAATGGCTGCATTCAGAGTGGACCAAACCGCGTATGCTCAGACAGCTGATGAGTAGCATCACAAGATGTTCAGCAATGAATAACAGTCCTGCACTATTGTAGATAATCACTGTTGACAAGCATGGTGGGGATCTGTGTATACTCCCCTCTTCCAGCATTTTGGGAAGGTGCAGCAGTATTACTCCCAATTTCATGGTAGGAGGATTCATCAGCTATGACTTCAGGTCATGGCTGGTAGTGACTGAGGGAACACTTACAGCATAATGGCACATCACAGATAGCCTTTGTCGTAATGTTTACCTCTCATGTAACATAATTGTGTTGCTGTTTTCCAGCAGGCCAATGCTTAACCCATATGGCACATATATCTATGAAATGTCTGCATTATGTTGAGTAACTCTATAGCTAGCAAGATCCCCTATTCTGTCTTGTATAGAACATGTGTGGGATCCGTTTGGATCTCAGATCCATCTCCCAATGCCAGTATCCAAGATATCAAGGATCTGTTGCAACAGTTGTAGACCAACTTGTCTCAGGAGAGAGTACATCTTCGTGACACCCATACCAACTTAATCAGTGCAGGCATATAGTACAGAGGGGTCATTACATCACTCTGATAAGTGGGATCATACTGCCAATTTTTTTTGTAAATTTGGATTGATTTTGTAATAACTGAAATAACATTTCATTCTCTCTCCTGCCTCTCTTTTTGGATGCTTCACTTTTTGTCAGACAGTGTTAAGTATCTAATAATAGAGTAACTGGCATAAAAATAGCTCGGAGAGGGACAAGAAGGCACTGGAGAAAAAAATAATCTGTTGGAGCAAAACAACAGCAATCATCAATTTATATGTTTCTTAATGTGTAGAAATATATTGGAAAATTATGTTAATATATTTGAATGGAGCAAAGGAGTGCACTAACCCCATTACTTTTTATCACTGTTATGGATGAGGTAATGGCAGGTTTGGCAATGCAAATAGGAGATGAAAATATGAAAGCAGGAGTGTTCACAAATGACGTAATGGTGTGGAGAAATGGAGGAGGACAGGTGTAAGAAAGGGTAAATGTATTGGAGAAAGTGGTAGGACAATATGGACTGAAATTTAATGCAAAGGAGTGTGAGTGGTGGTCACAAGGGATAAGATTAGAGTAGCAATGAATGTAGGTATTAGAAGACACATTCTAAAGACACTGCAAAGTTTCAAGTATCTGAAGAGTATACTAAAAAATAGTGAGAGGAATGAAAAGGAGATATGTGAAAGGGAGTGGTAAGCGCATAGATTCCTATAGAGTTTAAGAAGCCTGCTATGGAGCAAGGATGTACCACCAAAAAGAAAGTAAATGTTATACCAAGCATATTATGCTCCAAGTGCTAACTAATGAACCAGAAATGTGGATAATGAAGAAGAGGAAAGGTGCACAGGATACAGACTAAGAAGAAGAAGAAGAAAAATAATTTGGTGGTGGTGGTGGTGGTGGTGGTGACAACTACAACGACTATGATGAAGGGATTGTCTTTGTCACACAGATGGAATGTGATCAATACCTACAAATCATTTGACATGTTGACCTCATTGTCAGTCAGTATTTTCAGATGTCTGCAAAGAAATGCATAAAAATTTATAGAAGGTGCCAATTAGTCTAGTTCTGTATTTTCAATGGAGAAACAGTAGGATTCATAAACTATGCTCTTATAGAAAGAGTTAAAGAAAGAGAAAATATGTTATGTGAAAAACTTTTTTTAATTGATACTTTTTTTATCTTATTCACTTGCCAGTCATCATTGGTTTTCTGTTTGCCTGATATGTATGTTGCATTGTTAGATACCTACTTCTTCCATCAGCAGGTGCCTCATGTAGTTTATTTGGAAGAGGATACTAATTCTTGAAATGTGGTTTGTACTTTTTGCTTTGGAGAAACAATGAAACATTGTAAGAAAGATCACCTGGCAGTAAAAATTGGTTATATATAAATAAAGCCATTGGTAGTATTGCAGGTTTATCAGACACATTGTGGTAGCACTTGAATGTACTGACATAGTGAATGTTTGATACATTTTCATAGTAAATTATGTAATGTATAAAGTGACTATGTTCTGATGAAGCCATCACAGTTATGCTGCAAATTTGTTTCATTGCATCAGTCTTTGTGGTATGTCTTATTTTTGCCAGTCTTCCATTGATACCTTTGTTAGTAGTAATCTATAAACATAGATTTTGAAACCTGTTTTATTCATTTTTTATTTTATTCATTGGTATCAGGCCCATATTTGTCCTGCTCACAGGGGAAAATTAATTGACGCACATTAGCAGTGCTGATTAGCTTCCAATCTGTGCACATTCCTAAAATTTAAATCTCCCGCTCACTGGAAAATATCCGATGATACACACACAGAAGTGTGTAATATAGTGCCATTTATTCGTGCTGCTATTAGCAAAGAAATAATTATGTTAATTAGTTCTTTTTATAACTTGTGAGAGAGCATTCTTACATGTTTCACTTTTGATTGATAATTATGTTACAATGTGACTAAAATGGTGTTAAGGTACAGCACATACACATCACTATGGACTCATTAACTTTGTTAACAAACTCTGAAAATAAGATATTCCTGCACACACGATGGTCTGCTATAGAAGCAGCTTGAAGAAAGATGGCAAGGCAGTTGTCAGAGTGCTGTTGTCAGTCATTAGGAATAGAAGTTAAAAATCTGTGTTGAAATCTGAAGCTCGAGGCATAATGAGGAAATTGTGTAGTTTTGATATATCTTTTACAACTATAATTTGGGATTCAATTCTTGAAAGATTCAGTGTTATAAGCAAGCAATTACAAGCAGTAGACATGGACAAAGCCACTGTTCTGAAGTTGTAAAGTTCCTTAGTTGGTTTCTTGAAAGAAATGAAAATGCGATATGTAGTTTTCAAGAATCTAAGTCAGAAAAAAATTGAATCTCTTTGTAATGTTGCTAAATTGCAAAAAAGGAAAATTCAGAGTAAAAAATGCAATAAAAATACAAAATTTATTTGATGAATCTGATTCAGATACTGAAGAAAAAGAAAAAGAGAAAGACTCAGATGCGATGCAGAACTCCTTGCTTTTGTTTTTGGATAAACTGATTGAAATACTGAATAAGAGAGTTCCTTCTTAACAAGGAATTCAGTGAACCATCTATGTTTTTGCCAAATCTGAAGAAGCTAAGTCTCTTATGACTGAAAGAACATGGACTTAATCACTGACACATCTTTATTACACCCACCATGAAAATACAAGTACAATTCACAAGCCAAAATCTGTTCCAATAAACAGTGTCCAGTTAGTCTAGGTAAGCATAGACAGTGAATGATAGAATATACTAAAATGCTAGTCCAGAATTCAGAGTGTGGTTGTAACTCTTAGCTGTTGGTGTGGGTAACAGCACAGCACAGCGAAACAAGATGAACCAGCTGTAGTGGCCTACATGCTAATTTAAATAAGGCCGTGTGTAGTGTTTGTGCCTGCGCAGGACAATGGTCGTCGAAAGTCAGACTCACTTCCAGGTATAATGGTTCACCTTCCAGATATAATGGTCCCTCTCTATCACAAATATTGAAGTTGGCTTGTCTGGCCAGTCTGTGAGTCTTTCTGGTATGCTGTGGTTAGTGTTGTTGTTGTTGTTGCTGTTGTTGGGGTGATTGTTGTTAATCTCTTTGGCGGATTGGCTAAGGCAGCCATAACAGAACACAGGGCTGCTGCTGCTTGGGCTGTCTTGCATCTCGTATCTGGCTGCGATGTGGAATGGTTGTCACCACAAAGTCCACTTTAAATCCAGAAAGCGTCATCCAGCTTTCAGTAAGTCTACACTCCAGATCTTGAAAATTCAGTATTTGTACTCGAATGGTTCACTTCAAAAGCTACATTTCTGATGTAAAGAATGAAAATGAGTCATACTCTCTTCTAGAACTCTGCAAGATGCTAAAAGGTAGCCACTTAGATAGTGTTTACACAAATTTGAACATAGATCTTCAAATATACATGAGTAATTATGCTTCCAATTGCTCAACAGAAAGGTCATTTTCTGCTGTAAGACACACAAATAATTACTTAAGGACATCACAAAAACAGGATCATCTTAGTTATCTATATGTCCTTGCTATTGAATCATACTTGATGGTGAAACTGGACCCTGAAGAAATCATAAACTGCTTTGCAAATGACAGGGCAAGGAAAAAATCTCTTGTTATTTAAATAATCAATGTTTTGCCTCCTGATACCTTTCTAAATGTAATGTGGTTTTTTTTAATTGTTACTATTTAATTTTAATGAAAGCACAATTATAGTATTTGTGTTTATATTTATTGTATGACACTTTAAGTTTTTTATTTGTAATTTTTATAAAACCACAGTTTTACACTTTCAACTCATGGTTATTTATCATACTTGCAAAAAAGATACGCACATGTTAGGAAAACTTTAATAAATATGTGTATTTTTTTGGGGGGGGGGAGAGGGGGGGGGCATGGCCACGGCAGCAGAGATTTGTTTGCCCGGGGGTGGCTGAAGTGCTAAATATGGGCTTGATTGTCATTGCGTATCTTGTTGGTAGTCTTTGGATCTTGTGAAAATTGATTATTGTTGGGCATTCTGCAACTTAGTGTATCAGTTTTTGGAAAGATTGAGTAACAGTGTTACATATAGTGAGATGTTTGATTTAGAACATTCTCCTTGATCATGAAGCTTGTTATCCTGTAGATGTGTCCATTTGTGCCTGGTTATTGCTCTGACTACAGGAACACACAGATAGTAATGAAAACAACACTTTATTACTTCAAATATTTCATACAGAAAAGATACGCCACCGAGTGGTTGCCCTATTAGTCCTAGTTACATTGGCTGAAGCAAACATCAAACTCCTCATGAGGCTGGCCATGCCCAACTATGTAAGCTGTCAGCTGGCCTGCAGAGTTCACTAAAGAGAGGCTGCATGCACATCTGAGAGTGGGGGTCCTCTGTCGATGGTGGCATCTTGCGACTTCGGTGGTGCACCGTACAGCTGTGCATGTGGCCCACAGTTTTGGAATCTTACATGGGTTGCAACATCCCTTCCCCTGTAGGGGCAGGGCATCGCTGATTCCCCAGGCCGGGAGTGGATGCTGAGACATAAAGATTGTGCCCACATCCGTGGAAGCCTTGGAGGTGTGAGGGGAGAGCAACTCCCTGTTGGAGGAGACCTTGGAATATGAACAAAAGTGGCCGGCACGAAGGGCATCCTGAAGCACCCCTTGAGAGCATGAGACAACAGGACCAGTGATGAGCAATCCAGAGGTGACTCCGCAGCAGGCTGAGGCCATGTAGGAAACATCAAACCATACTGTGTGTGTAGTAGTTGGAAAGTGAGGCATGATCTCCAGCATATAGGATGCACTGAGTGACTTCAGCAACGGTGAAGGCAGTGGTGTGGCTGGGAGGGTTGGATTGGTGCCCACCTGGACTTGGAGCTTGTTTTTATGGTGCTGGACCTCAAGGTGTTCCGTCGGGAGAGTGTAGACATGGTGACCATTCTGACACATGGTGGTTGCCAGTAACCAGTGGGGGCACCGACCAAAACCATGTACCCTCACTGCTGTCCATGACAGAAAGCATGTTACAGTGGAACATGATGGTGAGCAAGGACGCAGATGAAGGAGATGGAGCAGCGTCCACAGCTGTCACTTATGGAGAATCTCAGCAGGGCTACGGAAGGCAATAGGAGTTTGGTAGGCCATCAGAAAAAACAGTAATGCTTCCGCAGCTGGAATGTCCTGCAGCTACTTTTTCATCTGGGCCTTAAAGGGGTGAAACATGTGCTCAGCCTCCCCATTAGATTGTGGGTGAAAGGGAAGGGAGCGAACATGGTGAACCCCCGAATGCACACAGATGTCACTAAATGCCTGGGACAGGAACTGGGGTCTCTTGTCAGATATGAGAATAATCAGGAGACCTTCTACAGAAAAAAGTTCTAAAAGAGCCTGAATAGTAGTCAAGGTAGGAGCCAAGGAGCTCTGGACCACATATGGAAAATGTAAAAACTTGTCAGTGACAATCAGCAAAAACACATTCAGAAATGAACCTGGTAAATCCACATGGATGTGTGTTCCCAGAGCTGAGTCACTTGAAGCCATGGAGAAAAAGCCTTGGAAGCCGCCTACTGACCAGCGCACTGGGGGCACACAGCCACCAAATGCTCCAGCTCCTGGTCAATGCCAGACCAGCTTCACATGTCTGTGAGCCAAGGCTTTGGTGCAGGAACACCCCAGTGACCCTCATGCAGCAACTGTAAGACCTCCCATCGCAACCTCCTTGGAATGACCACCCTTGGAGATGTGTCGTCCATGGAGAGGAAGATGACCCCACCTAAGACCAAGAGATGACAGTGGAAGATAAAATACCTATGAAGTGGATCAGAAGTGTGGCCTGAAGGATGAGATGACCAACCCTGCTGGACAAGGTGGATGACCAGCTTGAATACAGGATAAGACGCTGTGGCCCTTGCGATCTGCGTACTAGTGATCAGAAAGCTGTCTATCGCCTGGCAGGAAGCAACATCCAAATCGAAACACACAAGCTCCTCTCTATCAAACTTGGGCTCTGGACTGATGAGCCACTTGACTAAGGTGACTACATTGGCATGGCACCCAGTGGAGTGAAAATAGATGTCATAGTGGTATTTGGAGAGGAACAGTGGCCATTGCTGCAACCTGTGGGCTGCCTTATCAGGGACCCAAGTGGACAGACTGAATAACAAAACTATTGGGTTGTGATCTGTGTAGTGAATTGGAATTTGGTGCCATACAAGAATACAGGAAATTTGGTGACTATGTACGCAATGACTAGAGCTTCCAGCTTGACCTGAGAGTAATGGGCCTGTGCTGAACTGAGAATATTGGATGTGAAAGCCAGTGGTTGCTCCAAGCGGTTTGTGTTCCCTGATGGGCAAGGACAGCCCCACACAATACTGTGAGGCATCCATAGCTGAAATCAATGGTTTGCTATGATCAAAAGCAGCTAGACACGGCACAACCTGAGGCACGCCTTCAGACTCGAAAAGGCTTGTTCGCATGCCAGAGACTGTAAAAAGGAAGCAATCTTGCAGTGAAGAAGATAGAGAGGGTGTGCAGTGGTGGATGCCACAGGAATCAGCCAGTGGTAAAATTAAGTTTTACCCAAGAAAGCCTACAATTCGTGCAGGTACAAGGGACGTGGCAGGTCCAGGATGGCCGCAACCAGACTCGCCAAGATTTGGATGCCCTGCCGTGATATGGTGTGGCGCAAATACTCGAGAGGGTTGGAAAAATTTAGAATTCTGTAGATTGCAATGTAGACCCAAAAGCCAAAGTTTTCCAAAAAGTGCTGGTGGTTGTGTTTAGCATGTCCAGTAATGACAGTGTCACTCAAGTAGTTGAAATGTGCGGTATAGTGGACGTGACCTGTTCCATATGGCGTCAAAAATTCAGTGGCACTTGCCATGCTAAACATTAACTGCTGGTATTGATACAGGCTGAAAGGCTATTGAGAACCATGATATGCTTGGACCCCTCATCCAAGGATAACTGGTGATATGCTTCGGAAAGATCAAGTTCAGAGAAGAATTGACCCCCTGATAAGCGTGTGAACAGCTCTTCTGAACATGACAATGGGTTTGTGAATTCACAGTGATTGTAAAATCACCATAAATCACAGTTTACCAGAGGGCTTCATCATGATGACAAGGGGCGTGGCCCATTCACTAGAGGAAATGAGAATCGTAACCCTGAGAGACGCGCGCTGGTCCAGCTCTGCCTTGACTTGAGAGCAGAGGGCTATCGGATCTGTCGAGCACAAAAAAAAAATCTAGGAGGAACTGACTGCTTCAAGGTTACGTGGGCTCTGATCTGATGTATGTGGTGCACTCTAGACTTCTGCAAAAATATCCTGACATTCACAGCATGATTGGTAGGTGACTTCAGATGGTACCAGTTGTATGGAGTCCTGACAGAAAAGCCAAACCTGAAAAGATTTACTGAACTAGCGTTGTGAACAACGACAAAGGTAATAAACTGAGTTACTGATCTATAGGTACTGTCAACTGTGAACTGAACAAGCAAGGGGATTTTCTGTTTACCATATCCCTGTAGACGCCTGTTTACTGGTGACAGTGGAGGTCGCTACAGTTGTTACTAGAGGCTGGATTATATGCGTCATAAAAGCATTAAAATATACGTTCAAATATGCATGAAAAATGTTTAAAATGCATGAAGAGTGTCGAATTATGCAAGGTCAAATAATGATAATAAAAAAAAAAACATGCTAGTTACTGTATGCATTATATTTCCAAGTCAAACCTGTGCATATCAGTAATGAGGAAGAGCGTCAGCCACGCGAAAAATCGGTACATTTAGAACACTGATATTTTCTGAATGCTTTCTGGTAGAGGTTAGGAAGGGGGCCTTTCTGGGATTGTTTTCTAAAAATTTGCAAAATGGGAATGCGAACTGTGTTTCAAGAATTGTTCCTTCTTTGCTATTGTTGTTGGTAACAAGCATATGAGATGCAAGTGAGTCACAGTGAAACAATCGATATGTACAGGACCAACTTCGAGATATATTGCATGCAGAGGGGCACACTCAAAAACTCCATAATATTTTATTTAAAAAACGAAATACAATCATGAATTTTTTTGAACAGCATTAACTTATAATTAATACTATTGGACCAAAGCACCATTTACATTTTATTTTACATTTTTCTACTATTGTAAACATAAACGACCAAGTACTTTTCCAAATGTTCGGCAGTAAGGTTGTGTCTTTGATCACTCAAAATATTTTTATAAGCAGAAAAGGGCCATTCTAAAACTGGGCAGTACTTGAATTTGGGTTCCATGTTGGCACTTATAATTTCTGGTAAATGTTGACCTCTCCCATTAATAAAACTATCAATTTGGCACAAGAGTTCAAAGTCTGGGTTATTGTTTAAAATGTTTTCAAACATTTATTTAAGTTTTCTTGGGAATACCTCCGGCAATGGGGAGTTCAGTAGAATAATTTTATTCATTAACTGAATAGATTCATTCAGTGCCAAACCTTGAGTTTCAAGTTATTTAACACCTGCAGGTATTTGGGAAAAATGAGTGCTAATCACAGCAATGTCTTTTTTAATACTTGGATCATTAAAAGCTTTCTTGCACTGGCAAACTGCCATAGCCTCTGCACTATCAAAGTCATTTACTAACCCTCTAATAGCCTCGAAATGTTCATCATAAAACAACACAGATTCAACCCACATATGCCAATGAGTGAGTTACCACTAGTTTGGGAGGTAAAGGCACATTTGGTAGCTTTTCTTTGTAGGCCTTGATGCAAGCAGGAGCATTTAGAAACACTTTCTTTGTGGATGAAATCAATTTATTTACATTCACAAACGTGGAATGTACTTCTTCAGCAAGGCGATATACTTCATGAACAAAGCATGTCACATGAATCAAATTAGGGATAAAATACTTGGAAGGCTTTTCCTGCTTTGATCATATAGGGAGCAGCATCTGAAATAATCACAAACACCCATTCATCTGCAGAAGATTCTGGAAATATTTTTCTAATACCCTCATTCATAAATCTGACGATCGCAGAATGATTTACTTTTTCAAGTTCTTTGTAGGGCACTAAATAGGAAGAAGAAGGCTCTTCTTTTAAAGCACCTACAATTAAATTTACAATACAACAGCCACAAGTGTCTGTAGTTTCATCAACTGAAATCCAGATTATGCTGTCCTTGAGTTCATTGCGTATTTCTTCCAATACATTTATGTAAATTGTCGGTATGTAATTTTTTATGCAGTGTTGATTCATCTGGTATATTTTGATTGAAGCTATATTTGCACAGGAAGCCTTTGATGGTAGGGTTTAGAGGAATATTCTTTGCAATGAATTCTTCACATAGATCCGTGTTAAAGTGACTTTTTTGGTTACCTTTGGACTATTCCCTGCTGCTCCAACTTGCTGTTGTTAGAAGTTGTTGTTCTCATCCTTTCTTCTGCATTCCTGCAATATGAAGACTTGTCTTGATATGCTGATCTATTTGAAACTTTTTTTTTTTTTTTTTTGCATGAACTGTTTTTCTTGCAAACTAAACAATATAAAACAATTCCGTCTTATCTAAATGTTTGAGGATGGTCAGCTATCAGCGAAATGATGTTTCTTTTATCAGGTGGCATGGCACACATTACACACTACATGTTGTAAACTCGTTCAACTGTGTACAAGTAAATAGAAAGCTAAACTGAAACAATGGACGTGTGACTAAAAACTTGCGTAGTTTAGTCTAATTGTTGCCGCCACGTACGGTACAACAGCAGAGGGGATTATCTGATGGTGCAGGGGCAGGAGCATTGACTGTTCCTGTTCCTCTTCTGTAATGATTTTGCCAGGCAGTGGCCTCTCAGTTAGTGATTGCACACAGTTGTAGGCTGTGGTCAATCTGTGAGACATCAATACAAGATCGAGCTAGAGACTGCCTGTCTAAATTTTTAAAATATTGTAAATGTAGAGCAAAAATATACATCACCACTAGTTTTTCATTAAAATATGCAAGAACTGATGAAAAGGAGCCAAATATGCAAATGCATATGCAACATGTAAATGCATATAATCCAGTCTCTTGTTACCGTAATTAAAGATAAGATCCAGAATGAGATTTTCACTCTGCAGCGGAGTGTGCGCTGATATGAAACTTCCTGGCAGATTAAAACTGTGTGCCCGACTGAGACTCGAACTTGGGACCTTTGCCTTTCGGGGCAAGTGCTCTACCATCTAAGCTACCGAAGCACGGTAGCTCAATTGGTAGAGCACTTGCCCGCGAAAGGCAAAGGTCCCGAATTCGAGTCTCGGTTGGGCACACAGTTTTAATCTAAAGATAAGATGTTGCAGTGAGTGGTGATTCTAATTATTTGGATAACACAGGGACATATAATTCTTGAATATAAATCTTATATTCTCATGAAGTATTGAATAATGCTGAGAATTAGTGTTTCATATAAAAATTCAAAATTGGAAAAACTGTATGAAAATGATTTATGCCTGAGGGTTATTCAGAAAATAAGGTCAAATTTCTTGTAAAACATAAAACACCACAGATTTTTTTCAAATAATTGTTTTTGTTTACTTCTTTACATGTTTCTCTGTTTTTCTACATAGTTTATTTGTTTAAGCTTTGTTATAACATTCTACAAGCCTTTGAATCCCTAATTTGGAGTTTTGTTGTTGCATTACAATGCCAGACCCCATTCGTGGTAGAAAGTGCTTCATAACAGATAACAAGGTGAAAAAACAGTTGCAGGTCAGTTATTCTCATAGGTAGTAGATGTCTATCTGTGAATCTTGGTAGAAAGTGCTTCATAACAGATAACAAGGTGAAAAAAGCAGTTGCAGGTCAGTTATTCTCATAGGTAGCAGATGTCAACTGCTTTTTTCACCTTGTTATCTGTTATGAAGCACTTTCTGCCAAGAATGGGGTCTGGCATTGTAATGCAGCAACAAAACTCCAAATGTCAGAAGACCACATCGCTAATTCCCCTATTGTGCGTTGAAGTTTAGTCAAGGTAGTGCACTAAACAGCTGCATTTATTAATGTCCCTTACTGCATAAGTTTGAATAACAAGTTTCCATGTCTATCCCAAAACAGAGTTATCATAACCTTCTATGTTGAGATTGTCTGCTTGGTCTTGACTTTGTCTGGTGATGTCATGTGACGTCATTCCACTGACTGACATTTAGACCCTGGGGTCATGTCAGAATCCCATATCTCATCCCCTGCAACAATTTTCTCTAAAAATTGATCACCTTTCTTTGATACTGGCCCAAAAAAAACCAAGAGCCAAGTCATGCTATCCATTTTGTGTTTCTCAGTAAGCAGTCTGGGAACCCAATGAGGGCACAGTTTGTGAAATTGCAACTTAAGAGTTACTTTTGTGCAAAGTTGTTCCACTTACATTTGGAAATGCCAGTGCTAAAGTTGAAATTGTGAATTGCCAGTCTTCATAAATATTTTTGTCCAACATTTTGACCAAATCTTCTGAGAGCATGGTTCATTATGGATATTTTCTCATGCATCCTCTCACCCACTTACACACTTGCAGTGACTCCCATTGCATTGGTACCATACATCTCACTTATCTGTCAGTGAATTTTCACCACTGCAACATTCCTTGCTGTCAAAAACAGAATCACTGATCATATTTCACAGTCTTGCATGGGGGGGGGGGGGGGGGGTGCGAGGGAGCTGTAGGGGTAGGGGTAGGGGAAGGGACAAGGGCAGGGGGAGGGGGAGGTGTGTGCTCTAGCTTGAGAAAGGATTGATTCCAAAATAACAAGTTTTCTTTCTCTTTTGTGTGTGCTGTCAACAACTCAACACTTCTGCTATTCAGGGATTAGGTGATGAGACGTAAACTAAATGAGTTTTAAACAATTACTTGAAAGAAATCATATTACAATTACCATCATAGCTTCTAAAATTAAAATCTAAACACTACATATTTCTAGTGTGTTTTTCCGACATTTGAATCTATTGACCAACTGGTTTTATTTTATAGTGAATTTTTGTTACTTATTGTGTTGTGTGTTGTGGTCTTCAGTCCAGAGAGTGGTTTGATGCAGCTCTCCATGCTACTCTATCCTGTGCAAACTTCTTCATCTCCGAGTGACTACTGCAACCTACATCCTTCTGAATATGCTTAGTGTATTCATCTCTTGGTCTCCCTCTATGATTTTTACCCTCCATGCTGCCCTCCAATACTAAATTGGTGATCCCTTGATGCCTCAGAATATGTCCTAACAACTGATCCCTTCTTCTAGTCAAGTTGTGCCACAAACTTGTCTTCTACCCAATCCTATTCAATACCTCCTCATTAGTTATATGATCTACCCATCTAATCATCAACATTCTTCTTTCAGTGCTCTGTCAAATTCTTCACGCAGTATCACATCTCCCATTTCATCTTCATTTACGTCCTCTTCCATTTCCATAATGTTGCCCTCAAGTACATCACCCTTGTATAGACCCTCTACATACTCCTTCCACCTTTCTGCCTTCCCTTCTCTGCTTAGAACTGGTTTTCCATCTGAGCTCTTGATATTCATACAAGTGGTTCTCTTTTCTCCAAAGGTCTCTTTACTTTTCCTGTAGGCCTTATCTATCTTACCCCTATGATATACGCCTCTACATCCTTATATTTGTCCTCTAGCCACCCCTGCTTAGCCATTTTGCACTTCCTGTCGATATCATTTTTAGATGTTTCTATTCCTTTTTGTGTGCTTCATTTACTGCATTTTTATATTTTCTCCTTTCTGTTACCCAAGGATTTCTACTAGCCCTTGGCTTTTTACCTACTTGATTCTCTACTGCCTGCACTATTTCATCTCTCAAAGCTACACATTTTTCCTCTACCATATTTCTTTCCCCTCCTCCTGTCAATCATTCCCTGATGCTTTCTCTGAAACTCTCTACAACTTCTGGTTCTTTCAGTTTATCCAGGTCCCATCTCCTTAAATTCCCACCTCTTTGCAGTTTCTTCATTTTTACTCTACAGTTCATAACCAATAGATTGTGGTCAGAGTCCTCATCTCCCCCTGGAAATGCCTTACAATTTAAAACCTGGTTCCTAAATCTCTCTCTTACTATTATATGTTGTTGTTGTTGTTGTTGTGGTCTTCAGTCCTGAGACTGGTTTGATGCAGCTCTCCATGCCACTGTATCCTGTGCAAGCTTCTTTATCTCCCAGTACCTACTGCAGACTACATCCTTCTGAATCTGCTTAGTGTATTCATCTCTTGGTCTCCCTCTACAATTTTTACACTCCACGCTGCCCTCCAATGCTAAATTTGTGATCCCTTGATGCCTCAAAACATGTCCTACCAGCCGGTCCCTTCTTCTAGGCAAGTTGTGCCACAAATTCCTCTTCTCCCCAATTCCATTCAATACCTCTTCATTAGTTATGTGATCGACACATCTAATCTTCAGCATTCTTCTGTAGCACCACATTTCGAAAGCTTCTATTCTCTTCTTGTCTAAAGTATTTATCGTCCATGTTTCATTTCCTTACATGGCTACACTCCATACAAATCAATACTCTATGTTAACAAATTTCTCTTCTTCAGAAACGTTTTCCTTGCCATTGTCAGTCTACATTTTATATCCTCTCTACTTCGACCATCATCAGTTATTTTGCTCCCCAAATAGCAAAACTCCTTTACTACTTTAAGTGTCTCATTTCCTAATCTAATTCCCTCAGCATCACCCGACGCAATTGGACTACATTCCATTATCCTCATTTTGCTTTTGTTGATGTTCATCGTATACCCTCCTTTCAAGACACTGTCCATTCCGTTCAACTGCTCTTCCAGGTCCTTTGCTGTCTCTGTCATTGGTGAACCTCAAAGTTTTTATTTCTTCTCCATGGATTTTAATACCTACTCCAAATTTTTCCTTTGTTTCCTTTACTGCTTGCTCAATATAGAGATTGAATAACATCGGGGAGAGGCTACAACCCTGTCTTACTCCCTTCCCAACCACTGCTTCCCTTTCATGTCCCTCGACTCTTACAACTGCCATCTGGTTTCTGTACAAATTGTAAATAGCCTTTCGCTCCCTGTATTTTACCCCTGCCACCTTCAGAATTTGAAAGAGAGCATGCCACTCAACATTGTTAAAAGCTTTCTCTAAGTCTACAAATGCTAGAAACGTAGGTTTCCCTTTCCTTAATCTTTCTTTTAAGATAAGTCATAGGGTCAGTATTGCCTCACGTGTTCCAACATTTCTAAGGAATCCAAACTGATCTTCCCTGAGGTCGACTTCTACAAGTTTTTCCATTCGTCTGTAAAGAATTCGCGTTAGTATTTTGCAGCTGTGACTTATTAAACTGATAGTTCGGTAATTTTCACATCTGTCAAAACCTGCTTTCTTTGGGATTGGAATTATTATATTCTTCTTGAAGTCTGAGGGAATTTCGCCTCTCTCATACATCTTGCTCACCAGATGGTATAGTTTTGTCAGGACTGGCTCTCCCAAGGCTGTCAGTAGTTCTAACTAATGGAATGTTGTCTACTCCCGGGGCCTTGTTTCAACTCAGGTCTTTCAGTGCTCTGTCAAACTCTTCACGCAGTATCATATATCCCATTTCATCGTCATCTACATCCTCTTCCATTTCCATAATATTGTCCTCAAGAACATCGCCCCTGTATAGACCCTCTATATACTCCTTCCACCTTTCTGCTTTCCCTTCTTTGCTTTAGAACTGGGTTTCCATCTGAGCTCTTGATATTCATGCAAGTGGTTCTCTTTTCTCCAAAGGTCTCTTTAATTTTCCTGTAGGCAGTATCTATCTTACCCCCAGTGAGATAAGCCTCTACATCCTTACATTTGTCCCCTAGCCATCCCTGCTTAGCCATTTTGTACTTCCTGTCGATATCATTTTTGAGACGTTTGTTTTCCTTTTTGCCTGCTTCATTTACTGCAATTTTATATTTTCTCCTTTCATCAATTAAATTCAATATCTCTTCTGTTACCCAAGGATTTCTACTAGCCCTCGTCTTTTTACCTACTTGATCCTCTGCTGCCTTCACTATTTCATCCCTCAAAGCTACCCATTCGTCTTCTACTGTATTTCTTTCCCCCATTCCTGTCAATTGTTCCCTTATGCTCTCCCTGAAAATCTGTACAACCTCTGGTTCTTTCCGTTTATCGAGGTCCCATCTCCTTAAATTCCCACCTTTTTGCAGCTTCTTCAGTTTTAATCTACAGTTCATAACCAATAGATTGTGGTCAGAGTCCACATCTGTCCCTGGAAATGTCTTACAATTTAAAACCTGGTTCCTAAATCTCTGTCTTACCATTATATAATATATCTGAAACCTTCTAGTATCTCCAGGGTTCTTCCATGCATACAACCTTCTTTCATGATTCTTGAACCAAGTGTTAGCTATGATTAAGTTATGCTCTGTGCAAAATTCTACCAGGCAGCTTCCTCTTTCAATTCTTAGCTCCAATCCATATTCACCTACTACGTTTCCTTCTCTTCCTTTTCCTACTGTGGAATTCCAGTCACCCATGACTATTAAATTTTCGTCACCCTTCACTACCTGAATAATTTCTTTTATCTCATCATACAATTCATCACTTTCTTCATCATCTACAATCCTAGTTGGCATATAAGCGTGTACTACTGTAGTAGGCGTGGGCTTCGTGTCTATCTTGGCCACAATAATGCGTTCACTATGCTGTTTGTAGTAGCTTACCCGCACTCCTGCTTTCCTATTCATTATTAAAGCTACCCCTGCATTACCCATATTTGATTTTGTATTTATAACCCTGTATTTGCCTGACCAAAAGTCTTGTTTCTCCTGCCACCGAACTTCACTATTTCCCACTATATCTAACTTTAACCTATCCATTTCCCTTTTTAAATTTTCTAACCTACCTGCCCGATTAAGGGATCTGACATTCCACACTCTGATCCATAGAACGCCAGTTTTCTTTCTCCTGATAACGACGTCCTCCTGACTAGTCTCCGCCTGCAGATCTGAATGGGGGACTATTTTACCTCCGAAATATTTTACCCAAGAGGACACCATCATCATTTAATTATATAGTAAAGCTGCATGCCATCGGGAAAAATTATGTCTGTAGTTTCCCCTTGCTTTCAGCCGTTTGCAGTACCACAACAGCAAGGCCATTTTGGCTGGTGTTACAAGGCCAGATCAGTCAATCATCCAGACTGTTGCCCCTGCAACTACTGAAAAGGCTGCTGTCCCTCTTCAGGAACCACACGTTTTTCTGACATATCAACAGATACCCATCCGTTGTGGTTGCACTACAGTACGGCTATCTGTATCACTGAGGCACGCAAGCCTCCCCACCAGTGGCAAGGTCCATTCCATGGTTCATGGTGGGAGGGGGGGGGGGGGGGAGGTGTTACTTGTTAAATAAATGGAAACAGATATTTTCATTTGAACTGCGTTTCACTTAGAATATACCTTTGCTTATTACTGCATGTGCACTTAATGTAACAAATAGTTGTTATTACTTTGTATTTGTTCTTTTATAGTGAGCACACAACTGTTCTGAAAGTAGCAGCCACCTTAATGGCCGACTGTTGGGACCGTGACTCCAACTGCTTATGGACTTTGGAACTAATGGGTCAGATTCAAAAAATTGTTAGCAGTCAGGAAGACACATCAAACCAACAAGTAAGAATCTCACATTCAAATAGTTCTGAATTTGCTTTTAATTGTTGAGTTACCATTTTCAACAATTTCTTATGTTAGTATTTCTTAGCAATTTTTATCACAGTCTGGTAACTGTTGAACTGTGTATTCATTTCTGCTGCTTGCATCAAACAACAGAAGTTATTCAGAATGGAACAGCGTGAACAGATTCTTTGTTTTCCCAACACCAAATGAAGGCACAAATTTGTGTATAAACAACAATATCAATACAGGGTGAGTCAGAAAGGGCTTTATAACTTTTGAATGATGTAGAAATTTATTAAGGTTACTTACAGAATTGATAGAGTTGTCATTTTGTAGCAAACAACCTCAAAAGTGGCAAAAGTCATTTTAGTTCAATATGACTACCACTTATGATGTGGCAAACATCTGACTGGTATTTAGTTTCCTCCCACACTGATTGCAGCAAATTGGGTGTAGATTTGATTTTTCAGATTGGCTAAATTGTTCGGTGGGGGAGGAACATACACACAGTCATTAATGAAACTCTAAAGAAAGAAAAATTAAAGCACACAGCAAGCATGCTTCGCACCAGTGAAAATTGCCATTTTTAACTGTACACTTCACTGGTGCTCCTGGTGGTGGAAAGTGGTACTGATACATAATGTGAGGTTGTTGGCTACAAAATGTCACATCTACAGATTCTGTAAGTTATTTCAATAAATTTCTATATCATTCCAAAGTTGTAAAGCCCTTTTTCATTCACTATGTATAAACATGTGGTGACTTGCCTGTGACATTGTGAATTATCAGTGAAATTTAATTTCCTGGAAAAGTTAAGAAATCTCAAATGTTCTGAAAAGGTCAGGGAATTCAGAGAGACTCTAGGAAGAGGTGAACTGTTCATTGACAGAAAGAAGTTTACTGAGTCATTTTGTTAAATCACTCTCAGATTCTACATTGGAAACAATTAATTTTTGGGTTGCCTAAGGAAAAGTGAGGAAAGGCATTGAAATGTTGCAATTGTTGTGAGCTGTGTCTAGCTTTCTCTGGCATGCCGCCAACCTTGGGAGTCTTCATTATTGACTCTTATTCTCGAGCTCTGTGTCAGTTCCCCGTTGCATTCTTATTAGTGTGACAGAGTGTAATGAGCATGTGAAAAATTTGTCTCCTAGCCGTGAATTCTCATTTACACAAAAAGTACAATTTTTTAATTTTATAAACAATATACATATGTCCATATTTGAATATAGAATTTGTAGATCAGCAATAAACAATCAGGCTCCAGTTGATTTTTTACTAAATTCAGTACAAGGTAGTATTTTGCTGAAGACTTGCAGTATCATGCTTCAAGTTAATAATGGCAGTAGTGTGAAGAGCATCCAATTTGAAACATGAAACGTCTTTACTGTCAGTCTGTTGATATTACATTTCAGTATCAGTAGTTCAAAGCACATCTGTGCAAGGGGCTTTTTGTACTTGAAGTTACTGCACAATGATATGGTCTAGCACGGAATAGTGATGGACGATGTTAATGAAGAAATTTTCAGGAATGGCGAGAGATTACAAAGTAGTTGACAAAACAGTAAATCCCAGCTAGATTAGAATAATCCCTAAGGGACTTGATAATCCAAAAAATTTCATTTGTGACCACAAAATCTAGTAAAGTAAAAGTTGCTCTTACATCCAGTAAAAACTGGCCCAGGTAAATTTAGAATTTCAACCTAGAAATCTTATAAAAATCTTTTGATGAAACAAAAGTCACCATCCTGCACAGTAAAAGTGTTGCAGGGATGAATGGTGCCTGACACAATACATCCTCAAGCATGTTCCTCCTAAAACAAAGAAACAGCTCCCAGCAGCTCAGGTAATCTGCTGATGACAAAAGCATCAATGTCGATTTGAAAACCTGCTAAGAAGGCTCAGAACATCAACCTCCCTGATGATTAGATTCAAGTGCCAGTAATTATATATTTTTGTAATCAAATGAAAAGAAGAAAGTGATGTTTATAGTGTTCCAAACTTTATGTCAAGCTGTAGAATAAGAAACAGCAAGCATCTTTGTGCTAGAATTGCGTGAAAATCAATTAATGATAGCTGTCACCATCCAGCTCAGCATGAAGACATACTTAGTACCCTGGTTCATAGGGTCCGTGTCAGTTCATACCCTAAAAGTTTGTCAGCTAAGCTCACCATGAGGTTCCCTTTCAGCAGAATGGATATAATAAGAGAATGATCAGATGCATGTTGCACTATTGACCAACTGTGAATTGGGTGACTGACGAAAAGAATAAGGTGGTGACAGGGTGTACAATTTTTTTTTACCATATGCAGGCAGTACTTCTAACAGCATCAATCTTATTCTGAGGATATGTACTGTGAAGTGTTTTTTGTTCACCACCTGAGAATAGAACCTTTTAGAGTCTGTAAAGGATGATCTTGATTTGCATAAGTCACGTATCTAGCATACCCCTTGCAGCTGCAGCTTGTCATACATTGATCAGATCATCAAGACCACAGAGGAGCAGTGTATAGAGCATAAGTGTCACATACACTTACAGGAGTTTGGCAAATTTATGACGGCAGAACATTGGCTAGATACAGCAGCACAGAGATTCTGATGTAAACTACCAACTACTTGGGTAGTGTTATGAAGGATGCTGTTGATATTAAACTAGCAATGGGCTTTATAATTAGAGGAGAGAGTTTTGTTTGAATTCTGTTTGGAAACTTGCTCGCTCTGTATTTAAACAACAGAAGAACAGAGTTAGTGCTGGCTGCCCACCTGTTTTTGGTTTCTATTTCTCTGTCAATAATATCTGTTTTTTGTCATCTTCAGTTCTTTGCTGCCACTAGTTTGTTTACGTGTGTGTGTTGTCTTTTGGTTTCCTGGTTGGTGTAACCCCACCCATGGAGAGTTTAAGTTGTCATGCAGTCTCTCATATCATTTGTGCCTTGAAAATGATGCGATGTTTGGCTGTTGAAACATTGGTGACTGTCCAGAACAATGGCTGGCTGCATTTTTGAAAATTATTTGATACATTGTAGAAGCTCTAGTTTCAAAAGTTCCATAATTTAGGTTACATCTACAATCTGTCTGTGACCTCATCATTTTTGGTACAGGAGGGGGGAAATGTGCAAAAGTATAACTTAAATTAAAAGTAACTGATACTAAAGGGAATAAAAAGCACAATTAGAGCAACAAAAGATTGATACCTCATTTTTTTTAGGACACAAGAAGATATATAGTAAAATAAGGAACACATAACCAACTAATGACTACAATTACCTTGGGAAGGTGCAAGGCCCATAACAGAAATGTCCTTATACTTGTACTTACAAGTTTTTTTACTTTGAAGCACTTCTTCAGCAAGGGGACAATTCTGCAGAAGAAGAATGATTTATGGAAGAGTGCTAATAAAAGGGGAATGGTGGTTATTAATAACAACTACCCTGTTACCTTTCACCACTGTCTTCCTCATAACTGAGTTTGGGCAGTACTAACTGCTAGGTACATTGTTGTTGTTGTTGTTGTTGTTGTTGTTGTTGTGGTCTTCAGTCCTGAGACTGGTTTGATGCAGCTCTCCATGCTAATCTATCCTGTGCAAGCTCCTTCATCTCCCAGTACCTACTACAACCTACATCCTTCTGAATCTGCTTTGTGTATTCATCTCTTGGTCTCCCTCTACGATTTTTACCCTCCACACTCCCCTCCAATGCTAACTTTGTGATCCCTTGATGCCTCAGGACATGTCCTACCAACCGATCCCTTCTTCTAGTCAAGTTGTGCCACAAACTTCTCTTCTCCCCAATCCTATTCAATACCTCCTCATTAGTTACGTGATCTACCCACCTAATCTTCAACATTCTTCTGTAGCACCACATTTCGAAAGCTTCTATTCCCTTCTTGTCCAAACTATTTATTGTCCAAGTTTCACTTCCATACATGGCTAAACTGCATACAAATAGTTTCAGAAACGACTTCCTGACACTTAAATCTATATTCGATGTCAACAAATTTCTCTTCTTCAGAAACGCTTTCCTTGCCATTGCCATTCTACATTTTATATCCTCTCTACTTCGACCGTCATCAGTTATTTTGCTCCCCAAATAGCAAAACTCCTTTACTACTTTAAGTGTCTCATTTCCTAATATAATTCCCTCAGTATCACCCAACTTGATTCGACTACATTCCATTATCCTTGTTTTGCTTTTATTGATGTTCATCTTATACCCTCCTTTCAAGACACTGTCCATTCCATTCAACTGCTCTTCCAAGTCCTTAGCTGTCTCTGACAGAATTACAATGTCTTCTCCCTGGATTTTAATACCTACTCCAAATTTTTCCTTTGTTTCCTTTACTGCTTGCTCAATATAGAGATTGAATAACATCGGGGATATACTACAAACCTGTCTCACTCCCTTCCCAACCACTGCTTCCCTTTCATACCCCTCGACTCTTATAACTGCCATCTGCTTTCTGTACAAATAGTAAATAGCCTTTCACTCCCTGTATTTTACCCCTGCCACCTTCAGAATTTGAAAGAGAGTATGCCAGTCAACATTGTTAAAAGCTTTCTCTAAGTCTACCAATGCTAGAAATGTAGGTTTCCCTTTCCTTAATCTTTCTTTTAAGATAAGTCATAGGGTCAGTATTGCCTCACGTGTTCCAACATTTCTAAGGAATCCAAACTGATCTTCCCTGAGGTCGACTTCTACAAGTTTTTCCATTCGTCTGTAAAGAATTCGCGTTAGTATTTTGCAGCTGTGACTTATTAAACTGATAGTTCGGTAATTTTCACATCTGTCAAAACCTGCTTTCTTTGGGATTGGAATTATTATATTCTTCTTGAAGTCTGAGGGAATTTCGTCTGTCTCATACATCTTCCTCACCAGATGGTATAGTTTTGTCAGGACTGGCTCTCCCAAGGCTGTCAGTAGTTCTAACTAATGGAATGTTGTCTACTCCCGGGGCCTTGTTTCAACTCAGGTCTTTCAGTGCTCTATCAAACTCTTCACGCAGTATCATATATCCCATTTCATCGTCGTCTACATCCTCTTCCATTTCCATAATATTGTCCTCAAGAACATCGCCCCTGTATAGACCCTCTATATACTCCTTCCACCTTTCTGCTTTCCCTTCTTTGCTTAGAACTGGGTTTCCATCTGAGCTCTTGATATTCATGCAAGTGGTTCTCTTTTCTCCAAAGGTCTCTTTAATTTTCCTGTAGGCTGCATATATCTTACCCTAGTGAGATAAGCCTCCACATCCTTACATTTGTCCTCTAGCCATGCCTGCTTAGCCATTTTGCACTTCCTGTCGATCTCATTTTTGAGACGTTTGTATTCCTTTTTGCCTGCTTCATTTAATGCATTTTTATATTTTCTCCTTTCATCAATTAAATTCAATATTTCTTCTGTTACCCATGGATTTCTACTAGCCCTCATCCTTTTTACCTACTTGATCCTCTGCTGCCTTCACGACTTCATCCCTCAGAGCTACCCATTCTTCTTCTACTGTATTTCTTTCCCCCATTCCTGTCAATTGTTCCCTTATGCTCTCCCTGAAACTCTGAACAACCTCTGGTTTAGTCAGTTTATCCAGGTCCCATTTCCTTATATTCCCACCTTTTTGCAATTTCTTCAGTTTTAATCTACAGTTCATAACCAACAGATTGCGGTCAGAGTCCACATCTGCCCCTGGAAATGTCTTACAATTTAAAACCTGGTTCCTAAATCTCTGTCTTACCGTTATATAATCTATGTGATACCTTTTAGTATCTCCAGGATTCTTCCATGTATACAACCTTCTTTTATGATTCTTGAACCAAGTGTTAGCTATGATTAAGTTATGCACTGTTCAAAATTCTAACAGACGGCTTCCTCTTTCATTTCTTAGCTCCAATCCATATTCACCTACTATGTTTCCTTCTCTCCCTTTTCCTACTGTCGAATTCCAGTCGCCCATGACTATTAAATTTTCATCTCCCTTCACTACCTGAATAATTTCTTTTAGCTCATCATACATTTCTTCAATTTCTTCATCATCTGCAGAGCTTGTTGGCATATAAACTTGTACTACTGTAGTAGGCATGGGCTTTGTGTCTATCTTGGCCACTATAATACGTTCACTATGCTGTTTGTGGTAGCTTACCCACACTCCTATTTTTTTATTCATTATTAAACCTACTCCTGCATTACCCCTATTTGATTTTGTATTTATAACCCTGTATTCACCTGATCAGAAGTCTTGTTTCTCCTGCCACTGAACTTCACTAATTCCCACTATATATAACTTTAACCTATCCAGTTCCCTTTTTAAATTTTCTAACCTACCTGCCCGATTGAGGGATCTGACATTCCACACTCCGATCCGTAGAATGCCAGTTTTCTTTCTCCTGATAACGACGTCCTCCTGACTAGTCTCCGCCTGCAGATCTGAATGGGGGACTATTTTACCTCCGAAATATTTTACCCAAGAGGACACCATCATCATTTAATTATATAGTAAAGCTGCATGCCCTCGGGAAAAAATACGGCTGTAGTTTCCCCTTGCTTTCAGCCGTTCGCAGTACCACAACAGCAAGGCCGTTTTGGTTAATGTTGCAAGGCCAGATCAGTCAATCATCCAGACTGTTGTCCCTGCAACTACTGAAAAGGCTGCTGCCCCTCTTCAGGAACCACACGTTTGTCTGGCCTCTCAACAGATACCCCTCTGTTGTGGTTGCACCTATGGTATGGCTATCTGTATCGTTGAGGCACGCAAGCCTCCCCACCAACGGCAAGGTCCATGTTTCATGGGGGGAAGGCTAGGTACATATAGGTTAAAAAGAGTGTGATTCATTCATCTACATCTACATTCTGTAAACCACTGTGAAGGAGTCACCTGCATTCTTTTCCAGTCACTTGGGACTTCGCACTGGGCGAGAGATTCACAATAAATGCAAGCTAGGTAAGAGGCCAATTTTATAGCGTACTTTTTGAAAAACCAAACTGGGATTCCATCAAGAGCTGGTGACTATTTTGTTTTCAACTGCTTCAGTTATTCCTGTATGCCAGGTATCCTTATTACTATGTCATCCATATGGGAGTCTGTCTGATGGTCAAATGATGCTATGTTTGTATATTTCTCCTTCATGAACGATTTCTTGAACATGAAATTTAAAACTTTAGCTTTCGGTTTGTTAATCTTCAAATGCCACACCAGACTGGACTCGTTTAGTGATTTCACATAGGACCAGAATTCTCTCAGGTTCGCTGCCAGATCTCCTGCTAAGGTATAATGGTGGTAATGGCTGTATACTTACCATGTAGATCTTTTCACAGATGCATGAATCTCTACTAACCCATGCTTGTCATCTTCTGCAAATTCTCTCTTGAACTGAGAGTGCAACAGTCTCCGCTTCTGCGGCATTTTCCGAATCTTGTTATTAAATCATGGTGGGTCTTTTCCATCCTTAATCCACTTAATAGCCGCATAGTGATTTAGAATCTGATTAAACGTTACCCATAATTTCTCCACATCTATCGTACTGGAACTAACAGATGCCCATTCGCTGTCTCTGTGAGATGATAACTGCTTATCTGCTTCTTCTAGCAGAAACTCTCTCCTAGCCTTCTTACCTGGTTTATTAGTCCTTTCCCACTCAAGAACATGCATAAGCTAAGAATGAGATTGGCAGTGGCAGATTGCTCTGTTACATCAGCAAAATACACCATTGCAAGTATGAAATACAAATTTCGAAGTTAAGAGGTTTCCCACAACCCTATACTTTCTACACCGTCCAGTCATCTTAATGTAACCAACAACCAAAAGCCCGAGTAGTCACCTTATGCTGTCAGGACTACTGCAAGACACACAGAGAGAAAGTCTAGGAGGTTTGGGAAGGCACTGGCAGGGCTGTGGAGCCAGATTGACTCCAGTGCCACGGCCAGATGCACCTAGGTTTCTCAGTTGAGGATCCATGGTGCAAACAGCCCAATCAGAGTGGCCCACAGATTTTTGATTGTGTTTAAATCCAGGGAGTTTGGTGTCCAGGGAAGTACATTAAACTCATCCTCTTGCTCTTCAAACCTCATAAGTATACTGCGAGATGTGTGACAAGTTGCATTGTCCTGCTGATATTGCCAAGGAGAAACAAACTGGTGTTATGGTTGGACTTGGACCCCAAGGATACATATATATACTTGTGTTGATCCACTGTGCCTTTCAGAATGGTGAGACCATCCAGGAAATGCCCTCCAGCCTGGATATTTCTGATGACTGCTGCAGAGTGTTTGCTTTTCAGATGTTTCACACCGTAAATACCGAAGGCCATCTATGCAGTGTAGCATAAACTGTGATTCGTCTAAAAAGACCACCTGTAGCCATTCATTGGACATCCAGATGTGGTACTGAAAAGCAAATTTCTGCCTTAATAGCCAATGAACAGCAGTCAGCATGGGTGCATGAACCAGGTGCCTGCTGTGGAGGCCCATAAGCAGCCATTTTTTGTGCATGGTCTTGGAGGCGACACTATTGATAGTCCCTTGGTTCATCTGGATAGTCAGATGTTGAACAGTTGCATGTCTATTCGTCCATCGTTCAGCCCTGTCTTCTATGGTTCATGGTGCACCACAACTGGCTGGTGCCACACTTGTATAGTGCCATTTTGCCATGCATGGTATATGACAACACACAAACAGTTTACAAACTTCAGAAATGCTTCCATCCTTGGCCCAAAAGCCAATGATCATGGAAGACAGATAAATTGCTCTGTTTCTGCATTATGACAATGACCGTGCTGATTTCTGTATCCCCCTGACGCGCTCTATACGCCTTCCACTGCTAGTGCTGACACCTGCCATCTGTGAATGTTTATAACACATTGATGTCGAATATAGGCAATGGTAACATTAATGAGACTGGACGACATATGCTCACTTAGATATACTCTAAAAATCTCCCAGAAATAAGTGGCAAAAGAACAGACTTGCAAAATTACAGACTAGTATCACTAACATAGGTTTGCTGCAGAACCCTTGAACATATTATCAGTTCGAAGCATGTGGCTGTGACTGAAAGGTCATGGTAACAAATCCTAGCTGGACTAAAGAAATCTTTGGTCTCCATTTAATATAATCTTCACCTCTCATTGATGTGAAGAGGTGCCAGAAGTGGCACATGGTTTGACTCCCACCTTAAACTGTAGGTCTCTCTTTCCCCAGTAGAGTTACCAGGGTATATTGGAGACACACAAGTCACTGAAGCGGCATCCAATTGAAAGACACAAATCCAGCCATTGAGCCACATACTATTATTATTGTTCTGAAAGGGATATGTTTCCAATTTCCGATTTTGTTTTCTTGACTGTCAACAACTGGGTGAAACCAAGTGAGATTAAAAGGGAATATGTACATTAGTAGATTTTATTTTATCAGTGATTGAATTTTGGGTACTGCAGCTACATCCATCCAAGAATATTTGAGCAACAGCACTAGTAACTGTGGTGATCATCAAATAGCAAAAACCATGAACTCCTGACATTAAGAACAAGGTACTTTTTTTAGGGCTTGTTTGTGTGGGGATATCTTTTTGCCATATTGTTGTTTCGTATGTTTACAGGTCTTTGAGATCCTTTGTGATGTAACCTAGTAAAATCTAATTTCTTTTCAGGCTGTGATACTGTGGTGGGATGTTTTGATTCTCACTGTGATTGTAATGTGTGGTAATTATTGCTTTTTGCCCTCACTGGAACTTATTGCCAGCAACAGAGAACATAGACTGCAATTATTCCCAACAGCACTTCCATGTCTCTTATCAATGGAGGGATGGAAAGATATTTTGCCACAGGTAAAGTAACAACAGTACATACATAAGTCTCCTTAGAAATGAAACAATATTTTTGTCAGTTATTCGAAATGACCTTTCTGCTTGTAATGGATCTCTGGGGATCCTGGTTAATGCAGGAATAATTTTGGTAGATAATGTTTTGCATATTGTTGCAGCTAATGTATTTTTGAACTTCTGTATCTTCTTTCCTCTCACTTTATGTGCCAAGAAATCTTCAGAAATGTGGATTGACTTGAATAGGGTAAAGAATACTGCTCCTCACAACACATCTGACACAAGCTTCACGTCATTTTATTGCCCTCACTATCTGCATGGGAAAGACCCAAAACACATGGTCAGTTGGGAAAATATATTATTGAATAGAAGATTTAATGAACTGATTTGGCTAAATTTTCTTCAACTATTATTAATTTTAGTCTGTCTGTGATATTAAACAAGGTAATTTGATTCACTCAGGTCAAATATTCTGTGTACGTTCATACTGTCCTGTAGTCAAGAGCCCAGCTACTTATTACTTTTTACAATAGCTATTGGAGAGAAAGAAAAACAAAAGGCAAGCAGCTGAATTCTTCTCACCAATGGGCTGTGTGTTAACATTTTGTGGAAATTTCTCCAGTGTTTGGAGAAGACTGTTTCCAGTGCAATGCTATGCCATGTTCAACCGCTTAAGAGAGGTAACTTTAGTCTTGAAGGTGCACTATTCTTAGATCACCGATCAGTGGTCACTGAAAGAATGGTGCTGTGCTACAAAAATTGTTTGAGGAAGACTGGTATGTGTCATACTACTAAATAGATAAATACTTGTGTCTTTCTAGCCCTACAATTTATGCCATTCTGCTAAACTACATCAAAGTGAGAAAATTTGTTGTGAGTACCATTCCCGATGATACAGTAACATTAAGAAAAACAAAAAATCCCTCATTTTGCTACAGAACTAACACTGTTATAGGCAATAATTCCTAGATTTATTAATTGAGTATTTCCAGCAAGTCACCAAGTAAGAAGTAGATATTTGGAAATTGACAGTCTATAACTCCAGTACGTTGATGTCATAGAGGCACCTAAAACCATCCATGTGAGATAGAGATGAAACAGACAGTTCCTACAAAATGGAAAAACTTCTGCATATTGGTCAAATATCTCTAATGACTGTTTAGCTGCAGTGACCTTCAAAGTTCTGTAGCACATCCTGTAGCCCTGATCTTGCTCCATGTGGTGTTGTGTTCCCATAAGAGAAGTCTTGTTGAAAGAATAGTGATTTTCTAAAGATTAGAGCTGCTAGCAAGAACTGACAAATGTTACTAGCTAACAGAAGATGAACATACAATTGGTGTTGAAGAATAATGAAATACATAGTGCAATGGATTTTATTTTTATTTTTTCTTTGAAAAGTAATATGAATGGCTCTGTATTGTAAATATCTGCAATTGTCCTTTGCATATGTACACTTGTCAAAAGAAGATAGCAATCTTTGTGTTGTAAGAACAAATTAATTTTATGAGGACTGTTATTCCCACATAGTAAATGGGATTTGACAGACTAGAATCCACATAGAAAGATGATTAATAAAAACATGGATACTTGAATATAATTTTAGTTTATTTCTTATGTTTTACATTTTCACTGTTTTCATATGTAGGTTTCTGTTGCATGTGTACAGGTTATTGAAGACTTCTGTACTGGAATAAAAAGTTCTGACTTTGACTGAAACCAATGTGTAAAGTTTATTTGCATCTCATGTCATGGGTGTTAGTCACAGTCATTTTGTCTGTGTTCATTTCTTTCGAATGCAATTTATCAGAATATTTGGGTTCATAGATGTAACTGTTACACGATGTTTGTGCTGAACAGATCTTGACATTGTCTCTATACTGATAGCTGAAAGTGGTCTTGTAAAGTTAATGCTTTGTTTCAAATAGAAACGGAAAACAATAACAGCATACTATAATAGAAGGAATGGTGGCTTTTTTCACAGTAGCTGTCTCCCGTCGTTAGTCACAATTTGTTGTCATTAAAGTTTACTGAAGTAGCCAGCAGTGGCTGCTTTCTTCCTGTTAATTAACTGCTGTGCAAAACTTAAGGATGAACGTAATTTTGACATGATGTGTTACTGCCAAGTAATATAGCATGAGGAAACTTATACCACACTTAGAAAGAACTGCTACAGTATAGAACAGAAGGCAACTGAAAGAAATAAACAATGAGATGAAAAGAAATGACAATTTACTTCAAAGATAGTAATTACACTGTAGTCATTGGACCATCATTAATCATAGTGATTTCAGTATAATTATTGTCTTTGAATAAAAGTGTCATTTCCATTCGCACATTGCACATTTCATTCAGTTACCTTCTATACTCTACTGTAGCAGTTCTTCCTCTGTAAGGTCGAAGTTTCATCAGACTATATTATTTGATGGTGAAACATCATGCAACAATTATTTTTGTCTTTATGTTTTGCACAGCATTGTATATAACTTGACTCATTCCACAAATCCATGAAAGCTGCGCCTCCAACATCGGATCCTGTTATAGTATAGCACTATTGTGGCATCAGTAGTACATTACATTAACCATGTGTTAACTTGTTAATTATGGCTGCAAGAATTTTTATCACTTGCACACAGCTAAAGAAAAACTTTAAATTATTAATTATTGAAGAAGCAGAGAACATTGAAAATCGTGCAACAGGAAGAAAGTACAATATGAGGGAGGGTTGTATTCATGACTAGAAAAAAAAAAAAAAATAATGTGGCTTCAAGAAATGAATGATCGCTGGGCTTTTCATGGCCAAAAATTGAAGCAGCTGGACCTCGATAAAATGCTATGTGATTATGTAGATGAAAAGTGACAATATGGATGCGTGATGACTAGTGAAATGTGCCAACTCAAAGCATTGCTTTTAGCCAAAGAACTGGGCATTGCCAGTTCCAAAGCTAGCCAGTGTTGGCTATCAAGATTTTTCAGTCAAAATGGATCGAGCTTCCAGAGGAACATTACCATCTCTCAATGGCTTCCAGGTGATTAAAAGGAAAAAGTAGTGAATTTTCATTGCTGTATCATAAATTTGTGCTGTGAACATTCCTGTACATTATC
This sequence comes from Schistocerca nitens, assembly GCF_023898315.1. Lineage (NCBI taxonomy): Eukaryota > Metazoa > Arthropoda > Insecta > Orthoptera > Acrididae > Schistocerca > Schistocerca nitens. Next base: position 541,545,524 of record NC_064619.1, on the reverse strand, counting down.
GCAAATTGGTAACATGGATCAGAAGTCAGTCTGTTTTGAGATGCCGCTCAACACCTAGAAACAGGAAAGTAGAATCCAGCATTATGATACAAACTGGCAAAAATGAGAAGCAAAAGTGTACAGTAATATTGTTTGTAACTGGTGATGGACAAACGCTACCACCTTACGTGATATTTAAAGGGGAAACTATTCTGAAAATATCAGTGAAAGACATATTGATGAGAGTGAATCAGAAAGGATGGATGGCCAGTGATCTTGTGGTTGGCTGGGTAATGCATGTTGGGCAATGTCAACCCAGTGGGTTACTGAATTTATATAACTTGTTGGTCCTGGACAGCTTTTATGGACATATAATTCAGAAAATGTAAGACACGTTACATAAAGAAAAACTGACTTGATCATTATCCCTGGAGATCTAACATTAATCCTGCAACCACTAGATGTTTGTTTAAATTGATCATTTAAAGCTGCACTTAAACAGTAATATACACAATGGTGACAGATGAAAACTACAAGTTCATGCTGAGTGGAGAAACCAAGTGGCCAGATATATGCCAGATTTGTGAGTGGGTGAAATGTGCCCGGGTCTCCATTCTGCTACCACTAGTGAAAAAGAGTTAAAATAATGTGGTATTACAAATACACTGGACAGAACTGAAGATGATGTGCTATGGGAAAATGGAGATGACAACAATGATTCTTCCTCTAGTGATGACAATAAAAGTGATGCCAAATAGAATCATTACATTATAATATCTTTTGTAAATAAAATACAAGTTAACCCAGTATTTCTTTTTTTCCTCCCTTAAAATTAGGGTGCGCAGATTATTTGATAGCGTGTATTGTTTACATATATATGGGTCATTTTGTATGTTTAGCATGCTCTTTTTGTTTGACGAGCATATGTCTTGAAGCAAAATCTTTGAGTGCTATAACCATATTCAGTTTATGAAATAATTTCATGACCATTCAGTGAAAGAAATAATATTCTTTAAGATATGTAAATGTGACATAAAGTTAAATATTAAAATATTTGAAATATAAAATAGAATAATTTATTACTTGTATATTATGTAAGCAGTTGCTATTTATGCAAAATCTTTCTATTCCATCTCTTAAGAAATTGCTGCTTTCATAAAATGTGATTAATGCAATCTGGATCAGTGCAGTAGCAGTTCCTTGCCTAGCTTGCTAAAATTGCTTTCGCTTACAGTCTACCGGCAGGAGTACTTTGGGCTTATTTCACAATTGTGAAGACAGTCTGGTCCCTTTAATCCCCCAAACCAACCGACCAACAATTGTGAAGAGTTTGGGGAAGGCACAGGGATTGGCCTTCCACCAAGATAACACATTCATAGTGTCATCACTTCAATCATGCATGTTCAGATAACTCTGGAGTTCATCTTTATATTTAGAAGTTGATGACAGAGCGAAGTGGTGCAGTGGTTAGCACACTGGACTCGCATTCGGGAGGACGACGGTTCAAACCTGCGTCTGGCCATCCTGATTTAGGTTTTCTGTGATGCTCCTAAATCACTTCAGGCAATTGCTGGGATGGTTCCTTTGAAAGGGCACGGCCGATTTCCTTCCCTAATCGGTTGGGACTGATGAACTTGCTGTTTGGTCCCCTCCTCCAAATCAACCGATCAACCTTAGAAGTTGATGAACACCAGCTCTGGAATTTCTTTAAGGGAGAGGGTATGTAATATTGTTTCTGTTTTTCCGCAACTATGCTATCTAGCTTCTGATAATAAGTATGTTCTCCACCTCCCCCTCCCCCCTCCTTTTCCCCCTCTCATCTCTTAACTCAGTTACAGCAGTTTGTTGAAACATGGATGAAAAATTTAGCCACATAATGAAAGTCTTGTAGTTCATTAAAGATGTTCTATTTTAGGAAGGTTTCTGCACATCCTTTCAGCAGTTTTGTTAATGCATTGTTATCTTCACTTTAGTGTGAGTCTGGTAACCTAAATGCCCACAGCACTACAAAAGGTAGGGTCAGTTTTGTTTCACCATCCAGGTCATTTATGGCTTCTTTAAAACATTCCAGAAAATTAATAATGCAATACATTACATCAAACTGATACGAAGATATCATCCCCAGTTTGTTTTTATCCAGTAGCAAATCCTAACTGTCACATTTTTTAAAAATGAAATGATTTCAACATCACGCAGATGCTGTTCCATCTAGGTTTAGCATGTTATGTAATTTTCTTTTTAATCCTACCACCAAAACAGATATTTTCATATTTTGTACAGTTTTACATATTTTACGGATGGAGTTGCGAATTTTAGGCAACTCTCCACTAAGGAACTTTTCATTCAACATGTACATTAATGTGGTGTTTATGCAGTGCAGTGCACTGCACTTGTCAGACATGTGTGATATCGAAAAGTTTTCTTTTTGTTCAGCCCTTGATCCATTGCAGATGTGACTTTCTTAATTCCAGAAGAGTTACTATATATCTGTCTCTGACAGTGTGACATATTACTCCATAAGAATATGTGTATTTCATTTTATAAAATCTTTGAAAGGGCATGTCTGACATCCTTCCCCATCCTTCCCTAATCCGATGGGACCGATGACCTCGTAGTTTGATTCCCTCCCCCAAATCAACCAACCAACCATATCACACACAACAGATGTCTCACTTTCTTGATGAATACTTCAGGAGTAGAGTTGTTGCATTGGAATATTGAAAATTTACTGGCACAGTGATGGGGTTGACCTCCATATCCGCTCGATCTGACTTCTTGTGATTACTTTTTGAGGTGCATATCAAAAGACATTGCTTACCATAACCGTCTCACTAACACACTGGATGAGCTTGGATCAGCGATCTGTGTTGCGTCTGGATCCATTTCCATAGAGACGCTAAATGACGTGACAGATTTTATTGTTCATTTGTGCCGCTGTGAGTGGTGGACATTCAAAAAGACTAATATGATTGCAAAGACTGGATGCAGAAAATGGGTTGTCAAATCTCTGAAGTACAGACTCTACAAAAAATTCACGGAATCCAGGTATTTGTGGCTCCAGTTATGAATATATCAGTGTATCTGATTCTCTATACATGGAGTGCATAGGGGCCTGAAGATGAAATTAATGAGATACCAAAACTGCTAATTTAAATAAAATAACAACTTCTGAAAATATACAGTTGTTTGGTGATTTTTCTTTGGTAAATATCTGACCTACCGCTGTCCAGTATCCATGATGGATCTACAGAGATACAAGGATTAGTGACTACAAAGTCATTGTTGGGAGACTCACTTCCACCAAAAATAAGTGCAAAATATAGCTATTTAAAAAAAGCAGGTAGAAATTCACTTTTACACCTTTCTAAGAGACAGTCTCCACTCCTACCAAACAGACTATTTAATCTTATACCGAATGTTGCTTAAATTCAGAGAATTTGTGTCAGTGATAATTCAGAGGTTTATACCAAATGAATAAATAAGAGACAGAACATGGTACCCAAAATAGGTCAGAACATTGCTGCAGAAGCAATGAAAAAAGCCTGCCAAATTTAAAAGAATGCAAAATCTCCAAGATTGGTGATGTTTTACGGGAGCTCAGAATTTAGCACAGACTTCAATGGAAGACACCTTAAATAGTTTCCACAATGAAAGTCTTTCTCCAAATCTAGCAAATAGAGGGGATTCTGGTTGCATGTGAAGTACACCAGTGGCAAGACACAATCAAAACCCTCAGTGCATCATAGCAATGCTAATGTTACCATAGACAGTGCCAGTAAAGCAGAGTTGCTAAACATGGTTTTTTAAAATTCCTCCACCAAAGAAGACAAAGTAAGTATTCCAGGATTTGAATCAAAAACAGCTACCAATATGAGTAACTTGGAACCAGATATACTCAGTATAGTGAAGCAATTGTATACCAATTAAGTTCCTTTCAGCGTATGTTTATGTAATAGCTCCAGAATTGGCCATCATATACAACTTGCTCAATGAAAGATCTGTACCTGAAGACTGAATAGTTGCACAGGTCACACCAACACTCAAAAAAGAAACAGGAATAACTCGCTGAATTACTGATCCATGTCACTGACGCCAATTTGCAATAGGACTTTGGATCATGTACCATGTTCCAAAATAATAAGTATCCTCACAGAAACAGTCTATTGGCAACATGAATTTAGGATATTGTTTCACAAAAACACAGCTAACTCTTTATTCATATGAAGTAATGAGTTCTACTGTCAGGGGATTTCAAGATTTCCGGAAGGGTTTTAACGTCATTCCACTCGAGCAACATCTAATCAAATTGTGTGCCTGTGATGAATTGTTTCAGTTGTGCAGCTGGATTCAGGATTTTCTGCCAGAACAGCCAGTTTTCTGCAGTAACTTGTGTTCATGTCGGACTTCATTCACTTTCCAAGGACACTACTCTGGATTTGATCTATTGCTGTAAATTTCTGAACTTCACATGCAATTTAGCGATAGCACCTTTGTGTACACTGATGGCTCTAAGACCGATTGTGGTGTTGGGTATGCCTTCATCATTATCACCGACCATTTTTAGTATCAGCTTCCAGAACTGTGCTCGATCTTTACAGCAGAACTCTTTGCTCTATATCAAGCCACCCAATATCGGTGGCCGTTCGGTTCTAGGCGCTTCAGTCCGGAACCGCGGGACTGCTGTGGTCTCAGGTTTGAATCCTGCCTCGGGCATGGATGTGTGTGATGTCCTTAGGTTAGTTAGGTTTAAGTAGTTCTAAGTTCTACAGGACTGATGACCTAAGATGTTAAGTCTCATAGTGCTCAGAGCCAAGCCACCCAATATGTTCGGTGACACAGGTTTTTTAATTATGTCATATGCTCCAATTCTCTCACTGCCCTTCAGAGCCTCTGTGTGCTGTACACAGTCCATCCCTCAGTGCAGCGGGTCCACAAAAGCTTCCACTTGTTTGCTGTTGAGGGAACCACCATGTTGTTTATGTGGGTTCCAGGTCACACCGATCTGACAGAAGTGAGGCTGCTGATGCTGCTGTCAAGGCTGCAGTCCTTCTGCCTCGGCTTGCTAGCTCTTCCATTCCTTTGGATGATTTCCGTGTTGCCACCTGTCAGCAGATGGTGTCTCTTTGGCATCACCACTGGTCTCCTCTTCATGGGAGCAAGATCTGGGGAATTAAACCTCTCCAAACAGCTAGGCCAACCTCTTCTCGGCCCTCTCATCATGTGGAGGTGCCCAACACCCAACTTAGCTAAAATGATTTAGCTAAGTTGGGTGTTGGGCACTGTCTTTTTAGCCATTGCCCTTTGTTGAGTGGTGAACCCCCGGCACCTTGTATTCATTGTCATCAACCTTTGACAGTTCACCATTTCCTGACCCAGTGCTCTTTTAAACTGTTTACATTGCAGTGTATGTTTACCATCTAGGTTATCAGCTGTTTTAACAAACAAGGCGTGGGCTATCAGTTGTGTTTTACTCTTTATCTGTCATAGCAACATGGCGAAGGACATTTAATCTTTGGTTAGGGACCTCTGCTGCCTCTGTGTTGTATTTTGCGGACATTTCTCCAAGAGGACAACCTTGTATTTAGCTCCTAGCTCTCTTTCTTTCTGTCCATTGGGCTTTCCATATAGTTGCTTTTACTTCTTGGCATTCTAAGGTTATGACATAGGTGCTTAAGTTTTTGGGCAAAAAGTGGGAGTCATTCATTGCTGGTCAATGGTTTTGTTTTCTTGTTAGCTTATTGCTTTATAGTAAAAATAATAGTTTATTGTGTTTGGATGTTTTTACCAATACGAAGCACAACTTCATAGACATAACAGCTGTCAATAAATTCTACATTGTTATGTAGCCTGGTAAAACAGAAAATGCTACACTGTATTCAACCAACAAACAGCAGTAAAAATAAAAACTAAACTGCCACTGACATTTTTTCATGTGACCACCAATGGAAAAAGTGAAATATTATGCAAAAATGCTTCTGGGAACTATTCAAAATCTCTTATAGTAGACTGGCTCGAGCCATACTAAAGGTAAAACTTACAGAGCTTCCAGATGACAATCCCTCTTTTATCAAACATGCTATATAAGACCTCACAACACAAGCAGGAGATACCGGAATATTTGAATATTAGACTTCTATATGATTGTATAAAGAACATGTTGAAAATTAAGGAAAAGAGCCAGTTGCAGAAAACATCTGTTGTAGAACTTTTAACGAGTTCCGCTTGCATTTCCACACTCCTCACAAAGACACTTGTGTACAATGTGACACATTTGCTGATAAACTCAGGCAGTCAACAGATGAACAAGAAAAGGCTCAGCTTCAGCAGCACCACAAACTGCATCTACGTAAGGATCAGGCTTCATGGGCATTTGTAACATAATAATTTTATAGAAGATAACACAATGTTTTCTTAACACAGACACCTGGCTATCCCCTATGTTCAGTACCACAATGTTTTAAACAACACAAGTTTGGGAACACACTGGGTACACAATGTGTTGTTAATATAGTTTCATTTGTAGCCCGTGTGGAAGGTACCACTAGTTTCTTTTGGTAGCAGGAAATGATCCAAGGCCATGTCATGACCTTGCGGATGCACCTGTCCAACATTGTTTTTAATTTCAGTATTGTGTAGCCACATCATATACCATAACACTGTTCAATTTTTCTTACATTATTTATTGCACAAAAGTTTTGTTAAAAATGTCTGTGCAATCTGAGCCTAAGGCTGAAAAAACTTGGGAGTCCATGAAAGTAGACGCTGAAAAATCACTTTATAGTAGCTCCCACTATGCCCTGGTTTTTATTTCAAAAAGCCTCTATCCTTGCCTAGAGTCGCAGGCCAAGTAATATATTATGAATGTAGTTTATATATTTACAGTTTGTGTTGTATGAGCTGTTACCAAAAGCAGGATTCATGTACTGCTGAGATGAAGTGACTGGATCTTAAGGTTCCCAAAAAAATTGGTGCCTCTTTGGTCAGACACATCAAAACGACAGCTCCATCAGCAAATCATGAATATGAAGAGAACAGGAACTGGAAAATAGCCATGACACTAATGTAATTAGTTTTAAGTGAAAGAATAAGACTGAAATCATGGACCAAAATTTAATGAAAAGTGATCATTCCTATCTTCCCGATGATAGTGATTTTGCTTAACTAGAAAATTGCGGCAATACCCAATAGATGTTTTGTCCCAGTGATTGGTACAATGTTATTGACAAGTCAACGAAAAAAAAATCCCTTTCATGTAATGACAAACAGTGACTTCCCGTCTGTGGGAAAATTGTAATCAAGTATCAAAAGAAAAACTGATACTGTAAAATATGCAGTGTCATGGCTAAAAATGCATTGGATTTGCTACCAGAATAGCGAGTCATTCATATGTTTCACATGTTTGTTTATTAGCTGTTCAGCATGTTTACCACGCAATTGGCTTCGTCAAAATACATTTTACACATTTCATAAAATTATAGTTGTTACTATTTTTTACATTATACATTATGCATACATATACATACATCTTTTTAGTAGTTAGTAATTTGTACATTTTACTCACATCATCAGTTTACATATACATAAACACATAAACTTCTTACTAATCAGACAATTTCAGCAATAATCATTATATAGTTTACATTCAAGAATTAATTATACAGTTTTACACATTTAGTTAATGATAGTTGCATTATTTCATTGTTTATACATTCCTTTCAAATTTCAAATTACTTCCAAGATATTCTTCAATTGAATAATAAGCTTTATTTTTGAGCCATGCGTCTAATACCTCCTTAAATTTGAAGTGGGTGAGGGTTTTGACGGATTGTGGCAGTTTATTATATAACTTTAGACTTAGGTGTTTGTGACTGTTGTGTATCAGTGACAGCCTAGAATACGGTATATCAAGCATGCAGTGTTTCGAGTGCTGTGCAAATGTAAATTAATTCTCTGTGTAAATTGTTGTATATTTTCTTTTGCGTATATTAAGCAGTTATACATATAGAGACTTGGGAGTGTCATTATGTTTAATATACTGAAGTGCTCCTTACAGGTTTCTCTTGGACTCCATCCTTGTAAACATCTAATTGCTTTTTTTTTTTTTGCCATTTGAATACACAGTTTGTGCCTGGTGAATTACCCCAGAACAGAATCCCATATTGTAGCTGTGACTGAAAGAATGCATAGTAGCAAAGCACCAATAAACTTTTACTGACAGAATATCTTAGTTTATACAGCAGATATATTACGCATGCAAGTTTGCCTGTCAAATAGCTTATATGGTCATCCCATGAGAGCCTTTGACTATTTTTAGTCCCAGTAGTTTGACACTGTGACTGTCTGCTTTCCGTACCTTCAGATTAGAATAAATTTCCTCTGTTTTTGTGTTGTTTATACACAACTCTTTAGCAATACACCAAACCCTACATTTTTCAAAAAGTTCATTATTTTTCTTTACCACCTCTTGCATGCTCTCACCTGTGGAGATCATGGTCATATCATCAGCACATAAAACATTTTTGCAGGCTATATAGTTTGAAAAGTCATTAACATAAATAATAAAGAGGAAGTGTCCAAGAACAGAGCCCTGTGGAATTTCTCTCTTAATTTTCATTAGATCTGACCTTTCATTGTTCACATGCACTGACTGTTGCCTGTGGTTAATGGTCCTGTAGTGTAATTTTTGTAATTTGATATTTTATTGTCAGATTTGACGGAGTGACAGTTGTGATAACAAAGGATTATTAACAACAGAAGCAAACAGCAAAACAGCTTATAGTATAAAAGTCCTAAACCTACACTACATTATACTACAATGCAGGGTGACAGCAACCATCGGTGATATATGGACATGGTCTGAAGATGGAAATGTGGCCAAAATGGATACATCACAGTAAATACATCACAAACTTCTATAACAGCGATTTGGATTTTATTATATAATATCTCTCCTATGCTGTGGGCCCATTGGATCATAAATTATTGGCTTTACATGTTTAAACAATGGAAAACCCAGGATGGAAAGTTCCTACTTACCATATAGCAGAGATGCTGAGTCGCAGATAGGCACAACAAAAATACTGTTACAATATAGGCTCTCAGCCAACAAGTCCACACTGTGGCTCATTTGCCAGAGGCAGCAGTTGTGTGTGCGTATGTGTGTGTCTGTGTGTGTTGCGTTTGCATGTGCGGACTACTGGACAGTAGTTAGTGGGTCAATGTCGCTACCTTCTTGTAAACAGGTCTGACCTGTGCTTTCTTCTAACTACTTTTTGTTACAAGGATCTATGTAATTATGAATAAATGAGGAATCATGTGAGAGTGATATAAACAGCCCCAGTCAACCACCTTTGGGTCAACCTGTGGCTTTGAAATAGGAATCCAATTAAATTGTACAATTTATTCCAGAAAATCCCTTTTATAATATAACGAAATTCTTGGATTAACTAGTGTTAGCATTACACTTCAAAACATCAAATGTCTGTAATTATATATCTGCATGCAGTCTCTGCAAACCACTGTATGGTGCATGGCAGAAAGTACCTTGTACCACCACTAGTCGTTTACTTTCCTGTTCCACTATAAAAAATAGAGTGAGGGATAAACAACTGTCTATATGCCTCCATACAAACCCTAATTTCTCTTTTCTTTTTTTACTGGTCCTTATACAGAATTTATGGTGGCAGCAGTAGAATTGCTTTGCAGTCAGCTTCAAATGCCAGTTTGATGAATTTTATCAACAGTGTTTCATAAAAAGAATATCATCTTCCCACCAGGGATGACCTTTGAGTTCACAAAGCATTTCTGCATGTTGCTCAGACCTAATGGTAACAAATCCAGCAACCCATGTATTCATCAATCCGAACGAATTCAAAAGTAATAGCAATGTACATGACTACAACACTAGGAGAAAGGGCGATCTTCACTACTCAAGGTTAAATCTAACTTTGGCTCAGAAGGTGTAAATTACGCTGCCACAAAAGTAAAAGTCTTTGGTCACTTACCTAATAGCATAAAAAGTCTGACAGATAGCCATATAGCATTTAAAAGGAAATTAAAAGAATTTTTTAATGGCAACTCCTTCTACTCATTAGATGAATATTTGGATATAGTAAGTGGGTAATTTCCCAACCCATACAAAAAAAAAAAAAAAAAAAAAAAAAAAAAATAGAAAAATAAAAAAAATTAAAAATATTGAGTGTCATGTAATATTTTGTCTAATGTAATATCTTGTATAGACACCTTTTATTAACCTGACACGTTCCACATCATTACGAAGTGTCGTATTCATGATCTACGGAACAAGTACTAATCTAATCTAATAGCTTTGATGTCTTCCTTTAATCTGACCTGGTGGGGTTCAAAATACTCGAGCAATACTCAAGAACAGATTGCATTAGCATTCTATGTGTGGTCTCTGTTATAGATGAGCATTTTCCTAAAATTCACCCAAAAACCTAAAGTTACCATTTGCTTTCTCAACTACCACTCTTACATGCTTGTTCCATTTCACATCAGTTTGCACCATTATGCCTAGATATTTAATTGATGTGGCTGGGCAAGCAGCACACTACCAATGCTGTTTTCGAACATTGCATGACTGTTTTTCCTACTCACTTGCATTAACTTACATTTTTCTGTGTTTAGAGCAAGCTGCCATTCATCACACCAGGTAGAAATCTTGTCTCGGTCATCCTGTATCCTCTTACAGTCATCCAGTGACAACATCCTCTGGTACACCACAGCATCATCAGCAAACAGTCGCACATTGATACTCGTCCTGTCTCGTCAAATCATTTATAATACAGAGAATAGAAGTGGTCCTGTCACACTTTGGGGCCACTCTTGACAACTCCATATTCCTAGATTTTCCAAAAGCTTATGATGAGATGATCCACTGCAGACTGCTGCTGAAGGTCTGAGCATATGGATTAAGTTCCCATATATGCAAGTGGCAAGTGGCTCGAAGACCTTTTAGGTGATAGAACCCAGTACTGTGTCCTCAATGGCAAGTGTTCATTGGGAACAAGGGCTGAACAACACTGTGCAGCTGTTTGCTGATGGCACTGTGGTGGACAGGAAGGTGTTGTCATTGAGTGACTGTAGAAGGACTTAGACAAAATTTCTAGTTGGTATGGTGAATGGCAGCTTGCTCTAAATGTAGAAAAAATTAAGTAAATGCAGATGAATAGGAAAAACAATTCTGTAATGTTTGAATACAGCATTAGTGGTGTGCTGCTTGACACAGACACATGGATTAAATATCTAGCCGTACTATTGCAAACTGAAGTGAAACAGAACGAGCACAAGGGGTTGGTAGTAGGGAAGGTGAATGGCCGACTTTGTTTTATAGGGAGGATTTTGGGAAAGTGTTTCATCTATAAATGAATCAAACCTTGACTCATCATTATCCATTACAACCAGGTAATTCCTATCCATTTCTTGTGTTCACAATGAAGGAGAAATAGTCCGACTAAACAGTGAGATTATTTTCCCAGTCCACCAAAATTTCATGTTTGCATTGCTTACATTCCAAATCCTGGAACTGTTCCTAATATAGTACATTTGTTCACTAATAAGGTACGTTCATTACGGAAATCATCATTTGGGGTGGTAAGTCAAGGGAAATACAGCAAGGTTGCACAAGGCAGAAATCAACAAAGAAATGTCAACAACAGACAAAATTTGTAAATCTGATGTGGTAGAGAGGGATGCTGACAAAAGAATAGCAGACCGATAATAGAATGAAAAGTACAGAAAGAAAAAATAAGGCAAGGAAATGAAGTATGAAAGTGGCCTTCAAAACAAGAAATAAATAAATATAAAATGACAGCTGACGGAAATGGGACAAAAATGAAGTAAACAATCGCGAGTGATTATTGTTAAAGCCACTTGACTAATTGAAATCAAGCACATGCTAAGTACATTCAATGAAGGATGTCTGGATTTGGCATTAGTAAGAAGCCCTGTTGTACTAGTTTTGCAGTGGTGGCAGTCAAAGAGATATGAACCATATGGCAAGAAATGGTTTGAGGAGGAATATTGCATCAACATAGATGTGTTTGTTATAAGGGTGTCAAAAACCTATACTTGATGATATGAGCTTCATTTCAGGTCATGCCTTTTCACGTATGCAGCCATTTCCTTTTCTCTCCATTGTTTTCTGTTTCTTTATGATTGTTTTCAATTTAATTTTTTTTTATGTTACAGAATCTTTTGTGTAACTAGCCATTTTGTGTTATGTAAGCTTTTATTTTTGTTTTGTGCTTTCATTTTTTGTACTTTTCAGATTGCCTTTTTTATGTCTTCGGATTTTGAATTTGTAATGTTGCTAGAATTTTGTTGTTAATTGTTGTTTCTTGATGTCCTGAAATCTAGTGTTTACAATAGTTTTTTCTGTTCATACCTGTGTTTGTTGTCCCCCAGTATGTAGGAGTGTTTTGGATCTCCATGTGACTGTAGACTCATTTACGAGATACTTTTTTCTTACCATCAATTTTTGAATGTATTAGGTATTTCAGAAGTATGTTTGTGGTTTAAAACTATGCAGTTCTTGTTAACTTGGGTTTCAAAATGTGTTTTTGTTATTGTGGTTAAAGACTCCAATACATTCTATCCTGTGCAAGCCTCTTAATCTCTGCAAGCTACATACATTTGAATCTCTTCACTGTAGTCAAGCCCTGTGCTCCCTCTACAGTTTTTAACAACCAAAACTTCCCCCCCATTACCAAATTTATGATTTTTTGATGCCTCAGCATGTTTCCTGTCAACTGATGCCATCTTTTTGTTAATTTGTGGCATAAATTTCTACTTTGCTAATTTGATTCAGTACATTAGTTATCCAATCTACCCAACTAATCTTCAGCATTCTCCTGTAGCATCATATTTCAAAAGCTTAGATTCTCATCTAGTTGTTGTTGTTGTTGTTGTGGTCTTCAGTCCTGAGACTGGTTTGATGCAGCTCTCCATGCTACTCTATCCTGCGCAAGCTTCTTCATCTCCCAGTACCTACTGCAGCCTACATCCTTCTGAATCTGCTTAGTGTATTCATCTCTCGGTCACCCTCTATGATTTTTACCCTCCATGCTGCCCTCCAATACTAAATTGGTGATACCTCGATGTCTCAGAACATGTCCTACCAACCGATCCCTTCTTCTAGTCAAGTTGTGCCACAAACTACTCCTCTCCCCAATTCTATTCAATACCTACTCATTAGTTATGTGATCTACCCATCTAATCTTCAGCATTCTTCTGTAGCACCACATTTTGAAAGCTTCTATTCTCTTCTTGTCTAAACTATTTATCGTCCACGTTTCACTTCCATACATGGCTACACTCCATACAAATACTTTCAGAAATGACTTCCTGACATTTAAATCTATACTCGATGTTAACAAATTTTTCTTCTTCAGAAATGCTTTCCTTGCCATTGCCAGTCTACATTTTATATCCTCTCTACTTCGACCATCATCAGTTATTTTGCTCCTCGGATAGCAAAACTCCTTTACTACTTTAAGTGTCTCATTTCCTAATCTAATTCCCACAGCATCACCCGACGTAATTCGACCACATTCCATTATCCTCATTTTGCTTTTGTTGATTTTCATCTTATACGCTCCTTTCAAAACACTGTCCATTCCGTTCAACTGCTCTTCCAAGTCCCTTGCTGTCTCGGACAGAATTACAATGTCATCAGCGAACCTCAAAGTTTTTATTTCTTCTCTATGGATTTTAATACCTACTCCGAACTTTTCCTTTGTTTCCTTTATTGCTTGCTCAATATACAGATTGAATAACATCGGGGAGAGGCTACAACCCTGTCTCACTCCCTTCCCAACCACTGCTTCCCTTTCATACCCCTCGACTCTTATAACTGCCATCTGGTTTCTGTACAAATTGCAAATAGCCTTTCACTCCCTGTATTTTACCCCTGCCACCTTCAGAATTTGAAAGAGAGTATTCCAATCAACATTGTCAAAAGTTTTCTCTAAGTCTACAAATGATAGAAATGTAGGTTTGCCTTTCCTTAATCTTTCTTCTAAGATAAGTCATGGGGTCAGTATTGCCTCACGTGTACCAACATTTCTACGGAATCTGAACTGATCTTCCCCGAGGTCGGCTTCTACCAGTTTTTCCATTCGTCTGTAAAGAATTCGCGTTAATGTTTTGCAGCTGTGACATATTAAACTGATAGTTCGGTAATTTTCATATCTGTCAACACCTGCTTTCTTTGGGATTGGAATTATTATATTCTTCTTGACGTCTGAGGGTATTTCGCCTGTCTCATACATCTTGCTCACCAGATGGTAGAGTTTTGTCAGGACTAGCTCTCCCAAGGCCGTCAGTAGTTCTAATGGAATGTTGTCTACTCCGAGGGCCTTGTTTCGACTCAGGTCTTTCAGTGCTCTGTCAAACTATTCACGCAGTATCATATCTCCCATTTCATCTTCATCTACATCCTCTTCCGTTTCCATAATATTGTCCTCAAGTACATCGCCCTTGTATAGACCCTCTATATACTCCTTCCACCTTTCTGCTTTCCCTTCTTTGCTTAGAACTGGGTTTCCATCTGAGCTCTTGATATTCATACAAGTGGTTCTCTTTTCTCCAAAGGTCTCTTTAATTTTCCTGTAGGCATTATCTATCTTACCCCTAGTGAGATAAGCTTCTACATCCTTACATTTGTCCCCTAGCCATCCCTGCTCAGCCATTTTGTACTTCCTGTCGATATCATTTTTGAGACGTTTTTATTCATTTTTGCCTGCTTCATTCACTGCATTTTTATATTTTCTCCTTTCATCAATTAAATTCAATATTTCTTCTGTTACCCAAGGGTTTCTACTAGCCCTCGTCTTTTTACCTATTTGCTCCTCTGCTGCCTTCACTATTTCATCCCTCAAAGCTACCCATTCTTCTTCTACTGTATTTCTTTCCCCCATTCCTGTCAATTGTTCCCTTATGCTCTCCCTGAAACTGTACAACCTCTGGTTCTTTCAGTTTATCCAGGTCCCATCTCCTTAAATTCCCACCTGTTTGCGGTTTCTTAAGTTTTAAGCTACAGTTCATAACCAATAGATTGTGGTCAGAGTCCACATCTGTACCTGGAAATGTCTTACAATTTAAAACCTGGTTCCTAAATCTCTGTCTTGCCATTATATAATCTGTCTGATACCTTTTAGTATCTCCAGGGTTCATCCATGTATACAACCTTCTTTCATGATTCTTGAACCAAGTGTTAGCTATGATTAAGTTATGCTCTGCACAAAATTCTACCAGGTGGCTTCCTCTTTCATTTCTTAGCTCCAATCCATATTCACCTACTATGTTTCCTTCTCTCCCTTTTCCTACTCTCGAATTCCAGTCGCCCATGACTATTAAATTTTCATCTCCCTTCACTACCTGAATAATTTCTTTTATCTCATCATACATTTCATGAATTTCTTCATCTTCTGCGGAGCTAGTTGGCATATAAACTTGTACTACTGTAGTAGGCATGGGCTTCATGTCTATCTTGGCCACAATAATGCGTTCACTATGCTGTTTGTAGTAGCTTACCCGTACTCCTTTTTTTTTTTTAACTGCATTACCCCTATTTGATTTTGTGTTGATAACCCTGTATTCACCTGACCAAAAGTCTTGTTCCTCCTGCCATCGAACTTCACTAATTCCCACTATATCTAACTTTAACCTATCCATTTCCCTTTTTAAATTTTCTAACCTACCTGCCCGATTAACAGATCTGACATTCCACGTTCCGATCCGTAGAACGCCAGTTTACTTTCTCTTGATAACGACTTCCTCTTGAGTAGTCCCCGCCCGGAGATACAAATGGGGGACTATTTTACCTCCGGAATATTTTACCCAAGAGGACACCATCATCATTTAATCATACAGTAAAGCTGCATGCCCTCGGGAAAAATTACGGCTGTAGTTTCCCCTTGCTTTCAGCCGTTCGCAGTACCAGAACAGCAAGGCCATTTTGATTAGTGTTACAAGGCCAGATCAGTCAATCATCCAGACTGTTGCCCCTGCAACTACTGAAAAGGCTGCTGCCCCTCTTCAGGAACCACACGTTTGTCTGGCCTCTCAACAGATACCCCTCTGTTGTGGTTGCACCTACGGTACGGCTATCTGTATCGTTGAGGCATGCAAGCCTCCCCACCAATGGCTAGGTCCATGGTTCATGGGGGGGATTCTCATCTTAACTTTTCATAATCCATTTTTTACTTCTGTACAGAGCCACACATAAAACTTAAATATTTCATGTTAAAAATTCCTCTTTTCTGAGAAATGTTTTTCTTGCTATTTCCAATCTGCAGTTCACATTGTATCTATGTCAGACATCATCCGTTATGTTGCTGGACGGTTAACTTAACTAATCTAATACTTTTAGGCCTATCTCCTGATCTAATTCCCTAACCTCACCTGATATAATTTGATTACATTCCATTACGTTCAACTGGACCGCCAACCTTTGCTGTCTCTGACAGAATTACTATACCATCAGAAAACCTCAAAGTTTTAATTTAATCTCCTATCCACAGTTTTCCTTAGCTTCCTTCATAGCTTACTCAATGTGCAGATTGAATTTTGCAATGTCGAGTCAGCTCTTCTTGGCGGCGACCTCAGGTAAGTTCTGATGCTGCCTTGAGGCATGGCATTAATAATACTGAACTAAATGTTGATGTACACTGACTGAGTGGAGCCGTGTATCTGCTTATATGCACATTTGGCAGATGGATGTTCAATTGTGAACTACTTGTGTGACATTAGACCGAAACATAACGTAATCCATGTTGTGTTCACCCTTTGTGACATCTGATCATAACTATGTGGCTTCTCTCTGGAGGCTGGCATTTCCATGCATGCCATGTCTTGTATCTCTGGAGGACACAGAAATCTACAAATGCTGTAGATGTAGGTTATTCTTTCTTCAGCATGTCTTCTAAGACAGGTCTTATTGGTAGGGTCAGTATTGCCTTGCATAATCATACATTTCTCCAGCACCCATACTGATTTTCCCCGTGTTTATCCTCTACCAATTTTTCCATTTTTCTGTAAGTAATTCATCATTGTTTTGCAACTGTAATGTATTAAACCTATGGCTCCGTCATATTCACAGCTGTCAGCACCTGCCCTATTTGGAAATGGTATTATTACATTATTTCAGAAGTATGGAGACATTTGTCTGTTACATGTATCTTATATTAGATGGAATGGTTTTGTCAAACTCTTCTTGCAGTATCATATTTTCTGTCTTATCATCATCGTTGTCTTCTTCCCTTGCTCTTAATATTTATACAGGTGTTTCAATTTTCCCCTAAGGGCACTTCAGTTTCCCTGTAGGCATCATCTATTTTTCCCACAGTCTTCCATGATTCTACGTCTTTACATTTCTCCTCTAACTCTTCCTGCTTTTCTAATTTGCAATTTCATTCACCTGATTTTTTTTTTTTTACATCTGTGTTTTCTTTTGTCTGTTTCATATTTGCATTATCTCCTTTTGTCAATTACATTTAGTATCAACAGTACAGAGGAAGCATTGAGCAGCAGACAGAAACATTTAAAATCGATTTAAATGCAGACTAAACTATCAGACACAGTCCTCCTTCAGATTTAGGAAAACACACACACGTAGGGTGGGGGAAGATGGCTTAGCACTGCCTTTGTTAATTATGTGTTGGGGCAGACTAGTGGGCTGCTAGCCACAGCATTGGTGGCTGTAAGACTATGCAGTTGTGCCGAGGGATCTGAAGCATGTGTGAGGCATGAGTGGAAGCAGAGAAGGCCGCAGAGGCAAAGGCTGCAGGGAGAGTTTCCATCTGCACAGTTCAGAAAAGCTGGTGTTGATGGGAAGAATCCAGATATTACAGGCTGTGGAGCAGTCTCTGAAGTCAAGCCCACCATGTTGTGCAGAAGCTCAGCAATTGGGTGGTCCATTTGCCTCTTTGGTCACAGTATGGCAGTGGCCAGTCAAGCTAACAGACAGCAGTGTCTATTGTATTCCCACTTAGAATGTCACACATTGGTTGCAGCTAAGGTGGTAGACCACATGGCTACTTTCACAGATTGTCCTGCCTTTGATGGTGCTGGAAATGCCTGTAACGTGACTGGAGTAGCTGGCAGTAGGAGGGTGTATGGAACACATCTCACATATAGGTCTTTTACTGGGATGTGAGCCATGGGGCAAGTGATTAGGAGCAGCAGTGGACAACAATATTGTGTAGGTTGGGTGGTGGGTGGAATACCATTGGGAGTTGGGTGGGGAAACTATTAGGGACACTATTTCTCATTCCATGTAGTTGAAACCTGGTGGAGAAATTGATTCATTGCTCCTGTCCTGGGTGGTACAGAGTCATGAAGGAGACACTCATTTGTGGTCAGTCAGTGGGTTTGTGAGGAACAGTAAATGACTGGCGGGACAAGTCATGGAATGTGTGTTTCTGAACAAGGTGCAGAGGGTAATTATGGTCTGTGAAGGCCTCAGTGGGACCTTCAGCATATTTGGAGAGGGACTGCTCATCACTGTGAACAAACTTAGTGGTATGGAATGGGTGACAGTTGTTGAAAAGAAGTCATCATTGGCAGGTCTGATGTGAATGGGAGTACTTAATATGGAGATTGAGATTGAGGAAGGTGGCTTATTGGGCTGAGGAGGACCAGGTGAAGCAAATGAGGGAGAAAGTGTTGAAGTTCTGGAGGAATATGGATAGGGTATCTTCACACTCGGTCCAGATCATGAAGACGTCATCGGTGAATCTGAACCAAGTGATGGGTCTGGTGTTCAGGGAGCTTAGAAAGGATTCCTCTAGGTAACTCTAAATTGGTGTAGGATAATGCCACCTGGGCACCCATGGTTGTACCACAGATTTGTTTGTAGATGATACCTTCAAAGGAGTAGTTGTGGATGAGGATACAATGGGTCATGGTGACCAGAAAAGAGAGTGTAGATCTGGAGTCTGTTGGTCATTGCAAAAGGTAGCATTCAGTCGCAGCAATGTCATGGGCATTGGGAACAATAGTGTAAAGGGAATGGCATCAACAGTGACGAGGAGGGTGCCATGTGGTAAAGGGAGTCTTGGCAGAGGAAATGGTTAATGTTTCTTATGTAGGAGGGTCGACTGTGTAGTAGACTGAAGGTGTCTGTCTTCAATGGCACAGATTCTACCCCTGGGGGCGCAGTATCCAGGTGCAATGTCCCAATTTTCCATTGTTTAAATTCAATATCTCATGTGTTATCCAAGGATTGCTAATGGGCCTTATTTTTTCCTATGTGATCCACTGCTGTTTCATCCATTTCATAGGTCAAAGCTACCCATTCAGTTTCTGTTGTAATCTTTTCCCATTTCAGTCAATTGTTGCCTAACACTCCCTTTGAATCTTTCAGCAACTTCTGGTTCTTTCAATTTATTTAGATCTCTTCTCCTTAATTTTATACTTTTATGCAGTTTCTAAGTAATAAACTAAGGTCACATTAGTCTTTGGAAATATTGGGCATTTTAAAATGCGGTTTCTGAATCTCTGTGTTACCATTACTTGTTAGACAGTCTTTGTTGCACCTATCTGTGACTCAACATCTCCGCTTGTGGCGAGAAGTAATCCATCCTTTCAATACTTGTCATTATTCCATTGTTTGATTTTACCATTGTGTAATCTACCTGAAACTTTGCAGGGTATCCAGATCTGTCCCTGATGCACAACATTTTTTTTATTATTTTTAAATCAAGTGTTAGTTGTGATTACATTGTGTTCCGTACAAAATTCTACCAGGCAACTTCCTATCATTCCTCTACCCAGTCCACATTTTCCTTCTACCAGGTAGTTTTCAGTCCTTTCCCCCAATCCATATTCTCACTCTCTTTCTGTTCCTACTATCAAATACTAGTCCACCATCTCAATAAATATGATATCTGAATAATAATTTACTTTATCTCATAAGACATTCTTTCAATCTCTTTATCACATGTATAGCTGGTGGTGTATAAATTTTTACTACTGTGTTAGTATTTTGTCTTACCTGTGCTATGATAATCCGGTCACTATGCTGTTCATAGCAGCTCCCCTGCATTCCTATTTTCTTATTCATTATTAGACCTAATGCCGTGTTACCAAGGTTTGATATTTTCTGTTTATCTTGTACTTATTCAATCAGAAGTAATGTTCTTCATGTTACTGCATTTCACTAAATTTCTACTACATCTAATTTCAACCTTTGCATTCTCTGACTTACCAAAGTAGAGATCTAACATTCCAGTCTTGAACCCATAGAATGCCAGTTTTGTTTTCCTTGATGACAACTTCTCCTTGAGTGGTCTCCATGCAAAGATCCAAATGAGGAACTGTTGTACCCATGAAGATGCCATCATCATTAAACCATTCACTAGTGCTGCATGTCCTCAGGAAGTGTAATGGCTGTATTTCCCCCTTGCTTTTAGCCATTTGCAAGGCTGTGTTGGTTAATGTTATAACACCAGATCAGCTGATAATTGAGACTGTTGCTCCTGTAAATACTGAAAAAGTTAGTGCCCATCCACAGATACTATGTGTTAGTCTGGGCTCTTCACGCAGTACTGTTTCAAGGCTCAAGCTGTACAAGTGGTTTATGGCAATTAGTAGCAAGAACTGAAACAGTTGATAGTTTTCTAACATAAACATGGGTCCAGAAACAAGCATTTAGCAATATAATTGCAAATGTGTGGTTAAGAGCTGCCACTGACTTCAGTATCAAATCAATCAAGTAAACATTCCAATTAAGTCCCCATCTAATGAGGTTCAAATTTCAATGGCAGTCTTAACAGGAAATTTAATAATACTTAAGCATGTCACAATTTACTGTACTCTCAGGCCTGTTAAAGGAGATGTTGCATGTGTCTTCCTCACATTTGATGGCAACACTGGCCCAGTGTCCAGAGCGAGTTACGTATTCTTTCACACACACTCGTATTGTCTCATTTATCTTCACTAGATTGACAGTTCACTGTGCAAGATCTTCAGAAGCATCATTGGGAGTTCTGCACGCTTAATTTTAGAGGTTATCCGAGACCGAACAAATCCAGAGGATTGAGGTCAGCAGACCTTGAAGGCCAAGGTGCAGACTGTGTTCAACCTATCCATCTTGGACTATATTGTCATGTTATATATATGTATTATCAGCAGCAAAATTTACCTGTGTGCTATTTTGTTTGTACCACAATCCCCAATGTTGCGCAAGGTAAGGTAGTCCATGGGTGAACTTTGAACCCAATTTGATCGAGACTGAGTAAAAGTGTAGATTTCAAATGTTTGTACATTTGTACTAGCTGGAATAATTCATACTTAAGTCAACAGCACCTCATAACCACACATTCCTAATTACCTCGCAAACAGCTCATTTGTGGACCCATGTTTACAAGAATGTTTTTGCTTCTGTTGTCATACTTTCACACAGGTCAGTTTTCACTCTCAGCTTGATGGAAATACTTTTGTTTGACACCATTTCATTGATGGTCATGTAAATTTAAATGGTTCTGTCGTCAGTAATTGAACCCAGATCTGCTATGTGAAAAGTGTGAATACTATCATTCACCTGCAGAGGGGGATTGTTATGACGTGAGTCAAGAGCCTTTGTCTGCTGTGGTGCATCCCCCCCCCCCCCCTTTCCTACTACGTAGCTGACAGTGCCATCCAAACAATGTGATAGCAACACTTGGTTCATAGTGTTCACTTGGCCTCCTAGAGTACTCTTGTTTCATGTTAGTACAGTGTTGTGTGTCCACATGTACAGCACTTTTGTGAAGTTTTTATAAATACGAATCAACTGACAAAAATGTCTGGAGGAAAGAAAGCTACCTGGTGCATATTATTGAAAAAGGTACATACAAGAAACAAAGGGAAATTAAAAGCAAGCCAAAGCTATGATGTTTTATTTTTTCTGTCACTGTCAGCAGTGGAAAATTTTGTAAAGACGTTACTTCCCAAATACAGATACTGTGACCTTAGGTGATTACCTCCCTATGGCAACCACAACACGTGCTTGAGTTCAGCCATATATTTTATTTACTTGTTGCCAAACTTTGTTTCCTGTTTCTGAAATATTGCTTATTTTGCTTGAAAACTTAAATTTTATTAGTGCAATTATTATTATTACAGTCAATGATAGCTTTGTAGTCAAAGAAGTAAATGTAAATTATTTGAATAATGTACTTTTCCATTTTTTCACTCAACCCACATACTTCCTTAAACTTGTGAGCAGTGCAATATCCCCACTTGGAGGCAGATATTTAATACCATTGATGGTCAATGCTGTCTTATGGGGGAGAGAGAGATAATATCTTGTTTACTTCATAGCGTGTCTAACATGTTAGACACTGCGAAATTCCTGACATGAATTGTTTTTGGTCATACATTTTTTATGGAAAGCTTTATGTAAGAATTATCATTGGATCAAAATGATTTGACAGTATACATATGTAATGACTGGTTTTCTGCTACAGAACCTTACATCCACGTCCCAAACTTTCTCCTTAACTGGCCCCACTATTGATACTGCCCACACCCATAACATATCCTCAGAATATAATATTTCATAATTTCTTTGTTTCAGATGACAGAATGGTTATTTCATATGTGCAAGTCCAGTGTAGCATCACCATTATATGCAGCAGTATTTTATGATGGCTTAGTAAGTTTGCACCATACAAAATATTTCAAAGAAAACACAGTTTGGATGAAAATTGTTAATCTTCGATCACCAAGGAATTTTATTTAGTGAACATACAAGTTGTGTAGCTCATAACATTATTGTAACAAAGCTTGTTTGGCAATTAAAAACAATTATGCTAACAATGCATCATTCTTATTATATGATTTTGAAACAAATCATTATTTGGCTTATCTTATGAAGATATATGACTAGAAACTATTAACAGCCACGGATACCCTTCTAATTCAACCTGCAGTAGTATTTGCAGATATGTTATCTTAGCACCACAATTGGAACTAAGTCTGTAATTCAGTACTGCTAAAGAACAAAGAAACACTTTCAGGACATTCATATATGTCAACACTTCAACTGTGATATGGGCTCATTAGGACGTTGACAGAAAATGCACAATTAGACTGTTCAGGTATTTGCCCTTTCATGTACATTAGTAGTTCTTTGTCCAACTGTGTGTCAAAGCCACAGTGAAGCACAACTCAACTTATGTCAGACTGATGTCTCATTATTTTCATCAGGTGAAACAGGGAGAGAAGATGGCCGGATCTCTTTCTCATTAACACAAAGAACTTCATCTGTTAGCTTCCTGTCAGACCTTAGTTTTGTTTCCAGCAAGTTCCTGTATTTATCTTGATTTCTCTTCAAAGGGGTCCTGCTGGGGCTAGATTTACGACTATTAGGATATGATTTCAGCATCTTAGCCCTGCAAGAGAGAAGTGAAAATTTAAAATTTGCAAATCCATACTGAGTTTATTTTCAAAGAAATAAAACTTTTTGCTCTTTCTTGATTCCACAGACACTTGCCACCAATCAGTAAAAAATCTGGTGCAAGTAAAATAAAATGTCACTATGTTACTTAAATGACCCAAATTATGTCCACTATATCATCATTACTTAAACACAGAACTCTAACAGCAGTTAGAATATTTATTAACACATGTCAAATGAATACTTACGCATCTATTAGTTTCAAGAGTAACTTTGAATACATTTGATATTCTTCATCTCCAAATTCACTTGGATCATGTCTTGCATGTTCATACAGGTCACAGAATTGATGAACAAGTTTTGGTCCCAGTCCATTCAAAGGCACTGCCAGTGCCGAAAGTAGAAAAGCACGGAGGTTCTCGGGTGGATGCCGCACCAAACAGTTATCTTGCCTAGTTATTTCTTGTTCTGGCAGAGATTTTGAAAGAAAGATTTTTTAAAATCAGTATTTAATGTGGCAAATAAGAAAAGATGTTTAATATTTTATTTGCCATTGGATGGTGATAATTTAAAAAATGGATAAGAGATGTCTTCACTACAGAAGACAGCATTACAATTATCCTTTTTTTTTTTTTAATGTGGACAAAGAAAGTGGTTGCAGACTTGCAACCTGCTAATTAAATTCTTTAATATTGTTTGCAATAAATTCCTATATAACAATGTGACTACTGCTCATATTTTATACCTCATTATTGGGAATGAATGAGGCAAAATGAAAATTTATGAGTCTTCCACTGAAAACCCATTTTTGGATAAATAACCGACATGTTTACAATGTAGTTCTCTTTTAGGTTTATGCACTTGTTCAGTATTTTGCAAGAGTAAATTTAATTGCAGGAGTGCAATCTGGTAGGTCTGCAAGAAACCTATACACACTGATGAACAAAAACATTATGACCACCTGTTTAATAGCTTGTTTGTCTTTGGAATAACATATATAACATATTCTGCACATAAGGTATCCAATAGTTTGTTGTTAACTTTTTGGAGGTATGTGGCATTAGAGGTCTATGCACAGATCACGTAATTCACAAAAATAATGGGCCTCTGATTTGCATACACGGTGATGGCTTCCAATAGCAACCCAGATGGTTTCCATAGGATTCATATCAGGCAAATTTGGTCACTCAGACATCCATGTGAGTTCACTATAATGCTCCTTAAACTACTGTAGCACAGTTCTGGTTTCGAGACACAGGGATGCAGGTGTTTCACAGCTGTCAATGTGTCTGGACAACCACAGGTCTCATGCAAGTGCAGGAGGATCTCTCTCTTAGCGTAATACTGGTCCCTGCAGCCTGCATCCATGGTGCACTGCATGTTTCTAGCCGCCCTTCACCTAAATAATGGCATTTGTGGAGATCACCATAAACCTAGTGTAGCAAAAATATGATTCACCTAAAGAGTCGATATGTTTCCATTGATTGATGGCCGAATCCAAATAGTCCCGTGCCCCCTGCAATCGTAACTGACGATGTCATTCAGTCAACATGTGAACACACAAGAGTGGTCTGCTGCGGAGCTCCATACTCAACAATGTACAATGAACGGGGTGCTCCGAAACACTTGTGCTTGCACCAGCATTGTGCTCTTTTGGCAGAGATGCCACACATCACCATTTAACCTACTTTACGGAGCAGACAACCCTCCAAATTCCAAGTCCTGTGAAGAGTTGTGACTGTCCCATTTAGCACTTGTAGTTTCACTGTTCTAACCTTATCCGTAGATGCTCATGACAGTAGCACATGAACATTCGACCAGCTTCGCCACTTTTGAGATACTCGTCCACAGGCTCTGCATAATAATAATCTGCCCTTTGTCGAAGTCACTTATATCAATGGGTTTCCCCATTTGCAGCCCACATCTTCACTCGGGTGATCCCCCATCCATGTCTGTTCCACTTACAAACTTTTGTTACTGAGTCACATGCCTGCAATGCTGCCAGGCGGCATCCAATGTCGCAGAGGACAGTGGTCATGTTTTGGCTTATCAGTGCATGGTTCCCATTAAACTCAAAATGTTGTTTAACAGCATTTCTCTCTAAGTGTGGGAATAGGCCAAAGTCAGAGCTGCCAATATGAATACTTTGACTGTTACAACAGTTCATACTTCAAATCAATAAGCTTTCTCTGTACCAAAACACTTGTGGCCAAGTGCATTGTACCAATTTTGTTCTTTCTCAATCCGTGTCTCTTTTTTTCATCCTTTGATCCACAATACTTGTGTGCTATTTTCATTTCACTGTTTTAACCTTTGCAAGGTAATCAAGTAAGGAGGAGGATGACAAAAATATGCAAAAAATAGAACCATAATCCAAAACCAAACTCTAAAAAAAAAGCTACAACTTAAAATACAGCTAGTCAGTCAGTCCATGGAAAGTTCTCTTTTTGGAGGGGGAGGGGGGGGGGGGCTATACTGTTTGAATTTAATGTTACAACACCACGAAAATTATGTTCACAATTGTTGACTGCTGGCAGTTGTTGATCCCACTTTCACACTGATGACAGTAACAGTTTATCAAGACATTGCCTCCTCTGGATACCAACAGTGCTAAGGACCTAACCTACAATTTTTCAATCTGTTACATAATTTTTACATAATCTGCCATGGTGGCACAGAGCAACAGCAAGTAGTCAGCGTGTAGTAGACGTCTGCAGTCTCACTCGCATGTTACAATTAATTGACAACTGGTTTTGGATGAAAAGCATCCGTTATCAAGTTTCAAATAGTGATCAAGCTACCAATATGTATCAGATTTTGCAAAACTGTTTGACAAAGTGGTAGCGTAATCATTTTTTGAAATTTGGTTATGGCTGCTTGCCATCTGAAGCTGGTCCTCAATAAAATGTAATGTGCAAATGAGACTAATCTATAATGCTCAATAGCTATTCTCAACTCAATGAGTTTGATCTAAGTAGCACATATCTCGCTCAATTGCTTCCCAGATGTGCTCCAAATGCACTGAAATCAGATGACACAGAAGCCCACATATGCACTTATGTCCTTAGGAGTGTTCCTCAATTCTAACAGTTTGACAGCATAGGAGTGGGACATTGTCTTGGTGTTAGGCACAGTCATATGTAGGAGGCGACAAGTGAACAGATGGATGCACTTGGTCAGACAGCATGTTGTTTAACAGTTTGCCATAGAGAAGTAATGGCAGATTTATTGAAAACCCTGTTAACATCGCCCAAATAAGAATTTCTGCATCGTCTCCCTGAATAGTACTCTGGTATGCAGTCATACCCTGTCTTTGGCATGTAGCAATGTGTTCTGACTCACCGGTCCAGGTGATCTATATCATGACTCTCCAAACCTAGTGCAAGTCTGGGTCAGGTGATAGAGGATGTAGGTTCACTTTGTAAAGACTTCACAAAGGAAGACACCATGGTAATAGTGGGTGGGGCAGGCAACAGCACAGATAGGAACCGAAATTATTCAGTTGAGACTGACCTGGTAAAGATAGCTTCAGCAACGAGACGTACTGGTGATGGGCTTGTGTGTGTTCTGAGTCGCTATGACCGGCCTCATTTAAACTCTTCTGTTAGGAGAGTTAATTTAGAGGTGGAACAACTGCTTGGATCGGGCATGGGTTCTCATATCGATGTGGTTCCTGCTGACTATCAGCAGGTGGGACTATACTAAGCATGGCCTTCACATCAACAGGGAAGGGAAGGGAAGGGAAGGGAAAACTGTCTGGGTTAATATCAAATAACTTAAGGGTAGGGGGGCGGGGGGGGGGGGGGGGGGGGGGCTGTCACAAGTGGTAAAGTACCAGTGGTTACAAGTGACAGATCAGCAGTTTTTTAGGGTAGGAAGACAGGCTGAAAATGATATTCACACTGATAAAACAGGCAGACAGAAAGCAAATTTTAATATACACAATTCACGCAGACAGCCTCCGATTGAAACTCAAGATACTCAAAAATTGGCAGGAAAATTAGGTTCAGCCAGTACACAAAATCAGCTATCACTATTGCATCAGAATATCTGAGGACTACGGGGTAAGCTTAATGAGTTGCTTATTGGTGTTGAAGAATTAGAGTTGAGCAAACCAGTTGATGTAATCTACCTCTCTGAACATCATGTGACCACTGGTACAGATATGTTAAATGTTACAGGATTAAAGTTAGTTTCTTATTTCTGTAGAAGAAATATGGTGAAAGGAGGAGTTGCCATATTTGTCAGAAACTGTTCTGATTTCAAGAATATTGATATTAATAAATTTTGCTCAGAGCAGCACTTAGAAGCTTGTGCAACAGACATAGTATTTCATAATAAGTCCTTTATAATAGTAGGTATATACAGATCTCCTTCAGGAAATTTTAACCTCTTCATAAAAAATCTGGAAGCTTTGCTGTCCCAGCTCATAGTAAAAAACAAGGAAATAGTGGTTGCTGGAGATTTTAATGTGGATTTATTGAAAAGCTCTGTCAGTGAACAATTATTGCAGTCAGTAACACTGTCGTTCAATTTAGTTCCTAGTGTGAACTTTGCTACTAGGATATGTAAATGCTCTGAGACTGCTATTCATAATATCTTTGTAGACAAATCTAGGGTAAAAAGTCATATCACAAAACCAATAGTTAATGGGCTATCTGATCCTGACATGCAGCATCTTGTGTTAAATGTTGAAACTTGTCAGGATAAAAACATCTATTAAATCTGAGTACAGGAGGGTAATAAATAAGTCAAAAATGAGAAATTCAGGAAATTGCTCAAAGACATGGATTGGATAGTTGTTTACAATACATCTGACTCAAATGGAAAATAAAAATCATTCATTAATAAAGTTGCCTCCACTTTTGAGAATTGTTTTCCCCTAAAGGTAACTCAACTCACACAAAAGTCAAAAAATAAACTGTAGATTACACAAGGAATAAAGATATCATTTGGGACAAAACGAGACACTGTCTACTATCTAGGAACAGCTCTGAGATTAGAATTGTAATGCATTACAAAGAATATTGCAAAATACTGAAGCAAGTAATCGAGAAATCGAAGCAGCTTTATTGTGAGAAAAAGATAATTACATCAGGTAACAAAATAAAAACTGTATCGGATATTGTGAAGACAGAGACAGGTGGGGCCAAAAAGGAAAAGGAACAGATAGCTCTAAAAATAAATGAAAATTTGGTAACAAGTACAGTTAGTGTTGCAAACCTCTTAAACAACTACTTTATTTCTGTTACTGACAGCTTGGGGTTATCAGGTTTGGTGAACAATGCAATGGAGTATCTGAGGCCAGTCTTTAAAAATAACTTCACTAAAATGGAAATGACACTCACATCTCCCAAAGAAGTAGCATCCATCACAAAATCCTTAAAATCTAAGTATTCCAGTGGGTATGTAACGTATCAACAAAGTTAATCAAAGAGTGCTCATGCAAGTAAAGTTCTATCTTAAGTTATTTGTGGTATCAATCTCATTTATCAGTGGAACATTTCCAGACTGGCTAAAATATGCTGAAGTTAAGCCTCTTTACAAGGAGGAGGATAAAGAGATACTATAAAACTATTGACCAATCATCAAACTATTGACCAATTTCACTTTTGCCGGATTTCTCAAAAATATTTGAAAAGATTGTGTTCAAGCGTCTCCTTAAGCATCTGACTGCAAATGATATATTTTCCAAGTCACAGTTTGGATTTCTGAAGGGTTCTGATATAGAGAAAGCTATTTACACTTACAGTGAAAATGTACTTAATTTGTTAGATAATAAATTACAGGCTACTGGCATTTTCTGTGACCTATCAAAAGCCTTTGACTGTGTGAACCACAGCATTCACCTAAGTAAGTTAAAGTATTATGGTGTCACCGGCAATGGTGTGAAATGGTTTAAGCGTTAACTAACAGGAAACAAAGGGAGTCGTTGCGAAATACCTGTGCAGTCAGTCTTCATCTGACTGGGAATTAACTACATGTGCTGTTCCTCAAGGTCCCATTTTGGGTCCATCGCTTTTTCTTGTGTATATTAATGACCTCTCTTCTGTCACACTGCCAGATGCTAAGTTTGTTTTGTTTGCAGATGGTACAAACATTGTAATAAGTAGCAAGTCAAGTACGGATTTAGAAATAGCTGCTAATCAAATTTTCACTGACATTAATAAGTGGTCTAAAGCTAATTCTTTGTCATTAAACTTTGAGAAGTCCCACTATATGCAGTTCAGAACCTGTAAGAGATTTCCTTCCAGCATGAGTACAATGTATGAAGACTTGCAGATTGAAGAGGTTGACAGTGTTAAATTTCTGGGATTACAACTCGATAATAAATTCAGTTGGGAAGGGCATAAGTTCACAGAATTGCTTAAGTGCCTAAACAAGTCTGTATTTGCCGTGAGAATGATGTCAGATGTAGGATATATAAATATATAAAAAAAAACACCTTGCTTACTTTCATTCTATTATGTCGTATGGGATCATATTCTGGGGCAACTCATCAAACCGAACAAAAGTTTTTAGGGTGCAAAAGCTTGTGACAAGAATCATTTGTGGTGTAAATTCAAGAACATCTTGTAGAAACCTGTTCAAGGAACTTTGTATTCTAACCACTGCTTCTCAGTATATTTATTCCTTAATGAGATTTGGAAATACGGAAGCATCCGATCCCGCCCGTCTGCTTTGACCCATGACGTCACAAATATGGCGGAAACGACCATAAACCACGATTCCAATATGGCGCATATAAAGTCGTTACGTACACATTATTACGACGAAAATACATCGAAAAACAAAAACACACACGTTCCACAAAAAGCCTAATGACACTAACGGGACAAGTGCGGGAAATGGGGGGGGTTTTTGGCTGGGGGCAAACTAAATATAAACAAATTTAGACACCCACCCCCATACAAAACCACGCAAAACGACGAAAATAACCGACATCACAAAACTCCCCAAATACCACTAAACACAAAATCATCTGGAATCGGACACTTCCCTTGACCTATATAGCTCAACACAGCTCCTGATCCCATAAATTAGGATCAAACACTTCCCTTGACCTATATACCTCAAAAACATCTCCCAATACCAATACCAAAATTCACAGCCACACATTTCAATAAAACACTTCCCTAGACCCCAACACACAACACATACACTAAAAACAAAAAAATTAAAACTTACCACAAAAATTTCTGGCACCACAAACTAGGTTGGCCACCACACACACACACACACACACACACACACACACACACACAGGCACACAAACCAATGAAAAAATACTCAACCAAAAGAAAGACCCGACCCACTCACACCTCAACCCCCCCAACCAACCCAACCTCCCCCCTCACACCAAAATAAAAAACCCATAAACAAAAACCAAATGCAACATAAAAAAATCTCAATCACACACTACAACTCAACAAAAACTTCAACAAAATAGAGCCTCCACAACTAAAACACAAACCAACACTCCCCCCCCCCCCCCCCTCACAAACACTGTAACACGAAATAAACCACCCACCCCACCCCACCCCACCCAGAGCCGCAGCCACCTACCCAAACCACCCTAACCAACCACATTCGGACTATACATTTTACTAACAGCCCTTAAAAAAACCGAAAAACACAGTAGCCCTCAGGGACACTCTTCCGCCAACAGTACTCATCTAAATGAGACTGAAGGTTGGAAGAGCGCCTCTTCCCCCTCCCAAGAACTGACTTAACAGCCCCTACATCCCCTCTATTGTATTTGCGCAAGCCCCCGTCTCATAATTTTTGAACTCTAAGCTATGGTTAACGACTAAATGATTGAAACCCCTCTCACCCAACCCCCTATATGAAGAAAATGCATGTGAAACTACTGTGGACCCCGGTTCTACGTACTCTTCAATTAACCCCACTAATTCCGCCTTAGACCTCCCTTCCACAACCCTAAAAACACATTCAGAACACCCACCCCCCGGAACAACAGCCCCCCCACACCCAGAGACCAACCACAGACTTACCCCTCCCATACTTCCTTTTCCCAAACTGCGACTCGTCCACCTCCACAACAACCCCCCCCCCTCCCCAGCTTACCCCTGGACTTAATGAACTCAGAACACACTTCACGACAAAAAGAAAACCAATCAAGCACACTCCTCTCACTCACACCAGTCTCATGCACGCAAAAACTGTGTGGGGATCTATAACAAAAATAATACGTCACCAGTACAATCCCGCGCATGACCAACCTAGACTTCTCGAACCAGGAACCACACCATATGGAATGCCAAATGTCATCTTTTCGACAGCGCCACATATAACTGTCCCTGGTCTGAGACGCGGGAACTTTAGCCAACTTCATTTCTTCACCACAAATAGAGCACTTGACAACCTCGGAAATTAAACTGAACAGCTGCAAAAACTTTATCAGTTCCAAAGCAGTGTTCCCCATCATATCCCTCAGACACGCACTATTAATTTTATCCGTCATATCCATTCCTGAACAAAAACAACAGCCGATTAATTTTACTAAAATTACCACACGACATACAGCGAACAACACTAAATTAACCTCCACACAAAACCACAGAATCGTTAACTCACTGAAACCAATTCCACTATTAACACAGCCAACACTCAAACAATTCTGGATAATGAACAAGAGCAAACTGAGCCCATTACACCACACAAACGAAAGCCCTGAACATACCATCAGAGGGCACAACAAACCACAACACGACGACATCTACAAACACGCCACACTCACAAACCAAACTGCGCACTGTCATGACATCACACACCACAACACCCTTATGTCACAGGTCAAAGCCGACGCGTGGCATCAGACGCTTCTGTTGATCCTGAAATTTGTTGCAAGTAATACATCTCTATTCTGTCTCAAACACAAACTTACTGTTTTGGTATGAGCAGGGGTTATATCTTCAACATACTATATATATATATATATATATATATATATATATATATATATATATATTTCCCTTACAGCTGTTGTTGTTGTTGTTCACCAGAATCAAACTTTATCTTAAGCAACTAATTTTAAGCCAATCAAAGGATAACATGGAAACAAAAGAATTTTAAATGCCAAATAAAAAGAAATTCTTAAATTTTTAAGCCCATGATGGTCTACACCACTTGCAATACTGACGCAGCTTATTGTTGAAACTTGTGGAAATAGATTACACCAAATGCTTCTATTGTGTGTCTTCCTTGAAAATGTAATGAAAGATGTGATTCTTTAATCTATAGTGACACACTTACCTGCATTGTACAAAACAAAGACTTATTAAAATATACCATATTTGCCAGTCTTTTTTGCTGAACAAGTTTAAGATATTTTTGGTTAGTGAAAAAACTATATGACTCACACTTACAGAGCAGAAATACTCAAATTGTCATTGATTCTATGTAGACAAACATACTTGCATAATTTGGCATTGTGTCATTTAAAAGAGAAATATTTCATCAAGATCTAACTGTGAAATTGGACTTAATTTCATGGCTCTCTTATTTTACACATTCTTTTTTGTTACCTACCTAGTAATCTCACATCATCTACTGCCTTCAGTCTAAAATAGTGTGGTGGGAGCTCAGTTCCGGGCTGAAGGATATATTGTGGATCATCATCTGTCATAAGTTTTGGCTCATATACGATACGAGGAATAACATCAATTATTCTTTCAAGTTCTCTTCTTAAGGACTGAAAGGAAATTCAAATGATCGTGTTTATTCACAATGGAGCATATTTCTGCAGTTACTTTAAGAAAAATAAACTTCTCAATAAACAAGAAACATTAAACTTTATGACAAGATGCTAAAATCTACTGAAGTGAATAGAATTATAGATGATATTGTAAAGACGAATTGAGTCACACACAAAATGGTAAATACAATGTTCTGCCAAACAGCACACTAGAAATGTCACTGTCAAGGTACAATATGTATATTCCCAAGCAGCTTGGACAAAAAAATCATGCATATGTTTGTCCCTCACTAAGTTCCCAAGTTTGCTTCTACATACATACTGCAGGGAATTGGAAGGAATGAAAACAATAGTAATTGGTGCAGCATTTAAGTTTTGGGTGTTATCCTTTTTAAAATGTGAGAAAAATGATAATGGGCACACAACCTATCAAGACTAAGAGGTTTACAGGATCACGGCAGTGAGAGAAATATGGTCTACAGGTGAGTGTGATTTGAGATTTCATGAACAAGGTTACTGTCAAAATGCATAGATTCTAAGAAAGCTTAAAATTGACTTGGTTTGGTGAAATCTGTACTAACAACCCGTAAGAAAAAAGGCACTGAGACAACTTGTGTTAGTATACTGAAGAACATATACATCAGTGCTACAGTTTCCATTAGATTTCAATGACTGAACACAAGCCAGAGCACTATGATAACTTTGTGCAAGCTATTGAGGCACACTCTGTTAAGACAATCCCAAGAGGATGCAGGACAGAATATATATTTGGTTTTACAATAGAAAACAAGGTTCCATGCAAAAGGTATTGTGATCTCTTTGATAAAAATCCCCTCGTCAAAGAAACAACTGAGCCTGAAAGAAATTTACTAGCAGCACTAAGTGACCAAAGGCACCAGACCTGGATGGAGACTGTTGAGGGTATGGGCATGACGCACACTACTAGGAAAGTGTGGGGACTTGTTAAAAAAAAAAAAAAAAAAAACTATGAAATGACCCCACCATAAGACCTCCTCACACAAATGTAACAACTAACCAAACAGCTGACCAGATTTTATTAAACAATAAAGCTGACAAAAAAAATAAAGCAGCTATCTAGCCTGAAAGTAAACAAAACAAAGAAAAGTAACATATCAGGTGTAGATTTTCCAATGAAAGAACTTAAAGACGCCATAAGCAATTTGAAAATGCTGCTGGACTTGATGACATCAGGAATGTAATAATTTAAAATCGGTCAAAAAACCAAAAAGTGGTTACTCAGCCTTTTACCAATTGCTACTGGTGGATCATGAAAATTCCAAAATTGATAGATTGATTAATTGAGAGGGTTAATGGGACCAAACAGTGAGGTCATCAGTCCCACGATTCTGAAGTTACCCACAGAAGAAAGAGGGTCTGCTAAAAGTGGATGGATCCAGACAGGGGTGTCAAATTATAAAATAATGAAGTTAAAACACATATACTAAAAAGCATAAAAGGTGAGACCAAATCTAAAAACTGGAAGAGAAGGGCAGTCTTTCTATGTGGGAGTGGTCATGAGGTCCCAGACCAAGAAGACATGCAGAGAGGTCCCAACCACAACCACCCTACCCCTGCTCAAAGAGTAAAGCAAAACCTTGTATCTGGAAATAAAAACCACTTTTAAGTAGGAAACTGAGGACCAGTTCAACCATTTGTGAATTGTCTGCTAATATTAAAATTAAGAAATCGGGAAGACTATACTTAGCACGAAGGGCCAAAAGAAGGGGACATTCCACCAATATGTGGGATACTGTCAGTTTGGCTCCAAACCACATTGTAGGGGTGGTTCGTTACACAGGAGGAAACAATGGTTTAGCCTGGTATCGCCAATGCATAGACAGCATAAAACAGTGGACTCCTTGTGAGAGGAGCGGAAAGAAGAGTGCCAAACTGCAGTAGACTCCTTGATTGTGCGGAGTTTATTACCATTAGCAGTAACCCACCAGATTTCATTCCACTTTTGGGCAAAGAAAGATTTGACGTAGATCCGCTTATCCGTAGTTGCAATCATGAAATGGAATGGGAGGTAAGTATCTGCTTCTCTAGCCAAACGGCCAGCCACTTCATTCCTTGGGATGCCCACATGACTTTGGGCCCAGGGAAAGACAACTGAGCATACACGGCCAAGGGCAGAGAGAGTCATCGGTAGCAGAGACCAAAGGGTGACAAGAGTAGCATTGGTCAATAGACTGTAGGCTGCTAATTGTCTGAACAAATTAAAACACTGAACACACTACTTGATCCCGGCAATAAATGGCGTTCAAAGCCAGTAGGAGATGTGAAAGCGTATCCCACCGTGTCGACTGTCTTAGAACCACCAGTGTAGAGGATGGTGGCACCCTGGAACTCTGCAAGGTTGGCACGTACAAGATGCAGGACAACCATAGGGACGACAGAGACCTTAGGACCGTGGAATAGGTCAGTCATAATCCGTGGTCTAGGCACCATACAGATGGGGGGGGGGGGGGGGGAGGGTTATGGGAGGAAATACACGTGGTGCGTTACAGTGAGTGGAAATGGAGATCCTGAGAGAGGAAGTGAGACACATTTCAACCGGCAATCCCATCCATGGACGGTTTGTCAGGAAGTAGACATATCTCGTTTGCAAAAAGGACAGCGTACATGGGACGGTCAGGGAATTGGCGAATGACAAGAAACCAGGAATTGGCTCCGTTGTATTTGTAGAGGGGAATCCCCGTTTCTGTTACGCGACTGTCAACAAGAATAATGTAAAAGGCACCAACAGCCAGACGCACCCCGCAATGGTGAACGGGGTCAAGTAGTTGCAAAGTGGAAGGAGTCGCTGAGCCATAAACTTGACTACCATAATATAATCTGAACAAGACTAGAGCACAGTAAAGATGGAGAATAGTGGTAAAGTCCGCACCCTAAGATATGTAAGCTAGGAGGTGGAGAGCATTAAGCTTCTGCATGCATGTAGTCTTCAGGTGGTGAAAATGGGGCAGCCATGTCAGCTTTTTATCAAAAATAAGGCCCAAGAAAGGGGACTGTAGTAGCCACCAGAAAGATCGCGGGAGGCGCACATTGGCACGGCGCGTCACGGGCGGTAGTTGCCGCAAGTAGAGTCCCGTCCACCAGAGGGCACGCGAGAATTCGGACGCGTCCTCTGCCGGTGTAACAACAAGAACAACAACAACTCCGGCAGCACGGGCCGTGCCCAGTGAGTTAACATTGGGCATGCCTAGGACACAGTCCCAGTCTACGCTAAGTGAAGTGCGACATAACGTGAACAGTGTTACTACAGGGACTGTACTACAACATCGAGGAGCTGGTTGCCTAAATAAAGATCTGGATCTGGGTGTATGGTGGGTCGATGACAAAAATGCATAACCTGCATTTTGGAGGAAGAAAACTGGAAGCCACGGGACATGGCTCATGCAGAGGCTCGTTGGATGGCACCTTGGAGCCAGCGCTCAACGGATGCTACTGAGTGGGAGCTGCACCAGATGCAAAAATCGTCAGTGTAAAATTACGGCAAACAGGTTACAAGCCCACTGATGGCTATGAGGAAGAATGTAACAGCACAGAACCCTGTGGGATACCGTTCTCCTGAATCTGAAGGGCACTAAGTGCACTCTCAAACCCGGGGAGATAAAAATCTGAAGGAGACCATTGAAGCCCCAGTCATGGAGGGTAATTGAAATGTGATGGTGCCAAGCCATGTATTATGCCTTATGTAGGTCAAAGAAGACTGCGACAAGGTGCTGGTGGTTAGTAAAAGTCTGTCAGATGGCTGTTTCCAACCTGAGTAAATGGTCAGTTGGAGATAATCCTGTCCAGAAGCCACAGTGATACAGGGAGATTCGAGTACCCAACATAATCTGAACTAACCACCCTCTCAAGCAGTTTACAAAGCACATCCATCAGGCTTATAAGGCGGTAGCTGTCGAGAGACACTGTGTTCTTTCTGGGCTTCACAGTGGGGACAACTATACTGTCTCGCCATTGTGACACAAAAGCACCTGTGAGCCAAAAGCGGCCGAAGACCCTGAGGAGATGTTGCCTCTGGAGAATGTCCAAGTGTTGGCTCATCTGGTCATGGATAGAATCCAGGCCTGGGGCCGTGTTTCGTGAAGAGTTAAGAGCCTGAAGAATTCCCATTCAGTGAAGGGTTCATTATAGAGCATGGCGTGGGTTGAAACAAGAGAGGGGGTCTGTTCAACTTGGTGTTTCTGCCAGAGAAAGGTAGCAGGGTAAGAAGAGGATGCCGATGTCGTCACAAAGTATTCTGCAAGGACCAATGGATCAGTGCACAGAGCACCTTGGAGGTTAAGACCCTGGACAGTTGATTGTCGCTGGCAGCCAAGAAGGCTACAAAGCTTGAACCAAACCTGTGATGAAGAGTCATACGTCCCCAGGGAGGAAACATAGTGTTCCCAGCATTCCTTTTTACTCTGCTTAATAAGGTAACAAGCCTTAGCATGGAGACGATTAAAAGAGAGGAGGTTGGTCCGTGAAGGATGTCATTTAAATCGCTGCAGCACCCATCAGCAGTCCTGGACATTGACTGCTACATCCTTGGTTCACCACGGTACCGGTCAACGATGAGGGGGCCTGTTGTTAGGGGGACAGCAGTGCCAGAAGCTTGAAGAATATTGGCAAGGACACCTTGCACGACCACATCAATGGAATTCGAGAGGGAAGTGTCAAAGTGCACAGTAGACATATATAAAGGCCAATTGGCCCTGCAGAATGCACAATGTGAGGGCCTATCTGCCTGGCGGCAAGAGGGGAATGATAGAAATACTGGAAAGTGGTCACTGTCACAAAGGTCATCATGGGATGAACAATGTAGGGAAACCACAAGAGCAGGTGAGATCATGAGATCAATAGCAGTAAAGGTGCCATTAGTGGCACGGAAGTGGCTAGGGGAACACAAATTGAGGTCCATAATAAGTTGGTCAATTAGGAGACCCCTACCTGTTGAAGTGGCACTCCCCCACAGTGAGTGGTGGGCACTGAAGTCCCCAAGGAAGAGAAACCAGGGTGGGAGTTGCTGGAGTAAGGTAAAGAGTTCAACGTAAGGAAGTAGCCTACGTGGTGGGAGGTAGACATTGCAAACAGTGACTGCCAGAGTCATTTGCATTCTAACGACTGTTGCTTCCAGATTTGTATGTAGGGGGATCCAATCACTAATGACATCGCAACCAACCAAAGTGCAGACTCCGCAAGATGCTACCCTGGGGCCGGCATGGTTCTGACAGAACACCCAATAACCATGAAATGTTGGAGAGTGGTCATCATGGAAGTGCATTTCTTGAAGAGCAAGACAGAAAACAGTATAGGAGGAGACACGGCATTTTATTTCTGGCAGGTGACGATAGTATCCGTTGCAATACCATTGGATAATTGTGTGGCAAGAGACCAGGTTAGACATAAAGAAGCCGAGAGGAGGTCATGTCACTTGGTCAGTGGTCGTCACCGACAAGGATGGGTTGACATCCATAAATAAGATGTCAGGCTCACGTTGTGAGGGGGGAGATGGCACCTCCGGGGCGTCACAGGGGCCTTGTCTTGGGACTTATGTTGTTTCTTCTTCTTCTCCTTCCCTTTCAGTGATTGAGGAGGACAGGGCACAGAGGGAGTACAGGTATCTGCAAACAAAAGAGAGCAGGTGATATTGAGGCACACAATAGTGGTCAAAAGAGCCTGAGACACCAGGGACAGGGGTCCCAGGGTGGGACCAATCACCGCAGGTGCCAAAGAAGGGGGGGGGGGGGGACACATTTCTTCAGCCGTGGAGGGGAGCGACTCCCAGGTGGGAGATCGTAGGAACTGCAGGAGGGGGGGAGGGGAAAGGGGGACAGGGCTGGGGTAAGAAATAGCTAGCAGGGGGAAAGGCTGTAGCAGAGGCAAAATTTGAAGATACTGACACTGGATGGAGTCTCTCACACTTTTCGCGAGCCTCAGCATAAGACAGGCAATCCAGGGACTTGTAGTCTTGGAACTTCTTTTCTCTCCTGTAAGTTGGGCAATCCGGCAAGCGAGGGGAGTGGTTGTCATGACAATTGACACACACAAGTGGTGGAACATAGGGGCTTCCTCCATGGAGAGGGTGTCCACAGTCACCACACAGAGAGGCCGCCGTACAGCAGGAAGACATATGCCCAAAACACAAGCACTGAGAGGTGGGATGTAGGCTTCACATCAGATCTCTAGCACATAACCTTGACCTTGTCTGGGAGGGTACTCCCCTCGAAATCCAGAATGAAGGCATCAGTATCAGTGCAATTGTCTTTGTGACCCTTCTGCATACATCAAACTAAATGAACACCATGTCACTCCAGATTAGCCCGAAGTTCCTCATCAGTTTGCAGGATAAGGTCCCTATGAAAAATCACTCCTGGACCATATTCAGAATTTGGTGAGGAGTAATAGACACTGGGGCATTGTCAAGATGATCACAAACACAAAGAGCTGCAGATCAGCTGGCAGAAGAAGCTCTGATCAACAGGGAGCATACTAGCAGACTCCACCAAACTTGTCCTCATTATTCTCCACAAAAAAACAATGGCTTTGTGGTGGTGACTGGGTTCCCGTCCCTCCTAGTACAGGCGGTGTGTCTGGCCCTCCTCCCACGGTGTAGCCAGGGAAAGGATGGCTGCCGGGTCATATGAAGCGGCTTTCAATGATCCTTCACCATCCGAAGAAACGGCTGTTTGAGAACGGCCCTATTTTTGCAGCTTGATATGCTTCATGCGCCAAGCATCCACCCTGATACCACTCACTCTGGTCAGGGGCTCTCCCCATAGGTGCCACCCAGCCATAGCGAGGGCCACCTAGCATGGTGGCCATTGCTGGCATTTCCGATGCTCCATGAAGACAAGCAACCACTCCTTGGGATACATGAGGAGGGAACAGCTCAGGTATCAGTAGTGTGATCCCTGTGTTATCAGGAACTTCAGCCGGATGGGTACGTAACAGCCCCACCACACAGACTGGCTACAGGTGTTCATGACCTAGCAGGGTGAAATGGGGCTACAGCGGGAAGAGAGAGGGGAAGAAAGGGGGGAGAGGAATCCACATTGTAGATAGATGCTAGGGAAGGAATTCTTCCCCCAAATGGCTCTCACTAAAAACAGAAAATTGAGAAGTGGATGTCAAATCTCCAGTGAGGACCTACACACCAAAAAGGATGAAATAATAGGCAGAAGGAACAAAATTGCAAGCAATACAGGGAATAAATTAAAACACCAAGAGAGGGAAAGGAGGGGGCAGCGGGGAAGGAGCGAGGATAGGGAGGGAGGGCAGGGTGAAGGAAATGCAACCAGGGAAGGAAGAATTGGCTACAATAGCTCAGGGCCCTGTGTGCGCCACACATTAATTCCCAAAAGAACTGTGAGGCCCCCAGGAGGGGGGGGGGGGGGGGTTCCAAGAATATGGTGGCACACAAAAGTCATTGCAGATCTTAAGCCTGGGGAGGACCCAAATAACCCCAAGATCTATTGACTAACATCACTGCTGTGTTCGCTGAAACTTTTTGAAAGGTTAATAATGAACAGAATAGGTTTCCACCTGGAAAAATCCTACACAGGTCAGACTCTCACCTAATTCAATTTGTCAGAAACAGTTTACAGCATGGGGATTTGACGTAACTGCAGCATATGACACTGTAAACCTGAAAACTCTCATTTCTAAAATCGGATGACAATGACAGACTGGAAGAAATTCTTAATTCACTACTGTTTAATAGAAGATTCTTCGTTGAAGCCCAGCAAAAGAGAATCAGATGGAGAAATAAGAACAACAGGATGATACAAGGGTGTGTGCTGTCCCCACTGTGTTTAACATATATAGTAATGACCATCTGTTGCCAAAAAGCTCAAATCTTTTATTTATGCAGGTGATAGAACAACTGTAAATTTTAAAATTTTAACAACAGAACAATTGCATACCAAGCAAAATCTTTTAATGAAACTGAAACAGCCTGAGTGAAGACCTCACAACACTCATCAACTGCTACAGATGTAATAATCTAAAACCAAACCCCAATAAAACACAAGTGTGTCTTTTTCACCATAACAATTGGAAGTCATCCATCCTATCTGGGCAACACTCAAAAAGGAACCTTAACATATAAGAAATGTACTGAGAAAACAAAAGCTAAAATACAAACACGTAAAAGCTTAATGGCATACAGAACAAACTGACATCTGCAAACTGGGGCACCAACACAAACGCACTCTGCACTCACCACCTGGTTTTTGGTTGCCGATTGGGGGTGCCCAGTCTGGGAAAGATTTCATCACTAAAAAAAACCAATGCAGTCATAAACAATATGTGCAAGAAGATAACTACTAGAGTGGACCATTTATATTCATTATCAGGTATTGTCCCATCAAATGTCAGAAGATCATTACTGAGGTTGAAAGAAAGAAAGAAACAAACAGATGAATGACAAGTGTCAACTGCTACACAGCCATCAACTCATGTCCAAAACGCTTAAATCTACAGGAAGTTTCATATACTGTACTCGGTACAACCAACTGAAACTTCCATAACGTCACTCTGGCAAGAAGAATATCCCGGAGTCCCTATCACAGACGATGTTTACCTCAGGGCTCCCACCTAGACTGGTGACACTGGAAAACCTTGAACAACTACGTACAGGCTTGGGGCAATCAAAACAACTTATGAAAAGGTGCGGCTACATAGACCATGACAAGTGTGAGTGTTGTTAAATGCCTGTTAATGGCTGCACCCAGAGAGTGTACTCAAGAGGAATTCGTGAATTACACTGAGACAGCTGCAGCTTACACCAAATTCTGAATGAGCAAAGTAATTTAGGTCTATATATTATATTTCTGATTATGTATTTCGGATTTTCCATTGTATTTGACTAATATGTTTTTATATAAAAATGCCTATTTCGCATTTTAAATTATGTATTTGGCCTTTTTTGGTTGCTATATATTTTGTGATGTAGTTTGTACACGAATAAATAAAAAATTATATTTCAAAAGGACAGGGGAATTCAAAACAGGGAAGTGTCACACAACATTTCATATTACCAAACCCTAAAGGAAGTTTAAGGTATCTAAATTGAAAAAAGGAAGAATACCAGTTAACAACACCTTTACTAACAGCATTGTACTGTTTGCTTCTAGAGCAGGTAAACTTCAATAACCAACAGAAGCAATAAATTTAAAAGAAAGCAAGAAAATCCTAACATTAAGAGAAAAGTAATGCACAACCACCTTGTGGAAAAGAAAATGGTACAAACTAATTATGAATTCATACAACTAGCTGATATGGACAGCTGGAGAAAATGATTGGCTGGGCATGATAACACAAACAAAAACACCTAAATTGGCTTGGAATTATTGTGCAAGGCTAAACTTGTGGTGCATGTGTGACAGGAAGTTTATAATCTGAGAGTATAACCAGCTCTGCATTTTGGCAGGCAGATGTGGACACTTAATGGGAAAAACCATAAAGGCCATTTCGAAAGGAATTAATGGGATGAGGGGAGGGGGGGGGGGGGGGAGGAGGATCAGAGCATAGAGTAGATTTGGAGAGACAGTCAAGACCAATCAAAACGAAAAGGTATGGGTAGGCCAAGTTGCCAGGCTAATGAATCAAGGAATTTCTTTTCTGGATTCCTAAAGATAATAAAAGATGCAATAAATCCTAATAGACAGTGGGTATATGACATCAGAAAATGCAAAGAAGCAATGTGTATCACATAAATGAAAGGCTAATACATGGAAATGCAAAGAGACCTCTATCCAGCAATGGGTATCACATAGATAACATCACAGGCACATTATATCACTGGTTAAAGACAATTCAACTAGTATCCAATATTCCCCTTGACCTGAAGGAAGTCATGCATCTGACATTGTAGCTAATGAAGTCTTGTCAAAAAATGCATTTCTAAATAGCTATAATAGAAATTAATAAATTCATAATGGTTGATATTTCCTCAATCATTGCTTCGAAATGTTTGATAACATATGAATCATAACTGAATGCATGTCTTTACACTCTTCCATGTAAAAAACACTGTAAATAAAGACCTTGTATGAAAATATTGTGTGTGATAGGTATAACATGTTATCCAGTTGTCCACATATTTCTTGCTTTCCAGTACCACACAAGAGGAGTAAAAAAGGCTGCAATGACAACTAACCTTTTTTGCTCCATGGCCTATGGGTACGTGTGGGCCCCTTCTTGAACGCAAGGCAAATCTCATGATTTGTCTTTTGGCAAATATGAACAGTAATACAAAGGCCAGAACTCCACATCCTATAATGATTACGACGGTGACAGCAGATAATTCTTGTGTCATATTGACTACTTACACGTCGATATCCTAATAGCTGTCAATGTTAAATACTATCTAGAATTATATACTCTGTGTTAGCTACACATTCTCACGAAACAGCAACCATCGCACACTTTATTACTGCGAACTACCCCGAAGAAATTGTGGACTGTGGTCTCAAAAACCTCACGCAATGCTGTTTCGACATTTTCGGCAGTGCATCAGTAATTAAGACAACTGAACGCTAGCTGCCACTAAATATGCTATTATTTTGCTTGTGTTCAGAGCTTGTACTGTGCATGTCTTCTGCTTTCAAAATAACGTTCCCAACAACATGATAACACTTCGGAGATACAGCACCACACTTCGACCTATGGTCGAAGCAAGGCATCTAGAATTTAAAATCCTTGGTTAAAAGATAACTGACACCACATCAGAAGAATGACGTACCATTTAAGGGGCCGTCAGCTTTCAATATGTACTGGCAGTTCTAGTTTTTCAAGCCATCAATATACTGAAGCGACCTCACACCATCAAAAATACCGTCAAAAACTGTTAGTTGGCAACACGATTTCACGAGGGTAAGATGGTGAACGCCCAGAAGAAAGCGTGTGCTGCAATTATATTAGTGATGGCTTGCAAGCACCAGAAAACAATGAAAAAGGGGAAATGGGTCCGAGATTGGTTGAAAGAGGAGCCACTGGTCACATGTTAATTTAATGACTGAAATCAGAATCATGGAGCCAAAAGAATTTATATATTACTTTCCGATGAGTTCTACATCGTATGACAAGTTATTAGTGTTGGTACAAGACAAAATTAAAAAGCAAAATGCTTTAATGAGAGACGTAATCGCATTCAACAGGAGATTAGGAGTAACTTAGAGATACCTAGCGACAGATAGATCATTCTAATGCTCGAAGGTTAGTTTAATTACTAAAATTCTACTGAAACCTATAGAGCGATTATATCTGCCTGACAAGGGCCTGTTACGGAAATTAACGTCAAGCTTTTTGCGTTCCCTGAAATTAACGTCAAGCTTTTTGCGGTTTCTGAAATTTAACGTCAAGCTTTTCGCAGTTTCTGATAATTTTGGTGAAACTAACATGCATTCCCCAGCCATCTTATTACTCACTGAAGATATATGGCGTATTTTTCTAAATGGGAGCGTTTCTCAAAACTGCTATGTAACACAACAACCTGTATTATATTTTTCATATTAACGAAGTAAGCAATGTTATAGAGAATCCTCCGTTAACCATTCTAATGTAGCATGTACAATG
The DNA here is from genome assembly GCF_023898315.1 of Schistocerca nitens. Taxonomy (NCBI): domain Eukaryota; kingdom Metazoa; phylum Arthropoda; class Insecta; order Orthoptera; family Acrididae; genus Schistocerca; species Schistocerca nitens. The sequence goes on along the minus strand of NC_064619.1, from coordinate 541,500,831 downwards.
ATTACACTTGCATATTCCTATTAAAATTCTTTTGAGTTAAAAAATACCTTAAAAACTGAATCTAAGGTATGAGATACACCACGGCGAATTGAAAAAATAAACAGTGCACACTAACACCACATGGCTGGTTCGTGAAGCTGTGGCAACATCCGAATGGAAGAATATTGTCAAACAGTCAATATTTGACCTTAAACGTTCGTTCAATAATGAGAATATTTTGAGGTCCATCAGTGCTGGTCATTAATATTTCTAGAATTGACAATTACGTCAATACGCTCCCCCCAGACGGTCAATATATTGACAGTTTGACAGTATTAATGAATGTGTGAGGGCCCCTTTAGATTGATGACTGCGACAATTTCGCTCTCTTTTTCTCGAATTTGAGTTAATTCAATATTAACCGTTGTTAGATAAAGTTACAGTCTGAAAAACATTTGAGTTTGTGATAAATTCGTAAGGATCTCCATAGTCAACAGCGAACTTTATTACTCTCAGCACATTGGTCATTAACAAATTTTATCATTGATAGTTCCTTACAGGCCAATTCACACTGGTCGTCACGTCCACAGAACACCAAATTATAGTAAGTGCAAAGCTCATGTTAACGAGTGGGAAACAGAGAACGCCAAAAGTGCTCCTTGTGGCCTGCCACTGAACTTCGAATACACGAAAATACAGCGCGTAAATCCGTATTCTTGCTTTGCGAGTAGGCTATTAGATGATAATATTTTTCATTTACACTTTATGCATCGACCTGAAAGTCTGTTGGTAGAGTGTGTACCTGGAAATACTTTTGTTACCTTGCAAAGTAATATATTCGAGAAATATCAGTCAAAAACTAAGATTAACTTCTCATACATCGGATTCACATTCATGTAAAATTTTGTAAATAGTATCGTGGTAGCTTTTTCGCAGTAAAATTAAACATTTGTAAAACCCAATATTCCAGTTTCGATCGTGTGGCCACAATCAGAAGGAAATAAGTACACTTCAGCATATGTCGAAACCTGAAAATCATCTGACATGATATGACACAGAAGCTGGTTTTATGATATTGTGTTCCTTATTACAACCTTTTTGTTGAATTGCACTCTTTGAATTGTACTGTAAATATGGTGTTCGTATTCAGATTAATTTCTGTCTCATCCTTAATATTGGATGGGGTAAATGAAACCATATTTTTTTGTTTTGTCTCAAATAGAAGCTGGATTCGTCACATGATTTTCTATGGACTCACGTCTATTTTTACTAATTACAAATCTGTGTGTGAACTGCTCAGTTTAAATGCATTGTAACTATATTGCTCATATTTGACGTTATTTTTGTTTACATCAGTTTTCAGACACTCTCGTATTAATGGAGGCATTAGAATTTTCATTGGTGAGTATGGTTCTAGTATATTGATTTCTGCTAAAATTTATTGTTTAGAGTAGCCATCTGTTAGTAAAATGTGGACACATTTGTGTAACTACTGTTGAATTTGTAGATTTTGCAAGGAAGAATCTTCTAGCCAAGAAGACTACAAAGCATACTCATCTACATCAGCATCCATACTATAAAACCATTGTAAAATGCATGGCACTCAGTGGGAAGAGGCAACACTATTCAAAGCAGAATTACATACTATTTCATTGACAATAGGTAATAGAGCTCAAAACCAATCCAGTCAAAAGCTCTGAACATGCAACAAACCACAGAAAACAAATTCAGATAAAAATAAAGCAAAAAAAAATACACTTACAATGTATTTAAACGTAGCAGGTCACACATGGACTCACAAGCACCAACAAATATACATGAGTTCACAGAACACCATGCAACGAAACGAGCTTCTGTTTTATATGAAACAAAAAAATATAGTATCATTTACTCTGCCCAATATTACAGATGTGAGCAAATATCAAGCAGAATAAGAGCAACATATTCACAATGCAGATAAAAGCATTTACACACCACAAAGTTGTATTTTTTTTAATCTTATGGGACTTAACTGCTAAGGTCATCGGTCCCTAAGCTTACACACTACTTAACCTAAATTATCCTAACGACAAACAAACACACCCATGCCCGAGGGAGGACTCAAACCTCCGCCGGGACTAGCCGCACAGTCCATGACTGCAGCACCTTAGACCGATCGGCTAATCCCCACAAAGTTGTAATCAGGAACACAATGTTATGAAAGGAGCTCCTTTTTTAAATGAAATCAAAATAAATATGGGAGACTTTAAATCACCCAATAAGAAAATGGGATGATGGATTATTGGATTTGCAGTGTTGCAAGTGGCTTGGCAGCTAACCAATGTCATGGTATAAGAAGTCCCTATATGAGTTTCACTCCCAAGGTCACAGCACTGTCACATCACGGCATTGTCATATCAGGGTGTATCCATACTGTCTGCCATGTCACTTCACATCAGGCCAGTTCAAATCACTTACATGCCTTTAGTTGTTTCAATCTATAACAAGTAGCAAAGAATGAATGACAAAGACATAGAATAGCAACCAATATCGATCACAAAAACTACGTCCTAACGAAAGTGCGACAAAACCCATAATGGTGGATGAGAGTATGGTTGTCTGTTGGAAGGAACTGAGCTTGTGGGTCATGTGTTCAATAACAGACACTGATGACAGGAGTAAAACTTTGTTCTGGAGCATATAGCTTGAGTTGCGCAAAACTTCCTACATCTTGTTCTGACTCTTCGATGGCTAGCCCGCTCCCTTGACCTGTCCCCTAAAAAGCATGTGCGGGACCAGCTGAATCACCAGATTCCATCACATCACATGATCTGGAGATGGCTGTTGAAGGTTCTTTGGCCAGTCAGACATAAAATCATCTCAATGCCTCAATGTATTGTGCCATGCATTGCAGTAAAAGCTTGTCTGGCATTTTGTTGATGTTGCACTGTATTTGTCTACTTGTACTCACAGTACTTGTTTACTTGTCTTGATTTTGGGAGTAAGTGAAACTGTCATTTGTATCATTATGTCTAATAAATCTCATTTTAATCCGAAGCGCTATTTTCAGTGTTCCAGAGCATACTGCACATATTTGAAAAATGTGTGGCTTTTGTCTGTCTCAACATTTATTTGGTATTGTGTAAAAATTTGAAGTAAACTGATCAATAACTTCTCTATAATACTGCTAACACATTTCCCTTTCATATACTATATATATATATATATATATATATATATATATATATATATATATATATATCATTATTCATTAAAGTATCATAAAGAACTGGACTTAATCAGTCAAGAACCCTTAGAGATCTTTGCTAACAACGTTTATCCTTTACATATTGTATATGTGTATTTACATACTATCTACTTTAAAAATATGTGGCCAATGCCCACCCAAATTTTTATTAGATTAATATGTAAAAATTTGAATTAAATCAGTCAAGAAATTTTCAAGTTTTATGCCAAAATTTCCTCTTCAACCATAGGTAATTTCACTCATTTAACATTAACCTATTCATCGCTGGATTTGGAATTACATAACTTACAATAAATCAATGATGACGAGATGTAGTCTGAGAAGGTAAATATCAAGCACTACATACTGAATTAATCTCAATTGGATTATCATGAGGGATAATTTTATTTATTTCATCGAAAGTTCTAGTCTTTGAATCATTATTCTGAGTTTTTTTAGCGGAATATTAGCACCCACTATAGAATCAGGATGATTATGGCTATCAATAGAAATTAAAACTTTTAGACCCACACAAATTCCACTTCTTAATATAGCAATTCTTCTTGTATCAGGAGTAAGTGTAGCATTAGGACATCATAGACTTATAGAATCGAACCACACTTATTCTTTACAATATCACTAGAATTATACTTCAGTATTCGTCAGGCACAGTAATATTGAGAAGCATCTTTACCATTGCTGATGAAGTTTATGGATCAACATTTTTCAATGCCACAGGATTCCACAGACTTCATGTAGTCATTGGAACAATTTTACCAGCAACACACTTACTTAACATTCAATAAATAAATTCTCACCAAGACGCCACTTTGTATGGTACTCACTCCTCATAGACGTCTCTGTTGGTCCATCACAGCCAGGGGACATCGGTTGGTAAGTGCTTTCCAATGTCAATAAACTTCACCAACAGCTGTATATTTTAAGATATTTTATTTTATTCTGAAAGCAACCAGTTTCAGCAATTCATTTTGCCATCTTCATGCTCCAAATGCTATTAACCAAATAACCTAAATTATCGTATAGTGCCATAAAACACTGGATATCGTGAATTCCAATCGTCTACATATGAAGCATTTGTATGACGAATGTAATTCACAATATTTGGTGTTTTATGGCACTATACAATAAGTTTGTTTATTTGGATAAAAGCGTATGGGACCTAAAGACAGCAAAATGAATTGCTAAAACTGCTTGCTTTCAAGAATAAAATAAAATATCTTAAAATATATGACTGTTGGTGAATTCTATTGACATTGAAAACTTCATAGGTGTAGCCTGCTTATTCCTATATATCTCAGTTTATTGATGAGTAAGATAATTGTTTGTTTAATATGAACAGTACATTTGGAATTAATCGATCAAGAACTTTTCGAAATATTTCGTGAAAAATTATTCCCCTTTGTATAATTGGTATGTATATTAATATATTATATATATTAAAATATGTAGCCTATGTCCATCCAAATGTTCTTGAATGCTATTATTCAAGGAAAACAATCGTAGTTTTATCTATAAAAATTTTTATTAGTTTTACTGTCTCAACAATTGTTATGGTTCTTGCAACAATACTTTAAAACATTAATCACTGACTGGGAAAAATGATCACCATTTAATTGTAGATTTGATTCCAAAAGATCAATGTGAATATCTTTTTCTCTTCGATTCCTTTCAATTAGAGAAGGTATTGATAGTAGTCCTCTGAGTGTTGTAGTTCAATTTAATGATAAATTAAAGATGTCAGTTGATGGATCAAATGTTGAGGATTAATTTGTTATTATTTTCAGATTGAGTTCTTTATTTCAATTGCTCCTTTCTCTGCACTTTAAATAAACATGGTTTAAATGAAAGAGTATATGTGATAAAATAAAATTAAAGTAGCTCAAAGTATAATAAATAGGGAGAAGTATAGAATGGTAATTTTTGAGGGATTTGTATTAATAATTCCCCATTAGAAGTAAGTGTTAATTTACTAACGTTTTATTTTGACTAGATCCTTAGTTTATTTTAGATAATCATTTGATAAATAAATTTGCTGAAGTTCTTTCAATTACATTTAGTATAGTTGGTATAACTCCACAAATTCCTGATTATTGACCAAAGAATAATCCATGTCGATTTATTGTGAATGTTCCTTTTTTTAGTCATCTGGGTGTGGCGTCAGTTTAACTCCCAATGAAGCTTTTGTTGAACTCATTCTCCTGGATTTATAGGTAGAATTGTTCAGTTATTTATGTCTAGTAATCGAAAGCCATCATTCTCTAAATCTTTATGTTCTGTTATATAACTATCAAATTCTATGTATACAAAATCTGAATGAATATTCATAGCTTCAATAACATTGTTGTCCAATTGTTTTGATTGTAATCATTGCATCTATTGAGTCAAGAAGTATAATTGTCAAAATCAAGGTAATACAATAAAAATGAAGGTAACAACTAGTAATGCTGTTCAAATGGTTTCCATTAGGTGTCTGTGGAGTATATTTCGGTTTGTATAAGCATTAACTTATGTATAACCAAGCTTCTAACGTACAATTACTGTAATTCATAATAATACAACTATAGTATGGTCATGGAACAATGATATTGCTCAATTATTGGTGAAGCTTTGTCTTGAAGTGGTAAGATTGATCAAATGCCATTACGTATTTCTAATGAAAGGCCAAACCTTTATTTGTAGATCTAAATCTGTTGCACCAATATGCCAGTATCTAGAAAAGTGGTAACTCTGAGTAACTGTGTTTTGCAGGTCATCATTCAGTTGATCTACTTATACTAGCTCTAAACCATTCTTTCACATACAATGATGAGTCCAACAAGTGCAACTGTTGACCCAGCACTGGTACTACATTTCATGATGTATATGCATATGGACAGTGAGAATATCGTAATGGTATTCCTGCTAATCCTAAGAAGTGTTGAGGGAAGAAAATGAGATTTACTCCAATAAATGTAATTGTGAATTGGATTTGTGATCATTTATTATTTGTAGTTAGTCCTGTAAATAGTGGGTATCATTGAATAACACCTCCTACAATTTAAAATAGTGCTCCTATGAATAATATGTAATGAAAGTGAGCTACTGCACAATAAGTGTCATGTAGTAGAATATCAAGTGCTGAGTTTACTGGCACTAATCCTGCTAGCCTTTCAACCATAAATAAGAAAATGAATCCTAGACATCATAACAATAGTGGTCTAAACTTCAGCTTTGTTCCATATAGTGTTGCTAATCATCTGAATAACTTACTTCCCATTGCTACAGCAATGTCATTGATGTAAAATGTACTCATATATCAACATCCATACCTACTGTGAATATGCAGAGTGCTCATACAAAAAATCCTGTTAATCGAATTAATAATATGATATCTGATGTTCTGAGTGATTCGATTTTTCCATTTTCTTGACAACAATGTGAGAAATAATTCCAAATACTGGTAAAATTAGAATGTAGATTTCTGGGTAACAAAAGAAGTAGAATAAATGTTGACATGGAATGGGATCACCCCCACATGCAGCATCAAATTTCAGTCATATTATAATATAGTAATAGCATCTGCTAGAACTGGATGTGAAAGAAGAAGAAGAATATGAAGAAGAAGGGTTGTAATAGAAACAGATAAATATTTGGAAGTAAGGCATATGCTCACATTCCAAGAGCCAACAGACGAAAACGGATACTGCGAAGATCCAAAAGCATATGGACTTTTTGAACATAACTGTCAGAGAATCATAAAAACGAGAGGTGTGATTTTTGATGAAGATACTTCGAAACAGTGTAAAGAGGGAACTGAGTCAAAGAACCAAGTCGACTGTTTCTCCCACTGACAGAGAAGAAGCAAGATGAAGTAACTACAACTGAATTGGAAGAAAGTGAACCTGAACCTGAGCGTGTAACATCAAGTAGTAGCCCAATGAATACTACCAACAATGAGGAAACAAGTTCAGACGATCCAATTAATGATAATGAGCAACTGCAGAAAATATGCAGGTCATCGAGAATTCCAAAGCCAAAGAAACTGCATGACTTTCTAACTTATCAGTCTAAACAGTCAACTGACTCCAATCCTTCGACATTAGAAGTAGTGATGATGTCAGACAACCCTGAAAACTGGCTGAAGGCAATACAAGAGGAGTTACAATCTCACAAAGAGAACCACACGTGGGAGTCTGCTGATTTATCTTCAGATAAAAAGCCATTAAAAGCAAAATGGGTATTTAAAAGAAAGAAAGAAAGATATGAAAGGTCTCGTTGTACGCTATAAATCACACTAGTGATAAAAGGTTGTGCTCAGAAGCAAGGCCTGACTATGATGAAACATATACGCCAAACGTAAGATACAACCCATTACGGTATTTATTTGCTATGGCTGTTAAATATGATCTTGACATTGATCACTTAGATGTTGTCACAGCTTTCTTGCAAGGCGACTTATATGAAGAAATTTATGTAAAAGTTCCAGAAGTAGATCCAGTTACAAAGACAGTGAAAGATACTGGTGTAAAATGACTGAAAAAGGCAGTATATCGATTGAAGCAAGGTGGTCGCTGCTGGAACATGAAATTAGATGGTACACTATTGAATATAAACTTCAAAAGGTCAAGAGCTGATCCTTGTGTCTATTATAAAAATCAAGGTTTAGACATTTTAATAGTTGCTGTTTTTGTGGACGATATGCTCATTTTAGTAACAATTCACAAGACAGAGATGCTTTTAAAAACAAACTCAGAAAATAATTTAAGCTGAAAGATCTTGGCGAAGCTACAAACTGTTTAGGCATCCGAATTACTAGGAACTGAAAAGGTTACTTGTGGATGGATCAGATGCGCTATGTGGAACAAATTCTCAACAGATTTAATATGAAAGAGTGTAACACAATATGTACATCACTGGACAGTAATCAGATACTCACTCATGACATGTGTCCAAAATCAGAACAAAAGCAAGAAGCTATGATGAACATACCCTGTTGTGAAGCAGTAGGTAGTTTAATATATGTTCAATTAGGAACAAGACCGGACCTAGACTTTCTGACAGGAATTGTTAGCCGTTTTTGTAATAATCCAGGCATACCACACTGGCAAGCAGTCAAAAGAATCTTGAGATATCTAATAAGCACTAAGGATATGAAGCTTTTGTTTTCTAAATCAGAGGACTGCCGCATAGTAGGTTACTGTGAAGGAGTTTGGGTCAGAGATTCCGAAGAGAGAAAGTCAACAACTGGATATCTCTTTAAATCTCAAGGATCAGTGATATCATGGCAGTGTAAGAAACAGCCAACAGTGGCCTTATCTACAACTGAGGCAGAATATATGGCTCTGACCTCAGCATGTCAGGAGGCTCTAGGGCTTGAAAGGCTATGCAATGAAATATCACCAAACCCCAAAAAAGATCCTGTTAAACTATTATGTAACAACAAGGCAGCAATTGACCTGTCTAAGACTAGTGGCTATAAGAGTCGAACCAAATATATGGATACAATACACCACATCATAAGGGAAAAAATAGTCAGCACAAATTACTGTGCAGCACATACCTCCAGACCAAATGCTGGCAGATATGATGACAAAATCTATGACAAAGGCATGCCATCATCTGCTGCTGCAAGATTTTGGGCTGAGAGAGTAGTTTTTGTTATGGGTGTGTATCTTTTTTACAGGCATAATTTTAGTGGGGGTATGGGATTTTAGAATCTATGCCTCCTATGTGTGAGAATATTTTTTGTGTTGCTATGGGAAACTAAACCGCTATGATTTATTTTATTCTGTGTATTGAACTTTATGTGTGTAATTCATATATTAATAAATTGTTCCACTCAGAAACCGCCCGTAAATTACTCTGCTAACATGACAGAAAGCAGGTAAACTCAAATTTTTAAAAGTGACTTGCAAACCAAGAAAGCTGATATTGAGATGAAGTACACATAATGATAAACTCAACATATGTTGAACCTATTAATAAATATAGATAGATTATAATAAACTGCAAAAAATAAAGAAACCATCAACAAAGTGATAAACAAAGTATTGGAAATGATGTACCACTTTCACCAAGTAAGTTTGCAGCAATTAATTCGTTCAGGAAAAAAACGAACAATGTAGGTCAGGGGTCTCAAAACATTTTAGCGCGAGGGTCACATTGGCGCTTCCACTAAGTCCCAAGGGCCAAGGCTTAGTTGTAGTCTGCCTAAGTTTTCTTGAGGCCTGATGCCTTAGTACCTTTCGGAACTCCCCTGTAGAATTCTGATGTCATAGTGCTTACCATTGCTGTCAGTCTTTAGAAGCTGGCACAGAGTGGCACTGCACTAATCATTATGCAGTGAACTGCTTATTGTTTGACCTTGGCTGTGGCCTTCATTTATTTTCATGTACACTGCTAAAATTAAATACCGCTCGTGAAAGTCGCAATGTGCTTTCATGAAACCATGAGACCTTTCGAGCTCTGTGTGTTATTAACATCACAACAAGTGATCAGATTGTAGTGTGAGCTGCAATGCTATCAGCATTGCAGTATACCTTCTCACCGCAACATTCTTTGCCACCCAGCGGAAATAGTGGTCACCTCTTCGTTCTTTGTGGTCACTGCTGTTACGGCTCAAGAAAACTTGGACAGACTACAGTTCATTATGAGCAAATTTCAATTTCAGGACAAGATGGCAAGTGTCCAGATCATTACATTGCTATAACCATTGTGTGTGCTGCACTTTTCATATTGTTATGACTACTTCTGACAATGCTAAATGTATACCAGCGTCGTCTTTTGGGGAGTTGAGAATTTAAGTGCAGTAGCACTGCAACATCTTACGTGTGGCAACAACCTGTGCGATCTGAAAAGCAAAATATAATGGGTCTAATATTTTGTGACTACAGTTTTTTTTAGTGAAGATGCAGTATCTTTAATAGTGAGTATTTAATTAAATTAAAATTGCCTTAAGGATAAAACCAACACTGTTATTTATTCAAAATCCTTGCTCTTAATATTATTAATTGGCATCATTTTGATTTGCAATTACATACCTCCTATATAGATTTGTGGAAATGTCGAAAAGAAACAGACGATAGATAGTGAATGCAGAAATTTTAAAGATCAATATTTCGTGATTGAGTCAAGTAATAAGGCAATGTGTATGATTTGCAATGAAACAATGCAGTTCTCAAAGAATACAATATAAGATGTCATTATCAGACTAAAAATTTTCAGAGCTATTCCGACTTTACCGGAAGACAACAGTTAGCAAAACATTGAAAACCATTACTGATGGCAAATTAATAAAGGACTATGTGACTGCGGCAGTTTAAGAAATGAATCCACGAAATTAAATTTATTTAAAAACATCAATTTGTCAGCAAACACTGACACTTAAACAGTAAATGATATTTCTGAAAATGTATTAACTTAATTATCTGAGAAAATTTGACACTGAAAGTGGTTTTTTTTGGAAAAGTTGTGATGCTATTTTTTGAGCTCCAAACAACAACCGAAATTTTCTTGATTGGAAGGATCTTCTGGCTCTGGCTAAATTAAAAAAAACTATGAGTGGTTATGAAAGTTATCATATTATACACTTGTGACGAAACATATGAACAACATTAATTTAAAATTAGGAGGAAAAACCAGCTACTGCCTGATCTGTATTCTCATATTAAATCCTCTCGACAAGAAATTGTTTTGTTTCAGTCTCAATTGAACAAAAAATATTTCATGATATTTGATATATGCCAAACGCTCATTCATCAGTCAGAGACCCAGTTTCCAACTGAAACATTGAGTAATCTAAAAATATTTTCAGATTTTGTTGCAACTGCAAACGATAAGTAAGGTTATTCAAAATCCATTTATGGCTGATGTAGAAAATCTTGCCGCAGAACTTCAAATGGAAGTGGTTAATTTGCAGTGCAGCAGTTTTTATAAAGATAAATAATTAAATTCATCATTGCTGGTATTTTGTAAGAGTCTTGCATTCATGCAAGTTACGTAACTTTGTTCATGACTCTTTTTCCACCTTTAGCACTATTTTACAGATCTGAATTAACTGATGAGCATTTGAAGTCGGTGCTGATAATCTCTGCTAGTAAGCTTCATCCACAACTACAAACAATTGTAAGTGGGAAGTTACCGCTACATAAATCTCATTAATCGTAATTACGTAACTTAAATTCATTAAGTGATGTGCCTTGGTATGTCACTTAGCTGCCATAAGTATTCAGGTCATCTCTTACAATTAATTACAGTAAAAACAATTGATTATTGTTTGTATTTATATGCAGTGTAAATTTTATACTGTACAATGTTACTTCACTTAATGAGCATAATTCTTCCCTGTATGTTACTTGTAATTAACACACTTCAATGGTAACATTATCCTCTGTTGTAATCCACATAGAATAGGTCAATGTGTTTCTTTCTGAAAAAGTAGGTACTCAAGCAGATTTATAACACAGCACTGTAATTTTTTACTTAAAGTTTAGAACATCCTATTTTAGAAGAAAGTTCTCTAAGGATATTCCTTTACTCCTGTGCTTCAAAATTTGTCGAAAAAAATATGTAGCATTGTCATTAATTAAACTCATAGCATGTGTAGCTACTGCCTTAGGGGCATCTTTAATGAATTAGTGTTAGTTAACGACGACATATCAGAAATGGAATTTATAAACACACACTGTTTGGGAAATGTGCTGGCGAAGAAAAGATCTTGCAATATTGTTGCAGGGAGTTTACAGTATTGTCAGGGAAGCCAAGACAGTGGTATAGGTGATGACAATTGCGGAACAAGGCACATTATGATCATTACAACCGTCTATGAGTACTACATTGCCAGAGATTGTACTTTACAGTGTCATAGTGTATAAAAGAACGCACGATGGAGTTCGTTTACAGTGACCAAAGAGACTGACCCAGGTCAGAAGGTGGTTTTCTCAATCGTTGTTAAAAACTGAAAAATTAACGATAAACAGGCTTTTTATGTGGAACATAATTCGTTAAGTGACTCAGTTTCTTAATTTTTTATGCTCATTGCGCTAATCATTCTTTATGGGAGGTGCTTGATAAGCAGAATCCGCCTGTAATAAAAAAAGAAGAAAGCCAGGCTGAATACCAAGAATTACTGACTCTTTAGTGTGGGTCGGATTGATGGCGTTTGCAGGCTGGTGTTGGCCTGTGGGCCATAGTTTGGAGACCTCTGGTGTACATGAAAATAATGGCAATAAATGTTGCAATAACAGTCGAAACAAAAGTTTCTTTCATCTGGAGCACACTGAACTCTCACATTTGGAAGGATGGCAGTTTAAATCCTCATCCAGTATCTAGATTTAGGTTTGCCATGATTTCTGTATATCGTTTCAGGCAAATATTGGGATGGGTCTTTTGAAAAGGGTACCGCCAATTTTACTTATTATCCTTTCTGGATGATTGAATCTTACGCTGCAAACTTATTTGGTGGTAGTTGTGCGTCATTTGTCAACTTGTTGGTAGATTCTTGCTTTGTTTTTATGATTTACTGCAATCATATATTTATTTGTGGTTTCAACATATGTTGAGTTTCTCTTTACACCTACTTCGTCCTCAGTATCTGCTTTCCTGGTTTGCAAATCACTTTTGACAATATTAGTTTGCTGGTTTTGTAGTGATTTTCCATCACTGTTTCACTGTTTTCGAACATCCTTAACCTGTTTTCATTTAAAAGTTTTTTTGTTTTATTATTTCAAGAACACTACCAGTATTTCTTTTTGAGAGTTTAGATATTTCTATTTATTATCCGGATAATTCCATTTTTTGTATTTACCGTGTTCAAAAGAGTCTCACTGTCCTCATGAACAGTTACGAGATGACCAAATAATAATTTCGTTTACGATCTTCAGATTCATGTTTGCACACCTTTCACATAGCCAGAAGTACACTACACACACAAGATCTTTTATCACTCTTTATTGCATGCTTTATGTGAAGAGTTATCATGAAATTGCTTTTTAGCTGAGACTGAGGTGCGCTGACCTACTGGTGTCATCTTTGAACATCAGAAGTCATCCCATTTCCGCAGACATTTGATCAATTTATAGTAGGTTTTTTTGCATTTTTTTCAGCTGTCCTCACAGGAGACACTTGGGTTGTATAACATCTCTTCACTACTCCGATGTTTAGTGCACCAGTGCTTGAAACTGGAGGGAAAGATGAATAGGAAAGCATGTGATTTAAATTCTCAGCGGGGTTCATCACTAAAGATGAGCGATTTCTCAACTTATAATTCATGTTACATGTTCAATATGTGTCCGTATAACCCGTTTATCGTTTATGCATGCCATATCTTTCCTGTTCCTACTTCTGTCTGCTAGAGTGATATGTGTGAGTTGTATGTGTGTGGCACTTCAGAAATTTTTGGTTGCAAGAAGGTTCCTGTGGATCTTACGAGCAGTTTAGCTAACTTGTATGTAGAGTTTGAATAGAGCTACATTGTGTCTAAGAGAAATATGTGGCCACTAGTCAACAGCTATTGTAAGGTTGGCACAGGTAGCCACCCCGTAGCCTCTCTGAGCGTTTCCATATTTGTGAGGACCCTGTTTACGGTAGTGTGTGAGATTTACTTTTCCATGGGTTGCCAGTGAGTAACGATGGTCTGAGGGTCATCTCCAGCAGTGTAAGCTTAGTTTCAGTATAGGTATCAGTAATCATGTTATATAACTTATTTCAGTTAGGAAAGACATTATTTTTATTAATATTCGGTTTACTTAATGTGATCCTTTGTTCAAGTGAAACTTGGATGTGGCGAGCAGTGATGGCATGTCATATACAAACTCAGTTGTACCATGCACGAATGTGTTGTGTGCATTTCTGTGTGCTTACACTAAATTTTATTTGATTTATCGTCTGTTTCGTATTTCATTTCAATGGGTTTAGTAATCTGCATTCTGCTGCACCATGTGCGTCCCTTGTATGTTAAGGGGCTGCAATCTAACTTAATCACCTCTTGTGATTGAGTTGAATCCGCAATTCCACTATGAAATAGATACGATTTTTTTATAATTGTACTGTGAAATTAGAGAACTTGTGCACCGAATTCCTGGAATGGGCTTTTGTCCTCAGACAATGACCATCAAAACTAGTTACTCTCTGACCCAGTGTACTTAAATGCAGAATAAGGAAGCATTCTTCTACATTCTATCACTTTTGCTGTAAAGACGATCAGTGTGAATGTTCATGTGTGTGCTTCAAGTAAATCCTACCCATTATTTAGCAGAATTGGTTCCACACATGGAGACTGTGTTCTTAATGATTGATAGGGTACAAGGTCTCAAAGTTAAGCACCAGGATACCAAGTAATTGTGTTTTATTTAATATTCTCACGTGCTTTTAATTCAGAAATAAATGTTCAGCGATTTCTTAACTTGAAACTATTATGTCTCACAGCAAAACCTTCCTTTCTAGTCAGGTCCTTAAAATCATTCAATTTTTATCTTTCCGTAATAATGATCAATACAATTTTAATATGTTATCATGTGTATCTGTATGAACGATATTTAATTCTTTCGATCATATAACGATCTGAGAGGTAGTATTTTCTTGGAAATCTCTTTAACCATTATTTAAAAATGGATTTGAACCACCAACAAACATTTTTGTGTCGGGTACTTGATGAAAGACAATGAAAGTAAACTCCATTTTGCATAGTGGTTGTTGGTATTTTAAGTCAGATATAGGTTTCATTCAGAGCACTGACTTGGCCATTAGCTCTGAGTTTTGAGAAGGACAGGTATCATTCATCATAACTTGTGTAATATGAAAATATGCCATTTTAAATGGTGTGTCCATCTGTATTATGAAGTGTATAAACTCTCTAGAACACATCAAATGCTATTGAGGGATTACAACATAAATGTCTTTATTCACTATATATTCGCCATGAGATATGGGTAGATTTCAGTTAGATTACCTCATCGTCAGGCAGGAATTCCAGAATCAGATATTGGATTGTAAGGCATACTGAGGAGCAGATATAGACTCAGATCACAATTTAGCAATGATGAAGAGCAGGCTGAAGTTTAAGAGGCTAGTCAAGAAGAATGAATGTACAAAGAATTGGGATATACAAGTACTAAGGAATGAAGACATATGCTTCAAGTTATCTTATACTATAGATGCTGTGATTATGAATAGCTCAGTAGTCAGTTCAGTTGAAAAGAATAGACATCTCTAAAAAGTGCAATCACAGATGTTGGAGAACAAAACGTAGCTACAAAGAAGGTCTGGTAACAGAAGAAACACTTCAGTTGACGAATGAAAGAAGGAATTACAGAAATGTTCAGGGAAATTCAGGAATACACAAATAGAAGACACTCAGGAATGAAGTAAACAGGAAATTCAGGGAAGCTAAAGCGTAATGGCTGCATGAAAATGTGAATAAATCGAAAACGAAATGATTGTCGGAAGGACTGACTCAGCATGCAGAACAGACAAGACTATCTTCGATGAAAGTAAAAGCAAGGGCAATAACATTAAGGGTGCAATGAGAACACCACTGTTAAAAGCAGAGAAGACAGTGGATAGGTGTAAAGAATACACTGAAGTCCTCTATGAGGGGGAGGACTTATCTGATGACTTAATAGAAGAAGAGGTAGGGAATCCAGTATTAGGATCAGAATTTAGAAGAGCTTTGGAAGACTTAAAATCAAATAAGATACACAGGATAGATAACAATCCATTGGAAGTACTAAAATTATTGGGGGAAGGGGCAACAAAACAACTATTCAAATTTGTGTGCAGAATGTGTGTGACTGGCGACATACCACCATACTCTCGGAATAACATCATCGACACAATTTTCAAGACTGCAAGAACCGACAAGTGCGAGAATTATCACACAATCAGCTCATGCACGTAAGTTGCTGAAAAGAAGACGTAAAGAAAATTGAGGGTCTATTAGATGACGATCAATTTGGCATTAGAAAAGGTAAAAGCACCATGGAGGCATTTCAGGTTTTGCAGCTGATAATGGAGGCAAGACTAAAGAAAAATCAAGACACTTTCAGAGGACTTGTTGACCTGGAAAAAGCGTTCAGCAATGTAAAATTGTTCAAGATGTTCGAAATCCCGAGTAAATTATCGATAAGGTGTAGGGAAAGGCGAGTAATATGCAATATATACAAGAACCAACAAGGAATAATAAGAGTGGAAGGCCAAGAATAAAGTGATGTAGTCTTTCGCCCTGGCTGCTCAATCTATACATCGAATGAGAGGAGAAAGTATATCCGTGTTAAGATTTGCTGACGACATTGCTGTTCTCAGTGAAAGTGAAAAAGAATTACAGGATCTGTTGAATGGAATGAACAGTCTAATGAGTGTAGAACATGGACTGAGAGTAAATTGAATAAAGGCGAAAGTAATGAGAAGTAGTAAAAATGGAAACAGTAAGAAACTTAACATAATCATTGGTGGTCACAAAGTAGATGAAATAAAGGAATTCTGCTACCTAGGTTGCAAAATAACTCAAGAGAGATGGAGGAAGGAGGACATAAAAAGCAGACTAGCACTGGCGATAAGGGCATTCCTGGACAGGAGGAGCCTAATGGAATGAAACATAAGTTTTAATTTGAAGAAGCAGTTTCTCGAGAATGTATATTTGGAGCACAGTATTGTATGGTGGTGACACATGGATTGTGAGAAAGCCAAAACAGAACAGAATAGAAGTATTGAGATGTGGTCCTACAGAAGAATGTTGAAAATTAGGTGGGCTGATAAAGCAAGTAATGAGGAAGTTCTTTCTAGAATCGGCGAGGAAAGGAATACATGGAAAACATTGGCAAGAAGAGAAAAGAAAAGAAAATCGATGTTCACTGAAATGACAAAAGTCATGAGATAGTGATATGAGCGAATATGCACATATACAAATGGTGGTAATATCGTGTACACAAAGTATAAAATGGCAATGCACTGGCAGAGGTGTCATTTGTATTGAGGTGATTTATAAGAAAAAGTTTCCAACATGATTACGGACACATGACTGGAATTTACGGATTTCTGATGTGGAATGATAGTTGGAGCTAGGGGCATGGGACATTCCATTTCGGGAATCGTTAGTGAATTCAATATTCCCAAATCCATAGCGTCAAGAGTGTGCCGAGAATATCAAATTTCAGGCATTACCTCTCACCACGGACAATGCAGAGGCCAATAGCCTTCACTTAACGACTGCGTGCAGTAGCGTTTGCGTAGGGTTGTCAGTGCTATCAGACAAATAACACTACATGAAATAATCGCAGAAATCAACATGGGACGTACGACGAAAATATCCATTAGGTCAGTGCAACGAAATTTGGCGTTCATGGGCTATGGCGGCAGACGACTGACATGAGTACCTTTGCTGAGATCATGACAACACCTGCAGTGTCTCTCCTCGTGACCATTTCGGTTGGACCCTAGATGACTGGAAAGTGTAATATTAGTAATTTTCGCCTCACAAACGTTAATATACGCTCAATAGTAAACGCCTGATGGTCTAAAGTTATCGAACAATTGTAAAGTAAAAGAAATGAACCATCGCATAGCAGCGACAGAATCTATTATTGTTTATCTTTTCTGTTCTTGCGTGGTGCCTGTAAATCTCTATGTACATGTATCGATTAATGGTATAAAAAAGAATTCTGTTGTTTCAAGACAAATGAGGCTTTTGGCGCCTCACTTTTTACTGTTTGTATTCTATGAAAGGCGGACTCAGACTTGCTGCGTTCCACAACTGTATTTTATATTTTATGTGAAAATATTGAGTGAATATGCTAATTGTTATTTTTTCCAATCAGAAAACATGTAGTTTCTTGTAACTGATATCGAACAGACAGCGTCAAGAGGATATTTTGACTGTTATGTATAAAGTATTTAACCACAATGGTCATCTATTGTAATTTAATATGAAAAGGTACGTAGCATTAAAAAAAACGTGTGTTAAAGATAAGTGTGCTTATTTTCGTAAATTAACCTTGATGATTCCATCTCCTTATTTACCTGAATGATAATTATTTTTGTTACTTCATCATCAGAAATTACGATCACGCTGATGGGCCGAACACAGCATGAGGCAGAAGGAACATTATCGTTTTTCTATTATTTCTGAACCAACTTTTTTGTGTAGTGTTGCATTTCTTTTAAAGTCTATAAATCTTCTGGTCCCTTAGTGTTGATCCGGGTATGACTACATCGCGACTATAAAAATGCACAGAAATGATAATGTTTCTTCCGAACGATCTCAAATATATATATCAATATGCTGCTCTTATTCAGGTATTTAATGGTCAACGTATGTTATTATAATAGCGTAATCAATCCCTGATTCTGTTGCCAAGTGGCTCACCAAAATATTCACTTTTTCGACATTAAAAAAAGTGACAATTCTTTTTATTTTCGTCCCCCAAGAGCATCGCTACACTTGGCGCCCAAACAGGGACTTGATCAAAAAATCATTTCATGTATGTGTTTAAAAATTTTTCAGTGCTTGTTTTAATAATTGTTTCATTTTTTCATGTGGATGCAATTCAACCGAGAAAGAGAAGTGGGAAAACCTTTTAATTAATTCAGAAGAACGAATGATGAAATTACCAAAAAACGCCAGTATCCAGCCGTATCATCATCAAGACAGCCATAGTAAGTCAAATTTTTATACGCAGTAGCCAAGCTTTCGTAGTGACGTTGCATCTTTCGAGCTGATCAGAACGTAAACCTGTCTTTCCTTGCCTTGAAACAGCTTTATTTCAATTTGTCCATAGTCCATTCTTATGTAGTTAAATTCAGTGAAAGTGTACCATTGTTGTCAGTGCACAAAAAAAATTACGATATGGTGGATAACTACGCTCAAAACTGGTAAAACGTGTGATATTTCATTTGTTTGTAATTAGTAGGAACCATCTTGTCTTCTTGGCGTACATGAACGTCAGTTGTTACCCAGAGTTAAAATTTCATCTTAGGTCCCAGTAAGCCATAGCACTACGTCATAGACAAACGACTGACGGCAGTGACAAACAATATCTGTAGCATTTTGACGTTTGACAAATAATTCATGAACATGGCTGACGGTAAACAGCGGACACAAACAAAAGCAGACGACAGCAGTGATGCGAATGGACCTCACTATCCATTACGATCACGCGCGATAGGTACACGAGCGGAGCCAGAAGCAGCCTCGACCGAAGTTTTAGAAGCTGGTCCTAGTGTGCAAACTATTCCCGCCTTTGAAAAAAATGACTTGGCTGCAATGATCGAAGCAATAATGGAACGCAAGTTCGAAAGCCAAAAACAGGAAAGATTAGATGAAAAGGCCCGCGAAGAAAAAGAGAAGGCCGAAAGACGGCATAATAAAAATCAGGTCCTTACAAATCTGTGCAATTCAGTAAAAGCAGACATAAATTCAGTAAAAACAGATCTGCAAACGGAGATAAATGACCTAAATACACGGTTAAATTCGGTAAAGGCCGAACTAAAGGCAGACATAGCAGCTGATTTAAAAACCCTGTTGGGTAATGTCCAAAGCCAAATCAGTAGTCAGATCACGACCATGAGGCTAGAAATTGACACACAAGTTGAGTCAAAAATAGAGGATATTTCAAAACGGTTAGATGAAAAAATCGAAGCAGCCAAGGGAGAAATAAATTTAAAAGTGATGGAATATCAAAAACAAGCTGCGACCTTAAAAGAAGATTATACTGCAACCTCTGATGAGGTCAAAGGAGTTAAAACCGCAGTAGACACGATTGAGAATGTTGTTGATGATCTTTCCAAACAGATTGAGACTCTTAATTTAGAGGATCAAATAAAGAATACTGTTAAGGCACATGCTGAAGCATTGTCCTACCACTATCAAGGGTGGATTAAAAACAAAGACGGATTCATAGAAAACAAGGTCAAGAACGAACTCAGGGAAACTGTCAAAAACGTGACCTTTGAAATATTGGCAGCCCCTGGAAAAACAGGAGACACGGTGATGTCAGAATTAGGCCAGATAAGACGAACGTTAGCTCAAGATTTACCTGAATGGCGCCAACAGATAGTTGATGAAGTTCGTACACTAAAATGTCAAGTTGAAAATTCCCCACCTCCCGTGTCAGGAGAGTGGAATAGTTCACCACGGTGTAATGAACAACAGCAGGTACATTACCGTTCACCATTTGATAACGCCCAAACTCATAGTTCTATAGAAGCACAAGTTAACCAGAGTGCCATCCCACCCACTTTTGTCAGTTTGATGCAGGAGGAAAGCGTGATCAAACATCGTATTTTTCCGACCTTTCACCCACAGAAAAGAGAAATTCATCCTATAGTGTTCCTCCGAAATTTTTCAGGAATTTTCCCGAATAGCTGGAGTGACCTCCAGCGAATTCAATTCGTCAGTGGATTTATCGTAGGCGATGCTGCCTTATGGGGAACCGAAATGGCCGACTCTTGTAAAAGTTACAAAGAGTTTGAACAGATGTTTTTAGCTAAATTCTGGAGTTCTGGTGTGCAGCAGCGCCTGAGAAAAGAGGTTTACAACGCCGAAGTGTTTAACAGTAAGCGCGGTAGTTTGAGAAGATATTTTGAAATGTATTTAGCGAAAATCAAGTTCTGGGATTCGCCGATCACCGCCAAAGACGTTATTATGATTCTAGAAACTAAGCTACCGATTGCGATCAGAGAAAAGTTAGTAAACGTGTCTGAGGACGATACGGACACTTTCCTATCTGTGTTAGACTCGTTAGATCTGATTTACGAGGACGCTAGAGTTGATGTTGGCAACGCCCACTTCAGTGCTGGCGGCCAGCACAATACAGAATACGCAGGCAACAATGGTGGCCGAGCGAAAGCGCGTCACAGCGACGGCCAGTACCAACCACACAACGGTTTCAAAAATAAAACACACTACGTACTCCAACAGCAAATACAAAAATAAGTACAATAACGGCTAGAGATACAATCCAATATATAATTCGTCACCACCTCAGTACGGAAATGCACTTTATAATACACAGCCCCAGCAATATGGAAACACGCAAACGATCAACGGTAATTATCAAAACGATCAGTCTTACGATTCAAATCGTCAGTGGAAAGGAAATAAATGGTATAATCAAGGTGGAGACCAACGTACACCTTTTAGTAACGGTTACAATCAACACAAGAAACAGCAAAATACCTTTCAGCCACAAAATATACACTTCACGCAACAAGCGAACGGACCTTCGGGAAGTCGGAAGCCTAAACGCCCGCATAATACGCAAATTTATTATGCGCAAGCGAATACGCCAGGACAACAAGATCCATTTCCAACCGAGTTCGTACCACAAAACCATCACCAGTTCCAGACGGAAGAAACTTTAAGAAATATAAATCAGCAGGAAAGTAAGCGTCGATTGGAAAATTAAAAGCAGCACCTTTGAGCCTCCTAGAGGATGCTGCAGGTTTGAATGGGGGCACCCTGTCCCTTAGTCCACACGAAATTAAAGCAATTAGGTATGACAAAGAGACAAACTTACGGGATGATCCAGTAGCAGACACTGAGACGAAAGACAATGATGACGTATGGCACGAACAAGTTCAAGCTTCCATAAGAGTATCAATTGCCAACATACCAGTAACAGCCATTGTAGATACAGGAGCTAATATAAATGTCTTATCTTTATGTTTATTTAAGCAAATATTCTCTGTATGCAAAGTTTTGTCACTTCCAATTCAAGGTTGCACCGTATCGGGAGCAATTGGTCCACTAACATAACGTGTAAATCTTCAGACTCAGCTTCAAATCCAGATAGAGTCTATTTCAGTAACGTGCATTTTTCTTATTGTTAAAAACCTATCAGTGCCATGTATCCTGAGTATGGAATTCTTGAGGCAGACGAAAGCTAAAATTGACATTGAGTGTGGAATCTGTACTCTAGTAGCGAGCCAGCAACAAGTAACTATAAATTTGTTAAGAAGTAAGGTGAAGACAAACTTTGGGGTGCTTCAAATAGCAGTACGGCCATGGACTAAAAGACAACAGTACAGTCAGTCAGAAGACGTGACAGATCCTGAAAGTGTTAATGACGACGAGTATAAAGACCTAATTCCCGGTCAGAATGAATTATAGGGTAAAGCTAGTGAGTCCACTGAATTATTCAAACAACAGAAGAATGAGCTTTACAATTTGTTAACAGATTACGTTCAAGTATTTTCTAAGAAACCTGGACTAATAAAAGGCTTTGAATATCGAATGGCTGTCCTGCCCCATTCAACCTACTGTAGAATTCCATATGCGAGACGCGAAGCTGTCAAGTGCGAGATCAGGAAAATGTTACGCTGGAATGTGATAGAAGTATCTCATTCACCTTATTCGAGTCCTTTATCGTCTGTACTAAAATCAGATGGTAGCGTAAGGCTAGTCCTAGATGCAAGATTAATCAATAAAATTATAGTACCCATAAGAACGAGACCAGAGGCTCTTGAAGTGCATCTGCAGAAGTTTCTTGGAGTTCGTTATTAGTCAGGACTCACTTTAAACCATCCCTGTTATTAAAGAAGAATCGTAAGTGGCAATACGTTTATGAAGGTCCCTTTGTGATAATGAGGAAACCACACATTGGTAGCTATTTGTTATCTGACCCTGCCACGAATAAAATCAAAGGATTGTTCCACCATCATGATTTAAGAAAATTTTATAACGCCAGGAATTAAGTTAATTTAAGCTGTAAGAAAATTCTAAGGTATTGGAGATCAGGATTAACCAATGAGTAACAAGAACTGAACTGAACTGGACTGACTACGGACGTTAACCGGTGCTAAAAGGAAACCTTATGTATCAAAACAACGTGTCTGGAAAATAAAACACAGAATAAGTTGTAGACAAGTATTTACATGAATAATCTTTATGTAAACAGGAGGACATGTCCTAGAGGCGATTTTCAATTTTAGTTATAAGTTAGTATGTAAGAAAAATGATGTACTCGAGAGGTATTAATTAGCCCCGAGGTACTAAAATGAGGAAAGAGGAAGGTGCGAATAATGCACTTCTCTCGCTAAATAGTAATTTGAGAATGAGCAGGAAGGAGCGAATAATGCACTTCTCTCGCTAAATAGTAATATGAAAATGATGATTATATGTGCTTAGTATTAGTAAGTGAAATTTAATCGAGGACAAATTAATGAACTGTTTTAAAAGGAAATACTTAAACGTCCAGACAAAAAAGGAAAGTTGTGTGAAAAGATTCGATTCCATGAGGTTATTCCCTATTTTCAAATGTGACGTAAATAAGTCACCACCTGTTAGCGCAAAACAGTCGGTAGATTTAACTTTTAAGTTCCAGCACAGTGCTGTGCCAGCGATGAAATAACATCTCTTTGAAGTAAACAGATACCTAGGATTAAACACAAACAGATTGATAACGCAGTGCAATTGTTCTAAAAAGGCCTGACGTTAACCGTAAGTAAAAGCGTGATGGAATAAAAAGGAAGTTTATTATATAACGCAAAGTAAGATGAGTCCAGACTATAAACAAGCTGAGTAAAAGAACATATGAGTTACATGGTTTATTATGCCAACTTCACGGTACTATTGAGCATTAGCGATACTGCAAATTCACAAGCTAGCAGCAAATAGAATAAGGATCTCGCCCAAGCTTCACAGGTCGCCACAGCAGCAAACAACAACACTCTAGTGAGAGGCTTATATATACAAATGATAATTAATACCCAAATGCTTAATGCATAAACTTGACTTAGTCTAAGAAATGAGCAGAGAGTAGTAAGCAAGCTGCAGTAAGATACATATTAGATATACATGCTTGAAGTGATAGATTTTATTTTAAGTGCGCACTGCAATATTTATTGTTTTCTCTGTGATTATGTGATTATTCAATCCCTTTCCTAAGTGCAAATCCTTTAAGATCCTTGATCCTATCCGCTCCTCAGGATCAACTTGTAAAGATGCACGTGTGCTCAGGAAGTGAGGCACTACATATAAAAATGAGTAGGTTCGCGACGCGCAAATTGCTTTTGTAATGCGTAACGTAAATCAAATTTTCGACCTGCTTGAGGAGTAATTTAAATTCTGTCGACGATCTGCGAGTAGGCCCGCTTTGCCCACTTTTCTTTTTCGACTGTTTGTATTTCTACACGAAATCCCGAGGCGGAATTGCTATTTTCAAATCTGTCCTCGAACTTTCTTTAAAGACAAGCACATACGAGAAAAACTTTTGACATAAATGAAGCTCCCCTCACAAGTCACTAAATAAGACGAGCACAAAAAAAATGTATTGGGCCTAGAAAATGAATAAGCAAGCGTGATAAAGATTACTATGAATGAAATTAATTTGTAAAGGAGATTGGAATGAATTTGGTCAAAGAAAAAGGACTTATAATAGCCTACCTGTGACCGTAGGCATAAATAAAAAAAAGACTAATTAAGAAACAATTGTTCTGATTCAAAGTGGTCAATTAGATTATTTCTCGATTTAAATGAACTCTTGTAAATATTAGTATGTAAATCAACTTGTAAACACCGTGTGATGTTATGAAGCGAGAATTTCTTTTAATACACCGTTCACGCAGACGCTCACCACAGTGCAAGTGAAGTTTTAAAGTTCGCCGATTTTCAGTGGCAGTATTCTACTGCACGATATGTGTGAAAAATTCATTGATGTGTGCAGTGTGTAATAATTAGTGTCATTCCACACATGCAGTTGCAGCGGTAGCTACCACCTGTGAATCCGTAATTGGATAGTGGACAGGAAGTGATGTGAGGCAGTTTCGGTGGCAGAAGCTCCCTCCAGCAATCTAAAAAGCACAAAGCCACGATCCGCCGAACAGCGACGCACGGCACCTCAAGCGCGAAATCAACGCTCTGCAAGAAAGCTCCGGTCACGTGCGCGCGCACAGACTGAATTTCAAGATTGCTCGCAACAGTGGAGGCGGACAGCCACCACGTGACGAAATAATGTAAACGTTCAACCGGCAACACAGTTGCTGTGCGCTACATTCTGTAGCAAAAACATTCACACCCAGTACTGAAAACATTTTTGTATGTATCCTAAACCTTCCGAGAGACTCTAAGATAGAAAAGTTAGCGTAATTATTATAATGACTGATTGTACACAGAGACAAGTCACAAGGTCACCTCTGAACACTGTTGAAATGTAAACTTTAACGAGAGGTCACGATACGAATGAAAATAAGCACACGAAAATACGTCAAAGGATCCGATCCTTCCTATATCCCATCCCACATGTATATAAAATTAGTTTCGTAAGCTATTCTAATATAAGATATTTTATCTGTTTCATATCTGAAATAATTCGGAGAGCCACACTCGAGCCCTTGTCGAAGCTATCACCAGTGGCCGCTCTACAATCCAAGTCTATCATAAATAGTGTATGTGCGACGAAAATAAATGTATAATTAAGTGCGACAACGGACAAGGCAATCAGTCGACAAGACGATAACAATATAATGAATACAGTCAAAACAGAAAGTTGTGTACCAGTTGTGATAGTCAAATTACTTTTGCAACGATGAAAAATGAAGTGTGACTCTATTTCCTTATAAATTTTGTAAATATGTGTGCTTATAGCCTTAATTTTAAGAATCATCAAGAAAGTCTGAATCCATGCAAACACTGATAGAAAAGCAGAACAAATTCACAATGATACACCATCAGTAATTACAAATTGAAACGTTAATTCTTTTATTATGGAATGAATGTAAAATGAAACTTTTAATAACCTGTATGTTACACCCGAAAATTACAAATATTCCAATGGGCATGGGGATGAAAGTAATACCTTCCGTATTCCTTCCCTACTCATGGGAGGCAGCGTAATATTAGTAATTTTCGCCTCACAAACATTAATATACGCTCAATAGTAAACGCCTGATGGTCTAAAGTTATCGAACAATTGTAAAGTAAAAGAAATGAACCATCGCATAGCAGCGACAGAATCTATTATTGTTTATCTTTGCCGTTCTTGCGCGGTGCCTGTAAATCTCTATGTACATGTATCGATTAATGGTATAAAAAAGAATTCTGTTGTTTCAAGACAAATGAGGCTTTTGGCGCCTCACTTTTTACTGTTTGTATTCTATGAAAGGCGGACTCGGACTTGCTGCGTTCCACAACTGTATTTTATATTTTATGTGACAATATTGAGTGAATATGCTAACTGTTATTTTTTCCAATCAGAAAACATGTAGTTTCTTGTAACTGATATCGAACAGACAGCGTCAAGAGGACATTTTGACTGTTATGTATAAAGTGTTTAACCACAATGGTTATCTATTGTAATTTAATATGAAAAGGTACGTAGCATTAAAAAAAACGTGTGTTAAAGATAAGTGTGCTTATTTTCGTAAATTAACCTTGATGATTCCATCTCCTTATTTACCTGAATGATAATTATTTTTGTTACTTCATCATCAGAAATTACGATCACGCTGATGGGCTGAACACAGCATGAGGCAGAAGGAACATTATCGTTTTTCTATTATTTCTGAACCAACTTTTTTTGTGTAGTGTTGCATTTCTTTTAAAGTCTATAAATCTTCTGGTCCCTTAGTGTTGATCCGGGTATGACTACATCGCGACTATAAAAATGCACAGAAATGATAATGTTTCTTCCGAACGATCTCAAATATATATATCAATATGCTGCTCTTATTCAGGTATTTAATGGTCAACGTATGTTATTATAATAGCGTAATCAATCCCTGATTCTGTTGCCAAGTGGCTCACCAAAATATTCACTTTTTCGACATTAAAAAAAGTAACAATTCTTTTTATTTTCGTCCCCCAAGAGCAACGCTACAAAAGCTGTGGCCTGGTCAGATGAGCCCCGATTTGAATTTGCAGCTGATGTTATGCTTAGAGTGTGTCACAGACCCCACAAAGCCATGAACCCAAGTTGTCAACAAGGCACTGTGCTAGCTGGTTGTACTACATAATTGTGTGGGCTGTGCTTACATGGGATGGACTGGCTCCTTTGATCCAACTGAATCGATCATTGTCTGGGAAAGGTTACATTCGACTAGTTGTAGAACATTTGCAGCTATTTATGGATTTCATGTACTGAAACACCAATGGAATTTTTATGGATGACAATACACCATGTAATCAGGCCACAATTGTTTGCGATTGCTTTGAATAATATTCTAGACAATTCGAGAGAATGATCTGGTCACCTGGATCGCCCAATGTATGTCCTATCGAAAATCTATGGGACACAATCGAGAGGTCAGCGCGTGCACAAATTCCTGCAGTGGCAATGCAGTTGCAATTATGGACAGGTGTAGAGGTAGTTTGGCTGAATGTTTCTGCAGGGAACTTCCAACGACTTGTTGAGTCCATGCCACGTCGAACTGCTGCACTATGCTGAGTATAAGAAGGTGCGACACAATATTAGAAAGTAACCCGTGACTTTTTCTACCTCAGTGCAAGCACACATAACGTTTTATGCTGCAGCCTCGCTCTCTCTGTTCCACTATTACTGGTTTAGAATAGTCATTAGAAGTTAAAATAGCATTAGCATTGAGCTAGATTTGTGAAGTCTCACTAGCGTCGCATTAGTTTGTAAGATGTTACTGCACTCTCATCTGTACACTCGATGTGGTTGGAAAGTAGTCTGATGTTAATCTGTAGATAATATGTGCTCAGTCTGAGGTGGAGCTGTGAAAGACTCATAGACTAATCATCATTATAGGCAGTGAGGTCATATAAATTCGGCTCCTCTGGTGGCATGTGTAGCGCCAACTAGAGGCGCCTGGGGAGCCCTCTCTAACGCCTTTTGCTGCTCCTCCGTCAGGAGGGAGCTTATTTAATTTTGGGAACTTTTAGAGCTGGATGTCCTTACTGACTGGAAATGCAACTTTTCTTTTTATCTGTAACATATTCATTGATATTGAAGTTTGTATCTATGTGCACTATAGGTAGAACTACATGACTAGCAACTGGACAATGGAGGAAAGGTGCATTTAAATAGAGCTAACACAGGAATTTTCGTAAACAAATTGTGGGGCTTGCAAGCCATATAGAGCAGACACATGCCACTCACGAGGGTTGCAGGCGTGAGTTATGTTGACCAGCACATTTCATGTGACTCTGACACTGTGTCTGATGCTGTTTGGTTTCCCATCCACGCCCAGATCAACATCAGATGCTACATCCCATGTGAGGGCGGCTTCAGTCTTTATTTTACTACTTTGTTTTACTTTCACGACACACTGAAAATCTTCCATGACGACTGCGGTATTTTTATATTGAGTGTTGTTCCATAAGAGGGGCCAAATGATATAAAGTGGAAAATGATGTAGGTTTTACAGTACCGTTTCTGAGCAGTACTGACATCTACACTTTCTATAAAGGGGAACATAAGCTGATGAAGCAGTTTTCATTAAAGAACCATTTTTTAAATAAAAAAGTCTGCTCTATCGAAGGAGGAAAATTCATTTGTGTTTGATGTTATTCGCTGTGAAGGAAGAAAGACAATAGATAAGGTAAAAATGTTTTATGTATTTCCTTACAAGTATTGCCTGATGTGTTTTTATGTGCTGTAGAGTATTGTTACTTGAACATAGTGTACCCAGGAACATATCATGTTACGTGGTCAGTGTTTCAATCTAGAGATTAATTTTCGAACTACATGAAGGATCATGCACTAGGGACTGCCATTAGCTGTTTTGGACACTTGCTACTATTTTTGTTGTTTGGAGACAATTCTATGTATTTAAGTGCTGCATAATATATTAAAGCTATTTGGGAGATATTGTTACATCATCAGGTACAGAATCATTTTGTGAGTAAAATTCTATAAATTTTTAAAACTAGTTATATAATGTGTGGAAGTTAAACCATAAATCGTCAGTCATGCACAGTCTCATACTGTGAAACAGAAGAAGGTCTTCTGCAATGGAACATGTGATATTAGCAAATGAACTGAGTTCCATTAAAGACTTAACAATTTAAACTGTGTTGAAACTGAAAATTTGTGTTATTTTCCAAAAACTTGTATTTCAATATTTATTTAACTTTTACTATTTCTTAATCAGTTTTCACTTATGGTTACTGGTGTGTAACAGAGCAATAATGTGACATATAGAGCAATAAGTAACCAATAAAAACTTATCAAAAGTTAGAAGCATTAAATATGGCATACATCAAGTATTAGGAATGGTACTTATCCTCTTCAAGTTATTTGTAGATAATGCACAAAAATGTGAAAGTGAAAATAAGATTCCATATGTAGATGATATGGCTGTGTTAAATGTTACCAACAATTCTGAAGTGCATGAGAAAAACAGTTTCATATCAGGTAATAGTACAGTGCAATGGCTTATGGGAAACGAATTAATCATTAATCAGAAAAAAACTATGTTTTTAGAGCAAAAAGGACCTAAGAAGTAGGTTCAGTTAAATTGTTAGGTATAACAATAGACAGTGGACTAAACTGAAAGTAGTAGGTAAATACTAATTCGAATAAACTAAGCTCAGTATATTTGTAATGAAAGAACTCCCTCGGTTTGGCACATCAAGACTCTTGTGCGCTGTCTCTCATGGACTTTTTGAACCATATATGCAGTATGGAAACACAATATGGAAGAACTCAATCATCACTGGAAAGAAAAGATTATTCATGTTACAAACAAAGCCATACGAATTATATTTAATAAGAAGCAAAAAGAATACTGTAAAAATTGTTTCAAAGGTCTTAATATTTTGACATTTCCGTCATTGTGTACACTCAAGACCAATGTGACTGCATTGCAAAATCCCATAAAACTGGAGATCAATGAGTGTTGGCAAGAGTTTTACAAAATCACAAAACTGAGAAGGTGTTCCCCACAACCCTAAAAAATTTCCAAAGGAAGAAGGTTTGTACAATGTAGCTGAGTACTTGAGCAGACACAGAGCACAAGTTCATCCTGTGAGCGATAAATTTTATGTACCACAGTAAGACAAACTAAAGATAGAAATTAATGTTAGAAATTAAACTTGAGTTAGAATATACAATATAACATAGTACTATGTAACAATGGTTTTTTTAACTCTTGTACTATTCAGATTCAGATTCCTTATTCATCATTGAGCATTACTACATGCAATAGACTTCATCAGTTCACTTAACCTATTATTTTTATAAAATACATTTTTACATATGTAAGTTGCTATTGGGATTTCTAAAAAGTTTTCTAACGAATAGACTGGGCTAGTTAAGAAGAAGTTGTGCAACTGTTTCTTAAATACTTTCATTGGCATGCTTGAGGCATGTTTAGACAATTTGCTATATATTTTAATTGCCATTTACTTATGTCTATTGTTAGTTTTTGCTAATCTATTTTGTGTCAAGAACAGAGAAGTACAGATTCCTGTATTGTTGTCTTGCCTTGGATTCATTGCACCTAAATTTGGTAGTTCATCAAGTATATAGTTCACATGATCAAGAATATATAGATTAACAATTGTTAATATTCTATATTTAATGAACAATGGTTTAAATGTGTCCTATTATCTAGTTTTGCCATTGCTCTGATCGCTTTCTTCTGGATCGCCAGAATTTCACTTATTTTTATGCTGTTTCCCCAGAGTATTTACCTGTACCTAAAACAAGAAAAAAAAGCAAAGTACACCAGCCTTACATATTCAAATGTCACACAGCACATCAGTCTCTTCAGCAGATATATAACTCTTGGCAGCCTAATTACTATGTGGTCAACATGAGAATTCCATGTTAGTTTATTGTCAAGTACGATACCTAAAAATTTTGCATTTTGTTTTTCTATTTTTACAGTCTCTGAATGGCTGAACCACATAGTCTGGGTCTTTTTCTTATTTAACAATAGACCATTCGCATTAGACTCTGATAATGCATTTTTTACTCTCTAAACTTGAGTACTATGGAATATGTGATGAATGTTTAAAACTCTTCAGATCATACCTTAATAAAAGGAAGCAAGTGGTGAGTTCAGGAAATCATCTGTCAAGATGCATTTTCGTTTGGCAAATTCATACTACTAACAAGGTTATCAAATTCATGGTTCACAGACAGAAAATTTGTATCATCTACATACATATATGTCTTCTCATCTATGTTTCCTGGTAAGTCATTTATATATACAAGGAATAGAAGTGGTCCTAATTTAGATCCCCGTGCAGGAAATCCCATCCACAAATATATGAGACCGACAATTTATTTAATACTAACAAGGTACTTTTTAGTACTTTCTTCTGGATCATAACATCGACCAGTATTTGAAATTTTACATTCAGAAGTGTAATGGTACTGAAGTTTTAGGGAGGCAGACGCGCAACGTTAAACGCTAAAAAATGGTCGCAGTTCATAACATTTGTCAGTAATCAGATGGACCGTATTGGTAAAGTGTAAAAACGTCATTCATCAAAGGCCACTGGTCTTCTCTTCTCTTATGCCGCGCGGGATTAGCCGAGCGGTCTTAGGCGCTGCAGCCATGGACTGTGCAGCTGGTCCTGGCGGAAGTTCGAGTCCTCCCTCGGGCATGGGTGTGTGTGTTTGTCCTTAGGATAATTTAGGTTAAGTAGTGTGTAAGCTTAGGGACTGATGACCTTTGCAGTTAATTTCTTCTCTTATGTGGCGAATAATTCACGACATGACGATCGTACCTGAAACGACAAAACTATTTTCTGACTTGATTTATTCAATGCTATTGCCTAATAAGTGCACATATGTTCTCAGATGCCGACACCCTGCAACCCTCTATTAAATCCAAAGAAAACAAAATGTCACAACTTACGTTGCAAGACCCAACTTTTTTCAGGCAAATTTTACCGTGTTCGATTGAATACATCAATATTCTTCGCATGATATACTGTAAGAGAAAAGATCTCTATGGCCTTGTCTAGGTAGTTATATGAGACGAAACGCAGGTTAAGATAATAAAAACAAGGGTATGTACGCTGTTTGGCTTTTGCGTTTTTATGCACCAGCCATTACACCACAAGTGTATACAAAACCACAGCAGCTCGCTTGGAAAGCACTACACCATAACGATGCCTCTTCCTTTAGCCTCCTTCTTGTTTGACCCGGCTTCTTGAGATCTCTTGATGAAGAGACACGATATAATAAGTTCCGTAGTGATACAACGAAGTTACGCAACAGTTGGTGATTTAACTTTTAAAACTGCCGGTTTATTGGCATTTATGGAAAGAAAAACACTCTCATACTCTCATGCGGTCACGTGTAACATTTTGTGTGTGTAATGGGGCATAACTGCGTCGCAAATCGTTCTGATAAATTGAGCTGCATTAAAGTGTTGCTAGGCAACGTAATCAACACGATGATACGTGTCTCAAAACTGAACCTTGGTATTTTAAATAAACCTTTGGTTCATTTTTTTGGTCAAAATCAGTACTTGTCTCAAAATTAACTTCCAACTTAGTGCATTAAGTCCAAGCTCATTTGTAAATATTGTATGCGATTTACAGGACAGGTCGATTACGCACTCGTGTGTAACGTATTTTAAATCGGGCGCGCAAGTTTCAGTTTCCCCTAAGGGGCTAAACGACTCTCTTGTAACAACGTGACCTCATGTAAAGTCTAACTGGAACTGGATTTGTCTCCATCAGAGTCAAAATCATGAAAAAAAATCACCGCACAGGTCAACGAACTGTACACGCGCACTTTGCCTCTCTTTACGTGATAACTCGTCTCAGAATAAAAACTTGAAGACCTTGTACTTCATAATCAATAAAATTTATCGCCTGTGAGAAACTATTAGTTTACTAAAGCGGATTCAGATTACAGTCAACTCGTGTCTGGACGATGACATCACGAATCGACACTTGCTTGAAATGAACGAAATACCTGTACTGCAAAATATTGTCCTTTGAGTGATTTACTGACATATACGACAAATTTGGTACCCCTAGCATCGCTACAACTCCACGTAGAAACTTGCGCATCCTGCCGTGTTATAAGTTCGATCAGTTGGGGGTTGTGTGTTTTTATTTAAGTGTTACAAAATTAAGTCCAAAATAGGCATTAACTGACCGAAGCAGCTACTGGCTATCGATGCAGAATAACAAAGAAATGAATGTTTTGAACAGGCTGCAGCCAACGTCCAGGGAATCAGCAATCTCATCGTGTGGAGCATACTTCGTTACGACAAAATCATGAAGTTCGTGTCGTTCAGTGGTCTTGTGGAATGATTAAAGCGTTATGTACTTGAAGTCCGCGTTCGATACACACATGAGACAAAAATTTTTAACAAACACGAAAAGATCATCTCCACCTATGATAAAGCCAGTTACGGTTTGTAAAGGCACATTTGCATGCCGAGCGTGAGTTTCCGCGGAAACGCGAAATATTAATTAAATAAATAATCAGTGACTAATAAATAAAGCCTATGGCACACAACTGCAGCGCTGTGTCGCTGATAAAGACAAAAGAATAATTACGTTACTCTTATGTCTGTTTAAGAGAGGAGAGCTCAGGTAGAAGTGGTGCGGGAAGCACGTATTTTATTTTATTGTCTGGCACACCGCCATATTTTCATGTTATAGAAGAATACTGCGAGTTGCAACCACACTAGGCACTCGATTCTGTAATGAATTTATATTTATAAAAGTAAGTAGGATTATGAACTGTAGGCTATTTCATTGAATATATCTGATTTAACTAACTGTGTAACTTTTTTATGTTTAGTAGACAATCACCTCTGTACGACGTATTGGCATGGCTGGCAAATCATTGTAATATTGAGATTAGATCATGAGTCCGTACCTACCGCAGCAGTCTTTGGAAACGATTTAATTACGAAGTCCGATTATTTCAGTTTTCTTTCACGGTCAACTACGAGTTACATTGCCTTTTCCAAATAGCCATTGTCAAGCGTCTGATACCGAATAATTAAACGTCCACGTTCCAGATAAGCAAATACCAATTACAACCAATCATCATACATACAGAATAATTAATCATTAATATTTTATTCCATTTTATTTTTATTTATTTTATATTGGCGACCGTGACAGGACTTGTTATTTTGTCATTTGTTACATTGTTCTTTTTGTTTCATGTCAAAAATCAACTTTCTGGACCTGGACGTGAATGTATGAGAGATAATGAAAATCTGAAGATATTTTCCAATTCTAAAGTTTTGCCGGAAGACGCAATGAAGCTTCCAGCAAAATAAGGTAAGACGCAGCATCTTTGCATTAGCAGGCTTGACCAGACGTATAATTCAGTGTATTAGCTTTTCAGTAAATTCTGTAGTGTTTCTTTCGCGCATAACAGTTTTCAGTAACAAATTTCATTCTTAGCACTTTTTCCTAAACAATAACGTATCCAACAATACCAATACACGAGTGTACAATATGGCCGACTTCTGTACGATATGATGTAACATGGCCAGCAGCCATTACCAATAATCTCAAATTCAGTTTATATTTTTAAATTAACGGGACAGCCATTGTTGCTACGAGTGATTCATGCTCAACTGCATTTCATTTTAAAATCAGTGTCAAATATTTTCTTGAAACATAAATCACGTGTGGCATGGTAATGACTAGAAATCAATACGCAAAAATGGAACAGCAAAGACGTACTATTCAGACACAATCCGACTCGGACGAGAGACAAATGTTAGAAAATGACTTTACGACAGCAACCGGTAGTGACGATTTATCAAACATTGACGCAAGTGTTGACGGAAATTTTGACAATAGGCCGTCCACCACAAAAATTTCAAAGTCTCAGTCAGAGCCCATGTTAATGCATGACGTCACGTCTAATGACGCGGCGCGGGCACAGACGTTGCACACGGTAAACATTGCCGACATGTTACAAATGATAATGAAACAGAACGCCGAAAACATGGCAACCTTACAGACACAAAATGACGAAATTAAATCTGACCTCATAGCACTCAAGACGAGTAATGACACTTTATGTAAACGTGTGGAACTTATAGACGCCACACTGACCAAACAGATGACTGAACTCAGTACTAAATTTTCCCAGCTTAATACGACACAAGAAAAGACTACAACTGACGTAGCACTTTTACAGACACAAGTAAAAAATCTTAATCTCACGTGTGAAGTTCTTACTGAACAAATTCAAACATATCCTTCAGTACACGACAACCTTGAAAAACGAATTACTGACGTACAGAATAAATTTGACAATGTTGTACAACACCTGACTGACATCTTACAATCTGATGCTACAGCTCATTTTCAAAACATTAATAAAGAATTTCATGATTGGGTAGTGAACAAAGACAAACATTTTGATAGATGCCTACGTGAAAATTTACCAACAATTGTGCACGACTCCGTAGTGCAATACATTACTAATAACAAACAGCTGATCAGTGACGCAGTACAATCCGTCACTGGACCAATGACACAATTCACCGATCGACCACAGTCTGAATGTAACGAAAATATCAGTCAAAATGTACAGTTCAGGAACCAATATACATTCGAGTATGACACACACATACCGCACACGACAAACACACAAGAACAAAACACACCACGACTACAACACATACCACGATGTACAAACACAAATACAAGCTATTATCATGGTAAACCACAGCAACATTATTGTAATTACTCGCCAGCTGAACATTGCAGTAATTACAGTGGAACAAATCCATATCACAATGCAAAGGAAGAAGAAAGCTTAATGAAACACAGGCAATTTCAGATTTTTATCCCAGAAAAACGAACCATTCATCCGGTGATTTTTCTTAAATCTTTTAGTAACGCATTTCCACGCACTTGGAGTGACCGGAAAAAGATTTCATATATTGTCGGTTACATCCAAGGCGATGCAGCTGTCTGGGCATACAGTCAAGCTGACGTATGTACCACGTACAGTGAGTTTGAGCGTGCTTTTCTGTACAAATTCTGGTCGCAATCCGTCCAGGAGCGACTCAGAAGACAAATTCTAGAACCTGAAACTTTTAACAGTAAAAATGGCAACTTACGCAGATATTTTGAAAAATACTTGAACATGGGACACTTTTTAGACGAACCAGTCGCAACACGCGATATACTCCGTGCGTTGAAGGCCAAATTGCCTTTCAACATTAAAGAAAAACTCCTACATATCCCGGATGACGATTCAGATTATTTTCTAACAGCTTTAGATTCGGTTGACATGTTACTTGAAGATCAGCGCTTCGCGCGGCAAAACAGCAGCCACAATGTTTACACTAGTGGAATGCAAAACATGCAGGCTTGCCAACTCAATTCTGGCGCGCCCACAGTTGGATACGCGGTACAACAAAAACAGCAAACTCACATGCCGTCTCAATACGGAAATCAAAATCAACACGCGTATTCCAATACAAACAATAGTTACAACAGTAATAACACTTCATGCGGCAATCCATACAAAAGGCACCGCGGTAATAACTACAACGGTAACAACGGATACATAGGCAACAACAAAAACACAAACAGAAACAGAAATAATAATAACTACGAGCCAAGACAGCGTCAAGGCTGGACTCGTAACGATCAGTACTTTCATTCAAACACTGCTTTAACACAGCAGCCACCAGGACAAAATTGGAGCATACCTTATGACCGACAGGTAAGTTATAATGCGCAACAGCAACAACAACCGCAAAAGTTTGGAGATCACAATAGGCAATATCCGAATGTGAATATAATAGAAATGACACCTGACACACAACCTCAATCTGTGTCAGTACCTAGTACAAATGCTAATCCAACAAACTAGAAACAGTCACTTCTATGCCCCAGGTCGTGGCTGAGGAATTCTTGGGGGGCGACTTCAATGTTAATCAGTTATTTGGCACCACAGTTGAACATCAGAATAATGATATGCCGAATAATTCTAAACAAAAATTACCTGTTTTATTTATAAGATACAACCACAATAACAATATATCAGATGAACTTTTACAAGACAGTACACAATGTTGTTCAAACAAAAATGAAATTGTTTTAGCATCTACCACTGGTGTAGTAGGTGGGATTCCAACTACTATTATTCTAGATACAGGTGCAGCTGTGAGCGTTTTGTCTTTTAATTTCTATAAAAAGATGTGTGAATTGGAACCTGTGCCTGAGTTTCCTGCCCAAAACTGTAAAATAACTACTGCACTAGGTAATAAGTCATGTAGGGTTACGAAGCAAGTTTTTGTAAACATTAAAATAGGTAATGGAACCGTACAATGGCCATTCCTGGTTGTACAAAACCTTGTGACAAATTGCATATTAGGAATAGATATTATGAGCGAGAAGGACTGCATTATAGACTTCTCCAAAGGTAAATGTATTTTAAATGATAGAGGCAGTGTAATTATTGTTGATTTGGACAGGAGAACTCTAAAGCATGACAAACACTGTACAGGGTACAAGGTTCAGTTAGTACTTGACAATGACATTCAAGACACGCACACACACTCATTTGACACAGAGCTAATGGACTTGAAAACATTGCTTGATCATAAGATAAATGAAGCTACAGCTCTCAGTGCACATGAACGTATAAAACTACAGGAAGTGTTATCCAAATATTTACAAGTTTTTGCCAAGCGAATAGGTGTTATCAACACGTATGCGTACAAGATTGAAGTTAAGCCTCACAAGATCTTCTACCACAAGACATATAACGTACCGTTATCTCAACGACCTGCTGTGTGGCAAGAATTAAAACAAATGTTAGACTGGAAGGTCATTGAACCATCCACCTCACCTTATTGTAGTCCTCTACTTGTTGTCAAAAAATCAAATGGAAGCATTAGGTTAGTGTTAGACGCACGAGCAATTAATGAAATAATTTTACCAGTTCACACAAAACCCGAAAATTTAGAAGAGCAATTACAGAAATTTCTAGATGCAAAGTATTTTTCCACAATAGATCTCGCTAATTCATTTTGGCAGGTGAGTATCACTCCTGATTCTCGGAAATATACTGCATTTATGTTCGGGGGGCGAACCTATCAGTTTTGTGTTCTACCTTTCGGACTGAATGTCAGTTCTGGGGTATTCATTACAGCCCTGGATACCGTGCTTGGCGATGATTTAGTTGAGACAGTCACACACTATGTTGATGATATACTGATAGCTACACAGTCTTGGAATGAACACCTTGACACACTTCAAAGAATTTTAGAAAAATTTGCACAAGCTGGAGTCACAGCCAATCTTAGAAAATCAGAGTTTGGTTGCAGTGAGATAAAATATTTAGGACATATCATTAATTCACAGGGCATACGTCCTGATCCCAGTAAATTAGATGCTATCAGAAACTTTCCTAGTCCTCGAACTAAAAAGCAGTTAAAATCATTCCTTGGGCTATGTTCATTTTTCAGACGCTTTGTCTAGACTTCCACAAGGTATGAATGAAACCAACAGTGACTTAGAAAATATAAATGACTACAGGATTCTCTTAATGCAAGACAAGCAGTATCACCAATATTATATTGATATGTGCAGAAACATGGCTAAATTACAAAAATCTGATCCTCACTGGTATAAGATAATAACATTACTGGTAGAAAAACACAATCATCCTTTGACTAAGTATTACAAGTTACACAATAATGTGTTATTTTATCACCGACATCCAAATGCTACTAACTGGTGTGTATGCATTCCCAAAGAGTCTGAACGTAATCTAATTTGGCACACACACTTAGTTTGGGGTCATTATGGGACGAAGAAGTGTTTAGCAAAGCTCAGCACATACTGTTATTTTAGCAATATGAGAAGGAAAATTTACAGGGAACTGAAAACATGTGTCATATGTCAAAAATCAAAACCTCAGAATTTATCCACAAAGACAGATTTACATTCTATTTTACCCAGTAAACCCCTGGAAATTCTGTGTACTGACATCAGTGGACCGCATCCAGCAAGCTCTGGAGGCGTCAAATATATCTTGGCTTTTTACGATATATTTTCTAAACATGTAAAACTTTATGCTTTAAAATCCGCCACTGCAAGTGCTATAATACGAAGATTCTCAAGTGATTACCTGACGCACGTGGGAAAACCAAAAGCAATTCTGTCAGATAATGCAGCATACTACTCTGGGTACAAATGGAGAAATTTCTTGAAGGACAATAACATTAGAAGTATATCTATTTCAAAGTTTAGTCCACAATGTAACGCGACTGAGAGACTTTTCCGAGAATTAAACCGATTCATGAGGACCTATATTTCATCAAAACATACTAATTGGGTGTCCTACCTAAGTCTTTTCGAAGACGTACACAATAACTTAAATATTTACGATACAAATTACACACCTAACGAGATCATGTTCAATTGCAAACAGAACGATCAGTGGATAGAACCATTACCTAAGTTGTCAGACAAGGAAATCACACCTGAACAGAAAATAAAAGAAGTTTTGACTACGCTGACACATCACGCACAGATACGAAACAAACATCACAGAAACATAATAAAAAGAAAACAAAAATTCGAGGTAGGAATGCTTGTACTACTTCGTACTCATCATAAATCTGTAGCACTCAAACGACGCAACGCTAAGTGGCGTCTGCTATATGAAGGACCTTATATAATTGTTAACATACCGCATCCTGGTGCGTATTTGTTACAACATCGTAGAACTAACAAAATTATTGGGCTATACGCACACCGAGATCTTAGAGCATTTCATGCGGAATAATGTCAAAGTCACATCCATCAAAACATTGCTAAGCAACTCCAAAAAAAAAAAAAAAAAAAAAAAACTCTGTTGCTACAACACAGATAGTAAGTAGTATAGAAATTTTCATTTCAGCGGTTCCAGTGACGCAGTTGAAGGCAGAAGAACTCTTCTTTCAGCGCGCGCCACCACCTGGAAGACGGAATATTAAAATAAAATTTATGTTTACGTAGCAGTGAATGATATATTAATTTTTTCACGGAACATTTGTGACTGTAGGTATCACTGACTTGGTGTGACACCTGACGAACCGACAGACGTCATCTGTGAAGCGAACTTTTACTTTGAGAAATAGATTAGACGCACATCTCTCAACACGAAAAGCATCTATCAGTAGTCAAGGCCACACAGACACTATACACACACGCACAAAACGCGAGGAATCAAACATTTTCTCTCTTACTATTTTGAATATTTATTGAGTAGTGAAAATGCCTGGTCTTGCCTACTGATGTAATGAATGTTGTGTCTAACTTATCTTAATTTCAGATGACATCACATAATAAACATCGATAAAATCCCAGCAAAACTGATAAAGAGGACGTAAATATCTGCAATTCATGTAATCAAATGTGACACAATGAGATAATTTATAGCTATGTAATGATGATGAAAACATGTTTATGTGCAACTGTATTATATTTATGCTAAGAAAATATGTGACGTGTGTATGTATGATTACTTATATTTTTTTTGCTTCTCTTTCAATGATGTATAATGTAACTGTTACTATGTAAAAGAAATTTGAACAAAACGAGTGCCAAAAGGACATTGCATAGTGAACCATTGTTCATGGACATTAATGAACATTACTAACTCTGCAACTACGCAGAAACCTATGTGAAAGAAACTGTTAATGACATTCATTATGCATCGTACCTATGTAAACGCGATGAACCATTTCTTTGATTAATAACTACGAACATTTAGGTGAGCTATATTCAGCAAAAAACTGAAAATGTGAAGTGCATAATTCGTGCATCGTCTAGTGACAATACTACAGTACCTAACTTCAAGATGTTAACTGGATTAAACGGACACAAAGTGCCTGTCCAGAAAACAACACGACGGGTGGAAGAATTTTGGTTGGAACTTCAGGGAATGAAATGTTCTCGAAATGTGACGGACACTCTTACCTGGACTGTCCAAGGATCCACGCCAGCTATGTGCCGTCTGAGGTTCTGCAACCAAGCTTCCACGGAATGTAAAAAACAAACTGCACGAGGACCAATTACTAACGGGTCACGTCAGATCTGTAATAAACAATGTTTTTTTGTCACAACGAACAGCATCACAACGACTATAATGGAAATGGAAATGGACACGCTTATGTTTTAATCACGTTGTTATACAACGATGATACTAACCTGTGAAAAAATTATTGTGCAGCAGATGAATATGAACTGTAATAACGACACGATGTGAATAGGTCGACGCACCTGAAACATACGGACATTTTTCTTTGAAGTATTTCAAAACAATACTATGTAACTAACAACATTCAACAATCTGAGTTGTATTGTGATATAACAAATATTGTAAATTTAAAACTAAGTTACCTGTTATAGAATGTAGTCTTCATATGTAATCTTGGTTGAATATTTTCTTTGTGCA
Organism: Schistocerca nitens; assembly: GCF_023898315.1. Taxonomy (NCBI): domain Eukaryota; kingdom Metazoa; phylum Arthropoda; class Insecta; order Orthoptera; family Acrididae; genus Schistocerca; species Schistocerca nitens. Next base: position 541,459,320 of record NC_064619.1, on the reverse strand, counting down.
ACGACTAAGATACGCGCGCACACGAACAATATGAACTGCATTACTGTGCCGCGTGATCTAACTGTATGATATAACGGCACTGCCGGAGTCACACAGACGCTTCTGCGCATGCGCGCACTCTATCTGCCAACATAAGAACTTTTACGACGCACCCGCGTCATTCAAATTTTGTATATAATGTGTATAATGTGTGTAATGTAAGTCATGTGAATAGTTGTAGATAACTTAGATTTTCTTGTGCCTTTAGGTCAATTGCTCGCCTGCAGGTGTGTCCTTTCGCCTCGCAATTCAGGGGGCAATATAAAGGCACATTTGCATGCCGAGCGTGAGTTTCCGCGGAAACGCGAAATATTAATTAAATAAATAATCAGTGACTAATAAATAAAGCCTATGGCACACAACTGCAGCGCTGTGTCGCTGATAAAGACAAAAGAATAATTACGTTACTCTTATGTCTGTTTAAGAGAGGAGAGCTCAGGTAGAAGTGGTGCGGGAAGCACGTATTTTATTTTATTGTCTGGCACACCGCCATATTTTCATGTTATAGAAGAATACTGCGAGTTGCAACCACACTAGGCACTCGATTCTGTAATGAATTTATATTTATAAAAGTAAGTAGGATTATGAACTGTAGGCTATTTCATTGAATATATCTGATTTAACTAACTGTGTAACTTTTTTATGTTTAGTAGACAATCACCTCTGTACGACGTATTGGCATGGCTGGCAAATCATTGTAATATTGAGATTAGATCATGAGTCCGTACCTACCGCAGCAGTCTTTGGAAACGATTTAATTACGAAGTCCGATTATTTCAGTTTTCTTTCACGGTCAACTACGAGTTACATTGCCTTTTCCAAATAGCCATTGTCAAGCGTCTGATACCGAATAATTAAATGTCCACGTTCCAGATAAGCGAATACCAATTACAACCAATCATCATACATACAGAATAATTAATCATTAATATTTTATTCCATTTTATTTTTATTTATTTTATAGGTTGCACCATCGTCCCAAATCCACATTAAAAATCATGCAACATCGTAACCTGCTGAAGGAGAGTAGGTGTACGTTGGGCCTTAGAAGTGGTAGTAGCAGTAAGTTGAATCTCTGTCACTGATTAGCTTTCTTACACCAGAAATATTACTTTATAAATGAGCCAATCATCACGTAAGGTTACCGTGCACTTATTTCTTAATTGTATTTTAGCTGGAGATGAAAATATAAGCACTGGGCTGGGATTCGAACTCAGATCTCGCTTTCGCGCGATTCGACCCCTTTGGGACGATATAATTCCATCGCCTCGTTGTTTCTCGAAGATTTCGAACTACCCAACGTTTCGAAGAAAGGAGCGTTTATGGGTTCGAATCCTAGTCTGGCACAAAAATTCTCAACGTTTCTTTTCAAGTTTTAACATAAGCACACCAAACTACAAGTGAAAAATAATTATGAATGTTATTAACCCCTCTCCAACGTTGTCAACAATAACTATTGGCGCCGGTTTCGACTCCCAGTCAGGCAGAGAAGTTTTCGTCATATCATCTCAGGTTCAAACATGCCGCTCCTAGTTAGTGGTGAAACAGAATTCGATAGCGAATGTGTCTTTGCGTGTAGTCGACAATGGTGACATGTGGAGTATTCGACTCCCAGTCTCCACAAAACTTTTTGTCACGTTATTTCCAGTTCAAACATGTGTACATTTCACCACTGGTAATATAAACCTATATTTAACGTCTCTTAGTGGCTAGGAAACAACGACAGGTGCCTGATTCGAATCCCAGTAAGGCAAAAGTTTTTCGTCTCGTTATTCCAGTTTCGTAACATCGCTACTGGTGGAAAATTCGACATCTAACGTTTGATTGTGCTTAGTAGTTAATTCGATTAGGTGGTGGGTTCGAATCCCCATCCAACACAAAACTTTACACCTCGTCACTTCAATTTTAAACATGCGCACACTTTGGTACTTGTGACTGAAACCGTATTTAAGATCTTTCGTCGCTAGTTAACAGGAACAATAGTTGCTGGATAGAAGTTCTGGGTCCTGGCCTGGTACAAAAAGTTTCGTGATGTATTTCAAAGTTGAAACCTGCTTATTGAAATGTTATTCATTGTAACATATTTTTATTCACCTCTAATAACGTGTTACCTGGCATTTGCATTATCGTGGTATTAATTAGCATCTACATTTATTGCCATACAATGCAGTCTTCTGAAGCGGCCACTTACAGTAACCATTTTGTATAGTCAAACGACTAATACCGACAAGAGAGAAAGAGAGCAAAGAACCTGCCACACAGTAACGACCTGAGTTGGATACAAATGAGGTGGAACGCAATTCGGGTAATTCGGATACTTTTGAGCAAGGTAGTACGAGATGTGGTATTAGACTAATTAGAATGATTGATGAAAGATATATAATAGTGAAAAGTAATGAATTTGTGATTCATACATGTAGAAACGCTATTTGGCTGAGTAAAATAGAAGAACATTATGGTAATTATAAAATTAAAAAATGTGAACTGGAAGGACAGGAGACGAACTATGAAGTTATACACAAAACATAAAGTAACCATAAAGCTAAGAAATGGCGTGATAGACTGATTTGAAACAGGAAGAGTGGTAAGACAAGGTAGTCGTCTTTTATCAACTCTGTTCAAAATATACAATCTGAGGAAAAAAAAAACCACGCCCCACAAAGGAATTATCCGGATGTGAAGGAAATCGGTAGACGTGACGTACATATACAGACAAACAGAATATTATAATTTCAGAAAAATTTGACGATCTATTCAAGAGAAAGAGCTTCACAAATTGAGCAAGTCAATAACGCGTTTTGGTCCACCTCTGGCCCTTATGCAAGTAGTTATTCGACTTGGCATTAATTGACAGTTTTCTTGGCTGTCCTCCTGAGGGATATCGTGCCAAATTCTGTCCAACTAACGCGCTAGATCCTCAAATCGCTAGCTGGTTGAAGGGTCCTACCTATAATGTTCCAAACGCTCTCAGTTGGGAAGAGATCGAACTAACTTTCTGCCCTAGGCAGGGTTTGGCAAGCACGAAAACAAGCAGTAGAAACACTTGTGTGCGGGAGAGCATTATCTTGCTGAAATGTAAGCCCAAGATGGCTTGCCATGAAAGGCAACAAAACGGGGCGTAGAATATCTTCGACGTACCACTGTGCTGTAAGGACGAAGCGGATGACAAACAAAGGGATCCTGCTATGAAAAGCAATGACACTCCAGACGATCACTCCTGGTTGCCGTGCGACAGGTTGGTATCCCATCGCTATCTGGAGCATCTCCAGAAACGTCTTCGCTTATCATCGGGGCTCAGTTTTAGACGGGACTCATCACTGAAGACAATTATTCTCCAGTGAATGAGACTACAGGCCGAAGACGTGTCGGGAGAAGCCCAGGGAAGCGGTGGGATACCACCCTGACTGTCGCCTGCCATGGGGCCCGACAACCAAATGTTTCGTAGCAGGACCCCTTTTGTTGTCATCCTTACAGCGAAGCTATACGTCGACGATATTCTACGTATCATTTTGTTGCTCTTCGTGGCAAGCCGTCTTGGACTTGCGTTTCAGCAAGATAATGGCCGCCCATGCACGGAGAGAGTTTTCTTCGTAAACTCTGCCTTGGCCAGAAAGGATATCTGATCTCTCTCCAACTGAGAGCATTTGGAGCATTACGAGCAGGGCCCTCCGACCAGCTAGCGATTTTGACGAATTAATGCCACAGCTGGACAAAATTTGCCACGCTATCCGTCAGTAAATGTTAAAGCAAACTTTCCGGAAAAAGAACTGCTCATTATGCAGCAGTTTTGGGTGAAGATAGGAAAAGGTTGGTTAAATGCTTCGTGTTGTAACGCCCCAAGGACAGAAAACCCCAATTAATAAAGTTTGTAGAAACTTAAAGTAGGGAAGTGAGTCATTTTAACAGTGACGGCAACTATTGACGATAAAATCTACACTGGTAATATTTTGATTAACACCTATATTATTCAAATACTGAGAATAGCATACAAAAGGGGTAGATAAAAGGAAAGGGTTATCATAAATTCTTTATCAAACATTTATAGAATAAATTCAAAATCATATGAACGAAGGTTAAATCCAAGAAAGAAATTCAGTCAAAGATAACATTTACCATAGAAGAAAGTTGCAGCCACATCGAAAAGGAAATTCAATGCGACTACAATGCAACTCGGATATGGAAATGTTCAGTTAGTTGATCTTGAGTCGCTCTAGAGTACTTTTGCGATAGTTGTCTGGACGCAAATGCTATTACATTCTTTCAGTTTTGGAAGTTTGATAATTCGTGAGGTAGAGACTGAAGTAGTGCTCAGTCATTCGACTGATGAAAGTTAATCTTTACCATTCTCAACGCGACGGTATAGTGTTAGACTTCGATTGAGTGATACTGGTTTATCGGACTTAGCCTTCGTACTGATGAACAGTTACAAACCTTGAGAGCAATGGATCAATGACAGAAAAACAATTCGTAGTCTTGAGTAGGACACAATAAAACGAAGGCACGAAGAAAGACAAGTACGCCGATTGGTCAAAAGTTGTCGTCAGCGTCGCGATTACTGAACTGAACAGAAGTTAATCTTGAATGACATATCGGTGTGCGTGTGGCGTAGGGACAAACAATTAATTACAGAAAGAACAATAAAATCTTAATAAAAAGGTAAATCTTACGTGTCGCCTAACTCTTTAAACATTATAAGTGACTAAGTGAGTGCATGAATGGACAGTGAAGAGTTACGTCGGACCATTGTTAATAACGGGACGTAGCAAAGGCATAGCAACGGAATAGCAAATTTCGTCCTCGCTATGTGTGATGTGAAAAACGACAGTAATGGTGAGATCAAGAATCAAGATTTTATTTCATCACGGACTAACCGGGCATAAAAATAAACGATTGCAGTAACCAGTTCACACAAACTGAGAAGACTGTTGCGGACAGATAACAGAATATTTCTAACATCGTTACGAGTCACGTCTCTTCCCGGCGAGTGAAGAAAGAGGGAAGGGACGTCACAGTGTGGAGTGTTTCTCGGTACATTTTCTAGATATTGAATAAGAGAGGAAGAGACATAATTGAAGTGTTCGAGATGTGGATTTGGAAGAGAGTGGAGAAAATAAAGTAGGTGAATTAAGAGGAGGATCATCATGTACATACTGGAAAGGGTAAAGATGCAAAGATCTTTCCTAAATATGGTTAAGAAAATGAAAGGCGACTGGGTTTGTCATACACCACGATGAAATCGAATTCTGACAACAGCTATCGAAAGTACAGTGGAAGGTCAGAAGAAAATCGCAAGAGGAGGACAGAAATACTGGATGAAGTGAGATGAGACAGATACCAGATTACGAAGCAGATGGCCTGGAGCAGGATCAGACGGAGACAGCAATGGTGGCAGGAACCAGCCAGCAGGCAGAACACCTAATGCTGATGATAATTCGTATCTACCCCAATGGGTTAAAATTTTCCCATTGTGAGAAGTCACAAAATACGGGGTGACGTTTAAACATTCTCTTGTCTAAAGAACGGCATTCATCATTATGAGACTGGAGCTAATGAAAGTCAATATAATGATTAATTTTAGTGTCTTGACCAATGTTGGTCAGAAAACGGTTCAAAAATCTAAGAGCGTGGAATCTGTTCATATTTAAATTAGCTAAATTTTTTTTACATCATTATGCCCAGCTATGGAGCGCGACTGAACTTTTTTAGCCGATGTGCCACCTTTCTTCTCTCAAAATCTCTTCATCTTCACACTGCGGTTTTTCTTTTCTTCTAACCATGTTCTCTTACATGTAACGCTTGCTTTATCTTTCAGCTGATGCTTGTCAGTTAATGTTTTGAATGCAGCTCTGTCCTGTAGAATTTTATTTGCAATACCTATTTTCCAGTTTCAAGTATCCAATTAAATAAAATTTTATTGTATATTATTTTTACATACTGCGTGAAAGTGAAGTAAAACAGTTAAAAAAATGTAAGCACATATTGCTGAATAGGAATCCCTTAAATTCAACAATTCTAACGGTTCCGCGTGACCTCAAACCGGCCCTTGTTTGTATTCTAGACATTTTAAATAGGTTCTCGCAAAGCTGTAAATATTTTTGCGAGTGTTTCTACGCTCTATTTTTTCAGTACTGTTGTGAAACCACACAAATCAAGCAAACTGAATCATTTGCAAATGCACTTCTCATTAAAAAAACGTACGCTCATGATTATAGAGTAACTAATTATAAAGAACCGTTAATTTGTTCCAGCTTCAAAAGGAATGAATAACAACATCGTCTTGCACCTCACTCATCTTTCGTCGAAAATTCTTTTCTGGACAGATCAGTATCATTGTCTCTCTGTCCTATATACTCTGCCTTTTCTGCTTGTCAATTAATACTCACTTTTAGTTCCATGCGTCAACTCCCTGGTGCGACACAAGCGAAACAGAAGACGCGTCGCTACCCCTTGGGAATACTGTTCGAAAGCTGCGCTACTTTACTCGTCATACCTAACGGGCGCGTGGACTGCACGAGGGAAGCAGATCATGTTCCAGTTACAGTTTGTCACCTCCACCGTACAGGCACTGGACGAAAGGTAAGTCCACTAAGATAAATTTTCTAAGTTTTTCAAATTTTGTCCTCAGCACATTTACCACTGCATGAAGATTATCAGACCATTTGATACTCTCCTTAAAAGAAACTGTACTGCTTGTGGAAGGAGAAACAATTTCCATTGCCTATACATCGCATACACTCTTGCGCTTACCGAAGTCATTCGTGACCAAATACACCGCATCTTCTGAGTCTCTTCTGTTAATCTTCCTCGGTGAGGTTCACAGATTGACGAGCTATATGTCTTAATAATTGAGGATGAGATGTAAGACGCAGGCCTATAAAAGCGAGGCAGATGGGAAAGAAATAAGTAAGCTATTTATTATTTCAAAAATAATCGCTATGACTGCTAATACATTTATACCATTGTGAGACAAGAAGGTCAATGGCTTCGCGGAAAAATGTTTGCGGTTGTCTACAGAACTAAAATTGTACCCAGGCGTGCAGGCGCGCACCTCTTCGTCTGAAGTAAATCGACAGACACGAATCCTTAGTGCTCCTAAAAACTTCAAATCGCGTGGGCAGAGTTCAGTACTGCACGGAGGGTGTGTAAGATCTTCCCAGAGAAACTTCTGCAGCGTGTGCAGATGTAGGTTGCAGTGGTTATGGAAAGATGAAGACGCCTGCATAAGAAGACTAGCATGGGGAGCTGCACCAAACTTGTTTTCTGAATGAAGACCGCAATAACAGTATTTGCCCTCTTTTATGTGGTCATTCCACTTAAAATCGCCTCCGATGCATGCCATTCTGCTAGGTTTTGTATGTGCTTTACAACATATACGTGCTTTATAATATATCTGCTGATATAGGTGCTTATGTTACTGAAAGGGAGGATGAGGTTTTAATCGAGAGCTGGCTCATACCATGGAAGTCAGTGTCTCCTTCCGACGGACATACATAGTGTCTCAAGCTTTTACTCCATTTCAACGTAGACAAGTTTTGAGATTTAACCAGAGTGCTGCCTCACAAGTTGATGATGATGAACAATAAAGGTAAAGATAAATTTCGGCCTTCTGGCCGTTAAGAGCTCAATCGGGCCCGATCGACCACCATGTCATTCTCTGCCAACGGAGTCATCGGATGTAGTATGGAGGGGCATGTGGTCAGTACGCAGCTCTATCATCGCCTGCCGAGTTTCTTTATCTTAGAGCCAGACCTTGCACCAGTGCTCCTACAAAGCAACAATCACTGGCGTTACTGAGAATCGAATCCAACTCCTCCGAATGGCATTCAGCCGTGCTACCACTCAGCTATGTCTCCAGTATTCAACGTGTCTACCTCCGATCTGTGTTCTGCCGCATCATAGTGCTATAGCGACCTCCGTTATGAGCACATTCAACTGTTTTCTGGCTATTTTAACAGTTATTGTTTCCTTATGTTTACTATCAATTTTTTAAAAAAAATGTCTTTTGCGCTCGAGCTCCGTAATAAAACACATCTCTCAATTTCCAGTAGTTCTTTCCACGAAGAGATGATTTTGTTGATATCATGTGAGCTTTCAAATTTTGCAAACAAGCCGACTTGAGTTGACCCGGATTGCTGTAATCCATTTTCATCAACGTTCGTGGATCATACTAAAATACTGAGGCAGGGAGCCTTTCCTGAAGGGGACCTTGATCTCATTTTCCTTTTCTCTTTCCTCGGCATAAGGTGTCAAATACACTGCCGGAAAGAAATCGCCACACCAGGATGGAGTCGTGCGACATAAAGTTTGGTAGACGGTTTCTAACATGTGAAAGATGATGTCTATTCAGATTTAGCGCCAGTCGCACAAGAGTGCCGCTAGTAGTGCTTTAAATACACGCTGTAACGGTCCTGAGCGTTAGTTACCTTTGAGTTTTGACGTGGTGTGCTGATGTTAGCCAGGAATGCCTTTAAGGTGACAAATACGCCATTATTAACACCTCCCTGAGTTTGAACGAGGTCTTGTCATAGGGCTATGTGAAGCTGGATGTTCCTTCTGCGATACTGCGGAGAGATTTGGCAGGAATGTAGCCACTGTACATGATTGCTGGCAGCGGCTGTCACAAGAATTTACTGAGGCAAGAATACCGGGCTCCGGACGGCCATGTGGCACTACCGAGAAGGAAGACCATAACTTCGGCGTATGGCTCTGGCGCATCGTATTGCATCTGCAGCAGCAATATGAGCAGCAGTTGGCACCACAGTGTTCCAACGGATTGTTGCAAATTACTTCATGGATAGCTCCGAATCAGACGCCTTGTAGCGTGCCTTCCATTGCCCCTAAACCACCGCCATTTGCGACTTCAGTGGTGTCAAGCGAGAGCTCAATGGATTCTGAGATTTAAATCATGAATTTTATTTTACAGGCTGTGTTTGAAAAAGTTTGTTGGATTTTATTTTTCGTGCCATAAGCATTTAAGTACTGAGGGTAATCGACCTATAGGATTTTATAACAAAAAATGTACAGACATTACCACCGTGCGAACTGAAATGGCTCTGAGCACTATGGGACTCAACATCTTAGGTCATAAGTCCCCTAGAACTTAGAACTACTTAAACCTAACTAACCTAAGGACATCACACACACCCATGCCCGAGGCAGGATTCGAACCTGCGACCGTAGCAGTCCCGCGGTTCCGGACTGCAGCGCCAGAACCGCTAGACCACCGCGGCCGGCTGTGCGAACTGACTGGCGTTCTGTAGCATCATCCTGAGTTTCTACATCCGTTCTGCACAAGATCGGCTTTTTCGAAAGCCCGCTAAGCTCACCCAGCTTCTATTTCGGCTGTTACAAACAGAATACTTTGTACATAGCCGACTAGCGGAAGAGAAGTCCCTCGGCAATTGTTTGGCTGCATCAATCTTCCTTCTTTCGTGTTATGGGTAAATCATTCAGTTTTCTAGTATGCAGGTATAACTTCGTTCTTCCATTTGCTCACAGTGATGGCTTGCAGTAAGTTCATCATGCGTTTGCTTCCAGACTTGAGTATCTAAGCAATTATGTCATCTTCAGATGCGAAAAATTTAGGTTACGCTTACCCGTAACTGTTGTTGATATCGAGTGAAACAACAAGTTTATTGTTAACAGTCACTGTTTATTTATATCCACTACGTGTTTCGAAGGTTTAAACCTCCTTCACCAGGTGGATTTACATGTATTAGTATGACATCGGTTTGTGTTGTGTGACGAGTTTTGGGTAACTTGTGGCACTGTCTCCAGTGGTCACAGGTTGCTTTGGTGGTGGTGGTGGTGGTTAGTGTTTAACGTCCCGTCGACAACGAGGTCATTAGAGACGGAGCGCAAGCTCGGGTTAGGGAAGGAAATCGGCCGTGCCCTTTCAAGGGAACCATCCCGGCATTTGCCTGAAACGATTTAGGGAAATCACGGAAAACCTAAATCAGGATGGCTGGAGACGGGATTGAACGGTCGTCCTCCCGAATGCGAGTCCAGTGTGCAAACCACTGCGCCACCTCGCTCGGTCACTGGTTGCTTTGTCTGTCGTAACACGCCAGATGAAAATTGTCATATTTTGTAAAGAAAGATGGTATCTCGGGACCATCTTTGTTTAAAAAATATAACGGTTTACATGTGATGTGTTATGACAGAGAAAGGAATCTGTAACCACTGGAGAGAGTACCACAATTTACCTCAAAATACACTCCTGGAAATTGAAATAAGAACACCGTGAATTCATTGTCCCAGGAAGGGGAAACTTTATTGACACATTCCTGGGGTCAGATACATCACACGATCACACTGACAGAACCACAGGCACATAGACACAGGCAACAGAGCATGCACAATGTCGGCACTAGTACAGTGTATATCCACCTTTCGCAGCAATGCAGGCTGCTATTCTCCCATGGAGACGATCGTAGAGATGCTGGATGTAGTCCTGTGGAACAGCTTGCCATGCCATTTCCACCTGGCGCCTCAGTTGGACCAGCGTTCGTGCTGGACGTGCAGACCGCGTGAGACGACGATTCATCGAGTCCCAAACATGCTCAATGGGGGACAGATCCGGAGATCTTGCTGGCCAGGGTAGTTGACTTACACCTTCTAGAGCACGTTGGGTGGCACGGGATACATGCGGACGTGCATTGTCCTGTTGGAACAGCAAGTTCCCTTGCCGGTCTAGGAATGGTAGAACGATGGGTTCGATGACGGTTTGGATGTACCGTGCACTATTCAGTGTCCCCTCGACGATCACCAGTGGTGTACGGCCAGTGTAGGAGATCGCTCCCCACACCATGATTCCGGGTGTTGGCCCTGTGTGCCTCGGTCGTATGCAGTCCTGATTGTGGCGCTCACCTGCACGGCGCCAAACACGCATACGACCATCATTGGCACCAAGGCAGAAGCGACTCTCATCGCTGAAGACGACACGTCTCCATTCGTCCCTCCATTCACGCCTGTCGCGACACCACTGGAGGCGGGCTGCACGATGTTGGGGCGTGAGCGGAAGACGGCCTAACGGTGTGCGGGACCGTAGCCCAGCTTCATGGAGACGGTTGCGAATGGTCCTCGCCGATACCCCAGGAGCAACAGTGTCCCTAATTTGCTGGGTCTGACACACCGGTGTCAATGTGTTCTTTTTTCCATTTCCAGGAGTGTATTATCGGTTGAGTAGAAGAATAGCCAGATACAAAATAACGCAGCCAGAATTTTGTCAAAGGAGGTGTCTGGTTTGTTAAAGATGACCTTAAAAGAGATATAATCTCGTTACTTAGATGCACTGCATTTTTGGCAAAAAACTAAGCAGCTCTCATGCTCCAGTCTTACCTTGCCCTACAAGAACATTTTACACTCTTCTTCTTTCAGTCCGGATCTGAGCTGAGGAAGTGATCAGGAACGGACGAGCGTCAATTTTTCTGGACACCATAATTATTACCTACAGGGCTTTTGGAATAAAGAGATTTCTGTCCGACAGAAAACCTAGGATGGTTTTTGGTGTAGAAAGTTAAAAGGATATGGAATGTCCCGGCAGACAATAGCATAAGCCTAAATGAGGAGAATGTGGATTATTATTTGTTTATCTTATGACTTTTAGTACCAGGACTCCCCGAATACATGTTTGGCTTGCCTTCGATGCAGCTCTTTCCATTTAAGCAGAAAGGCTCCGTCTTTAAGCGAATTGGAATCTGTCGCGAAGGAAAGGAATTCAAAAAGAACTGGCAGTGACCTATAGTATGGGACCACCCCCATCAATGGTTTCAATCGAATATGGGGAACCACAAAAACCATTTTCGAGGTTGCTGGCGAAGCTTCCCATGTCGCTGGAGAATTTGGAAGAAACTGGTTGTTGTACATTGTTTTAAAATAAAATAAAATGCATCACAACAAAAGATTGAATTCTATAACTGTATGTGTTTCCTTTACTTGTGCATTTTTGGCGCGTGAATGCACGCGTATTTTATTTAATTGTGTATGGAATTACTGACTTCAGTTATTATGGTATTACAAGAGCGTAAATAGATTTTGGACGAACCGATCGGGGGGGAGGCGGGGGGGATAAGGGTGGAGGTGGACGGGGATGCATGGCGCAATTGGCTAGAACGAATTCAAGCAGACCGCTGAAAAAATCTTCTAGAAACGAACGAACTGTAAAATGTACTGTCATTACATACCACTTCCGCTCTCTTCAACCCCTCCCCATAGTTCCGTAACAGAAATGGTTTTCATAAACGCATGTGCCCGCGTTACCAGACTGGCGATATTTTGCCATTGGACAACTAATGATAGAGTATTTCGTAATTTTTTTTAAAGAAATGCAACCATCGACGATTGTGGGATATTTTTCTTGATTTACGAAATTTTTGGGCGGCACAGGCAAATCCGAGTGTAATTTTATGGACTGGTTTTAATTTAATGTTATTTGTAACAACACACTGATCAGCCGGAGCATTATGACCATCGACCTAAACCGGTATAGACGATAGCAACGTCACCTGGCGAGGAAAGAATTTGATCATGTGGCATTGTTGGCCGGGAGGCACCATCCGGGAAGTTCGGCCTCCGAGTTGCAAGTCTTTTCAGGTGACGCCACGACTTGTGTGTCGGTGGTGATGAGGATAACACAGTGCTCTACCAACATTTCTTTTTTTTACTTCGGCTATCTTGTTTATTTTATTTCATCTTCTTTTTGTGGTCAAGTGCTCTGTCCACTTCAGGCATTGGCCCTTATTACCCATACTACCTCAGAAATCTATCTAACCTAGAAACAAAAATAAAGCTAGTACCACCGCCACTTGCACCCTAACCAACTTTTTTTTTTTTTTTTTAATTCGAACCTGTGATCTCTTGCTTATTGGGCAAGTGCGGTAACCACTGCACCATCCTTCATTATATTTTTTAACACAAAATAAATAAATATTCTTTTCGTAACAAACTGTCCAGTACCCGTAAAACAGAATAAAACAAAATCAAACAAAAATTCTTAAAAAAAGGATGGCCGTCCGGAGCCCGGTATTCTTGCCTCAGTAAATTCTTGTGACAGCCACTGCCAGCAATCACGTACAGTGGCTACATTCCTGCCAAATCTCTCCGCAGTATCGCAGAAGGAACATCCACCTTCACATAGCCCTATGACAAGACCTCGTTCAAACTTTTTAAAAATTTTTGTTTGATTTTTACGAAATACTCTGTCATTAGTTGTCCAATGGCAAAATATCGCCAGTCTGGTAATGCGGGCACATGCGTTTATGAAAACCATTTCTTGTACGGAACTATGGGGAGGGGTTGAAGAGAGCGGAAGTGGTATGTAATGACAGTACATTTTACAGTTCGTTCGTTTCTAGAAGATTTTTTCAGCGGTCTGCTTGAATTCGTTCTAGCCAATTGCGCCATGCATCCCCGTCCACCTCCACCCTTATCCCCCCCCCCTCCCCCGATCGGTTCGTCCAAAATCTATTTACGCTCTTGTAATACCATAATAACTGAAGTCAGTAATTCCATACACAATTAAATAAAATACGCGTGCATTCACGCGCCAAACATGCACAAGTAAAGGAAACACATACAGTTATAGAATTCAATCTTTTGTTGTGATGCATTTTATTTTATTTCAAAACAATGTACAACAACCAGATTTTTCCAGCGACATGGGAAGTTTCGCCAGCAACCTCGAAAATGGTTTTTGTGGTTCCCCATATTCGACTGAAACCATTGATCGGGGTGGTCCCTTACTATAGGTCACTGCCAGTTCTTTTTGAATTCCTTTCCTTTGCGACAGATTCCAGTTCGCTTAAAGACGGAGCCTTTCTGCTTATATATATATATATATATATATATATATATATATATATATATATATATATTCTGTCTTCTGCCAAAATGAGTTTTCCTGGGGCTTGGTTTAATCAAAAGAAAAAAATATGTGCGAACTTAATTAAAGGGAGCCGGAGGTGGTCAAATCCAAAAAAATGCGATTTTTTTTTTGCTACCGAAAATTAATTGGAACATTCCTCTTTAATGTAAACTTTGAATTATTGTTCTACTCGCCCTAGAAGTGGAGTTATTACCATTTTCCCCCACGCCTGCAGAGGAAATGGGCGGCCGCTGAATGCATCCAACACCCTCTCGTGACTTCTGCCTGGCGAACTGCTTGGGATTTTCTCGGCCTGTTACGCATACAGCGCCTTATGTTACGCATACAGCGAGTGTGTAAGGGTTGGCTACATTGTTTTCTGTGACAAATATTACCCGTATTTCCTTACAGCTTACTCCTATTTTCCTCAGAATTTCGAACATCTTGCTCCATTTAATATTGTCGTACACTTTTGTTCTGGTTACGATGCCACGTTTTAGTAACCGTGTATATAAGAAGAGGAAGAACGTAGGGAAAAGAAAAGTAACACTAATACCAAGTTGCGATACTACAATGAATAAAAGCGCGGAACATCGTCTCTTTGCTGTTTACCGTTTCGAATTAGTTCAGTGTTGCGCCTGTTGTTGGTAGTATTATACTTCTTGTGTAAAGCGGGTAATATGCAGTATGTACAAGAATCAGGAGGGAACAATAAAACCAATTTTTCATGACTTAGCACAGCCAGAATTGTTACACAAATGTCTACACGGAAAGACGCAGAATCCTAATGAGAGCGTAAACAATTTGATTTGCAAAGTGATTCCTAAAAGGGTGTTTGTAAGTATAAAAACACTGCACTTTGGCATTTATGATGCAATAGCAACCTACAACCAAGGGAACAGTGTGAAGTGTGAAGTTCTGAAGGCATTAGGATTTACAGCTGGGGTGAACACTGTACGAGCACTAAGAAATATTGACAGAGAAAGGATAAGAGGAGCAGAAAGAAGAGAAAGGCATATGAAGTATGATGGATCAACAGGCCAGAAAAGAAGACAGAAGAGGAAGCTTTTGGAGGATGAAGAAGAAGACCCTGATAATCCATCCTATAGTGCAGGAATGTATTGAGAAACTTTGATAGCCATTTCCCGTAAATTAGAATTTTTCGAATATAAGGAACATTTTCTCAAAATCCACTCAAGCTAGGGAGATGAAATTTTTATACAGCACTCCTAGTGGTCAAACTTACATTGTAACACAGCCATTTGGCAATATGTTCAGTAGTTTCATTTCAGTTTAATTATAAAGCAATTATTTGTAAAGAAAAGTTTGGGTCATTAATAAAAAAAATAATTGGAAGGAAACTAGAAAAGGTACTCCAAAATCCCTCTGTCATAACTGCAATACTAAACCACTCTATATGTAAAAAAAAATTCAAATTTTTCTATTTGGTAGTTTATTCATAAATGTTCCTCAAACTTAGTGATTTAACATGCTCAGCATAGGCACCTCCGGCTCCCCTTAAAAGATACAAACTTCGTAGCGCCTCGTTTCACTCTTGTGCGGCAACAAAAAATTACCTCTTCTTTATAGCAAAGTGTGAAGTAAGAAATTTTGAAACAGTTTTGTACTTCGAACTTTTTGTAATATTGTAGTGCTCTTCCATTATATGCTGTATATACTCGTCTATATTCGCAATTGCAAAATATGCGAACTGGCCGATAATCCAAGCGTAGCCACTGTTCTTTGTTTCATGAAAGAAATGCCAGTCTGACTTAAGTACTGCTTTAAGTCTTATAGCAGGTCCTATAGTCCTGGTAATTATTGCGAGTTTTTTTCTAGTCCAGCTCCATGTGTGGAATTGGTCTCGGCAGATTAGGATGTAAGCCAACGAGTCTACAGTCCGGCAGTGATCGCAGTATCGGCTCTGCTTCAATTTAATCTTGTGCAGGCTTTGGCCTCTGGGGACCTTCTCGTTTACAATATCATACAATGTGGACACTATTTTGGAGTGGAGGATGGGATTGTTAATACTTTTCCAGACATTTTTCCAGTTGACCGCTGGATACTTCGCTTCAACGGGTTTTGGCTTATAGTGTCTCGTGAGGTGGCAATAGGTCCTTCTGGTGTTAAGATGTTGTGGAGTATCTTGAATATAGCTCATTTCCAAGTACGAGGACTGTTCAATAAAGAATGATCATAATTTTTTTGGACAACGTACCTTTATCCATCCTCATAATTTTGATGGTCCTTCTCAATGTGGTCTCCCATGAATGCGACGCACTTGACCCAGCGTTTCTGCCAGTCTTCAAATAAATGTTGGAAACCATTTTTTCAGAAGTCCTTCAAAATCGCCTCCGCAGCCTTCACCACCGCTTCTGGTGATTGACGGGGCTAAATTCGGACTATAGGGAGGGTAAGGGATGCAATTCATGTTGATTTTTGCAAGATATTCAGCAACAACATTGGGAATATGCGGCCGCGCATTATCGTGCTGCAACATCTAGCCTGCTTCACGGAAATGTGGTCTTTTGCCCCTGATATGGACTTGCAAAGTTTTCAGGACATCCCTGTAGTATTTTCCAGTTACTGATGCGTGTGCAGGTACAACATGCTCATAAAACATTCCATGAATATCGAAGAATGAGATGCCCCATAACTTTCCCAGCAGAAGCAACCACTTTTGCTTTTTGGGGGGTTGGTGATGAAGGAGATTTCCACACTGAGCTTTGCTGTTTGCTCTCAGGATCAAAATGAAGTTTCATCAGCAGTGATTTCATTTGAAAGAAACTCCGGATCTTCATCTAACATCAATTTTAACTGCCTGCAGACCTGTACGCAAATGTCCTTTTGTTCGGGAATCAACAGTCTTGGATCCTATAGCGCACAAACACGTGTCATGTATAATTTTTCTGTCACCAACGTGTGGGTGGCACCCAATGAAATGTTCAGTATTTCAGAAAGTGATCTTAAGGTAATTCGTCGATCCTCTCTCACAATGACACCAGCAGTGTTGATGTTTCCTTCTGTAAGAGCAGTAACTGGAGCACAGGATCCACCTTCCTTTGAAATTGATTTTCTCCCCTCTTTAAACATTTTAAACCACCTTCGAGCTGTGCTGTAGGGAAGAACAGACTCTCTATAGGCCTCCTGTAACATTTTATAGGCCTCAGCTGAAGATTTTTTGGGCCGAAAGCAGAATTTCAAAGCCGCATATTGTTCCTGGTGTGTTACCTCCATTGCAGCGGTAGGCGAGACTGAATATGTCTGACCCTGCCTGCCTCTCACAGGCGGGAACCAGGAGTCCCAACAATGAAACTACTACGGCGTGTTTGTTGCACATGAAGCTAACAGGATAAGATTAAATTTCAGCGCCAGAAATTATGACCATAAAAAATTATGATCATTCTTTATTGCCCTCGTTGTAAGTCCGGACGTAATCGAGTTGAGCGCTGATGCGGCTAACATTTACTGGAGCCTTTTTTTGCTCGTTGGGGTTAGCCTGGAGAACAACGTTTTTGGAATTTTCAGATGGGGTGTGTGCAGTATTTTGCGGATACGGTCCATATACCAGGTGATCAAAAAGTCAGTATAAATTTGAAAACTGAATTAAGCACGGAATAATGTAGATAGAGAGGTACAAATTGACACACATGCTTGGAATGACATGGTGTGTTATTAGAACCAAAAAAAAAAACACAAAAGTTCACAAAATGTCCGACAGATGGCGCTTCATCTGATCATAATAGCGATAATTAGCATAACAAAGTAAGACAAAGCAAAGATGATGTTCTTTACAGGAAATGCTCAATATGTCCACCATCATTCCTCAACAATAGCTGTAGTCGAGGAATAATGTTGTGAACAGCACTGTAAAGCATGTCCGGAGCTATGGTGAGGCACTGGCGTCGGATGTTGTCTTTCAGCATCCCTGGAGTTGTCGGTCGATCACGATACACTTGCGACTTCAGGTAACCCCAAAGCCAATAATCGCACGGACTGCGGTCTGGGTACCTGGGAGGACAAGCGTGATGAAAGTGGCGGCTGAGCACACGGTCATCACCAAACGACGCGAGCAAGAGATCTGTCGGACATTTTTTGAAATTTGGTTCTAATAAAACACCATGTCATCACAAGCATGTGTGTCAATTTTTACCTCTCTATCTACACTCCTGGAAATTGAAATAAGAACACCGTGAATTCATTGTCCCAGGAAGGGGAAACTTTATTGACACATTCCTGGGGTCAGATACATCACATGATCACACTGACAGAACCACAGGCACATAGACACAGGCAACGGAGCATGCACAATGTCGGCACTAGTACTGTGTATATCCACCTTTCGCAGCAATGCAGGCTGTTATTCTCCCATGGAGACGATCGTACAGATGCTGGATGTAGTCCTGTGGAACGGCTTGCCATGCCATTTCCACCTGGCGCCTCAGTTGGACCAGCGTTCGTGCTGGACGTGCAGACCGCGTGAGACGACGATTCATCGAGTCCCAAACATGCTCAATGGGGGACAGATCCGGAGATCTTGCTGGCCAGGGTAGTTGACTTACACCTTCTAGAGCACGTTGGGTGGCACGGGATACATGCGGACGTGCATTGTCCTGTTGGAACAGCAAGTTCCCTTGCCGGTCTAGGAATGGTAGAACGATGGGTTCGATGACGGTTTGGATGTACCGTGCACTATTCAGTGTCCCCTCGACGATCACCAGTGGTGTACGGCCAGTGTAGGAGATCGCTCGCTCCCCACACCATGATGCCGGGTGTTGGCCCTGTGTGCCTCGGTCGTATGCAGTCCTGATTGTGGCGCTCACCTGCACGGCGCCAAACACGCATACGACCATCATTGGCACCAAGGCAGAAGCGACTCTCATCGCTGAAGACGACACGTCTCCATTCGTCCCTCCATTCACGCCTGTCGCGACACCACTGGAGGCGGGCTGCACGATGTTGGAGCGTGAGCGGAAGACGGCCTAACGGTGTGCGGGACCGTAGCCCAGCTTCATGGAGACGGTTGCGAATGGTCCTCGCCGATACCCCAGGAGCAACAGTGTCCCTAATTTGCTGGGAAGTGGCGGTGCGGTCCCCTACGGCACTGCGTAGGATCCTACGGTCTTGGCGTGCATCCGTGCGTCGCTGCGGTCCGGTCCCAGGTCGACGGGCACGTGCACCTTCCGCCGACCACTGGCGACAACATCGATGTACTGTGGAGACCTCACGCCCCACGTGTTGAGCAATTCGGCGCTACGTCCACCCGGCCTCCCGCATGCCCACTATACGCCCTCGCTCAAAGTCCGTCAACTGCACATACGGTTCACGTCCACGCTGTCGCGGCATGCTACCAGTGTTAAAGACTGCGATGGAGCTCCGTATGCCACGGCAAACTGGCTGACACTGACGGCGGCGGTGCACAAATGCTGCGCAGCTAGCGCCATTCGACGGCCAACACCGCGGTTCCTGGTGTGTCCGCTGTGCCGTGCGTGTGATCATTGCTTGTACAGCCCTCTCGCAGTGTCCGGAGCAAGTATGGTGGGTCTGACACACCGGTGTCAATGTGTTCTTTTTTCCATTTCCAGGAGTGTACATTATTCCGTGGTTTATTAAGTTTTCAAGTTTATACTGACTTTGTGGTCACCCGGTATATTGCAGTGCATTGTTTCTGGATGTCTTTGACCCTCAAACCTACAGCGGGGCGGGTTAGTACTGTCGTTGGCATAGTGACTTCATAGATGTTTCCGCTCCAGATAAACCAAGACGCAGCAGCTAAAATCTTGTGCGGTGTATCCTTGGGTACTGGTAACACTGATGCGACGTGATATATTTTGCTTAGGGCATAGCTGTTAATAGAGCCCTCTCTATCCCGATTTATCGTTCTAGTTTTACGTTCACGGAGAGTAGCCGGAGTATATTGTATTTGAAGATGTGTCCGAAAGAACAGATACCATCGGTGACCATGCAACTCTCTAGAATGAAATGATAATTAAATCAAGACCAAGATGTCGACAGGCGTTGATATACATCAACAGGGACAGTTCAAAATGTGTGCCCCAACCGGGACTCGAAACCGGGATCTCTTGCTTACCTGGCCGATGTTCTATCCATCAGAGCCACCGAGGGCGCAGAGGACAGAGGACAGAGGGACTGCAGGGACTTACACCCTTGCGTGTCGGTGGTGGTGAGGATAACACAACGCACAGTCCACAAGCGGTGAAAATCTCTAACCCATCTGGGAATCGAACCTGGGCCCGCTTCATGGGAGGCAAACGCGTAAACCACTTTTTTTTTTGTTCATCTCGATGTGTTCTATATTGTTCGTTGAATTTGTTCGAGGCGGACGTCCGATGTCATTCGTTCAGGTTCTTCGTTGGTCCATTCACTCAGTTGTATTTTTTTTTTATGGTGTTGAGACAGCAACCAACCAAATATTTATTTTCAGTTCCTTTATTCAAAAGGTACCGTTACCGGTTTCGAATCATTACGATTCATCAGACGGGTTTTCATGCTTTCATTTCAACATGTGGTGCGTTTTTTACAAGTTAATTGTCCTAAAATATAAATAATACATAAGCATAAGCACGCCACACACATGATTGCGTTACAGATTTGCATTGGATGTGACTTTCGTGAAATGTCGGTTAGGAGTGTTTGTTTTCATAGTTTTCGTCCAACAGGTGTGAATACATTCCCACTGCATTCTTATGGTTGCACACGTTAAATGTTCCTCACTGAACTTTTTAGATCTGTCACAGAATAGATTTCTAACATGCACCACATGTTTTGATACATACAAAGTGCAACAAATCTAGCAGGAAAAGGAGCCACTATGAATATATTAGAAGAAATAGAAAACACACACACAAAAACAGGACCCCAAACTATATCGTTAATGAACAAACCGAGTTAGCTAACACTCCTTTCCTGAAAAATTTCCAAAAATTATTTTCCCCCCTCCAAAGCAAATAATATTCGTACACCTATCTGCAGAGCAAGTAGAAAATCTATATGTTACTACAAATCTCATGATCCTAAATTAAATAACTAATGTACTGTCTTACCTATACAATACTAAAAAAATGGAAAAACTTTATAATTTATGTAACAGTATTCGCTCTAAAACTCACAAAATCAATGTCTCTCTGTACTAGTGTAAAAGGTGATTCAGTTGCATAAGTGAATATACGATCTTTTTCCACACATGGGACATCTTTATGATGTTACGATATACCATAGCATCTTTGACACTCATACGTTTGTAAACACTTTGTATGTATCAAAACATGTGGTGCATGTTAGAAATCTATTCTGTGATAGATCTAAAGAGTTCAGTGAGGAAAATTTTCGTTTGCAACCATAAGAATGCAGTGGGAATGTATTCACATCTGTTGAACGACAACTATGAAAACAAACACTCCAAACCGACATTTCACGAAAGTCACATCCAATGCAAATCTGTAACGCAACCATGTGTGTGGCGTGCTTATGCTTATGTATTATTTATATTTGAGGACAATTAACGTGTAAAAAACGCACCACATGTTGAAATGAAAGCATGAAAACCCGTCTGATGAATCGTAATGATTCGAAACCGGTAACGGTACCTTTTGAATAAAGGAACTGAAAATAAATTTGTGGCTGGTTGCTCTCTCAACACCATCAACATCTGTCTTCAAATAACAGCCATGGTCTCCAATCATGTCATCATATGACAAAATTGCAGTTTTTTTTTCCACAGGGTAGCTAACCCTCTACCCGAACACGCTGAGCCGGCCGAAGTGGCCGACCGGTTCTAGGCGCTACAGTCTGGAACTGCGCGACCGCTACGGCCGCAGGTTCGAATCCTGCCTCGGGCATGGATGTGTGTGATGTCCTTAGGTTAGTTAGATTTAAGTAGTTCTAAGTTCTAGGGGACTGATGACCTCAGAAGTGAAGTCCCATAGTGCTCAGAGCCGAACACGCTGAGCTACCGTGTCGGCCTCGCAGATGAACAGGGCGCATCTGGCGAGCAATGACTGCTAGTCAGGCACACGCACGGTGCATTGCAGTGTATAGAATAAAAAAAGCGTGCGATCTATCTGAGTTTGACTGAGCGCCGATTGTGATGGCCTGGAGGCTTGGCACGAGCATTTCGGAAATTGCAGGACTTGTCGGGTGTTCGAGGAGTGCTGTGATGAGTGTCTTCAAGACGTGGTGAAACCAAGTACAGACGTTGTGGGTTTGGGCGGCCGCCCCTCATTACAGATGTCGTACGTCGTAGGCTGGGCAGACTGGTAAAACAGGGCAGCCGGCGAACTCTGGCGGAACTCACATCAGACTTTAATACTGGGCACAGTAAAAGTGTCTCTGAAGTGCACTGAACACTTATAACGATGGGCCTCCGCAGCCGACGACCCATGCTTGTGACAATGTGCATTGGCAACTGCGACTGAAATGGCACGTGACTATCGGACGTTGGCGCAGTGGCAGAGCTTTGCATGGTCTGATGAATACTGACATCTTTTTCATCATGTCGATGGCAGGGCGCAAATTCGTCGTCTTGCAGGGGAACAGCTCCTTGACACCTGTACTGCGGGACGGAGACAAGCTGGGTGCGGCTCCATTATGCTCTGGGGAACATTCATGTGGGCATCCGTGGGTTCAGTGAAACTCGTGCGAGGCACCATATGGCCAAAGTATATCTTACACTGGTTGCAGACTATGTTTCCCGACGGCAGTGACACTTTTCAAGAAGATAATGAGCCATGTCACAAGGCCAGGAGTATGATGGAATGGTTTGAGGAACACTGTGGTGAGTTCCAGTTGATGTAATAGGCCCCCAACTCGCCAGATCTGAACCCGGTCGAACACCTCTGGGACGTGATTGAACGTGGCGTCAGTTTTCATCGCCCCCTCCCCGGAATTTACGGAAATTAGGTGACGTGTGTGCGCAGATGAGGTGCCAACTCGCTCGAGCGACCTACCAAGGCCTTATTGCTTCCATTCCATAATGCGTCGCCGCTGTTATTCTTGCCTAATGTGGGCCGGCTATTGGGTAGGTGGTCATAATTTTGTGGCTGATCAGTGTATATATACCACTGCACGACCTTATGATATAGCGAAATACTGCAGCTCTGAATTTCTATCAATCTCCAAATAAGGACTCCATTGCTAACTTGCTAACAAATAACTATAGACCGATAATTAGGTTATCATAGTAGTGCGTATACATTTTTAACTTACCATAACGCTAGTGGACGGATCAAAATTGGTTTTCCTCTTCTTTCTTGTCACAAACTTATCCATCATTATAAACTGTGCTATAACGGCACGCACCACAAATACAATAAACGGCAGCACTTACATTGAATTCAACTGCAAGTAAGAGCTGAATTGATTAACAAAACAACAACTGATCTCAGGCAAGGCAAAAAAAAACCTACACTAGTTGGTCTTTATTAAAACGGGGATGGGCGACAGCCGATAGTGCTATGGGTGTATAGACAGTTTAAATGTATCGTTGGCCTTGTTGATTATCGACAACGCATATCCGTTTCATCGTACGATTGAATATCAAAGTAACTTTCAGTTTCACGACACGGAAGCAGGTCGTGTGTAATTTCATTTAGGTGACAGGAGGGATCTAGAGCTCCTGGACCCCCTCTTTGACTACGTTCTTGAAATGCAGTTGTATTTTTCTACGAGATTTTGGCGTAGGTTTTTCTAGGCCTTGGTGTCGCAAGAGCATCTACCTTTTCGCTGTGGCCAAGCTGTTACAGGCGCTTCAGTCCGGAACCGCGCTGCTGCTACGGTCGCAGGTTCGAATCCTGCCTCGGGCAAGGATGTGCGTGATGTCCTTAGGTTAGTTAGGTTGAAGTAGTTCTAAGTCTAGGGCACTGATGACCTCAGACAAGTCCCATAGTGCTCAGAGTCATTTGAACCATTTCGAACCATCTGCCTTTTTATGTCTTCTATGAGGACAGTTTCTTTCATTAAGACGTAAGCCAGTCTTTGACCGCGCTGTTAGTGCCTGTGTTGTCAAGAAGTACGATGCAACCTTCCTTCGGACATGCAAGCACGACAGCAGGAACAGGCTCTAGGTGACTACAGCCATCATGAATTGCATGAAATGTATTCGCAGTTGCGAATACGGATAACCATCGACTGTATAAAGGAATACGGCTATGAAAATTTGTGCTGGATCGGATTTCCCGCTTTATGCGGGTGGTCGCCTTATCGGCTTTGGCTACTCGTGTACGACCAGATCCACACTTCCATTGGTCATCGTTGATGCGTCACAATCTGCAGTCGTACGCATTATGTAATTCACGTACACAGGGAGGGGGATTTTAATTGTTCGCTACCAGGTATCGACGGATAAATTCTATATTGCAGTCTTCAGCTCTTTCCCCCTTCAATAACCGTCGTATTGCCGAAGCTCTCCGACATGCGAATAGCTCTCCAACTACAGGGTGTCCAGAAAAGGACTCCCTGATCTCAAAATTAAATATCTCGAAAACAAAGATCGATAGAGGAATGCAGTAAACGGTATGTTTATTGTGAAAGCTTTAAGAAGTTTATACAGTAGTTTGAAATAATAGTTACAAAAGCTGCTAACAGATGGTGCTGTAATCGCTATACGTAATGCCTAGTATAAATAGTGATCCGAAGCCCAGATCGATCAGTTCCACTATTGAAACGTGAAAGGAGGTTAGCGTACCGAAGGAAGAGATTAAAACCATGTATTCCATTGAACAACGCGTTTCTCTGGTGCTAGAGTACCACAGGTTAGAAAAGAGTCCTACGGCAACAAGGCGAAGTTTTCAAGCACGATTTAATGTTCCAAAAGGACCCGATGCGAAAACCATTCGTACGCTCTTCGCAAAATTTCAACGAACAGCGTAACTGATGATCTAGTGGGGCATGTTGGCCGCAAGCAAACCGCAGTTACGCCTGAACATATCGCCACAGTTTCTGGAATTATTCAACGAAATCCAATGTCATCCGTCCGTAGAATTGCATCTGAGACTGGTTTGAAGCGTTCCAGCACGCAGCAAATACTGAGAAAGAGCCTACACATGTTTCCATTCAAAATTCAAACGCACCAGGCCATACCCGTACGAGCTGTGCAACAAAGGGTTGCCTTTGCTAATAAGATGCTCACAATGATTGATAGTGAATGATTTGATGTTGGCTGCATCTGGTTTACAGATGAAGCACACTTCCACCTGAATGGATACGTGAATAAGCAAAACTGGCGATTTTGGGCTTCCGAAAAGCCATATTGGTGTGAAGCGAAACCCCTGTATTCTCCTAACGTTACTGTGTGGGCTGCAGTATGCAGCTGAGGCATTATTGGCCCTTTTTTCATTCGAGAAACGGTCACTGGATCATGTTACGTTGCAATTTTGGAACAATTTGTCGCCACACAGCAAGCGTTAGAGGATCGACCGGATACTGAATTGTTTTTGCAAGATGGAGCCCGACCACATCGGACCGAACAAGTGTTTCGCTTTCTTGAGGAATACTTCGGGAATCGAGTCATTGCTTTGGAATATCCCAAATTTACTGGTGCAGGCATGGATTGGCCTCCATATTCGCCGGATTTGACTCCCTGTGATTTTTTTTTGTGGGGCACAGTGAAAGACATGGTATACCCGAAGCATCCCACCACGCTGGACGAGCTTGAATCGGCGATCTCTGTGGCATGTGAATCCATTTCGGTGGAGACCCTACGAAATGTGCTGGCGAATTTCATTCTTCGTTTGCGCCACCTCTGTAGTGCCAATTGTGAACATTCTGAAAACATTGTGATGTGATTGTTTGCAAAGATTGTTTTCATAAGATTATTTCACTTATGTATGCTGATATGAGCTGTACAGCGTACAGCGCCATCTGTTAGCAGCTTTTGTAACTATTATTTCAAACTGCTGTATAAACTTCTTACAGCTTTCACAATAAACATACCGTTTACTGCATTCCTCTATCGATCTTTGTTTCCGAGATATTTAATTTTGAAATCAGGGAGTCCTTTTCTGGACACCCTGTATGTGCGTAATGGAGAAATTGTGCCTTGTGCCTCAGTCATAGGTGATCTATTCACCTGATGTGCTAGGGAGGGCATTGAGCTAGGGTAGTCCGTGCAGATGTGATGTAAAGGTTCCACAACAAAACTTTGTCTCTAACCTGGTGGAAAATCCAAAGCGATTTAGGTCGTGTGTAAAGTCTGCTAGCGGCAAGACACAATCAATGCATTCTCTGCACGATAGCAATGGGAATAATATCGAAGATAGTTCTGCTAAACCAGAGTCACGAAACACAAGATTCGGAAATTCCTTCACCAAAGAAGACGATGTACATATTACAGAATTCGAATCAAGAACAGCTGCCCACGTGAGTAAATTAGAATTAGATATTCTCGGAGCAGTGAACCAACTTAAATCACTTAATAAAAGCAAGTCTTCCAGTCCAGAATGTATACCAGTTAGGTTCTTTTCAGGCCAACTGCTGCAATAGCTCCATATTTAACAATCATATACAGCGAACTCACTCGACAACAGATCCGTACCCAAAGATAAGAAAGTTGCACAGGTCAAACTAACATTCAAGAAAGGCAGTAGGAGTAATCCACTAAATTACAGGCCCGTATTATTAACGTCGACATGCAGCAGGATACTGGAACATATATATTGTGTTCGATCATTATGAATTACCTCGAAGAGAACGGTCTATAGACACATAGTCAGCACGGATTTAGAAAACATCGTTCTTGTGAAACACAACTAACTCTTTACTCAAACGAAATGTTGAGTGCTATCGACAAAGGATTTCAAATTGACTGCGTATTTAAAGATTTCCAAAGGCTTTCGACACAGTACTTCACAAGCGGCTTGTAGTCAATTTGTCTGCTTATGGAATATCGTCTGATTTATGCGGCTGGATTCGTGAATTCCTGTCAGACAGGTCACAGTTCCATATAATTGACGGAATGTCATCGATTAAGACAGAAGTGATTTCTGGCGTTCGCCTAGGTAGTGTTATGTGGGGAAGGCGAATCACAGACTTCATTTCATTGACAGAATACTTAGAAGATGCAACAGATCTACTAAAGAGACTGCCTACACTATGCTTGTCCGTCCTCTTTTGGAGTACTGCTACGCGGTCTAGGATCCTTACCAGATAGACTTAACGGAGTACATCGAGAAAGTTCAAACAAGGGCAACACGTTTTGTATTATCGTGAAATAGGGGAGACAGTGTTACGGACATTATACAGGATTTGGGTTGCCATCACTAAAACAAAGGCGTTTCTCGGTACCGCATAATCTTGTCCCTAAATTTCAAACACCGGCTTTCCCTTCGGACGCCACGATATTTTGTTGATGAAAAACGATCATCATGTTAAAATAAGGGAAATCAAAACTTGCACGGATAAATATAGGTGTTCGTTTTTTTCCGCGCGCTCTTAGAGAGTGGCATAATAGGTAATCAATGTGAAGGTGGTTTGATAAACGCTCTGCCAGGGACTGAAGTGTTATTTGCAAAGGAGCCATTTAGATGTAGATGCGGGTGTAGATGTCTAGTAAGCACGAGACCTAGATTCAAGTCCCGGCCGTGACACAGATTTTAAACCATTGGCTCAGTTTTCGTCTTTATCGAAGATAAACGTGGGACTGATATGTCTCCGGGAAATTTAATTCCATTTTAACTGACGTTGGTGAGTTCGACAATAAGATAAATGACATTGACCGCTTACATCAGGGATATAATACACTGATGCCAGATTCGTTTTTATTGGAGACCCAGAATGATCAAATTAAGAGGGCTGCTCAGAAAGTAATGCTTCGCAACCGCGAACAATGCTACGAGTGCGAAACGTTACGTATGTATTATTTGAAGTCTCCTGAGTGAGCGAACCGAGTTTCTGACATTTCCAACAGATAGCGTAGCTGCAGGACTGTTTTTATAAAAATGGCGTCTGTCATTGAATTTCTCACTGCAGAGAAAGAAACTGTGGGAAATATTCCCAAACGCTTGTGCGAAGTCTATGGAGAATCTACTGTCTACAGAAGTGCAGTTAATCGCTGGGCGCGGAGGATGAGGTCATCGGAAGGCGGTTCGATTTGCAGCTTTCAGGGAGACCATCCACGGTTGTTACACCCGACACACCTGACCTAGCCCCCTCGGACTTCCACTTGTTTGGGCCATTAACGGATGTCATTCGTGGAAGACATTTTAAGGACGATGAGGAGGTGATACACACAGTGAAGCACTGGCTCCGCCACCAGGACAAGGATTAGTGCCTTAGTTTGTTCTGCAGAAATGATTAGCATTTCAGCCTAGCAGGCACAGGTTGGGCCATGGGGCCTTATAACTTGTTCCATGCGTGATGGCGCCAGTGCATGTGAGGCGCGAATGATGTCCTGTGGTGTAGCCATCCATGCTGCATTCACCTGGTTCCAAGGTTCATCTATGGTGGTCGGCATTGGCTCACTGTACTGCACCTCTTGTTTCACCATGTCCCACACATTTTCGATTGGCGACAAATCTGGTGATCTGGTGGGCCAGGGCAAAAGGCTGATCTTCCGTGATACGAAGAGGGCACGTGTTCATGCAGCAACATGTGGTCATGCATTGTCTTGCTGAAGAATATCATTTGAAGTGTTGTGCAGAAAGGGTATGGCTGTGGGTTGCATGTTGTCATTCACGTAGGTCACACTGGCCATAGTGCCCTGGACACACACCAGCTGTGATTTGTGGTTATACCCAATAGCTCCCCCATTCATAAGACCTTGAGTCAGCACTGCATGTTTTTCACGAATGCAGTCAGTGTGATGCCCCCTCCCCCCCCCCCCCCCCTTGTCTGCAGTGAACCAAAATGTGGCCATCGCTTTCGAATAAACAGAATCTGTATTCATCCGAAAACACAATCTGATGCCGTTCCTGTCCCCAGTGACGTCGTCCCATACACCATTGTCATCTAGCATGTCACTGGAGAAGTAGACTATGTTCACTAACCCATGCCATGATAAAAGGCTGTGAATTGACACCGCTCATAGTGTATGATGTGTTACACTGTTCCAACATTGCGCCAGAGCCAACGGGGGCGAAGATC
The DNA here is from genome assembly GCF_023898315.1 of Schistocerca nitens. NCBI lineage: Eukaryota > Metazoa > Arthropoda > Insecta > Orthoptera > Acrididae > Schistocerca > Schistocerca nitens. The sequence goes on along the minus strand of NC_064619.1, from coordinate 541,430,321 downwards.
TGCTCTACAGTGCCATTTGGATGAGGTGTCCATCTTCTCACGGGATGGTCTGGGTGGTGCGACCTCACCCATCTCGTTCATCCTTTGCACTGCCGAAACACTTCGTCCCACACGACCAGCAGTTTCCCAGATGGATGCATCACATTCTGTCATGCCAATTATAGGCCCCCTGAGCTCACTGATTTGATGGTACGGTTCGCGCATTAGGCCCCCTTAAAGCTCACTGATTTGATGATACGGTTCGCGCATACGAATGCGTGACATCCTGCACTTCTGCCCAAGTCACATTGATCCATTACCTCCGGTTAATAGCGATAACGAGAGTCGCAGGCACATTTTGCCAGTAGATGATGTTGAACAGCGATATCGATGTTGATCTTAAACCCGCAGTCCGACATGATTCAAATGCTAATCATTTCTGCAGAACATACTAATGTACATGTCCTATGAATATGAACGTCCTATCTCCAGTCTTTCAAGCTGTTCTGCTGTTTCTGGACATGAGTGCGTATGGAGAGTAATAGCGGTACTCACATACTTCCCTGGGGCACTCCTGACGATACCCTTGTATGTGATGAACACTCGCCGTCCAGGACAACGTATTGGATTCTATAACTTAAGAAGTCTTCGAGCCACTCACATATCTGTGAACTTATTTCACATGCTCTTACCTTCTGTAGCAGCCTGCAATGGGGCACTGTGTCAAATGCTTTCTGAAAATCTAGAAATATGGAATCTGCCTGTTGCCCTTCATCCACAGTTCGCAGTATATCATGTGAGAAAAGGACAAATTGAGTTTCGCACGAGCAATGCTTTCTAAAACCTTACTGATTCATGGACGTAAGCTTCTCGGTCTCACGAAAATTTATTACATTAGAATTAAGAATATGTTCAAGGATTCTGCAGCGAAGCGACACTAGGGATATTGGTCTGTAATTTTGCGGGTCCGTTCTTTTGCCCTTCTTATACACAGGACTGACCTGCGCTTTTTTTCCAGTCGCTTGGGGTTTTGCGCTGGGCGAGAGATTCGCGATAAAAAAAACTAAATTAGGCTTCCATCCGTACCTGGTGACTTATTTGTGTTCCACTCCTTGAGTTGTATCTCTACGCCAGGGATTCTTATTCCTATGTAACTCGTACGGTAGTCTGCTCGGTGGTCAGACGATAGTATGTTTGTACGATTCTCCTGCGTGAATTTGAAATTTAAATCTCCGGCTTTCGTTTTGCTATCTTCAACTGCCGCAGCAGACTGGCCAACAAGCTATTGGATGGAAGCCTTAGACCCACTTTGTGATTTTAAATGGGAGAAGAATTTTCTCGGGCTCTCTGCTAGATCTTTCGCTAAGGTATGACGGTTGTAATAGTTGTATGTTTCGTGCATAGATCTTTTCACAGACGCACGAGTCTCTACTAACCTTTGCTTGTCGTCGTTTGCGCGTTCTCTTTTGAACGAGAGTGTAACAGCCTTTGCTTCTTCAGCATTCTCCGAATCTCGTTATTAAACAATGGTGTGTCTTTTTCGTCCTTAAACCACTTACTAGGCACGTAATTCTCCAGAGCACGAGTTACAATCTGCTTAAATTTTGGCCATAATATCCCTACGTCTGTCTTACTCGAACTAAGTGATGTCAATTGACTGTCTAAGTGAGATGTTGACAACTGCCAATCTGTTATTTCTAGGTATTAATTATGAGTCTTGACAAATACAATATCGAGACTTTTCCTGCTGCATTCGTGTATTGTATGACTGTGGCGCATTCGATGATCTGACAGATTTTATTAATCTCAGTGCCGTGATTACCTTGGTACGTTTGTACTTGTTCTATGACGAACGATCGAATTTTATTACACAATTAAGAATGTTTGAATGTCGCTGTGTTCCAGTAAGTGGCTAACACTGCTGCCATTGCACACTTTTCCTACATTATGTCTTGCACTTTGCCGGCCGGAAATGTCACCCTGGAGGCCGGCTCCCGTGTGAAAAACCGTTGTTTACCCGCCGCTGGTCGTCCCTTAGTTGGCGAGTGCGTGGCTGTCGTCGAGGGCCCCTCTTCCGTGACTGTCCGCACCAGTCAAGCTAGCCGGCCGGAGTGGCCGTGCGGTTCTAGGCGCTACAGTCTGGAACCGCGTGACCGCTACGGCCGCAGGTTCGAATCCTGCCTCGGGCATGGATGTGTGTGATGTCCTTAGGTTAGTTAGGTTTAAGTAGTTCTAAGTTCTAGGGGACTGATGACCACAACAGTTAAGTCCCATAGTGCTCAGAGCCATTTGAACCATTTGAACCAGTCAAGCTAGCCCAGCTAAATCTTAATTTCAACATCTTAACCTTTAACTTGGCCGAATTCTAGTCAGCATATCGTTTATCTTATGCAAATCCACGGAATGTGGCATTAAGCTAGCTAAACAGGCACGTTTAGTAGCACCAGTTTTGACTTACTCAAAACCAAACATATCCTGCTGTCGAAATATGACTCCAGTATAATTTGCACGCTAAAAACCCGATAAATCAAGTTCTGAACGCTGTCCCACTGGAGTCAATATATACACAAGCTAAATACCAATTCAAACTGACTTAAGACATTGGCAAAATACCCTCGATTTATATTGTAAATTCAGCCAACATTCCATCCCGTGCTTCCACTAGAAAACATGATTTTCATGTTAGAAGAATCCGACAGACAAACAAGCAAAAGTTATTATCATGAATCATGTAACTATGTTAAATACATACATCAAAAAAAGTTTTGCGTCACCCCAGTTTCCTGAGCTCCTGAAGACGTTGACTGTTGATATCAAAGACACAGTCCCTTTGACTGTTCAGAGAAGTCAATGAGCAGCACCTATTACACAGAGGGGCTCCGATAGCCGATCAGTTCCAGTCATTCCACCAGGAAGGAGGTAGACGGCTCGTGTTGTCTGTAGTTCAACCATGCCTAGACGGTCAATACCGCGGTTCGATCGCGTCCGCATTGTTACTTTGTGCCAGGAAGGGCTCTCAACAAGGGAAGTGTCCAAGCGTCTCGGAGTGAACCAAAGCGATGTTGTTCGGACATGGAGGAAATACAGGAGACGGGAACTGTCGATCACACGCCTCGCTCAGTCCGCCCAAGGGCTACTACTGTTGCAGTGGATGACCGCTACCTACGGGTTATGGCACGGAGGAAACATGACAGCAACGCCACCACGTTGAATAATGCTTTTCGTGCAGCCACAGGACGTCGTGTTACGACTCAAACTGTGCGCAATAGGCTGCTTGATGCACAACTTCACTCCCGACGTCCATGCTGGAGTCCATCTTTGCAATCACGACACCATGCAGTGAGGTACAGATGGGCCCTACAACATGAAGAATGGACCGCTCAGGATTGGCATCATCTCTTCACTGGTGAGTGTCGCATATGCCTTCAACCAAACAATCGTCGGAGACGTGTTTGGAGGCAACCTAGTCAGGCTGAATGCCTTAGACACACTGTCCAGCGAGTGCAGTAAGTTGGAGGTTCCCTGCTGTTCTGGGGTGGTGTTATGTGGGGCCAACGTACGCCGCTGGTGGTCATGGAAGTCGTTGTAACGGCTGTACGATACGTGAATGCCATTCTCTGACCAATAGTGCAACCACATCGGCAGCATATTGGCGACGCATTCGTCTTCATGGACGACAGTTCGTGTCCGCATCGTGCGCATCTTGTGAATGACTTCCTTCAGGATAACGACATCGCTCGACTAGAGTGACCAGCATGTTCTCCAGACATGAACCCTATCGAACATTCCTAGGATAGATTGAAAAGGTCTGTTTATGGATGACGTGACCCACCAACCACTCTGAGGGATCTATGCCCAATCACCGTTGAGAAGTGGGACAGCCTGGACCAACAGTGCCTTGATGAACTTGTGGATAGTATGTCACGACCAATACAGGCATGCATCAATACAGGAGGACATACTACTGGTTATTAGAGGTACCGATGTGTGCAGCAATCTGGACCACCACCTCTGAAGGTCTCACTGTATAGTGGTACAACATGCAATATGTGGTTTTCATGAGCAATAAAAAGGGTGGAAATGATGTTTATGTTGATCTCTATTCCAATTTTCTGTACAGGTTACGGAACTCTCGGAACCGAGGTGACGCAAAACATTTTTGATGTGTGTAAAAGTTCTGTGCAGGTTGCTTCCAACTGAACATTCCTTCAATGATTTAGAGGCTGCTCTACACACTTCTAATAAGAGAAAACATAAAATTTTCTACCCTCAAATAATTTTCACTTTTTGAATGTAACATTTACAGTTAATTCAGAATCAACTTACAAACATTTGTGTAGGCTATATACAACCCTTCTAAAATATACATTATAAATCGAAACTATTCCAATAAACTTGCCCTTAAAATTATGTAACCATGCACAGAAATTCGAAAATAACTTTTGTATCATGCCAACACATATCACGAATTGTCAGTCTGTACGAATCAGTTCCCTGTTGATACGCCCGCTAAACCCGCTGGGCAGAACAGGCAAGAGGATTGTGGAAAGAGTCAAAGGTTGAGGTCAGTTTCTCCTTCTAATTGTCATTTATTGTAATTTAATAACCTTTACAAGCAGAGCAGCACACAGCTGGACTTTTGCCGAATGGAAATCTTTCTCGGCCGAAGGCCTCCAAACAAGAAATTTTAGTAAATCAACAAGATAAAAATCCACTTAAGATAGCAATAAAATAATTTAAAAGAAAACCAGCAAACATATGCAAAGTGCAATGCAAATGGCTGAGGCCACAATTTCAAAATTTTAGAATATATTACTATAGACTTTTAAAGGCAGAAGGCCAGAATATTTAACAACGAGAAATCTTAAAAATCAACAAAATTAAAAAGCAATTGAAGCGGCAACTCAAAGAAATAAAAAAACGTATCACAGCTACATGGAAAGCCTTAAGGCTAAGCAGATAGAACATACATATGCAAGGTGCAATACCAATGGCTGAAGGCCACAATTAAGTTTCAAAATTTTAAAATATATTACCATAATCTTTTAAAGGCAGAAAGCTGCAATGATTAAGCTTGAAAGATAAATTTAAAAATTAATTTTGCAAAATTTTAAGAAAATTAAAAAAATAGCCATAGGCCTTGAATTTAAAGTAGCTGACAACAGATAATAAAACACCGCTGGCACTCAGAAGCCTCCAGGGAGGTTGGTCTGCCCTCGTTCACTTAGGCGTGACAGGTGGTGAGCCCAGCTATACTTGATCCATCGGAACCCAACCAGGGGACAGACACAGACCGACCTACACAACGACTTGCTCCCGTCAATCAGTACATGAGAACTCAAATGGAAATGGTTACAAATGTATTAATCCACAATGGAGTATGTATTAGCTGTCAAAATTACACACCATGATGGACAGTGACAACAGACGAGGAAAGGACGCTGCCTGAATTTACGTTAGTGGGCAGGGCAGGGAACCGGAACACTAATGGCCACTAGGCAGAAAATCCCGTTGTACACTTGAATTTGAAACATGGAAATTTAGTTAACTTCGCTCAGAAGAACACTGCCTGAATTTACGTCAGTGCCCAGGGCAGGTAACCAGAACACTGACAGCCACAAGACAGAAAATTCCTCTGGTGCACTCAAACTGTAGTCGACCAAAATAGTTAATTGCAGCGCATGGCGGCTAAATTTCAGCAGTAGAAACACTCGGTATTGCTCACAGGGAAACCTTCCCAACAGCAAACCACCGAAACGAACCACCGCAATGTGAATGGACGTGGCTTCGGTAGTTGAAACCCATACTCAACTTTGACGTGCTGGGTTGGTGAGCCACGAAGCTCGTAGTGGTAGGACAGCTCCACACACTCCGACACTACGCAAGGGCTGCCAGCGGCCCCAGCCAACTGCACCACGCGGAGATAACTTCCCTCGTCCACAACAACCGACCGACTGCCTCCTTACCCCCTAACCGGAAACTAGATGCACCAAACCAAAGATGGTATACATCGATACACATCACTGCTGCCACACGTATAAAGAACCGCGATGTAGCCGCAACAAGGGCGTGAAACTCAGAACTTACATCGTCGTTAAAAGCAGTCAGTTCACATTCCTCTCTCGAAATAAATATACTGATTCTTTCCCCAAGTTAACGATTTTAGTAACTGCAGCACCCTCACACTTAATTACATCTTTGTTGCCCTTTAATAATACATCCCCTCACCAAACGAGGTAGCGCAATGTTTAGCACAGTGGACTCGGGAGGACAATGGTTCTAACCTGCTTCCGGCCATCTTGATTTAAGTTTTCCGTGATTTCCCTGAATCATTTAAGGTAAATCCTGGATAGTTCCTTCGAAAGGAAACGGTCACTTTCTTTCCCCTTCTTTCCCTAATCCGAGCTTGTGCTACAACTCAAATGACCTCGTTGTCAGTGCGACGTTAAACACTAATTTCCTCCTCCTCCAATAATACATCACTTATTCTCATCGATGCAACATAAGCTTGTCCTAAAACACTTTCAGCAACACCTGCTGAGTCCGCAGCTCGTGGTCGTGCGGTAGCGTTCTCGCTTCCCGCGCCCGGGTTCCAGGGTTCGATTCCCGGCGGGGTCAGGGATTTTCTCTACCTCGTGATGACTGGATGTTGAATGCTGTCCTTAGGTTAGTTAGGTTTAAGTAGTTCTACATTCTAGGGGACTGATGACCATAGATGTTAAGTCCCATAGTGCTCAGAGCCATTTGAACCATTTTTTTGAACATCTGCTGACACGTTATAAAATTCGCCATAGACATCTTCTCCTACTTTCGCCAATACATTATAATGGTTCAAACGGCTCTGAGGTCATCAGTCCCCTAGAACTTAGAACTACTTAAACCTAACTAACCTAAGGACATCACATACATCCATGCCCGAAGCAGGATTCGAACCTGCGACTGTAGCGGTCGCACGGTTCCAGACTGTAGCTCCTAGAACCGCTCGGCCACACCGGCTGGCAATACATTATTAAAGATATCTCCAAATAATCTGCCGCCACTGCATCGTTCCTCATTCGAATTGACAATACATTCACCCCGCCTCCGTGCCCGAGATCGATAATGCATGCTTGTGTGGTGGCTCTCTACCTGGGGGTAAGCCGACTGGAATCCTGGTGATGGAAAAAATTTTCACTGCCAGTATTTGACGGCAAGGGGAGGAGAGACGGTGGCGTGAAGTTACTGATCACCAGTCTTTAGGCCAAATTCATGATTTAAATACCAGACTTCTCTGCAATGTCTCATGAAGTGAGGGCATGTTACACTGTTGATAGTTATGCTTGACGGCGCCCTTGGTGGTATTCGTGGGAAGTAGGCTATGTGCAAGCACCGGGTTTCACCCTCTCCCTTCTCTCATCATCATACAACACACACATATACACACACAGATGTAGTATTACAAATAGTGCGTAATGGAGCATGTTGTTAATAAACAAACAAACAATACATTCACATTCCCCTAAGATCGGATCTACCTACCTTCAGTTTACCTTTTCCTCACTCAACTTCCCTGCTATTTTATACTTATTATTTGCCCACCAAAAACGAATATACCCCTGCATAAAACAGACTGACCTCCCATCTACGACACAGTCCTCACATTCATTATTCAACACCCACTCATAATACACGTTCCCATCAAGAGCCATTGAGCCATTGCATCAATAGAAATAAAAACACAAATTCCTTCTTCCAAAGTATCTATGTCGGCAAGAGCAGCCTCCTCACAGAAGTCTTCTTCATCTAAAACATCATTTTCTTCTTCCTTTATCAACAAATCACCCGCTTCCGCCGATACTTAATAAAATTCATCTCAAGTTGACAAGATCACTGTTACACTGCCGTCACAGAGGTCTTCTCTCACTTCTGCTGATACAAAATAAAGTTAATCTCGAGCTGACAAGAGCTACGCCAGGCCTCCTATACCGACATCTTCACCTAAAATACTTCCATCTACATCACTAAAATTATTTACTAAATAGTACTTCACCAGAACTCCTCATAGAGTCGGCCTCCACCAAGGTTTCAGATTCACCTTTGCCTCTCTTCCGGATGCAGAGTTTCCCACCAGACTTACACGCCTTCTCACTTCTTCTTCCCGGATGAAATAAAACGTTCAGCTCCCTATCTTCACTATCTAACCCAAAAGTGTTTTCTTCTAAATTCTGTGCATTGTTTTTTGCTGGGCCGCTTCAGACCATTCCAGAATTTATCTACCTTCCTAATGATATTCATCTGCGACATTTGACCCTCAGGTATCATATCATTATACCTAACATGTCTGTTTATGCGTCAATTTCTCTTGCCACTCGTAGACGTGGGATGCGGCAGAAATCTCTTTTCCGTCCTCCTCTCTTAGTTTTGTGGTCTGTAAATCGTCGGTCTCTCAAACATGTACTTACAGTCCTGATTTCTAACTTTACAACCCTTAATATCTTGAAAATTCTTATTATTATCACCAGTCTGAGCCCAAGTTAAATACTTAATTTCTATTTCCTGTTCTCATTGCATTGCTTCATCGCTGACCTCGCCCTCAATAATAATTTTACATTTTACATTTTTTAACCTGAAATTCCACTACTTTCTTCATCTTATACCCATGTTTTTGATCCGCTGTAAAATGCACGAATTATCTGAGCTGTTCCTGTTTCACTATTTCGCCACCGTTTTTTCCCTTAATATCAGTTTCACCTTTTGCAATTTCCACCAGCAAATCCATACCTTATCCGACATATTATCACAGTTTCGGTTCTCAGTGCAATTCATAATCGCTTCATGCTGTTCCTGCTGTGCTGCTTCTCCAATGTTTTCGTTCTCAACATCAATTTTTCTTTCTATTACTTTAAGCCGGAAATCAAGTAATATGTATGTTAAGTTACTCCTTGCCTGCTTAGTTATCTCATCCTGCAACACATCTATTCCACTTCCTACTGATTTCTCAACTGAATCGACTCTACTTTTAACAAGACCAACATTATCTGAAGTTTTGCCCATTCCTGTTCTATTTTAGAACTAATTTCCCCATAGTAGATTTAAAACCCCAAATTAGTTGTATTGCCCCCATTATTTGCAACAATTTTTCAATCGAATATTCCAAAACTACATTTTCATCCTCTGATCTCACACTGTCTGGCACACTAGTATTTTCTGATCCACTAAACTTGGTGACTGTTTAATCATACCACCTTCTACTTCGGTTGGTAATCCTGTGAAATCACACGTATTTACACTTTCGGCGTGTTGACTGCATCTGCTCTGCTACCGACACCGAGGTGAAAATGCTGCCACTGCCGGTGCCAATGATGTAGTCCTCAGAATCACTGCCGTAGCCCTCTATGCTGCAGCTGCTGCTGAGACCACCACCATCTGTGTTTTCGCTGATGGCTGCTGAAGTCTCATCCTCAGCACACCTATGTACTGCTGTCTTCTCTCTCGAAATTCTGCTTTCTGCCTAACTTTCACTGCCTAATAATTGCTAAACACTCTTACACACATAACTGCTGCAAAACCTATAGCTTAGAGCACCCTGGCTCACTAATATTAGGAATGCTAATCCATTTTCATTTGCAATTGCAAAATGAATTGAATTCATATCCCGTACCAGGAAACCCCTTTTGTGACATACCTGTGGTTGTTTTATTAATCAATTTTTCCGAGTAGACAGCCTGTTTGCGACTTATTTGTGGATCGGTGCTTTGTAATGTCCGGCTCTGTTAAAAAATGTGGCTAAATACACACATAGGATCGAGCTGTACATATCTGCTTTCATTCCTAATAATAGATTTCACTACAGTATTGCAAATCACCTGAGTGGCTGTAGTCGAATTATCCGGTAACTGGCATATAGCGTGAACTATTAAGAACATATTATTGAAGCATATTGAAAATAACATTAACAAACGAAAAAGGCTTGAATTTCAGTAAATAATTGATGCAGGCGACAACAAAGGATTCATATGATATTAGTGCATGTGTAATTCAGAATTACGATGGAATTTGGACACATGGTTGACAACATATGGAAGTTTGAATGTGGCCACGAGTCATGTTTGGATGATGTAGTGATAAGACGACTGCTCACAACATCCAGGTTAGAGTCCCACTCCAGCACAAATTCTCATTGTCGTCATTCCATTATGTAGCTGATGGTTGTTTATATTCGTAACTGCAAATACATTTCATGTACAAAAGATTTCAGTTGTATAAAACATCAAAATGCAAAAGACTATGCTGGATAAATCAACGTTTTGACCACTGTAACTGTGGCTGAAACTTTAATTTCTTCAGCAAAGGTTTTTACATTATGACTTGGTATGAAACTCAGAAAACTCTTATGTTAACTGAGTGGCTGCAGAAGTCTACGTAGTTAAAATTAATAACGGTTTTCGAGTGCAGTATAACTTACGCAAACTGAGTAGTTGCAGAAACCCCATAGGCTGCCTAAGCATCTCAGATCCGTAAAACATCTCTCTAAGACTAAATGCCATATTACTCCCAAAATTTATATGTCTCAACAAAAGTTAAAGAATATGCGGCCATTTTCTGCCGAGAACTCAACAACTTACATCATCTGAATTGTCCACCCAGACCTCAGTGTCCACACCTCACCGAATCTCGTCATGCAAATCTATCACCATGTCACCTCTCCAGAATCCCCACTAAGAGCGTCCTTCAAAATTGCTTCACAACCCCTTCCTAGCGCCCCAGAACGAATTAGAATGCTGGAGCACCAAACCGCTTGCACCAATGAAAGTGTGCGTTCTCCCAATGTTACTGCACAGTTTTATTTAAAATCTAATAAATGGGCCACCACTTGATTTTTAACCAACATACGAATTAGACATATGCTTTAAACGACAACTCGTTATCTTATGATTCTATTGATTCCAAACATACTTACTATTTATAAACGTTTACACATAAATACTTTATCAAGTAACTAGTGCACTCGCACTTCCAACAACTGAACATGAAAAAAAAAAAAAATGTAGAATATGTAACTAAATAATCTTGGCCCGTTCTATTGAAATGTCAGTCTACTGAAATTATCACATCTTCTTGATACTTTGCCATTGTTAAATTACAATTGTTTTTAATGCTGGCCAGACAGACTATTCGTTGCATAAAAGATATGACAAATTTCATTAATAAAGATATAAAGATGTGTAATATCCCTATAAACTAAAAAAATATAATTAGGAGGCATTGGGGAAATGACAGCTGCAATGCTAGGCTATCATCTCATATTTTGTTTACTATGATAGCATGTGGTGTTCAGCAGCTATACTTTTTCATTGGGAAGTGTAATAATATTCCTTTATTGTAGACATTTAGCTCCTATAGTTTTTTAGATGTGCACAATATTAATATTCCAATAGATGCATTTCAGTGATGTGTTTATGCTGGTGTCTTTGTATTTGTGCTATGGGAACCATCGAATTATTACAGAATTAAGAATGTTTGAATGTCGTCATATTCCTGCAAGTGACTGACAATGTTCCTGCACGTTTCCTGCACAGTCTCTTTCACACTGATGGTCAGAAGCTCAGCCTACCTGCCAACTTCTGTGCGGAAAACTGTTGTTTACCTGGCGCTGGGCATACTTTCGTTGGCGAGCAAGAGTCCGTCCTTGAAGGCATCCTTCCATTTTAGTCCACACTGTTCAAGCTCAACCTGGCTAAATCTTATCTTCAACATCTTAATCTTTAATGTTGCTGACTTCTCGCCAATATACTGTTTATCTTACATCATCACATGTAATATTTATTTTCACTGGGATTCTATGGACTGGACTCAGACTGGCAAACTGTATGCTCTTTTAATTTATTAGAAATTGATCAGCAGCATTTTATGTTATTTTGCACACTTACAAACATGGTGGCAGTCAATTTGTGAAGTTCTGTCAGTGGCGAATCCTGTCATTGGCCCATACTACCACAATGATTATTCCACTCCGTGCTGACTCTCGACCCTGTGAATGAATCACTAAAAATCAAACTGTTGTCAAAGTGGCACACAGGAACCTAAAATTTCTATTCCCTGTATCTGAGGATTTTAGTGTCACAAACTTGGCTGATCATTGTCAGCTACTGCACAATTATTTTTTTCAACCATATAACAAGGTATAGTTAAAGTTCTGAATGGTGTTTTGTTATTATGTATTGAATATATATTCCTATTTGTAACAGGTATTTAATGTATAATAGCTCCTGAAGAAGGATGGCTTACATATATCTCAAACATGTAAAGAATAAATACTTATCATCAGTAACTGTTGGGTGCTACCTGACTCTGTCTATGAATCAAATATATACTGGAGAAATTATGTATAGCAGGTATGCGAAAAGTTTGTTGGTCACCCTAGAGGCAAAGCTGGGTGCAGTGCTATATAGGTCTGCAGTTTCGGGTTGAGGGAGACAGTTTTTTATATACCTTTCATTGCTAACAACTCACAGGCATGTCTGCCTTGTACCAATAAGTTGCTGTGGTATAAATTTTGACGTGGAAGTAACATGAATTTATGTATGTGCATTATAGAGATGGCAATCTTCAATTGTGGTACTTATTTGTAGCACATAATATAAAATTAATTTAAGGCTGTTGTAATGCAATGCAATAAGCAGAAGAAAAATGACATCAAAATATTTATTAACCATTGTGACCATGTCTCATGTTGCATAAGAAATTTAAATATAAATACAATCACTGTTCTTAATCAATTAACATGCACTCACTCAGACAATGCAACACTTCTTCAGGCAATTACAGTATCACCACTGTGGGGTTGCTGAACTTTATGGTCAACTTCACCCCATTTGAAGGTCCCTTCTCTATCAGGTATACATAAGATTCACGATTTTATTGAATTGTAGTTGATGTTTAATGTTTGTATCTACAAACATATACATTAATTTTGCAGATGGGTAGTATAAATCAAATCTCTAATGGCTACAAGGGCATATTGTAAGTAAGTGATGTAGTTTTTGTATGACTCTTCTATCAGAAAGGAAACTGATAGTATGATACTGGCCCCATCATAAAAATATTTGCAGAGATTGAAGTGCTATTCTAATTTAACAACTCTTACCATAGTATCATCGACTAGAAACTTTAAACACAGAATTGCAAAAGACTAATCAAAACAAAGATAAAAGCAGTTACTGATGTTTTAAGTTCTTAACTTGATTTTTAATTTCATGAAATGTGCCATAAAGTGGTCAAGTTGTTGCTGATCTTGTTCTTGATGAATCTAAACTTCCATATCAGCATAAAACTTCAAAACATCTAAATAAAGACAATAACTAAAACGTCAATTACAAAACACATCAAGAATTTTTCAGAAAATCATATCTGGAAATTTCTGACTAATTGATTGTACCACCCAAGAGTTCATTCGACAATGGTTCAGTATTTTTTTTTAAATAGTTGGTAAAATTTACTCTATGGCATCCTACAGACGTTAGTGAAATTATAAAATTTTACAAAAATGATTTTGGTGGAGAGAAATTGATAAGTGATGGAGCATGTATTTGCAACTTTTGAAGATACAAAATGGGCAGACAAAAACATGGGGGGAAGTTGCAGTAGACAAGAGGACTAATTCCAGGGTTTGTACACTTTGTTTGCTCGCTTGTTATGATTACTGAATCATCCTCTTCTAAGGAATGAGGTTTTTCTTTTCTTTTACATCGATTCAAAACTTACTTGAGATCAGTAGTGTTACAAGATGGAATTAATCATATAGCTGTTACTGATAAATTAGATCTAGATGATTTTTAAGTACCTTTATTTTGTGACTTGCAAAGTGCAACACTATTTTTCCATTTGCAAGTGATTGTTTGTATTGAATAACAGTTAATTAAGTAAATAATATTTTAAGAATCATTTTTAATTTTAACCCTAAAAAAATTTCCATTGCACGAATTTTTCTTCTATTTACAATTTCTATGGGGAGACCACTTTTTAACACATTTTTATTAGGTCGCTCTCCTGTCTCTTTGTCTGTTTGGTACGGATTTTGCAATTGACCTTAAACTAACTTCCTGATGAACTAGAGACTTGAAACTTCCAAATTGCTCATAACTGAATGATAATGTAATATTAACTGCCTTGGTGTATGCTGTGTGGTGGAAGGTACTTTGTTTTCTTGTCTATTTGGTTCAAATTTTGTAGCCGATTTAAAATTAATTTCCCAATAAGCTAGAGGCTTGGAACTTTCAACATAGCTCAGAACTGGATGACAATGCAATATTAACTCGCTTCGTTTTGTGTGGTTTGTGGCACATGGTACTTTGTTATTCTGTATGTGTGCCTGTTCAGTGCAAATGTTGCTATTGAATTCAAACTAATTTCCTGATGAGCCAGAGCATTATTTGCCAAACCTTTTTGCTCAAGAGCCAATATTGACATTATGGAGCGGCACCTTGGATTGCATATGACCCGTTCTTATTACGGTGTTAATTGGTAAACTGCATAAATCAGTATGTCATGAGCCATAATGTAGCTACAATAATAGCGTGATAAGGTCGTCACTGGTCCCAAAGTACTGATCGTTAAAACTGCACGATTTGGAACACTTCATATCGTCTGTTCTCTTTCGGATTTATTTTAGTTATTATATTTACTGTTCCAAAGGTCTTAATTTTTGGCAGTGGTTAAGTGTATAGTATTATGAATATCTACCTGAATAGTAGTCGTTTTCAAAACGACTGTTTTTTTTTTTACTATTATGATCTAAAACTTTTATTCATGTGACTGACAAAACACAAATGATGTGTCTAGGTCTTATGTATGTTGCGCTTTGTCCCTTCAAAACGACAACTAGACCAATGACAAAAGTTACTCTATTTACCCTTATCTGTTTATACAAGCATAAATAAAACTTCGCAAATTCTTGATGGAATTGATGTGAAGCTGGCCACCTGAGAAATATGGATTGAAGCTGGCCATCTTTGGTCAAGCGGTTCCTGTACGAACAGATGTTTGTGAATGCTGCAAGAATCTAACCTAATGAATGCACCAATAATAAGACAAAGTGGACGCACCAACAACTGCCTAGAACAATTTTGTGATGGAGTGATGAAGTCATTGTTGCAAATGCCTGTACATTAACTTGTAATTTGTAATGTAGGCCGCAGTTCTGTTGTGAGTATGAAAATGCTGCATGGCGAAAACATAAATTGGCTAAATTGGGGAAATGTAGCCTGTGTGTTCTAGAACTGTGTCTCATATAAATTTTTAATGGAAATATAAGCATTAACAAGGCTAGCTGAGCACATAAAATTCCACGATAAACAGTATTAATGGTCATCATGGTTAAACACAAGGTGATCAGACAGCTTTTAGTGAAAAAGAAGATGAGGTTGGTCTTCTGGAGTGTGTACAAAATGGGGATTTTAGCTTTTTGCCCTGGATCTTGGATATATAGCAAAAGCATTCCTGCCCAAGGAAACAGTGAAACACTATGTGGGGAAAGTTCTTATGAAAGGCCAAGGACTACTAGAAGTTACATTCCTTCACAGAAAGGATATTATACGGCCTGTACAGGCACAATATACATCTACGTCTATATACACACTCCGCAGCTCACGCGGATGGTACCCTGTGCCACAATGAATGCTTTCCTTTCCTGTTCCACTCGCAGATAGAGCGAGGGGAAAACAACTGTCTCTACGTCTCCCAGTTTGTTGTATCTTATCTTCGTGGTCCCTAAGCTCAATGTATATTGGTGGCGTTATGAACTTTCTACAATCAGCTTCAAATGACGCTTCTCTAAACTTTCTCATTAGTGTTCTTTTAAATGAATGCCTTCTTCCCTCCAGATATTCCCACTTGAGGTCCCAAAGCATATATGGAACACTTGCATGCTGATCAAACCCACCAATATCAAATCTAGCAGCCCACCTCTTAATTGCTTCGGTGTCTTCTTTCAATTAGAGCTCATGCGGATCCTAAACACTTGAGCTCTACTCAAGAATAGGTCGCGTTAGCGTCTTACAAGCGGTCTCCTTTATAGATGAAGTACACTTTTCTAAAATTCATCTATAAACCGACCCGACCATTCGCCTTCCCTGCCGCAATCATCACATGCTCGTTCTATTTCATATCGCTTCGCAACATGACGCCCAGATACTTAAACGATGTGACTGTCAAACAGGACCCTACTAATGCTGTATCCCAACATTTCAGGTCTGTTTTTCATACTCATCCGCGTTAACTTACATTTTTCTACATTAAAAACCAGCTGCCATTCGTAACACCAACTAGAATTATTGTCTAGGTCATCTTGTATCAACCTACGGTCACTTATCTTTGACACCTTTCTGTACAACACAGCATCATCAGCGAACAACGACAGATTGCTGCCCACCCTGTCTGCCAGATCGTTTATGTGTATAGAAAATAGCAACGGTCCTATCATCCTGCCCTGGGGCACTCCTGGTATTACCCCATTTCGCTGTCAAGGACAACATCTCTGGGTTCTATTACTCAAGAAGTCTTTGAGTCAGGCATATATCTAGGGGCCTGTTCCGTACACTCGTACCTTCGTTAACAGTCTGCAGTGGGGTACGGTGTCGAATGCTTTTCGGAAATCTAGAAATATGGAATCTGCCTGTTGCCCTTCATTCATAGTTCGCAGCATATCTTGTGAGAAAAGGGCAAGCTGTATTCTGTACGAGCGATACTTTCTAAAGCCGTGGTGATTCGTGGACTTGAGGTTTTTGGTCTATAGGATATTTATTATATTCGAAAGTAGAATGTGGTCCAGAATTCTGCAGCAGCCCGATGTTAAGGAACCGGTTGGCAATTCTGCGGGTCCGTTCTTTTACCCTTTTTATGTACGTGAGTCACCTGCGCTTTTTTCCAGTCGCTTGGTACTTTACGCTGGTCGAGAGATTCGCGATAAATGCGAAGTAAATAAGGGACCAATGACGTAGAGTACTCTTTGTAAAACCGAATTGGGATTCCACACGTTCCTGGCGACTTATTTGTTTTCAACTCGTTCAGTTGTTTCTCTATGCCAGGGATTCTTATTACTATGTTGTCCATAAGGGAGTCTGTTCGATGGTCAAACGATGGCGCGTTTGTACGAATCTCCTGCGTGAACAATGTCTGAAATGTGTAGTTTAAACTTTCGGCTTTTCTTTTGCTGTCTTCTACTGCCAAAACAGACCGGTCAACGAGTTGCTGAATGGAACCCTTAGAATCGCTTAGTAATTTTACAAAGGACCAGAATTTCTTCGGGTTCTCCACCAGATCTTTAGCCAAGGTATGACGGTAGTAGCTGTTACATGCTTCGTGCATATATCTTTACACAGACGCACGAATCTCTACTAATTTTTGCCTGTCGTCAACTGCGCGTCCTCTTTTGAACTGAGAGTGCAACAGCATTTGCTTCTTCAGCAATTTCCGAATTTCGTTATTAAACCACGGTGGGTCTTTTCCATCCTTAACCCACTTACTAGGCACACACTCGTTCAGAGCACGGTTTACAATCTGTATAAACCTTGCCCATAAATCCTCCATGGCCATCATTCTGGAATTAAATGATTGCTGTTCACTGTCTAAGTGAGATGCTAACAACTGCTTATCTGCTCTTTCTTGCAGAAACACTCTCCTAGTCCTCTTGACTGATTTATTAACTCTCGTAACCTCTGTCACTGTGATGACATCATGATCAATAATTCCCGTCTCTGTACTGACGCCATCGAAAACGTCCGGCCTGTTTGGAGCTACAATGTCCAAGGCACTTCCAATACTTGCTGGCTGCCGAACTAGCTGCTCAAGACAGTTTTCGGTGAACGTGTTCAAAGGCGCTTCACAAAACTGTTTGTCTGTACCCCCTGCAGTGAATCCATACACGTCCCAGTCTGTACTCGGTAGGTTAAAGTCACCACCAAATAGTATTGTATTATCTGGGTATTTACGCACAACTTACCATAGACTTTCTTTGAATGGCTTTAGAACTGTCACAGCGGAGTTGAGTGGTCGGTAAATACATCCTACAGTTAACTTGGTTTCGCCTACACCTGTTATGCGCAACCAGATAACTTCACTATCACACTCAGTTTCAACCTCAGTTGACAAAATATTTTTGTCGACTTCAGTGTACACTCCCCCTTCTACGGCATCTAAGCTGTCTTTCCGATAAACATTCCAAGACTCGCTAAATATCTCAAACTTTTTGCTTCGGGTTTTAGCCTACTCTCAGTCCCCAGAATAATTTGAGGTCGAGAACTTTCCTGGAGGGCAATAAATTCGGGAACTTTGTTACGAATACATTGACAATTTAGGGATAAAATTTTTACAGCCAAACTGTCGTTACTCTGAACGCGGTCTGATTTCCCTATATGCGTATCGACTAGCGAATGTTCATGAGAGCACCTCAGACTACCACACAGCCTAAAAAAGAGATCCATGTCCACTCCACAAGTACTATGCTACCCAGGAAGCTGCTTCCTTTGTGTAGTGCACCACTGCCCTATCAAGGGGAATCATACAAATCCCCACCCGATAAAACAGGTCCAGAAATCTGCAGTCAAGTTCGTCACAGAGACGACGAAACTTTTGATTGAGATCCTCCATTGGGCTCCAAACCAAAGGACACTGATCAACTCTGGGAACAATGCTGCAAACTGCAAGCGCTGCTTGCGCACCGCGTGCGTGCCAGCAGTCTTCACCACCTCCGCCAGCCACCTTAATAACTGAGTATGGCCTCAGAACCCATCCAACCGGTGTGACTGATGCCGACGTGAGTCACAACTTGTTGACGACTGCACCCTGTATGCTCGACAGCTGCATGCAGTGCCGCCTCCACATCATGGATGAGGCCCTACCCGGCAGAAAAATCGAGTGCACATTGGCTTTGCCCTTAATACTATCTTCCTAAGGGGCTCCATACCGCGCCTGACATTATTCACTCACACAGGGCCTGCAGATTGGAAAATTGCGCAGGTCGCACCAGTGTTTAAGAAGAGTAGTAGGAGTAATCCATCGAACTACAGACCTATATCATTGACGTCGGTTTGCAGTAGGGTTTTTTGGAGCATATACTGTATTCAAACATTATGAATCACCTCGAAGGGAACGATCTATTGATAAGTAATCAGCATGGTTTCAGAAAACATCGTTCTTGTGCAACGCAGCTAGCTCTTTATTCGCACGAAGTAATGGCCGCTATCGACAGGGGATCTCAAGATGATTCCGTATTTATAGATTTCCGGAAAGCTTTTGACACCGCTCCTCACAAGCGACTTCTAATCCAGCTGCGGGCCTATGGGGTATCGTCTCAGTTGTGCGACGGGATTCGTGATTTCCTGTCAGGAGGGTCGTAGTTCGTAGTAATAGACGGCAAATCATCGAGTAAAACTGAAATGATATCAGGTGTTCCCAAGGGAAGCGTCCTGGGACCTCTGCTGTTCCTAATCTATATAAATGACCTGGGTGACAATCTGAGCAGTTCTCTTAGGTTGTTCGCAGATGATGCTGTAATTTACCGTCTAGTAAGGTCATCCGAAGACCAGTATCAGTTGCAAAGCGATTTAGAAAAGATTGCTGTATGGTGTGGCAGGTGGCAGTTGACGCTAAATAACGAAAAGTGTGAGGTGATCCACATGAGTTCCAAAAGAAATCCGTTGGAATTCGATTACTCGATAGATAGTACAATTCTCAAGGCTGTCAATTCAACTAAGTACCTAGGTGTTAAAATTACGAACAACTTCAGTTGGAAAGACCACATAGATAATATTGTGGGGAAGGCGAGCCAAAGGTTGCGTTTCATTGGCAGGACACTTAGAAGATGCAACAAGTCCACTAAAGAGATAGCTTACACTACACTCGTTCGTCCTCTGTTAGAATATTGCTGCGTGGTGTGGAATCCTTACCAGGTGGGATTGACGGAGGACATCGAAAGGGTGCAAAAAAGGGCAGCTCGTTTTGTATTATCACGTAATAGGGGAGAGAGTGTGGCAGATATGATCAGCGAGTTGGGATGGAAGTCATTAAAGCAAAGACGTCTTTCGTCGCGGCGAGATCTATTTACGAAATTTCAGTCACCAACTTTCTCTTCAGAATGCGAAAATATTTTGTTGAGCCCAACCTACATAGGTAGGAATGATCATCAAAATAAAATAAGAGAAATCAGAGCTCGAACAGAAAGGTTTAGGTGTTCGTTTTTCCCGCGCGCTGTTCGGGAGTGGAATGGTAGGGAGATAGTATGATTGTGGTTCGATGAACCCTCTGCCAAGCACTTAAATGTGAATTGCAGAGTAATCATGTAGATGTAGCGCGAAAAGGCGAGGCCGTAAGGCCAACCTCCACGTTGGCCCTCAGTCTCAAGCGGAGCGAACGCGTTACCACCCGCCACTCACAGTGCTGGTACACTGCACTGGGTACGCAAGAAGGTGCTTCAGCAGTAGAGCCCCTGGGTGAAACAAGCGAGGCGGCCGGGGTGACCGAGCGGTTCTAGGCTCTACAGTCTGTAACCGCGCGACCGCTTCGGTCGCAGGTTCGAATCCTGTCTCGGGCATGGATGTGTGTGATGTCCTTAGGTTAGTTAGGTTTAAGTAGTTCTAAGTTCTAAGGGACTGATGACCTCAGAAATTAAATCCCATAGTGCTCAGAGCCATTTGAACCATGTTTTGAAACAAGCGATACCTGAGGTGTCCCATGCGAAGCTCCAGAATCTCCGCCACCGCTACACCCCGAGGCGGTAGAAAAAAAGTACCCTCTTATATTTGTGAGTTCAATCCTGAGAAAGACGTTTGGTGAACCATTGTACCACAAACCACTGTGCTTTGAGAGAGATAAATTCTGCAGGACTAAAATGTCTTTGATGTGATCAATCCTTAGAATAAAGTCCAACAAACTACTCATGCACCATTAAATCTTCAAAAACGACTCTTTGGCAAAAAGAAGGCTTGCTTGGTTTGAGCCAAGGCACAACTTCCATAAAAAATTGAAAAATATTCAGCTGTTTTCATATCGTTCATAATTCTTTAGAAGAGTGCAGTTGCCATCAGCTCAAAAATTTCATTTTGATTAGTGTGGTGAAGCCACTTGTAACCACCTCTTCGTAATCAAGATTTTAATTCTGCTACATATTCTGCTCGAGCCTTTAAAATGTCATAATATTGGAATTTTTATCATCATTGGAACCTTGAATTGAGAGACCCTGTCTCACCAGTGCCTTTAATGTGCTGAATATTTTCTGTATGGATTCTGATTTGCCGTCATTTGTTTCAGCGGAAATGATTATATCTATTGAACGAAATTGGGAGTTTCAATGCTTTTTAAAGCTTCGGTGCAATTAATATGAAAAGAACTTACTGTGTGAGAGTGTATCCCCCCTTGCGCCACATTTCCAGTTGGAAACTCCATAGTCAATCCAAGTTAATTTCAATTTTCGATTTAATGGGCTGTTACTTTTCATTCTTACCCACCAGTACAAATGTGACAAATTTGCTTATTGCCTTTGTTGGATTATGCTTCATCCAATTTTTAGAAACTGAAGGCACTGAAAACTTCTTTGTGACTGACGTTAAAAACCAATATATATTTTTATACTGTACAAAACATGTAACAAATCAACACAAAAATATAAAACAATAAGAATGACGCAGATGTTCTGTATCACTATGCCTTTTTCATTTATATTTCAGGTACGTGATGTGTAATGAGCCTTCAAATGAAAAGGTACAAACGTTCATAACAACCAAATTAGCTGAAATATGCATTTGCCATTTGGGGATAACATTGTCAGACATCTAGGGAGGTGAATGTAGTATCTTCATCTCCCCCTAAGAAATTCAAAGCTGTGCTCTCAGCAGGCAACGTGATGCTCACCACTATTTTTGATGTGCGAGGCCCTACGTCTACATCTGTATCTACAGAGATACTTCGAAGCCACTGTCTGGTGCGTGGCGGAGGTACCCTGGACCACTACTTATCATTTCCTTTCCTGTTCCACTCGCAAACAGAGCGTAGGAGAACGATTGTCTATATGCCTCCGTATGAGCTCTACTCGTATCTTATCTTCTTGGTCCTCACGCGGCCTGCGTGTCGAAGGCAACAGATGGTCGTGCAGTCAGCTTCAAATAACGGTTTTCTAAACTCTCTCAGTACTGTTCTTCGAAATAAATATCTTCTCCCTCGAGGAATTCCCACTTGAGGTCTCAAAGTGTCTCAGTAACACTTTCGTGTTGTTTGAACCAAATCTAGCAGCCCGCCTCTGAAAGTTTATTATATTTGATTATATTTGTTGTTAAATATTTATTATATTTCAATTGAGAATATGTTCAAGGATTCTGCAGCAAACAGAGGTCAGGGATATTGGTCGGTAATTTTACGGGTCCGTTCTTTTACCCCTCTCATATACTGGAGTCACCTGCGCTTTTTTCAGTCGCTTGGTACTTTGTGCTGTGCGAGAGATTCGTGATAAATGCAAGCTAGGGAAGAGGCCAACGCTGTAGAATACTCTTTGTAAAATCGAACTGGGATTCATCCGGACTTGGTGATTTATTTGCTTCCAAATCTTTCAGTTGTTTCTCTACGCCCGGTATGCTTATTACTACTTCGTCGATACGTGAGTCTGTCTGATTGTCAAATGACGGTATGTTTGTACGATTCTCCTATATGAACGATTTCTTGAACGTGAAATTTCATACTTCGGCTTTCGTTTTGCTGTCCTCAACTGCCACACCAGACTGGTCAACAAGGGATTGAATGGAAGCCTTAGACCCGCTTAGTGATTTAGATGCGACCAGGATTTTCTCGGGTTCTCTACCACATCTTTTGCTAAGGTGTGTCGGTCATTGTTGTTGTATGGTTCGTGCGTAGATCTTTTCACAGACGCACGAATCTCAACTAACCTTCGCTTGTCGTCATTTGTATGTTCGCTTTTGAACCGAGAGAGCAACAGCCTCTGCTTCCTCAGCATCCACAGATGTTCTTTATTAAACCATGGTGGGTCTTTTCCATACTTTATTCACTTACTGGGCACAACCATCCAGATCACGAGATACAATCTCCTTAAACTTTACCCACAATTCCTCCACATCTATCGTACTGGAACTAAGTGATACCAATTTACCGTCTAACTGAGATGCTAATAACTGCTTATCTGCTCTTTCTAGCAGAAACAGTCTCCTAGCCTTCTTGACTGATTTATTAACCTTCGTAACCATAGTTGCTGTAATATCATCATCGCTGATCTCCGTATCTATCCTGACATTGGCGATAAGGTTCGGTCTATTCGTAGCTATAAGGTCTAAGGTATTTCTATTGCGTGTGGGCTGCCGAGCTAGCTGCTCAAGACAATTTTCAGAAAACGTGTTCAAAAGTATTTTGCATGACTGTCTGTCTGTAACCCCCGCAATGAACGCATAGACATGCCAGTCTATACTCTGTGGTTAATATCGCCTTCATCTACTGTAGTATTGCATGATCTGCATATTTACGGGCTATTGACCGTAGACTTTCTTTGAATGACTCTAGAACTGTCACAGCAGAACAGGGTGGCCGATAAAAACACCCAACAATTAGCTTGGTTTCTCCTGAACCTGTTATACGCGACCAGATAACTTCACTGTCACACTTAACTTCGACCTCAATAGAGACAATATTTTTGTCAATACCAATGAACATTTTCCCTCCCATGGCCTCTAATCTGTCTTTCCGATACGTTCCACGATTCGCTAAATATTTCAGGGTTTTCAACTTCGGATTTCAGCCAGCTCTCAGCCCAGGAATGATTTGAGCGCAACAAATTTGCTGGAGAGCAGTAAATTCGGGAACTTTATTACGAATACTTCTACAGTTTACTGATAAAATTGTGACAGTCGAAGTATATTTATTCTGAATACCATTTGACTTCCCTTACTGCTTGGTCAATTGGCGAGTGTTCATCACAGCACCTCAAACTACTGCCTAGCCTAAAACACGCTCATGTGCAAACCGCAAGTACTCTACTACCCGAGTAGCTCCTTCCTTTGTGTAGTGCAATCGAATTCCTCGACCACGGGAAAACCATTAACAGTGACGTTGGCACTCCATAGTCTAAGCAAGTTTATCAAGAGCAAACGGCCTTGGCTGCTCCACGATAACGCATGTCCACACACTTGCAAGGTCATACAAGAGTTTAATGGACAAGTTCATGTGGGTACGACTTGAGCATCCGTCCTATAGCCCAGACATGCCGCCATACGACTTCCATATGTTTGCTCGACTATAAAAACATCTCAAAGGGAAGCGCTTCAACTTGGACAACGAACTGAAGGACACAGTGGAGGACTGGATTCTGTCACAGACACAGGGCTTCTAGGTACAAAGAATCCTTCGGCTCGTGAAACAGCGGGATTGTATTGTATTGTACGTTAACTGGGGACCTAGAAACGACAGAGAGGCTCCGTCCCCGCCGCAGCCGCAGTGGTCCACAACCCCACGACTACTACCGCAGTTCACTTCACCCCTCCGCCGCCCCACACCGAACCCAGGGTTATTGTGCGGTTCGGCCCTCGATGGACCCCCCAGGGAACGTCTCACACCAGACGAGTGTAGTCCCTATGTTTGCGTAGTAGAGTAATGGTGGTGTACGCGTACGTGGAGAACTTGTTTGCGCAGCAATTGCCGACATAGTGTAACTCAGGCGGAATAAGGGAAACCAGCCCGCATTCGCCGAGGCAAATGGAAAACCGCCTAAAAACCATCCACAGACTGCCCGGTTCACCGGATCTCCACACAAATCCGCCGGGCGGATTCGTGCTGGGGACCAGTCACTCCTTCCCACCCGGAAAGCCGTGCGCTAGACCTCACGGCCAACCGGGTGGGCTTACAGTGGGATAGTTGTGTTCGGGCCTATGGTGACTATTTTCGAATAAAGCCTTCAATTATACCCATAGTGTTTTTTTGTATATTTTCTTTTCAACTCCCCTTACATTTCAGAAGGTCAAAGTCATGTGTAGAAGGTAACAAAGTGATGATTAAAATCGCTATAATGCGTTTCGTAAACTGAGGAAATTTAAACCACATGCTCTGGAGTTTAAAACTGTAACACTACACACTTGGATTTAAGGTTAATTCACACTAGGCATAATGGACCATCACCTTACGTAACTGTCACATTATTGTCTTTCCACACTGGACATCACGTCAATTCACTTAAGCCACATACCAAACGATGTAAATGAGGTTCTGAGGTACCGTCCTTGATACAAAAAGTAGGAGTATACTATAGGAATTGAGGAACTAACAACGATAAAGTTTACTAATGACCAAAGCGAACTTCATAACATATGTTCTTTATCAGCTTTGTGTGCTAAAGGGCTGAAAAGTGAAACAACATTTCAAAACATCGATATTTATTTGATAGCGAAAATATACACAGACGAACCCATCAAACAAAATTTGTAAGATAATAAATAAAGACTCTTTACCTCTTTCCCTATGTAACAAATAACGTCGTAAACAACTATATTTTTCTCCTTATTATAGCTGACCTTTTTACTTAAAAATGTTTTTCAGTAAGAATTGCTTCCTGAACTCGTGTACTTATTTATGCACTGTGTGTGCGTCAGCTCTTTTCTTTTATTCTAATACTAAATAATTTTTCGCTTTCAGATATCTGACCTAGCTCATGGAAGAACACTCAATGGAAGTCATCGTTCAATATTTGTAACTTTCCACGACAGCATATCATACTGAAAAATAAAGATTAAGGAGAGACAAAAGCAAAAAAAAATCACTACTGTAGCCTGACTAAAGGCGTCGAAAATTTGTTAACTTCCGATGTTAGCAGACGATGACACCATCAAAACTTTCTTTCCGAGAAAATTTGTCGGTGACATTACGAGACGCGACGCGACTGTCTGTTGAGGGCTGTATGAATGCCACCAGAAAGTTTTGATGTGACATGTCATGACAGAAAGTGTGACTTAACCTTTACAGTGTAGTTCTCAAGCTGTGTAAATAAGAATAATGTTTACGCTGTTTAGAATTATTGGATAAAAGGAAAACTCAATGATTTTTATGGCATATTTACGATTTTCATTGTCGGGTGACTCAGTGTTCTCACTAAAGGCTCCAAGGCACACTGCTTTTTGAAAATGCTGTGGGAGCTTCTCCTGCCTAACTGCTTCGTCTATGTCCTCTTTGATTTTCTTCTTGCTTCTAACGACGAATTTATTCCTGTTCTACCT
Source organism: Schistocerca nitens (assembly GCF_023898315.1). Lineage (NCBI taxonomy): Eukaryota > Metazoa > Arthropoda > Insecta > Orthoptera > Acrididae > Schistocerca > Schistocerca nitens. The sequence goes on along the minus strand of NC_064619.1, from coordinate 541,404,111 downwards.
AATGTAAATACTCGCTTACTGTCTTATGATATTCTTGTGTCACTGGAATAAATTTCACTTGTTAGTACAAGATTATTGGAAAAAAGACGAATATTTGCTGATATTCTTATGCTATAAGCGCACCAGAAAATAGGCTACTGGGGCTAAAGACGAACGATCTGACGAAAAATAATTGTAAAACTGGCACACGATGTCAGTTAATAAACATGTAATAGCCTGAAAAAACGGCATTCACTACTCGTGTATAGTAAGTGTTCAAATTATCATCTGTTTACAGCCAAATGAAAAAGTACAAAAACAAAGTACTGTATCTCCCCGTGAGCAAGGCTCATGTAATGTTTGGTCACAATAAGTTGACGACTGCGCTAGTGCTGCAAGAAGCGGAGAAAATCGGCACCAGTTGAAAGACATTCATTTGCCTCCAAGAGCTGCCAACGTCAATCGGCCCATAGACGCAAAGTATTATTGAATGCCTCGAAGACTTGTGTCCAGTGGCAAGTAACTTCTGCAAGCTGTTGCTACGGTGTATTGATTAGAACAAAACGTACTCAGGTTTACTTCATCAAGTCGCTGGGCAAGTTAATTTCAGAAACTTTCTTCTGATGCTTGTTGCAGAAATGGTATCATATTTGAAAATGTGAACATTCGCCACTGTTGTTGCATTATTATTATTATTAATGCATAAGAGCTAAAAAGGATAAAGAAAGAAATGTTACTGGGATGTTACCAAGAAACACTAAAATCAGAGGACTTCACTTAGATGAAAAACTTTCTGAGGATATAATATACGAATTTAAAACATTTCTTGTCTATTGTATAATAAAATATTCAATAACAAGAAACAAAAATGCGGCGAGCTATCCCACCCAAAGACTGCCTTTAATTACCATTCGATTTTTGCAAGCAGTATTTATTACTTTTATTACAAATGTAATGCATTTATGTGGGAGTGACATTAAAAAGCAGCAAAAATTTTAATACGTCTGCACTGCCAGCCTACTTTCCATTCTGGTTAGCCAAATGCATTAATAAACTCATTTCATACTTACTTCACTGATCGTGCTAATTATTCACGTTTAGGGGTTCCAAAATCACATTTGTTTCGGTCCTTCTAGCTTTCTGCCCTTCTCCATTTCTAAACTAATATTTTATTGCTGGTGCTGAGCACATACAACTTTTGCAATGTTACTGCAGGAGAGTGCAGCAGGTGGAACAGGAGTATTGGACAAGAGATGGAGTAATGGGAATGGCCATCGATGAAGTTGTCATCAGTACATCGTGCTCAAGAGACGATGACGATGACTTTGAATCAACTGCACATGATTTTGACAATTCTTTCGGAATAGTTAATTATACATTAACACTACTGCTGGGATGCATTTCATAAATGCCATGCGCAGCCAGATTCCAAAAATCACTCTTTGACAGACGATTCAAAGTGTCATGAGTTCTGCATTCACCTACTTTCATTTTTCATTATTTTCGATAAATAAATAATACATAAGTTGTGGATAAGACTCTCAAACATGAATAAGTCAACATATTGAGTGATTTACGATCCATTTCAGGTGTCATTTAAGGGGGAATTATTTCCACGAGTGCCGCCACCGATTTTGTGCTAAGAGATGCAGTAATGGTGCCAGCACTACTGCAAACAACCGATGCTGCCTTTCCTCACCGTTCATCACCCCTCAGCAGCCATAATGCGGAGGGCAAGGCCAAATCGTCAACTTCTCGTGGCTAAACAGTAAATCATATATAAATCTTTCATGGAAACTGGCTGAACTATGATGATACAGCCCACCGCTGCTGCAGAAATGATGCAATTGCTATCTATCGGTGAATGACAGAACGTAGAAACATGGCTCTGCGAGTAGTGACGCAGCCAGGATCACACTGATTAGATTAGATTCAGTTCTCATTCGATATACCACCCCCCCCCCCCCCAAAAAAAAAACAAAACTAGATGATTCTCGTAGCACTGGAACATTTCAGAAAGTATAACATAAAAAACATAAAACATTTGAATATAATAATTTCCATCCCGATCATTTGTCAGGAAATTGTCAAAACAGGTGGATACATTATAGTAAACTGGAACTGCTAATATTTACAGAATTAATACACTGTCAGAATGAAAGACTGTCATGCACTTTTAATACACTTATCATGCACAAAATACCTATATTGACTGTTGTCACCAAGTACTGTCAAAACTGAAATCTAACATACATTTTTACTTAAGCTGGTCTAACAATCCCTGTTACAATATTCATCTATAGAGAAGAAGGAGCTGCCTATCAAAAAGTCTTTCAGGCTCTGTTTAAACTGTGCTTTATCTGAAACCAAGTTTTTAATGGTTACTGGAAGTTTATCCAAGTATGTGTTTCTGAATATTGGACCACTTTTTGGACCAAGGTAATTGATTTTAGGGATTTATGGAGATCGTTCTTATTCTTATGTATTGAGGTATTGGTTGGAAATAGAGATATATTATTTGCAACAAATTTCAGTAAGGAATAAATATATTGAGAAGCAGTGGTTAGAATACCAAGTTCTTTGAACAGGTTTCTACATGATGTCCTTGAATTTACAGCACAAATGATTCTTATCACATGCTTTTGCATGCTAAAAACTTATGCTTGGTTTGATGAGTTACCCCACAATATGATCTCGTATGACATAATAGAATGGAAGTAAGCAAAGTATGCAAGTTTTTTTTCATATTTATATGTGCTACGTCTGAAATCGTTCTCACTGCAAATACAGACTTGTTTAGGCGCTTCAGCAATTATGTAGTATACCCTTCCTAACTGAATTTTTTATCGAGTGTAACAATGTCAAATTCTTTGATCTGCATGTCTTCATATGTTATACACATACTGGAAGGAAATTTCTTACAGGTTCTCAGCTGCATGAAGTGGGTCTTTTCAAAGTTTAAAGACAGTGAATTAGCTTTAAACCATTTATTAATGTCAGTGAAAATTTGATTAGCAGCTATTTCTAACATCCTTTGTTTCCTGTTACTTAGATAAGACTCAAACTATTTTGCAGCATTGCAAGTGACACCATAATATTCTAATTTACTTAAGAGAATGAATGATGTGGTTGACACAGTCAAAGGCTTTTGACCAGTCACAGAAAATGCCAGTAGCCTCTAATTTATTATCTAATGAATTAAGTACATTCTCACTGTAAATGTAAATAGCTTTTGCTGTATCAGAACCCTAAAAAACTCAAACTTTGTCTCGGAAAATATATTATTTGCACTCAGATGCTTGAAAATGCTAGAACACAACCTTTCCAAATATTTTTGAAAAAGCAGCCAAAAGTGAAATTGGTCGATAGTTTGGTGGTATCTCTATATCCCCTTTCTTGTAAAGACGCTTAACTTCAGCATATTTTAGCCAATCTGAAAATGTTCTGCTGATAGGAGATTGATTAAACAAATAACTTAACATAGAACTCAACTCCCATGAGTGCTCTTTCATATGTTTTCATACCCACTAGAATACTTAGGTTTTAAGGATTTGATGATGGAAAAAGGCACATTTGTTTTCGCCGATCTGGCTTTCTGCCACCATCCTTTTCGAAGCAAATATTTTCTCACTGGCGCTGAACACACACAACATCTGCAATGTTATTGCAGGAAAGTGCAGCAGCTTCTTTTGGAAACGTGAGTGTAATTTCCATTTTACTAAAGTTGTTTTTAAAGACTGGTCTCAGCTACTCCATTGCACTGTTTACTGAGCCTCATACCCCCAAGCTGTCACTAACAGAAATAAAGTACTTGTTTAAGAGGTTTGCAAAACTACAAGCATTTGTTACCATTATCTCATTTATTTTTAGAGCCACCTGTTCATCTTTCTTTTTGGCCACATCTGTCTCTGTCTTCACTATATCCCATACAGTTTTTAATTTGTTGCCTGATGTAATTATCTTTTTTCTCATAATGAAGCTGCTTCCATTTCTGGATTACTTGCTTCAATATTTTTCAGTATTTTTTGTAATCCGTTGCAATGCTAACATCAGAGCTGTTCCTAGATGGTAGATACAGTCTCCTTTTTGTCCCATATATTATCTTTATTCCTTGTGTAATTCATGGTTTATGTTTTGACTTCTGTGTAATTTGAGTTACCTTTAGCGGAAAACAATTTTCAGAAGTGGAAATTACTTTGTTAATGAATGCTTTGTCTTTTCCATTTGAGTCAGAAGTATTGTAAACATGTATCCAGCTCATGTCTTTGAGAATTTTCCTGAATTTCTCAATTTTTGACTGATTTATTACCTTACTTTACTAAGATTTAATAGAATTTTTTTATCCTGACAAGTTTTAATATTTAACACAAGATGCTGCATGTCATGATCAGATAGCCCATTTACTGCTGGTTTTGTGATATAACTTTCTTCCACAGATTTGTCCACAAAGATTTATCAATAACAGTCTCAGAACATTTACGTATCCCATTTGCAAAGTTTACAGTAGGAATTGAGCGTTGGCGAAAGTCCACTTGATTTTGGTGGACTGACAACAAGCTGCACATGTGCGCCAATGCGCGCTCGGTGTGGATGCGACTTAATGTGTTCATAAATAATTTCTTTGGAAACTTTGAAATATACGGAAGACTGGTAAACGAATCTTAACGTCTTCGTCGTCATAAACGTTGTTGGATTCGCGAGCATCATCAATAAGGAAACGGACTTGCACACGATCTTCGACACCTTAAATATGGAATGGGATTTAGAAATTCCTTACGGATAGCTACAGAATATTTCGACGGACTTTTACAGGTGGTTGGGGGACGCATTACGAAAAGAGACGACTATTTTAGAATGCCAATGAACAACTGCTTCAGAAAGGGATGTTACTTTCAGTCGTTTAGAAACAGCCGGATTTTATTCCAACACTGTAACAGACGACTCAGCTTTCTGTTTCCTTCATTCAAAGCAAGAAGCGGACATCATTTTTTGCGTAGCAGGGATAACTAGTCTGCCAGGAAGAAATAATTGTGGCAATGAGTCTGGACAATGAATAACTGTGTACTAAACTTTACAAGAGGAATGCTGTCAACGGGCTACACATCTAGATCAGGCTCCCTTTTTTTGTTTTCAGTTTTCGTTTCTTTGTGGCAGGTGGACATGATCATTCAGCTAGCCTCCGATACATGATATGCTGCAGATTAAAAGACATATATACACACACACACACATACACCCATGATTCACATAGACTATTTACATTGGTTGAAAACATATTACTTGCATCGTATAACATGCAAATTGGCTGAACTACGATGAATTACAGTCCCTCACCGGTTTTTCTGTCTATATGTGAAACCTGATCTTAAGAACTACTGTAGAGATTTTGATGCCGTTTCCAATCATATTACCAGACATGTCATCCAGTCGTAGATACTTAGTACTACCTGCACATCGCAGGGGTGGATCAGTATTTTTATAAATACAAATAAGTAACTTAGAAGTAGATATTGTAGGAGTAGTGAAGCAACTTAAATCACTTAATGAAAGCAAGTCTTCTGGTCCATATCTATACCAATCAGGTTCCTTTCAGAGTACACTGATGCAAGAGCTCCATACTTAACAATCTCATACAACCGGTCGCTCGATGAAAGATCCTTACACAAAGACTGGAAAGTTACACAGGTCACACCAATATTCAAGAAAGGTAGTAGGAGTAATCCACTAAATTGCAGGCTCATATCATTAACGTCGATATGCAGCAGGATTCTGGAACATATATTGTGTTTGAACATTACGAATTACCTCGAAGGGAACGGACTTTTGACATTCAGTCAACACGGACTTAGAAAACATCGTTCTTGTGAAACACAATTAGCTCTTCACACATGCGAAATGTTGAGTGCTATTGACAAGGGATTTAAATTGATTCCATATTTCTAGTTTTCCAGAAGGCTTTTAACACAGTACCACACAAGTGGCTTGTAGTGAGGTTGCGTGCGAGTGGAATATCGCCTCAGTTATGTGACTGGATTCGTGATTTCCTTTCAGAGAAGCCACAGTTTGTGACAATTAACGGAAAGTATCGTATCGTTTATCGTCGAGTAAAGTCATCAGAAGATCAAAGAAATTGCAAAACGATCTAGATAAGATATCTGTATGGTGCGAAGATTATCATTGACCCTGAATTATGAAAAGTGTGAGGTCATTCCATGAATGCTAAAAGGAATCAGTTAAACTTCGGTTACACGATAAATCAGTCAAATCAAAAGGCTAAATTCAACTAAATAAACAGGAATTAAAATTACGGACAATTTAAATGTGAAAGAACACATACATAATGTTGTGGGGAAGGGAAAGAAGATGCAACAAACATATTAGGGAGACTGCCCATACTACTCTTGCCCAATCCTTTTTGGAGTACTGCTGTGCGGTCTGGGATAATTACCAGGTAGGATTAACGGAGTACATCGAAGAATAGCAGCATGTTTTGAATTATCGCGATATAGGAAAGAGAGTGTTGCACATTATACAGGATTTGGAGTGAACATCTTTAAAAACAAAGGCGTTTTTCGTTGATGCGAAACTAATCACGGAATTTCAGTCACCAACTTTTTTCTCCGAATGAGAAAATATTTTATTGAAGTTAACGTACATAGGGAGAGGCGATCATAGTAATAAAATAAGGGACATCAGAGCTCGAAACGGAAGGTTATACGTGTTTGCTTTTTCCGCGCGCTGTTCGAGATTGGAATAGTGAGAACTATTGTGATGGTGGTTCGATGAATCCTCTGTCAGGCACGTAGGTGTGATTTGCAGAGTCTCCATGTTGATGCAAATGTAAGTGTAGATGTTTTTGGACTGAAAGAATGTTGGCGGAGCTGCTGTCCCAATAACAACGGCTGCTACACCTGAGAAGGATTAACAGCGATGACATCGGTTGAAGAAACTACTCTCCTGTTTGGGACTGCAGCTACACTGGTATGTAAGGTCAGTAATGTCGCTGAACGTTCGCTTATTTTTTATGTATATACACCGACGGAAAAAAATTGCAACACCAGGAAGGAGTTGTGCGATGTAAATGAAAGTTGGTACGCTTGTTTCTACATATGAAATATTATGTGTATTCAAATTTCGCGCCAATCGCAAAAGAGGCGCTAGTAACGTCACTATGAACACGAAAATCAGGCTTGCTTTAAATACACACGGTAAAGGTCGTGAACTTCAGTTACGTTTGAGATTGGACGTGGCGAGTTGTGTTAGTCAATAATGTCTTTAAGGTGACAAAGACGCCGTTATCAACACCTCGCTAAGTCGTGTAATGGGACTACGAGAAGATGGGTGTTGCTTCGCGGTACTGGTGAAAGACTTGGCAGGAATGTAGCCACTGTACACGATTGCTGGCAGTCGTAGTCTCGGGAATGTAAGGTCGCAAGAAGACTGGACTCCAGACGGCTACGTGGCACTATCGAGAGCAAAGACCATCAAGCTCGGCTATGGCTCTGGCAGATCATACTGCATCTGCAGCAGCAATTGAAGACTAGAAATCCAAGAGGTGCTAAGTACCAAAATGATTGTTTCTAGATATTGAAAGAAAACCATTTTATTCCGTGTAGAATGCCTTGATACAAATAATACGTTAGTAAGTCACACTATAGGCCGCTGCGACCTGGTGAATAACTGACATCACTGAACAACTAGTATACCCAAAGTATCACAAAGAAAATGACAGTTTGGGAAAGCACAAAGTCAACATATTTTAGTTTAATATTTCGTAACTCAGAGACTGATTTGCCCTTTTTGCAGAACATTGAACCTCCTCCACTCTTCCAGATAGCTAAGGGTTCTTCCTCTTTTTACATCTCCAGGGGCAGTTATTCGAATCTACGATACAGTTGATATTAAGAGTTTATTGGTGTTGATCAAATTTTCTGCTGCTATGTAAAAGTCAAGAAAGTTCGAATAATGCATTTCCAGAACTTCAAATGGCTTTGCATGACTGGATGAAGTCACTAACTTCATTAGATCCCCTGGAACAAAACATTTCACTGTCTTCTTTCCCTTTTCAGTGCCTGCAAAATCTCGATTGCATGCCAGAAATGTGACAATTATGGTCAAGATATTTAAACATACCACAAGACACTAGAAACATGTACATGAATAGAATAATTTTATTTTTATTTTGTGCACAGGAGTTGTCATTCCATACACTCAGTTTTTTCTTCATTATGGTGCTATTTACTTGATTGAGAAATGCGAACAAACAGGATGCTATTTCATTGGCTCTCATGGCACCTTCTGTCTCTCTCCATGTACACATTGTTGCATCACCTGTGTCATCCATACGTACAACGAAACAGAACCATGAGACTTGCCTCATGTAGAATGTATCTGAACGTGTAAGGAAAGGTAGAAACATAACCTGTTGGAGATCTATAGATAACATGCAACCATCGCTATCTGGTAACGTTGCAACAAGTCCACCAGTTCTTAATTGTGATGTGGCCCTTTCGGGCAGCTTTGTCAACATTCTGGTGGTTTGTCTTACCTTCAAGAACTAAGGAGTCACATGTTCAGCATGTATCTTATCGTGGCTTTCTGAAGGATATGTGTGTAAAATCTCAAGGAAATCTATTCTGTAAAATTTATACATCACAGCACTATTGGGATATTTTACTTTGAACACATTGAAGAGCCTGTTCATATTGAGATTGGGGCTTCAGTATTCCTTCATTGTGCGCATTCTACTGTAGTGACTCACATCTCTAGGCAACATGTGTATGTGGGCCCGAACAATCTGCCGATCTTCGTCTGCGTATTTTCTATTACATGCTCCACCTCTTTTGTCCTTGAAAACATTATCAACGGTCTTTTTCTTCTGTGTCATGATCTCTATTTTATTTCTTTGAAATAACGAAAACATCCAGAAAAGTCTTCTTACATAACCCTCACCATCAGGAACCATGAAAATCAGCGTACAGTGATGGCGACTTTCCATTGGATCGTTGTACTTTCCATTTCGCCCATGTTCTAATGGAATAACATCCATGTTCCTCACTAAGGACATACATTGTGTCCGCTCATCTTGCTAGTAGAGCGTAGTAAACAACTTCGTCTTACTTTCCATAGACAAGGAGTGACAATAATAGCCATGTCTGCAGCTAACCTAAAACCAAATGTTATGACACATTATAATATTACAATATTACGTTATTCGTTCTCCATCATAAGAATCTAACGCAGACACTCTTATTGTGGAGCACTAATGCTTGATGTACTGATCCCATATCTGCATGCTTGGCTGTTGCTTGGGAGGTCTTTCTTTTCTTTTTCTTGGCTTGTATAATAAAATCAGACACACTTCTATTCTTCTCCACCACTCTCTTATTTACACTTCCACATTGTCTCTTCATTGCTTTTGGACCACCAAAGTTCTCAGACTCACAATGCATCATAACCTCAGCCATCTTCATTAAAAAAATGTCAACTGATGAACAGCAGAGCACCGCACCAGGGGTAGACTGTGGACTTAGTGCATATCGACATTCCTCGGGTTGAATGCCATCTACCAGTGGCCATAGACAACTAACAGGAGCATGTATAGACATGGCACCCCCTGTTAGGTAATGGCCTTGACACACTCACCTCATATCGACAGCAAAATCTTGTTTTTCACAAAAATGTTACTTAGCGCCTTTTGAATTTCTAATCTTCAATTTGAACAGCAGTTGGCGCCACAGTGACACAATGAACTGTTTACAAATCGGTTACTTCAAAGACAGCTCTGAACTAGATGCCCTGTTGCGTGTATTCTAGTGACCTCAAACTACTGTCATTTGTAACTTCAGTAGCGTCAGGCGAGAGCTCGATGGAGGGCAGTATGGAGGTCTGTTGTGTTTTCTGATGAAAGTTGGTGGTCACATGTTGGTTAGAACGTGGCCGTTGAGGGCCTGCACCCAACTTGTCAGCATGCTAAATACACTGGACCTACACTTGGTGTTATGGTCTGGAGTGCTGTTTTGTATAACAGCAGGAATGCTCTCGTGGTTATCTCATGCATACTGACTGCAAAACTGTATGTCAGTCTGGTGATTTGACCTGTTGCGGTGCAATTCATGAACATCATTCCAGGAGGTGTCTTCCAATAGGATAATGCTCACCCACATACCGCTGTTGTAACCCAACTGGCTCTATAAAGTGTCAACATATTGCCTTGACGTGTCCAATCACCAGATCTATCTCCTATAGAGGACATATGGGACATCATTGGACGACAACTCCAGCATCATCTACAAACAGCATTAACCATCTCTGTATTGACCGACCAGGCAAGGAACTCCATCCCACAAACTGACATCCAGCACCTGTACAACACATTCTGGTAGTTACTCTGATTATTAATGCATTTCTCATTTGCAATGGCTTATCTCGCACTTACATTAAGACATGATCCTGCAATGTTAATCTCTTAAATAGTTACTTAGACAACTGTATTCTCAAAATTTCATTACTCTACATTAGCTATTTTTTGGTGTTGCTATTTTTTCCCTTTAGTGTATATTCCCTCAAATCCAGAGTGGGTATAACTATCTACTCTAAAAATACCAGTTGCCAGCCGTGTCAAAATCTGGTGACATCACATGGCCTACTCCTCTCGAATAGTACTCTGGTGATTGCCAAGCTTAATGTCCCCATCCAATGGATGGATCGCCAGAAACAGTGTTACATGTCCTCACTTCAGGGGACTGTGAAGAGTTCTGAAATTTAGTCCAAGACTAATGTCCAGGAACTCTATGCCATGACCACTCCTCCCTTTGCTGGCCAAATACTGGAATGTTTTAGTAACCTGGACTACAGAGGTGGGTTACTACTTAGTTTTTATTTAGCAATAAAATATTTCAAATAACTACTCAAAGGAAGAACATTACCTGTCTAACTTTGCGTTCAATCAGAAAAATGGTAAGCCATTCACCAGTGCAACTCCGTTATTTCCAGTTGACAACTGATTTCCGTCACGTATCTGGCACAGAAAATGTAGTAGCTGATCCCCTATCTATGCTGTAACAATTAAAATAAAGGATTATGATTAAATAGCTATCTCTCTCAAAAAAGAAAAAGACGACGAACTTCAAGGTTTCAACATATGTTGCAGTAGTTCACTGAAATCCAAGCAGTTTACTGCATGTGGCGGACTAAAGCTGTGGTGTGACGTCTCATCTGAAACCATTCGTTCAAACACACACAAAATAGGGGCGAGGGGGTACATCCCCCCTACCTGCCCCCACTCTCAGGGAATGGAAAAAAATACTGTTCGATCAGTTGTATGTTTTTCTTTCAACGGAATGATTAAAAGTTGGTATTACGTAGATATGTTTCAACAAAAAAATATTTTTACAGCATTTTCTACTAAATTTTTTTTATTTGAGTTCAAGTGGTCTCAAGGCACAGCACACGGCAGAAAGAACACATAAGCTCAATATGCTTGATGACTCACCCCCTCTCCAACCCTACCCAAACTCACACGAGAACCCAACACAACAATGTGTATGTCAAACCCGAGTTTTTTTCAATTTCGGTCTATAGTTTACTATATCTGGTCTGTACTTAGTTCTATATATTGAGCCAGTGTAAATAACTTTTCTGTTTCTTTCTTTGGGCCTTAGTCCTGTTTCAACGTGGGGTCGGCCGCTTTATTACGGGTGTTAGTTGCAGAGGCTGGCCAGATGCCCTTCCTGCCGCCACCCCGGGACGTAAGCAGTGTACCCTAGCTGTCTGTCTCGTCTAAGCCATGAAACAGTGTGAAGGTCTGCAAATGTCTGTGAGTCGTGTAGCTGAGGCATAACGTGGGGATCAGCCCGGTATTCACCTATTGCGATGTAGAAAACAGCCTAAAAACTACATCCAGGATGGCCGGCATACCAACCGTCGTCGTTAATCCGCCAGGCAGATTCGATCCGAGTCCAGGAAGCAGTGCATTAGCAATCTCGGCTACCCTGGTGGGTCTGTAAATAACTTTTAAATTAATGTAAATAAATCAGTGATAATGTCTAAATATCAAAACCAAAGCTGACAAAGAGATATTCTGACATCAGCTGTCATCAGGCATTAAAATAAATCCAAGTGAACATTTATGCTGCACTAGGACCTGAAGCCAAATTTCCTGCTTATTGTGAGCAGCTGCCTTAACAACTTCAGCTGTACGAGCATGCTTCCCATTCAGCCCAAATGTCCATATGTCACATATTACATACATAGTGTCCCCTGTCTACGATCCTCATTGCTCCCATCCTCACCTGATTCCCAGAAGATGTCGAACAGTGAGTGCATCCGCACTGAGGTATCATCATTTGCTGCCGACATGTATAAATTTTTATACACGTTGATTCTGTCCTTTCAGACATATCACTTGTGATAAACGGGAAATCTGGGTTCGAGTCCCAATCAAGCACTTGTCGCCACAGGATTTATTTCAGTGCCTGATTGCAGCTGATACCAGAATTTCTCTTTCATCATGTATACATGCGGCTGCAGGATCATTAATGGTGTCTGTTCTGTCACATCAGAAAATAACAATACCTTCGACACTGATGCACTCTTAGTTCGACCTCTTGCAGGAATCAGATGAGGCTGCGAGCAATGGGGATAACAGCTAAGAGACTATGTATGTTGTGTCTGACATATGGGTTGGTTGGGAAGCATGCTTGAATAGCAGAAGTGGTTAAGGCGACCACTTGTCATAAGTGCGAAATCTGGGTTCGAGCTCTGGTCCAGCACAAACTTTCACTTGTTGCCATCAGATTTTTATCAATGTCCAACGTGTCCCTTGAAAAGAATAATTCTTGTGAAAGAAATTGGTTGAAATTCGATCCTCCAAAAGCTAATTATTCGCAACTGGGATACATCACAGTGACCACACTTCGAGTACAATAAAGAATACCGTACATTACAATATCAAGACTCATTAATATCAAACCTTTCACTTGGTCAAAATACCGTTGTAGCCTGCTGTTATATATTTTTCTTGGAATCAGCTGTGGAATTAACACTGGGGAGCGGAAAAGCTTGGTGTTGGCGGATTGTTATAATATGATGTATAATTCATCAGAATGTTTTTCATTATACAAAAGCAGAAAGAAGACTTTGTGACAAATTTAGGTTGTAAGGTTGGACTTATGAAGAAGAAAAAGGTGCATACAATGTCTCGCAGATGGTGCATAATCGACATATCACCAAACCAGTTGCTTCCCAAAGTTACTGAAATGCTGAAAAGTCGACAAAGGCCTTACGCATTATTAGTAAAGGATTTTGGTACCTTTTCTAAGAAATAAAATGTACCTCAGCTTAATTAATATTATTATTATATCAAAATTACAGAGAGCAAGGAAGATAGCGTCCTTACAAGCTGCAAGATGTAAAAAGAAGGGTAAAGAACAGAAGATGTTTCATGTCTCATTTATTTCAAAAAATTAAAAACAAAATTACTTAAACAATAATGTACATTAGTAGTAGCATAGAGTACAATTTAGTCTCTGATTTTGAGAGAAAGGTTAATTTTTTACAAACTGCTTCTCATGTAAATGTATAATATTAGGTCATGAATGATGTCTGTTCTTTCAGATATATCCAAAAGAACAGATACCACAGATATAAAAATATATGTGCCTTGACAGCAAATAATGATACCTTCAGTGTGAATGCAGTCCTCATTCAACCTCATGCAGGAATCCTTTGAGGCTGCATGTACACAAGATAATGGACAGGACACACTACATGTGTAATGTTGTATTGAATGATATTATTTTTTTGTTCTTCTCTTTCCATATGTATATAAGCTATTTGTAAACTGAATGAGTTACAGACACCGCCAAAGATAAATGAATGAGTTTTTTTGTGGCAAGGATAATGTTTTGATACATCGTTAAATATCTGTATGAAACAAATATGCTTGGATCCGCGTACCAGCATTGTTAAAAATGTATATTTTAGCCATTCATTAAAAGTATTATAAAAAGTTATTAGAAAATGAATATATATTCGCTTGGTTATAAGATCAACTCCTATGTGTTCATCATTTCACTCGCCGCCAAGATCCTGCATAGAGAAGTTCGAGGCAGAGAAGAACAATTTACGCGGTATTCAGAGGAGCATTCCTGCATCAGCATTGTCACAATCAAGACTAAACACAATGGAATTAATGTGAAGGTTATAACTCAGACTTGATGGGCATATGCACCTATTGAAGTTGGTCTAATTATACTAAAAATATTGTGCTTTGTGTGACAGATCGACAGTTTCAATGGCTGCGGTGATTATTGGGTACCACACACTACTAGAAGCAGCAGTATGTGATGCAAATTACGTTCATTGACCTTGACTGTAATGATATTAAAGGTTTGTTGATACTGGTATCAGTTAAAGTTCACTCAAGCTTGTGCACAGATTCATAAATTACCTTCAAAATTTATCCAGTTATTCAAGCAATTATTAATCAATTTCCACATCCCTTTTCAATGGCGACGGTTTAAAGGACGGCGCCGAGCGAAACACGAGCAGACCTTTCAATTGTTGAGATAAAAATTATTGAGATAAATGAGTCATAATATTGTTGCAAGGAACTAATGAAACTTTCATTGTATTTGTTACATGTCCACAAGATAGGGAATCATAACACCATTGAAGGAGAAAGTTTAAATTACATTCTGCCTACAAATGAGTCGAGCCGGGAATGCTGCTTTCAGCAGTAAAGGTAGGACGCTGCTATGCTATATGCTTATATGGCCCCACTTGGTGCTGCCTATCTGGCAGTAGATAATCTCTTTTCCTACCAATTAATGTCCATTAAGGGAAGTGCATTTCAACAGAAAAGACGAAAATTTGTACAAAGTCATCATTGAAGTGCAAGATAAGTCACTCAAATTCTACATGACTGTCAGATAATAATCAGGTTCATTAGTGAATATGCAGTTAAACCTACTTTAAATGAAAAGTACCAATACTGACAAAATTTCATTTTTGAAAAATTTATTCAAAAATCCGTTAAAAATTATTCACAATGGAGTTAAAGTAAATGGCCATTGTTGAAAATTCATTACAAAATGCAATATGCCAAGATGTCGGAAATCCGACCAAAACAACGAAACAACGAGGTTGGTGTCCCACTATCAAAAAATGATGACACTCGTCATATAACTAAGCATGATGGCACTTTTATGACGCCCGATGAGACAATTCCTCAGTTCTCACCAGGAAACATTTCTTCGAATAGTGAAACTGAAGGGCGTGAAAGCGAAAATTCCTTTGATTACTTGCTCATGACATCGTGAACGCAAGAACAGGAAACAGTTCGTAAAAGCAGTGTAAATACTAGTGAGACACAATTTGACAAAACTCATGCAACAAATAACACAAAAACTTAAGGGTGTGACACAGCAGTTCACAAAACATCAGGAAAATACAGGACAACAGCTTACACAGCAAAATCATGCATTTAACGATTTCATTAATAGTAATACACTCCTGGAAATGGAAAAAAGAACACATTGACACCGGTGTGTCAGACCCACCATACTTGCTCCAGACACTGCGAGAGGGCTGTACAAGCAATGAACACACGCACGGCACAGTGGACACACCAGGAACCGCGGTGTTGGCCGTCGAATGGCGCTAGCTGCGCAGCATTTGTGCACCGCCGCCGTCAGTGTCAGCCAGTTTGCCGTGGCATACGGAGCTCCATCGCAGTCTTTAACACTGGTAGCATGCCGCGACAGCGTGGACGTGAACCGTATGTGCAGTTGACGGACTTTGAGCGAGGGCGTATAGTGGGCATGCGGGAGGCCGGGTGGACGTACCGCCGAATTGCTCAACACGTGGGGCGTGAGGTCTCCACAGTACATCGATGTTGTCGCCAGTGGTCGGCGGAAGGTGCACGTGCCCGTCGACCTGGGACCGGACCGCAGCGACGCACGGATGCACGCCAAGACCGTAGGATCCTACGCAGTGCCGTAGGGGACCGCACCGCCACTTCCCAGCAAATTAGGGACACTGTTGCTCCTGGGGTATCGGCGAGGACCATTCGCAACCGTCTCCATGAAGCTGGGCTACGGTCCCGCACACCGTTAGGCCGTCTTCCGCTCACGCCCCAACATCGTGCAGCCCGCCTCCAGTGGTGTCGCGACAGGCGTGAATGGAGGGACGAATGGAGACGTGTCGTCTTCAGCGATGAGAGTCGCTTCTGCCTTGGTGCCAATGATGGTCGTATGCGTGTTTGACGCCGTGCAGGTGAGCGCCACAATCAGGACTGCATACGACCGAGGCACACATGGCCAACACCCAGCATCATGGTGTGGGGAGCAATCTCCTACACTGGCCGTACACCACTGGTGATCGTCGAGGGGACACTGAATAGTGCACGGTACATCCAAACCGTCATCGAACCCATCGTTCTACCATTCCTAGACCGGCAAGGGAACTTGCTGTTCCAACAGGACAATGCACGTCCGCATGTATCCCGTGCCACCCAACGTGCTGTAGAAGGTGTAAGTCAACTACCCTGGCCAGCAAGATCTCCGGATCTGTCCCCCATTGAGCATGTTTGGGACTGGATGAAGCTTCGTCTCACGCGGTCTGCACGTCCAGCACGAACGCTGGTCCAACTGAGGCGCCAGGTGGAAATGGCATGGCAAGCCGTTCCACAGGACTACATCCAGCATCTCTACGATCGTCTCCATGGGAGAATAGCAGCCTGCATTGCTGCGAAAGGTGGATATACACTGTACTAGTGCCGACATTGTGCATGCTCTGTTGCCTGTGTCTATGTGCCTGTGGTTCTGTCAGTGTGATCATGTGATGTATCTGACCCCAGGAATGTGTCAATAAAGTTTCCCCTTCCTGGGACAATGAATTCACGGTGTTCTTATTTCAATTTCCAGGAGTGTAGTCAGCAGTTTGGTGAGGTGAGCAAAACTATACGCACTGAATTATCTGATGAACTATCTGGGAAGTTGACAGAGCTAGGTAAACAACTAAAACAGGAAATAATTACCGGCATATCCCGTAATATAAATACGTTAACGGAAAGAGTATCATTTGTAGATGGTAAGCAGGAACAACTTACAGGTGAGTTACAAAACCTTAGTGAAGCATATTCTCAAATTCAGGAGACGCAATCCCAAGTGGATGCGTCAGTAAAAAATGTGACGAACGCAGTCAGCGAGCTGCAAAACGACTGCAAAAAGTTACCTACAGAAGTACAGAAGTTAAGTTCTAAGAGAGGACCAGTTAAGTTTGGAGTAAAAATTTGCCAAAAAACAGAGAGATAAGATATGTGCAGATGTAAAGGAAATAACTGAAAAAGGTGGAGCCGGGATGATAACGAGAAAGAAAGTCAGTGTCTAAACTAAAATAGATTCTGGTTTAAAGGAAGCAGAGGAAAGGTAATGAGGCAGTATTGTTAAACTACTGACATTCCAAAACAACATTTGAGAGGAAACAAACCCATGCTTTTAGAGAAGTTAGATACTTTCACTGGTTACCCACAATATGTGGCTAGCCTGTTGAAGGAAAATAGCGATGGTTGCAGAGTGCAACATTTGCCGGCACCTGTATCTGTAGAGCAAGCATCGTTGCCATGCACTACGCCACAAGCGAACGTAAACACGCCTGTCACAAACAGCACGGCATTTTTGTCAACACCACTTGCAGGTAAAGGATTACTTAGGCATCGATAATTTCCGATATTTACCTCTGAAGGGAAAAGAACAAACCCCGTGGTCTTTATCAGAACATTTCGGAATGTTTTACCTCGTACCTACACCGAAGCCCAGAAAATTACATTTGTTGCTGGATACACACAGGTTGACGTTCTGTTAGGGCTACGGACACGGCGGAACGTTGCCGCTACTATGAACAGTTTGAGAGAGCCTTTCTGGATAAATATTCGTCTGAGGCCATAGAAGAGAGGCTCAGGCGTGAAGTATGCAACTCAGCTCCATTCGTCAGCAGCTATAGTTGAATTCTTTTATCTTGGCGGCTCGCGCATGCCCGCCCAGACGCGGGAGATGGCTGCGTTGCCAGTTGCACACGACGCACGCGCCAAGAGAAGCAGCGCCATAGTATAGTATAGTTCGCAAGCTTACGTTTAGGGGGGAGCGCGCAGTTTATGAAGTAAAGCCACCACGGCCGCATTAACCCTTTCGCTGCTACAGATACGTGCTCCCCGCATTCCGCGCTGTGCGCGATTTTGTCACTGCACTGCTCGCCTGTGCTGACACATGGTGTTTCCGACTGCTTTGACACACTTATCATTCGATTCCACAAAAACTATTTGCCCCAAAAATTAGATTTTTTCACATCTTCTTGACTGATACCTTCCCCCCCACTTCCTTTGACTGATTGAAGTGCTTTAAAATAAAGCCTAACGCGCCCGGTGTAAATAAAACTTTTATTACAGTCGCGAAAGACGGAATATTTCTCAATATTACATACAACACCTATGTGGTACTTAAATTAAATGAGATATTGTTATACAGCAAATTTTATATGAAATTTAGGTACCTTGTCCACATTTCATTCTCAACATTGTGGCAACTAAAATCGACCATACGGAAAGTAACGCTATGGACTTTTACCTCTGCAAACTCTTCAAAATTTCGTGCAATGGTTTACTACATTTAATGCTACACAATAACTGGGTTGAACATCGAAACAAAATTAAGTCATTTATGGGGGGAAGGTATCAGTCAAGAAGATGTGTAAAAATCTAATTTTTGGGCCAAATAGTTTTTGTGAAATCGAATGATAAGTGTGGCAAAGCAGTGGGAACACCATGTGTCTGCACAGGCCAGCAGTGCAGTGATGACAAAATCGCGCACAGTGTGGAATGTGGGGAGCACGTGACTGCAGCAGCGAAAGGGTTAATGAAGAGACAAAGCACTAGAAATTTCAAAAAATTGCATTCAAACGAATAAAATTCGTGAAGTAAGACACTTCGATGTTGTTTTTAAATAAAGAAAATGTTTAGCATCGTACAAGGTTTGAACTCATTACATTTCATTTACTAACCCAACGCCTTAACCGTTACGCTGGCGCAGTTCCTACTGCAATGTCGCTCCATAAGGACTATAACAGGTCACGCAAAATTCTGACAAACGCTGTTGGTATGCCTATGAATTACTCGCACTTCGTCGAAGTACAATAGGAAATAAACAATGACCGCTGTTCTTTATTGCGAAAAAGCGGTTCGTGAAATTGATACAAACACCTTTCCTTGCTATCGCCTGAATTAAGAGCCTTTTTGCTTGTTTGGTTTAATTAATTAATAGAAAATGAAGCAATTGGTATAAATAATGGTTTTTCCCAACTTTCAAAAAACAAAGTCTGCTATCAAGACATTGATTTTGTTCTATTACTTTATTTATGACTGAACGTTTCTAAAACTGAAGACACTTGTCCGTGCTCTGCTCTGCAGTCGACATCTGGCAACGTCGTTCTCTGTTCATTGGCTGACTGTATTTTTTGACGTCAGATGCGCAGAACGAACCTAAACTCGGCAGCCAACATAAATGACGCGCACTTTAGTGGTCTACTGGAGTCGTGCGGAGTAGCCGCGCGGTTAGAGGCGCTATATCACGAATCGCGCTGCCCCTCCCACCGGAGGCTCGAGTCCTCCCTCGGGCATGTGTGTGTGTGTGTGTGTGTGTTAGCGTAAGTTAGTGAAAGATAATTTAAAGCCGACACGGTACCTCAGCATGCCCGGTCAGAGAGCTGGCTGGCCTCTGTAATAAAAAGAAACTGAGTGAAAGGATGAATAACGAACTTCAACGGATGTCATGTGACGTCTGTTACGACCAAATACAACGAACAATAACGAGCAAAATGCAAAACATAAAAAGAAAAAAAAGTGGCTAGTGTTGCTGCCTCTGGATCACAGAGTCCCGGGTTCGATTCCGGGCGGGGTTGGGGATTTCCTATGCCCGGGGACTGGGTATTTGTGTTGTCCTCATCATTTCATCATCATCATTCGTGACAGTGGCTAGTTTCGACTGTGAAAAATATTGCACTGCATAAAAATTGGGACTTTTTACGGGTGCTGATGACTGTGCAGTTGAGCGCCTCTCAAGCCAAACATTATCATCACCATCTCCATTCAGTAGCAAAGATGGAAGCTTAAGGGGCTATTTTGAATAAATATTTGAATCAAACCAGATACTGGCCGAACCCGGTATCTCGAGTAGATGTGCTGAAAATTTTAAAGGGCCCTCTACCTGTCCACATTAGGGAAAAACTCATTACCATTTCACAACACCGAATATTTTCTATATGTACTGGACTTAATAGATCTGATGTATGAAGAGAGACCAGTACAACCAAAGTTTGTCAATACGCAAATAGTGCCACAGAGATTTATGGACCATCAAGTGAAGCAACGGCTTCGTCATACAACACGTACGGCAACCTCACCCCACATAGACCGATGGTAATGGTAACGATAATCACAATGCAATGGCAAAACCCATAAATTCAAGGTCGGATATAAAGGAAATGGGCAAGATTTTAACGAAAACAACTACAATGGGCAAATAACGTATAGCCACCCTGTACAATGTGTAAAAACACAAGCTACCGGCAATAATCAGCTGATCGCTTGGCAAACACAAAACAATACTAGACAGTTGAATAATCCAAACACAGTGGAATTGGCCGAGCAAAGTAAGGCGCATATGCCGAATAACACGCAAAAGCAAAGAGAAGCCTCTCAGGATATTAACTGGCATAATCAAACACCAACAGTCCATATAGTAGAAGTTACGCCTAACACAGTGACTGATGCCACCGCGACGCCAGAAAACTTGAACCGGTTCCATGCCCTGGGAGGAGGGTGGGGGCCCAATCTTAATCGACACTTGCTTGATCAGATACAATGAAGGCAGTGATGTGAAAGACGATCTGTATCAAAGTAATGAGTATACACAGGAAAAATTGGCAGAGGGCAAGGTCAAGCTACTGTAAAAGCCAAAATAGTTTGTTGTTAAGGAAAATTTTTGTTTGTATTTTTTCTTCTATGTCAATTGTGTAAGCGATAAGGTAATTTGATGTAATAAGAGAGAATTTTACCTTTACTTGTGTAGAGGCAACGCTACACTAAATACAACGCTTCGCTTCGCCTTGGGCTACGCCCCCCCCCCCCCCCAAAAAAAGAAAGAAATGAACTTATCAAATGCACGGTAGCATGCAACGCAATACACAACTCGCCGTGAGACAAGTGGAATCAAGAGTGACGCAGCGCATATGTGTTGAGAAGCAAGCTAGTCAACAAACCACAAGAGTGTGCGCCATACAGGCACAGCTGGAAGTGATGGAGCGCCCAAAACAAACAAATCTGATGAGCTACAGCCCGCATTCACATTTGTAAAGTCTACTGAATAAACTGAGACATAGAAAATTAAGAGAGAATGTGCGCTACAACTATGACTTTCTACACAATACAGACACGCAAAGATAAGCTAAGGGATTATATATACAGGAAAGGGACGCTAAACTACGAGATATTTACTTAAGCTATCCTATTATACACATTATATCTCTGTATGTACAATATTTACAAATTTAAGTATTGAAAGTGCACGCACTAATCATACTTGATAGATGATAAAAGTCTAGCTGAAGGTAAACAAGCCTATACAGTATAAGTGGAAACTGAACAACGGGTCGCACTACGCCTCTAATACACTTTATCTTTAATATTTATAGGGTAAGGAGAGATGCACACATGACATGAAATAAGGTTTGTGATAACATGACTCCACACAGAAGTGAAGGAATACATGGTTGAATATATGAAGAAAGTATTACTAACCATTAAGCCACTATATACTTATCTATGAAGATTTAGTTTTAAGTCACTATTAAGGTTTTTTCTTCCAGGGAACGATCATCGACACGTCCTAAAGTGAGGAAAGATTAATGCTTATAGTGTGTTAGGTACCATGTAAACATAAGAAAGGACCTCACCACAAGTAAATATTGCTGTAAGTTTATGATACGTATGAATGCGATAGTTTGAAAGCATGTGAAGAAGAAAACAGCTGCAGCGCACCACATATCACGATGCTGAACTAAGGTTGAGTACTACCAAATAATCAAGGGGTCGAAACCCAACTAATGTGAGCGTCGACTACCCATGAAAGCGTCAAACACCTCAATCACATTGACATTTTTATGCACATTTATTACTTATGTAAACATTGCGTTACACTCATTATACGTAATATATCGTATTGATGATATAGCTCTGTAAAAATCGGCACATGAAATGGTTATCCTTTATACAATGAACATAAATAGTAAATACTGAGCTGCACTTTTATACACTGAATAAGTATTTGGTATCGCCAGATTTGAGTTGTGCTTAGGAACAACAGACTATTTTGTTCTTGTGATCACAGTTAAATCTATAAACGTGACATAACTGAGCACATAAATGCTTCCCATGGAATTTCCATAACCCTATGGTGTGTAGACCCTTCCAGGAGAATGCTAGAGAGGCGAGGCCATGTGTAGTCATCTGAGCGGCGCGTAGTATCTATTGTAGCGACTATTGTTTACCTCTTTCATTCTTTCTGGATGGATAAATATTCTCCGACAAAAAGTCATTGTAAATTGAAATGAAATGTATCTCATGTTATGCTTAAATTAAAACAGAATCTATTATTGTGTGACTGTTATATGAAGCATGTATATCCAAACAAGTGTAAAATATGTTGTCACATAATTGGAATCGAATAATGTAACGAAAATGAAATCTGACAAAATGTACTAAAAGCAAATGACAAATAATGACCATATATATATATATATATATATATAGTAGAGAAAATGTTATAGACTATAATGTATGTGAGGGACGATAATGGCATGTCAGCAAATGAATAGGACAACGATATTTTGTAATTTTATTTGTATTTTATTATGTTATGTGCATGTGGAAAGGACACTACAGAAACTTTATGTAACGCAACTATGTGAAAGACGCTCAAAAACAAAGCGCAAAAATAACGAAACCTGGTTGCAAAGTGTTAAAGTGTGTGCTAAAACAATACGTGGGTGTGCGTGTAGTAAACTAAAATTGGCAATACTTCATTTAACATGAATTTTCTGTGCTCGGCAATATCGTACAAGCACCAAGGAACTTACCCTGTCGACGGATGTCGGATGTACGGCTGGTCTCCCCACTGAATAAATGAGTGCGACAAGGTGAAATAAATTTCTCGGGCTGCTGATATGGAAACCAGTCGTTACAGCATCGAAGATTTCACAAAGGATCACGCCACTGAACATGGGCTTCATGAATTTGAGGAGTGAAGGCCACTGTAAACACACAACACGGACACTCTGGCCTCATACTGAACATGTGAGCCTGAAGTGTGACGATATTGGATGTTGGGCTGCACGCACATACTTTGCAAGCTAAACATGGTGCAGTTGATGACTAACAAGAATGGGGCTGTCGGTTACAGCATGCACTTGGTTAGGAGAGAAAACTTATACATGTATATGTTAAAAGAAATTACCATGCTCATATAAATTGATAACCATTCAGGATAACTCCAATGGTTGAAAATAAAGGCTATGCACAAACCGGCCAGGTTTCCCAAACCCCAAAAGGGGAAGTGAACTCAGCCACTGTGAACCTCTGTATGACATCAGTGCACAGCCAGGGCCGATTGTATTGAATCATACTATTTTTTCGTTGTTTTCTTTTCTTATTTATAAGCTATATGTAAACTGAATGAGTTATTGACACTGCCAAAGGTAAATTGCGGCAAGGATAATGTTTTGATACATCATTAAATATCTATATGAAACAAAGTAAGAGATACGCTCTTCAGTTTATTAATTCATGTATCTTCACCCTTTTGTTTCAGTAAGTGGTAGCATATGGACATATGCTTGGATCCGTCGTACCAGCATTGTTAAAATTGTGTATTTTAAACATTCATTAAAAGTATAATAAAAAGATATTTGAAAAGGAATATTTATGCACAAGGTTATAAGTTCCACTCGTATCATTTCACTCACTGCCGAGATCCTGCATCAAGAGGTTTGGTGCAGACAAGAATAATTTACGCAGTATCTGGAGAGGCATTCTTGCATCAAAATTGTCACAATCAAGACTAAACACAGTGGAATTATTGTGAAGGTAATGGCTCAGACTTGATAGACAACTATTGAACTTGATTTAATTATACTAAACATATTGTGCTTTGTGTGACAGATCAACAGTTTCAACGCTTGTGGTGATTATTCGGTACTCAAGAACCTTCAACATCGCAGCGCGTCAGCAATCGTTGGTTAATATATTAAAAAACTAACGTCCCCTCAGCCCCCCCCCCCCCCCCCCAGGCTAAATACTGCCTTTAGGTATAGTTAGGTAGAGTTACTCCTGTAGCTTCGTATATGTGTCTCTTTCCTAGCATAAGCAACCGTGTGCGGTTATTTTTATGTTTCATCTCCTATTTAGCTTGTCACTTATTCTATCCAGTCCATTTTTTGATATACGTTGATCCACGGTTGGGAATATATGGGATATTTAGCCCCGACCCATGTATAAACTTTCTCGTATTCGTATGCACATGAGCATTCAAGTAATTTCCCTTGTCTTGCGCATGTGCATAGGTAGCGAGTAAGTGAGCGACCATTTGTAGCTGCTGTTTATGGCGCGTCATGGCCCATCGAACATAGGCTGGTGTGAGGTGGAGCGTACACTATTAAGTTAAGTAGTGGTTTTGACTTTGTACATACGTACTGTTTGTGTTTTCCTTTTCTTTTTCGTTTATAAAAGTATAGCTATGGTGGTCTTTTAATAATTGACAAAGGTCTTCTCAGGCACTTGTGGGTTTTATTGTTGTTCTGAAGAAGGTGTAGTTATCTACGCTGAAACCTGGGTTAACACTAGGTGCTTTTTTCGCAATCGAGGTTTTTTTTAGTTTTTTAATATATTATTCGGTACCACACACTACTGGAAGCAGCAGTACATAATGCAAATTATTTTATTGACCTTGAATGTAATGATATTAAAAATCTATTGATATTGGTACCAGTTAAAGTTCACTCAAGATTGTGCACATATTCATAAATTACCTTCCAAATTTTTCCAGTTATTCAAGCAATTATTAATCCATTTCCACATCCCCATTAAATGTGCAACATATGGGAATTTAGGTTGAATGGGATGCATGCTCAGACTGCTTGCAATGAGTGGGAAATCCAGGTTTGAGTCTCGATCCAAATTTTCATTTGACACCATTAGATTTTTTCAATGCCCAATTGCAGTTGTTGTCAGAATTCTTTTGTTATGTATATGTATGGCTGTGGGTTCAAAACATAATTGTTATTATGTAAGTCATCTTGTATTTATTTTAGAGATGGATATCAGGAAAATCTTTGGACAAAAACATGTTTTTGCTACACAGAAATGGAACATCCCTGACTCATTCAAAGTGCCAGGTTCATAACTTTGACCGTGAGTCCCACAATGACTTCCAGGTTATTCTCAACACTAGCTCCTAACATCATGTTATCTGTTGAGCAGAATTTCTACTACTGTCAGTCATCAGAAATATGTTTCCCACAATGTTCTTCTACCCTTAGTACTGAGCTACTGAGCCTGCTGTTATCATTAATCTTGGCACTTCTGAGTAGTATGATATCATCCCATCAACTTTAGCTTCTACTGTCAACAAGTTGGAGGAACTACTTTTGTTAGCAGTTAATCACAGCTTTCATTTTGGTGAATGCATAAACCATTCAGTGTCACATGAAATCACTTATCAGTTACTAACAAACTTACAAAAAATGACACTGATGATAAAAAAAGCTATAAAAAGGCCTTTTCAAAATACTTGGCCAGAAAAGTACTCATAGCTAGTATATGTTCTCAAGTTGAAGGGTTGATTGTGCAGGTTTTGCACTCCTTTTCAAATCAGTTTTAAGAAGAGGAATATTTGCTGCTTTTGTGATAAATGCTCACCAAGATTACAAACAGTTGCATTAAGATGTTTGAGGCCATAAAATAACAATTGGCATCTCAAAAGTACAATTAAGTCCAAAATTTGTTGAGTCTTTAGAAATGTGAAAGAAACATGATTCATCAGTCTGACAATGGGATCACAGAGATTGTAAATACCGATAGAAAAAACTGAAATCAGTCCTTGCTACTTTAATATTTTGTGTTACTCATGAGATGTCCATTAGAGGAAAGAATTCAAGTGAAGGAAATTTTCAAGATTTACTTACGTTTAGAGAAAGTGCAGGTAAAATGTTGGAGGATCATCTAACAACCATAGTGGAAATGCAACATATACAGCACACAGGGTTTAAACCAATTTAATAAGTGCTGACATTTGTAGAAAAGAACAACTGTCAGTGGGGGTATAATTAGTAGACAAGAAATTGAACTTTAGAGTAAAAGAAGAATTTTTAGAGTTTACAGAGCTAACTACATTGTATTCTGAGGTAATTTCTTCACCTATTTTAAAATTTGATCTTTGGTAAGAATAAGTTTATTGGCTTAGGAATTGATGGCTGTTCAATAACGGCAGGCCATGGAAGTGGAGTGTAGGCTAGGATTTGAGAAAAGATTTCTTCAGCTGTTTATTTCCACCGTACATTGCATAGACTCAACTTAGCTGACACTGACCTTAACAGTGTCCAGGAAATTCATGACATTGTCAGAACAGTGAAACTAGGTGGTCACATAAATATGCAGTAATCAGGATTGTTGTGACTCGCCGATCATTCAAAGCGCCGCCGCGCAATTACGCGCGTCCTCTACGTGCGGCGCTGTCTGCCAGCCATGCAGCAGCTGCGCCACCTAAGCAGCCAGCCGAGCAGCGGCCACTAGACTGGGACTCAGTGCTCATTCGAATGCTAACGTGTACACATGTCTTGCTTGTCACCTTACTCTGTGACTTACATGTGTTGTGTCGTTCTGAAATATATGTGTTAAACTTGACGTAATAACAATTGGCGACGAGGATGGGATTTTTCCTTTTCACCATTGACCCACAGGGTTCCATGGCTACTGTCGAGCAACTATTGCAAAATCTCCTTTAACAGCAAACGCTTCTAACAGCGGCGATTCGCGATTTCGTCGCGGCGTCAAATGCGGGGCGTTTCTCGTCGTTGGCTGTACCTCCTTTTCCTCCATACGACCAGACGGCGGAAGACTGGTCTGATTATGAAAAACGTCTTCGACAGCACTTCTTGACATTTCATGTCACGGACGAACAACCATGTAAGTCTCTGTTCCTTTCCTGGATTTCACCTCAAATGTATCGGTTGTTGTCGCAATTGGCTCCTTTGAAGGATCCTGCGTCTTTGTCCTTTGCTGAAATGTGCTCACTTCTGTCTGTCTATTTTCAAAAGCAAACGTATGTGGTAGCCTCTCGTGTTGCCTTTTATCGTTGTCAAAAACAGCCACATCAATCCTATCGTGCTTGGGCTGCTGAACTTCACGGCCTCAGTCGAAAGTGTCAATTTATTACTGACGTTCACAAAGAATCCTATGCCGATTCCATGGTACGGGATGCTATTATCCGGTCGGCGCCCGACAAAGAAGTTCGGCAACGTGCCCTTCAGTTGGCGAATCCGACTCTAGATGAAGTTCTCTCCATTGCGCAGTCTTTTGAAATTTCTCGCGCCGCTGGGGCGCAAATAGAGGCGTGGGGTGATATCGGGGAAATACAACCTCTGTGCGCTGTTGACGACGCGTGCGGCTCGTCCACGCCGGCCGACGTGGCCGCAGTGCGCTCCCACGCGAAGCCTCGGCCTAGCCGTAAACAACCCGCTAAGAAACTGTAGCAAAACCCCCGGCAACTTCCTTCATGTCCGCGGTGTTTTACGAAACATTCACGCGAGGATTGTCCCCAACGTTGGGCTGTGTGTCACAATTGCAAAAAGAAAGGTCATGTGTCTTCAGTTTGCAAATCCGACCGCATACATGATGTTCATGAACATGACGCTGATTCTGTGTTGTCTGTCAATTGCACTTCTTCCCTTTCAGGGAAGTTATTCCTCACTGTCCAAATCCTTGGTCGAGATGTTCACATGCAAGTGGATACCGGTTCTCCTGTCACTATAATTAATTCTCAGACATATCTTCGGTTGGGTTATCCACTCCTGTCACTTGCCACTCGGCAATTACGGACGTACAATAAACAGAAGATTTCTCTCTTGGGACAGTTTAATGCGGAGGTATCTTACAAATCCGTCGTTCGCACTGTTCCCATATTTGTGGTCGACCAGAGCAACGCAGAAAATCTTTTTGGTTTCGATGACTTTCGCGTTTTTGGGTTCTCCATAGATGACTCTGTCAATATTGTCTCTGATGCTATTCCTTATGCTCAACTGGATTCCTTGCCGACG
This sequence comes from Schistocerca nitens, assembly GCF_023898315.1. Taxonomy (NCBI): domain Eukaryota; kingdom Metazoa; phylum Arthropoda; class Insecta; order Orthoptera; family Acrididae; genus Schistocerca; species Schistocerca nitens. The sequence goes on along the minus strand of NC_064619.1, from coordinate 541,375,710 downwards.
ACATTTTCGTCCGTTTTTTCTCCTGGGCTAGGTCGTGCAAACGACTTTGAAGCTTATATCACGCTCAAACCCACTGCTCGGCCTAAGTTTTTTCGGGCTCGGCCCATTCCTGTGGCCCTTCGTGATCGGATAAAACGGGAGTTGGATCGTCTCACCACTTCAGGGGTCTTGCTTCCTGTCACTTCCAGTGAGTGGTCCTCTCCTGTCGATGTCGTTGCTAAGCCAAATGGTGATATTCGTCTCTGTGGCGATTTCAAAGCCACTGTAAATGCTCAATGCCTCATCGACACTTACCCTATGCCCCGTCCTGAAGAACTGTACACTAAACTTGCTGGAGGCCAGTATTTTTCTAAAATTGACCTGTCAGAAGCTTATCATCAACTTCCTCTCAACACTGCTTCCCGGCAGTTTCTGGTCCTTAAGACGCCTTTCGGCCTCTATCAATACCAACGCTTGTCATTCGGGGTTGCTAGCGCCCCTGCTCTCTTTCAGCGATTCTTGGAACAATTATTGCTCCCTGTTCCTGGGTGTATCAATTACATGGACGACATTGTTGCCACTGGCTCCACCACTGAAGAACATCTTCAAACTCTCCGCACACTTTTTCATGTCTTACAGACTGCCGGTCTTAAGTGTAATCTTCAGAAATCACAATTTTTTCAGGCATCTACCACGTACTTGGGGTTTCAAATCTCTCGGGATGGTATTCGTCCGCTTCAGCAAACTGTCGCTAAGATCGATGCCCTTCCTCGCCCTACATCTGTTAAGGAACTGCAGGCCTTCTTGGGGAAAATAGCATACTATCACAAGTTTTTACCGTCTGCAGCTTCGGTGGCTCAGCCGTTGCATCGCCTGTTGCATAAAAACGTGCCTTTTCACTGGTCCGCGTCATGCGATGCGGCTTTCCAGAAATTGAAGACTATGCTGAAACAGGCCCCGTGCCTGGCTACTTATCAACCTGGCCAACATCTTGTTCTTGCCACAGACGCCTCTCAATACGGGGTCGGTGCAGTCCTTGCGCACCGTTTTTCTGACGGTTCGGAACAACCCATTGCTTATGCCTCCAAAACTCTCACGGATGCCCAACAAAAGTATTCTCAAATTGAGAAAGAAGCTTTGGCCATTACTTATGCTCTTCATAAGTTTGGTGTTTTTCTCTATGGCTCAAAATTTCATCTTGTTACGGATCACAAACCACATGTTTCCTTGTTTCATCCATCAACATCACTTCCCGACAAGGCTGCACACCGCCTCCAGCGTTGGGCTCTTTACTTGTCTCGTTTCAATTATGAGATTCATTTCCGGCCAACAGCTCAACATGCAAATGCTGATGCTCTGTCTTGCCTTCCCATGGGTCCTGATCAGGCATTCAATAGGGACGAACTTTTGTGTTTCCACCTGGATGTTGCCGAGCAGCGGGTTGTGGACGGGTTCCCCATCACTGGGGACAGGCTGGCGGCTGCTATGGGTTCTGACCCTACCCTCTCTCGGGTTTTACGCTGTATTCAGAAGGGTTGGCCAGATCGCCCGTCCGCTAAGACTTCTGATCCGTTGCGGAACTACTACGCTTTGCGCTACCGCCTCACGGCTAGGGATGGTGTTATCCTCCTTTCCACTGACAATGCTTCACCGCGTGTTGTGGTACCTGCGTCTTTGCGTGCTTCGGTCTTGCACCTCCTTCACGAAGGGCACTGGGGTGTGTCTCGCACAAAATCTCTGGCGCGCCGTCATGTGTACTGGCCTGGCATCGACTCTGAAATAGCACACATGGTCGCTGCCTGCGGCCCTTGTGCGTCACAGGCCGCTGCCCCGAAGTCATCTTTGTCATCGTGGCCTTCGCCTGAGAAGCCCTGGGAGCGCATTCATGCTGACTTTGCGGGACCCTTTTTAGGTACTTATTGGCTCCTCATAATTGACGCCTACTCTAACTTTCCTTTCATTGTCTGTTGCACGTCGCCTACGACCGCGGCAACCACCAGTGCTCTTGCCCGCATTTTTTCTTTGGAAGGCCTCCCCTCTACTCTTGTTACTGATAATGGTCCGCAATTTGCCTCTTCCAAATTTGCGAATTTTTGTGCTCGTCACGGCGTTATGCATGTCACGGCCCCGCCGTTCCATGCACAATCCAACGGTGAGGCTAAAGGACTGGTCCGCACATTTAAGGCTCAGATGCGGAAACTTCTGACTTCTTCTGCTGCTGATGATGCGCTTCTCCAGTTTCTGGCGTCTTACCGTGTCACCCCCATGGGCGACCACACCCCGGCTGAGCTCTTACATGGCCGACAGCCCCCTACGTTACTTCATCTTCTGCGGCCTCCCACCTCACGGCTGCGGGTGCCTTAACTTGGCCGGTTCACCGCCGACGACCTCGTCTGGGTACGGGGATATGGCAGGCGGCCAAAATGCAGCCATGGCAGAAGCCTGTATGAAATCCAGACGGACACGGGTGTTGCAGTGCGTCATTCGGACCAGCTTCGGCCTCGTGTGCCAGCAACGCCTGTTCCTAATGCCGCTACACCACTTTTGGCCCTACCTGACGCTCGGGATCTTGGCATCTCTCAATTCTCACAACGCAGCCCTCTCACCGTCATCGCGATGCCAGCACAAGAACGGACGCCACCAGGAGACGTGCCCATGCAGGAACCGGATGACCATCCTCTGTCAGAGCAAATCTACTCGCCTCCTCCTCCAACGGACGCCGACACATCGCCCATGTCTCCTGTCATATCAACTGGACTTGCCGCAACGGGCAGATTGGTGCAGGGGGCCCCAGCAGATTCGACCCCTACGTCTCCTGTCATCTCGACCCGTTATCATCGGGGACACTTCCGTCCGTACGGGAAGCCTCCTCCTCGAGAATTTACGGCGAGTCAAACAACGCCTATGGACGTTAGCCATCTCCAGGACACCTCCATCAAGACCAGTGCAACAATTTCAAAGGGGGGAAAAGTGTTGTGACTCGCCGATCATTCAAAGTGCCGCCGCGCAATTACACGTGCCCTCTACGTGCGGCGCCGTCTGCCAGCCATGCAGCAGCTGCGCCACCTAAGCGGCCAGCCGAGCAGCGGCCGCTAGACTGGGACTCAGTGCTCATTCGAATGCTAACGTGTACACGTGTCTTGCTTGTCAACTTACCCTGTGACTTATATGTGTTGTGTCGTTCTGAAATATATTTGTTAAACTTGACATTATAACAAGGATATTCAAAGAAAACTTCTTGACAATAAAGGACATTCTCATTTCCCCTAACAAATAAGAGTGAAAACATCATCTGACATTATCAACTGAATATATTATTTGTCTACACATTATATTAAGGTATTCTTCCTACATAGAACCAATAGTGAACAAACTCCAGTATACCAATAAAGATCTCCACTCAGTATAGAGATACCAGAATCTCAGCACTGACGTGCTAGACAATTTTCAAAAGCAGAGGAAAAACAATGACAAATTCACAAACATTTTTGAGGCAGTAAAAGAAGATTATGGGGAACTTGATATAAATATTAAAATCACAAGATTAGCTGAAAGGTAGTCCCACAGATGCAATGTGACTGTCCAGTGCTCATAGTCTGTAGACGTTTTGAAAGTGACAATGTACAATCCACACAGGGATTCTGTAATCATATCACATACTACAACATTTGAAAATGATAAAGACATACCTTTCAGAAATGGAATTCATCACTCTTGTTTAATGAAAAGGGAGAACAAAGATGATTTCATGAAAGAAATAAAAAATTTGCAAAAGTTTTATCAAATTGATAACTTGGAAGTAAAGCCAGAGTATGGCATGACATATGCATGCTGTTCACAGATGTCACTGAGTTGTACCTACACTGAAGGGGCATGTGTGGAAGCATATGTTAACTGACAGAAAATATCTGGACACCTGTCCTTTAGCACAGATTTAATTCTGCTGGGAACCCTTTCGGTGGGATCTCTGAATGTCTATGGAGAAATGGCAGAGAAGGTAGTGATGTTGGACACTGTGATCTGGAGTGAAGTCAACATTCTAACTCATTCAAAAGATGTTTAGGTTGGCACTCTGGAAATGCCAGTCCATTTCAGGGATGTTATTGTTGATGACCCGTTGCCTCACAGATGCTGCTTTATGATGGGTGCATTGCTTTGCTGATACATACAATCGTTGGCTCTGAACTGTTTCTCTACCGTACTCAGTATGCAATGCTGCAAAATGTGTTCAGAGCCTTCCAATTTAGGATTATCTTAAGTGCAATAGTGAGACCACATCCTAATGATGAAAGACACCCCCATGATTGTACCACAATCTCCTCCATATTTCAGTAACATCCTCTAGGCATTTCCCAAACTCAAAAGAATGAACATTGTGAAGTGATTTGGAGAAAATTTCATATAATGAACTTGCTCACATTACACAGTTTTATCATGAATTTATACATATCCATTTCTTTTTTTATGCAATGCAAGCATTAAAACAAGCGTTCAGTGCATAGTGCTGTGGAATGCGGAAAAAACAGCAAATTGGCGCTCATAGGAAGAAGAACAACATCAAAAATGCAACAGGAGCGTAATATGTAGAAACTGTCTACGCAACCTGCCACTGATGATGCCTTGCAGAAAATAAAGGCGAAACGCGTATGGCATAAAATTGTGTTTTATTCAGTTGCTGTCAGACGGTCCATAAGTGAAAATTATCAATATACCGTAGTATTATGTGCAACTGAGGAGGACAGGACCACAAAAGTTGAAGATGCTCTTTTATATTCAGAAGTTAACCACTTCACTATATTTTCTTACATAATATTACTAAAATGGTTATTATATGTAACTGGCAACTGTATGAATCTCTCTTTTGAGTACAATGTCTGACATTTAATTACTCTAAGCAAACGTTTGCTTACTAAAGATTAGTTACTGCTTCTTCTACTATTGTCAACATTTATAACTTTTATCCCTTATTTAAGTATCATTTGTCTCATTAGTCAGTTCCGATAATGACAATGCATCTTCTGTGTCGCTGTCTTTATATGGTAATGTCTTTTCCCCATATGTGATTGGTACAATACTGTCTGCACCTCCTCCCCCTCACTGTTTCCAACTCTCTCTCCATCACTCTGTCCATCTCATCAAACCACCTCTGACTGTTTCCTCCTCCCCCTCCCCCTCTCTCTGTTTATCTCCACCTACCTCTATCTCTGTCCATCCCCTCCTCACCCCTTTCTGTCTCCTCCTCCCCTCTTTGTCACCATCTCCTCAATCTCTCTCTGTACATCTCCTCCTCCCCCTCTTCATGGTGTCCACCTTCTCTTTCTCCAGACTTTCTGTCTGTCTCCTCTTCCCCCCTTTCTGTCCTTCTCCTCCCTGTCCCAACCCTCCTTCCCCTTCTCTTTATACTAACCCTCTTGCCTCCCTCTCTCCCTATCTACCCCTCCATTCAAGCTCATACTACTCCAACACAACATGCCTATCATGCACCACTTCTTGCCCCAAACTGCCCTGCAAAGCAGGTTAGTCAGATAGACAACATTCTTCATACACAATAAGCACATTATGCAAGACAGCTTACACGCTAACAGCTGAAAAAAAACAAGTTTTTACCCATATCTCCGCTCCTACAGATACTTGTGAGACCTGTTGATTCTGTGCCAAATTTGGCTGAAATTGATCCATGGGTTTGAGAGGAGATCCCAGATTTACACACATTCATACACTCTGCTTTCTCTATACAACAGATTAGCTAGTAATTTTCTGTGTACATGTAATAGATTCATGTTCATCTTTCACAAATTCTGTAACAGATTTATTTTCTTCTTACGGATCCGAAGTTGGTTGTGTGGCCAGAATAGATTATCTGTTTATATAAATTAAAATGTGACCAAGATTGCTTTTCTTACTGTTCATGAATATGTGGTCAGTTATGGCGATTTAGTTTGCATATTTGTCCAAAACGATTCATGAGACTTCTTCCTATCCCCAATATCAAAGGAGCTGTGAAAAGATAATATTTTGCCAACACTGAAGAGATAAATATGTAACTGCTGTAAGAGCTAAACTCCATGCAACATATTGTGTTCCAGAAATGCTTTTAAGATTGGATAAAGAACTATATTATATCTCATGGCAAGTACTTTCAACATAAATGTTGATGAATGAATAAAGATCGCAGAATTCTGTGTTTTTTGAATTAAATTTCATGTAACAGTTTTCATTCTGATCCATGTAATGGGGATGCTATAAGCAGAGGCTACCTTCTGGCTTTCCTAGAGGGTTAGGTATTACCCATTGGCCTGAGAAATGAATTTCTACTTCATTCTTCACAGACCACTCGTCACGTGGGCAGCTGCCTGATTTGCTCAGCATAGAGCAGAAAATTAATTTTATGACTTTGCTTTCTTTTACCTCTGCTAGTGCTGCAAAGAACCATTCTAATTTACAAAAGCTTGTCCATTTTTCGATTTTCATATAGGTTCACTTCTTCTGAATGACCTGACTATATAGAAGTTCTGCATACAAACTGATGATTAATCAAATTGGATCAACTGTCAATAACAGCTCAGAAATAAAATGACGTGCTCAGTGAAAGAATGCAAAATGAGCGTCTTCATTTCATGTATGCCTGGGACACAATATGCAGTGATTGTAAGGTAAGTGTAGATGTATTTTGCATCTACATTATTATTTAGATTTATTATTTAATCTTAATTTATTCAGTCTTTGTGGGAAATGTTGTAGGTTTTGAAAATTTTATCAGTCTGTGGCTGGGAAAGTACAAAATTTCATCTTTTAACTGTTGGTATATGTGCAGCTGCAGCTATGAACAAGATGAACGGTAAGTTATTTTATCACAAATTATAGACCACCTTGTTAAACATGCCAAGATCTTCTCTAGCTATATAAATTGCTTTACTAATTCACCATTTACTGGCAGTGTGTTAACTAAACTAATAGTGTTGATAATAAGATGGATAACTTCATGAGAACTCTAGAGAAATGTTATGGTGTGCCGCCCCCCTCCTCCCCAAAAAATTGATGCTTTTAAAAAGCAAACACAAAAAAGTCGCCCACGCAGATATACATCTTGCAAGAATAAGAGGTTTAATATATGTTCAGAATAATACTACAACAGACATATTATGAGGCATATTCAGAAAGTAAATGTAGTAGGTTTTTATATTTATTTTTCTTTTAGAAGAAATGTATTTGAAAAACAATATCACAGGATATTGTTGGTATACTTGTTGACTGTTTTTCCACATAACTGCCATCCCATTCAATGCATATGGTAAGTTGTGGCAGAAGCTTCTTTATCCCCTCCTCGAAGAACTCTCCTGCCAGCTCCTTTCCCCAATACAGAAACTCTTTCTGCACTTACTCGTCAGTTACAAATTTAATTCCACTTACAGTGTGATCCCAAATCTTAATTTTCCAAGTCAAGATTTTTTTCTGGTTAAAATATTGATTTTCCAAGTTGTCACGTGACATGTTTACGTAAATGAGGTTAACAAACATACTGTGATGGAAATAACAAGTAACATATTTTAAAAATATATGTCATACAAGCTGAACCATGTCACGTTATGATGTAAAACACGTAGCCTACAGTTTGGTCAACTAAGTCAAGTTTGAACAGTTGTGGGAGGCTGCACATTATAATGTGAAATGATTGTATTAGAAATGCATTCATTTATACAACAGTGTTGGTTCATTTAAGCTAGACTTTTTGTGATCATCTGATGATTTAAACAGTCAGTGCGTGACAGAATCAATAAAGGGTGGGCACACTGAAATGCAAAATCACTTCTCAGAAACTAATGGCAGTAAAATGTTGCATTTCATGCTGAAAGAATACTTGAATTTCACCTAGAACTTCCTCGTTGAAATTTTTTGAGTCAACAATAACCTAAAATTGGTCTATTTAACAAAAACAGTCATTGTATTATTCTGTAACCAATACTTCACAACAAATCGTATGTTACTCATACTGTTTTTCTCAATTTGCTTACACGCCTACACTATGCAATGTGAACCGACAGATCACTGAAAGGAAACATTTTGGCGAAAGGATAACTTGACACACACACACACACACACACACACACACACAGATATATATATATATATATATATATATATATATATATATATATATATATATATATATATATATATATATATATATATGACACATCATTTCCAAAATAGTTTTTGAAAACCTACTGCATTTCATATGACATATTAAACTTTCAAGAGACGAAAAGTTATTTTTTTGTTTCAGTTTTTCATTTATATTTTTCCCAACTATAGTTTTAAAACATCCATCTAGTCAAACCAGTTTTGTCCTGCAAAACTCTGACACCACACCAACGAATTTTAATGCCTCAATGTGCGTAATAACATGTAGGCCTAATGAAGAACGTTGAAAGTTTAGAGTTCTGGAATTCAGAGGAGATGGAATGGGAAAAAAAATTTCATAAACAACAGACGTGTAGGATTCAGCGTGACAGACTGCCCACCAGTAACACATGCATTGCCAATACATGCTCATTAGTGCATTTTTAACGGAAACATCCGTTTGTTCTAATTAAGATGCTTGATTTTTTTTCTTATGGTTCTAAAAAGACAATGAAATATACACAGATGATTTGCAAACCACATAACTGCGAGGTTGTTATACTTGTGTAACTTTATATATTGTTTCCTTTTTATCAATTTTAATAATATTTTGTGAAATTACTTAACATATATACACATGTACCTATATTTCACAAACATAAGGAAATTGTGCTTTTGGCTCCATAAATAACAAGTTTGACAAACAAATACTTGGAACATTTATAAAGTATAATAATTTAGATCTTATTATGAAAAATATGTCTTAAACCAACAAAAATAGTTAGATGAGAACTACTTTCTCAACCCTTCAATTTATGCTGTAGTTTTAGCTGCTTCAGCCAACATTTTTGTTTTCTTAGATTGTAATATCTTAGTTTCAGATTGCATTCTTTTTCTGTAAAAATCTTATTCTTGTTGTTTACACAAAGACAGGATTAAACTTTTGATGACTTCAAAATTATCAACACCACTAACATCATGGATCGCAGCATAAATATGTCTTTGAGCAACAAGGCTGTTTTCATAATGTTTCTCAACAATATAATCAGGATTTACTGAAAAACCTCATTCCAAAACAGCTGCTCCATGCAAAAGTATTAAAATGATTTTGAGAAACTTTACAAAATTATAACATTCTTTTTGTGACAATTTAACTACATTCATCCAAAATTCATCCAAACGAGTTTCACTTCCTTTGTACCATCTATTTCTTCTTTAATATGAGCATCGTTACAAATTCTTGTTTAACACAATTTGCTTGTACACCTGATAACCTTTCACCAGAGACGAGAATTTCAAGGCACAATATCAATCATTTTACAGCCATCTCTTGATTTAATGCTACTGAAGGGTCCAAGCATGAGATGGCAGGTGTAAGTTTATATTTCAGTGGTGATCTTCCAAGTAGATTTTGTATCATGGCAATAACACAAGAATGCATTTGTTCTGTAAACCTCAAGATGTCAGTCAGGCCCTTACACTTTCATCAGCACATCTTGTATAGTAAAACCCTATACAAAACATTGCACAGTGATCAGATTCTTCTTATCCTTTATGTGGCATTTTTCATTTGCCAAAATGGCTGATCTGACAATTTGCAGCATTAAAGGGGTGTTAAGAGTGAACAATGCGTTGTACAAAAGAGGAGCCATAGATAGATAACTTTGGAAATCACATTAAAAGACTCTAAATAGACATACAGTTGCAGAAAAAGAAGCCAATTTTGGACCTAACAATTTTTCTTTAACTACTACAGATACAGTTTTAAAATTCACAGAATTAGAGTTTTATTTTAAGGCTGTTGAGAAACACAATTTCTTCGATGTGGAATAATTCTTAAAATTCGTTTGGCCACATTTGCATTTTCGATCTGTCTTGTGCAAGATAATTGCAAATGAAAATCTAAGGAGGCTCTATATTCCTTACATTCACTTAATCGTGTAGGTGAATTGATGGAACAAACAATATAAACGCTCTTAAAAATTGTGCAATTTCCCAGTTTGTTTGTGATGTGCCAGTTTTAAAAGCTCCATGAACTACATGCACGCTACAACTACCTAACTGTAAGAGTTCCAGGTTTTCTGAAATTTATTTTGGCTCGTTATTGAAGTCCTTTCAAATTTTAAAATTTGTGTTTCGTCCATCCATCGACAACTGCAAAATTTTTGCAACATTCTGTAAACTGAAAGATCCTTTCAAAACATATAGTAAGTCAATGGCACTTGTGCGTTGTATAAATGCAGAGTCAAAATATCAGGTTGAAACCCGTGACTTATTTTGATGCCAAAATCTAACATTTATTTATTTATTTATCTATTTATTTATTTAGCCATTGGTAGACATTTTAAAATGTATGGATGTTGTCAGTTTGTGTACGGTCACATATTTATACAATTTTATGTTACATGTAGTTAAACATTGTGAGAAGTAAATTATTTACAATCGTTTTTGCTCCTTATCAAAACATTACATACAGTTAAAAATTGTGAGACAAAAGTTATTTACCATCATTTTTACTAAAGAATTCACTTATTGTGTAAAAACAGCATTCCTGCAAATATAATTTAAGATTTTCCTAAAACATTTCATGCTATCTATTTCTTTTATTTTCTGTGGCAGTTTATTATACAGTTTTACATCTTCAGACAAGATAGTATTTTGGGTCTTATATTTATTTTTCCTGTCTAGGTGATGACAATGACTTGTTCTTGCGCTATAGTTAAGAAAACTGGCTATTTGTATTACAATTTTCTATATTTTTCCTGACATACACTATGGTTTGGAATATAAATCACAAGGAACAGTTATAATTTCTAACATTTTGAGAAGTTCTGTGCAGTGGACCCACTTACTGCTTTTTGTTATAATTTTTATTGTTCTCTTTTGCATATTAAATACTAGCCATAAATTCTGAGCACTGTTTCCCCAGAACATTATACCATAACCGATTACTGAATGAACATAAATAAAGTATACAGTTCTCAAACATTCTTCACCACATGCAGATGCAAGGACTCTAAGTGCATAACATGTTGTCGATATCTTTTTCGAGAATTTTGTAGCACGTTCATTCCACTTTATTTGGCTGTCAATATGCAACCCTAAGAATTTTGTTGTAGGTAAGTCATCTATGGACATGTTATCTAGTTTTAAATTAAGGCACTCCGTTTCCTATTCATTCTAAAGCATATTGTATTTGTTTTCTTTATGTTCATGGTTATTTTGTTTAACTGTGACCTTTTGTAGACATCCTTCAGCACATCAACAGAATTTTCCAGCATTTTTCCTGGTGTTTTACTGGTTCAAAAATGGCTCTGAGCACTATGGGACTCAACATCTGAGGTCATCAGTCGCCTAGAACGTAGAACTACTTAACCCTAACTAACCTAAGGACATCACACACATCCATTACCAAGCCAGGATTCGAACCTGCGACTGAAGTGGTCGCGCGTTTCCAGACTGAAGCGCCTAGAACCTCTGGGCCACAACAGCCGTGTCTTACTGGTGATTAATACATCATCAGCAAACAATATATTCCGTCCAAGGCTGATATATTTCGTGAAACATTCACATGTACCAGAAACAATACCGGGCCCAGTACACTTCCTTGGAAGACTCCAATACTGATAAATTGTAGATGAATGTCAATTCGTGTTTTTCGAGAAACAGTGTTTAAACTCTAATCAAATTCAAGAACAACATTTTTACACTGTTTAATCATGTCAATAAGTTTGCCATGAACATATGGAGCAATACCATAAACAATACACTATGCAATTTTTGTTATTTGCAATTGCATTTTTGCCACAATTTGACTATCTAGAAGCATTTCCAGAACTGATGATATGGAAGCAGCAGAACATTGGATTACAAATGTAAGTAACATAATATTTCAGCTCTTGTGACATTTTCTGATAATAAAAATGACTGCACTCAAGATTGTTTAGATGGGCATTTTTTTTTTTTTGAAGTTGAAAATGTCACTCCTGCTTCTGTGGTACCAGTTGCCTCGGAACAATTGCTAGATGCTGAAATTCCTGTAAAATTTAAGCAGTGTTTAACTCATCCTATTGCATAACACCAAGTATATGCTAGAATGTATAAGCATAAACTCCCTTAGTCTTTGGAGATTATATGGGTTAATTAATGATTATTATGTTACTATCATCTTGTTGTAGTTCACTGTGTATATCGAGACTTCGTTCATTGTTAAATGGAATGGTGTGGTACTAACTGATGGAGACGCATTAAGAGCTGGTAAAATTTAATTTATTTCCTTTATCACACGACACAAAGCTCCCGTCTCCTTGGAGATTATATGGGTTAATTAATGATTATTATGTTACTATCCTCTTGTTGTAGTTGACCGTGTATATCGTGACTTCGTTCATTGTTAAATGCTATGGTGTAGTATTAACTGATGGAGACGCATTAGGAACTGGTAAAATTTAATTTATTTCCTTTATCACACTGCACAAACATAAACACACTATTATTCAAACTGTGTGCCACTACTATTAAACATAGAGATAAATCCTTCACTACGCAACCGCCTTTGGCTCACGCAGCCTACACCGTCCACAGCCTCTGAACAATTGCTTCTACTTGCGACTCTCTGCGCCACTGGGCATTGTCGCCCTCCAAAGAACAACCACTTACAGATACTACACACCAGTACCCTAACATCCCCACCAAAACCAAACTAGAGCTAGGTTACCTTTTGACGGGACTCAGTTATCCAAGCGAAAGCTATAGAATGAAATTTAATTTATTTCCTTTATCACACTGCTCAAACATAAACACATTATTATTTAAACTGTGTGCCACTATTATTAAGCATAGAGATAAATCCTTCGCTATGCAACCGCCTTTGGCTCACACAGCCTACACCTTCCACAGCCTCTCAACAACTGCTTCTACTTGCGACTCTCTGCGCCACTGGACATTGTCGCCCTCCAAAGAACAACCACTTACAGATACTACACACCAATACCCTCACAATAACAATTAGATTTTTTGCCAATTGTAATGAAAATATTGGATTGTTGCCACAACATCTCCGTCTTAATAATAGTTCAATCCTCAATTTTTTGTTAAACTATTTTCTTTGGGTCGCTGAGAGTCGATTTAAGGTGAAAAAATCTGAAAAAGAATTCTTCCATTAAAAATGAAATTCTAAAACTCTTCACTGCACATCATAGTAAGTCATAAGCTGAGGCTATTTGACATGCATTCCTGCCAATTACTTTCTGTAAAAACAGTGAAATACAGAAGAAATCGTCATGGCAGACTGAATGAATTTATTTCCAAAATCAATACAAATAATTCAAAGATAGAAACAAAGAACAGATTAACTCAATTAAAAAGAAAAAAAAGACTCCAAACACAATTTGCGTGGCTGAACAGAAGATAAAATACTAAAAAGAACGGGACAATAGAAATAGGTCACTGTGCTTTAAGGAAAATCTGTTGTATTGTAACGGTTCATTTGTTTATGGATGTTGATGCACCTGGGCATAAAGGTTTAGAGTATAATTTTTAAAGCAAAGATAATTCTAATCAACATCTTCCTTCCCTACATTGGCTCAGTGTCTCAAGGAATACAGTTCAACAAAGATACCTACAATTCGATTATTCCTCTAAGACGATGACGTCGTGGCAACAACCGAGTCTTACAAAAAATAGACTTACCTTGTTCCAGTGTTTTATTGATTGAATTTTCATTGCGTTAGGTTCTTGGTGTTGCATAAATATATTGATTGGAAAAGACTTCCGTTTGTTTGTGGAAAGTTTGTAGTGTCGGCAGGCTTGCCAACACTACGCACACTAATTGACGAGGCGGCCAAGATGCACGCGCTAACTCACGAAGGATGGAGTGTGGTCTGAAACAGGATACGTAATGAATGTTATAAAGAAAAGTACGTAGCTTCTCGAATACTTAACTTTAATCCATCCTTTGTATACATTGTTCTTGATGAGCCATCTGGAGATTGTGGTGATACAAGTGAGACTCTTTAGATACATGCAATGTTACAAATGGCGCCTTGCTAGGTCGTAGCCATTAACTTAGCTGAAGGCTATTCTAACTGTCTCTCGGCAAATGAGAGAAAGGCTTCGTCAGTGTAGTCGCTAGCAAAGTCGTTGTACAACTGGGGCGAGTGCTAGTCCGTCTCTCGAGACCTGCCGTGTGGTGGCGCTCGGTCTGCGATCACTACCAGTGGCGACACGCGGGTCCGACATGTACTAATGGACCGCGGCCGATTTAAAGCTACCACCTAGCAAGTGTGGTGTCTGGCGGTGACACCACATTCCTCCCCTGCAAATCGGCGAACGGTCGTGAAATAAGGCTTCCGCCCGCCGTGGGGAGGACCCGATGTTGACGTATGCGAGGAGGTGGGGAGCCTAACAACAGGCGAGGCTGTGCCACCCGCACCCTGCCATTCGGTCCGAGGGGAGCTAGGAAACGCCTGAAAACCTAGTCCAGGGTGCACGTCAACATGCGGTGTATGCGCCTGTAGAGATACAGGAGGGGCCGAAGGGTCGACCTCCATGTGGTCAGAGCACCCGACGGGCGAAGAGGACATCTGGTCCGGAGCGGGCAAAAGTTCCATGGCGGAGGACATCTGGTCACGGGAAGCTATCGGCGGTGCGTGACCCAGGGAGGCGCCAGGCGGTTGCAGCGATGCGTCCACTGTGGGCGGCGCCGGCGGGAGAACAGGCGGCGGCGGCGGCGGCGTGTCGCCATGAGGCAAAATGGAAGGCATCGTCGGTAACACCTGGGGATGAGGCGAGCCAGTAGATGGGTCCCCAGGGCGCTGACCGGACGGCACCGTCGCTGAAAGCAGACGGGGAGCGGCAGAACCCGGGCGACGACAGAGGCGCAGCTGATTGAGATGCCGACGCACCTCACCAGAGGCCCCCAAAACCAAATACATCGCGCGGCCGAGGCAGCGAAGAATGCGCCCTGCGAGCCAACGCCGTGAACCTCGATAGTTGCGATAGAATACAACGTCGCCTGGAGGAAAAGCAGGAGTCTGCCGCTGCACAGGAACCTGATGCGGCGGATGCAGCAAAGACATCAAGGTTCGATGAGGACGACCGTGGAGCAACTCAGCTGGCGAGCGACCATTGTGAAGCTGAGAGCGATGCGAGGACAAAAAGAGCAATAATGCGTCCTCCCGAGAATGCGACTCTTTCAATTTCAACATATGTGACTTGAAAGTCCGGACCAATCGTTCAGCGACACCGTTTGACTGAGGCGAAAACGGCGCGGATGTCAGATGTTGAATACCATTGGCCTTGCAGAATGACTGAAATTCTGCGGACATGAATTGTGGGCCATTGTCGGAAACAATAGTCTGCGGAAGACCTTCAATGCAAAAAATAGCAGATAACGCTAGGATGGTGGCAGAAGACGTCGTGGAAGACATCTGGACAACAAAAGGAAAATTACTGAAAGCATCGACCACAACCAACCATCGAGCATTCCAGAATGGGCCAGCAAAATCTATGTGCAAGCGTTGCCAAGGGGAAGTGGCTTTCGGCCATGCAAAGAATTTCCGCGGCGGGGCGGATTGTTGTTCGGCACACGCCACGCAAGAAGAGCACATATTCGTAATCGCAGCATCGATTCTGAACCAAGTACAGTGCTGACGAGCAAGTTGTTTCGTTTGCACTATACCCCAATGTCCTTGGTGAAGAAGCCGTAAGACAGAGGACTGTAACGAACGTGGGACCACGACTCTGGACTGATCATTATCAGAACGCAACAACAAAACACCACGTCGTACAAAAAGTCTCTCCTTGTGAGCAAAAAATCGGCGAACCAGCGGATCCTCGATCCGTGACTGTGACAAGGGCCATTGCGTAGCAACAAAACGCAAAACAGTAGCAAGGACAGGGTCAGCAGCTGTGGCTGCAGCTACACGACGAAAATCAATCGGAAACGATTCGACCACGTCATCGGTTTCCGAATCAATGAACATGCAAGCAAGTTCGGAAGAATCGAATGCTTTATCCTCAACAACAGGCAAACGGGACAACGCATCAGCGTTTCCGTGCTGAGCAGTGGACCGATACAAGATATCGTAGCGGTTGGCGACCTCATCACGCAATGCGTGGGGAACATTGTGCGCTCGGAAAAATTCCGGTTGCGCGTTTACTTTCAGTTCCAAACGTGCTTCATAGTTCTTAGCGCAACCAAGGCCCGGTGCAAAAATGTCTGCAAATTCTTCACATAGACTAGAAACACTGGCGGAAGGCACAGTCTGATTCACTGATAGGACCTGATTTACGATTGACAAGTTAAACAACTGAAATAAATCTAAACCAAACAAGTTCACTGCAGTAGAAGAACGAAGAACGTAAAATGACACAAGTTTTGTTTGTCCCTTGTATGTTGCAAGAAGAGTGCACAGTCCTAACACAGGGATATTCTGTCCTGAATAACTATTTAACGTAACATTTGCGGCACGCAACGGAGGTTTGCCCAGTTGTTTGTACGTGTCGTGATTGGTCAAGGAAACTGCAGCTCCGGTATCGAGCTGGAATGGTATCACTTTGCCTTCAAAGTCCAAGTCTACAAAAAGTTTATTGTCCTGCTGACGACAAGAGCGACTTTCACGTGCAATGTGAACTGAGACAGGTACAGAAGCACTTGCGACTTGACGGGATTTCCGGCGACGTCGACGCACACTGTTTGTGGGACGAACACAGTCACTGTTTGAGATAGTGGCACTGGACGGGGTGGAATGAACTACATGAATGTCCATGGGCGATGGTCCACGAGCCTGATTGTCACTGGTTCTATTCCGGCGCGAAGCAAAGGGCCTGGAATGGTTGTGATTGTCTGATCTGAGCTTTTTCTGGCAAACACTTTGAACATGTCCTTTCTTATGACAGTAAAAGCAAATAGCTTGGCGTGACGGGCAATTGTCACGCAAATGTCTAGTTGCATACCGCGGGCATGATTTCACTGCATTTGCTTGCCTTTGCGGCACACATGTTTGAGAGCTAGGCTGCAGCTGCGCGCACGTGCGCGAGGGCTGTTTAGCGGTCCGTGCAGCGCGCCCGGCGGGCCGGTTAATGTGACACACGGCTGGCGAAGTTTCAAATGATTCCTGAGCAAAGTCAAGTGTGTCTTGCCTATCTAATATGTCTATCACTTGTTGAAGGGAGGGATTAACTAGTTTCAAAATCTGTTCCCTTATACGAACATCAGAAACGTTCTGTGCAATTGCATCACGTACCATTGTATCTGAATAAGGAAGTCCACATTCACACTCAAACGCACAATCCCTTGTAAGGCCTTGCAATGTTGCAACCCACTCCCTATTAGTCTGACCGGCCGTACGTTTTGTACGAAAGAACGTATACCGTTTTGCAACGACATTGACTGTTTCTTTGAAATAGGCATCTAACGCTGACAAAATTTCGTCATAGGATAGAGTTGCAACGTCGCGTCAGGGAAACAATTTCACTATCACATGGTAGGTGGACACACCTACACACGAAAGCAAAAACGGCTGCCGCTCATTACCTTGAATTCTGTAGGCGGCGAGATGAAATCCAAATTGGCGTGACCACTCCGTCCAGGTTTCGTTGGCTGGGTCATACGGTCGAAATGGGGGTGCAACTGCATGTTGGGGCTGTGGTAGCGGTGAAGCGGCGGCTGCTGCATCGGTGTGCATTGCACGCTGACCCTGAACGAGCTGTCCAAGGGCATCCAATAATGCCTGCGTCTGCTGATTCTGCAAGCGATAAAATTCGGACAGTACATATGGAGATGGTGGCGAAGCCATTACACAAGTAATGTAAGCAAAGCAAGAATAAAGAAGACCGTTTTTACTCTCGTCGCCAAAAATGTAGTGTCGGCAGACTTGCCAACACTACGCACACTAATTGAAAGAGGCGGCCAAGATGCACGCGCTAACTCACGAAGGATGGAGTGTGGTCTGAAACAGGATACATAATGAATGTTATAAAGAAAAGTACATAGCTTCTCGAATACTTAACTTTAATCCATCCTTTGTATACATCGTTCTTGATGAGCCATCTGGAGATTGTGGCGATACAAGTGAGACTCTTTAGATACGTGCAATGTTACAAATGGCGCCTTGCTAGGTCGTAGCCATTAACTTAGCTGAAGGCTATTCTAACTGTCTCTCGGCAAATGAGAGAAAGGCTTCGTCAGTGTAGTCGCTAGCAAAGTCGTTGTACAACTGGGGCGAGTGCTAGTCCGTCTCTCGAGACCTGCCGTGTGGTGGCGCTCGGTCTGCGATCACTACCAGTGGCAACACGCGGGTCCGACATGTACTAATGGACCGCGGCCGATTTAAAGCTACCACCTAGCAAGTGTGGTGTCTGGCGGTGACACCACAAAGTTATGTTTTTTGGCTGTTCGGATGGCTTTCCAAAACACTTTTCCTCATTGTCGAAATATTTAGCGTTGCGTTGCACCAAGAGCACAATGCATTAGTTTGTAATTTGGTGTCACACATAATCCATGGATAAACTGACTCGTATGTGCTCCGGTTAAGCATGACTGAAAAATACTGCACTTTGAAAATGTTATGAACTTGTTCAACTGCGCGGGAGATTCACACCATCAATCCCTGTTACTGACGGTTTCCCTCTTGTCCTTCCATCTCAGAAAGATATAGATGGCGCTAGTCTCAGAATGGGTTCATTTACGCAGCTACCAGACAGCTACTCTCAAGCACTTAAAAAAAAAAAAAAAAAGCATTAGTGTGCATGTGCAGTTACAATGACATGAAACCCGTTTGGTTTTTGCACTGCTTAAACGCTTCTCGTCCCATTTCGCGTTAGATTCCCACGTGCAGTGGTGGATAAACATGTGATATGCTTATCTTACTATTAACAATGAAGTGTAAATGAGAAACAGCCGAACGTGGGAACTGCAATAACTTCGAAACGACTGATAAATGCACCACAAACTGAACACACATCACCGTAAGTGTATCCCCACTGTAACTCAGACAGCTATGCGCATGAGCGAATCTACCAGCTTGGCAGCGACAGAAAAATTTTGCCTCTTGGGGATTCTGGCTGCTTATACACCAAACAGCAGCCGTACTCCAGAAAGCCAAAAGCGGGAGAAGGCATTGCTCAGGTGCGCTTTCAGCTCTGTGCATGAGCGACATGCTGTCTGGCGGCATGGACTGTTTAATTAACTGCTGTTGAAGGAATATTTCAGAACCGAAGAAAACCCGCCTTCCCGCTGAATTCGTATATTTTCGTGGTTATGCTCACATCTTTTTTTGGCTGACAATCAGCATGTAAAGTTATCGTTACCAAGACTACACAAAATTACGTTTACAATTAACACTACCAAAGTAAAGGCATCCACATGAACTATATATAATTATTACTAACAAAATATCAATTCTAACTCGTGCGTAGTTTTAGGTTCAAATTATCAAAATGCACACAGTGTGTGTTTCCTGGAAGAGATTTTCCAACATAGCATCAAGCAAAAGAAAGCTTACCTGCGATTAACAGATCTCATACTGGGGCGGAATGTACGATAGGTCTTTTAATGAAATGCGAGAATTTGGTGTACATAGATAAAGCCTTTCATTCAAGTTGCGATTTCGCACAAATGGAAGCTCTGGTAACATCGCGTCTCTTGAACAGAGTGCCAAGAAGGCAAAGAAATTACGACGCGTCGTGTGGAATAAGACTTTTCCATGAAGACGGAAACACTGAGACAATGTTGAAATACGTAGCCCATTATTTATTTGAATGCTTCTTAAAACGGCTATAAATTGATTTAAAAATGTTTTTGTATACAAAAATGACGTGATGAATATTATTTAAAAAATCCAGGTTTCTCGCGGAAATTCATGGTCTTTTCCATGTTTTTCCTAATTCAAGGCTTTTTCCCGGTGTTCAACGTTTGGAAGCCATCCTGCACCCAAGTGTGCTTTCTTGGACATGAAAAGATGACAATCTGAAGCCGTCAAGTCAGGGGAATAAGGGAATGGTTCAAAACATCTCAACCAAATGAGCCCAAGAGTAACTTGGTGGCTAAGGCTGTGTGAGGACGGGTGTTGTCATGCAACAAGTACATTCCTCATGTCAGCATTCCCCTCCTTTCGTTTTGAATGCTTCTTCAGAGTTTTTTAGGGTCTCACAATATCATTATGCATGGCCTCCCCCTGAGACAGAAATTTGACCAAAATGATGCCTTTTCAGTCTCAAAACACCAAGGTCATGATATTTTTTGCCCAAAATTGTGGTTATGAATTTTCTGGAAAATGAGAAATTGGTGTGACACCATTGTGACAACTGTCTTTTTGTCTCAAGCTTGTAATAAGCCACCCACGTTTCACCTCCGGTCACAACAGAGCTCAGAAAATCCTTACCTTCCAATCCAAGAAACGTCATCCAATGTCCACTGGAAGTCTTCATGTACAGTTTCCTTGATTTTTTGCATCAACTCATCGGTCAAAATGTAACGTCTTCCACACCTCTGTTTGTCATGAACATTTGTTCCATCTCCACTAAGCTCCCTACACCACTTAAAGACAATTTTTCTGTTCATAACACGTTTGCTATACAATGTTCTGATTCACTGAAAGAGTTTCAGTAGGTGTTATTCCTTCCATGAGTAGGAAGTAGATCACACTTAGCAAGATTTGTTACAAACATCTGCCACTCACGCTACTGGACACAACATGAGCTTACATACTACCATGTTCCTGTAATAGTCACTGTGGTCAGAAGATGTTGGACAAAGCAAATGCAATTCTGAGAATTTATAATTAACTCAAACAACACAGCTAAAGCCACATGGAAAACTGCAAATAACACAATTGGCAGAAAATCCAGGAATGCTTCATTAACATGTATTAACACATATGGGTTGAAATAACCAATCCAATGACTATGTGTGATGTGTTAAACTCTCATTTTGCTAACACTGGTGACAAATTCTCCTCCTTAATCACAGAACTTGGAAGTTATAGGGTTTGAAAAGTCAAGGTTCTTCACATCAGCAATGCCAGCTGAAATCAGAAATATTATTAACAGAAGCCAAATTCATGCTCCACTGGATTTGGTGATATATCTCACTGTGTTGGAACAATTCTGTCCTAATATATCTTCTCCACTGTGTGATATAATTAAGTGTTCATTTGAATCTAGGCTATTTTCCAATTCTTTTAAAGCAGTAAAAATTTTTCCAATATTTAAAAAAGTTGGTAAAAGGCTATAAATAATTGCAGGGCTATACCTACCTTATCAAGTCCCTCACAGGTCATGGAAGAAACAGTGTATGATCAAGTTATAAATTTTATTGGGAAAAATATACCAAGGCATTTAATTTTGTAGATCATGAACTACCATTACAGAAAATGCTAAGTTATGGGATTCAAGGCACATGCAATGATAGTTTTGATTCTATCTACAAGACAGAAAACAGAGTAGTAATTACAACACAAAATGGGTAAACTGTATAACCCACTGAACAAATTGTCAAATAAGGCATTTCAGAAGCATCAACAGTTGGTCCACTTCTCTTTGTAATTTTTATTAAGTTGCATTAAAAAAGAGGCTAAAAGTAAACTTTGTCAATGATACAAATGTTCTCACTAATCATTTGGTACAGGAACTAAAGAAAATAACTAATGACACCAACTACAATATAATAAGTTGGCTAAACAGGAATAAACTTCCACCAAAGAAAGAGAAGACTGTGTACATAAACTGCTTGACAATAAGCAATTGACATTGACCATACAGTCTTTGACACACCCTCATCAACCAAGAAAAACTAACCAAATTTCTTTGCATATGGACAGATAACACCTTACAACATGGTACACATAAGAAAAAGCTTCTGAGCAGACTGCATAGCTTTTGCTATGGTTTCAATGCCCATACCAATCTATGACATTGAAATACCCAAAACAGTGTAATTTCCATGTGCAAAATCAACTCTTCATACACTGGATCCTTCTGTGGGATGAAGAAAAAATCATACAGAAAATAATTGTTAACACAACTACATGTTTGGCATACATATTGGGCACATCTGCCCCACTCTTCCTCACCCTTTGTGTCCACCTCTACCTCCTCCCCTCCCTTCCCTCACACCCCGCCACCGCTCCTCCATCACTCTATTCACCTCATCTTCCCATCTCTATCTGTCCACCTTCTCCTTCCAGCCCCTCTCCCTTCATTTCCTTCTCCCCATCTCTCTATCCATCACCTCCTCCTCTCTCTGTCCATGTATTCCTCCTCCCTCTGTCTCTGTCCATCTCCTCCTCCCCATCTCGCTGCTCATTTTCTTTTCCTCCCTCTCTCTCTGTTCATATCTCCCTCCACTCTCTCCACATGTACTCCTCCTCCCTGTCACTCTGGCAATGTCCCCCTTTCCGCCTCTCCCTATCCAATTTTAGTCATGTTATGCAACCTCTTAAAGAAATAGTGTTCAGGGCTGGAAAGAAAAGGTGATGTGCACTCAGTATCTCTGCCAGAAAGCCTCATCGGAGACGTTGAAGAAGCTTTGCCTCTGGTTTTCGAGCGTGCAGAAGGCAGTCGTATACAATTAGTCACTCAAGTCGGAAACAATGATGTCCATTGCTTGGGTTCTGAGGCCATCCTCAGTTCATATGTGCAGATGGCAGAAGTGGTGAACGCTGCTGGCATTGTCCATGGGTTGCAAACAGAGCTTGTAGTTGGCAGCGTTATTTCCAGAGTTAATTGAGGTCCTTTGGTTTGGAGCTGTGTGGAAGGTTTCAACCAAAGGCTTCATTGGTACCGTGACAGTCTTGGTTGCAGAATTTTGGATCTGTGTTATTAAATGGAGAATTGTAGGACTCCACTAGATAGGTCAGTTGTGCACTATACAAAGTGAGCAGCTACTTGGGTGGCAGAGTACATGTGGTGTGCTGGAAGTTTTTTAGACTGTGTGGTAATTTGAGGTACTCGGATGAACACTTGCCCGTCAACATGCAGAAAGTGAAATCAGACCACATTTAGAGTAAAGACACTTCAACTGTCAAATTTTTATCAGTATATTTTGAAAGTATTTGTAACAAAGTTCCCAGATTGACCACTCTCCAGGAAACTGTCACACTCAAATTATTCTCGGGATCAAGAGCTTGCTGAAACCCAATATAGAGAGCTCTGAAATTTTAGCATGTCATGGAACATATACCAGAGAGACAGATTGGATGCCTTAGAAGGGTGTGTGTTCACTGCAGTCGACAAGAATATTGTCAGTTTTGAGTGTGACTGTGAAGTTATCTGGATGCATTTAACAGATCTAGGTGAAATCAAGTTAATTGTTGGATGATTTTATCAGCCATCTGATTCCGCCGCGACAGTTATAGAGTCACTCAAAGGAAGTCTACATTCAGTAATGCAGAGATACGCAGATCACACAATATTAGTTGAAGGTGACTTCAACCTACCAAGTACAGACAGGTACACCTACGAATTCATTGCAGGAGGTATGGACAGGCAGTCTTGCAAAGAACTTTTGAACGTGTTTTTCAAAAACTGTCATGAGCAGCTAGTTCGACAGCTCACATATAATGGGTATATTTTAGACCTTGTAGATACAAACACGCCTGATCTTCTTGATGGTGTCAGTACAGAGACAGGGATTAGTGATCATGATGTCATCATACCAAAAATGGTTACTTAAGTTACCAAATCATTCAAGAAGGCTAGGAGGGTAATTTTGCTAAAAAGAACAGATAAGCAGTAGCTAGCATTCCACTCAGACCATGAATGGACATCATTTAGTTCCAGTATTATGGAAATAGAGGAATTATGGGCAAAGTTTAAATGGGTTGTAAAACACGCTCTGGAGAAGTATGTGCCACGTAAATGAATTAAGGATGGTAAAGTCCATTATGGTTTAATAACAAAACAAGGAAAATGCTGAGGAAGCAAAGAACTGTTGCACTCTTGGACCAAAAGAGAACAAATAAATGACAAAAATCAAAAGCCTGTGAAAAGATTGATGTGTGAAGCATACACTAGCTACCACTGTCACACCTTAGCAAAGGATCTAGCCAAGACCAATAAGAAATTCTTTCCTACATAAAATCTCTAAGTGGGTTGAAGACTTCTATCCAGTCACTCATTGACAATCTGGTGTGACAACATAACAGAAGGAAAACTGAAGCTGTAAATTTCATGTTTAAGAAATCATTCACGCAGGGGGCTCATACAAACAAACCATCATTTGAACATTGCACAGACTCCCATATTGATGATACAGTAATGGCCATCCCCAGCATAGAGAATTACCTGTTGAAAACAAGTAAATTGCCAGGCCTATGTGGAATCACAATTCGGTTTTACAAAGAGACTCTTTAGCATAGTCCCCTTAGTTATCTTGCATTTATCACAATCTCACACACAGCGCGAATTCCCAAGTGACTGGGAAAAAGTAAAGGTGACTCCTGTGTATCAGAGGGATGAAAGAACTGACCCACATAATTACAGACCAATATCCTTAACATCAGTTTGTTGCAGAATTCTTGAACACATTGTCAGTCCAAATGTAATAAATCTCTTTGAGAAGGAAAGGCTTCTGTCCACAAATCAGCATGGTTTTAGGAAGCATCACTCATGTGAAACTCATCTTGCCATTTTCTCATGACATACTGCCAACTACAGATAAAGGTCAACAGGCAGATTCCACATTCCTAGACTTCTGAAAAGTGTTTAGCAAGGTGTCCCAATGCAGGCTATTGACATATAAGAGCATGTGAAATAGGTTCCCAGAAGAGTGCCCTGAAGACTTCTTAAGTAATAGGACCCAGTACACTGTCCTCAACAGCGAGCGTTCATCAGAGCAAGGGTATCATCAGGAGTGCCCCTGGGAAGTGTGATAGTTTTGCTATTATTCTCTGCATACATATATGATCTGACAGACAGGGTGAGCAGCAATCTCCAACTGTTTGTTGATGATGCTGTGGTGTGCAGGAAGGTGCTGCCATTGAATGACTTTAGGAGGGTACAAGATGACTTGGACAAAATTTCTAGTTGGAGTGATGAATGGTACCTAGATATAAATGTAGAAAAATGTAAGTTAATGCAGATGAATAGGAAAAACAAACCAATGGTGTTCAGATACAACATTAGTAGTGTCCCACTTGATGCAGTCACATCATTTAAATATCTGGGCAGAAAAGTGGAATGGGATATGGAATAGAATGAGAGTTTGAGGATTGTGATATGGAAGGCGAATGGTTGAATTTGGTTTATTGAATGAGTTTTAGGAAACTATGACTCATCTGCAAAAGAAACCAAATATAAGACACTAGTGTGATCCATTCTTGAGTACTGCTGAAGTGTTTGCGACCCCCCACCAGGTCAGATTAAAGGAAGACATTGAAGGAGTTCAGACACAAGCTGCTAGATTTTTTATCAATAGGTTCAATCAACATGCAAGTATTACGGTGATGCTGCAGGAGCTTCAATGGGAATCCCTGGAAGGAAGGTCTTATTCTTTCAGTGGCATGCTATTCAAAAAATTTAGAGAACCGGCATTTGAAGCTGACTGCAGTTGATTCTCTTACCATCAATGTACGTTTTGGACCATGGAAATAAGATAAGAGAACTCAGCACTCATATGGAGCCATATAGACAGTTGATTTTCTCTCGATTTCTTTGTGAGTGGAACATTGATGCAAATGACTAGCAATTGTAAAATGTACCCTCCACCACGCACCATACGGTGGCTTGCAAAGTTTGTAGACAGATGTACGAGGGTGAGTCAAATGAAAACCATAAATATTTTTTAAAATATTATTTATTGTGCAGAAGTGGTACAAAGCTGTATCACTTTTCAACATAATCTCCCCCACGGTCAATGCAAGTCTTCCAGCACTTACAAAATGAACAAATTCCTTTAGAAAAAAATCCTTTGGTAGTCCGAGCAACCACCCATGCACCGCGTGGCGTACCTCTTCATCAGAACAGAACTTCTTTCCTCCCATTGCTTCTTTAAGTGGTCCAAACGTATGGAAATCACTTGGGGCAAGGTCTGGTGGGTATGGTGGATGAGGAAGACACTCAAAATGCAGGTCTGTGATCGTTGCAACTGTTGTACAGGCAGTGTGGGTCCTCGCATTGTCATGTTGCGAAAGGACACCTGCTGACAGCAATCCACAACGCTTTGATTTGATTGCAAGCCGCAGATGCACTGGTGACAGTGGTTTCTCTAGGCGTGTAATGCTCCAAAATGACACCATTTTTTTTCCAAAAGGGAGTCAGCATAACCTCCCCTGCTGATGGTTCTGTTTTAAACTTCTTTGGTTTTGTTAATGAGGAATGGCGCCATTCCTTGCTCGCTCTCTTCGTTTCCAGTTGGAGGAGGTGAACCCAGGTTTCGTCCCCAGTAACGATTCTTGCAAGGAAGCCATCACCTTCTTGTTCAAAGTGCGGAAGAAGTTCTTCACAAGAATCAACACTTTGTTCTCTCATTTCATGAGTCAGCCGCCATGGCACTCATCTTGCAGACACTTTGTGAAACTGGAGCACATTATGCACTATATGGTGTGCTGTCCCATGACTAATCTGTAAACAAGCTGCAATGTCATTCAGTGTCACTTGGCAGTTTTCTTTCACTATGGCTTCAACTGCTGCAATGTTCTGTGGAGTCACAACTCATTGTGCCTGACCTGGACGAGGAGCATCTTCCACTGAAGTCACACCATTTGCGAACTTCCTACTCCATTCGTAGACTTGCTGCTGTACAAACATGCATCACCGTACTGAACCTTCATTCATCGATGAATTTCAATAGGTTTCACACATTCACTACGCAAAAACCGAATAACAGAACGCTGTTCTTCCCTGGTGCAAGTCACAAGTGGGGCGGCCATCTTTATACTGATACTGCGATGGTATGTGTGCATCTGCACTATGCTGCCACCTACAGGCCATTCTGCACGCTGTTTGTAGTACGCTTACCAACTTACAGGATAATGGCATGAAATTTCAGTTTGTTATTACAAATTTAAGGTTTTCATTTGACTCACCCTCATAGATCTCCTCCTCTCCATGCTCCCAATCCATCTCTCTGTTTCCACCTCTTCCTCCTGCCGTTTTTGTGTCCACATCACCCTCATCCCCACTCCCTCTGTCTCTTTATCACCTTATCCCCTCTCTGTGTGCTCGTACTCGATCTCTCTATACCCATCTCCCTCTCCCCCATCTCCTCCTCCCCTCCTGTCCATCTGCTCCTGCCCCCCCTCCATATTCACCTCCTCCTCCTTGCATCTGCCTATTCATCTCTTTCTGCCCAATTCTCCCCATCCCTCTCCTCCTGTCCATCTCTTCCTCCTTCTTTCTCTATCACTCCCCTCCTTCCCCCATATCTAGACCCATCCCCTCCTGCACCCTCTGCCACCAATCTATCCTATCCCCTCCTCTATCCATCTGAATATTCCCCTACACGTGCCCACGTCTGCGTGTAGCCCCTGCAAAACAGATCGATAAAATAGACAATACTGCTTCCACAACACACCTGTCACACAGGGCAGCCTACATGCTAGGATCTCCTGACCCTTCTCTCTGTCCATTCCCTCCTCTACCCATCTCAACCTTCCTCCAGCTGTGCCCATCTGCTCGTGTAGCCATTGCAAAACAGGTTGCTACAGCAAGTCAACACTACTCCCACAACACACATTTCATGCAGGGCAGCCTATACCTCTGGATTTAAAAATTGTTTCTTGCCCATACAAAGGCTGCCACACCAAGCAGGCCAATACTACTCTGACACAACATGCCTGTCGTACATAGGAGCCTACACCCTGGGGCTGAAAAGACAGATCTTGGCCTGTATTTCTGTCCCTGTGGGTGCTAGGATGTTCTACCCCCCACTGTGTTGATATTCATGAAGTTTACTGTGTACCAAATTTGGTTAAAATCAATCCAGGATTTTAGGAGGAGATCCTGGGCATACATACATTCATACATAAATAAATACATGCTGTTTTATATGCAGGGTGATTCAAAATAATTGCTGCAGGCTCTAGGAATTGTAGAGAGGACTTGTAGATAAAGTTTTGATAAGGAATCCAAGCCCACAAATGTACCGCTTGGGTGTAAAATCAGTTTGAGGTTTAGATCACTTTCAAATCTCCCACTTCACAGTACGAGATGGAGGGGTGGGGAGGGTATGGACAGAGAGAGGGAAGAGGAAGAGGAGGAGGAGGAGGAGGAGGAGGAGATTAGGACATATATCCAGTTTCAATACATATTTAGCAGTTACGAAGCATTGTCAGGTTTGCTAGTAAATAAATAAAAATAGTTATAATTTTTTCCATCGTTGTCAGTGTTGTTTCTGTGATAGCACTGCTTTTGTAAAAAAGACATCAAGGAGGAGTTTCATCCACATTTGCTATTTGGCTTCATTACACTGGTTTTATTTCAAGGTTGAGTAATAAAGCAATGGAAAGATAAAGCAAGGAAGCAATTGATAATTTAAAAATTTTAACCTGTGAAGCCCACGGCATGGCCACGCAGAAAGAGAATGTCACAACCGTCTTTTTTGACACTGTTGGTGTATATGATAAGGTACACACACCCGGTTTCACTTTCAGAATAAACTTATTCGACCACATCTTGTGTCAGAGGCCGGTAGCTGACATGACAATGTTAAATGATATCTTGATTGTGTGTTGGAGATTGGGACAAGGCAATTTTATGTGAAGAATGATGTTCTACTTCCATCTGATAATTCTGAGACTTATGGAATCACTTGTTATGAACAATTTGTGAATTGGAAGAAAGAACAACAAACTGACAAGTGACCTTAATGACATCAAAGAAAAATACACTCTAATACCCTAGAAAAATAGCACTACCGCGCACAAAGCTCATTGCGATATTAACTCTTCCGTGTCTAACTGACAAATGCTATGAGAACTATGTATCTTCACTGAGGCACTGGGTTAGTATTAGAGGTGGGTCATTTGCATATGAGTAAGTCCAAAGGAACGAATTCCAAGGAATTGTCATTCACCATTCACTGGTCGTAGCCTGTCTCATTCGTTTTTGGGTAGTCACTCGTTCCACATTCATTTAAACTTTTTTGTAATTATACACCAGTAACTTACATAAAAATTAAATTGCACACAATATATACAGTTTTCAGGCAACAAAGGAATCTACTTCTCTTTTCAAGGTTTTCATCAGCTGCAGAAAGCAACATATCATAAGGCAAGTTTTTTTTTTATTTGTAGATTTTTTAGGTTTCATTTGCTTTATTTAATATGTGGTTTTTAAGATAAAATTCAATGATTTTTTATTGTAGTGTATAGTAACATTTTGTTGCAACCAGTTAGCTGTTTAATACCTATCACTTTCAACTTAATTATCAATACTTAATTGCTGCATTAACTTTAATAATACAAGCTATAAAACTACTGTTTACTATGCGTGTGAGGAAATATGATGAGAAAGTCACATTTTCTTTTAAACACACTTATTCCTTGATAAAATGTCTTTTTTCCCTTGCTTTCAGTATTGTTGAGACATGAAAGCCACCCCACCTCAACAAGGTCCAAGGTTCATGGGAGACTACTTTGCATATGCTAACAAAATATGCATACCTTTTCTGTTTCATAGTAATCTACCTTCCAAAAATATATATTGAGTGGCTAACTATCAATCTTGTGAAGAAAAACGGGATTTCTGAATATCCAGGAAAATTTTATTCTTAAGAACTGACGCGTCCTCAAACTCACAGAATGAATTATATTAAAAAAGGCAATATTACAATCTTGCCTTGTCTTCAGTGAATGTCTGCAGACACCTGTGTGTGCATCCACTGTTCTGCTTTCTGTGTCAGCAACAGGAAGTGTGCACACAGTAGGGTGTGTACTGGTATTTTGCTGCAGGCTATCATGGTGCATACTTACAACACTACGGCTGCAAATTTCATGCCATTTGGAGTGTTCCTCACTCCAAAACTATGCTAGAGCTTCTTATGGCAGAAACTTGCACTACAGCAAGCACTTAGTACTGTCTACACACCAGCAAGAGAACCTCTTGCTACTTATTAGCTACTTCTTTTTCACCTCCACTCCATCTCTCTCATCATACCACTACCTCACATTAATTTAATTTGTTTTTTCATCTTTTTTATTATATGAGAATACTCTTTGTAAATATCTTTGTTTTTATTCTCAGTTCATTCTTCCCATATTTCTTACTTGTTTTGTTCTCTTCAAGGTTTCCAAATATCAAATATCATCCATTGCTATCACTTCTTTGTTGGTTTTCTTCTCATCTTGTTGTGCTGTATTCCAATTACTGAGGTTCAGTTTAATGTCCAAGCTGATCTCTGAACCATAAAGTTTGTTCCAACTCTTTCCACTGCTGTGCCACACTGAGGACCCACTGGTGTAACTACTGTAACATGACTTTCATCATGCTCGTCTGCTGATGCCTGCCATATAAAAGCTATTCCCCTCTTTGTTTAGTTGTAGTTTCAGTTTAGAAAGTCTATTTCTAACATAGTAACTGACACTATAGCAGATTTAAATATATAGCTGTATTGTATCATTTAGCTTGGATGTGTTAATCCATACTGTTCGGGCTATTCGGGGACAAACAATTAAGTTGATGTCAACATACATCAGTAATAACAACCTGTTTATGAAATGATTAAAAACAAAGTGTCAGTAATAGCACATGACCCTTTCAGGGTATCAGATGCTTGCAGTGTTTCACAGCATGAAGCATCTGCTATTTAGCAGTTTGAAAATAGCGCCATGAGGCATTTGAAACTGGTCCTGCAATTTAAGAGAGATCTTGTTGTATGCACTGATCAAGATGTCATGCTAGCCAAAATTTGAAATAAATCATTATGGCATCTCAGTAGTCTTCAGTCTGGATTCATACAACTAAAGAAAGATATTATTTACAAGCCACAGTGGTATGTGGAGAGGTAGTAATAACATTGACACTTTGATTGAGACTATGTGGCAAGCTAGATGACTACAATAGCTAAATATTAATTGAAGAAGGCAGGTATCCACTGCTAATCAGAAGACAAACATTTTCACATGTTGTGAGTCATTTAACATGCCGAGTTCCAGTCTGTCACCGCTTCCACTTGGACTGTGAAACAGCTCTCTGTGAGCAATTTTTTTTTTTCATAAGGCAGAGCACAAGTAAGTAATAAGGAATGCAGCCTCAGATTAATCATACATTAATTGAATTGTGTGTATATTCATATGGTGTCAAAAACCTGAATCTCAATGCTTTAATTACCAATTTTCATCTACATCTACATTTATACTCTGCAAGCCACCCAACGGTGTGTGGCGGAGTGCACATTACGTGCCACTGTCATTACCTCCCTTTCCTGTTCCAGTCGCGTATGGTTCGCGGGAAGAACGACTGTCTGAAAGCCTCCGTGCGCGCTCTAATCTCTCTAATTTTACATTCGTGATTTCCTTGGGAGGTATAAGTAGGGGGAAGCAATATATTCGATACCTCATCCAGAAACGCACCCTCTCGAAACCTGGCGAGCAAGCTACACCGTGATGCAGAGCGCCTCTCTTGCAGAGTCTGCCACTTGAGTTTGTTAAACATCTCCGTAACGCTATCACGGTTACCAAATAACCCTGTGACGAAACGCGCCGCTCTTCTTTGGATCTTCTCTATCTCCACCGTCAACCCAATCTGGTATGGATCCCACACCGATGAGCAATATTCAAGTATAGGTCGAACGAGTGTTTTGTAAGCCACCTCCTTTGTTGATGGACTACATTTTCTAAGGACTCTCCCAATGAATCTCAACCTGGTACCCACCTTACCAACAATTAATTTTATATGATCATTCCACTTCAAATCGTTCCGCACGCATGCTCCCAGATATTTTACAGAAGTAACTGCTACCAGTGTTTGTTCCGCTATCATATAATCATACAATAAAGGATCCTTCTTTCTCTGTATTCGCAATACATTACATTTGTCTATGTTAAGGGTCAGTTGCCACTCCCTGCACCAAGTGCCTATCCGCTGCAGATCTTCCTGCATTTCGCTACAATTTTCTAATGCTGCAACTTCTCTGTATACTACAGCATCATCCGCGAAAAGCCGCATGGAACTTCCGACACTATCTACTAGGTCATTTATATATATTGTGAAAAGCAATGGTCCCATAACACTCCCCTTTGGCACGCCAGAGGTTACTTTAATGTCTGTAGACGTCTCTCCATTGATAACAACATGCTGTGTTCTGTTTGCTAAAAACTCTTCAATCCAGCCACACATCTGGTCTGATATTCCGTAGGCTGTTACTTTGTTTATCAGGTGACAGTGCGGAACTGTATCGAATGCCTTCCGGAAGTCAAGAAAAATAGCAAAATAACAGTTATCATAACAGTTAAAAAATTGTAGATAAAATTGATGCACAGATAAATCAGTGGCAAAAATTACAAAATATTTACTGTTTCTGCTCAGTTTTTTTACATGATCAACACTATGAAAAATTAAATGAATTGCAACAGGCATTTATTTTAATTTTAGGGAAACAAAAAGGAAAATTCCACAGTATAGTACTACTTCTGTTGCTTATGACTGCCAATGATGCTGCCAGTCAAATAATAAGCACTTCAGTTCATCACAAAAATAATGACAGTAGCTTGGAAGACAGGTAAAAATCATTTATTCATTTCATGCCCTTCTTTTTTTAAAATGTATGTGAATAAATGTACGTTCAATTATGCTTTCTGCATTATACAGGGAGATCCAGCCTACTCACAAATTTTTTCCAGGTGGAAGTTTGATGAACAATGTGACGAATATAGAACAGCACTTCAGAAACATGAATTTTATTTGGCAACATTTCCTTTCAAAATTTGCCTGGAAAGTGAAGAATACTCTGAAAGCACTTCGATTTCTATACCAAGATTTTCAATCAGAGTTTGATATTGCAATGTGCTATATAAAATATTTTCAAATAATCCCTGGTTTAAGATCAGGCAGGAATAATAATGCAAACAAGAGGAAACTGTCAGAATTGTTTTTAGATTTCTCTTATCCTAATAGTGGCAGACATCAGTTACTTAAAAATAATATACGAAGTATGAATGATAAGAAAAAGTTTAATGTAGGATCTGAAATAATAAAACTATTAATGCTAATGCTAACCCATTTAAAAATGATAACAAAAGAAATATTGCAGACAAATGGCAAAAGAAATTTACTTCAAGAAAGTGAGTACAAAATTGGCTACACTGATGCTGGAACTAATATTTCTCTCCCTAGGCTAAATTCATCACAAAGATATTGGTATGGTGAAAATATCGGTATAAGTGATATACTAAGCAATGTTTATACAGCACTTTACTTATCATTTTATGGGGAAATGCCAGCAGAATATCTGAATCAGCAAGGTGATCTGAAATATGGTACACTTGTAATGAATTGGACAAGGAAAGGTGTGGAGCTATTCAACACCCATACCCTTGTTAAATGTACAAGAAAATATCTAATGAAGAAGATATGGAGTTGGGTTGATGCTGAAGAAAGACCTGTAACATGATTTTCAATACAATAAAGAATTAACATCTTCTGCAACTTGAGTAACCAATAGATATGGGTGCTATTTTTACATTATTATTGAGTATAATGTGTACTTTTTAATGACTCAAATATGTTAATTTCTTCTAGCTGCAAACTTGAAACAAAAACTGTCCTTTAAAATAAGTTTTAAAGAGTCCTTATGAAATATATAAATGTTTAATTATGAAAACATTTGTACTTAACATTTGTAGTGCATACTTATTAACAATGAATTTCAAATTAAAGAGTACTGCAAAAAAAGTGAATCTAATTTTATTCAGTTGATGAACTGAGGGCTTTATTATGTGAAATTACCAAGACTGCATAAACTAATGTAGATAATAAGCACCTACCTTCTCAAGCATTTAAATTCTGTTAACAGTTTACTGTTGCCATCTTTGACAGACTGATTTCTTTTGTACTGCATTTTAATTATTTTTATTATGCCTCTACCTATTTTTCCTTTGATTATCATTAATGAAGCTTCCATTAAATCACCACGAATGTTTTACATTTTTGTCAATCTTACTGAAATTGTTTGCACCCATATTTATTTGTTCCCCAGCTATATATAATTAATAACTATGCTTTCTAGTTTTTTTAAAATTTTATGTGAAAGCTGAACTGCTCTCTATAAGTTTGTGTGAACATCCACTATGGTTGTAAAAGTAATCACATGACATCTACACGAGGGCACATGCCAATATAGACTTTATTCATTTATGTAATCTTTCCCATCATACTTATGATCACTAGATTATCCACAAATTTCTTCAAAATATGAAATGGATGTTGGTGGCCCAGTTTGAGACCTTCCTAAGCCAACAAAGGGGTTGCCTGACATAATCAAAATAGTGATGAGATAGCAAATAAGTAATACACCTGTACAAAAAAGCACCTTCTTGTCTGCTGTATCTTGTAAGGCATTGGTTGTAACAGAGTGACTGGCATTGACTTACCATGATGTAGATGGTATCTCTTTTGATCACTCTTACTTTGAGTGTTTACTGCATGGCAAGATAATAGTTACATTGTGATATGATAACTTGGCTTAAATTACAACTTCGCAGTCAGTTCAGGAGGTGCCACAAATTTATGGTGAATATTAAGCATATCTGAATTGTATCCATAAGTTACCAGTATGCTTACAGATGTGAATGATAGCTGCTATGTGCTAAAATGCTGTGCTGTGCTCACTTTGTCTACAGTCATCATATCATAAAACTGTAAAGGCTTATTCATTCACAACTAATATATAAGATGACAAAAGAAAAAGCTTTAAAAGTGTAGTTAAAATACAAGCATAGTAATTAATGGGAACTCGTGGTGAAAGCAGAAATGACTTACACTCTATTTTTTTTTAAATGAACACAGATGTTCTTTGACTTGTAATTCCACAGTGGCACCATTCACCATGCAACAGTAGTTGGCTTTTCAGCAGTGTTCATCAGCAGGTGAAGGACAGATGTTCCTTAGCATGCTATTCTTTAGTGTTGGATGTGCTGGTAGCCGTGAAAGGAGCAATACCCTTGCTAGCATGCCAGAATTCACGTTGGTATGTCTCAGTTATTCATATGCTGGTGCTTCCCTGAGAGCAGCATCACTCCACATTTTCTTTTAGCTCCCATATTAATTATAAAGATAACCAGTTTAAAACAGAATATATAAATCTAATATTTAAAATTTATTTATTCATTTAATAGTGCCCCTGAATTTATTTATTTCACACGTAAATTCTGATCTAAATCAGTGTGCCCATGAAAATGTCTTTTGGTACGATGTCAAGACCTTAAGGCTGTTCTCAATATTTTCTCACAAGGGAACCTCCCCATCGCACCCCCCTCAGATTTAGTTATAAGTTGGCACAGTGGATAGGCCTTGAAAAACTGAACACAGATCAATCGAGAAAACAGGAAGCAGTTGTGTGGAACTATGAAAAAAATAAACAAAATTTGCAAACTCAGTAGTCCATGCAAAGATAGGCAACATCAGGGATGATTTGAACTGAGGAGCGCCGTGGTCCCGTGGTTAGCGTGAGCAACTGCGGAGTGAGAGATCCTTGGTTCAAGTCTTCCTACGAGCCTAAAATTTTATTTTCAGACAATTATCAAAGTTCAGGCACTCACACATAATCAACTTCGCTTTCCAAAATTCCAGGACATGTTCAGATTTGCTTGGACATATGCAGGATTTGACGATCTACACACGGAAAAAATTTGAAAACATTAAAAACATATGTTTTGACAAAGCACAGGGAAAAGTGTGCGACTATGAAACTGTTGGATTCATTTGTTGCAGTTTATGTGACAAACTCTTATGTTTTCATCACTTTTTTGGGAGTAATTCTCACATCCACAAGAAAACTTAAATCGGGCAATGTAGAAGAATCTTTTTACCCATTCGCCATGTGTACAAGTTAGGTGGGTCGACAACATATTCCTGTCATGTGACGCACATGCCCTCACCAGTGTCATATAGAATATATCAGACGTGTTTTCCTGTGGAGGAATTGGTTGACCTATGACCTTGCAATCAAATGTTTTCGGTTCCCATTAAAGAGGCACGTCCTTTCGTCTACTAATCGCACGGTTTTGCGATGCGGTCGCAAAACACAGACACTAAACTTATTACAGTAAACAGAGACGTCAATGAACGAATGGGCAGATCATAACTTTGCGAAAATAATAATAAAAAAAAAAAACCACGGGACCACGGCGCTCCTGAACTCAGGTTATCCTTGATGTTGCATATCTTCGTATGGACTACTCAGTTTGTACATTTTGCTTATTTTTTCATAGTTTCACACAACTTCTTCCTGTTTTCTCGATTGATCTGTGTTCAGTTTTTCAAGGCCTATCCACTGTGCCAATTTATAACTAAATCCGAGGGGGGTGCGATGGGGAGGTTCCCTTGTCAGTGTGTTTGTTATTAGTAGGGTGCATACAAAGTGATGCTTTGCTACACACAGCTATAGATGTTTGTACAATTACATTAAAGTGTGTGGCCACAGGTTCAATGTTTCGTATATTCCAATCATTACTTTTGATAAAGTATATACCTGATTTCAAATATCTGTTGTTATAAGGACCCAAAATATGTTTTAATTTCTGTTATACGTAATTGCTTATAATGAAACTAATAATTATAACACTTTTATGGAAGATTCCACAGTTTTATCCAAAATTCTATCCTTGAAAGTCGTAATGATAAATTTAGTTTGATAACTGATAGTTGATAACTGATCTCTGCACCAATTCCTCATTTTCTCGTGTTCATTTAAATTTAACGTTTCTTTATAATCATATAGCATTTTATACAGGGCTTCACTTGCATGTACAGGGTGGGGCAAATAAAACTGGCCCGGAGAACATAGTTCCAGGGTACAAAGAACTGCAGAGGAAAGGAAATACCGCACTAACCTGTTTATAGCTGGTGCTAAAGTGACCATCCTGTTGGATGTAACTATAAGTCTTTTCCTTCTCTGTTAATACTGCCACAAATGGTTTCAAAACACTGGCAATGTAACACACTGAAGTCAGCATCTGATGAAAGAAGATGGGACCAATAATGCAGCACGCAGACATTGCACACCAAACCCCAACCTTCTGATTATGCAATGGTGTTTCGTGGAAGTTACACAGATTCTTCATTAACCAGAACCTGTGATTCTGTGAGTTGTCATAACCACTCAGGTGAAACCAGGCTTCATCAGACATAAAGAACAGATCCATGTCCAAGCTGTTCATTGTTATCTTAATGAACAACCACTCACAAATCAGGAGGCACTGAGTAGCATCTGCTGGTTTTAATGCATGAGCAACAGAGACTTGGTAGGGATCCACATGGAGGTCCAGGCAGAGTATTCATCCACATGATCGACATGTATGCAGGTCTCTTGCGACAGGCATCGGGTTGATTTGGTAGGACTCTGAAGCAATTTCTGGTGAACTGTAGCCACATTTTCTAGTGTGCGGGCACATTTGGAATGTCTTTTGACTTGTTCAAAACAGATCCTGACTGCTACCATTTTCGAGCTAAGCATTGCATGGAATTCTTTGCTGGCACTTTGACACCATTAAACTTCTCAGCAAACAACTTAGCACACTGTTTTCACGACTTTGTTATCATGTAACTTCCCAAAACAAACACCCGCTGCTCCACTGTAACATCGTCCCATTTACACTGCTCCATTCACGCTGAAACAGCCTGCACTACGATCTGAACAGGAGTGGATCACGTGACAGGTGTACACTTGGTGTGGAAGTCACGGCATGTGGTTACATGCATACATTCACATCCAATCGTATCCTCTCATCCGGGCCACTTTCACTTGCACCAAGCTGTACCTATGTCATATATATATTGCACACATATATGTTTGAATCTCTGCTACTTTACACTATACAACTCCGGAGAGGATGTTAACTTAATCTATGGTATGAGTATTTAGCCATGTGGCATGCTCTTCTGTTTGGAAACACAATGAAAACACTGGCTTGCTGCAGAGCTCGTTCTTGTGATCTGTTTGACACACTGAACAGCATTAATGAAAGGCAAATTGCACTTCATACTTTTAAGGCACTCCAAGTCAACTAAATGCATGATTGTAAATGTTAGCTATGGTTTCATCAAAATGAATCAGGAAAAATTAAAATCTCTTCTCTAATCTACCTTCCACCTCTCATTTCTCTCCCCCTCTTCCATCCATTTCATCAAATTCTGTCTCTCTTCTACTTACCCCCTCGCATCCTGTCCCTCTTCCACCTGCCTCCCAACACCCTACCACTTACTCTTGCCTCCTCACATCCTCTCACTCTTACACCTCACAATCTGACCCCTCTTCTACCTGTCACCTCACACCATCTTCCTTTTCCATTTTTCCACTACCCCTCTCCATCTCCCATCTTCCATCTACCACATATATCTCAACCCCCCCTTTCTCTTGTTCCAAGATGGCTGCCGAGTAAGTGACGCCAGAAACTATTTCCAGAAAGTTAAGTGATTTAGACACGAATATAATTTAGTTTAACGCCGATAACAAATTAAATACGTGCATTAGTGTATCGTTTAGTCTTGCCGTTGAAGGTTTGACTTTTCTTTGCGTATTTTTTCGGAAAACACGAAAAGATCGTAACTTCGTGAAGTCGCGCTTTGGCTTAAATTTTGTAAACGTGTTTGTTTCTTGTTTCACGGTAATTTAACTAGTTTCTCGGTAACAAGTAAGTAAACTACCGTAAATAGCGTATAACTTCATTGTTTTAAAACAGATTTCAGAAAAACAGCGTAATTTTATATCAGAAACTTGCTTATATACATTTGTTTATAGGTTTAATTCTCGTAACATTTTTGGAGAATCAAACTTAAAGTATCTCGTTTAATTGTCCTTCTTTTCATTCCATCGAGTGAAATATATAATAAATAGCGTATACCTTCATTGTTTTAATACAGATCTCAGAAAAACAGCGGAATTTTAAATCAGAAACTTGCTTATATACATTTGTGAATAGGCTTAATACTTGTAACGTCTTTTCTTTGATTTTCGGTAATTTAATTGATTTATTCTAGCTAAAGTATTATTTTTGCCATGAGTGAGAAGTGCCTGACTTGCCATAGAATTGTTAGTTCCGGGGTTTGGCGTGATGGATGCAGTAGTTTTTTTCACTGGGGGGACTGCAGTGGCGTGGGTGTCGGGGAAGTGGATCAGGCTCATCAGTGGTTATGTAGGATTTGCAGCAGAGATATGAAGATAGTGAAACAGGAGGGGAAAATTGCTGCCCTTCAGGCTGAGCTAGATCAGGCTAGGGAAGATCTGGACAGGTTAAGGAGGGAGAAGGGCAAAGATAGGTGGGAAGTGGCAACAGGTAACAGAAGGAACAGGCCTAGAACTAAGTCCGACAGTTTTGTGGTGAATGTCAAAAATAAGTTTGACCTGTTGCTTCAGTTAGAAACTGATGAGCCTCAAGCAGAGGTAGGTGTAGACAGGACACAACAAACTTTCAATAGGAAATTGAAAAAGAATGTAGGAAAGTCATCGAAAAGGAAGAAAGTTTTGTTGTTAGGCAGTTCTCATGCCAGAGGTGTAGGCCAACTTCTGCAGGAGGAATTAGGACCAGAATACCAGGTCACAAATTTTTTCAAACCAAGTGCTAGTCTGGATCAGGTGACAGAGGATTTAGGTTCACTCTGTAAAGGATTTACCAGGGAAGACACCGTGGTTATTGTGGGAGGGCCAGGGAACAGCATCGACAGAGATCCTGGGTACAGCATAGAGTGTGAGCTGGTAAAGATTGCGACGGCATCGAGACACACCAATGTTGAATTTGTATCTGTCCTGAGACGCCATGACCGGCCTCATTTGAACTCTTCTGCTGGGAGAGTTAATTTGGAGTTGGAATGGCTGCTTGGGTTGGGTGCGGGGGCTCATATTGGTGTGGTTCCTGTTGATTCTCTCAGTAGGTGGGACTATACCAGGCACGGCCTACATCTCAACAGGAAAGGGAAGTGGAAACTGGCTGAGGTAATAGCAGGAAATTTAAGGGGGGGAGGCACTGCCATGAATGGTAAAATACCAGTGGTTACAGGTGTTGGAGCAGCACCTATTTTAGGATAGGTAAGAAAGAAAGATGTCAAGTTCTACGAGAGGTCAGGATTGAAACAAATCTTCAGTTTAGGAAAGAAATTAAACAGCACAATTCTAGCACATTGGATCACCAACCACAGCTGTCAATTATAAATTTTCAGCTATCACCAGAAATTTTATCTCCACCAAGTTGTATCTCAGTCCTAGGTAATTGCATTGATGAATTAGTCACCCAACCCAGTTGACATAATCTGCCTCTCTGAACACCAAGTGACCACTGGTATAGGAACTAGGCCTAAGCACAATGAGAAACTCAGACAGGAGAGCACTGCAAATGTTAGAATAAGGAAAGGTTCTAATAAAAGTATAATTAAAAATAATGTAAGTATATTTCATCAAAATATTGGGAGTTTAAAGAATAAAATAGATGAGCTTCTGGTTTGTTTAGAAGATTTAGAAGCTGAGGATGAAATAGATATACTATGCCTGTCTGAGCATCACATTGTTACTGATATGGATAAGGTAAATGTAAGTGGATATAAGCTCTCTGCACATGTAATGAGAGAAAATATGGAGAAAGGAGGAGTTGCCATATATGTCAAAAGTTATCATTGTGCAAAAAGTATAGAAACAAAAAAGTTTTGTGTAGAGAAACATATAGAAGCATGTGCCTGTGAGCTTAAATTAAATAAAGGCACATTTATAATTGTAACTGTATATAGGTCCCCATCAGGAAATTTTCATCTATTTCTGAAAAATTTGGACTCCTTGTTGTGCTATCGTCAGACAGAGGAAAGCAAATTATTATTTGTGGGGACTTCAATGTAGATTCTCTGAAAGAGGGTAATAGGAAAAATGACCTTGAAGTATTACTCGGTTCTTTCAATTTGACACCCGTTATTGATTTTCCTACTCAGGTGGTAAAGGATAGCAGCTCACTGATAGATAACTTCTTTATAGACCAAGATAAGTTTAACCAGATAAATGCTCAGCCTGTTGAGAATGGTCTTTCTGATCATGGTGCACAGCTAGTTACAATATATGATATAGCTCCATTCAGCAATACTAAACAGTCCTCCAAAGTAGTACGTTCAGTCAATGATTTAACAATTGCAAATTTCAGGGAAAGCCTACAGCAGTTAGACTGGGATGAGGTGTACCGTGAACCTGATGCCAATTTAAAATATAATTTATTTCATGACATTTTTGTAAATGCATTTGAAAACTGCTTCCCCAAGAAAATAGTTAAATATACTCATAAGAAACCTTGTAACAAACCATGGCTTACTAAGGGTATAAAAATATCTTGTAACCGGAAAAGGGAAATGTATCTGACAGCAAGAAAGAGTAGTGACCCAGAAACTATCAAACATTATAAAAACTACTGTGTTATATTAAGACAAGTTATTAAAAAAATCCAGAAGTATGTGTATCATGTCTGAAATCAGCAACTCTGATAATAAAATTAAAACAATTTGGAATATTATTAAAAGAGAAACAGGTCAACCAAGAGCACAGGAAGACAGTATTACCATCAAATTGAATGAAAACTTTACGAACAAAAAGTCAGAAGTTGAAAATATTTTTAATAATCATTTTATAAATGTTGTGGATATAGTAGGATCCAGGTGTTCATTAGAAGATGCTAGGCTGTTAATGGAAGAGGCCAAACCTATGCAATTTGATACAATTGAAATCTCACCCACTTCTCCTTCTGAAATTAGGAAAATAATAAACTTGCTTAAAAGCAAAAACTCCCATGGAATTGATGGCATTTACAACAAAATACTAAAAGCTTGTTCTCAACAGATAAGTAAGATTCTCAGCCACCTGTGTAATAGCTCTCTTGAACAGGGCATTTTCCCTGATAGACTGAAATATGCTATTGTTATACCTTTGCATAAAAAGGGGGATAGATCTGATGTCAACAATTACCGTCCAGTCTCCCTTCTAACAGCTTTATCCAAAATTTTTGAGAAAGTAATGTATTCAAGAGTAGCTTCACATATCTGTAAAAATGAAGTACTAACAAAATATCAGTTTGGTTTCCAGAAAGGTTTTTCAACAGAAAATGCCATATATGCTTTCACCAATGAAATTTTGAATGATCTGAATAACCGAACACCACCAATTGGGATTTTTTGTGATCTCTCAAAGGCTTTTGATTGTGTAAATCATGAAATTCTGCTAGACAAGCTCAAATATTGTGGCATGAGTGGGACAGTGCACAAATGGTTCAATTCGTACCTAACTGGACGAGTGCAGAAAGTTGAAATAAGCAGTTCTCATAATATGCAAAGATCAGCACATTCCTCAAACTGGGGAACTATCAAGAATGGGATTCCACAAGGGTTAGTCTTGGGTCCTTTGTTGTTCTTAATATATATTAATGACTTGCCATTCTATATTCATGAAGAGGCGAAGTTAGTTCTCTTTGCTGATGATACAGGTATAGTAATCACACCTGACAAACAAGAATTAACTGATGAAATTGTCTATAGTGTCTTTCAGAAAATTACTAAGTGGTTCCTTGTAAACAGACTCTCACTGAATTTTGATAAGACACAGTACATACAGTTCCGTACAGTGGTATGACGCCATTAATAAATATAGACCTTAATCAGAAGCATATAGCTAAGGTAGAATATTCAAAATTTTTAGGTGTGTCCATTGATGAGAGATTAAATTGGAAGAAACACATTGATGATCTGCTGAATTGTTTGAGTTCAGCTACTTATGCAATAAGGGTCATTGCAAATTTTGGTGATAAACATCTTAGTAAATTAGCTTACTACGCCTATTTTCACTCATTGTTTTCATATGGTATCATATTTTGGGGTAATTCATCACTGAGGAATAAATTATTTATTGCACAAAAGCGTGTAATCAGAATAATAGCTGGAG
Source organism: Schistocerca nitens (assembly GCF_023898315.1). NCBI lineage: Eukaryota > Metazoa > Arthropoda > Insecta > Orthoptera > Acrididae > Schistocerca > Schistocerca nitens. Next base: position 541,332,554 of record NC_064619.1, on the reverse strand, counting down.
TCCACCCAAGATCATCCTGCAGACATTTATTTAAGGATCTAGGGATATTCACAGTAGCTTCTCAGTATATATACTCTCTTATGAAATTTGTTATTAACAACCAAACCCAATTCAAAAGTAATAGCAGTGTGCATAACTACAATACTAGGAGAAAGGATGATCTTCACTATTCAAGATTAAATCTAACTTTGGCACAGAAAGGGGTGAATTATACTGGCACTAAAGTCTTTGGTCACTTACCAAATAGTATCAAAAGTCTGGCAGATAACCAACAAGTATTTAAGAAGAAATTAAAAGAATTTCTGAATGACAACTCCTTCTACTCCATAGAGGAATTTTTAGATATAAATTAAGGAAAAAATTATTAAAAAAATTAAAACAAAACAAAAAATAAATAAAAAAGTTGTTATATTAACTTAAGTATGTTGTTAAATTAACTTAATTATGTAATGTATTGGAAAATTTGACTCGTTCCACATCATTACGAAATATCGTATTCATGATCCATGGAACTAGTATTAATCTAATCTAATCTAATCTTTCTATTTCCTCCTTCCCCATCACTCTGTCCATCTCCTATGTCATACCCATTTTCAATACATCCCAATCCCAATGGGAGTTTGGTGGTTGTTACTCACACAGTGCCTCCTTCCGGACATATGTGATGTAGACTCCAAGTTTGGTAGAAATCGATCCAGTCATTAGGACAAGATGTGCAACTTACTTACATATATAGACACATATATTTTTATATTATAAAAGCTTTTTACATGTGGCTTTGACTGCGTAAGCATGTGTCACATGTATTGCAAGTATGTCCTCCTCCCCCGCTCCCTTTGACCATTTCCTCCTTTCCACCCTCTCTGTTCATCTCCTCCACCTCCTTTCTCCATCCATCCTCTTCTCACCCCGTGTCCACCTCCTCCGTCTCCCCCATCTATCTGTCCATCTCTTCCTCCTACCCCCCCCCCCCCTGCCCCCTCTATATTTCTGTTGGTCCCCCTCCCTTTCTGCCCATCTCATCCTCATCCCTCTCTCTGCCCAACACCTCCCCCTCCCTATCTGTCTTCTCTTCCCCCTTTCCCTGAACATCCGCTCCTCCCCTTCTCTCTGTGTATCTCCCCCCGTCTGTCTACCTCATCCTCCTCTCTCTCTTTGCCCAACTCCTCCATGCCTATCTCTGCCTTTCTTCTAACACTGGAAAATCCAGGATGGAATATAACAACTTTTGGCTTCAACTGCCAGATACTGAGGTCATGTGTGTGTGAGTTGCATGCACACATTTGTGTGTGTGTTGTCTATTATATACTTTTCCACAAAGGCCTTGTTGGCTGAAAGCTCATTTTGTGACAGTCTTTTTGTCGTGCCTTTGTGCCTATCTGTGACGCAATATCTTCACTATCTTACCCCCAACATACTTCCTTACAGACAGTAAGTGATATGCGTACCAAGTTTGGTCAAAATCAATCCAGTGGTTTTTGAGATGATGTGGAAAACACACACACACACACACATTTTTATGTATGGATATAATACAGATACAAGCAAGGTACGCAAATAAAGTCTACTTCAAACATAAATAAGCAGTTTACTTTAAAAGGATTTGCAATATAAAAATATGTTATGTTTGGAAAATTTTTAATAACAATTTCCAATTACACAGTAACAAAAAATGGCAAATACACAATACTCTACAGATCTGAACTCCATCATTAACTGAATGTAACTGATGGTTCCTTGAATGAGTGTACTTCCTCTGCATAAATGTCTTCAGGAAGTTCTTTATCTAAGTCTTCAGGATAGAATGTAGGGAAGGGCGGAGCCTCCTTGAGTTTCCTGGAAAATTAAGTGGTATTTTGCAATTCTCACAAGTAAGGAAACAAAAAATACATATACATTGTGTTGCAACTGTTTCATACGATTATGCTGCAACACGGCAGAAAATAACAAATGGAATTGAGTTGTATCCTACAATTAGAAGAAAAGCAGAAACTTAAAGTTAGTGAGCCTATATGATGTTTAAGCATGCCTTTGCATCAGTCCTGACATTTATCCAGAGTGGTCGTATATCCTCATTTGTTTATATCATTTTCATCCTGCAATTCCCACTATTGTGAATTTAACCTTACTATTAATCTTATCAGTGTAATTATATTTTGCAATTATTGTCATTGGTTTTGTCAGTCTCATCTTGCAATTTCTATTATCATAAATTTAAATTTATAATCATTGACTAATGTTTAGAATTACATCAGTCATTCATGAAAAATTCTAGAGCCAACACAGGTGACAATTGGTGTGGTTCTGGTATTCAAGTTTCTGTCCACAAATCAGCATGGATTTAAAAAGCATCACTCATGCAAAAGTCAACTTGCACTTTTCTCATAAGATATCCTGCAAACCATAGATGAAGGGCAACACGCAGGTTCCATATTCCTTGATTTCTGGAAAGTATCTGATGCAGTGTCCAGCTGGAGATTGTTAATGAAGGTCCAAGTATATGCAATAGGCTCCCAGATACGCGAGTGGCTTGAAGACTTCTTAAGTAAAAGACCCCCTTACGTTGTACTCAAATGCAGGTGTTCATCAGAGAAAAGAGCACCGCTGGAAGTGCTTCAGGCATGTGTGATTGAACCATGCTTGTTCACTATATACATAAATGACGTAATGGTTAGGGTGAGCTGCAATCCATGACTTTTTGCTGATGATGCTGTAGTTTGTGGGAAAGTATGATCATTGAATGACTGTAGAATGATACAGGATGACTTAGATAGAATTTCTGTCTGGTTGACGAATGGAAACTTGCTCTAAATGTGGAAAAATGTAAGTTAATGCAGATGATTACGTAAAACAACCTTTAAAGTTGAAATACAGCATTAGTGTTGTGCTACTTGACAGAGTAACATCATTTGAACATCTATGCATAACACTGCAAAGCAATATGAAATGGAAGGTGTACGTCAGTATGGTAGTATGGAAGACGAATGGTCGACTTCAGTATATTGGAAGAATTTTTGGAAAGCATTGCAAATCTGTAAAGGAGACCATTTATAGAATGCTAGTGCAACCTATTCTTTAATACTGCTTGATCATTTGGTATCTCCACGAGGCTGAATTAAACAGAGGCATCAAAGCAATTCAGAGATGTTCCGCTAGAATTGTTACTAGCAGGTTCGATTAACATGTGAGTCTTACGGAGATTCTTTGTGAACTAAAATGGGGAGCAGTGGACGGAACATGAGTTCTGTTTGTGAAACACTATTGAGGAAAATTTAGCTAACAGGCATCCGCTGCTGACTGCAAAATGATTCTACTGCCTCCAATGTACATTTCACATACGGACCACAAAGACAAGATAAAAGAAATTAAGGTTCATATGGAGGCACATAGATAATAGTTTTCCTCACTCCATTTGCTAGTGGAACAGGAAAGGAAATGACTAACAGTGATACAACTTACTCTCTGCCATGGACTTGATGGTGGCTTACAGAGCATGTATGTTGATGTAGACGAATGATTTGGTTTGGTCATCAAGACATTACACAATATTTCCTTCTCAGCAAGCTGGTGTCTTTAAGCAAAGTCTGAATAATATGCCGCGTAGTGCTACAATTTGTCATAAGGCTATTTCAACAAACCCATCAAAGTTCTAAGAAAAATCATCTAAATCAGATCTAAATGATCATATCCAGCTGTTCATAAACAAAATACATCATTGAAGATGTTATTAAATTTTTCAGAGCAACAAAAGACACATCCTTCCTTGATGAAGGATCCCAGTTCCCTAATAACTTGTTAGAGCAATGAATCAATTGTCCCAAAAGCACAAGACACCACTCTTTTATGACTGGCTGACATAAACTACAGACAATGATTGTTGTTGCTGTTCTTGTATAATTAGGTACTTCCCCTGCTCAACCAAGTATAAGCCTTCAATTAATTTTTGTATTCTGCCAAATTACTGGCTCCCAGACAAACTGTAAATAACTAAAAGACAATACTTCCTTGATTTAAATAATGGCTGTTTTATAAAATGCTTTTCATACAGTGTGTGTTATCCAATACATGACTGTACACTGTTATGCACACACTCATATATACTTAATTACTTACAATTCATTCTTAGCATACACTCTTCATTCATTCCACCACACATTCTAACAATTGCCTTATTGTGTTCATGTCTTGGTCTCCCTTTACAGTTTTTAATCCCTACATGCCCTTCCATTACCAAGCTGAAATTCCTTATTGTCTCAGGATCTCTCCTATCAATCAGTCACCTTTTTAGTCAAGTTTTGTCATACATTACTTTTTCCTGCATTTGATTCAGTTCCTCCTCATATGTTATTCAATCCTCCCACCTAATACTCCACATTCTTTATAGCCTCTATTTCAAAGGTTTCTATTCTCCTCTTGTATGAACTGCTTATCACACACATTTTCACTTCTGTATAAAGCTACACTCCAGACAAATTCTTTCTGAAAAGACTTCCTAACACTTAAATTTATACCAGAAATTAGAAAGTTTCTCTTCTTCAGAAATACTTTCCTTGTTACTGCCTTTCCGTATTTTATATTCTCTCTGCTTCAACCAACACCAGTTATTTTTCTGCCCATTTCTAAACTCACTTTTAGTGTCTCATTACCTAATCTAATTCCCCAAGTATCACTTGATTTAATTCAACTACATTCCATTACCCTTGTTTTACTTTCGTTGAGGCTCATCATTTAATCTCTTTTCAAAACACTATCCATTTTGTTCAACAACTTTGCCATCTCTAACAGAATTAAAGTGCCATTGGCAAACCTCAAAGTTTTAATTCTTCTCCCTAAACTTGATTTTATATCTTCTCCCTGAACTTGAATTTCCTTTCATAATTTATCTTTGATTTCTGTTACTTATGCTCAAAGTACAGAGCGAATAACACTAGGGATACGCTACAACCCAGTCTCACTCCCTTCTCAACTACTACCTCCCTTTCATGTCCTTTGACTCTTACTGGGTTCTACAGATTTTATTAATTGTAATACCTTAAACTGCTGTTACAATTTAATCTTTATGTGCCGTGTGTTTCAGTCAAAAATCATTATCCAGCACCTGTTCTGCACACTTCACCAATATAGTGAAATTGCTTATATTTTTACTACAATTTTCAAACATCTTTGTTGCATGAAGTTTCCTGTATTTGTGATGTGTGTACAACAGGTGCTGGATAATGGTTAAAGACCAGTTGCGCAATAAAGAAAAAGTTGAGCATCTGCTTGGGGTCTTACAGCGTGTCATTTCTATACATGTTGTAAATAAACTTTTGCTCCCTTTGTTTTATCCCTGCTACATTCAAAATTTTGAAAAGTGTAGTCCTGTCAACACTGTCAAAAGTTTTCTCTAAATCTACAAATGCTACATAAGCAGGTTTGCCTTTTCTCGTCCTATTTTTTAGAACAAGTCATAGGATCAGCATAGCTTTGGGTTTTCCTACACTTCTCTACAACCCAAACTGACCTCTCGACATCGACTTCTGCAAGTCTTTTCCATTAATAATTAAAGTCAATATTTTGCAACCATGTCCTATTAACCCTTGAGCAGGCGTGCCTATGTATAAAGTGCACCAACCACAAACAACTTTGTCTCGTACTGTTTCATTATTGTTTTACAATTGAGCCCATATGTATTTCTTCATTATTGTTTCGGCGAACACTGTGATGAGTTGTGTTATCATATGTTTCACAAGAGCAGCTGTAATATAAAATAAACAGCGAGCCAGGTGAGAAAAAAAATTCATGATTCAAGTGAGAAAATGACCCGGTTCCCGAGCTAGCAGCACACTACGAGATAATTATCAATTGAATAAGCAGCTGGCTGGGATATGATGCACCTGCGCTGTTTAATGCTTTGAATGGGTCATTACAGTTGGGTAACACTTGTACGCAGCAACACAGTGATACAATGAACACATACTTTATTATTGTTTAATTGAACAGTGATCAACTAATACAATGTAAGTTTATTTTATCATTGTTTAATTAAACTAGGATTAAATTGTGATATGGCTCATACATGTTTACATTAGTAACATAAAGACAACTATTCTTGAGATGTGTACAAAGTATGGCACACGCCTGCTAGTGTTATGAAAAACTGTGGGCTTGCTCAGGGGTTAAATATATAACAAACACTTGAACATAAATCATAACTGCTTTTACAGTTAATATTTCTACACATTTATTCATCATATGTTTTATTGACAATTGCATCTTACAGAATATTATATGTAACTAGATTCTAGTTTAAGGGACATCTTAGACTGCATCTATTACAATCTTCATAAAATATAACAATAATCTCTACTGATTTTTTTATTGTGTATTTATGTAATTAATTTAATTTACATTATTGCATTAAATATTTAATGTGTGTTTGGTCTTTGCTAAATGTTAGGTTTGTTTTAATGCAAAAAACCCAAAAGACTAGCTCAACTGGAAGCTATACTGTTCCAAAATAGCCACTCACACTATCCATTCTACAATTCTTTAAGTATTGTCAAATAATAACAAGTTTGATTATTTATATTATGGTAAAATTAATCATCTTTAGCAACAGCGAAAATCCATTCATGTTATCATTCAATAATTATAAACAGTACAAATTGTCTTTGAACATAAACCCCATCAATTAGTGTTGCCACCCTTTAGGAAACTGTAAAAACCATCACCAGATGTCATCATTTAATAAAGCAAACCTACAAAATTCCCTTATAAAATGAAAAACATTACATTCTAGTAATACTGATGTAGAATTTGACATTGTACAGACACAATCATTAATTTGGAATAGTAACCTCAACATAAAAACTTGTTAGTGGATTGACACCACATTTAATTAGGACATCATCATCTCTCATAGCGGAAGATCCTACAGGACGTGCTGATTCCTACAATATTATATTCCCAGCGGACTCTTCTATCTGAGTCAAATTCCTACTAGAAAGTTGGTACCTCCCTGCAGCAGGGAATAATATTGCTTTCCTACATAGAGGACAAAGGGTACAAAAACAATAGCAATTACCAATAATTTGGTACTTCCCTGTACCGAGGAAGGTTTTTCCTTACACAGAGGTTATGGATTTTACATTATATACATACTATTCATTTTACTGTAGACTGAGCAGGAGTCATGGTGTTACTGACTCCTGAACTGACAATGTTCAAGACAGAGTTCAAGAGTATTATACATTATGGTTTACACAGGTATATGACAAGCGAAGTTGAAAGGCATAGGAAAGACCTGCTAAGGTTCAACACCCGTGTTAGAAAGCTGCGACAAAAGCAAAGAGAGATTCACTGCAAATTTAAATATAGCCATAGCCTCACAATCCAAGAAAAATTGAACAAAGTCAAAATTAGGTAAGGCAAGACATGCATGAAGTATTCAACAAATTTGAAAATACAGTTTTATCCAGTGACTTGACAGAAAATCCTACAAAGTTTTGGTCTGCTTGGTTAAATAAGTAAATGCATTGAAGCCACCTGTCCAGGCACATCTTGACCATAATGGTGTCAAAACGAAGGACGACACAGTCAAAGCTGAAACACTAAAGATCTTTTTTCAGAATTGTTTCACAGAGCAAGAAAGCACTGCAGTTCTTCCTGTAACTCACTGTACAAATGTCAAAATGATGGGGATTGAAATACATGACCATGGGATAGAAAAACAACTGAAATTGTTCAACAGAGGAAAGGCTACTTGATTTTATGGATTACCAATATGATAGAAGACAACAGTATGTGACAGAACTTGCTCCTCTTCTAGGAGCAGAGTATCATAAGTAACTGGAGGAGTGAAGCATTCCTAATGATTGGCGTGCGTGTGTGTGAACAGGGGGGAGGGGGGGGGAGGTTGGGGAGGAGTGTTTGGAAGGGGGGGAACATAGGTCATTCCTGTTTTCAAGAAGGGTCATCAAACAGATGCATAAAACATAAGCCTATATCTCTGATGTTAGTCTGCTGTAGAATTTTGGAAAGTGTTTATGTTTGTGTGTTACAACATTTCTAGAGACCAAAAATCTCCTCTGGATGAATCAATGCAGGTTCCAAAAACAATGAATGTGTGAAACCCAGTTCACTCTGTTTTTCCAGAAAGCAGAAGATACTGGCTGCCATGTTGATAGTGTGTTCCTTGACATCGAGAAGGTATTCTATACAGTTCTGCACTGCTGCCTAATGAACAAAATATTTGTGTTTGAAATATCAGACCAGCCGGTGTGACTGGACTGAAGAGTTTCTGAACACAGCATGTCATTCTCAATGGTGAGAAATCTTCTGACATAAAAGTAACTTGGGGGCACTCCAAGGGAGTGTTTTAGGACAATTACTTCTCACAATATACACAAGTATAAATGTCCTGGTGGAGGTTCCATGAATCTTTTTGTGGATGATGCATTTGAACACAGAGATGCTAGAAAATTGTAGTGGAATGCAAAAGACTTGCAGGGTATGGACACTTGGTGCAGCGACTGGCAATTGACCCTCAACATAAAGAAATGTAATGCCTTGCACATAAATAGGCAGAAAGAGCCATCATTGTGTGAGTAACACGATTGCAGAATATTCCCTGGAAGCAGTCAAATCCATGAAATATCTAGGAGGACAAGTACAGAGCAATTTAAAGTAGAATGGTTACCTAAAACTAACGGTAGGTAAGGCATATGGCGGACTGAGATTCATTGGAAGAATCCTCGGGAAATGCAGTCCACCCAGAAAGGAGGTAACTTACAAATACCTTGTTTGACCAATACCTGAATATTACTTCTTATTCTGGGATCCTTATATGATTGACACAGGAAACAGAGAAGATCTAAGGAATATCAGGGAAATTTCATTACACATTCATTTAGTTAAGTGTAAAAGTATCACAGAGATTCACAGCCGACTACAGTGGCAGATACTGCAACAGAAGCAGTTTTGTATCGTGGTGTGGATTACTGTTAAAGGTCAGAGAACATACACTTGTAGAAGAAACAACCAATATACTGCTTCCACCCAGATAACTGAGCTTATGCAGAGGCTTATCGGCAACTGTTCTTCCTGCAAACCATTTGCAACTGGAAGAGGAAAAGTAGGAGTCACAGCTTTACATAACATATCCTACGCCACAACCGTAAGGTGGCTAGCAAAGTATAGATGTTGATGTAGATGTAGATGTAGAAGAGTGAGTGCAGAGTTGTCATACCAACTGACTCACGAGTTGCTCAGTTCCTTAACCAGTTGCACTGGGATACATCTCAAATGAAAATGTTAATGCAGCATTTCATTTATTGGTCAGACAGGGCATCAATATATAAATTCACAGAGTGTCTCTGATCAAAGTGTGCTTGTAATCAAGTGGCTTGACCACAGGGATTTTCTATGTGGTGAACACTTCAGCACCCTTGGGCAAAGGTGCATATTGATTTTGCAGGACCTTACACTCTAGATGTTAAAGACCACAGCACAAGACATGATCTGGGCACTGGCATTAATCTTTACAGTTAAGTTCCTACACCATCACTTTAGGTTAGTCAGTCAATAAATACCGTAAGCTTCTACATGATTTGCTGCCTCTCCCTTAATACTTCCACAAGACTGCTGTGAATATTTGATGAAAGCAGAAAATCCTTGTTTCCTTTTATTTGAAAGTAAGTATATTTCCCCCTACTGCATACAGTCATTCCTCCTTTTACTGAATCTGTTACTGCTGAGGGAAGCTTGCATACTTTTCCCTGAAAACTGCATTTTTATGCCTACAAGCTATGTAGAAATAAAAATTATTCATAACCAACTGGGGTGGTAGTATGAGGTACTCAAGTTCTTTCCCATATTTTGGTCTGTTTACAGAATTGACCATGACAGAAGGGGAAAAATGAATCAAAACAAGCATTTCATACTAAGGCAACAAGTAACAGATGATGAACCCCCAAGCGGGTGTGTCTTTTTTCGTAACACCAGCAGCACACGGCGCACTTTGTACACACGTAAAAATTAGCTCTCTTTATATTACCACGATAAACATGCATGAACAAAATTACAGTTAACTCTAAGTTTAATTAAACAACAAAATGAACTAACATTATAGGAGTTAAACCACTGTTTAATTAAACATTAATAAAATAAACCTCTCATTGTATCACTCTTTTGCTGCACCCAAGTATTACCCTGCAGTAACGGCACACTCGAAGCATTAAACAGTGCAGTTGGATAAGATCCCTGCCCCCCTTTTATTTGATACTAATTATCTTGTAGATAACTGCCTCACTGTAGGATTGTGCTGGTAGCTTGGAATCTGGGTCATTTTTCTTGCATGGATAGTCAATATCTTCTCACCTAGCTTGCTGTTTATTTTATACTACTGCAGCTCATTTCGATATACGACAACATAACTTATTACCATGTTAGCTGAAGTGAAAATGAAGGAATACATATGGACTGTCAATTGTGAAAGAGCAATGGACTGGTACAAAACAATGTTATTTGTGACTGGCGCATTTTATACACAGGCACACCCAATCAAGGGTTAAACAAAAATTATATGCTTTAATAACAATTATCTATGAAAGTGAAGAACAAGCTGAAGTATTTCCAGTGAAACTGAATGTACTGCCAAGTGACTGAAATTACAAAGAAATGAATTCAGAGGAAATTATGCCAGAAATATAGAAAGAGAATGAATGCATTAGATGGGAAATAAAAGAGTTAATTCACAAAATCAAGCAATAAAGACATCTGGATAAAGCAGAAGGACAGTAGTATGTGAATAAATCAGTGAAACTGAGCTAACGTGGACAATTAGTCAAGGAGTGAGTGACAATAAGAACAGACAGAATCTGCTTAACAGGACTATTTGGAAATGTCTCTGAGCGTTTCAAAATGCAAAAGAAATTTTGTTAACAGAAACAATAATAATAATAACAATAATAATAATAATAATAATACAAAGCACACAAAATCTAAACATATGACAAGCAGACATTACAATTCGTAAGTCAAGACAGTAGATGACATGGCAGCTAACAAGAAAAGATAGAGGAAATTATGCAAACATTCCAAGATTTCTAAGTTTGTATCTTTCACACGATGAATGATAATTACATGTAAGAATAGTACAAAACATTTCTGGAGCTAATGGTAGGTGAGGCACTTGAAATCACTATGATGTAAAGAAAGGACTGGCATGGGCAGACCAAAGTGACAATTTAATCGGAGATGGCCAGATAACGCTAGAAAGCATGCAGAGCATCAAATGCATACCGATGAAGACCATAATGCATGGAATACTCTGGAAGCAGCTTATTTTCAGATAACTGATTGTTGTATGGGTAGCTAAATATGGCTGCAGAATATGCTCCACCACACTGACTCACGGAGCTTGTATTTAAATGTATATGTGTATGTATGTAGGGGAGGAGGGGGGGGGGGGGGAGGAGCAAAATTCATTACTTTACTATGTACAAAAAGTGTTTCAGTTGATTAAACATGCTTTCAAAATACAAGTTATGCTAATTATTCAGCAGAGGTCAGTTGTATTTCTTAATGAGGATAAGAACCTGTGTTTACCCATTCATATTCTGTTTAAATTGGTAGCAAATGTAATGAACAAAATATAATTTATGTAGTGGAAAATATTAGCAAAAAGAACGTTCTTTGTGGAGGAGCAACAATCTGTTCAGTGACAATACTGAAGATAAATTATAGTTTATGTTGTATATTAATTCTGCACTGGTAAAGAGTTTTGAGAATTTTTTTTGACTTGTTGTGGTTTAATATTATGGCGAAGCAAGAGCCACTACTTCTGGTCATGTCATTTCAGCCTGGATATTACCACTCTTACAGTAATTTATTTCCAACAGTGTGTCATAAAGATCTCATTAGATATTTTATATTTTTCTAACATGCACAAAATCATGGGTACATGCTGATAAGTGCAGAGACCATCATACTCTATCATCTTCCCAGTCATTGGAATCCCTTTCCCTCATCTTCAACTCTTACTTTTCTATCTGAACAGCACAGCAGACATACTTGTTCTCAACAAAGTAAAATTCTCTTTGCACCACCACGTAGCACTGCCATGTTTTCTGAATCATTTTCTGTATCAGGAACTTGACTTTAGAACAATCTTTCTCAAACTATCAGAGCATTTTAATTCTTCCCAAACTTCAATAGCCACCTCTCCCACACTCTGTGGAGCTCATTATCATCAGTCCACCCCCCCCCCCCCCCCTCGAACTTTCTCTATTCCTTGTCAACAGAGTTTTCTGTTTATTATTTGAATATGTGGTGTCTGTTCCTTTGAAAGAACAGACACCACACAGATCCCACAGCTGTGAACCACTATATAAAAATTTAAGGGGGATCACTGCTGTCAGTTGCAGTGGGACATTAAGTGGAATCAGTGGTGACAAGCGAAATGTGTAACAGACCAGGATTTGAATCTGGGATCTCCTGCTTGTTAGGCAGGTGCTGTAACCACTGTGCCAATCAGGACACAGCGTTATCACATCTGCATGGACTATCTCGGTAAGCCTCATGGCCAATCCATACTGCCACCCAGCGCCACCTATCAAATAACTGATAAGCCTGGCTGGGCAATGAATCCACTTTCTTCAGTGTGAATTCACAAATATGTCAAACCTCCTGTGGGATTCTCTATGTAGCGAACAAGAGTATAATGGACAGAGACTGTGGATAGATGGCACTGGGTGGGAGAGTGGATTGGCTGTGAGGCGTACCGAGATAGTCCATGTAGTGGTGATAACGCTGAGTCCCGGATGGTGAAATAGTTACTGCACCTGCCTAGTAAGTAGGAGATCCTGGGTTTCGAATCCCAGTCCAGTACACATTTTCACTTGTCACTGCTGATTCTGCTTAATGTCCTGCTGCAGCTGACAGCAATGATTCCCCTTCAATTTACATATTTTGTATTTATGATCTGTTATTTTCTAACAGTAACTATGACTATCATTTCAATCTTCTCCTGTTCTTTACTCATTAAACTTATGATAATACTAAACATGGCTTCAACTATGCTAAGTTTATTTACAGGGTGTCTCAAAAGGAAGTTTATATTTGAAGAGCTCTCTGCACATGTGCAACAAATGATGCGAGGAGAGTGGGGTGGGGGGGTGCGTTCATTGCTTGCTTGATCTTTAGGAATTCAGTCACTATGGAGCACTTCTCAGGAGCAAACCACACGTTCGGTGTGCTAGAATTTTACAAAAATGGTGGTTAAGTGACTGTAGCACAGAGGAAATTTTGCAGCGATCATGGATTGCGTAACGTAAATGATGCTCCAAGTGTTCCCCTTACCCAGGAAAGGATCAAGACGTTTCAAAACATTGGTTCAACACTGGCCAAACCAATATTGGGTGATCAAGGTTATCAAGAACGACTTAATCCAGGGTGCACTGGGTGCACCCGACTGCAAATTGTTGCTCATGTCGGCACCAATGACTCCTGCCGTCTGGGTTCAGAGGTCATCCTCAGTTCATACAGGCGATTGGTGGAGTTGGTGAAGGCGGAAAGCCTCACTCGCGGGGTGGAGTCTGAGCTAACTACATCTACATCTACATCTACATTCATACTCCGCAAGCCACCCAACGGTGTGTGGCGGAGGGCACCTTACGTGCCACTGTCATTACCTCCCTTTCCTGTTCCAGTCGCGTATGGTTCGCGGGAAGAACGACTGTCTGAAAGCCTCCGTGCGCCCTCTAATCTCTCTAATTTTACATTCATGATCTCCTCGGGAGGTATAAGTAGGGGGAAGCAATATACTCGATACCTCATCCAGAAACGCACCCTCTCGAAACCTGGCGAGCAAGCTACACCGCGATGCAGAGCGCCTCTCTTGCAGAGTCTGCCACTTGAGTTTATTAAACATCTCCGTAACGCTATCACGGTTACCAAATAACCCTGTGACGAAACGCGCCGCTCTTCTTTGGATCTTCTCTATCTCCTCCGTCAACCCGATCTGGTACGGATCCCACACTGATGAGCAATACTCAAGTATAGGTCGAACGAGTGTTTTGTAAGCCACCTCCTTTGTTGCTGGACTACATTTTCTAAGCACTCTCCCAATGAATCTCAACCTGGTACCCGCCTTACCAACAATTAATTTTATATGATCATTCCACTTCAAATCGTTCCGCACGCTTACTCCCAGATATTTTACAGAAGTAACTGCTACCAGTGTTTGTTCCGCTATCATATAATCATACAATAAAGGATCCTTCTGTCTATGTATTCGCAATACATTACATTTGTCTATGTTAAGGGACAGTTGCCACTCCCTGCACCAAGTGCCTATCCGCTGCAGATCTTCCTGCATTTCGCTACAATTTTCTAATGCTGCAACTTCTCTGTATACTACAGCATCATCCGCGAAAAGCCGCATGGAACTTCCGACACTATCTACTAGGTCATTTATATACATTGTGAAAAGCAATGGTCCCATAACACTCCCCTGTGGCACGCCAGAGGTTACCTTAACGTCTGTAGACGTCTCTCAATTGATAACAACATGCTATTTGTAGTATCGTTCCCAGAACCAATCGCGGTCCTCTGGTTTGGAGCTGAGTGGAAGGCTTAAACCAGAGGCTCAGACGATTCTGCGGAGATCTGGGTGAAAATTTCTCGACCTCCGCTATCGGTTGGAGAAATGTAGGGTCCCCCTGAATAGGTCTGGCGTGCGCTACATGCAGGAAGTGGCTACAAGGGTAGCGGAGTACGTGTGGAGTGCACATGGGGGTTTTATAGGTTAGAGAATTCCCTCCCTACGCCCGACAAGACACCTCCTGAGACACGGCAAGGTAGGAGTAGGCAAAATGCAACAGGGAATAACAATATTAACGTGCTAATAGTAAACTGCAGGAGTGTCTATAGAAAGGTCCCAGAACTGCTCTCATTAATAAATGATCACAATGCCCACATAGTACTAGGGGCAGAAAGTTGGCTGAAACCAGATATAAACAGTAATGAAATTCTAAACTCAGATTGGAATGTATACCGCAGAGACAGGCTGGACAATGAAGGGGGAGGCGTGTTTCTAGCGATAAGAAGTGCAATAGTATCGAAGAAAATTGACAGAGATCAGAAATGTGAAATAATTTGGGTGAAGGTCACGGTTAAAGCAGGCTCAGACATGGTAATTGGATGTCTCTATAGGCCCCCTGGCTCAGCAGCTGTTGTGGTTGAGCACCTAAAGGATAATTTGGAAAATATTTCGAGTAGATTTCCCCACCATGTTATAGTTCTGAGTGGAGATTTTAATTTGCTGGATATACACTGGGAGACTCAAATGTTCATAATGGGTGGATGGGACAAAGAATACAGTGAATTTTTTTTAAAGTGCTTTATCTGAAAACTACCTTGAGCAGTTAAACAGAGAACCGACTCATGGCGATAACATATTAGACCTTCTGGTGACAAACAGACCCAAACTATTTGAAACAGTTAACGCAGAACAGGGAATCAGTGATCATAAAGCGGTTACTGCATCAATGATTTCAGCCGTAAATAGAAATATTAAAAAAGGTAGGAAGATTTTTCCGTTTAGCAAAAGTGACAAAAAGCAGATTTCAGAGTAGCTGATGGCTCAACACAAAAGTTTTGTCTCAAGTACAGATAGTGTTGAGGATCAGTGGGCAAAGTTCAAAACCATCGTACAATATGCGTTAGATGAGTATGTGCCAAGCAAGATCGTAAGAGATGGAAAAGAGCCACTGTGGTACAACAACCGAGTTAGAAAACTGCTGCGGAAGCAAAGGGAACTTCACAGCAAACATAAACATAGCCAAAGCCTTGCAGACAAAGAAAAATTACGCGAAGCGAAATGTAGTGTGAGGAGGGCTATGCGAGAAGTGTTCAATGAATTCGAAAGTAAAGTTCTATGTACTGACTTGGCAGAAAATCCTAAGAAATTTTGGTCTTATGTCAAAGCGGTAGGTGGACCAAAACAAAATTTCAGACACTCTGTGACCAAAATGGTACTGAAACAGAGGATGACAGACTAAAGGCCGAAATACTAAATGTCTTTTTCCAAAGCTGTTTCACAGAGAAAGACTGCACTGTAGTTCCTTCTCTAGATTGTCGCACAGATGACAAAATGGTAGATGTCAAAATCGACGACAGAGGGATAGAGAAACAAATAAAATCGCTCAAAAGAGGAAAGGCCGCTGGACCTGATGGGATACCAGTTCGATTTTACGCGAAGGAACTTGCCACCCTTCTTGCAACGGTGTACCGTAGGTCTCTAGAAGAGCGTAGCGTTCCAAAGGATTGGAAAAAGGCACAGGTCATCCTCGTTTTCAAGAAGGGACGTCGAACAGATGTGCAGTACTATAGACCTATATCTCTAACGTTGATCAGTTGTAGAATTTTGGAACACGTATTATGTTAAGAGTATAATGACTTTTCTGGAGACTAGAAATCTCCTCTGTAGGAATCAGCATGGGTTTCGAAAAAGACGATCGTGTGAAACGCAGCTCACGCTATTCGTCCACGAGACTCAGAGGGCCATAGACACGGGTTCCCAGGTAGATGCCGTGTTTCTTGACTTCCGCAAGGCGTTCGATACAGTTCTCCAAAGTCGTTTAATGAACAAAGTAAGAGCATATGGACTATCAGACCAATTGTGTGATTGGATTGAAGAGTTCCTAGATAAAAGAACGCAGCATGTCATTCTCAATGGAGAGAAGTCATCCGAAGTAAGAGTGATTTCAGGTGTGCTGCAGGGGAGTGTTGTAGGACCGTTGCTATTCACAATATACATAAATGACCTTGTGGATGACATCGGAAGTTCACTGAAGCTTTTTGTGGATGATGCTGTGGTATATCGAGAGGTTGTAACAATGGAAAATTGTACTGAAATGCAGGAGGATCTGCAGCGAATTGACACATGGTGCAGGGAATGGCAATTGAATCTCAATGTAGACAAGTGTAATGTGCTGCGAATACATAGAATGAAAGATCCCTTATCATTTAGCTAAAATATAGCAGGTCAGCAACTGGAAGCAGTTAATTCCATAAATTATCTGGGAGTACGCATTAGGAGTGATTTAAAATGGAATGATCATATAAAGTTGATCGTCTGTAAAGCAGATGCCAGACTGAGATTCATTGGAAGAATCCTAAGGAAATGCAATCTGAAAACAATGGAAGTAGGTTACAGTGCGCTAGTTCGCCCACTGGTTTAATACTGCTCAGCAGTGTGGGATCCGTACCAGATAGGGTCGATAGAAGAGACAGAGAAGATCCAACGGAGAGCAGCGCACTTCATTACAGGATCATTTAGTAATCACGAAAGCGTTACGGAGATGATAGATAAACTCCAGTGGAAGACTCTGCAGGAGAGATGCTCAGTAGCTCGGTACGGGCTTTTGTTGAAGTTTCGAGAACATACCTTCACTGAGGAGTCAAGCAGTATATTGCTCCCTCCTATGTATATCTTGCGAAGAGACCATGAGGATAAAATCAGAGAGATTAGAGCTCACACAGAGGCATACCGACAATCTTCTTTCCACGAACAATACAAGACTGGAATAGAAGGGAGAACCGATAGAGGTACTCAAGGTACCCTCCGCCACACACCATCAAGTTGCTTGCAGAGTATGAATGTAGATGTAGATGAAGAGTGTAAATCAGTCTCTTCGTAATGATCATTAATTCTCCATTCATAAGTGTGCAAGTTCTTAAAATGCGTATAGATCATCACTGTACCGAATTCTGCGAAAAAGACTATAAAATGCACCCTTACAAAATCCAATTGCTGCAAGAATTAAAGACTCAGGATGACAGATGTAGGCCACAGTTCATTAATGAAGTTACTGAATACCCTTCATTTAATGACATCTTGTTTTCTGACAAGGCTAATTTTCACCTGAACGGTCACATGAGTAAGCAAAATTTCCGCTACTGGTGTGCAATGAATCCTTAACAGAAGCATCTGGTAAAAGTTACTAACCAGGCTGCAATTTCGGCTTGAGAAACAACTGGCCCATACTTTTTCGAGGACAACAGAAGTCGTACAGTTACAATGAATTCAGAACATTATGTGATGATGCTAAATGACTTTTTGGTTGCTAAATTGCAAAATTTTCTTAGTTGTAACCAAAGAATGTGGCTTCAGCAAGTAGGAGCCACAGCACCACATATATACTTCAAGTTCATGAAATTTTTCCCGGCAAACTGGTCTTCAGGAGAGGTGACATAAAGTGGACCCCATGCAGTCCAATTTTGAGCCCCATGGATTTTTTTATTGTTGGGATATGTCAAATCTAAGGTGTTTGTCACTAACCTGACTTCTCTGGAGGAAGTGAAGGAAAATATCTATAGCAAAGTGTCAGCCAACCCAGTGTCTATATGCCGACCATTACGCAAATTTTGTTCATCATTTAAATGAGTGCAATATCGTCATGCTAAATAAATAAACAAACATTTTGATCATACAACTTGTACACTTCTTCACATATATATTTAAAAAAGAAAAAAAAAACCACTTAAACCAGAAATAATATCCTCTTTTGTTTTTTCCTATTATATGCTTCAATGTAAAGACTACATCTACATTCAGTCTTCATTTTTGGTTACTGAATTTAGGCTACAGAAGTATCTGCTCAACTAATACTCTATCAGAGGTCTAGGGAGCCAGGTTTGCCTTTCAAAATAAAGATTTACACAAAATATTTTACATGGAGTGTACACTAACAGAAAAAATACCTATCTTTTGTTATCTTAACAGATACCTTGAAAGTTCTTACCTGCGTGGTAATACTGTGTCATAAATATAAACAATGGAATTCGTTTCACCAGCTACTCCAAGACCTTGCACATAGAGTACATTGTATTTAGTATTTATTCTCCAAATCTGCAAAATAGAGAAACTGAACATTAGTGCTTCATATCAAGCTACACAACATAAAATAAAATGATCTCAGAAGAGATAAGAAACTGAATTCTACTCACAACTGAACACAATGCAGTATGAAAGAAATTAGTGTACTTACAATATCTTACAATTAATTTTTAGACTCTTGAAACTAGGAAAACAATACACTGTTATTCTGAGGTAAAAATCCCCCCTAAACTGTAAAATTTGAAAAATATAAGTGAATGACCTTCCACATCTCTCCTCTTCCTTCTTCCTCTCCAACCTTATTTTTCTAAAAATGTAATAAAACTTCTTTAATGTTGAGCAATACAGCAGACATTTGCTACCCAGACGAAGAGATGTTAGCACAGTACAAAGCCTGACAACAAAAACCATGTGATGCCAGTAATGTATGACATATTATGAGATAAGCCTTTCAGTCAGGCCACAGCTCTTGGCAGATATACATCTACAAAGCAGCAAGATAAGTGTTTATCTTTTTCTGTCTTTTCCTTGTAGTATATTTATTAAATTTTCTGCATGTTGTTTAGTTTAAGAGGTTTAATCTCATGTTATTGTAAGGGTAATTCATTCAGTCTGTAGTGCAATAGTTGCTCACTCAAAAGCCAACTACAAAGCTCATTAATGCATCAGCATCTATTGGTGATGCATCAGGAGGTTAGCAAGTTGCATATCTGTGATTCTGACTGCTTTTATAGTTTACTTCCTCAGTTAGTCTTGCTAGGATGGTGAAGATGTGTACATGCTGTGTGTGGATGCAGGAGGAACTGGCCACTGTTTGTGTACACCTGAAGGCACTTTCGGCTACAGTCAGTCACCTTCAGGCTGCTGCCTCGGGATGTAGTGGTGGTGGAGAATCTAGCATCCCTTAGGCAGATAGTGTTAAGGGCTGGAAAGAAAGCCAATATGCACTTGATATGTCTGCCAGAGGGACATCCAAGATGTGGAGGTGGCCCTGCCTGTGGCTATCGAGCGAGCAGAGTGCAGTCATATACAAGTTGTGGCTCATGTCAACACCAACAACACCTGTTGCAATGGTTCTGAGGCCATCCTCTGTTCATACAGGCAGCTGGCAGAGGTGGCTGCTGTACGTTGTACTGGCCGGCCGGTGTGGCCGTGCGGTTCTGGGCGCTTCAGTCTGGAACCGCGTGTCCGCTACGGTCGCAGGTTCGAATCCTGCCTGGGGCATGGATGTTTGTGATGTCCTTAGGTTAGTTAGGTTTAAGTAGTTCTAAGTTCTAGGGGACTGATGACCACAGATGTTGAGTCCCATAGTGCTCAGAGCCATTTGTACGTTGTACTGTGGATAACACCAACTCAAACCCAGTATGCAAAAGCTGTTTAAACCAGATTATCAGTAATGAACTGGGTCGGAGCCAGATGACCCTGAGACTCAAGGAGCCAATATATCTGCCAGCTCACTATGGTTCAACTAATTCAAGCACCTTACAGAGAACACGGGTGAGACTTCTTGGGCAACAACTGTCCATCTCTAGAGGGTGCTTACCCGGTTTCAGTACTGGGACAATAATGCTTTCTGGCCACTGCAATGGGAACTCTTCCTCGCTCCAGATGCATTTAAAGATGCTAGTAAGTGTTCTGATATTTGATTGTGGTTGCGGTCTGGTCCTGGGGCTGTATCAGGACAGTGGGTGAGGACACTGATGAGTTTCCACTCACTGAATGGAGCTCCAGGTGGTGTGTAATGAAACATAATTGCTTTTGCTCCGGATACTGTTATAGGACATGAAAGGCAGGTTGATAATACTCAGACACTAACGTTTGAGCATAGTGCAGAGCAAAATGTTCGCGACGGCGTCTGGGTCAGTGTAGATAGTGCCGTTCGTGGTAATACCAGGTACACCTGCAGGTGTCTGGTATCCACAGAGTCATCTGATCTTAACCCCCAAGCCTGCAAAAGAGACATACATGGTCTGATGGTTGAAATGTATCATTTCCAACATTCTTATTTCCATCTTTTTATTTGGTGGCGGACCCGGGCATGGAGCCGCTTTAAGGCAATGCGATGCTCTATTGATGGGAGCTGTTTATGATATTGGACAGCCCGCCTACAATCTCGAATGGCCTCTGCTATTTCAGAGGACCACCAAGTACTGTCTTCTGTCAAGGTGGGCCGGAGCAACAGAGGATCACTAAATCAGCTGCCGAAAGAATGGCTGTAGTTGTATTCTGGACTGCCTCTTTGAGAGCGACAAGAAGATCAGGAAGTGGTCACTATCATACAGGTCTTCGTGAACCCTCCAGTAGGTGGATGGCAGAAGACAAGGGCTGCAAAAGGAAAGGTCTATGGCTAAGGAAGTTCCATGTGCCACACTGAAGTGTGTGAGGGTGTCAGTACTCAAGAGGCAAAGGTCAAGTTGTGCCAGTAAAATTTTGAGGTCTTTACCACAGCCAGTGACCATGGTTCCACCTCATAAAGGGTTATGGGTATTGAAATCACTCAAGATTAGGAAATGTGGGGGGAGCTGCGAAACCAATGCAAACAGTGTGTTCCGAGGCACTTCATCATCAGGAGGAAGGTAAACATTGCAGATTGCAATATCGTGAAATGTCCTTACCCGAACAGCCACAGACTCCAAAGTGATGTTCAGAGGCATGAATTTGCTATATAAAATGTCTAGAGCTTAAGTGCAAATACTATCCAACACCCTGTCATACGCAGCACAATTCTTATATCATCCCCAGTATCCACGACGGGCTGGGGTACCTGTACATACATTTTACACAGTTATGATTAAATTACTTTTGACCAAAACTTGGCCACTTCCAGTGCATTTTCTGTTGCTTGTTGAAGGTCATCTTCTATACAGGAGTGTGGACACAATCGACACCGAAGCATGTGTCGGACTGTCTATTCTTCTCCACAGTCACACTGAATTATCATTTGGGTCAGTGTACCCCCGTTCTACCATACTACACAGGTCTACAAGGGACTGAATAGAAGCCTTAGACCTGCTTAGCGATTTTACATAGAAACAGAATTTTCTCAGGTTCTCTGACAGATAATTTGCCATGTTAACTTTTGATCTGCCAACTCCGGATCTCAGTCTATTCAGGGACTTCCAAGTTGTCCATTCCCTGTCATTTCATTAAAGCCTGGAGGTAAAGCTTCAACAACTCTTTTCCAACCAGGGGAAGGTAGGTCATAGCCCTCCATAGCTGTAACCTAGCTTTTTCAGCAGTGATTCTAAGTTCCTTTGATGTCCCAAGGAAACTCTTCCTTGACTTCAGTCATTGCGGGTATTGTTCATGCCCATACTGAGTGTGAGTAACTTCTAGTTCCACTGCCTTTCTTTCCTTGTTTGCAGCTATCTCTCTTCGAACAGGTGGTAGTGCTATTCCTGCAAGGTGGTAAAGCCATTCGACTGGAGTGGATTTCAAGCAACCTGTTATAATTATGCAGGTTTAGTTGAGTGCTACATTCACCTGTTTGGCATGAGTTGAATTATACCAAACAGGACAGGCATACTCTGTCGCAGAATAGCATAGTGTCATTACAGATGATCGGATTGTTTCAGGTTGACTACCCCACTGTGATCCAGCCAGTTTCCGTAGGAGATTGTTCCTGGTGGAGACTTTTGACTTGCATTTCATTAAAGCAATTGAGCATACCTTGGGCAACATCAGAATATGATTCGAAATAATCTGACAGCTGATCCTTTCAGACCAGAAACCTTTTCAGGGCCACAGTTAACGATTATATCTATTAACATAGAAGGCATAACACCAGCCAAAGAACAACTGCTACAAGAACTATGCAGTCATCACCAGTGCCATATATACTACAAAATAATAAGACAATATCTAGAGATCATGTAACTGAAACTAAACACTCTGTGCAACCAGTAGACACATGCAGCACTTCAAGAATTTTGATGGTACACCACCACATGACCCAGTCAGCACTAACTCTCTAGGTTTGCTACAGCTCTACTCAACACAAGATGACAATATAATACGATTCATGAACAAAGGTGACTTGCAAAGGCCAAGACATAGGTAGGGATGGCAGCATTGCAGTTCCAAACAACAGTCGCGGTATGAACACAGGTGCTTCGCACTTAAAGAAAGAATGTATCCTGTGAGCTATGTGTCTCACTTGCTTCTATAAAATTTGTTGCTCATCATCATAATCACTCATGACAACTCAGAAGAAAATGGAGTAAGAATTCATTAAACAACTCACTACTATCATGTTTAATGCTCACACTCGCTACAACGCCTATGGCAAGATACTCTGAAGACTACTGAACACTCATTGTGACTGCCTTTGTTTGTGACTCTGATTACAGTACTCCAACACATTTGCAGAAACACAGCTGAATGGCAATGTAGCCAAGGGCAGACAGAACCAATTTTCTCCCACAGAAGAACAGTGCAACAGAAATGATCTTCTCTTTCTTGGCAAGTTGGACTAATTTAATGCTCTTGAGTTTCCAACTGAGGGAGTTCATCAAAATGGCATGTTTTTTGGCAAACTCACTCAACCAGAAATCCGAGAACTTTATGATGAAACAGAAATTACACTGATATGAGGAGAAATTTGATACAACTATGCATTGTGAATGACACCATATGAAGCTCTCAGCAAAAGCAAGGTATACAAACATGTATGTGTTTCAAGAAAGAGAAGTGATGGACTGACTCTTCTGCACAATTTACTGTAACACCTCCATAAATAACTTCTTTTAGTTTTCTACAGAAACGAGAAGTCTAAATCGTGCACTACTAATCCAAAAGTAAGAGTATGAACAGCAAATGGCAATGCACACTATTTCTGAAATGACAGTTTCTTTCTGAGGAGTTGAAGACAAGATGAATGAGAGGGTGGAAGTACCTATGAACAGAGGTACAAATAGTGGTGGGACAGTGATATTACTGAGTAACGATATGTGTATGAGTAGAGTTAAAAGACAATGGAGTACAAGAGCTCAGATTTATATGCCAGAATGCTAAAAATGCACAAAAAGCTATAAATAAAATTTATATCACATACAATGTGTTAGTGAAGAGGTATACGCAAATAGATTTTTGCACAGACCTTAGAGAGGGCCCACATGCAGCACTGTTATTGTTGTTGTGTGTGTGTGTGTGTGTGTGTGTGTGTGTGTGTGTGTGTGTGTGTATGTGTGTGTGTGGGGGGGGGGGGGGGGCTGATTAAGAGGAGGTATACTAGAAGATATTAACATGAACAAAATGCACCGCTGCAATGTTGTCTTTAGCTCAGGATGAAGGAAAGGTTTGAGCACTTTTGTATTTCGCCACGAGACACTCCATCTGTGAAGTAGTGCAGCCATTGGCCCTTTCACCAACCATCATGTCAAGGTAAGTAATTAGATTTGGGGCAACCACTGCTGGTAGAGTTCATTGCTGTGTGCCACAGTTCTTGCTGATGACAGAGGTCACAGCTGACAATCTTACCAGCAGGTAAATGAACAAAAGCGCAGAAAAGGACAACAACTGCTTCAGAGCAATCACACACTGCACAGCCACCACTTCACTTTGAGGTAGGGAAGCCACTGCCCCAGACTTGTAACTCTGCCCCTTGCATGCCACTGGGCATAGAGATTAGAATGGGAAACAATTCTACTGAATGCTAAAATCAGGAAAAAAGGTTACATGGACAGGACAACAGTATTGTGGGTACATGCCAATGATAGGGTACTATTACATCACCAAACACGCCACAGTATGATAATGGAAAATCTAGGATGAAACATAATAATGGAAGGAATAAAGGTACAACTCACCACATATCTAAGGCACTGTGTGGGGGATATGCACAGTCAACCTACAATGGAGTACAATCTAATCGACTGGGACAATACAGGTGTGTGTGTCTGTATTTTGTATATAATGGAAGGGGTAGAGATAACAACTCAATGTATAGTTGAGTTGTGAATAGGAACATAAATGAGACTGAGAACATTGTTATTTTTTGGATGAATCCTCCTTTAGAGCTAATAGGAACGCGTGCGCACGCGCACGCGCGCGCGCACACACACACACACACACACACACACACACACACACACACAGAGAAATCGAAGGGAGAAAGCTGCTATGAAGTGAAAGGGATGTTTGGGGAAGGGTGGCTGACAGCTGCGAGGCAGAGGCAGCAGGAGCGTGGCATCGGAATGTGGCAACAGGGAGCTTGTTCTGGCTGCAGTGCACACTAATGTGGAGGAGTGGATGGGAGTATGGCACCAAACAGAGGAAGTTACAGGCTGTGGAGAGGAGGGTGCTAGTTCAGGACAATTGAAATCTGGGGCATGGGTGGAGGTGTGTGTGACAAAGGGGTTAGTGGAAACTGAGTCCACAAGGATTACGGGATGGAAGGATGAGTTGCATGGACAGTTCTCATCAATATACTTCACAGTACCCAGTGTTGTGGGAAGGATTCAGATGGCACAGATCGTGGAGCAGCACTAACATCAATCATATTGTGCTCCGCAGTGTGTTCTGCCAGTGGCTGGTCAAACTCTGTTCTCAGCCACAGTTTAGGGGTGGCCACTCAAACAGTTATTTAGATGTGATTCTTGAGTTTCTCCCGGCGTATTTGATAATCAAAATATCCACGGGTGTGCTGCCGGTCTATAGTGTCCAACGGGCACAATATTTCGGCGATCATACATGTTATTTAGATGTGGGAGAAAAAAATCTTAGGATTTAAGGCACATCAAAGGAAGGAAGGAATGGATCTCAGATGCTACGTGGAATGAAATCAGCCACAGGAAGGAACTAAAACTTGAGTTAAATTTTTGTAAGACAAGAGCGCAGAAGAGCGAAGCACATAAAAAATACATGGAGGTGAACAAAAAAGTGAAAACGTTGCTATGTCGAGATAAAAGGAAATGGATAGATGAGCAAGCAAAATTAGCAGAAGAGGTAGCAAGACAAGGAAATATGAAAGAGCTCTACAATATTACCAAACGGTTGTCAACGAAGAACTTCAGACATGAAGGACCAGTTAAGAACAAGGATGGGGTGATGCTTACAACTCAACAGGCACAGCTACAGAGATGGGAGGAGCACTTCAAGGAACTGTTAAATTATGAAGACAACCAAGAGGAACAAGTAAGAGATGCTCCAGAGGAAGTCGAAGAAGATCAAGATATAAATTTGCAGTGCCCCACAATGGACGAAATTAGGATTGCCTTGAAAACTCTAAAAAATACAAAGGCTCCAGGCCTAGACAACATAGCACCGGAGCTCTTAAAAGCTGATATTGAAAGTACTGTTAAAATGCTCCATCCTTTGCTGAAGCGTATTTGGCTTGAAGAGAAATCTCCAAATGAGTGGAAAAATGGTTTGGTGGTAAAGCTCCCAAAACAGGGAAATTTGTCAGACTGTAACAACTGGCATGGTATTACATTGTTGTCAGTGCCCAGTAAGGTCCTCACCAGAATTATTTTAAACAGAATTAAAGAATTCCATGAAAAGCGACTGCGTAAAGAACAGGCCAGTTTTAGGGCACAACGCAGTTGTGTTGATCTCATTAACACTCTTAGGATCATTTTAGAGCAAAGCAAAGAATTCCAAGCAACTATGTACCTGGCATTCATTGATTTTCAAAAGGCCTTTGATTCCGTGAAACATAAAGTGCTCTGGCAGGTATTGCGGATGACATACCACAGAAGATCTTAAACATCATAAAAGATCTATATGATGGCTACAAATGCTGCGTACTCCACTAGGGAAATATGACAGAGCCCATAAAAGTAACAACTGGAGTCCGTCAGGGTTGCATTTTGTCACCAACACTTTTTCTACTCGTTCTAGACTCTGTTATGAGAAGAGTCACAGCAGGCAGGAGACGAGGAATCCAGTGGGGGATCCATGAACATCTGGAGGATTTGGATTTTGCAGACGACATAGTTTTACTAGCTCCAAGGCTGGCTGATATGCAAGCTAAATTAAACTTGCTGAAAGAAGAAGCAGCGACTGCTGGCCTCAAGATAAATATAGGCAAAACAAAGGAAATGAGAGTAAAGTCAGGGAACACGGAGGTGCCATTGTTAATAGGTGAGCAGCGGGTGGAGACTGTCAACTCATTTCTGTATCTGGGTAGTATAGTGGCGGAAGATGGTGGAGCTGGAGATGACGTGAAAAACCGCATTAAAAAGGCAAATGCTGCCTTCATACAATTGTATCCAATATGGAAAAATAGAAATATCACTTACAAAACAAAAATCTGTATTTTTAATACAATTGTGAAGGCTGTCCTTCTGAACGCCAGTGAAAGCTGGAAAATGGATAAAAAGATAACATCCCAGTTACAAAGCTTCATAAACAGATGTCTTCGACGCATCATGAATATCTGGTGGCCAGAAAAGATATGTAATGAGGGGCTCTGGCGAATAACAAACCAGATACCTATAGAAGACCAGATACGAGAGAGAAGTGGGGATGTTTGGGGCACACCTTAAGAAAGCCAGATGGAGCCATCGAGAAAAAAAGCATTGGAATGGAATCCCCAGGGAACAAGGAAGAGAGGAAGACCAAGGGGCACATGGAGGAGGACAGTGGAAGGGGAAGCAAAAAAGAGTTGACAAGACCTGGGCAGAATTGAGGCAAATGGCCAAAGACAGAGACAGATGGAGAGTTCTCCTGGAAGCCCTATGCCCCCATAGGGGCCAAAGGAATTAAGTCAAGTAAGTCAAGTCACTCAATCAGTTAGGCAGGTTGTTGTTGGTCATGGCTATTTCAAATGCTATGCTTAAGTTACACCAAAGCTGGTATATGATATGATTGCTTTCTTACGTCACCCTGCCATGGAGGGATGAGCTGGATGGGTGTATTAGGCAGATATTGCATTTGGGTCTTCCACAGAGGTATTACCCTTGTGATAATGGGTTAGGAGTCGGTGTAGCATAAGAATGGACCAGGATATGTCACAATGCATAGGCCCTAATTTGATGATCTCTTCCATTCACCACACGCATAGGCCCTAATTTCATGAAACAACCTCAATCGTACAGAAGTTTCAGTCTCCAAAAGCCTCACTTGCAGCTCCGCACCCTAGTTCAATAGTGCTGCACCATTCTCCTTCTCTTGACCCCTATTGAGGAAAACTTTCTTGCCAGCAATTCCTTCAACCAAAGCCAACCAGAACTGAATATTAAACTGGCCTCTACAAGTTCATACCTTCATCCAAGCAAGAACTTCCCCCAATCTCACCAAACTGTCTTCTGGGAATCTTCTGGAGTTCCTTAGCTCCAACCTGGTCTCTCTTTCCCTTCTTACATCCTTTCCAAACAGAGCTATCAACAGAGAGTAAAAACAGTCAGCTACACACATAAGATAGACCCCAATTTAATCACCCTCCCTATACACAAAGATCATCACTATCTGATGAACTGCAGTGATTACTTGACAGGTGTCTACCAAACCTACTGACTCTTCTACCTACAAGTCCTGTCACAGACAACCCAGAAGTCCAGTACACCTCCAGTCCCATTCAAATCCTTAGCTCACTCCAGAATCTCTCTGCCAGATTCACCTCCCAATTCACTCCAACTACCTCCCTTACACCCACATTCTACGTGCTTCTCAACATCCATAAACCTAACCACCCTAGAAACCCCATTGTGGTTGGTTACTGTGCTCCAGCTGTTGCTGACCAACACCTCTAACCCATTGCCCTCAGCCAAGTTTCCCATTCAAATATACAAACCAGTTCCTTTGCAGTCTGTCAACCACCCACACTCCTCTACCATCTGTATACCTACTCATCACTGTTGATCCCACATCCCTATGCACCCAACATCCTCCAGGCCCATAGCCTTGCTGGTATTGAAAAATATCTCCCCCAATGTCCTACCAACTCCAAACCCACCACCTCATTCCCTGTATAACTGACAAACTGCATCCTTGAGAATAACTGTGTCTCCTCTGAGAGGATAACACACACACAAACAAATTTATGGTATGACTATGGGTACTGGCATGGCACTACCCTACACTAACGTTTATACGTCATCTAGAGGAAACCCTCCAAGTCAAACAAAATCTCAAATCCCTTACCAAGTTTGCGTTCACTGATAATGTTGACGCAAACAGCACAGCATGCAGTGTGGCATAAGGGTTAGCACTGTTGGCTGGTGTGCTGCAGGTGTCCATTCAAACCTAACCACCAGCAAAAATTTGGTATTTACCAGTGTGACGCTGAAAATTTTTAGAAAATCAAACACAGATTAATTAAAAAAAAAATTAAATGATTGTACTGTTTTTCAAAATACTCCTCTTTAACATCAACAATTTTTGCATTTGATGAAACCAGCCCTGAAAGCAATGATGTCACTCTTCCTGAGGTACTTCAGAAATCAGGTTTTTATAAAGTCCACTGTGTCATCTGATGTCAAAAAAGTGATTCCACTTGGTTCATCTTTTATTTTTGGAAACAAAATGAAATCACAAGGTGCTAGGCCATGGATGTATGATGGAGGATCCATGATGCTCACCTTTGGATATCCTGATACTCAGCTGTATGCGACAATGTGTTGTGATGTACACATATTATTCCTTTTGTGCATTTTTCATGAACATTTTCAAAATTTTGCAGTAAACAAGCTACTTGTGTACCAGTCGGCAGTACTAGCATGTCCGTCCTCTAATGCTACAGTAGCAGAAGCATTTTAGAGAAAAAAACACTAGCAAATATCTTCTTACCTGCACTTTGAATTCGTTCGAATTTTGAAGGCTTCAATTGTGTCTGAAAGAGCCTTTGAGGCAACTGACTTTTCTTTTCAGGCTTGTAACAATAAATGACACTGGTGGAGATTCCTGAAAGAGTTTTGGCCCTCATTCAGCAACACCTCCAACCAATTGCCCACAATCTACACTCCCATGTCAAAGACACCAACCACTTCCAACTGCAATTCTCCGCCAGCCCCACCCCTTTAACTCCTTGATCCCCACTCATCACTGTTGACGCCACATCCCTATACACCAATATCCCCCATGCCCATAATCTTACGGTTATTGAACACTATCTTTCCCAACATCCTTCAGGCTCCAAACCCACTACCTCATTCCTCTTACACCTTACTAATTTTATCCTAACCCACAACCACTTCTCCTTTGAAGGGAAGGTGTACACACAAATCCATGGCACAGCCATAGGAACCAGTATGACACCCTCCCATGTCAACTTTTTATAGACCATCTAGAGGAGACCTTCCTAGCTCTAACCTTCCAAAATGCCAAACTCCTACTCTGGTCCAGGTTCATTAATGATACATTAATGGTCTGGACTCAGGACCAAGACAGCTTATCTTTGCTCCTTCACAACCTCAACACCTTCTCTCCCATCCGATTCAAATGGTCCTACTCAAAACAGCATGTCACCTTTCTAGAAGTTGACCTCCTCCTCTCTGATGGCACCATCTGCATTTCTTTCCACATTAAACCCACCAACCATCAACAGCACCTGCATTTTGACAGCTGTCATCCCTTTCACACCAAAAAACCCCTCACATACAGCCTGGCCACCTGGGGATAGTGTATCTGCAGTGATAAAAACTCCCTAGCTCAGTATGCGGAGGGTCTCACCAAGTCCTTCACAGACGGGCACTAACCCCCAGACTTAGTCCGCAAACAGATCTCCTGTGCCATTTTCCCTCACAACCCCAATCCTTCCACCACTCCTAAGAATCAGCCACAAAGGAGTGTCCCCTTCATCACCCAGTACCAACCCGGACTGCAACAACTGAACCACATCCTTTGCCAGGGCTTTGATTACCTATCACCATGCCCTGAAATAAAGGGCATCCTACCTGAGATACTTCCCACCCCTCCTAAAGTGGTGTTCCATCATCCAACCAACCTCCACAAAATTCTATCCCATCCCCATGCCACTCCCAATCTCAACCCCTTGCCACAAGGATCACATACCCGTGGAAGACCCAAGAGCAAAACCTGCTCAATCTACCCATCCAGCACTTCCTATTCCAGTCCTGTCATAGGTTTATCCTACCCTATCAGGTGCCGGATACCTGTGAAAGCAGTCTTGTCATTTACCAGCTCTACTGCAATCATTGCACAGCTTTTTATATTGGTATGACTACAAACCAGCTGTTCACCAAGATGAACAGCCACAGCCAAACTCTGGCCAAGAACAAAGTAGATAGCCCTGTGGCACAACATGCAGTTGAACATAACACACTTGATTTCAATGGCTGCTTCACTACCCAAGCCATCTGGATCCATGGCATGGGGTGGGGAGGGGAGGGGGAACCTGTATTATCGGGTGGGGAATTGTAGGACTCCGCTTGATAGGTCAGGGGTGCACTACACAAAGGAAGCAGCTACTTGAGTAACGTACTTGTGGAGTGCACATGGTATTTTTTATACTAGGTGGGGTGGCAGGTTGACGTTCTCTGATGAACTCTCTCCAGAGGGCTTGCAGATAGTGTGTCTGACTGCAATCGAAGTAAAAACACTTTGACAGTCAAAATTTTATCAATAAGCTGTCGAAGTATTCGTAACAAAGTTCCTGAATTTACTTCCCTCCAGGAAACTTCTCGCACTCAAATTACTCATGGGACTGAGAGCTGGCTGAAACCCACAGAGGAAAGCTCTGAAATAATTAATGATTCATGGAATATATGTTGAGAAGGCAGATTAGATGCCATGGAAGGGAGGGAGGGTAGGGGAGGGGGGGGGTGGTGGTGGTGTTCATTGAATTTGACAAAAATGTTGTCTCTACTGAGGTCAAATTTGGGTGTGGCAGTGAAGTTATCTGGTTATGTGTAACAGGTCTAGGAGAAATCAAATTAATTGTTGGATGTTTTTACTAGGTACCCAATTCTGCGGTGACAATTTTAGTCACTGACAGAAGGTCCCCTGGTCAATAGTGTGAAAATACCCAGATAATGCAATATTATTCGGAGGTGGCTTTAACCTAGTGAGTTTAGACTGGGGCACCTATGGTTTCATTGCAGGTGGCACAGACAGACAATCTTGCGAAGTCCTTTTGAACATGTTTTCCAAAAACTGTTCTCAGCAGCTAGTTCAACAGCCCACACACAACGGAAATATTTCACACCTTGTAACTAGAAACAGGCATGACCTAATCGACAGGGATTAGTGACCATGATGCCATCATGGCGACTTTGGTTACAAAAGTTAATAAATCAATCAAGAAGGCTAGGAGAGTATTTCTGCTGGAACGAGCAGATAGATAGTTGTTAGTATTCCACTTAGACAATGAAATGACATCATTTAGTTCCAGTACATTGGAAGAAGAGAACAGATTGTAAATCATACTCTGGAGAAGTATGTGCCAGGTATGTGGATTAAGGATGGAGAAGACCCACCGTGATTTAACAATGAAATTCAAAAAAATGCTGAAAAAGCATAGACTGTTGCACTCTCGGTTCAAAAGAGAGAGCACAAATGACAACATGCAGAAGTTAATAGAAAGTCATGTATCTGTAAGAAGATCTATGCACCAAGCTTACAACTACCACAGCCATACCTTAGCGACAGATCTTGCCAAGAATCTGACAAAATTCTGGTCCTATGTAAAATCGTTTAATGGAGCTTCTATCCAGCAACTCGTTGATCAGTCTGGTGTAGCAGTAGAAAGTAGCAAAAGTAAAGCTGAAGTTTTAAATTTTGCATTTGAGAAATTGTTCACACAGGAGACTCATACAAACGTACCACTGTTTGATCGTCACACAATCTCCTTTACAAAGGACACAGTAATAAGCATCACTGGTGCAAACAACTGAAAGGGTTAAAGCAAATACGTTGTCAGATCCTGATGGAATCCCAATTTGGTTTTACAAAGCATGCTCTACAACGCTGGCCCCTTACGTAGCCTGCATTTGTCGGGGAACCTCTCGCCCAGTGCTAAGTCCCAAGCGAAGGGAAAAAACACAGGTGACTCCTATATATACAAAGATAAGAAGGGTACAAGAACGGACCCACAAAATTACAGACCAATACTGTCATTATTCCATCCTGAATTTTCCATTGTTTGATTAGACAAATATCTTTAACATCAGTTTGCTTCAGAATCCTTGAACATACCCTCAGTTTGAATAAAATAAATTTCCTTGAAAGGGAAAAGCCTCTGTCCACATATCAACATGGTCCACATATCACTCATGCGAAATTCAGCTTACGCTCTTCTAATATGAGATCCTGCAGACCATGGATGAAGGGCAACAGGTGAATTTTATATTCTTTGGTTTCTATAGAGCTTTTGACATGGTGCCACACTATCAAATGTTAATGAAGGTACAAGTATATGGAATAGGTTCCCAGATATGTGAGTGGCTTGAAGATCATGAACACATACATATACCAACCAACGTAGAAAAATAAAAAAATAAAAAAAACTCGAAATGACAAATAATTGTGACTAATTAAATTATGAAGAAAGGAAGAAGACTTATTAATACAATATGTTTGTATCAATGTCCGCCTCGGTTCAAAAGGAAATGAACAAATGATGACAGCTAAAGTTTAATAGAGATTCATGTGTGTGTAAAAATACCTTTGCAGTACGCAAACAACAACTACCACTGTCATACCACAGCAAAAGATCTGGCCCAGAACCCAAGAGAATTTCGGTTCTTCATAAATCTGCTGAGTGGACCAAAGGCTTCCATCCAATCACACTTTGACTAGTCTGGTGCGGCAGTAGAAGATAGCAAACAGAAAGCTGAAGTTTTAAATTTCATGTTTAAGAAATAGTTCACACAGGAGAATCATACAAACATGCTATATTTTGACCATCGAACAGACTCTAGTATGGATGGCATAGCAATAGGCATCCCTGGTGTACAGAAACAACTGGAAGAGTTGAAAACACATTATTCACCAGATAAATATGAAATGCTGATTCAGTTTTACAAAGAGTACTCTAGAGCATTGAACCCTTCTTTGCTTACATTTATCATGAATCTCTCACACAGCACAAAGTTTGAAGCGATTACAAAAAAAATTCCAGGTGACACCCGTATATAAAGAGGGTAAAAGAATAGAACTGCAAAATTATGGACGAATATTCTTAACATGGGTTTGCTATGGAATTCTTGAACATACTCTGACTTTGAATATAATAAATTTCCTTGAGACCAAAAATCTTTCCATGAGTTAGCACGGTAGTAGAAAGCATCGCTCTTGTGAAACTCAACTTGCTCTTGTGTCACATGGTATACTACGAACATAGATGAAGGGCATAAGGCAGATTCCATATTTCTGAAAAGCATTTGACATAGTGCTACACTTTCAATTGTTAACAAAGATATGAGCATATTCTACTGCCACCACCGTACATTTCGTAAAGGCCCATGAAGATAAGATTAGGGAGACTAGGCAGGGTGTATACGTGGACAAGGAAAAAGAATTCCCGGATTTTTCCCAGATTTCCCGGTTAAAAATACAGTTTCTCCCAGGTCAAAATACACTTTTTCCGTGTTAAGTGACAGTATACTCTTCCTTGCCACTGTAAAACTCACCAGTCCTTTGACTGTTTATGGATTCATATACCGACATAGAATTTCCTAGCACTTTAGAAAACGAAACTCAGGGGGAGAAGGGGTACAAAAAAAAAAAAAAGTTTTGACAGACCTTTCATGTCCAGCAACATGTACGCTTGTAAATGGTCCTCCTCAAAGAGTTGATTTTTAAATGAGAGTCAAACGCTTTGTGATTTAAGAAATTCATCGTACATTCTCGCACATAGCTCATCTTGCCTAAAAGAAAATTTGCTTTGAATGTAACGCTTTTCAAACCACCATCCACAATATTTTCCCACGACCTGTTAGAAATAGGTTCGTTTCAGAAGTTGCCAGAGAGGGCAAATAACAGGCGTCGTCGTGCTTGAGCAGCTACGATGGCACAGGAAGCTCGTATGTTCGTACGTGTAAAAAATTAAAAGATCTTACATTATGTCATAAAAGAAACAAAACATCAGAGGATACTTCAAGAGCGTCGGAGTTTCGTGAACCATACTAAAATGCATAATTCGGCTTAAAATGCACAGTCGTATGCAAATTTTCTTGGAGTACCAGTACTGTATTATCTCATGTTTAGTTCTTTATTATGGCATAATGCCATAAGTGTACTTGAAATACAGCGAACAATTGAAACTACACAGTAGTGTGAAACTAAACACTTCGTTTCAAATAAATTGACTGCCTCAGCAGAAAAGATTAATGAACGCCAAATCTCTGTAGCAAACCTTCAAAAATAACTTCAGTGCTCTGCAAGGTGATTAATGCTTGACTGTCAGAAAGGTGGAAATAAAATCTGAAACTAATAACGTATTTTAGGCTTCCATAATTATGCGAACATATTTTAATTCATTTGCTAGCTCCCGGTCACAAAAATCCGTTTCGGGACAAGGTACTACTAATACGCGACTCAACTGCACATCCGCAAGAGCCCGCCCGCAACTGCTCAAACAAATCTAATTTAAACAGTTGTCACGTCATGCTCATTGGAGGCAATTCGTTGTTATGAAGTAATGCACAGTCTTCCTACAGCCTTTGACAAACTTTGCTGCTGGCAGATGCTTGTATGAGCACTGTGTTTTGTTGTTGCATGTGGCACATTTCCTTTGCAACTTATGTTTTATTTTCGTTTTTTGTTGTTCATGTTTTGTGGCTGCAGTATTATTCTGCAGTAGCAGGATATAGTAATACCCTTTGTTAGAGTATCGGTTCTTACCAATCAAAATCACAAAAATTTAACTGAAAACTAAAACAATGAAAAATTCCCGGAATTCTAAACAATTCCCGGGTTTTTCTCGGATGAAAAAATTCCTGGGTCTTTCCCGGATCTCCCGGGTTATATACACCCTGCTAGGGCTTGTATGGAGGTGATAGACAGCCATTTTTCTCTCAATCTACTTGGGAGTCGAACAGGTAAGGAAATAACCAGTAGTGGTACCCTTCGACATGCACCATACAGTGGCTTGTGGAATATTTACGTATATGTAGATGTAGATTCCATCCCCGCTAGCCCCGGCACCAACCCCATTTCCACCCCTGCCCCATCCCCCCTTACTTTACTCACACCCTCCTCTCTGCAGTCTATGTCCTCTACGTTCTATTTACCCCTCTCAATTCACTTCTCCACCTCACTGTGTACTGTGCATAGCTCCCCTTGTCTACAGACACAAGCAACTCTCCAGTGGCAAATTCCTATCCTGTGTGCCTTCTGCCTCTCTCTCTCCAAGCCATCAGCAATTCTTCCCCAACCCTCCTCCCACTCCTGGCTCCTTGCCCAATCCACTCATAACAACCCCTTACCCCAGTCTAGCTGCAGTTCTGGCTCAATATCGTAAGGTGGAACACTGTAGTTGAGCAGATGTATGTATATTTCATTAGCTGTGAAGAACAAGTATTTGTCCAAAAAACAAAGGTTTTTTTGTTGCTGTGATGTCTTTTCACAAAATTTCAATCACTAAGTTTCTCCTCCAAATGCAGAACTATTTTGCCAACTCCCACCTACATAGGTAGGAATGACGTGATAAAAAATGAAAGGAATCAAAGCTTGCACAGAAAGATTTAGAAGTTCACTTTCCCCATATTTTATCTAAGAGTGGAACATTTGAGAAACATTTTGAGAGTGGTTCTACAAACCCTTTGTCAAGCACTTAAAAAAGTGTGAACAGTACAGTAGTCATGCAGATGTAAATGTAGATCAAATGAGATGATTATGCTTTGGATCTCTGAGTTACGCACAACAGTCAAGTGATCACGGGTCGGAATGGCTCCCCAAAACTTTTGTGTCTCATGGAGTCAATGCTACATTGTGTCACTATAAACAGGACAAAATGGGGTGCTACAAATCGCTAGGTAGATGTCTCTAATACCGCTGCTCATGAGTGTACAGTGTCTTATCATTGTTTATATTTTTATTATGGTTTTGGATGTATTACCTACCTTAAGGCCTCTTAATATTCTGTAGCGGTTACCCATATGGCCTGGCATTTTTGTGCCTGGCCAAACTCTTCCTTTCTCTCCACCACCGCCAATATTACCAGGACGCCGATGTGTTTTGGTGACACCATGAGAGGCTGGGCCACCTTTGAACCCCCAGCGTTTAACCACACCTTGAAAGCCTCGATCAATGCTGGAAAATCGTACAATTTATGAAATTACTAGACCATATACATTAATGACAGAACTCTACTACCACAGTACTTACGTTTTACCACGGACATCTACAACATCCCCAACTCGGAAATGGGATGCATATAATGGGGTTCCAGGCTGAATTACTGCTTCTGGTGACACCATGAACCGTCCTAATGTCTTCTTAGGCATAACTCCAGAGTCTTTGAATAATCCACAATATTCCTTTGTGAACTATAAGTGAAGGCAGATATAAAACATCAACAATTATAACAAATAGTGTTGCAGAAGATAAAGATATAGTATGGAGAACTAGCACTGTAACATAATGAGCACAAACATATAATTACAGAATGCTGGACGAATGAAGCAAGTCTAAGTTCTGTCAATGTTAAGAATAGAGCACAAGATGGGGTGGGAAGTGAACTGCAAGAAATTGGTTTGGTAGCATTGAAGGAACAATCCTGACTTTCACTTGAAATGATATAAGGGAACTAAGGAAAATTTAAATAATTATGTCTGGATTGTTGTTTGAACTCTTTCACATGAGAGGCCAGTGCCTCAACCATTTCACAGCCTTGCCCAGTACAGAAACTGGATTTGGTGGATCCAGAACACGATGGAACTTCAATGTTTGTTAAATGACAAAGGTCTGACCTTGAAGAATATAAAAATGTAACGAGAAACAGTCCAAATGTTCCAAAATATTCACAGCATATTGATTTTAAATGAGGTTATGCATTTTTTTGCTTTTGCTAGTCAAACAAACATAGTTATATGAAATGAATGCTTTCTCGTTGGATTTAATTGATGAAATCTTCTTGGGTTATCAGCTGAGTTTTGGTGTCATGGTGTTGCAATGTTTTGATAAGTTTCCTTATGGTAACCTTCAGACGAAGTGTCAGCTTCAGGTCCAGTTCATTCCTGTATAACTGCTCGACAGTATACTTTCAACATAGGGGCTAATCGCGTGAATCTGGAAGATATGTCATGGTCAGTGGTAATGGAGGATGGGGTGGGGAGAGAGTGGGGTGCTCATCAGACTGGGGGGGTATGCAGGCCTCGTGTTACAGTAGAACTGCGTGTCTATTCTGCATTTTAGCTAATGTAACATCCCATGTGGACCTCAGCTGGCCAAGGCAAAAGTTCCTAACATGCTCCGAACAGCACTGTGAGATGCGATGTACTACATACCACACTTACAAGCAATGCTATAGAGATACCAGCAATCCAAAGCCCTAGTTGGCCTTCCAGTAACACAAGCTTGTTCTTGATTTCACCTACTGAGTGAAAAGTGATTTTTTATGTTTTTTTTCCTCTCTGTTATTTAATGGGCAGCACTGCACATGGAAGGGAAGCTATAGCCTTGGATTCTTCTTCTGAATCAATTTCTTTCTTCTTCTGGCTTGGGTACACCGTTCATTTTATTTGTCTCTGAGTAGATATTCTTGCAAAAAGTTTCATGCAGATGCTGTAACTTAGTAGACGGACTTTCCTTATTGTATGTGGCTCACAATCTTTGGACCTGGATGCTGAGCACAGATTTGCATTGCAGTGGATGGTGGCAGCTATTGGCATTTATGTACAGGTGTGTCTTCTTCCTGCAGAAGGAGTGTTCCAGCATGCAATCAGGGTTTTCATTATCAAAATGTCCCAATTTCTTCCCCCTCCATGGTGAACTTGACACTGTCATGTATTTTGTTAAGGTAGCGTAGCGATTTTTGTATGTTTCCTTCACTATACAGCAGAACTATACACGTCTTCCACTCATAGGTTAGTGACAACTGTCACCAGAGGGGATACCACGGCGACTCCATCTTTCTGTTTATAGAACTTCCTACTGCTTTGGAAGCAGGTGGTGAAAGTGTGTTGAAACAGTATTGTTGTTGAAGTGACTCTCTAGTAGTACCCTGGAATCTTCTATCAGTACCCTTATGAAGAGAGATATGTCATTGAAGCTGTCCAGCAGTCCACCCCCCCTTCCCCTCCAAAAGAAAACACTGGCCACTACATCTCTTCTGGAGGCACACGATGGGCCCACCTGTTGGGCCCTTGGAGACATGAACCCAACACTTTGCCTGAGGATGACAAGTAGGAAACTCATCAAAATGTTGTGACAACCTGACGCCACAACTCAGCTGATAATCTGCGAAATTTCATCAATAGTGGTTCTGCCTAATTTATTTCAATCAAATCTGAATATGCAGCAAACATAAAAAGCATTACACCATGTGCAAAAATACCCTTTGTCATTTAATTTATTCTTACAAGGAAACATCACCAACTTGACCTCATATTTTAAGGAGAAAGGTATTGAGCCAAACAATCAATCCCGAGTGAAAATTTGGGCCATAATTCTGCCAGTTATAGCTTTCTGACAGTACAGTTTTATAACTTCTGCACGCACTGAATGTTTTGTTGAAGGCAAGTGAGGGAAA
Organism: Schistocerca nitens; assembly: GCF_023898315.1. Taxonomy (NCBI): domain Eukaryota; kingdom Metazoa; phylum Arthropoda; class Insecta; order Orthoptera; family Acrididae; genus Schistocerca; species Schistocerca nitens. The sequence continues at coordinate 541,293,078 of NC_064619.1, read as the reverse complement.
GGTGGACACATCTGTCAACATCTTTTGATATTTTGTTCAAGAACACGTTATTTTGTGCGAAAAGTAGTAAGTAATATAAATATGTTATATGACAACATCGTGTAAGTACACGTACAATATTATTTTAACAGTATTCTCTTATTGACATTCTGCATATATATATATATTTCCTGATGAGGCAACAGTTTGTTGCGAAAGCTTGAATTTTGTGTGTGTGTTTGTGTGTCTATCGACATGCCAGCGCTTTCGTTTGTTTATATATATATAAAAAAAACAAAGATGATGTGACTTACCAAACGAAAGCGCTGGCACGTCGATAGACACACAAACAAACACAAACATACACACAAAATTCAAGCTTTCGCAACAAACTGTTGCCTCATCAGGGAAGAGGGAAGGAGAGGGAAAGACGAAAGGATGTGGGTTTTAAGGAAGAGGGTAAGGAGTCATTCCAATCCGGGAGCGGAAAGACTTACCTTAGGGGGAAAAAAGGACGGGTATACACTCGCACACACACACATATCCATCCACACATATACAGACACAAGCAGACATATACAGAGGCAAAGAGTTTGGGCAGAGATGCTGTCAAGGCGGAAGTGCAGAGGCAAAGATGTTGTTAAATGACAGGTGAGGTATGAGTGGCGGCAACTTGAAATTAGCGGAGATTGAGGCCTGGTGGATAATGGGAAGAGAGGATATATTGAAGTGCAAGTTCCCATCTCCGGAGCTCGGATAGGTTGGTGTTAGTGGGAAGTATCCAGATAACCCGGACGGTGTAACACTGTGCCAAGATGTGCTGGCCGTGCACCAAGGCATGTTTAACCACAGGGTGATCCTCATTACCAACAAACACTGTCTGCCTGTGTCCATTAATGCGAATGGACAGTTTGTTGCTGGTCATTCCCACATAGAATGCGTCACAGTATAGGCAGGTCAGTTGGTAGATCACGTGGGTGCTTTCACACGTGGCTCTGCCTTTGATCGTGTACACCTTCCGGGTTACAGGACTGGAGTAGGTGGTGGTGGGAGGGTGCATGGGACAGGTTTTACACCGGGGGCGGTTACAAGGGTAGGAGCCAGAGGGTAGGGAAGGTGGTTTGGGGATTTCATAGGGATGAACAAAGCATGGAGAGCTGCATCAAACCAGTCTCAGGACTGAAGACCACAACAACAAACAATGCTATTTCTTCAGTGACACACTCATTTTTTTCATTCATTTGTGCTGAAGTGGCAAATCGTAACTTAAAAATGTTCGCAGCAAAGAAATGTCTGGCACCTGCTTCAGGTTGGAGATTGTGCACTTTGACAAAAAAAAAAAAAAAAAAAAAAAAAAAAAAAAAAAAAAAAAAAAAAAAAAAAAGCATATTATCAATACCTAAACAGTAATCCACAAATCTCTTACTCACTCCATTGTATTGTACTTCGTGTTCGGGCATTAAGTGGCTGCAGTGGGATGGCGCGAGTGACAAACATCCAGTGTGCACAAAAGTTTAAAATATGTATGTTCAGAAGGTCACAACTGCATACTATTAGAACTGTAGTCCAATTTTCACATGGAGTTGATTGCTGGGGTTGATATCTTAACACGCTTTTTCCCTGCTTAAAATATGAGGCCAAGTTGGTGATGTCTCCTTGTCAGGCATTTTCTGGGCTGATTCATAGTACTCGCAAGAAATTTTGACCACGTAGGGCAGCATATGTGCAGTGACATGAACTCCTTCTAGCAGTATGCTGAGGGTCTCTCGATGGCCTTCATAGACAGGTACTACCCGCAGACCTAGTCAGCAAACAGATTTCCCACACCATTTCCTCATACACCGTCAATCCTCCCACCACCCTGCAAGAGCCAGCTACAAAAGAGTGCCCCTTCGTCATCCAGTACCGCCCTGGACTGGAACAACTGAACAGTATCCTTCGTCAAGGCTTTCATTATCTATCATGCTGCCCTGTAATGAGGGGCATGCTACCAAAGATCCTTCCCAACCTTCCTGAAGTGGTGTTCTGTCAGATGTGGACTATGACCACAATCTATTGGTTATGAAATGTAGATTAAAACTGAAGAAACTGCAAAATAGTGGGAATTTAAGGAGATGGGAACTGGATAAACTGAAAGAACCAGAGGTTGTAGAGAGTTTGAGAGAGAGCATTAGAGAACAATTGACAAGAACGGGGGAAAGAAATACAGCAGAAGAAGAACGGGTAGCTTTGAGAGATGAAATAGTAAAGGCAGCAGAAGATCAAGTAGATAAAAAGACGAGGGCTAATAGAAATCCTTGGGTGACACAAGAGATATTGAATTTAATTGATGAAAGGAGAAAATATAAAAATTCAATAAATGAAGTAGGCAAAAAGTAATAAAAACATCTCAAAAATGAGATAAACGGGAAGTGCAAAATGGCTAAGCAGGGATGGCTAGAGGACAAATGTAAGGATGTAGAGGCATATATTACTAGGAATAAGATAGATACTGCCAACAGGAAATTTTGGAGGAAGACAATGGCAAACCACCTTTGCTAGGACCTAGCCTAGTCAGCGCTGCGGGTCTCTCGCATCGTTCCCTACGCTCCTCAGAGTATGGGCCCTCATCAACAGGAAATTAAAGAGACCTTTGGAGAAAAGAGAACCACTTGTATGAAAATCAAGAGCTCAGATGGAAAACCAGTTCTAAGCAAAGAAGGGAAAGCAGAAAGGTGGAAGGAGTATATAGAGGGTTTATACAAGGGCGATGTACTTGAGGACAATATTATGGAAAGGGAAGAGGATGTAGATGAAGATGCAATGGGAGATAAGATACTGCGTGAAGAGTTTGACAGAGCACTGAAAGACCTGAGTCGAAACAAGGCCCCGGGAGTAGACAACATTCCATTAGAACTACTGATGGCCTTGGGAGAGCCAGTCATGACAAAACTCTACCATCTGGTGAGCAAGATGTATGAGACAGGCGAAATACCTACAGACTTCAAGAAGAATGTAATAATTCCAATCCCAAAGAAAGCAGGTGTTGACAGATGTGAAAATTACCGAACTATCAGTTTAATAAGTCACAGCTGCAAAATACTAACGCGAATTCTTTACAGACGAATGGAAAAACTGGTAGAAGCGGACCTCGGGGAAGATCAGTTTGGATTCCGTAGAAATGTTGGAACAAGTGAGGTGATACTGAACCTATGACTTACCTTAAAAGATACATTAAGGAAAGGCAAACCTATGTTTCTAGCATTTATAGACTTAGAGAAGGCGTTTGACAATGTTGACTGGCATACTCTCATTCAAATTCTGAAGGTGGCAGGGGTCAAATACAGGGAGTGAAAGTCAGAAACCAGATGGCAGTTATGAGAGTCGAGGGGCATGAAAGGGATGCAGCGGTTGGGAAGGGAGTGAGACAGGGTTGCAGCCTATCTCCGATGCTATTCAATCTGTATACTGAGCAACCAGTAAAGGAAACTAAAGCAAAATTTGGAGTAGGAATTAAAATCATGGAGAAGAAAAAAAACTTTGAGGTTTGCTGATGACACTGTAATTCTGTCAGAGACAGCAAATGGCCTAGAAGAGCAGTTGAACAGAATAGACAGCGTCTTGAAAGGAGGATACAAGATGAACATCAACAAAAGCAAAACGAGGATAATGGAATGTAGTCGAATTAAATCGGGCGATGCTGAGGGAATTAGATTAGGAAATGAGACACTTAAAGTAGTAAAGGAGTTTTGCTATTTGGGGAGCAAAATAACTGATGATGGTCAAAGTAGAGAGGATATAAAATGTAGACTGGCAATGGTAAGGAAAGCATTTCTGAAGAAGAGAAATTTGTTAACATTGGGAATAGTCAGCAAGTCTTTTCTGAAAGTATTTGTATGGAGTATAGCCATGTATGGAAGTGAAACATGGACGATAAACAGTTTAGACAAGAAGAGAATGTGGTGCTACAGAAGAATGCTGAAGATTAGATGGGTAGATCACATAACTAATGAGGAGGTACTGAATAGAATTGGGGAGAAGACGAATTTGTGGCACAACTTGACTAGAAGAAGGGATCAGTTGGTAGAACATGTTCTGAGACATCAAGGGATCACCAATTTAGTATTGGAGGGAAGTGTGGAGGGTAAAAAGAGGGAGACCAAGAGATGAATAAACTAAGCAGATTCAGAAGGATGCAGGTTGCAGTAGTTATTTGGAGATGAAGAAGCTTGTGCAGGATAAAGCAGCATGGAGGCTGTATCAAACCAGCCTCTGGACTGAAGACCACAACAACAACAACAACAACAACAACAACAAAAGGTGTATGTTTTAAAGTATCTTTACAAAAATACAAAGATTTAAATATTGTAAGGATAAAGTAGCATTAGCAGCAAATGTAGAGGCATATTATTACAGGTATGCTGTAGTTGCAATTAAGATGCAAATATCTGCCATAACAATAAGATGCTACATGCAAATGCAAAGGCATATTCCTTCCATTATAACACAGTTATAGTTACATTTGTGATGCTGGTCAAGACAAAACACTGAAATGTGTACATGGAAAGCAGATTAATTTTCCCAATATGATAATTGTTGCTAGCTTTATAAAGAATTGCAATTAAACAGATGCATCACAAGAGTTTATTACTAGTAGAAAAGGACTTCAAAATGATACAAACTTTACATATGAAGCACGACAAGTAGCTATGCTTAAACCAAGATCATTTGTACAAGTCCGTGGATATGTGGCAATACATACCTCTCTAGAGGTGCGATACTTATTCCTACTTCTTCTTACTTACAAATGATACATGCAATTGAAAACTATGAAGTAAAGTATCATAGGTAAGTGCACAGTGGGAGCATTATTTTGTATCTGTGTGCCAAGTCATGCTGAAGGATGACACCCAATACCCGTTTTCAAGATGGGACCTCGTTTGCAGCAACTTTGTATGAGGATATACCTGCTTGGACACAAATATATAAACTCCTGGAATCAGTGACATAGTTTGAAGAGGCACAGAAATCCTAATAAGATTTACATAAATTTGATAATGGTCGTTACAAAGTGTTAAGAGACAGATGATCTTTTTAAAAATATTCATCCCATCTTGAGACTCCATAATGGGACATTATGATTGGTAATGATCTGTCAAGTTCAATGATGAACCTGTTTGATGTTAACATATAGCTGATTAATATGAATGGACTTCTGATATTCTTTAAAGAAGTTAGAAACATGTTACTGAGTATCTTAACAGCCACACCAACACAGGAGGTGAAAGAGTAACTGTGTCGGCCCTTTGGTGCGCTCCAGTGAGATGCCAAAGAAAGAGCATTATTTAAGTAATTGCAAACAAGTGCTCGGGCTATTCTTTATGCTGCATCACTGTTGTCCAGTCGATGTGTTCAGTATTATGCACAACCTGTATCTTATGTGTTGCTATATAAAGTACTATGTTCCATACATTGTATCTGTTAATACTATGACAAACTTGGCGACGAGTTGGAGTTACGTTTTCCTTGTGTGTTAATGTCAGTGCTAAGTCACCTGACAAACACTTGATAGAAGAAATACTCCGTCTCATTGCCCAGCAGCCATCTTTCATGAAACAGCACCAGCCTCTCGCCGCCACTCTCAATCAAGTAGCACCCGCGTGTTTGTGGCAGGTTACTTTCCCACCAGTGCAACTGTTGACCTTTCGGCGTATGATGAATTAGCTGAAGAGTGGGACTCCTATGAGACATGGTTACTCCGACGATTTCAAGTTTTTCATGTGGGTGATTCAAATATGTGTAGGGCTTTTTTTCCTGGCTTTTGTTGTGCATGTATCTGTTGTTTTGCCAACTTGTGTCTTTGCAAGAAACGGCCAGCTTTGATGGCATTTGCAAGCTCCTCTCAAACTATTACTATGACCGACTGCATTTCATTGTGATGTGTGCATAATTTTACTGTTGCCAGAAATGCCCACACCAATCTGGAATGCAGAATTACGGAAGTTGAGTTGTCGTAAATTTTTCATTAGCACCCATCACAAATTCTACGCTTATCACAGGGTGCATGATATTATTCAACTGGCCCCAGTTTGGAAATTCCGCAAAAAAATACTTCAATGTGAGAATTCGATGCTTAATGGACGTGCTCCTTATAGTAAAATCCTCTGAAATGTCACAGGCGGCGGCCGATCACATTGTTGAGCGGGGAGAGCTATCAGAAGTTGCTCAGTCAACCTCCGTTGGGCACGCTGCAAGTGTTCAGGAGCTGTTGCAGCAGTACAACCTTCAATTTAGCGTTGCACGGGACAGTGTCGATTACAGCCACAACAGCAACAGCTGTGGCCATGTATCCCCCTTCCGTCCTGCTTGTATTGCTTTGCCCAACACGATCGTGTTGGGCAGTTTGCAACAAGTGTGTAACTCCACTTCAAATGTGGCAGACACAGTAGTACCAATAGACACAAACTGTATCTCTATGAAGACTGTTCCCCAAAAAAATTGTTTAATTTCATGGATGCTGGTTACCTACAATAAACAGCAGATTCTGATCCAAGGTCAATTCTTCGTTCCTGTGTCTTACATATCTGTTGTTCCCCTCTCACTTTCCATGTTGCGGATCATTCCTTCCACAGATCTAGTCAGATCAGATGCATTTAAAGCTTTCCATTACTTCATTACCAATGAGGTAAATATAGTGTCAGATCAAGTTCCGCGTCATCAACTGGAATCCCCATGCTCTGAGTTTTCGTCTCTGTTTTCCCCTGGGCTAGGTTGTGCTGCCAGGTTTCAGGCCCACATTACCATCAAAGAGTTGGACTGCACTAATTTTGTTTTGGTGCAACAGGTGCCAGTCGCTTTCCATGACTGTCAAAGCCAAATTAGACCATTTGACATAGCTCGATGTCATTTGGGCTGTTTCTTCCAGTGAATGGGCTATACCACAGACCATTGTTAAGAAGCTGATGGATAAGCTACCCCTCTGCAGCAACTTCAGTGTCCAGGTTAATGCACATTCTATGAAGGATACATACCCTTTGCCCTGTCCTGATGAGTTGCTCGCAAAATTGTCAGGCAGCCACTAGGTGCCTTGTCATGGTCAATACGATTTTCGGCCCACACCAATACCAACACTTGCCTTTTGGCGCCACTAGGGCACCTGCAATTTTTCAGTGTTTTTTAGAAGAGCTGACAGCCTCTGTAACCAGCTGCATCAATTACCTCGGTGATACTGTTTTGGGTTTTCCATTGAAAACCACCTCACCAACCTCCGATCATTGTTTTCTGTTTTGCAGTCTGTGGGTCTCAAGGGCAATCTTGCCAAATCACAATTTTTTCATCCTTCAACTGAGTATCTAGGTGTTTTGAGGTTTCCCTCACAGGGGTGAAGCAACCAGGGATGAAACTGTTGCGTCACTGTGTTAACACAATAGCGGCTTTGAGGCAGCCAACTTCCGTTAAGGAACAGCAGATGTTTCTAAGTAAAGTTGCGTACTAACGTACGTTTTTACCGGACACGTCTGTCATTGCTCAGCCACTTGAGACTTAGCATTTGTTTTGCTTACACCTAAGCTTTAATCTGTCCCATGCCTGGCCACTTTTCAGCCAGGCCAGCATCTCCTGTTGGCTACGGATGCCTCTCAGCATGGTCTTGGCACAGCATTGGTCCACAAATACAAGGACGAGTCTGAACGACTCACTGTTTACGCTTCTACGACTTTAACTCCCACTCAGTAGTGGTATTCTCAGATTGAAAAGGAGGCTTCAGCAATTGTGTTCATCCTCAAGAAATTTCACATCTTTCTGAGTGGTTCTAAGTTCCATTTAATCACTGATCACAAGCCATTGGTTGCTCTTTTTAACTCTTCAGCTTTTGTGCTGGACAAGGCAGTGCATTGTTTCCAGCGATGGACTCTTTTCCTCTACCGTTTTCCTTATCAGCTCCTTTACCAACCGATGGCACAACATGACAAGGGTGATGCCTTATTTCACATTCTGATTGGGCTGGACCCGATGTTTGATTAGGACGAGTTGCTTTGCTTCAGTTTAGATATAGAGAACCAGGATGTGTTCAACAATCTTCCCATTGCTAGTGCTACGATAACATCGGCTGTTGCCATGGATCCTGTACTTAGTTGGGTCCTGTCTTTTGTGCAGCACAGGTGGTCAGAAAAACACCCAGGTTATGCCTCAGATCCCTTGCATAATTACTTCTCCCTCCAGCACTGTCTGACATAGTTCTTTTGTGAGCTATGGAGGCTGCTGCGCTTGGGCTGTGATTCCTGCTTCCTTACACCATAATGTACTGTGGCTTCTGCATGTAGGTCACTGAGGGACATCTCGCACCAAAGCTTTGGCCCACTGGTATGTGCATTGTCTGGGCACAGACGGGGACATTACATGGCTTATCTTCACTTGCACTCACTGTTCAGCAAGAGGCAGCCCCACAGTCGTCTTTTTCTGCTGGGCTGATGCCACAGCACCCATGAGTGTGTTTATATGACGATTTTGCTGAGCCCTTCCTAAATCAGTATCGGCTCATTGTAGTGGGCACCTTTTCCAAGTTTCCCTATATGGTGCGCTGTCCACCACATCCGTGGCAGCAACTATTTCAGCCCCATCTAAGATATTTGCAATTGAGGAACTTCTGTATACGGTGGTTATCAATAACGGCTTCCAGTTTGTTACTCGAGAATTTGCATCTTCTTATTATGCTACTCACTGTTGCCTGCCTGTCACATGCTGCAGTAGCCACCATCATCGGGTTGTTGAAATGGATGTCACGCTATCTCACAGCTCCACTGTTTCAACCCAACCTCAAAGCTGCCCTGTTTCATTCTTAATATAATGGTGAAGCGGAATACATGGTTTGGATGTTTAAAGCTCAGATGTGAAAGCATGTATTTTGCAGATCTCCCCCAGTTTTTTTAGACTGTTTTTCTGAGTTCATATCATTTCACTCCATCAAGAGACAAGAGCCTGGTGGAGCTGCTATATGGATGCCAACTGTGGACAGTTTGGTCGGTTGGTTTGGGGCGGTTGAAGGGACCAGACTAGAAAGGCCATCGGTCCCTTTTTCCACAATCATGAAACATTCACAAGGAACAAAAACAAGCAACGGAGATGACAAGGAATGACACAGAACAAGAAAGACATAGACAAAGACCAGAAAAGAGGAATTAAAAACACACAGAGTGTTACAGTGGTTGGCCAACCACGGAAACAAAAAAAAAAGGAAAAGCCAACCACCAAGAGACACACTAAAAAGCCCAATCTAAAACTGTAGGCCAAAGGCCAGATTAAACACAAAAGAAAGAGAAACCCTCAGATCAAGCGATAAAAGCCCCCTGCACAAATAAAACTCAAAACTAATCCTTTCATGGCAGCGTCATCCATTAAAAGTGCAGGGAGCATATCAGGCAGTGCAAATGTCTGCCTGAGCGCAGTTAAAAGTGAACAGTGCAACAAAATGTGGACCACTGTCAATGCAGAACCGCAGTGATAGAGGTGGGTCCTCTCGGCATAATAAATAACCATGCGTCATCCAAGTGTGGCCAATGTGCAGCCAGCTGAGTACAACAGAGTTCTTGCGAGAGGCCCACAAGGAGGAGTGCCACACACCGGTAGTCTCCTTGACGATCCAAAGTTTGTTGGGTGAAGGTAGGGTGCGCCATTCATCATCCCAGGTACCAAAGACCATCTGCCGCAAAACTGAATGGAGATCACACTCTGAAAGGCCAATCTCTAAAGCTAGTGCACTGGCAGACTGTTTGGCCAGCGTGTCAACACGTTCATTACCTGGGATGCCAACATGATCCGGGGTACACATAAAAACCATGGAGCGGCCACAAAGGGCAAGAGTTTGGATGGACTCCTGGATAGCCATCACCAGACAAGAGCGAGGAAAACACTGGTCGACAGCTCGTTAACTGCTCAGGGAGTCACTACAGATAACGAAGGACTCACCTGAGCAGGAGTGGATATACCCTAGGGCGTGAGCGATGGCGAACAGCTCGGCAGTGAAAACACTGCAGCCAGCCGGCAATGAGAGTCATTTAGAATGATCCCCACGAGTAAGAGCATAACCAACTCGACCAGCAACCGTCGAACCGTCGGTATAGACCACGTCAGAGCCGTGAAACGCGGCAAGAATGGTACGAAAGCGGTGGCGGAGGGCCTCAGCAGGGACTGAGTCCTTCGAGCCCTGAGGCAAATCCAGTCGAAGGCATGGGCGGGGCACACACCATGGGTGTATAGGTATATGGGCCCGGAAAAGAGGTGGGAGAGGGAAAAACTCAAGCCAAGAGATAAGAGCCCGGACGCAAACCATGATCGTACACCCTGACTGGGCCCGCCATTCTGGAAGATGGACGACTGAGTTGCGGAACAGGAAACGGTAATTTGGATGCCCAAACAGGCTACAAAGATGTGCAGCATAAGCGGCCAGTAGTCACTGGCGCCGGATCCGCAATGGAGGGACACCAACCTCCACAAGTAGGCTGTTTACAGGGGCTGTGTGGAAAGCTCCAATTGCGAGTCGGATCCCACAGTGAAGTATGGGGTCAAGCAATCGCAATGCGGAAGGTGGCACCAAACCATAAGCCAGGCTCAGACGGGACTGAATCAGCGCCTGATACAGTTGTAGAAGTGTAGACCAATCAGCACCCCAGCTGGTGTGACTCAAGCAATGAAGAGCGTTAAGATGGCGCCACAATGTTTGTTTAAACTGCTGAATATGAGGGAGCCAAGTCAACTGGGCATCAAAAAGCAAGCCCAAAAACCGATGCGTCTCCACCACAGCAAGAGGTTCGCCGTCAACGTGTGGAGGCACCATTATTTAAAAGAGAAAGGTCGAGCTGTGCCAACACTTGCTCAATGACAGTGCCTCAGCCGTTGCCACCAATCCACACCACAAAGGGTTATGGGCGTTAAAGTCATACAATAACAGAAAAGGTGGCAGCAGTTGGGCTATCAGCGCAGTCAATACATGCGTGGGACATCACAATCCGGTGGAAGATAGAGACTTCAGACAGTAACAGCCTGAGGCGTCCACACCCGAACAGCGACAGCCTCTAATGGTGTTTGAAGAGGGACACACTTGCTGTAAAGAGAGTTAAGGACATAGACACAGACTCCACCAGGTGCCCTCTCATAAGCTGCCCAATTCTTATAATAACCCCGATAGCAATGGAGGGTGGGGGTTCGCATCGCCGGAAATCAAGTTTCTGAAGAGCAATGCAGGAGAAAGGGTGTAGGCTGAGAAGTTGTTGGAGCTCAGCCAGGTCAAGGAAAAAACTGCTGCAATTCCACTGGAGGATGACATTGTCAGCGGCCGAAAAAGGAATGAAGGAAACGAGGAGGCAGATTACGCTACTGAATCACTTGCTGCCACCGACTGAGTACCCATGAGATCGACTTCCATGGTGTCTGAGGGTCTGGCGATATCTAGGTCCTCAGTGGATGCCAGAATCTCCACCCCATCCTCAGACGCAGAGCTCATACATTGCAGTGGGGTGGGTGCCACCACACGTTCCTTGGTCTTAGAGGTCTTCTTCTTGGACTTTTCGCGCTGTTCCTTGGGTTTCACTGGCTGGGAGGGCTTCACTGATTCAGTCTGCGGGACTGAGGAGGATCGTGAAGCCCTACGACCACCTGCTTGTGAGCACTTATGCCACTGGCAGGCGTCCTCCTTCCCACTGGTGGAAACCTGCGAAGGGAGTTCTGAGTGAGAGGAGCCGAAGAAGTTGGACGCTTCTCCAGCTTAGAAGTGGAGACATATGTCCCCGATGGGTGGGGGGCTGTTGCTCCCAAAGTAGGTGGTGCAGAGGCAACAGGGAGGGTAGTTCCCCCCCACAGTCAAGGCGGGAGGTGTAGTGTTATGGCCCGGGGAGCCGAGTGGAATTTGCTGAATTGATAGGGCTATCACAGTTTGTCGTAGCGGAAGCATAAGAGGAAGTCATTCGCAGAGGATAGAGTCATTCATATTTCCTCTTAGCCTCAGTGTAGGTCAGTCGGTCCAGGGTCTTATATTCCGTGATTTTCCACTCTTTCTGTAAAACCCTGCAGTCTGGCGAACAAGGTGAATGATGCTCTCCGCAGTTGACACAGATGGGAGGCGGGGCACATGGAGTATTTGGATGTAATTGGTGTCCTCAATCTCGACATGTGAGGCTGGAAGTACAGCGGGATGACATATGGCTGAACTTCCAGCACTTAAAGCACCACATCGGGGGAGGGATATAGGGCTTGACATCACAGCAGTAGACCATTACCTTGACCTTCTCAGGCAATGTATCACCCTCCTAGGCCAACATGAAGGCACTGGAGGCAACCTGATTATCCCTCGGTCCCGATGAACGCGCCGGACGAAATGAACACCTCTCCAGTCTAAAATGCCGCGCAGCTCATCATCACACTGCAGAAGAAGGTCCCTGTGGAATATAATACCCTGGACCATATTTAAACTCTTACGGGACGTGATGGTAGCTGAAACATCCCCCAACTTGTCACAAGCGAGTAATGCCCGTGACTGGGAAGAGGATGCAGTTTTTATCAAAACTGACCTTGAGTGCATTTTGTACAAGCCCTGCACCTCCCCAAACTTGTTCTCTAAATGCTCTACAAAGAACTGAGGCGTCATGGACATAAAGGATTCCCCATCAGCTCTCGCACATATTAGGTAGCGGGGCAAATGAGCTTCGCTGCCATTCTTAGCCTTTCATTCCTCCCATGGTGTGGCCAGAGAGGGAAACGATTTGGGGTCATACATGTTTGCATTAAATTGAGCCCTGAAACGCTTAGAGACTGCTGGCGGCTGGCCACCAGCAAGAGAAGATGTGCCACGCTCCATTGCATGTCATCCGCCCTGATGCCACCCACTCTGACCAAGGGCCCTCCCCACGGGTGCCACCCACCTGCAGCAAGGGCTCCTTGGCAGGATGGCCATTGCCGGGAGTCCCGATGCCCCAGGGAGATAGGCATCTACTCCTTAGTATACGTGGGGAGTTAATGGCGCAGGCATCAACAGAGTAATCCCTGTGTTGTCAGGGGCCTACAACCAACAGGGTACATGGCGACCCCACCACAATGGACTGGCTACCGTGCTGGATATCAGGTACAAAGAAGTCCATGGTTGATGTAGGCACAGAAGCGACGCAGCATACTGGATGGTACAGACTGCACCCAGGAATGTATCCTCGGCCAAGAGAAGGAGAGTGAGCGGGACTGCAATGCGAGGACAAGAAAGCAGGTTAAAGATCTCGATGCATACAGGACACGATGCACAAAGGACACGATGCACCATGTAAGGTGCCCTTCCCCAGTTGGCTCGCTCTTCGGAAAAAAATTTGGAAGTATGGAGGTCAAACCCTACAGGGGACCATCACATAAAGGCCGAAACATGTGAGATTCCTTTTAGTCTCCTCTTACAACAGGCAGGAATACTGAGGGCCTATTCTGACCCTCAGACCCGCAGGGGGGCAACTGTGGACACTCCACACAGATGTGAATCACGGACACTCCTCCATCTGCTGGTCACTAGCTATGAGATGGTTCCGGCCAGGTGCGCCTGGTTGGGCTAGTGGTTTTGGCTGCCTGTCGAACTGGGTTCTTGCCATCATCAAATGTTGCCAGGGCTGGCGCCTGTGCATCGTCCTCATCCCTGATGGTCAGATGTCCCATCAGTCCAACCAGCTGCGGCTGTGCACGGCGGGCCTCATTCCGGAGGGACTATCACCTTCACCACCCCCACTGCTGTCGATGCCTGTTCCTGTGTTGCAGAAGGTCTGGTTCGCACCACAGAGGGGGTCGTTTCCTGACATATCACTGTCTGGGGCTCCTCCTTCCATCCTTGACTGCTGTCACCTCACACTGTGGCCGCTGCTGCCACCTCCGTTGCTGTGTCCTGTGATGCTGTCGTCTCCTACACCCCCACTGAAACCTCCGGTGCCAACTGCTGACCTTGATGAAGATGTTGCTATGGAGAGGCTGTTCCCGGTCGTGCCCTATGGCCTCTCATGAGTGGTAGGAGGGTGCTCAACCCACACCCTCATCACTTCCGCCTCTACTCACTGGTGCCTGCTCGCCACATGCTGCAGCAGCTGCCATCGTTGAGTTGATGAAATGGATTCAGTGTCGTCATTGGTGTTTTCCAACACTCACAATCTCAGTGTCTTGTGAGATCAGTGCTCCCCACCCCTCCCCCACAGTACCAGTGCCTTTTTTGGTACCAGCAAATTTTATCTGCACCATGCATTTTTCTGTGCCTAGTGTTTTTTTTTTTTTTGTATATATGTTGTTTTTCCCACCCCCCAGAAGGGAGGAGTGATGTACTTTCACTCATGACATATGCAATTTGAGAGAGCACACTTCCATACAGTTCACAGGCCTGCTTACAGAGGCCAACTGGGTCGGTCCCCTGGCGCGCTCTGGTGAGCTGCCGAAGAAACAGCATTGTTTGAGTAATCACAAACAAGTGCTCCGGCTATTCTTTATGCTGTAGTACTGTTGTCTAGTCAATGTATTCAGTGTTACACAAGACCTGTATCTTATGCTTGCTCTATCAAGTACTACATTCCACACATCATGTTTTTTCTTGCTATAATGGAGTCCAACACTGACTTTCAAGGAGTAACGATCAATGACACACAAACACAATGAAGAAACTGCATTAAATAGTCAGCATGTAATGGAACACCTCAGGATATAAACTCTTCTGTTATCTATTAAAAATGTCCAATACATGAGAACATCACCAGTCCCATTTTCTTGTGAATTTCATTGTTTGAGAACATTGTTACTAAAATTTCCCTGCAGTGCTCAAAAGCTCCCAATGACTTTGAGGAGGGGGTTGATATGTTTGAGAGGAACTCAGAAGTGTCATTACTTGCCAATTTTGCAGAAGGGTGATTGGGACAAGTAGCTGAATGAGGATAAGGCTCGGAGCCAATAACTGCACATAGACACTACTTAAAGCAGAATGTCGGGTTCTTACATCTGTGTCATACATACGATCCTCGATGTAGAGCACACATCCAAATAAGAGTTTACTACTGTGCCATACTAAAGCAAGCATGATTAATGTAATTTCAATCAATGACATTACCAACTGGGCCATAAACCTGTCCTTGGAAGACAGTAGAAAGACAAACAATTACTGTACTTTTTTTTCATAATGTTCTGAACTCTCTGAAATATACTCAGTCACGTTCTTGAAACTGCGTCTACAAAAAGTGAATGCAGTAAGCAGTATCAAGGATACAGGTAAGAGATACGAGGGCTAGTCAATTATTATTGGCAAAGTAGTTATAAAATTTTATTGCAATCAAATAGGAAACTTACAAGAACATCATTTTTCGACACAGTCTCCTTGTGTTTCAACACACTTGGTTCATCGTTGTACAAGCTTCCTGATGCCCTCACAAAAGAAGGTTCTCGGTTGAGCTGCGAGCCAGGTATGCACCACTTCTTTCACTTCTTCGTCCAAGGCAAATCGATGGCTCCTTAATGCCTGTTTGAGTGGACCAAAAAACTGATAGTCAGAAGGGGCGAGTTTGGGACTATATGCAGGATGATCCAGTACTTCAAATTTGAGTTTCTGGAGTGTTTCAGCAGTGTGGGCAGCAGTATGCAAATGGGCATTGTCATGCAACAACACAACACCTTTTCACAGCAATCCTCAGCGTTTGCTACGAATTGCAAGCTTCAGCCTGGCAGTAAGCATCTCACTGTAACATACACTGTTTATTGTTGTGCCCCTTTCCCCATAATGTTCCAGTACTGGACCTCGGGTGTCCCAAAAAACCATAAGCATCAGTTTTCCTGTGGACGGTTGGGTATTGAACTTTTTCTTGCACAGCGAATTTGGATGTTTCCATTCCATACTCTGCCGTTTACTCTCTGGATCGTAATGATGGATCCATGTTTCGTCATCAGGAATGATCCTGTCTAAGAAGTTGTCCCCTTCATTTCCATAGCGATCCAAATGTTTTTCGCAGATGTCCAAGCGCGTTTGTTTATGCAACTGTGTGAGTTGTTTTGGGGCCCATCTTGCATAAACTTTATGTAACCCAAGTCTGTTGTGGATGATTTTGCAGGCAGAACTGTGACTAATTTGCAGATGATGTGCCACTTCATTGATAGTTCATTGTCTGTCTAAGAGAATCATTTCATGTGAATGCTCAATGGTTTCTTCATTTGTGGCGGTAAATGGTCATCCGGCTCCTTCATTGTGCGTAACACTTGTGCGACTATTTCAGAATTTTTCAGTCCACTCGTGCACACTCTGCTGTGGCAAAACATTGTTCTCGTACTGTACTGTAAGTCTACGATGATTTTTGGCCCCTAATACGCCTTCCGACCACAAAAAATGAATCACTGAACGTTGCTCTTCTTTGGTGCAAATAGACAGCAGAGCAGCCATGATTAACAGCATGGCAGCGATAATGAAACTAACCAAGCAGCTTGAAAATTGCCAAGATATAACAACAAATAAACAAAGCATGCGTCAACATAAAACGACAGTACTACCAAAAGAAACAAAAATATAACTAAACTGTGGATAATAATTGACTTACCCTTGTACATATCAAGAGAGAGATAAATAAATTAGGAAGATTTATGCCAAGCGTCTGAAGGCTGTAATGGAGACGATTTGTAACAACCGCAAATAAACCTTTAATTTCAGACACATATAAGGTGATTCACAAAGGTATGCAAATATTTTAATATGTTATTCTAGAAGTAAAACTAAAGAAAAAAGTTCATACAAACACAGGTCCGCAAATGTTTATTTATAGAGTTACAGCTAATACAAGATTTTGCCTGAAATTTAGCAACTTAGCTAATATGAAGCCATCGCAAAACTGTACAAGGTTAAAGCAGAGTAAGATTTCCATTTATTTTGTTGTTATTGGTCTGGTGAATCTAATAAAACATGTCCCAGACATTATCCGCAGTAGTTTTCCAGAACATCCAGATTATGAACACTAGGTAGAGAACCTGTCTCCCATAACAATCAAAATACTACACTAATCATTCATGCATTCGGAAACCTCCAAGTTGGATAACACACGCGATATTCATTAACTGCAGTGGAGGCATTACCATCACATTTGCCATAAATAAACACCATATTGGCATATTCCTCTGTTGTAAATTTGAAAGGCATCCCTATTTCATAAATAATCTACAAACTACAACAGTTACTATGTGGTTTCAGTTACACACACTGTTGTTGTTATGTTCTCTCAGTGAACAATACAGAAGGCTAACTTGTTTCAAGGTTAGGAAATGACAAACAACTCACTAACGGTTGCCAAAAATTACAAACATTTCTACATTCATAATGGAAAGTAAACAAATTTACTTGTATAATAATCTTTGCTGCTCTGAATGTTCTGGAAAACTATTGCAGACACATGTCTGAGACATGTTTTATTAGATTCACCAGACCAACAACAACAAAATAAATGGAAATCATGCTTTACTTTATCCTTGTACAGTTTTGCAATGGCTTCATATTAGCGAAGATGCTAAATTTCAGACAAAATATTTCATTAACTGTAACTCTGTAACTAAACATTTGTAGACCTACGTTTATATGACCTTATTTCTTTAGTTTTACTTGTAGAATAACATATTAAAATATTTGCATACCTTCATGAATCACCCTCTATTTCCTAAGCACCACAAAAATAAGTGCATAATTGTGTTTCACAAAACATTTTGCTTAAATGCAAAGTAAGTCAGCATAGAGTAAATAAGCAGCCAAACAAAATGAGAAATATTTACACAGCAAATATTTAATGAAAAATACTCATAGCACTATTGCCCCTAGATAAATCTCTGCTTATCTAGGTACTATGTAATCAATTGTGGAAAAATATCATTATGTGAAAAGGAGTCACAGAGCCTCTGGTTTCAAACGACTTCCTGATGGATTTAACTTTTTAAATACTCTGGAGGTCCTCAAGAAAATATCTGGACCAGTCCACGATCAGACTACTGGAGAGTGGAGAAGACACCATAACACAGAATTAGAAGAGCTGTACAAGGAGCCGAACACCTTTGGAGTGATGAGAAGCAAAAGACTGCAATGGGCTGGACATGTAGTTCGAATGGAGGCAACAAGGTGGCCCAAAATTGCAATGGACTGGATCCCGTCAGGCAGCAGACCAGTGTGAAGACCTAGAAAGAGATGGATCGATGGAGTGAGAGAAGACATGGTGCAGTTGGGAGTCACGGAAAACTGGGGACAGATAGCAGAAGACAGAGACAGATGGAGAGCTCTAACTGTGGTGGCACGCGGTCCACTGAGCCTGATTGCGTGAATGAATGAATGAAATACTCTGGAGTCTTAGCATCACAAAATGAAACAGGAAAAAACATTTTATATTCAAGAAATGCTACATGTATAGATAACTAAACTAAAGTTTACTGTGCAGACAGTTTAATGTGAAGTACAGTATTATGCTTTTCTTTAAAAAAGCATAATACTGTACTGTGACTGACTACAGTCAAATCACTTGCTGAGCACCAAGAAGTAAAACGGATATTTTTTTTCTCATGAACTAAGTTTTATTCCTTACCATTTGTGGATCTGCGCTCTCTGCTCCAACTAGTAAACATCCATAGCGATTTGGATATTTCTGTCTTACAGCACGCTTCCGAGGGGGATCAAATTCTTCGGGTGGAATATACCGAATAACGTGATTGTCGACCACCTGCCAATGAATAACAATATTTAACTAAAAAATAAGATGAGGCAAAAAACAATAATAAAAATAACCATGGATTTGGCCATGTTAGAGGGGTGTAAAAGACCATTGTATGAAAATATTATATAGTTTTTCATTCAGCTTCTTTAATTAGGAAAAGAAGGTCTTTTTTCCTTGTAAATACATACAATGATGAGCCATAGCCCACTGAAAGTGCCTGATGGTGTTGCAGGCAAGTGACATGGTATTATAGTGTTTTAGTACCTGAAGAGTGTAAATTCGCGTAGTCGTTTATCTTATGTTTTTGTTTTGAACGGCCAGTGTCGGTTGGTCACAGTCAGTGTGCTCCCTGCCGCCGTTGGATAAGCAGCTGCAGCAGCAAGTCGTATACTCCTAGCTCACTCATTTGATACATAGTTTAGTTCTTAATTTCTTTGCGTGTTTTTGGTACTTGCATTGTTTAATTCATAAATTTTGGGCGTATTATAGTATTTGAGAGTTGTAGCATCGCGTTTTAGTACCTGAATAGTGTAAAATCATGTAGTCTCCTTCCGCTGCCGAGGAGTGTGTTAGCAGTGCGCAAGTAGCAGCATTACTGCATTTACTAGGCAATTTTGTATTTTAATAACCGTTTAAATTTTGTCGATTTGTTTGCGCTCTCTGTAGATTAGTTCAGACGTTCTTTGCACAACAGTTTTTAGCACGGATAGGGACTGCAACTGCTGTGTTCGGATGCAGGCTGAGTTGGCATCCCTTCGCTCCCAGCTTCAGGCAGTGTTGGCTTCGGTCACACAGCTTGAGGCTGTTGCCCATGGGCATCACTGTGGGGGTCCGGATGGGGGTTTGTCGGGGACGGCCAGCTCGTCCCACGCATCCACTGATCGGACTACGACTGTGGTTGCCCGGGATACTGCCCGCATTGAGGCTGACCCCTCACCTGTGGTAGAGTGGGAGGTCGTCTCAAGCTGTGGCAGGGGGCGAAAGACATTCCGGAGGGCTGAACGGAAGGCCTCTCCAGTTTGTCTGACGAACCGGTTTCAGGCTCTGTCTCAGGCTGATACTGAGCTTCGGCCTGACATGGCTGCTTGTCCTGTTCCAGAGGCTGCCCCTCAGTCTGCAAGATCCGGGCGGTCGCAGAGGGTGGGCTTACTGGTAGTTGGGAGCTCCAACGTCAGGCGCGTAATGGCGCCCCTTAGGGAAATGGCAGCAAGAGAGGGGAAGAAAACCAATGTGCACTCTGTGTGCATACCGGGGGGAGTCATTCCAGATGTGGAAAGGGTCCTTCCGGATGCCATGAAGGGTACAGGGTGCACCCATCTGCAGGTGG
Organism: Schistocerca nitens; assembly: GCF_023898315.1. Classification (NCBI taxonomy): domain Eukaryota; kingdom Metazoa; phylum Arthropoda; class Insecta; order Orthoptera; family Acrididae; genus Schistocerca; species Schistocerca nitens. The sequence goes on along the minus strand of NC_064619.1, from coordinate 541,273,080 downwards.
TCGCTCATGTCGGCACCAATGATGTGTGTCGCTATGGATCGGAGGAAATCCTCTCTGGCTTCCGGCGGCTATCTGATTTGGTGAAGACTGCCAGTCTCGCTAGCGGGATGAAAGCAGAGCTCACCATCTGCAGCATCGTCGACAGGACTGACTGTGGACCTTTGGTACAGAGCCGAATGGAGGGTCTGAATCAGAGGCTGAGACGGTCCTGCGACCGTGTGGGCTGCAGATTCCTCGACTTGCGCTATAGGGTGGTGGGGTTTCGGGTTCCGCTGGATAGGTCAGGAGTCCACTACACGCAACAAGCAGCTACACGGGTAGCAGGGATTGTGTGGCGTGGGCTGGGCGATTTTTTAGGTTAGATGGCCTTGGGCAAGTACAGAAAGGGCAACAGCCTCAACGGGTGCGGGGCAAAGTCAGGACATGCGGGGACCAAGCAGCAATCGGTATTGTAATTGTCAACTGTCGAAGCTGCGTTGGTAAAGTACCGGAACTTCAAGCGCTGATAGAAAGCACCGAAGCTGAAATCGTTATAGGTACAGAAAGCTGGCTGAAGCCAGAGATAAATTCTGCCGAAATTTTTACAAAGGTACAGACGGTGTTTAGAAAGGATAGATTGCATGCAACCGGTGGTGGAGCGTTCGTCGCTGTTAGTAGTAGTTTATCCTGTAGTGAAGTAGAAGTGGATAGTTCCTGTGAATTATTATGGGTGGAGGTTACACTCAACAACTGAGCTAGGTTAATAATTGGCTCCTTTTACCGACCTCCCGACTCAGCAGCATTAGTGGCAGAACAACTGAGAGAAAATTTGGAATACATTTCACATAAATTTTCTCAGCATGTTATAGTCTTAGGTGGAGATTTCAATTTACCAGATATAGACTGGGACACTCAGATGTTTAGGACGGGTGGTAGGGACAGAGCATCGAGTGACATTATACTGAGTGCACTATCCGAAAATTACCTCGAACAATTAAACAGAGAACCGATTCGTGGAGATAACATCTTGGACCTACTGATAACAAACAGATCCGAACTTTTCGACTCTGTATGTGCAGAACAGGGAATCAGTGATCACAAGGCCATTGCAGCATCCCTGAATATGGAAGTTAATAGGAATATAAAAAAAGGGAGGAAGGTTTATCTGTTTAGCAAGAGTAATAGAAGGCAGATTTCAAACTACCTAACAGATCAAAACGAAAATTTCTGTTCCGACACTGACAATGTTGAGTGTTTATGGAAAAAGTTCAAGGCAATCGTAAAATGCGTTTTAGACAGGTATGTGCCGAGTAAAACTGTGAGGGACGGTAAAAACCCACCGTGGTAGAACAACAAAGTTAGGAAACTACTGCGAAAGCAAAGAGAGCTTCACTCCAAGTTTAAACGCAGCCAAAACCTCTCAGGCAAACAGAAGCTAAACGATGTCAAAGTTAGCGTAAGGAGGGCTATGCATGAGGCGTTCAGTGAATTTGAAAGTAAAATTCTATGTACCGACTTGACAGAAAATCCTAGGAAGTTCTGGTCTTACGTTAAATCAGTAAGTGGCTCGAAACAGCATATCCAGACAGAGGATGACACACGTAAAGCTGAAATAGTAAACACCTTTTTCCAAAGCTGTTTCACAGAGGAAGACCGCACTGCAGTTCCTTCTCTAAATCCTCGCACAAACGAAAAAATGGCTGACATCGAAATAAGTGTCCAAGGAATAGAAAAGCAACTGGAATCACTCAACAGAGGAAAGTCCACTGGACTTGATGGGATACCAATTCGATTCTACACAGAGTACGCGAAAGAACTTGCCCCCCTTCTAACAGCCGTGTACCACAAGTCTCTAGAGGAACGGAGGGTTCCAAATGATTGGAAAAGAGCACAGGTAGTCCCAGTCTTCAAGAAGGGTCGTCGAGCAGATGCGCAAAACTATAGACCTATATCTCTGACATCGATCTGTTGTAGAATTTTAGAACATGTTTTTTGCTCGAGTATCATGTCGTTTTTGGAAACCCAGAATCTACTATGTAGGAATCAACATGGATTCCAGAAACAGCGATCGTGTGAGACCCAACTCACTTTATTTGTTCATGAGACCCAGAAAATATTAGATACAGGCTCCCAGGTAGATGCTATTTTTCTTGACTTCCAGAAGGCGTTCGATACAGTTCCGCACTGTCGCCTGATAAACAAAGTAAGAGCCTACGGAATATCAGACCAGATGTGTGGCTGGATTGAAGAGTTTTTAGCAAACAGAACACAACATGTTGTTATCAATGGAGAGACGTCTACAGACATTAAAGTAACCTCTGGCGTGCCACAGGGGAGTGTTATGGGACCATTGCTTTTCACAACATATATAAATGACCTAGTAGATAGTGTCGGAAGTTCCATGCGGCTTTTCGTGGATGATGCTGTAGTATACAGAGAAGTTGCAGCATTAGAAAATTGTAGCGAAATGCAGGAAGATCTGCAGCGGATAGGCACTTGGTGCAGAGAGTGGCAACTGTCCCCTAACATAGACAAATGTAATGTATTGCGAATACATAGAAAGAAGGATCCTTTATTGTATGATTATATGATAGCGGAACAAACACTGGTAGCAGTTACTTCTGTAAAATATCTGGGAGTATGCGTGCGGAACGATTTGAAGTGGAATTATCATATAAAATTAATTGTTGGTAAGGCGGGTACCAGGTTGATTAATTGGGAGAGTGCTTAGAAAATGTAGTCCATCAACAAAGGAGGTGGCTTACAAAACACTCGTTCGACCTATACTTGAGTATTGCTCATCAGTGTGGGATCTGTACCAGATCGGGTTGACGGAGGAGATAGAGAAGATCCAAAGAAGAGCGGCGCGTTTCGTCACAGGGTTATTTGGTAACCGTGATAGCGTTACGGAGATGTTTAATAAACTTAAGTGGCAGACTCTGCAAGAGAGGCGCTCTGCATCGCGGTGTAGCTTGCTCGCCAGGTTTCGAGAGGGTGCGTTTCTGGATGAGGTATCGAATATATTGCTTCCCCCTACTTATACCTCCCGAGGAGATCACGAATGTAAAATTAGAGAGATTAGAGCGCGCATGGAGGCTTTCAGACAGTCGTTCTTCCCGCGAACCATACGCGACTGGAACAAGAAAGGGAGGTAATGACAGTGGCATGTAAAGTGCCCTCCGCCACACACCGTTGGGTGGCTTGCAGAGTATACATGTAGATGTAGATGTAGATGTAGAGAAATGGAGCATACATGTATGGGGTATCATTATAATGACGATAAATGCCACTGATATAAAACACTTTCACAAAGGGCAATATCAAGGAAAGGATAGTTGTTACTCACCATACAGCAGAGACGTTGAGTTGCAAAAAGGTACAACAAAACAACTGGCTGAAAGTTAGCTTTTAGTCAACAAGGCCTTTGTCAAAAACAGAAACCCCCCCCACCCCCACACACACACACACACATGACCACAGTCTCTGGTTGCTGGCCTCATTTTTTTCCACTGCTGAAATTTTTCACAAAGGGCAGATGGATATGACCTGGTGATTGAGAATGGGCACAGCAAAGCTGGTTGCCTGTTATGTGAGTATCTACATTAAGCAGTTGAAGAAGGTTCAAACACAGGGTTGATGGTAAGGTTTTGGACAACCCTGCCTCACGACAGAATGTGAAGATCAGAAGCTTGCCTACTCTACAATGCAGGACTGGTAACAATCTGTGGCAGATCTGATGAAGTACACTACTGGCACAGACATTGTTGAACATACAACTCTGCAGCAGACGACACCTAACTATTCCCATGCTAACCCAACAAAATCCTTTATTACAATTACAGAGGGCATAGGACCACTGGCATTGGACTGTGGATCAATGGAATCATGTTACCTGGTCAGATTAATATTTCTTGTTACAGAAGGTCAACTGTCGTGTCCAGATATGGTGACATCCAACAAAATGGCTACTTGAAGCAAGCAGTGTGCCATGGACTCTGCCCAATGGGGGCAGTATTATGCTATGGTGAGGCATTCACCTGAGCTTCCATGGGACCTGTGGTAGTAAACAAAAGCACCACAAAAGCTGTGGACTACAAAAATACTACTGCAGGCCCCCAGCATACCTTATTGCTTGATGTCTTTCCGACGGTGGTGGCATTATCCAGCAGGCAGCAGGTTAACTGTCCATCACGAGGCCAGAAAAATGTTACAGTGATTTGAGGATAGTGAACTCACTCTGATGTCTTGGTGACCCAATTCACCCGATCTGACAAACGAGGTCACACTGATTAGCACACTGGACTCACATTTACGAGGACAAAAGTTCAAACCCCTCCTGCATCCTTCCCTAATCTGAGCTTGTGCTCCATCTTTAATGACTTCATTATCGACATAATGTTCATCACAAAGCTTTCTTTTTTTAATGACATTTATTATAAAGAAGGTACAAAAGAGCTGCAATGTAATTATTAGTCATTATTTCAAGACAGATCTGGTTTGGGTTTCGTTGCCATTTTCAGGCAACCTGTAAACACAATGTTGGTGAGATTGTTTATGTACATAATATGCCTCAAATATTTGATTGCTTACAAATTTGTACTTATATCTAGGTGAATCTGATGTCCACATTACTTCTATAGTAAACTGTTACATAACTGTTAGTGCTCAGCCGCGGCTAAAATTACGTAATAGTAATATTTCTTATAAATTGAATGTGTTTTGACAGTTACCTGATAGTTCTCTTACTATGATGTGACGTGTTTAAAAAGTACATGGGAATAGACAGCAATGATGTTATTTCTTGCTGGTTGGATTTCAACATAGGCTATCTTTGGTGGTCGTGTGTTATTTGTTTTTAATTTTATCCCTTTTGCGTTCCAGTATTTCAGTAAAGTTTTTTTTAGGTAGAAGTTGTTTAAAATTTGTAAGTTCGTTTAATATTTCTTGTGCACAGTTTCTCATGTATACATAAATTTCTAATTTTAATTAATTCTAATCCTACCCGTCCTTCCCACCCCTCCCACAGTGGTACTCCACTGCCAGTCAAACCTACACAATATATTGAATATAATAGAGGGAAACATTCCACGTGGGAAAAATATATCTAAAAACAAAGATGATGTGACTTACCAAAGAGTTTGCCTTTGAATATGCCTGCTTGTGTCTGTATATGTGTGGTTGGATATGTGTGTGTGTGCGCGCGCGAGTGTATACCTGTCCTTTTTTCGCCCTAAGGTAAGTCTTTCCGCTCCCGGGATTGGAATGACTCCTTACCCTCTCCCTTAAAACCCACATCCTTTCGTCTTTCCCTCTCCTTCCCTCTTTCCTGACGAAGCAACCGTTGGTTGCGAAAGCTTTGAATTTTGTATGTTTGTGTTTGTTTGTGTGTCTATCGACCTGCCAGCGCTTTCTTTTGGTAAGTCACATCATCTTTGTTTTTAGATATATTTTTCTACACAATATATTCATATATTCATCCATCCACACTCCACCCCAGCTCCCAACTCCTTGCCTCATGGCTTATATTCCTGCAATAGACACAGATGCAATATCTACCCCATACATCCTCCCACCGCCACCTACTCCAGCCCGGTCAGAGGCATCAATACCCCATCAAAGGCAGCACTACCTGTCAAAGCCGTCATGTGATCTACAAACTAAGCTGCAAGCACTGTGCTGCATTCTACGTGGGTGTGACAACCAACAAGCTGTCTGTCCACATGAATGACCACCAAAAAATTGTCGCCAAGAGATAGCCGGACCACCAAGTTGCTGAGCATGCTGCCCAACATAATGTCCTTCACTTCAATGATTGCTTCTCAGTCTACACTATCTGGATCCTTCCTACCAACACTAGCTTTTCTTGAATTGCGCAAGTGGGAACTCTCCCTGCAATGTAGCCTACATTTCTGTAGCCCTCCTGGTCACAGTCTTCTTTAATTCTGCTCCCACTCTACTGCTACAGAACCTTTCTATTCCACTAACACACCCATTTGTTTTTTTAGTCCTCCTCTAGTTCTCTCCTTTTCAGCCCCCCCCCCCCTAAACTTCACAAACGCGTGCAGTTACTTCTAGCCTCAGTGGCCAAAGACAATGGTCATGCACGTACGAGTTGGAATTGTGTGTGTTTGTGTGTGTGTGTGTGTGTGTGTGTGTGTTTTGTGTAATGTTCTCTGCTTTAGAAAAAGGCCTTTTGGGGACCTTTGGTTACTGTATGTAGTACTTGCAATGCATTTTCAATTTTATCAATTGTGATGTGTTGATTTTTGACATGGAGAAAGAAGCTTGATTGGTTATTGTTACTACTTCTTATGTGTTCTTTGAATATAATGTTAAAATTTTGTCCTGTCTGGCTGATGTACAAGTTACTGCAGTTGTTACACATGGTTTTATATATACCTGGGTTATACTCTGAGGATTTAGTGTTGCCCAAATGTAGTTTCATTTTGAGGTTGTTGCTGGTAAGAAAGACTAGTTGCATATTTGTGGTTTTAACAATGCATTTAATTTGTTGCATATCTGGTGAAGGTAAATTGTAGTTATACACTTTTTTATGTTTAGTTGACATTTCCCTAGCTAGGCATATTTCATTGTGTATTGTGTTAAGTTCAGATGCAATGTGTTTGGTGTACTGTTTTGTGATTATGTCCGGATTAAAATTATTTCTGTGAGTTATATAATGAAATGTGTCTAGTTCTTTTTTTACTGCTTGTTTTTCTAGTGCTAGCTTAGTTAATCTATCAGGTAGGAATAGCAATAATGTATGAAAAGATAGATTGTTACTTACTACAAAAATAATATGCTAAGCTGCAGACAGGCACAATTAAAAGACACTTATACATAAGCTTTCAGCCATAGCCTTCATTGGAAAAAGAGAAACACACCATTCATTTACACAAGGAAGCACACCTCAGGCATACGACTATCAACTCCGGCAGCTCGGGCCAAAATACCGGCATTCTGATGAAGGCTGTGGCTGAAAGCCTCTGGGTCTGTCAGCAATTGCACATGTTATCTTTGCAGTAAGCAGCAACCTATCTTTTCCTACAGTGTTAATCACTGAGTGGAAATAGACAAGTTCTGTGAGTTGGATGACAGGACTTGGTATTTAGAATATTGTCCATAGTTTTCCATAAATATCAAATGTGTGGTAGTTATTATTATTGCTAACAGTTGGCAGTTACAAATACATAATTTTACAACAACTGAGTACTAACATTTATTGTACATGACAGTTAACTATCGATGTACTATGGATGTAAAATTAATCTTGACATATGTACCAATATGTAATGAAATAAATATGCATAGGTACTAATATGTAATGAAACAAATACGCAGGGTGTATTACATATGTAAATGATCTCACCAAAATTTTATGCACAGATTATTTGAAAATAGCAATGAGAGCCGAAACAGACCTGTTGTGGAATAAAGACTGATAATTACATTTCAGCTATCCTGGACCTTCTTTATAATATATGTCATTACCTTATGTATACTATTCTGCAGGCCCAAATAAACAAAGAACTTTCTTCCATTCTTCGCCTGATCTGATTCCCAATGGAATGCTATCTGGTGCCAAGTTCATCCCCCAAAACCACCAGCCAATAATTTATGAGAATTGCATGGCCTGGGCATATTCATTTCACATATCTCCACCCTCCATAGGTGGACCAACATGCAATTAATCAGGTGCTCATAATGTTTTGGCTCCTTCTTCCACAAGTCATTTTTGTACATTATAGAAATGTTACTATCTCAGAAAAATTATTCACTTTTGTTGTGGATGGACATTACTTCAGTTTCTGGGGGTGTTTACTTATCCCAAAAATAATTCAATAGAGAAGGGGATGCCAGGTATTTTTGCAGGGATGTTAATAATCAATATGTAGTCTCATTACAAACATCTATAAAGTTTCTTTCCTTGTGATAATGTATTGAAGATGAAGCATAGAGGACTAATGACATGCAAAGACCTACTCTCATTTAATGGACCATTCAGAGGATGTTGTGGAAACAGGGATGACTACTACTACTACTACTACTACTACTACTACATTCTAACTAACAACTACACTGCAGGAAAACTAACAGAGAAAAGTTAATACCAATTAAGCAACAAGAAGGATCATGTGTGAAGCCTACATAAATTTTCACAGTCATGTTCTGGAGAAAGCTCTAATCAAAAATCCAATGAAATTCTTGGAATATTAGCATACTAATCTTTGAGCTCTGCACAGAGCAGAGTGAGAGGTGTGAACAAGGCAGCAGGCCATGACACAATTCTAATATGCAGCAGAAGTAGATCTTTCCCTATCTCATATTTCCTGAGAATCTACTGTGCAGTGTAAACTTCCGCGTGACTGGGAAAGAGTAGAATGACTCCTGTTCACAAAAGGTATAAGATCAAATGCACAAAATTGCAGGCCACTAACACCTATAGGTAGTGGACGAAAATATGGAAATGCCGAAACCACTACACATTACCACGCTTAATACAGTGTAGGCAAAATGTTTGCTATCAAAACAACCCCCAGTCATTGCAGAATGGACAATTACAGTACTGTGTGGTTTCCAAAGCACTCTGGTGCCATTATTCCTACAAAATAGTGGCAAGTTTAGGTAACAATGATGGAGGTAGATAGTGATCACGCACACATTTCTTGAAAGCAGATCACGACGACTCAATAATATTGAGATTAGGTGACTCTGCTGGCAGGAGGAGATGTGACAATTCATCCTCATGCTCACAAAATCAGTCGTGGAGGATGTAAGCTATGTGAACAGGGGCCCTATTGTTTTGGAACACAGTATCATCAATGGAGAACAAACATTATGCTATGGGATGGACCTAATTTGCTTAAATTGTCACATAATCCTTGGCAGTAACGTGACCGTGCAGAGTAACCAAGTGGCCCATGGGAAACCAATATGGCTGCCCAATTCATCAGCAAACCACATCATGTTTCACTTTTGCACTCTTTGAATGTAGCTCAGTTAGAAGCTGGAAACCATGTGTAACAAAGACTCAACCGACCACATGACATTCTTCCACTGGTTCAAGTCCTAGTTTTATGGCTTTGGCACCATGTTTTCCTGTTATGGGCATTTGTATCATTGATGGCGGTTCTGGAATTCCAGGTTGCCCTGCAGTTGTCAGGTTATCAAATGGAGCAACCTACATTGGCTGCAGTCAGTAGAGGCACAATACATTCCAGATTCTGTCGACAGGCTTCGAGCAGAAGTACTGTAAGTAATATTAATACACGGTAGTGAAGGAGATATGAGGCATAACTATCTAGATTAACCTAAGTGGAAGCCGCAATCACTCCATTTGCTATACACCGATCACATCAGTTGCATCTTGGAACAAGCCACCAATTAAGTTCATCGTTAATCTCTACACATGGTAGAAGCTACTGCATTAGTGTGACATCACCATGCTATACAGTTATTGGCTTCAGATGGAAAACAAACATCCGAGATGTAGTAACCTGGCAGTTTTCACCGTATTTCACAGTTTTCACTTTATTTCACCACATAGGCTATAAATTTTTGCTATTTTCGAAGTGCACATAATATAAAAGACTCCTCAAAACTGCATGTTTTAAGGTAAAATTTGTGGCAGTAGTGTGTTGGCAAAGGTTCTATTACCTTGTGCATCATTAGTAAAAGTGGTAGTATTTTCAATTACATACTTGGGATATTACTAGTGGCAAAACCCTTTTTTTCCCTAATAGGTCTATTAAATGGTGTAAAATTTTGAAATTGCTTTCTTATTTGTTTATGGATTTGTAATTTGGTTTTGTCACTTGACGTTATGAGTGTTGGTAAAACTGCTACCTATGAGGAGGAGCATGACATTCTCGCACCGACTTTGATTTAAAGCTTTGTGCCTTTTTATACTTTATAATCAAGTAATTTAGGGATTTGGAGTGTTTTGTAGGCTAAGGATTGTAAAATTATTGATAATCAGGTAGACAAAGTGTGTTGGCGTGGTGCAGTGGCTGCACTGGCTATTGGGTGACGGAACAAGTTACCAGCCGATAAGAGCTTACTAGCTGGAAATGGCTGACGTTTCCTTGATTCTGATCGAGCACATTCTTTGAGACTCAGTGTTTGAAATTAAAAAGTTGAAGATCAAGATCATTGCTGAGCACAGTACATTGGAAATTCAAGCAAAAAGACAAGACAGAGTTATAAGTGGCACAAGAAAAGGTGGTGGCTTGATCCCTTTGTACCGTATTGGCTCAGTTCAGAACACTTCATTCATGACTTGTAGAAAATGAACTGATGCTATAAATGAGTCAACAAAAGATGATACAGGTGAAAACAATAGTTGTCTATAGAGCTGCAACAACAATCAGGCATTGCCAAAAAGACATACACAAATTGGCATTATATGATTGGTTGAAGTAAAAGTTCAATGCAAGTGTGCCAAGCCCACTGAAACTGTCAGGGATCTTCTGTTGCTGATTTTACTCTAAATATATAGTAATACTGAGTTTTTACAGTTTCTAACACACAATTCAACTAAAACCAAAATTTTGATTACTCAGAATGGTCATATGATCAGTTGGTCTGAACAATTTGAATTCCTACATGTTTAGATATATGGCAAACAGTCATGGAAACCCCATTTTCAGTATCTTGTTCAAAAACTGAATGATGCTCTATTTACCATTAAAACGGCATCTGCATTAAGTGAAATTCCAACATGGTAATCAGTCTACTTTGCTTATTTTCATTCATTTATGACATACAGTGTTATATTCAGGAGAACTCTTCCCATTCAAAAAGGGTATTTCTGGATCAAAAATAGGCAGCTAAAGCAAAATGTAGTGTACGTTCACGAACCTCTTGTTGAGCCCTGTTCTAGGTTTTGTAAACCCTGACACTGGCCTCTCATTACACATTTTCTTTAATGTCATTTGTTGTTAACAATATGAGATTATGCGCAAGAATTAGCAGCTTTCACTATTTTAACATTAGGCAGAAATCCAGTCCACATTTGAATTGCACATCATTGACTCTTGTGCAGAAACGCATATAGTATAAATGTATCCCTTCTCAATAAGCTACCACAGGTGTGCAAGTTATTCTGCATGGCCCTTTAGTGTTTCGTGGACGCATACTGAATTTTACACTTACTAATGCGGATGCTAGTGCACATGATAATGGTTGGGTTACTGTGGCGCTAGTATGTGGTGGTAAGGTGGAGACTGTATCAGGGCTGGAGACGTTTAACAGCTGAGAAGTTATTGCTTATCGTATATTTCAGACAGGTGAAGTGTACAATGCCATTGGTTCTTAGGACGAGGAATTGTCGTGAGGTAAATGAATCAGAGACTGTGTCTGCATGGCTTAAAGGCACATTGAAATGTGCTAAGATTAAAGTTATTATTATACATATATTTTATTAAAAAAAAGCAGTAATCCTCGCACCTTCAAGAGGTCTTGCACACGTGCGGTTCTCCGTCACCTGAGTGCACACTTCCCCCATTACCAAGCCACAATACCTGAGGAGGTAGAGAGGTAAGTGGAGAAAGAGAGGAGGACAATGGTACACTCCACATGGCAATGTAGTTGCGCAAGGAACACTGAATGCTTACATAAAGCTTGGTTTTAAATTTCATATTTCTCCACAGCACAGATCACAAACAAAACATATTTTCATTGTTTTTAATTATTTTTGGTGCACTGGAGACAAAAAATTTTTACATCTGTTACAAACTGTTGACATACGGACAGATGTAGGAAATTTAGCATTTTCCTTACTCAGATTGCCATGTAATTGTGGCTCATTTAAGTTCATAAATGAGAAAAGCCTTTCACACACATATGCTTATCAAAACATTGTATCATGTTTGCAACCTCATTAGATAAACACGGACGCATTTACCAAGAAAAACTATGTAGAACTCCTGGATAGAATTAATGTAAAAGAATTTACCTTTTAAAAGGAAATTTCACTGATCAGATTTCTCAACTGAAACAGCAAAAGGTCTTGAAAACAGCTCAAAGACAGATATAAGATTGGCAGTGTCCTCAAAATGTTTAGAAAAGTATTCCAGTAATTCTTTAAACACCACAATGAATTGTTCAAAATTTACATTTTCTTTAATGGCAGAGAGCTTAGGGAAGTGGATGGTGTTTTTTCTTTCCATTATGTGATTTTCTTTTTAAATGCAGCTCCACCAAATTAGAAATAAACTGTTTCTCAACTTGCAAATCTTACTATGGGTAGCACACAATCAAGTTAATTTAAAATGCAAGATCTGCAATCCATTCCAGAGATTGTAATTTTCATTCCTGCTTTCCTTCTTCCTTCAAAATTTCAGGAATAAAGGGTCTTAATCTAAAAAATCATTACAGGCATGTCCCTTGACCCAACCAATGTACTTCAGAGTAATATATAACATTTCCATAGTCTCCATTGAACTCTAACAAAAAATTTTGTACAATAAGTGTGTGACACCAAAAAAATTTACTATCTGTACCACTAATTTCATCATCATGCTTGAAAATTTAGCATAAAGTGCTTCTTGATGTACAAAACCTTGAATCCTTTACAAATCATCTGTCGATCATTGTAATTTTTTTGCTCTCTTATTGTAACTAAACATTTAATTTCTTTTTGCATGTTGCTGTAATGCCATTACAAGACAAATCTGAGATATGATTGATTATGTAACTGTAAATTACATATTGTGGCATCTAATCCTTCTCGCCTGTGATACCCATTAATTTTTAAAGGCTTGTAATGATAGATCACTAGACTGCCTCTTGTGCAAACAGCCACTGGACCCGCGACCTTCCTTTATACAATGGGCAATCAGAGTAGGGTAAAAAGCACTGACACCACGAGTCTGACAAATTGAAGAAAGTCATGTTGACTGGAAGAGGCTGTACTAAATGCTGGAAGAAATAGTGTCACATTGCAATACTAAGTGAAATGTCACACTATAATAAGCAGTTCTCAGAAGGATCGAGCAAACCCAAGATGTACTGTGTAGGGCCAAGATTCGGTATGCATGCATGCAGCACATTGTGCACGTGTGCAGTTCTGCACGCTGTGGCTGATCCTCAGCAGCTTCGCTATCTGCATAGGATTCTTGCAAATTTTATTTTTTATTAACTTTGCCAATGTAATTTCATGTTTCTTGACCACAGAGATCAACTCATTAACTTGGTTATATGGAACTGGGCACATAAATGAATGAACATGACTGTTTACTGATGATCCTATTGTTTACAGGAAAGTACCGTTGGTGGATGATTGTAAGCAAATGCAGAAAGACTTAAAAAACATTAAATGTGGGGTAAATGTAAGATAATGCGTATGACAAAGAAAAAAGAAAATGGTAGTATCCAATTACAAGATCAGCTGCGTACATCTTCAAGCATATTATACTGTATAAGTGTTTGCGGCAATACTAAGAAGCGATCTTAAAAGAAAAGGCACAAAAGACACCAATGTTCTGAATCTAGAATACAGTTCCAGTGCATGGAACTCTTATCAAGCACAAATGACCATTCCAATGCATGGAAACCTTATCAAGCAAAAATGACAACAGAAATCAAACATTAAAAGACACACGTAAAAGGTCGGTATAGCCTAGTATAAGTAACGTAAGTGCTTGGGAAACTTAAATGAGACACCTTGGAACAGAGAGTTCACAAAACTCTGCAGGGAAAATTTACAGGACCTGTAGCCAAAGAAGAAAGAGCAACCATTATGCTGCCACCATGACAGTAAGATGAAAGAGATTAGGAAACATATAGAGGCATATACTTCCCTATGTTCAATATGTGAATACAACAGAACACAAAATAAATAGCATTGGCATGATGTACCTTCCATCTTGCGATATCTGCAGCATGCAATTTGGAAGGTTCAAAAACTGGGTGTTTGGGTACCACATTCTCTAATCCAAAATCACAAAAATCAGGGGGTGGCCACATGTGCACCTCTGCTTGTTCATCGCCATATGGCTCATGAACAACAGTGACCATTCCTCTCCTGTTTCATTACTGGTGATGAGAAATGATGCCTTTATGCTAACGCAAGGAAAAGAAAGGAATAGTTGAGCCCAAACAAAGCAGTAACTCCCTGTAAAATGACCTGTGTGCACCCACAAAAGATAACATTACGCATCTGGTTTGGAACAGTGATGGTTTTTGATGTACGATGAACTGCTTCCCCAAGGCGTAACCATTAATGCTGAGATTTACTGTCAACAACTGAGATGTCTAGCAGACGTAATCCAAGAACAACGACCAGGAAGATTGCGTGAAGTGATGCTACCACACGATAACACCTGCCTGCATTCTGCTGGACTCACAAAAAGCACTATATATCACCTGATCTTCCACCCTCAGATTTTCACCTTTTCCAACCTCTATCAAACAACCTTTAAGGAATTTCCTTTCTAAAAGAAAATGCACTCCGAACAAGGCTCAACAAGCTCTTCACATAAAAAACATGTAATTTCTACAATCGCGGAATTGAAAAGTTACCCCAGCATTGGCAGACTGTTGTAAATAGTGAAAGAGAATATATTATTGACGATTAAAGACTCTGTTACGTGTATCTCTTGTGTTTATTAAATTAATGGAAAAACGCTACAAATTTATGCACTGATCCAATATAATGCCTTGAGGAGAGTATGCATAGATGTAGTATCACTGAAAAATTAAATACAACGAGTCATTAACAAAGTGTATTCTCAAAGGACCTTGACACTGACAATGCCACCCACTAATTAAACAAATTACATAATGAAACATTTAAATAACAAAGTATCAAAAGGAAAGCTGTGCTCAGCCCAGAAGCTGATTTAAGCACTGCAGTGTTTTACAAGGTATGATCTTGCTGGAAGTGGCATGTTCTTGAATTCTTCCAACTTTTGAATTAAATTCCTCAACCAGTTATAGGGATGGACACAAAGTTTGATATAAACTTAAAACCGTATTCCTATGCTTGTCCAGGGGATTCAGAAAACAGTGCACTCATTGCTGTAATACAGAAATACAGTGATTTATCTGACATCCAAAAGGGCATGAACATTGGCTTTCTGGCCAAGGGTTAAAGCATTTCCAAAATAGCTAGGTTTGTAAACTGTTCATGCACTGCCATGATTAAAGTATCTGTGCATGACAAAATAGTGCTTCCAAAAACCATCGCTGAACCAACAGTGGTGCACCACAGGTCATAGATGAGGGGCGATGATGGCTGTGGAGACAAGTACAAGTGAACAGACAGGCAAATGTTGACCAACTGACCACCGAAATGAACCAAGCGACTACTAACAGTACATTTTTGTGTATGCATCTCCGCAGCAGGCATCAGGTTCATGCACCCATGCTGACTGCTGTTCATTGGCGGCAAAGACCGGAATTTGTATGCCAGTGCCACAACTGGATATTCACTAAGTTGTGACAGGTGGCATTCTCAGATGACTCAAGTTTTATGCTCCACTGAACTGATGGCCATTGGTGTTACGGGCCTGCAACACTCTTCAGAAGGGTTGAGGCTAGAGGAGCGAGCATTTTCATGGCATTCTCTGGGTGATCTTGCCATTCTAGAAGGCACAATGGATCAACACAAGTATGCATCTATCCTTGGGGACCATGTCCACCCATACATGCAGTACGATGGCATCTACCAGCAGGACTATGCAATGTGTCACACAGCCCGCAGTGAATGTGGATCATTTGAAGAGCACCAGGATGAGTTCACTGTACTCCCCTGGCCACTGAACTCCCTGGACTAAAACCCAGTCAAGAACCTGTGGGGCCCCTTCGATCAGATAGTTCACGCAATGGATCCTCAACTGAGAAACGTAGTGCAGCTGGCCACAGCACTGGGGTCGGCATGGCTCCGTATCTCTGTCAGTACCTTCCAAAAGTTCACCGATCTCTTGCTGCATGTCTCGCAGCAGTCTGTGTGGCAAAAGATGGTTATTCAGGCTTTTGGCAGCTGGTCACATTAATATGACTGGATAGCGTATTCAACAAAGAACTGTCTTCGTAATTACTTGTGGTGTCACCGCCAGACACCACACTTGCTAGGTGGTAGCTTTAAATCGGCCGCGGTCCATTAGTACATGTCGGACCCGCGTGTCGCCACTGGCAGTGATCGCAGACCAAGCGCCACCACACGGCAGGTCTCGAGAGACGGACTAGCACTCGCCCCAGTTGTACGACGACTTTGCTAGCGACTACACTGACGAAGCCTTTCTCTCATTTGCCGAGAGACAGTTAGAATAGCCTTCAGCTAAGTCCATGGCTACGACCTAGCAAGGCGCCATTTGTAACATTGCATGTATCTAAAGAGTCTCACTTGTATCGCCACAATCTCCAGATGTCTCATCAAGAACGATGTATACAAGGATGAATTAAAAGTTAAGTATTCAAGGAGCTACGTACTTTTCTTTATAGCATTCATAACGTATCCTGTTTCAGACCTCACTCCATCCTTCGTGAGTTAGCGCGTGCATCTTGGTCGCCTCTTTCAATTAGTGTGCGTAGTGTTGGCAAGTCTGCCGACACTACATTACTGTCCATGAAAACTTGGAATAGCAGAGCGGTAAGTTAATCTTTAAACTACATTCATTCTTTATTACTGTGTGTACCCAAACACATCCATGTTTGTAACTAAAATAAAGCAATCTTCAACCCAAAGTTTGGTTTGAACACCATAATGCTTTGGTTGGTTGGTTTGTTTGTTTGAAGAGTAAAGGGACCAAACTACAGTGTCATTTGTCCCTTTTTCCTCATGTAAACAGGTCTTGGTATACAACCATTCAAAAAAGGAGTCAGGGAAAGTAAAAAGGCACGAAACTAACTGGGAGTCAAGTTATATACAATGCTGTGCAAAACATAAAGACAAAAATAATTGTTGCATGATGTTTCACCATCAAATAATATAGCCTGATGAAACTTCGAACTTGCAGAGGAAGACCTGCTACAGTAGAATACAGAAGGTAACTGAATGAAATGCGCAATGTGCAAATGGAAATGACACTTTTATTCAAAGACAATAATTACACTGAAATCACTATGATTAATGATGGTCCAATGACTACAGTGAAATTGCTATCCTTGAAGAAAAGTGTCATTTATTTTCATCTCATTGTTTATTTCTTTCAGTTACCTTCTGTTCTATACTGTAGCAGTTCTTTCTATGTGTGGTATGTTTCCTAATGCCATATTACTTGGCAGTAACACATCATGTCAAAATTACTTTCATCCTTAAGTTTTCCACAGCAGTTAATTAACAGGAAGAAAGCAGACACTGCTGGCTACTTCAGTAAACTTTAATGACAACAAATTGTGACTAATGACGGGAGACAATCACTGTGAAAAAAGCTACTGTGAAAAAAGCTACCGTGAAAAAAGCCACCATTCCTTCTATTATAGTATACTGTTATTGTTTTCTGTTTCTATTTGAAAAAACTGACAGGGAAAACAAAAGGAGAAAACATGCACTAAAAGGGGAAAAAAAGCAGTTGGAGGTGTTAAAATAATGTAGCAGATGGCTTGGGCTTGTTGATCGCAAAAATAAAAAAGGATGAACCAGCCACTCTGTATTTCGGAGGTAAAGGTCGAGTTGAGGTACTAGATTCTCGAGGTCTTTCCCAGTGCCAGTAATCTTGGTTCCACCCCACATAGGTTATGGGCATTAAAGTCGCCAAGAAGTAGAAAAGGTGGGGGGGTGGGGGGGAGTTAGGAAACAAGTGCAGCCAATACATGGCACAGCACTTCACCATCTGGAGGAAGTTAGATGTTACAGATGGTAATTTCCTGCATCGTTCTCATCCTGACAGCCACAGCTTCTAAAGGTGTTCGAAGGGGCACAGGTGCGCTATATACAGAGCTAAGGATTAAATACATACTCCACCTGACATTCTTTTACAATCAGTATGATGTTTGAAAAACCCTTGATAGCCACAAAGGATGGGGTCCGCATTGCTGGAAACCAGGTTTCCTGAAGGGCAACAAAAACAGCAGGTGTAACACACTTAAACGTTGTCATAACTCAGCCAGGTGGAGGGGAAAAAACCGCTGCAACTCCACTGGAGGATGACGCTGTCTGTCGTCTGCAAAAGCATGAAGGGACCAAGGAGGCAGGTTATGCTTCAGGGTCATCGCTGACACCGGTTGAGTAGTTGTATCATTTCCATTGCTGCTGAGGTGTCAGCAAGATCTAGGTCCTCAGGGAATGCTAAAATCTTCATCTGTCCTCAGACGCGGAACTGGCGAGGAGTGATGGCGTGGGGGCCAGTAGATGGGCATCTACATTTTGGCATACATGGGGAGTTTGCAGCTCAGGCATCAACAATACAATCCCTGTGTTGTCAGGGGCCATGAGCAAGAGAGTAGCGAAATCTAATATTGTCATGGGGGTGAAAGAGGACAGTGGACTATGGAAGTAAATGATGTGCAAAGAGGCGCAAAAGGTCTAATTGCACAATGGATATTTGGTGCATTGTGCACCATGTAAGGTGCCAGCACTTCAAAAAATTTGGGAAGTGTGGAGATCAAACCCTAAAGGGAACAATGATACTGAAGGCTGGATAGTAGGAGATTTCTTTTAGTCGCCTCTTACGGCAGGCTGGAATTCCGCAGATCTATTCTAACCCCTGAACCCACAGGGGGACACAATGCTTTACTATGCATGGTCTTATTGTAGATCACCTACCTTTGCCTTCCTCAGATCTATGAACTGATTTACCTAGCAAGTTACAGGTGTACTGAATCATATTACTTTTTTGTTCTTTTCTTTTTTTATATATAAGCTATATGTAAACTGAATGAGTTGTAAACTCAGCGAAAGGTAAATTAACGAGTTGTTTTGTGACAAGGATAATGTTTTGATACACTGTTAAATATCTGTACGAAACAAAGTAAGGAAAATGCCATTCAATTTATTAATTCATGTATCTTCAGCCTTATGTTTCAGGAAGTGGTAGCATACGGACGTTTTCTTGGATTTGTCAGCATTGTTAAAAATGTGTATTTTTAACTGTTCATTAAAAGTATTATAAAAAGTTATTAGAAAAGGAATATTTATTCGTATGGTTATATGGTCAACTCCTATCTGTACATCATTTCATTTGCCACCGAGATCCTGCATCAAGAGGTTCAGTGCAAACAAGAATAATTTACGCAGCATCTGGAGGAGTGTTCCTGCATCGACATTATCACAATCAAGACTGAACACAATGGAATTAATGTGAAGGTAATGACTCAGACTTGATAGGCTGTAGTACCTCGAGAATTTCGGAGTAAATTCTAGAGACACTTGTATTTCACCGTCTCAAATCATGATATTTTAAGGATGAGTGTGTGAGAATGGAAATGTGTCTACTGTGCCACGGTTTATGTGTGTGCAGGATGGATGTGTGTTACGAGAAGTTGTGGTGGTCTATCGGCACTGACATATGGTGACCGTGCACGCCTTGGAATCCGTATGTCCAGTACAAGGAATAATCAAGGGCTATTCTTTGGTAGTGAAACAGTAGTGACTGTTGGGAATAAATAAAATGTTTTATGTTGAGACTCTTATACTGTGTTGTTTGACTTGCTAGGAGCAAGAACTGTTTTGACAAGGGCTATTAAAACCAAAAGAGACTGTAATGATGTATGTTAAGTACTAAGGTTTTCCAGATGGGGTTGATTTGCGAGACTTGAAAGCGCATGTGAAACTTGTGTGGTTGTTTTATTGTGAAGAAGAAAATATAGTGAAGTTGATATGAAAGTATTCTGAGAGTAAGAAATCATTTCAAAAGTAGAGAAGTAGTTCAGTAGCATTTCCCTAACCAGCACGAAATCTCCGAAGAAGCATTGTGAAGATCGACACAGCTGTCTGTCTTGAGAAGAAGATTGGCTGCACACAATATGTAAATCACCCGCAACAGATGTGCGAGTCTTGCAGCCTAGTACCACACAGTCTCCAGTCGTCAGGAAAACGTTAGAAGGCACCTACTGAACTTGATTTAATTATACTAAAAATATTGTGTTTTGTGTGACAGATCGACAATTTCAGTGGCTGTGGTGATTATTCAGTACCGCACACTACTGGAAGCAGCAGTACGTAATACAAATTATGTTTATTGAGCTTGAATGTAATGGTCTGTTGATATTGGTATGAGTTAAAGTTCAACAGAGACTGTGCAGATTCATAAATTACCTTCAAAATTCTTTCCAATCAATTTTTCTAATTATTCAAGCAATTATTCATCCAGTTCTATTGCCACATCCTATTCACAAGGGGGCAGGGAGGGGGGGGGGGGTTTAGAGCCTTGGACTTTTGGAAATGTAATCTGAGACTTACCGACAGAGCCATACCCTCCCCAGCCATAAGATATCAGAATTACTTTCTTAACCTGTTACCTACAAAATAGTGTAATCAGCAGGTTTTAATAAATAGAATGATTTACACATAACTGATAATGTAATATGTTCATGAAATGTAAATGAATATTACTTCATATTTCTCAGTACGTTTTTCTTAGTTTTAATATGGCAGACGATCTGAATAATAAAACTTATTTTCAATATATTTTGTTGCTGGCTGCAATGTCTGTTTCTCATTAGTAATGTGTTAGAAATGAAGTAAGGATGGAGGACTAGGGTTTAAAGTCCTGCTGATTCATTAGAGACAAAACACAAGTTCAGATAAGGATTGGCTATGTAGGAAATTCAATGTGTTCTTTGCGAAGGCATCATATGGAAGTCACATTAATTAACTTGGGGAAATCATGGAAAACCTAAATTTTGTACGATCAAATGGGGCTTCTGAATCTCACTACTCTTGAATGCAAGTCCACTGTATTACCAACAGCGCCTCATATAGCTTGTGAGGAGTGTGGTTCTAGATTCAGATTATTTAGACTACAAGGGTACTTCAAAAAGTAGTGCCTTGAGTGCCATAAAAACTTTAATAATGAACTTATAACACACGAATTATTACTGCCACCTACACAGGACTACCATGTGTACACACTTGTGCCATTGTTGAACCAAGGCATCAAAACCAGTTTTGAAAAATTCAGGATACTGCTTCTGGACCCATTTTTCTCAGAATCATTTTAAAGTTGTTGATAGTTATCTCTAACACATCTGTCTCCTCGTATCACTTTATCAGCATGTAATAGTTGTTGCCGACTGGCCGCCGTGCAATTTATCTGCAGTGCCCGTTTCTCCATTAACAAACTTCTTCATCTTTTTTTGCTGATGTTCACTATAGCCTCCCCTACATTTTCTTCATGGATAAGGTTACAGCAGCTTCAAATTCATGAGTCGGGAAACAAAACCCTGAATTTTTCAAAACTGGTTTTTATGCCTGGGATTGATGAAGGCACAAATGTGTGCAAATGCAAGGTGTACAGTTCAGGCTATGATCTGTACTAATTCCAATGTTACATCTTCATCATCAAATTAAGTTTTAAAACTGTCTCCTGTAACAAAAAATCCTCCAAGGAATATTAAAGAGATCCGCACCATCATACTAATTTTTCCATGGAACACACGAAAAAACAAACAACTGACTTCAATGTATTGTGTTGGATATTTTATGTGGTGTATTAAACTGGAGTGTTTCGGTAAATTCATCAGACGTACTGCAAGACAGAAATATTAAACTGTTCAACTCATAAACTCCCATGAAAACTGTAACTGACTAGCAAGAATACATTCACATGCACAGAAAATTGTAATTAGTGGACTACGACTTATTAAATATGCAAGTGAGCCTGTAAGCAAAATAACTGATTGAGTAGTTCTGTAATAATAGGTACTGTATGAACTCTGAAAAATGCTGAGTCCAAGTTTGCATTGCTACTAAATAACAAAGAAATGATATTATGTGTGTACCTATGTGTCAGAAGTCTAATACTAAACACAGTGTCTGCAGTTATTTAACAACAGAGCAAACTAAAAAGAAGATGTGGAGCGCTTATCCACATTTTAAAAAGATTACCTCATTTGTTTAGTTGGGACTTACCTGCAATAGTGTTGTATGTATTTTGGAGCCATCTTTCAGCCACATTGGGTAACAACCAATTTTCCTTGCAATAACGCCTGTTCTCCTCGTCTTAGGAGTCCATTCACCACGTTCCAAAGGTGCATTTTTGAGTGGGCTTTGTTGACAGGTAAGCACTCCTCCAATAACAGCTGGTAGTCCATATTTATCTTGGACTACTTCCTTGATAAATGCTGAGTTTTCTTGAGTCAAATTTTCATTATAATTCTGTGAAAAGAATTTTATAGCAATTATTATTGCTTATGAAAATGAAATGAGGATGACAAACAGATACTTAGGTCTCTCTGATTTTAAGTTCGCTGGTTCAGCAAATGATTCTCAGTATCAATTGCAGATAGCAGACTAGAGTATCTTACCACAGATAGATAAATGGAGACAACAGAGAGCTCTCCAAATATTACAAGCAAGAAACACACGCAGCAGCAGCTACACTCATACTTTTTACTACTGGAAGAATTTGCATCAATCATATGCTGCACGGGCAGCCTGTCTCAAAGCACTGATCCGTAGGTGTTGATTTTTGTGTGAAAAGCAAAACTAAATAATCATATGCTGAATTATTAGCGTGTGAAGTAATAATTATGTACGCACCCAATAAAGAAGTTTGTACACAGGCACTGAAATTAACAAATCTTGAACAAGTATTGACAATACCAAAAATTTTTAAATTTCAGATACAGCACAGCAGTATCTCGAGGAAATCAGCATATCTTTAATACGACTGTTTAAAATATTGAATGCTGCACAGAAAAATTTTAATGACAGTCAACTATATTCTGTAAAACAGTGTTCTTAATCACACCACAGTAGGTGTGTCGGTCTTTTTTTCTTTGTGAGATACAGAGATTACACAAGTACACACAAGAAAACTGCTTTTGGGGAGCATCTTCGAGAATCTAAGGATAATATGGTTGGCATTGACCACAATTTGAAGGTCTTACACAATGCCCCTAAAGGCAAGAAACTTGATATTTTAGAAAGCATGCAGATATACAGCCACAGAAAACCTATAAAGAAAATGTTCTTAATGATCAGTTAGATTTTGCTTATGACAATTTCTTCAGAATATTTCATGATGTTCTATAAATTCAGTGTGTTTTAATTAGATTTCGCTATGTACCTTATTTTCCATACTTATGCATCAACTGTTTCTGCACGTAAAAAATTCTGTTTGCCCCTTGGGCTTTCAAAATTCTGTTTGCCCCTTGTACCTAGTTATTTCATTTTGGGCTACATTTCGTGCCACCATACTTTTATTTGGGTAGATGTGGTATTGCAAGCAATTAGTTGGAATTTAAGTATATTGATCTACTGTATACTGACCCTATTTCACTCTGTTTACTTGTAATGTAAGAGATTCTAGTTAGTTTGGCTCCTTGTGGTATAACGGTGTCGAGCGTAGATCTCGAGCTATGCATCATTGTACATGACTTATAAGTGATGATATTAATCAAACAGTGGAAAATCCAGCATGGAATGTAACAATATTGTGAAAAGGAAAGTTCACACTTACCATATAGTGGAGATGCTGAGTTGCAGACAGACACAATAAAGAGACCGTCACAAACAAAGCTTTCGGCCTGTAAGGCCTTCATCAAAAATAGACGACACACACACACACACACACACACACACACACACACACACACACACACACACACACAGGACTGCAGTCTCAGGCAACTGTAGCTACACTCATGATATTATTTACACATAAATCACATAAATGTAAGGCTAAGTCATGGGCTTCCACTTTGATGTTAGTGAATAGTAATATCTGGTAGCATACAAACGCTAGGCGCCAGAAGTTTTTAGAGCTATTGTGGCTAGGACCTCTGCATTTTTAATGTTTAATGTTATGTTGCCATACGTAGACCTCGAGCTACATTGCTGTATAAAGGTTTTGACGTAATTCTTAAGTATACTAGTACATATATTTCTTGCTCAAAGGAAGGGATTATCCTCATATATGCAGCTGTAGGATGTAGAAATTGTCCATATCCTTGCCTTCAGTACCTTTTAGATTACGGATTGGAAGTAGGTCTTGTGCTAAGCTGGTGTGTGGGGGTGTGTGTAATTGTCTGCTTTACTTCTTGTTGTTAAGGGACAGTTTGGTCAGATTGTATACTGAAGCTAAGTGTCACGTGTAACGCATTAGATCTTCAATAGTTTCACTGAGTGTTGTTGAAGGTTAATCTCTAACTGCAGTGCTGTACAAATGGCAGATTGTTGAATACCTCCCTAACATCCCTTGCAGTTAATTGGGTAAATAGAGGAAGATGCTTTCCTAACACAGGCTGTGTCTATGCAGTCGGATATCTCTTATTTCGGTATTGCTCCGACAATGTTTACTGTACACTAATAATGTATGATGTATTTCATAGGAAGATTTCTTGTGATGTTTTGGCCATCTACTATTCACATAAAGGTGATATTCAGTTGCTAGGAAGAGGCTGCAAATTATAAGCGTTAGTCCTCCAGGATTTGTTGGACATTGACTTGACGTAGATTCTGAGCTACGGTTGTGTGTATCTACATTATACCTGTTAGATAAATGACGGTAAGGCTCTATTGCATAAACAAGCTAGGTCATCATTGTGTTTCAGTTGCAAGATGTATGTCCTGGAATTAGTTCCAACTTTATGTTGGGGTTGTGGGCATTGAGCAACTTTGCTGTACAATTGAAACATTATTGAATATCTCCTCATATCTTATGTACATTTTGGTGTAGATAGAAGGCAACAGACACAGTTGTTTAGCCGCTTGGTGTCTCATATTTCACTATTACTCATCAGTATTTGGTACTATGGTTTGAACATAGACCTTGAGCTACGTAGCAGAATATAAGTCACACGTGTGATGATATATTCCATAGCTAGGTTTATAGCAAATTTATAGCCTTCTAATGTTTGGGTAGAAGGTAGTTTTGCCTGCTGCAAGCAGGCACAGAGTATTAGGTGTGGTTAGCTCTTTTGTACCTGTGACCATATGCTGATGCACGTGGACTTCGAGCTACAATGGCATAATAGAACAATTTATTAAGGGTAGCCTCCAAGTATTCTAGTATTAATTATTTGAGCCCATTCTGGATCTCTGGCGTATCCTGTGAGTTATTCAGAGTTATATCCACACTGGATTGCCTGTGTGTAGGTTGACCACATGACAGATAGATGGCTACTGTAGTGCTTTGAGAATTTCCGTGTAAATTCTAGAACCACTTGGCCTTCCTCCATCTCGAACCCACGATATTTTAAACAGAAGTATGAGAGAGATGAATCTGACCTACTGCACATTGTATGTTTGTGTGTGCAGCTCTAAAAACAGTCACAAGCAAAATGTGGACGTGGCGGCCGACAAGTACCTGCTGTACGATCCATAGAGTTTCAGTGTATGTGTAGAGAAGAGCCTGTGCTATTCTTTGCTGGTTTAGTAACTGTGATGACTATGAAGAAATGAGATTAGACTTTTATGTAATTCATGTGTTGGACTTGCTAGAAGCAAGACATGTTCATATTATCTGGTGGTTGTTAAACCAACCCTGTTGTAAATGTATCCTAATAGAGACTAATGTTTGATGACTTGGTTGACTCGCATGAGTTCGAATATTTATATGAGAAGTGGTGAATTTGTTTTATGTGGAAGTTGAAATATACCATGACTGAACTAAAGGTATTCTTCAAGTACGACATTATTTCAGAAGTAGAGAGAGAGAGTTTGATAAATTCCCTTAACCAGCATTATTCTTCCGAGAAGTTTTTGGAGATCGACATGGTCGGCTATCCAGAGAAGATCGGCTGTGCATATGAAGTAAGACAACCTATGGGAGAGAGGTGGGAAGTTAGAAAACCAGATCCACATCACTTCTTATCATCTAAAGTGTTAGAACGTGGCGACTGGTGAAAAAGGACTCGAAAAAACAGGAATTAGAGACAAAAACGAGAAAGTGGATGTTGCATGTTGCCATAACAACCAAGGATAACAAGACGAGAAAACAGTAACGAGAAACTTGATTTAGCCCAGAAATCAAATGAATAAGAAAATTTGTGAATGTGGCAAGGGGAAAGACGTAAGGAAGTAATAACAGTAAAAGAACGGAAAGAAGACCTTGACATATCACACTAAGAAGAGATACGATGAGAATAACTCAAATAAGAAGATCCAGCGTGGGGAGTATACAGCTCTCACACACATCGCAGCGCCACTGATGCGGAAACCAACAACTGACGCCACCCACACCAGATGCTGTTCGCCGGTGCTGATTCTACATTGCGCCGACGCCAACGCGGAAACCAGCAACTGATGACACCGGCACCAGTTGCTGTTCAACAGTGCTGATTCCACACTCACTCACCGACGCAGCCTAAACCTCTACGCTGGCTGAGCGTGAAACAATAATTGTTTGAGTATAAAGTTGAAGAAACTGTTCAATACACTGTCTTTGTGTATTTATTATACTTAGAATTATTGTTTTAAAATGCTTACTAGATCTAAAATTGGGAAAACCGTGGAAAACACACGATTAGTTGGAGAAACTTTAGAACCAGCCATAGCAATGAAAGTGAGTAAGGAGGTGACAGACTGGTCTGAATTAGTATACCTAATCAAAGCTTAAAATGCTAAATTAGATGCACAGAGCACAGATTCAGCGGCTTTAAGAAAGGAACTAAATGAAACTTCTAATGCTCAGAATGAAACTCAAAAGAAAGAACTAGGCTCTGTAAATTCTCGATTAAATTTGCTAAATGCCAAAGTAGAATCACAAAGCAAAGAATTTGGTGGTTTATGTGAAAGCATGGGGGCTTTAAAGACTGAATTTGATGATTTAAATAATAAGGTAGAGGATTTGAAATTACAATTAAAGAATGAAGTAACTAACTCTTTAAACCTCCAAGTAAATCAACTGTTCACTGACTTTAATCAGAAGTAGAATGACCAAATCCAGGATTTGACAAAGAAATTAGAAATTGATATTGAGGAAAAATGTAATATGGTCAAATCCCAAATTAATGAAAAGTTAGGATCATTTGAAAATATATGTAATGTTAAGTTTGATGCTGTAAAGCATGGGTTGCATACTTTAAACGAGTGTGTCGACAAGCAAGATAAGTTAATGCCAATAATCCAATTGCAAATTACAGGCATTAATAAAAAAAGTAGATAATGTAGAAAGAAACTTCAAAGAAAAACTAGCAAACTCAGACATCATAAATATAAATAGTCTGGAGGAGCAGGTAGAGGAAATTATAGATTGGAAAGCCACCGAGAGAACAACATCTGGGAATGCATCGCCTATGGATCCTTCCGAATTTACTGATAACAGGAAGCGCATAGAACTCTAGAGAGAAGTCAAACTTATCCAGGATAGAGTAGAATATAGAATAAATTTACCCAACATGGTATTGACTAATGAAGTGGTGATCATTTTGCAATGGGAAAAATGTCCAAAGAAATGTAAAGAGAAGTAATGGTCTGCAGTGTTCAAGTGAAGTTAATATCAGATCCATGGGATCTGGGCGGAGTCATCTACCTCCCAGGGACGTTAACGTTCTGTGTTAACGGGCAGAGTGATGACCGTTGGATGCCGAGTTGTTTTCGGTGTTTCTTCTGTAATAATTTTCCTGCACTGAATTCCCCCAAACTCTTAAACTATTCTACCATCCCACACTTAGAGGTACTGGTAAAAACCATACCAGTGAGAATTCGTTATTACAACACCGAAAATTGCTCCTGGTATGTGACAGCTTCATCCTCAGTTGGTAGAGGGTTTTGCCCATTAGGATATTTGACTGTGTCATCCTTGGTTGTTAGAGGGTTGTGCCCGCTAGGAATTTTGACTGCGTCTTCCTCGGTTATTCCTCGGGTGCCCCTACCTGTCCTCATAACTCATCCCGGCTCACCCCAACTTATCCTGGCTTTACTAGGCAGTGACATAAGGTGGAAATTGGTACGCATATTATCCCTGAAATAAGATAGATTAAATCTGCCTAGCCAGCCATTCTCTCTCGCGATTTTGATAGTAATGTCGACAGCAGCCGACGCAGTCTCCATATTTAGTTAGGTTTTATTTTTGCCTGAATTTGTTCTTGTAAGTAATCTATTCACCAGTTTTCTGTGCAAATCTGTGGACAGAAGTCTGGGTGAAATCAACATCATTACATTTGTATATTCTATTAATATGAGTCATAATTACAATGATTCCAAAAATTGTCTTCCTGAAAGCTGCCTGGTACTCCTTTTTTTGTCAAATATTCTAAGTAAGTAGGGAGAACCATACCTGGCACATAACTTTCAAAATAATTTCTGAATTTGTGAGAATACCATTCTCACACTGAATGTAAGATAATCGATTTAAAGTCACTGAAGCATATTTATCTTAGTAAACTGAATAGGATTTTATATTTGTGGAAAACATAACATTGTGTGACTAATTAAATGACTGTGATAATCGAATATATAATTTTATACTTAGTACAGAATATTTTATACCTTTTATGAGATGTGACGTAGATGGGAGGGTTTGTATCAATTTTGTAAGGGGGTGGATAGTGTAGGTAAAAGCATGCTTTACACTAATAGATGCAGTACTAATTTTGCAATTTTCAGTGTACGTATGACATGAGAAATTAGTTGGCTATGCTAACTCAAAACCAAATTACCATCTTTCAATCTGACCTAGTCCTCAGGCTACAGTACAGATCAACTGTAACTCAATCAATAGTTCCAGTATTTACTTCTCTGCTGCATTCAATTACCATTATACAAAAATATCTTTATAGTTTCTGTCCTATACTAATAGTTTCACATTCTTTGGCACATCATTTATTATTTGTGGTGGCAACGCATAAACATATTTTATAAAAGGTCTGAAACAATCCTGAGAATAAACAGTAACAGTAGATTGTGGGGTCAGGTTACAAGCCTTACTGTTACTTGGCTGCTGTACATTTCCATTTACAAAGCATCAAAGTGCTCAATGCCAATGGTCTTGCCACAGTGGCAATATCAGTTCCCATCAGATCACTGAAGGTACAAGAGCCTGTTGGCTTTGGTTAGCACTGTGATGGGTGACCATCCTGGACTGCTATTTGCTGTTAGTAAGCAGGATGCACTCAGCCCTTATGTGGATCCTGGTCATGAAAACTGACAATGGCTGGGAGGTGTGCTGACCACATGCCTCACAATCCGCATCCAGTGAGGACCATCGGCTGAGGATGACACTAAAGTAGGGCGTTATTGCTGGTCCTTTCAAGACTGATTGGACAGAGAAAGTGGTCATTACTACAATAAATATGATGTGTTTTGATTTTAGTATTTAAACCACACTATGTCAAATTATTCGGTGCCATTAGGCTAAGTGCAACACAGTACACTCGTTTAAATTCTTCTATTTGTGAATATTCATCGTCACAAAATGTGATGGTAGCCAACACTCAACACTTGTGGGTCAGAACATAATTATTTTTAGTTTTTTAAATGACTGTAATACATTTATTAATGAAGGCAAAAAATTGAGAATATCGCAAATTTCAAAACTAACACATTTCAGTAGCCATTTCAATAACACTGGCTCGAACTGTCCACAGACAGAAGTATGGAAATTTATTTTAACACGGCAACACTTGAGAATATTTTACTTACACTTCTTTCCTTCTTGACAAACCACGTCGGGTATCTTAAGCGTGGACGGCATTTGAGCCTCTTTCCTCTGCTCTGAGTAATAATGCTATCGAAACTGAAACAAGATGAATATTTACTGTAAAGTCTTAATATTGTTACCGGTTACTGTCCAATATTTGCGTACGTAGTTTATGAATGTACAGTACAAATATCAAAAATGACATTTCCTATAATTATCTCCTTCTTTCAATTTAAGATTGCAGTAATCATTTCTACTTAGAGCAATATGACAGTAGCTTACCTCGGTTTCAAAAAGCAGATATTAGTTTGAATAGACGCAAACACTTTCCACACTGTTCCGGCAGCCATCTTTGTTGTTATGCCAGTACTCAATCCATTGGAACGAGCGTTGCATCAGTGTTTTACCTGTTATGAACAATGTTTACACCAGAACAGCGTTATGAATCCACCAGGAGCAGTATCTGGAACTGAGCTCTACGGTAATGTGATCAAATATTGATGTACTCAAGAGTTACAATTATATACAGTGGTTAATATACTGTAAGCTTGTCAAGGGCCTCATCGATCTTTTTTCTGTAAAGAAAAAAACGACATTGTGGAGCAGTGTGGGTGATGCATGTGTACGGTGTTCAAAACATTCCCCTGATATTGAATGTATCATTGAGAAATTTGTTAAGTTTGACGATTGATCTGTGATTTAAGAGTGAATGATTGTACACAAGCATCACGATCATCAATAAACTTAACGTTATTGCTGCATTTTGTACGTTCTTCCTATATGTCATGTTATTTAAGTGAAGTCCCTGTTCGGTGTCGAAACTAGCTTTTGATTGTGTCTATAATGTAGTTACAGATACCCTGCGCTGAACATGATTTCCGGTATTCCTTTTAGCGAAACACAAATTTTGGGTAACGAAGCCCATAGTGTTCAACACATTCGTCCACCGGTATGTTCTCGCGCAATCTGTTTATTTGATTCATGACTCACCAAAAACGGCAATATCTCATTGCGCAGTATATAAATATCTCCTATATTTGGCTGACACTCTTCTGCGTCGTGTCTCATTGTGTTTCTTGTGTTGTTAAAAATGCGAAAAATGTGAAAAACAGCCGGAGTTCCGAAGAAGTAATTTAATTTCTACCATTTAACGAGTGCTAGTAAAGTTTCCATTTGGTACTACTCAGTTACGTCTAGGGTAATGTTTTCAGGCAGTGTTAGCTGTGTGTCAACAGTGCTACGCAGCAATACTATGGAAAAATTTGCTGTTGAAGAGTTGTCTGATATGAGCCTTGTATACTGGTTCACTAAAGGCAAAGGAGGAGTGGGCCACTGACACTATACTGAGCTGTTCCCACATAGACAGCATACACGTCACAGCACTTTTGCAGGAGGGGTTGTTGCATTAGTCTTGAGTTTTGTGTTGTACATTTTAGTTATTGTATGTTATGGCTTCTTCTCTGTTGTGAAGATGTTTTCACAGAAACAAGGCTGATTCTGGTAGCAAACAAAATAAATTATAATTACATTACTCTGAAATGAACCACTTGAGATTATGGATCCCTCATACAAAAATACCCAGTAGGTATCCCTGAAAACTTGTGAAAGTATGTCAGTGGAGTTCTGGTTCACCTTGTATATATGTTGCCCCTTCTCCTTCAAGTACGTGCATTGTGAATTGTGGAAAGGTTTTTGCCTTAAAAAAAATTGCATTTAGCCTATATAAAAAATAAAAACAGATTTTTATGTAGTAGTAGTAATAATAAGAAACCTCTTCCCTACTAGTTGATGGCTCTGATCATTGAAACGCAGTTGTATATGTTTTTGGTTGACACTATAAGTCTACACAATAGTTTGATTATGGGTTTGCACCTTTCCCATGTAGGGTCAAATTTTTATCGTTCAATAACGTGCCTCATACAATAAAAGAAAGTGACGTAGGTGACTTATGATATAGTTTCAGCAGGCATTCTGCCTGTGCCAGCTGATAAGGATCTATCATCTTCCAACCCACCAAGGAAAGACAGGGAAGAGGAAGTGGATGATGGGAAATAAATGTGAGACAATGAGAGGAATTTGACAAAACTGTGAAAGACCTACGTAAATCAAAATAAGCCATCTGGAATTGACAAAATTCTCTGAGAGGTTATTGGGGGGAACCAACCATGACAAAACTGTCCCACCTGGTATATAGCAACACTAAAAAGTCTTAAACAAAACCACACTGCTAAGCGGCACAGATTTACTTTGTGGTCACCTGCAGATAGTGCACTGTAATGCTTTTTGTGGCCACAGTAATTGGCAACAGCCTCTTCTTTCAGTAGCAAGCAAATTGTATTAACTTTGGCCATGCAGTACCCTCTTTGCATTATTTTATTTGCCACATCCTCTTAATTACAATATGTACTGTAACCCATGTATATGCTCGCTATAGGGTAGATCAGATAGGGGACATATCATTAGACTGCAAGAAGAATGTAATGGAGCAAGAGGAATTTTGGATACAAGTTGTCACCTTTGATCACTGACACAATGTTAATGGTTGCTGCGATGTCACCTTTTGGTGCATACGTTCACTCTTTCGTTGTCAGTTGGCAAAGGAAGAAATGTGAAACTAAAATAACCTGGTTGTGTAGACAGACTGCTCTGTAGCTTAGCCCATTTCAGAACATCATTAATGATATCACATTATAGTCTGTATCCTATGTCACTGGTCAAAGCTGTTGATTCATATCAAATATTTCTTTTTATCCAAATGTAATAACCCCAATACCAAAGTAAGCGTGCATGGAAAGGTGTCATATTACCAAACAATCAGGTTCATATCTCACATTTGAAAATAGTAACAAGAATTATCTATAGCTACAAGAATGGACTGACTGATAGAAACATCCTTAGTAGAATGACTGCATTTTTTCAGTATCATGCCAACAAACTGAAGTCTGTCACCTGATTTTTCTATGACTGATCCATTTTGATAATTTTACTTCTTATCCCCACTAATAGTTACATCCAGGTACACTGTCCAGTCACATTAATGTGACCACCTGTCAAGAGCCTGATTAACCATCTTATGCAGTAAAGACCACTGCGAGATGTGCAGGAAGTGTGTCATTGATGTTCTGGAAGGTACCAACAGGTATATGGAGCCATGCTGACTCCAGTGTTGTGGCCAGCTGCCTAGGTTTCTCAATTGAAGATTCATGGTGTGAGGTGGTCTCACAGGTCCTCAATTGAGTTTAAATCTGGGGAGTTTTGTGGGCAGGAGAGAATGGTAAAATCATTCTGGTGATCTTTGGACACATTGCAGGGTTCTGCTGGTAGATGCCATGGTGCCGAGGAAAACCAAACTGCAAGGGGGGGGGGGGGGGGTTGGCTCCCAAGGATACATGCATACTAGTGTTGATCCATCTTCAAAATGATGAGATCATCTAGGGAATGCCACTAAAATGTTGGCCCCAGGCCACAATGCTCCGTTCTCTGGCCTGGACCCTTCAATGATTGTTGCAGGGATTTGCTTTCTGATTTCACGCTGTTCACGCCAGTCCGATAGAAACGTGATTCATCTGAAAAGGCCACCTTTTGCCACTCAGTGGACATCCAGTTCTGCTATTGGTGTGCAGAATCCAGCCTTCATCACCGGTGAACAGCAGTCAGCAGGGGTGCATCACCCAGTCACCTGCTGCAAAAGCCCATATGTGACGATGTTCTCTGAACAGTCATTGAGGATACACTGTTAGCACATTGGTTCATCTGGGTGCTCAGCTGCTAAACAGTTACACGTCTATTCACCCGTACACATCTCCAGAAGTGTCGTTCAACCCTGTGACCTATGGTCCTTGGTTCACCACAGTTGCCTTGGTACTGGTTTTTGATAGCGACAGTTTGCCATACACGGTATGCTTGAACCATTGTGGCACACAAACAGTTTAAAAACTTAGCCATTTCAGAAATGCTTCTGCCATTGACCCGAATGCCAGTGATTGTGCCCTTTTGAATATCAGACAAATCACTCTGTCACTGCATTACCACAACAACTGCACTGTCCCCCCCCACACACGCACACAGACACACACTCTTTATGTGCCCTCCACAGTTAGTGCTGCCACCTGCCATCAGATCCGTGAGTGGTTATTGCATGTTGAAGTTGAACAATGGCGGTGGTCACATTAATGTGATTGGACCAAGTATTTATGTTAGTTGACTGATTCCATTTGTGAAGCCGTGTTATTGCAGTCATAGGATACTATTCTTTTTACAGTTTGTGAAGTGCACAATTTAACATTTCTGCACATTTAAAACAATTTACCAATTCTTGCATCACTTTGAAAGCTTACCAAGATTTGGCTCAGTGTTTGTGCAGGTTTTTTTTTGAGAGAATGTTCCTCATTACAGATGACTTTATTATCTGCAAATAGTTTGAGGTTCTTTTTAATATTTCATGCCAGGCCATTACTAAACAGTGTGAACAGTAAGAGTCCCAACAAGTGTCCCTAGGGTATGCCTGAAGTTACTTCTACACCTGCCACGACTCTCCGACAATATAATGTGCTGTGTCTTGTCTAATAGGAAGTCATAAATTTTGTTTTATTCCTCAAGTGACTGCACTTCAGTAGTAAACACATATGTGGTAATGACTCAGATATTTTTCAGAAATCAATAAATGTGACTTCTACCCAATTGCCTTAACATTTTACCATTTACATTGCCAAGTGGGGAAAACCAAAGTTGAGTTCCATATGAATGGTGTTTTCGGGATCCATGCTGATTACCATGGAAAAGGTCGTTCTGCTCAAGAATCTTTTTTGTGTTTTAGTGGAAAATGTTTTCTAAGATAGTTCAACAGATGTATGTCAGTGATATTGGCTGCCAGTTTTGTGGGTCACTTGTGATATCTTTCTTGTAAACAGGTTTTGCCTGTGATTTCTTTCAACAATTGTGCACTCTTTTTGTTGGAGGAATCTACATTTTTTTTGGTTAAAAGAGGTGCCAGCTCAGTCACAAATTATGTATGCTAGAAGTAGTTATAAAGTTTTAACCATCACCTCAAAAAGCAAAGTTACTAATTAATTTTGTATTTGTTTACGTGTACATATCTGCAGTCCAAGTACAAATTAAAATCTCCACACAATAGTACATGGTACATCACCACATCTCCATCTACACCCTGCAAACCACCATGAGGTGCATGGCAGAGGCAACATCCCATTGTACCAATTACTAGGGTTTCTTCCCACTCCTTTCACATATGGGGCCTGGGAAAAATGATTGTTGAGTACCTCTGTGTGTACAGTAATTATTCTAATCTTATTCTCATGATCCCTATGTGAGGGATACATAGGGGATTCTATACATTCCTACAGTAATCATTTAAAGTCAGTTCTTGAAACTTTGTTAATAGACGTACTCTGCATACTTTACACCTACCTTCAAGAGCCTTCCAGTTCAATTCATTGTCTATCTTTGTAACATTCCCCAACAAATCTGTGACCGTTTTTGCTGTCCTTCCCTGAATATGGTCAGTGTCCACTGTGAGTCCTATTTGGCCTCCCAAGGCCCTGCCCTAATTTAAAATTTTCCTCTTTTCATATAATCATTCTTTGGAGCTAAATTTATTTCTGTCAAATTTATAGTCATATTGAAAGATTCCTAAGATACAGTAACAGGATCTGGTGGGCCTGATTAACATTTTATCAATTAAAAAAAAAAAAACTAAGAGTGAATTCTTATTAGTTACATCCATTTACATACAACATGTACAAATAATCTTATTAATTCACTTATAAGTTGCAGTTTACATTTTATAACATTTATTATAACCAATTTCTTCAATTAAAACATACTCATTATTCAGAATATTATGTATATAGGCAATATTTTGACAAAAAGTTATTATTCATTGTTCACATAAAATTGCATTTTTCTTAGTTTTCAACATGTGGTGAACAAGAAGCACAAAGAACGCCACTATGTTCCTTACAAATGTTGGTTTTACACTTAATGCATGTCATAGAACTTTTCCTGTGTTTATTGTATGGACAATAATTGCATCTTCTTCTTTTTCCTGAAATAGGTAGTTGGTTCGGCAGTATGACATCTTTTTGAACACCACATCTTTGCATGGCATCAACGATTTTCTTTGGAAGATTAGGTATCTGAATACAAAGTTCCGTTAGTGGTCTTACCATTTCCTCTGCTAAATCTCTTAGGAACAAACACCTTTTATCAGTTCTTCCACTATGGTATGTCATATGTTTGGCGGAAAATAAAATTTCACTGCTCATTGCTGCGACGTCCATCATATTCATCCATAATGCAAATGGCCATCTTCTTGTTTGTCTCTTGCAAGTGTAATAACGAATTGTCCGGTCCATTTGATCTACTCTACCCTTCGTAGAGTTATAGAACTTTATTATATCTGGTTTCTTTTTTGCATGAGTTTCATCAATGTTTCTGTCATGATGCATTGTGCTAATGAGAACTACAGACTTTTTCTTTTTGGGAACATAACTCACCATTGTAATGTCACATCTAAATGAAACAAAGAGAGGAATGAATCGCTCTTGAGGCAGATGGTTTCATCTCATTAGGAATTTCTGGTTTATTTTGTTTCATTGTTCCCACCACTGTAATTTGCTGCTGAAGCATCTCTTCTGCCAGCTGCACACTAGTAAAGAAGTTGTCAACAGTAATATTTTTTGATGATCCTTCAATGCTTTTAGCAAGATCTTTCACCACATTCAATCCAAGATTTTTCTGAATAGGTTCAGGGGGCTTCCTTCCCGTGTAAACAATTCCGTCTAAAGCATATGCAGATGTAGCATCACATAATCAAAATATTTTTATGCCATACTTGGCTGGTTTAGAGGGCATATGCTGGGTGAAGCTGCATCTTCCACGGAATGGGACTAGCTGTTCGTCAACTGTGAGCGAATCATTGGGAATCATTCTATTTCTACACTTGTCAAGAAATAGTTCCCATACAAAGTGAACAGCTGCAAGTTTGTCATCTGCAGATCGAGCTTCACGGGTACGCCTGTCATCAAATCTAATCATTCTCCTTATATCCTCGAATCTATTTATTGACATGGTGGCCTTATATGTAGGATTTGCCTTTTCATCCAAGAATAATTCTCTAATAGGGACATCCCAACTCTTCCCAACACCAGAAAGCAGTAAAAGACCAAGAAAACCCTCCATTTCAGCAAGCGAAACGATTTTCCATGATTTACCACGTAAAGCAGCCACTCTTCTGCCTTCAATATTTGTGCAGTTGATGTTTTCCTCTAGTATTTCCTTGGAGATGAAATAGTCCCAGGCATCCTTAGGTTTACAGGTTTTCAAACCACAGGCTGGACCAGGTGCCTTCTTTACGATATAATGGACAGGCATACGAAAAGTTGCAGGAGGATCGAATTTCCAAATCGTTCCATTCTGAAGAATTTTCAACTTTCAGCAGATATTTTAACTCCACCCAATTTTAACTCAGTCAATGTGAAATGTCAGCTATCTTTATTGCATCAAAATATTCGAGGACTGAGAAATAAAATTAATGAATTAACTGACTGCATAGATGAATTAGAGTCTTCAAACCCAGCTGACATAATCTGACTCTCTGAACATCATGTGACCACTGGTATAGAACTTTTAAGTGTTACAGGGTTTAGGTTAGCATCTCACTTTTGTAGATCAGAAATGGAGAAAGGAGGAGTTGCCACATTCATCAGGAACTGTCATAAATTTAAGAACATAGACATTCATAAATTTTGCCTAGAACAGCATATGGAAGCATGTGCAACAGAATTAGATTTTCACAAAAAAAATCATTCATAATATTAAGTGTATATCGAGCACCTGCAGGTAACTTTAATCTGTTTGTAAAGCACCTTGAAGCTGTACTGGCCCATTTAACAACCAAAAACAAAGAAATAGTGGTTGCTGGTGATTTCAATGTAGATTTCCTTAAAGACTCTCCCAATAAGAACTTATTTGAGTTAGTAACACTATCAAATGGTTCAAATGGCTCTGAGCACTATGGGACTCAACTGCTGAGGTCATTAGTCCCCTAGAACTTAGAACTAGTTAAACCTAACTAACCTAAGGACATCACAAACATCCATGCCCGAGGCAGGATTCGAATCTACGACCGTAGCGGTCTTGCGGTTCCAGACTGCAGCGCCTTTAACCGCACGGCCACTTCGGCCGGCAGTAACACTATCATTCAACTTAATTCCCACAGTAAAGTTCCCCACTAGGATAGCCACTTCCTCACAAACAGCCATTGATAATATCTTTATAGAAAAGTCCAATGAACAAAATTATATTACAAAACCAATAGTCAATGGCCTCTCAGACCATGACATGCAGTTCCTTCTGTTAAATGTTAATACTGAACAGGATATAAAATCTGTTAAATCTGAGCTCAAGAGGGTAATCAGTAAGCCAAAAATTGATTATTTTAGGACACTCCTCAGAGACATTCACTGGACTGATGTTTACAGTGCTCATGGCATGAATGGAAAATATAACACTTTTGCTAATAAAGTGCTTACCTTATTCGAACACTGCTTTCCCCCAAAACTTACCAAGGTTAGAGCAAAGTCTACAAAGAAGCCATGGATTACTCGAGGAATAGGGGTATCTTGTAAAACAAAAAGAAAACTGTATCTGTCAATCCGAAACATTTCCAATGTTAATGCTATAGCACATTATAAGAAATACTGCAAAATATTAAAGACTGTAATACGGATGTGAAAGCAAATATATTACAAGGAAAAGATAGTCATATCAGACAACAAAATAGACAATATGGGATATAGTGAAGGAGGAGACCGGTAGAACCAGACATGAAGAGGAACAAATAGCATTAAGAGTAAATGATACATTGGTGACAGATGTGTATAGTGTTGCAGAACTTTTTAACAAACATTTTTAACTGTTACTGAAAAGATGGTGTTGTCAGGTTCGGTAGATGCTGCTACGGATTACCTTAGACCAGACATTTCAAGTAACTTCCATAATATGAATTTGACCCTCATTACCCCAACAGAAATAATGTCCATCATAAAATCTTTAAAATCAAAAACATCTAGTGGGTATGATGAAATATCACAAAGTTAATTAAAGAATGTGATTCTGAGCTAAGTAACATATTAAGCTATCTGTGTAACCAGTCGTTTATCAGTGGAATATTTCCTGAATGGCTGAAATATGCTGAAGTTAAGCCACTGTTTAAGAAGGGAGATAAAGAAATAGCATCAAATTTCCGTCCAATTTCACTGTTGCCAGCATTCTCAAAAATTTTCGAAAAAGTAATGTACAGTCGTCTTTATAACCATGTTATCTCAAATAACATACTGTCAAAGTCACAGTTTGGATTTCTAATAGGTTCTGATATTGAGAAGGCTATCTACACTTACAGTGAAAATGTGCTTAATTCATTAGACAAAAAATTGCAGGCAACTGGTATATTTTGTGATCTGTCAAAGGCATTTGACTGTGTAAATCACAATATCCTTCTAAGTAAACTAGAATATTATAATATAACAGGAAATGCTGCAAAATGGTTCAAATCTTATATCTCTGGCAGGAAACAAAGGGTGTTATTAGGAAAGAGACATGTATCAAGCTATCAGGCATCATCCAAATGGGAACTAATTACATGTGGGGTCCCACAAGGTTCCATTTTGGGGCCCTTACTTTTTCTTGTGTATATCAATCACCTTTCATCAGTAACATTACCAGATGCCAAGTTTGTTTTGTTTGCCGATGATACAAACACTGCAATAAATAGCAAATCAAGTGTAGTCTTAGAAAGATCAACCAATAAAATATTTGTGGACATTAATCACTGGTTCCTAGCCAATTCTTTGTCACTAAACTTTGAAAAAACACACTACATGCAGTTCAGAACTTGTAAGGGGTGTCCCAAGAGTATATGTCTAACACACGATGACAAGAAGATAGAAGAAGTGGTCAGTGTTAAATTCTTGGGATTACAGCTTGATAATAAATTCAACTGGGAGGAGCACACCACAGAACTGCTGAAGCGTCTTAACAAATCTCTGTTTGCAATGCGAATTTTGTCAGACATAGGGGATATAAAAATGAAAAAGCTGGCATACTATGCTTACTTTCATTCCATAATGTCATATGGGATTATTTTTTGGGGTAATTCATCAAGCCAAGCTAAAGTTTTCCGGGCACAAAAACGTGCAGTAAGAATTATATGTGGTGTGAACTCAAGAACATCTTGCAGAAGCCTGTTTAGGGAACTAGGGATACTAACTACTGCTTCCCAATATATTTATTCCTTAATGAAATTTGTCATTAAAAATATATCACTTTTTCAAACCAACAGCTCAATTCATGGAATCAATACTAGAAAAAAGAATAATCTTCACAAGGATTTAAAGTCACTTAGTCTTGTACAAAAAGGTGTGCATTACTCAGGAACACACATTTTCAATAACTTGCCAGCAGCCATAAAAAGCTTAACAAGCAATGAAATTCAGTTTAAGAGAAGCCTAAAGGATTTATTGGTGGCCAACTCCTTCTACTCCATTGATGAATTTCTTAGTAAAACCAACTGATTTGTATATAAGTACAACATAACTTCTGCGCAATTTCAGTGCAGTAATGTGTTCATTGAAAATGTGTGTGTGTGTGTGTGTGTGTGTGTGTCAGTATAATCTAACTTCTGCACCATTTCAGTGCAGTAATGTGTTCATTGTAAATAAGTATTACAGTAGTTGTATTACATGTTTATTATCTTATAAATAAATAAAAAACTTTTTTATTTTAAATTCAGTGCATTAGTATTTGTGAAATGACTCTTAGTGTTCATTAAAAAATGACGATCATTCCACTTGGGACCTGTGGAATGGTACATTAGCTTATTTGTTTTAGTTGTAAATATTTGTCATGTATTGTTGTTTTTCTGACATGTTCCACATCCTGGAGGACCTCCTCACTACGGATCAATTGGAATGAAAGTAAATCTAATCTAATCTAATCTGACTAACATATGTGTGGTCTTCTATATCTTTTTGTGGTTTTCTTCATTCTCAGACTCTGATGAAGTTATATTATCGGAAGGACTGTCATCTGCCTCAATATTCACATCTGCAGGTTCACTGGCTGATTCTTCACTATTTGCATCTTCAAAAATATTTCCTTCCTCACAATAATCATCTTCTTCAAACCACTGAGCCACAACACTTTCAAAATTAGCTGCATTTGGATGTACTGACTCTATTGCTTTGCATGTCGAAGCCATAGCAAAAGGCGTGTCTCTCGAACAGCAGCTTGTGCAGCACTAAACGAGTCATACTCGTAACAATATGGGCCTTGCAGCAAAAAACAAACTACAGTAACAATGAGGGTGACAAGAGCAGCACAGGATAACAATACTATGCAATAATAAAACATTTGATTGCAAAAAGATCAGTAATACACCAACATTGCCAATATGTGAAATTAGTATGTATTATTTTTTTAGTTGTACTGTTACTACTACAGCTACTGCTGCTGTTGGCACTCCTGTTGCTGGAAATACCACTACAGTTATTGTTGAATTAATAACTGCTCCCAAACAAATGTTGAAGACAATATAGGCTAAAGAACATTTATAAATGTGTGAGGGCTTCAAAAGCCCTGCTTATGCATTCACGGTGTATGGGTAAACGTATTGAATTATACAAAAAACTTAAAAAGGTATCTCGTTCAGACTTTATAGGAGGAATGTCACAATGTTAGTGAAAGAGTACTGGAAAGCAGTTTGAAATCAAACAAAAAATTACAGAATTTTTAAAAAAATGAAGACATACAAGGGCCTCGGAGGCCCTGTATATGCATCCTAGGGTTAAGCAATCTCCTTTGTAGACTGATTGCATTTCTGTTCTATCCATTATTATAGGTAACTACATTGTCTGCAAAAAGTCTGAGGTTACTATTAATATTGTTT
Organism: Schistocerca nitens; assembly: GCF_023898315.1. NCBI lineage: Eukaryota > Metazoa > Arthropoda > Insecta > Orthoptera > Acrididae > Schistocerca > Schistocerca nitens. The sequence continues at coordinate 541,231,446 of NC_064619.1, read as the reverse complement.
GCAAGCTCATTAATATACAACATGAACAGCAAGTGTCCCAGTACAATTCCCTGGGGCACACCTGAAGTTTTTTCTACATCTGATGATGATTCTCCATCCAAGATAACATCCTAAGCCCTCCCTACCAAAAAGTCCTCAATCAATTCACAAATGTCATTTGATACCCCATACGTTCATACTTTTGACAATAAGCATAGATATGGCACGGCTTCAAATACTTTTCAGAAATCAAGAAAGACTCTGTCTATCTGACTGCCCAGATCCAAAGCTTTCAGTATGTCATGTGAGAAAAGTGTGAGTTGGGTTTCAAATGATGGATGTTTTCAGAATCCATGCTGGGTGGCATGGAGGAGGTCACTCTGTTCAAGATACCTCATTATGTTTGAGCTCAGAATATCTTCTAAGATTCTACAATAAATCAATGTCAAGGATTTTGGATAATAGTTTTGTGGATCACTTCTATGAGGGTAATCCCAAAAGTAAGGCCTCCTATTTTTTTTATAAGTACATAGAGCTGTTTATTTCTAGAATGGTTTACATCAGTTTACAGCTTGAACATTAAGCTATTTTTCAACATAATCACTATTTCTGTCGATGCATTTTTGTAGACGCTGTGACAAAAACTGCCACAGCGTCTACAAGAATGCATCGACAGAAATTGTGATTAAGTCGAAAAATAGCTAAATGTTCAAGCTCTAAACTGATGTAAACCATTGCAGAAATAAACAGGTCTATGTACTTACAAAAAAATAGGAGACCTTACTTTTGGGATTACCCTCGTACTGTCCTTCATGTAGACAGGTGTGATCTGTGCTTTATTCCACGAATTGGGCATGGTTTTTTCTTTGTAGGAGCTACAATAAATTGTAGAGAGGAGAGGGGCTAACTCAACTGCAAATTAAATTCTTGTTGGATCTTCAACTGGATCAAACTTCATCTGCACACAATATTTCCACAGTCCACCTTGCCACCATCATTGGTCTGAATCAGTTAGTGGTAAGAGCAGCTTAGGTTTTTAAACCTGATTATGGTGGCCAGCGAAAATATTGTGTACAGATGACAGTTTGATCCGGCTGAAGACCAGAGAAGAATTTGATCTGTTGATATGCTGGGAAAGTCTACATAGTCACAGCAGCGAATTCAGTGGAGAATCTCCATTGGGCCCTGGATGTTTGTTCAATTTTAACAATTTCACCTGTTTCCCAACACCACTGACACTAATACATATTTCACTCATCTTTCCAATGGTTGCTGTTGCTGTTGCTGTTGTTGTTGTTGTGGTCTTCAGTCCAGAGACTGGTTTGATGCAGCTCTCCATGCTACTCTATTCTGTGCAAGCTTCTTCATCTCCCAGTACCTACTGCAGCCTACATCCTTCTGAATCTGTTTAGTGTATTCATCTCTTGGTCTCCCTCTACGAATTTTACCCTCCACACTGCCCTCCAAAACTAAATTGGTGATCCCTTGATGCCTCAGAATATGCCCTACCAACAGATCCCTTCTTCTGGTGAAGTTGTGCCACAAATTTCTCTTCTCTCCAATTCTATTCAATACCTCCTCATTAGTTATGTGATCTATCCATCTAATCTTCAGCATTCTTCTGTAGCACCACATTTCGAAAGCTTCTATTCTCTTCTTGTCTAAACTATTTATCGTCCACATTTCACTTCCATACATGGCTACATTCCATACAAATACTTTCAGAAACGACCTCCTAACACTTGAATCTATACTTGATGTTAACAAATTTCTCTTCTTCAGAAACGCTTTCCTTGCCATTGCCAGTCTATATTTTATATCCTCTCTACTTCGACTATCATCAGTTATTTTGCTCCCCAAATAGCAAACCTCATTTACTACTTTAAGCGTCTCATTTCCTAATCTAATTCCAACAGCATCACCCGATTTAATTGGACTACATTCCATTATCCTCGTTTTGCTTTTGTTGATATTCATATTATATCCTCATTTCAAGATACTGTCCATTTCATTCAGCTGCCCTTTCAGGTCCTTTGCTGTCGCTGACAGAATTACATTGTCATCGGCGAACCTCAAAGTTTTTATTTCTTCTCCATGGATTCTAATTCCTACTCCAAATTTTTCTTTTGTTTCCTTTACTGCTTGCTCAATATAGAGATTGAATAACATCGGGGATAGGCTACAACCCTGTCTCACTCTCTTCCCAACCACTGTTTCCCTTTCGTGCCCCTCAACTCTTATAACTGCCATTTGGTTTCTGTACACATTGTAAATAGCCTTTCACTCCCTGTATTTTACCCCTGCGACCTTCAGAATTTGAAAGAGAGTATTCCAGTCAACATTGTCAAAAGCTTTCTGTAAATCTACAAATGTTAGGAACATAGGTTTGCCTTTCCTTAATCTTTCTTCTAAGGTAAGTTGTAAGGTCAGTATTGCCTAATAGAATTGTGTCTACCCCCATGGCCTTGTTTCGACTTAGGTCTTTCAGTGCTCTTTCAAACTCTTCATGCAGTATCATATCTCCTATTTCATCTTCATCTACATTCTCTTCCATTTCCATAATATTGTCCTCATGAACATCGTCCTTGTATAGATCCTCTATATACTCCTTGCACCTTTCTGCAGTATCTATCTTATCCCAAGTGATATGCACCTCTACATCCTTACATTTGTCCTCTAGCCATCCCTGCTTAATGAAGATTAAATTTTGGCAATTTTCTGGGTTTTCCTGTGTAAAGTAACATTTGAAAATGGAGTTAAGCATTTCAGCTTTTGCTTTGCTACCCTCAATTTCAGTTCCTGTTTCTTTTGCTAGTAATTGGACACTAATGTTGGTGCCATTAACAGCCTTTACATATGACAAATATTTCTTTGGGTTTTGTGAAAGATCAGTTGACAATATTCTCCTTCAGTAGTCACTGAAGGCATCACGCATTGTTCTCTTGAGAGCCAAACACGTTCCGTTCAGCATCCCTCTATCTATAGTCCTGTGGTTTGTTTTACACATAATATGCAGTAGTCTATGTTTCTTTAGAAGTTTCTTTACAGTGACTATATACAATGGAGGTTCCCTCCCATTATGAACTGTTCTACTGGGGATATATCTGTCCAGTGCATGGTCAACTATTGTTTTGAACTTGAGCCACAGTTCCTCTATCTACATGCTCCTGCCTTGTGCTGAAAGTTTCATGTTGTGATTGTCTGACAACGAGACTCTCATCAATCGAGATATCGGTTATCAGCTGAACTCTGCTTGGAATCCTGTTATAGAGAAACTTCGTAGTCGACGTAGTTATCTGCATAAAGATGGAAATCGACCTGACACCGATACGCCAGGCTTTCACAGGGGAGGGCGCGAGGCGCAGCGCACGGAGCCGTTATGAACGCGCACGCTGAGTTGCGCATGCGCAGTGTCACCTCAGAAGGCTTTAAATAGTGGAGCTCAGCGCGTACTCGCCAGTACTACTACAGTGGCATTCACCTGAAGATGGCCAGAAGACTCTGCGCCGAAATATCGTGGCGGGAAGTTACTGATATCCGGCAGTTCTCCCGTGTTTTTATGGAACAGTTTCATGTTCTCCATTGAGAGATGACGCTACTGATTTTTTATCTAGTTGTCTGTACATATATATCTTTCTTCTTGTTTTACTTGTCCTTTGGTGTTGTGTAATCATTGTTGCCACAGCCGCGTCATGGTCACTGATACCATTTTCGATGTGGACTGTTGGTACCAAACTAAACTGGCACACCCCATGGATAAAGTAGAGTATCAAATGGTAATTTGTTTCCAGCAGCAGTGGATATGTTGTAGTTGTGCCAGACCATCAAGTTACACTATTCAGTCATTTGGTTGGGCATGACAAAGCTGTAACATTTCTGCTGCTGCCGAAAACACAGTATTTAACATTATCAATTGGCTGCGCTGTTTTCTTTTGGCTCGTCTGTTGGTGTGCTGTGGTATAGGAATTTCAGTGTTTACTAAGATGCCAGTCATGTACGTGAAAACAAAGAAAAAATTAATTAAGCAACTTATGTTTTTCGAGGTGATAATCAGAACTTTATGATTGACCTTTGTAGATTCTGATAGGGATTTTTGCGGAACCTGGGGCCTATTTTAATTTTGGTGATTTCACTTTTATCTCAATTCTGCTGACACTGATATCAATAAGACTCATCTTTGCAGTGATACAAGAGTTAAACTGGTGTGGTGTTGCTGTCACTGTAAACATGGATTTGTTGTTGTATCTGCATAACAGTAATTTGGCTGTCTACTCCACACTTGGATCTTCTGGACTTCTTTACCAAAGCTGTAATAATTACTTTAGATAAAAAAATATTATCTCTTTTGCACCACATTTTATAAAGTTTCCTCACCATTTATTTATTTATTTATTTATTATCTTTTTTTGCATTTAATCACCAACTGGTGACTTTTGCAAACGTCATAGCATTTTATACAATTTTTGTACAAACAGTAGGAATTTGCAATTCACATGTACAGGAAGCCACTTACGAGTGATGCACTTGGCGATATATGCTACAGTACTTCATAATGCAACATACAGTTGTTACATAGTGTAGATATTTGAATTTACAGCTTGTTGTTACAGAAATAATATATATTACAATCACTTCAGAATAGTACATCGTATAGATAGAAGATTTAGGCCTGCATTTAAGAATAGCTACATTTTAATATCAGTATTCATTCAGTGAGTACAAACATTTGAGAGTTAAGAATGATTTTAATTCCCTTTTGAATACATTACCTCTGTGGCATCTTATAGCATTTGTTTGTTTGTTACACCATTACTGCCCATTAATCCAAGGACTATGATCTGTCCACAAAGAATGTTTTTAATTTGTGCAGATACAAGGAATATACAGTTAGATATTTATGTTGTACAAAGGTTTCCCTACATGAATCTCTGTATCCTAGTCGATGCATGGTCCTGATTGCTCTTTCCTGCAGTGTTAGGATTCTGTTTATTTGTCTATCAGCAGCACATCCCCCATACCTCTAATCTATAATTAATATATACAAATATTGTCCTAAAATAAGCACTTTCTAATGTTTGTTCAGTGACTAATTTTGATAGTTTGCTAATGAAGTGCAGTGAACTACTGATTTTATTGCATACAAAATTGATAAGGTCTACTCATCTAAGATTTTCATCCCCAAAAATTTACATTTGTCAGTGTCTACTTTTTTGATGCCACTTATGTTATCAATACAGGTTTGGTATGAATTACCAAGTTTAAATGATAATAGCTGGGATTTGCTAATATTGACTTGCATTTATAGTGCAAGTTTCCAGTTTGCTTAGTAGTAGCTCATGATTCACTGAGTCAAATGCTTCAGTAAGGTCTAGAAATATCCCTGCTGTCTGCATTCCCTCATCCAGGACCATACACCTTATGGAGAAATTCAGTAACTGCCGTAATGGTACTGTGATGCTTTCTGAATCCATGCTGTGGTTCTGCTAGTAAATTATTCTTTGTGAAATAATCAGTAAGTTGTGTCAACAAAACAATTTCAATTATTTTACCAAAAATTGGTGTTAGTGATATGGGCCTGAAGTTTGATAGCTCTTATTTCGATCCATTTTTATGCACAGGTTTAACTCTACTTTTCTTCAATAAATTTGGAAATGTGTGCTCCCTGATACAACTGTTGATCATATGGGTAATTATTCCAACTAATTCCTTATTGCATTTTTTAAATTATAATACTACTCAGTCCATCCCAGCCAAATGAGGTCTTATTCTTTAAGTTATTTATTAATTTTCCTATTTCCTCCACACTCACTTCCTTAAATTCAAAAGCAGTTTCCAGCCTAGGGTAAGGCTTTACCATCTGAGTCAGACCTGTGTTACTAACTGGATTCACAGCTGAAGATATAAAATTTTCATTTACAGATTTTATCTGGATCATTACTATGGTTTCCTTCATGTTGGATTCTGTCAATTTGAGCATCTAACTTAGGGGTGGCTTTGCGATATCTATTTATTATATTCCATGAAGTCTTCCATATATTTGTTAACTGAGCTATTTCCTTATCTAGAACCTGTTTTCTTAAATTTGAGAGCTGTTCCTGAAATTGTTTTTTAGCTTGATTGTACTTATCCTTAAATATTTGCTATTTAGTTGACTTACGTAGCACACTTAGATCCTCGATATTTTGCCTGAGTTTAATCATGTAAGCTGGAAGAGTCAGTCTGGTGTTTTTTTTTAAATATTGGTTACGAGTTACTACTTTCTTATTTTCTTTCACTGGACAGCAAAAATTAAGATATTGTAAAATAATATCATAAAATTTGCCCTATTTGTATTCGGACCCTTTTTGCTGAAGAACTAGTTGCCATTCCTCAGATGCTAGTTTACTTTTAAAAGCATTAATGTTTTTCTCTTTAAGCATTCTTTCACGTTCTGTGATCTGAGTCCTTTCTTGGATGCTTATGTGTTCATAGTCTACAAATTGACATTTGTGGTCTGAGTAGTGGAAGTCCACAGTCCAGCATCTAATACTATATTTTACCTCTTTACTTAGTATTATGTAGTCTATTCTACTAGAAGTAGACTGAGTTACTCTTTTATCTGAGTTTACTGCATTCATAAGCTTATAAGAGTTAAGGGTATCTCTTAGCTTGCTGTTATGGTTATTGCAAGATGTTGCCTCTACATTCAAGTCACCAAGTATTGTTACCTTGTTTGGGTCACAGTGCCCACTATTCTACTAAAAATATCTATGAAATGCCCTACCTCTGATTTATGATTTAACAAGTGATATGTTTCCTTCTACCTTAAATATACTCAAAAGTTTATATAGCTTCCATTTAAACGTGTGTTGATATTGCATTTCTTGGGAAGATTGCAAATCTCCATAGCTGGATGGCGATCCTTGGAATACATGTTGCTACACCTGAGCTGGTATTATCTCTCGCCACAACCACTGTCCTGTGCTAAAGACGCACATCGACACTCAGTATACATGTACATTTGTAGGCTATACATGTACATTTGTAGGCAAGACCAAATATTGCAGTACCACCAATCGGCTTTACACTGTGACCTCGTTGAGATGGCAGACACCCCTTTTTCAAACTTGTATGTTATGGGGACCAGAACATCACTCATCACTCATTACTCAAGCAAACAAATGCAAATAAGATAGTTAATTGCAGAAATGTCATGAAATTAATACAAAAAACACCGGAATTAGAGATTTTGTGCAGGGCCAACTAGACAATGATCCTATTGAGGAAGACATACTAAAACAAATATTAAGCACAAAATCAAGCAAACTAAATCCTCAGCAATAAACAAAACCCCAATTAAATAAAATATCGAAAAAACCTTATATCAGAAATTGTACTTGAAATATATAGCTCCAAAAACCCACCTACCAATCACAATCCAACGTAATTACCAAAAACTAACAACACAACACAAGAATTCGTAAAAAAATTGCATCAACACCAGTTTTGATGTATAAGAACACAAAACTGTGCACATAAACACACATAGCTTACATATTACAATTAAAATAAATGAAAACATCAGAAATTTTACTTGACATGTATAGCTCAGATGTAGTCCACAATACTAGACTTACACATTGCTCCAAAAACTTGCCTACCAATCACGATGCAACTTAATTACCAAAAACTAACAACACAATGCAAAAATTCATAAAAAAATTGCATCAACACCAATTTTGATATACAAGAACACAAAACTGTGCAAATAAGCACACGTACCATAAGTACTACAATTAAAATAAATGAAACCATAAAAAGCATACTCTCGAACCAAATTCAGCCGACACCTGAATCTAGTTATAGCAAGAATAATATGTCATCAACACAATTTCTTGAATTACCAGCCTAGCCTTCCCAAACAGGAATCACTCTGCGTAGAACACTATACGTTGTCCTGGCAACAACATCACATATACAGGTCCCTCATCCAAGTTGCTACAACTTTTGTTAATTTCATACTTTCTCCCCAAATGTAACACTTCACATACTCAACAATTCAACTGAATGACTGTAGGAATTTAATCACGGTCAACATGTTGTTCACCATTGTGGCATACAGAAATCTGCTTGTGGATTTTATCATTCTATTGGTAACTTACAAGAATAAAACACAAAGTTAAATCTCCAGTCAGAAACAACACACCACATATAATTCCAAACCCCAAAACAAATCTATTACCCATAAGTGCCAACTTCAAAATAACTCGCTAACTGGCTGTCACAAACTCTTCTAATATTAATCTCACAAACAGCACTCAAGGAGTCAAATAATCACTAACATCACTCTCAAATAATTTAGAAGCATAACATCCCACACTAGAGAGTGCTACTGTGTACTTCAACATGCAACCAACAAACACAATTTGTGCCACCATGGCATCACAAAACACAGCGCAGTTATGTCATGGTGAAACTGCAAAGTTCAGTTGACCCCATTTATATTGGACAGATTATTTTATGTTATGATTTTCTTACTATATAAATTATTTTTCTTGCAAGTATCATTCATTGATTGGCAGACATAGGGATGTGCCTCACTCTCCCAGTGAGATATGTGTCACTACACTGGTGGTGTTTGTCCTCTTGTAACCTCCTTAGTAAAGGAACAACTGAAAACAAATTTCTGCATTTCAGGCTTTGCTTTTCTACTGTCAATTTTAGTTCTTGTGGCATCTACAAGTGTCTTGACACTAACTTCGGTGTCAACTGAGAGCCTTTACTTTCGAGCGGAAATTCTTTGGGTATTATGAGAGGTCTGTGGGTAAGATACTGCTACTACACCTCTTATGCACAAGTCATTGTGGTGACTGTTTACCATGGAGAGCCTCTCCCATCATGAAGTGCTGTACTAGATACTTACCTGTTCTGTGCTTCTGAAGTTGAACCATAGTTCCTATTCATGCTCCTGCCCAAAGATAAATGTTTTGAGATCCTACTTGACATATGACACTGCTGCCTTTTTATCTACTTCACCGAATGTTTTTATTTTTATTTTAGGTCTAATATATTTCTGAAGTGAGTGGACTGCCAAATTAAATATCCAAGTAGTTTTCAGAGAATTTGTGTTGTTTTGCAACGCCTCTTGTCGGTCTCAGCACTTACAAAACTGTAATTATCCCAATTGACCATTGGGTGACTAAAGCCTGCTTCACTGATGACAGGACAATTGGGTAATATACATGTGAGCTGAGGTTCTACCTAAAGATTTCTGTTACATCTGGGATGAATTTGGTTGTTGACAGAAGTACCCAATTATAAGTCTCTACCCATATTTATTGCTGAATCTTACCCAAACAATCTCACATACCCTTTCAGTTTCTAATACAACAGATTTGAGTTTGTTGTCTACTGCAGTGAATACACCACCTCAATTTCTTCTCAGTTCATCTTCTCAATGCAAACTTAGAATTTTTCCAAAAATCTCACTGCTTTCAACTGCAGGTTTTAACCAGCCTTCTGTTTGCAGTCTATGGCAACTGTAGACACACACACTCACACTCACACACACACACACACACACACACACACACACACACACACACACACACACACACACACACACACACACACACACAGAGAGAGAGAGAGAGAGAGAGAGAGAGAGAGAGAGAGTGTGTGTGTGTGTGTGTGTGTGTGTGTGTATTTTTGGCGAAGGCCTTACTGGCCGAAAACTATATTTCGAACAGTCTTTTTGTTGTGCCCCCTGTGACTCAGCATCTCCGCTATATGGTGAGTAGCAACTTTCCTTTTCATAACATTGTACTAATTATTAGAATGCCTTCCCGTTCCGTTCGCATATGTAGTGTAGGAAGAATGATTGTTTGAATGCCTTTAAGCATGCTGTACTTACTCTAATCTTGTCCTCATGGTCCCTATATGACTGATGTGTAGGGGGTTGTTGTATATTTGTATAGTAATCATTTAAAACCGGTTCTTGAAACTTTGTTAATAGACTTTCTCAGGATACTTTACACCTACCTTCAAGAGCCTCCCAGTTCAATTCCTTCCATATCTCTGTAACATTCCCCAACAAATCTCTGAGTGTTTGTGCTGCCCTTTTATGTATATGGTCAACATCCCCTGTTAGTTACCAACAAGATGGTGCAGTGGTTAGCTCACTGGACTCATGTTTGGGAGGATGATGGTTCAATCACAGGTCTCGTCTGGCCATCCTGATTTAGGTTTTCTGTGATTTCCCTAAATCACTTCAGGCTAATGTCAGGATGGTTCCTTTGACAGGGCATGGCTTATTTCCTTCACCATCCTTCCTTAATCTGATGAGACCGATGACCACGCCGTTTGGTCTCTTCTCCCAAATCAACCAACCCTCATTTGGTAGTATGGGTCCCACACACTCGAGCAATATTCTAGAATTGGTTGCACAATTGATTTGTAAGCAATCTCCATTTCAGACTGATTGCATTTCCCCAGGATTCTACCAATAAACCAAAGTATACAACCTGCTTTACCCATGGCTGAGTCTATTTGATCGTATCATTTCACATCTCTACAAAGTGTTACACCCAGGTATTTGTGTGTTTTGACTGATTCCATCAGTGATTCAGTGATATTATACTCACTTTTTTTATGATATTACATTTTTTTGTTTTGTGAAGTGCATAATTTTAAATTTCTGAACATTTTAACCAAGTTGCTAATATTTGCACCACTTTGAAATCTTATCAACATCTGACTGAATGTTTATGCAGTCTCTTTCAGATAACTTTTCATTATAGATGTCTGCAAAAAGTTTGAGGTTACTATTAATATTATCTGCAAGATCATTAATGGACAACATGAGCAGCAAGTGTCCCAGCACACTTCTGATGATGACTCTCCATCCAAGATGACATCCTAAGTCATCCCTATCAAAAGTCCTCAATCCATTCACAAATTTCACTTGATACCCCATATGTTCATACTTTTGACAATAATCATAGGTGCGGCACCGCGCCAAATGATTTTCAGAAATCAAGAAATACTCCATCTATCTGACTGTCCATATCCAAAGCTTTCAGTATGTCACATGAGAAAAGTGTGAGTTGGGTTCCAAATGATGGATGTTTTCAGAACCCATGCTGCTTGGCATGGAGGAGTTTTCAAGATACATCATTACGTTTGAGCTCAGAATATGTTCTAGGAGTCTGCAACAAATCAGTGTCAAGCATATTGGATGGTAGATGATGACGACGACGATGATATTTTGTTTGTGGGATACTCAACTGCATGGTTATCAGCTTGTGTACTAATTCCCATCCTTTTTATGGTCCAGTCTTGCCACTTTCCCAAATGATGATGAAATGATGAGGACAACACAAACACCAAGTCCCTGGGCACAGAAAATGCTCGACCCAGCTGGGAGTCAAACCCAGGACCCCTGATCCAGAGGCAGCAATGCTAGCCACTAGACCATGAACTGCGGGATTTTTGTTTGAGGGTTCTGTAATAGATTGTAGTGAGAAGACGAGCTAACTTGGCTGCAGATTCAGTTTAGACTCCGATAGATATTCTGTTGGGCCCTGGAGCTCAATAAAGTCTAAATCAGGGCAGTCATGGTGGAGCTTATCTACTGCTCATATGGTGGCAACACGTCAGTCTCAAGTAGCCAGTGGGATGATACTTTTAAATAACCAACGAGAAGCAAGAACGTAGGCAATGTATTTACAGTGCCAAAATTGAAACCATTGATTTTGCTGTTTTTCAATGCATTATGGGCCAAAAGCTTTATTTGTGACTTTCTTTTTGTTGTGCCTATCTGGGACTCAACAACTCCACTATAAGGTGAGTAGCAACTTCCCTTTTCATAATATTGTTACATTCCATCCTGGATTTTCTATTGTTTGATTTTTTTTGATTATATCATGAGTAGCGAAACTGTCCTTGCATTACATTTACGATCTCGTTTTCAATTTCTCTTCCTAATGTATTCAAAACATGTCAGCTGTTTGCTGCTCTCGGATTGACTGTGAAGTACAAACACCTAACACACTTTCTTTTGTTCCCATTATACCTTGTGGATGATAACATTCCTGCGTGAAACACAGAAATACGCCACTGGACCTATTCTCGACTTTTACCCCTGGAGCTTTGTTCAATTGTAACAGTTTCACCTGTTTCTCAACACCATCGACACTAATAGTTGTTTCACTCATCTTTTCAGTGGTATGAGGATTAAACTGGGGCAATTCTCCTGGTTTCTTTTGTGAATGAACATTTGAAAACAGAGTTAAGCATTTCGGTTTTGCTTTCCTATCCTCAGTTTCAGTTTCTGTCCATTCACTACGGGTTGGATACTAACTGTGGTGCCTCTAAAAGCCGTTACATACAGCAAAATATTTCTTTGGGTTTTGTGAAAGAGCATTTGACAATATTCTTGAGGGTATTTTTGTTCTGTCATTGAACTACAAAAATGTGTGATTTTTTTCACCAGATGCGTTTCGCTTTATTGAGGTAAAGCATCATCAGTGGTCTGTAATTAACTTATTTACATTTTGATTTGCTTTTGGATCGAAAAACAGTTCGTTTAGAATAGGTTGGTTTGTACTTACAGTGAATTTTCGGCTGATTTCTCGCCTACATTGGGAAATGCCATCTGCTAGCACATTGTTGTTTTTCTGTATTAGACACTTATAATTTTGATCTAATTTTTAGATGTTCTGCAGCACTATGCATTTCTTATGTTTTTCACTACACACTTTTATGCACACCACTGTATTCTGTCTGTTTTTGTACTTCAAGTATGTATTATTGTTTGTGTTTCGTAGTGTTGCCAATATAACTTTTCCACTACTTTGTCTTTGACCTACAACTTTTTTATTTTTTGAACTAGAGTATTGTATGTGTGTAATTCTCTTTGATTACATTTCCGTCTTCCCCCCATGAACCATGGACCTTGCCGTTGGTGGGGAGGCTTGCGTGCCTCAGCGATACAGATGGCCGTACCGTAGGTGCAACCACAACGGAGGGGTATCTGTTGAGAGACCAGACAAACATGTGGTTCCTGAAGAGGGGTAGCAGCCTTTTCAGTAGTTGCAGGGGCAACAGTCTGGTTGATTGACTGATCTGGCCTTGTAACACTAACCAAAACGGCCTTGCTGTGCTGGTACTGCGAACGGAGGAAAACAAGGGGAAACTACAGCCGTAATTTTTCCCGAGGGCATGCAGCTTTACTGTATGGTTAAATGATGATGGTGTCCTCTTGGGTAAAATATTCCGGAGGTAAAATAGTCCCCCATTCGGATCTCCGGCGGGGACTACTCAGGAGGACGTCGTTATCAGGAGAAAGAAAACTGGCATTCTGCGGATCGGAGTGTGGAATGTCAGATCCCTTAATCAGGCAGGTAGGTTAGAAAACTTAAAATGGGAAATGGGTAGGTTAAAGTTAGATATAGTGGGAATTAGTGAAGTTCGGTGGCAGGAGGAACAAGACTTTTGGTCAGGCGAATACAGGGTTATAAATACAAACTCAAATAGGGGTAATGCAGGAGTAGGTTTAATAATGAATAAAAAAATAGGAGTGCGGGTAAGCTACTACAAACAGCATAGTGAACGCATTATTGTGGCCAAGATAGACACAAAGCGCACACCTACTACAGTAATACAAGTTTATATGCCAACTAGCTCTGCAGATGATGATGAAATTGATGAAATGTGTGATGAGATAAAAGAAATTATTCAGGTAGTGAAGGGAGACGAAAATTTAATAGTCATGGGCGACTGGAATTCGAGAGTAGGAAAAGGGAGAGAAGGAAACATAGTAGGTGAATATGAACTGGGGGTAAGAAATGAAAGAGGAAGCCGTCTGGTAGAATTTTGCACAGAGCATAACTTAATCATAGCTAACACTTGGTTCAAGAATCATAAAAGAAGGTTGTACACATGGAAGAATCCTGGAAATACTAGAAGGTATCAGATAGATTATATAATGGTAAGACAGAGATTTAGGAACCAGGTATGAAATTGTAAGACATTTCCAGGGGCAGATGCCGACTCTGACCACAATCTATTGGTTATGAACTGTAGATTAAAACTGAAGAAACTGCAGAAAGGTGGGAATTTAAGGAGATGGGACCTGGACAAACTGATTAAACCAGAGGTTGTAGAGAGTTTCAGGGAGAGCATAAGGGAACAATTGTTTTAAATGGGGGAAAGAAATACAATAGAAGAAGAATGGGTAGCTGCGAGGGATGAAGTAGTGAAGGCAGCAGAGGATCAAGTAGGTAAAAAGACGAGGGCTAGTAGAAATCCTTGGGTAACAGAAGAAATATTGAATTTAATTGATGAAAGGAGAAAATATAAAAATGCAGTAAATGAAGCAGGCAGAAAGGAATACAAACGTCTCAAAAATGAGATCGACAGGAAGTGCATAATGGCTAAGCAGGGATGGCTAGAGGACAAATGTAAGGATGTAGAGGGTTATCTCACTAGGGGTAAGATAGATACTTCCTACAGGAAAATTAGAGAGACCTATGGAGAAAAGAGAACCACTTGTATGAATATCAAGAGCTTAGATGGAAACCCATTTCTAAGCAAAGAAGGGAAAGCAGAAAAGTGGAAGGAGTATATAGAGGGTCTATACATGGGCGACATACTCCAGGACAATATTCTGGAAATGGAAGAGATTGTAGATGAAGACGAAATGGGAGATACAATACTGCGTGAAGAGTTTGACAGAGCACTGAAAGACCGGAGTCGAAACAAAGCCCCGGGAATAGACAACATTCCATTAGAACTACTGACGGCCTTGGGAGAGCCAGTCCTGACAAAACTCTACCATCTGGTGAGCAAGATGTATGAGACAGGCAAAGTACCCTCAGACTTCAAGAAGAATATAATAATTCCAATCCCAAGGAAAGCATGTGTTGACGGATGTGAAAATTACCGAACAATCAGTTTAATAAGCCACAGCTGCAAAAATACTAACGCGAATTCTTTACAGACGAATGGGAAAAACTAGTTAAGTCGAGCTTGGGGAAGATCAGTTTGGATTCCGTAGAAAATTGGAACACGTGAGGCAATACTGACCTTGCGACTTACCTTAGAAGAAAGATTAAGGAAGGGCAAACCTATGTTTCCAGCATTTGTAGACTTAGAGAAAGCTTTTGACAATGTTGACTTGAATACTCTCTTTCAAATTCTAAAGGTGGCAGGGGTGAAATACAGGGAGTGAAAGGCTATTTACAATTTGTACAGAAACCAGATAGCAGTTATAAGAGTCGAGGTGCATGAAAGGGAAGCAGTGGTTGGGAAGGGAGTGAGACAGGGTTGTAGCCTCTCCCTGATGTTATTCAATCTGTATATTGAGCAAGCAGTAAAGGAAACAAAAGAAAAATTTGGAGAAGGTATTAAAATCCAGGGAGAAGAAATAAAAACTTTGAGGTTCGCCGATGACATTGTAATTCTGTCAGAGACAGCAAAGGACTTGGAAGAGCAGTTGAACAGAATGGACAGTGTCTTGAAAGGAGGGTATAAGATGAATATCAACAAAAGCAAAATGAGGATAATGGAATGTAGTCCAATTGCGTCGGGTGATGCTGAGGGAATTAGATTAGGAAATGAGACACTTAAAGTAGTAAAGGAGTTTTGCTATTTGGGGAGCAAAATAACTGATGATGGTCGAAGTATAGAGGATATAAAATGTAGACTGGCAATGGCAAGGAAAGCGTTCCTGAAGAAGAGAAATTTGTTAACATCGAGTATTGATTTAAGTGTCAGGAAGTCATTTCTGAAAGTATTTGTATGGAGTGTAGCCATGTATGGAAGTGAAACATGGACGATAAATAGTTTGGACAAGAAGAGAATAGAAGCTTTCGAAATGTGGTGCTACAGAAGAATGCTGAAGATTAGATGGGTAGATCACATAACTAATGAGGAGGTATTGAATAGAATTGGGGAGAAGAGGAGTTTATGGCACAACTTGACTAGAAGAAGGGACCGGTTGGTAGGACATGTTCTGAGGCATCAAGGGATCACAAATTTAGCATTGGAGGGCAGTATGGAGAAGATGAGTCCGGTGCGTGATAGAAGGATCTAATTACGATTTTGTGCCCACCTCTGATTCTGAGTCCTGTCCAAACAATCTCACATGCAGCTTCAGTTTCTGTGTTGGTGGTTTGAATTTCTTGTCTACTGTGACAAATACACCCCCACCATTTCCCCTGCTATCAATTTCAGGTTTCAACCAGCTTTCTGTACCTAGTATTATGAGAGTTTCACTGCTTTCCAGGAGCATTTTGAACTCTGGCACTTTGTTGTAGATATTTAGGCGGTTAGCCACTAGGATTTTAGTACTCTCACCTGTGGAAAGCATTTCTTTTGATCTCACATGGATACTTCTAGGTTCCTTACAGCTTTTGTTACCTGATTTGGATGGACAGTTTCCTGATCTAAAAAAAGCTTTCTGTGCACTTCATAAGCAGTCATGCAGACCTTCCATGTGACTCAGAACCAAAGGGCCATGATCAGCTCAGTTTCAAGTGTTATGTTAGCTACACTCCTTTTTTGGAGTGTTTTACTGGCACACACTGACAAATATTAAGGCAGTTGAAACTTCCTGGCAGATTAAAACTGTGTGCCCGACCGAGACTCGAACTCGGGACCTTTGCCTTTCGCGGGCAAGTGCTCTACCATCTGAGCTACCGAAGCACGACTCACGCCCGGTCCTCACAGCTTTACTTCTGCCAGTATCTCGTCTCCTACCTTCCAAACTTTACAGAAGCTCTCCTGCGAACCATGCAGAACTAGCACTCCTGAAAGAAAGGATATTACGGAGACATGGCTTAGCCACAGCCTGGGGGATGTTTCCAGAATGAGATTTTCACTCTGCAGCGGAGTTTGCGCTGATATGAAACTTCCTGGCAGATTAAAACTGTGTGCCCGACCGAGACTCGAACTCGGGACCTTTGCCTTTCGCGGGCAAGTGCTCTACCATCTGAACTACCAAAGCACGACTCACACCCGGTTCTCACAGCTTTACTTCTGCCAGTTGCAGAACTAGCACTCCTGAAAGAAAAGATATTGCGGATACATGGCTTAGCCACAGCCTGGGGGATGTTTCCAGAATGAGATTTTCACTCTGCAGCGGAGTGTGCGCTGATATGAAACTTCCTGGCAGATTAAAACTGTGTGCCCGACCGAGACTCGAATTCGGGACCTTTGCCTTTCGCGGGCTCAGATGGTAGAGCACTTGATGATATGATATATGCGCAGAAGTCACTACCATGCTGCAGCAGTTGACTGTGTAATACCTATGTTTATGACATGATAGTAAACTTTCCTTAGAAACAACAAGTGGAAATAGGAGGAAGTAATACGCTGATTATGTAAGTACCTATACTGCTGTTATGGGAAATTATTTTTCAAACCAGGTATTGCTACCAAAGTTTGTAGAGTGCAAGACTGTAGCTTACAGCTATAGATTTACCATGAAATATTTATTTATTTTATTTTATGCATCCAGGTCCATAAGATCAAATTCAGGAGCAAATCTTCGAGGTCATGAGCATGTCAGTACATGAAATTAAAACACAGAAGTAATAACAGATAAAATAAAATGTTTATGAATCCAGAAAAAGACAATCCGTAAGTTTATGTAAACACAATCAACAATATAACACAGCAATCAGCTTAATTTTTCAAGGCATGACCCATGACGAAACTCTTCAGCTTCGATTTGAAAGCACTTGGATTACTGCTAAGACTTTTGTATTCCTGTGGTAGCTTAATGAAAATGGATGCAGCCGCACACTGTACACTTTTCTGCTCAAGAATCAAGGAAGTGTCATGCAAATGCAGATTGTATTTCTGCCCAGTATTATCTGAGTGAAAGCTGCTAATTCTTGGGGATAAGCTGATATTGTTAAGAAGAAACATCAGTAAAGAATAAGTATAATGAGAGACCAATGTCAAAATAGGCAGACTAATGAACAGGGGTGAATTTATACCACTTATTGCCTGAACTGCCCATTTCTGGGCCAAAAATATCCTTTGAGAATGGAAAGAGTTAACCATGTGTCACAAACGAATGAAAATAAGCAAAGTAGCCCACTTTTCGTGTCAAACTATCACTTACTTCAGATACCATTCAGGTATTAAAAATGCAGCATTAAGTCTTTGAATAAGATCCTGAATGTGGGCTTTCCACAACAGTTTACTATCTATCTGAACACCAAGAGATTTGAATTGTTCAGTTTCACTAATCAAATGCCCAGTCTTTGAAATTGAAATGTCACATTTTGTTGAATTGTGTGTTACAGAATGTAAAAACTGAGTCTTTATTTTCTACAAGCCATGAGCTTAATGTCATAAACTACATTATTTGGAACAATGCTAATGTTGCACACAAAATCCTTTACTATGAAGCTAGTGTCATGAACAAACAAAAATATTTTAGAAACACCTGTAATACTGGAGGGCATGTCATTTATATAAATAAGGAACAGGAGCGCCCCCAGCAATGATCCCTGGGGCACCCCCCTTTTGACTGTGCACTCCACTCACACCCCCACATCATAGCCATTCTCAACACTGTGGATAATAACCTTTTGCTGTCTGTTGTTAAAGTAAGAGGTGAACCAACTGTGAGTTATTCCCTGTATTCCAAATGGTCCAACTTCTGGAGCAATATTTCGTGATCAGCACAATCAAACGCCTTAGTTAAATCAAAAAGATGCGTGTTGTTTGAAATCTTTTGTTTAATCCCTCCAGTACCCCACAGAGAAAAGAAAATAAAGCATTTTCAGTTATTAAACCACTTCTGAAACCAAACTGTACATTTGATTGTAAATTATGCGAAATAAAATGATCAATTATCCTTACATACATAGCCTTTTCAATAACTTTAGTAAACACTGATAGTGTAGAAATTGCTCTACAATGGTCTACATTATCACTTTCTCCCTTTTTATAAAGTGGCTTTGCTGCTGAGTACTTTAATTGTTCAGGAAACTGACCATTCTTAAAGGAAAAATTACAAATATGGCTAAATACAGGGCTGACATGTGCAGCATAGTACTTTAATATTGTGACAGGTACTCCACAATAGCCATGAGAGTCCTTAGTCGTTAGTGATTTGATTATTGACTCAGCAGACAGCAAAAGGTCATTATTCACAATGTTGAGAATGGCTGTGATGTGGGGTCTGAGTGGGGCACAGTCAAGTGGGGTGCGCACCAGGAATAAATGTTGGGGCCACTCCCGTTCCTTATTTATATAAATGATATGCCCTCTAGTACTATGGGTAACTCTAAAATATTTCTGTTTGCTGATGACACTAGCTTGGTAGTAAAGGATGTTGTGTGCAACATTGGCCCGGTTTCAAACAGTGCAGTTCATGACCTAAGTTCGTGGCTTGTAGAAAATAAACTATTGCTAAAGCACAGTAAGACTCAGTTTTTACAGTTTCTAACAAACAATTCAACAAAACCTGACGTTTTAATTTCACAGAATGGGCATATGATTAGTGAAACTGAACAGTTCAAATTTCTAGGTGTTTAGATAGATGGTAAACTGTCGTGGAAAGCCCACATTCAGGATCTTGTTCAAAGACTTAATGCTGCCATTTTTGCTATTCGAATGGTATCTGAAGTGAGTGATCGTTCGACATGAAAATTGGTCTACTTTGCTTCTTTTCATTCGCTTATGTTGTATGGTATTATATTTTGGGGTAACTCTTCGCATTCTAAAAGGATATTTTTGTCTCAGAAATGGGCGGTTCGGGCAATAAGTGGTGTAAGTTCACGAACCTCTTGTTGTCCCCTGTTCACAAGTCTGGGTATTTTGACATTGGCCTCTCAATGTATATATATTCCTTACTGTCATTTCTTGTTAACAGGATTGAACTTTCTTAACTCTTGTGCAGAAAGGTGTGCAGTATACTGCTGAATCCATTTTCAGTAAGCTAATGCTCAAATTCAAAAATCTTAGCAGTAATCCATGCACTTTCAAATCAAAACTGAAGAGTTTCCTCATGGGTCACTCTTCTTGTTTTGTTGAGGAGTTCCATGAAAAATTAAGTTGATTCTTGTTGTATTGTTGATTCCGTTTACTTAAACTTATGGATTGACCTTTTTCGGATTCATAAACATTTTATTTTTATCTGTTATTACTTTTATGTTGTAATTTTGTGTACTGACATGTTCCATGATCTTGGAGATTTGCTCCTCAATTTAGTCCTAAGAAACTTGACATGTAAATAAATCTCCCCCTTGTCAGTATCACAGAGGAGTATTTCAGACATCAATTTCAGAAACACATTTTCCAAGAGAGGTATATGAATCAAGGTATATGAATCACTGTAGGAACTAAGTTTTTATTTAATTCACCAGTAATTCTCAGAAAGTGATTGTTAAACACTGTGCATATATGTGACTTATCAATAACAGAAATACTTTTACTATGAACTGACTTTATATCATTGATCTTGTGCTGCTAACTGGACACTTCCTTCACAACTGACCTTCACAATTGACCATATGGTTTTAATTTATCCTGTGAATGAGCTATTCTGTTTGCATACCACATACTTGTTTTCTTCCTAATAACATTTTTAGTACCCTACAATACTGTTTGTAATGAGCTACTTTAGCTCGATTGGACTATTTCTAACATTTTGATGTAATTTCCACTTTGTTTTACATGATATCCTTATTCCACTAGTCAACCACACAGGCCGCCTTTTACTACTAGTACCCTGTTTAGAACATTCTTATGAAAAGCAACTTTCAAAGAGCATGGGAAATGTGTTAAGGAAAGAATTATATTTGTCATCTATGTTATCAGCACTATAAGCATCCTGCCACTCTCGTTTCATAACAAGTCTTAAAAAAAACTCTGTTGCCATTGTATTAGCTTTCCTACATAGTTTGAAATTATATATAACATTTGTTTGAGTACAAAAACCTTTTATGTGCAGATTTGTGCATCATGGTCTGAAAGTCCATTCACCCTTTTACTAACAGAATACCGTTCTAGTAATGAAGAATGAATAAAAAATATTGTCAGTGGCTTTGCTTCTGTTCCCCTGCACCCTGACTGGAAAAACACAGTCTACATCATATTCTATGAATATATGTGATGTATATCTAAAAACAAAGATGATGAGACTTACCAAACAAAAGCGCTGGCAGGTCGATAGACATACAAACAAACACAAACATACACACAAAATTCAAGCTTTCGCAACAAACGGTTGCTTCATCAGGAAAGAGGGAAGGAGAGGGAAAGACGAAAGGATGTGGGTTTTAAGGGAGAGGGTAAGGAGTCATTCCAATCCCGGGAGCGGGAAGACTTACCTTAGGGGGAAAAAAGGACAGGTACACACTCGCACACACACGCATATCCATCCGCATATACACAGACACAAGCAGACATTTGTAAAGGCAAAGAGTTTGGGCAGAGATGTCAGTCGAGGCGGAAGTAAAGAGGCAAAGATGTTGTTGAAAGACAGGTGAGGTATGAGCAGCGGCAACTTGAAATTAGCGGAGGTTGAGGCCTGGCGGATAATGAGAAGAGAGAATATACTGAAGGGCAAGTTCCCATCTCTGGAGTTCTGACAGGTTGGTGTTAGTGGGAAGTATCCAGATAACCCGGACGGTGTAACACTGTGCCAAGATGTGCTGGCCGTGCACCAAGGCATGTTTAGCCACAGGGTGATCCTCATTACCGACAAACACTGTCTGCCTGTGTCCATTCATGCGAATGGACAGTTTGTTGCTGGTCATTCCCACATAGAAAGCTTCACAGTGTAGGCAGGTCAGTTGGTAAATCATGTGGGTGCTTTCACACGTGGCTCTGCCTTTGATCGGGTACACCCTCCGGGTTACAGGACTGGAGTAGGTGGTGGTGGGAGGGTGCATGGGACAGGTTTTACACCAGGGGCGGTTACAAGGGTAGGAGCCAGAGGGTAGGGAAGGTGGTTTGGGGATTTCATAGGGATGAACTAAGAGGTTACGAAGGTTGGTGGATGGCGGAAAGACACTCTTGGTGGAGTGGGGAGGATTTCATGAAGGATGGATCTCATTTCAGGGCAGGATTTGAGGAAGTCGTATCCCAGCTGGAGAGCCACATTCAGAGTCTGATCCAGTCCCGGAAAGTATCCTGTCACAAGTGGGGCACTTTTGGGGTTTTTCTGTGGGAGGTTCTGGGTTTGAAGAGACGAGGAAGTGGCTCTGCTTATTTGCTTCTGTACCAGGTCGGGAGGGTAGTTGCGGGATGCGAAATCTGTTTTCAGGTTGTTGGAGTAATGGTTCAGGGATTCCGGTCTGGAGCAGATTCGTTTGCCATGAAGACCTAAGCTGTAGGGAAGGGACCCTTTGATGTGGAATGGGTGGTAGCTGTCATAATGGAGGTACTGTTGCTTGTTGGTGGGTTTGATGTGGACGGACGTGTGAAGCTGGCCATTGGACAGATGGAGGTCAACGTCAAGGAAAGTGGCATGGGATTTAGAGTAGGACCAGGTGAATCTGATGGAACCAAAGGAGTTGAGGTTGGAGAGGAAATTCTGGAGTTCTTCTTTACTGTGAGTCCAGATCATAAAGATGTCATCAATAAATCTGTACCAAACTTTGGGTTTGCAGGCCTGGGTAACCAAGAAGGCTTCCTCTAAGCGACCCATGAATAGGTTGGCGTATGAGGGGGCCATCCTGGCACCCATGGCTGTTCCCTTTAATTGTTGGTATGTCTGGCCTTCAAAAGTGAAGAAGTTGTGGGTCAGGATGAAGCTGGCTAAGGTAATGAGGAAAGAGGTTTTAGGTAGGGTGGCAGGTGATCGACGTGAAAGGAAGTGCTCCATCGCAGCGAGGCCCTGGACGTGTGGAATATTTGTGTATAAGGAAGTGGCATCAATGGTTACAGGGTTGGTTTCCGGGGTTAACAGACTGGGTAAGGATTCCAGGCGTTCGAGAAAGTGGTTGGTGTCTTTGATGAAGGATGGGAGACTGCATGTAATGGGTTGAAGGTGTTGATTTACGTAGGCAGAGATAAGTTCTGTGGGCGCTTGGTAACCAGCTACAATGGGGCGGCCTAAAAAACTATCCAATCTCCTGGTTTCCCACCTCCGGAAAGGCAACTCACTCACCCTTCACAGCCTTTCCAGCAAACCTCAACCTCCTCCCATTGCACACAAACCTAGTGTCTCCCA
The DNA here is from genome assembly GCF_023898315.1 of Schistocerca nitens. Taxonomy (NCBI): domain Eukaryota; kingdom Metazoa; phylum Arthropoda; class Insecta; order Orthoptera; family Acrididae; genus Schistocerca; species Schistocerca nitens. The sequence continues at coordinate 541,208,288 of NC_064619.1, read as the reverse complement.
TCTACTCAATCTCCCGCTTCCAGCTCCACTCCCTCCAAAACCTCAAAATTCCAATCAACACAATCTGGAACCACAACACCCTAATTCAGTAGTTAACTTTTCCTCCAAACCTCTCTCCCAATCCGAAACCTCTGTCCTATCCAAAGGCCTCACCTTCAGCCCCACTCCCAGATTCAACCAAACAGCCCTCGTCAAAGATTTACTGTCCTACACTCGTACTTTCTGCTGGAAATATCACTTTGCCACGAAGAAAAATGATCCTAATCCTACTCCTAATGATCCAACTCCCCAAGACACTATCCAAATTGAACCCTGCCTGGAACAGTTCCGTCCTCCGTCACAGCGGGACCCTCCTCCTCTTCCCCAAAATCACCCCCTCCAAACCTTCCAGGAATTTCTGACTTCCAGCCTTGCCTCTCAGTCCTTCTTAAAAAACCTTAATCCTACTCCCAACATCACCACTGCTGAAGCCCAAGCTATCCGTGATCTGAAAGCTGACCGTTCCATCGTCATTCTTCCGGCGGACAAGGGTTCCACGACAGTGGTACTTGATCATCGGGAGTATGTGGCTGAGGGACTGCGTCAGTTTTCAGACAATACCACATACAAAGTTTGCCAAGGTAATCCCATTCCTGATGTCCAGGCGGAGCTTCAAGGAATCCTCAGAATCTTAGGCCCCCTACAAAACCTTTCACCTGACTCCATCAACCTCCTGACCCCACCGACACCCCGCACCCCTACCTTCTACCTTCTTCCTAAAATTCACAAACCCAATCATCCCAGCCGCCCCATTGTAGCTGGTTACCAAGCCCCCACAGAACGTATCTCTGCCTACGTAGATCAACACCTTCAACCCATTACATTCAGTCTCCCATCCTTCATCAAAGACACCAACCACTTTCTCGAACGCCTGGAATCCTTACCCAGTCTGTTACCCCCGGAAACCATCCTTGTAACCATTGATGCCACTTCCTTATACACAAATATTCCACACGTCCAGGGCCTCGCTGCGATGGAGCATTTCCTTTCACGCCGATCACCTGCCACCCTACCTAAAACCTCTTTCCTCATTACCTTAGCCAGCTTCATCCTGACCCACAACTTCTTCACTTTTGAAGGCCAGACATACCAACAATTAAAGGGAACAGCCATGGGTTCCGGGTGGCCCCCTCGTACGCCAACCTATTCATGGGTCGCTTAGAGGAAGCCTTCTTGGTTACCCAGGCCTGCAAACCCAAAGTTTGGTACAGATTTATTGATGACATCTTTATGATCTTGACTCACAGTGAAGAAGAACTCCAGAATTTCCTCTCCAACCTCAACTCCTTTGGTTCCATCAGATTCACCTGGTCCTACTCTAAATCCCATGCCACTTTCCTTGACGTTGACCTCCATCTGTCCAATGGCCAGCTTCACATGTCCATCCACATCAAACCCACCAACAAGCAACAGTACCTCCATTATGACAGCTGCCACCCATTCCACATCAAACGGTCCCTTCCCTAGAGCCTAGGTCTTAATGGCAAACGAATCTGCTCCAGTCCGGAATCCCTGAACCATTACTCCAACAACCTGAAAACAGCTTTTGCAGCCCGCAACTACCCTCTCGACCTGGTACAGAAGCAAATAACCAGAGCCACTTCCTCATCCCTTCAAACCCAGAACCTCCCACAGAAGAACCCCAAAAGTGCCCCACTTGTGACAGGATACTTTCCGGGACTGGACCAGACTCTGAATGTGGCTCTCCAGCTGGGATACGACTTCCTCAAATCCTGCCCTGAAATGAGATCCATCCTTCATGAAATCCTCCCCACTCCACCAAGAGTGTCTTTCCGCCGTCCACTAACCTTCGTAACCTCTTAGTTCATCCCTATGAAATCCCCAAACCACCTTCCCTACCCTCTGGCTCCTACCCTTGTAACCGCCCCTGGTGTAAAACCTGTCCCATGCACCCTCCCACCACCACCTACTCCAGTCCTGTAACCCGGAGGGTGTACCCGATCAAAGGCAGAGCCACGTGTGAAAGCACCCACATGATTTACCAACTGACCTGCCTACACTGTGAAGCTTTCTATGTGGGAATGACCAGCAACAAACTGTCCATTCACATGAATGGACACAGGCAGACAGTGTTTGTTGGTAATGAGGATCACCCTGTGGCTAAACATGCCTTGGTGCACGGCCAGCACATCTTGGCACAGTGTTACACCGTCCGGGTTATCTGGATACTTCCCACTAACACCAACCTGTCAGAACTCCAGAGATGGGAACTTGCCCTTCAGTATATTCTCTCTTCTCATTATCCGCCAGGCCTCAACCTCCGCTAATTTCAAGTTGCCGCTGCTCATACCTCACCTGTCTTTCAACAACATCTTTGCCTCTTTACTTCCGCCTCGACTGACATCTCTGCCCAAACTCTTTGCCTTTACAAATGTCTGCTTGTGTCTGTGTATATGCGGATGGATATGCGTGTGTGTGCGAGTGTGTACCTGTCCTTTTTTCCCCCTAAGGTAAGTCTTCCCGCTCCCGGGATTGGAATGACTCCTTACCCTCTCCCTTAAAACCCACATCCTTTCGTCTTTCCCTCTCCTTCCCTCTTTCCTGATGAAGCAACCGTTTGTTGCGAAAGCTTGAATTTTGTGTGTATGTTTGTGTTTGTTTGTATGTCTATCGACCTGCCAGCGCTTTTGTTTGGTAAGTCTCATCATCTATGTTTTTAGATATATTTTTCCCGCGTGGAATGTTTCCCTCTATTATATCAATATATGTGATGTTACGCACGATACTGGTAAGCTCTTGAAAATTCTCAAAAATATATATTTATTAATGTAGATATAGTGATGTAAGGTGGCATTCAACATTTGAAAATACACATTATGTTATGACTTATGACAAGTTTTATTGCAAATAGTGAAAGATAATTTGAAATAAGTCAAACAACAAATTTAATTTGTATTTAAAATGTTCGAATTCAGATTATCAAAGCATATGTATCTGACACACCTGATCTCACTCTTGTGAAAATGAAAAACTGGGAGTCAGCATTTGTATGTAAATAAATGAGAAAAATGCATAGATTGTACACTTACCTGATTCTTCTCTCCTTCCCACAACCTCCGGGTACACCTACAGTTACCATCCAGTGGAACTCTAATGGTTATTTTCACCACCTGTTGGGACCCTACCACCATATCATCCTGAAATATCTATTGCCCTTCAAGAAACTCAGTCCAAATATGTGTCCCTATGCTAGTAATCACCATCCCCATTTAAAATAAAATAGAGTTGGCCCTGAAAGGGCTTCAGATGGTTTCTGTGTATTGGTACTTACAGATATTTTCAATGATCAAGTACTGCTCTATATACCATTAGAGGCTGTGACTTGATTTTATTACTGTAATGTCTATATCCCTCCAGAAAGGGAGCAGAAATACCAAGCTATAGGTAACCTGGCCCATCGACTGTCTCCACCTTTCCTCTTCCTCAGGGCCTTCAATGTCCACAACCCTTTTCATGGCAGTATTAAAATATCTAACCGAAGCAATCTAATAGAACAAGTAATTACAGATCTTAAGCTATGTTTATTGAACAGTGGTGTTCCAACTCATTTTATTGTAGCACATGAAACGAGCTCAGCCATCGATGTCTCGTTCAGTACCTCCAGATTCCTCTCCTCTGTTCAATGGAGGATACATGACAATTTCTGTGCAAGTGATTCTTCTCAATTGTCACGTCCAACCCAGTCCATTACCTGACTGAGCACCCACCACAGTAGACCTGAAGAAAGCAGATTGATGTGCTTTCATGTTTCAAGATACAAATACTGCATAACTGACAGTGGCAGAATTAGCGATTACCCTTTCCGTGGTAACACTTCATTAGAAACCAGTCCCTTGGTGGCCACAGTAGTGGTCATTCTGACAATATATGTATCAACTGTCAGTGGAAAGCTTTAATTTCCTTTTAAAGACTCCATGTTTGGGCACAATACCTCATAACACACCAGGAGGAGGACTGTTGGGAAAGATATGTTACTACCAAGCCACCCACGGCACTACTTCACGAGAATGGGCCAAGCTAATGCTGCCAGCTAGCAACCAATATTCCTGAAATTCATACTGACCAACTGTCATCATAGAACAGTTTGTGGCACACTTAGCTTGAGCATCTGCACCTGACAGCTATCCCTTTTTATTCCATATGCACAAACTGTGTTATTACACAGTGTCTGGAACTACATAACACTCCATTCAGTGAAAGGGGCTGAAATTGGGGGGGGGGGGGGGGGGGGGGGGAACTGTAAGCAAAATTGGTACCTTACCATAAATCTTCAGAAATGTAAAGTTATCTAGCTCACAAAAGGAAAGCACATAGTGTCCTATGACTGCAGTATCAGTAACATTATGAATCAATCAACTCATACAAATATGTGGGATTGACAGTTTGTAGGGATATGAAATGGATTGATCCCATAGACTAAGTTGTAGGAAAAGCAAGTGGCAGTCTTTGGTTCATTGGTAGAATATTTAGGAAGATTCAATCAGCCCGCAAAGAAGATTGCTTACAAAACACTCATGCAGTCCGTCCTAGAATGCTGCTCAAGTGTGTGGGACCTGTACCAAACAGGACTAACAGGGGATATTGAATGTATACAAAGAAGGACAGCATGAATGTTCACAGATTTGTTTGGCCATAGAGAGAGTGTCACTGTGATGCTGAAGAAACTGAACTAGCAGATACTTAAAGACATATCTAAATCATTCTGAGAAATCCCACTTACAGTGTTTCTAGAACCAGCTTCAAGTGAAATCTAAGAATAACCTACAGCAACATATGTATCACTCCTGTAGTGATTGCAAGGACAAGATTACACTGATTACAGCAAGCACGAAGGCATTTAGCCAATCATTCTTACTGTGTTCCATACATGAGTTGAACGGGAAGAGGCCCAAATAACTGGTAGAATGGTAAGTACTTTCTGCCAAGCAGTTCACAGTGGCTTTCAGAATATGGATGTACATGTAAATGTGAATGTAGGTATTGATAACACTTGGTAGAAATAAATGGAAACTGACCGTACAGGGAGATTTCAATAAAGATTTCATCTGAAATAGTTCTGTTCAAGGGCAGTTAGAATTACTGATGTCCGTCTTTTGTCTGATTCCTACAGTATCATTCCCAACAAGAACACTCTAGCAGTACTCAAGTTGCACTAGTGTTCTGTGTGTGGCCTCCTTTGTAGATGAGCCACGCAGTCCTAGAATCCTTCCAATAAACCAAAGTTGACCATTCACCTTCCCTACTACTGACATTATGTGCTTGTTCCATTTCATATTAATTTGCAATGTTATGCCTAGACATTTAATTGCTGTGACCATGTCATGCTTCACATCACTAATACTATATTTGAACATTACACGATTGTTTTTGCTACTCATGTGGATTAACTTACATTTTTTCTGCTTGCAAGCTGCCATCTATCACTCTAAGGAGAAATTATGTGTAAGTTATCATGTATCCTCCTATAGTCACTCAATGATGACACTTTCCATACACTACAACATCATGAGCGAACAGTTGCTGATTTCTGTTCACCCTATCCATCAAATCACTTACGTATACAAAGAACAAGAGTGATCTTATCACACATCCCTGCGCCACTCCTAATGGTACCCTGTCTCTAATGAACACTCACCATACAGGACAACATACTGGCTTCTGTTACTTAAAGAGTCTTTGAACCACTCAAATGCCTGAGAACCTATTCAGATTGCTTAAACCTTTGTCAACAGTTTGCAGTGGGGCACTGTGTTAAATGCTTTCCAGAAGTGTAGGAGCGTGGACTCTGCCTGTTACTTTTCATCCATGGTTCGTGAAAAGGGCAAGCTGAATTTCACGTGAACTATGCTTTCTAGATCAGTGCTGATATGTGGACAGAAGTTTTTTTGTGTCAAGGAGATTTATTATATTCTGACTTAGAAAAAGCTCAAGAAAATATGCTCAGAAAATAATTCTGAACTACTTTACAAGACTGTCCACATCATCTGCGATGAAACCATAGATACCACAGTCTATACTCAGTAAGTTAAAGCCACTTCAAACTATTGTTGCATGATTGGTGTACTTACGTACTGCTGATCATAATGTGAGTGCCCATTCTTTTATCCTTTTTGTAAACGGAAATCACATATGCTTTTGTTCAGTTGCAGGTACTCTGTGCTGGGTGAGAGACTCACGATAAATGAAAGCTAAGGGGCCAACACCACAGAGTACTTGCTGTAAAACTGAAATGGGATTCCATCTGGACCTGGAGCCTTATTTGTTTTCAACTCATCAGTTACTTCTCAATGCTACAGATGTATTCTTCTGTGTCCTCCATATGGGAATCTGTGCAATGGCCAAACGATGAAAAGTCTGTACGCTCCTCCTGCATGAATAATTTTTTAAAAGAAAAATTTAAAACTTCAGTTCTCATTTTCCTGTATCCTATTTCCTCACCAGACTGGTTGATGAGTGACAGGATAGAAGCCATTGACCTGCTTAGCGATTTTATGTAGGGCCAGAATTTTCTTGAATTCTCAGCAAGATCTTATGATGGAGGAAGTTGTTGTATGTTTCGCTCATCGACTTTTTATAAACACATTAATTTATACTAATTTTACCTGTCGACATCCCTGCATTGTTTTTTTGAACTGAGAGTGTAACAAACTGTTTCTTCAGCATTTCCCAAATTTTGTTATTAAACCATGATGGGTTTTTTCTTACTCAGAACATACTTTTTCAGAGGGCAACTTACAATCAGTTTAAGCTTTGCCCGGAATTCCTCTGTGTCTGTCGTACTGGAACTAAATGATATCCATTTATTGTCTAAATATGATGCTTAACAACTGCTAATCTTCACTTTCCAGTATACAAACTCTCCTAGTCTTCATGATGGCTTTATTAACTTAAGTGTTCATTGTCACTATGACACTATGACATCTTGATCACTAATCCCTGTTGCTACTGACACTGTCGATAAGGTCAGGCCTGTTTGTAGCTAAAAGGTTTAAAATATTTCTATTGTGTCTGGGTTGTCAAACTAGCTGCTCAAGACTGTTTTCGGAAAATAATTCTGAACTACTTTACAACTGTCCATGTCATCTGCGATGAAACCATAGATACCACAGTCTAAATCAGTAAGTTAAAGCCACCTCAAACTATTAATGCATGATTGGTATACTTCTGTACTGCTGATCGTAGACTTTCTTTGAATGTTGCTACAACTGTTACACTGGAATCTGGTGGCCTGTAAAAACATTCTATGATTAACTTGATAGGTTGCTTACTCGTTACCGGATAACTGAGCAGTCAGACTCAATTTTGACGTCAGTACACATAATATCTTTGTTGACTGCAACAAACACTCCCACTCCAATTGTGTCTTACCTTTCTTTTGAATATACATTCCATCCTCATTAAATATTTTGGAGCTTTATTCTTCAGTGTTTATTCATCTCTCAATAGTGAGCATAATTTGAGTGTGACAGCTTTCTTTGAGCACAGTAAATTCAGGGACTTTGGCACTTTATCAATCTACAGTTGAAGTTTTGACATTTGAAGTGTCTTTACTTTGACATGATCTGCTTTTTCTCTCTGTGAACTGACTGCCGAGCATTCAGCTGAGAACCTTAAACTATCACCTAGCCATAAAAAAATGCGCACTTCACAGGTGCAGTGTTACCCTACTAGTTGCTTGCTATGTGTAGTGTACTGCTGAGCTATCAAGAGGAATCCTACAATTCTGTATCCCATAACACAAGTCCAGAAATCTGTAGCCAAGATCGTCACAGGACCGAGGGAACCTCTTGTTGGGACCCTCCACTTGGCTGTTACCAAAGGACCCTGATCATTTCTGGGTATGATACCACAAATTAAAAACTACCATCTACTACGGATCCTTCAGTTAAGTTCATACAATACAAAAACTGAAGAAGCAGCTCAAAAACTGTGTTCCAAAAAGCTGATCCACAAATCTAACCTTATGTGCATCTTTTGTTATGTGTTTGGCAAATTTACTGTCTCATGCATTCCACTCCTTGAAATGGCCTGTTCCAGATATTGTTGTAATGTTTTCAAAATGAGGTAAAAATGGGACAAGTCAGAAATTGAATCTCCAGGAAGTAATCTATCAGATATATTGACATTTGAAAGTGGTTATATTTCTGCCTATGGGCATAAGGAATAAATATTTCAGTATCACAATAGACAGAAGAATAAATTAACAAAGAAAAAAGTGGTTTGAGGCCAGACAAGTTGACATATACGAGGGTGAGTCAAATGAAAATCTTAAATTTGTAATAACAGATCGAAATTTGCACTGTTATCCTATAAGTTGGTAAGCGTGCTACAAACAGCGTACAGAATGGCCTGTAGGTTGCAGCATAGTGCAGATGCACACATACCGCCACAGTATCAGCATAAAGATGGCCGCCCCACCTGCGACTTGCACCAGGGAAGAACAGCGTTCTGTTATTTGGTTTTTGCGAAGTGAAGGTGCGAAACCTATTGAAATTCATCGACGAATGAAGTTTCAGTACGGTGGTGCATGTTTGTCACAGCAGCACGTCTATGAATGGAGTAGGAAGTTCGCAAATGGTGTGAATTCAGTGGAAGATGCTCCTCGTCCAGGTCAGGCACAACAAGTTGTGATTCCACAGGACATTGCAGCAGTTGAAGCCATAGTGAAGGAAAGCTGCCGAGCGACACTGAATGACATTGCAGCTTGTTTACAGATTAGTCATGGGACAGCACACCACATTGTGCATGATGTGCTCCAGTTTCACAAAGAGTCTGCAAGATGGGTGCCATGGCAGCTGACTCAGGAAATGAGAGAACGAAGTGTTGATGCTTATGAAGAACTTCTTCAGCGCTTTGAATGAGAAGGTGATGGGTTCCTTGTGAGAATTGTTACTGGGGACAAGACCTGGGTTCACTTCCACAAACCGGAAACGAAGAGAGCGAGCAAAGAATGGCACTATTCCTCATTACCAAAACCAAAGATGTTTCGAACAGAACCTCCTCACCCACCATACTCACCAGACCTTGCCCCCAAGTGATTTCCATATGTTTGGACCATTCAAAGACTCAATGGGAGGAAAGACGTTCGGTTCTGATGAAGAGGTACGCCACACAGTGCATGAGTGGTTGCGCGGACTACAAAAGAATTTTTTTCCAAAGGAATTTATGCACTTTGTGAGCACTGGAGGACTTGCATTGATCGTGGGGGAGATTATGTTGAAAAGTGATACAGCTTTGTACCACTTCTACACAATAAATAACATTTAAAGAAATATTTAAGGTTTTCATTTGACTCACCCTCGTAATTATTTAAGATTTAGTTTATTGAGGATTTAAGCATTGTGTACAATGCTCATTTAAACAGGTAGTGGACAAGAATATGGAAACAGCAAGAACATAACATATTACCAAGCTTAACACAGTGTAGGAAACCTGTTAGCATTCAAAACAGCTTCCAGTCATACAGTTTTAAATATGACTGGCTCTCAGCAACTATATACAAGTTTCAACATAAGAATCACACAGCCAGCTGGTTGCAAGTAACTGTATGGTACATTGACCAGGTTTCGTCCCATGATGGTGTTTTACTACTTTTCGTGTGTGTAGTATATATCTTTGATACAATACCTCTTGAAACGCAAAACACTTTGGCTACGTTGGATACAGAAGCAATCACCCTACAAGCACCAGCAATTTGCCCACATTAGAATTCTCTTAGCTCTGATGTAATGCACTCACAACTACACAGGACACTGTTCTGACCAACACTGAGACTTGCAGCATATTGAGGACGTTGCACAGGTGTAATTTGAGATCAGATACAACAACGAAACCTGCAGGCTTGGCTACCATTTGCATGTATGTTCATGCACCTGTTTCTTATGGTGTTTCGCTATTTTTGTCCAACCACTTTGAAACGTTAGCTGTTAATGCCTAAATTAATGGCACATTACTCATGTTCATCTCATTTTTAGATTAGATTATATTAGATTAGATTTACTTGCATTCCAGGTGACCCATAGTGAGGAAGTCCTCCAGGATGTAGAACATGTCAGAAAAACAATAATACATGACAAATATTTACAACTAAAACAAATAAGCTAATGTACTTTCCACAGGTCCAAAGTGGTATGATTGTCATTTTCTTTTTTAATGAAAACTATATGAAAGGATCATTTTACAACACTCATTTACTAAGATTGCATTAATGCGCTGAACTTAAAAAAAAAAGTTTTTTTATTTTTATTTTTGAGGTAATAAACATATAATAGAACTACTGCAATACTTATTGACAAATTTAATTGTATATTGGGAAACAGTAGTTAGTATCCCTAGTTCCCTAAAAGGCCTCTGCAGGATGTTCTTGAGTTCGCACCACATATAACTCTTATGTTTTTGTGCCTGGAAAACTTTAGCTTGGGTTGATGAATTACTCCAAAAAATAATCCCATATGACATTATGGAGTGAAAGTTAGCATAGTATGCCAGCTTTTTCATTTTTATATCCCCTATGTTTGACAGAACTCACATTGCAAATAGAAATTTGTTTAGATGCTTCAGCAGTTCTGTGGTGTGCTCCTCCCAGTTGAATTTATTATCAAGCTGTAATCCCAAGAATTTAACACTGTCCACTCCTTCTATCTGCTTATCATCATGTGTTAGGCATATGGGGGACACCTCTTACAATTTCCAAATTGCATGTAGTTTGTCTTTTCAAAGTTAGTTTGGCTAAGAATCAGTGATTAATGTCCACAAATATTTTATTAGCCAGTCCTTCTAAGACTACACTTGATTTTCTATTTATTGCAATGTTTGTATCATCGGCGAACAAAACAAACTTGGCATCTGGTAATGTTACTGATGAATGGTCATTGATATACACAAGAAAAAGTAAGGGCGCTAAGATGGAATCTTGTGGGATCCAACATGTAATTAGTTCCCAGTTGGATGTTGTCTGATAGCTTAATACATGTCTCTTTCCTAATAACACCCTTTTTTTCGTGCCAGAGATATAAGATAATGAACCATTTTGCAGCATTTCCTGTTAGCCAATGTGTGGTTTCCCCCCCCCTCCCCCCCCCCCCCCCCTCTCTCTCTCTCTCTCTCTCTCTCTCTCTCTCTCTCTCACACACACACACACACACACACACACACACACACACACACACACACACATAGCAGCTAATACATAATTGTAAAATACTTATGAGTTAACTGGTTTTATGATCTCAGTTTTCTTATCTTTTTCTGTTTGTTACAGTTCACTTGAATCCAGGGATTGCTGCACAGCTCCAGAGGATTGCTCCATCATTAAACACCACAGATGATGTGCATATATGTGGAGGCTGCAAGCAGAGTTTTCCAGACATAAATTTATTTGTTGAACACAAGCATGCAGGATGTGCAGTGTCGTCTCAGAACCCTTTATCTGTTATGGGCATATCACTTGATCAATCAGCTCTGAATTATATCTCCAGCAGTCGAGACAGCAGTGTGTCTAACCCTGCATCACAGTATTTCAGAGTTATTCTCAATGGCAATAACGTACCATTGCATCTGCAGAGTGGTCCCTGTGAACAAGAGTCTCTCCAGCCATTGCTTGTCACTCCATACAAAAAATCATCAGCAGCTACATCAGATCAGCATGATTTTAGTGTGGAATCATGTAGTACTCAGAACTCTGTCATACAGCCACCAAAGAAAGTACAGAAGTCTAAGCAAGTTGACAGAACAGTACATACAAAGTCATTATCTACTGATGAAACTGTTCCTGTAAATTCTGCAGATGGAAGTGTTCCTATAAATGGTACAGATATTTCTTGTCATGAACAGGGTCAGTATAGAATTTTATTACATATATTTCTCCTGTGCAATCTGAATGAATTCACTCATCTCTGTATCAGCACTTTATTTTCATCTGTGAATATTTTCAACATTGTTATTTGGGACATTGACTTGTCTATTCAGTGTAGTTCTGCACCCTCCCTTCTCTCCCCTTTCATACCCCACACTCCAGTTTTTATTAGAATTGGGGAAAGAACTGACCAAGAATCAAATTCAAGCTATCCATTGAACCTGGCTCCAAATTAATACAAATCGATAGTGACACTATTGTGTTACCCTCCTCAGTATTGCAGTCATATAACTAGATTGACAAGAACTGTGTGTAAAAGATTTTACTTAGTAAAGTGATTACTTTCAAGGTTTAATTGGCATATCCTGGAAAATGGAACTAGTTTCTTAGTCTGTTTCAACCACTGTAAACCTCAGTAGAATGCATAATATTTTAGTTTTATTTAATTGGATATATAAAAAATCTACTCACCAAGCGGCGGCAGAATACACACATAAAAGACTGTTGTGACTGGCGAGTTTTCGGAGCCGGTGGCTCCTTCTTCAGTCAAAGGGCTGAAGGGTAAGGAAGAAGTGTGAAGGAAAAGAACTGGAGAAGTTTATGAAAAGGGATAGATTTTGGGAAAGTCACCCAGAACTGTGGGTTAGGGGAGACTTACCATATGGGATGAGAAGGAAAGGCTAGTCTCCCCAGACCCGTGGTTCTGGGTGACTTTCCCAAGATCTACCTCTTTTCCTAGACCTCTCCAGTCTTTTTTCTTCACGTTTCTTCCTTCCCCTTCAATCCATCTGCATGAAGAAGGAGCCACTGGCTCTGAAAGCTTGCCAATCACAACAGTTTTTCATATGTGTGTTCTGCTGTTGCTTGGTGAGTAGATTTTTTTGTCCATCCAATTAAATTATGTTGTCAGAGCTTCTTAAGAGATTTATTTGTATGTCTGTGCCTGATGTATGATGTAACAGAAATAATTTAAGCCTAGATCAGAATGTATGTGTAGATGAAAAGTTATTCACCACACCATCCATCCGACACAGTGTGTGTTTCTGTAAATATTGTCTCATATTCTACAAAAAATTGTTTTGAGTTGAGATTCCCTTGCAACAATTTTTAATGTTATGCAGCAGTGTTCACTGAAATGCAGTTAGCCTGTTTTCAGTGTTGTTAGTCAATAATACTGGGTGAAGTTTATTTTACTTGAGCTGTTTTCATGTTTTATGGATCATAATTGTGACCTCTTGCTAGAATTTTATTAAGTCAATCTTACAATTACAGTCCACTTTCTCAGTGAAAATTATGACAATATGCTGCAACTTACATATTAGGTGACTTATGTTTTATGGACATTAGGTTGTGGTCCGAGGCATATTTCTCTGCCTAACGTCTTTTTTTAAATTATTTTTTTAAATTATTTTTTCCCCCTCTTCTAGTGCTGGAGACATCATTAGAAGCTATAATGATTCAAACAGCAGTTACAGTCTCAAACAAGCTCAACAAACTGAACTATTTATACATACCTTCTCTTTCGGATTTGTTATAGCCTATAATGATGCCTCATTAGAAGATAAAACTTGGCATAGATTTATGCCTTGGACCATGGGCTAATGCCCATAGAACAAAAATCACCAAGTACACATATACTAAGCATGAAAGCCTGCTTTGTATAATTTACATGATTGTCTAAAGCAGGGACAGCCCAGAATTTGGCTCATGAGCCATGCCCTGGAACGAGTGCCATTGTGCTCACCTTGGCGGCTGCATACTTCCCCCACTGCCACACCATGATTTCTGAGTGGTAGAAGGGGTCATATTTAGATAACATTGCAGTCACACTGCATATGACTTTTTTTTCATATTTCACAACAACATAGATCCCAAGTGAAATAAATTTTCAGTATTGCTTAATTGTTTTTGGTGCACTGAAGACAGAATATAATTTTTATCTTGTATAAACTGCCAGCATACTGACAGAAATAGATAATTTCACAAATTTTTCGCACTCACATTGCCACATAATCTTGATGTTTCATAATCGTAGAAAGGTCTTTCACACACACACATGTTGATCGAAATATTATTGCACTTTTGCAACCTCATTATGGAGGGAGGCATGGAAACTGTATCTGAAAAAAGTAATGTAGAAATCCTGGGGAGCTTCAATGTCAAAGGATTTTTCTTTCAAACAGGAATTACATTGAAGATCAATCAGTTACATTTGCTCAAGTACATGGCCACTTTCAATGGTAAATGATCGCGGTAACAGCTTGAAAACAGATGTAAGATTGACAGTGTCCTCAAAATGTTTTGAAACCTATCCTTATAATTCTTTTAAGGCTGCAATGAATTCTTCAAACCCTGTGTTTTCTGTAATGCTAGTGAGTTTAGGAAACAGGACTGTGTTTGTTGGAATTCGTCCCTTCTACAATGCAATTTTCGTTTTAAATGCATCCCCATCAAATCAGAAATAGGTTTTTTCTTACCTGTTAGTATCTTACTGTTGGCAGTATGCAGTCAAATCAACTTAAAATGTGAGGTCTGCAATCAATTCCAGATATTTCAATTTTAGTTCTGCAATCCTTTTCCCTTAATAGATTCATCGCTAGAGTATTTTAAATCGAAAATAAATCTCTTGCAATTGACAGTGGTATGATGTGTAAGACTTCAGATATTTTACTATTTGTACTGCCAATTTCTTCAAGTGCTCCATGCCTGCAGTTTTAACACAAAGTGCTTCTTGATGTACAGAATGATGAATCCCTTCTGTTGAGGGTTGTAATTTTATGGTAATTCATTGTTAACCGAATCTTTAAATTCTTTCTGCATGATATAGTAATATTGTCTCAGAGCAAATTTGCAGTAATTGTCAATTATGTGACTGCATAATAAATATTCAGAATTATCATCCATCTCTTCTGCCATTTTCATTCATTTTTAAAGACTTGTGATGATACTAGACTGTCTCTTTTTGTGAAAGCAGCCGCTGGATCAGTGAACGTCCTTCATACCACAAACAAATAGGGAAGGGTAAAGAGAGCTGACACAATGATTCTGCCGAACTGAAGAGAGTTGGGCCAACTGAAAAATGCTAGTGCAACACATGAAATGTCACACTGTACTGAGTACATTCAAAAATGAGCAAAGCCGAGAGAGGCTGAGCCTTGACCACACACGGCCCACAGAGCCACATGAAGCTACTCTCTCTCTCTCTCTCTCTCTCTCTCTCTCTCTCTCTCTCTCCCCCCCCCCTCCCTCCCCCTCCCCCTCTCCCTCTCCCTCTCTCTATTCACACACACACCCTCTCCTCCCTCTCTCCCCCTCCCCCCATCAAGTTCTTTACATCATAGGTGGTCAAAGATTTTATGGCCGAGTACCCCATGCCTTTCTGTGCGACACTTAGACTGAGAAGGATAGTGGACTGAGTGAAGTACAATGTAAGCTGTTTCTCCTTCAAGACATATCTTTATTAATAATACTTTTTTTTTGAGTGATGTTGGTTCATGACAACAAATTTCTTTAGTGAGCAAATGTACTGTAAGCCTCTTGTAATTTTCTTCAAAGATAGACTCTAAAAAGTATTTTTCCATATTATATATTTCAGTGAGGTATAGAATAAGATTTGTTCATCTGGAAAGCTTTGTGAATAAAGTAATTGTGCCATGATGTATATACTGCTAAAGTTGTGTTAGTTAAAAGTTTCCATAATAATGAAAGCAACAGCAACCACACTTATAAACATGAAATTATATGTTTAATTAGTACTGCTTACTGTTGTGCACAAAGTTAGTAATTGCTTCTTTTATGTCAATATTATTGTACAGACAGACATGAGATTTTACAAGGCAATCACAGGCAGCACTCAATTAAGGAAAGTTGACTGAAATAGGAAGGTGTAATGGGACTCTCTGGCTAATGAGTTCTAGTATTCAGATGATGTATGTCTCAAACAAGATCTTGTATGGTGACTGCCATTTCTGGCTCTTGTATTTCAAAACATGGGTTCGTATTGCATGTTAAACATTAGAGCATCTGTAATACATTGGTTGAAGTGATTAGCAGTTCAAGAAAAGTAGAAAAGCATAATGCAACAGATAGAATTGGGTAATTGTAATGTTATTAGACAACAGATTATGAACAGATTTGTATATTTTGATGTACATTTGGCCAGTAACTGTGCTGGAATTTGTCATAAGATAAACTGTAATGCGTATTTTTTTTTTCTGGTGGTACAACCCTAGTACCTCTAATAGATGTAGATAATGAGTGATAGACTGTAATCACAGCTTTTGGAATCCAAGATTCTTTCTTCAAGGTAGAAGAGAGAATGTATACTAGAGGGACAGGTAGCAGGTAACTCAGAACCCGGGTTAAGAGGAACCCACTTTGAGGAAAAAGGTAGGTGAAGATAAGGGGAACCTGTCAGAGGAACAGGTCAAAGATAATGTCTAAATAAGTAATAGCTTTGGTACTGGGTTTATTTATGTAGTAACATTGACTTACTACACACTAATATTTGTCTCCTTTCCTCCCTCGGCAAAATGGTTCCCACTCAAGTTGGATTCTATGTAACATGCTTCGTTTCCATTCCCGTCTCTTCCGCAGCTAACGTATCCTCTTTCCTGCCCTGAAGAAGGAATCCAGCATTTAGAAAACTAGGAGCACAGCCTGTTTATAGTTTGTGCGTATTTATTGCCGTAGGAGCACAGCCTGTTTATCGTTTGTGAATATTTATTGCCGTTACTGGGAATTTGTGGATGAGAAATGAAGAAAATAGTATCTTAATAGAATTGTTGCTTAGTTTAATCATTAGTGTGACAATACTAAATCATAGGGAAGTCTGCTTGTGGTTAATTGACATTTTCTAAGAAGTAATATTTTAAGTTAGTAGTCCAACTTAAAGACACTTGTAAAGATGATTGTGTGTTGTCTGAAAGGTGTGCTTTGTGTCTTATACACCAGAGCTGAAAAGGAAGAGCACTACAGGTAGGGACCCTGCCAACTACTTGAACTGATTGAGATGTGTTTTATGTGTTCTACTGTTTGAAGTCTAATGTTATTATTCAGAAGACTTACATTAGGAAATAAATAATGTGATTTTTTTTAGGAAATCAGATATTTACACCAGATAAAGAATTAGTATTAAACATCTGTTATTATATACTCAAAAACTAGGAGCAAAAAAACTGCTACACTCAGGATTCACAGAAGTAGAACTTGTTGACTGCAATGTAGCAAGATTTAATATTGTCTTTTTTACTTGAAGTAGCCTCATCTTGAATGCCCAGTTGCATTGTAGAATTTCAAAAACAGTTATTTTAATTTCAATAAACAATTTGCTTGTCTATTTTCTAATGTCAGTTATCACTAGTCTCAGAAATATTTATAACCACAATGGTTTTTCTGTTTTAGAGATTTTATGGAATTGAAATTAGAAAAAAATTCCTCAGTTAGGATAGTGCCAAGTGTTATCATAGGGGTACTTCTGCCTTATCATTCCATAAGCTACATGTGCTCTCTGGGTCATTTGTGTATCACAGGAAATGGGAATATTTGCTTAACTGCTTGGGTCATTTTGATGATACAAACTTCAATTTCTACAGTAAAAGATAAAAAGAACACCTCTATATCAAGATTTCTGTTGAGACAGAGCAGTAGCTAACCTCTGGGACATCCTAGTTGCACCCATCTTACCAGATAAGTGGGACCCTGATTGGAAGGACATGTGTGTTCTCTAGCTACTCATGGGACATGTATGGAGTTCACTGCTTCAAATAAAAGCACTTCCAATAGTCCAGGATATTCATCAGGAAATTTTAATCTCCTGTTTAACATACAATCTTGGAGTGGCTAATACACTACTGGCCATTAAAATTGCTACACCACGAAGATGACGTGCTACAGATGCAAAATTTAACTGACAGGAAGAAGATGCTGTGATATGCAAATGATTAGCATTTCAGAGCATTCACACAAGGTTGGCGTTGGTGGCGACACCTACAATGTGCTGACATGAGAAAACTTTCCAACTGATTTCTCAGACACAAACAGCAGTTGACCAGCGTTTCCTGGTGAAATGTTGTTGTGATGCCTCGTGTAAGGAGAAGAAATTCGTACCATCATGTTTCCGACTTTGATAAAGGTTGGATTGTAACCTATTGTGATCGCAGTTTATCGTATCGCGACACTGCTGCTCGCGTTGGTCGAGATCCAATGACTGTTAGCAGAATATGGAATCGGTTGGTTCAGGAGGGTAATACGGAATGCCGTGCTGGATCCCAACGGCCTTGGCAGTCGAGATGACAGGCATCTTATCCGCATGGCTATAACAGATTGTACAGCCACGTCTCGATCCCTGAGTCAACAGGTGGGGATATTTGCAAGACAACAACCATCTGCACGAACAGGTCGACGACGTTTGCAGCAGCATGGACTATCAGCTCAGAGACCATGGCTGTGGTTACCCTTGACGCTGCATCACAGACAGGAGCACCTGCGATGGTGTACTCAACAACGAACCTGGGTGCACGAATGGCAAAACGTCATTTTTTCGGATGAATCCAGGTTCGGTTTACAGCATTATGATGATCGCATCTGAGTTTGACGACATCGCGGTGAACGCACATTGGAAGCGTGTATTCGTCATCGCCATACTGGCGTATCACCTGGCGTGATGGTATGGGGTGCCATTGGTTACGTGTCTCTGTCGCCTCTTGTTCACATTGATGGCACTTTGAACAGTGGACGCTACATTTCAGATGTGTTACGACCCGTGGCTCTACCCTTCATTTGATCCCTGCGAAACCCTACATTTCAGCAGGATAATGCATGACCGCGTGTTGCAGGTCCTGTACGGGCCCTTCTGGATACAGAAAATGTTTGACTGCTACCCTAGCCAGCACATTCTCCAGATCTCTCACCAACTGAAAACGTCTGGTCAATAGTGGCCGAGCAACTGGCTCATCACAATATGCCAGTCACTACTCTTGATGAACTGTGGTATCGTGTTGAAGCTTCATGGGCAGCTGTATCTTTACACGCCATCCAAGCTCTGTTTGACTCAATGTGTACAAGGCCTTTATTATGGCCAGATGTGGTTGTTTTGGGTGCTGATTTCTCAGGATCTTTGCACCCAAATTGCATGAAAATGTAATCACATGTCAGTTCTAGTATAGTATATTTGTCCAATGAATACCCGTTTATCATCTGCATTTCTTCTTGGTGTAGCAATTTTAATGGCCAGTAGTGTAAGTAATGAACTACAGTAACAAGTCTCAGACCACATGCTGTAATGCCGGCTGGAGTGGCCATGCGGTTCTAGGCACTACAGTCTGGAACTGCGAGACCGCTACGGTCGCAGGTTCAAATCCTGCCTCGGGCATGGATGTGTGTGTTGTCCTTAGGTTAGTTAGGTTTCAGTAGTTCTAAGTTCTAGGGGACTTATGACCTCAGAAGGTGAGTCCCATAGTGCTCAGAGCCATTTGAACCATTTTTGAACATGCTATAATGTGTTTTTTTTATTATAAAGTGAAGGAGGAATCATTTGAAAAGGTGTCTCCTTTCTACATACAGAAGGAATAGGACATGTTGGTAAGAACTTTAAAATCAGTGAAATGGCTACTACTCATAGAAACAGTTACTTCCATCCAGACAGCCAACTCTCAAAAGTAACAACCTAGGTGAATACCCAGTTTCTGCAACTTACACAACACCTTCACCTTCAGGAAACTTATAGTCAATAGAGATCTTATGAAAGTTTTTACAATAGATTAATAGTAAAAGTAGAAGACAGAAGGTGTGTATTAAATTCATGTTAACAAGAAGAGGATCAGTAATAAACTTGAGAAAACAGCTGTCTTTATACTTGAGTTTAGCTCACAAGTTTTACCTGTACATATGAAGATTTGGTTTACCTGCCAAAGGATTACAGTGTTCATTCCAAACCCATTGTATTCTTACAGATGATAAAAGTATGACCACACCATGTTGAGTTCCAAATCACAATGCTGCCTACAAGCCAGGAGCTCCACATATGCTGGCACAATGAAGATCTACAAAGAAAAACAGTCTTTGTTTCATTCTTGAAGAGACATGTTGTGAGGGTAAATTTAGGCAATTGAAATGTGTGAACGTTTCACGGTAATGTATACAAGCTGTTGACACTATACCACTTGTCATTGCAACATCCGCCAAGATGATGACAAAGCAAAAAGTGTATGCAAACCATTACTGAAGGAAAATGATAGCTGCAGTACAGAAACCCTCAACAGAAGCATTGTTGGTCATCTTTGTGTAAGGAACAGGCTACAGAGAAAAGAAAATAACAAAATGCACTGAAGTCATCAGGTCATATTTTGTCTTACAGATGTTATGAGATTTCTTCAGTAGGAAATGTGGAACACGCAGTCTGCCCCTGAGTGCCAAAACTGTATCCCTACACATCAAAAATTCACGTAAACAGAAGGAAAGAGCATTTGTAACAAAAATCGCAACAGTGAAATGGCATCCATATGCCAGTGGAACATGAACGAGTTCAGATAAGAGAACTGAAGCTCTTGATAGAAGTGAAACCCTGTTCCAAAGATAATGATACGTCTGTGCTAAGGGGTTGTTGTGTCCTAGAAGATAATGTCAGTGGAGAGGAACTTCAAAGAAGAGTGGCCATATTTTTCCATAACAAATACCACATCTGGTCTCTTTTCCTAAACACCATGTTGCAAACAGTTGCAATGCAAGTGTCATGTAAAATAACAGTTTGTTTCCTTTACTTACCTCTACAAAAAGGCCTAGGCAGTGAGATTGTAAATAAACAGATCAGACAGTTTCCCTATACATTCCTCCATTGTAAAGATTTTACTCAATATGCTATGAGACGCTCATCACATGACCCCATGGGACAGGTGTTGAGAGCTGTATGGAGTGAGGAATTATGTCTTTTGAACATTGGCTAGCATTGCTATTGCATTAATGTCATCCATCAGGCTTTCTGTATGCTATCTCACCCTCACTGAAACTGCTCACTGGAAAGTGATCAGTGATATGGATTAGCCATATGCGGAAACATGAACTGTGGCAGTGTTATTACCATGTGTGTCCAAGAGCGACAAATGTGTCATTATTATTTTCTTGGCTGTTGGAGGACAAACACTGGTAGACATCCATTGCAGAATGAAGAATATGTATGAGGCTGCATGTCTGTCGAACACCACCATTGTGCACTGAGTTCTTGCTGGTCGCAATTTGATGTAAGGCGCCCTCATATCGCAGATACCATAATGCAGAATTTATGCCAACTGTAGGGGGAGACACTTGAACATCCACTCAATAGTCCTGATCTCTCCTCATGCAATTATCAGGCTTTCTGTCCCATAAAAAAGGCCTCGAAGGGTCGACAATTCTTGTCGGCTAAGGATTTGCAACAGGCAGTTATGGGCTTCTTCACAGAGCAAGACATGGTGTTTTACTAAATGGGTATCTTCAACCCCAGGCATCAGTCGGACGGTTGCCTTAATGATCACTGTGATGTTGCCTGATTGGCATACAGATTCTGAACAGTACGGCCTTCGAATGGAAACTCTTTTGTCATCCTATATACGCTATGTGAACAAAAGTACCCGGACACCTGGCTGAAAATTACTTACAAGTTCAGGGTGCCCTCGCATCAGTAATGCTGGAATTCAATATGGTGTTGGCCCACCCTTACGTAGCCTTGGTGACAGCTTCCACTCTCACAGGCATACATTCAATCAGGTGCTGGAAGGTTTCTTGGGGAATGGCAGCCCATTCTTCATGGATTGCTGCACTGAGGAGAGGTATCAATGTTGGTCAGTGAGGTCTGGCATGAAGCCGGTGTTCCACAACATCCAAAGGATGTTATATAGGATTCAGGTCAGGACTCTGTGCAGGCAAGTCCATTACATGAAGTTATTGAGTAACATTCCGCCACAGGCCATGCATTATGAACAGTTGCTATATTGTGTTGAAAGATGCATTTGCCATCCCCGAATTGTTCTTTAACAGTGGGAAGCAAGATGGTGCTTAAAACATCAATGTAGGCCTGCACTGTGATAGTGCCATACATGAAGTTATTGAGTAACATTCCGCCACAGGCCATGCATTATGAACAGTTGCTATATTGTGTTGAAAGATGCATTTGCCATCCCCGAATTGTTCTTTAACAGTGGGAAGCAAGATGGTGCTTAAAACATCAATGTAGGCCTGCACTGTGATAGTGCCATGCAAAACAACAAGGGGTGCAAGGCCCCTCGATGAAAAACACGACCGCACCACCCCTGAATTTTACTGTTGGCGCTATACATGCTGGCAGATGACATTCACAGGGTATTCGCCATACCCACACCCTGTCATTGGATCACCACATTGTGTACCGTGATTCGTCACTCCACACAACGTTTTTCCACTGTTCAGTCATCCAATGTTTACGCTCCTTACACCAAGCAAGGTGTCGTTTGGCATTTGCCGGCATGATGTGTGGCTTATGAGCAGCCGCTCAACCTTGAAATCCAAGTTTTCTCACCTAACACCTAACTGTAAGTTCTTGCAGTGGATCCTGATGCAATTTGGAATTCCTGTGTGATGGTCTGGATAGATGTCTGCCTATTACACATTATGTCCCTCTTCATCTGTCGGTGGTTTCTGTCAGTCAACAGATGAGGTCGGCCTGTATGCTTTTGTGCTGTACATGTCCCTTTACGTTTCCTTTTCACTATCGTATCGGAAACAGTGGACCTAGGGATGTTTAGGAATGTGGAAATCTCGCATATAGGCATATTTCACAAGTGACATCCAATCACCTGATCACATTTGAAGTCTGTGAGTTCTGCAGAGCACCCCATTCTGCTCCCTCATGATATATAATGACTACTGAGGTAGCTGATATTGAGTACCTGGCAGTAGGTGGCAGGACAATGCACTTAATATGAAAAATGTATGCTTTTGGGGGTGTCTGGATACTTTTGATCACAAAGTGTACATCCAGTGTGGTTTCAGGAGGTATTGTCTCACCGTTGATAACCTGACCTTGTTAGAGGCAACTATACAGCAGGTTTTCCTACATAATCTACACAGATGCGTTTTTTGATCCTGAGAAGGCCTAACATCCACAGACATCTCCACATATGAGGCACCCCAAAATACCTTCCCATTTTGATATTGTTCTTCATTATTTCAGGCAGCAAACTTGGGAACTATGTCAAACAGGTTCCACTAGAGGATGGTTTCCTACAATTCTATTTGTGAAAGACTTTGTTATGTTTTGCAAGTGCTTCACCCTTCAACGGCAAAAATTCAGTTACAACTGACACTAAAGATGTTGGAGGATTGGATGCTGTGTGCTGGCTTCAAATTTTAATGACTATATTTGTCTTTCACATACTTTGAAAATGATTGTGCATCATATGTGTGTGGATCAGCAAGACCTTATGTTAAAAGTCTATGAAAGTCTTTGTCTAGTCCGATTGAGTACAGAAACAGTCCCACACCAAACCCTGTACTGAGAGTGGTTAGCTCCTCATGGAGTATCGGCTGTATGGGTTCTTGTCAAGGAATTACATCTGGTTGAGTGACTGCTCAAACAAATGAAATTTATAAACAAACCATGATACCATTTGGAATCCATGTGAAAGCAAACCTAGTATGTGTTGGAGACAAAATATGAGTCCTTATCCAGTGGGGGAGCCAGCTTCTGCCCCAGTTAGTTGAAGTCCCATTATCATACTGGTTTCAAGTAAATACAAGAATGGCTCTACTAGCAGTTATATTTAATATTAATTTACAACAGTTAATGCAGCACTCAAATATATGGCAATCTATCCTGATGCTTCTAGGCCTGGGACAGTCTTGGCTGGTTTGGCTGATGTGTTGTTTGCCCTGTAGTGTCTTCAAGATTTACGTGCTGCATACATTCTCAATATACAAGGGCTGTTCAAACAGTAAGGTGACTTCAAATTGCACGGGCAACATAAAATTGATTATTGACCTTTTTTTTGTTATGTTGGTACACATGTCTCGAACATATGTTCACAGTTACAAGTGTACAGTGTACTTCGTTTTTGACAGGTAGAAGGGTTAGACATGTTTTAGTGTGCTTGGCGATTTTTGATTATTATAAAAAATGGAGCAAAGAATTTGCATCAAATTTTGTTTGAAAAATGAAATCAAGTTCTCTAAAACACTTGAAATGTTGAGAGTGGCATATGGTGAATCTGCTCTAAGTAAAAAAAAAGTTTGCTAGTGTTTCAAGCTCTTCCAAGATGGATGAGAAGATGCCAATGATGAACCTCGCTCTGGACACCCCAGCACATCAACAACAGATGATAACGTCGAAGCTGTGAAGAAAATTGTTTCGGAAAATCATCAGATTACTATAAGAGAATTTGCTGAGGATGTTGGTGTTGTGAAGTGGCAGGAGCCAATTCACTGGGTTTGGAGAAAGCCGAAAGGCACGCGTTTAAGCTCACGCAGGCTGGCGTGAGGTCTGCAACAGGTAAAGTAATTATACTATCAAGAAAAGTACGTAGCTGCTGGAATACTTAACTTTAATCCATAATTGGTGAACATCGGTCTGACTGTACATGCATCCCAAGATAAATAACAAATGATAATGGTGCCTTGCTAGGTCGTAGCAAATGACGTAGCTGAAGGCTATGCTAACTATCGTCTCGGCAAAGTCGGCTGTACAACTGGGGCGAGTGCTAGGAAGTCTCTCTAGACCTGCCGTGTGGCGGCGCTCGGTCTGCAATCACTGATAGTGGCGACACGCGGGTCCGACGTATGCTAGCGGACCGCGGCCGATTTAAAGGCTACCACCTAGCAAGTGTGGTGTCTGGCGGTGACACCACAGTTGGCATATCGGTCGGCTCGTGTCATGCAATTTTTTCAAATGTTTTGGGCATGAGACGGGTCAGTGAAGTTCGTTCCAAAACTTCTCAATTTTGATCAGAAGAACCGTCGCATCAGCATCACCCAGGAGTTCTTGAATGACGTCAATGATGAACATGATTTGCTCAAAAGGGTCATAACTGGTGACAAAACATGGGTTTACGGTTTTGACGTCGAAACCAAAGCCCAATCATCCCAGTGGAAGCACCTGGAGAGCCAAGACCAAAAAAAGCACGCCAGGTTCGATCAAATGTCAAAGTTTTGCTCACTGTCTTTTTTTTTTTTTTTTTTTTTTACCTAATTGCCGTGGCGTAGTGAGTCAAGAATTTTTGCCTCCACCTTGTATGGTCAATAAAGAGCATTACCTTGACATTATGTGCCATTTGCGAGAAACAATACACAAAAAAGCCCAGAATTGTGGAAAAACAATTCATGGCTTTTGCATCTCGACAATGCAACTGCTCATTCATCATTGCGTGTGAGAAATTTTTTGGCCAAAAACAACATGACAATCATGCCTCAGCCACCATATTAACCGGATTTGGCCCCCTGCAACTTTTTCTGTTCCCAAAACTGAAGAGACCTATGAAAGGAAGAAGATTTTCAACGATTGAGAAAATAAAAACTGCATTGCTGAAAGCACTCAAGGCTGTACCAAAAAGTACTTATGAGAAGTGCTTTGAGGATTGGAAGAAGCGTTGGCACAAAGTATTGTGTATCTGAGGGGGATTACTTTGAAGGGGACAACATGAATATTTATGAATATCTAAAGATTTATTCATAAAAATATAATGTCACCTTACTTTTTGAACTCGCCACTTATGAAGCTGAGGTGCATGATATCTTGAGGATTCTGGCATGGATGAAACACAATTAAGCACTAAGTTCTTAATCTTCTCTCTGAGAAGATTAAGAACTCAGTGCTTAATTGGGTTTCATCCATGCCAGAATCCTCAAGATATCATGCACCCCATTAGCACATTGCAAGACATACCTATACAGTGCACGTACTCAACAATGAAGGAAGTACAGCCCCTGTAGGACTCACACCATTTATATCATCTTGGGAGGGAAGTGATATTCTGCCGAGTCCATGCATGTTGGAAGTCAAGGCAATGAATGGATAGTTGAAACAGCTGGAGAGGGCTGCTTATAGTTACTGTATTGCACTGTATTCCAACAGGCTGTGACCTTGATGTTGAACAGGATAATGCTTTGTTGAGAATAGGAGTGCCTAGAATTGAGGAATGACAAGCTGCTGCTGATGATGACACCAACTACATAGCTTTGACATCTCTCTTTCATCCAGTGAATGACAGTGATGTTGTACTATCACACAACTCTACTGGGGAATGTCCTCAGATGTATGCAGTCCTTCTCATGAGAGGAATCACCATTGTGTGGAACTTGGGGCATATGGATTTCAGTATATTACACTTTAAATGTAACAGTTTATATTCAGATAAGAGGGCAGTGTGTAGTTTACCTTGTGGTATTCCTTCTATTTAGCAAGTAAGAGACAAATGTGGTATTACTTGTGAAATGTCGAATCTGGCTACAAAATTAAGGAAGAGCTGTTAATACGCTAACAGCTCCCATTTTCTGTAAATGATCAGCTAGTCATACCACGTTGAGTTATAATTTTATCCTTTTATTTGGTAATCTATAAGTTTCTATAAACTGATTTTAGATTGGGTTAACTTTAGGATGGAGACTACATTCAAACAGTGGAAAATCCAGGATGGAATAATGACAGTATTATGAAAAGGATAAACAAAATAAATACACACACACACACACACACACACACACACACACACACACAAACGCAACTCACATACACATGACCACAGTCTCTGGCTACTGAGGACATTCCACTCTCCAACAGCACATGGAAAAAACAAATAATCTTTCCACATGAGCTCTGATTTCTCTTATTTTATTACAATGATCATTTCTCCATACATAGGTGGGCAACAAAAAGAAAAAAAAATTCCCATTTGAAGAAGAAAGTTTGTGATTGAAATTTTGTGAAAAGATCCAGCCGCAGTGAAAAACACATCATGCGGCATCCTCTCCCCTATTTTGCAATAATACAAAATGAGCTGCCCATCTTTGATCTTTTTCGATGTCCTCTGTCAGTCCTACCTAATGTGGATTGCACACTCTAATGTTCTGACAACTTAAAGTGTGAGTGTGGATCTGGGTTGTATTGACTTATTCCCCCAAACCGCCTTCCACTTCTTTACAAGATGACTTACTTGGAATTTGCAGCCATTCGTCTTTACTGAAAAGCCAATTGCTGGAAACCCTTTTGACTTCTTCTCCACTGAATGACGCTAGGTACAGGAATTTTTAGACTCTTTCTACTTATGAAATAAGTAGACATGCAAACTTTACTTTTCGTCAACTAACAATGTATTTGACTTCCACAGACAATAAAAATCTCACTTTCCACATAAATATGTAACTTCCTGCAAGTCTCCCATACAGTCATACGTTAGAAAGAAATTGAATTACAGTTAAAAGAAAGTTGGATTGGATACCATGACCTTTCTTAACATGAATTATAAAATGAGTCTTGCCTCTGACAAGGTTGCGTCAAGAGTCTAAAAGACTGTTCTTGTTTTAGTAACAATAGTCAGTGACACAATAAACACAGAGCTGCATATAAACTCCATGGTTCTTCCTTATACACTCACTAAAACATCTATGGATTGCCTGACAGTTACTTGTTGGTGCCGTCTGACTGCTGCGTCTACTTTCTTCCCGCGACTGATATTAAACCTGCACACACAAACATGTGACGTGCAGTAGGTAGGATTCTACCATCCCATACTCATATCCAGAATATCGTGTTCGAGATGGTAGAAGGCTGAGTGGATCTAGAATTTACACAGAAATTCTCAAATCGCTACAACATGCAACAGTACTTGAGAAAAGTATAGCTTTAGGAGTGGGGACTTCCAAAAAAAAAAAAGTGTGAAAGTGTTACATAAAGTGAGAGATGCTTTATTAACAGTACTGTTATTTATTTATTTTTGTTACCTTTTTTTTTACCTAACTTGTACTCTGTGTTGCCTAAGTAATCATAAACCATGTAAAATGTATTGCTTAACAGGTACTTCTTAACTGCCTTTTTAAATCAGTTTGTTTTAGTTACTCTCTTTAATCTTCTTGTGCAATTTATTTTACAATTTTATTCCTTGGTAGGAAATGCTGTACTAAGGTTTATGTTTATTTCATGGTAATTGTAAGCTCAGTCCAGATAGTGTTCCATTGTCACGGAAGAGCTGTTTGTGGACTAATTATCAATGTTATGTGATATCGCTGGACAAAACTGATTTCATTTCTGACATTCTGTTATACATGAAGTGATTTGACTATCTGTTTCCTTAAGCACTAGTATTTGTCATTTAGTGGTGAGTGTAATGATGCAAATAACATCATATGCATTTTTAAGTAACGAAGTGTGTAATGTTATGCAACACCAATAGTGAAACACAGCTTACAAATCAGAGCAGAACTATTAGCATGGTGGAAATTCAGTACTCTTCACCCATAGTGGTCTGTACATGCAGTAGTGCAAAAATGTTTATTATGTCATTCTCAGTTTAGACGGTGTGCATCTGATATTTCCAGGTGTTAATTGTTCCTAGAATTTGCCTTTCTTTCCACAGTTTATAACCGTAATTTCCCCGAGTCTTCTCTAATGTCTGTTTACTTTCACTAGTCATATAAACTCGCCCAAGTGGTGTGACTGGCAGTGATTGAATTCACACACTGCAATAACAACTCTTTGTTTATTAACCTTAAACTAAACTCAGTACAGCTTCAGACCTTGAACTAACTCAGTACAGCTTTAGAGGACTAAAGTCCACACATGATTGTGGCTGGAAAGTCCATCTTGACAGTGTGTTGCTGGTGCCCACTATGACAAAGTCCACAATCCTCAGAAGTGCTGATGAACCGAAAGGTGCTGTGGATGAACTGCAGCACTGTATCATGAGGTTATGAGTTCATGTGGAGCACCAAGCATGGAAGTGGCTGATGCACGTCCATCAGCTGATGATCCCTGCTGAGATGTTAGATGGCACTGTCTGATGGGTAGTGAC
This sequence comes from Schistocerca nitens, assembly GCF_023898315.1. NCBI lineage: Eukaryota > Metazoa > Arthropoda > Insecta > Orthoptera > Acrididae > Schistocerca > Schistocerca nitens. The sequence goes on along the minus strand of NC_064619.1, from coordinate 541,179,368 downwards.
AGTTGCAGTTGTTGTGGTTCAGAGTGTGGACTCAGGGGGAGCTGGCAGCTGGTTTGGATCCTGGAACATTGAAGCATAACTGGCTGTTGAGGGGATGAGTAGCAACCTAAGTACCCATCAAAAGAGAACTGCAGTTGTGATGTCATGTGGACATGTGACTGTGCAGGCGCAAATAGATGCCTGTGACTGCAGCACTGATTACTGTGACTTGCACACCACATTTTGGTGTAGTTTGCTCCCCCAGAGACTGTGGCAACTGCAGGCGGTAAACAGCTCATTGAGTCTTCTGTTGACAAATAACCTCCCCAGATGAAGCAGAGCCATACATGGTTCGCCAAGCACATCCATGAGTGTGGTGGCCAAATATCAAGGGATCTAAACCTGCATATACTATAACTAGGCTATCAGATTTATCGATTTTTCATTCTCATTTCATGCCTGTACTACTGGGGTCTACGACTCTGCATAACATCAATAGCAGTAACATTAAGTGTCAGCATATTTCCTTATTGTTCCATCTCATTTTTTATGCTTTCACTTTTTCTGTTTCATGGTTGCTTTGTCACTGACTGAGAGAATCCCTGTTACTGGTTTACACATAAGAACTAACACAGAATGCTAGTTTACTATTGTTAATTTATTCTTTATTAGAATTTATTGTCCCAATGGCATTTTCTCCATTGACTGCATAAATATTGTACTTTCTGTGTTTGGTAGAGTGTTCCATACCTTCCATTGTTGACCTTTCCTGAAGTACTTCCAAGTCTGAGGCTGATTCTGCATAGTTTCCCTACAGAAAGATCTTAGAAGTCTACTCCTTTCTGCAGATGTTACTTTTAAGATATTCATTTTGCTGAATTTCAAGTCAACGGATATGTTTCTGACCATCCAATGTTTCATGTTCAGTTTTGATGTCTTTTGTGTTAAAATATCATCTGCAAATACAAAATTTTAAGGTGCACTGTGTTTTGGATTTCATTGTGAACAATAGATCTCGCAGTAACTTTATGGATTGGCTGATTCAGAGAATGGTGGAAGGCAAGGGCATACATCTTTGCTTGTAAAGCAATGCAGTGTTGAGTCAATGATTGGGTTGATGATTTATTCATTTAAATATTGACTGAAAGCGGAATTGGACATAACATATCAGATGACGTCTGGGAAATGGTGCATGAGGCTGAAACGATAATGGTTTTCATATTCATATATGAGCCCAAGTTTTCAGTGCATTGTACAGAGAAATTTGTAATTGCTGAAGATGTTTTAGAGACTGACATTCACTATTGTGTGTAGATGGTGCTCATGAACAACATAAAATCAGTATCAGTGAAAAAAGATGGAGCATGGCCTGTGTCCATGGCTAGTTTTCTGGCAGGAATTATGCAGCAAATAAAAACATTATGAATTGAAACAGTAATAGTGACCATGATGCGGAATATGTTTTATGCAGTTATTTATAATGAAGTATTATCTGAAAAACTTTCACATATGTGCAGTCAGATCTTGATAAGATTTCAAATTGGTGGAAAAATTGGCAACTTATTTTAAATGTTGTAGGATTGTGCACTTTACAGAACACTAAAATGATGTGTCCTATGACTAAAATATCAATGAGTCACAGTTAGAATTAGTCAACTCTTACAAATACTTGGGTGTAACAATTTGTGGTGATATGAAGTGAAATGGTCACATAGGCCCAGTCATAGGTAAATTAGGTGGCAGACTTTGGTTCATCAGCATGATACTTGGAAAATGTGATGGGTTTACAAAGGAGATTGCTTATATACTGTCCACTCACATTCATCTGACCAACTGTCAAAAGTCTCAGCGTGGTCCCCGAGGACAAGATTCATACTTGTGTTGATCCACTGTGGCTTCCAAAATGAGATCACCCAGGGAATGCCACAACAACATTCCCTCCTCTGGCCTGGACTCTTCTGACGATAGGTGCAGCATGTTTTGTTTCAGATCTTTCACACTGACATGACAGCGGCCATCTATCTGATGGAGCATAAAATGTGATCCGACTGAAAAGGCCACCAGTCACCACTCAATGGACACCCAGTTGTGGTGCTGTGCAAGTTTCTGCCTTTGTCGCCAATGAGCAACAGTCATTGTGGGTGCCTGAACTAGGTGCCTGCTGTGGAAGTCCAAATGCAGCAACTTTTGTTGAATAGTCATTGAGAAGACACCATTGGTAGCCCCTTGGTTCATCTGGGTGGTCATTTGCTAAACAGTTGCACTTTTGAAACTTCCTGGCAGATTAAAACTGTGTGCCGGACCGAGACTCAAACTCGGGACCTTTGCCTTTCGCGGGCAAGTGCTCTACCAACTGAGCTACCCAAGCACGACTCACGCCCTGTCCTCAAAGCTTTAATTCTGCCAGTACCTCGTCTCCTACCTTCCAGACTTCACAGAAGCTCTTCTGTGAACCTTGCAGAACTAGCACTCCTGGAAGAAAGGATATTGCAGAGACATGGCTTAGCCACAGCCTGGGGTTTGTTTCTAGAATGAAATTTTCACTCTACAGCGGAGTGTGCGCTGATATGAAACAACCCCCAGGCTGTGGCTAAGCCATGTCTCCGCAATATCCTTTCTTCCAGGAGTGATAGTTCTGCAAGATTCGCAGAAGAGCTTCTGTGAAGTTTGGAAGATAGGAGATGAGGTACTGGCGGAATTAAAGCTGTGAGGACGGGGTGTGAGTCATGCTTGGGTAGCTCAGTTGGTAAAGCACTTGCCCGCAAACGGCAAAGGTCCCGAGTTCGAGTCTCGGTCCGGCATACAGTTTTAATCTGTCAGGAAGTTTCATATCAGCGCACTTTCCGCTGTAGATTATCTATGGCCTGTGGTGCATCATGGTGCCTTGGCACTGGTTTTCGTTAGTGCCATTTTGCCACACTCTGTACACTATAACCATACAAGCAGCAGAAAAAAAAAAAAAAAATGCAGATAGTTGCTGCCCACCATATAGCGGAGATGCTGAGTCGCAGAAAGGCACAACAATAAGATTCTCACACAATTAACTTTCAGCCAACAAGGCCATTCTCAAAATTAGACAACATGCACACACTCATGCAAACACAACTCTCATACACAAGACCCTGGTCTCAGGCAGCAGGAGCCAGACTATGAGCAATAGAGCATTATGGGAGAGGCAACTGGGTGGGGGTAAGGGGGAGGCTGGGACAGGGAGGGGGAGGGATAGCAGGGTAGGGGTGGGGGTGATAAAGTGTTGCTGGGAGTGTGCAGGGACGAGATGCAAAGTTGGGCAGCTAGATGCAGTCAGGAGGTTAGACAGAGGGTGGGGGTGGGGGGGGGGGAGATGGGGGCCGGGGGGTTAGCAGAAAAGAAGTAAAAAGGCTGTGTGCATTGGTGGAATAGAGGGCTGTGTAGTGCTGGAATGGGAACAGGGAAGAGGCTAGTTGGGTAAGGAGAATGACTAACGAAGGTTGAGACCAGGAGTGTTACGGGAATGTAGGATGCATCGCAGGGAGAGTACCCACCTGCACAATTCAGAAAAGCTGGTATTGGTGGGAAGGATCCAGACGGCACAGGCTGTGAAACACTCATTGAAACGAAGGATGTTGTGTTGGGTTGTGTCCTTAGCAACAGGTTGGTCCAGTTGCTTCTTGCTTACAATTTATCAGTGGCCATTCATGTGGATGGGCAGCTTGTTGGTAGTCTTGCCCACATATGAAGCAGCATGGTGGTTGCAACTTAGCTTGCAGATCACATGACTGGTTTCACAGGTAGTGCTGCCTTTGATGGGACAGATGAGGTTTGTGACAGGAGGTGGTGGTGAGAGGATGTATGGAACAGATCTTGCGTCTAGGTCTATTACAGGGATAAGAGCCATGAGCTTTTACCACTCGTTGCCCTGCTCGTCACTATTGATGCTACCTTGCTTTACACTAACATCCCTAATGCCCATGGCCTTACTGCTATTGAACACTACCTTTCCCAATGCCCAATGGATTCCAAACCAACCACCTCCTTCTTAGTTGCCATGGCCAACTGTATCCTCACCCACAATTACTTCCCTGTTGAATGCATTACCTACAAACAAATCTGGGTTTTAGCTAAGGGCAGCTGTATGGCACCATCCTGTGCCAACCTATTCATGGACCATCTAGAGGAATCCTTCCTAAACACCCAGAATCCCAAACGCCTCACCTGGTTCAGATTGATTGATGACATCTTTGTGATCTGGATCGAGGGTGAGGACACCCTATTTACATTCCTCCAGAATCTTGATAGCTTCTCCCCCATTTGCTTCACCTGGTCCTACTCAACCCATCAAGCCACTTTCCTCGATGTTGACCTCCACCTCAAAGCTGACTATATCAAAATCTCTGTCCATATCAAACCTACCAATTACCAGCAATACCTCCACTTTTGACAGCTGCCACCCATTCCACACCAAGACACCCATTCCATGCAGCCTGGCCACCCGTGGTCATCAAACCTGTAGTGACAAGCGGTCCATTTTGCAATGCACCAAGGGTCTTGCTGAGGCCTTTACAGATCATAGTTACCCTCCCAACCTTGTACAAAACAGATCTCCTGTGCCTTATGTTTCCAGTCACCCAACACCTCCTAAAGCCCCACCATCCGTCCATAGAGGAGCACTCCCCTCGTGACTCAGTTCCACCCAGGACTGGACCTATTGTATTACATTCTCTGCCAGGGTTTTGATTACCTCTCATGCCCTGAAATGAGAAATGCTCTACCCACTATACTTTCTACTCCTCCCACAGTGGTATTCTGCCACTCACTGGATCTACGCAATATCCTCGTCCATCCCTACACAACCGCTGCCCCCAGCCCCTTGTCTCATGGCTGATATCCCTGTAATGGACCTAGATGCAAGACTTGTCCCATACATCCTCCCATCACCACCTACTCCAGTCCTGTCACAAACATCACACCCAGTTGTCCCACTCTCCATCTCGTCCCTGCACGCTCCCAGCAGCACTTTACCGTCCCCCACCCCTACCCTACTCACTCTCCTCTTCCCCACCCCAGTCTCCTCCTCACCCCCATCCAGTTGCCTCTCCCATAATGCCCTGCTGCTCGCAGTCTGGCTCCAGCTGCCAGAGACCGTGGTCGCGCGCGCGCGCGCGTGTGTGTGTGTGTGTGTGTGTGTGTGAGAGAGAGAGAGAGAGAGAGAGAGAGAGAGAGAGAGAGAGAGAGAGAGTTGTGTTTGTGTGAGTGTATGCATGAGTGTGTGCGTGTGTACGAGGTGCGGCTAGAAAAAAACCGGACTGATGCTGGAAAAAACATTTATTTACAATTATTTACAATTTCATGTTATCTCCTTCAATGTACTCTCCTCCTCGGTCTCTACACCGCTCCATACGAATTTTCCACTGTTCATAGCAATGCTGCAGATCATTTTCGGTAAGTCCATACATTACTTCCGTCGCTTTTTCTTTTACTGCTTCAACAGTCTCAAATCTAGTTCCTTTCAAAGCTGACTTGACTTTAGGGAAAAGAAAAAAGTCACAGGGGGCCAAATCAGGTGAATAGGGTGGATGATCTAAGATGGGAATGTAGTGTTTTGCCAAAAACGTCTTCACTGACAACGCACTGTGAGCTGGGGCATTGTCTTGGTGAAGGATCCATGACTTTTTTCTCCACAAATCGTTCTGTTTTCTCCGTACTCGCTCACGTAGGGTAGCCAGGACGCTAATGTAGTAATGCTGATTCACTGTTTGTCCCTCTGGTACCCAATCAATGTGCACAATCCCTTTGATGTCAAAAAAAACAATCATCATTGCCTTGAATTTCGATTTGGACATTCGTGCTTTTTTTTGTCGTGGAGAACCAGGAGTTTTCCAATGCATCGATTGGCGTTTAGTTTCGGGATCGTAAGTAAAAAACCACGATTCATTGCAAGTAATAACATTTTGTAAGAAGGTGGGATCACTTTCAGTGTTTTCCAGGATGTCAGAACAAATCATTCTTCGGTGTTCCTTCTGTTCAATTGTGAGACACTTTGGAACCATTTTTGAACACACTTTGTTCATGTTGAAACTTTCATGAAGAATCTGCCTAACACTTTCCTTGTCAACTCCTGTTAACTCAGACACTTTTCTGATTGTTAAATGGCGATCTTGTCGAACAAGTTTACTGATTTTTTCAATGTTTGCATCAGTTTTTGCTGACAATGGTCTGCCAGTGCGAGTGTCATCACTGGTGTCTTTGCGGCCATCTTTAAATCGTTTAAACCACTCAAACACTTGTGTTCGCGATAAACAATCATCGCCGTACACTTGTTGTAACATTACAAACGTTTCACTTGCAGATTTTCCTAGTTTGAAACAAAATTTGATGTTAACACGCTGTTCTTTCTGTACACTCAACATTTTCCGACGCACAGACAAGACGTCAACTACTTAAAACAGACGCCACGGGCAGACTGAGTGCAGGAGGCAGATGAAACTCGAGCAGTAGGCGGAGCGAGAGTCACGTGACAGGCCACGCGACTTTCAGCCTTATTGCATTCGTTTTATTGTTTCACCAGTACTAGTCCGGTTTTTTTCTAGCCACACCTCGTATATGTTGTCTAATTTTGACAAAGGCCTTGTTGGCCAAAAGATAATTGTGTAACCTCATTTTGTTGTGATTTTTTGTGACTCATCATCTCCACTGTATGGTTAGTAGCAACTGTTCTTTTCATTATATTGTTACAATCCATCCTGTATTCTCCATTGTATAAACAGTATAAAACTTAGCCATCTCTGAAATACTTTCACCCTTGGCCTGAAAGCCAATGGCCACGCCCTTTTGGACGTCATATAAATTGCTCCACCTGCAAATTACAACTGCACTGTTTTGTGCTTCACCCTGACATGTTTTATATACCATCCACTGGTAGTGCTGCCAATCCTGTCCTCTGTCTGTGAGTGGTTATTACACATTGATGTCGAAGATAAACGGTGATCACATTAATGTGACTAGACTGTGTGTAATGCTCAGGTGACCTGTCCTAGAATATTGCTCAACTTTTAGGAACTCATACCAAATAGTATTAACAGGGAATACCAAAAATATACAATGAAAGCCGGCACAAATTTTCACTGGTTTATTTGACTCACCAGAGAGCATCATGGAAATGCAGAGTATACGGTGATCCCTACTTATCATACCAGTATGGACAAGTTTAGAGTATGACAAGTTTGGAATAATGAAAGAGTTCACAGATGCATTTAAGTAGTCATTCATGTAATGCTTCATGTGCAGCTGGAATACAAAGAAACGCTAACTTTTGGTACAATGGGTATTACTCTCTGCAAAGCATTTCTCAGTGGTTTGTAGAGTATGGATGCAGATGTAAAAAAAAGTAAAAGATTGAACAGGTGTGGTTGGCACTTGTCCGAGATAGGCTGTCATTTGTCTCTGTAGCTGCCAGTGGGTAAATATGCTATTAGTACAGAGACTGTGATGTAGTTGATTTCTGCAGCCGAATGTTCTTTAGAGAATGCAGATATTATATCCCTCCCTCCCTCCTCCTCCTCCTCCTCCTCCGCCGCCACCACCACCACCACCACCACCACCACTACCACAACTGGCTCAAAATCAGGAGCTTGTGACATGTAACTGGCTTGTATGGAACCTCATCAGTGCTAAACTTAGATTTTATGAAGTATGAGATGTCATCAAATGCTTCACTTCTGTTTTTGAATAGATTTTTAAGATGAGGCCAGAGCCTACAAAGTATATTAAGTGAAGATTTTTTCTGATTCATTCTATATGCATTGTAGCAGTATACAGTCAAGGCCACACACTGACCCATATATTGCAAGAGTGTATACAGCCGTATGTGAAGTATGTTGGATGCAGTGTCCATAACTGGCAATGATATATGTAATTGAAGCCTTTCCATATTCTGGAGTACACAAAAATGAGAAATTGCCTTTTTAGAGTATGTTAAATAATGCTGCAGTTGTGTTTGCGTCTGGAATGATTCAGATTATAGTTAATATTTTAGGAGTAAAGGAGATCACTCACCGAATAGCTGAATAGTTGAGTTGTCAATGGCTGACAATAAAGAATGAGCTCTTGCTACCCTTTGGACAAATTCTTTAATGTAATAAAATGGAACACCTACAGCCGTCCTTATATGGCTATATTCTTCAGGCCTTAACAGACACTGAGGGGGTTAAATCCAGTCGTATACACGAATCATCAGTTGCCAGCATTGTTGGACTGGTTTTCGCAAACTGCCTGTAACAACGATGTTGTGTTCCAACCGTTATCTACTAGTTCACAAAATACTCTATTTGAGTACCGAAACTGGTAGTCATATATAAATAATATTATAAGGATGGCTGTAGGTGTTCCATCTTATTACATAAGTGAACGGCTGAAGTCCTTCAAACCTACAACCAGAAGGATGGACATACAAAAAAAAGAAAAAATCCTTTAATGAGTTAGAAAACACACACACACACACACACACACACACACACACACACACACACACACACTTACATTGTGCAGTTTGGTAGGGGACTGGGGTAAGGGATTACTTTGGATGGGGTGGATAGAATGAGAGAGAGATGGGAAGAAAGAGGAGGGGTTGGGGAGGGGTAGCTGGTGGTTCAGAGGGAGGCAGCATGTGCGCAAGATAAGAATGTGATAGGAAAGGTAGAAGGAGCGTGGGCTAGGAATATGGCACGTGAGACCTGGAGCCGGTGTGTTTGTGCGGGTGCACAATGACAATGACATAGACGTGTGGACTGGGAAGGGCATGTTGTTGGATAGTGGGTGTGAATGTAGTGAGGCTAGGAGGATTATGGAAATGAAAGGTTTGTTTCAGGTATAAGTCTCATCTGTGTGCACCAGAAAAACTGGTGCTGAAGGGGATAATACACTTGGGTTGGGTTGTGAAGCAGCCATTGAAATTGAGCATGTTGTGCTCAGTATTGTGTTCCATCACTAGGTGGTCAACTTTGTGTCTGGCCACAGTATGGTGGCGGCCATTCATTCTGAGAGCATCTGGTTGGTCATCATATCCACATAAAATGCTTTCCAGTAGTTGCATCAGAGCTGGTAAAAGGCATGTCTGCTTTCACATGTGGCCCTGCCTCTGATGGGACAGGATAAGCCAGTTACAGGACTAGAGTAGGATGTGCTGGGTGGGTTTAATTGGGCAGGTCTGGCTGCCAGTTCTTTCGGAGGGATATGGTTCTTCTGACAAGTGTTGCTCTTTGTAAGCTCTAATTGCGAATTACAGATTTTAAGGGCTGCTGGAAAAAGTGCAATGACCCTCAAATGGATCATTTTTTGGCATCTTCAGTATTATCTCTTACATATGCAACTTCTAATAACTGTAAGAAGTGATATGTGAGTAACTCATCACACAGATATATATTTGTAGTAGCTAAAATACTTGTTGGAGGTTATGCAAGTTGTTGTTTTGATGGGTTCAGTAGCTATGGTCTCATTAACCCTTGTGTGGGTGTGCCAATTTTTATAACGTGAATGAGCGCATGGCATACTTTGTACATATGTACAGAATGGCTCTCTTTTTATTACCACGGTAAACATGTATGAAAAAAATCACACTTTAATCTTTATTTGGTTAAACAACAATCAAATTAACTTACATTATATGAGCCATATCACTGTTTTATTAAAAAAATTGTCGTGTCTTTGAATATGTCTGCTTGTGTCTGTATATGTGTGGATGGATATGTGTGTGTGTGCGCGAGTGTATACCCGTCCTTTTTTCCCCCTAAGGTAAGTCTTTCCGCTCCCGGGATTGGAATGACTCCTTACCCTCTCCCTTAAAACCCACATCCTCTCGTCTTTCCCTCTCCTTCCCTCTTTCCTGACGAAGCAACCGTTGGTTGCGAAAGCTAGAATTTTGTGTGTATGTTTGTGTGTCTATCGACCTGCCAGCACTTTCGTTTGGTAAGTCACATCATCTTTGTTTTATATATATATATATATATACTTATCGCGAATGGACCCAGAAGGATCACGCAAAGCTTTCTGACGTCGTTTCTTCCATACTTCTTTCATTCGTTCTCCATGTTTTCTTTTTCTTTCTTCTGTCCATTTTGTTCCTGGTCTCTTTAGTGCTTCCTTCTCCGACAATACATTCCACTTTTCCACCTTATTTCTAAAAGTTTTTCTATCTTTGACATCTTTAAGTTCAATATTTGCTTTTTGTAAATCTAATTTTACTTGGCTAATCCATGGTGTTGTTGATTTGACTTTTTCTATGTAAGTGAGAATTCTGTTGGTGAGTCGTGTGGGGGGAAGTCTAGTGACATGTCCATAAAATTTTAATCTTCGCCTTCTTATGTCTGCTGCCAGGTTTGATATAGTTTCTGTGGTTCTTCTTGATTGTATCCGGTATCCTTCTTCTGTTAATTTTGGACCTAAAATCTTTCTCATAATTTTTCGTTCTTCTTTTAGTATTTTTTCTAAATCACATTTTGTGTGGAGTGTGAGCGTTTCACTAGCATATAGTGCTGCTGGCTTAATTACTGCGCAGTAGTGTCTGATTTTTGTGTTCGAGGAGATGCATTTTTTATTGTATATTTCATGTGTCATACCATATGCTCTCTTCATTTTCTGTTGTCTGATCTTCTGTGCAACTTTCTCTCCTCCGGTTGGCTCCAAAATTTCACCTAGGTATTTAAAATGTTTTACTCTATTTATTTTTCCATATTTTGTGTTCAAACTGTGTATATGGAATTTTGTACAGAAAAATTCTGTCTTTTGAAACGAAATTCGTAAACCTACTTTATCCGCGCATTCCTTAAGGATCTCTATTTGTTTGGTGGCGATTTCTTCATCATCTGCAAGTATGGCCAAATCGTTCGCGAATGCTAAACAAGATATCTCCACGTTGTCTTTGGTTCTACCAAGATGGATTGTTTTCCAGTAAGATTGATTTTTTAATTCTTTTTCCCATTCCTTAATGACTTTATCCAGGACTATATTAAACAAAAGTGGAGATAGCCCGTCACCTTGACGTACTCCAGTTTTTATGAGAAAAGGTTCAGAGATTTCTCCCCTGAATTTAACTTTAGATACAGTGTCTGTCAGTGATTCTTTGATAAGCCTTAGTGTTTTGGAGTCAAGTCCACGTTCCTCTAAAATGTTAAACAAAGATTGCCGGTCAATTGAGTCATAGGCTTTCTTAAAATCTACAAATGTACAAATTATGGGGGCATTTCTAATTGCTTTGTGTTTTAATATTGTCTTTAAATTAAATATTTGTTCTATGCATGAGTGACCGGGGCGGAAGCCTGCTTGATAATCACCAATTTGGCATTCCAGCTGCTCTTGTGTTCTTTTCAGCAGGCCTGTTGAGAGAATTTTGTAGGTGACTTGTAAAAGTGAGATTCCTCTGTAGTTATTGACATTTGTTCTGTCTCCTTTTTTATGTAACGGGTGAATAAGGGCACATTTCCACTCCTCTGGTAATTTTTCTGTTTCCCATATTTTTGTTATTATTTTTGTGAGCTCTTGCAACGTCTTTGGTCCTAGGTTTTTTAATAGCTCTGCAACAATGCCATCTTCGCCAGATGTTCTATTATTTTTTAAGTTTTTAATGTGACATTTGATTTCTTCCTGTGTTGGTGGTAATGAATCCGGTTGAGCGTTGGCACAGATTTCTTTGGGAAACCTTAAACTAGGTTCTGGGCAATTTAGTAGGTTAGAAAAATATTGAGCCAATACTTGACAGTTTTCCTGGCTTGTTAGGGCTAATTTACCATCTGGTTTTCTGAAACATAAATTTTGAGGGATATATCCTCGTATTTTATCTGCGAAAGTTCTGTAGAAGTCTCTTGTATTATAGTTTTGGAAATTTTCTTCTATGGCATCCAGTTGTGCCTTTGTGTACTTCCTTTTTGCTTGCCTAATAGATTTTGAAACCTGTTTTCTAACCTCGTTAAATAAATGTAGACTGTCTTGTGATTTTTTACTGTTATATTCTTGAAATGCCTTTTTTCTCCTTTCCAATGCATTTTCACAGTCCGAATCCCACCAAGGGTGTTTGAATATCTTTTTCAAGGGAATAGTTTCCTTAGCTATTCGCGTGATTTTAGAATGAAATTCTTCCCATGTGTTTGCCTTTTCCTTCTCCCATTCTTCTTTTACTTTAGATTCTTTAATCTTCTTGGTGTCATATTTCTGTTTTCTTCTGATGACTTCTTCGTGCTATATATATATATATATATATATATATATATATATATATATATATATATATATATAAAAAGAAAGATGATGAGACTTACCAAACAAAAGCGCTGGCAGGTCGATAGACACACAAACAAACACAAATATACACACAAAATTCAAGCTTTCGCAACAAACTGTTGCCTCATCAGGAAAGAGGGGAAGGAGAGGGAAAGACGAAAGGATGTGGGTTTTAAGGGAGAGGATAAGGAGTCATTCCAATCCCGGGAGCGGAAAGACTTACCTTAGGGTGAAAAAAGGACAGGTATACACTCGCACACACACCCATATCCATCCACACATACAGACACAAGCAGACATATTTGGTCTTTAAATATGTCTGCTTGTGTCTGTATGTGTGGATGGATATGGGTGTGTGTGCGAGTGTATACCTGTCCTTTTTTCCCCCTAAGGTAAGTCTTTCCGCTCCCGGGATTGGAATGACTCCTTATCCTCTCCCTTAAAACCCACATCCTTTCGTCTTTCCCTCTCCTTCCCCTCTTTCCTGATGAGGCAACAGTTTGTTGCGAAAGCTTGAATTTTGTGTGTATATTTGTGTTTGTTTGTGTGTCTATCGACCTGCCAGCGCTTTTGTTTGGTAAGTCTCATCATCTTTCTTTTTAGATATATTTTTCCACGTGGAATGTTTCCCTCTGTTATATTCATATTATATATATATATATATATATATATATATATATATATATATATATATATATATATAAAATTACTGGCAGGTCGATAGACACACAAACAAACACAAACACACACACAAAATTCAAGCTTTCGCAACAAATTTTTAATATATATACTGGCAGGTCGATAGACACACAAACAAACACAAACACACACACAAAATTCAAGCTTTCGCAACAAACTGTTGCCTCATCAGGAAAGATGGGAAGGAGAGGGAAAGACGAAAGGATGTGGGTTTTAAGGGAGAGGGTAACGAGTCATTCCAATCCCACGTGGAATGTTTCCCTCTATTATATTGATATATATTATTATTATTATTATTATTATTGGTGTTTTGCCCTTAAAGAGCGCATTTGGACTAAACTACATGGCCAGTTCCTTTTGCTGCCTGCCTTCCTTGCTGCCCAAACTTCCCTCATTCGCTCACTGTGTTTCTGTTTCCGGTCCTCTGTCCATGCTTTTTGTCGGCTTTTTGTCTTCGGCTTCATCTTGATTGCCTTTTTGGTTGCCCATATTTCTTTCATCTTCTGGCTGTGATCTTGCTTGCGTTCTTTGGTCCATTTTAAGCATGTTCGTTTGTCACATTGTATCTCATGTAGTTTACTTTTCTTAATGATGCTTCTGAATTTTATTCTGTCGTTTATTGTGTCTGCTGTTATGGTGAGTTGGTTCAGGTCGTTTTCTACCTCTGCCACCCATTTGTTGTTTCTAGTGGTTACCCAGTCAAAGATCTGTTTGGTCAGCCTGTGTGATGGCATTCTGTATAGGTGTCCATAGAATTGTAGTCTGCGTTTTCTAATCTTTTCTGTGATTGTCTCCGTATGTTTGTACAGTTCCTCTGTAGGTTTCTTGATCCATATTCCATTGTTGTTAGTTGCGCCAAATATTTTCCTAAGTATTTTCCGTTCTACTTTTTCTAATTGTCTGATACGTGTATGCCCTAGGATTAGTGTGGTCTCTGCTGCATATAGTGCCTCGGGGGGCACCACCGTGTCGTAGTGGCGTAATTTGGCTTTTTGTGAGATAGACTTCTTGTTGTAATGATTCCACATTACTTTTTATGCCTTGTCCAGTTTAGTTTTTCTTTCTTCGTTTGAGTCTCTGTTATGTCCACTCATTTGTAGTGTTTCACCGAGGTATTTGAAGTTTGCCATTTTGTAAATCGTGCCATACTTTGTGTTCAGAGATGAGAGTTTATTTGTGCTCATAAACTGTGTCTTTTCGTAAGAGATCTGTAGTCCAGTTTTGGAAGCGATTTCGTGCAGTTTTTCAATAGCGTCTTTTGTTTCCTTTATACCTTTCGTGACAATCGCCAAATCGTCTGCAAAAGCCAGGCATTTAATCTGTAGGTTTCCTAAGGTTATCCCCTGTTGTGATGTTTCCCATTCTTTTATGACCTTATCTAACACCAGATTGAAAAGGAGAGGTGAGAGGCCATCGCCTTGTCGGACACCTGTGCGAATTTCAAAGGGCTCTGATAGTTCCCCACAGAACTTTACTTTGGAGGTCGTGTTGGTTAAAGTTTGCTCTATGATAGCCCGTGTTCTGTTGTCTACTTTGTATTCTGCTAGAATTTTGAAGAGAGTTTTCCGATCGATAGAGTCGTACGCCTTTTTGAAGTCAACAAAGGTAATGATCAGGTTCTGTTTGTGTTGTAAAAGCATTTTCAGGTTCCAAATTTGTTCCGCACAAGACCGACCTTTACGGAAGCCTGCTTGGTATTCCCCAATCAAGTGGTCGGTCTGGCATTCTAGTCTGTTCAGTAAAGCTTTAGAGAGGATCTTGTATGTGACCGGTAGTAGGGATATTCCTCTGTAGTTGTTCGGGTCAGTCTTGTCACCTTTTTTGTGTAGTGGGTGTATCAGGGCAGTTTTCCAGTCGTCAGGAATTTTCATGGTCTTCCAGATGTCTTCCAAGATCCTGTGGATGTCTTTGGTGAGTTCTGGGTCTTGTAACTTCCAGATTTCCGCGATGATGCCATCTTCTCCTGGTGCTCTACGATTCTTGAGTGACTTGATTATTTCTTTAACTTCTTCTAGAGTTGGAGGTTCACTATCTGGATTGTATGTGCTCGTTTCTGTCATCATTTCTTCCATAGGGGGGTCCGTGTTGAGCAGTTTTTCAAAGTACTTTGCCAGAATGTCACAGTTGTTTTTGGTATTGGTTTCTAGGGTTCCATCTGGTCTTCTGAAGCACACGTTGTGTGGTTGATATCCAGTCATATTTTCTCTGAACGTTCTGTAGAAGTTTCTTATATTGTTCTTAATGAAGTCCGATTCGATCTCTGTCAGTCGCCGTTTGTCATACTGTCGATTTTGCTTGATTGCTTCTGTGTTTTCAAGAAGTTCATCCAATTCTCGTGGGATTTATGGCTACTAAATTTTTTCCATGCACTGATTCGTTGGTCAATAGCTTGGTCACATGTGTGGTTGCACCAGCGGTGTTTTCGTGTGCGTGGTGCTTTTGCTAGTTTCATGGCCTCTCGGATTCTTCGTGAAAGTTGTGTCCAGTCTGTCGTTTTCTCCATTTTAATTTTGTGTAATATTTGTGTCTGGTTTAAAGTAACGTATTCTGGATCTGGTCTAACAATTTTGTTCTTCTGGAGCTTTTTCTTGGGCAAAAGATGAATCCTGATCTGTAGTAGGTGGTGCTCTGAGTCGAAGTAGCCTTTACGGGTGTCTATGTTCAAAATTTCTTTTTGCGAGTCTTTCTGGACTGTTACGTGGTCGATTTGTAGTTCTTGCTTTCCGCTGGGGAATTTCCATGTGGTAAGTTTTCGTGTTGGTTTCTTGAATTTTGTTGACATAATGGCGAGGTCGTGGCTTTTGCAAAAGTCTATCAGATGTTTTCCGTTTTTGTTGGTGTCCTTGTGTGGAGTATGTTTTCCTGTGATATGTCTGTATATCTTTTCTTTTCCGAGTTTAGCGTTGAAGTCTCCCAGTATTATTTTGACTCTATGTGCAGGAATTTTTCTGATAATTTCTTCCATTGTCATCCAGAAGTCATCAATTTCGTCCGGGTTTTTCCTGTTGTAGTCATTAGTTGGTGCATGTGCGTTGATTATTGTGTAGGATTTATTGGCTGATTTCACTGTGATGGTGCTGATTCTTTTGTTTGGTGACGAAAAGTCGATTATGCTGTCCGTGATGGACCTGTGTACTGCAAATCCTGTGCCAAAAAGCCTTAGGTTTTTCATTTGTCTCAATGGTTTTCCTTTGTATATTCTGAAATTCTCCGTTTTGAAATGGTCTTCGTCTGTGAATCGTGTTTCTTGCAGTGCACATATTTTGATTTGAAATTTTTTGAGAGTGTCTGTCAGTTGTTTCATCTTTCCTCTCTTCATCAGTGTGTTCACGTTGAGTGTGCCGATGTAGTGTTTGCGTTTGGTCTTGAGGGAGTTTGAGAAGCTCCGATTCTTCTCACGATGTCCGTGAGCCCCCGGAATCCGATGCTCATGACGATCCCAGTCTATTGACTGGGGCCCGGGGTAATGAGATTTTTCTCGTTGTACCATCATGATGTTTAGTAGTTGGATGTATGGCATGCTGCCGACTACAACCTGACTTTCCAGATCAGGAGGTTGGTTGAAGCCGCCACTGACATGTGGAGCAGACACCTTTTGTAGCTGCCCACTGTGGGAACAGACGCTACTAGTAGTTTTGGTCCGCCCCGAGTATTTCATTTCCTCGGTACCACCTATGTCTAGGAGGCATTCCCCTATCCGCCACCTGGGGAGGCGCTCGGTTGCAGGTCTACTAACTATATATATGTATTACAATACAGAGTTAAAGATTAATATTTCTGTTATTTACCCCATTCCCTTAAATGGCACAAAATGCATATACTATATTTATAGATTTATTTATTCCTGTCTATGGTATAGAAGGAGTTGTCAAGGAGATACGATTTCAATTTATTTTTGACGCTATTACTGCTGTCTGTCAGACACCTTATTTCATATGGTAATTTGTCGAAAATTTTTATACCAGCATGTTTTACCCCTTTCTGTGCCAAAGATAGGTTGAGCAAAGGATAGTGTAAGTCTTTATTTTTTTTGGTATTATAATCATGAATGTCACTGTTGTATTTAAACTGATCCATGTTGTTGAGAACAAATTTCATTAGTGAGTAGATGTATTGTGAGGCTGTTGTAAGAATTCCCAATCTTTTAAAAAGATACCTACAAGATGTGTGACTATGAACCCACACATTATTCTAACCACTTTCTTTTGAGCAGTGAATACTTTTTGTCTAAATATTGAGTTACCCCAAAATATTATTCCGTATGACATCAGAGCATGAAAGTATGCAAAGTATGTTAGCTTACTAATTTCTATATCCTCAAAATGGCAATTATTCTGATCACAAAAGTTGCTGAACCTAGTCACTTTAGGAGATCCAAAATATGAATTTTCCAATAAGACCAACTGTCAAAAGTCTCAGTGTGGTCCCCAAGGACAGATTCATGCTTGTGTTGATCCACTGTGGCTTCCAAAATGAGATCACCCAGGGAATGCCACAACAACATTCCCCAGACCATAACTCCCTCCTCTGGCCTGGACTCTTCTGACGATAGGTGCAGCATGTTTTGTTTCAGATCTTTCACACTGACATGACAGCGGCCATCTATCTGATGGAGCATAAAATGTGATCCGACTGAAAAGGCCACCAGTCACCACTCAATGGACACCCAGTTGTGGTGCTGTGCAAGTTTCTGCCTTTGTCGCCAATGAGCAACAGTCATTGTGGGTGCCTGAACTAGGTGCCTGCTGTGGAAGCCCAAATGCAGCAACTTTTGTTGAATAGTCATTGAGAAGACACCATTGGTAGCCCCTTAGTTCATCAGGGTGGTCATTTGCTAAACAGTTGTACTTTTGAAACTTCCTGGTAGACTAAAACTGTGTGCCGGACCGAGACTCAAACTCGGGACCTTTGCCTTTCGCGGGCAAGTGCTCTACCAACTGAATCATGAATGTCACTGTTGTATTTAAACTGATCCATGTTGTTGAGAATAAATTTCATTAGTGAGTAGATGTATTGTGAGGCTGTTGTAAGAATTCCCAATCTTTTAAAAAGATTCCTACAAGATGTGCGACAATGAACCCCACACATTATTCTAACCACTTTCTTTTGAGCAGTGAAAACTTTTTGTCTAAATGTTGAGTTACCCCAAAATATTATTCCGTATGACATCAGAGCATGAAAGTATGCAAAGTATGTTAGCTTACTAATTTCTATATCCTCAAAATTGGCAATTATTCTGATCACAAAAGTTGCTGAACCTAGTCGCTTTAGGAGATCCAAAATATGGATTTTCCAATTAAGATTCTCATCTATATGTACACCCAAAAACTTAGTATGCTATACCCTGTCTACTGACTTCTGTTGATGTGTTATATTTATTGAAGGAACTGTACTTTTTGCAGCAGAAAATATATTGATATAAATTGACATAACAAAAGGCGGATATGAGGAAACTGTGCACATGGTGTGGTAGAATTTTTTCAGCGAGCAGTTGTTTCTGTTGGTTTTGTTGACGTGGGTACTTTTGTTTACCTGTTTCTTTAGCAGCTGAAGTTGTAGTTGATTCTGTAGGTGTTGCTACTGTTAACTGTTTTTGTTGTTGAGCTAAATTTTAGAATGAGGTATTCCATAATGAAATGGGAGATGGGACAACATAAGTTTCATTTTTTGAAGAAAGAAAAGTACAATATTCATGGTTTCTGGAATAATTGGTGCTAATTATTACAACCCCTCAAAAATTGAGTGGAAAACAATTTGTTATTCATCTTATAACACACTGTGAAATCCAAGGCATTGTCTAAAAATACAAACTGAATGAAGACAGGTAGTATGAGGAAACAATAAATGAAAACATACTTCTGCCTGATGGAAAAAGGTAAGGCACAAAACTGAAAGAGAAAAATGTAAAAACTTTAGAAATGGAAAGTAGAAATGGAAAGGGGATTCTCACATGGAAGACAGGGACTCGTGAAAGTTTAGGTCAGGGGGTTATTGGAATGAAAAGCATGTTGGGTGGCATTTTCAGCAAGTGGGTGGTTCAGCTGTCTCTTGGCCACAGTATGGCAGTGGCCATTTATGTGGACAGACAGCTTGTTAGATGTCATTCCCACCTAGAATGCAGGATGGTGGCTGCATCTCAGTTTGTAGATCACATGGCTGCTTTCACGGGTGGCTGTGTCTTTGATGGGGTACAAGATGCCAGTGACAGGATTAGAGTGGATGGTAATGGGAAGATGTATGGGACAGGTCTTGCATCTGGGTCTGTTGCAAGGATATGAGGCAGGGGTTTGGAAGCAGGGCTGGAACAGAGAGTCAAGTATATTGTGTAGGTTAGATTGGTGGCATAATATCAGTGTGGAAGAGGTAGGGTTGATAGTGGGGAGGAAATTTCTCATTTTAGAGCAGTATGAGAGACAGTCAAAATTCTGGCAGAGAATCTGATTTAGTGGCTCCAGTCCTGGGTGGAACTTGGTCATGAGAGAAGTACTCCTTTGTGGCTGGACTGTGGGTATGTGAGGGATGGTAGCTGACTGGCGAGACAAGGCATGGAAAATCTGTTTCTGGACAAGGTTGGGAGGGTAATTTTGGTCTGTGAGCACCTCAGCATATCTGGAAATGGACCACTTATCACTACAGATGCAATGATCATGGGTAACTAGGTTGTATGGAAGTGATTTCTTGGTGTGGAATGGATGGCAGCTGTCGAAGTGCTGCTATTGTTTGTGGTTGATAGATTTGCTGTGGACAGAGGTACTGATGTTGGTTTTCTTTAGGTGGATGTCAACATTGAGGAAAGCAGTATGTTGAGCTGAGGAGGACCAGGTCAAGCAAGTGGGGGGAGAAGGTGTTGAGATTGTGGAGGAATGTTGGGGGGGGGGGGGGGGGCTCCTCACTCTTGATCCAGATCGAGAAGATGTCATCAATGATTCTAAATCCAGGTGAGAGGTTTGAAGGTCTAGGTGATTAAATGGCCCATGAATAGGTTAACATAGGATGTTAGTGTGTGGTGGCCTTTTTTTTATTTAATTAATTTATTTATTTATTAGTGATACCTGCAAAGGAGAAGCAATTATGGTGAGGATATAGTTGGTCATGGCGACGAGGAAGGAGAATCAGTCGGTAATGGCAAGGCCATGGATGTGGGGGATGTCACTGTGGAGGAAGATGACATTGACCATTACGAGTAGGGCTCCTGGTGGTAAAGGAACAGGAACTGTGGAAGGTCAGTGGAAGGAATGGTGGTATCTTTTATATAAGAAGATTGCTTGTAGGTAACAGGCTGAAGGTGTTGGTCCACAATAGCAGAGATTCTTGGGGTGGGTGCATAGCAACCAGCTACAGTGGGACATCCTGGGAGGTTGGGTTTAGGAACCTTAGGAAGCATGTAGATTGTAGGAATACAGGGACTGGTGTGTGTGTGGGGATTCAGGATAGAGGTTCTGGGATGGGCCTAAGGATTTGAGGATGGACTTAAGATCCTACTGGATTTCAAGAATGGGTTCATTGTGACAGGGTTTGTGGGTAGATGTATCTGACAGCTGGCTGAGTTCTTATTCCAGGTAATCTCTGTGGTTTATCTGCCACCTACACCAGTTCTGTCACTAGCATGTCCTACCCTATCAAAGGCAGGGTCATCTGTGAAAGCAGCCACTGTGCTGCATTCTACATGAGCATAACAACTCATGATCTTTCTGTTACCATGAATGGCCACCACGAAACTATGGTCAAGAGTTAACTGAAAGATTTAGTTGCTGAAAATGCCACCCAAATAGATGTGCTTCAGTTTAATGATGCTGAGTTGGTGAAGTGTAGTGCACCAGTGCACCATAGTAGGTAACACAGACAGTTATAGTGTGATCAGACAGTTCTGACTGACTAATAACAAAGTGCCTGACCATCTCTCTGAAAAGAAGTGGGTATTGCAAGAGAAGTGGATGCCCTAGCACCTTAGGGCAAACTTATCGCAACTGAAGTGCTAATGGAAAAAGTGCAGATCAGTTTTCATGATCTTCCACTACATTTTGAGTGTGACAAAGGTTGTCGCCAGCTGTGTTCCACAACTGCCCCCACCCTTTCTGAAAGCCTGACCGGCAGAGGCAGCAGTGGAAATATTACAACAGTGTCAGGTCAGTCCAGATGACATTAGCAGTCTAGTCAGCATGGATGAGAGCTGGGTGTATAACTATGAACATAAGACAAAGGAGCAAAGCAAGCAAGTGGAAACGTGGATTGACCATTGACCACTGTTAAAAAAGGTGAAGATCCTACCGTCATTGGGCAGGATGATACTTAGTGTTCATTGGGACTGCCATGGTATGATGTTAATAGATTGCACTCATAAGACACAAGCCATCACCAGAGTGTACTTCCGAAATCATCAGATGAGTAAACAGGAGGCAGTCAACATGGAATGTTATGGGAAGCTGTCCAGGGGGATGCTTTTGTTCCATGACAGTGCTCTAGCTCATTCTGCACAGTCACTCCCTCTTATTTTCCTGACAGGGTATTCAGTGACTTCTTCCTCTTTCCTTGGATGTAAAAACCATTGTGTGGCTGGAATTACCATTTTGGCAGTGAGCTGATTCTCTAGATGGATGCATTTTTTGAACAGTCGAAATGCAGACTTCTACAACCAAGGTCTGTGCCAAGTCATTCACCAATAGGAAAAATGTGTCACATTGAAGGTTAAATATATAGGGAGCTACTAACACCATCACTAAGTTCCATGGTCACATTTTGATTTTTCAAATTTATAATTAAAACTTTATGACTATCTCTTGTACAACAAAACTTCATCCAAGTTGATGAAATGACAGGCAATTCTTTCGAAATCCCACCTAATGGGTGTCAAAGGAGTTGCATGCCCACAACCTCTAGAAAAGCCGGGAGGCTCCATTCAGCTGAATGGGTGTCAGAATCTCTGACAGCTACATTTGTAACACCAACAAAAGTGCATGAGTGGCACCAAGGGAATTGCTGAATTGTGGGCGAGGGGGTCTTAGAGGGACCTTTGTCATTTTACTCAAACTCATGTCAGTTTTGCATCCATCCTTGATCATGCCACAGAATGGCATGAATCAGGAGAACTGAGAAAGCATGAATACCCTTTGCTGCTTCATATCACATTCAAATTTTATTGAAGTGTTTTGAACAGTCCCTAGTGTTTCGACCCTGTATACATGAGCAAAAATTGCAGTCACACTCAGGGGTCATATTATGTTCTGTGGGGTTGCATCCTCACTATGTCCTTAGCGTAAAGTTGAATCGTGTGGGCAGTGTCATCAGGGATGAATGTTGCAAGAATGTCATCCTGTTGCTCATCGCACTGTGAACTATTGTTTTTGACAGTGTAACATGTGGAAATCAACACCTCAAATTAAGGGGTGGTTTCATTGACATCCTTTGTGCCATCTCCTGAAAGCTTTTTGTGTCGAGCCTGAGTGGTGGCTTGTCTCAAACATGCATGATTTCAACATGGGAGTCACTCATGGTTCTGACCTCCATTGTAGAGGCAGCAAAAGAAATGGTGAAATATGGGTAAGATCTTCCCATCATGTGACATGTCTGTGATGGCATGGGGCAGAATTGTGGTGAAATTTGGTGCCAATATGATATCATTAAGCCACCTTAGACCTCACATGAACTTCTGAGCTGTGGCCTTTTCTTTGAATGTATCGACATGTTGCTGTTTGAAGTGTCACTGAGCCTGAGGGTGATGTTGCAGGGTGTGTTGGTTTTGCACCATTAGAGAGGAAGCTTGTAGGCACCTTTGAGCCAATTTTCAAAATTATTGTCACAATGGGGGACAATTACGGAACTTTGGAAAAGTTACACTTTTTTTTTTGCTCAGTGTACAACTGGCAAACATACATATAAAACTTTTAGAAAATTACTTGGGCGCTATTTGACCGCATAATAACAGGGCTTTTAAGGATCACATTTTATCTAATATACAAAATCAGACAATACTTTGGGAGCTTCAGGAAAGGACTAATAATAATAATTACTTTTACATTGTTGCCTTGATTAGCACATTTCATGCAACTCTTTAATTTAAAAATTGCATGCCAATTTGTGGTACGTTAGATAAATGATTAAAAATATTATTTTTCAAGCAGCTATTGAAATGAAACTTATCTAATGAGAAAAAAGTGTATGACTGTACAGAATATGAAATTAAACAGCAAATATCTGCACTTACTTATTGACTGATATTACTATCAAAATTGAAACTTTTTAGCTACATGCTCCCCAGGGCCCTTCTTTTTTCACTCATGCTACAGTTCCAGGGAAGTGAGTAGCTGTGTGTATGTGGTCTTTGTGTGCTTCCTGGTAGAAATCATTGTCTAAAATCCAGCTCCTATTTGATGTTTCTAAGTGCCTGTCTGCTGCTCAATGCCACCCTGGTTAAATGAGTAGTAATCTCTTGCCATATAGCTATTTATATCATGGATTTTCCAGTGTTGTATTTATTTAGCCTATGAACACATTAAGTGAACACTTTATTAATTAACATCTGGTGCATTAAATTCATAATGTGTATTAAGTGACTATTCTTTTATTGTCATTTTAATTTTTGGCTTTCCATTGACTTAAATGTGGCAAATTCTGTGTTGAAAAAAAAAATTGCTGGTTTGTGGATGTGTGTTATTATGTAGGGATATAACTTTATAACTAATGGAGGCACCTTTTTGTTTCCAGGCACACTGCTGAACCTTGGCATTGAGGAAAACGATTTCAGTGTGCAAGAAAAAGTAACAACAGAACTGGAAAGTATTGAAATACCACAAAATAGCTGTGAGATCATAATACCATCGGATCCATTAGACAACATCAGTGATGAAAGTTCCAAAAGTTATAAAAATAATCCTGTTAGTAGAACAAGTAAACTGTTATGTCAGTCAGGCACCATTTGTACAAAACCAAATGACTGTCAAGAATTAGAGCGAGAAGGGACCATAATTATTCATAATGACTCAGATGTGGTTTTGGTAGAGGACTACCAGACATTAAGTGAGAATAACATAAACAGTGCTCCTGATCCATCCTCAGTGTATTCAGATCGTACAAAAAAGAAACATGCATGTCCTGTTGTTAACTGTAAATTTACAACACCATATCCAAAGGACCTGGTGAGGCACATGCGGAAACATACAGGTAATAAGACTGTTCTCTTTGATTTTTATTAAGCCATCAGTTTTGCATTTTTACTTTATCAGTACAGTTACCAGCTAAGTAATTTCAATGAAATATAAAGGAACTTTGATTCTCATGCAAAAATAATGTGATAACAAGAATAGTTTTTTGCCTCAAATGATAGATGTTAACTTGTATGTGCTTTTGCATTGTTCCTTACCTGTTGCTTTTGTTATTATTGTCCTATCAAAATTATTTTTGCTAATCAACATCTGAAGTTTCGATGACTATAAACACATCACACTTATCAGGTAAGAGAGGACCCCACAAATCATAATTATTATTTGTAACAATTTACATTGCATTGCAGAAGATGATAGATGTTCAGAATAATTTCGTTTCATAGAGACTCTCTCTCTCTCTCTCTCTCTCTCTCTCTCTCTCTCTCTCTCTCCCTCCCTCCCTCCCCCCCACCCTCCCTACCCTCCCTCCCTCCCTTCCTCCCTCCCTCCCCCCCTCCCTCCCTCCCTCCCCCCCCCCCCCCCCGTCTCCTCTCCTCCCTCCCTCCTCCTTATTCGTAGCGACTCAATCAAAGATAGCTGTCACTTATTTTACACTTATTTATTCAAAGGTCACGTTCTCCGGAAATATAAAATATATTTTGTATTAATTACTTTTGCCTTAGTCTGTTAAAATTCCAACATTTCATTTATATCCAAGGTAAAATTAATAAAAATTAACATAGCCTCAGATTTATTTTTAAAATTCTTCTTGATTCACTGTTTATTGAATTCCTCCTACATGACTAACAGGTAATACAATGACTGCAATATTCTATGACAGACAGTATTCTCTTTTGTCAGTTATAAGAAAAATAAACCATTTCATAACATCAGTTATCCTGTGCAATTAAAACATGTTTAGATTCCATTTTATTTAATTACTACAATCAGGTGCTACAAGGGTCTTAACAATGTGGCTTTCAACTTCTTGGATTCACTGGCTGTTGGCTAAAACATCACTGTGACGTGAACTGTAAATATTTGTGTCAGTTGAGATAGCTGATACTGTATTGCTAGGGTCCATTAACTCCATGTGAAACAGAGAAAAAACACATTTGTTGGAATTATTGAAATACAATTAACATAATATATTGAAATACCTGACATCCCTCCACCAGAAAAAGCATCAGTGTTACCGGCAATATTTGCAATGCTGCAGCCTTCACATTGATATATTCTTTATTAATATAATTTTTAAAATTTTCTTCCTGGATGACAAAATGAAAATTAAATTTTTCGTGAATTTAGTCTTCATCTGTGTATTCCTATAGTAGTTATGTCTAAGTAAATGTGTAAGTGCGGCACAGAAGTAGAAGATAAACTGTCACTAATTTGAAACTTCCTGGCAGATTAAAACTGTGTGCCCGACCGAGACTCGAACTCGGGACCTTTGCCTTTCGCGGGCAAGTGCTCTACCATCTGAGCTACCGAAGCACGACTCACGCCCGGCCTCACAGCTTTACTTCTGCTGTGAGGCCGGGCGTGAGTCGTGCTTCGGTAGCTCAGATGGTAGAGCACTTGCCCGCGAAAGGCAAAGGTCCCGAGTTCGAGTCTCGGTCGAAGTTTCATATCAGCGCACACTCCACTGCAGAGCGAAAATCTCATTCTGTCACTAATTTGGTTATTTCCCTGTGAGATAGCTGGTATGCTCACAACAACAATGTTTCCATTGGAAGGGGAACTGTTGCAAGTTATCACTATGTTGATGCTGACAGCAAAAAATTCTGACATGTTCTACATCCTGGAGGACCTCCTCACCACAGATCAATTGGAATGAAAGTAAATCTAATCTAATATATCAGTGGGCTGATGCACTTCTCCAAGATTCAGAAGCAAAGGAATATTTCTTTTGTCACCAGTATTCTGGCTGGTTTGATGCTGCCTGCTCTAAATTTCTCTCTTGTGCCAGCCTCTTCATCTTAGAGTAGTACTTGCACCCAATGTTTTCTATTATTTGTTGCATATATTTCAGTTTTCTTGTTACCCTTTGTTGATCCATCAAGTACTATAGAAGTTATTCTTTGATGCCTAAACACATGTCCTATCATTCTCTCCCATCTTGTCAATGTTTTCTCCTCATTTCTTATCTGTACACCTAATTTACGAGGCGTGTTTTTTAAGTAAGGTCCGTTTTATTGTAGACACTAGTAGTTCGCACGCATACCCCATCGAGCACGTTCGTCGTGTACTGGCATGCCCGGGGAAAAACTGCCCTCAGTTTCAGCTGTGTAGCTAACCTGTACGGTTCTATTCTGTGCTTTCAAAATGTTTAAGACTATCAACTCGCCTGTCGCGTGTGAGGTTCACTCAGTGATACAGTTTTTGCCAGCAAGGAACCTGTCTGCTGCAGAAATTCATTGACAGATTTGCGAAGTGTACGTTGATACTGTTATGAGTGAAAGCAAAGTGTGTAAGTGGATACAAGAATTCAAAGATGCCCATGACAACGTCCATGGTGAGGACCGCTCCAGTCACCCTTCTTTGATTACAGACGATTTGGTGGCTTCAGTTGAAGTGAGGATTCATGAGAACAGGCACTTCACAATAACAGGTCTCTCAAACAAATTTCCTGACATATCGAGATCAGTGATTTACAACATTGTTACTGAACACCTAAAGTTTAGGAAACTGTGCTCCCGTTGGGTCCCAAAACTTCTAACAGAGGACCACAAAAACCAAAGAGTTGAGTGTGCAATGAAGTTCTTGACTTTGTTATCACAAAGAAGGTGACGGCTTCTTGAGTCAGATCGTAACTGGATACGAAACATGGGTTTCGCATATCATGCCCGAATTGAAGCAACAGAGCATGGAATGGAGACACACACACTCGCCTGTAAAGGTGAAGGTCAAACAGACTCTGTCCCAGTGCAAAATCATGGTGTCTGTGTTTTGGGATAGGCATGGTGTTTCGTACATCGACTTCATGCTAAGACAAACCACTGTCAATGCAAAAGCATGCTGCCAAGCCCTGAGAAAGCTATGCAGAGACATTCAAAACAAAAGATGCGGCTTGCTGACAAAGGGAATTGTCCTTCTCCATGACAAAGCAAGACCTCACACTGCAGGTCAGACCCGCGATTTATTGGACAGTTTTGGCTGGAATGTTTTAGACCACCCACCCTACTGTCCTGATCTTGCACTGAGCGATTACCATCTGTTCCTCCACCTCAAACAACACCTCAGTGGCAACCATTACAATGATGATGACGACGTGAAAACGGCAGTGAACTCTGGTTTATCGGAGCAGGCAGCAAGTTTTTATGAAGAGGCTGTTTTAAAACTGGTTGAGAGGTATGATACATGTTTGAACAAACTTGGCAACTATGTTGAAAAATAGAGTTAAGTATGTACTTTCTGAAAATAAATCTCTTTTTTTGAAATAATCTTTTTTTGGGTACTTATGTTCAGATGGACCTTACATCGCCTCGTACATCATCCTTCTATAACAACACATCTTGAACGCTGTGATACACATCTTTGCTGGTTTTCCCACAGTCCATGGTTCATTTCCAAACACTGCTGTACATTCTTTGAAATTTCCTCAAGTTAAGGCTGATGATTGATGCCAGTAGACTTCTGTTGTCCGAGAATGCCCTCCTTGCTT
Organism: Schistocerca nitens; assembly: GCF_023898315.1. Taxonomy (NCBI): domain Eukaryota; kingdom Metazoa; phylum Arthropoda; class Insecta; order Orthoptera; family Acrididae; genus Schistocerca; species Schistocerca nitens. The sequence continues at coordinate 541,151,639 of NC_064619.1, read as the reverse complement.
CTGCTAGTCTGATTTTTTAGTGGTTCTTGCTTTGCCTGCAATGTGTTATTTGGCTTCAAAGGTAGCAGAACTCTTTCACTTTGGCTACTTTGTGGTTCCAAATTTTGATTTCAAGCCTAATGCTGATCTTATTTCTGCTACTCCACATTACTTTCATCTTTCTTCAGTTTACTCGCAATCCATAGTGTGTGCATGTTAGACTATTCAACTCAACAGGTCCTGCAATTCTTCCTCACTTTCACAGAGGCCAGTAATGTTGTCAGCAAATCTTTACTTTGCTAGCCTTTCACCCAGAATTTTAATCCCAATCCTGCACCTAACTTGTATTTTCTTCATTGCTTCTTCAATGTAGGTGTGAAAGATCAAATCCCTTTCTTATGTGCTTTTTAATCTGAGTACTTCGTTCTCGATCTTCCAGTCTTATTTTTCCTCTTGGTTCTTGTGCTTATTGTGTATTACCCATCTTTCTCCATAGCTTACACCTATTTTCCTGAGAATTTTTAATGTCTTGTACCATTCTGTATTATCAGTTGCTTTTTCTAGGTCAACAGATTGTATGAAAGTGTCTTGATTTTTTTTTTTTTAAAGTCCTACTTCCATTATTAAGCACAACATCAAAGCTGCCTTTCTTGTGCAATTACTTTACCTAAAACCAAACTGATTGTCACCTAACTTATTCTCAATTTTTCTCTTCCACTCTTCTCTATATTGTTGATTAATTGTTGTCAGCAATGTGGATGGATGAAACATCAAGCTGATTATTCTTCCACTTATCTGTCCAAACCACTTTTGGGATTGTGCTGATGATATTTTTCCGAAAGTCTGATGGTATGTCTTCAGATTCATATATTCTACAAAACAAAGTGAATAGTTGTTTGGTTGTCACTTCCATTAAACATTTTTGAAATTCTGAAGGAATGTTATCTATGCCTTATTTGATAGCAAGTCTTCCAAAGCAGGGTAAAACTCTTGACTCTCATACTGTATCCCTTATGTCTTCTATATCAATTCCCATTTCTTATGTTGTGTCAACAGACAGTACTTCCCTCTCATAGAAGTCTTTCAATGTACTGTTTCCTCATATCCACTATTTAGTGGAAGTTTTAAGAAACAAATGAAATCTAACATCTAATTATCTTTTTATCTTGTTTTGTGCTTCTGGGGGCATCCATATGCTTTATTTTAATGTATCTTGTTTTAAGGTATACTTAGGTAGTCAGAATTATTCATTGACAAGTCACCGATGTTTCAATCAAATGATTGTATATAACATGTCATGTGACAATAAAGATTCTATTCTATTCTGTAGTCTGCATTTATTGTAGAGTTCATGTTGCACTATTAATGTTAACACCTTTGCTTTAAATTTTACCTAAGGTGATGTTGGCTTTTCATTATACTGAATCAGTCCTTGTGATAACCATTTCCTTTTTAAATTCCTTCACATATTTCCTGCATTTATTTTGTCTTTGCTTCCCTGAATTTCTTGTTTATTTAATTTGCAGGTGGCTTATATTTGTGTATTCCTGTCTTTTCATGAACGTTTTTGTACATCTGACTTTCATCAAATGCTTGAAGTATTTCTTTTATTGTCAAGGTTTCTTCACAATTACCTTCCTTGTACTTACATTAGTGTGCCGAACTTCTGTGACTGCTCTTTTTAGAGCTGTCCATTCCTCATCAATTGCACTGCCTTTTGTGGCATCCATTACTGCAGTATCTACAGCCTTAAAGATCTTTGGATGCACCTCATTATTCCTCCCATGTCATTCTAAACTGAGTCTTCTTTACAATTCTCTTAAACTTCAGTCTAATCTAGATTGCACTCTGAATACATATCTGCTCCTGAGTTGGTCTTACAATCCAGTATTCGATTTCAGAATCTCTGTCTGACATGATGTAATCCAGCCGGCATCTTTCTGTGCCTCAAGGTCTTTTCCCAGTTTACCTCCAGCTCTTGAGATTTTTGAACAGTGTATTGCACAACTTAATTGTTCTTTCTTACGTCTTAGTCCTACTACTGAGCCCATATTCTTCCATAACCCTTTTTCTATGCCTTCCCCTACTGCAGTGCTCCAGTCAGACATGCATTTTAGATTTCATTTTCCATTAAGTGCTGAATTGTATGTTCTGTATCCTCATATACTTTCTCTAACATTTCATCTTCTGATTATGCTGCAGCATGTATAGCTGAACTATAGTTGTTGGCATTGGTTTGTTGTCAATTCTGATGAGAATAATTCTCTCTCTCTCTCTCTCTCTCTCTCTCTCTCTCTCCCTCCCTCCCTCCCTCCCTCCCTCCCCCCACCATACCTTCCTAGTTTGAGAAATCCTACCCTTGTTACAACATCTGCTGCTGCTGTTGATATTATGCTATATTTGTCTGCTCATAAATCCTTATCTTCCATTTCATTTCACTCACACCTTCTATAACTAGGCTAATCCCTTAAATTTCCTGTTTCAGATTTTCTGGCTTCTTTATGACGTTTAGACTTCTCACATTTCATGTTCTGGCTCAAAGAATATTACCCTTGCATTGATTGCTGAATCGTGACAATCCCCACCTAGAGATTCATATGGGGTACTAATCCTGAATGTTTTGCTAGGGGAGAGTCATGATGATGCTTTTTCAGTTACAAGTCACATGCCCTGTGTTACAAATTATGTTTCTTCAATGCTGTGATTTCTATTGTGTTTTGCATTGTCAGACCGTTGATTATTGCTGACTCTTCCTTATTTGAGGGTCAGTTTCTCATCCCAAGAACAAAGGAGTGCGTCAAACCTCTGTCCATTATGCCGTCACCTTTGACAAGACCACTGGCAGAACAAGGGTAACTTCTTCTACCAGAAGTCTTTGACCATCATTACTAATCATTTTTTATTCATAAGTGAAACAGTAGCTGGGATTGAACCAGGGATCTGAGGTATTTTTGATTAATAATCAAAAAAGCTGCCCCTCACCCATTGTGCATGAAACTAATCACTTATAAATGTCATCTTGTTTCTGTACAAGTTGTAGATAAATTTTCCTCCCTGTATTTTATCCTGATACCTTCAGAATTTCAGAGAGTGTATCAGTCAAAAGCTTTCTGTAAATCTGCAAATGCATCAGTGTAAGTTTGCCTTTCTTTGGTCCATCTTGTAAGATAAGTCGTAAGGTCAGTATTGCTTTGCATGTTCCTACATTTCTCCAGAACTCAAACTGACCTTCCAGCAACGTCAGCATCTACCAGCTTTTTCATTCTTTTCTAAATAAATTTTGCCTGTATTTTGCAACTGTGACTTACTAAACTGATGATTTGATAATACTCACACATGTCAGCACCTACCTTCTTTACATTAGAATTGAAATTATTACATTCTTCTTGAGGTCTGAGAGCCTTTCACCTGTATCACATGTGTTGTATATCTGGTGAAACAAGATGTCAATAATTCTGAGGCAATATTCTCTACTCCACAGGTCTTGTTTGTACTTATGTCCTTCATTGCTCTGTTAAATTCCCACAGTATCATATCTCTCATCCCATCTTTATGTATTTCGTCTTCATGTTTTGTAGTGTTGTCTTCAAGTTTGTTTCTCTTGCATGGTGTATGTTTACATTAGATGAAAGAATGCCACTGTTTATTACTGGCAAATAATACAAAAAAAAAAAAAAAAAAAAAGAAAAGTTGTCCAATCACATACACGCATTTGCTTACAGCACTCTACAGGCAAGCTGCACCTACAACTAGAAAACTGTGATATAATTCTGTAGAATTTCATGACATAAAAGTTGGTTCTGATGTAACATAATGACACTTTCAGGTAATTCATAAAACTGCTTAAAATTTTTTGTCTCTTTTGATACTGATCTTTTTTAGTTACTTTTACTTTATCAGCTTTCTTCATGTGAAAAAAATTTCATATCTACTGTCTCTTTTTGAGATATTATTCACAGCATTACTAAAATTCATTGGAATTCAGAACCACCTCATTTTTGCAGTTGCATAACAGGTTTCGTGGTGGTAGCTTCCATGAACTAACCCATGAAATCTGATACATGAGAGAATTGGTCAACCTACTTTTTGAAACTTTCTTGGAAATTACTGAAGTAATTGAAGTATCGCAGTTAATGTAGGAAGTTGAAATACATCAGTGTAAGAAATTTATTTCATCTAAAAGATGATGACTTTTTAAACTCATTTGGGCCACCTATGACTCGTGTTTTTACTGAGCTGCTCTCCTCTGTCACTTCTGGTGTTCTTGGTGAGTTCAGTAGCTGTTTTCTTGTTGACAGTATATTCCTTCAATTTCCTGCTGAAATCTTCTTGCCTTCTTCAGACTATTTCCTGGTCGCATGGTAGTTAACTTTTATAAGGAATTTGAGGAAGGGTCGGGTTTCATTAGTTAAATGTAGTCACCCTTGTTAGTTATTGTGTCTTGCCTAATATGAAGTGTTGCATAGTCTTTCTCTATTTGATCCTCAGGCACCCAGTGACTTTATCCTTGATGACTACCATGAAAGTCTTATAGGACAGCCTATGGGGTCCAATCTGTACAAGTCGCCATAGAAAGCTAATCATCACCTTCTGATGGCATCAGTGATGTTTTCTTGGCGTTGGTAGGGTGTGCTATTAGCTTTGTACCATTCTCTTCCATCCTTGATTGCACCATCTTTTGCAGAATTTCCTTTCTTGTAATTCAAGGCCCCTTATTTGAATCTTCTTAGCTAGGGATAGGCACTTTGTTGCATAGAGAACTGACAGGCTGCCTACTGTGTTATAAAGCCTTAGTTTGATACATTTTTCTGCAAGCATAATATGCTCTATCTAGTTCGATTTTTCATTGTTTCAGAGCCACTGTTTCACTGAGACCATCTTAAAATCATTCCCCAGGGTACTACACGTTTTTATATATATATCTATGGTTATAATAAAGGGAAACATTCCACGTAGGAAAAATATATCTAAAAACATAGATGATGTGACTTACCAAATGAAAGTGCTGGCAGGTCGACAGACAGTCTGCTTGTGTCTGTATATGTGTGGATGGATATGTGTGTGTGTCCCCCTAAGGTAAGTCTTTCCGCTCCCGGGATTGGAATGACTCCTTACCCTCTCCCTTAAAACCCACATCCTTTCGTCTTTCCCTCTCCTTCCCTCTTTCCTGATGAGGCAACAGTTTGTTGCGAAAGCTTGAATTTTGTGTGTATGTTTGTGTTTGTTTGTGTGTCTGTCGACCTGCCAGCACTTTCATTTGGTAAGTCACATCATATGCTTGGTAGCATTACTGTAGGGGCTTTTTTTATACTTGTAATGGTTGATCAATATACCTGTTTTCTCAGCCACTAAAAACAATTCTTGGATTTGCATAGAAGCCTCTTGCATGTTGTTTACCTGTGAAGTGAGGTCATCAGTAAAAGCCAGGCATAAAATCCTTTGTTTGTCTGCTTTGATCCCCATCTTAATCCAGTGTTTGCTGGTAAGATCTGGTCCATTCCCATTTTTTTTCCAGGAAATGGGTAAACAACACATGAAGTACTGTCTCCTTGCCTCACCCCTGTACTTTTGGAAGCCTAAAAAGGTAGCTTTCCACTGTCTGGTTCATTTCTTGTTTATTAGAGGATGGTCTTGACATTTTGTATTTGTTCAATACAGGATCTCAGTGGCCTGAAACCTACTCTATATTCTTGCTACTCATTGTCCAGCTGGCTTGTTCTGAGGGGTTTGAAGATCTTGGAAAATATTTTGTATATGACTGCAAGGAGCAATATTCCTCTGCAGTTAGTGGGGTCCATGTTGTTTCCTTTATTGTGAACTGGGTAGATAACACCTGAGGTCCATGTGACTGGGAGTTTCTTGCTAACCCATATCTCCAGGATTACTGTATACACATGCCTGTGTTTGTGTATTTTCTCTGACTAGTTTCAGCATTTCTGCCACTATCCCATCTTCCCCAGGCGCTTTGTTATTTTTGAGGAGATTTACGATCTGGTAGACTTCCTGTTATGTGGAATGCAGGATGTCATCAGTTTAGGGGTTAATGGGCTCTCCAAATGGGAGTTGTTGAGTAGGTTCTTTGACATTTAGAATATTCTGGAAATAGTCAGCAAGGGTCTTCGTTCATTTGCTATCACTGAGGCACAGTTATCCATATGGTTGCTGAAGATGTAAAGTACCAGGCGAGAACTGGGTTGTCTGTTGTCTGAGATCCTTTTATAGGTCTCAGACTTGTTCCTTTTAATATTATCCTGTGCCCGCTGAATCAGTTGTTTACTGTACTTCCTCTTTGCCCCTCTTATGATGCTGACTGTGGTCTTCCTGTGTGGAATAAAGGCTTGTAGGTTGGCTTCATTTTATGCCAGTTCCATTTGACTTATATTAGTCATCTGGCCTCTAAAGCATCATCACAGTCTGTGAACCACCAGGGCTTATTATTCCTCTTAGCTCTACTGAGGATTGTCTCTTCAGCTATTGCTGTGATGGCATCCCTAAGTTGGGCCCAGTTTTAGAGTTGTTCATCCTGCTGATATTTTGATTCACTCTCTCTTGGTAGCTAGTATTACCATTTTTAAGTTTCATGGTGTCAAATATAGATATCTTCTTGTTCTCCATTGGTATAATATTGGTCATTTTTAGTGGTTTTAGATTCCTCTTGATCAGTGATAGGTAGTGATCGGGATTAATGTTAGCTTAAAATAAATTTCCTGTACTTCATGTCTATGGTCACAAATTTTTGTCATCAGACTACCGGTTTCAGTCTATAATTACCACCTTCAGATCTGAAGATGGTCATTTTAGACTGAAGCTGGTAGTCTGATGACAAAAAATTTGTCACCATAGACTTGAAGTAAAGGAAATGTTTTATATATTTGGCTCACTGTTTGATTTTGGACCATGTCACAGCTTGTGAAACAATGTTAGCTTCTCTCAGTACCTTGATATTCCTAATTTTCAGTGGTTCTGCCTTCTTCTGTTATGTGGTTGATCTGGAACTCACTGAGCATGGCAAACGAGGGTGGTTTGAAAAGTGCTCAGAATCACCATGAGAGGTCAGTGCTAGCGCAACAAGTTGTTCACTTGATATTCATTGGACTGTTGCCTGTAAACACGTGCCATGTCAGTGCTCTTGGAAGAGAGCTGTGGCAGTGACATGGCTTTGTGTTGTTCCCGCGTAGTGATTTGTGAAGATGGAAAAAATCGAGATTCGAGCATTGATTAAGTGCTTTATAAAGAAAGGTATGAAAGCAGAGGATTTCCAGAATACACTGGGGAACTCTGCTCCTTCATATTCAGCTGTTGCCAAGTGGACAAATGAATTTAAATTTGGTCGGTAGAGCTTAGATAATGATCCACGCAGTGGTCAGCCAAGATGTGTCACTACTCCAGAAATCATTGCAAAAGTGCACAAAATGGTCATGGAGGATCGCCGATTGAAAGTGCATGAAATTGCTCACACTTGTCAGATATCATATGGAAGTGTATATCACATTTTAACTGAAGAATTAGAAATGAAAAAATTATCTGCAAGATGGGTGCTGTGACTCTTGATGTGTGCCCGCACATTTGCTGTCGCCATGGCAAAATTACATGAACTAAGTCATGAATTGTTGCCACACCCACATTATCCACCTCATATGACTCTGTCAGAGTTCCGTCTCTTCCCAAAACTGAAAGTTTTTCTCGGTGGACCAAGATTCGCTTCAAATGAAGAATTGATAGCTGGAGTTGACAACTATTTTGCAGGCCTGGAGGAAACTCATTTTCAAGATGGGAACAAGGTACTGGAACATCGTTGGACCAAGTGAATTAACCTACAAGGAGACTAAATTGAAAAATAAAAAAGTTTCAGTGATGTAAGTATTTTTTCTATTCTGTTCCGAGAACTTTTCAAACTATCCTCGTACCATTGCTGTGCCACTTCTTGACTTTCCTCAGTAGATGTTTAAAGGTTGTGGATGTCACTAATAGTCCATATTTGGTGTAGAGGCATTCGCCATTCTTTTTGGTTCCATATTGGTGGGATATACTCCAACAGTCTTCCAATATTTCTGCTCTCTCCCAATCTAGGTGTTGAAATCTCCTAGCAGTGTAGTTGTGTGGTGTCACGGGACCTTTTCAGGGCCTCGAAAAAGGTATCCCAGTTCTGGTGTGCCATATCTAGGTTTTCCCTATTAGAGTATTTGGTAGATGCATGGGAATTAGCTAAAGAGTACCTTCTACTGTTGGATCCGAAGGATATTACCAAGGATTGGGTTTTGGATGAGGGGAAATCAAGTATGCTTGTAACCCAGTTGTGGTATAAACCAAAACAATACCCCATGGAGATTGTATCCTTCATAACTCTCTTACCAGGTTTTTTTAATATATTCTATATTCCTGACCTGAGATTCCATGGCAGCTTCATCTGTGACTCAAATCTCTTGGAGGGCTGATATACTGATGTTCTTGTTGTTCAGAACTTCATATCTGTTAAAGTTTCCCAGTTTTGATCAGGGAATTTATATTGATTGTAGCAATGTAAGTGATGTTCCATTTAGTTCTAACCGTGTCGCATTAAGCTCCCAGAATCTGAAGACCTACATGCCCGGTCACGAAGCTGTTTATAATATCATGTGCTCCTAACATAGAGGACAGACAGTGTTTGAAGCCACCCAGTGCAAGTCAGGTGCTGCTGAAAATAGTTCTTTCGCCTTCTTTGTCTTCAGGACTCAGTCATCATCTAGCTTTCAAGCTGTTGACTGTCTTCACCTGTAACAAAGGCGTGGAAATTTACTGGATGCTATCGGCTGGACAAACAGAACCAATTTTTTTAAAATTAATTAATTAATTAATCTTGTTTTTAATTCCTTCCTCTCCTTTCTCATCTTTCTCAGCTGGTCTTTTTACTGGTTGTGGCAAGGTTTTAATTGAGATTTATTAATTGAAACATTGATACAAATGCACTGACAATTTACAAGACTTTTGCCCTAGAAGAAATGTAAGTCCAGATTTGTAACTTACAATTAAATTCAATCTTTATTGATTTTGACATTCTTGTCACGATCTTTATTTATTTATATAATAGAGGGAAACATTTCACGTGGGAAAAATATATCTAAAAACAAAGATGATGTGACTTACCGAACAAAAGTCCTGGCAGGTCGATAGACACACAAACAAACACAAACATACACACGAAATTCAAGCTTTCGCAACAAACGGTTGCTTCATCAGGAAAGAGGGAAGGAGAGGGAAAGACGAAAGGATGTGGGTTTTAAGGGAGAGGGTAAGGAGTCATTCCAATCCCGGGAGTGGGAAGACTTACCTTAGGGGGAAAAAAGGACAGGTACACACTCGCACACACACACACACACGCATATCCATCCGCATGTACACAGAGACAAGCAGACATTTGTAAAGGCAAAGAGTTTGGGCAGAGATGTCAGTCGAGGCGGAAGTACAGAGGCAAAGATGTTGTTGAAAGACAGGTGAGGTATGAGCGGTGGCAAATTGAAATTAGCGGAGATTGAGGCCTGGCGGATAACGAGAAGAGAGGATATACTGAAGGGCAAGTTCCCATCTCCGGAGTTCTGACAGGTTGGTGTTAGTGGGAAGTATCCAGATAACCCGGATGGTGTAACACTGTGCCAAGATGTGCTGGCTGTGCACCAAGGCATGTTTAGCCACAGGGTGATCCTCATTACCAACAAACACTGTCTGCCTGTGTCCATTCATGCGAATGGACAGTTTGTTGCTGGTCATTCCCACATAGAAAGCTTCACAGTGTAGGCAGGTCAGCTGGTAAATCACGTGGGTGCTTTCACACGTGGCTCTGCCTTTGATCGTGTACACCTTCCGGGTTACAGGACTGGAGTAGGTGGTGGTGGGAGGATGCATGGGACAGGTTTTACACCGGGGGCGGTTACAAGGGTAGGAGCCAGAGGGTAGGGATGAAATCCCCAAACCACCTTCCCTACCCTGGTAAGATGGTAAGTCCAAGAAATTTGGTGTCCTGTCTGTTTGCTTCAAATCAAGAATGTAATTGACAAATAGTTTCATTGACTGCATCTTGCAATGTCTCACCTCTACTGGTTATCAGAATATTTGTGTTGTCAGCATACAGAAAGGAGCTGGCATTTTGGTAGGTGTTCTATGAGATCATTTATGAACAATATGAAAAGAACAGGGCCAAGAACAGATCCCTGAGGGACACCATTGTTGTATGTTGTGTATCTGACCTGCAGTGCCAGGACATCTTTGAATTTCTTATTTCTATGTATTGCTTTCTTTCACTAAGGTAGCTTCAGAACCAAATGTGGGCTACACCTCTAATCCCATACTTCTGGAGTTTCGTAAGAAGCAGCTTGTGGTTGATCATGTCAAATGCCTTGGACTGATCAAGAAATATACCAACAGCAGGTTGTTTATGGTCAACAAAACTTGAGCACTTTTCTAGAAATGCGTACAAAGCATGTGTGGTGGACCTATTTTTTGGGAATCCGTATTGGGAAGATGTGATTATGTTGTTAGAATTTAAAAATATTTCTAAACTAATTGACATATAGTTTTAAAATATTTTTGAGAAGGCAGATAGTATAGCAGTTGGCCTATAGTTTGCTATGTCCATTTTCTCTCCCTTCTTATGGAGAGGTATAATTTTAGCAAGTTTTAGCTGGTTTGGGGAAATGTTACCTCTAGAAGTGAGGTATTTTTGATATTTGACAGGGGTCCTCTGATGTACTTTGAACACTTATGAAATAAGAAGCAGGGTATCATATCACTCCTTGCAGAATAAATCTTTTTAACTCTTTTTTTGTAATATCTTCATTTTCATATGGTGTTGTAAGAGATAGGAAAAAGGAGTTCAGAGGAGTATTGTTTTTGAGAAGAAAGTGTACAGTGTTTGGAGAGTTAGTCAGGAGATCTGTGGGAAGTATTTGAAGAGTCGGTTAAGAGATTTGTGGAAATTTCTGAAAAATAGCTGTTGAATTTATTGGCAATTTTATGTGTATTTTCAGTCTTTTGTGCTTCTATATTTGGTATGATTTTATCCTCTATCCTTAACTTTCTACCAGTCTGTTCATTTACTATACCCCAGACGGTCTTACAATTTTGGAAGAGCAGTTAATTGTATGTTTTTAGCCTTTCTGTTCTCCCATCAACCTGTTCAAGCAATATATTAAAAACATGATTTGATTGCGAACAGTGCTAGTCCCCGATGATCCACTGAATCTTACTGGAAATTAGTCATTAATGTTGTTGAAAATCATATAAATACCCATTTGATTCATAAGAAACTTTTTAATTCTGATACAGGGCTTGATTGGTGCCACAAGAATGACATAATAAGCCTCCTTAGTAAAAGAAGCTGCCTTGGCTGAAGGTGTCAGTTGTGCGCATTCGTGGAGAGTTTTCAGTGGGTTAGGCCAGTTACTAGCAGAGTGATGAGAAAACAGTTTCAGATGATTTGACCCTAGGAAATTGTATGATGACAACATGACTATACCCTGTTGAAGTGGAGCATAGGCCTTTGCTTTGTGCTGAAAATTAATAAACAAACAGAAAGTTATTGTTTGTTTTAAACCATTAAAATACCTCAAACATTATATGAAGCTGTGGACTTGCAAGATTGGATAAACTAATGACCACAAGATAATAATAAATATATCCAAAGGAGTTATGGATTTAAGAATCTATAGGAGACTCACTTTTTTTGTCAAAAACAATGAAATATAGGTAGATTTCAAAATTCACCACTCCATCATCTCCAAATTGGATTACAGTGATTTGAGGAATACACCACAGTATGAGGTTATTGGTGTGACATGCAGGGTCATACGACCTTGCTCTTGTCAGCATCTCTGAAATGCTATCAAATTCAGATTGGTGCATCATGGGCCAGATTTTCCAGTTGTAAGTAACTGCTGAGTTCCTAATGCTTTGAGTGTTGTGTAGAACTCTCAAGTCATAACTTGTCAGAGGTATCATCAGAGTGAAAGGGGTTACTAGCCTAGTAATGTTTTGCGGTGCGATGCACTGATGTACACATCGGGCTGTGCGATAGGTGTGGAGATGGCGCAGTGTGAGTGAGTCTTAAACTTTGTGATGAGCGTCATGGTACAAAGCACGTCACTCCATGGCATGTCCATCACAATATGGGTGCGAGGCCAAAGTTGATGTTGATACTGCGAGGAGAAGACCAAGACTGCAAGCGAGGCTAGTTTAGCAGAAGCCTCAGTAAGAACTAAGATGTTGTCCTGTACTGCCAGCCAGTGTCTGTAGTAGGTGGTGTCCAGGCATATTGCAGAATCGACAGCTTGCAGCTGACTGAAATGCGTGAAGGGAGAAACTTGCTGCCCTAGCAGATTACCGTAGCAGGGTACGAATGCACCGAACTGCTGAAACTCATGTGCAGTGAAAGGGTGCCACACTCTACACTTCTAGGTAGGTGTGTCTGTTGATTCCACACAAGCATACGTGTTACACTTTACAACATGTCTTCTTGATGTATGGCATTGTGTCTGTTTTAAAATAAGGATCACCAGCCTTTCTTTAACCCATGAGAGGGGGTTAAACTTGTCAGTGCTCCAGTATCAATCTATCTGCTTTCAGAAACATTTTGAGATTTGACTGTTGGAATGGAAAGCATTTACTGACAACTAACAATACAGTGCCAGTGGGTGATTCTTTTAGAAAGTGACTTGCAGATGTGATGGTACTAAGTGAAAGAACGGCACAGTAAGAATAATGGCCACTAACAAAATCACTGCCTTATTACAGAGTATCCAGCAGTGCATCAATGATTTTTCTGATCCAAGTTGCAGAATTAATTGTCTCTCTCCAGAGACAAGGCCGGGGCAAGGTCTGAATGAGAGGCACACAGTTATTACACAGGAGTACCGGCAGAGATTGGAGATTGGAGATTAGAACTTGGGTAGTAATGCTTTCTGGTTGGAATGTTTTGTGGTGTGATACACTGATTTACACACCAGGCTGTGCAGTGTGTCTGTCATGGTACAGGTGCGAGGCCAAAGTCAATGTTGACACTGCGAGGAGAAGACCAAGACTGCGAGTGAGGCTAGCTTGGCGGAAGCCTCAGTAAGAACCAATATAATGTCATGTACTGCCAGCCAGTGACCATATTTAAGCATCAGGCATGTCAGTCACCTGTTACATATCAAAAATGACCAACAAGCCAAAAGTTTTTATTACAACAATTCACAGCCTTCAAAGAACAGCTGTATGTATGGAAAGGCAATGTTTTGACTGACTGACAATGAGTCAGCCCAGTCTGCTAAGGATAGAAACTTGAAATTTGGAGAGGGTGTTGATCTTATACTGTAGGCATCATTTAAGAAGGGTTTTTTGAAATTCCACCCTTAAGGGCGTGGAATTGCAGATGAAGCGTGTTTTGGAAATACATTGCTTCTAGCGCCTGCCACTTTGCTCATGTAGACTGTATGGCCTGCACAGACTTTTTTATTCTTCTTTAATCAAATATTTATGTTGTTCACTAATTGCAACACCTTCTAAACTATTCACTGTAATTAAGGCCATGAAAGAATGGTCTTTTCTGTATGTACTTCTGACCAAAAAGTTATTTTAGTATCTGGAGTCCGAAGTTTTTATCAGTTATGCCTTTTGCGTCCTTGTGGAGATAATTACGTAGGAACTTTCATCCCCTAACACACATTTCCATGCATCCAACCAAAAATTGAAATACCGATTTTCATAGATTTAGATTTAAAGCTTTTTATAACATAAATAAATATTTTCTTGAAAGTGTTCATACCCTATTTCACCTGCTTAGAGATTGACTTTCCAGAAACATTGAAACACATATCTTTTATTTTTAACCAAGAAGTAAAATACCAGTTTTCATAGATTTAGCTTTAATTTCTTTTAAACCAACAACAACAACAACAACACTCTTTCACTAGCTATTTTACATCTGTAGTGGTTGAATTTCCAAAGATGCTAAAACATGTATTTCTTTTATTTCCGACTGAGAAACCAAATATCAGTTTTTGTAGTTCTACCTTCAAAATTGCCATGATTTCAAAAATCCTTTCATTCCCTATTTCACCCCCTTACAAAGGAATTTTGAACCATCTCTTCTTAAACAATGCCTACAGTGCAAGACCTACTCCCTCTAGAGATTTCATATTTCTTTCTGTAGTGATTTGGGCTGGGTGATGAGTCAGTGAATCAGTTTGGGCCTGTTTCACCCCCTTAGCGGTTTAATTTCCAAAAACAGTGAAACACATTTTTCTTATTTCTAGCTGCGAACTGAAATTCAAATTTTCACAGATTGAACTGTAAAAATGTGTTTAAAATGAAATATTTTCATAAAACATTTCCTCGCCTGTTTCACCTCCTGAAGGGTTGAATTTTTAAAAAACACTGAAACAGTTTTTCATTTGCAACCGAGAAGTCAAATTCCAATTTTTTTAGAAGTAGCTTTAAAAGTACTTTAGTAGTTACTTAATAATGTTTTATTTAAAAAATTTTCCCCACTAGTTCAGCCCTAAAGAGAGTATATTTCCAAAAATGTTGAAGCACTTAATGATTTATTTCTGACGAAGAAACTGAATACCAATTTTTGTAGGTCAAGCTTTTCTAAAAACCTTTCATCCTGTCTCTCACCCCCAAAGGATAGAAGGATATAAATTTGAAATTTTTAGAGGGTATGGATCTTCTACTGCAGGTATCGTTTAAGAAGGGATTGTTCAAAATTTCACACCTAAGGGTATGAAATGGGGAATCAAAAACTTTTTGGAAATATGTCAGTATTAAGACAATTTTGGAGCTAGAGCTACGAAAATTGATATTTGGTTTCTTAGTCAAAAGTAAAGAAATATGTATTTCAGTATTTTTTTTAATTCAACCACCAAGGGATAAAACAGGGGATGAATGCTTTTTTGGAAATAAATTATAATCAGAGTACTACTAAAGTATTTTTAAAGGTGTGTCTGTGGAAACTGGTGTATAACTACTCCGTTAGAAGTAAAAAATTACGTGTTTCAGTTGTTTTTGGAATTTAACTCCCTAAGGGAGTGAAGTAGGGTATAAAGAGTTTTATGAAATTATTTCATCATGAATGCATTTTTGAAGCTAAATCTATGGCAATTTGTATTTTGCTTCTCTGTTACAATAATAATGGTAGTAATAATAATAATAAAAAAGTAGATGCTTCACTACGCTTGGAAATTGAATCACTAAGGAGGTGAAATAGGGAATGAAAAATTTTAAGGGAGTATTTCATTACACTAAAAAATTTAAAGCTAAATCTGTGAAAATTGGTATTTCACTTTTACAATTAGGTACAAAGAAATATATGTTAGGGGATGAAAGTTTCTGTTGCAATATCACCACAAGAAAGCAAAAGGCATGATTAACAAAAACTTTGGACTCCATGTGCCAGAATCGCTTTTTGGTCACAGGTTCATTTGGAAAAGACCATGCTTTTTATGGCCTTAATTAGCGGGAAAAGTTTAGAAAGTGTTGCAATTTGTTAGCAACATAAAAATTACATTAAAGAAAAACAAAAATAATCTATGCAGACTGTAGAGTCTCCTGTCACAAACTGTGGCAACAATTTCACCCTGGTAATGCCTATGTTGTTTTACAGCAGCAACATTTTATAATACTAAAGTGCGCGTCATTTACGACGGCGGCGGCCGAGTTTAGGTTGGTTCTGCGCATCTGACGTCACAAAACACAGTCAGCCAATGACCAGGGAACGACGTTGCCAGAGCTCGACTGCAGTGCAGAGCATGGACGAGTGTCTTCAGTTTTAGAAACGTTCAATCATAAATAAAGTAATTGAACAAAAGCAATGTCTTGATAGCAGACTTTCTATAAAAGAAAGTTTGGAAAAAGTATTCTTTATACCAATAGCTTCATATTCTATTAATTAATTAAACCAAACAAGCAATAAGACTCCTAATTCAGGCGATAGCAAGGAAATTCTTTATTTTTCGCAATAAAGAACAGCAGTAATTGTTTATTTCGTAGTGTACTTCGACGAAACGTGAGTAATTCATAGTCATACCAACAGTGTTTGTCAGTGTTTTGCGTGATGCTTTAAAGTCCGTCAGTAATTCTACTGAATTACGAGCTGCATCAGCGTATTGGTTAAGGTGCTTGGCTGCTAAGCATAAGGTTCTGAGTTCAAACCTTGTTCGGTGCTTAATATTTTCAGTATTTTCTTTATTTAAAAACAATATCGAAGTGTCTTACTTCATGAATTTTATTCGTTTGAATGTAATTTTTTGAAATTTATAGTGGAAACTAAAATCGACCGTATGGAAAGTATACGCTGTGGACTTTCACCTCTGCAAACTCTTCAAAATTTCGTGCAATGGTTTACTACATTTAATGCTGCACAATAACTGCATTGAACATCGAAACAAAATTAAGACATTTATGGGGGGAAGGTATCAGTCAAGAAAATGTGTAAAAATCAAATTTTTGGGCCAAATAGTTTTTGTGAAATCGAATGATAAGTGTGTCAAAGCAGTCGGAACACCATGTGTCTCCACAGGCGAGCAGTGCAGTGATGAGAATATTGCGCACAGCGCGGAATGCGGGGAGAACGTCTCTGTAGTAGCGAAAGGGTTAATGCGGCCATGGTGGCTTTACTTCATAAGCTGTGCGCTCTCCCCTAAATGTAAGTGTGCGAACTATACTATACTATACCATGGCGCTGCTTCTCTTGGTGCGTGCAATTGGCAACGCAGCAGTCTCCCGCGTCTGGGTGGGCATGCGCGAGCCACCAAGATAAAAGAATTGAACTATAGTGAGAATTACTGTACACTGCATTGGAAATTAATACTAATTATATCTTGTACATAAAAGTATAGCACGTTCACAGCAATCACAAAATATGTAGTGATTTAACCAGCAGCACTAAATGCTGTCTGAAGGAGATGTGAGCATCGCTGTGCAAGTATCTTGTGATCAGAGTGCTTTGTTATCATTTGTTGAAAAAGAGTTCGGTTCTACCATCTGACTGTATCATGGTTGGTGCCAATGGCTTTTCTGTGATAGCTTCTCTTTTCTTGATGAGTACCACACCAGTGCATATTATTTGCAGCCTGTAAGAGAATTATTGTAGTATGAGCTAAAAAAGACTATTAAAAGGCTCTTAACTTTTTAAACAAAGTTCATCCAAGTTAGTTTTAGGGCATTTGTTTTATAGGAGTGAGAGAATGTTATGATGTTGAGGAATAAGTGGTTTTAGGCCATCAGACTTCTAACAAATTTTTATTTTTTATGTAGCTCATATATCAAATGTAGGAGAGAGTAATTAATCAAATAATTATTCAGTTCTTTGCTATGAATCAAACTGGTAATGGCATATGTTCCGTCGAATTACACAGTCAAATGTAAGTCCCAAGCTCAACAGCAGTCTTTTGCCCATTTGTTCAGGAACTCTAAAATTCACTATCACACTCAGTTTTGAAAACAAATCAGGTCCAAATTAACTCGCCAAAGAGAAATTTCCTTCTGTATGTGTGAAAATATTCACGTAAGTAGCAGATAGAAATGGAAAGCAGATGCAGCAGAAAAAATCATTGAGATGAAATTATGTAAGAGAGAGTAAATTTTTAATTGTTAGCTCATATATTTTGGTGTTGTACTCATGTTACAAATATGATAGAAAAAATAAGTTCAACTATTCAGTATAATGGATCTGAACAAGATGTTTAAATTCTGCCTGACAATGTTTATTAAAATCCAAGTGGGCATGTATAATGGCCCAAAAGAAATAACCAGGTACTAAAATTTCATGACCTACCAATTGGAAGTACAAGCATAGAATATGTTTTTCCAATAGAAAAGTATGGTTTGTTTCTCCATAATTTTTGAGAAAAACAGAAGTCAATAATGTTGGTTGTCTGCAGGTATCAAAATACAGATGCCACATGACAGAATGCACTACTCTTGGCCATTCTGCTATTAAGAATTTAATTTGAAAGGATGACTGTTTATGTACTGATTTTACATTGTTTTTGATTTACCCCTAAAAGATACTATCATTACTGAAAATGATTCGGAATATAGAGGGAAAGGTGCCTATCACATGAGAGTTTACTAATGTGAGAAAGCTAGATTATGACTAGAGTAAGCACCCAGTTCTTTTGGGAAGGATCAGAACTTAATTCTCCCAGCATCTAAGGCGTAGAGCAGAGACTAAGACCATTAGAGGGATGGATATTGATGAGAAGCCCTGATTTTAAAAGTGTTGAATTTTGAGGTTTTTGAGTGTATGTACTCATAGAACTTTAATATCTGAAGTTGAGTAGCTGTTGCAACAATATTCATGTGATTATATTTTTCACAAAGTACTCTTTCATTTGCTGTAATGAATTGGCCTTCAAGCTGAGCAGTATAGCTGCGAGACTGGGTTTCTAGAGTAAGGGGGCTTATTCTTAATAAATGATACCATGGTTATCCTAATACATGACAATATTATGTGTTAGGACATGGAATCTTGTATTAGGGAAACTTCATCTTGTTACTCTATTGGGTGGATTCAGCCCCATACTTTTATTAAGTGGTTTGAAAACTGGTGATGCACTAGTACTTGGGCATTATGTCACATTTGTGTGATAGACAAAGTAAAAGAAAACCACATCCACATCATCTGTTTATCATCCTATTCCACACATAAAATACAACCTCTTGTGTACAATTCATGGTATCATTTAAAACACATTATCCCCAGGAAACAGAGATCCATGAGCAAATAAGCCACGTCAAGTAGCAACTTCATTTTTGATTACAAGGATATATGGAACAGCCTACTTATGAGTGGTAACAATGGAAAATGCTATAAACGACCTATGTAAAACTGGAATCTTTCCATGTAACAAGCATATACTTAGAGATAGTGACTTTGAAATAAACCAGGAATTTGACATACAAGATGAAAACAAGGGAGTAAATGTAAATACAGTTGCCATCCAAACCATCTCCCAAAGTCAGCAAACTACACAAAGAGCCACCTGATCAATTAAAATCGGCACATTCTGAATGTGTTAAGTAGCTAACATTGTTTCCATAAAGGGAAAGTTTGAAACAGTTCATAGAGATGAAAGCTGTAGTGGAATCACAGGAGGCAGAAACAAAAATTTTGTTCTTAAAAGGAGAGAGAGAAAGAGAGAGAGGGAGGGAGAGAGGAGAGGAGAGGAGAGAGAGAGAGAGAGAGAGAGAGAGAGAGAGAGAGAGAGAGAGATAGAAATATAGAAAATTATGAAACAATCTAACAGGAATTCATCACCTGATACATATTTAATTGAAGACAATGCCTCTTACATACAATCTGAAGAAGGCTTTGAATGATTATTCTGTAGTGGTCATTTCTCTGAAGCATGGAATACTATCCTTGGACTCCCAAAGAATGTTAACTTGAGAAAGACCTTTTGTATGTCCTGACTGCACTTCTTTTACACAGTAAAGCCAGAAGATGTTGCAAAGGCAATAAGGAAGATAATATTATTGTTTTAGGGTTTACCTAATCTTATGTTGGCTGATATTAAGTGGTTTCCCTGACAGTCTCATACTAGAAAAGCAGTACTGTTTATATTCAAATTGACTTGTTTGAGGCCTTTTTTTCTTTCAAATTTATGTGTATGAAGTGTTAAGTGGCATGAATTTAATTAATAAAATGTAAAGCATAATTATTTCACTTAGAACTCCAATTAACAAACATACAGTTGGTTCAAATATAAAGTGGAATAATGTGAGGCGAGGAAGGTTTCACGTTGGATTGAGGCTAGTATGAGGTTCACTAACTACTGGCATCAATTACCTGTTTCATCCTACGAGGTATGGAGGCGATCAGCCTCTGGTAATATGTCTCATCATCTGTGAGACTCTCTCATGTACCTTACACTAGATTTGGAGGCCAGTGTCAGTCTGTGTAATTTCATGAGACACTTCATTTTTGCTCACAAATTTTCAATGGGATTCAAGTCTAGCACGCAAACAGGACACTCGATTGGGTTGGCATCAGTGTGTTGCAAAAACAATTGCTGAATGATTCAACTTGATGAACAGTTGGATGGTGCTGCTGGAACTGGATAACTTCATTGTGGTAGCACATAAAACTGCTGTGGTGCACCTACCAAGGAGAGCCAGTGGCTGAATGTCTGCGGAAACAATGTTCAAATGCCCATGGCTCTGCTCATACCGTGGCAAGGCAAGGAAGTCAGCAGGGAGGCTAGCAGAGGGCAACTCCGGTAGTCGCACCAACATCACAGTCGTCATGCACAGATAGAATTGGTGTGCGCAGATCAGCACTATGTTCTGCTTCTGTGGCTTGGCTGTGCGGCCAATCAAAACAAAGTAATCCTCTGCGAAGTGAGGATTTAACTCTTGCGGAAGCAGCAGAAAGCAGTGACATTGCCTGTCTGGAACTGATGATCATCACTAGAGCTGCCGCCACTGCAGCTTTTGTCATCCAGTCCACCATTCACCGCCCCTCTTCTGAACAAGATGTTGCTCTACCGGGAAACGGACAAAACCAGCTAGGCAGCTCTGGACTAGGACATCATTTTTGGGGTTGTAGTGAGGAAATTTAACTTAACATCACTCATACTCGTAAAAGAACTAGCATTCAATATGAGTGGACTAGTAGCATTTCAGAACTTAACTTTTGTTTCCACTATATAGTCTAGCAAGTGGCTTCATTCTTGGCAGTAGCAAGAGTAGCTTTTTGTGCCATCTAAGAATTACAAAAGAAATGTTTGTTTATTTGGTGTTTAATCTGGAAGACTCTCCAAGTACATTTAAGTTGTTTAATCAAATAAACAGAATGGTGTGAATAAACAGTTAGTCATTGAGCTTGTGTGTCTTATGTTGGACATAAAAGAAACCATCATACTGGTGAATGACCGGATGTTATCTCTCATGGCCTGCATCTACTGTGATATCCTGGCAGTAAATGGCTGTTTCTCATACACCCATTTGTGTGACTGTGTGTTACCATCTTCAGCATGTCTCAGCTATACTGTGTTACCCATGCAATCCATCAACAAACAGTATAATTTAAAAAGGTCTCAAGGGGACAGGGCGCTTAATTGCTTCCCTGGAAATCCATATCCTCAAATGCTGTCATGTGGCTACCATGTTAACTACCCAGCTGTGCTCTTGAATGAAACTTTCACTCTGCAGCTGAGTGTGTGCTGATATGAAACTTCCTGGCAGATTAAAACAATGTGCTGGACCAAGACTTGAACTTGGGACCTTTGCCTTTCACAAGCAAGTGCTCTAAAGGTTGTGAGCTCGAGTCTCGGTCTGGCATACAGTTTTAATATGCCAGGAAGTTTCAGCTCTGCTCTTATTTGTCTATTTAAGGCAGAAAAATCTCAATGTTTCAGATAGTTGAAAGTGTATATATGAAACAATGTGCAGTAATTATAAGGAAACACAGGAAATCAGAAAGGTCTATAAGTTAAATTGTTGCAATAAGAAGGGGTAAAAATGCTGTTAAAAGTGTGTTATGTGTAGCACTGTCGTCTTTGCCAGTGTGTGTTGCATTCCCACTTGTGCAAGCTGTACGCAACCGAAGGCACCTGAGCTAATCAAGACATGCAAAAAGTTTTGTTTTGACAACTGTGCATTTTACCACTTATGACTAACATTTTTTAACAGCTCATGTTTGAAACGTATTGCCACAGATGAAGCTGAGTAGTACAGTCACTGTAGTGTAGTGGTTATGATACTAGACTGTTGCACAGAGGGTAGAGAGTTCAAAACTCACCTGAACTGTAAAATTTTAATTTCTATATTCAGTTCGAGTACATTCTAGAAGTATCCACAAATGTCGAGAATCATTGTACTGAAATGTTCTGTAGCTGTATATACAGGGTGTCCCAGCTATCTTGTCCACCCAAAATATCTCTGGAACAATAACAGCTATTGGAAAACTACTTTCACCAGTATCAATGTAGGGCTGGGGCCCATGAATGTACATATTTGGTATCATTCTAAAAAGAAAGCATATGTGTTTTTTAACACAAACTTATGTTTTTTTAAATGGACCTCCTATATTTTTTCTTCAGCAATCCATAGCATGACAAAGCACATACACAATGGCATTGATTGCATCGCAATATTCCCATTACATCCCGAGGTATTAAGACGCGAAGTTGACGCTTGAAACACCCGACATATGCTGCTAGCGCACGTCCTGAGGCTCAGGCGTGAACCCCATGCTGCCCGTAATCGCGATGTGATTGACATGTGTAATCACACCTCCATACTTATCAAGAGGTCCGAAACGAATAATACGGTCTGCTGCCATCCTGCATTAACGTCGTACATTCCAGCAGGTATTTATCCCATAGGCTAGGGGTGATGTGGTTCTGTAACATATCTGTGTACCGCAATGTTAGTCACAAAGTTAACTTCGCTTATTGTTAATCCATTACTAAAAAGGTAATGCCGTTCAATGTTAAAACTTAACTTTACTGGAGATGTAGCGCAAGTGACAGTTAATCATTCACTCGTAATAGTAAAATTCATGTTGATGGTTTTAGTGAAACGTGCAAGTGGACTAAACGTTTTACCGTTGTTTAGGTAAAAATGTTTTGATTTGGGAAGTTCAGGTAGGACATAGAAGATGAATGTAAACATGTTTAACCAATTAGTTTTATTATCACATAATTGTCAATGTTATGTTTATCTAATGCGTTAAATGACAAATTGTTGCAAAAAAATGTTTCTTAACATCACTGGGTAAAATGGCCCTTTGTAGAAACTTCCACTGTGATACCAGCACTACATACTGAACATAGCGTTCACGTCTCATGCTCAAAGTGATGCCCATTGGCTTGCATACATAGGGTCACTCTGCGGATGAAGGATGCCCTACTTCATGCTACTGTTTCCTCTTTGATGGCTGTACAAGCATCAATAATGCATTGCTTCATGTCCTCTGGTGTTGTTGGTTCATGTTGGTAAACAGCATCCTTCGCTGCTCCCCAAAGAAAATAATCCAGTGGTGTAAGGTCCGGAGATCGGGCAGGCCACCTAACTGGGCCACCTCGTCCAATCCACCTACCAGGGAACTTACGGTTCAGAAGTCGTCGTGTTCGTAAGGCGTTATTTGCAGGGCATCCGTCATGCTGATACCACATGACCATTCTCCGGTTCAGAGGTACGGTGTCCAAGAGAACAGGAAGATTGTGTCGTATAAATCTGGAGTATTGTCTGCCATTTTGGATGCCATTTATAAAGAAAGGTCCGATAATGGTATATCCAATAATCCTACACCAAACATTAACTTTCCACGGACGTTGATGCTCTACCTGATGGAGCCATTTTGGATTGTCTGCGGACCAATAATGCATATTCCTCATATTGACAATTCCTTTGTTGGAGAATGATGCCTCGTCGGTAAAGAGAACATCTGCAAAAAAATTTGGATTAGTCAGAAGTTTTTGCTGAGCCCACCGACAAAATGTTACCCTATTGCGGAAGTCATTTCCATGAAGATCCTGGTGTAAATGAACATGGTAAGGATGAAATTTATGACATTTAAGAATACGCTGTGCACTTGATTTCGACACACCAACTTCACGTTCAATTTGACGTGTGCTGATTTGAGGATTCACAGCTATGGTAGTGAGCACAGCAACTTCAGCACGTTCATCTGTGCGTGTTCTAGGACGATGTCGAGGTCTTGGATTTAAGCTTCCCGTTTCACGTAGACGAGATGTGAGACGACCAAACATCCGGCACGAAGGCGATGGCTTGTTAGGGAATTGTCTTCTGTACAGTCGTTCTGCCTGAACAGCATTTCATCCACCTACAGCAGGGTACAGTACAGGTATGTAGAGTAGGGTAGAAAACAGACATATTAACTTAATAATCATAATTTTCGCTAACAGTACTATCAAAAAACAAGCAATCTCATAACGTATTTCCCATCAGCGTACATTCTCCATAGATCAGCAGCATTTCTACCATATCTTCATGTGTGTACATTATACTGTACAGTATAAGTACCACAACACAACGTTTATTCACAATGTGTACTATCTCCGTGCCGTCACTAGATTACTCTGATGCACGACTACACTGGCAAGCGGTGTACTGCACGCCAAAGCAACAACAAATGGGATGCTAGGAGGGTGGTGGAGTACAGGAGTTTGCATGGGTCGCAAATGATAAACAAGGCGAAGTGGTAACTGTGGCAGTAGTGGGAACTACGTTGGGCACTTGACTAGGTAGAGCCAGGCCCTGCGCGACAGGCACAATGGGTCATATAACGCATTAGATAAACCTTATTTTGGGTGTGCAGGATAAATAAGACAACCTGACGGGTCTACACCTATCAGTACTGGTTCATATTGTGTACGTAGATACGTAAAACGTGCAAGAGGGAAACCATTATGTGCT
The DNA here is from genome assembly GCF_023898315.1 of Schistocerca nitens. Lineage (NCBI taxonomy): Eukaryota > Metazoa > Arthropoda > Insecta > Orthoptera > Acrididae > Schistocerca > Schistocerca nitens. The sequence continues at coordinate 541,127,264 of NC_064619.1, read as the reverse complement.
TATGAGAGTTGATGGCAGCAGACCGTATTATTCCTTTCGGACCTCTTGATAAGTATGGAGGTGTGATTACACATGTCAATCACATCGCGATTACGGGCAGCATGTGGTTCACGCCTGAGCCTCAGGACGTGCGCTAGAAGCGCATGTTGGGTGTTTCAAGCGTCAACTTCGCGTCTCAATATCTCAGGATATAATGGGAATATTACGATGCAATCAACGCCATTTTGTATGTGCTTTGTCATGCTATGGATTGCTGAAGAAAAAATATAGGAGGTCCATTTAAAAAAAAACATAAGTTTGTGTTAAAAAACACATATGCTTTCGTTTTAGAATGTTTCCAAATATGTACATTCATGGGCCCCAGCCCTACATTGATACCGGTGAAAGTCGTTTTCCAATTGCTGTTATTGTTCCAGAGATATTTTGGGTGGACAAGATAGCTGGGACACCCTGTATACCATATGTGTACTGGCCGGAGGCAGTTCGCTCCGCGCTCTTGTATATGCAGGTGCTGAATAAACCTTCGTTAAGTGAAGTTAGTGTTCATCATTCATCTAATTACACCTTCTTCTACGTGACATTATTCTGGTGGAGACGCTGGGTATTGGAACTTGCAATAATGCACATTATCAATGACACATTAGCTCCCATCAGGTAACGACTGAGCCGCTGCTTATGTGGCGAGAAACCTGAGTTCGAGCCATATTCAACAGATCGCAGTCTATCGGAGACAGGAGAAGAAGAGGATGTTATGTTGACAGGAACTGTGTGCCACCACATGAGACATCCTTCTGGGTTCTCTTGTGATGATGGCCAAGATGCAAACAAGTGGTTGAAGGTATATGAGCGTATAGCCACATTTAACAAATGGGATCACACCATGTATTTGGCTAATGTATTTTTCTACTTGGAGGGCACTCCCAAGAAATGGTATGAGAACAACAAGGAGAAGTTCCCAAGCTGGGAAGTATTCCATGCGTAACTGTTCAAGTATTTCGGTGGCACACAACAACAGAAGTGCAATGCAGAAGATAAATTAAAGTGCAGGGCACAGTGTGCAGGAGAAACGACAGCATCCTACATTCAAGATGTCTTGGAGCTGTGTAAAATAGTGGATACTAGAATGAAGCAGGAAGATAAGGTTGCACATCTCATGAAGGGTGTTGCTGAGGACATGTATCAACCCTCCTGAAGGAGGTTACGACAGCAGACGACTTCATAAAATGGTGCCAGTATATCGAGACAATGCATCAAAAAAGAATTACATGCAAGAAGTTAGAACATCTTCCAAGTGTCGTATCGATGTGTGTGATGCAGGAAGAAACTGATTTCACTAGTGTTCTTCGTCAGATAGTGAGAGAGGAAGTTCAGAAGGCACTTGGATTGCACGAGGAAGTGGAACAGGCATTGAAACCCAACTCTTGTCCTTCATTTCCCTTTAAAATGTTAAAAAAGTCGAGACCCATGCGAAGTTACTTTCCTACAATGCCGCATGAGGAACCTGTTTGGGCACCAAGGAAGACTTACGTTTGGAGGACCCAGGATAACCAACCAGTATGTTTCCACTGCGGACGACCAGGACATGTGGTGAGCTATTGTCGAGAAAGGCAGCGGATATTTGATAATGCCCGCACCAGAAGACAGCAGACCGATCTTAGCTGACGCCAACTCCGGGACGACGAATATGTACAAGATGATGTGGGTGCAGGATGACGTAGGTCACCATCGCCGCAAGCTAGCTGATGTGTCATATGCAAATTTTGACAGTATCTCTATGTGAGGCCATTCACAGTTGTTACAGACCATCATTCACTTTGTCGGTTGACGGGTCTTAAGGATCCAACAGGGCGACTCACCAGGTGGGCACTATCTCTTCAAGAGTATGACATTACCATAATGTACAAACGTAGAAGAAAACACCAAGATGCCAACTGTCTCTCAAGAAACCCTGTGCAAGACAAGTCAAAACTTTGATGAAGATAGTGACTCTCTCACTGCACTCCAGAATCTCTCTGTTGAGCAGAAGAAGGACGCCAAAATATCTCAAATTGTGCTTGCCTTAAATCAGTCAGAGGATATGAAAGGACAATTTAAGGTAGTTAATGGATTACTTTGCAAGAAAAACTTGATCCGTTTGAAAGGAGCTGGCTACCAATGATTCCTAAACACATGCGCTTAGATGTTCTACAGAAATTCCATGACACACCTGAGGCCAGACATTTAGGATTTATTAAGAAATACGATAGGATCCGCAAGAGATTTTTCTGGCCAGGTTTATTTAGGAGTGTTCATCACTATGTGTCGCACCCCGCCAAGAGTGCCAGAGGAGAAAGGCAGTTCCTCAGAAACCACCCGGCCGACTAATACCAATTCCACCAGCCGAAACGCCTTTCCAGTGTTATTGGATTTGACCTCCTTGGACGATTTCCAATGTCTGCTAGTGGCAATGGGTGGATTATTGTTTGCACTGATTATCTGACACGCTATGCCATTACAAAAGCCGTGAAAACAGCCGAAGCATTCGAGGTAGCCAAATTCATCGTAGAAGACATTGTATTAAAACACGGTGCCCCAAGGTCATTAATTACGGATCGAGGGAAAGTTTTTCAATCAAATCTTGCAACAGAGACAAACCGTCGGTGCAACATTATTCATCATATGACGACTGCCTACCATCCGCAAACTAACGGGCTTACTGAACGCTTTAATAAGACCTTGGCCGACATGATATCAATGTTCATCAATGTTGAGCAGAGCGACTGGGATGAGGTGCTAACTTTCTTGATGTTTGCCTACAACACTGCCAAACAAGACAGCACAGGATTTACGCCATTTTTCCTGGTGCATGGGGATGAGGCGACGGGAGATGACAACTACATCGGCCAGGTGTTAAACAGAGCTGAGGAAGCTCAGCAGTTAGCTTGACTCCTCACACTGCAGGCTCAAGAAAACGATTGCCGAAGGTACGACACGAGCCACCGCCCTGTTGTCTACCAGCCTGGTGACCTCGTCTGGATCTTCACTCCTATTCGGAAGATTGGTCTCTCTCGGAAGCTCCTCAGGTGCTACTTTGGACCTCATAAGGTTGTAAGACAGTTGTCTGATGTTACTTAAGAAGTTGAAGATTTCAACCCTGACACAAGATGACGAAAGATCAGAGATATGGTCCACATCCTTGGAATGAAGCCCTGTAAGGATCCTGCAACCCAGGGTAAATTCAGAGCTCCAGCAACAGGCAACAAGTGGAAAGGTGACGAAGAGCTTAGTGGCAGGGGAAGTTCTAAGAAGATCACCGCCAGCGTGAACATCAGTCATCGAAAGTCGGAGTATGCAGGACCGATGACTCGTTTCCGAACTAGGAGGATGTTACACCGATATGCTGTTCTCTTAAGGAGGGAGTAGTGTTGCAGAAGAAACTGAGTAGCACAGTCACTGTAGCATAGTGGTTATGATACTAGACTGTTACATAGAGGTCGTGAGTTCAAAACTCACCTGAACAGCAAAATTTTAATTACTATATTTGGTTCGAGAGCATTCTAGAAGTATCCACAAATGTCAAGAATCATTGCACTGGAATGTTCTGTAACTGTATATATACCATATGTGTTCTGGCTGGAGGCAGTTCGCTCCGCACTCTAGTATGTGCAAGTGCTGAATAAACCTTTGTTAAGTGAAGTTAGTGTTCGTCATTCATCTAATTAAACTTTCTTCTACATGCTTGTTGTAAGCTTTAGACATTTAGACCACTTATTGAATGAAATAAATAACTTAATAAAACCAAGTGTCATGAAGGACTAAAGTAAGCAAACTTTGATGTTCCATTGGGCGTTGAGAGTGAATGAATGATTTCCTCATAACAGATATAGAGAGTATGGGTATACAGCACAGAGTAGTAATAAAGGATGTGATCACATAATCCCCCCTTCCTAATCTGCACACCACTTGCTGTCGTAAATAGGATGAGAGACAGGCCAAAGTGGGAAGTAACAGTTGCCATAAAAAATGCTAGAGCTATAAAATCTCACAAGCAGTCAAGTCCAAATCAAATCCAAGCCCAAACGAGACTGATCATGCACAGTCTGACGAATAACAGATACTTGTACAACAAGATTTGAACATGAAGAGTAGTGTTTGTTAAATACAAATGTGTGCAATGTATTCTACCCATATTATGTGTGACTGCGGCAGACATGGCCACAATATCACAACAGTATTAATAGTGTCTAATTGTTGTTGTTATTTCTGTTGTTGTTGTTGTCATCCAGCTATCTCCATATTTATATCCTTTCCTTCAAGTTGAAATACTGAAGTATGTACTTAATTTTTACATTTTCTAAATGACCCTCATATTATGGGAGCTTGGTAGCATGGTATACTTCCAAGAGTGGTTCATCATACCTTGTCTTGGTTGTACAATCAAGAGTGATATCAAGTGTGTCTTGTCTTGACTTTGCGGTCATTATGTGATACATATGTAGGTGATAGTGGGATCACACTGCAATCTGTCTCAAATGCTGGTTCTGTAAACTTTTTCAACAGTATTTCTTGAGAAGAACATCATCTTCCCTCCAGGGATTCCCATTTGAGTTAACAAAGCATTCCCATAACACTTCTTTGTTTATTGACTCTATTGCTAACAGATCTAGCAGCACTTCTTTGAATTGCTTTCAATAGCTTCCTTTAATCTGACTTGGTGGTGATCACAAACACTCAAGCAGTACTCAAGAATGGATCATCTGAATGTTCTGTTCACCGTGCTGTATGTAGGTAAACGACTCTTTCTTAGACTTCTCCTAGTAAACCCAAGTTGATCATTCATCATCCCCACAACCAAAGTAGCAATCAGTGCAATGAAATTCTCCTAATGGGGGTGCTCCAAGAGAAACAAAAACCATCCTGTCTGTAGGCAAAGATGTGTCAACTGGATTTGAAGATTCACTTTTAGACTTCCCAGAGAAATTGAAATAGACACAGATTCATACATTGTTTCATTGATGGGTGAGTGTCATGAAGAGACACAGTTTTGGTGAAGGAAAAATTTCTGCTTACCCAGCCAATCATTCATCTCTATTCCCATGGTCACAAATTGTTGCTTTGAAACATTAACTCTTTTCAGTGAAATAGGGAGGTAGGCTGTCACTATAGTTGATATGTCTGCTCCAAAACATGCCATCATAAGTGTGAATGTAGCTCCTGTAAGTGCAGATGTAAGGCAGCCATTGTTTCCACTCCGGTAGTTGACAGATCAGCAGCATAATGTTAGAAAACCACCAAAAACTGCAAACTTTATAACAAAGAGAATACTCAGTATGAAATATTCCCAATGTCACTGCCAGAAGAATTTTTTTTCCTTCAGAAGTGATGTTTCATGATTAATTGAAAACAAAGTCCAAAGAGGAACCATTCACAAAATCAGTGGACGAAGAAGTTTGCAGGGAAGTAACTACACAGTTCCTGCACTGAACCATCGGTTGTTGTATAATTAAAATTTTGACAGTAAAGAAAAGAAGGCAGTTGTAGACATTTTTGCCAGAAAAACTGATGCCCATTCCCATGTGCTAGAAGATTATCGCCTCCAGAAAAAGGATGATGACTAGGATAGAGGGTGCTGGAGGCGGTGAAACCATCTTTATAAATGTATTGCATCATCACATCGTACTTCTTCCTGTCATACTACAGCAACAGTTAGTTATTCATATGATTTAGAGCTACACATTCTTGTACCTGCCTTCTAATTACACTGTTGGTAAAGAGACTTTCACAGGACCTACTGCACAAAATTATTTTAGATTTGCAGAGGTACAAGGAGGATTGCAAATCTGTGCATGTATTTAACTCAGTATTTATGAACTTTTCAATGTGCACTGCAATCACATGGCAATGTTCACAAATCGGTATAAGCAGAACTTTCTTGGCCACTTTGAAGTTTCCACTGTGCATTGTAGTTAGTTAATTACTTCTTCCCTAGATCAAATTCATGATAAACGTTATGATGTGGATTGTATCAACAAAACAAACAAAGAGCTCTTACATAAAACTTTAAAAACAATAAAAACTTATGTTTATATGGCTACATGCTGGCCATATACAGTTTTTTCCCCGTTAAAAATTTCTAATTATCTTTACTCGTGAATACCTCAGTGGTATAGGAGGAGGTATTAAGGAGAAACACATTTAATCTATATTTGAAAACGCTTCTGAAATTAATCATACATTTCCCTGTGGTGTCGGGGTGGTGGAGTAGAATAGACCCGCAGCCCTTCCTTGCCTGCCGTAAGAGGCAACTAATAGGAGTCTCTTTTTATTGGGTCAAGTTTTTTTTTTTTACTCTGGTCTTGTGACTGTTTTCGAACTTTTGAAGGTTTTTGCCCTTCTGTCTTTTTTTCTTTTTAGTGCTTTCTCCCTCACATTTTTTTGCTATTTAAATCCTGGTCCCCTTTTTGAGTTTGATCTCCACTTTCCAAATTTATCTGAAATGCAGACCATTTGGGGAAGGATACCTTACCATGGTGCACCTCTCCACTGTACACTGTTACTTTTGCACATACCAACCAAGTGGATCTACCTCTGCACCCGAAATCTGGTGTGGTAGCCAGTCCGTCGTGGTGAGGTTGTGATGTACCCTCTTGGTGGTAGCCCCCTGACATTGCAGGGATTGCACTGCTGATGCCTGAGCTGTGGCCTCCCTGTGTCAGCCAAGGAGTAGGTGGCTGTCCCCTTCAGGGTACTGGGACTGTGGACTATGGCTACTGTACCAAGTGGCGTTTGCCTTGGTGGTGTGGCACCCATGGGGGGAGCCTCCAGTCGGAGTGAGTGGCATCGGGGCAGATGATCCACAATGAAATGGATCAAACATAATGGTGGCCGTGCCAACACAGCCATCACATTAGTCAGGGACAGTGATTTTAATGCTGAAGTTAACAATCCAATGGCATTTCCATCACTGACCATGCCTCAAGATGAGAGCCAGGCACGATGAAATGGAAATGGATAGTTTACCGAATTCTTGGTTTGTTCCCACACTCACGGCAGCTCTTTCACTTCCACAAAGCCAATGTTTTTTGTTGAAAATACTGAAGATCAGTTTGGGGAGGTTAAGCCTATAGAGAAGATGAGAAATGGATCTTTGCTGATCAAAACATCACATGCCAACCAATTGTGGACAGTCACCATTTCTTTTCATAAAAAGCTCAATAGAATTCAAGATGTTATCTTCCATTGGGACATAACACTTCAGAGTGATGAAGAGCTGCATACTAATCTAGTACAGCATGGAGTCCATGTTGTTCGCTGCATCTGGAAGGGGGACAAGGATAATAGAGTGAACACTGGAGCTTTTGTCCTAGCCTTCGATGGCAACATTTTACCTGAGAAGGTTAAGGTCACAGTTAATAGGTGTGATGTCAGGCCTTACTTTCCTTTTCCTGCTGTTCTAATGAGGCTATCTATAGGGCATGTGGACGAGCACCATCCGAGGGCAGCCCTTGTGACCACCCCCATCACTGTATCAACTGTCTGGAATCGCACCCTCCTCGTTGAGCACAATGCCAAGTATTACAGAGGGAAAAGAAAATTCAAGAGAACAAAATGCTTAACTACCTTTCTTATGAAGATGCAAGAAAAAAGTTTGAAAGACTCCATCTGATTAATATAGTCTCCAATTTTGCGACTGTCATGTCACAGTCCACTCCTCACGCAACGCCAATGTCTCGCACGATACCTCCAGGCCCTGGTCGTATTCCAGTGCCTGCCCTCCAGTTGGGGTTTGTATCATCAGCTCCTTCATCCCCTACACCTATAGCACCGGTGGTTCCCACACCATTAGTGCAGCCAGAGGTGCATAGTCATCCTCTGGCATCAGGAAAGTGGGCACCTGTCAAGGTGCCCCCTCTCAAGACAAGGATCAGCAGCCACAGACTATGGGCCGAAGAAAAGTACAGTCCTTTTCCCTCCCGGAAGATAAAATGGGGAAATCTTCACAGAAAGGTAAACTACTTTGTGAGGCTTCGGACATTCTGCTCCCCTGCCCTGCAGCAGTCGAGCCTATGCAAACTGATGACAGATCGTGCAGTCCAGTGGACCATGACATGGTAGCAAAGTAATCACACCCATATTTTCCAGTCGCCACTTTCACAGACCTGACACCAATGCTTCTTCAACGGAACTGTAACAGCTACTATCACCATTCGACGGAACTTTGTCATCTAATGGCTACTTATCCTGTAATTAGCATAGTGTTTCAGGAAATATGGTTTGTGGCAACACACCTCCCTGCTTTGAAAAACTACCAATCCTGCTGTACCAATTGTGTTAATGTCGCGAGAGCATTGGTGGGGTCTGTACCTTCATATGCTCTGATATCCTTAAGTAGCAGGTGCCCCTTACCACTGCACTAGAAGCTGTGGCTGTTAGTGTCTACCTGTCAGTTTGGATGACAATTTTTAATGTTTTTCTCCCACCAGATGGACCTTTCCAGTATCACAAGTTGTTAGAGTTAGCGGCACAGCTCCCTGCCCTCTTCTTATTTGGAGACTTTAATACCCATAATTCTCTGTGGGGCAACAGCACTAGAGATGGGCAAACTCATTCATCCTTGGGAACTAGTTCACTGCTGATCCTTCTTTTTTTGGAACCGTTTAGCCAACCGTAGCCTTGTGTGGCTGATCGCAGGGAAATAATGATGTAGGGTGGCGCACGGGAAACCGGCCCCGAGTACAGACTGCTCGCTAATTACGGACGACGTGTTGTCCGTTACAAGAAGATACAACAAACAGACAAACATGTAATAATTAAGCAGTGAAGAAATAACAAGCTAATGCAAGAAACAATTGTGAAACAATCGATGACAATGTGTAGAGAGCTGGAGAAGAGAACATGAAAATCTCACGCGACGCGCATGGGCTATAGCTCATGTAGTCTTGTAAACCTGTTTGTTGGCTGTTTCCCAACTTAATAGACCACAAGTGTCTTGTATAAAATTCTTCATTTCTACTTCCACTACATAGCTATGCTACGTTGTAAACAATCGTTTTCACCCCATATAAACTTCACATTGTCTCTGAGTTCGTAGGCGAAGTAGAGACTTCATGGAAGCATGAAATAAAATGTTGTTTTCTCATACTTGTGTCACACACTTAGTAAAAATTAGGTTTTTATGTTGCATTATTAACGTTAACGCAGCAATAATAATAATAATTAACTTCGCAGTAATAAAGGTTTTGGTTTGAAAGCACCTTCTGAACAAATGTTTTTGAGATAGTAAGTAAATATGATTTTATGGCAATCTATGTCTTTTCAAATGGAGAGGTACCACTTTTCCTACTGAGCCAAAATGACCACAATCCACTTTTTTTTTTCCAGAGAAACTAAACTAGCAGGTAATGCAAATTGGAAACAACCAAAATAATTAGATCCTTCCTAAATGTATTGTTTTGTATATGAAAGATACATGAAAATCGTTTTATATGAATTTTCTTACACTAAAACTTAAGCAAATTATTGAAAGTTAGCTGCTAAATCAAGTCGATGAAACCAAAAAATATATGAATAACAAAAAATACTTGCCTTGTTATAAGTATGTCTTCTGCTGTTCATCAATATAATGAAGTGAGCTGATATGCCCTTTTGTTACCTGAAAAGACGTACCTATTACATACAACATAATTTTTATGTAATTTACGTAACTATAAAAAACTTTTTGATTATCGGTCGTGGACACTTAATAGCCAGAACCAAGTGCAAGAACAGTTTGGAACACATGTAAAATAGGCAAGCGCAGTCAACGAAACGAACAACTGGATACTGAACTAACTAGGAGCAGCCTGCAGTGGAACTGAGACAGGTGGTCATGCGAATAACGGGTGCGGCCGAGGGAGACTGAGACTGAGACGAGCACGCCACTGAGGCTGGAACAAGAACTGTGAAGTGACCGCCACGACCGAAGTGAACTAGTGAATTATGAACCGATTGTTCCTCAATCCCGGGAACTATAAGTAGACCGCCGCGACTGAAGTGAACTACGAACCGATCGTTCCTCATTCCCAGGAACTATAAGTAAACCGCTGTGACTGAAGTGAACTATGAACCGATCGTTCCTTGGAATTTGTTCCTCGGTCCTTTCGTTCATCTTGGTGAACCGTTCCTTTGCACCCGTTCGTTCACGAACTACCCATCTCTAAGCAGCACTATGTCTCACAGAGGCTGAGTGCTAGAGCTCCTCCTTTCAGAGTTGGACGTCTGCCTATTGGAGGTGCAACCCACCTCTGTGTGGCCCACAGAATGTTTTCAGCTATTGATCTCACAGTTTGCAGTCCGAGTGGTGCACCCATAGTGATTTTTGTGACAGCGACCATTTTACTATCATTCTCCCCCTCTCCACTCACAGACATCTAGAACATGCTCCATGTGGTCACTTCGGAAAGCTGATTGGCAGGCTCTCTTCTCTACAGCCACTTTTGCAGATAGTTGTCTGAAGGATATCAACAAATTGGTACACAATACTATTGATCTATAACTGATGCTGCACCAGCAGCCATACCCTACTCCTCCAGCTCATCCCGACGACCACCGGCCTGAAGATATAGCCACAGCTATCAGGGAACGCCACATGATGCTTCAACGACACAAGCGCCATCCCTCTATGGATAATTTAGTAGAATTCAAGAGACTCCTGTTGAAAGTGCAGTTTTTAATCAATAAAAGGAAGCAGGAGTGTTGGGAGCAGTATGTCTCAACTGTGTGATCCCTGAACCTGTCATCCCAAGTATGGACTAAACTCTGTCACATTTGTGGCCATCCTCCGCTAGTGGCAGTTCCTGGCATCCTTGTTAATGGTAACATCAGTACTGATCCCATGGTACTTGCCAAATGTTCTGTGGCGCACTTCGCTGAAGTGTCTGCTTGCACTAGCTATCATCCTCATTTCCTGGCCTAGAAACGCCTTATTGAGTGCCGCCCCCTATCTTTCCATGCACACGGATCTCTATCATACAGTGTCCCTTTTAGTGAATGGGAGCTTCACAGTGCTTTAGCAGAGTGTCACAATACAGCCACTGGACCCGACAAAATCCACAACCAAATGCTCAAGCACCTTTGTGCCAACAGTATGAAACATATCCTCTTTCTTTTTAATTGCATTTGGGAGGAGGAAGTATTCCTCTCTCAATAATGGGAAGGTATTATTATTTCTGTCCTGAAACTAAGATGGGACCCATGTATTTTAACTAACTACTGGCCAATGTCTCTAATGAATGGGCTAAGTAAACTATTCGAACGAATGGTGAACTGCCTTCTTTGTTGGTACCTTGAAGCCAGAGGGAATATATCATGATTTCAAAGTGGCTTCCGGGCTTTCTGGTCCACCACAGATGATCTGGTTTGTTTGGAATCTGCAGTGCACAAAGTGTTTGCACATTGCCAACATCTGATTGCTGTGTTTTTTTATCTCAGAAGGCATACGACACCACCTGGTGATATCACATCCTCTCTACACTGCAGGAGTGGGTTTCCAGGGAATTTTACCCATTTTTATCCAGAATTTACTACATATCCAATTTTTTGGACCTGGATGGTTTTGACTCTCAGCAGCCACTGTGTACAGGAAACTGCAGTCAGACAGGGACCGGTTCAGAGTGTAACTCTGTTTACTATCACCATCAATGCTATCGTAAATGCAGTGGGCCCCACAGTCTGTCCATCATTGTACGTGGATGATCTTTGCCTCTACAACTCTGCACATTGCTGAGTGTCAACTTCAGGGAGCTGTCTGCAGAGTCCATGACTGGGGCCTGAACCATGGCTATCAATTTTCCCCTGCAAAATCACGAGTTATGCATTTTTCCCGACTCTGGGCTGTGCACCCACGCCCACAAATTTATCTTAGAGACCAGTTACTTGAAGTCATTGACACTTCCAATACTTAGGTATCTTATTTGACAATGCGCTAACCTGGCTATCACATATCCACCAGCTCAAGGCAACTTGCATGAGGAACCTGAATGCTCTCCATTTACTTAGTCACTGCTCGTGGGGTGCGGACTACACAGTTCTTCTGAGATTTTACAAAGCGCTGATTTTATCCCGCTTGGACTGTGGATGTGTTGCCTATGGGTCGGCAGCACCATACATACTGCACCTGCTGGATGCTGTTCATCATACTGTTGTGCAGTTGGCAATGGGGGTCTTCTGTACGAGCCCTGTTGGCAGCCTCCTGGTGAAAGCCTGTGTCTCCCCGCTGCAGGGCAGATGACAGCAGCTTCTGGCAAGTTACCCAGTCACAGTCTGTCAGATGCCTACTCAACCACGTCACTCAACTCTGTTACACAACCAGCAGTTCAGACTGTTTGTGCATCAACCAGAACTGGGAAGACCAGCTGGGATACAACTTGATGTTCTATTGAAGGCCCTCCGTTAGTTTGTGTTCCTAGAGCTCCCTGTCGATGTCCGCAGTGGGCCGTACCATGTCCTGTGATATGGATGGACCCCTTTTGAGGCTCCAAGAGGAATGCTGATCCTATCCTTCTCTGACTTCTGTTTCTTTCAATCCTCCACCATTATTCTAATTCAGTAAACATCTACACATATGGATCGAAAGTCAACGACGAGGTCGGTTATACTTTTGCTCATGCAAGCGGACATGAGAAGCACTCTCTGCCGAGTACCTGTAGTGTATACACTGCAGAGCTGGTTGCCACCTCTCAAGTTTTACAGGACATCAAATCCCAGGCCACTATGGACTTTCTGATCTGTAGCAATTCCATGAGTTGCTTAAAAGGTATAAACGTGTGCTATCTCAAACATCTTTTGGTCACAAACATCCAGGACCTACTGGCTGACCTCTACAGCTCTGCATCAAACCAATCTTAAGTGTAATGGTCTGCAATTATGCTACTACGTCATCACTGTTGTTATTGTGAGTGCCATTCTTCCATGGCCACGACACACCTTTAAGCCATAATGTCTAAGAACAAGCAGCCCACAGCAGGTGGACATGCTTAACTTGTCATCATGTCTTGCAGATATACTTCACCTGTGTACCTCACATTACCTGCACATAATAATAAACCATTTCCCTGACAACATGCTGTCCAAAAATTAACTACTAATAAAATGTTTATTAAATGCCATGATTATCTTTCATTGTTTAGAAGGACCAACAGTGTAACCCATCATTTTCCCTAAAATAATGTGTTACATCTCAAGATGTATGAAAAATGAGATTGACTTTAAAAATCTAAATGGCAAAGTAGGAATGGCATGAAGAGAACTGCACAGCTGTGGGAAAAATTGAAAAGACCTGTGGAAAAATGAGAAGCAGCTGTGTGAATATCAAGAGCTCATATGGCAAGCCAGTACTAATCAGTGAAGAGGAGGTTGAAAAGTGGAAGAAATATACAGAAGGGCTATGTAAAGGAAAGAAAATTGAAGACAATGTTACGAAAGGGGAAGAGGAATTAGATGTAAATGTGAAAGAAAGTGCGATACTGTGGGGAGAAATTGACAGAGCGCTGAAAGATCTAAACTGTAACGAGGCATTTGGAGTAGAAAATACCCGTTCAGAATTATTAAGATCTTTAGGAGGACCAGACATGATAAAACTATTCCACTTGGCATACAAAATATAAGGGACAATCAAATCAAAATGAGACAGATGGAAAAAAAGTACTTGGACTGTTTACTATTTCAAAAGTAATCATCATAACTGCTAATATATTCACCCCACTGTGAGGCAAGATGGTCAGTGCATTCATGGAAAAATGTTTGTGGTTGCCTGCAGAGCCATGCTTGTATCCTGCCATGCAACTCTTTGTCCGAAACAAACTGATGGCCCACATGTTACCAAGGTTGTTTTGAGTGCACTGTGGAAGTTTCCTTGGGGATCCCTTATACCCTCCATACAGTTCTGATCACTGACTTTGCAATTTACATATTTTTGGAGCCCTAAAGAAAGACATCCATTACCACTGATGTGCTTCATACGAAGAGGTGCATGCCTGAAACAATCATGGTTCCCCAGGCAACCATAAACATTTTTCGATGATGGCACTGGACATCTAGTCTCACTGTGGGGCAAATGTATTAACAGTTATGATGATTACTTTTGAAATAGTAAACAGTTTACTTACATTTTCTCTGTCTCATTTTCATTTCACTTGCCCTTATATATGAGGTAGGTGAAATAACCTCAAACTTCAACAAGAGTTTAGTAATTCCAAATCCAAAGAATGCAGGTGCTGACAGGTGTGAATATACTGTGACATCAGTTTGTTAAGTCACAGTTGCACAATACACCTGTCCGTCACGTTCTGCTACCATTTGTCAAAAGGCTGAATAACCAACTTTTGAAGTGTGGACCACTGCAAGATGTGCAAGAAGAGAGTCAGTCAGGTTCTGGAAGGTACTGACAGGAATATGGACCCGTTCTCACTCCATTGTCATGGCCAGCTGCACTAGGTTTCTTGGCTGAGGACCCACGGTACATACAGCCCGATCAGGGTGGTCCCACGGATTCTCAGTTGAGTTTATATGCAAGGCATTTGGTGGCCACGGGAGTACAGCAAACATATCCTGGTGCTCTTCAAACCACAGACATACACTGCGAGGTGTAAGACATGTAGCACTATCCTGATGGAAGATGCCATCGTGCTGAGGAAAAACAAACTGCATGTAGGGGTGGACATAGCCCCCAAGGATACATGCACACTAGTGTTGATCCATTTTGCCTTTCAAAATGATGAATTTACCTAGAGAATGCCACAAAAACATTCCCAGACTATAATGCTCCCTTCTCCGGCTTGGATCCTTCCAACAATTGTTGCAAGTTGTTTGCTTTCGGACATGTCAGACTGATGGACAGTAAAAAATGATTCATCTGGTATGGCTTCCTTTCACCATTCAGTGGATGTCCAAGTGCAGTAATGGCATGTAAATTCCAGCCTTTGTCATCAATGAACAGCAGGCAGCATGGGTGCATGTACCAAACCCGTGCTGCGGAGGTCCATACACAGCAGTTTGCTGAATGGTTATTGAGGAGACACTGTTGGTAGCCCCTTTGTTCATCTGAATGGTCAGATGCGCAACAGTTGCTTGTCTATTCATTTGTATAAATCTCTGCAGTTGTCATCCACCCCTGTCATTGTGCCCCATGTTGCACCACAGTTGCCTAGGTTTTCAATAGCGCCATTTTGTCATGCACAGTATACTTTAACTACAACAGCATGCAGACAGTTTAAAAACTTAACCTTTTTGGAAATATTTCCACTCTTGGCCTGAAAGCCAAGCCTGGACATCAAATAAATCACTCCACTTCTATGTTACAACAATGACTGCACTGTTTTCCACATTCCACCAACATGCTTTACCTAACCATCAATTCTAATGCTGCCACCAGTCTTCTGTGAGTGGTTATAGCACATTAACTTCAAACATAGGTGGTGGTTACATTAAAGTGACTGGATGGTGTACTTATGCCCCTTTTTTTTAAAAAAAAAAAAAAAAAGCCACGGTACAGATGGACTTGGGGGAAATTCCGTTTGGATTTATAAGAAATGCACAAGGCAGTGCTGATCCTGCAACTTATTTTAGACGATAGAATGAAGAATGGTGCACTTCTATTTAGAACACTTGTGGGCATAGAGAAAGCATTCGATGATGTTGACTGGAATACGTTCTTTGAAATTCTGAAAGTAGGAAGGATAAGATAAAGGAAACAGAAGTTGATCTACAACTTGTACAGAACCCAGCCTCCAATTATGAGTCAAAGGACATGAAAGGGAAATAGTTGGTGAGAAGATAGTGAGACAGAGCTGTAGCCTATCACTGATCTTATTCAGTCTGTACTTTGAACAAACAGTAAAGGAAAGAGAGTTTTGGAAGGGGTATTGATGTTTATGGTATAAAAACTTTGAAGTTTGTGGATGACATTGTAATTATATCAATGAAGGAAAAAGACTGAGAAGAAAATTGAAAGGGAAAGATAGACTTATAATAAAAGTCAACAAAATTAAAACAACAGTAATGAAAGGAGTCAAATTAAATCATATGACACTGAGGGAAAGAGATTATGAAATAAGATATGAAAGCAGTAGGTGAGTTTTGCTATTTGGGAAGCAAAATAACTGGTGATGGCTGAAGTAGAGGGAATACAAAATGAAAATTGTTAATAGCAAGAAAAGCATTTCTTAAAAAGAGAAATTTGTTAACATTGAATATAAATTCAAGTTTTAGGAAGGCTTCTGTGAAGACATTTGTCTAGATTGTAGGCTTATGCAGGAATGAATCATAGTATAAACAGTACAGACAAGAAGAGAAGAATAGATTTTGAAATGTACTTTAAAAAATAAAATAAAAAAAAAAGCTCACTCGTCAATTTGGTATTGGTGGTAGAATGTAGGGGGTAAAAATTGTATAGGGAGACTGAGGCCTAAGTATAGTAAGTAGGTTCAAATGGATGTGTGGTGCAGTAGTTATGCAGAGATGAAGAGACTTGCGGAAGATAATGAAGTGCAGTGTAATGAGATGTGTAAATGATTACTGTTTTTAGTGATTACCTTTGGCACAATCACTTACTTATGTTTTCTCTTCGTTATATATATGTTTTATTCTGTTGTTCAGTATGCTAGTAAATTGAGATGTATGAGTTGCAATTTAGTTTTTATGTTGCTATAAAGTTAATTCATCTAGACCTGCTACAATTTGTGACCTTTAACATTCACTAATATGAAATTCGACCATCCCTAACACTTTGTATCATGTCATGTCATGTCATGTTATGCTAACAAGGGAAACTCCAATTGCACCCCCCAGATTTAGTGGTAAGATGGCCCAGTGGGTAGCATATCAAAAACTAAACACATCTCAAGCATGAAAACAGGAAGAAGGTGTACTGAACTGTGAAAAAAGAAGAGAAGTAGAGACAGTGATGGTCCAAGTCAAGATGTGCAACATCAGGTGAAGGAATAGCCATGGTATTGTGGTTATGTGGTGTTCGACTGTGAAAGGGGATATTGTTTTCAGGTCTCGTTCATTTCCCCCTCCTCCCTTTTTTTCCACAAAACTGTGAACCATCCTTCTGCTTATTGACATGTTTGCTCACTGTATTCCAATTTATGACTGTGTCATGATGTAATGTCCATTTGCAACTTTGAAGTGTAAGGAAGGGACCTCCAGACATATGTACCTCCTATTTTTTCTACACAAATAACATGTGTTCTTCGTTCTGTCTTGGAAGTTTTGACTCTTGACTTGCTCTGTTTTAACATAGTTCACACCCATTTATTTGTTGTTATCATTTCTGTGAGAGGTGTATGTGGCATCTTGCCTGTTCTTACTATTCATCATATTTACTTTTGACAGTAATATATTCTTAGATTTACTGAGATTCTATAACCAATGTATAGTATGATAACTGCAGACAACAGAAGGAGAACAGATATGTAAATGACTGGACAGACAGTTCATAATTTTGTGGAGGTAAAAAATAGGTGTACGAAGATATTTGAACATGGATCTCCTGCTTTTTAGTTGAACAGCATGACTACACAACCACGATGCCATGGTTCTTTCAATTTGTTTGTTGTTGCACATCTTAATCTTGGACCTTCACGGTTTCTATTTTCTTTCTTTTTTCAAGGTCCAGTACACCTCCTTCCTGTTTTCGTGCTTGATCTGTGTTCATGTTTTCACGGGCTATCCACTGGGCCATTTTACCACTAAATTGGAAGGGGTTGTGATGGAGTGTTCCTTGTAGGTACAACGTCCATGTCAGCTGTGTTGCACACCTTCTGCACCCCACTTCGCTATAGCTCCTCGATGTCAGTCCGGCCACCAATTGTAGACATGTGTACTGCCACAGTAATTAATCACATGACAGTAAAACTGCCACCATTTTGGCAACAGAATCCTGTGCTGTGGTTTGGGCAACTAGAAAGTCGGTTTGTACTAGTGTATGTTACTGCAGACATGAAGTACACTTATGTAAATGCTGTGGGTTGGGGTGTTTGGAGGAAGAGACCAAACAGCGAGGTCATTGGTCTCATCGCATTAGGGAAGGATGGGGAAGGAAGTCGGCTGTGCCTTTTCAAAGGAACCATCGCGGCATTTGCCTGGAGAGATTTAAGGAAATCACGGAAAACCTAAATCAGGAAGGCCGGACACTGGTTTGAACCGTCGTCCTCCCGAATGTGAGTCCAGTGTGCTAACCACTACGCCACCTTGCTTGGTCTGTAGATGCTGTGTTCAATGAAGATATGACCGCAGAGGTGCAAGACATTCTGGCATCACCACCGAGTGCTGATTGTTACATAACCATCAAGAGTGCTCTGATTACCCAGCTCACAATCCAAGGCAAAGAAATGGGAGAACCTACTCCACACTGAAGAGCTAGGCAATTGCACCCTGTTGCAACTACTACATCAACTGTGTACATTAGCGAGTAGTGCAGTCAGTGATGACATTCTGTGGAATACTTAGTTATCAGTCCTGCCACCCAATATTTAGAAGATACTGACAGTGTACACTGGCAATCTAGAAGCACTCATGCAAATCACAGATTGTGTAGCGAAAATCTATCTGTCCAAGTGTGTCACAACAGTTCGCCTTCAGCTTGAGGTAGATAACACTCGTGCCACACTACAATCAGAAGTTGCCAAGGGCACTCTGCAAGTTGCTACATTAACGTGAGATTCCGAATGCAATGACAGTGGCCAACCACGACTGCAGATAGCAAATGGCAATGCTGTTGCCGTTAGTTGGTGTGTTGTGGAGTGTAGCAATAGACAAGCCATACAGTTGGTTGTAAGAACTTTGTGAGGTGTGGTAACTCCACCGCAGATATTGCGCTGTTATTGGAAGAGGAAGACAATGACATTTTATTGTTACAATCCAGGAAAAGGCAAAAGCTGGTAATGCCTTTATATAAAGTTGAACTGCAGACAGTAGTCACACAGCATTGATAAAAAAAAAAAAAAAAATTGTTTAGTGATGAAAATTTATCCAGGATGTATTGGTGTTTAAATAAAAGGCAGTTTAATTTTGTGCTCAGTTTTATTAAAGATGATGAAAAACCGCAGTGCCTAAGAAATGCAATAGTGCAGAAGAAAAATTATACGTGACACTGAGGTAAGTCCACAAAATTTTATACGCTATTATGATGTGCTGCAATTCCAAGACTTGGTGAGAGACGTGTGGAGGTTGAATGTCTGCTGATGGCTGATGTGTGTTGCACTTTGCAGCCATTATTTCATAAGCAGAAACAATATTATTAAGTTTTTCTTTGACTTCTGCTTTATAAACTGGAGGTAAACATTTTACAACTACACTGATGTGATGGAAAAATAAGCCAATAGCGTCATCTTCTTGTTCCGTAATCATTTGTCTCTATTTTGCCTCATTTTTAATGTTGTATCATCAGTAGTATGAAATTTACTATGTTTTCTTTTCTGTGCTGGCACACAACATTCACTGTTTGTTACCTCATATGGTACACGACTATTTTTGTTGTCGTATGTGCTTCTCCCATATCTTCTTTCTGTGATGCCAAAAGGTCGAGTTGATGCGTTTGATCTCCATTGTCTTCTTGACTTTCTAACATTCTTAGTTGTGATGATGTCAATGTAATATTTGTTCCTCCAGAATAATGTTGTGGAACACTATCAAGGCATGATAGCTGTTTGTGTCTCTTTGTTTTTGAATTTTTTGAAGTAGGAGAACCTGTTCCTAATTTGCTTTTCTTCTTGAACCTCTGGTAACTGTCCCTTAAAAAGCTTCCACTTCTTTTTACAATCATCACCTGTACATGGAAAATACAGTAGCTGCATCTTTTCATTTGTTTCGGATTCTTGGCCACAGGTGAAAGTTACCAGTCTTTGTCATTTGCGTATCGTATATCACCATCTCACATATCAAGAATTGTGAAAAATCATTATAGGAATCACACAACTAACCGGCTGCAAAATAATACATGGAAAATTAAGTTTGACAAGAACATTAACCAAGATGATAATTGTCATACAAATCTTACTTACGTAAAGCTACATTATGAGAGGGCAATGTTCAAAATTTAGAGCATATATGCTCTTGTCAAAAATTAGAACTAAACACGTTTCAGCCTTTGGCACATATGCCTTGCTAGGAACAAGATCAGACTGATCAGCCCAGTGGCTTACATTGCTGCCACGAAAACAATACATGTTGTGCTGCCTATCGGGTGCGGTTAGTGACGTGTCCATTTGAGACATTATAACAGAAATAATTGGAATAAACAACAGTTAATTATAAAAACAAAATACGAAGTAATAGAACTTAATGTATTTATGAAAATACAAAGTAGTCAAGCAAATGAAGTATAACTAAGAGCCATCTATCAGGCTTTACAGAAATTCCCATAACGTAAAGCACAGAATATTATAGAATATTTATACAAACAGCTATACAATCCAAAAAATAACTGCTTGAAGGTAACTTTAGTAGTATACATCTATGAGATTTGAAGAAAAAGATGCAGCAAAGTGGCAGGAAAACATAGTAAAAAATGAGGGAATAAAATTACGTAAGTAGTGGATTAAAGCCACTGAAAAAATTTTTGTTATGTAATTGTAATTGTTCATTGAGGATGAGGCTATCATCCTTAGCAGTATGCTTGAAATTCTCCAGCTCTTTGAATATGTCCATCCTATGACCTCTCTTTTCCAGGTATAAAATGGAAATTTCTTCAATCTTGTCAGTTTGTGACCAGAAATTAATAGATGATCAGCAAAAGTGGGATTACATACATTAGTGCCTCTTTTTCCCCAATAAATGTTCCTTCTATCTGACACTGAAAGACCTTCCAGATAGTCATATATAATAAATGAGACACATATCACAAGTGATTTTATAAACTCCTGAACTGTGTATAGGAGCAACTGTAGACTTAAGATTCTGAATAAGATTTTTTTGCAAGTTGTTGTTAGTGGAAAAGAGAAATTTGCATCCTTTTTTTTTAACTAGAAGACAAAGAATTTTATAAGAAATAGAGATAAACTTGGAATCACAAAAACTTTTTTATACTCATTACTGTCAGAAACTGCACTGCTGCCTAAAGTGGCAACTTCAGCATTAGTTTTAACTTTGAAGATCTTTTCAACTAATGAGAGATCATAACTGTTATTAACTGCAATAGTTTTTATTAAATTAATCTCTTCATTAAGTTTTTCAGGTGACAAAGATACAGGAACTGCATGGTGAATGACTGACTGGAAAAATGCTTTTTTATGGGAGTGTGAGGCACAAAACTAGCAGGCAAAATCTGATCTGTATTAGTAGCTTTTTGAAAAATACTAAAGGAAATTCTGTTATTTTCAATAGCAATACTGAGGTCCAACTAATGAAGCTGAGGATTGTTATTTTCTAATTCACATGTGAAGCTGATTTTTTTAATGAAGACTTTGTACTTTCAAAAACACATTAAGCTCTCTTTGTGTTTTGTTTTTATATTTAAGTGTTGCTTAATTCAATTATTTCTGTTATTATGTCAAATGGGCACATGTCCACACACGATAGGCAGCACACACACGATAGCTAGCACTACTTGCCTTCTTTTCATGGCAGCAATGTAAGCCACTGGGCCGATCAGTCTGATATTGTTCCTAGCAAGGCATATGTGCCAACAGCTGAAACATATTTAATTTTAACTTTTGACTTGAGCACATCTGCTCTAAACATTGATCATTGCCTTCTTGCAATGTAACAATATGTAAGTAACATTTGCATGTCATGAAATTATCATCTTGGTTAATGCTTTTGTCAAACTTAATTTTCTATGTATTATTTTACAGGGTTTCTTAAAATTTCATTCTGATGAGGACATCTTTAGGGGTGTTGAAACCTAGGTCAGTGTACCAAACAGTTATTTGCAACCGGCTGGCTGTGTGATTCCAATGTTGAAACTTATATATGGTTCCTGACAGACAGACATGTTTAAAATCGTGAAAAATATTTTGAAGATTTTAAGAATAAGGCTGCTGCCCATGATGATGCCACCTTCCACCTTCCTAGATTTCAGACACATTGAACAAGAATTTTGGCTTAAATTAAATATACCTAATTGTGTAGATGTTATAGATGTAAAACATGTTTGTGTAAGAGCACCAGAGAAGAGTGGATCACTGTTGTTTTAAATAAAAAGATTTTTTTCAATTTTTTTGTTGGCTATTGTGGACACAAATTGTAAATTCATTGGCACTGATGTTGGTGCTCATGGAAAAAGAGTCTGATAACAGAATATTTCAGAAATAGGCTATGGGCAGGGAAATAGGTGCAAAGGACTTTACTATATCTCCACCAAAATGATTGCCAGAACAACTGATGTTACCACATCTTCTGATAGGAGACAAAGCATTTGCTCTCATTGATTGTGTGATGAAACCTTATTCCAGAAGATCTGTAGATCTGATATAATTAAATTTTCCTTAAGACATTTAAATCCTGTCTTTATCTACATCACATCGAGACAAACAGATCTATAACTACAGATTATTCCATGCTTATCGAGTGTCAGAAAATGCCTTTGGGCTATTAAGCCAGTTACTTAGAGTATTTTATAGTCCTATTGCTGTGGCTGACGGCCTCATTTTATTGGCATGTTGTTTACACAATTTTCTACAAGATGGTTATCTTGAAGAAAATGGTGTTCTGTTTTATAGCTATAATGTTAATGAAGCAACCAGCCAAAACAATATGCATATCTTTTCTCATTTTGGAAGATTTCTGAACAGCAGTGGTTTTGAAATTAGAAAGAGACTTAAAGATTTTTTCCTCCAGTTAATATGGTTTTGTGGCATGGCAAGAGGCAGCTGTTAACAGTGGTCTGTGATTAATCTATGTAATGGTTATATAAGATGAAACATATATACTCTTGCCTTTTTAATAGACTCATATAATAATCATTAATGTACATATGGACCTGTTTGTTAATAAATAATTTCTTGAATATACTTACTTGTTTTATTTAAGCCCTGTGCTACAGCTTTACAGTTATCATTCACTAAAACATTTCTATATTGTTCATGTCTTGTGTCATAACTTACAGAATATTTTACCACACTGTTAGTTAACTTTTCTTCATCAGAGCCTGAGAAACTCATTTTCACTGAACTGGACGTGTTCGGCCAGTAAAAGCAGTCTCCAGTCACTACGTAGTTCAGCGGCAGCGATGCTACTGGTTTCTGACTGAATGTGCAGTCTGTCGCTAAAGTAGCTATATGGCAGCAGACAATGCTGCCTCTGCATTCTGCACGCCTCACATTTCAAACAGTGGAAACCAGTGGTGCCACCTGCAGCCGGTCATTTCAGTCTACCGTCATGTTAGGAATCACACCTGTACTGACACAGATTACCAGTTGCCTATCTCATCGCCACCGCTCACCAGGAAAGCACAGCCCCTCACCTTCACCAACAAGAGCCCGCTGCTACCACCGATTATATGGTTCTGAGGTGTAGAAGTGTAGCCCGCCATGCAAACAGAGAAACTCAGCAGGAAATCAGTAATGATGACCACTGGCACTCCAGAGGGCAGCTGTTGACTGTTTTTAACTGAATGTGGCACACAACTACAGATTTGGGAGGTGGAGATGCTGATGTGTCAGTCGTCCATATGCCAGTGTGCTGTGTCGCAGCTATGATGACTGCCATCTTTTTGCCACCAAAGGTTCTATGTCTGCAAAGTATGGTTGTGTCACATTAGTGTTGAACTTAGGACTACAGTTCAAATTCGAATGACAGTTTGTCACAGTGGACGTAATGTACCTTGTGCTAGGAGTCGGCTTTTTATAGTGTGATGGACTCCTGCCTGGCCTCCGTCATCTCCACTTTCTTGACACTGCTATCCATGTAGCATGCGAGGGGAAAGTGTGTCATGCGGAAGATACAGCTGTAGGGATGATTGCCATAGATTCTCAATTCATAGAGCTTCTCACAGTTCCCAAAGATCACATGCCAGACACCTAGATTAGCACTTGTGCATTACTCAATGGTGCACTATATTTTGACTACATCTGGGCTACTTGACCCCGCTGCTTGAGACCCCAGAATTGAAGATAGTTAAGCAAGAATTCTCATCCATGCTTGCACGAGGAATCTGCCACCCATTGAGCAGTAGTTCAGCGTCTCCACTGCATGTGGCCCCCAGAGAAGTACAATAGATGACGTCCATTTGTCTGCTATAGACAGTTCATTGCCAAAACAATTCCAGATTGATATCCAGTACTGCATTTGATGTTCATGGTTAAGCACATCTGTTCTGCATTGGACTTAATTTGTACATTCTACCAGATACCTGTGGCACCACATTGTTAAGATCGCTGTCTGTACACTGGTCAGACTATTCGAATTTGCCCAAATTCCTTTTGGATTTTGTAATGCTACCCAAACATTTCAACAGTTCATGGATGAAGTCACACGTGACTTAGACTTTTGTTATGTGTATATTGACGACATCCTGGTTAAGCCAAACTCAGAAGCAGAACATCTGTCACACGTATGACAGATCTTCACTCGTCTACACTGTTCCTGCTCGTCAACCCACTGAAGTGCATCTTGAAGTTCCAAGGCTGTACTGTCAACGTGCAAGGCATACAGTCTCTGCAAGAGAAAATAGAAGCTATATTTAATTTTTTGCAGTCTGCGACAGTTAAATAATTATTTTGTTGAATAACCAATTTTTACCATTGATTTTTTGCCAATCTTGCCTGCCTAGATGCACCACTGAATTAATTCGTGCATGGTTCACTAAAGCCAAAGTACAAACGCCAGTGGAATAGTGAGGCCAAGTTGGTGTTTAACAAGCCAAAGACTGCCATCACAGAAGCTACAATATTAGTCCAACCAGTTCCACAGGTGTGTTTCGCTGTGATGGTTATTGTGTCTGTCACATCAATTGGTGTTGCACTGCAAGAGCAAATAGACAAGCACTGGCAGCCCTTAGTCTTTTCCAGTAAAAAGTTATCGGTGCTGCCTATGCTGCTATTAAGAAATTTTGTCACATGTTGGAAGGACAGCAGTTCACTCTCATCACAGATAACAAGCCACTAAATGTGCTTTCCTCCAGCTTCCTGAGAACCATGTCAACTGTGAAATCTAAGCTATATCAGAAAGTTCACTGCCAATATTATTTATGTTGAAGATGAACTGAACGTGCTACATGATGCTATCTCTCGAATCGAACTGATCGCTGATACAGTTGTTTTTGAAGCTCTTGCCACAGAGCAGTGATTACATAGTGAGATACAAGATTTGTAAGCGTGACCATCAGGTCTATAACTCCACCATATTATGCTGCCACTGTCAACTGCACTGCTGTATTGTGGCATCGCAACTAACAAACTGTGACTACTGACTTTTGCCAACAGGCAGTCAGCTCTTCACATAAAATGTTGGTTGTTATATAAAATGTTACATCCTATAGTATGAGCCACTACCATCGTGATGAAGTGAGCTTTTGTGTGGCCATACACAGACAAAAATTGCAAACAAAATATGTATGACAATGTGTGGCCTGTCAACGGAATGAAGTGGTGGCACATTCGGTTACCTCTTGGCACGTTTCTTCCTTCAAATCATAGGTCTGATCATGTCCATCTAGACCTTGTAGGACTTGTCCCATCATTGGAAGGATACACCTACTGCCTTACAGCCATTGATTGTTTTACTTGCTGGCCCGAGGTGCTGCGATCACTGACATACTGCTGAAACTGTCGTGACTGTGTTGTTCCGGAAATGCATCACCCATTTCAGTGTGCCACTATGAATTACAACAGACTAGGGAAGACAATTTGAGTTGTATTGTTCAAAGCACTCGCCGTCCTACTTGGTATGAAGTAGATTATAACTACAGCTTACCACCAAGCAGCAAATGGTTTAGTTGAACACATGCACTGCCAACTGAAAGTGTCACTTCAGTGTCACGGTTCACAGTGGTGGACAGAGACATTGCCCATCATTTTAATGGGCCATATCTCTGTCCACCACAATGAATTGTGAAAAAAAATGGTTCAAATGGCTCTGAGCACTATGGGACTTAACATCTATGGTCATCAGTCCCCTAGAACTTAGAACTACTTAAACCTATCTAACCTAAGGACATCACACACATCCATGCCCGAGGCAGGATTCGAACCTGCGACTGTAGCAGTCACGCGGCTCCGGACTGAGCGCCTAGAACCGCGAGACCACCACGGCTGGCAATGAATTGTGACATCGAAGCAACACTTTCAGTGGATGGTGCATGTGTGGAAACAAACCACTCACTCCCAGGTTGTAAACTGTAGTTTTAATCTGCTTCATATCCAGTAGATCAGTGAATGCTTTGAACAGATAACACTCAAATTGTCTTCTCTGGTCTGTTGTTGATTCATCTCTGTATGTTGTTGAAAGAAGACCTGAAAGCCCCAACCGCAGAACATGTTCGTGACCTGCCAATGTGCAGAGAGTTCTTTGCCAATGGGCCAGATGATTGTTTTGAATTGCCATATTTTGTACAAAAGCTGCACACACAAATCCGGTAACTATGCCCTATTGCTCCAAGGCATAAGCAGCCTCGTGCCATTTTGTTTTTTGACAAGCTACGGGAGTGTCATCATGTCTTCATATGGCCTGATGCAGTACGCAAGCCACTGCAGCCACCCTACAGGGGACCTTACCTTGTCATCAGGTTGAGGGACAAGACATTGTAAGTCAATGTGATGGTTATGCCAACCAGTATCACTGTTGACAGGCTCAAATCAGCTTTCCATGCACCCTACACTGGTATAGACTCTTCTACACACACTTGGGACTTGACAAACACTCCAGCTGTTCCACCACCCACAAAGATCAACCGCAATGGATGTCAGAGGCTACTTCTAATGGGCTATCAGCAGGCTGTGCATGGCCCATTGTTACTCAGTCCGGATTATACATCCAGTAAAACAGAAAATGTTGTTGACACTAACGGGGTTGGAGGGGGGTGGGTGAAGTGCAGTATTATGTGCAGTGTAATGCTATGTGCAAGGAATTATTATTTTTAATGATTATCTTTGATGCAGTCACTGACTTATGTATTCTCTTTGTTTTATCTATGTTTTAAACTGAGTCATATGTGTTATGGTTTAGTTTTTATGTTGCAGTAAAGTTAATTCATATTGCCCTCCACAATAGATTAATGTGGAGAGTTGCAGTAAATTAGTCTTTGGACTAAAGCAACATTAGCTTTTTCCCCTTCTTTTCAGACAGATGTTCTGATGACAATTTCATTAGAAGCTAGAATTGTTAATATTATATTTGTGATGTGATGGTGGAAAAATAGATTAAAGAATTGTTTTTATGTGTAAGTCTACAGGTTTTCATGGCCATTGCTTTTGAAGGTAAAATCTTGTAGCTCTTTAGGCCGCATCATATTCCTACTCAAATTTCTTCTTACACAATCGATGTTTTGACCTCTCTGCTGAGATCTCTATCAGGATTTTCTAGTGCACCTGGTTAGCTAAACACTATGAAAGACCAGTCTTGGATTAATATACAAAAATAAGTGAATGCAGAGCACCAGAAGATCCTGAAGAACATCCAATCAGATGAGTCAAATAGTCAGTGGTGTAAGAAGAAATTTGAAGATGAACATGGTGCAGCCTAACGGCCTGCAAATTTTACCTTCAGTTACTGTGTTCCCCTTATCAAGTATTTCTAGTCTCTGAATAGGTTTTTGTTTTGTGCATAACAGTTCTGTTTAGTACTTTATAAAAAGAACTAGATTATATATGCCTTTTTATTTTTTTAATTTATACATTTTGGTATGTTTCAGGTGAAAGGCCATTTCAGTGTGAATCTTGTAAAAGAACATACAGCCGAATTGATAAGCTGCGAGCACATCAGCACATTCATTTTGGGGAAAAATGTCATAAATGTCAAGTGTGTGACTATGCTACTGTGGATAAAGGCAGTCTGAAAAAGCACATGAGGATTCATAATGATGAAAGACCCTACAAGTGAGCAGTGAAGTCCAATTATCTGTTTAATTACTTCTTTATTTACCAAGAAAATAATATATTCTTCCACTGACGGTTAGTTGGTTTGTAAGATAAACATCTACATCTACGTCCATAGTCTGCAAACCACTGTGAAGTGTATGGTAGATTGTATTTCCCCTTGTACCAGTTGTTAGGGCTTCTTCTTACACCATTCATGTATGGAGCACAGTAAGAATGACTTTTAAAATGCTTCTGTACATCTGGTAATTAATATAATCTTGTCCTTTCATTTTATGAAGTCCACAGTTGTACATTTCTGAATATTTAGAGCAAGTGACAAATGTTTCTAGATTTATCTTGGTGCCTGAAACTTTGTAAATAGTCTTTCTCAGGATAGTTCATGTCTATCTTCAACTTTCTACCAGTTCAGTTTCTTCAGCATCTGGGTGACACTCTTCCATGAGTCAAACAAACCTGTGACCTTTGCTGTTACCCTTCTCTGTATACATTCAATATTCCCTGTAAGCCCTGTTTG
The DNA here is from genome assembly GCF_023898315.1 of Schistocerca nitens. NCBI lineage: Eukaryota > Metazoa > Arthropoda > Insecta > Orthoptera > Acrididae > Schistocerca > Schistocerca nitens. The sequence goes on along the minus strand of NC_064619.1, from coordinate 541,098,755 downwards.
GTACAGGTTCCACACATTTGAGCAATATTCTAGGATGGGTCACATGAGTGATTTGTGAGCAATTGTCTTTGCAGACTGACTGCATTTCCGTAGTATTCTACCAATGAACCAAAGCCTTGTCACCTGTTATACCTATGACTGAGTCTATGTGACTGTTCCTTTCCATAGCCCAACAAATTTTTACACCAAGATATTTTTATGATTTGTCCAATTTCAGTTGTGACTCGTTTTTTTGAAGTGCATAGTTTTATAGTTATCAGGAGAAACAAAACAGGCATTCTGTGGATCGGAGCATGGAATGTTAGATCCCTTAATCGGGCAAGTAGGTTAGAAAATTTAAAAAGGGAAATGGATTACCTAGGTTAAATTTAAATTTAGAAGGAATTAGTGAAGTTGGATGGCAGGAGGAACAAGACTTCTGGTCAGATGAATACAGGGATATAAATACAAAATCAAATAGGGGTAATGCAGGAGTAGGTTTAGTAACGAATAAAAAAAATAGGAGCACAGGTAAGCTATTGCGAACAGCATAGTGAACGCATTATTGTAGCCAATATAGACACCAAGCCCATGCCTACCACAGTAGTACAAGTTTATATGCCATCTAGCTCCACAGATGACGAAGAGATTGAAGAAATGTAGGATGAGATAAAAGAAATTATTCAGATAGTGAACGGAGACAAAAATTTAATATTCATGGGGGACTGGAAGAGAAGGAAAAGTAGTAGGTGAATATGGAATGGGGATAAGGAATTAAAGAGGAAGCCACCCGGTAGAATTTTGCACAGATCATAACTTAATCACAGCTAACACTTGGTTTAACAATTATGAAAGAAGGTTTTATATGTGGAAAGGCCTGGAGATACTGGAAGGTTTCAGACAGATTATATAATGGTAAGACAGAGATTTAGGAACCAGGTTTTAAATTGTAATACATTTACAGGGGGAGGTGTGGACTCTGACCACAATCTATTGTTTATGAACTGTAAATTAAAACTGAAGAAACTGCAAAAAGGTGGGAATTTAAGGAAATCGGACCTTGATAAACTGAAAGAACTAGAGGTTGTAGAGAATTTCATAGAGAGCATTAGGGTGTATGATTGCCAAGAACGGGGAAAAGAAATACAGTAGAAGAAGAATGAGTAGCTTTGAGAGATGAAATAGTAAAGGCAGCAGAGGATCAAGTAGGTAAAAAGACGAGGGCTGGTTGAAATCCTTGGGTAACAGAAGAGATATTGAATTTAATTGATGGAAGGAGAAAATATAAAAATGCAGTAAATGAAGCAGACTAAAAGGAATACAAACGTCTCAAAAATGAGATTGACAGGAAGTGCAAAATGGCTAAGCAGGGATGGCTAGAGGAAAAATGTATGGATGTAAAGCCATATATCACTAGGGGTAAGATAGATACTGCCTTCAGGAAAATTAAAGAGACCTTTGGAGAAAAGAGAATAGTTTGTATTAATATCAAGAGCTCAGATAAAAAACCAGTTCTAGGCAAAGAAGGGAAGGCAGATAGGTGGAGGGAGTATATGGTGGGTTGTTGTGCCTCGAGAATTTCGGGGTAAATTCTAGACACACTCGGTCTTCCACTGTCTCGGACACTCGATATTTTAAGTATGAGGTGTGAGTGTGGAGATGTGTCTACCACGCCACTGGTTTTTGTGTGTGCAGGATGGGCGTGTATCGGGAGAATACTGCAATCAGGACGGTCGATCGGCGCCGACAAGTGTTTGCCACTCGCGCCATAGAAGCGGTATGTGACGTACAAGGAGCAAGCATGCATTATTCTTTGACGATGTAATGATTGAACAAATGAAATCTGATTTGACTAGAGACTTTTAATTCAGGTGTTAGACTTGCTAGAAGCAAGAACTGTCTTCGAATTTCTGTGTGGTTCTAAAACCAAACTTGTTTGTAAATGTTAATTAAGTGTGTTTCTAAAACTTGAAGTACGAGTGAAATACAACAAGACGGAGACATTTATGTCTAAGAAGAGAATTTTATGGTGTATAAATACATTGTAAATTGCCTACTTGTTTAACAAGGGCGGCAATCTGAATTTACATGTTCTATCATCAAAACTATTAGAACGTGGCGACCTATGTGATCGGGACTCTCAGAAAGAGGAATTTTAAAATGAAATCAAGATAGAAGATATTGTGAGTTTCCATAGCAATCAATAGTAACAAGACAGAGAAACTGTTTCGCAGAGTTGGATTCTGCATATACAGCAAAAAAGGGTGAAAGTTGATGAATACCAGACAGAAGAAGTAAGGAAAATCTCAACAATTTAGACCAAGAAGAGTTACAACAAGATCTATACGACGATGAGGATCCAGTGTGGAGAGTAAGCAGCCCCCATGCACATCGCGGGGGTGTGGAGGCAATAACCAGCAACCTGCACCAATGGCACCAACTGCTGCTCACCAGTGCTGACTACAAATCAGTTTCCTGACACTGATGCTGAAACTAACCTTTGACACTGCTGGCGCCCGTACTGTTCACCAGCAACAATTCCACACCTGCTCACCGATGCAACCTAAGACTCTACGCCGGCTGAGTGAAAGACAATAATTATTTGAATGTAAATTTAAGGTCACTGTTCAATAATAGACTGTAAGTATAGTTATTATACTCAGGGTGAATTTTTTTTAATGATCATGAGATCTAAAAGTGGAAAGAATATGGATCAAGAACAGCAACTAGTAGAACCAACCACAGCTATTAAAGTGACTTCGGAAATGCCAGACTGGTCTGAAATGATGAATTTAACAAAAGCCCAGTAGGCAGATTCAGCTGCTGTAAATGCTCAAATTATTACATTAAGTAAAAATCTAGAAGCTCAGAGTTTGCAATTAAATTCTAGATTAGATGCACAAAGTAAAGAATTTACTGCTCAAAATACTTCTATAAGAAAGGAACTAAGTGCTACTTCAAGTGGAAAACTAGAAGCGCAGGGTGAGGTTTTCAATGCTAAGTTTGATGCCTTAAATGATAAAGTGGAGAGTTTGCAATTATATTTAAAGAATGAATTAAGTAATTCCCTGACTATCCATGTAAACCAACTGTTCACTGACTTTAGTCAGACACAGAGTAACCAATTTCAGGACTTAGCTAAAAAACTAGAATTTGATATTGAAGATAAATGTAATAATGTAGAAACTGAACTTAGCAAAAAGTTAGGATCATTTCAAAGCATATGCAATGTTACATTCGATGCTGTAAAGCATAGGTTGCACACCTTAAAAGAGAGTTTGGAAAAACAGGATAAATTAATACCTCCAGTCCTATCGCAAATTGCATGTGTTAGTACCCAAGTAAATAACAAGGAACAAGACTTAAAGGAGAAACTAGTCACTTCAGACTTAATAAATATAAGTAATCTGGAGGGACAGATAGAGGAAATAATCGATCGAAAAGTTGCCGCGAGGATAATCTTCAGAAACATTTTGACTGTTGCTTTTTCCAAACTTAATGATAATAGCAATGTTATAGATGACTTGTGCGAAGAATTCAAACTTGTCCATGACAGAGGAGAAAATAGAATAACTTTACTTAATGTTGTGTTTCCTAGTAAAGTGGTAATTGTTTTGTTGTGGGGAGGCTTTCACACAAAATTTAACGAGAAGTATTGGTCCATAAGTAATCCAGTGATGGGATCTGGGTGGAGTCAAATTTGTTCCCTAGAGACGTTAACAATTTGTGTTAACAGGCGGAGCGATGACCATTGGATCCCGAGTTGTTTTCGTTGTTTCTTCTGTATTATTTTTCCTGCACTGAGTCCCCTTCAAATCTTATGCTATTCTGTTTTCTATTAATGAATTCTCAAACCATCCTATAATTTTAGCGTATAGAAAACCGGATATGACAAAAATAATAGACTTGAGAGAATCATGGATAAACAGTGATCCTAGATATGTAATGAAATGAATAGAATATGGTATTAATGGAAAAATAATATCACGGTACTATTCAAATAGAGTGATATTGAGACAGCATAAACTGAACAGAGTATTTTATGTATGTATAAAATATAGTGTAAAGTGATTAACTAAACAACTGTTTGATCGTAGGGTATAATATTCTATTTAGTATAGAATATTTTATACCTTTTATGAAATGTGATGTAGATGGGAGTGTTTCTATTGGTTTTGGACGGGGTGGGTATTATAGATTAAAGCATGATATACACTAACAAATAAATCATGGCTAACACAGAACACACTCCACACCTTTCAAACAACCCTTGCAAACAAGTGTGACTGATTCTTCACCATCTGCCATTCCATAGGGGTTGCTAAGATTTTTTTCGGGGACTTCAAAGGCGAAGATGAGAATGTCCATTCTGTAGGAGACGTTTAACACCGTACCTCCTCCAGCTTCTCACTCAAATATCAGCGAAGTAGGGATCCTGGGGAGATGGGGGTGGGAAGGGTTTCCTGTCTTTGGGGCTATCTTCTTTCTCTTCTTTGATCTTACCAACCATTTCCGCTTTTTCCTTTCTTGCTTCTTATCTGAGTACCGGTCTATCTTTCCCTCTTTACATATTCATATACTTCTATCGCTGAAGTCCTTCTTATTTTCTGTGGTTTCCAATAACCTTCAGCTTATTTCATATAAATAGGTCGAAGAAACTGGATAACCAGACACACTTACACATACACCCAATGAAACATGAAGACACGAACAATGGAAGGACAGATAAAAATGATGTAAGAATCGTCAAGTGTTGCAGGGGAAAAGAGTGGGCACATAGAGAAATATGCACATATAGCAGTTTATTGTGATGGTTCTACATCACCTAGTTACTTGAGAAAACTATGAAGTACATATTTATTAATATGTATATATAGGAAATATATGTACAAGAACAAAGACGATTCGATATCACATATGTACATAAAGATATAAAAATATATCTAAAAACAAAGATGATGTGACTTACCATACGAAGGCGCTGGCAGGTTGATAGATACACAAACAAACACATACATACACACAAAATTCAAGCTTTCGCAAACAATGGTTGCTTCGTCGGGAAAGAGGGAAGGAGAGGGAAAGATGAAAGGATGTGGGTTTTAAGGGAGAGGGTAAGGAGTCATTCCAATCCCGGGAGCGGAAAGACTTACCTTAGGGGGAAAAAAGGACAGGTATACACTCGCACACACACACATATCCATCTGCACATACACAGACACAAGCAGACATTTGTAATGGCAAAGAGTTTGGGCAGAGATGTCAGTCGAGGCGGAAGTACAGAGGCAAAGATGTTGTTGAAAGACAGGTGAGGTATGAGCGGCGGCAACTTGAAATTAGCGGGGGTTGAGGCCTGGCGGATAACGAGAGGAGAGGATATACTGAAGGGCAAGTTCCCATCTCCGGAGTTCTGACAGGTTGGTGTTAGTGGGAAGTATCCAGATAACCCGGATGGTGTGACACTGTGCCAAGATGTGCTGACCGGCACCAAGGCATGTTTAGCCACAGGGTGATCCTCATTACCAACAAACACTGTCTGCCTGTGTCCATTCATGCGAATGGACAGTTTGTTGCTGGTCATTCCCACATAGAAAGCTTCACAGTGTAGACAGGTCAGTTGGTAAATCACGTGTGTGCTTTCACACATGGCTCTGCCTTTGATCGTGTACACCTTCCAGGTTACAGGACTGGAGTAGGTGGTGGTGGGAGGGTGCATTGGACAGGTTTTACACCGGGGGCGGTTACAAGGGTAGCAGCCAGAGGATACTTCTCTCTAATACCAACCTGTCAGAACTCCGGAGATGGGAACTTGCCCTTCAGTATATCCTCTCCTCTCGTTATCCGCCAGGCCTCAACCTCCGCTAATTTCAAGTTGCCGCCGCTCATACATCACCTGTTTTTCAACAACATCTTTGCCTCTGTACTTCCGCCTTGACTGACATCTCTGCCCAGACTCTTTGCCTTTACAAATGTCTGCTTGTGTCTGTGTATGTGCGGATGGATATGTGTGTGTGTGCGAGTGTATACCTGTCCTTTTTTCCCCCTAAGGTAAGTCTTTCCGCTCCCGGGATTGGAATGACTCCTTACCCTCTCCCTTAAAACCCACATCCTTTCATCTTTCCCTCTCCTTCCCTCTTTCCGACGAAGCAACCATTGTTTGCGAAAGCTTGAATTTTGTGTGTATGTATGTGTTTGTTTGTGTATCTATCGACCTGCCAGCGCCTTCGTATGGTAAGTCACATCATCTTTGTTTTTAGATATATTTTTCCCGCGTGGAATGTTTCCCTCTATTATATTCATATCACTAATTTGAACCCAACAATTACGTTTATTATTGTCACTGTTGCATTTCGAAATCTTTTCTGTTGTCTTATTTTCTCTTTCTGTTTTTGCCAGTAGGTTCACTTTGTATACACCTTCTCCTTTTTACCCTAATCTGCTATACAATTTTATCCCACCTATATATACTCAATAATACGTAACCTACTTCCAAACCATAACCAAAAATTTTTTTTCCGCTTTCAACACTACTGCTGCTATAAAATCCACCGTTTCTAGTTCACAAACAGTTCTTTCCACCTATTAAACTACCATTTCGGCTAGTTCTAATAACTTTCGCTTTATTTCCATTGCCGTTTTTCCCACATCATTCATCATTTTTAGCCGCTTCCCACAGGTTTTAACGTCATTATTTCTTCGTCAGACAATTGTTAGCCTCATTCTCATAATCTGCCACCACAAAACCACTCCTTTTAATACATTTACATGTAGTTTTTTCGTAATTTTCCCGAATTTCTCCACCCTTTAACGTGTTTTGGCGGCAACACAACCACCTAACCTTGATGCACATCGTTGTCTACCAACCCAAGTTCACCACAGGATCAACACAGCCCAGCTTTAACCAACACTTTTTCGCCTTTTTTCACATCAGTTCTCCAGTTGCTTTCTAGTTCACCTTTATCTCTCCCCATATATATATTTTTCTTTTTTTTTCATTTTCATTTCAGCCTTATGTTACACTTTCCACCTTCTAATACCATGTCACCCTCACAACACCCCCACAACGACCCCATTAAGTTTTATTTACATTCCCTCTGCAAACATGCCTTCACCCTAGCCAGATTATGCTCCCATATTTTATTTTCTCAGGCTTGTCTGACATTTGGCATTACCCCCAAAGGCCTCACACTTAAAGTTCCCATCTCTGGCTGCAACCCTTCTTTCCATCAGTCCCTATACCAGTTCCAAACTGAACAATCCATTGCCCTCACCCACCTAATCCTTCACCTACACATCAACTCAGCCAATGAACACACCCGTCAACTCCTATCCTTAATAAAAGTCCTCAATCTTTCCTCTCCCACATCCACACCGGCTGTTCAAAGCATCCTCCTACAGGCCAACCGCAAATTAGAACAGCATGCCACCCTCCACCTCAAAAAACTATCCAATCGCCTGGTTTCCCACCTCCGGAAAGGCAACTCACTCACCCTTCACAACCTTTCCAGCAAACCTCAAACTCCTCTCATTGCACACAAACCCACTCTCTCCCATCTACTCAATCTCTCAATCTCCCACTTCCAGCTCCACTCCCTCCAAAACCTCAAAATTCCAATCATTACACTCTGGAACCACAACACCCTAATTCAGTAGTTAACCTTTCCTCCAAACCTCTCTCCCATTCCGAAACCTCTGTCCTATCCAAAGGCCTCACCTTCAGCCCCACTCCCAGATTCAACCAAACAGCCCTTGTCAAAGATTTACTGTCCTACACTCGTACTCTCTGCTGGAAGTATCACTTTGCCACAAAGAAAAATGATCCTAATCCTACTCCTAATGATCCAACTCCCCAAGACACTATCCAAATTGAACCCTGCCTGGAACAGTTCCGTCCTCCGTCACAGCGGGACCCACCTCCTCTTCCTCAAAATCACCCTCTCCAAACCTTCCAGGAATTTCTGACTTCCAGCCTTGCTTCTCAATCCTTCTTAAAATACCTTAATCCTACTCCCAACATCACCACTGCTGAAGCCGAAGCTATCCGTGATCTGAAGGCTGACTGATCCATCGTCATTCTTCCGGCGGACAAGGGTTCCACGACCGTGGTACATGATCGTCGGGAGTATGTGGCTGAGGGACTGCGTCAGCTTTCAGGCAACACCACATACAAAGTTTGCCAAGGTAATCCCATTCCTGATGTCCAGGCGGAGCTTCAAGGAATCCTCAGAACCTTAGGCCCCCTACAAAACCTTTCACCTGACTCCATCATTCACAAACCCAATCATCCCGGCCGCCCCATTGTAGCTGGTTACCAAGCCCCCACAGAAAGTATCTCTCCCTACGTAGATCAACACCTTCAACCCATTACATGCAGTCTCCCATCCTTCAGCAAAGACACCAACCACTTTCTCGAACGCCTGGAATCCTTACCCAGTCTGTTACCCCCGGAAACCATCCTTGTAACCATTGATGCCACTTCCTTATACACAAATATTGCACACGTCCAGGGCCTCGCTGCGATGGAGCACTTCCTTTCACGCCGATCACCTGCCACCCTACCTAAAACCTCTTTCCTCATTACCTTAGCCAGCTTCATCCTGACCCACAACTTCTTCACTTTTGAAGGCCAGACATACCAACAATTAAAGGGAACAGCCATGGGTACCAGGATGGCTCCCTCGTATGCCAACCTATTCATGGGTCACTTAGAGGAAGCCTTCTTGGTTACCCAAGCCTGCCAACCCAAAGTTTGGTACAGATTTATTGATGACATCTTCATGATCTGGACTCACAGTGAAGAACTCCAGAATTTCCTCTCCAACCTCAACTCCTTTGGTTCCATCAGATTCACCTGGTCCTACTCCAAATCCCATGCCACTTTCCTTGATGTTGACCTCCATCTGTCCAATAGCCAGCTTCACACGTCCGTCCACATCAAACCCACCAACAAGCAACAGTACCTCCATTACGACAGCTGCCACCCATTCCACATCAAACGGTCCCTTCCCTACAGCCTAGGTGTTCGTGGCAAACAAATCTGCTCCAGTCCGGAATCCCTGAACCATTACATCAACAACCTGAAAACAGCTTTCGCATCCCGCAACTACCCTCCCGATCTGGTACAGAAGCAAATAACCAGAGCCACTTCCTCATCCCCTCAAACCCAGAACCTCGCACAGAAGAGCCACAAAAGTGCCCCACTTGTGACAGGATACTTTCCGGGACTGGATCAGATTCTGAATGTGGCTCTCCAGCAGGGATACGACTTCCTCAAATCCTGCCCTGAAAGGAGATCTATCCCTCTATTATATTCATAAAGATATAAAAACTATGATAAATCACATCAGGGACACTTAAGAAGGAAGTGTGAGTAAATACATAAGAAGGAAGTGTGAGTAGTTAAGGAGAGCATAAGCCAAGCAGGAACTAATGAGCACTAGCCAGGGAGCAACTATTTGTGATAATTACTCAGGAATGTCAGTCAAACATTTGTTCTGATGATTTGTAGGAAAGTGGGACAAGAATAGCGTAAGTAAAGATATGATATATTGAATAGTATATATGTGGTGTATATTGGAAGTGTAGGAGTGGAAACATAATGGAGGACTCTAGGGGATTAAATGAAGTATTAAGAAGTGAGTGTTAAGTGTGAAACAGATTTAGTTTCCAGACAGTAGTTAATTGTAGTGTACATAAAGATGTATACTAGGGAAATGAACCATGAGGCCTACTCAGGAAGGATAAGGATGGCGCACCCAGTATGTATTGGATATAAAAGGGCAGGTGGGCAGACCTAAGAAAGGCTGACCTATACTGTGTGGACAGGTGCACTAAGAAGGGGATTGATCTGTACCATCGGAAAATAGGAATTAAAAAGGGGTGTACCTGTCAAAAACGGAAGGAGAAAGGGTACTCGTAGGATCAAACCATATGTAATGTATACGTACTGTTCCTAGAGGGAAAGGACAGTATCATGACAAAAGTCACAAAATTTTGTCGAAATTATTCTGGTAAGTTTGGATTCTCTATTCCACTAGCATTGTTATGTTTTATGTTCATGAGTGTCAGAAAGAACACTCATTTTCTCGGAGTTCCTCCAGACTCCAAGCTATGGTAGATAATCAAACTAATATGTACTAAAGAAAAAAAGCTACAGAGAAGTAGAGTAAAGTGTCTGTGACACCTGGAGTTTGTGATTGGAAATCAAGAATGTTGTGCGTACGATCCCTAGATATAAAAGTACTATCTCCAATATGCTCAGATAGTTATTATCAAAATGAAGAAAGAAGAGCTAGATATTAGGTACATGGTTACTAGAAGAAATATAATATATACTGATTGAGATGTGAATTATCGTTATGGGGGATATTACTATACATAATGAATATGTATAAAATATCGCATGTTCGAGATAAGGGGAGGGATATGCAGTGCCTCAAGAATTTTGCGGTAAATTCTAGAGACACTCAGTCTTCCACCATCCTGAACACTCAATATTTTAAGTATTAGTGTGGGAAAGTGGAGATGTGTCTACCGCACCACCTGTTTTTGTGTGTCTAGGATGGACGTGTATTGGAAGAATACAGCAATCAGGGCGGTTGATCGGCACAGACAAGTGTTTGCCACTTGTGCCATAGAAGCTGTTTTTTACGTACAAGGAGCAAGCACGTGTTATTCTTTGACAGTGTAATGATTTTAATTGTTATGAACAAATGAAATATGATTTGACTAGAGACTTTTAATGCGGGTGTTAGACTTGCTAGAAGCAAGAACTGTCTTTGACTTTCTGGTGGTTATTAAACTCACCACGTTGTATCTGATGGTTAAAGATGCAATTGACTTGCAAGAATTTGTATACTTACATGAGACTTATGGAAATGGAAATATACCAGAACTGAATGGAAAGTATTATGAGAGTACCTAGTTATTTCAAGAGCAGAGAGAGAGAGAGTTTTTTTTTTTTTTTTTTTTTTTTAAAAATCCCTCTAACCAGCATTATTTCTTCGGAGAAGAAGTTGTGGAGATCGACACAGCCGTGTATCCAGAGAGAGCCGGTTGTAATAAGAGAAAAGGAAAGTGCGCAATCCAGTTTTGCACTACTTCTCTTGTCGCCAAACCATTAGAGGGTCTTTACAATGGTGGCAGTGCACGCCAGCAGAACCATTCCACTGTGAGCTCTATCTGTAACAGCATTGAAGCGCTATGCCTCATCGACGTGTGTATCGTCAACGCTGCCACCGTACTCCCGTCTACAAACATATTATCAGTCTTGAAAATAAACTTGGCACCAATGGCACAGCACAGTCCATTATTCTTAATGGGCCTATGTTCTTTCGTGGCTGTCAAATTAATTTCTCTCTTGACGTTGCTACTGGAGCAGCTGGCAGTGGGTGGTTTACACTCGCTGTTGTTCGCTGTGAAAACGCATCGCTACCTGTACTTAAATCCTTCGCCGACCGAGATGTCATCGCTTACGAGACCTAGCACTGTGGAATAGATCCTAAGAACTCAAGTAGAACTAGTTATGTATATAGTAATATGCCTTTCACTCTGTATACCTGTTCCTGTCGTAAAGTTAGTAATGATGAGAAAATTCATGTATGGATTAAAGTACTTGGTGTACTTACTGGAGATGTTACTTTGTACTATAATTATTGATAAAGTGTGGTCCTTGACTCCTGTAACCAGGAGCGTTAGCCGAGAACTGCTAGATGTACATCTAGTGAACGGGGACTCAAGGATGCAACAGTCTGAAAAAAATCCAAAACATAGTGCCGCACTGCCCACTGAGAGCCTAGCCAACAGCTGATGCAACCCGCCTGGCTCAGCACCAGGCTGGCGCACCAGCAGACGCGCGCTGTCAGTGAGACTACAGCACTCGTAAGCTGTAACACTCCGTCGCTGGTGCGTTCCGAGTCTAAGACCGTTATCAGCATGTTATGTAACCTCTCTCTATATAAGCAGGCAGTGCACGCCAGCAGAACCATTCCACTGTGAGCTCTATCTGCAACAGCATTGAAGCTTTATGCCTCGTCGACGTGTGTATCATCAACACCGCCACCGTACTCCCGTCTACAAACATATTATCAGTCTTGAAAATAAACTTGAGGACAATGTTATGGAGATGAACAAGGATGTAGATGAAGATGAAATGGGAGATATGATACTGCGTGAAGAGTTTGACAGAGCACTGAAAGACCTATGCCGAAACAAGGGTCCAGGGGTAGACAACATTGCATTAGAACTATTGATAGCCTTGAGAGACCCAGCCATGACAAAACTCTACCATCTGGTGAGCAAGATGTATGAGACAGTCGAAATACCCTCAGACTTCAAGAAGAATACAATAATTCCAGTTCCAAAGGAAGCAGGTGTTGACAGGTGTGAAAATTACTGAACTATCAGTTTAATAAGTCATGGCTGCAAAATACTAAAACGAATTCTTTACAGGCGAATGGACAAACTGGAAGAAGCCAACCTCGGGGAAGATCAGTTTGGATTCTGTAGAAATGTTGGAACACGTGAGGCAATACTGACCTTACGACTTATCTTAGAAGAAAGATTAAGGAAAGGCAAACCTACGTTTCTAGCATTTGTAGACTTAGAGAAAGCTTTTGACAATGTTGACTGGAATACTCTCTTTCAAATTCTGAAGGTGGCAGGGGTGAAATACAGGGAGCGAAAGGCTATTTGCAATTTGTACAGAGACTAGATGGCAGTTACAAGAGTCAAGGGGAATGATAGGGAAGCAGTGGTTGGGAAGGGAGTGAGACAGGGTTGTAGCCTATCCCCAATGTTATTCAATCTGTATATTGAGCAAGCAGTAAAGGGAACAAAAGAAAAATTTGGAGTAGGAATTAAAATCCATGGAGAATAGCAGTTGAACGGAATGGATAATGTCTTGAAAGGAGGATAGTAGATGAGTTTTGCTATTTGGGGAGCAAAATAAATGATGATGGTCGAAGTAGAGAGGAAGTTTGTTAACATCGAGTATAGATTTAAGTGTCAGGAAGTCTTTTCTGAAAGTGTTTGTATGGAGTGTAGCCATGTATGGAAGTAAATCGTGGACGATAAACAGTTTAGACAAGAAGAGAATAGAAGCCTCCACAATGTGGGGCTACAGAAGAATGCTTAGGATTAGATGGGTAGACCACATAACTAATGACGAGGTACTGAATAGAATTGAGGAAAAGAGGAATTTGTGGCACAACTTGACTTGAAGAAGGGATCAGTTGGTTGGACACATTGTGAAGCATCAAGGGATCACCAATTTAGTATTGGAGGGCAGAAATCATAGAGGGGGACCAAGAAATGGATACACTATCCAGACTCAGAAAGATGTAGGTTGTAGTAGGTATTTGGAGATGATGAAGCTTGCACAGGATAGAATAGCATGGAGGGCTGCGTCAAACCAGTCTCTGGACTGAAGACCACAACAATAACAGTTTTATATTTCTGAACATTTAGAACAAGTTGCCAATATTTGCACCGCTTTAAGATATTATCAACATCTGACTGAATATTTGTGCAGCTACTTTCAGAAAGTACTTCATTATAGATAAGTGCCTCACCTGTGAAGGGTCTAGGTTACTACTAATATTACCCACAAGATCATTAATACACAACATAAACAGCAGGGGTCGTAACACATTTCGTTGGGGCACACCGGAAGATACTTCTATATATGTTGATAACTGTTCATCCAAGATAACAAGCTGCATTCTCCTAACAAAGAAATCATTGGTCCAATCACCACTTTTTCTTGATATCTCATATGATATTACTTTCTTTGCTAAGTATTGGTGGGGCACTGAGCCAAATACTTTTGCAAAGTACTGCCTCTACCTCACTAACTTGATCCATGGCTTCCAGGTGCCATGTTAGAAAAATATAAGTTGGGTTTCACTTGATTGACCCTTTTGGAATCCATGCTGGTTAACATGGAGGAGATTACTCTGTTCGAGATACGTCTTTCCTTTTGAGGACAGAATAAGAGGGGCTAACTCAGTTGAAAATTCTGTAAAGAACTGTTTGAATTGTCTTAGTAGTCTCTTTTAAATGTTGTTTGGTGTCAGAGGTACCTTTAATATGGTAGAATAAAGGCTAAAACACAGCTTTATATTGGGGAGTAACAAAAGAGTGTTTTTAAAGATATATTGAAATGTCTTTCACCTGTGAAGTTTTTCAGTGTCACTGGCAGGGTAAGTGACTGAAATGCAAGAGAGGAACCATGGTTTTTTCGACTGAATAAGGTGGCACTCTTGGTAGGACACTGGATACACATTTACAGAATGAACTGGGTACAAAACTCATTCCAGCCATCCAGCTTTATGTTCTTTGTGGTTTCTCTGAATTGACTGCAATGAATGCTTTAATGATTCTTTTGAAAAGAATTCTTAATGATTTCGTTCCCTTCCTTGTTTATATCTTTGCTTGTACTCCAACTGCATTGTCAATGAGACATTAAATGCTCACCATTCTTTCTTCTAGATTGTTATTGTTGTGTGTCATTTGATCAAACTATCTAGAAAGAAAGTAGCCTGCTTGCCCAGAAATACCATGAATCACAAAATCCAAAGTTCATGATAGTGTGGATTGTCCAAGACCAAAATAACTGCTGAAGCAGAACTGTTAAGCTTACCTTTGAAGTTTTCATGGTGTCTTTCTTAATTTCCATTTTTTTAGTTCCCAGTAGTTTAATTTTTATTTTTTTTAAATTAATCATCTGTGTCTCTGTTTCATATTGTTTTTCCTCAGGATCTCAAATAACTTTTCCTGATGCATATTGTTTGATTATTTAAGGTACGCAAATGCCATGAAGACATCTGGGTTTGTCTTTACTCTTCTTCCCATTACCAATCACAGTTCTTCTTCTGTGTAACTGTTTAGAAGTGCAAAATGTCAACTGATCCCTAGGTAGTTTTCAAATTCATCTGCTCAGACATTCTTTGGTAGAGTGATAACAATGCTTTACAGAAAACGTTAGTATGTTTGTGATATTAGATTAAATATACTGTTGGTTCTTGTTCCTCCAACTGCATTTAGTATCTTGAAATGCATGTAATTTACACATGCTAACTTGGTTGGACTCTCTCATCATCTGTCTGCAAAACTGGACCAAATATAAGGTAATCCCAATTGAAAAGGAGAGCTTCGTTATATCGGCATTGTATGTAATCCCAGTTTGTGACTCTGTTTGCCAAGAGATGACATGGTAGTATTACCAGTTGCATAAGCAGAGTTAATAGCTTCACAGCAATTTCTTAATTTCTGGAGAGTGTTTCCACTGTTGTCCCATGATGGATTCCTCCCAATCACCACAAAGAGCAGCTATCCTATAGGTTTTAATGAGCGAGTTTGTGAGTATGAAAATACTGCATGTACTTGGAAGATAACTTTTTTACACCACCAACAGACCATAGACCTTATTATACGATCAACTTGATATGTTTATCTGTTCCTAAGAAACAGGAGTCTAAGCAGTCAGTCAGACAACAAATGACAAAAAAGAATTCTTGTCGTGTTGTATAGTTACGAATTAAAATTTTTTGGAATTTTTGCTTTATTTTTACTGAGAAAGCTTGCCGCTTTCCAAATTTCATGATTTTAGGCCAAAGGGAAGTACACTGTAGGTTTTGATGATGAGTTTTCGAATATTAAGAAATGTGACATAAATAGTCCTTTGTTTTTGTTGTACTGACATAGAAGCTTACATTTACTATACTGAAGAGGCTCTAGACCTCAGTATGTGACATTAATTTCAACTTGATAGCCCTTACAAGCTTGTATTTGCTACACCGTCAGGGAGCTGTAGACCTTAGTATGTGGCATAAATGTCAACTGTTCATGTGCAACAGGAATTTTGACAGACAGACAGCAACAACAACAACAACAACAATAACAACTTACAAGATTTCCATTTTTACTGATAGAGGTAGGGAACCCACAAAATAATGAAAATTGCCAAATTCGTAGCCTGCTAGGTGGCTGAAGAAATGTGCCCCCTACTGGAACTGTAGCAGACAGCGCCTACACAACATGGTGGGTGCATGTCCTTGGTTGACAGCACATAGGTAAACAGATAACAAAATATATCGTGATTATAAAGTTTCCATTGATAATTGCTATTGACACAGTTGTTCGCCTTACTATCTGCTGGAATCTGCAATTCATATAATATCCACAGTAATTACCAATTGCTTTTGTGGTATTGGTAAGTGTTAACAATGAAGGTAAAACTGATTTAATATACACTGTATTTTCTTCATATATGTGTGACAATAGCATCTGTCTTTGTGCAGGTTCCAGAGTTTTGCATTAATATGGAATCCAGTTAAAGTTTTCAGTCTTGAAAGATGAAATATGAAGAGCGTGATGTGCAACCAAAATCACATACTTTTCCTGAAGATCTACATGTGTGTTACCTGTTAGTAAATTTCATGGAAATTTTGTTACAAACTGTGGCAACATTAGAACAACTAGAAAATTACAATTCTGTGAATCATGGTTCGAAGGATGGTTGTTGTGCCAATAAGAGTGTACAACAGGAATAACTTTCTAGCCCAAAGAAGACGTGTACAGCAATATCTTTCAGTAATAAGAAAAGGCTGTGAGTTTTCGGTTAAACAAAGGAGCGAAGGAAACCATTAAAACTAAACAGTGTGCATAGACAGTTTTATTTCTTAAAACCCTAATGTGAATTGTGTAACTGGAAGATAGACTTACATGAAGTAAGAAACATTCACCAAAATGAAAATTGCAAAAGTGTGAAAGAAAAACTATTCAAAAGATTTCGAACTACTTATAAGAGACAAACACCGTTAGTAGGGGCCGGAATAATTCGCATTTTGCAAAAAATGCAAAACGGATGCAAATTGTGCCTCAAAATGTGAAATTACTTTAAAAATGCAGTTTCATAACGAATTGTATCCAGATGACCTATTTATCAGAGATAGTTTGAAATAGCTGTATTTTCTGCATAGAATATTGAAAATGTAAGCAGTTATTGGCATTTTACATCATCTGACGAAGCCCAGTTGCGCAAGAACCAACGTGCAAAATAAAGTGTATAAACGCAACAACATGTCAATATGTCCAGTGATTGGTGTGATGGCGGTTATGGATGGTTGAATGGTCTGTTTAAGATACACTCGTGTAATGCAACATAGTACTCAGCCATGGGACCTAGCATTTCATAAGAATGAAAGGCTTAGATTTGTTTGTTTGCTAAAGGTCAAAAGATAGTATAATGGGGATAATTTAAACATGGCCAGTTAGGTGGTGGATGTTTTGAACTATAGTTGCATAGAACACCGCTAGAGGTCTGATCTGGACTATGGCGTTAACAATACTTTGCTAACTTCAGCAAGCAATTGCGCGGTATCCATCCCCGAATGCTTTGTGTTGTGTGTTACTCGTTGTTTTCTTTTCTTATTTTGAAATAAGTGAAGTGATTAATCCTGGTCCATCACGGATTTCGATTATGACCCTTACAGCACCAGAAGAGATTGACAATCCCTGTGACAATGAGTCGGTTTTGCTGTAGGCCACTGCCCAGTGAAATGGAGGTGGGGTTTGTTTCCCTGCACCACTTTCTCCTGTGGTGCTCAAAATTCTAATCTGTTTATGCTCAGCGCCATCTGCAACTAGCCTATAGTGCCCACCCATCACCCACCCTCTGCTATAGCGATTGGAAAACAAAATCTGTAACATTTTTCGACGGTGCTGAAATTCTTCTCCTAATGTTAAAATCGAGTTGACATATATTCGGTTCTACTTTACACTAAATGTCTTGTCAGTTCTATCTGTAGCATTGTAAAGCATGGTTGTTAGGCTATGAATGCCCACAAAAAGTCGAAATTAACAGTCTGCAGATTTTTTAATTTTCAAATTGGGTGGGAAAAGACACCTTATGTCTGAGAGACATCCCGGTAACTAGTGAGAAAATGCTGCTGCTTTGCAACAGAACAATCAGTTTCGAAAGCTTAAATATGGCCAAACGAAGAAAACAAAAGCCATTTCAGAAGAAAAAGGTGTTGAAGCTTTTGGAAAAGCAAGGATTCCAGTAAAAAGTTCCAAATCAGCACTCTTTTTAACAGTTTAGTTCAAAGAACTAATAATTTGTTTGTGTTCGCTGATGTTGCGTGACAACCATTTAAATTAGTGCATCTAATCATTTACAAACAAAGAAAATAGACATGAATTTTGACACAGAAAAAAAAAAGTTTTTGCTAATTTTGCCAAAAATAGATGCTACGTTTTTCAGTTCCTAATCATTACCAAGGGAGATGTATGAGACTGGGCCCTCTGAATGGCAAATGAGATGAACATTGCTGTTTTCCAGGCTTGTTCAGTTTGATTACACATATTCAAGAAATCAGACTAGATAGGAAAATTCAATACGACAAAAATTACTTAGGGGATGTCATAATAGGCAATACTATAGATAAAATTTGAAGCTGATTTGAAGATGAAGTTTACTGTTGTCTCCACATCTGTTTAAAGCCAATCAGTGTGGTTTTGTGAAACAATAGCATATAAACCATACTATACCATTTTGGGGCAAAAAAAGAGACTGCCAGTTTTGCAGTTTGCCAGACAAACATGAGTGAATTACAGTTTCTGCAGCTTTATATCATCTTCAAGGACCTGAAGGCAAATTAGTAAAAAAAATATGAAAAGTACTGTTTAGTTGCAAAATGTTTTGTAATCAACTTATGGTACCAAAATCTAGAAAAATGAGAGAGAATAGTTTTCAACATTTCATTCAGAAATAACTGTTAATAGTGGCAGTTGCTCTGGTTGGACTCTTGGCCTTGACATGTAACACCTCTCTTTGGGGAGAATGACAAAAAGAGAGTGGATATATTTCAGTTTCCACTCAGAACATCTCAAAAAAGAATTTTTTCAACAGTTGAAAGCGTTTTTCAGGGAATTGTCAACAATAGAATTTCTGATAGCTGTGTCATTTCAAATTTATCAGCAGAGCAGTATTTTTTAACTTCAGTCATTTGTGCGTTATCAGTTTGCATCACAATGTTTTGCGAATTTGATGAATAATTCACATAAGATGATGTCTCTTGCAGGAACACATGCATTTAAAAATACTGATACCATAGATAGAATAGTGAAATAAAGTTAAAACATATAATGGATGATGTCAGTGTTGAACTATGAAGAACTTCAGCTTTAGTCCTCATCTTCAGCTGATTAAGAACAAAATTTTTTGACTCATTTGTGTGTGTGATTTGTTCAGATTACTAGAACTAAAGACAAGAGATCCAAAACTGAAGGTAACTAGGTAGATTTCCTATGCTACAACTAGGAAGACATAAAGAGCATTACAGTCTTCAGCATTTACATCATCGCTTTTAATAAGATATGGTTAAGGGCCTCTACCTTAGTTTGCAGATGGAAACAATTATCTTCTTTCTGAAAATAGGAAAAGATCATACAAAGGAAAGATAAGTTGCTAGATTGTCATCACTAGTTATTAGGAAAATAGAATATATAAGTTACTTCCCTTTGCTATGAAGAAACAAATTTTAATGCAGATGGCTGTGTGTAAGATGTTCTTACACACACATCACTACCTTCGAGGGATTGATGTTACAAACACCTAACAACCAAGTGTGTTTTAAGATCTTCATTACTTATAATTGCCATTAACAAATACAATAAGTAGGTCAATCAGTCTGCTTATTTGTGAATGATTTTGTCATGGTTGATAATTTTTATAATTACTCGTGAACTACAGATGATAGTGGATAGGATAAAGAAATTTTCAGGTTGCACACAGTTTATATTTTATTGTGATAAATAATTTGTGTCAATTTTAATTATTCAATATCATCTCTGTATTCCTGCTTGAAAATGAGATACACCGTTACCAATATCCTAGTCCTTATTTTTGACCTTGAGTTGAGCTTGCTGCTGCATTTCCAAATCTCAGTCAGAATTTATGGTTCAGCCAAAACATTCTAACTGAATATTTCACAGAGCATCCATTAAGAGAAATGCCTTCTTTCAGCAGCAGCAACAACTCATTGATCGATAAACTTTCTTTCATTACTCCAGTAGTTCACTTTCACACACACAGCATTTGTTTGCAAATCAGTAAGTCAACAATACCATTTGAGATTTGATCAAAAGTGCCTTTCTGAATTACATATGGTGGTTATTAAAGTTAGGAAGCAGGGATGGTGGTAGATTGCCTGAGGCAACAAGAAACCTTTTATGCTTAAGTAGATTTTTAAAAGTTTGTTTATCTGATATTTGATTTTGTTCTCCAGAGTATCAAATGTGTTATGCACTACTACTCATGATTATGAAATTTTGTATTTTGGATATATAAGTAGTTAAAAACTATGGCATCCTCTTACGTGAATGAAATGATTTTTTATTCTTATAAAACAGCTTCACGTGTCTAGTGCAACTGACTGTAATGTACCTGTGGGCTAAATATACTTTGTTCTTGGTAGCTGGGACTTTTACCTGTTGCATGTTTTGATTGGCTTTTCTATGTGCCACTCAGGGTACATAAACATAATTTGTGCAGATTACACCCTTATTTTTTGCATCTCACAAGTATATATTTGCCTCTGATGTAAATAGATATGCTATTAGAAGCATTATATGCCAAACTATATAAATCACGATTGTGCAGCTGTGTAGACCTCTATGTGCACACATGCAACAGAAAATAGCACTAAATTTCACAAATGGGCAAAATATGTTTGTCCTTCAAAGTCAGTTTCAAAAGACAAGTTGAGAATCTTACAGGTGGGTTGTAGTCCTGTGTATTTATATGCTGATACTAATTCTATTTCCAGATGCCAGATCTGCCCCTATCGCTCAAAGCGTTCATGTCACCTAACTGTTCACTTAAGAACTCATACAGGTAAGTCATTTGATAGAGAAACTCATAATATTTTGCTTCAGGTAGGATTTCCAAGTATCACATGAAGTATTAACACTTAACACATTGTACTACGGCATTGAAGAGCTGGTACTAGATTTTCAGGTGGTGTGAATATAGCTTGTTATGTTTGAGTATAGTTTGTTTTCCAAGTCTTATCAAAATTTATAAACTACCATTGTTTATGATTTTAAAACGCAATGGGTTGTTACTGATTTCAATGATTCTGGGCAAGACTATGTTGGTCTGAGTAATCTTTTAGGTGATTTTCTATTTTGTCAAATGATTTTTGATGTTGAACTGTAAACATTTTGAGCTTCTTATTAATTCTCCATGCCAGTAAATGCAAACTTGTTATGTGGACAAGGCAATATATAAGCAGTTTAGTCTGACTCAAGAAACCAGAAAACTTTTTCAGTTAGGAGCTTGCTTAATTTAAGTTCTGTTAGTTACGCCATAGAAAGTTTTACTTCAGGGCTATTTTACAACGAACTTAGATGAGATTAATGAGGCCTTGTTTCTCGTGTCTTTGAAAACTGCATCTTCTAGATTTTCTTAATCTTCTGCTTCTTTGTCTTCTCCTTCTTCTATTTTCCTGGCCTTTATCCTGTATCTTCATGGAATTATCATGTTATCCTGGATTTGGCAGTGTTAGTCATAGAAGATGGCTGGATATCCTGTCTGTTGCCTTCCACACTCCTTACCCAGAAGAAAATTTGTGTACCACATCTGCCTGTGTCTAGTGTAAGAATGTTTTCAAATATTGTAACTGAGACAGGACATGGGTACTAGTCCAGTATTCACCAAGTTACATATGAGGAACTGTCACAAAAAAAAAAAAAAAGAAAAAAGAAAAAAGAAAAAAAAAAAAAAATATCACAGTCAGGCTGGCTGGTGCACTGGCCCCCATCGTTAATCTGCCAAGTGGATTCCATACAGGACTCGTGCCCCTGCCCTCTACATTCCAAAAGCAGCATGCCAAAGCACACTATTGAGGCAGGTCAATCATGCAGAATATCTTGTAGCGCAAAACTTAAATATATATTGTCTGTTCCTGTCTTGATAAAGAAATTATTTACTTGTAGATTTTTAAAATATAAGAGAATAAATCAAGCTCATTCTGGATAAATGGCAATATCTCCCCCCCCCCCTCCCCACCACCACCCCCACCCCCACCTAATAATGTATTGCCGTGAGCTGTGCTGCATGTTACGCGGAGTAGCAGTTAGCGTCGCTGGATGTCATTATGTGTTCACCTGTTCAGATCTGATCAGCTGCAAATATTTTTTGCTAGGAAACTCAGCAATGCTTCACAAGTGCTAAATGTGTATGGCAGTTCGATACACATCCTAATTTCCTTCTCAACCCTCTCTCTGTCCATCTCCTCCTCCACCCTGTCTCTCTCCATCACCATCTCCTCCTCCCTCTCCCTGTCCATCTCCTCCTTCCCCCTCTCTAAGTCTATATTTTCCCCATGTCAGCCCATCTCCTCTTCCCTTCCCTCTGACCTTAATCCTTATTCATTGTTGTTATGAGTGAAACCTGGACTGGGTGTTGAAGTTGCTTAACATGAATGGGTAAATCGGTTGGGATCATTGGCATATGGAGTATGAGAGACCTTTCTTGCAGTTGAATCTGTGACAATGGTTTGTCTGCAAACAGGTAGAATAACAAAGTTTCAGATTATTCAGATTCTGTAGCAGTTTTCTGTTGAAACGGACTGTGTGAGAGAAAACAGAGCATCATGTACTTGTATATACAATTTTTCCTTGAAATCATATGTAATGCGAAAGAATATATGTGGGAGAAAAAGTGTCTGATGGTTTAAATTCCACAATGTCACAGTTAAAATTGACTGCTAGAAAGGAAACAAAACTGCACATCTTCACAGCCCAGCACAACACAGCATTTGCTTTCTCACAGTAATTTTTAACAGAAAACGTGTACATTGTTGTTTGAAAAATATACAGCCTATGCCTGTCTGAGTACTTACTAGAGTATCTTGTAAAAATGTGAAATAAGTGGTTAAGGACTTTTCAGATTTTTGCTAACAACTTTTGCATATTACATATATATTATTTATATATTAAAAATATGTAAAATATGTCCATCCAAATATTGATTATAGTATCGTGTAAATATTTGAAGTAAATCAGTCAAGAATTGTTTCAGATTTTTGCTTACATTGTTTTCTCTTTATATACTATACATATGTTTGTATACCATATACCGTAAAAATATAGAGCCCATGCCTTTTCATCTGTTTACTAGAATATCAGGTAAAAATTTGAACTAAACCAGTCAAGAACTTTTTGAGGTTTTTGCTAGCAACATTTTCCCTTTATATGCTGTATACCTATTTATTTACCATATATATTAAAAATATGTAGATAATGTTTGTCAAAACATTTGTGTATTGTGCATTAAACCGAGGACCTAGAAATGACAGAGAGGCTTCATACCCCGCAACAGGCCACAGCAGTCTACCCACCCCACCAACGCCCCACACCAAACCAAGGATTATTGTGCAGTTCAGCCCCCAATGGATCTCCCCCCCCCTCCCCCGGAAACATCTCATACCAGATGGAGACAGTGTTTGCACAACAATTGCCGACATAGTGTAACTGAGGTGGAATAAGGGGAACCAGCCCGCATTCGCCGAGGTGGATGGAAATCCACCTTAAAAACCATGCACAGGCTGGCTGGCACTAATCTGCTGGGCAGATTCATGCTGGGGTCCGGCATGTCTTCCTGCTCGGGAAGCAGCGTGTTAGACCTCGCGGCTAGCCAGGTGGGCTGTCCAAACATTTAGTAGATCATCTTGTAAATATCAGAAGTAAATTGGCACAAATTTTGTTTAGAGTAGTGCTTAATAATTTGAAGTAAAGTAGTCAAGAACTTACGTGAAATTTTGGTGACAATGTGAAACAATAACTAGTCTTCATGTAGTAGTACACATTTGTACATACATATTAATATATTGTATGTACTAAAAAATATATAGCCTAAGTCCATCCAAATGTTTATGAGACTGTTGTGTAAATATTTGAAATAAGTTGGTCAAGAACTTTTTGAGAACTTTGCTCCCAACATTCCCCTTTATACAGTATATATTTATTTACATATCAAAAAACAAAGATGATGTGACTTACCAAACGAAAGCGCTGGCATGTTAATAGACACACAAACAAACACAAACATACACACAAAATTCAAGCTTTCGCAACCAACGGTTGCTTCGTCAGGAAAGAGGGAAGGAGAGGGAAAGACAAAAGGATGTGGGTATTAAGGGAGAGGGTAAGGAGTCATTCCAATCCCGGGAGCGGAAAGATTTATCTTACGGGGAAAAAAGGACAGGTATACACTCGTGCGCGCGCGCGCGCACACACACACACACACACACATATATATCCTTCCGCACATACACAGACACAAGCAAAATGCAAGACTAAATGTCTGCTAGTGTCTGTGTATGTGTGGATGGATATTTTCCCCCTAAGGTAAGTCTTTCTGCTCCCGGGATTGGAATGACTCCTTACCCTCTCCCTTAAAACCCACATCCTTTCATCTTTCCCTCTCCTTCCCTCTTTCCGACGAAGCAACCATTGTTTGTGAAAGCTTGAATTTTGTGTGTAGGTTTGTGTTTGTTTGTGTGTGTATCGACATGCCAGTGCTTTCGTTTGGTAAGTCACATCAATTTTGTTTTTAGATATATTTTTCCCACGTGGAATGTTTCCCTCTGTTATATTCATATTTACATATCTATGTATTTAAAAATATGTATCCTATGACATTCTGAGCATTTATTAGAGTATTATGTAAAAATATGGAGAAAGTCAGTAAGAATTTTTGAGATTTTTGGCAACTAAGTTAAATGACGCCTTTCTTTATATGGTAGTATAGATTTAGAATTTAAACAATGCAAAATCCAAGATAGAATATCGACAGTGTTATGAAAAGGATAGATTGCTACTCATCATATACAGGAGATGTTGAGTTGCAGACAAGCACAACAAAAAGCCTGCTATATATTTGAGTTTTAAGCCAAAAGGCCTTCTTCTAAAGTAGAAAACTCATACAAATTCATGCAAGCACAGCTCGTACACACAACTATAGTCCCTGGTCATTGAGGGAGGACTGTGAGCAAATGTGCTGATGGGAGAAGTGATCTGTGGGTGGTGGGGATAAGAAACTCCTCCCTCCCCGCCCCAGTCTCCTCCTTGCTCTCTCCACTCAGAGTCCAGCCTCAGTGCCCAGAGACAGTGGTAATGCATGTGTGAGTTGTGCTTGTGTGAATATGTGTGTGTGTATTCATGTGAGATCTCTTGTACCTAGGCAGTGCTACCTGTGAGAGCAGTTGTTTGATTTACAAACTTAGCTTCATCCACTGTGCTGCTTTCTTTGTGGGCATAACAATTAACAAGCAGTCTGTCCACATAAATGGGCGACAAACTGTGGCTAAGAGACAGCGGGACCACCCAGAGACAGTGGGACCACCCAGTTGCTGAACATGCTGCCCAATGGAATGTGCTCCATTTCAGTGACTGCTCCATAGCTTGTGGCATTTGGATCTTTCCAACCAACAACAGCTTCTCTGAAATGCACAGGTGGGAACACTCTCCGCAGTATATCTTGTGTAAACCCCCCCCCCCACCCCACCCCCCGGCCTTAACCTTCATTAGCCCCTGTCCTTCAACTAATCTACCCCTTCCATTCTCCCACTCCAGCACTGAACAGTCTTCTATTCTACCAAAACGCCCACTGGTCTTTTCCCCTTTCTCTACTTTTCTCCTTTACCACTCACCTCCACCCCCCCTCTCCCACCCCAAACCTCCCAACTGCACCTAGCAGTCCTACCCTACCCCACCAAGTCCCTGCATGCTCCCACTAGCAGCAAAACACCCTTCCTCAGCCTTACCCTGCTATCCCTCCTCCTCCCTGTCCCAAACTCCACCTTACCCCACCACCTACAGTACACTTCTCCCATCTGCGTAGTTGCTCACAGTTGGACCTCAGTGGCCAGAGACAGTGTGTAACATGCCAGACTTATGGTTACCACCCCTGCATTATGTATTACTAGATCAATACTCTTATATCTCCAGCTATAATTAAATTCAATTACTTTTTGATAATAGGAAAAAGGCTTGTAGAGGTATAATAGCGGTACCAAACAATAGTAATAACCATACCCTTTGGACCGTAAACAATCAAAATCAGATTCAGGAAATTAATATATAGAAAAGTTTAGATAAAAGAATAATATATTTCGTTCTCGTCATCTTTAAATGGAGGGAATTAAATCTCGAGCCTAATTAACAAAATATAGATAATTGATCATTTAGCATTATTAGAATGCTTATTTCTGCAATTTCAATATTAATGTGATTTTTATGTGTTAGAAAATGTCTTAAACATGTTCTAGCAAAATAGGGAGTATTATAGAGTGTTTGATAATGTTGTTAAACTATTTCATATTATAAATTATGTTTTACATTATTATAACCAGTAGCACATTGTAGGAAGAGTATAAATACTTGGCCTCGAGTAGTGTTTGGGCAGTTGAGTTTTGAACCCACTAGAGGACAGATCTGTGCGTACAGTTGAGATAAGTTCTTGGAGCATGATTCAGGGTTGGATTTACAATAGAGCAACTCGTGGGTTGGACATTTTCTTTAACAGCATATTATAACAGTGCAGTGATGGATTATATCGGAGTATTACACAGTTTGATTTAATATCGCCAAAGGCAGAATGATATGTGACTTTATATTCGTACTTTGTTGAGTACTAGTGTTGACCAATGCAATGGACCTCACACAGGTATTTCTATCAAATTACTGCATGTGGAGTATTTACTATCGCCAGTGTAGTATGTACTACCATTGGTTAGCTGTAGTAGTAACAATGTGGGTTATTACACTGAAGATTGATCATGAGCTCATAACATACAGGTTTTGAAGTGAATAAATATAAATACTTACTTTACTTCAGTTGTGGCCTACAACATTGTAGTGAAATCCATTATGGTATCCTGTATTTATTGAACAAGCATATTTTAGCTCATGTATGCAGTTGTCAAGGGACACCAATGGCAAGATATTCTCAGGTATTTAAACCATTTTTAACTATTCACTAACTGGTGGGACATTGCAAGTGGTCATGTGTGTGTGAGTTGTGCTTGCATTAACGTTCATGTTTTTTCTACTTTGGAAGAATGGAATTTGGTCGAAAGTTCAAATGTATAACAGTCTCATTGTTGTGCCTCTGTGCAACTCAACATCTCCTCTATATGGTGAGTACCAATCTATCCTTGTTATTATATTGTTTAGTGTTTAGCTTTTCTAGGTTTTTGAATTTTCATATGTTTGTAGTGTTTGCATATTCTGGAGTGTTCTGTGTTGGTATAAATAGCAACACTTTCCATCTAGGAATTAGTCCTGTTCTGTGTGTATGTTAATGTCCCTAAGAAATGGGCTTTCAGTGTTAAGAGTTGGACTTCACTGTTGACCCTACTTTGAATTATATTTGCATGACATGACGTGACATTTTTAGTGAAGATGCTGGGTTCTTCGAAACATCTACTTCACTGTGGCTCCAATTGGGGAACACACAAGCTGTTGCCTATGCGAACATGAAATGAGAACAAGCAGTACAGAAGATGTGACTGAGTCAGCATATATAGCAGGTGGCATGACGTGTTTGGGAAATGTGTGCTGTTATTTGGATGGCAGTGGTTCAAGAGCAATGAAGAGAAGTTTGATAGAGGGGACAAATTCCAGGCTGGACTGAAGAAACCACTTGGTGGCAATCAGCAGCAAGCTGCGTAGTTGAAGAATTAAAGAATGGGACACAACATCATGGAGAAACAATGTGGTCTTACATACTGAATGTTTTGGTCCTGTGCCATATTGTGAATTCGAATGTGACAGAAAACTGAGGGAGAGGGGGGGGGGGGGGGGAGAGAGAGAGAGAGATGTTACCAAACTGATTGTGGTCCTTACGACGACTGTGGATGACCACCATGACCTAGCCTTTCTCACATATGTCAGGTAGTAAGAAAAAGAGATACAGCAGTTTATGGTAGCTAGAAATGTTGGACTGAGTACACAAGAGATAGCAACCATGAAAGTCAACCCTATATCAGGATGTAGTAGAATCTTTGCCACCAGTTGACTATGCTTTGAGGAATGGACTTGTTGAACTCACAAGGGGAGGCCGCCAATTGTGAAATTCAGATTCGATTCATACTGTGCATAATAAAAGCTCATGGCCAGAGGTGTACTGTGGCAAAGCACCAAGATGCACTTCTCAGCCGTTGTCGAGAAAATCGACAGTTAAAAGAAACTGTTGCGGTGAAATACTCTCTACGATTGGAGAGCGATCCGCTTTCACCAACATGCATAAGCAATTCATTAATAGTTGATATATATATATATATATATATATATATATATATATATATATATATATATATATATATATATCGTTTCTACGTCTTCCGTTAACTATACGTGGTTAACATTATGAAGACAATTAATAACATTTGTGAAATACAACTTTGTTTGCGGAAAACATAATGATGTTCGAAGTCGCCAGTTTTCCACGACAAACGACTTTCAACAACTTATTATATGCATAATTGTTGCAACTGATTGCCGGGAATTATTTAAGATGATGTGACTTACCAAATGAAAGTGCTGGCAGGTCGACAGACACACAAACAAACACAAACATACACACAAAATTCCAAATGGCTCTGAGCACTATGGAACTTAACATCTATGGTCAGCAGTCCCCCAGAACTTAGAACTACTTAAACCTAACTAACCTAAGGACATCACACAACACCCAGCCATCACGAGGCAGAGAAATTCCCTGACCCCGCCGGGAATCGAACCCGGGAACCCGGGCGTGGGAAGTGAGAACGCTACCGCACGACCACGCTACTAGGACTCCCAGAATAAAGAATATTATGGAGAAATGGCTTAGCCATAGCCTGGGGGATTGTTTCCAAAGTGCTCTACTAACTGAACTACCTGAGGATGATTCAGGACCCCTCCTCTCAGCTTTACTTCTAGCAGTATCGGCACACAGTTTTAGTTTGTGAGGAACTTTTAGTTTCCAAGATGTCAGGAAATCTCATTGATGGCCAGCATGTCCAGGTATCGACTAAGGAGCTTTTTTTCTGTAGGGCTGAATGCTTATCATTGCCAGCTAAAGAAAACTATGTTCCATGATCCAAAAGCGATTATTCTGAAGGTTGCTAATGGAAAATACATCCAGCTGACAGGAACACGTATCACTAGAATGCCTATCATTGGCAGAACACAGTCCACAAATATGTTGTTTTAACTGGATGTTGTCATAGTGTAATTCTTGATTGGTACTTTTTGCAGGCATCACAAGTAGTAATTAGACTGTGGAAGATCAGAGCTCCAGATTGGTGAAGCTTTTCCAACAAGAACTTATGAAAAGATTGCTCTGGGTGGTCGTTTGTCATTGAAGACATTGTTAGCTCACTGTCATCAACAAGATGAGTTCTATTCATCAATCCAGATGCTCAGATAAACTCTGAAGCTTTTGTCATTTCAAAGAGTTGCTTGTGCTCACAAAATAAATGTACATACCCATGATGATCATAAGCATTGCAGGTGGTCAAGGAGAACTTTGGATCACTTTCACAGCTCATCCATAAAAGATGTGTTTCTAGGATCAGTCGAACTAGTCCAGGATGGGCAGCTCTGTGCCATTAATGAAGTCGTGCTCTGCTACCACTTCTGCCAATAGGATCAGGCCTGACTGAGAAAGAACATCAGTGAGTGGTAGCCATTCTGTACCAGTTTTTGGACACATTCAAATCCTGAATGGAGAAAAGGCAGACCAAGCTACCCATGGTAAGGCTCTGTAACAATACTGGGGATCATCCACCAACTAGTGCTCTTAAAGTGTGTCTCCATGCTCATAAAGTGTGTCTCCAGCTGAACAACAAATAAATCAGGAGGAAGTGGAGAAGATGCTGCGAGATATCAGTGAACCTTCAGAGATTCATTGGTTCTCTCCTGTGGTCCTTGTGAAAAAGAATAATATCAGATGACATTTCTGAATTGACTGCTGATGACAACATAATCATAAAAAAGGTGTCTACGCATTGCTGCAATTTTAAATTACTCTAGACAGCTTGAAAGGAGCAAAGTATATCTCAACTATGGACCTGGAGTAAGGGTACTGGCAAATAGAGATTTGTTAGGTTGACAGGGAAAATAACGCCTTCATAACAATTGATGGCATCTAAGAGTTCAAACTTGTGTGGTTTGGACTGTGTAAAACTCCAGCCACCTTTGAGTATATGATGGACAACCTCCTTTGACACCTTAAGTGGCTTACATGTCTATTACATGTTTATATCAGAAAAATTAATTTTGAATTACAGTAATTCTCCTTACATGTTTTTTAAGGGTTTCATAAATAGTTAAACCAAATCAAACCACTGATGCAGGGGCTTCGATCTGTCATTTTTAATGTTGTTCTTTACTGGAAGTAGTACGTAATGTCCTGATGTTGTAATCATATACACCATTGTGTTTGATAACTTGCTACAGAGCTTGTAAAGTACTTCAAAGAGCAGTTGCAGAATGGATAGTGTGTAGAAAATAAGTTATAAATAAAACATTGGAAAGCAGATGTAGACAGATTAAATCGGATAACGATGAGGGAACTAGTTCAGGAAATGAAGCATTGGATGTTGTTGGGCAGCAAAATAAATGACAAAGGCAGAATTAAATAGGGTATAAAATGCGTACAGTATTTCCAGTAACAACAAAATCTTTTCTGGAAAAGAGAAATATGTTAAATTGTAATATAAACTTAAGTTCTGTAAAGCTTTTTCTGAAAATATTTGATTATAATCAGATTCCATGGAAAGAAGAAGAGTTCCTTGATTAAGTGAGATATTTAGGCACAGGGGAAAAATAACATCTGTGCTGTGAGTTTGCCTGACATGTTTTTCATCCATGACAACCATTTCTTGACAATAATTTTGTGAAAGGACCCAGGGAATTCATCTGTGGTACTCTTTGTGCCTTCACTGATACTGTTGTGCAGAAGAAAAAGTGTGAGGTTTAATATTTCCACCAGCAGACAAGATCGTTAGCGGGACAGAGGCATTACAGCTCGTGATTGACAGGTACAGCCTGGTCTGTGAGCGATGGGTCATGTAGGCTTGGCCGCTAGCAGCATGGAGCTAGGCCAGTGGCTGCCAGTCAGTGTGCCACATGAGCTATTTTGAACCTAGCCTAGCTAGTATTTGGATACTGACCTGGCTGTGGACTTTGACTTTTCAGGTTACCATTATTGGCATTCTTGTGTGGGCAGCTCACAGTGAACTTGGTTTCTATTTGTGGACTATATTTTTGTATCAGGAGCAGGCATAAAATGAAGCAGTCGACAAATGAAAGAAAAAGTCATTCATTACTTCACACTGTATTGGATCAAAATTGTAAGGAAATAGGTTCTTTGAATTTCAGGTGAAGTAGGGAATTCCTCAAAGGTAGGAAAAAGGTTTACTTACAAATCAGTTATAAAACTAAATTATTGAAAGATAAATTCTCTGTTATCACTGTTCCATGATATTAAAACATTTATTGTATGAGGTGCTACACAAAATATCTGAGAATTTCATTGTAAAAATCAGAAAACTACACTTACATCCTGATGTCCTCTTGTCATCTTAAAAGCAGTCACCTTAGGCTTGTAAGCAATGATCTTATTATTGTTCCCATTTTTGGAAGCACTCCTGGAAGTCCACAGGGTGAAGGGTGTTCAGGACCCATTTTGATTCCTCTTGGATGTCTTTAGTCATGTCAAAATGTTATCCTTTCAATGCGATTTTCATCTGTGGGAAGAAGTCACACAAGGTTAGGTATGATGAGTAGGCAGGTTGTGGAACTATTGCCATGTAGTTTTTGGCCAGGTATTCCTTCACAGCAAGGAATGTTGCTCATGTCGGCAACAATGACTCCTGCCATCTGGGTTCAGAGGTCATCCTCAGTTCGTACAGGCGGTTGGCGGAATTGGTGAAGGTGGAAAGCCTCGCTCGCGGGGTGGAATCAGAGCTAACTATTTGTAGTATCGTTCCCAGAACCGATCGCAGTCCTCTGGTTTGGAGCCGAGTGGAAGGCTTAAACCAGAGGCTCAGACGATTCTGCGGAGATCTGGGGTGCAACTTTCTCGACCTCCGCTATCGGGTGGAGAAATGTAGGGTCCCCCTGAATGGGTCAGGCGTGCACTACATGCTGGAAGCGGCTACAAGGGTAGCGGAGTACGTGTGGAGTGCACATGGGGGTTTTTTAGGTTAGAGAATTCCCTCCCTAGGCCCGACAAGATGCCTCCTGAGACGCGGCAAAGTAGGAGTAGGCAAAATGCAACAGGGAATAACAATATTAATGTGCTAATAGTAAACTGCAGGAGCGTCTATAGAAAGGTCCCAGAACTGCTCTTATTAATAAATGGTCACAACGCCCATATAGTACTAGGGACAGAAAGTTGGCTGAAACCAGACGTAAACAGTAATGAAATCCTAAACTCAGATTGGAATGTATACCGCAGAGACAGGCTGGACAGTGAAGGGGGAGGCGTGTTTTTAGCGATAAGAAGTGCAATACTATCGAAGGAAATTGACGGAGATCCGAAATGTGAAATGATTTGGGTGAAGGTCACGGTTAAAGCAGGCTTAGACAT
This sequence comes from Schistocerca nitens, assembly GCF_023898315.1. Lineage (NCBI taxonomy): Eukaryota > Metazoa > Arthropoda > Insecta > Orthoptera > Acrididae > Schistocerca > Schistocerca nitens. Next base: position 541,066,123 of record NC_064619.1, on the reverse strand, counting down.
GGTAATTGGATGTCTTTATAGGCCCCCTGGCTCAGCAGCTGTTGTGGCTGAGCACCTGAAGGATAATTTGGAAAATATTTCGAGTAGGTTTCCCCACCATGTTATAGTTCTGGGTGGAGATTTTAATTTGCCGGATATAGACAGGGAGACTCAAACGTTCATAACGGGTGGCAGGGACAAAGAATCCAGTGAAATTTTTTTAAGTGCTTTATCTGAAAACTACCTTGAGCAGTTAAACAGAGAACCGACTCGTGGCGATAACATATTAGACCTTCTGGTGACAAACAGACCTGAACTATTTGAAACAGTTAATGCAGAACGGGAAATCAGCGATCATAAAGCGATTACGGTACCGATGATTTCAGCCGTAAATAGAAATATTAAAAAAGGTAGGAGGATTTTTCTGTTTAGCAAAAGTGACAAAAAGCAGATTACAGAGTACCTGATGGCTCAACACAAAAGTTTTGTCTCAAGTACAGATAGTGTTGAGGATCAGTGGACAAAGTTCAAAACCATCGTACAATATGCATTAGATGAGTATGTGCCAAGCAAGATCGTAAGAGATGGAAAAGGGCCACCATGGTACAACAACCGAGTTAGAAAACTGCTGCGGAAGCAAAGGGAACTTCACAGCAAACATAAACATAGCCAAAGCCTTGCAGACAAACAAAAATTACGCGAAGCGAAATGTAGTGTGAGGAGGGCTATGCGAGAGGTGTTCAATGAATTCGAAAGTAAAGTTCTTTGTACTGACTTGGCAGAAAATTCTAAGAAATTCTGGTCTTATGTCAAAGCAGTAGGTGGATCAAAACAAAATGTCCAGACACTCTGTGACCAAAATGGTTCTGAAACAGAGGATGACAGACTAAAGGCCGAAATACTAAATGTCTTTTTCCAAAGCTGTTTCACAGAGGAAGACTGCACTGTAGTTCCTTCTCTAGATTGTCGCACAGATGTCAAAATGGTAAATATCGAAATAGACGACAGAGGGATAGAGAAACAATTAAAATCGCTCAAAAGAGGAAAGGCCGCTGGACCTGATGGGATACCAGTTCTATTTTACACAGAGTACGCGAAGGAACTTGACCCCCTTCTTGCAGCGGTGTACCGTAGGCCTCTAGAAGAGCGTAGCGTTCCAAAGGATTGGAAAAGGGCACAGGTCATCCCAGTTTTCAAGAAGGGACGTCGAACAGATGTGCAGAACTATAGACCTATATTTCTAACGTCGATCAGTTGTAGAATTTTGGAACACGTATTATGTTCGAGTATAATGACTTTCCTGGAGACTAGAAATCTACTCTGTAGGAATCAGCATGGGTTTCAAAAAAGACGGTCGTGTGAAACCCAGCTCGCGCTATTCGTCCACGAGACTCAGAGAGCCATAGACACGGGTTCCCAGGTAGATGCCGTGCTTCTTGACTTCCGCAAGGCGTTCGATACAGTTCTCCAAAGTCGTTTAATGAACAAAGTAAGAGCATATGGACTATCAGACCAATTGTGTGATTGGATTGAGGAGTTCCTAGATAACACAGCATGTCATTCTCAATGGAGAGAAGTCTTCCGAAGTAAGAGTGATTTCAGGTGTGCCAAAGGGGAGTGTCATGGGACCGTTGCTGTTCACAATATACATAAATGACCTGGTGGATGACATCGGAAGTTCACTGAGGCTTTTTGCAGATGATGCTGTGGTGTATCGAGAGGTTGTAACAATGGAAAATTGTACTGAAATGCAGGAGGATCTGCAGCAAATTGACGCATGGTGCAGGGAATGGCAATTGAATCTCAATGTAGACAAGTGTAATGTGCTGCAAATGCATAGAAAGATAGATCCCTTATCATTTAGCTACAAAATAGCAGGTCAGCAACTGGAAGCAGTTAATTCCATAAATTATCTGGGAGTACGCATTAGGAATGATTTAAAATGGAATGATCATATAAAGTTGATCATCGGTAAAGCAGATGCCAGACTGAGATTCATTGGAAGAATCCTAAGGAAATGCAATCCGAAAACAAAGGAAGTAGGTTACAGTACGCTTGTTCGCCCACTGCTTGAATACTGCTCAGCAGTGTGGGATCCGTACCAGATAGGGTTGATAGAAGAGATAGAGAAGATCCAACGGAGAGCAGCGCGCTTCGTTACAGGATCATTTAGTAATCGCGAAAGTGTTACGGAGATGATAGATAAACTCCAGTGGAAGACTCTGCAGGAGAGACGCTCAGTAGCTCGGTACGGGCTTTTGTTAAAGTTTTGAGGACATACCTTCACCGAAGAGTCCAGCAGTATATTGCTCCCTCCTACGTATGTCTTGCGAAAAGACCATGAGGATAAAATCAGAGAGATTAGAGCCCACTCAGAAGCATACCGACAATCCTAAAAAAAAAAAAAAATCTGCATTGACTTTATGTTGCTGTGAACTTATCAAGCTTTTTCCGGCCTTCATGAATCACATCATGCACTTTCACAATCATTTCCAGCATTGTGCACATTGATGGTTGACCAGAATGTTTGTCATCTTCCACAGATTCTCGGCCTTCCTTGAACTGCTTGAACCACTCAAACATTCTTGCTTGACTCAGTGCACTGTCACCAAATGCCTCTGTCAGCATGCTGTGGGTTTCAGCTGCAGTTTTCTTCAACTTGAAACAGAATTTGATGCTCCTTGACATTATCCATTTCACAATTCGCGAAACCACTGAAACATATCCTGACACACACACCTCTACAACTCACAACTGCATGCATCAAAGACAACGCAACATTGTGTCCAGTGAGTGCCTTGAGACATCTGGCAGAAGAATGTCATATTGCAATTGGTTTGACCGGTACAGTGAAATTCTTGGATATTTTGAATAGCGTGCCATGTTGTCATTGTTAACTGTTTGTCATCTACTGCTGGATAAAGATGTGTAGATTTTTCTACATACTATAAGCACCAGTTACACAGCTCTTTGCCGCTCCTGCATGTTTTCCAATGAGATGTTTTATCTTTCATTATGATGTGCCTTGATCTTTTAGTATCTCCTGCAATTCAGCACTCCCTTTGTCCATCTACCTGGCTGCATAGTTTACCCACCTCCATTTAATTTTCATTACGTTCAAAATCTGACAAAGTAAGAGACATCATTCAGACTGGAGCTCCAGGCCTCTGCACATGTGAAGTTATATTCATGGTCTGCTCCTTGAAGCCGGCCGTGGTGGTCCCGCGGTTGTAGGCGCGCAGTCCGGAACCGTGCGACTGCTACGGTCGCGGGTTCGAATCCTGCCTCGGGCATGGATGTGTGTGATGTCCTTAGGTTAGTTAGGTTTAAGTAGTTCTAAGTCCTAGGGGACTGATGACCACAGCAGTTGAGTCCCATAGTGCTCAGAGCCATTTGAACCATTTGAATTTTGCTCCTTGAAACCCATAAAACTCAGACGTGGATCATAATGCTCTAACGGTGGATTACTCAGAAACCCAGTGACACCAAATAGTCAGTGTGTTCACAATGGATAGGAAAATTAATGAAGTTGATGATAAGCTCATGGAGTGTGTAAGACAGACATGCTCCTATACATACAGTATAAGGAAGAAAAACTCATGCTGGCAATGGATTTATCTCAAGTGATGAAGGACAGGGATGCTGCTAACAGATATTTCATGCTGAAACTTAAGTATGAACAGTATAAAGAATAGACGAAGCTGCAAAATGGGATAAAACAATATGTTCACAGCACCAATTATGGTACACTCATTCCATTGTAAATAGCCATTTGTGCTCCATAATTCAGTAGAAGAATCTCCTTAGTTTATGTATTGGAAAGGAAAAATCAGAAAATGTTTTTCAGGTCATAGCTGATGAACAGAATTTTATTTCAGCTGTATGGAGACTCCATGCTGAAAGGAGCTGTCACCTGCAAGAACCGTAGTGCCTTATGGAGGATACCTTGTACTGCTACTAGTCATTTCATGTCCTGTTCCATTCAACAAATGGAGTGATGCCCCCATACGAGTCATAACTTCTTTTATCTTCATGGTCCTTATGTGAAATGTTCATTGGCTGCAGTAGAATTGTTTGACAACCAGCTTCAAATGCTGGTTCTCTAAATTTTCTCAATAGTATTTTGTGAAAAGAATACTGTCTTCCTTCCAGGGATTCCCATTTGTGTTCATGAAACATCTGATAATAACTGCATGTTGATCCAACCTACTGGTAACAAATCTGGCAGCATGCCTCTGAACTACTTCCATATCTTCCTTTGATCCATCCTGGTAGGGAACTCAAATACCCAAGCAGCACTCATGAATGGGTTGCATTAGTGTACTATATATTATCTGAACAATGTGTTGCAAAGGTAACTCTCATCTATGTACTTCAGAAAAGCTATTGCTGGGAGAAAGGAGCCAAATGCACAGGTTGTGAAGCAGCCATTCAACTAGAGCATGTTGTCTTCAGCAGCATGTTCTGACAGTTGGTGGCCAGCTCTGTTCTCAGCCACAGTTTGGCGATAGCCATTTGTTTTGGTGGACTGCTGCTTGGTGGTCATGCCCAGAAATGCTGTGCAGAAATTGCAGGAGAGCTGGTGTATGACATAGCTGCTTTGACAGGTAGCCCTACCTCAGATGCAATTAGATAAGTCTATCTCAGAACTAGACTAGGATTTACTGGTTAAGTAAATGGGGCAGGGCTTGCCTTGAGTCTTTCGCCCGTATTTGACATCTAAGGCAAGGGGTTAGAAGTGGAAGTAGCATAGGGTTGGGCCAGGATGTTGTATAGGTTAGATGGGCACGAAATAGCTCTGTAGGAGTTTGGGAAGGACTGCTGGTATGATGACCCTTATTTCTGGGACCAAAGGTAGGCAGAACCTTGGCAAAGGAAGTGGTTTTGGTGCTTCAGTCTAGAATGATATTGTGTGATGAGGAGGCTGGTTCCTTTGCATGTGATTCTTGTTGGTGATGGGAGGATTAGGAGTGTGTGAGAATATGGTATGGAAAATTTATTTGGGGGGAGGGGTGATGTTTTCCTGTGAAGGCTTTTGAGAGGATACTGTGCAAGGGAATTCTCAATACTGCACATGCACTGTCCAGTGAATGGCCAGTCTGTATGGGAGTGAATTTTTGATGTGGGAGGGATGACAGCCAATAAAATGCAGGCACTGTTGGTGCTTAGTGGGGTTTATAAACCTGGAGGCATGAGTTGAGCCTTCAGAAAAGTGGAAGTCAACGTCCAGGAAGGTGGTGTGTTGGACTGAGGAGAACAAGGTGATGCCAATGATAGAGAATGTGTTGAGGCTATGGAGTAATGAGAACAGATTGCCTTGCCCCTGGGTCCAGACCATGAAGATATCATCAGTCAACCTGAGCCACACAAGGAGTTTGTTGTTTTAAGAGTTTAGAAAGGTTGCTTTTCAATAGCCTACAAACAGATTGGCATAGGAGGGTGCTGTATGGATGTTCATGGCAGGGCTGTGGATTTTTTGTGTACACTATCTGATCAAAAGTTTCCAGTTACCCCTTTGTAATGGAGACTTGACCACACATACATCTATGTCTATATACATATTCTGCAAGCTACCATATTGTGTGGTGGAGGGTACCCTGTACCACTCCTAGTCATCTCCATTCTAGTTCTACTCACAAATAGAGTAAGGGAAAAATGACTGTCTATAAGCCTCCGTTTTAGCCCTGATTTCTCATATCTTATCTTCATGATCCTTATGCAAAACTTACACTGGTGGCAATAGAGTTGTTCTCCATTCCGCATCAAATGCCATTTCTCTAAATTTTCTCAATAGTGGACCTTCCCTACAGAAAGTCCCATTTGAGTTTCCCAAAGCATCTCTGTAATCTTTGGGTGTTGTTTGAACCTATCAGTAACAGATCTAGCAGCTCGCCTCAGAATTGCTTCGATGTCTTCCTTCAATCCAACCTGGTTTTGATCCCAAACATTCAAGCAGTATTCAAGAATAGGGTGCACTAGTGTCCTGTATGTGGTCTCCTTTACAGATGAACCACACTTTCCTAAAATTCTCCCGATGTACCAAAGTCAACTTTTCCCCTTCCCTACTGCAATCTGTACATGCTCATTCCATTTCATATCACTTTTCAGTGTTATGGCTAGATATTTAACTGATGTGACCTTGTCAAACAGGACAATACTAGTACTGTACACAAACATTATGGGTTGCTTTTCCTACTCATCTACTTTGATTTATATTTTTCTACATTTAGAGCTAGCTGCAGTTCATCACACCTCTAGCAGTTTTGTCTAAGTCATCTTATGTCATTGTACTTTCACTAAGTGATGATAGCTTCCTATACACCTTAGGAACATCACCATACAGCTGCAAATTTCTCCTCGCCGTGTTCGCCAGATCATTTATGCCTATTGAAAATAACAATAGTTGTATTACCCTTCCTCGGGCACTCCTGAAGATTCCTTTGTCTTGAAGAACATTCACTGTCAAGGATAACATACTGGATTCTGTTACTTAAGTAGTCTTAAAGCCACTCATATATCTGGGAACCTGTTGTGTATGTGCTTACCTTTGGTAACAGTCTGCGGTTGGGCACCAAGGCACATGCTTTTTGTGAATCTAGAAATGTAGCATCTGCCTATTGCCCTTCATCAATGGTTTGCAGGATATCACATGCAGAAAGGGCAAGCTTGAGTTTTGCGTGAACAATGCTTTCTAAAACCGCGCTGGTTTGTGGACAAGAGCTTTTCTGTCTCAAGGAAATCTATTACACTGAAGTGCCAAAGAAATTGGTGTAGGCATGTGTTTATTAAAATACAGAGATATGTAAACAGGCAGAATACGCCACTGCGGTTGGCAATGCCTATATAAAACAGCAAGTGTCTAGCACACTTGTTAGGTTGGTTACTGCTGCTACAATGGCATGTTAACAAGATTTAAGTGAGTTTGAACATGCTGTTATAGTCTGTGCATAAGTGATGGGACACAGCATCTCTGAGGTAGTGATTAAATGGGAATTTTCTCATACGACCATTTCACAACTGTATCGTGAATATCAAGAATCCTCTAAAACATTAAGAATCCAGTAAAACATCAAATCTCCGACATCGCTGAGGTCGGAAAAAGATCCTACAAGAATGGGACCAACAACAGCTGAAGAGAATCTTCAATGTGACAGAAGTGCAACCGCCCTGCAAATTGCTGCTGATTTCAATGCTGGGCCATCAACAAGTTTCTGCATGTCTAGTTTCAAATTATATCAAGTGGATGGACGTGTATGGGTATGGAGACAACCTCATGAATCCATGAACCCTGCATGTCAGCAGGAGACTGTTCAAGTTGGTGAAGGCTGTGTATAGGATACCTGAAACGTCTGGATACGACTCTGACAGATGACACGTATGTAAGCATCCTGTGTGATCATCTGCATCCATTCACAGGGTTGCCACAAATATATGTCTGTATCATCATTTCATCCCCATCCGGCGTGCAGGTCGCCCAATTTGGCGTCGAATGTAATAAGACCTGCACCAAGGCGGTCGGACCTGCCCTGTAAGGGGCCTCCTGGCCAATGATGCCAAATGCTCATTTCCATTTTCCATGCATATTTATCGATGTACACATATCTTCCTCTGACAACACTTGATGGTTCTCACCTTTTGATAGGTTTCTAGTCAGTAGCTTAATTGTTTGCGCACCCACGTATCTTTGTGTGTATGGTGATGTGTGTTTGTGTAGTCTGATTCTTCGGCCTTCTTACCTGAAGATAGGTTGTAGGTTATTGGAAACTACGGAAATCAGGAACGACTTCTGCAATAGAAGTAGATGAATATGGAAAGAAGAAAAATAGATAGATGAGCAAAAGAAAAGTAAGAAAGGGAAAAAGAGAAATGGTTGCTGAGATCAAAGAAGAGAAAGAAGATAGCCCCAAAGACAGGAAACCCTCCCCACCCCTCTTCCCCAGGATCCCTACCTCGCCGTTACTTGCGTGAGAAGCCGGATGAGGTATGTTGTTAAATCGTCTCCTACAGAACGGACATTCTCACCTTCACCCTTGAGGTTGCCGAAGTAAATCTTAGCAACCCTATGGAAACAGCAAATGGTGAAGAATTGGGCACACTTGTTTGTGGGGGTTGTTTGAAAGGTGTGATGTATGTTTAGTGTTAGCCATGACTTATCTCTTGGTGTAAAACATGCTTTTATCTACACTACCCACCACTTTCAAAATTGATACAAACGCCCCCGTCTATATCATATCTCATAAAAGGTGTAAAATATTGTATACAAAATAGAAAATTATACACTACAATAAAGTAGTTGTTCTGTTCGTCACATTATATTACATTATCCATAAATGTAATATTCTGCTCATTTCATTTCATGTCTAGAGATCACTGTTTATCCGTGATTCTCTTACACCACTCTTTACTTTATGGTCTTATCCAGTTTGTTAAATACTAAAATTATAGGATAGTTTAAGAATTCAGCTGTAGACTACAGAATAGTTTAAGATTTGAACGGAATTTGATGCAGAAAAACTATTTTGGAAGAAACACCGAAAACAACTCAGGATCCAATGGTTGTCACTCTGCCCATTAACACAGAATGTTAGCGTCCCTGGGGGAACATATGACTCTGCCCGGATTACATGGATCGGATATTAACTTCACTTGAGCAAGCGCAGACCAATACTTCTCGTTAAATTTTGTGTCAAAGTCTCCCCACAGCAAAATAATCACCACTTCACTTGGTAACACAACATTAGGTAAAGTTATACTATTTTCTACTCTATCCTGGATAAATTTTAATTCTTCCAACAAAATATCTATAACCTTGCTGGCATTATTAAGTTTGGAAGCAGCAATAGTCGAAATGTGTCTGGAGGTTACTCTCGCAGCAACTCTTCGACCCATCATTTCTTCAAATGGTTCCTCCAAGCTACATACACTTGTAATATCAAAGCTGGATGTATTCTCTTTGAAATCCATCTTACATTATTTATTCCTGAACTGACAACTCATGTACTGACACCTGTAATCTGCGATTAACTAATCAACATTAATTCCATAGGCTGATTTACACCCTCTTTCAAAGTATTCATGTCCTGTCTTACATTATTGTATTTAACATTACACACATTTTCACGAGATTCTAACTTTTCATTAAGATCGGGTTCTTTATTATTATATCTGTCTTCAATATCAACTTCTGACTTTTTTGTCAAATTCTGGAATTGATCATTCTGTCTCTGATTATAGTCAGTGAACAGTTGATTTACGTGACTGCTTAACAAACTAGTTAATTCACCTTACAAATCTATTTTAAGATACTCTATCTTAATAGTTAAAGCGTCAAATTCAGTCTTCAGATTTCCCATACCTTCATAAATTACTAGTCTTTACTTTGTGAATCTACCTTAGCACTTGTTGTTGTTGTTGTTGTTGTTGTTGTTGTGGTCTTCAGTCCTGAGACTGGTTTGATGCAGCTCTCCATGCTACTCTATCCTGTGCAAGCTTCTTCATCTCCCAGTACTTACTGCAACCTACATCCTTCTGAATCTGCTTAGTGTATTCATCTCTTGGTCTCCCTCTACGATTTTTACCCTCTACGCTGCCCTCCAATGCTAAATTTGTGATCCCTTGATGCCTCAGAACATGTTCTACCAACCGGTCCCTCCTTTTTGTCAAGTTGTGCCATAAACTCCTCTTCTCCCCAATTCTATTCAATACCTCCTCATTAGTTATGTGACCTACCCATCTAATCTGCAGCATTCTTCTGTAGCACCACATTTCGAAAGCTTCTATTCTCTTCTTGTCCAAACTATTTATCGTCCATGTTTCACTTCCATACATGGCTACATTCCATACAAATACTTTCAGAAACAACTTCCTGACACTTAAATCAATACTCGATGTTAACAAATTTCTCTTCTTCAGAAACACTTTCCTTGCCATTGCCAGTCTACATTTTATATCCTCTCTACTTTGACCATCATCAGTTATTTTGCTCCCCAAATAGCAAAACTCCTTTACTACTTTAAGTGTCTCATTTCCTAATATAATTCCCTCACCATCACTCGACTTAATTCGACTACATTCCATTATCCTCATTTTGCTTTTGTTGATGTTCATCTTACATCCTCCTTTCAAGACACTGTCCATTCTGTTCAACTGCTCTTCCAAGTCCTTTGCTGTCTCTGACAGAATTACAATGTCATCGGCGAACCTCAAAGTTTTCATTTCTTCTCCATGGGTTTTAATACCTACTCCGAATTTTTCTTTTGTTTCCTTTACTGCTTGCTCAATATACAGATTGAATAACATCGGGGAGAGGCTACAACCCTGACTTACTCCCTTCCCAACAACTGCTTCCCTTTCATGTCCCTCGACTCTTATAACTGCCATCTGGTTTCTGTACAAATTGTAAATAGCCTTTCGCTCCCTGTATTTTACCCCTGCCACCTTTAGAATTTGAAAGAGAGTATTCCAGTTAACATTGTCAAAAGCTTTCTCTAAGTCTACAAATCCTAGAAATGTAGGTTTGCCTTTCCTTAATCTTTCTTCTAAGATAAGTCGTAAGGTCAGTATTGCTTCACGTGTTCCAATATTTCTACGGAATCCAAACTGATCTTCCCCAAGGTCGCCTTCTACTAGTTTTTCCATTCGTCTGTAAAGAATTTGCGTTAGTATTTTGCAGCTGTGGCTTATTAAATTGATTGTTCGGTAATTTTCACATCTGTCAACACCTACTTTCTTTGGGATTGGAATTATTATATTCTTCTTGAAGTCTGAGGGTATTTTGCCTGTCTCGTACATCTTGCTCACCAGATGGTAGAGTTTTGTCAGGACTGGCTCTCCCAAGGTCGTCAGTAGTTCTAATGGAATGTTGTCTACTCCCGGGGCCTTGTTTCGACTCAGGTCTTTCAGTGCTCTGTCAAACTCTTCACGCAATATTGTATCTCCCATTTCGTCTTCATCTACATTCTCTACCATTTCCAGAATATTGTCCTGAAGTACGTCGCCCATGTATAGACGCTCTATATACTCCTTCCACCTTTCTGCTTTCCCTTCTTTGCTTAGAACTGGGTTTCCATCTGAGCTCTTGATAGTCATACAAGTGGCTCTCTTTTCTCCAAAGGTCTCTTTAATTTTCCTGTAGGCAGTAGTGAGATAAGCCTCTACATCCTTACATTTGTCCTCTAGCCATCTCTGCTTAGCCATTTTGCATTTCCTGTCGATCTCATTTTTGAGACGTTTGTATTCCTTTTTGCCTGCTTCATTTACTGCATTTTTATATTTTCTCCTTTCATCAATTAAATTCAATATTTCTTCTGTTACCCAAGGATTACTACTAGTCCTTGTCTTTTTACCTACTTGATCATCTGCCGCCCTCACTACTTCATCCCTCAGAGCTACCCATTCTTCTTCTACTGTATTTCTTTCCCCCATTCCTGTCAATTGTTCCCTTATGCTCTCCCTGAAACTCTGTACAACCTCTGGTTCTTTCAGTTTATCCAGGTCCCATCTCCTTAAATTCCCACCTTTTTGCAGTTTCTTCAGTTTTAATCTACAGCATAACCAATAGATTGTGGTCAGAGTCCACATCTGCCCTGGAAATGTCTTACAATTTAAAACCTGGTTCCTAAATCTCTGTCTTATAATCTATCTGATACCTTCTAGTATCTCCAGGATTCTTCCATGTATACAACCTTCTTTTATGATTCTTGAACCAAGTGTTAGCTGTGATTAAGTTATGCTTTGTGCAAAATTCTACCAGACGGCTTCCTCTTTCATTTCTCTCCCCCAATCCATATTCACCCACTATGTTTCCTTCTCTCCCTTTTCCTACTCTCAAATTCCAGTCACCCATGACTATTAAATTTTCGTCTCCCTTCACTACCTGAATAATTTCTTTTATCTCATCATACATTTCATCAATTTCTTCATCATCTGCAGACCCAGTTGGCATATAAACTTGTACTACTGTAGTAGGCATGGGCTTCGTGTCTATCTTGGCCACAATAATGTGTTCACTATGCTGTTTGTAGTAGCTTACACGCACTCCTATTTTTTTATTCATTATTAAACCCACTCCTGCATTACCGCTATTTGATTTTGTATTTATAACCCTGTATTCACCTGACTAAAAGTCTTGTTCCTCCTGCCACCGAACTTCACTAATTCCCACTATATCTAACTTTAACCTATCCATTTCCCTTTTTAAATTTTCTAACCTACCTGCCCGATTAAGGGATCTGACATTCCGTGCTCCAATCCGTAGAATCCCAGTTTTCTTTCTCCTGATAACGATGTCCTCTTGAGTAGTCCCCGCCCGGAGATCCGAATGGGGGACTATTTTACCTCCGGAATATTTTACCCAAGAGGACGCCATCATCATTTAACCATACAGTAAAGCTGCATGCCCTCAGGAAAAATTACGGCTTTAGTTTCCCCTTGCTTTCAGCCGTTCGCAGTACCAGCACAGCAAGGCTGTTTTCGTTAGTGTTATAAGGCCAGATCAGTCAATCATCCAGACTGTTGCCCCTGCAACTACTGAAAAGGCTGCTGCCCCTCTTCAGGAATCTCACATTTGTCTGGCCTCTCAACAGATACCCCTCCGTTGTGGTTGCACCTATGGTACGGCTATCTGTATCGCTGAGGCACGCAAGCCTCCCCACCAACGGCAAGGTCCATGGTTCATGAGGGTGGCCTTAGCACTTAATGATCCTAAAGTTTTATTCTGAACATCCAATTTATTATTTAGTATCCACTGTATCTAATTTAGTCTTTTCTTTGCGAATCTACCTTAGCACTTAATGTTCCTAAAGTTTTATTCTGAACATCCAATTTATTATTTAATTGAATATTCACTGTATCTAATTCTCTACTTAAATTAGCAGTCTGTGCACTGAGTTTTTCACTTAAAGTTGCACTTATTTCATTTCTCAAAGAAGCACCCTGGTCATCTATTTTATCATTTAATTGAGTATTTACTGAGTCTAATTTAAGACTTTGTTCCTTTCTTAAAGAAGCGTTTTGGGCATTCATTGAGCCTAATTCTTTACTTTGTGCATCTAATTGTAAACTCTGAACTTTGATGAGATTCGCTAACTCAGGCCAGTCAGGTCCCTCTCTATCGATTCTCATAGCCACTGGTGGTTCGGAAGTCTCTTCAGCTGGCTGTACGTTTTCCATGGTTTTACCAGTTCTAGATCTAGTAATGATTTTAGAAAAATTGGGCATAATAACTACACTAATACGGTCTAGTGAACAATTTCTTCAACTTCATACTCAAACAATTATTTTCGCTTACCTGGCATAGAGTTTCAGGCTGCGTCAGTGAGCAGGTGTGGAATCAGCACTGGTGAACAGTAACTGGTGCCGGTGGTGTTGGTTGCTGGTTTCCGCATCAGTGTGCAGATGTAGAATCAGCTCCAGTTAGCCGCAACTGGTACCGGTGGTGTTGGATGTTGTCTCCGTATCTGCGTCCCTGCGATGTGTGTGAGAGCTGTACACTCCCCACACCGGATCTTCTTAGTTGAATTATTCTCGTCGTATCTCCTCTTAGTCCAATATGCTGAGGTCTTCTTTCTGTTCTTTTAACATTATTACTTTTGTACGTCTTTCACTGTGTTGCATTCACAAATTTTTTATTTAGTTTTTGGACTTAATCCAATTACGTGAAACAGTTCTCTTGTCTTGTTATACCTGGTTGCTAGGGCAACACATCATATCTTCTGCTTCGATTTCCTCTCAAAATTCCCATTTTTTTGAGTCCTGTCACAGTCACCACATTATAACAATGTAAGACGATCAGAAGCGTTGTGAAGTTGGATTGCAAAATTCACACCTCTTTCACATCTTGAAGAACACTTTTAATTCAGTCATGGTATATTTCAACTTCCACAGAGAACAAATTCAAGTAGAACACTTTGTACTTGAAGAACACTTTTAATTCAGTCATGGTATATTTCAACTTCCACAGAGAACAAATTCAATATTTCCCACATACAAATATTCAAACTCGCGCAAGTCAACCGACTCGTCTCACGTCAGATCCAATTAGAATACATTTACAATATAGTTGGCTTAATAACCACCAGCAATTATGAACATGCCCTACTTCTCTCAAGTCCAATACATGAATTTTAATTAACAATGTCTCAACTGTTCTTCTTTTTTCTTGTTACAATAGTCAACAATATAAAACACCATAAGATACATAAGCACTCCCTGTTCTTCCAATACGGCTTCTGTGGCGCGAGTGGCAAACATTTGATGATGCCGTTCGACCGTCATGTCCGCTTTGTGCTCATGACTCCTTTTCAGCCTGCACACACAAACATGTGTCGCGCAGTATGTACGTTCTCTCACACTTATTTTTTAAAATATTGTGTGTTCGAGACAGTAGAAGGGCGAGTGGTTCTAGAATTTACGCGGAAATTCTCGAATCACAACAAAGTTCTGGAAATCAGGGAAATTAAGGAATATCAGGGAATTTCAAAAATATCAGGGGAATTAAAAACACTTGAAAAATCTCATTTTTGTCTCAGTAGCACAAAATTGTTTGTTTACTGAGATGTCATGCTTCGTCACTGGCTGGGCACAGCTGAGTACGTGCACCACTTCCCTACTATCTCATTCTTACTGCTTCTCCCCTTCCCAACTCTCCCCTCAGCTTGCAGTCAGTTCTCAGTGCTGTCATCACTACTTGCTGCTAGCCTAGCAGCTGCCGATGAGAGGCTGAGAGGTGTGAGGAGTGGTTTGTTTGGATCTGATTCTCGGAGATTGTTGGTGCAGTGGCCTGAGACAATGGTCATGTGTGCATGAGATGTGTCTGAGTGATTGTGTGTGTGCTCTCGTTTTCTGACAAATGCTATGGCCAGAATTTTAGTTGCGAGTGTAGTTTGTCTTTTCTATGTACCGGTCTGTGGCTCAGCTATCATCTTTACGGCGAGTTTCTACCTATCCTCATAAGTATTGATTCTCAGAGTATTTGCAGAAGTTATCAGTTGCGTAGGTGATCACCGCGGTCTCATTTTCCCAGCATGGTGTCTGTGATGTGTGATTAACTGGCCGCATGAGTGGACTTCCATGATGGGCCAAAACTGCAGGCCATTTCTGTTGGTGTGTCTAATGGATTGGGCCTGCGGATCTGAATCTCATAGTTTCCCACTAACGTGCAGGCACTGCCTGTCGGATCTAGTCTCACCGATCTGCCCGCAGGCAAGATCTGTCTGTGTCTGGCGTAATGCAGCAGATTTTCATGGTTTATCCATGGACCCAGGATTGTGGTGCTCCTTGGCAGGCCAGAGGCCTTGGGTGATGGATTTCAGGAATTGCGACTATTTCATCACAAGTGCATTGTACAGTGCAGCATTTTATAGATATTTTATTTATTTTAGTACATTTGGCACTTCAAAAGTAGTTTATATATTAGGAAGTATGGATGATAAGAAGAAGGAAATTGTGGCAGTCACTGGCAGTTTGTACGCTATGTGCTCGTGTGTTTCTTGAAAGAAAAATCACACAATACCTGTAGAATAATAGAGATAACACAGTGGACAATAACCGATAATAACGAACATAGTAGAAGCAACATTTTATTGGCGGTCACCTATAGTGTTGGTTTACAGAACTCTTCCCCACCTTATACTTTTCTTTCAACAGGTCTACTTTTTTCTGAGGTTATTTCTGAAAGCAGTGAAGGTGTTTTAAATCTGTGTTACAACTCCGTGTTTTTGTCATCTGATGTATTTCGCTTTATTGAAATAAAATAAATCAGTAGTATTAATGAAACATATATAACATTTGGCTTGCTTCCTCCATCTAAAAACAATTCATTACAAAAGACGCTGATGATAGTACTTAACATTTTTGCTCAGATGTTTAGAAAAACGAAAGTCCTTACATTTTTTTTGTCAACTTATATCGTTACTTATCCTTGAGATCTCAAAATTTGTCAGGAAAAAATTCTAAAATGTGTCTGGAAATCAGGGAAATATCAAGGAATTTCACTTGGGGACACTTGTGGCAACCCTGATTCATGTCCGTTGTGCATTCCGAAAGACTTGGGCAATTCCAGCTGGACAGTGCAACACCCCACACATCCAGAATTGCTACAGAGTGGCTCCAGGAACATTCTTCCTAGTTTAAACACATCTGCTGGCCACCAAACTGCCCAGACATGAACATTATTGAACATATCTGGGATGCCTTGCAACATGCTATTCAGGAGAGATCCCCACCCTCTCATACTCTTACGGATTTGACAGCCCTGCAGGATTCATGGTGTCAGTTCCCTCCAGCACTACTTCAGACATTAGTTGAGTCTATGCCACATCGTGTTGTGGCACTGCTGTGCGCTCACAGGGGCCCTACACGATATTAGGCGGGTGTTCCAGTTTCTTTGGCTCTTCAGTGTATATTGAAACTGACAATATGTTCAAGAATTCTGCAGCAATCTCATGTTATGGATACTGGTCTGTAATTTTGCAGGTCAGTTCTCTTACCCGAGTTATATACAGGAGCTACCTGCACTTTTTTCCAGATGCTTCGAACTTGGCACTGAGTGAGAGATTCGTGATAAATGCAAGCTAAGTAAGGGGCCATTGCCATTCTAAAGCCGAATTGGGACTCTACCTGGGCCTGATGACTTACTTGCTTTTGACACTTTCAGTTGTTTCTCTATGCCAGGGGTGCTTATTACTGCTTCTTCCATACAGGAGCCTCTATGATTCTACAGCATGAATGATTTCTTAAGTGTGAAATTTAAAACTTGAGTTTCCTTTTGCTTCCCTTTTGCTATCTTCTACTGTTGTGCCAAACTGGTCAGGGATTGGCTGGATAGAAACGTTAGACCCGCCTAGCAGTTTTGTTTGAGACTAAAATTTTCTTGGGTTCTCAGCAACATATTTCGCTAAGGTATGACAGTGGTAGTTGTTGAATGCTTGGCACATCGATCTTTTTCAACCTCACTAATTTCTGCTACCTTTTGCATTCATCCTTTGTGCCCACTCTTTTGTACCAAGAGGCAATAGCCTTTGCTTTCTCAGCATTTTACAAATTTCATTGGCTCTTTTCCATCCTTAATCCATGTACCAGGCACATTTTTCTCCAGGCCACTGAATGTCACAATAGGTGGACCTGTCGGTGTTAAAAGATGTGAGGAGTGTTAACACTAGTGAGGGTTAGTCAAGGGAGTTCAGTGACTTCAAACAAGGACTAAGTCATTGGATGTCATCTTAGTAATAAATTCATCAGGGACATTTTAACTCTTCTAAAGTTCCCAAGTTAAATGTGGCGGTGTTATTGGGAAGTGCCACTGCAAAGGAACTACCACAACTAAATGTAGACCAAGTGGACCTCATCTACTGAAGTACAGGGACTGTCAAGCATTGTAAAAAGTGGTTGTAAAAATTATGTGAAATCAATGAAATGAATCACTCATTAGTTCCAAAGTGTTGCTGGCAGTCCAGCTTGCACAATTACTTTGCATAGAGATTACAAAGAATGAGGTACAATTGTTCAGCAGCTCTTTATAAACCACGTATTTTTGTGGTCAGTGGATGACTCTAAATGAGTGGTTTGGACTGACACTGTGATGGAAGGGTTTGTGTTCGGTGAATGCCTGGATACATGTAACCTATCATCATGTGTAGTGCTGACACTAAAGTTTGGACAAGCTGGAGGTGATGTTAATGGTATGGGAGTGTTTTTTGTGATTAGGATGTGATCCCCTTCTTGTGCTTAAGAAAATGCTAAATGGAGAAGAATATGATGAGCACATTTTATAGCATTATGTACTGCATACAGTAGAGGAACAGTTCATAGATTATAATTGTATCAGCATGGCAGTGCACTCTTCAAGAAGCGGCATCTATGAGACTATGGTTTGTGAACAATAACATTCAGTAAATGGACTGGACTGTTCAGAATCCTGACCTGTGCCCTATGGAGCATGTTTGGGATAAGTTAGAACTTCAACTTCACACCAAACCCTAGTGGTATCCAACATCACTACATTCTGTGGATTAGCCTCTTGAGGAAGAATGGGCTTCCATTCCTCCATTAGACACTTCATTGAAAGTGTACCCAGCAGAGTTCAAGCTTTCATAGTGTCGAATCATGGACACACACTGTATTAATGCCCACTATTAGGTATCTGAATAATTTTGATCGAATAGTGTAACTTCCCCTCAAAAGAGAACTAGCAGTGTGTGAGGATGTAATTGGTTGGATGAATAATGAATGAGGCAGTGGATATGGGCTTGGTAAGACATTGGGAGAGAAAGTGTTTAGTAACACAGGGGATGTTGGTATATAGGATGTGACATCAACATTCATCCTTGTCCCTTCCAGTTCATTCCACAATCTAACTGTGGAACTTCCACTCACCCACCTAAACAAACCCTGCTTACCTTCCAGGAATTTCTTACCGCCAACTTGCCCTCACCACCCTTCCCCAAGCTCCTTCCAAAAAAACACAGACCTGTCAATGGTAGAAAGAACAGCCATCAAAAACCTCCAGTTTGACCCTGCTTTAGTGACCCTTTCTTCAGGCAATGGGTCCACCATTGTCATGATGAACTGCAGTGACTACGTGACAGAAGCCATCTACCGACTGTCTGATCCCACCCAGATGTGGAACATAACCTCCAGTCCCAACTCAGATCCTTAGACCCATCACAGAATCTTTCGCCTGAATCCATCTGTCTCCTCACTCTAATAAACCCCCTACAAATCCATCTTCTACATAATTCCCAAAATCCATAAACCCAACAATCCTGTATGCCCTAATGCAACTAGTTATTGGAAGAATCTTCAGTCTTGTCAACCAACACCTCCAACCAATTTCTCATAGACTATCATCTCATATTAGAGATAAAAATCACTTTATTCACTGACTCTCAACTATCCCCACCCCTGTACCACCTAGATCACTGTTTTTCGCTGTTGGTGCTGCCTTCCTTTACACCATCATCACTCAGGCTTATGCCCACTGCTGCTATTGAGCACTGCCTCTCACAATGTCCTTCTGACTCCAAACCCACTACCATATTCATTAAACATGTAACCAATTGCATCTTCACACATAACTACTTCTCCTTCATGGGAAAGATATACAAAAAAATCCTCAGCCTAGCAGTAGCCACCTTGTAGTGATTCAAGAATTTCCACATAAATTCTAGAACCACTCACCCTTCTACTGTCTCAAACACACGATATTTTAAAAATAAGTGTGAGATAACATACAAACTGTGCGACACATGTTTTTGAGTGCAGGCTGGAAAGGAGCCATGAGCACAATAGAGACGCGACAGTCGAACGGCATTGACAAGTGTTTGCCGCTCCAGCCACGGAAGCTGTATTGGAAGAACAAGGAGTGTTTATGTATCTTATGGTGTTTTATATCACTGACTATTGTAATGAGAAAAAAGAACAGCAGTTGAAACATTGTTAATTGTAATTCACATATTGGACTCACTAGAGGCAAGATGGGTTCATAAATTACGAGTGGTTCTTAAACCAACTCGCTTATGAATGTTAATGTAATGTGTTTCTAAAGCTTGAAATATGAGTGAAATACGAGAAGACGGAGATATTTACATATGAAATGCGAGAATGTTATTCTGCATACACAACACATTGTTAATTGATGAAAACATAAAGTTTGTATATTTACTCCACAAGTTCTATTGTCTAAAGCGTTAAAATATGGTGACCAATGAAAAGGACTCAAAAAATGGGAATTTTGAGAGGAAATCGAAGCAGAAGATATAATGTGTTGCCCTAGCAACCAGTTATAACAAGACAAGAGAACTGTTTCGCATAATTGGATTAAGTTCAAAAATCAAATGAAAAAAATTGTGAATGCAATGCAGTGAAAGCGTATGAAATTAATAATGTTAAAAGAACAGAAAGAAGACCTCGATGTATTAGACTAAAAAGAGATACGATGAGAATAATTCAATGAAGAAGATGCGGTGTAGGGAATGTGCCGGTGCTGATTCTATATCCGCACACTGATGCCGAAACGGAAATCAGCAACCGACGCCACCGGCAGCAGTTACAGTTCACTGGTGCTGATTCCACACCTGCTCACCGACGCAGCCCAAAACTCTATGCTGGGTGAACGTTAAAAACCATAATTGTTCGAGTATAAAGCTGAAGAAACTGGTCACTAGACTGTATTAGTTTAGTTATAATATTTAGAGTTAATTCATTAAATGATCACTAGATCAAAAACTAAGAGAAATATGGAGAATACACAGAGAATTGGGAAAGTTTAGTACCATCCATGGCAATGAAAATGAGTAAGGAGGTGCCAGGCTGGTCTCAATTAGTAAATTTGATCAAAACTTTAAATGATAAAATAGATGACCAAAATGCAGATTCAGCAGCTTTAGGAAAGGAAATAACTGCTCAAAATACTTCTTTAAGAAAGGAACTAAATACAACTTCAAATGCTCAAGGTGTTAAATTAGACTCAGTAAATATTCAATTAAATGATAAAATAGATGACCAGGGTTCTTCTTTAAGAAATGAATCAAGTGCAACTTTAAGTGAAAAACTCGATGCACAGAAAGCTAATTTAAGTAGAGAAATACACACAGTGAATACTCACTTAAATAATAAATTGGATGTTCAGAATAAAACTTTAGGATTGTTAAGTGCTAAGGTATATTCAAAAAGTAAAGACTTTAGTAATTTATGTGAAGATATGGAAAATTTGTAAACTGAATTTGACACTTTAACTACTAAAGTAGAAAATCTTAAAATACATTTGAAAGATGAGTTAACTAGCTCTTTAAGCAGTCACATAAATCAACTGTTCACTGACTTTATTCAGAGACAGAATGATCACTATCAGAATTTGATGAGAATGCTAGAATTTGATATTGAAGATAAATGTAATAATGTATAAACTGAACTGAGTGAAAAGTTAGGATCATTTCAAAATGTGTGTAATGTTACTTTTGATGCTGTAAAGCAATAGTTGCATACCTTTAAAGAAAATGTTGAAAAGCAGGACAAGTTAATACTAGTAGTCCAGTCACAAATTGCAGGCATTAACACTCGAGTAGATAACGTGGAAAGAAACTGTAAAGAGAAACTAGCAACCTGAGACATAATAAATATAAGTAGTCTGGAGGAACAGGTAGAAGAGATGATAGGCCGAAAGGTTGCCACGAGAGTAATCTCCGAAGACGTATCTCCTGTTTTATCTTCCAAACTTAGTGATACTAGCAAGGTTATAGATGACATCTGGAATGAATTCAAGCTTATCCAAAACAAAATAGAGAAAAAGTGTATCGTCACCTAATGTTGTGTTACCTAGTGAAGTGGTGATTGTTTTGAACTGGGGAGACTTTCAAACAAAATTTAACGAGAAGTACTGGTCTGCACTTGCTCAAGTCAGATTCATGGGATCTGGCTGGAGTCACATTTATCTCAGGAACATTAACGTTCTGCGTTAACAGGCAGAGTGACGACCGTCGGATCCTGAGTTATTTTTGGTGTTTCTTCTGTAATAAAACTTTCCTGCACCAAATTCCCCCAACTTCTTACACAACCCCCCTATTTGTTACGCTATTATATCATCCCCCACTTACAGTTTATTAGAGAAACATACCAGCGAGGAATTGTAATTACGTCACCCAAAACTGCACCTGGTAGGTGACTGCGTCGTCCTTGGTTGTTAGAGAGTTGTGCCTGCTTGGAGTTTGACAGCGTCATCCTTGGTTGTTAGAGAGTTGTGCCTGCTAGGAATTTTGATTGCACTATCCTCGGTTATTCCAGGGTGCCCCTTCCTGTCCTCATGACATGTTCCGTCTTAGCCAAACTTATTCTGACTTGCTAGGCGGCGACATGAGGTGGAAATTGGTGCACACATTACCCCTGAGGTAAGATAGACTAAATCTTCCTAGCCAGCAGTCTCTCTCGCTCTACACTTATAGTTAGGTTTTATTTGTGCCTAAATTAGTCTTTGTAAGTAATCAATTCACCAGCTTCTGTGCAGATCTGTGGACAGGAGTCTGGATGAAGTCAACATCAGTAAATCTATTAATATGAATGATTCCACAAAATAATTTTCTTGTAAGGTGCCTGGTAATCCTAGTCCTAAGTAAATAGGGAGACCATACCTGGCACATAACTTTTGAAATAATTTCCGAACTCGTGAGAAAACCATTTTCACACTGAATGTAAGATAATTGAGTTAAAGTCATTGAAGCAAGATTTTCCTAGTGAACTGAATAGAATATTATATTTGTGGAAAACATAATATTATATGACTAGATAAATGACTGTGTTGTTGTTGTTGTTGTTGTTGTTGTCTTCAGTCCTGAGACTGGTTTGATGCAGCTCTCTATGCTACTCTATCCTGTGCAAGCCTCTTCATCTCCCAGTACTTACTACAACCTACATCCTTCTGAATCTGCTTAGTGTATTCATCTCTTGGTCTCCCTCTACGATTTTTACCCTTCACGCTGCCCTCCAATGCTAAATTTGTGATCCCTTGATGCCTCAGAACATGTTCTACCAACCGGTCCCTCCTTCTTGTCAAGTTGTACCACAAAGTTCTCTTCTCCCCAATTCTATTCAATACCTCCTCATTAGTTATGTGATCTACCCATCTAATCTTCAGCATTCTTCTGTAGCACCACATTTCGAAAGCTTCTATTCTCTTTTTGTCCAAACTATTTATCGTCCATGTTTCACTTCCATACATGGCTACACTCCATACAAATACTTTCAGAAACGATTTCCTGACACTTAAATCACTACTCGATGTTAACAAATTTCTCTTCTTCAGAAACGCTTTCCTTGCCATTGCCAGTCTACAGTTTATATCCTCTCTACTTTGACCATCATCAGTTATTTTGCTCCCCAAATAGCAAAACTCCTTTACTCAATATACAGTTTGAATAACATCAGGGACAGGCTACAACCCTGTCTCACTCCCTTCCCAACCGCGGATTCCCTTTCATGCCCCTCGACTCTTATAACTGCCATCTGGTTTCTGTACAAATTGTAAATAGCTTTTCACTCCCTGTATTTTACCCCTGCCACCTTTAGAATTTGAAAGAGAGTATTCCAGTCAACATTGTCAAAAGCTTTCTCTAAGCCTACAAATGCTAGAAATGTAGGTTTGCCTTTCCTTAATCTATTTTCTAAGATAAGTCGTAGGGTCAGTATTGCCTCACGTGTTCCAACATTTCTGCGGAATCCAAACTGATCTTCGCCGAGGTCGGCTTCTACCAATTTTTCAATTCGTCTGTAAAGAATTCGCGTTAGTATTTTGCAGCTGTGACTTATTAAACTGTAGTTTCCCCTTGCTTTCAGCCGTTCACAGTACCAGCACATCAAGGCCGTTTTGTTTGGTGTTGCAAGGCCAGATCAGTCAATCGTCCAGACTGTTGCCCCTGCAACTACTGAAAAGGCTGCTGCCCCTCTTCAGGAACCACACATTTGTCTGGCCTCTCAACATATACCCCTCCGTTGTGGTTGCACCTACGGTACGGCCATCTGTATTGCTGAGGCACGCAAGCCTCCCCACCAACGGCAAGGTCCATGGTTCATGGGGGTAGGATGACTGTGATAGTGATATATATAATTTTGTACTTGATAGATAATATTTTATACCTTTTATGGGGTGTGATGTAGATGGTAGGGTTTGTATCGATTTTGAAAGGGGGTGGGTAGTGTAGGTAAGCATGATTTACACTAACAGATAAATTATGACTAATACAAAACACACGTCACACCTTTCAAAAGACCCTCACAAACAAGTGTTTCTGATTCTTCACCATTTGCCATTTCCATAGGGTTGCTAAGATTTTCTTCGGGGACCTCAAAGGTTAAGGTGGGAATGTCCGTTCTGTAGGAAACGATTTAACACCATACCTCCTCCAGCTTCTCACTCAAGTACCGGCGAGGTAGGGGTCCTGGAGAAGGGGGGTGGGAAGAGTTTCCTGTTATTGGGGCTGCCTGCTTTCTCTTCTTCGATCGTAGCAACCACATCTATTTTTTTTCCTTTCTGATTTCTTGTTTGAGGACCGATCTATTTCTCCCCTTTCTATATTCATCTACTTCTATTGTAGAAGTCTTTCCTGGTTTCCATAGTTTCCGATAACCTACAACTTATCTTCAGACAAGAAGGCCGGAGAATCATACTACACAAACACACATCAGCATACACACAAAGATATATGGGTCCACAAAAAATGAAACTACTGATTAGAAACCTGTCAAAAGGTGAGAACCATCAAGTGTTGTAGGGGGAAGGTATATATATCAGAACTATGATGATTCAATATCAGGTATGTACATAAGTATAGAAAAACTATGACAATTTTACAATGAATATACATAAGAAAGAGACATGAGTAATGAAGGAGAATACAAGCCAGATTGGAGTTAATTGTGATGCTTATTTAAGAAAAGTCAAGGTAGCAGATACTCTGATAAATTGATGAATAGTAGGATAGTGGGATTTGAACAATATAGTTAGACATAGTATTGACTAAGAATTGAAATATAGGTAAATGTAGTGTCTATTAAGAGTATAGAAGTTGAAGAGTAAGGGAGGACTCTAAGGTATTAAATGAAGTATTAAGAAGTAAATGGGAAGTTTGAAATAGATTTGTATTTTTACCAGGAAATATTTAATTATAGTTTACTTAAAAATGTATACTTGGGGCAATGAACCATGAGGCCTACTCATAAAGGATAAGGGGGACATAACCAGCATTTGATAAGGATATAGGGCAGGTGTACCTACATAGAGATAGGACGACCTGTGGCCTGAAGAAGAGGGATTTGTTATAAAGGGGCATACCATCTGGAATGTAAGGAGGAAGTGCACTCATAGGGTCAACCCACATGTAAGGTATAGGTACTTATCCTAGGGGAAAGGGACAGAATCGTGACAGAAGTCACACATTTTTATAGGAATTATTCTGGTAAATTTGAATTCTATATGCCACTAGCGTTATTATGTGTTATGAGTGTCGGAAAGAACACTTTCATTTGCCCAGTGTTCCTCCAGACTACAAACTACTGTGAATAATGAAACTAGTATGTGCTAAAGAAAAATAGTAAAAAGAATTAGAATAAAGGATGAAATATGCCTCCCCCCATGAACCATGGACCTTGCCGTTGGTGGGGAGGCTTGCGTGCCTCAGCGATACAGATAGCCGTACTGTAGGTGCAACCACAACGGAGGGGTATCTGTTGAGAGGCCAGACAAACGTGTGGTTCCTGAAGAGGGGCAGCAGCCTTTTCAGTAGTTGCAAGGGCAACAGTCTGGATGATTGACTGATCTGGCCTTGTAACAATAACCAAAACGGCCTTGCTGTGCTGGTACTGCGAACGGCTGAAAGCAAGTGGAAACTACGGCCGTAATTTTTCCCAAGGGCATGCAGCTTTACTGTATGGTTAAATGATGATGGCGTCCTCTTGGGTAAAATATTCCGGAGGTAAAATAGTCCCCCATTCGGATCTCCGGGCGGGGACTACTCAAGAGGATGTCGTTATCAGGAGAAAGAAAACTGGCATTCTACGGATCAGAGCGTGGAATGTCAGATCACTTAATCGGGCAGGTAGGTTAGAAAATTTAAAAAGGGAAATGGATAGGTTAAAGTTAGATATAGTGGGAATTAGTGAAGTTCGGTGGCAGGAGGAACAAGACTTCTGGTCAGGTGACTACAGGGTTATAAACACAAAATCAAATAGGGGTAATGCAGGAGTAGGTTTAATAATGAATAAAAAAATAGGAATGCGGGTAAGCTACTACAAACAGCATAGTGAATGCATTGTGGCAAAGATACATATGAAGCCCACACCTACTACAGTAGCACAAGTTTATATGCCAACTAGCTCTGCAGATGACGAAGAAATTGAAGAAATGTATGATGAAATAAAAGAAATTGTTCAGATAGTGAAAGGTGATGAAAATTTAAGTCATGGGTGACTGGAATTCGGTAGTAGGAAAAGGGAGAGAAGGAAACGTAGTAGGTGAATATGGATTGGGGCTCAGAAATGAAAGAGGAAGCCGTCTGGTAGAATTTTGCACAAAGCATAACTTAATCATAGCTAACACTTGGTTTAAGAATCATGAAAGAAGGTTTTATACATGGAAGAACACTGGAGATACTGATAGGTTTCAGATAGATTATCTAATGGTAAGACAGAGATTTAGGAACCAGGTTTTAATCTGTAAGACATTTCCAGAGGCAGATGTGGACTCTGACCACAATCTATTGGTTATGACCTGTAGATTAAAACTGAAGAAACTGCAAAAAGGTGGGAATTTAAGTAGATGGGACCTGGATAAACTGAAAGAACCAGAGGTTGTACAGAGTTTCAGGGAGAGCATAAGGGAACAATTGACAGGAATGGGGGAAAGAAATACAGTAGAAGAAGAATGGGTAGCTTTGAGGGATGAAGTAGTGACGGCAGCAGAGGATCAAGTAGGTAAAAAGACGAGGGCTAGTAGAAATCCTTGGGTAACAGAAGAAATATTGAATTTAATTGATGAAAGGAGAAAATATAAAAATGCAGAAAATGAAGCAGGCAAAAAGGAATACAAACGTCTCAAAAATGAGATCGACAGGAAGTGCAAAATGGCTAAGCAGGGATGGCTAGAGGACAAATGTAAAGATGTAGAGGCTTATCTCACTAGGGGTAAGATAGATGCTGCCTACAGGAAAATGAAAGAGACCTTTGTAGATAAGAGAACCACTTGTATGAACATCAAGAGCTCAGATGGAAACCCAGTTCTAAGCAAAGAAAGGAAAGCAGAGATGTGGAAGGAGTATATAGAGGGTCTATACAATGGCGATGTACTTGAGGACAATATTATGGAAATGGAAGAGGATGTAGATGAAGATGAAATGGGAGATATGATACTGCGTGGAGAGTTTGACAGAGCATTGAAAGACCTGAGTCGAAACAAGGCCCCCGGAGTAGACAACATTCCATTGGAACTACTGACGGCCTTGGGAGAGCCAGTCCTGACAAAACTCTACCATCTGGTGAGCAAAATGTATGAGACAGGCAAAATACCCTCAGACTTCAAGAAGAATATAATAATTCCAATCCCAAAGAAAGCAGGTGCTGACAGATGTGAAAATTACCAAACTATCAGTTTAATAAGTCACGGCTGCAAAATACTAACGCGAATTCTTTACAGACGAATAGAAGAACTAGTAGAAGCCAACCTCGGGGATGATCAGTTTGGATTCCGTAGAAGTATTGGAAAACGTGAGGCAATACAGACCCTACGACTTATATTAGAAGCTCGATTAAAGAAAGGCAAACCTACGTTTCTAGCATTTGTAGACTTAGAGAAAGCTTTTGACAATGTTGACTGGAATACTCTCTTTCAAATTCTGAAGGTAGCAGGTGTAAAATACAGGGAGTGAAAGGCTATTTACAATTTCTACAGAAACCAGATGGCAGTTATAAGAGTCGAGGGACATGAAATGGAATCAGTGGTTGGGAAGGGAGTGAGGGTTGTAGCCTGTCCCTGATGTTATTTAATCTGTATACTGAGCAAGCAGTGAAGGAAACAAAAGAAAAATTTGGGGTAGGTATTAAAATCCATGGAGAAGAAATAAAAACTTTGAGGTTCGCCGATGACATTGTAATTCTGTCAGAGACAGCAAAGGACTTGGAAGAGCAGTTGAACGGAATGGATAGCGTCTTGAAAGGAGGATATAAGATGAATATCAACAAAAGCAAAACGAATTAAGTTGGGTGATGCCGACGGAATTAGATTAGGAAATGAGACACTTAAAGTATAAAGGAGTTTTGCTATTTGGGGAGCAAAATAACTGATGATGGTCAAAGTAGAGAGGATATAAAATGTAGACTGGCAATGGCAAGGAAAGCGTTTCTGAAGAAGAGAAATTTGTTAACATCGAATATAGATTTATGTGTCAGGAAGTCATTTCTGAAAGTATTTGTATGGAGTGTAGCCATGTATGGAAGTGAAACATGGACGATAAATAGTTTGGACAAGAAGAGAATAGAAGCTTTCGAAATGTGGTGCTACAGAAGAATGCTGAAGATTAGATGGGTAGATCACATAACTAATGATGAAGTATTGAATAGGATTGGGGAGAAGAGAAGTTTGTGGCACAGCTTGACCAGAAGAAGGAATCACAAATTTAGTATTGGAGGGCAGCGTGGAGGGTAAAAATCATAGAGGGAGACCAAGAGATGAATACACTAAGCAGATTCAGAAGAATGTAGGTTGCAGTAGGTACTGGGAGATGAAGAAGCTTGCACAGGATAGAGTAGCATGGAGAGCTGCATCAAACCAGTCTCAGGACTGAAGACCACAACAACAACATATGACACCTGGAGTTTATGACTGGAAATCAGAAATGTTGTCCACATGATTCCTAGAAATAAAAGAATTGACTCCAACATAAGGTGAAATGCTTGTTATTATCAAAGTAGAATGAAAAAAGAAGAGCTAAATAGTAAATAAAAGGGTTGTGCATGGTTAATTAAAAAAAAGTAGAGTGTATACTGTGGAAATATGAATTGTTATAATATGTAATACGAATGTACATAATGAGTGTGTATAAAATATCACATGTTTGATCTGATTGAGGGGGGGGGGGGATATGTAATGATTTGAGAATTTCCCCGTGTGAGAACGTACATACTGCGCGACACGTTTGTGTGTGCAGGCTGGAAAGGAGTCATGGGATTTGATATCGTTGACTATTGTAACGAGAAAAAAGAACAGCAGTTGAAATATTTTTAATTGTAATTCACGCTTTGGACTCACTAGAGGCAAGATTGGTTCATAAATTATGTGGTTGTTAAACCAACTTTATTGCAGATGTATTTTATTGAGTCTAATGCGAAATTAATTGATTGACTTGTATACATTCGAATATTGAAGTGAGAAGTGGTGAATTTGCTATTTGTGGAAGTTGAAATATACCAAGACTGAACTAAAAGTATTCTTCAAGTACTAAATTATTTCAAAAGAAGAGAGAAAGAGTCTTATAAATTCCTGTTAACCAGCAGTTATTCTTCGGAGAAGAAGGTACTGGAAATCAACGTAGCTGGCAATCCAGAGAAGAAGATCGGATGTGCAGATGAAGTAAGTCAACCGATGTGAGAGAGATGTTAATTTTGCAATCCAACTTCACACCATTTCTTATCGTCATACATCGTTAGAACCTGCATGGCACCCCCTATGCCAACTTGTTTGTGGGCCATTTACAGGAAATCTTCCTATCCTCCCAAAATCACAAATTGCTTGTCAGTTCCAGGATTGTTAATGGTATCTTTATGATCTCAGTTCCAGTGCCAAGACCCCCTATACTCATTTATCCACAGCCTCTTTCCATTGGCTTCACATAGTCCTCCTTAGCCTAGTATGCAACTTAACATGGATGTTGTCCTCCACGCATCTCTGATGGCACCATGCATACTTCTGTCCACATGAAGCTCACTAACCATCAACAATACCTTAGCTTTGACAGTTATCATCTCTTCCACACCAAATGTTCACTCCCATACATCCTGGCCACCCATGGATGGCATATCTACAGTGTTGGGAATTCCCGTACCCAGTGGGCTGAAGGCTCACAAAGGTCTCCACAGACAGAAGTATCCCCAGACCTAGACTACGTACTCATACATATTTCCTGCACCATATTCTCAAACACCCCTAGTCTTACTATCATCATTTAAAACAATCTGCAAAGAGGTACTCCTTTCATCATCCAGTATGATTTCAGACTGGAGCAACTGCTGGGTTTTGCCTACCTATCACCACTGCCATAAATGAGGGTCGTCATATCCATAATGCTACCCACCCTTTCTAAAGTGGTATTCTGATAGCCACCCAATCTACACAACTTCCTGACCTATTCCTGTGTCACTCCAACTCCCAACCCCTTGCCACAGCAGTTATGTCCCTGCGTAAGGCTCAATGCAAAACCTGTCCCAGTCACCCACCTAGCACATACTTTTCTAGCCCTGTCACCATCTTATCCTATCCCGTCACTAGCAAGGTCAACCGTGAAAGCAGCTATGTCATATACCAACTCTGCTGCAGTTTCTGCACAGCATCTTTTGTGGGCTTGCCCATCAAACAGCTATCCACCAGAATGAATGACCACTTACAGCTTGTGGCCAGGAGCAGAGTTGACCATCCAGTGGTGAAAGATATTGCTGAGCACAACATACACAAGTTCAATGGCTACTTCAAAACCTGTGCCATCTGTATACAGCCTCCCCCCCCCCCCCCCCCCTCTTCTCAGAACCAACTTTTCTGAAATATCTGGATGGGAGTTATCCTTACAACACATTCTTCATTCCTGTAATCCCAGGGTCTCAGTCTCCACTAAGCAGCTGCACCCACACCTGCTGCCCAACAGTCCCTCCTTCCACTGTCGTAGCACCACCTTCTAAATCTACTCTACCATGTCATCACCGTCATCATGATCACCATCACCTTCACTACCACGACCACCACGACCACCACCACCACCACCACCACACTGAATGAACTCACCAAGTCCAGTGCTTACATGTTGTATTTGTACCTGTGCACTTGCTGCTCTCTCTTCCGATGAAGAGCAAAGTGCCACATGGGTTAGCACACTAGACTCGCATTCAGGAGGACAACAGTGCAACTCCCCATCTGGCCAAGCAATTAAGGTTTTCATGATTCCCTTAAATCGCTGCACGAAAATCTGGGATGGTTCCTTTGAAAAGGGTATGGCTGATTTCCTTCCTCATCCTTTCATTATTCAAGCATGTGCTCTGTTTCTAATGACTGTGCTGTCAACGGAGTGTTAAACTCTAATCGTCGTTCCTTCCTTCTCCCTCCTGTATTACTGTCCCACAAACCTGTTGCCTTGCTCCGAGCCATCAGTCACCCTTCCTCAGCCATATCTCTCACTTACAGTCTATTTTTGTCGCTCTACCCATTCCACCTAACACATCCCCTCCTCAGTCTGCTGGCCGAACTGCAGTCTTGGCATTGTGCATTGAGATGGCACAGTGCAGATGCAGAGATGTGTGTGTGTGTGAAAGATTTTTATTCTTTTTATGTGTCTGCCAACGACTCAGTGCTTCTACTATTTGTCCTGAAATTATTTATAAATTGTAATATGCCATAGACAACTTTGAGGCCACAATGTTTACACTACTTGACTTCAGCAAAGTATTTGATACCATTCACTTCCATCTACTACACAGTAAAATGTGTCAGCTAAAATTTTTACATAGTGATGTAAAGTGGGCTGAAAGCAACTTGAGAAACAGACAGCAGCATGTCATCTGTCGGAATGAGAAGTCACCACAGGGGTCAATTCTGAAGATATTCTGAAGATATTAATACTGCCATTATCCAGTTGAATGATGATCAGTCTTCAGATGGTCACAAAAACTTGGATTTAAACTAAATGCAAAGAAGTCCACATGTTATTGATATTTTTTCCTTTGGGATGAACACCCTCCCCATCCTTTTTGAACTTGCTTTACAAAATGTTTCCTAGTATTTTCTTCACTTTTGTCACTGCATTTTTCTCTCCAGTGGTCTGTTATAAGGGGGGTGGGGGGAGGAAGAGACTCATCACGGTTTTCAAAACCTTTTTCAAAACGAGTGACTATATGCTGAGGCCTTTGGAAAATGAGATAGGGCCTGTATAGGATGATCATGAGGAAAAGAATGGAAGATTTACACAAAAGAGTTACACCTGCAGGGCTAGTGAAACGCTGGAAATACAAAGACTCAAAGACTCAGACAGAAAGAAGAGGAAAGATGCACCTGACAAAGAAAATCATTTGGATAAAAGTTGTACTGAATTTAATCTTGTGTAATGTAATACAAATGATATTAGTAAAAAAATCCATAATTTTTGAGTTACGAACGAAAGAATATAGAAGTTAAATTTGCAGTTAGCACCCCAAAACACCTTCATTAGTAAATTTTTAGAGCTACTTCCACACTTTTCACCATTAACCCTGTCTTGTCGCTGTGTGACTGAGCTACATTCCATATTTCAGCACTGCATTAGAGATATCAGTGAGTGAAATGCAGCCAATTGCGCTATGGTCGTGACGATGCCTGTGGTGTTCCACATGGTAGATTTGTGCTGCACTCTTGATTCAAAAGTTTGGATGCATGTAAACCGATACACTTACTGTATTAGCAAAAATCCATAAAATCAATTCAGAAGTTTCTTAACTCACTCAAAGTCCTAATTTGATGCATCATCAAGAATGGGCCTCTGCTGTACTTTATTCTTTCCTGCTATTATGGTGCAGGTTGTTTGCTAACTGATTTTGCCTGGAAACTTTGTTTTCTTATATTTTAGATGATCTGAAGTTAAAATATATGAGGGTTGTTCCGAAACTAATGCCTCTTATTTTTATTCATGGAAACTACAGGAAACAAATATCACAACAGCACAGCTAAATAGAGCAATATTTCAGCTACAGACTGTCATTTTTCCACTTTGTCACCACCATTCATTATGCACTTTTGCCAACAATGAACCAAAGCCTGCATGCTGTGCTTGTAAAAATTGGAAATCCCAGAAGACTGAGCTCATTTCTTTGGCTACAGATGACTGTGTCTTGAGTTTTTTCTTTGATGGAGAATTCACATGTCGCCATTCCATGGACTGTATTTTGGATTCCAGCTTATATTGGTGACCCCAAATGTCATCTCCAGTGATGATGCTATTCAGAAAATTGTCACCTTAGCTTCATATTGGTCCAGCAGGGCCTGACAAATTTTCATTCAATGAGTTTTTTGTCCTCCTTTGAGTATCTGTGGGACCCATCTCACACAGACTTTATGCTAACCAAGACGTTCCAACATTGTTTCCAAGGCATTACAGCTGACATTCAGCTTTACACACAATTCTCTGGTCATTATTGACTGATCAGCATGGCTGAGTTGATCAAGACGCTCTTCATTTCGAGGGATGATAGCTGTGCAGGGTTGACCAGGTCGCAGCTGTTCACATCACCTTGAAAATGCTGTACCCATCACCTCACATTGCTCATGTCTATTTTATTGTCTCCATACACCTTTAACAAGCATTGATGGATTTCAATTGGCACAATTTCTTCAGCAGTGAGGAATTCAATCACACATTACTGTTTTTACATGTGTCCATATCAGACTCCATTTTGGAACACTCCTTTGCTGGTGCCAACTACCACAGAACAACAGAACCACCTGCAAATGTAAGAGGAAGGTTCAAGCATTAGCACTACACCAACGACATCTGGCGTGGACATCCAAAGTCACCACAAAAAATAGGAGGCATTACTTTTGGAATGACCTTGTGTATTATCATTTTCGATTGTTTTTCTACATTGTGAGTGATGAAGAGGAAAGTAAAATAGAATTGAGTAATCAAATCAAATAGTGGTGCAAAAGGAAAAGTGGATAGTGTTAAATGCAACACATTGAGATAGTGAAGAAGATTGCCTAACCAGAAATGATAGAATACATAGACAGCATACATGTTGGCCAAGTTACACAACTGGAGAGGTGAGCACATTAAAGTACTCGCTTCTGGGACACAGTGTCTTGTGCTGGCCCTGGATCAAATTGGCCTGGTGGATTAATGGCAAGGGCTGATGTGCTGGCCAGACTGGAAGTATTTTTTAGGTGGTTTCTCACATCCAACTAAGCGAATACTAGGCTGGTACCTGCACCCCACCTCAGTTAAACAATTCACATACATTTAGAAAACTTTCCCACACTTACAAGAGATAACAATTGCTGCAAACAGATAAGATAATAAATCCTATCTCATGGGTAAGTGGTGGTGTCAGGAAGGGGATCAACAACTACTACCACTAACAAAGCCAAATCAGAAATAACATGCCAACACCATGGGGACATGGAGTAAGGCCAGGAAGATGATGTTTGGTGGCCAAATTGAAAGTAGCCCAAACAGTTTTTCTAACATTTCATGACTGTAGTTTAAATAGTAAAGAGATCATTTAAAACTGTTTAAAATAAGTTTGAACCAGAAAATATTTGAAAAGTATAAGATAGCTTTCAAAAAAGTACTACAATATCTGCTTTCAGAATGAGATTTTCACTCTGCAGCGGAGTGTGCGCTGATATGAAACTTCCTGGCAGATTAAAACTGTGTGCCCGACCGAGACTCGAACTCGGGACCTTTGCCTTTCGCGGGCAAGTGCTCTACCAACTGAGCTACCGAAGCACGACTCACGCCCAGTACTCACAGCTTTACTTCTGCCAGTACCTCGTCTCCGACCTTCCAAACTTTACAGAAGCTCTCCTGCGAACCTTGCAGAACTAGCACTCCTGAAAGAAAGGATATTGCGGAGACATGGCTTAGCCACAGCCTGGGGGATGTTTCCAGAATGAGATTTTCACTCTGCAGCGGAGTGTGCGCTGATATGAAACTTCCTGGCAGATTAAAACTGTGTGCCCGACCGAGACTCGAACTCGGGACCTTTGCCTTTCGCGGGCAAGTGCTCCACCAACTGAGCTACCGAAGCACGACTCACGCCCAGTACTCACAGCTTTACTTCTGCCAGTACCTCGTCTCCGACCTTCCAAACTTTACAGAAGCTCTCCTGCGAACCTTGCAGAACTAGCACTCCTGAAAGAAAGGATATTGCGGAGACATGGCTTAGCCACAGCCTGGGGGATGTTTCCAGAATGAGATTTTCACTCTGCAGCGGAGTGTGCGCTGATATGAAACTTCCTGGCAGATTAAAACTGTGTGCCCGACCGAGACTCGAACTCGGGACCTTTGCCTTTCGCAGGCAAGTGCTCTACCAACTGAGCTACCGAAGCACGACTCACGCCCGGTACTCACAGCTTTACTTCTGCCAGTACCTCGTGTCCTACCTTCCAAACTTTACAGAAGCTCTCCTGCGAACCTTGCAGAACTAGCACTCCTGAAAGAAAGGATATGGCGGAGTGCAGAGTGAAAATCTCATTCTGGAAACATCCCCCAGGCTGTGGCTAAGCCATGTCTCCGCAATATCCTTTCTTTCAGGAGTGCTAGTTCTGCAAGGTTCGCAGGAGAGCTTCTGTAAAGTTTGGAAGGTCGGAGACGAGGTACTGGCAGAAGTAAAGCTGTGAGTACTGGGCGTGAGTCGTGCTTCGGTAGCTCAGTTGGTAGAGCACTTGCCCGCGAAAGGCAAAGGTCCCGAGTTCGAGTCTCGGTCGGGCACACAGTTTTAATCTGCCAGGAAGTTTCATATCAGCGCACACTCCACTGCAGAGTGAAAATCTCATTCTGGAAACATCCCCCAGGCTGTGGCTAAGCCATGTCTCCGCAATATCCTTTCTTTCAGGAGTGCTAGTTCTGCAAGGTTCGCAGGAGAGCTTCTGTAAAGTTTGGAAGGTCGGAGACGAGGTACTGGCAGAAGTAAAGCTGTGAGTACTGGGCGTGAGTCGTGCTTCGGTAGCTCAGTTGGTAGAGCACTTGCCCGCGAAAGGCAAAGGTCCCGAGTTCGAGTCTCGGTCGGGCACACAGTTTTAATCTGCCAGGAAGTTTCAATATCTGCTTGCTTTGCAGGTGGGAATTAAAAGATTTTGGCAGAACTTTAGGTGTGAAAGTGAGAGTTAAAAAGACATTCTTGTCAGAATATTATTAAGAAGGACCTGTCTCTTTATCCTTATAAATTTTGTTGTATGCATGCTATAAAACACTTTCAGTTCTGCCAGTGTCTTAAGGATACAGTATTGGGATACTTTTATTCTCATGTTTTCATTTCTTCAGATTATGTGCTTCATGGCCAGTTCACATGTATCGGATATTTTAAGTTATGTAGTTGAAAGCAATAGAACACACAGAAATGAAATTGAATATTTATATTGATGATGACAATGATGATGATGATGATGATGGACTAGTAGGCAATAGGTGAGATCTTGTGCTAGTACATACCCACTATTCTTTGATAGCATGACAGGTGATAGTTATACTAGCAAGTTCATTCAGTTGATGAGAAACCATTTATAGTATGATACACTGTTCCCCTATGTGGAATTTAGCCAGGCACTTGGTACATGGTCTGTAGATCAAGAGCTTTAGGTCACCATGTCTCCAATTTGCTGGTAATGAAAATTTCCTCTGCCATCAGGATTTGACAAGTTGGGTCCAGGTCAAGAAATACTGTGTTGGCTTGCAGCAGCAACTTTGACTATGGAAATAGATGGAATAGAAGCTGATGTGCGAGATATATCTTACACCATTGACTTTTAGTGGAATCTGAGATGTGGTTGACTTTTAGTGGAATCTGAGACGTGGGTCAAGGGTGTGGGAACAGGAGTGGTATGAGAATGGACAAGAATGTTATGTAGGTTCAAGTGGATGCCACATTGGGATGGGTAGGGACAATTTCAGGGCTGATATTTCTCATTTCAGAAGAATGTAATTTAATTGAGCTGAGAGTGTAAATGCTTTTTGTGTGAGCACTTTTTTTGTAGTTAATTAACTGGTTTGTGTGTGTGCATTGTGTGTGTGTGTGTGTGTGTGGGGGGGGGGGTGATAGAGGTCATGAGCATGAGATGGCATGGAATAGGAAGTCTGTTCATGAAACCATAGCTCAACATTCGCCCCCAATAATAAGCTGTTTAATGTAAATGTATGTGTAAGAACTCGTATAAATTTTTATTGTGTAGCTATATAAACTTAATGGATTCATTTTATTTTATGAACAAGTTGATACTTCCCAGTTCATAACAAGTCATTAGGCACTCTGTTAATGGGGTATGCAATCATTCCAATTTGCAATATGTGAAGGAAGTAATTCTTTTTTGTCCATATTTGTTGCAGGCCTATGACATATGTTTTTAATTGTTTGCTTAATTTTATTTTTCCCAACAGATAACCTGCCACTTATTTACGCAAAGTATTTGTTATAGTAATGTTTGCTGCTTTTCATAGGTTGAATTTGTCAAAAATCTAGTTCGTGAACCGTATGTATCAATAATCTAACCTTTGCTTAATTGAGGACACTGAGATATTAGAGAGAGAGAGAGAGAGAGAGAGAGAGAGAGATGTTAGCTTATTTTTCCTACAGAATATTGAATCTATATTCCAGTTAAATGAAGTGTTCTTGCTTTTGCATTGAAATTTGTAGTTTTCTAAGTAGATTTGAAAACTGCAAGTTCATGCTTTATATAAATTTCCATCAATTCACTCTTTTGTGTCATGCACATACAAAGAAGACTTCCCAAAAATATGATAGAGGAGTACCTCTGCTGGAAGGATGACATTGCACTATCCACAGTGTGCCAGTATTAATTACAATACTATAATGAGAGCCAATTGAAAATAGAAAAGCATGTTGCTCCACTTTTACTCTAAGATAAAAATGCAAAAAGTGTTATACAGTCATTTTAACAGTTAAAGTAACAAGAACTTTGCATCAACTATGGTTGAAAATCTAATGTGGTTTTAACCAGATGAGTAAACTGGGGACTATGTAGTTATGTATATTTTCCTCTTTGTGAATTGTTCTAGGTGATCATCCATTTGTCTGTGTATATGAGTCCTGCATGTCTGCCTTCAAGACAAGTTCTGACCTGAAGAGACATATACGTATGCATACTGGTGAGAGACCATATGCTTGTGATATCTGTGACTATCGATGTTCAATTAAATGTGAGTATGAGTAATATTATTTACATGAGAAACTATATGTTTAATCATAATAAAAATCTGAAAAGCCGTACAAAATAAAAGTGGGACTACTGTAATCTAAATATTTTAAATGTGTTGAAACGCATACTGTATTAGCTATATTATTTCACTGTTGAATGGATATTGTGTGTTTATTTATTGATGATACAGATAAAGCTTCAAAAAATGCGTGTGAAGATCCGCACCATCAAAGTACTGCAGCTGCGCTCTGTAGTATTATATTTTGACTCAGTTCAGTTCTGTATGCAGGGCACAAATCTTCCAAGTTTCTGATTAATCTACTGTAATAAATGTTTCATTGGGACTGTCTTTTTACAAGTAGTGTAATCACTATCTTTTTGTACCTTGCACTTTGTGGTTTGTGATGACTTTAAGATTTTCTTCAATTGCTTTGGTTTTCCAATGGTCCTGCAAAATAATAATAATAAAAAAAAGCCACAACTTGGCATACACCTGTTAGAGAGCATTTATAATATGCCAGATTCTTGACCTGGTTATTGTTGTCTTCCGTCCAGAGACTGGTTTGATGCAACTCTCCATGCTACTCTATCCTGTGCAAGCTTCTTCATCTCCATGTAACTACTGGGGCCTACATACTTCTGAATCTGCTTAGTGTATTCATCTCTTGGTCTCCCTCGATGATTTATACCATCCATGCTGCCCTCCAGTATTAAATTCCCTTGATGCCTCAGAATGTGTCCTACCAGATGTAAAAATGATTGCATAATGGCAGTATGGTGAAGTTCACAAATGCTTTGTTTGACTGGAGTGTTATATAATCTAAGAACACCTCATTTTCTTAAATACGTTGCCAAGACTTTGGATACTTGTTGTTAATGTTACACATCAGAAATATGTGTGGGCTGTGGTTTTGCATTACTAATAATGAGCTTCATGAGCAAATATATGATTGTGAAGCAGTTCCTTTACAGACAATAATGTGTGGCATTTTTAAATTATGATTGTAGATGATATTGATGAAGGTAGGGGAAGCAAAGAGAAATTACAACCATTATTTATTTTGAGAGTGTGCAACTCTAATTTGTGGCTTACGATGATAGAATTCTCTTTGGTAACTTATTCCAGAGATAATATAGTGCCCGGTTTGTATCTCCAGGAGGGGATTACACAGGAGGATGCTGTCGATCAGGAGAAACATAACTGGTGTCTTACAGGTTGGAGTAGGGATAGGTACTGTGGAAGCCCAGGAAGGGTGGCCTCTGCAGTGACAGGATTCAGTTGATGAGGTGGTTCGTCATCAGGATTTTGCATGATGGTGGCTCAAGAAAACATCATTAACCATCACACATTTTATATAAACAAGCTACAGCACTCTTAATGTCCTGTGGAAGCAGTGCCATCTCGGCCCAAGCTGACAGCAGTGAGGTTGCAGTGCAGATGCAACAGATGGCTGAAGGCTGGGCCAGAATGCAGATGTGTTACATCCACGGCTGCAGGCGCACTGACTTGGAACAACCCAGGACAGGGCAGGGCATGCTTGCAGACACGGAAGCCCATTGTTTTCCTTGCAAAGGAAGACAGTCTCCAGCAGTGGTGCCCACCACTTTGAGTGGAGGCATGCAGTGTCAGTTTGCCTGCACATGAACAGGTAATTGATTGACTGCACTGCCTTGATTATATACAGCTGCCCTTGAAGGCACAAATCCACCTGCAGTTAAAATGATCTCGTAGGTGGCCTGCCAGCTGGAAGGCACCAAGTTCTCAGGAGTAGACTTAGAACCAGGAGTCAGCTTGATAGTACTGAAGAACAAGTATCATTGTGGCAGCTTGCAAAACCACGTTGACCCATCGTCTGACTTGGACCTCCCCTCGTAGTAGATACTGCCAGAAGGAGATGCCATTGGTAAAAAATGATGGATTTTTCTAGATGTTGAGTGCCCACTTGTGCATGTTGAAAGTACTGCGGATGCTGGCCCTTGGCCTGCTATGTGAAACCAGATGGTGGTACTGCTGCATCTGACATAGTGGTGTTTTTGCTCACAATGTGGCATTTGCGGCAACTATAGAAGTGCTACTGTTTCACTTAGTAGTGCCAAAAAATGGTGGCGGTGCTACAGAAGGTTAGAGAATTTAAAAACAGAGATGTGTAGTCTAGTATTTTAGTTTGAATGTGTTATTCCATCGAGATTCTCTATTACCTATTTCATTTTTTCAACCATGCCCTCTTGAAAGCCTCCATAGTCATTTTTTGCTAAGCTTCGTAATTGCTGTAAAGGAAATCACTACTACTTCTCTAATTTTTCTTGGATAATGTATGAATATCCATTCACATATAGAGAATGTCAATAAATGAACACATCATTAACTGAACAACAACAAATGTCTATCGACATCACCATCCAGCATGAAGTTTCTACATATAACAAATTAATATAAATGTAACATTTCATTTGTGTCAATAAACATCGCAACTATTATCAAAATTATACACATTCTCTGAGGACTTTGCACTTCTCTAAAGTGGGTCCATGATATCAGATGTTTGCAATCACCCAGGTACTTCCCCTCAAGAAGTTACTGTGACCCTGTTCCATGTTGAAGACATTCGTCCCCCTCAGCATGAATTTCTACATATAAACAGAATAACAAAAATTGTATGACATTTGCACTCTCCTCTAAAATAACTTATTGTATGGTTTTCATTTGCAAGTATCATTTGTCAGTAAGAATATGTATGGGTACACGTAACTCCTCTGAAGTAACACCACATTAGGTTGATGTTATATATAGTGGGAAGATGGCTGAGAGAACAGGACATCTGTTCAGGTCAGTACAGGTTTATCAGTACACAATGAAATAGGAATCATGCAGGTGTAGTTCTAAAAATCGATAAGAAAATAACAATATCATTGAGCTGCTATGAAGAATATAGTGAACACTTTATTGTAATCAAGATAAATACAGAGCTAACGCCCACTACAGTAATATGAGTTTACGTGCCTACTATATTTGCAAATGATGAAGAGATTGAAAGAATATGTTGTGATATATATAAAAGGAGTTATTCAATATAATAGAGGGAAACATTCCACTTGGGAAAAATATATCTAAAAACAAAGATGATGTGACTTACCAAACGAAAGCGCTGACATGTTGATAGGCACACAAACATTCACACAAAATTCAAGCTTTCGCAACCAATGGTTGCTTCATCAGGAAAGAGGAAAGGGGAGGGAAAGACGAAAGGATGTGGGTTTTAAGGGAGAGGGTAAGGAGTCATTCGAATCCCGGGAGCAGAAAGACTTACCTTAGGGGGAAAAAAGGACAGGTATACACTCGCGCACACACACACACACACACACACACACACACACACATATCCATCCACACATATACAGGCACAAGCAGACATATTCAAAGACAAAGAGTTTGGGCAGAGATGTCAGTCGAGGCGGAAGTACAGAGGCAAAGATGTTATTGAATGACAGGTGAGGTATGAGTGGCGGCAACTTGAAATTAGCGGAGATTGAGTCCTGGTGGGTAACGAGAAGAGAGGATATACTGAAGGGCAAGTTCCCATCTCCGGAGTTCTGACAGGTTGGTGTTAGTGGGAAGTATCCAGATAACCCGGACAGTGTAACACTGTGCCAACTTGTGCTGGCCGTGCACCAAGGCATGTTTAGCCACAGGGTGACCGAGCGGGGTGGCGCAGTGGTTAGCACACTGGACTCGCATTCGGGAGGACGACGGTTCAATCCCGTCTCCGGCCATCCTGATTTAGGTTTTCCGTGATTTCCCTAAATCGTTTCAGGCAAATGCCGGGATGGTTCCTTTGAAAGGGCACGGCCGATTTCCTTCCCCATCCTTCCCTAACCCGAGCTTGCGCTCCGTCTCTAATGACCTCGTTGTCGACGGGACGTTAAACACCACTAACCTAACCTTAGCCACAGGGTGATCCTCATTACCAACAAACACTGTCTGCCTGTGTCCATTCATGCGAATGGACAGTTTGTTGCTGGTCATTCCCACATCGAAAGCTTCACAGTGTAGGCAGGTCAGTTGGTAAATCACGTGTGTGCTTTCACACGTGGCTCTGCCTTTGATCGTGTACACCTTACGGGTTACAGGACTGGGGTAGGTGGTGGTGAGAGGGTGCATGGGACAGGTTTTACACCAGGGGCGGTTACAAGGATGATGACACTCAAAACATTGGCCACCAAATTCAATGGTTACCTCTTCACAGTGGCTGCAAACACTGTATCCAGCAAGAAATAACCAAATTCAGATACATTAGACGTACTTGTGCAAAAACTGCATGCACCACCAACATATGAGGGTCTTCCAGAAAATAATGCACCACTTTTTTTCTTCAACAATTATTTATTGAACACAATAAAATGCACATAAAAGAAATTATGATGTTTTGTCTGCACTCTCTATTTTTCCACGTAATCTTCTTCCTTTTCTATGGCCTTCCTGAAGTGAGACACAAGGGCATGTATGCTCTGTTGGGGCCAATACTTGATTGGACCCATCATGCAAACACTTTTGACTAATCAAGTGCACGGATGATTGCATCCACAGCTTCAAAGTCCATTTCCGAGCCTTTTATGCTTCGGTCCTCATGAATGAGCTCATGCATCATGTCAGGTGTGAAAGCCATGGATGGCCTCCCTGAATGCTGCAAATCTTGGAGCTGAGCTGAAGCACCTTCTCATAATGGCCTCTCCCTTTATGTCCATTAGCTAACCAGAGTTCTGTCAACTTCAGATGCTCCGTAAACTGCACACAAATGTTTGTGAATGTTTCCAAGAGTTTGTTTTTCTGCAGTGAGAAATTCAGTGACAATATGATGCTTGTAATACTTCACTTAATGGCAGCGATTTGGGAACATTGCTGTATCTATGCTTATCTGTTGGAGGAAATGGAAAATTTGCACGCACACTCTGGAAACATCAAATAATCCATACCTTAAGTTTCACATTACCATTGTTGTTGGCCGGAAAAATGAAAGAAACGTTCATACTTTCTGGGAAACCCTCGCACGTTAGTTCCATTGATGCAACGCCTAAGGAGATTACAGACTCACCATGTCACTAAAAAGTGGTAATTCTGCTGGCTGTAAGGATATTTTGAGCATCCTTATTATCAGTCACTCAGAGCTTATGTCCTAACAGACTTAAATCTGCTATAGCAACACTCATCTAGAAAACTGGAGAGAAGCAAACTACCTCTAACTGCAGACCTATATCACTCTTTCCAGTTTTCTCAAAAGTGTTTCAGAAAGTGGTCTATGAAAGAAAAATTTCTCATTTATCTGTGCAGAACTTATCTGCCTGTCAGAGCTTTTCTAGAGGATTCTCCCCCCAGAGAGCAATAAAAAATCTTACCGATGAACTGCTAGCAAAGCTAAACGATAATAATTATCCTGTTGAGATACTCTCTTACTTTGCCAAAGCATTTGATTGTATGAATCACATTACTCTGCTTAGTAAACTATTGTGTGGATGGAATATTATGTCCATAAAACAAAGCATAGGGCCCCATTGACAGACTGTATCTAGGTTGTGAAAATAACCTCAGAATGGGGGTAAATTGTGGAATTGTGGTGTACTCATCTCATGATGTACATTTGCAATCTGTGTGGTTGTGTACAGGAGACAAGTCAAAAATTTATAATACAGTTACAGTGATTTTACACTAATAAATAGTAGTACTAAAATAAATAAGAACACTATTGTGATATTTCTTGGAATTTATAACTCATTGTATCCAGCTCAAATTTTCATCAGTTCATCCAGCATGAATTCACCCAGAGTAAGAACATTTCATTGTCAGTGCCTCATATAGCTTTCTTTTAAGTGAACCTGAATGAATCTACATTAACTTGTTCCGTTTTAATCCATTTTAAATTTTAATTCCCGTGTATTGAAATCCCTGGGCATATAGTAATGTTTTAAGTTTTCTAAATAATGGATGACATGGTTCTTTATGATTCGCAGTGCACATATTTCGAATGATTTTGTTCTGTATTTTTAGTATCTGCACTATGTTTGTCGAGTCATCCCAAAAACTATACACTTTTTGTGTGTCCATGTCAGTTGCATCTGATAATATTTGCACTGCAAATGCAATGTTGCTCAGCTGATTTGCTAGATACTCTTTGTGTGTCTGCCAGCTCAAATTATC
Organism: Schistocerca nitens; assembly: GCF_023898315.1. Lineage (NCBI taxonomy): Eukaryota > Metazoa > Arthropoda > Insecta > Orthoptera > Acrididae > Schistocerca > Schistocerca nitens. Next base: position 541,022,318 of record NC_064619.1, on the reverse strand, counting down.
TAGATTTAAACCTAAGAATTTGACTGAGTCAGCTTCTCCTATCGTGGTTGTTATGAACAATCTCAATCTGCTCAATTTTGACTGCTTTGTTTTGAAGTGCATCATGTGAGTCTTAGATATGTTTAGATTCAAACCATTTAGCTGAAACCAATTTGTAGGGCACTGAGGGTACTAAACTCAGAGCTAGGATTTTTTAAATACCTATTTTCAGCTAAGACAGAAGTATCATCTATGAACAATACCGAGAGGGAGCTGAAATTTAATGGTAAGTCATTAACATAGAAGAGACATAGGACTGGGTGTAGCATGGAGCCTTGTGGAACACCCTAAGATTTTTTTTTTTTTTTAGTCAGAATAATAATTTGCCCCATTTAAATAAATGCTAACTGTTCGCTTTCTGTGTGATAAGTAGGATTTAAGCCATTGTAGGGCACTGCCTCTAATGCTGTACTTTTCAGGTTTGTAGATATGCAATGAATGATTTACCGAATCAAACGCCTTTGTGAGGTCGCAGAAAATTCCTGCCACTTGATTGCTCCTGTATAATTATGCAATTAATTTTCTTAATGAAACTGTTCACTGCATCTATGGTGTGTTTTCTTTGTTAAAAACCAAATTGAGTGCTTGGAATAATAGAATACTGCGTGCTGAAGTTTTGAATTTCGGGAACACCAACTTTTTGAGATATTTTAGATATTTTAGATGTGACTGGGAGAGTGAGATATGACAATAATTTCCCATAACCTCTCTTGCTCCCTTTTTGAAGAGTGCTTTGTCTTCTGCATATTTCAGTACTATGGGGAACGTCCCTCTTCAGAACATTGTTTTACTGTTTGAACTAGTGGATTTGTAATTTTGTTGTGTCCTGCTTTAATAACTTTGGTGGGTATTCCATCCCAATTTCAAATTTTTTTAATGGTATGATTGCATTCTCTATATCCTTCATAGAAATTATTTAAAAAATTTTAAGGTGTTCAGAGTTTTCATTTAGGCCAAAGGGATTTACTTTGTTGTGATAATCTGTTCCATTTTCCTCAGACTGCTAAATTTATAAAGAATTCATTAAAGCACTGTGGTATTTGACTTAGACTTATAATAATGTTTCCTTCAAGTTTAATTTTTGAAAACTGACCACATAGCCTTTGTCTTATTTTAATGGTTTAAAATTAGCCTGTTACGTGCCAGCTGTTTTGCTGTCTTGACAACTGTTTTAAATATAATTTTACAGAGTCTAACATATTCAGTGAAATCAGTATCTTTATAATATTTTAATTCTATGTGCAAAATTGCCTTTTCCTTACACTGGAAAATTTTATGCCCTGGGTATATCATTTTACTTTCTTTATCACTTTATTGCTGCAGGGTATATGTTGAAATTTTTTGTTAAAGACACCAAGAAAACTATTTAGGAATCTTTTAAAGTTTACATCACTTGAGTTACAGTGATCAGAAACCCATTTTTTCTCTTTAAGCTTATTACTAAATATTAGCAAGTTCTCTTTGCTGAAGTTCCTTCTCATATGTTTTCCCACTTAAAATGTTGCTGTCTGTCTGTGGCAGTTTGAGATATCAGTATTAATATTAAAGTAAGTAAAGAATTAGAGAAGATTAAAAGCATAGACTGGCAATAACAAAAAAATCATTTCAGGAAAAGAGAAAATTTTTAATGCTGAAAATAAATTAAAAACATAGACTGGCAATAACTAAGAAAATAATTTCAGAAAAAGATAAAATTTTTAATGTTGAAAAGAAATGTAACTGTTAGGAAGATATTTCTGAAGACATTTGTATGGATTGTAGGTTTGTATAGAAATAAACTGGATAGTAAGTAGTTCACAGAAGGAGAGAATGAGGAGAGAATAGAGGCTTTTGAACTGTAATTGTACTGAAGGATGCTGAATATTATATAGTGAGGTGTTCAACATCATTTGAAATTGTGTGATTAGGTTATGATTGCCTTTACTCTGAAATACTGAGCTGCTGTTTCTAAATTCAGTGTTTAGACGAACCATGTATTTTTTCTTAATGTTGCCTTCTGTGATGTTGCTGCTATATCTATGCTGATGCCCTGGAAACTCTTATCTATCTTCAGATTTCCATTAAGTGATTGAAAGAACTTCCGAAACATGAATATATTGACTCTTCAGTTACAATAAGATGTGTTAGGTAACTGTTCTTATACAATGCGTGGACATGCACAGCTTCATCTCTCGTCTGTGATGTCACTCCCATTGCCATAGTAAATGCTGTTCTGTGCACACTTCCCTTCTCCGAGCCAGGACATGGCCACATGGAATAACTGCCCTACCAGCATGTACTGCAACACGTAGTAAAAACCCCCATCGCTTACCTACCTTGAAGAGACGTGGTGACTATCCAAGCCAGTGTACCTGCTTTCGAATAGTGCATTGTTTGAAACTCTAACCAATAAAAGTATATTCAGATGTCACAGTCATCATTCATGGGTTAGGTAGAAGTCAGGTAAAACATCATTATAATCAGAATGACATGTTACACCAAACTGACCCACATTGAATGATGTCGCCACCTAACAAACAAAAACATTTGTAATTGCGGATGAACTTTGGAATTCACAAAAGGAATTGGCAACAACTTATCTCTTTTAGGTCGCCATCTTTTAAATTCTATAAACTGAAAGCTATTAATGTATAGCATTTGTGTTACACATCATTTCATAGAATTCAAACGTACAAAGCTTAGCCATAAAATAGTCATACATTGCTTATTCATATGCTGTGTATACTACCCACAAAGAAGGCCAGTAAACTTGTTAATCCAGTATCTTAATTACAGTTGTATCATCAAATTTGGATTTTATCATTTAATGCTGCTAGTTAGATAACAAGTGAATATATTTGTGTAATTATGCCCAGAAGCTATGTGTAATTATGCCCAGAAGCTACCTGTGTGTTGCTTCCAGCAAATCTTCATGCATGTCCTTAAAATTCCTTAGTTTTGGTAAGACCTATAATGTCTTAACTGTTAAGTTATTTACACATTGCTTCTTTCTGTAGCTCATTCTTCAATTGTCTTCCAAGTTAAAATTAATTGTTTCGCTCATCCCTTTACACAAAACTCATAGCAAACAACATTGCTACCTCAGTGCATACTTGTTCATGGTGTCTCTATCATCAAGCAAGACGTATGCAAGGAGATATATAATAAATTACTCATCATGGTGATCATGAAATGTTTCCCTCATACAGTGTTGAGCTGGATTGATATTTGTTTGCTGTTTTTGTGAAACATCAGTAGAACTGTAACAATAATTTGTAATTTTTAAGTTGTTTACATTATGCACATGGCTTGAAGGTGCATGTAATCTTTCATTTGTGATGTACTTGGCCAGAGTTCTCAGTGCTCCACGAATAGACTGACATGTATAAAAACCTTAAATTCATTAATATTTAACATGAAAAAAAAATATAATTAATCTGTAGTTAAGAGGGACTTGCTCATCTTGCTCACATTCTTTTTGTTGTGACTCGCCTATCATTCAAAGCGCCGCCGTGCAATTACGCGTGTCTTCTACGTGCGGCGCTGTCTGCCAGCCATGCAGCAGCTGCACCACCTAAACGGCCAGCCGAGCAGCGGCCGCTAGACTGGGACTCAGTGCTCATTCGAATGCTAACGTGTACACATGCTTGCTTGTCACCTTACTCTGTGACTTATATGTGTTGTGTCGTTCTGAAATATATTTGTTAAACTTGACATTATAACAATTGGCGACGAGGATGGGATTTTTCCTTTTCACCGTTGACCCACAGGTTTCCATGGCTAATGTCGAGCAACTGTTGCAAAATTTCCTTGAACAGCAAACACTTCTAACAGCGGCGATTCGTGATTTTGTCACGGCGTCAAATGCGGGGCGTTTCTCGTCGTTGGCTATACCTCCTTTTCCTCCTTACGACGAGGCGGCGGAAGACTGGTCTGATTATGAAAAACGTCTTCGACAGCACTTCTTGGCATTTCATGTCACGGATGAATAACCATGTAAGTCTCTGTTCCTTTCCTGGATTTCACCTCAAATGTATCGGTTGTTGTCGCAATTGGCTCCTTTGAAGGATCCTGCGTCTTTGTCCTTTGCTGAAATGTGCTCACTTCTGTCTGTCTATTTTCAAAAGGAAACGCATGTGGTAGCCTCTCGTGTTGCCTTTTATTGTTGTCAAAAACAGCCACATCAATCCTATCGCACTTGGGCTGCTGAACTTCACGGCCTCAGTCGAAAGTGTCAATTTGTTACTGACGTTCACAAAGAATCCAATGCCGATTCCATGGTACGGGATGCTATTATCCGGTCGGCACCCGACAAAGAAGTTCGGCAACGGGCCCTTCAGTTGGCAAATCCAACTCTAGATGAAGTTCTCTCCATTGCGCAGTCTTTTGAAATTTCTCACGCCACTGGGGCACAAATAGAGGCATGGGGTGATGTCGGGGAAATACAACCTCTGTGCGCTGTTGACGACGTGCGTGTCGCGTCCCCGCCAGCCGACGTGGCCGCAGTGCGCTCCCACGCGTAGCCTCGGCCTAATCGTGAACAACCCTCTAAGAAACTGCAGCAAAACCCCCGGCAACTTCCTTCATGTCCGCGGTGTTTTACGAAACATTCACGCGAGGATTGTCCCCAACGTTGGGCTGTGTGTCACAATTGCAAAAAGAAAGGTCATGTGTCTTCCGTTTGCAAATCCGACCACATACATGATGTTCATGAACATGACGCTGATTCTGTGTTGTCTGTCACTAGCACTTCTTCCCTTTCAGGGAAGTTATTCCTCACTCTCCAAATCCTTGGTCGAGATGTTCGCATGCAGGTAGATACCGGTTCTGCTGCCACTATAATTAATTCTCAGACGTATCTTCAGTTGGGTTCTCCACTCCTGTCACCTGTCACTCGGCAATTACGGATGTACAATAAACAGAAGATTTCTCTCTTGGGACAGTTTCATGCTGAGGTATCTTACAAATCCGTCATTCGCACTGTTCCCATATTTGTGGTCGACCAGAGCAATGCAGAAAACCTTTTTGGTGTCGATGCCTTTCGCGTTTTTGGGTTCTCCATAGATGACTCTGCCAATATTGTCTCTGATGCTATTCCTTATGCTCAACTGGATTCCTTGTCGACGACATTTTCGTCACTTTTTTCTCCTGAGTTAGGCCGTGCAAACGACTTTGAAGCTCATATCATGCTCAAACCCACTGCTCGGCCTAAGTTTTTTCGGGCTCGGCCCATTCCTGTGGCCCTTTGTGATCGGATAAACGGGAGTTGGATCGTCTCACTACTTCAGGGGTCTTGCTTCCTGTCACTTCCAATGAGTGATCCTCTCCTGTCGTTGTCGTTGCTAAGCCAAATGGTGATATTCGTCTCTGTGGCGATTTCAAAGCCACTGTAAATGCTCAATGCCTCATCGACACTTACCCTATGCCCCGTCCTGAAGAACTGTTCACTAAACTTGCTGGAGGCCAGTATTTTTCTAAAATTGACCTGTCAGAAGCTTATCATCAACTTCCTCTCGATGCTGCTTCCCAGCAGTTTCTGGTCCTTAACACGCCTTTCGGCCTCTATCAATACCAATGCTTGCCATTCGGGGTTGCTAGCGCCCCTGCTCTCTTTCAGCGATTCTTGGAACAATTATTGCTCTCTGTCCCTGGGTGTATCAATTACATGGACGACATTGTTGTTACTGGCTCCACCACTGAAGAACATCTTCAAAATCTCCGCACACTTTTTCATGTCTTACAGACTGCCGGTCTTAAGTGTAATCTTCAGAAATCACAATTTTTTCAGGCATCTATCACGTACTTGGGGTTTCAACTCTCTCGGGATGGTATTCGTCCGCTTCAGCAAACTGTCGCTGTGATCGATGCCCTTCCTCGCCCTACATCTGTTAAGGAACTGCAGGCCTTCTTGGGGAAAATAGCATACTATCACAAGTTTTTACCGTCTGCGGCTTCGGTGGCTCAGCCGTTGCATCGCCTATTGCATAAAAACGTGCCTTTTCACTGGTCCATGTCATGCGATGCGGCTTTCCAGAAATTGAAGACTATGCTGAAACAGGCCCCGTGCCTGGCTACTTATCGACCTGGCCAACATCTTGTTCTTGTCACAGGCGCCTCTCAATACGGGGTCGGTGCAGTCCTTGCGCACCGTTTTTCTGACGGTTCGGAACAACCCATTGCTTATGCCTCCAAAACGCTCACGGATGCCCAACAAAAGTATTCTCAAATTGAGAAAGAAGCTTTGGCCATTATTTATGCTCTTCATAAGTTTGGTGTTTTTCTCTATGGCTCAAAATTTCATCTTGTTACGGATCACAAACCACATGTTTCCTTGTTTCATCCATCAACATCACTTCCCGACAAGGCTGCACACCGCCTCCAGCGTTGGGCTCTTTACTTGTCTCGTTTCAATTATGAGATTCATTTCCGGCCAACGGCTCAACATGCAAATGCTGATGCTCTGTCTTGCCTTCCCATGGGTCCTGATCAGGCATTCGATAGGGACGAACTTTTGTGTTTCCACCTGGATGTTGCCGAGCAGCGGGTTGTGGACGGGTTCCCCATCACTGGGGACAGGCTGGCGGCTGCTATGGGTTCTGACTCTACCCTCTCTCGGGTTTTACGCTGTATTCAGAAGGGTTGGCCAGATCGCCCGTCCGCTAAGACTTCTGATCCGTTGCGGAACTACTACGCTTTGCGCTACCGCCTCACGGCTAGGGATGGTGTTATCCTCCTTTCCACTGACAATGCTTCACCGCGTGTTGTGGTACCTGCGTCTTTGCGTGCTTCGGTCTTGCGCCTCCTTCACCAAGGGCACTGGGGTGTGTCTCGCACAAAATCTCTGGCGCGCCGTCATGTGTACAGGCCTGGCATCGACTCTGAAATAGCACACATGGTAGCTGCATGCGGCCCTTGTGCGTCACAGGCCGCTGCCCTGAAGTCATCTTTGTTACCGTGGCCTTCGCCTGAGAAGCCCTGGGAGCGCATTCATGCTGACTTTGCGGGACCCTTTTTAGGTACTTATTGGCTCCTCGTAATTGACGCCTACTCTAACTTTCCTTTCATTGTCCGTTGCACGTCGCCTACCGCCGCGGCAACCACCAGTGCTCTCGCCTGCATTTTTTTCTTTGGAAGGCCTCCCTTCTACTCTTGTTACTGATAATGGTCCACAATTTGCCTCTTCCGAATTTGCGGATTTTTGTGCTCGTCACGGCGTTATGCATGTCACGGCCCTGCCGTTCCATCCACAATCCAATGGTGAGGCTGAACGACTGGTCCGCACATTTAAGGCTCAGATGCGGAAACTTCTGATTTCTTCTGCTGCTGATGATGCACTTCTCCAGTTTCTGGCGTTTTACCATTTCACCCCCATGGGTGACCACAGTCCGGCTGAGCTATTACATGGCCGACAGCCCCGCACGCTACTTCATCTTCTGCGGCCTTCCACCTCATGGCCGCGGGTGCCTTCACTTGGCCTGTTCACCGACGACGACCTCGTCTGGGTATGGGGATATGGCAGGCGGCCAAAATGGAGCCCGGGCCGCATCTTACGACACCGTGGCAGATGCCTGTATGAAATCCAGACGGACACGGGTGTTGCAGTGCGTCATTCGGACCAGCTTCGGCCTCATGTTCTGGCAACACCTGTTCCGAATGCCGCTACACCACCTTCGGCTCTACCTGATGCTCGGGATCTTGGCATCTCTCAATACTCACAATGCATCCCTCTCACCGTCATCGCGATGCCAGCACAAGAACGGACGCCACCAGGAGAAGTGCCCATGCAGGAACCGGATGACCATCCTCTGTCAGAGCAAATCTACTCGCCTCCTCCTCCAACGGACGCCGACACATCGCCTATGTCTCCTGTCATATCAACTGGACTTGCCGCAACGGGCAGATTGGTGCATGGGGCCCCAGCAGATTCGACCCCTACGTCTCCTGTCATCTCGACCCGTTATCATCGGGGACACTTCCGTCCGTACGGGAAGCCGCCTCCTCGAGACTTTACGGTGAGTCAAACAATGCCTATGGACGTTAGCCATCTCCAGGACACCTCCATCAAGACCAGTGCAACAATTTCAAAGGGGGGAAAAGTGTTGTGACTCGCCGATCATTCAAAGCACCGCCACGCAATTACGCGCGTTCTCTACGTTCGGCGCTGTCTGCCAGCGATGCAGCAGCTGCGCCACCTAAGCGGCCAGCCAAGCAGCGGCCGCTAGACGGGGACTCAGTGCTCATTCGAATGCTAACGTGTACATATGTCTTGCTTGCCAACTTACTTTGTGACTTATATGTGTTGTGTTGTTCTGAAATATATGTGTTAAACTTGACGTTATAACACTTTTATTTCTTGTACACATATTAAATGCCCAGTCTTTGCCATGAATATAAGTGCTCATTATCAATTAAGATTTCAGAACAGTTTTTACTCAAATAGCGCCATAATTGACTATGTATATTTGTCTGTAATCAGAGGCTCATTTCTTGGCTACAAGTTGTTAGTTAGCCATTATTAACTTATTACACTGTTGATGTTTCATCTAGGAAGAGAAAAAAGTGCCCACTGCATTTGTCAGGTTGTTTAATGTCTGCCAGCATTCTTTCATGTGGAAGGTGATATATTGTTTCAACTTAATGTATTGCTTCTTGTTCCTGTTTTCCATAAATTGAAAATTACATTGAGAGCACTGCATGTTTTTGTTGTTTGTGATTGAAAATTCCAGGATGAATGTCTTGAAAAAATCTGAAGGTATAAGAGATATGGAAAACCATACTTACTTGTCATTTGTGTCAGTAATTATTTATTTTTGTGAGCTAGCTGTTGGGTTATTGGCCCATTGTCTAGTGTACCTGCAAAGATGTTTTTGCACACAGGGGTATGAATGAACAGCAAAAAATTTACAGTTATCAAATAATTTAATTGCTAATAAAATACAAAATAATACTTAAGTAAATTAAAAATGAACATTATTTATATTGTGTGACATGTAATTAAATTTGAATAGTTAATACATCAGGTGGCAGCATCAAGAAATGGAGAGTAATTGAAGTCTTGTTCAATCAGCAGCTGTTCAGGAAGTTTCTTATAGTGCCTTTTGATCTTTTGTATTTTAAGCAGTGGTAGTTAATGCCTTCTGTGCCTAGAGTGCAGTATTTTTACATCTACTACACATGTATGTCTGGTTCCAAGCCAATGCTGCACAAAGGTAGAGTTTGTTTTCTGTAGATACCAGCTATGCTGTGTTTTCTGAGTCAGGTGCACACTGATCTTCTTGTTTTTCCTATATAGTGTTAGTCATACTCTCTTTGCAGCTGATCTTATAGACACCACTTTTGTTTGAGGACTGCTTGTCTCTGCAATTGAACAAGTATTTTTCTACTGTCTCTGTAGTGTAGTAGGTCACTGAGTATCTCATTTTCATCATAATGTTGCTTGTTTTACTAGACAGTCTATCAACAAATCATACTACACATCTTTTTCTGCTAATCATTTGGTGTTTTTAGCTAAATTTTTTAGCTTTTTCAATACCATCAATAAAAGTGAGGTGATGACCATTGTTTGTAGTTTTTGTTTAAATTGGTGGTGGACATTGGAACTGACTGCAAACTGTGGATCATAAAATGAAAAATGGCATGTTTGTGAAAGGCAGGGTGCAAGAAGGAACCTGGAATTAGGAGTCTGTGTAAGTGCCTTTTCTGTGTGTTTTAAATTGATGGCTTAGAGTGTTATGTTAATATTCACATCTTAAAACTCCTCATATTTTGTTGCTGAGCTGTATATTCTTCTGTTGTTTGTTCGTCATTTTTGTTGCTGTATGTATTGATTATCATTTTTGTTTTGAAGTTCATGTTGTGAAGTTGTGCTTGAGTTTTTCAACTGTGATTTTGATTCGATTTGTTGGCCAATTTTGTTGTATTGTTCAAGCATGTGAAATGCAATTTTGATGGTTTTTGGTGTGGTATCAATGTTACACTTCCTATGCATGCTCTGTAACAAACCTAAATTCAACATCCGTAGATTTGTGTATTAAATCTTCTCTTGGTCACAGTTATTGATGTTTCCTGAGATGGCTCAGCTACTCGAGTTCCACCTGAACATGTTGCAGCAATCTTCACAGGAGTGGGTGGATACTGAAAAAGAGTGTTAAATGTCTTCCAAGCTACTTGAATAATGTAAATGACTGAACTGTAAACCTTCTGGATTAACACTTTCTCTTACAAAAGAGCATCCTGTCTCAGTATACATTCCCATATACATACAGGTTGACAGATCAAAATGGTGTAGTTTCGATAAGATCAAGACAAGACGTAGTCTCTACACAAGCCAGTATGATGGTTATTTGTCATGGTATTCTTTGTAGCCATGACCTTTTTTTCTTTCTTGTCTTGTCTGCTAAACACTTTCAAACCACAACGTCAGGGAACGAATGGCCCCACACAGCAGATCGGAACGCCCTCTCGCTGTCCCGTCTTGTAGAAACGAGATGTTCTTCTATGTGCACATATTGAAGTAATCTCTCCCAAAGTGGGATGTCCCAACACTTGCTTGTTGCTAAACATCATAAACATGTTTGTTGTCATGGAAGTCTGGAAGTGAGACATGTCATTTCATGAAAATGTCATGTTACACTTCATATCTCCCTGCCGAGACAAAATGTCATGTAAACCATCTTAATAAACTAATTGCAATAGTTTGGAACATGTTGATTTCAATTATTGTAACATTATTTACAATTAATATCTGTTTTGACTCACCCAGACTTTTATTTCATAGCTAAAAAGTAAATGAGAGCCAGTCCTGACAAAACTCTACCATTTGGTGAGCAAGATGTATGAGACAGGTGAAATACCCTCAGACTTCAAGAAGAATATAATAATTCCAATCCCAAAGAAAGCAGGTGTTGACAGATGTGAAAATTACCAAACTATCAGTTTAATAAGTCACGCCTGCAAAATACTAACGCGAATTCTTTACAGACGAATAGAAAAATTAGTAGAAGCCAACCTCGGGGATGATCAGTTTGGATTCCGTAGAAGTATTGGAAAACGTGAGGCAATACAGACCCTACGACTTATATTAGAAGCTAGATTAAGGAAAGGCAAACCTACGTTTCTAGCATTTGTAGACTTAGAGAAAGCTTTTGACAATGTTGACTGGAATACTCTCTTTCAAATTCTGAAGGTAGCAGGGGTAAAATACAGGGAGTGAAAGGCTATTTACAATTTCTACAGAAACCAGATGGCAGTTATAAGAGTCGAGGGACATGGAATGGAATCAGTGGTTTTTGAAGGGAGTGAGGGTTGTAGCCTGTCCCTGATGTTATTCAATCTGTATACTGAGCAAGCAGTGAAGGAAACAAAAGAAAAATTTGGGGTAGGTATTAAAATCCATGGAGAAGAAATAAAAACTTAGAGGTTCGCCGATGACATTGTAATTCTGTGAGAGACAGCAAAGGACTTGGAAGAGCAGTTGAATGGAATGGGTAGCGTCTTGAAAGGAGGATATAAGATGAACATCAACAAAAGCAAAACGAGGATAATGGAATGTAGTCGAATAAAGTCGGGTGATGCTGAGCGAATTAGATTAGGAAATGAGACACTTAAAGTAGTAAAGGAGTTTTGCTATTTGGGGAGCAAAATAACTGATGATGGTTGAAGTAGAGAGGATATAAAAAGTAGACTGGCAATGGCAAGGAAAGCGTTTCTGAAGAAGAGAAATTTGTTAACATCAAGTATAGATTTAAGTGTCAGGAAGTCATTTCTGAAAGTATTTGTATGGAGTGTAGCTATGTATGGAAGTGAAACATGGTCAATAAATAGTTTGGACAAGAAAAGAATAGAAGCTTTTGAAATGTGGTGCTACAGCAGAACGCTGAAGATTAGATGGGTAGATCAAATAACTAATGAGGAGGTATTGAATAGGATTGGGGAGAAGAGAAGTTTGTGGTACAACTTGACTAGAAGAAGGGATTGGTTGGTAGGACATGTTCTGAGGCATCAAGGGATCACCAATTTAGTATTGGTGGGCAGCGTGGAGGGTAAAAATTGTGGAGGGAGACCAAGAGATGAATACACCAAGCAGATTCAGAAGGATGTAGGTTGCAGTAGGTACTGGGAGATGAAGAAGCTTGCACAGGATAGAGTAGCATGGAGAGCTGCATCAAACCAATCTCAGGACTGAAACCCACATCAACAACAACAACAACAACAACAATTCTTCTCTTTCAGTACCAATCTCCATAACTTTCACTTCTGTCTGTGTTAATCAGAGCCTGGTTTACAACCGTCTTATGGTGAGTGGTGGAGTGTATCTGTACCACTGCTAGTTGTTTCCTTTCCTGTTCCACTCACAGATAGATCGTGGCAAAGACAACTGCCTATATGCCTCTGTATGAGCCCTAATTTCTTATCTTATCTTTGTGGTTCTTATGCAAAAGTATGCTGGTGGCAGTAGTATCGTTCTGTAGTCAGCTTCAGATGCCGGTTCTCTAAATTTTCTCACTAATCATCCTCAAAAAGAACATTGCCTTCCCTCCAGGAATTCGCATTTGAGTTCCCAAAGCATCTCACTACAGGTGAAATATTTATCATACTTATGTTTACAATCCTCGTACACTTTGGTAAGCTCACTTGGACACCTAAATTGTCCTTTAAACACTCCATTGAACTGACACAGTGTCTTAAATTGGTTCTGTTCTTTGGAATCACATTACAGCTCTTCTCACAATTGTTGAAGCTCGTCTTGGTTTTCTTCTTCATCGCCTACAGAATTAGGTGTAGCACTGGTAGGTTCAACTTTGTCTTTTGCTTTCTGCCCCACTAATTCATGTAGCCATTCCTCCAAACTAGTCAGTGTCTTCTGAGCATTCAGTGTTTTGTTAAATTCTCTACCCTACTCTAACATTGCTATATCCATAAGTAGCCAGATGTCAGTGCATGCATCAGAAACTATGAGAGAAACACCTGAAGCTGCAAGGAGGAAGGACTACGTGTGAAAGAGAACGTGACACCAAGCAGTAGCCAAGCTAATCATGGCTGACAAAGGAAAGGACACAGGCAAGGATGAGACCACAGCAGACTATGTAAACAGTGAAATGCAAATTGGAAACATTCACCACAGTTATGACAACAGGCCAAGAACAAAGTGAGAGACAATCCAGATCATGCCCACAGAGAAAGACCAAGAGCTAAGTGAAGTTGTTATTGAATAGTCATTCCTGCGGTGATAGTAACTGACAATATCAGATGCAAGTAAAGAACTGACTGACCATTTGCTGAGAGCTGTAGGTATGTTGGCTGCAAGGATCACTACTGGATGGGATATTCACATGGTAAGACATGTGGTGCGGTTGCACTGCAAGTGCAGTGCTGTGGTGAGACAGCACTCTCGAAAGGCCATCTAAGTCAGTTTCCTGCAGTGAACATTCAACTTTTGTGGAGGTGGATGGATATCAGCTCCCTCCCCTTGAAACCTGTGTATGGGAGGAAACACCATGGATGGTGTCATGGGGATTGGAATGGAACATGGGTAAAGATTTGGTCACTTTAGCCACTGGCTCTGGGAAGGGAGGATATTTGGTTGCACCCATCACGATGTCGCTGGCAGTAGGCAATCTTGGGGGTTCCACCGGTCTGTGTGGGTGTGGAAGGAACTGCTCGTGCAACAGTATCTACTCATAGGCTGACACCAGAGGTGCCAGGCATGAAGCCACATTGTCACCAGAAGATGGTTGACGAGGCAGTAGTGGATGCAACAGGTGTGCTGGAGGCCACAGCTGGTTTTGGTGTGTCACTTGAACCTCCTCTATCTTCGGACCAGTGTAACCTGCCACCCGCGAGTCTCAACTACCATCACCAGTGCCCAAGCTTCAGTACTCCTCTAGGATTGGTCCCACACAGCTGCACCAGGAACATAATGCTGGGAAGGATGGAAGCTTGGCTCTGAAGGGAGGGAGTATTAGTAGATAAAGCAGGATCCGCAGTTGCAACCCGTGGTGGAGCATGGTGGCGAAGCTACACTTGTTAAACAGTGTGGTTTGGTAAGTGCTCAAAAATAAAATGAGGGCTGGCATAGCGGCAGAGGATTTGCCAACTTTTTTCATCTGCTGCTTAAAGGCCCAAGTGAAACATCCAACATCATGATCTGGTGAAGGACTGTAAATATGTTTTATACCATTGGCATTGCAGAAATCATTGAGGGTTGGTGCCGTAAATTGCAGCCCAGTATTGGAGACCAGTGTGTGAGGCAACCCTACAGTGGCCAAAACCCGAGTCAGGGCTGTGGGGATGGTGCTAGTCATGGTGGATGCTGTGCATGCAATATATGGGTACTTTGAGGAAGTGCCTACAATGAGCAACCACATTGTTCTCAAAAATATGCTCACAAATTGAGATGGATACAGTCCCACGAGAGTTTGGTCCCCAGCCTGCATACATGTCGGCAAGCTAGTGCTTTCATGTGGGACATCCCCTAATGTCACCAGTGCTGCAAGCTCAACACCCGTTGGCGCAAATCTGCCATCATGACCACCCACTCTGCTTCTGATTCAGTGTCCAAGAAACTAACATCATTGACAACGAAGAGTCTGTGAGAAATTTGTTTCCAGGAGTGGAACTCATTCATCAAGCAGTGGTTGAGGTAAGTTGACCAGCCATGGTTCACTTGGAGGAGGACCTGCCGCAAGGTGCAGTTCTAGTACATGGTGGTGATTATATATATGAGTGGCTGTAATTGGGAAACTTTTCTGCATATGTTGCCACTCAGTATCAGTATGGAAGCAAAGGACTTCCTGTTGGTCAAAATCAGTGTCCAGGACAGCGAGTGGATGCGACAATGCGTCAGCATTTGAATGCTGTCCCATGGATTTGTAAAACTGATGGTATGGTTGTATGCACTCAGGAACAGTGCCCAGCACTGGAGGCATTGGGCTGTTCGCTCTGGGAGTTTGGAGTGCACCCCCAAATAATGCCACCTATGACTTATGATCAGTAATTGGGGATAACTGTGTCCTAAAAAGATAGACATGAAATTTTTTAATGCATATCCTGTCATCAATGCCTCCTTTTTAATCGGAGAATAGCTGTGCTCTGCAGGTTTCAGTGTATTTCATGCATAGAATATAGGATTTTCGAAGTCACTTCCATTTGTTTGTGCCAAGACTGTCCAATGTCATAGGTGGAAATGTTGTCTGCAACAACCAATGGGCAACTGGGAAAGAATGGCATGAGGCAAGGGGTGGATTAATTACAGTATAGTTTTCAGTTGAGTAAAAGCCTGTTTGCACCCAGGGGTCCCGTTGCTGGGCACACACTTTTCATGCTTCTGATTGAGGGATTATGCAATGTGGGCCATATGGATAGGAACTTGGAATAATAGTTGATGTTGCCCAAAAATGCCTGCAGTTCAGAAAAGTTTATGAAACAGGGTAAGGAGTCTACAACAGTGACATTCTGGCCAGTTATTCTGATTCCCTCTTTGGTGGGCCAGTGCCCCAAATACTCCACATCTGACTGAGAAAACCTGCACTTCCCCAAACGACAACAGAGACCTGCGTCCTGCAGGGTTGTAAAAAGCATACAGAGATTTTGCAACTGCTCCTGGCGGGAGGGTCCCATGGCAGTGAGATCATCCAAGTAATCCATGCAAGCTGGAATGTGCTGCGTCAGTTGTCCTAGAAACCAAAAGACATATTAATGGCAACAATGTTCTCTTATTCCTCATCTAACAGTAAACGGAGGTAAGCATCGGTGAGGTCGATATTGGATCAGTATGCCCCTCCAGCAATTTTGTTGAGGAGATATTCCAGTCGGAGATATTCCAGTCGGGATAGGATAAGTTTCCACCTGTGATTGAGCATTGAAATTTCCACACAATCTGAGGAAACTGTTGAACTTTCTGACAATAACTAGGAAAGTGTCCCCTGTGCTAGATATCACTGGCTTGATAACTGGAGCAGCCTGGAGATAATATAACTCCTGCTTCACATTGGCACATAAGGTAACAGGAATTGGCCTGGTGTGGTAAAAACAAGGCATGGTGTGTGGCTGTAGGATGATATGCACCTGAAAGTCTTAGGCACGCCCCAAATCCAGCTGAAATAGAGATGCAAATGTATTGCAGAAATCGTCGAGTTCGTGGAAAGGAACTTTGGTTGATACGACCTTGATTTCATCAGATATAGGAAACCCAAATGGTGGGTGATTGATGATAAATAACATGATGAGCTGCATAATGCTTCAGTAGTCCACAGCGATCATCAACTGCCCATGAAGAGGAATAATACCATCCTCTTAAGCCGCCAAACACTATGAGAGCAAGGACAACTCGGGTGATCCCAGTGGTATGTAGGTTGCCTGATGTATGAAAGAAACAGTTGCCCCTGTGTCCACCTGGTCTCCTTGGTGAGAAACGAGAAGCAAGAGAAACAATTTCTGTGTGAAGGGGTTGCTTGGTGAAACAGGACATCTTCCTCTAGCATTAAGTTTCCTCAGCAGTAGTTGTTCATACCAATATTATTTTTCAAATTTTGGACAGGTCAGTATTATCTCAGTTGGTTTTGTGAAAACTTTCATATAATTTTATAGACAGTATGTTAAATATCAAGCTAAAATTTATGAAAAGGAATTACTATGTAAAATATTTTAGTTTTGATGTTATAATTATAAGTACTAGTTCTGAATGTATAGTTAAAATTTTTTTTGAAACACTTGAAATTATTAATTATTTGCATACTTAAAATTTCTGTTATTAATTATGCAATCCTGTACTGTTTACTATGTATATTTCTGGATTCATTTATGAAAAAATAATTGAAATTAATAATGTAATGAATACTAGTGGGAATTCATTTGTTAAGAAAAATTGTAAACGCTTTGGAATATTATTTCCACAACGTGTGAGAGTTGTAAGCTTGCCTTTGATGTGATTGGGGGTATTGTTGTATAATATGTGTGAACAATGTAATTTCGGCTTTGTTAAGGTGAAAAATCAAAATACTGCATGATATACTAAAATGTGAGAAAATTAGTGGAAAATATATTTATGTAAAAAATTCTGCAACAACAATCTTCCAATTTATTTAGTTCAAACCAACCGTGAGGACCTGATGTTAGATTTTCAGCTTCAAGAAACAGACCGCTAGACAAGAAGAACTGGAGCCATCTCAATATGACAAGCTAAGTAAACTTGAAAGTTTATTGTAATCTTTGCTCCTCTCAGACCTTCATAAAAAACTTTGCTTATTAATTACTTGGACTGGGCATTGTTTAATGTGGGCAATAGATAGAAGAATGAAGGAGGGGGGAGATTACACTGGGGAGACCACCGACTGCAGTCCACCTATGGTGCCCTGGTGCGCTTGTGGGGCAGGATGGTAGCAGGTTGCATGGCTTCAGTGCACTGAGAGAAGATACCCATGTTTGCTAAAGTGCATACCCATCTTTGCTAAAGTGCATGCAAGGCACTCAGCATTGTGGACCATCTGCCAATGACTGAGCGGAAAAACACTGCGGGCTTGAAGGCATCGGTCCTGTGACCACCGATGAGGTGTGACCGGAGGCTTGGGTGGCACAGAGACATCAGACAGTGACAAATCATAATGTTGCTACAACTTGGAGGTCAATCTATGCCTGTGATGCTAGGGTGGAATGCATGGTGGTGCGTTAACTGCCACAACTTGTGCCCTAGCAACAGGTCATTCATTAGCAGCCTGCACAGTAATAGTAATCGATAATATTAGACAGAACTGTCTGGCCATTTGCTGGGTGACCGTATTTGTATTGGCCACAAGGAATATTATTGGCCTGTGTATTCATGTTACGAGATGAGTGGCATCATCACACTGAAGGGCAGTGCTGTGGCTAGACTTTGTCCTCTAATGGCCATCTAGGTCCATTTTCTCCAGCGGGCATTCAACTTATGGTGAGCCAGATACCAGAATCAGCTCTAGCTGTCCTCATGTATCTGAGATTTGACTGTTTAATGTCTGATGTACCTCATTCATGTCATTTCTTACTAGGTCATACTGTTCATTGACTTCAGTCTCAATTGCCTCCCATGCTTCAGGTGACCACAGGCATACAATAGCCATCAAAATGAATATTTAATTTTCTAAAAATATTTAAATAATAAATAATGTCACTTCATATCCATACCTCTACAACAGTCCAATTCTTTGGAGAATTTAAACACAAACAAAGCACACAAAATCAATGTTCTGGGCTGAGTACAGCTCACTGGATGATGAATACATCTCACTGTGCTGCAGTACCACAGATCAGTATATGTGTAGCCTAAGTAGTATGTCAGTGAGCTGAGCTATGGGCGTTGTTTGGAGATGAGCCACTCTGATGTTGATTGTCAGATGCAGTAATGGTGTTGTGGACTGCTGAGTCAGTTGTAATCCTCCGACCCAAGACAGGAAATCTTCTTAGTCATCATTTATTCCAGGGAAAAGCTGCACGGTCATCAACAGTATTCTGTTCTTTCAAGAACAGTTACTGTCTTCATATATATAGTTAAAGTCTACCCAGCCATTGACCTCCGTCTGTGCGAATGCGCACAGGTTGCCCAAACTCCTACGGGAATCGCCAAAGCGTGCGCGAGTAATGAGTGGATGGGCAAATGTCTATAAGGTACATTACATATGTAGAATTGTGGACAGTTGGGAATGTGAGTCTCACGGGAAGTGTGCAAGGGATAAGTCCTTGCAGTCGCTCTATTCATCTGTGTCCTCGGTGGCTCAGATGGATAGTGTGTCTGCCATGTAGGCAGGAGATCCTGGGTTCGAGTTCCAGTCGTGGCACACATTTTCAGCTGTCCACATCGAGGTATATCAACAACACCTGTCGGCAGCTGAGGGTTTCAGTTAGTCATCATTTCTTCTTATATTGCCATGTTCAGTATGACTTGAACATAGTTGTATTTACTGTTTTTCTCTGAGTTGCTATGGACAGCAAAGTATAATCTGTAACTCCACTTTTATAGTTCAGTTCTCTTAGATTCATCTTTTAGGTAGTATTTGAAAATAATTTTATTCTTGTAGTTCACTTTATTTCATTATACTACAGATGTTTACTTTCTTTATTGTTTGTTGTTTATGCTGGTCATCCTTGTCAATGACACATTTTCCCAAGTTGTTCTGACAAAATTTGTGTGAAATCTACTTATTATCTGTTTCTGTAGCACTGCTATTCCAAATTCTTTCATTGTTACCATAATAAAATGCAGCGATGGTGGCTTTTGATATGGGTGTCAGTGTTATATTTCTGTGTGCAATCTGTAGTCCTTCTATGTACAAAATCTGTAGATTAATTTAATAAATTTACATTCGTTTGCTGTTCTTGATGTTTGATGAGGTGGCCATGCTACCCATTTCCTCTTAACTGTGGGTGCTGAAAGAGAGCATTAATTGTCTTCCAAGGTACTTAAATGATGTAAACCATTGAACTTTAAAACTTTTGGACTAATAGTTTCTCTTATGAAAGAGTGTCATGTCTCAATATATAATCTCGTGTACAATGTGGGTTCTCAGATGAAAATGATGTAGCTTGGATAAGATCAAGACAAGTAGTCTCTGCACAAGCTAATTCAGTGGCTATTTGTCACTGCGTCCATTGTAGCTGTGACCTTTTTCTTCTTCTTCTTCTTGTCTTCTAAACATCTTCAAATCGTGACACCAAGTAACAAGTGGCACCACACAACAGTTAGAGACATTCACTCTCTGTCCCACCATATAGATGTGTTGGATTCAAGATTGCACATATTGTAATATCTCCCATAGTGGGGTGTTGCTGCGCTTGCTTACTACTAAACCCCATGGACATCTTTCATCATTGTGGGGACCTGGAAGTGAGACATGTAATTTATAAAAATGCAATTTCACACTTTACATGCCACAGGTGCTTACAAATGCTGAGTACAACACGATGATATTTGTGTAAAAGTTTTGTAATGCAAACTCTGCTGCTGCTGCAAGTAGAGAATATGGTAGATGATTTTCTAACCAGAGAGTACCAGATTCCGGAGTGTGTACTCGTGTTTTCACTTAACTTTGCAGGACTTTTGCAGTGCTGAGCAGATATATTTCATCTGAATGTGTGAATGAATAATGTGTGGATGAAGTATAAAACATTATTCAGTTGGGAGAATGTTGTCATTCAACAAGCACACTCAGAATTTCTACATGTATTGGAGTTCCACTAAAAGAATATGGTGGACATTACATATACACATCATCTATCTTTATCATTTACTGTGAATTCAGTAAATTGACTAAATGCAGATCCTATTAATACTGTTTACTGTATAGGCCACTTTCACTTTTGGCACTGTCAATAAAACTTATAACTCACTTAAGTTGTCTAGTGAAAACCCATATGCTTTTCTGGAGACACATTTTCAAGAATGCCTCTCTGTAGATGTGTGGTGTGATTGACAAGGCCTGCTGTGTTAACACATTGTCTTATAGGGCAGTGTTTTGTAGACTTCCTACAAAACGGGCTTCCAGCATTACTGGATGATGATCCTTTGGCTTCCAGTGTGATGGTTCCCTGCACATTCTAGTTATCAAGTGACACTTCATCTAAACCTAACATTGCTCAGAAGATAGATCAGTAGATGTGGTCACATATTTTTGGCCACCAAATTCTCTGGACTTTAGATTTTTGTCTGTAGTGATGGTTGAAAGATTAAGTCTGCATAGGAGAAGTAAAAACAAAAGGTGAAATGATCACTGATCATTCGGATTATGAACAGCATTGCTCCCATAGCAAAATGCCAATTTAATCTCAGAAGAGCCATTTGTATTGTTGTCAAGAGAGTTTGAAAGTGCATTGGAGTCGCAGATGGAATTTATGAAAATTGACTTTTGAATTTAATAATTTGCCTTTGCTTACACTTGTGTGTGAGCATTTGGGTTACATCCTAACAGCTGTATCTCTTTAACCAATAAAAATTTGTTTCATGCTGTGTGGAGCAGTATTTAAAGTAGTCTACACATCACTTTGTAAAATATTTACTATTCCTGCTGAAACAATCTATGTATCTCAGTTCCAGGGGGCCATTAAAACATAGCCACAACATAAGGATATCATATGCTATGTACACCAATGCTATGTACACAAATTCCTTGTGAATTTGGTAGCAGTTACATTGGTCAGTCAATACAAATTTTCAGGAAAAATGGTTTCATTTAATATACAGGGTGTTACAAAAAGGTACGGCCAAACTTTCAGGAAACATTCCTCACACACAGATAAAGAAAAGATGTTATGTGGACATGTGTCCGGAAACGCTTAATTTCCATGTTAGAGCTTATTTTAGTTTCATCAGTATGTACTGTACTTCCTCGATTCCCCGCCAGTTGGCCCAATTGAAGGAAGGTAATGTTGACTTCGGTGCTTGTGTTGACATGCGACTCATTGCTCTACAGTACTAGCATCAAGCACATCAGTACATAGCATCAACAGGTTAGTGTTCATCACAAACATGGTTTTGCAGTCAGTGCAATGTTTACAAACGCGGAGTTGGTAGATGCCCATGTGATGTATGGATTAGCACAGGGCAATAGCCGTGGCGTGGTACGTTTGTATCGAGACAGATTTCCAGAACGAAGGTGTCCCGACCGGAAGACATTCGAAGCAATTGAGCGGCGTCTTAGGGAGCACGGAACATTCCAGCCTATGACTTGCAACTGGAGAAGACCTAGAACGATGAGGACACCTGCAATGGACGAGGCAATTCTTCGTGCAGTTGACGATAACCCTAATGTCAGCATCAGAGAAATTGCTGCTGTACAAGGTAACGTTGACCATGTCACTGTATGGAGAGTGCTACGGGAGAACCAGTTGTTTCCGTATCATGTACAGCGTGTGCAGGCACTATCAGCTGCTGATTGGTCTCCACGGGTACACTTCTGCAAATGGTTCATCCAACAATGTGTCAATCCTCATTTCAGTGCAAATGTTCTCTTTACGGATGAAGCTTCATTCCAACGTGATCAAATTGTAAATTTTCACAATCAACATGTGTGGGCTGATGAGAATCCACACGCAATTGTGCAATCACGTCATCAACACAGATTTCTGTAAACGTTTGGGCAGTCATTGTTGATGATGTCTTGATTGGGCCCCATGTTCTTCCACCTATGCTCAATGGAGCACGTTACCATGATTTCATACGGGATACTCTACCTGTGCTGCTAGAACATGTGCCTTTACAAG
Organism: Schistocerca nitens; assembly: GCF_023898315.1. NCBI lineage: Eukaryota > Metazoa > Arthropoda > Insecta > Orthoptera > Acrididae > Schistocerca > Schistocerca nitens. The sequence goes on along the minus strand of NC_064619.1, from coordinate 541,000,076 downwards.
TACGACACAACATGTGGTTCATGCACGATGGAGCTCCTGCACATTTCAGTCGAAGTGTTTGTACACTTCTCAACAACAGATTCGGTGACTGGTGGATTGGTAGAGGCGGACCAATTCCATGGCCTCCACACTCTCCTGACCTCAACCCTCTTGACTTTCATTTATGGGGGCATTTGAAAGCTCTTGTCTACGCAACCCCGGTACCAAATGTAGAGACTCTTCATGCTCGTATTGTGGACGGCTGTGATACAATACGCCATTCTCCAGGGCTCCATCAGCGCATCAGGGATTCCATGCAACGGATGGTGGATGCATGTATCCCCACTAACGGAGGACATTTTGAACATTTCCTGTAACAAAGTGTTTGAAGTCACGCTGGTACGTTCTGTTGCTGTGTGTTTCCATTCCATGATTAATGTGATTTGAAGAGAAGTAATAAAATGAGCTCTAACATGGAAAGTAAGCATTTCCGGACACATGTCCACATAACATATTTTCTTTCTTTGTGTGTGTAACACCCTGTATAACAACATTATTGTTACTATTTCCACTATGCTATTTCAGAATTAACAGGAGCACTGTACAGTTTCTTCAAATTTGTAAGTCTCTTGAAAGATCAGCAGAGAGTTTGTAAAGGGCTGTCCATGACTGTAGCTTGTAGGTTAGAGATATTGTTGCTAGTAGTATGCTACCTTGAGGCACAATATTTTCTTTTCTTTTCTAAGTCCAGTTTGTTTCAGACATACAAGTAGCAACTTACTTATGTCACTAGTCCAGCAAAAATGAAAGAAAAAGTTTGGCTTACATGATATGCCCACATTTTATGTAATTGCTTTCTCTTTCTCTCTCAGCCTTCTCACCTTGATAAGACCACAGCAGCATATCAAAGAGGTCAACTCAGCCTATCAAACAAATAAATTTGAGTACCTTGCTGCAGAATAAGTACAAGTGTTACCTAGCAAGATAGTACACACAACCATCACTTCTCACACAAGAATCTTGACAAAGAAACCATCTCGGTTCTTGACAGAGGTTTGAACTTTGCTCATACTCCACACATTCTTTGTATTATACCCATCGTCAGTGGACTGAAACAGACAGTATGGCATCTTTGACAGGATGTCATTGATGAGGCAAGGCTTGCTACAAGTCACATATTAGTAACAGCCAAGCTGTCAAATATTAGTAGAGCAGAGAGAGAAGGAGTTCATGTTATGCAGAGAGACAAAGATCTAATTGTGCTTTCCACTGACAAAGTAAATGCACTGTCACTTTTAATGCCACAGTGTATCATGATAAAGTGTCATTACTCTTGGAAGGCAGTACATACAAAACCATGAAACGTGACCCTCCTTTATCACTAACAGAAAAACAGCAAAGGTAATGAATAACTCTGGCCTAACAGACAATGTGCTAAAGAATATGCGAATATGATCTCCTAGGCTGCCAAGGCTGTGAATTTTGACTAAATTCCATAAAGAAGACATTCCATTGCGACCTAACATTAATACTATGTATCTTTCCAAAGTACAGGCTTGCAAAATAACTAACCAAGTTACTCAAGCCAATAGTTGGTCAGTGTGAACATCACATTAAAAACTCTCAAATGTTGATGGACATAATTAAACAAAAATACATTAAAATTATTAGCAGACAACTTCACTCCCATTAAGTTTTGTATAGTGGTAAATTTTTTGAAGTGATTGAAAGAATAGCCATGGATTCTTCATTGTCCCCAGCAGTAACTATTTTTTTTTTTTTACACAGTATTTCAAGGAATACACGTTAAAACAGCACCTCTTCATCCATCTTGCTTCTTTTGCTATGTTGGCAGTGCTTTTATGGTCTGGCCACATGGAATAGAAGTTCTTCACCTGTTCATTAATCATATGATCATATGAATGGTATGCACTATAATATCATGATCATCGCTGAGATGGAAAGAGTAGAAAAATTACAGTTTCTAGATGTTCTACTTGAACGAAAACAGATGAGCAGCTAGGCCACTCTATTTACCAGTAGCCATCACATGCTGAACGATATGTCAATGCTCAAACCTGTCCTCATCCAGCCCAGAACAAAGCAGTTTGAAACATATTGATACATAGAGCTAGAAATGTAGTAAGGAACGATTGGAGTTCAAGATCAGATATCTATGAAATGCATCCCAGTAAAATGACAATAGTGTACAAGATTTTAACTTGCTCATGTCTAAGAAACAAAAACACAGGTATACTCAATCATCAGAAGATGATCAGCCTATAACATTTCTTTTGACAGCAAATGAAATAGGCTGATTCTTGGGCAGGCATAGTGTTCAATCCATTTTCTGACCATCCAAAAATTTAAAGACATGCCGTGCCCAGTGAAAGACAGGTTAGCCTTGATGTTCATGAAATTTATAAAATTCCTTGTGAATTTGGTAGCAGTTACATTGGTCGTCAATACAAATGATTCAAGAATGCTGCACATAACACCTGTGCATTAAATATTGCAATTTTAACAAATCTGCTGTTGACTGGTGTGACCTCATGAGCAAATATATGATTATGTTTGATGAAACATAAATATTATCCCTTGAATTTACCTGCTGGGATTTTGTTATCAAAGAAGCCATTGAAATAAGAATGTGGAACAACTGCTTGAACTGGTACAGTGGCTATACCTGTAGTGGTGAATGCAAATGGGCACTCCATGGTGAAAGACAACAGATTAATGTAATTTAGATGTACTTTTCATACCAATTAATTCATAGTGAGTAGGTTGCCCAGGTTGTAGCACAGAGATGTTGAGTCATCCACCTTCACAAAACCAACATTGCCATCAATGTTCTTCTGCCATATTTATTGACACAGTCTTTGGACACATGGAAGTTCCCTGACTTCGCGACACCTCCTCCACATAATTAAATGAAAAAATAAAGTTACAAATGACCATAGAAAACTGATGATGATGATGATGATGATGGAGGAAATCATCCAAAGCTTGAAACTGAACTCAAATTTTATGTGGCAAGAACTCTGTAAAACATTTATGCAAGAATGTCGCCACAAAGATCTATATTGTCAAATGAATGATACAGGTGGTAATTTCATAAATGAAGCATCTCAGATAAGATTAATAGAGAAGTAAAGTATTATCAGTGATTATATTGATTTGATGATGAAATACTCATCTACTGCATTGATGGAAAACTTCCACATTTGCAGTCATACTTCAAATAATTTAACAAGCTTACAACTGTACTATGTTAGTGAAATGATACACTGTAATTTGTGATTCTAGGATATATTAAAGAAGCAAATGCTATGTTATTTTTGTTTAAATAAACAGGCAAATAAATTAGAGTATCACAGAGAAATGACAGGTTGGAAAATCTGTTGCCTAAAAGCTTCTAGCACCTCTATTATGTTTTGAGCCTGAGGAATATGTGTAGCAGATGTGAGATACTTAGTGACATCTGGTAGATTGTTTGCCACCATGAAGGTAAGTTTCCATTGCAGATTTGTGGTGTACATCTAGAAATAGAGCTTAAGTGAATTCATTGCATCATATAACAGCCAATTTATGTGTCTTTCATACGTAAAACCTAGAATAGATTGTGCATATGATCTTGTAAATACCTGATTGCTTGTTTTTGTTGCAACTGTGAGGAAATTAATGCTGGGTTTCGTTATTCATGTAGAAACTTATTTTAATGTTATATATTTTGAATTGTGTACCAGTTTTATAGTAGGCTCTTCTGATAAAGGGACTGCTGAAACATTTTGTGTTTTTTGTATCTGTTGATAACAATTGAGTTATTTCATTTCTGTTTGCTTCTTTTTTGTATTATTGAGCAGATGGTCAGTTGTAGATGGGAAATCTCCATTATTTGTACATATTTGTGTGATTAATTTAATTTCATCGAAAAGATCTCTTGTGCCATTGTAATGTTTGCTGCCATATTTATCATACTTTTGTATGCACCTCCAAAAAAACCAGATTTTATTTTTTGGGACAATTTGTCATTCTTATTTTGTTTGATTACAAACTACAATATTTCATCTTACAAAGCACAGCACCTGATCAACACAATAGCTGTAACAGAACACATGTTAAATTGTCATTACTCTGTTGTATATTGGAGTGATGACAATTCTGCAAAAATTGCACTTTTGTATTAGTACTCATATAGAATGAAACAGGCTACATTTACTAATTATTTGGAACACACGCTAAACTGCAGTCTCTTGCATAACTGCCAAGTTGCTTCTCAAGTTAAGGAAAGACAAGTGCATTGTATGTTGAACAGCAACCTGCCTAACAAAGCTCAAAGGTGCTCTAATCAACTTTCTTTTAGTGATTATTTTACTTCACACTTGTCCAAAATAATATGATACTTTTGCTGATATTTACCAGAAAAAGGATATTTATTTCCTGTTCTTTGTTGTTAATAACATTTTGTTTGTTTCAGCTAATCTCGGTGTTCATATTCGCATAAATCATTCAACAGAAAACTTAATCCCGTGCACAGTTTGCAACCATGTGTCTGTGTCTGAAGCAGCAGCTAGAGAACATGAGAAAATTCATTCAGGTTTGTCTTTTATTTGAAACAGCTTGAGGATATTATATGGAGAAATTGTTTTGATGATAACTTTTTGTAAGTGAAACATGTTTTTGTTATTTTGTGGATAGTAAAAAAAAGTGCAACAAAATGTGTTGTTGAGTGTGACAAGGAACTGAAAATATCAAAAGGAAGTTTGAAGATGAACATTCATTTGTCAGAGAGAAGTAATGAGCAGTGGGACTGCCAGACACTGTGTAACTTTGCATTGGCATATTTACATCACTCACTTCTGTCCTAGACCTCATATCATCTTTACTTTGGTAATGTATTGTATTTTCCATCTGCATTAGCTTTCTCTTATTTACGATCCATATCTTTCCCTGTTTCCTTTTTGCCTTTGTTTTGCACATATATTATTGTCCCTGACCAGCATGGTCTCAGTGGACTTTTGTGGCTCCCTGTAGCACTGCTCATGACCAATTCAACTGTAGCACACGCTATCCGCCAACTCATAGATCATACTTAAACATTACGTAAGTAGGAAATTACTGTATTTTACTTCAAAATTGATGCACCCTTCCTGTACACATTGTTCCCATCATCATTTTGTGTCAGTCTCTTATTTTCCTGCTAGCAGCAATTGGTAATGCGCAAACGAATGTCGTCAAATCACAGACCATCTTACAGCCCACAGTACAGTTTCCTCCAACTTTTTAAGTTCCCAGACTTGTTGTTACCAAAGGTCCCTTTATAACCCTGTAATGCTTTCATATGACCATTTCCAACACCTATTTCACTTTTTCACATTCATTTCTTTATTTTTCTCTCATCAAATACCCTTCATTTTTACGTCCAGTATTCCTCTATAATGACTCATCACTCACTGGCATCATTTACATTTCTTTCCTCCTCCCTAGTGACATCCTATCCCAAATGAGATCTTGCTCCATTTATTTGCATTAATTCAGAAAAGCATACTTTTTCCCAACTAAAAGGTAGTCCCTCACCCTGTTCCGTAAATGCTGCCTAAGCTTGAAATCACCTTCTCCCTCTCCCCAAATGAACTAACAAAAAAATTCTTCCATGTGGGTGTCACATTTCTGTTAAAAGGATTGTTCGGCAGAATATAGTTGGATAGGTTTGTGTATGTACTTACGTATGTGGCTTGGAAAAGAATTTGTCCAAAAGCTAGTGAAGCTTTCAGTCTTATGTGCCTGTCAAAATCTCAGTGCCTCTACTATTTGGCTTAATAACCTCCACATCTAAATTATTTCCATTCCATTAGACATTTCCATTACTGTATTAGTGTGTGTACATTTACATGTTTGTGACAAACTTTCCAATAATTTGTAAATGAAAATTTGATTGAAATTGTAGACTTATGACACATCTTTGAGGACTGTTAACTCATGATCCATGGCAGAAACAATAACTGATCGTGTATTTCATAAATATGCACAAGGTGCTACCCAAAATTTCTGAGAGTACCCCATTAACATTCAGGAAACTTACCTTACATCTTAATTTCTGCCATCGCCTTCAAGCTTTATTTCCTTGCGCTTGTAAGCAAAGCTTCCAACAATTTTCCCATTGTTACAAAGAGTGCTGGGAGTTATCTGCTTAAATTGTGTTCAAAATTAGTTGCAGTTCCATTTTAATCTCGTCTGTGAAGTTAAAATGACGCCCTTTCAACTTAAATTTCATTTCCTGGAAGAGAACGAAATTGCAAGGGGCTAGATCAGATGTGTTTGGTGGGCAAAGGACATCTGTCATAGTGTTTTTACCCAGAAATTTCCATTACAACCAGTGATTTTTGTGTAAGCGTATTGCCATGATGCAACAACCAGTTTTTGTTCTCCCATCTCTCAGGCCATTTAAGTTTAACGTCTTCCCTCAATCACCTCAAACTATCATGGAATAACTTCCCTGTGACTAAATATGTGGAAGAAATACCTTGTGGGCAATTGTATGATTTTTTTTTTTTAAGTAAAGAAAATTGATGTTGCTGCAAAAATGACCCATTATTTTGGGCCACAGAGAGGATGGTCCTCCACTGCCAAGGTTGCTGTTTTGTTTCATGGTCATAACTACACACCCATGATTCATCAGCAGTTATGACCATGGGCAAGAAATTCGGATCATTTCAAACTGTTGTCTGCAGTTCAGTGTACACCTGATCCTGCTGGTCTCATTGGTTGACATTTGAAAGATCAGGAACAAACTTGCAATTTGTCTTATGTTCAGTTCATCATCTAGAACATGTTGGTATATCCCATACAAATGTACAGTGATTTCACAAATATCTTACTAGGTCTACAATTTTGCTTCCACCATTTTTTCTTCAAGTGCAGGGCTTTATTGTGAAAAACTTATAGTATTGCCCATCGCTGGCCACTAACTTCTCCCATCTTTTGGATAGCATATGAATCCTGTGGTGGAAGAACTGGACATCTTTTTTGGGGATCCATGAATCGATTCAATTTTGCGCTTGTTCATATGATCAGAAATGCTGGTCAGCCAGACTGTATGCCACTGATCGAAAAAGCTGGTCGTCAGAGAGATTAACATATGGAGAATGTGGCGGGAGGGATAGGACTCCTCATTTCAACGTTTCCATGTATATTTTGAAGGGTTTTGCGACATGGGGTCGAGCACTGACCTGTTGCAAAATTACCTTTACGTGTCTATCACTGTATTGTGGCTGTTTGTGTTTCAGTCCTGGGCACGAATGCATCATTTGCTTTCGATAATGATGTCCTGTGACTGTCTTCTTCTGGTTCAGTAGCTATGAAAACGTTCTGTCTTCCAATACCGTGCCAGTCTTCTACATCAAAATCACCATTCTTAAGGTGTTGAAAACATTCTCTGCACGTTCTTCCACTAATAGTTTCCTCACCATTGGTCTTACCTAGCATTTTAAGAGCCACAGCCACAGATTTCTTCACGTTAAAGCAGAAAATTAAAACTTCCCACAGATGGCGAGAAATGGGTACGTAAGTTGATGTACTTAATCGAGAATAACCTTATGATGTAATCACAAGTTGACTAATATTTTTATGGCATTATGTTTACAGATGCCTAAGCTTATTGTATTACACCTATGACCAACCACCTGAACCCCACTTGTCGCTACTGCCGTCTATTGCAAAACGGCGGAAGCAAAGTTGTAGACCTAATAAATTGCATGCCTCCTGTCCTTGTGGATCAGTTCAAGCACTTATGGTATCATTTACAGCATTGTCCCTGGTGACAATTGGCCCAAACGTTTGTCATGCTTCACAGACTCCTGGTAAGGAGTCGGCCTTCTTTAAATCGCTTAACCATTCAAATATTCTTGCCTGACTGAAAGGGTGCTCACAAAAAATCCTTAGGATATTGTGAGTTTCAGTTGCAGTTTTTTGAGCTTAAAAAAGATTAATGCAGATCCTTTGTTGCTCTAAGTCAGCCATTTCAAAATCTGCAGACCCAGCAGAATACAGTGTAAAGTAATCCACAAACTGTTCACCCTGATACACTCACAGTGGCACCACATGGCAGACTGGCAGTGGAAGTTTGTGCTGCTGCTTGTTTGGGCACAGTATTCAGATTGTCAGAAACTTTGGATAACTTTTCACATAATGTATTTTTTCTGAAATATTTCACATTCTTGACCATCTTCTTGCTATTGGTCTCTGGAACAAACAAAATATGCTTGTGTCGGTTTTGTGCTGGTCCAGTTTCCTCTATTGTGCCTATATTCTCAGTTTCATCAGTACACTTGACAATATACCTGGATGTTTGTAAGTATCAAATAGCAGTCCTTTAAGAAAGAAATGCACACTTGCTGGTGTGTCATGGAATGACTGACATATTCTTTTTTCAGAACTTTGTGAATGTGCAGTCATTCCACACTTATGATTATTGTACAGATAGATTCAAGTATTAAGTCCTCTTTAAGAGCATTGCTAGTTAGTATAATTAGTTATGGCTTAGCAATTCAGTTAATTGGTCTCAGTCCATGAGTTGTTCTGTCACTCAGTCAGCCTCATATCTTACTGTAGATATCTTAGGCTTGCTTAGCGCATGCTGCTTCTCTCACATAGATTGTCTGGCCTGCAGAGATTTTTTGTATTTATTTAATTGAATTTTTGTATTGTTCACAAACTGCAAGACCGTCTAAGCTTTTCGTGCTAATTAAGACTATATAACCATGGTTTTTCCAAAGTTTTTGTTTATCATGCGCTTTGTGTTCTTGTGGAGATATTTCCGTAGCAACTTCATTCCATAACAATATTCCTTTATATCTAACTGAGAAGTGAAATATCAATTTTTATAAGTTTAGCTTCAAACTTTCTTTAATGTAACAAAATATTGTCTTAAAAATGTTCATCCCCTCAGGGGTTGAATTTCTAGAGACATTGAAATATGTTTTTTCTTATTTCTGAGAAGTGAAATACCAGTTGTTATAGATGTAGTCTTAAAAATCATTTAGTAGTTTTTTAGTAATTATTTATTTTCAAAAAAACTTTCACTCTGTGTTTTATGCCCTTAGTGGTTGAATTTCCAAAAATGCTGAAACGCGTATTTTTTATTTTCTGACTGAGAAACCAAATGCCAGTTTTTGTAGTTCTAGCTTCAAAATTCCCTAATTAATGACATACTTTCAAAAAGTCTTTCATCCCCTATTTCAGCTCCTTAGGAATGGAATTTCAGACAATCCCTTCTTAAACAATGCCTACAGTTTAAGATCCAGACACTCTTAAAACTTCGTGTTTCTGTCCTTAGCAGTTTGGGTTAGACGATGATGAGTCAGTGACTCAGTCCAACTCTATTTCACCCCTTAGGGGCAGAATTTCCAAAAACTGTAAAACACATATTTCTTCATCTCTAATCGAGAAGCCAAACACTAGTTTTAAAAGATTTAGCTTTTAAAAATGCTTTTGCAATGAAATATTTTCATAAAATGTTTCAACCCCCCCTCCCAGTGGGTTGAGTTTCCAGAAGCAGTGACTTGCATATGTTTTATTTCTAACAGAGAAGGCAAATATAAATTTTCATAGATGTAGCTTCAAGAATGCTTCCACAATGAAATATTTCCATAAAAACTTTCATCCCATCTTTCACCCAATAGGGGCTGAATTTCTAAAAACAATGAGTCACAATTTCTTTTTTTTTTTTTTAATTTCTGAGATCAAAATTTAAATTTTTATAGATTTAGCTTTAAAAATGCTTCCATAATAAAATATTCTGATAACAATTCTCATCCCCTATTTCACACCCGTAGGGGTTCAATTTCCAAAAACACTGAAACACATATTTATTTATTTATTTGTAAACAAGAAGTCAGGTACCAGTGTTCATAGCTGTAGCCCTAAAAATCCATTATTAGTACTTTAGTAGTTATTTATTTAAAAAAGATAAAACTTTCACCCAGTATTTCACCCCCATAGGGTTACATTTCCAAAAATGCTGAAAAACGCATTTCCTTATTTTTGACCGAGAAACCAAATACCAATTCTTGTAGGTCTGGTTTCAAAATTGCCTTAATAGTGACCTTTTTTTAAATAAAAGACCTTCATTGCTTATTTCAACCCAGAGTTCAAATTTTGAAAAATCCCTTGTTGAATGATGCCAGCAGTATAATATCCATACCTTCTCAAAATTCCAAATTTCTATCCATTGCACTTTCGACTGGGTGATGATGAGTAAGCCAGTCAGTCAGTCAGTCAATCAATCACTCAAGACGTTGCCTTTTATATATAGAGATTTCAGAGGTAATAAATAAATATTGATATTAGTAAATTCTGTACAATGAGTACACCATTTTTAAGTTTGCAAAATTATCCTCAGCTGTTTGTATATGTTCCCAGCCATCTCCAATTATGGACACTAATGCCTGGATATAAATGGTGTCCATAATAGTTCCTACTTGTCATTTCTGAACACTAGGAAGAACACAAAAAAATGTGTATTTTGCTGTGCAAAGGAAATTCGGGGTAAACCTTTCCACAAAAAATCCACCCTATTGCTTAATTATCAATGCAAACAGCTATCTGTTCTTTCTATGTGAATTGTACACACACACACACACACACACACACACACACACACACACACACACACACACACACAAAAGGGGGGGGGGGGACAGGCAGCAGAATGACAAAAGTCATATATACAACAGCATGATATGCATTAATACTTCACAAGCAACAGTACCATGTAAAATTAGCCATTCCCTTTCCCATTCCATTTACATGTGGGGCAGGGAGAATATGACTGTTTTTATATACCTTTGGTGTATTACAGTCACTCTTATTTTCATGGCATTATCCAAGATATACAAATAGAAGCGAAGAATTGTGTATAGTCTACACGCATTATTGAGTGTCTAACTGTAGGCAGCAGCATTGAGAACAACATCACATTCCTTTAACGAACTTAAATTGCATGAGCATCTCTTTTATTCCTTCTCCTTTATTTCAATTTGTAGTATTACCTCTGAGTATTTATACAGTGTGGTAGGTTCCACAACTCAAGCTTGAAAATTGTGTGTGCTAATTATGTTAGCTAAGCCGTGATCTCCGGTTGGACAGTACTCACAAGGAAACCTACCCATCACACACCCCTCGAATTTAGTGGTAAGGTCGCCCAGTGGACAGCCCATCAAAATAGAAGAGCAACATCATCATGATTAAGTGGTCACGGCGTTGGATTGCCAAGCACATGAGCCGGGTTCAGTCCTCCTTTGTGCCATTTATTTTAATTTTTTTTGCAACATTGTGAACTGACCATCTGGTCATTGAAATGTTTGTTCTCATTCTGTAGTCTTGCCAATTGTCATACTATGCATTGGTTATAGAATATGAGTCATGGTAAGAACACATTACTGTCACAAGTAAATGTGGTGAATAATGAGACCAGGCGAGTTATCACATTGGCGTCCCACAGAAACGAAAACAACAAATAAATGGATGTGAACTGTGTTACAGTGAAGGAATTCAAGAGTCAACACTTCCAACTGGAACATGGCTTTAAAAGCTTTAAAAACATATACTTTGACAGAGCATAGAGAAACTGTGTGATAGTGAAATGTGAAACTGTTGCATTAATTTGTTGCAGATTATGTGGCAAACTATTGTGTTTCCATCATTTCCTTGTGAGTCATCACGTTAACATTCATTCAAACACTTAAGTCGGGCAAGAAGGCTTATCTCAGTCACTAACCAGGTGTACAAATTAGGTACATTGATAAGAGATTCCTGTTATATGACACACCTACTGTCACGAATGCCATGTATGAGACACCAGGCATGTTTTCTGGTGGGATTCCGTTGACTTGTCGCCTTGTAATCAAAGGGTTGCGGTTCCCATTTGAAAGTCACTTCCTTTCGGCTGCTAATAGAGTAGTTTTGCAGAATCAGCCTTTGTTATAAGTCGCTTCCTTACACCTCACTATTGCAAATGGATGTTACGCCATGACACAAACACAAATCTGAATACTGTGAACAGTGGGGGGGGGGGGGGGGGATTGCATGAGGAAGTTTTGTACATGGCATGCCCAGTTGGCTGTCCAATGCTGTGACCACTTTACCGTGATGAGGTGGCTCTCCCACTCTCCTCTATGTTTCACTTCTTGTTCTTTGACTGTTTCTATTTTGCTATTTTTGAGATCAGTACACCTTCTTCCTGTTTTCATGCTTGATTGGTGTTCAGTATTTGATGGGCTGTCCACTGGGCCCTCTTGCCACTAAATCTGAGGGGAGTGCAAAGAGGAGTTTCCCTTGTCAGGAGGATGTATTTATCAGAAAATAAATAAAACCAGTTATGCTGTTCTATGGGTTGAAGCATTAATGTTGGGTCCCTTAATTGGGTAGGCAGGCTAGACAACTCAAAAAGAGAAATAGATATGCTGAAGCAAGATGTATTGGGAATTAGTGAAGTGCAGTGGTAGGACAAACAGGATTTCTGCTCAGGTAGGCACAGGGTTAGCAATACAAAATCAGGTAGAGGTAATGCAGGACTGGGCCCAGGACCAGCTTAAGGCCCTAAAAAAATAAGTTACCACTTGGGGAACCAAGCTGAGAGGGGTGCCAGAGGGCTCACAGTTGTATTTCTGTACAGAACATATCATAATTAGTAGTGCCCCCTTTGGGCACTGAGCTGAAAGGGGTGCCCAAGTGCAAGATTTGTGTATTGTGGGTATCAAAATTAGTAGTGAAAACAGACACAGGTGAAAATGTATGAGGGAAAAATTGGGGAGGGAGGTCACCAAATGATAAGTTGCTTGTGTGGGGAAATGTTTTCAAACTTGCCCTGACTAGGCATAATAATGAATAAGAAAATAAGAATATGGCTAAGCTGCTGTGAACAACAGAGTTGTAAGGTTACTGATCTGGATCTCACCTCAGTAGTTGTGCTGCTTCTTTTCATTACCTGACTTCCTACTATAAGGTGGTTTAGTAATAAGGTATTAAACTACAAATCTGACATTGTATAGCTGAAATGGCTATTTTACCATACTTATTGACATCAGTGATATAACGATGATCAGCTTTTTTAGACAGTTCATATATCATATACACCTATGCTATGATTGTTTCAAAAGAATTACAAAATTTTTACAGTAGTCTTTTGCTATCCAGTTCCGAATGACACATAACATGATGATTGCTTTAGTTACTTAGTCACTACATATAGTAGCTGTTAACCCAAAATAACTTAGGACATGATTTTTCCATTTTAGTAACTAACTGCCGACTCATTTTAATACAGGTTACATGATGTTGGCAAAATGAATGTGAAATACGATACCAGCTAGTGACACAGAGATGTTGACAGTTTAGCTTTTAGTTGCTTACTTCAATACTGATTGCATCTTAATGCAAACTAGTGCCTCATTCGCTAGGAAGTACACGTTTCAATAGCTAACCACAGGCTGACCTGGAGCATTATCCTGCGTGCTTACTTATAGACACACATAAAAATAAAAATCAGATTTTGGTTTTACATATTAATTATTAACATAAAAGTGAGCAAAATCAGAGGATGCAAAATTATAATAACCAAAAGATCAAATCCATTTGATTGTGACCTATATTATGAGAAAAAAGGAAAAGTTATAGTTACTATTTTATGTAAATGACTGCTATTCCCACGGGGATTTACAAAGCGCACCAAAGATTACTAAAAATTAACTTTTCCAAACCAAATAATAAGCAAACTAACAAATTCTCCTAGTGGAAGTAAATATTTGTAGAAGCAGAAAAATGCAAGCTGCATGACTGTTGTACTGAATTGTGGAAATAAGAATTATTTAAGATTCAAACATTCTGGAACAAGAACATCTTGAATAAGAATAACTTATTAAACATGAATAAATTTTTATAGGGCATTTATGAAAAAAAAATTGTGTTGAAAAGAGGAAAATAAGAGGTTTTAAATGAGCAAAACCACTTAACTAATAAACAGTTATTTACCTACAAAAAATTTCACTTCCACATATTTACTATGAAACTTAAGTTATGAATATTTCTTTATAAAATTATATCCAGGTGAACTAACTATAATAATATTGTTAGTGACTGAGAAATTATACAAGGAATAATAATTCTCATTGAAAAGGGCAGAAATAATAAATAAGGTATTTTATATATCTGATGCATATGTGTTCACAACAAATGGGAACAAATAAAGGAAAAAATATTTTGATATCAGGAATGCTAAAAGAAGAAGTAATTTTGCTCCAGCTTGCTCTATTACATCGTGAAGAAGTTATTGTAGTCAAGACATACTCAAAGCCAGCGTTCACCATAGTAGTACAAGTTTACACGCCAACTAGCCTCACAGGTGATGAAGGCAGTGAAGGAATGTATGATGAAATAAGATAAATTATTCACAGTGTACAAGGAGATGAGAATTTAATTGCAGTGGTAGATGGGAATTTGATTATACAAAAAGGAAGAGAAATAGAAGGAGAACATGGACTGGTAGAATGAATGAAAGGGAAAGCCAGCTCGTAGAATTTTACACAGAGCAAAATTTAGTAGATGGTTCAAGAATCATGAAAGAAGTCTGGATGTGTGAAAGAGACGTGGAGGCACCAAGATGTTTCTCGTAGATTATACACAACTATCTCAAATATTTTGAAACTGTATTTTAAATTACAAAACACATTCAGGAGCAGATATGTACAATGACTATAATTTTTTGGTTATGAATTGCAGATTAAATACTATTCAGAAAGATAGGAAATTACAAAGATGGAACCTGAACAATTTGAGAAAAACCTACAGGTCATTGAAAGGACTGATTGAAACAAAGGAAAGGATTGGAATGGAATACAAATGGGTAGCACTGAGAGCTGAGTAAGTGAGGGCAGCAGTGATCGAATAGACAAAAATACATTGCACAATGGAACACTGTGAATAACCAAGAGATTCTGAATTTAATTGATGAAAGGAGAAAATATAAATATTCAACAATTGAATCATGCTGAAGGTAACACAGACGTTTGAAAAATGAAACAGAAACTGAAAAATGTCAGAGCACTGAAAGACTTAAGTCAACACAAGGCACCTGGAATGCTTAGCTTTCCATACGAATTTTTGAAATCTTATGGAGAATTGATCACAACAAAATTGTTCAATCCGCCATGCAAGGTATATGAGAGTGAAGATATAAACCCCCTCCCCACAGTTTTTAGAAGGTTATCATAACCCTAATTCCAAGCAATCCTGGTGTGAATATTACCAAACCATCAGTGTAATAAGTCATGGTTGCAAAATATTAACACACATTACACAGGCTGATGAAAATTTTTTTTTGGAAAACTTTTTTTACTTTGTTCGCTGACCTTCATAGATTTTTATGAGCTTAATCCAAATCTAGCTTTAGTTTTTTCGTATCACCCATAGTTTTTAAGCAATATGCTTTTTATTATATAGTATAAAAATCCTATCCTATACGGTAAAGGGGAAATTAATGAAATACTTTGTTACAACATAAGCATGGTTTGTATTTACAGTAATCTACTTAAAACAATGATACATGTTAATAGAGGTTTCACTTGTCAGCTGGAATTGGTTTGTATTTTCTTTCTCTTTTTTTCTTTGAAGCTTCTTGTGTAGTTTTTTCTATGATGAGTTGCATGCTGGACTTCTCGGTAAAGTGACCAACAGTAGTCCCCCATCATGTTGGTGTTCCAGTGACCTTGGTAGCATTTTTACATTACTTTAATGTCCTGGTGAAAACGCTCTCCTTGCTCCTCACTACAATCTCCCATATTGTCCAGGAAGTAATCAAGGTGACTGTTCAAAAAGTGAACTTTCAGGCTCATTAAACATCCTAAAGTTTTAAACTTCTTTAACATTGTAGCTATAATAGAAACATAGTCTGGGTCTTTTTCATGTCCTAAGAACTTTGTAACAACTTGCTTGAATGATACCCATGCTTCTTTCTCATTTAAGGTCATTGTGGATTCAATGTTAACATCAAACATCAATTTTCTAATGTCAGCTCTGACAAAGACACCTTGTTTTAGTTTAGCTTCTGAAAGGTGTGGAAACTTTTGTCAGAGATACTTAAAACGTGGTCCATTTTAGGCAAAGCCTATACAAGCTGTTTCATTAGGCCTAACTTTATATGTAGAGGTGGTAGGAATACATTTTCTGGATCTACAAGGTTTTTGCGTAGAATGTTCTTCTCAGCAGGTTTTAAAGGCTCCCTCACAGGCCAGTTCTTTCTGCACCAGTGTTGATCCCTAGCCCTACTGTCCCATTCACACATGAAACATGGAAATTCGTTAAAGCCACCTTGCTGACCAAGGAGCATGTGTGTTACTTTTAGATCGCCACATATCATCCAACCGTGAGCAGAATAGCCTATTTTATGTAGCACTATTTCTAGGTTTTTATAGCTTTCTTTCATATGTGCAGAATGTCCAACAGGTACAGATGCATACATGTTACCATTGTGTAATAAAACAGCCTTTAAACTAGTTTCGGATGAATCAATAAACAGCCTCCAGTCTTCCTTTTTGTATTCCATACCAAACTAATTCATCAGACCAGGAATGTCTGAGCAACACAATAAATCACCTTCTTGTTGAAAACCTTGGAAAATTGCTGCTCTCTCTTTCTATGCATGTATAAGCTGGTTCCCACTGCCAATAAGCTCTTTTCTTTTAATCTAGAGCCAAGCAATTCAGCTTTTTCTTTCATTAAGCCCAGATCCCTTACCAAATCATTAAGCTCAGTCTGAGTAAACTATTTGGGCTCTAGACTTTCTGTATTGCAATGGAATTCTTCATCATCTGGTTCATGTAAATCACAATGTACATCAGAAAATACTTCTGTTGAAATAGAATTTAAATCATCTGGTGGTTCAGGAACTGTCAAATCTACACAATCTCCTACTGGTCGGATGATGGACGGAAGGTTAGGGTAGCTTATTACCTTCTTGTATTTCAAAGTATGACCAGTAATATCAACACTGCAAAAGTAGCAATCATCGGAATGATTTCCCTGCATATCATAGGGACAGCAAATCTAAAGACTTTTTTCTCCTTTTTGGTCCATTTTCTCAGATCTGCAACACACACATAACATACCATATGCGGCGCCCAAGATTTATCTTGATCACCAAGTTTAGATCCATAGTATGATTGATAAACATCTTTCACAAAGTCTGTAGTGTTTCTTTGGTGTTTTTTTTTTAATCACAAATTCACCACAAATATAACAAAAACGGTCAGTAGAGTTTTTACAACCACAGTTAGACATTGCACTTAGCAGTACAGGGAACGGGAAAGTGAGGTTAGGTTGACAGTAAACAAAACACCATCTATTAACACAAAAATATAATCGACCTTTTTTTTTTGTCACCAAATGTTTTTCAGCAGTGCTACCAATGTCATCTACATTCATTACACCTCCTTTTTAAATTATTTTAACTATATAAAAGCTGTTAAATTCTTCAAATCTCTTAATTTAATAAATTTAACAGTAAAATGTGAAGAAATGGTGGGCGATGCAGTTTTTTAAGCATCGTATTTGGATTTTCCACCCTAAAAAATGTAAGAATAAGGTATTTTCAGCAAAAAAGTTTTACCATCGTTGGCCTGTGTTATTTACAGAAGAATGGAAAAACGTTATCTAGGGAAAGAACAATCTGGGCTTTGGAGAAATGTGACAACACACAAGGCAATACTGACACTACAATTCAAATTCTGAGGGTAGCAGGGGTAAAATAAAGGTAATGACAGGTTATCTATAACTTGTACAGAAACAAAGCCACAATAAGAGCCAAAGGACGTGAAAGGTAGAAAGTTGTTGAGAGTGAAGTGAGACAGCTTTGGAGTCTACACCCCAGTGATTTTCAGTTTGTGTATTGATCAGGAAATTAAAAAAATTCTGAGTATGGAGCTTAAGTTCAGGGAGAAGGGGGATAAACTTTGAGGTTTGTCGATGCTCGACGCCATTGTTATTCTGTCAGTGAGAGTAAAGAATTTGGAGTATCAGTTGAACAGAATGAATAGTGAAACTTCCTGGCAGATTAAGACCGTTTGCCAGACCGAGACTTGAACTCCGGACCTCTGCCTTTCACGGGCAAGTGCTCTACCAACTGAGCTACCCAAGCACAACTCACGACCCATTCTCACAGCTTCAATACTGCCAGCACCTCATCTCCTACCTTCCAGGAGTGCTAGTTCTGCAGGTTCGCAGAAGAGCTTCTGTGAAGTTTGGAAGGTAGAAGATGAGGTACTGGCAGAATTGAAGCTGTGAGGATGGATCGTAAGCTGTGCTTGGGTAGCTCAGTTGGTAAAGCACTTGTCCGCGAAAGGCAAATGTGTCGAGTTCGAGTCTCGGTTCAGCACACAGTTTTAATCTGCCAGGAAGTTTCATATCAGCACACACTCCGCTGCAGAGTGAAAATCTCATTCTGCAATGGATAGTATGTTGAAAAGAGGTCATCAGTTGAATATCAACTCAAGTAAAATGACGGTAATGAAATGTAGTTGAATAAAATCATGCAAGGGAATTAGATTATGAAATGAGATATTGGAAGTAGTAGATGAGTTTTGCTTCTTGGGCAGCAAAATAACTGCTGATATAGGGGATATGATATCCACAATTGCAATAGCAAGAAAAAGTTATCTGGAGAAGGTAATATGTTAGCACCTAATATAAATTAAAACTGTAGTAGGCTTCTGTGGGAAATTATTTGTTTGAAGTGTTGCCTTACACGGGTGGAACAGTACAGACAAAAAGAAAATAGAAGCTTTTGAAATGTGGTGCTAAAGAAGAATGCTGAAGATTAAATGGGTAGATCAGACAAATTATGAAGATGTGTTGAACTGAATTTGAGAAAAAAGAAATTCATGGCACAACTTGACTAAAAGAAGAGATTTGTTGCTAGGACATACATGAGGCATCAAGGAATAGTCTAGTTTGGATGTCAAAGTAGATTGTAGGGACAGAATTTCTAGATGGAGACCTAGGCTTCAATACAGTAGCTTCAAGCTGATATTGGTTGCAGTAATTATGCTGAGGTGTAAAGACTTTCACAGGATAGACTAACTTGGGAAACTACATCCAATCGGTCTTTGGACTGAAGACATCAGCAATCTTCCACAGTGTGTCACTATAGGATGAGTCAGTATACCGTGAGAGATATAAATGGTCATTTGAAGCAAGAAGTGGATATAAACACATACTGTATTCCAGATTTTTTCTGAGATAGGACTCAGTTATTTCTATTTTTATTTTGTTTGATTATTTTTACATAGTAATGGATTTCTTTTTTTCTAATTCATTTTGTGAATATCATGGATGCCACAGAATCATGCTATTGAATTCACAGTTGACTGCATCTTGTACCTATCTTTACCTTTACCCATTGCACATGTGGCATGTGCAACGTATTGGAGACAAAGCTGGTCAGCTTGAATGTTGCCACTAGTTAAGTGCTAGCCAAGACGTGCTTGTGTTAATGCTGTTTATGCAGAGTCTAGTCAATAATGGAGTCATTTATACCTACAGGGCAACCTACATGGTGTAATAGGAAAAAAATATCAGATCCATATATCAAGCATTTTGGGTGTAGTGTGACCTGTGATGTTGATCATCTGTGTTGTTTTATAGAAGAGTATGATAGGACAAAATTACTAACATTGTTCTGAAAATATGTTAATTGTAAAATTAGATAACAGTTTGACACCTTGAAGCATTGGATGTTCTTCCAGATATCAGCATCATCCATGCATGGTATTTTGACAATGTGACATTATCTTCATCAGGTGCTACCTGAGATTGCTAGTTGAGTCCCCCTGGAAGTTCAGTTCTAGGCTTTAGGTCTGCAATCTATTCCCAGTAGAAATGTCCAGAGACATTCCGTCTTCAGTGTGAAGTGTCTGACTACAAGCTGGCATTCCATTTTTAGTCCAGTGCGCCTGACAGTGATCTGGTGTACTTTTCTCGAGACTGTGCTCCTGTTGCTCTGTCTGCAATTCATTCCCCATGTCCACATTCTCAGTTCTTGTTGTTCAGTTTTGCTACTGTTATTGTTGCATTTTTAGCAACTCATATATAAGATCCCATACTTTGCTAAGTTGGTGCCCTGTCTCATGATTTATGATGTTTCTGCCATCTTTATTGACTTTCTTATGACACTGTCGCAGTGTCCAGGGGTCTGTGCCAGAAACCTCATTTCTTCATAGTTAATGTCATGATTAAGTTCCAGACAGTGCTCAGCAATGGCTGATTTAGTTGCCTGCCTCTGCTGAGTGTGGTCTGATATTCATTGCATCTGGTGTCTATTGTCCTAGTTGTTTGGCCAATGTATGCCATGCAACATTGACATGGTCTACTGAAGATTGTGGTTTTCACATTTCCCAGTAGTCCTCTTATTTTGGTTGGATGCTGATCTTGGGAGAAATCGATCCCACATAGGATGGATAAGCCATAGTCCATGCTTCACTTTTCTCTTCTTTTATATCACGTGGAAGAATGGCTGGTTGAAAGTCCTTCTGAATCCTTTTGACTGTGTATCCATTTCTGCATAAGTTTGAGCATAGGTGCTGTATTTCTGACATGAAACTTCTTGGTCTGACAAGATTTGCGCACTGTGTACAAATGTCTTTAAAATTCCATTCTTCTGCACTGGGTGATGACAGTTGCTAGCTTTTAGGTATAAATCAGTGCGTGTAGGTTTGTAGTACGCACTGTGGCCGGATGGCTAATCTGCTTTCCTTCTGACAAATACTCCGTCTTCAGGCCACGAGTGGCCTACCGGGACCATCCAACCGCTGTGTAATCCTCAGTGGAGGATGCGTATAGGAGGGGCGTGGGGTTAGCACACCGCTCTCCCGGTCGTTATGATGGTATTCTTGACTGAAGCTGCTACTATTCGGTCGAGTAGCTCCTCAATTGGCATCACAAGGCTGAGTGCACCCCGAAAAATGGCAACAGCACATGGCGGCATGGATGGTCACCCATCCAAGTGCCGACCACACCCAACAGTGCTTAACTTTGGGAACCGGTGTATTCACTGCGGCAAGGCCATTGCCTTCCTTCTGAGAAGCACACCCATAAATGGTAGTTGATCATCCTTCTACAATTCCATGGTTAACAGTGTTATAAGTGATCCAAGATATAAATGTGGCAGATAAGCTTTTGAATCATGGCAGTGGGTATCAACTCAGCAAAGTCTTGGATGCTGCACTAGAGTTGCTAAAAATGTAATGGTGGCAACGGCAGAACTCAACAAACAAAGAACTGAGAATGTGGAGAAGGAAAATGAACCCAGACAGAGCACCAGGAGCGCAATACTGAGGACAGTATGGCAGATCGCTGTAAGGTGCATCAGACAAAAATTGGATTGCCAGCTCACGGCCAGATGCACCAGACTAAAGGCAGAACATTTCTAATGGGAACAGACCACATACGGAATGCCTAAAACTGACCGTGGAGATGCATTGGGCCAAAAACAGAACACTTGATGATGCTCAGGCACAGAGGGCCAAAGATACTCAGGATACTTCTAGTTGGAGTAAGTCACAGATAGAACACGTAGAACTGACCATGGAGTAGGAAGGCAGTAGTTATAAATACTGGATCCACTCCATTCAACTCGCAGGCTCAGCTAGCACCAGAAGAAGACAACGAGACGTGTTGTTGAAATATTGTACATGGACAACACTAACATTCAGCTGAATACTTGACACATCAAAATATCAACAGATTGTTGGGAAAGCCTGTGGAATTACATCAAAGTCTCTGCAGGAAGGAGACTTACTGGAATATCAAAAATTTGCAAATGCTTCAACAAAGGAAAGGGAGAATGCCGAGTTATCGCAGATTCCTGCTGAGATGTTGAGATAGAGTATAGTACCAATTTTCACCAGGATGAGGCATCACATCAACTCCAGAATGGCAACACAAAATAAAATTTCGAGTTGAGGGGAAGGATTTGAGATACGTGCCACAGGCTAGATTCGGTGACTAGGGAGCTTTTACACCTTCAGCTGTACATGGCTGTCTCCGTGACAGACAAAGATTTGGACTGAATAGACAGTACCTCTTGGTCACTAGGAGAGTGGTCCAGAAAGAATGCCTCAGTGTGCCATTATGCACAGTTTAACTGTATGAGTAAGAAAGCTCAACAGATGGAGGACACTCACAAACCTAAAAGGCAAGCAGTTTGATGACACCACTTTGAATGTAATAAGCAAGAGTCTCAACTTTACAACTGCTTCTAGGAATTTGCCCATTTAAGTTTCATCACTGCCAACAAATTTCCACCAGATGTGGGAGAAGAAATCTGCTGGGCATCCTGCAGGGTGATTGACTGGGCAAAATCTCCTAAATCAAAAATTTCCTGTAACGAGAAGCTTTCACTCAAGAAGCTCCAGGAAGACAGCAGCATCATGGATGTGCCAGCGGACAAAGTGAACTCTACAGTTGTTATGCATCACTCATTATGATGAAAAAGTTCATCAACTTCTTCCAGTAGAACACTATGCCCAGTAGCTAGCAACATTGGCACATCAGCACACCCAGCAGCTAAGTATATGAAGAAACTGCTGTGCTCATATGTCGGGATATGTATTCGCCACATCTGCAGCTTGGAAGACATCTTGTAACATCTCAAGCAACTACATATTGTGGAATCTGATATAATGATCAGGTTTGATGTTGTCTTCATACCACTGAAAGACTCACTGGAACTTCTTGCAGATAAATTTGCAGATGCTATGATTAGCCTGTTCAGTCATATACTGACTTCAACATATTTTCTGTAGGAGGGCTAATATTATGAGCAAACAGGAGTTACCCTGGGCAGCCCCCTATCTGCAGTGATTGCCAGTCCATTCATGGAGAAATCTGAGGAGGATGCTTTAGAGATGGCTAGATAAAAACCCACATCTTTCTTCAGGAATGAGGGTGACACCTTAGTGGGCTAGCCTCATGCAAGTTCAGTGAGTTTCTGGAATATCTTAACTCATGACACCCAGATAAAAAGTTCCCCATAGAGCTGAAAAAGAATGGCCATCTGTCATTTTTGGATGTACTTGTCAAAAGGAGAGCAGATGGGTCATTTGGCCATAGTGTGCATTAAAAATTTACACACACTGATTTATACCTGCAAGCTAGCAGCTGCCATTGCACTGCACAGAAGAATGAAATTCTAATGATATTGACGCACAGGGCACATACCATTTCAGACCAAGGCAGTTTGACATCAGAAACAGAGCATCTATTCTCTGCCTTCCGCAAAAATGGATACATGGTCTAACAGATTGAGAAAGCATTTCATCCAGCCAATTTGTCACGTGATAGAGAAGAAGAGCAAGATGGAGCAAGGCCTGTGGCTTATCTGCTCAATGCTGGATCAGCAGGATCCTCAAGAAGCATAACATCAAATGTGTGTTTTGTCCAAAATAAAAGGGCTACAGGGAAGTGCAAAACATGAAGTTGATCCATCCAAACCAAGAATTTATAGTATACCACACCAATGAAGCATGTCATACTTTGGCCAGACAACTGGAACTGAGAATGCCAAATGCAAATAGCATCAGAGGCACACCCCACTGAAACAGGGAACTACATCCACATCTACATCCATACTCCACAGGCCACTGTATGGTGCATGGCGGAGGGTACCTTGTTCACTACTAGTAATTTCCTTTCCTGTTCTAGCTGCATATAGAGCGAAGGAAAAAGGACTGTCTACATGACTACATATGAGCCCTAATTTCTGTTACCTTATCTTTGTGGTCCTTATGCGAAACGTTTGTTGGTGGCAGAATCATTCTGCAGTCGACTTCAAATGATGCTTCTCTAAATCAGGTGCTGATAACCTCACTGTTGAGTGCTCGTAAGCTCCAAACACACGCGCACGCGCGCGCACACACACACACACACACACACACACACACACACACACATATCTCTAAATCACCCACTGCTGAGCACTACTTGGTATTTAATCATGACATGAGCTATGAAGAAATGAAGATTCTGACACTAACCCCCAGACTGGACAGAGCTATAACAGAATCAGTAGAGGTAAATGTGGAAGAAAACCTCATAAATGGTGACACTAGATACCACTTCAGCAAATACTGGGATGCTGCACTGGAGGTGTTAAAAATGGAATGGTGGCAGCAGCAGAATTCAACAGAAGGAACAAGTTAGAAAGTGGACATGGGGAACAAACTGCAGATAGAGCACCAGCTTCACTGTACTGAGAACAGAATACCAGAAAGCTGTCAGGTGCACAGGACTAAAAATGGAATGCTAGCTTGTAGCCAAGCACACCACATCAAAGACAGAATGTCTTATGTCATTTCTATTGGGAACAGACTGTGGATGGAATGCCTTGTGTTGACTGTGGAGGTGCACCAGACCAAAAATGTAATGCCAGTTCTTGCCCAGGTGCGAAGCACCAAAGATGTAATGTCTCAGAATGCTGTAGTCAGAATGGACCACTGAGGACTACATACAACTGACCGTGGAGGGGGGAGGCAGTAGGTGTAAATAGTGGATCCATTCCATTCTGCTAGGAGTCTCAGGCAGCACCTAATGAAGAAAATGTCCCATTGTTAAAATTTTGTGCATGGATAACACTATTATCCAGCAGATCACCCAACACCTCAAGCTGTCAACAGATCACTGGGAAATTCCAAAAAATTTCATCTAGAGTTAATTTTTGTCCACATAGCATGAATGCACTTCTAGCATGATGGAGACCCTCCACTTTCCATCATACTTCGAGTCAGTTACACTTCATAAAATAGTAGTTTGTTTGTGGTCCAAGAAGTCAATCCACTAAACATCCATCCGTACATACACAGACACAAGCAGTGTATGTGCGGATGGATATGTGTGTGTGTGCGAGTGTATACCTGTCCTTTTTTCCCCCAAGGTAAGTCTTTCCGCTCCCGGGATTGGAATGACTCCTTACCCTCTCCCTTAAAACCCACATCCTTTCGTCTTTCCCTCTTTCCTGATGAAGCAACAGTTTGTTGCGAAAGCTTGAATTTCGTGTGTATGTTTGCGTTTGTTTGTGTGTCTATCGACCTGCCAGCACTTTCGTTCGGTGGGTCACATCATCTTTGTTTTTGGAATATTAAAAAAAAATTAGAAGGAATAATTGAAATAAATTGGAAACTACAAATATCCTGAGTGAACTTTAACTGGCACTAATATCAACAGACCTTCAATATTCAATGCATTTAAGATCAACATTCATCATTTAAATTTACGTAATTCTCATTATTGCCATTGTGCATACGGCTGGTTATTAAGATGATGTTAGTGGATTGCCCCTCCTCTGCTCACGCAAATTCCTCTTGTCTGCTTCGATCCTCTTGATGCAGGATTCTCTGTGCAGGTAAAATGATGAACAGATGGGTTTTTATATGTACATAAACTTTGTCTCCCTAATAAGTTTTATAACACTTCTTTAGAATACACATTTTTTAACAATATTAAAATGTCGTAACTCGTCATACGTCTGCCCGCTACCACTTATAGAGACAAACAGGTGAAGATACAGAAATTAATCAGTTGAAGATTGTACCTTTACTTGTTTTGTTTATAACCCAACATTATCGCTGGTACAAAATAACTTTATATATATATATATATATATATATATATATATATATATATATATATATATATATATATATATATATATATATATATATATATATATATGGAAAAGAACAAGAAAAAAAAAAGAAAGTATAATAATATGATTCATTACAATTGTCCTCCACTGTGTCCTGACGTCATATGGAGTTGCACAGTATTTGGGCTTATTTCGCTTCGTGAGGGTTGATAACCCTGACTGATATGGGCATCGCCTTTATTTTTCGGCCATTGGAACTATCCTATATGATTATCAATTTATGTGGGCATGTCAGCTTTTCTTAACACATACATACATAAGTTTTCTTTCATAACAAAGTGCTCACTGTAACTGCATAGTTCCATTAGTGTCAGTCAGTATCTGCTCAGTGTTTACTTGTGAAGCATGCGTGTGCAGCTCGACGCCCGTTAACGTCCTATCTTGCTCTCACATGTTTAATACAAAGTCAGAGTGTCCATGTCATGCATTCACAGTAGCATTCACTGCACAAATTCATGAAGGTCATGTGGAGCAGCACGATCCTTTGTGAAATCTTCAATGTGGTGACAACTGGTTTCCATGTCAACGGTCCAAGGAACTTATTTCACCTCGTAGCTCTCTCGTATTCAGTGGGGACACAAACTGTACATCTGACATCCGTTGACAGGGAAAGTTTGTTGCCACTTTTATGATGTTGTCGAGCACAAAAACAAGCACAGAAAATTCATGTTTTTACAACGTTGTCGAGCACAGAAAATTATATGTTACATGAAGTATTATCATCTATAGTTTATCACACGCACATGCACATGTCTCATACGCACACTTAACACTTTGCAGGCAGGTTTTGTATGTTTTTGCACTTTGTTTTTGGGCATCCTTCATACTGTTGCATTACACAAAGTTTCTGTAGCGTCCTTTCCACTTACTATACACATAAAAAAAATACAATTACGAAAATAAACTTATCTTATTCATTTGCTGACTTGCCATTATCGTTGCTTATATACATTAGTCTGACAGTCATTTTGTTTCAGTACATTTTGTTAAATTATAATTTCATTACATTGTTCAATTCCAATTATATGAGTACACTTTTTACTCTTGTTTAGTTTTACATTCTTTTCATGACATTCATACAATAATGGATTCTGTTTTCTTTTCTAGCATAAATTGACATACATTTAATTCCAACTCACAGTGACTTCTTCTCAGAGTATATTTATCAATTCCAAAGATTTAAAGAAGTAAACAGTACTCACTACAATAGATTCTATGTGCTGCTCAAATAACTACACATGGGCTTGCCTCTCTAGCATTCTCCAGGAAGGATCTACACACTACAGGGTTGAGGAAATTTCACAGAAAGGCATTTATGTGCTCAGTTATGTCTCATTGCTGTTCTTAACTGTGTTCCCAAGAACAGAATAGTTTGTTGCTTATAAACATAACACAAATTCGATGATACCAGTCATATCAGATACTTATTCAGTGTTCAAGTGCGGCTCAGTATTTACTTCATATGTTACGTAGTACAATACTATATGTTATATACAATTAGCA
The DNA here is from genome assembly GCF_023898315.1 of Schistocerca nitens. Taxonomy (NCBI): domain Eukaryota; kingdom Metazoa; phylum Arthropoda; class Insecta; order Orthoptera; family Acrididae; genus Schistocerca; species Schistocerca nitens. Next base: position 540,972,847 of record NC_064619.1, on the reverse strand, counting down.
TAAAACAGTGTTTACATGAGTAGGGAAAAAAAAGGTTCAATGTAAATCAGGTGTTTGACAATTTCATTGGTAGTTCACACTCACAGTAGTTAGCTTTCGACCCCTTGATTTCTTGATAGTGCTCAACCTGAGTTCAGTATCGTGATATGTGACTGCAACTGTTTTCTTCTAGACATACTTTCATTTTCATACTGTTACATTCATATGCATCATATACTTATAACTATATTTGTTTTATGGTGTGGCCCTTGTTAAATTTATATAGTTTCTAACACTATAAGTTCTGGAATGTGATTTCCAAATCCTAAATCAAATATCATTCTACATATATACAATTTAGAGGTTATACAGCCCTTTTGCAATATATAAACTTTCTCAAGTCTTTATGTAGGTAAAGGCCCTTCTTTTTACCCATATTTGTGTGTACCAATCTGTATGCTGCCGAGTAAGGGATTTTAGTAATTATGATGGTCCGGTGTAGAGGAGTTGCCAATTACAGTTCAGTTTTCCAATTCTTGTGGATTTAGGATGTGTTCTGAGTAACACCTTTTGTCCTATATAAAATTGTGTTGTACATTTCAGCTTTCTGTCATAAATTCCTTTCCTATATTTAGCCCAGGTTTCAAAGTTGGTTACTGCTTGTAGTATTTTATCATCCTGTGATAATTCTGGTATCAGTATTTTGGGCAAAGGTTTTTCCCGCTCGTCTGTCTGTTTACAATTGAACATCAGCTCATTTGGTGTAAATCCAGTTGATGTATGGGGAAGGTTGTTAACAACTTGTAAGAAAGGAGTGACATATTCAATCCACTTGGTATGTTTACGAGGTATGTAGGTCCTCACAAACCTGTTGAATTCCATAAACATCCTTTCTTTTGGGATGTTTTGGGATGAAATTTGGATACTGAAATGGGTTTGTTTTGGTTGGAATGTACAAACTCTGTTCATTTACATCCAACAAAATATGAAGCATTATCTGTTTACACGACCTCTGGTTTTCCTACTCTTGCAAAATAATCCTCTTTAATTCATCTTATAATTGAACTGGTTGGAACTTTCTGTACAGCATACAGTTTTATGTATTCTGTGAAAATATCATACAGGCCTACTTTATATTTTACTCCCCTCTTACCTCTGGAATAGAGTCCAGCCACACCTAACGATACCTTTTCTAGAGGTTTCTTAGCCACAATGGGATGTAGTTCTATCTATTTGGTGATGTTTGAATGTTTTGTTTTCTGGCAAACAATACACTTTCTTACCACCTGTGGTACTCTTCATCTAATGTTGGGGAACTAACATTATTTACCTGTTTTATCAATGCATTTTGCAGTGCCATAATGTCCCCAATTATTGTGTGTGTATAAGATAAAATCATCCACATAATCCTCTGGCAAACATACATGCCATTGTTCTAGTCTGAATGGTTCCTATGGAACAGAATACCTTTGTGAATAGTGAAAAACCTTTTTTAACTTGTCATCACCATCACGCGTAAGTTTCACTCTTACCTATTCTAGCATGTGTCTTCCTGCTGTAATTTCTCCATGTGTTTACAGATGTGGACATAGTATGGGTGGAGTGTTTTTCCTCGATCAACATAGCTCTTATTTCACTTTCATGCTCTAAAAGGTCGTTGAATTCCTCTAAGCCTTGTGGTGGTTGAGAAAGAGCATCAGTTATTATGTTTCGATTTCCTTTTATGTATAATACTCCAAAATCGATTCCTTGGAGATACATACACCACCTGGCTATCTGTCAATGTAGCAATTTACAAGCTAACAAAAGTGATAGGGACTGATGATCACAGTATACTTTTGTGTGTTTATCCCAAAGGAAATATTCAAACTTTTTAAAGGACCAAATTACAGCCAAACCTTCCAACTCCCTGACTGAATATGAATGTCCAGCTTCAGATAAGGTGTGATTGGTGAGCTAATTATTTTAGGGATGAGATTTTCCTCTTCTTCTACCATTTGAAAAAAGGCACACAACCAGACCATGAGAAGATGGGTCGGTGCATAAGCAAAAATCTTTCTTCATGTCTGGTTGAGAGAAAATATTAGCATTTAATAAGGCTTTATTGATGTTCTCTAAATCGGTTGGCCATTGCTTGTCCAATAACCAAGGTCTGTTTTCCTGGAGAAGATTGAGTAAACCATAACTGTACATATGTTGGTTAGGGATGAAATTCCTGAAAAATGACACTAGGCCTAAGTATACCTTTAATTGTCTCTTGTTTTGAGGAACAGGGCAGTTCCTAATGGCATCAAGTTTTTTAGGATCTGGCAATATACCTTCTGAAGAGATTGTGTGTCTTAAAAATTTTACCTTTTCTTGTCCGAAATTAGATTTCTTGAGATTTGCTGTTACTCCATATTCGGAAAAGCAGCTCAATACTTGTTCGGTTAACCTTAAATGTTCTACCCAAGTGGATGTAGTGACTAAAAGTCATCCACATATACTGTTACCTTACTCAAAAGTTTGGGCCCTAGCACTCTGTCAAGTGCAGAGATAAATACATCTGCACTTACATTCAGTCCAAACGGTAATGCTTGAAATTCAAAGCTCCTATCCCCACACATGAAGGGAGTACACGTGGTATACTTCCGACTTTCTTCATGTAGTTTTATTTGCCAGTATGAAGACCGGAGGTTGATTATAGTAAGAAATTTAGCATTATGGAATTTCATAAGCTGTTCCTCTAAATTGTCTGGACATGTTTGTATTGGTACAATAGTCTTATTAATGTTACGTGTGTTGAGGACCAAGTGCACCTTGCCATCTGGCTTACTCACGGCCAAAATAGGACTACAATTAGGGGAAAATGATTGTTGTATTATGCCCCATTCAAGCATCCTGTTAATCTCTTTTCTTACTGCTTCCCTCTTTGTCCATGGTGTAGGGTGTGAGGTAGAACAAAAAGTTTCATGAGGATACATTTCCATTTTGTACACAAAATCCTTAATAATACCTGGTGTTTTTTTCAAATACGTATATATAAGCAAGTATCAGTTCCCTAAGTTCCACTTGCCAGTGCTTGAGACAAGCACTTTGATTCACTTACCTTTGTGCTTATTGAGTCGACGTTTACTTCTTCTGCTGCCGACTGTTCATTATTGTATCCATTGACAAACATAACTATGGGATTTACCAATTGAACATCAAAGTCATGAGTAACTTCAGTTTTACACCTACTAGTACTTCCCCTGATTAGGTCTATTTCAAATAATTGGTTATTTACCGTGAAATGATATTGACCTTTCCCTATATCAATTTGTTCTTGGTATGTCCTAAATGTATCCAAATAGATTAAACAATCAACTATTAATTTCTCTACTATATAAAAAAAGCATTGTACAGAAAACTGTCCTAATTGTATGGGAAGTACAGCTTGTATCTTGACTCCTTTCGATTTCTAACCAGTGGCAGTTTGTACCTTGCAATTTTGCACTGGCAGTGTAGGTATACACCCATGTTTCTTCAGTTCTTTAAAGAATCCCTGTGACATCAAATTAGTTGTAGCACCTATGTCAAGCACAATGTGTAGATCAGTGTCAAATATTTTGGCTTTAATTGCAGCTTTTACCTTGGCCTCTGTCAAGTTTTTCTGTGTACCCTTATAACCTTGATACTGATCATCTTTCACATCACTTCCATGATTGTATCTGATAAAGAAAGTGTCGATCAAGCTCGTGCCCCCACTCTCCTCCAAGGTCACAGAACAGGCGCCTCCCGTGACCATTTTAAGTTTTCCGGCATTGGGGTGACATCATTCTCTGAGTTGGGCGTAACTTCCACTATGTGGACTGTTGGTGTTTGATTATGCCAATTAGTGTCCTGAGAGGCTCTCGATTGAAATTCTCTTTTCCTCTGTGCATTATTCAGCATATGTGTGTTACTTTGCTGGCCGAATTCTGCTGTCTGTGAGTTATTCGGTTGTCTGGTATTGTTTTGCATTTGTCAAGCGATCGGCTGATTATTGCCAGTAGCTTGTGTCTGTAAATATTGTACAGGGTGGCCATACACTACTTGCCCATTGCAGTTGTGTTTAGTAAATTTTTGCCCATCTCTTTTATATCCATCTTTGAATTTATGGCTTTCCCCATTGCAGTTGTGATTACCATTACCATTACCGTAGGTCTGTGTGGGGTAAGGTTGCCATCTGTGTTGCACTACAGATCCATTGTTTACTTGTTGGTCCATAAATCTTGGGGGTGCTGTCGGTGTATTAACAGGCATGGGTTGTACTGGTCTTTCTTCGTATATCAAATCTATTGCATCCAGTACAGATAGAAAGTGTCGTGCTCCTGAATGCTAATGAGTTTTTCCCTAATGTTGTCAGGAAGATGACTCTTTAAAATTTTCAGCACGTCTACTTGAGATACCAGGTTCGTCTGATATCTGGTTTTATTCAAATGTTTTTCAAAATAGCCCCTTAAGCTTCCGTACTTGCTACTGAACGGAGCTGGGTTGAACACTTCATGTCTGAGCCTCTCTTGTATGGCCTCAGACCAATATTTATCCAGAAAGGCTCTCTCAAACTATTCGTAGCAGTGGCAACATTCTGCCATGTCCTTAGTCCTTAGTAGAACGTCACCCTGTGGGTGTCTAACAACAAATATGATTTTCTGGGCTTTGGTGCAGGTATGAAGTTAAACATTTCAAAATGCCCTGGTAATGGAGTGTGTTCTTTTCCCTTCAAAGGTAAATGCTGGAAATTGTCAGTGCCTAAGAAACCCTCATATGCAAGAAATATTGACAAACATGCCACGCTATCAGTGGCAGGCTTATGGCAACTGTGTTTACTTATGAGATGATAAGCTATTAATATTATATGTTGCATAACTGTGGGGGTAAGGTTTCCAGAAAGAAAAGGAGGAGGATGAAATAAAAGTGGTCTGAAAGTGTTATGTGAAATGATAGATGATTTATTAATTTTACTGTTATTGGTATTTATTTGTTTTATATTTTTTACCAATTCCCTACTCTGTGTTTGTCTACATCTATATACGTATTCCACAAGCCACCATGCTATGCACAATAGAGGGTACTGTGTACTACTGCTAGTTATTCTCTTTCCTGTTCCACTCGCAAATGGAGTGAGAGGAAAATGACTGTATATGCCTCCTGAATAGTGGCAGAATAGGGTCGGGGGGAAGGGGGGGGGGCTAAAGTATAATATATAATGGAAACTGATTAATAATTGCTGCTTGAATAATTTAAAAAAATTAGAAGTAATAATTGAAAGAAATTGGAAGGTACAAATATCCTGAATGAACTTTAACTGGCACTCGTGCCTTCAATATTCAATACATTTAAGATTAGCATTCATCATTTAAATTTACGTAATTCTCATTATTGCCATTGTGCTTAGAGCTGGTTATTACGATACTGTCACGGGATTGCCCCTCGTCTGCTCATGCAAATTCCTCTTGTCTGCTTTGATCCTCTTGATGCAGGATTCTTGATGTAGGCGAAATGATGAACAGATTTAATAAGTCTTATAACACTTCTTTAATGTACAGTTAGAATACACATTTTTGAAAAATATTAAAATGTCGGAACTCGTCATATGTCTGCCCACTACCACTTATAGAGACAAACAGGTGAAGATACAGAAATTAATCAATTGAAGATCATATCTCTACTTGTTTTGTTTGTATCCCAACATAATGTATCCCAACATTATTGCTGGTACAAAATAACTTTTTATTTTTTTATTTTATATATATGTAAAAGGAAAAATAATGATAATAATATGATCCATTACACTCCACAAGGGTCCTAATGTCTCATATCATGTCTTCATAGTCCTTACGCAAATTGTATGTTGGTAGCAGTAAAGTCATTCTGCAGTCAGCTGAAAATGCCGGTTCTGTAAATTTTCTGAATAGGGTCTCATGAAAAGAACATTGTTTTCCCTCCAGGGATTCAAATTTAGGTTCACAAAGAACTTCTGTAATATTCACGTGTTGATTGAACCTACAGGTAACAAATCTAGTGGTGTGCCTCTGAATTGCTTCTATTTCTACCTTTAATGTAACCTGGTGCATGTCCAAAACACTCGAGCAGTATTCAGGAATGGGTTGCACTGGTGTTGCGTATGTGGTCTCCTTCATAGATGAGCTACACTTTCCTAGAATGCTCCCAATAAACTGAAGTTGACCATTCACCTTCCCTACCACTGAACTTAAGTAATTGTTCCATTTCATGTCACTTTGCAATTTTATGCATCGATATTTAATTAACATAACTATGTCAATCAGCACACCACTAACATTGTATATGAACATTACAGGATTGTTTCCCTACTCATCTGCATTAACTTACATTATTCTACATTTAGAGTTAGCTGCTGTTCATCACACTAAATAAAAATTCTATCTAAGTCATCCTGTCTCCTCCTACAGTCATTCAGTGATGACACTTTCCCATACATTATCAGCAGTCAATAACAAATTACACTTCACCCTATCTGTCAGATCATTTATATGTACAGATAACAATAGTGGTCATATCACACTTCCCTGGTGCCCTCCTGATGATACTCTTTTTCTCTGATGAACACTCATCACTGTATACGACATACTGGATTCTGTTACTCATGAAATCTTCGAGCCATTCACATATCTGAGATACTATTCTGTAGGCTTCAGTGTTTGTTAACAGTCTGAATTGGGGCACCATATCAAATAATTCCCAGAAATCTATTGGTATTCTGGGGAATAACTTTATTGTCTTGCTTTAGGTCCTGTTGGTGCTCTGCAAGGTCTTTAGAATGACACCTAAATCTGCCTGATGCCCTTGAACCCTGATTTTCAGATTACTGTATGATAAAAGGGCAAGCTGACTTTCGCACAAATGGTGTTTCCTAAGTCTGTGCTGATTAGTGGTTAGAAGATTTTCTGTCTCAAGGAAATTTGTTATATTCAGACTTAGGATCTGCTCAAGAATTCCGAAAAGACCTATGTTATGGATACTGGTCTGTAATTCTGCAGATCTGCTATCTTACCCTTCTTACGCACTAGTCAGTTGCTTGGGGCTTTTTGCAGAGCTAAGTAATACTTCACTCTTAACTATCTTTGTGAGCAAGTTCATTTGACTTATCTTGGGAAATTGATTGCACAGTTTTATTTCTTTGTAGAAAATGCTGGTTTGAATTTTAAGTTTGTTTTTTGTTGGTAATGTAAATTCACTCTGTTCCATGGTCATAGACAGGGCTGTTTGTGCAGTAATTATTTATGTTTGTTTCTGTTTGCACAGCTGATTGATAAATATATTCACATGATGTAGTTGAAATCTCCAGTGTTGTGAACAAATCCTTACAGTGAGCGTGACTAATATTTTTGACTTTTACTCTGATAGTCCTTTTCTGTAGTTTGAAAACTGTGTTCATATTTTGTGTATTTTTTCTCTCCCAAAAAAAAAATCCAACACCAAGAACTGAGTGTGCATATGAATAGTATATAATGAAAAACTGCTGTTGCACACTGATGACAGAACTCAATGGGCATAACACGCTGATGAAATTGTGTTTGAAAGTTTCTTTGTATCTTCACACCACTTTAACTCAGGACCAATATTCATTCCTAGAAATTTAGTGTTTGTTGCAGTGTCTGTAGAGGTGCTATCTACATTTTCTGTCTCCAAACTCAAATTCATTGAATTTGTTTTCTTTACTTTCAATCTGACTTTAGTGCATAGCATCTGACTGTAAAATTCCTCAAGGGTTTCATTTAGTTTCTCTTAAAGGAGCTTGCTTGTTTTCTCAATGACTAAAATACTGCTCGCGTTGTAACCGCAACTGGAACGGTAGCGGGGTTGCTGAGAATGAAGCGCATTGGGACCAAATAGGAGAAGCCCATGAACAAACAAATGAACGGGAAAGGACGGACATGAACAACGAGGGACAATCGAGCAAGACGTTATGAACAACAACAACACGCAAGAAGCAATGGGGTCACAAGTGACAACTTCATGAATCCACAATGTCTACTCTTACATGGAAACAAAGTACAGTAAACATGCTGTCTGTAGCCCAGATGTCAATAGATTCACGCGAATATCAGACTGCCTCACTGAGCGAGAGGCAGGCGCTTAAATACAGGATAGGGTACGTCGCTATTGGTTGCTGGGACCACGTGCTCCACCGTGGTGCCCTCACTTTATATGCGGGCCAGGAACATGCGCAGCCACGGCTTACGGCTGCAGAGACCTCTAATGGTAATTGAGGTCCATGCCTCCTATGGCACTTGGTTCCAGAGCCCTCATCAGCAAAGAGAATTTTTGCTATTGTGAAAGTCAGCAATGTGGAAAGGATAGATTGCTGCTAACCATATTCAGGTGTTGAGTCACAAACTGGGAAAAAAAGGATGCTAGGAGTATTCAGCTTTCATACTGCATCCTTCATCAAAACTAGAAAACACACACACTTTCAAGCACAGCTCATGCACACATGGCCACTGGTGTCCCTAGGTACTAAGGCCCAACTGCAGTTCGCGTGAGGTGAGCAACGATGTAGCTGGGGTAGGTGGGAGTTACAGAAGAGATGTGATGAAAAGGTGAAGCATAGCAGGGTAGGGTTGGGGAGAGATGCTCGTGCTGCCTGTGGGAGCATGCAGGGACATCATGGAAACAGGAAAGGACTGCTAGGTGCAGCATCACAGGGCTGTGCTGTTGGAGAGGGAGGGAGGAGTAAGGGGAAATGGGAGAGGAGAGAAACAGAGAAGGGGAAAGACTATGTGTGTGCATTGGTGGCACTGAAGCATAATATTACTGGAGTGGGAGCAGGGAAAGGAATAGACCAGTGGAAGATTGTGACCAGGGAAGGTTGACGTCAGGGGGGGTTACAGGAACAAAGGATATGTTGCAGGGAGAATTTCAACCCGTGCATTTCAGAATAGCTGTTGTTTGTGGAAAGAATCTAGATGGCATATGCTATGAAACAGTCATTTAAATGAAACAAGATAAGAAATATTGTGCTATGAAATGAGAAATATTTTCTCCATTATCCTACTCACTTCTTCCACAGTGATATTCTGCCTCCCTCCCAACCCACACAATATCCTTGTCCATCTGTACTCCATCACCACTCCCAGCACTTCACATATGGGTCATATCCCTGCAATATACCTAGATGCAAGACTTGTGTGTTACATCCTCCCACCGCCACCACCACCACCACCACCACCACCACCACCACCACTTACTCCAGTCGTGTCGCAGGCATCTCCTATTCCATCAAGGGCAGTGCCACCTTTGAAAGCAGCCAAGTGATCTATAGACTTAGCTGTAACCAATGTGCCACATTCTATGTTGGCATGACCACTAACAAGCCATCTGTTGGCATGAATGGCCACTCGCAAACAGTGACCCATAGACAGCTGAACCACTCACCTGTTTGCTGAGCATGCCATCCAACATGGTATGCTTCACTTCAGCAACTACTTCACAGCTTGTGCCATCTGGATTCTTCTCATCAACCCAAGCATTTCCGAATTTTGCTGGCTGGAACTCTCCCTGCAACATACCCTTTTTTCTCGTAATCCCCCTGGCCTCAACCTTCTCTAGACCTTGTTTCAACCTGCCTCTCCCCTTCTGTGCTCCCACTCCAGTATTACACATGCCTTCTATTCCACCAACAAGTTTACAAAGTCCTTTCACCTCTTTGTCACCTCTCCCCTTTCCCACTCAATCTCCCCCCCCCCCCCCCCCCCCGCCCCACTCTCTCCGCCCTGCAGCACAGCTTTTCGACGCTGCAACTAGCAGTGCTATCCTTTCCACATTAGGTCCCTGTATGCTCCTGCTCCGACAGGCAGCACTAGCATGTCCCCCCCAGCCTACCATGCTATCACTCCCTCTCTCCCACACCAGTTCCATATCCTACCACTTACCGTGGGTAGATTGCTGCTCACCTCAGACACAGTTGCAGTCAGACCGTAGAACCTGGAGACAAAAGTGGCCGTGTGTGTGTGTGTGTGTGTGTGTGTTTTTCTATCTCTGATGATGGAGGAGATAATACAAAAGCTGAAAATTTTTAGCATTCTTTTTCGGTGTGGTGTGCAGAATCTATCCTTTCCATATTGTTGTTATTCCTTCCTGGACTTTCCATTGTTTGTTTTTACTGTTGGGAAAGTCATTGGTGTATATCAGGAACATTATTGGTCCCAATATGCTACCTAGGCCTCTTAGGCTTAATGATTCTAGATTATTTGGTAGATTTATGAATGGCACCCTCCTATTCCGACCTTCTTATGGGCCATCTTGAGGGAACCCTCCTAGCCTCCTAAAATGTCAAACACCTTGTCTGGTTCAGGTTCATTGACGATATTTTCATGGTCTGGTCTCAGCACCAACATGCCACCTTTCTGGACATTGACTGCCCTGTCTCTGATGGCTTCATCCACCCCTTTGTCCACATTACATTCACTAACCACAAATAGCACTTGCATTTTGGCAGCGGTCATCCTATCCAGACCAAAAAGTTACTTCCTTACAACCTTGACACTTGTGAATGCCATCTCTGCAATGAGGAAAACACCCTTGCCCAGTATGGTGAATGCCTAATGAGTCCTCCTGAGACATGATATCACAGACAGACACCACCCACCAAATCTAGTCTGCAAACAGATTTCACATGCCATTTTCTCACACATCCCTAATCCTTCCATCACCACCAAGAATCAGTTGCAAAGGAGCACCAACCTCATCACCCATTATCACCCTTGACTGTAACACCTGAACCATATCATTCATTGTGGCTTTGATTATCTACCACCATGACCAAAAATGAGGGGCATTCTACCCAAGATCCCTCCCACCTCTTCTACAGTGATATTACATTGCCCACACAACCTAATCCGTCCCTATGCCACTCCCACTCCCAACCCCTTGCCACAGGAATCACATCCCTATGGAAGATCCAGGTATTTGCCCTGTTCAACCCACCCATCCAGCATTTCCTGCTACAGTCCTGTCACAGGATAATCCTGTCCCATGAGAGGCAGGCATGCAGTCATGTCATATACCAACTGTGCTGCAGTCATTTCACTGCTTTTTATGTCAGTGTGACAACCAACCAGCTGTCGTCCAGAATAAATGGTTACTGCCAAACTACGGCCATAAATGAAGTTGAACACCTGATGGCATATCGCCTGATGGCATATCATGCAGCTGAGTACAACTTACTCAATTTCAGTGGTTGCTTCACAATCCAGGCCATCTGGATCCTTGCCTTCTGTAGTATCCTAATCGCCACTGCAGAGTCTTGTACCACAAGGAAGCAACGGAGAGGATGTTACGGGTGGCCGGTATCCTCTTTTTACAACGCAAATGCACACATGTATTAATACAGTTCTTTATTTATGTGAACATTTACTTAACTTGGATAGAGTCCACGTGTTGTGGTACGAGCTCATCAGTAATAGTCCTCTAGCAGACAGTAACGGTAATCCTGCTACAGTCACTAATCTGGACCTATGTACTGTTGTAACCTGTGATGTGAACTGAACCCGCTCTGCAAATATACTGACAGACGCCAAACTGGCCCTCTGGTCAGCAGTAATGGCCTCAATACATACTGTCAAAAGGGTGTTAGCGGCGTGTTCCTCGTCAGTGTGTCTCTGACTTCTCTCATGATAGGCACGCTTGATTCAGCACCTACTATCAATCTTCATGCTTCATCTTTGCTGACCAGTGTGCTGGTGACAGCTTACACTAGCACATTCCTCCCCCTCCAAAAATGCCATACAGTTTTTATGTAGGGGGGATGCGAACAACAATGGGTGGGAGGCAGGATGCTGGACATAGAGATGAGTCAGGAGCTGTGACTGTGGAGGATGGTGTACTCCTGACCATACTCCACCATCTGGCTTGCGAGGCAACAGAAACATCCTCGCGAAAACTACTGCCGGGGTACACATCCAGGCCTAGGAGCATGTCCTGGGGTGATGACGGTGACAGCGATGATGGGTCCACGTCCATTGGGTCGGAAAGCAAGGGTGTGTCGTCCATCTGCTGCTCCTGGAGTGCCCTGGTGGCACCAGTGGGCAGCGGCGAAGGCTGTGTGGGCCAATGAGGCCATGAATCTGAGGGAAGAAAAGCAGCAGAATCATGGGGCAAATGACATGCACGAATTTGGTTCTGGTGGCAGCACTGCAAACCATTGGGACCTGCAGTCTAGTACATAGAATCGATGCGTTCATTGATCATGCCTCCTTCCCAGCACCCACAGTTGCCATAAACCCCGAAAAGAACAAGATCAAATGGTGCAAAGCGACACTGGCAAACCATTGGATGCGCCGGATGCTTCGGTGGATGTAGCAAGTATAGCAGCATCAGATGTCGGCGGCCATGCAGAAGTTCTGCCAGTGATGGTCTGTCTCATGGGTGGGAGCGATAGGAGGTGAGAAAGAGTTGCAGTGCTTGTTCCTGTGCATGTGTGGTGTGAAACTTGGCCATCTGTTGTTTAAAAGTGCATATGAAGCATTCTGCTTCCCCGTGGACTGGGGGTGAAATGAGCACTTGTTAGATGACAAATGCCATTTCATTCACAAAACTGTTCAAAATCACGTGAAGTGGACTGTGGTTCATTGTCCAACACAAGTACTTTTGGCAAATCTTCAATGCAAAATATGGAGAACAGCACTCGAATGTTGCTACATGATGTGGTAGAAGCCATAGACATCGCAAATAGAAACTTGCTAAAAGGGTGTACCACAATGAGCCAATGAGTGTTCCAAAATGGTGCTGCAAAGTCTATGTCTACTTGTTACCATGAGGATTGAGTCTTAGGCCAAGCTGAGAATGTCTGTGGTGGAGTGGATCGGTTTTCTGCGCATGTGCAACACTGTGATGTCATCTGTTCAGTATGGGCGTCCATGCCCTGCCAAATACAGTCCCTGGTGGAGCAACTGCAACGCAGCCTATTGCAACACTTTAGGAATAAGTACATGCAATTGTCCACTGTAATTTTGAACTACAGTCACACCCTGTTGAACTGAAAGGTTATGCCAACATCAAAATATCGGTGCACAGCTGAGTTCTGGATACTGCTCAATGAACGAGGTCAAGACATGCAAATACAGTGCAACAAAATCTTGAGCTCTGGGTCTGCTTCTGTGGCCTGTGCAATTTTTCTGTAGTGCAAGGGGAAAGATTCAAGCAATTCAGAGTCCTGTGCATCTGCTTGGCAACAAGATGCTGTAGATGCATCAAAATCAGAGTCTGGGCCAGTCAGAAGGCGAGATAGGGTGTCTGCATTGCCATGCTGTGCTGTGGGTCTGTACACAATTTTGTACTGACACTGTGAAAGCAACAAAGCCCAACATTACAATATTTGGCAGTTTGCGTAGGAACTGGCTTTGACAGATGAAACAAGGACTGTAAAGGCTTGTGATCTGTCACTAAAAAGAACTTGCCACCATACAAAAAGTGATGGAATTTGGTCACACCATACACAATAGTGAGAGCCTCTTTTTCTATTTGAGAATAATTGCACTGAGTTTGAGTGAGCAACTTTGAGGCAAAAGCAATAGGTTCCCAGAATGAAAAGCACCGGTACTGGTACTGGCGGAAGTAAAGCTGTGAGGATGGGGCGTGAGTAGTGCTTGGATAGCTCAGATGGTAGAACACTTGCCTGCGAAAGGCAGAGGTCCCGAGTTTGAGTCTCAGTCTGTCACACAGTTTTAATCTGCCAGGAAGTTTCAGCAGTAGGCCTGTCTTATGCACCAATTCTGTGCGAAAGCACAGCACCAAATGCATAGGAAGAAGTGTTGACTTGTAAAACTACTGGCATGGTAGGGTCAAAATACACTAAACATCTGTCACCAAGCAAAGACTTTTTGAGTTCCTGAAATCCATCCTGACAATCTTTAGTCCACACAAAATATTCATTTTTGTGATGCAAGCGATGCAGTGGAGCCACAATCTGAGCGGCATTCGGAATGAACCTAATGTAATATGTCATCTTGCCTAGTACTGACTGCAGTTCAGACACATTATGAGGAACAGGCAGGTCACAGATTACAAGCAAATGAGATTGGAGGGAGTACACACCCTGACTGTTTATCACATGACCTAAGTATTCTAGTTCAGTTTGAAAAAAGTCACATCTTACAAGATGACACCTGAGTCTTGCTTCTGACAGCACTGAAAAAAAGAGTGCACAAATTGGCACTGTGTTCCTCTGCTGTACAACCTGAGATGACAATATCGTCAAGATAGTTTGAACAAAATGGCACTTATGTAGTCAGTTGTTCCAAGTAATGTTGGAAAATGGCAGGTGAGGAAGCACCGCCAAAGGGCAAACGCAAATACTTGAACAGTCCTAAGTATGTATTAACAACAAACACTTTCTGTGATTCTTCATCCAATGGAATCTGCAAGTAGGAATCATGCAAACATATCTTAGAAAAGTAATGTCCTATACCAAGCCTGTCCATGGAGTAACGGATAAGTGTCAACTACTGTCTGTGGAATGACTGTAGACTTGAAGTCAACACAAATGCGAACATGATAAGAAAGCTTAGGCAGCAAAACAAGAAGACTTGCCCAATGACTAGCTTGAATGGGAGAAATTACATCATTATCTTGCAGTGCTCTCAATTCACTGGCTACTTTGTCTCTTAAAGCAGTTGGGACGGGGCAGGCCCGGATAAACTTAGGCTGTTCGTTGTCTTTCACTGCAACATGCACTACAAAGTTATTAGGTTTTCCCATTCCTTCTGAAAATAGTTCAGGAAATTCTTTAAGCCAGCTAGCTACGCTGCCATTTGATGCAAAAACCAACACTGAAAGTACATTGTCTTGGTTGCTAAGTCCAAACACATCAAAGGCATCAAAACTGAATATGTTTTCACAGTCTCTTGATTTCAACACAGTAAAGTTCACTGTGCTAATGTGAGATTTGTAAGTGGCAGGCAAACTACACTGTCCAGGAATTGGAATTTCCTGTCCGTTGTAAGGTGGTATGGTTAAGCAAAGTTACTGAGGCATCTGTGTCTAACTGAAAGTTCACACGATGGCCTACAATTCGTAATTAGACAAATAGTTTGTTAGAATGTCGTTGCACAGTGCTAGAGCAAGAAGGAGGCATAACCTTAATCATACTTTTGTCAAAACCTGTTGTAGGTTTTGCAAACACTGCATTCACTGCATGTGCATGAGCCTGTTTTTTCTGGGAGTGGGCACAATTGGCATTTTTGTGCCGTTGGAAACAAACTACGTGGATATGGCGTTTTTTTCCACAAGTATAACACGTTGCGTTATGTAATGGGCAATCCTGTCTTTTACGATGAGGAAAATGTCTAGGCAAGACTTCACTAAATTCACAGTTCTGTTTACATGTCTACTTGGCAGTCTGCGCATCTGTGTACGTACTTGTTGTTGTGGCTGCTTGGGGTGGTCGCGAACAAGGGACGACTCGCTCCATCAAGTCAGAGCCTGGTCAAACTTATTGGCCGCTATGGCACCCGAATCATATTGCTCTAAGTTTTGCAATACTTGGGGAAGTGATGGTTTGGAGTACTTTACGATCTGTTCTCATATTCTATTTCTGGGACATTGAATGTTATTGCATCGTGGATCATTAAATCACTGTAAAAGTTGCCACAACTACACATAAATTTACACTTCCGAGTCATGCCCGTTAATTCTGTATACCACTGGTGATACGTCTGTTCTGGCTTTTTTCTGCAAGCAAAAGAACTGATATCTAGCTGCAGCTACTTGGGCTTGCTGGTCATAGTATTGCATTAATGCAGCGATTAATTGGTCATAGCTGAGTTCACTGGAGATGCTATTGGGAATAGCTTTTGTATTAACTTGAACACTGTGGATCCAACAGTCGAAAGGAAGTATTGTAACTTTACAATACCTTGGACACAATGTGCTTTGAACTGAGTCAGGTATTCAGTCCATTCCTCTTCTGTTTCATTAAATTGCCAGAACGTTGGTATACTGTTCAGCAACACTTGTTGGGCTGGTAGGTCAGTTGGTTGTATTTTTGCAACAAATGCAGCTTGTGCAGCCAGTAGTTGTTGTATCGTCATCAGTGAGTTAGCAATTTATTGGTTCTGAAACCGAAACACTTGTGTTAGATCCATCAAATTGGCCATCTGTGGCTGAGGCAAGGGGGCAGGTGGTGGAGAGGGTGGGGAATTCATTGTCTACACAAATATATTATAGCAAAAAAACAACTAAAGCCTTTGAAAAGAGAAATTTGATTAGTTCTGCGGCTCCCCACCTGGAATACGTGCAAGAACACAACAACAAATCAACAAATAGAAACACTTGAACACCATCACCACTGCATGCTAAAACACAAGAGAAGCAAACAAAATCCTCAGCCAAGTTGACTAACTTCAATTGCTACTGAATTATCCCATCCTCATCACCACTGTAGTATCCTCGTCACCACTGTAGAGTCTTGTACCACAAGGAAGCAAGGGAGAGGATGTTGTTATGGGTGGCTGGTATCCTCTTTTTACGACACAAATGCACATGTGTATAAATACAGTTCTATACGTACATGAACATTTCCTTAACTTGGATAGAGTCCATGTGTTGTGGTACAAGCTCATCACTAATA
Source organism: Schistocerca nitens (assembly GCF_023898315.1). Classification (NCBI taxonomy): domain Eukaryota; kingdom Metazoa; phylum Arthropoda; class Insecta; order Orthoptera; family Acrididae; genus Schistocerca; species Schistocerca nitens. The sequence goes on along the minus strand of NC_064619.1, from coordinate 540,956,256 downwards.
GTCCTCTTGTAGACAATATTGGTAGACATGCAATAGTTGCTAATCTGGACACCATATACTGTCGTAACCTGCAATGTGAACTGAGCCTGCTTTGCAAATATACTGATAGATGCCAAACTGGAAGAGTGAGGCAAGTCAGTGAGTGAGGCCCTTCGGCCAGTGACGGTGGCCTAAATACATGCTGTTGAAAAGGTGTTGGTGCCACCCAACAGTTTACTTTTCTTGTGTCCTGGTACCCGCTCTCAGTTCTTGTCTCCACATAAACTTCATTGCTCACCATGCCCCATTGGCTCTGTTACCTGTGCATCACATGCCGAGCCCATTCACCCTTCCACGCCTCCCTCCTGCATTTCCAGCCTGCAAACCTGCTGCCTCCCTCTGAGCCACTAAACACCCACCCTAAATCCCACTTCCTGTCTCCCACATATCTCTCCCTCTGCACTAGACCTCCAACCCAACACAACCCCCAGCTCAACCCACACCACTTGTTGAAGTGCAGTCCCAGCATTGTGTGTCTAGCTGGACATTTTAGAGGCACAGGTGTTTGTGGGAAGGGGGGGGGGGGAGGGTGGTACACATTTAAAAGTATGATATTCCAAGACCCAGTGGCCTCCATGTATAGATTTCTTTTGGTTAAGGCAAATGCTGGGCTGAATCTTTGAAGTGGACAAAGATGATTTCTCTCCCCGTCCTTCCCCTCAAACCAAGCTTGCGCTCTGTTGGTTATGACCTAGTCATTGATTGGTCATTAAGTAGTAATGTTTCTGCCATTCCTGACAGCTTTTAATGGAAACTAATACGTAAATAAAAACAATAAAAAAAAGTTGTGTATATCACCAAGAAACCAATTTGATTTTAAGTATTCTTGTTAAATCAGTAATGGCATCAACATTTGTTTTTCAGGAGATTCTCAGCTGGCAACCTCAACAACTCAACCCCAGAAAAAAGATATTACTACGAGGAAGAACTTAGGAGGTAAATTTACATTTCTTGGATTAATGTAAACAGAATGATTATATAAGCCATCAATTAACATAAAATGATTAATGTTACTGAAGCATTAGAGTGATCTGTTTGACCATGATGTTCAAGGTTGGTACTAGATATGAAAGAAAGATTTTGCTCATTCCGTATAGTAACATAAATTTCACAGAAAATTAAGAATTTTTGTGTGTCTTTGCAGAGGAGTTGAAACAGAAAAGACCCACTTAAAAAGCAGCTTAGATTAACATCAGGAGAACTGAGTCTCTGTAGCATCCCATGACAAATTATTTCTTCTACACTCCAATATCATTCATGAATCAAAGGCAACTGTTAAAAGGCATTAATCTCACTCTAAGAATAACACTTTACTTTTTAAAAACTGATACATTACTTGAAGTGCAGAACAGAATTAGAAACAACTTTCAATAAGAACATAGCCTTTCCTGGCATGTGCTGCTAATGAAATCTTCTCAGGCTTCCATCTAGGTGACTGCAGTGGAGTTGTGCAACATTTTGATGAGTGTCCCTCATGTCACCGTCTGGCTAAGTGTTGAGACTGCATGGACACACACACATACACACATGCACGCAAGCGCACACGCGCACGCGCTCACACACACACACACACACACACACACACACACACACACACACACACACACACACACCTAATGTATTCCACACTGTGTTGTAAGATACAGTGATGTGTGTCATCAGTATAGTGAAGGTAACACTCGTAAGTGGTGCTTTATAAACTAGGTATTTGCAGTTTGTCATTTATACGGGTAAACATATCTTTCATTTTTGTCATGGTTGAAAGATGGCTGTGATGTTTTTTTGAAAATACTCACAATTTTGGCTGAAGGAGGCCTATTGTAGGGGATAAAGGCAAGATTCTCTTTCTCTTACTCTGCTTTGTTGGGCTTGTATTATTTTGTTTCTTCACTGCACATCTAATCTGTACTTTACCCATTTTGGTGAAACACTTCTTTAAGGTGTTGCAGCTCTGATGTCTTTGTACAAATTGTTTGTTTCCTGAGAGCTAGAGTTGTTAGAACAGTGTACCAGTATGACTGATGATGATGACAGCTCATTAAACGTGGGTATGATGATGATGACAGCTCATTAAATGTGGGTACGGATCTGTATGGGTGTTCTTTCCTGTAGACTGAATGTTCTAAAGTAACATGGGCTTTTCTTTTTATTAGAATATATGAAACTGGAAGACAACCATCCTGTTCTAGATCCATCATGAATGGTATGTTTTGGTGGATGCTGCCTAAAATTTGCAAAGAAGGTGTACCACAGTAGTCAATAGTCAGCACCCTTACACAACCTACTTCAGATGTGCTCTTCTATGTCAGTCTCTGTATGGTACGGGCTTTCATAAAAAATTAATGATGGCCCTCAACTATGTACCCTCAGACTCAGAGTTGAATTATTAAAAGTTTTGGCTGGTTTCATTGTCTAGGGACTGGGATACATAGTTGCCGCATTACATGCCAAATACTGCTGAGTCTACAGTATACAATATGAATACACACATGAATCGAATGGTCGAAGGTTCCTATCACTCGGCAATTGCGAATTTTGAATGTAACATAGAAATTAAAAAACGAAAATTGCAATTAAATAAAATCTGAAGGTACTATTTTAATGACTTCAAATGATGAGTACGATAGGAGAAGTACCTATAAGAATGCCGTTTATTACTGCAAAACACTTATTTGAATAACATGGAAATAATAGAGTCCTACTTCACATAATCGGTTATGAACAACAACATGGCTCACGAGATATTCACTTCTGAACACATACTATGTCTTCACTGCAGAAGTCATGGAAATCTCACAAGTGTACAAGTCGGCACTACAAAACATTTTTATCTCCTGCGACCACACGCAAACTGCTCAACACTCTCCAAGTATTTCCTGCGACCGTCCATCACACCTTCCCGTCCCGCACACCCCATGTCCTGTGCGCAACCAATGCTCCTCCCCCACTTCCATACAGTCTCTCCATTGACTTCGGTAGTCACCTACCATAGTAACGAGCGCTGTGATTGGCTAGAGTGCTCCTGCCATATCTTCAAGCCAACACAAACTCTCAAACTTATTGGAACACACACAGAATACATTGGAACACACACAGAATACTGGATTTACATTTAAATAACTTGAAATTAAATAAATATTCCTATGGACAGACCATAAACACACTCTAACCCACATTATTAAATACATAAACAAATCAAATAAACATATATCAAAGGAATAGAAACAAAAGTAGGCCAATAGCCTAATGTATGTGTGCTTTCTAAAACACAGTAAATATTTGACCAATTTCTTCATGAATGGTATATATTGGATATAAACAAAGACATAGATGAATAAATATAATTATAAACATGCTGATACCATTTTTTCGTGTAACTATGGAGAACTTATGGCCTGCTGCGATCAATATTAATTGGCCACTTTCACCTCCAGTAACTCATGTACTAATCAAGTTACATGCCTGTAATTCACACCAATTTAAGTTTACACTAATAGCTTTCTAAGGACATGTTGATGGACAAAGTCGGATGAACCGTTTATATTTTGGAAATTCATTTCTGGGTGTTACTTGTGTGATTTACAGTCAGATACTAAACTTTAAACTAATAAAGATATTGAAAATCTGATTACACCAACAGAATCGTCGTGCAAGTAATGGTGATGTGCATGTTTCTTTTTGATGTATCATGATTCCTCTGGCTGTTATTAATTTCTAATTGAACTGTAAAATGTCTGCCATTATGGTTTTACAAAGTCCGCCATCTTTGGCACTCCTGGCCATCAAATCACCTTCATTGACACAAAGCCCATTCCTCGACACAGTCTCAACATGGCAGCCCTGTGGGCAGCCTGGACCACTTGCTGGGGCTACCCCTCTTACTCCGGCTAATGTTCGGCATCACGTAGTTGCTGATGAGCCCCGGCTCACCGAGTGGCCCGTGCAGCCATGCCAACTCCAAACTTAGAATATTTTCAGGCCGCCACAACTCGCTTGTTACCTCACACACTTCCACTTATTAACATTCTTCAGCTCATGCAAGTACATATAAAACAAATTGCAAAGAACAAAATTAAATGATTAAAAAGCCAGGCCAATAGTGTTTACAAACTTTTTGTAATGGTGTGAGAGTGATATGCATTTTGAAATAAACTTAAACTAACACAAATTATAAATGAAACGACATATTAAATAAATGCCTGCATTTCAGTTAGGCATAAACATTGTGTGTGTGTGTTTTTTTACAAGAAATAAATATTTTTTAAATGCACTTTCAGTTATGTGCGATTTTGTAAGCACTTCTTGTGGCACTCAATAAGCACTAAGGCGCGTTCTCGCACATCAGTCTTTTGACCAAGTGCCTCACAGAAGTTGTGTCTGCCTCTGAATTTCGAGCTCCACTGTTTATCGTGAGAAATCTGTCTACAATGAAAAGCAAAAGTAGAAACCTGTCAACAAACCATTTCCCAGATCCAACCAGGATCCTCGATAAAGATACTTTAGGAACGAAGTCACAAGGCAAATGACTGAATCACAGTAAGCTCAAATTCCCACAAGTTCTGTTTAATTGACGTTAATAAATCCTTCCTACCTCCATGCACCAAAAAATATGTGCACATACAATTACAATTTTAATGCCCTTCAAACTGACCACTAAATTCTGTGCCACATTCTTACACAAAGCATAAATCAATACATAGTTTACTTAAATCCACGAGGTCACTGACCTCCACGCACCCTCAGTGACTGAACTTCCCCTTCTTGTACATGTACAATGCCACAATAAAGTAACAAATTAATAATGAATCCCCAAGTAAAACATATAAAATGATCCCTCCAAATTTACTACCACTAATTACAAATTAGAACACCTTTTCATTTCTCCCCTTTCTCTATATACAGCTTCAACTCTGTCACATTTCTTAGACCCAAAGATTTTCCTGAGACAGGGTAATTTAAATGGTATGCATTTGGATGAGGGCACTCTGCCACAACAAATGGTCCATAGTACAACTCAAATAATTTCTTAATCTCCCCATCCACTTCGCTGGAACGCTCTTTGGTGGATACAAGCACTTTGTCACCCACTTTGTACTTCATCGGTTTGTATCGCCCATCGTGCCACCTATTCCTTTCAGCTGCTAACTTTTTCATGTGGGCCGTTACTGCCTGCTCTCTTTCAGCAGCCGATTCAGCTTTTCACGGCAGCTATTCTACTGTTTCTGTGAGTAGGAACTTTGGTTTCACCCAGGTCATGACTTCCAAAGGTAAGTACCCCATAGCCTTACTTTTTATGCTTTTGAGTACATCCTCAGACACACTCACGTATTCCACCCACTTGGAATGACAATTGCTGGCATACATCCTACATAAACCTCCTACTTCCCGCATATACAGTTCACATGAGTTGCTTGGTGGGTGGTAGACAGATATACGGATATGTTGCACACTCTTGTCGTTCATGAACATGTTTCAATCGTTCAAAGTAAACTGTTATTCGTTGTCAGACAACAGCCTTAGTGGTTTTACAATATTCTTGAAGCAAGCTTTCTCCACTTTGTCGATCAGAGTTTTTGTATTCGCTTTCCGTATCAGATACAGTTTAATGAACTTAGAGAACATGTCCACTACATCGAAGATGTACTTCATGCCACTGCGTCCTGTGGGAAGTGGGCCAAAATTGTCCACAGCCAGTTACTCGCCCACTTTATTGGGTATAATTCTTTGCATTTCGCCCTGTTGTGCAGTCATGCAGTATTTGACCCATTGACAACGGTCGCACACTGCCAGCTGTGCGTGGACCTGTCTGGCCATGTTATTTACATGGGCGTATTCCTCAATGATTTCAGTGCACTTTTTGGCCCCCGTAATGTCCCTGACTTAAATGGACATAGTCTATTAACTATTCCACATACCTATTGGGAAAAACCAGTCTCCATTTGTCTGTCTCTTCATCTTTCTGCCGGAGTAACACTCCCTTGTGTATCTTAAAATATTTTTGTACTTTCTCGTGTCCCTTGCGGTCGAAACTCACCTTAATGGGTATCAACTCAGGATCATCATTTTGTGCTTGCCGCACATCTTTGCACAGTGCACGAATTTCTTTCTTCCCCGCTAGCCCCTTCTTATACAGTAGCTTAAATTCGTTCGGCTCCTCCCTTCCATCATCTTCTGCCCCCACTGGTAATCTGGACAGAGCATCGGCAACACAATTTTCTGTACCCTCGATGTAGCGGATTTCGTATTCAAATTGCTGCATGAACATTGCCCAATGCATTAAATAGTCATTCAGTATCCTGCAGTCCTGCAGATAACTCAGCACCTTGTGGTCCAACAACACTGTCACTTTTCTGCCCTCTAACTACATGCGGAATTTCTTAATTCCGTGCTCTATCAGGAGCATCTCCTTCTGTGATATGCTGTATCCCCGTTTGTGCTGATTTAGCACGCGGCTGGAGAATGCCACACTACAGTGTTCAATTTTTCCATCGTCTAGCTTTTCCTGAAATAGCTCACAACCTATTCCATAGTCCAAACTGTCTGACGCTAAACAGAAAGGGAGATTCATGTCTAGGTAGTACAACTTCTTACTGTTGCACAATTTATCCTTTACATCCTGGGATTCCATTTCACATTCCTCGGTCCACCTCCAAGCTGCATTTTTCTTCAACAATTTGCCTAAATTCGGAATATTCACTCCTTCCTCCTCCAAGAATTTTCTGTAGAAACCACACAGGCCCGAGTATGACATCAGTTGTTTCGTACTTTTGGGGCTATTACATTCGGCAATTGACTTTAATTTTCCGGAACTTGGTAAAATTCCTTCCGAAGTAAGGATATGCCCCAGGAATAGAATTTCTGCTTGAACAAACTCACATTTTGCGAGCTTTTAAGTCATCCCACTGGTAGTCTCAGAGCCATGAGTACTTCCTCCAAAACTTGACAATGCTCATTCCATGTTTCTGTAGCAATCAATATATCATCTACGTGTATCACGAGTTTGCTCATCTGGCTCTTCCCCAGGACATGACTCAACGCTCTTACAAAAACTGCCACAGAAATTGGAAGTCCAAATGGTACCACCATAAACCAGTAGCTTCGCCCCTCAAAAAGGAAAGGAGTGTACTGTCTGCTTTCCTCTGCCAATGGGATCTGCCAAAATCCTGAGGTCAGAGCAACACTGGACATTAAATTCATATTATTAAAATTCTGCAGCAGTTCCTCCATATTGCCAGGCTGGTCTGATTTCCTTACAATTGCTTTATTTATTTTTCTTGCATCTAATACAATTCTGAGCGAGTCATCACGTTTTTTAACAATAATGATAGGATTGCAGTAATCACTCCTACATTGTTCAACTGTACCCCAAGCCAACATTTGTTTTAATCAAACTCTGATGGCATCCTGATCAGCTATAGGTATTACATATGGTTTGCACTTTATTGGTTCATGAGGTTTCACTTTTATAGAGTACTCGAAATCGGTAACTTTACCAGGTCGATCCGAGAATACGTCCTCGTAGTGGTACAAAAACCCTTCTGATATACCCTTGACTGTATCTCTCACTTCCTTAATTCTGTTATGCATATTGACTTCCTCACTCCGACCCTCAGTAACTATTGCTTGAGCAATCTGATTTTCACCTGTTTAAAGTCTTAAATTTTACTTGCCCTTTTTCATTCTGAAATTCAAACTCTAGGCATTTCCCTACACAGTTAAGCGAAGTATTGTATTTGCACAGGAAGTCAGTTCCTAAAATTTCCTCCTTTACTAAACCACTCACTACAAAACATGCTATCTCGAATTTATTTTCTCCATATTTAAATACTAAAAGTATTTGTTCTCTTGTTGACTTACTCATACCACCAACTGCCATTTTAATCTGAACTCTAGTGACTGGGAAGATTACTAGTTTCCTATTTCTGATCATGTTCATAAAACTTTCTGACACGGCTGACACATTACTACCTGAATATAGGAGTGCATCTACCACTTCTTTGCCAACTTTAATTTCATAATTGGCTGTACATTTACCAACGACCTCACACTGTGTTTTGTGAGAGGTTCACTGTACAGAACTCTCTACTGGTTTTGCAAAGGTTTTTACACTTCACATAGTACGCTGAATAACAGAGAGCAAAGGAATTACCACTTTGCAGGACACAAATCCCGGACGAGAAACCTCCAATTGTGGGCTTTCTTAAAACGTGTGACCCTCAACTACATACCCTCAGACTCAGAGTGGAAATATTAAAAATTTTGGCTGGTTTCATTGTCTAGGGGCTGGGATATGTAGTTGCCACATTACATGCCAAATACCGCTGAGTCTACAGTATACAATATGAATACACACATGAATCAAATGGTTGAAGGTTCCTATCACTCGGCAATTACGAATTTTGAATGTAGCATAGAAATTTGTAAATGAAAATTGCAATTAAATAAAATCTGAAGGTACTATTTTAACAACTTTAAATGACGATTACGATAGCAGAAGTACCTATAAGAATGCCATTTATTACTGCAAAACACTTATTGGTGTTGATGGTCCAGCAATTAAATAAAATATAAGTTGAATAACAGGGAAACAACAGATTCCTACTTCACATAATTAGTTATGAACAACAAAATAGCTCACGAGATATTCACTTCTAAATGCATACTACGTCTTCACTGCAGAAGCCACGGAAATCTCACAAGTGTACAAGTCGGCACTACAAAATATTTTTATCTCCCGCAACCACACGCAAACTGCTCAACGCTCTCCAAGTATTTCCTGCGACCGTCCATCACGCCTTCCCGTCCCGCACTCCCCGTGTCCTGTGCGCAACCAATGCTCCTCCCCCACTTCCATACAGTCTCTCCATTGACTTCGGTAGTTGCCTACCATAGTAACGAATGCTGTGATTGGCCAGAGCGCTCCTGCCATATCTTCAAGCCAACACACACTCTCAAATATATTGGAAAACACACAGAATACTGGATTTACATTTAAATAACTTGAAATTAAATAAATATTCCTATTGACAGACCATAAACACACTCTAACCACATTATTAAATACATAAACAAATCAAATAAACATATATCAAAGGAATAGAAACAAAAGTAGGCCAGTAGCCTAATGTGTCTGTGCTTTCTAAAACACAGTAAATATTTGATCAATTTCTTCATGAATGGTATATATCGGATATAAACAAAGACATAGATGAATAAATATATTTATAAGCATGCTGATACCATTTTTTCGTGTAACTATGGAGAACTTATGGCCTGCTGCGATCAATATTAATTGGCCACTTTGACCTCCAGTAACTCATGTACTAATCAAGTTACATGCCTGTAATTCACACCAATTTAGGTTAACACTAATAGCTTTCTAAAGACATATCGATGGACAAAATCGGATGAACCATTTAGATTTTGGAAATTCGTTGCTGGGTGTTACTTGTATAATTTATAGTCAGATCATCATCATCAGCTATCTGCTATATTAGCAGGTCCTTTGCCTCTCCATTTTCAGCGATCCATTGCTTCCTTCTTAAGGCTGCTGTATGTTGTACCGTCCATCATGTCATACAGTATCTGGAATCTCTTCCTTCCTCGCTTCCTTTTCCCTTCTACATAACCTTCTAAAACTGTTTTTATCAGTCCGTCATTCTTTCTTAATATATGCCCAATCCAATTTCTTTTTCTTCTCTTTATTACATCTAGTAACTGTCTTTTCTCTCCCACTCTTCTCAGTACCTCTTCATTTCTTACTCTGTCCATCCAACTTATTCTTTCCATCTTCCGCCATGTCCAGATCTCATATGCCTCCTGCCTTTCTCTGTCTTTTTTCCTCATAGTCCATGTTTCAGCGCCATATAGAAGAACACTCCATACAAGACATTTTATGAGTCTCTTTCTGAGTTCTCTGTCCAGACTGCTGCAGAAGATTCTCCTTTTCTTATAAAACGCCTCTTTTGCCATTGCTATCCTTGTTTTAATTTCTGTGGTGCAGATACTGAACTTTAAACTAATAAAGATATTGAAAATCTGATTACGCCATCAGAATCATCATGCAAATAACGGTAATGTACATGTTTGTTTTTGAGGTATCATGATTCCTCTGGCTATTATTAATTTCTACATAAACTGTGAAATGTTTGCCATTATGGTTTTACAAAGTCCGCCATCTTTGACATTCCCGGCATACAAATCTCCTTCATTGACACAAAGCCCATTCCTAGACACAGTGTCAGTGTGGAATTCCCAGCCACGCGGCCGGCCTGGACCACGTGCTGGGGCTACCCCTCTTACTCTGGCTAATGTTCAGCATCACACGGTTGCTGATGAGCCCTGGCTTGCTGAGTGGCCCGTGCGGCCAAACCAACTCCAAACTTAGAATATCTTCAGGGCGCCCCAACTTGCCTGTTACCTCACAATGACATACTGTGAGGAGGTGGTACTAACAGTGCACAGTTCCAATCTAAACACTTCTCCTATTATGTGGATGACACCTTCATTGTGTGGTAACATGGCAGAGGGGCCCTGAGTAATAACAACGGAATATATAACTTTCATTTTTAGATTTTTTTAAAAGAAAAGCAGATTGTACACTAGGACATGTAATGTGCAGAAAGAAGACCCACACAGATCTGTACTGTCATGCAATGAGCTTTTATCATCCAGTGCATCGGTATACTATTCTAATAATTCTCATTCATTTGTGACAGACACAGCCTTCCAGCTGAGCTGAAACACCTTAAAGACGCGTTTTGCCAAATGAGTATAGAGGAGCAAAAATTTGATATGCATTGAAGAAAACAAATTATAGAACCATGTGCAAAGAAATGGAAGAGAAACAGAAACTCACCTTAATCCCATATATTGGGCCTCCTTCAGCCAAAATTGTGTGAATGCTCAGAAAAACATCACCAAAGCCAAGTTTTGACTGCCACAAAAATCAAGAGATGCAAAGACCCAGTGTATACAGCTTCTCAGGAGGGTGTAGTCTTCAGAACATCAGGCAGATACAGTGCCTTATCTAACAACATTGCATAGAACACAATATATGTGTTCTTCTGGGGCACAAAGAGAAGTCAGGAGTGATGGAACACAGTCCAAGTAAAGGACATACACACCAATATGAGAAAAGAAAACTTTTATGCTGAGGTAGTGGATTTGGGAGAACATTAAAGTTTCGTACATAACTCTGCACTGCCAGCTACATACTGACCCTTTGCCCAGCAGATAATGCTTCACAAGTCCAGACAAGAATGAATGTGCCGAGAGTCAAACAGTTCTCTGTACCTCGCACCGTGGGCCATTGATACCCGTGCCAGTGGGAAGGGGTGGAGAGATGTGGCCACCATTTAAGTATACATATGGGACATGTGATCTGCAGTATTTTCATTGCATTTTTCTCGTAGAATTCTCATATCTTCCTGGGTCACATTACAAGTACTTCATGATGTTTCGGCAAAGGGACTCATTTTCATGGGGTGGGTGGGGAGGGGAGGGGGGCTGTAATGATGCTCAGCTGTGAACTGTGATCTCTAGTGTCTGCGCTATTGCTGTCAGGTGCAGACCTCACTGTACGGAAAAACGTTTCTTTGAGACTAGACTATAGACTCAGCTGTAGACCACTGTCTTTGTTAATTGGACTGACTTGGACCCTAATTTCAATGGCCTCTTGAATGAAACATTCCCAGAATGGGGAAGATTGCTTAAGTATCTCGATTTTTTTATAATCCATAGTATGGCCAGATTTCATCCTGTGGTTAGCCACAGCTGAGTTGATGATCTGATGTAAATCAGTGTGGTATTTATGTTCATGGCTCCTCTCTTCCACTATGCATATAGTTTCCCAAATGTATGCTTTTCTGCACTGAAAGGGAATTTAAGACTTGGCCTACTTTTCTTTAGGTGTTGCTCAGGAAGCACACTAATGATTTGTGCTCCTGCTCTTGTCTGTTGTCTACGTACAGTGTGTCTACATGCATGCCTTACTTGCTTGCTTGCTTGCTTTTTGTGGGACAAGAAGGAGTGGCTGCCCTGCTTACTCACATTTCTGTGTAGACTTTGAGACATTACTTTGATACCAACTGTCTCCAAGAAATCTCACCACATAAGGACTACATCAGTCATTCATATCACAAAACAAGTCAGCTTGGCACTGGTAAAACAGAGTTATCACTATACTTGTCACTACGTGGATACTACCTTGAAAAAATTGTAAGATGTCCATAAGAGAGCTTCAGCACTGTCTCCCTCTTCATAAGATAGACTGATAGTGTCGTGTGGGCACAGGCAGACAGCACACAAAGACAATTTACAAATGAACAGACATCAAAGTATGAACTTCTTGCAGCATGCAGAAAAAAATCACGCAAGAACCACCAAAAAGTGAACTGTGATCAACCTTCCAGGGAGAACGAGCAATGACACAACCGTATTGGTGCTCAGTAAAGGACTCAATTTAGACCTGACTCCAACATCAGTACATCATAAGTAATGTGGAGCAGGCCACCCATATTCTGTCAGTCAACAAAGCTGAAGAAATACACTTTGAAACATGGTGCATGCTCAGCATTGCCACACCACCAATGAGCAATATTTCAAAGGTGGAATGAGTGCCTGTCCACGAGTATTGTTGCAATCCAGTGATGGTTGTCTTGTTTCCTGACAAACAGAACACTACGGTGTCCTCCTGTGCTCAGAAAACAGCAAAAAAATGTGTGGAATTTTGGTGATGCAGTGTACACAAAATTAGAAGGAGAGCTGCCAAGCTGCCTCCAGAGGAAGACCATCAAACTTCTTGACAATACCTTCTAAGCAAAAACTGTCAAAAACTTCGACCACAAGTTGCTGCACCTCCATAACTTTAACAGCTGCCCTAAGTCCACAAAGAGGACATTGCACCATGTCCCATATTCTGCAATATAGGAGCAGCAAATACAGCTTGACGAAATACGTGACTGCTCTCTTGAATCTGTCTGTGGGAAAATGTGAATATCATACCCACAGTTCCATTCATTTTGTACATCTACAAGAACTTTGCCGTAATGACAGTGACCTGTTGATGAGTTAGACATAGTGTTCCTCTTCACCAGGTAATGCTAAATGATTCCATGAAACTGATAAGCAACAAATTAAAGACCAACCTGATGAGAATCTTCATGTATGTGCTTACCTCAACTTATTTCCTGTCTGATGGAAATCATTATGAACAGACAGATGATATAGCCGAGGGGTGTCCTCTGTTGCCAGTCATGGTGAATTTATTTATGGAAGGCTCTGGAGCTAGCCCAATGAAAACTACCTTTTTCTATCATTAAGTGGATGACATATTTGTCATTTGGCCGCATGGACAAGATGGCTTGGATAGATTTCTCCATCACCTCAACTTGTTTCATCCCAGCATACAGTTACCATGAAGGTGGAACAAGATGGCACCCTGCCATTTCTTGATGTCCTGGTGAAATGGAAACCAGATGGCAGGCAGGGAAACAAGTTGTAGAGAAAACCAATACACATTGACCTGTATCTCCATGTCTCTAGTAATCACCAAAACTTCTACTGGGAAGGAATTTTATGTGCACTGGTTCACAGGGCACAACCCATCTGTGATGAAGGTAGCCATCCAGCTGAGCGGAAGCAACTAGTGAAAACATTCCAAAGAAATGGGTACAGCAGAAAAAGCTAAGACATGCATTTAGACAGGCTGTACCCAGACAACAGCAAGAAGAAAAGAGGCGCAAAAATCATTAGTGTGCATCCCATTTATCAGGAATGTCTCCAGAAAATCAGCAGAATAATGGACTGACAATGTTAAATTTGTATTCCCCCACCCACGATCTTCACACTACTGGGTTCAGTAAAGGATGATCTAAACTTTTGCAAACCAGTGTCCTTACTAGTGCAGCACAGTGTACATTGAAGAAACAGTACACATGGTAGAAGAGAGATGCTGTGAACGAGAACACCACTCCGAAATATGCCAGACCACCAAAGAAGTCATGGCTGACCATAGTATAAAACATTTTCTTCAGGCAACTGTTAAGAGCATTAGTATATTTGTTGAAATGGATAATGAACACAGTGCTGTACAGTGTAAAATGAAACCTTCAAAAAATAATGAAACTTCAGAAAAGAAATACAATTTAACCAGAAATCCTAAGATTTTAATTATTTATGAAAAATTTAATTTACAAAGACACCATCACACAGCATTCATGCATTTATATGACATGAGAGAACACTGAATGACTTGAAAAACATAAAGGACGTAACTACTCTGCATTCCAACACTGGCTCCTACAACAGGTAGACTACTGGTAATCCAAGTTAAAAGTGCAATCTAATACATCACAAAGTTAAATCAAAGATCATATGATCACAGACAGACTGAGAATAAAGTGAAGTAAAACTTGGTATTATCACAGAGCGGTATACAATCAGTGGGAAAATTAGCTATTAATCAAATGATTGCAATGATATACACTTTAATACATCATATTCAAACATTTTTAAATACCACATTTTCAAATTTTTATACACATAAAAAATATAATAAAAATGAACTTATAAAAATAAAGATTATATGTCATGCTGACAAATGTCTTATTCAAGTAAAACATAATCTATAACTTGGTTCAGATTTCACATCAATGCATGGAAAAAGTATTTAGGCATGTCAGTAAACCTTATTGGAATCATTATCAGTAGTAAAAGCAGTGTAAAATCAAAATGATGAAGTACATATACTGTTTTGTCTCTGCATAAAACACTGAGCCTGTACAGAAAAGATCACAAAGCAAATATAACAAACATTGCTCAAATCTCAAGACTTAAGAACAATCTAAATGAAGAACCTGATGCATCAGGAGAAGCAAGATTTGAATAATGTATAATGATGTCATACGAAAACTTTTTTTATGCTTTTGCCATAATACAGAACATAGTATATTGAGAACTAGAAGAGACAAAGAGCATCTGCACATAGACACTAATAACATTATTCCTTACATAAGACATGTGTGCCCATAATTTCCAGTAATGCCAATATATAAAAGTACTATCACAGTTCATATTGTCAGGGATCTGCCAGTAACTTCAGTCTCCTAAACTGTCAGTGATACAACCACACCATATGTAAGAAAGGTTAACAGAGCTCCGAATGTCAAATCTATATTTAAAAAACTGTAAATTGATCCGTCAAAAGGAAACAAGATTTTATATCACATATATACAAAGAGATTATAAAAATGGGCATATTATACTCCTTGGTATAAAGAATGTGCTATGAAGAAGAAACACAGCGTCTGGACACAAATAACGGAATTATAAATTTATTTACCTACAACAGGAGATGGTGACTACATAACAATAAGCTATATAGCTTACATTATGACATCGTGAATAAGCTCTCCTAGTTATCAGGTTTTATCTGTCTGGGAGTGGGCAGTAACTAACTTGTTTCACTTGGTTACTTGTTTCACATAAAATATAAGGGATGTAATCTTAACTTACTCGTATAACATGTTAATCCAGATGATAAAATACATCTATGTGTAAGAATTTGAAAATGGCAGTAGGGGATAGTATTACTGTAATAATATATACCGAATATGGAACCTTTGGCTATACCACAGCAGGCATCCTGTATGTCATTTAGACAACAGTGTAATTAATTTCAGTATTGCACCTCTATTGGCACTAAAGTGATATATTTTAAACAGTGGCAACTTAAAGGCATAGTTATGAAGTTCTAGATAGCATATCACTTGTCACACCCTATTTTATTCTATTGGTTCAGCAGCATTCTTCATCATACATTTCTCATGGAAAACATAACTATTATTAATGATGTAGTTAAGCTTTTGACAAAGCAAGTAACCTGGACTATTGATATACTTGATGATTGGCCTAATCGTGTCCCACTTTTGTGTATCTTTGGTTGGACCATAAGCCACATTGGATTTGGATTCATTACAAGTGCATTTGAAGTTCATTAGACAAATATCAAATATTACTTTTTTTCTTTTAGATGTTTTTGGAAAGAATGTGTGGGGTCATTTTCTAGTTTTGTAGTGTTATTTGATTCAATAATATCATGTGCTTTAATAATGTAGTCATTGATACATAAAACAAGTAAAGAACTGCCTTTATCTCTTTTCACTATTAAGGCTTGTCCCTCATCAGGCCGTTTGTTAATATTTTACAGTGTGATGTTCAAGGTTATTAACTTTGTTTCTCTTATTTTCTTGTACATAATAAATATATTAAAAGACTAGTTGCAAGTATGAAAGTATTAATCAATCAAAGTGAGAATTCATTAACAGAGAAAAGCTAAATTTTTTAAACAATATGTACGGTAACCCCCCCCATGAACCATGGACCTTGCCGTTGGTGGGGAGGCTTGCGTGCCTCAGTGATACAGATGGCTGTACTGTAGGTGCAACCACAACGGAGGGGTATCTGTTGAGAGGCCAGACAAACATGTGGTTCCTGGAGAGGGGCAGAAGCCTTTTCAGTAGTTGCAGGGGCAACAGTCTGGATGATTGACTGATCTGGCCTTGTAACATTAACCAAAACGGCCTTGCTGTGCTGGTACTGCGAATGGCTGAAAGCAAGGGGAAACTACAGCCGTAATTTTTCCCGAGGACATGCAGCTTTACTGTATGATTAAATGATGATGGCGTCCTCTTGGGTAAAATATTCCGGAGGTAAAATAGTCCCCTATTCGGATCTCCGGGAGGGGACTACTCAGGAGGACGTCATTATCAGGAGAAAGAAAACTGGTGTTCAACGGATCGGAGCATGGAATGTCAGATCCCTTAATCAGGCAGGTAGGTTAGAAAATTTAAAAAGGGAAATGGATAGGTTAAAGTTAGATATAGTGGGAATTAGTGAAGTTCGGTGGCAAGAGGAACAAGACTTTTGGTCAGGTGATTACAGGCTTATAAATACAAAATCAAATAGGGGTAATGCAGGAGTAGGTTTAATAATGAATAAAAAAAATAGGAGTGCAGGTTAGCTACTACAAACAGCATAGTGAACGCATTATTGTGGCCAAGATAGACACAAAGCCCATGCCTACTACAGTAGTACAAGTTTATATGCCAACTAGCTCTGCAGATGATGAAGAAATAGATGAAATGTATGACGAGATAAAGGAAATTATTCAGGTAGTGAAGGGAGACGAAAATTTAATAGTCATGGGTGACTGGAATTCATCAGTAGGAAAAGGGAGAGAAGGAAACATAGTAGGTGAATATGGATTGGGGGGAAGGAATGAAAGAGGAAGCCGCCTTGTAGAATTTTGCACATAGCATAACTTAATCATAGCTAACACTTGGTTCAAGAATCATAAAAGGAGGTTGTATACCTGGAAGAATCCTGGAGATACTAAAAGGTATCAGATAGATTATATAATGGTAAGACAGAGATTTAGGAACCAGGTTTTAAATTGTAAGACATTTCCAGGGGCAGATGTGGATTCTGACCACAATCTATTGGTTATGAACTGCAGATTGAAACTGAAGAAACTGCAAAAAGGTGGGAATTTAAGGAGACGGGACCTGGACAAACTGACTAAATCAGAGGTTGTACAGAGTTTCATGGAGAGCATAAGGGAACAATTGACAGGAATGGGGGGAAGAAATACAGTAGAAGAAGAATGGGTAGCTCTGAGGGATGAAGTAGTGAAGGCAGCAGACGATCAAGTAGGTAAAAAGACGAGGGCTAATAGAAATCCTTTGGTAACAGAAGAAATATTGAATTTAATTGATGAAAGGAGAAAATATAAAAATGCAGTAAATGAAGTAGGCAAAAAGGAATACAAACATCTCAAAAACGATATCGACAGGAAGTGCAAAATGGCTAAGCAGAGATGGCTAGAGGACAAATGTAAGGATGTAGAGGCTTGTCTCACTAGGGGTAAGATAGATACTGCCTACAGGAAAATTAAAGAGACCTTTGGAGAGAAGAGAACCACTTTTATGAATATCAAGAGCTCAGATGGCAACCCAGTTCTAAGCAAAGGAGGGAAGGCAGAAAGGTGGAAGGAGTATATAGAGGGTTTATACAAGGGCGATGTACTTGAGGACAATATTATGGAAATGGAAGAGGATGTAGATGAAGACGAAATGGGAGATAAGATACTGCGTGAAGAGTTTGACAGAGCACTGAAAGACCTGAGTCAAAACAAGGCCCCGGGAGTAGACAACATTCCAGTAGAACTACTGATGGCCTTGGGAGAGCCGGTCCTGACAAAACTCTACCATCTGGTGAGCACGATGTATGAGACAGGCGAAATACCCTCAGACTTCAAGAAGAATATAATAATTCCAATTCCAAAGAAGCAGGTGTTGACAGATGTGAAAATTACCGAACTGTCAGTTTAATAAGTCACAGCTGCAAAATACTAACGCGGATTCTTTACAGACGAATGGAAAAACTGGTAGAAGCAGACCTCGGGGAAGATCAGTTTGGATTCCGTAGAAATGTTGGAACACGTGAGGCAATACTAACCTTACGACTTATCTTAGAAGAAAGATTAAGAAAAGGCAAACCTACGTTTCTAGCATTTGTAGACTTAGAGAAAGCTTTTGACAATGTTGACTGGAATACTCTCTTTCAAATTCTAAAGGTGGCAGGGTTAAAATACAGGGAGCGAAAGGCTATTTACAATTTGTACAGAAACCAGATGGCAGTTATAAGAGTCGAGGGGCACGAAAGGGAAGCAGTGGTTGGGAAAGGAGTGAGACAGGGTTGTAGCCTCTCCCCGATGTTATTCAGTCTGTATATTGAGCAAGCAGTAAAGGAAACAAAAGAAAAATTCGGAGTAGTTATTAAAATTCATGGAGAAGAAGTAAAAACTTTGAGGTTAAAAGCAAAACGAGGATAATGGAATGTAGTCAAATTAAGTCGGGTGATGCTGACGGAATTAGATTAGGAAATGAGACACTTAAAGTACTAAAGGAGTTTTTGCTATTTGGGGAGCAAAATAACTGATGATGGTCGAAGTAGAGAGGATATAAAATGTAGACTGGCAATGGCAAGGAAAGCGTTTCTGAAGAACAGAAATTTGTTAACATCGAGTATAGATTTAAGTGTCAGGAATTCGTTTCTGAAAGTATTTGTATGGAGTGTAGCCATGTATGGAAGTGAAACATGGACGATAACTAGTTTGGACAAGAAGAGAGTAGAAGCTTTCGAAATGTGGTGCTACAGAAGAATGCTGAAGATAAGGTGGGTAGATCATTTAACTAATGAGGAGGTATTGAATGGAATTGGGGAGAAGAGGAGTTTGTGGCACAACTTGACTAGAAGAAGGGATTGGTTGGTAGGACATGTTTTGAGGCATCAAGGGATCACAAATTTAGCATTGGAGGGCACCGTGGAGGGTAAAAATCGTAGAGGGAGACCAAGAGATGAATACACTAAGCAGATTCAGAAGGATGTAGGTTGCAGTAGGTACTGGGAGATGAAGAAGCTTGCACAGGATAGAGTAGCATGGAGAGCTGCATCAAACCAGTCTCAGGACTGAAGACCACAACAACAACAACAACAATGTACAGTAACAATAAGCTTGAAGAACAAGCCTTAATAGTGTAATCAGATAAATGTAGTTTTTAATTGTTTTATATATCAATAATTACATTAGTAAAATACATGAAGTTTTTGACTCAAATAACATTACAAAATTAGATAATGATCCCACAGATTCTTTCCAAAAATCCATGAAAAAACAGATAATATTCAGTATTTGTTTAATAATTTTCCAAAAAACAATGCATTTGTAATGAACCCAAAATCACCTAGGCTTAGGTCCCAATTGAAGATACACAGATGTGGCATACCGTTGAGGCCAGTTGTCAATTGTGTCAACAGCTCAATTTACTTATTTTGTCAAAAGCTTAAGTACATCATTAATAATAATTATGTTTTACATGAGAAATGTGTGATTGAGAAGGCTGCTGAATTGGTTAGACTTTTTAATGAGATCCTTGTGCCTGATAATACTTCCTTTTGATGTAGCAAATTTATATACTAATTTATCAGTTGAAGAATCTATTGAGTTAGGGAGAACCTCCTACTACACAAGAAATTGAGCATCTCTCAAATTAAGGAATTAATTGAACTTTTGTTCCTAGTCATATATTATAATTACTTTTCTTTGGATGGAGAATTTTATAGATAGCCAAGTGGCCTCTCCATTGAGTGTTGCCAGATTGGCACCCTTACCAGTACTTTTCTTGACAGCATTGAACATAATAAATTTTTGAATAGTAATTTTGAAGCTGTTAAAAAAAAAAAGAATTACTATGAATGATATGTAGATGACACCACCATTTTGATGGATGGTGATAGTAATGATGTGGAAACATTACATCAGTTATTTGATGGTGTGTATCCTTGTTTGAAATTTATTGTAGAAACTGAAGGAAATAGGGGAATTAACTTTTTGGACCTTAGAGTGGAAAAATATGATAGCAAACATCTTTCATGTTTATAGAAAGCCAGCCACTACAGATACAATCATTAATAATAGCTCCTGGCGTCTAGAAATGTATAAACATGCTATTTTTTTATTCAGCACTAGACAGGATGATTAGGCTACTACAGTAGATCAGAATGTGGAAAAAGAACTGAATACATTGAAATATATAGCTGATAAAAATAGATTTGGTCCTTACATTGTAATAGGAGTATTCAGTAAGAAAATGAAAGTTAAGGAGAAGACTAATAATTATACAATTGCTTTGAAAAAGATATGCATATCTCAGCAATACATCTGCTCTAGGGACCCTCTTGAAAGCTCGTAATCACACTCCAGGCAACATCTCAGATCAGACAGGATTATTGCTCAGAGCTGATAAAGGTATTAATATTAATTTGTTAGAAGAGACTGAAAATATTGCAAACTTGATTTCACACCCAGGTAGAGTTCTTAATGAACAGACTGATTAAAAACAAAAATTATTTGAATACCTTTGCTACTTTATTCAAAATATATTAATGACATGGAAAAATGTGGCTACAGCCTAAAATAACTATGTTTTTGCATATTTATAGGACAGATATCCATATGCTGTGGTTTTTTTATAGGATATTCTTTATAGTATGGAGTTTAATATATCTGTTTTCATAATCTCTTTGTACAATATTTTCATATGTGATATAAAATATTGTTTCAACTGACATGTCAGATGTATATTTTTAATTTTTTTATAGATTTTATGTGTTCTGAGTTCTGTTAACCTTACTTATGGTATGGTTGGATCACTGACAGTTTAGGAGAATGAAGTTAGTGACGGATCCCTGACAGATATTTACAGTGTTCGTAATTTTATATAGTGACGTTATTGGAATCGTTAGGTGCACACGACTTATGTAAGAAATGATGTTAGTACTATGTCCAGATGCTCCTTCTCTCTTTGCATATTTCTTATTATCCAATGCATAAAAACATTTTTGTATGACACCAGTAAATGTGATTTAAATCTTTTTCTCCTGGTGCATCAGGTTCTTCATTTAGGTTGTACTTAGATTTTAGCAATTTTTGTTATTTATTCTTCATGATCTGTTCTATATAGGCTAACCGTTTTATGCTAAAAGAAAATAATATATGTATTTTGTCATTTTGATTTTACGCTACATGAGAATTGCCTTTACTACTTGATACTGACTTCAATATGACGTGACAGACATTGTCAGTATGACATAAAATCTTTGTTTTTATAAATAATAAAATATATAATAAAAATAATTATACTTCTGTTGACTTGTGCATTAAAGAACTGAAAATGCTGTTAAAAATAGTGCATATAGTTGCATGCTTATTCAATTAACAGCTCATTTTTTCACTGACTATATAATTCTCTGTGATAATAACAATGCAGGAAAAGACAGATTGCTACATACCATAAAGAAGCATGTTAAGTTGCAGACAGGCACAATTAAAAGACACTTACATAAAGATTTAGACCACAGGCTTCATCAGCAAAAGAAAAAGACACCACACCATTCATACATACAAGCAAGCATATGTCACTCACACACAATCGCCAACTCCATCACCTCAGGCAG
The DNA here is from genome assembly GCF_023898315.1 of Schistocerca nitens. Lineage (NCBI taxonomy): Eukaryota > Metazoa > Arthropoda > Insecta > Orthoptera > Acrididae > Schistocerca > Schistocerca nitens. The sequence continues at coordinate 540,934,137 of NC_064619.1, read as the reverse complement.
AGATGCTCCAGCCCGAGATGCTGGAGTTGGCACTGATGTGTGCATGATGTGTGCTTCTTTGTATGTATGAATGATGTGTGTTTTTCTGATGAAGGCTGTGGCTGAAAGCCTGTTATAAGGGTCTTATGATTGTGCCTGTCTGCAACTTAATGTTTCTTCTTTGCAGTAAGCAGCAATCTGTCTTTCTCTACATTGTTGATACTCCTACCTGGAGTTTCCATACTCTGTGATAGTATTATGTTGTACTTCACTTTACTCTCTGTCTGTATTTGATCACACGATCTTTGGTTTAACTTTAGATCAGACATGTAACCTCAATTATCAGTAGTCTACTTGGTAAAAGTTGTATGAGCCAGTGCTGCAATGCAGAGTACTTTTTTTTTAAGCCATTGAATGTTCTCTCATGTCATACAAAAGCACGAATGGCATGTAATGTTTTCTTTGTGCATGATATTTTTTGTAACTATTTAAAATCTTCTGTTATGATTTGTGTGAAAATTGTGTTTCAATTTCAAAGTTTCACTATATTCTATTGGTTTTATTTTTTGTGTACAGCACTGTGAAAATAGTCTTATGACTGAAACCATTCATGAATACACTGATATACAAGACAGCATTGTGTTCATCATGCATTTCAACAAACATAATACAAAAGCTGGCTGTACTATGGGTAACAAGAAGCTTAGGCAAGGTTTCTCAATCTGGGATTGTTTGGTTCTCTTGCCATCTCACAGGTCTTAGTAAAAGTGTTCCAGCAATGAGGAAGTATTAACTCTATTTTCCAAGAATTGGTCAAGGATAAAAAAAAATTTCTTAATCAGAAAAACACTCATGACAAAAATAATTTAGTTTTGATAAAGACTGGATTATTTTTTGTGATGAGAGAGTCTCTCTGCTACACTGGAATTTTCCATAGTGTGTTCAGAAATTAGTGATATGCTGAGAAATTAAAAAGAAAAGCCTGCTTGGTAACAGAATGTAGTGCATGAATATATCACTAAACATTATACATGTCAGCTTCTAAGGTCTTTTATTCACATCTCCATGTCCCACAGTAAATCTTCAGCCATGCTGTCCTTCAGTGATAATCTCATTATAGAATTAAACTGTATGTTGATGGTCTTAGTTTTAACAAATGCAACACATTGTTTGCAATGTCCTGTAGAAACAAAGAGTTTCAGCAGCATAGTAGCCTGGCCCATAATTCTTTTAATTCTTTGTAATGAAGTTGAAAGTTATTGTTAATGCTAATAGGTCAATATTGTTGTGTCTCATTTCATCTTGTAAATAACTGGTCTCTTCAGATGTATACAAGGTCATAGTCTTCCTCAGTTTCAGCTCCTAATTAATGCTTTAATCATTTGTAAATGTTTACGACTGGTAGTTATTGTGAATACATTAATAAATTAAAGCTGATGCCGTTGTTATTGTTGCTATCAATACCATACTTGCCAGTGCAGTGCTACCGGTTGTGTCCTGACCATATAATCTACAAATTTTGTGCAATAATTTTGGATCAGTCCACTGCAAATAGGATATGAAAGTTATAATTTAAGTGAGTGTTTAAAATGAGACAAATAATAATGGGGAAAAAATCCTACTACTATAGTTTGTTTGTTTCTTTTCAGGTAGCACAAGAAGCCACATAAGGAAAAAGAATTCTAACTCAAAGTCTCATAAGAAACTCAAAGGAAAGGATACTTGTAAGATGACAGGCTCAGAACGCACAAAATGTTCAACTGCAGTGAAACCGTATTGTGTTAAAGCTCACAAGTGTACGTTATGTGATGCAGCATTTGTGCGTGAGGATTCATGGAGGAGTCATATGCGTCAGCACCAAAATCAAGGAGCGTATCTGGGAATAGTTAACGACAGTGAAACCCTAGCATCTGTACATTCCATTGCTGCAAACAGTGAAAAGGCCCTTCCGCTAGAAAATGAGCTTGAGGCTTCCAGAAGTTCAACAGTTGAATCTAAACAGACTGTAGTAGCTGTATCTGTTATTGAGAGTAATGTAGAAGAAAGGGAGGTGAGCTTGACAACAAATGGCTCAATAACAGATAATGGAGTATTAACAGAAAGTAATGTTCTTGCAACAAATGAATCTACTGGTACAAATTTGCAGGCTACAAGGGATGGCTGTAACTTGTCTTTCACATCGGATTTGCGAGATAAGGCTACAAAGAATCAACACGTTGAAGTTGATGTGAGTAGTGTACTAGGAAATGATGCTCTCCAAACTCAGCCTGTATTTCTATATGTTCAAAATGAAGCTCTTGTTGAAGAAAGTACTGTTGTTGAGGGTTTTCATAATACTCAGTTCTTTTGACTGAAAGATGTGGATAGTATATTTCTGTTTTATCATACCAAAGTTATTTGGTGCATCAAATTATGAGCATCCCTCTCATGTGATATTTAATATGTTTGTAAGTGTAATTGATATTCTTACATATGAACATGACACATCCGTTAAGACTGGTGGGAACAATCGAAGAAAATAAGTAATTTATTGTGTACAGAGGGTTAAAAATTTTGGAAAACTAATTACAAAGAAAAGGACAACAATTAATCATCTGTTGTACAAAACAATGTGATTATGTTTTGTGACTGTCATTCTTATTTTTCATCATTCCATGAGTAAAAGTTCATTTGTTTTGCTGTTGTAATAGCTGTTTCATTACAGTGTATCTCAGAAATTACTGTATGTGTGTTATCTGTTCAAAGGATGCTTCATTGTATGTAAAGGCATTCAAACTGGTATTTTCATTTGATATTAGGAGCCAATATTTACAGATATGCTTTTACACTTACTCCATGTTGTGATAATTTTATATTCACTGTTACTTCTTAAGAATACTTCAGTATCATATAATAATGCTAATGAACATTTTGGTAGGGGAATTCTGTGTTTTTCTTATTGACAAATTCATGTTGGCATGTCTCAGTCATGTTAATGTTGTCCTTGAGTAAGACAGACTGTGTGTATATCTCATATTTTCTTTGGCTTTTGCAATCATTTATATGTGAAATTGCATAAGCCTCTTTTTTAGCAAACAATACTGAGTAAATTTTATCCTGCAACCAGTAGTACCTTCAACTTTTTTCCCCCTAACTCAAATAGCTGGAATATTGATATAAAAATAGCTGAGATGACTTAATTCATCCCAGTCTAAAACATTGTGGGAGTAGTTTTATCATAATGCAATTCTTCTTAAGTATTTATACAAGAACTGACTATTTTTATTAAAAGCTGTGTGTAACAATTCCATTTAATGAGTGGAAGGGAATATTAAAGGCTCAGTGAATTCCTTACAACTGTAATGCTCACTTCATGAGTTACAATGTTAATGTGAAGGAAAGTAGAATTGAAATTTTGCATCACATATTATTTTTATGCCGAAATTATTTAAGTATGGTACGAGGATGAACAAAAATATACACTAGTAAACCAAAATTCATTGAAAACTTTAAATATGTATTACAAAGAAAGATGATGTGTAGAAGGGCAAAATTCTGACTTTTGACTCAATGAATATATTAAGTTATTGAGGCCTTCAGCAAAAATAAATGTAAATGAATGGGATATCTCTAGAAGCCTCAGCCAGATTTGCTAGTGATATTTATATTTTTTCCACATAACTGTTAGAAACTGAAAGAAATTAAATAAAAATACACACTGGATATTTGTCAGTGTAAGCATTTATTTAATAATAGCACATGAAAAAACATTTATGTTGTAAAGATTACATACATTATTCTCCTGTCTTATAAACATTTATTTGATTTCTGGATGACATATTTGACACAGCATTATGTTACAAATGAGTAAAACTGTATGCTGTCAATGCTGATGTTTTTATTTTCCAGTTTATAGAGTTTTTTGCTATGAGAACGTTTCTGTATGACAACAGGGTTTTCCCAGACCTGTAATTGGAAAACAAGACTGGTTATTTTATTTATTACATTCTTCATTGTTTGAGTTAAATGAACAGCAGATATACCTCTCCTATGTGTTACTACATATTTCTCAAGTACATTCATCATAGATTTTGCACTATTGGACTATACCCTTACAAATATGAAGTAAAGACCACAAAATCAGAATTTCCTTTCCATGATAATTTCAGTATTATATCATTCATTAAGCCATGTGTGAAGTGCATTGGAAATTAAAGCAAATTATGGACTGACAGTATGCAATAAAATGTATGTCACTGGAAGCTGATGATGTTTAACTCTTTAGCTGATGACTGGACCCTTTTTGATTTTCTTGATACTTACAGAATTTAAAGGTTAGTGCTCATACAACATTTCTAAAAGAGTGCAATAAAAATCTCAAAGAGAGTAAAAAAGTTGCCTTTGAAAATTATGAGATTTATTAATGCTGTTAATTACGAAGCATTCTGAGCTTATTAACACAATTACTAGTAGCTGACTGCATAATGTAGAAGTGTAGTAATTTGAAAATCATGAAAATATGGGTATTCACAGTAAACCAAAATTTGGTACAAAAATGTGAAACATTAAATAAAATTCTTTCTTACTTCTAGAGAGTTCTAGAGACTGAACAGTATTTTTTAAATTTGTATTTTAATTTTTTTGTTTCGCAATAAGGCATTTTGTATGCCTATAAAAAATTGACAATGTAATGTTAGTTGATAGTTAAGAAATATACTCACCAAGTGATGGCAGGAGAACACACACACAAAGAGGTTTAACTTTTACAAGCTTTCAGTGCAAGTGGCTCCTTCTTCTGGGAGAAGAGTTGAAGGGGAAAGAAGAGAGGTGAAGGAAAAAGATTGGAGAGGTCTAGGGAAAGGGGTACAGTTCAGAAAGTCACCCAGAATCTTTAATAAAGAAGACCTCCAGTTTGTATTGCATATTATGCCTGATTTGTCTCAAATCTTTTTTCTGTACTTTGCCAGATGGCACTGCAATCGGTAAAATTAGAACAGCTTCATTTTTGATAGGAACTCTTTACTTTCATTGCATGTAATGGGCCACATAAAAAATAAATCCTTAAAAATGAACTTTTATGTAACATCATGTATTAAAATGGGCATTTCAATGGCTATTGCTTTACCTGATGTGCGCAATATAGAGGTTGTGTGAACTTTGAACTTGTTGAGGCCTTGGAGGTCTCATGTTTTTACTGTATGAGCCTCCTTCAGCACACTATATTATGTGATGAGCACATTAAGAAAAGTGCACTGCAATAATACCTGCAGTGTTGCAAGCAACTGCGATGAACGTCTGCAGGTTTCTTTGGGAAAGAAAGCACACACACATATTGATATAAGCAACCACATCTCATGCACACATACTGCTGGTGGTAGCAGTCATGTGTGCATGAGGTGTGCTTGCTTGTGTGAATGTGTGTGTTTCCTTTGCTGAAGAGGGCCTTGGGCAAAAGCTATAGTATGTAACAGTCTTTTTGGCGTGACTGTCTGCAATTCAGTATATCATCTTTATAGTGAGCAGCAATCTATTCTTTCCTAATACTTTCCAACATGGAATTTCTATTATTCAACATATCATCTGATGTTAATGATTTACTTTTGTGAACCTGACGATGTTCAGTCAGCTGAAGCAGGTTGTGTAAATAGAGAATTTTGTCAGCAGCTCAAGGTGTAACATGACATATTTCAAATACATGAAACGCTTAATACACTAATTGAAGCTCCTATAGTAAAAACCGATTGATGTTTGTAATACCACACAGTGTGCAAATCCTCCTAGTACAGTCTTAAAGTTAGTTTCTGAGTCAGTGCATACAATTAAAGTAGTGGGTTCTTTCTAAAAAAAGATGGAAGAGCAGAAAGCAGAAGTAGAAAAGGCGCTGAAGGAGATGAAGAATAGGAAGTCATATGGAATTGATGATTTACCAGCAGAACTGTTGAAGAGTCGGGAAACAAGGCAAGAAAAGAAATAAGCTACCTCTGAATGAGATATATGACAAAGGGGAATGGCCTGAGGACTTCTTTGCAACAGTTTTGATACCAATAGAGAAAAAGATAAACACTAAAAAATGTGAAGAGCATAGGACCATCAGTCTAATTTCTCATGCAGCTAAAGTGTTGCTGAGAGTGTTGAATAGAAGGCTATATGGCAAGCTGGATAGAGGGATTGCAGAGGATCAGAGGAAAAGAAACAAGAGATGCTATTGGCCTGTTAAAAACTATTGGGGAAAATTATGGAAAAATGTAGAGAAATCTTTGCTGTTTTTATAGATTTAGAAATGGCTTTTGACAGGGTTCAGTGGAACAAGCTGATGGATATTTTTAAGAGGAAAAGATTGGATTGGAAAGAGAGACAACTGATACAAAATCTATATTTACACCAGAAAGTAAGGATAAGGATTGGAAATGAAATGTAAGAAGGAAGCAGCATTGGATGAAGTGTTAGACAAGGTTGTTGCCTTTCCCCACTGTTGTTTAACGCATAACTTGAAGTGATTATTGTTAAAGGCATAGATGGGAAAAGAGGAATATGTATTGGTGGAAAGAAAATAGAATTATAAAGATATTCTGATGACATGGTATTAGTGGCAGAAAGTGAGTGGACAGTGAATAACAAACTGAAAGATCTGGAAGAAGCTTGTGTGGAATATGGGATGCAAAACAAAAGAGTATGGTCATCAGTACAAGACACAGAATATCCAATATTAAAATAGGGCAAGCTAATGTTAACCAAGTAAGTGCATTTAAATATCTTGGAACAAAATAACTTAAGTCCTGAGATGTCACCAGGAGGTGAAAACTTGAATTGCCATAGTGAAGGAGGCATTCAACAGAAAGAGGAGACTGTTATGTGGCAAATTAGATAAAGGTCTAAGGAAAAGGCTTGGCAAATGTTTTGTCTAGAGTGTGGTACTATATGGGGCAGAAACATGCACACAGACGAGAGAATGAAGAAAACATTAGAAGCATTTGAGATGTTAATGTGAGGGAGAATGAAGAGGATAAGCTGGATGGAAAGAGTGAGTAATGAAAGAGTATTCGAAAGGGTTGGTGAGAGAAGATGTCTGTTGAAGGTTATAAGAGAAAGGAAAAAGAACTGATTGAGACATTCATTGAGAAGGGAGTGCTCGCTAGCAGATGTTTTGGAAGGACTGGTTTGTGGGAGCAGACTGAGAGGAAGAAGGAGATACAAGATAAATTTAAATGTCGTGTGACTAGGGCCTCCTGTCGGGTAGACTGTTCGCCGGGTGCAAGTATTTCGATTTGATGCCACTTTGGGACTTGCGCGTCGATGGGGATGAAATGATGATGATTAGGACAACACCCAGTCCCTGAGCAGAGAAAATCTCCAACCCAGCCAGGAATCGAACCCGGGTCCTTAGGATTGACATTCCGCCGTGCTGACCACTCAGTTACTGGGAGCGGACAGATACAAGATGATAGATGACATAAAGGGAAGAGGAAATTGTGCAGACCTGAAGAGAATGGCAGAAGACCGAACAGCCTGGAGAACTACCATGTGAACACCTGTCTTTTGGCAGAAAACTAATAATGATCTAAAAAAAATAAAATTAAAGTTAATGTAATTTAATTGATTATTGTGTTGTATAGTAGAGTAATTAAAACAAGTTTCAAACAAAAGTTACTTAGCCTTTAGCATAAAAACATAATATGTAATAAAAAGAGATGGTTCCAGTTAAAGTGAAGTTCACCCTGCTTTCAGCAGTTGCCGTGCTGTCTAGGATGAAATTAATTTGTTACCTTGTAACTGCCTTTGTGGCAAAAACTTTGATCGTAGGATATATATTTCTGGGTGTATTATTCTGCAGATGTTTCAGTTATCATAGATGTATTAAAAATACTCAGGATAAAGTTCATTAGTGTAGTTAATTTATACATGTTGCTAACACTGAAAATGAGAAAAAGTAAACAAAACAAAAAATATTCATAGAGCATTGGCTGTGCGTTTGCACTGGTGGAAATGCAGAGAATTTAAATCTCTTGGAAGTTAATAGAAAATTAGAAGAGATTACAGTCATTAGGTCAGAATTGACCATGGTAGCAGCACAATTGTGTGTACACTATAGAAGCATGGGGAGCAAAGGTAGCAATAGTGTACACTCCAGTACTAGTAAGAGTCAAACATTGTGACATGCTATATGTCTTCACTGAGTGAAGTGCTCATTTAGAAGAAGAATAGAAACAGACTGTACAATATTTCTCACATTAGCTATAGAGTATACTTTGCAGCAGTCCATAAAGCTACCTGCCCTGAAAATGTTGCTATTGTCCACATTGATGACTGTGGGTTCATTGTCAGTTGTTTTATTCACAGATGATAATGCTCACTGTTCGTGTTTATCTGTGCGGACTGATTTATATTTTCAGTTACCTCACAGTAACATTCCAACAGTAGTCATCACACACCTTTTTGGGATAATTCTCAGCTTTTCAAGTATTCCGTCACAAAATCCAAAGCTAATATCAGAGCTACAAATGCAAACAGACCATGTGGGCTAGTGTTTAGTGTTTTTTAAATAAGGCTGAGGTCCCAGATTCAGTTCCTCCTGCTAACCATATTGATTTCCTTCGTGCTCCCCCCTCCTAGTGGAGTGGCTTAGTCTTGTGGAATCAACTGGAAAGCTACTGGAATATAAAAGTAAGAAATTGGCATGCAAGTCACTGAAGCAGCATTCCGTCAAAAGGCTTGCACCAGGCAAGCTGGCACACACTGTTGTTGGAGAGCAAAGTGCTTTAAATATTATGAAAATAGATCTTATTGTTTGCAAGATTCCCGACCTGTTCTATAGGATATAGGTCATGATGGCAGTAGATAGGGAACCATTCTGTCGCATAATTTTGTCAGTGGAATAAAGAGGAGGAGGTTTTTGCTCCTTAATTAATGAAAAGTTTGACTTTCCTTGTCACTACATATATTTGTTTTCTCTCCATTTCTGCATGACAGTTCAAAGTTTTGCTTTTATATTCACAGAGGAGAAATTACTGCTCGACATCATGTCGCTCCTTCTGTAATTTGACACCACTGACTTACCTTTTGCATGTCAACATGTGCTTGCACCTTCCATTGGCTTCTTTGTTGGCACTATCTCACTTATCTTGTTCTCACTGTCATTAAAATTAATGATATTAACCACAAATTGTCATGGCTTTCCACAGAGGTATTTTCTGTGTTCACTTTTCACACTCACACTACAAGGTAACAACATGCGCTGCTTTGATTTTGAGTGTAAATGTACCTGTCAACACATGACCACAATAGTTCCTGCTACAGCTGATTTACCACCTTGCCTTGTCGAGTAATAATTGAACAAGTTGGAGAATTAATGATAAAAAGGGCTATTTGTGAGCAAAGTGAGGTCTTATTTATACCCCTATTTTTATATTGTTTCCTTAACAAATTTAATTTGTTTGTTTATTTTTTAAATGACTCTGTAGCTGTCAACAAATGAAAAAATTCACAACAGCAAGCAGTTGTGGGGCCATTTAAAAAATTTCCAGTAACAGAGGCCCCATGTTGAAAGAAAATTATATCTTACTGTCCTTGATCAAAAAGAAAAAGTTTAAAAAATGGAGAGGGGAATAGAACACAAAAGAGATAAAAAATAGATGCAATACAAACTATAGAGAAATGGAATGAAACAAAATGGATTAATAGTATGCTTTCAGGCATATAACCAAGTTATTGATTCCATTTCATGAACAATATTTCAATGACTGACGCAGTCGTCTTCTTTAGGTGCTGCAAAATGAGCAATTGGAGAGTCCAAGTAGTGACTACACAAATTGTGCATAAAAATCAGCAACTCAGTTTAATTCTAGAAAGTATGCCACTAATCAGTCATGCCAAGGAACCCTGAAAGGCCAAGCAAAGCAGGCATTTGTGACCATTTTTGTAACAAAATGTCGTAGCATGTGTACCTGGCGAGCAACTGATGAACAGAAAAGAGAGAAGTGTGTGGGTGATAGAGAAGTATGAACTGATCTTCAGGAACAAAAACAAGCTAGAACAGGATATGTGATACAACTCATTAAATTTGGACCTGTGTTTGTTGAAGTGAACAACAAGATTTGCAAGATTGCAGTTGCATTTATAGATGTACAAAAGGCTTATGACTGTTAGAAGGGAAGAGAGATGGCGATGTCTGAATAGAAGGGAACTGTCAAAAAGAGTCCAGCTCAAAATCAGAAACATATAACAAATGCCTGAATTATGTTATAACAGATATTAAAAAATCAGAACTAATTAGAACAGATAGAGTGATTTTACAAGGAAGTGTGCTCCATCAGTGATCTTCAGTACAGGGTTTATCAAAAAGCACTTTACAGTTTTGAAAATTTATAAAAACTTATTCATACGACTTACAGGCTTAGTCTTGGTGTCATCTTTAAGGAAAATACACTCCTGGAAATTGAAATAAGAACACCGTGAATTCATTGTCCCAGGAAGGGGAAACTTTATTGACACATTCCTGGGGTCAGATACATCACATGATCCCACTGACAGAACCACAGGCACATAGACACAGGCAACAGAGCATGCACAATGTCGGCACTAGTACAGTGTATATCCACCTTTCGCAGCAATGCAGGCTGCTATTCTCCCATGGAGACGATCGTAGAGATGCTGGATGTAGTCCTGTGGAACGGCTTGCCATGCCATTTCCACCTGGCGCCTCAGTTGGACCAGCGTTCGTGCTGGACGTGCAGACCGCGTGAGACGACGCTTCATCCAGTCCCAAACATGCTCAATGGGGGACAGATCTGGAGATCTTGCTGGCCAGGGTAGTTGACTTACACCTTCTAGAGCACGTTGGGTGGCACGGGATACATGCGGACGTGCATTGTCCTGTTGGAACAGCAAGTTCCCTTGCCGGTCTAGGAATGGTAGAACGATGGGTTCGATGACGGTTTGGATGTACCGTGCACTATTCAGTGTCCCCTCGACGATCACCAGTGGTGTACGGCCAGTGTAGGAGATCGCTCCCCACACCATGATGCTGGGTGTTGGCCCTGTGTGCCTCGGTCGTATGCAGTCCTGATTGTGGCGCTCACCTGCACGGCGCCAAACACGCATACGACCATCATTGGCACCAAGGCAGAAGCGACTTTCGTCGCTGAAGACGAGACGTCTCCATTCGTCCCTCCATTCACGCCTGTCGCGACACCACTGGAGGCGGGCTGCACGATGTTGGGGCATGAGCGGAAGACAGCCTAACGGTGTGCGGGACCGTAGCCCAGCTTCATGGAGACGGTTGCGAATGGTCCTCGCCGATACCCCAGGAGCAACAGTGTCCCTAATTTGCTGGGAAGTGGCGGTGCGGTCCCCTACGGCACTGCATAGGATCCTACGGTCTTGGCGTGCATCCGTGCGTCGCTGCGGTCCGGTCCCAGGTCGACGGGCACGTGCACCTTCCGCCGACCACTGGCGACAACATCGATGTACTGTGGAGACCTCACGCCCCACGTGTTGAGCAATTCGGCGGTACGTCCACCCGGCCTCCCGCATGCCCACTATACGCCCTCGCTCAAAGTCCGTCAACTGCACATACGGTTCACATCCACGCTGTCGCGGCATGCTACCAGTGTTAAAGACTGCGATGGAGCTCCGTATGCCACGACAAACTGGCTGACACTGACGGCTGCGGTGCACAAATGCTGCGCAGCTAGCGCCATTCGACGGCCAACACTGCGGTTCCTGGTGTGTCCGCTGTGCTGTGCGTGTGATCATTGCTTGTACAGCCCTCTCGCAGTGTCCGGAGCAAGTATGGTGGGTCTGACACACCGGTGTCAATGTGTTCTTTTTTCCATTTCCAGGAGTGTAGATCAAGTTTTGACACTTTGGTAAGTCGTCCAGGATGTACTTAATGTCAACTATCCACATAAGTGAATAGGCCAAGGTGCACCAATTGCATGGTCTCCATGTTTCCATGTTCACTAGATGTGACACTTCTTGATTTTTTCTTTCAGGGAATCATAAATGGTATCTCGTTTGTTCACCTTGTACCAGCTTCTCAATCAGATCTCAGAGTTAGAATCTACTTTGCAATTAAACATGTCACTCCTGACATGCTGCAGCGAGTTTGTCAAGAAATTAGCTTCACATGGAATGTTGCCACATAACTAGAAGCAGATGTCTTTTGCAAAGTGCGAGATCATAAAATTTTTAAGAAATTTTACAAATTTTGCTGAAAATGCAAAACTATTAACCTTTAAGCAAAACTGCAAGACAATCAAGGAAATTCTATGCAGCCACATCATTTGGAGTTAATGACAGAAATTCGATTCACGTTATGGCAATGAAATCTGAATATCAATGACAACCAATTCTATCCTACTTTGATATATATCGATATCTTATCTCATATTGGGTATTGCAAACTTAATTTCCTGTGCAGGGATGTAAGACATTCAACAATGCCTGGCGCAGTCTATGATTGGCAGTATATTGCATGTTTATTAATATGATAGTGACAGATTTTGCTCAAGAAAAATAATTTTAATCTGAAGGATTTTACAAGTTTAACAAAACTACAAAGATATTTATGTGTAAATACTGCAATGTGTGAATTGACTGACAGGGAGAGGACATGAGTCTAAAACATATTAATTACAGTTCTTTCCATAAGTAGACAAGGAGAAGGTATTAACAACAACAGGTAAGTTACTCTGATAGACATCGGTATAGTGGTAAAACGAGTGAAAACCGATGAAGAAGAATTCATTTAATCAACAACTCAAGCTTTCATCAAGGCTAGTAGTCCACTGCAAAGTGTTGATTATACAAAACTCAGAGAGTGGATGAACAAATATGTACATGGTTTCTGTAATATTACATATTTTTGGAGGAGAAGAGTTATGAGTTTAACTTGGTGCTGGTGTGATTACAGGACTATGGAGAAGCAATTTTGCTATTGTTACTAAAAATAGACATGCATGGTATTATGTAACAAAATGTAGCTTCATACTTGCCTAGAATTAACCATCCCACCCCAAAAACTATTCTTACTTTTGTAGCGTGTATGAAAGATAGGCTTTGTGAATCAGCTATATTGCGACATTTCTGTGATACAAACGATATTTAGGCTTAGGTAATGCATGCCGGATCCTCATTCAATTCAAAGGCAAAGAAATCAGTAATTTAATTCCTTAAATGGTGTTAAATAGTACTCTAAATAAGGTATTCTATTAACATATGAACCATGGACCTTGCCGTTGGTGGGGAGGCTTGCGTGCCTCAGCGATACAGATGGCCGTACCGTAGGTGCAACCACAACGGAGGGGTATCTGTTGAGAAGCCAGACAAACGTGTGGTTCCTGAAGAGAGGCAGCAGCCTTTTCAGTAGTTGCAGGGGCAACAGTCTGGATGATTGACTGATCTGGCCCTGTAACACTAACCAAAACGGCCTTGCTGTTTTGGTACTGCGATCGGCTGAAAGCAAGGGGAAACTACAGCCGTAATTTTTCCTGAGGGCATGCAGCTTTACTGTATGGTTAAATGATGATGGCGTCCTCTTGGGTAAAATATTCCGGAGGTAAAATAGTCCCCCATTCGGATCTCCGGGCGGTGACTACTCAAGAGGATGTCGTTATCAGGAGAAAGAAAACTGGCATTCTACAGATCGGAGCATGGAATGTCAGATCCCTTAATCGGGCAGGTAGGTTAGAAAACTTAAAAAGGGAAATGGATAGGTTAAAGTTAGATATAGTGGGAATTAGTGACGTTCGGTGGCAGGAGGAACAAGACTTTTGGTCAGGTGACTACAGGGTTATAAATACAAAATAAAATAGAGGTAATGCGGGGGTAGGTTTAATAATGAATAAAAAAATAGGAGTACGGGTAAGCTACTACAAACAGCGTAGTGAACGCATTATTGTGGCTAAGATAGACACGAAGCCCATGCCTACTACAGTAGTACAAGTTTATATGCCAACTAGCTCTGCAGAGGATGAAGAAATTGATGAAATGTATGATGAGATAAAAGAAATTATTCAGGTAGTGAAGGGAGACGAAAATTTAAGTCATGGGTGACTGGAATTCGAGAGTAGGAGAAGGGAGAGAAGGAAACATAGTAGGTGAATATGGATTGTGGTTAAGAAATGAAAGAGGAAGCCGTCTGGTAGAATTTTGCACAGAGCATAACTTAATCATAGCCAACACTTGGTTCAAGAATCATAAAAGAAGGTTGTATACATGGAAGAATCCTGGAGATACTAGTAGGTACCAGATAGATTATATAATGGTAAGAGAGATTTAGGAACCAGGTTTTAAATTGTAAGACATTTCCAGGGGCAGATGTGGACTCTGACCACAATCTATTGGTTATGAACTGTAGATTAAAACTGAAGAAACTGCAAAAAGGTGGGAATTTAAGGAGATGGGACCTGGATAAACTGAAAGAACCAGAGGTTGTACAGAGTTTCAGGGAGAGCATAAGGGAACAATTGACAGGAATGGGGGAAAGAAATACAGTAGAAGAAGAATGGCTAGCTCTGAGGTATGAAGTAGTGAAGGCAGCAGAGGATCAAGTAGGTAAAAAGACAAGGGCTATTAGAAATCCTTGGGTAACAGAAGAAATATTGAATTTAATTGATGAAAGGAGAAAATATAAAAATGCAGTAAATGAAGCAGGCAAAAAGGAATACAAACGTCTCAAAAATGAGATCGACAGGAAGTGCAGAATGGCTAAGCAGGGATGTCTAGTGGACAAATGTAAGCATGTAGAGGCTTACCTCACTAGGGGCAAGATAGATACTGCCTACAGGAAAATTAAAGAGACCTTTGGAGAAAAGAGAGCCACTTCTATGAATATCAAGAGCTCAGATGGAAACCCAGTTTTAAGCAAAGAAGGGAAAGCAGAAAGGTGGAAGGAGTATATAGAGGGTCTATACAAGGGCGATGTACTTGAGGACAATATTATAGAAATGGAAGAGGATGTAGATGAAGATGAAATGGGAGATACGATACTGCGTGAAGAGTTTGACAGAGCACTGAAAGACCTGAGTCGAAACAAGGCCCCAGGAGTAGACAACATTCCATTAGAACTACTGACGGCCTTGGGAGAGCCAGTCCTGACAAAACTCTACCAACTGCTGAGCAAGATGTATGAGACAGGCGAAATACCCTCAGACTTCAAGAAGAATATAATAATTCCAATCCCAAAGAAAGCAGGTGTTGACAGATGCGAAAATTACCGAACTATCAGTTTAATAAGTCACGGCTGCAAAATACTAACGCGAATTCTTTACAGACGAATGGAAAAACTAGTAGAAGCCGACCTCGGGGAAGATCAGTTTGGATTCCGTAGAAATGTTGGAACACATGAGGCAATACTGACCTTACGACTTATCTTAGAAGAAAGATTAAGGAAAGGCAAACCTACGTTTCTAGCATTTGTAGACTTAGAGAAAGCTTTTGACAATGTTGACTGGAATACTCTCTTTCAAATTCTAAAGGTGGCAGGGTTAAAATACAGGGAGCGAAAGGCTATTTACAATTTGTACAGAAACCAGATGGCAGTTATAAGAGTCGAGGGGCACGAAAGGGAAGGAGTGGTTGGGAAGGGAGTGAGACAGGGCTGTAGCCTATCCCCGATGCTATTCAATCTGTATATTGAGCAAGCAATAAAGGAAACAAAAGAAAAGTTCGGAGTAGGCATTAAAATCCATGGAGAAGAAATAAAAAACTTTGAGGTTCGCCGATGACATTGTAATTCTGTCAGAGACAGCAAAGGACTTGGAAGAGCAGTTGAATGGAATGGACAGTGTCTTGAAAGGCGGATATAAGATGAACATCAACAAAAGCAAAGCGAGGATAATGGAATGTAGTCGAATTAAGTCGGGTGATGCTGAGGGAATTATATTAGGAAATGAGACACTTAAGTAGTAAAGGAGTTTTGCTATTTGGGGATCAAAATAACTGATGATAGTCGAAGTAGAGAGGATATAAAATGTAGACTGGCAATGGGAAGAAAAGCGTTTCTGAAGAAGAGAAATTTGTTAACATCGAGTATAGATTTAAATGTCAGTAAGTCGTTTCTGAAAGTATTTGTATGGAGCGTAGCCATGTATGGAAGTGAAACATGGACGATAAATAGTTTAGACAAGAAGAGAATAGAAACTTTCAAAATGTGGTGCTACAGAAGAATGCTGAAGATTAGATGGGTAGATCACATAACTAATGAGGAGGTATTGAATAGAATTGGGGAGAAGAGGAGTTTGTGGCACAACTTGACTAGAAGAAGGGATCGGTTGGTAGGACATGTTCTGAGGCATCAGGGGATCTCAAATTTAGCATTGGAGGGCAGTGTGGAGGGTAAAAATCGTAGAGGGAGACCAAGAGATATATACACTAAGCAGATTCAGAAGGATGTAGGTTGCAGTAAGTACTGGGAGATGAAGAAGCTTGCACAGGATAGAGTAGCATGGAGAGCTGCATCAAACCAGTCTCAGGACTGAAGACCACAACAACAACAACAACAACAACATTTTAAGGGTCTGGAGACTTGCCCTCATATGGAAGACTGCAGGAAGGTTCTGTACCTCAAATCATCAAGAGGAATAGAAAAAACTAAAAGAAGCTGTGAAAGATGAAAGTGTTTTAATACTTTTGATGTGATAAGGTGGACAGAAAAGGGCAGCATGTGTTCATGGTTCTGCTAAAAGTACCTAGCTGTTTATGGGGGGAGTTGAAGTTACTGCAAATGCAAATGCTACAGAATGTTCACAAGCAATTATGAGTGTAATTCAGAAACTTGAAATAAATGTTGATTCTGTGGTGTCACCGCTAGACACCACACTTGCTAGGTGGTAACTTAAATCGGCCGCGGTCCTGTAGTACATGTCGGACCCGCGTGTCGCCACTGTGTAATCGCAAACCTAGCGCCACCACATGGCAGGTCACAAGACACGGACATGACCTCGCCCCAGTTGTACGGACGACATAGCTTGCGACCAGACGTACGAAGCTTTCCTCTCATTTGCCGAGAGACAGATTGAATAGCCTTCAGCTAGTCCATAGCTACTACCTAGCAAGGCGCCATTTGTATCAGTGCTAATAGCGTACTAATATTCAAGAGAGATGTATTCCAACAAGAGAATAAAAGTTAAGTAACATCTACGTACTTTTCTTCTAATTCATTAATAAGTCTCATGTTCCAGAACTTCAAGCCCGTCTGCGTTAGTTTAGCGTGCACCTAGCTACCTCATTGTGTCTAGGCTGTATGGTCTAGACACAACAGATTCTATACAGATACATCATAAAAAAGGCATGGTAAGAATGGAGTCAACTGATGGTTGAAGACATAGATAAATCCAAACACATCTTCATAACCCATGGCCTTGTAGGAATTTGAGGTTGTAAAGCCACTTTTGTTTGTTGGGACACCATCCACATCTCCTGCAATTGCATAACTGATCTTATTAAAGAATGGAAACACCCAGGTTGTAATATCAACAATATTAGGAAAATACTGTTACACATTATATCTTTTGGCCAAAGCCATCCTCAGCGAAGAAAATACACTCACACATTCACACAGGCAAGTACACCTCATGCTCACTGGACCATTACCACCACCAGCTCTAATAAGAATGTGGGTGCAATATGAATAGCAATTTGGAGTAGTGTGGGAAAGGCGGAGCGATAGCGGGATACAGGTAGGGAAAGAGAAGAGTGCAGTCTGGTAGGGTGTACAGGGACTAAATATGATACCAGTGGTGAGGGGTTTGGATTGAGAGTGGCAGAGGTATGGATTAAGATGTTGTGGAGGTTGGTTGGGCAATGGAACACCACTTCCACTTTTTGAAGGAAAGGAAATGATATTGGGTAGGAAGTCTCTCATTTCAGGGTGTGGTAATAGATAATCAAAGCACTGATGAAGGAGGTGGTACAGTTTTTCCAGTCTGAGGTGGTATTGGGTGACAAAGGGGACACTCTTTTGTAGCTGGCTCTTGGGAGTGGTGGGAGGATTGGGGATGTGTGAGGAAACGGCACAGAAAATACATTTGCAGCTAGTTCTGAGGGATAGTGCCTGTCTGTGAAGGCCGCATTGCCCCCACACCTGACCTCTCAATGCTGCACCTGTTCATCTTGTCAGACCACCATCTAGTCCCTGCGAACCCCACCAGACACTGCTCTCCTCTATCCCCCACCTGTGCCATGCTATCCTTCCCCTTGCCCCCACCCCCTCCAGATTGCTGTTCATCTGCTGGTCATATTCTGGTTCGGGCTGCCAATGGTATCTGTCATGTGTGCATGAGGTGTGGCTACTTGTGTGAATTTGTTTGTGTTTTCTTTGCTGAAGAAGGCTTTGGCCAAAAGCTGCAATCTGTTACAGTCTTTTTGTTGTGCCTGTCTGCAGCTCAACACTCATCTGCATGGCGAGTAGCAATGTATTCTGTTCCTAATATTGTTGATCTTATTAAAGCCAATACGTTTATTTGAATTTGGAAGAAAAATAAAGATAATAATTATGATGCAAAGTTGATCACCGTGTGGAAATGAGACACTTAAAGTAGTAAAGGAGTTTTGCTATTTGGGGAGCAAAATAACTGATGATGGTCAAAGTAGAGAGGATATAAAATGTAGACTGGCAATGGCAAGGAAAGCGTTTCTGAAGAAGAGAAATTTGTTAACATCGAGTATAGATTTAAGTGTCAGGAAGTCATTTCTGAAAGTATTTGTATGGAGTGTAGCCATGTATGGAAGTGAAACATGGATGGTAAATAGTTTGGACAAGAAGAGAATAGAAGCTTTCGAAATGTGGTGCTACAGAAGAATGCTGAAGATTAGATGGGTAGATCACATAACCAATGAGGAGGTACTGTATAGGATTGGGGAGAAGAGGAGTTTGTGGCACAACTTGACCAGAAGAAGGGATTGGTTGGTAGGACATGATCTGAGGCATCAAGGGATCACCAATTTAGTATTGGAGGGCAGCGAGGAGGGTAAAAATCGTAGGGGGAGACCAAGAGATGAATACACTAAGCAAGGATGTAGGTTGCAGTAGGTACTGGGAGATGAAGAAGCTTGCACAGGATAGAGTAGCATGGAGAGCTGCATCAAACCAGTCTCAGGACTGAAGACCACAACAACAACAACATGGCAAGGAAAGCATTTCTGAAGAAGTCCTTTCTTAAAGTATTTGTATGGAGTAGCCATGTATGGAAGTGAAACATGGACGATAAATAATTTCGACAAGAAGAGAATAGAAGCTTTCAAAGTGTGGTGCTACAGAGGAATGCTGAAGATTAGATGGGTAGATCACATAACTAATGAGGAGGTATTGAATAGGATTGGGGAGAAGAGAAGTTTGTAGCACAACTTGACTCGAAGGAGGAATCGGTTGGTAGGACATGTTCTAAGGCATCAAGGTATCACCAATTTAGTATTGGAGGGCAGCGTGGAGGGTAAAAATCGTAGAAGGAGACCAAGAGATGAATACACTAAGCAGATTCAAAAGGATGTAGGTCGCAGTAGGTACTGGGAGATGAAGAAGCTTGCACAGGATAGAGTAGCATGGAGAGCTGCATCAAACCAGTCTCAGGACTGAAGACCACCACAACACACACACACACACAATAGATAATTAATGGAAAGGAAAGGCAAATATGACCTATGTTCAAACATCTGTTGTATATGAAAACTAGAAAATGATTCTTATTGTTATCTTTCATATTTGAATTAGGTTTCTTAGAAAATATAAACACGCTTACTCATTTACATGGGGTGATGTATGAGGGTACAGAATTTTTACTGATTTAAATTTAGGATTTTTCCTCTAACCATTAGAAGTGTGAAGTGCTCTCTATCCTTATCAATTATAATGAAGCAAACATGCTTGTAATTAACATTGTTATAAAGGTTATACAGTTGAAATACTATGCAAGAGTGTCGTTTTTTTAGATGCAGGACATTTTGTGCCCGTTAAAATATTTGTTTTGTGTTGTATTATTTTTTGGCGGTACTCCTTGTGTGGCATGTGACTCTTGGAATTTGGCAGCAGTCACCCTTACATCATGGCAAATACCTAAGGGAACCTTTGGAATATAAAATGACAAGACATTGTCATCAATGTGGAAACAAGATAATAAAGGATAACATCTCTGTTGAAAATGTTGTACAATTTGCATTAGTGTAAATTAAGTCTCCATTCAAAACAGATATCTGTAGTTGGAATCATCATAAATGTTCATGATTGTGTGGACTTGTTGACATTCATTTCACCAGTAGGGACTGGGGATTGATTATTAAGTAATACACTAATAAGAAACACTTATCAAGAATTTTTATGGTTTTATTGTAGCAAGATTCTCTCTCATCTCCAAGCACCACTCACACAAGGTGCAACTGACACAACAGTGTCACATGCCATACACTGAGCACTGGTGTCAGCAAAGCTGGGTTCGCATGTTGCAGCCAGCTGGCTGGACACTGTCTCTCATGTCATGGGTCACATGACCTTCTCCGTAAGCAGTGGGAAGCATGGTTTTACACTGTGCTGAGAAAGCACATAGGTATGTGTAAATTAAAGTGTTAATGAGAGCTGAGCGTCTCTGGGCCATCACCATCCTGCAAACCTGCATAAATCCTCTACCATCGGCCTTCTTGAACTGTAGCCACCCCTCCACCCTCATGATTGGCTGCAGTTGGCACTACAGGGGTGGTGGAACCATCTTCAGTGGGCAGTAGACAGTTAATCATTCATGCAGCATGATGCCTGGCCCACAGCCTGCAGTGTCAACACAGTGTGGTGTGGAACAGAGCCATTGGTGTGTGTGACAGATGTGGGTTCTAGGTGGGAATGTCACTCTAAATTAAAGATTATTTTGGTTAGGCCAGAGGACCAGACTGATATCTCTAAATTTCAGAGTAACTGCAGAGAGCAGTACTTGGAGTGTAATCTGCTTGGGCATACAGCACTGTGCACAGAGATGGACATCTTGTGAGATGATGCAGAGAGTCTACATGGTTAATGATAAGATGGAAAGTGTAATTTTTTGGTAATTTTCAGTCTATGAGGTGTTGTGTGGTTTTACTGTCTTTATTGCATACGGAGGGAGGATAAAGGTTTTGCAAAGGCATAAGCAGGAATATGGGATGTTACAGAGCCAGTGGCAGTACTTCTATTGACAGAGAAAGTAGCACAGCTGTCAGTGGATAATACCGAGCTGTGAGGTCGGGTTAGAGTTAAGGATAAGCAAATAACATTGCTCCAAGTGCCAGACCATTAGGTGCATCCAGCTGCCACCACGGTAATCATTTCCTTTTCAGGAAGTTTGTCTAAGGATGTGGTAACATTCATGGAGGATCTGATGATGTCGACAGGTATAGGTTTTTGGTCTGGCAGTCAAGTGTTATGGTTGGCTAAATTACATCTAGTGGGAAAGGCAAAAACTTTTGTAAGATGTACAGAGGTGCTGAGGAATGCAGATATGTTGGAGCATTTGAGGCATGGTCTTCTGCAGAGGAGCAAGAAACAGAATGGTGCAAGTTTCTTTTGGGAGCAGTTGAGTACTGTTACAAAGAGGCATGGAGGAGCATTAGAGGACTCTGTGGATAGGATAATGAAGGTTATTGTGTATACATATGAACTGAGGGGACTGATAAAGGAAACCCAGTAAAGAGTGCTCAACACTTTCCTAAAAGGCTTAGCACTTGGTATGTCAAGAACAGTACTCACCGGTGGTTCAAAGGATCTCCATTCAACTGTTAGGTTAGCAATGGAATGTGAAGAGATTGATATGTCAACAAATGTATGTGACGGGTGTGGCATATTTTCCAGAAATGTAAAATGTTACAGATGTGGATGGATATATCATGTACAGAGGCAGTGCTGCCAGCCTCATTGGGACAAAGGTAACATGTATGAGCAGCATAATTATGCTAATGGCAATCGGGGTGGACAAGAAAGAAATGAGCAGCTGTTAAAAGCAAGAGGGAACCCAAAATCCACTGAAAAGTGTTCCTGTTGGACTTTGATGCAGCAAGCATGTGTGCAGAGGTGAAATGTGGAATAATAGATGTTGGATGGGGCAAGAAGCTTAAGTTTTTGTCGGACTTAGGGAAACATGTGCATAAGCCAGTAGGGACCTAGTGAATCCAAGGTGATGGAATGCACCACTCTCTAGGTTGTGTGGGGTTGGAGATAAAGATGTAAGAGCATTGCAGTCAATGGGGATTGATTTTCCGGCTGAAGTAGTTCAGTTTAAGCAATCTGTGGAAATAGTGTCACTTGTAAGTGAGGGTTACAGTATGATTCTGAGGTTGGACTTTTTGTATCAGCATCATGCCAAAGTTGACCTTTGGCAAAGTGTGGTGGAACTTATCATGAAAACATTCCAGGTACGGTATGTCAGTATAGAGCTGTCATTAGGTATGTCTATTGTATGGTCCAAATGGTTCTAAGCACTATGGGACTTAACACCTGAGGTCATCAGTCCCATAGACTTAGAACTACTTAATCCTAACTAACCTAAGGACATCACATGCCTGAGGCAGGATTCGAACCTGCGACCGCAGCAGCTGTGTGGTTCCAGATTGAAGTGCCTAGAGCCGCTCAGCCACAGCGGCCGGTCTCTATTATATTGGGGCAATCCAATTAAGCTATGTACAATTACAGTAGTGCTTGATTTACATGATTGTGGTCCAGGTGGCAGTGGATCACTGCTTTGTACAATTGTGAAGCCAGGCTTAACCTGTCGATATGTTATGTGTAAGAGAACTGCTGACAGGGCATGATGTGTAGGTACAGAAAGTTTTATAGTTGAGAGGAATACTGTATGTTACAAGAGAGAGGTGACAGGAAGATAGTACCCCTGAATCGATAATTTTGGGCCCAAGGAGCTGAAGTTGATGAAGAGGATAACAAGTTTGCACATTCTGGAGGAGAATGATTGGTGCACAGAGGGTGTAAAGCATGGGCAGACACAACCCACCACTAAGATCATATTATATAAAAAGTTGGAGCATTAGAAGGGAGTACAGGATGTGTGAACAGAGGAGCTCTGTTGGAGATTGAAGACTTGAGTTTTCCTCTCAACTTGCCACCAGTGCCAACCATTACACAGCATTGAACTGTGAAAGGTAATGAAGCACCAGTGTATTGGAAAACATACTGGATAACTCAATCCTTGTGAGTGATTACAGAGGAGTTTATCAACGTGTCTTTGGCTGATGGTATAATAGAAGAGAGCAGTAGTCCATAGGAGCAGGTATTGTGTTTATGCTTAAGAACTCTACAGATGATTCCGGAAGAACAGATTCAGCTTTGATTACTGTCATCTTAGTACAAGGGGCGGGAAACATTTCACGTGGGAAAAATATATCTAAACACAAAGATGATGTGACTTACCAAACGAAAGCGCTGGCACGTCGATAGACACACAAACAAACACAAACATACACACAAAATTCAAGCTTTCGCAACAAACTGTTGCCTCATCAGGAAAGAGGGAAGAAGAGGGAAAGACGAAAGGATGTGGGTTTTAAGGGAGAGGGTAAGGAGTCATTCCCATCCCGGGAGCGGAAAGACTTACCTTAGGGGGAAAAAAGGACAGGTATACACTCGCACACACACACATATCCATCCACACATTACAGACACAAGCAGACATATTTAAAGTTTGGGCAGAGATGTCGGTCGAGGCGGAAGTGAAGAGGCAAAGATGATGTTGAATGACAGGTGAGGTATGAGTGGCGGCAACTTGAAATTAGCGGAGATTGAGGCCTGGTGGGTAACGGGAAGAGAGGATATATTGAAGAGCAAGTTCCCATCTCTGGAGCTCGGATAGGTTGGTGTTGGTGGGAAGTATCCAGATAACCCGGACGGTGTAACACTGTGCCAAGATGTGCTGGCCGTGCACCAAGGCATGTTTAGCCACAGGGTGATCCTCATTACCAACAAACACTGTCTGCCTGTGTCCATTCATGCGAATGGACAGTTTGTTGCTGGTCATTCCCACATAGAATGCATCACAGTGCAGGCAGGTCAGTTGGTAGATCACGTGGGTGCTTTCACACGTGGCTCTGCCTTTGATCGTGTACACCTTCCGGGTTACAGGACTGGAGTAGGTGGTGGTGGGAGGGTGCATGGGACAGGTTTTACACCGGGGGCGGTTACAAGGGTAGGGGCCAGAGGGTAGGGAAGGTGGTTTGGGGATTTCATAGGGATGAACTAAGAGGTTACGAATGTTAGGTGGATGGCGGAAAGACACTCTTGGTGGAGTGGGGAGGATTTCATGAAGGATGGATCTCATTTCAGGGCAGGATTTGAGGAAGTCGTATCCCTGCTGGAGAGCCACATTCAGAATCTGATCCAGTCCCGGAAAGTATCCTGTCACAAGTGGGGCACTTTTATGGTTCTTCTGTGGGAGGTTCTGGGTTTGAGAGGATGAGGAAGTGGCTCTGGTTATTTGCTTCTGTACCAGGTCGGGAGGGTAGTTGCGGGATGCGAAAGCTGTTGTCAGGTTGTTGGTGTAATGCTTCAGGGATTCCGGACTGGAGCAGATTCGTTTGCCACGAAGACCTAGGCTGTAGGGAAGGGACCGTTTGATGTGGAATGGATGGCAGCTGTCGTAATGGAGGTACTGTTGCTTGTTGGTGGGTTTGATGTGGACGGACGTGTGAAGCTGGCCATTGGACAGGTGGAGGTCAACATCAAGGAAAGTGGCATGGGATTTGGAGTAGGACCAGGTGAATCTGATGGAACCAAAGGAGTTGAGGTTGGAGAGGAAATTCTGGAGTTCTTCTTCACTGTGAGTCCAGATCATGAAGATGTCATCAATAAACCTGTACCAAACTTTGGGTTGGCAGGCCTGGGTAACCAAGAAGGCTTCCTCTAAGCGACCCATGAATAGGTTGGCGTATGAGGGGGCCATCCTGGTACCCATGGCTGTTCCCTTTAATTGTTGGTATGTCTGGCCTTCAAAAGTGAAGAAGTTGTGGGTCAGGATGAAGCTGGCTAAGGTAATGAGGAAAGAGGTTTTAGGTAGGGTGGCAGGTGATTGGCGTGAAAGGAAGTGCTCCATCGCAGCGAGGCCCTGGACGTGCGGGATATTTGTGTATAAGGAAGTGGCATCAATGGTTACAAGGATGGTTTCTGGGGGTAACGGATTGGGTAGGGATTCCAGGCGTTCGAGGAAGTGGTTGGTGTCTTTGATGAAGGATGGGAGACTGCATGTAATGGGTTGAAGGTGTTGATCTACGTAGGCAGAGATACGTTCGGTGGGGGCTTGGTAACCAGCTACAATGGGGCGGCCAGGATGATTGGGTTTGTGAATTTTAGGAAGAAGGTAGAAGGTAGGGGTGCGGGGTGTCGGTGGGGTCAGGAGGTTGATGGAGTCAGGTGAAAGGTTTTGTAGGGGGCCTAAGGTTCTGAGGATTCCTTGAAGCTCTGCCTGGACATCAGGAATGGGATTACCTTGGCAAACTTTGTATGTGGTGTTGTCTGAAAGCTGACGCAGTCCCTCAGCCACATACTCCCGACAATCAAGTACCACGGTCGTGGAACCCTTGTCCGCCGGAAGGATGACGATGGACCAGTCAGCCTTGAGATCACGGATAGCCTGGGCTTCAGCAGTGGTGATGTTGGGAGTAGGATTAAGGTTTTTTAAGAAGGATTGAGAGGCAAGGCTGGAAGTCAGAAATTCCTGGAAGGTTTGGAGAGGGTGATTTTGAGGAAGAGGAGGTGGGTCCCGCTGTGACGGAGGACGGAACTGTTCCAGGCAGGGTTCAATTTGGATAGTGTCTTGGGGAGTTGGATCATTAGGAGTAGGATTAGGATCATTTTTCTTCGTGGCAAAGTGATACTTCCAGCAGAGAGTACGAGTGTAGGACAGTAAATCTTTGACGAGGGCTGTTTGGTTGAATCTGGGAGTGGGGCTGAAGGTGAGGCCTTTGGATAGGACAGAGGTTTCGGATTGGGAGAGAGGTTTGGAGGAAAGGTTAACTACTGAATTAGGGTGTTGTGGTTCCAGATTGTGTTGATTAGAATTTTGAGGTTTTGGAGGGAGTGGAGCTGGAAGTGGGAGGTTGAGTAGATGGGAGAGACTGGGTTTGTGTGCAATGAGAGGAGGTTGAGGTTTGCTGGAAAGGTTGTGAAGGGTGAGTGAGTTGCCTTTCCGGAGGTGGGAAACCAGGAGATTGGATAGTTTTTTGAGGTGAAGGGTGGCATGTTGTTCTAATTTGCGGTTGGCCTGTAGGAGGATGCTCTGAACAGCCGGTGTGGAAGTGGGAGAGGAAAGATTGAGGACTTTTATTAAGGATAGGAGTTGACAGGTGTGTTCATTGGCTGAGTTGATGTGTAGGTGAAGGATTAGGTGGGTGAGGGCAATGGATTGTTCAGTTTGGAACTGGTATAAGGACTGATGGAAAGAAGGGTTGCAGCCAGAGATGGGAACTTTAAGTGTGAGGCCTTTGGGGGTAATGCCAAATGTCAGACAAGCCTGAGAAAATAAAATATGCGAGCGTAATCTGGCTAGGGTGAAGGCATGTTTGCGGAGGGAATGTAAATAAAACTTAATGGGGTCGTTGTGGGGGTGTTGTGAGGGTGCCATGGTATTAGAAGGTGGAAAGTGTAACATGAGGTTGAGATGAAGATGAAAATAACTGGAGAAAGTAAATGGATATCTGTTGTGAAAAAAGGCGAAAAAGTGTTGGTTAAAGTTGGGCTATGTTGATCCTGTGGTGAATAGAGAACGATGTGCACATAGGTTAGGTGGTTGTGTCGCCGCCAAAACACGTTAAAGGATGGAGAGATTCGGGAAAATTTCGAAAAAACGGCGTGTAAATGTGTAAAAAGAGTGGTTTTGTGGTGGCAGATTATGAAAATTAGGCTAACAATGTCTGGCGAAGAAATAATGACGTGAAAACCTGTGGGAAGCGGCTAAAAATTATCAGTGATGTGGGAAGAACGGAAATGGAAATAAAGCGAAAGTTATCAGAACTAGACGAAAAGGTTGTTTAATAGCTGAAATGAACTGTTTGTGGACTAGAAACGGTGGATTTCATAGCTGCGATAGTGTTGAAAGCGGAAAAAAATTTTTGGTTATGCTTTGGAAGTGGGTGACGTATTATTGAGTCTATATAGGCGGGATAAAATTGTATAGTAGATTACGGTAAGAAGGTGAAGTTGAATACAAAGTGAAACTACTGGCACAAACAAAAAGAGAAAATAAGATGACAGAAAAGATTTCGAAATACAACAGTGACAATAACAAACGTAATTGTTGGGTTCAAACTAATGATATAAATTAATAGAGGGAAACATTCCATGTGGGAAAAATATATCTAAACACAAAGATGATGTGACTTACCAAACGAAAGCGCTGGCACGTCGATAGACACACAAACAAACACAAACATACACACAAAATTCAAGCTTTCGCAACAAACTGTTG
Organism: Schistocerca nitens; assembly: GCF_023898315.1. Classification (NCBI taxonomy): domain Eukaryota; kingdom Metazoa; phylum Arthropoda; class Insecta; order Orthoptera; family Acrididae; genus Schistocerca; species Schistocerca nitens. The sequence continues at coordinate 540,906,760 of NC_064619.1, read as the reverse complement.
CCTCATCAGGAAAGAGGGAAGGAGAGGGAAAGACGAAAGGATGTGGGTTTTAAGGGAGAGGGTAAGGAGTCATTCCCATCCCGGGAGCGGAAAGACTTACCTTAGGGGGAAAAAAGGACAGGTATACACTCGCACACACACACATATCCATCCACACATTACAGACACAAGCAGACATATTTAAAGTTTGGGCAGAGATGTCGGTCGAGGCGGAAGTGAAGAGGCAAAGATGATGTTGAATGACAGGTGAGGTATGAGTGGCGGCAACTTGAAATTAGCGGAGATTGAGGCCTGGTGGGTAACGGGAAGAGAGGATATATTGAAGAGCAAGTTCCCATCTCTGGAGCTCGGATAGGTTGGTGTTGGTGGGAAGTATCCAGATAACCCGGACGGTGTAACACTGTGCCAAGATGTGCTGGCCGTGCACCAAGGCATGTTTAGCCACAGGGTGATCCTCATTACCAACAAACACTGTCTGCCTGTGTCCATTCATGCGAATGGACAGTTTGTTGCTGGTCATTCCCACATAGAATGCATCACAGTGCAGGCAGGTCAGTTGGTAGATCACATGGGTGCTTTCACACGTGGCTCTGCCTTTGATCGTGTACACCTTCCGGGTTACAGGACTGGAGTAGGTGGTGGTGGGAGGGTGCATGGGACAGGTTTTACACCGGGGGCGGTTACAAGGGTAGGAGCCAGAGGGTAGGGAAGGTGGTTTGGGGATTTCAAAGGGATGAACTAAGAGGTTACGAAGGTTAGGTGGATGGCGGAAAGACACTCTTGGTGGAGTGGGGAGGATTTCATGAAGGATGGATCTCATTTCAGGGCAGGATTTGAGGAAGTCGTATCCCTGCTGGAGAGCCGCATTCAGAATCTGATCCAGTCCCGGAAAGTATCCTGTCACAAGTGGGGCACTTTTATGGTTCTTCTGTGGGAGGTTCTGGGTTTGAGAGGATGAGGAAGTGGCTCTGGTTATTTGCTTCTGTACCAGGTCGGGAGGGTAGTTGCGGGATGCGAAAGCTGTTGTCAGGTTGTTGGTGTAATGCTTCAGGGATTCCGGACTGGAGCAGATTCGTTTGCCACGAAGACCTAGGCTGTAGGGAAGGGACCGTTTGATGTGGAATGGATGGCAGCTGTCGTAATGGAGGTACTGTTGCTTGTTGGTGGGTTTGATGTGGACGGACGTGTGAAGCTGGCCATTGGACAGGTGGATGTCAACATCAAGGAAAGTGGCATGGGATTTGGAGTAGGACCAGGTGAATCTGATGGAACCAAAGGAGTTGAGGTTGGAGAGGAAATTCTGGAGTTCTTCTTCACTGTGAGTCCAGATCATGAAGATGTCATCAATAAACCTGTACCAAACTTTGGGTTGGCAGGCCTGGGTAACCAAGAAGGCTTCCTCTAAGCGACCCATGAATAGGTTGGCGTATGAGGGGGCCATCCTGGTACCCATGGCTGTTCCCTTTAATTGTTGGTATGTCTGGCCTTCAAAAGTGAAGAAGTTGTGGGTCAGGATGAAGCTGGCTAAGGTAATGAGGAAAGAGGTTTTAGGTAGGGTGGCAGGTGATTGGCGTGAAAGGAAGTGCTCCATCGCAGCGAGGCCCTGGACGTGCGGGATATTTGTGTATAAGGAAGTGGCATCAATGGTTACAAGGATGGTTTCTGGGGGTAACGGATTGGGTAGGGATTCCAGGCGTTCGAGGAAGTGGTTGGTGTCTTTGATGAAGGATGGGAGACTGCATGTAATGGGTTGAAGGTGTTGATCTACGTAGGCAGAGATACGTTCGGTGGGGGCTTGGTAACCAGCTACAATGGGGCGGCCAGGATGATTGGGTTTGTGAATTTTAGGAAGAAGGTAGAAGGTAGGGGTGCGGGGTGTCGGTGGGGTCAGGAGGTTGATGGAGTCAGGTGAAAGGTTTTGTAGGGGGCCTAAGGTTCTGAGGATTCCTTGAAGCTCTGCCTGGACATCAGGAATGGGATTACCTTGGCAAACTTTGTATGTGGTGTTGTCTGAAAGCTGACGCAGTCCCTCAGCCACATACTCCTGACGATCAAGTACCACGGTCGTGGAACGCTTGTCCGCCGGAAGGATGACGATGGACCGGTCAGCCTTGAGATCACGGATAGCCTGGGCTTCAGCAGTGGTGATGTTGGGAGTAGGATTAAGGTTTTTTAAGAAGGATTGAGAGGCAAGGCTGGAAGTCAGAAATTCCTGGAAGGTTTGGAGAGGGTGATTTTGAGGAAGAGGAGGTGGGTCCCGCTGTGACGGAGGACGGAACTGTTCCAGGCAGGGTTCAATTTGGATAGTGTCTTGGGGAGTTGGATCATTAGGAGTAGGATTAGGATCATTTTTCTTTGTGGCAAAGTGATACTTCCAGCAGAGAGTACGAGTGTAGGACAGTAAATCTTTGACGAGGGCTGTTTGGTTGAATCTGGGAATGGGGCTGAAGGTGAGGCCTTTGGATAGGACAGAGGTTTCGGATTGGGAGAGAGGTTTGGAGGAAAGGTTAACTACTGAATTAGGGTGTTGTGGTTCCAGATTGTGTTGATTGGAATTTTGAGGTTTTGGAGGGAGTGGAGCTGGAAGTGGGAGGTTGAGTAGATGGGAGAGACTGGGTTTGTGTGCAATGAGAGGAGGTTGAGGTTTGCTGGAAAGGTTGTGAAGGGTGAGTGAATTGCCTTTCCGGAGGTGGGAAACCAGGAGATTGGATAGTTTTTTGAGGTGAAGGGTGGCATGTTGTTCTAATTTGCGGTTGGCCTGTAGGAGGATGCTCTGAACAGCCGGTGTGGAAGTGGGAGAGGAAAGATTGAGGACTTTTATTAAGGATAGGAGTTGACAGGTGTGTTCATTGGCTGAGTTGATGTGTAGGTGAAGGATTAGGTGGGTGAGGGCAATGGATTGTTCAGTTTGGAACTGGTATAAGGACTGATGGAAAGAAGGGTTGCAGCCAGAGATGGGAACTTTAAGTGTGAGGCCTTTGGGGGTAATGCCAAATGTCAGACAAGCCTGAGAAAATAAAATATGCGAGCGTAATCTGGCTAGGGTGAAGGCATGTTTGCGGAGGGAATGTAAATAAAACTTAATGGGGTCGTTGTGGGGGTGTTGTGAGGGTGCCATGGTATTAGAAGGTGGAAAGTGTAACATGAGGTTGAGATGAAGATGAAAATAACTGGAGAAAGTAAATGGATATCTGTTGTGAAAAAAGGCGAAAAAGTGTTGGTTAAAGTTGGGCTATGTTGATCCTGTGGTGAATAGAGAACGATGTGCACATAGGTTAGGTGGTTGTGTCGCCGCCAAAACACGTTAAAGGATGGAGAGATTCGGGAAAATTTCGAAAAAACGGCGTGTAAATGTGTAAAAAGAGTGGTTTTGTGGTGGCAGATTATGAAAATTAGGCTAACAATGTCTGGCGAAGAAATAATGACGTGAAAACCTGTGGGAAGCGGCTAAAAATTATCAGTGATGTGGGAAGAACGGAAATGGAAATAAAGCGAAAGTTATCAGAACTAGACGAAAAGGTTGTTTAATAGCTGAAATGAACTGTTTGTGGACTAGAAACGGTGGATTTCATAGCTGCGGTAGTGTTGAAAGCGGAAAAAAATTTTTGGTTATGCTTTGGAAGTGGGTGACGTATTATTGAGTCTATATAGGCGGGATAAAATTGTATAGCAGATTACGGTAAGAAGGAGAAGTTGAATACAAAGTGAAACTACTGGCACAAACAAAAAGAGAAAATAAGATGACAGAAAAGATTTCGAAATACAACAGTGACAATAACAAACGTAATTGTTGGGTTCAAACTAATGATATAAATTAATAGAGGGAAACATTCCACGTGGGAAAAATATATCTAAACACAAAGATGATGTGACTTACCAAACGAAAGCGCTGGCACGTCGATAGACACACAAACAAACACAAACATACACACAAAATTCAAGCTTTCGCAACAAACTGTTGCCTCATCAGGAAAGAGGGAAGGAGAGGGAAAGACGAAAGGATGTGGGTTTTAAGGGAGAGGGTAAGGAGTCATTCCCATCCCGGGAGCGGAAAGACTTACCTTAGGGGGAAAAAAGGACAGGTATACACTCGCACACACACACATATCCATCCACACATTACAGACACAAGCAGACATATTTAAAGTTTGGGCAGAGATGTCGGTCGAGGCGGAAGTGAAGAGGCAAAGATGATGTTGAATGACAGGTGAGGTATGAGTGGCGGCAACTTGAAATTAGTGGAGATTGATGCCTGGTGGGTAACGGGAAGAGAGGATATATTGAAGAGCAAGTTCCCATCTCCGGAGCTCGGATAGGTTGGTGTTGGTGGGAAGTATCCAGATAACCCGGACGGTGTAACACTGTGCCAAGATGTGCTGGCCGTGCACCAAGGCATGTTTAGCCACAGGGTGATCCTCATTACCAACAAACGCTGTCTGCCTGTGTCCATTCATGCGAATGGACAGTTTGTTGCTGGTCATTCCCACATAGAATGCATCACAGTGCAGGCAGGTCAGTTGGTAGATCACGTGGGTGCTTTCACACGTGGCTCTGCCTTTGATCGTGTACACCTTCCGGGTTACAGGACTGGAGTAGGTGGTGGTGGGAGGGTGCATGGGACAGGTTTTACACCGGGGGCGGTTACAAGGGTAGGAGCCAGAGGGTAGGGAAGGTGGTTTGGGGATTTCATAGGGATGAACTAAGAGGTTACAAAGGTTAGGTGGACGGTGGAAAGACACTCTTGGTGGAGTGGGGAGGATTTCATGAAGGCCTCACACTTAAAGTTCCCATCTCTGGCTGCAACCCTTCTTTCCATCAGTCCTTATACCAGTTCCAAACTGAACAATCCATTGCCCTCACCCACCTAATCCTTCACCTACACATCAACTCAGCCAATGAACACACCTGTCAACTCCTATCCTTAATAAAAGTCCTCAATCTTTCCTCTCCCACTTCCACACCGGCTGTTCAGAGCATCCTCCTACAGGCCAACCGCAAATTAGAACAACATGCCACCCTTCACCTCAAAAAACTATCCAATCTCCTGGTTTCCCACCTCCGCAAAGGCAATTCACTCACCCTTCACAACCTTTCCAGCAAACCTCAACCTCCTCTCATTGCACACAAACCCAGTCTCTCCCATCTACTCAACCTCCCACTTCCAGCTCCACTCCCTCCAAAACCTCAAAATTCCAATCAACACAATCTGGAACCACAACACCCTAATTCAGTAGTTAACCTTTCCTCCAAACCTCTCTCCCAATCCGAAACCTCTGTCCTATCCAAAGGCCTCACCTTCAGCCCCACTCCCAGATTCAACCAAACAGCCCTCGTCAAAGATTTACTGTCCTACACTCGTACTCTCTGCTGGAAGTATCACTTTGTCACGAAAAAAAATGATCCTAATCCTACTCCTAATGATCCAACTCCCCAAGACACTATCCAAATTGAACCCTGCCTGGAACAGTTCCGTCCTCCGTCACAGCGGGACCCACCACCTCTTCCTCAAAATCACCCTCTCCAAACCTTCCAGGAATTTCTGACTTCCAGCCTTGCCTCTCAATCCTTCTTAAAAAACCTTAATCCTACTCCCAACATCACCACTGCTGAAGCCCAGGCTATCCGTGATCTCAAGGCTGACCGGTCCATCGTCATCCTTCCGGCGGACAAGGGTTCCACGACCGTGGTACTTGATTGTCGGGAGTATGTGGCTGAGGGACTGCGTCAGCTTTCAGACAACACCACATACAAAGTTTGCCAAGGTAATCCCATTCCTGATGTCCAGGCAGAGCTTCAAGGAATCCTCAGAACCTTAGGCCCCCTACAAAACCTTTCACCTGACTCCATCAACCTCCTGACCCCACCGACACCCCGCACCCCTACCTTCTACCTTCTTCCTAAAATTCACAAACCCAATCATCCTCGCCGCCCCATTGTAGCTGGTTACCAAGCCCCCACCGAACGTATCTCTGCCTACGTAGATCAACACCTTCAACCCATTACATGCAGTCTCCCATCCTTCATCAAAGACACCAACCACTTCCTCGAACGCTTGGAATCCCTACCCAATCCGTTACCCCCGGAAACCATCCTTGTAACCATTGATGCCACTTCCTTATACACAAATATCCCGCACGTCCAGGGCCTCGCTGCGATGGAGCACTTCCTTTCACGCCAATCACCTGCCACCCTACCTAAAACCTCTTTCCTCATTACCTTAGCCAGCTTCATCCTGACCCACAACTTCTTCACTTTTGAAGGCCAGACATACCAACAATTAAAGGGAACAGCCATGGGTACCAGGATGGCCCCCTCATACGCCAACCTATTCATGGGTCGCTTAGAGGAAGCCTTCTTGGTTACCCAGGCCTGCCAACCCAAAGTTTGGTACAGGTTTATTGATGACATCTTCATGATCTGGACTCACAGTGAAGAAGAACTCCAGAATTTCCTCTCCAACCTCAACTCCTTTGGTTCCATCAGATTCACCTGGTCCTACTCCAAATCCCATGCCACTTTCCTTGATGTTGACCTCCACCTGTCCAATGGCCAGCTTCACACGTCCGTCCACATCAAACCCACCAACAAGCAACAGTACCTCCATTACGACAGCTGCCATCCATTCCACATCAAACGGTCCCTTCCCTACAGCCTAGGTCTTCGTGGCAAACGAATCTGCTCCAGTCCGGAATCCCTGAAGCATTACACCAACAACCTGACAACAGCTTTCGCATCCCGCAACTACCCTCCCGACCTGGTACAGAAGCAAATAACCAGAGCCACTTCCTCATCCTCTCAAACCCAGAACCTCCCACAGAAGAACCATAAAAGTGCCCCACTTGTGACAGGATACTTTCCGGGACTGGATCAGATTCTGAATGTGGCTCTCCAGCAGGGAAACGACTTCCTCAAATCCTGCCCTGAAATGAGATCCATCCTTCATGAAATCCTCCCCACTCCACCAAGAGTGTCTTTCCGCCGTCCACCTAACCTTCGTAACCTCTTAGTTCATCCCTATGAAATCCCCAAACCACCTTCCATACCCTCTGGCTCCTACCCTTGTAACCGCCCCCGGTGTAAAACATGTCCCATGCACCCTCCCACCACCACCTACTCCAGTCCTGTAACCCGGAAGGTGTACACGATCAAAGGCAGAGCCACGTGTGAAAGCACCCACGTGATCTACCAACTGACCTGCCTGCACTGTGATGCATTCTATGTGGGAATGACCAGCAACAAACTGTCCATTCGCATGAATGGACACAGGCAGACAGTGTTTGTTGGTAATGAGGATCACCCTGTGGCTAAACATGCCTTGGTGCACGGCCAGCACATCTTGGCACAGTGTTACACCGTCCGGGTTATCTGGATACTTCCCACCAACACCAACCTATCCGAGCTCCGGAGATGGGAACTTGCTCTTCAATATATCCTCTCTTCCCGTTACCCACCAGGCCTCAATCTCTGCTAATTTCAAGTTGCCGCCACTCATACCTCACCTGTCATTCAACATCATCTTTGCCTCTTCACTTCCGCCTCGACCGACATCTCTGCCCAAACTTTAAATATGACTGCTTGTGTCTGTAATGTGTGGATGGATATGTGTGTGTGTGCGAGTGTATACCTGTCCTTTTTTCCCCCTAAGGTAAGTCTTTCCGCTCCCGGGATGGGAATGACTCCTTACCCTCTCCCTTAAAACCCACATCCTTTCGTCTTTCCCTCTCCTTCCCTCTTTCCTGATGAGGCAACAGTTTGTTGCGAAAGCTTGAATTTTGTGTGTATGTTTGTGTTTGTTTGTGTGTCTATCGACGTGCCAGCGCTTTCGTTTGGTAAGTCACATCATCTTTGTGTATATATATATATATTTGCCTTTACAAATGTCTGCTTGTGTCTGTGTATATGTGGATGGATATGTGTGTGTGTGTGCAAGTGTAACCCGTCCTTTTTTCCCCCTAAGGTAAATCTTTCCGCTCCTGGGATTGGAATGACTCCTTACCCTCTCCCTTAAAACCCACTTCCTTTCATCTTTCCCTCTCCTTCCCTCTTTCCTGACGAAGCAACCGTATGTTGCGAAAGCTAGAATTTTGTGTGTATGTTTGTGTTTGTTTGTGTGTCTATCGACCTGCCAGCGCTTATATATATATATATATATATATATATATATATATATATATATATATATATATATATATATATATATAACAGAGGGAAACATTCCACGTGGAAAAAATATATCTAAAAAGAAAGATGATGAGACTTACCAAACAAAAGCGCTGGCAGGTCGATAGACACACAAACAAACACAAATATACACACAAAATTCAAGCTTTCGCAACAAACTGTTGCCTCATCAGGAAAGAGGGAAGGAGAGGGAAAGACGAAAGGATGTGGGTTTTAAGGGAGAGGGTAAGGAGTCATTCCAATCCCGGGAGCGGAAAGACTTACCTTAGGGGGAAAAAAGGACAGGTATACACTCACACACACACACATATCCATCCAAAAAGGACAGGTATACACTCGCACACACACACATATCCATCCACACATACAGACACAAGCAGACATATATGTCTGCTTGTGTCTGTATGTGTGGATGGATGTGTGTGTGTGTGCGAGTGTATACCTGTCCTTTTTTCCCCCTAAGGTAAGTCTTTCCGCTCCCGGGATTGGAATGACTCCTTACCCTCTCCCTTAAAACCCACATCCTTTCGTCTTTCCCTCTCCTTCCCTCTTTCCTGATGAGGCAACAGTTTGTTGCGAAAGCTTGAATTTTGTGTGTATATTTGTGTTTGTTTGTGTGTCTATCGACCTGCCAGCGCTTTTGTTTGGTAAGTCTCATCATCTTTCTTTTTTTATATATATATATATATATATATATATATATATATATATATATATATATATATATATATATATATATATATATATATATATTTCTTTTTTTTTCCCACTCAGGATTCCAATACCCCTCTACACGTTTCTTTGGGAGGTGGTACCTTCTGCCATGAATGTCACAGTGGTTTACAGATTACAAATGTAGATGAAGAATTAAAGGATTCCTATTGGGTTACTTTTAGTCTACTGAAGAGTATCTACACAAGACTCTTAAAATTACTGAATTAGGTTATAATTACTATTAGCACTATAAGATTATATTACATCATAATTTAGGTCATTCTATTGTACTGCATTGAAATAAAGAGTACATTTTTTTCTGTTCCCACTTTACAGAGACTTCTCACTGAGGGATTCATTGAATATGACCACGCAGGATTAGCCAAGTGGTCTAAGGCGCTGCAGTCATGGACTGTGCGGCTGGTCTTGGTGGAGGTTCAAGTCCTCCCTCGGGCATGGGTGTGTGTGTTTGGCCTTAGGATAATTTAGGTTAAAGTAGTGTGTAAGCTTAGGGACTGATGACCTTAGCAGTTAAGTCCCATAAGATTTCACACACATTTGAACATTTTTGAACATTGAATATAATTTACGAGATGAAACATAAAATTTTATTTAAAAGCTGTAAAACACAAACATTTTGTCTGTTGAACAAATATTAAATGGTGATGGGGACAAGTTAAAAGATAATCTTTCTGTATAAGATGACATTGTGAAATACTATAAAGAACAATATGGAGAAAATGCCAAGATAGTGTCTTGGTTTCATAATAAAAGTAGCCAGTTTTCTTATGACCTTTACAGTCATGAACAGCATTTGGCTTTAAATGTTTGAAATGTTAGAGAAACATTTTGCATTTCTAAAAGAATGAATGTTCTAAATATTTATTTGTGCACAAAAAGAAAAATTATGAATGGAGAAGAAAATATGGAAATGTATTTTTAGTGCCGTATGTTGTTACTACATACCAAGCACACTAAATTTAGCAATTTAAAAAGCAAGTTGAAGCTGTTGAAAAAGTAGTTCAAGCAGCTGAAAAAGTAGTGACAAAAAGTCTATAAAATGGCATTGGATGTCACCAAACTCAAAAAAACTATCCTGAGTCAGCTCACTGTTGTATGCATGGTGTGTTCCAGGTCATTAATATGTTGTCAAACTGATAGCAATGCAACTGATGACTGAACTGAAATATTTTAACAGCATGAGAGACAATTATTTCAGCCCAAGAAATTTTAATTGAAATGAGATAGAAATTGGATGGTAAATAACTGACTTGATGGAACCAGTATGTCCATTTTTGTATACTTTCTGTATCTTTTTGAGAAAAGAGATTGTAGTTCTGTGATCATTAGTTCATTTTTGTGTCTCGTTTTGCCATTTCAATTATAGTGTTCTTATACTTGGGATTTTGATGTACTGGTAATTAACCAATGAAATATGCACAACATATTGTTATTAAAAATGAAACCATTTACCCTAGGGTAAATGGCTTGCTAAATACCATCGTAGTGTGTTGAATCCATCTCTCTTCAAGAATATTTCCCTGTGTTGAGGCAATATCATGTGCATTCTTTAGAAAACTGTATGCCTTCTTCATGTTACCTTTAATGTAGTTGTAATAAGCCATCAAGTGCAAGAATCTGAAAACACACAGATTTTCTCAGAGAAGGTAATGTACCTCATTATGTTAATATTTAGCTTATTGTTATACATGTACACATAATCAAATCCTACTTACCGTGGTTGTGTGACTTTCATGGCACCTACAACCTCCTGCAATGCATGGATAAGATCTTTAATCAACTGACACTTCTCAAGTGCAGGTGCAAGTGGATTTTGTGTGTGAGAACTTATAAGTAATCCCTCAAGTAAATTAAGATAAGTGTTAATATTTCCCATTGAGATTTCTGGTAGCACTATGTTGTGGGGTACAGCATAATTTTCCCATAGAGTAGAACTTTCCCAGTCCCTTATGCGTATGCACCTAAATGTTATGAAAGAAAAAAATGAGCACAATAAGTAAATTGGATTAAGTTTTTTACTATTATTATTATTATTATTATTATTATTATTATTATTATTATTATTATTATTATGGTTATTCATTGTGCATAACTATCAGCCAACCTTCTTCCTTTATTATATCTGGTACTCAGTTTTATGATGGATGGCTGTATGGCGAAGATCAAGTGCCAAATAAAAAAACTCAGCCTGATAGTGAAAATGAGAATTTTATGTTTTAAAAAACCTTTTATTTTTAATATAATCTTCTTTAACATTAATACACTTCATCCAGTGGCATTCTAGTGACATTATTTCTTCTTTCTAGTGTTCCTGTGAATGTGCTGCAAAATACTCATCTGCAGCTGTGACTACTACTTAGTTGGAGAAAAGTGCTGGTCAGCAGAAAGACTAGACTTTCTCCCAAAAAATTTCAATAGTCACATTATGTATAATAATACACCAGACGAAACAGTGCACAGTAGTTTTTGTGTTCAAAATACTCTCTATGTAAGTCTTACACACTTACAGTTAACATCGATCTTGGTAAATAAATGTTTGGATTGATAGCATCTCACCTGTACCAGGTTTAGGTTTTGAATATATGTTAAATACATAACAATTCCTACCATTGTATGTATGCCAAGAGACATCAATGGAATTAAAACTCTAAACATAAAATTTACGATACTTGTTACAAAATGCAGTTCTCAGTTTTTCTTCATAAGTAACTTTAGGAGCTTGCAACTCCTTAGATATATGTTCAATTCATAAATGTATCCTACAGACATGTAATGTTGTCTTATTAATAATTATCTTCTTGTAATTATTTTTAAAACCACTGTTTCATCCATAATATGGTAGTCTGAAAGGTTAGGAAAATTTATGGCATATGTATCAGATGACTGCTTACCATGTTGTTGTGGTCTTCAGTCCTGAGACTGGTTTGATGCAGCTCTCCATGCTACTCTATCCTGTGCAAGCTTCTTCATCTCCCAGTACCTACTGCAACCTACATCCTTCTGAATCTGCTTAGTGTATGCATCTCTTGGTCTCCCCCTACGATTTTTACCCTCCACGCTGCCCTCCAATACTAAATTGGTGATCCCTTGATGCCTCAGAACATGTCCTACCAACCGATCCCTTCTTCTGGTCAAGTTGTGCCACAAACTCCTCTTCTCCCCAATCCTATTCAGTACCTCCTCATTAGTTATGTGATCTACCCATCTAATCTTCAGCATTCTTCTGTAGCACCACATTTCGAAAGCTTCTATTCTCTTCTTGTCCAAACTATTTATCGTCCATGTTTCACTTCCATACATGGCTACACTCCATACAAATACTTTCAGAAAAGACTTCCTGACACTTAAATCTATACTCGATGTTAACAAATTTCTCTTCTTCAGAAACGCTTTCCTTGCCATTGCCAGTCTACATTTTATATCCTCTCTACTTCGTCCATCATCAGTTATTTTGCTCCCCAAATAGCAAAACTCCTTTACTACTTTAAGTGTCTCATTTCCTAATCTAATACCTTCAACATCACCCGACTTAATTCGACTACATTCCATTATCCTCGTTTTGCTTTTGTTGATGTTCATCTTATACCCTCCTTTCAAGACACTGTCCATTCCGTTCAACTGCTCTTCCAAGTCCTTTGCTGTCTCTGACAGAATTACAATGTCATCGGCGAACCTCAAAGTTTTTATTTCTTCTCCATGGATTTTAATACCTACTCCGAATTTTTCTTTTGTTTCCTTTACTGCTTGCTCAATATACAGATTGAATAACATCGGGGAGAGGCTACAACCCTGTCTTACTCCCTTCCCAACCACTGCTTCCCTTTCATGCCCCTCGACTCTTATAACCGCCATCTGGTTTCTGTACAAATTGTAAATAGCCTTTCGCTCGCTGTATTTTACCCCTGCCACCTTTAGAATTTGAAAGAGAGTATTCCAGTCAACATTGTCAAAAGCTTTCTCTAAGTCTACAAATGCTAGAAACGTAGGTTTGCCTTTCCTTAATCTTTCTTCTAAGATAAGTCGTAAGGTCAGTATTGCCTCACGTGTTCCAGTATTTCTACGGAATCCAAACTGATCTTCCCCGAGGTCGGCTTCTACTAGTTTTTCCATTCGTCTGTAAAGAATTCGTGTTAGTATTTTGCAGCTGTGACTTATTAAACTGATTGTCCGGTAATTCTCACATCTGTCAACACCTGCTTTCTTTGGAATTGGAATTATTATATTCTTCTTGAAGTCTGAGGGTATTTCGCCTGTTTCATACATCTTGCTTACCAGATGGTAGAGTTTCGTCAGGGCTGGCTCTCCCAAAGCCGTCAGTAGTTCCAATGGAATGTTGTCTACTCCGGGGGCCTTGTTTCGACTCAGGTCTTTCAGTGCTCTGTCAAATTCTTTACGCAGTATCGTATCTCCCATTTCATCTTCCTCTACATCCTCTTCCATTTCCATAATATTGTCCTCAAGTACATCGCCCTTGTATAGACCCTCTATATACTCCTTCCACCTTCCTGCTTTCCCTTCTTTGCTTAGAACTGGGTTTCCATCTGAGCTCTTGATGTTCATACAAGTGGTTCTCTTATCTCCAAAGGTCTCTTTAATTTTCCTGTAGGCAGTATCTATCTTACCCCTAGTGAGATATGCCTCAACATCCTTACATTTGTCCTCTAGCCATCCCTGCTTAGCCATTTTGCGCTTCCTGTCGATCTCATTTTTGAGACGTTTGTATTCCTTTTTGCCTGCTTCATTTACTGCATTTTTATATTTTCTCCTTTCATCAATTAAATTCAATATTTCTTCTGTTACCCAAGGATTTCTACTAGCCCTCGTCTTTTTACCTACTTGATCCTCTGCTGCCTTCACTACTTCATCCCTCAAAGCTACCCATTCTTCTTCTACTGTATTTCTTTCCCCCATTCCCGTCAATTGTTCCCTTATGCTCTCCCTGAAACTCTGTACAACCTCTGGTTCTTTCAGTTTATCCAGGTCCCATCTCCTTAAATTCCCACCTTTTTGCAGTTTCTTCAGTTTTAATCTACAGGTCATAACCAATAGATTGTGGTCAGAGTCCACATCTGCCCCTGGAAATGTCTTACAATTTAAAACCTGGTTCCTAAATCTCTGTCTTACCATTATATAATCTATCTGATACCTTTTAGTATCTCCAGGGTTCTTCCATGTATACAACCTTCTATCATGATTCTTAAACCAAGTATTAGCTATGATTAAGTTGTGCTCTGTGCAAAATTCTACCAGGCGGCTTCCTCTTTCATTTCTTAGCCCCAATCCATATTCACCTACTACGTTTCCTTCTCTCCCTTTCCCTACACTCGAATTCCAGTCACCCATGACTATTAAATTTTCGTCTCCCTTCACTATCTGAATAATTTCTTTTATTTCATCATACATTTCTTCAATTTTTTCGTCAACTGCAGAGCTAGTTGGCATATAAACTTGTACTACTGTAGTAGGTGTGGGCTTCGTATCTATCTTGGCCACAATAATGCGTTCACTAAGCTGTTTGTAGTAGCTTACCCGCGTTCCTATTTTCCTATTCATTATTAAACCTACTCCTGCATTACCCCTATTTGACCTTGTGTTTATAACCCTGTAATCACCTGACCAGAAGTCTTGTTCCTCCTGCCACCGAACTTCACTAATTCCCACTATATCTAACTTTAACCTATCCATTTCCCTTTTCAAATTTTCTAACCTACCTGCCCGATTAAGGGACCTGACATTCCACGCTCCGATCCGTAGAATGCCAGTTTTCTTTCTCCTGATAACGACATCCTCTTGAGTAGTCCCCGCCCGGAGATCCGAATGGGGGACTATTTTACCTCCGGAATATTTTACCCAAGAGGACGCCATCATCATTTAATCATACAGTAAAAGCTGCATGCCCTCGGGAAAAATTACGGCCGTAGTTTCCCCTTGCTTTCAGCCGTTCGCAGTACCAGCACAGCAAGGCCGTTTTGGTTATTGTTACAAGGCCAGATCAGTCAATCATCCAGACTGTTGCCCTTGCAACTACTGAAAAGGCTGCTGCCCCTCTTCAGGAACCACACGTTTGTCTGGCCTCTCAACAGATACCCCTCCGTTGTGGTTGTACCTACGGTACGGCTATCTGTATCGCTGAGGCACGCAAGCCTCCCCACCAACGGCAAGGTCCATGGTTCATGGGGGGCTGCTTACCATGTATAAACTATACTTTTTTGAACTGAATTCCTTGCCTCCAGCACTCGGGGGAGCATCTCAGACATCACCTGAATAAGTTATCCAGCTTGCTGACATTGCACTGCCAGCTTGGGGCACCATTATCCAACCTCCATACTACCCATAGTATTCCTCCTCATGAACACCTTCTAGCATGCAGACCCTGCCTAGCTGACATTTACAACTTGACACATCCCCCAAAACTCCCTTCCAACACTCCACTAAACCTAGAGCTTAAACAATTCCAAGCCACTCCTGTTAATCTTTCCACAAAAAACCTCAGTCCCACAGAAATTTCAGTCCTACGTAAAGGCCTCACCTACAAAACTGTACCCAAATTTAACCATGCTGGATTTGTCAAAGACCTACTCTCTTTCTCCCTATCCCTATAATGCAAACACTTCATTGCCACCAATCCCCCTAACAAAAGCCAACCTAATCCCATTCACTGAACCCTGCTTCCCCCAATTCATACCATTCATACCAGCCTATTCAGGCCGTTTTAGTTTTATTTCTAGACCATGCCCTCTTAGACAAATTATAGATTCAGGTATATCTCCTGAAGAAGGCTGAATTATTTGGGTTGAAACTTAGGTGAAGGTTGGTTTCATTACCGCAATTGAGGCTGATAGTTTCTTATATATTAGATTATCACGATTATAAGAGTAGAGGGGCATGAAAGGGAAGCAGTGGTTGGGAAGGGAATGAGACAGGGTTGTAGCCTCTCCCCAATGTTATTCAATCTGTATATTGAGCAAGCAGTGAAGGAAACAAAAGAAAAATTTGAGGTAGGTATTAAAATCCATGGAGAAGAAATAAAAACTTTGAGGTTCGCCGATGACATTGTAATTCTGTCAGAGACAGCAAAGGACTTGGAAGAGCAGTTGAACGGAATGGACAGTGTCTTGAAAGGAGGGTATAAGATGAACATCAACAAAAGCAAAACGAGGATAATGGAATGTAGTCGAATTAAGTCGGGTGATGTTGAAGGTATTAGATTAGGAAATGAGACACTTAAAGTAGTAAAGGAGTTTTGCTATTTGGGGAGCAAAATAACTGATGATGGACGAAGTAGAGAGGATATAAAATGTAGACTGGCAATTGGAAGGAAAGCGTTTCTGAAGAAGAGAAATTTGTTAACATCAAGTATAGATTTAAGTGTCAGGAAGTTGTTTCTGAAAGTATTTGTATGGAGTGTAGCCATGTATGGAAGTGAAACATGGACGATAAATAGTTTGGACAAGAAGAGAATAGAAGCTTTTGAAATGTGGTGCTACAGAAGAATGCTGAAGATTAGATTGGTAGATCACATAACTAATGAGAAGGTATTGATTAGGAGTGGGGAGAAGAGAAGTTTGTGGCACAACTTGACTGGAAGAAGGGATCGATTGGTAGGACACGTTCTGAGGCATCAAGGGATCACCAATTTAGTATTGGAGGTCAGTGTGGAGGGTAAAAATCGTAAAGGGAGACCAAGAGATGAATACGCCAAGCAGATTCAGAAGGATGTAGGTTGTAGTAGGTACTGTGAGATGAAAAGCTTGCACAGGATAGAGTAGCATGGAGAGCTGCATCAAACCAGTCTCAGGACTGAAGACCACAACAACAGCAACATGATTGCTGACTGCTGCAATGTTGAAAGTACAAAGATCCTGACCTAATCATCCTACCTGCAGACAAAGGTTCCACCACTGTCATTATGAATTGCAGTGACTACCTGGTGGAAGGCCTCTGCCTATTGTCTGACTCCTCCACCTTGTAATGTTCTCCTTGGGTCATGAACACTTGACTTAAATTTCATTTGCCTGGGATTCATTGATGATTGAAAACAAAAATTTCAAGCTTCACAAAATTTATTGACAACTGAACTACACACTCCACACGTAAACAAAACACTGACTGACTGACTTTCTTGGAGCATCGCTGCATCACTTTATGTAGAATTTTAAAAATGAATTTCAAAATAACCCATTATTAATTTTGTGCAATTTTGATGTTATAATTAAAATTTACAATATGTAAAGAAACTGATGTTACAGCTGAATAAGGTATAAAATACAATATTGAATGACATAATTTTTTGTAGTAATATCTGTAGTTTTCCATAAGAAAATCAATCGGAACTTTAATTACAATAATGTCTCTTATTTTTGTTATATGATTAATTACAGTTTGAATTTGGTTATTAACATTCAATGGCAGTACAGAACTCATGCTTTATCCAATTACAAACATAAAATGCACAAGTAAGGCCTCAAATTCTGGAAATCGAAAAGTTGTGTGATGTAAACAATTGGAGGGTTAAATAGAAATGTAATTACAAAGAATATTAATTACCAAGGAGGACATGAAAATAGATAACAAATGAAAATACATCACTTGGCAATAACTATTAACCTGTTTCTTGAGATAATGAGGTTTTCTGTGTTAACTCATTAATCAAGTGCAATTATGGTAAATAGAGGCATTAGTTATTTATGCCAATGTTTCCACAACCTGTTAACATTTGTTGCTATATATTAATTACTTGAATTTCTCAATTACATATTTGATTTAGGATTTGTACATAATTTTGTTAATGACAACAGTCTATTGACAATTACGACACTATGCGTCCTTCCAGAATATTCTATATCTTTTCACAAAAATATTTGGTGTTTTAGCAAATTGGTTAGGTCGATACCTATAAAGATACACATACAAGGCCTTAGGAAGCACAGTATCATCCGATAACTACCCGGATGCATATAAAAAAGTTGGTATCAGTCACGTCATTATAATCTTGGGGAAGGCTGTATCGTTATAACCTATACACTCTGCCAGAGCGATCCCATCCCAGATGTCCAACATAACTCTCAATCTGTGCTTAAAGCTTCAGTCCCTTCTTTGAACCTTTTCCCTGAATTCATTTCCCTCCTAACCCCTATGACACCCCATACACCAAGCTTCTACATTCTCCCCAAAATCTTCCACAAACCCAGCAATCCTGGACTCTCCATTGTAGCTCATTATTGTGCTCCCACTGAAAGAGTTCCAGCCTTCATTAAAGAACACCTTATTGTGCTCCCACTGAAAGAATTTCAGCCTTCATTGATCAACGCTTCCAACCAATTGCCTGAAATCTAGTCTCCCATGTCAAAGATACCAACCATTTCCTTCAAAGACTCTCCACCATCCCAATTCCTTTACCTCTTAGATCCCTACTCATCACTCTTGATGCCATTTCCCTATATACCAGTATCCCTCATGCTCATTCTCTTACTGTATTTGAATACTACTTCTCCTAACATCCTTCAGACCTCAAATCCATTACCTCATTCCTCATACATCTTACTAACTTGATCATAACACACAACTACTTCTCCTTTGAAGGGAAGGTACACAAACAAATCCCTTGCAAAGCCATGGGCACCTACATGGCACACTCTTGTGCCAATCTGTTCATGTGCCATCTAGAGGAAACCTTCGTAGCCTCTCAAAACCCAAACCCTTGGTCTTTATCAAGTTCACTAATGATATATTCATGATCTGTACTCAGAACCAAGACACTCTATCCTCATTCCTTCACAAAATCAACACCTCTCCTTCCATCTGCTTTATGTGGTACTCCTCGACCCAGTGTACCAGCTTTCTGGATGCTGACCACTTCCTCTCTGATAGCTCCATCCACACATCTGCCCATATCAAACCCACCATCCATTAAGAGCACCTACATTCAAAAATCAAATCAAATCAAATTTTTATTATCACATAACATGCCTTATACAGTTGTAGATTGTAACATAAGTGAATTGTCAATTTTAAGACTAACATAGAGATTAATCAATCAATCTAAGGTGACAATATGTACGTATTACTTTACATGGTTATCATTTTTTTTTAAATCTATGCTTATGAAATATATGGTGTCACTACTGCTATCTCTTACACGCCAAAAATTCTCTCTTAAACAGCATGGCCATCCAGGGAGGGCATATTTGCAATTACAAGAACTCCCTTGCCCAGTATGCTGAAGGTCTTACAAAGACCTTTACCAACAGGCACTATCCCACAGACCTAGTCCACAAAAAACTTTCCCTTGCCATTTCTCCACACACCTCCAGACTTCCCATCACCCCCAACAACAAGCTACAGAGGAGCACTGCTTTCATCACCTACTAAAAACCCATACTGGAAAAACTGAACCACATCCTTCACCATGGCTTTGATTACCTATGACTTTGTCCTGAAATGAGGGGCATCTTACCCAAGATCCTTCCCACCCCTACTAAAGCAGTATTCCATCACCCACCGACCTCCTCAACCTCAATTCCTATGCCACTTCCAATTATAACCCCTTATGATGGGTAACATACACTCATGGAAGCCTCAAGTGAGAGACCTGCCCAATATATTCACTCAGAATTTGCTATTCCAGTCCTGTCACAGGCTTATCATATCCCATAAGAGGTATGGCCATCTGAGGAAGTATCTATGTCATTTATCAGCTCTGCTGCAATCATTGGACAGATTTTTATATTGGTATGAATACCAATTAGCTATCCACAAG
Source organism: Schistocerca nitens (assembly GCF_023898315.1). NCBI lineage: Eukaryota > Metazoa > Arthropoda > Insecta > Orthoptera > Acrididae > Schistocerca > Schistocerca nitens. The sequence continues at coordinate 540,887,085 of NC_064619.1, read as the reverse complement.
CATGAATGGCCACTACCAAAATGTGGCCAAGAGCAAAGAGGATCACCCTGTGGCACAACATGCAGCTGAACATTACATGGTTGAATTCAGTGGCTGCCTCACAATCTGGGCCATCTGGATCCTCCCTTTCACCACCAGCTTTTCTGAAGTTTGCAGATGGGGTTATCCTTACAACACATTCTCTGTTCCCAAAATCATCCTATCCTCAACCTATGTTAACCTACTGTCCGCACATCATACGCCCAACAGTTTCCACCATGTTTGTCCTATAACCTCCTCCCAATCCATGTTCACTCACCCTCATCGTGCACTGCTCTCTGCCAATACACTCTCTGATCTGTTTCCCTTCTCTGTTGTTCTCCTTTTCTGCTCTCCGAATGTGTTATTAAATTGTGTCACCTGCTTTGTCACTTGGCAAAAACATGGTGCAGGGCTTATAATATGCTTGTTTCTATATTTGGCTCCTGAACAGACAATGACATCTCATTCTCATATTCCACTGAAGTTTTGATATTCTCATACAAAGTCCGGACATTCTCATATGAGGTCATGTCACTCTGCTCACAATGTGTTCATGCCCTCTACCTTAACAAAGTATCAATGATAGCTGTGACAGTTCAAGGGATAACATTCCAATGACTTAATAATGCATCAAGTCCTACATACATCTCATTCAATACAAATATTATGAGCCTGTGATACGTGATTGTTAGGCTGGGTTTATTTTTACATTTACAGTCACTGGCCTATCTTCAACCATACGCTTCAGAATATAAGCATACTGCTTTGACCTATTCCAATTGAACTCTTCAAACAAAATTTTAGCCTTAAAATCCAAATTCCAAATAGGATGGCTTAAACACTGATTGCTTCCAGGTAATCATTTTCTTAATCATTATTCACTTTCTCATCTTTGTATCACCTTACAGATGTAAAGGCAGTTTCTTTACCCTGTTCTTTCCTCTTTGATTTACACACTTACACATCAAAAACTCCACTAGTAGTATCAAAGCTCATAATAACCTTTACCTAAATTCATCCACACTCATGTTAGTATCTTTTTTGAGCTATGAATGCAACACTGATTCATAGTAGAATCGTCATAGTCAATTGCATCAAAAGGAAAGTTTGAAATGTATCATTCAAAGTGATAGTTATCTCTTTCAGCTTTATGTGTGGTTGTCATGCCCTAGGATCTTTTTTCAACTTCTTCTCTGACTATAGTCTAGTTAAAACTCAGAACTGCTACATCACATTTCTACAAAATAACTTGAGAGAATCCTGTTGTGTTAACAACCTGTATATTCTCTTCATTAATGCATACATTAATCAGATTACATTAATACCATCTTGTCTTAATATCCAGATTCAGGAATGAAAGAAAAAAAAAGTTCATTTAACATTTACACAACTAGGTTCCATAGTTCATATATCTATGCTCTGGAAGTCTGAACATCTCTAAGGCAAGCTGACAATCCTTGAAATGTTTATTTTGTCCATAAGAAGGCACAAGAATTCAAAACACTTCTCTGCAGTGGTATGCATCACTCCAAGTTCACTGGGAAACTACTAAATTACAAAGAGACAGAATATCAGGCTTGTGCTTCCTCTAGGAGGTACAATGCCAAAGATAGAATATTAGTAAGCTATGTTTCAGCTGAGATCGTATGATGTCAGAGTAAGAAACAAAAATTAATGTGGAAGACAAATGCAAAGTCAAATTAATAGTTCAATTAAAGACTGAAAAAGAGATGGTAAAAATCAATGCTGGAGTGAGGATGAACTAGGAGATAATCTGCATTAACCCCTACCCTCAGCTCCTCTCTCCCTTTGCTGTCTCCCATAACCTTTTCAGTTTTTATTTGTACTTCCTTGAACTTTCACTCTTTCCTCCCAGAGGACAGAAATAATGCTTGCAAAAACTTGTAAAAGTATCTATTGAGAGTTATGGAATCTCACAACTTGAAGATACATAGTGGTCAGCCATTTTGTCTCTTGGGAATTTTATGGTTTTGTTAGTTATTTATTACTCCAGATGCGACTATATGTAAAGTGATTAGAAAGTTTTACTTTTTGACAACAGTAAATATAATTGCCTAAAATGATGAGCAATTCCTGCTTCCATATTTTGGAATATTTTAACAGCAATATCTATTGTCATGGCTGAAAGACTGAGCAGCAGTCCAGATCAATTTTTCTGTTTCACTATGTTCAACTTTCCTAGACAATGTATCATTTGCAAATTTTGAGGAGAGAGAGGTAAACCTGTGTTATGATTCTGGTTGTACTTTCAAAATGATTAATATTGTTGTTGGCAGTGCTGTCTTTGAAACTGTCAAAAACTTCTGCATACCACTAAATTGTGGATATTTCATTAATTAAAAATCTACTGTAGATGTAGTAGGCAGTTAAAAGTTTAGTTTTAGTGCAACTGCCTAAATGTTAGCATATGTTCATTTACAGTAATTAGGTGTCAAATACTAATAACAGTCAAAGCTCTAAGGGCAGCAAAGCTAAGTACTTACTGTAGTATTGCTGTAAAATCTCATGAAGAGTAATAATGAGGTTTCATAGGAAGTAACTCAATAAAATTCCATTAAATGATGAAATGGTTTGTTCGTAATGAAAAACAACCTTCTGTTTACTAGTCTTCAATATGGTATGGTGTAAATGGTGTAAAATGATTAAGTTTTAGTGTTAATAAGTGTCACCACTATTGTATGTAAATAAAATATTAATTTATTTATTATGAAAACTTACAGTTTGTGATATGAATTGTTGAAAATATTCATCTTACATAATTTAGCACTGGAAAACTCCTCATTTTACAAAGCAATTTACTTAAAATATGTGTTTGTTCTGTGGTGACCTTGAGATAAGAAATGGAATTCTTTGTATGAATATTTTTGGACTGCAATTTACATATAACATAAATTGTAAAACAACCTAAATCACATGTTCTGTATCCTGCTACTAGTGTGTGTGTGTGTGTGTGTGTGTGTGTGTGTGTGTGTGTGTGTGTGTGTGTGTCAAGTGTAATGTCGGTGTGGATGTGTACTTAAATTAACTGCCAACTGTATCAGCACAGACTGGCCACAAGAGGCCATCTGTAAGAAGAACATGGCAAGGTGTCCACTGTGCTGACATGCCTATATACACAGCAGTGGTAACTTATCCTCACTATGTTCATTTAGTTTGTACTGCTCACATAAGTTTTTCTGTGGATCCCTTATGTTGCAGCTTCTGCAGGATTCTTTTGTCATGTTACATGTGGAGTCATGAGAAGTTTATTTTTGTTATTGCTCAGAGGTTTATGAATGAAACCATATTTGTGTTCCTTGGACTGGTTTTGTGTGTTACTTGGTTACTACAGTATTCATTTTCAGGATGTTATGTAAGTTATTGTGGCTAGCAGTAACAACAGTAGTAGCACTAGCAGCAGCAGCAGCAGCAGCAGCAGTAGTAGTAGTAGTAGTAGTAGCTTTATACATCTGTACATCTCTTTCACAAGGATATTGAACATGTCTTGGTATTACAATTTAAGAAGAACAAAAATAAAATACTCAGATAATAGACATTTACATACTTACAGTCTAGCTTGACCAGGAGCAGACAGGTAGTCAGCCATGGCATTATAGAGAGAACCATCTCAAAATTTGCCTGAAGTGATTTAGGGAAACCACAAAAAACCTAAATCAGAATGTCTGGGTGAAGAATGGGGCCTCCACTCTCCAGAATACAAGGCGACTCTGTTTGCAACAGAGCTGCCTGACTCAATTATCCATAACATATAATACTGTTCTATGAATAACAATGAAAACAATAAATTTTTGATAGAATAATTTAATTGAATAGATAAAAAAATCAGCTCACCAAGAGGCGGCAGAACACACACATAAAACAAGGTTCTAATTAGGCAAGCTTTCAGAACCAGTGGCTCCTTCTTAAGGCAGAACGGTTGAAGGGGAAAGAAGAGGGGTGAAGGAAATGAACTAGAGAGGTCTAGGAAAAGGGGTACATTTTGGGAGTCACCCAGAACTGCAGGTCAGGGGAGACTTACCACAAGGGGTGAGAAGGAAAGACTGATTGTTGGGGAATGCATTGGATGAAATTTGAAAACCTGTGATTTTAGAGGTGGAAGAGAGGGTAGTATGCAAGACAAAGATCTGGATTCTTCCTCCAGACACCAGTTTCTCAGAACTCTGCAGATGGGAACTAGCACCACAACGTGTCCTTGGTACCTGCCACCTACTTGGCCCTAATTTATGTTAATTTCTTCTGTCTCGGCACACAGTAACTACTCTTTTCTTCACTCTCTTTTAGTTTTTACATCTTTCATTGTCTTACCCATCTATTTTTCACTGCCCCCTCCCACCTCTGTTATGTCCAATGCACTTAGCTTTTCACTCTTATTAACTTGTGCATGATGTTTAAGCAGTAATCTCTGTCTTGCATATTACTCTGTCTTCTACCTTTAAGTTCTCAGGTTTTCAAATCTCATCTGATGCAGTCTCCAACAATCAATCTTTTCTTCTCATCCTGTGCAGTAAGTCTCCCCTGACCCGTGGTTTTGGACGACTGTCCCAAAATATGCCCCTTTGCCCCTACATCCTTTCTAGTACTAATTTCTGTGCATGCAGACAGGTCCATTTTTATTTGCATATAACAATTCCATTGTTATTTACGAATTTGTGCATAACAATTTATGGCTCATTACACTGCATGGCCTTCTGATTGGCTTTTGCAGATATATTCACAAATTTGAAAGCTATTTTATTTCCCACCCTCCACTTGTCTTGATTATCTGTAATTCTTTCACGTCTTTCACTTTTTGTGTGTTTGTTTTCCAGCAAACCTCTCTGCTTTATTTTCCAAGCTATGTACTTTACATTTTCTCCTATGACTTTCATTTTCTATTTATCTATTTTCAAAATTTTTTCTGCTTTCATGACTTTCTGATTGATTTTTTCTTTCCTTTTCTCTTTTGCAGTCATTTATTCATATCATATAGATCACACACTTATTTCCTCTTATTAACCATTGTCTGGTCTCACGTTTTTGTATGAATGTTTCTGATTTTTATGAGTTTTATTCCTTGCTTTTCTTCCATTTTTCATCTTTTCCACCCTCTGTGTATTTTTTTAATTGTTATTAATTTTTTGTCACTCTCCAAACTGTCCTCTCTTGCCATGATGAATCCCATCTCGTATCACATCCATTCTTTTCGAAAATATACTTTTGCACTATCAAAACTAAGGTCCCACATTCTGTTTCTTGAAACCTGCATGTCCCTTGGAATTACTCCAAAAGTCCTAACAATGAAAGTTCCTGTTTCTGGATGCAATCCTACCCTATACCAGGCTCTTTTACAGTTTCAAGTAAAGCAATCTCTTGCTCTTACCTGGATAATCTGTGACATATATGCCTCATCAGCCAATTTCCACCCCACCAGACTTCTCTCCTCATACAAAATCCTGCAGTTAACTGCCCCTCATGTTTTCTTGGATGGTATCATCTGCCAAGCCAACTTCAGACTGCAACAACTTGCCAGTTCTCACCTCAAACAGATATCCCACCTTCTCCTAAACTACCTGAAAAGTGGTGTTTCCATTCCTGTCCCTCTGTAGCTCCCTAAACAGCCACACCATCAACCACCACTCCTCTCCTACAAAAGAATTAGACAAACATCCCACAGTCTTCACCACTGCCTCCCAGACCAAGAATAAATCATAATCGCAAGAACCAGTCACAACAACAGTACAGTGTCCTTAGCCTCTCATCTAAAGCACTCTCCCCTTCTTAATTATCTGTATTATCTAAGGGTCTCACTTTCAGCCCACCCTAAACCTGCATTTGATCAAGTTGCTTTGGTGAAGGACTTCTTTCCCTCACATGTAATGTCAATAGGAAATATCACTTTGCAACCCAATCCCAGAACCTCTCCAACAGAAAACCTGACATTGAACCCTGGCTTGAACAGTTCAGACCATCATCCCGAACAGCTCAGACCACTATTCCAACCTTGATCCACCACCACCACTACCTCAAAATCATCCCTTGCAAATCATCCAAGATTTCCTCACATCCAGCATTGCTTCACAACCCTTCCTCAGCTAACCTACAACATGATCCTAACCTGTCCTCTCCAGGACTCTAGGCTCTACATTCCCTAAAAGCTGATGACTCCATAATTATCCTCCCAGCAGACAAAGGATCTACCACTGTAGTACTTGACCAAAAGGATTATGTTACGGTTAGGTCTACGCCAGCTGTTTGACACCTCTACAAACAGCATCTGCCACCTAGATTCCATCCCTGTGATTCAAATTGACCTGCAGCCCCCCCCCCCCCCCCTTAAAACCTCAGGCCCCTCACAAGGACTGACACCTCAAACTATAGAACTTCTCACCCCACCCACTAAGCACCCCCACCTTTATCTTCTTCCTAAGAGCCACAAACCCAATCATCTTGGCCATCCTGTAGTTGCTGGCTTCAAAGCACCCATCGAATGTATATCTACCTCAGTTGATCAGCACTTTCAATTCATGGTACAAAGCTTCCCTTCCTAATCGAAGATACCAATCATTTCCTAGATCATCTGAAATCCATGCCTGTCCCACTCCCACCATACACCTTGCTTGTCACCACTGATGCCACCACCTTCCTCTATATCAACATCTCACATGTACACGGTCTGTCTGCTGCTGAACGTTTCTTCAGTCAGCATGCACCTGATTCCAAACCTATGACATCCTTCCTACTCACCTTAATCAACTTTGTACTTACTGTTGAGTGGTACTTAAGTAAATAAATTAGTGAAATCAAAGTGAACTAGAAATTAGGATATAAATGAAAAACTTGGTTTAGTTTAGAGAGTTACATACTCGCAAGCAGCGGGCCGAACAGCAGAACAGAAGAGACAATGACCGTGACCGTGAAGTCAGCAACTTCCACATAAGCGGGCGCTGTCGATTCAGCCGTCAGGGCATCGCCCGACCGGCTCACGTGTTTCTCAGTCGTCACATGGGATCAAAAGCCCTCACCTACATTCCAAGAGCCAACGACCGACGTTAAGAAGATTCTTCGAGAAGCTTTTCAACGTGACAGACGAGGCAATGACCGTGATGTCGTTCACCTCCAGTAAACTGAAGTGAATAAATACGCGAGACGCAGTGGGCCAGACAGATGAAGTCAGATGAAGACAGAGACGGAGACGAAGACGAAGACGAGAGACGAAGGAAGAAAAGAAGAGTAGCAGTAGTTTTCAGTCAGTTTCGGTGCTGAAGACCGTCATGCAAGAAGAGTCTGCATCATGCACAGACGAACCAAGTCCGCCGCTGTAATGGAATAGCAAGCAGCCGCCGTAGCGCCAGAAGACAGAAGTTAAAAGGTATTTGAAGTCTGGTTTTTACATACCCGGGTGACTCGTGAGGACGGGAAGGAGACGGCCTCACATCAGTAGTCACCTGTGAGCTGGGATGAAGACCTGACAGCCGAAGACTGGCAAGCAGGAGTCCGTGGTTCGAGTCCGCCACACTGGCCTTCCCCCGCCGCACCGCTCCGCTGGCCGACGCAGAACACACGCGGCCGCTTAGAGAAGAGAAACACTGGGACGCGACACCCAAGATATCATCCGATGCACGATTTCGCTCGCAATAATTAAACGGGCCACCTCGCGCTGCGCGTCTCCAGTCAACTGGGCGAGACAGCGACACGAGATACACACCGCTACGCGTAATCAGACGCCGCCGCCGCCGCCGCTGCCGCAGCAGAAGACTTCACAAACGACACAGCTGCCGCTCTCCGAACCAGAACATCCCGTAAGATACAGTTGTACAAATCTTCAATAAAAGTTTCTTATGTAAAAATGATGTTTCATTCGACCTCATACCTGAGCCAAGGAAGAACCCACCCTGCCCACATGCTGTTAAGAGAGAAAAGTTAATTTATTTAATATTTTCACCCTGACAGAATGCTTTAGAATGCTCATCCTGACAATTGACTTGCATCAAAAGAGAAAACCCAGTTACATTTAGTGACAGAAGTGTCACATTTAGTAACACAATTGTTACATTTGGTATCAGAAGCCGTTATAGTTGTTACATTTGGTGTCAGAGAAAAAACCCTTGGCTCAATATGAGGTGTGAATGACAGTCACTAAAGGTCCACAGTTAGTATTGTTTAATGTGTGAAAGGATAGAGGTTTGCATAGTAGTAGTAATATTTTCTTTATTTAGAAGTGTATTCTCTCTCATAATTTTAAGAGTTTGTCGAAAATATTTAAACATCTTTTTCATTCAGTGTGGTAATATTGTGTAACTACTAGTTGTAAAATGATGACACGAAATCGTACAAAGTCAGAGTCAGCACCACAAGCGGTTTCTACTGATGAAGCTATTCAGATCTTAGTTAAGCAGATAGCAGAGCTTAAAAATGATAATAATTTATTATTTAAACAGTTGAGTGATGTTAGGCAAACCAGTTCAATCCCTCCCACCCTAGATTCCTCAGCAGCAGCCTTAGTAACTCCTTTTTCAGGTAAACCTGACGAGGACATAACAGCCTTTTTTGATGATTTAGTAGCAGCTTCAAAGTTAGGATCATGGTCAGATGAACAGCTCTTACAAATGACAAAGTTAAGATTGACAGGAGAGGCTAAAGCACACGTCTTATACCATGAAGAATTACGGAATGCTCCAACATTTGAGGAATTGAAGAAAGGATTGCTTAAACGTTTTCAAAAACAGAACAGCTGTAGATTTTATAGGGAACAATTAAACACTATCACTCAGAGGCAAAACGAGTCGTTAGAAAGTTTTGTAGATAGGATTAGAAAAGTTAATATTAACACCTATCAATTGACAACTAGTGATGAAGCAAATAAAGTTATTTTACAAGAGGCAGAAAATAGAGCTCTGGATACATTTTTACGTGGGTTGCCTCCTGAAACGTCCCGTCGTGTCAGGGCAGAGTTTCCTAAAAATTTAGCGGAAGCTGTATCTGTGGCGACAGCTTTCGAAGAAATAGACATTGCCACCAGATACAAGGAGAAGCGAAATGTATTTTCAGCAGGAGTACGATGTTTTAGGTGCGATCGACAGGGCCATATAGCAAAAAACTGCAGACAACCTCAATGCACTAACTGTCAAAGAATAGGTCACACATTCAAGGAATGCAGGTCTAAGAAAGTTGTTCCAAATAGAAATCAGTTAAACTCAAACGGGAATGTCGGAGCCGCCGCCAGGCGTTCCCAATAAAATTTCATGCCATTAAGGCGAATGTGAAGGCGGAATGCTGGTTATCTGCTACCATACAGGATAAAGAGGCAAGGATACTAGTGGATACAGGCGCAAACGTATCAATAGTGAGTAATGAATGTATTGGAGAAAAGAAATATGACCCTCCGAGGTATAGATTGAGTGGAGTAGGAGGAGGTACAGTGAAGTCATTAGGATGTACATCACTGATTTTCTATATTCGCGGTGTACAATTTCAGGAAGATGTAGAAGTGGTAACAAAGGTAACTGACGGGTACGACGCGATCCTAGGACTGGATTTCCTGAATAAACATCACGCTAAAATTGACCTCAGACAGCAAACTGTGGAACTTAGCGGAATAGTCTTTCAGCTAGGTGACACCGCTGCAAAGGGCCCGCTGCCGCAAGATTTCCCCAACCGGAAGGCGAAATCAACTGCACTGCGTGCAACGTCCTTGAAGGTTGATTCGCGGGATCAGATACCATCTGGCTCAGGAAAACTTTTCTGGATGACCGTTGACCCCGAAGTACCTACAGATACAGTGTGTCTAATAGAGCCTTTAGAGGAAAATGAGGAATTAGATGTATCACATTGTTTTGTACGTAGGAGTGTTGTACGGGTTCAAGACGTTGAGGGAGAAAGAAAAGTACCGGTACATATTGACAATTTCGGAGTGGAGGACAAAGAGTTGCATAAGGGAATATTAGTAGCTACAGTCAGTACTTTTGAAGAAGAAGATTTCATTTGGTCAGATATTAATGATGGTCAGAAACCAGACGCCTGTAAAACCGCATTACGCCAGAAGACTGAGCATTTGAAAGGAAATGATAGAGACACGATAGAAGCAGTTTTAGTTGAGTTCCAAGATTTATTTAAAGCAGAAGGTCCACTGCCAGCAACAGATATCACACAGCATAGGATCCCAACAGGAAATAGCCCCCCAGTTTATAGGAAGCCTTATAGAGTTGCGCATCACTTACAGCCAGTACTGGATGAATTTATAGAGCAGCATCTAAAAGATGGAATTATAGAATATTCTGATTCGCCTTATAATTCAAATATCGTAATTATTCCAAAGAAGTCTCCCGACGGTACGAAACGATATAGATTCTGTTGTGACTACAGACACCTTAACAAACAAACTATCTCAGATGTTTATCCTCTTCAAAACATTACAGATATCATTGACAGCTTGGGTAACAGTAAATACTTTTCAACAATCGATCTACGTAGCGGATATCATCAATTGGAAGTTGCACCTGAAGATAGGCATAAAACAGCATTTTCTACCCCTGGAGGCCATTGGCAATTTAAAAGAATGCCTTTCGGTTTGAAAAATGCACCAGCAACTTTTCAAAGACTACTCGATGGAGTATTGCGAGGACTCAAAACTCAGCAATGTTGTGTATATCTAGACGATATTATTGTATTCTCCAAAGACATTAATGAACATGCTGTGCGTCTGCGTAATGTTTTTCAGAGGCTTAGAAAAGCTAAATTAACATTAAATATGGAAAAATGTACTTTTGCATTGACAGAGGTTACATACCTAGGGCATGTCATTAGTGAAAAAGGAATTAAAACAGATCATCGATTAATTTCGGCAGTTAAGGACTTCCCAACACCACAACGCGTTAAGGAAGTACAAAGTTTCATTGGTCTCGCATCGTACTACCGGAAATATGTTCAAAATTTTGCTGAAATTGCCCGACCCTTAACCCAATTATTGAAAAAGGGTGCAAAATTTCATTGGTCTGAAGATTGTGAATCAGCATTTCAAACCCTTAAAGATAAGTTAACACACAGTCCAGTATTAGCCTACCCAGATTATAATAAAGAATTTATTTTATCCTATGACGCAAGTGGTCATTCAGTAGGAGTTGTTTTGAGTCAGAATATTAATGGCACGGAACACCCCATAGCCTACGCTTCGAGACAACTAACAACGGCAGAAAGAAATTATTCCACAACGGAGAAAGAATTGTTAAGTGTTATTTATGGCATCAAATACTTTAAATGCTACTTGTATGGTAAGAAATTCAAGGTTATTACAGACCACGCAGCTTTAAAATGGTTGCTTGGATTAAAGGATCCATCTAGTCGTCTCACGCGTTGGGCCCTATGTCTTTCCGAAATGGATTTCGAAGTTATCCATAAACCAGGCAAAAAACACACGAATGCAGATTGTCTAAGTCGGAAAATAGCACTTTTGGAAGCAACAGGCCGAGATACTGAGGACTGGAGAAAGGCACAAGATGAGGATGCAGAATGCAAAAAATACGCAACTCAAAAACAATTTTGCTTTGAAGATGGTGTATTATGCCGTAAAACAAAACTTGGACCGCGAATTGTTGTTCCCCATCACCTTAGACAAGAAATAATGGCAGAGGCCCACGATCATATCCTTGCAGGACACGGTGGACAGCGGACAACCGAAAGACGTGTAGCAGAGCGATTTTGGTGGCAAACCAGAAAGCAGGATGTTGCGCAGTACGTTCGTAATTGCATTGCGTGCGCACAACGAGCAGAACTTTCTCGTTCAAAAATACCCTTACAGAGGCTCCCCGAGGCTTCATGTCCATTTCAAATCTGCGGAATCGATCTCTACGGGCCATTTCATAAAACACCTGCTGGTAATAAGTATGTTCTTACAATTATAGATCACTTTTCACGCTATCTAGCTATGGTGAGTCTCCCAGATCAACAAGCAAATACAGTTGCCCAAGCTTTAGTTAACAACTGGATACTTAAATTTGGCGTACCTGAAGCTATTATCACAGATCAGGGATCTAATTTTATGTCGGAATTAATGAAACAGCTATGCCACTTACTAAAAATACGTAAATTACGCACAACTCCGTTACACCCTCAGTGCAACGGGCGCACAGAAAGAGTTCATCGGACAATTGGCAAGATGCTTAGTTATTATATTAACGAACAACATTCTAATTGGGATACGTATTTACCAATAATCGTGTCGGTATACAACGCCAAAACGCATGAAGCAACTGGCATGTCACCTTATGAAGTGGTCTATGGGAGAAAAATGCCGTCCCCTTTTGATGTAATCAGGCAGAAAAATGGGAAAGTCGGAGAAACAGTAAGAGATTTCAGTCGAATGATGAAGGATGTATGGAAAAAGGTTCAAAAATCTAATACAAAGGCTTTGGAACGACAGGAAAGATTAGGTAATACCCAAGCTAAATATCCAAATTACAAAATCGGTCAGTGGGTTATGCTTTCGACTCCTTACATTGCTAAAGGAAAAACGAAGAAATTTGTAACAAACTACAGAGGTCCTTATCAAATTATTGAGATCACGTCACCAGTCAACGTTAAATTGCAACTGCCCACCCGAACTGCTATTGTCCATGCAAGTCGTTTAAAACCTTTTAAGGGCGCTCCAGATGTAATTCCTTCAACAATAGTATCTGCTTTTCTGAAGGGTGGAGGAAGTTCCCGTAAAGGAAAAAGAGTGGCCATGCCAGCACAACATACAGACATGGCACCATACGAGTACAATCTTCGACCAAGAGTGCGAATATCCTAGTTGAATCTTAGTAGACTGAGGATAATATACAAATGTAAATAATTAATACATGATAATGGTTTATTTTTTAAGAAAGAAAAGTTGAACGTAGAAATATGTAGATCTTGTAGTTAACAATGTATTCCTTCTTTTCTTTGTTTTTGTGTTTACTAGGTTGGTAGGTTCATAACCATGTTGTTTGCTCTTTTCAGAAAACGCCATGCAAGCATTTCCTACATAAAACCTATCCTACATCAATGACTCCCTTGACAGTTCCCTTCTGAAGCCATTAGATATGTTCATAAACTCACAGCAAGGCAAAATTGATGGCAATGTTATGATGCTACATGTTTTAAAATTAAAAGGTGAACACAAAACTAAAATTATAATCCTAGGAACGGGTATATCTGGAACCTTTGTGTTGGTGTTTCTACTTTGTACAGTTTTCTTTTATTTAAGACGAAAAAATAAGCCAAATAATAATATGCCACTTCATCAAATCGCTGTTAATTGGATACCACACTCTTAACTAGTGTACTGCAGTAGTTACTTTTGAGCATTTGTGTATTAATTTTGTTTATTGTACTTCAGTCTTTACTACACAGTCTTATGTTAAAGTAAACAATACTGTAGAATAAATATTCTTGCATTCATATAGGGTTGATTAAACAGGTGTTGCTATGTAACTTTCTCAGTGAATAATCTATTTTTGTTATTCATTGTCACCAAGATTTGTTACACTTATTACAACCATTTATGTGTGAACTATGTGATTCATGAGCGTACAGTGCTTTAGTAAAGTGATAAAGTATTTTCAACATACTTAATGTGAAGTGTGTGTAATCTTCTAAGTCGAGAGTTTCATTGCTTATGTTAGTGCTTTTGCCGTGTGAAGAGTGGAGGAATGTTGAGTGGTAAATTCGAGGGCGAATTTCTCCGAAGGGTGGAGGAATGTTGAGTGGTACTTAAGTAAATAAATTAGTGAAATCAAAGTGAACTAGAAATTAGGATATAAATGAAAAACTTGGTTTAGTTTAGAGAGTTACATACTCGCAAGCAGCGGGCCGAACAGCAGAACAGAAGAGACAATGACCGTGACCGTGAAGTCAGCAACTTCCACATAAGCGGGCGCTGTCGATTCAGCCGTCAGGGCATCGCCCGACCGGCTCACGTGTTTCTCAGTCGTCACATGGGATCAAAAGCCCTCACCTACATTCCAAGAGCCAACGACCGACGTTAAGAAGATTCTTCGAGAAGCTTTTCAACGTGACAGACGAGGCAATGACCGTGATGTCGTTCACCTCCAGTAAACTGAAGTGAATAAATACGCGAGACGCAGTGGGCCAGACAGATGAAGTCAGATGAAGACGGAGACGGAGACGAAGACGAAGACGAGAGACGAAGGAAGAAAAGAAGAGTAGCAGTAGTTTTCAGTCAGTTTCGGTGCTGAAGACCGTCATGCAAGAAGAGTCTGCATCATGCACAGACGAACCAAGTCCGCCGCTGTAATGGAATAGCAAGCAGCTGCCGTAGCGCCAGAAGACAGAAGTTAAAAGGTATTTGAAGTCTGGTTTTTACATACCCGGGTGACTCGTGAGGACAGGAAGGAGACGGCCTCACATCAGTAGTCACCTGTGAGCTGGGATGAAGACCTGACAGCCGAAGACTGGCAAGCAGGAGTCCGTAGTTCGAGTCCGCCACACTGGCCTTCCCCCGCCGCACCGCTCCGCTGGCCGACGCAGAACACACGCGGCCGCTTAGAGAAGAGAAACACTGGGACGCGACACCCAAGATATCATCCGATGCACGATTTCGCTCGCAATAATTAAACGGGCCACCTCGCGCTGCGCGTCTCCAGTCAACTGGGCGAGACAGCGACACGAGATACACACCGCTACGCGTAATCAGACGCCGCCGCCGCCGCCGCCGCCGCTGCCGCAGCAGAAGACTTCACAAACGACACAGCTGCCGCTCTCCGAACCAGAACATCCCGTAAGATACAGTTGTACAAATCTTCAATAAAAGTTTCTTATGTAAAAATGATGTTTCATTCGACCTCATACCCGAGCCAAGGAAGAACCCACCCTGCCCACATGTTGTTAAGAGAGAAAAGTTAATTTATTTAATATTTTCACCCTGACAGAATGCTTTAGAATGCTCATCCTGACAATTGACTTGCATCAAAAGAGAAAACCCAGTTACATTTAGTGACAGAAGTGTCACATTTAGTAACACAATTGTTACATTTGGTATCAGAAGCCGTTATAGTTGTTACATTACCAACAACTACTTCAATTTTGAGGGACAGACATACAAACAGATCAGGGGTATGGCCACAGAGACCAGGATGGCTTCTTCCTGTGCCAATCTTTCCAAGGGTCACTTGGAGGAGGCTTTTGTGGAATTCATAAGTCTTCAGCCCCTGGCTTGGTTTAGATACATTGATGGCATCTTTACCATATGGACTCAAGGTGAGGCTGACCTGTTAAAATTCCTGGAATCTCTGAATGGCTTCCCCGAATTAAATTTCACATGTTCCTATTCTGAATCCCATGCCACTTTCCTTGATGTTGATCTTATCCTCACCATATGCCAGCTATACAGTTCTGTCCACATTAAACCTACCAACAAACAACATTACTTACATTTTGACAGTTGCCATCCTTTCCATGTCAAACATTCTCTCCCATACAGACTTGGTATTCAAGGCAAATGTATGTGTTCAGATGCAGACTCTTTACAGCAATACACCACCATTCTCACCTCAGCCTTCACTGCACGTAATTACCCCACCAGCCTAGTTTGAAAGAAGATTTCCCAGGCCATCACTTCCAATCCTGGTACTACTGATCCCTCCAAACAACAGCTTCAGAGTACATCACTGGTGACTCAGTATTATCCTGGTATGGAATGTATTAATCAGCTACTTTGACAGGGCCATGACTTCCTAAAATCATATCCTGAAATGAGATCCATTCTGTCTGAAATTTTGTCCATGACACCTAGTATAGTCTTTTATCACCCTCCCAATCTCTGCAATATTCTTGTCAGACCCTGTGCTCCCTCTGCACCCATCTCCCTACCTACCGTATGGGTCCTACCCCTGTGACCATCCCCACTGCAAGACTTTCCCTATGCACACTCCTACCACCATCTATAGCAGCCCTGTGACTTAAAAACATATAATATAAAAGGGGGAGCCACATGTAAAACAGATGATGCTGTCATTTATTGACTAGTAAAGTCATCAGAAGATCAAAACAAATTGCAAAACGTTTTAGAAAAGTTATATGTATGGTGCAAAAATTGGCAGTTGACCCTAAATAACAAAAAGTGTGACTTCATTCATATGAGTGCCAAAAGAAGTCTGTTAAAGATCAGTTACATGATAAGTCAGGCAAATCTAAAGGCCTTTAAATTCAACTAAGTACCTAGGAATTAAAGACAACTTAAATTGGAAGGAACACACAAAAAATGTCATGGAGAAGGGTAACCAAGGACTGTGTTTTATTGGCAGGACATTTAGGAAAAGTAACTGATCTACTAAGGATACCACCAACACTACACTTGTTTGTCCTCTTTTAGAATACTACTGTGCAGTGTGGGATCCTTTCCAGATAGGATTGATGTGGTACATCAAAAAGTTCCAAGAATGGCAGCACATTGTGTATTATCTAGAAATAGGGGAGCTCATGGAAATGATACAGTATTTGGGATGGACATCATTAAAACAAAGGTGTTTTTCATTGCAGGTGAACCAACTTTCTCCTCTATATGCTGTCTATATTCTTTACTGTGCATTCATAACTAATGCCTTTGACAATGTTTGTAGTCAGTCTTTCATTATATCATTATCACTGTTTCGTTTTTTGATAAATTTTAACTTTACCATATCTGGGGGGTCTTTCACTATGTGCTTACACAATGGCATGATGAGTGTGTCATTTCTATATGAATACTTTGTTTTTGCATTTTGTAAATTTTAGAGAGATCTGATAATATAGACATCCTGTGCCTGTCTGAGCACCACATAACCACAAGGCTAAATAAGTGACATGTAAACGATTACACTATTGCAGCTTACTCATGCAGAAATAACATGAGGAAAGGAGGAGTTGTTACATACATTAAGATAGAACACAAGTTCAAAAACACTGAGGCAAGTAGATTTTGTAGTGATCAGCATATAGAAGTGTGTGCTTGTGAATTAATGCTGAAAAATAGTTCACTTTTAATTGTAGCTGTATACAGATCCCCACTGAGAAATTTTGAACTATTTATGAGGAATCTGGGTACCTTACTGTGCTATTTGTTAGAAAACAGCAAGCAGTTAATAGTCTGTGGTGACATAAATGTAGATTTTGTAAAGGATTCTGATAAGAAAAATTATCTGGAAACCTTATTCGAGTTCTACAATTTGGTCTCAGTAACTAATTTTCTGACATGGGTGGATACAGAATGTAGTACCCTAATTGATTACGTTTTCTTTTATGAAGTTCAAAGCAAGAAAACAGCTGTTTAACCAGTAACAAATACTCTCTCTGCTCATGATGAGCAGTTACTTAGGATAAGTAACATAGCACCTTACTATGGATACTCCACAGTGGAAATAGTTAGAATAATTAATGGCTCCAGGACAAATCTTTTTAAGAATAGTTTACAAGAGATGACAAGGGATGTAATGTATGATGAACCAATGCTAACATTAAATTTAATCTATACCATGATAAATTCCTATCATTATTTAAAAATAGCTTTCTGTGTCAGCTGTTGAGAAAGCACACTAAACAGCAGCATAAAAAGCCATGGACCACTAGAGAGATTAAAGTGACTTGTGAAAGGAAAAGGGAAATGTCTATATCGGAAAAACAGATAGGGATTCTGCAGTAGTTGGACAGATTGAATTACATTAGATTAGATTCAGTTTTCATTCCATAGACCCAAAAATGAAATGATCCTCATGGGTGTGGGACACGTCAGAAAGTATAATATAAAAAACAAAACATTTGAATGTAATACTCACTACCCTGATCAGTTGTCAGGAGTCCGTCAAAATAGGTGAATACATTACAGTAAATGGAAACTGCTAATAATTACACAATTAAGACACTATGAGAATGAAACATAGTCATGCACTTTTAATAAATTTATCACACAAAATAACTAATCTTGACTATTGTGACCAAGTGCTGTCAAAACAAAATGTAACAGACATTTTTACTTAAACTGGTCTAATATTCCCTGTTAAATATTCACCTATAGAAAACTTCTCAAGATTATTAAGAAATGTTATTAAAAATCAGGGAACATGCATAGAATGTCAGAAATCACTTACAATAACAGATTTAAGGCTGTATGGAAGGTAGTGAAACAAGAGACAGGACAACCAGACACAAAACAAGACATCACCACTTCTGAACTGAATGAAAGGACTATAAATTACATGTCACAGGTAGCAAATGCTGATGTCCTTGACAAATATGAGTTCACTACATGCATGTTTTTAGATCTTTCTAAGGTTTTTATATTGTTGACCCTAAGATTCTAATAAATAAGCCAGAAGTATTACAAATGAGACTGGCGACTAGTGCCTGTGTCTAATAATATAATGAAAATTAATGCTACAAATTTTAGTATGATCACGAAAATGACAGCGTTAAATCAAATATGGATGGTAACTATATAGGCTGTGAAACAAATGGAAAATATCTAGAGTGAATATTGATTCTCGCTTCAAGTAGTGTGAATACAGAAAGTTACTTGCAAACAGAATGTCAAAACCATGTTACATCCTTAGACACCAGTCATCAGTGTATAATGGGCAGTGTCTTTTACTCCATACTGTTCATCGGTAAACTCCACTCTTAGGTATGGCATTCTTTTCTGGACAAAGGAACAAATTAATAAAACAATTTTCAAACTGCAGAAAAGCCCTGTACAAATAATAACCTAGAATAGTAGTCAAGTGCATTGTAAAGATCTGTGTAAAATACTGTACCATGTGTGTACATTTCCCAATTAATTGTACACTTCAAAAATGACCTTGATTATTACTGCATAAACAGCTCTGCCCATGACCAAGAAACACAATTTAGACTGAACTTCCAATTACCAAGAAGGAATAAACATAAAACTCAAAACAGCATTTTCTACTAAGGAATAAAACTGTGTAATAGACTACCAAAGGAGACTAAACAAACTTTCTAAAAGAAACTTATTTTAAAAGGCAGTTAAATAGTACCTGTTAAGAAATACATTCATTATATTGAAGGATTACATAGCTGACACAGAGTAGGGGTTTGATAAAAACATAACACAAATGAATAATAATAATGACAATGATATATCACATATCATTCCACATAAACTTGCAATTTATATTTTTTTCTGGAAGACTTACTCCCAATCCAGCACAAATTTTCACTGTCATCATTCCATTGTGCACCTGACTGTTGTCCATATTCACAATTGCAAAGACATTTCATGTATATTTAATGGGTTCTACTTTACTAGAAATAAATATGTTCATCATAAAATTTGTTAATGGTATTCAATGACAGATTAACTTCTACACAGTGTACCAACACAATGCACAACTTTGATACACTGGAGTACTTTACAAACATGCCTGCTTGTCAGTACATCAAAACAGTGTGTGTCATGCTGATTCAAACTGTTTCAAAGTGATGAAGTTACCACCAATGTCAACTAAATGATTACATTCTGACCTCCTTATGTGAATTATTACTAGAAGGCAATATCTGTGCTAAAAAGACATTGGATGTTGGTGCACTTTGTGAACTAATCAAATATTTATGTTATCATTACTTTATGTAGAAGTATAATTTATAGGTTTTTGCATTTACAAGTGCAAGTAATTTAAACTCAGCAGTTGTTCTGTGATTCACTAGACAAATTTACATTTTAAATTATGCTTTTGTCTGGAAGAGGCTATTTAAATATTGCATACTTTTTTATCCAAAATCAATAACAATGTCAACAATGATACATATAGAGTTTTTTTAGAAATTCTGTGTTACTACACAATTCAGATATGTTTTATTTCATTATCGACTCAATCCAGCAAGTCTGACATAATATGAAATTTATTCAGGATTCTCCATCCCCTACACTTCCTGATGAGATATGAATCTTAAAAAGGTAATTACTTTTTGTATAAAGCAAATTTGCTAGTTATGTATTTTGTCAGTTGATATTCCACTTCCATCTTGTAATAATTCAAAGGGCTGTTTGAATGTTGTGGTCATTAGTAGATGCGACTTAGTGCTGTTGTTATTTAAACTGCTTCATGGTCTGTCGGTTTGGGATGTTTCCATATTTCAGTCATAGCTGTAATTATTCCCTGTTCAGAAACTTTGATAACTGTAAGAATGTAAGTCAAATATTATAATCTTGAATAAATGTAGGTATTTCAGGTAGTACTTTGAAATTTTATATTAGATTACAAGCATATTCACTGAAAATAGTACATGAAATTTTAAAGAGAAGCTTTTAGTTCCCAGTGACATGTGATGTAGTGTTCCATAATTGACCAGACTACTTACTGAACTGACCAATATCGAGCTTGAAATGTTACACCCTATCATGTTGAATTGTTTACTGCAAAGTACAGGCTGCGAGTCACTGCTAAATTGGTTGAATCCACACACTGCAGACTCTCTCATTGCTCTGTTGAACTATTCTTCTTGTAAAGTGAGTTTATGACCAACAACCATGTAGTGGATGGTTATATTCTACTCTTGTTGCTGCTATTGGACACTAACTTTCCCAATGCACATCTGACTCCAAACCCCCAACATCTTTCCTGGTTACTATGATCAATTAAATTCCCACCCACAATTACTTTTTCTTTGAAAATATCAACTACAAACAAATTCATGGTACAGCATGGGGTACCCTCTTGGCACCCACCTATACCAATCTATTCAGTGGCTACATAGAGGAATCCTCCCTGATCAAGCAGGATCCCAAACCCTTCATCTGATTCAGAGTCATTGACACCTTCATGATCTGGACTGAGGGCAAAGACACACATCCATATTCCTCCAGGACCTGAACACGTTCTCTCCTATTCACTTCATCCAATCCTCCTAAGCCCAATAAGCCACCTTACTTGATGTCAACCTGCACATCAAGGATAGCCACAGCAGTACCTCAGTCCATATCAAATGTACCAATTGCTAATAATACCTCCACTTTGACAGCTGCCACCCATTCCATAACCAAGAAGTCTCTCCCATACCACCTGCAGCGACTACCAATTCCTTCCAATATGTGCCAAGGCTCTCATTTATGCCTTCACAGACCAAAATTACACTCCCCACCCTGTCCAGAAACAGTTCTCTTGTTTCTTGTCTCTCTAGTCACCTACTATCCTCCCCATTCCCATCATCCAGCCACAAAAGAGCACTCCTGTTAAGGTTGTGACTCAGTAACATCCAAGACTGGAGCAAATTAATCACATTCTCTGCCATGTTTTCGATTATCTCTTGTCGTGCCCCACCCATCCCACTGTGGTATTCTGCCACTCACCAAACCTCATAGTATCCTTGTCTATTCCTACTCCACACCTCCTCCCAATCCCTTGTCCGATGACTCATATCCCTGCATGACGTATATCCAAGACCTATCCCATGCAACCTCCTGGTACTACTTACTCCAGTTATGTCATAGGCTTCTTCTATCCCATCAAAGGCAGGCCCACTTGTGAAAGCAGCCACATGATCTACCAAATTAGCTGCAACAGTGTGCCACATTCTACACCGGTATGTCAACTGGCAAGCTGCCTGTCCACATTAATGCCCACTGCCAAACTGTGGCTAAGAGACAGCTGGACCTCCCAGCTGCTGAGCATGCGACCAAATAAAATGTGCCTGACTTCAATGACTGCTTCAGAGCCTGCTCCATTTGGATTCTTCCTGTCAACACTAGTTTTTCTGGATTGTCCAGGTGGGAACTCCTGCTGCAACATATGCTTCATCCCTGTAAACACCCCCCCCCCCTCCTCTCACTTCAGCATTGGCTGATTCTTGTTCTCTATCTCATTATCCCCTGCCCAGTCCACACTTCAGCCCTACACCCACCTTCTGTCCCACCAGAACACTTGCATAGTCCTTTCTCTCCTCTCCTCTTGCCTCCCCCTTTTCTCTGCCCCCCCCCCCCTCTCCGAACACAGTCTGTAGAGAGTGCAACTAACAGCCCACTATCCAGTCCTTCCAGATCCCTGCACACTCCCACAGACAGTGGTAACATCCCCCACCCCTATTCTTCACGCCTCTTTTATACCCCTACTGCCCATCCCAGTAAAGAGGACTGCTCACCTAAGATGCAGTTGCAGTCAGGCTTTATCCCCCGGAAATTGTGTGTGTGTGTGTGTGTGTGTGTGTGTGTGTGTGTGTCATTTTTATGGATGTGTATGTAAATTTTTTTGTTATGCCTGATGAAGGACTTAGTCCAATGGCTGAATAATATCTAGCACTCTGTTTTGTCATGCCTTTCTGCCACTCCATGCCTCCTTTTTTGCAGTTTTTGCAGATTATTCAACCTACTGACATGTTTCATACCATAATGAATTGTGATGAATACGATGTACATAAAAAATTAATAATAATAATAATAATAAATAAAGTACCATATTTACTCGAATCTAAGACGCACTTTTTTTTCTGGTTTTTGTAATCCAAAAATCCACCTGCGGATTAGCATCGAATTCAAAGTAAGCAAATGTTCTGAAAAATGTTGGTAGGTGCCGGCACAACTAACTTCTGCCATCGAATATATGTAGCACTATACAGGCACGCTTTGGAGGCACAAAGATAAATACTGGCGCCAAAACCTCTGCGTCAGTAAATAAATTAAAAGAAAAGGTAGAAGAATGTAAACATTATGCCATGTATTCTTTCGTGTTTGCTGCTATCTCATTTAAATCCTCTCTGCCTAATAAACTACGAAACTAGAGTGAGACAACAGCAAATGTGGAATAATATCCATATCATGTCATGTTTATATTCATATTATTCTTATGCTGAATAGTGATACAGTCAGAAATGAAGCACAGCAACTGACTAGATTTTTAAATCTAAGATGACTCTAATTTCTGTGCAGAATGTAGTGTACTAAAGAGGCGTCTGCAAAGATTTTCAAACTGAGAAAATTTTTCGCTAAACTCTCGTTCAGGACATCTTCTATCATACACAGTCTATTATTTGGTTCTTGTTGATCACTGTCAAAGAAAGCAGCAGTGTAAGTAACAACAAATAGCAGTCTCTTGCCATTGTTTCGCTAATGAGACAATTCCTCTCTTTTTTTTTATTGTAAGTGGTGGTAGTGCGCACAAAAGCAAGCCATGCTACAAGCACCGGAAGGTCGTAAACACTCATTATCAAAATGCGACAAACAATGCATGACACAGTACAATAATGCATTTTCAGCTTAGAGTGACGTAAACACCTATAACAAAGATAACGACACTTATCAGATTAAAGCAAAATAAGCAATCGATTCAAACCAGATGAAGCACATGAAAAAGGAAGGGTACCCGTATAAATACGGACAGAGTGCCTGACACATAGCAATGGCTACTTGGTAAAGCTTAACTGTTAAGCTTACGACTCGAATCAAACTACTGTTGCTGTATCTTCATCCATTCAACCTAAATTTTGTCTCATGTTACAATGGACCAAATTTGTTTGGATTTGGAGGTGTGGTCTAAAACTTCTCTCTCCCCTTGAATTTCAAGTCTCAAATTTCAGGTGCTGCTTAGATTCGGTAAAAAATTTTTTCCTTGATTTCGAGTCTCATTTTTCAGGTGTGGCTTGGATTCAAATAAATACGGTAAATTCTGATAGCTTATCTCACTTTCATTTTGTGTTTTCAGTATTATGAGTTGTGGTATACTCACCATAACCATAAATTTGTGTAGAGTCTCCTTTCAGCAATCATGTCTCTAGATGAATAGGTTTGGTTTTCCAAAAATTTCATGCACCTTTTTAATGATGCAAGTTTGTACCCAGTGTACAGCAGGATTTCTAAATTTAGTCCATAATACCTAGTATATATCAAATATGATATTAGCAAAAAGTAACATTAATCAAACAATGAATATTTAATACATGAAATTTATGAATGTTTGACTTGTTTTATTTGTCTAGATCTATGTAAGTAATGATATCAATATGCATGATATGTATAGTACTAGAATTAGTTTACTAAGGACTAATTACACATAATTCAAGGGCTAATCATAACTGCCATCAGCCATTTTACTCTTGGGTGGGTGTGCCGTTTTAATAACATGAGTGGGTGCATAGTGTAGTTTCGACATATTTCAAGAATAGCTGTCTTTATGTTGTCAAGGTAAATGTGTATGAGCAATATCACAGTTTAATCTTGCTGTAATTAAACAACAATAAAATTAACTCACATTATGTGAGATATGTGACTGTGTAATTGAACAATAATAAAAATAAACTTTCATTATATCACTCTATTGCTGCACAGGATAGTTACCCCACAGTAAGATCCATTCAAAGCATTAAAGAGCACAAATCACAGCCAGCTGCTTTTTTTATTGATAATTATCTTGTAGATAACTGCCTCACTGGGGGATTGCACTGTAAGCCTAGAATCTGGGTCATTTTCTTGCACATATCGTAAATTTTTTTCTCGCCTAGCCTGCTATTTATTTTATATTAGTGCTGCTATACAGGATGTAAGACAACACAAATTACCTCAGTATTAGCTGAAGCAATAATGAAGGAACATATGTGGGCTTGCAACTGTGAAATGGTGTGGTGCAAGACAACATTATGTGTGGCTGGCAAACTTTATAAATATAGGGGCACCTGCTTGAGGTTTAACATCCACTGATAAATAAATATCATCTCCATATGTTTTCATGCATTTAGCTATAAACATCCTACTTCCTCCTGCATGTATTTTAGTGGCTTCTGCTCCTCCTCCTCCTCCTCCTGCTATTCTCTTATCTCTTGGAATCCAACAAAGGTGCATTCTTGAAACCTTGACAAATTGCGTACAGCTCACGTAGATTTACATCTTTCCACATCTGACTGCTGTGGATGGATCTTGTAAATTTACTTTTTTTTCTGCACACATTTTCTGAGATCTTTTGCTCATGCCAGTAACTATTTCAATTTAACAGAAGGCTATATATGAACTGGAGGGTCCAGTGCAGTGAACAACATTATGAAATTACAAGTTTGTTTGTGTGGCCATCCTCCACAGCAAGCATATAAATACGTGTTTTGTAAATAAAACTGCATTTTCCTGCTGCTAGTTACTTTATTTATCCCATACACATTTTGCCTTTTCCTGTTCTAAGGCATCATCAGTGGGATCTATAATGATACAGTTTTGTTAGTTTTAGATTATTAAACAGTTCACTTCATGATTTTTTTGTAAATAAAAGCAATTACATACGATTTGCTGATCTGCATTTCCTCCCATCTGGTCTGGAGGTTGGTTCTAAGGCATCATCAGTGGGTTCTATAACGATACATTTTTGTTAGTTTTAGATTATTAAACAGTTCACTTTGCAATTTTTTTGTAAAAAAAGTAATTACTTACAATTTGCTGATCTGTGTTTCCTCACATCTGGTGGTATTGCAACCTCCAGACCAGATGTGAGGAAACGCAGATCAGCAAATTGTATGTAAATACTTTTTTTTTACAAAGAAATTGTGAAGTGAACTGTTTAATAATCTAAAACTAACAAAACTGTATTGTTATAGATCCCACTGATGATGCTTTAGAACAGGAGAAGGTGAAACACGTATGGGATAAATAAAGCAAGTAGCAGCAGGAAAAGGCAGTTTTATTTACAAAACAAGTAATTGTGAAATTATTTTTATCTTTTGTTTTACTGCCAACAATCAGCACCACACAATAGTCGATACTTGTGTGGTATGGCACAAAAACAGTTGATGGAAAGTGAGATTCTTGCTGAACTGTTTGCAGACAACTGTTCTGATGAAACTTCCTGGCAGATTAAAACTGTGTGCCCGACCGAGACTCGAACTCGGGACCTTTGCCTTTCGCGGGCAAGTGCTCTACCAACTGAGCTACCGAAGCACGACTCACGCCCGGTACTCACAGCTTTACTTCTGCCAGTACCGCGAAAGGCAAAGGTCCCGAGTTCGAGTCTTGGTCGGGCACACAGTTTTAATCTGCCAGGAAGTTTCATATCAGCGCACACTCCACTGCAGAGTGAAAATCTCATTCTGGAACTGTTCTGATGTTCCAAGTGATTCAGATGATTTTACTGATAACGGTAGTGGAAGTGAAGAAGAAAACATCATGGTTAATCAAGCAAAGTGAGATAATTGTAAACAATTTAGATGATGAAGCTTCTAACAGTGAAAGTTGGCTAAAGAAGGACAAGATCATTATTTTAGAAACATTTAGAGGAACTCCAGGTGTACAAACTCTTCCCAGCAAGATCAGTAGCATTATAAGCACTGTGGAATTATTTCTAGGGGATGAACTGTTTGATCAGATGTCAACACAATCCAACTTGTATTATGAGTGAAACAAAAACCATTATTATGAATCTCCCAAGTCTACCAAATTTACGAATATCACTGCTGTTACTGAAAAAATTTCTGGGCATGATTATCTTCATGGGACAAATAAAAAAAAACATTACTTGAAGGGCTACTGGTCAAAAGATCCTCTAACAGAGACACTGATTTGTGGAAAAACCAAGTAGTCAACAGATCCTCTAACAGAGACACTGATTTGTGGAAAAACCAACAAGTAGTTTTATTTCTAATAAGTTGTATAATTGGCTTCGCACTCATGTAAACAGCATTCTATGAAGCCAAGATGTGAAATGGGATTACACCCATGTAAAGAACATTCTACCAAGCTAAGGTGTGAAAAGGAATGACACATTATAAGTAATAAGATGATGTAATATGAGGGACATAGAAAAGACTAAGTGAACTGAAGAAAGATTTGGTGTTTGTGCCATTCCTTTT
Source organism: Schistocerca nitens (assembly GCF_023898315.1). Classification (NCBI taxonomy): domain Eukaryota; kingdom Metazoa; phylum Arthropoda; class Insecta; order Orthoptera; family Acrididae; genus Schistocerca; species Schistocerca nitens. Next base: position 540,860,280 of record NC_064619.1, on the reverse strand, counting down.
CATAAAGTGGAAAAGACCATAATGTACATGTTTATATTTGCTGTTCTAAAGACTGAAAAATGATAAAAATATGCACTGAGGTACAGGATCCCAAATACAATGAAATTTACAAATTAAACATTTTTGTGAAAAATTTCAATGTCTTATGTAAACATATCTAGTATTATTTAATTAGTTAACCAAGCATTACCTTAAGCTATTTGCAAATCCTTGTTTATTTTATGTAACTGTGTTTATAATAATATTCAGTCACCATAAAGTCCACACATTTCAGTTTAGAAAGTTATTTGTCTCTTTCGTATTTTTTAGAAAAAAAAAACCTTGACATGTTCCATTACTTTTGCGTCCAAATTTTGTTTGCATGTTCACACTTACAAAATTCTTGACATTTTCCTGCTTACAAAATTCTTGGTGGATGATTGTAATAGAGCTGCTTAACACATCTGTTTCACAAGGTATAGAAGAACTTGAAACACAATTATTTAAATTTAAGAATCTTATGATTCAGTGTTATAATCATAGTTTGCATAATTATTCAAAAAGATAAAACTGATAAAAAATGCTTTATTTTATGAAATATTAATTGAATGTCTCTTTGATTAAGAAACAGTGATTATATCAGTGAAGAATCTGATGTTCATTAAAAAGTTGATATGAAGAAAGTACTCTGCATCATAATATTATTTCAATTTACATATCTCCAAGTAACACCCCAATCATGTCTCGCAGGAAACAGAATCTACCATCTAGCCAAACAGCCTAGCAATAATTTCATCAGCACAAAGTTAAGTGCAAATAATATTCTATCGGTATTTGCTCTTACAAATAAGGACATGTTAAGCAAACACATGGAAAGTCAGTAATTTGCAAAGTTTGCTAATTTATTTATTGCTATGATTTCTGTGGTCGGTGGGTTATGTGTTGTAACTGTTCATTGTGCAGGTTAACAGAGAGTAACAATCACTGCTGCCTACTTCAAATATACTAAATACAAATAATGACGAGAGTCAGTCTGCTCACACTGTTAATTTTGGGAATTAGTTATAGATTGCTTTATAATTCTGGAGTGGGAAGAAAGCAGCTACTTTGAAAAAATCCATGTCTCTCTCTCTCTCTCTTATTCTAAGTAGCTTTTCATTTTATCTGATGCAGGTTGAGGCAGTAAAATTGGGAAGATCTGAGGACTGACTGAGTGCCATGGCAGGGGATTAGGGGAGTGAGGGACTTGATATTGGGCATGTAGACAGGCGAAGTTTTAGTAGCCAAAGAGTGTTCATCAAATGCAAAACTTGTGTTTGCAGTAAATATCTACAGCAAAATCTCAGATAGTTGTGTTGGAGCTCAATGCACTTTCGATTGAGAGTTTAATTTACCCCATGAGGCGTAATACATTATTTAAGGAAAAATGATGGGTTACACTCTCTGTCCTTCTAAACTAGGAAAATGACTGTGATATTTAAAAAAATGTTTTATTGATATTTAACTTTTGGACAGCATGTTATGGGAGAAATGGCCTACTATAATGTGTAGGTGAAACAGGGTATATGGGCACAACACATCTGCAAGACTGGATGTCAAGTTTAGTGTTATCACCTGCTGTGGGCCACTTGTTCTTAGACACTGTAGCTTGGAAGTGTATTGCAGTTGTAGAAGCATGGTACCCACAACAATGTTGGTGATGTTGTAGAAACAAAAAGGAAAGAAGCTTTAAATCTGCCATTATCTGTCATTTATTTTTGGATGTTTTGTTTTGCCCAAATGTATTCTCATCCTGCAATGTAATGAGACAAGGTATTTGTAATTGAATCTCTTATGATATGATTGTATTGCACTTATCTGATCTGAGTTATCTGTCAATCTAAAAACAAGCTTACAATATTATGAGAAGGAAAGTTACTATTCACCTTATAGTGGAGATGCTGAAGGGCAGATAGGCATAACAAATATACTCTCAGAATTAAAGCTTTCAACCATTAAGGCCTTCGTCAACAATAGACGTAGACACACACACACACACACACACACACACACACACACACACACACACACACACGAACAGGAAAAGTTAATGGTTCAAATTAATATACAGGGTGGTCCATTGATCATGACTGGGCCAAATATCTCATGAATTAAGCATCAAACGAAAAAACTACAAAGAATGAAACTTGTCTAGCTTGAAGGGGGAAACCAGATGGCGCTATGGTTGGCCTGCTAGATGGCGCTGCCATAGGTCAAACGTATATCAACTGAAGAAATATGAATGTTTTAGTTGGACCACTTTTTTTTTTCTTTGTGATAGATGGCACTGTAATAGTCACAAACATATGCCCCCCCCCCCCCCCCCCCCACCCCCGCTCCTAAGGTAACAGAGCTAACAGTGGACAGTGGTGTACCACACAGTCTTCAACTAGTATGTGCAATTCACACAAAATAGCACTGCCACTGCACACACCCCACCTTTCCCCATCCTGCCAGCTTGTGGTTCAAATGGTTCAAATGGCTCTGAGCACTATGGGACTCAACTGCTGAGGTCATAAGTCCCCTAGAACTTAGAACTACTTAAACCTAACTAACCTAAGGACAACACACACATCCGTGCCCGAGGCAGGATTCGAACCTGCGACCGTAGCGGTGCGCGGTTCCAGACTGTAGCGCCAGAACCGCTCGGCCACCAGCGGCCGGCTGCCAGCTTGTGTCATTTTCTACATGCTGCTTTTCAGTTCTTGGGACTCCCTGCTGTGGTTTGCGTCTGTGGAAGCAATTTTTGCAGGCTCTTTGGTGACTAGTGACGCAGCACAATTCACTCTGCAGTCACACAGCATGGCACTGGCTATGCAAGACCACATGAATGTTGATGTGGCAGCTATAACTGCCATCAGAGTGTTTGAGTCACTTGACACCCGTGCCATGATTGCTGTATTACAAAGCTGTGATCCCTCTCCAAAGCACTGTCCCCAGCCACACCCAAGATGGTTTCCGCACCCCTTACCCCCTCCGATACCCCCACCCATGATAATGGTGCTGTTAATGAACTGCATGATCACAAAGATGAGCAAACTCATCACTGCCCTGGTGTGCATGCAGCAGTTCAACCCCACATCATGCCTGGCACCGCACAGCAATGTAAGGGTGAAGCACACACCCACCTGTCATGATATGCACCCCCCACTCTCCCCATCACCCAGTCCTCAGATTCCAGCACATCCATCCAACCAGTCATACTGCGACCCTCCACCCCCCCACCCCTCCACCCCTACCATCTAGGGTGACCCAGGTACAAGTGGCTTGTTTTTGTATCATAAATGCTTTGACAAAAATGCCATCAACTGCTGTGCGCTCTGTGCTTGGCATCCAGACTCTGACAGCAGCACCCAGCAGGTATGCGCAGCTGCTCCACAGTGTCACAGTGCCTGTTTGTGCATGATCCTCACTAACATACCTCCTTGACACTGGCTCAGGCCTTTCCATCTACCACCACCAGTTATTGCCCACTGCTGCGCACCATCCATCCCCTCCTCTACTTCTCACTGCAGCAAATGGCTCCCAGTCACCAATTACTGTTCCCACACCTATTGCATGGACTTCTTCCTCAGCTGAAGTTTCAAATGTACCTTTACCATAGGCAACTTACAGACCCTATCCTCGGTGCTGATGTTACTGCCCATTATGTACTTCTCCTTGACCTGAACTTCCCACTACTTAATACCCTGTTAGTCATATCACAATTAAATAGTTAACCTATTCTGGCCATTTTGCTGACCTCTCCACTGCCCACCTGTGAGGTATTCCATAATATGCTTCACTGACCTGCACTGCAATGACCCCTGCCACCCCCCTCCCACCTCCACCACCTCTCACCTGTGAAACAAGCTGAAATTGAGGCAGCCATCATCTCTGGGGTGTTACACCCCTCAAAAATCATCTGGGCTTCCACCTTGCACCTCAGCCCCCAAAAGGATGAAACTTGGTGGTTGTGGCGGTATGCCACATAACGTGATAAAAATGATATTGAATAACTTTGTAAATGTACCAAAACTGACTTCATAATGAAGCATAAATATTTCCTCAGAAAAATAACAAAGACTCTGTAGTCAAGTAATATGATCTCCAAATATAATTGCAATCTCTGTTTTGCTGCAAAAACATTATGCACTCTTCCCTTTTGTTTCTTCGTAGTGTAAGAATCCATTTTGTCATGAGGCATGAAAACGTGTAAGTTTCATGTAATATGTAGCTTAAATATAATCAAATATTACTTAAAAGTGTGGCTAATGTTTATCTGTAGCAGCTCCTACATTCATGAAGTTACTGATTTAAATTCGTTATGCAAATTTTATAGGGAAACATTGGTGCAGAGGTCAGCACCATTGTTCTACATGATAATGGCCCAGAGTCATAATAAATATCTTGGTATTTGCTAATTCTGATAAGTAAAAATAAATGTAAATGTAGGAGATTTCTCTTTATTAGCAGTTCTTCCCTTGAAGCAATAAAAGTAATGTATGTTTCCAATATTAAATCATATTTGAGTAAACCGAGTTCAGCAAATTTTTTTGATTCCTGCTTAACGAAACTGCAAGAATCTCCTTAGCCTTGCACTTTTGCAAAAGTAAAAATAATTAACAAATATCAATTTAAAATAATAAATAAAGTTATATATCCGGAATTTTGTTTGTTAGTAGTGTCTTTTAATATAAAAACACCATGTCGGCATGTCGAGCAAACTAACTGCAAGAAAAAGCACAACTGATTCACTAACATAAATAATTTTCCAGTTGTGAAGCAGGCACAATTACATTAACTCCAACTTTTCATAATATATAAATACCAATACATAAAGAACCACCACATGGCCATGTGCTCTCAACAAGGGAATGGTACCTGAATGCTATCCAGTCCCACTATTGCATAGCTACACCAACAATATGTCTGGTATAATCATGTTCAGCACATTAGACTGTGCAAAAGCTTTTACACAAATTCTGGTCGCCCCAGAAGACATGGAAAAGACAGCAATAATCATGCCTTTTGGTCTATTTAAAAGTGTCTTTATGATATTGGGCTTCACAATGCCACCCAGACCTGGCAATGTTTCCTCAATAAAGTCCTGTGAGGTGGTTTGCTTTCTATTCTTGGATGGTGTCTATATTTACTCATACAATCCAGCAGAGCACTTTTAACCAACTCCAGGTGGTTTTCTCCTGCCTCCAAATGGTGGGAGTGGTAATCAACCTGGAAAAGTGTGTCTTCGGTGTGCTGGAGATTAACATCATGGGGCATAGAATATCACCTACCAGCTCCCACCCACTACAAGTGGAGATCCATGGTATCACCAAGTTCCTATGCACCAGAACTTTTAAGGAACTCTGTAGATTCCTCAGGATGGTGAATTTTTACCAATGCCACTGCTCTGTTCCATCCTTCACAGTGACTGTACCAGAGGCAACAGTCCCATTCCCTAGATAACCGAAATGACAGATAGCTTTGAGGTCACAAATCAAAGTCTTTCTAATACTACCCTGTTAACACACCCTCACACATCCACCCCCTCACAGTCACTGTGGATGCCAACCGGTCTGCCATCACCACTGTCCCACAGCAATGCATTGCATGTGCTTGGCAGCTGCTGGCATTTTTTACCGTCAAGCTGTCCGAACCAAAACAGTGGTGAGCCACACACAATCACAAATGTCTTGCTGGGTATGAGATGATAAAGTATTTGTGCCCCTCCATTTAATTGCACCCCCTTTACAGTGTTCACTGACCACCATCCCCCTCACTACAGGTATCTGCCAAAAAGACAACTGACAAATTTCCCCACTGGACTTGTGACAGCAAGAATACATTGCACAATCCATGACAGACATACGACATGTGGATGTGTTGACAATATTGTTGCCGATTGTCTTAGTTGCTCCTGTGCAATTAAAGGCCCCTCGAACAGCACCAGGCAGCTGCTCAGGCAGCCAAACCCAAATTACGAAGACCGCACAGCAACCTCAACACTGGTCACAACCCTCAATCATATAGGACCCCATGCAAGGCGTTGTATATTTGGTGTGAGTTCTGCAAAATTTCTGACCCTTGAGTTGGTACTAATGAATGCATGCGCCCCTACCTATCCCTGACTTTTACCAGCCAGCATTTGAGCATCTCCATAGTTTGTATCACCCTGGTGTTCATTCATCTACAACTCTTGTGCAAGAATTCATGTCAAGTTCAGACAGCACAATTAAAAGACACTTAAATACTACCTGAAGTTTTCATTGTTTGATTCTTATGCAAGAATGCTTCTTATGGCCTGGCATACAATGGGATTGTACCATCTGGGCATGCTCTTGCCTCCCATGTCAGAATGCAAAAGTATTCCATCACGTCTGCACTCCAATCACCTCATTCCCTCCAGTTGACTGCCATTTCTTCCATGTCCATACTGACCTCATTGGAGCCCTCCCATCATCAACTGCACATAGGCATACACTCACTGTCATTGACAGGTTCACATGGTGGCCAAAGGACATGTCACTGCCTAATGTCATGGTGGATATGATGGCTACAGGTTTCATGGACACTCGGATGTCATGTTTTGGGTGCCTCCGTCACCTAACAGCGGACCGCAGATGACAGTTCACATCAGGCCTGTTTACAACATTGACCACAACATGTGGCACACTTGTCCATTTCATGACCAGTTACCACACTGCCACAAATAGCATGTTCGAGAGATTCCAGAGGACATTGGAAGCTCCTCACATTCCATAATACAAACTGGTCTACCACACTACCGCTAGTTCTCCTAGGTTTGCGAGTGGCCCACGAAGCCAACTTGGGTGCATCTGTCACCTAAATCTTTTATGGGCAACCACTCATCATCCCAGGAGACTTCATTGAGTGTTAGACAATGCCTAGCACCAGCCAAGCTCCAGCAGTTGCTCAGAATCTCTTATAACTACATGGCATGTCTTCATTAGGTACCCCAGATGTAGCTGAATGTAGGTTGAAGCAGAATATTAACTTAAAGAGGAAAGGCAGATCCAGATCAAATCAGAATAGAAAAAGAAGAATTCTGATTCTAGTTAGCTGACATGGGAGGGACATAGGCCATCAGCTTGAGGAAAAATTAGGTGCAGGGTACCAGGTCACAAGTTTCGTGAAACCAAGTGCTAGCCTTAGCCAGGTCACAGAAAACTTAGGCCAGCTATACCAGGACTTTGAGAAGGAAGATGAGGTAATTATAGTTGATGGAGCAGGAAACAGCCTGGCTGTGAATGCAATATATAGTATTAAGAGTGACCTGGATAAAATAGGAGCAGAAACTGGGCAGACGTGGGGTTTGTGGAGGTCTTTCAGCACCATGATTAGCCCTAGGTAAACACTGCTGTAAGGCATGTTAACACTGAGCTGAACAGGATGCTCCAGACACTGGCTAAATTTCACATAAGTGTTGTTCCAGTTGATGCTATTGGTAGGTAGGGATACACTACACATGACGTGCACCTAAATAGGAAGGGGAAATTTAAGTTAGCTTCTCTGTTAGCAGATACTGTAAGGGGGCCACAGTCACTCAAGGGTGATCCCTGTGGTTAACGGGAATAGGCACACAGACTTTTTAGGTAAGAGCCTAAGTCCAGACACACAAAACTCAAGACAAATAGAATAAAAGAAGCTTAATGTGCAGTAAATAGGGATAAAGATAAGGGCACTTCACCAAAATATCAGGGAATAAAAATAAAGTAGATGAGCTGTTAATGTGTTTAGATGATCTCAGAAATAAGAATGAGATTGATATATTTTGCCTGTCTGAACCCCATCTAACTAAGAGGATAGATAGTGTCTGCATTAATGGGTATAATATAGCATCTTACACTTGCAGATCTAGCATGGATAAAGGAGGAGTTGCCATTTGCAAAAATCAAGGATATAAATACAAAACTGTATAGGAGAGCAAATTTTGTGTTGCACAATGCTTTGAAGTACGTGAATGTCAACTACAGCTAGATAATGTAGTATTCATATCAGTAACAGTGTACCATTCCCCATTATTTATTTATTTATTCATCCAGAAATCTTGTTGTGTTATTACACATAGATGTAGGATAAGTTACATTTAACATGCTTTGATGCATAAATATACTTATTTTGTAGGTATTCAGTTACATGCATAAGTATAGACATTCTTAAGATATATATTTATATAAATTATATACTGTACATAGCGAATCATAACTTTTTTGATATGTTATATGCAGTCATCAGATAATGATTACAGAGTAACACTATTTACATTGTGTTATCATAAGTGCAGATGAGCCATAACAAGGAACAGTTATATCTGTGAATAGAGTCAAATAAGTCAGTTGAAAGTAATATTTTAACACATGCAATAAAATACATTACAAAAATTGTTTTAGATTACTATTTATAAATTCTTCCACTGAATAGAAGCAGTGCTTCTGTAGGTTTGACTTTATTTTGGATCTGAATCCTTTCTGGCAAGACCTGACATTTTCAGGTAGCTTCTTGTACAGAAGTACTCCCCTGTGCCTTACACTACTGTGCCCTTTATGTAGCCGTTGATCAGCTCTAAATATGTCATTGGTATGATGAGAATTATGATAGTGAACATCTCTATTTTTTGTAAATATATGGAGATTTTCACAAATAAACACACTGTTTCATTAGGGGATGGGGAGCTATTTATAAAAAAGTTTGACTCCCATCTATGCTGTCTGTCAGACAAAAAGAATTTATTAATCTGTGGTGATGTCAGTGCAAACTTCCTAAGCAATTCTTACAGGAAAAGTGAACTAGACGTATTATGAGTATTAATGACATATAACTTAGAATCAGTTATCAATGTTCCTAAATGTATAGCTCAAGACAGTAGCAATCTAATAGATAATGTATTTCCACAGCAGGATGATGTAAAACTAACACATGCTTTCCCTGTGATAAATAGATTATCAGACTATGATGCACAACTGATTAATTTACAAAACCTAGCAGGGTGTACAGTTCAGAAACCACTAAGTGAAAGTGCCAGGTTGCTCAACTGGCATGTATAGCACTTCAGAGAAAGTTTAAGAAATGCTGATTGTGGAGATGTATAGAATGAGCCAAATGCTAATGATAAATGCAACATATTTCTTCGCAAATTTATATTCTTTTTTGGATATTGTTGCCTGAAAAATTACTAAGTGTAACACCAAACAGTTTTCAAAGAAATCTTGGATATTAGAAGTATTAAAGTGTTTTCAGAAAGAAAAAGAAAACTGTATGAGACAGCAAGAATTAGTATTTTATACTATAAAAATTATTGTAACATACTGAGAAAAGTTTTCAGGAAATTAAGAAATATGTATGTTAGAGATTAAATTAACAATGCAGGCAATAAAATCAAATCAATATCAAATGTTGTTATAATGTAACACATACGACTGCAGTCTCAGGCATCTAAAACTGGTGTGTGTGTGTGTGTGTGTGTGTGTGTGTGTGTGTGTGTGTGTGTGTGCGCGTGCATATATCAGTCAATTGTTGATGAAGGCTTTAATGGCTGAAAGCTATGATTATGAGAGTCTATTTGTTATGCCTATCTGTGACTCAGCATCTCCGCTGTATGGTAAGTAGCAACTTTCCTTCTCATAATATTGTTACATTCCATCCCAGATTTTCCATTGTTTGAATTTTGTTTAGAAGGAAGACAGGAAAAGTAACCACTGGGGTAGGTGGTATTACTATTAAAGAGAATGAGACCATCTTAACCAACAGTACACAAGTAGCTAATGTATTTAACAACCATTTCTTAAGTGTAGGTGAAAAAATTGGTGAGAATAGTGTAGTGCTTCAAGAATTTCCAGGTAAATTCTAGAACCACTCATCTTTCTACCATCTTGAACACATGATATTTTAAATATAAGTGGGAGAGTGGAAACGCAGGTTGGAAGTTTGTTATGAGAAGACTGTAAGCATGGTGCGTGAACGATGCTGACAGGTGTTTGCTGCTAATGCCACAGAAGCCATGGTTAAAGAACGAGAAGTAATTATGTAGTATTCTTTGCCATTTTAGTGACTGTGATTATTGTTGAAGAAAAATGAACAATTGTTTATAGACTTTTAAGAGGCAAGATGGGTTTATTAATTACAAGTGGTTCTTAAACCAACTCGTTTATAAATGTAAATAAATGTGTTTCTAAAGCTTGAAATACAAGTGAAATATGAGAAGACAGAGATATTTACGTGTGAAATGTGAAAATGTTATTCTGCATATTCCAATACATCATTAATTGGAGAAAACGTAAAGTTTCTATATTTACCCCACATGTTCTATCGTCACACATCATTAGAACGTGGCAACTAGTGAGAAGGACTGGAAAAAGCAGAAATTTTGAGACAAAATCAAAGCAGAAGATACAATGTGTTGCCATAGCAACCAGGTAAAATAAGACAAGAGAACTGTTCACGTAATTGGATTAAGTCCAAAAATTAAAAAATAAAAATAAATAAAGAAATAAATAAAATTATGAACGCAAAACAGGGAAAGATGTACAAAAGTAATAACGTTAACAGAACGGAAAGAAGACCTTGACGAATTAGAAGAAGAGATATGACAAGGATAATTCAACTAAGAAGATCCAGTGTGGGGAGTGTACAGCTCTCACACGCACTGCGGGATGCAGACGTGGAGACAACATCTGACACCACCAGCACCAGTTGCTGCTAACCGATGCTAATTCTACATCTGCACACCAATGCTGAAACCAGCTACCAATGCCACTGGCACCAGTTACTGTTCACCGGTGCTGATCCCACACCTGCTCACCACGCCCGACTGCGACTGTGTTCTTTGATTTGGAGAAGGCTTACGACACCTGTTGGAGGGCGGGCATTCTCCGCACCATGCATACATGGGGCCTTCGCGGTCACCTCCCTCTTTTTATTCGTTCCTTTTTAATGGATTGACAGTTCAGGGTACGTGAGGGTTCTGTCCTGTCGGACACCTTTTGCCAGGAGAATGGGGTGCCACAGGGCTCAGTTGTGAGCGTCGCTCTCTTCGCCATAGCGATCAATCCAATAATGGATTGCCTCCCAGCTGATGTATCAGGCTCCCTTTTCGTGGACGATTTTACCATCTACTGCAGCGTGCAGCGTACATGTTTCCTGGAGTGCTGTCTTCAGCTTTCTCTTGACCAACTTTACTCCTGGAGTGTCGCCAATGGCTTCCGTTTTTCTGCCGAGAAGACGGTCTGTATTAACTTCTGGCGCTACAAAGAGTTTCTCCCACCGTCCTTACGACTCGGTCCCGTTGCTCTCCCATTCTTGGAGACAACAAAATTTTTTGGTCTTACATTTGACAGGAAACTTAGCTGGTCTCCACATGTGTCTTATTTGGCTGCCCGTTGTACCCGTTCTCTAAATGTCCTTCGTGTTCTCAGTGGTATGTCATGGGGAGCAGATTGAACTGTCCTACTTCGCCTATATCAGTTGATCGTCCGCTCAAAGCTGGATTATGGGAGCTTCATATACTCCTCTGCACGGCCGTCCATCTTACGCTGCCTCAACTCCATACAACATCGGGGTTTACGTCTTGCGATCGGAGCATTTTATACTAGTCCTGTCGAGAGTCTTCATGCTGAAGCCGGTGAATTGCCACTGCCCTACTGGCGCGATATACTGCTTTGTAGGTATGCCTGTCGGCTACTGTCAATGCCCGACCCCCCGTCTTATCGTTCCTTTTTTGACGACTCTCTCGATCATCAATACGGGTTGTATGTCTCTGCCCTGCTACCCCCTGGAGTTCGCTTTCTTCGCCTCCTTCAACACCTTGATTTTTCACTCCCTGCAACCTTTAGAGTGGGCGAGAGCCACACGCCACCTTGGCTCCAGGCTCAGGTTCACGTTCACCTTGACCTCAGCTCGCTCCCAAAGGAGGTTATCCCCGGTTCGGTATACCGCTCCCGTTTTGTCGAACTTTGTTCGATGTTCATTAATATGACCTTCATTTATACAGATGGCTCTAAGACCACTGAGGGGGTCGGTTGTTCTTTTATTGTCGGGGCACAAAGTTTCAAATACCGGCTCCATGGCCATTGTTCGGTCCTCACAGCTGAGCTCTTTGCCCTCTACCAGGCTGTTCTTTACATCTGCCGCCACCGACATTCTGCTTATGTCATCTGCTCTGATTCCCTGAGCGCCATCCAGAGCCTCAGTGATCTGTATCGGTTCACCCTTTCGTGCAGCGGATCCAATGCTCTCTTCAACAGCTGGTGGACGACGGTTCTCCGGTTCGCTTTATGTGGGTTTCTAGCCATGTCGGTATCCCTGGGAATGAAGCTGCAGATGCCACGGCCAAGGCTGCGGTCCTCCAGCCTCGGACAGCTTCTTGTTGTGTCCCTTCATCAGATTGTAGCAGGGTCATTTGTCGGCACATTTTATCGCTGTGGCATGCCGATTGGGCTGCCCTTACGGACAACAAGCTTCGGGCCTTGAAACCTCTTCCCGCGGCTTGGACGTCCTCCTCACGCCCCTCTCGGTGGGAGGAGGTAGTTTTGGCCCGGTTACGAATTGGACACTGCCGGTTCAGCCATCACCATCTGCTGACGGGTTCTGCCCATGTGGGCAATTGCTGACGGTCCGCCACATTTTAATGTCCTGTCCGGATTTTACTACACTGCGTCTTGATCTTGGCCTGCCATGTACTCTCAATGCCATTTTAGCAGATGACCCAGGAGCAGCTGCTCGCGTTCTTTGCTTTATCAACTTGACCAACCTGTCTAAGGACATTTGATTATGCTGTTTTTTTTTAATCCTATGCCTGTCGATCTTTTATCATGTTTTCCCTTTTAGTTGCTGTTTTAAACTTGTGCCTTGCAGTGCATTCTTAACGTAGTCTGGGTGCTAATGACCGTTGAAGTTGTGCGCCCTTAAAAAAAAAAAAAAAAAAAAAAAAAGAGAGAGAGAGAGAGAGAGAGAGAGAGAGAGAGAGAGAGAAAAACCACACACACACACACACACACCTACTCACCAACGCAACCTAAAACTCTATGCTGGGTGAGCGAAAAACAATAATTGATCGAGTATAAAGTCGACGAAACTGGTCACTAGACTGTATTAGTATAGTTATAATACTTTGAGTTAATTCGTTAAGTGATCACTAGATCAAAAGCTAAGAGAAATATGGATAATACACAGAGAATTGGGGAAACTTCAGAACAAGTCATGGCAATGAAAGTGAGTAAGGAGGGGCCAGACTGGTCTGAAGTAGTAAATTTAATCAAAACCCAAAGTGCAGATTCAGTGGCTGTAAGAAAGGAACTACGTGTGATTTTAAATGCCAAACTAGAAGCTGAGTTTACAATTAAGTGATAAAATAAATGATCAGGATGCTTCTTTGAGAAATGAAATAAGTGCAACTGTAAATGAAAAACGATGCTCGGAGTGCTAATTTAAGTAAAGAAATAGACTCAGTAAATACTCAGTTAACTGATGAAGTAAATGACCAGGGTGCTTCTTTGAGAAATGAAATAAGTGCAACTTTAAGGGAAAAACACGATGAACATATTGTTAATTTAAGTAGAGAAATAGACACAGTGATAAACTCAATAAATTCTAAATTGGATGCACAAGGTGAGATTTTGAATAAAAAACTAGAATTAATAAACTCAATGAATTCTAAATTAAAGGCTCAGAATGAAACTTTAAATATTCAAAAGACAAGTATAGGTTTGTTGCATGTCAAAATAGATGCTCAAAGCAAAGAACATAATAATTGATTTGAAGGCATAGTTACTTTGGAGACTGAATGTGATGTCAAATATAATAATAAAGGACCCAATCTTAATGAAAAGTTAGAATCTTGTGGAAATGTGTGTAATACTAAATACAATAATGTAAGGCAGGAAATGTATACTTTGAAAGAGAGTGTAAATCAGCCTATTGAATTAATGTCGAATAGTCAATTGCAGATTACAGGTGTCAGTACACGAGTTGTCAGTTCACAAGAAAATAATGTAGGATGGAATTTCAAAGAGAATATATCCAACTTTGATACTATAAATGTATGTAGTTTGACAGAACCATTTGAAGAAATGATAGATCGAAAAGTTGCCGCGTGAGTAAACCCCGGAAACGTTTCGACTGTTGCTTCTTCCAAACTTAATAATACCAGCAAGGTTATAGATGACTTGTCAGAAGAATTCAAACTTATCCAGGATAGAGCAGGAAGTAGAATAACTTTACCTGATGTTGTGTTACCTAGTAAATTGATGATTGTTTTGCCATGGGGAGATTTATACACAAAATTTAACGAGAAGTACTGGTTTGCCCTTGCTCAAATGAACTTAATATCACATCCCTGGGATTTGGGTGGCGTCACATTTACCCCCCAGGAACATTAACATTCTGTGGTAATGGGCAGAGTGACGACCATCGGATCCCTTTGTTGTTTTCTGTGTTTCTTCCAAAATAGTTTTCCTGCACTGAATTCCTTTCAAATCGTAAACTATTCTGTAGTATATTACTGAATTCTTAAACTGTCCCATAATTTTAGTATTTAGCAAATGGGATATGACCATAATGCAAAGATTGGTGTAAGAGAACCACGGATAAACAGTGATCTCTAGACACGAAATGAAACTAGTACGATCATATATTTATGGATAACGTAATATAATGTGATGAACAGAACAACTATTTTATTGTAGTGTATAATTTTCTATTTTGTATAGAATATTTTATACTTTTTATGAGATATGATATAGATGGGAGGGTTTGTATCAATTTTGAAAGTGGTGGGTAGTGTAGATAAAAGCATGATTTACACCAAGAGATAAGTCATGGCTAACACTAAACACACATCACACCTTTCAGGCAATCCTCGTAAACAAATGTGCCTGATTCTTCACCATTTGCCATTTCCATAGGGTTTCTAAGATTTACTTCGGGGACCTCAAGGGTGAAGATGAGAATGTCCGTTCTGTAGGAGACGATTTAATACCATACCTCCTCCGGCTTCTCACTTAAGTACCGGCGAGGTAAGAGACCCTGGGGAAGGGGGGGTGGGAGGGGTTTCCTGTCTTTGGGGCTGTCTTCTTTCTCTTCTTTGATCTTAGAAACCACACCTTTTTCTTTTCTTACTTCTCATTTGAGAAACTATCTATTTCTCCCTCTTCCCATATTCATCTACTTCTAATGAAGAAGTCTTTCCTAGTTTCCGTGATTTCCAATAAACTACAGCTTATCTTCAGATAAGAAGGCCGAAGAATCAGGCTGCACAAACACACATCAGCATACACAAAAAGATACCTGGGTACGCAAACAATGAAACTACTGATTACACACCTGTCAAAAGGTGTGAACCATCAAGTATTGGAGGGGGAAGGTACGTGTACATTGGGAAATATGCACACATTGTTGTTTATTATGATGGTTCTCTATCGCTCGTATATATAGGAAAATATATATACCTATATAAGATCTATGACGATTCAATATCACACACACACACACACACACACACACACACACACACACACAGGAATGTCGAGTCGAAATATAGGTAAACATAGTATCTGTTAAGAGTAAAAATAGATTTTTATTTTTACCAGGAAATATTTAATTATAGTATCTGATGAATAGGGATGTTTTATGGTGGGGCGTACCTACCAGAACGGGAGGAGGAAGTGCACTCATAGGGTCAACCCACATGTAAGGTATAGGTACTGATCCTAGGGAAAAGGACAGTATCATGACAGAAGTCACACATTTTACAGGAATTATTCTGGTAAGTTTGAATTCTATATACCACTAGCATTATTATGTGTTATGAGTATCGGAAACAACACTTTCATTTGCCCAGAGTTCCTCCAGACTACAAACTATTGTGAATAATGAAACTAGTATGTGCTAAAGAAAAAAATAGTACAAAGAATTTGAATAAAGGATGAAATAATCAAATGTCTATGACACCTGGAGTTTACAATTAGAAATCAGAAATATTGTCAGCATGATTCCTAGATATAAAAGAACTGACTCCAACATTAGGTGAAATGCTCAAGTTGTTATTATCAAAGTAGAATGAAAAAAGAAGAGCTAAGTATTAAATAAAAGGCTGTTCACAATTATTAAAAGAAATAGAATGTATATTGGTTAAAATGTGAATTATTATTATGTGGGATATTAATGTACATGATGATTATGTATAAAATATTGAAGGGTGCATCAGTCCCCCCACCCCATGCCAGAGGAGCTTGTCCAGGGTTAGAGATGGGCTCGTTCGAGCTGAGGTGAGGGATATGTAGTGCTTCAAGAATTTCCGCATAAATTCTAGAACCACTTGTCCTTCTACCATCTTGAACACATGATATTTTAAGTATAAGTGGGAGAGTGGAAACGAATCTACTTTGCCACCTGTTTCTGTGTGGAGGTTGGAAGTTTGTTATGAGAAGACTGTAAGCATGGTGCTCAAATGATGCTGACAAGTGTTTGCTGCTAATGCCACAGAAGCCATGGTTAAAGAACAAAAAGTAATTATGTAGTATTCTTTGCTGTTTAAGTGACTGTGATTATTGTTAAAGAAAAATGAAAAATTGATTATAGACTTTTAGGTACTTCACATATTGGACTCTCCAGAGGCAAGACAGGTTCATAAATTATGTCATTGTTAAACCAACTTTATTGCAGATGTATTTTATGGAGTCTAACATGAGACAAATCGGTTGACTTGTAAACATTCGAATATTGATGTGAGAAATGGTGAATATGTTACTTCCTGGCAGATTAAAACTGTGTGCCCGACCGAGACTCGAACTCGGGACCTTTGCCTTTCGCGGGCAAGTGCTCTACCATCTGAGCTACCAAAGCACAACTCATGCCCGGTACTCACAGCTTTACTTCTGCCAGTATCTTGTCTCCTACCTTCCAAACTTTACAGAAGCTCTCCTGCGAACCTTGCAGAACTAGCACTCCTGAAAGAAAGGATACTGCGGAGACATGGCTTAGCCACAGCCTGGGGGATGTTTCCAGAATGTAGGAGACGAGATACTGGCAGAAGTAAAGCTGTGAATACCGGGCGTGAGTCGTGCTTTGGTAGCTCAGATGGTAGAGCACTTGCCCGCGAAAGGCAAAGGTCCCGAGTTCGAGTCTCAGTCGGGCACACAGTTTTAATCTGCCAGGAAGTTTCATATCAGCGCACACTCCGCTGCAGAGTGAAAATCTCATTCTGGGTGAATATGTTATTTATGGATGTTGAAATATACCAAGACTGAACTAAAAGTATTCTTCAAGTACTAAATTATTTCAAAAGTAGAGAGTGAGCCTTATAAATTCCTGTTAACCAACAGTATTCTTTAGAGAATAAGTGTTTGGATTGTGACATAGCCAGAAATCAAGAGGAGAAGATTGGCTGTACATACCAAGAAAGTCAACTGATGTGAGTGAGGGGTGAATTTTGCAATCCAACTTCACATCACTTCTTACTGTCCACATCATTAGAATAGTTCAAACAAAAAAGCCAAGCAGTACACGGAAGAGTCAGTCTTGAGAAATCCTGGTCAGATTAATTTTCATCTAACAACCTCTTGTGAAATAAGGACAATCATTAAATCTTTGAAAAATAAATGTTCTGATGGAGTAGATGAAATCTCTAACAAGATATTGAGACAATGTGGAGCAGTTACAGCTGATGTTCTGAGTCACATATGTGATGCATCACTAACTCAAGATATTTTTGCTGGCAGGTTAAAATATGCCATTGGAAAGCCTCTCTTCAAAAAAGTGGACACCACAGATGTCAATAATTACCAGCCAGTATCCTTGCTTACTGCTTTTCCAAAAATCATCAAGAAAGTTATGTACTCAAGATTGGTTAGCCATCTCATCAGTAATGAGATGCTTAGTAAATTACAGTTTGAATTTAAAAATGCTGCTCCACTGAGACAGCAGTATACAATTTCACTGCCCACATAATATAATATCACAAACCCAGAAAACTGTCCAGCCTTTCATGCATCATTACATTCT
Organism: Schistocerca nitens; assembly: GCF_023898315.1. Taxonomy (NCBI): domain Eukaryota; kingdom Metazoa; phylum Arthropoda; class Insecta; order Orthoptera; family Acrididae; genus Schistocerca; species Schistocerca nitens. The sequence continues at coordinate 540,842,265 of NC_064619.1, read as the reverse complement.
ATGGTTCCTGTGAACTTGAATTGAAAGTGACTTGTGTTACCAGTAACAGTAACAAATTTTTGTTATTAGCTAGTTTCATAATGGAAAAAAGTAAAAGGTATTCATATGATGCAGGCTGCAAATTGAAAGTAATGGCATATGCAGAAGAACATGTAAACAGACCACATGCAAAATGACCTAAACAAGAATATGACATACTGAAAGGAATTCAAGGAAAATGTGGAGAAAGGAAGCAGGAAGTTCTTCCCACACTACAATGCATCATATAAAATAGTTGGCATGCCCCATCCTAAGGCAGTGTTTCTTCTAATTGTGAGGTGGGTCAAGAGAAAGTTTTATGTAATATCAATATGGCAAAGAACTTTAAACCCTCAAGGGAGCCTGCCACCTTTGCAGATTCGGAAGACTGACAACTGCCAAATTCCGAGTCAGCTGCATCAGTCTTTCATATTTTGTTTTCCCTGTAATTTCTTGTACTCCAATTTTTTTCTATAATCTGTGAATGAATTTCTCATCTACTATCCTATCACAGTTACATAAACCATACATAAGATGCAGAGAATTAGAATAAAAAAAGTAATTATTCCATGAAAGACAGATACGAATATACCACAGACATAAAGTTTGTTAATTAGTAAGTAAATACTGTATTGATTAATTTACTATCTATCTTTGATTGTAATTAACTAGTTATTTGTTAATTTTTGCAACAGAATGGGTTGATCCATGTGGGAGTTAACAAGTGGAGCATTGAGGTTATCACAATAATGAGCAATTAAACTACTTTCTCACATTTGAATACATCATGGTGTGTTGCTAAATATAATCATGAGTGTGTGAGTTGGATTTATGTGTGTGTGTGTGTGTGTGTGTGTGTGTGTGTGTGTGTGTGTGTGTGTGTGTGTGTGTGTGTTTATTGTCCATTTTTGACAAAGGCCTTGTTGGCCAAAGTTAGTTAGTCAGTTAGGAGTTCCATTGATCAATATCATGGAAAAAACATTATGATATGGAACGTGTCAAATTTTACATTTTAGTGTTATACCTAAATATTTCTATTCTCTATCCCATTCCCTTAAATTGCAGAAAATGCATATATTATATCTCCAGATTTATTTACTCATATTCAAGAATTCATCTATGATATAGAAGGAGTTGTCAAGGAGGTATGATTTCAATTTGTTTTTGAAACTATTACTGCTGTCTGTCAGACATTTTATTTCATCTGGTAATTTATCAAAAAGTTTTATAGCAGCATATTTTACCCCTTTCTGTGCCAAAGATAGATTAAGTAAAGGATAGTGTAGGTCTTCCTTTTTTCTGGTATTGTAGTCAGGAATGTCGCTGTTGATTTTAAACTGGACCATTTTGTTGAGAAAAAATGTCATTACTGAGTAAATGTACTGTGAAGCAGTTGTAAGAATTCCTAACCTTTTAAACAGATGCCTACAAGATGTGTGACTATGAACCCGACATTATTCTAACTACTTTCTTTTGAGCAGTGAATACCTTTTGCCTAAGTGTTGAGTTGCCCCAGAATATTATTCCATACGATATCAGAGAGTGAAAGTATGCAAAGTATGTTAGCTTACTAATTTCTATATCTTCAAAATTGGAAATTATTATGATTGCAAAAGTTGCTGAACATAATCACTTTAGGAGATCCAAAATATGTCTTTTCCAATTAAGATTCTCATCTATATGTACACCTAAAAACTTAGTATGCTCTACCCTGGCTACTGACTTCTTTTGATGTGTTACGTTTATTGACGGAATTATACTTTTTGCAGCAGAAAATTGGATGTACTGTGTTTTTTCAAAGTTCAGAGCAAGCCCATTCGCAGAAAACCAATTAATAACTTTTCCAAAGACCTTATTTGTATCATTTTCTATTGGACTTTCTCTTACTGGATTAATAATTATGCTTGTATCATCAGCAAACAGTGTCAGTTCAGCATCTTGTTTCACACAAGAAGGGAGGTCATTCACATATATCAAGAACAGGAGGGGACCCATGATCGAACCTTGTGGAACACCTAATGTAATTTCACCCCAGTTAGATGAAGTGAGAAACTCCTTTGCATCACTTGAAGCATATAAAGAGACTTTTTGGTTCCTGTTCTGTAGATATGACTTAACCACTCATATTCTGTTCCATTTATACCATAGAATTGTAATTTCTCTAATATAATGTCATGGTTCACACAATCAAATGCTTTGGTTAAGTCACAGAAAGTTCCTACTGGTGACATTTTACTATTTAAAGACTCTATTATGTGGACAGTGAAATTTTATATTGCTGTCTCAGTGGAACAGCATTTCTCAAATTCAAACTGTGATTTATTAAGTATCCCATTACTGTTGAAATGGCTAACCACTCTTGAGTACATTACTGTCTCAAATATTTTTGAAAATGCTGTAAGCAAGGATACTGGCCGGTAGTTATTGACATCTGTGGTTCCCCCTTTTTGTAGAGAGGCCTGACAATGACATATTTTAACCAAAAGCATATTTTGTGACATTCTTTTTGTTGTGCCTATCTATGACTCTGCATCTCCACTATATGGTGAGTAGTAACTATCCTTTTCAAAATATTGTTACAAAAACACCATCCATAAATTCAATAAAACATAGTAATCTGCATACAGAAATAGCATTTTTGCAGAATGTTCCACTATTAAAATAATAATAATAATGGATGGGTTTGTATTATTCTTTGTATGAGAGGTTAAATACTATGAGTACTGAGGTAATTCAAGACCAATAGATGATCTTAACTATCAAAAAATTCACACTGGTAAGCATACAAATACACTGGCCATATTCTAATACAAAACATATATTTTTTGTGTGTGTTACTCTTTCTCCATTGGATTGCAATAGGGACATTTTATGATCACTTTGTGGGTAGTATATGGGTGAAGATGGGGAAGTCTGTTCTGTAGAGTGTGCCAAACATCTTCATCCTCTAGCTCCTCAGCAAAGAACTTGTCAAGGAGGGAATCCTGGGGTGGGTGGTAGTATGTGAATCAGTCTTTGTGGTCTATCTTCTTTCTTTCTTTGGTCCCAATACTCATAGTCTTACTTTTTCTTTCTTCCTGCTCCAGCAGGAATAATGGCTCTATTCTCCTTCTATTGATATTTAAAAGTTTCTGTTCCAAATATACTTTTCAATTCTGTTTCACATTGTGATATCCCATGCAAACCTGCTCACATAGGGATAACCAAGGGGTAAAAACACACACACACACACACACACACACACACACACACACACACACACACACACACACACACACAGATATACAAAATTTACCATGATCCATAAATGCGTCACATTAACTATGGAAAATAAAGGGAATTGCACACATTCCATAAATTTAGTTGTTACGTGCATCCAGATGAGGTGATTGTACAATAAGTACAATGAGAATGTGACAGCAGATTAGTCAAGTAATGTACAACTGCATGATCATACACTTAGAACATTAGCAGAGAAACGTAGGTGAGGGCTTTTCTGATACAGAGGAGAGAGGACAGTGTCAGTTGTAAATAGGTTTAATAGATCAGGTGAAGTCAGAGCAACAAGGAGAAATTTCTTGAAATAAATAAGTATGGATGTAGTGTACCTCATATAAATTGTATGCTGAACAAAAAGCTTGGGTGAGCTGAGGGCAGGGATGACCTATACCAACATTAGATGAACCCACAGCTGACCTACATTGCATTGGGGGGGGGGGATAGATTTCAAGAGGAACAGTGATGCTGCAAGGATTTTAAGTGACTGAGAAGTATCTTCCTGCAGAAGAAGGTGACTAAACAGTTCTTACAGAGGTAAGGGCTAGTAGTTTCCTATTTGTGAAGAACTTTGCAAACTAGTCAAGTAAAGAGAGACTTACCTCAATCATGTGGGTTAGTGTAAGAGGCATGTCCATACATGCATGAAAATAAAAAGCCAGTGTCAGAGATTTACATTTGATGATATGGGGTTGTGATTACTTCACAGTATGTAGCTCATCAGATACAATGTTCTATGTATAAGCTAGGGTAACTCACAGCAACAAGTTGTTGATTGTGTCAGTAAAGGTAAAGAGGCTACATAGGTATTTAATATAAGATGATAAACTAAAGAAAAAATTCAAACAATGGTAAATCCAGGATGGAATGTAACAATATGAGAGAAGGAAAGTTGCTACTCACCATATAGCAGAGATGCTGAGCCGCGATAGGCACAATAAAAAGATTCACACGATCATAGCTTCCGGGCATTAAGGCCTTTGTCAGCAGTAGACACACATACACACGCACACACACACACACACACACACACACACACACACACATGTGCAACTTGCACACACATCTGCAGTCTCAGAGAGCTGAAACTACACTGTAAACTAAAGAAAAGATTATTTGATTTCTCTCATATGAGTACTCTAGTGCACTGCAATTGTATTTACAAAACAAGTAGTTAATCAAGTCAAAATGGTACATATTGATAGTCTAAATACATGGAAGCAAACAATTCATCTTACCATAAGAAGTAAAATAAAGTGGAGATTATCCACAGATAATTAACAACAAGTGCCAAATATAAATAAAATAATGTAAGTTAAACTTTAAAAAGAAGAATGAGATTTTCACTCTGCAGCGGAGTGTGCGCTGATATGAAACTTCCAGGCAGATTAAAACTGTGTGCCCGACCGGTCGGGCACACAGTTTCAATCCGCCAGGAAGTTTTAAAAAGAAGCATTGAAAAAAAGTAAATTAGTACAGGTTAAAATAAGTACAGTATGTGCCCTGTAGCATCATTCACAAAACTGGAGAGAGAAATAGAGATTAGCAGAAGTTATTAACTGAAAGTGGAACTATGCTCTTGCTTTTTTTAAATATATTATAATGATTTTGTATTTTATTGAAAATATGTTATAATTACTGGAAAAGACAAAGTACTATCAATCATTTGTTAGATTAAGTACATGAAAAGAATTAAAAGTTGTTATCAGTTATGTAAGGAAAGTAAATTTCATGATGTCTTTCATCTCGTTTGGGGGATATGAGGTGTAACCCATCATTTCAGGGAAAATGATGGATTACCTTCTCTGTTTTTCCAAACAACTAAAGCTGATCATATCATTTAATAACTCTTTTATTAATACTTAAATTTCAGACAACATATTGTGGGAAAAATGGTCTATTATTATGTGCAAATTATACAAGGTATATGAGAACAGCATATCTGCAAGACAGGAGGACAATTTTAGCATCACTACCTGCTGTGAGCCACTTGTTCTTAGTAATTGGAGTTATATTGTGGCAATGGAAGAATGGCACTCACAACAACAATAGTGATGTTGTAGATGAAAAAAGAACAGAAGTGTTCAATTAGTCATCCTATAATTCATTCTCAGATATTTTACTTTGTCAAAATGTATTCTCATTGTGCTGTCTAATGAGATGAGATATTTGTTATTCAAGCAGTTGTGATATTATTGTACTATACATATCTGATGAAGGTTATCTGTCAATGTATAAAGAGGCTTAAAAGATTGGTGATGAAAGAGCAACACTTTTGGTCAATGTATTGATCTGATAATGTTTCCAAATTTCTTTCATCTTGTAGCACTAAAAGTACCGCAAAGGAAAAGACATCTGCTAAGAAGAGTAGGAGTATGGTTATTCAGATATTATTAGTAGGTACAAATTGTAATTAATTTACAGCATAGGTGACCATAAATATTATATTATATACCATTTATTGATCAGCAAAATCATATAGATAAAAATGAACACTTCAACTCACAGGCTCCTGCATTCTCATCCATCATTATCAACCTTTGGATCAGATACTTTGAAGCTATTGGTAGCACTACAAAAAAAAGAGGTGGTAGTGTAAAAACATGTCAGACTTGATAAAATAGTGATCATGTGTGTGAAGGTTAACAAGAAATTTGTGAAAATCAACTAGATGGCACAGTGCAGAAATAGGTCTCTCCCAGTAGGATGGTACAACAAGCCATGCTGTTGCAGTTTGATTTGCCTGGACTCACACTTTCTGGTTGCCTCATCAGTAGAAATGGCAACGTGGCTGCACTATTTGCCAGACTTATTGACTCGTGTGGTGTAACACACAGCTTTAGTAAAGTGATTTGTTATGCAACATATACTTAACTGATGAACCAATGAGCAGTTCAAGAATTATTTCTTTGATCATATTCCAAAGCCAAAATTATCCATGAAAACTATTCAGGAATCAGAGATGATCTGAGGGAGTGATCTATGAAGAAATAAACAAATTTCTGTTGGAGGTGCTATGCAATGTCATGAACAGATTTATCCGCTGACTCTGACAATGTATGCAAAACAATGGATGTCATCTAAGTTACAACATATTAAAAATGTGAAATTTTTAAATGTATACTATTAAATTCCATGTGTATACACTAGATTCACATAAAAAAATTCTTTAAATCTCCAGTTTCCACAATTTTTGAAATCTTCCCATTTCAATACCTCACCCTGTTCTTCCAAGCACGAGGTGTTATAAGTCCTCTGCCGTTACTAATCTATATAACCAATATGGGACAAAATCTCAGCTGCCATCTTAAATTTTTTGCAAATGATGGTATCATTTGCTATTTAGTAAAGTCATCAGAACTCAAAACCAATTGCAAAATGCTTTAGACATGGTATCTGTATGGTCCTAAAAGTGGCAACTGTCTCTGAATGATGAAAAGTGTCAGGTCATCCACATGAGTACAAAAGGAAATCTGTTAAATTTTGTTTAAACAATAAATAACAAAAATCTAAAGCCTGTCACTTCAACAAAATATTTATGAATTATGATTATGAACAACTTAAATTGGGACAATCACATAGATAATATTGTGGTGAAGGCAAACCAAAGCCTGCAGTTTATTAGTAGGACAATTAGAAGATGCAGCAGGTCTACTAAAGAGACCTCCTACACTATGCTTGTCCATCCCGGGTCAAAGTATTGCTGTGTGATATGGGGTCCTTACCGGATAGAGTTGACAGAGGATGTCAAAAAACTCCAAAGAAGGACAGTTCATTTTGTATTATCATGAAATAGGAGACAGAGTGTCATGGATATGATACAAACGTTGCATTGGCAATCATTAATACATAAAGGCATTTATTGTTGTGGTGAGATCTTTTCATGAAATTATATTCACCAACCTTCTCCTATGAATGCAAAAATATTTTATTGCCATCAACTTACATAGAGATAAGTGGTCATTGTAATAAAATCAGAGAGATCGGCGCTTGTATGGAATGACTGAAGTGTTCATTTTTCCCATGTGCTGTTAGCGAGTGATACAGTAGATAAGTAGGTGGTTCAAAGAATCCTCAGCCAGGCACTTAAGTGTGAAATTCTGGGTAGTCACTTACATGTTATTGTAGATTTACTATATGTGAACCTCTACCAGCCATCTATGTACTGACAATGTCAATATCTGCTTAATAAAACCATTAAGTGTGACATGGAATTTAAATCAAAATGTTCAGCTAATTTGTAACGATTTTTGATTAATTTATCCAGGTGTTGTTACCTAAGTTTATAATCCATTTGGATGCCTGTAACTTCACATGTGGAAGATTATCTAGTACCTGCCCAACAATCTCTATTTCTACTACCTGTCAGTAATTTTGATTTGTGTAAAACTGCATAATATGATTTTTTTAGTAAGATTGTGGTTTATGCTGCTAGTTGTGAACCAGTTCTTCTGTTCTCCTGGAATGGATGTGTACAAAGATATGAATGAAACAACAATGTATTTTATTTACAATACCTAGTAATTATTGTTTATTATAAACACTTTAATTATATAATAGTGAATTAAGCAAACATTTATTGTGCTATACATTAATCAGATACAAAGTGAGCAAGAAACATTGAATAATGAATCATTCTGATTATGAATAGGGCTGAACTCATAAAAGAACCTCAAGACAACCTTGAAAGAGCTACATGTCATGTTGTAAAGAGAAGTGGAAAGTGCACTGGAGTCAAATGTGGAACTTACGAAACTCAGCTTTGCTCTTACTTAACACCTCATATGGGTAACATTCCAAAGGCAGTATCTCGGCAGATGTTGCAAAAAGTACACATGTACATGGAGTGTTTTATTGAAATTAGTCTATGCTCAGTACCAGATTCAGGGGTGGGGCTAAGAGGCTCAAGGACCCCACCCACTGCCCCCCTCCCCCCCCCCCCCCCCAACCACAAAAGCATCTGCGTCCACCCATGACAAATCTCAAATTAAACGTGATATTATCATACTGTCTTAGTACTATACTACCTACAGTAAAATTTTCATCACTTGTGATGTAATCCATTTTAAGTAGGTGTAGTATGTTTTCAAATTTTACATTCCTCTAAGAGGGTGCTTATGTGACTAGATTTTAAATTGCGTGCCACCCATTCAGCACACAGCTACATACACACACCACTGCCACCACTATCCGCCTGCCTGATATGAGTGTGTGATTCACGATTGCTCGCGCCATTATGCTGTTCGCATAGAGCATTGTTGCATGGTTCTTCAAATTAGACACAATAGAATGTGCTGTTGAAGTGGTTTTTAATTGTAACCAAGGCATGCAATTGTTTGTATTTGTCAGAACTTCAAAAAAAAAAAAAAAAATGGCATCAGAATATAGACAAGGAGATCTTGATTTTTTTTCTGAGAAGGAGGAAAGAAGAGCTAAAATTGAGTGAAAACGAACCAGTATTACCTCAACAGGTACATCTTTCTGATTATGTTGTATGTAAATAATGAAGTTCATAAAAACATGATTAGTCGAGTTTTTGACTCCCCCACTGGGGGCCAAACTGCACACAATAACCCTGGGTTTAGTGTGGGGCGGTGGTGGGGTAGTTGGACTGCTGTAGCCTGTTGTGAACCTCTGAGGGCTCTGGTGGGATGAAGCCTCTCCACTGTTTCTAGGTCCCTGGTTTAATACATACATACACACAAAGGGACATTATATCTAGAAATTTTGTGCAGAATTGCTATGCGATAGTAAATTTTGCAGACTGGCTACAAAGACTTCCCCCAAGCTCTTCATTTTCTCTTAGGTAAGTTCACTGTGCCACATTTCATAATATTGTTCTAGCTTTAAACAAGGGCATAAATTGATTTGTCTCATATTTTTGGTTACTTGACATATTCAGTGCTTAAAATATAACAATCTAATTTTTTTGTTAAAGGTACAAAAAATATGTAATGGTTTACAGTGGTGTCAAATAAGTTCTTTTAGCAGGAAATCTCATTTCGCTGTTGGCAAACAAAAATTCTCTGTGCACTCGGTACAGCATGAAATAATATTTAGCATAAATGATGTAATGTACTATCAATCATCAGATTTGTTCCGTTATGAATTTTATACTTTTACACCGCATTATGTACCTAAAATTGGTAAATAGTCTTTTAATGCTTTAAAGTGCTCATCTGCAAGAACAACCTTTACTGTGGGACCAACTTCAAAATCACGAAAAATCGGCCATTTCATACATTTTAGTTGAGTAGGTTAGTGTGTATGTAACTTTTACATGGACTAGGTGATTTAAAGTTTGTCCCATAATAAAAGAAAAGCTTCATATTAATGAGTTTTATTTTTAACCCTTAAATGATTATTGGCCATTTTAAATAACCCTGTAATATAGTTCCAAAGAGTTATTTTAACTGTTGGTAAGTTGCTGATTTACTTATGTATGATTCTCTGGTTTGAATACAAGTTGTAGTTTTTGTTTGCTGTTGTTACAGAACTGGTAGCAGCATAAGTCGGAGTGGCTGGTACATTGACTACTTGCACTGAAAATCCTTTTGATATTTCTTATGTAGTAGGAAAAGTACTCAGTGATGAGGGAAAGTACAAACATCTTACAGAGTCTTCAGAACAGCTTTGTAATTATGAATATCTGGAGCAGACAGAGGGTGGACAAAAAAGGAATTTCCATTCTGATTGACTACAGGAATACTCTTGGCTAGTCTATGGCCAACAACAGAACGGTGCATATTGTTTTCCTTGCATACTATTTTCTGGTCTAGGTACTGGGGCAAGCATTCTGTGGCTCTAAGATCTTTAGTCACTCGTCCACATTGCAAACATAGAAAAGCACTAGAAATCTTCAGGAACCATTCCACTACAGATTATCACAAAATAGCAGTTTCAAAAAGCGCACATTTCAAAAGTTCATATGAAAACCCTGAAAAAGCTGTAAATAATTTAATCAAAATTAAGAAACTGAAAATGATTAAATCAAACAGAGAGTTGCTGATTCCTGCAGTAAAGACAATCATATTATGTGGTCAAGAAAACATACTATTAAGAGGCCACCGAGATGATGGTACACTGAGTGATGAAATCAGCCAAGGAAAATTTATAGCACTTTTAAAATTTTGCATTGACTCAGGTGATTTGTCACTCCAAACACATTTAGAGACAGTGCCAAAAATGCTACATATCTGAGCAAAACAACTCAGAATCAGCTGATTGATTGTTGCCATTCTATCATTATGAAAAAGGTACTCGGCAAAGTCAAAGAAGCAAAACATTATGCTGTGCTTGGCGATGAAACAATGGATGCCAGTGGTACAGAACAACTCAGTGTCTGCATCAGGCATCTGAATTTACAAAAAAGCACAATACCCAAAGACTTCATATGCTTTCTATCTGCAACTGACAAACTGGTGCTTTGTTAAGCGATCAAATCGTTCAAAAACTAAATCAAGTCGGCCTACTAGTTAAGAATTTGAGAGGTCAAGGTTATGATGGAGGTGCCATGTCTGAAAAGTTCAGTGGCGTATAGTACTGAATAAAGCAGCTCCCACCGCTAGTGACTTATATGCATTGTGCAGCACATAAACTAAAACTAGCTATCGTGAGGGCCTGCATTTTGCTTAGTATTCACAATATGATGGGAGTTGTAAGTCATGTTACCAATTTTGTGTGTGAGTCAGCAAAAAAGTTGGAACTTATCAACTGAGCTATCCTTGAAAAACACCCAGAGGTGAAAAGAGTTAAGTTACAAAGTCTTAGTGATACATGCTGGCTTGAAAGGCATGATGCACTCATTCAATTCAAAGAGCTCTTTGACTCTATCATACAGTTCCTTGAACAAATGGACACAACTTCTCTGTCATCAGAAAGTGCAGGTCTTCTGGCTTCTATTCCATGATATGACTTCGTCTTAACTTTGACGGTAAATGCCGCTGTATTTAAAATTACTGTTTTGCTTTCACCACACCTTCAGGCTGTTGCATTAGATCTCAACCTTTGCTATGAGATGATAAACAGGGTAATAAGAACACTGGAATGATACAGAGAAATGAAATATGAAATAATTTTCCAAGAGGTGTGTCATATTGTAGAACCTTTGGACATCACAGTGCAGGCACCCAGAATTGCCAAACATTCTGCTAATTGTTCAAATATAGAAGCACCTGATGCCAAGGAATACTACAGGTAAAATAACCTTTAATACATACACAAACATTTTGCTTGATGCAGCATTGCTCTCTTTTCTGTTCTTTCCAGTTTGAGAATAATGTCATGTCATGTTTTGTTTCAGATTGAATGTATTCATTGATTTTGTATTGGGGCAGTTGAGGAGTCACTTTTCGCGAGCAGAGCACTCTTCAATTCTCATACCAAGTGCCATCGTAAAAACAAAAAATCTGAACTCTTTATTGGCAGCTACATTTGTTTACAGCAGCAACTTGCCTCAACCTCTCTTGTTATCAGCAGAAATAACTCTTTGGAAGGAGCTCTGGAGAGACAGAGAACATCCCCCCCCCCCAAACAGCAGCAGAGGCACATCAAGAGACAAATGAATTTTTACATAATATAAAAATTCTTTTACAAATTCTTGCTACATTACTAGTATCCACTTGCAGTGTGGAGCATAGCTTCTCTTTGCTTAAACTGACAAAGTTGTACCTTCATACGACAATGATGGATGACAGGTTGAATGGTTTGGCTGCCATGTATATTCACTGAGATATATCTGGCAGCATACAGCCTGTTGAAGTCATTGAAGAATTTACAAAGTGTTATCCAAGGTGACTCGCTATGTGTTAAATGAGCAAAATAAAATTATGTGTGCTTTTTAGTATATTAATGTTTACCTTGAGAAAGCCTATACTCTGTTGGGTCAAGCCCCTCCCAAAACAAAATCCTGGATCTGCCACTGTCTATGCTAAAACTTCCACATGTAAATATGGTATCTATATGTTTATTTATCTAATGTTAAATATTTTTGCTCTAGTTGTATAGGGTGTATGAAAAGATATGATGTGTACTGAATGTATAAAAAACTTACCATGTATGACCTGTTTCATCACCTTCTTCACAGGACATGAAATACAGATCATGCATTAGATTTATAGCTTCTGACAGATTATTTTGCCTTATCAGAATTTCAATCATATTTGGCATGAGTTTCACTTTCAAAGAAACTGCAAACACAGTGGAACAGATTCGAATAGTCTTGAAACCAATGTCACTAGCTTTTTTGATATCTCCTCTTGCAAGCCTAAAAAACATTGAATTGCAAGGATTGAGTTTTATGAAGTAATGTACCACATTATCTTCATGTTAAAGTCAACAGCAAACAGCAAAACTTTACAAATCACACAGAGAAAGGTTGAGTGCATGATCCATCACTAAGCCAGTTACTTTTTTTGCTCAAAGGTACTTTGATGCTTATGCTATTTTACACTTAAACAAAGGCAGCAGATCCATTTTGTGTGAGTCACAGGTTTATAAACACTTGTGACTCACATGTTTAATTAGACACCTTGTAAGATGAACTGAAATCATTGACACTGTCAATGATTTTTCAAATAATACAATTCTGAAAGCAGATTTTCAGTAAATATTTTTCTTATTTTTTAAACTGAGTGTCTAATTATGTATATAGAGTTGTATGTGTGAGAAAAAATGAAGACTCTACAAAATTGGTTTTGACAAAGTCTGAAAGCAAATTTATATCCTAATAATTTTTTTGACTACTATGGCTGGATTAGCTAGCCCACCTAACTTTGACATCTGCAGGTAACAACAAGGAAGTACTCACTCTCTGGCAACAGTTAGGGTAAGGGTGTCTCTGAAATCACATTTTTTTTTTCTTTAAGAAAATTGTAATTTATGTAACAGTGATATCTATAAAAACTAAAATCTCAGATGTCACAAAGTGTTCCCTTGTAGCTGTTTATGCTGTGTGATGACTTCACCAACAAACTTTGAGGAACAGAATGTAAGACATAGAAGATGATATTTTGTTAAGGAATATTGTTTCTGACACACTGTTTAGAAAGTAAACATGGTATGCCACAGACAATTCATAATTAGCTGCTCTGTATCAGTATGCCTTAGCAGTCACTGTTGTTTAGATACCAGGTTCTGAATTTTTTCAGTATGTGCTATAGTAAGATAAGAGAAATAATTCAGTCTATCTTTAGACATTAATTTTCTATCAGGAGACATCCAATGCATGTTACATTCTCTCAGTGTCTTTGAAAAACAGAGAATCTTCATCCCAAACATTGGATTTGTGGGACTCCCCTTGATAGGCCATGGGTGCACTACACAAAGGAAGCACCTAGTATCAGAGTACTTGTGGAGTTCACACAGATTTTTTTATAGGATAGCCTAATTTTGGGACTAAGAGCCAGCTGAAAACTGAAGTAGAAAGCTCTGAGACATTTAGCGATACATGAAACGTATATCAGAGAGAGAGATTAGATGCCACAGGAGGGGGAATGTTTATTGAAGCTGACAAAAATATTATCTTTATTGAGGTTAAAGATGAGTGTGACAGTGAACTTATCTGGTCACATGTAACAGCTCTAGGTGGAATCAGGTTAATTGTTGTATGTTTTCACTGGCCACCCAATTCCACTGTGATGGTTTTAGAGTAATTAAAAGAAAGTCTACAGTCAGTAGCATGTAAATACCCAGACCACACAATACTATCTGGAGGTCACTTTAACCTACCCACCATGGCACAGACTGTGATGTCTGCAGATTCATTGTGGGTGATGGGTGGGGGGAGACCAAGCAGACAGTCTTCCAGTCTTGCAAAGTACTTTTGAACACATTTTCTGGAAACTATCTTGAGCAGCTAGTCTGGCAGTCCACACACAGTGGGAATATCTCAGACTTTGTAGCTACAAAGAGGCTGGATCTTATTGACAGCATAAGTATAGAGATGGGGATTAGTGATATGATGTCATTATAGCACTTATGCTTATGAAAGTTAATAAATCCTTCAAGAAGGTTAGAAGAGGGTTTCTGCTAGAAAGAGTACTTCATTTCTGTTACTGACAGCTTGGCGTTGTCAGGTTTGGTAAACAGTGCAATGAAGTATCTGAGACCAGTCTTTACAAATGACTTCAGTAAAATGGAAATGACAGTCCCATCTCCTAAAGAAGAAGCACTGATCATAAAATCCTTAACATCTAAGTATTCTTGTGGTTATGATAACATATCAACAAAGTTGATCAAAGAGTGCTCATGTGAGTTGAATTCTACCTTTTTTGTGCAATCACTCTCTTATTAGCAGAACATTTCCAGACTGGCTAAGATATGCTGGATTTAAGCCTCATTACAAGAAGGGGGATAAAGAGATACTATCAGACTATCAACCAATTTCACTTCTGCTGGATTTTTCAAAAATATTTGAAAACGTTGTGTTCAAGTGCCTCCTTAAGCATCTGACTGCAAATAATATATTGTCCAAGTCACAGTTTGGGTTTCTTAAGGGTCCTAATATATAGACAGCAATTTACAGGTACAGTGACAATGTACTTAATTCATTATATAACAAATTAGAGGCTACTGTCATTTTCTGTGACCTGTAAAAAGTATTTGACTGTGTGAATCACAGCATTCTCATAAGTAAATTACAATATTATGGTGTCACTGCGACTGCTGTAAAATGGTTTGAGTCTTATCTTAACTAAGAGGAAACAAAGAGAGTCCCTGCAAAATACCTCTTCAGTAAGCAGTCTGTCCTCATTTGATTGTGAATTAATTACATCTGGTGTTCCTAAGGGTTCCATCTTGGATCCTTCTTGTGTAAATTAATGACCTCTTGTCTATTACATTTCCAGATGCAAAGTCTGTATTGTTTGCAATAAGTTGCAATAAGTAGCAAATCAAGTACAGATTTAGAAACGGCTGCTAATCAAATTTTCAGTGACATTAATAAATGCTTTACAGCTAATTCACTGTCATTAAACTTTGAAAAGAGCCACTATATGCAGTTCAGAACTTGTAAGAGATTTGCTTCCAGTGTGTGTATAACATATGCAAACATGCAGATCAATGAGGTTGACGTTGTTAAATTTCTGGGATTACAACTTGATAATAAATTCAGTTGGTAAAGGCATACCACAGAATTGCTGAAGTGCCTAAAGAAATCTGTATTTGCAGTGAGAATGATGTCAGATGTAGAAGACATAAATATAAAAAAAACTTACATACTTTGCTTACTTTCATTCAATTATGTCATACAGGATCATATTCTGAGGTAACTCATCAAACCAAGTGAAAGTTTTTAATGTGCAAAAGCGTGTAATAAATCTAATTTGTAGTGTAAATTTAAGAACATCATGTAGAAATAATGTTCAAGTGACTTTGTATTCTAACCACACTTTCTCAGTATATGTATTCTTTAATGAAATTTGTTGCAAGTAATATATCTCTATTTCCAACCAATTGCTCAATCAATGCTAGGAATAAGAACAATCCACATAAAGACCTAAAATCACTTACAGTGGTCCAAAAAGTGGTCCTATATTCAGGAATACACAGTTTCAATAAATTACCAGCTACCAATAAAAACTTGGTTTCAGATAAAACACAGCTTAAACGGAGTTTGAAAGACTTTGTGATGTTTGCCTACTTTATTCCTCCATTCAGAGTCCTTGGTGTTGACATACTGCATATTGGCTGAAAAATTGGTCATGGAAGTGCAACACTGACTACTGTAAATGATGTTGCGTTTCACAGTTCTTTACTTTCACTGTTCACAACACCCCAATACACACAATTATATGTCCAGTTCACTACTGATAAATATCTGAAACCAAGTTTCAAAACAATTACTCATTTCATCCTATAATGATCTGTAGCAAAAGATATTAACTAGGAATGGTCAAAATAAATTAGGAAATTAATAAATTAGACTGATGCTATATTCCTTAAGACTGAGGGCCAACTTTTCTCTTTTATGGAAATGCAGATTATACTCATACATGTTAATGATAATTAGACAAAAATGAAAATAAAATGAATTTAAGGAGGCAGATGGCAAAACAAGACAGGAAGTAAAGAGATCCTAGCTTGCTTCATCACATCTTTTTGATGGGCTACACCTTCTACTGTATAGATGAATATCTTGACCATGATTATTAGACCAGGTTATGTAAAAATGTCTGTTAGATTTCAGTTTTAACAGCTCTTGGTGATAAATTTATTAAAATTGCATGACTATGTTTCATTATGATAGTGTCTTAATTATGTAAATAATACCAGTCCCAGTTTACTGTAATGTATGCACCTATTTTGACAGTTTCCTGACAACTGATCAAGGTAGTGAGTATTACATTCAAATGTTTTATGTTTTTTGTGCTATACTATCTAACTTGTTCCACACCCAAGAGAATCATCTCATTTTTGGGCCTATGGAATGAAAACTGAATCTGATCTAATCTAATCTAAGAGCACATAGGCAGTTGTTAGCATCTCACTTCAACAATGAACTGACATCACTTAGTTCCATTGAGATGGATGTAGACTAAATTTGTTAAAAGTTTAAACAGATTGTAAATTGTGGTCTGGAAACCTATGTGCCTAGTAAGTGGATTAAGGATGGAAAAGACCCACTGTGGTTGAACAACAATATTTGGAAAATTTTGAGGAAGTAAACATGGCTGCACTCTTAGTTCAGAAGTCATTTTAATGGCTGCTTCACAGCCTGTGCCATCTGGATCCTTCCTACCAACACCAGTTTTTTCTGAATTGCAAAGGTGGGAACTCTCCCTGCAGTATATCCTATATTTCTGTAACCCTTCTGGCCTCACCTTTTGCTATTGTCCTACACCCACTATTCCGTTTCCCGTTCCCATTCCAGCACTGCACAACCATCTATTACACCAATGCACCCACTGTCTATTTAATTCTCTCCTTTTCTGCTGCCCCCCCTCCCTCCATCTAACCTCTTGGCTGCACTTAGCTGCCCTACCCTCTCTCCACCTCATCCCTGTATGCTCCCACAAGCAACACTTTATTGTTCACCATTCCTACCCTGCTATCTGAAATGTAACAGTCCAATCAAAACGAATAAAAATGCATAAATTTTAACCATAAACTGTAGTTTCTGATGTAGAAGTATATGGAAATATGAACTTGTGAAAAAGTTATGAAGGAAATAATCACGGAATCTTAATTACACTAATATGTAGAAGTCTATTAATTGGTAGGAACATTTTATATGATATGAATCTTCTGTAATTAGTAAATAGAACAAGTGTATTGTTAACATTTGATACCTAAGCGTTTATACTTGCTTCAGCTTATATAGAGATTTTTAATATATAAGAATCTAGGTAATCATTAAAATATGCCATTTGTTTTAGGATGAGAGTTTTAATTATTAACTAATGAAATAATAATTTTAAACAATGCCGATGATTGTTCGGGATTGTTAAGAAATTATAAATACTGACTGCCATGTTGGCATGGAGAGTCAGTCTGGTTTTGGTCTTTGAGCAGTGAGCATGTAGCTGCTACTTTTGTATGGTAATTATTGTTTGCCTTTGTAATTACACTTTAATTTTGTTTTGAAAGTATAATAAAAAACTATGAAACTTGTTGCAAGATTAAACTACATTAACTCTCCAGTAGTTAATTTACAGTGGCCGTAAAAGTACTCAGGACACGAGAGCAGCAGATAAAGAGTAACTATGATAAACCCCATTATTACTAGTAGTTAGAGAAATGTTATAACTTGTGGAGGAGCTGGGATGCAGTGTAAATCTGTAAACTAATCTTGTATTTTGTTTCATAGTTAACCCGCTTGTTGAAATAATATTCCATTTTTACGAGAACAGGACAAAGAAGAACATGTGTAACATTACAAAGTATACTTATGTGAGGACACAACTTGAAGAACCAATTGTCAGTCCAAAATTTATTTGAATTTTTACTTTTGGAAACTGTTTTTTGTCTGCTCTGTCATTATGGAGGATAATAGAGAGGTTAACAACAATAGGCAAGTTGATGATAATGGGGAGGTTATTGGAAACTTGGAAAACAGCTTAGATATTACTGCTAATAATGTAGCTAATCAGGACAATGAAATTGGAGAGGATAGTGACCACAGTAGTGTATGTACACCCTTTCGTGGATTTGAATCAAATGTATCTGCCTTAAATAGGTTAGTGCAGTTAATGAAAGAGCAAAAAAATCAATGGATGAACAAAAGAGATCAATTGATGAACAGAAAATTTTTCTTGATTCAATCGATAAAAAATTAGACAACCATGGGACCCAAATTTGCGAGACAAAAGAGAATTTAGAGAGGTGTTGGGAAAAGGTAGACGATAATACCAAAAACGTGTTGACTATAGAAGGGGAAATCGTTACCTTAAAACAGCAAAACCAAAAATTCGAGGAGAGGCTAGATTCCGTGGAAAATTTCGAAAAAGTTACTACTGTTGAAGTGTTAAAATTAAAAACGCTCAACAAATATTTCGTGAAGAAATTCGCAAAAGTGGACCAAAATAAACAAAATTTCACTAAAATTGCAAATGATAATTTCACGGAGTTAAAAGAAGATGTAGGCACTTGTTTAGGCAAAATTTCAAATTTCAAATCTAAATTTTGAGAAATCGAAGATTCTGTTGCTGTGAAGTCTTCCTGTAGTTACAGTCCATTGTGGAGTAATGTAAACATAAAAAAACATTTTCAGGGCAGGGCAATATACAACCAGTTGATTTCATGTGCCAGATTAAAAATAACTTTGAAAATAAATTGAGCGATGTTTTGAAAATTAGATTTTTTAAAAAGTTCTTAGATGGGGCGGCTTTGTCATGGGCTAACCAATCAATCAAACCCGAAATGTTGTTTAATGAGGTAGAATGAGCTTTCATGAACAAATTCTGGTCAGAAACCAAACAAGCTAGAATTAAGTCAGAATTTTTGAATGGGCCAAATTTCAAACAGGGTAGTGCACGCATGAAAACTTTTCGTGAACAACAGTTACGGTAAAAACTGTAGTACATCTTGATGAACCACTCAATGAAGTGCTTCAAATAACGTAGGTTGCCGAATAGGGTACAGTGGAGTCTTGTCTACAGACCTGATTATTCAATTGAACTATTCCTTAGATATGTAGATAAATTGGATTTAGCATGGGAGAGAAATGACAGATGTAATGACAGACCTGATGAATAGCAGGAATGACAATAACAGAGCTTTCAATGATCATTTCAATAGCAGATTTAGAAATGATGACAGAAGAAATGGGGGGGGGGGGGGAATGATAGGCAGAGACCTGAGAATAGGAATTTCAAACCAAGAAATAGGTAGTGGGGGCAAAATCAGGGAAACAATAGTAACAATTTTGAAAACAGAAGAAATGGTCTGGTAAACTAAGACCTGCCTCTTTCAGAGCCTTGTGAAATGGGGCAAATAGACACGGGAATTACAATTAGACACATTGTAGTAATTTCAGAAGGGGAAGGGGTAGAACAAATAGAACATACCAAAATTTTTTACCCAGAATACAACCTGAAGTGAGTAGAATGAAGTTTGATAGGGGATTTTGAGAAAAATTTTTATCTGAAAATAAAGATGAGCAAAAAAGTAAAAAATCTGAATTTGAATTAGAAGAAAGCACTTTGACAAATTTCTTTAACAGTAATAATGCAGTAGTAGCTGTTGATAGTGATGAGAACAGATCTGATGAGTATGGTTTAGTGAGAATTTTGAGTGACTGTGAAATGAGTGTAAATGCTGACACTGGTGCTGTATGTGTGGAAGCTGATGTTCAAGTGCTAGGCAATGGAAGTGAGAATGACAGAAGTAATTCCAGATGAAATTATAGTAGATAATAAACAGGAAAATAAGGATGTGGTAGAACAGAGCAGTCACAGTTTTGAGAGTGTTGAAGAAGTGTGTGAAGAGAAAAATGAGTTTGATATTGAAAATAATATTAAGTGTGATGGTGATGTTTCTAATGAGAATGATTGAGATGATGATGATAATGATGTTGATGATAATATGTTACTTACAGAATTAGATGGGATGGTATATGTAGAAGTTAATGTTGATGACTTGATGTTGAATGATTCTGGAATTTCTGGTGAGTGTTCGAGTAATGAGTTAGAAACCAGTAGAGCAGTGCCTGATAGATTAGTGTTACCAGTTGGTGTCAGTGATGATGTGTCCGAATGTGTTTGTGAAAATGGAAAGGAAGATCTAATTAGTGATAGAGTACTAAGTGTAGTCAATGACTACAGTAGCATATGTCAGTATGGTGATCAAAAGTGTAAGGTCTTAAGTGAAATTTGTCAAAGTATGTACTCAGATGATAAAATTGCCATGAAAAATGTGGAACAGTCTCCTGGTGGTAATATGATTAGTAAATGTGTAGAATATGTAATAAAAAGTAGTGATTGTGATAAAGGGGTGAATTATCAGGACATAGAAGAGGATTTGTTATTTGAAAATGAGGTCAATGAAATGGGTAAAGAACTTGTAAGTCCATATATTGTAGTACAGATTTATTGGATAGTGCAACAGGTACCTAATAGTAACTCAATTAGTGAATGTGTACAAGTAGTGAAGGAAGGAAGTGTGTGTGTTGAAATCAGTAGTTTGCAGACAGATTTGAGGGAGCTTTGCAAAAACAATTACCTAGTTAATGAAAGTCCCACAAAACCTAATAAACAACCAGCAAATAGTAAGCTTGTGTTGAAGAATGTATACTCTGTGTCACACAGACAAACCCATGCTGTACACCTTGTTAAGACACGTTATGAATATTATGACCCAATAGTCAAGAAAATATTAAAAGAAAGAAAATTACAACTCATAAAAAGCTCAATTAATATCCACTACTTTTTGCAAAATTCAAACACTGACAAGTGAGAGATCAGATAACTTAACCCATTTGAAACTAATAGTATAAAATATATTTTTTGTAGTTTTTGTTCATATTTCTTTTGTGTGTGAATATTTGCATATTTTTACCTATTTTTGTCTATTCATAGAGTGGGAGTTGAAAAGGGTATATTCAAACATTTGTGTATGTTTTTAGCTGGCATAGATTTGGGGTTGTTTGATTTTTATGTAGGACCTTTTGAATTTGTTATTATTTGGACTTAGGTACGTTACACATCTGAAACTGTGCAGACAACCTTAATTACCTGTTTAGCTTCATGATATTTGTTCTTTGATATTTGACACACCATTGGAAATTTATTTGTTATGCATCTTACTTTACACAGTCAGGATCATATTGTATACTTTAGCAAACTCTATGTGGGTACTTAACCCAGTGAAAGTGAAACAATCAATAAGAGGAAATTTATTTTCATTTTTTGTTATCACTGAATATTTGAACATTTTTTAAAATTCTTATCTCCATCATAAATTATGAATTAAATAGTGACTGGAGGAGTTGAAATAGTTGAGAATACATTCTGTGCACTGTACAGTCAAGGCAAAATCTGGGAATGAACATCCTCTCAGAAACATTTTTCAGGAGTTTTGTGGTGAAATTTGACAGGTAGGGGATCTGTGGTACTTTCATAGATACACCATGTGGCGTATGGTGCCTTGCCCCAGCCAGTGACTCCATATTTATTTTCTGGAATCAGTTACCTCTTACTATCCTGTCTTGTTAGTAAGAGCAGTTAGGATCCTTCTACTATCCTAGAGTATACAGTGTGCAATTTGTAAGACACAAGTCTATGTCTTGATTAGGTACTTAACTTAGAGTGTGGAAGAAGAAAACAACACCAATTTCAATTATTTTTGGTAACCAGTATTTTCAAAATGTTATCAATTTTTTTTTATTAAGATTCAGCGTGTAGTGATTTGCTACTATGTACCAATAAATTATGAACAGAGTAATTTAGTATATGGTCATTCAATGTGAAGGATCAGAATTTATTACATGAAAAAGCAGATGATGTGACTGACTGTTTGTGTGGTATGGATATTAAAATATCTGTCAGATGACGTTCAATAATATTGTGTGATTCTATCAAAGCTATGAATTCTGATGAAACATGTAGTGACAAGCATAACAAATGTGTGAGGACAGTAAGACCAGATGCTATTTCAAATGATGACAACCTCAAATCATTGTAATGAAATTTTCCTCAGGAGGCTGCAAGCTCTTTTTGCAATTTGGGGGTGGCAAACCCAAGGCTCTGAGCTGGTGTGACTCTTTCCTATTCAAGTCACATCCTCTCTTACTTATCTGTACAAACTCACCCTCCTCCACTTTCTGATTTGGACAAGTAGTTAGAGACTTGATGCCAAAAGAAACTGGAGCAGGTATTTTGTACTAAGCAAGATGCCTTTTTCTGGTTATTTGGATACGAGTACAAACTTTGGGCAGGTTTAATAATGTGAGGTTTAACAATACAACCAGCGTATGAATTTTGAGGAGAGTTGGTGTAATATTTACTCATAATGTCTATACAGTTATCCTCATTATGCTGATAAAGTTATAATCTCATTGTGCTGATGATTTTGTGAATAGTTGAGAAAATGTTTAGAATTGGTGTGAAGATTACTTAAGATATCTGTGATTCTATTGCAACAATTTATTACTTTACAACTGAGATGTGATTACAATTAGGTTAGACTGTTTGTAGCCTTATATATGTGTTCTAATTTGATTTCACCTGCTATTATACCTATTATGTGAAAGTCATTGGATAGATGTTGATTTAATATCAAGTATGAAAATACTTTATGTCATGATCTTGTCCTTAACATGTATTAGATCTACTGTGTAATTGGAAAAGGAACAACTATCAGAAAAAAATTATTATGTTTAAATTACAAGAAAGGCTCCATCTGTGGAGCACAAGGTAAATTGAATTTTATGTTGGAAATAGTTATTGGGACAGAAGTGTTCTGATTCCCAGGATTTAAGACTCACACAGTTTTATTTTCATGTAATTTTCTACCACTTCAATGACCAAACCATTGGTAGTCATATTTAATTATTCTTTTGCCATCCTAGTACAATAAAACAGGGATGATGTTTGCTACATGTCTGGTATCTGTACAAGTCATGCTTTCTCCTTAGTATAGATACAAAGTGTTCTTTGTCACAAATCTGAACTGTTCAATACTGCTGTATGTTACAGCAAGTCAATGCTTTTCAATAAATACAAATGTTAGCTTACACTCTGATTCTTAATGAAAACTGCTTAAATTTCTCCAATATCTTATTGAGAATATTCTGATGACCACTAACAATTCATATGTAATGAGTAGCAAAGGAAAAACTAAAGATTGAGGATTTGTATTAATGATATAGTTATGGTTCTTGCAGACATCTACTTTCAATTGAAGATTAGTTGATTCATTAAAATATAACTGATGAGAAAATACATATATTTATCATACCTTTAGAGTGGCTGAACTAACCATTTTACTCCTAGTATTAACCCAAGAAATGAGGACATTTGGCCCTACAAGTGGTAGTCATTGTGTCTATGTGCATTTCAACAGGTGAAAACTGACATAATTTTTCCATGAAAATAGATGTCTGAAAGGCTAACAATTACTGTTTCTTGTAAATTGCTTGACAACTACCTGTACATGATACGATGCAAACTATAATCATCTGTTTAATCTGGTCTGTCTAGACTCAATACAATGATATACTGTTACATGCAATATATTCCTTTATAATCACCTATTGTCAATGTAATTTGAAACTTTGAGTGTTTATTCATATGCACTGCTGCTTGTAATATTTTCTGCCTATACTTAATACAACGATATACTGTTCTCAGCAATCACTTATTATCAATGCTCATTTCTTTTCAAAAGAAATGCACTTACTATAATTAATCTACAACTTCAGGCACAAAATTAGAACTACTGATGTATTGACATGTACTATGATGTGCTGTCACATGCAACCTAATCCTCTGTAATTATTCACTGTATTTCTGGTAAACTGCTTTCTTGTGCCATACAGCCTAGCCCAGCAATTATTAACAGCAATATCATAACTATAATTGATACTATCACTCTGCTAATGACTGTTTATTTATAAGTACTGCCACTTGGATGGAACTTACCAAACGAAAGCGTTGGTATGTTGATAGACACACAAAAAAACACAAACACACACACACAAAATTGATATGTCTGCTTGTGTCTGTATATGTGCAGATGGATATGTGTGTGTGTGCGAGTGTATACCTGTCCTTTTTTCCCCCTAAGATAAGTCTTTCCGCTCCCGGTATTGGAATGACTCCTTACCCTGTCCCTTAAAACCCACATCCTTTCGTATTTCCCTCTCCTTACCTCTTTCCTGATGAAGCAACCGTGGGTTGTGAAAGCCTGAAATTTGTGTATGTGTTTGTGTTTGTTATTGTTTCTATCAACATATCAACGCTTTCGTTTGGTAAGTTACAGCATCTTTGTTTTTAGATATGCTTCTGTCTGTCTCTCTCTCTCTCTCTCTCTCTCTCTCTCTCCGATAGACACACAAACAAACACAATCATACACACAAAATTCTAGCTTTTGCAACCAACGGTTGCTTCATCCCTCTTTCCTGATGAAGCAACTGTTGCTTCAGCCCTCTTTCCTGATGAAGCAACCGTTGGTTGTGAAAGCTAGAATTTTGTGTGTATATTTGTTTGTGTGTCTATCAACCTGCCAGCACTTTCGTTTGGTAAGTCACATCATATTTGTGTGTGTGTGTGTATATATATATATATATATATATATATATATATATATATATATATATATATATATATATATATATATATATATATCTAAAAAGAAAGATGATGAGACTTACCAAACAAAAGCGCTGGCAGGTCGATAGACACACAAACAAACACAAATATACACACAAAATTCAAGCTTTCGCAACAAACTGTTGCCTCATCAGGAAAGAGGGAAGGAGAGGGAAAGACGAAAGGATGTGGGTTTTAAGGGGGAGGGTAAGGAGTCATTCCAATCCCGGGAGCGGAAAGACTTACCTTAGGGGGAAAAAAGGACAGGTATACACTCGCACACACACACATATCCATCCACACATACAGACACAAGCAGACATATTTTGAAGATTAGTTGATTCATTAAAATATAACTGATGAGAAAATACATATATTTATCATACCTTTAGAGTGGAAAAAATATATCTAAAAAGAAAGATGATGAGACTTACCAAACAAATGTCTGCTTGTGTCTGTATGTGTGGATGGATATGTGTGTGTGTGCGAGTGTATACCTGTCCTTTTTTCCCCCTAAGGTAAGTCTTTCCGCTCCCGGGATTGGAATGACTCCTTACCCTCCCCCTTAAAACCCACATCCTTTCGTCTTTCCCTCTCCTTCCCTCTTTCCTGATGAGGCAACAGTTTGTTGCGAAAGCTTGAATTTTGTGTGTATATTTGTGTTTGTTTGTGTGTCTATCGACCTGCCAGCGCTTTTGTTTGGTAAGTCTCATCATCTTTCTTTTTAGATATATTTTTTCCACGTGGAATGTTTCCCTCTGTTATATATATATATATATATATATATATATATATATATATATATATATATATATAAAGATGATATAACTTACCAACACACACACACAAAATTCAAGCTTTTGCAACCCAAGGTTGCTTCATCAGGAGAGAGGGAAGGAGAGGGAAAGACGAAAGGGTGTGGGTTTTAAGGGAGAGGGTAAGGAGTGATTCCCATCCTGGGAGCGGAAAGACTTATCTTAGGGGGAAAAAAGGATAGTTATACACTCGCACACACACACGAAACATTCCACATGGGAAAAATATATCTAAAAACAAAGATGATGTGACTTACCAAACGAAAGCGCTGGCAGGTTGATAGACACACAAACATACACACAAAATTCAAGCTTTCGCAACGAACGATTGCTTGATCAGGAAAGAGGGAAGGAGAGGGAAAGATGAAACGATGTGGGTTTTGAAACCCACATCCTTTTGTCTTTCCCTCTCCTTCCCTCTTTCCTGATGAAGCAACTGTTGGTTGCGAAAGCTTGAATTTTGTGTGTATGTTTGTGTTTGTTTGCCTCGGTGCATGGCCAGCACATCTTGGCACAGTGTTACACCATCTGGGTTATCTGGATACTTCCCACTTACACCAACCTATCGGAACTCCGGAGATGGGAACTTGCCCTTCAATATATTCTCTCTTCCAGTTACCCACCAGGCCTCAACCTCTGCTAATTTCAAGTTGCCGCCCCTCGTACTTCACCTGTCATTCAACAATATCTTTGCCTCTGTACTTCCGCCTCGACTGACATCTCTGCCCAAACTCTTTGCCTTTACATATGTCTGCTTGTGTCTGTATATGTGCGGATGGGTGTGTGTGTGTGCGAGTGTATACCGATCCTTTTTTCTCCCTAAGGTAAGTCTTTCCTCTCCCGGGACTGGAATGACTCCTTACCCTCTCCCTTAAAACCCACATCCTTTCATCTTTCCCTCTCCTTCCCTCTTTCCTGATGAAGCAACCATGAGTTGCAAAAGCTTGAGTATTTGTGATTTGTGTGTGTGTGTATGTGTGATTTTTATTTTATTGTGTCTATCAACATACCAGTGCTTTCTCATTTCGTAAGTTAAAGCATCTTTGTTTTTATACATATTTTTCCCACGTGGAATGTTCCCCTCAATTATATATATGTAGAGTGAATTATGTTAACTGCTGCGGAACCATTTTATTATAATATATTTGTTATTCAATACTATCTGTAAATGTCAATATAAATTGCAGAGAATTGTGCTGTAGCACTTTTAAAAAAAATTGTACTAGGATGATTTTAGTGATATGTTATCTAAGAACAAGTTAAATTGCAATATGAGATTTAAGACAGGAAATGTTTGAGTATGAACAGTTGGAATTTTGCTCAATTGATCTACTCTGTTCAAAACAGTCAATTACACAATATATATGATGGTCATAAGAAGTGGAGCGTGAGCCACATTTCAGGTTTTTGCTACGAAGAACTTCCGTTGAGCAGAGATCCACAGTGTACTTCAGTTCAGTGCTCTTCACTGCACATAGAGGAGACTGATCACTTTGTTATATTATGGTCAAATACTTGGTGTACTTCCCAAAGATAGGAGGTGGCTAAATACAGACTAAAATGGATTTTGAGTATTGTAGTATCTGATACTAACACTCGTTTCACAATACATCGTCAATATTGAGAAAGATTTATACACACCAGTGTCTCCATTGCACTCAAGAGAAGCTGGAGGACCTAATGACAGACATAAATATACCGAAAGAAGACCAATTCAGCTAACTTCCAATAGATAATTTTCTGATTGAGATAGAGCCTCATTTTCATGTTGTATGCTGCAGATAAATTCTCCAATTTAACTTGTTCTTTCTTTGAGCTATTAATTAATATTTTGTTTAACCTAGTTAAATATGATACAAAATAATCTATGATAATGTTACATATATGGTTACACTTATTTTTCGCAAATTGTTTGCTCATCCAATTGATTGTAAAATGAGGACTGTTATGTCGATTTGTCAGAAAAGGTTTTGTTGAACATTCAGTTGCACAAATCCTTTTGAGGGTTGTTGAAACGTAACAGTCCAATCAAAACTAATAAAAACACGTAAATTTTAACCATAAACTGTAGTTTCGGACATATGGGTGTATGGAAATATGTACTTGTGAAAAACTTATGAAGGAAATAATTACGGAATCTTAATTACATGTGTAGAAGTCTTTTAATTGGTAGGAACATTTTACGTGATATGAATCTTCTGTAATTAGTAAATAGAATAAGTGTGTTGTTAACATTTGATACCTGAGCATTTATACTTGCTTCAGCTTATATAGAGATTAGAATACACTCATGTGTTTAATATATAAGAAACTTGGTAATCATTAAAATATGTCATTTGTTTTAGGATGAGAGTTTTAATCGTTAACTAATGAAATAATAATTTTAAACAATGCTAATGGTCGTTCGGGATTGTTAAGAAATTATAAATACTGACTACCATGTTGGCATGGAGAGTCAGTCTGGTTTTGGTCTTTGAGCAGTGAGCATGTAGCTGCTACTTTTGTATGGTAAGCATTGTTTGCCTTTGTAATTATACTTTAATTTTGTTTTGAAAGTATAATAGAAACTATGAAACTTGATGCAAGATTACACTACATTAACTCTCCAGTAGTTAATTTACTGTGACTAAAAGTACTCAGGACACGACAGCAGCAGATAAAGAGTAATTATGATCAACCCCATTATTACGAGTAGTTATAGAAATGTTATATATCCCTCTCCCACCCTACCCCAGCCTCCTCCTTACCCCTACCACCCAGGCTGCTTTTCCCATCATTCACTGCTGCTCACAGTCTGGCCTCAGCACCCAGAGACTGTGTTCATGTTTCTGTGAGTTGCATTTGCATGAGTGTGTATGTTGTCTAGTTGTCTAAATCCAATGAAAGACTTTTTGACTGAAACCTTACTTGCTTGACAGTCTTTTTTTTTGTGCCTAAGTGTCACCCAACATCTTCACTATATGGTGAGTAGCCATCTATCCTTTTCATAATAGTCCTAAACGTTCCCAGAATGAGATTTTCACTCTGCAGCAGAGTGTGCGCTGATATGAAACTTCCTGGCAGATCAAAACTGTGTGCCGGCCCGAAACTCGAACTCGGGACCTTTGCAAGTGCTCTACCAACTGAGCTACCCAAGCACGACTCACACCCTGTCCTCACAACTTTACTTCTGCCAGTACCTCGCCTCCTACCTTCCAAACTTTACAGAAGCTCTCTTGCGAACCTTGCAGAACTAGAACTCCTGAAAGAAAGGATATTGCGGAGACATGGCTTAGCCACAGCCTGGGGGATGTTTCTAGAATGAGATTTTCACTCTGCAGTGGAGTGTGCACTGATATGAAACTTCCTGGCGGATCAAAACAGGAGAGCTTCTGTAAAGTTCGGAAGGTAGGAGGCAAGGTACTGGCAGAAGTAAAGCTGTGAGGATGGGGCGTGAGTCGTGCTTGGGTAGCTCAGTTGGTAGAGGACTTGCCCACAAAACGCAAAGGTCCCAAGTTTGAGTCTCGGTCCGGCACACAGTTTTGATCTGCCAGGAAGTTTCAGTCCTAAACGTTATCTACTCACTCCCCTCTACAAGTACCAGAAGTTTGTAATTGGGATTCCCAGACACCCTGTATATTAGGAGAAAAATGAGGCAAAACTTGTTATTAGTCTAGGCATACTCAAAGTGGCTTGAATCAACTACATTACATATTGTGTCTCTGGTTTATAGCCAATGGAGTGCAAGAAAGAAATTTAAAAAAGTGAATTCTATATGTATGTGACTAAAAGCTAAGGTGCCAATTTCAGTGTCAGTTTTGTTTATGTTATGCAGTAATCTATTCTATTAAATTAAATGTTAACGTTATACTAACCTTGATGTGAAAATAGTTGCATACAACTGAGCAATAGAACATAACTCAAAAGTATTGAGATGTGTTCTATTATGCCAACACAGTTTAACAGCTGCTTGTTCAAGCTGAATACATGTTTCAAAGATACCAAGACTGAGAGCTGCATCAAGTGCATGGGAGAAAGCTATGCACGTTCCACTCACATCCAGACCACTCTCAACTGCATTCTGCAGACATCGTGTTGCTGCTATTGCTGCCTCAGCCATTTTACCACGAGCCTGAGAACAGGCAGAAAAACATATAGACTAAATTAAATTATATTGTTTCAAATTACATCTTGGCTGTAAACTAAAACAAGAAACAATGATTATTAATTTCTATCAGTATTTGTGATTCTGTGTCACACTTTATCAACATAAATTGAGAGTTTTGGTGCCTGTTAATAAGCATAGCTCTGGAGGATATGTTTTACTTCTTGCAATCAAAGTCATTCATGTACAAAGGACATTCAAAAAGTTTTGCACAGTTGTCTCTAACTTTTTTTATTTTTTGCAGGTGGAAAATGAAATTTTTATGAACATACTTGGAACATTTAGCTATAAGTTGGTGTATAAAAGTATTTTCTTTCATTTACAGGTGAGTCATAATGGACCATGAAGTAGATGTCAGGTTGCGACAATGGTCAGTGATGGAGTTCCTCTTCAAGACGGATGACTCTGCCACATCGGTTCGCAGGAAGTTGCTCCCTGTTTATGGGGAGGACACAGTGGATCACAGCAGTATCCAACGGTGGTTGCAGAGGTTTAAAGAAGGTGATTTCTCTGTACTGGACAATCCACGATGCGGTAGACCATCGACAGCAGTGAGTGATGTGAATAAGGAGACCATTGATGAAATCATCTAAAATGACAGATGTGTGACAACACAACAGCTTGCTGAAATGACTCACTTATCATTGGGTAGTGTGGTATCATGGGTACAGTCACTAGGGTACAGAAAAATCTGTGCACATTGGGTGCCTAGATAACTGGCAGAAGAAATGAATACAATGAGGAAGAATGTGTGCGAGGGTCTCATGAAGACCTTTACTGAAGAGTGCTTTGATGGCCCAGGATGAAACACAGCTTTTTGTCCGAACCTGAGAGCGACCATTGATGTTTGGCATTGGACAAGCTGCAATGTGCCATCAAGACCCACAGACCAGAGTTTCAGGATCAGCTCATCAGACTACACCATGACAATGTCAAACCGCACACAGACCTTATGATGCAGGAGAAAATCAGGAAAATTACTCCTCATCCTCCCTACAATCTGGACTTGGCTCCATCTGATTATTATCTCTTTAGTCGTCTGAAGGCCACCTGAATGGTAAAACATTTGATAGTGAGAAAGACCTAATTTCCTGTGTCAAGCGATGGTGTAAAAGTCAATCCCCAGAATTTTACCAAAGTTCATTTACATCATGGAAAGAACATTGGGCCAGATGCATCACAACTGATGGAGGATACTTTGAGTAAGCTCAATGTATAGCTAAGTGTTCCAAGTATGTTCACAAAAAATTTCATTCTCCTCCTGAAAAAAAAAAAAAAAAAAAAAAAAAAAAAAAGGAAAAGGAAAAAGAAGTTGACAGTGGAAGACTTTTTGAACAGCCTTTGTATATTGCATTGCTGTCTCATGATGATATTTAGATATAAAGTATAAAATTACAACTGGTATTACACACCAAGTTTTTCTAACAATTTAATTCACCTTTATAGAAGCTGTTTTCCATAGACCATAATTTAAAAAATTTAGAGTACTTAAGATCTCTAATATAACAGTGTATAACAGATAAAGTTAGTACTATCCTACAAGTTCACTTGATATTAAAATATTTTTTGTATCTGATATTGTGATGTTAAGAGCACATGCCCAATAATTACATAAAATAGTTAATTTCTTATTCATGCTATGTTTTATTTAAAAAAAATATTATTACTGGGTAGTTTGAGATGATTGATAATATTAATTTCTTTAAAGAAATATTTGCAATTTACAATAACAACTATTAAGAGTATGTATAATGACAAGATAAATACACTCTACACCTGTAGGTGCACAGTGAAACCACTTGCAACATGGAACTGACTGACTTTCATATACACTTATAGACTGCTGACAGTCTTCCCCACACTGTTGTTAGTATCGATATAATTGTATCACATTCCATCATACCTTCTTACATTTCTGTCGCAACCCAATTCCATTTAACATTTTTAGGAAATTTAAACATTTATCCTCACTCAAAGATTTGGTAAAAATGTCTGCTACATTGTAAGTGTACTTTGATATATTTTGAATGTTTAATAAAAATACCATGTTTAGCAATGCTGTCTGCCCCTATGTTGTTTTGTATACTTGAACAGGCTCATCAGACTTCATTGTTGAGAGATGTATTTATTCACAAATTTCACTTCTTCTGCATTTTGACAGGTGTATAGTTGCAAAACATATGTGAATAATTTATAGGAGATCACAGATATGCTTAAATACAAGTTTACTATTGATCCATGATGTGTACCCTTTCAGCATGTTATGTCAAAAGAATATTTGTATTAAAAACACAATGAATACTTTTTACACAGTACATTTAAAGGAATTTGAATGAAGGGTTACTTTGGATGAGCCATGGTAAAGGACAGTTGTCGCCTTATTGTAATGTAATATTGGATCAGAAAAGGAGTTGCTTGAACAGAATTTGCTTCTAAGTTATCATTTATAGAGACACATCTGACTGGATTAATAATTGTTAGTCACACAATTTGAACACTGAACTACCAGTTTGTCAGTGTACAAAGTTTTTTTACATGTGAATTTGAGGAATACTTGCATAAAAGCATCTGCCTTCACAGTATTCCTTAACTTAGGTTATCACAACTGTACATTACAGAGAAACTGAAGAAATGAATTTATTAATTTTGATGACATGAGAGGGACACTAGCATGAAACCATTTGCCTGTACAGTGCTTTCTTCCACTGAACAAAAAACTTTATTACTGAATAAAACAATGGAAACAGGAAGTAGGAATATCAACAATGTAGGAAGAGATAGATTGCTACTTGTTGTACATATGACACATTAAGTTGCACACTGGCACAACTGAAACACTTACAATAAGCTTTTGGCCACAACCTTCATCAGTGAAAGAGAAACATACACATTTTATACACACAAGCAAACACATTTCCTGCACACATGAGCACAAACTCTGGCGGCTTGGATCAGAATGCAGCTGTCATGTAGGATGGAAGAAGCAACTTTGAAGGAGGCAGGGAAGGGAAAAGGTTAATAGTGGATGGGTTGGGGGAAATAGAAATGTTGTCTGGCAGAGTGTGCAGGAACTAGAATTCCAACAGGTGCAATTACATGAGATTGTGGTGCATGAAACTGGGGAAAGAAGGAGCAAAAAATGGGGAAAGAAGGGTGCGAACATTGGCAGAGGGTGGCAAATAAAGAGGGTGTGGGGACAGTGTGTTACCATAGGCTGAGGCCAGGATAGTTATGGGAGTGGAGAATTTTTTTAAAGGATAACTCCCATCAAATTCTGAAGGTGGCAGGGGTAAAATACAGGGAGGCAAAGGCTACTTACAATTTGTACAGAAACCAGATGGCAGTTGTAAGAGTCAAGGGACATGAAATGGAAGCAGTGGTAGGGAAAGGAGTGAGACAGGGTTGTAGCCTCTCCCCGATGTTATTCAATCTGTATATTGAGCAAGCAGTAAAGGAAACAAAAGAAAAATTCTGAGTAGGCATTAAAATTCATGGAGAAGAAGTAAAAACTTTGAGGTTCGCCGATGACATTGTAATTCTGTCAGAGACAGCAAAAGACTTGGAAGAGCAGTTGAACGGAATGGACAGTGTCTTGAAAGGAGGATATAAGATGAAAATCAACAAAAGCAAAACGAGGATAATGGAATGTAGTCAAATTAAATCGGGTGATGCTGAGGGAATTAGATTAGGAAATGAGACACTTAAAGTAGTAAAGGAGTTTTGCTATTTAGGGAGTGAAATAACTGATGATGGTCGAAGTAGAGAGGATATAAAATGTAGACTGGCAATGGCAAGGAAATCGTTTCTGAAGAAGAGAAATTTGTTAACATCGAGTATAGATTTAAGTGTCAGGAAGTCATTTCTGAAAGTATTTGTATGGAGTGTAGCCATGTATGGAAGTGAAACATGGATGGTAACTAGTGTGGAAAGAAGAGAATAGAAGCTTTCGAAATGTGGTGCTACAGAAGAATGCTGAAGATAAGGTGGGTAGATCACGTAACTAATGAGGAGGTATTGAATAGGATTGGGGAGAAGAGAAGTTTGTGGCACAACTTGACTAGAAGAAGGGATCGGTTGGTAGGACATGTTTTGAGGCATCAAGGGATCACAAATTTAGCATTGGAGGGCAGCGTGGAGGGTAAAAATCGTAGAGGGAGACCAAGAGATGAATACACTAAGCAGATTCAGGAGGATGTAGGTTGCAGTAGGTACTGGGAGATGAAGAAGCTTGCACAGGACAGAGTAGCATGGAGAGCTGCATCAAATCACTCTCAGGACTGAAGACCACAACAACAACAACAAACTCCCATTTGCGCAGTTCAGAAAAGCAGGTGCTGGAGGAGAGGATCCAGATGGCTCAGGTAGTGAAGCAGCCATTGAAGTGAAGTGTTCGGCTGCAGATTGTGCCTCAGGGTAGTCTACTTTGCTCTTGGCTGCAGTTGAGCAGTGGCTGTCCATCCTGGTGGACAGCTAGTCAGTATTCATAACAAGACAAAAAGCTGTGCAATGATTGCAGCAGAGCTAGTAAAAGACATGGTGCTTTTGCAGGTCACCTAGCTCCATATGGTGTAGGATAAACCAGTGATATGACTGGAATAGGAAGGTCTGGGTGGGTAGATTTGGCAGGTCTGGCACCTGTGTCTTCCACAGGGATTTGGTTCTTGTGACAAGGGGTTGGGATTAGGAGTGGCATAGGAAAGGACTAGGATTTTGAGGAGGTTGGTTCAGTGATGGAACACCACTTTAGGAGAGATGGGAAGGATCTTGGGTATCCTATTCCAGTCCTGTCACAGGTTCATCCTACCTCATCAGGGGCTGGGCCACTTGTGAAAGCAGCCATGTCATTTAACATCTGTGCCACAAACATTGCACGGCTTTTTATATCAGTGTGACTGTCAACCAGCTGTCCACCAGGATAAACAGCCACTGCCAAACTGTGGCCAAGAACAAAGTAGACCACCCTGTTGCAGAACATACAGCTGAACATAACATGTTTGATTCATCCCCTAACACCAGCTTTTCTGTACTGTGCAGATGGGAGCTATCCTTACAGCACATTCCCCCCTCCTGTAACTATTCTGGCCTCAACCTATGGTAACATACTGTGCCAAAATCTTCCACCAAACAGTTTCTACATACTCTGCCCTGTCATCTCCTCCCCATTGTCATTTCCCACCCTCTTTGTTTGCTGCCCTCTGTCAATGCATCTGCCCATCTTTCTCCACTCCTCTGCTTTTTCACTCCCTTTTCCTCACCTCCCTGCCCCACAACCTCTTGACACTGCACCTGTTGGTGTTCAAGCCCTGCACACTCTGCCAGTGCTCCTCTCTCCCCCACCCGTACACCACTATCCCTTCCCCTTATCTGCCCCCTCCAGACTGCTTCTTCCATCCCACATGATAATTGCATTCTGGCCAGAGATGCTAGAATTGGCGGTCATGTGTGCATGAGGTGTGCTTGTTTGTGTGTTTCTCTTTTGTTGATGAAGACTGTGGCCAAAAGCTTTGTGTCTTCCAGCTGTGCCTGTCCACACCTAATGTGTCATATTCATCATAAGTACCAATGTTTCTTTCCCAGATTGTTTATTACTTAATATTTTGATGTTTTATGAGTTACACACTACTTTGAAGAGGGAGCAAGTGTAATGCAAAATGAATATACAATCATGCAAAGAAATTGAAAATAACTTATGTCACCGAAACTTCAAATTATACAAACACTGTTTTAACTTGTATTCTGTCCTGAAGGTGATACCTGAGAATGTACATGCTACCCACAATCCCATTTATAAAAGTCATGCATCCATATTAGTAGAAGTGATGAAACTTACCTTTTTGGAAAGCTATTGTTTATGAAAGAATATTTGAGTGACGATAATGAAACCAGACTATTCAATAGAAACATTATATATGGGTATTTGAGCACCAGCTGTGTATACTTGTTTAATGTTCTATTTCTTTGTACACTATGTTGTGAGTCAGTTGTATGTATTCACATAAATTACTGAACACAGAGACTGTGTGCCTGGGAGCACCAGAGGAATGTAAAGAGACTGTTAGGATGTATTACCACAAATGGCCTGGGGTCTTGTCAATCAGTGGGACAAGCATATAACACCAAACATTGTATAGACTTTTTATAATTTTG
Source organism: Schistocerca nitens (assembly GCF_023898315.1). Taxonomy (NCBI): domain Eukaryota; kingdom Metazoa; phylum Arthropoda; class Insecta; order Orthoptera; family Acrididae; genus Schistocerca; species Schistocerca nitens. Next base: position 540,806,118 of record NC_064619.1, on the reverse strand, counting down.
TGCAACTGATTCTTTACTTTATTTATTTCTCAAATAATGTGGAAACAGAAAATGTTTAAATTTGAATCTTTTTGTTGAGCTGTGCTTTGAGCATGTACTCATAGTTACTGCATATCTGATCTGCTACAGTCACTGTTACATTTTATGTCCACCAATCTCTGAAGTCAACTTCATAACATGCTGAATGGCAACTTTTGGGAATTTTATACCATGTTTCTGGCAACTGATTGAAGTTTAATTTTTGACAGGGTATCATACCTGAGTCTCATCTACAATAATGTGGGGGGGGGGGGGGTGGGGGGGGGGGTTGAAACATACGAGTACATTACATAATTGTTAGTACAACATGAAGTGCTAACTTCAGTTGTGAGGCTGCGACATTTACAGGCTTGTATAAATTTTGTTACATTCTTATTTCATTTATCTCATCATCATCTTGTAATTGTAGGATACTTTTCACAAGAAGTGAAACTAGTTTTTTCATGAGTGTTTATGTAAAACAACACATGTACATGTTAGGAACATTTTCCAGTTAATAACCTTCATGATATAAGAAACTTTATAAAAACATTGTTGATGATCTGATTTTACAAATTTCTATACTAAAAGCTAAAAGTCATGCATGTTGCCATATGAGAGGAATGAATTAATACATAATTCTGTGATGTCAGTCTCTACACACCAGCAAGTTTTCATTTGTAATTCATAAATTTTTTGTTTGTAGTGATGGATGATGTAATGTGTGTTTGTTAAAACAATATTCAGGCAGAGGTGAATGAGCCATCAAGGTCTCAATTTTCTGACAGTTTTTGTGAGCCCATTTTGTTACAATTGTGTAACCATGTTTCATAATAAACACATAATTCTGAAAAGAAACTTTGGGTCATCTTGACTTTCTTGAATTTTCTCAAATCAAGCTGCAGCAAATTTTGGTGAAGCAGAACTGACAAATTCTTTTAAAGCCACTGCAGCAGCTAAGATCACTAAGAAACAAAGTTGCATATTTGCTGTAGACTGTTATGCACTGCAGCATTTCAAGTTATCATCAAAGATCTTGGGTCAACAATATTTTGTCCCATTTACTGTGAAAATGAACCTTTGTCAGCAAATACTAGTCAATTTATTTTATATAATAATCCCATCTGCTGCTCATGGTTTTGTGGTAGTGTTCTCTCTTCCCAAGCACAGGGTCCCAGGTTCAGTTCCTGGCAGGATCAGAGATTTTCACCTGCCCTGATTTGACTGGGTGTTTTTGTGTTGTCTTCATCATCATTCATCTCCATTATGGTTGAAGGAAGGCAACGGCTAACCACCTCCATTAGGACTTTGTCCAGTATGGTGGTGCAGGTCTCCCGCATTATTCCCCTACGTTCTGTCAAGCATGAGACTTCACTTCCACAATAATCCCATGTATAAGATCTTCTTGTTTCAGAAACAATCTAGTATCCATTCTTTTTGTAACTTTGATTATGGTTATCTTGGAAGCTGCAGAACAATATAACTACTGTATTGTTAGCCTCAACGTGGCTACTTTATGCTCCAAAACATATTTCAGTTTCTCTTCTCTGATAGCATCATGATAAATGATAATACTTACGAAGGACATTTTAACTTATTTGCTGAGGTTTTCATAAAGTTTTTACAATATTGTTCATCATGTTATCTGACAAAGAATTGTTTAAAGCAAGTGACTGAATTACATTATAACAAAGGCTGATAAGGGGTTACATAAGAAGGAATGGTGGTCACACTGGCTAATACATAAACAAAAATAACGATTTTTGAAAATAGAATGTAAGTGGATGGATAAAAATTCTATTCACCAAGAGGTGGCAGGAGAACACACGTATAAATGTACTAAAATTTTCAAGATTTTGGAGCCTCTGGTTCCTTCCTCTAGCAGGAGGGCTGAAGGAGAAGGAAAAGACTGATGGGGTTAAGGAAATGGGAGGATTCAGAAATATTGCCCAGACCCTGTGTCAGGGAAGACTTACTCAACGGGAAGAGAAGGATTATCATCTTGTCTCGTAAGTCTCCCCTCACTCAGTATTCTGGGAGACTTTTCGAACTCTCCCTATTGCCTAAACATTACCAGTCCTTTTCCTTCAGCCCTCGTCCTTCCCCTTTAACACTTCTCTCAGAAAAAGGAGCCACTGGCTTTGTAAGTTTCCAAATTTCAATACCTGTATATGTGTGATCTCCTTTTACAACTTGGTTAGTAAATTTTTTATTCATCAAAATTTTATATATTAATTACTTTGCAATATTTGAATATCCATTTGAGCAAGAAAGTCATTTGAGATCTATATGATTGAGAACTTCTTGTAGTGACATATTATGTTCAATAGTCCTCTAAATCATAACTTTAATTGACACTGACACTACTATTTTTGATGACCAGAATCTTGAATACCAATACTAATTTATGGTCTGTTCAATAAGTGAAACTGTCATTAAAGCTGTCTGAAATTCATCATAACACACTGGGTCAACTGTAGTTCTTTTAATGAGTCATTTGTTTTAATTACTGATTCAAAGGCTAGGTAAGTGTATGTTCTGAAATATTTATTGTGATTTAATTGATAAATTTCTCGTGTACATCTTTATATGATGTTAAGGTACACTTCAATGAAAAATGGGTTTTAAAATTTGTGAAAACTTAATGAGAGAATGTCGTCATGTATTCCTAGTAAGGCGGCGCGGGTCTCCCGCGTTGCTCCCCTACGCTCTGTAAAGGAGTATGGGACTCATCATCATCTTCATCATTGAGAAATGAAACAGTTCTTTTGAACTGAGATTGAGAATACCATGGGGATAGTCTGAGTTTTAATGTTTTGTTCTACTGTCATAGAAGTTCAATGGAAAATTATACTTAAGTCATCATGAGAAATATGGATATTAATCCTTTGGTTACAGTTACTAAGAGCTGCAAGAAATATGTGTGCATTCATGTTTCAATATAAAAAAAAAAATACTGTACAACTTCAGAATCTTTTCATGTTATGATTAATTGATTGGGATGGTCTGAGTTTTAATCTTCTGTTCTACTGTTAAAGAAGTTCAATGGAAAATTATACTTATGGCATCATGAGAAATATTGATAATATCCTTTGGTAACTGTTACAAAGAACTGCAAGAAATTTGTGTCTATTACTGTTTTGATAATCAAAAATACTTTATTATTTCAGAATTTTTATCTAATGATTACTTGATTATCTGTGAAATAAGAAAGATGCTAAGAGGAATAAATAAGGTGTAAACAGGAGATGTAAGGGTGAAAATGTTAAGTCTACAAAAAAATGATATTTTTGTATACCAAGTGAAGATTTGTCATGTCATGTGATTGATGTATGCTTCTTAGTGATGCTTTACTACTCTTTTTGAATAGAATAAATTTTGCTAAACTTACTCAGACAAAGACACAAAAAGACAAAGCTTCAAATATTTGGCATCCAAAGTTGGTGAGAAAGATAACAGTGATAAGATGTATTTCATATACACAATATATTCTCCAATTGTGTTCTGTGTTTGTTATAAGTATTTTGAACTGATATCTTCTCATTGTATTTATAAATATCTCTTTTGTGTGATGCAATATTATTATGTCATGTTTTCATATTCTGTCAGTAAATATAAAGTAAATATAATATTCATTGTTCTGTACTAGGTGAAGACCATTCCGGAATTGCAAATGTCAAAATGGTAAAAACATTCTGTTTCTATGTTTGACAAAGGCGTTACTGGCTGAAAGCTTTATTTGTGACAGTCTTTTTGTTGTGCCTATCTGTGACTCAGAATCTCTGCTATATTGTGAGTAGCAGCTTTCCTCTTCATAATAAAGATATTCATTACAAATTTACATGTCAGTTTTCAGTACTGACTCAGATGCTAAGTTTTTCAGATATGTATGTGGCTTGTGTGGAAAGCGATTAACTAGAAAACTACAATTATGGTAACAAAAGAGAAAGGAAAAACATGTCAATATAAAATGTTGTGCATAAATGTGAGATGACCCAATCTTAGAAAAGGAAGACTTTAACCCCATTGTTAAAAGAGCTTTGTGGAAGTTGTCAGTACATACTTATTTAAATTTGTCAAGAAACATTTTTAAGGCTCAGATAAATTTACAAAACATTGTTTTTTAAATTTATGAATGCATTTGTGTTTCAGTACAAGGACTGTGTGAGCACATCTGAAGACACAGATGTTTTTATCTTTGAAAAACGAATGTTATCTATATAATTTGTTACTTTCTTATTACTTCCATGTATATATTTAATAATAAAATTAGGGCTGAACAATTTCAAAATATTGTCAACTTAACATAATTGTGGTTAAGAGTTAATGACAAATAATATAAAGAATTCTGTTATGATTTCCACAGTTTGTACTAGAAATTTTTAATGATTAACTTCACACAACTTTTTATTCATTTTTGGTAGAATGTGAAATTAATTTTGAGGCTTTCTTTCATTAAAAAAATTTTTTGTCATATTTTAATAAATCTTTTGCAAGTTGGGTTAACAAATGCTGACAATCATATTTTGATACATTTTCTTTATATCTGAAAATATCTTTGATAATCTTCTGTCATGCTTTGAACATCTCAGTGACTCTTTTACTGTCACATTTACTGTAAACAGTCTGAATTTGAAGAGTGAATGAAGTTGTTATATTGATTTGTCACTAAAACAATACTTAATTTTTATATATACATCTCTTTCTCAAAATGTGTCTTTATTACTTTCACATTCTTGTAAAATCATTTCAATATAATGTAAAATACTGCATGCCTTGGAAACAGACAGGTAAATTTTTTTATGTAATGCTTTTAAAATATGGGATGACAAAGTATTCTGAGAATAACATGTTTCACAATGTCACAAAATCTCATATGTATCTCATGCAACACTTTCTTTCAGGATGTATTGTAAGATACTTTGCTTTAGGTTTGTTTAACATAATTTAGAGACTGATACCACTTTCAGTTTTGAAGTGGTTAATACCTTTTTAGTTTTGAAAAATATGATGTTCGGTTTATGATGAAGCACATTTACAATGAATGTTATACAGCAACATTAATTTCATTTACTGTTTATAATTAACATGAACATTTCTGTCAGTCATAACATGTAAACATAATAATGCACAATGTTAGACATCCTATGAAATTCACTTACAACAGAGAAAAATAAGAGAAGGAAAATATCTTTAAGGAAATGTACACTGAAAACTCTGTAACTTGCAATTAGTTAATTTGTTCATATCTCAGCAAATGTTGTAAAATCTTGTGAAATCATGAAACTATATTCAGTTTGTTCCAGACCACAGTTCACAAGGGCAGTTCAGAAAGTAACTGCTGTACTAACATGATGCTTATATTTGTGTGTGGAGCACCATCACTATCACATCTGCATGTCCTCTGATTCAGTAACCATCCAGCTGTCAAAGAATGACCCTTATTCTTTTGCACATTTGCTTGTTGTAATATCAAAACTTGAGCATTATAATGACAAATCCAGCAAAATGTGAACAGTAATAGCAGTAATAAGCTTTCTTTTGATGCAAAGTGTTTCAGCAATAGTGACTTATCATCAATTTTGTACTATGTACTTCAGACATTATGAATCAAGGTGTTGATGTGGCCATGGTTCTCATTGTTTAAAAGTGGTGAGATGATGGAGAGAGGAGTGGTAGGCCTTCTGACTTTGAAGCAGTTCAAATGGGATATTTATAATCATTCCTCATACAGTCCCTACTTGGCACCAAGTGATTTTCCACTCTTCTCTCACATGGAAGAGTGACTTGCATTGCAGCACTTTAGTGATGACAGTGAATTTGAAAATATCATGAAAAACTGGCTGTATGCACTGTTGGCAGAAGTTAATTAAGGAGGAATTTGTAAATTAATGAAACACTATGAAAAATATTTAAATTTAAGTGGTAACTATGTTGGAAAATAGCAAAAAGCTGTAATTTCAAGATGTATACAATAAATTTTGTTTCTAGGCAACTTTTTTACTTACAGTTAAATGGAGGTACTTCCAAGCCGCCTTTACATTATTCATTCATTAAATATTTACCTTTTGTCTACTATAGGAAAAATGATTCAAACTTTCACCAGAAGTATTTACACTGAAGCACGAAAGAAACTGGTATAGACATGTGCATTCAAATACAGAGATATGTAAACAGGCAGAAGACAGCGCCGCAGTCAGCAATGCCTATGTAAGACAAAAAGTGTCTAGCACAGTTGCTAAATTGGTTACTGCTTCTAAAATGTCAAGTTATCAAGATTTAAGCAAGTTTGAATGTGCTGTTACAGTCAGCACACGAGCAATGGGACACAGCATCTCTGAGGCAGTGATGAAGAGGGTATTTTCCTGTACGACCATTTCAAGAGTGTACGGTGAATATCAGGAATCCAGTAAAACATCAAATCTCCAACACTGCTGCAGCTGGAAAAAGATCTTGAAAGAACAGGACAACTGAAGAGAATTGTTCAACCTGACAGAAGTGCAACCCTTCCACAAATTGCTGCAGATTTCAATGCTGGGCCATCAACAAGTGTCGGTATGCGAACCGTTCAATGAAACAGCATTGATATGGGCCTTTGGTGCTGAAGACTCACTCATGTACCATTGATGGCTGCATGGCACAAAGCCTTAAGTCTCACCTGGGCTTGTCAACACATACATTGGACTGTTGATGACTGGAAAAAATGTTGCTTGGGCAGATGAGTCTTGTTTCAAATTGTATCAAGTGGATGGAAATGTATGGGTATAGAGACAACCTCATGAATCCATGGACCATGCATATCAGTAGGGGACTGTTCAAGCTGGTGGAGGCTCAGCAGCGGTGTGGGACATGTGCAGTTGGGTTGATATGGGACCTTAGAAATGTCTAGATATGACTCTGACAGGTGACACATACATAAGCATCCTTTCTGATCACCTGCATCCATTCATGTCCACTGTGTATTCCAATGGACTTGGACAGTTCCAGCAGAAAGTGTGACACCTCACATGTCCAGAATTGCTACAGAGAGGCTCCAGGAACACTTCTCTTAGTGCTGGCCACCAAACTCACCAGATATGAACATTATTGAGCATATCTGAGACATCTGCCAACAGGATGTTCATGGAAATGGGAGGAATGGACACAGTTATGATGTGGTTTAATGTCAAATGTTTAATGTCCCTAGAAGCACCAGGCAGATGAGTAAGCGGTGAAAATTTGTTGACGATGTCAGCGTACAGTCTGGGGCACTTGACTAGTTTTACACTGAAGAAAGCAGCCTGCCACACTGTACAATTATCTTCAGACTTGTGATTGTGTCTAAGCTGGGTGTTTGTGATATCTACAAGCAGCTTGTGGTGTTTGAGGAAATCCACATCCTGGATTGGCTCATAGACATCAACCACAGTGAAAGTGCAGGTGAATGTCCAGTATAGTCCAAGATCAAAATTTCATTGTGTACGCCATATATTTTGACTGTCAAATTATTTGCAGCCATGAGAGATAACACTTCTGCGGCCCTGCAACCTCCTCAGCATGGCTTGTGGGTGTATTGAGAGATTTTATCTCTATAACCTGGAAATATACGCTGAGCTGCAGCCAGAAGGATTGTACCACATTAGCAATAAACCTTCAGATGTTGTTCTGCGACTATGTGAACCAGTTCATCAGTCAGGTCGAAATGTGACAGCAGACAATTGGTTTACTAGTATTGGTTTGATAGAAGAGCTAAGAAGAAAAAATCTTTCTTTTGTTGGGAGGACGAAGAAAAACAAGCATGAGATTCCTCTGGAGTTTGCTACCAGTAAAGGGAGGGCTGTCCATAGTTCACTTTTTGGCTTCAAGAAAGGCTGTATGTGTTATCCTGGCATCAAGTTTGCATGAAGATAATTCAGTAGATGCTGACACTGGAGATAAACAGAAGCCATCAATTGTAACATTTTACAATAGCACCAAAGGTGGTGTTGACACTACAGATAAGTTGACCGCTTCATACAATGTAGCAAGAAATGTGTGCCGTTGGCCCATGGTCATATTTTTTGCAATGATCAATATGAGTGGAATCAATTCACAAGTAATTTACTATGGAAACAACAAGAATTTTATCCGAAGAAAAGGATTCCTGAAGCAACTCTCACATGCGTTAGTTCTACCTCACTTGGTTCATAGATGCTTGGACACCTCAGGAATTCACAGAGATCTTCAACTGCGGCTACACCAATATAGGCCAACGTGTGAAGAAGAAGCAGAAGACACAAGCAGAAACGAAGAACAAGGGACTGGGATCAAGAGAAAAAGGTGTAATACCTGCACAGAAAAAAAGACTGACAAAATATTGTTGCAAAATGTGTCAGAAGCCTATCTGTTTGATACACATTGAACCTTTTTTGCTTTGAATGCGGAAAAATTACGCATTTGTTACCACAGTCAAAAAGTGACGATGAAACAAATAAATGAGTTGTAATATCATTGTTTTTCTGCTTCAGTGTCATAACAGCCTTTCTGTAAAGATAATTGTAATTTGTAATGTGTTTTATTAGTGAAATATAATAAAGAAGCAAATGAAAAGCAACGTTTTTATCATTTGTTACTAAAGCCCAACATTGACGTTAAGAAATCTGAATGATGAATATTTCTACTGCAGTTGTGCTCGTATGTCATCTTTCTCTTTCTTTAAATATATTTGGCACTTATAATATGTTTTGTGAACAGAATTTAATAAATGATCATGTGAATAAACGGTGTGATCAATTTGATTCACCGTGCCCGATCTCGCTGTGACAAACACCGTGCCCGACAGAAGGTTAACATCAATGTGAAAAAAATCATTCATCAGATCTAGTCTGCAAAATACACAAGCATCTTTGTAGTTTATCTAAAAGATCTTTGATGTGGAATGGGTAATTATATTTCACTTTATCTATAATTTTCATGTGGTCTATACAGAGGTGATACACTTCATTTCTCTATTTTACAACTACAACCTGGTTAGCATTTTTAGATGAACTTTGTTCTCTTATTCCTTGATAAGATCAGATCTGTATTTGGTTGTCAACAATTTCTTTCTGCCTGGCAACAATCTTCTGGGTCTCACAGCTACCACTGTGCCATGAGTGGACTTTGTCTCTGTTGGGTTGTAATTACCCACTAAATCTTCAACGTGTTCCATTCTTTCATCACTACCAGAACTTTCAGTATATAATTATGTTTTGTCTGCCATATGGATAAACATAAGGTGACCTTTCCTTTCTAGTTTCTGAATAGTAACTCTGTCCTTGTTAATTAAAACATCAGTTTGATCTAGAAGATAATTCCCAAATACCATTTTTAAATTCATACTGTCTCTAGAAACTAGAAAAAAACCGTTTCGATTTTCACATACTCAACATCAACAATGCCTGTAAAATACCCTTGTGGAAATATTAAGTTATTCCCAAATCCTGTCAGGACTACATCTGTATCTTACAAACTTGGAGCATTTGTCGTAAGCTTCATTCTCCTATCAAATGATGAAGCAATAGAAATCACCAACTCAATATATGCTGAATAACAACTTTTATCACAGAACTGTAGAACCCCCCCCACACACACAGTATGAACATGAGAGAAAACCACTCAATAAGAATTATGTTGAAGATACATCAAAGAAACTACAAGTCAAAATGCAAAGGTGCTGTTTTTGTGATCAGTAGTCACCACACATTCATAATCTCATAAACGTCTTCTTGTAATAAGATAAGTTGACTGTGGGGTACGTAGTGTAGATGACCTCCAAGATGGTGTACCTCAGGCAACGGTCCGTGACAATGGAACGGCAAACAGTCTACACACTAGGCGACCTAACTAGAATGAATTTCTCTCATGGTCAAGAAAATCTACAGAGGAAAATGAAAATGCAAAAAGGTAATGGTTCTTATCAGAACCACCTGACAAGAGATATCAGAACTTGTGTCCATATCTTACAACTAAATGTTGAAGGCTTAAGCCGAGACAAATGCGAACAATTGAGTAGGACAGCTAAAGATAACCATGTGGACATTATAGCACTGCAAGAGAGACATATCACAGATGAACCTCAGCTCACAACTAGAGCGAGAATATATGGCTACAAAATTGTAGGAAATCTTCCATCTGACATTTGCAGATCTATGGTCTATGTACGGAATGACATCCAAAACTACAAATTGCTTGACTGTGCGGTGTGGAATCCATGGTAATCGAGTCTCTGGAAGGGTTAATTCCTTGACAGATAATTATAGTAATATGACAGAACATCTGAATGAAACTGAAGACAATATGGTTAAGAAGATCGATAACTATATAAGTAATCATAGTAAAAGAGTAGAAGATTTGACAAATAATTTTATTAATGAATTCATCGAATTAAAAATAACGTTGTGCATGATTGTCATGTACGGTTTGCTCAAACATCCGGGTGTGGAATCCAAGGTAATTGAGTCTCTGGAATAAAAATAACCACAGTCTACAAACCTCCTAATGTTACATGGCTCAACCCTCCCCTACCAACTATTGGACATCCTGAATTCTATGTCGGCGATTTTAATTCCCACCATACGAACTGGGGGTACTCAACAAACAACGAAAATGGAGAGATCTTATCTGAGTGGGTTGAATACCTTGGGCTCCACCTGGCCTATGATGCTAAAGACCTGAAAACATTCTGATACGCTCATTGGCAAAGTGAAACTAACCCAGATCTATGCCCCATAACAACTGATCAAATGATGAATTCACTACTACATACTACATACCTGGTTTCCCCCCCACACAACACCGCCCAGTATTACTGAGCCTTGGAGTGCAACTCCCCCTAGTTAGATCCACACAGAAACCAAGATGGAGTTTCTGAAAAGCAGACTGGACAACTTATGCCAGGGAAGTGGACTCACACCTGTGATGGGTCCCATCCTCTGCAGAGAACTATACATGGCTTGTGGGTGTCCTTACTACAGCAGCAAAACGTAACATCCCTTGTGGCTATAGGGATTCCTGTTGGAATCGAGAAGCTGAAATGCTTTATAACGAATTCCAAAGAACTGGAGATCCTGACATAGGAAACCAAATACTAAACGCCATAAATGAAGGCAGAAGGGAAAGATGGGAACATACAACAAAAAACCTAGACTTCACCTGGTCTAGCAGGAAGGCATGGTCTCCCTTATGCCAGTTGGGAACAGCAACACCCCTAATCAATAACAATCCTAAAATATCTCCTTCACAAGTAGCACTACAGATAAAACGATGGGCGGAAAATGTCCCACTAGATGTATCTTCGAGAAAGAGATTAAAGCAGAAATTAAAACTATTGACAGCCAACTTGAAGAACATACAGATTTCTCTATTCCATTGACAGGTTTGGAAATGAATAATGCAATAAAATCTCTTAAACTGAGGAAAGCCACCAGTCTAGATGGAATATTCCCTGAATTCATCAGACACCTGGACCCCTCTGCCCGTGCATGGCTTAGACTGTTCTACTGTGACATCATGAACGCCAGCCGGGTCCCCAATCAGTTCAAGATAGCCAAAATCCTTGCAATCTTAAAACCAGGAAAGCCACAGGATGACCCAGCTAGCTATTGGCCAATAGCCATACTGAGCATTTGCTACAAGCTATTAGAAACACTGCTGTACAACAGAATATATGACTCTAATAGAGGGAAACATTCCACGCAGGAAAAATGTCTACTTGTGTCTGTGTATGTGTGGTTGGATATGGGTGTGTGTGCGAGTGTATACCTGTCCTTTTTTCCCCCTAAGGTAAGTCTTTCTGCTCCCGGGATTGGAATGACTCCTTACCCTCTCCCTTAAAACCCTCTCCTTCCCTCTTTCCTGATGAAGCAACCGTTGGTTGCGAAAGCTAGAATTTTGTGTGTATGATTGTGTTTGTTTGTGTGTCTATTGACCTGCCAGTGCTTTCGTATGGTAAGTCACATCATCTTTGTTTTTAGACTATATGACTCCATAGATAGACTAATTCCCGCAGACCAGGCAGTATTTAGGACAAACGGAGCTTCTGTGAACAAGTCCTTGCCTTATTCTCATACACTGAGTCAGGCTTTCAAAGGGCCCAAAAAACCTCTGTGGCTTTTGTGAACTTCTTGGCCGTCTATGATACCATCTAGCTTGACAGACTCATACTCAAGCTGAAAAAAGCGATCCCTTGCTGCAAGGCAACTAAGCTTCTGGAAAACATGCTTAAAAATCACCACTTCAGAGTGAACATACTTCAATCTACAAGTAAATCCTACTTAATGAACAATGGGCTCCCACAGGGATCAGTATTGGCTCCCCTTCTCTTCAACATATACACAAGTGACATGCCAGGAACTAAAGCGCAAAAATTCTGCTATGCAGATTACATTGCAATAGCCACTCAGAGCAAGACATTCGAAGAAGGGGAAGCTACTCTGTCAAAGGACCTTCCACTTCTTAATCAGTATTATATGAAATGGAGGCTCTGCCTAAATCCAAATCAAAATGAGGTAAGTGTATTCCACCAGAACAATCATGAGGCAAGAGGAGAGTTACAAGTAACATTCTGCAATGAGCGATTGATGCATAACAGCCATCCAAAATATCTAGGAATAAATCTTGACTGGTCACTAACCTATAAAAACACCTAGAAATAACCATTCAAAAGATAAAAAATCGAAATAACATTTTAAGAAAGCTGACTGGAACCTCCTGGGGAGCTCAAGCTAACACCCTATGCACCACAGCAATACTGCTATAGTTTTTTCCTCCATGTACACGGTTTCATAAAGTGTAAATTGCAGGAAAATTAGGAATATGTTAATGCAAAAATAGGTGCAAATTAACATTGTTAACATATGGAATTTGACAGTAATGATAAATACTGTTGTAAATTTGTGGGAAAACATTAATTCTGGGAATGCAAACACAGCATTGTACTATATCTTCACAGATGCAGACAAACCTTGAACTATGACTTTTTGTTTCAGCTATGATAAGTATTTTCATATTTGAAGATAATGTAATTCATTGGTAAATCAGACTTAGTTTGGAATGTTCCTTCCTACTTCAGTTAGCTCTGCATCTTTCAGTCAACATAGTCTACATAAGTGTTCTAGCAGAACATTTGTATTAGAAATGGCAATGTTCTGCTAACTGTGCCAGTAATTAGATAAATATGCATCTCAAATAATAATGGACAATTAGAACAAACGATTTCCACTAAGTTCAACTGGTCCACTGGATTAGAGCAAAGATCTTCAGAGCACATCACATGAGATATTTATCCAGCATTTGCTTATGGCACTGTGTGTAAGTAAAAGGCATTGCTAAACCTTATACACAAAGGCAATCATTAGAAAAATCATTTATCTTAAATAATAATAGTCAAGTAATAGAAGGTCTTGTAGTGCCTCGAGAATTTCGGGGTAAATTCTAGAGACACTCATATTTCACTGTCTTGAACACACAGTATTTTAAGGATGAGTGTGTGAGAGTGGAAATATGTCTACTGTGCCATGGTTTATGTGTGTGCAGGATGGGCATGTGTTACGAGAAGACTAAAGTTGTGGCGGTCTATCAGCATTGACAAGTGGTTGCCGTTCATGCCTTGGAAGCTGTATGTCTAGTGAAAGGAGTAATCAAGGGCTACTCTTTGGCAGTGAAATATTAGTGACTGTTGGGAACAAATGAAATATGTTTTATCTAGGGACTCATATACTCTGTCGTTTGACTTGGCTAGGAGCAAGAACTGTTTTGACAAGGGTTATTAAAACCAAAAGAGACTGTAATGGTATATGTTAAGCACTAATGTTTTCCAGATGGGGTTGATTTGTGAGACTTGAAAGTGCATGTGAAACTTGTGTAGTTGTTTTATTGTGAAGAAGAAAATATAGCAAAGGTGATACGAAAATATTTGAGAGTAAGAAATCATTTCAAAAGTAAAGAAGTAGTTCAGTATAATTTCCCTAACCAGCATGAAATCTTTGGAAAAGAAGCATCATGAAGATTGACACAGTAACCAACCGACACTGACGGAGTAATCCACCACCATTCTTGACTGCAATGGCTGCCATTCTTCGTTGCTGACTTCGCATCTGCTCGTCGACACCAATGCTGTAACCAACGTTCGATGCTACCTGTGCCTGTGCTATTCACCGGTGCTGAGTCTACACCTGATCACTGATGCAGCCTAAAACTTTATGCTGGGTGAGTGAAAAATAATAATTTTTTGGTAAAATTGAGGGGACAATGGCACGATAAACTTTTATTGTAGTTATTGTATTCAGTGGTGAATTTTCTTTAGATGTTCACAAGGTTCAAGATCCATAAAATTATGGATCAAGAACAGCAACAAACTTCAGAGCCAGCCATGGCAATGACTGTAACAAAGGAAATGACAGACTGGACTGAGGTAGAAAATTTAATTAAAGCACTAAGACTTAAATTAGACAACCAAAGACAGGAAATGAATGCTAGATTAGACGACCAAAGTGCTAAGTTCGATGACCAGAAGGCTGATACAGCCACTCTAAGTGAAAAGTTAGAAGCACAAGGTGAAGCTCTAAATTCTAAGTTTGATGTATTAAATGATAAAGTGGAAAATTTACAATTAGATTTAAAGAATGAATTAAGTAATTCTTTAACTATCCAAATGAATCAAATGTTTACAGATTTTAGTCAAAAGCAGGATGATCAATTTCAGAAGTTGACCCAAAAATTAGAATGTGATATTGAAGACAAGTGTAACAATATAGAGTCTGAATTTAATGAAAAATTAGAATCTTGTGAAAATGTATGTAATGTTAAATTTAATTCCGTAAGACAGGAAGTGAATATCTTGAAAGAGAGCACAGATCAAACTAAGGAAGTAACATTGATTATTCAATCGAAAATTCCAGGTGTTAGTACATGGTCGATTATTCAGTCACAAACACCAGAGGTAAATGCATGAGCTGTTAATGCATGAACTGTCAGTTCATGAGTAAACAATGTAGAACAAAATTTCAAGGAAACAATAGTCAACTTTGACATTATAAATGTAAGTAGTCTGGCAGAACCTTTTGAGCTAATTATAGATCAAGAAATTTCCAAGAGTATAATCTCCGGAAACGTTGCGACTGTCGCTTTTTCCAAACTTCATGATAATAGCAATGTTAGATACGACTCATGGACAGGATTCAAACTTGTCCAGGACAGATTAGAACATAGAATACTTATTGTCATACTATGTTGTAAAATGGTGATTGTTTTGTTGTGGGGAGACTTTCACACAAAAATTAACAAAAAATACTGGTATGCACTTGCTCAAGTGAGGTTAATGTCATGTCAGATCCATGGGATCTGGGCAGAGTCACATCTGTTCCCCAGGGACGTTAACATTCTATGTTAACAGGCGGAGTGACAACTGTCGGTTCCTGAGTTGTTTCCGGTGTTGCTTCCACATTAGCTTTCCTACACCGAATTCCCTTCAATTCTTCAACTATTCTATAATCTATTCTTGAATTCTTAAACTATCCTATAATATAAGTAATTAGAAAACTGGATATGATTACAAGATTGAGACCTATTTAAGGGAATCACGGATAAACAGTGATATCTAAACATGGAATGAAACTAATAGAAAACAGTACTCGCCTAAAGGTAATATCATGGTACTATTCAAGTAAAGTAATATCTAAATGTCATAAACTGAACAGAGTTCTTCACGTGTGTGTGAAAAATAGTATCGTAGTGTATAATTTTCTATTTTTATAGAATAATTTTATACCTTTTGTGAGATGTAAAGTAAATTGGGGGGTTTTTGGAAAGGGTGTGTAGTGTAGGTACAAACATGACTAACACTACACACACACACCACATCTTTCAGACAACCCTCACAGAGAAGTGTAACTGGTTCTTCACCATTTGCTGTTCCATAGGAGTTGCTAAGATTTTCTTCGGGGGTTTCAAAGGTGAAGGTGAGAATATCCGTTCTGCAGGAGATGTTTAACATCATACCTCCTCCAGCTTCTTACTCAAGTACCGGTGAAGTAGGGATCCTGGGGAAGGGGGGTGGGAAGGGTTTTCCTATCATTGTGGCTATCTTCTTTCACTTTTTCAATCTTAACAACGGTTTCTATTTTTTCCTTTCTTACTTCTCTATTGAGTACTGGTCTATCTTTCCCCCTTCCCATTTGCATACACTTCTATTGATGAAGTCGTTCTTACTTTCTTTGGTTTCCTATAACCTTCAACTTATTTCAAATAAGTAGGCCAAAGAATCAGGCTGCATGAACACACAGCGACATACATACAAAATTACACTTAGACACAAACATGAAAATTATGGGCTAGGAACCTAAAGCAATGTCAGAACCACCAAGGGATGTTGGGGAATAAAGACATATGTACATCTGGGTAGATGCATATATTGTATGGTTGATATATGATGGTTCTGCATTGCCCCCTTTTTTTCTTTTGTCTCTTCTTATATAGTTATACATAGGTATAAGAACAGAGACGGGTCTATATTGCACAAGGAAGTGTGAGAAATGAAGGAGAGAAGAAACTAAGGAAGAATTAATGAGCATAAGCCAGGAAGGAACTAATGGTGATAATTATGTAGGAATATCAGTCGAATATTTTTCTGATTATTTGTAAGACAGTGGGACATGTATAGAATAAAGAAAGGTATGGTATATTGAGTTATACATAAATATGAGATCTACTGAAACTGTATAAGTTGAAAAGTAGCGGAGGACTCTAGGGGATCAAATAAGGTACCCAGAGGTAATAGTGAAGTGTGAAGTCGAATTGAATTTTGACAGGTAATATTTAGCGACGGCAACGGCCTTGCTGCAGTGGATACACCGGTTCCTGTGAGATCACCAAAGTTAAGTGCTGTCGGGGATGGTCGGCACTTGGATGGGTGACCATCCAGGCCACCATGTGCTGTTGCCATTTTTCACGGTGCACTCAGCCTTGTGATGCCAATTGAGTAGCTACTTGACTGAATACTAGTGGCTTTGGTCAAGAATACCATCATAATGACCAGGAGGCGGTGTGCTGACCCCATGCCCCTCCTATCCGCATCCTCCACTGAGGATGACATGGTGGTCGGATGGTCCCGGTAGGCCACTCGTGGCCTGAAGATGGAGTGCTTTAATATTTAGTGACAGTACACATAAAGATGTATACTAGGGCAGTGAACTATGAAGCCTGCTCAGGAAGGAGAAGGAGAGCGCACCCAGCACTTATTGGATGGAAAAGGGCAGGTAGGCAGACCTGAGAAGGGCTGATCTATACTGTGTGGACAGGGGCACCAAGAAGGGGATTGACCTGTACCATAGCTGATTAGGAAGCTTAAAGGGGCATACCTACCAAAACAGCATCAACTCGTACGTAAGGACAGTATTATGACAAAAGTCACACATTTTGTTGAGATTATTCTGGTAAGTTTAAGTTATCTATTCCACTAGTATTGTCAAGTTTCATATTTATAACTGTCAGAAAGAATCTTTTCATTTGCCCAGAATTCCTCCAGACTACGGGAAATGGTAGTTAGTGAAATTAATACGCACTAAAGAAAAAACAGTACAGAGGAGTAGAGTAAAGCACAATACAATTAAGTGTCTATGACACCTGGAGTCTGTGATTGGAATTTAAAAATATCGCATCACATATATGATTGCTGGAAAAAAATATTATATAAACTGATTGAAGTGTAAATTAGTGTTATGTGAATACGATTTTGATGTGCATAATGAACATGTATAAAATATCATGTGGTCGAGCTAAGGGGAGGGGTAGTTCTAACATAAGAAAGGATGGCACCGCCTTGGTATGTATGAATGTGATAATGTGAAAATATATGTAGAAGAATACAACTGCAGTACATTGCATATCATAATGCTGAACTAAAGTGGAGCACTACCAAATAATCAGGGGGTCAAAACCTAGCTATTGTGAGTGTCGAATACTCATGAAAATGTCAAACACCTGATTTGCATTGAAATCTTTGTACAAGTTTGCTACTTACATAAACACTAAATTACACTCATTGTGTATAACATATAGTACTGATGATACAGCTCTGTATACCTCAGCATATGAAATGGTTGTCCTTTATACTGTGAACATAACAAGTAAATATTGAGGTACACCTTAAACACTGAATAAGTATTTGATATGATTGGTATCGTCAGCTTTGTGTTATGTTTACAAACAACAAACTATTTTGTTCTGGGGATCCCAATTAAGTCTAGTAATGATATGTAACTGAGCACATAAATGCATTTCCACGAAATTTCCTCAATCCTGTAGTGTGTAGATCCTTCCTGGAGAATGTTAGAGAGGCAAGGCCATGCATAGTTATTTAAGCAGTGCATAGAATCTGTTGTAGCGATTATTGTTCACTTCTTTAATCCTTTAAAATTGATAAATATGCTCTGACAAGAAGTCACTGTGAACTGGAATGAAATGTATATCAATTTATGCCCTAAAAGAAAAATGAATCTATTACTGTATGAATGTTACATAAAGAATGTAAAACCAAATGAGAGCAAAATGTATAGTCATATAATTGGAAATGAACAATGTAATGATATTAAATTTAATAAAATATACTAAACAAAATGACAATCATACTATAATGTATATAAGCAATGAAAATGACATGTCAGCAAATGAAGAGAATAACTTTATTTTTGGAGTTGTATTTTTATTTTTTTGTTATGTGTATAGTTTGTTGAAAGGACACTACAAAAATTTTGTGTAATGCAACAATATGAAAGATGCTCAAAAATTAAAGTGCAAAAAGATACGAAACCTGCCTGCAAAGTGTTCAGTGTGCATGTGAGATATGTAGATGTGCGCGTTGATGAACTAAAAAGACAATACTTCATGTAATTTGAATTTTCTGTGCTTGCCAAACATTTTAGAAGTGCCAAGAAACTTACCTTGTCAGCTGTTGTTGGATGTACAGCGAGTGTCCCCTTTGAATAAGGTGAGTGACGAGGTGAAATACATTCCTCGGGCCGCTGATATGGAAACCAGTTGTCACCGCATTGAAGATTTCACAAAGGATCACACCGCTGAACATGAGCTTCATGAATTTGTGTAGTGAAGGCTATGTGAACACACGACAAGGGCACTCTGACTTCGTATTAAACTTGTGAAAGCGAGCAGGGATGGTAATGGATGTCAAGCTGTGCATACATGCTTCACAAGCTAAACACTGGTCAGATACTGACTGACAATAATAGGACTATGCAGTTACAGCAAGCACTTTGTTATGAAGGAAAACTTGTGTTTGTATGTGTTAAGGGAGCTGACATGCCTATACAAATTGGTAAACATATAGAATAACTCCAATGGCCGAAAAGTAAAGGCTATTCCCACACCGTCTAGAGTTATCAACCCATAAAAAGAGAAATAAGCTCAGACACTGTGCACCTGTGTATGATATCAGTGCACAGTCGGGGGCAATTGTAATGTATCATATTATTATTATTATTATTTTCTTTTCTTTTCTTCCTCATTCTTTTCTTTTTATACATATATGATATATATAAAATAATAATAATTTTGCAACATTGATAATATTGGCATAGAAAAAAAAAAAAAAAAAAAAAACAAGTAGAGATATGCTCTTCAGCTGATGAATTTTTGTATATTCACCTGTTTGTCTCAATAAGTGATAGTACGTGGATGTATTACGAGTTCTACCAAGTTAATATTGTTGGAAAATGTGTATTCCAATAGTACATTAAAAAGTGTTATAGAAAGTTATCAGGACAGCAAAGGCTATTCACACAGTCATATTCTGTTATTACTCCGGGATGTCCCAAGAATCCTGCATTAGGAGGATTGAAGCTAACAAGAAGAATTTGTGTGAGTAGAGGAAAGGCGATCCGGAACCAGTATTGTCATACCAATCTTCATGCACAATAGCAGTAACAAGAACAGGATGGACATAAATTTACGAATGTTAATCTAATAATGTACTGAATACTGAAGGTCTGTTGATATTAATGCCAGCTAAACTTCACTCAGGATATGAGTACTTACAAATTTTTTCAATTATTCTTTCAAAATTTCTTTTTTAATTATTTAAGCAGCAATTTTTAATGAGTTTCCATTATATATTATTGTTTATATTTTATGCACACCCCCCTATTCTCTCTCTCCTTGCAACTATTCCAAATGTATCCACTTGGAACAATCAGAGTACTCCCTTTTCTGAATAGATCAGAGCAGTGGGCCCTTTCGTGACTCTTGCTCATTATTCTGATGGCTTGTGTTTGCAGTTTGAACACATTTTCCACATTCTGAGCATTTGCACCCCAGAATATTATGCCATAGCAGGTGTTAGAATGTGTGTGCAGAGTATATTTCTGTTAGGTATGAGCTATTACACACTGTAGTTAGTATTTGTAAGTGCTGTGCTAATTCTTGCTGTGCTGATTCTTTTTCCAAGCACCCTGATATGTACATCCCATTTTAATTGTTGATCAACATAAATAGTAAAAAATGTTGTGCCAGCTACACACCCTGTGGTTTCATTATGTATTTTAGGTTTTGCTATATGAGGTTCTTTATATAGAAGTTTTATATCTACATCTACACATATACTCTGCAAACCACCATGAGGTACATGGCAGAGGGCATGTCCCATGTACCAGTTATTAGGGTTTCTTTCAGTTTCATTCATGTATGGAGTGTGGGAAGACTAACTGTTTGAATGCCTCTGTGCATGAAGTAATTATTCTAATCTTATCTTCATTTTTCCTGAGTGAGACATACATAGGGGGTTGTAGTATATCCCTAGAGTAAACATTTAAAGCCATTACTTGAAACTTTGTTAATAGACTTTCTCAGGATAGTTTATGCCTGTCTTCAAGAATCTGCTATTTCAGATCCTTCAGTGTCTCTGTGACACTCTCCCATGGATTAACAAACCTGTGATGATTTGTGCTGCTGTCTCTGTATATGGTTCAAATGGCTCTGAGCACTATGGGACTTAACTTCTTAGGTCATCAGTCCCCTAGAACTTAGAACTACTTAAACCTAACTAACCGAAGGACATCACACACATCCATGCCTGAGGCAGGATTTGAACCTGCGACTGTAGTGGTCGCGCGGTTCCAGACTGTAGCGCCAAGAACCGCTCTGCCACCCCGGCCGGCTTCTCTGTATATGTTCACTATTCCCAGTTAGTTCTACCTGGCATGGGTCCCACACACTTGAGCAGTATTCTATAATGGGTTGCACAATAGATTTGTAAGCAATATTTTTTGTAGACTGATTGTGCTTCCCCAGTATTCTACCAATAAACTGAAGTCCTCCACCACCATGACTGAACATTTGTGATCTGTATTTGTATGAGCTGCCAATTGCAACATTGACTCATTGATATTGTAGTCATAGGATGCTATGTTTTTTTCATTTTGTGAGGCGCACAATTATACGTTTCTGAACATTTACGGCAAGTTGACAATCTCTGCACCATGTTCAAGTCTATCAAGATATGACTGAATATTTCAGCAGTATCTCTTAGACAGTACTTCATAATATGTACCTGCATCATCTGAAAAAAGTGTGACTTTACAGTTAATATTGTCTGCAACATCATTAATATACAACATGAAAAACAAGAGTCCTAACACACTTCCCTGGGGCACACCAGAAGTTCTTCTACATCTGGCGATTACTCCCCATCCAGGATAACATGCTGTGTACTCCCCACAAAAAGTCCTCAATCCAGTCACAAATTTCACTTGATACCCCATATAGTTGTACTTTTGGCATTAAATGTAGGTGTGGGACTGAGTCAAATGCTTTTCGAAAATCAAGAAACATTGCATCTGCCTGTTTGCCTTGATCCAAAGCTTTCAGTATGTGATGTGAGAAAAGTGAGTTTGGTCTCTTATGATTGATGTTTTCAAAACTGTGCTGGTTGGCACTGAGGAGGTCATTCTGTTCAAGATACCTCATTTTATTTGAGCGCAGAATATGTTGTAAGATTCTACAACAAATCAATGTCAAGGATATTGGATGGTAGTTTTGTGGATCATTCTACTAACTTTCTTGTAGACAGGTGTGTCCTGTGCCTTTTTACAGGAACTGGGCATCGTTTTTTGGTTGAGGGTATTACAATATATTATAGTTAGAAGAGGGGCTAATGCAAAATTCAGTATAGAATCTGACAGGGATTTCATTGGGCCTGGAGCTTTGTTCAGTTTCAACAATTTCAGCTGTTTCTCAACACCACTGACACTAATCTTTATTTTGTTCATCTTTTCAGGGGTAAGAGGATTAAATTGTGGCAGTTCTCCTGGTTTTTTTCATTCTGAAGGAACATTTGAAAACGGAATTAAGCATTTCAGCTTTTGCTTCACTATCCTCACCACTACCCTGTATCGTTACCTAGGGACCGAACTCTGGTGCCACCAACAGCCTTTATATACAACCAGAATTTCTTTGGATTTTGTGAAATGTCATTTGACAATATTCTCCTATGGCAGTCATTGAAGGAATCGAGCATTGCTCCCTTGATAGCCAAATCCTTTTCATTCAGCATCTCTCTATCTATAGCCCTATGATTTATTTTACATCTGTTATGAAGTAATCTCTGTTTCTTTAGCAGTTTCTTTACAATAACTGTATACCATGGAGGTTCCATGTGTGGTCAACTATTCTTTTAAACTTGAGCCAGAGTTCCTTTATATGCTCTTGACTTGTGCTGAGAGTTTCAAGTGAGATATGACACATATACACACCAAAAAAAGTTTTGCATCTCCACAGTTCCCAGAACTCCTGAAGACAGATGGTGACTGTGGATATTGTATCACAGACATGGTCCATTTGACTGTTCAGAGATGTCACTAAACCCACCCATGGATGTAAACAACCATGCCTGAGCAGCGCCTGTTAGACAGAGGGGGGGTTCAACAGCTGATCAGTTATAGTCATTCCACCAGGAAGAAGGTACACGGCTTGTGTTGTCTGTAGTTCAAACATGCCTAGATGGTCATTACTGTGATTTGATCATGCCCACATTACTACTTTGGGCCAAGAAGGGCTCTCAACAAGGGAAGTGTCCAGGCGTCTCAGACTAAACCAAAGCGATATTGTTTGGACATGGAGGATATAGGAAAAGACAGGGATACTACTGCCTTGCTCAGGCTGCCTTAAGGGATACTACTGCAGTGGGTAACCACTACCTACAGATTATGGCTCAGAGGAACCCTGACAGTAATGCCACCTTGTTGAATAATGCTTTTTGTGTAGTCACAGGACATCGTGTTACAACTCAAACTGTGCACAATAGGCTGCATGATGTGCTTCTTCACTCCTGATGTCCATGGCGAGGTCCATCTTTGCAGCCATGACACAATGCAGCGTGGTACAGATGGGCCAACAACATACCAAATGGACAGCTAAGGATTGCCATCACGTTCTCTTCACCGATGAGTGTCGCTTATGCCTTCAACCAGACAATCGCCGGAGACATGTTTGGGAGCAACCTGGTCAGGCTGAATGCCTTAGACACACTGCCCAGAGAGTGCAGCAAGGTGGAGGTTCCCTACTGTTTTGGGGTGGCATTATGTGAGGCCAAAGTACGCCGCTGGTGGCCATGGAAGCACCATAACAGCTATACAATATATGAAAGCCCTCCTCTGATCAATAGTGCTACCATATTGGCAGCATGTTGGCGCAGCATTTGTCTTCATGGACAACAATTCATGCACCCATTGTACACATCTTGTGAATGACTTCCTTCAGGATAATGACATCACTTGACTAGAGTGGCCAGAATGT
Organism: Schistocerca nitens; assembly: GCF_023898315.1. Taxonomy (NCBI): domain Eukaryota; kingdom Metazoa; phylum Arthropoda; class Insecta; order Orthoptera; family Acrididae; genus Schistocerca; species Schistocerca nitens. The sequence continues at coordinate 540,782,301 of NC_064619.1, read as the reverse complement.
TCTCCGACATGAACCCTATCAAACATGCCTGGGATTGATTGAAAAAGGCTGTTTATGCACATCATGACCCACCACCACTCTGAGGGATTTACACTGAATTGCCGTTGAGGAGTGGGACGATCTGGACCAACAGTGCCTTGATGAACTTGAGGATAGTATGAGATGATGAATACAGGCATGCATCAACACAAGAGGATGTGCTAAAGGCTATTAGAGGTTCAGGTGTGTACAGCAATCTGGACCACCAACTCTGAAGGTCTTGCTGTATGGTGGTACAACATGCAATATGTGTTTTTCAAGAGCAATGAAAAGGGTGGAAATGATGTTCATGTTGATCTCTATTACAATTTTCTGTACAGGATCCAGAACTCTTGGAACCAAGGTGATGCAAGACTTTTTTGATGTGTGTATATGTCTTTCTGCTTGTTTTAGTTGTCCTTTGTACTTTGGTAATGATTGTTGCTACAACTGTATCATGGTCACTGATATCAGTTTCAGTGTTGACAACTTCATAGAGATGAGGTCAATTTATTGCAATTAGTTCCAATATATTCCCATCATGAGTGGGGTTCCTAACTATCTGTTGTAGGGTGTTTTCAGAGAAGGCATTTAGTAAAGTTTCGCAGGATATCTTATCAAGCCCACCACTAATAAAATTGCAATTTTCCCAGTTGATTGTTGGATGATTAAAGTCTTCAACAATGGTTACAGTATGGTTGTGGAAGTTATGTTCAAGTGAACTGACATTTTTTCTGAAGCTTTTGGTTGCATCAGGAGATTAGTCTGGCTGGCAACAGAAGGATCCAATTATCATTTTATGCCCATCACTGATACTGGTCTTGCCCAAACAATCTCAGATGCAGCTTCAATTTCCATCTCTGTGGATTTGAGTTTATGGTCTACTGTGAGAAATACACCACCTTCATTTTCCATTTGCGTATCCTTTTGATATACACTTAAATTTTCCCCCAAAATCTCATTGCAGTCAATTTCAGGTTCCAATCAGCTTTCTGTACCCAGTATTATATGAGATTTACTGCTGTCCATGAGCACTTTAAGCTCTGGCACTTTGTTGTGAGTGCTTCAGCAATTTACCATTAGGATTTTGATATTCTCACCTGTGGAAGGCATTTCTTTTAATCTTACTCTGATACTTCTGAGTAACAGCTATTGTTATCTGAATTTAATGGACAGTTGCTTAATCTAAAAAACTTGTGTGTACCCCACAGACAGAAGCTACCTGAGTAGCATCCTCTGATGTGTAGTGCACACCTGACCTATTCTGGGAGATTGTTGGTAGATTTGTGGAGGTAAGTGCCATTATATATCTATAAACAGGTCATGTAATGCACATAAATAATGGGCCACTGATTTTTATATGTAGTGATGCCACCAGATAGCAACCCAGATGGGTTGGCATAATTTGATGAAAAGAAGTGATCTGTTGATAGAACACATTCTGAGGCATCAAGGAATGTTGTTGTTGTTGAGGTCTTCAGTCCTGAGACTGGGTTGATGCAGCTCTCCATGTTTCTCTATCCTGTACAAGCTTCTTCATCTCCCAGTACCTACTGCAACCTACATCCTCCTGAATCTGCTTAGTGTATTCATCTCTTGGTCTCCCTCTACGATTTTTACCCTCCATGCTGCCCTCCAATACTAAATTGGTGATCCCATGATGCCTCAGAACATGTCCTACCAACCGATCCCTTCTTCTAGTCAAGTTGTGTCACAAACTTCTCTTCTCCCCAATCCTATTCAATACCTCCTCATTAGTTATATAATATACCCATCTAATGTTCAGCATTCTTCTGTAGCACCACATTTTGAAAGCTTCTATTCTCTTATTGTCCAAACTATTTATCGTCCATGTTTCACTTCCATACATGGCTACGCTCCATACAAATACTTTCAGAAACGACTTACTGACACTTAAATCTATACTCGATGTTAACAAATTTCTACTCTTCAGAAACGCTTTCCTTGCCATTGCCAGTCTACATTTTATATCCTCTCTACTTCGACCATCATCAGTTATTTTGCTCCCCAAATAGCAAAACTCCTTTACTACTTTAAGTGTCTCATTTCCTAATCTAATTCCCACAGCATCACCTGACTTCATTCGACTACATTCCATTATCCTCATTTTGCTTTTGTTGATGTTCATCTTATATCCTCCTTTCAAGACACTGTCCATTCCGTTCAACTGCTCTTCCAAGTCCTTTGCTGTCTCTGACAGAATTACAATGTCATCGGTGAACCTCAAAGTTTTTATTTCTTCTCCATGGATTTTAATACCTACTCCAAATTTTTCTTTTGTTTCCTTCACTGCTTGCTCAATATACAAATTGAATAACATCTGGGAGATGCTACAACCCTGTCTCACTCCCTTCCCAACCACTGCTTCCCTTTCATGCCCCTCGACTCTTATAACTGCCATCTGGTTTCTGTACAAATTGTAAATAGCCTTTCACTCCCTGTATTTTACCCCTGCCACCTTCAGAATTTGAAAGAGAGTATTCCACTCAACCTTGTCTAAAGCTTTTTCTAAGTCTACAAACGCTAGAAATTTAGGTTTGCCTTTCCTTAATCTATTTTCTAAGATAAGTCGTAGGTTCAGTATTGCCTCACATGTTCCAACGTTTCTACAGAATCCAACCTGATCTTCCCTGAGGTCGGCTTCTACCAGTTTTTCCATTCGTCTGTAAAGAATTCGCATTAGTATTTTGCATCCGTAACATATTAAACTGATAGTTCGGTAATTTTCACATCTGTCAGCACACGCTTTCTTTGGAATTGGAATTATTATATTCTTCTTGAAGGAATAATCGGTCTGATAATACAAGGACATGTGATAGGTAAAAATGTACAGGGGGACCAAGGAGTGAATACAGTAACCAAGCTCAGAAGGATGTAAATCGGAGCAGACACCAGCATACAAAGACAGAAGGGCTTACGCTAGATAGACTAGAGTTGCATTTGACTAGTCTGCAGGCTGAAGGCAATAAATTTACATTTATTTATATTCAGAGTCAACTGCTAGTCCTTGCACTTATCATCAACACCCTACAGTTCTTCCTGACATTCGCTACAGCCTTCTCGCATTGCTTTTTTTCTGTATACACGGTGTCCCAGGAGGAACAGTCAATAATCAGGGATATGACAGTAATGACCATTTGAAGGAAAAAAGTTTAGTGAACATGGGTTCTAAAATGTGTACCTTGACTCTTTCCAACCCAATTTTTCTACTCACTGTACTCTACCCAACTCTTACTGACAGCACAATAATGGAATTGTGTTGCATGTTATCCAACATTGGAACCATAGCAGAAAATTACAGTCCTGGATGATGTCCAACAGTGGGTCCAAAACAAAAGATTTATCAACAATGAGCACTTTCCATCTTCAGTACAGTACTGTGGAACACAACCCTTCTATTGAAAGCTATTTTCTTTCCATATTTCCAGAGGAGGTATTATGGACTGAAAAGAAACAAAATTGCCTAGTAACCATGGGTTCTAAAATGGACACACTAAGAGTTTTGAACACTTGTTTGGAAGAAGAGATGTGTTTCACAGTATCGAAATGAAGAAGTGCTCATAGTTTTTAAAGTGTGCGTTTTAGAACACATGTTTACTGGGCTTTATAGCTTCAAATGGTCAGTCCTGAATACTGAGCATTAATCCTCAGACACACTGTATAGCTTCATTGTCTATAAACAACCTCATAGAGTACTCCAATGTTATCCACTAGATCATTTATACACACTGTGAACAGTAACATTCCTATTAAACTTGCTTAAAATATTCCTAAAATATTTGTAGTATGATTTCCTTTTGCTTAGAAAGACATGTTGGGTTCTGTCTGCAAGGAACTACTGATTTTAATCATAAATCTGGTCTTATACACAATTTGTTCTTATTTTGTTGAATTGTACTGCATGTTTTACTAGTGGCAAGGAGTATGGCATCAACGTGGTCACCACTTACTTCCATTCTCTGGATCTCATAGATGAACTGAGCAAGTAGAATTTCACAAGATCTTAGTTTGCAGAATACCTATTGATTTTGTAGAGGAGATATTTGTTCTTCAAAAATATAATAATGTTCTAATATAAAGCATATTCCATAATTATACAACAGGTTGACATCAGTGAAAACAGAAATGAACTGTGTTTTCTAGCAGTCCCTATGTGTTCTTTATTCCTCCAGTAGCCTGTGATAAACTAGAAGGTAGCAAGCTATTTTACATGATCTCTGTAGAAACACACAGTTCTTGATGCCTTTCCATTACTGAACCATTGTACCGGCTTTTCTATTACAGGGTCACTTATATCAATATCTCAATAACAGAGCCTGGCATTTATGTGAACTTGTATAAACCAAACAGTGTGGGGAAAGCTGTCTTGGGAACATCTTCAGGAGCAACTGGGAACTAATAACCCAAATCTATTATTGAAAAAATCGTTTTTGCTCATATCCCAGCAGAAAAGTCCTCTATATGCTGTAGAGGATATCTGTCTGATTTGTTTCTGAGGCTGTACTGAGTGAGACTGATGAACTATACTGTGATCTTCTTGATTTTATCTTCTATTTCAATGCCAGTATAGTCACTGAGTGTCTAAATATATGATTTTGATTCACCTACCATCTTCATATAAATTTCTTAGAATTTTTAGTCAGCTCTGTTTGCAAAATTTTAATTTTAGAGTCACTGACTGCTTCTTGCATTTCTCTTTTTACACTCATTTTGGCTTCATTCAACTTTTGTCAGGCAAGTAGGCTTTGAGTTTGTGTTAATATCTTTGCTTTCACAGCAACTATATAATAAGACTGTTGAACTATTATGTGTCTTTCTAATCCCTAAAAACCTAGCTCAGTACATTATAGTCTCAGGCATATTGAGGAATGCTTTTCAGTTTCATCTTTTGTACTCCACATTTTCATTTCTGAAAATTCAGCAGTTGATTACCATTAATTTGGCTGATATTTCTGGTGAGCCAACATCATTAAACATGTGTTGATATCTCTAAAATAACATCTAGAAACAAATTTTTAATACTTGTTTACAACTTAAGTGAAAAATGAGTTGTGAATTACCTTTAAAACAGTATACAGCAGGCCCAGGCAGATAGATATTTGTTGTGACTTTATTTTCTGCAAATCTGCACCATTTTTCTGCTGCTGTGAATGACATCTTGCAACATATGGGAGTTTCTGCAGTTCATATCCACATAAGAATTTCAGGACTAGCTGGTTTGATGGCAATGATTTACCAAATATTTTCATGGCAGACTGCAGAAACTGGTAAGCATCTGTTAGCTGGCCCATCTCCATTTGACAATGTCCCATTAGTGTCAGTATTTTCCCTTCCATTAACTTCAGATGTTTTTTTGGAACGATGTGCAATATTATACAACCATCCTGTAAGAATCAGTTCTTGAGTATACAAGGAAATATTACATCAGCTTGGCACTTCATATAACACTTAACCAATGCAAGGAATGTATTTATCCCCATACAATTAAGTCATGTCAAACAGTATTAAATTAATTTATGTGGAAATTGTAGGTTCTTTGTGTTGGCATAACTTTATTTTGTATGCTGCAAATCAGTGTAATAATGCAAGTGGTATATTAATATGTCTGTGGACACCATGCAGTATTTATGTTTTGATATTTCTGATCTTTTATTCTCTGTGTATATTGTAAATATATGTAACTATTTTCCTTATTTTTTGTCTTCAAGTTAACTTAACTAACACATTTGGATGTATGAGAAAACACAGCTATACAAACATAAACAGCACAAGGAAAGTCTTTAAATATGTTGTGTTATTTAACATATGTATGTCAAAAAGTGTATTTCACATCAAAGAAAAACTTAATTTAAGTTTTCAAAATTTTCCTGCATAGACAGTAGATAAAATAAAAGCAGTACAAAAGAGGATGGACTATCCATGACAGACAGGAAATTTTACAGGTAGTAAAAAGTCTACATAATGTTTGTTATGTACTTCTTTTTAACGTTATCTGTGATTCATATCTGGATTCTTTTATAAACTATTTGTGGGGACACCAGCACAAGTGAAGCCACAGATCAGAGGACACATGCAGCTGAGAGGAATATCTGCTTGGATTCCATGGAAGTCAGTGCAATTTAGAACCTTGTATCATGCAGATGTGTTGTATTTCATTCAGTGAGAATAAAGTAATACCATCACACCAACATGTCATCTCTGCTATTGGTACAATTCCTGCACCTAAAAGGGAAAGCTACCACACTGGTGACTCGCAGCAACCGTGTAATGTGGCAGGGCAATGTTTTGTTCCATATCATGATAATATGCTGTAACAGTACAGCCATTTTGCAGTGGTTGGACCACATCACCAGCACCTCAAGATCAAGGATTAACATGAACTATGTGCATCATCAGTGTTAATAAGTGTTATAGCCATTCAACCAGTATTCAGATATGAACTAAATATGACAATGGGTGTTGCTCCTCAAAAGGGTGCATGCTCTTGCACACCACAAAAATGGTCACAACAGGACAGGTCCAACTAAACACAATCAATAACATGACTCCCACACCAGCTGTGCAAGCTTGTTGTTGTTGTTGTTGTGGTCTTCAGTCCTGAGACTGGTTTGATGCAGCTCTCCATGTTTCTCTATCCTGTGCAAGCTTCTTCATCTCCCAGTACCTACTGCAACCTACATCCTTCTGAATCTGTTTAGTATATTCATCTCTTGGTCTCCCTCTACGATTTTTACCCTCCACGCTGCCCTCCAATAATAATTGGTGATCCCTTGATGCCTCAGAACATGTCCTACCAACTAATCCCTTCTTCTAGTCAAGTTGCGCCACAAACTTCTCTTCTCCCCAATCCTATTCAATACCTCCTCATTAGTTATGTGATCTACCCATCTAATATTCAGCATTCTTCTGTAGCACCACATTTCAAAAGCTTCTATTCTCTTATTGTCCAAACTATTTATCATCCATGTTTCACTTCCATACATGGCTACACTCCATACAAATACTTTCAGAAACGACTTCGTGACACTTAAATCTATACTCGATGTTAACAATTTTCTCTTCTTCAGAAACGCTTTCCTTGCCATTGCCAGTCTACATCTGATATCCTCTCAACTTCGACCATCATCAGTTATTTTGCTCTCCAAATAGCAAAACTCCTTTACTACTTTAAGTGTCTCATTTCCTAATCTAATTCCCTCAGCATCACCTGACTTAATTCGACTACATTCCATTATCCTCATTTTGCTTTTGTTGATGTTCATCTTATACCCTCCTTTCAAGACACTGTCCATTCCATTCATGTGTAAGCTGTGTTGCAAAAACTATTGACAAATGAGACCATCATGTATAGGCCTTGCACTACCTGTACACAATTACTGGATTTGTAACTATGCCGTGAGTGCTTCACACTACTTCATTTGTTATACCACTTGACACGGCAGCATCAGTGCCACCATAAACAAATCTTACCTCAGTTCAGACACTAAAACACAACCTAAGCAGTCACCATTCTGACCAGAGCAAGTAACACTTTGGTTCATGACAGTGGAAAGTGTACTTATTTCATTCAAAGTTTTGGATGATAACTATTGATTCATGACATTAATTTACCAATTAGCAGAATGGTCTGACATTATCAGTGATGTCATCCTCACACTGCCTGCATGAAACAAATATGGAGCAGCCATAACATGAAACAGGAAATCTATGATGAACAACTTGCGAACAACTTGGTACCTCAGCTATGGCACTGAATATGGATGCTACTCAATATGGACCTCACGCCAGATGTGACATTATGGACTGTATGGATTATCAAGCTCCCACTGCAGCTACTACTCACCATGATTGTTCATGAGGCACAGTCAATAGAGAAAAAGCTTTGCCTAGTGGACAGGAAGATCACTGCTACAGCACAGACAACATCTCAATGCTGTGAAGAATAATGCACCATGCAGTACTAGATCTCAGTCAAATGTACCCCACAAAGAACGATTCTGTCCTACATCAATGGTGCATGTTGAGCCAAAGACACCCATAACACATGGAACAAACATCCATGGTACCACTTCCACCATTGGTAGAAATTGAAATACATATAAAAACTGCAACATCAACATGATGTCAGGCATCAATATGGTACCAAAGGACACAAATGTAACACTATCTGACACAACATATCTTCAACTAAATGCTGCACTGTGAATGGAACCACTAACTGTATCTAGGAGCTAGGCTGCATCAAAAGTTTCCGGGGACCTTTTTCATTACAGATATGGGTGAACCAGTGGTAGTAACTGGCTTCCTATGGCCCTTTCACCTTTCACTAGATTAAAAAAAATGTGCACTGCTACATCATGACATAAATGTCTCATCTTGGGGCTCATCACACTGAAGCCTCCCTGTCTGAAGGAAGCAACTTTGTGCCCTGTTGGGCATCAGCACAACAACGATTAATATGCCAATGGAGTAAAGGAGTGTGTAATGATAATGAAGAACCTAATTATGACTCATCAGATTTATCTTGACACCTGCAAAGCATTGGATGCACTTTGCACCAACAATGCACCACTACATCAACAAATACACAATGTGTCCACTGCATGCGTACTAACGATGTGAGAGCATTTCCATCATGCATCACACAGCCAATATTGGCACTACCTAAACTACACTCTGGTCAACTATGCCTCACCATCATTGTGACCCATAGATATGCAGTCAGTGACCCCCAGCACACTACACCAAACCCAGGTCTGTATGATGCACACTACATCTCTCACTGTATCAAATGAGTGTATAATACCCCCACCTAACCAGTTGTGAGCAAAAATTAAACAATGCTCCATCCATGATGAAGTGGTGTGCTGCATTCTCACAATCCCCAGCCTACCAGTCTGACACAAAACATGTCAGCTGGCATCAGCACACTTATGGGCTGCAAAAGCAGCTGATTGACTAACGATTACAGTTAGGGATGGTCTGCCCGTCGAACAGCTCATGGGATGCCCCAATAAAAATTGACCAAAAAGGGACAGTTTCATGAGACTCTGCAATGTTAATATAGCTCTTAGTGCTCAAGCAATTCATGACATTTATTTAATTCCAAATATTCACGACTTTACATGCCCTCTAGTGGGTGCAACTATCTTCAGCATCACTGATTATAGGAAAGTTTACCTCCAAATACCTATAAGTCCAGATGACATCTCTAAGATCACAATAATCACACCATTCAGATTTTTTGAGGTCCTATTCGTATCTTATGGGCTAAGTGAACACAACTCGTCCTATTCGTATCTTATGGGCTAAGTGAACACAACTCAAACTTGGCAATAGTTCAGTGATTGGGTTCTCTTCAAATCTGACTTTTGTTAAGCTTACCTGGACTATGTCCAATGTTTTCTGCCACTCCACACGATCATGAGCAGCATCTTGAACTAGTTCTCACTGCACTGCATGATGAAATTTTGCTTACAAACAAGGTTAAATCACAACTGTGGAAAGCCAAAGTGATCTATTGTTGACATGCACTAAATGCCATAGGGATTAAACCCACCTTAGTATCAACATACCACATTAAGCAGTTACCATCCCTGCAAATTACCATGACCTACAATGCTTTCAAGGCATCATAAATTTTTACTGGGTTCTACTGCCATAGGTGGGAGTGTATGAGCCCCCCACCCCCCATCACTGACACTCTCACTGAGCTGAATATGCAAAGAAAAAGAAAATTAGAATAGGCCAACACACATACATATGTCAATGACACAAACTGTTGGTGTGTTGGTGGATCCATTGGGTTTTGTGAGAGTCAGGCCATTCAATTGCTCATTTTGCATACACCCATATGATATAGTGGGTCTCTTTTCTTTGTGCTTCAGTGTGTACAAAGAGTGGTGGTGTAAGTGATGTAATATGACAGATACAGGAGCATGGGGCCACTGAAGGCATTTTTAGTATGACATTTATATTTTTGCTCATCACTTCAGTGAAAGACCTCTACCAAACTATTAGCCATGTACTGAAACAGTCTTCTGATTTTGTCATCTGCTACTAAACAGTGCCTCAGACTATCCCAAAGTCATAACACAACATCTACCTGTCATATTAATCCATATAATTCCACCCAATGATGGAGGCTTAAGTCAATGAAACATGTCATGGAAGTAAAATGTTGTGACTGGTAATAGTAAATTTGTTGTATCATTCAATACTTTTTACTTAGGTGTGATATAGTGAGACAAGATATTGAGGTAATTGGTATATTGTGAATTATGTTTGATGGATCTTCACATACAGAGAATACTCCATCACACAATGATACACTTGAAATTGGTCCCAATTTCCTGTCTGAAGTGGCTGCATTATTTATGAGATTTCAAATTCATGTCTTCATCTACATGATTTTTCTACATGTGACACTTAAGTGTTTGGCAGAGGTTTTATAGACTTACTTTCAGCCTATTTATCTACTGTTCCTCTCTCACATTGTATGTAGGAAAAATGAACACCTAAATCTTCCTGAATAAGCTCTGATTTATCTTTTGTTATTGCAATGGTGCTCTCTCCCCATGTAGGATGGAGTCAACTAAATATTATGCCATTCCAGGGAAATAGTTGGCAGTTGACATTTTGTGAGAAGTTATTACTGCAACAAAAAACAACTTTCTTTTAATGAATGGCACCCCAACTTGCTTATCACGTTCATTACATTCTTTCACTTATTTCATGATTATACACTGACAGAAAAAAATCACAACACCAAAAAATAATTAATGTAGATTAATGAAATTTTGGGAATGTATTTCTCTAGGCAAGATATTTAACAGTCTAGCATGCAGGCCTTCAACTGGACTCCTTCTAACCAACACATGGCTATCACTGGCACCAAGGCAGAACCAGTTTTCATTAGACATTAAACAAGTATGCCGGTTGAAGAATTTTGGATACTACATCTATGAAATTTTTTTTTGAGTATACAATCTTCCTTGCTGATTCTTGATCTTGTCTTCTCTGAAAGGGCCCTTCTGCATCAGTGCTGTATTGGACACTCCAGGGTATACTTTCTATGAGATAAAGGTGTCTGGTAGTGAACTCCCACCACTGCACTCCACTCAAGGAGTGCCTCGATCAAATAATAATATAATTTCTGAACTAACATAGCATATTCTATGCAAAAATGCTATTGGAAATATGTTCTTTTACCTAACCTTAATAAAAGACATCATTATTCATTTGTATGAGTTGATTTTTGCACTTCTGCCTTCTAAGGAAAAATTCCCAAATTTAACTATGCAAAAATTATGTACCTGTAAAATAGGCAGTCTCTTGTGTATGTTTTTTGCAGCTTCTAAATGTTATACTAAAATAAAATATGTGGTGTTCCAATTTAAGTTGCCTGAAATTCCAATCTATAGGTATTTAGTTGAACTGATGTCCTTTAAATTTGTGTGATTAACTCCGTAATCTCTGAAATACCCTCCAATAATAGGTAAATAAAGTATTGAAAAGTGTCATTAATTACACTGCTCAAAAGGATTAGAGGAACATGAGTATCAGCACTGGGTACATAAAATCTTTTTTGAAACCGACAGTACCTGTAGTGTTCTTGCATAGCCTGAGATATTTGCTTTCTACATATGCAACAACTAAGTTGCCTGTGTTACGCAGTACAGTATCAGGTGACACCTCAGAAGGAAGTGAGTAATGATGCCCCAGTGTTCACTGATGAGGTACACACTAATGAGGCAGTTGTCATTTGTGGATGTTGTATTCAATCAAGCACATCCATTGTGACATCTTAATACAATCAACTTGCAAGGGCAGTCTGTTTGATCCAAGAAGGATTGACATTCCATAATGTTGCTGCAGATGCCAATGTCTCTCCCTCTGTCATTAAAAAGGTTGTCAACACACTACAGGGAGAAGTGTCAGTGACAACATGAGTTGGACAAGGCCATCTATACATTACAGCCCTTCATGAAGATCAATATTTGGCCATCTGTGTGTCACGGCATCATACAGCTACTGACAGAGTACTGCAAAACCATCTCAGAAGTGCCACTGGAGCTGCTAAGTCCAACAAACTTGATACAAGAAAGAAACTGATGATCCAAATGTCCTGTAAGAGTACTCCACTTGATGCAACAACATCTTACATTTCGCCTTCAGTTCTGCTCTTCCCCTGTTAACTGGCAACTTAGTCACTGGTGAAATGTGTTATTCACAGACAAATCCAGATTCCCTTTGATGCAAGATAATGGCTTTATTCATGTTTGTAGGTACTGTGGTGAGGTTATCTGTCAAATGTTGCCCAGGAAATAGATTTGGCCAAAGTTCTGTGATGATGATTGGAGGTGTCAGTGTTGATGGCATATGGATCTTGTTGTCGTCCATGACCATCTTACTGGCATGCAGTAAGATGGCCAGATATTGCTGGACCATGTGGTGGCTGCTGCATATGGTGGTGGCCCTGAATTGCTTCTCAAGCATGATAATGTTAGTGCCTAAGTGGAGGGCATCACTAGAGATGTTTTGCAAAGCCTGGACATTGAAGTAACGAAATGGACAGTGGTGATTCCAGACCTAAACCCCACCATTGTGGGATATACTTGACAGACATGTTCATCACAGTACTGGTCCACCACAGACTCTTCAAGAGCTCTCATGGGCTCTGATTGAAGAATGGGAGCAGATACCACAAGGTGACCTCTGTAGACTTATATGGAGAATGTAGGCATCAGGCAGTGATAAATGCTCACTAAGTGCGTACACATTACTGAAACTCCCAAAGTCCATCAAAAAGCTCCCCAGATGATGAGATTAATGATTGTTTCCACTTTATTTTTGACACTTGTTTGACATCTCAATTGTTGTTAAAAATAAGTAAATGAACAAGGATGTAATGATGTTTTGTTGTGTACTTAATTCATGCATAATTTCACTACAGGAGGATTATGTGGAATTTCAAATTGCTTAACTTGTTCATTTTTCTCATTGTGATTTTCTCTGAGTATCACATAAGAACAAGTCATGGTATGTTTTCAGCTAGGCAGTGAAATACCATTTTTGACTTGTCACTCATATGGATTTTCATATTATTAAATTCAGCGTCAAAATTGCACTGAAACTGAAATTGAAATAATGGTACTCACTTTCACCTAATTTTGGGAAACCTGTTTTGTCCATTGTCAAGAGGAGGAAAACACAAAATGTTAAGTGTCTACAAATCATAAGCAGTTAAAACTTATGGAAAATGAAGGTGCACACTTAGGGAACTGACAGCAAGGAACAGGAAAGGACAACAGGTGGACTCAGTAAGTATGCCTTGGGACCTCATTCAACATGATTTAGAGGCTATTGGGAACAGGGAACAAGCAGCTGCAAATTGTGGTGCATGTTGGAACAAATGATGCCTGTCATCTGGGCTCTGAGGTCATACTTGGATCATTCCAGCAACTGGCAGAGAAGGTCGAGAAGAGCAGCCTTGTACATGAACACACTAAAAAGCTCACAATTTGCAGCATTTTCCCCATAACTGATCACGGCCTTTTGGTTCTGAGCTGAATGGAAGGACAGAACCAGAGACTCTGAAAGTTCTGTAACAAGCTAGTCTGTGACTTCCTGGACTTGCACCATTGGACTGAGAACTGTAAGTTACCCCTAAATGCTTCAGTTATGTGCTACACACAGAGGCTGCTATTCAGGTAGCTGAATGTATGTAGGGTGCACAAAAGATTTTTTTAGATTAGGCAACTCTCATCCAGTCCAGGTAACAATAGCTGTAGGAAACCCAGCAGTATCAGTGTAAGACTGAAAGAAATGTCTCCTACTGGTATTAAAATCCTAATGGTTAATTGCCAAAGCATTTGTGATAAAGTGCTAGAGTTTGAAGTATGATTTTAAGCATCCTACATGTTTTCTAAGCAGTCATTATGAAACTGTTGTAATAAATTTATCTTCTTAGATATTATATTGTGAATAAATAATCAATGGGTGTTAAAGAGAAAATACAAGAATTAAGAATATATTCATGGGAAAGTTACTAGCTGCATATAAATTACTTCAGCTATAACTACCAATGCATTACAGAAGTTCAGTGTTTTTCCATAGTAAAGAAAAATAGTAGATCTTAAAGAAAGAAAGTATTGTGGTAGACATATAGAATTACTTTACATTAAATGTTACATTACCTGACATGTGTAAGATGCCATGGATTTGATGGGTCCCTATAAAGTGAAAAAAAAGGAAAGAATGTATATTTTATTTAACTTCAGTACAACAGAATGACATAAATTTGTAAAAAGATATAGCTGTATAGTGATAAAACTACTTAAATTATAATCTGTCACAATTTTAAGACAATATGCTATTCTAGGTGTGGTGGGTAAAATCTCAGACAGCACCACACCAAGAACAGCATCTTGTTGCCTTCCCAATCTCCACAATATTCTTGTCAGATCCTATGCTCCTTCTGCACCCATCTCCTTACCCTATGGCTCCTACCCCTGTGACCACCCACACTGCAAGGCTTGTCCTATGCACCCTCCTACCACCACATATACAAACCCTGTAACTGGCAGAACACATACTGTCAAAGGGAAAGCCACCTGTGAAATGATACATCACATACCAGCTGTTATGTCAACAATGTTCAGCCTTTTACATTGGCATGACTACCACCAAATTATCAATTAGGATGAATGGGCCTAGGCAGAGGGTGTATATACTGGCAACACATAATATCCTGTATACTGGCCTTAATTTATATTAATGTCTTCCATCTCAGCATTCCTTCACAATAACTACTGTTGTCTTCACTCTGTTTTAGTTTTCTAAATCTTTCATTGTCTTACCCACCTATTTTTCACCTCCCCCTCCCACCTCTGTTATGTACAGTGCACTTAGCTTTTTACTCATATTAACTCATTCAGGATGTTTAAGCAGTAATCTCTGTCTTGCATATTACCCTGTTTTCCACTTAATCTCTCAGGTTTTCAAATCTCGTCCATTGCAGTTCCAAACAATTAGCATTTCCTTCTCATCCCATCCAGTAAGTCTCCACTGACCTGCATTTCTGAGTGACTTTCCCAAAATCTACCACTTTTCCTAGATCTCTCCAGTGTTTTTCCTTCACCCCTCTTCTTTCCCCTTCAACCCATCTGCCTGAAGAAGGAGCCATAGGCTCCCAAAATGTTGACTAATTACAACTTTCTTTTACGTGATTAAAATATGGCCTGATCACATCAAGGAAGAGGTTTTGTAACTAGTTAAGATAGAGGTTTTTAGTAATTGCAAAGTGTGGGGACCTTTTAGATCTCCATGTATATTAATGCAGAAGTATTTGAAATTCTCATGTGTACTCATAAGAAAGGATGCACAGTAACATATGACTCCTCTGAAAAAGGCAAATGTAATAAAAATATGTATAAGACAACTGACGTGTAAAGCAGTTGAATGTTACATAAGTTAAAATCAAATCAGAAGCTTTATTGAGATACTATACTAAAGAAACTAATGATACCCACATGGAGAGAGAAGTCTTAAGTATTTTAAAAGAATGAGTGTATAAACACTGAAAAAGAGCTGTGACATGGCACAATGTGTAATACGACACAACACTTATAATGTAATTCTGCATGGGGTTAGTTGCCTCGCAACAGCCACTGCTGGTCCCAAGCTCGGATAAAGGAAGAGGGTTGGGCATTGGGCTAACAACTCAATCCTGTAAAAAACTCTTACGAAAAACAAACTTGCCTTGGACGTGGATGGGTACAATGGAATACAAAAACTGTAAAGGACAAATGGCACATGATTTAGAAATTTTAATTTTGGATCTTGGAATGTTCAGAGCCTGTATAGACCAGGAACCATCCAGACTATGGTTTCAGAAATTAACCGATATAACCTGGACCTGGTGGTGGTACAAGAGACAAGATGGCTAGGAGAAGGAACTCAGACAGAGGATGGATACACACTATTCTACGGCAGATGTGTAGATAAACACTGGTTTTGTAATACACAACAAAGAAGCAAATTTGGTGAAGGAATTCAAAGCTGTTAACAAGAGAATATCCTACATAGTACTTGGAAACCAAGTGTCAGACATAACATTCATCAATGTTCATGCCCCAACTGAGGATAAAATAGATGAGGAAAAGGAAGAGTTCTATGACCAACTAGAGCAAACAATTGAGAGCACATCAACTAGAAATATCAGGATAGTGCTGGGAGATTGTAATGGAAAAGCAGGAAAAGAAGAATTCTTCATACCAACTATAGGAAGGCACAGTTTGCATGATGAGACCAATGAGAATGGTCAGAGGATGATCAACTTAGCTATCTCAAAGAACCTGAGAGTAAGTTCGACTTACTTTGAACACAAGAGAATACATAAGGAAACATAGTGTTCACCAGATGGAAGAACCACCAACCAGATAGATCACACCTTGGTGGACCAGCACTATAGCCATAGAGTCATGGACATCAGGTCTTATAGAGGAGCCGACTGTGCGTCAGACCACTTCCTCATTGTGTGCAAGCTTAAACTCATGTTCACCTACATGCATAAGAAGAAGGGGACACTAGTACCTGCTTTGAATGTTGAGAAACTATGATAAAGTGCCACTAAAGAACAATATGCTATAGAAATCAAACACCATTTTGAGGTCCTAGAGACCCTAGAACCAAGAGAGAACCTGGAGGAAAGGTGGAAAGAAAAAAATCCATGGTACTAAGTGTAGTGGAGGATATATTGGGAAGAAAGAAGATTTTGAAGAAGAGGAAATGGTTCAACAAGACATACCAGAAGGCTACAGAAAAGAGAAGGAAGATGAGAGAGAAGTGGCTAGCTGACAGGAAGGATGAGCAGTAAAGGGAACAATTAATCAACATCAGAAGGGAGACAAAGCAAATCCTAAGAGCAGAGAAGAGAATATATCTAACCAGTTTGCTAGAACAAGTTGAGGCAGAGAGCCAAAACAAGAACTCAAGGCAGTTCTTGCAATACATAAAAAATTGGAAACGTGGATTTCAGAGCCCAACTTTTTTCATTTGAGATAAGAACAGGAACTTGATAAATGACAAGGAAAGAATTGTAGAAAGATGGAAAGAATACTTCTCAGAACTGTTGAATCGCCCAGACCAAGATGAGATATTACCTGCAAACACTATGGAAGAAAGGAAAGATGAAGGAAAATGGGAAGTTAATGAAGAAGATGTGAAAATCGCAATCAAAGGACTCAGAAATAACAAAGCCCCAGGCGAGGACAGAATAACATCGTAATTAATCAAGGAGGGAGGTGAGAGCTTACACTCAGAGCTATATAAACTGATCCAGTTGGCTATAATATGCCCAATATACAAGAAGGGAAGCAACATGGAATGCGGTAACAACAGAGGAATCAGCTTGTTGAATGTAACGTATAAGGTGCTGTCCATCATTATCCTCAGAAAATTGCAACCATTCATGGAGAACAACATACAGGAGTACCAAGCTGTCTTTCATGCAAACTGATCGACAATAGATCAAATTTTCACACTAAGACAATTGTTTGAAAAACATTGGGAATATGATAAAGATATCTACAGCCTGTTCGTCAATTTTCAATGTACGTATGAGAGCATCCGCAAGAATAGCCTATACAATGCAATACTGGACTTCAGAACCCATGAGAAGTTAGTGAGAATGGTGTGAGCTTGTATGAAATGGCCAAAGGCAGCAGTGCGTTTCCGAGGAGCCACATCCGAAACATTTGAGATTGTGACAGGCTTCAGACAAGGGGATGCTCTCTCATGTTTTCTGTTCAATATTTTAGAGAAAGTAATAAAAGTGTGTAGGGAACAGGAGTGTGCTGGAGTAGAGATGGACAGTAACTTCAATTGTCTCACATATGCAGATGACATAGTGCTATTAAGTGAATCAAAGCATGAGTTAAAAGAAATGTACCAGAAAATGGACAATTATGCACAGAAGGTAGGGCTCAAAGTGAATCGAGACAAAACAGAGTTTATGCAATTAGGAAGAAGACAAGAGTAGATAGAATTTCTTGAGATAGATGACAAGAGGTTCAAGAGAGTAGACCAGTTCACATACTTGGTATTGTGGTTTACCACAGACAACAACATAAAAATGGACATCAAGGAAAGAATAGCAATGGGAATGAAATGCATGCATACCCTCAGAGAGACACTTGGCTCTAAATTGATCTTAGTCAACACGGAGATGAAAATCTACAACACAGTGATATGCCCAGCAGTAATATACAGTTCAGAAACATGGAGCAAGACTAAGCAAGAAATGGAAAAACTATTAATATTTGAAAGAAGAGTAATGAGGAAGATATGGGGACCAGTTTTAGATAATGGAGGAGGGAGGAGGAGGAAAAACGAGGAAATCTACCTTCTGACATGACAACCAACTATCCTACAGAAGATAAAGAGCAAAAGAATACAATGGGTGAGCCAAGTAACCCATATGCCAGATGGAAGACAGGCGAAGATGGCCCTAGCGGGGAAACCAAAAACCAAACACCCCATTGGACAACCAAGGCAGCATTTTATGGACGACGTGGTGAAGGACCTAGCAGCCCTGGGAATTGAAGACACCTGGTGGAACCTGGCACAAAACAGGAAGGAATGGAGGCAGTTTATGGAAGCAGTGCATAGTCTGCAGGGCCTGTGATTGCTGAATATCTATCTATCTAACTTGTAATGAACGAAGCATGTGTTGTCTAAGATTGTTAAACATGAGCCAGAGTAATAGTCACTAATGATATGTATAAATGACATGCCTTTTAAGCAGATGAAAATATTAACATATATAAATAAGAAATTATGTGTGACATCTTTAGCTCAAGCACAGGGATATGTTGTGTGGCAGGCATTCTATTAAATAACCTCATCTACTATGGGTATTTGTATCAGGTAAAGTTTATTGTGAGAACAGATGTTTGTTAGTGCTGTATAACAAAGGTGCACATACGGTACACCCCAGTCTGTGTTCATACAGAGGGTACAAGTACTGTAGTAACAAGGGCAGTGGGGAACAGTCATGTTATGTGTGCTGTTGTAACGATGTTATATTCTTGTACGTTACTTAAATTAACTTAACTTAGCCTGGAGTTCATTTGATGAAAGAATATAACCGTTTCCAACTTCACAAAATTTACTGACAACTGAACTGCATACTCATAATGTTAACAAAACACTGCCTGACATACTTCACAGATCTCTTTGACTGACTGACAAAACAACTCAACAACCAACATGCAGCCTCACTGCATCACTGTATATAGAATTTTAACAATAAATTTCAAAATAACACATCATAAATTTTGTACAATTCTGATGTTACAATTAAAATTTTCAAAATGTATAGAAACTAATGTTACAACCAAATAAGGTATAAAATACAATATCGTATTACATAAATTTTTATAGTATTATCACTACTTTTAAATATGAAAATCGATCTGAACTTTAATTACAACAATGTCTCTTGTATTATTTTAGTTAAGTAATTAATTAAAATTTGGATTTGGTTACTAACATTCAATGACAGTACAAATCTCATGCTTTTATTTATTCATTTTTATTTATTTATTTATTTATTTTCTGTCCATATAACAAAACGTTTTCAGACATTGTCAGGAAAATTTAGATTACATTACACATATACAGTAAAATATTTACATTCTTTCATAACAACATATGGATCAGACAAATGTCTGTACACATTATTTTTCAAAATGGCACTACAAGTAGATTCCTCTATAGTTTAACACAATTTAGCTTATATTTATAATAGTACTGTACATATAATACAGTATATAATTACATTCTTTCATACCACTGATAGATCGGAGACATTGTCTATATACACTATTTTCCAAGATGGCGCTACAACTTAAAGTCCTCTATAGATTAACAACATTTCTCAATTAATAATTGCTTCAGTCTACCCTTTAGCATATTTAGATTTACTTTCTTGAGTTCACAGGGTAGTGCATTGTAGAAAATTGCTCCCATTCTGTGTGGGCTGTGGTCCGTTGCCTTTTTATTGGTCACAATTCTATGAAAATTTTCCTTTCCCCATGTATCATAGTTGTGTACATTACTGTTTCTCATATTTATCTGACTGCATATGAGAAAGTTAAAAATAAGGCCTCAAATTCTGATAATTGTAAAGTTGTATGATGTAAACAATTGGAGAGTTAATTATAAATGTAATTATAGAGTATATTAATTACAGGCGAGGACATAAAAATAGAAAACAAATGAAAATACATCACTTGGTAATAATTTTTAAGATGTTTCTCAAGATAATGAGGTTATCTGTGTCAACCCACCAATCAAGTGCAATTAAGGTAACCAGAGGTGCCAGCCACTTATGCCAACATTTCTACAGCCTTGTAACCTTTGTTTCTAAATATCTCATACTTCAGCTTCTCAACTAGGATTTGGATTTGGAACCTGCACATAATTTTGTTAATGACAACAATCCACAGACAATTACAATAATATACATCCTTCCAGAATAAAAAACTGTATTTTGGCAAATTGAGCTGAATGATGCATCCAAAACACACATAAAAGTCTCCAGGAAGCAGTGAATCATCCGAAAGCCACCCAGATGCATAAAAGGAAAGGTGGTATCAGATATTTTGTATGAGTCTAGGGGGAGGCTGTACTGTTATACCTCCCCCCCCCCCCCTTCCCCAGCCATTCTCACAAGTATTGCTTGTATGAATGGCTGCTGAATACATATAACCAATAAAAAAATCAAAAAAATTTTCTTTTCTTAGCTGTCACTCCAGTTACTGGTTCACATTGCACATTTTAAGGAACTGGCAGCTCACAATCATAAGTCCTTTTGTGCTGTCCATCTTGTGACTGAAACCCCTCTTTTTCTGGTAGTCTCTATGCTGCAATGGCAGAGTCCACTATAAGTTTCACAGTTTTTTAATTTTTCCTTCCAGGTCAGGTAAGGTTCTTGGATACAGTTCCCTATGTACGAACAGGGATGAACTCATTAGTCAAGGTACTCATGTGGGTTACAATTAAGGTAACATCAAGTATGAATATATTGAAAGCATTCACATATTATCCTATACTATTAGCATATTTACAAACAAAATCACACAAAATCAAGCATCTCTAAAATTTAAAGATTTAGCTATATACAGATTAAAATCTATGAACCAAAAATAAATTATATGTTTTCCTTTTTTTATTAACATTTCAGTATAATCCTCTATACAGTATACTTGACCCCTTAGATCTCATTTAACTCTTTATCATATCAAACAAACTCACAGACTGTTCATCATCACACCATCTTGTAATAACAAACTTTTCACAAAATGTCTTTTGTCGCAGTGCAACTTGTCCATTTAGTAACACTTGTACATCTTTAACATTGTCCATTTGTACATCTCATTAGCAAATTCATAAAATCATGTCTGTAATTCTCAAAGAAGCACCCACAAATCAAATACATGCTCTACAGAGTATAACTACAATAATTTGTCAATCACTACTATAGGAAAATCAAATGTAGTACACAGTTTACATTTTCAAATTATTCCTAAAATAATGTCACTCAGTAGTCATATTACATACAGGAAACTTATACTACAGAGAATGGATAGTATTTTCAGTAAGATATAACTTCATTACAGGTTTATAGATGAGTAAAAGATGTAACATCTGAAAATGAAAGAAGAAAATAGAATGCTACATAGCTTGGAGACCTAGTGCTCGCCACGCACTTGACACGAAGATGTGTCCTCCTGAGGGCATTTACATTATCATATTTTTTCTTGGTATTTGACACTTGCTGCATATGGTTTGATAAAAAATGGTTCATGAAGTTTCATATTAAGTCTACATTCATAGTTTTTCACATTTCCAGGTTTCTCACTAAACACATCATTGTGCTCCCACAATAAACTACCTAATTGATCTGTCTGTTCTTTATCTAGACTGCCAGCCTACTTTATTTTGGTGGCCACTAATTCAGCATACTTGTCTTCACTGCATTCTTCATCTTCATGCAACAAATCATCCTCAATCTCTCTAAAGTCCAAGTCATTTATACCATTTTTGACTGCACAACTTCTCTTACTTGTTTGAATTTTACTTAGAGCCAAATCAGATGATTGCTTGATGTCATGTTCGTCTTTTACACACTGTCCATTTTTCCCAGAACTGATCTCACTGGTAGCCTGCTGACTGGTTCTACCTTCCCAATTGGATTTCAATTCATCACAAATAATCTTGATGACCCTTTTTACTCTGTCATTGACACTATAATCCTTGTAAGTATCCCACAAAGTTTCTAGCATCACATCTAAATCATAAGGGCTGTCCACATGTTCCTTATCTGATGATATGTTCCCAGTTTTCATAGGCACAATCTGGTTCTCATATTCTTCTCCAATACTACTGACATTATCTTCTTCACCATTAATTAAATCTTCTTTAACCTCCATATACACCATGCCGGATAATTCTTCATCCCATTCATCATTACTACTGACACTTTCACTATCAACATCATCACACATGATGCTATGATCTCCAATACTAGGCACTTCAACATCTTCACAATGATCATCAGAATTGTTGACAAGTACACCAGTACAAGTATCATCACTTAAGTGCTTAACAGTGATAGATTCTTCCTCCATTAATTTACCTAATTCAAACTCATCAGGATTATTATCAGAACCAACACTGTCTTCACAAACTTCTTTACCACACCGATTATATAGACTTGAGATAGTTTCCTCCTCTAACGGAAGCTCTTCAACATTCTTACGGATGCTATTACTTCTATCTTCAACACTTTCATTCATACTTTTCCAGAATTTACTGTCAAACTGTAATTTTGCTAATCTGATGTGCTCTTCTTAAATTAGTTCTGTCATTTCCATTCCAATGTCTTTGATTACTCTGTCTTACGTAATTATTTTTGATGTATCTAGGCTGGTGGTGTTTAGTCTGATTTCAGTACTTATTTCTCGTCCCAAACTGACAGGCTCCCAATGAGGAGTCTGTCAGTTTAAATTGCCTTGTCTTTATTGTTGATTACCTAATTGTCTGTTGCCATTCTCCCAAGGTTGCTCCCTATTCTCATATCCTCTGTTTCTATTTCTATTACTATGGTTGATTAATCTGTTATCTCTTCTATTGTAACCACTAATATTATTCTGATTTTCATTGTCACTCCTGCCTTTATGACTACTTTTATTCCACCCCCCAGATGGTTGATTGCCAAATCTGCCATTACTTAACCTCTCATTTTTCTCAAAGGTTCTATCCAACTTATCTACATATTTCAAGAACTGATCTACAGAGTCGTCTTGTCCATAAATCAACTACCACTGTACTCTTTTCAGTAATCTCCTTTTTAAGGCATCTATTTGTATTAGTTTGTCAAAAGGTTTGTCTAAGCATACTCATTTCCTCAATTGGTTTTCACAAAAACACTTCAAGCTACCATCACCTTCCCTATACATTCAACCATTCAAAAACTCACTTTAATCCTCGCTTGCTCAGATTCTGACCAAAACTTATATAAAAACCTTCTCTCAAATTCATGGTAGAATTACCATTCTGATTGGCTCATGAAATTACTTCCCCACCCAAAAATCACTTAACAAATTTAATTTTAACATTGTCTGTCATGTCATTACTAAAATTGTCTTGACAATGCTGTAAAAAATCAACCGGATTCAGTTTCCCATCTCCTGGAAAGCATTTTAAAGGTATGCCACCCCATACACTATTAATATTGCTAACAAAATTTCTTTGAGCTACACGCTCTTTTAACTCTACAACTTTCTTACTTCAATCTAAAACATTATTTTTCACAAATCTACTTTTTCATCACACTTTAATTCTACATTACTTATTTGATTGTAAATGTATGTAAGTTTTAGTTCAGAGTTCCTTTTGTATGCTTCTACTTTTTCTTCTAAGATTCTCCTAGTCTGAACAACCTCTACTTTAAGTTTAGAATTTTCTGCTTCTACATGTTTATCTAATTTTTTGAAACTCTTCTCGGACAACTCTTGTGTGAATCTAGTTTCTAATACTGCTAACCTTCCTTCTATTGCTTCTACATGAGTATTGAGTTCACTCTGCCCTGTCTCAACAGTAATTTTTAGTGCTGGCAAACCATCCTGGATTTCCCTTATTTTATGAGTATCCTGCTTGATCTGTCCCATCTGTCCCTTCGCTTGTTTCATATGCTGCATTAATAACATTAACAAATAATCTACGCCTACTCTTCCCTGTGCAATTGGAGTTCTCATGGTGACATTTTCACTGGAACACTCTCCAACAAAATTTCGATCTACACTTGGATTACTACTGGGCAATAGTTCACTGATACTTGCTCCTAGATCTGAAGTATTTTCTACAGATTCACTACTAACACCTTTTTTTCTCACTCATTTTTATAATGTTGTTATCAGCCATGGTAAACTACAAAATATAAAAACTTCCAATGCAATTGTTTATCACAGTCAAAACACATAAAAAATAAACTGTTACTCATCTGATGGTTGATGGTGCAGTCCGAGAAATTTGTCCCTTTTTTTTCCACACCAACTCTTCCCATGCGGCAACATCCATTTGTTCTGTGCGTCCATAACACAAAATTTTTCAAAACAAATTTTTTTTTGCTTAGCAGTCATCTTATGTTCACCTGAAACAGTCACTTCTTAAACATAGTTCCGCATTTCAAAGATAAATCCCCGCTCAACTCCACCATTTGTAGTGATACTATATTCTTGAACATTATTTAAATTAACTTAACTTGGCATGGAGTTCATTTGATGAAAGAATATAACAGTTTCCAACTTCACAAAATTTACTGACAACTGAACTTCATACTCGTAATGGTAACAAAACACGGCCTGACATACTTCACAGATCTCTTTGACTGACTGACAAAACAACTCAACAACCAACATGCAGCCTCACTGCACCACTTTATATAGAATTTTAACAATAAATTTCAAAACAACACATTATTAATTTTGTACAATTCTAATGTTACAATTAAAATTTACAAAATGTATAGAAACTAATGCTACAGCCAAATAAGGTATAAAGTACAATATAGTATTACATATATTTTTATAGTATCATCACTAGTTTTAAATATGAAAATCGATCTGAACTTTGATTACAACAATGTCTCTTGTATTATTTTAGCTACATAATTACAGTTTGGATTTGGTTACTAACATTCAATGACAGTACAAATCTCGTGCTTTATCTGACTGCATATGAGAAAGTTATAAATTAAGGCCTCAAATTCTGAAAATTGTAAAGTTGTGTGACGTAAACAATTGGAGAGTTAATTAGAAATGTAATCACAAAGGATATTAATTACAGAGTTGGACATAAAAATAGATAACAAATGAAAATACATCACTTGGTAATAATTTGTAAGTCATTTCTCAAGATAATGAGGTTCTCTGTGTCAACCCACCAATCAACTGCAGATTAGTTAATTAGAGTGCCAGCCACTTATGCCAACATTTCCACAGCCTTGTAACCTTTGTTACTAAATATCTTTTACTTCAACTTCTCAACTAGGTTTCGGATTTGGAACCTGTACATAATTTTGTTAATGACAACAGTCCATAGGCAATTACAATAATATACATCCTTCCAGAATAAAAAAACTGTATTTCGGCAAATTGAACTGATTAATGTGTACAAAACACACACAAAAGTCTCCAGGAAGTTCTGAATTATCCGTAAACCACCTGGATGCATAAAAAAAGGTGGTATCAGATATTTTGTATTAGTCTAGGGGGAGGCTGTACTGTTATAATGTTCACTTGCTGTAGCAGGCTATTTATTTGCATTGGCACTCCAAGTTGGTGGTATCGGACATCTTGGAGTAAGAGGGCTGTTGAAAGTTTCAATGGGGACCCAAAACAAATGAATCACTTTTATGTTCAAAAATAACTTTGATGAATGGCCTAAGGGTCAGATATTATGTATCAGAAAGTGTTAATGTATGATTAAAGTATTTTTAAATTACAATCATTTGGCTCTGTCATTGTGACACTTGTAGACTTTAAATACAGGGAAGTGCAAATGAGAATTCAGAGTTTTTTAGCAGCTTGAAGTATTCATTGTGATCTAACATTTCAGATCACTGAACAAGAATGAAAGTCCAGAAGAAAGGTAGTTCGTACATGGTGATGGGATGGTGTAGCTGGGCTGCGAGAACAATATCTAAAGGTGACCATTCATCAGCAAGATGTATAACAGGTAACTGATAGTGAAAATGTACCAAGTGCAGACAGCAGCGGAAGTATGTCATGACAAAGCCATCTTTTCCACTGTACATTTTTAGAGAATGGGGTTTGTCCAATAGTTTTATTACTATGACTAAATTTGACAGCTATACTCTGCCCAGTAATTTCAGTCAATCAGAAAGTAAAAGTGGGAGACCTGCCATATATTGTAAAGGAAATCTACATTTCACAAAACTGGACTTTATCACAGTACTTATTGTGGAAATGACATTTGAAGTTTCATCAATAAAGTTAATCATACACAAAAGTTGCTTTTGCTGTTTTAGGGCTTTACAGACCTCTTACTAGTATAGCCAATGACTTCTTACAAAATATGGAAAAAATTGTTGAAATAAGATTAGATTTGCAGGGTGTCCACAATGAGACTCCAACATTTTAATATCCTATATCTTTCTCATTCCAGATGGTGGACCTGTGAATCCTGAAGGGCAGACAGAGCAACTCAACAAGTTTGTGGTGTGAAAATTTGATATGCTAAGTGGCCGTAGTGGAGCTGCAATCAATTGTTTTAGCAAAATGCAGGATATGAAGGAGCATGCCCAAGTGGTCTGGTGGTATGCACAGACAAAATCGGCAACCCAAGTGCAAAGAAACTTTCGTCAAGTTTACAACAAAGCACCCCTGTCATTCAAGACTATAAAGAAATGATGCGATCAGTTTTAGGCTACTGAGAGTGTTGCAAAAGGGCATGGTGGTGGTAAGCCTGGGATCAGCAAACATCATGTGGAACAAGTGCAGCGGTCATTCGAACAAAGTCCACAGAAGTCAGTGCGACAGGCAGCACGAGAACTTCGTATGAAACGTTCAACAGTGCAAAAAGTGCTTCATCAGCTATTACGTTTGTACGCATATAAAGTGCAGGTTGTGCAAGAAACCAAGCCTGATGATTGACCAAAGTGAGAAGAATTTGCATGTGTCATGTTAGATCGCATTGCTTTGGACGAGACATTTTTATCACACGTGATGTTTTCTGACGAGGCAACCTTTCATGTGTCAGGGTCTGTCAATCGTCACAATGTGTGCATCTGGATGTCCAAAAAATCCACATGCACCTAGGGAACACATGCACGACAGTCCGAAAGTTAATGTGTGGTGTGGTTTGATGATAAATCGCATTGTTGGGCCGTTTTTCTTTCAGGAGCTGACTGTGGATGGAGCCATCTACCTGGACTTGTTGGAGCAATTTGCCGTGTCACAGATAACAGACCTGCAGCCAAAGGTGATGTTTCAATAGGACCGTGCACCACCCAATTGAAACCTTGATGTCCAAAAATTTTTAAATGACATATTCCCGCAACGATGGCTTGGCCGTGGAGGTCCAATTCCTTGGCCGCCACGTTTGCCCGACATAACCCCCCTCGATTTTTTCTTGTGTGGTTATGTGAAAGACTGGGTATATGCTACACCAGTAAAGGACCTGCAAGACTTTAAACAGCGTATTAGGATTGTCATCAACTCTGTCACAAAACAGATGCTCTACAACACATGGCACAAAATCAGTTATAGACTTGATATTCTTCGCGCTACCCGTAGCGCCCATGTTCAAGTGCACTGAACCGTCCACCTGTGTATGAAAACTTGATGAGCTGCTGTATGATTTCCCTGTATTTTTTTGTCAATAAATTGTGTTTCCTCTCAGATTTTATGAGTTCAAATATTGGAGTCTCATTGTGGACACCCTGTACTTTCATTCCAATTAAGTCGTAGTGAGGAGCTCCTGCAGGATGTAGAACATTTCAGGAAAACAATGATACATGACAAATACGAGGGTTGGAACTTAAATAGTGGCAACTATTTATTCACAATCGTGCAAAATGATGGGTGGGTTGTGCAGAAAAAGTCGCCACTTCTTTCACTAAGTTGATCACAGGTGATGCTCCATAAATGAACAGTAATACTGTGCATTGACAGTCTGCTGTGGAGGAACATAATGTGTTAGGATAACACGATCACAGTCGTACAGAAGAATCACCATAACCTTAGACCACTCCATTCACACCATCAACAGAACAGGCTCTGCTAACAGTATACTATGCCTTCCACATCACTGGCAATGGGTTCTACACAATGCTGGTGACTACTTTGAAGGACAGTAACAGGTGCAGACATGTAACTCTTTTGTATTGGTTGTGAATAAATAGTTGCCACTATTTCAGTTCCAACCCTCATATTTAAAACTAAAACAAATAAGCTAATGTACCTTACACAGGTCCCAAGTGGAATGATCATCTATTTTTTTTCTTTTTTTAATGAATACTATATGAAAGGATCATTTTAAAACACTCATTTACTATGATTGCATTAATGCACTGAATTTAAAATTAAAAAAAAGTTTTTATTTTTTATAAGGTAATAAACATATAATAGAACTACTACAATACTTATTTACAATGAACACATTACTGCATTGAAATGTTGCACAAGTTATATATATAATTTTTTCACACAAAAAATCTGTTGGTTCTACTGAGAAATTCCTCAATGGAGTAGAAGGAGTTGGCCATCAATAAATACTTTAGGCTTCTCTTAAACTGAATTTCATTGGTTGTTAAGCTTTTTAGACTGCTGGCAAGTTATTGAAAATGTGTGGTCCTGAATAATGCACACCTTTTTGTATATGAGTAAGTGACTTTAAATCATTGTGAAGATTATTCTTATTTCTGGTATTGATTCCATGAACTGAGCTGTTGGTTTTAAAAAGTGATATATTTTTAATGACAAATTTCATTAAGGAGTAAATATATTGGTTGGTATCCCTAGTTTCGTAAACAGGCCTCTGCAGGATTTTCTTGAGTTAACACCACATATAACTCTTATTGCATGTTTTTGTGCCCAGGATACTTTAGCTTGGCTTGATGAATTACCCCAAAAAATAATCCCATATGACATTATGTGAAAGTAAGCATCATATGCCAGCTTATTTATTTTTATGTCCCCTATGTCTGACAGAATTCGCATTGCAAATAGAGATTTGTTTAGATGCTTCAGCAGTTCTGTGGTGTGCTCCTCCCAGTTGAATTTATTATCAAGCTATAATCCCAAGAATTTAACACTGCCCATTTCTTTTATCTATTTGTCATCATATGTTAGGCATATACTCGTGGGACACCCCTTACAAGTTCTGAACTGCATGTAGTGTGTTTTTTCAAAGTTTAGTGACAAAGAATTGGCTAGTAACCAGTAGTTAATGTCCACAACTATTTTATTAGCTGATCTTTCTAAGACTACACTTGATTTGCTGTTTATTGTGATGTTTGTATCATCAGCAAACAAAAAAATCTTGGCATCTACTAATGTTACTGAAGAAATATCATTGACATTGAGGGAATAGGATATAGTTGTAAGTAAACAACTAGAATTCTCTCAGATACAGATTTATTAGCACTTCGCTTCTACGCAGATACAAGTCCGGAGGCTAACTGCTGTTAGCAGCTAACATAATCCCAAAGCCCTCTCCTCAAAGATAGCACACTTATACACTGAACAAATATTGATATTTATGGCGCTCTATGCCACATAACCCCCCCCCCCCCCCTCCCTGCCGCGCAGAATGGAGTACGTCCCTGTGAATGGGGGGTGGGGGGGGGTGAGAAGTTAGGAAGGTAACGTACTGTTCTTCTGTGTCAGGCGCAAGCGGTCGACTGTTAGGAGACCAGAGACCGGGGAATGAAACCCGGTACGTCGACGGCGAAGTCAGCAAGTGACGCCGGCGGCTGAAGACGATGTCCCGTCCTGGAGTGGAGGTGTAGCACTTTGTCAGCAGGCAGGTGGAGAATCACCTTGCCAGAAGGCCTAACAAAGGCAAGTAAATTGCCACACGCAGCACTTGTGCTCAATTTAAAGCGGCGCACCACACGAGTTTCTGCACTTCCTCCCTCAACATTGTCACACGTGAGTACCACACATGCCGTATCGCCATCTACGACAACAGATAATTTATGTATGTCATCAGGGTGCATATCTGTTGTGAATTCTTGGGTGGCACCTGTACGAGCAATGGTAGGGAGGCAGGGAGGTGTGGGAAAGCCATGGCTGGGGGAAGCATCTGCGAAGAGGGGGGTGTCAGGTGCACTGGACTGTGCAGGCGAAAACCTCGGGCAATCAGCTGACAGACGAGGGAGCGTGACCGAAGGCAACGAGGAGCCAGTGTGGATTGACAAAGGGCTGTCACACAATGATGGTAACACAATGGTAGAATCTGAGTGGTTGGCAGTTCGGCTGCGAGGGCTGTAAGGAGTGAAACCTCGAAAAGATTGGCCACTCGAATTAGATGAACATGGAGAAGAAGCAGTGCTCAGCAGATAAGCACACTGTGGAGAATCATTACCCAAATGTATGGTATGAGAAGATGGATGACCACTCGAAGCAGGAGTGGGAGAAATAGGGGCAGAATCAGGGAGGTTCACCTGAGGCTCAATGAAAGCTGGTTTCACTCGGTTGAGTGAGACCGTGGTTACAGACTCTTTTATGAGGAGATCCATGTTATTCTCAGAGCGTTTGATGACCTTGTAAGGACCTGTGTAGGATGACTGAAGCAGGGCTTTGATTGAGTCATCTCTGAGAAACACGTATTCACAAGAGTTTAGCGTGCGCGGTACGTACACGCGTGGAGGTGTATGAGTAGCCGGAGGTGGTGGCTGAATTTTGTTGCAATGCAAGCGCACTCACTCGAGAAGTAAAGGGAGTTCAGAGGGCCGCGGAAGTGGGGTGGGTGTGACTAATTCTCCAGGCAAAACCAGAGGTTCGTCATACACAAACTCGGCTACAGAACCATTGAGGTCTTCCTTGAAAGTCACACGAAGGCCAAGAAGCACGAAGGGCAGTGCTTCGGTCCATAGTGAGTCATGGCAATGCAAGGCAGACTTTAAGGTGCGATGCCATCACTCAACAAGCCCATTGCTTTTGGGGTGGTATGCGGAAGTATGAATTTTGACAATACCACACATTTTACATAAGTCAGAGAAAACTGAACACTCGAATTGCCATCCCTGGTCAGTGGTGAGGTAAACAGGTGAGCCAAATCTAGAGATCCACAAATATAAGAATGCTGGACTTACTGTCTCAGAGGTAATGTTCAGAATAGGCACAGCCTCAGCCCACCGAGTCATCCTGTCAATAGCTGTAAACAAGTAAGGGAAACCCTCGGAGGGAGGCAAAGGGCCTACGAGGTCCACATGAACATGGTGAAACCGGCTTGGTGATTGGGCAAAACAGCCAAGGGGTGGGGAAGTGTGCCTGGAAACTTTGTTCTGTTGACACAACACGCATGTCCTGGCCCAAGACTGACAGTTGCGGTGCATGTCTCTCCAGACAAACCGTTCAGATACCAGACGGGTGGAAGCTTTGACACCGGGGTGTGCTAATGTGTGTAATTTGTCAAAGACCTGGCATTGAAGGGACTTAGGAATGAATGGCCGCAACATACCAGTCAATTCATCACACCACACTAAGTCAGATATGCCAGGGAAAGTAGAGCGTACCAGTTGGAGGGAGGAGCTGTGGTTCGAAATTAACTGCATGGTATCGGGGTCTGCCGATTGCAACCGAGGTAGGTCCGTTAAGTCAATTAAGATTGTGACAGCACCAAGGTGTGAGAGAAAATCAGTTCTGAAGTGTCTTATGGCCTTGTAAACTGCAAGTAATTCTCTGTCAAATGCTGAGTATTTCTTCTGCGCGTTGTTATCTTTTTTGAGAAAAACTGCAGGAGGGTCGTAACATCATTGCATGTTTGACTCAGTACTGCGCTGACAGCATTGTCATGTCAGTAGTGATAAACATTGTGGCGTCTGCACATGGGTGAGCAATAGTGGTAGCGGAGGCCAACAGCTGTTTGAGTTCGTTAAATGCCTTGTCCATGTCTGGTGTCCATGGGACCTGGCGGGTGCCAGAAGTTTGTGGGCTAGCGAGAACATCTATGAGAGGAGCTTGCACTGCAGAAGCGGCTGGCAAATGTTTATGGTAATAATTAACTGTTCTGATAAACCTGCATAATTCCCTATAGGTCTGGGGGCATGGCATCTCGAGAACAGGCTTGATCTTGTCCTGCGGTGGTGTCAGACCATCTGACGACACAACATAACTTAGGAATGTGATGGATAACTGGTGCAATAGAGTCTTTTTATTGTTCACTTCAATATCAGCGGCTGCTAAAATATCTGTCATGACTTGAACACACTCCTCACTCTGTTCCAAAGTAGAAGCAAAAACCAATATGTCGTCCATGTATACGAAACAAAAGTCTAGATGGGATAAAGTTTGACTGATGAAACGTTGCCATGTTTGGGGGGTGTTTTTCAACCCAAACAGCATAAATTTGTATTGAAACAGCCCAAAGGGAGTGGTTATGGCAGTCTTTTCAATATCCTCCAGAGCCATAGGAATCTGATGAAATGCGTGCTTACAGTCCAAAACAGAGAAGTACTTTGCACCTGCGAGCGCATGATTGAAGTCCGCAATGTGTGGGACCGGGTATTTATCAATGATGGTGCGGGCATTTAAACGCCTATAGTCTCCAACCATACACCAAGTACCATCTTTCTTTTGGTCAAACAGGATAGGACTAGCCCAGCAACCAGAAGAAGGTTCAATTATTCCATTTTGTAATAGATCATCTAATTGTTCTTTTGCAATTTTCATAAATTCTGGCTTGAGGCAGCGTGGGCGTTGCGATATGGGCGGCCCACCAGTTAGACATAACCGATGAACTGTGCCATTAGTGACTACTGCAATATGTGGCATGGCATGACAGTCAAATGTCCGTGAAGCGGAGCAGGCGGTGGCGGACGGGCAAAGCTGTGGTGCTGAGGGCACAGAAGTACAGGTGTGCCAACCACTCATAGGCTGCATAAAGGCTGCAAGCGTGTTAACATGGGCGAGGTTGGTACACTGGTTCTTAGTAGCAGGCCGTGCCGCTACGAGCACTTTAGGCACGAGTGGGCGTGGCCAAACAGCAGATGGCAGTACATTGCCACGAGCTTGGGAAGTTAATTGTCCATTCGGAACACAAGGAACATGAGCACTCGGGCATACACTGTCATTACAAGAGGGGGTGCTGACACAGTTGACAGAGTTCACAACATTGTCGTTAATGTGTGCAGGCACAGGAACACCAGATTAGCATGGATTGACCTTGTCTGTAGCCGTCGAGTCATCTGCTTGTAGTGTCGTGAGGCGTTGCTGTGTGGAGACCAACTCATGGTGTATGTTACAGAGATGCAGCAGCATTTCCATATGTTCCATCCGCAACTTAGAAGACTTGGCGCACTCCACTAGCCACTTGTTTGTCCAAGATTGCAGCTCCAAGGATAGGTTTAAACACTTCTTAGCACAGCACACGTTTGGTGTTAGCTGAACTGTCACTCGGAGGAGCGAAAGGAATATGTTTGTTTAGTGGGGGTAAAACACAGTATTTTGCACAAAATCTAATGACAACTGATAGTGCTTGAGGAAATCAATTCCAAGAATAGGTTCTTCAATTGTTGACACTAAAAACATCCACTGCAGCTTGCACTCGGGCGAAAGTTTCACTGTATGCAGAGTAGAACCCGAACACTGTAGGGTAGACAAGTTCACTGCATGAAGTACTGTTTTGTGTGGTTGCACTTTATTGGTTGCTAGGTGAACCAGCAGCAAACAGATGTCTGCACCAGTGTCTACCAGAAAACGTACACCTGATTGTAAATCGCGAACATAGACTCGACCACACTTACTGTTGTTGTCCGAAACGGAACGCAACATTGAATGGTGCCCATTGTTTACATCGCAGGAGGTGGCACCACAGCCTACCTGCGGTTGGAGTTTGGGTAAGATCACGGTGACTGGCATTTGCAAGCTTGCTCTCCGAATGTTGCGTGGAAGAAACAATAAGGTAGGGAGGGCCTGTGCCCCTGTGGATAGTTGCTAGGTGATGGAGTATGTGACCCAGAGTCTTCCACAGAGGCCAATGCGGGGAGCTGAAGGTGCAGGCAGGGCGGCTAGTTTAACAAACTTGTTATTAGCAGCACCAGAGAAGGGCGTGGTGTCAGAAAGCTTCTTAGTGCAGTCACGTCCAGAATGCAGTGGACGGAGCTCACGTTGCCTGGTGGAGTATGCTCTGTGGCGGCGCGTAAATGTTCATTTACTGGCCTATCTTCATACGCAGAGATTGCAGTCTGGACAGGCAAAGGTAGCTTTTCTGTCCAGATTTCTGTGAGCGTGTCATCAGGCATAACTTGCTCATCCTCAAGAAGATGGATGCACCGCCACAGCTGGGATGGAGACCTGTCGCGGAGATGCTCTTCGTAGATGAGCTGTCACACATTTTCTCTCCTGGTTTTTGAGACGCACTCCAGTATTGTCTGTTTCACCACAGCATACTTCTATGCTAGGGGGGGTGCTTTGACCAGATCATAAATTAAATGGATGCGGTTGTGAAGATGGTTCATGAGGCAGTTGTCTGTTTCACCACAGCATACTTCTATGCTAGGGGGGGTGCTTTGACCAGATCATAAATTAAATGGATGCGGTTGTGAAGATGGTTCATGAGGCAGTTGTCTGTTTCACCACAGCATACTTCTATGCTAGGGGGGGGTGCTTTGACCAGATCATAAATTAAATTGATGCGGTTGTGAAGATGGTTCATGAGGCAGGCGAAGCGTGCGTCATCTTCCAAAGCACAGATATCGAATGTTTGCTCAACCAGGTTAAACCAGAACTCCGGGTGAGCGGGTTTGAAGTCTGGTAGTTTCGGCAGATTCAGCACTGCAGTCACTATTTCTTCGGACGGAAGTAGAGCATGCAAAAGATAGCGAGTCTGAATTATTGGCATCCCGTAATGCGGGTATCGCGAAATTCACTTGACAGCAGTGGGCGGCTGCGAAACGACGGACGCTCGAACAGTGTGAGGATCATAGTCAAAATGTGCATTCTAATTGATGTGGTAGCTCGGAAAGAAGCCACAAGTACTTAAGTACGCCGGTGAATGTCCGTTATGCACACTGTATTCACTCGGCCGTGAGTGGTGGGGCTGGTTGTAGATGTCCAGGTAATTACAGTCCAGCACGGAATTGTTGACTTGATTAGAAGCAACACAAGGATCCCACACATGTCCACTAGGATGCACACTCAGTGTTATATTTGCTGTTTGGCGAGCATTGAGCACCTGTTGACTAGCCGGCACGGAAGGATACACACGTGGCGGGAACTGATTCGAGTTTGATTTTACTACTGGATTTTCCAAAGTAGCAAAACTTTGCTCAACACCATGAACTGTATTGAATTGTGCATTTGACACAGGGGTAGGAATGTTCTGAACAACACTCTGTGGAGAACACATGGAAAGGTCTAGGCTAACAAAACCAGAGTCTGCGACCGTTGGCAGTTGGAAGAAACTGGCGGCACTGAATGAATTCCACTGCATGTTTGGGCTGAAGGATTCCGAAGAGTCTTGCAGCATGTCCACTAAAACGGCAGGAGTGCTGGAGAGATGTTGCTGAAATCCAGGCGGCAGTGAATGCTTAAAGGCTATTGTCTGAAGCTGAACAATGGCCCTTGGGATCGCGAAGAGACCCGGCGCGGTAGGCGTGTAAATAACCTTCGGGTGGTAACTCGGACCCATATTACACAAAAAACAGGGCCCCCAGTAAGGGAATAGGATATAGCTGTAGGTAAACAACTAGAATTCTCTCAGATAGAGATTTATTAGCAGTTCGCTTCTACACAGATACAAGTCTGGAGGCTAACTGCCTTTAGCGGCCAACATCCTCCCAAAGCCCTCTCCTCAAAGATAGCACAGTTATACATTGAACAAATATTGATATTTATGGTGCTCTACGCCACAACATACACAAAAAAAAGTAAGGGCCCTAAGATGGAACCTTGTGGGTCCACACATGTAATTAGTTCCCAGATGGATGATGCCTGATAACTTAATACATGTTTCTTTCTTACTAACACCCTTTGATTCCTGCCAGAGATATAAGATTTGAGCTATTTTGCAGCATTTCCTGTTACACCGTAATATTCTAATTTACTTAAAAGAATATTTTGATTTACACAGTCAAATGCCTTTGACAGATCACAAAATATACCAGTTGCCTGCAATTTTTTGTCTAATAAATTATGTACATTTTCACTGTAAGTGTAGATAGCCTCCTCAATATCAGAACCCTTTAGAGATCCAAATTGCAACTTTGACAGTATGTTATTTGTGATCAGATGGTTACTAAGCTGATTGTACATTACCTTTTCTAAAATTTTTAGAATGCTGGCAAAAGTGAAGGTGGATGGAAATTTGATGTTATTTCTTTATCTTCCTTCGTAAACAGTGGCTTCACTAAAGCATATTTCAACCATTCAGGAAATATTCCACTGATAAATGACTGGTTACACAGATAGCTTAATATGTTACTTAACTCATAATCACATTTTTAATTACCTTTGTTGATATTTCATCATACCCACTAGATGTTTTCGATTTTAAAGATTTTATGATGGACATTACTTATGTAGTGAGGGTCAAATTCATATTATGGAAGTTACTTGAAATGTCTGGTCTGAGTTATTCCATGGCAATGTTCATTAAAAAGTTCTGCAACACTATACACATCTGTTACCAATGTATCATTTACTCTTAATGCTATTTGCCCCTCTTCATGTCTGCTGTTCTCCTCCTTCACTATATCCCATGTTGTCTTTATTTTGTTATCTGCTATGACTATCTTTTCCTTGTAATATATTTTCTTTGACATCCTTATTACAGTCTTTAATATTTTGCAGTATTTCTTGTAATGAGCTATAGCATCAACATCAGAACTGTTTTGGATTGACAGATACAGTTTTCTTTTTGTTTTACAAGATACCTCTATTCCTTGAGCAGTCCATAACTTCTTTGTAGACTTTGCTCTAGCCTTGGTTACTTTTGGGGGAAAACGGTGTTCAAATAAGGTAAGCCATTTATTAGCAAAAGTGTTATATTTTTCATTCATGCCTTGAGCACTGTAAACATCACTGCAGTGAATGTCTCTGAGGAGTGTCCTAAAATAATCAATTTTTGTCTTATTGATTACCCTCCTGAGTTCAGATTTAACAGATTTTATATCCTGTTCAGTATTAACATTTAACAGAAGAAACTGTATGTCATGGTCTGAGAGGCCAATGACTCTTGGTTTTGTAATATAATTTTTTTCATTGAACTTTTCTATAAAGATATTATCAATGGCTGTTTGTGAGCAATTGGCTACCCTAGCTAAGAACTTTACAGTCAGAATTAAGTTGAATGATGGTGTTACTAACTCAAATAAGTTCTTATTGGGAGAGTCTTTAGGAAATCTACAGCAACCCTTATTTCTATGTTTTTGGTTGTGAAATAGACCAGTACAGCTTCAAGGTGGTTTATGCACCTGCAGGTGCTTGATATACACTTAATATTATGAAGGATTTTTTTATGAAATTCTACTTCTGTTTCACATGCTTCCATGCGCTGTTCTAGGCAAAATTTATGAATGTCTATGTTCTTAAATTTATGACAGTTCCTGATGAATGAGGCAACTCCTCCTTCTCCATTTCTGCTTGACAGAAGTGAGATGCTAACCTAAATCCTATAATACTTGAAATTTCTATACCAGTGGTCACATGATGTTCAGAGAGGCAGATTATGTCAGCTGGGTTTGACAACTCTAATTCATGTATGAAGATAATTATTTCATTAATTTTATTTTTCAGTCCTCGAATATTTTGATGCAATATAGATGGCTGACATTTCACATTGAATTAGTTAAAATTGGGCAGCTGTTTATGCTGATGTAATAAGATAGAATTATGTTTTTTGGTTTCTTCCTTAAACTGAAAATTTGTCTTAATCCTAATCTATCTTAAAACTTGGTTTCATTCTGTCCTCCCCACCATAAAAGAGGGTCTTTTCTGAACCCTATAAACACCGGTATTTTTTCACTCATGACTGTACCTCCCCCCTTTAACTTTCCTGCTATTTTCCCAGCCAGTTTACCCTTCGCTTTCCTGTTAAAGTGAAGGCCATGCCTAGTATAACACCAACTATTGAGAGAATCAACATGAACCACACCAATGTATGACCCTGCACCTGACAAAGGCAGCCGTTCCAACTCCAAATTAACTCTCCTGATAGAAGAGTTCAGATGCAGTCAGTCATGGCACCCAAGAACAGATACAAACTCAACACTAGTATGCTTCGATGCTGATGCAATCTTTGCCAGATCACTCTCTATACTGTACCCAGGATCTCTGTCAATACTTTGTTGTATATAAGAAGTATAAGAATATATGTATTGTTTCAGCTGGTAATTTTAATATACATTCCTTAAAGTACACTATAGATTATGAAAAAGTGAATCCTATTCTGTGTAGTTATAATTTGTCAGACAGAATTAATGGGCCAACCTGACTAACTAAAAGCTCCTCCCACTTTATAGTTCACTTTTACACCATCTTAGATAACTGCAGAGTTAATGTGTAATACACCTTCACATTGCTCACCATCCTTGCAAACAATAGCCATATGCACAATTCACAAAGCCCCTATGAGATGAGGGATGTTATGTGCAAATGAAAAAGCTTTGGTGAAGTTAGAGTCTACAGTGCAATCTGAGATGTGGAATGTAGTATATAGTGCAGAAAATTTTGCAGACAAATAGAATGACTTTTATAATACTTTCTTTACCAATAACAGTGGAAGATGTCCAATTACTTTAAAAAAATAAAACAACAAAATTTGTTCAAAAACAATGTAAGACTGCCTTCAGAAGTGAAACAACTGAAGGGGAATATGTTTATTACTTGGAAAATATATATATATATATATATATATATATATATATATATATATATATATATATATGAGGGAAACATTCCACGTGTATATATATATATATATATATATATATATATATATATATATATATCAGAGGGAAACATTCCACGTGGAAAAAATATATCTAAAAAGAAAGATGATGAGACTTACCAAACAAAAGCGCTGGCAGGTCGATAGACACACAAACAAACACAAATATACACACAAAATTCAAGCTTTCGCAACAAACTGTTGCCTCATCAGGAAAGAGAGAAGGAGAGGGAAAGACGAAAGGATGTGGGTTTTAAGGGAGAGGGTAAGGAGTCATTCCAATCCCGGGAGCGGAAAGACTTACCTTCGGGGGAAAAAAGGACAGGTATACACTCGCACACACACACATATCCATCCACACATACAGACACAAGCAGACTTTCCGCTCCCGGGATTGGAATGACTCCTTACCCTCTCCCTTAAAACCCACATCCTTTCGTCTTTCCCTCTCCTTCTCTCTTTCCTGATGAGGCAACAGTTTGTTGCGAAAGCTTGAATTTTGTGTGTATATTTGTGTTTGTTTGTGTGTCTATCGACCTGCCAGCGCTTATATATATATATATATATATATATATATATATATATATATATATATATATATATATATAAAGAAAGATGATGAGACTTACCAAACAAAAGCGCTGGCAGGTCGATAGACACACAAACAAACACAAATATATTTCAAGCTTTCGCAACAAACTGTTGCCTCATCAGGAAAGAGGGAAGGAGAGGGAAAGACGAAAGGATGTGGGTTTTAAGGGGGAGGGTAAGGAGTCATTCCAATCCCGGGAGCGGAAAGACTTACCTTAGGGGGAAAAAAGGACAGGTATACACTCGCACACACACACATATCCATCCACACATACAGACACAAGCAGACATATTTAAAGAAGTGAAGTGTTTGTTTGTGTGTCTATCGACCTGCCAGCGCTTTTGTTTGGTAAGTCTCATCATCTTTCTTTTTAGATATATTTTTTCCACGTGGAATGTTTCCCTCTGTTATATATATATATATATATATATATATATATATATATATATATATATATATATATATATAAAGAGTTCTCAGAGAGATTGACTGGAGATAACTACTGAACACATCAAAAAGCCAATAAACAACCACTGACTTTATAAAAAAAATAAAATAAAATAAAAAATAAAAAAAATAAAAAAATAAAAAAAAAATGAAATATCGTAAGCAAATCAGTATAGAACTGTGTAAATGACTCAACAGAAAATAAAGCATAGTCTCAACAATAACTAACTGATGAATGATAGTGTGTATGTTATTAACAATGCTTTTAATATCCACTATAATAATTCGGGTATGATAAATGTGAACTCAGGCACTGATAACTACAGAGCTCCTTACCAGGTACAAAAATCAATATATGTGTATGACACAGTTACAACTGAAATGCAAAGAATAACAGATAAAGTGAAATTTCCTCCGTTGTCTTAAAAAGATGCAAACATTCACTCATCCCTGTTCTGGTCCATGTTTTCAATGAAAGTTTTAACAAAGGTGTGTTTCCATCTGAATTAAAATATGCACTAAGCAAGGCACTCCATGAAAAAAGCTAGTATCGACAAAGTCAAAAACTACTGATCCACCAACTTAATTCTGGTCATAAGGAAACGTTTAGAGAAGCTTGCTACATCAAGATTAGAAAACTTTCTTGCCAAGAAAAAAGTGTTATTAGGAACGCAAAATACCTTTTTTGGATAGGCTGATTCAGTAGCATCTCCAATATGTGAAGTAGTACATACAATATTTATGAAGTTGGGTGAAAAAGAATTGGTGGCATATTGGTTTCTAGATTCATCATGAGCATTTGATGCAGTGTAGTGCTGCTACTTAATAAACTGGAAACTTATTGTGTCAGAAGAATAGCCAAAAGTCTATTACAGTCATATCTACAAGGCAGCTATCAGGTGATTTCCAAAGTGGACAATGTTGTTAAGGAGTACAGCTCCAGCCCAGATAGGGAAAGGTGAGCATGTTGTAACAGAAAAGTTATTTTTTTAAATGTTGAAAAATATATTTTGAAGACATTGTTCTTTTTGTGTATTTTTCATTAACAATTCCTTAAAAATAATTCAAACCTCAGAGATTCAGTGACATTTTGAAATTGATGTAGTTACTGAGAATATTAAGTATGAATGTAAACTGTTATAGTGTGCCCCAGTGCAAGGCAAAGTGTGACACAGACCGAGGTAAAGCGTAACAAGCATGAAAAACTGAATTTGTGTTGGCATAAATTGTATTATTCAACTTTTTTAGAATAAAAGCTAAAACTAAATGCCAGAAAAAAGTAATATTTAAAACCTTTGTCAATAATTTCCATTTTTTATAATATTAATTGAACATAAAAATGTTAGATTGACATGAAATTTAAGGTGACCCTGCTGCTTTTTGGTTTTCCCCACATAAACAGATTTTGGTGAAACCATTACTAAAATATAAATTTTCACTGCCAGAAATGCAGTTGTAGGATGAATTTCTTACTGAAAAGCAACAAGGAAGAAATTCATCTGATTATGGTACAATAGACCAGAATATTATAATAGAACCATTGCTACACTTCATTCTGGCATGTATGTTGTTTCAGCTGTATAAGGAAACACAACTGTGTTTGGATTTTTGGTCCCCCAATGGATAAATCTCACTTTACTGTTATCCTTATTCCTGACCATTTTACCAGTATAATGATCTGAGTTCTTGACTGGGAACCATACTGACCTATAATCATCTTGAACAGCTAACTTAACATTTTCTTCTTTCCCTCATTTTGATCTTTAGTATCTTCACTGTCTGAGTAGTCTAAATGATCACAGGTTTTATCTTTCACTACTCCAGGCAAGGCAGGTTATTTCAAAAACAGATTTCTCTTGGCCATTTTCATTTTCTTTCTGTGTTGCACTGCCTACACCCTTGAATCATCTTCAAACAATTTTTAACTGGATTATCTGTTTTAATGTGAATTTCCCTATTTCTACTTGCTTTTGGTTGCTTATTCATCATCAGCATCAGGAAAACTTTAAAAAAAATCAGCACCAACTAAATCCAGGGATGGTGTATCTTCATCAGAAGGATCTTCCTGTGAGTAACTTTGACCCTCGCGTTTGTCAGCAGCTCCTAGAACAGGTGCTGCTCTCTTTGAATCTCTATAACAGTGTTACACTCTGCCCCACTTTAAACTGTTACATTGTACGCTGTAGGGCAGATTTATATAACTTTATAAGTTTCAAAAAATTTATAGAACATTATGAATCTTTTGCAGTGCAGTATGATACTCTAGTATATGACTTTGGCCATAATACTCAGAACTATAGCAATTCTTCATGACTATAAACAACAGAGAGGATATTGTAGTATGATAAAAATTTGTTTCACATACCTGAAAACACATTCTTTTCACTACACACCAAAGATGAATTTTAATCACTTCCAAAGTATGCTGACAGAACGTGGTAACATACAAAAAATGTGGAGGTTATACTCAACAACGGAGCTAGGTCAATAATTGGCTCCTTTTACCAACCTCCCGACTCAGCAGCATTAGTGGCAGAACAACTGAGAGAAAATCTGGAATACATTTCACATAAATTTCCTTAGCATGTTATAGTCTTAGGTGGAGATTTCAATTTACCAGATATAGACTGGGACACTCAGATGTTTAGGATTGGTGGTAGGGACAGAGCATCAAGTGACATTGTACTGAGTGCACTATCCGATAATTACCTTGAGCAATTAAACAGAGAACCAACCCGTGGAGATAAACTTTTCGTCTCTGTAAGTGCAGAACAGGGAATCAGTGATCATAAGGCCATTGCAGCATCTCTGAATATGGAAGTAAATAGGAATATAAAAAAAGGGAGGAAGGTTTATCTGTTTAGCAAGAGTAATATGAGGCAGATTTCAGACTACCAAACAGATCAAAATGAAAATTTCTGTTCCGACACTGACAATCTTGAGTGTTTATGGAAAAAGTTCAAGGCAATCATAAAATGCGTGTTAAACAGGTACGTGCCAAGCAAAACTGTGAGGGATGGGAAAAACCCACTGTGGTTAAACAACAAAGTTAGGAAACTACTGCAAAAGCAAAGAGAGCTTCACTGCAAATCTAAATGCAGCCAAAACCTCTCAGACAAACAGAATCTAAACAATGTCAAAGTTAGCGTAAGGAGGGCTATGCGTGAAGCATTCAGTGAATTCAAAAGTAAAATTCTATGTACCGACGCGACAGAAAATCCTAGGAAGTTCTGGTCTTACGTTAAATCAGTAAGTAGATCGAGACAGCATATCCAGACACTCTGGGATGATAATGGCATTGAAACAGAGGATGACATGTGTAAAGCTGAAATACTAAACACCTTTTTCCAAAGCTGTTTCACAGAGGAAGACTGCACTGCAGTTCCTACTCTAAATCCTCGCATGAACGAAAAAATGGCTGAGACTGAAATAAGTGTCCAAGGAATAGAAAAGTAACTGAAACCACTCAACAGAGGAAAGTCCACTGGACCTGATGGGATACCAGTTCGATTCTACACAGAGTACACGAAAGAACTTGCCCCCCTTCTAACAGCCATGTACCGGAAATCTCTAGCAGAATGGAAAGTTCCAAATGATTGGAAAAGAGCACAGGTAGTTCCAGTTTTCAAGCAGGGTCATCGAGCAGATGTGCAAAACTATAGGTCTATATCTCTGACATCAATCTGCTGTAGAATTTTGGAACATGTTTTTTGCTAGCATATCATGTCATTTCTGGAATCTCAGAGTCTACTCTGTACGAATCAACGTGGATTCCAGAAACAGTGGTCGTTTGAGACCCAACTCACTTTATTTCTTCATAAGACCCAGAAGATATTAGATATAGGCTCCCAGGTAGATGCCATTTTCCTTGACTTCCGGAAAGCATTCGATACAGTTCTGCACTGTCGCCTGATAAACAAAGTAAGAGCCTATGGAATATCAGACCAGCTGTGTGGCTAGATTGAAGAGTTTTTAGCGAACAGAACACAGCATGTTGTTCTCAATGGAGAGATGTCTACATACGTTAAAGTAACCTCTGGCATGCCACAGGGGAGTGTTATGGGGCCATTGCTTTTCACAATATATATAAATGACTTAGTAGATAGTGTCAGAAGTTCCATGCGACTTTTCTCGGATGATGCTGTAGTATGCAGAGGAGTTGCAGCATTAGAAAATTGCAGCAAAATGCAGGGAATGGCAACTGACCATTAACATAGACAAATGTAATGTATTGTGAATACATAGAACGAAGGATCCTTTATTGTATGATTATATGATAGCGGAACAAACACTGGTAGCAGTTACTACTGTAACATATCTGGGAGTATGCGTATGGAATGATTTGAAGTGGAATGATCATATAAAAATAGTTGTTGGTAAGGTGGGTCCCAGGTTGAGATTCATTGGGAGAGTCCTTAGAAAATGTAGTCCATCAACAAAGGAGGTGGCTTACAAAACACTCGTTCGACCTATACTTGAGTATTGCTCATCAGTGTGGTATCTGTACCAGGTCGGGTTGACAGAGGAGATAGAGAAGATCCAAAGAAGAGTGGTGTGTTTCATCACAGGGTTATTTGGTAAGCATGATAGCGTTATGGACATATTTAGCAAAGTCAAGTGGCAGATTCTGCAAGAGAGGCGCTCTGCATCGCGGTGTAGCTTGCTGTCCAGGTTTCGAGAGGGTGCATTTCTGGATGAGGTATAGAATATATT
Organism: Schistocerca nitens; assembly: GCF_023898315.1. Taxonomy (NCBI): domain Eukaryota; kingdom Metazoa; phylum Arthropoda; class Insecta; order Orthoptera; family Acrididae; genus Schistocerca; species Schistocerca nitens. The sequence continues at coordinate 540,737,303 of NC_064619.1, read as the reverse complement.
GCTTCCCTCTACTTATACCTCCCAAGGAGATCATGAATGTAAAATTAGAGAGATTCAAGCGCACAAGGAGGCTTTGTGGCAGTCGTTCTTACCGCGAACTACGCGACTAGAAGAGGAAAGGGAGTTAATGACAGTGGCACGTAAAGTGCCCTCCGGAACACACATTGGGTGGCTTGCAGAGTATAAATGTAGATGTAGATGTGTCAATGTCAGTTCTGGGGTCTTTACCATACATATTTTATATTAATAATCTGCCCATGGAGCGCAACAGCAAGGAACTAAACTATGCAGGTGACATAACAGTCATGAACTGGAGCTCAACATGAATGATCTGGTCCAAAATTGCTCTGGTGCCTTACTTGGATTGAAGAATTAGTTCCAACACACACAGTTAAGCTTAAACATCAGTGAAACAAGTCTAACAGACTTTCAAATGCACCACACTCTGGATGAAGAGCAGTGGAGTGTTGTATCTGATGCTGGTACAGAAATAAAACTGAAAAATAAAATGACTTTCCTTGGTGTAATGTTAGTCTGGCATCTGTACTGGGAGCATCATATTGATTTCTAACGACAAAAATTAAGTACATTTATGCAATGTAGATAATGCCACAAGTTCTTAATTATGAACAAATGAGTATTATCTACTATGTTTTTAATGTTTATGTACTTCAGATGTGGAACTGAAGTATGGAGTTGTACTGCTCCCAAGCATGCGAATACAATATTTCTCCACCAAGAAATGAAGGCAGGGGTAAACAACAATTTTGATGTGCTGTCTTTCACTGAAACTGAGTCAGTGGTACTTGCTTCACCCATTTAGGGGAAACCTGTTTAGTCTGGTGTCAAGAGGAGGCAGACATAACACTGTATGGGTCTATTAATTGTTGGTGGTTCAAATGAATTGTGAACATTGATATCCTTAGGAAAATGGCAGCAAGGGACAGGAAAAGACTCCAGGTGCACTCAATGTGTATGCCTATGGGTCTCATTCAGCTTGTTGAGGAGGATATTGCAGTAGCCTTTGATGCAACAGTGTGCAAGTAGTTGTAGATTGTGATGCACCTTGAAACAAATGATGCCTGTCATCTGGACTCTGGCCTCATACTAGGATCATTCCAGTGATTGCCAGAGAAGGTTGAGAGGACAAGTCTTGCACATGGAGTTTCAATGAAGCTCACAATTTGCAGCATTTTCTCCAGAATTGATCATGGCCCCTTGGTGCTGAGTTGAGAGGGGGAACTGAACCAAGACATTGGAAGTTCTGTGACAAGCTAGGCTGGGACTTCCTGGATTGTGCCATAGGGTTGAGAACTGTATTGTGTCCTTAAGTGGTTCAGATGTGTGCAGTACATCAATGGCTGCTACTCAGGTAGCTCACAATGTGTGGGGTGCACGTAGGGGTCTTTTAGATTAGTGGACTCCCCATCCAGCCCAAATAACAATAACTGTAGAAAACCCAGAAGTATCAATATAAGATCAAAATAAATGCCTCCCACAGGTGAAAGTATTAAAATGCTAGTGGTTAACTGCTGAAGCACTCTCAACAATGTTCCGAAGTTTGAAGCACTCCTGAGAAGCAGTGTAGCTCACATAATACTAGATACAGAAAGCTAGGTGAGAGGTGAAACTGATAATAGCAGTGTGATTTTTGGGGAAAATTTAAGCGCATATTGAAAGGACAGCAGCCGTCTTCTGCTATCACAATGTGTGTGCTTCCATGCCGCATGCCAACAACTGCAAGGATACAGTCATTAGTTGCAGAACTCGCTAGTAGAATTTCTGACTCTCTCTGTGTGCCATAGATGCAAGGGGTTTGTGGAATGACTCACGTATTGCAGTCAGTTGGCTGGAAGCTGCTTGTCACCTCACTGGTTTCCCAGCTCTCGTCACTTGAAGTAGGGGTCTGATTGCAACCCCACAGCAATGTAACACAAATGTATGAGTAAAATAAAGTGCTAGTTTTACAGCCAGGTCTCTCTGTACTGTCACTGGTCTGCTATCTCATCTCAGCTCTCCGCTGCCTGCTATTCTGCATCATAGACATCCCACCATCGCCAGCATCAGCTGTAGTATCAACACTTCACACATTCTCTCTCTGCTTTCACTAAATAGTTTGAGCAGATAATTATTGGACTCATCATTTCAGAGTTTTTATCCAGTCAATGTAGTTAATTTGAATTGATCACTCAAATGACAATGCTGTTACATTTTTTGTAGAGGTGCTCTAAGTGTTCTAAATCAGCAATTGTTTTAATTTATTGTATATGACAAGATGGATACAGAGGCACCTGTTGTTACCAGTTCAAGACTTCATTTACTTTTGATTATTGTATGTGTATATATTGCACTGTATATAAAAAATAAAAACAGTATTTTAATATGATGCTTTAAAATGTATAGATTTATATCTAAAAAGTTTTATAAGTGTGAATTACCCACATGAATCACATCCATTGCATCTTCTAAGAGCTTCACAGCATGGAAAATCCGGAATGCACAAATGCATACTCTTGCGTATTCTGTCATGATTTCGATTTCGTTGAATAAGAGACCTGCAAATGAAGATATAAGTAATACCATAATGATTCTACTCTTATAACAGACTTATTTTTGTGAAACTTAATTATGATGCAGCTCTCCATGCTACTCTATCCTGTCCAATACATCCTTCTGGATCCCCTTACTGTACTCATCTCTTGGTCCTCCCCTCCCCCTCCCACATACTTCCATTAAGTACTAAATTAGGCATCCCTTGAATGTCTCAGAATGTGTCCTATCAACCAATTCCTCCTTCTAGTCAGGATGTGTCACTTTTTTTTCTCTTGAATTCTATTCAATACTTATTCATTAATAATTGGCAACCATAGCTGTACAATTGCAATAAAGTCATGAGATGTTCAGTTGACTCTTTTATTACAACATGTTACACTTTTCGGGATTACACCCATCCTCAGACATTTGACACAAAAAAGAACAAAACATACGTGAACAGCACACTCAACATGTCTCAACATTACAGAAAATGAGATCTGATCATATGAGTTATACAGCACAAACTTCAACTCCTTCCTAACCAGCCAAGCAAACAGCCTTGACAACTCAAAGAAAGTGTCGAGTAACATATGACTGTGAGACAAGCACTCTCGAAGCAGAGCATACACTGATGCTAAACAAGTCAACTAGCAGTGAAGCACTCTTGGTAGGGTCCACTGCATAGCCATGTGCTCCATGCATTCACATGTAATTTAATAATAACATAGCATATAACATCTAACAGGGTGTAATTACGTGACAATGTAGATTTTCCCAGCGTATCAAATACTGATGATTTTCATGGGTTTGCAGTCGGGTTCCATCGTCCTGACGACAACATGATATTTCGATGGACCATCTGGCCTCCATCTTCAGGTGAGACTGAGTGCACAATCATGCCAAAACTGAAGAGACCTCAGATTTGGCATCAGCGGTGAAAACTGTCAAAAGCAAGGAATCACAAAATTAAAATGCAGCCGGACGGAAACCAGACCATTGTTGTTTTATCTGTGATAAAATAGGATTCCACGTCTTACTTAAAGGAAAACCTTTATCTCTGTTAATAATATCATCAGACAGACGTATTTCAATTGAGTCTTTCAATACACAATCCCAGTAACGGGAAGCCGAGGCTCTAATTTTGGTCTCTTTTAAACCCCATATTGTGCCCTTCATTAAGACAGTGTTCAGCAACAGCTGATTTTTCCAGCTGGAGCAGACATGTATGCCATTGATGTTCCACACATCGATCTTGAACTGTAGGAGTAGTCTGTCCAATGTAGGCCTTTCTGCAGTGACGGGGAATCTTGTATACCCCAGGCTTCCTCAGTTCCAAATCATCTTTAACTGATCCAAGAAGGGATCTAGTTTCGGCCAAAGGCATAAGGACGCTTTTAATATCAATTTCCTGAGGATTCTTGAAATTTTTGAAGAAATACTTCCCACGAAGGGTAAAAAAGCAACTGATTTGGAAGTATTCATCGTTGGTTCTCGTGGGGGTCCAAATTGAAAAGCACGAGTAATTTGGTGATCAGAATCATCAGGGTGTAATTATGACTAGCAATCAGAATAGTACTTCCGTACACATTAATACTAAAGGATGTTTTAAATTTTTTTTTACACTCAAAAATTTAAAAAGAACTAAAAAATTTTTAAACACCCTTTAGTGTTAATGTGTACAGAAGTACTATTCCAATTGCTAGTCGTAATTACACCCTGTTAGATGTTATATGCTGAGTATATTACTATTAAATTACACGTGAATGCATGGAGAACATGACCATGCAGTGCCCCCTACCAAGGGCACTTTTCTGCTAGTTGACTTGTTTAGTGTCTGTGTAAGGTCTGCTCCAAGACTGTATGTGTTGCAGTCATATGTTACTCGACACTTTCTTTGATTTGTCAAGGCTGTACGCCTGGTTGGTTAGGAAGGAGTTGCAGTTTGTGGTATGTAGCTCATATGACCAGATCTCATTTTCTGTAATGTTGAGACATGCTGAGTGTGCTGTTCACTTATGTTTTGTACTTTTTTGTAACTGAGGTCTGAAGATGGGTGTAATCCCAAAAAGTGTAACATGTTGTAATAAAAGAGTCAATTGAACATCTCATGACTTTATTGTGATTGTACAGCACTGGTTACGAATTATTAACATAAAAATGATCACAGGTCTCAGATGGGATTTTATGCCCTGTATATCATGCCTCTTCATTAGTTATGTGAATTACCCACCTAATCTTCAGTATTCTTTTGTAGCACCACATTTCAAAAGCTTCTATTCTCCTACTGTCTAAACTATTTATCATCCATGTCTCAGTTCTATACATGGCTACACCACATACAAATACTTTCAGGAAAGACTGCATAATACTTGAGTCCATATTCAGCATTAACAAATTTCTCTTCTTCAGAAATGCTTTCCTTGCCATTGCCAATCTACATTTTACATCTTCTCTACTTTGGCCATCATCAGTACTTTTATTGCCTACTACTCTAAATGTCTCATTTCCTAATTGAATTCCCTCAGCATCAACTGATTTCATTCAACTTCATTCAATTGCCCTTGTTTTCCTTTTGCTGATGATCATCTTGCATTCTCCTATCCAGACACTGCTCATTCCATTCAACTGCTCTTTCAAGTTCTTACCTGTCTCTGACAAAATTGTAATGCCATCAGCAAACCTCAAGAGTTTTGGATGAGCCACAACTTACCAGAACTCTATCCCAACTCTGAAGATATTATCTTTAATGTGTCAATGAATGAGAATATTAGTGATGGGATAACTGCTCAGAAAATAAATCAATCGAGAGAAGTTTATAAAACAGTACTTGCTACCAATGACGACAACTTTAAACAGTTCAGCATAAAGCAAAAAGAATTATTCCACATGAGGAAACTTGCAGGAAGCAGAACCAACATCTTTTGGTGGTGCTCGAAGAGATACTTGCAAGCCAGCTTTATCAGCAGTGAGTGAGAACAAGTAGTCATTGCACCTTTCCTCCAAAAGTAAATTTAGAATTGTGAAGTTGACTATATCTCCAGATGAGCGCTGTAGCTGTTACTTAATTCTGTGAAGTTCACGCTAGTTTGTAGCTACATTCCATTTGGTCTGCGTGTTATAAAATTATGTCCAGTCATGATACAAGTTTAGGAATCCCAAGTGTTGTGTGGACCCCAACTGATCAAGTAATTTAAAGCAACAACAGTCTGTATTGGAGCAACAGTTAAAAATTCTGCAGGACACATACAAGCAATAAAAGAAACAGGAATGAAGAAACTAACAACAACAACTGGTGGTTTGTTTACAATACTGATGTCTGGTTCTCTTCAGTAAGCAAAAAGAAGCCTGAGATTCTTACATTAACCTTCTCATGAAGTCCATCATACTTTATAACTTACCTTACCCCAAGCACTACTGTGTTTACTCATTGTCCTAGGTGAATCATAATGTTATACTTACTAGCAGGATGTCGCTGATGACTGAAATCACCATTTTGATGTTTGAGGCACTCTATAAATAATTACTATAAGTAAATAGGTGTAAATAGATTAAATAGCTGTGTTTGTAACAGTATCCATTATTCCGCTCTGAAAACATAAAAAGTGCAGCAAACTCAGTACCAGGGTCACCACTCTAAGCATACTACAAATACCAGTAAGTCAATACTGATAAATACACTGAATTTCCTACAATTTATTACATACTTTCTTCAGAGCACATGCGATAAACACACAACACAAAACAGTCTCCAAAGAATTCAGCACTTATACATAGATACCACATTCTATCCTAAATTCATAACTTGGGTCGAACAATATTACTAAAAGGAAAGTTGCTACTCAACATATAGTGGAGATGCTGAGGTGCAGATAGGCACAAAAGCAAAATACTGTTGCAATGTAAGTTCTCAATTTCCTTGAATAAGACACACGCAAATGAAGATATAAGTAATGTCATAATGATTCTATTCTTATAACAGACTTATTTTTGAGAAACTTAATTATGATGCTGTTCATCATGCTACTCTATCCTGTCCAAACTAGTTCATCTGGCCTTTGCAGAAAATAGACAACAGGCTTGCAGTGTGGCTTGAGCTGCCAGAGGCTGCAGTGAAGTGTTTCTGAGTTGCATTTGTGTGTGTGTGTGTGTGTGTGTGTGTGTGTGTGTGTCAGTCAAATGTTTTTGACAAAGGCCTTGTTGGCCGAAAGCTTATATTATGACAGTCTTTTTGTTGTGCTTATCTGCAACTCAGCATCTCCACTGTATGGTAACAACTTTCCTTTTCATAATATTCTTACATTCCATCCTGGATTTTCCATCTTTTAATTTGATTCAAACTGATTCCACCATAGTATCAATGTGGTTGATGCATCAATAATTCAAAAAGCCTGCATGCACATCACAGCTTGGATGGCTGGTCTCTGTGTTTTTTGGTAAAACATTTGAATTACAATTGTGGGTTATGTCTTTGTGTCACTGTCACTGTTCCCCATTGTTAGATACCTTGTCCTATAAATTTGCACTATTCTATTGTCCTGAACTAATCTGTGCAACTATTTCCAAACACACAATAGATGGAAGCTAAAGCAGTTCAGTTAGTTTATAGTCTGTATGGATCCCATTTACATTAATTTATGGTGTTAGTACTATTGTGTGATGGTAAAAAAAAAAAAAAAAAAATGAAAATAACAATTGACCAATTGACATGAAAGCTGCTCTTGATATCTGCTGCATTACATGACTGAATAAAATATTACCTGCACTCATTGGTATTGTAGAATTTTCTAAGAAAGATCTCACAAACTTAAATATGCAACTATTGCAATAGAAAGGAATAGCTTATCTTCTAATATACATTTTGGTCTGTGGTGACACCAGCACATTTAATGCCTCTCACCAGAGAAAACATGTGACTGAGTGGAAAACCATGAGTAGATTCCTAAGAAGTCAGTTCATTGAGAACCTTGTACTGTGTGGATGTCTTGTAAGGTAGGTTATCAGCAATGAAGCAGTGCCGCCATATCAATGTGTTATCTCCATTATTGGTATGATCCTTGAAGCTAATAGAAAATTACCACACTGTTGACCTGCATAATACAATGGAGAGACATTTCATTCTGTATCATGATAATAAGCAGTAACAATGCAGCCATCTTGCATTGGTTATACCACATCATGAGCATCTTGAGATCATGCCTCAAAGATTAACAAAGAGTAATGCACACAATCAGTGTAATAACTGTCAATCACTACACAAATATAAAGTAAATACGACTAAAGATGTTACTTCTCAAAATGATAAATGATCAGATATGCCACAATGGCCACGATCAAATAATATAATGTTGTACTTTGTACAAGATTCACCATCAAGTGTATGAATTAATGATTCAGCATTTTGCATGACAGCATCAGTGCAACCACAACTAGGTCATACTTCTGTTCAGAGACTACACACATGACCCAAGCTGCCCCAATTCCAGCCAGAACAATCAGCACTACAATAGTAGTATGTGCATTTACTTCATTGAGAATTCTGGATGATAACTGTCAACTTGTCACATTACCAATCTGGTAGTAATACACTGAGTGCCTCAAGCTCAACAAATTTTTTGTATCATGTCCAGTTTGGTGATACAGCACACAACTATCAGTCTCCTTGCAGCTGCCCATACTCCAAATGTGGGTCACAGAAGATGAAAGAGCTCACACCAATAGCGCAAGCTACCAAGTCCCACAATGCATGGGACAAACATTCTCCCCAGGACTGCCACCTATGCATATGGTTGAAACACATGTAAATACTTCATCAGTGATATGAGGTCAGAGACCAGTACGGTACTGAAGGACAAAATGACCAATATAAGCAATATACCCAACCCCACTTTATATATTCAATTGAAGCATGTGTAAATACTTCATCAGTGACATGAGGTCAGAGACCAGTACGTTACTGAAGAACTCAAATGCAACACTCTCACTCGCACTCTAGATATTCAGTTGAAGCAAGTGTAAATACTTCATCATTGATGCGAGATCAGACATCTGTATGGTACTGAAGGACATGAATGCAACTCTATCTGGCACAACATCCCTACAACTCTGCACCACAGGTGACTCACATACTACTGTGCATGAAACCACTAACTGTACTTTGAAACTTAGCTCGCATCAACAGTTTCTGTGGACCTTCCTCATTACAAATGTGAAAGAGCCACTGGTGCCTATCCTCTTCCTATGGAATTTTCACCTTTCACCAGGTTTTAAAATGCTGCATTACTACATCATAACACCAGACACCTCACTCCGGGGCTCTGCACCTCAACACCTCTTTGTGCATCAAAAACTGCCTGCTACCTTGCTGGGCATCAGTGTGATGACAATTGAAGATGACTGTTAAGATGGTGTCAACAGGCCAGTATAATAGTGCAGCTCTTTCAAAAAAGCAAACATTTAGCAGTGCAATGTGCAAGGAATTTTTTTTTTTTTTTTAAAGGGTTGTAACAGGAATTCACTGTGTAAAGTGTTGATACTGGCTACATGAAAAGTGTGTGAAAGTGAACATAAAATTCATAAATGATGATTTCTTGTGGTACTGCTAGGACTGTTTATTCTGCAGTACCTGTCTATGTGACTTTATGTGATGTAAAGTTTGATCTCCAAAGTGAAGTGAATACAAAAGAAAGTGTTATTCAAATGCTGCAGAAAGAAATTGAATCCCTGAAAGAAGACTTATTAAAAAACAAAAACAACAAGCTTATGCACCAAAAAGACTGTGTTTCAAAAAATCAGAATGGTGCATTGTGTGAAGCAATACAACAACAATTAGAAATGTTGCCACCTAGAAATGAATATGAGGAACTTGTGACTCAAGCGAATCCCAAAAAATGATTGTTGCCAACAAGGAAGTACATCACTTGCAGAGGGATACAAATATAGCCTCCCTGCAAAACAAGCAATTCACAACACATGAATTACAACAAAGTGCAGAATCAGAAGGTAGAAATACTATGTATAAATGGACAAGTGAAAAATTTGAGAACAAAAGAAAAAGACGTCATAGTACTAAAAGTGTAGCTGAAAAAGAATTTCTCATAATTAGTGATTCCATCTTGAAAAATATTGTAGTGCCAACCTGTGAAATGGAAGTCTGCCCAGGCAATAACCAGCTCAATAACTATCTTAAAAGCATTATAACTTCTCAAAAAAATCCTCAAAAAAGAAGCAAACAAAAATTACAAAGCCATTTTCACCAATGTTGGAACAAATTTCCTCTGAGGATACAGTAAAGAGGAAATTATAAACGAATCAAAAAATATAACACAATCAGCCATAAAAATTTACCCTGCTTCCAGGACTGTGATTTGTGGAATGGTTGGTGAGCGATGGTTATATCAATTGAATCACCCGGAGAATTAATGAGGGTTGAGGTAGACTAGGTGCTATATATGTTAACTCAAATAAACTTTTGCGCAAGGAATGTTTAGCCAAGGATGGACTGCATCTAAACAGACTAGGACCAATGAACTTCAGCAAAATGTTTATGGATGTTTGTAAAATCATTAAAACTAAGGGAAACTAATATTTACTGGAGGGGATTTAAAAAAAATGCCTGTTAGCTGAAAACAAAATTGGTAAACAATGTTTATGAAAATGTATGCTTAATACCATTAAAACAAGTGAAAATTCTTATTTGATGCACTGAAATATAAATGGCTTCAATTTGACATATGCCAGCAGCCTAAGCTACAAACTTGATAACTTACATATTCTTCTCTCAGAATGTAAAAGCATAAAAGTTATTTGTTTAAATGAACAATGGCTTATACAATAAACATTTTAAATAAATTTGAAAACTTGAATGTTGCAAGTAGCTTGGATGTTGCTGCATACTCCTGGATTCTTCTATAAGCGATGAAGTGAAAACAGATTTTAATTATTTAAATGAAGAGTGTATATTCAAAATCTGTCACATAGAGTGTAAAGACCTAAATATGATAGCCATTTCAATTTATAGAATTCCAGAAAGGGCATTAGTCACACCATTCCTCTCTAAACTCCAGTGTTTGCTAGATAAACTAAAGAAAGAAAAAAATTGTAGTAGCAGCTGCCTTTAATATAAACACTGCAAATGACAATAATGAACCAACAAAATTTATTGATTCAGTTAAAAAATCTGATATTAAACTAATTTTTTGGCGTTCACTAGAGAAAATATTCACTCAGCAACATGCATTGATAACACTTAACAAATTACTACTTTTATAATGTACATAAATTCTGTCTAGACTTAGGACTTTCTGATCACTCAGCCTTGTTTGTCTCACTACCAAAATCTGATAAACATAATGTAAAAAAAACTTACATCAATTAAGAAGTTTCAATATAACAAAGCTAAGTGGTCTCTTGGGAATGGTGATTCAACAAATAAAAACTTTAGTACATTCTTAAACAGTTTACTTGAAATATTCAATGAAACTTTCCCACCATGATCATGTTTCAATAAAACACCAAGTAAGTTAAGATGGATGACACCAGGAACAAAAATTAATAGTGAGAGGAAAAGGAAGCTACAGAATCAGCTGAAGTACAGCAAAGATCCTGATTTTGTGAAATATGTTAGGCAGTATAAAATCATTTGTAAAAAAGTTGTGGAAGCTTCAAAACAAATGGGAAAAAATAAATTCATTCTAGGGCAAAAAAATAAAACAAGGGCAGTATGGTCTATAGTTAAGTCTGAACTAGGTGTCAAAACAGGACATTTCAAAAATCAAACTCAAAGAAAAATCTGTTGTAAATCTGGCTCAAATATTTGACTCTTTCAATGAATACTTCATAAATGTAGCAAAATCTGATTTAGATGTAGCAAATTATGAGCAGAAAGTAAATAGTTTTGTGTTGAAAGGCAATATCAGTTTTTTTTTTTATTTATTTTTTTTTTTTTTTTTTTTTTTTTTTTTTTTTTTTTTTTTTTTTTTTTTTTGAGAAACCAGATACTCAAGAGAAACCAGATACTCAAGAAGAAAACAGCAACTCTGCAATTTGGGATGGGATACCAACCAAAGTAGTCAAAAAAGTTTATGAGACAGTAGCTCACCCTCTCTCTCTCTCTAATGATAAACAAATCATTTGAGAAAGGTTACATACCTGATCTCTTGAAATATGTAGAAGTAAAACCATTGCTTTAAAAACTGGCTCAAAAGATGGTATAGGAAATTATCGCCCCATTTCTGTACTCTCAGTTATAGTAAAATATTTGAAAAAATTGTTGCTTTCGTCACACAGTATATCATTTCAAAACAACCAATTTGGCTTCCAACAAGGCAAAATCGTAGTAGGTGTAATAAATGAGTTTATTGAAAAAATTACTTCATCATTAGATAGGAAAGTTTAAGTTGCTGGAATATTCTGTGATTTTACAAAAGCATTTCACTTTGTAAACCACGCCCTGCTGCTTTTCAAACTCAACAAGAATGGAAAATTTCTTTGAAGTGGTTCGAATTATAGCTCATGGAGAGGAAACAAAGATTAATAGTCACATCAAATTGAACAGTATACTTCTCAGAGTGGAAAACTGTGTCACAGGGTGTTCCTGAAGGCTCAATCCTTGGATCAATTTTATTCCTGTTTTATGTAAACAATTTGCTCCACAATATATTCATTTAATCTTGTTTGCAGAAGATACTTCTGCCCTAATGGAAAATGAAAATTCTGACAATATACCACAGAGTGTCATGAATACATCAAGGAGCTTCGATACATGGTTCAATCTAAGTGAGTTAAGGCTAAACGTTTAAAACAAAACAATCAAAAACTGAAGAAATCTAATGCTCAAGATAATAAAAAAAATGGAAGAGCTTGATTCAGTCTGATTCCTAGGAATAAAGTTAGACAGAAATTTGAGTTGGAATTCACATATAGAATATCTAACAAATAAATTGAAAAGTCTTGCATTTGCAATGGAATTTTTAGCCAGTTCCACACATATGAAGACCAGGAAAATAGAATTCTATATCTACTTTGAATCTGTTATTAGATATGGCATAATTTTTTGGGGAAACTTGAGAAATGTTACATGAATGTTAAAGTTTCAAAAAAGAATCATTCATAACATGTGCACTGCACAATGAGGGAATCACATTGACCATTATTTAAAGACCTAAAAATATTAACTGTCCACTATTTATACATCTTTAAGCTGATTCTTTTCCTAAGCAACAGAGCTGACCAGTATTCTTTTTTTTTTTAAGAAGAAAAGAAGAAAAAAGAAAAAAACAAGAAAAGAAAAAGCCCACTCATGTAACACATGACAAAAAATTTTAACTAAGTAAATTCTTCACAAAGTAATATTGTAAGAGTGACAAAATTCCAAATAAGCAAATTGTAGCTTTGACATCTCACCTGCACATCAGACATCCACTAATGCTCTGTGTTATGATGATGGAGAACCAAATAACGACACACCAGCTTTAACTGGACTGCCGCAAAGCATCATATTGTAGTGTTTGGAGAATTTCCACATAAATTTTAGAACCACTCGGCCTTCAACTGCCTTGAACATATGATATTTTAAACACAGGGTGTGACAAAAAGGTATGGCCAAACTTTCAGGAAACATTCCTCACACACAAAGAAAGAAAATATATTATGTGGACATGTGTCCAGAAACGCTTACTTTCCATGTTAGAGCTCATTTTATTACTTCTCTTCAAATCACATTAATCATGGAATGGAAACACACAGCAACAGAACGTACCAGTGTGACTTCAATCACTTTGTTACAGGAAATGTTCAAAATGTCCTCCGTTAGCAAGGATACATGCATCCACCCTCCGTCGCATGGAATCCCTGATGTGCTGATGCAACCCTGGAAAATGGCGTATTGTATCACAGCCGTCCACAATATGAGCATGAAGAGTCTCTACATTTGGTACCGGGGTTGCGTAGACAAGAGCTTTCAAATGCCCCCATAAATGAAAGTCAAGAGGGTTGAGGTCAGGAGAGCATGGAGGCCATGGAATGGGTCCACCTCTGCCAATCCATCAGTCACCGAATCTATTGTTGAGAAGCGTATGAACATGTCGACTGAAATGTGCAGGAGCTCCATCGTGCACGAACCACATGTTGTGTCGTACTTGTAAAGGCACATATTCTAGCAGCACACATATAGAGTATCCCGTATGAAATCATGATAATGAGCTCCATTGAGTGAAGGTGGAAGAACATGGGGCCCAATCAAGACATCACCAACAATGCCTGCCCAAACGTTCACAGAAAATCTGTGTTGATGACGTGATTGCACAATTGCATGCGGATTCTCGTCAGCCCACACATGTTGATTGTGAAAATTTACAATTTGGTCACGTTGGAATGAAGCCTCATCCGTAAAGAGAACATTTGCACTGAAATGAGGATTGACACATTGTTGGATGAACCATTCACAGAAGTGTACCCGTGGAGGCCAATCAGCTGATAGTGCCTGCACACGCTGTATGTGGTACAGAAACAACTGGTTCTCTCGTAGCACTCTCCATACAGTGACGTGGTCAACGTTACCTTGTACAGCAGCAACTTCTCTGATGCTGACATTAGGGTTATCGTCAACTGCATGAAGAATTGCCTCGTCCATTGCAGGTGTCCTCGCCGTTCTAGGTCTTCAGCAGTCGCAAGTCATAGGCTGGAATGTTCTGTGCTCCCTAAGATGCCGATCAATTGCTTCGAACGTCTTCCTGTCAGGACACCTTTGTTCTGGAAATCTGTTTCGATACAAACGTACCATGCCACGGCTATTGCCCTGTGCTAATCCATACATCAAATGGGCATCTGCCAACTCCGCATTTGTAAACACTGCACTGACTGCAAAACCACGTTCATGATGAACACTAACCTGTTGATGCTACGTACTGATGTGCTTGATGCTAGTACTGTAGAGCAATGAGTCGCATGTCAACACAAGCACCGAAGTCAACATTACCTTCCTTCAATTGGGCCAACTGGTGTTGAATCGAGGAAGTGCAGTACATACTGACGAAACTAAAATGAGCTCTAACATGGAAATTAAGTGTTTCCAGACACATGTTCACATAACATCTTTTCTTTATTTGTGTGTAAGGAATGTTTCGTGAAAGTTTGGCCGTACCTTTTTGTAACACCCTGTATATGTGTGAGAGAGCCTATCTACTGTGTGTCACCTGTCTGTGTGTGCAGGTCCGAAGCGTGTAATAAGAAGACTGTAGACACGGTGGTCGAATGGCTCCAACAAGTGTTTGCCAGTCATTCCATGGAAGTTTAATAAAAGAATATGACAGACTCAATGAACTTCTGTATTATTCCATACTGTATTGTAACTTTGACTATAGTAGTGAAAGAAAGGAAGCACAGTTGAAATATTGTTAAATGGATGCTCGTCTTGGACTTGGAGAGGATAAGATGTGTATTCAGATTCAGGACGAGAATGGACTGGGTTTTTATGCCAACTTTCTCTTATGTGTAAGTGAACTTTGTTTCTAACCTTTGGATACGTGAGGAGACTTACTTGACAGTGTTGTTTATGTGGAGAATGAGATTCATAAAAGTTTTGATGTTTGAATGTACATCGTTAAGTGAAGCAGAAGAAACTGTGTACGTCTGCTTATTTTTTTATAAGTAGAAAGCGTCCTGAGAAATTCCTGTTCCTAGCAAATATACTTCAGAAACAAAGAAAAAAGGAGGTTGCAGAAGCAAGCTAACCAGCAAGGAAAGTCGGCTGACAATCTCAAGTAAGTTGTATCATAAAAGAAGTGGGAGTTTACACACATACTTCACCACTTTAAGTTGTCCAAAGCATTAGGACAGAAGAAAACAGGGATTTTGAGACAAAAACGAGATAAAAATATATTTTGTGTTGCCATAGCAACCAAGTATAACAAATGAGAGAACCATTATGAGAAACTGGATTAAGCCTAAAAATCAAGTGGAGAAAATTAATAAATGCAACACAAGGAAGACATAAGAAAGTCATAATGTTAAAAGAAAAGAGAGAAGACCTCCACGTATTAGACTAAGAAGAGATACGCCAAGAACAATTCGACTAAGAAGATCTGGTGTGGGAAGTAGACAGCTCTCACACTCATTGCGATGATGCAGATGCAGAAAACAGCATCCAACGCTACCAACACCAGTTTGCTGTTCATCGGTGCTGACCTGCTTCCACATCTGCTCATGGACATCAATGCGGAAACCTACATCCGATGCCACTGGCTCCAGTTGCTGCTCACTGGAGCTGATTCCACATCTGTTCACTGACACAGCCTAAACTCTATACTGGGTGAGCGTGAAACAGTACTCTATTGTTGGAGTGTAAGGTTGGATAAACTGTTGAGTGAATTGTATTAATGTAGTTGTTAAACTTAGAGTGATGTTTTTAAATGATTACTAAATCTAAAGCTCATAAGAATATGGATAATGTGAAACAAGCAGAAGAAACTTAAGAACCTCCTAAGGCTATGAGAATCAGTAGAGAAATGCCAGATTGGACTGAGTTAGCAAATTTAATTAAAGCACCAAGTGCAGCTTCAAATGCTCAAATGGCTTCTTTAAGAAAGAAACTAAATGATCAGAATGAGGCTTTTAAAGATCTGAGTCTGCAGTCAAATGCTCAGATTGAGACTTTAAGGAAAGAATTATGCTTAATAAGTTCTCTATTAAATGATAAACTAGAAGCCCAGAGTTTACAATTAAATGAAACTTTAAATTCTAGATTAAATGCTCAGAATGAAAACTCTAAGGAAAGAAATAGGTTTGGTACATTCTAGTTTAAATGCTCAAAGCAAAGTGCTAAATTACCAGAGTGAAACCTTGAATAGTCAAGCAACAAAGTTTACTAAAGACTAAATTTTACACACCAAATAGTAAAGTTGAAAATTTGAAATTAGATTTAAAGAAAGAATTAACGAGTTCTTTGAACATTCATGTAAACCAACTGTTCACTGACCTTAGTAACAAGCAGAATGATACTTTCCAAGATTTAGCAAAAAGGTTAGAATTTGATATTGAAGATAAATGTAATAATGTGGAATCTGAACTTAGTCAAAAGCTAGGATCATTCGAAAATGTATGTAATGATAAGTTTGATGCTGTGAAGCAGAGACTGCATACCTTAAAAGGGAGCGTCAATAAGAATAGCAAATTAATACCAATAATCCAATCGCAAATTACAGGCGCTAATACATGAATAGAAAATGTAGAAAGAAGTTTCCAAGAGAGGATAGCTAACTCTGATATCATAAATTTAAGTAGTCTGGAGGTACAGGTATAAGAAATTATAGATCAGAAAGTCACTGAGAGAGTAACATCCAGGAATGTGTCACCTTTGGCTTCTTCCAAACTTACTGATATCAGGAAGGGCATAGTCGAACTCTGGAAGGAATTCAGACTTGTCCCGGACAGAGTAGGAAACAGAATAACGTCACCTAATGTTGTGTTACCTAGTGAAGTGGTGATTGTTTTGCAGTGGGGAGACTTTCAAACAAAATTTACCAAGAAGTACCGGTCTGCACTTGATCAAGTGAAGTTAATATCAGATCCATGGGATTCGGGCGGAGTCATCTATCCCCCTGGGATGTTAACAGTTCAAAATGGCTCTGAGCACTATGGGACTCAACTGCTGAGGTCATTAGTCCCCTAGAACTTAGAACTAGTTAAACCTAACTAACCTAAGGACATCACAAACTTCCATGCCCGAGGCAGGATTCGAACCTGCGACCGTAGCGGTCTTGCGGTTCCAGACTGCAGCGCCTTTAACCGCACGGCCACTTCGGCTGGCGGATGTTAACGTTCTGAATTAATGGGCAGAGTGACAACTGTCGGGTCCCAAGTCGTTTTTGGTGTTTCTTCTGTAATAATTTTCCTGCTTTCAATTCCCTCAAATTTTTAAACTATTCTGTATCCCCCACTTAGAGATACTGGAAAAAACCATACCAGCAAGAATTCGTGATTACGTCATCCAAGATTGCTCCTGGTAAGAGATTTCCTCGTTCTAGTCAGTTGGACTACTAACAACCTCTAACTCCCTATATAATATCTTGTGGAACTAAAGAAGCATCTGCATAAGTGCTTCTGGTACTAGTCTTATGTACCCTGCAAGAGCACGCATGAGGTAGGAATCTGTACAGGGCCTTCGCACCTACCTGTCCCCAATACGGACTTGCCCCAACTTTGCTCAGCTGCAGCATGTTGTCTCTGATCTCTGTCATTTAGCACAGCCTTGGGACAAGATATATTAGTTTCATCTGGTTAACTCTTATCTCCCTTGGGTTTGACTGGCGTGGTCTCCACGTATGATTAGGTCATGTTTTTGCTTGGGCCTCAGTTTTGACTGGCGCAGTCTCCACATACAGTTAGGTCACATTTTTCTTTGGGATGATCTTAGTACGTAATCTCTTCACCAGTTTCTTTGCAAACCTGTGTGTAGAGGTCTGGGTGAAACCAAAGTCATCAATTTTGTATATAGTGATGATATGAGTTGACATTACGATGACCCCAACAATAGTTTTCGTGAAGGCTGCCTGGTGATCCCTTTCTTTGTCAAGTAATTTCTGAAGTCATGGGAATACATTCTTATACTGACTGTAATTAGTCAAGCCAGCTTTTGCCCTTTTGCCCTATGCGAGGTTTCTGCCCTCACTGAGCTGGCCTTAGAACACCTGCTTTATTCTTTTGTCAGATGTACTGCCATAATCGGGCCAGAGTTCCAGTGTATATTTTCTGACGCATATTTTTCTTAGTGAACTGAAGGTAATATTAAGTAAACAGAACATACAATATTGGATGACTAATAAAACAACTGTGATAACGTAGTATATAGATTTTCTACTTTGTATAGAATATTTTATACCTTTTATAAGATGTGATGTAAATGGGAGGGTTTGTATCAGTTTTGAAAGGAGTGGGTATTGTGGATAAATGCATGGTTTCAAAAACAGATAAATCATGACTAACATGAGACACACACCACACCTTTCAGACAAACCTCACAAACAAGTGTGCCTAATTCTTCAACATTTGCCATTTCCATAGGGTTGCTAAGATTTGGGGACCTCAAGGTTGAAGGAGGGAATGTCCATTCTGTAGGAGACAATTTAACACCAAACCACCTCTGGCTTCTCACTCAAGTTCAAAATGGCTCTGAGCACTATGGGACTTAACATCTATGGTCATCAGTCCCCTAGAACTTAGAACTACTTAAACCTAACTAACCTAAGGACATCACACAACACCCAGCCATCACGAGGTAGAGAAAATCCCTGACCCCGCCGGGAATAGAACCCGGGAACCCAGGCGTCGGAAGCGAGAACGCTACCGCACGACCACAAGATGCGGGCTCTCACTCAAGTACCTGCTAGGTAGGGTTCCTGGGGAAGGCGGATGGGAAGGGTTTCCTGTCTTTGGGGCTGTCTTCTTTCCCTTCTTCGATCTTAGCAACCATTTCTATTGATTTCCTTTCTTACTTCTCATTTGAGGACCTATCTATTTTTCCATCTTTCCATATTCATCTACTTCTATCACAGAAGTCCTTCCTGGTGTCTGTGGTTTCCAATAACCTACATCTTATCTTCAATAATAAGGCCAAAGAATCAGACTACATGAACACACATCTACATACACACTAAGAGAGATGGATACACAAACAATGAGATAACAGATTAGAAAGATGTGAGGACCACCAAGTGTTGTAGGGGGAAAGGTATGTGTACATCGGGAAATATGCACACATCGTTTTTTATTGATGGTTCTACATCACCTATTTATATAAAAAACTTCACACACACACACAGAGATATATAGAGGGAAAAATTCCACGTGGGAAAAATACACTCCTGGAAATGGAAAAAAGAACACATTGACACCGGTGTGTCAGACCCACCATACTTACTCCGGACACTGCGAGAGGGCTGCACAAGCAATGATCACACGCACGGCACAGCGGACACACCAGGAACCGCGGTGTTGGCCGTCGAATGGCGCTAGCTGCGCAGCATTTGTGCACCGCCGCCGTCAGTGTCAGCCAGTTTGCCGTGGCATACGGAGCTCCATCGCAGTCTTTAACACTGGTAGCATGCCGCGACAGCGTGGACGTGAACCGTATGTGCAGTTGACGGACTTTGAGCGAGGGCGTATAGTGGGCATGCGGGAGGCCGGGTGGACGTACCGCCGAATTGCTCAACACGTGGGGCGTGAGGTCTCCACAGTACATCGATGTTGTCGCCAGTGGTCGGCGGAAGGTGCACGTGCCCGTCGACCTGGGACCGGACCGCAGCGACGCACGGATGCACGCCAAGACCGTAGGATCCTACACAGTGCCGTAGGGGACCGCACCGCCACTTCCCAGCAATTTAGGGACACTGTTGCTCCTGGGGTATCGGCGAGGACCATTCGCAACCATCTCCATGAAGCTGGGCTACGGTCCCGCACACCGTTAGGCCGTCTTCCGCTCACGCCCCAACATCGTGCAGCCCGCCTCCAGTGGTGTCGCGACAGGCGTGAATGGAGGGACGAATGGAGACGTGTCGTCTTCAGCGATGAGAGTCGCTTCTGCCTTGGTGCCAATGATGGTCGTATGTGTGTTTGGCGCCGTGCAGGTGAGTGCCACAATCAGGACTGCATACGACCGAGGCACACAGGGCCAACACCCGGCATCATGGTGTGGGGAGCGATCTCCTACACTGGCCGTACACCACTGGTGATCGTCGAGGGGACACTGAATAGTGCACGGTACATCCAAACCGTCATCGAACCCATCGTTCTACCATTCCTAGACCGGCAAGGGAACTTGCTGTTCCAACAGGACAATGCACGTCCGCATGTATCCCGTGCCACCCAACGTGCTCTAGAAGGTGTAAGTCAACTACCCTGGCCAGCAAGATCTCCGGATCTGTCCCCCATTGAGCATGTTTGGGACTGGATGAAGCGTCGTCTAACGCGGTCTGCACATCCAGCACGAATGCTGGTCCAACTGAGGCACCAGGTGGAAATGGCATGGCAAGCCGTTCCACAGGACTACATCCAGCATCTCTACGATCGTCTCCATGGGAGAATAGCAGCCTGCATTGCTGCGAAAGGTGGATATACACTGTACTAGTGCCGACATTGTGCATGCTGTGTTGCCTGTGTCTATGTGCCTGTGGTTCTGTCAGTGTGATCATGTGATGTATCTGACCCCAGGAATGTGTCAATAAAGTTTCCCCTTCCTGGGACAATGAATTCACGGTGTTCTTATTTCAATTTCCAGGAGTGTATATATAAAAAACAAAGATGCTGTGACTTACCAAACGGGAAAGTGCTGGTAGATAGACACAATAAAAAACACACAAACACATACACAAATTTCAAGCTTTCGCAACCCATGGTTGCTTCATCAGGAAAGAGGGAAGGAGAGGGAAAGACGAAAGGATGTGGGTTTTAAGGGAGAGGGTAAGGAGTCATTCCAATCCCGGGAGCGGAAAGACTTATCTTAGAGGGAAAAAAGGACAGGTATACACTCGCACACACACAAACACACACACACACACACACACACACACACACACACACACACACACACACGCATATCCATCTGCACACATACAGACACAGGCATTTACATATGTCTGCCTGTGTCTGTATGTATGTGGATGGATATGTGTGTGTGTGTGTGTGTGTGTGTGTGTGTGTGTGTGTGTGTGTGTGTGTGTGTGCGAGTGTATACCTGTCCTTTTTTCCCCCTAAGGTAAGTCTTTTCGCTCCTGGGATTGGAATTACTCCTTACCCTCTCCCTTAAAACCCACATCCTTTCGTCTTTCCCTCTCCTTCCCTCTTTCCTGATGAAGCAACCTTGGGTTGCAAAGGCTTGAAATTTGTGTGCGTGTTTGTGTGTTTTTTATTGTGTCTATCTACCAGCACTTTCTCGTTTGGTAAGTCACAGCATCTTTTTTAATATATTTTTCCCATGTGGAATGAGGGAAACATTCCACGTGGGAAAAATATATCTAAAAACAAAGATGCTGTAACTTACCGAACGAAAGTGTTGGTATGTTGATATAGACAATAACAAACTATAGAGGAATTTCCCTTTTGGACTGCACGTATAAGATCATGTCAAGAATACTATACAACCGCTGTAAAGATCAACTAGAACTGGAACTGGGAGAATATCAAGGAGGATTTAGATCCTGGAGAAGCTGCCCAGAACAGATACAGATAATCACCCTGAAGTTAGTTATGTCTACAAAAGAAGGCAAAAACAACTAGTCATAACCTTTGTAGATTTCAAAAAGGCGTATGATTGCATCCATAGATATTCAATGATGAAAATATTAAGGAATTTTGGACTTCATCCTAAATTAATAAAAATGATACAGTTAACCTTAACAAACACCAAATCCAAAGTAAAATTTAGAGGAGAAATATCTGAACCATTTACGATTAAAACAGGGTTGAGACAGGGAGATTGTTTATCACCATTGCTATTCAATTGTGCTCTTGAATATGTAATGAGAGAATGGTACAAGGAAAATCCTATGAATATTAAAATTGGAACTAAGAAAGATAAAATAAACCTAAATTGCTTGGGATTTGCTGATGACCTAGCATTACTAGCTAATAATATTCAGGAAGCCACGAAACAAATAACAAGCTTACAAAATATAGCACAAAAATTAGGACTCCAAATATCATTTGAAAAGACTGAAATAATGGTAACGGATCCACTTGTAATAGATCACATCACAGTGAATAATAGGGAAATTAAAATAGTGAAACAATTTAAATACCTGGGTGAAATTATAACACATAAATTGGACGAGAAACCTGCATGGCGAGCAAGAACTAATAAAATGATAAAAGCTCAAAAACTAACGTGGTCTACGTACAATAAAAAATGTCTATCAATTAAAACAAAATTAAAACATTACAAGACGGTGGTTCAACCAGAGGTTACATACGGAAGTGAAACTCTTTTTAAAGTCACCCAGAAAAACAGAATTGACAAAATTTTAAAAGTAGAGAGAAGAATTGCTAGAACATGCATAAATAAGAAATATCAAAAAGCTGGGCAATGGCGGATAGTTCCAAATGAAGTGGTATACAGAGAACTGGAGCCCATCACTGATACTATACGAAAGAAAAGGATCTCTTTTTGTGGTCACATTCTGAGGACACCAGAAACCAGATTATCAAGGAAAATTATTGAGAAACTCTGGAAGTTGAAACAACAAGGAGGATGGCTTAAGGAAATAAGAGAGGATATGGAAGAACTGGAAATAACCCTGGATGATTTGCAGAACAAAACGCCAAATTTAAAGAAGTTGAGGGACACAGAAATAAGATTTAAACCAAAAATTGACAAACGACATACAATGAAAAGGGTATTTACAGATCAGGAACGACGAAAAGCATCGGAACGAATGAAGAGATACTGGGCCACTCGGAAGGGGAAAATACCAAAGAAGAGGACCAGAAATGATTGACTGAAGTGGTCCAATGAGGCCGTAAAAGCAGAAGAAGAAGAAGAAGACAATAACAAACACAAACACACACACAAACTTCAAGCTTTTGCAACCCACGTTGCTTCATCAGGAAAGAGGGAAGGAGAGGGAAAGATGAAAGGATGTGGGTTTTAAGGGAGAGGCTAAGGAGTCATTCCAATCCCAGGAGCGAAAAGACTTACCTTAGGGGGAAAAAAGGACAGGTATACACTCGCACACACACACACACACACACACACACACACACACACACACACACACATATCCATCCGCACATGTACAGACACAAGCAGACATATATAAAGGCAAAGAGTTTGTGTGTGTGTTTGTGTTTGTTATTGTCTCTATCAACATACCAGCAATTTCGTTTGGTAAGTTACAGCCTCTTTGCTTTTTATATGTCTGCTTGTGTCTGTATATGTGTGGATGGATATGTGTGTGTGTGCGAGTGAATATCTGTCCTTTTTTCCCCCTAAGGTAAGTCTTTCCACTCCCGGGATTGGAATGACTCCTTACCCTCACCCTTAAAACCCACATCCTTTCATCTTTCCCTCTCCTTCCCTCTTTCCTGATGAAGCAACCATGCATCGCGAAAGCTTGAATTTTGTGTGTGTGTTTGTGTTTGTTTGTCTCTATCAACATACCAACACTTTCATTTGGTAATAGTGGGGCTTGAATAGTGAATGTAAACATATTGCCTACTGAATAATATATAGACATGGAATCTATTAAGTGTATAGAAGTGGAAAAGTAGAGGAGGACTCCAGGGATTAGATGAAGTATTAAGAAGTAAATAAGTAAATGCAGAGTTTAGAATAGATTTTTTATCTTTACTAGAAAATATTTAATTATAGTATACATAGGAATGTATACAGGGGTTAATGAACCATGAGGCCTACTCAGAAAGAATAAGGGGTGCATACTCGGCATTTACTGAATATAAAGTGCAGGTGTACCTACATGGAGATAGGACGACCAGTAGCCTAGTGAATAGGGATGTTGTATAAAGGGGCATGCCTACCAGAATAGAGAGAGGAAGTACACTCATATGGTCAACCCACAGGCAAGGTATAGGTACTGATCCTAGGGGAAAATGACAGTATCGTGACAGAAGTCACACATTTTATAGGGATTATTGTGTTAAGTTTGAATTCTATACACATCGAGCATTATTACGTGCTATGTAAGTTTACAAGTGTCAAAAGGAACACTTCCATGTTGCCCTGAGTTCCTCCAAACTACATAAAATATTAGAAGTAATACATACTTAGGAAAGGTAGTATTAAAGATGAAAACAGAAACTAGATTACTCAAGTGTCACAAACACCTGTAGTTTATGATTGAAAATAAAAATAAAATCTCACATTTCCTAAATATTAGTCAGGCTTACTGGATCACTGATGAATACTCAGGTCTTGATATCAAAGAATCGCTCAATGTATACAGTTAAAATGTGAATTGTTTGATCTGAGGAGGGGGATATGTAGTGTTTCGAGAATTTCCACATAAATTCTAGAACCACTCAGCCTTCAACCATCTCGAACACATGATATTTTAAATATAAGTGTGAGAGAGCCTATCTACTGGGCATTACCTGTCCGTGTGTGCAGGTCTGAAGTGTGTATTAAGAAGACTGTAGACACGGTAGTCGAACGGCACTGACAAGTGTTTGCCGGTTGTGCCATGCAAGCTTAATGAAAGAACACGGCAGACTCAAGGAACTTCTGTGTTATTGTGTACTGTTTTACTTTGACTATTGTAGTGAAAAAAAAGGAAGAACAGTTGAAATGTTGTTAAATGGATGCTCATCTTGGACGTGGAGAGGATAAGACATGTATTCAGATTCAGGATGAGAATGGACTTGGTTTTTAAGCCAACTTTCTCTTATGTGCAAGTGAACTTTGTTTCTAACCTTTGGATACACAAGGAGACTTACTTGACAGTGTTTGCTTATGTGGAGAATGACATTTGTAAAAGTTTTGGTGTCTGAATAGACATTGTTAAGTGAAACAAAAGAAACTGCGTACATCTACTTATTTTTTTTATAAGTAGAAAGAGTTCTGGGAAAT
This sequence comes from Schistocerca nitens, assembly GCF_023898315.1. Classification (NCBI taxonomy): domain Eukaryota; kingdom Metazoa; phylum Arthropoda; class Insecta; order Orthoptera; family Acrididae; genus Schistocerca; species Schistocerca nitens. Next base: position 540,712,198 of record NC_064619.1, on the reverse strand, counting down.
TGCTGTTCCTAGCAAATATACTTTGGAAAAGAAGAAGAAAGGAGGTTGCAGAAGCAAGCTAACTAGCAAGGAAAGTCATCTGACAATCTCAAGTAAGTCGTATTGTTGACGAAGTGGTAGTTTACACACATACTTCACCACTTTATGTTGTCAAGAGCATTAGCAGATGCACTCCATGCCAACAACACATCACTACATCAATGCATACATGATGTGTCTGCTGCAATTGTGCATGTGAATGAGCACTTCAAGAGCATTTTGCTATGCATCACATAGCCAAAATCAGCACTACCTCTACCAAGCCCACTCCAGCTGACATGCTTCATTTCCTCTACCACCCACTCATCCACAGCTACACTGTAAATGACCCCAAGCATACAGTGATGAACACAGGTGAGTGTGGTGCACTGTCTGACCTTGCAATGCTTTCAATGAGTGTATTAACCCCCCCCCCCCCCCCCCACACACACACACAACCAATTGTAAGTGAAGGTTAAACAATGCGCCATCCCTAATGGTACAGTGCACTAAGTTCTGACAAACCCTGGTCTGTCAGTCTGGTACAAAGCATGCCAGCTGGCACTGGCACACTTATGGACTGCAAAAGTGGTGCTTGATGAATTGTTGCTGTCAGGAATAGTCTGCCCTACAGACAGCTAATGGGCTCCTGAAAAAAAAAAAAAAAAAAAAAAAAGAGAGAGAGAGAGAGAGAGAGAGAGAGAGAGAGAGAGAGAGAGAGGATGGTTTTATGAGACTCTGGCGTGATTACAGTAGTAGTAGTAGTAGCTTTATTCATCCATGATATTTTTTTACAAGGATATAGGACATGTCAAAATATTTACAAATTTAGATCAATTTAAAATAAGCTAATTCATATACAAATATATTTACAGATTTCTAGTTAGAGAAAATCATTAGATTTACTCCTGGTATACAATACTTTTTTACAAATAACTTATTAAATTATGTAATGCCACATTGTTCACTCAAATCTCACTATCAATCATTGCACACACTATACACGCATTGTTTCATAACACTTCACTCACTACACACACACACACACACACACACTGCTGATCTCTGGGCCATTTTCTGTACCCCAACTTCCCATTTGCTATCCTGAAAAACTGAGTCAGCTTCCCTCCATAATGAGTGAGATGTTGAGCTCAGAAAGAGGAACAGGTGTTAGTGGTGTGCTATGTATAGCTTAGGGGTAAGTATTTCTAGAAACGAAAAAAAAGGAAAAAACATAAAGTGAAGGTGTTATGTGAAATGTTGGATATTTTATAATCATTATTATTATTATTAATAGTATTATTATTATTATTTATTTGTATAACATTTTTATCAAACCTGTACTCTGTTTTAGCTAAGTAATCCTTCAACGTATAAAACATATTGCATAACAGGTACTTTTTAGTTGCCTTTTTAAATAAGTGTATTTTGGCAATTTCTTTAATCTCTTTTGGTAATTTATTGTACAGTTTTATTCCTTGGTAGAAAATGCTGTTTTGAGTTTTATGTTTATTTTTTCTTGATAAATGTAAGTTTAGTATATCTCTTGTTGCATGGTCATGGACAGAGCTGTTTGTGCAGCAATTACCAATGTTATTTTTCATGTGTACAACTGATTGGTAAATGTATTCACATGGAGCAGTTAAAATCCCCAGTGTTCTGAACAGATCTTTACAATGAGCTCGACTAGTATATTTGGTTATTATTCTTATGGCTCTTTTCTGGAGTTCCTCAGATGCTACCTTGCGGAATCCCTATATTAATGTATTTTGGTTCTGATAAGTGTTTTACTAAATGTTTGGATCTATTTGAAGTATGTGTTATATCTACTCTTTGTACCCTATCTATTAGGTATGGGCGAAACCAGTCATTAGCTACCCCTCTTATTCCTAATGCTCAACACTCAAACAATTCACTACAGTTATCCAGTTCCAAATACTCAGTACTTTACACACTCTCTAGTGAGCACCATTATTTTCAGCGTCATTAATATGCAGGAAAGCTTGCCTCTAAATATATAAGAGGCCAAAGAACATCTCTAAGACAAACAGTAATCACACCATTTGAACTTTTTGAGTTCCTATTCATGTCTTGCAGGCTAAAGAATGCTACTCAAACTTGACAGCAGTTCTTTGATGGAATTCTCTGGAAATATGATTGTTATTGTTGGAATTATGTAATACATTTATATTGGATATGAGAAAGTTCCAGAACATCATTCTAGAATAAGTTATATCGAGTATGTTCGAGAAGTATCGATTGTGGTGACAGCTATGTTTGTGAATATATGCGTGAGTGATGAGGCGCAATAGATAGTCTTCGTGTGTCTTTTGTAAAGTGAACATATGTATATTTTAATAAAGTATTTTATAAGTAAAAGTGTGAACGTGATTCAAAACATGGTAGCAGAGCGTGGTTATTGAAAAGAAAAGTAGAAGTTAAATATTATATTGTGGTCGTCGCGTGTTATTCAGAAAGTTCGACATGGCTGATATAACTATTCCTGTATTTGATGGCGAGGACTATGGGAACTGGAAGCAGCGGATAATCATGTACCTAAAAATGAAGAAATGCCATACAGTGACTACGAGGGCAAAAGTGAGCTCAGACAACGAAACATGGGATGAAGAGGACTTGAAGGCTATCAATTATATTTATGGTGCAATCACAAATAAGCAACTAGAATTCGTGAGTGACAGAGAAAGTGCTTTCGAGATCATGAAGAAATTTGATGAATTATATTCGAAAGAGTCTACAGCCCTTCAAATATTATGCAGAAACAAGTTGGACAAATTGAGGTTAAGTGATTACAGTGATACGGGGACATTTTTCAGTGCATTTGAAAAAACTGTAAATGAGCTGAAATCTGCAGGCGCTAAAGTAACGGAAAAGGAGAAGTTAAATTATATGCTGTGAACGTTACCAGAGTCAATGAGCTATATTGGGGACTTAGTGGACGTCTTGAAGGAAGAGGACCAGACAGTTGAATACGTTAAAAGTAAGATTCAATTATTGAATGCAAAAACTGGAAATGAAGAGGTAAAATCAAATGCATTTCACACAGAAAGAAAATTGAATTCAAGAAATCAGGAGCAAGTATGTTATCGATGCAGCAAAGCAGGTCACTTCAAACGTGATTGTAACCAGGGAAGAACAAGTAACAGAGGCATATGGCATCGTGGAGTACATTTTCAAAGTAGCGACAGAGGTAATGGAAATATGCAGCGTGGAGGCTATAGCAATGTACAGCATGGAAATTACAGCAACATGCAGCGTGGAGGTTATGGCAGCAGGCAACGTGGTCAAGGAGAGCAGCATGGTTTTAGCAGCGGTCGGCATCACAGCAAGCAAGGTTACCATCAGAGTGATCATGGTATGAGTAGTTTTATAACAGAGGTTAATTCTATGATAGGTCAAAATAGAACAGTAGAGTCAAGTAACAACAATCAAATTCAAATCAATTGGTTATTAGACAGTGGCTGTACTGATCATGTTATTAATAATGAGGAATATTTTTCTAAGAGTATAACTTTAAAACAACCTATAAATGTAAAAATTGCTGATGGAAAAATTTTGCAAGCTACTAAAGTTGGTAATGTAATTAGTAATTTTTCTGTCTATGATCAAATGGTTCCAATTAATATGCGAGATGTTTTCTTTGTAAAAGACATAGACAAAAACTTGATCAGTTATGCCAAAATTACAGATAATCACAAAATTGTATCGGTAGGGAATAATGCTAAAATTTTTGATAAAGCTAATGGATTGATTGCGATTGCATGGAAAGAGAGTCGGCTGTATAAAATGAGTAGTACTATTAATAAAGGAGAAGTTAATGTTAATGTTATGAGTAAAGACAATAATATGACAACAAAGGAAAAATGGCACCGCATTTTGGGACATGTTAATTTCAATTATCTAAATACTTTATGTAAACATCAATTGTTAGATGGGGTTCCTTCAGAACTAGAATCAGAATTTATGAAATGTAAAATCTGTATCGAAAACAAAATGCATAACGTTCCTTTTAAAAATAATAGAACCAAAGCAAAAGAAATCTTAGAAATTGTTCACACAGATCTAAATGGGCCTCACTCAACTACTGGAATGCATGGGGAAAGATATTTTCTTTCTTTCATTGATGATTACAGTAAGGCAGCTCGTGTTTACACCATAAAATCTAAAGATCAAGTATACAATTGTTTTGTAGAGTATATTAATGAAGTTGAGAATCTCACTGGGAAAACTGTTAAAAAGATAAGATGTGACAATGGGAAGGAATATTTAAATGAAAATGTCTATGAATTTGTGAGACAAAAAGGAATTGTATTGAATGCTTGTCCACCTTATGTGCATGAGCTTAATGGTACTGCTGAAAGGTATAACAGATCCATCATGGACATGTCTCGGTGTCTGCTAGCTGAAGCGCGAGTAGACACGAGATTTTGGCCTGAAGCTGTAAGCGAGGTGAAACTTGTACATGATATTTTAGACATTTTTAATGTTAAATTTGAAAAACCTATTGTCATATATGAAGATAATTCAGGAGCATTAAATATAGCGAAGTTTGGTAATTTTACAAACAATTCAAAATACATAGAAGTGCATTACCATTTTGTGAATGAGTATTATTTACAGGGACTCATTGATATTGTTAAAGTAGATTCAAATGAAAATGTTGCAGATATATTCACAAAGTCGTTATGTAAAGAAAAATTCATTAAAATTAGGAATATGTTAAACATCGCGATATAAATGTAAGGAGGTGTGTTGGAATTATGTAATACATTTATATCGGACATGAGAAAGTTCCAGAACATCGTTCTAGAATAAGTTATATCGAGTATGTTTGAGAAGTATCGATTGTGGTGACAGCTATGTTTGTGAATATATGCGTGAGTGATGAGGCACAATAGATAGTCTTCGTGTGTTTTGTAAAGTGAACATATGTATATTTTAATAAAGTATTTTATAAGTAAAAGTGTGAACGTGATTCAAAACAGTTATTACACTTGCCTCAATGATATTCTAATATTTTCTGCCACCTTTCACAACCATGAATAACATCTTGAACTAGTTCTCACTGCACTGCAGGACACAGCTGTGATCACAAATGGGATAAATCACAACTGCAGAAAGATGAAATGACTTTCCTTACACATGTGCTAAATGCCACAGGATTCAAACTCACCTCAAAGTGAATGGAACTCATTAAGTAGTTACCTTTTCTGCAGAATTATCATGACCTATGACACTTTCTGGGCACCATAATTTTTATCCATGTCTCCTGCCACAGGCAGCTGTGTTACAAGCCCCACTTACTGACACTCTCACTAGGTCAAATCTGCAAGGGAAAGAAAATTAAAGTGGACCGACAAAATGCAAGAAGCATTTAAACCAGCTAAATACTGCCTCATAAAAGTGACGATTTTAGCTCACATGGTACCCAATGCACAGCTCGCTGTCACAACAGATGCTAGCTATTCAGCAGAACCATGAAATAAATATTATGGACCTACTTGACAGTCTGTGATTAGAATGGTGGACAGTCACTGAGACTAATGTACAAATACTCCACTCATCTTCTGAAAAATAGTGCATAATTAGAGCCAGTGCGATGGCAAGGGCCCTTCACCATTACACTGATGAGGATGAAGGGGAAATTAATTAAAACTTGGATGCAGATGCTCCAAGGAGAAGTCACAGCAGTTACAGCAGACAGGAGTAGAGGACAGATAGTACAGGCAATTGGAGGGATATCAATATTGGCAGAAAAGCCAAAGTTATTAGCTGAGCAGAGTTATCTGCAGTAGTTCAGAACACTATATTGAGTTCTAGCTGTGTAGTTGAGAGCTCATGCACATTGTGTTGTGGATGCAGATGCATGACAGGTACTTTTAATAGATGGAAGAGCACTAGTCAGTCACTGTCTCTGTGTAGAGGCACGATTGTTTGTGGATAAAACACATTTAAAGCAAATGTATGCTAGGTTGAGTATATTCTCTGAATGAAGTCAGAAGTTGTAAAGTACTCAGTGTTTGTCATTCAGTACTAATTCAAATTCTTACCTTTTGTAATAAGGGAATTTTAGCAACATAGTCAGGTCAAGAGTCCCTCTCACTTAGACCAACTAAGTAATTCCATTTCTCCCCAAAGTTGTGGCAACTCATAACTTTCAGCCAGATAGAAACTCGCACCATGTCAGTTGAGTCCGATACAGAGTTTTAGGGGGCACAGGGCAATGGCGACATGATGCAGAACCACTAGGCACAAGGGTGACTGACCAGCCAAGGTTTCATGAGTCTGAGGGTCTGGTAGCAGCTGCAAGAGAGCAGAGGGCAGGTGTATGGCCATGTCCTCATGTGCTAGTCTAAGGAAAGTGTCCAGCCCCACTGAGCAGCAGTCACAAGGTTGATGCAGTGCAACCAACTCATTTCAGAGCACTGGAAGGAATTGGTACAAATTCAAGCAATTTTTAACAATTGTTATTGTAATTCTAAAAACTGTTAGTTGTAAGTCTTTTAAAATTTTAAAATCCTCCTCCCCAGTAAAGCTAGCTCAGCAGTAAACAGTAAAATAAGTGCTGAGGCAGTGTTCTGTAATCTAGGGTGATCTTTTGATGGCAACAGAGTGTCCTTAGGGAATTTGTTTTAAATGTTGATTCAGAATTTGAATTAGTGAATCCAGAGGAACATGGAATCCTGCTTGCATTCGTAATAGCAAAAATTGTAGGTTAGGCAAGATAGAGACTGAAAGTACACAAGAGAATGAGTACATGGGAAGAGATAAAACACAGTTTAGAAGAGAACTATGTGATGATTGTATGACAGAATGCTTTTCATGAAGGATATTTCACACAAGGGAAGGCCACAGTCAACCAATAGGACTCATGAAATGCAGACAGATTTTAGGAAAGCCCAGCTAGGGTCACAAGTAGAGAAAACAGAAAAGATGCCATATTGACTTTTTAGGTAGAGCATGCTCTATTCAAGGGCTAAGTAATGATCAAATAAAAACACAGAAGTTGAGGTAATGAAATTGGATCAGCAGCCACAGCAGAAATAGCATTACAGCAACAAAACCGTCTATTGTTAATGAAAGAACTGGAAATAGTGCCACAGACAAGAATGAGTGTGCACATGAAACGTAGCAGTCAACTAGAGAAAAAAAAGAGTTAAACATTTTACATGTGTTATATGAGGGAATATAGCAATTATGTGTAGGAAAAACAAGACAGAAGTAAGGGTTTGCGCTATGCAGGCAAAACAGTTCACAAGTTATTGCTAAGATTGTGGTAAATCGCTCATACAGGTTCAGAATGCATGGTATGGGCAAGGAAAGTGATGCAAATAGACCTGAGCATGTTGAAAGGGAATTGCAGAGAAGTCAACAAACTGCATTCACAGCAGTGTAATCTGCCAGGCAACTATGGTGTACTGAGTACCAGGATACGAGACATAACTTGTTTTAAGTGTACTGAGTACCAGGATACAAGACATGACTTGTTTTAAGTGTACTGAGTACCAGGATACAAGACATAACTTGTTTTAAGTGTAAATGACCAGGGCACAACACTAAGGATTGCCATGAAGTGCCTTGGCATGCTTGGAGAAAATATAAAGCTTCAGTGTCAAGCAAGACTGGGAGAGTAGTTCAGGCTGGGAGAGTAGTTCAGGGAAACTAAAGGATGGTCAATCTGTGCAATAGGGCATTATCATGGTAAACAAGCTCACAGTTATGGTAGTGAACTGTGCCATAGAAAATGATTTGTTAGTGTTATATTGCATAGAGTTAAGGCAGAAATTACAACTGTTAATGGGTATAGGTGCTCAGCTATGTTTGTTAAAGACAAGGACTATTCCCATGGACTGTACAATCAGAACAGATGAAGTGGAAAGGATCTGATTAAAGGGTGTTACCAATGAGGCAGTAAGTATGTTAGGAGTGGTAAAAATAAACTTCAGTGTGACAGATGTTGGAGACTTTGAACACGTTTCATGTGTATGGGTCAGTGTTAGAGATCCCATATGATGGGATGATCAGTAGGTATTTTCTAAAAGCATAAAGTTAAATTAGACTATACAGGAAAAGTGTTAAGTTTACAAGGGATAGACGTACCCTTAATAGTGGAAAAGGAAATGAAAGGACATGAGTTTGAGACTGATGAGGAGACTAAAGTAGAAATTAGATCATATCAGCAAAAGATAATTGTGGTTGAAACTGGATGGCAAGGTGGCACAGAAGGGAAAAAAGTATTTTTACCAAAACTGGAAATTTGAAAAGAAGTGTACATTCTAGAATCAGCAGTGAAAGTGCAAAATGGTAGGTGCATAGTAGGTGCAATAAATCTAACCACCCTCAAAGTAGTTTCCCACTTCCCCAGCAGTGCCACCATTGTTGGAAGCATGCTGAAAAAGCCTCTTTTCAAACAGATTTTAGCTCAGCTCTCATTACTGTCATAATGTCCTCTCTTGTCTGAAATCACATTCCTCTCAATGGCCTCTTGATTTTGGGGAACATCCAAAAGTTGCAGGAGACCATATCAGGAGAGTAAAGAGCTTATTAAAACACAGGAATCAGTTTTTTTGGCAAAAAAAGTCTGAATCAAGTATGAGAAATGTGCTGGAGTATTGTCGTATGGAGGCACCAATTTCCTGCTGAATGCAAGTCCAGTCTCTTGCACTGCACAGCACCATGTAGTCAACAGAGGACACTCATGTAGTACTCTTTGGTGATTGTTTTACTGTGTGGTGCTTAGTCATGGTGTACCACACCGCTGGAGTCAAAGAAAGCAGCCAACATCATTTTAATGTTGCTGTGCACTTAGCAGGTCTTCTTTGGTCTTTGTGACAGGGAATGCTTTCACTGTGATGACTGGAATTTGTTTTTTGGGTCATACCCATACACACAGGACTTGTCACCAGTGATTATGGTGTTCACAATGTTGGGGTCACTGTTTATGGAGTCCAGCATTTTTGTGAGACTTCAACATGAAATTGCTTTTGCTCCACCATCAGTAGCTTTGGCTTGAACTTTTCTGACACTCTCTTCATGGTCAAGACTTTGATCACAATGGAATGTGCTGGGAAAGTGCTGATTCCCCATCTTCCTCAATTTCTCTGATAGTCACATGATGGTCCTGCAAACACAGCATTCACTTTGGCAACAACCTGGTCATTTTGGTATGTTGATGGTTGACTGGAGCATTGTTTGCTCTCCACTGGTGTGCAGCAATCTTTAAACCAGTCATACCAATCCTCAGTCTGTGTGATGCCCATAAGATCATCTCTCAAAGCTGTCTAAATCTTCCAAATGGGTTTCACCTGGCTGTCACATAATTTCTGCCAAAATCTGATGCAGTAGTGCTGCTCCAGTCATTTCAACATTTCCCTTGCAATTAAAAACCAACACAGGCAATATGCAGTAGCTCACTTAACTACCACTTGGTAGTGACTGACGATATCCACAAGAAGGAAAAAGCCACACATGAAGCTGAAGGTTCAAGGTCAGCTCATAGCTCATGCAAGTGTGTTAGATTCAAATACATCAATTTTTGCAGAAAAAAGAAAATATTTTAGATACTTTTCTAACAGACCTCTTATAAAGTTTTAAAATTGGACACTCACACATTTGAAATTTTCCTCAACAGGAAAGCATTAATGGCACCATCAAATTGTCTAAAACCAGCATTGATTTTCTGTTAACACACAGCATTGTATGACAAGAGCCAGAAGAAATGAACATTGGCCAGTGTGGTCATTTATGGTCATTTACCCCTCGACATACAAAAGGCTGATATGATTCCAATGAGCTTGTAATCATCAAACTTCACAGGAGAGCCTTAATCCAGAGAACGTCCATTTGAAACTTGTAAACAGTGATCTTATAATAGATGTCTGCCATGACAATCGGGTGACAGATGATGGACCAATAACTCAACAACTCACACACTCATATCATGAACATCAGCTATGCTACTATATCTTTGCATTTGCCAACAGACGGTATACTCATTATTACAGCCCTGAGTGAACTAATATGAAAGATACCACATATCATATCACAGAGAGCTTCATATCCTCCTACCAATGTGCCATCCCAACTGTTGCAGCCTGCAGTGCTGCCTGCACCATGCGAGTCTTGGTATGGCCACCCCTACCGACCTCCTCAAAATTTGGCATAATATGATCTGCACAGCATGAGAACTGTGGGCCAGTCCACGATGAGAAATGACCCAACAATGTCTTGCTTTGCAGCTGGCCAAACTCTGATTACCCACTTTTTTAGTTAATTTAATTATTTCTGTGACAAAAAAATTTCCTATGTAAATACTTTGCCTTTTTGTATCTTCTGTACAAATAATATTTGTGTTAATTGGACATCATGTTTATCTCTGTTTGTGATATTTAGTTATCACTTGAGGATGGCCTGGGAAACCAAAAGCAAGTTCTTGAACAAATAAAAATAATTTTGCAGAAAATTATGAAGTGTTACACTTTTTAAGATTAACGGTTGATTTTGCCAGCATTCTGGCACTAATTTCTTGTCCTGTTGAGAAATAACATTAAAATATACATAAATTCCGTATTTATTTTGGTTAATATAACTTTTACAAGTCTTACAAGACTGTATCTTGTTATGCTACTTGTCTGAATACATTTTAAGCCCATAATAACAGATCAGTCTTAATTCTAGATTTTTAAAGATTTGAAGAAAATATCTAACATGAGATATAAAATACTGTTTTAGTATTAATAACAATTCTGATTCAGGTTTTTGTAATAGACACTTGACATACTTACTCAATATTTTACAAAGAACTAGTATAGAAGTAGTACTGAGTTTCTGACAGTGTTAAACAAGAAAAATTAAGTAGTGGCGATTCTGTAAGTGATCAGGAACTTGTATAATGTATACAGTAGCAAAAGAGTTATGAGATCAGAAAGAAATTCAAATCATCAGGTAGGAAGTCATAAATGCAGATTGTGAGAATTATTTAAGAAGAGAGAAGTGTGAGGATGAGTGCTGCACCTGCAGAATGGTGTACCTGGGAGTACATGGAGTTTCTTGGTTGATGTTTTAGTCTAATAATCAACTGACATGAAGGAACATGCACTAGAAACTGCTGTAGGCAGTTTCTGGCCTTTTCTGATGTTTTTGTTGTTGTGAGATATGAGATTGTATTTCTGCAGAGTTTAAACATATTAGTGCTTCTATATATTTAAGTACCATGTGATATAATAGAACTATTTGGAAGATATTGTTAATTCTTCAGTTACAAATTTTTATTTCTAAATATTTAAGTGCTGTATAATCCACTAAAACTATTTGAAATGTATTGTTAATTCTCCATTTACAGAGTTTTATGGTGAGTAAAATTCTGTGTATATTTAAAGGTAGCTACATAAAGTGTATGTTTTATTTTATCTGTCATGCACCACCTTGTACCTTGAAATGGAAGGAAACCTGTGATACTTGCAAATGAACTGAGTTTCTTTCATCTGTTATCAACTTTCCCTCCATTGAATATGTTTTAACTTGTAACTGGATTGTGATAATACTTCTTAATTTGATTTCACTAGGTGATTATTTGCATGTAGCAGAGTAATAATGTAACACACAGACTATTAAATATAGTATCAATAAGATTTTCCCAACTGAAACACTTTTATATTTGAATAGAATACTTGTTATTTGAATAGAATACTTGTTCCTAGGTACATGACACTGTCATAACTTAGTACAGTTTTTCACATTTGGAAAAACTTAACTTTTCCAGTGTAATTTTTGTGATTTCAGACAGAGACTGCTGCACACATAAAGTGAATGTTACCATTTCGAGATGAAATAAGAAAAATAAGAAAATACACTTCTATTACACCACGAACCTACTATTCTGTCATAGTAGGAGGAGAGGTGATACTCCTACGTGGCGTGTCCCAGGTGGCGGATAGGTAAGTCCTCACCGGTTTACTGGCGGACTTGAGTGAAATAAAATAGCTCTCGCAGACCAAACACACCCTCTGTGGTTAATAACCATAGTTGTAAATTGGAGCTTGCTCCAGCTAAGGTTGACAACCTTCGACAGTCAAAAATGGAAAGGTCTTTTAGGAAAAAAATTCCACCGTCCTGCTCAAAAAGGCAGGAAAAGGCTACATCGGATTCGGTGGGTAGTCAACTAGAAGACAGCAACGAATCGGAGCATTTGCAACCATCCAAATGCACACTAAAACACAAAAAGAAGATTAAACATAAACAAATAAATTATATAGCAACACACAACATAAACTCACTACTTCAGACCGGAAAACTCAAGGAGCTCACAGATGAACTAAATAAGCAAAAAATTTTAATAACAGGGATCCAGAAATGAGAAACACCACAGAGGATCCATTCGAATCACAAGGATACAGAATTTATAATGGGAAACCAGGACTGAGGGCAATGAAACAATGTCCCCAGTTTGGAACAGGGTTTTTAGTAAACATAAAAATAATAGATTCAGTAACGGATTTCCAAGCAGTATCACCAAGAATTGCGACTCTAAGCTTTAAAACAATGAATAAAACCTACACAATAATAAATGCTCATGCCCCAACAAATGAAAAAAATTGTCTAACAAAAACAAAGGAAGAGGTAGATAAATTTTGGGACCTTCTAGAACAAACTGTGAACAGAGTAAATAAAAAGAATGTAGAAATCTTATTGGGAGATTTCAATGCTCAGTTGGGAAAAGAAAGGAAATATAAAGATATAATTGGAAAATGGAGTCCACATAAATTTACAAACAAAAACGGTCAAAGACTTGTAGAACTCTGCAGAGAACACAACCTTATATCTAAATCAACATACTTTAAGAGGAAGCTGAGTAAACTTAAAACATGGAAACATCTAGACTGGAGGAAGGGTGAGTGGCAGCTAGACCATGTCTGTATGGACAAAAATTTTCATAAGGAGATCCACAATGTTAAAGTACTGAGAGGAGTAGACACAGGCTCAGACCATTATATGGTTAAAATTAGAATCAAATTCACACCGTTAAAGAAGAGGACTGGAAAAACTAATAAAATAAAAAGGAGGTTTGACCCACATCAGCTAATTAAAAATAATAAGTAACAACAAATAACACAAACCATCAAATTAACAGATGATCTAGAACAACTAGTGCCTAATCTTAAAAAAGAAGCAGAGAATCTAGCTCCCTTGAACCCATGAAGGAAACATGCATGGTGGACATCAGAATGGGACAAATTCCATGAAGATAGACACCAAGCATGGTTAAAGTTTCAAACACATAAAACTGAAGAAAATACCATCAACCTAAAAAATGAAAGAAAAAAATTCACTCAAAATATTATAAGAATCAAGAGAGGATTTCATAAAGATATTATAAAGTCTATAGAAGGTAATTATCATAAAATCAACTCCAGGAACTACTAAAAAATCTTTGGGAAACAACTAAAACAATATGAGGCCCCTACACTAATACTGAAAGATGAAGATGGAAGAATGACACACAGTAACAAGGAAAATTCAGAAATCATGGCAAAAGCATTTAACAAACTTCTGAATTGCGAGGAACCCAAAGAACCCTTACAAATCAACATAAATACCCCAATAAAAACAAAACCTAACAAACTAGACCCTCCAACTTTCCGAGAAGTAGAAGAAATTCTTAAAGAACAAAAAAATTATAAGGCATGTGGAGAAGATCAGGTTTTTGTTGAAATGTGGAAATATGCAAGTGACACAGTCAAGACCTCCTTACACATGGCTCTAACAAAAATTTGGGTAACAGAACAATTTCCCGAACATTGGACCACAGCTATCATCCACCCATTACACAAAAAGGGAGATAAGAGCAACCCAGACAAGTACAGAGGAATCTCTCTCCTAGATTGCACATATAAAATTCTATCCAAGATCCTATATGAAAGAATCAAGGAGCAATTAGAACAGGAGTTAGGGGGATATCAGGGAGGTTTCAGACCATGGAGAAGCTGTGCAGAGCAGATAATGAGTTTAAAATTGACTATGGCATACTACAAGAAACGGAACAAACCTCTGGCAATAACATTTGTAGATTTTAAGAAGGCATATGACTGTCTCCACAGACCTTCAATATTAAAATTTTTAAGAAATCTAGGACTCCATCAAAAACTAATTAAAATAATACAACTCACTCTAACCAACACCAAATCAAAAGTGAAGTTTAGAGGAGAAATTTCGGAACCATTCCTCATAAAAACAGGCTTAAGACAAGGTGACTGCCTATCACCATTACTTTTCAACTGTGCACTGGAATACATAATGAGAGAATGGTACAAGGACAATCCAAAGAGGATAAGAATTGGAAGTGCAAAAGATGATATTAGCTTAAACTGCATGGGATTCGCTGATGATCTTGCTCTCCTAGCCAACACCGTTCAAGAAGCCAGGCAACAAGTGAAATCACTACAAGAAATAGCAGAGAAAGTAGGCCTTAGAATATCATTTGAAAAAACGGAGATTATACTAACTAATCCACCACTTGCAAACAAAATTACAATAGGAGAACAGGAAATCAAAATTGTTGATAAATTTAAATATTTAGGCGAAATAATAACATACAATCTAAATGAGAAGCCATCATGGCAAAATAGAATAAAAAAACTGAACTATGCAAATTATATTACCAAAACTACATACAACAAAAAAGCCTATCTATAGATGCAAAATTAAAACACTATAAAACAGTTACACAACCAGAAATAACATATGCAGCTGAAACTATCTTCAAAACAACTAATACAGCAGAAATTGACAGAATACTAAAAATAGAAAGAAGAATAATTAGGACATGTATAAATAAACAGTATAAAATAAATGGACATTGGAGAATAGCATCAAATGAAACAGTATATAAGAAAATAGAACCAGTCATGAGCACAATCAGGAAGAAATGCATCTCATTCTTTGGACATCTGATGAGAACTCCAGAAAACAGAATTAGTAAAAAAATAATACAAAAATTGTGGAATAGCAACAGCGACATTAAATGGATCACAGAAATTAAGGAAGATATAAAAGAACTTCAAATTACAGTAGATGACCTAAAAAACAAGACAGAGAAAACCAGAATACTGCAAGACCCACAAACCAGACTACAAATGAAAATCAATAAAAGGAGTACAGGAAGAGTTGTCTCAGATGAAGAAAGAAAGAAAATATCTGAAAGAATGAAGAAATATTGGGCAGACAGAAGAGCAAAACACCTTTCATATAAGAATAGCCTCTAATAATTATATTACCTAAATATCATATTAAGTTATTGTCAAACCAAATTGTATCCATGTGTAACAACTTGTTTAGAACTTTGTATTTTTGACTACAGTGGTCCAATGAAGGCCATAAAATAAATAATAATAATAAAAAACTTCTATTACAGGGATGCTATGAGGCAAAAAGTCTGGAAACTGTTCAAAGATACAACACTCTCCCCCACTGGATTAAAACAAGCAACAAGTTTAACATTCATTCACTCTGTGCTGACACTCGTCCATATGCAGTTGCTAGTCCTGTTTCAGAGGAAACTTCAGAAAGCCAGCAAGATCTGGGCTTTTACAGAAGATAGAATTTTTGGTAGTTGGGAGTTCCAATGTTGGGCACATTATGGGACCCCTTAGGGACATGGCTGCCAAGAAGTGGAAGAAAGCCAATGTACACTCCATGTGCATACTGGGTGGAGTCAGCTAAAGGTGTAAACGATCCTTCCAGATGCCATGAAGAGCACAGGGTGCAGCCAACTAAACGTGGTGGCTCACATTGGTACCAATGATGTGTGTTGCTTTGGATCAGAAGAGCTTCTCTCTCTTTTCAAGCGGCCAAAAAATGTGGTAAAAGATGCCAGTCTTGCTTGTGAGATGAAAGCATAGTCGACAGGACCAACTGCAGACCTCTGATACAGAGCCAAGTGGAGGGTCTGAATCAGAGACTCAGATCATTCTGCAACCATTTAGGCTGCAGATTGCCCGACTTGTACCATTGGTTGTGTTTTGGGTTCCACTGAATAGACCAGGAGTCCATTACACACAGGTGGTAGTTACACAGGTAGCAGGGGCTGTGTGGTGTGGACTGGGCTGTTTTTTAGGTTAGAGGGCCTCAGAAAAACATAAAAAGGGCTTCAGTCTCCAAGGACGCCGGCCGAACACAGGAAGACTATAGATTCAGCAAACATTTGTATAACAGTTGTAAATTGTCATAGCTTTGTTAGGAAAATACCAGACCTCCAAGCACTAATAGAAAGCACTTATGCTCAAATCATTATAGGCACTGAAAACTGACTTAAGCAGAGATAAGTTCACCCTAAATTTTTGCAAAGTACCTAACAGTGTTTCAAAAGGATAGGGTAAACACAGTTGGCGGTGGTGTGTTTGTTTCTGTTAAAAGTAGTTTTATCTTCTTGCAAAATTGAAGTAGATAGTTCCTGTGAATTACTTTGGGCAGAGGTTATTCTTGGCAACCAAAATAAAATGATAATTGGGTTCTTTTAATGACCTCCCAATTCAGATGATGCAATTGCTGAGAGTTTCAAAGAAATCTTGAGTTTAATTTCAAACATATACCTGACTCATATAGTAATAGTTAGTGGGAACTTTAATTTACCTTTAATATGTTGCCAAAAATACATGTTTAAATCTGGAGGTATGCATAAAACGTCACCTTAAATTTTGCTAAATGCATTCTCTGAAAATTATTTTGAGCAGTTAGTTCATGAGCACACACAAATAGTCAACAATTGTGAAAACACCCTTGACTTCTTAGAAAAAATAATCCTGAGATAACAACAAGCATCAAAACAGATACAGGAATTAGTGAACACAAGAGTTGTTGTAGTGAGATTGAATATTGTAACTCCCCAAATCCTCCAAAAATAAATGAAAAATATGTAAGGCATACAACATTGCTTCTGTCATTTGCCAATAGGTGGCGACAATGCTAAGTAGTGGTCGAAAAAACAGATCACAGACATCAGGCAGTTAGCTTGGACCTTGATCAACATAACCTCATTCAAACATTAGTCATTTTATGTCTGTGTCATAAAGTTGTTCTTGATTGAAAATGTCAGTTTACGAGCCTAATTCTCCGCCATTTGCAGGAGGTGTTAGTGTTTTGTTTCAAAATGAAGAAAACAGCCACTAAGTCTCATCGAATGCTCTCAAGTACATATGGTAAGGATGCTGTTAGTAAAAGAATGTGTCGTGAGTGGTGATTTTAACATTGTAGACTGGCATAGTGGTGGAAGAGAGAATGTTTTCGAAGATGCAGAATTGGAGGTATTGCTGAGTGAAGACACATGTCAAACTCAAGAAGAATTGGCACGATTAGTGGGAGTGACACAGCAAGCCATTTCAAAACGTCTCAAGGCTATATGCATTATTTAGAAAGAAGGAACTTGCATCCCATGAGAGCTGAAACTAAAAGACATTGAACAGCGTTTGTGTGTTTGTGAAGAATTGCTTCAGAGGCAAAAACAGAAGGGATTTCTGCATTGCATTATGACCAGGGATAAAAAATGGGTTCATTATGATAACCCTAAATGCAAAAAAATCACTGGACAAGCTTCCATGTCAACAGCCAAACCTAATATTTACGGCTCCAAGATCACGCACAGCATTTGATGGGACCAGCTCGACGTTGTGTACTATGAGGTGTTAAAACCAAGTGAAACAACCACAGGTACTCATTATTGAATGGAATTAATGTGTTTGAGCAGATCATTAAAAGACAAATGGCCACAATACAGTGAGAGGCACGATAAAGTGATTTTGCAGGACGACAACGCTCGACCCCACGTTGCCAAAGAGGTCAAAACATACTTGGAAACATTAAAATGGAAAGCCATACCCCACCTGCCATATTATTCAGTCATTGCTCCCTCTGACTATCACCTGTTTAGATCAATGGCGCATGACCTGTCTGACCAACACTTCCGATCTCATGAAGAAGTCACAAATTGGATCAATTTGTGGATCGCTTCAAAAGATGAACAATTTTTTGAAGTGCTACACTGATGCCTCTTCTTTAGTCTTTTTCCTCTTCTCATTTATCCTGGCTTCTTGAGATCTCTTGTGAAGAGACACGATACAACAAGTTCCTTAGTGGTGTATGACAATCAATGAAGTAACACAACAGTTAATAATTTAGCTTTTGAAACTGCCAGTTTATTGGAATTTATGGAAAGAAAAACACTCTCATACTCTCATGCGGTCAGCAAACTCCATGTTACATTTTGTGTGTGCAATGGGCCACACTACGTTGCAAATCATTCTAATGAATTAATTAAGCTGCTTTACAGCGTTGCTAGGCAATGCAATCAACAAGGTGATATGTTTCTCAATTAAAACTGGACCTCGATATTTTGAATAAACTTTCAGCTCATTTTTTTGTCAAAATCAGCACTTGTCTCAAAATTAATTTCCAACTTTGTGCATTAAGTCCAAACACATTTGTGACTATTGTACGCAATTTACTGGACAGCTCAATCATTCACTGGCGTGTAACAATTTTTCAAATTGATCGCGCAGGTTTCAGTTTTCCCTAATGAGCTAAATGACTATTTGTAATAGCATGATGTGTCTACCTCACGTAAAATTTAAATGTAACTGGATTTACTCTCCATTTGAGTCAAGATCACAAAATGAAATTCACCACATAGGTCAGCAAACTGTACATGTGCACTTTCATCACTCTCAGTGATAACTCATGTCAGAGTAAAAGCCTTAAATTCACAATTTTTTTATGCATACAAAATTCTAAACACCTATATATTAAACAAATAAATTATGGCATGTAATTACTAATTAAACATTTCCAATTCAGAATAAACTTCAAGAACTGGTATTTCATAATCAATAAACTTTTATCGCCTGAGAGAAAGTATTAGTTTGCTAAAACGGTTTCAGATTACAGTCAACCCATGTCTGGATGATGATGTCATGAACTGACACTTGCTTGGAATGAACGAAATTATTAGTTTGCTAAAACGGTTTCAGATTACAGTCAACTCGTGTCTGGACGATGATGTCACAAATTGACACTTGCTTGGAATGAACGAAATACCTGTACTGAAAAATACTGTTCGTTGAGTAATTTACTGTCTTTTATAACAAATTTGGTGCCCCTTGCATCGCTACAGTGGGATTCGTACACTGTCCGAAAGATTCGAGAAAGTAGTGGCCATCGATGGAAAATACTTTGAATGATACATGCGAAACCAATTTGTTTCGTTAAAGCCTCAAATGTTGGGTAAAAATGGTGGAAGCAAAGTTGTACACCTTGTACCTATTCAAAAAAGGAGATAAAAATTCACTTGATGCCTTCATGAGAAACAATCTCCACTCCTTCCAAATTAACAATGTAAGGTTCCTTTCAGAGCATGTCAATACAACAGCTCCATACTTATCAATCATTTACAACCATTCGCTCAACAAAAGACTCATACCCAAAGACTGGAGAGGTGAACAGGTCACGCCAATATTCAAGAAATGTAGTAGGAGTAATCCATTAAATTACAGGTCCATATAATTAATGCTGATATGCAGCATGCTTGTGTAACATGTATTGTATTAGAATGTTATGCAGTTGAGAGATTTGTACCAAATAAATTAACAAATGATGGAGCTTATCCTCCTTGGCATACAAAATGGCTCAGAACACTGTTTCAGAAACAATGAAAAACCATGCCAAGTATAAATGGATGCACAGTCTCCAAAATTGGCAATCTTTTACAAAAGCTCGGAATTTAGCATGGACATGGACTTCAAAGCAAAATGCTTATAATAGTTTCCACAGTGATACTTTGTCTCGAAACTTGGCAGAAAATCCAAACAGATTCTGGTCATATGTGAAATATCCTAGCGGAGAGACAAAATCAATGTGAACATGGGTAACATAGAAACAGACTTCTTCAAAGTAGTGAAGAAACTTAAATCACTTAACAAAAGCAAGTCTTCTGGTCCAGATTGTGTACCAGTTAGGTTCCTTTCAGAGCATACTAATATAACAGATCCATAATTATCAATAATTTACAACCGTTCACTCAACAAGTGACCCATACCCAAAGACTGGAAAGGTGCACAGGTCACGCCAATATTCAAGAAAGGTAGTAGGGGTAACCAATTAAATTATAGGTCCATATAAATAATGTTGATATGCAGCATGCTTCTGAAACATATATTGTATTTGAATGTTATGCATTACCTTCAAGTGCATGGGCTGTTGACACACAGTCAACATGGATTTAGAAAACATCATTCTTGTGAAATACAACTAGCTCTTTACTAATATGAAGTTTTGAGTGAGAGATTTCAAATTGATTCCATATTTCTAGATTTCCAGAAGGCTTTTTACACTGTACCACACAAGTGGCTTGTAGTGATATTGCATGTTTGTGGAATATTGTCTCAGTTATGTGATTGGATTCGTGATTTCCTGTCAGAGAGGTCACAGTATGTAGTAATTGAGGGACAGTCATTGAGTAAACAGGAGTGATTTCTGGTGTTCCTAAAGGTAGTGTTATAGGCCCTTTGCTGTTTCTTATCTATATAAGTGATTTAGGAGACAATCTGAGCTACCGTCTTAGATTGTTTGTAGATTATGCTGTGGATTATTGACTAGTAAAGTCATCAGAGGATTAAAACAAATTGGAAAACAATTTAGAAAAGATATCTATGTAGTGCATGCTAAAATTAATCCATTAAACTTTGATTACATGATTAATTAGAGACAGATCACAGTTTATCCTGTGTTCTCAAAAATCTACAACAGAATAGTTAACTTTTAACAACAGCTCAGTTTTTGGCTTCTGTTAAAGCTTCTATACTGAGAATACAATATGTTATCTCACAAGCTGAATTCTCATAGAACTAACCAGCCAAAATTATCCTGTTTGTGTATTTTGTGATCCTTCCAAGGCTTTTGAAGACTAGATCATAAAATTCCATTGAGAAATCTAAAATGATATGTCATCAAAGGTTTTCCACATGTATGGCTGGAGTCATACCTTAAAACTAGAAAACAAAGTATCAAATTAGCAAATGATACAGCAGGAATAAGATTAAATTCAGAGCAGGGAAACATTGAATATGATCTTCCGCAAGATTCAGTGCATGGCCAGCCCTTGTTATTGACTTACATATGTTGTTTACGGGTGACATTGAAAGAATCTTCAAAAACTGTGATGTTTGCTGATAGCAAAAATATTTTAATAAAAGGTTCAGACACATTCTCACCAGACACCAAGCAGAATAATGGAACTGGTAAACAGAAGAGATGCCACCAGCATGTTAATGAGAAAGGTCAGTTATGCCTGCTCAGAAATCTCCCTCAGTGTTGATCTGCAGACATGATTCCTAGTATACTTTGCATACCGTCACTCAGTAATGTCCTATGGTGCATTCTGAGGTACTGCAGCTAAGTCAAAAAAGTGTTTATTTTACAGAAAGATGCTGTAAGAACATTGTATGAAATTTATATCTGAACTACTTGCAGAAGTCTCCTCAAAGGCCTGGGGCTTCTTACCTTACATGTCAAAACCTATAAACCTTAATAGTTTTTGTTACTGATAACAAGCATAAATTTAGGATGGGTTTAGCAATTAACAAATGCAATACAGTACTGTTGTTTTTGTGGTCTTCAGTCCTGAGACTGGTTTGATGCAGCTCTCCATGCTACCCTATCCTGTGCAAGCTTCTTCATCTCCCAGTACTTACTGCAACCTATATCCTTCTGAATCTGCTTAGTGTATTCATCTCTTGGTCTCCCTCTACGATTTTTACCCTCCACCCTGCCCTCCAATGCTAAATTTGTGACCCCTTGACAGTTTAGGATTTGCTACTGCAAACAAAGAGGTACCAGTGGGATGAGTATGTTCAAACAAAGACAAACAACAACTTATGGGGATCACTATAGAAATTAATGGCCATGTAAAAACACCATTTGGGCCGTTCACACTTAGGCTGTGTGATGGAATCTTCATACAGGAATGGAGAAGCACAGCAGAATTTCTGCTTTACAAGCTCCTTCCAGATGACAATCATTTTAAGAGCTCTAATACAGATGAAATATACATCAGAGACTATCACCTGTCCCTTCACACTGAAAGAGGTGGCACTAGCCACAGCAAAATTAATAGTTAAAAAAGCATCAGGCCTTGATGGCATTCACTCTCAGGCCCTTAAATTAGTAGCACAACAAATTACCCTATTTTTAGCAGAGGTAATAAATGAAGCCCTAAGACTGCAAAGAGCACCAGCAGCCTGGAAGTTAGCAGATACACTAATTACGAACAAATTGGAAGACAAAGACCCAGCTGAAGTCATACAGGTCAATTTGTTTGATCAGCACATTAGTTAAGGTCCAGGGGAGGCTTCTCTGTAACTAATTACAGGATCAATATATCTAAAAACAAAGATGATGTGACTTACCATACGAAAGCGCTGGCAGGTCGATAGACACACAAACAAACACAATCATACACACAAAAGTCTAGCTTTCGCAACCAATGGTTGCTTCATCAGGAAAGAGAGAAGGAGAGCGAAAGACGAAAGGATGTGGGTTTTAAGGGAGAGGGTAAGGAGTCAAATTTGACAAATGTCTGCTTGTGTCTGTGTATGTGTGGTTGGATATGGGTGTGTGTGCGAGTGTATATCTGTCCTTTCTTCCCCCTAAGGTAAGTATTTCCACTCCCGGGATTGGAATGACTCTTTACCCTCTCCCTTAAAACCCACATCCTTTCGTCTTTCCCTCTCCTTCCCTCTTTCCTGATGAAGCAACTGTTGGTTGCGAAAGCTAGAATTTTGTGTGTATGATTGTGTTTGTTTGTGTGTCTATCGACCTGCCAGCGCTATGTATGGTAAGTCACATCATGTTTGTTTTTAGATATATTTTTCCTGCGTGGAATATTCCCTCTATTATATTAATTACAGGATCACATATAGATCCTGGGGCTCAGCTTGACCAATACAGGCTCCATGAAAATATGATGATGCAATTAACTGGCCTGTTGAATTAGGGCATAATGTCAACTGCAGGCACGTAATCACCATTATAGTGGAAAGTTGTGTGGGCTAACAGAAAGTGGCATAAAATGGCGCACAAAGGGTTCAATCTGTGGGCCCATCTATTGGGATCTTTACGTAAAGCCCCCCTTAAAAGAAACTGAGGTGGATGTACATACTGATGGCATTGTTGTATATGGTGATTAACTCTTCTGTTGGTTGTGGTATCAGAAAAATAAAGAAGATAGTTGGATGCTGAAGCCAGTGGCATTATGCACAATATGACCAGTCAGACTGTGGTTCTGGACAGGTCAGTTTACATATCACTGGAAGGAAAACCACAGCAAGACCCAACTATAAAACTGCACAACGCAAATATTCACAGAAAACATGCAATCAGATACTCAAGCATACAGATGGTGACTGACAAAAGTTTAACCAACACATAAAACAGGAAATTGACAAAGCAGAAAGACTTATTCACAAACTCACATGCATCAACACAATCACTTACAAACTTCCACTACAAGTTGTAACAATGTATAGCTGTGCCATCTTTGAACCAATAGTATGTTTTACATTGAGCACATGGACATACTGAGTTTGCCTCACATCTATCAGAACCATTGTTAGGTGAGGGCAAAATTTTCAGCACCACATCAGTGACGCTCAGAAAATATTCAGTAGACCTAACAACCAATCAGTGAGCTGTGACATATAATCTGAAGACAACTGGACTAGATAAAGTATTGGAAATTGTGGGAGAAGACTTCAGGGACAAGCATCAACTAAAACAATGGCAAGTGAATGTGTGGCAACATTAGTGAGCAGCCACTGTTAATGGCCATAGAGTTTATTCCTTTTTCCCTGACATCTGGGAGTGGTTGAAAATGTACCATGCAGACCCCAGTCGAGGCATAATGTGCTTTTCAACAGATCAAGGTACCTACCCAATGCACCTTCATCAATTGCATCTCTGTCAGTGAATGGCATTTCTGCGGGGAAACAGGAACCTCCCAGCATACATGCTACACACATGCACAAACACATCCAATAAACTAATTTCACACATGATGACACCTATGAATCCATATATGGCAAGACATGAACAGAGCCACTAATATTATATCACATAAACTACACTCCTGGAAATTGAAATAAGAACACCGTGAATTCATTGTCCCAGGAAGGGGAAACTTTATTGACACATTCCTGGGGTCAGATACATCACATGATCACACTGACAGAACCACAGGCACATGGACACAGGCAACAGAGCATGCACAATGTCGGCACTAGTACAGTGTATATCCACCTTTCGCAGCAATGCAGGCTGCTATTCTCCCATGGAGACGATCGTAGCGATGCTGGATGTAGTCCTGTGGAACGGCTTGCCATGCCATTTCCACCTGGCGCCTCAGTTGGACCAGCGTTCCTGCTGGACGTGCAGACCACGTGAGACGACGCTTCATCCAGTCCCAAACATGCTCAATGGGGGACACATCTGGAGATCTTGCTGGCCAGGGTAGTTGACTTACACCTTCTAGAGCACGTTGGGTGGCACGGGATACATGCGGACGTGCATCGTCCTGTTGGAACAGCAAGTTCCCTTGCCGGTCTAGGAATGGTAGAACGATGGGTTCGATGACGGTTTGGATGTACCGTGCACTATTCAGTGTCCCCTCGACGATCACCAGTGGTGTACGGCCAGTGTAGGAGATCACTCCCCACACCATGATGCCGGGTGTTGGCCCTGTGTGCCTCGGTCGTATGCAGTCTTGATTGTGGCGCTCACCTGCACGGCGCCAAACATGCATACGACCATCATTGGCACCAAGGCAGAAGTGACTCTCATCGCTGAAGACGACACGTCTCCATTCGTCCCTCCATTCACGCCTGTCGCGACACCACTGGAGGCGGGCTGCACGATGTTGGGGCGTGAGCGGAAGACGGCCTAACGGTGTGCGGGACCGTAGCCCAGCTTCATGGAGACGGTTGCGAATGGTCCTCGCCAATACCCCAGGAGCAACAGTGTCCCTAATTTTCTGGGAAGTGGCGGTGCGGTCCCCTACAGCACTGCGTAGGATCCTACGGTCTTGGCGTGCATCCGTGCGTCGCTGCGGTCCGGTCCCAGGTCGACGGGCACGTGCACCTTCCGCCGACCACTGGCAACAACATCAATGTACTGTGGAGACCTCACGCCCCACGTGTTGAGCAATTCGGCGGTACGTCCACTCGGCCTCCCGCATGCCCACTATATGCCCTCGCTCAAAGTCCGTCAACCGTGCATACGGTTCACGTCCACACTGTCGCGGCATGCTACCAGTGTTAAAGACTGCGATGGGCTCCGTATGCCACGGCAAACTGGCTGACACTGACGGCGGCGGTGCACAAATGCTGCGCAGCTAGCGCCATTCGACGGCCAACACCGCGGTTCCTGGTGTGTCCGCTGTGCCGTGCGTGTGATCATTGCTTGTACAGCCCTCTCGCAGTGTCTGGAGCAAGTATGGTGGGTCTGACACACCGGTGTCAATGTGTTCTTTTTTCCATTTCCAGGAGTGTATATGCCAAATACCTAGAAATAAGGTCCTCACATTTGGAATTGCAAACACACCATCTACTCTATTTCTCCTTTTTTTTCCCTCCTCATTAAAAATAGTTAAATTCTTCTAATTTTTCAATCTAAAGTTATTCTTGAGTTTTTATTGAATAGTAAAATTAAAATCTTATAATCATAAGTATATACATTTTGTACAATTTGGGGGGGGGGGGGGGGGGGGGCATTAAGTTACCTACGACATGGACCATCAATAAAGATAAATATAAATGTAAAAGTGAAATTGTTAGACAAGATCTAAAAGGACAAAAGTGAATAATAACAAATAAAGGACAATAAAACATATCCTGGCTGCAGACCCATGTGCAAACAAAACTAACAGTACCAGAAGTAAAAATAATGTCAATGTCGACTGTGCATTTCTCTGCAAAGAGTTAGGAAATTGAAAATCACCAAATATTTAAACATAAAGGCAATGTGATTCTTGAGATTCTCCCTACGTATTTGATAATCAAAATATCCACGGGTGTACTGACAGTCTACAGTGTCCAACGGGCACAATATTTCGGTGATCATACATGTCACCATCATCAGGTGAACTGACGGACTGAGCTCCTGTGAACGTGCTGGCATGGAGATCCGTACACTATGGCTCCTCAGGGGGAACTGGGTTCGGTTGCAGCGGCGGCCAATTTAAATACCCTCCGCCCACGGCGCGCTCACTATGCCGTCTGCGCCCCACGCCACGGTCGCACGGTGGAACAGATTGCAACGGCGTCTGAGATGACGTCGGTGTGATGGCTCTGTCCGCCGTGGTCATCACAACTATACATTTGCTCGATTTACTCTTGATTAACCCAATCGCTGGTTCCCAAGCCTTGCTAAGATTATAGCCACAGTCACGGTTTATGAGGTCATTGGTGCGAATTTCGATGGCCTCTCTAATAACGCTGTCCCAGTATCTCGACGTCTGTACCAGAATCCTCATGCATTCATACTCCATAGCGACAAACAATGTTCAGCGACTGCCGACTTGCTCGGATACATCAGTCGAGTGTGCCTCTCATGTTCACGGCATCGATCCTCGACGGTACGCATCGTCTGACCAATTCGCTCCCACCCCCAAGTTCACTCCGGTCGCAGAAATTGTTAGTGCTGTTGAACAGGTTGCAGCTCGACAATTCCGTGTCAATGTGGCAAGTCATATATTCCTCTATGTATACAACCTTCTTTTATGATTCTTGAACCAAGTGTTAGCTATGATTAAGTTGTGCTCTGTGCAAAATTCTACCAGGCGGCTTCCTATTTCATTTCTTATCTCCAATCCATATTCACCTATTATGTTTCCTTCTCTCCCTTTTCCTACTACCGAATTCCAGTCACCCATGACTATTAAATTTTCGTCCCCCTTCACTATCTGAATAATTTCTTTTATTTCATCATACATTTCTTCAATTTCTTCGTCATCTGCGGAGCTAGTTGGCATATAAACTTGTACTACTGTAGTAGGCGTGGGCTTCGTGTCTATCTTGGCCACAATAATGCGTTCACTATGCTGTTTGTAGTAGCTTACCCGCATTCCTATCTTTTTATTCATTATTAAACCTACTCCTGAATTACCCCTATTTGACTTTGTATTTATAACCCTGTATTCACCTAACCAAAAGTCTTGTTTCTCCTGCCACCGAACTTCACTAATTCCCACTATATCTAACTTTAACCTATCCATTTCCCTTTTTAAATTTTCTAACCTACCTGTCCGATTAAGGGATCTGACATTCCATGCTCCGATCCCAAGAACGCCAGTTTTCTTTCTCCTGATAACGACGTCCTCCTGAGTAGTCCCCACCCGGAGATCCGAATGGGGGACTATTTTACCTCCGTAATATTTTACCCAAGAGGACGCCATCATCATTAACCATACAGTAAAGCTGCATGCCCTCAGGAAAAATTACGGCTGTAGTTTCCCCTTGCTTTCAACTGTTCACAGTACCAGCATAGCGAGGCTGTTTTGGTTAGCGTTACAAGGCCAGATCAACCCCTCTCTTGTGGTTCCACCTACGGTACGGCTATCTGTATCGCTGAGACACGCAAGCCTCCCCACCAACGGCAAGGTCCATGGTTCATTTTTAAGAAATGCACAAAGGTGTAACTTTTTGCATCATCCATGATACTAATTAAATATCTGTTGCCCTCTAAAACTTGGAACATCAATAGGTTCTGCAAGATCACTATGACAAGTTGTAAAGTGGTTATTCATTCCTTCGAATCTTGTGATATAGTTTTCAGAAGTGGTCTTGATGTTGATTTACCCACCAAATAGCCATCACAGAGATTTATTTAATTTTATTTTTCACAGTCTAATCACAAGACTGCTTCCTTTCTTATCATGTTGTTTATTGTATGCTTACTG
This sequence comes from Schistocerca nitens, assembly GCF_023898315.1. Classification (NCBI taxonomy): domain Eukaryota; kingdom Metazoa; phylum Arthropoda; class Insecta; order Orthoptera; family Acrididae; genus Schistocerca; species Schistocerca nitens. Next base: position 540,684,171 of record NC_064619.1, on the reverse strand, counting down.
TTGTGCGTAATTCGATGATTCTGTAAATCTAATGATTTTGTGTTATATTCTTTATTTCTCAATATGTTTATTGATCTGTCAATTGCACATGGCTTCAAATTTATGTAACACAAACAACTTTCCTGCTCAGTTTTAATGGGTAGTCTTCCAGATTTATCACAGATCTTGCAACCTTCTCGTTTTCGGTGAGCTACCTCGCAGATAACATTGCATGGTTCATCTCAGTCACAAGTAATGTATTGTAAGCCATGAAGTTCTAAAGCCAAACCTTTATTGCTAATCATCTTCACCCATACTGTACCTGTCTCCATGGCTTCTGTTTTTCCACCACTGGCTAAGGTTATGATACATGATATATTAGCTAAAACATTTTTATCAACAGCTGAAAAATAATTTCCGTTTGGGGCCATGTGATGAGTTGCCTGGAATCCACTATATGGTTATCACCATTCAACGTAATTGTGATATGAGCAGCATACTAAAAGCAGCTAATTTCTTTCATACTTCTTTAAATATACACTTTTCAGAACAGTTTCTTGATATGTGACCAACTTTATGACAGTAAAAAAAAAAAAAAAAAAAAAAAAAAACACCTTCCTGTGTTGCTTCTTTCTTCATTTGTTCTTATCCATTGCCACATTCCTAACTGGCATTTTTCAGTACTTTTGATTCCTAGTGTTAGCTTTTGAGGACATTGCAGAAATTACCAGTATTAGCTTTTGCTTTCGAGGACATTGCAGAATGTTTGTCTTCACTATATTCATGATGTCTAGCATCTTCAGCAAGTAGATATCATTTAATTCTTGCATACTTAACATTGTTATCTGGCAAACTGCTCAAAACTATAACTATTGCATACCATTCATCTGGAAGTCCACACAGAATAATCATTGCTAAACCGCCATCTTCAATTTCGTCACCAATGTTCACTAGATCTGCTACAGTTTGTTTATCAGTTCTAGACAGTTTTCCATAGATTTACAATTCTTCAGTTTTAGTGAATATAACTTCCATCTCAGTTGTACAGTGCAAAGTCTGCTGTCCATTGGGGCATATAATTTTTGAAGTTCTTGCCATACTGCTTTTGGATTTCTCATATTTTGTATATGTATTTGCTGCTTGTCACTCATTGCTAGCAACTTACCTTGATGTGTAATAAATGCCTTTTTATCAACAGCTAATGCATCTTCACCAGGTTGCATCCCACCAGGCTCAATTACAGCCCGCACATCACAATCCCATAGAATCATTTTCATATGATATGACCAGGAAGTGTAATTCATTCCACTTAGTTTCTCATTAGTGTGCCTGTTCTCCAACATTCTGTTTATTTCACGACTTGTTTTATTGTTGTTTTCTTTCCTGTGAGATTACAAACATAGCTCAACATTGATTAACATTGTCCAAATGGGTGACACAAAAATTATCAGTCAGTATCAGTAAATATTTCATCTTTGTGACAAGGATGAGTTTTAAATCAGCTAATTGAGACTAACACAGTTTTCTATTTTCTTTTTTACTAGCATGACTGGGCCCATAACCATTGTTATAGTGGAATAAAACTGTTGTATCATACACATTATATTTATTGAGAGCAAAAATAACTGCAAACACCATTAAAGCAGTAACAGAACATCTGACGATTTCCGGCGACTAGAGGAAGCAATGTGGTGCTGGTGTGCAAGACTCACACATGCCCTTCATCATTGGACTTACTAGGAGGTGCTTTGCCAATCTTCTTCTCAGGAGAGCCAGCTGCGACAATCTGCGCAACTTCTTCTTCGAAGATATGATGCTGTTTGGAGGAATTTTCTCTACTCTTAAAATGATTGCATAAACTCAGGATTCTTTTAAATCAACCCTACTATATTTCACTTCCACAAACAGAACACCACATAACAGTTTCACATCAATGAATCATATTTCATACATCCAATGACTCCCGGTCCATCAGAAACTATGGATTACTTTCATAATAAATACAGTTCCAAAAATCTTTCAAGGTTCTCACTAGTCCAACATCCACAACTCAAGAGAATCAGTAAGTTAGTAAATAAGAGTAAGTGTCTTTTCTCTTCTTTTACACGATTCAGCAGTTCACAATAATGACTGACATAGCACCATCACGGAGTAAGGTGCACTTGCTCTTAGTGCTGGTCACACAGCTTCTGTGAGGAGTGAGGCAACCACTTGCCCACGTTGATTGACTGTCACTATTGCCGTATTCTACTGACCCATGTCCACCCTGTGCACACAGAAAACCGGTGCGAGGTAGACACTCTCCTGTTTCTCATGCTCATATGTAAAATATTGGGTGTTCAAGATGGTGGAAAGCTGAGGGTCTCTAGAATTTGCGTTGAAATTCTCGAGGCACTACATATCCCTCCCCTTAGCTCGAACACGCGATATTTTATACATATTCATTACATACTTTAATATCTATCACAACACTAATTTATATTTCTATCAATATACAATAAATATCTTTTAGTCCTTGTGTACTTAATACCTAGATTTTCCTTTTCTTGTTTTTGTTCGTTTAGATAATAACTATCTGAGCATTGCACTTAATATTGAAGTTAGGACTTTCATATATCAATATATAAGGATTGTGGGGACAATATTCGTAACCTCCAATAGCAGACTCCAGGTGTCATAGACCCTTAATTATGTCTTTCTTTACTCTACTCCTCTGCACTGTTTTTTCTTTAGTACATATTAATTTCATTAACTACCATTTCTTGTAGTCTGGAGGAACTCTGGGCAAATGAAAAGTTTCTTTCCGACACTTATGAATGTAAAATTTGACAACGCTAGTGGAATAGAGAATTTAAACTTACCAGAATATAGGCACAGTACCTATATCTTACATATGGTCTGATACTATGAATGCTCTTCCTCCTTCCGTTTTGGTAGGTACGCCCCTTTAACATTCCTAATCTACTATGGTACAGTTCAATCCCCTTCTTCGTGCCCTGCCTGCACAGTATAGATCAGCTTCTCATGGCTCTGCCTATCTGCCCTTTTCATCTAATAAATGCTGGGTGCACCCTCCTTCTCCTTCCTGAGTAGGCTTCATAGCTCACTGTCCTAGCATACATCTTTATGTACACTGTCGCTAAATATTATCTGGCAAAAGTCAATTCCACTTTACATTTCTCTCTTACTTCTTGGTACCTTCTTTGAACCCCTAGAGTCCTCCACTACTTTTCAACTTCTACGCGTTCAGTAGACCTCATATTTATATAGAATTCACTATATCGTACCTTTCCTTATTCTAGACTTGTCCCACTATCCTACAATCATCAGAACAAATATTCGACTGATATTCCTAAATAATTATCACCATTAGTTCCTCTCTGGTTCATGCTCATTAGTTCTTCATTTCTCACACTTCCTTGTGCAATATAGAACTGTCTCTGTTCTTATACCTATGTATAAATATATAAGAAATGACAAAAGGAAAAAAAGGGGGCGATACAGAACTGTCATATATCAACCATACAATATGTGCTTCTACCCAGATGAACATTTGTCTTTATTCCTCTCCATCCTTTGGTGGTTCTGACATTGCTTTAGGTTTCTAGCCCCTAATTTTTGTGTTTGTGTCTAAGTGTAATTTTGTGTATATGTCGATATGTGGTCATGCAGCCTGATTCTTCGGCCTACTTATTTGAAATAAGTTGAAGGTTATGGGAAACCATGGAGAATGAGAAGGACTTCTGCAATATAAGTATATGCATTTGGAAAGAGGGAAAGATAGACCAGTACTCAGATGAGAAGTAAGAAAGGAAAAAATACAGATGGTTGCTAAGATTGAAGAAGTGAAAGAAGATAGCCCCAAAGACAGGAAACCCATCCCACCTCCCTTCCCAGGATCCCTATTTCACTGTTACTTGAGTGAGAAGCCGGAGGAGGTAAGATGTTAAATGTCTCCTACAGAACAGACCTTCACCTTTGAAGTCCCAGAAGAAAGATCTTAGCAGCTCCTATGGAACGGCAAATGGTGAAGTATCAATTACACTTGTCTGTGAGGGTTGTGTGAAAGGTCTGGTGTGTGTATATGTTAGTCATGTTTGTACCTACACTACCCACCCTTTCCAAAAGTGATACAAACCCTCCCATTTACTTTACATCTCACAAAAGATATAAAATTATTCTATAAAAGTAGAAAATTATACACTACTATAACATAATTGTTTAGTCATTCAGTTTATATCATTTTTCATACACACCTAAAGTACTCCGTTCAGTTTATGATATCTAGGTGTTACTTTGCTTGGATAGTACCATGATATTACCTTTATACTATTACTATTTTCTATTTGTTTCATTCCATGTTTAGAGATCACTGTTCATGCGTGATTCTCTTAAATTAGTCACTATCTTGTAGTCATATTCAATAACTTAAATACTAATATGACAGATTAGTTTAAGGGGTTATTAATAGATTACAGAATAGTTGAAGATTTGAAGGGAATTTGGTGTAGGAAAACTAATGTGGAAGTAGCACCGAAAACAACTCAGGAACCGATGGTCATCACTCTGCCTATTAACACAGAATGATAACGTCCCTGGGGAATAGATGTGTCTCCACTCGGATCCCATGCATCTGACATTAACTTCACCTGAGCAAATGCAAACCAGTAGTTTTTGTTAAATTTTGTGTGAAAGTCTCCCCACAACAAAACAATCACCACTTTACTAGGTAACACAACATTAGGTAAAGTTACTCTATTTTCTACTTTGTCATGGACAGGTTTGAATTCTTCACCATAACCTTGTCAGTATCATAAGGTCAGGAAAAAGCAACAGTGGCAACGTTTCCAGATATTATACTCTTGGTAACTTCTCGATCTATCATTAGCTCAAAATATTCCACCAGTCTACTTACATTTATAACGTCAAAGTCAACTATTTTGTCTTTGAATCTTTGTTCTACATTATTTACTTGCAAACTGACAGTTCTTATACTATCACCTGGAATTTTCTATTGAATAATCGATATTAATTCCTTAGGTCAATCTGTGCTCTCTTTCAAGATATTCATTTACTGTCTTACAGAATTACATTTAACATTACATACATTTTCACAAGATTCTAATTTTTCAATAAGGTCTGGCTCATTATTATTACATTTAGCATAAAATTTAGTTTCCAAAGCAATCATGCCTTTGCACAGATTACTAGATTCTTTGCTCTGAGTTTCTACTTTGACATACAACGAATCTATATTTGCTGTTTGGCTTTTTCGAATTTCATTCGGAGCATGTACCTAAGTACTTACAGAGTCTACCTCTTTACTTAGAGCTGCACATAAGACTTTAGTCTGGGCTTTTATAGTTTCAGTCTGGGTATCTATTTTAGTACCTATTGAGTGTGTCAAGTCTAGGGTTTTCTTGAAATTATTGTCTATTTTATCATCTAAAGTTTTGATCAAATTCACTAACAGAGACCAGTCAGCAATTCTCATAGCCATGGCTGGTTATGATCTTTAAATTTAAAATTCAAAATAGTCTTGATTTTTAATTTTAACAAATTTTAAGATCGCTGACTATGTTTTCAATAATTCCAAAAATTTTATGTTCTGATGTTTCCCCAACTTCCTGAATATTATCCATCTCTCTACTTTTCTTTGACCTTGTAATCATCAAACCTAAAATACAATATTGTGTACAATAACTGCACCCACAGATAAGTGTCATGCAGTCCTTTTAACTTTACCAAACAGTTATTGGTTTCCTCTCACCCGTCGTAGTGGTCTAGGCTGCATCGGCAAGCAGGTGTAGAATTGGCACCAGTGAACAGCACGGAAGCCGGCAGCATCAAACAGTGGTTGCGGGATTGGCGTCAGTGAACGGATGCAAAATCAATAATGTTGACTGGCAGTTGCAGACAGCAACAACGGCTGCTTACCGCATTTGTATAATTGGCAGGATACTGCGTCGACGTCGGAGGCTGGTTACTGCGTTCCCGGCAGCTGGGTCGGCATGTGTGTGAGGACTGCTTACTTCCCCACATCAAATCTTTTTAGTCAAACTAATCTCTGCATCTTCCTTTGTTTGGTGCTTATTAAATATTTCACCCTTTTTTTTTTTCTTTTAGGCGGAATCCAATTCTGCATAACAGTTTCCTTGTCTTGTTACCCTCATTTGCTATGGCAACTCAATATCTTCTTATCTCAATTTCTGTCATAAAATTCCTCCTTTTTGAGTCCTGACCACATCGGTCGCCATGTTCTGGTGGTTTCTTGGATGACAAGAGACAGTGCGGTGATGGGTTGCATGACTCACACATCTCTTCCAATTGACTTACACATTGTATGTGCAGCCAATCCTCTTCTTTGGGTTATCAGCTACATTGCTCTCACCATTTAATCATCTCCAAATTCTGTATCAGCTTTAGGGGAATATTATTAACCAGCTCTATATTCTTGAAATAAATTATGCACTCGCAGGCTCTTCTCAGTTTAACAACAATATATTTTCTACTCCCGTCCCACAGTAATAATTATTATGTACTAACTCCAGCATGGCAACTGGTTCCGAGATAAATGTCAGAACCTACTAAACATTCATACAGTTATACACAGAACACCGTGAATTCATTGTCCCAGGAAGGGGAAACTTTATTGACACATTCCTGGGGTCAGATACATCACATGATCACACTGACAGAACCACAGGCACATGGACACAGGCAACAGAGCATGCACAATGTCGGCACTAGTACAGTGTATATCCACCTTTCGCAGCAATGCAGGCTGCTATTCTCCCATGGAGACGATCGTAGAGATGCTGGATGTAGTCCTGTGGAATGGCTTGCCATGCCATTTCCACCTGGCACCTCAGTTGGACCAGCGTTCGTGCTGGACGTGCAGACCGCGTGAGACGACGCTTCATCCAGTCCCAAACATGCTCAATGGGGGACACATCTGGAGATCTTGCTGGCCAGGGTAGTTGACTTACACCTTCTAGAGCACGTTGGGTGGCACGGGATACATGCGGACGTGCATCGTCCTGTTGGAACAGCAAGTTCCCTTGCCGGTCTAGGAATGGTAGAACGATGGGTTCGATGACGGTTTGGATGTACCGTGCACTATTTAGTGTCCCCACGATGATCACCAGTGGTGTACGGCCAGTGTAGGAGATCGCTCCCCACACCATGATGCCGGGTGTTGGCCCTGTGTGCCTCGGTCGTATGCAGTCCTGATTGTGACGCTCACCTGCACGGCGCCAAACACGCATACGACCATCATTGGCACCAAGGCAGAAGCGACTCTCATCGCTGAAGACGACACGTCTCCATTCGTCCCTCCATTCACGCCTGTCGCGACACCACTGGAGGCGGGCTGCACGATGTTGGGGCGTGAGTGGAAGACGGCCTAACGGTGTGCGGGACCGTAGCCCAGCTTCATGGAGATGGTTGCGAATGGTCCTTGCCAATACCCCAGGAGCAACAGTGTCCCTAATTTTCTGGGAAGTGGCGGTGCGGTCCCCTACAGCACTGCGTAGGATCCTACGGTCTTGGCGTGCATCCGTGCGTCGCTGCGGTCCGGTCCCAGGTCGACGGGCACGTGCACCTTCCGCCGACCACTGGCGACAACATCGATGTACTGTGGAGACCTCACGCCCCACGTGTTGAGCAATTCGGCGGTACGTCCACCCGGCCTCCCGCATGCCCACTATACGCCCTCGCTCAAAGTCCGTCAACTGCACATACGGTTCACGTCCACGCTGTCGCGGCATGCTACCAGTGTTAAAGACTGCGATGGAGCTCCGTATGCTACGGCAAACTGGCTGACACTGACGGCGGCGGTGCACAAATGCTGCGCAGCTAGCGCCATTCGACGGCCAACACCGCGGTTCCTGGTGTGTCCGCTGTGCCGTGCGTGTGATCATTGCTTGTACAGCCCTCTCGCAGTGTCCGGAGCAAGTATGGTGGGTCTGACACACCGGTGTCAATGTGTTCTTTTTTCCATTTCCAGGAGTGTATATGTTCTGCCTCATGCAGAGCCAAGACATAAAGTGAAGTCCCTATAAAACATCTGTCTCTGTAACAATCCTCATGACACCAAACGCCATGGAACATTATCCAAATACTCTTTGACTTTTGTGATTTAATTTCTAGAGCACTGCTTGTAACCACTTGTCGGGGTCATTCATCTGATGCAGCTCCTGGTTCCTTGTGACCGCTCTCCTTCCTGCACGCACAGACATGTGTGGTGCAGTAAAAAGGCTTTCTCACCCTTGTCATTAAAATATCGGATGTTTGAGACAGTGGAGAGCCATGTGTTTCTAGAATTTACACTGAAATTCTCAAGGCACTACAAACAATAATATAACAACACTTGGATTGTCTTTTTAAATAACACCAAAAATAATCCAATCACATTATAATAATGGAATGAATGGAGTAATAAGTTATGACCTATAGTTATGAAAGTAACTATTTGCCAGATATTACATGAGACAAAAGTATAATTATAAACTTGGCATGAGATCATTTATCTTGAAGGAGGGATGGAAGAGGGAAAGGGTAAAGGTTGGTGGGTGGGGGTTTGTGGAATATGTGATGTTACAGATCTTTCCAGAAGAGTTATGTGTAACCCTACGTCTCCTTCATGACCAATGATACTCGCAAACTATAATTGTAATAACTTAATATTTAGGAAAGCACAATTATATGCATAGTTCTGGCGTATATTTCCTTGTGTCAAGTAATATGAAGGGACAATGCATATTTTGAAAGTGGGGTGGCAATCACATGCAAGTGGCAGTAACTACAAGGGCATTTGTGCAGGCTCCATGAATTATCAGCCCAGGTCAGAGAAGTGCACTGGTCCTGGAGCAATAGACACAAATGACAATAGGGAAAGTGATTTTACAAAAAAAAATTGAAATTTGTATTGTTCTGTTGTTTTATTTTTATCTGTAAATTTGAAATTTACATTAATATTGAGAGTTGAGTAATTATTGTAATGTTCCTGGAGAGAGTACTGTGCATGATGAAAAGAATTGCATAATATTGCAAGAATATACCTCATGTTGGTTGGAGAAGTGTCTTATTTAATTATCCAATTGCATACTATGCTAAGTTCAATACTTCAGCATCTGAAGAAGTCCAAGCAATTTGGTACCCATGTTAATGAAAAAGTAAAACTGTGAGCTACATAATATTGAGGTAATTACAGGTTGTGAATAAATTAGTCATCATTATTGGGAGTATTACATATTAGCATCAGAGTTTGGGCCAGTTGTATTGTAAAGTTCAGCTGAACAGTGCACTAGTTTCCTATTACAGAACATAGAATTTATTAGAAAAGAAATAAAACAGAGAAAAGACTGGAATTGAAGATATAAATGAAATGGGCTTATTCAGTGCATTTTGTTTGTCTAATGGATGGTACTTGGATCAAGAACATTCTTTGTTGTATTCCTAGAGATAAGGAAGGACTGACATTATAACCTTATAGAAGGTTATTCAATGAAATTAAAAAGCATTATTATTAAAAGGATACACCGGTACTCATTGCATAGAGGAGATGCTGAGTCCAGACAGGCACATCAAAAATGCTATTATAAAATTTAATTTTGGCCAAAGGACCTTCTTCTAAAGTAGAAAAAACACGTGCATTCACACCAGCATAACTCTCACCTACACAACTACCGTCTCTAGCTGCTGTGGTCAGAGCCATTTATGTAGTAACTATAAAGTACATTTCCTTTCTTGGAGGCCGTCTCATAAGCATCATCAAATTTTCAGGATAGTGTCCTTATATATACTTCCATTCTCCTCTCTTTAGATGTAGGTCATCCTTCCTTGGGCACACCTACTCTATTCATTATACAATTTATATATATGAGGACACTACCCCATTTAATATTAATTCCCACTCTTCCCTCCACTCCTGCACTTTTAATATAACTTACACCTATTTTATCTACCACCATTATTAGAGTTTTATCATATGGTGTCTCTTATCTTTACTTCTGTGTGTTACATTCAACAACAGCCAAAGTTAGTTTCATTGATTGCAAATATATTATACTGCTGTGGCTCTGAATGTCTCTATGTAGATTTCACCAGGATGTTAGAATGTAAACTGCTGTATAAGGGTACCTTTCCCATTCCTACTTTTCCCATCACTGAAGTGATGATGCTAACATCCTGCATCACTCCAATTAAACTCCTAAAACAATCTTGTTTAGGTAATGCATTGTCTCTATGATTGTGTGGTAACCTTAAACATGTATAATGCTTTGAAGGCATTGTACAGAAAACTATCATCCACAAATATTATGTAATAAATTCCTGGTATCTGTTAAAATCAAATGTACATGAATTACTAGCCTGTCATATGTTAGTAAGAAACTCATCACCTAATCATTGTAGGTACAAAAGTGAAAGGAAATTTAATTTAAAGAAGATAGGATAGTAGGAGGAGAAGAGACTGTTGTATAGAAATCAAGATAACAAGAAATCCAAAGATTAACCAGAGCCTTGTAGCAGTCCTCACATAAAATTCACTCAGGTTGTGAAACTACTGAGGTCAATGGCACTTAACTATCATTTTCTGATGCCTGTGGCATTGAAAAGAGTATAAGTAGGATACATCAATCAATCCACACTCTTTAGTTTGCTTAAGGGGTGATGTCATGGAGTTTGGTCCGAAAAATCTATTTTTCAAAAATATTATTTTCTTGATCTACAAAGTTTAATCTATGTTCTGTGTGAATTTTATCGTGACAGCAGTTTTAGAAATGCCTTTAAATCGTTAAACTGATTAACTTCGTACTGGCAGCCGCTCCCACCTTTTCCGACATTTGGGAAACTGCTTTCTTCAGCAGAATTTTTGTCAGTTTGAAGGCTGACATCTATATCTCTGGCTGATATCTATATCAGCAGACCCTTACATGGAAGTCAAGATTTATGCATAATGGGCAGTGGAAATACCGGAAATGGAGGTTCCATGGAAATCAGTTTACCAAAACAAGAGGAAGCAACTTGAAATGAAGAACAGGTGCATGAATGGTATTGATATGGATTCCACTGGATTCAGACTTATTGATTTAGAGCTTCTCTGCCAGGCTATAAAGTTTTCATGCTAATGTGTTAGCTGTAAAAATATGGAAGGCATGATTGATGTTGAAGAATGTTGAAGAAAGAACAATGGTAATAACTTATGATTTTAAATTAATTTGTAATTCTTATGGCTATGAATTTTCATTTTCCTTCTCCAAAAAAACTGATACTGGTACCTATGAAAGCAATTTTAGGTTAGCATATGCTCTGAGATGCCTTGGACAGGACAGGGAAGGAGGTAATTTATTGCCTCCACCTTGTGCAAGGTTTAAAATATAAATAAAGAAATGTATGATGCTGTATGTGATACTGACAGAGTTTCTATGAAGGAAGCAATGGAGAAATTGGTATAAATAAACGAAAAAGAAATAGATCCTGGGAAAGATATTTGTGAGAGTGAATATCCTAGAAATGTTGCTGACCTGTCTGTGTCTGTATGGAGTTGCATCTGTTTTTGGTATTGACTCAGGTAAAGTTTTAGATATAGAAATTATTTATAAATGCTGCCACCACTGTGCAACAAGGAAGATGTCCAACAACAAAGACAGTGAGAAACTGTGGCAAGAACAGCATGCAGTAGCATACTCTAAAAATTATAGTGGCTCAAGTGGTGGCATGGAGGCTGCCACAGTTACGAGGATGTTCTCCTGATCTGAGGACCAGTATGGTGTTAGACATACTAAATACCTTGGTGATGGGGACTCTCTTCATTCAAAGCTGTAACAGAAAGAAATCCATGCAATACAACAATAGAAAAGTTGGAATGTGTTGGCCAAATCCCAAAGGGGCTTGGTGGTAGGTTTCGTCGCTTGCTGAAAGAGAAGAAAGGTTATAAGGGTACAGCCTCCCCCAGTATTCATATGAAATGTGTCATTATATGTATCATTCTCTCCTACTTGATACAAAACTTGATATTCATTGTGAAGGCTTGTGAAATGTTCTGGAAGGACGTACACTGTCATAATTATCAGTGGATTGTTGTCACTGATAAAATTACGTACATATACATAATTAAGTAACTAATCAGGAAAGTGAAGTAATAAGTCCTTCGAAAAACTAGAGACTGCAGAGATGTTAGCATGAAAAATCAGTGCTTCTAATTAACAAAATTGCTATCTACAATCCAGTAACCTTAGACCTCACTATCTTGAGAAACAGCTTTATAAGTTCAAACTTCCTGGCAGATTAAAACTGTGTGCCGGATCGAGACTCGAACTCAGGACCTTTGCCTATCACAGGCAAGTGCTCTACCAACTGACCTACCCAAGCACGACTCATGCCCCGTCCTCACAGCTTCAATTCTGCCAATACCTCATCTCCTACCTTCCAAACTTCACAGAAGCTCTCCTGCGAACTAGCTTAAAAGTTATTACCAAGTGATGTATTTTCATTTGTTATTTATTTTTATGTCTTCCTCTGTAATTAATATTCTTTGTAATCACATTTCTAATTAACTCTCCAATTGTTTACATCTCACAGCTTTTCAATTTCCAGAATTTTAGGTCTTATTTGTAAGTTCAATGTATTTAATTGGATAAAGCAGAAGATCCTTACTACCAGTACATGTTAGTAACCAAATCCAAACTGTAATTAATTATGTAACTAAAAATAATATGAGAGACATTATTATAATTAAAGTTCAGAATGATTTTCTTATGGAAAACTAAAGCTATTACTCTAAAAGATTGTTGCTGAATATTGTATTTTATAAATTATTCAGATGTAACATCAGTTTCTTTACGTTTTGTAAAATTTAGTTGTAACATCAAAATTCTACAAAATTAATAATGCTTTATTCTGGATGTTATTGTTAAAATTCTGTATGAAGTGATGCGGCAAGGCTGCGAGTTAGTTGTTGAGTTGTTATTTTGTCAGTCAGTTTTAATGTTACTTTTTTTAAGTCAAAGAGATCAGTGAAGTCTGTCCATGTTTTGTTTAGAAGATGAGTGTGCAGTTCAGATGTCAATTAATGTGTATAAACTTCGTGAAGTACGAAAATTTCTCATTCATTCAACAATGAACCAGGCAGAAGAAACTTTACTTAAGTAACATTCAACATGAATTGCTACATTTGGTGGAGCCGAGCTGGAATTGATGTTTGAAATGTGGAAATATGTTTAACAAGTGACTGTTTCAGGTGAACTAAAGACAAATGACAAGCATAAATTGTCTTGAAAAATTTTGTGTTATGAATGCACAGAATGAATGGATGTTGCTACATGGAAAGAGTTGATGTGGATAAAAAGGACTAAATTCTCAGCCAGTACTGTCAACTATCAGATGAGTAACAGTTTATGTTATTAATTAAATAGTTTTAAGACATTGACAAACATCTGTGTGGAAAGTATTTATATTTTGTAATTTACCATAGCCAATAATGACAAGGTAAACACTTCAGACTTATGAGCAAGTATCAGTGAACTATCACCCAATAGTTATCAAAGTGTAGATCGAAGATTTGGAGGAGAGGTTCCAGGGAAAATGTCACCATGAGTACTTCAACTGCACAGGGAAGAGTAGGCAGAGATGATTTGTTAATGTTATTAATGCAGCATATAAAATAAGTGAAGGAACAGATTGGACAGATTAAGGATATTGGTCAACAGGGTCTACAGTTAAGTCAGTAATTCAGTGAAGAAATGGCACAATTAAATAATACTGTTGCTGAAAATACTAATCAGATTTGGGAATTCCAGGAGGTTTTGGCAGCATTAAGAATTACTGTTGAGACAGGACAGGGTGAACTCAGTACTCATGTAGGAGCAGTAGAAGGAAGGTTAGAGATACTAGATACTAATTTCACACAAGAGTTGTCAAAAAACGAGGAGAGATTCAAAAAATTAGATAAACATGTAGAAGTAGAAAATTCTAAACTTAAAGTAGAGGTTGACCAGACTAGTAGAATTTTAGAAGAAAAAGTAGAATCTTAAAAAAGTAACTCTGAATCAAAACTTACAGACATTACCAATCAAATAAGTACTGTAGAACTAAAGTATGATGAAAAAATAGATTTGTGTAAAAGTAATGTTGTAGATTTAAATAAGAAATTTGTACAGCTAAAGGAGGGTGTAGCTCAAAGAAATTTTGTTAGCAATATTAATTGTATATGGGGTGGCATACCTTTAAAATGTTTTCCAGGAGATGGTAAATTGCATCCTGTTGATTATCTACAGCATTGTCAAGATAATTTTCGTAACAACATTACAGACAATGTTAAAATTAAATTTGTTAAGAGATTTTTGGATGGAGAAGAATTTCAAGAGTCAATCAGAATGTTGGTTGTACTATGTCATATGATGGATTATAAAGAAAGTTTTAAATAAGTTTTGATCAGAATCTGAGCAAGCTAAGATTAAGAGTGAGTTTTTGAATGGTCGAATGTATAGGGAAGGGGATGGTAGCTTGAAGTGTTTTTGTGAAAACCAATTGAGGAAATTAGTACACTCACAAAACCTTTTGACAAACTAATAAAAAACAGATGCCTTTTAAAAGGAGATTACTGAAAAGAGTACAGTGGGAGTTGATTTATGGACCAGATGACTCCATAGATCAGTTCTTGAGGTATGTAGATAAGTTGTATAGAGGCTTTGAGAGAAATGGGAGGTTAAGTAATGGTAGATTTGGCAATCAACCATCAGGGGTTGGAATCAGAGCAGGAATCAAGGTAGGAGTGACAATGAAAATCAGAATAATAATAATAGTGGTTACAATATTAAACATTCGGGAAACAGAACAGATCCTTTCTGAATGGAAATGCGCACTCATCCATCCACTCCACAAAAAAGGGGAAAAAACTGAACCAAATAATTACAGGGGTATCTCACTCGTACCGGTCACATATAAAATCCTATCAAAAGTTCTCATGAATAGATTAGAAGAACAAGCTGACCCACAAATAGGAGAATACCAGGCTGGTTTTTACAAGGGGCGATCATGCATAGAGCAGATCTGGAATCTGAAAATGATTCTCCAGATGAGAAACACCCGAAACACAGTAGTTACTTTTGTAGATTTTAAAAAGGCCTACGACTCAATAGACAGAGTAGTGCTCTGCAAGACACTGGAAGAATTCAGCATTGACTGAGAGACAAGAGCAATCATTCGGGAAACATTAACTGACACAGTCTCCATGGTTAAATTTATGGGGGATATCTCGGAACCATTTGAAATCCAAACTGGAGTGCGACAGAGTGACAGACTTTCACCATTACTCTTTAATATCATTCTTGAAAAAGTTATCAGGACATGGGAAAAAGAAGTCAAAGGAATCCAAATTGGCATTAGAAAAGATACTAGATTCAATGTGAAGTGTTTAGCTTTTACAGATGACCTTGCAATCCTCACAAATAATAGAAAAGAAGCCACTAACGCCATAGAGAAATTACATGAAATTCCACAAAGAACTGGCCTGCAAATCTCATATGAGAAAACTCAGTACATAGAAAGAGTGCCACAAGACAAATTGCATATTGTGACAACCCATGGGAAAATGGTACAAGTACCACATTTTAAGTACCTGGGAGAAATCATCCAGCCATCAGGAATCAACCTAAAGGCCAATGAGGAAAGAATAAGAAAAACTACAGAAAGCATATAAACTCACGTGGAACTATTATAACAAAAAGTCCATATCCATTAACGCAAAATTGAGGCACTACAACACTGTCATACTTCCGGAGGCACTGTATGCATTTGAAACAACACAAATAGGTGGGCAAACTAAAATCAAAGAAATAGAGAAACAAGAAAGGAAAATTCTCAGGAAAATTTTTGGCCCGATACAAGAGCAAGGAATCTGGAAGAAGAGACCAACATCAGAATTATATAAATACACAGACAAGATTACGGATACAATAAGGAAAAGAAGAATGCAGTTCTATGGACTTATCCACAGGATGAATGAAAACAGAATTTCAAAGCGAATTCTTAAAGTCATCAACTCAGGCAGAGGAAAAACAAAATGGATAAAAGAAGTTGAAGAGGACCTGAGACAAGCACACATAACAGTAAACAATGCAGAAAATAGAACTGAATTCAAGAACATCATCAAAAAGCATAAATTTGACACCACAACACAAAAGAGACCAGGATGCAAATGGACAGCGGAGCGAAAGAAACAACACAGTGAACACATGAAGAAAATTTGGACTCAGAAAAAACATAAACAATCATCATAAAGGAATTCAAGTTCAAACGCTCTCTTAAATGGGAATAATTGAAAATAATAATAATAGTGGTTACAATAAAAGTGATAATAGAAGGATCAACCACAGGAATGGGAATGGAAACAGAGGATATAACAACAGGGAGGGACCATGGGAGAATAATAACAGACAATTGGATAATCACCAATCAAGACCAGGCTATTTAAACTGACAGATGCCTCATTGGGAACCTGTCAGTTTGCGGTGACAAATAAGTACCAAAATCAGGCTAAACACCACCAGCCTAGAGACATCAAAACTAACTACAGAAGACAGAATAATCAAATATATTGGAGCTGAAATGACAGGATTAATGTAAGAAGAGCACATCAGATTAGCAAATTACAGTTGGACAGTAAATTCTGGAAAAGTATGAATGAAAGTGTTGAAGATAGAAGAAATAGCATCTGTAAGAATGTTGAAGAGATTTCGTTAGAAGAGGAAACTATCAGAAGTCTATATAATCAGCGTAGAAAAGAAGTTTGCAAAGAAATGTTGATTCTGATAATAATCCTGATAAGTTTGGATTAGGTAAATTAATGGAGGAAGAATCTATCACTGTTAAGCACTTAAGTGATGATACTTGTACTGGTGTACTTGTCAACAATTCCGATGGTCATTGTAAAGATGTTATAGAAGTGCCTAGTATTGGAGATGATAGCATGTGTGATGAATGTTGATAGTGAAAGTGACTGTAATAATGATGAATGGGAGGAAGAATTAGACAGCATTGTGTATATGGAGGTTAAAGAAGATTTAATTAATGGTGAAGAAGATGATGTCAGTAGTATTTGTGAAGAATATGAGAACCAGATTGTACCAATGGAAATTTATTTATTTATTTATTTATTTATTTATTTCTTGTTCCGTAGATCCAGTTAGTGAGTCAATCACAAGGATATGGAACGTGTCAAATTGTACATGTTTCAATTTAAACTTACAATAAATACAAGGGCAATTCAATGGCAAATTGTACATAGTTTAAGTAAGACATACTATAAATACAGTAACAGATACAATGTCAGCTAGATAACATAACAACCATTTGACAGAAAAAGAAGTTTCAAATAAAGGTTAAAGATAAGAGCACAAAGTTAAATCAGATATTAGGCCTACAAGAGTAAATACATGTACAGCCAATCTGTTATTACAAAAAGTGTGCTAATGCCCAAATGCACAATAAAATCAAATGAACTACTTCTAGACACAATAAGTTTAGTGATGGTATACATTTTCTTTCAGGTATTCATCCACAGTATAATAAGATTTCTCTGTCAGGTAATCTTTGAGAACTTGTTTAAATTTTGGCAGTTCTGTATGAACACATTTGATATGTAGTGGTAGAGCATTGAACAGCTTAATGCTGGAGTAGTAAACTCCTTTTTGTACCAGAGTGAGACGTTTCATTTCTAAATGTAGATTGTTTTTGTTTCTGGTGTTATAACCATGGAATTTACTGTTGTCTTGGTATATGGAATAATTTTTGCACAGAAAAGTCAGCAAGGAAAAAATATACTGTGAGGCAGTTGTTAGGATACCTATCTTCCGAAACAAGTGCCTGCAAGAGTGTCTTTGATGGACCCCACACATTATTCTGATTGCTTTTTTTTGGATGGTGAAAACTTTTTTTGCAAGTGGTTGGTTCCCCCAGAATATGATAGCATATGACATCAATGAGTGGAAGTAGCCAAAGTAGGCAACCTTAATAGTGTCAACTTCAGCCACTGAAGAAATTACCCGTAATGCAAATGTTGCCGAGCTAAGTTTTTTACATAGATGAAGAATGTGAACTGACCAATTACATTTACTGTCTATGTAAGCACCCAGGAATTTTGTGTCTTCAACTTTCTGTATTGGTTGATCTCTACATTTTATGTCAATTTCATCGGGATTACTTTGTGATGTATGGAACCTCATATAATGAGTTTTATCTGCATTGAGTGAGAGACCATTTGAGGAGAACCAATTTAAGATGTCATTGAAAACAGTATTTGTAGTTTTTTCAAGATCATGATCAATCAAATCGTCAATTAGAATTGTGGTATCATCGGCAAACAGGGTAAATTTGCTGTTTGTCTCAGAACAAAGAGGAAGATCATTAATAAAGATGAGGAAAAGCAGTGGGCCCAAAACGGAGCCTTGAGGCACACCACACGTTATCGTGCCCCATTCAGACGAGGCAGGTTCTCCAGAAGAGCCATTTAGCATTACAGTCTGCTTGCGATCCTGTAGATATGATTGTAGCCACAAGCCAACAGTACCACCTAAACCATAGTATTCTGCCTTTTTCCAAAGAATTTGGTGGTTTACACAGTCAAAGGCTTTCGTAAGATCACAAAAAATACCCACTGGAGACATTTTTTTGTTAATGGCTTCCAAAACTTGGTTGCTGAAAGAGAATATTGCCTGTTCAGTACAAAGACCGGCACGAAAACCAAACTGATTTTTGCTTAAGATACTGTGGAAGTTGAGATGGTCTACAATCCTCCTGTGCATGAGTTTTTCTAGAATTTCCGAGAAGATAGTTAATAGGGATATTGGGCGATAGTTTGTAACAATGCTTTTATCCCCTTTTTTAAAGAGAGGAATCACTACAGCCAACTTAAGTCTGTCAGGGACAATCCCATCTTGTAGGGATGCATTGTATATGCTGCATAAGACGGGACTAACGAATTTATAACAGTGTTTCAGTATTTTACTAGAAATATTGTCCACACCAGCAGAATTTTTATTTTTTAATGATCTAATTACTCTTATGACTTCGCTTACAGTAACTGGAGATAAGGATAACTGTGGGATTCTGTTGCTAATAGCTTTCTGTAGGAGGGACAATGATTCTTCCATAGAACCATTACAGCCTGTCTTCTCTGCTGCTCTCAAAAAGTGGTTATTAAATATTTCTGCAACCAACTCAGGTTTCTTTATGATACTGTCCCCTGTTTTAATCTCTATCTGAGACATGTTCCCTGTTGTCCTGCCAGTTTCCCTCTTTATTACATTCCATAGAGTTTTAATTTTATTTTCTGAGCTTCCAATTTCTGATTTTATGCACATACTTTTAGATTTATTTATAACCTTCTTGAGAATGCTACAGTAAAGTTTGTAGTGTTTTCGTTTCTTTGGATCATTAAAAGTCCTGAGAGAACTGTATAACATCCTCTTTGTTCTACAAGATGTTATTATCCCTGTAGTGATCCAAGACTTCTTGGCATTGCCTATATGACTATTTCTAACTACTTTTTTTGGAAAGATGGACTCAAATACAGACATGAATTCATTTAAAAATGAATTGTACTTTTTGTTTACATCTGTTTCCCTATAAACTCGGCTCCAGTCTATCTCTTTTAGCCTGAAACTGGGAAGGTATCATCAGATGAGAAACATGTGGACAGACATTATGATTTAGATGTGATGCTAGAAACTTTAGGGGATATTTATAAAAGTTATAGTTACAGCAACAGAGTAAAAAGTGCCAACAGGATTATTTGTGAAAAACTGCATTCCAACTAGGAAAGTAGAACCAGTCATCAGTCTTACAGTGAGATCAGTTCCAGGAAAAGTAAACAGTGTGTAAAAGAGGGAGATGACATCAAGAAATCATCTGATGTAGCTCTAAGTAAAATTCGGACAAGTACAAGAAATTGTGCAGGCAAGAATAGTGTGAATGAAAAAATTGATGTTAACGAGGAAGACACTGATGAAGAATGCAGTGAAGACAAGTATGCTGAATTAGTGGCTACCAAATTAAAAGAAGCTGGAAGTCTAGATGAAGAACAGACAGATCAGTTAGGTAGTTTTCTGAGGGAATACAAAGATGTGTTTAGTGAGAAACCTGAAAAAGTGAAAAACTATGATGCAGATTTAATCTAACACCTCACGAACCATTTTTCATCAAACCATATGGAGTAAGTGTCAGACACAAAGAAAAAATAAGATGATGTAAAAGCATTCAGGAGGACACATCGTTGTGTCAAGTGTGTGGCGAGTAATAGGTCTCTGAGCTATGTAGCATTCTATTTTTTTTCTTTTTGTTTTTGGATGCTACATCTTTTCCTCATCTATAGTCCTGTAACGATGTTATCTCTTACTGAAAATACTATCAATTTTCTGTAGTATAAGTTTTCTGTATGTAATATAACTATTAAGTGACATTATTTGAGGAATAATTTGAAAATATAAACTGTGTACTAAATTTCACTTTCCTACAACAATGATTGACCAATTATTGTAGTTACACTCTGTAGAGCATCTATTTGATTTGTGGGTGCTTCTTTGAGAATTACAGGCATGGTCATGATTTTATGAATTTGCTAATGAGATGAACAAATGGACAATGGTAAAGTTATATATGGACAAGTTGCACTGTGCCAAAAGACATGTTGTGAAAAGTTTGTTATTACAAGTAGGTGTGATGATGAGCAGTCTGTGACTTTGTTTGATACGATAAAGAGTTAAATAAGATCTGGGGGGTCAAATATACTGTATAATGGAATATACTGAAATATTAATAAAAAAAAATATACATATATAATTCATTTTTGGTTCATTGACTTTAATCTGTATATAGCTAAATCTTTATAGTTTGGAGATGCTTAATTTTATGTGATTTTGTTTGTAAATATGCTACTGGTATAGGGTAATATGTGAATACTTTTGATATATTCATACCTGATGTGACCTTAATTGTAACCTACACGAGTACCTTGAGTAATGAGTTCATCCCTGTTTCTACCTAGAGAACTGTATCCAAGATCCTTACCTGACCTGGAAGTGAAACTTAACAAACTGTGAACCCAATAGTGGACTGTGCAATTGCAGTTTTATTTATTTATTTATATACTTGTTCCATAGATCTGTACATGTGAGCAAGTCACTCAGATGTGGAACGTGTCAATATAAATAATAAAATACATAGAATAAAGACATTGTTACAGTATTAATAACAGTGCACAAAAGTCATACTTATTAGCTTAAAAACTAGTCAACATAAATGTGAAGATATCAGTTTCATATTTAGGGCATTATTGCATTTATTTTAACCTTGAACAGTAATCAAAACTTCCCACTTTGGGTTTAAAAGTGACCCAAAAATGGAAATGAGAAAAACAGGAATTTTTACATTAGGGCATTATTACATTAGTTTAACAGTAAACAGTGTCAAAAAATTTAAAAACATCTTTCCAATCTGGGTTTTACTTATTTCTCTTAAAGAATTCCTCTAGTGAATAAAGTGAGGTCTCAAGTAAATAATTTTTCAAGCTATGTTTAAATACTGATGTACTACTCCTTATACTTTTGATGCTGTTGGGTAGGGACTTGAAAATTTTCGTTCCAGCGTACTTTACCCCTTTCTGAATAAGTGTCAAGTTCTTTAACTCACAGTGGAAATCCTCTTTTCTTCTGGTGTTATGTTCATGATATAGGCAATTTGTTTCATACAGAGTGGGGTTATTCATTATGAAGCACATCAGTGAATATATGTGCTGAGATGTTGCTGTCAGTATTTCAAGTCGTTTAAAAAGATTTCGACATGAGGTTCGTGGGGGTACACCACAAATGATTCTTATTGCTCTTTTTTGTGCTGTGAGGATTTTCTTTGTGGCAGGTGTATTGCCCCAGAAGATGATGCTATAACACATGACTGAATGAAAATAGCCAAAGTAAGCTGACTTTGAGATGGTAACGTCATTGAAGCATGACAAAATTCGTAAAGCAAATGTTGCCGACGTCAGCCGTTTTAGTGTTTGTAGAATGTGATGTTCCCAGTTCAGCCTACTGTCCATGTATACGCCTAGGAATTTTGATAAGTACACTTGCTTTATCATCTGATCATTCTGTGTGATAACTATTTCTTTTGGATTTTTGTGGGTTATCTGGAACTGGATAAAATTGGTTTTATTCAGGTTTATTGAAAGGGGGTTAACACTAAACCAACCCAGAACTTCTTTAAGGATATCATTGACCTCGGATTCTAAGTCAGTAGTTGACACATTATCCACCACAATGCTCGTATCATCAGCGAACATTGTAAATTTACACTGCTTATTGATGGATAAAGGCAGGTCATTAACATACACTCCTGGAAATTGAAATAAGAACACCGTGAATTCATTGTCCCAGGAAGGGGAAACTTTATTGACACATTCTTGGGGTCAGATACATCACATGATCACACTGACAGAACCACAGGCACGTAGACACAGGCAACAGAGCATGCACAATGTCGGCACTAGTACAGTGTATATCCACCTTTCGCAGCAATGCAGGCTGCTATTCTCCCATGGAGACGATCGTAGAGATGCTGGATGTAGTCCTGTGGAATGGCTTGCCATGCCATTTCCACCTGGCGCCTCAGTTGGACCAGCGTTCGTGCTGGACGTGCAGACCGTGTGAGACGACGCTTCATCCAGTCCCAAACATGCTCAATGGGGGACAGATCCGGAGACCTTGCTGGCCAGGGTAGTTGACTTACACCTTCTAGAGCACGTGGGGTGGCACGGGATACATGCGGACGTGCATTGTCCTGTTGGAACAGCAAGTTACCTTGCCGGTCTAGGAATGGTAGAACGATGGGTTCGATGACGGTTTGGATGTACCGTGCACTATTCAGTGTCCCCACGACGATCACCAGTGGTGTACGGCCAGTGTAGGAGATCGCTCCCCACATCATGATGCCGGGTGTTGGCCCTGTGTGCCTCGGTCGTATGCATTCCTGATTGTGGCGCTCACCTGCACGGCGCCAAACACGCATACGGCCATCATTGGCACCAAGGCAGAAGCGACTCTCATCGCTGAAGACGACACGTCTCCATTCGTCCCTCCATTCACGCCTGTCGCAACACCACTGGAGGCGGGCTGCACGATGTTGGGGCGTGAGCGGAAGACGGACTAACGGTGTGCGGGACCGTAGCCCAGCTTCATGGAGACGGTTGCGAATGGTCCTCGCCGATACCCCAGGAGCAACAGTGTCCCTAATTTGCTGGGAAGTGGCGGTGCGGTCCCCTACGGCACTGCGTAGGATCCTACGGTCTTGGCGTGCATCCGTGCGTCGCTGCGGTCCGGTCCCAGGTCGACGGGCACGTGCACCTTCTGCCGACCATTGGCGACAACATCGATGTACTGTGGAGACCTCACGCCCCACGTGTTGAGCAATTCGGCGGTACGTCCACCCGGCCTCCCGCATGCCCACTATACGCCCTCGCTCAAAGTCCGTCAACTGCACATGCGGTTCACGTCCACACTGTCGCGGCATGCTACCAGTGTTAAAGACTGCGATGGAGCTCCGTATGCCACGGCAAACTGGCTGACACTGACGGCAGCGGTGCACAAATGCTGCGCAGCTAGCGCCATTCGACGGCCAACACCGCGGTTCCTGGTGTGTCCGCTGTGCCGTGCGTGTGATCATTGCTTGTACAGCCCTCTCGCAGTGTCCGGAGCAAGTATGGTGGGTCTGACACACCGGTGTCAATGTGTTCTTTTTTCCATTTCCAGGAGTGTATATGAGGAACAGCAAGGGCCCAAGCACTGATCCCTGTGGCACTCCATGCTGCACAATTCCCCACTCAAGAGTCCACTGTACAGGGTGATTCAAAAAGAATACCACAACTTTAAAAATGTGTATTTAATGAAAGAAACATAATATAACATTCTGTTATACATCATTACAAAGAGTATTTAAAAAGGTTTTTTTTTCACTCAAAAACAAGTTCAGAGATGTTCAATATGGCCCCCTCCAGACACTCGAGCAATATCAACCCGATACTCCAACTCGTTCCACACTCTCTATAGCATATCAGGCGTAACAGTTTGGATAGCTGCTGTTATTTCTCGTTTCAAATCATCAATGGTGGCTGGGAGAGGTGTCCGAAACACCATATCCTTAACATACCCCCATAAGAAAAAATCGCAGGGGGTAAGATCAGGGCTTCTTGGAGGCCAGTGATGAAGTGATCTGTCACGGGCTGCCTGGCGACCGATCCATCGCCTCGGGTAGTTGACGTTCAGGTAGTTACGGACAAATAAGTGCCAATGTGGTGGCGCTCCATCCTGCTGAAATATGAATTGTTGTGCTTCTTGTTCGAGCTGAGGGAACAGCCAATTCTCTAACATCTCCAGATACTGTAGTCCAGTTACAGTAGCACCTTCGAAGAAAAAGTGACCAAAAACTTTATTGGCTGAAATGGCACAGAAAACGTTCACCTTAGGCGAGTCACGTTCATACTGAGTTGTTTCCCGCGGATTCTCAGTGCCCCATATACAGACATTGTGACGGTTGACTTTCCCGTTAGTGTGGAAAGTTGCTTCATCACTAAACACAATCTTTGAAACGAAAGATTCATCTGTTTCCATTCGAGCAAGGATAAAATCACAGAAATCGATTCTTTTAATCTTATCAGCTGCAGACAGTGCTTGAACCAATTTCAGACGATAAGGTTTCGTAACTAACCTTTTTTGTAGGACTCTCCATACAGTTGATTGTGGAATTTGCAGCTCTCTGCTAGCTCTGCGAGTCGATTTTCCTGGGCTGCGAACAAATGCTTGCTGGATGCGTGCTACATTTTCATCACTAGTTCTCGGCCGTCCAGAACTTTTCCCTTTGCACAAACACCCATTCTCTGTAAACTGTTTATACCAACGTTTCATACACCACCTATCAGGAGGTTTAACACCATACTTCGTTCGAAATGCACGCTGAACAACTGTCGTCGATTCACTTCTGCCGTACTCAATAACACAAAAAGCTTTCTGTTGAGCGGTCGCCATCTTAGCATCAACTGACGCTGATGCCTAGTCAACAGTGCCTCAAGCGAACAAATGTATAACTAAATGAAGCTTTATAGCTCCCTTAATTCGCCGACAGATAGTGCTTAGCTCTGCCTTTTGTCGTTGCAGAGTTTTAAATTCCTAAAGTTGTGGTATTCTTTTTGAATCACCCTGTATATTGTGATTCACTATCTGAAACATCTAGAATAATCTTCTGCTTCCTATTTTCGAGGTAGGATTTTAACCAGTTCCCTACAGGTCCTGTAATTCCATAATGACAGGCCTTCTTGAAGAGTATCTGGTGATCTACACAGTCGAACGCCTTTGATAGGTCGCATAAGACACCAATTGGCAGCATCTTGCTGTTTATAGACTCTAGAACATCATTTGTGAATGAGAAAATTGCGTTATCTATTGAAACTCCCTTTTGAAAACCAAACTGCTGACTGTTAATGATGTTCAGGTCACCAAGGTGTGCCACAATCCTGTTGTACAGAGCTTTTTCTAGGACTTTTGAAAATGTTATTAATAGAGAGATAGGTCGATAGTTTGACACATTTGTAGCATCCCCTGCTTTGTACAGGGGCCTGACAACAGAGTATTTCATTGTCTGGAAACACTCTTTGTTGCATGGATGTGTTGCAGATGTGAGACATAACTTCGGTCACTTCAGTACAGCAGGCCTTCGACAGCTTGCTTGAAATATCGTCGATACCAGCAGAATGTTTATTTTTCAAAGGCTGTATGATTTTTTTGATTTCATTGGCAGTAATGGGAAGCACACTTATTTGACTGAAAGTTTCTGGAATATTATTTTTCATTATACAGGCAGCTTTATCTACAGAACCATGGCAACCTATCTGTGTTGGGACAGTTAAAAAATGTTGGTTAAAGATTTCAGCAATTTCATCACTATTAGTTATCTCTGAGTTGTCAACAGTTAAAACAATATTTTTGTCTTTGGTGTAGTTTACAGTCCCTGTTTCTCTCTTTATCACATTCCAGATTGCTTAGATTTTATTTTCAGAATTAGTAATTTCAGATGCTATACACATACTTTTAGAGTTTTTAATTACTTTGGCAAGAATTTTACAGTAGAGTTTATAATGTTTTAGCTGAGCAGGGTCGTTAGAAGTCTTTGATGCTATGTAGAGTTGTCTTTTTCTCTGACAGGAAGCTATGATGCCCTTAGTGAGCCATGGTTTTTTTGCAGACCTAGCAGGTTGGACTCTGTATGACTTTTTTGGAAATACACTTTCAAAGGTACCTGCTTAAATTGTATTTTGAATTAGCAGTTTCTGCAAGATAAACAGGTGTCCAGTCAGTATGCTGAAGACATGATCTGAACGTTTGAATAGTTTCCTCACTTATTTTCCTTACTGTTTTCCATCTAAGTGAGGTGTCACTCAGAGGAATTCCCAAGCTGTTGAAAGTAACTCGTTGTCCGTCATGGTCAGACAGACCATTTATAACCATTTCAATATTAATATGGTTGACTTTACTCTGATCAACAAAAACGTTATCAATGAGAGTACTGGAAGAGGTTGTAGTTCTGGTGGCCGAGCTAACCAAGGGAACAAGGTTGTACGTGCACATGAAATTTTCAAACTCCACCTTGCAGGGAGAATTAACCAAGAAATCTATGTTAAAATCCCCAACAACTACTATGCCCCTATTTTTTCTACTTAAGTACAACAAAAGAGTATCTAATTGTTTAACAAACACTTTAAAATTACCAGATGGTGCCCTGTAAACTGCCACAGTGTCTGGCACCTCTATAGCACATACATCAAAATGTAGCTCAAAGCAGAATCTTTGTACATCTATTGCCATGAACAAGACATTGTTTTTTACATATACAGCTACTCCTCCTTTGTCCATATAGTTCCTGCAATAAGACGTTGCCAAAACATAGTTGGGAATAGGGACTTCAATACCAGCAGTGATGTGGTGTTCTGTTAGACACAGAATGTGGGCACTGTTTATACCTTTTGTGTCTTCTATATTTGCTGTGAACTGATCCAGCTTGCAGTATAGGCCTCTTATGTTCTGATGAAACACTGTTAACTTTTGTTTGTCTTTAATTGTATTGCTGTTTGAGTGAACTTTCGTTTGTGTATTAATTACTTGTTGCAGATTTTTGTTACTGGACCAAATCCTGCTAGAGTTGGCCCAGCTCACTAGTTTCCCTCGTTAGTTAGGGCTATGACTGGTCTGCTTTCATGATCGTTATTGTTTAGGCCTATTATTTCATGAAAAGCTTTTCCAATGTCTGCTGCTAGTTTATTTTTGCCAAACTGATTTAGATGTAGTCCATGCTTTGTGAAGCAGTGTCTCTCATACCTGTCTGTATCCAGTAGTGTCACATTCATAAACTTAGTGCAAAAGTGTTTCAGTTTACTATTCGTTAGGCGAATTTCTCTGTTCACACAAGACCAGTCTGCCAGGTCATATCTCGTGGTCACAGTTGTTAGTATTATGTTTGTATGCTGTAATAACTGCAGCAATAGGTGTAGCTTTTTAATGAAAGTGCTGGCCTCGTTGCAATAAACATCGTTTGCTCCTGCGATTATCGCAACACAGTCTTTTTCCGTGAATTTAGCACATTCTGTGTGTATGTCTTCTACCACATTCACGAATTTTGCTCCTGTTTTAACAATAGCTGATATACACGAACCATCTTGAGCAGAGTTCGACATGCATGTCGAAATATTGCGAGCATGGCTGTCTCCAAATATTTTTACGTTATTTTTCCGTTGTGTTTGTTTACGTACGCGATCGGAACTTTTTCTTACGCAACCACGCGTGTTTTGTGTACACGTGTTGCCGTCTACTACAATTTTAGATGCACTGTTTTTGTTATTTGAATTATCACTGTTTATCAAGCACTGAACTTTGTCCACTGTTGAGGCTTCTTTATTCACTTGTGGGTTTCCTTTCTTGTATATAAATGTGGCGTCGTCGACGGTTACGTTTTCACGACGTACATAACACCGAACTACACACGCTGTCGAAGCACTACTGTTTTGTAGAGCTGTATATCGGTCTTGGAGGACAGCGTATTTCACTCCTAGCACTTCAATATCGGTTTGTAGCATTCTGATTATTTCGTCCTTATTTTTGATAATGTTTAAAAACTTACTTTCACACGCGGCTGCTATGCACGGCTCACAGGTCCACAAATAGTCATCAGTTACAAGTTTTAAGTTGATCTTGCAGCAATTTCATGAAACCAGTACTTGCAGGTTCTACACTGAATTCCTTTACGAACTTTTCTGATACACAATTTACAATTACTATTACTTTTATCTTCATAACTGCGAGCACGGATCTATGGAACGAAAACTAATCTAATCTAATCTGAACCTACGCGTACTTTCTCTATCGGCGCCATCTTTCCTACATCAAAGACTGCCAGAAAGAGAGCATTTGCATACGCAAGATGGACAGTGCAGAAGGACTGATGATTGTGAGCTGCCAATTCCTTAAGATGTGCAATGTGAACCAGTGACTGGAGTGACAGCTAAAAAAAAAGGAAAAAAAATTTTTTTTGGATTGTTTTTATGTATTTTGTATAAAAATGTAAATGAGATGGTACAACCTCCTTCAGCTCTCGTATGAAATGTCCAATACTATGGGACTTAACATCTATGGTCATCAGTCCCATATAGTCGTAATTATCAACGGATTGTTGTCATTGCTAAAATTTAGTACATAGACTAAATTAAGTAACTAATCAGGATATTAAAGTAATAAGTCCTTAGAAACAAATAACTAGAGACTGCAGAGACATTAGCATGAAAAATCAATGCTTCTAATTAACAAAATTGTAGTCTCAAAATCCAGTAACCTTAGACCTCACTATTTTGAGAAACAGCTTAAAAGTTATTACCAAGTGATGTACTTTGATTTGTTATTTGTTTTTATGTCCTCTTCTGTAATTAATATTCTTTGTAATTACTTTTATAATTAACACTCCAAATATTTACATCTCACAGTTTTTCAACTTCCAGAATTCGAGGTCTTATTTGTACATTCAATGTATTAAACCGGATAAAGCATGAACTCTGTACTACCATTACATGTCGGTAACCAAATCCAAACTGCAATTAATTATGTAACTAAAAATAATATGAGAGACATTATTATAATTAAAGTTCAGAATGATTTTCTTATGGAAAACTAAAGCTACTGGTATTATTGTAAAAGATTGTCATTGAATATTGTATTTTATACCTTATTTGGCTGTAACATCAGTTTCTTTACATTTTGTAAAATTTAATTTGTAACATCAAAATTGTACAAAATTAATAATGCTTTATTTTAGAAGTTATTGTTAAAATTCTGTATAAAGCAATGCAGTAAGGGTGCGAGTTAGTTGTTCAGTTGTTGTTTTGTTGGTCAGTTTTAAAGTTACTTTTGGGAGTCAAAGACATCAGTGAAGTCTGTCCGTGTTTTGTTTAGATGATGAGTGTGCAGTTCGGATGTCAATTAATGTGAATAAACTTTGTGAAGCTTGGAAAATTCCCATTCATTCATCAATGAACCAGGCAGAAGAAAATTTAGTTAAGTAACATTCAAAATGAATTGTTACAAAGTAGTTGAGGATGGAAAACCACTAGGAGGAAAAGGTAGGCTTACTCTGAAAGAAACTGATTCTCTTCAGTTATTTCATGGTAGAGCTATCAAGAATAACACACATAAATTAGAGACAATGAGACATGCTGTGTGGGCAATTTATTTCCACAAAATATCCACTGAACAAAACACCAACACACACTCTGTGTCTGAAAAACAACAGAAATGAATGCAATTAAACCCACATTCAGGTTTCTTGTAAACTCTGATTTATTGAGGAAAAACACTCATTACCAGAACCTGTTATGAATGCAATTAAGCCCACATTCAGGTTTCTTGTAAACCCTGATTTATTGAGGAAGTGTCTCATGGAAAAACACAAAATGAAAATGAAGGCATCAATAATTTAATTTGGATTATATGCTCAAACAGGATATTCTGGTGACTTGAAGTACTCAAAATAGGTGTCTATGCTGCAGTTTTATTTTAAAATAATGGAAATAATGGCAGAATTAAAGTGCTGAGGAGAGTTAGTAGAGATCCTGGTGTGTTTACAACAAAAGAATTTTACTACATCAACAAGAGCAGCATCAAGAAAGCTAACAGATCAGTGTCTTGACTGCAAATTCAGGCCTCGGAGATTCAAAGAGGAGAGAAGGAAAACCTGGAGGATGAGGAACATCAGTATGGAGGATATTAAAATTGAAGTAAGCTTATTACATGTAGAAATATGAGAAGAACATTTTTGAACCTTATTTTCTGTTTTACATTTTTTACGTTATCAGAAGCCTTTTCTCAAAAAATATATTCGCTAATGCTATGAAATTTTCAGGAACTGTTCGCAACATGTTGCTGTCTCCCTGGAACTAAAAAATATGAGATCCTGCAATTACATTATGATTTTTAGATGATTTAGAAAAAAAAGTTTATTTTGGATGTGCAAAATTAAAAACTCTGTTAATGATATAGTTTGTACCGTAACTTAGTAACTGTAGCTCAGTGGTCTTATAACCTTCTCAGGACACTACAATAAAATTTTCAGATTAATTGCATGATTAGTGAGTTATGGCTTTTTATAAAAATGACAATAAGAAATTAAAAATTCTGATTTCTGGCAAAATATTAATCCTGCATATTTTATTGTATTTTTCTATTTAAACACAGCTCTTTTGTTTTACTCATGCATAATTTTATATTTGTACATTAATAAATATGGCTGTAATGATTTTTTAAATAAAAGTTTACATTTTCCATTACATCCCCCATTATCATTATCTCCCATTATCTTTATCATACTGCCTTCGATTTCAGATTGTCCTTTACTTCTTCTTTTAAATTTCCATAAAAATTTGGAGTTACTATTTTTCATAACAACAGTGTAGGAAAAGGTAGGTTACTACTTACCATAAAGATAACACGTTAATTTGCTGACAGGCACCATTAAAAGACGAACAATGGAAAATCCAGGATGAAATAATGACAATATTATGAAAAAAATAGATTTCCATTCAGCTTATAGTGGAAATGTTGAGTCACAGACAGGCACAACAAAAAGACTACTAAACAAGTAAGCTTTCAGCCAAAAAGCCTTCTTTTGATTGGACAACACACAATACATACATTCACACAAATGCAACTCTCACACACATGACTGTTCTCTTTGGCTGCCAAGGTTGATCAGAATACATTGATACATAAGCTTTCAGCCACAGCTTTCATCAGAAAAAGAAAAGGAAAAGAAATAGTGAGAAATAGATAAAGGCTCTGGACAAAAGCTTATGTGTAAGTGTCTTTTAGTTGTGCATATCTGCAACTTAGCATGTCATCTTTGGTATAAGTAGAAATCTATCTTTTCCTATGTTGCTGATATTCCTGCTTTGATTTTCCATGAAGTAATCATTGCACCAAACATTAATAGTAAGTCATATGTACTTAATGGGCATCACATGCACTCCCCTCCACCTTCTAATGCTTGCTGCCCCCCACCTCCCCCCTCCCTCCACACACACAAATTTCAGTTGAAACCATGAGTCAAATTTCAATAGTCTTTTACAGATAGGTTAATTTACCATGATATGTAACAATATATGTGCGTCAGTATTTATGTAACCATCTGGTTGAAACTTTGTTTTGAATGAGTCATTACTGTACTCCTGTAGAGTTGTCAGAGCAGGACACAAAATGTCTACCTTACATAAACCTGTAACCTGTTTCAGAATATCAAAACAGACATTAGTGTCTGAAGTTAGTATTAACTAATTACTTAATTTGATAGAATATTCATTTGCTGTAGCATTACAGAATCAGACTGTTTAGCTATGTCAGAATGTAACACCCACTTTATTTGTGATTGTAGATTCTAATTCTGATTAGTGTTACTTATTTCTTTATGTCCAAGACTGAATTCCTTGAGTTGATCAGCTAACAGTTTGTTTTGATGATAAATTTTGTGCTTTAAACTAGAGCTTGTGATTTCTAGTGTATCTTTCAGTTCAGTGATCATTTTTCTTTTAGTTTCTCCAAAAGTTTTTTAAACCTAAAATTTGTGTTTCAAGACACATTAGTAATTTCTAGCTTAGTACCTTTAGCATCTATTTTCACATTTAGTTCATCTCCATTAGTCTTTATGCTTGTGCTACTGGTACCGAACCCAATCCTTGATCTTCAATGTTGTATTAGTAATGTGGCTTCGATAGGTCGTATCGACCAAGATTAACACCATCTTTGGCCTCTGATTGCTCTGCCAAGCCTCCATATTAGTTTTCAGTTCTGTTCTGTATCACAAGCTGTGTATGTATATATGACTTACAGTGAAATATATCTCTATGTGGAATTTAATGGGGATAGTTATTGCATTCAACTGATAATTGTATCTCATTCCCATACTGGTGACCCCGTAGTTTCTACTTCTTCTGCAACTTCCGCGCGGGGTGTTGTAAATCAACAGGTTATGCACACCTCACCCAGTGCTTTGTTTGAAGATTTTGAAGTATAACAATGATTGCCAGACATCTTCATTCCTTCCCCAATGACCGGTTCTACATTAATTCACAGTGATTTGTGATCTCCAGCCACGTTAACTTCAAAAGTTGTCGCTCTACAACATTTGAGTGATATGTCGCTAACACAAACAATGGACTCAGGTTTCATGTTGCCAGATTGTGCTTGCCAACATGTGAAGTGTGAAGTGAATAATATTCAGAACTGTGTACCTACTGATTGATCGTATAATGCTCAAAGTGATCTACATTAGCACACTCTCAGTGGATCGCAACAACAGTTACTGTCATGCCGTGTGCAGCACCGCCATTATTGCAAAATGTACATGGCCACTATCAACCGTGATCTATTATGGTTTTACCTCATTGGCAAACTATGTTGTTGTTGTTGTTGTGGTCTTCAGTCCTGAGACTGGTTTGATGCAGCTCTCCATGCTACTCTATCCTGTGCAAGCTTCTTCATCTCCCAGTACCTACTGCAACCTACATCCTTCTGAATCTGCTTAGTGTATTCATCTCTTGGTCTCCCCCTACGATTTTTACCCTTCACGCTGCCCTCCAATACTAAATTGGTGATCCCTTGATGCCTCAGAATATGTCCTACCAACCGATCCC
Source organism: Schistocerca nitens (assembly GCF_023898315.1). Taxonomy (NCBI): domain Eukaryota; kingdom Metazoa; phylum Arthropoda; class Insecta; order Orthoptera; family Acrididae; genus Schistocerca; species Schistocerca nitens. The sequence goes on along the minus strand of NC_064619.1, from coordinate 540,650,927 downwards.
TTCTTCTGGTCAAGTTGTGCCACAAACTCCGCTTCTCCCCAATCCTATTCAGTACCTCCTCGTTAGTTATGTGATCTACCCATCTAATCTTCAGCATTCTTCTGTAGCACCACATTTCGAAAGCTTCTATTCTCTTCTTGTCCAAACTATTTACCGTCCATGTTTCACTTCCATACATGGCTACACTCCACACAAATACTTTCAGAAACAACTTCCTGACACTTAAATCTATACTCGATGTTAACAAATTTCTCTTCTTCAGAAACGCTTTCCTTGCCATTGCCAGTCTACATTTTACATCCTCTCTACTTCGACCATCATCAGTTATTTTGCGCCCCAAATAGCAAAACTCCTTTAATACTTTAAGTGTCTCATTTCCTAATCTAATACCCTCAACATCACCCGACTTAATTCGACTACATTCCATTATCCTCGTTTTGCTTTTGTTGATGTTCATCTTATATCCTCCCTTCAAGACACCATCCATTCTGTTCAACTGCTCTTCTAAGTCCTTTGCTGTCTCTGACAGAATTACAATGTCATCGGCGAACCTCAAAGTTTTTACTTCTTCTCCATGAATTTCAATACCTACTCCAAATTTTTCTTTTGTTTCCTTTACTGCTTGCTCAATATACAGATTGAATAACATTGGGTACAGGCTACAACCCTGTCTTACTCCCTTCCCAACCACTGCTTCCCTTTCATGTCCCTCGACTCTTATAACTGCCATCTGGTTTCTGTACAAATTGTAAATAGCCTTTCGCTCCCTGTATTTTAGCCCTGCCACCTTTTGAATTTGAAAGAGAGTATTCCAATTAACATTGTCAAAAGCTTTCTCTAAGTCTACAAATGCTAGAAACGTAGGTTTGCCTTTCCTTAATCTTTCTTCTAAGATAAGTCGTAAGGTCAGTATTGCCTCACATGTTCCAGTATTTCTACGGAATCCAAACTGATCTTCCCCGAGGTCGGCTTCTACTAGTTTTTCCATTCATCTGTAAAGAATTTGTGTTAGTATTTTGCAGCTGTGGCTTATTAAACTGATTGTTCGGTAATTTTCACATCTGTCAACACCTGCTTTCTTTGGGATTGGAATTATTATATTCTTCTTGAAGTCTGAGGGTATTTCGCCTGTTTCATACATCTTGCTCACCAGATGGTAGAGTTTTGTCAGGACTGGCTCTCCCAAGGCCGTCAGTAGTTCCGATGGAATGTTGTCTACTCCGGGGGCCTTGTTTCGACTCAGGTCTTTCAGTGCTCTGTCAAACTCTTCACACAGTATCGTATCTCCCATTTCATCTTCATCTACATCCTCTTCCATTTCCTGTGTCTGCCAAGTCCCGTAGGGAACCTCACAGGCATCCTCATAAAATTGCACTCGGTCCACTTGTCTGCCTGGCCGAGCAGTCATTTATACGTTACTGACATTTCATCATGGCTCATTTTCCTAGTCGACACTGGTGCTGACCTGTCTATCATACCTACATTGATGGCTGTCCCCATCTTTTCACCGATGAGGTCACTTCTGTGAGTTGTTAATGCATCAATGTTACAAACCTCAGGCTCTGTCAAAGTTACGGTGCACCTATCTCCTTCTCTGTGTTTTCCGTGGACTTTCTGCATTTCCAAAATCAATGAACTAATTCTCGGTATGGATTTGTCCCATTACAAACTCTCTCCAAACATGGTTCAGGGCTCGCTGCTACACCATCCCACTAACACTCAGATACTGTGCTCCTGTACTTATGTTCCATGTTCTGTTTCTTTCGCAATATGTGAGTTAGTATGCGAGTCCTCCAGCCTCATGGGCAACATTGTGATCTGTATCACTAACCTACTGCCAGAATATGACTCGCCGGCACAACCCCGCTGGGAAAATGACGAGCTGAAACAATAAATAGCACACACTTACAACAAGCTTGTTGTGGCTCGTACCTTGCTGCTGAACCTGCAGTCCACAGTGCCACCATATAACCTTGTTTCTCTAGCAGACACCAGCTCAGACACTCAGCAGTTTAGTCCAAAAACATTAATTGCATGTGATGATTCGTGTCTGGTAGACACCGCACCCCCGATGCGCTCGCCACGTTCAGTGCCATGTGTTTCAAACAGTGCTTCTAATGACAGTCGCACGTGTGATGCAACAATGCCCACCATGCAGGGCCCTCTCTTGTGCACCAACCACTTGACTTGGTGGCCATTGCTGTTCCCCACAAGATGGCATTACCTCTCTTGCCTGCGCCGGTTACCCAAGGCAAGGCTGACAACAGACAGTCGCTGCGCGTCCCAACCCGCTCCATGTTGCGCATGCAGGCAACCTCTCCAAACAAGCACATGCCATCCTCACATAATGAGTATGTGATTTTCGTGCTGCCTTTTCCCACCTGCACTAACAGTTACACCTTGTCACAAGCCACTCGTCCAAAAACTTCATGTCAGGACGTTAGTCAGTCTTGTGTGCAGTTCTCAGTTTCTTCTGTGACTAACAGAATGACACACAAGATAATTACCATAATTACCACTGCCAGCCCTCCTATTAGACACAGGGTTATAGGCCTCAAACCCATTAAGTTGTGAGTTAAGTTAACGAACTTTTGGAGGCAGGTATTCTACAACTGTCAGACAGCAACTGGTCTTCACTGATTCACCTCGTCCCAAAAAATGACGATTCTTTTTGAATGTGCAGTGATTACAGATGTTTAAATGCTCATACCGTCATGGACAATCACCCCATGCCGAACATAAACGATTTCACTCATATTTTATTGGGCACCACAATCTTCAGTGTGACTGACTGTAAATGTGCCTATCACCAGATTCCCATAGCACAGGAAGACATTCCAAAGACAGCTATTATCACACTGCTCAGTATGTTCCAATACAACTTCATGCCGTTCAGCCTGAAAAACATGGCACAAACATGGCAACATTCCATCAACTCAATCTTATGACAGTCCAAATTTGTCTTTGCATATCTGGAAGACATACTCATTTTCAGCAGCCTGGCTGAGGAACACGAAAATCATTTATACAAGGTCCTCCAGACTTTGAACTCCAACGGCGATGAGGTCAACAAGGACAAATTCCATTTGCACCATTCCTCTGTCACATTTTTGGGTTATACCGTCTCCACAGACTGAATACAGCCTCTCAAATCCTGTGTGCAGGCCATCACATCACTGCTACCTCCGGCTACTTACAAAGAACTCCGATGTTTCTTGGGCACAATGAATTACTACCATTGGCATCTGCCTTCTGCTGCCGCCGTGCAGGCCTCACTGGCAGACTCTCTGTCAGGTAAACAGACTTCAGTCCTTAAACCAGTTTGCTGGACTGAACCTATGCTGGAGACCTTCAAGGCTCTAAAAACTTCTTTAGCTCATGCTGTGACACTTGCCCATCCCAACCCGTCGGCCAAGTTGTTCATCACTACGGACACCAGTGACATCGTGGTGGGGGAAGTACTACAGCAACGCAAGGGCAACATGATTTCTCCCCTTCATTTCTTCTCTAAAAAACTGTCTACAGCTCATAAGAAATATTCCACTTTTGATAGGGAACTTCTGACGGTCTATGAAGCTGTCAAACAATTTCGCCCCGATGTTGAGGGCCGCTCTTTTCTTCATCCTCACCAGTCACAAAACACTAGCAGATACTTTCTGCAACCCTCCTGAGGACCCACCCCTGTAATTTTTCCTCCTATCCAAGTAGTTCTAAATTCGTTCGAGCAATCAATCATTCATGATGGGGAACACAGTCATAGCTCAGTCACTCAAAATGATTCAGGAATTTTACTTGTTAGAATGAAATCAGGTGGTGATTCTTCTTCTCTGCAGGCTCGTGCTTTGCGGCAGTCTGCTAATCTGTACAAATAAAATGCCTCGTAATTTTGGGAGCGTTGTATAATCAGTCGGGAAACCTCAGATCAAGCAGATATTTGGCTTTGATGAAGTTTAATCTTCCGAAGAAGTAATGGAGCTCTTGGATTATTAAATGCAGGTTCGTATCCAGTCTTTCGGAAGTTCCCTTCTGATTAACAACTACGCAATATATCGATGAATATCATTAATTCTCAAATGTCAAATACACACCTTTTGTATGAAGGAGCAATATATATATATTTCCCCTTTAATCGTACAATTTCGTATCAGTTATCTTCTGTCATAAATCTCAATAATCAGATTACAGTTCTTCAAACAAAGCTCAGGCTAATCGGCACGAAGACAATCTCAGAAGCTTTTTTCTTCTAACAACCACCAGAGAGAGTACTACAAAGAATAATTATGCGCTCATGGCATAGCTATTGTATGAAACTATTTTGCGCATTGATTCTGCGAGTATGAAGAAAGAAAATTTGTAAACAACATTCAAGGGTAGAATTGTATCAGAATAATTCATCGAATATAAAGAGATATTACATGCCCTTGGTGTTTCTGCCAATTTGATTTAGTCTCTCAATTCACAACAGACGTTTACTACATCAAAGGCACAGAAAACATCCCCACAAATTTTTTCTTGTGGATCAATACTGTCTCACACATCATCAACTTATCCAACCTGGCTGCTCTCCAGGCCTCTGACAAGGAATCTCAAGCTCTCCTCACGGTTCCTTAAAAATCTCTTGGGTTTACCAAAGCCAAGTTCCCCGGTGTTTTGGATGAGATGTGGTGCGATTCTTCTGCCAGCACCCTGCAGCCGTTGCTCCCGCCCACATTGTGCCAGCAACCCTTCAACGCCTTGCATAACCTCGCTCACCCAGTCATCCATGCCACTATATGGCTCGTATCCAAGCATTTTGATTTGAAAAATATTAAATGAGACTGTCAGACCTGGGTACGCGGCTGTGTCCCCTGTTAATGCAACAAAATCAGCTGCCACACCACCACTCCACTAGGCAAGTTCGACATTCTATAAGGACAATTTCATAATGTACATATCGACCTTATCAGTCCACTACCGCCATCTGAGGGTCATAGATATATTCTCTCCACAATCGACTGCATGTCTTGCTGGGTGAAAGCTGTTCCTTTACCGAATATCACCACTGAAACCATAGCCATTGGGTTTCATCTCCTCACAGATTGCCAGGTCTGGTTGCCCAACCACCATCACTGCCGACGAAGGTCGGCAGTTTGAGTCTGACCTGTTCACCATTTTATGTGACAACTGTGGCATTAAAAAAATTCATACAACAGCCTACCACCCACAAAGCAACGGGTTAGTTGAACGATGGCACGGCACCATCAAAACTGCCCTCAGGTGACACGACTGCCTCTGATCTGAGGTACTTCCATGGATGTTACTCAGTCTCTGTTCGACCTTTAAACCACACTTACAGGGAACTATCTCTGAATTCGTTTTTGGGGAGAACCCAGTCCTACCAGGGGAACTTATCGTGCCTCAAGCACCCGAGGATTTTCCCCCCTCCCAAGATTTCATTAGTAGGATGCACTCTCACTTCAAACATGCATGGCTATACCCACCTATCAGCTATTCCCCGCCGGATACTTACGGGCCAACTGCACTCGACACTTGCTCCCATGTTATGCTCAGTGATGATTCTGTTAGACAACTCCTGCAATCACCCTACCTTGGCACCTTTAAAGTACTCCAGCGGGGCAAGACAATGTTCAACATTATGGTTAAAGATTTTTCTCAAACTGTTTCATTGCACAGGCTCTAACCTGCTTTCATGGACTCTGACGCCCCTTCATTGTCACAGTCGGACCCTCCTGATGAATTTTCTGCCATGGAGCCTCAAAATGCTTTGTCTCATCCTACAGTGCTGTTTTCTCCAACTGATGATTCATCATCCCCATTCACAGGTTTTCCAGGCACATCGCCATCCACCCCATGTGTGGGTTTTGCTGCCACTTCACCGTCTGCGGAGACTCGCTCTCCCACATTCAACCTGTGCTGCAATGTGCCACCACACAGTGTGGATGACATGTTGATCATCACCTTCAATGACCGAATGCACGTGCCCCTAACAGACACTATGGCCTCACCATCCAATAGGCAGTTAAATGTCAGTGTGGTGCATAGCCTGTCCTTCCCCCGCGAGTGCGACCCATCAGAAATCCGTGCCTTCATCTCGTCGGATAGCTTGATCTGCATATGGGGCAGACATGCCTGCACCACATTGCAAGCCATTCCACATGCCCGCTCTCAGGCAGGTTGACGCATCATCTTGCCCCGCTGGTTAACCCACTATGAGGTGGACCTGCCGCCAGTCACTCTGTCTCCACACTCCGCCTCGACCAAGATGGAAATCCCAGTCGTGCACCTGCCAACTCGCACGACTATTACCGATGCTGATGCCCACATGACCTCCGCTCAACCCTCACCAGTGGTACTCCATACTGCATGAGGGGGGGAGGCTGTGTGGCATGTCAATAGGTCGTATCAACCACGATTAATACTATCTTTGCACTCTGACTGCTCTGCCAAGCCTCCAAGTTAGTTTTTAGTTCTGTTCTGTATTTCAAGCTGTGTACACATATGGCTTAGTGTGAAATATATCTCTATGTGGAATTTAATGGGGATAGTTATTGCATTCAACTGATAATCATATCTCATTCCCATTAACTGATTATTAAAGTCAGCTTTTATTCTACAATTACCTTCAACACTTCCACATTGCATGTTAATATTGGCTTATGGTAAAAACAATAATAAGTTTCCATCTAATTTTCTACTGCTTACAACTGTCAGAGTGATGTATATTATAAACACAGTTAAACTACTCCGTAACAAACACGACTACCAACACACACAAAATTGGGGAATAAACACAGCACATCACAGTAGCTCTGTAGCACTGTGTGTAGCAATGCTGATGGGAATCTGAATCCCTGTGTCAGGTGAACTGCATTGTTCAAGATCAATGTCCAGCTGATGCACCTGCCATGCAATGCCATGGTGTACTTGTGGCACTTATGAAAATGTCTTAGTGCTTTTATAGATTTGGCTGCCAAACTTCTGATTCATAGATGTTAATAAATTCTTCTGCACAGTAGTTGTTGTAGTTGTTGTTGACGGATTTAATGATTACTCCCAGACAAATTAATACTCCTGAAGTCTCCTTAAATGCAGTGTCAGTAATAGCTTGTGTGCTGTGCTGTATGCAATCTGTGTGTCTCACACTTTGGTTTTGTTGAGATTATTAGCACAACAGAATACACTACAATAATACTTCAGGGGCTATGGTCCAGATAGCTGTACACACCAGTACCTCTAATACCCAGTAGCATGTCCTCTTGCACTGATGCATGCCTGTATTTGTTGTGGCATACTATCCACAAGTTCATCAAGGCACTGTTGATCAAGATTGTCCCAATCCTCAACACCAATTTGGCATAGATCCCTGAGAGTGGTTTGTGGGTCATGCCATCCGTAAACAGCCCTTTTCAGTCCATCCCAGGCATGTTCGATAGGATTCATGTCTGGAGAAAAAGCTGGACACTCTAGTCAAGTGATGTCATTATGCTGAAGGATGTGCATGATGGGGGTGCGAATTGTCAACCATGAAGATGAATGCCTCACCAATATGCTGCCGATATGGTTGCACTATCAGTTAGAGGATGGCATTCACTTATCGTACAGCCATTATGGTGCTTCCATGACCACTAGTGGTGTACATTGGCCCCACATAGTGCCACCCAAAAACAGCAGGGAACCTCCACCTTGCTGCACTCGCTGAGCAGTGTGTCAAAGGCATTCAGCCTGACCAGGTTGCCTCCAAACATGTCTTCGATGATTGTCTGGTTGAAGGCATATGCAAAACTCATCATTGAAGAGAACATGATGCAAATCTTGAATGGTCCATTCAGCATGTTTCTGGGCCTATGCATGGTGTCATGGTTGCAAAGAAGGACCTCGCCATGGACGTTGGGAGTGAAGTCGTGCATCAGGAAGCCTATTGTGCAAAGTTTGAATCGTAACACAACAGCCTGTGGCTGCACGAAAAGCATTATTCAAGATGTGGCATTGCTGTCAGAGCCCTCTGAGCCATGATCCATAGTTAGCGGTCATCCACTGCAGTAGTAGCCCTTGGATGGCCTGAGTGAGGCATGCCATCAGTAGTTCCTGTTTCTCTGTATCTCCTCCATGTCCGAACAACATTGCTTTGGTTCACTCCAAGATGCCTGGACACTGCACTTGCTGAGAGGCCTTCCTGGCACAAAATAACAATGTGGACATGATTAAACCATGGTATTGACCATCAAGGCATGGCTGAACTACAGACAACAGACTACCTAGTGCAATGACTGGAACTGATCTGCTGTCGGACCCTCTCTGTCTAATAGGCGCTGCTCATGCATGGTTGTTTACATCTTTGAGTGGGTTTAGTGACATCTCTGAACAGTCAAAGGGAGTGAGCCTGTGATATAATATCCACAGTCAACGTATCTTCAGGAGTTCTGGGAACCGGCGTGATGCAAATCTTTCTTTGATGTGTGTATATCTTTAATCACATAGATCCACCAAAATGCATAGAAAGCCAAAATGTGTTCACCCATTACTCAGCAATGTTTGAAAGTACACAAGTTTTTACACAAACAATGAAAGATAATGGGGAAATAAAAGAACAGCCTGTTTAGTGATTGATTCTATATCCACATCTACAGATACAACTACATCTCCCTGAAAAAAATTAAGGAGCCAGAGATGAGGTTGTATATGAGTGTAACATATAAATACCAACAGACAGTATGTGTTAGATTAGATTAGATTAGAGATTAGATTAATACTTGTTCCATAGATCATGAATACGACACTTCATAATGATGTGGAATGTGTCAGGTTAATAAAAGATGTCTGTACAAGATATTACATTACACAAAATATTGCATGACACTAATGTTTAAGTTGTTTTTTTTCCCTCCCTTAATTTATATCTAAAAATTCAGCCAATGAGTAGAAGGAGTTGTCATCTAGAAATTCTTTTAATTTATTTTTAAATGTTGGATGGCTATCTGTCAGGCTTTTGATGCTGTTTGGTAGGTGACCAAAGACTTTTGTGGCAGCATAATTTACCCCTTTCTGTGCCAAAGTCAGATTTAACCCTGCATAGTGAATCATCATCCTTTCTCCTGGTGTTATAGCTATGCACACTGCTATTACTTTTGAACTGGGTTGGATTATTAACAACAAATTTCATAAGTGAATATATATACTGTGAGGTTACTGTGAGGAACCCTAGACCCTTAAATAGATGTCTGCAGGATGACCGTGGGTGGGCTCCAGCGATTATTCTGATTACACATTTTTGAGCAATGAATACTTTTCTACTCAACAATGAATTACCCCAGAATATGATGCCATACGAAAGCAGTGAATGAAAGTAGGCATAGTAAGCTAATTTACTGAGATTCTTATCACCAAAATTTGCAATAACCCTAATAGCATACGTAGCTGAACTCAGACGTTTCAGCAGACCATCAGTGTGTTGCTTCCAGTTTAACCTCTCATCAATGGACACACCTAAAAATTTTGAAAATTCTACCTTAGCTACAGACTTCTGTTCAAAGTCTATATTTATTACTGGAGTTTTGCCATTTACTGTACGGAACTGTATAGACTGTGTTTTATCAAAATTTAAAGAGAGTCCGTTTGCTGAGAACCACTTAATAATTTTGTGTAAAACATCATTTACAATTACATCACTTAGTTCTTGGTTTTTGGATGTTATTACTATACTTGTATCATCAGCAAAAGGAACTAACTTTGCATCTTCATCAATGTGGAATGATAAGTCATTAATGTATATCAAGAACAGTAAAGGACCTAAGACCGAACCCTGTGGGACCCCGTACTTGATAGCCCCCCAGTTTGAGGAATCAGCTGTTGTTTTAACATTACATGAACCACTTATTTCAACTTTCTGCATTCTTCCAGTTAAGTATGAATTAAACCATTTGTGCACTGCCCCCCTCAAACCATAATGATTTAGCATATCTAAAAGAATGCCATGATTTACACAATCAAAGGCCTTTGAGAGATCACAAAAAATACCAATGGGTGATGTCCGGTTATTCAGAGCATTTAATATTTGATCAGTGAAAGCGTATATAGCATTTTCCGTTGAAAAGCCTTTCTGAAAACCAAACTGACATTTTGTTAGTACTTTATTTTTACAAATATGGGAGGCTACTCTTGAATACATCACGTTCTCAAAAATTTTTGATAGAGCTGTCAGAAGAGAGATTGGGCGATAGTTGTTGACATCCGACGTATCCCCCTTTTTATGCAATGGTTTTACAACGGCATATTTCAGTCTATCGGGAAAAAAACACCCTGCTCCAAAGAGCTATTACATATGTGATTTAAAATTGCAGTGCTCTTTATCAGGTAAAGTGCATTATTGTTGTTAGCAGTTAATGTTGTTCCCAGGCCTGTCAGGGTATGTAAGATGTGTAAGATGTTGAGTCATCACTGTGAGGAATGGGGAGATGTCACATACAAATTAAGATAGAATTTTCAGCACCTAATTCAGTTTGTAAGGGATTTCATTGTTGTCTCCATTTGACCAGTTGTTCAAACCTTGCTATATCCAAATTTGTGGGGCATTTGGATGTGACAGTAGTCCACTGTGGGACTACATGGGAATGTGAGGGCAGGCACACTCATTACCAAGGCTCCAGTTGATCACATCTGATCACCAAAAGGGAGGATCACTGTATTGTGAACCAAGCATATCACGTTTATTGCATATGCACCTACCATCTGAGAACATGTATTGGACTCTCACAACATTCTGTTTCAGCTTGCCCCAGTGGTCAGAGACTAGTAGCATGTGGAGCCAGAGACTGTGGTAATGTGTATGTGAGATGCATTTGCATGTGTGTGTGTGTGTGTGTGTGTGCGTGTGTGTTTGCCCTGATGAGGGCCTTTTTGGTTGAAAGCTTACTTGTTTGACAGTCTTTTTATTGTGCCTATCTGTAACTCAGCATCTCTGCTATATTGTGAGTAGCAAATTATACATTTCATTATATTGTCATTATTCCACCCTGCATTTTACATTCTTCAATTACAAAAGAGACTGTTTAATATGTGCTGAAAAATGTGACTTAGAGGCAGAAAGAAAAAAGGAAACCCAAGACGTCATGGAATGTTTGAAGTTCATTCTTTAACTCTGAAGCACACACTTGTTGAGAGAGCAGAGAAATGTGATTATGACTTCAATAGGAAGGTTGCTGAATGCATCAACTGCGTTTTTTGTTTAGCAGCAGAAGCACACTATCATCAAGATTCCTATGCTAAATTAGTGTCTAACACATCCTCTGCTCGAAAAATATGCTGCCCTTCTGCCACCAGTTTTCATGCTGCTTTCCAAGAAGTATGCAGTGTTGTAGATTCTCCAAAATAATGTCAATTTTCACTGCACAATTTATTCCACAACGTCAATGAATGTCTTCCAGAAGAAGATACAATGAGCACAAAAACTCTAAAAAACCAAATTAACTAAGCACTATGGTGATGGAGTGCCACAATGACAACACCCCTGCACTATTTTTTATTTGTTTTCATGCCAGTGATAAAAATCTGTGGAAAGAATGGTACAATGAATGAGCCATCAATGGAAAAAATGGAGGATAATTTTCTGTAAATAATTATATACAACAGCCTATTTGTTAAACATATATTGTGGTATTTTATTCACGCATATGATTCTAAATCTCTTATGAAGACCATAAGTGTAGATTAGTTCTTCAATAATTCTTAATTCTCATTAGAAATGATATTGATTCCAAAATAAATAAGAAGGTGCATAACACTGAACAAAAAACTGTGTATTGGAATTGTTCAGAATCAATACACGTCAGGAGTTAAAAGGATTTCCACTTTACCTTTTTTTACCTTCAGATTTCAGTAGATATGTGTGCTACATATATGATTCTGTATGTTTAAAAGGCAATTAGTTGTGGAGAAACAGAAGAAAAACTTATCTGGATTAAAATTAGAATTGAAAATTCTGCAAACTCGTAGGTTAATGGTCTTCAGATAGAATGTCTTGAGAACTGGTTATCTCACTCAAAACATGATCATGACCTTCTTTGAGCAGATTTTCACTATAAATTTTTTATCATAATACAGATGTCTTTGAAAAATGAACCACTTTTAATAAGATCAGAAAATATCTACAAGTATTTGATTAAGGGGTCATAAAGGGTCGTGCTCATCAGCTGTGGGAGGGAACTTTTATGTTTCTTACTACTACATCCCCTATGAGTGTTTTCCCAAAATTTCAAAACTTTATAAATTATTTCCCCCATTTTTCCCAATTTGCTGGGGATGTCAGACTTGGTAGTGATGGAGGGAACTCTGACATCACAATGACGTGTCATGTACATCCTGCATCTCCATGTATCAGTATCATGGTGCCATTCTTCAACAGGACCATGCTCTTCCATACACAGCATGCTCTATGAACTGTCTGCATGATGTTGAGGTATTTCTGTGGCCAGAAAAATATTCAGATCTGTCCCAAACAAATCGTGTATGGGACCAGCTCAGATGTCAACCCCACCTCTTTGACAGTATCCAGGATATCAAGGACCAGTTACAACAGTTGTTGACCAGTTTGCCTCAGTAGAGAATACAGTCATTTTATGGAAATCTTCTCTACAAATCAGTGTGTGCAGTCAGGCCAGAGTGACACAAAGTCTTACTGGAGTTGCTTCAGTGTCTGCCTTAAATCTGACCTGCTGTGGATCCCAAACTCAAGCAGAATGAGTTGCCCATGTATTCTGCACACAGTCTGTTGAGGAAAATTTTACTGCAATCCTCCCAATAATGCCACATTAAAGATGAACACAACAGTGACAGTGGCAATAGTCATGCAATACAACAAAACAAATCTTCTAACTTAGGCACTGACAATGCTCACACAACTGTAGTTCAAAAATATTGTTTAGACTGTCAAACAAATACTGTTGAAGAATCTAAATAACAATTAAAACTATAGCAAATTCCAGTGATTTAGAGCCAGAACAAAAATGGAAAATATGACATAACAGTGAGGACATAACAGATTGCATACTGCTATTAATTGTAAGCATATGATTCTTACACACCAGCTTCATGAGAATGCTCGAGCAGTTGTGTGAAAGTGAAGTCCAGTATCTGCATACACTGACACTGTGAGAAGTTATAGGAAGCAAACGACCGTACAAAAGCAATGGATGTTACTGATGCCATCAGAAAGTGTGACTCTTTCACATGAAATTTATGATCTTCAGTGTCATCAGTATCTTCAATTAATTCTGTTAACTTCTTTGGTGATTCTTTATGATCAGATGATGCAGTGGAGTTGCTGTTTTTCAGCACCCCGCATTCAATGTTACATCTATGAAGGCCAGCATATCCATTTTCCTTGTTATCATTCATGGAGTTCATATTTCCACCATCTTCACTAGTCATTTCAGTAATGCTTTTTTCCTGATGGAGAAAAGAAAGAAAAATTGAGATACATGTGCTACTGAATCTTACACACCAGCAAAGAAGTAACAACATTCATCCAACATTTCCTGAAAGATTAGTACTCATAGTAAGTTTGTGTGTGTGTGTGTGTGTGTGTGTGTGTGTGTGTGTGTGTGTGTTTAATACCTACAATATGTGCTAGAATGAAATATGTTTGAACTGTGTAATGATAATTTTAAAAACTTCAACTACCATGAAACTTCCTGGCAGATTAAAACTGTGTGCCGGACTGAGACTCGAACTCGGGACCTTTGCCTTTTTAGGGCAAGTGCTCTACCAACTGAGCTACACAAGCACAACTCACGCCCCATCCTCACAGCTTTACTTCCATCAGTACCATGCCTCCTATCTTCCAAACTTTACAGAAGCTCTCCTACACCAGGAAGTTTCATATCCGTGCACACTCCGCTGCAGAGTGAAAATCTCATTCTGGAAACATCCTCCAGGCTGTGGCTAAGCCATGTCTCTGCAATTTCCTTTCTTTCAGGAGTGCTAGTTCTGCAAGGTTCGCAAGAGAGCTTCTGTAAACTTTGGAAGGTAGGAGGCGTGGTACTGGTGGAAGTAAAGCTGTGACGATGGGGCGTGTGTGATGCTTGGGTAGCTCAGTTGGTAGAGCACTTACCCGCGAAAGGCACAGGTCCTGAGTTTGAGTCTCGGTCGGGCACACAGTTTTAATCTGCCAGGAAGTTTCATATCAGCGCACACTCCACTGCAGAGTGAAAATTTCATTCTGGAAACATCCCTCAGGCTGTGGCTAAGCCATGTCTCCACAATATCCTTTCTTTCAGGAGTGCTAGTTCTGCAAGGTTCATAGGAGAGCTTCTGTAAAGTTTGGAAGGTAGGAGGTGAGGTACTGGTGGAAGTAAAGCTGTGAGGACGGCACGTGTGTCATGCTTGGGTAGCTCAGTTGGTAGAGCACTTGCCCATGAAAGGCACACAGTTTTAATCTGCCAGGAAGTTTCATATCAGCGCACACTCTGCTGCGTAGTGAAAATCTCATTCTTCAACTACTATGTTTGGGAAAGGATACATTGCTACTCACCATAAAGATGACACACTGAGTTGTAGACAGGTACAACAAAGAGACTGTTACACATGTAGGTTTTGGCCAGAAAAGATAACAAGCACACATTCACACAAGCAAGAGCACCTATATCTACATCTACACCTATACTTTGCAAACCACCAAGAAGTGCATGGCAGAGGGTATGGCCCATTGAACCAGTTATTAGGATTTCTTCCTGTTCCATTGACATGTGGAGCATGGGAAGAATGATTTTTTCAGTGATTCCATGCATGTTGCAACTGTTCTAATCTTATCCTCACAATCCCTATAGGAGCAATACATAGGAGGGTGTAATAATTTCCTAGAGTAATCATGTAAAGCAGGCTCTTAAAAATTTGTTAGTAGATTTTCTTGATTTCTGTGGTGCTCTCCCATGGATCAGAGAAACCTGTAAACATTCATGCTGCCCTTCTCTGTATATGTTCATATCCCTTGTTATTCCTACTTGGTATGAGTCAAACATACTTGGGCAGTATTCTAGAATCAGTTGTATGAGTGACTTGTAAGCAATGTCCTTTGTAGACTGATTGCACTTACCCAATATTTACCCATAAATTGATGTCTGACACATGCTTTACCAGCAACTGAGTCCCTGTGATCATTCTGTGTCATATGCCTACAAAGTGTTATGTATATGTGTTTGTATGAGAAGGCCAATTCCACCAGTGACTCATTGATATTATAGTCATAGGATATTAAGGTTTTTCATTTTGTGAAGTGCACAGTTTTACATTCCTGAACATTTAAAGCAAGTTGCTAATCATTGAACTGCTTTGAAATCTTATAGAGAGCTAACTCAATATTTATGCAGCTTCTTTCAGAGAGTATTTCATCATAGATAAATACATCACCTGCAAAAAGTCTAATGTTACTATTAATATTGTCTGCAAGGTCACTGATGTACAACATGAACAGCAAGGATCTCAATACACTTCCCTGGGGCACACCTGAAATTACTTCTGCATCTGAAGATGATTCTCCATCCAAAATAACGTACTGTGTCCTCCTACCAAAAAGTCCCCTTTCCAGTACCAGTTTCTCTTGATACTCCATACGGTTGAACTTTCAACAATAAGCACAGGTGTGGTACTGAGTGAAATGCTGTTTGGAACTCTAGAATTACTACATCTACCCCACAACCTTTGTCAAAAGCTTTCTGTATGTCATGTGAGAAAAGTGACATTTGGGTTTGACATAATCGAAATTTTTTGGGATCCATGCTGGTTGGCATGGAGGAGGTCATTCTGTTCAAGATACCTCATTATGTTTAACCTCAGAATATGTTCTAAGATTCTACAACAAATCAGCATCAAGGGTATTGGATGGTAGTCTTGTGGATCACTTCTACTACCCTTCTTATGGACAGGGCTGACCTGTGCTTTTTTCCAAGAACTGGGCAGGATTTTCATTCAAGGAGTCAATAGTAGATTCTAGTTAGAAGAGGGGCTAAAGTAGAAACAAATTCAGTATAACATCTGATAAGGATTCTGTCTGGCCCTGAAGCTTTGCTCAATTTTAATAATTTCAGCTATTTCTCAACACCACTAACACTAATACTTATTGCCCTTATCTTTACAGAGGTACAAGGATTAAATTGGGGTAATTCACCTGGGTTATTCTTTGTAAAGGAACATTTGAAAATGAGTTAAGCTTTTCAGTGTTTGCTTTGCTATGTTCAATTTCAGTTCCTGTCCTGTTCACTAGGGATTGGACCCTCACTTTGGTACCACCAACAGCCTTTACATACAACCAGAATTTCTTCAGGTTTTGTGAAAGATCATTTGACAACATTCTGGTATGGAGTCATCTCTTGATAGCCAAATACATCTCATTCAGCAGCTCTCTATCTATAGCCCTATGCTTTGTTTTAAACATATTATGCAGCTTCATCATGGTTGCTGAAACAAGTTCTCATGTGGACATCTTCAAAGAAGTCATATCTATATTTTGCCATTAAATCCAATATATTTGCATCTTGAGTGGGGTTCTGATCTACCTATTGGTAGTTTTCAGAGAAAGCGTTTAATAATGTTTCACAGGATGTCTTATCACACCCACCACTAACAAAGTTGTAATTTACCAATTGATTGTTGGATGATTAATGTCTTCACTGATAATTACAGTATGATTCAGGAACTTACATAGAAGTGAACTGAGGTTCTCTCTTAAGCTTTTGGTTATATCTGGACATGAGTCTGATGGGTGATAGAAGGATCCAATTATCATTTTATGCCCACCCATCATATTCAGTCTTGCCCAAACATTCTCACATTTAGCTTGAATTTCTATCTTGGTGCATCTGACTTTCATGTCTACTGTGACAAATACACCACCTCCATTTCCCTCTAGCCTATCCTTCAATAATCACTTACTTTTTCTGCAGACAACCTTGTAGGTGGGGCAACCACAATTATGAATAGTCATCTTGGGTATTAATAACCACCTCAGCTGTATTGAGTCCTTTATTATTGCATAACTACTTGTTTCATGGCACTAAAAGCCACATCTTCAGGTGAATGTATGACAACAAATGTTGGGTAAAAAGATTCCGAGCATTTACGCACTAATGTTTTATTCATATGTTCACTTGAAGATGTGGCTCTTAGTGTGATGAAACCAGTAGTGATCCAGTAATAAAGGATCAAATACAGCTGAAATGGTTATTAATACGCAAGATGACTTAAATTTGCAACAAACATCTTACTGCTATCAATTTCAGGTTTCAATCAGCTTTCTGTATCTAGTACTATGTAAGCTTTACTACTTTTCAGGAGTGGTTCAAACTCTGGAACTTCATTACAAGTGCTATAGCAGTTAACCATTACAGTTTTAATACTCTCACCTGTGGGAGGCATTTCTTTCAATCTTACACTGACACTTCTGGGTTTCCTATAGATATCATTGTCTGGACTGGATGGTGAGCCACCTAATCTCGTTTGCCCCACACACAGTCAATTACCTTGATAGCAGGCTCTTATGTGTAGTGCACACCTGACTCGTTCCCTACAGTTCTCAGTCCTATGGTACAAGTCTAGAAAGTCACAGCCTATCTTACCATAGAACCTTCAATGTCTCTGGTTCAGTCCTTCCACTCAACTCAGAACCAAAGGGCCACAATCAGTTCTCAGGAAAGTGCTGCAAATTGTGAGCTTCACTGAAACTCGATGTGCAAGGCTGGTCTTCTCAACTTTCTCTGCCAGTTGGTGGAATGTCCAAAGTATGACCTCAAGCCAAGATGACAAGCATCATTTGTTCCAATGTGTGCCACAATCTGCAGTTGCTTGCATCCTGTTCTCTAAATGGCTGTCTAGACAGCTCTTCAATATGTTAAATGAGGCCGCAAGCCATAGACACTGAGTGCACCTGATATCCTTTCCTATCCCTTCATGGCATTTCCTTAAAGGGCACCATCATTCACAAAGCAATTGAACTGCCAATGGTTAATACACACCTACTCTTTCGTGTTTGCCTCTTCATGACAGTGGACAAAACATGTTTCCCAAAAACCGGTGAAATGTGTCCCACTGGTTCAGTTTCAGCGAAAGACAGCACTTCAAACTTTTTTGTTTAGGGAAGTGCTATTACATCCTGAGACATCCCTTATCCATTTCCAACCTGTACAGGATGCCTAGCTCTACCACTGAATTGCTGTTTGCAGTCAGGTGGATGAATAATGATCCCATTCTTTCTGCAGAGGAGATAGGCTCCACTAGAGTGGATAGTAATTGAGGTACTTTTGGTACCAGTACCATAGATACATAAGAGTTTGAAGCTCATCCACCACAAAACCTCACAGCAGATGGAAATCACCTTGACTACTGTGAAATGACAGTCAAGCAACTTATTTCTTGTTCAAGAGCAGCATTCACAGTAGGACTGCATTTCAGCTGCTGCAATGTGTTACAGGTCAGTGAACAAATCACTGATTAAGCCCACTGATTATGTTTTAAGCTGTTGAGCTAAAAAGTTGCAAATCTCCTGTCAGAATTGAAGCAGATACATAAAGCAAGATTTCTATTAAGGCAACAGAAAATCCTGTGGTAAAAATTACTAGTTTTCTAAAACATTTTGGGATTAATTATAGTTGTTAGCAAAATGGAAAACAAAGTTAATTTACAATAAATGTAGATATGGCTGCTCCTCTTTAAGGGAAAACTAGATGTAACACAGCAAGTTTGTCAGAATATCTGTTAAGTAACTAAATCACAAATGCAGATTTACTACAAATTAGCTTCTGGAAACTATCAAAAATGTACGTTTATTTGCATTGGTATAGAATGAAATTCAGGAGTGATCTGTTCTTGTGCACAATGAACCTCAGATGGTAATTTGCTATGAAATAAATTATGTATCCAAAACACTAATACCAGTTACTTATGAAAATACAAGTTTGTAAGTACCTGAACATTCTCAAAAATAACCTATTTCTTGCCTCATGCACACATCATCACACACACGATCACTATCACTGGCAACTTGGAGTAGTGTGCTAAATCTATAACAGTCTTTTTGTTGTACCTGCCTACAACTAAGCACATCTTCTTTATGGTGAGTAGAAATCTATCCCTCTCCTAATATTGTTGATATCCCAAGGTGGCATTTCTGTTGTTTGATTTTAACTAACATGTTTAAGATATTATAGATCAAAAAGAGTGCCATGTACAATGTTCAAATTCTTTTCAATTTAAACTTGTAAGTCAGTAGATGTCTGCATGTATGAGTCAATCAATTAATTTCTTATCATTCAGCTTTAAGGATTTAAATGCTATCAGTTTTGTCATCTTATGTACACATGCACACATAAATGTACAAATACATGGAGTGAGTCATCAAAAGACAAGAGAAGGCATTGGATGTGATTTTGTCATTGACTGCTGAGTATTCATACAATACAGTAGAAATGGATTCCTCAAGCCTGTCATTCAAAGAGGTTGAATGCAGACTGTCAATCATCGATTTGGTTCCTTGCACACAATGTGACGTCTGTCCATCAAATACTTGTCACTGTCCTGTGTGGTGGTTTGTGCACGCAGAAACACTGTCTCTGTTATATTTTTGGTAGTTTAATTTTCCTTTCTGTTGTATAATACACTCTGTATCAAAACGTCTTTTATTGATTAAAATAACTGATTTTGTGTTAACTTAATGCACATTTGTTTGAAATAATTTAATGTCACAAACTTTGCGGTAAAGGAGCAGGAACTCAGAAGAGTCAGAGGATGAAGGGGTTGATGCATTTTATAAGGTGTGTGGGTAGTGGATTACAGGCTACTTGTGTCAGTCCATGACAGCAGAGATTCTCTTAGTAGAGGAACAGTAACCATCCACAAGGGGTCATCCTGGGTGGTTGGGTTTATGGACATTAGGAAGTGCATACAAAGTAGGTGTGTGGGGAGTGGTAAGTGTGAGGATTGAGATATTCTCAGGGGAGAGGTTCTTGGATGAGCCTAAGGATTTGAGGAGGCATTGAATATCTTGCTGGTTTTCTGGAGCAGGGTGGACACACCTGATAGCTGGCAGAGTCCTTCTGCCAGGTAATCCCTGCAGTTCAAAACCATAAAGGTGAAGCCTTTGTTTATGGTAGGATTATAAAATCAGGATCAGTTTTGAGGTAATGGATTGCGATTATTTCTGCAGATGCAAGGTCACCCTCCAGGGTGAGGGATTTGGGGACTGATGGTGAGGCAAGGTATGTTAAGAAATACTGGAATGTTACCAGGGGGTGATTTGGGAGCAGTAGGGGTGGATTCATGGTTGGATGAAGGAGTGAACTGAGTGAGGCAGCGTTCAGCATTGGCTTTGAGTTGAGTCTGATTGGTAAGGTTACCTTGATCCACCCCCAATACCCCCAAAATACCCCTGTTAACATTCCATAATTTCTTAATCTCAAACCTTGCCTCACCATCATTCACCAAATCTGTCAACATGGAAGTAGGAAGCAAAAAAATCCAGCACCTAAAAACTGATTCTGATCTTCTAATCCTCCCTGGTGACAAAGACTCCACCACTGTGGTTTTGAACTCCAGGGAAGGTGGAAGGACACCACCATATGTCAGACACATCCACCTACAAACCCTGTTTCACAGGTCTGAGCCATTTGGTTCCTTCCTATTAACACCAGCTTTTCTGAATTGTGCAGCTTTTATGAATTGTGTAGGCAGCAACTCACTCTGCAATATAACCTACTTTCCTGTAACTTCCTGGCCTCAGCATTTGTTAGTTCCTGTGCCTCACTCACCTATTCCCTTCCCTGTTCCCAGTCTAGCACTGCACAGTTTTCTATTCCAGCAATGCACATACCAGTCATTTTTCTTGTCCACTATTTGTCACCTTTTCCAGTCCCCTTCCACTTCCATCCCTCCCACCCACCCACATCTCCTGATTGCACGTAGCTGCCCTACCCTGTCCTGATCATGTCCCTGCATGCTACCACAAGCAGTGCTTTATCTTTTGCCACCTGTGACCTGCTAGCCTTCGCTCTCCCTGTCCCACACATCTCTTTACTTCCACCACTCATATCAGGTGCAGTTGCTCACATGTCAGTATCAGTGGCCAGAGGCAGTGGTCATGTGTGTGTGAATTATCTTTTGTCTTTTGGCTGAAAGTTCAACATGTATGACAGTCTTTTTGTTGTGTCTGACTGTGACTCGACATCTCCTCTAGATGGTGAGTGGCAAACTTTTCTTTTTATAATATTGTCATTATTCCACCCTGGATTTTCCATTGTTTAAATTCATTTTTATGTTTTATTTTTTTCAAGACAGTGTCTGTTCAATTGATCCTCCAGGTCCTCTGCTGTCTCTGACAGGATTACAATGTCATCAGCAAACCTTGAATTTTTATTACTTCTCTAAGAACTTTAATTCCATTACTAAGTTTGTCCTTGGTTTCCTTCATTGATTGCTCAAAGTACAGATTGAATATCACTGTGGATAGGCAACAACCATGTCTCACTCCCTTCTCAACCACTGCTTTCGTATCCACTGGCATGCAGAACTGTAGTCTGGTTTCTGTACAAGTTGTAAATAAAATTTCTACATCTGTATCAATACTCCAGCAGCCACCTGATGGTGTATGGTGGAGGGTACTTCTGGTACCACTAACTGACCACCTGTTCCCTGTTCCAATACCGATTGGCTTGTGTGAATGATGATTATCGGTAAGCCTCTGTTTTAGCTCTTATTTATCAAATTTTCTCGTGCTGGTTTCCTCTGTATTTAATCCCTGATACCCTCAAAATTTCAATGAATGTGGTCTAGTGAATGGTATCAAAAGCTTTCTCTAAATCTACAAATGCCTTAAATCTAGGTTTGCCTGTCATCAACCTATCTTCTAAGATAAGATATGTGGTCAGTATTGTCTTGCATGTTCCTACATCTGTTCAGAAATGAAACTGGTTTTCACTGAGTTCAGCTTATAACAGGTCCCCTTCCTTCTGCAAATTATTTATGTCAAATTGTTTCAGTCATGACTTACTAAATTATTAAACTGATGTTTCAGAGACTTGTCAGCAACTGTCTCCTTTTGAGTTGGAATTATTATATCCTTTTTCATGTTAACTCATTCTTCCATCAGTTCCTCGTAGAACAACATTATAATAAATTATGTCCAACAAGCTTAATTTATTGTGTTAACCAGTTTTCAGCTTACAAGGCACAGACAGTGTGTGAAGTAATGGAAAACTGAAAGGATTATGTGAAGTTTAGAAGAGGGGAAATATTGAGCTGTATTTGGTGATTTAAGATTAGATCAGTACTGTGGGCTAGATGTTTATTGATTTCAAGAGCTTTCAGCAGATTGAACTTTTGGCCTTTGTTTTGTAAGTGGAGGACATGGGACTGTGGCTGGTAGTTGTGGCCCTCACCTGGTACACGCTCAGCAAATGTGGTGTCAGAATATTGCAACCTCCGGATGTTTTCATATTCACCCAGCCTAGTTGCTTTGTTGTGCCTGACTGACCAAGATAACACAATCAGAACAAATAATTTTGTAAACCATCCTATTGGCTATTAACTGGGTCTAAACTTTGCTACCAAAAATATGCTGGGCTGTGGTGTTCTTCACATAGCAAGAAATCTTATAGTGACAAGATTGCAGTGTTTTGGCAACAATATATGCTGATGCTCCTAGATATGGCATTTTACACCCCTTCCTATAGACAGGGCATCTGACGGGGCATAGAGGAAATGTATAACTTTCAATTTTTGTTCCCTGTGCAAGGTGTGGTCAATCAGCAAAGGAGTGTACCCATTGATTGAGGCAGTAAATTTTATTGCATCTAACTCTACTGTGAAATCGTATTTGGACACATTGACTGATATGAGATGTTGTACCACTGAGTAAAAGCTGCATGTTTTTGTGTGCTGTGTATTGTGAGCAAGAAGGTATTGCTTTGTCTGTTGCTGCACCGTTTCTATAAATTTTGAAACAATGTGCGTATGTACTGACATCAATCATGAGAGCTAGGAAGTTTATGGATTTTTTGCCCATTTCCATCGTGAGCTGAATATTTTTATGTTGACTGTTTTGGTTACACTCTAACATTTTTGTGTTCTTTATATATCTGTGTTCTCTTTCACCTGCTTCATTTGATCTACATTTATATTTTCTCATTTCAGCTATTAAATAGCTACTGTGTAACCAAGGATTTCGTCTAGTCCTTTTATTTGTATCTATGTGATCTTGTGTTGCATTTACTACTTCATCTCCAAAAATTACCCATCATCACTGCATGAGATGTAATTTATACTTTTATATGTATACATAAAATGACTTGAAATATGAAAAACAGAAAACTAAGTGTCTAGTATTACCAGTGTGCCAGTAACTGTTGATAGACACTCAAATGTGCCTCCACCACATGCGGTACATCTTTGTGTCTCCTTCTGTAAGTACAGTAAAGCCTTCAAATGATAGCGCCTCTTCTGGGGTTCAGTTAATAAATTATATGTTGTATATCTGAGGCATTTAGAACGAAACTTCATGTATGCACATGATACATATTTTGGAAGGTCTCTATTACAATCTGAAACAAAAAATTTAATTAATACACACAGTGACTGCAAATACATGAGACAGTGGAAGAAAGAATTTTACAGCCTACTATCCCACAAAATGTAGAATACACACAGTATCTGCAAGCACATGGCACAATGGTATAAAATGTTTTGCATCTTATTATGCTATGAAATTTAGTTTAAAGCTTTTTCTGAACACTTACAGTACATGTAACACCTATTTCCTTATCTATTTCTTAGAAGACAGTAATTTTAACAAAAGTAGTCAACTGTTCATTAGAAACAGACAAGAAAACACATTGGAGAACACTGTTTCTAGGAAACATGATACTAAAAATTGATGACTATGTATTTCTTAACACTTTAGGCATGGCATAATAAATAAAGTTAAATAGGAAATCTTGGTTTCAATAAAAAATAATTGCAAAAATTAGAAAAAAATTAACTATCCAGATCTATGGTTCTGTATACGTGCAGAAAAAAAAAATCGCAACACCAAGAGGATGGTTCAAATGGCTCTGAGCACTATGGGACTTAACTGCTGTGGTCATCAGTCCCCTAGAACTTAGAACTACTTAAACCTAACTAACCTAAGGCCATCAGTCACACCCATGCCCGAGGCAGGATTCGAACCTGCGACTGTAGCGGTCACGTGGTTCCAGACTGTAGCGCCTAGAACCCCACGGCCACTCTGGCTGACAACACCAAGAGGAGTCGTGTGACATAAACTAAAGTTGCTAGGCACGTTTCTACATCTGAAAGATGATGTCTATTCAGATTTCATGCCAGCTGCATAATAGAGACACTATTAGTACCACTATGAGGATGCAAATCTGGTTTACTTTGAATGTACACTGTAATGGTCATGAGCGTTAGTTGCCTTTGAGACCAGACATGGTGAGTAGTGTTAATCAAGAATGGTTTTAAGGTGACAAAGATGACATTATCAGCAACTCAGTGAGTTTGAACGAGGTCATGTAATAGGTCTACAAGAAGCTGTTCCTTCTGCCATATTGCAGCAAGACTCGGCAGGAAAGTAGCCACTGTACATGACTGCTGGCAGTGGTGGTCATGAGAATGTACAGTCACAAGAAGATGGCTTTAGACAGCCACATGGCACAACTGAAAGGGAAGACCATCTTGTTCGGTGTGTGGCTCTGGTGCATCATACTGCATTTGCAGCAGCAGTCAGCACAACAGTGACACAACAGACTGTTACAAATCAGTTACTTTAAGGCCAGCTGTGAGCCAGATGCCCTGTAGCATGCATTCCAGTGACGCCAAACCACTGCCATTTGTGACTTCATTGGTGTCAAGTGAGAAGTAATTGGAGTGTAGGGTGGAGGTCTGTTGTGTTTTCTGATGAAAGCTGGTTGTGGCTCAGTGCCAATGATGCCCATGTGTTGGTTAGAAGGAGACCATTGAGGGCCTGCAAGCAACATGTCTGCATGCTAGACACATTGGATCTACATCTGGATTTGTGGTCTGGGGTGTGATTTTGTATGACAGCAGGAGCACTCTCATGGCTCTCACGTGGCTATCCCATGCACCCTGACTGCAAATCTGCATGTCAATCTCATGATTCAACCTGTTTTGCTGCCATTCATGAAAGCACTCCAGGGCGTTTCCAAAAGGATAATGCTCACGCACATTCTGCTGTTTTAACCCAACATGCTCTACAGGGTGTTGACAAGTTGCTTTAGCCTGCTCAATCACCAGATCTGTCTCCAATTGAGCACATATAGAACATCATCAGATGACTATGCCAGTGTCATCTATAAGCAGCATTAACTATTCCTATATTGACTGACCAAGTGGAACAGGCATGGAACTCCATACCACAAGTTGGCATCCAGCACCTTTACAACATAGTGCATCCCCTTTTGCATACTTGCATTCAACAATCTGGTGGTTACACTGGTTACTGATGTGCCAGCATTTCACATTTGTAATGTCTCAGCTCATGCTTACACTAACATTTGATCTTGCAATGTTAGTTACTTAAATATTTTACCTAGACAAATGTATCCCCAAAATTTCATTACTCTACATTAGTTATTTTTTGATGTCATGACTTTTCATTTGTGTATTTATTCACACTGAAGATTACACACTGTGTATATCAAATGGAAAACATTATTTTTATCTTAAAAGTGAATTGCATTTTATTTTATTTACTCCCTATTATGAGTATCCATATTACCAAAACATTGCAGAAAATGGAGTGAAGAATTTTCTATTGTATTTCTGTAAGCTTTATGAACTCAGTTTTACCATTTCTCAGAGCTATACAATATGTGTTAAGTTACACTAAAAAGTTGTAATATGTTGTTGTGACTATATGAGATCATGCACTTGGCGTGCATGATCAGCCGATTGTCTCTGAATGTTAAGGAGTTCATGCACCTGCCACTTGGAGCACTGCCTCACTCCTATTTCTTGCCATGGCCCAGATGCTCTTTGAATTCTGTGATTTAGTAACTAATTATTCTGTTGTTATTGACTAGTAACTAGTTGTTTTAATACTGTTGAAGAAAATAAATGTTCATATTCTCTCTGGTGTTCAAGTTTATTACACAGTGTACCTGGAAGCAGCTTACATTGGCTCAGAGCAGTGAATTGTTGAATGTGGCTCAGAGCAGTGAACTGTTGAATGCAGTAACTGCTGTCCATAGTCCATATGCTGAGCACATCAAAATAAACTGCATCCTCATATCCCTATGAGATTAGCAACACTGGTGACCTTGATGAGATCATGTCCAGGAAAATGGATTACAAGAGAAGGTATTGTGTCGCACAACAGAGACACGATGGATAACGACACACTCATTACTTCAAGATTTTCAGTATGACTTGGCCAAACAACCCTGCACTCTAGTTTGCACAGGATTGGGCAAAGTTTCTGTGTTCCAGAATAATTACAGATTCTACCAAATTTTGCACTAGTGGTTAGACAGCTCAATCACATGTTTGCAGTGAAGGTACAAGATATTGTATCAGTGCCTCTGGCGACTAAAAGCTGAAAGCTGAACTCAAACATTGAGCGTCCATCTCACAGGAAGAGAGGCTATGACAAGTGCCCACCCAGCAGGATATGGGCTACAAAAAGCCCTCACAGTACCTCTGTAACATATGAACCATGGTCAACATGCACACCATCCCAGATCTCCTACTACACACAATACGGAGCAGTGGGTTGCTAGCACAAGTCAAGGTCATAAGCACATCACAAACTGAAATGCCTCCAGATGGTGTGGCTGATCTCGCCAACCAGCTATGGGACACCACCATGCTTATCTCCATTCTTGACCTTATGGTAATGTGCAACAGTGTTTTGACGGATGTCAAATCCAATTGTGACAAGTTGACAAAAAAGTCACAGCACTGGAACAGCAACTGAATGAAAGCCTGTTGAACAGAGTTGAGTCCTTAAGCAAAGAACTGAGCAAACTTCTGCCTGACCACCACATTAAAGGCAGATATCAATGGAGATCGCAGAGTAATTCTCCATCCAATACTCCTCATAGTGATGACTCACAAGCAGCTAACTATGTGCTGATACCATCAGCAGATTGGTGATCTAGTGCATAACTGTAATATTCTGTGTGAATATGTCAACATTAAGCTCCAGGCAGAAGTCAACACATCTGATAGTTCCTGTGCCAGCCTATTTAAGACTGACCACAAGACAAGGTCAACTCAGGATCGGACTTGAATATTTTATTGAGAGACAAACAGCTTAAGTGCTGCCCAACCACAAACTTCAGACTGTCAGTGGCTAACAACTCCACCATCCAGATGTACAGCATGCAACATGTGGAGCTAGATCTGGAATTGCGACATACCTTAGCATGAAATTTCGTCATTGCCGATATGGGAGAGCTGATAATTTGGGCGGATATCCTAGTGCACTATTGCCTGATCCTTGATATCAACAACACCTGCTTGCTGGATGCCACCATTGGACTGTGTATGGCCATGTTCTGATGCCATGTGGCCTGCTGCAAAGCCAAGCCCATCCAGGTTGCAGAAGGAGAATACACCAAACTACTCAACAAGTTTCCATACATCACAAAGCCTCTGTGGTGTAATGTAGGCCACGACAACTGGCTGCAGACAAAATAAACCACTGCAAAAGCAGAATTTGATACCATGCTGACTGAAGGCATCATTTTTCTGTCCAGTGGCATATGGTCATCACCCTTCCACCTTGTACCCATGAAGAACAATGCATGGAAGCCATGTGCTGATTTCCATGCTCTAAATGCAAGAACCATCCCTGACTGCTACCCTGCACCACATTTGAAAGACTACAACAATGCCTTAAGAGGAAAACAAGTGTTCAGCATACCTGATCACACCAAAGCATACACCCAGATTCCTGTTGCTGGACAAGACATTTCTAAAACAGCCATATGTAACACCTTTTGGCCTATTTGAAAGTTTATTTATGAACTTTGGCCTGAAGAATGCAGTGTAAACAGGGCAGAAATTTATAGACTCAGTACTAGGAGGTTTACTACATTGTTTTGTGCACTTCAACAATATCCTCACTTCCAAAACACCAGAGGAACACAAATATCACCTGAAACAAGTCTTTGAGCACCTGGCTGCACATAGTATCATCCAGAATGTTTCAAAGTGAATGTTCAGCCAACCTGAAATAACTTTCTTGGGGAATCAAATATAGTCAGAGGGATGACACCCCTTACCACAGAAGGTTGAGGACATATTAAATATTCTGTGTCTGGTAACAGCAAAGGAACTATGCAGATTTCTTGGAGTGCTCATCTTTTAATGCTACCGCAGTGGAACTGCAGGAACCACTCATAGCTGCACTGTCCAGTCCAAAAGCAAAAGGCAAAGCACTCATGCATTGGACACTGGTGATGATTGACGCATTGAAGCTGCCAAAAAGACCACTGCCAATACTGCACTCCTCGCTCACCTGGCAGCAGATGCACCCCTGGCAGTAGTAGTGGACGCTAGCCAGGCAGTCATCAGGGCTGCATTCCAGCAATCTGTAAACAAGATATGCTACCCCTTGCCTTTTTCTCTTGTAAGAGAAGTACTTAATGATGAAATTGGTCAAACAAGTGATGTTTCCTGATTATTATGTCTTAATTTGATCTCTTCTGAATAATTTGATGCATCATTTGTTGATTAATTCCATTTGGAAGTTTCATTTTTATTATTTAAAAGTTAATAGTGCAACTGTAATAAAGTCCAACCATTTTGCACTGACTTCCTTAAGTATCTCTATTTCTGGAATTACTCAATCCAGAACGCTGTAGTTTTCAGATATGTATTCCTTGAATTCATGTAAATGTTCATGCTGAGAGGATGGGAGCAGGTGTAAACAGAAATGGTGGTATTGCACAGGCATTTTGTGGAGACTAAATGGTAAAGGAAGACTTACAGACAGAAACATTGGTGAATTCAAGCAATAATATGAAATGACAATAAGACATAATACACATGACCTACAAGTGATGAAAAGAGCAGTGTGGGCGACAATATTCCACAAATTATTCACTGATGATACACCTATACATCGTCTTTCTCCATCTGGTGCAGATTCATGCTGCGAGTACCACAAAGTTCAGGCAGCGGATACAGAGGAACAATTTAGGCACCAAAATAGCATACCACCTGCAGTGATGGAAACTTTTAAACCAATATATAGAGTGTTAACTCATCCTGACCTTCTTTCCAAATGTCTCTATGGTTGAACACAAAGTCCAAATTAGTCTTTCAGTGTCATTTAGATCTGCATACCAAAAAATGTCTTTGTAGGAATGAGAACTCTACGCTCAGGTGTTTGTGTCACTGTGATAAAATTTAATAAAGATGATAAGGGAAGACTCCAGGTATGACTCCAGGAGCCAACGCACTGCAGGCCTTCTGGTGAATTAATTGACTCAGCATGCAGCAGAGGAAATGACTAAAGAAGCAAGAGGCAGGAAAAGAGAGAAGATTTTAGGTTTGCAGGATTATCAAGGACTAGATTCAGATCAAACTCACTGGGCCTGGCTATTTCTAGAAGCTGGCATTCATCCAGATGTGATTTAATATCAAATGAAACATTTAAACTTGATTTCCTGAAAATGACCTTCTTTTTAATATTTGACCTATTATCTCAGGAAATATTACAGATACATATATCTAATTTTACTCTATCTTATCCTTAGAATACAGCTGCTGCTGAGCCACCAAACATTTCTACATATAATGATTTTTTTACTTGAAGAAGCAAAAGTGAGTTAAAAAAATTGAATATAAATTTTAAAAAGCCTTAACTGTCTAATTATTTCTTTGTATATTATGATTCTCCTTGTGTAATCAGAGAATGAGTGAAACTATACTTCCCAAAAATTTCAGATGTCTGTCTGTGAAAGGTTCTGAGATGATGGGTCATCAATATTGCAAATTTAATACTTTAAATATAGGATATAGCCATGTAAATGAAGCATGGCAACACCTTGCCTTTTTCTCATGTAAGCTAATGGATGTGCAACAACAGTGGAGCACATAAAACGGAGAATTGTTGGCCATTTACATGGTGGTGAGATATATCTGTGCCCAACTAGAAGCAAAAGTATTTATAATATATACAGAGCATAAACCCCTCACACACACTTTCTGCCAAAGCATTCACAAGTGCTTACCAAAACAATTAACCAACCTGAATTTGTAGCACAATTTTTGACAGATATCCAGCACATCTCAGGGCTGAAAAATGTAGCAGGTGACTGCTTGTCATGAGTCAGTACCATCACAGAGACTGTTGACCTCCTACGCCTGTCCAGTATGCAACAATCTGATCAGGAGCTCCACGACCTACTCAAAGATACTGAGGTAGGCCTTCAGCTCAAAATGTAAATGTGCCAGAAACAGATGTGCCATTATATTTTGACCACTACCATTGTAAAAAGTCACCCATATGTGCCAGCAGAGCTTCACAAGCACATTTTTCATGGCCTTCATAACCTCTGCTACCCAGGAATCAGGGTAACCACTAAACTTGTCTCCGTCCATTAAACATGGCCACAAGGATTGCCAGCAATGGGCTCACTCATACCAAAGCTGCCAACATACTAAAGTTTCAAGTTATGTCCAAGCTCCAGTTGGTACCTTTCTGGAGACAACTGAGAAATTTTCCCATGTTCACACTGATGTCATGGGGTCCTTGCCACCATCAGACGGGCAACTCTATTTGCTAACAATCATAGGCAGATTTACGTATTGGCCAATCCCCGTGGACAACACCTCCACACAGAAGCTGGCACTAGAGTTCATGCCTTTGTGGGTTGCACATTACAGTTGTCCACTATACAAAACTACCAACTGAGAGCACCAGTTCAAGTTAGAGCTATTCGTGCATCTCAGCAAGTTTTGTGGTGCAATCCACCATTCTACCATGAGTTACCATATGGCCAGCAGGGGTATGGTGGGGTGATTGCACAGATCTCTTAAGATCGCACTCATTTGTTATGACTCTGAGTGGGTCAGAGCCTTACCATTTGTTCTACTTGGCCTGCGTGTAGTACATAAGCTAGATCTTAATGTGGCACTGGCAGAAATGCTATATGGTGATGGAGATGCCAGGGGAAATTACCAATGTAAATGCCTTGATAGGGGACAATTCACAATTGGCAGATTTTATAACACAGCTGAGGAAACACATGTTGCAAATCCAGCCCCAGCCAGCATCAGGTCATGACTCACAACCAACAACTGTGCACAAGGAGTTGTCTAACAGTACTCACGTCATGCTCCATAGAGATGGTGTCAGACTAGCACTTACACCTCCTTATACCGAAGCATAACTTAATCATAGCTAACACTTGGTTCAAGAATCATAAAAGAAGGTTGTATACATGGATGAATCCTAGAGATACTAGAAGGTATCAGATAGATTATATAATGGTAAGACAGAGATTTAGGAACCAGGTTTTAAATTGTAAGACATTTCCAGGGGCAGGTGTGACCACAATCTATTGGTTATGAACTGTAGATTAAAACTGAAGAAACTACAAAAAGGTGGGGATTTAAGGAGATGGGACCTGGATAAACTGACTTACCCAGAGATTGTACAGAGTTTCAGGGAGAGCATAAGGGAACAATTGACAGGAATGGGGAAAGAAATACAGTAGAAGAAGAATGGGTAGCTTTGAGGGATGAAGTAGTGAAGGCAGCAGAGGATCAAGTAGGTAAAAAGACGAGGGCTAGTAGAAATCCTTGGGTAACAGAAGAAATATTGAATTTAATTGATGAAAGGAGAAAATATAAAAACGCAGTAAATGAAGCAGGAAAAAGGGAATACAAACATCTCAAAAATGAGATCGATAGGAAGTTCAAAATGGCTAAGCAGGGATGGCTAGAGGACAAATGTAAGGATGTAGAGGCTTGTCTCACTAGGGGTAAGATAGATACTGCCTACAGGAAAATTAAAGAGACCTTTGGAGAAAAGAGAGCCACTTGTATGAATATCAAGAGCTCAGATGGAAACCCAGTTCTAAGCAAAGATGGGAAAGCAGAAAGGTGGAAGGAGTATATAGAGGGTCTATACAAGGGCGATGTACTTGAGGACAATATTATGGAAATGGAAGAAAATGTAGATGAAGACAAAATGGGAGATACAACACTGTGTGAAGAGTTTGACAGAGCACTGAAAGACCTGAGTCGAAACAAGGCCCCGGGAGTAGACAACATTCCATTGGAACTACTGACGGCCTTGGGAGAGCCAGTCCTGACAAAACTCTACCATCTGGTGAGCAAGATGTATGAGACAGGTGAAATACCCTCAGACTTCAAGAAGAATATAATAATTCCAATCTCAAAGAAAGCAAGTGTTGACAGATGTGAAAATTACCGAACTATCAGTTTAATAAGTCACAGCTGCAATATACTAACACGAATTCTTCACAGACGAATGGAAAAACTGGTAAAAGCCGACCTCAGGGATGATCAGTTTGGATCCCGTAGAAATGTTGATACATGTGAGGCAATACTGTCCCTACGACTTATCTTAGAAAATAGATTAAGGATAGGAAAACCTGGAAAGAACCACAACGTTTTTTATGGCAAGTGATTCCAGAGAAATGTTGATTTCATCTTCTAAAACATCGCTCTGGAAAGAAAAATGATATGTCATGTGCAGCTGTTGAACATAAGGTAGGCCAAAACAACCTAGTAAATAAGTCATCGTCGAAATTTATGCTCCAGCACCAAAATGTACAATCCTTATCAAATGAAATTAGTGAGATAGAAATATTGTTATCAGATGAACTAAAGGAAGTGTCTGTTATATGTGTTAGTGAGCACTGGTTATCCAAAAATATATTACATCACACAAGGATAGAGGGCTTTACCCTTTCATCTTTTTTTTTGTAGGAAAACCTCCATGCATGGAGGAACATGCATATATGTTAGAGAGGACGTCAAACACGAAAATTTAAAGTTCACTAACCAGCTAGGGGAAGAGCAAAACTTTGAAATTTCTGCTACAGAACTGAAAAATTTAAATATAATTGTTATTTGCATATATAGAAGCCCAGATGGAAACATAACTACTTTCATTGAAAATCTTGAGAAGGCACTTAACAGTATAAAAATAGTTAGTAAAACAACCATCATATGTGGTGACTTTAATATAGATTTCAACAAGAACTCAAAAGACAGATTAAACCTTGAGGCCTTATTAAAAACCTACAACATACATACAACTATCAAATCCCCTACCAGTCACCAAATCGTCAAGCAGTGCTATAGATCAGATACTAATAAATACAGATAAATATTTATACAAATCTGGAAATATGAATACAGGTTTCAGTGATCATTATGCAAAGTTTATTGAATTCCCAGTAGACACTGCAGGAAATACTGAACAACAAATGACAAGAAAAGGTAGAAATTTTAGCAAGTACAACCTAGAACACTTCAGGCACTTACTGAAAAAAGGAACATGGAATGATATAGACAACTATGAGGACACATGTAAAAAGTTTGACATGTTCATGGAAATATTCTCCCATTATTTCAATATTTCTTTTCCAGTTAAAAACCAAACATTAAGAACTAAAAAAAGAAATGTTACATGGCTGACAAAAGGCATTAAAATATCATGTGCTGAAAAGAGGAGACTTTATGAAATCTCAAAAACACAAAATGTTTCAGAAGAATTTCTGGTGCATTTCAAGAATTATAAGAGAGTGCTTCACAAAGTCATAAAAGAATCTAAAAAACAACAAATGATCACCATATAAAAATGGCCAGGAACAAAATGAAAGCCATGTGGAAGATAGTCAGAGAACAAGTAGGAAACGAGACCTCCCAAAATGTAAATCTCCAGGTAATCCAAGATGGCAAAAAAATTACAAATCCAGAAGAAGTAGCCAATGCTTTTAATACATACTTTGCAAATATTAGTGAAAAATTACTATCTGACATAAAATCTTCAAATAAAAATCCTGCTACAACACCATCCAATCAAAATAGAAACTGCAACTCCCTATTTCTTACTCCAACCAACCCTAAGGAAATTATACTATCAATTAGAGAGTTAAAAACAAAATTTTCAACAGGTGTGGATGAGATTCCAGATTATGTCATTAAAAATGTGGGGGACCTCATTGCAATACCATTAGCCCACATTTTCAACAGTTCATTAACAAATGAAGTCTTTCCTTCCTGCTTAAAGACAGTGAAACTAAGACCACTGTTCAAAAAGGGTAAGAAAGAAGACATAGCCAATTATAGACCTATTGCCTTGCTATCTACATTTTCGAAAATACTAGAAAAAAATTTTCATAAGAGGTTGCTAGATTTTCTAGAAAAGTGCAAAATACTATCCACAACCCAACATGGCTTCCGAAAAGGCCGATCAACAGAAACAGCAATATATGAATTTCTGGGTCGAAAAAATTGATAGTGGACAAAAAGTAACTGGCATATGCCTTGATCTATCTAAGGCTTTTGACATCATAGACCACACTCTATTGCTGCAGAAGCTTGAAAGAATTGGTATCAGAGGTATGCCTAACAGCTGGCTTAGATCATATTTTACTGACCGCAAGCAAGTAGTAGAAATACATTTTCACAAAGAAAATAAATCAACAAAACACTATTCTGATTATAAAGCAGTAAAATATGGAGTACCGCAGGGCTCGTAACTGGGCCCCATCCTATTTTTGATATATATAAATGACCTAACATCAACCAACCAGTACCATAGCACTATCCAGTTTGCAGGTGACACAAGCATATGAGTCAGCGGGAAGACTGCAGAGATACTACAGACAAGACTGTCTGAGGCATTAACAAATGTTGTAAACTGGTTCAACCAAAACAAACTAACAATAAATAAAAGCGAAACAGTAGCATTAAATTTTCATAATGTCGAGAGAAACATTGAAGAGGATATAAGAATTCAGATGTCAGACACGGATATTGCAAGTGTGCCTAATACAAAATTTCTGGGGGTCTGGCTACAGGATAATCTTAGATGGGAAACTCACATTGACAACATATTAAAGAAGCTAAGTACCATGTGTTATTTAATGAGAGTGCTAGAAAACTGCTGTCATAAGGACTGTCTAATGACAGTTTACTATTCTAATATACATTCTGTCCTAAAATATGGGATCACTTTTTGGGGTAACTCGCCATCCTGCCTAAAACTCTTCAGGATGCAAAAAAGAATAGTGAGAATCATGGCTGGAATAAAAAGGAACAAACCATGTAGACCATTATTTAAAAGGATGGGGATTCTTCCCCTTTCATGTATTTTCCTATTTGAAAGTGCAATGTTTATAAAGAAATATACAATAACAAATCCTAGTATCCTCCCCAAAAATGAAAATGTTCATCATCATACAAGACAGAAAACTGACTTTCATGTACTCCATACAAAAACCAGTTTGTGCCAAAAAGGAACATTACACCATGGAAAAATTATCTACAATAAATTGCCAAGAGAAATTAAAGTAAAGACTGATGTAAAAAATTTTAAAGCAGCATTAAAAGAATATCTGTTGACACACTGCTTTTATAGTGTGGAAGAGTTCCTCCAAAATCCTCGAGAGTCTAAGTGATGATTATGCAAATACTGTAACCATTAATATTGGCCTATAAATACATTCAGATGTAATTCTCAAGTTTCTAATGGGGTTCAAGTATAAGTTGTATACTGACTTGCCCAGTATATGAAGTAAAATTCTGTGAATGTAATTCTCTAGTGTACATGTCAGTTAATAGTGTAGAAGAGTTCCTCAAAAATCCTTAGAGCTTAAGTGAGGATCATGCAAATACTTAAATCGTTAATATTGGCTTATACATGTATTCAGTTGTAAACTTCAAGTTTCTAATGTGGTTTAATTATAACTTACACATTGACTTGCCCAGTATATGAAGTGCTGTAAAATTTTGTGAACATAATTTTCTAGTTTATAAAGTGTTTTAATTGTAAGATATACTTTGACCTGTCCAATATCTGATGTGCTGTACTGTACATGTAAGATTTACTGGACCAATAAATACAATACAATACAATACATTTCTAGCATTTGTGGACTTAGAGAAAGCTTTTAACAATGTTGACTGGAATACTATCTTTCAAATTCTAAAGGTGGCAAAGGTAAAATACAGGGAGCAAAAGGCTATTTACAATTTGTACAGAAACCAGATGGCAGTTATGAGAGTCGAGGGGCATGTAAGGGAAGCAGTGGTTGGGAAGGGAGTGAGACAGGATTGTAGCCTGTACCTGATGTTATTCAATCTGTATATTGAGCAAGCAGTAAAGGAAACAAAAGAAAAATTCAGAGTAGGTATTAAAGTCCATGGAGAAGGAATAAAAACGTTGAGGTTCGCCGATGACATTGTAATTCTGTCAGAGACAGCAAAGGACTTGGAAGAGCAGTTGAATGGAATGGACAGTGTCTTGAAAGGAGGATATAAGATGAACATCAAAAAAAGCAAAACGAGGATAATGGAACGTAGTCGAATTAAGTCGGGTGATGATGAGGGAATTGGATTAGGAAATGAGACACTTACAGTAGTAAATAAGTTTTGCTATTTGGGGAGAAAAATAACTGATGATGGTAAAAGTAGAGAGGATATAAAATGTAGACTGGCAATGGCAAGGAAAGCATTTCTGAAGAAGAGAAGTTTGTTAACATCTAGTATAGATTTAAGTGTCAGGAAGTCATTTCTGAAAGTATTTGTATGGAGTGTAGCCATGTATGGAAGTGAAACATGGATGATAAATAGTTTGGACAAGAAGAGAATAGAGGCTTTCAAAATGTGCTGCTACAGAAGAATGCTGAAGATTAGATGGGTAGATCACATAACTAATGAGGAGGTATTAAACAGAATTGGGGAGAAGAGGAGTTTGTGGCACAACTTGACAAGAAGAAGGGACCGGTTGGTAGGACATGTTCTGAGGCATCAAGGAATCACAAATTTAGTATTGGAGGGCAGTGTGGAGGGTAAAAATCGTAGAGGGAGACCAAGAGATGAATACACTAAGCAGATTCAGAAGAATGTAGGTTGCAGTAAGTACTGGGAGATGAAGAAGCTTGCACAGGATAGAGTAGCATGGAGAGCTGCATCAAACCAGTCTCAGGACTGAAGACAACAACAACAACAACAACAACAACAACAACAACAACATACCAACCTTCACCATATCCTTGCCCATCATGAAAAGACGGACATTTTTATCACTGGCAAATGGCACATCATTTCCATTGACTGCTTAAAGCCTGTATCTGTATTAGAAGACTCACTCACTCCTCCCCTGCCATGTTATCTGCCTCTCATGTCATCTACAAATGATTGGCTGCCTCCCGTCTCTCTGAGAATTCTTTCCACAGCCACAATGCCAAACATGGCCTGGTCATCATGTACATTTTCCTTCAAGATTCCAAGATGACACTGAGCCTGGTGGATACTGACAATGGTGCACTTCTTTGTGCACACTTGCTCACTTGGCATGCACAGTCAGCTGATTTCCACTGAATGTCAAAGAGTTCACATGCCTGTCACTTAGAGCATTGCCTCATGCTTATTCCTTGGCATGGCATATACGCTCTGTGAATTATGTGATTTAGTAATTACTTTTTTTATTGTTTTTGACTAGTAATTAGTTCTTGCACTACTGCTGAAGGAAATAAATATTCATGCTCTCTCGCCTATTCAAGTTTATTACAACGAGTAACTGGAAGCCGCTAATGTTGAATCAGAGCAGAAAATTGTTGAATGCAATTTTAACTGCCTTCTGTAGTCCATATACCAAGCATGTCAAAATATGACAATGTCTTATTTGTGATATATTGATTTCAACGTGCTGACTTGCATTCTTTCAGTCTACCAAAAGTATTAGCCTTAAGTGTAAGTCAGAGATAATTTTTAGAACAAGCACTGATTATCTATATATCAACACTTATTTTACTTCTGCTCCTGATTGGTCAGTGTTGCTGACAGCCAAGAGGAGAAGCTGAATTTCATTTCTAGTACTGGCAGGGAGTCTTTGTTGATGGGAGGACTGGAACAAGGTGCTCTCAGCCTTGTGATGCCAACTGATGTGCCTCTTGATGAAATAGTGTCGGCTTCAGGTCACTAAAATTGACAGCAGCTGGAAAAGAAATGGGGTAAACATACGCCTCATCCAATAATGCC
Source organism: Schistocerca nitens (assembly GCF_023898315.1). Taxonomy (NCBI): domain Eukaryota; kingdom Metazoa; phylum Arthropoda; class Insecta; order Orthoptera; family Acrididae; genus Schistocerca; species Schistocerca nitens. The sequence continues at coordinate 540,612,680 of NC_064619.1, read as the reverse complement.
ATTCACCAGAACAGCAGTCATTTGGTACCAAAGGATCTCCTATGAGCCTGTGGATGGAGTTTATACCACACACATATGTTGTCTACCAACTGATAATGGAGAATTTTAATGCTCCAGGAAGTTAGCAAACATGCTTTGAATCTAGATTCCGACAGTTTCTGATTTGATTTGATTTATTATTGGTCCTGTAGATCATACAATTTGTACAGCAAAGCTCATCATAATATAGGACACGTCAATTTGAAAAATTATGTTAAGATGGTATATGACAAGAGATGACAGTAGTGATACATAACTCATAGCGGAATACATACAGGATATATAGACAAAATATAAAAAAGGTGGTGTGTGATGAGAGATGACAGTGGTGCATACTGCACATAGCAGAATACATATAAGAGATACAGACAGAATAGGCGTAACAAACAATAATTAAATTATCTTACTAAGTAGAAATATCTACCAGTGAATATACAACTTATTACAAGTAATTAAAATATTGTGGTACATAGTTCACATAGCAGAATACATACATGAGATACAGACAGAATATGAGTAACAAACAATAGTTAAATTATATTACTAAGTAGGAATATCTACAAGTGAATATACAGCTTAGTACAAGTAATTAAAATATTCACATAGCAGAATACATAGGCCTGTATGAGATACAGACAGAATATAGATAAGATACAATAATTAAATTATCTTACTAAGTAGAAACATCTACAACTGAATAAACAGCTTATTGCAAGTAATTAAAATTTTGTTTCAAGAAAGTCATGTACGGAATAGAAACAGTGATTTAGTAGCAATTCCTTTAATTTAGTTCTAATTATTTTTGGGTTTTTGCTTGTTTTTATGTCTGTTGGGAGGTGGTTGTATGTTTTAATGCCCATACATTTAACCCCATTCGCATATAATTTTGTGTTGTGGGCTATAATTTGTAACTGTGTTTTGTTTCTCGTGTCATGTGTGTGGCGGTCTGCATTTCTGTCGAGGGCGTCCAAGTGCTGTGCTGTAAAACAAGCTAGTTCCAATATATAGAGGAATGGCAGTGGCAGGATTTTTAGCTGTTGAAATAGTGGTTTACAGTGTTCAGTTCTTTTTTTTACATATCATTATTCTTACTACTTGTTTTTGTAACTTGAAAATTCTGAGAGAATCAGAGCTCTTTCCCCAGAAGATTAGGCCACAGCTCAAGACAGACTCAAACAGGGCATGGTACACCAGCTTCAAGGTGTCTACACTGGCTGTGTCTTTTAATGATCATAATAGATAGCAGGTTTTACTAAGCTTTTGTGACAATGCCTCAATATGTGGTTTCCAATTTAGTGTGTTACTGATGGTAAGCCCAAGAAATTTGGTGTCCTGCTTGTACGTAATGTTATCTTTGCCGATAACTATAACTGCATTGAAGGGGGTTAGATTTGGTCTAGTATGGAGTTCAAACTTAGAGTTTTTTGAGTATTTATGAGTAGTCTATTTGCTTCAAACCACGATTGTAAATGACAAGTAGTTTCATTAACTGCATCTTGCAATGTGTCACCTCTACTAGTTATCAGGATATTTGTGTCGTCCGCATACAGAAAGGCGCTGGCATTTGGTATGTGTTCTGGGAGATCATTTATGAACAATTTGAAAAGCACAGGGCCAAGGACAGATCCCTGAGGGACGCCATTTGTTGTATGTAGTATATCTGACCTGCAGTGCCTGAATGTCTCTGATTTTCTTATTTCTACATATTGCTTCCTTTGACTTAAGTAGCTATGGAACCAATTGTGGGTTACACCTCTAATCCCATACTTATGGAGTTTCATAAGCAGCAGCTTGTGGTTGACCGTGTCAGAGGCCTTGGACTGGTCGAGAAATATACCAACAGCAGGTTGTTTATGGTCAAAAAAACTTGAGCACTTTTCTAGAAATGCATACAGAGCATGTGTGGTGGAGCTATTTTTCCAAAATCCATATTGGGAAGATGTGATTATGTTGTTAGAATTTAGACACATTTCTAATCTAGTTAACATACAGTATTCAAATATTTTTGAGAAGGCAGATAGTATAGCAATTGGCCTATAGTTTGTCATGTCCGTTTTCTCTCCCTTCTTGTAGAGAGGTATAATTTTAGCAAGTTTTAGTTGGTTTGGAAATGTTCCCTCTAGGAATGAGGTTTTTATGATATTTGACGGGGGTCCACTTATGTAATTTGAACACTTATGAAGTAAGAAGCAGGGTATCAGATCATGCCCTGCAGATTAAATCTTTTCGACTCTTTTTTAAATAATATCTTCAATGTCATACAATGTTGTAGGAGATAGGAAAAAGAAGTTTAGAGGAGTATTATTTTTGAGACAAGAGTGTGCAGTGTTTGGAGAGTTAGTCAGGAGATTTGTGGAAGGACAGTGAACACGTGATGACACGAGACAGTGTGGTACTGGGGTGCAAGACTCACATGTCTCTCGCAGTTGCCTTATGTATTGCGTGCAGCCGACCGTCTTCTCAGGTCAGATGGCTGCGTCAGTCTTCACAAACTCTTCTTCTCTGAAGACTATAGTTGGTTAAAAGAATTTCAAAATAGACTTATTTTCTACTCTCGGAATGATTATATACTCTCAGGATACTTTTTGTTCAACTCTGTTATATTTTCATCTCCATAATAAAACAACTTCATAAGTTCTCATATGCATTCAACTCTAGCAAGTCAACCCCATCTTGGACAATTAATTAGTAACAGAAGCAATTACAATATGTTTGGTTTAATAACCACCATAAAACCAGTTCTTGCTTCTAGCAAGTCCAACACCAGAAAACCAAAATGTCTTTAGTTCAATACATAATTCATTTGTTCACAAAAAATACAGTCATTACATCATCAAGGAATAAAGCATGCTTGCTCCTTGTACTGGACATACAGCTTCTATAGTGCGAGCGGCAAACACTTTTCTGCTCTGATCGACTGTCACTATTGCAGTATTCTCCTATACATGTCCATCCTGCACACATAGAAACTGGCAGCGAGGCAGACACATCTCCACTCTATCATCCTGTTACTTAAAATATTGGGTGTCCGAGATGGTGGAAAGCTGAGTGTCTCTAGAACTTACACCAATAGTCTTGAGACACTACATATGCCTCCCCTTAACTTGAACACATGATATTTTATACATAATTATCATGTACAGTAAGGACACACAGGATAATGCTTCATCTTTCAACAATATATCTTTTCAGTCGAAAACAGTGAATATGCCTGTTCTCATTACTTATTCCACCCCCCCCCCCCTCCTCCCACCCCCTCTCTCTCTATCTCTCTCCCTCTTTTTTTTTTTTTTTTCAATTTAAGTCATGAATCTTTCAATCCCTGTTGGAATTAGATCTTTTCAATTCTTTGACAATTCAAGCGTATCAAATTCTTGTTTTCTGCCTTTTACAAATCATAAATTCCAGGTGTACATAACTCATGAATACTCTACTGCTTTGTTCTTATTTCCCATACTACTTTTCCTAAGTATTTCTTATTCATTACTTACTGTAATCTGGAGGAACTTCAGGTAAAATAAAAGTGTTCCCTTCTTCTGACACTTGTAAATCTAAAATATAAAAATGCTAATGCTGCATAGAATTCAAACCTACCAGACTCATCCATTTAAACATGTGACTTCTGTCATGATACTGCCCTTTTTCTTTTAGGAACAGTACCTATATCTTACATGGGTTGATCCAAGGAGTACCCTTTCTCCTTCTGTTTTGGTAGGTATGCCACTTTCTTATTCCTATCCTTCTATGGTACAGGTCAATCCCCTTCTTGGTGCCCCTGCCTACACAGTATAGGTCTGCCTTTCATAGGTCTGCCTATCTGCACTTTTTCTCATCCAATAAATGTCGCGTGTGCCCTCCATATACTTCTTGAGTAGGCCTCCTGGTTCATTGCCCTAGCAAACATCTTTATGTATACTATTCTTAAATATTCTCTGGTAAAACTACAAATCTACTTGAAACCTCAACTCCACTTTCCAAAACGCCATCTAAGACCCTTGAGTCCTCTTTCACTCCTCACTCCTACTATATAAACAGATATCATGCCGACACATAGTAGATGCTATTTCTACCTATATTTACCAACTCCCAGCAGATACTATGCCTTTTCTCAAAAGACCAGCTTGACTGACTCCAATTAACTTATCCCTGTTTTATATTTATTGCCCCAGTTCTCCTGCTCCTGCTTCTCTAGGCACATGTGTTGATTGTTATTCTCCTGTCTTTATATACATATGAGAGTGATAAAATAATAATGATGCAGAACTGTTACATATCAACAATGTAATATATGCATCTACTCAGATGCATTTTTTTTTTTTTCTTTATTCCACCACATCCCTTGGTGGTTCGGACATTGCTTTAGTTTTCTAATCTGTAACTTTCATGTTTGTGTGTAAGTTTCTCTATGTGTGTATGTCTATGTGTGTGTGTGCAGCCTGATTCTTTGGCCTACTTATGTGAAAAATGTTGTAGATTCTTTGTAACCATGGTAAAAGAGAAGGACTTCTGCGATAGAAGTATATGAATATGGAAAGAGGGAAAGATAGGTAGGTACTCAGATGAGAATTAAAAAAGGAAAAAGCAGTAATGGTTGCTAAGATCAAAGAAGAGAAAGAAAATAGCTCCAAAACAGGAAAACCTTCCCAACCCCCTTCCTCAGGATCCCTACTTCACTGGTACTTGAGTAAGAAGCCAGAGAAGAGATGATGTCAAACATATCCTACAGAGCGGACATTCTCACCTTCACCTTTGAAATCCCTGAAGAAAATTCTTAGCAACCCCTATGGAACGGCAAATGGCAAAGAACCAGTCACACTTGTCTGTGAGGGTTGTTTGAATGGTGTGGTGTGTGTGTTTAGTGTTAGTCATGCTTGTACTTACACTGCCCACCCCTTCCAAAACTTATATAAACCCTCTGTTATACATCACATCTCATAAAAAGTATAAAATGTTCTATAAAAAATAGAAAATTATACACTACAATAACATAGTTGTTTAGTCATTCATTTTATTTTATACTTTTATACACACATAAAATCCTCTATTCAGTTTATGTTGTCCCAACTTCACTTGATTTAAATAGTACCATCATAATATACTTCCCACTAATGTAACATTCTATTTGTTTCACTTCACGTCTTGAGATCACTGTTTATCTAGGATTCCCTTAAACTGATCTCACTCTTGTAGTCATATCTGGTTTCCTAATTAATAACATTATAGGATAGTTTAAGAATTCAAGAATAGATTACAGAATAGTTTAAGATTTGAAGGGAATTCAGTGCAGGAAAAATAGTACAGAAGAAACACCAATACAACTTGGGATCCGACGGTTGTCACTCTGCCCATTAACACAGAATGTTAATGCCCCTGGGACAGGAATGTGATTCTGCCTAGATCCCATGGATCTGACATTAACCACACTTGAGCAAGTGCAGACCAGTACTTCTCATTAAATTTCATGTGCAGGTCTCACTACAGCAAAACAATTACCACTCTACAAGTAAACGCAATATTAGGTGAAGTTATTCTATTTTCTACTTTGTCATGGACAAGTTGGAATTCTTCACACAAGCTGTCTATAACATTGCTATTATCATTAAGTTTAGAAAAAACATCCATCAAAATGTTTCTGGAGATTATCCTCACGGCAACTTTTTGATTGATTATTTCCTCTACCTGTTCCTCCAGATTACTTACATTTATTAAGTCTGAAGTGACTAGTTTCTCCTTAAAGTCACGATCCACATTATCTACTTGCATGTTAACACCTGCAATTTGTGATTGGACTGTAGGAACTAGTTTGTCCTGCTTCTCCAAACTCTCTTTTAAGGTGTGCAACCACTGCTTTACAACGTCGAATGTAACACTGCATACGCTTTGAAATGATCCTAATTTTTTGACAAGTTCCATTTGTACATTATTACATTTATCTTCAATGTCAAATTCTAATTTTTTAGTTAAATCTTGAAGTTGCTAATCCTGTCTCTGATTAAATTCAGTAAAGAGTTGATTAACATGAGTATTCAAAGAACTACTGAGTTCACTCTTTAAATCTAACTTCAGATTTTCTACTTTATTATTTAAAGAGTTAAATTAAGTCTTTAATAAAATTATATTTGCTGCTTGACTGTTCAAGTTTTCACTTTGATTACTTAAAATTTCACTCTGAGTATCTAACTTTTCACTAGAGTACCACTTAGAGTATATGAATCAGCCTTTTGGTCATCCTACTTAACATTCAACTGAGTATTTTGAGCTTCTAAATTTTTGCTTACAGTAGTAATTGGTGAGCAAATGCGTACTCAGTTCCAGTGGACAGCATTGGTGCCGGCAGCATCAAATGTTGCTTTTAGTGTTGCGGACGCAGCGTCAGCACTGGTGAGCAGCAGCTGGTGCAGTCAGCATCAGTGGCTGGTTACTGCGTCAGCATTGGTGAAATGTATGTGTGTGAAAACTACTTACTCTTGACACCCAATCTTCTTAGTCAAAAGGCTGAGGTCTTCTCTCTGGTTTTTTTCTTTTTTGCTATTACTTTCTCACATCTTTTACTATGTTGCACTCGCCTCTTTCTTCCATTCGTTTATTGGGCTCAAAACAATTACTGGAAAAAGTTCTCACATCTTGTTAGGCTTGTTTGCTATGGCAACTCATAATATCTTCTTCCTGTGTCTGTCTTAAAATTCCCGTTTTCTTTGGGTCCTGTCACTTAGGTCGCCATGTTATAATTTTTTCTGACAACACGAGACAGTGTGGTACTGAGGTGCAAGACTGACATGTCTCTCGCAGTTGCCTTATGTATTGTGTGCAGCCAACCATCTTCTGAGGTCAGATGGCTGCGTCAGTCTTCACAAACTCTTCTTCTCCGAAGACTATAGTTGGTTAAAAGAATTTCAAAATAGACTTCTTTTCTACTCTCAGAATGATTCTGTACTCTCAGGATGCTTTTTGTTCAACTCTGTTATATTTTTATCTCCATAATAAAACAGCTTCATAAGTTCTCATATGCATTCAACTCTAGCAAGTCAACCCCATCTTGAACAATTAGTTAGTAACAGAAGCAATTACAATATGTTTGGTTTAATAACCACCATAAAACCAGTTCTTGCTTCTAGCAAGTCCAACACCAGAAAATCAAAATGTCTTTAGTTCAATACATAATTCATTTGTTCACAACAAATACAGTCGTTACACCATCAAGGAATAAAGTGTGCTTGCTCCCTGAACTGGATATACAGCTTCTATGGTGCGAGCGATAAACACTTCTCAGCTCAGATCGACCGTGACTATTGCAATATTCTCCGGATACACATCCACCCTGCACACACAGAAACTGGTGGTGAGGTAGAAACATCTCCACTCTCTCACCCTCTTCCTTAAAATATTGGATGTTCGAGATGGTGGAAAGCCGAGTGTCTCTAGAACTTACACTGAAATTCTCAAGGCACTACAAGGTGTCAATATTTAAATTTGTTTTAGATTTCACAAATGAACACAGTGAGCTGAATTTTGCAATATCACTGTTTCCAAGATCAATGTCACTTAGCTATTACAGAGTGAAGTGCTTTGTTCTATAAAAATATTGTTGTACACAACTATTCAGTGTTTTTAATAATTGAATATAAAACATTATTACATGGTATGTAAAGCAATAATATAGATCTTCCTTGAACTTTTTCTTAATATTTTAGATGAGCTGTATAGTTCTCCTGTTTGCCTCACTCCAGTGTCTAATAAACTGCTGCCAATACCAATTTTACAGACAAGTCAGATTCACTGACATTGCTGTTGGGAGACTATAGTGTCTTTTTTTTCTTTTTCTTTTTTTTTCTTTTCTTTTTTTTGAGCAGTTATTCCCAAAGTTTTCGCTTCTGTCATCAATCATTAACTTTTGTAAGCATAAAAACATTTCAGTTGTGATTTCATTATTTTATATATTCCTCCCAGAATGATTAAATAAATAATTTCAATCTTAAAAAGTCGTGCATGGTCTGACATGGCAGAGTGGGATAACATCTCCTTTATTGATTGATACCAAGCTAACTGGCATATTCGGTATTGAAGTCATGTATTCAACTCGCACATTGTGTGTATTTATGTCATTGTTTATTCATGATAAAGAATTTTAATACTTTGACATGTCCTATATTACACGTACATTTACTGTACACAATGTAATCTTACAGGATCAAATAAAATTCAATTCAATTCAATTCAATATGTTTAGTGCTGTAAGAACTTTCATTTCACATCTATTTTTATTATCTTTTTATTTCTAACTTTAAATTAATTATTCAATTTAATTATGCATTCTTATAATTATTAATTTGCCATTACTTCTTAAACTGAATCTTACTGTTTTCTTATACCTACAGTTGTCTGTGTAATAGTACATACATTATACACAATAGTCTATTTTGAAATAAATGTTGTTAGAGATTTCAAATTGAATATATGGCAGAATACTCCTTTTAGTCTGCAGACATTCATCCTGTATGTAACCTTTTATAGGGCCCCAACTTTTAATTGGAATCTAATTAATTTAACATCCTCGAGGATGTAAAATAACACGTGTGACATTATCAAACTACTTAAGAAGGTGCGGTGGTAACCATGCAGGTTCAGTTTTGGAATATATTTGTAATTTGTTTGATGTTTGCCTGTCAGAAAAATATTTGATGAAATCTTTTGATTTTGAAATATATTTAAAGTTAAAATTGAATGCATCAAGTATGTTATTATGTAATGAGAGTGCTATCTACATATTTTGAAATTTCAGAAAATGTGCTCAGTTATGTAGGTCTTAACTTCAGTGGGAAAAAAGTTCTGAGTTATCAACCACCATTAATTGTTATTTGCAATGGATTCCTGGAAAGATTTGACAGTAATTAACCAATTCTTTACTACAAAACACAGACTAACAATTAATCAGTTATTTTGCAAATTTAATACACACACTTAAAATGGACTTTAAAATTCTCACCAAGAGTTTGTTCATGACCTCACATCATATTGCACATGATGTTAGCACAACAAGCTCAAAAATTATGAGACTGATCAGAGGGTTCTTAATAAATTGTCACTTATATTGCATCTTGTTGACATTCTCTGAGTTGAAACTGCAGTGTGTTTTCACAGTCATTTGTTCTGCTGCATATTCTTCACTGACTTTTAAATGAGAACACTGGCCATAAATTTTATCATAGTTATTCTTTTAGTCACTGGCAGGTTAATTTACACGTAGTGTGGTGATACATGGCACAGTCTTTAAGAGTGTTGTGCAATACTGTCATACATTTAGCACGCTACATTTACACATCAGGACAGAAAGTGATTTTCTGTGTCAAAGTGCGCAACATCAAAGAAATACTGCCAGTATCAAATCATCAATTGCAGTATCACCTTCTTACACAGGTAACTAACAGCAAACAATATTAGCGCTAAAAATGAACCAGATCTTAATGATTTTCTTGAATGAATTAATTATGGTGGATATTCATAGTTACAACACCGATATTCTCTGGAGCTCTAGCCAAAGCCCTCTGGATGCTAGTTGGCTGCATCTTGTTCTTATGTACTGTTGTACAGTCATTTATGCCTCTTGCATAAGTGTATCATGTAATAAAATCTTATTGTTACAATCAAGTGGTGAATCATTCTATTCTCTGGCAAGAATAGGACCTGATTTCCCACAAGGGTGATCCTGACTTTGATGACTCACACCACTGTTTCTCCATGTGATAGTGATAAACAGTGCCACAAAATGGATCAGTTTTCTTTCAGTGTCTCGTAGCCTTCTTTTCCTCCATACATCATCCGCATTTCACAGTCATGTTCATCTGTACAGTTACTGACTCAGCATCAAGCCCTATTAGAAGACATATTGCCACAAGTGCATAACATGAGCAGGACAATGCCACCATGGTGGGAACAACACACCATGTTGCCACCACATGCCACAGCTTCCACTGGTAGCAATGATTCTGTGAATATTTCACTTCATGAACAAGTGCCATTCTAATATGAACATAGTACATTTTTGGCTGCATCTGTACATCCTTCCTCTCCTTTGGCTTTTCCATCACAAACAGCAAGAGACTTGCATTTCACATAGGAACCATGTCACCATGTTTAGTTTCAAGACCAGTTGCACCCAAACAATTTAACATGTTTCTCAATGATTACAGCCATTCCATTCATGCCAGTTGTGTCTTCAACTGTGCCTGCAGTGCTGTGTTCTTTGAGCAACCATCTCCTGGCCCACACCTTCACCAGGGTCTCAAGGGACACTTCACCCTCAACACCATTGCTGTTCCCGATGCCTCCAATACATCAATGCAGATGACAGCGGCTCTGGTCCCTCCCCATTCTATGCTGGATTCCCCTCAGCAGTGCAACAAGATCATGTCATTGGTTTCCCTGAGCTATCCTTAAAGACACTCTGGAAACATGGTTTACAGTGGTTAGCAGTTCTGTGTACATTCGTGGCATTCAAAATGATGATGCCAGATTCCTGTGTCTAATAATCCAACTACATGAACATACAGACACGATCAGTGACTTCATTTTGGCCCCTCAAATGCTTGTCTCATTTCCCTGAAAAAGTTTTGCAGACCATCTGCCATGATGAGCACTTACGAGACAAATCCACTTCACAGTTCTGGTGGAGTCTACCTGCTCTTGTGGACTGAAGGTGATGCCTGATGTTGCTCTATGGGCTTTATGGTTGGTTAAACAACCTCATGACCTTCAGCTGCAGCTACTATCACATGCCATGGTGCCTGCCATTGTCAACTCCTGCCTTTAACTGCCACCATCCACCCTCCATGCTCATACAGCAAAGGGCATCTGAGATCTCACGCAATGCCTAACAGCATTGTGCTGCCATTTGGGGACTGGCTACTGCCAGGGCCTGCTTCCCTCTCTACTCCGGCTACTGACACAGACCCTGCCACTGCTAATCACCAGCATAGCCTGATAGATGGCGTGGGTGACACCCACTTCATGTCGCGCCCTGTCTAGCCACCGTTCGGGTTTCATGTGATGCTCAGAGATGCTGCAAGAAACTATTGACCCTAGTGTGCATGGCACCTAAACTCATCACACAGGCCAGTTTAGCGGCCTTGCCCTGCCTTGCTGCAACATGGTACCATCTCCTGAGTCATTCATCATCCTCTCCTTCCACAGGCAGAACTTATGTGGTTGAATGAGCAAATAACATAGAGATCCTCATCAATACAGGTGGAGATTTGAGTGTCAACCGTCCCTCCTCTGCTCCTTCAAGACTTCTCCCAATGTTGATGATTCTTTGAGCAGCTAACAGTCCTCATATCACCTTTCATGTTGCCAGTGACCTTTGGCTTCAGCTTATGCTGGATATTCAGTTCTCTTGGACCTTATATGTGGCTGATGTGAAGAACCCTATTTTCAGGATCAAATTTCTTAAACAGTTTAGTCTCTCCCCTAACCTACATTCTGCTACCTTACTCCACAATGCAGTGTGACCCTCATGTTCCGGATATCTCTGAGTGTCCCTCCCTGACAGCTAACCTCATGAACTCACTGGTGGAGCTTGTGACTCAGTACCAAGATGGATCATCAGTGAGTCAGCCAATCTGGTGCCTGCTCTCTGCACTGTGAACAACCTCACTACTGTGTTGCAACCTTCTGTCAACTGTTCTGATTGTGCATGTATTGCTCCTTCATCACTGCCTTCACTGCAGACACTTCAGGCCAGTGGCTCAGAAACTATCAACGTTTTGTGTGAAGATTCCCTCCAACCTCCTACAGCTACAATGACCTCAAGACAGCTCTTATGAACACCATCACTCTCACACACCCAATCACCAATGCTCACACCTCCATCACTACGGACAGAAGCAAATCTTCAATCGTTGCTGTTCGCAACAACATGGTAGTGACACCTCACTGCCATTATGCTTCTTTTCCAAAGAACTTTCCTCCTAACAACACAAGTGGTTAGCCTTTGACTGAGAATTGTTAGCAATCTATTAGTCTGTTTGTTACTTCTATAAGGACATAGAAGGACGAGAGGTCATGGCTCTCACCAATCACTGACTGCATACATATGCACTCCATAACCCTGCACCATTTCTGGCATATGGATGTTATTTGCCAATGACCACTATGTTAAAGGAGCCAACAACATCACAGCTGACTATTTGTGATGTGTAGATTCTATTTCTTGCACATTCAACTCAAATGAAGTAGGTCACCTGCAAGTGCAAGACCGCAATGTCCAAAACTTGTCAAATGATACCTCTTCCTTTTTGACACTGCAACCATGTCACTTCCCTGGTTCTTCTTTGCCAGTTTTTTTGCAAAACATCTATGGTTACACTTTGACCTATGGTTCCCACATCTCTAAGCTATAAGGTTTTTTGAGCCATACATATGTTGGTGCACCCCAGTATAAAGGCTACCAAGTGCCTTGTGACTGAATGTTTTGTCTGACAAGGAATTAAAGATGGCTATTGCTCTGGGGCTTGATCATGTTTGCCCTGCCAACACATCAACCTCCTCTGGGGCATTTAGAGATACCTAAAAATCGGTTTCATCTGTACATTCCAATATTGTAGGCTCACTCCTCCATTTGGATGGTATTAGGTAAATTCTTTCCATGATCAACCATGCCAGCAGACGGGTGGAAGCAGTGTCCTGGCTGACATTTCGGCTAACTTCGTCACTCAAGCTTTTGTGAATGACTTACCTGCAGCAGCTGCCTCTCCTCCAGTATGACCAACCAGGGGAGGCAATTTGAACCACCACTTTTATCAAAGATGTTCGCCTTGTGCAGTGTCAACAAATACCAAATGGCTGCATACAACCTGCAGAGCAAGGAATTGATTGAATGTTGAGTGCTGGCACTGCACTTTGAAAGCAGCCCTGATTTGTCATGGCAAATCCTGACCTGAAGTGCTACCTTGGTTCTTACTCAATTTGCATACTGCTTTCAAGGATGATGTCAACTCCTTGTTGGCCGAGTTCCTGTATGGTGAACTTCTTGTGGCTCTGGCAGAGTTTGTTGAGGACCCTGCTCTCCTTTCTCCATCTGAGCTTCCAACACTAGATGAGTGTGATCACTCTCATATCACCACTATATGCAACCCCTAAAAATGCATGTGTTCATCAACAAGGGATCAACCAGTGTGAGTTTATTGTACTCCATGACAACAGCCCCTGTAATATGGAACACATACAATACTTCATCATAAAGACAATACGATGGCCATTTACTTGAATGGCAAGCACTAAACTGCAACACTCAACAGAGTCATACCAGTGTTGACACCCAACAAGGACACCACCTCTGATCTTGATGACCTGTTCCTAGTGCTTCTTCCTCTAATTGTCTCTGTCTGGAGCCACTGACACGTGACTCACTGAGTGTGTCCTCAGATTCACATGTTTCATGTGATGTGTCCACCCCTAGTGCTCTTTATCCACATGCCCCGGTCTAGAGGTTCTCCTGGTCATCCTGCCATGTGTTTTCACAGATATGAGTGGCACATGTGAAGTGTCTTCTCCTCTGGAACCTTCTTCAATATCCCTGCCCCCCTCCCCTTCCCTCCTTCCACTCCATCCAGTATGACCACTTTTTGAATTGACATTTTATTATACTACATCAATGACCTCTCTCTCCAATTATGAGATGGCATACTCTTCGTGCTCTACGTACCACTGCTCTCACTTGATGACCAAACCACCAGCTGCATCATGCTCCTCTGTTCTTATTGTCTTTCCCTGGATGCCGACAATGAGAACATTTTGGCTTCAGTCGACAACAGTGTATACCTCTTTTTTATCATACATCTCATCTCGCAGCCCCTCCCGCCCCCCTCCCCCCTCTGTGACACATGACCATAAGATTCAATTTTCCCATGCAGGCTGTCCCCTAAATCCACCATGTTGGCTACAGGGCTATGCCATCTCAGCCTTCAGCACAGAGTCATCACCACACTCCTTGAGAAGCAGTCCAGTTATGTCTCCTCCATGGCTAGCCATGGCATGAAGTTGTTCAGGAATCTGACAGATTGCCACCTCTCCCTGACATCTGCTACTCCAATGCTTCTCATCGTCCCACATGCTCTGCATTGCCAGGGTCAGTGGAGGGGAGTAGGGCACTCAGAGTGGAAAGTATTGATCATTAAACTATCAATTCTCTCTGGCGCTCTAGCCAAAGTTCTTTTACTGGTTGTTAGTTGACTCTCTTGTTCTCATATACTGTTGTTGATATTTCTTGCATCAGAGTATTGAGTAATAAAACCTCAGTTTTACAAACAGGCAGTGAATTATTATACTCTCTGGTGAGTATAAGGACTGATTTCCCAGATTAATATTATTTTAGTGGTGATTAATTATGGAAATATAATTATTCAGTTTCTGTTGTTAACAGTACAGGTAATTTGACCAAGAAGTTCTTGCTTTTCTTTAGAATTTGCATTTTTAAGTGTTGTTCATTAATTTAACGAGGGAAAAATCCAAACAGAATACACATCTGTTGTGCTTTGAACTTTTTGTTTATGACATAATTTAAAAGTTACATATTTCAATAAAACCTCACTCTGAAAAGTTTGACAAAATATAAAATATCAGGGTTGCTCCAAGTTCTGGAAATCAGGGAATGTCAGGGAATTTCAAATGTGTGAGGGAAATCAGGGAAATATCAGGGAAATGTGAAAAAAGCACAGGAAAAGTCTCATTTTTGTCTCAGTAGATGAAATGGTTTGTTTACTCAGGTGTCATGCATTCTCACGGGCTGGATGCAGCTGAGTATATGTGTCACTTCCCTACTCCCTCATCACTACTACTTCTCCCCTTTCCTACAACTCCTCTCAGCTTGTGGCCAGTGCTGCTACCACTACTTGCTGCTAGCATAGCAGCTGCCAACAAGTGGCAGGGAGGTGTGAGGAGTGGTTTTTTTGGATCTGATTCTCAGAGACTGTAGATGCAGCAGCTAGAGACAGTGGTGGGCACGAGTTGTATCTAAGTGATGGTGTGTATGGGTTTGTGCACTCATTTTCTGACAAAGGCTATGGTCAAAAATTTAGTTGTGAGAGTGTGATTGTCTTTTCTACATGCCTGTCTGCAGCTCAGTGATCATCTTCATGGTGAGTTGCTACTTATCCTCATTGTTATTAGTTTTCAGAGTATTCACACAAGTTACCCGTTGCATGGGTTGATCACTGTGGTCTCATTTCATCAACATGCTGTCTGTGATTTGTGAATAGGTGGCCACATGAGTGGATTTCTGCAACAGGCCAAAACTGCAGACTGTCTCTGTGGGTATCTCTAACAGTTCAGGCCTGCCACTCTGAAGCCCGTAATTTCCCACTAATGTGCAGGCCCTGCCCGTCGGGTCCAGTCTCACTGATCTTCCTCCAGGCTGGGTCCGTCGTGTGTGTGACATAATCTACATCCACATCTACATCTATACTCTGCAAACCAACACAAGGTACATGGAAGAGGGTACGTCCCATTGTATCAGTTATTAGTGTTTCTTCCCATTCCATTCACATATGGAGCACAAGAAGAATGATTGTTTGAATGCCTCTTTGTGTGCAGTAATTATTTGAATCTTATCTTCACAATTCCTACCTGAGCAACATGTGGGGGGTTGTAGTATATTCCTAGAGTTATCATTTAAAGCCAGTTCATGAAACTTTGCCAATAGACTTTGTCAGGATATTTTACATGTATCTTCAAGAGTCTTCCAGTTCAGTTCCTTCAGTATCTCTGTAATACACTCCCATGGATTAAACAAACCTATGACCATTCATGGTGTCCTTCTCTATATGCGGTGGATTTACGTGATTTATTCATGGACCTAGGGCTGTTGTGCTCCTTGTCAGGCCAGAGGTCACAGGTGATGGATTTCAGGAATTGTGATTGCCTCATCACAAGTACATTGCATAGTGAGTCATTTTATAGACATTTTGTTTATTCTTGTACATTTTGGCATTTTGAAAGTATTTTATATATTATAAGGTATGGATGGTAAGAAGAAGAAAATTGTGGCAGCTGCTGGCAGTTTGTATGCTATGTACCCATATATTTCTCAAAAGAAAAATCACACAATACCTGTAAAATAATAGACATAACACAGTGGGTAATAACCAACAATAAGGAACATAGTAGAACCAAAATATTATTGTTGCTCACCTATAGTGTTGGTTTACAAAACTCTTCCATGCCTTATAAACTTCTTTCAAGAGGTGTACTTTTTTTCTGAGATTATTTCTGTAGTCAGTGAAGGTATTTTAAATCTGTCTTGTGAATCCAAGAAAATGCATATTTTTGTCACCATATGTGTTTTGTTTTATTGAAATAAAATAACATCAGTGGTCTTAATGAAACACATATACCATCTGGCTTGCTTTCTCCATCTAAAAATAGTTCATTAAAAAAGATTTTGATGAAATTACATAAGAATTTTTCTCACATCAGGAAATGCTGTCTGCTTGTAAGGTCTCTCTCTCTCTCTCTCTCTCTCTCTCTCTCTGTGTCACTCTCTTTTTTACAATTGTATGTTTTTCAATGTACTCATTGGTCCAGCCCCTTCTTTGTATTTTTAGCAACAAAACTTGCTGTCTCTTAAAAACCACTCACTCAGAAGTGCTGAATTTTGAGTAACAGCTACATTTCTCTGGTTTTCTTGTAAAAATTTACTTCCTTTGGAAAAAAAGTGGCATTTGCACAATGTCACATCAGTAACACACTAATGCACCTGCAGTTTTGACAGAATCCTGAAACAGTGGTTTATTAAACGAGGAAATGTGGTTAGTTCAGGTCAAAAGTTTATGCAGAATCACCTTTTTGGTATAAAAATGAAAGCGTTACTCTAAACTTATCTTTTTGCAAAGCCACACTAATTCTCATTTTAGTATTTATCAAAGGCTTAAAAAAGTTACATCATTCCATGACATAAATCAACAGTTATTCATATAATGTGGTAGATAAGAAAATTCCACATGCTGATCATGTAGAAAAATACTGAAATATTTCCATGCCATCATTTGCTAAACACTTGTTTCGATAACTTGGATCATTTATGAGGCATGATGGGTGCTGTGAATATTCTGTAGGTATAGTCTCAAGGTTGGGGTCTCGACAAACACAGAGGCAGGGATGGTAGGTATCAAAGAATCCACTGGAAATATCCATTGCTCTTCAGGAAAATCCATTTTTACTGTGGCATCTTGCCTTTGAAGGTGCACCAGCTTTTTATTGTTGCAGGTGTGTTGTAAACAAACAATTTTCTGTCCTCAGTCACGTGACAATGCTTGCAGCATTCTAGTAGTACATCATTGTAAAACCAAGCAAGGTGAAAGTCAATGGTCAATGGCTGAATAACGAGGTTTGAAGGCTTCAAGGCCACAAGATGTCAGAATTGCAGGTATATTCCACACTATGCAGCAAGTCTTCTTGTAGTAACACTGTTCACGTTATGTCGCACTTCACTTAGCGTAGACCAGGACTGTGTCCTAGGCATGCCCGATGTTAACTGACTGGGCACGGCCCGTGCTACCGGAGGTGTTGTTGATGTTCTTGTTGTTACGCCGGCAGAGGTCGCATCCGAATTCTCGCGTGCCTTCTGGTGGACGGGACTCTACTTGCGGCAACTACCGCCCATGATGCGCCGTGCCAATGTGTGCCTCCTGCGATCTTTCTGGTGGCTACTACACTCCTCCTCCTTTGGGGGGTGAAGCCACTGTGATCCACTGCGTCAAAAGGTGGAGCGTCGGGCAGGAGCGATGACCTCCACATCCATTGGATGGCCGGAGTCGAGGGGATCTGCCAACCCTTGAGCCGGAACCTTCGAATACGGCTGGAAGTGACCCACACGAAGAGGCCCCCATCGTCCCACAACCGGAGCTCGGGACAGAACGGGTGACAAGCTGTCGAACTCCAGATCCTGTTCCACCTCGGGAGGGGCAAGACCCAGTGGCGGGGACGAAGGGGAAGGGACGTCCACAGGTGAACTAGCCCCCTGAGAAACCGGGCCTGCTAGGGGGGCCGGCTCTTGCTGGGGCATCTTGAATGATGGCGATGCTGGTGCTGGAGTTACTGGAGGCTGCCAAGGCTGAGAACCATCGCAGTGCGGCAGAGTCACAGCGGGGAGAGGAGGTAACGTCCCCTGTGAAACCAATATAGGTGCCGGCAATGGGGAAGCCGGTGTCCGAGAGGTCGGAGGGTGGGTGCCTGAACATGGACGTGGCTGATTTTGGTGACGACGTACCACCCGATCCCCCGCCTGCAAGGTATAGAGCCGACGGCCATTTCGGCGCAGGACCACCGCCGGTATCCAACGTGGAGTGCGACCAAACCCACGGGCCCAGACCGACATACCATTGGAAAGACAGGTACTCCGTTTTGTGAAGACTGGTGAGGACCAGGCCGGAGGAGGGGCAGCAGAGTCCTAGGTTGACGCCCATGGAGGAGCTCTGCGGAGCTGCGTTCACCCATTGGTGTGGTCCGGTATGCCATCAAGAAAAACGTCAAGGCTTCCTCTGCAGGAAATTCGTGCACATACTTTTTCATCTGCGTCTTAAATGTGCGCATCATGCACTCGGCTTCCCCATTCGATTGTGGATGGAAGGGGGGAGAGCAAACGTGCCGAATACCGAAGCGCCTACAAAAATCCTGGAAGGTCTGCGAAATAAACTGCGGTCCATTGTCTGAGACCAGGGTGATTGGCAGACCTTCCACAGAAAAGATTTTTGCTAGTGCCTGGATTGCAACTTCTGAAGTGGTTGAGGAGCAGCGAACCACATATGGGAACCGGGAATAAGCATCAATGACAATGAGCCAAAAGCCATTGAGAAACGGGCCTGCAAAATCGATGTGAACACGTTCCCATGCTTGGGTTGCCGGCGGCCATGAAGAGAACGCTGCCCTGGGAGATGCTTGTTGGCTTGCACACTGGGAACAGGCGACCACCAAGTGCTCAATTTCTCTGTCAATACCGGGCCAGTACATATGTCTGCGAGCCAAGGTTTTAGTACGGGAAACACCCCAGTGCCCCGCATGTAATAACGTGAGGACCTCCGTTCGTAAACCTGCAGGAACAACCACGCGAGGAGCTGTATCATTGGTAGCCAGAAGGAGAACTCCTTCCAAGACCGAGAGGCAGTCTCGTAGAAGAAAATAATTACGAAGAGGGTCCGAGGCCCGGCCCGGAGGGCGGGAGGACCACCCCTGCTGAATGAGGCGAACTACTTGCCGGAGAACTGGGTCAGCCACCGTTTCCCTGGCGACTCGAGAACTAGTGATCGGGAAGCCATCAACTGCTTGGCAGGACGCCACATCCAAATGAAAACACATAATCTCCTCTCGACCGAACGTAGGATCCGGGCCCACCGGAAGACAGGAAAGAGCGTCGGCGTTGGCATGCTGTCCTGTAGGGCGAAAATGAATGTCATAATGGTACTTATAGAGGAACAAGGCCCAGCGCTGTAGTCTGTGGGCCGCCCTATCCGGAATCTGAGAGGCGGGGTCAAATAACGATATTAACGGCTTATGGTCAGTGATTAACTGAAACTTCGTGCCATACAAGAAAGGGTGAAACTTGGTAACAGCGTAGACAATGGCCAAAGCCTCTTTTTCCACCTGGGAGTAATGGGCCTGCGCGGGACTAAGCGTTTTAGACGCAAACGCCAGTGGTTGCTCGGAACCATCTGCGTTGCGTTGGGCCAGGACCGCCCCCACCCCATACTGCGAAGCATCTGTAGCCAGGACCAACGTCTTATGGGGATCAAAAGTAGCCAAACAAGGGGCTGAAGTGAGGAGGCCCTTCAATGAGGTGAACGCTCGCTCGCATGCAGGCGACCAATCAAAAGGAACACCCTTGTGCAGAAGGCAGTACAAGGGGTGGGCTATAGTGGAAGCCCTGGGAATGAACCAATGGTAATAGGCTATCTTGCCTAAAAAAGCTTGTAACTCTTTCAGCGAAGTGGGCCGAGGAAAGTTGACGATACCTTGGACCAAACTTCCTAGTGGCTGGATGCCATGCCAAGATATGGTGTAGCCCACATACTCAATGGTCGGTTGGAAGAAGGTTGACTTATGCAGGTTGCAACGCAAGCCCACAGACCTGAATTTGAGAAAGAGGGTGCGAAGGTTGTGCAAGTGTTCCTTCGTGCTGCGGCCTGTGACAATTATGTCATCCAGGTAATTAATACAATGAGGGATTGTCGATGTGACATGCTCAAGATAACGCTGGAATATCGCCGGGGCACTGGATATTCCAAAAGCCAACCGCTGGTATTGGTAAAGGCCAAACGGGGTGTTGACGACCGCCAGCCGTTTGGAGTCCTCATCAAGTGGTATCTGATGATAAGCCTCCGACAGATCGATTTTCGAAAAATATTGGCCTCCCGCCACGGTGGAGAACAATTCATCAGCACGAGGCAAAGAATAGGTGTCCACCACCAATTGGGAATTAATGATGGCCTTGAAATGGCCACAAAGACGTAAGTTTCCCGAGGGCTTCTTGACAATAATGAGGGGCGAAGCCCACTCACTGGAAGAAACAGGAAGAACGACCCCTAGGGCTGTCAGCCAGTCTAGCTCTTCCTTTACCTGAGGGCGGAGAGCCAAGGGGATCTGTCTCGCGCGTAGAAAACGCGGGCGAGCCGATGCCTTCAACGTTAAGTGAGCTTCAAAATCGGAAACACGCCCCATGCCCTCCTCAAAAATATCTGGAAAGTCTGAGATCAAAGATTCCAATGAGTGATAGGGAACGTCTTCGGAGACCAACTGTATGGTGTCAGCAATAGAAAAACCAAAAGCTTGAAAGGCATCCAGGCCAAAAAGGTTAGCGGAGCTCGCATCACTGACGACAATAAAAGTAATAGGCCGAGTGACTGATTTGTAAGTCACGTCGGTAGTGAATTGACCCAGTAGGGGAATGAACTGTTTACCATAACTGCGTAGACGCCGGTAAACTGGCACCAACGGGGGCGATCCAAGGTCGGAATAAGTTTGTGCATTCAACAACGAAACTGCCGCGCCCGTATCTACTTGCAGTTGTAACCGGCGTGACCGAACCGACACCTCGATAAAGAGTTTGCGTGCCGATGCGTCGGGAGCCTGGCCCGATGAAACTTCCTGAATGTCAACGTCCATGTCCTCTGTACTTGCTTCCTTCGATTCTTTCAAGGCTGAGCGGCAAACTTTAGCAATGTGACCTTTTTTATTACATTTGCGACAAATGGCCCAACGCCAGGGGCACTCTGACCGATCATGATGTATATAGCACGACGCACAGGACGGCAACAGGGCCCGGCGGCCGGAATTCTGTTTATGTGCCGTGCGGGAGCAGCCGTAACAGCCGGATTGTACTGCTCGCACGTCGTCCACCCCGGACACAGTGGACGCGGCCGCGCCGCCCTGAACCTCCGCGACGTTGCACCACGCTTCCAGCTGTTGACCTGCTGCGTGAGAGACTTCATACAATTGAGCAATGGTCAGGACTTCCTCGAGGGAAGGGTCTTCTAACTGCAGGGCCCGTTGCCGGACATCCCTATCAGGGGCCGAACGAACAATGACGTTGCGTACCATAACGTGGGCATACGACTCTCGCGACTGCTCCGTGACAAAATGACACTTGCGACTAAGACCGTGCAGGGTAGCGGCCCACACCCAGTAAGACTGATGGGGCTGTTTCTTGCATTGATAGAACTCGACCCTAGCCGCCACAACATGCGTGCAGCGGCGATAATATGAAGACAGCAATGAACACAAGGCGTCAAAAGACAAGGACGAGGGTTCCTGCAACGGCGCTAGCTGCCGCAAAACTTGATACAGCAAAGGAGATATCCAAGACAAGAAGAGAGCACGACATACCTCCGCATCGGCAACATGAAACGCCTAGAAATGCTGCCAAAGGCGATGTTCATATGCGTCCCAATCCTCCGCCGTCTCATCATACGGGGGAAAGGGAGGAGGGAACTGCGCTGGAGCAGACGGCTTGGAGAGCAACGCCGGAAGCACTTGTTTCATGGTGGCCATGAGCTCTGTCTGCTGCGCCACCAAAACCCGCACCAAATCCTCCATGCCGTGGAGAAGCTGCGAAACTAGAACAACGACGCAACATGCGAAAGAACGACCCTACTCGTCGCCAATTGTGTAGTAACACTGTTCATGTTACGTCGCACTTCACTTAGCGTAGACCAGGACTGTGTCCTAGGCATGCCCGATGTTAACTGACTGGGCACGGCCCGTGCTGCCGGAGTTGTTGCTGTTGTTGTTCTTGTTGTTACGCCGGCAGAGGTCGCGTCCGAATTCTCGCGTGCCCTCTGGTGGACGGGACTCTACTTGCAGCAACTACCACCCGTGACGCGCCGTGCCAATGTGCACCTCCCGCGATCTTTCTGGTGGCTACTACACTTCTGCTCTCAGCAACATGGGGAAGATGGCCATAATCAGCCACGTGGAAGGAGCTAAACACTCCAAGGCAGTCATGGTGGCCAAGGACGCAGGAAACATTCATCTTTTTTGTCAGTCCTCAGTAAGTGAAGTGCTACAACTGTTATGTGATGCACAAACTCTTAAAGACTGCACACTTGTTACTGATCTTAATGGGAATTTATTTTCTGTGAATGCATTGAGGAGAACAGGAACACTGGGCAAGCTGGCAAACCTTACCAACAGAGTGGTGTTCAAAAGTGACAAACAGACTTCGGCATTTTTGAAACACACTTGTGCAATTTGATGTAACCTATCCTATTCTGATGTCAAGTTTTGGCAATCAATGTGGAAACTTGCCACTGATTTTTCAGTGAAGAAGGGGGAATTGACAAGGCATGCCTCATGGCCCTGCTATCCCAGTGTCTCTGTTCTTCTTGCTTCCTCTTTAGATGATGAGGTTAATTTCATCAATTCCTTGTTCATCATGTGTGTGTTCTGAAACTGGACATACCCATCTAATGACAACTACTGTTCTTCTCCACAAAACACATACCTACCCACTCTCCTGATTTAGGCAGTAGACTCCACTTTTTCTCCTGCATCCTGATTATTCCATTATTTCTCCTGATGTTTATTTTATCTCATCATCATCAAACCTAAGACGGTTGTTTTGAAAACCTATCATTTCAGTTTTTGGCCAATTGTGGAAGGTCCTTTGCTTATTAGTAATTTTAACTGATGTACAAATACAGATACAAATACAAATGTTTTATAGCACTGTTGAGCATATTTACATGCAATTGGTGCTGTCAGTGTTAACACAATAATAATAATATAAACTTTGACATGACAAATGTTATTAACTACAAAATAATAATCCAAGATGAATACAATACATATTTGTTGAAATGTCAATAACAACAAGAAGTTTCCTAACAAATCAATTACAAGATAAATGATCTTCATAGTTCAATGAATGACAAATAAATAATCAAACAGATAAGTAACAATAAGTACATGAAAGAGTAATAACATATATGCACAGTGTGGCATGTGTATAGTTTGCAGTTAATTCATTGTTCATTCTCATGAGGAAAGTGGGTTATTTGTCATATACTCAAGGAACTCTTGAGCAGAATAAATTACTTTACTTTTGATCCACCTCGAAAAACTAGTTTTCAATTTATTTACTGGCACTGTGTAGGCATTTTCAGGTAATTTGTTGAAGTAGACAGGACCAAGATATTTGTAGCTGTTATGTGTCTTTGCAAGCTTAGCATATGGCATTTTAATTGTATGTCCACTACTCAGATTCTCTTTAATGAAGACAAGGTAGTTGTAAATATATAGGCCAGGCACTGTCATTATATTTAGTTTCATAAAATAATCTCCACATGATTCATATGGGCTAAGTTCCGCTATGCACCTTATGGCTTTCTTTTGCCATTTAAACACTAATTTAGAGCCTACAGAATTGCCCCATAATAGTATTCCATAACTTAGGTGTGAATGGAAGAATGCAAAATATGCATATAATGGAAGTTCTTTACTGACACGGCTCCTCGGCTCATACAGTAGATACATGCCATGTGCCAATTTACCACATTTCTTCCCTGTGTGGGTATCCCAGCTGAGCTTTTGATCTACATGAAAGCCTAAAAATTTTACCGTTTTATTATCATGACTGGGAGTATTCAGATGGAATACAATTGCTTCAGTTTTACTATCATTCTTCTGCAGTACATTTGCCTCAAACCAAGTAGTATTTCTCGATGTTTATAGAAATCAGGAAGTCACATGCGATATGTTCTAGAATGTACTTTTTCCTCTTTGCTGCCCATTTTGTAGAATATATACTCATACTGCTCATTTTTGTGTTCTGTTTGGACTTATGTTTGTGTGTTGTCACTGTGCCAGTGCTGTCAAGTTAATGGATTTACCACTAAATCTGGTGGTTTTGTGCACCTCTGTAGTGACTGGTAAAAGTTATGGTAGATTTTAAACATATTAAGGTGGTTTTATGGTAAAATTACCCTTAAAAATCACTTGATCCATTTAACATACAGAAAATATCACTATTGTTGCAATAAAAGTCTAATTTAACATTTCTAAATCATATTTGACTAACACATTCCATACTATTTACTAGTTACATAGTCATTATCTTCGCCTAAATTTTCCGAGTTATAAACGTTTAAAAATTGACCAGACATACTTCATAATGTAAATTCTGTAAAAGCAAAGTAATTACTAATTCATACTTTTGTCA
This sequence comes from Schistocerca nitens, assembly GCF_023898315.1. Classification (NCBI taxonomy): domain Eukaryota; kingdom Metazoa; phylum Arthropoda; class Insecta; order Orthoptera; family Acrididae; genus Schistocerca; species Schistocerca nitens. The sequence continues at coordinate 540,587,941 of NC_064619.1, read as the reverse complement.
TTGTACCTCTAAATCAGTATGAAAACAACAACAACTGTACATAAGACCCTTGTGTCGTTTTTTGTTTACATAAAGCTGATCTCGTGTCCTTTACAAATTTAAAACATTCTTTAAACTTAATTATTGTTTAGAAACTTACCATGAGTGAGACATGTGGGAACTGTTATAGGGTAGTGAGTAGAGGGATTGTTGCCAATCTTGTAGGAAATATTTTCACAGGGTGGGAGGGGGATGCAGTGGAATAATGTTGGGAGAACAAAGAGGCCCTCTCCTGGAACTACAGAGTATGCAGTAGGAACATTTTGATTGGGGGACAGGAAAGGAAAATCTGTCCCCTACAGGTGCAGTTGGAGGAAGCAAGGAAGGAACTGATAAGGGAGAAGGGAGATTTGGGGAGGAGGGTGATTGGTAACTGGTAGCTGGTAAGAGGATAGGAAGAAAGAGAACGCGATCTGATAGTTTTATCATCAACACCAGAAACAGGTATCTACCACTGCCAGAGTTAAGTGGAGAAGAGCTGCAGGTAGAACAAGGAGCAGGAATGTGCAGCACTCTTCAACTGAGGCCAAGAAGCCAAGGAAAGTACAAAGTGTTAGGAAGAAGAAAGTGCTGCTGCTAGGTAGTAGCCATGGGTGAGGTGTTGACCCTCAGTTACAGGAAAGCTTAGAGGCAGCATACCAGGCCACCAGTATCTTCAAGCCAAATGCAGGACTAAGTCATGTGATAGAGGACTTAGGATCTTTATGTAAGGGCTTTACAAAAGAGGACCATGTAGTGATAGTGGGTGTGGTGGGAAACAGTTTGGACACGGATGGGGCATATTACATAGGTGGTGACCTAGACAAGATAGCTTCCCTGACTCATGGCACCAACATACACTCTGTTGAGCTGTTCTGCATCATGATCAACCACACCTTGATGGAGCTGTGAGCCAAATCAGTGTGGGGCTGGGATGGCTCTGAGGACAGCCAAATTTGCTCATGTTTTTCTGGTGCCCGTCTCGACTATAAACAGATGAGGTTTCACTAGACATGGCCTACACCTAAACAGGACTGGGAAGGAAAGATTGGTACAGCTGATTCATGAAAGTATAGGGGGTGGGTCCCAGGCCACAAATGGTCAAATACCTGCTGTCATTGGCAGGAAAAGTAAGTCTTTTTTAGGATAAATCAAGACAACAGCAGACACTGAAATTGGGCATCGAATCATTCCCTAAACTACAAGCCTACAAACGACATCTATCAGAAATCAAAATAAAAGATTTTTCAAAAGAACTAGCAAAACAAAGCTGGGATGAAGTGTATAAGGAAATCAATGTGAATACAAAATTCTCTAAATTATCTACAGTATTTGAACTGCACTTTGAAAAGGCATTTCCAGAAGTATGCATGTCTGTATCAAGATCTTACAGCAGGTATTACGAAGTCCTCCCAAACACTTAAATATCTCAGTTTCATGAAAAAGAGTTGCACTGATTGAGAATTCTTAAATTTTTATCATATACACAAAAAGATCTATAGGAAGGTGCTAACTGCTGCAAAAAGGCCATTTAATGACAAAATAATATATAATGCAGATAATAAAAGCAAAGCAGTCTGGGATGTTATAAAGAAGGAAATGGGGAGAGGCAAACAAACACAGAATAACATATTGCAAAGGGAGGGGGATAAAGTAATAAATGATCCACAACACTTAGCAATCTATGTAAATGAGAATTTAAGTATTGCAGAAAAGTTACAGCAAAAATTCCCCAAAACACATATAACACCTGTAAATAATGTTGCACTAAGTACAATGATGTTACTTCCAACGACAGAGAATGAAGTCAATAAAACTGTTCAGAAACTAAAAAAAAGCCAGTAGGCTTAGATGAAGTATCAATGTGTGTACTGAAACAATGCATAGAGATTATAAAAGGCCCCTTAACAAATATAATAATTGCATCCTTCATTTCAGTTACATTTCCAGAGCAGTTAAAACAGGCAAGAGTTGTAGTTTTGCTTAAGAAAGGTAATGCAGAAGACATAGAAAATTACCGGCCCATTTCCCTGCTGTCACCATTCTCAAAAATAATAGAAGCAATTATGAAAGACAGATTAATGAATTATCTGAATAAATACAAACTTTTAAGCGAATCACAGATTGGTTTCTGAAGTGGAAAGCTGAAGTCAGCCATAGTAGAATTTACAGAAGCTGTGCTTTATTCTCTTGACAAAAATGAGTGTGTCACAGGCATATTTTTGGATCTTTCTAAGGCCTTTGATAGAGTTGACCACAAGATTCTATTAAATAAATTAGAAGTATTACGAATAAGAGAGGTAGCTAATGACTGGTTTCGATCATACCTAGCAGATAGGGTACAAAGAGTAGAGATAACACATACTTCAAACAGATCCAAACATTTAGTAAAACACTTATAAGAACCAAAATACATTAATATAGGTCTTCCACAAGGTAGCATATTAGGACCAATAATATTCCTGATATACATCAATGACTTTCCCAGTAGTGTTACTCATGGTGAAAAAATTCTCTTCCCCGTTTACAGCAATATTATACTCACTGAGAAAGCAAGAGAACCCCTTGTAGAGAAAGCAAATGAAACACTCAAGGAAGTTTATGATTAGTCAATAAGCAATAAAGTGACATTGAACATAAATAAAACTAATTCCATGAATTTCAGTTTGATGAGGAAAAATGTCAATGTCAAATTAAATGTAGATGGCACCTGTAACTTGTAACAAATGCAAAATTTCGTATAATAAATGTTGACTCCCACTTGAAGTGGTGTGAACATACAAAGGTACTTGCAAACAGAATGTCATCAGCACGTTATGACCTTAAAATACTATCATCATCAGTGTGTAACGTGCAGTGTCTTTTAGTTACATACTATTCATATGTGTACTCAGTACTTAGCTGTAGCATTCTTTTTTGGGGAACAAATGCACAAAATATGAACACAATTTTCAAAATTCAGAAAAGAGCCACAAGAATAATAACCAAAAATAGTAGTCGAGCTCATTGTAAAGATCTGTTCTAAACACTAGGGATTTTAACTGCTGCCTGTGAATACATTTACCAGTCCGTTGTACACGTCAAAAATAACATTGGTAATTACTGCACAAACAGCTCTGTCCATGACCACAGAACAAGAGCTAAACTGAATTTACATGTACCAAGACGAAATAAACATAAAACTCTAGACAGCGTTTCCTAACAAGGAATAAAACTGTACAATAAATTACCAAATGAGATTAAAGAAAGTGCAAAAATACACTTATTTAAAAATGCAGCTAAAAAGTATATGTTATGCAATACATTTTATACACTGAAGGATTACTTGGACAAAACAGAGTAGGGGTCTGCTTAAAAAAAGTTCTACAATAAATAATAATAATGATTATAAAACATCCAGCATTCCATGTAATACCTTCACACTATGTTTATTCCAATCTCTTCTTCCTTTTCTAGAAAAACTTACCCCCAAGCTATGTATAGCACAATACTAACACCTCTTCCTCTTTCTGAGCTCAACATCTCACTCATGATAGAGGGATGCTGACTCAGTTTTTCCTTCTGAATCTGTTTAGTGTATTCACGTCTTGGTCTCCCTCTATGATTTTTACTCTCCACGCTGCCCTCCAATACTAAATTGGTGATCCCTTGATGCCTCAGAATATGCTCTACCAACAGATCCCTTCTTCTAGTCAAATTGTGCCACAAATTTCTCTTCTCCCCAATTCTGTTCAATACCTCCTCATTAGTTATGTGATCTACCCATCTAATCTTCAGCATTCTTCTATAGCACCACATTTCGAAAGCTTCTATTCTCTTCTTGTCTAAACTATTATTGTCCACATTCCACTTCCATACATGGCTACACTCCATAACAATACTTTCAGAAACGACTTCCTGACACTTGAATCTATACTCGATATTAACAAATTTCTCTTCTTCAGAAATTCTCTCCTTGCCATTGCCAGTCTACATTTTATATCCTCTCTACTTTGACTATCATGAGTTATTTTGCTCTGCAAATAGCAAAACTCATTTACTACTTTAAGCATTTCATTTCCTAACCTAATTCCTCCAGCATGACCGCATTTCTTTCAGCTACATTCCATTATCCTCGTTTTGCTTTTGTTGATGTTCATCTTATATCCTCCTTTCAAGACACTGTCCATTCTGTTCAGGTGCTCTTCCAGGTCCTTTGCTGTCTCTGACAGAACTACAATGTCATCTGTGAACCTCAAAGTTTTTATTTCTTCTTCATGGATTTTAATTCCTACTCTGAATTTTTCTTTTCTTTCCTTTACTGCTTGCTCAATATACAGATTGAATAACATCGGGGATAGGCTACAACCCTGTCTCACTCCCTTCCCGACCACTGTTTCCCTTTCATGTCCCTCAACTCATAACTGCCAGCTGGTTTCTGTACAAACTGTAAGTAGTCTTTTGCTCCCTGTATTTTATCCCTGCCACCTTCAGAATATGAAAGAGAGTATTCCAATCAACATTATCAAAAGCTTTCTCTAAGTCAACAAATGCTAAAAATGTAGGCTTGCCAAGCCTTAATCTATTTTCTAAGATAAGTCGTAGGGTCAGTATTGCCTCACGTGTTCCAACATTTCTAAGGGAATCCAAACGATCTTCCCCGAGGTCAACTTCTACCAGTTTTTCCATTTGTCTGTAAAGAATTCGTGTTAGTACTTTGCAGCCATGGCTTATTAAAGTGATAGTTCGGTAATTTTCACATCTGTCAGCACCTGCTTTCTTTGGGATTGGAATTATTATATTCTTCTTGAAGTTTGAGGGTATTTTGCCTGTCTCATACATCTTGCTCACCAGATGGTAGAGTTTTGTCAGGGCTGGCTCTCCCAAGGCTATCAGTAGTTCTAATGGAATGTTGTCTACTCCCGGGGCCTTGTTTCGACTTAGGTCTTTCAGTGCTCTGTCAAACTCTTCATGCAGTATCATATCTCCCATTTCATGTTCTTCTACCTCCTCTTCCATTTCCATAATATTGTCCTCAAGAACATCACCCTTGTATAGACCCTCTATATACTCCTTCCACCTTTCTGCTTTCTCTTCTTTGCTTAGAACTGTGTTTTCATCTGAGCTCTTGATATTCATACAAGTGCTTCTTTTTTCTCCAAACGTCTCTTTAATTTTCCTGTAGGCAGTATCTATTTTACCCCTAGTGATACATGCTTCTACATCCTTACATTTGGCCTCTAGCCAACCCTGCTTAGCCATTTTGCACTTCCTGTCGATCTCCTTTTTGATACGTTTGTATTCCTTTTTGTCTGCCTCATTTACTGCATTTTTGTATTTTCTCCTTTCATCAATTAAATTCAATGTCTCTTCGGTTACCCAAGGATTTCTATTAGCCCTCGTCTTTTACCAACTCGATCCTCTGCTGCTTTCACTATTTCAACTCTCAAAGCTACGCATTCTTTTTCTACTGTATTTCTTTCCCCCATTCTTGTCAATAATTCCCTGATCCTCACCCTGAAACTCTCTACAACCTCTTGTTCTTTTAATTTTGCAGTTTCTTCAGTTTTAATCTACAGTTCATAACCAAAAGATTGTTGTCAGAGTCCACATCTGCCCTGGGAAATGTCTTACAATTTAAAACCTGGTTCCTAAATCTCTGTCTTACCATTATATAATCTAGAATGAGATTTTCACTCTGCAGCATAGTGTGCGCTGATATGAAACTTCCTGGCAGATTAAAACTGTGTATCCGAACGAGACTCGAACTTGGGACCTTTGTCTTTCGTGGGCAAGTGCTCTACCACCTGAGCTACCGAAGTACGACTCACGCCCGGTACTCACAGCTTTACTCCTGCCAGTACCTCGTCTCCTACCTTACAAACTTTACAGAAGCTCTCCTGCGAACCTTGCAGAACTAGCACTCCTGAAAGAAAAGATATTGCGGAGACATGGCTTAGCCACAGCCTGGGGGGATGTTTCCAGAATGAGATTTTCACTCTGCAGCAGAGTGTGCGCTGATATGAAACTTCCTGGCAGATTAAAACTGTGAGCCCGACCGAGACTCAAACTCGGGACCTTTGCCTTTCGCGGGGAAGTGCTCTACCATCTGAGCTACCGAAGCACGACTCACACCCGGTACTCACAGCTTTACTTCTGCCAGTACCTCGTCTCCTACCTTACAAACTTTACAGAAGCTCTCCTGCGAACCTTGCAGAACTAGCACTCCTGAAAGAAAGGATATTGCAGATACATGGATTAGCCACAGCCTGGGGGATGTTTCCAGAATGAGATTTTCACTCTGCAGCGGAGTGTACGCTGATATGAAACTTCCTGGCAGATTAAAACTGTGTGCCCGACCTGGACTCGAACTCGGGACCTTTGCCTTTCGTGGGCAAGTGCTCTTCCATCTGAGCTACCGAAGCACTACTCACACCCGGTACTCACAGCTTTACTTCTGCCAGTACCTCGTCTCCTTACCTGTAAAGTTTGGAAGGTAGGAGACGAGGTACTGGCAGAAGTACAGCTGTGAGTACTGGGCGTGAGTCGTGCTTTGGTAGCTCAGATGGTAGAGCACTTGCCCGTGAAAGGCAAAGGTCCCGAGTTCGAGTCTCAGTCGGGCACACAGTTTTAATCTGCCAGGAAGTATTATATAATCTGACACCTTCCCAAAGATGCTGTAGCTTACCAAACGAGAAAGCACTGTTAGATAGGCACAATAAAAAACACACAAACACACACACAAATGTCAAGCTTTTGCAACCCAAGGTTGCTTCATCAGGAAAGAGGGGAGGAGAGGGAAAGACGAAAGGATGTGGGTTTTAAGGGAGAGGGTAAGGAGTCATTCCAATCCCGGGAGCCGAAAGACTTACCTTAGGGGGAAAAAAGAACAGGTATACATTTGCACACACACAAACACACACATATCCATCCGCACATATACAGACACAGGCAGACATATGTAAATGCAAAGAGGTTGGGCAGCGATGTCAGTCGAGGCGGAAGTACAGAGGCAAAGATGTTGTTGAATGACAGGTGATGTACGACGGGCGGCAACTTGAAATTAGTGGAGGTTGAGGCCTGGTGGGTAATGGGAAGAGAGAATACATTGAAGGGCAAGTTCCTATCTCTGGAGTTCTGATAGGTTGGTGTCAGTGGGAAGTATCCAGATAACCCGGACAGTGTAACACTGTGCCAAGATGTGCTGGCCGTGCACCAAGGCATGTTTAGCCACAGGGTGATCCTCATTACCAACAAACACTGTCTGCCTGTGTCCATTCATGTGAATGGACATCTTGTTGCTGTTCATTCCCACATAGAAGGCTTCACAGTGTTGGCATGTCAGTTGGTAAATCACATGGGTGCTTTCACATGTGACTGTGCCTTTGATCGTGTACACCTTCTGGGTTACAGGACTGGAATAGGTGGTGGTGGGAGGGTGCATGGGACAGGTTTTACACCGGGGACAGTTACAAGGTAGGAGCCAGAGGGTAGGGAAGGTGGTTTGGGGATTTCGTAGGAATGAACCAAGAGGTTACGAAGGTTAGGTGGATGGTGAAAAGACACTCTTGGTGGAGTGGGGAGGATTTCATGAAGGATGGATCTCATTTCAGGGCAGGATTTGAGGAAGTCATATCCCTGCTGGAGAGCCACATTCAGAGTCTGATCCAGTCCCGGAAAGTATCCTGTCACAAGTGGGGCACTTTTGGGGTTCTTCTGTGGGAGGTTCTGGGTTTGAGGGGATGAGGAAGTGGCTGTGGTAATTTGCTTCTGTACCAGGTTGGGGGAGGGGGTGGGGGTAGTTGTGGGATGCGAAGGCTGTTTTTAGGTTATTGGTGTAATGGTTCAGGGATTGAGGACTGGAGCACATTAGTTTGCCATGAAGACCTAAGCTGTAGGGAAGGGACCGTTTGATATGGAATGGGTGGCAGCTGTCATAATGGAGGTACCGCTGCTTGTTGGTGGGTTTGATGTGGATGGATGTGTGAAGCTGGCCATTGTACAGATGGAGGTCAACATCAAGGAAAGTGGCATGGGATTTGGAGTAGGACCAGGTGAATCTGATGGAACCAAAGGAGTTGAGGTTGGAGAGGAAATTCTGGAGTTCTTCTTCACTGTGAGACCAGATCATGAAGATGTCATCAATAAATCTGTACCAAACTTTGGGTTGGCAGGCTTGAGTAACCAAGAAGGCTTCCTCTAAGCAACCCATAAATAGATTGACATATGAGGGGGCCATCCTGGTACCAATGGCTGTTCCCTTTAATTGTTGGTATGTCTGGCCTTCAAAAGTGAAGAAGTTGTGGTTTAGGATGGAGCTGGCTAAGGTAATTAGGAAAGAGGTTTTAGGTAGGGTAGCAGGTGATAGGCATGAAAGGAAGTGCTCTATCGCAGCGAGGCCCTGGATGTGTGGGATATTTGTGTATAAGGAAGTGGCATCAATGGACACAAGGATGGTTTCCAGGGGTAACAGATTGGGTAAGGATTCAAGGTGTTCGAGAAAGTGGTTGGTGTCATTGATGAAGGATGTGAGACTGCATGTAATGGGTTGAAGGTGTTGATCTACATAGGCAGAGATACGTTCTGTGGGGGCTTGGTAGCCAGCTACAATGGGGCTGCCGGGATGTTTGGGTTTGTGAATTTTAGGAAGTAGGTAGAAGGTAGGGGTGCAGGGTGTCGGTGGGGTCAGGAGGTTGATGGAGTCAGGTGAAAGGTTTTGTAGGGTGCCTAAGGTTCTGAGGATTCCTTGAAGCTCCGCCCGGACATCAGGCAAACTTTGTATGTAGTGTTGTCTGAAAGCTGACGCAGTCCCTCAGCCACATGCTCCTGACGATCAAGTACCACACTCGTGGAACCCTTGTCAGCCGGAAGAATGACGATGGTTTGGTCAACCTTCAGATCACGGATAGCCTGGGCTTCACCTGTGGTGATGTTGGGAGTAGGATTAATGTTTTTCAAGAAAGATTGAGAGTCATGGCTGTAAGTGAGAAATTCCTGGGCGGTTTGGAGAGGGTGATTTTGAGGAAGAGGAGGTGGGTCCCACTGTGATGGAGGACTGAACTTTTCCCAGCAGGGTTCAATTTGGATAGTGTCTTGGGGAGTTGGATCATTAGGAGTAAGATTAGGATTATTTTTCTTCATGGAAAAGTGATATTTGCAGCAGAAACTATGAGTGCAGGACATTAAATCTTTGACGGGGGCTGTTTGGTTGAATCTGGGAGTAGGGCTGAAGGTGAGGCCTTTGGATAGGACAGAGGTTTCGGATTGGGAGAGAGGTTTGGAGGAAAGGTTAACTACTGAATTGGGGTGTTGTGGTTCCAGATTGTGTTGACTATAATTTTGAGGTTTTGGGGGTAGTGGAGCTGGAAGTGGGAGATTGAGTAGATGGGAGAGACTGGGTCTGTGTGCAATGAGAGGAGGTTGAGGTTTGTTGGAAAGGTTGTGGAAGGTGAGTGAGTTGCCTTTCTGGAGGTAGGAAACCAGGAGGTTGGATAGTTTTTTGAGGTGGAGGGTGGCATGCTGTTCTAATTTGCAGTTGGCCAGTAGGAGGATGCTGTGAACAGCTGTGGGAGAGGAAAGATTGAGGACTTAGATTAGGGATAGGAGTTGACGGGTGTGTTCATTGGCTGAGTTGATGAGTAGGTGAAGGATTAGGCGGGTGAGGGCTATGGATTGTCCAGTTTGGAACGGGTATAGGGACTGATGGAAAGAAGGGCTACAGCCAGAGATAGGAACTTTAAGTGTGAGGCCTTTGCGGATGGATATGTGTGTGTGTGCGAGTGTATACCTGTCCTTTTTTCCCACTAAGGTAAGTCTTTCTGCTCCCAGAATTGGAATGACTCCTTACCCTCTCCCTTAAAACCCACATCCTTTCGTCTTTCCCTCTCCTCCACTCTTTCCTGATGAAGCAACCTTGGGTTGCAAAAGCTTGAAATTTGTGTGTTTTTTATTTTGTCTATCTACCAGCGCTTTCTTGTTTGGTAAGTTACAGCATCTTTGTTTTGTATAAATATTTTTCCCACGTGGATGTTTCCCTATATATCTGTGTGTGTGTGTGTGTGTGTGTGTGTGTGTGTGTGTGTGTGTGTGTATATAATAAGTTTTTCGAAAAAAAAGTATAGTATAGCAGGAGTAAATCTAATGATTGTCTGTAACTAAAAGTATGTAAGTGTATGTGTACATAATTAGCTTATTTCAAATTCGTCTAATCTTGTAAATATAATAGAGGGAAACATTCCACGTGGGAAAAATATATCTAAAAACAAAGATGATGTGACTTACCGAACGAAAGTGCTGGCAGGTCGATAGACACACAAACACACACACAAAATTCAAGCTTTCGCAACAAACTGTTGCCTCATCAGGAAAGAGGGAAGGAGAGGGAAAGACGAAAGGATGTTGGTTTTAGGGGAGAGGGTAAGGAGTCATTCCAATCCCGGGAGCGGAAAGACTTACCTTAGGGGGAAAAAAGGATGGGTATACACTCGCACACACACACATATCCATCCACACATATACAGACACAAGCAGACATCTCACAAGCAGACATATTTAAAGACAATATACGTCTGCTTGTGAGATGTCTGCTTGTGTCTGTATATGTGTGGATGGATATGTGTGTGTGTGCGAGTGTATACCCGTCCTTTTTCCCCCTAAGGTAAGTCTTTCCGCTCCCGGGATTGGAATGACTCCTTACCCTCTCCCCTAAAACCAACATCCTTTTGTCTTTCCCTCTCCTTCCCTCTTTCCTGATGAGGCAACAGTTTGTTGCAAAAGCTTGAAGTTTGTGTGTGTGTTTGTGTGTCTATCGACCTGCCAGCGCTTTCGTTCGGTAAGTCACATCATCTTTGTTTTTAGATATAATCTTGTAAATACTTTGACGTGTCAATATCCTTGTAAAAAGAGATTTACAGGTGAATAAAGCCACTAATACCACTACTACTATTTAATACATTAATTTCTACTAGCCCTAGAACTTATATCAGCTAAACATTTGTAATACAAGGCATTTCGAAAAGTAAAGATACAATTGCTTGCAGTCCTTAAATAAAACATTTATTTAGAAAACGTCAGTTGCTCTTATTAACTGGATTATTTGTTATTCTTCGACCTAATCACCCCCGTTATCCAAACATTTGTTAAGTCGGTGCATAAGCTTTTGTATCCCACAGTCATAGAAGGTTGCCACCTGTTGTCAGAACCACATTTCAACTTCATCTTTGATCTCTTCAACATCGTGGAATGATTTTCGACCAAGATGTGACTTCAGGTAATGGAAGACATGGAAGTTGGTTGGTGCAAGGCCCGGGCTGTATGGCAAATTGTCCAATATGCTCCATTTGAATTGTCTAAGTAGTGCTTTGGTTATTTGCACTATGTGAGGCCGAGAAGTATCATGAAGCAAGATGACTCCACTTGTCATCATTCCCCTGTGTTTGTTTTGAATTGCCCTTCGAAGATGTATGAAAGTCTGGCAATATGCAGCACCATTAATTGTCATCCCAGGAGTCTTAAATTACAACAGAAGAATGCCTTGTCTGTCCCAAAAAACAGAAGCCATGATTTTCTTTGCTGAAATCGACATTTTGCATTTCTTGGCTTTTGATGAATTTGAATGGTGCCACTGCATTGATTGTTGCTTGGATTCAGGTGTATGGTGATAAATCCACGTCTCTTCAGCTGTTACAATGTGATCAAGGAACTCATCACTTGCTTCAGCATAGCGTGTGAGGAAGTAGAGTGCAAAGCCCATTCTTTTCTTTCTGTGTTCTTTGGTTAACAGTTCTGGAACCCAGCGTGCACACAATTTCCTGCAACCTAATTTGACAGTCACAACGTCATAAAGAGTTGTCATTGACATGTCCAGTATGATCTGAAGCAATTCTTTCAATGTGAGATGTCTATTCACACGAATTGCTTCCTCCATTCTCTGAAGAAGGGCATCAGAGATCACAGATGGCTGACCTGTTCTTTGTTCGTCATGAACATCGGTCCTACCTTCAGAGAAATGACAACACCATTTCGTTACATTTTGTTGATTCATAACGTTCGCATAAACAAAAACAATTTCTATGTGAATATCTGCTTGTCGCTGACCTTTAGCATGAAGAAAACGTATTACGGAGCGCACTTCACATTTGGCAGAATTCTGAATCAGCGCAGCCATTTTAAACACGACCTACCATATTTACTCGAATCTAAGCCACACTCAAATCTAAGCCGCACCTGAAAAATGAGACTTGAAATCAAGGAAAAAAAATTTCCCGAATTTAAGCCGCACCTGAAATTTGAGACTCGAAATTCAAGGGGAGAGAAAAGTTTTAGGCCGCACCTCCAAATCGAAACAAATTTGGTCCATTGTAATATGAGAAACAATTTAGGTCGAATGAATGATGATACAGCTACAGTAGTTTGGTTCAAGTCGTAGGTTTAGCAGTTAAGCTTTACCAGGTAGCCATTGCTATGCATCATGCGCTCCGTCCATATTTATACGGGTACCCTTCCTTTTTCACGGGCTTCGTCTGGTTTGAATTGATTGCTTATTTTTCTTTGATCTGATAAGTGCCGTTCTCTTTGTTATAGGTGTTTATGTCACTCTAAGCTGAAAATGCACTACTGTATTGTATAATGCATTGTTTGTCGCCTTCTGATAATGTGTGTTTATGACCTGACGCCGCTCGCGACATGGCTTGCTTTTGTGCATGCTACCACCGCTTACAATTAAAAAACAAAAGAGAGGAATTGTCTCATTAGCGAAACAATGGCAAGAGACTGCTATTTGTTGTTAATTACACTGCTGCTTTGTTCGATAATGATCAACAAGAACCAAATAATAGATTGCGTATGATAAATGATGTTCTGAACGAGAGTTTAGCGAAAATTTTTCTCCATTTGAAAATCTTTGCAGATGCCTCTTTAGTACATTACATTCTGCACAGAAATTAGAGTCATCTTAGATTTAAAAATCTAGTCAATTGCCGTGCTTCATTTCTGACTGTACCACTATTAGGCATAAGAATAATACGATATAAATATGACATGATATGTACATTCTTCCGCGTTTGCTGTCTCACTCTAGTTTCGCAGTTTATTAGGCAGACAGGATTTAAATGAGATAGCAGCAAACACGAAACAATACATGGCAAAATGTTTATATTCGTATTATTCTTATGGTGAAGATAATACTGTATGTGATTCACAATACATAAAAGTTCCTATTAGCAACCATCTCTTCTCACAGGTAGGAAAAAATTCAGAATGTAGAGTTGGCCATATTGACAAACATCCCAAACAGTCTTGCCAGTCGGATTTTCATAGTACATTGAAATGATGCTACATTCGAAGATGAACAATACGGAATTTCTATATACTTCGTTGGATAATGTATGAAAATGCAGTGGTCGAAGCTTGGAATGGAGAAAATAGCTCATCTTCCAACTTTTTCTTTTTAATTTATTTACTGACGCACAGGTTTTGGTGCCCGTATCCATCCTTGTGCCTGCAAAGCATGCCTGTGTAGTGCTACATATATTCGACAGCAGAACTTAGTTGTGGCGGCACCTACCATCATTTTTCAGAACTTCCGCTCACTTTGCACTCGATTCTAAGCCGCAGGCGGCTTTTTGGATTACAAAAACTGGAAAAAAAGTGCGGCTTAGATTCGAGTAAATACGGTACTCCAACCAGAAGCAATGTACAACTGCCAAACGACCACAAGGAGAAAGCTAACGGTTCAAGGTTAACACCAGTGCTCCCAACTTGCTCGTCAAAACTCATCTGTTCCTCTAGCGTGTGGTGTATCTTAACTTTCCGAAATATCCTCATACATGGTGTTCTATCTGTGTTCCTGTATTGTTATTTGTTCTAGTTAATGAGGTGTTTTTTACATCACTGGATATTGGTAAAGGCACAGTATCTCCAGAAATGTGCTGAATGGCTAAGCAGTATAAAATTTGTGAACTGGTTAGAAAGATGTTTTGGTGATAACACAAGAGCATCTTGCGAATTTGGTCACAGTACTTTGTTAGTACATTATACCAACATAGAAACCATAGTGACAAAAAAAACACCAAGCAGCTGGGGCATCCTAAACAAAAATACCTTTCAAAACAATGAAAGAATCTGTAGAATTGAATCAAGCTGAGCATTCCCTTGCTCTTTTTTGCCACTGTGCAATCATATCATGTGGTCACATAAATGAACTGTATGTGAGCAAATTCAGACAATGATGCTGCCATACAACTTCAAATACTTAAAACAAAGTGTAGTCCAATTATAAAACATGTACTAAGGCTGTATTTTGTCGAAAATATTTGGTAAGATATCAGTGACAGCATGTATAACACTGTAATCGATGGATCAACAGAAATAAAGCGTGACCATATTTTTAAGTTTAACAACAATATATTACAGTGTTGCAACCAGTGTAATCATTTCAACATTTTTTAAAACAGTCAACCTCAAACATTTTCATTCTATTTTCTTGGAGGAATATTGCAACAATTTCCATTTATTATTATGTCAAGGATGGTTCCATTGCTTGCGTTTTATATTCTTTACCTACATCACTAGCCTACAATTAACACTTAATTGCCTGGCAGATGGTTCATTGTACCATTTTCAGATTGTTTCTGTCCTGTCTGGAATAGCACACAGAAGAAGTGAACACCTACATCTTTTCGTTTATGCTGTGATTTGTTTTATTATGATGATACTTTCTCCCTGTGTTGGTGGGGATCAACAAAATATTTCTGCATTTGGAGGAGAAGGATGGTGACTGAAATTTCATAAATAGCTCTTGTCGCAACAGAAAAAACACCAATGTTTTAATGATTGCCACCCCAACTCGTGTATCTCTTCTGTGACACTCTCTCCCCTATATTGCGATAATACAAAAAGAGCTGCCATTCTTTGGATTTTCACATTGTCCACCATCAGTCCTATCTGGTAAGGATCGCATACCATGTAGCAGTATTCTAGCAGAGAGCAGTCTCTGTAAAGAATTTGCTGCATCTTGTAAGTGTTCTTCTAACAAAGAGCAGTCTTTGGTTTGCCTTCCCGATGTCTTATCTACATTGTCTTTTCAATTAAAGTTGTTCATAATTGTAATTCCTAGGAATTTAGTTGAATTGACAACCTTGAGATTCAGAGATTAATGTGATTTACTTTCTAACTGAAATTGGACAGATTTCTTTTAATACTCATTTTGATGTTTCACACTTTTTTTTTTATTTAGGGTCAATTGCCTCTTTTTGGACCACACACATATCTTCTCTTTGCTGATGTGACATTTCAGTATCCCACAGTGGAAAAACACAATGTTTCAAACCACCATGAGAATGTCGAGTTTGTGACTAATTTAAAAAAAATAAAATTCGAATTTGGTGTTTTGGAATTGACACCTTGGTCAGTTACAGTGTTTTTATTTGTGTTTCTGTAGCCATTATATAGCTTTTTGGTGTCACAGGAACAATTTCACATCAGTTGACTCAGGACTATTCTGAAAAATAAGCCATGATTTTTTATCATTTGTACCTCATCTCCAAATTTTTGGATTCTAAATTTTAAAGGTTGGCAGGTATGTAGTATCACAATGGTCATGTCATTGTCTTATTTGGATGTCTGATTGTTTCAGGGTGCTGGATCATGCCCACTGTTGTCTGGCATGATAACTGAGCATAAAGAAGATGCTCCCTTGATGCTTGATAAGATCACAGTGACTAGTGAATCGGGAAGCCCGCAGTTGATGGGGGTTGGTCGACTTCCCAGCTACTGCAGTCCTGCATCACCTTCAGCACTGCCACTAATGCTGTGTCAACTAACAGCCATATTGTCACCTCCACCACTGCCACTAACACTCCATCAGCTAACCGTCACATTTCCGATTGCCTGATTCAGGATGATGTTAAATGGGCAGAAGTATTATGGACTTTGCAAGCTGTATAAAATCAAGTTTCCTTTTCTACTACAGGAAAGCATAACACTTGGTTTATGGATATGTTCCAAAATGATATGGTAGCTAATAAGATGCAGTTTGGGTGGACCATGCCATCCTACAGTATTGTTCATAGATTAGCTGTGTACTTTAAGAAAATTATTCTCAGAGATCTTGAAGGAGAAATTCCTTTTGTATTCTCATTTGATAAGAGCCTTAACAACGTGGCTGAGTTACAGCAAATGGATATTGCTCTTAGATATTGGCAAAAAGTTTGCAGACAAGTTGAACTGCACTATTTTTCATCTGCATTTGTAGGCCATAACACTGCTGCTGATATGTTGGATGGTTTTAAGAGAGAGACTTCTGATTTGAATGTTACCAACAAGCTTCAGGGATCAATGGATGGGCCTAATGTCAACTGGGCATTCTTGACAGATTTTCATCTTGATCTGAAGAGTATTCATGGGGATAGTGTATTAACTTTTATTGATATAGGGTCTTCTTGTCTTCATACAATCCATCAGTGTTTCAAGAATGCAGCCTTAAAGACTAACTGGGATGCTGTATCTTTTCTGAGTTCAATTTATAATGTGTTGAATAATGTGCCTGCAAGGGAAAATGAGACTGCGGCTGACCAGAGTATAAAAATCATCCCCTTTCTAAAGACTTATGTGGACAAAGTAAAGGAGCACAAGGTTAAAATAGATACTTACATCTGCCTAAAAGTATTGAAGTAACTTGAAGAAGCTTTTTGATGGAATTCCAATGTGTAGCCCCCAGGGAATCTTTCCTGTACAATGCTTTGTCAGCTCTACTAAAACAGATAAGCAGTTGTTTATAGCTGTTGTTAATGGCTGTGCTATTCTTCCAGTAATTTTGATCAGGACATTACAGGACATCCTGTAGATATCTTGACTCTCCAAAGTTTTGTAAGATTTTACTATTTTCACTATGTCATTTGCATGTACTTTTTTCCATGTTTAAAATTTACTGTGTGTTTTATTTGGTGAGTAAACATCAGAATCTATAACTGAATCTGGGATTTCAGCAACAGTGTTTCCTATAACTTTGATAAAGTAGTCATTGAAGTCATCAGGACTGCAGGCATTACAAGTGGAAGTAGGCTTCTTCCTATGTTTATGTACTGGAGTCCTGAATTCTTTGACTGCCCATTTTATACATGCAGTGCATTTTCTCACAGCATAAAATGTATCTGTAAGGGCCGACAGTGTCACTAAATTTGCTGAAAATTACTGAATTTTCACAAGTGTAACACCTAATGAAAAGGCAAAACTTCTGTTTGCTTTTCATTCAATCATAAGATTGTCAGTGTTTTAGATATAATAGCAGTTTTGCAAACTTCAAATTTGTTATTGATTCTGATCTGATGAACAATTTTATGTTCATATTATATTCTTGAAGTATGATTCAAACAATTTGTATGATGATTTGATGCCATCACATATGTTTAAAGGTTTGATTCCATGGAAAATATGTTTTATCTTTAAAAGCTCTGATGGAATCATCACATGGTCTTAACATAAACACCTAAAAATCAAAGTATTCAACAAAACAACAAAAACAATCAATTTTTTGATTGCGTAATTGGATACATAAAAAATCTACTCACCAAGCAACAGCAGAACGAGCACATAAAAATAGGTTATGATTATGTAAGCTTTCTGATCTGGAAGAAGGAGCCACTGGCTCCAAAAGCTTGCATAATTCTAACTTTCTTTTGGGTACATGTTCTGACACCACTTGCCGAGTAGATTTTTATCCATCCGAAGTATTCTACATGATGTATGAGATTTTGGAATGATAAACTGTTATTAAATATTGGGTCCTACAATAAAAGTTTCTTTTAAATTATAATTTCATAATATGTCACTGTCATAGCTATTAGATGAAAAACAATTTTAGCCAAGTAAAATTTTCTGTACACACTTTTGTTTTTAAAAATACATCATAAACATACAGATGTGTGTCAATATTTGTTCTGCATTTGAAGAGGAGAGATATTTTTATAGCATTTCTACCTGAGTGTTTTACAACATAATGTTCACCACATATGTATTTAAAAACTGAATAAAGCAACTAAAAGAGTAAGCTAACAGTAGCAATCAGTAATTATGGGATTGCTGCTAATTCAAAGTTAGAGTTAACTCATTAATAAAAACAGAAAGTTTTCATATAAAAATGGATTTCATTTACACAGCTTAGCTGTTTATTTACCCTTTACACAATCAGTTCTGTAAAAGAGAGAGCTTGCTGTTCATTGAGAACTAGAGAGTTAATAACATATAGAAATACAGAAGTCCTTACTTTTTTTTTTGTCAACTAATCTCATCACTTGCCCTTGAAACCTCAACTTTTGTCAGGGAAAAATGCAAAAACTTGAACTTGAACCATTTTGTACTTTGAGTTTGTTTCCCAGCTTGAATGTTACTTTCTGGCCTATTGGTTTTAAACCATTTCGTGATTTGACAATGATTGATGGCTATATTGTTCGCTGCATGAAAAGAACACTTTGTTACTTGCGATCAATTTTACTTACCTTAGTGAGCATGAAACACGCAATGCCTAACTAATTGTGTTACTTCACTTCTCATGAAGTGTGTAACACTTTATACCGGGTATCGATCAATCCACTAACCTAGTCTGTTGTTGAGAACCAAGTCACATGTTGCCAGGTATAAACAGCCTCAGTTGTTATCCATTTTCATTCCAACATCATTAACTGAATTTTTATTTTAATATCTTTTTACAGGCATATTTTTAGTTTATCTGATTTAATTTCTCAAAAATACTATTTCTTTGTCATATTTTCTGATAATGCACATGCGAAGGCTCCATACGGTTCACGGTCTTCATTTGAATGCATTAGGAAAGGATGTACTTACGGAAAAAATTTATACTCGTATTTCGTGGTGCAATGAAGTACCCAGGAAAAGTAGAACTGATCGCAAGTAACAAAGTGTTCTTTTCATGCAGCAAACAATATAGCCATCAATCAGTGTCAAATCATGAAATGGTTTAAAACCAATAGGCCAGAAAGTAACATTCAAGCTGGGAAACAAACTCAAAGTACAAAATTGTTCAAGCCCAAAAGAAATGAAGCACAAATTTTGCAAGCTCCAAAAATACTGGAAGACAAACAAGCTGCTGTACGTTTGTCTTCCAGAAAGAGAAAAGTTCCAGAGAGGAACAGGGATTTTTTATGGCTGGCATCAGGGAAATCACTCCAGCATCATCCAGATCCAGTGCCATCAAGAATGTAACTATGGATGTAAGTACACAATATAAAAGTGACAGAGAAATGTGCAAGCCAAGTGAGCAAGCTGATGGGCTGCTACAGAAGAATCCAGACCTACCCTTTTGTGAGGATGGCTCATTTTTAAATATTAGGTCTTTAAAAAATAAAATTGATGATCTTAGCAGTAACTATATAATGCATTGTAATATAAATGGTTTAAGTGGTGAATACTCATGTGACAGAAGCTCTAAGCTACATGAGCTACAAGTTTTTTTATCTGAATTTCTAAATGTTAAAGTAATTTGTTTAAATGAACACTGGCTTAGTAGTGATACCATAAAAATCTTAAATAAAATTGAAAATTTCAAGGTAGCTACCAGCTTTTGTAGGATAAATAAGTCACAAGGAGGTTCATGCATACTCATTCATTCTGATTTAGATTACCATTTAAGATGTGACTTCAATTGTTTTAATGAAGAGTGTATTTTTGAGGGATGCTGTGTTGAGTTAAAGGGCTTAAATGTTGTTATAATATCAATTTATAGATTCCCAGGGAAGGTGACAACTGAGCATTGCCTATATAAATTTCAGAGTTTGTTAGAATACCTCAGTAAAGAAAAGAGGAAAAAAATTGTGGTTGCTGATGATTTCAACATCAATGTGTTGAATGAAACATGTGAGGTATCAAAATTTACAGACTTAATAAAAAATATGGCTTCAAATTAAATTTTTCTGAATCTAGAAGAGAAAATGCTCAGTCAGCTACATGTATTGACAATATTTTAACGAATTACATATTTGAAAATGGATATAAATTTTGTCTAGATCTAGGAATTTCTGATCATTCAGCATTATTCATTGAGCCACCCAGAGCAGGTAGAGAAGTCCCATGTAAAGAAGCTTATGTAAGAAGAATCTTCAACCAAGAAACTTTGACTCTATTCCATGATAAGCTCAAGGAGACGGAATGGCACTTTGATAAAAATATTTGATGCATAGCAAATTTTGAAGCATTTCTTAGGGATTTTCTAAGTGTTTTCAATGAAATGTTTCCACAAAACACTTATTTTAATAAAATTACAAAATTAAAATGGATCACTAAAGGTATAAAAATCTCCAGTGCTAAGAAAAAGCAGCTACATAAGGAACTAAGACATAATAAAAAATTGAATTTATTAAATATGTTTAACGATACAAAAGTACATTTAAGAAAGTTGTCAAAGCAGCAAAGCAAATGACAAATAATAAATTAATCTTAAAACATGAGAATAAATAAAATGCAGTGTGGTCAGCTGTAAAACACGAATTAGGTATCAAAGCATCTAGACATGAAATTAGTACAATTAAGCTTGAAGATGAAATCATTGTAAATCCAGCTCAAATTTCAGAATGCTTGAATGAGTTCTTCATTAATGTAGTGAAACCAAAAGTTAATGTTGCAGATTATGAGAACAATATATGTCCCTATGCACTGAATCATAATTCTGAATGCTTCACAAAATTCAAAACAGTTTCAACAATAGATGTAGAAAAAATTATATTAAAACTAAAAAACAAAAATTCTGCAGGTTGGGATGGAATACCAGCAAAAGTCCTTAAATTTGTGTGTAAAATAATAGGATACCCACTATCTAAAATAATAAACCAATCCTTTGAACAAGGAAGCTTCCCAGAGGTGCTGAAGTATGAAGAAGTAAAACCGTTGCTCAAAAAAGGGTCATGAGAGGATATGGGGAAATTATCATCCCATCTCCCTCCTTACAGTGCTATCAAACATCTTTGAAAATGCTGCTGCTATGCAGATTCGAAATGTTATGGAGAAATATGATATTATTACAGAAAACCAATTTGGTTTCCTGTGTGGCAAAAGTACTACTGATGGAATTAACAAGATTATCGACAAGATCAGCACATCGTTAGACAACCATAATAAAGTTGCAGGAATATTTTGTGATCTCACAAAAGCCTCTGACTCTGTAAATCATGCACTGCTCATCTATAAGCTTGACAAGTATGGGATCAAGGGTAATGTTCTAAATAGGATTACTTCATACTTATCAAACAGGAAACAAAGAGTTATTGTCTCATCAAATGCAGCAAGTTACTATTCAAAATGGAAAACCATTAGCCCAAGGTGTCCCTCAAGGCTTGATTCTAGGACTTGTTTTGTTTTTGTTCTATGTTAATGATTTACCGAACAATATAAATGCAAAATAACTGATGATGGTCGAAGTAGAGAGGATATAAAATGTAGATTGGCAATGGCAAGGAAAGTGTTTCTGACGAAGAGGAATTTGTTAACATCTAGTATTGATTTAAGTGTCAGGAAGTCGTTTCTGAAAGTATTTATATGGAATGTAGCCATGTATGGAAATGAAACATGGACAATGAATAATTTAGACAAGAAGAGAATAGAAGCTATAACTAATGAGGAGATATTGAATAGAATTGGAGAGAAGAGAAGTTTGTGGCACAACTTGACTAGAAGAAGGGATCGGTTGGTAGGACATGTTTTGAGGCATCAAGGGATCACAAATTTAGCATTGGAGGGCAGCATGGAGGGTAAAAATCGTAGAGGGAGACCAAGAGATGAATACACTAAGCAGATTCAGAAGGATGTAGGTTGCAGTAGGTACTGGGAGATGATGAAGCTTGCACAGGATAGAGTAACATGGAGAGCTGCATCAAACCAGTCTCAGGACTGAAGACCACAACAACAACAACAACAACATGCAAATATTAGCTGGTGCAACAGACATTAAATCAAGGAAAATTGCATACCACAGCTACTTTCAATCAATTGTAAAGTACGGTATTATTTTTTGGGGAAATTCAAGCAATATATTGCGCATACTAAGGTTACAGAAAAGAATAATAAGGAACGTGTGTACTGCCCATCCAAGGACATCATGCCACCCACTATTTGAATAACAACAGTTATTAACAGTCCCCTCCTTATACATCTACGATATTATCATCTTTCTACATAGCAATTTAGAGTTATTCGAGAAAAACTGTTTCAATCACATGTATAACATGAGAAACAAAGACAATTTTATGCTTAACACTCATCGCTTAAACCTATATGCACAGTCTCCTCAGTATATGGCAATGAAAATTCATAACAAGCTAAAAGGAAAGAATGTTCTGAGTATGAACCTAGAGACACTGAAAACAAAGTTATATGATATACTTGTCAAATGCTGCTACTACACTGTTGAGGAGTTCATGAAGGATGAACTGAACATTTGAGCAGGATAAATTTACATATAGTCTTGTGTGCAAATGTATCTGTCCTTCACAAAAGAGAGGAAAGAAGAATAAAAGTTTATATTAATGTTAAAATTCTTTGTACCAATTAAGCCTAAGTTGTGTTTTGACGTATCTCCTGTACACTAATCATATGATTAGAAATTGTATGTTATGAGATGAATAAAACACTATTCACTATTCTCCTAAATCACCCATTATTTCATCTTGTTGGACCTTTATGTAATTCCTTTACTTCTTGTTCAGAGGATAGTCAGTGTTCATCACAGTGAAGGAGAAACAACTACCTCACATTGGAAAGTGGATGACTTATGGGAAGCTAACCCTGAAATATGTATGTATAAATCTACATCTAATCTCTGGAAGCCAATTAAAAGTGTATGGTACTTCAGACACTATTGTCATTTCACCGCATTCTTTTATCCCCTAATGTTGAGTGGAAAGAGTGACCACTGGTAAGCTTCCATATAAGCTCATATTTCTCTCATTTTCACAACATGGTCATTTCTCTAGTTGTGCATGGAAGGAAAGAATGTGATGCCTCAGTCATCTAGGTATGTCTGCTTCTAGAAGTTTAGGAGTTAAAATCTCCATAGCATCTCTGTTGGCTAACATTGGAATATGATGAGTATTGCTGCTCTTCTTGGGGTCTCCTCTATTTTGTCTAACTGACAAATTTCTCAGATTGTTAAGCAACAGAAGATTCAGTCAAATGAATATTTCATGAAACACTTATTTCTTGAATAAATTGTGTTTAATTTTCATTCTGCTAATGAACATCAGTCATACAATCTGATTTCCTAAAACTTTTTTCTGTGATAGTTTCACTTTAGATTGCCCTGGATGAATACGTCTTAATACTTCTTGGTCCTCACATTCTTGAGCGACAAAATGCCAATAGTACAATGTAACAGTAAGGGATACTTAGGCCTGTTTGATGTTGGTCCATGAACCATGGACGTTGCCGCTGGTGGGGAGGCTTGCATGCCTCAGCGATACAGATGACCGTACCATAGGTGCAACCACAACAGAAGGGTATCTGTTGACAGGCCAAACAAATGTGTGGTTCCTGAAGAGGGGCAGCAGCCTTTTCAGTAGTTGCAGAAGCAACAGTCTGGATGATTGACTGATCTGGCTTTGTAACACTAATCAAAATGGCCTTGCTGTGCTAGTACTGTGAACGGCAGAAAGCAAGGGGAAACTACAGCCGTAATTTTTCCTGAGGGCATGCAGCTTTACTGTAAGGTTAAATGATGATGGCGTCCTCTTGGGTAAAATATTCCGGGGGTAAAATAGTCCCCCATTCGGATCTCCGGGTGGGGACTACTCAAGAGAACGTCATTATCAGGAGAAAGAAAACTGGCATTCTACGGATCAGAGCGTGGAATGTCAGATCCCTTAATCGGACAGGTAGGTTAGAAAATTTAAAAAAGGAAATGGATAGGTTAAAATTAGATATAGTGGGAATTAGTGAAGTTCGGTGACAGGAGGAACAAGACATTTGGTGAAGTGAATACAGGGTTTTAAATACAAAATCAAATAGGGGTAATGCAGTAGTAGGTTTAATATGAATACAAAATAAGAGTGCGGGTAAACTACTACAAACAGCATAGTGAACACATTATTGTGGTAGGCATGAAGCCCATGCCTACTACAGTAGTTCAAGTTTATATGCCAACTAGCTCTGAAGATGATGAAGAAATTGATGAAAAGTATGATGAGATAAAAGAAATTATTCAGGTAGTGAAGGAAGACGAAAATTTAATAGTCATGGGTGACTGGAATTCGAGAGTAGGAAAAGGGAGAGAAGGACACATAGTAGGTGAATATGGTTTGGGGGTAAAAAATGAAAGAGGAATCCGTCTGGTAGAATTTTGCACAGAGCATAACTTAATCATAGCTAACACTTGGTTCAAGAATCATAAAAGAAGGTTGTATACATAGAGGAATCCTGGATATGCTAGAAGGTATCAGATAGATTATATAATGGTAAGACAGAGATTTGGGAATCAGGTTTTAAATTGTAAGACATTTCCAGGGGCAGATGTGACCACAATCTATTGGTTAAGAACTGTAGATTAAAACTGAAGAAACTGCAAAAAGGTGGGAATTTAAGGAGATGGGACCTGGATAAACTGACTAAACCAGATGTTGTACAGGGTTTCAGGGTGAGCATAAGGGAACAATTGACAGGAATGGGGGAAAGAAATACAGTAGAAGAAGAAAGGGTAGCTCTGAGGGATGAAGTAGTGAAGACAGCAGAGGATCAAGTAGGTAAAACGACAAGGGCTAGTAGAATCCTTGGAAAACAGAAGAAATATTGAATTTAATTGATGAAAGGAGAAAATACAAAAATGCAGTAAATGAAGCAGGCAAAAAGGAATACAAGCGTCTAAAAATTAAATCGACAGGAAGTGCAAAATGGCGACGCAGGGATGGCTAGAGGACAAATGTAAGGATGTAGAGGCTTATCTCACTAGGGGTAAGATAGATACTGCCTACATGAAAATTAAAGAGACCTTTGGAGAAAAGAGAACCACTTGTATGAATATCAAGAGCTCAAATGGAAACCAAGTTCTAAGCAAAGAAGGGAAAGCAGAAAGGAGGAAGGAGTATATAGAGGGTCTATACAAGTGTGATTTACTTGTGGACAATATTATGGAAATGTAAGAGGATGTAGATGAAGATGAAATGGGAGATAAGATACTATGTGAAGAGTTTGACAGAGCACTGAAAGACCTGAGTCGAAACAAGGAGTGGATATAAAATGTAGACTGGCAATGGCAAGGAAAGTGTTTTTGAAGAAGGGAAATTTGTTAATATCGAGTATAGATTTAAGTGTCAGGAAGTCGTTTCTGAAAGTATTGGTATGGAGTGTAGCCATGTATGGAAGTGAAACATGGACGGTAAATAGTTTGGACAAGAAGAGAATAGAAGCTTTCGAAATGTGGTGTTACAGAAGAATGCTGAAGATTAGGTGGGTAGATCACATAACTAATGAGGAGGTATAGAATAGAATTGTGGAGAAGAGGAGTTTGTGGCACAACTTGACAAGAAAGAGGGACTGATTGGTAGGGTATGTTCTGGGGCATCAAGGGATCACAAATTTAGCATTGGAGGGCAGTGTGGAGGGTAAAAGTCGTAGAGGGAGACCAAGAGATGAATACACTAAGATGATTCAGAAGGATGTAGGATGCAGTAAGTACTGGGAGATGAAGAAGCTTGCACAGGATAGAGTAGCATAGAGAGCTGCATCAAACCAGTCTCAGGACTGAAGCCCACAACAACAAACAAAATAAAGAATGGATGCATGAAGGATGAAAAGTGGAATAAAAGGGTACCTTCACATTACAGGAGGTGAAAGATAAGCTGTTGTTTCTAATTTTTCTCTTATATGACAAGAAGCAGACGCCATTACAGATATGAATTCAGCAAGTGAGAGAACAAGATCAACTGACATCATCATTGCCACTGTTTGACCATTAACCAATCAGCATGGAGCTCTAGGAGTAAACCAACCACTCTGGGGTGGAAAAACGAACAAGCTGTTGTGGTTTTATGAACTGTTGCAGTAAACATTCAGCCAACATAGGTAAGGCATCCTGGAGAATAATCAACAAACATTGTAAAGCCACCAGGAAGAGACAGAATGAGCCTGTTAGCATTAGACATGATGGCCATCTAGTGAAACATACAAATGAAGTATGTAATTTATTCAATAAGCATCTTATCTCTCCTTTTGACCAACCAGCCCCTATTATAGATCTACAGGCTGGCACACCAAATGATGTCACAGGTGGTATAGAGCTCGAATATATGAAGGTGAATCAACAGGAAATATTTAACACAATACAAAAGCTAAAGAACAAGCATCTGGATGGGATGGTATCTCAAATGTTGTGTTAAGGAAACGTGCCAATGAAATAACTAAACCCCTTACCCATCTTATCAACTGTAGTATTAATGGTAACATAAACCAAAATGCCTTAAAAATAAGTGTAATTCAGCCAATCCATAAGAAGGGAAGTAATGAAGAAGTTTCAAATTATAGATCAATATCATTAATCCCTGCCTTCATTGAAATATTTGAAATAGTTATCCTATCACAACTCACAACATTTTTCTCAAGACACAAAATGCTTGCCGAATCACAGCAGGGATTTAGGAAAGACCTAAGCACTGCCACTGCTGTTACCAGTTTCTTCCATGAAGTGTATAGCAATATGGAATCGGGTATACACACAGCTGGGATATTCCCTGACTTGAGCAAAGCTTTTGACTCAGTAAACAATGAGCTTCCCTTAAAAAAATTGTGTGCGTACCATATCAGTGATGCATCAATTAAACTTCTTTCCACCTATCTGGTGAATTGGGAACAACAGCGTATCAAACTTAAACATCAAACTGACAATAAGATCTTAACCTTTAAATCTACAAGTGAAACAGTGACATAGCGAGTCCCTCAAGGCTCAATTCTTGGACCTTTCCTCTTTTTAGCACATATCAATGACGTTGTACACTCCATTAACTTGCACATTGTAAATTATACTGGTGACACCTAAGTTTTATTTCATGGCGAAGATTGTGAGGAACTGAAATTTTCAGCAAGTAATGGGATACCAGAATTAAGTTCAAATTTTAATGCACAAGAATTAAAGGTAAATGTAAATAAATCCAAGATGCTAGTATTTACAACTGGCAGCTCACACCACTCATGAATAAATTAGGTATGTGGCATAGTAGCAGAGGAAGTGAGCAAGTGTAAATTTCTAGGGGTCCATCTGGACTAAAACTCCTGGTGGATTAGCCATATTAACGCTGTATGTAAAAAAGTCAGCCATGGGCTATATCTTCTTAGCCAACTGTCACAAATGTTGTCCACCCAGATGCTTAAAACTGTGTATTATGGGACAGTCTATCCCCATCTTACCTACTGTATTTGTATCTTTATAAATTATTTACTTTTTGGCTCACAGAAAACTGAAGTAACCAAATGTAGTGATATACGTGACCACAACACCAGGTCCAAAGAGAATTACTACTGACAAAGAACAACATTAAAAATGATGGACTAGAGGCCATATACTAATGGACTGATATGGTATAATAAACTGCAAGAGTCCATGAAAATCAGTAATGAAAAGCAATTCAAATCAAAACTAAAAGAATTCTTAATCGAAAAGTGTCTCTATTCACTCAATGAATTTTAAATGGTTAAGTTGAAGAGCTGTAAAATGATGTATAAAAAAGTAATTGGTTGTATTAATATGTGTAAGATGTAATGTATTTTGACAAGCATCAAATTACTGTTTAATTACTACTTGTAAGGCTAAGACCTAAATGTATTTTATGTTTGTAACTGTAGTTGATGTTTGCAAAAGCTGTCATATTGATGACTCCATGCAAAAAAATCTAAATAAATAAACAATTGGATGACAACTACAGACATGTGTTCAACACCTAGGACAAAACTACACAAATGTGTTCATGTTACTAAGTAGTGACTGACAAAATGGACAAAGATCAAACAATGGAAAATCCAGAATGGAATGTAGCAATACCAGAGAAGGAAAGTTTCTGCTTTGTGGGATTAGCCGAGCGGTCTAAGGCGCTGCAGTCATTGACTGTGCTGCTGGTTCCGGCGGAGGCTCGAGTCCTCCCTCGGGCATGGGTGCATGTGTTTGTCCTTAGGATAATGTAGGTTAAGTAGTGTGTAAGCATAGGGACTGAAGACCTTAGCAGTTAAGTCCCATAAGATTTCACACAGATATGAACATTTTTTTTGAAAGTTGCTACTCACCATATAGCGGAATGGTGAGTCGCGATAGGTACAACAAAAATATTCTCACAATTATAGCTTTTGGCCATTAAGGCCTTTGACACACATACACACATGCACACTCACACTCACGCAAATGCAACTTGCACACACATCTGCAGTCTCAGAGAATTGAAACCACACTGTGAGCAGCAGCACCAGTGCATGATGGGAGTGGCTACTGTATGGGGGCAAGGAGGAGGCTGGGGCAGGGAGGGGGAGGGATAGTATGATTGTGGAGGCAGACAGTGAAGTGTTGCAGTTTAGATGGAGGGCAGGAGAGAACGTACATAGGGAGGGGTGGGGGGGTGGGCTGGGGGGGGGGAGGAGAGAAATAAAAAAAATTAAAAGACAGGGTGTGGCAGTGAAATTACGGCTATGTAGTGCTGGAATGGGAACAGGGAGGGGTCTGGATGTGTGAGGACAGTGGCTAATGAAGGTTGAGGCCAGGAGGGTTATGGGAACATAGGATGTATTGGAGGGAAAGTTCCCACCTGCGGAGTTCAGTACAGCTGGTGTTGGTTGGAAGGATCCATATGGCGCAGTCTATGAAGCAGTCATTGAGATGAGGGATATCATGTTTGGCAGCATGTTCAGCAACAGGGTGGTCCACTTGTTTTTTGGTCACAGTTTTTCGGTGGCTGTTCATGTGGACAGACAGCTTGTTGGTTGTCGTGCCTACATAGAATGCAGCACAGTGTTTGCTGATTAGCTTGTAAATCAAACAACTGGTTTCACAGGTAGCCTTGCCTTTGATGGGAAAGGTGATGTTAGTGACCGGACTGAAGTAGGTGGTAGGAGGATGTATGGGACAGGTCTTGCATCTAGGTCTATTACAGGGGTATGAGCCATGGGGTAAGGGATTGGGAGCAGGGGTTGTGTGTGGATGGATGAGGGAAAGAATATATCGAAATAATGAGTATGCATGACAATAATCAGATATTGTTCGATATCTTGAAGGAAACAATGAAGGATATGTGTAATAAGAAAGCCATTGGTGGTTTAAGATTAGAAATTAATTCAAAATTAGACTAAAATTGTAGTGAAAAAGGAATTCAAACATTACAAACAAATTTTCCGTTTCATTGGGGCTGGGTGCTACAGGAACCAGTTTTGAATTATTTCAGAATAAAATGGCGTCAGTAACAGCATTGTGTGATAGTTTCTCTCAAGAAAACAGTAATTCTAAAGTAATCATGTGTGTAATCTGTAATTCAAAAGTGCAAAATGGTTTCAGACTTTGCTTAGAATCACAAGTATGGATACATTCTGCGTGTGTGAGATTCATTAATGCAAAAACTGTGTTTTCATGTGAATGTGATCAGGGAAGTTGTAACGGATTTAACGCCATGTTAGTCGCTTACGCTACCGGACGTGAAATTAATGTGTTACAAAGTGTGTTGTATGAATTGCAAAGTGCTAAAAAAACAATAAAAGTCCTAAAAGCAAAACTTCGTGAATGTGAATTGAATGGAGTATCATCACTTAACACAAACTCCGAAATCTACAGCACATCTATTCTTCCAAAAACGAGCGAAAATTTTAAAAAATACGAACTAAAAGCAACTAAAAAGATCGCTGTACAAAACAGATACAATGCTCGGGAAATATGTGACGAGATAAAATCTTGCGGAGAGAGAGTGGAAGCAGTAAGTGTCGTGAGAACTGAAAGTAAACAAGCCTCCGAAAAGTTCGTTACACCTAACATACAAGCAACTGTTAACAGAAACCTCGAGCGAAAACTTAACAACTCGGCCCATAATGTGCTCAAAACGTTAAAATCTGTTAATAATATAATACATAGAGACTGTGAAAAGAAAGAAGATCGTATAATAGACTGCAAAACTTCGGAAGACTTGAGCACAACAAATAATGCTTTTACTGTACATATACTTGCCGACAGTCTCGGAAAAAGACTGGCAGAAACCCTATATAACTCAGGATGCAGTGTTACTAGCGTAATAAAACCTGATGCTCCACTGAAAGAGATCGTCAACAACTGTGAAAATCTGAGTATCAAGATAAAGAAAAATGATTGTGTTCTAATCCTAGGGGGCGGAGTAGACGTCCGCTGCAATGATGTATTATCAGCAAGACGAACGCTAAGAGAGACGCTCGAAAAGCTCAAAAATGTACATGTGATGGTAACCAGCATTCCATACGATTTTTTTAAGAAATCTCGTGTTAACGAAGAAATAAAAAAAACTAACAGACTGCTTCACAAAATAACAAAGTGCTACCCAAATTCAACATTTGTCCAGCTAGATTTCAGAAAACATCATTTCATAAACAGTGGAGATCTCCTAAATAGAGCAGGACAACTGTATGTCTGTGCTCAAATTATGAAAACAATAAATAATTTCCATGATCAACACAAACTGCCTGGTATCCTCACCATAGCAGTAACTGAGCAAATGGAAATTTGCAAGGAAACGTCTAAGATGAGAGAGATACCTAACATACCGGTACCAGTATCTGAAGGAGTGGTAGAATATGGGGTACCAGCAGAAATGTCAGGAACATCCAGCAGAGTTGAAGAGGAAACAATTTCTTCAGATGAGAAAGCCTACAAACCTAGTGTAAACTCATGTGCACCTGAAACCTCCAAGGATGAAGCTGTCAGCACATTCGACACACTCAATGCTTCATGCTCACTTGTAACTAGGACTGCAACCACACCAACAGCCAAGAACCATTCAATTAGATCCAGAAACTCATCAGCTGCTCTGCAGACATCTCAAAGGAAGAGCCTCAGGATAAGAAGAGCTGCTGTGCGTAGTGACTATTTTTTATGGGACCTTCGCAATTTGAAGAAGAAGAAGAAAAGGCAGAATCTTTACAGTGTCAGCAACAAGAAAGTACAAAGGTAAATAGTGCAGTAAATCCACTACATGAAACTTTAACAGTTGTATACCAAAATGTGCAAGGACTAGAAAGTAAATTAGCTGAAATAGAAGTTCTATTAACTGACTATCTAAAAGACATTAACATACTATGCATAAGTGAGCACTGGGTAAAAGAAATGCAAGCGTCTAGCATAATTATTCCAAATTTTGAAATGATTAGCAAATTTTGTAGAATCAACCATAAAGGGGGTGGGACATGTATTTATGTTAGGACAGGGGTAGAATCAAAAGAAATTAAATGTAAACTAAAATGCATAGAAAAAGATTTTGAATACAGTATATGTGAGCTAACCAAATTAAAAATTACTATTGTGTGTTTGTACCGATCACCACTGGGCAACTTTGCCATTTTTATGGAAAACCTTGAGGGACTGCTGAATGAACTTAAACATAATGTAATTGTTCTTGGTGATTTTAATGTTAACTTTAAGAATGATTGTAGTAAACAACAGCAACTGTGCAATCTGTTTTTGTGTCATAATATGATGGCAACTGTAAATGAAGTTACCAGATGTGGAAATATGTCTGAAACTATAATAGATCAAGTATTTATAAACAAGGACAAGTTTGAATATAACACTGAAGTAATTGACACTGGTTTCTCGGATCACAAGGGTATCAAATTGAGTTTAAATGTCACATCTTACAAGGACCCTGTTATCAATAACAATTACAGAGAAAGGAGATTTATAAATGATGACAGCATAAGAATTTTTAATTACATTCTGGAAAATAACAACTGGGGCAGTGAATCAAGTGGTGATGTCAACAGAAAGTTTGACTCATTCCTTGAAAGCTACAAACACTGCTTCGATGTTGCCTTTCCTATAAAAAGAGTCAAAACTAAACATAAAACCAAAACATGGGTTACACAGGGGATTAGAAAGTCATCAGACACTCTCAGAAAGTTAAATAAATCAGCCAGGAAAAATGTAGTACTGAAAGCACATGTGAAATGTTATAGAAGCCTGTACAAGAAAGTAATAATTGCAGCTAAGAAGCTTGATAATGATACCTATATTGAGAAATGTAACAACAAAATGAAGTCAACTTGGGAGGTAATAAATAAAAATATAGGTAGATACAAAAGAAAAGATAACAGCTTTGTCATTAAAAGTGGGGGTAAAACTGTTAAGGACCCACTTCAGATTGCCAACATATTTAATGAACATTTCACAAATATAGCCATAAATTTAATTAAAACTAAATGCAATTCCAATAGCAAGGTAAAAATCCCCATGAATGACATGACAATGTTCCTTTATCCAGTAACTGATTCAGAGGTACTAAATGCTATAAATAAGTTAAAAAAATAAAATGTCATGTGGGTGTGATGGGATTCCTGACAAAGTCATTAAGCAAAGTGCAAGAAACATAGCCTCGCATCTCACTGAAATTATAAATGAATCTTTTAAGACAGGGGTGTTCCCATCAAAACTTAAAATGTCTACTATAAAGCCACTTTACAAGAATGGTGATAAATATGATGTTAGTAACTTTAGGCCTTTATCAATGTTGTCAGGTTTCTCAAAAATAATAGAAAGAATAATGTATCAGAGACTATACAAATTTCTTATTAAGAATAGAATATTGGTTAATGCGCAAAATGGTTTCCGTAAAAATAAATCAACTGAAACAGCTATCTTCAATTTTTTGCAACTTGTTCTAAATTCCATAAACAGGAAGGAATTAAATTGTGGATTGTTTTTAGACTTATCAAAGGCCTTTGATGTCATCGACCATAAGTTACTGCTTAGGAAGTTATATGCCTATGGGATACGTGGAGTTGCCCACAAATGGTTTGAATCATATCTGTCAGACAGGTATCAGAAGGTGGAGATAAGCCAGGCAGATAGGACATATTCATCAAGATTCGAGAGAGTTTTGTATGGAGTACCCCAGGGATCTGTATTAGGGCCATTACTGTTTTTAATATTTATCAATGACCTACCAAGTCAACTATCTGAAGCAGAGGCAGTACTGTTTGCTGATGATACAAGTTTGTTTGTTAAAGCAAATAGTGAAGCTGACTTACAGGAAAAAGTCACATTAGCAACAGACGAAGCAGACAGATGGTTTAATGAAAACAGACTCATTGTGAATGCCAAAAAAACAACGTGGATCAACTTCAGACATATTACAAATAAAATAAAAACTAACCTTACAGTAGAACTGGGTAAGTGTAAGACTGAACAAGCATCATTCACTAAATTCTTGGGAGTATGGTTTGATGAACACTTAAGATGGGAAAAGCATGTAATATCATTGAACAAAAAATTAAGTCAAACATGTTATATACTTAGAATGCTTAAAAGCTCATGTAATATTAAAACAGTGTTATGTGTTTATTTCTCATTCATGCACAGTTTATTAAGATACGGCGTACAGTTTTGGGGGAACATCAGTCTAACAAAACACTCATTTAGACTACAAAAGAAGGCAGTCAGAATAATAAAAGGTATAGGATATAGAGACTCTTGTAGGCAAGCTTTCAAAGAATTAAAAATCATGACACTACCATCTTTATACATATATGAAAGCATATGTTTCTTAAAAGAACACGAGGAATTTTCTACATTAAACAGAGAATTTCACAACTACGAAACAAGGAATAGGAATGATTTCCACAGAGAAATTCATAAAACATCTATGTATCACAAAAGTGTACTATACCAACCCAAAATCCTCTACAGTACTCTCCCCAAAGAACTAAAAATAATAGTAAAACTGTACATATTTAAAAGAGAATTAAAAAACATGTTATTGAGCAATAGTTTTTACAGTATTGAAGAGTTTGTGAATCGTTGACAATAAAAGCGCAGTTCTATGAAAGTGTGAAACTGTTAATGTAAGAATGTAAATAATCTTTGATGTGAGAATTCCTTTTTTTCTTTTTTTCTTTTTTTTTTTTTTTGTACGTTGTTATCCTACTTGTATATTTTTATGTTAATGTTCTAAAAGTTCTATTAAAATTGTAATGTCTAAGTGACAAGTAAATTCAATTAAAAATTTTCATGTATATGTATTTTAAATTGTAATGTTTATTGACAAGTCCTATATCATTTTGATGATGTACTACAAGGACGCTAATAAATTGAATTGAATTGAATTGAATTTAGTATCAATGATATGTTTCACCCTTTTGAGGCAGCATAAAATTATCTATAAAAACAAAAAGCAATCAATTAGAAACAAAAAGAGGAAGGGGCATGGTTCTATCTTGTACACAGGTAAAATGCATTAAAAGTAATAAAATTCACGTAAAAGTACATCTTGTACACAGGTAAAATGCATTAAAAGTAATAAAATTCACGTAAAAGTAGCTGGATATGTAATCTATCCAACATAAAGCCATATAAAATGGATGCAACAGTAACTTTACAGGTAATCAAGCAATCATAAAAACATATCAAATGCAAAGTGGATGTAGTTATAAGAAAAGAAAACCAACAATATCTCATAAGAAGGTGGTGGGAAAATTTCAATGACTATCACACATTACGTAGAGCACACCAGCTGACTCCTCCTTAGCAATACAAAACAAGGCCACACTTACAAAATAAACATAGTATAGGCCACACACATCACAATGTCTGTTCGGTGTGCACACAAATATTACTGTAACAAATCAAGATGCAAACATCACTTATAGTGCAGTACGAGGTGCCCAGGTGATATGCATGATCAGTGTTACACATGTTTATGAAATATAAATACTATGTTAAAGTAATAAATTGAGATGCATATATACAAACCATTCCAAATCACCTGAATCCAAATTTACATTAAGGTACCCCTAAAGAGAGTAGAAAAAATGACATGAAAAATAGCAAGTTAAAGTATGTCATTAAAACTGTCATACAGACTAAAATAGCTAAATTTTAATGTGTATGCACAGTGTATGGATTCAAGATCAACAACTGAAACATCAAGGCATCAGAAGCAGAAGCAGTTGTAACCATTGTCAACTATACAAAAACACCTACTTTTAGTCCCTAAAATAAAGAAATGTAGGTTATAGAAAATAAAAGGGTAAAGTCATTTATGATAAAATGACTCCATTAATAAATACCCCTCAAAATGTAGATCCCCTAATTTCACTCAAAACAAATTGAACAAGTTAAAAATAATGTTGCTGACATAAGATAAAAAGTATGATTGCAGCAACATTCTAAATACTACTAGCATTGTATCATAATATACTTGATTTCTGCTAATCAGTTGACCATTCAGCAACTCTTCTTTGTCAACATAGATGTATCTGACAGTTTCCATCTCCTCGAGTAGGTTCAACTTTCCTCATTTCTGAGTAAGGTGTGGTATTCTCAAGTTTTGTAGTGTGAGAGACTGGTGCCCAGATGACTTAAGATTCTCAGCAAAGATAGAATTCTGTTGAACCTGGCCTTTCTTAAGTAGCATGTGTTCACTGAACCTTGTCTTAAACAGTCTACCAGTCTGTCCTATATACAACATTTCACAATCACTCCACTCTAATTTGTATAACTCAAATTTGCATACTTATCCTTGTGAAAATAATTATGCAGAAGCAAATCCTGGTTTTTAAAAAGCTTACTCATATCATAAGAGAGATTCCCCATGAACAGGATATTCACAAATTTAGACCTCAAAAACATTGAGATGGGGAGACCTCCGTGTGCAATTAATGATGTTTTTTCTTTATATAGCTTATCAACAATTGCAGGTCTGTAGGCATCATTTACAATAGTGCATTTCAAATTCCCTAACTCTTTTTGTATGGATTACTGGCTGAGTGGTATCTCACTAAAGCAGTACACTCAACTTATACTAATGAGAGTGGCAGGAGGGAGAATCACTGAATAATACCCCAACACGCTGAAGTTGCAAGTCTAAGTAGTTAAGATCCTATTATGGTCCATCACTTGTGAGTGGATGCTATCTTTTCATGTAAGGCATGAAGTGCCTCAGCTAATAACATAATGTTCAAGATAGACTCATAAGTCTTGTTTCCTGGTATGTCTGATAATGAATGGTACAGGGAACCCAGATGAGTCTACCTCTCAATAAATATTACAGTTATTATAGGAAAACTATTTTCTATCAAGAAAATTTTGCAGTCTCTAATACAAAAGAGATGGTTCAGCATCTAGGTGGTACAAAAATTTCCCCCCTCATTGTAGTTCTTACTTGGATATTAAAAATCAGTATACAGATGTATCTCTGGATGAAACGGTCTTCATCATACAATAATATTTTCTGAAACATTTGTGTCTGAACATACATGAGATAGTAGAATTAATCACCTTACTTAGGCTGCTTACATCCTACAATTACTTCATTTTCAATGGTTAGTATTACAAACAGAATGATGGTCTGACCTTGAGAAATTATCTAGTGGGGTGTCTCATGGATATTATTGTCAATCATCTAGACGTAAATATTTTAGACATAACACTCTAGCACCACTAAGTAGATGATATTATTATTAATGAGTTCTTTTTATGTGGCAGCCACAACTGTACAATTCCATTTTGAAAAACAAAGAAACCATATAACAGTTGCTTAATATCCAATCTTTTATTGTGTGTATGACCAGTTTTGGAACACTTAAAGTCCCATCATCTGGAATAAAAAATAAAATCACTTGATCACCTTCACCCCAAAGTTGTCATGCAACCAAAGTTTCCATGTCAAAAGGGTAAAACGCCATCCCTCCTGCTGTGTAACTGAGAACACAAATTAGCTATAGATGTTATTATTGTCTTTAACAGCCCTATCACGAACATTATGTTGTTAGCCTAACATCAAAAAATAGTACTCACTCACAGTGATGGACCTTAATAGAACCACAAAAATCAATGTGCTCAATCTCCACTTCCCTACAGGTGACTGGAAAAAATATCGGTCTCTCCGGAACACTCTCCAGTGTCACGCCCAGTTCAGTCCTACCACTTATTGATCACCTCTGTATTTGTTATGTCACATAAACCCCACTTTGGGTTATAAAGACAGATATTGTCAAATACAAGGGCGCTGTACTTGAGGGCAGTATTATGGAAATGGAAGAGATTGTAGGTAAAGATGAAATGGAAGAGAGTACTGAAAGACCTAAGTCGAAACAAGGTCCCGGGAGTACACAACATTCCATTAGAGCTACTGATAGCCTTGGGAGATCCAGCCAAGACAAAACTCTTCCATCTGGTGAGCAAGATGTATGAGATAGGCAAAACACCCTCAGACTTCAAGAATAATATAATTATTCCAATCAAAAAGAAAGCAGGTGTTGACAGGTGTGAAAATTACCGAACTATCTGTTTAGTAAGTCACAGTTGCAAAATGCTAAAATGAATTCTTTACAGATGAATGGAAAAGCTGGTGGAATCCGACTTCAGGGAAGATCAGTTTGGATTCCTTAGAAATGTTGGCACACGTGAGGCAATACTGACCCTATGACTTACCTTAGAAGATAGGTTAAGGAAAGGAAAACCTACATTTCTAGCATTTGTAGACTTAGAGAAAGCTTTTGACAATGTTGACTGGTCTACTCTCTTTCAAATTCTGAAGGTGGCAGCAAAAGGTTATTTACAATTTGTACAGAAACCAGATGGCAGTTATAAAGAGTTGAGAGGCATGAAAGGAAGCAGTGGTTGGGAAGGGAGGGAGACAGGGTTGTAGTATATCCCCAATGTTATTCAATTTGTATATTGAGCAAACAGTAAAGGAAACAAAAGAAAAATTCAGAGTAGGATTTAAAATCCATGGAGAAGACATTGTAATTCTGTCAGAGACAGCAAAGGACCTGGAAGAGCAGCTGAACTGAATGGACAGTGTCTTGAGAGGAGGATATAAGATGAACATCAACAAAAGCAAAACAAGGATAATGGAATGTAATCGAATTAACTCAGGTGATACTCAGGGAATCAGACTGGGAAACGAGACACTTAAAAGTAGTAAATGAGTTTTACTATTTGGGAAGCAAAATAACTGATGACTGTCAATGTAGGGAGGATATAAAATGTACACTGGCTATGGCAACAAAAGCATTTCTTAAGAAGAGAAGTTTGTTAATGTCGAGTATAGATTTAAGTATCAGGAAATCTTTTCTAAAAGTATTTGTATGGAGTGTAGCCATGTATGGAAGAGAAACATGGGTGATAACTAGATCAGACAAGAAGAGAATAGAAGCTTTCAAAATGTGGTGCTTCAGAAGAATACTGAAGAGTAGATGGATAGATCATGTAACTAATGAGAAGGTACTGAATAGAATTTGGGAGAAGAGGAATCTGTGTCACAAATTGACTAGACAAAGTGATCAGTTGTCGGGAAACAATCTGTGGCATCAAGGCATCACCAATTTAGTACTGGAGGGAAGCATGGAGAGTAAAAATTGTAGAGGGAGACCAAGAGATGAATACACTATGCAGATTCAGAAGGATGCAGGTTGCAGTAGTTGCTTGGAGATGAAGAGGCTTGCACAGGATAAAGTATTTTTTTTTATTCAAAATAAATCTGTACATGAACACCATACAAGGTCAAATAGTGATATACACAGACATCACTGTCATACCACACTGTGCAAGAAAGGTGTATATCATTCAGGTTTACATTTGTTTAATAAGCTGTCAAGTAACTTAAAGGCCATAAACAAAATCCATAGCTTTAAAAAATCTGTAACTTCATATCTGTTGGAAAACTGTTTTTACTCAGTAACACACTTTCTTGAAAAATAAGTTAATTTCTGTTGTAACAATATCAAAATGTAATGTAACAATATAGCAATATAACAATTTATAAGTGTAATGTATACAATCAATACCCTAATTTAACTCTACACCCTCTGAATTATCTGCTGCCATTCGTACAATATATTTTAGGACTAAATTAAAAAGTAGCAGAGACAGGGCATCTCCCTGCTTAAGTCCATTCTTTATTACAAATTCTTCTGACTCCAATTTCCCCACACATACTCTACCTTTTGTGTTTCTCAAACTTACTTCTATAAGTCTAACATACATCTTTGGTATTCCAAGTTCCAAAAGAATTCTGTAAAATTTTGATTGCAATACTGAATCATATGCAGATGATCTAAACATAATTAGCGATAGGAAAGAATGTGTATCAGCAAATGTGAATGCGTTAATCATGGCTAGTGAAGATGTAGGTCTAAGGATAAGTGAAGACAAAACTAAATACGTGGTTACTACTAGAATGCCAACAGCAGTAGGTCAGGAAATGTTAAGAGTTGGAGACATGCAGTTTGAAAAAGTGAACACATTTAAGTATCTAGGCATGGACATCACTTCGAAAAATGAGATTGAATCTGAAATGAAGAAGAGATTACGGGCGGGAAATGTGTGCTACTTCTCACTGAATAGATTACTTTCATCACGGATATTGTCTAGGAATTTAAAGATTAGAATATACAAAACTATTATTCTACCAGTTATGCTGAATGGATGTGAGACTTGGTCTCTCACTGTGCAAAATGGAAAGCCATTTCGAGTATTTGAAAACAAAATTTTGAAGAAAATTTTTGGAGCAAAAAGGGATGACATTAGCGGAGAGTGGCGAAAACTGCATAACAAAGAGGTTCACAAACTCTATTCAAGCCCTGAGATAATCAGTATTATTAAATCATGTAGGCTGTGATGGGCTGGTCACGTAGCTCGAATGGATGAGAACAGGGTGGCCCGCAGAGTACTGGAAGGGCACCTAGAGGGAAAACGTCCTGTGGGGAGACCGAGACGTAGATGGGAGGACAATGTGAAGACTGATTTGAGGAGCCTAGGTTGGAGAGCT
Source organism: Schistocerca nitens (assembly GCF_023898315.1). Classification (NCBI taxonomy): domain Eukaryota; kingdom Metazoa; phylum Arthropoda; class Insecta; order Orthoptera; family Acrididae; genus Schistocerca; species Schistocerca nitens. The sequence goes on along the minus strand of NC_064619.1, from coordinate 540,547,979 downwards.
GCAGCAAACCAGTCTCTGAACTGAAGACCACAACAACAACAACAATAATAACAACTGCAAAACAGCTGATTACTGTCAAACAGCTGACTATATTATCCAATGTTAAGACTGTTATCAAAATTTCAGCATAAATCAAAAAAAATTTAATAGTTAACTGTCTTAACATTGGATTATATATTCAGTTACTTGACAGTATCTGTCTTTATAACAGAATGTGGGGTTTATGTGACATAACAAGGCAGTTCTATCCTATCTGTTATCCTTTTGACCTCTAATAATTCTGTTACACAAGTAATATGTGGTGTATGTACTGATATTCCAAAAGTGTAATTAAGTTTTCCCTGGTCTAAATTAATCATTTGGGTATTCATTTTGGCTATGCTGATTTGTGGAATAACATTAGTGTGGGTATAGAGCTTGTAATTAAAAGTTGCAGCTAATTAAATTTAGCACTATAGTTAAATATGCCTATAACTTTATGAGCTAATTAGCATAATTCCATACAATGACTTTCAAATAACATATTTTAAATTATCTAAAATAACTGTCTTATGTAGTAATGAAACCCTAATTTTGGAGCAACTATCATTTTCCATCTCTGTTTTCGTTGTACCACTGTTAGATTCAGATGTTTGACTACCTACATTTGTTACCTTAATTTTTCTTGTACAAAATGACATAGATTAATGAATTCAGTAATTAATAATTTCATGTAATTTTCTATGATTTTTAATATGAAACTCGTACATTTTAACGAAGGGATTTACACTGTGTGAGAATAATAGTGTTGAAGTATTTTTCTAAATTTCTAACCAGCTACATTTCATAAAAGTTGAAATCAAATTAGTTCTTGTACTTGAGGTAAATAAATAAATACCAGCCTGACCAATTTTCAAAGCATAATGAAGTTCATGAACAAACAGTTCATTCTTATTTATTTTATTTGTTTATTCATCCATAGACAACTTGTATTGTATGGATGTCGTCAACTGTATACATGGAATGAGTATATACATAATAGTACTTCTGGTAGTACATATTTCTATGGTGCAACTTAATCGTTTGTACACAAAACAAATACACACCAATCTTAGTTACAAATAAATATAAATTTACAAATGTATTCTTGCATGGGTTACACAAAACTAGTACACAACAATCTTAATTACAGAGAAATATAAATTTACAAAGGTACTCTTGCATGAATTGAGGTGAACATGTCATTTACAGTATTCTTTGACAGTATAGTAACATTTATCTGCTAAATAACTTTTTGCAGCTTTCCTAAAGGCATGTATTCCAGTTTCAGCTTTGATCTCCTCTGTAAGTCTATTTTACATTTTTATTCCATTAAATAATAAACTATTTTGGGTTTTTGTTTTGTTTTTTCATATGAGATGCAAATGGTGGCAGGATCTAGTCCAGTGTTGGTGTATAGATCTGTTTTGTGTGTACTGGTCAATGTGTTTCTTTATATATATCACAGTCTGAAAGATGTATTCACATGGTACTGTCAAGATTCCCATGGTTTTGAATAAATCAGTACAGTGAGCTCTCTTGCTGCTTTTTGTTATTATTCGTACAGGCCTCTTTTGCAGCTTGAAAATTGCTTGTACGTTCTGCACATTTGTACCCCAGAAGGTTATGCCATAACTAATTATTGAATACACATATGCAAAGTATGTAGTCTTAGCACATGAACTATTACATACTGACATAATTATCCGGAGTGCATAGCAAGCAGTAGCAATTTTCTTTTCTAGTGCTGCAATATGGTCAGTCCAGTTAAGCTGTGAGTCAACATGCATTCCTAGGAATTTTGTGTTTGTGACACAATCTATAAGTTCATCTTTAACTTTTAGGCCTATGCTATTATGTTTTTTATTTATGTGGAAATTAATACTGTTTGTTTTTTTAATATTGAGGGTTAATTTGTTGCTTACTACCCACTTGCATACATGATCGAGAGTTTCTTCAGCTTTGTCTCTCAATTTGTCTGGTGACTCATCACTGATAAGGATGCTGCTATCATCTGCAAATAGTATTACTTCCCTGTATTTGACACTCTGGGGAAAATCATTGATATATATTAGGAAGAGTATTGGCCCTAACACACTTCCCTGAGGGACTCCTATGTTAATATGTTCTGGTTTGGAAATGTGTTTTGTCAATCTGCTGAACTTCGTTTGTGAGATCTCTACACATTGTACCCTATTTTCCAAGTACGATTGAAACCAATTATTTACTGTTCCCCTTATTCCTAGTGCCTCCATTTTGTTTAGTAGTATTTTGTGGTCTACTCGGTCAAATGCTTTGCTAAGGTCAAGGAATATGCCTGTTACATGTTCACCTTCATCAAGTGCTTCTAAGACAAAATTTATGAAGTGAGCTACTGCTGAACCTGTGCTTCTTCCTGGCCTGAAACCAAACTGTTCTTTACACAGTAGGTTGTACTTGTTTAGGAAATCCATTAGTCTCTTTTTCATTATATTTTCTATTACCTTGGTAAAGGATGAGAGTAATGAGATGGACCTATAGTTTTCTATATTTTCTGGATCGCCGTTCTTAAATAGAGGCAGGACTTTTGCACATTTTAAGTATTCTGGGAAGCAGCCTGCAGTGAAAGATTCATTTATGATGTGTGCCAAAGGATGTTGTATGCTGTCAGTGCAGTCCTTCAGTAAGCACACTGGCACTTCATCTAAACCTGCTGATGTTTTATTCTTTAGATTCTTCACAAACATCCTTACTTCTTCTGTAGAAGTCGGTAACAGTAACATTGAGTTAGCCATATAGTTCAATTTTTGTTCAGGCTGTTTTTTGCCAAACTTTTGCTGTAGCTTGGTAGCAACACTGCTGAAGTACTCATTTACAGTATTTGCTAGTGTATTTGGGTTATGTATAATAACACCATTATGTTTAATTTGAATGTTTACTGTTTTTAATTTATTACTGTTTGTTTCCTGTTTGGTAACAGTCCAGGCTGCTTTAATTTTATTTTCTGCCTTTTCTATAATACTGTCATTGTGGCTTTTTTTGCATCTCGTAATACTCTTCTGTATATTTTTTTGTATGTGTGGTAGTAGTTTAGGAAACCAGGATCACTATGGTAGTTTTTTAACCTGTTCAGTTGTTTGAGTGTTACAGAGGATTTCCTTATTCCTTTGGTCACCCAGGTATTTCTTTTGTATGAGTGTACTGCAGTTTGCAGCTTTGGGAATGCTTCATCAAATCTGAGTTTAAATAGTGACATGAATTTAGAAAATTTCTTATTTACACTAGTTTCAGCATACACTTCTTCCCAAGTTATACTGTTTATTTGCTTGGCAAATTCTGATCTGTTTGGTTTGGAGAAAACCGTTCTGTATGTGTATGTTTTAGTTGTATTGTCTATATTTATGTTTAATTTTAGGATTTGACAAGAGTGATCAGAAAGGCCAAGGTTATCTACAATAATTTCACAACTTCCTTTATCTATGTCTGTGATGATGTGATCAATTGTTGATGATGAGTTTTTGGCTATCCTCGTGGCTCTGTTAACTAATGGTGATAACTTATAATAGCACAATATATTCAAGAATGAGTTACAGAATCTATCTGGATTTTGTGTGTTTATATTTAAGTCTCCACAAATGAGAACCTTCCCTTTAGGATTCGAAGCCATGTCTAGAATCTGGATTAGTTTTGCAGTGAAAGTATCTATATCACCACTGGGTGAACGGTAAATATATATTATAGTTAACCTTAGTGCCTTATCTGTCTTGCTTATCTCTATGGCTGATATTTCTATGTGTTTTTCATCACTTACAGAATTAATATCATTTATAATTTTATAGGCAATTCCTTGCTTAACATATATACATGATCCACCACCTCTAATGGTGGTTCTACTATAATGACATGCTAGTATATATGAGTTTAAATTTATTAATGTTATTTCAGTTCCTCTACACCAATGTTCAGTAATGAATGTGACTGAACTGTTTAAAGTTCGTAGTTCCACTTCTAATTGTTGCACTTTGTTTCTGACAGATTGTATATTTTGATGAAAGACTGAGAAACGAGCACAGCTTACCTTGCCTGTATCTTTTGTTTGCATTTTGTTGACAGTGACTGATGCTTTGCACCGTTTTGTCCCAGTTTTTTTCTCTTCTTGGTGCTGAACCATAAAAAATCCTCCTTTGGAGTGATGAACTTTCTTGTCCTCTGGCTCCTTCTGATGGGGTGTGGTTTAGCTGGTGGCTTCTCCATCGGTACTGTCGTTTCTGGTGCTACTGCTGTTGTTGGCTTTGCTGTTGTCTGTCCCACTGTTGCTGTGTCTCCTGTTCTTATTGTTGTTGGTGGTGGTGAAGGTTCTGCTGATGTCAGTTCTGCTGCTGACGAGATGACTGCCTTTGTTGATTTTTCTTGTATTGTGGAATGTTCTATTACTGATCGTGGTATAACAGTTGTTTTATCTGTAACTAGTCAAACATTACTAAAAATTGGAAGCTCACAGTTAGACAGCCCATGAGTTGATCTTTGTCAGGTGAATTCTTGATGGTGGTTTATACCATAATCATGCATGTTTAGTGTGGAGAAATACAGACACTAACATCTGCTGGAACTCAAGAACTTTAATGTTTAACACTACCTCAAATTTAGGAACATTTTAACTGAATAGCTTTGTGATTAATGAGGGTGACTTTGGGGAAAGGTTATTTTCATTATGGACTGACCCAACTTGCCAACTAAAGTGTCATTCATTTTAATAAATTAATAGACAACAGATCCAAGAGCAAACTCTGACTTTTTTTGTGTAAATGTAAAATATGTTTTTGTGTCATAAATCGAACAATTAACTTCACCACTGTAAGTGAAGGTTCTGATGTGGTTCAAAGTGCTTATAAGTTTTCATAATTGATGAACTGATCAGTTGTAGTTATGAAGAAACTTATGTGTTTGTGCAAACTAAACTGAGGTGCCATGTACATCTTTGACCACAGTGGTTTAGACTTCCAGCTTTGTGGTAATAAAGAGAGGTACTATAGAGGAAAGACTGTGGGAATCAGGTTAATTCTGCTACAAAGTGTCCTACAGAATTATGTATTTCATATACACCAAGCATTTCCAGTGTCCGTTTGGAAATATCATTAAATTTTTTCAAGTTATAATGAAGCTAATGACTTTTCCTAAATGTTACAAAATCCTGCTTTATTAAGTGCCCTGTGATTTAAACACTCTGGATCGATATTTTGGTAGGTTGTATAGTACAGAAATTTTGTATGGCTGTGTAGTTCTGGAACAATCTAAAGTACTTACTCCAATTTAAATGAAGTCTTTATAAGTTCTTTCTTTTTTTCAGAGTAATATAATACTTTTCATTGGTCTTCACTTGGGGAAAGATCCCTGAATGTTAACCTTCAGTTGGTAACATCCATCTCTTGGGCAGATGTAGAAGCTACCAATGTATTGTTGACAGATGACTCATGCACAAACATGTCACATTTTCTCACAGGTGGATATTAGTGTAGAGGTAAGATTTTTACCCCATCTGAGAGACGGATATTGCTCTAAGCAAGTAAACTTTTTTGTGTTATACTCCTTACTTTTCAAATATCTCATTACTTCTAGATGGCTGCTAGTGGAGTGATACCATTTGTGTAGCAAAGAAGCAAAAGAATGGTTCAGATGGCTTTAGAGCAGTTTGAAGGAAGTGATGATGATTATCATTCAGATGATTCGTATGATCCTGATGAAGATCATGTATCAGATTCAGACCATGACAGTTATTCTGAAATAGATGTGAATGAACAAGGTGATGTTGATTCTCTTCAGAATAGGAAAAATGATGACACTGAAACTGACACAATTTATCATGACAAGATGAACTGTTTCAGTTGGAGTTCCAGAGTGCCCAACTGTGGTATTACAACACCAAACAAAAATGTAATAAAAATTAAATTGTCATTGTGATTAGGCCCTGCCAGACAGTTAGGTAATGATTCAGACCCAGAAGAAATATGGCGTTTATATTTTAACACTGAGATATTGGACAAGATAGTAGTACACACCAACTCAAAACTACAAGTGATAAGGAATAAATTACAAAATCCTTTGTCTTCCAGTTATAAAGGTACAGACAAAACTGAAATTGAGACAATGATTGGTTTGATGGTTCTATGTTGCATTTTATAGTCTGGATGTGAAAATTTGGCATCACTTTTTGCAAATGACTGTGCAACAAGCTAGAAAAGAGAAAAAAGCTGTTATTATTGTCCCTATACATTGAACAGTATGACAGAATACAAGTGTGGGAAATGTGATAAACCAAATTGCTTACAGTGCTCTGTGAAAATATGTAAAATGTGTATAGAAAGTTTGTAATTTTTTTCCATTTCTTTGCATGTGTATCAGGATATTTGAGAAAATACATGTCAAGTTTAGGAACTATTTCATTTGAAACAGTAATATTAAATTTTGTGAATTTTGCAAAGAAGTGATATACTTTATAAACTATTTAATGTAAAACTGAATACTTAATTTTATAATTTTTTCATATTGTATTGCAAAACGAGATTGAAAGACAATAAAAATATTGCTATTTATTTTTCATGAAATTTTTAAATTGTTATTTATTTTTGATATTCACTACAGTGGAAAGTCTGTGGAAAATTTGGTCATCTTAGTCTCCCAGTAAACACCAATTATTTACATGTTACCAACTAAGGGTTAATAAATTATTAAGCCATAGCAGAAACTCTATGACTGATTTAATTTTTTGCATGGACCACATTTTTCTTGGGGTGAAGGCAACCAGTACTAAGTTGAGTGCAGATGTCCTGTCTGCCATTTGCTACATCAAATGAAATCTGTGTCTCTTATCAGCAAGAGGAGAGTCACAGTGTTACAATGGCATCATTGCACTAGTCTGAGATCTGCTTCAGAATCTGTGTTACATCTGAACTGAGAAGAATTGTCATCACATTAGAGGAGGGAATTAGGAAGAGTTTACTCTCTCAGTTTTGAACTGCAAATCTTATAAACTATTTCTTGTGTAATTCAAAAATATATTGAAAATTTATTTCAATGCAGCTGTTAAACGAGATTTGTTGCCATAAATATCAACTGCAACCTAGTTATGAAGAAGTATGAGAGGTGTCCAATAAATAATGCAACACTTTTTTCACAGTTAGTTTCAATTGAAATGTGGCATTTGCTGTGGGACATCATGCAATACCCACACTTCAGCCCCCATAGCTTCATGAAGTTCTGGCAGATGGTGGTGCTACAAAAAACATTCAGAATGCCACCAATAATGGAGGTGAGTTACAAGCAGAGAGTTGTCATGAGTTTCTTCTGGTAGGAAACCAGAGCACCACAGCACAGAATGTGTATGGAGACCTGGCAGTGAGCAAAAGCATCGTGAGTCATCAGGCATGTCATCTGTCATCACTGCAATGAGGTTGCACTCACCTGTCGGATCTCCCATGTGCTGGATGGCTGTGATTCTTTCAGTGTTGATATGTGTGAACATTCTCATTCAAAGTGATCAACGGATCACAATCAAACACCTCACTGCTCAACTGGTCATCTCTATTGATAGTGCAGACACACACATTGACAAGTTTGGGGTGGGCCTGCTGGATTCCTTGCTGCCTAACAGAAGACTACAAAGAGAGGAACAAAGGACCTTCTGTGTAAAATTGCTTGTTATGAGGCTGATCATTGATGTGTACACAGAGTAGTATGTGGATGATGGGAAGATCATTGATGCAGCAAGACACTGGCTCTGACTTTGACAAGAAGGAGTAGTACCATGCAGGCATACAGGACCTCCAAGTAAGGTGGGGTAATGCTGTAACATTGAATTGAGATTACATAGAAAAATAGGGTTTTGTAGCCAAAAGATTGTGGAATAACAAGATGTATTGGAATCCTGAATAAAACTAACCTGCTTTCAGAAAAATATATGTTGCGTTACTTACTGAGCACCCTTCATAGGATAGTCTCACCTTGCTTTCTTACAGGGTGATGCTAATGTGAGTTTCATTTCTCCTGGTGACAACATCTTCCTGAGTAGTCTCCACCCTAAGATTCAACTGGTGAACTATTTTGCCTCTTGAATATTTAATCCAAAAGGATGCCACCATCAATAAACCTTGTAGTAGACCTATATGCCCTCAGGAAAAATAAGGCTGTAATTTCCTTTTGTTATGAGCCATCTGTCATCTGCCACAGCAAGTCCATTTTGGCTAATGTTATAGCACCAGATTCATCAATCATCAACATTTTTTAACCCCCAACTATTGAATAACCTGCTGCCCCACTTTAGGATTTACAGTTTAGTTTGGCCTTTCCATAAACACTCATCTACAGTATTTGCACCTAAGGTACACTGATCTGCATTGTTCAGGCATACAAGCCGCTTTAACCTTGGCAATATCCCTCATTCATGGGTAAAGTTTGGATTGTCCAAAAAATCAATATACTTTACCACACAACAAAGACCTGCTATTAACTTCCATAAAAAATCTGTCTTGACATACATCCTCTAGGACAAAGTAAATGCAGAGAGTATCTAGTTTAATTACAATGTCAGCACATGTAAATCAGGCAGCAGAGAATATCTGCACATTTAAAAGAAATCTAAACACTGATATAATGGACTTCTTTTTCTACAAATTATCAGGCTATCCAGATACAGTATGCATTTACAGGTCTATGACAAACAGTTAAAGACCCTGTACTCAACTTCCAATCTTTTAGAATGTTGACATGTTTTATGCTTGGATACCTATCAGTCATGCAAATTTGTATTTAATAAGGAACAGAACGTACGCAACAGTTCTGTAGTGTGACTGAACAGGCAGCTGATTTTTTTTCCTCCAAATGTAGGTTATATCCTGACATTTTACTATGTTAATTTTCTGCCTTTTTAAACACAAATAGCATATGGCAAATAGTATATGGCAGTTTACTGACGTATTGTTATTAACCTAGAATTCTGAATTGATTTATTATTGTATAACCTTACTTGTCACTTATATCTGAGGGTTCTCCTACCTGGTAGGATCTATGTAACAGAAGTAACAATAAATGCATGCTTCAAACACTACTTTCACCTACTGCTCAAAGAAATTTACCTGGAATTAACAGCCCAGAGCAGTGACAAATTTTATATCCAAAGTTAAAAAAATTTAATACTTTGTGCTTAAAAGATGTGTCTGAAACTGATCCAGGATTTGGGTTATGAGCGCATGTTATAATATATGTATCAAAAAGCTGCTTGACAACTGAAACAAATAAAATAAATTTTTATTTCAGACCCTTCAGTACAAGAGCCACATTAAATAAACAAGTTACACATGTAATTTCTAAGCCAGTACTTCTATTAGGAGCTGTTTGTAATGTAAGGATAAGCAATTGTAAATACCTCTCGACAGTTCTCGTTCTTCTATATGCATAATATATTTCACCATCTTACGAGAGAAAGCTTCTCCAATGACAGATGCACACTTCAGGAATAATCTTTCTGAGTTATTCAGTGCATCTATTGTAGTCATTGTTATTGCTGCGAACAGCAGTGAAAGAACAGTAGGAGCCATTAGCAATATTTTATTGTACATAGGAAACATACACCAACAAATTATATTGTTCAGGAAAAATCTTTGTTATGTCATAGTTTATCATTTAAATGGACTTCATTCAGTAATATTACTAAATTAAATTTTGTGAGGTAGTCCAAAACAGTTTGACATTCTAGTGAAACTGAACTACAGATGAGGCAAAGAGATTCTCTGGCATGAATGTTGGACCAAATTCTTCCCATAGTTGGTGTGAATAATGTTTCATCATAAAGATGTGACAGTGTAATAATAAAATTGGTTGATAATTCCATCACACACTGAGGCTGCAAACCAGGAAAAATATTAAAATATATACAACAATTTAAGTTGAATTAACTAAAAAATAAGACAATATACTCACCACCTGCAATTATTAATCCAGTACCTGGATTACGAAAATAGAGATAGCACTTGACACTTTGCAAAATGTTTGGGTTTGTGGAACTCCAAAACATAGTGATAGTGGATCGTAGAAGACACAGTGGTAACGAGTACATGACAGACTTGTGTTATAGAAACTCAATACATACAAAGACACATGACCTAACACATTCAAGCCACAGAGCAAACTGCACTGATACAGACAATCATCAGAGATAAGATGATGAGTCATTTTCTCATTTCTCTGGCCATCATCGGTGAAACGTGCATGCTGTTGCACTCATACAGGAGGGAACAGATGTTGTGAAGACAGCTTATTTTGTGTAACAAGTAGCCCACTAGACATCAGTGTAATTATGGTATGCTGTTGGAACACTTTGTTCAGTGCAGTAACATTGGTCACCACATGCTGCAAATGTTGCAATATGACATCTTTGAGAGTATTATTGCATTTGGTAGGTGGTCACCTTGGGTAGCACCTATGATTCAGCAAACACAGGGTGGGCTGTACAACATAGTGTCTAATGGTTTTGGTGACAAGAGAAGAAATGCAAAACTGGAGTGCAAACTTCACACTTCTCTTACTACAGTTGACTCACTTGAAACATTTAGCTGATCCTCTTCTCTGGATATGCAGCTGCATCAATCCCCATAACTTCTAATCTGAAGAAATAATGCTCATTAGAGTAACCAAAAATGTACTACCTCTCTCACTTGAAATAACTCGGTACTCTCATACTTTCAGTTCAGCTCAGGTGTATTTTTCTTTCGACAAGTTTCATATAAGCATACAAACTCTTGCAAGTCAACTACACTGATACCCATTAGATACAATTAAATATAATCACAATTGCCTGGTTTTAACAACCAAATAATTTATAGACATCCCATATGTCTTGCTTCATTCAGAGCTAAGACATGAAGTAAGTTAAAAGTCTATAGTCAAATGTTTGTTTTTCTTTTTTTTTTTTCAACAATCACATTCACCATTCACTAACATGGCAAAGAATAGCATTTAATTACTCTGTGTCCTCACACACAGCGTCTTTGGCTCTTGTGGCAAACACTTGTCAGTGTCGTTCGACTGCCCTGCTTATCATCTTCTCATTACAAACTTCCAACCTGCACACAGAAAGCAGAGGTGCAGTAGATACTTTTCCAATCTCTTACTTACTTTTAAAATATTGGGTGTTCCAGACAGTGGAAGGCTGATTGTCTCTAGAATTTTCACTGAAATTCTCGAGTCACTATATATGCCTCCCCTTAGCTTGAACACATGATATTTTATACATATTCTTTAATATCTCACATAATGCTAATTTACATATTAATCAGTATACATTATATTTCTTTTAGTACTCTTGTACTTAATATCTAGCTCTTCTTTTTTTGTTTTGATAATAACTATCTGAGTGTAATGTTGGAGTTAGTACTTTTATATTTAGGAATCGTGCTGACAACACTCTTGATTTCCAATCACAAACTCCAGGTGTCATAGACACTTAATTATTTCTTTCTTCATTCTAATTCTCTGTACTAGTTTCATTACCTATGTTAGCTTGTAGTCTTGAGGAACTCTGGGCAAATGAAACTGTTCTTTCCAACACTCATAAACATAAAACATAATAATGCTTCTGGAACATAGAATTCAAATTTACCAGAATAATTCCTACAAAATGTGTGACTTCTGCCATGATACTGTCCTGTTCCCTTTAGGAACAGTACCTATACCTTACATACACGTTGACCCTATGAGTGCACTTCCTCCTCCTGTTTCGGTAGGTACACACCTCTTAATTCCTATTTTCCTATGGTACGTGTCAACTCCCTTCTTCGTGCCCCTGTCTGCACCATATAGGTCAGCCTTTCTCAGCTCTGCCTAATCTGCCCTCTATATCCAATAAATGGTTGGTGCACCCCCCCGTTTATCCTTCCTGAGTAGGACTCATGGTTCATTTCCCAAGTACACATTTTTATATACACTATAATAAAATATCCTCTGGAAAATAAAATCTATTTCACACTTAACACTCACTTCCTAATACTTCACTTAATCCCCTAGAGTACTCCACTACTATTCCACTTCTAAGCTTCCAGTAGATAACAAATTTATATAAACTATTCAATAGATCATATATTTACGTGTGCTATACTTGTCCCACTATCCTACAATTCATCACTACAAATGTTTGACTGACATTCCTGAATAATTATCACAATTATTTCCTCCCTGGCATATGGTCATTAGTTGACTTATGCTCTTCTTAATTACTCACATTTCACTCTTATGTATCCCTCATGTAGAATTATCATAGTTTTTTATATCCTTAGGTACATATAGAATCATCATTGTTCTTATACATATATTTTCCTATATCTATGATAGTTTCTTTCACATACCTAGGCAATGTAGAGCCTTCATAGTGAATGACAATGTGTGCATATTACCTTAGAGTGTCCCTATATAACCATGTGTGTGATGTTGAATCACCACAGTAAATGACAATGTGTGCAACCTTTCCTGATGTACACATTCCTTTCCCCTACAATCCTTGACTGTTCTCCCCTTTTCACGTGTAAGATTATTCTTTGTTTAGTCATATTTATTGTGTGTATGCGTAAGTGTGTTTGTGTAGCCAGATTCTTTGGCCTACTTTTATAAAATAAGTTGAAGGTGATTGGAAACCACGGAAATGGAGAACTTCTGTGTAATAGAAGTATATGAATATGCAAAGAGGGAAAGATAGACAGGTATTCAAATGAGAAGTAAAGAAGGAAAAAGTAGAAATGGTTGCTAAGACTGAAGAAGAGAAAGAAGATAGTCCCACAGACAGGAAACCCTTTCCGCCCCTCTTCCCCAGGATCCCTACCTTGCCGGTACTTGAGTGAGAAGCCGAAGGAGGCATGGTGTTAATCGTCTCCTGCAGAACGGACAGTCTCACCATCAACCTTGTGATCCCTGAAGAAAAATCTTAGCAACACCTGTGGAATGGCAAATGGTGAAGAATCAGTCACACTTGTTTGCGAGGGTCTTTTGGAAGATGTGGTATGTGTTCTGTGTTGGCCATGTTTATACTTGCACTACCCACCCCTCCAAAAACAAATATAAACCCTCACCTATACATCATATCTCATAAAAGGTGAAAAAAAAAAACATTCTAATTTATGTATAAAATTATGTATCATATTATCACAATTATGTAATGGTTCATACAAAATATATTTTCTTTTAATCTAATATTCTTTGCAGTTTATTAATCTGCACCCTGGTTTGCATAGACCAACTGGATAAGAGATTACTTTCAAAGAATAGCTTAGTCAAAAATAAGACGTAAATATACATAGATGGTGGGAGAGACTGGCTGGCTAGGCAAAAATAAAACCTAATTATGCAAGACTTGTTGGCTAGGCAAAAATCAGACCTAACTATATGTGGATGATGGGAGAGACTGGCTGGCCAGGCAAAAATAAGACATAACTATAAGTGGAGAGTGTTGGCTGCTGTCAACATTACAATCAATACCACCACTGACTAGAGTGGAGCATGATGGTAACATAAATATTTATTGGGCACAATCCTCTAACAACCGAGGATGACTTCTCCTAATGGTGGATGATAGGATATGTAAGAAGTATAGTGATAGCATAAGGAGTAGGGGATAGTGTAAGAAATTGGGGGAATTCAGTGCAGGAAAATTTTTATTGCAGAAGAAATAATGAAAACAACTAGGGATCACTCCGCCCATTAACACAGAACATTAACATCCCTGGGAGATGTACAACTTTATATCCTTAACATTGTATTTTCGTTTTTCTGATACTGTTATAGGATTTACTAAAAATAAGGCTTTGGGATGTATTACCCCTTGTACTCAGTAAAGTCCTTCATACTTTTTGGAAAAATTTATGTCTCCTTCTTCAGGGCAGAGCTTTGAGGATGCTGTTTTATGAGAACTAGGTCATCGAACCTGTACTGAGGTTCAGTAGCCTTCTCATTATGTCTACTCACTCACTGTTGTGCCTTGTCAATTGGATTCTTTGAGATTATTTCCTGTTTATGTTGGTAGTCCTCAGTAGGTTGTTCAGGCCAAATAAGACATTTAATTAGAGGTTTTCCTATAAAAGGTTTGCCTATTACTTCTAAAGGTATTAATCCAGTTGATAAATGTGGTAGTTCATTTAAAATAAGTTCAACTTCTTTGAACTTTGTTGCTCATAATGTACGTTTTTCATGGCAGAAGGTGCGGCATAATTTCCCAATCTCTTTCATTACTCATTCACATGGATTTGACGATGGGTTATAGTTGGATATTAATATTTGATGAATATCCCCCCATGCTAGAAATTCTTTAAATTTTGTTACTCACAAATTGTGGCCCTTTATTGGAGAGAAATTGTTTTGGTTTGCCTACCTCAAGAAAGTATTGTTGCAGACGGTGTATCGTGGTTGGTGTATTAGCTTTCTTAATAGGATAAAACATAAAATACTTCGACCAACACTCTATGAGGACAAAAATTTACAACACTCCTCCCTTTCCTTTAGATACATGGTCCAAAGAAATCTGCTGCTGTAAGCTCCTGTAATGTCTTAGGAATGATTGGAAACATTTTGTATTTAATATGAGTGTTACTCTCTTTCACCTTCTGACAGATTTCACAAGTCATAATTTAAGATGCTACCTTATGGCCTAGCTTCTTAAAATAATAGAACTTATTCATATCAGCTATACATTTCTTTATCCCAAAATGTCCATACACAGTATGAACATATGACACCGGCACACAATCTCATCCTCCATTAACTTCGGGATGCATAAACACCAACATTGCAATGTTATACTGTGTCTCCAAAACACATTATTCCCTATAACCATCCATTTCTCTGCTTGATTAGGAGGTAAAGACTTTCTAATAGACATAGTAAATATTTCTGTAAAGTAATGATCATGATGGATGTTTCCGGTTCTTCTTTGAGCCATTTCTTGTACCCTGTCATGTGGTGTCCTACTCTCAAAAAATTAATCGCAAAAATTATGCTGGGCCCTTCCATATGTTTTAACTATTTTGTGCCTATAGGTAACCTAGACAAAGCACCAGGTACAATATTTTCAGAACCTTTTATATACTGTATTTTAATGTCATATCCCTGTAGGACTGAAAAAACTGCAAAAAGGTGGGAATTTAAGGAGATGGGACCTGGATGAACTGAAAGAATCAGAGGTTGTACAGAGTTTCAAGGGGACCATAAACAAACAATTGACAGGAATGGGAAAAAGAAATACAGCAGAAGAAGAATGGGTAGCTTTGAGGGATGAAGTAGTGAAGGCAGTAGAGGATAAAGTAGGTAAAAAGACAAGTGCTAATAGAAATCCTTGGGTAACAGAAGAAATATTGAACTTAATTGATGAAAGGAGAAAATATAAAAATGCAGAAAATGAAGCAGGCAAAAGGGAATACAAACATCTCAAAAATGAGAGCGACATGAAGTGCAAAATGGCTAAGCAGGCATGGCTAGAGGACAAATGTAAGGATGTAGAGGCTTATCTCAGATAGAAACCCAGTTCTAAGCAAAGAAGGGAAAGCAGAAAGGTGGAAGGAGTATATAGAGGGTCTATACAAGGGCAATTTACTTGAGGGCAATGTTATAGAAATGGAAGAGGATGTAGATGAAGATGAAACGGGAAATATGATACTGTGTGAAGAGTTTGATAGAGTACGGAAAGACCCGGGAGTAGACAACATTCCATTAGAACTCCTGACAGCTTTGGGAGAGCCAGTCCTGACAAAACTCTACCATCTGGTGAGCAAAATGTATGAGACAGGCAAAATTCCCTCATACTTCAAGAAGAATATAATGATACCAATCCCAAAGAAAGCAGGTGTTAACAGATGTGAATATTACCGAACTATCAGTTTAATAAGTCACAGCTGCAAAATACTAACGAGAATTCTTTACAGACGAATGGAAAAACTGGTAGAAGCTTACCTCAGGGAAGATCAGTTTGGATTCCATAGAAATATGGGAACACGTGAGGCAATACTGACTCTAAGACTAATTTTAGACACTAGATTAAGAAAAGGCAAACCTACGTTTCCAGCATTTGTAGACTTAGAGAAAGCTTTTAACAATGTTGACTGGAATACTCTCTTTCAAATTCTGAAGGTGGCAGGGATAAAATACAGAGAGCGAAGGGCGGTTTTCAATCTGTACAGAAACCAGATGGCAGTTATAAGGGTCAAGGGACATGAAAGGGAAGCAGTGGTTGGGAAGGGAGTGAGACAGGGTTGTAGCCTCTCCCCGATGTTATTCAATCTGTATATTGAGCAAGCAGTAAAGGAAACAAAAGAAAAATTCAGAGTAGGTATTAAAATTCATGGAGAAGAAGTAAAAACTTTGAGGTTCGCCGATGACATTGTAATTCTGTCGGAGACAGCAAAGGACTTGGAAGAGCAGTTGAACGGAATGGACAGTGTCTTGAAAGGAGGATATAAGATGAGCATCAACAAAAGCAAAACGAGGATAATGGAATGTGGTCGAATTAAATCAGGTGATGCTGAGGGAATTAGATTAGGAAATGAGACGCTTAAAGTAGTAAATGAGTTTTGCTGTTTGGGGAGCAAAATAACTGATGATGGACGAAGTAGAGAGGATATAAAATGTAGACTGGCAATGGCAAGGAAAGTGTTTCTGAAGAAGAGAAATTTGTTAACAGCGAGTATAGATTTAAGTGTCAGGAAGTTTTTTCTGAAAGTATTTGTATGGAGTGTGGCCTTGTATGGAAGTGAAACATGGACGATAAATAGTTTGGACAAGAAGAGAATAGAAGCTTTTGAAATGTGGTGCTACAGAAGAATGCTGAAGATTGGATGGGTAGATCACACAACTAATGAGGAGGTACTGAATAGGATTGGGGAGAAGAGGAGTTTGTGGCACAACTTGACTAGAAGAAGGGATCAGTTGGTAGGACATGTTCTGAGGCATCAAGGGATCACCAATTTAGTATTGGAGGGCCGCATGGAGGGAAAAAGTCATAGATGGAGACCAAGAGATGAATACACTAAGCAGATTCAGAAGGATGTAGGCTACAGTAGGTACTAGGAGATGAAGAAGCTTGCACAGGATAGAGTAGCATGGAGAGCTGCATCAAACCAGTCGCAGGACTGAAGACCACAACAACAACAACATTCCTGTAGGAACAATGTCCACCACATTAATCTACAATGTAATAACCAACTATTCATTAAAAAGGATAGAGTTTGTTGATCTGTATATATGTGTATTTCTGACACCCATATTAGTATTTGGAATTTTTGGATACACCATACTATTGCTAATAGTTCTTCTTCTGTGGCTGTATAGTTTAATTCATGTTTGTTGAGACTCCAGCTAGCAAAAGCTATAGATCTGTGATTTGTACTTTCCAGACCCCACTCTCCTTGGAAAAGGTCTACTGCTGTATCATAGTTGGATGCATGTGTTGAAGTTTTGAATGGCTCACCCATAACCGGATGTTGTGATATGGGTGATTCAACCACTGCCCTTTTTACATTTTCAAATGCATCATTGGCCTCTTCATTCCAAACCCACAGTATTTCCTTCCTTAATAAATGTAAAAGTCTTGGGTCATTCAGCTCTTGCAAAGATGGCTGCCAGGAGGAAAGTTCATAAAGTACTGTTGTGAAAAATTGTGAACAGGACAGTGAAAAAAGCAAGTGTGTGCAAAGTGTAAAGATGAAATTACAAAACTGAAAGAGCATATTTCAGGTTTGCAACTCGTTATTAGTCAATTAAAAATGGGTATCTCAAAAAGAAAAAAGTGAGTTGCAATCGAATCAAAACTCAGCTGATCTTCTGCAATGTGGCTCTAACAATGCAGAAAAATGGACAAAAGTGTCATTTAAAAACTGCATTCGTGAAGTAAAAAGCATTGAAGACACTGTAGTATATGGAAATTTAGTGGATGACAATCATTATCAATTAATTTCTAATATGTACTGTGACAAAACTGTGAACAAAGTGAAGCTGCATGGCAAGATCGAAGACAGAAGAAACAAGATGAGAGAAGGAAGTATTTTGCCACAGAAAAACAACCTACATAACGTGAATGTGAACAATATTCATTCACAAACCAGTAGTAATTCTTGAGTGTTATAATCATCTCACATTGACAAAAAAAAAGACAGAAAATGTGAATCAAGACACAACAGGTACTTGTGATTATAGACCATATAACACTGACCTTCCAGCAACAAATAGGCCCACAAGTGAAACTGACATTTACACTGATAGCCAGGGGCGAGGAATAGCATCTGAACTGCAAAATATATGCAGACATAAGGTCAACAGCATAGTGAAAACAGGTGCAAATTTCGAGGCAGCAGCTGCAATCAATCACGAAAAAATCTCAGGTCTGAACAGTAGCGATTTTTCTGTCTTTCTTGCGGGGACAATTGACGTAGCTAAAAACGAACCAAAAGATTTTGTGCTCTCACCTAAATGGAGGTTGCACACTTAAATCTATACTTGATGTTGACAAGTTTCTCTTCTTCAGAAATACTTTCCTTGCCATTGCCAGACTACATTTTATATACTCTCTACTTTGACCATCATCAGTTATTTGCTCCCCAAATAGCAAAAGTCATTTACTACTTTAAGTGTCTCATTTCCTAGTCTGACTCCCTCAGCATCACCTGATTTAATTAGACTACATTCCATTATCCTTGTTTTGATTTTGTTGATGTTCATCTTATATCCTCCTTTCGAGACACTGTCCATTCGTTCAGCTGCTCTTCCAGGTCCTTTGCTGTCTGTGACAGAATTACAATGTCATCTGCGAACCTCAAATTTTTTATTTCTTCTCCATGGATTTTAATTCCTACTCTGAATTTTTCTTTTGTTTCCTTTACTGCTTGCTCAATATACAGATTGAATAACATTGGGGATAGGCTACAACCCTGTCTCACTCCCTTCCTAACCACTGCCCCTCGACTCTTATAACTGCCCTCTGGTTTCTGTACAAATTGTAAATAGCCTTTCGCTCCCTGTATTTTACCACTGCCACCTTCAGAATTTGAAAGAGTGTATTCCAGTCAACATTGTCAAAACCTTTCTCTAAGTTTACAAATGCTAGAAACGTAGGTTTGCTTTCTTAATCTATCTTCTAAGATATGTCATAGGGTCAGTATTGCCTCGCGTGTTTCAGTATTTCTACAGTATTCAAACTGATCTTCCCTGAGGTCAGCTTTTACCAGTTTTTCCATTCATCTGTAAAGAATTCGTGTTAGTATTTTGCAGCCATGACTTATTAAACTGATAGTTTGGTAATTTTCACATCTGTCAACACCTGCTTTCTTTGGGATTGGAATTATTATATTCTTCTTGAAGTCTGTGGGTATTTCACCTGTCTCACTCATAATGTGCATGAAAAACAGAAAAAATTGGGTTGCTGGAATTTATATCAAACATGGCCAACAATTTTCAAAATTAGATATAATCCCATATTGTTCAGAAGTAAATGCTGAGTTTAGCTGTATAAGACTGACTGAAGAAAACATAATAATTGTGGGCCTGTATAGGTCTACAAATGGAGATATAAATGTTTTCTTTGAACAGTTTAGACCAGTAGTTATGAAACTTTTTAAGTTTAAAACTAAGATTACTATTTGTGGGGATTTTAATTCTGAAATGGGAAATTCAAGGCAACAAGACTCCAGAACATTTTTAATATATTAAGATCTCTAAACTTGCACTGCCTGAACAGTGTCCTACTCATAATGATGCATTCCTAGACAATATTATTGTTAATTTGCGTAGAGAGGAATATGTGGTTCAGATTATGATCCATTGCATTTAATGCTTTATCATAATAAACCATCTTATTCCAATGAATTTAATGTGGCATGGGTAAGAGGTTAGTGAGAGGTGCACATTATGTCATTTATTAACAAGTTGGACACAAACTGGGACTGTGTTTATGAGTGTCATCCAGGAAAACCAACAGTTGAAAATGATTTTGAAACTTTCTTTAAAAGGTATAGAGACATATGGTACTCCTGTTCCCCATTAATAAAAGTTAGGTTCTCAGCTAAATGTATAAATACAAAAATAAACTGGTTTACAAAAGAACCATCAGAAATTATAGACAATATGGTCATAATGTATCAAACATAAACAAGGGCAATCAAGGGCCTGAATAGAGGGATATGGTCTACAATGCTTACCTTAGAAATAAAAAGTATTGCAAAGCTAAGCTCAGAGAAGCCAAAAAAGCAGCTTGTGAAAGGTATATAGAAGGTGCTCCAAGTAAGTGTAAGGCAGCATGGGAAGTTATTAAACAAGATAATGCTTCCAGCCAAGTATGGCAAACTCTGCTTCATCCAGGAGAACTGAATGACTACTTTCTTACATTAGGCAGAGAACTCGGAGACAAAATTAAGGCCACAGATACCTCTGTAAGGTATCTGCATGGTTCCCAGCTGTCTGAAGGACCTTTGTTTCACTGGAACAATATCACGCGCAATCAAGTTTGCAAAACTGTTGCTAAATTATCAAATTCCAAATGTATGGACTGTTACTGGATGTCCAATTATGCTGTTAAAGAACAGTCCACCTCATAAGTAAGCCATTGAGCTTTATTTTTAAGAGATGTTTAGAGAATGGAGTTTTTTCCAGATTTTCTAAAAATATCAAAAATTATCTCTGTATTCAAAAAGGATGATGAACAACTCCCCCAGAACTACCGAGCAGTATCTATTGTGCCAATATTTTCAAAAATATTTGAATCACTAACATACATTCAGTTAAGCAATTATTTTGTGAAGCATGATCTGCTTTGCAACAATCAATATGGATTTAGACCGGGTAAAAATACCCCTGTAGCTGCTCTGGGAATTGTTGATCAGACTTTAACGCTTTTGAAAATAATAAGATGGTGTCACTTGTATTATGTGATCTACGTAAAGCTTTTGATTGCGTTCCTTTGAACATATTATTAACAAAACTGAATTATTATGGTGTACAAAAATCTACATTAGCAATAATTTCTTCCTATTTGACTAACAGAAGACAGTTTGTCTCACTTAGAAATAAGCATTCCCCCTTAGTAGAAATTGGTACAGATGTGCCACAGGGCTCATTCCTTGGCCCCTTCTTTTTCATTGTGGCTATCAATGATCTGCCCCATTCTGTATCACAGTCTGTAATCTGCTATGCATCTGTATCTGATGCAGCTCTGCTTACGTCACACCATGACATCCCAGGCCTAGATAAGATTACGCAGGAAACTCTTGACTCTGCATTAAATTGGTTTCCAGCCAATAAACTTGTGTGTAATCCAGATAAAACCCAACAGCTTGTGTTAGGATTATCTAAGAATATAGAAAATAAAAATGTCAAAGCTCTTAGGAATACATATTGATGCCAAACTAACTTGGGAAGAGCTTATAAGCCAAATCTACAAAATAATCTCAAGGGTTACCTACCTCATGTGGAAACTAAGAGATTTGGTCAATAATAATTATCTCTATATAGCATATTTTGGATTCTTTCAACCACATATATCATATGGCCTACTCAAATGGAGACATTCTCCTTGTATCAGTAACATGAAAAAAAAAAAAAAAAAAAAAAAAAAAAAAAAAAAGGACAGGGACACAATTCGAACACAATACTAGAAATAAGGCAAACATTGACATTCCAAGGCACAGGCTAGCAATAATAGGAAACTCCCATAAAGTAAATACCCTCAGAACTTTTAACAAACTTCCTCTTGCCGCTCGATACTTGCCTTTTAAAAAGTTCAAAATAAAATTATATGACTGGCTAACACAAAACCCATGTTATCATATAAAAGAGTTCTATGATATTGATAATTAGTAATTAAGATTATAGCTGTATGTAAGATATTTAATTTTTACATGTAATGTGATCAATATTTGTATCTTCCTACCACTGTTAAAGCCTATTTTACTGTATGTGGTCAACGGCAATAAAGAATCTGAATCTGAATCTTGTCTTCATATATATTGTCTATAGTACCCGGTCATACCAATAAATCCCTTCAGTTACCTTATGTTTTTTACGGGGTGGACACTCCTTAATGGCCTTTATACACTGCTGGCCACCGTAAATGTAACACCAAGAAAGACAAGAGGTAGCACAACAAAATTTATTTTGTAGATAACATGTTGACCAAGTATCAAATGATTACGTTTACAGACGTCTGTGACATGTGGTTCCCACCAGAATCAGTACCCAGAGTAGCCGCCATTGTTGGAGATCACCGCTGCCACACGTCTCGGCATTGAGTCAAAGAGACGTTGGATGTGTTCCTGGGGTACAGCAGCCCAAGCAGCTGCCACGCGTTGCCAAAGATCATCTGGTGTGGCAGCTGGGGATGTAATCTGGGTCACTCGTTGAGCAACCATGGACCACATGTTTTCTATCGGCGAAAGATCCGGAGAGCGAGCCGGCCAGGGAAGCAATTCAATCTGGTTATTGACGAAGAACCTTTGGACAATGCGTGCCACGTGTGGTCGCCCATTATCCTGTTGAAATATGGCTGTGGCCGAGCCCTGAACGTAAGGAAAGACAATTGGCTCCAGCACCTCGGATATGTAGCGCCGGCTATTTAAAGTACCGGCAATGCGTACTAGAGGCGTGCGAGAGTAATATCCAATACCGCCCCATACCATAATACCCGGTGCAAGACCAGTGTGGCGGTGCATAATGCAGCTGTCCAGCATCCTCTCTCCACGGTGTCTCCACACTCGAATCCAACCATCGTAATGCTGCAGACAGAAGCGTGCCTCGTCAGTAAAGACAACGTCATTCCATTCTGCCGTCCACATCCGTCTGTCATCACACCATTGGCGACGGAGACGTCTGTGGTTCTGCGTCAATGGTAGACGAAGCAATGGACGTCTTGCGGACAGACCACTCTGCTGTAAACGGCGTCGAATGGTACGCGCAGACACTGGATGATGCGTTACAGACGCAATGTGCTGCGCTATGGTTCGGGATGTCACTGAGCGATCCATCACTGCCATGCGCACAATTTGCCTATCAGCACGTGCAGTAGTGCACCGAGGTGAATGCGATCGACCACGTCGGTCCGTCGTACCCTCCTGCATCCAACGGTCACATATCCGCATTACAGTTGTTTGGTTTCGTCCAACGCGACTAGCGATTTCTCTGTATGATAATCCACAATCTCGGTAAGCCACTATCCTTCCTCTGTCGAACTATGATACTTGATCAAAAGATGTTCGCTGTTGTCTACGAGGCATAACTGATCGTCTTGTGAAACAACCACAAGGTAAACACACGTGCCGAACGTACACTCGTCGAAATCACCAAGCCTTAAATGGCGCTATGAGGTGCCGCCACAGGCGCGCGTGATGTGCGTCTGAGCTGAAATTCTAATCAGTTGCATATCTCATCGTTGCAAACTCATGGTGTAAATTTCACTTGATTCGGATGCTTCCTTCAGGGTGTTGCATTTACGGTGGCCAGCAGTGTATGTTCCAGATCTGGTCTAATTCCTTGCACTCCTACGATATGCCCTAAAAACTTAAGCTCTTGCCTTGAAAAGTGTTATTTAGACAATTTTACTGTAATACCTTTTTCTTTAAACTGTTTCTAGTTTTACTCAAGGTCAGGCAATACTCTTCCCAGGTAGATGAGATTACTAGTATATCATCTACATGTATTATTAAATCCTTTAACAATTCCCTTCCTAATGCCTCGTCCAGTGCACGTATAAACACGGATACTGAGATATTTAATCCGAATGGTAACACATTAAAATGATACAATTTCCCATCAAATAGAAACGCTGTATATTTCTTTGATTCAGGATGTAACTGAATTTGCCAATATCCAGCAGTCTGGTTCATCCCGCTAAAATACTTTGCTTTCTCAAATTCACAATAAGTCACAATTCATCGATGTTAATGGGTCTGTCTCGTTCCATCTCTATATGTTTATTCAAATCAAAGTACGTGCATCTAGTACTAACTGCACACCTTCTGTAGCCTTTTTTACTACTACCAAGGGGTTATTCGTGACACTAGAGATACGTTCTATTGTGTTAATGTCAATTATTTTGTCAATTTCTCCCTTAACTGCTTCTTTTAAACTTACTGGTATTGGATAAGGCTTACAGAAAAATGGAGTACTATCTTTGATTTTAAATTTACATACACAGCCACTAATACTACCCGGTTGATCAGAAAGTACCATTTCATATTCCAATAGAATTTTAGATAAATCTAATTTTTTGTCATCAGTTAATTTTGGAGATTTGTTTACTTTGTTTTGTATGTCAGTGCAGTGTGATATGTGACTTATGTTATCAATTGCTAGTGACAATCTTGCTGCAGGAGTTAATCTCAGACATTGACTCTCAGTTATTTGTTTACCAATATAGTTCCCATCGTAAACTTTGCACAATTTTCACCTTTTCCAAAATAAAGAAAATTCTCCTCAAAATTCAATATGACATTAAATTCTGATAGCCAGTCTAGCCCAAATAACACATCCGTATTGACATTTTCTACTACTAATAGTGTCTTATGAAATGGGATGTTTCCAATGTTGCAGTTCACCTGGGTCTTGTGTTTTACAACTTTGCACTTTGTTCCAGTAATACCGGCTATAATACTCCCATTATTGGTAATATCTGTAAGTGATATTTCGTTTGCAATGTGTTAAAGAAAGTACTAGAAATAAGTGACATTATATATATAAATATGTTAACTTCAAACTCCTCCACTTTTCCTAATATTATTGGTTGTGGATTGATGGTAGTTAAGCTCGGTTCTTCCAGTAACAACCATTATTTGGTTAGTATTTTATGCATGAAATTAACATGCCTATTATAAACCAGGCCTCATAATATATTTCAACACACTGTGCCCCAGCCCTGGATCCAGATTGCACTGAGTTTTCCTCATTATTGGTGATCACTGGTTGTTTACCAAATCGGGGTATTACGTTACCATTTTGTACTCTATTACTACTTGGTATAAATTCTTGCGAAGTAACTGGATGTAAATTTGAAGGTGGATGATTCTTCTGATAATCTACATTACCCTAATTCCGGTTCCACTGATGTACTCTAGCTAAGTTAGCCTCATGTCTCTTAAATTTGCTATTACTGTTATTACTACCTCTTCTGAAATTCTGATTTTCATTTTGATATATGTTCTCATTGTGGTCTTTGTTTAAGGCATCAAGTGCATCTACAAAGGATAATAATTCTTCTACAGTTTTCCACCCACTACATAATATATCCTTCCTTGCGTAAATGGATAAACATCTTATTAAAATTCGCACCAACCCTTCTTCCTCCATGGGCTTATCTAAGTACTTTGCTCTCATTAAATGCCAGTTGAAATACTATCACATCATATGCCATGAACTGTTGTAACACTTTGGGTCCCACAAGTCAGATATCAGTTTTTTCTGGGTGCTTGCTGACCAATACTTCTCCTTAAACTTTTCCTGGAAGTCTACCCAAGACAAAAAATTCTCTATGTTTGCTGTGCCCCACTTTGAAGCTTCTGCTAAAAGGTACCCCACCACAAATTCAATATTTTTTTAAGCTTCCCAAGTCTTGGGCAAGGTTTGATTGAACCTTTTCAAAAAATGAGTAGGATGTACTTCCCCATACGGCTTAAACTTAGGGAACTGTCTAGATAACCCTGAATTTGCTCCCCATTGTAAATCTGCCATTACTTCACTAGTCAACACTACATTGGGAGATGTCACTCTATTATCTACTTTGTCCTGCATAAGTTTGAATTCTTTCTACAATTCATCTACATTTCTCTTGGTATTACTAAGTTCGGAAGACAAAACTGGAGACACGTTGTCGGAGGATACTCTCACGGCAACTTTTCTGTCTATCATCTTTTCTACTTGTTCCCCCAGACTGCTTATATTTATTGAATATGATGTTGCTAGTTTCTCTTTAAATTTCCTTTTCACATTGTCAACTCGAGTGTTAATGCGTGCAATTTGTGATTGGACATAGGAATTAGCTTGTACTGTTTCTCCACACTTTCCTTTAAAGTGTGTAGTCTCTGCTTTAGTACATCAAATGTAACATTACATATACTTTGAAATGATCCTAATTTTTCACTAAATTCAGATTCTACATTACTACATTTATCTTCAATATCAAATTCTAATTTTTTAGCTAAGTCCTGAAATTGGTTGTTCTGCGTCTGAGTAAAGTCAGTGAACAGTTGGTTTACAGGAATAGTCAGGGAATTACTTAATTCATTCTTTAAATCTAACTGCAAACTCTACATTTTATGATTTAAGGCTTGAACATAACATTTAAAACCTCACCCTGTGCTTCTAGTTTTTCACTTAAAGTTGCAATTTGAGCATGTTCAGCTGCACTTTGGTCATCTAATCTAGCATTTAGTTGACCATTCACTGAGTGTAATGTAAGACTTAGTGCTTTAATTAAATTTGCTACCTCAGTCCAGTCTGGAATTTCTTTAGTTACTGTCATGGCCATGGCTAGTTCTGACATTTCCCCAGTTTTCTGAGTATTATCCACATTTTTCTTACGTTTAGATTGTGTTATCATTTTAAAAATTCCCCTCTGAATGTAATAACTGTACTAACAGACTATTATTGAACAGTGTCCTTAACTTCACACTCAATTAATTGTCTTTTGCTCACCCGGCATAGAGTTTTAGGCTGCCTCGGTGAGCAGGTGTGGAATCAGCACCAGTGAACAGCATGGGCGCCGGCAGCGTCGAAGGTTGGTTTCAGTGTTGGTGTCAGTGAACAGATTTGTAGTCAACACTGGTGAGAAGCAGCTGGCATTATTGGCGTCAGTTGCTGGTTACGGGGTCCATGCCCCCACAATGTGTGTGAGGGTTGCTTACTCCCCACACTGGATCTTCGTCGTCGAATAGATTCTATTGTAACTCTTCTTAGTGAAACTGTTGGGATTTTCTTTGCGTCTTTTCTTGTATGGTATTTATTAATTTTCACCCCTTGTTACTGTTTATGCATAACAACACTGCAAAACAATTTCCCTGCCTTGTTACTATTGGTTGATATAGCAACTTACAATACCTTTTTATCTTGATTTCGTTTGAAAATTCCTCTTTCTTCAAGTTTTGATCACATCGGTTGCCACGTTCTAATGGCTTCAGTGACAAGAGAAGCGGTGCAAAACTGGAGTGTGAACTTTACACTTCTCTTACTACAGTTGATTTACTTGAAATGCTTAATCAATCATCTTCTTTGGATATGCAGCTGCATCAATCTCCATAACTTCGTCTCTGAAGAAATAATGCTGGTTAGAGGAACCAAAGAATTACTATCTCTCTCATTTGAAATAACTTGGTACTCTCATACTTTCAGTTCATCTCAGGTGTATTTTTGTTTCAGCAAGTTTCATATAATCATACAAACTCTTGCGAGTCAACTACACTGATACCCATTAGATACAATTAAATATAATCACAATTGCCTGGTTTTAACAACCAAATAATTTATAGATGTCCAATACATCTTGCTTCATTCAGAGCTAAGACATGAAGTAAGTTAAAAGTCTATAGTTAAATGTATGTTATTATTTTTTTTTCAACAATCACATTCACTAACACAGCAAAGAATAGCGTTTAATTACTCTGTGTCCTCTCACACAGGGTATGTGGCTCTTGTGGCAAACACTTGTCAGCGTTGTTTGCATAGCATGCCTGTGTGAGATTCCCAGTTAAGATTTTGGTCAATATGGAACCCTAGTAGTTTTATAGATTTGTTTTCATGTTTGGGGGCATTCAAATTAAAGACAATACCCTCTGCCTTGTTATTATTTATCTGTAATGAGTTTGCCTGAAACCAGCTAGTGCATCTGTCCACTGCTATTGTTACATTATTCTGTAATTCATCCAAGTTGTTTCCCTGAGTAATCAGCATTGTATTGTATGCATAGAGTGCTCTGTCACAATGTAATGAAGAAGGCAAATCATGTATGAAGACTACAAAAAGAAAAGGTCGAAGTATGGAGCTCTGTGGTACTTCTTTGATAACTGGGCAAGAAACTGGATCTTTTTTCATTTATAGCCACTGTTTATTTTCTATTGCATAAGTAAGATCGTAATAGTTGGAGAGCACTCTCCCCTATTCCATAATACTGTAGCTTTCTTATAATAATATTGTGGAATACAGTATCGAATACTTTCTTAAGGTCCAACAGTCTCATACTAATTATGGATTTATTCTCAAAGGAGTTGTATACATTAGTGACAGTGCTCTCTGCTGTCTTCACAGTTGAGAGACTGGTTCTGAACCCATACTGTGTGGAACATAGCAGTTTATTCAATTCGAAATACTGGCTCATTTGCTGGTGGGTACAGTACTCTATTATTTGTGAAATTATGGGAACTAGCATGAGGGGTCGGTAATTGTCAGGTAAATCTTTGTCACCTTTTTTATATATAGGTATGATAGAAATTTTTAAACAATCTGGGTAAACATCTTCATTTAATCTCTTATTTATTACCCTTGTTAAGGGGATTATTATTTCTTCTCTTACATTTTTTATACCATGATTATGTAAATCATAGTAGTCTTCAGTTCTGAAGTTACTGAGCTTGGCTATTGATTCACTTACCTGTCTGGGAGTTGCTAATACCCATTCAAATTTATCACTCAGCTTTCTGTATATTGTAGGTAGCAGTGCTTCTGCCTTTCTCACATCCTCCTCTATATTAATGTCAGAGACAGGATTGGCAAAATGTGCATTTAATGTATGTGGAGGAATCTGTGTACTGTTTTCTTTCTTTTGGTAGTTTATTTCTCTTTTAATGACTTTCCATGCTCCTTTGCATATATTTGTGGTTTTGAGCATGAATATGTCATTTTGCATTTTGCTGTCTTGATTACAGACCTATAATGTTTTCTGGCTAGTTTGTACAAATTTTTATCTGCTTCACTATGGTGAGACCTGTCATGTTAAATGAACATAACTGATCTGAAATTGTTTAATTGTGGTGAGTATCATCCTTTTGCTTTTTTGGGGGGCATTATTCTTGTGGGTTCCTTGGTACTGTTTAGAGCAGGTTCCTTCAAATATTTTAAATACTACATCTGGGAATTTAATAGTTGAGTCATTAGCTCTCATAGCTACTGTGATTACTTCATCCCAGTCTATTTGTTTTAACTTGGATTTTAAATAGAAGAGTATTTTTTCATTTACTCTTCTTATTGCTCTACCTGGCTTATCTAAATAGCTTCCTATTTTATTATGTAGCGGAAGTTTAAGCCAAAGCCCATCATGGTCTGAAATGTCTAATTTAATGATATTGCTCTGACTTTCATTTATTTGAAAATTACTGATTATGTTGTCAAGACATGCATTCTTCACCATGGGTGTATGGTTCATGCAGTAAAAGTTAAGTGCTCTTAATGTGTTAAGTAGATAGTTTGAGGTTTCGCTTTTAATTATAATATCTATATTTATATCATCAAATATCAAAACTCTGCACTTTTTCTTCTTTAGGAGGAATACTATGAGTTTTTCAAGACTCTGTATAAACAAGTCCTAATTTTGATTAGGGTTGCAATACGCAATTACAATTGAGACACCAATACTTGAAACAATACAGCTTCTGCTTCAAAATATGTTTCAGTGCAGAAACTACTTATATCTATAGTTTCATATATTAATTTCAGTCTCTTACAAATATATATGGCTACACCATCATGCTTCATGTTAGTTCTACACTACCCTGTAGCAAGTTTATAACCATTATGTGCACTCAAATCTATTTCTGTAGGAGATAGCCACTGTTCATTTACCAAATGCACAGTACAATTAAGTTTTTCCAGCCAAATTGCAGTTCCAAGAGCTTATTTTTCATTGACTGGATATTAATATGCAAAAAGAGTAGACAAATCTCATTGCCAGTTGTCACTGACTCTCTGTGAGTTTGACATGTCTTCCTCATTTCTGATGCATCACTTACCTTAGGCAACTTCTTCTGTTTGTTTTTCTTCTGGTTTTCCTGCCTATTCTGCTTCCAACTAAAAAATCACTCAGATGAGTGGGAGGCACTGTTTTCCATTTGGTTGGCAAAGTGGT
Organism: Schistocerca nitens; assembly: GCF_023898315.1. Classification (NCBI taxonomy): domain Eukaryota; kingdom Metazoa; phylum Arthropoda; class Insecta; order Orthoptera; family Acrididae; genus Schistocerca; species Schistocerca nitens. The sequence continues at coordinate 540,517,873 of NC_064619.1, read as the reverse complement.
CACATTTTCTTTTCCTTATTTCATCTTATTGTAGACACTGTCGTTGATGTTGATTCTGTTTATGCACATCCTAATATTGCTGTTGCTGGAGCTACTGCTGATGCTGTTGTTGCAGCTGTTGTCACTGATGTTGGTACTACAGTTGCTGCTGTTGGTGTTTCTGTTTGATCTGCTGGTTGAACTTCCATGTAACTAGTTGAATAGTGGCTGGCACTGTAATGAAACTTTGTATCTGAACTTAAGTCTCTTGGAGACTGTTGTATGTGATGTTGTGGAACACCAGACATGTTGATTATATTTTCCATGTTCAAGTGAGTCATTTCTTGTGTGCTGATGGAGGGGAGAACACCAGACATCCACTGGGCAGTCGATACACTAGACATTTCTGTCAATGTTTCAGGTTCGAACACAGTTTGATACACTGCACATGAATGTTCTATGTCATAGTGAGGCATGTAAAATGAGGATGCAGGAAAATTACTGTCCGCTTGCATAAAATACATAGGAGCAGAGAGCTACAATGGTTGGTAGTAAAGTTAGAAAATGTGATGCGACTTAGTCAGGAGACACCAATGTGGAACTCTGGTATGTAGTGACAGTGAATGATAGACGACAAAGTGGTACGGAGCACACAATACAGTTTACTTTATAGAAATTCAATACACATAAGGATACATTACTCAACACACTCAAGCCACAGAGTGAGCTGTGTTCGTATTGTCAAACATGAGAGATAAGATCACAAATTGTTTTCTCTAGCCAGTGATGCCAAAATTCCCACAGGCTGTTACTTATGCTTCTATTTCAGCTGTTATTCGCTGTATATCCTACACTCTCTGCCTGATGAGTTGTGTGTAACCTATCTTCCTCAATGGATAGTATGAATATCAGACTATTAAGTGTATGCACACTCATGCAAAGTGCAAGGGCCATTCAATAACATTTTCTTCACAGAACATGTTTATTGTTAAGAGTCAGATTTTTGTGATAGTATACATCAACATGTCTTGTCCATGTCCTATTAGTCTATGTTGTTTCCATCATGTTCTATAGTCATATGCCAACATTGTGGAAGAGCCTCTATTCCTTGCTGATAAAAGCTATTGTCCTGTAGGCATAGCCATGTTTTCAATGCATGAATGATGCTCTCATCATCTTCAAAGTGTGTTTCCTGAGACCTCTCCATCAGTCTCAAAATGCTCAAACAATTCAGATGAAACAGCTTTTCTTTGTATTTTGTGGTCCACTGTGAGCATTTGTGGAACCCATTGTGATCACCTCTTTGAACACCCAAGAGTCTCAACCATTGCAGACATACTTCCAATACTGACCAACAACTGTGGGGCCAATAGTTGAGTTGTGATGCACTGGTCATAATGAATAATGGCATCTGCACACTTCAATATGTCTGGAGCAGTGCCTGTGACAGGACATACAGAATGTATCTACAAATGTGTGTGAATTCCTAAGGAACCAAACTGCTGAGGTCATCTGTCCCTAGACTTACACACTACTTAAACTAACTTAAGCTAAGGCCAACACACACATCCATGCGCAAGAGAGGACTCAAACCTCCAGTGAGAGGGGCCATGCATTTCATGACATGGTGCCTCTAACAGCGAGTCCACTCTGTGCAGCAGACATCCCGAGCATGGTTGATCATGGAGTCATTTCCTGCGGCTGTAACTTTCTTTACACATCATGCAACTGTACTCCTATCAACTGCAGCATTACCATACACTGCACACAAATGTTAATGGGCATTCACCACATTGTCTTTTTCTATACACAAGAATTCAATAACGGCATGATGGTTGTAGCATGAGTGATATGTAGATGCCATTATGATGCTGTACTATGGCTCTGCCATCTGCTAGAATGGTCCGAAACTTCACCAGTGCACAAAAACAAACATCAAATGTGAAGCACCAACAGGGACATTTATCTATATACACTAATGGTTTTTTAAAAAATATGTGGGCCATTACTTCTTGAATGACCTCGTATTTTTATGTTAGTGGCAGAATCATTAACATTTTTGTAATGATCATCTGATCACCTGATCTACAAATGATATGCAAGGTTGTCAGTCCTAGCAATATGTCCATAATCATTTTACCTGATTCTTCCATTACTTCTCAGTGGAACAACAAAACAATAAACAAAAAGTAAAATACTATGTAGAATATTCCCAATATTATGCATTTCAATTATTTTTATGTTCCATAATGTCATCCAATGGTTTCTTCAGCAAACTGTACCGCTACATCCATAACAAGTTAATACTACCTCCAGATTTTTTTAGCATTTTGACATCAACTTGTCTCAACCCCCTTTGCAGTGTATTTCAGTTCATAATATAGAACATAACTTTTTCTCAGTTGATGCTGTGCTGATTATTTTGATGTTATTTCACATTTTCTCGATCAATTAGTTGTACATGTTATAACGAATCTGTATGACAATGACCTCTGTTCAATAGTAAATTGTGATCTGCATTCTCAAAAATGAAATGTATGAGTCCATTCATTTTTCAGATACATTGTTTTGAAAATTGCATTTTTGATATTCATAGAGTTCCTTTGGGATCAATATACTGTGTGGAAAAATTTCTGCAAAACCACTTTTATCATTGACTTTCAAGAACACTGATTATCCTATAAAATTTCAATTGTTTCTTTCACTAGTAATTGCAGATATTTCATCATTTCACATTACTTCATCACAAAATTCAATTCCAAAATTATGTTCAAAAACATAAAAAATGTTTTATAAAATTTGTGTATTCCTTGAATTTTGTTTTGTTGGTAAATGTTAGGTCAGGCTTGCAGTGAAAACATATTGCTGGTACTCAGCTTCAACAAGTTGTAATTTCTTTGTTTAATGTTTTGGGTGGAAGTCTTTTTGCAGTTATGGAGAGATAACAATCCTGTTAAGTCCAGTCTTGGACCAGCTTTCATGTAAGATAAAGTGGTGTGTTAATTGTTGGACTTATGACTGTTAACATTAAGTGTAAAACGAATCTCAACTTTTTGTTGTTCTATAATTATGAAATATAAAACAAACTCATTTATTATGAAATCAATGTCTATTTAAAAGTGACACTTTTGAGCAAGTTTTCAAAAGTTTAAAACATAAAATTAATTGTCATATATATTGTAAGACCTGGACTTGACAATAAACTACAATATTCTTTTCAATTGCAAATTAGCATCTTCACTGAAACTCTAAAACCACAGCGTTCTAAAGAATCATACCCCCACTCCCTTGCCCTTTTTCTTTCTTTTTTTTTCAAATGGTGAACTGAGCCCAATTCTTGATTCTTTGAAGAATAAAGATGAGTAGTGAAATTGTTTATAGCTAATTCTGTAACAATTATTGCAACTGATATTCTACAGAACCATTTCATATCATATACTGTTATAAATTTTCATGCTAAATAGTTCTGACAAAAAATGTGAGAAAATAGATTGCATTCTTTTAATATTTTCTTGTTGACTGGACTCCGGGGATGTGACTGTTAGATTTTGGGTCCTGTGCCAGGATCCTTAGTTGTTGAAAAGATATCTGTTTTGCTTTGTATTTCAGATAATGAAGAATAATTTATTCTGAAATATAATGTTAAAAAAAAGAGATTTTCCAGCAAAAAGATTTTAAAATGTTGAACCCAGATGTCGACATTGTGAATTAGGATTGTTTTACGAATAATCAAAATCACAAATGAAAATTATTTTTGGATAGAGTGGTTTATGATTAAGTTAACAAAAATGACCATAAATGAAGATTCAACTAATCAAGCAGGAGGAGGAGGAGGAGGTGATGTATTCAGATGTGGGTCAGCATTCAGAACAACTGCAAGTTGATAAAAGGCCAGATTTGATATGATGAGTTTTAGGACAAATGGGGAATTTAAGTTCTCAAATCGGAGAGATGCCATTGAAGTTGGAATCTAGAGTGAGAAGAGAAATAAAAGTCAACAGTGGCTTTTTAAAATTGGAAATACAAGGTACTTTAGAATTAACAGGAAAATATAATAGTGACGTTTTGAAACTGAAACTCAGAACTAAAATAAGTAACCAATTAAAAAGTTGTAAGGATGACATGAATGAACAAATCAACAATGAAATCTCAGAATTAAAAGGTAACATAGAAGCCAGGTTAAAGGGTGGGAATTTGATAATACGTATCGTTGAGAATAGAGTTATAGTTTTAGAAAAGAATTTTGTTGAAGACATTTCTAAGCAAAGAAAGGATATAGAAGTGATAAAATCTGTACAAATATTAGTAGAGGAAAAAGTTAATAATTTAGGTAGTGAAACAGAGGGAAAAAGTAATTAAACTAAATTAAAAAATAAATGACATACAACAAACAGTTACACAATGTGCAAGTGTTAGACAGAAAAGTAAATAAAAATCAGCAAAACTTTGTATCTAAAAACTTAAGTGTTAATGTCGGTACCATGATCCAATTTACCAGTGAAAAGCTTTCCTTGTGACAACCTGAAACTTCTTGGCAGATTAAAAAACCGTCATCGATTTCAGGAAAAATTGTTTAAATAAGTTTTTGTCTGAGGCTGAGCAAGCTATAATTATGAGTGAATTTTTGAATGCATATATTTTCAGAGGGAGAAATGGAACTATGAGAAAATTTTGCATGAACCAATTAAAGAAATCACTGCACTTATATAAGACTATTCATGGAATGGCTCACACAAATGCAGTCAGAAGAAGGTCACCTGAATGACTATAATAGGACCAAGTTCATGTGACAGATGGTTCACTTGATCAAATTCTTAAATACATAGACAAATTAGATAAAGCTATGGAGCAAACTGCTCACAAAAATGTAGCCATGAGACTTATCATCATGAGGTTTGGAATTCTGGTTTCAATAGACAGAATTATAGTATATAGAGTGATCCATTGATAGTGGCTGGGCCAAATATCTCACGAAATAAGCATCAAATGAAAAAACTACAAAGAACGAAATTTGTCTAGCTTGAAACGGAGAAACCAGATGGCGCTACGGTTGGCCCACTAGATGGCACTGCCATAGGTCAAACGGATATCAGCTGTGTTTTTTTAGATAGGAACCCAATTTTTTATTACATATTCATGTAGTATGTAAAGAAATATGGATGTTTTAGTTGGACCACTTTTTTCGCTTTGTGATAGACGGCGCTGTAGTAGTCACAAACTTATAAGTACGTGGTACCATGTATCATTCTGCCAGTGAGGATGGTATTTGCTTTGTGATACATTACCTGTGTTAAAATGGACCATTTAGCAATTGTGGAAAAGGTTGATATCGTGTTGATGTATGGCTATTGTGATCAAAATGCCCAACAGGCTTGTACTATGTATGCTGCTCGGTATCATGGGCGACATCATCCAAGTGTCCAGACCATTCGCCAGATAGTTACGTTATTTAAGGAAACAGTAAGTGTTCAGACACATGTGAAATGTCAACCATGACTTGCAACAAATGATGATGCCCAAGTAGGTGTTTTGGCTGCTGTTGCAGCTAATCTGCACATCAGTAGCAGACAAATTGCACGAGAATCAGCAATCTCAAAAACGTTGGTGCTGAGAATGCTACATCAACATTGGTTGCACCCGTACCATATTTCTATGCATCAGGAATTGCATGGTGATGACTTTGAATGTCGTGTACAGTTTTGCCACTGGGTACAAGAGAAATTACGGGACGATGACAGATTTTTTGCATTTGTTCTATTTAGCAACGAAGCATCATTCACCAACAGCGATAATGTAAACTGGCATAATATGCACTATTGGGCAACAGAAAATCCACAATGGCTGCAACAAGTGGAACATCAGCAACCTTGTAGGTTCAATGTATGGTGCGGCATTGTGGGAGGAAGGATTATTGGCCCCCATTTTATCAACGGCAATCTAAATGGTGCAATGTATGCTGATTTCCTACGTAATGTTCTACCGATGTTACTACAAGATGTTTCACTGCATGAGAGAATGGCGATGTACTTCCAACATGATGGATGTCCGGCACATAGCTCATGTGCCGATGAAACGGTATTGAATAACATACTTCATGACAGGTGGATTGGTCATTGAAGCACCATGCCATGGCCCGCACATTCAACGGATCTGACGTCCCTGGATTTCTTTCTGTGGGGAAAGTTGAAGGATATTTGCTATTGTGATCCACCAACAACACCTGACAACATGTGTAAGCACATTGTCAATGCATATGCCAACATTACAGAAGGTGAACTACTTGCTGTTGAGAGGAATGTCGTTACACATATTGCTAAATACATTGAGGTTGATGGACATCATTTTGAGCATTTATTTCATTAATGTGGTATTTACAGGTAATCATGGTGTGCCGGCCAGGGTGGCTGAGTAGTTCTAGGTGCTACAGTCTGGAACCGCGTGACCGCTATGGTCGTAGGTTCAAATCCTGCCTCTGGCATGGATGTGTGTGTTGTCCTTAGGTTAGCTAGGTTTAAGTAGTTCTAAGTTCTAGGGGACTGATGACCTCAGAAGTTAAGTCCCATAGTGCTCAGTGCCATTTGATTTGAATCACGCTGTAACAGCATGTGTTCTCAGAAATGATAAGTTCACAAAGGTACATGTATCACATTGGAACAACCGAAATAAAATGTTCAGACATACCTCCATTCTGTATTTTCATTTAAAAAACCTACCTGTTACCAACTGTTCATCTAAAATTGTGAGCCATATGTTAGTGACTATTACAGAGCCATCTATCACAAAGCGAAAAAAGTTGACCAACTAAAACTTTCATATTTCTTTACATACTACACAAATATGTAATAAAAAAATGGGGTTCCTATTTTTAAAAATGCAGTTGATATCCGTTTGACCTATGGGAGTGCCATCTAGTGGGCCAATCATAGTGCCATCTGATTTCCCCCTTCAAGCTAGACAAGTTGGTTCTTTGTAGTTTTTTCATTTGACACTTATTTTGTGAGATATTTGCCCAGTTAAGATCAATGGACCACCGTGTATATCTTGGGAATTTTAGACATGAAGATCAGGATGGTAGGGCTAGAGAACTAGGTTGGGAAAGAAAAGTTGACAACAATAATGTAAGATGGTATGAGGAGAAATATAATCCAATCAAAACAGTGACAGGACAAAAGGGAAAACTATCCAGAAAACAATGCATCACCTCTCTGAGTGTCTACAGTTTTGAGACGAATAGATCAGATTACAACAGGACCTGTGACTTCTGCTGGAATTCAAATATGCAGAATAATTTAAATTTTGACTAAAATATTTCAAAGGATAATTTATTACCATATTTTATGCAAAAATTGTTTGTGCCACGTAAAAGGTATTTTATAATTCAGATATCTGCTAATATGTAGATGTAAAGATTTTTGTAATTCATAAATATTTTACACATTAAGCTACACAGAGAAACTCTTGTTTTCCTCCAGTGACCTGCTAGTCTTCTAAACTAATATGGTGATAAAACTATTTGCTGAATTTATACTTGAGATTACTGAAAGGCTGTAACTAAGGGAAAAGACCAAACGAAGACAATCTGAACTGCTGTATGTGCGTCATATGCAAAAATAGGAACTAAGACAAGGAAATAGACAGAACAAACACTGAATAGATGTGGACTGAAATGGATGAGTACAAAAGAACAATTTTTTTATAAATATTTGTGAGTCATTTTAAATATAGATTGTTATTTGCACAATTACGGACACTGAATGAAAAGAAGTGCAAAAGAAAGAACTTTTATCAAAAGGAATTTTGTAATTACTTACCTCATTGTAGTTTTGTTTGTAAATGTAAGTGTGCACCAAATTGCATGGACACTTATATAAATATGAAACATTTGTACATGTATGGTAAGTGTTTGTAAATATTCTAGTTTTTGAGCTAAAGAGAGCCATAATTAGGTTTTACATATTTACTTTCTATTAAATCACAGAGCAGATCTGCATCCCCCAGAAACTTCACTTTGATATTTGCCTCATTACACTACTTCCTGTTGTATGAAACATTTACACAAAGCACTTAATTGTCTAACCTTAACAGCTTGTATTAGTTATATAAAAGCCTAGTTCTATTATAATCACAATGTGATTCAAGAAGTTTTGAATATAAATCAAAAGAACTTCCCTAAAATCTAGAACTAAACTCTCAAGCGGGCGCACCATTTTTCGTAACACTAGCAGGCATGTGGCATACTTTGTACACATGTGAAGATAGCTGTCATTATGGTACCAAGGTAAATATGTATGAGCAGAATCACAGTTTAATTTTAGATGATTTAAACAATGATTAAATAAATTTATATTATATGATAATAATAAATATTTAATTAAGTAATAACAAAATAAAATTTCATTACATCACTATGTTGCAATGCACAAGTGTTAATCCACACTAATGACCCATTCAGAGCATTAAACAGTGCAGTTACATCATATCCCTGCCAACAACTTACTTGATTGCTAATTGTCTTGTAGATAAATGCCTCAGTGTGGGATTGTGCAGTTATGGAGAGATAACAGACATGCTGGATCATGTCTTGGTCTTGCTTTTATGTAAGATGGAGTGAGTTTTATTAGCTTAACTGATCACTGTATAATGATACAGCCTTCCCCAAAACTAATATGTAATATCTGATACCACCTTCTTTTTATATGCATCCGGATAGTTATTGGACAATTCAGTGCTTCCTAAGTCCTTGATGTATGTCTTTATATATATCATTCTATCCTATTTGATAAAAAAACTTGATATTCATCGTGAAGGCATATGGAATATTCTAGAAGATCATGTGTTGTCATAATTATCGGTGTATTGTTGTCATTGATAAAATTATGTACATATACTAAATTAAGTAACTAAACAAGAATTGAAGTAACAAGTCCTGAGCAATAAATTGCTAGAGACTGCAGAGATGTTAGCAAGAAAAATCAATGCTTCTAATTAACAAAATGGTAATCTAAAGATCCAGTAATAGAAAACATCTCTATCTTGAGAATCAGATTAAAGGTTATTACCAAGCGATGTATTTTCATTTGTTATTTATCTTTAAGTCTTCCTCTGCAGTTAATAATCCTTGTAATTACATTTATAATTGACTCTCCAATTGTTTATATCTCACAGTGTTCCAATTTCAGAATTTGAGGCCTTATTTGTAACATTCTCATATGCAGTCGGATAAAGCACAAGATTTGGAATGTTACTGAATGGTATGAACCAAATCCAAACTGTAATTAAATATGTAACTAAAATGATATGAGACACATTATTGTAATTAAAGTTCAGAATGATGTTCTTATGGAAAACTAAAAATATTACTAGAAAAGATTGTTATTCAAAAATTTTATTTTATACCTTATTCAGCTGCAACATCAGTTTCTATATGTTTTGTAAATTTTAATTGTAACATTGAAATTGTACAAATCTAATAATTGATTATTTTGGAAGCTATTGTTAAAATTCTGTATAAAGAAATGCAGCGATAGTGCGACAAGCCAGTTTTTGAAGTTACTTTTGGAAGTCAAAGAGATCAGTGAAGTCTGTCCGTGTTTTGTTTACATGATGAGTGTGCAGTTTGGATGTCAATGTGAATAAGTTTTGTTAAGCATGAAAATTTTGCATTCATTCATCAATGGACCAGGCAGAAAAAACTTAAGCTAAGTAGCATTCAACATGAATCGTTACAACTGTGAACACTAAGTGTAACATGAATGTCAACTTTTCGTAATTTTACAGCTATGAAAAGAGTGGAAAATTGTTTTGAAGCAGGAGCTGTACAGTTGCATGAAATAAAGGGAGAATTGTAGTCACAGCGATTTACAAACCCCGTATTGGGGATACAGACATTTTCATTTCTCAATTAGAAACACTGCTTAATATTCTATTTACTGAAAGAGCCACTGTAATTGTTTGTGGCAACTTCAGTATAAATCCTATGAATGAAAGGAGGCAAAAAGATCAGTTCTTAAATCTGCATGTGGTTTCAACCTATTCCCACACATACACAAACCCACTACTACTTTTGTAGATAATCTATTTGAAAATATATTATAATAGATTATCTACAAAAGTAGAAGTAAGAAACACAGACTTGGCATTATCAGAACACAATGCTCTTGTCCTCAAAATCCCTTCAATGCCACTGCAAGGAAAAAAGCATACTTCATGTACAAAAGAATGTTTTCAACAGAATACTGTGTAAATAACACAAGAGTCCTTGGCAGCTATACTGTCTTTAACAGATAAAAATTGTCCATAAAACTCATTTGCTTCAGTTTTCATGGGATATTTTGAAATGTGCATCCCAAAAAACTGTCAAGAACCAGATCACTCTCAATGTGACACCAATTTCTTGGGTCATGCTCGCATCAAGACCCCTTGTGGAAGCATAAATAGACTTAGCTCTAAAATGAAAACATCTACAGACCTACAGTTCACAGAATATGTTAGGAATTACAATAAGGTATGTCAAAAAGTAATTGCCAAGACAACATTTACAAGTAATGATAGCTTAATAAGACAATCTGAAAACAAATCGGAACCTATGTACTATATGACTCTATATGAGGCTGAAACAGGAAAGAGATCAAAGACCTGGACATAATTCTCAAAATCACAGAAAATATCAATATAAATAAAAAAGGAATTGCGAAATTGTATAAACAGTTATTTCATAAATGCAACAACTTCATTATATTCTAAATTTACAAAACCAAGAAAAACCAGAAATTTCAAAAGGTGCCTGTAGGATGAGGGTAGAGCCAACAAATGAATATGAAGTGTTAAAATGATAATAACCTTGAAACCTAAAACGTCAGCAGGAGTAGATGAGGTGCGTGTCTATCATGCCAATGACAGCTCTGCAGATAGCAAGACCCTCGGCACATTTAGCCAACATACCAGTTAGTGAAGGAGTGTCTCAGGAAAGACCAAAGTTCTCAAAAGTGAAACGATTATTAAAAACAGTGACAAGTATAAGATAGAAAACTATTGGCCAATTTTTCCAGAATTTTGAAAAATATAAGAAAAACTGATGAATCACAGAATAACAAATATCTAAATGACAATAAATTCTAAATGGTTAACTGCATGGCTTTCAGACAGGTAAAAATATAGAAACAACAGTAATGTGTGACACTGAACAAATAATAAAAAATCTAGTAAAAGACAATAGCAATGATGCAGTAAATTTAGATCTCTCCAAAGCATTATTTACTGTCAAGAAAAATGGAATGCAATAGGTATTCAAGGGACAGGGAAAAAAATGGGTGAGTCATACCTACAAAGCAGAACACAGATTGTAGAACTGATATCAAATTGTTCCAAACACAAAATAAAGTTAGTATCAGATGTAAGAATGTGGAAATAGGAGTACCACAAGGCAGTATTCTAGGTCTCATATTGTCCCTTGTCTAAATAAATGACAACCAGACATCAGATGGTGCAGCAAATGCTGTGCTATTCAAATGAGATAATAAGTACACCAAAACAGCTGCTTCAAAGAAATGCTGATAAAGTTCCAAAGAATGTTCACTCTTGTTTCAATGCAAACAGGTTGACACTAAATGCAAATAAGACAAATTGTATGCAGTTTTGGAAAATAAGCCAAAAAATTATCTCCATCTGGTGTTGGGTAATAAAGCTAGAGACAGTGCAACATCTGCAAAATTGATGGGGGTTCATAATGATAAAAACTTAAATTTTGGTGACGATGTAATGAAACTTTCACAGAAACTTAATTAAGCCTGTTTTTCTCTTAGAATTATTACAAATCTTTGTACCTCAGTTGGTGCCAGGATAGCATATTTCAGCTGTTTTCAGGCTCTTGAAACATATGGAATAATATTTTGGGGTTCCAGCACTTATTGCTGCCTACAACAATTTTTTTTGGAGTAAAAGAGAGCTATATGAATATTAACACACAATCATCCACAGGCTCACACAATCATCCACAGGCTCATTGCAAAAATACTAAAAAATACTAACAATATTGTAATTATACATATACAAATATGTTGTATATGTCAGGGTGCACTTTCAGATTTTCAAACAAATGCTGACATCCATAACTATGACACCAAAATAGCACAGTACTCTATACTCAGTGAACAAAAAGAATGAACACTTAAAGGTAAGTGAACTACACTGGTACAAAACTTCACAACAGAGTGCTAGCCAACATCAGAAAGTTAGAAGATAAAAACAGATTTAAAGCAGAATTTAAAAAATTTCAACTCAGATAATGTTTCTACATGGTAAATGACTATGTAGGCCAATAAACATTTTCTGAGAATGTTTGTATTAAGGCAAAACTGAAAATACTATATACCACGCCTAAATCATTTATTATATTTGCATGTATAATGGGCAGCTATTGTGTAAGGACTTACTGTCTATAGATGACAAGAGTAAAGCTCTATGAGAAACAGACTATGCAATTATAAAACCACAAGCATACATGTATATAAAGTTGTTTTACTAAACAAACTTTATTTTTTACTTTAACAGATTGCACAATAACAACAGACTCTTCACATTCCTGATATAAAAAATTCTACAAAAAATGTATATTGTGGAAAATTTAATTTACAAAAGAGGAACTTCAACACTACATATTAAATCACTGAGTTGACTTTAAAACGAATGATAAATTGCTATTCACCACAGAGAGGAAGCATTTACTGGCAAATAGGCAAAATAAAAAAGAGCACTACAAATTATTAAGCTTTCAGATGAAGTTATTCCTCAGAAGTAGAACTTTCACATATTTCCACAAAAAACTCTCTCACACAAGGCTACTGTCTGCAGATACTAAGACCAGACTGTGATTACATCTTATGAGAATAGCAAACAGCAGTGACTTCTAAGGAAGGACTTAGTGTGCGAGCTCAAATATTTCTAGTATCCTTTTTTTTGTGTGCATGTTTGTGGTTCAATACCTCTTTTATATCACGAGTAACAACCTATGCACTCAATATTATTGTTTTCCATCATGTACTTTCCACTGTCTGAGACAGCTGAAATACCATTACAATACAAGCAATGGCCCAAGGATTGAAACCTAATAAATTCCTAGGAGCACAGTTTTTACAATACAAGCAATGGCCCAAGGATTGAAACCTAATAAATTCCTAAGAGCACAGTTTTATGAGAAACAAATGACTCATTGACATCTCTTTCTTAGGAAATTGTTGAATCACAGGACATGCTGCTTGAAAATCTTACTGCTTCATTTACAAAATTAACATACCAAATTCAACCATAATGCCATTAATGTGTTTTGTAAATCTCATCCTGGATGTTACATGAAGTAATGTTGTTAATCATCTGTTCATCAAGCACCAGTGTGTACTCTAAGGCTTCAGATAATGCAAGTAATATGCTGATCAGACATAAATCTGATGATGATTCTGTGTTGTCATTTTTGGCCATTTGTGGCATTAGGTTTCTTTGAATATTAATATCAATCAGGCCTATTCCTCCTACATCATTATCAACTACCTTATAAGTAATTATAATTACATCCTTCTAGAATCTGCTCATAGCAAATTTTTTAAGAAACTTATGCCTGTTACAGAGGTTACACTTTGAGCTTATGATAACTAGTAACTTATCACAGCTTGTCATTAAGTATTAACAAATATGATTTGTTTGGAAAAAGGAACTGTAACAAGTTTTCTTTTTATTTTAACTTCATTCGCATTATAAACAGTCTTCAAATAAAAATATAAAAATCAGAAAAAAACACATAAAACACATTTCAAATGGAACTCACCATCTGCTGTGACTTCAATATGGTTTTCATCAAATATATAACCTGGCGTTAACACACACACAGAAATAAGTTTTATGTATTTTTCCTTGACAGATGTAGTTTTCTCTTTAATAATGAGTGCATATTTTGGCTGAAATTAATAAGCAAAGATCAGTATATTCTTTGAATTACATTTGTAACAATTAATTATGCATTTTATTTTAAATATGGAAACCTGCTTTAGTTTTTTAATTGAGTAATAGCTTCTTTTGTTAGAAAATTATATGATTTAAGGTAAACATACATCCAAAATGATTACAGGCATATTAATCAACAAAAGTATGTAACATATAATTAAAGTTGAGGAAAGTAAAGCCACAGATTTTAGCCAATGGTGGTATCTCACGCAGGCATTAGTCATTTGCCTGTGCAAGGTGTTGAAGTCAAATCTTCTGTTTTATTGCAGGGACGCAGTGGAGAAAGGGTAGGGCAGCTAGGTGCAAGGAGGAGGTTAGTCAATAAGGGCACTTGTAAGTTTAAATTTAAGTTTAACAAAAGTATCCCATGTGACACATGAGGACTGTATTTCATGAGAACTAGAATGTAGTGTGACATGATTCCTCTACAAAGGCTTTACAGTAGTGTGTGTGTGATTTGACTATCTGACAGGAAGTCATTGTGCTGGTTAATTAATATGTTGTTGAAGTGTATTGGGAATGATACCACTGCATGTATGTTGGTAAGGGTTATTTAATAAATACAGTGGCCAGAACCAATAAGGGCACTTGCTGTCATATTGTTTGTATATTTGTGTGAGTGAGAAAGGGTGTTAGTACTACCTAGAATTCTATAAAACACACACAAACAAACAAACAATCACACACACGCACACACACACACACACACACACACACATTCACACACACACACACACACACACACACAGTGAATATTGGGAAGGTAAGTGTAGGCTTGAACACAAACTGCTGCAAAAGTGTCCTTATATTTCAAGCCAATTGTGAATGCAAACTAAGGCCTCAATTCACTAATTACTCTTCAGATTTTCTCCAGAAGAAAGACATAAAACAGTAAGGTGAGTAGGAATAACATGCTTACTTACACAGAATGGTATGACCAATAACCTTTCTCAGTGTTGTACATAATACATATGTATTTGTTAAAAGAAAAGTAAAAATTCCTTGACGTCTATATTTATGTGCTGCTCCATGACTCTGCTGTCAATATCTTTATTCTAGGCTTGTATGTAACTTCTGGGTTTTCTTTCAGTAAATGTGTTTTTTTTTCGTATCCAGGGTGTAATTACAAAGCTAATAAAATGTTTTCTTGCCTTTAAATAATATTTTTCATCAGTATTTAAAGGAGGCCTAAGTAGTGCCATAAGATTCTGAGTACTTATCAATAAAAATAAACTTTTTCAATAAATCAAACTTATGACTCATGACTATTCACATCATTCAAAGACACTTTGAATATATTATGAGCCCACCTTGAGTTTTAACATATTGGTAACATAAGGGCAACACAACATGATTTAAGATAATGAGAACTAAGCATGCTGAGTATCTGGTGTCTATAGACGCTAATACAGTCCTTCATTGTGATATGAACAGAGGTCTATTTCCTTCATAGAAAACTGTATATATCTCCTTACTTGTAGCACTGCAATTAGGACTTAGCCTTTAAGTAGGAAATAGAAGTGGATTCTTCTCCTCCAAGGCTATGAGATGGGGTTACAAAATGGTCAAATCATGAGTTCTTCCAAAATGTTTGCTATTTGCACATAGTGTACAAGCCAAAGTTCATGATCCACTTCTAGAAATAGACAATAATGAAACTTCCCGGCACATTAAAAGTGTATGCCAGACTCGAACTTGGGACCTGCATCCCGAGTTCAAGTCTTGGTCCGGCACATAGTTTTAATCTGCCAGGAAGTTTCATAACAGTGCACACTCTGCTGTGTAGTGAAAATTTCATTCACAGACAATAATGTCTCTAAGTATTACTCAACTAATGGTTTAATTCACTTGTTGTATGTTGACATTGTATACATGGAAATAATGAGTACCTATTAAATGAATTTGAAGAGCTAAGTAAAATGATGTCACCAATAAACATTTACCATGCAAAAACTAGTATGAAGACTAATGGTTAAAATGTTGTGCAATTAAAGTGTAATAGTAAACTGGTCATCGGAGATATCAATTCTACAAAAAATACCAAATGAGGATGTGGATATGAGTTTCACCGAAGTATTGAAGGATGCTGTAGTAGGCACCAGATGACTTTAAATGTTTGGTGCAATGGACAGACTAGCTTATGAAATGAGATAAACAGTAAATGTAATCAATTTGTGATGAAAAAAATGCAAGGTAACTCATAAACTTAATGATGAGGATGTGTAGTCTGTGGAGTACATCATAATAATGCAAAAATCCATTGAGTGATGTATCATCATTGTGGTTAGTCACGAACAATCAAATGAGTGTAAAGAAGGTTGTATAGTGACTTACTTGACTAAATGTGAGCCACATATCTCATGTCTTGCGCATTTTTAACTTTCATTGCAAGACTGATGAGTCATTTTAATCTCACAGAAGGTGAATTTGATAACACACAAAACAATTCAAAACCAGATGCATCACTGTGTATGAATCACTGTGCTTTTTTATGAAATGCATAGGTTTTACCAAAATAAGAAAATATGCAGTTGGTTTTTAATTTGTTCAGAGAAATTACTTTTGAAATTCTACTTTATACTTGATTAGCTACACAAAGCTTTACAGGAGTCATTAACAGTCCATTCTGCCATACAGCTTGTGGCAATACACATAAGTAAAGTATATGGAAATGTGAGAAGTCGGATATCGGTTTGTATACTACTATGTGGTGCTGAAATATTCAGTTGATCTAACCAGTTTGTCCCATTATGGCCTTTAAATGTTAACAAGGCTCTCTCTAGAAGAAACATGTAGAAAAGCACTTTCAGATGTTTGAAATCAGAGTACGTCTGTCTGTGTTTGTCTTTTCTCCTAACTGACAGAGTAGCATGTTTGCTAGAAAACTAAATTTATTTTCTGAGAGAAAGCTATAGTTTTGTATTAATGTTTCATTTATTTATCAATTAATCTACTACATCCCACCATAGAAGAAGTCACATACATGCTCTGGATTAAAAATATGACAAATAATGCACCTTGGGCTGCTGCCAGTGTACTGTCAGTTAAGGAGTAAAAACTTAAATGTCGTTCATAAATCACCTGCTCTGTAAAGAAATGGTAGATATTTGTTACTTTAGTGAATAATGTTCATAACATTCTACTTCCTTTCTTTCCTTTACGATACATGCCATAAGTGTAGCCTGAGCTGTTCATTGTATTGTTATTCATGAGTGGAACTGTAACAATACAGTCCATGTCTATGACAGAAATTCAAATTTTTTCAATCAAAAACTTTTCCTAAGACAACTTATTACTTTCTTTTTAAAATTGCACTGCACTTTCTATGAGTCTGAAAGATAAATGATTACAGTTTTCAGTTGTATGGGGAGTATTAAATTTTGTGAACATTGATACACACCTGGTAACGAAGTGTTTGTTCTTTCCATCCCATTTTATATGGTTCACTAGACATCTTCTTACTGGATTTTCTGTCTCCAAAATGTGATATCATATTCAGTGGAGCCCAAATTAGTCCCATTTCAGCACATTCTTCCTCTGGAAGATTTCGAATTATCAAGCCTCCCGATTGTAACAAACTTAATAAATAGCTCTCAATCCAGCCTGGATTTCCATCACTCCACTTGTGTAATGCTCTGAAATGACAAAAGCATTAATGGTAAAATCAGTTTTTTTTCTTTTGATTTGTATGTAACATAAAAGCATTCTGATAAAATTCAATTATGCACATGTAGTCAGTGGTCATGAAGTATCACATAGACATATGGTTACAATGTAATTCAAGACCTACATGATTCTGGCAGAAACTGAAATTAATACAGTCATAATCCTCAGAGGGTTATAATGTGTGCCTGTCACAAATAAGATTGTTTTGTACCTTTCCATTGTTGTTTTATAACTGTGAGCTCATACCAATTCCTTCATTACTGCTTCAGCTAACACGGTAATAAGTTGTGTTGTTATACCTTACCACTCATTAATTTCAATAAATCCAATAAATGACATATAGTTCTCTGTAGATAAGGTCTTATACCATGGATGTGATTGAGGAAGCAAAGGAATAGTACAACAGTTGTACTCATGTCATGACTTCTGTTTGTGATACAACAGTATCGAACAAACAATATTGTGTACATAAACATTATGTAACTATCTGATACGTTTGTTTACCTATTTGCTTACAGATGCTGCATTTGGTGCACCTATGTTGTTCCCTGTAGTGTTGTGATGTCTGCAGCAAACGACAAGGATTGCTATGATACATAACATCTGGTTCCTGCACGTTAGTTCCTTTGTGAAATTGAAGTGTGCACATTGCTAGTATGGCTCCATGAGTGCAGATGTCTATAGAAAAATGTGCTGCAATTGAGCACTTAGCCAAGCAGGTTTATCTATTCACCAAATTGTAAAACAGTGTAGTGTGTCTATAGTGAGAGAGCAATACACTCTTCACCATCAGAAGACAACAGGTAGCAATAAGGACATATCATGACCAGGATGAGCTCATAAAACAACTAAAAGAGATGATAAATATATCAGAATTACCAGTCAGAGAAATAAATTCAAAACAGCACCCCAAATTCGTGCAGAATTGGTAGAAATGAACATGACAACTATATCAGTAGCTACAGTAAAAAGGAGACTGACTGAAGCCAGATTGAAAGGATGTGTCACAGTAAGAAAACCCCTTCTACTGAGGCCCATAAATAAATGGAAGAGACTTGAATTATCTAGAAAACAAAGTAATTGGACATCAGAAGAGTGGACAAATGTGTTATTCATCAATGAATCAAAGTTCGAGATTTTTGGAACCAGAAGAAGAATATTTGTTTGCCGGTTTGTAGGAGAAAGGATAGCCCAGCAGTGTGTTCTACTTACAATTAAACACAGAGGAGGTTTTATTATGGTTTGGGGATGTTTTGTTGGAAATAGAGTTGGCGATAGTGTGAAAATAGAAGGATGTATGGATCAGAAGTAGTACCACCGCATACTTCAGTATCATGCAATAAGAAGTGGATTGCACTTAATAGGGACAGGGTTCACCTTACAACAGTATAATGAGCCAAAACATCAGTCGGTATACTGTACAAACTACATTGCATCAAAGGAAAAACAGAAAATATTGAATGATATGGTATGGCCATCCCAAAGCCCCGATTGTAATCTTATTGAAATGGTCTGAGATGAAGTGTACAAACATTATCATGGAAGTTAATATATCCAGCATGGAATATCTCTGTAATATTGTTAAGGAAGCATGGAATCATATAGATTCACAATACCTACAAAAACTGATTGACTGCATGCCTTGAGTTTGTGAGGCAGTCATTAAATCCAGAGGAGGATACCCTGTTGAAAGTAAAACATAATGATTGTGATTGTATTACATACATGGATGTTCATATTATTATATTTTGTGAGAAATAACATTTCATTTGCCTCGTAAATCTGAAATACCAGGGTGTATTGAAATTAATGAGTGGTATTGCATGTCCAAGTGAATAGAAGTAATATAAAATAATTAACCATCTAGGCGAGAAAACTTTTCAGTTGATTCACAAAAGTTACATAGATTCTGAGCTAACAGCACAGTCCCACACTGAGGCAGATATCTATAAGGCAGTTAGTAATCAAATAAGTGGATGGCAGAAAACTAATGTAGCTATACTGTTTAATGCTGTGAGTGGGTCATTACTGTGGGGTAACACTTTTATTTTTTATTTTTTATTTTTTTATCCTTAGACAAAGTACATTGTATGGATCAAGATATATTTTCATTTCATGCACCGACAGGTACATAGTTTTTACTGTCTACGGTTTAACAAAAATATAATTTATTACAAATTTATTCTAGGGCTATTTCATGTTAAATTAGATCTTGTACAATTTTTCTTTTGATACAATAATGGTGTTGCAATTGTTTTGAACTCTAGTGCACATAAATTCGTTAACACTGTAATAACAGTTTTCTATTAGAAAAGTTTTGAGATATTTTTTGAAAATATTTTTATTGTTTATTTCTCTCAAGAATGAAGGGAGTTTTTCAAGGGCTTTTGGTCCAGCATATGATGGCTTTTTTTGTATTTTGTGGTGTTGTGTGTAGGTTCATGGAAGAGGTTCTTTTTTCTTGTGTCATGGTTGTATTGTGTGTTGTTATCTCTAGCAACAGCAGAATATTTGAATTTTGGCCAACAGATGAGTTTGTATAGGTATATACTGGGTAATGTTAGTATTTTGAGAGCTTTAAATGCTGGTTTACATGAATCTTTCCATTTAAGGCTGGTTATCATTCTTATAGCTCTTTTTTGTAACTTAAATACTTTATTACTGTTTTTTTCGAGATACCTCCCCACAAGATTATGCAGTAACTTAATGTTGTATGAATTAATGCATAGTATATTGTTTTCATAACGCCTGTATATTTTAGGTAAGTGAGTTTGTGCAGCACATATAGGTATGTGCCGAGTTTCCCCCTTATATACTCTACATGCTTATCCCAGTTTACATTTTCATAGGTAATTATCCCAAGGAATTTTGTATATTTGGTGTTCTATACTATGCACTCATCTATGCATACATTGATATCTTCACAGTGAAAGTTTTGCAGTCTGAAGTTTATTCAAAATGTTTTAGTAATAGTGTTGTGCAGGTTTAATTCAGTAAATTTTTGGATGGCATTATTTGCTTCTACATTGGCTTTTATTTCTAGCTTTTCTGTGTCTTTATCTGTGAGCATAAGACATGCATCATCTGCATAGGTAACTATACTACCATGCCTAATCATATTTGGGATGTGATTTGTGTATAGAATGAAGAGTATTGGGCCACGAATGGAACCTTGTGACTTGTGTGTGGCAACAGAGTGATACAATGAAAGGTTCATTTTATTATTGTTTAATTAAACAGTGATTTAGCCCACATATATTATTTTATTTTATCATTGTTTAATTAAACTAAGATTAAACTGTAATTTTGTTCATACATGTTTACCACAGTAACCTAAAGACAGCTATTCTTTACAAGTGCACAAAGTGCACTGCACTCCCACTCATGTTATAAAAAAGTATGTGCCTGCCTGAGAATTAGTTGTTTTCCTTTAAATTTTATTGGCACTTTTCAGGAAACAATACAGCTGTTTCCAAACATATTTAACATTAGTAGTAACAGTTAAATCTTAACCATACAGTTACTTTATACATTTACAATTTACAGCCGTCGTGAGTTATGGACCTAGCGTGCCTCAACAATACTGATAGATGTCAGTACACTAACCACAATACATAAACACAGATATGAAAATTTTAGATGATGACCAAATTTATTTATGGCTGGCAAATATAGCACATATATACTCAATTTAAGTCATGCACTATACAAAAATTGTTTGTGTCAAATATCAGAGAGAACTCCACTGTTTGCTTTGCACCAAAAGAGAGCCGAAACAGGTCTGGTAAATTCAAAGTACTTCTACATCCACACAGCATTCCCCTTCCCCCCCCTCCCCCCCTCCCCCCACCACCACCACCTCCCACCACCACCACCTCCCACCACCACCACCACCAATGTAGTAGTGTGGAGTTTTGAGGATGTAGTGGAACATTTGGTGAACTGAACGACAGGCCCCCATATGCACTACATGTTTTTGAAGCTGTTTAGCTTACAGGGTATATTGGTTAGATGATGGAGATGCAGATACTGCTGTCATCTGTGGTTTGGTGGTCTTGCTCATCTCATTCATAATGAAGGGTAGTAACAATGAGCTGATGGGTTCTCGGTGGGTAACAGGTAAGCTGGCTTTACTCTTTCAAGTGATACCATCATCTGCTTACCACTGTATAAAATTTTCACAGTATCTACACTCACTACATGTCAAAATTTGGTAAAGTCCAACATAAGGTGGCTGCACCAATGTGCAGATATGGTCAGTCCTCAACCTCAGATGAGCACTTTTATAAATATTTATGGCTGAAAATGGTCTCTGCAAGGCAGGATGACAATATAGGGTGAAGCTTGGAGATTAGATGCTTCATCTGCTGCAGTTGATGTTCTGATGTGGGGGGGACTGTTGTTGAATGAATCTGTCTCTCTAAAGATGGGCTCAGGTAAAGACCTACTGATGTCTTCTTGATGGTGGTGGAGAGGCACAGTTATACCAATGGTAGAGCTGCCCCCCAGGTTTTATCATGGCACAGAAGCCTGCTCCAATGCTCTGCTGTCTTATTGTCAATGGGGTGGGTAACAGTGGTGTAATAGTGTGGAACTCACATAACTTAGACATTTTCGTGGAATAGTGCAGACTCAGGCGTCCACCCTTCGTCCATTGTGACATGTACTGGGTAGCCAAATCAAGTGATCCATGTAGTAAGGAATGTCTTTGCTGTTGTTTCAACAAAATTATCTGTGATTGGAGTAGCTTTGTCTCAACAGGTGTTCTGGTCAGTTTCCCTGAAGGAACATCTAAAAACCCTTCTGACAGAGACAGTGGGCATGGTCTTTCAGTGTGGATGTGGAAAAAATACCATATCATTTAGGAAAATTGGGCCATTGGTTTAAGTAAGACTTCTGCTGCCTGGCATGCCACACATGCTCTAGTCGGTGAGTGACAGTCTGTTCTAACACTCAGCCAAACATATCAGTCCTTCATAAGTTTAATTGCACTCGAGTTCAAGCCTCAGTCTGGTACACAGTTTTAATCTGCCAGGAAGTTTAATTGCACTGTTAGCTCCTGGGTGAGTGAGGTTGTGGCCTGAGTAAAACACTTTGAGGAAAACACAGACACATACAGTATAAGAGCTTATTTAGAGGTACTGCATCACAGCAACATCTTTGCCTCCATGAGAAACATTTTTGCTGTGATACAGGAAACTTTACTGAGCCTCAAAAAATAGCAATCATGTTGTCTGCCCCTTTTGTGAGTCACGCATCTGTGCTAAATTGGCTCCTAAGTTCTGGTTGCCTACATTCCTTCAGTGGAAAGATCTCCTTAGACCTGGACAAAGTAAAAGTGATAGGCTTCTGCTCTGTATAAACTGCAAATGGTCTTGCTTCCAAGTAAGGTAGGATATGGTATACTCTAATATATTGCAAGTGACACCTGATCGTAAGCTCCCCATCTGGTCAGGGCATAATTAAGCTTACAAGGAAAGAAAAAAAAATCAATTACCATCAATTTGTTAGTGCAGTTCTGTGTCAGTTGGCAGTGACTAGTGTCCACAATCACAGCAAGGGGAGCCATTTGCATGGGATGTGCTGAAAGAAGTGCCTTGTGCAAGCTGGCCTTTACCTCTTCAAATGTGCACTGCACCTCTGTAATCCACGTCGGTGTGAGGCTACCTATGATGTGGTGCCCCACCAAAGCTGCTGTAAGTGGTGTCTGCATTGTCTGCTTCAGTGAATGCCACCAATAGAAATTTACCACCACTAAGGTTCAACATAGTTGTTGAAAGTCGATATGTGATGTGAACAGATGCTGCAGAAACTGTTGTCAGACAAAAACTACACTTATACTTGAAAAAAGAGACAGCATTGGCCGTATATTTTTTACTATTGCAAAATCGATTTTCTGTCACTGAGTGACCATCTTCAGTGCTATATTGTATAACTTAAATTGGGACGCACTGTTGTCACTAAGCTTACGGCGATCACATTGAGTCTATGTGATCGCCGTAAGCTTAGTGACAACAGTGCATCCCAATTTAAGTTATACAATATAGCACTGAAGATGGTCACTCAGTGACAGAAAATCGATTTTGCAATAGTAAAAAATATACGACCAATGCTGTCTCTATTTTCAAGTATACCTGTTCTCTGGTCGTAGTGCACAAGACAACATGGAGTCGCCAATCAACAAAAAAAAAAACTACACTTGTTGCTTCTGAATCACATATTTATCTCTATTGACTATTAAACTGAGTTTTCTAGTCTATTGAATACAACCTTTAAATTTTCTTCATGCTCCATTGCTGTTTATGAAAACACCAGCGGATTGTTCAAGCAGCAATAAAAATTCTAGTCCTGAAATAATTCACTGACTGGGAATTTCTTCACATCAGCTCTATTAGGTATAGATCTGCTACCCAATAATGACATATGAAAATTTCTGCAGAACAGGACCCAAACCCAGATTTCTGTTTACAGTGGGAGGTCACCTTAACCACTTTGGTCATCCATGCATACTCCCCAGACCAACCTGAACCTCCACACATCACACTGTCTACATCCTATCATTTAATATATGTAACATTACTTGCATTTCCACAATGAGGAGAATGAGACAAAGCAGAATCAAGACCAATGCTGTCATCATCATATGCTCAACTAGTCTTGTAATACTTCTACACTTGCTTCTATATTCTGCAAACTACTGTGAGTCACATAGCAGAGTGCATGTCTCATTGTATAGTTATTAGGTTTTCTTCTTGTTCCATTCACATATGAAGTGTGGGAAATGTGATAGTTTGAATGCCTCTATGCACGCAGAAATTAATTGTCCTAATCTTATCCTCATGATTCTCGTGTAAGTGATATGTAAAGGTTTGTAGTACATTCTTAGAGTCATTATTTAAAGATGATTCTTGAATTTTGTTAATGGACTCTTTTGAGATAGTTTACATCTATCTTCAAGGATCTTCCAGCTGAGTTTGTTTAGTATCTCTGTAACATTCTCCCATGGATCAAACAAACCTCTGACCATTTGTGCTGCCCTTATCTGTACATGTTCAATATCCCCTGTTAGCTATATTTCATGTGGGTCCCATACACTTGAGCACTATTCTAGAACCAGTCATACAAGTGATTCATAAGTAATCTCCTTTGTAAACTGATTTCACTTACCCAGTACTTACCAGTAAACTGAAGTCTACCATCTGCTTTATCCACAACTGAGCTCACATGGTCATTCCATTTCATATACCTACAAAGTGTCACCCATGATGCTGAATGAAAATGATGAGTGGAATAGCGTTATGGAAATGTAAACAGCAAAGACACTAAAGATGATATTATAGCATTTCTATTAGATGAAATCTGTGGGTTAACACTAAAAGTGATGAACCTAAACAACAAAAACAACAGTGTGAATTTCCATTGTACAGTGATGTGCTTATAGAAAATACGACTAGTAAAAATACAGGTGACATGATCAATGAACATTGTCAAAAATGCCAGAAAACTGTGAGAAGTGGTGTTGAGCGCACATAATTTGGAAATGTATGGTATTTCATTTTCGATGTGGAAAATTAGATCCCTCACTAAAGGGACAGGAGACAACCATAAAAGGCTGGAACTGAGATGAATATAGGTAAAAAACTATTAGGCCTAAAATATGTAACACACCCAATTATAATGGACCTGAAGATAATGAAATTCACACAATCAAATCTGAAGACAAAAACTCAAAGCAAAACAACATGGATTGTGGCATAAACAGTGCAGATATATTTAAATCATCAAATAAAAACCATAGCAAAAAATCTTGCAGAAACCCAAATTTGATGGTGCCTGTTATGAAATTGAATAAAAGAAATAATGTATCAAATGTAAGAGATAAAGAACAAGATAGAACACAGAGTCAAGAAATACCAAGGGAAAAGACAACATACATCAGAATCTACTGTGATGGATTTAGAAGAGGGATGGCTACAAAAACAAAAACCCTAACAACCCAAAGAAACATTAAAATTGAAGGCATAGTGAAACCTGAAGCAAGATTCAACCAGATCCTCACCAACACTGAAGATTGTAGTAATCTGACAAGGAATGACTTTGTAGTTCTTATAGGTGGTTCCAATGATGTATACCATAATGAAACAGCTGCAGCAACAACAGCTCTGAAGAAAACAATGGGCAAGTTAACGAACACAAATGTTATATTATTTAAAATATCTCATTGTTATGACTTAATTGAAACATCATGTGTAAACAGAGAAATAACCAAAGCTAACAAGTATTTTGAAACAATTTGCAAACAGTTTAAAAATGTAAAGCTTTTGGTTATTAAGGAATACTTAAGTTGTAACCATCAACCCTCTGACAATTGTTACTGCTCAAGCACTTGTCATAAAAGACATGGTCAAGGCCTAAGTGGTTTAGGAAAGACATTGCTGGCCCAAAAAATACTGAGTATGGTAAATAACAAATTATCTTCCATCAGCAATTTGCAACATATGTCTAAAAACTCAGAACCAGATCAGGAAAATGTATAAGGCTAACCAAGCCTGAAATGTGTCAGACTCGGTCAAAACAAAGAGTTTTAGATCGTAATACAAAAAACACACTTAAATTAAATAATCAAACTAAGTCCACCATAAGCAATGTACCATTTTGCAGCAAAAATTACAGATTCAGAAGGATGTAGGTTGCGGTAGGTACTGGGAGATGAAGAAGCTTGCACAGGGTAGAGTAGTATGGAGAGCTGTGTCAAACCAGTCTCTGGACTGAAGACCACAACAACAACAACAACAAATGTACAGTCCCTAAGAAACAAAGTCAGTGAAATACAGTACTGGCTGGAGGAAATTCAGTGTGGCATTCTCTGTGTGAATGAACATTGGATTAAAAGTGAGGAAATAAGCCTATTTGTACCATTTGGCTACTCACTGGCAACAAGCTACTGTAGACCAAACAATGCCCATGGTGGAGTGTCCATTTATATCAACAAAAACTTGAATCTAAAATATTCAATCATAGACCTCAGAAGCCTGTCTGTTGAAGGACTAATCGAAGCATCTGCCTTGGTTATACACACTCAGAAACTCATAATTGCAACATTTTACCGACCACCAGCTTCTGATGAAGAGATATTCACAGAAAAACTCTCTGAATTAATCTTACTGACTACCAAATATAAGCAGTATAAAACATTTATCACAGGAGACATTAATATAGATGTAAGAGTAAAGAGAAAAACTGTGGTATACATCCTAAATATCTTAAGATCAATGAATTATTACTGCTTAAATGAAAAACTGGCCAGGATGGAGGCATGCCTTGACAATATAATTAGCAATGTGTGTAGGAATCAAGTAGAATGGGATACCATCAAATTAGTACTATCCGACCGTGATGGCATATGGCTCAAAATTGGAAATCTGACACTTGATGATACCAGGATGCTAACTACATATAGAGCTCTCATGGAAGAGAACATTGAAGCAATGAGAAATGAACTGAGTAGAATAGGATGGGCTAGAATATTAACCATTGACAATGATATAAATGAAAGCTTTTCTGCATTCATATCCAATATAAAAAATACATTAGACAGTAATTGCCCTGTTATTACAAAGAGATGTAACCATAGCAATATGCATAAACCACAACACACAAAAAAGTGGTACACCCCACACCTCAGTAAAATTAGAATCCTTCTACTCATGCTGAAGGGCAAAATTGAAGGCAATCAAGAAAACGAGAATAGATATATAAACTTAAGAAAAATTTACAAATCTGAAATAAAAGCAGCAAAAATGAAAGCTAATGAGGAGTATATTTTAAATTCTAAAAACAAATGTAAAACTGCCTGGAACTTAGAAGTGAGATAAACATGGGGAAAGAAGAAACCAGTAACCCAATTAATTGCAACACTCTCAACAAACACTTCATAAATCCAGTAAATGCCCAGGTACCAAAAGGTATTGACTTAATTGATACGGAAGCTTTTCTTTCGAAATCGCAGAGTAAAACAGATAAAAGATTTAACTAGAGTAGTATAACTGCTACAGATATAAATAACTCTGTAAACATGTTGAACAACTCTAGAACAGAAGACTACTATGGATTCAGTAACTTTGTAATAAAGGGTACAATTAAGGAAATTAGAACTCCTCTACTCTACCTTGAAAATAAAATCATTGATTATGGCATTTTCCCTGATTGCCTTAAAATTACAGTTACTCTCCCTATATACAAAAAGGGTGACAGTGAAATGCCAGATAATACAGACTAATATCAATTGTCCCTATACTCACCAAAATCATAAACAGCTGCTCACACACACAGATATACATGTATTTTGAGAGCAATAAATTACTTAATGACAGCCAGTTTGGATTTAGATATAATCAGTCAACCATAAAAGCTACTGAAAGCCTGATAACTGAAATCCACAAGCTTTTGAAAGGAAACTGACCATCTGTGCAACACTCATAGACTTAAGCAAAGCATTTGATTCAGTAAGACATGAGATAATTTTTAAAAAAATTACAATACTATGGGATTGCAGACAAACCACTTCATTTGATTAAGTCATACCTAAACATCAGGCAACAATCAGTGTATGTATTCCACAGGGCTCTGTTCTTGGACCCTTCCTCTTTATTATCAATGTTAATGACTTCTCAAACAATATAGCACGCAAAAATGTTCTATATGCTGATGATATGACCATGATCTCCACAGGTGGGTGTATGCAAGAGATGGTAAACAAAAATAATGAACTTCTTGAAAAATGTATGGTGTGATGTATTGCTAACGAGTTATGTATAAACAATACAAAAATAGAGGAAATTCATTTTAATCAGAAGGTACGGAAACAGAGAATCACAGCCTCAAACTACTAGGACTAAAAATAGACCAAAGGCTCTCATGGGATGACCATATAAGCTATCTACAGGCAAACTTGCACTTGTAATATTCCTGCTGTATAAACTAAGAAATTCTGTCTGTAAAAGTTTATTGATTCTTTGCTACTATGCATTCTTTCAGTCACTACTACAATATGGGATTCTGTTATTGGGTAATTCACCAGGCACAAACTGTGTATTCAAATGGCAAAAATAGGCAATTAAATGTTTACAAGGATTGGGTCCAAGAGAAAGTCTACGTTTCTTATGTTCTGTGTCGTCTGTCTCCTATTCTGTTGGACATATTTTATTCTCTGTGGGTATTTTTAGTATTTTGGAAAAAGGGACCGATGACCTCTGCAGTTTGGTCCCTTTCATCCCTAAACCAACCAACCAACCAACCAAGAGAAAGCTGTAAGGAGCACTTCAGTATATTAAACATAATGAACTTCCAAGTCTCTATATGTATAACTGCTTAATCTATGTAAAAGAAAATATACTACAATTTACACAGAGAAAGAATTTACATTTGCACAGCACTCGAAACAACTGCATGCTTGATATACCATATTCTAGGCTGTCACTGACACACAAAAGTCGCAAACATCTAAGTCTAAAGTTATATAATAACCTGCCACAATCTGTCAAAACCCTCACCCACTTTAAATTTAAGGAGGTATTAGACACATGGCTCAAAATTAAAGCATATTACTCAACTGAAGAATATCTTGGAAGTAGTTTGAAAGGAATGTATAAACAATGAAGTAATGTAACTACCATTAACTAAATGTGTAAAACCACGTAATTAGTTCTTGAACGTGAACTGTATAATGATTATTGTTGAAATTATCTGATTAGTGAGACATTTATGTATTTATATGTATTTATGTATATGTAAATTTATTATGTGAGTAAAATGTACAAATTACTAACTACTAAAAAGATGTATGTATATGTATGCATAATGTATAATGTAAAAATTAGTAACAACTATACTTATATGAAATATGTAAAATGTATTTTGAAGAAGCCAAATGCATGTAAACATGCTGAATGGCTTATAAATAAACATATGAAACATAAACATATTTATATGAGTTGGCCAATTCCAACAGTGACTCATTGATATAATAGTCATGGGATAATAAGTTTTTTAATTTTGTGAAGTGTATAATTTTACATTTCTGAACATTTAAAGCAAGTTGCCAATCATTGCACCACTTTGAAATCTTATAGAGATGTAACTCAATGTTTATTCAGCTTCTTTCAGAGAGTATTTCATCATAAATAAATACATCACCTGCAGAAAGTCTGATGTTACTATTAATGTTGTCTGAAAGGTCATAGATATACAACATGAACAACAAGGATCAAAACACACTTCCATGGGCCACACCTGAAGTTACCTCTACATCTGATGATGACTCTCCATCCAAGATAACACACTGCATTGTCCCTAACAAAAATTCCTCAATCCAGTCACAAATTTTGCTTGATACCCCTTATGATTATACTTCTGACAATAAGCACAGGTGGTAGTACTGAGTCAAATTCTTTTCAAAAACAAAGAAATACTGCATTTGTGTGACTCCCGTGATGTAAAACTTTCAGTATGCCATGTGAAAACAGTGCAAATACAGTTTCATGTTTCTGGAATGCATACTGGTTGGCACTGAGGAGGTCAATATTTTCTAAGATTCTACAATAAATCAATGTCAAGGATATTGGACAACAGTTTTGTTGATCTCTTCTACTATGCTTCTTATTTATTTATTTATTTATTTATTGTATTTATTGTATTTTTTTTTTTTTTTTTGCATGGAGACACCAACTGGTGTCTTTTGCAAACGTCATAGCATTTTTTTACAAGTTTAGCAGTATAGTCACTGAAGACATCATACATTGTTCCCTTGACATCCATACATATTTCATTCAGCATCTCTCTGTCTGTAGCCCCACACTTTGTTTTGCACCTATTATATAGGAATCTCTGTTTCTTTAGAAATTTGTGTAACTGTATACCACGAAGGTTACCTCCCATTATGAACTGCACTACTGGGTACATATCTATCCAGTGCATGGTCAACTTTTCTGTTACACTTGAGCCATTGTTCCTCTATATGCTATGCCCTATGCTGAAAGCTTCTTGTTACTCATGAATGTATGATACTATTGACTTTTTATCTCGTTTACTGGACATATACAGGGTGATTCAAAAAGAATACCACAACTTTAGGAATTTAAAACTCTGCAACGACAAAAGGCAGAGCTAAGCACTATCTGTTGGCGAATTAAGGGAGCTATAAAGTTTCATTTAGTTGTACATTTGTTCACTTGAGGCGCTGTTGACTAGGCGTCAGCGTCAGTTGATGCTAAGATGGCGACCGCTCAACAGAAAGCTTTTTGTGTTATTGAGTACGGCAGAAGTGAATCGACGACAGTTGTTCAGCGTGCATTTCGAACGAAGTATGGTGTTAAACCTCCTGATAGGTGGTGTATTAAACGTTGGTATAAACAGTTTACAGAGAATGGGTGTTTGTGCAAAGGGAAAAGTTCTGGATGGCCGAGAACGAGTGATGAAAATGTAGCACGCATCCAGCAAGCATTTGTTCGCAGCCCAGGAAAATCGACTCGCAGAGCTAGCAGAGAGCTGCAAATTCCACAATCAACTGTATGGAGAGCCCTACAAAAAAGGTTAGTTATGAAACCTGAATGTCAACTACCCGAGGCGATGGATCGGCCACCAGGCAGCCCGTGACAGAGCACTTCATCACTGGCCTCCAAGAAGCCCTGATCTTACCCCCTGCGATTTTTTCTTATGGGGGTATGTTAAGGATATGGTGTTTCAGCCACCTCTCCCAGCCACCATTGTTGATTTGAAACGAGAAATAACAGCAGCTATCCAAACTGTTACGCCTGATATGCTACAGAGAGTGTGGAACGAGTTGGAGTATCGGGTTGATATTGCTCGTGTGTCTGGAGGGGGCCATATTGAACATCTCTGAACTTGTTTTTGAGTGAAAAAAAACCTTTTTAAATACTCTTTGTAATGATGTATAACAGAAGGTTATATTATGTTTCTTTCATTAAATACACATTTTTAAAGTTGTGGTATTCTTTTTGAATCACCCTGTATATTGCTATCATTGATTTAGTTGTACTTTGTTAATCATTGTTGCCACAACTGCATCATGGTCATTGATACTGCTTCTGCTGTGTAAATGCTCAAAGATGTCAGGTCTATGTTTTGCTATTAGATCCAATATGTTTCTCGTAGACTGGGGTTCCTAACTATCTGTTTTAGGTAGTTTTCAGAGAAGGCTTTTAATAATGTTTCAAAGGCTCTAACAAAACTATAGTTTTATTGGATGATTAAAGTCTCCACAAATGATCACAGTATGATTGGAGAATGTACATGGTAGTGAACTTGGGTTTTCTCTGAAGTTTTCAGTTACAACAGGAGATGTATCATTTTATGCCCAGCCCTGATACTGAGTATTGTCCGAACAATCTCACTTGCAGCTTCAATTTCTGTCTCACTCTGTTTGAGTTTATTGTCTACTGTGACAAATACACCACCTCCATTTCCAATTTGCCTGTCCTTCTGATACACACTCAAATTTTCCCCCAGAAATCTCACTGCTATCAATTTCAGGTTTCAACGAGCATTCTGTATGTAGTATTATGTGAGCTCACTGCTTTTCAGGGGCACCTCAAATTCTGGTTCTTTGTTGTGAATGCTTTGGCTGTTGACCATTAGGATGTTAATACTCTCACCTGTGGGAAGTATTTCTTTCAATATTACACTGATACTTCTGAGGTTCCTACAGATATCTTTATCTGGATTGGATGGAGAGTCACCTAATTTTAAAAACCCTTGTTTGCATTCCAGACACAGTCAGCTGTCTGAGTAGCAGCCTCTGATGAGTAGTGGGCACGTGACCCATTTGGGGGGGCCCAATGGCACAAGTCCACAAACTTGCAGCATAACTTGTCACATAACCTTTGAAGTCTCTGGTTCAGTACTTCCACTCAACACAGAACCAAAGGGGCAGGATTAGGCCTGGGGACAATGCTGCAAATTGTGAGCTTCATCGAAACTCCTTGCACAGGGCTGGTCTTCTCAGCCTTCTCTGTCATCCACTGGAATGACCCAAGTATGACCTCAGAGCCCATGTGCCAGAAATAACATGTTTCCAACATGTCCCATAATCTGTAGCTGATTACACCCTTTTCCCTCAGTAGCCTCTTCAACACATTAAATGAGGTCCCAAGCATACACACTGAGTGCACCTGGTGTCCTTTCATGTCCCTAGCTGCCATTTCCATAAGGGTACCATCAGTCACCATCTATTTGAACTGCTGACAATTAATAGACCCACTATCCTTTTATGTTTGCCTCCGCTTGACACCAGATAAAACAGGTTTCCCCAAAACAGGTGAAGTGAGTCCCACTGGCTGAATTTCAGTTCCAGTGAGAGATGGCATGTCAAATTCATTGATAAGGTGGATCGGTACAACAACCAGAGTCCTCCCTGGTCCCCATCCACCCTGTATAGGACACTTAGATCTACCATTCACATGACACTCACGGTCAAGTGGATGAGCAATGACACATCCTGTACTGTCTGCAGAGGAGACAGGATTCACAGGAGAGGATAGTACTTCAGGTACCTCTAGTACCAGTATCACAAGTACATGACTCTCGGGAGTTTTTACAACACACCAATTTGCAGAGTTTTTACAACACACTAATTTGCAGCAGCTACTAATTGTTTGATAGTAGTCAGGGCAATTTCCAGCTGCTTATGAACATCAGTCAACTCATCTCGTGTTTGGAAACATCATTCAGAGTGGGGCAGCATGTTTGCTGATGCAATATATTACAGGGCTGTGAACAAATAACTTTAAAGCAAGCCTGCTGATTAACTTTTAATCTGTTGAGCTAAAAAGTTGTCAATCCTTATAGGAACTAAAGCAAATACACAAAATGAGATTTATATTACGGCAGTACAAAAACCTGTAGTAAAAATTATTAGTTTCCTAAAATATTCTGAGATTAATTATAGTTGTTAGAAAACTTGAAATCAGAGTTAATTTAAGATAAATGTAGATAGAATACAGGGCTACTCTTCTTTAAGGGAAATTAGATGTAATGCAATATGTTGGTTGGAATATATGCTACAGTAACTAAATCACAAATGCTGATTTATTACAAATTACTCACAGATTATGTTACTGACAAGGATAGCTTCCAAAATTTCTCAAAAGTGCATGTTTACTTTCTTTGACATACAATGAAATTTAAGGGTGATGTATTCCTTAGCAAAAATTTTGAACCATAAATGCTGATTTGTTATGAAATAAGTTACATATCCAAAACACTCACACTGGGAAGCATTCTATGCATCCAAAAATTCTCATATATAGCCTATTTCTCATGTATTATAGAATAAAATTAGAGATTTATTGTCTTGAATGCTGATAGGCAAACTATTCTCAAACGTTTTAAAAGAATACAATTAAATTTAAGCTTACAATTAACAATAACAGTACAATTTTATCACAGCACTTGTAAATGTTCAAAATATCACAATATAGCAAAATAAAAATGGGCTTTGATACAATCAATGAAACCTTATGCAGAAGTGATGTGAACAGTAAAATATGCAGATCTAGAACTTTAAAGCAGTATCTACATCTATATCTACATGGTTACTCTGCAGTTCACACTTAAGTGCCTGGCAGAGGGTTCATCAAACCATTTTCATACTACTTCTCTACCATTCCACTCTCGAATGGCATGTGGGAAAACAGAAAACGTAAATCTTTCGGTTTGAGCTCTGATTTCTCTTATTTTATTATGATCATCATTTCTACCTACGTAGGTGAGTGTCAACCAAACATTTTCATATTCAGTAGAGAAAGTTGGTGATTGAAATTTCATAAACAGATCTCACTGCAAAGAAAAAAGAAAACTACCTTTGTTTCAGTGACTGCCACCCCAACTCATGTATCATATCAGTGACACTCTTACCCCTATTGCGTGATAACACAAAATGTGCTGCCCTTCTTTGCAGTTTTTCTATGTCCTCCGTCAATCCTACCTAGTAAGGATCCCAAACCACACAGCAATATTCCGGCAGAGGATGGACAAGTGAAATGAGGCTGGCTGTTTAGTGCGTTTGTCGCAACTTCTAAGTGTTCTACCAACAAAGCGCAGTCTTTGTTTCATCTTCCCCACAATATTATCTATGTGGTCTTCCCAATTTAAGTTGCTTGTAATTGTAATTCCAAGGTATTTAGTTGAATTGACAGCCCTTTTGTGTGATATATCGTATACCCAAAATTTATTGGGTTTCTTTTATTACCCATGTGGATGACCTCGCACTTTTCTTTGTTTAGTGCCAAATGCCACTTTTTGCACCATACAGAAATTCTCTCTAGATCATTTTGTAATGATCCTGAACATACAGTCTCACACAAAGCAAATTTCCAAAGTCAGCTTTTATATGTAAATAAATGTACATACTGCATATTTTGAGGTTAGTTATAGTTGTCAGCAAACTTGAAAAGAGAGTGAATTTAAGACAAATTTAGATAATATGTAGGACTAATCTTCCCTTGGCTGATCCTATACACACCTCTACATTGGTATGCTGAAGTGGAACACTGTAGCATAAATTTATCTCACTGAAAATCGCTAAAATGTGCAGCACCAATAAAGCACGTCTTCTGCCAGCTGCAACTAACAATGTCTTACATGTATGTGTGCAGAACAGACATGGTTGACCATGCACAGCTGTGCAAAACACTTTCAGACTCAATTAACTGGCTTCACGTTCCTTGATGTCAGCTGGATAAGGTCTATGTCCACTACCCAATAGTGATATATGAAAATTTGTGATAGACCAGGATCCAAACCGGATTTCCTTCTATTAAGAGCACTCACCTTAACGACTTTTGCTGTCCATGCATGCTTCCCAGAGTTCACAGACACCAAATTAATTTCAAACAATGGAAAATCCAGGATGGAATGTAACAATATTATGAGAGGGGAAGTTATTACTCACAATATAGCTAAGATGCTGAGCTGCAAATAGGCACAACAAAAAGACTCTCAGAATTAAAGCTTTCAGCCATTAAGGCCTTTGACAACAATAGATACACATACACACACTCATGCAAATGCAACTGTTGCCTGAGACAGCAGTCGTGTGTGTGAATTGCATTTGCGTGAGTGTGTGTATGTGTATGTATTGGTGACAAAGGCCTTAATGGCCTAAAGCTTTAATTGTTGTGGGTATCTGTGGCTCAGCATCTCCACTATATGGTGAGAAGCAACTTTTCTTCTCATAATATTTTTAAATTAATTTCAAAAGTATTTCATACAGTTGAAGACCATCAATAGGGTCTGCTCTTCAGACACACATGTAAATAAAAATTCTAGTTCACGGGAACACTTCACCCAAGAGTTGTGCAGCACTTTTCAATCTGAACAGCATTATTAGGTGTTTGAACAGACACAAAACTGTTGTTATGGTTATTTCTGAATGTCCTGGTGGTGGTGGTGGCAGGGGAGGAGGGGGGGGGGGGAGGGGGGACTATTGTAATTTTTCTTGGAGGTTTTATTAATGAATATGGTCACTCAAGCGAGTTCACATGTAAAATCCTGAATAACAGTAATGCAGTCAAATATGTTGTAGGCATTTTGTGGCACAGTAATCATCATGTGTTTCCATATTATGTCTTTCTTCTTAACAAGATGCAGTGGCAATCCCAGGGTCTGCTAGATTTGTGACTCATTCCTGCCTGTAACAATTCATTGATTTTCTCTCTGTGGAATATTTAGAGCTAAATACCAATGTTTACAAGTAAAAGATGGACAAGTTGTGGTCTGGATGTGGTGGCACATGTTGTACATGATGTTGTTGAGCTATGCTGGTATTCATAAATTGGTCATAGTTTTTGCCACAAAATCCTCTATTGGTAGTTAAGGATGAGAGGCCTTTATCATCTCATTTTAGCATCATCTAGCTCCTTTACTAAAGAACATATTTTTGTCATATAATTTTGCTTATTATTTTCCTATTTGTTAGTTCAGTTTGAAAAATATGACGCTTACTCCTTAATTGTGAAAGATCTTCTGGAGCTTGTTCTGGAGGAAAAATTCCAACTTTAGCAAGTCCTGTCTCTCTGTATACAGGTACAGTGATGCTATTTGTTTTGTTGTCACTGAAAAATGATGATAGCTGCCATTTCATGAGTTTTGGAAATTTTGGTAGTTTTGGAAATCCTGTCTAAACCATCTCTAGGTATTTCGATCTCCATCCAAAGCTGTTCTCTGTATAAGTTGTTTTCAAATCCATAATAATGATGTAAGAAATTGGCACCCAATATGGGCACAAGCACATCAGTCAGTACAAAAGCCGATGCTAATAGTCAGTAGAAACTCTAATCCACTCTAGTTTTCAGCAGTAAGCTATCTGCTTGACTGCCTCTCTTGTTGCTGTGTTGCTGTACAAAGTATGTTTTTAAAGTAAGTACTGTTTTGAAACTCCACCACTGCACTTCTGCAGTCACCATTTGGCACATGTGCACTGTGTACTGCACTCTGATGTGAAGCCACAGATGCCAATACGAATCCTGCCAACTGTGAACGATGTGCTGTGGTTAATATTCTTAGTGCTAAAGGTGTGAAAGCAGCTGAAATTTTTTGGATCAGTGATGTGTATGGACGAAACATTATGAGAGATGCTATGGTACAGAAATGAGTGACAGCTATTAAAGAAGGCTGCACAAATGTGCACAATGAGGAATAAAGGTGGCAACCGTCAGGCATTCCAAATCACTTGGGGCAGAAAGTTGACTAAAAAGTGAGATGAGTTTCATAAAGTGTGAAGAACTGTTCTTTATACAATTTTTACACAACATTTAAATTACTATAAGTTATGCTAACTAGATGGCAGATTTATATGAAAATTTTATTCAAAAATTGGTTGCATGATATGACGAGTGCCTTAATATTGGTGGAAATTATGCAGAAATGTAAATTAAAGTAAAGGCTTTCACATAAAAATAAAATTGCTAAGGAAAGTCTAGTTGTTTTATTTTTATTTCATTACTGGTACTTTAAAAGCACACCTCATATGTACACTGTAAGTGTATGTCACCTTCATATAAAGTTGTGATCTGTGGAAAACATTACCTTGGCTTGGGTAGGTAGGATGGCCATGAGTAAGCACAGTTGCAATGTTGCTTGTTGCCAGAAAGGAGGCTTCCATTCAGCTACCGTTGAGGTGACAGCTAGGTGACAGGTCAACAGCTTTGATGTTGCATTTGTTGGAACAACTGGTGGTGATCCGGGCATTCACTGTTAGGTGCTTGTTCCAACTCTTGGGACTGGTCATTCCAAAGACTGTTCACTGTCCCTGTTAGGGTATGTACAAAATGTGATTCACTTCATAGCCTGAACTATGAAGCACCTTTGATGACAACACATGTTTAAACTCTTCTTCAGTACTGTTCCATTACATCGCAGTGCCCAGAGCAGTGAAACTGCTGTGAAGTGGCATCCTCTCATCTGGCATGATCTCATGCATCGTCATCCAAATCAGTAAAATGTAAGCAATCTGTAAAGTCCAAAATAGCTTGGAATGTGTCCAGTGTTACCCTTCTGTGGTATAGGTATTGTCGCCATGGTGATGTCATCATGCAGTCACAATATATAGTTAATCGTGTTGAAGTAAATGATGGACCTCAATGGCAGTTTTCAGTTGTGAAAGAATATCACTTATCACTTGTTATCACAGCTGCCTCAACTGGAAAGTAATATATTGTCTGCTATTTGTGATTTTTCAACAACAGCATGAAACTGGTGCCAATAATCACACACTGGCAATGCTTTATCACCAGTATGTTCATTGTTCAACATTTGTTGAATGAGTTTGTCCTGTGACTTGCAGATTATTTTTAACAAGGTGGTTTTGAGAGTCTGGTACATATTTTGAAAAGGTGTAAGGTGAATAATGTCTGACACCAAAACCAATTTTATGAGAGTAAAATGCATTAATTGTCAATATAAATTCCATTTCATCACCCAAATCATTACATGCAGTAAAAGAAAGTTCCACTATACAAAATCACAGTTCTTATTGTTACGGTAAACATGATGGTATTTCCACTTTCCTTTATGGTATGTTTGAGACACTGCACATGATTGGCAAAATGATTGTTACCAAAATGGATGGTTCTGAACTTGGCAGTAATATTTGACCTCTGCTGTTTGGAGCCATTTGCACTGAAGTTGTCTTCATATTGCTGTCCTGGTAAAAAATTGTTGGCAGTGGTTGCAGAAGGTATTGTTGGACTGCTCTTAATCTCCTGTTTCTTAGCATATATTTTTATTCTTGGATGCCAGTAATTCATGGGTATGTTTAGCATGATAAGACACATGCATATAAAATGCTAGGTGAGTAACAAATTTATTAATAGCTTGTGATATACACTCACCATTAAATCATTCGCTGTTAAAGAAGCATTCATGTCAAATACCACAAAGAACTCCACTATTTACTTTGCATCAAACAGAAATCAAACATGCTCATCTAATAATAATCACTAAACTTTGTGCACTCCCACTCCAACATAGGCATACTGTGGGTGCAACCATACGGAAGCAGTATCTGTAGAGAGGCCAGATTGACATACAGTTCCTGAAGATAGGTATCAGCATTTTTGTTAGTTCCAAAGGCAACAGTCTGGATCATTGACTGATATAACCTTGTAATATTAGCAAACAGGGACTTGCTATGACAATACTGTGGCATGGCTGAAAGCAAGGGGAAACAATAGCTGTTGTACTTTCCAAGGGCATGAAACTATACTGTATGACTTAAAGACGATGGAATTGTCTTGGGTAATATAATCTGGAGGAATGATAGTTTGTTATTAGGATTTCTGGATGGATACTACTTTAAATGATCTCCATCAGGAAATAATGACCTAAAATAAGTATCTACTGTAATAGAGGCTACAACACTGAATGTTGTATGAATGAATGTTAGCACCCTCAATCTTATATATATATATATATATATAGAGGGAACATTCCACGTGGGAAAAATATATCTAAAAACACAGATGATGTGACTTACCGAACGAAAGTACTGGCAGGTCGATAGACACACAAACAAACACAAAAACACACACAAAATTCAAGTTTTCGCAACAAACTGTTGCCTCATCAGGAAAGAGGGAAGGAGAGGGAAAGACGAAAGGATGTGGGTTTTAAGGGAGAGGGTAAGGAGTCATTCCAATCCCGGGAGCGGAAAGACTTACCTTAGGGGGAAAAAAGGACAGGTATACATACGCACACACACACATATCCATTGGCACATACACAGACACAAGCAGGCCTATACAAACGTCTGCTTGTGTCTGTGTATGTGCCGATGGATATGTGTGTGTGTGCGTGTATACCTGTCCTTTTTCCCCCTAAGGTAAGTCTTTCTGCTCCCGGGATTGGAATGACTCCTTACCCTCTCCCTTAAAACCCACATCCTTTGGTCTTTCCCTCTCCTTATTTTCTCTTTCTGTTTTTGCCAGTAGTTTCACTTTGTATTCACCTTCTCCTTTTTACCGTAATCTGCTATACAATTTTATCCCGCCTATATATATACTCAATAATACGTAACCCACTTCCAAACCATAACCAAAAAAAAATTTTTTGCCACTTTCAACACTACCGCCGCTATAAAATCCACCATTTCTAGTTCACAAACAGTTCCTTTCACCTTTTAAACAACCATTTCGGGTAGTTCTAATATCTTTCGCTTTATTTCCATTTCCGTTTTTCGCATATCACTGATAATTTTTATCCACTTCCCACAGGTTTTAACGTCATTATTTCTCCTTCAGACAATTGTTACCCTCATTTTCATCATCTGCCACCACAAAACCACTCCTTTTAATATATTTCACGCAGTTTTTCGAAATTTTCCCGAATTTCTCCGTCCTTTAACGTGTTTTGGCGGCAACACAACCACCTAACCTTTGTGCACATCGTTGTCTACCAACGCAAGTTCACCACAGGATCAACATAGCCCAGCTTTAACCAACACTTTTTCGCCTTTTTTCACAACAGATCTCCAGTTACTTTCTCCAGTTATTTTCATTTCAACCTCATGTTACACTTTCCACCTTCTAATACCATGTCACCCTCACAACACCCCCACAACGACCCCATTAAGTTTTATTTACATTCCCTCCGCAAACATGCCTTCGCCCTAGCCAGATAACGCTCGCATATTTTATTTTCTCAGTCTTGTCTGACATTTGGCATAACCCCCAAAGGCCTCACACTTAAAGTTCCCATCTCTGGCTGTAATCCTTCTTTCCATCAGACCCTATACCAGTTCCAAACTGAACAATCCATTGCCCTCACCCACCTAATCCTTCACCTACACATCAACTAAGCCAATGAACACACCCGTCAACTCCTATTCTTAATAAAAGTCCTCAATCTTTCCTCTCCCACATCCACACCGGCTATTCAGAGCATCCTCCTACAGGCCAACCGCAAATTAGAACAGCATGCCACCCTTCAACTCAAAAAACTATCCATTCTCCTGGTTTCCCACCTCCGGAAAGGCAACTCACTCACCCTTCACAACCTTTCCAGCAAACCTCAACCTCCTCTCATTGCACAGAAACCCAGTCTCTCCCATCTACTCAATCTCCCACTTCCAGCTCCACTCCCTCCAAAACCTCAAAATTCCAATCAACACAATCTGGTACCACAACACCCTAATTCAGTAGTTAACCTTTCCTCCAAACCTCTCTCCCAATCCGAAACCTCTGTCCTTTCCAAAGGCCTCACCTTCAGCCCCACTCCCAGATTCAACCAAACAGCCCACGTCAAAGATTTACTGTCCTACACTCATACTCTCTGCTGGAAGTATCACTTTGCCACAAAGAAAAATGATCCTAATCCTACTCCTAACGATCCAACTCCCCAAGACACTACCCAAATTGAACCCTGCCTGGAACAGTTCCGTCCTCCGTCACAGCGGGACCCACCTCCTCTTCCTCAAAATCACTTTCTCCAATCCTTCCAGGAATTTCTGACTTCCAGCCTTGCATCTCAATCCTTCTTAAAAAACCTTAATCCTACTCCCAACATCACCACTGCTGAAGCCCAGGCTATCCGTGATCTGAAGGCTGACCGGTCCATCGTCATTCTTCCGGCGGACAAGGGTTCCACGACCGTGGTACTTGATCGTCGGGAGTATGTGGCTGAGGGACTGCGTCAGCTTTCAGACAACACCACATACAAAGTTTGCCAAGGTAATCCCATTCCTGATGACCAGGCGGAGCTTCGAGGAATCCTCAGAACCTTAGGCCCCCTACAAAACCTTTCACCTGACTCCATCAACCTCCTGACCCCACCGACACCCCGCACCCCTACCTTCTAACTTCTTCCCCCCCCCCCCCCCCACAGAACGTATCTCTGCCTACGTAGATCAACACCTTCAACCCATTACATGCAGTCTCCCATCCTTCATCAAAGACACCAACCACTTTCTCGAACGCCTGGAATCCTTACCCAATGCGTTACCCCCAGAAACCATCCTGGTAACCATTGATGCCACTTCCTTATACACAAATATCCTGCACGTCCAGGGCCTCACTGCGATGGAGCACTTCCTTTCATGCCGATCACCTGCCACCCTACCTAAAACCTCTTTCCTCATTACCTTAGCCAGCTTCATCCTGACCCACAACTTCTTCACTTTTGAAGACCAGACATACCAACTATTAAAGGGAACAGCCATGGGTACCAGGATGGCCCCTTCGTACGCCAACCTATTCATGGGTCACTTAGAGGAAGCCTTCTTGATTACCCAGGCCTGCCAACCCAAAGTTTGGTACAGATTTATTGATGACATCTTCATTATCTGGACTCACAGTGAAGAAGAACTCCAGAATTTCCTCTCCAACCTCAACTCCTTTGGTTCCATCAGATTCACCTGGTCCTACTCCAAATCCCACACCACTTTCCTTGACGTTGACCTCCACCAGTCCAATGTCCAGCTTCACACGTCCGTCCACATCAAACCCACCAACAAGCAACAGTACCTCCATTATGACAGCTGCCACCCATTCCACATCCAACGGTCCCTTCCCTACAGCCTCGGTCTTCTTGGCAAATGAATCTGCTCCAGTCCTGAATCCCTGAACCATTACACCAACAACCTGACAACAGCTTTCGCATCCCGCAACTACCCTCCCGACCTGGTACAGAAGCAAATAACCAGAGCCACTTCCTCATTTCCTCAAACCCAGAATCCCCCACAGAAGAACCCCAAAAGTGCCCCACTTGTGACAGGATACTTTCCAGGACTGGATCAGACTCTGAATGTGGCTCTCCAGCAGGGATACGACTTCCTCAAATCCTGAACTGAAATGAGATCCATCCTTCATGAAATCCTCCCCACTCCACCAAGAGTGTCTTTCCGCCGTCCACCTAACCTTCGTAACCTCTTAGTTCACCCCTATGAAATCCCCAAACCACCTTCCCTACCCTCTGGCTCCTATCCTTGTAACTGCCCCCGGTGTAAAACCTGTCCCATGCACCCTCCCACCACCACCTACTCCAGTCCTGTAACCCGGAAGGTGTACACGATCAAAGGCAGAGCCAGGTGTGAAAGCACCCACGTGATTTACCAACTGACTTGCCTACACTGTGAAGCTTTCTATGTGGGAATGACCAGCAACAAACTGTCCATTCGCATGAATGGACACAGGCAGACAGTGTTTGTTGGTAATGAGGATCACCCTGTGGCTAAACATGCCTTGGTGCACGGCCAGCACATCTTGGCACAGTGTTACACCGTCCGGGTTATCTGGATACTTCCCACCAACACCAACCTATCCAAACTCCGGAGATGGGAACTTGCTCTTCAATATATCCTCTCTTCGCGTTACCCACCAGGCCTCAATCTCCGGTAATTTCAAGTTGCCGCCACTCATACCTCACCTGTCATTGAACATAATCTTTGCCTCTTCACTTCCGCCTCGACTGACATCTCTGCCCAAACTCTTTGTCTTTAAATATGTCTGCTTGTGTCTGTATATGTGTGGATGGATATGTGTGTGTGTGCGAGTGTATACCCATCCTTTTTTTCCCCTAAGGAAGTCGTATCCCTGCTGGAGAACCACATTCAGAGTCTGATCCAGTCCTGGAAATTATCCTGTCACAAGTGGGGCACTTTTGGGGTTCTTCTGTGGGGGATTCTGGGTTTGAGGGGATGAGGAAGTAGCTCTGGTTATTTGCTTCTGTACCAGGTCGGGAGGGTAGTTGCAGGATCTGAAAGCTGTTGTCAGGTTGTTGGTGTAATGGTTCAGGGATTCCGGACTGGAGCAGATTCGTTTGCCACGAAGACCTAGGCTGTAGGGAAGGGACCGTTTGATGTGGAATGGGTGGCAGCTGTCGTAATGGAGGTACTGTTGCTTGTTGGTGGGTTTGATGTGGACGGACGTGTGAAGCTGGCCATTGGACAGGTGGAGGTCAACGTCAAGGAAAGTGGCGTGGGATTTGGAGTAGGACCAGGTGAATCTGATGGAACCAAAGGAGTTGAGGTTGGAGAGGAAATTCTGGAGTTCTTCTTCACTGTGAGTCCAGATAATGAAGATGTCATCAATAAATCTGTACCAAACTTTGGTTTGGCAGGCCTGGGTAACCAAGAAGGCTTCCTCTAAGCGACCCATGAATAGGTTGGCGTACGAGGGGCCATCCTGGTACCCATGGCTGTTCCCTTTAATTGTTGGTATGTCTGGCCTTCGAAATTGAAGAAGTTGTGGGTCAGGATGAAGCTGGCTAAGGTAATGAGGAAAGAGGTTTTAGGTAGGGTGGCAGGTGATCGGCATGAAAGGAAATGCTCCATCGCAGCGAGGCCCTGGACGTGTGGAATATTTGTGTATAAGGAAGTGGCATCAATGGTTACAAGGATGGTTTCCGGGGGTAAGAGATTG
Source organism: Schistocerca nitens (assembly GCF_023898315.1). Taxonomy (NCBI): domain Eukaryota; kingdom Metazoa; phylum Arthropoda; class Insecta; order Orthoptera; family Acrididae; genus Schistocerca; species Schistocerca nitens. Next base: position 540,473,306 of record NC_064619.1, on the reverse strand, counting down.
GGTAGGGATTCCAGGCGTTCGAGGAAGTGGTTGGTGTCTTTGATGAAGAATGGGAGACTGCATGTAATGGGTTGAAGGTGTTGATCTACGTAGGCAGAGATACGTTCTGTGGGGGCTTGGTAACCAGCTACAATGGGGCGGCCGGGATGATTGGGTTTGTGAATTTTAGGAAGAAGGTAGAAGGTAGGGGTGCGGGGTGTCGGTGGGGTCAGGAGGTTGATGGAGTCAGGTGAAAGGTTTTGTAGGGGGCCTAAGGTTCTGAGGATTCCTTGAAGCTCCGCCTGGACATCGGGAATGGGATTACCTTGACAAACTCTGTATGTGGTGTTGTCTGAAAGCTGACGCAGTCCCTCAGCCACATACTCCCGACGATCAAGTACCACGGTCGTGGAACCCTTGTCCGCCGGAAGAATGACAATGGATTGGTCAGCGTTCAGATCACGGATAACCTGGGCTTCAGCAGTGGTGATGTTGGGAGTGGGATTACGATTTTTTAAGAAGGATTGAGATGCAAGGCTGGAGGTCAGAAATTCCTGGAAGGATTGGAGAGAGTGATTTTGAGGAAGAGGAGGTGGGTCCCGCTGCGACGGAGGACGGAACTGTTCCAGGCAGGGTTCAATTTGGATGGTGTCTTGGGGAGTTGGATCATTAGGAGTAGGATTAGGATCATTTTTCTTCGTGGCAAAGTGATATTTCCAAGAGAGAGTATGAGTGTAGGACAGTAAATCTTTGACGAGGGCTGTTTGGTTGATTCTGGGAGTGGGGCTGAAGGTGAGGCCTTTGGATAGGACAGAGGTTTCGGATTGGGAGAGAGGTTTAACTACTGAATTAGGGTGTTGTTGTTCCAGATTGAGTTGATTGAAGTTTTGAGGTTTTGGAGGGAGTGGAGCTGGAAGTGGGAGATTGAGTAGATGGGAGAGACTGGGTTTCTGTGCAATGAGAGGAGGTTGAGGTTTGCTGGAAAGGTTGTGAAGGGTGAGTGAGTTGCCTTTCCGGAGGTGGGAAACCAGGAGATTGGATAGTTTTTTGAGGTGGAGGGTGGCATGCTGTTCTAATTTACGGTTGGCCTGTAGGAGGATGCTCTGGACAGCCGGTGTGAATGTGGGAGAGGAAAGATTGAGGATTTTTATTAAGGATACGAGTTGACAGGTGTGTTCATTAGCTGAGTTGATGTGTAGGTGAAGGATTAGGTGGGTGAGGGCAATGGATTGTTCAGTTTGGAACTGGTATAGGGACTGATGGAAAGAAGGATTACAGCCAGAGATGGGAACTTTAAGTGTGAGGCCTTTGGGGGTAATGCCAAATGTCAGACAAGCCTGAGAAAATAGAATATGGGAGCGTAATCTGGCTAGGGCGAAGGCATGTTTGCGTAGGAAATGTAAATAAAACTTAATGGGGTCGTTGTGGGGGTGTTGTGAGGGTGACATGGAATTAGATGGTGGAAAGTGTGACATGAGGCTGAAATGAAAATGAAAAAAAATAATAAAAATATATGGGGAGAGATAAAGGTGAACTGGAAAGTAACTGGAGATCTGGTGCGAAAAAAGGCGAAAGGTGTTGGTTACAGCTGGGCTATGTTGGACTTCGGTTGGTAGAAAACGATGTGCACAAAGGTTAAGTGGTTGTGTTGCCACCAAAACACGTTAAAGGACGGAGAAATTCGGGAAAATTTCGAAAAAACTGCGTGTAATATATCAAAAAGGAGTAGTATTAGGGTGGCAGATGATGAAAATGAGGCTAACAATTTTCTGATGAAGAAATAACGACGTTAAAACCTGTGGGAAGCGGATAAAAATTATCAGTGATGTGGGAAAAACGGAAATAACAATTAAAGGGAACAGCCATGGGTACCAGGATGGCCCCCTCGTACGCCAACCTATTCATGGGTCGCTTAGAGGAAGCCTTCTTGGTTACCCAGGCCTGCCAACCGAAAGATTGGTACAGATTTATTGATGACATCTTCATGATCTGGACTCAAAGTGAAGAAGAACTCCAGAAATTCCTCTCCAACCTCAACTCCTTTGGTTCCATCAGATTCACCTGGTCCTACTCCAAATCCCACACCACTTTCCTTGACGTTGACCTCCACCTGTCCAATGGCCAGCTTCACATGTCCGTCCACATCAAACCCACCAACAAGCAACAGTACCTCCATTATGACACCTGCCACCCATTCCACATCCAACGGTCCCTTCCCTACAGCCTAGGTCTTCGTGGTAAACGAATCTGCTCCAGTCCGGAATCCCTGAACCATTACACCAACAACCTGACAACAGCTTTCGCATCCCGCAACTACCCGCCCGACCTGGTACAGAAGCAAATAACCAGAGCCACTTCCTCATCCCCTCAAACCCAGAATCCCCCACAGAAGAACCCCAAAAGCACCCCACTTGTGACAGGATACTTTCCAGGACTGGATCAGACTCTGAATGTGGCTCTCCAGCAGGGATACGACTTCCTCAAATCCTGAACTGAAATGAGATCCATCCTTCATGAAATCCTCCCCACTCCACCAAGAGTGTCTTTCCGCCATCCACCTAACCTTCGTAACCTCTTAGTTCATCCCTATGAAATCCCCAAACCACCTTCCCTACCCTCTGGCTCCTATCCTTGTAACTGCCCCCGGTGTAAAACCTGTCCCATGCACCCTCCCACCACCACCTACTCCAGTCCTGTAACCCGGAAGGTGTACACGATCAAAGGCAGAGCCAGGTGTGAAAGCACCCACGTGATTTACCAACTAACCTGCCTACACTGTGATGCATTCTATGTGGGAATGACCAGCAACAAACTGTCCATTCGCATGAATGGACATAGGCAGACAGGGTTTGTTGGTAATGAGGAACACCCTGTGGCTAAACATGCCTTGGTGCACGGCCAGCACATCTTGGCACAGTGTTACACCGTCCGGGTTATCTGGATACTTCCCACCAACACCAACCTATCCGAACTCCAGAGATGGGAACTTGCTCTTCAATATATCTTCTCTTCCCGTTACCCACCAGGCCTCAATCTCCGCTAATTTCAAGTTGCCGCCACTCATACCTCACCTGTCATTCAACAACATCTTTGCCTCTGCACTTCAGCCTCGACTGACATCTCTGCCCAAACTCTTTGTCTTTAAATATGTCTGCCTGTGTCTGTATATGTGTGGATAGATATGTGTGTGTGTGCGCGAGTGTATACCTGTCCTTTTTTCCCCCTAAGGTAAGTCTTTCCGCTCCCGGGATTGGAATGACTCCTTACCCTCTCCCTTAAAACCCACATCCTTTCGTCTTTCCCTCTCCTTCCCCTCTTTCCTGATGAGGCAACAGTTTGTTGCGAAAGCTTGAATTTTGAGTGTATGGTTGTGTTTGTTTGTGTGTCTATCGACCTGCCAGTGCTTTCGTTCAGTAAGTCACATCATCTTTGTTTTTATATATATATACAGAAAAACAATATTGCTTCTGAGATATGTGCAGTGTTACTAAAGAAAAATCAAATAGGTGTAATGCAGGAGTAGGTCTAATATGCAACAATAAACTGCAAATGAAGGTAAGCTAATACGAACACCATAGTGAATTCATTATCATCACCCGAACAGTACTAAAAGGTATACATGCCTCCTATCACTGCAGATTAAAAAGTATGTGATGAGATGGAGTCAATTATTTAGTACATCAAGCAGGAAGATAATTTCATTGTATTTACTGCATTACATTATTTGTATTCCATAGCTCTCTGGTATCTTGAAAAGGCAAGGATGCGCATTTAATTTAATTTAAGTGCAGTACATTGAAATGGTATATATTACTGTATTACATTACCAATTCTAATTACACATTAACCTAAAACATTAAACATAAGGGTTTCTGTGAAGTTAATCTTCAGTGGAGTAGAAGGAATTGCCCAACAGAAAATTGTTTAATTTAGTCTTAAATTCCACTGCATTATCAGTGTTACGTTTAAGGTGCTGTGGTTGAATACATGTGTGTTCATGGATTTAACTGCTTTCTGTACCAACATTAATCCCTTGAGATCTCTGTAGAGTTTATGCTTCATCCTAATGTTATATTCATGCATTTTACCATTTTTTGTGAGGAGAGAGAAATTGGTGATAACAAAGGACATTAATCAATAAATGTATTGTGCATTAGTTAATAAAAAACCAGGTTTTTTTATGTACATATCTACAAGAAGTTCTATGTTTAACACAAGACACAACACTTTCCACATTCTGAAAATAAAAGGGTACTTTTAAAAGTTCCCAGTCTGGAGTAGAAAGGAACAACCATTGTGTTTGTATTTGTTTACATCAGGTTTATCTCTATGATTGAAAAAGCATAGGAAATATTATGTGAGTGTGTGCATCTGATTTTAATACCAGGTGATTAACTCCAATATTTGGTGATACAATTTTGTTTTGTAAGATCAAATTATCATGGAAGATTATTAATCGAACTGTATCGAAATCAGTTACCTTTCAAGAATTGGAGGTATGGCAGAAACAGCCAACATCTGACACGCAAGACCTATATGGTACCATTTATCAATCCCTCCCAGTATTAAAGTATGTACATAGTCATTACCAAGTACTGACTTTCCTGTTTCTTTCAGTATACATTGATTTCCAAGTGACATCACAAAGAAAATAATATCATCTGACATCATTGCAGAAAGCAATAACCATGAATCTTCATCAATATACTCACAATCATCAATGCCAATAACCCAAAGATCAGTAAATGCCTGGAACAATTAACACATTTGTAATGTCAGGAAATATATTATCATCTAACCACAATAAACTGTAAAATCTCAAAAGGTTTTACACACAATTAAACCAAATAAAGCACTTTTTCCATCATGTGAATATGTATGAAAAAATTGGACAGAACTTTAAAGAAATGATGAACTTCTTTGCAAAGATCTATCTATATTTTTTACATTTAAATGGCACAGATATAGTACCCGCATTTGCATTCAATATCATTTTAAGAGCAGTTGATAGTTATGTAGAAAAAGAATAGCAAGAGTTCTGAAAGACACATCAAAAGAATCTATAATAATCTTATATGATAGGAGCATCTTAAAAGAAAAGGATAGCAATGATAATTTGAACCTTTATGACATAGTTGTCAACCTCTCAAGTGTTGATCTGAGTGCACAAGAACAAAGCTTACCTCCTAAAGAATTCAGTAATAATTTAGCTCAGGAACCATAACCCCATAATATTATATCTATAATTGGACATATTAAAGTACAAAACCTCACATTGTTGGACAGAATACTATTACAAGCAAATCAGCCATGAATATGGAGAGATACTGCAAAAACAATATATATAATCAATCAAGGAAATGTTATGAAGAAATGCATAGTTTATAATATTAGCAGAAAATTAATTACTAATAATGCTCTGGCATTAAAGGCAGATAAGGGGAATATAACTGTTCTTATAAAAAAGAGGAATACTCCCAAAGAATCATAGACTTTTTTGATAAAAATGGCATTATAAACATTGATAGGTATCCCACTAACAAATATCAACCTCAAGTAAAGATAGCTCCAGTAAAAATGATGTTATAAATATTGACAGAGATCCCAACACTAAATATCAACCTTAAGTAAAGAAATCTGTAATCAAGTGTAAATTTCTGCTTGTGAATAAAGAAAAAGATCATTGCATAGTGATGAACCTCAGTCTCACATACTCCCAACCGAACCCAAGATTCATTTCTGTGAAATGAATTGTTAACTGTATAAATAGTCCAACATAATTATTAGCAAAAAGCTTAATGTTATCAATAACCAAAACTATATGTTTGAGGAAAAGTTTAAAGTTAAAAACTCCATAGATTTTATAAAGTAGATCATAGACACTCACATCCCAAACAAAAGCAGATTCATCTCAATACACATTATCAATGATTTAATCTGTTACATGGAAACATCATCTTCATCATAGAACATGAAGAAAATGAGAATATTAAGTTTTTGGACCTGTCAGTTAAAAGAGAAGAACATAACCACCTTTTCAACATACCCAGATACACACTACACATTACTGCATAATTCACAGCCATGATCCCATAAAGAGACACATTTTTGTATATTATATGTAAAACTGTTAATATTAACAAAAAAATCCAAATATCTAGTGCACATTGTACAGCTGTAGATGAAAATGGATCAATAAATCAAAAAATCAATAAATCGTCAGTTGACAAGTTAATCAAATACCCTTTAAATGAGGCAAATTTTGTGCTTAATTACATATGCTTTAGAAGGTAGCATCTCTCAATAACTATGGCTCAAAACCAGTCTTGAAATTATACACCAAAGAACAGAGAGGGCATAGTAAATATGGAAATCAAATCACATTAGAAAAGAGAGAGTGTCTAGAAAAAGAAAAATTTATAACCTTCCCATAGTGGAACAAAGCAAGTCACTTGTATCAAAAAAACAAGGCTGCAAATTGGATTCAGGACAGAGAACAATGTAAGATCAAGCATTACATACAGTAAAGATATGAGCCAAACATATAACATTGAAGGTGTGTATAAAATAACATGTAGTGTCTTGTCCTACATAATTGATAACATGTAGTAAATATGGTAAATTTTACATTGGCCATACAGGGAGAAACCTCAAAACGATATCAACAAAAACATAATCAGTCTCAATAAGGCAGAAAAGGCAAGTTATTAAATATTCTAGAAGCAACTGAAATACACACCCATATTAGAAAACAACTGGACAACATACTTAATGAACAAAAAGAGTTACAGAATAAAATGAATATGCATAGTTTCATAAGTGTTTTAACTGAATAATTTTGATTTGGAATCAATTTCCTACATGTAAAACTGTCGAATTTGACATGATATGTTAGATTATTTTTCAATTTTACACCTTTTGTACATTTTATGTTCATACACCAATTGTCAAACAATTGTAATTTACATTTATGAATGCTTGTAATGTGATCTGAAGACAGTTAATGTAGACTCTTTAACTGTCAGTTGCATGTTTACACTATAGCAAAGTTATGTCAAATGTTATCAAGAACTGTCGCTGCCTAAGATTTGACAGCAGTAAAATACTTGGCAACCTCTACACTGTGTAATAAGACAGGGTTCAGATACTGTCATATTAACTAATATGCATGCTACTGCTATAGAAGCACATAATGTAAGTAGACTTCTATTATTGCTACAATATATTATTGCTACAATACGAGTGTTCTAATTACAGGAAACTCAGAAGAAAAACATAAAAGAAACCACTGACAGACTAACATATCACTTTGATGACAATGACTTAATAATAAACAAGCACAAACAAAAAATCTGATATCACCCAATCTAGAGCTATACGGACAGACAGTTGCCAAAACAGCCTGTACCAAATTTCTTGGACTTCACCTACAAGACAACTTGAAATGGAAAGCACTAATTGAGCAGATGAACAAAAAATTAAGTACCTCTTGTTTTGTGCTGCGTACATTAAAAAATTGTACCAGCTACAACACCCTTCAGTGTGTATATTATGCAGTTGTACACTCTCACCTCCGGTATGGGATTATGTTCTGGGGTAATTCTGGAGATGCCATTTAAAAAAAAAAAAAAATTATAAGAATAATGGAAGGTGTAGATAATCGCAAATCTTGTAGACCATTGTTTCAAAAAAGGATGATCCTGCCACTTCCTTGCATATATATGCTTGCAAATATAATGTATTTAAAGCAAAACTTACATACAAAAAGACCACTCATCACTCAAAATCACACAATACACAGCTATGATACAAGACAAAAATTGGATATACATGTTCAAAGTGCCAATACAAAGTTATTTCAAAACAGCCTTATCCATCTTAGTATCAAACTATACAATGCCTTACTAGATACCATTAAACACATACAAAACATTGGTCACTTCAAATCTAAACTGAAATCGTGCTTGGTTGATCACTGCTTTTACACAGTATATGAATACCTACAAAATTAAATTTTGGTATGTTTACCCGATGCAGTCTCATTCAGAAGAACATTTGTATTTTATCTTTCTGTATATAGCGTAACAACATTTATTTAAGTATTCATCATTAATTGATGTATTAATGTGTGTTATTATGTGCAAAGGTATATTATATGTAAAACTGTTAATATTAACAAAAAAATCCAAATATCTCTTGCACATTGTGCAGCTATAGATGAAAATAGATCAATAAATCAATCAATCAATCGTTATAATCAGGCCATCTAACAATTGCATCTCCCAAACTAGAACACCTTGTAAAAACTACTGCTAAATCTCCTTCCCACATAATTTCATTACAATCCTAAGAAATTATTGGATAAAGTAATTCATTTTTCTAACTCCTTATCTTTCCATTATTAAGAATATGTCCTTCCAAGCTAATTTTATCAGTAACAGACAAAGACAAATGTACCTTAACTGTTGATGACATAAAAGGATGTTTGATTCTTGATAAAATACAATTTCCTTTTTTGTGGTAACAAAATCAAACAGTTTTGTCATATAATTATGAATTAATTTTTATTGGATTTTCTGTCATTCATTGGATAATCTGATTCTGATCCATATGGATTAGCTATAACAGTTCTAAAGTTCATGTATAATTGTGTATGTTTCAGATGAAGCCATCAATCTCCAATATTTATTTCAATTTCTGTATCCTTGTTGGGTACATTTAAATTATTTTTCGTTTTCTCATTCACGGGGAATGAGTAAAACTGATAACTCCCAATTTTATGTATGTGTTATTAAGGATAAAATTTACTAACACATTTTTAAAACCACTGTTACATAAGCACCATAAGTCCAACCCCTCGTCCAAGTCGTGGGAGATGGGCAACAGCACAAAGTAGGGGACTGCCTATAGGGGCGATGTACAGCGGGGACTTCGTGTGCCCCAGGACCACTACGGTAGCTGGGAAGGCCCTATGGGAACCCTGAAACGTGACGGCTAACGGGGCTCTGGTGAAGCTGCGATAGGCCTAGCAAGCCAGTAGTGGATAAATCAACTGCTTTCAAAACGGGAACATGCCTCGGATCACGGAACGGATTTAAAGGAAACCGACCAAGCAATGGAAAAGGATTACGAGATGGTTTACGACTGGGCACCTTAAACGTAAGGACTCTAACTGGGAAGTTAGAAGAAATTGTAGAAATGATGGAAAGGAGGAAATTGGACATCTTGGGACTTGCTGAGACTAGGTGGAGAGGAGTTGGTGAAAAACCACTAAGTAAAGGATGTAAACTGTACTGGATAAGGAATGAGAGGGGAAGAAATGGAGTGGCAATAGTGGTCAGAGAGGGCTGCAGGAGGAGGTGGAAGGTATCAATGATCGAATGATAAAAGCCAGAGTACGAGTGAAAGGAAAAAGCATTGAAATCATCCAAGCATATGCCCCACAGGTGGGGTGTACAAAAAAGGAGCAGGAGGAATTTGAAGATGACATGCAAAAGCAGCTAAATGGAGGTAATCAGATTATAATAGGGGACCTCAATGCATATGTTGGCACAGACAGGAAAGGATCGAGGAGATAATGGGACCAGAGGGCTGGGGGAACCGAAATAGAGAAGGAAAATTGTTGCTGGAATTCTGCAAGAGGAATGGGCTGGCGATCGCAAATTCCTGGTACAAGAAGAGAAGTAGCCACAAAATAACTTGGTACAGTGGAGACTGGTCCCAAACTTCAGTAGTAGACTATGTACTAGTGGATAGGCAGATGATGAGCAGCCTCACAGATGTTAAGGTCATTCCATCTGAGGCCTTAGACAGTGACCATCGGCTGTTGGTAGCCACCCTGAGAGAGAAAAAAGATAGGAGGGCAACAGATATACAGGAGAAAATGTTGAAGACATGGATGCTGAAAGAGGATGAACGGAGGACCCAGTACCAGACACTGATCAGGAAGAAGCTGCCAAAGGAAGATCAGAGAACAGTGGAAGAAGAATGGGGAGATTTTAAGAGGGCTCTAGTTGAGGCAGCTGAGACTGTGTGCGGAAGAACTAGCACAAAGTGGAGAAGTAAGGAAACCCCATGGTGGAACAACATATGTAAAGAGGCAGTACTTCGAAAGAACAAAGCCTTCAGAGAATGGTTCCAGACCCGAACAGAGGAAGCTAGGGTAAAATATAAGGAAAGCAAGAAAGCGGCACAGACCATAGTAAGGGCGGAGAAGAAGAAGTGGATGGAAAAATGGACAAGAATGTTAGAAGAGGACAGTGAAGGGAACAAAAAAGTACTTTACACCATGGTAAGAAATAAGAGGAATGACAGAAGCGAGTGCCTGAGGATCATGGATAATAATGGAAGAGTTGTGGAGGAAATGCATGAGCTCAAAAAGATTTGGAAGGAGTACTTTTGAAGATCTGTTGAATGCCGCCAAGCGGGTAACTAACAGCGATGGAGAGCCTAAGGCAGCAGACGATTATAATAGTGGGGAAATTGATGATCTAACTTGGAATGAAGTGGAAGAAGCCATAAAGAGGATGAAAGGGTGCAAGGCACCAGGTTGGGACGAAGTAACAGTAGATATGATACGAGCAGCAGGAGAAGTAGGAACCCAGTGGCTATACAGAGTGCTGAGGGTGGTGTGGAAGGAGAACAGAATTCCTGAGGATTGGAAGAAAGGAATTATAGTCCCGATCTTCAAGAAAGGGGATAAAAGGAGATGTGAGAACTACAGAGGAATCACCCTGCTATGCCACTGTGGAAAAATCTATGAAAAGATCCTGGAGAAGAGAATAAGAAGCAGTATTGAAAGTAGACTGCAAGAGGAGCAGTACAGTTTCAGACCGGGAAGATCAACAACGGACCTCATATTTGCGGTAAGGCAACTGCAGGAAAGGCACTATGAGTACGGGAAGGACTTAATCATGGCCTTTTTAGATATTGAGAAGGCGTATGACAGTATCTGTAGGGACAAGCTCTGGGATGTGCTGAACGCAAAAGGGATAGATGAAGAGATAACACGAAAAGTCAGAAAAATGTATGAGGGAAGTGAGAGTTGTGTGAAAGTGGGGAGGGAACGTACTGCATGGTTCAAGCTGGAAAATGGGCTGCGACAGGGAAGTGCACTTTCGCCTTTATTGTTTATTATTGTTATGGATGAAATCCTACAGCAAGTATCAGATGCAATTGGAGATCATAAAATGATGTTATGGGGAAATTGCGAGAAGGAGGTGCAAGAGCAGTTAGATGTATGGGAGGCGACGGGAGCACAATATGGAATGCATTTCTCTGCAAAGAAAAGTGAAATAATTGTCACAACAAGGAAGAAGAATAGGATAAATGTGGATATAACTTGTGGAGGGGAAAAACTACAAGTGGTAGAGAACTTCAAGTACCTGGGAAGCATGATTGAAAGTAAGGGGGGAAACGCAATGGAAATAAATGAAAGGTGCAGAAAAGCAGGGCAGTTCTACAAATGCATTAGGGGGCTTATTTGGAGCAAGGAGGTGCCACAGAAATCCAAGGGAATTATATACTGAACCTACTTTGTCCCCATATTGGCATACGGAAGTGAGACATGGGTAATGCACAAAAGCGACAAAAGTAGAATACAGGCTAGTGAAATGAAGTTCCAGAGGAGCAGGTTGAGTGTAACAAGACGAGACAGATTGCGAAATGTGTATGTGAGGGAAAGACTAAAGGAGGAACCAGTACAGGACAGGATAGAAAAATGAAGACTGCAGTGGTATGGATACATGAAGAGGATGGATGAGGGAAGAATTCCAAAGAGGATGTTTGATCTGCAACTGGAGGGGAAGAGGCCCAGAGGAAGACCAAGAGATAGATGGGTGAAGGGAGTGAAGGAATGTGTGACGAGAAGAGGAGAGAACTGGACGAAGGTGGAAGAGGGGGAATGGTGGAAAGACAGAACACGATGGAGAGCCTTGTGTTCCCGACAGACCCAGCCAGTTGCTGGAAACTGTCCAAGATGATTATGATGATGTTACACAAGCACCATTAAAGTCAATCAGATTATCATTTTCAACAGTCAAAGTAATTCCTAAATTCTGAATAGGGCAAAAACAAGAATATTTACAGGGTAGTGTAGTTTATAAATTATTGGTTTTCCAAATTCAGTGTTTGGTTTAAATGAAGCAATAATATGAGTTTCTGTATGGAAATGATCAGCATGTCTCACAAACATTCCATGAGCCAAATGAAAATTTATATTAATTTATATGAATGGAAAAATTTTAGGAACATCTTTAGCAACAGTTTTTTTACTAGCTTCAATAATTTGATTAATAAACCCTAACACTTGCATTATTATTTTCCTTTATATCCATGCATAATTTCAAAAAATATTTGGCTTTTTCGATTGAACCAAATTTTCTAAATTTTTCCTACTATATTGCCCTACAGGAATTTCCACTATTTTTATGACACAATACAGTTTATTATTTTTTGATGTAGTATTTGGAATGAAAAAAGTTGATTAAAAACCAACTAGTGAAACATTTTTATAAGTTTCTCTTATTGGAATGGCTAATCTTAGGAAGACTTAAAGGAAGAGATTATTTTTATTTAGCTCAAAATTATTCAAAAACACCATAACAATTGGTTAGAGATAATCTTAAATTTTTAAATATTTTTAGACAAGATGACACAAATTTAAAACATATTAATCATGAGTTCATTGGTAGAGATTTAAAGTTTGGTAATTTTAAAGAAATGTGTAATAAATGTTGGAATGATCAATTTGGGCTTTTTATAATAGACAACCGAATGAAGGTAAGTTCAGAAATAAAATACAGAATTTCATAACAACATGAACGTTAAACATAAACATAAAAATGATTAACATTTGTAACAGATGATTGCAAAATATGATCATCCTAAAGGACCAAGTACAACATTGCTGTATGATCCAGAAGTTGTTAAAAAACCTAAACGAAATTGAAAGAAAGCTGAGGAACTGAAAGAATAATTCAAGGGCCGGCCGGGGTGGCCGAGCAATTCTAGGCACTTCAGTCTGGAACCGTGCGACCACTACGGTCGCAGGTACGAATCCTGCCTCAGGCATGGATGTGTGTGATGCCCTTAGGTTAGTTAGGTTTAAGTAGTTCTAAGTTCTAGGGGACTGATGACCTCAGAAGTTAAGTCCCATAGTTCTCAGAGCCATTTTTATGAATAATTCAAGGTTCGGAAAAAACAACCACAAACAGAATACGAAAAATATAAAAAAGAAGCTCAACCAATTACACTGTTCTATAAAAAAAACCTTTTTTTCTATTTCTGATAAAAAGTATTGTGATCCTAATTGTAATTTGAGTGCTGAATTGAAAACTGTTTTTTTTTTTTTTTTTTTTTTTTTTTCTGTCAGGGATAGTTTATGAGTAATCGCAATTTTATTTCTCTTTTCAGTTTCTGATATAGTGCAGCAAACGTGAGGTGAAATTCGACAAACAAATGCACATCTTTATGATGTTATAAGTTCATCACATTAATGGAGGGTGGGATTTAACATATGACACAGAATCCTTTGTGTATACACTTTGAAGCATTTATTTGACATGAGAAATTACAGAAAATTGACAAACAATGAGCCACTGCCTTGTAATGCACATCACTTTTTTCTCTTGTATTGTGAATCTTTCTTCTCTCGAATGATATTCCAGCAATAATCTACTAACATAGAAGGTACCCACTTCCCTTCATAGTGCCTTTCTATGATAGAAATGTCTTTATGGAATCTTTCCGCATGTTCATCCAATACCTCTGTGAAGTAGTCCAGATGAGAGTCCATCATATGTACCTTTCAAAGACATATTGCACCCCAAATCCTGATATGCTTTGATCATATCCTTCACCATTGCTTTGTAGTTAGTAGCTCTTCTTCTTCCGGGGAAGTTTTCCGACATCATCTTGAAACAGTCCCATGCGGTTTTTTATCAGTTAAACATGCTTCAAAATTTGCATCTTTCTGCAGCTCTCTGATTTGTGGGTCCACAAATACACCTTCCTTTATTTTTGCAGCTGAAAGACGGGGTAATTTGGTAGCTAGATATACAAACCCACAGCCTGTTGGATCCATGGCCTTCACAAATTGTTTCATCAGGCCAAGTTTGATGTGAAGCGGTGGAAGTAGTATATATTCAGGAGCTACCAGACTTTCACGTTGTACATTCTTTTCGCCAACTTTCCCTCTTCGCCTAGGCCATTTCTTTTTCATGTAGTGAGAATTTTGGTCTCGACTATCCCACTCGCAAAGAAAACAGGCATACTTTGTGTAGCCTTGTTGCATTCCCAGTTCCATAGCAATTACCTTGAAATCTGCACATATTTTCCATTTGTGTTCATTGTATTTTAATGAATTTAGCATCCTTTGTACGAATTCGTAATTCTCTTTTGTCAGACTAGTGTAAGATACTGGAACAGAGGTTATTTTATTTCTGTTATGGAGCAAAACACCCTTCAGACTTGTTTTCGATGCATCTATGAAAAGTCTCCACTCCAGTGAAATATAAGTGAAGTTCAGCACTTTCATCAGGCCAGCAACATCATTGCAAAATGTTAGTGCTTCATCAGTTGAAAAATAAGAAATAAAGGCATGTTCTCTGTGCCTGAACACACTGATTTTAGTACTTTGGTGCAGTAGATTATACTCTTGTAATCTTGAACCAAGCAGCTGCACCTTTTGTTTACTTAGTCCTAGATCACGTACTAAATCATTTAAATCTGCTTGTGTTAACAAATGTGGCGATGACTCACTTGTGCAGTGATATAAAGAATCATCATCTGTGATTTCTTCAGTACTACTTATTTCACTGTCACTCAGAATTTGACCTCGAGCTCTTGAAGGTACTGGAAGGTTGTCAGAATGCTGAACTGGCATTCTCGCTGAAGGCAGATCTGGGTAAACCATGTGTCTCTTCGACTTTTTGCTTGTAAAACCCTGAATTTTTGTTAGACAGAAATAACAATCAGTAACATAGTCCTTAGGCTCCCTCCACACCATGGGAACAGCAAACAACGCCACATTCTCTTTACCTTTCCACTACTGAATTAGTTTGCAGTAACATGTAGCACAACAGAAATGTGGTGCCCATTCTTTATCTTGGTCTCCTACCTCTACTCCAAAGTAATGTTTGTATGCTTTCTTTATGACTGAAGAAATTTTCTTCCTATTTCTGGCAAAAGTGAACTTCCCACAGATGTAGCAGAAGTTTTCCGGCTTATATCAACATCCACGATGACGTGGCATTTCTGCAAATTTAAAAATACCACTTTGGTAATAATTAATAGTAGGGAACTAGAGGAACGCTGATGTGTAAAAACAAGCAGTCGTTTTACCTTCAACACCAGGCTCAATCAGTTTACACACAGGAACTAAAAAATTCAACCGTGCTCAGAAATATGACAGACAGTCACTTGTCAGCCAAAACACCCACTTGTTAAGACTGACACAAATTGCGGCTAACACCACTTTTGTAAACTCGATGCAACTGCCCCTAGGAGGCGTGAAGCTTTACTGCCGAGGCAGGGACCGGCTGTCGCCGTTCGAGTTAATGAGATGTTTCAGGTGGTCTTAATGACATAGGTGTGGCAGCGATAACCTAATGATGTCTGATTCTTCCCACCTGCTGTTGCACAAGAAATTATCACGTTCTATCACTACTGGATGCAGCAACATAACCGTATTTCTCTATAACGTCTCTGTGTTTGCCATGAATTGTGAATATACATATATATACGTATTACATAAAAAGTATCCCTGACAACGATATTTTGTTTACATATTTGAATTTACCACGGTAAAATGGTCTAGAAGCACATACTTTAATATCAGAAATAGAACCCATGTCGAACAGTGTTATTGATGCTACTGAACAAGTAAAACAAGAATTGAAGTATTAGGTGTCAATGTTTTGAAATCTACTGAAGAAAATAGGGAATTTGAAAAACAAGTCATTCCTTATCATCAAAATCCTCATGTAGAAGAATTTGGAGATTGATCAGGTGTACCAATATGAAATGACCGTTAAGATACAAATGTGTCAATAGGGAACATTTGTTGTGAACGAGCCTTAATTTTTTGTGTGTGTGTGTGTGTGTGTGTGTGTGTGTGTGTGTGTGTGTGTGTGTGTGTGTGTGTGTGTGTTTGCTTGGTATGACATCTGTCAAAGATATTTAGTATACATCAAGTCATGGAACAAACAACATCACATGTTTTCATCGTGTTAACAATGTCGAATTTTTTACCAGAAAGTGATGATTTGCGGAAAGCATTAATTTTTTTGTTTTCATTTGAAAAAAAGTGCTGCAGATTTGCATCGAATGCTTGTCAAGGCATATGGTAATCATGCTCTATCAGAAGCAACATGCACAAGATGATTTCAACGGTTCAGAAATAATGATTTTGATGTAAGAAATGAAGAATGTGGAAGACCACCAAAAAAGTTCGAAGTCGCCAAATTGCAAGCAATATTGGATGAAGATGATACTTTGAGTCAGAAGCAAATGGCAGCAATGCTAAATGTTGCACAACAAACAATTTCTGACCATTTGAAAGCTATGGAAAAGATCCAAAAGTGTGGAAAATGGGTGCTACATGAATTGAATGACAGATGGAAAATCGAAAAAAACATTTGTCAAATTTTGCTTCAAAAACACGGAAGAAAATCAATTTTGCATCAAATTGTTAAAAATGGATTTATTTTAAGTATCCTAAATGGGAAAAATCAATGGGTAATCTGCGACTACCATCAACATCGATTGCAAAACCAGATCGATTTGGCAAGAAGACAATGCTCTGTGTTTGGTGGGATCAGAAAGGTGTTGTGTATCATGAGCTTCTAAAACCCAGTGAAACTGTGAATACTAATCACTACAGACAACAAATGATCAATTTGAACCATGCATTGATCGAAAAAAAGACCAGAATGGGCCAGAAGAATTGGCAAAGTAATTTTTTTACACGACAATGCACCTGTACACAAAGCACAACTGGTTCAGGATTCAATCAAAACACTTGACTGTGAGCTGTTGCCCCACCCGCAGTATTCACCAGACTTGGCCCCTTCAAAAGACGAACATTTCTATTGGCGTGGTGGCCACAAATTGCAAGAGAGGTGGTCAAAATGAATAGAAAGCAAGGGTCAGTACTTTGAACAAGATGTTTTTACTTTTAAATTCAAAATTAGTGTTTCATTTTCATAAAAACGCTAATTTCATACTGGTACACCTGGTTTAGACAATTAGAAAACTAGGAGATTTGTCTGATGATATCCCTAGTAAGTAGGACTGAACATTAAGTGAATCGAAAATAAATAATTTGTTATTGCATTATGAAAAAGAAACTAATTTTTTTAAAAAAAAGGTAAAAAAATAAATATAAGAGAAAGAATTTTAGAAATTATTGATCATTGTAAAGACTTTATTTTTGGATTAAGACCTGTTGGTCCTTATAAATATATTGATAAATTACTACTAGAATTCAATAATGATAAATTATAAATTGGTGACAAATAATATGGATTAATGAAACTTAACTAGAAAACAAATAACTATGGATGATTCAGGAACAGAATTTGATTCTCTTGATTTACAAAACTATGCAAAAATTTTGTTTGATTCAAATGCTGTATGTAATGAAAGTAATCCAAACAAAATAAAAGCAAGTTGAGGAAATAAATATAATTAATTTATAAAAAGCATTATTGAGGAATATTTTCCTAGTTTTACAGAAAGAAATATTGGTGATTGATTTGAAAAAGTTGGTGAAGGTTTAGTAAAAAAATTTGCATAAAACGAATCAAATATGTTTGGATGAATGATGTTAGAGATTTAACTGATAAATTAGCAGTAATTCTTGGTGAAGAATCAGTTGGAAATAAAAATTAACACAATGAAAAAGTTAGCATTGTATAGATGTTAACAAATAAATTTAGTGATTTCACAATCAATAATCCAAAAGGAATTCCATATTTGATTAGATTTTTGAATAATTTACCACCTGCATATTGGAAAACTGAAAAACATGGTAAGAATTAGTAACCAATTTGATTAATAAATTACCATTTATGATGCATCTTCCAGCCTATCAGTTTTTTGGCCCAGGAACCAAATTAGAAGAAAGATTAGCTAGAGCAGATCAAAGCCTTCATCCATTAGATGACGCATATAAAGAACATGTAATTGCTTATAGAGCTCATACAGAATTAGAATCTAGACATAGAACTGACAAAAAACTTTGATTAGCTGCAAAAGAAAGAATGTATGGAAGTGATGCTTCATTAGGTGAAAAAATTATTGCAATTGCATTTAGAGTAATTATGTATGGGAAAGGAAATTTAGGAATGGGTGTTGATGTTGACGAAAATGGATGGGGATTGTAAAAAAATAAATCCTTATAAATTTTTTATCTATATAAATGAATAACTTTTCAATTGATTAGGAAGAAGGTGGAAATTTACATTACATTATATATTCATGTTGTGAAGAAGATTATTGAATATCTAACAAAAAGGAAAGAACGATAAGGACTAACACAACGCGAAGGTGCATTTCTTCAATTACTATTAGCTGCAGTACCACATCTAGCAACTATTGGTTCACTTGCTGGTGGTTCTGCAGGAAAAAAAAAAAAAAAAAAAAAAAAAAAAAAAAAAAAGGCATAAATAAACAAGGAAAAAGTCTCTGCAGTTTTGAAAGAACAGAAAAGACATAAAAAAGTTGTGGAAAATAAAGCTGTCACTGGTGTAAAGAAAGTAAAAAAAGAAAAATTTCGAAGAAATAATTATGAAATTTAATAATACTTTATCTAATATTGACATAGAAGATTTAGTTGAACAATTAACACCTAAATATTTTCATGGTTTGTTCATTGATTGATTGATTTTTATTTGGTCCCATTTGGTTACATTTTGTACAAAGTGTGTACTTGTAACATAGGACAAATCAACTTAAACCTGTTTTCTTGCAGTATTTAATCTCTTTACTATAATTTAACAGATCAAAGTGGCAATAGTTTTATTAATGTTGCATATATTTTTCAGCCATTTTTTAGGTCCTGAAAATTATTTACAAACTACATTATACCTATATTTACATTTTTCCCTCAGTATTCATGTTCTCAAGTTATTTACATATCATAATATGTTCAACTAGTTACAGCAACTCTATGACAGTAATAGTAGCATTTTTCATTCATTCTACGTCTACATCTACATATATGCTCTGCTAGCCATGAAGTGGTGTGTGGTGGAGGACACAATTCATACCAAAGTCATATTTCTCTCCCACTGTTCCCCTCACAGATCACGCGTGGGAAAAATGACTCTCTGAATGCCTCAGTACAAGCTCTGATTTCCTTTATCTTTGAATGGTGATCATTTTTCAATTGCTGGTAATAATATATGCTCTACCTACATCCTCGGGTGATGATCGGATTTTGGAATTTAGTGAGCAGCTGCTTCCGTTTAGCGTCTATCTGCAAGTGTGTCCCATTTCAAACTTTCTACGAGATTTGTAATGTTCTCATTATGGCTAAGTCTTCCAGTAACGAATCTTGCCTCTCTTCTTTGGACCTTGTCAAGTTCTTGAATCAGACCCAACTGGTAAGGGTCCCATACAGATGAAGAATGGACTTGATGAACTATCGTATTCTAAGCTATTTCCTTTGTTGAAGGACTGCCTCGCTTCAGGATTCTACCAATAAACTGCAATCTAGAGTTCGTCTTACAAGTTACTTGTGTAATCTGATCATTCCATTTGAGATCATTTAGAATAGTCACACCCAGATACTTGACGGATGTTACCGCTTCCAAAGACTGGGCATTTTTTTTGTACTCATACATTAAGGGGGATTTTCACCTTGTTATACTCAGTAGGTTACACTTACTAATATTCAGAGATAACTGCCAGTCATTACACCAAACATTTATTTTTCGCAAATCCTCATTGATTTATTCACAACTTTCATGTGATACTACTTTCCTGTAGACTACAGCATCATCGGCAAACAGTCTAATGCCGCTATCAATACCATCAACAAGATCGTTTATGTAAATCGTAAAAAGCAGCAGACTTATTACGCTGCCCTGGGGCACAACTGAAGTCACGTTTGTTTCTGTTGAAGTCACCCCATTCAGGACAACATACTGCTCCCTGTCTGTTAGAAAACTTTCTATCCAAATGCATATGTCATAGGATAGACCATAAGCACACACTTTTTGGAGCAAGCAACAGTGTGGAACTGTGTCAAACGCCTTTCGAAAGTCGAGAAATATGGCATCAACCGGAGAGCCTGTTATATATCATGCACAAAGAGGGCCATGACCGTTGTTTCCTAAAACCATGCTAGTTTCTGCAGATGAGGTTCTCAGAGCCTAGAAAGGTCATTATGTCTGAATACAAAATATGTTCCATGATTCTACAACAAATCTATGTCAGTGAAATTGGCCGGTAATTATGTGCATCCAATTTTCTACCCTTTTTAT
This sequence comes from Schistocerca nitens, assembly GCF_023898315.1. Taxonomy (NCBI): domain Eukaryota; kingdom Metazoa; phylum Arthropoda; class Insecta; order Orthoptera; family Acrididae; genus Schistocerca; species Schistocerca nitens. The sequence goes on along the minus strand of NC_064619.1, from coordinate 540,452,838 downwards.
AGATTGCTATGACCTGGGCCTTCTTCCAGTCACGTGGAACTTTCTGCTGTTCCAATGATCTCTGATAGACGATGGATAAGAATGGTGCTGTATTTGTACCATATTCAACATAAAATCTTACGGGGATACCATCTGGGTGAGATGCCTTCCTGGCGTCTAAGAATCCTGAATGAGTTCATAGGCGAAGTACTGATGCTAAGCTGTATTCACATCGACCCTCTGTCCATAATCATGTTGTATAAATGAAGATGATGTTTTAACTACTGACGATGCCTTTGGCACAATTGTTTTATTAATCTCCATTGCAGGATGTAATTTTAGGTATTTTACTTCTGATGAAGGTATATGTAGCTATACAAAAGCCATGATAAAGAATTTTAATAAATCTTTATCCTGCAACTGTTTTGGCTGTCATAATTTACCATGAAGAATTTCAACAGTTGCTGTTTCAGCTATGTTTGAAATCTTCCTAAATTTAAACAACATCCCAAACACTATCTAATAGATAATTCCTATTATTCAATTGAAGAATATTTCAGATGTGTTAACTGATCAGTTGTGAAATCTGAATTAGGTATGAATGCCTCTAGTCAGGAAATTTGTAAAATCAAGCTTGAATGAGATATTATTGTAAATCCAGCTCCAATTTCAGAATGCTTCAATGAATTCTTCTGTAATGTAGCAAAGTCAGATGTCAATGGTGCAGATTATGGCAACAAAGTATATCCCTTTAGATTAGATCAAATTTCTGAATAATGCCTTACAAACTTTATAAAACTGTCAGAAACAGAAACAGAAAATGTTATATTAGTACCATACTCAAAAATAAAAACTCTGCAGATTGGGATAGAACACCACAAAAGTTCTCAAATTTGTGCATAAAAGAATATGACATCCATTATCTAAAATAATAACAAAATCTTTGAACACAGATGTTTCCCAGAGGTGCTAAAGTATGCAGAAATAAAACCAATGTCCAAAAAATAGTCATGAGAGGATATGGGGAAATTATCACTCCATATCTCTTGTTACAATGATGTCAAAAGTATTCAAAGAAATAACTGTCATCTAGATTTGAAACTGTATTGAAAAATGTGAGATTATTTTAAAGTATTAGTTTGGCTTCCAGTGCGGAAAAAGCACCATAGATACAATTAATACTTTTCCATCCGCACGTCTCGTACAAATGTACTCACTTGGCACCAGCAGCACTAATTCGGATTACTTGGCTTGTCCACAGCCGTTCTTGACTTTATCACGATATTATAAATTGTGTAGTTTTACTAATCTCATTGTTAGTTCTCGTAAATTCACAACTCTATTCTCCTACTTTCATAAAATTTTGAAGATATACATACATAAATAAATAGGAAAGTTGGTTGTTTCACATATTTGTTTATTTGCATTGTCTTTGGTACTTAGTATTTCTCTTTGGTATGATATGCAGCAAAACAGTCTCCAAGATGGAACACAACTCTGCAAGACTTGCACATTAAGTTTGTTGTTCTCCTTTCTTTGTTTTTGGAACATACGCTGCAGTTCCTTTGTTTTAGTTTATTCGTTTCAGAAATAAGGAAGAGCTGGTGTTGCTTTATGTGACCAGAAAGTCTGTCAACTGGAACATGATGAGACATATGTGATGTAGTGGCAACCCCCAAGTTTTGCTCAGAAGCAGGTACATGGCCTTTTATCCATGAATCAGTCACTTTCAATAAAAATATCGTGAAATCAGAGACTCTCATGGTCTGTATTGAAATAGTGCCATGTACGGGATGCATTAAATAAATGTGCAATTAAAGAGGTACACCCAGACCTTTTTTGAACAATTTAGAGTTTTTCTGTATATAGGATAATAACTCAAATATTTGTCGGCCTGATCCACTCCTTTCATGTATTTGTCAGTCAAAGTGGCATTATATATTGCAGAAATCGTTCACATTGTTTTATTTTTTGAAGCTCTCCATACCTGTCCAGGTACTTCACCTTTCCGTTGATGACAAGCTTCAAACACATTAACTTTTGCACACTTTAACTTTTCCGGAAATCCTCTATTTTGCCGTATTGTTCCACAAACTCGAATTTTCTTTTCAAGTAACTTCTCTGTGGGTTCTACACTGTTATAATTATTATCCATGTAGAGGTGATGCCAGTTTCCATAAGAAGGTGTCATAGTTTCATTGTCTGAATCGGTTGCGGGACATCGTTTTGCAAAATATGAGTGTATATGAATGGTTTCCTTGATCAATAATCATCAATCCTTGCTTTTTTCACAGTTCCCATAAGGATAGCAAGCCCAAACCATTTTCTAAGTTCAGGTCCTGCAGCATTGACGAATGTGGCATTTTTTAATCCAGTTTCCTTCTATTGCAATTTTGACTGTAGTACTTGTTCATTTCATTGCTAATATATTCAAATTGATTGTTCCCAATATATAATCCTCCAATATCCTTGATGCTCTGTGTATCTTTTGGAAATATGTTTGGACCCAGAGATCCTTCAAATTTATAATTGGTCTTCGGTAAATCAAAGTCTGACCACTGTGCACTGTCTTCGTCTTCTGATTCATCCGAATTAGTTGGGAACTGAATTCTTCTTGGACATATTTCACTATCTTCTGACAATTCTGCTTCACTTTCACTTTTTCAATATCCAATGTCTTCTTCACAACCAACCAAGTCGTCCGGAATGTCAGACAAGATGTCTGCACACTAATCGTAAATAATCATATCGTCTCTTTCATCTGCCATGAAGAAAGGGCACAAGTACTTCTAAAAACAAAATAAATTGTTGACTTGTGTAACTTATTGTTACCTAAACAAAACACCAACAGAATGCAAAAGATACTAAAATGCTGTCACTGCCACTCCGCGATACTATGCTCATGTCACCACTGTGCTGTCGCAAGCCACTGAGCAATATTATGCACACGACACCACCGTGGTGTCACCAGACGGCATAGTGTTAACAATCTTGTTGGCAAGATTAGCACATCATTAGACAATAAAACTTAAGTTTCAGGGATCTTTTGCACCTCACAAAAGACTTTGACTCAAAAAATCATGCACTTCTTACCAGTAAACTTGAGAAGTATGGAACTAGAGGCAGTGTTCTACACTTCATACCTATGCAACAGGAAACAAAGAGTGGTTCTCTCTACAAATGCAGCAAATTATTCTTGCAGCAAATTATTCTTGCAAATGGAAGACAGTAACACAAGGTTATCCTTAAGGTTCCATTCTAGGACCTATCTTGTTTTCATTTGACAGTAATGATCTATCAGTCAATATAAATGCCTGATTGGTTTTATTTGTAGACAACACATCTGTGTCAGTTGAGGAGCATGAAGCAAAAGCTATCTCTGCCAGCATCATCAGTACTAAATGTCATTTAGAAACATTGGTTGGCTGATTGGTTGGTTGATTTGGGAGAGGGACCAAACAGAAAGGTCAATAGTCCCATCAGATAAGGGAAGGGTGGGGAAGGAAGTTGGCCATGCCCTTTCAAAGAAACCATTCCTGCATTTACCTGAAGCGATTTAGGGAAATCACAGAAAACCTAAATCAGGATGGCCGGACATGGAGTTTTACTGTCATCCTCCCAAATACAAGTCCAGTGGGCCAACAGCTGTGCCACATCGCTCGGGTGGAGACATTGCTTCATCTCAATGCATTAACCCTTGAACATCCCAAAAACCCATATAATCCATCACACAACATAGGCTTTCACGGCCAGTGTTATCTTCAGTTGAAACTTCTGGGCTGAGAGGCCGTGGTCGATGTATAAAATTTCCAACTAACGTTTCGTCTCCATCCTTGGGAGACATCTTCGGAGGTCGTCCGGCTACTGCCACTGAGGCTCCAGGTACTCTCACATTTATAGAGCGCATAGAGGGCACCACCATTCATCACGTGATGCCAACGGTATGCCTGTCTTTCGAAGACATCATCATTCTCAATTATGAGTAATCGACTGTCATTCTGCTGGCGCAATGTCGATATCCATATTTTTTCTAACTTGAAAACTTCCTCTTTTGTATTAAAATTGTTATGATGTTTGTGAATTTCCATTGCTTCTCTATGCATGCGCGCATGATAGTGGGATGTTCATGCTAGAACGCTTGTCACATTAAATTTAATTTCGTGGTTCCCATCTCGAAAAAGTGCTAGTTGAGTTTCACATTATAGATGTATTTGGAATCTATGCTGATTGGAATGGAGAAGGTAATTCTGTTCAAGATACCTCATTGTGGTTGAATTTGGAATATGTTCTAGGATTCTACAACAAATTGATATCAAGGTTACTGGACAGTAGTTTTGTGAATTACTTCTACTACCCTTCTTGTAGATAGGTGTGACCTGTGCTTTTTCAAGAACTGAGTATCATTTTTTGTTCAAGGAATCTATGATCATTATAGTTAGAAGAGAGGCTATCTTTAGGAATCTGACAGGGATTCCATCAGACTCAGAAGCTTTTTTCAGTTTTAATGATTTCAGCTGTTTCTCAACACCAATGACACTAATATTTATTTCATTCATCTTTTCAGTGGTACAAGGATTAAATTGGGGCATCTCTCTTAGGTTATCCTTTGTAAAGGAACATTTGCGAATGGGTTTAAGCATTTCAGCTTTTGCTTTGTTACCCTCAGTTTCAGTTCTTGCCTTGTTTGCTAGGGATTGGACATTAAATTTAGTGCCACTAACAGCATACACATGTGACTAGATATTCATCTTGAGGTTGAAGCTCTTTTGTCTGTGTTTTCTTTAACAATAACGTATATTTTTGGGAGGGGTCCGCCTTTAGCAAAACACAATTTTGTTTGTTGTCCCAGACATGTTTCACTGCAGTTGCAGCATCATCAGTGTTTTTTTATTATTATGGCTGTTAAGCACAAGGAATGTTCTTTACTGTTTAAGTACATTTAAATATTAGCTTCTAAATTGTAATAACAGATTTTTGAAGAGCACATAAAATTATGTATTCATACTGTCTTACCACATGGTGCGGTTTTCCTACCATATAACGTTTTTACAGTGTCTACTTTTCTTCACAGTTTGTCATCTGCAACTATATACAACTTAAAAACAAAGATGATGAGACTTACCAAACAAAAGCACTGGCAGGTCGATAGACACACAAACAAACACAAAGTGTATGTTTGTGTTAGTTTGTGTGTCTATCGACCTGCCAGCGCTTTTGTTTGGTAAGTCTCATCATCTTTGTTTTTAGATAAATTTTTCCCACGTGGGATGTTTCCCTCTATTATATACAACTTAATGTAGCCAAAATATTAATGCAAAAGGTGCAATTTCTAAGCTGTTATGGCTATGACTGAAATTAATAATTTATGTGAAAGGTTGTGTGTGTGTGTGTGTGTGTGTGTGTGTGTGTGTGTGTGTGTATGTGTGTGTGTGTGTGTGTGTGTGTGTGTCTGTGTGTGTGCGTGCTGGTGGGGACTTCTATAGGTTGGTGTTATCTAATAATCCTTTGAGGGCAGAGAACAGAGTTCCATTACAGAGAGTTGTGTAGTCATTTGTTCCTTGCATTCCTTCAACTGTGGCTTTTTGTATTTGATAATTTTCTTCAATTATTAGTTTTTGTGGGGAGGGGGCTGTTGCTGCATTTGAGAATTTTCAAATCAGTTTTGATGCCTGCTGGGCTATGTTTATTTTCCAGAAGGTTTTCAGCAAATGTGTAATGACAGCTGTTATTTATTAATGGTCTTCTATGTTCTGTGTACCTGATATTTAAAGTTTCTGCTTGTCTGTCCTATATAAATTAGCACACATGAACAAGAAAAACCCATAACAACAAACAAGTGGTTCACTCTCACCTGCAACAACAAAGCAGCCCACACAATAGGTAACATACTCAAAAAACGAGGGCTAAAATAGCTTACAGGACAGACAACTCAACACAGAGGAAACTAAGGACGACCAACACAAGTACAGACAAAACACAACACATCTGGTATTTACTAACTAACTAAAGTATCAAGACTGCAAATCAATTTATATAGACAAGCAGAAACTTTAATACCAGATACACAGAACACAGAAGACCATTAAAAAGTAACAGCTGTCATTCCACATTTGCTGAACACAAAAATAGCCCAACAGACATCAACACTGATTTTAAAATTCTCAAATGCAGCAACAGCCTCCCCCCCCCCCCCCACACACACACACACAAACACACAAAAACTAATAATCGAAGAAAATTATCAAATACAAAAAGCCATAGTCGAAGGAAAGCAAGTAACAAATGAAAACACAGCTCTGTGCAATGGAACCCTGTTCTCTGCCCTCAAAGAATTGTTAGATCTTGTTAGATAACACCAATCTATAGAACTCCCCACCACACACACACACACACACACACACACACATACACACACCTCTGAGAGATTTAAAATAACCGCCAATGACATCTTCAACTGTTCTGCTGTCCTCCATCTTGTTTTCACACCTTCAACTGTTCCCCTGTCCGCCATCATGTTTTTACAGCCAGTAAATGGTGCCAGTGACAGTGACAACTCAATACACAGAACTTGACAATGAAAAAGATGATGGAAAAAGAAAATGTAAGTGAAACATAATGTAAATAGATACACACAAACAGTCTCTCTCTCTCTCTCTCTCTCTCTCTCTCTCTCTCTCTCTCTCTCTCTCTCTCTCTCTTCCACCCACAGGGATGACCCAAGTATGAATTTGGAGCCAAGGTGACAGGCATCATTTGTTCCACAATCTCCAGTTGGTTGCATCCAGTTCCTTTGGTGGCTGCTGGAATAGCCTCTTCAACATGCTGAATGAGTCCACCAGGCATGCACACTGATTGCACCTCGTTCCTTTCCTTTCCCATTCTGCCATTTCCCTAACGGATGCCATCATTCACCATTCATTTGAACTACTGATGATTAATGGACCCTACCGTTTTGTGTTTGCCTCCTCCTGACACCAGACGAAACAGTGTCCCCATAAATAGGTGAAGTGAGTCCCACTGCTTCAGTTTCAGTGAAAGACAGCACCTCAAACATGTTGATTAGGGGGATTAGTACATCACCCTGAATCCTCCCTGGTCTCTGTCCAATCAGTACTGGATGCCTAGATCCAACACTGACACACTGCTCACAGTCAAGTGAGTTAGTAATGACTGATGTAGTACTTTCTGCAGTGGAGGCAGGATCCACAGGAGGGCGTAGTACATGAGGTTCCTCTGGTACTAGCACCACAGATATACCACTCTCAGGATCTCTTCCAACAAACTGATTTGCCACACTGCCAATCATGTGACAGTAGTCAGAGTGGTTCTCAGCTCCTTACACACATCAAGCATCTAATCCTTAGTTTAAGAACAGCATTCACAGTGGGGCTGTATTTTGGCTGGTGCAATGTATTACAGGGAAGTGAACAAATAACTTTCAATTAAGTCCGATGATTATCTTTTATTCTGTTGAGCTAAAAAGTTGCTAATTCCCTATAAGGATTGAAGCAAATACACACAACAAGATTTCTATTACTGCAACACAAAAATATGTGGCCACATTTACTAGTTTCCTAAAACGTTTTGAGTTTAATTATGGTAGTTAGTGAACGCAGAGTTAATTTAAGATAAATGTATCTCATGTACAGGGCTACTCTTTTTTAAGGGAAAATTATATGTAACACAATATGCTAGTTAGAATGTCTGCTACAGTAACTAAATCATGAATGCCAATTTACTACAAATTACTCATATATCTATATCTACATTGGAGGTACCTTGAGTACCTCTATTGGTTCTCCATTCTATTCCAGTCTCCTATTGTTCGTGGAAAGAAAGATTGTCAGTATGCCTCTGTGTGGGCTCTAATCTCTCTGATTTTATCCCCATGTCTCTTTGTGAGATATACGTAGGAGGGAGAAATATACTGCTTGACTCATCGGTGAAGGTATGTTCTCGAAACTTCAACAAAAGCCCTACCGAGCTACTGAGCATCTCACTAGCAGAGTCTTCCACTGGAGTCTATCTATCATCTCCATAACACTTTCATAATTACTAAATGATCCTGTAATGAAGTGCGCTGCTCTCTGTTGGATCTTCTCTATCTCTTCTATCAACCCTATCTGGTACGGATCCCACACCGGTGAACAGTATTCAAGCAGTGGGCAAACAAGTGTACTGTAACCTACTTCCTTTGTTTTCAGACTGCATTTCCTTAGGATTCTTCCAATGAATCTTAGTCTGGCATCTACCTTACCGATGATTAATTTTGTATGGTCATTCCATTTTAGATCACTCCTAATGCCTGCTCCCAGATAATTTATGGAATTAACTGCTTCCTGTTGCTGACCTTCTATATTGTAGCTAAATGATAAAGGATCTTTCTTTCTATTTATTTGCAGCACATTGCACTTGTCTACACTGAGATTCAATTGCCATTCCATGCACCATGCGTCAATTCATTGCAGATCCTCCTGCATTTCAGTATAATTTTCCATTGTTACAACCTCTCAATATACTACAGTATCACCCGCAAAAAGCCTCATTGAACTTCTGATGTTATCCACAAGGTCATTTATATATATTGTGAATAGCAATGGTCCTACAACACTCCCCTGCGGCACACCTGAAATTATTCTTACTTCGGAAAACTTCTCTCCATTGAGAATGACGTGCTGTATTCTGTTATCTAGGAACTCTTCACTACTATGCAAAGCACAATGGTAGCTTCTGTAAATTCTCAATAAACATATGTTTATTTGCATTGATATACAATGAAATTCAGGAGTGATGTATTCTTTGGTAGTAACTGTGAACCACAAATGCTGACCTGCTATGAAATAAGTAATGGATCCAAAGCACTCATATCAGTAGCTTATGAAATTATAGTTTTGTAGGCGTCCAAAACTTCTCAAAATTAATGTATTTCTGATGTAACTACACAATGAAATGAGAGAATGAAATAATTTGAATGAAGATAAGCCTACAGTTCTTAAATATTTTAAACAGTACAATTAAGTTTAAGTCTACAAATGACAGTAACAGTAAAAGTTGATCGTGGCACTCATAAGTGTTCGAAATTTCATAATGTATCACAATACAAACGGTATTGATACAGTCAATGAAAGAGTATGCAGAAGCAACATGAACAGTAAAATATGCAAATCTAGAACTTCAAATCAGCACATGAATCTTGCACAGACAGTCTCACACAAAGGAAAATTCCAAAGTCAGCTTTTAGCTTTTACGTGTAAATAAATGTGCATATTGCATGGATTTATCACCCAGCTGTTTCTGTGCACATAACAACACTGGCATGCCATAGAAGAAACATGCAGCAGGAGTTTATCTTGGTCAAAATTGCTAAAATGTGCAATGCCAACAAAGCAGTTCTGCCTGTTGCAGCTGACAATTATTGTTAGGCAAAGTTAATTTTAGAAAATTATTTAACTCTTCATGAAACTGAAATTCTACTATAACATTCCACAACAGTTATATTTGAAACTTTTTTTCGCTAGGCTCAATCAGCAAAGTATTTTTCAATACATCACCTATCACTTCAAGTCTTTGTTACAAACATAAAACAGTTTCTTCTTTATAATTATGAAATTAAGCAGAATTTTTATGTTCAAGCCCTGAACATCTCACATGTAACATGACTTGGGGCAGTCAGAATCAGTGTGCACACACAAATTAAATTGATAAAGGACCACACATGCAGGGACAGCTCATGTGTGTCCATTCTGGATGTTGACAAATTTTTAGATTCAGATAAATTTGAGTGTGTGAAATTAAAGCATCTGCTGTTGAAAAGTTACACTTACCAACAAGTTCGTAAAACTTACAGCCACTGCCATTTTATTTATTTATTTATTTAGAATATGTGTCATAATAATAATAATAATATGCCCAACTTCTCACAATAGAAAGAATTGTTTGCGAGCAGTTTTGTTGTTTTATACATAAATAAGTACCGTTTAGGGCAATAATGAAATAATGTGTAAAATTCTGTAACTCTATTTCTCACTTTTGTGTAACTGGGAGTTTTCATGCTTTTCTATTTTTTTAGACGAATGTACAAGATCCCTAACAGATGTACTAGTTCACAAATTTACTTCTGGACTGAAAATCAGATATTCTTATGCTGCACCCACACAACAACTTGTGCTAACTGTACAGTCCCTTGTTAAAAGTTCACTTATAGTCACACTTATTTGATATTGTCACTCTCTCAATAGAAGGATCTGTTCTTAGAGGGCCTAGTGCCTTTGTGGCTAACTTTTCCTGGGAATTTACTTTTCTGTTCCCATAATGAGATTTTCACTCTGCAGCAGAGTGTACACTGATATGAAACTTCCTGGCAGATTAAAGCTGTGTGGCAGACCAAGACTTGAACTTGGGACCTTTGCCTTTCGTGGGCAAGTGCTCTACCAACTGAGCTTCCCAAGCACAATTCACAACCTGTCCTCAATGCTTTACTTTTCTATAGTATTTAAAACAGATTCAACATAGCTCATATTTACATTGCACATGAAACCCAATTCCTGCACAGTAAACAACAAACTCCAAACACAAAGTGCCGTTTGTGGAAATGATTAAACTCAAGCAGTAATGTCTACCAACAGTGTCACTTCACTAAAATACAAATGAGGTGGTGAGATCCATAAGGGCTTAAAGCACACTGCTGTTGATCCCACATTTAAGTGAATTTCAGTGTAACCAGTGATACAGCTTTTTGTGAATTTTCATACAAACAATGTGGGCCTACAGCACAGAGAAACCTGACATATCGTAAGATCAACACATTTCAGAACCATGAATAAATGCTATTATCTAATAATTGATGGTGATGTGCTTTATTAGGCTCTTATGATTCTCAGTGCCTCAAGTGCATTACTGTACGATAAAATTCATAAGTTAATATGCTATAACTCATTCAGAATCCCACAGGATAGGTTTACTATCAATACAACTTTAACATATACTGACATCTGATCTAATTTTCCATATATTGAGTGAATTAGCGTATCTGAGGAGTAAACCTATCCCACAGGATAGGTTTACTATCAATACAACTTTAACATATACTGACATCTAATGTAATTTTCCATATATTGAGTGAATTAGCGTATCTGAGGAGTGGGCTATCATCTAGCAGGATTTATGCTGACCAAATAAGGGTCAAAGTCTACCTCAGTCTGCTACCCCCTGCTGGCACTGATATAAACTTCTAGTTGACTGGCAAGGGCTTGCTGTACACATCATGAACAGTGGACATTATCAAATTCATATGTTTAGTCCACAAGGCAAATACATCACGCGAGTTGTGCATGTGCAAAAGCTCCTTAAAATGTGCACAGCTGGAGGTGTGCTCGTGATCCTGATGCCAAGTTTCACAGAGTCTAGAGGAGCAGTAGCACAGTAGATTTACCTTCTGTATCTTTCATATTGCAGCATCTATGTTATGTTTAACAGCATTCAAAGAAAAATAACCAATAAATCTGTAAGGTGTCAAAACTTAGGTTATTCATGTGCTCTTGTGCTCTTACACAGCAGCCACTACTGAACCCATGTTATTTTCAGTATGGTACTAAAGAAAATAAATTGCCTGGAGGTGACAATGTAAATCACTGGGTCAGCATTGTTGAATATTATATGATCTTAGACTCAGAATTTACACAGGTCACACATGAATCTTTTTCTAATTACCATACCTCATCGAGCACTATTTAATCATTCCACATCTTTTCCAGCAGAACCAACAAGAAACCAAGGTAATAATTCTTTGAAACTGGTTAGATTTTAGTTTTGTATTGAATCCTAGATTAGCTCACTATTATGGCTGACAAATGCTTGGTGCTTTGTCCTCAGCCAGCATGCTTTCCTTGGGCCTTCCACATTTTATACTGGTACACTTTTGCCTACTTAACCCAGAGGGACTTCTCTCCAGCTTTCGCTATTGTATGATCACAGTTCTATTGTCCTATACATGGACCAGTAAAGCAAAAAATATTCTCACAGATTATTTTACATGGTTATAAATTATCCATATTAATTACAAAAATAATAAATAAACAGAAATATTTACAGAGTATACACAGAATACATGTGAAGTATTATTCAAAAACAACTGAAAATTACAAATAAAACTATGAAAAACTGTGATGGAATAATGACAATATTACGAAAAGGACCACCTGTAGTACTCACCATATAAAGGACATGTTCAGTCACAGACAGTCATGACAAAAAGACATATATATTTGAGTATTTGGCCAAAAGGTCTTCTTCCAAAATAGAAAACACACACTCGTTCACACAAGCACAACTCGCTCACATGTGACCACTGTCTCTGACCACTGAGGCTGGACGGCGTACAGCAACTTCATCTGATAGGAGAATCAATCTGTGGGTGTTGGGGGTAAGGAGGAGACTGGGGCAGGAGACTGGGGCAGTGAGGGGGAGGGATAGCAGGGTAGGGGTGAGGGAAAGTGTAGTGCTGCTCGGGGTTAGAGTGCAGGTATATGCTGGGGACAGGATAAGGCTGCTAGGTGTAGTCTGATGGTTGGGAGGGAGGGTTAAGGAGTGGATTTGGGGGGGGGGGGGGAGGGGGAGGGTGTAAAAGAAGAATAGACATGGAAAAAAAGACTAGTGGGTGTGGTGATGGAATAGAAGGCTGTGTAGTGTGGTAGTGGGAGGAGGGAAGGATTAGGTGAAGGACAAGGACTAACAAAGGCTGAGACCAAGGAAGCTATGGGAATGTAGGATATACTGCAGCAAGAGTTCCTACCAGCACAGTTCAATAAACCTGGTACTGGAAGGAAGGATCAGGTGGTGCATACTGTGAGGCAGTCACTGAAGTGAAGAATGTTGCGTTGCAACACAAACCACATCACACATTTCAAGCTCTTTTTGGATGTTTGTGTGATCGTGGGTCCTTTTATGAATTATTTAGGAATAAAGGAGTTAACTCGCCAAAAGGAAGAAGTGCTGCTTCATCAATAGGTACACAAACAAAAGGTAGAGAGTTTTGCTAGCTTTCAAAATGAAATTTCTTTTTCAAGACTGTAGGAGAAACATGCGCTCGAACACCCTGTCTCCAGGTGAGAGCATGGGAGTGTGGGTGTGTGTCTGAGTGCATGTGTTTGTGTAAATGCTTGAAAAAGGAATTTCATTCTGAAAGATAGCAAAGCTCTGTACTTTTTATTTCTGTACCTATCAATGATACAGTGCTTCTGCCTTATTCCTGTAAAGGATGAGCCAGACAATAAGGGATTTTACTTTATTATACGAGCACCCAAACGGTAACTTCATTTTTCCATTGCGGCCAAGCCACGGCCGGCAGTGTTAGCTGCCTGTAAATTCTTTCGTCCCACGGTCTAGCAACAGGAAGTCAGCACCGAGAAAGGGCACCTTGTTCACGCGCCTCTCTCGTGTGCTGACGAGGTAACGCCGCCCCAGGCGTCGCTTAGCAGGCAACGCTCTGGAAAGTTCCATGCCGCCCGCACGGTTTGCTCGGTCCTGACCAATCAGGGTGGAGGAAGCCGCGTGGTGCATCGAATATACCCGGCCGCCCGTCGCCGGGCCCGCTCTCTTGTATTCTGTCTCACCCGCGTGTCGGATGCACTCCCTGTAGCATTGAACATCTCCCGCTTCTCCCGGTGCTGCGGCACTGTGGACTTAGTTATGGCAGACAACAACTTTCGGTAGCTTCGCGAACAATGTTCGCCAAATTATAAGTTCTGGCTCACCCTCACCTCCCTAGGCCTATGTAGCCCCTTTTCATCATGCTTTAGCCAATAAATGGCCTTTCTCTAAAATTCACACTATTATTCCACAACGCCCACCGCCTGCCCATACCCGCCATCCTGTACAAATTGGTGTCAGAAGTTTGGATTCGTTCCCGTAGTGACTTTGTCGCTACACTAAATTTCTCCCGGCAAGACGCCGTACACTTCGCGCATGGAATGCGCCAACCGGCCGCCACGTTTGCTCCACGTGGGCCGTGGCTGCACAGGGCGCGCGCTGCAGCGAGGCAGCCCACGCTAGTCAGCGACGTGAGCCGGACGCCGCCGCGCTGCCCGCTGCCTGAGTTCGAGGGGCCTGCGCTGCGCTGCGCGACCGGCCGGGCCGCCGTCATCTGCCGCCGCGCCAGCCGACGCCGCCGCCGCGCCATCCACCACCGCCCGCCGCTGTCACCGACGCGCCAGGGGCCTGCCGCTATCGCCGACCGGCCGAGCCAGCGCCGTCCGCCGCCAACACATCTGCCGCCGCCCGAGGGTCCGGACGCCGCCGCCACCGCCCGCTGCCGCCCGCCGACCACCGACCACCGCCGCCGCAGCCACTGCACCATGCCGTCGCCGCCACCAATGCGTCGCACCGCCGCCATCACCATGTAAGTCGCCGCGATGCTTACAACTATAGCTTCGACGATCTTCCGCCGCTGGATTGAGAATCTTTGTGGCCGTCCTTTTTTTGTAACAATCATTACTTTTTTCTGGTCACTAGCGTCCCATGAAACTGTAAACATGCCGATAGGGACACGAGCGACGGAACGGGATACCCCCGTAGAGGCACCTGTCTCGCAAGACCCGCTCGAGGCCATAAATGCACAAATGCGCCAGTTATTCACACAAAATCAGGAGCTACTTGAGCAAAACCGCGTCTTGAAACAGACGCTGGAAGCTAGTGCGCGAACTTCCATACCTGTGGCTAGCTCCGCCCCTGTAACAAATGCTCAAACAGAGGCAACTAACACTAATTCTGTCTCTAATACAAACGCCACAATTTCTGCTAACACGGCGACTGTAAGCAATTTTCCTGCGGCTGATTTCATTCCCACGTTTTCTGGGAAGTCCCACGAAAATGTGGCTATGTTTTTACAAAATATTCGTGATGTGGGTCGCACGTGTGCCTGGCCGGATGATCTATTGGTCAATGTAGCCAGACTGAAGTTGACAGGGGAAGCCCGAATGTTCATAGAAACGGTGGACGAATTGCGTGACACGCACGAATTTGAAGTATTGGCCCGCGGATTGACTACGCGTTATTCCGATACCAGAGGTACCGCATATTACAGAGATCAATTATCAACCCTTAGGCAGAAGCCTGATGAGGATTTTGATGCCTTTGCAGATCGCATACGAGCAGTATCTTGTCGTACCTACAAGCTAGGTGAAAATGCCAGTGAAAACAGAATTTTGCGCTCAGAAGCCGAAGCGCGTGCAATTGATGCATTTGTTCGCGGTATTGACCCCCGCATCGGAGGAGAAGTCAAAGCAGCCTCCCCCACTTCTCTGTTTGAAGCTGTTCGTTTGGCAATGCTTCGCGAAGAGGTGTTGCGTTTTTGCGCTGCCGCTCCGCGCCCATCGGACCCAGTACCGGTCCCAGCAAAAGAAGTATTTTGTCAGCGTTGTGGGAAGCCCAACCATACGGCAATGCGCTGTCGCGCGCCGTATTGCACTATTTGCCAGACAGTAGGTCATGCTAATAATGTTTGCCCCACAAAGTCTCCATTTTCTAATCAGATGCGCGGCCACCGCCGCAACGTGGGGTCGAATCAGGGAAACGCTTGGGGGGCAGGTTCCGCCACCCACCCGCGCCCCCGACAAAAATAATACACCCGGTTAGGACTGGAAAATGTAAAGAGGTGGAACACGTTAGTCTATTTGGCGTACTCGGGAACAAATTAGTTAGAATTTTAGTTGATACTGGTGCTCAAGTTAGTGTATTGTTTGTGGAGAAAAATGATCGGAGGGTGTTACAGCCACCCCGGTACCATATCAGTGGCCTTGGAGAGGAAGTAATTGTCCCTGCAGGTTCGTGTGTAGTGAATCTGCAAATCGACGAGGGTAAATACAGTCAGAGGATGGAGGTAGTAAGGTTAAAGAAGGGTGAATTTGACATCATACTAGGGAATGACTTCCTGCACCGTTATCAGGGGATAGTGGATTATCGAACGCGAACTGTGCAGTTCGGCGAAGCAATTCACCGATTTGGCAGTGCGCACCCCCGTCAGACGCGAGGGAGCTGCGAAAGGCGCCGTTCGCAGTCTCCCATAAAACCGCAGATGTGGGCGATAAAAACCATTGACCCTGTGAGGATAAAAGGCGGAAGTGGAAAGATTCTCTGGATAGATGTCAAAAATCAAGAACAGCCCAAGACAGACATTCTGGTTGACCCGCTCACCCAGAATGATGTTTTAGATCGTCAGTCAGTACATATAAAGAGAAGTATCTGCCGACCGGAAAGGAGACAGAAGGGTTTTGCGATACCAGTAAGTATAGATAATTTTGGTGTAGAAGATGTTGTGATACCGAAGGGTACTATTGTTGCCAGTGGTCAGGAAATTTTTGAGGAAATAAGAGGAGCTGAGAAGCAGCGAAATAAAGATAAGAAAGGAAGGAAAGGAAAGAAATGTTCAGTTAGAGAAGTGCGATATGTCGCGTCGACGATAAGGAGTCAGTTTGCAGAGAAGTTAGGTCATTTAAACAGTGAGGAGAAAAGAATGTTGCAGCCAGTATTAGAGGAATTTTCGTGGTTGTTTGAAGAGAGGCAGTTTCTACCGGCTACGGATTTGGTTCAGCACGAAATTCCGACCGGAGAAGCTCGGCCCATTGCACAAAAACTTTACCGTATACCATATCATTTGCAGTCTGTAGTTGAAGATACGATTCAGCAGCAATTAGCTGCAGGAATCATACAACCCTCCTCGAGTGCGTGGGCGTCTCCCGTGGTCGTTGTGCCAAAGAAATCAGTAAATGGGGAGAAAGCCTATCGCCTATGTGTCGATATGCGGGCAGTAAATCGGGTAACGACACCAGACACATATCCGTTACCGCGCATTGATGAAACATTGGACCGATTGGGCAACTGTAAGTATTTTACCACCCTTGATTTGCGTTCTGGGTACCATCAAATCCCTGTTGCACCCCAGGACCGCCATAAAACTGCTTTTGTTGTACCTACAGGATTGTATGAATTTGTAAGGATGCCATTTGGATTGAGAAACGCCCCTGCCACTTTTCAAAGATTTGCAGACTTGCTGCTGCGTGGGTTGAAACCTACAACATGCTTGGTGTATTTAGATGACATTATTATTTTTTCTAAAACGATAAAAGAACATGCAGAAAGACTGAGGGATGTTTTGCAAAGGTTAAAAGGAGCTCATTTGAGTGTAAAATTAGAAAAGTGTGCTTTCGCCCAGTCACAAGTACAATATTTAGGTCATGTAATAAGTGGAGAAGGTGTCAAACCGGACCCCCGTTTGACCACCGCAGTAAAGGAATTTCCAACACCGAGAAATGTCAAAGAACTACAGTCATTTTTAGGCCTTGCAAACTACTACAGACGTTTTGTGAATAATTATGCCACCCTTGCTAAGCCCCTGACTAATTTATTGAAAAAAGGAGTTAGTTTTATTTGGACCAAAGAATGTGATAAAGCTATGCAACAAATTCAACATGTTTTAACTAGAGCCCCTGTACTAGCGTACCCGGATTTTGAAAAACCATTCATACTGTCAGTGGATGCCTCAGATTATGCTGTAGGAGCCATACTGTCACAAGAGATAGATGGCGAAGAACGACCAATTGGTTATGCGTCTCGACAGCTTAATAAAGCAGAATCAAATTACAGCACAACTGAGAAGGAACTACTAGCACTCATGTTTGGTGTAACTTATTTCCGATGTTATTTGTATGGGAGAAAATTCACTGTCATCACTGATCACGCCGCGTTACAGTGGATGTTGAGCTTAAAAGACCCTAGTAGTAGGTTAACTCGTTGGGCTTTGAAATTGAGCGAATTTGAGTATGAGGTGAAACACAAACCGGGCAAGTTACATCAAAACGCCGACGCATTAAGCCGAAAAGTCAGAGTGATCGTAGCTAATGACGTTTCTATTGAAGAATTAAGGGAGGCACAGCAAAGAGACGTCGAATGTCAGAAATATGTGGCTTTGCCTGAATTTTCCGTTGAAGATGGAATTTTATATCGAAAGACCCATTTGGGTAAACAGGTAGTAATCCCGAAAGAATTACGTTCCAAGATTATCGCACAGTGTCACGATAGCCTGCAGGCATGTCATAACGGCCTTCGCGCCACAAACTGCCGAATAGCCGCCCGTTATTTCTGGGCAGGAAGACGGAAAGACGTGCAAAAGTATATACAAAATTGTCTACCTTGTGTTAAGAGGTCATTACCACCTCGAACGAAAGTGCCTTTACAGCAGGTACCAGAAGCCACTTATCCCTGGGCAGTAGTAGCAGCAGATATTGTCGGTCCTTTCCCTGTGAGCCCCCAAAACAATCGGTATATTCTGTCCCTTATAGATCATTTCTCTAGGTTCTTGATTCTCATTCCTATACCAGATATGTCCGCTGAAACAGTAGCGCGTGCTTTTGTCACCAATTTGGTGTTACCATACGGAAGCCCTGAAGCTGTACTCACAGACCAGGGTACGAATTTCATGTCTGCGGTATTTACCGAAGTTTGTCGGTTATTGCGAATTAAAAAGTGGCGAACGACGCCGTTCCACCCAAAAGCAAACGGTCGCCTGGAGCGAGTCCACCGCACCGTTATGCGCATGCTGTCTTACTATGTTAATAAACATCACTCTGACTGGGACAAGTATGTTCAATACGTTACGTCAGCATATAACAGCCGTGTCCATGAAGCTACAGGGTACTCACCTTATGAAGCAGTATATGGCCGCCCTATGAATTCGCCTTTTGAAATTGACAAACTGCCCCCTGGAATTAAATCCAAAGATGTGAAAAGTTTAGCTCGACGTCTAAAATCCATTTGGAAAAAAGTAAGAGGGAACAATGCCCGAGCCACCGCCCAACAGTTAAAGAGAAGTAATCAAAAAGCAAAAATGCCTGAGTACAAGGTAGGAGACCTAGTAATGTTGAGCAATCCAGTAGTTAAAAAGGGAAGAACCAAAAAGTTTACACCTACTTACGAAGGACCGTACCGTATCATCCGGCTTACTTCACCAGTAAATGCGGAAATTCAGTTAGCGGAACGGACAGTGATCATTCATTTTGACAGATTGAAACTGTATAAAGGACCCGAGCCACCCCCACCTAACAGTGAAACCGGGCCTATTACGCCAGTAGTTCCACCCAAAAAAGCAAGAAAGAAGGTAATACAACCGCCTAGACAGCAACGTAGATATGCTCTAAGGTCAAACCCCTATGATTTGCGTTCCAGAAAGTAGGTCTGAAATGGTATGTAAACAGTTGAAAAAGTCCTGCATGAAGCAAGAGAATCAATTGACGGAAAACACCGTAGTTACTATACATTTAATTAAATTGTGCATGTTAGTTATAAGCAGACATAAGAATTGGCAACCATTGGTAACTGGTAATAGAATTTATGATGTCACATGCTAATGGAAGTGATGGAAGTTATGTAATCATTTTGTCTTGTTTTTTAATGTCTCCAGTAATGTTATCGTAGCAGTCGAGAATTAAAAACACAATCATTCTTTGATCATGGAATTAAGGGAAAAGTTGTCCTTGTCAACAGAACACTTAGAGAAAGAATCAGTTAATCTAGAATATATCAAAGGGATTCACATTTCACTTGTTGATTTAGTGTATAGTGAACAAAAACAGCTATTAAAGCTTTACCATAAAAACATGATAGTAACACGCCTTCGTAACTACCAGTAGATCAGTGACTACATGCTGCCGTCTACCTGTCCTTTGAAATACGCCCAATTACATGTATGTTTTTCTAAATGAACACACAACGATAATAACAAGAATAAGTATGTCCAAGTTAAACAACAAATATGTTACTCTAAAGAAAAGGAGTCTTCCTCAAGTGCTGTTTTATTGTTTTCATGATGCGATGTTGAACAAACAACAAGGTAAGTTTTTTGGTACCACATATTTCTGTATATCAAATGCCACGAAAGGAGTCGCGTAAATACCGCCGCTGTAGTCTACAACTGTTTACATGCGCCGAGCCCCTCTCCTCCCTATCAGCTGGCGACGCGGCCCCCTTCCCTTCCCTCTCCCGGCCTGCCGAGAGAGCGGCCATTGCAGTTCCCACTCCCCCACCCACCACTTCTGTCTTTGGCGCATACAACATCGGCACCTCTCCCCTCGCCCCTCCACTCCACCCTCACTGCGCCCTGCACGCCACGTGCGTCAGCCACGCTACACCTTCGTACATTCGTACGTTGCAGTTTAAACAGCAAACCTAAAGGGATAGTTATAGAAATAAATTCACCAGCTCAATATTGCCCTACAGATTTTACTAGCCTGATCTAAGATGGGGATCTATTTTCCTGGTACGCATTGTGGAAACTATCAGGATTAGAAAACATTGGAATTTCAGATCGATCTCCGGCTATGTTGTATTACCACCACGGTTAGTAAACGGATCTATATGGTGTCAAGGAAGCCGGCACTTGTCGCTATATCTGTCCTGTGAACGACCGCTGCGTGGGAAACGCGTTAGCCAAGGAGTTGGGTTTGGAATGCCATCGCAAAATACTGTTTCTATAGAAGCCTAACACCTGCCAGTTACCTAAATCTTAGAAGAACAGAGTGTTTAAATAAAATAATTGGAACCCGATAGTTTTGTGACCTCTAGCAATTTAAGTTATTAGAGTCCCTTACAAAAGAACATCCCCCATGCATAACTGTCATGAACAACATAAGATAACTCTGGAAGGAAATTTTGTGACTGTACCGAGAGACTAAACCCCACGCGTAGTAAGAGGACGGACCCAGCGTGGACGCCAGTTATGCCGCCGAGCCAGTGAAACCGGACGCAGCCGTACTGTCAGCTGTGCTGTCAGCAACTTACAATCTCACGAGCGCGACGCGTGTCGCACCTTAGCACCTCAAGCTGCACTGAATCTCAACACAAAAATTCTTAACCATTGTATAACGAACCCTTTGAATAACTTTATGCACATTTTCAATAGTAAGGAACTTACTTTGCTCCCTACACATTTTGAATATGCAAATGAACTCTAATTTTATTAAAAACCAAAGCACCGACAGGTAAGTCATATCGACGTCTTCGAGATGCAACCAGCTTCGTCGAGCCGCCAATATTGATTATATGGAAGCAGGTAAGTGAGAGAATTAACAAAAGGAACAACAATCATATCCTTGAACGATTGACTGGGTGACTGTTAATCACAAATATTTGCAAAAACAAATCAACACAGCAAACAGCATATCACATGTTTAATAATTATTGGTCTGTTCATTGAAGGCGACACAAAAACACTTTTCATCAGAGTCTTGTTAAAGGAAGTATTAACGTGACATCACACTATTCCACAGCATTACACACAACATTGCCATTACTTAATGACGTTTTCTTGTGGGTAGAAGTACCAAAGATCAGTTGGTATGGAAATGCAGACGAGAGCATAAAGGAATACCAAGGGATACTTACATTCATTTTGCTACGAAATGTAACTGGAGGATAAGGAAGTTTTGTTTGAAGGAAATATTATTTTGAACTTTTGCTTTTGTTGCGGTTTTTCCATGTCTTGTATCACTATGACGAGTTGCCAATTACTTATGTCTAATTACTTGTGTCCAATTACTTAAATCCATGTATTATCTTATTGTTGTTCATTTTGACTGTTTTATTACTACCTATTTAGAGAATTTTGCTAAAGTTTGGCCAGCACCAGTAATTTAGTATTTGTATCAACCTACTGTTTCCATGTGTCACTGTGTTACTAGATTGATGAGGATAATCATTTTGTAGGATTTCAAGTATGCTAGAGTAAGTTCCCGAGTACTGCCAATTATCTGATTAATAATAATGATGTCTTAGGTGATAAATTGTTTTGGAAGAGTAGTTTAGGATGTAACCATGCTTTATTTTGATTTGTATTTGAATGTTCATCTGGAGGGACATGTCACATGCCTACCCCCGTGATAGATAACGTAAACAGAGTGAATCACACCCACAGAACGAGCAAGCTTTGGCCATATACCTAGTCTGTTGGATGAACAAGAGAACCACACCCGCAGGGGCACGTACCTGACGTGACGTGAATGGCGATCGCGCGGAACCCTAGCTGTCTATGCCGTTTCTTCACTTTTCATCTTTGCGGCATAGTCCATCCTACCCACTTTCATCTTTCCTCTCTCAACACAACACATGAAAAGTTAAACACCACCCGCAAGGGCACGTACCTTACGTGACGCGGCTGGCACCCGCGCGGTCCCTTAGCTGTCTGTGTCGTTTCTTCACTTTTACGTTTCGCGACATAGTCCGTTCTACCCACTTTGATCTGTCAACTTTCAACAGACACAAAACTATTCAGCCCAGACTTTGATCTTCCATCTCGAAGAAGAGTTCACGAGAACAGTGTTCCGTGCTCTCTGACGACAGCTGATCAGGCAACGTCAGACGCGAACCGCGTCTAGCCCGCAGCTAAACGCCAGTAAGCGGAAATCTCTGTTCAAAACCTTGAGCCTTCTTTGTTTCCCCATTGTATTTTCCGAAGGAATACCGATTATTGAAGTAGTAGCATTTAACTGTATGACGTGTCCCAGGACACTGCGATACAAGCAAGGATAGACGGAGTTTTAAGCAACCAGTTGGGCCCGAGGAGGCCAGCACTACGGAGTTATGAAGACGGCGAATTTGGCCGCAAAGTAAAGTTTAGTCGCAATATGTTCAGAGGATAAAGACGACGAATTTTGTCGCGCAGTGAAGTTTTGTTTTAGGTGAGAGAAGTCGAGTTTGAAGAAGAAGTATGAAGTAGCTATCTTGGAATCGCAGAATTGTCATGTACACAGTTAAGTAGGCGAAAACGTCGTGTCAACGATGCGCCATGCACTGTATCTTCATAAAGGAAAAGTCCTTCAGAAATTACGCTCAACTTAGTTGATTCTAATTTAACTCCTTGCGCTCTCTGCTTCTACTGTGGAAATCTTTAGGTTCTTGTCGAGTTTTGCTTTTCCCTACCAACGGCGTTGAATTGCTCCAGGGCCGTGTACCTTACACGTTGCGGTTAGCGCCCGCAGAGAGCCCAGCTGATCGATTTATTCCTTCAATTTTCGGTTTCGTAAATCGATCGCCTACCTATCACTTTCGTCTACGCGTCAGTGGCTCTTGTGTCCATATGACTACTATAGTCTAGCAGCGTTCATCCTGCGCCCAGCCTACTCTCAGGCTGTTTTACTACTAAAGATTAAACAGTGTCACGCCCTTAGGGGATCCACCCGTTCTTGGGTCCTTGCCATTCATCTCTTCTCTCCCTGTGTTATTTCCTGTTCCTGTGAGCACTTTTGACAAGTGCCACAGCAGAGAGTCCGCCCATTTGTCAGATGTCTGCTTCCTGATATTCTGTCCTCCAAGATGGCTGAGCCTCCACAAATTACAGCAACGCAACTGCCCCACCGAGTACTCAGCTATCCGTCCCTCTGTCCACTATGGACATCGTCGTGTTTTGTTTCTCTCCTCTCGTTAACAACAGCGTTGACATCCAACGACACAATCTACGCCCCACCTGCACAAAACTGGTGTCACTTTTCTTTGTCAATTTCACTTGATATGTTCAGCAAATACATTGATGCATGAGAAACTTCTCATAATGTGAACGTCATTACACGTTAGGGTCAGCCCAAAGAGGCACTTAACTTTCTTTGTTTACCGATATGGAATATGCAGTAAATTTAATATGATACTTGTGTACCTTACTTTTTTTATTTTCATGTTTTTGTAACAATTATGTTTGGCTAAAATGGATTTCATAAGACCTGTATTACGGGGTTGTGACGTATCTGTCACTTATGAACCAATTTACTGATGCATAATGTAATTTTAAACAGAACCTATGGTAACAACGCGTCTAGCGTGATGACACGCGTAATCCCACTTCTATTTTGTTTGTCATCAGTGAATAAACCATATCGATTACGCATATCTATTTCCCTTTGGAGAGAATGTAAAATACAGACAGCGCAGTGAACAGCGTCGGTAGGCTTCATCGCTCTCTCTCGCTCTTACATCCGACGCATGCTTCCTGAGCCGTGCACGTGCGCTCTACGTGCGCACTTCGCTTCTCAGCTGCCGCGTGCAGCTCTGATGCGGCGCTGCCTTTTGAAGTTATCTGCCGCGCACCTTTCTGACGTAGCGCGAGATTGGCCTTGCAGTCAGCTGTTACTCTGACGTAGCCTCCGCGCAGATCTTCAGCAAACGGTTCCTGTTGGAACACCATTAATAACCTTTCATGCCACTATGGCTTACTCAATTACTATTCGCGCCCCTTTAATTATGTTTTTTTATACCTGAAAGCCATTTCATGATTCCTCTGTCAGCTAACTTGCCAGCTTTATCTAATAAATCAAATGATCACCTATCGTCAATTGATGACTTGCTAAAACATGAAAAAGGACAAATTTCTTACGTTCGCCTGTGGGCACACTTGAATGAATGACAAACAGCCACAAACTAAACCAAAAAAAAAAAAAAAGAGAAAACAAAAACCTATCAGGCATGTGCCCTCCTTTAGTTTTAAGAGTGAAACTTAGATATCAATTAATGTGGAAAAACTAGTGTAGTGTAGTGAAGTGAAGTGTTCCCTTAGTGATAACTCCCTTTTCAACTGTGTTTTGAAACATGTGGACCTCCCCTCATACCCCCCCTGCGCTGAGTTCCAGTGCACGGACCTGGCCACGGCCACGCCCCCTACCCGCCGGCAGCCTGCGCGCTGCCCGCTGAGGACCACACACCACGCCGCCTCGCGTCTGTCGCCCTCGCCGTGACTCATCAGTGGTGATATGTTTATATTTTCAACTTATTCCCACAAAAGAAACTTAGCAACAAGAACAATTGACATATTTATCTAATTCACACTGCTATGTTTTGTTCTAATTTTGCTTTGATATTCTATGATATTTTATGATGTTCAGATGTTTTACTATGTTTTGATGTTTTATGATGATTCTTGTATACACACAATATTCTCGACATGTGTAAGTCCCCTTGCGACCCTTAGGAGGTCTTTAGAGTCTCTATACCCTCCCATAGACTAAGACCCCTTAATCAAGTAGTGTTTACTTCGTTTTGCAAGCTAAATTTGTTTACATTCAAATAATAATTACATTGAGCGAATTCACGTACGTTCTCCGCTCCCACGGAAGGGGGAGGAATGTAAAGGATGAGCCAGACAATAAGGGATTTTACTTTATTATACGAGCACCCAAACGGTAACTTCATTTTTCCATTGCGGCCAAGCCACGGCCGGCAGTGTTAGCTGCCTGTAAATTCTTTCGTCCCACGGTCTAGCAACAGGAAGTCAGCACCGAGAAAGGGCACCTTGTTCACGCGCCTCTCTCGTGTGCTGACGAGGTAACGCCGCCCCAGGCGTCGCTTAGCAGGCAACGCTCTGGAAAGTTCCATGCCGCCCGCACGGTTTGCTCGGTCCTGACCAATCAGGGTGGAGGAAGCCGCGTGGTGCGTCGAATATACCCGGCCGCCCGTCGCCGGGCCCGCTCTCTTGTATTCTGTCTCACCCGCGTGTCGGATGCACTCCCTGTAGCATTGAACATCTCCCGCTTCTCCCGGTGCTGCGGCACTGTGGACTTAGTTATGGCAGACAACAACTTTCGGTAGCTTCGCGAACAATGTTCGCCAAATTATAAGTTCTGGCTCACCCTCACCTCCCTAGGCCTATGTAGCCCCTTTTCATCATGCTTTAGCCAATAAATGGCCTTTCTCTAAAATTCACACTATTATTCCACAACGCCCACCGCCTGCCCATACCCGCCATCCTGTACATTCCTAAATAATTTGTAATTCTCAACCTGACCTTTCCATATATTATCACGGGTCCTTTTAGACAGATAAACATGACTGGAGGTAGTGTACTGTGTCTACACTAGATTTGGACATGCTCCAAGCAAGTGTCTCACCAATATGGTGTAAGCCAAAGTACTATTATGCGTATCCGCGATGTGTGAATGTGTGCATTGCACACCATGAAGGCCACTCTGACATCTGTTGTGATGTGAGTGCATTGCAGCTCTATACTGTGTTCCAGGACGACTTGTTGTCATTGCATGCACACTGTCCATTTCCCGAGACATGTTCATAAGACATTTTTCCTCCACTTCCAGTCAGGACTCTGTCCCTGCAGATTGTCAGTTTTAAAAATGTTTGTCCTGTATATACCTCATACCACACCATCTATTTTAACTAACTCTTAAAATAATGTATTTTTCTCTCATTAATGGTTTTGTATGAGCCTACCTCAGGGCTTTGTGGACCTATACTGTTTATTTACATTAATTTATGATCAGATAGTCCATAATCAACTGTGTACATATTAATTGCCTCAGCCTGCTAAACATGAGTGGAAAATTAACTACTGAAATTAGGTTGAAACACAAAAAATTATTTCAGTTCATTTTCCCTGAGAGTATCTTAAGAAATTATAGTTAAAACTCACAAACTACTAATCATTTCTTCTTGATGGACACATAGCTTTAATAATGCATCTAGATTTCTCATAAATAGTGGAATGTTTCCGAGAATGGATTTATAGACAGTTACAGTTATTAGAAAACTATTCTGCAATAATGACTTACAAGCACATGCCTCCAAGTTCTGATCTACAAAAAAACTGTTTGTTTCAATATTTATGACTTTGTATCCAGCTGTTATATATGTTGAAAATCCTCCCTTTTTCACATTAACTTTGCATGAATATGATGCTAGTCTGTAATTCCTGATGTTAAACTTCTCCATCCCTGTGGTTACATGGTGTCCAGGCAGGCACAGAACTCCCATCACTTTAGAATTTTCCATATCTTCCAAATGTACAAGAAGCATATCTGTCTTTTTTTTCAGCCCCCTAATTTTCTGATACATTAAATCAATTAATTTTAGTTTTCTGAAAGCTATTACATAAAACATTACTCAAGCTTTTGCCTGTGTGGCCACTATCTTCTCCCCACATTATGCCTACAATAATGTGATACTAATTTCTATTCATGTAAGAATATATATTCATTTTATATGATTTTCAAATGAATTTTTCTTATGCATAACACATCTGTAGACATACTCATTTTTCAGTACTCTGTGTTGACATAAGAATCTGATTTTTTGTGCATGCAGTTTTCCTTGATATAATGAATAGTATATTAGATTCCAGGCCTGCAGCATGATAATTCCATCTCTCACATGAAAATTATGACCCTACATCTTATAGACATCATCGGGGTGAGTCAAAAGACTTCACTGATTCCAAGGATTTACTTCACCTTTGAAGGCATCACCTACAAACAAATCCAAAAAACAGCAATGAGAACTTGCATAATACCAACCTATGCCAACACACTCATGGGCTGTCCAAATGAATCCTATCTCACCACCCAGAATCCCAAGCCCCAAACCTGGTTTGGATTCATTCATGACATCTTCATGATCTGGACCGAGGCTGAGGGCATTGTATCCATGTTCATGCAGAACATTGACACTTTCTCCCCCATTCACTTCACCTGGTCTTCTTCAATCCAACAAGCCACCTATCCTCAAATGTTGATCTCCACCTCAAAGATGGCTGCATCAGTAACTCCATGTATTTCAAACCTACCAACCACTAGCAGTACCTCCACTACAACAGCTACTACCCATTCCTTACCGAGAAGACACTTCAATACAGCCTAGCCACCCATGACCATGACATATGTAGTGACAAGCAGTCCCTCTCCAAATATACGAGGGATCTCTCTGAGGCCTTCACAGACCAAAATTACCCTCCCAACCTAGCACAAAAATAGATCTCATGTCCTTTGTCTCTCCATTCACCTACAACCTCCCAGAGTCTCACCATTCAGCCACAAAGGAACTCTTCCCTCATGACTCAGTACCACTCAGGATGGAGCTCCTGAATCACACTCTCTGCCAGGGTTTTTACTACTTTGTGTTGTACCCTGATATGAGTAATACCCAATCCACTGTCCTTCCCACCCCTTCCCTAGTGATATTCTGCCATCCACCAAATCTACAAAATATCCTCATCCATTCTTACTCTGCCCCTGCTCCCAACCCCTTACTTCAAGGCTCATATCCCCGCATTAGACCCAGAAGCAAGGCCTGTGCCATCCATTCTCCCACCACCATCTACTCCAGCCTGGTCACAGGCATCTCCTACTCCATCAAAAACAGGGCTACCTGTGAAAGCAGTAATGTGATCTACAAACTAAGCTGTAGTTATTGTGCTGCTTTCTACTTGGGCATGACAAAGAACATGATGTTTTTCCACATGAATGTCCACCAATAATTTATGCCCAAGAGACTGCTGTACTACCCAGTTGCTGAGCATGCTACCCAAGACAAAGTTCTTTGCTCTAATGACTGCTTCACAGCCTGAGCCATTTGGATCCTTCCTACCAACACCAGCTTTTCTGAATCCCACAGGCAGGACCTCTCCCTGGCCTCAATCTTTGCTAGTCCCTGTCCTTCACCTACCTATCCCCTTCCCTCCCCTCCTTTCAGCACTACACAACTTTCTATTCCACAGACACACCCACTAGTCTTTCTTCCTGTTTTTACTTTCCTTTTCCACTACCCTTCCCCCCGTAAACCTCCTGGCTGCACCTATGTGTCCTCCTGGCTGCACCTATGTGTCCCCATCATGTCCCTGCATCCTCCCACAAGCAGCAACTTAACTTCCTCCACCCCTACCACGAAATCCCTTCCCCTCCCTGCCCAAGCCCTCTTTTTACCCCCACCACTCAGACTGCTTCTTCTATAAGATGCAATTGCTGTACACAGTTTGGCCTCAATGGTCAGACATAGTGATTACGTGTGTGTAAGTTTTGCTTGCGTGAAAGTGAGTATGTTGTCTACTTTAAAAAAAAAAGCCTTTCAGCCAAAAGCTCAATATGTATGGGGGTCTTTTTGTTGTGTCTGTATGCAACTCAACATTTCCTCTATATGGTGAGTAGCTATCTTTCTTTTTCATGATACTGTCATTATTCCATCCTGGATTTTCCATTGTTGAACTGATTCATTCATGCATTTCCCTCCTAAGACAACACTCTAGCAGAAGGATATTCTTGGCACTTTTTTTAGTCTGGTCACTACCAAACACAACTTACAATAATGTAAATAAAGGAAATAATTAGACCAAGGATCAGTTTCAGAAAGATTCACAAGGGAATATTCCCCATTATAAATAAACAACCTTGATGAAATGTGGTGGGTATGTAGAGGGGACAAAATAATACAATAAGTATTTTTTTACTTTACCAAGTTACCTTATCAGAGGTAAAACAAACTCCAAATTTAATGCCACATGTTAGGTTTATGGGGGAATATCTTTGAAACCATGAACTATAAAAAAATGCTTTTCAAATCAAATTTGAAATGCAGTTAATGTTCTTGAAAAGTGTATTATCAGCTTCTGTAATAATTTGAAATTTTGGAAAATATCCCACCATCATTAATTAGGCCCCTAAGTATGAAAAATGAAAACTTTTGCTACAGCATAAATTAAAGAAGGTTCCATGTCACATCCATCCATGTGTAACAAGGCTGGTTTCTGAAATATAATTTTTGAGGAATAAGTTGTACGCAATGTGCAGCTGGAATATTTTTAACGTACCTAATTAAAATATATAAACATTCATTATTATTCTAATCATTCCTTTTACTTAATTTTGTTTTATGTTTTAAATTGTTACTTTTTTAAACTTATCTTTTTTTTAGTTTTCTGTTTCACATACATGTATCTTGTTAACAAAAAAGAATAGGCAATCATTACTATATTACAAAATCCTTATAATAATCTCTAAAGAAATGCTTAAAACATAACATTTTTTACACCATGCACAAAAAAAGAAAAAAGAATGCAATGCTTTCACATAATATATACAACAGACAACACGATATAAAACAAAATTCTGTAAATTTTCAAATTGTGGCTGATGCCTGTCTAAGTATTCTGATTTGTACCAGGTATACTGCAGTACATTGGAAAACCTTGATGAAGGGATGTTGCAGTGAATGCACCTAGAATATATTGTCAGTCGAGTGGAGATTGATGTCATAATAATTTAGCAGGACTATATCTAAAAATCATTTCACAAAGTTCTTCCAACATCAACAGTCATATATGTCCACCTGAACCATCAAGACTGTGGGGATCGCCAGATGATCAAACTCTTTGTCCTATGGACAATGCTCAGTTTTACGCACTAAACATCCCCTTTCCATAGTTTTAACAGATACCATTGGAGAGTTTGGACTGAGTATTACAGAATCACTCTTTGAAACCCCAAGTGGTCTTGTGATGGTATCAAAATTGGATAAAGTAATGTGTAACCATGTCAAAAGATATTTGCCACAAGTGTTCTTTTCCAGTGTGGGAGAAAAACCTGTATTATTGTTAGATTCTGGAGGTGATGAGTGTGAAAGAACCATTTTGAGTGTCATACATGAGGACAAGGGACTTGTTCATCTACTGATCCCAAAATAGTCAACAAGACACAGGTACACCGGATGGACATTTATGGCTTTCAGTGTTGGAAGACATTTGTGAAAAGCATTTTAGTTTTATTTCAGCTGAATGATTATAATGTCAATCTCCTCTCAAGACACAATATAATCAATCTGCAGTCACTACACCGCCAGTGTTTTCTCATATACTGAAATATGCCTTGTACAAATCAGGATATTTAGAGGATCACCTGCAACAATTTGGGAATCCTGTCTAATTTTGATTTTTTTATTTATTATGTGAAAAAAATTCATTCATTTATGTATGTGCTGTAAAGAAAATGTAATGTTTTAAGCATTTCTTTACACATTACCATTATTGTCATGATTTTTGCATTTTGTGCATTATGTGAAAAAAATTCATTCATTTCATGTATGTGCTGTAAAGAAAATGTAATGTTTTAAGCATTTCTTTACACATTATCATTATTGTCATGATTTTTGCATTTTGTGCATATGTGAAAAAAATTCATTCATTTTATGTATGTGCTGTAAAGAAAATGTAATGTTTTAGCATTTCTTTACACATTATCATTATTGTCATGATTTTGTAGTATAACAATCAGTTACATATTATTTTCAATTAATAAAATACATGTATGTGAAATGGTAAACCACTGTTTTTGTGTTCTTCAGTCCAAAGCATGATTCAGTGCTGCTATCCATTCTGTACTGTCCTGTGCAAGCCTCTTCATCTCTGAATAACTACTGCAACCTAAATGCTTCTGAATTTGCTTACCATATTCATCTCTTCATATTCTTCTGTGATTTTTACTATCCACACTTCCCTCCAACACTAAACTGGTGATCCCTTGCCAGAATGAGATTTTCACCCTGCAGCGGAGTGTGCGCTGATATGAAACTTACTGGCAGATTAAAACTGTGTGCCTGACCGAGACTCGAACTCGGGACCTTTGCCTTTCGCAGGCAAGTGCTCTACCATCTGAGCTACCGAAGCATGACTCACGCCCGGTACTCACAGCTTTATTTCTGCCAGTATCTCGTCTCCTACCTTCCAAACTTTACAGAAGTACCAGGCGTGAGTTGTGCTTTGGTAGCTCAGATGGTAGAGCACTTGCCCACGAAAGGCAAAGGTCCCGAGTTCGAGTCTCGGTCGGGCACACAGTTTTAATCTGCCAGGAAGTTTCATATCAGCGCACACTCCACTGCAGAGTGAAAATCTCATTCTGGAAACATTCCCCAGGCTGTGGCTAAGCCATGTCTCCGCAGTATCCTTTCTTTCAGGAGTGCTAGTTCTGCAAGGTTCACAGGAGAGCTTCTGTAAAGTTTGGAAGGTAGGAGACAAGATACTGGCAGAAGTTAAGCTGTGAGTACTGGGCGTGAGTTGTGCTTCGGTAGCTCAGATGGTAGAGCACTTGCCCACGAAAGGCAAAGGTCCCGAGTTCGAGTCTCGGTCGGGCACACAGTTTTAATCTGCCAGGAAGTTTCATATCAGTGCACACTCTGCTGCAGAGTGAAAATCTCATTCTGGAAACATTCCCCAGGCTGTGGCTAAGCCATGTCTCCGCAGTATCCTTTCTTTCAGGAGTGCTAGTTCTGCAAGGTTCACAGGAGAGCTTCTGTAAAGTTTGGAAGGTAGGAGACGAGATACTGGCAGAATTAAGCTGTGAGTACCGGGCGTGGTGATCCCTTGATGTCTCAGAATGTTCCATATCAACCAATTCCTTCTTTTAATCAAGTTTTGTCACAGATTTCTTGTCTCCCCAATTCTATTCAATACCTCCTCATTAGTTACATGATCTACGCATCTTTTCCTCTGCATTCTTCTGTACCACCAAATTTCACAATTTTCTGTTGTCTTCTTGTCTAAATAGTTTACAGTTGATGTTTCACTTCCATACATGGCTACACTGTAGACAAATGCCTTCAGAAAAGACTTCCTAACACTAAGACTACATTCAATGTTAACAAACTTCTCTTTTTCAGCAGTGCCAGTCTACATTTTATATCCTCTCCACTTTAGCACTTCGATCAAATTCGTTCAGTATCACCTGATTTGATTTGATACATTCAGTAATCCTTGTTTTCTTTATGTTGATTTTCATTTTATATTAACATTCCAATACACTGTCCATTCCATTGAACTGACCTTCCAAGTCCTTTCTTTGATTGAATTACAATGTCATCAACAAACCTCAATTTTTTTATTCTTTCTCCTTGAACTTTAATTCTTAATGCAAATTTTTCTTTGCCTCCTTTTACTGCTTGCTTAAAGTGTAGATTGAATAACATAATCAATAGGCTATAACAGTGTGTCTCTCCTTTCTTAACCACTGGTTCCCTTTGATGCCCCTCATCTGTTATAACTGCCATATTGTTTCTGTAAAGTTGTAGGTAACCTTTTGTTCACTTTATTTTACCCCTGCTACCTTCAGAATTTCTAAGAGAGTATTCTGGTCAGCATTGTCAAAAGCTTCCTCAGTGTCTAAAAATGCTATTTACATAGGTTTCCCTTTCTTGAACTGATCTTCTAACATAAGTTATAGGGTCAGTACTGCCTAGCATGTTCCTACATTTCTATAGAATCAAGATAGTTCATCTCTTACGTCAGCTTCTACCAGTTTTTCCAGTCTTCTGTATGAAATTCATCTTAGTATTTTGCAACCATGACTTATTACACTGATTGTTCAGTAAATTTCACACCTATCAGCAATTGCTTTCTCTGGAATTGGGATTATTACATTCTTCCTGAAGTCCAAGGGTATTTCATCTGTCTCACATATCTTGCAACCCTGATGGGAGAGTTCAGTTGTGGACAGCTCTTCCAAGGCTATCACTAGTTCTGCCAGAATGTACTCTTCTCCCGAGCCCTTGTTTTGACTTAGCTCTTTCAGTGTTCTGTCGGGTTCTTCCCACAGTTTCATATCCTCCATCTCATCTTCATCTACATCCTCTTCCATTTCTATAATATTTTCTTTGAGTTCATCTCCCTTGTACAGAACCTCTACATACTCCTTCCATCTTTCAACTTTCCCTTTTTTGCTTAGGACTTGTCTGCCACCTGAGTTTTTGATATTCATACAGCTGCTTTTCTTTTCTTCAAAGCCTTCTTTAATTTGCCTTTAGGTGATGTCTATCTATGCCAAAGTGTAATATCGTTCTAAATCCTAAAATTTGACCTATAGCCATTCCTCGTTAGCCATTTTGCACTTCCTGCCAATTCCATTTTTTAGAAGTTCTTATATCCTTCCACCTGCTACATTTGCTGCATTTTTATATTTTTTTCAGTTCATCATCAAAATTCAGTATCTCCTGTGTTATCCAAGGATTTCTAGTATGCCTTGTCTTTTTATCCTCCTGTCTTGACTTTTTTGTCTCTTAAAACAACCCATTTGTCTTCTACTGTATTCATTTCCCCTGCTCTAGACAACCTTTGCCTAATGCTCCCTCTGAACTCTATACAACATCTGGTTCTTTTGAATTATACAGGTCCTGAGGCCTTAATTTCCCACGTTTTTGTTATTTCTTTATTTTTAATCTACAGTTCATAACCAATAAACTGTGGTTAGAGACCACATCTCCCCTTGGAAATCTCTTTATGTTATCCATCATACTTACTATGCTGCATCAAATTAAGTGAGCTCCCTGACACCGTTGAATAAGCATCAACCAGCAGCAAGTCACATTCTTAGGTCACTTATTTGTTTTATTGTTTAATTCTTAATTTCATTGCGTGTTTTTGGGTACTTGCATAGTTTAATTCACAAATTTTGGGCGTATTATAGTATTTGAGAGTTGTAGCATCGTGTTATAGTACCCTTATGGTGCAAGTTCGTGTAGTCGTCAGTCATCTGTTTGTTCTGAATGGCTTGTGAGATAAAAGAGAGGAAAAAAAATTGTTAGGGATGGATAAGGACTGTGCCTGTTGTGTACGGATTCAGGGGGAATTGGCCACCATCTGTAAACAGCTGGAAGCTGTGTTGGCCGTGGTTGACAGGCTCCAGGCAGTTTCCCTAGGCCGCAGTGACATTGGGACACCTGAAGCAAGCACCTTGGTACATCTGGAACCTGTAGCATCACCTGGGATGTCTGATGCCACTGCGCCCTCGGATTCAGATGTCCCTGCCGGTCGACACTTGCCTAACGGTGATTGGCAAACCGTGGCAGGGTCTCGAATCCGTGGGCGGAAGACAAAAGTATGTGCTGGCGGCAAGGCTGTACCCTTATGCCTCTGTAACAGGTTTGAGGTACTGCCCATTGCTGAAAGTATTTCTGAGCCAGCAAGGGTGGCCTCGCCTGTTGCAATCATGGCCGGTCTTCCTGAGAGGTCCGGACAAGTGCAGAGGGTGGGATTGCTTGTCATTGGGAGCTCCAATGTTAGGCAGGTAATGGAGCCCCTTAGGGATATGGTAGCTAAGGACAGGAAGAAAGCCAATGTGCACTCCGTGTGCATACCAGGGGGAGTCATCCAAGATGTTGAAAGGGTCCTTCCAGATGCCATGAAGGGTACAGGGTGCAACCAACTGCAGGTGGTGGCTCAAGTCGGCACTAATGACATGTGTTGCTATGGATTGTAAGGGATTCTCTCTGGTTTCCGGCAGCTATGTGAGTTGGTGAAGACCACCAGTCTTGCTAGTGAGATGAAGGCAGAGCTAACCATCTGCAGCATCTTCGACAGGACTGATTGCAGGCCTTTGGTACAGAGCCGAGTGGAAGGTCTGAATCAGAGGCTCAGATGGTTCTGCAAATGTGTAGGCTGCAGATTCCTCGACTTGCACCATAGGGTGGCAGGGTTTTGAGTTCTACTAAATAAGTCAGTTGTCCACTACACACAGGAGGCAGCTACATGGGTAGCAGGGGCTGTGTGGCATGGACTGGGCGGTTTTTTAGGTTATACAGTCTCGGGAAAGATCAAAAAGGGCTCCAGTCTCAAAGGGTACAGGGCACAGAAATGAAGAGACTGACCAAGCAACAGTCGGTACTGTAGCTGTAAATTGTCATAGCTGTGTTGGAAAAATACCAGAGCTTCAAGCACTGATAGAAACCACTGAAGCCGAAATCTTTATAAGAACAGAAAGCTGGTTAAAGCCAGAGATAAATTCTGCCAAAATTTTTACAGAGGCACAAACCGTGTTCAGGAAGGATAGATTAAATAAAGTAGGTGGTAGTGTGTTTGTGTCTGTTGGTAGCAGTTTATCTTGTAGTGAAGTTGAAATAGATAGTTCCTGCGAATTACTGTGGGTAGAGGTTCTACTCAACAGCCATACCAAAATAATAATTGGCTCCTTCTACCGACCCCTCACTCAGATGGTATAATAGCTGAATGATTAAGAGAAAACTTGAATCTCATTACAAATAAGTACCCAACTCATACAGTTATTGTTGGTGAACACTTCAATCTACCCTCAATTGTTGGCGAAAATACATATTCAAAGCTGCTGGTAGACAGAAAACATCTTCTGAAATTGTACTAAATGCTTTCTCTGAGAATTACTTTCAACAATTATTTCATGGGCTCACACGAATTGTAAATGGTTGTGAAAAACTTTTGATCTCTTAGCCACACATAATCCTGATCTAATAGAGAGTGTCATGATGGATACAGGGATTAGTTAACACAAGGTCATTGTAGCGAGGCTCAAAACCATATCAACCAAAACTATTAAAAATAAATGCAAAATAGATCTATTTAAAACAACAGATGAAAATTCATTTGATGCCTTCCTAAGAGAGAGTCTCCATTCCTTCCAAGTTAATTATGTAAATGTAGACCAGATACTGCTCAAATTCAAAGATACAGTATTGACAACAAAAGATAGATTCATACCGCATAAGTTAATAAGAGATGGGACTGATCCATCATGGTACACAAAACATATCAGAACACTGTTACAGAAGCAAGGAAAAAAGCATGCCAAATTCAGAAAAAAGCAAAATCCCCAAGACTTGCTAAGTTTCACGGAAGCTCGAAATTTAGTGCGGACGTCAACGCGAGATGCTTTTAATAGTTTCCACAATGAAACATGAAACATTGTCTCAAAATATGGTAGAAAACCCAAAGAGATTCTGGTCGTAACTAAAGTACACAAGTGGCAAAAAACAGTCAATACTGTCACTGCGCGATAGTGACGAAAATGTTACCGATGGTGGCGCCACAAAAGCAGAGTTACTAAATACAGTTTTCTGTAATTCCTTCATGAAAGAAGATGAAGTAAATATTCCAGAATTTGAAACCAGAACAGCTGTTAGCACAAGTGACATAAAAGTAGATATCTTAGGTGTTGTGAAACAACTCAAATCACTTAAGATAGGCAAGCCTTCGGTCAAGATGGTATACCAGTCAGGTTCCTTTCAGAGTATGAAGACACAATAGCACCTTTCTTAGCAATCATATACAACCACTCACTTGATAAAAGGTCTGTTCCTAAAGACTGGAAAGTATTACAGGTCACACCAATATTCAAGAAAGGAAATAGGAGTAATCCATTGAATTACAGACCCATATCACTGACTTCAATTTGCAGTACGATTTTGGAGCATATACTGTACTCAAACGCTATGAATAACCTTGAAGAAAATGATTTATTGATACATAACCAACATGGATACAGAAAATATCATTCTTGTGCAACACAGCTAGCTCTTTATTCTCATGAAGTAATGAGTGCTGTCAACAAGGGATCTCAGATCGATTCCATATTCCTAGGTTTCCAGAAAGCTGTTGATACCATTCCTCACAAGCGACTATTAATCAATTTGTGTGAATATGGAGTATTGTCTCAGTTGTGTGACTGGATTCATGATTTCATCTCTGAGAGGTCACAGTTCATAGTGATAGACGGTAAATCATAGAGTAGAACAGAAGTTATATCTGTCGTTCCGCAAGGTAGTGGTCACAGGCCCTCTGCTATTCCTGATTTACATAAATGATCTAGGTGATAATCTGAGCAGCCCCATTAGATTGTTTGCAGATGACGCTGTGAATTACCATCTAGTAAATTCATCAGATCATCCATTCCAGTTACAAAATGATCTAGAAAGAATTTCTGTTTGGTGCGAAAAGTGGCAATTACCATCTAGTAAATTCATCAGATCATCCATTCCAGTTACAAAATGATCTAGAAAGAATTTCTGTTTGGTACGAAAAGTGGCAATTGGCACTAAACAAAGAAAAGTGCAAGGTCATCCACATGGGTACTAAAAGAAATCCAATAAATTTCAGCTATACGATAAATCGCACAAATCTCAGGGCTGTCAGTTCGCCTAAATACTTATGAATTACAATTATGAGCAACTTAAATTGGAAATACCACATAGATAATATTGTGGGGAAGGTGAAACAAAGACTGCACTTTGTTGGCAGAACACTTAGAAGATGCTACAAACCCACTAAAGAAACAGCCTACATTACACTTGTCCATCCTCTGCTGGAATATTATTGTGCGGTGTGGGATCCTTACCAGGTACGATTGACGGAGGGCATCGAAATAGTGCAAAGAAGGGCAGCTCGTTTTGTGTTATCACGCAATAGGGGTGAGAGTGTCACTGATATGATACGTGAGTTGGTGTGGCAGTCACTGAAACAAAGGCAGTTTTCTTTGTGGGGAGATCTATTTACGAAATTTCAATCACCAACTTTCTCTTCCGAATGCGAAAAAATTTTGTTGACACCCACCTACATAGGGAGAAATGATCATCATAATAAAATAAGAGAAATCAGAGCTCGCACGGAAAGATTTAGGTGTTCCTTTTTCCCGCGCGCCATTCGAGAGTGGAATGGGTAGAGAAGTAGTATGAAAATGGTTCGATGAACCCTCTGCTAGGCACTTAAGTGTTAATTGCAGAGTAACCTTGTAGATGTATATGTAGACATTCCATGTGCTGATATACAGAGGGCAACTGATATGAAGTACTTGTCATCTGGTTTTTCGAAAACTGTTAAGTGAAAAAAAATTGATTTTTGCATATCTTGCATCCTGATATTTTCACTTGATAAAGAACTTAATTTCTTTTCATTAGCCATCATACTTAAAGCACGGCATCAAATCAAGTAAAACATTGCATCAAATTTCAAAGCATTTGCAGAGGTAAAAATGCATTGCGTAAACTTTGTGTATGGTTCATTTTAGCTCATACATTGCAGTGAATGATGTATAGATAAGATAATGAAATTTTATTTAGAATTCAGAGCAGAATGATATCGTATTTTGTTTCTCAGTTATTGGGTTTATATTCGATGGATGGTTGGGCGCGACATGCCCAGTTCCGTTCATACTGACATGCCGGCTGCTATTAAACATTTATCATCCATTTTTAAGAAATCTATAATGTGAAAAAAATTATTTTTGATTGCCTTACACTCTGTTATCTTTGCTTATTAAAGGACTGAATTTCCTTTTGTTGTATACCATTGTTACTGAGCTGCATCAAATTAAGTAAAACACTGGACAAAATTTTAAGGATTTTGCGCAGGTAAAAACAGATTGTGTAAACATTGTGTATGATTGATCTTAGTTTATACATTGCAGTGGAAGAAATGAAGATAAGATATTGAAATTTCATTTAAAATTGAGAGCTGATGGATATCTCATTTCATTCTTGAGTTATTTAGTTTTATATGCCAGGTACAGTCATGTGCCTACTTGCATTTGTGTGCATCACAAACCATGTCATTATAACAATCGTCATACCTCATAAACGATTCCAGATATCAAAGAAAGGTTTTCTGCAAATGATAGCAACCAATGAGGCACTTATGTTGTATGATAAATACTTGAAACTTTTTTATTTAACCAAGATATGGAATTAACTCATCCACAGCAGTGAGAGATATGTGGCTCAGTCTCCAGATGTCCATAACAGTGTAGGAAAACTCAAATGGTGTGCGTATACACATCCACAACACCTGAGGAATGGCATAGCAGGATGTGTACACACACACACACACACACACACACACACACACACACACACACACAGCAGTGAAAAGGTTAAACCCACTCCTGAATTTCTCTGCTTTTTTTAACCCTCGAGCAGGCGTGCCAATTTTCATAACACAAGCGGGTGCACATCGCACTTTATACACATGTAGTCAAAAGCTGTCATTATGCTACCGAGGGAAACATGTATGAGCTAAATTACTAAGTTTAGTTTATTTAAACAACAATACAAGAAACTTATATTACATCACTAATTTACTATGGTTTTAAACAAATAACAAACTTTCATATCATTCTATTGCAGCAGCTGACATACCAATCCATGCCAACACTTTTTTGAGCACATACTGAACAAAAACACTCTTTCATTGCAATATAAAAGGACAAAGGCTTTATATGTTGAAGAAGTACCAATTATCACAAAGTTTCTTCCATCTACACTGTTAACTGTCTTGTGTGTTTTTGGGAAATGCTTTACATTCCTCACATGTATGCATTGTTTTTACCTGTCCTTTGCAAACAAAGCTATGGCATGAGTTACATTTTATGGTAGTAGATGTTTTTCTTGCTTATCCACACGTCACACACCACCTCTTTTCTTGGTGGTAGGCTCCTCAGTTCTTTCAAAATGTTGGTCATTATATTTCACAAGGAAACTTGCAAAGCAGGAAGTGAAGGTATGTTTTTTTTTTGGGGGGGGGGGGGGTGTGATGGGGGGGGGGTTGCCTCATTTGCATGATAAATTATTCGAGTATTTTTCCTGCTACATCCTATAGAGTATATAATACAACCAATAGCCATCTTCTTGTCACTTGTGCGACGGAATATGCACCTCCCAGTTCATCGACTGTGTTGAATCCTCCAATTGTTATATTGTAATCCTAAACTATCTCTGGTTTATCTGTAACTTTTTCTGTGGTTCCAAAATCGTGCATAGTTGAAAGTAATACAACTGCCTTATTTTGTTTCGGCACATACAGAATACACATCATTCTGAAAACCAAATCAAGAGGAGTGGATACCCCTACATTTCCCATTAAAAATTCTTGTGTGATCACACATTTGTTTTTTCTCAATGTGCTGATGCATGTTAGTTACTTTTTCAAGGGAATTGGCTAAGGAGTAGCTAGTTTATCTATTATCCACTGTAACATTTCTTCCAGAGCCTTCAGTGTTAGTAATTAGCATTCCTGCAATTTCACAGGGAGAATTAGAAACATCATATGTTTCTTTAGGTTGTTTTCCACAATATACTTCAATATTGATAGTGAAGAATGTTTTAGCATCTGCTAAAAGAAAAAAAAAACTTCATCCCGTATTTCACTGGTTTGTTAGGGATATAGTGAACACAAGAACAGTGACCCCGGGAAGCTTGCAGCTTTTCGTCTACTGTCACAAATTGTCCTACACTGTAAGTATTCTTGCAGTTCACCACGAAGACATTGAATATTTGCCTCATTGTTGCAAGTTTATCAGTTACTCTTCTTTCTTCCCTTGTACTCTTGTCGTCAAAATGGATACATCATAAAAGGAACAGCAATCTTCTGTAGCTCTCATAATCTCCATACCAGTACCATTTGCTGTCGACAGTAAAATGACATTTGTGTGGTTTGCTTTCTTAGTCCCAATGAGATACAGGAATCCCAACAATGCCATTATTTCACACCTTGTAGTTTCCTTAGTATCCCTTACTCTGGAATGTTGTGCACTTTCTTTCTTAGACTGAATGTATATGTTTGTGTATTTTACAATTTCATCAATCATTTCCAGGCTAAGTATTGTCCATAATGCCTCTGTTTCACTTGTGACCCCTCTGGCACCATGTGTAGGCCCAGGTAATATTTTCACAATATTCTTTCTTTTTGTTTTTGAAGTCACTTTAGGACATATTTTATTCCACTTCATGTTTTGTCTCTCCCAATAAAAATACCACCAGTGGAGAGTGGCTCTTCATAGTCATCATCTGAATTGTGGATTTGATCAGAACCTGAGTCTTGGTCACTTCGCGTGAAA
Organism: Schistocerca nitens; assembly: GCF_023898315.1. Taxonomy (NCBI): domain Eukaryota; kingdom Metazoa; phylum Arthropoda; class Insecta; order Orthoptera; family Acrididae; genus Schistocerca; species Schistocerca nitens. Next base: position 540,411,439 of record NC_064619.1, on the reverse strand, counting down.
ATTACTCTTCTTCTTCAGAGTCGTCGTCGTTTTCATTGTCTGGTACAGAGTTGAACACTGGATCCTCATTGAGTAACCAATCAAGCTCATTGTCTGTAGCTTAGATCTCACCCTGCACAGTGATATTCTCACTTGTTATGTGTTATCTTTTGATCTGATTAAAAAGGAGCAAAATGAAAGTGAAGGAAAAATTTCTTACATGACTGGGCATGTGGTGTACTTTGTACCCTAAGATGACACACTCACAGTTTATTTTCAATTATTGTACCTCATGTGAACCTATGACAACACAACTTCTGACTGTGCTAGCTGAAACAGTAATGCAGGAATAGATAAGGGCTTGTTATTGTAGGACAACAATGGAACTGTGCATGACAATGTTATTTGCGATTAGTGCACTTTATACACAGGCGCGCCTGCTCGAGGGTTAAACCTGTCCTCACCTGACCAGTAGTCCTATTTCTGCTGCCAAAGAACCTCACTAATTCCCACTATACCCAACTTCAACCTATTTATTACTGTTTTTAAATTTTCTAACCTATGTGCCTGATTAAAGGATATAACGTTACATGCTCTGATCCATAGAATGCTAGTTTTGTTTCTCCTGATGACATCATCATCCTGAGAAGCTCCTGCCTGGAGATCCAAATTAGGGCCATTTCAACTTCAGAATATTTTACACTAGAAGAGACCATCATCATTTAACCATACAGTAGAGCTGTAGGCCCTTGGGAAACATTATGGTTGTAGTTTCCCATTGCCTTCAGCTGCTTGTAGTACCATCACATCAAGGCTGTTTCGATTGATGATGCAAGGCCAAATCAGTCAGTCATCCAGATTGCTGCCCCTGCAACTACTGAAAGGGCTGCTGCCCCTGTTCAAGAACCATGTGTTGGTCTGGCCTCTCAAGAGATACCCCTCCATTGTGGTTCCACCTACGGTATGGCCACCAGTACTGCTGGGGCATGCAAGCTGCCCCATTGACAGCAAGGCCCACAGTTAAAGAGGGTAAATTAAGAAACAAAAAAGTAAATTTATGATGTAAAGTAACAATGTAAATCATAAAACAGAAACAATAAGACAAATAATCAGAATAATAATGAACATTTAGGTATTTCAATTAAGTATGTTAAAATAGTCCAACAGAGCACTGTGTACAACTTATTTTCCAAAAATGTGTTTTACAGAAATCAGCTGGATGTTGATGGATGTTGTAGCAAAAATTTTCATTCTTAAAAATTAATTAATAGTGGTGGGCTACTTTGCAAAACCATATATATTATTCCTTAATGTTTGTTTTGTTGATCTGTTCATGCAGTAACAGTAGGTCTTGTCAACTAAGAGAATATGCAAAAAAATAAATGCCTAAAGTAGAGTTTAAAATATGCTACCTCAATATTCAGGGCATGGCAGATAAAAACTTAATTGTCAACGAATTTTCAAATGAAAACGTGATAGATATTCTATGTTAAGTGAACATTGGTGTAAAGAGGATGAGCTTGGGTACAAAGTATTGGATGATTACACACTACTTAGTTGCTATTGCAGAAAACAGCACTTACGTGGTGGGGTAGCAATATATGCAAAAACACCTCTTGCACCAAACTGTGGCAGGATAGATCTCAATACCCTTTGTGATGAAATGCATTTTGAAATGTCAGGTCTAGTAATTGAGAGCCTTAGATAATGGTAGTAGTAGTGTACAGGCCACCTAGTGGTGACCCCCATATCTTTCTGGAGAAACTTGAGGAACTCTTAATGTACATATGTATACCAAAATGGAAAAAATACAATGTTGTCATTGGAGGGGATATCAATTCAACCTTGATGTCCTGCAGGACAGAAAAACTGTGACAGAGCTCAAAAATATGCTTCGACAATTTAAACTGTACTATGTTAACTGCAAACCTACCAGAGGCTCATCCTGTCTAGACAATATATTTACAAATATTAAGAGAACTTGTATGTCCACTGATGTAATTAGTTTCCCTTTCTCAGACCATGATGCAGTATATCTTAGTCTTAATAATGTAACTTCAGACTGCACCAAACCAGAATCTAAAACTGTGATTACTAGACCAGTGAGCAGGGAGAGGATGGATAGGTTTAGACATGCCCTCACTTATTTCAGTTGGGCACATATTTTATTAGGCTTCAACACTGTTCAGCTGATATTGTATTCACAAAGTTTTTCTCCATCTTTTTAAATGTATTTGAAAATAACATCCCTCTGAAAAAATGTACAGTGAATATTAGTAGTAATTACAAGAAAAGGGAAACGAAGGAATGGTATACTCCACAGTTAGGGCAACTGAAAAATACTGTTATGCTGTATTCTAGTCTGTACAAAACAAGTAAATCAGAACTGTATAAAGACCTGCATGCTAAAGCTAAATGCAAGTATAGGAAGGCAATAAATGAAGCAAAGAAACTGCATAACATAGTAAACATTGAAAAATCTAACAATAAATGCAAGAAATCCTGGAGTGTAATAAACTCGATTGCACACACTAAACACAAAGAAGAAATTGCCATTACCCCAGAAGAATTTAATAAATATTGCATTCAGTCCATTGAAGAAATTAGTAGTTCAATAATTAAACCACCTGAAAATGCACTTAGTATTATGGACAGCTGCTTTGAAAAGCTTCCCCCAAGCACCTTCACTTTCACAGAAGTGAACCCAAATAATATCCTAAAAATAGTGAAAAATTTCAAACCTTCAGTTAGTGTTGATTACTATGATACGTCATGCAATTTGTTGAAAGATGTTATTGATTGTGTGATTTATTCTTTAACCTTTTGTGTTAACGGATGCCTAGTTGAAAGTAAGTTCCCCGACATACTAAAAATTTCTAGAGTTGTGCCCATATACAAAAAAGGGGAAAAGAACTGTCCCACTAGTTACAGACCTATATCCATAACCCCAGTGTTTTCAAAAATTTTAGAAACGATTATGTATGAGCAAGTTAGTGCCTACTTGGGTAAACTAAATATAATTAGTGATAAACAGTTTGGATTTAGGAAAGGTAAATCCACAACGGATGCAATGGACTACCTCGTAAAATTAGTCCTAGATGTGTTCGAGGCTAGGGACTATGCCCAGGCTACATTTTGTGACCTGAGCAGAGCCTTTGACTGTGTAGAGCATGGCACTGTGCAGAATAAGCTAGTTTACTATGGTTTTGATGACAACAGTATAAATATGTTCAGGTCTTTTCTAGAGAACCGTCAACAAGTTGTGTGCATTGGTAGGGAGAAATCAAATTTGGTTAATGTTAGGTACGGAGTGCCTCAAGGGTCGGTGCTTGGACCTTCACTGTTTATACTAATGATTAATGACCTGCCCTTATTCATAAATTCTCATACAATATTGTATGCTGATGACACAACTTTTCTACATAAAAGCTCTGATCTAGGTACACTCAAAACACTGACCGAAAATACCCTTGCTCAGTCCTCATTATGGTTCAAAGCTAATGGCTTCTTGCTAAATGAAAACAAAACCCAGACACTTTACATTAGCCTCAAAGAGATTCCTAACTACCACGAATTAAAAACTGTTAAATTTTTAGGTGTTACTATTGACAATAAATTGACGTGGGAACAACACATTAAAAATATATTGGCTAGGCTTTCAACAGTTATTTATCTAATTAGAAATTTAAAAAGACATGTTCCCAATGACTATGTGAGATCAGCATATTTTGCATTCTTCCAAAGCATCATCTCTTATGGAATTTTACTGTGGGGTAGTAGCTGTCATGTAAATGACATTTTACTTTTATAGAAGAAAGTAATAAGAATAATAACGGATTCTGATAAAACAGAACATTGTGAACCTCTATTTATTAAATTGCAGTGTCTTACAGTAGTAAACTTATTCATCTACAATGTTTTAATGTACATTAGAAACAATGTGTCTAATTTTGTGTTGAGAAGTGATATTCATAGCCATAATACTAGAAACAGAACATCTATAGACGTACCATATCATAGATTATCAAAAACGCATAACTCTTACCTAGTTCTTGGACTAAGGATGTTTAATAGACTAAGTGCTGACTTTAAAGAACTGCCTGTAAATATCTTTAAAGCTAAATTATACAAGCTACTAGTGAACAATCCGTTTTACACCATTGATGAATTCTTTGAAGATGAAAATACTGTATTCTAACGTGTACCTATTTTATGTAAACCAATTTACATCAATATAGTAGTTTATGTAGAAATATATGCTCTTGACTTCGTCTATTGCTGTAATCAGCTGAACGACAATAAAATTATTATTATTATTATTATTGGTTGGTTGGTTTGAGGAAGGAGACCAGACAGCGTGGTCATCGGTCTCATCGGATTAGGGAAGGATTGGGAAGGAAGTCGGCCGTGCCCTTTCAGAGGAACCATCCCGGCATTTGCCTGGAGTGATTTAGGGAAATCACGGAAAACCTAAATCAGGATGGCCGGACGCGGGATTGAACCGTCGTCCTCCCGAATGCAAGTCCAGTGTCTAACCACTGCGCCACCCCACTCGGTTATTATTATTATTATTATTATTATTATTAAAGCCCAATGAAAATTAATGGTTGAGACATCATTTTCCAAATTGCATTCACACTAATGACAAAAAATACACATACATTTTAAATTTACTGTTTTCATTAAAAGAAATTTAATGTTGAAAACATTTTTATAAAAACAACTAGAAGGTGCCATGTATTGACAATCTGTTTAACTAAGATGCACAACAGTTGTTGCAGTTGTTTAAATTTTTTACACAAGCATAATTTATTATGCGATTTTGGGGATACTTGTTGATGTAAAGAATTTAGAAGGCACTATTTCTTAATAATCTAATTTTATTTATAATGTACAAGTGATAAGGTGGCTTACAAAATGCTAAATGAAAAACAGGAAGTAATGGCTGAGGAAGTCTCACATTCAGTAAGAAAGTTTCAAATGTTACATCACTGATGGACTGGGAGACTCTGGTAGAAAATTTGTCTACAAAACTTCATGTCAAATTTTACAAGATGAAAACATGGTTGTTTTAATGGTTGCATGGACAGGCACTGCTGTTATTCTCCTACCAGCCGGGATGCAGATCACATTTGATTTTCAAACTACCTGTATCCACCTTGAATACATCGGTACCATTGATTCACACTCACAGCACAGATGTATAGCTTGTTTGTCACTCTTACCTCATCATTCGGAAAGAGATTTGAATCTACATCTACATCTACCTTAGACTCCACAAGCCACCTAATGGTGTGTGGCACAGGGTACTTTCAATACTACTATCTGATCCCTCCAACCCTGTTCGACTCGTGAATGGTGCTTGGGTAGAATGGCTGTTGGTAAGCCTCTGTATTGTCTCTAATTTCTTGAATTTTCTCCTTGTGGTCAATACATAAGATGTCTGGTGTGTGTGTGTGTGGGGGGGGGGGGGGGGGGGGGGAAATTAGTGTCTTTTCAGACTCCTCCTGAAAAGTGCTGTCCCAAAATTTCAATAGTAAATCTCTCCATGAGGTACAATGCCTCTCTTGCAATGTCTGCCAGTGGCATAGGTTTAGCAACTCTGTAACACTCTCTCGCCAGTTAAATGACGAAACACACTGCTCTTTGTCGAATATTATCTATCTCCTCTATCAGTCCTACCTAATAGGGATCCCAGATAGATGAATAACACTCAATAATCAGGTGAACAAACACGTTATAAGCCACTTCTTAAATGGATGAGTTACATTTCCTTAAGATTTTTCCAATGAAACTGAGTCTGCTGTCAGCTTGTCCCGCTATCTGTTTTATGTGGCCATTCCACTTACAGTCACTCTGGATAGTTACACCAAGATATTTTACAGCAGACATTGTCTCCTGATGTTTGTCATCAATAATGTAGCTGTACAGTAGTTGATTCCTTTTCCTATGTATGCACAATATGTTACATTTATTTACATTCAGGGTTAAATGCCAGAGCAGAACAGTCATCAATTCTCAACAGGTCATTCTCCATTCTTACTACCTTCTGGTGTTGCTACTTTGATATAGACAACTGCATCAACTGTGAATAGCCTTGAAGAGCATGCAATGCTTTCTACTAGATCATTTATATATATTTTAAACAGCAATGGTGCTGTCACACTTCCCTGTGGTACTCCAGATATTACCTTTACATCTGTCAATTTTGTTCTGTTAAGAGTGACGTGTTGAGTTTTACCTGCAAGAAAGTCTTGAATTCAACTGCAAATCTGCTCTGATACTCTGTAAGCTCATACTTTTTTCATTAAGTGGCAATGTGGGGTGGTGTCTAATGCCTTACTGAAATCAAAGAACATGGAATCAATCCACTGTGCTGTAGATCTTGTGGAGGAACAGAGCAAGCTGAGTTTCACAATATATCTGTTTGTGGAATCCACCATGTTGATTTTTATACAACTGATGTTCATTTTCCAAAAATGTGATAATTCTTGAGCATAAAACTTGTTCCATAATTTTACAACAGATTGACGTCAATGATATAGGTCTATAATTGTGTGATCTGTCATACGGCCTTCCTAAAAATGGAAATGACCTGCACTTTTTTCCAGATGTTAGGTACCTTTCATTGCTCAAGCAATCTATGATAAATTACTGCTAGAAGGGGAGCAAGTACTTTCGCATAAACTTTATAGAATCTTATAGGTATCTCATTTGGTCCTGATGCCTTTCCACTACTAAGCAATGATAGCTGCTTTTCAGTGATGTGATTGGTTATCTCAATATCTGCCATTTCTATGTTCATACAATGATTGAAAGGAGGGACAGTGTTATGATCTTCCATGATGAAACAGCTTTGGAACACTGAATTCAGTATTTTGGCCTTACCTCTGTTATCTTCCATTTCAGTGCTAGTGTGGTCACTGAGAGAATGAACAGATTATTTTGACCCACTTACTGATTTTACATACGACCAAAATGTCTTAGGATTTTTACTCGGGGTTGGTTGGAAATGTCTTACTTTTAAAATCATTGAACACTTCTCTCATTGCTCTCCTTACACCCATTTTCGTTCAGCTTTTGTCTGTCAGCTAGGTTTATACCACCCTTGAATCTGAGATGAAGTGCTCTTTGTTTACGTAGCACTTTTCTAACATTGCTATTAAACCATGGTGGATCTTTCCCATCCCTTAAAACCTTACTCGCAGCATACCTGTCTAGGGCATATTGAATGATGCTTTTGAATTCTTTCCATTTGTTCTCCACATCTTCATCCTCGTCATTGAATATTTCAAGCAGACTGCTGAGATATTCTGGAATTTTTATCCTGTCACCCTTGCTGAGCAAATATATCTTTCCACCTTTCTTAGCATTCCTTGTAGTACCCGTCATCTTACATGCTGTCACAGCCTTATGAGCACTGATACCTTCCTCTGTAATAACTGATTTGGCAAGTTCAGGTCTGTTTGTTGCCAGTAGGTCTAAGACAATACTATCATGGTTTGACTCTCTAACAATCTGTTCAAGGTAATTTTTGGACAAGACATCGAGAACAATGCCACATGAATCCCTGTCTCTTTCACCAGTTTTGATGGCATAACAATCCCAATCTATAGCTGACAAGTTGATGACACCCCCTATTACTGTAGCATGATCAGGAATTCTGTCTGAAGCGCTCTACAACTAAAGATCCTGACCCAGGTGGTCTACAAAAGCATCCGATCACCATTTTTGACCGTTCTTTGATACTCAATTTCATCCAGATTAATTCACATTTGGAATCCATGATACCCTCACTGGATTTTATTGAACTTTTTACTGCAAGAAACACACCACCACCATTGGCAACTAACCTATGCTTACGATGAACATTCCAAGCTGAACTTAGGATTTTGTTGTCATCGACATCTGGTTTCTGGGGCCTTTCCTTGGATGCTCCTTCAGTTTATTAAAATCATATTAATCTTTTATATCTCTGATCTGTGAGGATCACGATTCTCTGAGGTCACTGTGGCTTATTTAACAGGCAAATTTCCTTAATTCTAAGTGTGGGGTTCTCTAAACTAAAAAAGCCCCACGTGCATGGCACACATACTCCACTACCCTAGCAGCCACTTCCTGAGTGGAGTGCACCTATTATGAGGAACCCTACAATTCTGCAACCCATTGCGGAGGTCAAGAAATTCACATCTGATACTGTTGCAGAGTAATCTGAGCCTCTGGTTTAGACCTTCCACTCTGCTCCAAACCAGAGGACTGCTATCAACCCTGGGTACAATGCTACAAATAGGCAGCTTAGCCTGCACCCCATGTGCATTGCTAGCTGTCTTCACCAAATCAGCCAGCCACTGAACAGAGCCAAGGATGGCATCAGAACCCAAACAGCAGGCATCATTTGCCCCAACATGTGCCACTACATGCAGCTGGTTGCACCCTGTGTGCTGAATAGCTGCTTGCAGGGTCTCCTCCACATCACGGATGTGACCTCCTGGTAGACATACTGAATGCACACTGGAATTCTTTCCCGCTTTGCCTGCTACCTCCCTGAGGGGCTCCATCACCCGCCTAACATTGGAACTCCCAATGGCAAGCATAGCCACCTTCTGTACTTGTCCAGACTGGGCAGGAAAATCAATTGCTGGCCCAACAGGAGTGACATCCTGTGCTGGCTCAGAGTTATCATCAACACTGGGTAGCACCTCGTACCTGCTGCTAAGACGTATGGAACCAGCTGCACAGCCACTCCCTCTTTCGCTTTCCGTCCAGTGACATGCGAACCCACTACTGTCTGCCACACACTCTGGAGTGAGGACAGACCAGTCAATGTCCGGGCCACCAGGGGATTCCAGTGGCACCAAAGGTGTTGCATGTCTTGTCACTGGTGCCTCGATATCACCACAACTCTGAACATTAACTAGTCATCATATGATCAAAATGAATTGCAAAATGATTTATATAAGATATCTGTATGATGCAAAAAGTGGCAGTTGACCCTGAATAAAGAAAAGTGTGAAGTTATTCAAATGAGTACTAAAAGAAATCCACTAAATTTCGATCACACAATAAGTCACACAAACATGAAGGCTGTAAATTCAACTAAATACTTAGGAACTACAATTACAAATAACCTGAATTGGGACAATCACATAGATAGTGTTGTGGATAGAGCAAATCAAAGATTATGATTCACTGGCAGAACACTTAAAGGATGCAACAGATCTACTAAAAAGACTGCTTACACCACACTTGTCCACCCTATTCTGGAGTGCTGCTGTGCTGTATGGGATAGGTGGGACTGATGGATGACATCAAAAAAGTTCAAAGAAGGCAGCTCATTTTGTACTATCATGAAATAAGGAAGATAGAGCCACAGACATAAAATGTGAATTAGAGTGGCAATCATTAAAACAGAGATATTTTTCATTGCAACAAGAACTTCTCATGAAATTTCAATCACCAGTTTTCTCCTTCAGTTGTGAAAACATTCTGTTGGCACCCACCAACATAGGGAGAAATGATCATCATGATAAGATAAGAGAAATCAGGGCTCACACAGAAAAATTTTAGTGTTCGTTCTTCCCGCGCACCGTCAGAGCGGAATGGTAGAGAGACAGCTTGAAGCTGGTTCATTTAACCCTCTGCCAGACACTTTACTGTGAATAGCAGAGTAATCATGTAGATGTAAATGTGAGATGTAGAAGCTTGTCGACAGTGGCCAACACAGCTTCCTGCTGTTTACTGACAGCAGTCAGCTCTCCTTGTGTCCGCTCACTACAAGCACAGCCCTGGCCATATTGTACTGTGTATAAAATACGTATTAGGTCTCAAATGGTGCTGCTGAGTTTGAAATGTATACAAAATATACCAAAAGAGAATGAAATGACAATAAAAGTTGCTGCACAGATTTCTCACTGTACTCTGAAACTGCAAGCTATTAAACAGAAATAAATTTCTCTACTGAAGTTGATGTATTTACAGATACCTGTTATTAGAAATCCTGTTTACTGAAAAGTTACTGCGCAAGATAAATATTCAAACTAGAATCCACTGATCTAAACTGTATGCTGTCTACTAGCACAAAATTAAAAGTTAGTGATGTGACGAAGTTTCTGGTGACGGTAAAATTTACATGAGAAAGCTGCCCAATACAAGGATATTCACAAGCACTCCATCTTCAGGCCACAAGTGGTCCATCAGGACCATCTGACTGCCATGTTATCCTCATCTGAGGATGTGGATAGGAGGGGCATATGGTCAGCACACTGCTCTCCTGGTTGTTATAACGATTTTCTTTGACCAGAACCGCTACTATTCAGTTGAGTAGCTCCTCAATTGGCATCATGAGGCTGAGTGCACCCTGAAAAATGGCAGCAGCAAATGATGGCATGGATGGTCACCCATCCAAGTGCCAGCCACACCCGACAGTGTTTCACTTCGGTGATCTGAAGGGAACCGGTGTATCCGCTTCTGCAAGGTCATTGCCTAAGGATATTCACAAGACTTAAGCAAAAACAAAAACTAGAATTTATTTTCTAACCACTAGCCTACACATTAAAATAAACATATGAATATAATAGAGGGAAACATTCCACATGGGAAAAATATATCTAAAAACAAAGATGATGTAACTTACCAAACGAAAGCCTTGGTATGTTGATAGACACACAAACAAACAGAAACACACACAAAAATCAAGCTTTCACAACCAATGGTTGCTTCATCAGGAAAGAGGGAAGGAGAGGGAAAGACGAAAGGATGTGGGTTTTAAGGGAGAGGGTAAGGAGTCATTACAATCCCAGGAGCGGAAAGACTTACCTTAGGGGGAAAAAGGGACAGGTATATACTCGCGTGCACACACACATATCCTTCCACACATATACAAACACAGGCAGACATATATAAAGGCAAAGAGTTTGGGCAGAGATGTCAGTTGAGGCCGAAGTACAGAGGCAAAGATGTTGTTGAATGAGAGGTGAGGTATGAGCGGCGGCAACTTGAAATTAGTGGAGGTTGAGGCCTGGTGGGTAACAGGAAGAGAGGATATATTGAAGGGCAAGTTCCCATCTCCGGAGTTCTGATAGGTTGGTGTTAGTGGGAAGTATCCTGATTTCATGAAGGATGGATCTCATTTCAGTTCAGGATTTGAGGAAGTCGTATCTCTGCTGGAGAGCCACATTCAGAATCTGATCCAGTCTTGGAAAGTATCCTGTCACAAGTAGGGTACTTTTGGGGTTCTTCTGTGGGAGGTTCTGGGTTTGAGGGGATGAGGAAGTGGCTCTGGTTATTTGCTTCTGTACCAGGTTGGGAGGGCTGTTGTGGGATGAGAAAGCTGTTTTCAGGTTGTTGGTGTAATGGTTCAGGGATTCAGGACTGCAGCAGATTCATTTGCCACAAAGACCTAAGCTGTAGGGAAGGGACTGTTTGATATGGAATGGGTGGCAGCTGTCATAATGGAGGTACTGTTGCTTGTTGGCGGGTTTGATGTGGACAGATGTGTGAAGATGGCCATTGGACGGATGGAGGTCAACATCAAGGAAAGTGGCATGGGATTTGGAGTAGGACCAGGTGAATCTGATGGAACCAAAGGAGTTGAGGTTGGAGAGGAAATTCTGGAGTTCTTCTTCACTGTGAGTCCAGATCATGAAGATGTCATCAATAAATCTGTACCAAACTTTGGGTTGGCAGGCCTGGGTAACCAAGAAGGCTTCCTCTAAGTGACCCATAAATAGGTTGGCATATGAGGGGACCATCCTGGTACCCATGGCTGTTCCCTTTAATTGTTGGTATGTCTGGCCTTCAAAAGTGAAGAAGTTGTGAGTCAGGATGAAGCTGGCTAAGGTAATGAGGAAAGAGATTTTAGGTAGGGTGGCAGGTGATCGGCGTGAAAGGAAATGCTCCATCACAGCGAGGCCCTGGACGTGCAGAATATTTGTGTATAAGGAAGTGGCATCAATGGTTACAAGGATGGTTTCTCAGGGTAACAGGCATTCGAAAAAGTGGTTGGTGTCTTTGATGAATGATGGGAGACTACATGTAATGGGTTGAAGGTGTTGATCTACATAGGCAGAGATACAACATGTATAGTTCACTTCTTTGCAGAAGCACGTGAGAAAAAAAAAACTAAATTAATTTACTGTTTATCAGGCAAGTGCTGCTGCTGCTGCAGTGGCACATCCTCTTGGCTTGGTGGCTGCCGCTACACTGAGTATGGAGCCTGTAGTCAATGGTCACTTACTCAACTCAGTCACATGACAGGTGACGTGGAGGTCCAGCGGCAGGAAAATTTACACAAGGATATTCACAAGACTTACGCAAAAACAAAAACTACTGTTAATTTTCTGACTACTAGTCTACACAGTGAAATACACACATATAATTCACTTCTTTGCAGAAGCAAGTGAAAAAAAAGACTAAATTGATTTCTTGTTTATCAGAGAAGTGCTGCTTTTGCTGTTGCTGCTGCTACTGTGTGTCGTCTCAGCTCTTCGGCTATGGCTGAATGGTTGCCAAAGACATGCTAAGCATTGTGAGTCAACTTTTAAGGGACATCATCAATATTAATCTCCCTTATGAAGGCTAAATAATTCCCTTTTGTGGAGATTTCCATCAACAATTAGCTGTCATTAGATGTACCAATAGAACAGCCATTCTCAAAACTACATAATCTATTCAAAATATTATATCTTTTATTAATAAACACTTGCATTTACACTTTTTCTTCATTACTATATTATCTATCAGTGGCTGATCAGGACAGAGTGTGAATTATTTGCATGGGTCAACCAGTTTCAAATTATTACGAAACTTGGTTAGACAGTTCCCAAAAACATTAACTCCACTTCAACTTGAATATAAAACACATCTTTTATATCTCATGGTTTTGAAGATATTTACCCTAAACCTAATATGCAAAATTACCTTTCTGGGCTGTTTTAGTTTTCAAAAGTTAAATTGGACAAAAAATAAAAATACATGCTGCATTACCCCTCTACATACCCATCATATTTCATCAAGACTGTTTATTTACACCAGGGAATATTCCCTTGTCACTATATAATGTTCAATTCTTCTGAATTTTGTTGAAAATCGAAGCCAGTCAAGACATATATTTTTTACAATAACTTAGCAAAGGCATTTACCAAACTAGACATATGTCCTAGAAGCAATGCTACAGGAGATTTTACAACAGTAAATGTAATTACAAGATAGAAAATCATTCTGCCTGGCTGCTTCTACTGTTAGCTCAAATAGGACATGCAGATGCAGGAGTCTTCTCTGCAGTGTAATCTTTCTTTAATATTGTGCATACAACAGCATTTAGCTGCAGTGGGAAAAAAAATGTCAAGAATTTTTATAGTCACTAGGTCATAATGTCTCACTTAATATGAATACAGGATCTCTCTCCCTTTATCACTATTACTATTGTTATTATTATTATTATTATTATTATTATTATTATTATTATTATTATTATCATCATCATCATCATCATCATTATACAAATATCTTTCAGAAATGCAAGATAATGTACACCATTTAATTATCAGATGCCTTTTTAATGTATTTATAATTTATTGTTAATATTGCTTTGCTGTAAAAACTACCTCAAAACAACTTTATATTTGTCTCCAGTTCTGGACTGAAAATATCAGTTTCAAATTTGTAATTTACATTCCTCCAATACTTTTGTTCCAAGTTGTGCAAGTGAAGAAAAAAATGTTGCTTAAAATCAAGAGAGTGCAGACATATATTAGTATTTTACATCTGTAATTGTATTGTACCTTACCTCATGCATCAATCTTGTAACTAAAACAGTTGTTATTTCCCTTTTTGAATCCTCATTATATGATTCAAATGGACTTGACACCTTGAGGTTTATGTCAAACACTTTGTTAAGGCTACATAGAAGATGAGGACTTTTAAAACCCAATTTTTGCCTAATTTTTTCTTCTTTATCCTTAATAGATGTATTCTCTTTGAAGTCAAGTGCAAATGCAAAAATTTTTCGGATGGTCTGATAGGGAATCTGCAAGTAATTTAACAATGAGAATGTAATTCAACATTAAAATAATGTCGCCTTGGAATTTCAGAAATATCTTTGTTTAATGTGATTTTAATGAATAAGTAAATGTAATATCATAATTCTAATGGGCCATAATTAGTATTCATCTAGAAAGAGCTTTTACTCAAATATGATTATTATCCTGGTTCTCAATTTAAAATCATACTGATTTCTTAATTAACCATGAGTGTCTCAAAACATAAAAAACTTTTCAGAGACTCAGCCCCTGTAACCTGAAAATGATGTTAATACCTAAAAATATGTTGCTTTGTTAAATAATTTATGTTTTCAACAAATTCTGTGACTGGCAATAGTCACTGAAAAACCTTTTTGTATTCTGGTTCTCACAGAACTAATTATTACTGATGTAATACATACTCCCTGCTGTACATTATGCTACGGCTGAGATGTTTTCTAAGCAATTACTTACAATGTTAATGTAATATTTATTGTGAATGTACAGTTTTATCAATGAATAATATGAACTTGCCTTTTTGAACATATATGTATACATAATTACACAAAAAAAAGAAAAAAAAAAAGAAAACAAGTTTGGTGATACAATGTCCTGGTGCAAGTCTTTTAGTTGGATGCCACTTTGTTGACTTGTGATTGCACATCCAAGTATTAGCCACTCCCAGTGTTGCTTGACTTTCATGATCAGGTGGGAACTAGTGTTACTGATATGGAAAGCTCTTTGGCTATAGATAATTACAGATTGTTCTATCCATTTTGCATACAGCTTCTGTTGTATATGCATTACCTGCATGTCTTGTCAATTGAAGGTTCAAAAGAGGCACCTATCTAATTAACATCAAACGTGTATACACAAGTACTGTGCTCATATATAAATTCTCTGATGGAGTCAGAGATGTATTTCCAGATAGACTACTACTAATTAAACAGATGAAGTACTCAACTGTAGTCAAGCATGTAGTGGACACAGATAACTACTCATACTTCAGATTAAGTCCTTCTCAAGTCTTTTCCAATTTTTTTTACACACACACACGCACACATGCACACAGAACCGCTTGCAAATGAAGGATTTGTTGTAGGGAAATGTAGTAGATGAGTCTGATTCACTTTGGAAGAGGCAGATAAAACTGGAAAAAAGAATCAAGGGACCCAGAGGAAAAGGAGGACAGAATAAAGACACCAATATCCCATACCCATCTCTTACATCACCGCCAGGACCAAAATGTAGTTAACAAATATAATTATTAAATTCACTATTTAAAAAGATTAATTTTTGTACACAGTCAATGTGAATTTCTAAATTGTATAAATATCATTGCATTTTATGCTATGTTTGTGCGAGTTGGTGTATCTTGCACAGTTTTACTATGGAGTTAGCTTGTGTAAATTTTAAAATTTATTTCTGTGGCTAAACATAATAATTTGTAATAAAAGCCAATTAACAATGTACCTAACAGAATCTGCAAAACAATTAATTTATATAAAAAACAAAAACTATAATAATCAGTTGCAACATACAAATATCAAAATGAATACACATTTATTGTGGAGACAAATAATACTTAAGTTAATGTAATGGTGTGAACTGTAGCTGTGCTTGGACCCAAAGACAGTGCACCAGGACTGGACATTGGGTGCTGCCAGTCGAAGCCCCTGGCAGTTCAGCAACTCAACAAAAGTCACCACTCTTGTATCATCAAAATTCCATGTGTCAATGGTTTAGGAGTGGAGCAGCCTACAGGGAGCTTCAGTGGTTTGATCAAGAGCAGCAGGACAACAGATGGTCTCAGATGTTGCCTCTGTTCCAGAACATTTCCATGTGACTCACAAAGGCAGTAACTTCCACAAAATCAGCCAGGAGCAGTGGCATTTTAATTCTCCCAGATTATCTGCCATCATCAAAAAGCTGGGCAGCAATGTGACATCCAACCTGTGTTGGAAAGTGCTGTGCTGATCACCTCTACCACTGCCAGGCCTCGAACACCTGTCCACTGCCTGAACCTCTGTGCTCTAGGGCAGCTCAGCATTCTCTTGCTTTCATGGAACTGTTTCCCATCCTGCACTACAAGAGTGAAGGACAGCCTG
Organism: Schistocerca nitens; assembly: GCF_023898315.1. Classification (NCBI taxonomy): domain Eukaryota; kingdom Metazoa; phylum Arthropoda; class Insecta; order Orthoptera; family Acrididae; genus Schistocerca; species Schistocerca nitens. The sequence continues at coordinate 540,395,334 of NC_064619.1, read as the reverse complement.
ATATATTCACAGCTAAGCAGACATAATGGTCTATCCATATTAAGGCAGGATAAAGTGAGACTCCCCTATGCAGCTAAGCAGACATAATGGTCTATCCATATTAAGGCAGGATAAAGTGAGACTCCCCTACGCAGCAGCTGCCACTGTGGGAAAAGCATACATAGCACTTCCACCTGCATGACCCTGTTAGAGCTGATATACCCAGAGAAGCTGTTGCAGTGTATTCACCTTGCTCACCATCAACATCGACAACTTCATAATCCAATTATTGTAAACAAAAAGCAATAAAGAGTTGTTTTATTGACAAACTGTCTTCTCCTTCTGAATCTGCATCCACCTTCAACATGTAAAAAGTACATGGATTCCTTCCATGTGTTACGGTTTCTTCTCCCAAAATGATTGTTATTATTTCAATTTCTGTGATATCTCCAATACTGTTATTTATATGGCTTGTCCAATGTACCTAAAAATCTCGAATATTGGAACAGAGCTTATATAGGTTAACTCTGTTATCTGTTACGTTCTTTTGGTTATCTAGAATCCATTAGTGTGATTTTTTTATCTGTAAACCATATTAATTACAAAACATCAGTAATTTCACATTTTGTTGTCATTGTTCATATGTAAACTTATACTCAATCACTAACTTGTAGATAAAGTAGTCGATAGAGATATGTAAATAACTAGTATATCCTTGCAATCAATGATGAAAATATGTTAGCAACTTCTGCACACATTGTGCAAGAGCTATGTTCAACATGAGGAAATGTACCACTGAGAAGTTAGTTCAAGTTAAAAGTCTATCTAAATTTCATGTCTGGTAGTTTAATAATACAGTGATTGTTTAAATGATTAATTGGACAGTGAATGTGTAATTATTACTATAGACTGTGTCAAACTTCAATAATGCCAACTGTGACGATATGATCAGACAGTGAACTGTGTTATTTCCAAATGATGATTACTTTGCACATACTGTTCATACCTATTTTAATGTTAGCTCTGAAGGACAGTGTTTTAATATTATAATTCTGTGATTGTTTTCAACATTTGTGTGTTGCACATCAATTTTTGCATTTAATTACAATATTGTAAGGTTAGTGGACCTGAATTACTTGACATCAGTTGATTGTAGTATGTGCCTATACATTTAGCTGTAATATAATTATAGTAATGAGACTCAAACTGGCCACAAACTGCAGTTCATTCAATATCAAAGTGCAAGTAAAGTGTTTGAATTTTCAATGTGGACTACGTTATTAGAAGCATATCATCCTACCACCACCAAAATAACTTTTCAGTCAGTTTTGATGGAGGCACAGCTACTGAGGATATATTTGTACAGGTAATGGGTATGCTGCAAGCAGAGCAACACCATCTACAACAAAGCATCCCACATATCCTGGTATAATTGACAACAGAAGTGTGTCTTCTTCTTCTCCTGCCCAATAACATCTAGTGTCGCAAGAACTGCTGAAGATGATGATAGACAAATACCTGTTCCAGTTCCATAGTTCTGTCTAAGGATAACCTAAGCACCAATATGACTTAAGTGCCAATTGTAGAGATTTTTGTGGCTTAAATGGTTGTTTTACTATCCTTTCTACTTTTTTTTCATTTTATTTTAGGTATAGTAGTAGGTAGACAGTAAGGGCAGACAAGTTTCAGCTCAAGATGCAGTTCAGCATCTGATAGATAAAATAGTTCATTTGCAGGCATAATTAGGGAGAAAATGAGGGAATAACCATATCCTAGTGCGCCAATATGAACACTTTTTGTTGGTCATTCTATCCCCAGGAAATCAGGCTAATATGTTTCTTTGTTTTTTGACAGTTTTGAAGCAGCTGCTAGATTGGGAAATTATGGTAATAAGTAATTGCTGAGAGTAGCTAAACTAAAGTAAGCAACAGATGCTAGATTTTATATAGCATGTCTCGAGAAAGGGAAGCACAGCCAGTTGATGACTTCAGGTAAGGATTAGTATAGAGACATAGGAGAAAAAAGTATATTGAGATAATACTGTGAGCAGCTTAAGGGGATATTCCAGAAACACAGGGAATTGCTAGGAAATTATGTAGAAAATTAATATTCATACGTATGAGCTCACTGAGGATGATGATACAAACAAGGCGATATGACAAGAAGTCAAAAGGAGAGCTCTTGATGCATGTTTTAGGAGATTACTCTGTAGAATGTCACATAGGGTTCATACAGTCTTCCCAAATACTCTAAAAAAAGCAGTAGCAACTGCAGTATCACTAGCTGTAATTAATGTCATCACCAAAGTACAGGAAAAAAAGGCACTGGAGGAATCAAATGTTTTAGTTGTGGCTGTACAGGTCACATGACACAGAAACTACAATCAGCTGAGACTGATGATAGTGGATGCAGCCATTTGAGCATGCAGGTGGTGTAAACAATAATTGTTTATAGTATGCTGAAATGGTTTAGGGGAAGCTGAGATATTTATAGACAGCAGCTTTAAATTTTGAAGTGTCTTTTATTGCTTTAATGTTATTAGGTAGCTTATTGTATGGTCTGTTTCCTGTTTCCAGTGGTCCATTCTGTTTTAGTGTTGTGTATGTGTGTTGAACTTGTATATCCTGCTTTCTCCTTGTGTTATACAGGGAGATACTCAGGTTAGTTGATATAAGATTGTTGTTATTTTCTAAGATTTTCCTAACAAGTGTTATTACTTGTAAGATATACAAATATGATAGTGGATGGATGTGAAGTTTCTTAAATAAGGGCTTGCAGGAGCTTCTTGAGACAGCATTTTACAATTCTTTTTTGGCATATAAAAACTCTTTTACTGGCAGATGCATGTTGAATCTATCTCTGATCTTCCTGGATCAATATTCCATGAAATTTTGTAGAGCTTACATTTTCAAAGTCTCTGGAAAACAACTCTATGTCTCGTATTAGTGGATATTTATTTTCCACTGTGTGCAAGTGCATTGTAACTGTTTTTTTCTGTGTTCATTACTAAATTGTTTGCAGAAAACCCATCTGTAATGTGGGTGGTACACTTCTTAATCTCATGCAGTAATTCTTCTCTGGTCCTTTCTTTTATCATTACAATTGTATCATCTGCAAATTTTATGTAATTATGGTGTGGACTGGTTGGATCCATGTCATTTACAAAGAGTAGAAACAGAATTGGTCCTAGAATGGAGTCTTGTAGTACACTGTGCTTCTTGGATAGTAAGCACAACTACTTGCTCTCTATTTTGGAGATATGATTTTAGCCATTCATGGGCTGGGCCCCTAGTACCTACAGATTCAAGTTCCTTAAGCAAGATGTTGTGACTGATGACATCAAATGCATTAGAGAGGTCTAGAAAAATGGCTGAGATATGCTCTTTACTGTCTATTGCATTTAAGGCCTCATTTAGAAATGCAAAACTAGCAGTCACAGTAGATTTAGATTTTTGGAATCCATGTTGTGTATTTGAGAAGTAATTATTTTTTTCCATGAAATTGTGTAGTCTCTTGAAATAGTTTTTAAATTATTTTGAAAAAAAAAACAGATAGTAGTGAAATAGGCCTGCAGTTTGACACTTCTATTTTTATCTCTTCCTTGAACAGAGGTATAACTTTTGCTGTCTTCAATTTTTCTGGAAACATTCCTTCTGATAGAGAACAGTTACAGAGGTTGGGCAAGTGGATTGGCTATAAGGGGAGCACATTTCTTCAAGATGTAGTCAGGGATATTCTCAGTACCAACAGAGAATTTGGGTTTCAGTTCTTTAATTATTTCCTTTTCGTTGGTGGGGTATAGAAAAATAGATTTATTATTTATAGTACATATGGACTGATTTCTAGAAGTACACTGTAAATTTTGATTTATACGATGTTCAGCTATCTGTGCAAAGTAGGAATTAAATTTATTTGCAATTTTTGTAGGTTCAGTTATCACAGCTGACTGCTCCATTAGGCAATTAATATTATGGACATCTGTCTGTTCTGCTGCAGTTTCCTTCCTTACAACATACCACATGGCTTTCATCTTGTTGGTGGATTTTTTTATGTATATGTCATTTGCCATTATTTCTGCTTGTTTGACAACATTTTTTAACATCTTTTTATAGGTTTTATAATAAGTCTCAAATTCTGGTGACATGAGCTGTCTGGACATTCTGTGTTTTTTTGTTTGTGAATACCAGAATCCCAGAAGGGATCCATTTATTTTTCGTTTTTCTTGTGTGTATTTCCCTCTGTGTTGGAGGGAAGCACAATTCAAAATCTTAGGAAAAATTACTGATAAAGTTACTATGTTTCCTATCTGCGTGTTTGCAGTTATAAATCTCTTTCCAGTTTTCTTTGGTCAAGTAATGGAGAAAGTGGTTTATATTTTCATTACTGTAGTTTCTACAGGTGGTTATTAGGTGTGTTTAAATTGCAGCTCAGTTTCTGTATTCAGAGAGAGTTTTTGAGCTATGTGATCCCCAAAGCCCGTATTTAGTGTTTCCATTTTACAGTTAATTTCTATATTTAAAAATATCTGATCAATAGTGGCAGATGAAGGCTTTGTGATATGAGTTGCTGTTTCTACATAGATTTCATGTTAAAAGTTTGCAAGAGATACAGTAATTCATTCTTTTGTTTAGTGTCCTTTGCAAAGTCCATATTAAAATCACCACAGAGAATAACTCTTCTGTTTCTTTGTGTTAGCCTGTTAAATGAATATTCCAAACTTTTTAGGAAATTATTTATGTCACCAACTGGAGATCTGAATAAACAAATAATGGCTAGATTAGTGTGCACTGTCTCAACTCCTGATATCACTACATCTTTTCCCTTCATTATTTCAGCAGGAAATTTTGTACTTATAAGGTTTATATTATTTCTTATGAATACACAACTGCCACCATGTTAAAGAAATTTTCTACAGAAATAACCACCTAGCACAAAGTTCGGTAGGGTCACTTATGCCCAACAAGCCAATGTTCTGTGAGACACAATAATGAGGTAGTTTTTAATTCATTTTCTAAGAGGATTTGGATTTCACTTATTTTACTACTTAGTGACTTCACATTTTGATAAGAAACAACCAATTTTATATTTTTGTATTTTTCCTGTGAGTTTAGAAATAAGATGTGACTGTGACTTATCTGTGAGTTGGCAGGTTCATTTTTCACATTTTTTTTTTTTTTCCTGACTTGAAACCATAAAAAATTGTCATTGAGTGACACATATGTATTTTGCCTTTGGCTCCTCCTTAAGCAGTGTTGTACTGTTGCTCCAGTCATTGTTGGTGCTGCTGACATTGCTGCTACTGCTTCTGATGATGGTGTAGCTGCTGTTTCACTTATTTCCGGTGTTTACTCTTCCGCAGCTGCTGTGCTGTTCTGTATTTGCAAGATGTTAGGTTCCTTGTACAGCTCTTCTAATTCTGTGTTATGGTGTCTTCTCCATTCTCCAGTAGTCAGATCTCGGACTGCTCCAAATATTTTTGTGAGGATCTTCCCTTCAAATGCAAGCAGTCGGATCTTGTTTTCGAGTGCTCCAGGTTTGAGAACTATAAAGCACTACTGGCATTATTAATGTCTTATACAATTGCAGCTTTAATTGTTGAGAGACACTTCTACATTTTAATATAGGGTCTAGAGAGTGATAGCATATCTTTCCTGCCTGCAGTCATGCTTTTATCTCTGCTTCAGTTGATGTTACTTCTGTAAAAATTGATCCAAGATGTTTGAACTGTTTCACATATTTATATTTATGCACTTGAGCCTGAATGAGGAGAATTTGGATTATTTCTTGTTCATCATATAACTTTTAGTGTTGGGGGTCTCCAAATAGATGCATAGCTCATCTGCAATTAAGCTCTTTTAATTTAAACAGAGGGTTGCATCTTTAAGAGAACTGGAATCCGTCAAAAAAGAAAGGTATTCAGAGTGAATGGGCTTTGGCCTATAGTAAGGGACCTAAATTGAAAATGAGAAACAACCGAAAACCATTTTCAAGGTTGTCAGTGGATGGATTCAACCCACCTTGACTGCCAAATCCGGGGATAGCTGGAATAGCAGATCAGCATGCAGAGCTACCCTAGTCAGTGAAGAATTTTGAAAAACTGGTGTTTGTGCATTGTTTTAAAATAAAATAAAATCCATCACAACAAAACATTGAATTCTAACATTACATTTTTCTTTTTATTGTGTGAGTCTAGTCATTTGATAGTGCATTAATGCATGCATATTTTATGATTTAATTGTGCATGGAATTGCTGACTTCCGTTATTATAATTTTGAAAGAGCTTAAATAGATTTTTGACCAAACGGGTTGGGAAGGATGCAGTGCACAGTAAGCTTGGATGAATTCAGACAGCCCACTGAAAAAATCTTTTAGAAAAAAAATAACAGAATGTGTTGTCATCATGTACCCCTTTTGCTCTCCACAAATCGCTTCCCATCCTTCTGTATTGGGGCTGGTTTTTTTCATAACTGAGGCAATAGACTGGGCAATATTTTGCTATTAAGGCTACTAATGAGAGAATATTGCACAAATTTTTAAAGAGATTCAACCATTGCCATTTGGCCATATTTTTGTTGATCAACATGATTTCTGGGCGACACAGACAAATCCAAGTGTATTTCTATGCACTGATTTTAAATGAATGTTATTTGCAATGGTATTTATCGCCTTGTGAACTATTGAAATATTGCAACTCCAAAGTTCTACAAGCCTCCAAATAATGACTCTAGTGCTAACATTAAACTGATATAGATAGGTAATTAGGCTATTATAGCAGTGTGTACATATTTTTACATTACCATAAAGTTAGTAGACAAATCAATATCAGTTTTCCACTTCTTTCTTGGTACAAACTTATATATAATTAGAAACTATCACAGTAGGACACAGTAGAAAACAATAAATGGTAGCACACACATTAAATTGAACAGCAGGTAAGAACTGAACTGATTAAAAAAACAACAACTAGGGCCAAGCAAGGCCAACAATTCATCTCAGCTAAAATACAGATGAGCCAATATTGCTGTGTGCATATTGGTAACTCAACTCTATCTTGCTGACTATCAATAGTGTGTTTTCCCCTTTTTTTGTTTTTTGGTATAACTGAAAATCAAAATATCTTTCACTTTCACTACACCATAACTAGGTCATGTGTAACTTCATTTAGGAGATTGGATGGGGGGGGGGGTCATCTAGACCCCCCTGGACCCCCCCCCCTTTGGCGTCATCGTAGCATTGACATCAATTTGTTGTAGAATCTTAGGACATATACTGAGCTTGAATAAACTGAGGTATCCTAAACAGAATAACCTCCTGAATGGCAACCAGCATGGGTTGAAAAATGCTGATCACAACTCTTCTTTTTTTCATGACACAATAAAAGCTTTGGGTCAAGGGACTCAGGTAAATGTAGTATTTCTTGTTTCCAAAAAACATTTGACTCAATACCACATTTACACTCATTGTCAAAAAGTACAATAATATGAATGTATCAAGCAAAATTTGTGATTGGATTGAGGATTTTTTGACAGGGAAACACAGCATGTTATCTTGATTGGAGAGTTATTATCAGATGTAGGGGTAACTTTGGGTGTGCGTCCGGGAAATGTGTTGGACCCTTGCTACTCATGTTATACATTAGTGAGCTTGTAGACAATATTAAAGTAATCTCAGAATTTTTTCAGATGACACAGCTATTTATAACAAAATATTGTCTGAAAGTGGTAGCATAAATATTCAGTCAAATATCAATAAGATGTCAAATTGGCGATAAGAGTGGCAACTTCCTTTAAATGTTTAGAAATGTAAGATCGTGCACTTTGGAAAATTAAAACATGTAGTAACCTATGACTTGGAATTGGTCAACTCCTACAAATACCTGGTTGTAGCACTTTGTAAGGATATGAAATGGAGTGATCACATATGCTCAGTCATGGGTAAAACAGGTGGTAGACTTTGGTTTATTGGTAGAATAGTGGGAACATGCTATCAATCTAGAAAGAAGATTGCTTACAAATCACTCCTGCAACTCATTCTGGAATATTGCTCAAGTGTGTGGGACCCATACCAAATAAAACTAAAAGGGGATTGTGAATGAAAGCTGTATTTACACATATAATCTGCAAACCACAATGTAGTACATAGCCAGAGGGTACATTACATTGTACCAGTTATTAGGGTTCATTCCTGTTGCTTCCATGTATGGAGCCCAAATTGTTTAAATATCTTTGAGTGTACTGTAATTAATTTAATTTTGTCCTCATGATCACTACTGAAGTGATATGTAAGGAATTGTGATATATTCCTAGAGTCAACATTAAAAGCCAGTTCTTGAAACTTTCTAAGTAGGCTTTCTCAGGATAGTTTACCTCTACCTTCAAGAATCTGTCAGTTCAGTTTCTTCAGCATGTGTGTGACACTCTCTCATGGTTCAAATGAACTTGTCAACATTTGCTCTGCTCTTCTCTGTATGTGTTCAGTATCCCCTGTTAGTCTTATTTGGTCCAGGTCCCATACATTTGAGTAATATTCTAGGATGCGTCACACAAGTGATTTGTAAACAATCTCCTCTGTAGGCTGACTGCATTTCCCCAGTACTCTACTGCTAAACAATCTGCATCTACATCTGCAACCTACCATGGGGTGTGTGGCAGATGGTATGTCCCATTTTACCAGTTATTAGGGTTTCTTCCTGTTCCATTCATGTATGGAGCATGGAAAGAATGATTGTTTGAATCCCTCTGTGCAAGCACTAATTATTCTAATTTTATCCTCATGATCCCTGTGTGAGCGATACATAGGGGGCTGTAGTATATTCCTAAAAGGAATTATTTGAAGCTGTTTCTTGAAACTCCGTTAATAGACTTTCTCGGAATAGTTTACATGTGTCTTCAAGAGCCTGCCATTTCAGTTCCTTCAGTATCTCTGTGACAGTCTCCCATGGATTAAACAAACCAGTGACCATTCATGCTGCCCTTCTCTGTATACATTCAATATCCCCTGTTAGTCCTATCAGGTATGGGTCTCACACACTTGAGCAATGTCCTAGGATAGATCACATGAGTAACTTGTAAGCAATCTCTTCTGTAGACTGATTGCACTTCCCCAGTATTCTACCAATAAACCAAAGTCTACCATCTGCTTTACCCATGAATGAGCCTATGTGATCATTCCATTTCACATCCCTACAAAGTGTTAAACCCATGTATTTCTATGAGTTGGCCAATTCCAACAGTGGTTCATTGATATTTTAGTCATAAGACACTAGGTTTTTCCCTTTTATTGTGAAGTGCTAAAATTTTACATTCTGGACATTTAAATCAAGTTGGTAGTCTCTGCAACATGTTGAAATCTTATCAAGATCTAACTGAATATTTATCCAGCTTCTTTCAGATAGTACTTCATTATAGATAACTGCATCATCTGAAAAAAGTCTGATTTTACTATTAAAAGTGTCTGCAAGGTCATTAACATAAAACATGAACAGCAATGTCCCAGCACACTTCCCTGGGGCACACCTGAAGTTATTTCTACTTTTGATAATGACTCTCCATCCAAGATAAAATGCTGTGTTGTCCCAACAAAAAGTCCTCAATTCACTTGATACCCCATATGATCATACTTTTGACAATAAGCATAGGTGTGGTACTGAGCCAAATGCTTTTCAGAAATCAAGAAACACCACCATCTATCTGGTTGCCTTTCAATATGCCACGCAAGGAAAGTGCAAGTTGAGTTTCACATGACTGACATTTTTGAAAACCATGCTGGCTGGCACTGAGGAGATCATTCTGTTCAAGATACCTCATTATGTTTGAGCTCAGAATATGTTCTAAGATTCTACAACAAATTGATAGCAAGGATATTGGATGGTAGTTTTGTGGGTCACTTCTACTATCCTTCTTGTACACAGATGTGACCTGTGCCTTTTTCCAAGAACTAGGCATCATTTTTTGTTCAAGGGATCTACAATAGGGGATAATTCAGTATAGAATCTGACAGGGATTCCATTGAGGCCTATAGCTTTTTTTAATTTTCATGATTTCAGGTGTTTCTTAACACCATTGACATATTTATTTCATTCATCTTTCCAGTGGTACAAGGATTAAATTTGAGCAATTCTCCTAGGTTTTTCTTTGTAAAGGAACATTTGAAAATGGACTTAAGCATTTCAGCTTTTGCTTTGCTACCCTCAATCTCAGTTCCTGTCTCATTTGCTTGGAAATGAATATTAACTTTGGTGCCACTAACAGCCTTTTCATATGACCAGAATTTCTTTAGAGTTTGTGAAATATCATTTGACAATATTCTGCTATGGTAATCACTGAGAGCATCATGCATTGCTCTCTCGACAGCCATATATGTTTCGTTCAGCATCTTTCTACCTATAGCCCTAAGCATTTTTTACACCTATTATGAAGTAATCTCTGCTTCCTTATAAATTCCTTTACAGTGACTGTATACAAAGGAGGTTCCCTTCCTTTATGAAGAGCTCTATGGGGTACATATCTATCCAGTGTGTGGTCCACTACTCTTTTCACTTAATCTGGAGTTCCTCTACATGCTCCTGACCTGTGCTGAAACTTTCAAGTTCCTCATTGAGATACGATACTATTGACTTTTTATCTGGTTTACTGAACATATACATCTTTCTGCATGATTTACTTGTTCTTTCCACTTTGGCACTCATTGTTGCCACAACCGCATCATGGTCACTGATACCGGTTTTTGTGTGGACATCCTCAAAGAGGTAAGGTGTATTTGTTGCCATCAGGTACAATATATTTCCTTTATGAGTAGGGTTCCTAATTATCTGTTCCAGATACATTTCAGAGAATGCATTTAGCAAAGCTTCACAGGATGTCTTATAATGCCAGCAACTGTAATTTTCCCAATTAATTGTTGGATGATTAAAGTCTCCCCGATTAATTACAGTATGTTTGGGGAACTTATGTATAAGTGAACTGAGGTTTTCTCAGAAGTATTTGATTACATCATGAGATGAGTCTGGTGGGTGATAGAAGGTTCTATTATCATTTTATGGCTACCACTGATACTGAATCTTATCCAAACAATCTCACATGCAAGCTTCAATTTCTATGTCAGTGGATTTGAGTTTTTTGTCCACTGTGACAAATACACCACCTCCATTTCCCTTTCATTTATCCTTTACATATATGCTCAAATTTTCCCCAAAAGTCTCACTGGTATCAATTTCAGGTTTCAACCAGCTTTCTGTACATACTATTATGTGAGCTTCACTGCTTTGCATGAGTGCTTCAAACTCTGGCACTTTGCTGCTAATGCTTTGGCAGTTTACCATTAGGATTTTAATACTTTCACCTGTGGGAGACATTTCTTTTGATCTTACACTACTCCCCATATGCATTCAGCTACCCTTAAGTAGCAGCCTCTGATGTGTAGTGTACACCTGACCTATTTAGGGGAACGTTACAGTTCCCAACCCTATGGTGCAAGACCAAGAAGTCACTGTCTAGCATGTCACAGAACTTACAAAGTCTCTGGTTCAGTCCTTTCCCTCGACTCAGAATCAAAGGGACATGATCAGTTCTGGGGACAATACTGCAAATTGTGAGCTTCTTTGAAACTCTGTGCACAAGGCAGGTCTTCTCAAGCTTCTCTGCCAGTCGCTGAAATGTTGTAATCATGACTTTGGGGCCTAGATGACAGGCATCATTTCTTTCAACGTGTGCCACAGTCTGCAGTTGGTTGCATTCTGTTCCCTCAGTGGCTGTTGGAATAGCCACTTCAACAAGCTGAATGAGGCCCCCAGGCATACACACTGACTGCACTAGTGTCCTTTCCTGTCCCTTGCTGCCACTTCCCTCAGTGGCACCATCATTTGCTGTACATTTGAACTGCCATCGATTAATAGACCCACAGCCTTTTGCGTTTGTCTCCTCTTGTCATCAGACAAAGCAGGTTTCCCCACAACAGGTGAAGTGACTCCCAAAGGATCCGTTTCAGTTTCAATGAAAGACAGCACCTCAAACTTGTTGGTTAGGGGAACAGTTGCAACACCCTGAGTCCTCCCTAGATCCCATCCACCATGTACAGGACACTTAGATCTACCATTGACACACTGCTCAACATCAAGTGGATAGGTAATGACTGATCCTATACTCTCTGCAGGGGAGACAGGATCCACAGGAGAGGATAGTACTTGTGATACCACTGGTGCAGGTATCACAGGTAACTGACTCTCAGAAGCTCTTCCAACACACTGACCCACAGCTGTCAGCTGTTTGACAGTAGTCAGGGCAATTTCAAGGTGCTTACAAATGTCAACCAACTCATTCTGTGTTTGAGAACAGCAATCACAATGGGGCTGTATTTTTTTGTATTGCAAGGCAGTGAAAAAAGGACTTGAAATTAAACCTGCTGATTATCTTTTAATCTGTAGCTAAGAAGTTGCTGGATCCCTACAAGAATTGAAGCAGATACACAAAATGAGATTCCTATTAAGGCAACACAAAAAACTGTGGTAAAAATTACCATTTTCCTAAAATGTTTTGATGTTGATTGCAGTTGTTAGTAAATTCAAAAATGAAGTTAATTTACGATAAATGCAGATAATATATTGGGCTACACTCTTAAGGGAAAACTAGATGTAACACAAAATGTTATTTAGAAAATCTGCTACAGCAACCAAATCACAAACCCTGATTTGTTACAAATTGCTCATTGATTATACAAAAGGCAATGATAGCCTCTGAAAATTCTCAAAAACACATATTTATTTGCACTGATATACAAAGAAATTTAGGTGTGATGTATACTTTGGCTGAACTGTGAACCACAAATGCTGATTTGCTATGAAGCAAATCACATTTCCAAAACACTCATACCTCTAACTTATGAAAATATAGTTATATGTTCCATAAAAACACGGGAGAACTGCTGGATATCAATAATGTCCTGGCACGATATTTCGGCGCAAATTCTTCTGGCCATCTTCAGGTGAGTACTTGTGAGTACTCACTGAGCTCCGCTATTTAAAGCCATACTGAGGTGACATGGCGCATGCGCTGCTCAGAGTGCGCGTTCATTACAGCTCAGTGTGCTGTGCCTCGTGCCCTCCACGGTGAAACCTTGGCGTATCAATACCAGGTCGATTTTCATCTTTATGCAGATAACTACATCGACTACGAAGTTTCTCTATAACAGGATTCCAAGCAGAGTTTAGCTGATAACCGCTATCTCGATTGATGATGTCTCCTTGTCAGACAATCTTATTTCCACAGATTCATTGATAATTGAGCTCCAAAAGTTTGATGTATGGGTCAAAATTTTTGTGTCATTTTAATTCATGGAATGGTCTGTGGAAATACAATGTTCAGCGATTGCGGACTTGGTGGGTTGAAGAAGGCGAGTATGCCATTGGTGTTCCACAATGCGTTCCTGCACAGTTCGCGTTGTTTGCCCTATATATGATTTGCCGCATTCACACGGAATTTTGTAAACACCTGATTTATGAAGGCCCAGATTGTCTTTAATGGATCCCACCAGTGATGAAATTTTGGAAGGAGGGTGAAAGATGACTCTCACTTGATACTTTCTCAATATTCTGCCTATCTGTGAAGAAATATTCCCAATAAATGGTAGCTAAGCAGTCGACCTGAAGGCCTCTTCCTCTTCCTTGTTCCATCGTTTGTAGGTCTTCATCACTCTGTTCACTTGCCTAGGTGAAAAGCCATTCTTGAGAAATACTTTTTGCAGGTGTTCCAGTTCCGCTTGATGACTGTCAACATCAGAGATGGTATGGGCATGGTGGATCAAGGTTTTGAGAATGCCCATTGTTTGTGCTGGATGGTGGCAACTAGTTAATTATTTAAATGAAGAGAGCATGTTTGAAAGTTGCTCTGTAGAACTAAGTGATCTGAATAGACTGGTTATAGCAATCTACAGAATTCCTGGATGTGTGGTAACAAAAGTTTTTTTAGCCAAATTTGAATGCCTCCTGGAAAAACTCCAGAAAGAAAGTAAGAAAAAAGTTGTTATAGCAGCAGACTTCAAATTAAATGTCTTAGTTGAAAGCAATGATTCCACAAAATTTCGTGACTTAATTCAGAAATCTGGTTTCAAGCTAAATTTTTCTGAAGGCGCTAGGGAAAACAGCAGATCAGTGACCTGCATTGATAATATTATTACCAACTACAAATTTAACAGTGGAAATAAGCACAAATACTGCTTAGACTTGGGTATTTCAGATCACTCAGCTCTGTTTATTGAGCTTCCAGAAGCAAATAACCTAAAGCCTCCAGAAGTGTGTATAAAAAGGGATCTCAGTAAAAGTAAAATGGATTTATTCCGCAATAAATTAAGTATAATAATTTGGCCTGTAGACTACAATAGTTCAACCTTGATAAACTATGACAAATTCTTAAATTGTTTCTTAGAGGTATTTAATGAATCATTTCCTCGTATATATAAGCAAAAGAAAGTTAATGGTAAACTCAAATGGATTGCAACAGAAATGAAAATCTCTAGTGCCAGAAAGATAGAGCTCCACAATGAGTTAAAATCAAACAGAAATGCGGATTTTGTTATTTATGTCAAACAGTATAAAGCTGTATTTAGGAATTTTGTAGTGGCAGCTAAAAAAATGGCAAATAATAAATTCATATGAGAACACAGAAATAAGACAAAAGCAGTGTGGTCAGTTGTTCAGTCTGAATTAGGAGCCAAAGTAAAAATTCATGAGATTTTGAAAATCAGACATGAAAATGAAATTATAGTAAACCCTGTTCAGATGTCAAGTTGTTTCAATGAATTCTTCCTAAATGTAGTAAGATCGGATGTGAATATGACATTCTATCAGGGCATCACAAATTTGGAAAACAGCCAGAACACATCTTTTAAACGATTTGAAAAAATCACCCAAAGGGATGTGGGAAAGGAAATATTGTCTCTAAAAAACAAAACTTCACATGGGTGGGGTGAAATAACAACATCTGTAATCAAGTATGTGCACGATATTATTTCTCAACCACTGTCAACTATTATAAATCAATCTTTTGAACAGGGTACTTTCCAGATGTATTGAAATATGGTGAGATCAAACCTCTATTCAAGAAAGGATCGGCAGAAGATATGGGGAATTACCGCCCTATCTCTCTCTTGCTGGTCTTCTCTAAAGGTTTGAAAAGATTGCAGCGAAACAAATTAATAAATTTCTTACTGTAAATGATATAATTTTTAAAAACCAGTTCGGATTCCAACAAGGTAAAAGCACTGTGAATGCTATAAATGAGTTTATCCCAAAAATATGCTCCACTTTAGATCAAGGTTGAAAGGTCACAGGTATATTCTGTGATCTGACTAAAGCTTTTGATTCAGAGAACCATGCATTACTCCTCCACAAATTACAGATGTATGGAATCAGAGACACTGCTTTAAAATGATTTAGCTCCTACCTGTCAGGTAGGAAGCAAAGAGTAATTTTAACTTCAAATGGAACCAATTATTCATCAGACTGGAAAACTGTTCCCCAAGGACTCTCACAAGGTTCGATATTGGGTCCCTATCTGTTTCTTTTTTACGTAAATGACCTACCACTTGCTATTGATGTTCATTCAATCTTATTTTCTGATGATACATCAGTTCTAATTGAAAATGAGGTATCTGAAAATATTCCAGAAAAAGCCAGAAATACTTTAGAAAAACTTGAATCTTGGTTCTATCAAAATGGACTAAAACTAAATGTAACTAAAACCAAAACAATGCAATTTTAAGCTAAATCAGTAGAAAGGAGTGAAATAAAGATAACTTGCAATGATCAGGATATCACAGAAGCAAACCACGTGAAGTTCTTAGGCCTAAATCTTGACAAAAATTTAAATTGGAAGGTACACATAGATTACTTAGCAAATAAACTGAACAACTTAGCATTTGCAATGTGTATTTTGTCAGGTGCCACAAACATGGATACCAGAAAGATAGTTTATCACTGCTACTTTGAGTCAGTTATTCATTATGGCATAATCTTCTGAGGAAATTCAGCAAATGTCACTAGGCTCCTAATATTGCAAAAGAAAGTAATTAGAAACATGTGTGTTGCAAAAAAAACGGGAATCCTGTTGACCACTGTTAAAAAAATTTTAAAATGCTATCTACCCCCTCACTTTACATATATGAGATGGTGGTGTTCCTATATAGAAATCAACATATGCTAGACACTTTCCGTTTTGACCACAACTACAGCACTCACCACAGAAATAACTTCAAACTTCCAACACATCGTTTAAAACTTTATGCCCAAATGCCAGAGTATATGGGGTTAAAAATTTTCAATAAAATAAAAGGCAGTAATATATTTAAAATGGAGATTGGTTCACTGGAAAGATTGCTCTTTACTCTTCTGGTGGAAAAGTGTTATTATTCTGTCGATGAATTCATTGAGGACAGCTTCACAATCTGAACACAGGGATTGTATTACATGTATTATTTTATGTACATGTGTAGCTGTAACTTAGAAATGTAAAATATAATGTAAACTTTTGTATTTCTCTTAAAAAAGTGAAAAAAGTTCCTTTTGTAAACCTTGACATGTCTTCTGTACATCAAATAAAATGATTTGAAAATTGTACGTAATAAGATGAATAAACCACATATCACACATCAGTAGCTTGTAGATACAGGTATGTATGAGTGGGCTTTCTGTACACTGAGTGACCAAGTGTGCCATCACTCTTCCGTCGCACCAAGATGTCTAAAAATGGCAGACAACCATCTTTCTCTATCTCCATTGTAACCCTTATGTTTTCATGTATGGAGTTCATGTGATGTAAAAAGTCTTGGAGACGGTCCAGACCATGAGGCCACACTATAAAAGTGTCGTCAATGTATCGCCAAAATACCGTCGGTCTAAAAGTGGCAGAGTCGACTGCTCTCTCCTCAAAGTCTTCCATAAATAGATTGGCCACCAGGGGACAAAAGGACTCCCCATGGTGGCACCATCAGATTGTTCGTAAAATTCATTGTTAAATATAAAATATGTAGAGGAGAGAGTGTGCTCAAACAACAATGTAATGTCTTCACCAAACATCTTGCCAATGAGGTGTAGTGAGTCCACCAGAGGCACCTTTGTGAAAAGTGAAACCACATCAAGACTGACCAATAAGTCATTACTTTGTAGTTGTAGGGACTGAAGTCGGCTGATAAAATCACCAGAATTCTTTATGCGATGTGCACACTTGCCTATCATTGGTTTGAGCAAAGATGCCAAGAATTTTGCTAGGTCGTAGGTGGCTGCTCCAGTGTTACTCACAATTGGATGTAATGGTACATTTTCCTTGTGGATCTTAGGCAGTCCATATAGCCTAGGTCGAACTGAACTGTTTGGTTTCAGACTCTTGATGACCTCCTTCGGTAGAGAACTATTTGATAAAAGTTCTGCTGTTTTTGCACCACTCAGCTCTTGGGAACCTTATTGATTTTGCAATACGTTGAGTCACATAATAAAACGTTGATCTTATTGATATAGTCATCCCTTGGTATGAGGACAGTAGCATTTCCTTTGTCAGATTTTAAGACTATTGTATCCAAATCTGCTCGTAAGTTACGGAGGGCTATCCTCTCCATGGGTGAGATGATACTCTTCATTGGTCCACCTCTGGTCAATACACGGCAAGACCCTCGACGAATTTCCTATGCTTCATCTGTATCAAGACGGTGTACAGCTTCTTCAATGGCACTGACGACATCCACTAGTGGCAGGGAAACAGGTGTGGGAGCAAAATCCAGTCCTTTTGATACACACACACAGTCGCGTCATCTAAAGTTTTCTCTGTCAAATTAACAACAGATCATTGAGTTGGAACTTCCTGCTGCATCTGTTTAGAAAGTCTGTCAATCTTGGCAGTTTGCCTCATCACAGCTTTATCATGGTTCCAGTTTGCTTTAGCCCATGTCACACCATGTGTGTGTCCTGAAACATTCTGAAACTATCCTAGTTCTCATGTAATTGTACAATTAAATTAAAGAAATATTGTTTTGAATGGGGATAGGCTTACTGTCATTATTTTAAAACAGCACAATTTAGTTTAAGCCTACAATTGATGATAACAATACTAGTTTATTGTGGTACTTGCAAATGTTTGAAATTTCACTATATACCACAATACAAATGGATATTGATACAATCAATGAAAGATTACACACAAGAAGTGACATGAACAGTAGAATGTGTGAATATACAACTATAAATTCATGACAAGCAATCTCACATAAGGGAAAGTTCCTAAGTGTGTGTGTGTGTGTGTGGGGGGGGGGGGGTTAGTGTGTGTATGTGTGGAGCCTACATGCTCTTTCCATGTTATATTGTTAGAAAGTGTTAGATTACACTCTACATAATTTAATCCAGCCTTTTCATTGCTTTAAGCATTTACATTGTTGGCAGATTTCAAGAGATACTGTGCTTTCTCATGCCAGAATGGTGCAGTCCTTGAAGCTTCTACAGCCACATCACAACAAGTAATTTTAGGTGCACCTTCCCTGTGGAGATGATGTCTGTTTAGTGTGGAAAACAGGCCTTGTCCTTATATGACCTCAGATTACATGTGAAAATAAGAAAGTACAAGCTTTACAATGTTAATAAATTACCCATACCCTATAATACATCTTAGCTGTCTGTACTTATTCTTTAAAGGCTCCACATCAACTATCACTTGGTGGTGAGAAATCATAAGAGATGTGCAGCACTCACATCGTGGGGGGTGCAGATCACTACATACATCACCACTTTCTCACCAGTAGAAGTGATCAGTCATGGGTAAGAGTTGAAACATCATGGAATGACATACCTGTACCTGTCATCTGAGCTCAGTTTCACTTCATGCTAAGAAGGGTTGGTGTCACTGATGCTGCTAGCACTGGCAGCTCTTGTACTAAATTTCACATCTTGTTTGTGCCTAGATCACTTACAAATTTAATCATGTATTCTTCCTGTTGTTGTTGTTGTTGTGGTCTTCAGTCCTGAGACTGGTTTGATGCAGCTCTCCATGCTACTCTATCCTGTGCAAGCTTCTTCATCTCCCAGTACTTACTGCAACCTACATCCTTCTGAATCTGCTTAATGTATACATCTGTTGGTCTCCCTCTACGATTTTTACCCTCCATGCTGCCCTCTAATGTTAAATTTGTGATTCCTTGATGCCTCAGAACATGTCCTACCAACAGGTCACTTCTTCTTGTCAAGTTGTGCCACAAACTCCTCTTCTCCCCCATTATATTCAATACCTCCTCATTAGTTATGTGATCTACCCATCTAATCTTCAGCACCACATTTCGAAAGCTTCTATTCTCATTTTGTCCAAACTATTTATCGTCCATGTTTCACTTCCATACATGGCTACACTCCATATAAATACTTTCAGAAACGACTTCCTGACACTTAAATCTATACTCAATGTTAACAAATTTCTCTTCTTCAGAAATGCTTTCCTTGCCATTGCCAGTCTACATTTTATATCCTCTCTACTTTGACCATGTAACGGAACATATTAAAGGCTTTACTTTAATGAAGTATGCGATCCCTTCCAAATTCAACCAGTTTAACGAGTATTTATGATTATAGAAAAGTTATTGTGTATGTTAACAATGATTGCACAACATGTCTCCATAAACAGTCAACCCATTAAATTATACTGAATAACTGACCCACACAAAAGTTAATATCACTTGATCACTGATACAGCAAATGTCATCATGTAAAAACACTAAGTTCATCTTAAATAATTAATATGAAGTACGAAAAATAGTGGCCAACTTAGGTATTTTGGATCTCCTTAAATAAAAATCACCCAGTGAAACCTATTTGTTCACTAGGAGCGTTTTCACTCAGTATTCACGTAATCAATCCTGTTTTAGACGAAAACCAATGTAATTCTTAATAAATTCATGTTACTTACTTATTTATGCAAATTAGAGAAGTCAATTGACAAACTTCTAAAAAACGGCCTTTTTGTAACAAAGAATTATTCTGTCAAGTCAACAAATCTGTCTGTCATTTTAATAACATGTTAAATTATGTCACTCGATGCAAATTAATAACTTTTCTGCACAAATTATGATAACAGATGTACATGTGACTTATAAACTATATCTCTTTTTAGTAGTTCTTTGACAATGTTATAAATACAGGCGGTCGGAGGCAGTCGGGGCAGTCGAAATGTCACTTTGGTGAGGTGTGTTTCTATGTTATTGTTTGGGATGGAAAAACAATGCAAAGAACATGTAAAGGAAGTACCACTTTGTGTTGTGTTATGGTCTTTGGTGGACAGTGGAATTAAGATGGCCACCAAAGTAATAAATATGTGATGTTTACATATGTGTTGGTTTCGCTTGTCCTTTATCATCAAAAACACATGAAAAACACGGGACCTCATGTTTTTTAACCCTAGACAACCAGATTTAGAGCCAGCATCAGCATCGAGACACAGCAGCGATCCAGCAAGCAGCAGCGATTACTATAATGCATTGTAATGGCGCCAACCTAACATCAAGTGCTAACAAGCTCCGTAAATGGGAGTGAAATAGTGCGATTACAGCAATTAGCAATATCAACGAAAAAGGCGGACCATTTACAACCATCATCAGTTATTTTGCTCCCCAAATAGCAAAACTCCTTTACTACTTTAAGTGCCTCATTTCCTAATCTAATTCCCTCAGCATCACCCGACTTAATTCGACTACATTCCATTATCCTCATTTTTCTTTTGTTGATGTTCATCTTATATCCTCCACTCAAGACACTGTCCATTCCGTTCAACTGCTCTTCCAAGTCCTTTGCTGTCTCTGAAAATGTCATCGGTGAACCTCAAACTTTTTATTTTTTCTCCAAGGATTTTAATACCTGTTATACCATATATGCACAATACAATGAATATCATTGATTGCTATCTTTTTGTTTTTGTAGATTAATGGCCAACAATGTAAATATAAGAGAGTATTAATCAAACAGTGGATTAAAACACCAACAAATTCTTTTCTACTGTCATTTTGTTAGTAATTCACAACAATAAAACATATTTATCATAAGTGATTTAAGTAAACCTCCTTCAAACTGTTATGTATTTACTGTAATTTCTGTGGTTATGTATGTGTGTCATATTAATGGATTATTCTGTAACCTTCTGGTAGAACAGTTTCATATTTTAGGGTGAAAATCAAACAAAATGCATTTTGCTCCATTACTATTTGATTACTCCATACTGGTTTTTGACTTAACAAGTCATCATCAGGTAATTATAAATCCTTCTCCAGGTAGTTCTCAAACCACAAATAGGTGTGTCGTAGAAATAGGTCTAATGATGAAAAAGGAAATTGGAATGTATATGGGCAACTACAAACATTGTAGTTAATACGTAATCATAGCCAAAAGAGACACAAAATAAGTCCCAACCACAAGAGTGTAAGTTCATATGACTCTGCAGATGATGAAGAAGTGAGATAAAAGATATTATTTAGGCTGTTAAAGATGACAGTAACTTAATTCTGATATGGAAAAGCCTTTCCAGGTCCATGCATAGCCTTTGACGATAATTCATTGGTTATGATTGACAGAATTGCAGAAAGGTATGAAACTAGAGGCAGGACCTGGATATGTTGAAGCAATCAGAGGGTGTTGAGATTTTCAAATGGAACATCAGAAAAAATTCAGTGAAACAGGAGAATGGAAAACAATAGAAGATGAATGGATAGGATTGACAGATGGAATAATGATGGCAGCAAATGAACAAGTGGGCAGAGACACAAGGCCCTACAGTAATCATTGGACAGCAAATGAGATACTGAATGTAACTGACAAAGGGAGAAAATATATACCATATCATGTTAATCAGGCAAAATAGTTAACAGATATCTAAAAAAATTAGAATGGCAAGAACTGCCAAATGATAAAACAGGAATAGCTAGAGGAGAAGTGCAAAGCTTTATAACTGTGCATAATTATGGGAAAATGGATGCCGCTGATATAAAGATTAAAGACAGGATACACAGGAGAGGATAGTACTTGAGATACCTCTGGTACAGGTATCGTAAGTAACCGACACTCAGGAGCTCTTCCAACACACCGACTTGCAGTTGTCAGTCATTTGACAGGGTGATTTCCAGCTGCTTACAAATGTCAACCATCTCAACCCCTGTTTGAAAACAGCAGTCACAATGGGGCTGCATTTTGGCCAGTGCAACATATTATTCATTCATTTATTTAATTATTTACATGTCAAGTTCTGTAGGACCAAACTGAGGAGCCAATCTCCAAGGTCATGGAACATGTCAGTGCATGAAATTATAACATAAAAGTAATAACAGATAAAAATAAAAACTTTATGAACCCAAAAAATCCGTAAGTTTAATTAAACACAATCAACAATACAACATGAATCAGCTTAATTTTTCAAGGAACTCCTCAACAGAATAGAAGGAGTGATCCATAAGGAAACTCTTCAGTTTTGATTTGAAAGTGTGTGGATTACCACTAAGATTTTTGAATTCTTGTGGTACCTTATTGAAAATGGATGTATCAGTATACTGCACACCGTTCTGCACAAGAGTTAAAGAAGCCTGGGCTAAATGCAGGTTTGATTTCTGCCGAGTATTAACTGAGTGAAAGCTGCTTATTCTTGGGGATATACTGATATTATTAACAAGAAATGACAGTAAAGAATAAATACAGGCTGATGTCAAAATACCCAGACTAGTGAACAGGGATTGACAAGAAGTTTGTGAACTTACACCACTTATTGGCTGAACCGCTCGTTTATGAGCCAAAAATATACATTTTGAATGGGAAGAGTTACCCCAAAATATAATACAATATGCCATAAGCAAATGAAAATAAGCAAAGTAGACTAATTTTTGGGTCGATCCATCACTTACTTCAGATACCGTTTGAATAGTAAAAATGGCAGCATTAAGCCTCTGAACAAGATCCTGAAATGTGGGCTTTCAATGACAGTTTACTATCTACCTGAACACCTACAAATTTGAACTGTTCAGTTTCACTAATCATATGCCCATTCTGTGAAATTAAAACGTTGGGTTTTGTTAAATTGTGTGTTAAAAATTGTAAAAACTGAGTCTTACTGTGATTTAGAGTCAGTTTATTTTCTACAGGTCATGAACTTACGTCATGAACAGCACTATTTGAAACTGAGACTGTGGTGTCACCGCCAGACACCACACTTGCTAGGTGGTAGCTTAAATCGGTCGTGGTCCATTAGTACATGTCGGACCCGCGTGTCGCCACTGTCAGTGATCGCAGACCAAGCGCCACCACACGGCAGGTCTCGAGAGACGTACTAGCACTCGCCCCAGTTGTACGACGACTTTGCTAGTGACTACACTGAGGAAGCCTTTCTCTCATTTGCCGAGAGACAGTTAGAATAGCCTTCAGCTAAGTCCATGGCTACGACCTAGCAAGGCACCATTTGTAACATTGCATTTATCTTAAGAGTCTCACTTGTATCGTCAAGATCAATGTACCACAAGGATGGATTAAAGTTAAGTATTTCCGCAGCTACGTACTTTTCTTTATAGCATTCATTACGTCTCCTGTTTCAGACTTCACGACATCCTTCATGCGCTTATAGTGTGCATTTCGGCCCCCTCAAAACACTGTGTCGGCACCACTTGTCGACACAACAGAGACAATGTTGCACACAACATCCTTTACTACCAATTTACATCCTTTACTACCAAGTTAGTGTTGTCAGCAAACAGAGATATTTTAGAGTTACCCGTAATACTAGAAAGCATATCATTTATATAAATAAGGAACACGAGTGGGCACAACACCGATCCCTATTTGACTGTGCCCCACTCAGACCCCACATCACAGCCATTCTCAACACTGTGAATAATCATCACCTTTTGCTGTCTGTTGCTAAAGTAAGAGGTGATCCAATCGTGAGCTACACCCCGTATTCAGTAATGGTCCAACTTCTGGAGCAATATTTTGTGATCCACACGACCAAACGCCTTTGTTAAATCAAAAAATATGCCCTTTTTTTTAGTAAAAAAAAAACATCCAGTATCTCACAGAGAAAAGAGAATATAGCATTTTCAGTTCTTAAATCAGTTCTAAAGCCGAACTGTACATTTGATAGCAAATTATGTGATGTAAAATGATCAGTTATCCTTACATACACAGCCTTTTCAGTAACTTTAGCAAACACTTATATTACAAGGCAGCGAACAAAGGTCTTTAAATGAAACCTGCTGATTATCTTTTAATCTGTGGGGATAAAAAGTTGCTAGTTCCCTACAAGAACTGAAGCAAATACACAAAATGAGATTCCTATTAAGGCAACACAAAAACCTGTGGTAAAAGTTACCATTTTCCCTACACTCTTAAGGGAAAACTAGATGTAACACAAAATGTTATTTAGAAAATCTGCTACAGCAACCAATTCGCAAACCCTGATTTGTTACAAATTGCTCATAGATTATACAAAGGGCAATGATAGCTTCTGAAAATTCTCAAAAACACATATTTATTTTCACTGATATACAAAGAAACTGAAGAAACTGCAAAAAGGTGGGAATTTAAGGAGATGGGACCTGGATAAACTGAAAGAACCAGAGGTTGTAGAGAGTTTCAGGGAGAGCATAAGGGAAGAATTGACAGGAATGGGGGAAAGAAATACAGTAGAAGAAGAATGGGTAGCTCTGAGGGATGAAGTAGTGAAGGCAGCAGACGATCAAGTAGGTAAAAAGATGAGGGCTAATAGAAATCCTTGGGTAACAGAAGAAATATTGAATTTAATTGATGAAAGGAGAAAATATAAAAATGCAGTAAATGAATCAGGCAAAAAGGAATACAAACGTCTCAAAAATGAGAGTGACAGGAAGTGCAAAATGGCTAAGCAGGGATGGCTAGAGGACAAATGTAAGGATGTAGAGGCTTGTCTCACTAGGGGTAAGATAGATACTGCCTACAGGAACATTAAAGAGACCTTTGGAGAGAAGAGAACCACTTGTATGAATATCAAGAGCTCAGATGGCAACCCAGTTCTAAGCAAAGAAGGGAAGGCAGAAAGGTGGAAGGAGTATATAGAGGGTTTATACAAGGGCGATGTACTTGAGGACAATATTATGGAAATGGAAGAGGATGTAGATGAAGACGAAATGGGAGATAAGATACTGCGTGAAGAGTTTGACAGAGCACTGAAAGACCTGAGCCAAAACAAGGCCCCAGGAGTGGACAACATTCCGTTAGAACTACTGATGGCCTTGGGAGAGCCAGTCATGACAAAACTCTACCATCTGGTGAGCAAGATGTATGAGACAGGCGAAATACCCTCAGACTTCAAGAAGAATATAATAATTCCAATCCCAAAGAAAGCAGGTGTTGACAGATGTGAAAATTACCGAACTATCAGTTTAATAAGTCATGGCTGCAAAATACTAACGTGAATTCTTTACAGGCGAATGGAAAAACTGGCAGAAGCGGGCCGCGGGGAAGATCAGTTTGGATTCCATAGAAATGTTGGAACACGTGAGGCAATACTTACCTTACGACTTATCTTAGAAGAAAGATTAAGAAAAGGCAAACCTACATTTCTAGCATTTGTAGACTTAGAGAAAGCTTTTGACAATGTTAATTGGAATACTCTCTTTCAAATTCTGAAGGTGGCAGGGGTAAAATACAGGGAGCGAAAGGCTATTTACAATTTGTACAGAAACCAGGTGGCAGTTATAAGAGTCGAGGGGCATGAAAGGGAAGCAGTGGTTGGGAAAGGAGTGAGACAGGGTTGTAGCCTCTCCCCGATGCTATTCAATCTGTATATTGAGCAAGCAGTAAAGGAAACAAAAGAAAAATTTGGAGTAGGTATTAAAATTCATGGAGGAGAAGTAAAAACTTTGAGGTTCGCCGATGACGTTGTAATTCTGTCAGAGACAGCAAAGGACTTGGAAGAGCAGTTGAACAAAATGGACAGTGTCTTAAAAGAAGGATATAAGATGAACATCAACAAAAGCAAAACGAGGATAATGGAATGTAGTCAAATTAAATCGGGTGATGCTGAGGGAATTAAATTAGGAAATGAGACACTTAAAGTAGTAGAGGAGTTCTGCTATTTGGGGAGCAAAATAACTGATGATGGTCGAAGTAGAGAGGATATAAAATGTAGACTGGCAATGGCAAGGAAAGCGTTTCTGAAGAAGAGAAATTTGTTAACATCGAGTATAGATTTAAGTGTCGGGAAGACATTTCTGAAAGTATTTGTATGGAGTGTAGCCATTTATGGAAGTGAAACATGGATGATAACTAGTTTGGACAAGAAGAGAATAGACGCTTTCGAAATGTGGTGCTACAGAAGAATGCTGAAGATAAGGTGGGTAGATCACGTAACTAATGAGGAGGTATTGAATAGGATTGGGGAGAAGAGAAGTTTGTGGCACAACTTGACTAGAGGAAGGGATTGGTTGGTAGGTCATGTTTTGAGGCATCAAGGGATCACAAATTTAGCATTGGAGGGCAGCGTGGAGGGTAAAAATCGTAGAGGGAGACCAAGAGATGAGTACACTAAGCAGATTCAGAAGGATGTAGGTTGCAGTAGGTACTGGGAGATGAAGAAGCTTGCACAGGATAGAATAGCATGGAGAGCTGCATCAAACCAGTCTCAGGTCTGAAGACCACAACAACAACATACAAAGAAATTGAGGTGTGATGTATACTTTGGCTGAACTGTGAGCCACAAATACTGATTTGCTGCAACTTAAATTACATATCCAAAACACTCATACCACTAACTTAATTTTGTAAGCGCCCCAAAAATTCTGAAACTATCCTCTTTCTTGTGTAATTGTACAGTGAAAGAAGAGAAAGGTTGTTTTGAACAAGGATAGGCCTACTGTCCTTAAAAATTTTGAAAGAGCACAATTTTTTTAAGCTGACAATTGACTATAACAACACTATTTTATTGTATCGCGGCACTCATGAATGTTTGAAATTTCTCTATATATTACAATACAAATGGGTATTGATACAATCAATGAAAGATTATGCAGAAGAGGTGACGCGAACAGTAAAATATGGGAATATAGAACTTTAAATCGATGACAAGTAGACAAGTGGTCTCACACAATGGAAAATTTCCTAAGTGTGTATGCCATATATATATATATATATATCAAAAAATACCTTTGAATCTTGAGGGGATACTGTAAGTTTGTTAACACGACCTATAGTATTTGCGTTTTTAATAATTTCCTCCAACAGTCGTGTTTTGCCTTGCCGTGGTTGTCCTTCTATCAGCAAAACTGAGCATTTTCTATGGCGTTTTAGTTCACTGCCATGTCTTCTTTTAGAGAACTCGGAGATCAATTCTTGTGCTAGCTCAGTTTCCACATCACGCCCCAGTAATGGATATGCCATAACGGTCATCTCAGCACTACTGCTTCTAAAGGAAAAAAAAATATCTGAAATCAATGCCAGCATGAATTTTTTCCCTGTGGGATTTTCAAACTAATAGCTTAAGCAAACACCATGCATATGCAGAAGCCTTATAATGACAATTATTTTTTAATTATTTTATAATAAGGTTTTTTTACCCTATGTATAGGCAACATTTTACTATAAATAAAATAGAAAGAAACATTCCACATGGGAAAAATATATTAAAAACAAATATTCCATGACTTACCAAACGGGAAAGCGCTGGTAGACAGACAGAATAAAAAACACACAAACACACACACAGAATTTCAAGCTTTCGCAACCAATGGTTGTTTCGTCAGGAAAGAGGGAAGGAGAGGGAAAGATGAAAGGATGTGGGTTTTAAGGGAGAGGGTAAGGAGTCATTCCAATTCCGGGAGCAGAAAGACTTACCTTAGGGGGAAGAAAGGACAGGTATACACTTGCACACACAATATTTTCTGTTTGAAGCAGTATAAGGAATATCTCCCCCTGAAGATAAGTACTGTCCAGCCATTCCATCTGCTTGTAATTTCAACTATACTACAGTATCGTTTTATTTCTATATCATATTCTGTTGAAATATTTTGGGTTACTTGTAGCCTACACATTATCTGTACAAATATGCCCTTGGTAGCTGCACCTCCATCAAATATGCTTGAAAAGTTGATGATGGGGATGATACACAACTAATAATGTAGCCCACACAAGAAGTCTGAAGTTCCAACACTTTCGATGTTGAATGAACTACTGTTATGGCCAGATCATGTCCTATCTATTACAAATGCAGTAGAGATAAATGGACAACCAGATACTACACTTAATTGATGTCCTACAATGTGGCTGCTTGAATGCAGTAACATAACAACACCATAATTAAACACAATCATTAATGTGTGGCAAGTACATCATTAACACAGTTTCTGTATCAGCCACTTAATACACTGTCTTTCCAAGTAAATAATCTTATTGGAATGAACAAAATGTGCACAATATAACGAATCTGTACTCCAGGGACTTCTGTTACATAATATAGTATGATACATAGTCTGATTAATGAAATTCATGAGTCAATCCTTTTTTCAACTATGTTTTTCTTTTTGGAAACAGCAAGTATAATGTATAAGAAAATTTATGCAAAATTTATTTGTTCTACATATTTTATTTAATATTTTGATAATCCATTTTTACCCTTGGGTTTTTAAAAAGCTGATTATCCTATAAATTTTGATCATTTCTTTCAACTGAAATTGCCACATATTTTTACATTGTGAATTATTTAATGACAAAAAGACCAACATGAGATTTCACTATCGACGCAAATGAAAACTGTTATAATTTCTCATAAAGACTAGAACATATTGTAAGGTTAATATTGTAAGAATGTATCTTTGATGCTTTGTACCAAAAAGTTGTGCTATCTATAGTTTTGTGAGCAGTAATAGTCTTCGAGAGTAATAGAACAAGGAGAATCATAAAAGGTCAAAGTTTGGACTAATTTTCTTGTAAAATTGAATGATTTAGTGTTTTATGAACTGACAAACTGCCTATTTGCTTCTGTCTTGGGTTCTTCAGTCGTCATTTGTCTGATGATTTTATTGACGTTTCGCCACCATGAGTGGTTGGCATTGTGAAAACTTCACACTCCATTGATGGTGGTGAACTGGAGCTGAGCTCACAGCCACTGACTATATGTACCTGGTGCGCCAACATCCGAGGGCTTCTCCATGATCATTTGCAGTGCGGTTCTCCTCTTGCTACCTGCGATGGTCATTCACTGCAACATGGGAAACCAGGGTCTGTTTACCTTAAGGCTTTCTTCTTTCTTGCTGAAGCTATTCCCATGTTTTTGTATTTCAATAGCTTCTCTGAACAAGTGGGTGTGATAGAGCTTCTCTACAGCCAGAACTTCCATGTCAGTGAATTGTATTACGTAGTTGGTCTGACACAGTGAGTGCTTTACCACGACTGATTTCTCCACCTGCCCCAACCTGCAAAGCCCCTTATGTTCTTTTATTCTGGTGTTGATTGATTGTCCAGTCATTCCAACAAACTCTTCCACATTTGCTTGGTATGTGGTATGTTTCTGACATTGCAAGTGGGTCCCTTTTCTCCTTTGCCGATCTAAGACATTCTTTGATCTTTTTTGTCAGTTTGAAAATCGTCTTTATGCCGTGTTTGCAAAATATATTCCCAATTCTGTCCATCACTCTGGGAATGTATGGCAGAAAAGCCGTACCTGATATTTCTTTTTCTGGTTTGTTACTTCGCTGAGTGTTTGGCTCTGTTACACTTCTAATATAATTTGTTGAGTACCCGTTGCTCCTCAGAACACTTTCCAGGTGTTGTATTTCACATCTGAGGTGCTGTGGCTCACATATTCATCCTGCTCATGTTATGAACAAATTAATCCTGCCTGTTTTCTGGTTTGGGTGGTGGTCTGACAGTTTGTGCAGGTATTGGTCCATTTGTGTTTGTTTTCAATACACACTGTCCCAGTTTTTTGCTATCCCTTGTGACCAGCACATATAGAAATGGTAGTTTTTTGTCCTTTTCTTCTTCCACGGTAAATTTTATGTTGGCATGGAGGCTGTTCAGTTGTCTTAGGAAGACACCGATTTGTTCTTCAAGATGGTTCCACACAATGAAAGTATCATTGATGTATCTGTACCACACCTTAGCTTAACAAATCGGCAATTCCAGTGCCTGTGCTTCAAAACGTTCCATGAAGAAGTTGGTCACCACTGGACTAAGAGAACTACCTATGGCAATGCCTTCCAACTGTTCATAGAAACTGCCATTCCACATGAGAAGCTCGTTACGAGACACACATGAATGAGCTATGTGATGTCTTGTGGGAAAATGGAACCAATGTGCCAACACAGAAGTTCTGGTTGTAGAGAAGCACTATCACACCTCATTGTTCAGAGAAGCTATTGAAATACAAAAACACAGGAACAGGTTGAACAAGAAACAAGAAAGCCTTAAGATAAACAGATCCTGGCTTCCCATGCTGCACTGAACAATCATTACAGGTAGCAACAGGAGAACTGCACTGGAAATGTCTGCAGAGAAGCCATCAGATATTGGTGAGCCAGGTACATGTAGTCTGTGGCCATTAACTCAGTTCCAGTTCACCACCAGCAATGGAGGGTGAAGCTTTGACAATTCCAGTCACTCATGCTGGCAAAAAGTAAGTAAAATCATCAGATGAATGTTGGCTGAGGAAAACGAGACAGAAGCCAATAGGCAGTTTGTCAACAAGTGCCCATGAACCCTTAACAATTTTGTATCACACCTCAATGGGGAGGAGATTTAAAGGTTTTACTGACACTTTGACCAATGACGGATTTAGAAAGCGCGATTGATGTCCTCTCACCTTTCTGTTGCAGTGCCAGGATGAAGGTGCTACATGGAAGTTTTTGAATTGTAAGCACGTATTCACCACTGCCAAGGCACATCATATCTACGACACAATAGAACTAGCTTCTCTTTGTGAGTGAATTCATACAACACAGAGAGACAACACAGAGAGACATGGCATGAATGGATCAGGAATGTCTGGACATTTTCCATCAACTAAGTAGCAGAATGCATCGTGAGAAGTGGGACAAGATCAACAGCCTCACTCACAGGAGCATGCACAGCGAACTCAAGTACTGCACTGAGCAACAGAAGAAAAAGTTTGAAAGATGCCAGAAGTAGACTGATACGGCGATAACTGACATGTCAAGCACAGTGGTCAACCTCACTGAATGACAACTGACTGAAAAGGAAGTGTCTGTTTGTCAAAAAGTAGGGAATTTCGCTATCATCCTGAGAACTATACCTATCGAGAATGTCATTGTTAATACTGAAGCAGCCATTTGGACCCTTCCTTGAGAAATAGCAGAGGAAATACACACTGAAACGGCCAGGATACTGTGCCGAGCAAAACCACCAGCATGCAACCTGAAGAAAGAAGAGGTACAAGCTATTAAGAATCTTAACGCTAACAAGAGTCTATTGGTACTGCTTGCTGATATGGGAA
Organism: Schistocerca nitens; assembly: GCF_023898315.1. Taxonomy (NCBI): domain Eukaryota; kingdom Metazoa; phylum Arthropoda; class Insecta; order Orthoptera; family Acrididae; genus Schistocerca; species Schistocerca nitens. The sequence goes on along the minus strand of NC_064619.1, from coordinate 540,363,886 downwards.
ATTCGACCGTTGTAATAAAGACCGAAGATTATGAGCAAAAGATCTGGGACCTATTAGATTTGATGACATACCAAAAACTAAGCACAAATCCGACGCAGTGTATCGAAATTCTACCGTTGTAATAAAGACCAAAGATTATGAGCAAAAGATCTGGGACCTATTAGATTTGATGACATACCAAAAACTAAGCACAAATCCAACACAGTGTATCACATGGAATACAAATCAGTTAAAGAAGACATCTTCTCTGGCAGTGGACATACAGAGTAACCTGCACAACTCAGAAGCCCTACCACCTCGGCTGTATGGATTGCCTAAGATCCATAAGATCAACATTCCACTAACGCCAATTGTTAGCGTTCCTGGTGCACTGACATATAAACTGGAAAAACACTTGGCCTCTCTGCTCCAGCTGCATGTGCGGAAGACTGACACATACATAAAGGACTCAGGACATTTCATTGAGAAGCTGAAGAAATTAAACTTGCACCAAACGACATCCTGGTCAGCTTTGATATTGTTTATGGAAGTACCACTCAGTAGCTCTCTCGGGCACACCAGTTCCATTTTCCCACAACATCACAAAGCTCTTTCATACATGTCTCACCAAGAGCTATTTCACATAGAATGGCAATTTCTATGTAGAGCTAGAAGGCATCACCATGAGTAGTCCTCTTAGTCCAGTGGTGGCCTACTTCTTCATGGAATATTTCAAAGCACAGGCACTGGACTTGGCGACTTGTTAACCTAAGGTGTGGTGCAGTTATGTTGATGATACTTTCATTGTGTGGAGTCATGGTGAAGAACAGCTAAGTGTCTTCCTAAGACACTTGAACAGCGTCTATGCCAACATAAAATTTACCATGGAAGTAGAAAAGGACAAAAAACTACCACTTCTAGATGGCAAAAACCTGTAACATAGCACTATTGAAAACCGACACACACAACTGATACCTGCACGGACTATTAAACCACCACTCGAACCAGAATAGAGGCACGATTAATATGCTTGTAATGTGAGCAGGATGAATATGTGAGCCACAGCAACTCAGACACGAAATGCAACACCTGGAAAGTGTTCTGAGGAGCAATGTGTACTTCACAAATTATATTGGAAGTGTAAGAGATCTAAACACCCAGCAAAGTAACAAATCAGAAAAACAAATCAGGTTGGCCTTTCTGCCATACATTCCCAGAGTAATGGACAGAATCGGCTGCATCTTGCACAAATATGGTGTAAAGTTGATTTTAAAACTGACAAAGAAGATCAAAGAGTGTCTTAGATTGCCAAAGGAGAAAATGGATCTACTTGCAATGTAGGGATATACAGCATACCATGCAAATGCGGAAAAGTTTATGTCAGAATGACTGGATGATCAATCAACACCAGAATCAAATAACATAAGTGCCAATGCAGGTTAGGGTATGTAGTGGATCCCTTTTCTCCTTTGCCACGGTTTACAGAGTTGCATCATAAATATGATATGTTACATATAATGAGTGTGAAACAACGTTTGCATAAGTTCAAATGTGCATAAAAATTTCAATGTAATTTAGGTGTTTGACGCTTTCACGGCTAGTTGACACTCACAGTAGTTAGGTTTTGACCCCTTGATTATTTAGTAGAACTCAACCTTAGTTCAGCATTATGATATGCGATGTACTGCAACGGTTATCATCTTCACATTCATTCACATTATCACATTCATACATATCATAAACTTACAATTATATTTACTTGTGGTGTAGTCCTCTCTTTTGTTTATATGGTACCTAACACTCTCCAAGCATTTACCTTGCTTCACTTTAGTACACGTCAATGCATCATTCCCTGGAAGAAAAACATAATACTAACTTAAAACTAAATCTTCATAAATAAGTGTATAGTGGCTTGATGACTACTAATATCTTTTTCATATATTCAACCATATATTCATTCACTTCAGTGTGCAGTCATGCTATCACAAAACTTATTTAATGTCATGTGTGCATCTCTACTTACTTTATAAATCATATCTAAAAACAAAGATGATGTGACTTACCAAACGAAAGCACTGGCAGGTCGATAGACACACAAACAAACACAACCATACACTCAAAATTCAAGCTTTCGCAACAAACTGTTGCCTCATCAGGAAAGAGGGAAGGAGAGGGAAAGACGAAAGGATGTGGGTTTTAAGGGAGAGGGTAAGGAGTCATTCCAATCCCGGGAGCGGAAAGACTTACCTTAGGGGAAAAAAAGGACGGGTATACACTCGCACACACACACATATCCATCCACACATATACAGACACAAGCAGACATATTTAAAGACAAAGAGTTTGGGCAGAGATGTCAGTCGAGGCAGAAGTGAAGAGGCAAAGATTTTGTTGAATGACAGGTGAGGTATGAGTGGCGGCAACTTGAAATTAGCGGAGATTGAGGCCTGGTGGGTAACGGGAAGAGAGGATATATTGAAGAGCAAATTCCCATCTCCGGAGTTCAGATAGGTTGGTGTTGGTGGGAAGTATCCAGATAACCCGGACGGTGTAACACTGTGCCAAGATGTGCTGGCCGTGCACCAAGGCATGTTTAGCCACAGGGTGATCCTCATTACCAACAAACACTGTCTGCCTGTGTCCATTCATGCGAATGGACAGTTTGTTGCTGGTCATTCCCACATAGAATGCATCACAGTGTAGGCAGGTCAGTTGGTAAATCACGTGGGTGCTTTCACACGTGGCTCTGCCTTTGATCGTGTACACCTTCCGGGTTACAGGACTGGAGTAGGTGGTGGTGGGAGGGTGCATGGGACAGGTTTTACACCGGGGACAGTTACAAGGTTAGGAGCCAGAGGGTAGGGAAGGTGGTTTGGGGATTTCATGGGGATGAACTAACAGGTTACGAAGGTTAGGTGGACGGCGGAAAGACACTCTTGGTGGAGTGGGGAGGATTTCATGAAGGATGGATCTCATTTCAGGGCAGGATTTGAGGAAGTCGTATCCCTGCTGGAGAGCCACATTAAGAGTCTGGTCCAGTCCCGGAAAGTATCCTGTCACAAGTGGGGCACTTTTTTGGTTCTTCTGTGGGAGGTTCTGGGTTTGAGGGGATGAGGAAGTGGCTCTGGTTATTTGCTTCTGTACCAGGTCGGAAGGGTAGTTACGGGATGCGAAAGCTGTTGTCAGGTTGTTGGTGTAATGGTTCAGGGATTCCGGACTGGAGCAGATTCGTTTGCCACGAAGACCTAGGCTGTAGGGAAGGGACCGTTTGATGTGGAATGGGTGGCAGCTGTCATAATGGAGGTACTGTTGCTTGTTTGATGTGGACAGACATGTGAAACTGGCCATTGGACAGATGGAGGTCAACGTCAAGGAAAGTGGCGTGGGATTTGGAGTAGGACCAGGTGAATCTGATGGAACCAAAGGAGTTGAGGTTGGAGAGGAAATTCTGGAGTTCTTCTTCACTGTGAGTCCAGATCATGAAGATGTCATCAATAAATCTTTACCAAACTTTGGGTTTGCAGGCCTGGGTAACCAAGAAGTCTTCCTCTAAGTGACCCATGATTTATACATCAGAAAGATAAAGTGTGACCTCTTACTCAGTTTGCCACTTATACTGTACTCGCTTGTTTATCTGCAGCAAGACTTTTCTCATCCATCAAGTATAATTAGTGGGTGCATTTTCAATACTTAAATTGTGTAATTACTGTACATATATAGATATAAAGTACATAGTAGCATAGCTTAAGTAAATATCTCATAGTGTAGCGGCCCTTTCCTCTGTAGGCCTATGTAATCCCTTAGCTTATCCTTGTGTGTGTGTATTGTGTAAACAACTCCACCACTTCCAGCTGTGCCTGTCTGGCACACACACAGTTGCAGTTTGTTGCTGGATTGCTCCATAATGCATATACACTGTGTTGCTCTGATGCCACTTGCATTGTTGCGAGTTGTGTATTGCATTGCATGCTACCATGCATTTCAGAAGTTCATTTATTTGTTTACAACTGTGCTACGTGCAAACTGAAGAATTGTAGTTAGACTATCATTTGTCTCGAGACACATAAAAGTAAAATTCTTCCTTGTTACAACCACTCATATTATCATTTACACATTTAACATATACAACAAACATGAACAAATATTTTTCTTAAGAACTAGCAACATAAATTCTGAAATGTGACTTTCCAGCAGGCTAAATCTAATATTATCATACATATATATAACTTAGAGGATCTACAGCCCTCCTTTTAATATATATAACTACCTTGATCATATCTTATGAAGCATGTGTCAATCAAGCTCATGCCCCCACTCTGCTCCCAGGTCACAGAAAGTGGGCCTACTGTAATTGGTTGCTGGTGTCGTGGTGGGATTGGTCCCTGGGTTAGGCATAACTTCTGCTATATGGGCTGCTGGTGTTTGATTATGCCAGTTAGTATCCTTTACTTTTCTGGCCAAATTCTGCTGTCTCTGGATTATTCTGCTATCTGGTATTGTTTGTGTTTGCCAAGAGACTGGCTGATTATTGCTGGTAGCTTGTGTCTGTGCATATTGTACAGGCTGGCTATACTCTTTGTGCCTGTTGTAGTTGTTTTTGTTATATTTTTTCCAATTTCTTTTATATCCATCCTTCAATTTGCAGCTTTTGCCATTGCCGTTGTGACTACCATTACCATAGGACTGTGTCGGGTAAGGTTGCCATCCATGTTGTGCTATGAATCCATTGTTCACTTGTTGGTCTGTAAACCTCTATGGCACTACATGTGTATTAACAGGCTTGGATTGTACTGGTCTCTCTTTGTATATCAAATCCAGTACAGATAGAAATTATCCAGTGTCATGTTCTAGAATGGTAATGAGTTTTTCCCTAATGTGGGCAGGAAGATGGCTCTTTAAAATTTTCAGCACATCTACTTGAGGTACCAGGTTTGTCTAGTATCTGGTTTCATTCAAATATTTTCCAGAATAGCCCCTTAAACTTCCATGTTTGCTACTGAATGGAGATGGGTGGAATACTTCATGCCTGAGCCTGAGCTTCTCTTGTACAGCCTCAGACAAATATTTATCCAGAAAGGCTCTCTCAAACCGTTCATAGTAGTGGCAACATTCCGCCATGTCCAGACCCCACAGTAGTCACCCTGTGTGCACCCAACAACAAATCTAATTTTCTGGGCTTCAGGCCAGGTATGAGGTAAAACATTTCAAAATGCTCTGATAAAGAGCATTGGGTTTGTTCTTTTCCCCTCAGAGGTAAATATCAGAAATGGTCAATGCCTAAGTCATCTGCAAGAACTGTTGACAAAAATGCCGTGCTGTCAGTGACAGGCGTGTTGATGTTTGCTGCAACTGTGCTTGCTCAACAGGTACGGCTGCTGGCAAATGTTGTTGCTCTCTGCAACCTTCACTATTTTCCTTTGAGAGGCTAACCACTTATTGTGGGTAAACAGTGAAAGTATATAACTTCTCGAAAAACATGAGTTCATTTTCTGTCAAAGGTTGTTTTGGAACGTCAGCAGTTTTAGCAATACTGCCTCTTAACCTTTCCTCTGCTTCCTTTAAACCTGAATCTATTTTAGCTAAAAATTGACTTTCTTTCTCTTTTAGAGCTTCTTTTACTGTGTGTACATAAATTTTGCACTCTGACACTACCTTTCCAGCAAGGATGCTGCTCTTATCCAGCATCCCAGCTTCTGCTTTTTCAGTTATTTCCTTTACATCTGCACATATCTTATCTCTCTATTTTTTGGCAAATTTTGACTCTAAACTCAACTGGTCCACTATTAGACTTACCTTTTGTACTTCTGTAGTTATGTTTTTGCACGCATGTTGCAGCTTGCTAACTGCATCCGTCACATTTTTTTACTGACACATCCACTTGGGGTTATGTCTCTTGAATCTGGGAATATGTCTGACTGAGGTTCAGTAACTCACCTGCACTTTGTTCCTATTTATCATCTATGAATGATTGTCTTTCTGCTAACAAATTTATATTGCATGATATGTTAGTAATTATTCGTTGTTTTAGTTGTTTACCTAGCTCTGTCTACTTCCCTGATAGTTTGCCAGATAATTCAGTGCATATAGTTTTTATCACCTCACTCAACTGTTGACTAATACCATTCTTGAAATCATTAAACGCCAGATTTTGCTGTGTAAACTGTTGTTCTATATTTTGTTGATATTTTGTGAACTGCAGTGTCTATACACTTAAGTTCTTGTGTTACACTTTCCTGACATTCCTGTTGTTTGACAAACTGTTGTGTTACACTTTTATGAAATTCTTGTTGCTTTGTAAATTGTTGTATTATTTGTTGCATCAGTTGTTTCAAATTGTGTGATTCGTAAGTATTTACATTATTTTTATGAACTGTTCATTGTTCTTGCATTTGTGACATCGTGAGCATGTAATCAATGGAATTTTTGCTGTCGTACCCTTCAGTTTCACTATTTGAAAAAATGTTTCCCAGTGAGAACTGAAAAACTGTCATCAAGCATCATAAAAGTGACATCATGATTAGTTATATTGCCAGTGTCATCCTTTATTGATAGTGGAACACCAACCTCATTTTTTAGGTTGCCATTGGCCCAGTTCATGAGTTGGTGCATTAACTTCAATTGTTGCCAAGCTCTGATTTCCAACATCTAGGCATACTGCATTTTTTAATGAAATTTCAACAATGGCCATTTCCTTTGATTACACTGTAAATAATTTTTAACAAAGTTATGAATAAATTTTTTTCAAAAATGAAACTTTGTCAGTACTTCTCAATTAAAGTAGGTTTAGCTGTGTATACACTAATGAACGTGATAATTATTTGACACAATCATAGAATTTAAATGTCTTATCTTGCACTTTAATGATGACTTTTTACAAATTTTTGTCTTTTCTGTAGAAATGCACTTCCCATAAATGATATTAATTGGAAGGAAAAGAGATAATTTCATGCCAGAGAGACAGCACTAACTGCAGCCATATAAGCATACAGCATGGCAGCTTCCTACTTTACTGCTGAAATCATCTTTCCAGGCTTGTTTCGTTTGTAGACAGAATTTAATTTTAATTTTCTCCTTCAATGTTTTTATCATTTCCTGTCCTGTGGAAATGTAACAAATACAATGAAAGTTTCATTAGTTTCTTGTAACAATAATATCAATCATTTATCTCAAAAAATTTTATCTCAACAACTGAAAGGTCGGTTCATATTTCTCTCGGCGCCATCCTTTAAACAGTTGCCATTGAATAGGTATGTGTAGAGATGGAAACTGATTGATAATTGCTTGAATAATTGTAGAAATTGTTTGGAAATAATAGTTGACAGATATTTGAAGGTAATTTATGAATCTGTGCACAATCCTGGGTGAACTTCAATTGATACCAATATCAACAGACATTTAATATCAATTCATTGGAGGTCAATAAACTTAATTTGTATTACATACTGCTTCTTATTAATTCCATTGTGTTTAGTCTTGATTGTGACACTATTGATGCAGGAACGCTCCTCTGGATACTGCATAAATTCTTCTTATCTGCACTGAACCTCTTGATGCAGGATCTTGGTGGCGAGTGAAATGATGAACATATAGGAGTTGACATCTTAACTGTGTGAAAAAATTTTGCTTTTCTAATAACTTTTTATAACACCTTTAATGTACAGTTCAATTATACATTTTTAACAATGCTAGTATGATGGATGCTAGTATATGTCCATACACTACCACTTCTTGAAACAAAACTGTGAAGATACATGAATTAATAAATTGAAAAGTGTATTTCTTACTTTATTTCATACAGATATTTAACAGTGCATCAAAAAATTATCCTTGCAACAAAACAACTTGTTAACTTACCTTTGGCAGTGTCTGTAACTCATTCAGTTTATATGTTGTTGTTGTTGTAGTTGTTGTGGTCTTCAGTCCTGAGACTGGTTTGATGCAGCTCTCCATGATACTCTATCCTGTGCAAGCTTCTTCATCTCCCAGTACCTACTGCAACCTACATCCTTCTGAATCTGCTTAGTGTATTCATCTCTTGGTCTCCCTCTATGACTTTTACCCTCAACGCTGCTTTCCAATACTAAATTGGTGATCCCTTGATGCCTCAGAACATGTCCTACCAACCGATCCCTTCTTCTAGTCAAGTTGTGCCACAAACTCCTCTTCTCCCCAATTCTATTCAATAACTCCTCATTAGTTATGAGATCTACCCATCTAATCTTCAGCATTCTTCTGTAGCACCACATTTCAAATGCTTCTATTCTCTTCTTGTCCATACTATTTAACATCCATGTTTCACTTCCATACATGGCTACACTCCATACAAATACTTCCAGAAACGACTTCCTGACACTTAAATTTATACTCGGTATTAACAAATTTCTCTTCTTCAGAAACGCTTTTACTGTCAATGCCAGTCTACATTTTATATCCTCTCTACTTCGACCATCATCAGTTATTTTGCTCCCCAAATAGCAAAACTCCTTTACTACTTTAAGTGCCTCATTTCCTAATCTAATTCCCTCAGCATCACCTGACTTAATTCTATTACATTCCATTATCCTCATTTTCCTTTTGTTGATGTTCATCTTATATCATCCTTTCAAGACATTGTCCATTCTGTTCAACTGCTCTTCCAAGTCCTTTGCTGTCTCTGACAGAATTACAATGTCATCGGCGAACCTCAAAGTTTTTATTTCTTCTCCATGGATTTTAATACCACCTCCGAATTTTTCTTTTGTTTCCTTTACTGCTTGCTCAATATATAGATTGAATAACATCAGGGAGAGGCTACAGTCCTCTCTCACTCCCATCCCACCCACTGCTTCCCTCTCATCCCCTCGATTCTTATAACTGCCATCTGGTTCTTTTACAAATTGTAAAAAGCCTTTCAATCCCAGTATTTTACCCCTGCCACCGTCAGAATTTGAAAAAGAGTATTCCAGTCAACATTGTCAAAAGCTTTCTCTAAGTGTACAAAAGCTAGAAATGTAGATTTGCCTTTCCTTAACCTATCTTCTAAGGTAAGTTGTAGGGTCAGTATTGCCTCACGTGTTCCCATATTTCTACGGAATCCAAATTGATCTTCCCCGAGGTCAGCTTCTACCAGTTTTTCCATTTGTCTGTAAAGAATTCATGTTAGTATTTTGCAGCCGTAGCTTATTAAACTGATAGTTTGGTAATTTTCACATCTGTCAACACCTGCTTTCTTTGGGATTGGAATTATTATATTCTTCTTGAAGTCTGAGGGTATTTCACCTGTCTCATACATCGTGCTCACCAGATGGTAGAGATTTGTCAGGACCAGCTCTCCCCAGGCTGTCAGTAGTTCTAATGGAATGTTGTCTCCTCCCGGGGCCTTGTTTCGACTTAGGGTTTTCATTATTCTGTCAGACTCTTCACGCAGTATCATACCTCCCATTTCATCTTCGTCTACATCCTCTTCTATTTCCATAATATTGTCCTTAAGTACATCGCCATTGTATAGACGCTCTATATACTCCTTCCGCCTTTCTTCTTTCTCTGCTTTGCTTAGAACTGGGTTTCCATCTGAGCTCTTTATATTCATGCAAGTGGTTCTCTTTTCTCCAAAGGCCTCTTTAATTTTCCCGTAGGCAGTATCTATCTTACGCCTAGTGATATGTGCCTCTACATCCTTACATTTGTCCCCTAGCCATGCCTGCTTAGCAATTTTGCACTTCCTGTTGACCTCATTTTTCAGACATTTGTATTCCTTTTTGCCCGCTTTATTTATTGCATTTTTAAATTTTCTCCTTTTTCCAATATTTCTTCTGTTACCCAAGGATTTCTACTAGCCCTCGTCTTTTTACCTACTTGATCCTCTTCTGCCTTCACTACGTCATCCTTCAAAGCTACCCATTCTTCTTCTACTGTATTTCTTTCCCCCACTCCTGTCAATTGTTCCCTTATGCTCTCCCTGAAACTCTGTACAAACTCTGGTTTAATCAGTTTATCCAGGTTCCATCTCCTTAAATTGTCCCCTTTTTGCAGTTTCTTCAGTTTTAATCTACAGTTCATAACCAATAGATTGTAGTCAGAGTCCACAACTGCCCCTGGAAATGTCTTACAATTTAAAACCTGGTTCCTAACTCTCTGTCTTACTATTATATAATCTATCTGATACCTTCTAGTATCTCCAGGCTTCTTCCATACATACAACCTTCTTTCATGATTCTTGAACCAAGTGTTAGCTATGATTAAGTTATGTTCTGAGAAAATTCTACCAGGCAGCTTCCTCTTTCATTTCTTACCCCCAATCCATATTCACCTACTATGTTTTCTTCTCTTCCTTTTCCTATTATCGAATGCCATTCACCCATAGCTATTAAAATTTCGTTTCCCTTCACTGTCTGAATAATTTCTTTTATCTCATCATACATTTCATCAATTTCTTCATCATCTGCAGAGCTAGTTGGCATATAAACTTGTACTACTGTAGTAGGTGTAGGCTTCATGTCTATTTTGGCCACAATAATTTGTTCACTATGCTGTTACTAGTAGCTTACCTGCACTATTTTTTTATTCATTATTAGACCTACTCCGGCATTACCCCTATTTGATTTTGTATTTATAACCCTGTATTCACCTGACCAAAAGTCTTCTTCCTCCTGCCACTGAACTTCACTAATTCCCACTATATCTAACCTTAACCTATCCATTTCCCTTTTTAAATTGTCTAACATACCTGCCAGATTAAGGGATCTAACAATCCATAGATCGCCAGTTTTATTTCTCTTAATAGTGATGTACTCTTGAGTAGTCCCCGCCCGGAGATCCAAATGGGGGACTATTTTACCTCCAGAATATTTTACCCAAGAGGACACCATCATCATTTAATCATACAGTAAAGCTGCATGCCCTCGGGAAAAATTACAGCTTGTAATGGTACTTGAATTACGCAACCATTACGGCACCTTACCTGAACCTCTCGATACCAGCAATATTCTACTGTATTTCTGTAAAGTAGTTGACATATTTCTGAGACAACATTCAGATTTGATTTCATTTGTGATACATCGATATGTTTGTATTGCAATAATATTATTCTTATGTGTATTCTTTCTTTTGTCACTATGATCTTTGACATACTTGTAACTCTGATTTTTGGGCGCGTAAGCGATTGTTAGTTAGTTGTTAACTTGTTAGAGAGTCGGACCTTGAGAAGGTCAAGTCTTGGACGTCATGTTGGAAAGACACTTAACATAGTCAGCTTATAAAATGTGAACTTTAACAGTGACTGTGAGGTAGATGTTTTTAAGTATTTTTTGTATTGTGAAGTGATGTTAGTGTGTTGCGTGATATTGCAATAAAAGCAATTAAAAGGAAGTGTAACTTAATTTCAGAGTGCTGATTATTTTTTTACATTACCATTGTCCAGCAAAAGTGTAATCTCCAAGAATGGTTTGTGAAGCACATCTACAAAACTTTTGAATATAGCAGAATAAAACCTAGGCCTCTTAGCATCTGAGCTTGGATTCATAACCACCTAGATTTTCAATGATTGAGCCATGATTTTATGACGAGACCAGCCTAGCTTTTTTTATTATAACATGAAATGACTATTAACTGTGCTCTAATGACACCTGCCACATAATATGACTGTTGTTGCCCGAAAATGCAGTATTTAGCAGCGTGAGCAACACCACAATTGTTATTAAAATTTTGACCTTTGTTGTGGTAGGGTTGTTAGAAGCTGTAGTTTCCCCTTGCTTTCAGCCGTTTGCAGTACCAGCACAGCAAGGCCGTTTTGGTTAGTGTTACAATAACGGATCAGTCAATCATCCATACTGTTGCCCCTGCAACTACTGAAAAGGCTGCTGCCCCTCTTCAGGAATCACCCATTTGTCTGGCCTCTCAACAGATGCCCCTCCATTGTGGTTGCACATACGGTATGGCTATCTTTATGGCTGATGTGATTCAATACAAATGCCCTCCAGCCATCTCTGGATTTTGACAAACTATCACACCCAGTAGTCAGAATTTGGTACAATATCTCTTAGGGTGAAATCCAACACATCTGTCAATCAATGCCAAGCTGAATACCTGCTTGAATAAGGGCCAGAGGTGACTCAACACACTGTTTACTTTTTCTGTGGAATAAATCATCCAATTTTTCTGAAATTGTAATTGTTTGTTTGTCTGCACATGTTCATTACATCTACCAATTTGCACCCGGTTCAGATAATTACTTTATGCTGCACCATTCTCTCTCTCCCTTGTGTGTGTGTGTGTGTGTGTGTGTGTGTGTGTGTGTGTGTGTGTGTGTGTGTATGTGTGTTGTGTATGTGTGTGTGTGTGTGTGTCTGTGTCTGTGTAATACAGGGAGGTTAACAGGAGTGATTCTGCTACACAAAATGTTGCTGCTTCTCCCAGTTTTACAGGGTGGTCAGATTCTGAAAAGTTTGTAAGAGTGTTGCAGGGTAGATTGTGCTGAGAAATAATTGTTATGAAAAAAATTCAATATGTTGCACCATTTCTGAGTTAATTAGCATTGAAGTTAGCCAATCAGGCTGTAGAATGTGCAAATTCATGTGACCCACCAGAGATGATATCACCAAACAAGAGTGGTACAAGAACTGGACGTAGGATGGTAGTAAAAATTGAACCCATGTCAAAGGCTTAACAGCCTCATGTGGTTTCATCTATGCCAGATGTGGACATATAGTGACCTGTGGTTGCAGGTAATTCACTAATGGTTTTTGTTCATTCCATGAATACAGTCAGAATTTTTTTGAAACAATGTTCTATGAACGCAAAGTTAACTAAAGTATGCAATCATTTTAAAGGTGTGGATCTCCACTAACCTCTGCTTCCACAAATTGGCACCTGAATCAAAACTATACCCACCCTTGATCTATAGCAAGAAAATATGTTACATTAATTGTATCTGGTTGGTTGCTTGAATTTGTTCCTGCAGTGAGTTGATTGGCTAAATTAATTCTGAATCAGTTAAACATATCACACTTCTTTCTTAATAATTATTTCTAAGCAAAATCTACACTGCAAGATCCTCACAAGCTTTCCAGATTGTTTCTGACTGCCCTGTATAGATTATGTTTGACTCTTCCTATTAGGTTTGGATTACTGTACCTAAATCAGCTCACTGATATGCCATAAGTATAGGACACTGTTTACAATGGGCAATAATGCCACACATGTGATGCAGCTAACAAGAATCCTTCATCCACGAATCTGAATAATAAGATAATCTATAAAATGGGTGTCTAATGTGGTGCATTTTGAAGTTTCATTTGAACTTACAGGGATTCCCTATTTCTTGCTGTATGTCTGTTATGTTAAAGATTGTGTAGCAGAATATAGCACAAAGGAGAAAATAATTCTTCATTTTATTCAAAATAACACTTTTTCAAATTTATTGTATTTCTTATCTCATTATGTACGGTCATCTTTATTTTATAAAATGTCTAAGGTATGGGAATTCATTTCAACAGGTATCAGTCTCCTCATTTTATGTTGCAACAGTGTATGGACAAGTTCAATTTATCATTTTCATACCTGAATTTCACACAAATCATTATAGATATGCTTTTGATGTAGGGACTGATGTCAGTGCCTTCACTGTGAAATAACCATGGTTATGTCACTGATGACAGTGCCACTAAAGCAGAGTTACTAAACATGGTTTTCTGAAACTCCTTCACCAAAGAAGACAAAGTAAATATTTCAGAATCTGAACCCAGAACAGTGACCAACATGAGTAACTTAGAAATAGATAGCCTCAGTGAAGGGAAGCAGCTTAAAACACTTAATAACAGGAGTCCAGATTGTATACCAGTCAGGTTTCTTTCAGAGTATGCTGATACAATGCTCAGCAATCATATACAACTGCACTCCACATGATCATACTTTAATTAAAAGTGTTGTGGCACTGTGATACATGCCTTTCAGAAGGCAATAAATACTACAGGTACCTCCTTTGACAGATGTATGACTTTCAATAAGTCATAATTGGGTAAATTGGGTTTCCCATAACCATTGTTTTCAGAATCAGTACTGGTTGGCATGCATGAGGTCATTCTCTCAAACTACATCATTAAATTTCAGTGCAGATTATTTTGTAAGATTCTACAATAGGAGGATATTAATGGTAGTATCTGTGATGTATTATGATTGAAAGAGGGGACTAGTCAGTGGTGAACTCTGTATAAAATCTGGGGCAATTAGAGCTAGTACAATTTCAGCAATTTCAGACCTAATATCACTGACCCTTTTGCTGTGGGCAAGACTTAATTTTGGCCAGTAGTCCCAGAATAATGAGTGATATTCAAGTATTGGTAAAATTAGGGTTTTGTAAGCTACCTCTTTTCTTGATGGACTGCATTTCCTGAGGATACTTCCAATTAATCTCAGTCTGGCGTCTGCTACAATTAATTTTATGTGGTCATTCCTTTTCAAAACACTCCATATGCACACCCCAAGATATTTTCTGTAAATAATTATTTCCAGTGCTTGTTGTCCAATCATGTTATCATACAATAATCAGTCTTTCTGTCTATACACGGAATACGTTACTTTTGTTTATGTTTAAAAACAATTGCCACTCCCTGCACTAAGCATAAATCCTGTATACAACAGCATCATCCATGATGCCTCACAGAGCTTCCATCATCATCCACTAAGTCATTTACATATAAGGTAAAAAGTAATGATTCTGTAACACTCCCTTAGGTATGCCTGAAGTTACTTTTATGTCTGAAGACTTCTCCACATTGATAATGACATGCTGTGTTTCTGTTTACTAGAAACTCTTCTATTTGTTATTTGTTTTGAAAGGCCAGTGACAGTTGATCACAGCAGTCAGTCCCCAGCCTCCATTGGTGAAATACCAGGAGAGTAGCAAGTCACATATTGAACCTTTCCTGTTTGTTTTCATAGTTTAATCCATAAATTCTTTGTGCATCTTTGTATGCTTGCACATTTTAATTCTTAAATTCATGTAACTATATTTGAGGGGATAGTCTCACATTTTAGTACCTCTATGTTGTATATTCATGCAGTCTGTTGTGCATTTTTTATTTGTTTTGAAAAGCCAGTGACCACTGACCACAGCAGTCAGCTGCCAGACTTAGTTCATGCATTAGGAGAAAATTTGTTTTAGTTGTTTAATGTTAGTAGTGAAAGTAGGATGGACAGAGACAGTTATTGCGGTTTACCCAATAAAATAATGAGTTTATTGGTATACATTACAAATTATTCAAGAGTAGTAAGTGTAACATTACTTTGTTTTGTAAATCCAGGCCTTCTGTGAATCCTGAACCTATTCATTTCATTAACTGCAGAAAAGTTCTGGATTACAATTTTCTTTGACTATGACATGTGCATCAGGGATTTTTAAAATCAAATGTAACATACACATCCAGTGTTAACATTTCACCGAGTGAGGTAGCACATTGGTTAGCACACTGGACTCATATGGAAGGATGACAGTTAAAATCTGCATCCGGCTATTGTGATTTAGGTTTTCTGTGATTTCCCTAAATCACTTCAGGCATATGCCAGGATAGTTCTTTCAAAAGGGAATGGCTGCTTTCCTACTCCACTCTACCTTAATCTGAGCTTGTGCTCCATCTCTAATAACCTTGTTGTCAACAGGATTTTAAACACTAAACTCCTCCTCCCTCCTCCTTGTGTTAGTATTCCTTGTATTTATTCATGTTTTGTTGAACATAATACTTTAAAAAAAATCTTTCCACTCTACTTACCCAAGCAAAACTTTACACACTGCTTGCCATGTGTGAAATCACCACACACACCCTTTGTTTATACATGGGGCTCCCAAAACTGGATTTCATACACTGATTTTCCAGTACCAATTCTGGGTGGTCATGTAAACACTTCAAAATCAATTCTGGAAATGTGTGTCTAGTTGCCAGTTTATCAATTCTGGAAATGTGTGTCTAGTTGCCAGTTTCCAAATTCTGCATACAATTTTCACTCCCATGTAAACACAAGTTATGAAACATGCTGGGGCTGCCAGGTTTCACCTTGTTTTTAAAAGTTTTTGGCTAATATGGACAGTGTGGCTTTTTGCACAGTGAAGAATAAGTAGAAATATTTGACTGAAGCTGTTTACACCTTGTCTAATTGAAGAGAAACAGTGATTGTGCTGACTAAATCAGTAACTGTAACAGCTGTTTTCCAGACTTAATATTTAACTGAGCCAGGAAATCTGTTTCAGACCTTAACATTTAAACATGACAGCAAAAAACAGGTTTGAAAATTAAATTTTCACCTTTTCGAAGGTGTGTCACATGTAAATGTAGTGGCAGTCTCCCTTCATACAAGTATGTTACAAACACCTCTCCCACTGACACAAAGTAAAACAAATATCAATTTAACATACAAAGGATGTATGGTACAAAAGATTAATTGAGTTGACCTAGCATAATACTCACTGCTTTTAAGATTTTTGTGCACATGTTCCAATAATTTCAAATTATAAAAATTATCTGTGCAAACTGGAATAATTATTCTAAAATATTTTTATTCTTTATTGCGATCATAAATGGAAAAAGAAAGTTACCAACATCTAGATTTTCAGATTGACAGATTCACATGTATAATCATTATTTCTGCATCTACATCTACATGATTACTCTGAAATTCACAACTAAGTGCCTGACAGAGGATTCAGTGAACCACCTTCAAGCTATCCCTCTACTGCTCCACTCTTGATGGTAATTGTGACAAACAAGCACTTAAATATTTCTGTGTGAGCTGCATTTTTCTTATTTTATCATTATGATCATTTTCCCCTATGTATGTGGATACTAAAATAATATTTTCTCAATTGGAAGAGAAAGCTGATGACTGAAATTCGTGAAGATCCTGTCACAATGAAAAATGCCTATGTTTTAATGACTACCACCCCAATTCACTTATCAAGTCCATGATACTCTCTCCTCTATTTTGTAATAATAAAATATGAGCTGTACTTCTTTGGACCTTTTTGATGTCCTCTGCCAGGCTCATCTAATAAGGATACATCATTGCACAGTAATACTTCAGAAGAGGATGCACAATCATTGTGTAACTAGTCTCTTTAATAAACCTGTTGCACTTTCTAAGTGTTTTGCCAATAAATCACAGTCTTTGGTTTGCTTTACCCACAACATTATCTATGTGATGTTCCAATGTAAGTTATTTGTAACTGCAATCCCTAAACATTTAGTTGAATTTATAGCCTTTAGATTTGTGTGGTTTATCATGTAACTGAAATTTAGTGGATTTCTTTCAGTACTCATATGGATGACTTTACAATTTACATTGTCACCACTTTTTGTACCATAAAGGTATCTTGTATAAATCATTTTGCAGTTGGTTTTGATCATCTGATGTCTTTACAAGATGATAAACAACAGTATCATCTGCAGAAACATGGCTGGTTAGACTGTTTCGTGAATTGTTAATGTATATCAGGAACAACAGAGAGCTTATAACACTTCCTTGGGGAAAGCTAGTTATATCTTCTGTTTTATTCAACGACTTTCCATCAGTTATTATGAACTGTGACCTTTCTGACAGGATATTATGAATCCATCTACATAACTGATACAACACTCCATATGCCCAAAAATTAATTAGAAGTTGCTTGTAGGGAACAGTGTCAAAAGCTTTCCAGAAGACTAAAAATATGGAATAAATTTGGTGTCACCTGTCAATAGCACTCATTACTTTGTGTGAATAAAATGCTAGTTGTGTTACACAAGAACAATATTTTCTGCATCCATGTGGCTATTTGTCAATTAATCATTTTCTTTGAGGTAATTCATAATTTTTGACACAGTGTATTCCAGAATCCTACTGCAAATTGATGATAATAATATGGGTCTGTAATTCAGTGGATTGTTCCTATTTCCTTTCTTGGGTATCGATGTGACTTGTGCAACTTTCCAACCTTTAGGTACAGATCTTTTAAAGAGTAAGCAGTTGTAAAATAGCTGCTAAGTAGATGTGGTGTACACATACAGACAAACAAATGATTACAATTTCAGAAAGATTGGATGATTTATTCAACAGAAAGAACTTCACAAATTGAGCAAGTCACTAACGGTGGTCCACCTCTGGCCCTTATGCAAGTGATTGTTTGGCTTGGTTTTGATTGATAAAGTTTTTGGATGTCCTTCTGCAAGTATTGTGCCAAATTCTGTCAATTTGATGTGACAGTCTGTTACAATCCAGAGATGCCTGGCGAGCCCTGCCCATAATGCTACAAATCTTCTCACTTGGGGAGAGATCTGGTGAACTTTCTGGCCATAGTAGATTTGGATAGCACACAAACAATTGGTGGAATCTCTTGCCATGCGCTAGCAGACATTATCTTGCTGAAATATAAGCCCAGGATAGCTTGCCATGAAGGGAAACATAACAGAGCATAGAAATTTTTTGACCACAATGCTCTAAGGGTGGTGCAGATGACAAACATTTGGGCCCTACTATGAAAATAAACGTCACTCCAGACCATCACATTTGGTATTGACTGGAGTAAAAGTGTCTTCAGTAATGAGTCCCACTTCTATCTGAACCCTGATGAGCATGGAAGATGTGTCTGGAGACACCTCAGGTAGCACTAGGATATTAACATGCCATTTCTTCAAGTCAGGTAACTGCCTGCATAAGGGCCAGAGCTGGACCAATGCATTATTGACTTCCTCAATTGCAAAGCTATTTTTCTGAAATTTTAAGCATTTGTTTGTATTTGTATGTACATAACATGTACTGATTTCTACCCCATTTGGATCATTCCTTCATGGTGCAGTGTCATTGTTGTTGTTTTGTTTTTATTTATTTTTTATTGTCTTAGGGTGTATTCAGCCTCAGTAAACCCAAATAACTGTAGGAGATAAATGACAGTTTTTTACACACACACACACACACACACACATACACACACAAACAAACAAACAAACAAACACACTCACACACACAATCAACTAATGGAAGCTACAAAGGTCATCATCCACAATATACTTAAGATTGTGAGCCTCTAGACATCTCAAAATTTCAAGCATATGGTTAGTGGATATCTTCATTCCTTCCATGCATTCCACCCCAGTTTTTTTCAGTATAATAGTAAGCAAAATAGATAACTGTATATTTTTTCACCTTCTGGATTCCACATATTCATAAATGGGGCCAATTGCAGATAAACCTTTTAAGGCCTTTGGTTCTTGGAGAATGAAATATGATGGTTCAAGTTTAGAATGTATAAATGTTGATCTATCACAGGTGATTTTGCTAGGGTATGCAACCATAAGCCTTGCTGCTTTATTCACAGGTCCACCAATCACAGTATATTCTCTTCTTTGTGGGTGTCCAACAACACCACAGTATGTAACTCCTGAAAAGGAGCAAGAAACTAATAATGAAAGAAATATTTAAAGAAAAATTAAATGTTGGGTACATTAGTCCTAATTCCATACTATGTGCATATGCATAATCTTACATACTTGACATTAATGTATGCCTTATTGATTTGTATTTACTTATAGTGTACAGGGTAATTATAATTAAACTTACAGTATCAGAATGCTGTAAAAAACCAAATGCTGCCCAGAATTATGTCAATTTGAAAAGAGCCATACTATCCCATGTGCACAACTGCACATGTTTAGCATCCTATAGTTGAGGGAATTTACCAAAGCAAGTTTGTGACATATCAGATGGAAAAATTGGGATTTAATTGTCCTAAGGTAAAAAAAAACACATAAAAAGCAACAATGGCATCATTTTTAATTGTCCTGAGGCCAAAAACTATGCAAAAAGCAACAACGCAGTTGATTTTTAATTGTTCTGAGGCCACAAACCACATAAAAGCAACAATGAAATTGGTTTTTAATTCTCACAAGACTAGTGCAAGACATGTTCAGTATGCTGTCCATCATTTTCTGCCGCAAGTTGAAATCAAGAAACAGCATGTTCCACAACAGATTGAAGTGTTTCAGGTACCATGTTCAGAATGTGTTGCACAGTGCATATTTTCAGTTCAGTTGTGTTTGTAATCAGAGCATTGAATACAGCATCTTTCCAATAACACAACAGACAGAAGTCAACCTGTATGATCTGAATGGCCAGGCTGTAGGGAAATGACAGGAGACTTCAGTCTCAAAATGGTCAGATTCATGAGCAGCACTGACTCTGTTCAATTTGTGTGCTTTGGTAAGCATCCTGGGCACCCATCGCACACACAACTTGTGACAATTTAGTTGATCAGTTACAATTTCCTGGAAAACAGTTCCAGAAATGTATAGGTAAAATGCATGCAGGTCATCAATTGTCGAAAGACAATCAGAGGGAAGATGTTCTCCAATTTTATGCTCCATATCATCAGTCACAACAGACAGCTTCCATGTCTGTCTTCGTCATAAATTTCCGTCCTTCCAAAATTGAAATTCCGTAGCCATTGTTACCACATGCTGCCTTGACATTACATCCTCTCCATAAACTGAAATAATTTCTTGATGAATTGCAGCTGTGTTCATGCCCTTAGCATTTAGGTAGCGAATTACAGTGCTTACTTCACACTTGGTGAGAGCTGTAATCAAAATGCTCATTTCTAAGAGTCACCACATCACTATTCAATGAGCTACTGATTGCTGGGAATGCTCTTCCCTTCTACTGGCTTCCTGCTACATGGCAGTGGTACCAACTTCCATCACAGACATTCCATACTAAAGCTACATTTCTTGTAACCTTAGTTTCCAGACAACCCTTCATAAATACTGGCCAAGGTAATCATGTAAGCAGCTCAAGCAAAAACCTGATGGACAAAAATGTATAAGCAAGAAAGAGCATTGTCTTCTAAAAAGATGACACTAAACTCACAGTCAATACTTTATTTGGGATTGAGGTTGAGTTAAGCAAAAAGCTACTGAAAATATCAGGAACAACAAGAGTATCTGCAGCATAAACAGTAGTCATATCATCATAAGCACCAATAACAGTAGAACTGGTGAAGACACCAAGAACCATAACAAAATCAAACATAGTGGCCACAGTATTGACAGCAGAAATGGCAAAAATAAGAACAATAGTAACAGTGGCTCTAACAGCACAAACACAAACAGGACCGACAATAATAATGTCATCATATTTGTGATTTGCTATTCTAAGGCAAGAGTTTACAGGGATGTGGTAAACAGCCTGGCTTTTTGAGCTTGCGTAACTTTCAAACTCCACTAACTCCACTAACTTTACAGCTTCTGATTATGTCTCCAACATAGCAGACAAAACATTAGGGGCAGAAATATGCCTTGGACCATGCCCTAATGCCAATAAAACACAATTCACCAAGGACACAAATACTGGTAATAAAGCATTGCATACTCAACAGTTATGCATTTGCATAAATACAGTGCTACATGAAACAAGACTGTAAGTAAAATAAAATAATTATCCTGATCCCAAAAAGATAAAAAAGTTGCACAACTGATTTACTGTGTTGACAGGTTACACAAATGTTGATAGGCAGAGGTGGAAACCAACACATCCTTGTTAGTTGCCTTGGCTGAATAAGTAACAGGTGATTATAATTAAATTGCAGCAACTCACAGAGCTCCAGTGCGTACTATAATTAGCATATTGTGGTGAAACTTGGTACATATGCTAATACAAAACCAATTTACACTGAAAAAACAATTAGTTCCAATGTTAGCAACCAGGTGCAAATTTGGCAATGTACACTGCTTGTATGATGGTATGACATCCATGCTGTCTTCTGACAAGCCATAACATGAGTGAACAGTATGGCTATCAAAAAGAGAGACTGCGCTGTCAGTGAAATGGTTTTACGTGAATGACAAGAATTGCAGTGCTGCATTGAGGGTGTATCACTGACTGAAAAATCTGAGGAGAGACTTGGTGTCATTAAATCATTTAAATAAGATGATAATGAAATTCAAAAAATACAGGTGAGCATGGTGTGGTGCCTCAAAGAGAACGGTGCCCTATCCCAGAGGAAGTTACTGATTAGGTTACTGTTGCTGTGACTGACCATGCAACATGTGCCCCAGGTAGTGCTAGTGCTCATGTAGTACCAAGAGCATTGTCCATCTGATGTTCAGCAATGTGGGAAGATTTTGGTCTGTTTTTCATTGATACCCATACAAGATACAGATGGTTTGGCAACTGAAACCTCATGATCCACAACAAAATTCTGAATCTGCTCCTCGTTCTGGCATGGATAAGCATTGAGGACATGTGTCTGAGCAACATTCTATGGAATGATGAGGCACATTTTACACTACAGTGTGCAGTGAATACACAGAATACACAGGACTGCTGAATTTGAGATACTGGTACTGTTAAACCACTTGTTGTGCATGAAGAACCATTGCACTCATTATATGTGATTGAGTGATTTGGATTCACAAGCACCTTTCATACTCATTCAAATTTTCTTTGAAGAGGATACACCCAGCTGGCCCGTCAGGTGTAACATGACATCTGCACATTATCAAGACCTCCTTGTACACTGTGTGATTACTACTTTGGAAGAGCACAGCTGTGTGGAAACTACTGTTTTCATGCAACATGGGGCAGCACCTCATGTTGCTCACCCAGTAAAAGATCTGCTAAATGCAACCTTCCATGAACATACTGTTATCTCCGGAGGTTTTTCAGCTCCTTGGCTTGCAATATCAACTGACCTGAATCCACGTCACTTTAGGCCCTGGGGTATTTAAAAGAATGCATTTACCAGGGATACATTTAGTCTCTACCTGACATGAAGGCCAGTACATAGGAACACATTACTCAGAGTCCACCAGAATTGCTGAAAGCAACTGTTGATTATAAAGTTTTATGGATGCAGCATCTCACTGGCATCTCCGGTGCTCATATTGAACAAACTATGCAATTGGCATTTAATGGCTTTCTCATTTGATTGACCTTTTCTGCCACATCTCACTTCTTATCCACTACATATGAAAACATTTCTATATGCCTTTCTTGCACTGACAGTGTCAGATTTGCAACTGGCGACCAAAATTGGTACTAGTTTTTCCCAGTGTAGATTATTTCCAAATTGACACATTAGAATATCTTCAAAGCTTTGTTGCCATATCATAACTACAGCCCATACTGGACTTCTGTGAGAAGCTGCACTTCAATTATAACCACCTGGTATGCATTGAAACATAACTTCACTCTACCGATGTCACACCGGGCGTATTCAGCTCATGAAACAGTAAGAGCAGTCTGCTTTTTTACACCCATAAATATAGTGGCAGCATCTAGGGAAGTCTTAATTAAATCATAATATGGAATCAGCTGACTCAAACAGAATGGGAGCGAGTTCATGACCACTCTGGTTTAAATGGTTTAGCTAGTTGGTCTCACATAATCAGATGTCAGAAATGCTGTGCATTCTATGCTGGTGGCATCCTTGCTGGTGGCATCCTTGCTAGATACAGACTAACACATATCAAATGGTATCAATTCCCTCACTTTATAATCTGATCACTAGCCAACAATATAACTCACCAGATATAGTATCAATATGTTCACTTGACAATTTTTTCCGTATGAGATAATTGGAATATCAACATCCTCTTTGCTCTCTGGGATTGATAACATGTGCTTACTGACAAAAAATATGAATTAATCTTTTCCAATTACTGACACTTGATGGCAAGGCAAGATTCCTACCATGATTGAAGTTAAGTAATGAAACAATAGTAATTAACAGCAAAGAAATGCAAAATGCAATGATTCTCAATCTAGTCTGTTACAAACTGCAACTCATAGACTACCTTCAAAATCACAAAACATGAAAGCAACACTGAAATTTAGGACACACATAATTTATGAAATTTTGTACTAGAAAAGCTAATTACCTTTTCTGAAATTTATATCTTACTAGAAAGCTCGGGTAACACAGAATCAGGAAAACTCCCACATTCCATCAGACTTGGTAGAGTGAGGATTATTCAAAATAAGTATGGAATATATTGAATGATAAATAAAATATTCAAAATGCAACTGATATGTTCAAAATGCAACTGATTCACCTCTATGTGAACTTCAAAACTCCCCTTAAACATTATAGGTTTGAGAAACCTATAATGAAAATATAATATTGGCAAGCTCACACAAAATATACTCTAGTCAGATTACACATACTTAAACAAACAAATTTGTAAATCACATTTCTGTATTAAAGCACTGATATTACCAACATTAGATTTATGTATAAGAAACAATAACCTCTGTCTGAATTTTAATGCCTAATTGAATTTTGCTAAACTTCTGTGGATGCAAGTAATGAAGTAATATTGTAAGAGATCACTTGATGCTAGATATTTTCAAAAGACCTCAAACTATCCAAGAAAAAGACACTTGAAATTTGTACATGTTAGTGGTCATTCATATGGGAAACTTGCTCTGTAAAATTTACTACAATGCAATACTGTTGAAAGTGAAGCAATGCATATGCCGGGTAGCTATCAACCTATCAAGCAATAAATACAATTGTCTTCCAGTGTGAAACCATGTTTACATAGTTAACAGACAACAAAGGAAATTAATCACACTGAAACTGTGCAAAAAACAGAACCTGGGAAACAAAGTGCAACTTGAAGAAAAAATGCAACAAAAGATAAATACTGAATTTTATCCACATCTGTAGCCTCCCTGCCATCTTGCTGCAAAGGATTTCAACGTGCAGAACCCACAACCTGGGATTGCAAATATGAATTCCAATTAAGAAAGCTGAGTGCAGCTCACAAGAAGTAGTGGTACTTGTCAATACAAACGGGAAGTTTCGAGAATCAGCATCATCATCAACAACAACACTTACAGTATCATCAACAGTAGTACAAATAACAGTTTGCATTAGAGCCAATACCCAAGGCAAACACAGAAGCATTAATATGAACAACAGCAGTACCAATGACAGCAGTGGCGTCAGCAGAACTAACAACAGTAGCAGCAGGAGGTTCTTCAGTTACATCAAAAGCACCAGCATCATTTCAACATTCAAGTGTTGTGGCAGTGGCCAAATTTATGGGAACCAGCACTATCAAAAAGAAAGCAACAAGCCTGAAGAAACAGGAATTTTGGTATCCAGGGACTGAGAAGAAATAATATGGTGAATACAGCAATAGATTTGAATTATTTATATTTGAAAATATTACATTAAAATATTCATAATGCTTAAAAAAGCAAGGAAAAAACAATTGCTACTAAATACCCTACAGTACCCAATATCACTATGTTTATAATGTCTAAGTTTGTGTTGAAAGAAAATAAATTAAAGATCTTCATGTTGAAAGATATAAAAACATGAAATATTAGTGTAAATTTAACAGTAAAAGAAGTAGCTGCAATAGGAATAAAGTATCTCAATGAATGTGGCTCCGTACAGAGTTTATTGTTCAGCAACATTGTTCACCTCCCCAAAATTCGAAATCTGCTATATTATTTGTTAAAGCCATAAAGCCATTCACATTTGTAATAGTAGCAGGCCATCTCAAAATAGATGTTCTGAAAGACAGTTGCTATATAAGAAATTTTCATGATCTACGTACCACATTCAGTCTCAAGTAAAAAGTCTGACAAGATCAATGATTCATGTTTTGTTGAATTACCCACTGTCAGTCTCAAAATCTATGTTACAAATGCTGCCAAGTAAAGTAGTCTTCAGTGAACAGTTGAGCTACAAGATGAGATAGCAGGGAAGGTAACATAGGGATGGCAATTAAGAGAAAATGAGCCTGAAGATTTGAACAGAACTATTGGTCAAATCAGAAAACTGGGGCGAATGAGATAGAGAAGAGCTGGGAAACCTTCTGTGGGATTTTAGGTTAGCTTGTGTATGACTGTTAGTGAAACATGAAATAAATAGCTAAGGAAAGTAGAAAAGCTAAAAAAAATTGAAAAACTACTGGTATATAAAAATTATATGAGAGGCCATTAACAGGTCAGCAGAGAGATATATATGTATGAGAAGGAAGTTTACAATGGAAAGTGAAGCTAAAGCAAGACAACACCTCATTTAAACTTCTATAACATATCTAAAGTTGACTTGGTTACATAAAAGCAAATGAAAAGATCACAGGTTTTAGATGGTGCAGACACAACATTAATAAAGGGCAAGGAAATAACTTACTGATTCTTTCAAAGTAGATAATACTCGAATAAGAAAAGAAAGGAAGTGGGCCATATTAAGTGAAACTATGGCAGAGTGAGCAATGTAATGATGAAATTTCACCAGTGTAATAGGAAAAAGAAAGAACTAAACTATTTGAGTCAAATAGGACAAAGGAGAACTAAAGTACTAGTTATCTGTGAAAATGATCTTTAATCTTTCTGGTGTAAATGATCTTTACATTCACAATTTTTAAATAATATATGAGGTCTGTTCAAAAAATTCTGTATCTTTGTCCACAAAATTTTTCTATGCTTACCTTTTACTTATTGTGCATAGTCCTTTGAAATACTCTCCTGCACAATTGATACACCACTCCCAATGCCATTCCCACTTCTGGAAGAAGTCTTCATGTGCCTTTTGCTACTTTGCGGGAAGTGCCTTCTGTGAATTTTCTTTTACCTCATCTATCCTTGCAAATCTTTGTCCTTTCAATGGACTTTTAAACCTTGGAAATAAAAAAAGTCTGCTGGGATCAGTTCTAGAGAGTGTGGAGGATGAGGTAGCACAGTGATTTTGTGTTTTGTGCAATAGTCACGCACCAACAGGGACAAATGTGCAGTGTGTTATCATGAAGCAAGAGCCATAAATTGTCTCACCACATTTCAGGCCATTTCCTTCTCACATTTTCTCACATGTGTTGCAACATGTCCATATAGTACCATTGATTAACCGTTTGTCCCCATGGCATGAATTCATCATGAACTAAACCTTCAAAGTCAAAGGAAACTATCAGCATGTCTTAGACATTTGACCTGAAATGAGGAACATTTTTGATCTTGGGAACCTTTCCCAGTACATTGTGAAGACTGAACCTTGGTCTCAACATCATAATCATAGACACATGTCTCATCATCAATCCTGATTCTCTTAAGGAACATCTCATTCTTATTATCACAGTTTAAAAGCTCTTCACAGATTGAGAGGTAAACATCTTTCTGGTCTTGACTCATGAGCTATGGGACAAACTTGGAGGCAACTCAATGCATTCCAAGATGCTATGTCAGGAATTCAAGATATGATCCAACTGAAATGTTACAGTCTTCTATAATCACTTGCTCAGTCAGTCTTTGATTGGCATTCACAATTTCATTGAAAGTTCCTGACATGAATGTCATCAGTAGACGGCAAAGGGTGTCCTGAACAAAGGCCATCTTCAACTTCCACCTGGCGATTTTTAAACTGTATGAACCATTTGTAACACTGAGTACAGCTTAAGCACTCATCACAATAGGCTGCCTGCATCATTTGGTGTGTCTCTGTAAATGTTTTCTTGAGTGTCATGCAAACATTAATGCAGATGCGTTGCTCCTCTAATTCTGCCATCTCGAAATTCACAAACTGTGCAACACAAAGTTCTGCTCAATACAGCACTGACCAATAACTAAAAGACACACAACAATGAAACTTCTGGCAGGTACACATTAAACACAGGCATGTTTGGAAATGTTACCTGAATTTCACTCCAACGCACCATTGGCACGAAAGTACGAATGTTCCAGATTTTTTTGAACAGACCTCATACCAGGGTAAAACTCTTAAACAGATTTCTAGCAATTTTGACAAATGTATCAATGATGATGGTTAGTTTTGTACTATATAATTTTTAACTTTTAATCATGCTAAAAATGCAAGAAACAATGAAGTTAATATCTGTCCCCAAAAATTCAATGAGTTTTTTATTAAATCAGTTGAAGAAGTAAGAAATGATACTATCAAACCGGATATCAATACATCTAAAAACAAAGATGATGTGACTTACCGAACAAAAGCACTGGCAGGTCGATAGACACAAACAAACACAAACATACACACAAAATTCAAGCTTTCGCAACAAACTGTTGCCTCATCAGGAAAGAGGGAAGGAGAGGAAAAGACAAAAGGATGTGGGTTTTAAGGGAGATGGTAAGGAGTCATTCCAATCCCGGGAGCGGAAAGACTTACCTTAGGGGGAAAAAAGGACGGGTATACACTCACACACACACACATATCCATCCACACATATACAGACACAAGCAGACATAAAATAATTATCAACAGAATTGTAAACAGCTTGTGTGTGTTGGCAAAGAGGTGCCCTTCATAGAACAAGTTAAAGTATGTTTTGGCAAGATATTGTTCTGCACCCTTTTCTTGTTTCTCATAATAATTACAGCTCTGTCTTCATTTATTAAGTCCAGTACAGAACTATATGCAGGTGATACAACTTTCATTCACAGTAGCAGTGACTTAAGTAGCCTTAAAATTTGATGCAAAGACAATTGACTAACAATACTATTGGTTTAAAGCAAATGGATTCTTGCTGAATGAAAACAAACCACAGCAGATGGTATTTTCCCTAAAAGAAAAGCTTCCACCAGATGATCCAAGTTACATTTTTGGGTGTATATTCAGATGATAAATTGTCATTGGCTCATCATGTACAATAAATCAGCGGTAGGTTGTCAATAGTAATTTATTTGTTAAGGTGGCTTGTGGGCCATGTACCTGCTTATGGATTGTATACCTGAAATATATGTTAGAAAATGCTATTTTTCATTCTTACGAAGCATAAAACATATGGTATTACTTAAACAATGGAAAATCCAGGATGGAATGTAACAATATTATGAAAAGGACAGCTGCTACTCACTGTACAGTAGAGCTGTTCAGTTGCAGATAGGCACAAAATAAGATGGAATGTAACAATATTGTGAAAAGGACAGCTGCTACTCACCATATAGCAGATCTGTTCACTTGCAGATAGGCACAAAATAAGCTTTCGACCAACAAGGCCTTTATGAAAAATAGACAATGGATGCAAACACACACACACACACAAATGCAACTCACGCACATGGCCACAGTCTCTGGCAGCTTAAGTCAGAAGTCTGGCTTCAGCTGCAATAAACTGTGATCATGTACATGTGAGTTGAAACCAGTTGCAGAAGTAATTGTTGCCCAGACCTCTTTGTTTCAGTCTCCCTTCCCTTTGTTGTAATACCTGTGTTAGCCTGAAAAAATACCTTGAAAAACAAGCTATTACTTACTGAACTTGAACTCTTGATCTTGGCAATGCTTATATTCTACTCCCATTAAAATGTGTGCATTGAATTTGATATTTGCTTAAAACTTCAAACTATGCAGCATTAACAGTTACAACACCAAGAGCTGTCAAGCAATGACTGACTTCACTTCAAAGAGATGTTGTACCACCTAGATGAGACATCAGCAAGATGGAGTAATCCTTCACTACAGCAAGTGCCTCAATGTTCTGTAATATTGCTGTCTGCCACCCGGTTTTGCAGATATGTTACATTCACCTCAGTATACAGTACATGCACAAAAAATACCAGTACTTCCAAGCACAGCAAGTGAGTTGCAAACATCTACTAAATCAACAAGAAAATTCCTTTTAAAAATTGCTGACAGCATTCATCAGATTGAAACATCAAAGTATAACATGTACCATATAAGTATTGCAATGTTCAGTTTCAACCCACTTAACTGGAACCAGTTTTCCAGGGTATCCTGTGTGCTCACAATACACAATGGAATTTTTTCTGCTTGGCATCTTCAATTAAAACAGAAGCACTAGTTGCCTCTGAGATAGCATTTCCTGTGACCAGCACTGAGCCAGCCACAACACATCCAATTTTGCAAATTATGCTGAAAATAGTGTTACAATAACACACTGAATTTGGCAAGGTGTGTGACAACTCTTATCAGCATTCTGAAATGAAACCTCTTCTCAGA
This sequence comes from Schistocerca nitens, assembly GCF_023898315.1. Taxonomy (NCBI): domain Eukaryota; kingdom Metazoa; phylum Arthropoda; class Insecta; order Orthoptera; family Acrididae; genus Schistocerca; species Schistocerca nitens. The sequence continues at coordinate 540,333,984 of NC_064619.1, read as the reverse complement.
CCACACAAACACTATCAGTATGTATTAACATGCAGTAAGGCAGTATGCTTTCTTATTGTAAAATTTCTTAAATCTAAAATCCTGTATCTCTAATAATGACTTCATAATGAACAAAATTGTAAACATTGTCCTTAAAATCAATAATCAACAATTAGCTATATTCATGAGACAAAATATCTCAATCTATGCTAAATATCAATACAAAGAAAATCAAACATTTGTCACATAAAAAGAGTCCTTACTCATACATGTCTCTAATATTTTAATCACTAAGAAAATTAATCTTAATTTGTGTGTATGTACACATACGATCATCTCATAATTTGTAAACTGAATGATCACCCACAAAAATATAAAAAATGATAATAAACCACAGTTTTTATTTTACTGTGTCACTTGATAAGTAATAGTTAATATGAAAAAAATGTATGGTATAACTAAAAATAGTTCATAAGGAGCATAGTATACAAAGGAAACATAGCATAAATTAGATTATTCTTTGTTATTATTAATAGACCACTAGCCTATGATGATCTCCAGATGATGCAGAAAGGATAATGATGACTTGGGTAATATAAAACTTGGGGATGCGATGTTAATGGAAGAACTAAAACAATCTTTTGTATGGTAAGTAATATTATATGGGATAGTCAAAGCAAGTAAGATATCAAAAAGCAAGGAAGATATCAGAACTAGCCTGACACAAGCAAAGAAAGCTTGTACTAGTTTCAGATGTTGATATTAAATTAAAAAAGAAGTTCACTTCAATTCCATTCAATTTATTGCTTACAACATATAATTTTACATGCATGTGAATTTTCAACTAAGTAAAAAGTTTTTACAATTACATTTTTTTTAGCTTACATTATTTCTTATTACATTATAATTCATGATAATTTCAAATTATAAGGGCATTTTTGCATAAGCCAATGGTTCCCCTGTCAATAGCTTAACTTCATTTGGTATCAAGTTATTCAAAACAGTTCCTTTGACATAGGGGCCTTTCACTGTTAAAGTTAGTCTTTTGTAAACCACATGAAAGTATTTTCTATGCCTCTTTTCATAGTTGTGAATATCCATGTTTCTGTCTGTGACCTTAGTGTCTTCTTTCACTAGCCTTACAGTTTCTAGTATATACATGGCATAAACTGTGAGAATATTGTGCCTAATGAATATGGGTTTTCAAGAAGTTCCTGGTTTTACTTTTGCTATGATCCTCAAGGCTGGCTTCTGCAGTATGACAACCCTTTTCACATTAGTTTGGTGTGTCCCATCTCACAGTACTATTCCATAAGACAAGAAAGGGTACACTAATCCATAGTAGATAGTCCTTAGGGCTCAGAATTAAGATCTGCTGATAATTTTCTTAATACATAGAGACTGGTGTTATTTCTTTTACAGATATAATCAGCTTGCTGCTTCCATGAAAGTCGATCATCAATGCATAAACCCAAGAATTTACAATTTGTACAGGTTTTTAGTAGGCTTTCATCAATCACGGTATTTTGTCTGCTTGGATCTTCTTGGTTTAAAATGAATAATATTAGTTTTTTCTATGTTTACTTTTAGGTTTTCTCTTTCAAAGTGAGCTCTTGTCTTTTCAATAAAGTTATATATCTCTTCATCTAGTATGGGTTTACAGTCTGCTTAGCAGACACAAGATGTATCACTTACATACATAGTGATCAATTGCTTATTGTCAAGAGAACTTGGGAAATCATTTAATCAATAGGACTGGACCTAAAATGAACCTGGAGGAACACCAAAAGTGTATTTCTTATACTTGACCTTCTCCTTTCCAGTATTTCCCCATTACAGTATATAAACTCCATGCACAGCTGTCTACCCTTTAAATATGTTTCCAGTAATTGCTTGAGTGTTCCAGTAACACCACTCTTTGCAATTTTTGATAAGAGCACATCATGATGTACTCTATCAAAAGCCCTTGAGAGGCCCAGGAATACTCCTGCTGCTTGGGACGTTTCATTTATTTTTTCAAGTACATGATGGACAAATTGCACTGCTGCTGATGTGTTACTTTGACCTCTTCTCAAACCATGCTGGAAGTCACTTAATATGTCAGCATTGTTGTAATGTTCCAGGATTTTATTAATATTATTTTCTCTATCAGTTTGCTGAAAGTCAAGATTAGGGCAGTGAGTCTGTAGTTCTGTACATGCTTTATTTCCAACATACATGTATTAGTTTAACTACAGCCATTTTCAACCTGTCAGGAAACACACCAGCTTTGAGAACACAGTTTATTAGAGTAATTAGTTCATTAGAGTTATTAGTTCATTTTTGCATTTCTTCAATTGCTGTGGAGAAATTTCATCTAATCCTGCTGATTTTTTGTTTCTGAGGCTGTCAATAAGCTGCAGAATATTATATGTGCATACTGATTTTATTTTATTTTATTTCATGTTCCATTGGTCCAACTGTGGTGGGTTCACAGGCATGTGGAACAAGTCAGCTTTTTCAAATACAATATTATAATCTTATAGCATAAACAGACATCTGAGTACATAATTATATAAAAACTTATACAGTAATTTGTTTGATCAGCAATACAGAAAAAAGATGATACATATTTTCTTAGAATCATTAAAGCATGACAGAAAAACAGATACAGAGCACAAACAGATACAGAGCTCGAGTTAAATAGCATTCTTAGTGGCATTACATCAACTTGTATTTTAAAGTATTAAAATCTTACAATTTATTTATTTAAAAATTCATCTAGACTGTAAAAACCTTTTTCTAGCAGAAATATTTTTAATGCTTTTGTAAAATTACTCTTGATATGAATCTCCATCTTTATTTCCAGAGGAAGAACATTGAAGAGTTTTATTTCAGCATAGTGAACACCCTTTTGCACCAAGCTCTGATTTCTATGCTCACTGTGTATGTCATTCTTCCCCCATGTGTTATGCTCATGATAGTTACTGTTTAGTTGAAACATCTGTATATTATTACAGACAAAAAAAAAACAAGAGAAAATAAATTGGCGTGTAGTTGTGTATATTTTAAGTTTTTGAAAGCTATTGCTACATGAGGCTCTTGGATGCAATCCACATTTAACTCTTAAAGCTTGATTCTGAGCAATGAACACTTTCCTTGCTAATGGCTGGTTGCCCCAAAAACAATGCCTTATTCAATGAGTGAGTGAAAATAGCCATAGTATGCCATTTTTGCAATGTTATGTTCAACACATGTAGTGACAACCCGTAAAGCATACATAGCAGAGCTAGGACTTTTACAGAGATCTATAATAAGCGAAGACCAGTTCATTTTCTTGTCAATGCGCATTCCAAGAAATTTTGTTGTTTCCATTCTTTCTATTGGCTGATTACCACATGTCACACATGTCTCTCTCTCTCTTTTTTCTGTTTTTATACAGAACTGAATAAAGCTGGACTTACTAGAATTTAATGTGAGATAATTCAGGTTAACCACATCTGAGAGTATGTGATTAGTGGATTCCCCAAGATTACTATCTACTGCTCATAAAAATTGTGGTATCATCAGCAAATAATATAAATTTACATGGCAGTCTTGTATATGATGGTAGATCATTTATAAAAATCAAGAATAATAGTGGCTCAAGAATTGAGCCCTGTGGCACTCCAAATGTAATGAAACTCTTTTCAGAGTGTGCAGAAACATCATATACTCCAGCTTAGCTATTCAAGCCAACTTTTCATTTTCTGTGTTGGAGATAAGACTGTAGCCTGTTACCTGCAACACCATTTATTCCTACTAATTTTGCTTTTTACCATATAGCACAGATGCTGAGTCGCAGAAAGGCACAACAAAAAGATATTCACACCTAAAGCTTTCAGCCAATGGCCTTTGTCAACAGTTGAACCATGTACACACACACACACACACACACACATTCTCACGCAAACACAACTCACATACATGAGTGCAGTCTCAGGCAACTGAAACCACACTGTGAGCAGCAGCACCAGTGCATGATGGGAGTGGCAACTGGGTGGGGGAAAGAAGGAGGCTGAGGAGAGAAGGGGAAGCTGGGGATAATGGACAGTGAAGTCCTGCAGAGAGATGGGGAAAGTGGGGGGGGGGGGGGGGGGGGGAGAGAGAGTAGCAGAAAAGGAGAGAAATAGAGAGAAATAAAATTTTTATTTATTAAAATAAATTTACTATTATTTGTTTATTTATTTCCCTCTATTTCTCACCTCTTTTCCACTACTTCCCCCCCCCCCACCCCCCTCTGTCAACACATCTCCCCTGCCCACCATTCCCACCATACTATACCTTCCCCTCTCCACCCCAACCTTCTCCTTTCACCCACCCAGTCGCCACTCCCATCATGCAGTGGTGCTGCTGCTCGCGGTGTAGTTTCAGTTGCCGGAGACTGCACTTGTGTGTGTGTGTGAGCTGTGTTTGCAGGAGTGTGTGTGCATATGTGTGTCTATTGTTGACAAAGCCATTGGCCGAATGCTTTAAATGTGAAAATCTTTTTGTTGTGCCTATCTGCGACTCAGCGTCTTCACTATATGGTGAGTAGCAACTTTCCTTCTCACAATATTGTTACATTCCATCCTGGATTTTCCATTGTTTAATTTTTGCCTGACTGTTTGTCTTTGATCCTAGCCCAGTGCTGTTTCCCTTTGTTACTATTTTCTTTTGCATCACTATACTCAATGTTCATCCTCTTCCTCTTCTTGCCTGTGTTTCTCTTGTCTCCTTGTAAGCCACACTGCATGCTCTAGTTACAAGCCACACTGTATCAACCATCTCGGCCGCTCACAACAGTTGGCTACAAAACCACGCTGATTGCTGGTGCAGCATCTTATGTCCAACATTACTCCTGCTGATATAATTAGTTTTATACTTTCAAATTGATCACTCTCCCTGCATCATTTCATGTATTTTTGCTTATTTACTAGGGCACCTTTCCAGTGCCACACAATATTGTATATCATCTACATCTACATCCATACTCCGCAAGCCACCTGATAGTGTGTGGCAGAGGGGTTCATCCTATGAACCCCTCACTCCCCCGACACTTTCTCCATTCTATCCCAGTTTGCACCCACTAATTCCATCATCCACTCACATCTGCTGTCCCCCTTCAGTTTGGTCCCCCTTGGGCATGGGTGTGTGTGTTGTTCTTAGCATAAGTTACACTAAGTAATGTATAAGTCTAGGGATCGATGACCTCAGAAATTTGGTCCTTTAGGAATTCACACACATTTGAACATTTTTTACTTTGATCGTTGTGACTTCTCGCCAATTTTAGCAAGTTTTTGTGCATCGCTATCATTGATTCCCTCATATTTCATCTTGTTTCCCCCCCTTTCATCCATTTCATCATTTTCATATTTGGGTGTATTTTTGGGAAATTTTTGGATGTTATTCTACATTACTTATGTAATTTTTCGCATTTTTCCACCACCATGGATCCTTGCTCATTCCATCTACATCAATACAGAAAAGTCTCCTTATCCCTAGCCAGATCCCAGTCCCATACACTGTTCCTGCATTGTTGCTTGGCTCATGGAATCCTCCCTAATGGCCTTACCATCAAATTGCCCATCTCAGGCTGCCACTCCTCCTTCCACAGTGACCTCCACCTGTTCAAATTCCGCCAGTCCTTAGCCCTCACCAATACAGTCCTGCAAAACCATATCAACCAAGACCAAACCTCCTTGCTGTACCTCCTCTCCCTCCAAAAGATTCTCTTACTATGCAATCCCAAATTCCTGGAACCCATAACACACATTGAAACTCTGGCCCTGTGGGAACTTGAGCAAAATACTTGATACCACCTCAAGAAGCTCTCCATCCTCCTCACTTCCTACTCCTGCCTTGGAGTACGACTGTCCACTACCTCTACAACAACCTCCAAACCTACCCCACACCCCCTCATAGCTGACAAACCCTGTCTCAGAAACCTACTACACTTACCCCACCCTCCAAAAACTCCCTCCCACCACCACATAGAATCCATAACCTAAACAGATCTGCAACACAGTCATGGACCTTTCCTCCAGTAGCCTTAGCCCCAAAGAAATATCAGTCCTTTCCAAAGGCCTCACCTTCTGCCCCACTCCCAAATTCAATCATGCAGGACTTGATACAGACCTCCCCTCCTTATCCCAGTCCCTATAGTGGAAACACTTTTTCGCCACCAACCCTACCAATCAGACCCAACCAAAGACCAATATCGAACCTTGCCTAGCCCAGTTCACTCTTCCATTCAACCGTGATCCATCCCCACTGCCCCCAAACCACCTCCTGTTAAGTTTCCAGAGTTTCTTAACCCCAAACCTTGCCTCACTATCAATCCCCAAATCCCTCAACACGCAGACTAATCTTACATCTACAGAAAGAACCACAATCCACCATATAAAAACTGATCCCAACATTATAATCCTACCTGCAGACAAAGGATCCACCACTGTTGTTCTGAACCGCAGGCATTACCTGGTGGAAGGATTCCATCAGCTGTCAGATACTTCCACCTACTAACCTTGCCACAGTGACCACATTCCAGTAATGCAGCAGGATCTCCAGTCACTACTCAAATCCTTAGGCCAATCTCAGAACCTTTCCCCAGAGTCCATCTCTCTACTCACCCCTACCCTTCCTAAAGTTCATAAACCTAACCACACAGGATGCCACACTGTGGCTGGTAATTGTGCCCCCACTGAGAGAATCTCTGCTCTCATAGACCAACACCTTCAGCCTATTACCCGGAACCTACCCTCCTATATAAAAGATACCTACCATTTCCTCCATCAAGTCTCCACAGTTCCTGTCCCTTCACCACATCATGCCCTGATCATCACTACTGATGCCACCTCCCTTTATACCAACATTCCTAATGCCCATGGCCTTACCATTATCAAACACTACCTTTCCCAATGCCTGACAGATTCCAAACCAACAACCTCCTTCCAAGTCACCATGACTAACTATATCCTCCCCCACAATTACTGCTCATTTGAAGGCATTACCTACAAAGAAATCTGGGGTATGGCTAAGGGCACCTGCATGGCACCATCATATGCCAACCTATTCATGGGCCATCTAGAGGAATCTTTCCTAAACACCCAGAATCCTAAACCCCTCACCTGGTTCAGATTCATAAATGACATCTTTGCTATCTGGATCGAAGGTGAGGACACCCTATCCACATTCCTCTAGGACCTCAACAATTTCTCCCCCATTTGCTTCACCTGGTCCGAATCAACCCAACAAGCTGTCTTCCTAGATGTTGACTTCTACCTCGAAGATGGCTTCATTAGTACCTCCATCCATATCAAACCTACTAACCTCCAGCAATACCTCCACTTCAACAGCTGCCACCCATTCCATACCTTCCGTGCAGCCAAGCCACCCGTGGTTGTCACATCTGCAGTGAGGAGCTGTCCGTCACGAAATATATCGAGGGTCTCACTGAAGCCTTCACTGACTGTAATTATCCTCCCATCCTTGTAAAAAAAAACAAATCTCTCATTCCTTATCTTCCCAGTCTGCCACCACCTCCCAAAGCCCCACCATCTGGCCAAAGAGTATTCCCTCATAACTCAGTACCACCCAGGACTGAAGCAACTGAATTACATTCTCCACCAGGGTTTTGATTACCTCTCATTGTGCCCAAAAATGAGAAATGTCCTGCTCATTATCATTCCCACCCCTCCCACAGTGGTATTCTGCCATCCACTGAACCTACACAATATACTCGTCCATCCTTACACAACCCCTGCTCCCAATCCCTTACCTCATGGCTAGACTATCATAAAATAAGCTTTCAGCCAACAATGCTTTTGTCAAAAATAGATGACACACACACACACACAGATGCAACTCACACACATGTGACCATAGTCTCTGACAGCTGAAGCCACACTATGAGCAGCAGCAGCATTGCATGATGGGAGAGGTGACTGGCATGGTTATTTCAGTACCTCTGTCCACATCAAACCTACTAATCGCCAGCAATACCTCCACTTCGACAGCTACCACCCATTCCATACCAAAAAGTCCCTTCGATATAGCCTAGCCATTCATGATCATAACATCTACAGCGATGAGCGGTTCCTCTCAAAACATACTGAGGGGCTCACTGAGGCCTTTACAGACTGCACACATTATACTCATCCATCACTATACCACCCCTGCTGCCAACTCCTTAACCCATGGTTCATATCCCTGTAATAGACGTAGATGCAAGACCTGTCCCATACATCCTCCCACCTCCACCTACTCCATTCCAGTCACTAACATTACCTGTCCCATCAAAGGCAGGGATACCTGTGAATTCAGTCATGTGGTCTACAAGCTAAGCTGCAAACACTGTGCTGCATACTATGTAGGTATGACAACCAACAACTGTCTGTTCACATGAATGGCCACTGACAGACTGTGGCCAAGAAACAAGTGGACCACCCTGTTGCTGAACATGTTGCCAAGCATGATAACAATTTCATCAACTGCTTCACGGCCTGTGCCATATGGATCCTTGCCACCAACACCAGCTTTTCTGAATTGCACAGGTGTGTACTTTCCCTGCAATACATCCTTCTTTTCCTTAACCCTCCTAGTTTACCGAGCTGGGTGGTGCTGTGGTTAGCACACTGGACTCGCATTTGGGAGGATGATGGTTCAAACCCATCTCTGGCCATCCTGACTTAGGTTTTCTGTGATTTCTCTAAATCATTTCAGGCAAATGTTGGGATGGTTCCTTCGAAAGGGCATGGCCAACTGCCTTCGTATCCATTTCCTAATCTGAGCTTGTGCTCCATCTCTAATGATCTTGTTGGCGTTAAACACTAATCTCCTCCTCCTCCTCCTCCTCCCCCTGGTGTCAACCTTCGTTAGTTGCTGTCCACACCCATTTAGCCCCTTCCCTGTTCCCATTCCAGCACTAAACAGCTGTCATTCCACCACCACACCAAGTCTTTCTCTTTTACTTATTTTATTTTCTTATTTTCTTATTTATTTCTCTCTATTTCTCTCCTTTTCCTTTACTTGCCCCCCCCCCTCCCCTCCCCCCACCCTCTTGTCCTCACTTCTCCCCTGCCCACCACCCAACCTGCAGCACTTCAATGTCCACCATCCCCATCATACTATCCCTCCCCTTCCCCTCCCCTGCCTCCTCCTTTCCTGCACCCAGTTGTCACTCCCATCATGCACTGGTGCTGCTGCTTGCAGTGTGGTTTCAGTTGCCTGAGACTACAGTCGTGTGTGTGAGTTGTTTTTGCTTGATTGTGTGTGTGTGTGTGTGTGTGTGTGTGTGTGTGTGTGTGTGTGTGTCTATTGTTGACAAAGGCCATTGGCCGAAAGCTTTAAGTGTGAAAATCTTTTTGTTGTGCCTATCTGGGACTTAGCATCTCCACTATATGGTGAGTAGCAACTTTGCTTCTCATAATATTGTTACATTCCACCCTGGATTTTCCATTGTTTAATTTTGCTTTCTGCAAGAGAATCTGGTGATCAACACAGTCAAATGCCTTAGACAAATCACAGACGGCACCAAATGGTAGCATTCTCTCATTAAGGGTTTGTAGGTGGTCATAATTGATTCCCATAATTGCTGGCTTAAACTATGCCTTAGTGTAGCAATGTTGTTTGGAGATAGTATTTCCTGTGCTCATATATTGTTCTTGGTTTAAATTTGATATTACATTTCTCACTATTGTTTGGCCTAAATGACCTGAGAGGTGACCATTTATGACATCTGTTGAGATGATGTATTCATAATTTGTGATGACATGATCAATTTAACTAGTTATTATGGTGGGTACTAGTCCACAAAGATCTTTAGCCCCATAAGACAGGATACAGTCTATAAAATGTTTGCTTTCCTGACCATGTAAAGTGTTGATGTTCAGATCTCCCAGTATGACAAGATTACACTTCTGGAACCTGACATTAATTTACTTAAAACTCCACCACATAATTTCAGAAAAGCGTCAAAATTCCCATTCGGTGATCTATATACATGTATGACATAGAAAGGAACAGTGCAAAATGTGAGAGTAATAACTGAAAACTTTGTCAATACAGAAACTGTTCCCTCATAGCACTTTTTGCATGGTGGTTATGAACTTACATTTTCCTGAGTAGATGGCAACACCACCACCTTTATTATGTGCTCTGCAGTAGAGTGTAGCTAGGTTGTAGCCTTCTAATTTGTAATACAGAATGTTGTCCACTGTTTTGTAACTATTACTACTTGTGGAGATAGTCCTGTGATAAATGATTCAAAAGCATCTATTTTGTTTCTTAAGCCCTGCACATTGTAATGCAAAAGTGATAAATTATTCTCATGTGGAATGAAGTCTGTCTGAGGCACATACGAAACACATACACTTGCATCTGGTGTTGCACTGGTGGAAGGTTTTATTTTCCTAAAAAAACATCACTTTTGTCCTGCCGATGTATTGTTTTACTGACCTGCCATTTTGTGATTAATTCTCCCAAGTATTCTTTATTTTGTCCTTGAGAAGGATGGCCTCTGTAGTACAATGCTGCACATTCAATTTACTGTTCACTACTTCTTTAATTGGTGTTATAACCAAGTCATTCCCTAGTCTGCTGAGATGTAAGCCATGGGATGTGTAGGATCTTCTTCCTATGCAGCTTATATCCACAAATGTATCATTTTTGAATCTCATGCATATATTTTGGATCTATTTATTTGTGCTTCACACTTCTTTGTTTACATATGACCAGACTGGCAAGTCATGTCAATGTGGAACAGTGAAGATGACCATGTTTTAGCTTCTCACCTCATGTAGCCTTCTTTTGAGTGAGATCACTATGTCTTTCATTTTGTTTTTTGCTACATCATTTGTTCCCTCTAGTTCCCACTTAGAACATAAAAAACTCATTGTTTGTTGTTGCTGTTTTCATGTCATGGTTTATGGAAGTCACTGCCTAAATTGCGCCTAGTTTCACTAAGCTAGTTATTTTGTGGTTGTTTCTAGACTGACATTTGGCTGCTAAGTTCCATTCTTGACCATCTGCAAACAGGTTTATATTACACATTTTTGCTGATTGATGATAACTGTTTTTAGGCCTGCCAGTACTTGGGTGTTTCATGGAGACACTGTTAGTTTTGTCTTTTTTGTCCATATTAGTCGACAATCCACCATAAGGAACACTTGATTTAATTCACTGTCAGTGACTACACTCATGGTTGAATTTTTTTTTTTTTTTTTTTTTTTTTTTGTTTGTTGAAAGCAACTCTGTCGTTCTTTGTTTTTGATGTCCTTTTTCTTCCCATGTGGTTTGATGCAGCTCATATATGGTGCTTTGCGAAACTTGTCAAGTATTCGGCTCACTTTTTCCAAGATGAAAATTCAAGATATCCACTTTCAGAGCACTGATTATAAATTGTAAGCTTGACACACATTCTGAAAGTGTATGTCTTTAGCATAGCATAATATATAAATGAATGGTCAACAATCAGATCTGAAGAAGAACAAGAACCAGAAACAAGAAGCATTTGAAATTCGTGCTATAGAAAATTTGAAGTACTCTTTTTACCTGTAGTTACTCCAATGGAAACTTCTGTTACATTGGCCATTCTTATCAAGGTCTCCCTTAAATCAAAAGCACACCTCAGAGCTGTCTGACTTTCAAAGCTGTGTTTATAACCAGTCAGGCCAAAAATAGCCAGGAACATAAGATCTTTATCAAACAAAGAGACTTTGTTCACACAGCCTCTGATTTTGTGGACAATCCTGTAAGATGAGGAAACCACATTTACTACAGCAGCAAAGCAATTATGAAAGAAATGTCTTCAGCATAATCATATGTGAAAAAGTTCATAGCGCAGTCTAACTAAATTTTAAAGGAAAAATAATTACTATCTAGAAAATAAAAAATATACAGCCTGGCATTGTATCAGCATGAGGGGGGGGGGGGGGGGGATTGGAAGGGGGTAATTTGCAATTTTGTGAGCTCCAAAGAAACTTTCAGATGCCAAGATCGCTAGTGAAGCATTTATTAAATTTAGGTAACCAGTTTCAGAAAGCCTATGTTGCCACCTTCAAATCTTGTGTTTTATAACATTACATTATCTGCAGTACTGTCTGTCCCCGGTAGCTGAATGGTCAGCATGACAGATTGCAGATTGTCAATCCTCTGGGCCTGGGTTCGATTCCCAGATGGGTCAGGGAATTTTCTCTGCCCGGGGACTGGGTGTTGTGCTGTCCTCATCATCATCCTATCATCCTCATTGACTGCAGGTCACTGAAGTGGTGTCAAATTACAAGACTGGAACCCGGCAAACGGCCTGCCCAACGCGGGGCTCTAGCCATACGATTAAATAAATAAATCTGCAGTACTGATGAAAGAGATGATGTAATGTTATAAAGCATAAGATTCATAGATGGCAACCTTTCTTGAAACCAGTTATCTAACTTTAATAAACACTTTATTGTGGCCTTGGTGTTTGGAAGATTCTTTAGAGTCCAAATAAAAGTTAGAAACCAAAATGAGAGAACAACTGATAAAAATTATCTGATCTGTTTAGTGAAAAATTATTTAGATTACTCAAACAAAATACGTTCCCAGCCATAAAAAATATCTATAAAAAGCAGTTTAACAGAGCTTGTATTCTAATTCTGTTTGCAACTTTCTTAGCACAACCAATTGTTATATAAACTGCAAATATAGTTACATAAACTCAGCGTTGTTACCTAAAAACACTGGAAGGTTTCAGAAAAGTTATATAATGGTAAGATAGATTTTTTAAACCAGGCTTTAAAGTACAAAACATGTCAAGGGGTAGATGTGGACTCTGACCTTGACTTACAGATTTTGACTGCATACCAACACTGAAGAGAATGCAAAAAGCTACCTAAATTATGGAGATGGGACCTGGGTAAATAGAATGAACCAGAGGTTGTTGAGACTTTCAGCAAAAGCATTAGGCAATGACTGACTGAAATAATACAATAGAAGACAAATGGATAGCTTTGAGTAAATGCAACAGTGAAAGTAGGCCAGAAAAGGAAGCAAAATATAGAAGTTTTGTACACAGGAAATAAACTTGAAAGCAATATTATAGAAAGGGAAGAGGTAGAAATCGAAGATGGGTGGTGAGGGGAGTGGACAGAATTGTCTAAGCTGGGGTGGGCTCACAATTCAGATGTTCAAGAGTTCTGGCTTAGCACCTTTTGTACACATACTTGTTGCACTCGAAACACAAGCATAATATTTTATTCCCCTTCTGTTCTTTACAGGAAATCTGGATTTGACAACGGTTTCTATTTCTAGGTGTCTGCAGAGGAGATTGGTTTCTCTCTGCAGTTTGTAGGAGGCAGCAAGCTCATCTGCTACTCTTAAGGATAAAGTCTCACTGTGAAATCTTCTTAGAGGTAAGTAACTTAAAAACAGTGGGAGCATTGAGCATGAAAAGGTCAAGAATGTTGTAAAAGGCATGCACAGGCCATCAGTGGTTGCCAGCTCAGACGATGTAGAGACTAGTTATTTGGTCAACTATATCGACTTCACCCTTAGTTTCATTATAAAACTTCACAGTTTCCGGAAGTTTTTACTCCGTATTCTTATTGACCTGACAGCCAGCAAGCATGTTACTCGCCCGCATCTCGTGGTCGTGCGGTAGCGTTCTCGCTTCCCACGCTCGGGTTCCCGGGTTCGATTCCCGGCGGGGTCAGGGATTTTCTCTGCCTCGTGATGGCTGGGTGTTGTGTGATGTCCTTAGGTTAGTTAGGTTTAAGTAGTTCTAAGTTCTAGGGGACTGATGACCATAGATGTTTAGTCCCATAGTGCTCAGAGCCATTTGAACCATTTGTTACTCAAGATAAGGACTTTTTTTTCTTTTGCATTTGTATACTGTAAAAAGATGTTGCTTAACATGTATAGCTGGGTTGCATACAACACATCGGCTCCACATGCATCACAGGAGAGGCCTCTTTGAGTGATCTCTGAAGAGTACCAGCTAAACTTGTTCCTTTGTGTTTCAGCTCATCCACTAGTTTCACAGGCATAAAAATGTTGTCAATCGTAATGTTATGAGCACAGTTGAGAAATGTCTGTGCCAGCTTCATAACAACATGGTGACCAAGAAGCTTGCTCAGATTACAAGTTTTGTGTTTGCCATGATAAGAGAATGTGTTCAGGTAGTAGTGCTTGTCAGCATCAAACAAAAACCAGGGTTTTATCGCATACTTATAAGATTTTCTTGGCATGTACTGTATGAATGAACACCTGCAGTTTCCAGGATGCAGCTACTTATTGATAGACATGTTCTCACATGGCTTGTAGCAGGCAGTGCAATTGTCAGTAAATAGTTTCCATATTTTTCAAGCAAGGCAAAATTAATCAGTTTCCTTGCATTGTCTCCTTGTTGACATAGAATAAAACCTGAGATGACTGCCATTCTGATATAAAGCTTTGCCCAACCTATGAATTTCAGGTTAATTTTGTTCTAAACTGTCATTACATTTTCCAACATTTAATGAATAACGTCGAGGCATGCCCAGAAACTATTTAATCTGAAAGTTTGCTGACATTATCAACCAGGAGATATGCACTCTTTTGCAATTTTTTATGTCAGGGATCGAAAACCCATGAATTCAAGATTGTACATGAGATCTTCTTTATTTATATGGATTAGTAGTTTCGGCTAACAATCTGGCCTGCTTCAGATCTATGATATAAAACCAAATTTTTCACATTCAGGCAATATACAGCAGCATACACATAATATTATAGCAGGGTTAAAGAGTATATACATCAATTAATTACAAAAAAAAAAAACATTCTTGATTTGTCTCGGTGCCATTACAGCTTGACACATAATTAAAATCTTTCTTAAAATGGCAATATGGTGATAAAACTGAAAATATACGTTAACAGAGAAGAGGCAGTGAAAATAAAAGAAGAATATTTGCATAAGGTACTATCCACTAAAGTGAATAAATGTAAAAGATATCGCCTTACCAACAGTGTAATGCCATTAAAACTTAATAACTTACAAAATCAGTATTTACACCATCTTGTAACAGAGGTCATCTTGTATACATTACTGTAATTTGGTAGGTGTAATGTGGTAGCTGATGCCCATTACAACATACAAGAAATGCAACATTTGTCAAATACACACATGCCTCTGGTTCTACAGCAAAACAGGAACTGACAACCCACTAGGAGTTGACACATTGCTTGACATTAAAACAGCTAGGTAGCATTTGTATCTGGCTACATAATGTACACAAACTCTACAGGTTCTAATAACATTTTATGGAACAAGATGTAAATGTATTTAAAATTAAATAGTTGACATCAATACAGCTTCTCTTAGAGTTAAACCAACAGCACTTTAATGATAATAACTAGCATAACAGAAACCTATTGACATTATACAAACCACGTGACATAATTTTATGTAATACTTTATTGTACTGATATTTTACAATGGACTGCTACCCCTAGCAACTTTTTGAATGAAATTAGAAGGAACAAGCTCAAATGCACAGCACTATGGAACCTGTTTGAGGTGACCGTCATTATGTCATTAATAGGTAAAAACAACAGATTACACAGTCATTAAACTCAAAAGAAAAGAACATACAAACTGTCATATAAAATAAAGAAAACAAAATCAACTGACACACTCTATATCCTCATAAGTTTATCACAGATAGATGACTGGAGTAAGAAATAAATGAATAAATACCCTGCAGTACAGGGTCAAAGATTGAATATTACACAATTCCTCCAGTTTAAACAAATGGAGCAGATCAGTTCGTTCTTTCTGCATTAGATGTGTTCTATGTTGTACCTTAATGAACTTATGTAGGCACTGTTTAGTTCATGGACAGTTCCTGAGAAAACCCAAAAAACATTTTTCAATGTTTTTTCAGCAAGAAGCAGATACACACATAACTAACCACAGCAAATTGTTCAAATTTTAACAGTATATTCTCTAGGCATTTACTTAGAAGTACGTCTTCCTGTCTTCAAAAATTTTTATCCATTATTGAGAAACACCCCAAAAATTTTTACCCCCGAAACTCTAAACTGGTGATCTCTTGATGTCTCAGAATGATTCTCTTCTTTCGGTCAAGTTGTGCCACATATGTTTTGTTGCCTCCCCAACGCTATTCAATACCTCTTCATTAGTTATGTGATCTACCTATCTAATCTTCAACATTCTTCTGTAGCACCACATTTTGGAAACTTCTATTCTCTTTTTGTCTAAATGATTTAATGTCCATGTTTCACTTCCATACATGTCTACACTCCAGACAAATACTTTCAGAAAAACTACCTAAAGCTTAAATCTATATTCAATATTAAGAAATTTCTCTTCTTCATAAATGATTTTCTTGCCATTTCCAGTCTCATTTTATATCCCCTCTACTTCGGCCATCATCAATTATTTTGCTGTCCAAAGAGCAAAACTCATTTACTACACCAAGTGTCTTGTTTCCTATTTAATTCCCACAGCAGCACCTCATTTAATTTGATGGCATTCCATAATCCTTGTTTTGCTTTTGTTGATGTTCATCTTACATCCTCCTTTCAAGACAAAGTCCATTCTGTTATTTCTTCTCCCCAAAGTTTAATTTCTGCTCCAAATTTTTCTTTGGTTTCCTTTACTGTTTGTTCAGTGTACAGACTGAATAACATCAGGGATAGGCTACAATCCTGTCTTCCTCCCTTCTCAATTACTTGTTCCCTTTCATGCCCATTGACTCCTATAACTGCCACCTGGTTTCTGTACTGCTAATAGCTTTTTGCTCCATGTATTGCAACTCTGCGACCTTCAGAATTTGTAAGACAGTATTCCAGTCAGCACTACCAAAAACTTTCTCTAAGTCTATAAATCCTATAAACATAGGTTTCCCTTTCCTTAATCTATCTTCTATGAGAAAATCCAAACTGATATTCCATGAAGCCAGCTTATACCAGTTTTTCCATTCTTCTGTAAAGAATTTGTGTTAGTATTTTGCAACCATGATTGATGAAACCATACATGCTCACTTCTGTCAGAAAATGTTTTCTTTATAATTGGTATTATTACATTCTTCTTGATGTCTGAGGGTGTTTCAAGTATCTCAAACATTTTGCACACCAGATGGAAGATTATCAGTAGTTTTCACAGAATATCGGCTACTCCCGGGGCTTTATTTGACATAGATCTTTCAGAGCTCTGTCAAATTCTTCTTGCAGTAACATATCACTCATCTGACCTTAATCTACAAGGTCCGGCAGAAAAACCTCCCCTTTAAGGAAAGCTAATAAAAACAAAACCAAATAAGGTAGAACAATTTTATTTATACTAAATAAAAGTATATATTATGCCATTTTAGAAAATACTCTTATGGTCTTACTTTTTAAATAAAACATCCCTTAAATGGCTTCCTGCACTGTCGACACACTGATTGAGTCTTTCCCTGAAGTTATTCATTACTCTTTGAGTCATTTCAGGTGGAATAGCTTCAACCTCTTGTGTAATTGCTTCTTTCAGGGCTCGTAAAGATTGTGGACGTTGTTCATAAACTTTTGCTTTTAAATAGCCCCAAAGAAAGAAATCACAGGGCGTTAAGTCCGGCGATCGTGGGGGCCAGCCAATGTCTCCACGCAACGAGATCACATGTCCAGGAAACATTTCCTTCACCAATGCCAGTGACTGCCGCGCTGTGTGGGCTGTAGCACCATCTTGCTGGAACCACACGTTCTCTATTTCACCAAAAACCTCCCTTAGTTGCGGTTGGAGAAAGTCGCGGAGCATGGCAGAATAGCGTTCACTGTTGACGGTTAAATTCCTGTCATTTTCTTCGAAAAAGTAAGGACCGATCACTCCGGAATTGTAAACAGCACACCATACTGTTACTTTAGGGCTATGAAGTGGTCGTTGATGAAGTTCTTGGGGATTGTGTTCACACCAGTACCTGCAATTTTGGCTGTTCACTGTTCCGGCAAGGTGAAAGTGTGCTTCATCAGAAAAAATCACAATATCGTTGGGACGAATGTTCCGAAGAAGGTCTTGGCACAAACTTACACGGACACCACAGTCTCGTTCACTCAGTTCCTGCGTAGTTACAATTTTGTAAGGATGCATTTTAAGATCTCAATGCAAAATTCTTCTCACACTTCGATCAGATATCCGTAATGCTGCCGCATGCTTTTTAGCGGATCGTCGAGGAGATTGTTGAACTGAAGCTCTAACTGCATCAACATTTCTGGGGCCTGTTGCAGTCCGTGGTCGTCCAGTTGGTTTCCTTTTTAATGCGGAACCTGTCTCACGAAAGTTAGCAACCCAAGAATAAATTGTTTTCTTATCGGGAACAGGGTCCCGTCGTCCGAGCGCAAAGCGAACGCGAAAAGCACGTTGAGTATTAATAGGCGATTCGCCATTTTGAATAAAATCTTCCACTACGAAGGCATGATGTTCACCAGACCACGCCATGGCGTACACTGAAAACGGCACGTAGGCAGCTACTTAACGACGCGCCCCCCACCACTCTGCTCCTTCTACTGTCCGCTGCACGTTACTTTGTAATCGGGGAGTTTTTTATGCCGGACCCTGTACATCCACTTCCCTTTCTATTATAGTGCCTTCAAATTTATCTCCCTCGTATGTAACCTCTATATATTCCTTCCACCTTTCAGCTTTCCCTTCTTTTGATAGTACTGGTTTCCCATCTGAGCTCTTGATATTCATTCAGCTGCTTCTCTTTTTCCCAAAGACCTCTTTAATTTCCTTCGGGTGTTATCTATCTTTCCCTTATGAAATATGCTTCTAAATCCTTACATTTGTCCTCTAACCAGTCCTGCTTAGCAATTTTGCACTTCTCATCAATATCATTTTTTAGATGTTTGTCTTCCCTTTTGCCTATTTCATTCAATGCATTTTATATCTTCTCCTTTCATGAGTTAAAATCAATATCTCTCATGTTATCCAAGAACAGTCCGCCTGCTTAGTTAAGTGGTAATGTGTTTGCCTACCATACAGCTGGCCCAGGTTCAATTCCCGGCCGAGTTGGAGATTTTTTCCAATCGTGGACCGGGTGTTGTGTGGACTGGGTGTTGTGTTGTCCTTATCATCCTTCATTATCACCACCGGCACACTAGTTGCCCAGTGTGGTGTCAACTGAAAGAAGACTTGCAACTCAGCAGCCGAAATTCCCCGAATGGGGTCTCCCAACCAACAATGCCACATGATCATTTCATTTTGTTTTAATCAAGGAATTTCTACCAGACCTTACTTTTACCTATTTTATCCTCTGCTGCCTTCACTATTTTGTCTCTTAAGACTACCCATTTATCTTTTGTTATATTTCTTTCCCCTGTTCTAGTCAACCATTGTCTAACGCTCCCTCTGAATCGTTCAACAACCTCTGGTTCTTTCAACTTAATCATGTCCCATCTCCTTAATTTTCAACCTTTTTTTCCGATTTATACAGTTTCAATCAACAGTTCATAACCAATAAGTTGTGGTCAGAGTCCACATGTGCCCCTGGAAATGTCTTACAATTTAAAATATAGTTCCAAAATCTCTCTCTTACCTTCATGTAATCAGTCTGAAACCTTCCAATGTCTCTAGTCTCTTCCACATATACAACCTTCTTTCGTTATTCTTAAACCAAGTGTTAGCTATGATTAAATTATGGTCTGTGCAAAATTCTACCAGTTGGCTTTCTCTATCATTTCTATCTCCAGGTCAATATTCACCTACTATTTTTCTTCTCTTATTTTTTCTACTATTGAATTCCTGTTCCCCAACACAAATTTTCAGCTCTTATAACTATCTGAATGATTTCTTTTATATCACCATCCATTTCTTCTCTCTCTGCATCATCTGTGGACCTAGACGGCATATAAACTTGTACTACTGCAGTAGATGTTAGCTTGGTTTCTATCTTGGTTACAATAACGTGTTCACTATGCTGTACATAGTAGCTTACCTACATTTGTATGTTCTTATTCATTATTAAACTCATCCCTGCATTACCCCTATTTGATTTTATATTTATAACCCTGTATTCATCTGACCAGAGGTATAGTTCCTCCTGCTACTGAACTTCACTATATCCAACTTCAACCTATCCATTTTCCTTTTCAAATTTTCTAGCCTACCTGGAACAATTAAGAGTTCTAACATTCCACACTCTGATATGTAGAATGTCAGTTTTGTTCCTCCTGATGATGACAGCCTCCTGAGTAGTCCCCACCTGGAGATACAAATGGGGCCTATTTTACCTCTAGAATGTTTTGCCCAAGAGGACACCATCATGATTTAACCATACTGCAGAGCTGCATGCCCTCAGGAAAAATTATGGCTATGGTTTCCCCCTGCTTTCACCCATTCACAGTACCAGCACAGCAGGGCTCTTTTGGTTGATGTTACAAAGCCATTTCAGTCAATCATCCATACTATTACCCCTTCAGCTACTGAAAAGGGCTGCTGACCCCTTCAGGAAACACATGTTTGTCTAATCTCTCAACAGTAATCCCTTTGTTATGGTTGCACCTACAGTGCAGCTATCAGTAAGGCAAGGTCCATGGCTCATGGGGGACTAAGATGATTATGCACAGAAAATGGATGAAATTTTTGCACTGCTCGCCATCCAAAATGCAATGCCCTGAGGGAAACATCCAAATCATGTAGAATTTGCAGTATTTACTTGTGGCAATGAGAGATGCACATGATTAGTATTTTGGCACAGGCACACATCTTGGGTGCCAGTACCACCATCTGATAGCACTGTATAAGTGCTATAGAGTGGGGGAACAAATTTTTGTGTGGAAGTACTGGAATTGTTCTTCCATGCAGTTGTTTTGGATAAGCACCTTCAGTATGACTCATAGATGACAGCGATCATCTTTTGAGCATGTTTTGTAGTTTTCCCAAGGAAGAATAGTTGCCCATAGGGATTGCAGATTATTCTTCAGAGTAATCTGTGATTGTATCGGACAGCATCAAACAAATGTGATGTGGTTCTGTAAATGTTGGATACAAGAGTGGATGATGGATGAATGGGACTGGCTGAACCACCTTTTTTTAGACAACATAGTTGTGTGGAGATAACAGTGATTGGTTTACTTATAATCAATTATTCAAAATGACAGTCACAATCGCATTATTTATTTTGCCGCCAACCGGTTTCAACCCTCGATTGGGTCATCTTCAGGGCAATTTACACCAGTTGGTCTCTCGCTGGAGTTACCAACCATGCACATGCAGGGTAACAACTCAAGTAAATGACCAAATGGTGTAAATTGCCCTGAAGATGACTCCATCGTGGGTTGAAACCGGTTGGTGGCAAAATAAATAATGCGATTTTGACTGTCATTTTGAATAATTAAACCACCTTGTTGCATCACTACATGTGATGACAGGCATATTGCATGCAAGACAATGATGGATCACGCTGCCACATAATGAACCATATCACAACAAATTCGGTCTGTTGTGCAACAAGCAGTGTCCGCACATACAATTTGACATCATCTGCAACAGAGTGGACTGTCAGCAAGAATATACTGCTGCTTTTGCCTCTGAATCAATACCACAGGCATTTGCATGGGCAATGGTATGATGAATGACAGACATGGATAACTGAATGGAAAAACATTGTTTTTACTGACAAATGCTTATTCTGTCTGCACCACCATGATGGTTGAATTACAGTCTGGAGACACCTGGTGAGAGGCTGTAAAGCTGTTGTTGCCTTACACATTGCCCTACTGGTCCTGCACATGATACTGTGGTTTGAGGTGGTACTGGGTTCCACACCCACACACCCTTAGTATGCATTGCCAATACACTAATCAGCCAGCATTACATCTTTGAAATGTTGGAGACTGTTGTCCTCCCATACCTTCAGAGCTTGCTTACAGCCACATTGTAACAGGATAATGTGTGATCATATGTGACATGCAACATTCTAGAATTTTTCATTGCCTATCAGATACATTGCTGCTTTGGTCTCCCTGTGCTCTCAGTCTATCACCTATTGAAAATGTCTGGTCAATGATTGTGGAATGACTGGCCCAGGATACACCACCCACTGCTACACCAGATCAACTTTGGTAACATAACGAAGCTGCATGGACTGTTATAACCCATCAGTACATTGAGAGACTCTTTGATACAATGCTGACACATGCAACAGTACTCATAGCTAGCAATGGTGGCAACACTCAATATTGGTTTCATCATTTTCCTCACTTCACATGGGGCTGTATTTTAAATTATGTGACGTTTGTTCAATGTGTTAATTTTCAAATTAATTTGGCTATAACTATCTTGAAAATTTTCTTGATATCTTTATCCACTTCTGAGACACAGAGATTCAAATTTACCCTACTGGTGGATAGGAGATAGTGATTGTGTTATAGAAAGAGCAAAAGAGGTGATGGCAATGCGAGAGAAAGAGAGGGACACAGTGGCAGTGGAGCAAAACTGACAGTGACAGAAAAGTGCTAGGAAAAGAGTGAAGGAGACAGTACCAGTGAGAGAGGCAAAAACAGAAGGAGAAAGTGGAAGGGGATGAGAGCCACTAGCAAATAAAGACAGAGTCTATGACAGTGACAACAAGGAAGAGAGAGAGAGAGTGTGTGTGTGTGTGTGTGTGTGTGTGTGTGTCAGTGACAGTGAAGAGAGATGGCATCAGTGGGAAAGAATGAATGAGATTCTAACAGTACAAGAGAGCATAAGTGAGACAGCAACAGTGAGAGGAGACAGTGCTAGTAGGACAGAATGAAGGCGACTGTCTGTGGGACAGGTGACAGTGACAGTTAGAGAGTGAGTAAGAATGGGCAAGTGGGAGTGGATTGGTATGAGCAACTTATAGCAATAGATTACTGGGTATGAGTGAGTTACATTGAGGGATGTTTGTGGGAGTGAAAGGTGAGATCCATTTTGCATGCCAAAAGTTTTGCAAAAATTTTTAAAGAGGCTGAGGAAGATGAATGAGGCATCTGGTACTGCACTTTTCAGTCAGAGCCAAAAACAGGAGCATATTCATCTTTTTTGTGCTCTGGTAGCAGCATTTTTCTGCTGGCTCTACATCTACATCAGTATTCCACAATCCATCTGATGGTGTGTGGTGGATGGTACTTCAGTTACCACTAACTGATCCTCCTTTCCCTGTTCCATTCTTGAATGGTGTGTGGAAAGAATGACTGTCAGTAAGCCCCTGTATCAGCTCAAATTTCGCAAATGTTCTCACTGTATTCATTTTGCCAGACATATGTGTGGTGATGATGATGTTTGGTTTGTGGGGTGCTCAACAGAGCAGTCATCAGTGCCCGTACAAAGTCCCACTTTTTACAGAGTCCAGTTTTTACACAGTCCAATCTAGCCACTGTCATGAATGATGATGATGATGATGATGATGAAGAAGACAGCACCCAGGCAGAGAAAATCTCTAACCCAGCTGGGAATAGAACCCAGGACCCTGTGATTCAGAGGCAGCAACGCTAGTCACTAGACCACAAGTTATGGACACATATGTGTGAGAAAGTAATATGTTGTTTGACTCTTATCAGAAAGTACTCTCTTGAAATTTTAATAGTAAACCTCTCTGTGATATGTAATGGCTCTCTTGAAGTGTCTGCCAATGGTGTTTGTTGAGCATCTCTTTAACACCTTGCACAGACTAAATGGTCCCATGAAGAAAAATGGTCCCATGATGAAAAACACCACTCTTCATTGGCTCTTTTCTATCTCTTCTATCAGTCCCATCTGGTAAGAGACCTATACTGATGAACAATACACAAGAATTGGTCAAACAAGCACCTTGTAAGCCACTTATTTAGTGGATGAATTACATCTCCTTAGGAGTCTTCCTCTGAGTCTTCCTCTGAATTACAGTCTCACATTTCTTTTTCCTACTATTTGTTTTATGTAGTCATTCCATTTAAGGTCACTACGGATAACACTCCTAGATATTTTATGGGTAGTTACTGTTTCCAGCAATTTGTCATCAGTAGTAGAGTTTTAAATAATGGATTTCTTCTCCAATGTATGCACTACATTTATTTATGTACAGAGTCAACTGCTGGTCCCTGCATCATCCATCAATCCTCTGCAGGTCCCTCTGCAAATCATTACTGCCTTCTTGTGTTATTATCTTCTTACAGACAACCACATTCTACTATATCATTTATATACACTGTAAACAGTAACAGCCCTATCACACTTCCTTGGGGTACATGGAAAATACCTTCACATGTGTTGATTTTGTCCCATTAAGAGCAATACATTTGGGTTCTGTCTGCAAGGATGTCTTGCATCCAGTTGAAAATCTGGTCCAGTACTTGGAAAGCACATATATTTTATTCACTAAGTGGCAATGTGGACCACTGCCAAATGCCAATTATCAACCTGAGCACTAATGTCTACAGTGCTGTGGATCTCATTGAATAACAGAGTGAGGAAAGCTCCAAAAGATCTCTGTCAGTGGAATCCATGTGGATTATTGTAGAGGATATTCTCCTTCTTCAAAAACATCACAATACATGAGGATGAAACATTTTCCATGATTATACAACAGA
This sequence comes from Schistocerca nitens, assembly GCF_023898315.1. Lineage (NCBI taxonomy): Eukaryota > Metazoa > Arthropoda > Insecta > Orthoptera > Acrididae > Schistocerca > Schistocerca nitens. The sequence goes on along the minus strand of NC_064619.1, from coordinate 540,309,459 downwards.
TTTATGTCAATGATATAGACCTATAATTATGGACATCTGCCCCACGAACCTTCCAGAAAATGGGAATGACCTCCATTTTCTTCCAGTTGCTAAGTATGCTTTGTTACTTCAGCAACCTATGATAAACTTACTTCTTGTAATCTTTGTAGAACACTACAGTCATCCTATAAGACCCCAGCACCTTCTCATTATAAAACAAGCATAGTTTTCTTCCCATTCTGTGATCAGTTATCTCAATTTCTGTAATTTCAAAGTTCACATGATGACTGAAAGGAGGGACTATATTACAAAATTCCATGGTCAAACAATTTTGGAAGACCAATCAGTGTTTCGGCCTTCTCTCCGATATTTTCCATTTTGACACCATTAGGTCATGAGTGACTGAACAAATGGTTCCAAATGACAATGATTTTATGTAATACCAAAACATTTTAGCATTTTTTGGCCAATTGGTTGACAAAATTTTACTTTTGAAGTCACTGAACACTTCTTTCGTTACTCTCTTTATACTCATTTTCACTTTTTTCAGATTTTTTTGTCAGTGAGGTATTGACTTCTCCTGAACCTATGTTGAAACTCTATTTGCTTAGGCAGCAGTTTCCCAACATGGCTATTAAACCATGATAGGTTATTCTCATCCCTTAAGACCTTGCTCAGATCATCCCTTAAGACCTTGCTCAGAACATACTTGCCAAAGGCATACTGAATGGCAGTTTTGAATTTTTTTTTTTTTTTCATTTGTGCTCTACATCTTCATCCTTGGAATTGAATATTTGATCATAAGTGCACAGATACATTGCAGTTTGTATCTTATCACTCCTACCTAACTTGACATTCCTTGTAATACCTTTAGTCATAGATGCTGTCACAGCCTCACAATCACTGATACCCTCCTCTGCATTAACTGATTTGAGAAGATGAAATTTGTTTGTTGCTAGAAGATCTAAGATGTTATGTTCATGAACTGGTTCTGTAACTATACATTGAAGTAATTTTCAGACAAGACACTCAGAATAATGCCACACAAATAACTGTCTCTGGCACCAGTTTTTATAGTGTGACCCTCCCAATCTATACCTGGCAAATTGAAGTCAACCGCTATTACAGCTACATGATCAGAAAACTTAACTCATGAAATTCTGTAAGTTCTCTCTGAAGCATTCTACCAGCAGAGCTCCCAATGCAGATGGCTTATAAAAGCATTTGATTATCATTTTATCCACCTTTGTTGCTTAATTTCACTCAAATTAATTCACATTTGGAATCTGTGGTAATTTTGCTAGTTATTAACAAATTTTTTACAGCAATGAATATGCCACCACCACTGACAACTAACGTATCTAATCAATATTCCTATTTGAATTTAGGATAATTGTACTATTTATTTAATTTCAGCCAACTATCTGTTCCTAATACTATGGAATCAGGTGGTCACTGACTGAGGAAATGTTCAGCAAGAGACAAACCATGTATGTGGGAAATGGCATCAGTGGCATCAGTGGTGACAAACAAGGTATGATGTGGGAGTGGGACAGGCACAGCTTTCAGATGATATAGTAAATGGTTGGTGTCTTTAATATAGGAGCGAATTCTTTATACTGTGGCTTGCAGATATAGATTTGGTGGGTGCTTTGAAGCCAGCAGCTACAGGACAGTCAGGATGATTGGGTTTGTAGATCTTAGGAAGAAGGTAAAAGGTGCTGTGGTGGTTCGGGTGGGATAAGAAGTTCTATGGATTGAGGTATTGGCCCTTGTGAGGGGCCTGAGGTTTTAATGAGGGACTGCAGATAAATTTGAATCACAGGGATGGGATCTTGATGGCAGATGCTGTACTCCTGATGGACCTTCAGCTACATAATCCTGCTGGTCAAGTACCACTCTGGAACTTTCCTAGTGTTGATTTCTGTACATGTAGATGGGTCTTAATGTTTGTATATAACAATTCCATTGTTATATATGAATTTGTTTTCAGTTCATTTGCAAATTTGGCAGCTATTTTCTTCCCAAACTCCACTTTCCTTATTTATACATAAGTCTCTCATGTTTTTCTGTGTTTCTTTTTTGCACAACTACTCTGATCCATTTTTACTGCCACCTACTTCATTAATTTATTTGCCAAACATAGTACATTACATTTTCTCCAATGACTTTTTATTTCAGTATGCCCACTTTTAAAAATTTTGTCTGTTTTTGTGACTTGTCCTTTTGATATTTTTCTTTTCCAAACATTTTCCCCTTATCATGTAGGCCACATTTCTGGCAAGAAATTCTTTCCCACTCATTGTCTCTTGTTAACCCTTGTCTGTTCTCAAAATTTTCATACAAATTTTTCTGGTTGTTCTGATCTTCCTTGCTTTGCTTCCATTTTTCTATCTTTTTCCATCCTCTGCTTGTCTTTTTGCCACTACTATTATCTCTAACATTTCAAACCGTTCTTTCTTGCCATGATGAATCCCATCACATATTACATTCATTCTTTTTGAAAACATCTTTTGCACCATAAAAATTAAGGTTCCACATTCTGACTCTCGAAATCTGCTTGTCTCTTGGAGTTGCTTCCCAGGGCCTAACACTGAAAGTCTCTGTTTCTGGATGTATTACTACCCTGCACCAACCTCTTATACAGTTTGAAATACAGCAATCTCTTGACTTACCTGGCTAATCTGTGACTTATGTGACTTATACATCAATTACCACTCCACCAGACTTCTCACCTACAAAATCCTACAGTTATCTGCCCCTCATCTTTCCCTGGGTGGTATCATCTGCCAAGCTAACTTCAAACTGCAGTAACATGGAAGACTTCACCTTCTCCTGAACTACCTCAACAGTGATGTTTCCTTTCCTGTTACTCTGCAGCTCTCTAATTAGTCACACCATCAATCAGCAATACTCTTCTACAAAATGAACTTGGCCAACCTCCTTAACATCCCCCAGCCCTCACCACTGCCTCCCAGAACAATTATAACACATAATCACAAGAGCCAGTCACAACAGTACAGTGTTCTCAACCTCTCGTCTAATGCACTTTCCCCTCCTGAACTATCTGTAATATTGAAGGGTCTCGCTTTCATCCCTACACCTGCATTTAATCATGCTGCCTTAGCAAAGGACCTACTTCTCTTCACACATGATTTCTACTGGAGATATTACTTTGCAACCAAATCCCAAAACCTTTCCAACAGCAAATTTGACATTGAATACTGCCTCAAATAGTACTGATCATGATCCTAACTTGATTGAGCACCAATAGCTCAAACTCATCCCTTACAAGCCTTCCAAGAATTCCTCACATCCAGCACTGCTTCATAACCCTTCCTTGGGTCCCTACAACATGACCCAAACCTGTCCTCTGGAGAACTTCTGGCTCTTCATTCCCTAAATGCTGATGACTATAGCATTATTCTCCCAGTGGACCAGAGATTTACCACTGTGGTACTTGACAGACAGTGGAATTTAAGTGAAAGTCTACACCAGCTGTCTGACACCTGTACATTCAGCATCTGCCATCAAGAACCCATCCCTATGATCAGACTGATCTCAGTCCCTCCTTAATACCTCAAGCCCCTCACAAGGTACCAATACCTCAATACACAAAACTTCATACTCCACCCAAACCACCACATCCACCTTTTACCTTCTTCCTAAGATCCACAAACCCAATTACCCTGACTGTCCCATAATTGCTGGCTTCGAAGCTCTCACAAAATGTATATTTACCTTAGTCGATTAACACCTGCAACCCACAGTACAAGGACTTCCTCCTACGATAAAGACATCAACCATTTCCTAGATTATCAGAAATCATCCCATTCCCATTACATACCTTGTTTGTCACCATACCTTGCTTGTCACCATTGATGGCACCTCCCTCTATACCAACATCACCATGTACATGGTCTGTCTCTTGCTGGACATTTCCTCAGTCAGTGATCACCTGATTCCATACCTATGACGTCCTTCCTGCTCACCTTAATCAGCTTTATACTTAGCAACAACTACTTCGCCATTGAGAGGTGGACATACAAACAACCTTTTCATGGGTTGCTTGCAAGGGGCTTTCTTGGGATCCATAAGCCTTCAGCCCCTGATTTGGTTTAGACACATTGATGATATTGTTCGATATGGACTCATGATGAGGCTTGAAATATGCTCACTATTTTTATATACTTGAATGTAGCATATTTTGTGACAGTACTCACTTTTCCGTGAAATGTTTATAAGATGGTATTCGACTTTTTTGTGTTGGCTTCAGTCGTCTAGTGAAAGTATGATTCTATAATGCTGCTGTTTCGTCAGCTCTGGAAATGTCCTGGTTCAATGCATTTGCCTCATTTTTGGTGCTTCAAATACCATTTCTCTGAATATGCTTCCTTCTTGATGTTTATATAAAAAAGTAGTAGAATAACTCATTTTTGCTGGTCACTTGCAAATTATTATAACAGGGACCTGTACATTGTTCCATTGTCACACACCGAGAGTTCACTGCCGACTGTCTACGGTCAAAGATGACTCCAGCATCAAAGACATTTCACACAACACACAAGATTCCACTTGTAACCAGTCTCTTTGATATTCTTTGTCACATCTACTAATATTAATCAATATGCTGTCACTCTTGAACATATAAGCAAATTAGCATAAAATAAGGCAAATTACAATTCACAAAAAATATTCTGACAAAAATATAAGAAAACACTTACAACCTCCCTCATTATATTTGGTATCGACAAATCCAGTAGAAAATAACACATCTCCCAGATCCGTTACAGGCTGATCTGTTACAATTCCTGGAATCTCTTAATACCTTCTCCAAATTAAATCTTACATGGTCCTATTCCGAATCGCATGTCACTTTCCTTGATTTTGATCTCATCCTCACATTGAACCTACTAACAAACAACACTACTTACATTTAGAAAAATGCCATCTTTTCCATGTCAAACATACTCTCTCATACATCCTTGGCATTCGAGGCAAAACATGTTTGTTCAGATGCACAACCAATACAGTAATGCACCACCGTTCTCACCTCAGCCTTCACTAGATGTAATTACTCCACCAGCCCAGTTCAAAAGCAGTTTTCCCAGGCCATCACACACAATCCTGGTACTGCTGAGCCCTCCAAAAACCAGCTTAGGAATACACCACTTATCACTCAGTATTATTCTGGTCTTGAATATATTAATCAGCTACTTCAACAATTCAACAACTTCCTAAAATCATGCCCTGAAATGAGGTCCATTCTGTTTGAGATTTTGTCCATAACACCTAAAATAGCCTTTTGTTGACCTACCAATCTCCGCACTATCCTTGTCAGATCCTATGCTCCTTCTGCACCTATCTCCCTACCCTATGGTTCCTACCACTGAGACTGTTCCCACAGCAAGACTTGCTCTAAGCACTCTCCTACCAGCACCTATACCAGCCCTGTAAATGGCAAAACATATATTGTCAAAGGGAGAGCCACCTGTGAAATAAACATGTCATATACCAACTGTTATGTAAACACTGTTCGGCCTCTTACATAGGCATGATTACTACCAGGTTATCAGTGTGGATGAACGGGCATAGATAGAGAGTGTATACTGGCACACACAATAGCCTGTTGCAGAGCATGCTCTTCAACATGACACTTGTGACCTTGGTGGCTGTTTCACCACATATGCCATCTGGATGCTTCCCCAGACACCAAGTTTTCAGAACTCCGCAGGTGGGAACAGATGCTACATGTTCTCACCACCCATCTGGACTTAATTTATGTTAATTTCTTAAGTCTCAGCATTTCTTCACAGTTACTATTCCTTTCTTCACTCCTTTTAAGTTCTTTAAATCTTTTGTTTTTTGACCTGTCTATTTTTCAATGTCGCTCATCCCCACCTTGTAGTGCCTCAAGAATTTTGGTGTAAATTCTAGAAACACTTGGCCTTCAACCGTCTCGAACACACTATATTTTAGGTATGAGTGTGGGAGAGTGAGAAAGTTTCTACTGATTGACCTGTTTCTATGTGCAGGTCAGGAGTTTGTTATTAGAAGACTGTAAGCGGGGCGAGTCACTGACAATGACATGTGTTTGCTGCCAGCACCACAGTGGATCTAAGGAGAACTCAACGAATAATTATGTCATATTCTTTGATGTGTTAGTGTCTGTGGTGATTGTAAAAAAGACTGTTAAACAGTTGAATATAGAGTGCTATGTGCATTCATGTTTTGGACTCACTTTAGACTAGAGACTTTTAAATTATTTCACGTCTTGGCTATGAACAAAACAAGACTCATGTATGCTATTTGACTATGTGTAAATGAGTCTAATGTGTAAGGAAGAAGTTACCTTGCAGAAGTTATTATCTGTGAAAGTTGAAAATATAAAGTGATGGAACTGAAAAGTATTAATTGAGTACCAAAATTATTTCAAGGATAGAAAAGTATTTTAATAAATTCCCTTAACCAACTATAGTCTTCGGAAAAAAAGGTTGTGCGAGATCAACGTAGCTGATTACCCAGAGAAGAGGATAGGCTATGCACAACACACAAGTTAACTGAATTTGAGAGATGTGTGTGCCTTGCAACCCAATACCACAATGTCTCTTGTTGTCCAAAAATGTTAGAACCTCTATCATTTACAATGCACTTAGCTTTTTGCTCTTATTAACTTCTGCACAGTGGTTTGCCAGTAATCACTTGTTTGCATGTTACCCTATCTTCCACCTTTAAGTTCACAGTTATCAAATCTCATCTGGTGCAGCCCCCAACAATCAGTCTTTACTTCTCATCCTGTCTGTTAAGTCTCCCCTTACCTGGGGTTCTGGGTAACTTTTATGAACTCCACACCTTTTCCTAAACCTCACCAGTCGTTTTACTTCATCCCTCTTCCTTCCCCTTCAACCCTTCTGGCAGAAGAAGGAGCCACTGGCTATTAAACCTTGCATACTGTAATACCTTTTAAATGAGTGTCCTCCTGTCACCACTCGGTGAGTAGATTTTTTTATCTATCCTATTGCATTATATTTGCAAAAACTGAGTACTTTTGTTGGTAATTATTAGGCAATTAATGTTGTATGTAAAATTGTACAGAAAAATTAAGCAACAAAATGTGTAGCCAGAGTTCAGAATCTGACAGCAGTTTTGAAAAAATCTGTGATAGAAATGTTGCTGGTCCAGAACTTCACATTTAATTTCTGTGAAAGTTAATTAGTTTTAGGTAGTTAATACTTTACAGAAAATTGGGACTGCTTAATTTTCAAATGGTATAGGTCACCGTCCTCAAATATACTGATTAGCTCACCAAGTTTTACACATCTTGGGCTACAGTGCTAACTTCAATTAATTAACAGTGCATCCATGAAAATTAATTACACAAATGGAATCAGAGTACTTGAAATAAGAAACTGAATAATAAATTCCACTAAAAGCTTTTCTACACAAGAAGATGAGATTTCCAAGTATGCATCACATTTCAACAAGCGAATTTAATGGAAATAAGACAAAAATTAGAGAAAAAAATTGTTAATGTTGTGCACAGAATGTAACAGGTGGAAAGAATCCATCTGCTTTGTTAGAGATTATAGATGAACTGGGTAGGTATAATCATAAATGATACAATGGAAAATCCAAGGTGAAATGTAACGATATTATGAAAAGAATAGTTGCTACTCACCATATAGTGGAGATGCTGAGTCGCAGACAGGCACGACAAAAAGACTGTCAAAAAGTGAACTTTCGGCCAACAAGGCCTTCATTGAAAACACACACACACACACACACACACACACACACACACACACACGTGCGCGCGCACGGACGCGCAATTGCGCGCGCACAAATGCAACCCACACATGCAGTCTCTAGCAGCTGGCTTTGATGAATGCCTTGTTGGCCAAGGGCTCACTTGGTGACAGTCTTTTTGTTGTGGCTATCTGCAACTCAGCATCTCCGCAATGTGGTGAGTAGTAGCTATCCTTTTCATAATATTGTTAATAATAATAATGGTAATAACTCGCATTCAAGGGTATCCCAAACAAATGACTGGGATAAAGATGAGAATACAAGTTCAGACATGAGAAACAGAAATTGGTGTGGGCACAATTACACGAAAAGACAAGATCACTCAGCAAGCCAGTTAGTGGGAAATTAATGTTTGCTCAATTGACAGTCTGCAGCTCTAGTGAAGTATTCTGTAATTGTTTTAAAAATGTGTACTATCCTATTAATGTAGTGTCTGTTGAGAAAGAACTTTTAAACCAATAAAATTAAAGAGTAAAGGTAAGGACAATGAATTCACACATAATAAGGAGGAGCATAGAGAAGTAGTTGACTCATCAGAATTTTGTGAATGGATGTAAACATGTCACAAATCAGGAAATAAAAAGGTAACCGATCTAAATGATGATTTATGAATTAATGAAAGTAGCAGGTAAGCAAGATATGTGTTAGTTGAAGAAAATATAAATGTAACCGGATATACAATCTAAGTCAAAAGAATAAGGGGTGAAGATACTGATGTTGATTGTGATATTAGGGAGACTGAATTATGCCAACTTAGACATAGATGTTGAAGAGGAGAGATATTTTATTTATTTCATGGAAGAATTGCAATTGTTGGGAATAGATGAGAATATTACTAATTCTAAAAAGTGTCGTGGAAATACCCAAGGACAGTGCTGAAGATTTAAGTAATATTAATAACAGTGTTACAGCTAGTGATTTCTATAATTTAATATCTCGTGAAATACATTATGTGGATGATGACAGTATACGATTTAAAAAGTATGGCAGTGAAGATAGGTTATCTGATGAAACAGGAAAAGGTGAATTATTCCTTCATGATCTGTGGCTGAATAGTGATGCTATCAGTATAGCTAAGAACTTCAGAAAAATGGTTACCAATGTGTGTGAAACTTTATATGCTGATGGGTGCATAAGGATAAGTAAACTATTGTTGAATAAGTGAAAGGTAAGTGTCATAGTGGTGAACTGCTTCAAACAGATCAAACTAGTTGAATTGATGAAATTATTGCTGAGGATGATAAAAATGATGATGAAGGTCATTCTGGAACAATGATGACATTCATGTTAATGTAATGAAAGTGTGTGTTGTAGCTGGGTAGTAAATGTAGCAGTAAACATGGCAGACAAGTTTCAAGCAAACTGAGAGTCATCTATTACATGAAGATATTAGGTCTGTAGAAAGTGATGAAAGAGACTATATTTAGAAGCCTCTAGTTACTGTATAAATTAAGAGGTGCACCTAAGGCTGTAAAAAGTCAAACTTTAATAATTTTTACTACTGAAGGAGTAACTTTTATATATGAATACCTTATCTTAGTGAAGACTTTAACTAGGAATAACAAGGATAAGAAGTGTGAGCACAGGGTTTGACTGAAGAAGACTAAACCTTATCATAGCAGTACCTCCCAAATGAGGAAAGTATTTGTACATTTTATTAAATCAAATGTAACTTGTCATGCCACAATAAAATCAATAGCATAAAATTTTGAAAATAAGGAGAAAATGAAGAAAGATATACACCAGGATTAGCTACAGATGAACCATAATTTAAGAAACTTGTAGATACAAAAATTTCTGAACTAGCAGAGCTTAAAGAAAAGTAATAGCAGGAGTTAGAATCTTCATTATCAGAATATAGCAACATTCCAGGGAGACCCAAAGGATATCAGTGTGCTTAACAAATAAGTCCATATCAACCATCACATATGTACTCATGCACAATACATTTACACAGAATTCCAATACAAGTGTTTCATTTCAACCCTTACTGTGACCTCCTGTACTGGAAACCTATCTTATGTTGGCATTCAGATACACACTGCCACACTGGTTCAATGCCCATCATACGTCTGATGCTAACAACTACTGCCTAATCTCACTTCTGACAACTTTATCCAAAATTCTTGAAAAAGTAATCTACTCAAGAGTAGCATCACATATTTGTAAAAATGAAATACTAACAACATGTCCATTTGGTTTTCAGAAAGGCTTTTCAACAGAAAATGCTATATACACTTTCACTGATCAAATATTAAATGCATTGAATAACCAAACATCACCCTTTGGGATGTTTTGTGATCTCTCAAAGGCTTTTGATTGTGTAAAGGCTTTTGATGGTGTGAATCATAAAATTTTTCTAGATAAGCTTAAGTATTGTGGTATGAGTAGGACAGTGTACAAATGGTTTAATTCATACTTAACTGGGAGAATGCAGAAGGTTGAAATTTTATTTATTGCAGTACTATTCCATAGATCCAGTTCTGCATGTTTACGCATGGATGTGGAACAAGTCAAAAACATTTAGATCATTATTAGTTTCCATGAGGACAATAAACAAAGATTAATAATACAAGTTGGAAACACAATTGGTAGGATAAAGATACACTCACACGCATAGTTCCAGATACATCCTGTTTTTGTCCAAACAAAATATTATCGTTCAGTGTACTTGTACATGAAGTTATTCTAGTAGGGAAACTAACCACAGAAACCAGATTATATGTGGACATCAGATTTTCTAGGTCTGATCTGTCTCTAGAATTTGTTAGAAAGTTAACATTAAAGTCCCCAAGCACTATCACATCTGTTTTGTGTTTGAATATGTATATTGGGAGAGCTTCTAGCTTAACAGTACAGATAGTCTGCAAATGTAATTAACAGTACAGATAGTCTACAAAAATCAGCAGAGTCCTCTAACTGTGGAGGTATCAAGAACAGAGTCCCACAGGGTTCAGTCTTGGGTCCCTTATTGTTCTTAATATACACTCCTGGAAATTGAAATAAGAACACCGTGAATTCATTGTCCCAGGAAGGGGAAACTTTATTGACACATTCCTGGGGTCAGATACATCACATGATCACACTGACAGAACCACAGGCACATAGACACAGGCAACAGAGCATGCACAATGTCTGCACTAGTACACTGTATATCCACCTTTCGCAGCAATGCAGGCTGCTATTCTCCCATGGAGACGATCATAGAGATGCTGGATGTAGTCCTGTGGAATGGCTTGCCATGCCATTTCCACCTGGCGCCTCAGTTGGACCAGCGTTCATGCTGGACGTGCAGACCGCGTGAGACGACGCTTCATCCAGTCCCAAACATGCTCAATGGGGGACAGATCCGGAGATCTTGCTGGCCAGGGTAGTTGACTTACACCTTCTAGAGCACGTTGGGTGGCACGGGATACATGCCGACGTGCATTGTCCTGTTGGAACAGCAAGTTCCCTTGCCGGTCTAGGAATGGTAGAACGATGGGTTCGATGACGGTTTGGATGTACCGTGCACTATTCAGTGTCCCCTCGATGATCACCAGTGGTGTACGGCCAGTGTAGGAGATCGCTCCCCACACCATGATGCCGGGTGTTGGCCCTGTGTGCCTCGGTCGTATGCAGTCCTGATTGTGGCGCTCACCTGCACGGCGCCAAACACGCATACGACCATCATTGGCACCAAGGCAGAAGCGACTCTCATCGCTGAAGACGACACGTCTCCATTCGTCCCTCCATTTACGCCTGTCGCGACACCACTGGAGGCGGGCTGCACGATGTTGGGGTGTGAGCGGAAGATGGCCTAACGGTGTGTGGGACCGTAGCCCAGCTTCATGGAGACGGTTGCGAATGGTCCTCGCCGATACCCCAGGAGCAACAGTGTCCCTAATTTGCTGGGAAGTGGCAGTGCGGTCCCCTACGGCACTGCGTAGGATCCTACAGTCTTGGCGTACATCCGTGCGTTGCTGCGGTCCGGTCCCAGGTCGACGGGCACGTGCACCTTCCGCCGACCACCGGCGACAACATCGATGTACTGTGGAGACCTCACGCCCCACGTGTTGAGCAATTCGGCGGTACGTCCACCCAGCCTCCCGCATGCCCACTATACGCGCTCGCTCAAAGTCCGTCAACTGCACATACGGTTCACGTCCACGCTGTCGCGGCATGCTACCAGTGTTAAAGACTGCGATGGAGCTCCGTATGCCACGGCAAACTGGCTGACACTGACGGCGGCGGTGCACAAATGCTGCGCAGCTAGCGCCATTCGACGGCCAACACTGCGGTTCCTGGTGTGTCCGCTGTGCCGTGCGTGTGATCATTGCTTGTACAGCCCTCTCGCAGTGTCCGGAGCAAGTATGGTGGGTCTGACACACCGGTGTCAATGTGTTCTTTTTTCCATTTCCAGGAGTGTATATTAATGACTTGCCACTCTGCATTCATGAAGATGTAAAGCTAGTTCTTCTTGCTGATGATACAAGTATAGTAATGACACCCAACAAGTAAGAATCAGCTGAGGAAATAATGTCTTTCAGAAAATTATTAAGTGGTTCTCTGCAAATGAACTCTCAAAAAATTTTGAGAAAACACAGTTTATACAATTCTGTACAGTAAATAGCATAATACCATTGATAAATATAGACTAAGGCAGAATACTTGAAGAAGCACATCGATGATCTGCTGCAACTGTTAGGTTCAGCTACATGTGGTATTTGGGTTATTGCAAGGCATCTTATTTTGACGAAATTCATAATTAAGAGAGAAAGTATTCATAGCACAAAAACATGTAATCAGATTAATACCTGGAGCCCACCCAAGATCACCTTGCAGACATTTATTTAAGGAACTCTGGATATTCACAGTACCTTCACAATACATATATTCACTTATTAGATTTGTCATTAATAACCCACTCCAATTCAAGAATAACAGCGAAGTGCAAAGCTACAATACTAGAATAAAAGATGATCTCCACTATCCTGGATTAAATCTCAGTTTGGCACAGAAAGGGGTGAATTACGCTGCCACAAAAATCTTTGGTCATTTGCCAAATAGTGTTAAAACTCTGACAGATAGCCAACCAACATTTAAAAGCAAATTAAAAGAATTTCTGAATGACAGCTCCTTCTACTAGACAAATTCTTAGATATGAAGCAGTAACAGTAAAACAATTAATTAATTATTTTGTGTAAAGAAAACTTATGTTAAAGTAACACATTTCACGTCATATTCATGATCTATGGAACAAGGATTAATGTATGTATGTATGGAATTGTCATGTTGTATTGTCATAAGGTATGTCGGTATGTCATAGTTACTATGACTTACAGAATGACCCTAGTATATATCGTTATCATTATTTTTGTTATTCTATCTAGAATGTGTGAACATTGTCTGAAAATGAACATGGAACCCTCAGAGGGACATACATCTTGGTATGTTACATGCTTTGCATGCACAGGGCTTGAGCTGTAGTAGTGCTCTCTCTGTCTTTGTGTTAAAATCTTCCTCTCCATCCATAAATCTATCAATGTTATTTCCTTCTATTCATACTATACCTATTGAATTTGAGAAATAGTATAAACAATTTATGACTTTCCTTGTGTTAATCCTTTGTTGTTGACTACACTAATCAATAATTCAAATATATTGTCACTGTGTAGTCTTTGAACAAACCTTCAGTGCAGTCACATAATGAGGAGCAGCTCTTTCTATCGTTTGTGTGATTATGAGTAGTACTAATGTTCATATCATTCTGATTCCTGACCCTCATTAACTGTTTAAAAAAACTTTTGAAAATTACTATCAATGTCAATTGTCCCAATCCACACAACAGTTGCATATATGTTGGAAGAAGAAAATGTTCAGCTATATTATGCATGATCTTAGTAATGTGCAAGACACTTAATTATTTTCAATAAGTTCAGGCAAAACTTGGCTATCTTAGCTTGTTTCTTGTTTATCATTGTAGATTCTTCTCATTCTTGTTCAAGGTCGTAGTATAACATGGGATTTTTCTGAGTAGCATGTTCCACTCTTATCCTTACTGGCCAATGAAAGAGGTTTGTGAGAGCTGATCACACAGCTCTGGATACTGGCGAGGAGCAACAGCAAATAAACCTCTACACCTGCTGTGTTGGAGTGCTTGTTCTTCAGACGTCACAGTTTGTCAGTGCTTTGGAGATCAAGGAACAGAGAGGCATGCTCAAGAAAAATGAAAAATCAATTTAACAACACTTTTGAACTCTAATGTCATAGACTGTCACAGCCTGTGAAATGTGATCACTCATCACTGTAATTGAAGCTATGTATCAAAACCAGTGGGCATTAACTACTACTAAGCTGGTCAGTGGCTTGGACAGATTTCAGTTCCCTTCCAACACCTGTACATCACAAAAAAGTGAAAAAGTCTGAGAGAACAGTCATGTGGCACTATATAGCAGGATCACTCAAGTAATTAACTTTGAGTAGCATGTCAAGAAATTATTTGTGAGATAAACTGACTTACAAACATTCAGAGTGACAGATTATGCTTGAAGTGCACCATATCCACAGGTAATGCCATGAAACACATAATTTGGCTACCTGGAGCAGGACATGAATTGGTGGTGTGAAAAGAAGACAGCATTCATGATTTTACAGGAAATTTTGATGGCAACACGTCAACAACTAAGAAGGTACTGACAGATGCATGGATTGCTGTTGACTAAAGTTATTTGATTTACCATGCAGGAAAAATTTTATTAAAGAGGGATACAGTACCACTGAAAGAGTGTGAAAAGAATTTTTGTTGAATTTGTTTAATTATGAGATCAACAGCAATATATATTCAAGTGTTTAAGCTCACTCGGGCATGTGTGTAAAGAAGGAATTTGTCAACAATACAGAAGAATTATGAGTGGGGACTATGAGAGTACAGTTGCAGCAGTGACCTCTGGTTGCACCCCTGAGGCAGCTGAGCAGAACAACAGCAGCACAGCATAATCTCCTAGTGTAGTTGCCAACATGGCTGACTAAGAAATGAGTAGACTGTCACTCACCCCTACATCACTTTACCCACATGCCTTGTGTTGGCAGAGAAGAGTGGCTTGCATTGCAGCTAATTATCTGACCTGTACACAGCACAGACTTGAGAATTTTTTTTAATTTGTCCTGAGCAGATCTTTTTTAACTGTATGCCCATCACTGCTCATAAAATAGATAGCAGAATGTCAGCAATCTTAAAGAAACTAGAATCATTGTCAAATAGTGTTAAAGACTCAAGCTTAAGAATTAAAAAATAGTATTAAAACCATTGAACAAGAATTATCTAATAATATTAATAATCATGGCTACACATTAGAAGAAGTAAAAAGTGAAATAATACCCACGGCAAATCGTTAGAGGTGGGATCTTCAAAAGTATATAGAATTCCTTGTATGGAAGCTACCATAGTACATTTTCCTAATAGCTTATAGTCTGAACTGAACAAACAGTGTAACCTCATAAGAAACAAAATGGTTTAAAGAGTTGTGTAATGAACCTGAGAAGACATAATAAAATCTCAAATACAAATGGGTTTGCAGAGGTATTAGAACAAAATAGAGACTATCATAAAGGAAGTTGTGCCCCAAATACTGTGACACATTCGGAGATGCACCTAGTAGAACTAGATGAACCAAAGGTACAAGAGAATGTTAAATTTACTAGCACAATCACCAATTCTTTGGATGACATTGTACTATACCTGAGTGAATTTATAAAGTTTGAACCAGATGGTTCTATACACACAATGGCATTTTTTATTAAATTTACGGAAGTGTTAGGAAAAGGTGGGGCAGTTGCAACTAAGATTAACTTTTAAATGATGACTAACTGACAACTTCAGCTGCCGACAGGTGTTGTTGTTATACCTCGATGTGGACAGCTGAAAATGTGTGCCCCGATCGGGACTCGAACCCGGGATCTCCTGCTTACATGGCAGACACTCTATCCACCTGAGCCACCGAGGACACAGGTGAATAGTGCGACTGCAGGGACTTATCCCTTGCACGCTTCCCGTGAGACTCACATTCCCAACTGTCCACAATTCTACATATGTATTGTACCTTATAGACATTTGCCCACCCACTCATTACTCGTGCATGCTTTGGCAATTCCCGTAAGAGTTTGGGCAACCTGTGCGCATTCGCACAGACAAAGGTCAATGGCTGGGTAGCCTTTAACTATATATATGAAGACAGTAACTTGTTCTCGAAAGAACAGTTACTGTTGATGACCATGCAGCTTTTCCCTGGAATAAATGATGACTAACTGACAACCTCAGCTGCCGAGAGGTGTTGTTGTTATACCTCGATGTGGACAGCTGAAAATGTGTGCCCCGATCGGGGCTCGAACCCGGGATCTCCTCCTTACATGGCAGATGCTCTATCCATCTGAGCCACCGAGGACACAGGTGAATAGCGTGACTGCAGGGACTTATCCCTTGCACGCTTCCCGTGAGACTCACATTCCCAACTGTCCACAATTCTACATATGTATTGTACCTTATAGACATTTGCCCACCCACTCATTACTCGTCCATGCTTTGGCAATTCCTGTAAGAGTTTGGGCAACCTGTGCGCATTCGCACAGACAAAGGTCAATGGCTGGGTAGCTTTAACTATATATATGAAGACAGTAACTTGTTCTCGAAAGAACAGTTACTGTTGATGACCGTGCAACTTTTCCCTGGAATAAATGATGACTAACTGACAACCTCAGCTGCCGACAGGTGTTGTTGTTATACCTCGATGTGGACAGCTGAAAATGTGTGCCCCGACCAGGACTCGAACAGTTGGGAATGTGAGTCTCACGGGAAGCGTTCAAGGGATAAGTCCCTGCAGTCACGCTATTCACCTGTGTCCTCGGTGGCTCAGGTGGATAGAGCATCTGCCATGTAAGCAGGAGATCCCGGGTTCGAGTCCCGGTCAGGGCACACATTTTCAGCTGTCCACATCGAGGTATAACAACAACACCTGTCAGCAGCTGAGGTTGTCAGTTAGTCATCATTTATTCCAGGGAAAAGCTGCAAGGTCATCAACAGTAACTGTTCTTTCGAGAACAAGTTACTGTCTTCATATATATAGTTAAAGGCTACCCAGCCATTGACCTTTGTCTGTGCGAATGCGCACAGGTTGCCCAAACTCTTACGGGAATCACCAAAGCGTGCGCGAGTAATGAGTGGGTGGGCAAATGTCTATAAGGTACAATACATATGTAGAATTGTGGACAGTTGGGAATGTGAGTCTCACGGGAAGCATGCAAGGGATAAGTCCCTGCAGTCGCGCTATTCACCTGTGTCCTCGGTGGCTCAGATGGATAGAGCGTCTGCCATGTAAGCAGGAGATCCTGGGTTCGAGTCCCGGTCGGGGCACACATTTTCAGCTGTCCACATCGAGGTATAACAACAACACCTGTCAGCAGCTGAGGTTGTCAGTTAGTCATCATTTATTCCAGGGAAAAGCTGCACGGTCATCAACAGTAACTGTTCTTTCGAGAACAAGTTACTGTCTACATATATATAAAATTAACTTTATTCTTAAAAATTTTCAACTGGCAGAGGTAGATTGGAGTTACAAATACCGGTATAAATTTAAGATTTTTTTGTCAATTTGAAATAATGTTTAAAAGATAGTGAGCTTGCTAAAGTTTTTGATGAGAGGAAATCCATCTTTGAAAATTATTTAAGATGCGAAGAATGTGGTACTGATGATCTGAATTTTGAAAATAGCATATCTGCATATTGTATAAGTGCATGTAGTAACACTAATGTGTGTACTTTATTGATTACACAGGAGAAGCTTTATTTCATAATTATATAGTAAGTAATCCGTAATATTGCTTATTTTTGGTGGAAGGAGGAAAGTTTATTAGCAGTGAGCCATTTACTGTATCAAGCATCCTCTGTTACAAAGATGCATGGTACATTCTATGAAGAATCATACTAATTAATATAAAGACAGAGGAGAAAGATTTATTATTCATTTTCTCTCCTACTCTTAGAGCAGGTTAGAATAATTAATTTAGAGAACACAAAAATATCATTATAGCTAAGGTGTCCCTTACATTATCAGTCACAGAGCTGAAAACAAAAGACATTTATTTACTTCACAGCCATTTACAAAAAGATAGTTAAGTATTAATTACTTATCTGAGGCAAACTGAAACTTAAATTTCTTGTTTGTGGGTTCATACTGCTGTGTATTAAACTTACTGTTCAAAGCATTAGAATTGAACATTTAAGGAATATTATAAATTTTCGTACAAGTATGTTTCATTATATTTGTTATTTTATTATTAATTTGATTTTTTTGCTGACTACCGAAGGATACACAGCCAGATAACCTCTTATTTAATGCTTGGTTAAAGCTAAAGGAATGTTTCAGATTACTTTACATACAAAGTGCATCATGCATTCAACTGTTACTGATCAGCTGAAATAAGTTAGCTAAACATTATCACTGGAGCAGTGCTGGTAACACAGTAGAGTAATCTAATATCCAGTGGAAAGATTTATTACTCAGTGTTAGATAACACTGATATGATAAAGAAATTCAGACCCTCATGAGTACATGCTAATGATGACAGAGAAAGGTTAGCAGAGATTTTTGTGACTATGAAAAGATCAATGCACGAAGCCTACAACAATTACCACTGTCATACCTTAGCAAAAGATCTGTCTCAGAACCTCAGAAATTTCAGGTCCTACATAAAATCACTAAGATGGATCTTAGGCTTCCATCCCATCTCTTACTGATCAGTCTGGTGTGGTACTTGTAGACAGCAAAACAAAAGCCAAAGGTTTAAATTTTGCATTTGGGGAATTGATCACAGAGGAGAAGCACACAAAGATATAGCCATTTGACCACTACACAGACTCCTGTATGGATAGCTTAATAATGACCATCCCTGACACAGAGAAGTAACTGAAAGAGTTGAAAACAAATAAGTTACCAGGCCTGTGCGAAATCCCAATTCAGTTTTACAAAGAGTACTCCACTGCTCTGGCCCCTTACTTAGCTTGCATTTATCATGAATCTCTCACCCAGTACAAAGTCCCAAGTGACTGGAGAAAAGTTCAGGTGACTACTGTATATAAGAAGTCTAAAACAACCAACCTACAAAATTACAGACATCATCCCTAACACAGATTTGTTGCAGAATCCTTGAACATATTCTCAGGTTGAAAGTAAAAAATTTACTTGAGACCACAAAGCTTATGTCCATGAAACACCACAGTTTTAGAAGGAATCACTCATATGAATCTCAGTGTGCCTTTTTCCCACATGATATACAATAAACTATGGATGAAGTACAACATGCAGAGTCCATATTTCTGGATTTCCCTAAAGCATTTGACATGTTGCCCCATTGCAGACTGTTAACAAGATAGGTTCCCAGATAAGTGAGTGGCTCAAAGGCTTATTAGTTAATAGAACCCAGTATGTTGTCCTCAATGGCAAATGTTCATCAAAGATAAGAGTACTGTCAGGAGTGCTCCAGGGAAGAGTGACAGAACCACTGTTATTTTGTTATTTTCTATATACATAAATGATCTAGCGGACAAGGTAGGCAGTAATCTGCAGTTGTTTGTTGCTGATGCTGTGGTGTACAGTAAGGTGTCAAAGTTGTGTGACTGCAGAAGGACACCAGATGACTTAGACAAAATTTCTACTTGATGAAATGAATGGCAGTGAGCTCTGGTAGTGTCCTGCTTGACACAATCATGTTGTGTAAATATGTGGGCATAACATTGATAGGCAATATAAAATTTTAGGATTGTGGTAGGGAAGGCAAATGGTTGACTTCTGTTTATTGGGAGATTTTTGGGAAAGTATGGTTCATCTGTATAGGAGACTGTATATAGGATGCTAGTGCAACCTATTCTTGAGTACTGCTTCAGTGTTTGGGACTCACACCAGGTCAAATTAAATGAACACATTTAAGAAATTCACATGCAGGCTGCTGTATTTGTTACTGGTAAGTCTGAACAATGTGCAAGTGTAACAGATGCTTTGGGATCTCAAACAGGAATCCCTGGAGGGAAGGTGGCATTCTTTTTGAGGAATGCTATGGAGAAACGTTAGAGAACCAGCATTTGAAGCTGGCTGCAGAGCAATTCTACTAACGCCAACATACATTTTGTGAAGGGACCATGGACGCAAGATACAAGAAAATGTGGCTAAGGGGCATATAGACTGACGTTCTTCCCTCGCTCTATGTGCGAGTGGAGCAGGTATGGAAACGGATGGTAGTGATACATTGTACCCTTGTCAGGCAGTGTATGGCGGCTTGTGGAGTATGTATGTAGATGTAGAACAATATATCATCTTCACAGGTGTAATGACGACTGTCAGATTCTGAGTTAACTGTTTTAATATTTCGCATTCTGTTTTCCGTGAAGCTGTGATCTCTAACTTGGACATATCTTTCACTGTCCTATCCTACCCTATGTAGATGAATCTGTGATCTTTGCAGATTAGGTGTAATGCCATCTTTCAGGCTCTGAGATACCTGTTTCAGTATTCCAAATTTTGTTTTCCTTGAAGCAGTTTCTCCTACTCTTGCTGTCTTGTGGTCTTTAACTTGAATGTATCTTTCATTGTCCTATCCTTGTTTTAGTCACAGAAAAATATTAAATTTACCATTGTTCTATTATAGAGAGATTTAACATAGTTCTCTAGTAAATGAAAGAAATGAAAGTGATGATATAAACATAATCTATTACAATTACAGTAAATGATGTTGTAGAATGAGCATTAGGTATAATATAACTTATGTGTAATGAGAATTTTACATTTTTTTCCTGTGGTATAATACATTATGATTTGTCTAGTATGAATTTTTATACAGGAGGCTATATACCAGGAGAGAGTAGTAGCTTGTGGAGATGATGACAGCACGTTGACATACTCATAATGATTACTGTCTGACAAATAATGGATGTGTTGTTACTCTATATTACCACGGTTACAATACTGCATATTAGGATCAGTTTTTGGGCCCTGTGTGGTTCAAATGAAGACAAGTACATTCTGTAGGTTATGCTGACCACACTTCACTCTCCAACATCACAGTGAATAAACCATCAGGGAAGAGAACTTGGGGTTGGGAGTGGTACGGGATTCTTTCTTTGTGGCTTCCATCTTCTTTCTTTCTTCAATCCTGATACACTCATTTTTCATTTTTTACTTATTACCTTTCTGACTGGAGTACCTGTTCTTTCATCCCTCTTTCCCCATTCATACTTTCTATCAGAGAAAACCTTTTCTACAGAGCACGTTGTGGTGCTTATGATTTTCCAACAAGGTCTAGAGAGTATAGAGCTTGAGGCAGCACACTGATTTAATTTTTTGTGCACTTGTCACGCACCAACAGGGATGAATGTGCGGGTGTTTTCGTGATGCAAGAGCCATGAATTGTCTCACCACATTTAAGGCCATTTCTGTCTCACATTTTCTCACAGGCATTGCAACACATCCTAATAATACCATCAATTAACAGTATGTCCCTGTGGCATGAATTCATGTTGAACTAATCCTTCAAAATCAAAGAAAATTATCAGCATGGCTTTGACATTTGATCTGACCTGAAGAGCTTTTTTTTTTTGTGTTGGTGTTGGAGAACATTTCCGAACTGGTCTTTCTGGTCTTGACTCATGGGCTGTGAGGCGATCTTGGCAGCAATACAACGCATTCCAAGATGTGTGTCAGGAGTTCATGACATGAGCCAACTGAAATGTTACAGTCTTCTACAATCTCTAGGACAGTCAGTCTTCGATTGGTATGCACAATTTTGTTGATGTTCCTGACATGAACATCATCAGTAGAAGTTGAAGGGTATCCTGAATGAGGGTCATCTTTAACTTCCATCCAGCCATTTTTAAACCATATGAACTATTTGTAACACTGAATATGGCTTAAGCACTCATCACCATAGGCTTCCTACATCATTTTGTGTGTCTCTGTAAAGGTTTTCTTGAGTTTCACACAAAATTTAATGCAGATGCTTTGCTCCTCTAACTCCGTCATCTCGAAATTTGCAAAATGAGTGACACAATGTTTTTGACAGCACTGAACAATAACTAACAGACATACAACAATGAAACTTCCTGCAGTTACACATTAAATGCAGGTGTGTGCAATGATGCCAGCCATATTTTGCTCCAACATACAATTGGCAGAAAATTATGAATGTTTCAGCATTTTTTGAACAGACCCTGCATGTTAGCCACATCACAAAAACAGGAGAAAGAATAGGAACAGAAATCATTCACTAAGTCAAGACGATTGTGATGGAATAACACATAAATAAAGGGCTTGCATTATTCCAGAGAGAAAATTGTCTGGCAGTTTCTAATTATCTCTAGAAAAGCACAAGAATATTATTAATAACAAATAAAGTAACAAACATTGGAAGAATACTGTAAGAGCAGGCTTTTATTAGATTTTTTGATACACTTAACTTGTAATATTTCAAAGAAAAAAAAACAAGGTTATAAAAGGAGCAGTTAGGAAACAGATGTTGGAATAACTGAGTGAAGTTCATATACTAAGGAGAAACATCATTATCACAATATAGAAGTTATTAGAGGCTGTTAATGATTTAAGAAGTGATATGCCCAATTTTAGGTGGGTATTGGAGAATAAAGGATAGGCAAACCAATGGAATGGATGGCTACACCTATGTCACATGAATCCATGGAAGGAATAACCAGTAATGTTTCTTTTATGTAGAGAGGTGAGGAGATGCACAGTGACTTCGAGGAAATTAAAAAAGTATTTGCACATTATTTGCCCAAAGAGTAAGGTGTAGGTGCAGCTCATACAGAGCTATAAATCTGTACAGTGATGGTTAGTCACATTGTTGAAGTGTGCTCCAAAACAGATAAAGTACAATACATGTACCTGACCACTTGTATTCATATTTCGTCACATGCTGACTTAATGTAAATCATTTATTTGAAGTAGTAAAGACAGTTGAAGATTAAAATGTCAGCGGAAAGAGGGAAGGAGAGGGAAAGATGAAAGGATGTGGGTTTTAAGGGAGAGGGTAAGGAGTCATTCCAATCACGGGACTCACCTGTCTTTCAACAACATCTTTGCCTCTGTACTTCCGCCTCGACTGACATCTATGCCCAAACTCTTTGCCTTTACAAATGTAAATAAAAATATATGGCGAGAGATAAGGTGAACAAGAAAGCAACTTGGAGATCTGGTGTGAAAAAAGGCGGAAAGGTGTTCGTTATAGCTGGGCTATGTTGATCCTGTGGTGAACTCGGATTGGTAGACAACGATGTGCACAAAGGTTATGTGGTTGTGTTGCCGCCAAAACACGTTAAGGGTGGAGCAATTCGGGAAAATTTCGAAAAAAATGCGTGTAAATGTATTAAAAGGAGTGGCTTTGTGGTGGCAGATTACGAAAATGAGGCTAACAATTGTCTGACGAAGAAATAATGACGTTAAAACCTGTGGGAAGCGGCTAAAAAAGATCAGTGATGTGGGAAAAACGGAAATGGAAAAAAAGCGAAAGTTATTGGAACTAGCCGAAATGGCTGTTTAATAGCTGAAAGGATCTGTTTGTGAACTGGAAACGGTGGATTTTGTAGCAGCAGTATTGTTGAAAGCGGAAAAAAAATTTTTTTTTGGTTATGGTTTGGAAGTGGGTTACGTATTATTGAGTATATATAGGAAGGATAAAATTGTATGGTAGATTCGGTAAAGAGGAGAAGGTGAATACAAAGTGAAACTACTTGCAAAAACAGCAAGAGAAAATAAGATGACAGGAAAGATTTCGAGATGCAACAGTGACAACAACAAACGTAATTGTTGGGTTCAAATTAATGATATGAATATAATAGAGGGAAACATTCCACGTGGGAAAAATATATCTAAAGACAAATATGATGTGACTTACCGAACGAAAGTGCTGGCAGGTCGATAGACACACAAACAAACACAATTGTTAGTCTCATTTTCACAATCTGCCACCACAAAGCCACTCCTTTTAATACATTTACACGCATTTTTTTCGGAATTTTCCCAAATTGCTCCACCCTTAAGTGTTTTGGCGGCAACACAACCACATAACCTTTGTGCAGATCGTTGTCTACCAATCCAAGTTCACCACAGGATCAACATAGCCCAGCTATAACGAACACCTTTTCGCCTTTTTTCACACCAGATCTCCAGTTGCTTTCTAGTTCACCTTATCTCTCGCCATATATTTTTATTTTCATTTTCATTTCAGCCTCATGTTACACTTTCCACCTTCTAATACCATGTCACCCTCACAACATCCCCACAATGACCCCATTAAGTTTTATTTCCATTCCCTCCGCAAACATGCCTTCGCCCTAACCAGATTACACTCCCATATTTTATTTTGTCAGGCTTGTCTGACATTTGGCATTACCCCCAAATGCCTCACACTTAAAGTTCCCATCTCTGGCTGTAATCCTTCTTTCCATCAGTCCCTATACCAGTTCCAAACTGAACAATCCATTGCCCTCACCCACCTAATCCTTCACCTACACATCAACTCAGCTAATGAACACACCCGTCAACTCGTATCCTTAATAAAAATCCTCAATCTTTCCTCTCCCACATCCACACCAGCTGTCCAGAGCATCCTCCTACAGGCCAATCACAAATTAGAACAGCATGCCTCCCTCCACCTCAAAAAACTATCCAATCTCCTGGTTTCCCACCTCCGGAAAGGCAACTCACTCACCCTTCACAACATTTCCAGCAAACCTCAGCCTCCTCTCATTGCACACAGACCCAGTCTCTCCCATCTACTCAATCTCCCACTTCCAGCTCCACTCCCCCTAAAACCTCAAAATTCCAGTCAACACAATCTGGAACCACAACACCCTAATTCAGTAGTTAACCTTTCCTCCAAACCTCTCTCCCAATCTGAAACCTCTGTCCTATCCAAAGGCCTCACCTTCAGCCCCACTCCCAGATTCAACCAAACAGCCCTCGTCAAAGATTTACTCTCCTACACTCGTACTCTCTGCTGGAAATGTCACTTTGCCACGAAGAAAAATGATCCTAATCCTACTCCTAATGATCCAACTCCCCAAGACACTATCCAAATTGAACGCTGCCTGGAAAAGTTCCGTCCTCCGTCGCAGCGGGACCCACCTCCTCTTCCTCAAAATCACCCTCTCCAAACTTTCCAGGAATTTCTGACTTCCAGCCTTGCCTCTCAATCCTTCTTAAAAAACCTTAATCCTACTCCCAACATCACCACTGCTGAAGCCCAGGCTATCCGTGATCTGAAGGCTGACCGATCCATCGTCATTCTTCCGGCGGACAAGGGTTCCACAACCGTGGTACTTGATAATTGGGAGTATGTGGCTGAGGGACTGCGTCAGCTTTCAGACAACACTACATACAAAGTTTGCCAAGGTAATCCCATTCCTGATGTCCAGGCGGAGCTTCAAGGAATCCTCAGAACCTTAGGCCCCCTACAAAAGCTTTCACCTGACTCCATCAACCTCCTGACCCCACCAACACCCCGCACCCCTACCTTCTACCTTCTTCCTAAAATTCAAAAACCCAATCATCCCGGCCGTCCCATTGTAGCTGGCTACCAAACCCCCACAGAACGTATCTCTGCCTACGTAGATCAACACCTTCAACCCATTACATGCAGTCTCCCATCCTTCATCAAAGACACCAACCACTTTCTCGAATGCCTGGAATCCCTACCCAGTCTGTTACCCCTGGAAACCATCCTTGTAACCATTGATGCCACTTCCTTATACACAAATATTCCGCACGTCCAGGGCCTCGCTGTGATGGAGCATTTCCTTTCACGCCGATCACCTGCCACCCTACCAAAAACCTCTTTCCTCATTACCTTAGCCAGCTTCATCCTGACCCACAACTTCTTCACTTTCGAAGGCCAGACATACCAACAATTAAAGGGAAAAGCCATGGGTACCAGGATGGCCCCCTCGTACGCCAACCTATTCATGGGTCGCTTAGAGGAAGCCTTCTTGGTTACCCAGGCCTGCCAACCCAAAGTCTGGTACAGATTTATTGATGACATCTTCATGATCTGGACTCACAGTGAAGAAGAACTCCAGAATTTCCTCTCCAACCTCAACTCCTTTGGTTCCATCAGATTCACCTGGTCCTACTCCAAATCCCATGCCACTTTCCTTGACGTTGACCACCACCTGTCCAATGGCCAGCTTCACACATCCGTACACATCAAACCCACCAACAAGCAACAGTACCTCCATTATGACAGCTGCCACCCATTCCACATCAAACAGTCCCTTCCCTACAGCCTAGGTCTTTGGGGCAAACGAATCTGCTCCAGTCCGGAATCCCTGAACCATTACACCAACAACCTGACAAAAGTCTCGCATCCCGCAACTATCCTCCCGACCTGGTACAGAAGCAAATAACCAGAGCCACTTCCTCATCTCCTCAAACCCAGAAACTCCCACAGAAGAACGCCAAAAGTGCCCCACTTGTGACAGGATACTTTCCGGGACTGGATCAGACTCTGAATGTGGCTCTCCAGCAGGGATACGACTTCCTCAAATCCTGCCCTGAAATGAGATCCATCCTTCATGAAATCCTCCCCACTCCACCAAGAGTGTCTTTCCACCATCCACCTAACCTTCGTAACCTCTTAGTTCATCCCTATGAAATCCCCAAACCACCTTCCCTACCCTCTGGCTCCTACCCTTGTAACTGCCCCCGGTGTAAAACCTGTCCCATGCACCCTCCCACCACCACCTACTCCATCCTGTAACGCGGAAGGTGTACACAATCAAAGGCAGAGCCACGTTTGAAAGCACGCACATGATTTACCAACTGACCTGCCTACACTGTGAAGCTTTCTATGTGGGAATGACGAGCAACAAACTGTCCATTCGCATGAATGGACACAGGCAGACAGTGTTTATTGGTAATGAGGATCACCCTGTGGCTAAACATGCCTTGGTGCACGGCCAGCACATCTTAGCACAGTGTTACACCGTCCGGGTTATCTGGATACTTCCCACTAACACCAACCTGTCAGAACTCTGGAGATGGGAACATGCCCTTCAGTATAACCTCTCTCCTCGTTATCCGCCAGGCCTCAATCTCCGCTAATTTCAATTTGCCGCTGCTCATACCTCACCTGTCTTTCAACAACATATTTGCCTCTGTAGTTCCGCCTCGACTGACATCTCTGCCCAAACTCTTTGCCTTTACAAATGTCTGCTTGTGTCTGTGTATGTGCGGATGGATATGTGTGTGTGTGCGAGTGTATACCTGTCCTTAAAAATGAAAAAAACCCTAAGGTAAGTCTTCCCACTCCCGTGATTGGAATGACTCCTTACCCTCTCCCTTAAAACCCACATCCTTTCGTCTTTCCCTCTCCTTCCCTCTTTCCTGATGAGGCAACAGTTTGTTGCGAAAGCTTGAATTTTGTGTGTATGTTTGTGTTTGTTTGTGTGTCTATCGACCTGCCAGCACTTTTGTTCGGTATGTCACATCATCTTTGTTATATATATATATATATATATATATATATATATATATATATATATATATATATATATATATATATATATATATATATATATATAGAGAGAGAGAGAGAGAGAGAGAGAGAGAGAGAGAGAGAGAGAGAGAGAGAGAGAGAGAGAAACACTCCACGTGGGAAAAAATATCTAAAAACAAAGATGATGTGACTTACCAAACAAAAGCGCTGGCACGTCGATAGACACACAAACAAACACAAACATACACACAAAATTCAAGCTTTCGCAACAAACTGTTGCCTCATCAGGAAAGAGGGAAGGAGAGGGAAAGACGATAGGATGTGGGTTTTAAGGGAGAGGGTAAGGAGTCATTCCAATCCCGGGAGCGGAAAGACTTACCTTAGGGGGAAAAAAGGATGGGTATACTCTTGCACACACACACATATCCATCCACACATATAAACACACAAGCAGACATCTCACAAGCAGACATATTTAGAGACAAAGAGTTTGGGCAGAGATGTCAGTCGAGGCGGAAGTGAAGAGGCAAAGATGATGTTGAATGACAGGTGAGGTATGAGTGGCGGCAACTTGAAATTAGCGGAGATTGAGGCCTGGTGGGTAATGAGAAGAGAGGATATATTGAAGAGCAAGTTCCCATCTCTGGAGTTCGGATAGGTTGGTGTTGGTGGGAAGTATCCAGATAACCCGGACAGAGTAACACTGTGCCAAGATGTCCTGGCCGTGCACCAAGGCATGTTTAGCCACAGGGTGATCCTCATTACCAACAAACACTGTCTGCCTGTGTCCATTCATGCGAATGGACAGTTTGTTGCTCGTCATTCCCACATAGAATGCATCACAGTGCAGGCAGGTCAGTTGGTAAATCACGTGGGTGCTTTCTCATGTGGCTCTGTCTTTGATCGTGTACACCTTCCGGGTTACAGGACTGGAGTAGGTGGTGGTGGGAGGGTGCATGGGACAGGTTTTACACTGGGGGCGGTCACAAGGATAGGAGCCAGAGGGTAGGGAAGGTGGTTTGGGGATTTCATAGGGATGAACTAACAGGTTACAAAGGTTAGGTGGACGGCGGAAAGACACTCTTGGTGGAGTGGGGAGGATTTCATGAAGGATGGATCTCATTTCAGGGCAGGATTTGAGGAAGTCATATCCCTGCTGGAGAGCCACATTCAGAGTCTGGTCCAGTCGCGGAAAGTATCCTGTCACAAGTGGGGCACTTTTGTGGTTCTTCTGTGGGGGATTCTTGGTTCGAGGGGATGAGGAAGTGGCTCTGGTTATTTGCTTCTGTACCAGGTCGGGAGGGTAGTTGCGAGATGCGAAAGCTGTTGTCAGGTTGTTGGTGTAATGCTTCAGGGATTCCGGACTGGAGCAGATTCGTTTGCCATGAAGACCTAGGCTGTAGGGAAGGGACCATTTGATGTGGAATGGGTGGCAGCACTCATAATGGAGGTACTGTTGCTTGTTGGTGGGTTTGATGTGGACGGACGTGTGAAGCTGGCCATTGCACAGGTGGAGGTCAACGCCAAGGAAAGTGGCATGGGATTTGGAGTAGGACCAGGTGAATCTGATGGAACCATAGGAGTTGAGGTTGGAGAGGAAATTCTGGAGTTCTTCTTCACTGTGAGTCCAGATCATGAAGATGTCATCAATAAATCTGTACCAAACTTTGGGTTGGCAGGCCTGGGTAACCAAGAAGGCTTCCTCTAAGCGACCCATATATATATATATATATGAGAAACTTTGCCCTTATGATTAATGATCAAGGCACAGACAGTAAATTTGTTGTAGATACAGTGAACAATGCACTGGAAGCTGAGCAACCAGAATATAGTCTAGATAAATGGACCTGCTAATTTTTGTATTCATCACTAAAGAAGGAGGGAAATCTCATACATAGAAAGCAAAAATATGCAAAAGGGAGAAATTATTTGCTAGAATATAGGATGTGATAAATATAGGAATGGTTGGTGGAAAATACACAAATACAGGGTGTACATAAAGTCTGGGAACACTTTCAATTATTTATTGCACAGGAACCAAACATTGTCATTTTGAAGAGAAACACTGAAAGTTTTTTTCATGTATACCCCTACAGTGTAGTTTGGTAATCTGCCGATAGTCAGCGCTAGTCACAAATATGGCAAGTTCAGGTGAAGAACGAGCTTTTTGTGTGTTGGAGTTCGACAAAAACAAGTGTGCTACAGCTGTTCAGTGGATATTTAGAACCAAGTACAGTAAGAAGCCACCAACAAGGAAGGCCATTTACCACTCGCACAACAAATTCATTATGACGGGTTGCTTGTGCCCAGCAAAGAGAAGTGGACATCCCAGTGTGAGTGAAGTGAATGTGGAGTGTGTATGAGAGACATACATAAGCAGTCCAAAGAAATCAGATCCCATCCCATGAACTTAAAATGGCTCCAATGACAGTGTGGAAAGTCCTGCGACAGAAGTTGTCTATGAAACCATTCAAAATGGAGCTAGTGCAGAAGTTCAATGACGATGACAAAGACAAGCATTTTGAGTTTTGTTCGCAGTTGCAACAATTGAACGAGGATGAGGATGGCATTCTTGATAGTTTAATTTTTAGCAACGAAGCCACTTTTCACACTAATTGGAAAATGAACAGGCATAATTGTCAAATCTGAGATACAAAGCATCCACATGAATGGTTTGAATTTGAGCATGTTTCTCCATCTGTAAATGTTTTTTATGCCTTATCATGTCAAAAACTGTATGGGCCATTCTTCTTCACTGAGAGCACTGTCCCTGGATATTCCTACTTGGACATGTAGCAGCAATGGCTGATGCCTCAAATGCAATTGGACTCTCCATTTATCTTTCAGCAGGATGGGGCTCCACCCCATTTTCATCGTGAAGTTCGTGGGTACCTGAACAGGGAGCTGCCACATCGATGGATCAGCCATGCTACAGAAGGGGACAGTTGTTTCATGAAATGGCCTCCCCAATCACCAGATCTCACTCCATATGACTTTTTTCTGTGGGGCCACATTAAAGATCTGGTGTATGTACCACCTTTACCACGTGATGTAGCAAAGCTCTAGGAGAGAATACGGGAAATGATTGCCACAGTCGATGTTGCCATGTTGGGATGGGTATGGTAAGAATTTGATTACCGTATTGACGTCTGCTGGGTAACTCATGGTTTTCATATCAAATGTTTGTAAAAAATATTTTCAGAGCTTCTCTTCAAAGTGCAGTATGTGTGACATCTGTACAATGTTTAGCTCTTGTGCAATAAATAATTGAAAATGTTCCCAGACTTTATGTTTACCCTGTATTGTTGATGAAATATATTAGGAGTGACTTGATCCTATGTCAGAGCAAACTGGAGCTTCATTTTCAGAAATAAAAATGGATATCGCATTAAAAGGCTTTAGGCATGGAATATCATGAAAACAGAAAGAAAAATAAACCTATCATTATTTAAAGCAATTATGCAGTGTTGTAATTACTCAGGTATGTTGAGTTGCATGACATCTTTCATCTAAGTGTGGGGTTCTTTAGGGTAACAAGGGACTTTTTGGAATAACATGTTCCACTCTTATCCTCTTAGGTCTATAAAAAATGTTTGTAAAAGCTGAAAATATAGTTCAGGTAGTTGTTAATGATAAAACATTACACTAAGTCACATCAGCTCCAGACACTGGCAAGGTGCAACAGTGAATAAACCTCTCCACCTGCTGTGGCAGAGTGCTTGTTCTCTGGATGTCATGGCTCGGCTGTGCCTTGGAGGTCACTTACCTACTTCCAAATACTAATGTCATGGCAAGAGATATGTTTGTTGTAATAGAATGTCATAAGCTATGAGATCTGTTCACCCATCATTGTAACTGAAACTGTGTATCAAAACCAGTGGGCATAAAATACAGAAGAATTACTGTTAAGCTGTTTTCATTTAGTAGCCTGGACAGGTTACATTTCTCTTCCAGCACCCATACACTCCACAAAGCAAAGAAGTCCAGGAGAATGGTCATATGGCACTACATAACAGTACCATGCAAGTAATTAAGTTTGAGAACAGTGACTAGAAATTGTTTATGAGGAAAATTCACATACACACATTCAGATCACAGATCATGTTTGAAGTGCACCTCAACACGATGTGACACCGCGAAACCCCTGAAGGCACAATACTCTTAAGGGATGATTCCTTTCTACATTTGCTATAATGATGTCTCCAGGTATTCTATTTGCATATATTAAATGAATAATAAGTCATTGCAGGGTTGTATATTCTTTACAAAACACTTTTATTGCCAATAATGCATGTTCAGCATAACACAGTCCATCGGAATTGCAATAACAACTGGCAACATACAGTCCATGAGTGAAACTCAGCAACAACTACTTCCATGATAAACTTACACAAGCACATTGCTGATATAACAATTTAAGTACGAAGTTATATGCAAGCAATCAATGGAATCACTATAACTAACGAGTTACACTTTGTTCATATTTTATGGAGAAAAAAGTCCTACTGAGAACAATCACCCATAGTCAAAGACTAATTTAGAATGATGTTTCCTATTACCCCCCAATAAACATTACATTGCAACTTTCGTCGATTTTATCAACCCTATGATCTTCAGGTGTCCAGCCCTGAAAGCATCCATTCTTGTCTGCCTGGTAACTAGTTTTAAAAGCACTTTACCTTTTTCTGCTGTTACACCCTCCCTCCTTCATACAGAGTATTGCCACCACTGGTGGCAACGAAACTGTATTCTTTAGAAATAAATCCATCTGTACAACTTCTTTATCAACAACATTTGCAACATAATTGATGTCATTAGTAGCTTCTAGTGCATTGTTCACTGTATCTGCAACAAAATTACTGTCTGCAGCTACACTCTGCATGAGATAAAAATCATTGGCACATTTACTTCCCCATACCAAGTAGTTGTAATTATAGTGCAGCATCTCTCAGGGGTCCAGTGTGAGCTGTAATTATTGTATGACAGAGAAATGTGGTAGAGATGCTAATATATTACTGTGGAACTTATTTACACTGGAAAAATTAGTTCCAGTTTTAGTAACCAGACTGTGCAAATCTGGCACTGTACACTGTTTGTATGACATCCACCTGTCATTCAACAAGCCATAGCATAGTGAACAGTATGGTTATTGAGAAGAGACACCGTGTGCTGTTAGGGAACTGTTTTATGTGAACAACAGACATCACAGTGCTGCATTGAGAGAGCACTGATGAGTGAAAGGTCTCAGGAGAGGCCCATTGTTATTAAATTATTTAAAGAAGATGATAATGAAATTTGAAAACAATGGTGAGTTTGGTGTGGCACCTAGAAGAGGAAGGCATCCTATCCTGGTAGAATTTATTGTTTAGGTTGCTGTTGCTATAACTGACCATGCAGCACATGCCCCAGGTAGCGCTACAACTTATGCTGTATCAGAAGAATTGTCTTTCCCATGGTCAACAGTGAGGATAGTTTTGCAGTCTATTTTAGACTAGTACTCACACATCCAGATGGTAAAGCCACTGAAACCTCATTATACCTATTTTTTCCATTTACAGTGGCAGATTTGACCTAGTGGACAAAATTGGAACTAATTTTTTCCAGTGTACACTGCTTCCACATTAACATATTAGCATATCTACAAAGTTTCCCTGACGTGTGATAATTACAACCCGCACCAGACCTCCATGAGTTGCTGCACTTTCATTATAATCACCCAGTACATGTCCATACAGGAATGCGCATCACACAGGCTCCACTGCCTGTATAAGGTCTGTTCAAAAACTTTCGGAACTTTGTCCAAAAAATTTTTCTACGCTTCATTTTTACTTATTGTGGATGGTCTCCTTTGAAATACTCTCCTCCACAGTTGATACAATACTCCTAATGCTCTTTCCACTTTTGGAAGCAGTCTTGGCATGCCTCTTGCTGGATTGTGTGAAGTACCATCTGCGAATTTTCTTTTATCTGTCTATCACTGCAAATCTTCATCCTTTCAACAGGGTTTTCACCTGTGGAAATAAAGCAAAGTCTACATGGGCCAGGTCTGGAGAGTACAGAGGATGAGGCAGCACAGCGATTTCATTTTTTATGCAATAATCACATACCAACAGAGGTGAACGTGTGGGTGCACTATCATGATGCAAGAGCTGTGAAGTGTCTCATCACATTTCAGGCCATTTCCTCCTCACATTCTCTCGCAGGTGTCACGACATGTCCTGTTAGTGCCATTGAGTAACAGTTTGTCCATATGGTACAAATCCATGATAATCTGATTCTTCAAAGTCAAAGAAAACTATCAGCATGGCTTTGACATTTGACTTGATCTGACAAGTCTTGGAGGAACTTCCCCATCTCAATGTGAAGATTGAACCCTGGTCTCAGCATCATAACCATAGACCCATGTTTCATCACCAGTTATGATTCTCTTAAGGAACATCTCATTCTCATTTGTGTGATCCAAAACCTCTACACAGATTGTGAGGCGAATGTCTTTTTGGTCTTGACTCATGAGCTGTGGGACAAACTTGGCAGCAACACAGTGCATTCCAAGATGCTATGTCAGGAGTTCATGACATGATCCAACTGAAATGTTACATTCTTCTGCAATCTTGGGCAGTCAATTTTCAATCGGCATGCACAATTTCATTGACGTTCCTGACATAATCATCATTGGAAGACGTCCAAGGGTGTCCTGAACGTGGGTCATCTTTAACTTCTGTCCAGCCATTTTTAAACCATGTGAACTATTCATAATACTGAGTATGGCTTAAGCACTCATCACTGTAGACTTGCTGCATCATTTGGTGTGTCTCTGTAAAGGTTTTCTTGAGTTTCATCCAAAATTTAATGCAGATGCTTTGCTTCTCTAACTCTGCCATGTCAAAATTCACAAACTGTGTAATGCAACATTCTACATAATACAACTATGAACATCAACTAACAGATGTACACCACTGAAACTTCCTGTATTTACACATTAAACATCAGCATGTGCAGGGATTGCCAACCGCATTTCGCACCAACACACCACAGGTGCGAAATTACAAATGTTCCAGAACTGTTTGAACAGACCTCACATATAACACCCATAAATGTCCAATCTATTATATCAATGTCATCCATGTTGCTATTCATACAGAATTTGATTTTAGTACAGCATGCAATTACTATGTCCTGCACTACAGCTGATTCACATTCTGAATTCTTGCAATAAAGTAGAATTGCTAGTCCCATATTATTTTCCCCAGCTTCCACAATCTCCCTACCTTCTTGCGGCAATTAAACCTCTAATATTAATTCTCGCGACTGTTTACTTTTGCACAAGTACTATCCTTATTTAATTTCTCCTCCTCCCCATGACTGAAGTAATGTACCCATGGCTCAAAATCTGTTCTACATGTCTAGCCAATGTTTCTTCATTTCTTCTTTATCTCCTCTCTATAAAACTCTTAACAGGATTAACTAGGCAGGAGCA
Organism: Schistocerca nitens; assembly: GCF_023898315.1. Taxonomy (NCBI): domain Eukaryota; kingdom Metazoa; phylum Arthropoda; class Insecta; order Orthoptera; family Acrididae; genus Schistocerca; species Schistocerca nitens. The sequence goes on along the minus strand of NC_064619.1, from coordinate 540,274,667 downwards.
GGTAATTTGGATGAAGCCTCATCCCCTCTTACACCCTTCAATGCTTTATGGATATCTGCTTTACTTGCTCTCAGCTGTGGTAACTGAACTGCTACAGCTTGCAATGTCTCCTCAAGGGTAAGTCCTCATATTGTGACTCAGATGTTCTGGAACCTCTATCCAACACCCAAAAAAAGGAGAAACAAAATAGGATGTCAACAAGGACAGTTAAATGGAACACTATCGTAACACTTCTTGCTGTAACTCAATTTCTCCACTCATGACTTTATGCATTACAGATCAATGAGTCATATACCCCTTGTTGACACTAAGATATACTATTCCTGTTAAACAAGCAAAAACTAAAAATTCATATTTCCGTAACCTTAGAACATCATCTGACAATGAGTGAAAGACATACACTGGACATGCAAACCAGAAGGAACACTTGTGATTCCAAATGTAGACAGAAGTGTCTACTGTTTCTTCCATCAGGTGCAGCAGTTGTTGACATAGCAGTGACCACTTATGATACCAAATGTAGACGTTTGGGTGACTTGATCGCTATGGGGAGCATAAGATCCATTCTTCTAGCAGTCAGGATGTTGTTTGATTCTCCACCATGAGCATGGTTGCAGCTAGGCAGTGGGTGTGAACCAGAAGGATGTCCAATGTCCAGTCATAAAAATGGTAATTGCATAGACATGTTTATTCTGAGAAAGGATAGAACAGTTGTACTGTTGCCAAGCAGTGGTCAGTGCTCCAAGAAGCAGGTTAGTCTTGGTCAGGGAAGTGTGTTTACATCAGCAAGCTGCCTCCTGTTGTGACAAGGGAGCACTGTTGCCTCATCCCATAGGCAGCATCCAAGGTGAGATTATGTGGTTGACACTTTTGCAGTCAAGTGCTGCATCAGCTCCCAGATGGTTGGTCAGCATACCATTATCACAGACCCTGCAATGCCAGTCGTGTTAGCTGTGCAGATGTGAGACTGAAAGTGGGAGACACTTGAGCATGCGGAACTGAAGTGAGGACCCCATTGTAGGTGGCAGCTTCTAACAACCCTACCACAACAAAGATCAAAATTTTAATAACAATTGTGGTGTTGCTCACGCTGCTAAATACTGCATTTTTGGGCAACAACAGTCATACTATGTGGCAGGTGTCATTAGAGCACAGTTAATAGTCATTTCATGAAATAATAAAAAAAACTAGGCACTCATCTTTTTGTGTTTCCCACGCAGGTCTCATCGTAAAATCATGTCTCAATTGTTGAAAATCTAGGTGATTATGATTCCAAGCTCGGATGCAAAGAGGCCTAGGTTTTATTCTGCTATATTCAAAAGTTATGTAGATGCGCTTCACAAACCATCCTTGAAGATTATACTTTTGCTGGACAATGGTGATGTAAAAAAATAATCAGCAATCGAAAATTAAGTTACACTTCGTTTTAATTGCTTTTATTACAATATCACGTGACACACTAAACATCACTTCACAATACAAAACATACTTGAAATCATCTTCCTCACAGTCACTGTTAAAGCTCACATTTTATAACCTGACGGCAATATTCATCTTTCCAACATGACATCTACGATTTGACTTTTTCAAGGTCCAACTCTCTAACAGCTTAACAACTAACTAACTATCGCTTATGCGCCCAAAAATCAGAGTTACAAGTACATCAAAGATCATAGTGACAAAAGAAAGAATACACATAAGAATAATATCATTGCAATATAAACATATCGATGTATCAAAAGTGAAATCAAATCTGAATGTTGTCTCACAAATATGTTAAGTAGTTAACAGAAATACAGTAGAATATTACTGGTATCGAGAGGTTCAGGTGAGGTACCATAATGGTTACGTAATTCAAGTACCAATACAAGCAGGAGCTGGTGGCAATGACAGAATGCTTCTGCATGGGTCAAATCAGCAGCAGATGAGTTGGTCCACATAAGGCGGCTACACAGGCTCAGCATGACCCACAAAGACCCAGGTTCAGGACCTGCAATTAGTGAAAGTCAGTGGCAGGCAGTCTTCTGGATGGAAGGCAGCAGTTCAACTTCCAACAGCACCAGGATTTGGGTGCAGCACGCAGACCCACAATTTATTGAAGACAGTGTCTGGCAGCAACAGCTAGATGACCCATTTCCAGGCAATAACTGGCACAGATTTCCTCTCGTAGCTGGCTGCAGGCAATGAGTGACACGTCCATGTAAAATGGATATATTTATATGAGTCTGGCTAGTCACGTGCCAAGGCATCACTACACTACATGTGAGCCATAAAAGTGCCGTGACTTGGTAACGAAGCAATCAGGTCACCAGTGCCATAGGGTCCTTTCCACTGGGTCAAAGCCATTAAGGCTCTGACTTCACTATTGTGGCTTGAATAAATGGCAACTACTCCCAAGATATGGTTGGAAAAACTTGTAGTATCAGCAGAATCTTCTTACGTAAGATCACTTTGCTTGCCTCCGTCTGACATGTTCCCATGGTGCTTCTTGCTTTAGCCCATCGGTGACATCTGTACTTAAATTTAGCCATGACAAGTAAATAAACTGCAGCACAAAAGACCACAGTTAAGTATCAGGGTCAAAATAGCCCCATAATCAGGGAATGAGTGTAACGGAGAGGATGCAGAAATCCTGCACTGCCATTTTAGGCAAGGTTCTAATCAAAAATTTTTGCTATTACTTTGCTCAGACCTGTTGTTATGTTTATCTGTGGTGTGCAAATGATGATGAGTGCTTGTACGATAGTGCTGCGTTCATGCTGCTATGAAAGAAGTGAAGGGACAGGGTGAAACTCAGTGCCAGCACACAGTCTGCTCTGCACAATTAGCACCAAAGGGGATGCCAAGCATAACATCCCCTTCCAAAGGGCAGATTACCACCAACAGTGTCATGTGCTGTCACTCCAAGAGACATTGTAGAGAGGTTTGGAATTTAATCCATGATGTTGGTCCAAAGACTGGTAATGAAGAACTTTACATGCCAACCAAATATTGGCAGTGAATATTTTCCAACTCCAGGATTTGAATCTGTGTACCTCCATGTCAAGCATCATTGTACATGGTTGTGTTAGTGACCTAAGACACATGGGCAGGTATTGTTAAGTAGAAATAACAGTAAAAAGGAGCTTAATACAATCATATAAATGGTCAACATGTTGCCATATTTTTCAAACAGAAAGTGTACTATAATTATACAACCCATTTTTTCAACATTGTAGCAAGAAGCCACAATTCTGATTCATGGAACATGGAAATAACTAAACAAAACCAAACATCATTTTAATCTTCTGACTACACACAGCAAAAAATTACAATACTTCTTATGATGCAGTCAACTCCGTATTTCTGCTAGGTAACTGTTCACTGCTCTCACTCCAGCCATTTGGCTTGAGGCAATGAATTTCTCAGAATGTTGCCATTCTGTTGTCTGTCATGGCATCACTCTGACATCAAATTGTTGCACTTTCCTTTGAAGGTTGACCGCAGTCTCAGTTAAGTGTGAATGATGCCTTAGTATCTTAATTACAGTATTATGAAATTGTTCACTCACTGCAGCTGACATATTTTGCAATTGCAGATCTCACGCCTTGGGCTTAATTCAAAGGTAATGCAGGATCTTTTGTAATACTTTAGAACCAACTTAAATGAAATTTAAAATAATAACTCTAGTAAGGAAGAGTAACAGAACATATAATATTTAATTTGCTTTAAACTATTATTAGTTTCTTTATGATTAATTTCTTTCTATCTCATCTAACTGCCATTGAATTGAGGAGGATTGATATTTTCTTTAAAAAATTCTAAGTTTTGCAATTCAGATACCCATTGCTTGTGTTCACTTGTCAAATATTTTGTACATTTACTGAACTTAAACTTTCATTAGTAAAACACAACATCTGAACTGTCTCACTATAAATTACTTTTAACTTAATATTTTGCTATTTAAAATGTGTTTTATGAATTTTAGTCGCACCAAAAATAAAGTACGAAATCTTGAGTACTCACATGCAGACAGTTTGGTACGCTTCATCAACAACATTTACAAATTCCTTAACTTCCAGATAACTTGTTATCACATTAACAATTACAATTACAACTTGTCTCATCTCAGTCAGTAGTTCAATAGGTTCCCCTTTCAGCACCTAAAGAAGAAATTATATTGCTTGCAGTAAAATGTTATTAACTTTTTCAAAATGTAAGCTTCCTCAGTCAGGTGAAATTTTGGTAAGTCAGCTGAAAAACGTGTCATCATTGTTTCATAAATTTTATTATCCTTGAAACTTCCTGACAGATTGAAACTGTGTGCCAGACTGAGACTCGAACTCAAGACCTTTGCCTTTCACGGGCAAGTGCTCTACCATCTGAGCTACCCAGGCATGACTCACGGCCCATCCTCACAGCTTCACTTCCGGCAGTACCTCGTCTCCTACCTCCCAAACTTCACAGAAGCTCTCCTGCGAAACTTGCAGAAATAGCACTCCTAGAAGAAAGGATATTGCAGAGACATGGCTTTGCCACAGCCTGGGGGGGTGTTTCCAGCACACACTCCACTGCAGAGTGAAAATTTCATTCTGGAAACACCCCCCAGGCTGTGGCAAAGCCATGTCTCCGTGGTATCCTTTCTTCCAGGAGTGCTATTTCTGAAAGTTTTGCAGGAGAGCTTCTGTGAAGTTTGGAAGGTAGGGGACGTGGTACTGACAGAAGTGAAGCTGTGAGGACGGGCCATGAGTTGTGCTTCGGTAGCTCAGATGGTGGAGCACTTGCCCACAAAAAGCAAAGTCCTGAGTTTGAATCTCGGTCTGGCACTCAGTTTTAATCTGCCAGGAAGTTTCATATCAGTGCACACTCTGCTGCAGAGTGAAAATTTCATTCTGGATTTATAATCCTTCTTTATGACTCATCGACATATAGTCCAAATTTCCAAAATTCTGCCTGATCCACTTTTGCCAAAGATCCTAATTTATTTACAATTATAAATTACTCAATAAATTTATAAAAATAATGTAACCAATAAAAGTAACAATTCACTGTATAGTTGAGGAGCTGAGCAATTAACAGGAACATAAATAAGACTGAAAATTTGTTGAGCTTCTGGACAAATCCTTCTTCAGACGTAACAGATGATACATTTGGAAGCTAAGCAATGTTCTAAGTCTTGTTTATATTTGTATCAATGCAATAACACCTCACTTAGACTATGATTCATTCATTTCACTCTTTCCATTATTAATATTCCATGAAGTACTTCCGTTTATCATATTTGTAGCACAAATTATTCACTACTGCCTCGAGATGACTGGGTGTTGTGTGTGTCTTTCATCATCATTTCATCCTCATTCACTCGTAAGTCACCGTAGTGGCATTAAAGAACTTGTGGAGCAGCGGCCGAACCCGCGAGGGGTCTCACGGCCACCAATGCCATACACTCATTATTATTATTATTGTCACAATGAAACATGTGAACATAAATGACCAACCCACCACACATAAAACTACAATTCTGCTATTAGTCTTACAGATAATCTGACTAATTTATGGAAAAAAGGAAGCTCAAAGTGTAGAGTCCTGTCTATATGTCTGCCATAAGTCACAGAGTACAAGATTTGACTGGAGAAGACAACCATTACCTATACAAAGCAACCATTATGCCACTGGCCTGAGGTGATTAGGCAAAAACCATAAAAAATCTAACCTGGAGAGCCAGATGAGGACTGAATGCCACTATATCTAAATACAATGTTTTGCTCAGTAATTTGTTGGAAGGGATACAGTTTCTCTCTACTTCTGGTTTGTGATTCTTGGTAGATGTTAATGAAAAGACTCCAGAACTGGCACTCTCAGTGTATCTTATTTGTCCATAACAAGACACAGCATAACTTTTTTTTAAATAAATTACTATACCAGATAATGTATTTTATTTGCAACTATACTTGTATGCCAGGTCAACAAGTTCAATTGGTTATTTGTTCAAGTTTATGGTGCTCTTGAGAATTCTGGTATAATTATTGTTTTGGATGAGTGATACTTACATAATCTTTTTTTCATTGTGTTAAGAATCAGTAGCATGCATGCGATAAAATACTGCTCAACTAATAATCAAAGAAAAATACGCAATTTATTGAAAGTTTTTCTCAGTTTGTGTGACTAGCAAGCTGATATTTACTACAAAATGGAGAAAACAACTAGATACTCTGATACATATTTTAATCTCTGGCCATAGACTACCAGTACAGGCTCATTCAGTGAGAAGAAGGAGAACTGTAAGGGGAGGAGGAGGCCCACATTTCTCCAACTTATGGAGAAATGTAAATATGGGTAGTCATGCAAACTAAGTCATAATTGCAGACCTTACTTTGTGCAATGATCTAAAAAGCAAACATTTCACATAATCACAAGATAGAACTGAACATGCAGGTGTAACAGGGCATTTACTATGTAACATGTATAATTAACAAATCACTCTGTGTCACATTGAAAATCCCAACTTAATATTTTGTGGAAGAGTTCTGAAAAATCATAAAAACTTAAAATAAATTCTACACTAGTCCTAAAATTGCATAACATGGCATGCAGAGCACCTCACAACATTGCAATTAAGCGATCTTTACACTAAAGTACAAAGGAAGCAATTAATTGAGTGCAGCCAATAAGCAAATGTTTATGATTTACATGTCTCTTGCCTGTGGATGGATAAATGTAACCTATGACAATGTCACACCAGCAATTTGTTACTGTAAGTGGTAAAGTGCATTGGGAATACTGTTACCAGTTCTGTTTACTGGATACAAGTGCTGAATGGGCTGCAAATTACCTATATCAGTGAATATGAGGAATTGCTAGGTTTAATCAGATGTTACCTGTGTCTGTGTCTCTAAGCTTGCAGGATATTTAGCATCAAAGGCAGTAAATTCACTCAAAAATGCACATATATATCCCCATATATACTGCTGGGAAAAAAACAGTTCACCCTTTTAGATGTTTCCAATTCACTCAATATTTATTGTTGCAACAGTGCATACTTAGTACATGAAATGATTACATTTACATAATAGCAGCACAAGTGAGTCTGAGGTACTGGGTATCAACCCATGCTGAAACTTCCATATTAGAACATGGTGTAGTCACCACAGGTGACAATGTAGGCATTGACTCTGGCATTCAGGCAGTCATACTGATGGCAAATACTGCAGTGGACACATTATTCCACACCTGCTTAACCTGTTCACATAGTTCTGTAAGAGTTGCTGGTTGACAAGTTGCACAAGTCACTTCTCATCCCATCATATCCATCATGTGCTCAATTGGAGACAAATTTGGAGATTGTGCTGGCCAAAGAATTTGCTGCACCTCTTGCAGAGCACATTGAGTTTCACGGGCAGTGTGTGAGTGAGCATTATCCTGTTGGAACAACACATCAGCTTCCTATTGAAAGAATGGCAAAAGAAAGAGTCTAATAGCATCCCACATGTACCAAATGCTGGTTATCATCCCCTCCAGAAACACTAAAGGTGAACAAGAGTTGTAGTTTATCACATCCCAGACCATAAGGACCAGGGTGGGGCCAGTATGTCTTAGAGAAATGCTCTCTATGAGACAACACTCACCAGATCTAATGTCATGCACACAAAAAACCATCACTTGCATGCAGGCAGAATCTACTTTCATCGCTGAGGACCATGATGTGCAATTCCATCTTCCAAGAGATCCTCTGATGGGACCAGTTGAGCCATGCACATCAACAGTATGTTGTGAGGAGAAAATGAGCTAGAGGTGTGTATGCTTGTAGTCCCACTGCTAATAACTCGTTCAGAACAGTTTGAGTTGACATGTCTGTATTTTTGCTGTGATACCTATAGAAGCTGCCACTGCTGCCCTTATAATGCAACGATTGTGGTGCACATCAGTTCTATGTGGATGTCGAGAATCTTGTCTACAGGTGTGAGAATGTTCACGTGACCACTGAAACCAGCATCATTGCTCAACTCACACAGCATGTGAACTTTTGTGACAGCTCTCTAAAAGGAGCATCCTTTCATGTGGAAGGCCACAGTTTGACCCCTTTCAAACTCACTCAGTTGGCTGTGAGAAGCATGAGTGCATCTCCATGGCACATGCTTCACATGTTTGCACCACAGTGAGCCTCCTGACTCAGAGCATTTCCTATTCCAGATTAGACACAGATGGCATTCTGGTAGCTATGCTACTATGCTATCTGTTGACAGATGATGCTGAAACCATTCTCAGTACATCTACTATCCCCCAGGTGGCACATGCCATCATCAGATCAAAGTTGACATCATCATTCAAGGTGTACTAATTTCCTCCGGGTGGCATATGCCATCATCAGATCAAAGTCAACATCATCTTTCCAGCAGTCATAATTTTATTTTATTTTATTTTATTTCTTTTATTTTTCCCCCAGCAGTGTATGTACAACACTTAATATAACTGTTCTTGTTTACTACCGCAAAAACATTTTTAGTTTATAAAAATTCTTCTGGGCCAAATTACAAAGTGTACAGGGCACCTAGGCAGTTTGGTTTATTGGGGGTAATTCACTAACACTTAATTCACAATTTAAAATTTATTTTCATGTATGTATCTGCAACCAAGCTACTGGACAGGTTCCTAGCATGAGTTCTGACAGAGTCTACATGCCAAATCAGCCTGTCTTTCAAGATGGAACCAGTTCATTCCAGTAAAAGCCATTGACAGGGTACACTTTCAGCCATCTGCTGAATGTACTAACAAACCTATGCCACAGACTCTCTAATAGGATGGTCTGAGAAAGGAATTAGGTGGTTGCTGCTGGCCATGTCCTGAAGAGCAGAGGGCAGTGAAGTAAATCTTCGTTTTGAAGTGGTGCAATTGATTCACATTTGTGTTTGCATTGCTGAGTGTACCTACTTCATGAATTGATGTGCCACCCTGATGCTTTTACAATTACTGTTACCTTCCTCCAACTTCATAGTCTTATATCATAGTTTTCTTGATACAGTTGTGATGCTATGCAGTGCCACCAATTGTACCATGGGACTTATTTCCCTTCTGAAGAGGGATGAAGGCTGTAAGAGAGCTCACATCTATATCCACTAGCTATGAAATCATGTAACCCCTCTTCAAAGAACTTTTCTGCATTTAAATTTATTTATCAACATTTACTTTATCAAGGCAAAAGAGCACTTATTTACTATGTGCTCATAGCCAGTCTGGACATGATAACTCATCAAAAGACAGTGAGTAAGAGATTACTTGATATTGCTTCTTTTGTTCTGATGGTACAAGATTGTCATCAGACCCCTTGTTCTTTGGAGTTCACAGCATCCCCAAAGTGAGGCTGCAAAGTGTAAATGACTTCTCTGTCACAAGTAAAGAACCTCATTTGTTTTCGTGTCTTGTTGGTGCACTGGCTCCATTTTGCCCTTCACACCTCCCCCCATGAACCATGGACCTTTCCGTTGGTGGGGAGGCTTGCGTGCCTCAACAATACAGATAGCCGTACCGTAGGTACAACCACAACAGAGGGGTATCTGTTGAGAGGCCAGACAAACGTGTGGTTCCTGAAGAGGGGCAGCAGCCTTTTCAGTAATTGCAGGGGCAACAGTCTGGATGATTGACTAATCTGGCCTTGTAACATTAAACAAAACGGCCTTGCTGTTGTGGTACTGCGAACGGCTGAAAGCAAGGGGAAACTACAGCCGTACTTTTTCCCGAGGGCATGCAGCTTTACTGTATGGTTAAATGATGATGGCGTCCTCTTGGGTAAAATATTCTGGAGGTAAAATAGTCCCCCATTTGGATCTCCAGGCAGGGACTACTCAAGAGGACATCGTTATCAGGAGAATGAAAACTGGCATTCTACGGATCGGAGCGTGGAATGCCAGATCCCTTAATCGGGCAGGTAGGTTAGAAAATTTAAAAAGGGAAATGGATAGGTTAAAGTTAGATATAGTGGGAATTAGTGAAGTTCACTGGCAGGAGGAACAAGACTTTTGGTCAGGTGAATAAAGGGTTATAAATACAGAATCAAATAGTGGTAATGCAGGAGTAGGTTTAATAATGAATGAAAAAATAGGAGTGCGGGTAAGCTACTACAAACAGCATAGTGAACGTATTATAGTGGCCAAGATAGACACGAAGCCCATGCCTACTACAGTAGTACAAGTTTATATGGCAACTAGATCTGCAGATGACGAAGAAATTGAAGAAATGTATTATGAGATAAAAGAAATTATTCAGGTAGTGAAGGGAGATGAAAATTTAATAGTCATGGGTGACTGGAATTCGAGAGTAGGAAAAGGGAGAGAAGGAAACAAAGTAGCTGAATATGGATTGGGGCTAAGAAATGAAAGAGGAAACCGCCTGGTAGAATTTTGTGCAGAGCATAACTTAATCATAGCTAACACTTGGTTCAAGAATCATGAAAGAAGGTTGTATACATGGAAGAACCCTGGAGGTACTAAAAGGTATCAGATAAATGATATAATGGTAAGACAGAGGTTTAGGAACCAGGTTTTAAATTGTAAGACATTTCCAGGGGCAGATGTGGACTCTGATCACAATCTATTGGTTATGAGCTGTAGATTAAAACTGAAGAAACTGCAAAAAGGTGGGAATTTAAGGAGATGGGACCTGGATAAACTGAAAGAACCAGAGGTTGTAAAGAGTTTCAGGGAGAGCATAAGGGAACAATTGACAGGAATGGTGGAAAGAAATACAGTAGAAGAAGAATGGGTAGCTTTGAGGGATGCAATAGTGAAGGCAGCAGAGGATCAAATAGGTAAAAAGATGAGGGCTAGTGGATATCCTTGGGTAACAGAAGAAATATTGAATTTAATTGATGAAAGGAGAAAATATAAAAATGCAGTAAATGAAGCAGGCAAAAAGGAATACAAACGTCTCAAAAATGAGATCGACAGGAAGTGCAAAATGACTAAGCAGGCATGGATAGAGGACAAATGTAAGGATGTAGAGGCTTATCTCACTAGGGGTAAGATAGATACAGCCTACAGGAAAATTAAAGAGACCTTTGGAGAAAAGAGAGCCACTTGTATGAATATCAAGAGCTCAGATGGAAACCCAGTTCTAAGCAAAGAGGGGAAAGCAGAAAGGTGGAAGGAGTATATACAGGGTCTATACAATGGCGATGTACTTGAGGACAATATTATGGAAATGGAAGAGGATGTAGATGAAGATGAAATGGGAGACACGATACAGCGTGAAGAGTTTGACAGAGCACTGAAAGACCTGAGTCGAAACAAGGCTCTGGGAGTAGACAACATTCCATTAGACTACTGACGGCCTTGGGAGTGCCAGTCTTGACAAAACTCTACCATCTGGTGAGCAAGATGCACAAGACAGAAAAACCCTCAGACTTCAAGAAGAATATAATAATTCCAATCCGAAAGAAAGCAGGTGTTGACAGATATGAAAATTACCGAACTATCAGTTTAATAAGTCATGGCTGCAAAATACTAACGCGAATTATTTACAGATGAATGGAAAAACTGGTAGAAGCTGACCTCAGGGAAGATCAGTTTGGATTCCGTAGAAATGTTGGAACACGTGAGGCAATACTGACCTTACGACTTATCTTAGAAGAAAGGTTAAGGAAAGGCAAACCTACGTTTCTAGCATTTGTAGACTTAGAGAAAGCTTTTGACAATGTTGACTGGAATACTCTCTTTCAAATTCTAAAGGTGGCAGGGGTAAAATACAGGGAGCGAAAGGCTATTTACAATTTGTAAAGAAACCAGATGACAGTTATAAGAGTCGAGGGGCATGAAAGGGAAGCAGTGGTTGGGAAGGGAGTGAGACAGGGTTGTAGCCTCTCCCCGATGTTATTCAATCTGTATATTGAGCAAGCAGTAAAGGAAACAAAAGAAAAGTTTGGAGTAGGTATTAAAATCCATGGAGAAGAAATAAAAACGTTGAGGTTCGCCGATGACATTGTAATTCTGTGAGAGACAGCAAAGGACTTGGAAGAGCAGTTGAAGGGAATGGACAGTGTCTTGAAAGGAGGATTTAAGATGAACATCAACAAAAGCAAAACAAGGATAATGGAATGTAGTCGAATTAAATCGGGTGATGCTGAGGGGATTCGATTAGGAAATGAGACACTTAAAGTAGTAAAGGAGTTTTGCTATTTGGGGAGCAAAATAACTGATGATGGTTGAAGTAGAGAGGATATAAAATGTAGACTGGCAATGGCAAGGAAAGCGTTTCTGAAGAAGAGAAATTTGTTAACATCGAGTATAGATTTAAGTGTCAGGAAGTCGTTTCTGAAAGTATTTGTATGGAGTGTAGCCATGTATGGAAGTGAAACATGGACAGTAAATAGTTTGGACAAGAAGAGAATAGAAGCTTTCAACATGTGGTGCTACAGAAGAATGTTGAAGATTAGGTGGGTAGATCACGTAACTAATGAGGAGGTATTGAATAGGATTGGGGAGAAGAGAAGTTTGTGGCACAACTTGACTAGAAGAAGGGATTGGTTGGTAGGACATATCCTGAGGCATCAAGGGATCATAAATTTAGCATTGGAGGGCAGCGTGGAGGGTAAAAATCGTAGAGGGAGACAAAGAAATGAATACACTAAGCAGATTCAGAAGGATATAGGTTGCAGTAGGTACTGGGGGATGAAGGAGCTTGCACAGGATAGATTAGCATGGAGAGCTGCATCAAACCAGTCTCAGGACTGAAGACCACAACAACAACCTGTATAAAAATCCAAAAAATGCTTACACAGTGTGCAGTACTTCCTACACAATTGATTAAAATCATGGTTCTCCTTTAACATCTTTCATTGTGACTCCAGCAGGAAATGAGATATGTTATTGTATTAAATAGCAACATGCACCACTATAGTTTCTAGCTTTCAGAAGGAGCAGACAGCCTTGTTCCATCTGCCTCCAGCTCTGTTCTCTTCACTATGGCACTGATTGTTTCAAATGTGAATTACCTTTGTCTCACCCTCCTATTCTCATGTTTCACTAACACTCAGACTGGCAGACACCCCTACAGTCCAGCTCGGATGAAACCCCAACTGCATATTTCTTTTCTCTCTTTCATATCAAACTGCATCCCTTCCAGAGCCTTCTTCTCCCTCCCTTGACACAAGTTACCTCCACACCAGGTGAAGCGCGTGCATGTTGGTGTTTGAACAGCTACTGGCCCCAAAGGGTGGGAACGAAACTTTGGTTCACATTCTACACTGTGTGGTTGGCTAGAAAACATTGCTGCTGTTACTTCACTATGAAACAGGGTGTAATAGCGTGCCAGCACTGCTGCCTGGCATGCACTGCCCAAGTGCATTATTCTGCACCTGGAGCAAATTCCAACTTGCTGCTTGCTGTCTGCTTCCCAGCCATAGCAGAGTCACAACATAAATGCACCAAGCCTTGTTGTGCAGCTGCAACGCTCACATGCCTGTGCTGCACAGGTCCCATTTGACTGCTGCAGTTGTGCAGTTGCCTGGAGCTATCCTGTTGCAGAGCACCAGGTTGCTGTTGGGCTGTCTGCATACAAGTGGTATCCAAATCACTTCTGGATCTGTGTCATTTCTGTGGCCATACCAAGCACATGGACATGCTGACTATGGTCAGTGCAGCTCACCTACCACTACCACTACACAAAGGCATTGCCCATAGGTGACCTATTGCCCACTGGCATCTTCCATCTACTGCTGCTCTGGTCAGGCCTGCCACCCATTTGTCACCGTGTGCCAATGATGAGCATTGTAGTCGATATAATTTGCAAGCAAGTGCCATGCAAATTATGCCACTGTCAGAGACATTGCCTGTACATTAGTTATCATGTGGCTGACCATTCCTGCCCATGGGGCAAGCTCTGCCATCTAGCTGTGCACCCCACAAAGACCAGCATTGTGCTGCCCTGCAGCATTGTGCTGCCATGCAGCTCATATGCCACCCATTTACTGGCACAGCCCATCTGCTCTATCTGAGGGTCCTAGCATCAACCTCAGAACCACACCATTGCAGCAGCCACCACCACCTCTATGCTGCTGCCCACATGTGTCATCCTGTCATCACCCACCATCCAATGTGAGTTAATCACCCACCATCCAATGTGAGTTATGCAGCACTGCACCATTACTGTCAATCCTTGACTGGATTAAGCATCATTCAACTTCTGTTTACTGAATGTAAATAGGGACTTGCAAACAAAAAAATTAAACTTTTGAATGATAAGTAGAATTTTAATGATAGATAACAGATTGGCACATAACCTTATTTTCATGGGATTAATGACTACATCAAATATCTTGTGGCATTGTCACTAGGGAGAGGTTCAACCTGACTTCCTTAGAGTCAGAATTTTATGGATAGAACATTCATTTGGTACTTGTGAAACCTTATTGCATTGCATTAGTTGTATTGTTTAGACTAATTAGTGTGAGAAACAATAGGAGAGTCACTGCCAGTGAACAGCATTAGTTACAGGTGCACATTTTCTACATTACTTTTCAAGTGAGTTTGTTGTTTTGGAATTTTGAAGTTGATTTGTAGCAGTATACAGAAACTTTAGTTCCGACAAAGCTAAATGATTTACTAGTAAATGTTTGCTTATTAACATTATCATTTTTATATTAATTTTTATTAAGCCAAAGTACAATGAAATATTATTTCTCAAAGAATAATTAGTAATTTTATCTTGTGGCCTACAATGCCTCAATTTCAAACAGATGTTTGTAGATGCTGTGGTCACAAAGGAAATATGGAGAACGATTTAGGAAAATATTTCAATTTATTTGCAGCGTACTGAGTGTACTGGGCCTGGGGTGAAGAGCCACTTCTGCACAGAATTGGGCTGTAGCAGTGGGTCATGGCAAGGGTGCAGGCTGATGGCAGCTCAAATAAACAACACCAAAAATCAAATATTTTATTAAAACCCATGTGACTACATTTATAACATCATAGTGCAGTGGCCATACCCCTTGTCAGCATGTGATGAGAACAGAACTGTGGCATGCAGTCAGCTTTCAGCCAGTAGGCTATGACATCTATGCCCAGGGATACAGATGCCAGGAGCTCACTTAGCAGTGCATCCCAGTCAGTCAGATGCTGCATGGCTGCTCACAAGAGGTGCCAGTGGCATGACATACTGCAGGAATACTTGCAGAGGATGACAACGTCCATTTTGGATCCCACTTGTGCAAATGATAGTGCATAGTGCCAGTGAGCCCCTACCTGTATAGAAGGGTGAGCAGCTGTAATGTCCCAGTCACGATTTGCTTCCCTCCTGGGCAGTAGTTTGGCTGCTGCTGTAGTGAGCCTGGAGGTAGCCCGCCTCATAAAGTGAAGGTGTTATGTGGAATGTTGGATATTTTATAATCATGAAGAGGCACCCCAAATTCAGGAAGGAGGACTAGGTGCTAGAATATGGTACGGTAGCAAAGGCCCAAACGCGAAGCTATTTCTTGCTGACCTGTATCGCTCTGGTGCCTGGCATAGTCCTCTCACTACAGTAGTGCTGCTGGGCAGCTAATACCTCTGCTAAAACTGACAGTTATTTATACAAGTTACAAGCTCACTTGCTGTGCCAACACACTGCTTCCAGCTGTGTTCAGAACAACAAATCTGTAGACCATATCGCTCTGGTGCCTGGCATAGCCCCCTCACTATAGTAGTGCTGCTGGTCTGCTAATACCTCTGCTAAAACTGACAGTTATTTATACAAGTTAGGAGCTCACTTGTTGTGCTGACACACTGCTTCCAGCCATGTTCAGAACAACAAATCTGTAGGCCAGCAATGTAGACACTGCTTGGCCCATGGTGCAAGAGCTCTGATCTACACTCCTGGAAATGGAAAAAAGAACACATTGACACCGGTGTGTCAGACCCACCATACTTGCTCCGGACACTGCGAGAGGGCTGTACAAGCAATGATCACACGCACGGCACAGCGGACACACCAGGAACCGCGGTGTTGGCCGTCGAATGGCGCTAGCTGCGCAGCATTTGTGCACCGCCGCCGTCAGTGTCAGCCAGTTTGCCGTGGCATACGGAGCTCCATCGCAGTCTTTAACACTGGTAGCATGCCGCGACAGCGTGGACGTGAACCGTATGTGCAGTTGACGGACTTTGAGCGAGGGCGTATAGTGGGCATGCGGGAGGCCGGGTGGACGTACCGCCGAATTGCTCAACACGTGGGGCATGAGGTCTCCACAGTACATCGATGTTGTCGCCAGTGGTCGGCGGAAGGTGCACGTGCCCGTCGACCTGGGACCGGACCGCAGCGACGCACGGATGCACGCCAAGACCGTAGGATCCTACGCAGTGCCGTAGGGCACCGCACTGCCACTTCCCAGCAAATTAGGGACACTGTTGCTCCTGGGGTATCGGCGAGGACCATTCGCAACCGTCTCCATGAAGCTGGGCTACAGTCCCGCACACCGTTAGGCCGTCTTCCGCTCACGCCCCAACATCGTGCAGCCCGCCTCCAGTGGTGTCGCGACAGGTGTGAATGGAGGGACGAATGGAGACGTGTCGTCTTCAGCGATGAGAGTCGCTTCTGCCTTGGTGCCAATGATGGTCGTATGCGTGTTTGGCGCCGTGCAGGTGAGCGCCACAATCAGGACTGCATACGACCGAGGCACACAGGGCCAACACCCGGCATCATGGTGTGGGGAGCGATCTCCTACACTGGCCGTACACCACTGGTGATCGTCGAGGGGTCACTGAATAGTGCACGGTACATCCAAACCGTCATCGAACCCATCGTTCTACCATTCCTAGACCGGCAAGGGAACTTGCTGTTCCAACAGGACAATGCACGTCGGCATGTATCCCGTGCCACCCAACGTGCTCTAGAAGGTGTAAGTCAACTACCCTGGCCAGCAAGATCTCCGGATCTGTTCCCCATTGAGCATGTTTGGGACTGGATGAAGCGTCGTCTCACGCGGTCTGCACGTCCAGCATGAACGCTGGTCCAACTGAGGCGCCAGGTGGAAATGGCATGGCAAGCCGTTCCACAGGACTACATCCAGCATCTCTACGATCGTCTCCATGGGAGAATAGCAGCCTGCATTGCTGCGAAAGGTGGATATACACTGTACTAGTGCCGACATTGTGCATGCTCTGTTGCCTGTGTCTATGTGCCTGTGGTTCTGTCAGTGTGATCATGTGATGTATCTGACCCCTGGAATGTGTCAATCAAGTTTCCCCTTCCTGGGACAATGAATTCGCGGTGTTCTTATTTCAATTTCCAGGAGTGTATCATTGCATTGGTGGGATTGAACTGCTCAGCCTGTCCTTGCCTTGCAACACATAAATCCCCTTCCCTGGATTAATAGTAAACAGTTCCTCACAAAATCTTACAACACAACTTACAGCTGCTATCAGCACCTCTTGCTAGACACAATATCATGGAATCTTTCCATGTTTTGCTTAACACCTCACGTCATCTCTCACAGGACCTGCTCAATAGCTTTAGTAGTAGTAGTAGTAATAGTAGCTTCATTCATCCATAGATCTCTTTTTACAAGGATATAGGACATATCAAAGTATTTACAAATTTAGATCAATTTAAAATAAGCTAATTCGTATACACATATATTTACAGACTTCTAGTTAGAGACAATCATTAGATTTACTCCTGGTATACAATACTTTTTTTACAAATAAATTATTAAATAATGTAATGCCACATTGTTCACTCATATCTCATTATAAGTCACTGTACACACTATGCACACATTCTTTCATAACATTTCACTCACTACACACACACACACACACACACACACACACACACAGACACACACACAGGTGATCCCTGGGCCATTTTCCATACCACAAGTTCCCATTTGCTATCCTGAAAAACTGAGTCAGCATCCCTCCATAATGAGTGAGATGTTGAGCTCAGAAAGAGGAAGATGTGTTAGTATTGTGCAATGCATGGCTTGGGGGTAAGTATTTCTAGAAAGGAAAAAAAGAAGGGAAATAACATACAGTGAAGGTGTTATGTGGAATGTTGGATATTTTATAATCATTATTATTATTTATTTGTATAACATTTTTTTATCAAACCCCTACTCTGTTTTAGCTAAGTAATCCTTCAATGTATAAAATGTATTGCATAACAGGTACTTTTTAGCTGCCTTTATAAACAATTGTTTTTTGGCAATTTCTTTAATCGCTTTTAGTAATTTATTGTACAGTTTTATTCCTCGGTAGAAAATGCTGTTTTGAGTTTTATGTTTATTTTTTTCTAGGTAAATGTAAGTTGAGTCTCTCTCTTGTTGCATGGTCATGGACTGAGCTTTTTGTGCAGTAATTACCAATGTTATTCTTTGATGTATACAACTGACTGGTAAATGTATTCACATGGAGCAGTTAAAATCCCCAGTGTTCTGAACAGATCTTTACTATGAGCTCGACTAGTATTTTTGGTTATTTTTCTTATGGCTCTTTTCTGGAGTTTGAAAATTGTGTTCATATTTTGTGCATTTGTTCCCCAAAAAAGAATTCCATAGCTAAGAATTGAGTGTACATATGAATAATATGTAACTAAAAGACACTGCACGTTACACACTGATGATAGGATTCTAAGAGCATAACATGCTGATGACATTCTATTTGCAAGTACCTTTGTGCATTCATATCACTTCAACTGAGAATCAATATTCATTCCTAGAAATTTTGCATTTGTTACAAATTCTATAGAGGTGGCATCTACATTTAATTTAACATTGTCATTTTTCCTCTTCAAACTGAAATTCATGGCATTAGTTTTCTTTATGTTCAATGTCACTTTATTACTTATTGACCAATCATAAACGTCCTTGAGAGTTTCATTTGCTTTCTCAGCAAGGAGTTCTCTTGTTTTCTCAGTGACTATAATATTGCTGAAGAGGATTTTTTCACCATGAGTAACACTACTGGGAAAGTCATTGACGTATACCAGGAACAGTATTGGTCCTAATATGCTACCTTGCGGAACCCCTATATTAATGTATTTTGGTTCTGATTATTTGATAGAGATGGTCTGATAGTCCGAGATCTTTTACAGCTACATCACATTTTTCCCTGTCCGTATTCTTGGCCACATGGTCAGTTACTGATGAAGTTGTTGTGGTAACCCTTGTTGCACTATTGACCAATAGCAACATGCCAAAACTTTGAAGGATGTTTATGAAGGTGCTGCTGGATTCATTTATGATATTAGTGTTGATGTTAATGTCCCCACAAAGAATTATGTTGACCTTTGTACTTGAGACTTTACCTAGAACTTCTGTTAATTTATTGAAAAAAGTGTCCACACTACCTCTGGTAAATCTATACACACACAATACGATTAATTTCTTGGTGATATCACGCCCTGTTAATTCAATAGCTGATATTTCAAAGTGTTTGTCTTCACTTACTGTACTGATGTCATGTCTTGATTTGAACTGTGTTCCTTTTCTGATATAAATGCATGATCCTCCACCCCTTGAAGTAGTTCTGCAATAAGAGTTTGCCTTTTCATATGATGATAATACTACATGTTGGATTTCTGTGTCTCTACACCAGTGCTCAATAATACAAACTACTGTGCAGTTCAAAGACTGAAGCTCAACTTCTAATAGTTGTATTTTATTTTTTATTGACTGCATATTTTGATGGAGGATTGTTAAGTCTGTGAAAAGCCCCATGTTACACTTTCCAATGGTTTGTTTTTCTTTGTGACATCTGGTATATATGATGTTTGAAGTGTTAAAATCTGTCATGTGAGTGATTGTTTCAGTATTTTTTAAAGTGCTGGAGATACTCTTTAGGCAGGGGAACCTGTTATCTGGATTTATCCTAAAAAATACCTACTTTTCCTACCTATGACAACAGGTATTTGACCATGTGTGGCCCAAGATCCACCCCCTATACTTTCATGAATCAGCTGCACCAATCTTCCTTTCCCAGTCCTGTAAGCCATGCCTAGTGAAACCCCATCTGTTGATAGTCCCAACAGGCACCAGAGAAACTTGAGCAAAGTTGGCTGTCCTCAGAGCCATCCCTAACCCCACATTGATTCACCTCACAGCTCCATTAAGGTTTGGTCGATCATGATGCCGGAACAGCTCAACAAAGTGTACGTTGGTGCCCTGAGTCAGGGAAGCTATCTTGTCCAGGTCACCACCTATGTCATATGCTCCATGCCTGTCCAAACTGTTTCCCACCCTAGCCACTATCACTACATGGTCCTCTTTTGTAAAGTCTTCACATAAATACCATAGGTCCTCTATCACATGACTTAGCACTGCATTTGGCTTGAAGATACTGGTGGCCTGGTATGCTGCCCCTAAACTTTCCTGTAACTGAGGGCCTACACCTAGCTCACGGCTACTACCTAGCAGCAGCACTTTCTTCTTCCTAAGACTTTGTATGTTCCTAGGCTTCTTGGCCTTAGTTGAAGTGTGCTGCACATTTCATGCTCCCCGTTCTACCTGAGGTTCCTCTCCACTTAACTCTAGCAGTGGTAGGTGCCTGTTTTTTGTGTTGATGATAAAACTGTCAGATCGTGTTCTCTTTCTTCCTATCCTCCTACCAGCTGCCAGTTCCCAACCACCCTCCCCCTCGCCCCTATCTCCCTTGATCCATATGCGTTCCTTCATTGCTTCCTCCAACTTGCAACTTCACTCGGGCTTGTACACAACCTTTTATCATGACTTGTCTGCAAAAGGGGTTCGGTTGTGCACAGTTGCAGTCACTACCCATATTGAGTAAATAGCCAGCCTAAGTACAGCAGTGAATTAATTCAAGTATTTGTCTAAATCACAATCGTTCACAAATGATTTACACCGACAACAGTTTAGAATGAAAACGTTTTTATTTTATTAAATCACATCCACAAAACAAACTGATGGCCACGTGATACTATGTCAGCGGCTCTTAGCTGCACCGACCTTACCGCACCGATGGACCACGATCAAAACACCTTGACCTTTGTCCCCTATCCTCTGTCCTGTGTCCAGTCACGTGACACTACATCAGTCAAATATATTATTTCTAAACATGGCCATCATGCATTTACAAAGTTACAATATTAAAATACCTAAAACTAAATATCTTATATTATTTTGTAGACAATCATCAGTTTATTTACATATTTAAGGGCACTCCACTTTTCGGCAGTTTCACCCCTCTTCTTTTGTTTAATCACGTCTTTACCTAAAAGGTGTGGCATACGAAATACTCATTTTGCTCTACATAGATCGAAAACTGAACAGTACCTTCACAATAAAAGACAATTTTGGCAATATACATCTCAGTAAATTAGCTTACCACGCCTACTTTCATTCTCTGCTTTCGTATGGCATCATATTCTGGAGTAACTCATCATTGAGTAAAAGAGTGTTCATTGCACAAAAGCATGTAATCAGAATAATTGCTGGAGCTCATCCAAGATCATCCTGCAGACACTTATTTAAAGAGGTAGGGATCTTCACTGTAGCCTCACAATATATATA
This sequence comes from Schistocerca nitens, assembly GCF_023898315.1. Taxonomy (NCBI): domain Eukaryota; kingdom Metazoa; phylum Arthropoda; class Insecta; order Orthoptera; family Acrididae; genus Schistocerca; species Schistocerca nitens. Next base: position 540,253,201 of record NC_064619.1, on the reverse strand, counting down.
TTCACTTATGAAATTTGTTATTAACAATCTGAACAAATTCAAAAGTAATAGCAGTGTACATGGCTACAACCCTAGGAGGAAGGATGATCTTCACTACTCAAGGTTAAATCTAACTTTGGCTCAGAATGGGGTAAATTATGCTGCCACAAAAGTCTTTGGTCACTTACCTAATAGCATCAAAAGTCTGACAGATAGCCATATAGCATTTAAAAGGAAATCAAAAGAATTTCTGAATGGCAACTCCTTCTACTCACTAGATGAATTTTTGGATATAGTATGTGGGTAATTTCCCTACCCACCACCCAAAAAAAGAAATGTTAAGTGTAATGTAATATCTTGTGTAATGTAATATCTGACACATTCCACATCATTAAGAAGAGTCGTATTCATGATCTATGGAACAAGTACTAATCTAATCTAATCGAATCTAACAAAGAAAATACCTGTGATCTCACTCGTTGGCCATCTTGGACTTATAACATCTTAAATACTAGAAAACACATTTTTAACACTATTCACATTGTAGTGTTTATGCACACAATAATTATGTTTTTACTTTTAATTATGAACTAATAATGATACTGAGAAGCTCAGCGTATCTTAGTAAACTGTCCTGAACAAATCCTTGTTAACAGCACAGATCTATCTACATCAAACACTTAAGCTTTGCATTTCTTTTATTCATCCACTAGTTCCCCTAATGCTCTGTTAGGAAATGATTCCCAAACCTATCATCACACATGAACTGTGTAAGGTTCAAATGGCTCTGAGGTCATCAGTCCTGTAGAACTTAGAACTACTTAAACTGAAGTAACCTAAGGACAGCACACACATCCATGCCTGAGGCAGGATTTGAACTGTGTAAGGCACTACCATTCACAATATGTCCACTTATCTTCCACACCATAGTGCTTCTCATAGACTTAATTTCTCTCAGCAACTTCCTATTGCCTAGTGGCAGTATGTGATACAAATTAAGCCCTAGCAATTTTATTTGCTGCTTAGTTGGCTTTTCCCTTAGGGTGGATGCAACTTACAACAGTACTCCACTGGCAACAGTTTCCATAACTAGAATTCTTTCCATAGAAGTTTCTCTATGCATTTCTGAAGGTTAATTTTCGTGTGATGTTTGAGAAGAAAGTTCGATTTCAGGTTTGCCTTGTACCCTTCACTCATTTTACACCCATCATGGATATTAAACTGCCTCTATGTTGTAATCAGCTTACAGAATGCAGCTTGCTGTGCATGGCTGTGACCCAGTGCTCACACTACTGCAACATTCTGAACCTCCATCATCCACTCCACACAAGGTTCAGCCTTGTTGAACCACTTATTAAATTTACACATATGTCTCCTCTTCCTTTCCTTACCCTACTTCTGATGGAATCCATCCATCTGCACCATTTCCTCCACAACTTCTGCAACACAACTAGCAGCTGCAGCTAACTATCATCCTCAACAGCTTTCTGTGCATCATCCATAGAATCTACAGCAACATCATCATCTGCACTTCTACTCTGCATGGCCTGAAAATCAGTCGCACATGTACTTCCCAGTGCATTTGGTCCAGGCTCCATGGCCTCTAAGCAACATCCATTATTATCCGATAGGATAGATACTACTGCATTTGAATAATCAATGACACTATTCACACACTTACAATGTCTCGCACTACAGCTACTTCAGGCTCCCCAATTCCATGAACTCAAAGCTGATTCTTCTATGTCAAACCCTTAACATCAAAAATGTTAGTACTCCATGGATTGTGTAAACTCACAGGAATTTGCACAGTGCCAGTGTCCTCTTTATTAACTATCTCAATCTTCTCAGTCAAGAGATTGTCCCACCAGTCATCAAATTCTGTCCTATTTCTCACACTACTGAAAAGATTAACTACACCAACAGTAGTTGACTGTATTGCAGGCACAGGTAAACTAGACACAGGCCTGTTCCCTCACTTTCAAATTTTTCCTTCTCCCTCCTCTCTGCTTCCTGTCTTCTGCTGTTTTCCTTCCTTACCACATTCCTTGTTTCTTCAAGGTTTTTCCACAGATACTCCTCATACTCCAGATAATTGTGAAAAGCTATTTGCTTCTCCTTAGTCCAAAAGGCTTCCAGCCTCTTATACAGTTTTACGTTGTCTGCTTGTATCTTATTTACTTTGACTGCTACAATTTTCAGTGCCTTATCTGGGGTAGCCCCCTGTGGCACTGAAAACCCTGTTCTCTGCAGTACTGTCCATTACATGATTGCTCTTTATCAGTTACACAGACACAAATGAAAAGGACACTTAAACGTTCTACTACCCCAACACTTCTCACAGCTTTGCGTTCTTACATACTTAGCCATATTCCTTGCTCAACATCACTGCATTTTTCAAACAGTGTAGTCTAACATGCACTTCTTACAGTTCTATGACTTGGACATTGAGAAAACTCTGTTCACTAAACACAACCAAAGTGTGAAACAAGATCAAATTACAAGAAGGACACTTAACTGTAACATCACCATAACACTACACATAGTTAACACCTTATTTACTACAAGATAATGAGCTACACCCTTTGCTAAAAAGAAATTAAACATTTGGCAAAAGACCCACCGATTGACTTTCCGTGATACAAAACAAAAAAACTGCACCCACCCCACACATGCTGAAAACAGTGTATTGTGTGAAGTGAGTTGTCAACTGGTAGGCCATTATGGCTGCACCAAGGAATGTTGATGTCAGTAACATGTCCCAGTCAGTCACTGCATGGCTGCTTGTAAGACCCAATAGTGATGCAGAAGACTGCTGGAATACTTGCAGGGGTTAACGTCCACCAGTGGTGGATCTTGCTCCGGTGAGTGATGATGCATAGCACCAGAGCACCAATACCAATGCAGAAGGGTGAGTGGCTATATCACTCCAGTCATGTCTGCTGCACTCCAGGGCAGGTGTCTAGCTGCTTCTGGAGTGGGTCTGGAGGCAGGCCACCAATGGAGAGGTACCAAGAGGATCTTAGGATAGAAGATTGTGCAGCAGTGGAGGCCCTTACTTGTGGCACCTGTTTGCTGTGCTGTATTATTCCAGCACCTGGTGTACCCCTCTCAACATAGTAATCGCTGTCAGACTGCTGGTACCTTTACTGAAATTGACAGTTATATATTCTGGTTAGGAGCTCAGCAGTTGTGCTGATTCACTGCTTCCAGCCATGTTTGCAACAACAAATTGGTGGCCTGGTGATGAAGAAACTGCTTGGCTCATTCTGCAAGATCCGCTGACTTAACCTCTGCATGGGCATGATTGTGGTATCAGTCTGATTCACCTCACAGTGTATAAATAATAATGCAACTGGCATGCTGATGTTTTGGCACTTTCTGGCTGCTTACAGTTCATCTGTTACTATGATTGAGCTGCTATTTTTTGCAGTAATTCTTAAAAATAGTTGTGGTCTACAGCAGTATAGGAAATTACACTCTTATGATTTTTGAATAGCGCTTTCAGTTAATTTCTAGGAACTTGTGACTAGCAAGACATGGTTCAGGACCACAGAGTATCCCAGTTGCTCATGGCCTAAGGGCATCTTGCTGGAATCAAACAAGAGGGCTTTAGGGACCATGCAAACCCTTTCTGTCCAGAAACAGTATGTAGCAAAGATGTAAAACCATTGGCACACTGTCTCTTTAAACATTGGTGGGAGTGTTATTTTGTTTTAGAGCAAGATACAGATGCAACATTAGCATCTAGGCTCTGATGGAAAAACCACGAACTATTAAGTTTCTCTATCCCGGCAGTGACTATCAGATTTCTAGTGAGATTAGCTGATTTTAGGCCTTAGTTGCCCATACATTTGTCAAGTTTGATTAGCACCTGCTGTGCTGAAACCACTAGGATCCTGTGTGACCTACAAGCATTCAGTTCTCTTCTCTCTACCTTCTGTGTCTTGGATACCCTTTCTCTCTCTGTTCTTCTCTGAAAGTAAGGCTTACATATTTTCTTTCTTGTGTGGGACTAAAAGATTAGATATTTCCCTTCTGTCCTTTATTGGTTCAGTTACTGTTTTTCATTTATATTCTTTCTGCATAAGTGGCAGTTGCCTTCAAACTGGTTAATTCAACACATATGGTGAGGATGAAGTGCCCTTGTACTGAGTGGGCTATTATCTGACATGATGTAACTGGGAAAATAATTAATTAATGTGGAAATGATTAATGCAAAGATGAGGATACAAGTCCCTGCTGCAGCAGTCTTTCTTTGTGCCTCTTAATATTCAGTATACCTGTCCACACTGCTGAATTCAATGCTTGCAGCTATAATGTGTCTTATGAAAGATTCAATAGGTGATGTGTACTAATGCTGATATAGGTAACGTTGAAGTTGGCACACAATGTACCATCTGTTCTGCATAAAAGCGGCATTGTGCTGATTCCTACCTGAGCCAAACTTGCCAGAATGTAATGCTGAACTTCTGAACAAACAAGCAGCTCTGAATGTTAATGAGTAATGTGTGTAACATGGCATTTGCTATGGAGAGTGCCTCCACTACCACACATTTTCAGGTGATGTGTCGACTTGTATTGAATATTATAAAGGGAATTACTTTCCATTGATATGCACAGAGGACAGCAAAGGTCAGCTGAGTAACTTACTAGTTAAGCATAGTGAGTTTCCAGTGCAGTGTTTAATATCTGTTCTATTACGTACCTTAAGTCAACACATATATCAATAGCCTCATAGAATGATGGTATTTTAATTAATGTGACTACCCAATTCATTAACTTGAATGCTGATTATGCATTGAAGCCTCTAAATTGCACTCTGCTCCTCTTGATTCAATTATATTATTGTAGATTTTCCATGCCATTGAATGTAAATGTCCTGGAACTTAAATTTTTGTACAATGCCCAATTAGTGACTGATAAGGTTAAGAAATTATCAGATAGAACTTTTGTAAGTCAGCAGACTTATCTAGATGTTCCCTTTTTTTACAGGTTTTATATGTTTACAAATATTGGTGAGCTTGTGGAGATCAGTATAATTTCCACTGAGAGGCCCTTTGTTTACTGCATGTGTTTTAAGTTATAATATTTCACTAGCTAAAAATTTATATGGGTCAATAAGAATGCAGGCTTTTGGTGTTCAACAATACACTTATTCATACAAAATGCCGTTTTCTTTCATTAACCTATCTGAATTATACAGACGTGCCGAAGAATTGTGGTATCAGTACTGTACTAAGTGAGCAATTAAAAATATGCACATCTTTAATTGTTCTGTCTGCTGTGATCTCCAAATGAACAGTTTCTCTTATCCATTTTTGGAAAAGCTTCTCTGTACTTGTGTCCTCTTAATCAAAGTATACTCTTTCTTTGCCTACTTATTTTAACCGGTATCTGAAAACCAAATTGTAATATTTTGTATCACACTCCTGTTCCTTTCATATCAGAATGTGTGTTGTCCCAACACAACTCTGATGTGGCTTCTATGCAGATGCTAGATTCCTAAAATGGGTGGCCAATGTTTCTGAAGCTTTGTTTGCTGAAATTCTAGAGATGCACTCTCTAACCTCATTTCTGTCATTACAAATTGACACATAATCCTTGCTTGCCTTCTGAATTACACTTTTCTAGTAATTGTTTTCCAGTGTTAAAGCTGCTTTTCTTTGTCTTACCCTAGTTTTTGTGTATGTCTGTAAGAAATGGTGTCAGTGTTTGATCTTTCTTCACATAAAAAATAATCTTTTAGGCCTTCTGTCATATAATAGTTAAAAGTTTTTACTTCAAGTACAAAATTGGTGTCAATCTGTCAGCTGTTGATTACTTAGTGTTAAGATGTGCACCTACAAGTGTATGTAATCTTCAAGGCCAGTTTGGCCAGCACATGCACATCTGTAGCCCACTGGGTGCAACACCCACCCCACTTCCCATGCCCCTTATTACCCCACCTTCCCCATCGACCACCCTACTGCATTCCATGTCTTTTCCCCTCTCCTCACAACCTCACAGTGTCCATCCCTCCTCTCACTATGCCTCATGTGGAGTCAATGTCTTACGCCATAAGAGGTATCCCCAACCTGCAAGCCTTACCCTGCAGCCTTTACATTTTTCAATGCTCGCTTCTCACCAAGCCACCAACATGGCTACTTCTCGTCTGTTTGCTGTTTGTAAAATATGCTGTATGTGTACCTGTGCAATACTTAGACATGTTCCAAACACAGTCTTTCAATACTTTAAGGAAAGCTTGGTGCATTCTTTGCCTTTCTCCTATGTTCAATTTCAAAGTCTGATGACATGCTATTTATGGATTTCTTATGTAAAGTGTTAAACTTGTTTTCAAAATATGATACAAAGAAATGTTTTAGGATGATAAGGAAATTCATTCATTTGGTGATTTCCTGTGCCATAAAGAATTATAGAGAAAGTTCACTGTTTAAACAATGGCACCATATCATTATTCTGTTCAAAAAAAATGGCTCTGAGCACTATGGGACTCAACTGCTGTGGTTATCAGTCCCCTAGAACTTAGAACTAGTTAAACCTAACTAACCTAAGGACATCACAAACATCCATGCCCGAGGCAGGATTCGAACCTGCGACCGTAGCGGTCTTGCGGTTCCAGACTACAGCGCCTTTAACCGCACGGCCACTTCGGCCGGCCATTATTCTGTCTTCACTACTATGATGGCATAGTATCAGTACAGGTAAACTTAGAAACTGATATCGGAAACCTAATAACACACTGTTTATATTCAGTATTTTTTACAAGTGATGCTAATGAAATCTGTTTCTAAATAATTTATCACACAATGGAAATCCAGGGTGGAATAAGGATAGTATCACAAAAAGAGCAGGTTGCTACTCATCATATAGAGGAGACACTGAGTCACAGGCATGCACAACAAAAGTATTGCTATACATTTGAGCTTTTGTGCGAAAGGACTCCTCCCAAAGCATAAAAAAACACACACACACACACTCAAAAGCACAACTCACACACATGACATTTGTCTCTGGGCGTTGAAGCTGGACTGCGTATCGCAACTGCCCCTGATCGAAGAAGCAACCTCTGGGTGGTGACGTTAAGGAGCAGGCTGGAGACATGAGGAGGATGGTTAGCAGGTTAGTCATGGGGGAAGGTGCAGTGCTGCTTCTGCTTGTAGGAACACACAGGGATGTAGTGGGGACAGGGTAGGGCTGCTATGTGCACTGGGGATTTTTGTTGCACCTCTCTCCAACTTAATTTCTGCCCTATATGTGAACAATAGTCTATCCTTTTCATAACACTGTTTAAATAATCTATTGTAACATAACATAAGAAAGCAAACTCATAGTAAGGTTTCCTACAACTGTACTAGTTTTATAGAGCAGTCCTGTTAAAGGAGAGCTTTCAGAGCTGATTAGCATTTCTCACACCATGTATGGTAATTACTTGTCTTAAATATTGTACTATTTTATGGATTATTCATTTACTATTTGATTTTGTATCATTTCATGTAGTGAACTGCTAATTATGACCATTCTTTTAACTGGCAGTAATAAACAGTTGTGTCTCTGATGTGGCACATCCACCTGGATCTAGAAGGGAGTTTGAGTCCTGTTTCGTGTGACCTAGTTCATATGTAGTGTGTGCATTATAGGGAACTACTTCATTTTGTGGAGTGTGGCTTTTGTAAGAATACCATGAGACTAAACTAAAATAGCATTGAAAATACTTTGGATGAGAATTTTGAAGGTTTTGTTTTCACTTTTGTCACTTCAGTACTTCATTCAGAGACACCAGAAATATTTTTAGTTTTTTGTTGTGTGCACTAGCATTCTATTACCTTTTACACTGTCTGTGCATTATTGACAATTATAGTGGGCCACATGATATATTTTTATATGGAGTTGGGAGCGATCAGTTGAAGGATGTGAAGCATTATTAGGATACCACTTATCTCCCTCTAGTACAGTTATCAGACCCGCTACCATTAGGATACCTTGAGCACTGAACCTAACTGGTTTGATCCAGCTCTCCATGCTACTCTATCCTGTGCAAGCTTCTTCATCCCACAGTACCTACTGCAACCTATATCCTTCTGAATCTGTTTAGTGTATTCTTCTCTTGGTCTCCCTCTACGATTTTTACCCTCCACGCTGCCCTCCAATACTAATCTGGTGATCCCTTGATGCCTCAGAACATGCCCTACCAACCGATCCCTTCTTCTAGTCAAGTTTCACCACAAAATTCTCTTCTCTCCAATTCTATTCAGTACCTCCTCATTAGTTATGTGATCTAGACACCTAATCTTCAGAATTCTTCTGTAGCACCACATTTCAAAAGCTTCTATTCTCTTCTTGTCTAAACTATTTATGATCCACGTTTCACTTCCTTACATGGCTACACTCCATACAAATATTTTCAGAAACGACTTCCTGACACTTAAATCTATACTCGATGTTAACAATTTTTTCTTCTTTGGTAACACTTTCCTTGACACTGCCAGTCTACATTTTATATCATCTCTACTTTGACCATAATCAGTTATTTTGCTCCCCAAATAGCAAAATTCATTTACTACTTTAAGTATCTCATTCCCTAATCTAATTCCCGCAACATCACCCAATTTAATTCAACTACATTCCACTATCCTCATTTTGCTTTTGTTGATGTTCATCTTATATCCTCCTTTCAAGACACTGTCCATTCCATTCAGCTGCCCTCCCAGGTCCTTTGCTGTCTCTGACAGAATTACAATGTCATCGGCGAATCTCAAAGTTTTTATTTCTTCTCCCTGGATTTTAATTCCTACTCCAAATTTTTCTTTTGTTTCCTTTACTGCTTGCTCAATATACAGATTGAATAACATCCGGGATAGGCTAAAACCCCGTCTCACTCCCTTCCCAACCACTGCTTCCCTTTCGTGCCCCTCGACTCTTATAATTGCCATCTGGTTTTTGTACAAATTGTAAATAGCCTTTCGCTCCCCATATTTTACCCCTGCCACCTTCATAATTTGACAGAGGGTATTCCAGTCAACATTGTTAAAAGCTTTCTCTAAGTCTACAAATGCTAGAAACATAGGTTTGCCTTTCCTTAATCTATTTTCTAAGATAAGTCGCAGGGTCAGTATTGCATCAAGTGTTCCAACATTTCTATAGAATCCAAACTGATCTTCCCCGAGGTCGGCTTCTATCAGTTTTTCCATTCGTCTGTAAAGAATTCATGTTGGTATTTTGCAGCCATGGCTTATAAAACTGATAGTTCAGCAATTTTCACATCTGTCAACACCTGCTTTCTTTGGGATTGGAATTATTATATTCTTCTTGAAGTCTGAGAATATTTCATCTGTCTCATACCTCTTGCTCACTAGATGGTAGAGTTTTGTTAGGACTGGCTCTCCCAAGGCTGTCAGTAGTTCTAATGGAATGTTGTCTACTCCTGGGGCTTTGTTTTTACCTTAGGTCTTTCAGTGCTCTGTCAAACTCATCACACAGTATCATATCTCCTATTTCCTCTTCATCTACATTCTCTTCAATTTCTATAATATTGTCCTCAGGAACATCTCCCTTGTGTAGACCCTCTATATACTGCTTCCACCTTTCTGCTTTCCCTTCTTTGTTTAGAACTGGGTTTCCACCTGAGCTCTTGATATTCATGCAAGTGGTTCTCTTTTGTTGAAAGGTCTCTTTAACTTTCCTGTAGGCAGTATCTATCTTAGCCCTATTGATATGTGCCCCTACACCCCTACCTTTGACCTCTAGCCATCCCTGCTTAGCCATTTTTCACTTCCTGTTGATCTCATTTTTGAGACGTTTGTATTCCTTTTGCCTGCTTTATTTAATGCATTTTTATATTTTCTCCTTTCATCAATGAAATTCAATATCTGTTCTGTTACCCAAGGATTTCTATTAGCCCTCGTCTTTTTACCTACTTGATCCTCTGCTACCTTCACTATTTCATCTCTCAAAGCTACCCATTCCTCTCCTACTGTATTTCTTTCCCCCATTCTTGTCAATTGTTCCCTAATGCTCTCCCTGAAGCTCTCTACAACCTCCTGTTCTTTCAGTTTATCCAGGTCCCATGTCCTCAAATTCCCACCTTCTTGCAGTTTCTTCAGTTTTATTCTACAGTTCATAACCAATAGATTGTGGTCAGAGTCCACATCTGCTCCTGGAAATGTCTTACAATTTAAAACCTGGTTTCTGAATCTCTGTCTTACCATTATATAATATATCTGATACCTTCTAGTATCTCCAGGCTTCTTCCATGTGTACAACCTTCTTTCATGATTCTTGAACCAAGTGTTAGCTATGATTAAGGTATGCTCTTTGCAAAATTCTACCAGGCAGCTTCCTCTTTCATTCCTTACTCCCACATTCCATATTCACCTACTACATTTCCTTCTCTTCCCTTTCCTACTATTGAGTTCCACTCGCCCATGACTATTAAATTTTCATCTCCCTTCACTACCTGAATAATTTCTTTTATCTCATCATACATTTCATCAATCTCTTTGTCATCTGCAGAGCTAGTTGGCATATAAACTTGTACTACTGTGATAGGCGTGGGCTTCATATCTATCTTGGCCACAATAATGTTTTCATTTTGCTGTTTGTAGTAGCTTACTCGCATTCCTATTCCTCTTCATTATTAAACCTACTCCTGCTTAATCCTATTTGATTTTGTAATTATAGCCCTGTATTCACCTGACCAGAAGTCTTGTTCCTCCTGCTACTTAACTTCACTAATTCCCATTACATCTAACTTTAACCTATCCATTTCCTTTTTTAAATTTTCTAACCTACCTGCCCGATTAAGGGATCTGACATTCCACGCTCTGATCAGTAGAACGCCAGTTTTCTTTCTCTTGATAACAACGTCCTCCAGAGTAGTCCCCACATGGAGATCCAAATGGGGAACTATTTTACCTCCAGAATATTTTACCCAAGAGGATGCCATCATCCTTTAACCATACGGTAAAGCTTCATGCCCTTGGGAAAAATTATGGCTGTAGTTTCCCCTTGCATTCAGCCATTCACAGTACCAGCACAGCAAGGCTGTTTTGGTTAGTGTACAAGGTCAGATCAGTCAATCATCCAGACTGTTGCCCCTGCAACTACTGAAAAGGGCTGCTGCCCCTCTTCAGGAACCACACGTTTGTCTGGCCTCTCAACAGATACCCCTCCATTGTGGTTGCATCTACGGTACGGCTATCTGTATGGCTCAGGCATACAAACATGCCTCCCCACCAACAACGGCAAGGTCCATGTTTGGGGGGGGGGGGGGGGCACAATACTAACTTTGTTTAGCCATATTACTTTCTTTGTTAAAATAAAAAAGAGAGAGAGCAAGAGAGATTTGTACACAGAATGACAGCATACTGTGCATGTATAAACTTTCTATGTGCATGTAATGTGTGTTATAAGTGCCTATTAGAAACATATATGTCATGCAGTTTCTAAGAAATGTACTTTTAAAATCATAAGATGACCACACTTTTGAAAATCAATGGAAATTGGAATGTGTATGGATTAGCATGTTTCTGATTGAAGAATAATCTTTACATATCACAATGCATTAGCTTTTACCATGAGAAACAAAAGAGACACTTGGCATGTGCTTACTTAGGACTTACAGACCAATATACCTAAAGTCGTGCATATATGGTTTTCTTTCTTACAGTTTTGTATTTTACATTTGCGTATAATGAATTTTTAAACATTTTTAAGTTATTAGTCATAGTTTATCTAAGGCCAATTGATTAATGTTCATTGCATTTGAATATTTAGGTACTTAGTTTCATGTTCCATGGATCATCTGCATGATAAATCATAATTATGCAGAACAAGTCATTTTACATTATCATTACAAATTAATTTATAGATATGATTATATGATGAACATTTATAGGCTTTTAATTATTATTATTAAATATGCAGATATGAGTCTATCAGATGTTTTGTAGCACTAGGTAAGTTATCAAAAATTTTTGTTGCAGCATTGTGAACCCCTTTTTGTGCTAACAGAAAGCTTAATATGGATTAATGAATGTCATTTTTTCACTTTGGTATTGTAATTATGTGAATCATTGTTCCTTTTGAACTACAGTGGATTATTTACAACAAAATTCATGACAGAATAAATATACTGTGAAACAGTAGTTAGAATGCCAAGTCCTTAAAACAGATGTCTACAGGATGATCATGAGTACCACATAATATTCTTACAGCACATTTTTGAACAATGAAGCCTTATTCTTAAAAACAACTGAGCCTGGAACAGTATCCCATGTGAAACTATTGAATGAAAATATGTAAAATATGTCAAGTTATTGATTTGCCTCTCCCTAAGATTTACATGACTCCAAATGCAAATGTGACTAAATGAAGTTGTTTTTGGAGTTACAAAATGTCCTTTTCCCAATTCAAATTCTCATCAATATGGACACCTAAGAATTTTGAAGTTTCCACCCTATTTATTATTTCCTCACCATGAGTTACACTTATCATTGGTGTAGTGCCCTTTGATGTGCAAATTTGGTATTCTCAGTAGAGCAACTCTTCTGAAAACCAAACTGTGATTTGCTGAGAATATTATTGTTGCTCAGTTGAGGTACTATTCTAGAATATAATACCTTCCTGAAAATTTCAGAAGATGATGTCAGCAGTGAAACAGATCAGTAGTTATTGACATCTCTCTTACCACCTTTCTGAAAGAGAGATTTAATAACAGCATACTTCAGGCTCTCTGGAAAAGCACCTTGAGTTAGTACACATTACATATTTCAGCTATGACAGAGCTTATTATATGGGAACAAATCTTTAGCACTCTATGGGAAACACCATCAAAATCAGCTCAGCTTTTATTTTTGAGAGAATATATAACTTTTTTTATTTCAAAAGGATAAGTTTTTGATACATTCATATACAGTACTTTTTCAATGTACTGCTGTGATTTTTCTCTAGAACTGTCCATCCTGATACTCCTTGCTATAATGATTATTAAATACAATTTCTACCAGTGGCTCATCATTTACAGCTCTTCCATTCAGTTCAGTAATAATGGTATCATGTTCTAAGGCCGATTGTCCTGTCTCTGATTTCATACATTCCACATAGCATTAAGTCTATCATTGTAATTAATGATTTCTGACATTATAGGTATGTTTTTTGATTCACTGTAACTTTTCTTAATAATTTTGAGTATTTTTTGTAGTGTGAAACTATTGCATAATCACTACTTGTCAATGGCACAGTTCCCTTTTCCTTTCACAAGATACTTTAATCCCTCTAGTGATCCATGGTTTTTTAGATGGCTTGAATAATGATATAACTTCATCATGACATAGGTTTAATTTTATGTTAGCATTTGCTTCATTATGGATTTCATCCCACGTCATCTCTTGTAAACCGTTCTTAAAAACTGTTGTCCTGGGATCATTATTTTTCCTATTTCCGAGGAAGAGAAGTTCATGCTAGATCCTCCTGGCCATACCAGTTCACTATCTCATCTTTCCAGCCATGATTACTGAGGCATTGATCCCTCTTCTTACTGCATTTTATTCATCTCCCTACTGAAACTCTGTCATTGGAAATGAGATTTTCTTTTATTCTTCTTGCACCCAGTTTGTTGATTTTTTATACTTACCCAATAATTTCAACTGTCATAAGATAGTGGTACCCCTGTGATTTTGCATTGTTGTCAGCTGTGGGTGAAACATCAGTCAAGTTATATACTTGATTAGTAAATCATAACTTTGGATTTTGTTTGTCATGGAACTCATCCCTATTTTATGAGACAGTAGTATTCTGATTTTAATATATGTCAAGGGTTGTAATTCAGTGTCATAATGTTTACTCCAGTGATCCTTCTCATTTTTAAACACTGTGTTAAGAGACATTTTGTCTCCCTTCACTGGTGATCAGTATTAATGTGACATAGCTTACTAAAATTAGGGTGGATTAATTTATGACAACTGAACATAAGGCTATGTCAGAATTTAAGAGTATATGGAAGTTAATATTTTCTATACAGCTTGGGCTGTTTGACAATGAAGACACACACAGTATTGGGCAGTAACTTAATTTGAAATTGCAAACTATCTTTCCTTAAAATACCACCTACTTATCTTATTCCCACAGGTCATCATTTTATTGTTGCTGTAGCCAAAAAATATAGACTATTCTCCTCCAAAAACTGATACAGAATCAGGTTGTTTCTGCTTTACATAATAGATATAAAATTTTGTGCAGAAAGTAATAATTACCTCATTTGTTTTCTAATTTGTGTTGTTATGAAACATTTCTGGTATTTGAAGGGGAATAGTTCCATAATATATAAATACATGAGAATATTTCTAAATAAATTAAAAATTTTATATTTTGACATGACTGAATCCCCAAAATATATGTATATTGAAGAAATACTGTGAAATTGGTGAAATTTTCTTTTGAATAGAGTTTTCTGAAACAGTATCATGATGCATTCCGACAACGGAGATCAACTAAATTATTGTGACTCTTAGCAACAAGCCCCTTTTTACAATTCTAAAACCAAACAAGTGTAATGAATCCCTCCCAGGAGTTAAGCCCTCATGAGGGTCAAACCCACACTAATGTGGGCCAAGTGGAAGTTGAAAGGTTTGTGCAGAACACCCAGAAAGTTTAGGTTATTGGGATAATTTATTGATACTTTACTAAGGACTTTAACTCTACTTAAATGCATGTAGCTGCAGTGAAGCCTGTTCTTCAAGACACAGGTAGTCCATTCCAGTAAATGCTGCTGACCAGGTATGCTTTCAGCCTTCTGCTGAATGCACTAATACACTCAAGCCACTGGCTACCCAAGAGGGAAGCATCATAAAGGAATCATGAGTTATTTATTTTATTTCCACATCAAGTTCCTTAGGACCAAATTGAGGAGCAAATCTCCAAGCTCATGGAACATGCCAGTACATGAAATTACAACATAAAAAACAGATAAACATAAAATGTTTATGAACCTGAAAAAAGTCAAGCCATAAGTTTAAGTAAACACAATCAGCTTACTTTGTCAAGGAAATCCTCGTCAGAATAGAAGGAGTGACCCATGAAGAAACTCTTTAGTTTTGATTTGAAAGAATGTGTATTACTGCTAAGATCTTTGAATTCTAGTGGTAGCTTATTGAAAATGGATGCAGCAGTATACTGCACACCTTTCTGCTCAAGAGTTAAGGAAGTCCAGTGTAAATGCAAGTATGATCTCTGCAAAGTATTAATTGAGGGAAAGCTGCTTACTCTTCTGAATAAGCTAATATTGTTAACAAGTAATATATATATATTGAGAGGCCAGTGTCAAAATACCCAGACATGTGAACAGGGGTCGACAAGAGGTTCGTGAACTTACACCACTTATTGATGGAACTGCCTGTTTCTTAGCCAAAAATATCCTTTTAAAATGGGAAGAGTTACCCCAAAATATAATACCATACAACATAAGTGAATGAAAATATGCAAAGTAGACTAATTTTTGTGTCAAACGATCAATCACTTCAGATACCGTTGAAATTGTAAAAATGGCAGCATTAAGTCTTTGAACAAGATCCTAAATGTGGGCTTTTCACAATAGTTTACTATCTATGAACACCTAGAATTTGAACTGTTCAGTTTCACCAATCACATGCCCATTCTGTGAAATTAAAACATCGGGTTTTGTTGAATTGTGCGTTAGAAACTGTAACAACTGAGTCTTACTGTGATTTAGCATTAGTTTATTTTCTACAAGCCATGAACTTATGTCATGAGCTGCATTGTTTGAAACCAAGCCAATGTTGCACACAACATCCTTTACTACCAAGCTAGTGTCATCAGCAAGCAGGAGTATTTTACAGTTACCCGTAATACTAGAGGGCATACCATTTATATAAATTAGGAACAGGGCTGGCCCCGACACTGATCTCTAGGGCAAACCCCACTTGACCGTATCCCACTCAGACTTCACATCACAGCCACTCTTAACACTTTGAATAATGACCTTTTGCTGTCAGTTGCTAAAGTAAGAAATGAACCAATTGTGAGCTACTCCCTGTATTCTGTAATGGTCCAACTTCTGGAGCAATATTTTGTGATCACAATCAAATGCCATAGTTAAATGGAAAAATATGCCTAGTGTTCAAAACTTTTTGTTTAACCCATCCAGTGCCTCATAGAGAAAAGAGAATACAATATATTCAGTTGTTAAACGACTTCTAAAGCTGACCTGTACTTTGATAGCAAATTGTGTGATATAGATTGATCAATTATCCTTACATAAGCAGTCTTTTCAATAATTTTAGCAAACACTGATGGCATAGAAATAGGTCTAAAATTGTCTACATTATCCATTTTTCCCTTTTTATAAAGTGGCTTTGCTACTGAGTACTTTCATCGTTCAAGAAACTGACCATTCCAGAGGAAAAATTACAATTATGGCTACATACAGGGCTAGCATTTGCAGCACAGTACTTTAATATTCTGCTAGGCACTCTATTATATCCATTAGAATCCTCAGTCTTCAGTGATATAATTATTGACTCAATCTCCTCCTTGTCTGTATCACAGTGGAGTATTTCAGACATCAACCTTGGAAATGCATTTGCCAAGAGAATTATATTATTTCCTGTAGAAACTAAATTTTTATTTAATTTGAAGCGGGAACGTGTCGTATCTCCGCTTACAGTCGCTCATGTGCAGTGAACCGGCTTTATCGCCGCGCCCACGCACTATGCTCAAGGGAGAGGCTTTGTGTCAATAAACGACTAGAGCGGTTTCGGGACAGGACACATTTATTTTTCCTACCGCTACAATAAATGTCACATAACAATCTTCGCTAATGTTCGTCTATACGGGTGCGTTGCACTGGCGGCACGGCTCGATCACCGATCCCGGAGGGTGTACACTCCGGTGATGAGCCGTGGCGCGACCGCGTGGACCGAGCGAGACAAAAGGCCGCGTCACAGAATGTTCTGCTCTCGGCGCGACCAGAGGCGCCTTAACGTCCGCGAAGAAGCGAAAGACAATTTAACGGCGACTGCATTTACGACCGCGTGTACGGATTTACGGCGGAGTCACGTTGACTCGACGCACGTGGTCCGCGGCGGAAGAACTGGGGAGACGTGTGTTGCATCGCGTCGACTAGCTCGCACTGGTGGCAGCTTTGTTCCCGTGCGGTCCGGTGTGCGACGCACCGTTGCCGAAATTCTGCGTAACGGTACAGCTGCCCCTACTTGTGTCGGCAGTGCCGTAGTTCAGCACTTCGTGCGTTGGACGGTGCTGCTGCCACACAGATCCCCCCTTGGAGAGCGGAGCTCCGTAGCTGCGAAAACGCGGCGATCGATCGGTGGCGCGCGTGTGTTTAAAGTTCGCGCGCTGCGTGATGGCAGTGCGGCAGCTTTCGTGGGGGCGGTCGGCGTCGGAAGGGCGGCGGCCCATGACGTCAGCGCGCCGGACCGGCGAGCGTGCGGTGGGCGTGTTCTCGCGCTGGCGGCTAGTGGCAGCGGCAGTAGGCACTGGCTGCGACTGTCCGTAGCGATGCGCGTGAAGGCGCGCGTTGCAGGTCATTGGTGGTGACGTCTCGAAGGCGCTTGCGCGAGTGCGTTGCCGTTAGAACACGAACGCGGGTCCGGGAGCTACTACGGACAAGCCGGGCGGTGTGGAGCTCGATGTCCAGAGCTCGACGGAGAAGCGAATGCGGTAAGCTGGCACGGATGCCGATCCGGCCTCAACGCCCGACGCGGCGGAGGCAAACGACGCGAACGCGGGTCCAGGAGCTGTGACGAACGCAGGAGACGGTGTCCGGGGCTCAACTGGAGTTACCGGCCAAAGGCACTTGCAGCTGGAGGTCGGGTCTCTACAGTGGACGGCGGCTCGTGGGCGCCGAATTCTGATGGCGTTCAGCGGCTCGGGCACATGATTGCCGGTTTGGGTGTCTTGGCGTGCTGGCGACGCAGCACGGCCGTTTGAATCGGACGCGGCGGCCGGCGCGCGTGACGTAGTCCGCTGGCGGCTGTGGTGGGGGCGACCTGTGCGCCTGTGGTGGGCGCGGTCCGGGCGGCCGTACCAGGTGCCTGGGCGTGGTGGTGGGAGGCGCACGTGGTGGCGCGATGACAGCAGGCTGCAGCTGTGCGTCACTGGCAGCTCCGGGTGCGGGTTCCGTCTGACCGCTGGCAGAGGGAGTGTCGTCCGTGATCAGATCTTCTGCCGGGTCAAAGAAATGCGTGGCTGATGGAGCGGGCAAGACGTAGGCTGGTTTGACGCGGTCGACTGACACTGTCGACGGCTTTCTGTTGCACTCGATGACCAGCGTTTGTCTCCTCGGGCGTTCACGCGGTGCGGTCCACTGTAGGGCGGTCGGAGAGGTGGCCGTACTGCGTCGGTACGCAACATGACGTGCGTGCAGCGCTGCAGGTCGGCGTGGACGAATATCTTCCCAGTGCCGTGCCGCGTCGGTGCGTGCGCTCGGAGGCCGTCCATGTGACTGCGCAGTCGTTCTGCCAGAGTGGGTGCCACGGCGTCGCGTGTGAGTCTTATATCTTCGACAAAATCGCCCGGGATTGTCAGAGATTGCCCGTAAACGAGGTCGGCTGGTGACGCGCCGATCTCCTCCTTCGGCGTGACTCGCAGGCCGAGCAGCACCAGTGGAAGCGCCTCTGGCCATGAGGTGTCGTGGCAGGTTAGAGCGGCTTTGAGAGTCCTGTGGAACCGTTCGACCATCCCATTCGACGCCGGATGGTAGCTGGTTGTCCTGTGTAACCGGGTGCCACACAGTCTGGCGACGTGCGTGAACAACGCGCAGTCAAACTGTCGGCCGCGATCAGTTGTCACGTGACTGGGACATCCGAAGCGTGCCACCCAGGTGTCGACGAATGCTGTGGCGACGGTCTCGGCTGTGACGTCCGCGACGGGCGTTGCTTCCAGCCAGCGAGTGAAGCGGTCCACCATCGTTAGGAGGTACCGCTTGCCTTGTGAGAGAGGAAGCGGGCCGACGAGGTCCACGTGGACGTGCGCAAATCGGCGTGTCGCGTCCGGGAAGGTGCCCACGGGTGCGTGGGTGTGCCTCCCGACTTTGGCGCGTTGACATGCGGTGCAAGTGCGCGCCCATTCACAACAGTCCTTCCGAAGCCCGGGCCAGACGAAACACGCAGCCACGAGCGTTGCAGTGGTGTTGGTGCCGGCGTGTGACAGTCCATGGACACGGTCGAAGGCACTGCGCCGGAATTTCTCCGGGAGGAATGGTTGGTGCATGCCGGTTGAGGTGTCACACCAAATCTTCCGTGCGGAGCCGGGGACAGGCACCAGCTCCAGTTGCAGGCCGCTGGAAGTGTCGTGATGGAAGCGGTGCAGTTCTTCGTCACTCTCCTGTACTTGGGCCACGTCCTCAAAGTTCACAGGGGGTGAAATAACGGCACACGCTCGGGACAAACAATCGGCGACGATATTGTCTATCCCCGAAATGTGTCGAATGTCAGTCGTGAATTGCGACACGTACTCTAACTGCTGGAGTTGGCGCGGTGAACACTTAGTGTGGTTGTTCTCGAACGTGTGGGTAATTGGTTTGTGATCGGTGAAAATGATGAACTGTCGGGCTTCTATGGACGGTCGGAAGTATTTCACCACCGCGTACACCGCAAGCAACTCTCGGTCATAAGCACTCCAAGCACGTTACGAATCGGAAAGCTTTTTGGAGAAAAAACCGAGAGGCTGCCAACTCCCGCTGCCGCGCTGTTGTAACGCCGCGCCGATGGCGGCCTGGCTGGCGTCCACGACTACAGCTAAGTCCGCGTCATGTACCGGGTGCGCGAGAAGCGTCACTTCCACAAGATTCCTTTTTGAGTCCGTGAAGCTCTGCTCCATTGCGTCTGTCCAATTCACGAGGGTCTTTCCTTTTGAGGTAGGACCTTGTAACGCCTTAGTCAGCGGCTCTTGTACGGCTGCGGCGTTGGGCAGGTGTCGTCGATAAAAGTTCAACATGCCGAGGTAACGTCGTAATTCTTTGTGCGTCTGCGGACGCGGCATGTTCTGTATTGCCTTCACTTTCTCTGGTAGCGGTGTCGATCCGGTGGGCGTAATTAAATGGCCGAGGAACTCGATTTCCGTCACACCGAACTCGCATTTAGCGGGGTTAATAATGATGTCGGCTTCGCTCAGGCGCTGAAAGACGGTCGTTAAGTGGCGGCGGTGGAGTTCGGGCGACTTGGAATACACCAAGATGTCGTCGAGGTACGCGAAGCAAAATGGCGAGCCTCACAAGACGCCGTCCAGGAACCGCTGCCAAGTCTGGGCAGCATTCCGAAGACCGAAAGTCATAAACGGGCTTTCGAAAAGCCCAAAGGGCGTTACGATGGCTGTTTTTTCGATGTCTTCGGGCGCCACCGGAATTTGGGTGTACGCCTTTGCGCAGTCAATCTTGCTGAACACCCTGCAGCCCGCCAAGGCATAGCTGAAGTCTTGAAGGTGTGGGACTGGGTATCGGTCCGGCACAGTTCGCGAATTAAGGGCGCGATAGTCCCCACACGGACGCCACGAATTGTCTTTTTTGGGCACTAAATGCAACGCCGATGACCATGGGCTGCTCGATGGTCGCACGATGCCTTGCTGCAGCATGGCCTCGAACTCCGCCTTTGCTGCTGCGAGTCTGTCCGGCGCGAGTCGACGTGGGCGGCACGATGTGGGGGGTCCGGGTGTGGTTATTATGTGGTGCACCGTCGAATGTTTGATGTCTCTCGGTGCACCAGCTGGGCGGGTGAGGTCGGGGAATTGCTCAAGAATGTCAGCATACGGTCCGGGGCACTTCACGGGTTTAACGCTGTAGTATGCAGCCTGCCGGCGCTGTCCCGCCATCTTTAAATGCGTTGTGGCGTCGATGAGCTGGCCGTTTGTGATGTCGGCTAGCAGCCCGTAGTGGCCGAGAAAGTCTGCGCCCAGGATCGGCTCATTGACGTCGGCCACAGTAAAAGTCCACGAGAACGTGCGCCGTAGGCCTAGATCTATATTGCGGCTGTGTGTGCCGTAAGTTTTAATAGTGGAATTGTTCGCCGCTGTAAGGCAGAGTGCCTCGGCCCGCCTGCGGTCTCGTAACATAGAACGGGGGAACATCGAGAGGTCCGAACCCATGTCGACGAGGTACCTCATGCCCGCCCCCGTTCCGCAACAAACAGACGCTTCGATATCATATTGCAGCCGGGTGCGCCTAGGTCCGGTCGCAGCTGGCATTTGGGTGCGAGCAAGGAGCGCGGCACCTGGTTGCTTCGTTGCCGAAGCGGGCGTGGTACCAGCAGTAGCCGCTTTGTGCATGCTGTGACGTCGGCGGGGTACCGTTGGAGCGACTGTTGCTGCGTTGCCGGCTGCGCGAGCCGCGCCGCCTGTCGCCCGGTCTGCTGTCGCTGCAGCGCGTGCTGCCCTCTTGCTGCGAGCGCGCCAACCGGTCGACTTGCGTCGAGAGAGCTGCCACCTGTGCGGTCAAGTGTTGCACTAGCTGGTGCAGGTCGGCATCCGATGCAGGTGTGGGAGGCGCTTGCCGCCACGGAGGTGGGGGGACGGAGTCGTAAGCTGCAGCAGCCGTGGTGCTAGGCGCCGTTGTCAGCGCGTCATGCACCCTGTCGGCCAAGTTAGCGACGGCGTCCAGCTGCATCTCTGTCTCTGTGGCTATCGCTGCCTGCACCTGAGCTGGGACTAACTGAGCTCACTCTCTAGCCTCGTGTTGCGTGCGAGCAGTTCTTCGATGGTCTTTTGCAACTCCTCTAGTGTCGCCATCTTAGTTCAGAGTCGAATCCTCGTACAAGAGGAAAGTACACAGCGAAAATAACACAAGGGAAACACACGGAAAAGAAAAAAAAGAAAAAAAATAACACTAAGCAGTCTGCGATCAAAACATACGCGCACAAGCACAATAAAAAAAAAGTTAGTTAAGAAAAATATTTACTACGGAGCACTGTTCGGCGCGGGCGTATGCGCGCAAGCCTACTCGCGGTTCCACGTCTTTCGTACCGACGAACGTTCGTCACCATGTGTTTTTTTTAGCCTCAGATCACGTCAGGGTCACCAGTGAAGCAGGAACATGTCGTATCTCCGCTTACAGTCGCTCATGTGCAGTGAACCGGCTTTATCGCCGCGCCCACGCACTATGCTCAAGGGAGAGGCTTTGTGTCAATAAACGACTAGAGCGGTTTCGGGACAGGACACATTTATTTTTCCTACCGCTACAATAAATGTCACATAACAATCTTCGCTAATGTTCATCTATACGGGTGCGTTGCACTGGCGGCACGGCTCGATCACCGATCCCAGAGGGTGTACACTCCGCTGATGAGCCGTGGCGCGACCGCGTGGACCGAGCGAGACAAAAGGCCGCGTCACAGAATGTTCTGTTCTCGGCGTGACTGGAGGCGCCGTAACGTCCGCGAAGAAGCGAAAGACAATTTAACGGCGACTGCGTTTACGACCGTGCGTACGGATTTACGGCGGAGTCACGTTGACTCGACGCACGTGGTCCGCGGCGGAAGAACTGGGGAGACGTGTGTCGCGTTGCGTCGACTAGCTCGCACTGGTGGCAGCTTTGTTCCCGTGCGGTCCGGTGTGCGACGCACCGTTGCCGAAATTCCGCGTAACGGTACAGCTGCCCCTACTTGTGTCGGCAGTGCCGTAGTTCAGCCCTTCGTGCGTTGGATGGTGCTGCCGCCACAAATTCACCAGCAATGCTCAGAAAAGATTGTTAAATACTGTGTATATATCTGATTTATCAGTAACAGAAATACTTTTACTACAAACTGACTATATCGTCGACCTTGTGCTGCTGACACGACACTTCCTTCACAACTGACCATATGGCTTTAATTTTATCCTGTGAATTAGCTATTCTATTTACATATCACGTACTCTTTTTCTTCCTAATAACATTTTAAGCACCTTACACTACTGTTTGTAATGAGTTGCTGTGGCTTGATTGTGACTACTATTAACATTTTGATATAATTCCCGCTTTGTTCTATATGATATCCTTATCCCACTAGTCAGCCACCTGGGCTGCCTTTTACTGCTAGTATGCCATTTAGAACATTCTAATGGAAAGCAACCATCAAAGAGCATGA
The DNA here is from genome assembly GCF_023898315.1 of Schistocerca nitens. Lineage (NCBI taxonomy): Eukaryota > Metazoa > Arthropoda > Insecta > Orthoptera > Acrididae > Schistocerca > Schistocerca nitens. The sequence goes on along the minus strand of NC_064619.1, from coordinate 540,230,135 downwards.
GAAATGTGTTAAGGAAAGCATTATATTTGTCATCTATGTTTTCGGCACTATAAACATCCTGCCACCTTGTTTCCTGACGAGGTTTAAAAAACTTTCTATTGCTGTTGGATTAATTTTCCAATATAGTTTGTAATTATATGTGACATTGTTTTGATTACAAAAGCCTTTTAGTGTTAAAATTTGTACATCGTGGTCTGAAAGGCCAGTCACCCTTTTACTAACAGAATGCCCATCTAGTAATGAAGAAAGAATAAAAGTCTTGTCTATGGCTGTGCTACTGTTCCCCTGCACCCTAGTTGGAAAAAATACAGTCTGCATCAGATCATATGAATTTAGGAGATCTACCAACATCCTTTTTCTTGCTCCATCATATACAAAATTTATACTGAAGTCACCTCATATAATTAATTTCTGGTACTTCCTATAAAGTGAGTCAAGAACCCTCTCTAGCTTGACCAGAAATGCTCTGAAGTCAGAGATCGGGAACCTATAAGCTATGACAATTAGAAGTTTAGCTTAGTTAAATTCAACTGCCCCTGCACAACATTCAAATATCTGTTCAGTGCAGTGTCATGATACATTTATGGAATCAAATGGAATGCTGTTTTTTATGTACATAGTTACTCCCCCACCCCACAAGAAACTCCTTGAGAAACAGCCAGCTTATCTGTATCCTGGTAAAGGAAGCCTCTGAATTGTCAAATTATTTAAGTGGTGCTCCAATATACCAATAATTTCAGTCAACATCTATAAGCAGTCCACTAACTTCATCTCTAATACCGCTTATATTTTGATTAAATATGCTAATTCCTTCTCTACTTGGAAACATGTTGCCCTCCTGCCTTAGTTAGAGGGACGTCCTTCAAGCAGGTATATCTGTCAGCTGACTTCAATCTAAAAAAGGTGCAGCTGTAACACCAAGTACTACAGGAATTTTTCCACAAGTGATCCCACCACCACCCACTACTTGTGGTAGCTAATTGAAATTGGATACAGCAATATACTGCACATCTTTCTACACACTGCCTGCATTTTAGGGATCAGAGCCACTCTCTTGATTTCCAGCTCTCATGTAAAGCAGATGGCCTCGTACCTCTGCCTCTGTCTCTGTCCCTGATCTCTCCAACCAGCCACAGACTAGTCTGAATGTGAATTACCTCTCTCTTCCCTTCCTATTTCCATATTTCATTAACTCTCAGATGGGCAGGTGCCCCTAGAGTCCAGTCAGGGTGAGACCTCACATACACTGTACTGTCACAATATAATCAAAAGTTTATTTCTTTTCTCTCTTTCATTTTAAATCGCTTCCATTCTGGTGCCCCTCACCCATCTTTAACACAGGAACCCTCTACACTGATGTGATCTGTGCAAAAGTTTCAAAATCCAGCTTTAAACGAAGAATCTTGATATGTACTGCAATTACTTATATATTTCTCCCACAGGGATTATGAGGAGAAGATTAAACTACATACAGCATACATAGAGGCATTTAAGCAATCATTCTTCCCATGCTTCATACATTAATGGAATGGGAAGAAGCCCTAACAACTGTTACAAGAGGAAATATCCTCTCATACATTTCATAGTATCTTGCAGAGAATGAATGTAAATGTAGATACTTCAAAACATCCAAAGCCTTTCCAATACACTGAGAAGAGATCTACTCCAGCTCTGAAAATAATTTTAATACTACTATGTAGTCAGATGCTGCTCTGCTCAAATTCCAAATGGCACCCTAGAAGTTAGGTGTAATGAATGTAATCATGTTGAACACTGATGAGCACTTGATAAGAAGACTGCATGACGGAGTGGTATTTATAGCCATGCTGGATCATTGGGAGATGCCTCCAAATGAAAAAGCAGCTCCTAACTCTCAGCTCAGAAGCAAAGTCTGAGACTTGGTTTGAAAGTCTCCAGCAGCCATCCCTAATGCTCTCATGATGAACTGCATTGAACTTTTTAGAATATAATGATTCAGCAAGAGTTTCCTGCCTGCCAACCGAGTTTTTCCATGATATCCATACTTTCCACACACACATCTATGAACCTATTCCCAATAAAACCTTATGTTCTTTTCTATGCACTAAGCCATCTAAGCAAAATTTTGCCATTTTACACTTTTTAGGTGTACTTATATTTACTGGGAGTGCTATTAGGCAAACCCCAAGCCCCCATTGCTATTAACAGAGGGTTACTATTCCCATCCCATGTTCCTTTATCATGTCCTTTATTAGGTTTCTGTCTGCAGTCTCGTTTCCAATGCCCTACTAGCCAACATTTCTTACACTGTAGATGACATCATTCTTGCTGTGTGTAGCCTGACCAGCCGCAGTGGTAACAGCTGACTTCCACAGAAATGTTCCCCTATACCAGACTCAAGTCACTGAGTTTATTTCTTCCAGTGCTCTTGCACTTCCTATGGCTTCACACAAATTTTCTTGGAATTCTGTTCATAATTTTTCTCAGGTCAAAAGGAAGCCCTCATAAAAATGCATCCAGAGCCCTCTGCTCACCTCTTGCAGAAAGACCCTGTTAGTGTCATCACTCTGTTAACTCATATGTATGGATATATAATTTTTTTAATCCCGTCTACAAAATGCTCAATAAACTCCTGCAACACAGTATTTAACTTTCCCTGTAATACCTACAGATGTTCTTTCTTCTTTATCATTGTAACAACCCCAATGTTAGACTCCCACACACTGGTGTGTTACATAACTCATTATTAAAAATTATATATGCCTTAGTGTCTCCTACCAAACGTAAAATTGCTCCTCTGATCCACATCCCATACCAGCAACTGTTAACAAGTTATCCACAAATGCCATTCCTTTACCAGGAAAATGGGAGCTCAAGTCAGCACTGGTAGTATCTAGGATGGGTGTTGACATAACATATGAGAATTGTTCCCTCCCATCTTCTTTTAATGCTGCTAATGTTTCAGTATAATATGATTTAGTATGGTCTGAACTGTTTCTGCTGTAGGAAACGTCTCCACCATTGATTCAGTCACTAAAAAGCCTATGCCTACAATAAAAGGAAGATATTCAACAGGAAATGAACAAGCAAAAAAACCACAAGTGTGAAAAACAGAGTGTTGCACTCGCCATGCTAAAGTGTTGTCATAGCCACCAAGGACGATAGGATGACTGCCTGGTTGTCAGGCTGTACAGTATGGGTGACCTTGGAGAATCATTACGGCTGGTTCGGCAGTAAAGGTGAAGCCAGAAACTGCTTTTAGAAGATAACTTTTATTGGCAGCTCATTCAATATAGCAAAGTGAGTTAGTGTCCATTGGCAGTATCTGCTGAGGTCAAAGAATGGGACGAACTATGGCACTACTGGCCACAGCCTGCTGGTATGGCTTTGCTGAGCCGGCAATGTTAGCACCACCTGCTGTGAAGAGGCAGTCAACAGTCCATGTTGTCAGCATGCTGGGTGATGGCAAGTTGGGTTCAAAGTGGCCTGGTTTGAACTCTGGATCCTTGAAATCAACGTAGAGTTAGGTGCTGAAATGCACTGAACACCTCCACTGAGTGGACCCATTTCAACAGGCAAGAGCATCACGCCAGCTGACACTAGCAGGCAAATGTCTGCACCAAGAAACCAGTGCAGACTATGGCGACAGCCAGCTCGCACTGAGACTATATCATTGGTGTGGCTGGACTCAAAGCCAGAACAGAACAGCCACACATTAGTGCAATTGATCCTACACTGGTCGGTTGGATCTGGTACATTTGCCGAGACGGCCTCAGCCTTCTTCTCATCACGTATGTTTGAAATCCACTGTCTCAGGTCTTCTAGATGGAGGAAGTCAGTTTGTGGTGTGGCTGCTTGTGGAGCACAAGACACTGAGCTCTTGCCATTAGGTTTTTATATCTGGCAGCCCAATTGGCCACCTGTCATAGCCTGTTAAAAAAAATGAAGAAATATTACAATTTAATGTCCTGTCGATAGTGAGGTGATCAGAGGCAGAGCACAAGCTTGGATTGGAAAGATGGGGGATTGTAATGTACCCCTCCCTCACATCATTTGTTGATTGTCACTGTCTTTGTGGTTAACTCTTTTAATAAGCTTTGACAGGAGTAAGGAAATTTTGAAATTGGAAATTTGTGGTAAGGTTCTATGGCACCAAACTGCTGAGGTCATTGCTCCCTAGGCTTACACACTAATCTAACTTAAACTAACTTATGCTAAGGACAACACCCACACCCACATCTAAACCGTGACAAGATGCGTCAGACCGCGCGGCTACCCCATGCAGGAGAGGAGTAAGATTTACAATAAACTTTTTACTTATCCTCTTTTCTCACAGATGGAGCCAGTTCTTCACATCTAGGGGCTGATTCTTGAAGCTGAAATTTTCATATTTTAGGATCTCATGGTTCCAATAATATAATTAACTTTGAAGTAAGCCTGTGCCATATTTTTTGTCTTCACATTAATTTTATTCTCTCATTTTTCTATATCACACAATCTTTTGAATTTTCTCAATAACTAAGCTGAAATTACATTGTTATTCCAAAATATAAAAACACATCCTATCACATCAGAGGAATGCCCACTACTACTTCACTCTGCGATACTAACAATATTCCAAATCGTTTACAGATTCTCTTGACAAATGAATTTTTATTAATTTATATTATTATTTTATAAATGAATCCAGAAATAAATTACTAAATTGCATAATTAATAATAGAAATTTTAAGTGTACCAAATGTTTCATAATTTCAAATGTTTTAAGAAAATAATTTGAACTGTACATTCAGAGCTAGTACATATCGACTGTAAAAAAGAAAATTAAGTAATTTCTTTTTACAGATTTTAGCCTGAAATATAATACATAGTGTATAAAATCATATGAAAATCTTTTAGAAAAAAAGCTGAGATAACATTCCCTCTCACAAAATTTGGAAACGATGTTCTTACAATATTTTGTGATAGACCACTTAAGGTTTGCCAGATTGTGCACAAAAGGATACCAAAAGATAGAATACAGATTTGTAGAGGTATCTGGTACATAACATATTATGGAAAACATAAGAAAAATATCTACTACACAAGTCACAATTTATACTGTTGTGACTCGCCAATCTTTCAAAGTGCCGCTGCACAGTTACGCGTGTCCTCTACATGCAGCGCTGTCTGCCAGCCATGCAGCAGCAGCGCCACCTAAGCGGCCAGCCAGCCAGTGGCTGCTGGACTTGGACTCAGTTATGATTTGACTGTTAAAGTGTACACACGTCTTACTCTGTTTACTTGATCTGTGCCTTTCATGTATTGCGTCTTCCTTGAAATATATATGTTCAACTTGAAGTTATAACAATTGGTGATGTGGTAGTGATTTGTCTTTTCCATCGTTGACCCACATGTTTCCATGGCTACTTTAGAGCAACTATTGCAAGGTTTCATAGAACAGCAAATGCTTCTCACAAATGTGATTCGTGATTTCGTCACAGCATCAATGCGGGGCGTCTCCCGTCGTTGGCTCTACTTACTTTTCCTCCTTACGACAAGACGGTGGAAGACTGGTCTGATTACAAAAAACATCTTCGACAGCACTTCTTGGTATTTCATGTTGCGGACGAACAAACATGTAAGTCTCTGATCCTTTCATGGATGTCACCTCAAATGTATTGGTTGTTGTTGAGATGTTTATTTTCCACCTCCGAGTTGCAGATGTTTTGAGTGAAATGCCCAGTTGATGCATTGTTGTTTTCACATCAATTCTACCAACATTGAGAGTTGTTTAGTTCTTGGGGTTTTGAAAATTCCTGGATTTTTGTCTCGTCGCTGTGCAGCCTATGAAAAGGATTACAGAAGATGCCCAAATAAATTCCAAATCACAGTGCAGTTTTAATGCCAATATATTTCCAGGACTCTGGTGTCCGAGCCTGGTGAATTGTACCAGTTACATCACATGTACACAAAGTTGACATCAAACGACACAGAGTTCACGCCACCAAAATCAACGAACGAGTCTTCATACAATACATGTGATCGCAACCATAGCCAAAAAACGAGTCCCCCAAGGTGCCTGCACGACCTCTATTTATACTTTTGTTAACAATACATACAATGAAAATTAAGGTTTTATGTAAAATCACAATTAGAAGTTAAACAGAATATGAGATACACATTGCTAAAACTTTACAATCTCAGTGCTGAACAAGATGAACCTATTTTCAACTTCATTATGAGTTAATATAACATTTTCTGACCAATTACATTTCTAAATTCGTTTATAACAAATCAACTAGTGCCTGAATTTTAGTGCTAACATATATCGGAGATTCAATTAACGTGCTTTATTTATATGTTCTATTTAATTTGCTGTAGTAATTTTATAATGATAGGTTTACTGGTACATCCTGACTATGTGCTCTATTTCTTTCGATTAGTTACAGTATTAATTTCACATTTATATTGTGTTTCTCACATAAGAACAATGTTAAATGCTTTTGGCACATTCAAAACGCACACGGTGGCCAGTATTTTTCTAAACTTGACCTGTCAGAAGCTTATCATCAACTTCCTCTCGATGCTGCTTCCCGGCAGTTTCTGGTCCTTAACATGCCTTTTGGCCTCTATCAATACCAACGATTGCCATTCGGGGTTGCCAGCGCCCCTGCTATCTTTCAGCGATTCTTGGAACAATTATTACTCACTGTCCCTGGGTGTATAAATTACCAGGACGACATTGTTGTCACTGGCTCCACCACTGACAAACATCTTCAAAATCTCTGCACACTTTTTCATGTCTTACAGACTGCCGGTCTTAAGTGTAATCTTTGGAAATCAAAATTTTTTCAGGCATCTATCACATACCTGTGGTTTCAACTCTCTCGGGATGGTATTCGCCCACTTCAGCAAACTGTCGCTGCGATCGATGCCCTTCCTCACCCTACATCTGTTAAGGAACTACAGGCCTTCTTGGGAAAAATAGCATACTATCACAAGTTTTTACTGTCTGCTGCTTCGGTGGCTCAGCCGTTGCATCGTCTGTTGCATAAAAACGTGCCTTTTCACTGGTCCACATCATGCGATGCGGTTTTCCAGAAATTGAAGACTATGCTGAAACAGGCCCCAGGCCTGGCTACTTATCGACCTGGCCAACATCTTGTTCTTGCCACAGACACCTCTCAATATGGGTTCAGTGCAGTCCTTGCACACCGTTTTTCTGACGGTTCGGAACAACCCATTGCTTATGCCTCCAAAACGCTCACAGATGCTCAACAAAAGTATTCTCAAATTGAAAAAGAAGCTTTGGCCATTATTTATGCTCTTCATAAGTTTGGTGTTTTTCTCTATGGATCCAAATTTCATCTTGTTACGGATCACAAATCACTTGTTTCCTTGTTTCATCCATCAAAGTCACTTCCCGACAAGGCTGCACACCGCCTCCAGTGTTGGACTCTTTACTTGTCTCGTTTCAATTATCAGATTCATTTCCAGCCGACGGCTCAACATGTAAATGCTGATGCACTCTCTCGCCTTCCCATGGGTCCTGATCTGGCATTCGACAGGGACGAACTTTCGTATTTCCACCTGGATGTTGCCGAGCAGCGGGTTGTGGACAGGTTCCCCATCATCGGGGACTGGCTGGCAGCTGCTATGGGTTCTGACCCTACCCTCTCCCGGGTTTTACACTGTATTCAGAAGGGTTGGTCAGATCATCTGTCCACTAAGACTATTAGTCTTTGCGTTGCCGCCTCACGGCTAGGGATGGTGTTATCCTCCCTTCCACCGAAAATGCTTCGCTGCGTGTTGTGGTACCTGTGTCTTTGCGTGCTTCGGTCTTGCGCCTCATTCACCAAGGGCACTGAGGTGTCTCTCGCACAAAATCTCTAGCGTGCTGTCGTGTGTACTGGTCCAGCAACGACTCTGAAATTGCACACATGGTCGCTGCCTTCGGCCCTTGTGCATCACAGGCCGCCGACCCGAAGTCATCTTTGTCACCGTGGCCTTCGCCTGAGAAGCCCTGGGAGCGTATTCATGCTGACTTTGTGGGACCTTTTTTAGGTAATTATTTTCTTCTCGTTATTGACGCTTACTCTAACTTTCCTTTCATTGTCCATTGCATGTTGCCTACCACCGCGGCAACCACCAATGCTCTAGCTTGCATTTTATCTTTGGAAGGCCTTCCCTCTACTCTTGTTACTGATAATGGTCTGCAATTTGCTTCTTCCGATTTTGTGGATTTTTGTGCCCATCACGGCGTCATGTATGCCACAGCCCCTCCATTCCATCCATAGTCAAATGGTGAGGCTGAACGACTGGTCCACACATTTAAGGCTCAGATGAGGAAACTCCTGACTTCTTCTGCTGATGATGCGCTTCTCCAGTTTCTGGCTTCTTACCGTTTCACCCCCACGGGCGACCACAACCCAGCTGAGAAATTACATGGCCGACAGCCCCGCACGCTACTTCATCTTCTGCGGCCTTCCACCTCACGGCCGCGGGTGCCTTCACTTGGCCGGTTCACTGCCGATGACCTTGTATGGGTACAGGGATATGGCAGGCAGCCAAAATGGAGTCCTGGCCACATCTTACAACACCGTGGCCGATGCCTGTATGAAATCTAGACAGACACAGGTGTTGCAATGCATCATTCGGACCAGCTTCGGTCTCGTGTGCTGGCAACGCCTGTTCCGGATGCCGCTACACCACCTTCGGCTCTACCTGATGCTCGGGATACTGGAATCTCTCATTACTCACAACGCAGTCCTCTCACAATCATATCGGTGCCAGCACAAGAACTGACGCCACCAGGAGACGTGCCCATGCAGGAACCAGATGACCATCATCTGTCAGAGCAACTCTACTCGCCTCCTTCTCCTACGGATGCGGACACATCGCCCATGTCTTTTTTTATAACAACCGAACTTGCCGCAATGAGCAAATTGGTGCATGGGGCCCCAGCAGATTCGACCCCCACGTCTCCTGTCATCTCGACCCGTTATCATCGGGGACACTTCCGTCCGTACGGGAAGCCTCCTCCTTGAGACTTTACGGCCAGTCAAACAACACCTATGGACGTTAGCAATCTACAGACCACCTCCATCAAGACCTGTGCAAAAAATTCAAAGGGGGGAAACGTGTTTTGACTCGCCGATCTTTCAAAGTGCCACCGCGCAGTTACACACGTCCTCTACATGCGGCGCTGTCTGCCAGCCATGCAGCAGCAACGCCACCTAAGCGACCAGCCAGCCAGCGGCCACAAGACTTGGACTCAGTTATGATTTGACTGTTAAAGTGTACACACATCTTACTCTGTTTACTTGATCTGTGACTTTTATGTATTGCGTCTTCCATGAAGTATATTTGTTCAACTTGAAGTCATAACATATGCATTTATCAGAATATGGCATTCAGATTTTCAGATCTGTGGAACATTCTGTCACAAGACAATTGATACAAAGTCAACACTACAACACTAAACTACAGAAATAACTGCAGAGAGAATGTAAGTTACTAGAATTACAAATCACAAGTTTACATCTTCAAAATAATAAAAAGAGAAGAGAAAAAATTCAGAGCCTAAGTGTACAACGAGTGAGCCGACTCAAAAAACTCACAATGATGGGTACAGACTGAAAGAGTGTACTCAGTCATGAGTAGGAATATAACACAATATCTATCAGCCACATAAACCAGAGTATTTAAAGATATGTTGGCTCATGAAAGGACAAAATAATGAAAAAAAAGGGGCCTAAGCCTACGATGTGGGGACCGACACATGAACCCAAACCACACCAGCACCAGAAAAAATTGTTTCAACACAACAAAATGAATAAAGTTCATAATCATATATCAATAAGTTTGATCATATGTAAAGAGTAATTATAGGAAGCACCTAGCCTCAATTAATAGTTGCCTGCTCTCCTTGAGAACACACACACAGTCACAATGACCAGGGGTAATCAAAACAGAGTTAAGCATGAGTTTGCACACAAGTTAAGTTCCAATTAGATACAATATTACGGTACTCAGGATAAATACAGGTAAACAGAGTCATAAACAGCTCTGAATGATGACATAATCATGTAGCTTGAGGATCAAAATCAGTGTATGAAATCAGATATGTATACATCTTGTGATACTGTCTATATTAGTAAAAGTCTTCCACACCATTTGCTAATTGTTCATACAAACTAATCTATGTACATAGCAGCCTACAAGATTAATTTACAAATGATTAAATAAAACACTGTTTTAAAGTTACATAATGTATTGGGAGTTAATCTCCTACTTCAAAAACCATACATTTATGTTGAACAACACTGTCTTTGGCAGTCATTTTTTTTTCTAAACAAATAGTTCAATGAATTTTTCATATAGGATAATTTCTTGGCTAACAATTTATAAATATCAGCCACAACACTGATGTAGTTAACAGATGTTCGAGCACATTACCCAGCACCTACAATCTCTTGTAAGTCGACTGGACCAGTAAGGGTACAGCCATACAGGAGGTTGGGGAGTGGATCCACACACATCTTTCAGTTTCCTTCCTAGATTTCTCATCACACGCACCAACAGATAGGTTACTTCCTGTCTAGCATGCATATCAAATCATGAAACATTGTTTTGTGCACTAAATATGCTGTTCAATTCCTTTCTCACATCACATGGCATGTGCTCTTCCTATTTATATTGCAAAAGCAAGTATATAGGATTTATGTCAGACAGGATTAGAAAGTATTCAGATACGGAACTTTAATAAACAGAGCTAAATGCAATGAAAAATGGACTAGTAAGGCAATAAAGCAACAATCTACTACAAAACATAATTATATAATTGTATGAACCTCCAAACATACTGTGTCATAGATTTAAACTCAGTCAGTAGATAAGAAAGAGCTTTAGAAATCACAACATCTTACATGACAAACAAAACACAATTATATAATCATATGTGTCTGCAAATATAGTGTATATTTTCTCCCAGACGAGAGATCATTACGCATTCATGTTTAAAGGTCTTGTCCTCTGTAATAAAAGTTAAAAGCATCTGAGATTTTATCAGTTTTCTTTGCTTACCAGTAGCTCCTCTTACCTTTACATGCATAATGGGCATTTCCACAGAAATCTTACTATACCTAATCTTGTCTCTAAATTGTTCAGATATATCACAGATCAGGCTCCCTGTATCAATCAAACAGTTCACTTCCAACTCATCAGTCTTAATCTTAATGTAAGGACACCCAATATCTGAATATCCTTCTCTGTTATTAGACACTTCATGCAAAAGACCACTTTTAATTTCATAAAATGCTACATCCACCATGTGTTTACAGGGTTTTATCAACTTCACTGGTATCATAGCATTACTTTGGTTTACTCATGTTGTTGGGTAACGATTGAACTCAGTGAATGGATTCCATGGTACAAGTAACATCACTTGTTACAGAAAGAACACAAAACACATTCTTGTCAAAATTACACTTCCTGCTTAAATCTTCTTTCACTTCATTCCACCTATTGGGATGGATACAAATATTGACTAACCACAGGTAACTTACTCCAGAATGCACATTTATCTATGTTATCATCAATCTGGTCCCAAACAAACTTCGAAATGTTTTCACCTTTATTCTCTAGGCTCACCGATAACTCGCCTTTACTCTTTGGGTCGTTACTCTGCATGACATTAATTAAAAACTGTTTTGACTGGACTGGTATTCCATGAATCTCGTTTACAACATCAAAAACATCATTTACTTTACCTGTGTTATCAACATCATTCACAAATAACTTTGAAACTTCATTATTTTTAAACTCCACAAATACCTGATACTCCTCATCATCATATTCCTCCAAAATTACTTCACCAAAAACATCACTAACAAAACAAGTCTCATCTCCATCCAAGTCACTTCCCTCACCTACATTCATTTGCAATAGGCCACCAGCATCAGTCTTACTAACCTCCATTATTTCACTGCTCTCATTCACATCTACATCAAAAATACCACCTAGCTGAGATCCAATACTGTCATCACCTGATTTACATACATCAATAACGCTGTTTTCTGACCAAGAGAAGAAATCATTGGTACATCAAAACTCTCACTACTCTCACATTCTGATTTGTGATTAGCACCTACATCACCATAACTAAATATAGTACCCCAAAACCTTTGATCAAAACATAAATGAGAAATCTGATATTCTTTCTGTTCAATTAAAGATACATGTGCCATATCATTAACACTGATATTGACAATTGAAAGTGTAGCTTGGGGGTCCTGTGCTTGTTGTGTTTCCTTGCCCCAAAACTGTGGACCTTAATAAATAAATAATAAGTACATGGTTTATTTGTCTATAATAACTTAACAGTCATGCACATAGTCAGTTTACAAACACAGGAACATTAAAAAAAGTTTAGAAGTAAAAATAAATTATATACAATAACATTAGAAATCTTTGATGGAGAAAAACATTTATCAGTTAACAGTTGCTTTAATTTTGTGCTAAATATGTTTCCTTTTAACAATATTATATTATTTGGCAATCTGTTATAAAAATCTCTTCCAGCAGGAAATGGACTATGATCTGTTTCTCTTTTATTACTAAATTTTATGTGGTAATCCTCTCTTTCTTGTTTTATAATTATGGATTTCACTATTGAGTACACTATGCTCCATATTTTCTTTTACAAACAGTATAGTTCTGGGAACATAATGAATACACTTTTAGTATGTTATACTTAATGAAATATTCCCTACAGGACTGCTGCTTACTAATATTAGATATTATCCTAATTGCTCTTTTCTGTGCTCTAAAAGCCCTATCCATATATACCATTGGTGCCCCACCCCAAATTGTATAATTCCAAAATAGATTTGTTTTAAAACAGGTTGTGCTTTTATGCTAGAAAGAGGTTTTAGCAGGTAGGTGTTACAGGAGATTTTTTACACATGTAGCTGATGTGCTCCTTTCATGTAAGATGTTCATGTACTATGATATCCAGGAATATATGTTTATCAATTGTTTCAACTGATAGCTCTGGTTCTGTATCCACCTGTCTTGATTTATAGTTTAGCAGAAACTCCATCAGAATTGTTTTGCCCTTATTTAGTGCCAATTTGTTTGTAGTGAGATATTCTGTGATGAGGTTAATGTTCTCTGCATTATTTTGCACTACTAACTGTTTTGTAGAGCCCCAACTTATGAAGGAGGTGTCATCAGCATAATTTACTAGGATTGAATTTTGTGGAATTATTATACTGTGATAAAACAAAAAAGGCCCGATAATGCTTCCTTGAGGGTCTCCACTCTGTCTACAGGCCACAAGTGGCCCATCGGGACCATCCGACCGCCGTGTCATCCTCAGAGGAGGATGTGGATATGACAGGCGTGAGGTCAGCACACCTCTCTCCTGGTCATTATGATGGTATTCTTGACTGAGGCCGCTGCTACTCGGTCGATTAGCTCCTCAATTGGCATCACGAGGCAGAGTGCACCCCGAAACATGGCAACAGCACATGGCGGTCTGGACGGTTACCCATCCAAGTGCCGACCACACCCGACAGCGCATAACTTCGGTGATCTCACGGGAACCGGTGTGTCCACTGCGGCAAGGTCGTTGCCCCTTGAGGGTCTCCACAGTTAAGAATTCTATAAGATGATTTTATTGTTTGTGTACATCCCAGTTGCATAATACAGCTTTTCACATTGTCTCCTGTCAGCAAGGTAGGATCTCAACAGTTCTAAAGCTACTCCTCTTGACTCCATAAGCTTCTAATTTGTGTAGAAGCACAGAATGATTTACAGATTGGTTGGTTGGTTGGTTGGCTGGATTAAAAGAGGAGGAATGGGACCTAACTACGAGGTCATCAGTCCCTTGTTCCAAATAAAACAATGCCGCAAGTGCGAGAATAAAACAGGTGAGACTGACAACTCAAAATGGAATGAAAGAAAATAACAAGAACAATGAAGTGTAACAAACATGTAAATGGATAAAAGGGGACAGGAAAACCACAGAAATACAAGAAATGGAATGCAGAAATTAAAATGACAAAGCAGATTACCATGGCTGGCTGACCATGAGAATAAAAAAGGAAACACCAGCCACTCTGCAAGACATTAAAACCTCCACTCTAGAAGCACTAGGGTGGAGGACGCAGAGGAACAAAGGACATGCACTAAAACTTATATCAAATGATAAAACCCACCCTCATGAATAAAATGTAAAAATAAAATAGCCGATGACGCATTGTCAGATAAAATTAGCGGCAGTGAGTCCACTACCTCAAGATTTCGTTCTTGGCAGTCAAAGCGGGAAAGTGGGACAGTGCACCAGAATATGGACCACTGTCAGCCAGGTGCCCCACCAACATTCAGGTGGGTCTTCACAGTGCAGGAGGTAACCGTGGGTCACCTAAGCGTGACCAATGTGGAGCTAGCAGACGACAACTGATTCCCTGCGAGAGAGGCCCGCATGGAAGATTTCCGCACATTTGTAGTCTCTTTAATGGCACACAGTTTGTTGTGTGTACTGTTATGCCATTCCATCTCCCAAAGCCAAAAAACCCTACAGCATAAGTCAGAACGCAGATCAGGCTCAGAGATGCCCATCACCAGAAGCAGTTTCACGTAGCTTGTTTGGCCAGCTTGTCAGGAAGTTCATTGCCTGGGATGCCGACGTGTCCCGGGGTCCACACAAACACCAATGAATGACAGGACCAGTCCAGTGTATAGATGGACTCCTGGCTGGATGCTACCAAAGGATGGCAAGGATAGCACTGGTTGATAGCTTGTAGGCTGCTCAAGGAGTCAGTACACAGTAGAAATGATTCCCCAGGGCATGAACGGATATACTTAAGTGCACGACAGATAGCCACAAGCTCTGCAATGAATACATTGCAGCCATCGGGAAAGGAATGCTGTTCAAATTGGCCTCTGTGGACGTAGGCAAAGCCAACATGACCATCAGCCATTGAGCTGTCGGTGTAAACCACTTCAGAGCCCCAGAGCATGTCAAGAATCAAGAGGAAGTGACAGTGGAGAGTGGCTGGAGGTAACTGAGTCCTTAGGGTCATGCAAAAAGTCCAGACAAATCTGCGGCCTAGGTGTACACCTCGGAGGTGCATGCAGATGGACCTGGATGGTAGGTGGTAAAGGGAAGGACTCCAGTTCAGACAGAAGGGATTGCACATGAACTGCAATCATTAGCCCTGACCCAGGCCGCCGATGCAGGAGAGGAACTGCCATCGGTGGAAAAAGGAGATGGTAATTCGGATGCTCTGGAGAACTACAAATGTTTGCAACATAACTGACAAGCAGTGGTGCACATCAGATCTGCAATGGAGGGACTCCAGCCTCCACGAGGACACTGGCCACCGGATTCATCCTAAAAGCTCCTGTCACTAGGCGAACGCCACAGTTGTACAGTGTGTTGAGTACATGCAATGCTGAGTGCACTTCAGAACCATAAATCAGACTCCAATAGTCAAGACGGTATTGAACAAGGGCTTTGTAGAGCTCCAGTAGAGTAGAGCAATCTGCACCCCAGTTGGTGTTGCTCAGGCAGTGGAGGGCATTGAGGTGCTGCCAGCACTTCCACTTAAGCTGACAAAGGTGAGGTAGCCAAGTCAATTGGCATTGAAAACCAGTCCTAAGAATCGATATGTCTCCACTACAGTGAGTGGATCATCATGAAGGTAAAGTTCTAGTTCCAGATGAACAGTATGACACCGACAGAAGTGCATGACTTAGCAGACAAAAAGTGAAAGCCGTGGGCAATAGGCCATGAGTGCGCCTTGTGGATGGCTCCCTGTAGGCGCTGCTCAGCAGCACTAGTGCAGTACGAAATGCAGAAGCCATCTGCATACAGAGAGGGAGAGACAGATGGCCCTACAGCTGCTGTTAGACCGTTAATGGCCACTAAAAATAGTGATACACACAATACAGAGCCCTGCAGGACCCCATTCTCCTGGATATGGGGTCAACTATTGGAGGCACCAACTTGGACATGGAAAGTATGGAGTGACAGGTAATTCTGGATAAAAAAAAGGAGCAGGCTTCCAAGACCCCACCCATATAATGTAGCAAGTATATGATGTTGCCAGGTGGTGTCATATGCTTTGCGAAGATCAAAAAAGACGGCAACAAGGTGTTGGCGTCTGCAAAAGGCTGTTTGGATGGTAGACTCGAGGGACACAAGATTGTCAGTGGTAGAGTACCCCTAGTGGAAGCCGCCTTGACATGGAGCCAGTAGGCCACCTGACTCCAGGACCTAACCTAACAGCCGACACAGCATATGTTCCAACAGCTTACTAAAAATGTTGGTGAGGTTGATGGGGCACTAGCTATCCACATCAAGTGGGTTTTTTGCAGGTTTGAGCATTGCAACAATGGTGTTCTCCCGCCATTGCCATAGAAAGACACCATTGCACCAGATCCCGTTGAATATGATGAGGAGATGGTGCTTTTAGTCAGATAAGAGATGTTTAATCATCTGACTGTGGATCCGAACTGGCCCAGGAGCCATGTCGGGTCAATGTGCATGTACACTGAGTAGCTCCCACACCATAAATGGGGCATTATAGGGTTCACTGTAGCGTGTAATGAACGAGAGGACTTTCCTTTCCATCCACCGTTTGTTGGTGCAAAAGGCTGGGGGGTAGCTCTCTGACACAGAGGCTCGAGCACAGTGCTCAGCAAAGTGCTCAGCAATCATGTTTATGATGATGATGATGATGATGACGATGTTTGGTTTGTGGGGCACTCAACTGCACAGTTATCAGAGCCCGTACAAATTCCCAACCTCTGCTCAGTCCAGTTTCGTGACTTTCATGAATGATGAAATGAGGAGGACAACACAAACACGCAGTCACCTTGAGGCAATTACATTTGTGTCAGTACATAGCATGCCATTGATGATAACACCAGGACACCTGTTGGGGTCTGGTACCCAAAAAGACGTTTGATCTTCGTCCAGACTTGGGAAGGTGATGTATGTCACCCAATGGTTGACACATACGTCTCCCAACACTCCTGTTTCCATCGTTTTAAAAGCTGGTGTATTCGGGCATGGAGCCACTTAAAGGCTATCAGATGCTCTAGGAAAGGGTGTCACTTATGTCACTGTAGAGCTCGCGATACTCTGTAATTGCCTCGGTGACTTCCGGCAACTAACAAGGGACTGTCTTTTGCCGGAGGCACCCTAAAGAGCGAGGTATCACGTTTTCCGCTGCAGAAACGATTATGGTAGTCACCTGCTCTAGCATCACATCGATGTTACCATGTGGGGCAGAGTCAACAGTGACATCACAGGTGAAAGTTTCCCAGTCCGCCTTGTTTAAAGCCCATCTGGGCAGGCGTCCTTAGGCCTGACACCAGGGCAGTGACAGGAAGATGGGGAAGTAGTAACTAACACAGGTCGTCATGTGCTCTCCATTGGATAAATGGAATAAGTCCTGGGCTGCAAATTGATAAATCAATGGCCGAGTAACTACCTCGAGCCACACTGAAGTGTGTGGTGGCCCCAGTATTTAAGAGGCAGAGGTTGAACTGAGACAGTAAAGTTTTGACATCTTTGCCTCGGCCAGTAAGCAAGGTGTCACCCCACAAGAGATTATGTGCATTAAAATCTCCCAACAGTAGGAAAGGTTTAGGGGGTTGATCAATCAGTGCAGCTAATACATTCCGGGGTACTGCACTATCTCAAGGAAAATATACATTGCAGACAGTTATTTCCTGCGTTGCCCATATTCTGACACCCACAGCTTCAAGAGGGGTTTGAAGGGGCACAGGTTCACTACAGACTGAGTTTAGGACATAAATACAAACTCTACCTGACAGTTATAGTTGCTATGTTTCCTGTAATGTCCCTTATAGCCATGGAGGGCAAGGGTCCGCATTGCCAGGAACCAGGTTTACTGGAGGGCAATGCAGAAAGCAAGTGTAAAGCTTAACAGTTGCCTTAGCTCAGCCAGGCGGTGGAAAAGCCCACCACAATTCCACTTCAGGATGACATCATTGTGAGACTGGAAAGGCATGGAACACACAAAGAGGCAGTTTATGCCTCAGGTCACCTGCTACCACTGACGTTTTGCCTGAGCAGTCAATATCCATCGTGTCTGAGGGTCTGGTGAGATCTAGGTCCTCAGTGGATGCCAGAATATCCACCCCATCCTCAGGCGCAGAACATGGTGGTAGTGGTGTGGGTGCCACCGCAAGTTCCTTGTTCTTAGCGGTCTTCTTTTTCAATTTCTTGTGCTGTTTCTTGGGTTTCCCTGGTTGGGAGGACTTAACTGAATCATTCTCTGGGACTGAGGATGAGTGTGAAGCACTAGACCAGCTGCTTTTGGGCTCTTCAGCTGCTGGCGGGTGTCATCTTTCCCACTAGCAGAAACGTGGGAAGGGAGTGACCAAAGGGACCCCTTCCTAGTGAGAGGACCTGAAGAAGCCTTACACTTCTCTGGCTGAGAAGTGGGGACTGAAATCTCCGAAGATTGGGGGGTGTTGCTCCCAAAGTAGGTGGTGCGGAAGCAACAGGGAGGAAGTGCCTCCCACCATCAAGGGGGCAGGTGTGGTCTCCTGGTTCTGAGAGGCGAAAGGAGTTCAAGGAACTCATGGGGTGAGAACTGTTCTCATAGTGGCGGAGTATGAGGAGGTCATAGCCACAGGATGTAGGCACTCAAATTCCCTCTTAGCCTCAGTGTAGATCAGTTGGTCCAGGGTCTTATATTCCATGATTTTCCTCTCTCTCTGTAAAATCCTGCAATCTGGCGAGCAAGGTGAATGATGATGGGAGCTGGGGTGCATGGAGTATTGGGATGCGATGGACATCCACAGTCTCGACAGGTGGGGCTGGAAGTACAGCGGGAAGACATATGCCTGAACTTCCAGCACTTAAAGCACCGCATCGGGGGAGTGATATATGGCTTGATGTCACAGTGGTAGACAATCACTTTGATCTTCTCAGGCAGTGTGTCACCCTCAAAGGCCAACATGAAGGCACCCGTGGCAACCTTGTTATCCCTCAGAACCCAATGGATGCGCTGGACGAAATGAACATCTCGCCACTCAAAATTGGCGCACAGCTCGTCATCAGAATGCAAAAGAAGGTCCCTTTGGAATATACTACCCTGGACCATATTTAAGCTCTTATGAGGCATGATGGTAAGAGAAACATCCCCCAACTTGCCACTAATGAGTAATGCCCATGACTGGGCAGAGGATGCTGTTTTTATCAAAACTGACCCAGAGCACATTTTGGCCAAGCCCTCCACCTCCCAAAATTGTCCTCCAAATGCTCCACAAAAAACTGAGGCTTCATAGACATGAAAGATTCCCCATCAACTCTCATACATATGATGAACCGGGGTGAAGAAGCTTCACTGCCATCCTTAGCCTGGCATTCCTCCCATGGTGTGGCCAAGGAAGGGAATGACTTGGGGTCACATTTCTTAGTTTAAAGTTAGACTTTGCCTGCTTAGAGACTGCTGGCAGTGGACCACCAGCAATAGATGATGTACTACGCTTCATGGTGTGTCATCCACCCTGATACCACCCACTCTGACCAGGTTCTCTCCCCACAGGTGCCACCCAGCTGCAGCAAACGCCACCTGGCGGAATGGCCATTGCCAGGGGTCCCAATGCCCCAGGGTGACAGGCATCTACTCCTTGGCATACATGGGAGTTAACGGTGCAGACATCAGCAGATCCCTGTGTTGTCAGGGGGCTACAATCAACAGGGTACATGGTGGCCCCACCACAATGGACTGGCTACTGTGCTGGATATCAGATACAAAGAAGTCCATGATCATTGTTGGCACAGAAAGTGACACTGCATAGTGCATGGTGGAAAACGCACACAGGAAGGTGTCCTTGCCCAAGAGATGGAGAATGGGCGGGCTGCAATGAGATGATGATAAAGTGAGCTAAAGATCTCAATGCACAATGGACATGATGCACCATGTAAGGCACCCTTCCCCAACTGGCTCCCACTTTGGGAAAATTTTGAAAAATGGAGGTCAAACCCTGCAGAGGACCATCACATAAAGGACAAAATGTTTGAGACTCCTTTTAGTCACCTCTTATGACAGGCAGGAATACCTCAGGCCTATTCTTAACCCCAGATCCGCAAGGTGGAATGATTTACAGAGTCAAAAGCCTTGGATAGGTCTAAAAAGGTGCCAATAATTTTGTTTTCTTCATCAAGTTTATTCAGTACCACTTGAAAAAATGTAGCTACAGCTGTTATTATAGACTGGCCCTTCCTGAACCATGCTGACAGTTTTTTAACACATTGTACTTACAGAAAAATGATTCAAGTTGATCAAGAAGTAGCCCCTGCAACAACTTACTAAGTACAGATGTCAATGAAATAGGCCTATATTTTTTTTATATCTGTAGTTTTCCCCCTTTTGTGCACCAGTCCTATTTCAGTAACTTTTAACAGGTCAGAAAATGAGCCCTGGCTGAAAAAGTGTTTATTACATTTTGAAGTGGCTTTATTAATTCATTACTACATTCTTTCAGAAATTTCCCTGAGATGTCATCACAGCCACTGGATGTAATTGCTTTTAAGTTGGAAATGGTTTTCAGGATTTCCAGTTCTGTAACACACCTCAGGAAGAATGAATTACTGCCATTACTGGGATTTAGCACCTGTAGTTGGTCGATCACATCCTCTGTACTCATCTTACTAAGCTGCTCTATGAACCTCTCACATACTTGCTTTGGGTCACTCAGCAGTTTTTCATTGTCACTTATTATTTTATTATTGCACACTGCATTGATGCTCCCTCCTCTTTCCTTATTTACTATACTTCACACCATTTTCGTAACATTACTTGGTTGCCTCATCTGTTCAGCATACATATGTGCTTTTAATGTCTTAAGTGCTTCCCTGTAGGTTTTTCTACAGGCTTTGTATTTAGTTTGGAAGTACTGCAGTTTGGTGGCTCTAAAAAGAATATGTAATCCTTCATATCTTCCTTTAATTTTATCATGTTTGGGGGAGTTTAAGATTCCATGTACCATCAGTTTTCTTTACTATGTTGATCACTGGATACATTTGATTAAGACAATGGGTTAATGTTGTATAAAATTCGTTCCACTTTTCATTGATACCTAACATTTCATATAGGCCAACCTTACGCCAATTTTTGTCTGCCAGCATTTCCTTTAATGTATGATAGTCAAGCTTTCTTTTATAGGTAAATAGGTCTCCATCCGATACTATTTCTTTGTCTGTAAGAAGCTCTAGGGCTAATGCCCTATGATCTGAAATGTGATTGTCAACAGTTCTATCTACAACGTCTTCCTTTCTTAAGTTTGTAATAACACAGTCAATACATGTCTGAGAGTCATATGTAACTCTTGTTGGTGTTGAATTTACATAGGTGTGTAATCATAGGACTGTAATATATCAATACACCTAAGATAATTTATGCTATTAGTTAAGGAGTCTATGTTCATATCCCCCACTATTATAGTCTGTTCTAGTGAGGTGAGAGCTTTTCAACAAGTTCATTTAAATGACAGAAAAATTCTTCCACATTACTGTTAGGAGATCTGTACAGGCTACCTATTATTAAACTGCTATTTTTAAGCTTTATTCTTATTGCAGCTATTTTAAAAACCATTTCACTTGCAAGTTTATCTATATTGAGGTTCTGTGGATATTGAGAACATGATAAACTTGTGCACATAATATAATTTATTGTTACGGTTCACAATGATACACTTCACTACTTGTTAGCTTACACACACAAGTAAATGAACTGGGAATGACTGGGAACAGCATGTAGGGACAAAGATGTAAAATGCAGTCAAAGATGCATATACATAGTTAACCACATATCAATATCGTTTAATAGGTTTGACCAGCTTAACACCCAAACTTCAAAACATTTAAATGATCTTCTTAAAAAATACATACCGTCCAAAAAATCATAATGTTTTTCTTTTTTCAATCCCTTTGTCATTATGTCAGCAGGTATATCAGCTGTATAAGTAAACAGTTTTTACAACTTTATTTGACTCACCTTTCCTTATAAAATGATGTTGAACATCAATGTGCTTCAACCTTTTATGATTGGAAGTATCTACAGATAAGTTCAGTGCACTGTGATTATCATTGAATAATATGACATACTTATTATAGCTTATCAGTTCATGTAACAAGGACCTTAAATAAAAAGCCTCCCAACAAGCTTCTGAAAGAGCCATATATTCAGCTTCTGTGCCAGAAATAGCAACAGTTTTTTGCTTAGCACTCTGTCATGACACTATATACCTGAATAGTTTGAAAATAAAACCAGTGTATGATTTTCTGTCTAAAGGACAATTTGCCCAATCTACATCTACATAACCACATAAGTCCTCTCTTAATATAGTATCACACTTCTCATTTTCTTCTCATCCCCCACTGAAGTGGTGATTTCTTCACAATTCTTTATTTCGTTTCTGCATTTTCCATCATAGGCACATCTTGGCTTATCACAATATCATTTGCTTCAGGGTTATATAGTCTATAGCCTTTTGTAGTATGGCTGTATCCCACTAATATCATTTCTTTTGCCTTTTTATCCCATTTTGATCTCTTGACTTTTGAAATATGCATCATGACCTTGCTTCCAATTATTCTGAGATGACCAAGGTTGGGTTCATTGCTGGCCCAAAGTTCATAGGGTGGTTTATTCCCTAAACTTTAACTCACTGACCTGTTTCACAAGTATACTGCACTAATAACTGCTTCAGCACAAAATCTTTGTTCAAGTTTGGCATCAAATAGTAAACATCTTTCCTTTTCTGTGACAGTTCTATTTAATCTTTCTGCCAAACCATTTTGTTCGGGTGTATAGCTGTTGGATAACTCATGTATAATACCATATTTTTTTAACAAACTGTCAAAATTCACATATCAGAATTCTTTTCCATTACCTGTTCTTGCTGTTTTGATTTTCCTTTCTTACTAATTCTCCACCATTTTCTGAAATTCTTGAAATTTTTCTGAAGTCTCATTCTTTGTCTTCAGAAAATACACAACATGAAAAAATACTTTGCACCACCTAATGACATAACCTCCATTGGTCCACAGTCTGCATGTACTACTTCAAGTGGTTTAGAGGCTCTAGTACCTCCAAGTGGAAAAGGCTGTCTTGTTTGTTTGCCTTCATTGCATACTACACAGTCTTGCTTGCTAATGTTGATGTTGATGTCTTCATATACCAGCCCTTCTACAGCGCTATTTTTCATTTTAATAAGATCCTTTGCATTTAACTGACCTAATCTTCTATGCCAATCAGATGCTGTGATCATTTCCAAAAAATAACTTCCTCTGTCAACGTTTAGCTTGTACACACCATTAATTAGATCTGAAGTTGCAACTAGTTCCTTATGCTTGTTATATATATTGCACTGATCACTATAAAATTTAACAAAATTTCCTTGTTCAATCAACCTGCTCACAGGGAACAAATTTTTAGTTAGTTCTGTAGCACACATAACATTTGTTACGGTAATATCAAAAAAGTTCTTCCTGACCACAGTCATTAAATCAGCTTCTCCAGAGCACAACACTGAGATTTCTGTCTGATTTGTAGCCATCATCTTTTGAATGTTAACATCATTCACTTTGTTTTTCATCCATTCTTCATTTGCTGTTAGATGTACACTAGCACCTGAATCAACACACCAGTCACTTCTGTCAAAAGAGCCACTTATAAATACTGCACTGAAAACATTTGAAGTTCTGTTTTGTCTTGTATCATTTTCACTGTTAGGGCACTTACTTTTAAAATGTCCTGGTTCCTTGCATTTATAGCAAACAATGTCCTTCCTGTTTTGGTTTCCCACTGTATTTCAATTTTGGTGAGAAAACTTTGGTTTACTTTGCCAACTTTTGGCCCTAAAAGCACTACCAGTCATGGTGACATCTTCTTTCATGTCAAGAAGCTTACTTTTGACTGCATCATTTATGACTGGAATTCCTGAGTGCTCAATTGTCATTATCATGGGAGAATATTTTTCTGGCAATCCTGCTAGCAATAATGAGCCAATCCATTCATCATTAATAGCAAAACCTGTTCCACGTAATTTTGACCATTACCTACTATCTGGTTCACACAGCTCGTCATTGAATCACATTTTTCTAGTCGTGTTGATATCAGTGTTCTCAATAAATTTATTCTTCTTTCAAAAACAGAATCAAACATTGATTTCAGTTTCTTCCACAAGTCCACTGTTGTTTTTGCTTCTCTTATGTGCACATATAAAGATGGATCAATCATAAGAATTATCAACCTTTGGCCTTCGAATCTTCTGATGAATCTACTTCTGAGACTCACTTTGCTAATCCTTTGAGAATAAGCAAATTTTTGATAGCAAACACCCAATCTCTGTAGTTCTCACATCCTTTTAGATTTGGCACATTAATTAGATAATTTGTCACCATATTTGTTGACTCGAATAATTCTTCTTTGTGAACAACAGTACACTTATTGTCAGTTGTATTTGAGCTATATAGGTCGTGGAAAGTTACCGATTGCAATTTGTCATCATAGCTATGTATGTACTGGTATTGTGAGCTGTTGTTGACCTATATAGATCAAGAAAAGTGTTCGATCCCAATGTGTCGTCGTAGCTGTGTTTTGGTATCATGAGCTGCTGTTGACCTATAGGTCAAGGGAAGTGTCCGATTCCAATGTATCATCATCATTATGTGTGTTTTGTTATCATGAGTTACTGTTGACCTATACAGGTCAAGGGAAGTGTCTGATTCCAATTTTTGCTCTTTTAGGTTTTGGTGTTATGGTATCGACAGTTGCGGTGTGATTATAATTTTTGGAATAGTTTTTTTCTATTTTGTTGTGTCGACAATTGTGGTTGAGCTGTGTAAATGAAGGGAAGTGACTGATTCCTGTCGATATTGTTAGTATAGCGGAATGTGGGAATTTTGTGTTGTTTTTATGTCGTTGTTTTGTGCGGTTTGGGATCATGGTGTGTGTGTGTATGTGTTTATAATTAGATTGTCCCCACCCAAAAACTCCCAATTTCCTGCACTGGTCCCATTAGTTTGATTATATTTCTGGAGGGAGATGTGTTTGTTGGTTTTATATGTATTTTCATGTTAGTTGTCATGTTTATGTAATGACGTCACAGGCGCCATATTGGAGACGTTGAGAATGGTCGTTTCCCCCATATTGGTGACATCATGGGTCAAAGCAGATGGGTGGAATTAGACCCTTCTGTATTCCCATTTATTGCAATGGTTCATAGTAGTACACTTCGCTGCATGTTAGCTTACACACACAACTGACACAAGTAAGCAAACTGGGAACAGCATGTAGGGACAAAGATGTAAAACACAGTCAAAGATACATATACATAGTTAATCACATATCGATATCATTTAAATAGGTTTGACCAGCTTAACAATCTACCCAATCATTTTTTGGCACTGGAAATTACTTTTGAGATAAATAACAACACCCTCACCTTTTTGTTGTTTCCTACAATACACACTGACCATTTTATAATTACTTAAATTAATGCTGCACATTTCTTCAGTTTTGCACCCTAGTTCATTCACAAGATAAATATGAGTGCTACTAACACTTAAACAATTTTTCTATTTTGTTGGTAATGTATTGGACATTTTCTGATATTATTTTGAGTTTACTGGCATTTATGATGTTGTTGTCAAGTACTTCACCTCCACCTATACATGGTGAAGGCTGTTTTACTCTAAAAAAGTTTCTGTAGGACTACTTTCACTAGTAAACGAACTGATTTTATAGATAAGGCTATTCACTTCAATCTTTTCTTTTATTATTTGATTTAATTTTTCACACAAATAACATTCACCTGCATAATTCAAATGGAATCCTTGGTTAGTCTGTTGACCTCTATCCAACTTTCCTATACCTAGAATTGATCAATTTCCATAGTTTGAACATAGTGCCTTAATATTTGTTTTTCTTATTTCCTTGTTTATACACAAGTTGTTGATCAGATTATACCGATGCAGGATAGTAGCAACAAACGTGTTTTTCTGCTTATTTGTCCAAGGAAACTCTTCAGACTTTCAATGCAGACACCAGCTTTATTGCTTCATACATCATTTGCACCACTTACACAAACTATGAAATCATTGCTACGCAGCATTTTACCTTCAAAGTCAGCACCTTGTATGATGTTTTTTGTTTTTGTGCCGGGTTTCTAACACTGCTCACTTGAAGAGGACTGTTTGAGTTATTCAGGATTTGAGCTAGATTTTTTCCATGGCTATCTGCAAGTAAAATCACATTGCACTTTGGTGTCTGTTTCGTAGAAGAATTACAGACTTTATTGAAGGAGTTACAAACTGCATTGCGATGATTATATTCACACTGTCAACTGCGCCCGTTTCCCTTGTTAATGGCCTTTTTTTCATTATTTTGGGAGTTCATTACACTTCATTACGGTAGTCTTCAGAAGTTCATTACACTCAGGATCTGCTGTTGTATCTCACTCTCATACTTTTCACTGTGTTTCTTTCAAAATCACATTTACTATGATCATTGTTAGGTTCTGCATATTTACTGCAATCACTATGACCACTTCATGAGAGTACAATATACATGTTTTCATCAATGAACATTTGTTCATTTGCTATAAATGATACCTTTTTTGCTTTCGCAGCACTTTCTTGTTTCCAGTCTTGCAATTTAGGCCTACTTGTTTGAAAATCAGGAACTCGTGATGTCTGTAGCTTTTGCAGTACAGAATTTTCATTAGTTAGGCATGAATTTTCACATGTTAGTGCATCCATTATGAACTGTAGACTTATTAAGCATTCACTTAGCTTCACAGTTTTCCCATTACAATCACTACAAAATCGCTTTTTTACCACTTCACTGTAACTTTTGTTCACTTTATCAACACGTACAACTTCGCATGATGCCGTCTTGTTCACTATGAGATTGATAAAAAGCAAACCGTTATTGAGGCAGTTACTGTGATGATTGTTTCTCCTACTAAAATGCCCATGGCCATCTGCATTATTCCTATCCAGCTGATGTTCAGAAATTCTCTCTCTATTGACACTTTGATCCTGATACAAGTTACCATTATCTCTGTTTCTGTAATTATTCCCATTGTGATGTCTATCATTCCAATTATTATGGTACACACTTCTTTCTACTGCCCATCCAGCCTGTCAACATATCGTAAAAATTATTCAAGACAATCATCAGGTCATGTTCTAAATCCCACTGCAACCTTTCTGGTAATTTCCTTTTAAGTGAATCAATCAAGGTCATTTTGTCAATGGTTTGTCAAGGTGTGTTAATTTTTTAAGTTGATCCTTACAAAACTCATTCAAAGTATCGTCCCTATTCCTATAATTAGGACCATTCAAAAATTCACTTTTAATTCTCCCCTGTTCAGCTTCGGACTTAAATTTATGTAAAAAACTTTTTTCAAGACTTCGATGCGTTTCCTACTGAATTAAAATTTAAATTTACCAATGATAGGGCTTCACCCTCAAGACATCTTTTAACAAATTTAATTTTTTGATTGTCATTCATGCCTGACACAAAACGATCTCTATAGTGGTGCAGAAAATCCATTGGATGTAAAGTGTCTGATGGAACCCCTTGGTTGGAGTGTTGGACAACACAGTACCATTTTCTGCACAAAGACTTTGATTCACTTGAATTTCTGGAAATCCTAAAATTTTTTGATCTAAAACAGTTACATTAGTTTGCATATTGTTTTCAACATTTAAATTTTTTTGTTTTAAACTGGCCATGTTTTGTTCCTTTTTTTTCCGCTACAGCCTTCTGTTCAACTCTGACATTAGCAACATTTTTCAATTGTCTTGCTGATTCAACTATAAACTCATTATTGAAAACAATAAATTTATTTTTTAAAACATCAACTGCCAGCTGCTGAGGCCGAGTGAGTCTACGCACTTCAGTGCAGAACCATGCCACTGCTAAGGTCGCAGGTTCAAATCCTACCTCAGGCATGTATGTGTGCGATGTTCTCAGGTTACTTAGGTTTACGTAGTTAAGGGGACTGATGACGTCAGATGTTAAGTCCCATATTGCTTAGAGCCATTTTTGAACATCAGCTTTTCTATTCACACTTTTTAACTCCTCTGACAACCCATTTTTTGGCTCTGAAACTTGATTACTAAGTTGGTGCATTTGATCTTGCATCCTGTCCAATTTAGTATTGTTATCTGTCTTCATTCCCTCTATCCATGCCAAAATTAAGTGCAAAATATCAGTTTTTACTATTTCTTTGCTAACTATGATTTCACTCAGCTCAGGCATGTCCTGAGTGGATCCTACAGCTTTCACTTCTATCTTGCTCCTGGTCCTACCCTCACCTCTATTCACACGGGTCCACAAACAAATTAATTTCACAAATAGTTTGTACTTATCTTTCCCTTTTTGATCTCCCTGGTTGTAGTTGTAAAGTCCGCTTTCATTTGATCTGTTCTGTCATTGTTGGTAGTACTTTGTCACTGCCGACACTGTTTATTTTGCTGGGCAGCCCTCGGTCTTCTTTCTTAGTGTGATAAGAAATCCAGTCATACATTAACTGCAAATGGCACAAATCACTCTCCCTTCTTCTTCTGCAACAGAAAAAACTTCATTATTAGTCAATTGAAGCCAGATGACACCACCACTTGTAATCTATATCACCCTTACATCATTTGTTGATTGTCACTGTCTTCATAGATAACTCTTTTAATAAGTTTCAAGAGAGTAAGATTTACAATAAACTTTTTACTTATCCTCTTTTTCTTGAAGTTGGTTCCAGTTCTTTATGTCTAGGGGATTATTCTTGAATCTGAAATTTTCATATTTTTGGATCTTGTGGTTCCAATTGACATAATTAACTTTGAAGTAAACCTGCAATGTATTTTTTGTTTTTGTGTTAATTTTATTCTCTCACATTTTTCTACGTCTCACAGTCTTTTGAATTTTCTCATTAACAGAGTTAAAATTACATTGTTATTACAAAATATAAAAACACATCTGATCACATCAGAATCATGCACACTACTACTTCACTCTGCAGTATTAACAATATTGATAGAGAAAAAGCACTGTAGCACCGTGGTGTAGTGATTATGATACTAGACTGTTGCATGGAGAGTCGTGCGTTCAAAACTCATGTGACCTGTACAATTTTAATTTCTATATTCGGTTCGAGTACATTCTAGAACTATCTACAATTGGCTAGAACCATTGTACTGGAATATTCTATAGCTTTATATATATACTGTATGTGTTCTAGCCAGAGGCAGTTCGCTCCATGCTCTTGTATGTGCAAGTGCTGAATAAACCTTCGTTAAGTGAAGTTAGTGTTCGTAACTCGTCTACTTACACCTTCCTGTATGTGACAATGTGTCAAAGGGTTTACAAATTTCCTTGAAAAATGAATTTCTATTAATTTACATTATTATTTTATAAATGAATCTAGAAATAAACATAATAAACAGTATCAAAATTCGTAAATTTTAAGTGTGCCAAATATTTCCTAATTTCAAATGTTTCTAAGAGAAATAATTTCAACTGTACATTCATAGCTAGTACATATCGATTGTAATAAAGAAAATAACATAATTTCTTTTTACAGATTTTAGCCTGAAATATAGTACATATTTTAGAAAATCATATGAAAATCTTTTAGGAAAACGGATGATATAACATTAACCTATTCAAAATTTGAAGATATTTCTGGTATTGACTACTTCTGAGGAAAAGTAATGCTAGACAAGGGAGTCCCTTTATAGTATGGAAAGTGGATGTGCCCTTTGCAAAGAAACCAACCCAGCATTTTCCTGGAGTGATTTAGGGAAAAACTAAACCAGGATGGCCAGACAGGCATTTGAAACATCAACATCCAGAATGCAGGTCTAGTGTGCCAATTGCAGCACCATCTCACTCTGTAACTCTTTCAAGCCAATGCCAAAACTGATAATCTTGGGGAGCAAACCTCAGAAAAAGTAACTTTTCTTACTGGTGCGCAAAACTTTAAATGTTACATTCTTTCAATAATTTCTCAACAGATACTGAAAGCATCTTTGTTCAAGCCAAAAGGAGTTTGCAGCTCAATCAAAAACACAAATATACAGTGCAGAAACTAAAAATGGTACATCTGGAATCTATCATTCGGACTCTAATTAACAAATCAGTAGTCCAAGAACTACTACAGATCTTTGTTTTAGCAAAGAAATGACATATGTCACTTGCAAAGGATACTGGTGTGGAGACAATTTTAGGCATACAAAACAAATTCATAAACACAATTAATTAATCAATTTAGTATCAGACTGAGAAATGAAAGGGAATTGTACCATTATAAACATAAAAACTTACAAGCAAAAGAATCACAAATGAGAACTACACTCCTGGAAATGGAAAAAAGAACACATTGACACCGGTGTGTCAGACCCACCATACTTGCTCCGGACACTGCGAGAGGGCTGTACAAGCAATGATCACACGCACGGCACAGCGGACACACCAGGAACCGCAGTGTTGGCCGTCGAATGGCGCTAGCTGCGCAGCATTTGTGCACCGCCGCCGTCAGTGTCAGCCAGTTTGCCGTGGCATACGGAGCTCCATCGCAGTCTTTAACACTGGTAGCATGCCGCGACAGCGTGGACGTGAACCATTTGTGCAGTTGACGGACTTTGAGCGAGGACATATAGTGGGCATGCGGGAGGCCGGGTGGACGTACCGCCAAATTGCTCAACACGTGGGGCATGAGGTCTCCACAGTACATCGATGTTGTCGCCAGTGGTCGGCGGAAGGTGCACGTGCCCGTCGACCTGGGACCAGACCGCAGCGACGCACGGATGCACGCCAAGACCGTAGGATCCTACGCAGTGCCGTAGGGGACCGCACCGCCACTTCCCAGCAAATTAGGGACACTGTTGCTCCTGGGGTATCGGCGAGGACCATTCACAACCATCTCCATGAAGCTGGGCTACGGTCCCGCACACCGTTAGGCCGTCATCCGCTCACACCCCAACATCGTGCAGCCCGCCTCCGGTGGTGTCGCGACAGGCGTGAATGGAGGGACGAATGGAGACGTGTCATCTTCAGCGATGAGAGTCGCTTCTGCCTTGGTGCCAATGATGGTCGTATGCGTGTTTGGCGCCGTGCAGGTGAGCGCCACAATCAGGACTGCATACGACCGAGGCACACAGGGCCAACACCCGGCATCATGGTGTGGGGAGCGATCTCCTACATTGGCCGTACACCACTGGTGATCGTCGAGGGGACACTGAATAGTGCACGGTACATCCAAACCGTCATCGAACCCATCGTTCTACCATTCCTAGACCAGCAAGGGAACTTGCTGTTCCAACAGGACAATGCACGTCCGCATGTATCCTGTGCCACCCAACGTGTTCTAGAAGGTGTAAGTCAACTACCCTAGCCAACAAGATCTCTGGATCTGTCCCCCATTGA
This sequence comes from Schistocerca nitens, assembly GCF_023898315.1. Classification (NCBI taxonomy): domain Eukaryota; kingdom Metazoa; phylum Arthropoda; class Insecta; order Orthoptera; family Acrididae; genus Schistocerca; species Schistocerca nitens. The sequence goes on along the minus strand of NC_064619.1, from coordinate 540,198,687 downwards.
GCATGTTTGGGACTGGATGAAGCGTCGTCTCACGCGGTCTGCACGTCCAGCACGAACGCTGGTCCAACTGAGGTGCCAGGTGGAAATGGCATGGCAAGCCGTTCCACAGGACTACATCCAGCATCTCTACGATCGTCTCCATGGGAGAATAGCAGCCTGCATTGCTGCGAAAGGTGGATATACACTGTACTAGTGCCGACATTGTGCATGCTCTGTTGCCTGTGTCTATGTGCCTGTGGTTCTGTCAGTGTGATCATGTGATGTATCTGACCCCAGGAATGTGTCAATAAAGTTTCCCCTTCCTGGGACAATGAATTCACGGTGTTCTTATTTCAATTTCCAGGAGTGTAGAAGGGGATAGAGAAGGAGTTATAAAAATGAATACAGGAGTCAGTGGTTTGAGGCAACAAAGAAGGGGTAAATATAAATATAGCAGGTGGAACAAAGATGTGTAGGTAAAAATAATAATATAGAAAAGAAAGCCATATTAATTTTATTGTTATAAGTAAATTAAAAATGAATGTGTTCTACTAACAGCTTTCTTCACTGGTGGTATCATGAAAGGAAGAAGTATATTCTCAATCTTTCTTTCTGGAGTTATATAAATGCTTTGGCGACCTATAGAAATAATTAAAACCAGATTAGCACAAAGTAATGTAGAAATGGCATTCATTTACTCCAAAATAATGACATTACATTCATTACATACATTTATTTATGTGTTAGTCAGTCTCATGTTCCATTTATATGATTTAATTGTAATGCAGTGAAATGAGTCATTTTACATTAACTTAAACAATCTTTTGTAAATATGGCTACATACTGAATATTTGCATTTTTTATTTATTTTTAATACAGATATAAGTTGCTGCATACTGCAGCAAATGTGCATACACCTCTCAGACAATAATATATTAAGTGATTCTCAGTATGGATTTAGGTCAAACTTATCAACAGTCAAAGCAGTTGAAAACCTTATCTCTCTTGTACTCATTCAAGTCAGAATTATCTGCTGAAGACATTCTAATTCACTTGAGTACGGCTTCTGACTCAGTTAACCACAAATTATTATTAGATAAACTGTGTTGCTATTGAATATAACACTTGGAACTCTTACTAATTGAATCATACCTCAGCAATAGAAAACAAATTGTAAAGCATAATGGCCAAAAGTCACAGTCTCTAAGCGTAAAATGAGGTGTTCCTCAGGGCTCAGTGCTTGGCCCTCTACTATTTATATTATTTGTAAATGACTTTCTGAGTAACTTACCCTGTAAATCTATCCTCCATGCTGATGACACAACATTAGCTAATTCCAGAAATGTTATAAACAAATTGAAGGAGGAAAGTGAAGAATGTCTCAAAATATCTAATATCTGGTTTAAAGCTTACGAGTTAACTATGAATGTGAAAAGATTGTCAAGATAATCTTCAGTCTATCAAACAGTAACACTGAGTTATCATCTGTTAAACTAGTAGGAATACACATTGACTCAAAATAAATGTGGGACACACATACAGATTATGTATGTTGAAAGTTATCACAAGTTATCTACCTATTAGCCAAACTACACACATGTGTTACACAAGATTTATTACTTCATTCATACTATGCCTTCTTTCACTGCCATCTACAATATGGGATTCTGATATGGGGTAACTCCCCAGGACCCAAAAAATTTTCACTTGGCAGAAAAAAGCAATTAGACGTATTTATGGAATCACTGACAACAAGATCTCATGTAGACCTTATTTTAAAGAATTAAAAATTCTCACAGTCCCATCTTTTTACATATATTGTTGCCTATTAAACACAAAAGGAAACTTAAACCACAACACCACAAGGAAATCTGTTCATCAACACTGTACTCGATAAACAAATATGATTGATATACCCACTACCAGGCTTAAGAAAATCCAATCTAGATATAAATACATAGGCATAAAATTATTCAACACTTTACCCATACAGGCTCAATTGGTTTCACTGGATATTTTCAAAACTAAAACCAAAGTGTGGATGAAGGAAAATACTTTCTATAGTATAGAAGAATTTCAGAATAGTTGTAAAGATGACCTAATTCATTGATAAATTAAGGCTTACTGTTATGTATAGATTTACATGTAGAGGCAGCCATAAGCTAATAGGGTACAACACTGCTATATTTTTTAACACGTAACATTTTGTATATGAAACGTAATGTACAAATAGCTATAGTTCTGACAACATTGATTGCATGTTAATGCTGGTAAATTAAGGCTTACTGTTATGCAGTGCTGTTTTTCTAGGGGAATGCTGGGGGCCCCTAAACTTTTTCATCGACAAAGTAATTTTTTTACGATGTCGGTTGGTGCTCCACTGATGTTGTTCCAGCCCATGGACTATGTACGCTCTTGGTTCATGAAAGGCAGACATCTTGCTACTGATAGCAAGAGTAAAGTAAGAAGGCTTGAACACTGCACCAGCCACGAACTAAAGTCAGTTTGGAAACTGTTGTAATGCCATTAATGTAAGTTACACTGTAGTTTTATGGTTAAATAAATTTTCAGCTGTATTAAAAATTAGGTTAGTTGAAGCATGGGATACCACATGCCATCTGTGCCATTTCGAGAGCCAAACAAGGTTACAAAAGATTTTTGTAGTGTAGATTCTATTGTTGTTGATGATAGGTGTGGAAGGGTTTTGTTGTATTTGTGTCTTTTAGTGGTGCTTTATAGGTTAAAATGTGTGTTCGGTAATACTTCCTTGTATTGTTTCGTATGTTGGAGGGTTGATTGGATACACCTGTTCCATTTGAAGTGTATTATATGTCAATTGAAGTGTATGATACCATTTTATTTTATCGTTCAGGGGTTGACGGGAATCACATGCTTCATTTGAGGTGATATAAACTAAGTGTTTGATACCATGTTCTCTTGTATGTTTGGGTGTTTCTCATTATCGCCTGCTTCATTTGAACTGTGAAGTCAACTGAAGAGTCCGATACCATTTTTTTTTGTAGTTCGACATGTTGATGACGCATGGCTAACAGCAGACGGGTGGTATCCCATGCTTCCATGCTTCAGTTATAAGTAATTTTCGCTGCATTATATCCAATGTCAGAGTACGCTCAAACATTTTTAGAAAAAAAGCACTGCTGTTATGTATAGATATGGGTTTAGAGGCAGTTATAACCTAATAGGATACAACACTGCTATGTTTTTACCACGTGATACTTTGTTATGTAATACATAATGTACAAATAGCTGTAATTCTTCTGACAACATCGATTGCATTTTAATGCTGAAAGATGGATAAAATAAATAAATAAATAAATAATTTGTCTTTAAATATGTCTGCTTGTGTCTGTATATGTGTGGTTGGATATGTGTGTGTGTGTGTGTGTGTGTGTGTGTGTGTGTGTGTGTGTGTGTGTGTGTGTGCGAGTGTATACCCGTCCTTTTTTCCCCCTAAGGTAAGTCTTTCCGCGCCCGGGATTGGAATGACTCCTTACCCTCTCCCTTAAAACCCACATCCTTTCGTCCTTCCCTCTCCTTCCCTCTTTCCTGATGAGGCAACAGTTTGTTGCGAAAGCTTGAATTTTGTGTGTATGTTTGTGTTTGTTTGTGTGTCTATTGACGTGCCAGCGCTTTCGTTTGGTAAGTCACATCATCTTTGTTTTTAGATATAAATAAATAAATACTCATTCTTAACCATGACTTTTGATAGGTTATAAAAACAGAAATTCTCCTAAGGAACAGAAGCAGTTAAGGAGAAATAGTTTAAGTTTGTTTACAAATTTAACTTCCCTGTCTGTCAGTCCTTTTATATTACTGGTTACATGACCAGAAATGTTCTTACAGCACTGTACACCACATTTTACACTAAAGATAACCTTAATATGGAGTAATGAATATAATTTTTTCTGGTATTGTAATTATGTACATCATTGTTCCTTTTGTAGTGCTGTAGATTATTTACAAGAATCCTTATGAGGGACTAAATATTCTCTGAAGCAGTAGTCAAAAATGCCTTGCTCCTTAAACTAATATCTACCAGACGGATGTGGATGAGGACCACAAATTATTCCTGCAGCATGTTTTTGAGTGATGAACACTTTGTGACATTACAAGCAGCTGATTTGACTGCTGCAGGATAGACTGAATTTGACAGGTTGGCTGTGAGCCAATGTGAATGTATGTTCGAGCAGCCAGCTGTCAGACAGCTGTGATGGGTGAGCTGAGCAGAAGTAAAAGAGGCTAGCCATGAAGCCCAGTGGTCATTAAAGAATGATGTGTTCCAGTAACATGGTCATGGGATGAGTTAATATGAAAGGACTTTGTGACAGACTTTATGTTGGTTTAGCTATGAAGTATATATCATTTAATAAGTACTGGAACACTGTATGGGGCAAAGATGCAATATAAACATGTCCATGCCAAAAAGAGATATGTACAAAAGAGAGATAAACATATATCTGTATCCTAATGTGTCCTTAAGCCAATATCAAAGTTTTCACTATTCACATATCTGTCTCTTCCCACCAAAAATTCTAGGTGGACATGTTGTATGTGTTTCAGGCAGCTATGTGTATTTGTGAAAAGGTTTTCTACAATGTAACTTTTGGAAAGGGAAGTAGCTTCTTTCATTTCTGAATTTCTCATTCTGAAAATGATATCCGGATACACTGCAGCCTACAACCTTTGGATGTAATGGTGACATCATTTAAGACTGCACTATACTGCACAGCAGTGGGTGGCGCCTCCTTTTCTTCAAGAAAGAAGAAGTAAATATCGCTCTGTTCACAGGAGAGTTAATATATAAAAAAATTAAGACTGTATCAGTGATAATCATAGTAAGAGACTGTGGAGGTGTGAACTTAGACACATGAATTGCCACTCGTGAAAGTGTCCACCAGCCACATACCTTGAAATAATCCACATTATTCATACCTCCTAAAAGCGCAAGTATTTAAATACCATTATAGCTGGGGACTGTAACAGGAATTTGTCAGGTATAGTTAACTGAAGTAATTGAAAAACGTAAGAACATGCTGTAAAAATTTTCCATTGTATTAATTATCTTTTGTTTTCTTTGTTACATGAACCAAATAATATTGCCAAGAGAAAGAGAGAAAGAATTGTGAAAGAAGGATATGCATGGATGGAGAATAAAATTTGCATGGGAACTTACAAAAAAATGCGAAACCCATTGAGAAGGTAAGAAAATTCTAACTTTAGCTTGCATGGCTGCACTTGGTAGTTCCTCACTCATATCTATTAGTAGTAGTACCTCTCCCCTCCCATCCTAAAAACTGGAGTATTTTAAACTGTAGTAAAATAGTATATTTATTAAAAATAATGTTTTTCCTGATAATTTTGAGTAAATGCAAGTGCGAAAACAATGAGTTGCGGTATATATTCACAACACATCACAGGATAATTTTGAAAATTTTCTTAGAGCAATTAAGAGAAAGATATTCATTTTAAAATTCTGTAATTAGTAAAGCACAAGGATAGCAATGGATGCAGTACATACAACCATTGTTGCCAATTCAGTAATTATTGCACAAGCGCAAAATATAGCCAAAACTAATGTGACAACAAACGATAGTGAATGTGGAATATGATTGAGGACAGCAATGTTGTGATTAATGACATGATTTTACTTATGGTAGGTGAAATAATTTCCTGAATATCACCCAGAAGTATTCTTTCACATGAGACAAGTGAAAGGCATGGTAGTACACATTCTAGTAGATGTAAAATTTCCACAGCAGGCAAAACACACCCAAAAGTAATCACATATGCTTCTGGAGGTGTTCAAAATGATACCCCAACATTGATACAACTTGTGCAAGGGCTGATGAAAACTCTTAATGATTATAGGATTGAACAAACACAAATGGGTCATGTCATCCATAAATAGCCCTTTTCAATCTATCCCAGGCATGTTCGATAGGGTTCATGCCTGGAGAACATGCTGGCCACTCTAGTCGAGCCGTGTCAGTATCCTGAAGGAAATCATTCACAAGATGTGCATGATGGGGGCACGAATTGTCGTCCATGAAGATGAATACCACACCAATATGCTTCCGATATAGTTGCACTATTGGTTAGAGGATGGCATTAACGTAGTGTACAGCCATTACAGCGCCTTCCATGACCACCAGCAGTGTGTGTCGGCCCCACATAATACCACCCCAAAACATCAGGGAACCTCCACCTTGCCGCACTCGCTGTACCGTGTGTCTAAGGCATTCAGCCTGACTGGGTTGCCTCCAAACACGTCTCTCATGACTATCTGGTTGAAGGCACACGTAACACTCATCAGTGAAGAGAATGTGATGCCAATCATGAGTGGTCCATTTGGAATGTTTATGGGCCCATCTGTACCACACTGCATGGTGTCGTGGTTGCAAAGATCGACGTCACCACGAACGTTGGGAGTGAAGTTGCACATCAAGCAGCCTATTGCACACAGTTTGAGTCATAACATGATGTCCTGTGGCTGCATGAAAAGCATTATTCAACATGGTGGCATTGCTGTCAGGGTTCCTCCGAGCCATAATCCGTAGGTAGTGATCATCCACTGCAGTAGGAGCCCTTAGGTGGCCTGAGCGAGGTATGTCATCAACAGTTCCTGTATCTCTGTATTTCCTCCATGTCTGAACAACATCGCTTTAGTTCATTCGAGATGCCTGGACACTTCCCTTGTTGAGAGGCCTTCCTGGAAAAAACTAACAATGCGGATGCGATCAAACCGCAGTATTGACCGTCTAGGCTTGGTTGAACTACAGACGACATAAGCCATGTACCGCCTTCCTGGTTGAATGACTGGAACTGATCAGCTGTCAGACCCCCTCCATCTAATAGGTGCTGCTCATGCGTGGTTGTTTACATCTTTGGGCGGGTTTAGTGACATCTCTGGAATAGTCAAAGGGGCAGTGTCTGTGAAGCAGTATCCATAGTCAACGTCTATCTTCAGGAGCTCTGGGAACCAGTGTGATGCAAAAAAATTTTTGATGTGTGTAGATAACATAGGTAAAAATGTATAAGATGTTGACAGGACATAGGAAGAAATGACAGGTAAGCTGTAAAATGTGAGTGACACACAGATTAAAATATAGAGGACTCAATCAGAAATTAATATAAGTGTAAAGGAGATGCAAGATACTATTACCGAGTTGCAAACTATATGTAAAGATTTGCCTGAGGAATCACATGAATTGAATAATTTAAAACTGAGCAGTAATTTCATAATGAAAACCCAAGAAAGAATTGATAGGGCTGTAAAGAACTTAATGGAGAGAGCCAAATCAGTACCATCAAACGGGGTGATTTTGTACACCGGGGTGAATTCGGACAGTGTGGCTTGTTTGCTCTTTGGCACTGCATAGAAACAAAGAGTTACTTAATTTAACATCTGTGTGCCAGTTATTTTAAGTGCAAGAATGCATTTATCACTTTCCACAACTTTTATTTTGGGTCAATTATTTCCATAGGTGAATAATTGACGAACAGTCTCAGTGTTAAGAATCCATGCATTACCGTAAAGTGGAAACTTTCTATTGTTGCACTGAGTGGGAAGTAATTGTAACCATAATTGTTGATGCACTCAGTAGCTAACAGCATTGAGACCATTTCTGTACAAGTTTGTCGAGTTTCTCGTGCAAGGTTATAAAATAACAGCGGTTTTTGTAAAACTGTGTACTGTGTGAGGTGATTTTGCACAATGCCAAGAGCGAATAAGAGCAGGAGAGGTGCTACAGTATGGTGTAATTATGCCCCATAACTTTTAGATAAAGTGGTTCATGATATTCAGAGTGGTAAATTATCTTACAGAAAAGTGTGTGATTTGTATGGTATACCTAAATCAACCCTACAAAATAAAGTGCAGGAAGCACACACACACACGCACACACACACACACACACACACACACACACACACACACAAGGGAAGATGCTAAATAAAGAAGAAGAAGAAATGTTGAAGCAAGGTATCTTGAGGGCTGGATATTGGGGATTTCCCCCCATGTTCCACCATGTGTAAAATGTCACCAAAGTCAAGTAAAAAGCATGTAGAATTTAAAAAAAGGCAGTAACTGTCCGAATTCACCCTCTATATACTGAACTTCGGACAGAGATTTAAAAAACACGTGTGTCCAAAATCACCCCAATCCATGAGGTGACTTCAGACACTTTATTTAACTGCCTCAGATAAATATACCTACACATACACTTTCTGGTTATGGGATATTTATTCATTACACATATACCCTACCACTTCCATAAAAATAAATTTAATCTAACAATATATACGAAAGTTACAATCAAAATAACGACAAAACTGTCCGAAATCACCTCATCTGACAGTATTACTAGATAAGGATATGATGCTAACCACGAAGTGGTACAAGAGCAATAGACCTATGTAGAAGGGGTCAAAGAGGTAGTTAAGGAGAAGGAAAATGAACTAATTTGCCAGAAGTGAATCAGGTCAAAAGGCAGCAGAAGAAAAATTGCCAAACAGAAGCCACTAATCACTAGCAGTCAGGTGTAGTCAGGCAGAACAGAGAGCTGCAATACATATCCACTGTTACCACCAGTCTTTCAGACACAGAGGAAGGAGAGTTTAAAATGCAACAGGCACTGTCAATGTCAATACAAGCTGCAACAGAATACACACAGTATACTGGTATGCAGCCAAACAATACAACAGCAATGGCAGACAGTACCTCCTGCCTGTCTACTCTCCATTAAGACAATAGGAAGTAGTACAATGCCTTTAAATGTGAAGGCAGAAGCAATGAACTTTGTGTCTTGCTTTTCAGCTTAAATGTGAGTGCAGGTGTCTTCATTCCCACATTAGACGAAGTTTTTGGTTCAGAACTACTTAATAAAGACCCTGTCTAAATGGAGAATTGCTAAAATCAATGCCTACTTGGGAAGAGCATTTGCAACTTTTACGACAAATACTATATCGATTCTCAGAACACGGTGTTAGAGCAAATTTAAAGAAGTCTGAATTTGGGAACAAAATGACAAAATTCCTAGGAAACATCATATCACTCCAAGGTATTTCGCTGATCTGGGGAAACTAGGTGCAATCAGACATTTTGCCCTGCTTCACAACAAAAAACAACTCAAAGCTCATCTGGGCTTATTGCCTTTCTTTAGAAAATTTATCCCTGATCAGCTGCTGGACAGTGATGCCCTGTTAAACATGTTACAGAAGAATAACCTATGGATATGGACCAATCAATTTGAAAACATACAAGAAGCTCTACTCAATGCATATATATTGCACCACCCAGACCTATCAAAAGAGTTTTGTTCAAACACTGATGTGCCTTTGCAGAGTCTTTGGGTGTGCCTATTTCCAAATCACCATGATAGATGCACAACAAACACTCAAGATATTTAGTTTTGCAAGCACAACTCTTACTTAATGTGAGCAATCATATTCAGTAAAGGAGCTCGAAGCTTTCTCTATAGTGTAGTCTTTTACAAAATTCAAATATTATTTGTGGAGAAAACACACAAGTCTACAGTGACCACCAAGTGCTTTCTTTTCTTTTGAGGTGCAAATTGTTGCACAGAAGAATAGCCAAATGGTGTCTCTACTTGGAGGAATTCAGATTCGAGATAGTGTACATCAAAGGTAAATGAAACATAATTGTCAACACCTTGTTGAGGCTACTGCATGGGTCAAATGAATTGATAGCACACACTTAATAGAATTATGAAACCTGCATCTTACTTATGTATGACGAAACACACCAACCCTATTATGCAAAACTGTGCAATTATCTGGGCCAACTGCAAGAAGAAGATCCTTGCTGGAAAAAGATAAGAGTCAAACTATTAAGAGTCAAACTAAGTAAAGGATACGATGATAATAACTCGAAATTTTTTATACTGTTTATAGAGGAGTACTGTTGCACCAATGTACACATAACCAAGAAAGGTGGTGTATATGTTTACCTGAAATGTTTGTAGATGTATTAATTCTTTACACTCACAGTGTGTGGAGTCATATCGTGTTTCTAAATGCACCAGTAAGATAAACACGTACTGCTACTTCCCCAACTTGTTGTGCTGAATTCTCCAAGTAATTCAAAAATGTATCGCTTGTCAGAAGACCAAACACTCGAACAAATCAAAATTAATTGAACTGCGTCCAATAGCCCCAACAAAATCTTTAGAATTAGCATCACTGGATGCTGTCAGTCCTCATCCAAAAGGAAAATGGGGTGTTAAGTGTGTAATTGCCTTATACAACGTTTCTCCCAAGTATGTGAAGCTGTATACAGTGAGGTCAGTAACCACCAGCTCTATTACTGGAAGAATTACAGACAACTATCCCCCAAGAGTAGGGAAGCCACAGATACTGTTAACTGGTAATGCATAGTACTTCATAGGTAGAAGTGGCAGGAATTCATGACGACAAATTAAATAAAACATATATTGGTCTTATAATTCCACATAAAAGCAGGCCCCATAGCAAGAGTGTTTAAGGAATTTAATAGATTTATATACTGCTACACATGACAAAACATACAAAATAGACCGAGATCATCTCACCAATTCAGCAATCATTAGTAACTTGTCACCTACTTTGACAATTTTTACATCAACTAAAGTAATGAGAAATGGATGAGTGGGAAAAACCACTGCTTAAAGTACCCAAGGCAGACATGTCATTTGAAGAAAAAATGCGCAAGCATTGATTAATCTATGAGAAAAGTCTTATGAAAAAAACACTGTTAAATTCCTTATAGGACAAGAAGTACAATTGCGAATGTGCCCAAAGTCTTCCAAATATGGAAAACTTGACTGCAAATGGCATCTCTTACATACTGGCCCATTTGTAATTGCACAAGTCCTTCATCCAGATCATATAGACTTGAACGAGATATCAAGGTGGTAAGGTAATGACCGTGGTTCTCTCTTCTAATCATCAATACTTTTATTACACGACAAATGTACAGGTCGAAGACTAGGCGGGAATTGAAGTCCCGGAAGTATACAAAAACAAAGATCAACTCGAAGACATAATACACATATGATGTTTTGGCCTATCGATCCATGGATTGACACCACATAGCACCCCCCCCCCCCCTGCAGTATGGAGTACGTACCCAAAGGTGGGGGGGGGGGGGGGGGTTTGGCAAGAGTTTAAGTGGGTTACAGTGAGTTCCTCCATGTCTAATAGCACGGACCATATGGGAGGAGAGCATGGAGCAAATCCTGGAATGCTGATGCTGAAGTCTTGAAGCGACATCAGCGGTCATAGTCGTTGGCCGGTGCGGGTGCTCTGGTGTGGAAGGGTGCCGTCGGCAGGGAACCTAATGATCACCATTCCACTTGGCCTAACATAAGCATGCAGGCTGGCACACGTAGCACCTCGAGAGATTTTGCAACACTTCATTACACGTTGTGACACACCATCTAACGAGTCACACGAATCATCACATGCAAGCAGCACTAATGCAGTACCACCACTAATGACAACAGATACACCACAAATGTCATTAGGATGAATGTGGGTAGAGAGCTCGTAAGTGGTGCCTGCTAACGGAGAGGTATGCTGAGCCGGTGGGGTGGGGAAACCGTAGCACAGTGAGGGCAGTGTGCTGTGAGTAGAGAGGTGAGTGTCAGACAGTGAGGTCTGAGTGGGCGTGATAGGAACCTGTTGGCTGCACCGGTTAGAAGAGCGGCGCGGTGTGCTGTTGCACAAAGGCTGATCCCTCACCTGTGGTAGAGTGGGAGGTCATCTCAAGGTGTGGCAGGGGGCAAAAGACATTCCGGAGGGCTGAACGGAAGGCCTCTCCCGTTTGTCTGACGAACCGGTTTCAGGCTCTGTCTCAGGCTGATACTGATCTTCGGCCTGACATGGCTGCTTGTCCTGTTCCAGAGGTGGCCCCTCAGTCTGCAAGATCCGGGCGGTCGCAGAGGGTGGGCTTACTGGTAGTTGGGAGCTCCTTAGGGAAATGGCAGCAAGAGAGGGGAAGAAAACCAATGTGCACTCCGTGTGCATACCGGGGGGAGTCAATCCAGATGTGGAAAGGGTCCTTCCGGATGCCATGAAGGGTACTGGGTGCACCCATCTGCAGGTGGTCGCTCATGTTGGTACCAATGATGTGTGTCGCTATGGATCCGAAGAAATCCTCTCTGGCTTCCGGCGGCTATCTGATATGGTGAAGACTGCCAGTCTCGCTAGTGGGATGAAAGCAGAGCTCACCATCTGCAAAATCGTCGACAGGACTGACTGCAGATCTTTGGTACAGAGCCGAGTGGAGGGTCTGAATCAGAGGCTGAGACGGTTCTGCGACCATGTGGGCTGCAGATTCCTCGACTTGCGCCATAGGGTGGTGGGGTTTCGGGTTCTGCTGGATAGGCCAGGAGTCCACTACACGCAAAAAGCAGCTACACGGGTAGCAGGGGTTGTGTGGCGTGGGCTGGGCAGTTTTTTAGGTTAGATGGCCTTGGACAAGTACAGAAAGGGCAACAGCCTCAACGGGTGCGGGGCAAAGTCAGGACGTGCAGAGACCAAGCAGCAATCGGTATTGTAATTGTCAACTGTCGAAGCTGCGTTGGTAAAGTACCGGAACTTCAAGCGCTGATAGAAAGCACTGAAGCTGAAATCGTTATAGGTACAGAAAGCTGGCTGAAGCCAAAGATAAATTCTGCCTAAATTTTTACAAAGGAACAGACGGTGTTTAGAAAGGATAGATTGCATGCAACCGGTGGTGGGGTGTTTGTTGCTGTTAGTAGTAGTTTATCCTGTAGTGAAGTAGAAGTGGATAGTTCCTGTGAATTATTATGGGTGGAGGTTACACTCAACAACCGAGCTAGGTTAATAATTGGCTCCTTTTACCGACCTCCCGACTCAGCAGCATTAGTGGCAGAACAACTGAGAGAAAATTTGGAATACATTTCACATAAATTTTCTCAGCATGTTATAGTCTTAGGTGGAGATTTCAATTTACCAGATATAGACTGGGACACTCAGATGTTTAGGACGGGTGGTAGGGACAGAGCATCGAGTGACATTATACTGAGTGCACTATCCGAAAATTACCTCGAGCAATTAAACAGAGAACCGACTCGTGGAGATAACATCTTGGACCCACTGATAACAAACAGACCCGAACTTTTCGACTCTGTATGTGCAGAACAGGGAATCAGTGATCATAAGGCCGTTTCAGCATCCCTGAATATGGAAGTTAATAGGAATACAAAAAAAGGGAGGAAGGTTTATCTGTTTAGCAAGAGTAATAGAAGGCAGATTTCAGACTACCTAACAGATCAAAACGAAAATTTCTGTTCCAACACTGACAATGTTTAGTGTTTATGGAAAAAGTTCAAGGCAATCGTAAAATGCGTTTTAGACAGGTACGTGCCAAGTAAAACTGTGAGGGACGGGAAAAACCCACCGCCGTACAACAACAAAGTTAGGAAACTACTGCGAAAGCAAAGAGAGCTTCACTCCAAGTTTAAACGCAGCCAAAACCTCTCAGACAAACAGAAGCTAAACGATGTCAAAGTTAGCGTAAGGAGGGCTATGCGTGAAGCGTTCAGTGAATTCGAAAGTAAAATTCTATGTACCGACTTGACAGAAAATCCTAGGAAGTTCTGGTCTTACGTTAAATCAGTAAGTGGCTCGAAACAGCATATCCAGACACTCCGGGATGATGATGGCATTGAAACAGAGGATGACACGCGTAAAGCTGAAATACTAAACACCTTTTTCCAAAGCTGTTTCACAGAGGAAGACCGCACTGCAGTTCCTTCTCTAAATCCTCGCACAAACGAAAAAATGGCTGACATCGAAATAAGTGTCCAAGGAATAGAAAAGCAACTGGAATCACTCAACAGAGGAAAGTCCACTGGACCTGACGGGATACCAATTTGACTCTACACAAAGTACGCGAAAGAACTTGCCCCCCTTCTAACAGTCATGTACCGCAAGTCTCTAGAGGAATGGAGGGTTCCAAATGATTGGAAAAGAGCACAGGTAGTCCCAGTTTTCAAGAACGGTCATCGAGCAGATGCGCAAAACTATAGACCTATATCTCTGACGTCGATCTGTTGTAGAATTTTAGAACATGTTTTTTGCTCGAGTATCATGTCGGTTTTGGAAACCCAGAATCTACTCTGTAGGAATCAACATGGATTCCGTAAACAGTGATCGTGTGAGACCCAACTCGCTTTATTTGTTCACGAGACCCAGAAAATATTAGATACCAGCTCCCAGGTAGATGCTATTTTTCTTGACTTCTGGAAGGCGTTCAATACACTACCGCACTGTTGCCTGATAAACAAAGTAAGAGCCTACGGAATATCAGACCAGCTGTATGGCTGGATTGAAGAGTTTTTAGCAAACAGAACACAGCATGTTGTTATCAATGGAGAGACGTCTACAGACGTTAAAGTAACCTCTGGCGTGCCACAGGGGAGTGTTATGGGACCATTGCTTTTCACAATATATATAAATGACCTAGTAGATAGTGTCAGAAGTTCCATGCGGCTTTTCGCGGATGATGCTGTAGTATACAGAGAAGTTGCAGCGTTAGAAAATTGTAGCGAAATGCAGGAAGATCTGCAGCGGATAGGCACTTGGTGCAGGGAGTGGCAACTGTCCCTTAACATAGACAAATGTAATGTATTGCGAATACATAGAAAGAAGGATCCTTTATTGTATGATTATATGATAGCGGAACAAACACTGGTAGCAGTTACTTCTGTAAAATATCTGGGAGTATGCGTGCGGAACGATTTGAAGTGGAATGATCATATAAAATTAATTGTTGGTAAGGCGGGTACCAGGTTGAGATTCATTGGGAGAGTGCTTAGAAAATGTAGTCCATCAACAAAGGAGGTGACTTACAAAACACTCGTTCGACCTATACTTGAGTATTGCTCATCAGTGTGGGATCCATACCAGATCGGGTTGACGGAGGAGGTAGAGAAGATCCAAAGAAGAGCGGTGCGTTTCGTCACAGGCTTATTGGGTAACCGTGATAGCATTACGGAGATGTTTAATACACTCAAGTGGCAGACTCTGCAAGAGAGGCGCTCTGCATCGCGGTGTAGCTTGCTCGCCAGGTTTCGAGAGGGTGCGTTTCTGGATGAGGTACCGAATATATGGCTTCCCCCTACTTATACCTCCCGAGGAGATCACAAATGTAAAATTAGAGAGATTAGAGCGCGCACGGAGGCTTTCAGACAGTCGTTCTTCCCGCGAACCATACGCGACTGGAACAGGAAAGGGAGGTAATGACAGTGGCACGTAAAGTGCCCTCCGCCACACACCGTTGGGTGGCTTGTGGAGTATAAATGTAGATGTAGAAAGATGGAACTGTTATATTAGAGCCCTGGGAACTGGGGCCTCCGCTATGGGAGCTGGGAGGTGGAAAACCCTGGAATGAGTGCAGGCTCGTTGACGGGGCTGGTGTAGGCGTGAGTTTACTCGAATCATGAACAGAGTAAGAAGGCCAAGGGTGGCCAGAGAGCATGGTCTCTTCAACAGTGGGTGAGGTAGGGCAAAACTTGACATGAGCAGGTTAACCCTGTTGAGGGAGACATTAGTTACTGAGAGCTTAATTACGATGTCCAGTGTGTTACTGGTTTGTTTGACAACTCTGTACTGCCCTGTGTAAAGGGGCTGTAACGTAGTTTTTAAAGTGTCGTCACAAAGGAACACAAATTCACAAGTGTCGAGTGCCTTGGGAACATATGTGTGTGGTGGAGTGTGGCTGGAAGGGGGCGGGGGTTGAACCTTGTTACAGTGTAACCTCACCCATTCTACCAAGGATGGCAGTTCAGACATTTTGGCAACTGGAGTAGGAGCAACAAGTTTGCCTGGCAGTGTAAGGGACTGGCCATAGACAAACTCAGCCACTTAGCCTTTAAGGTCTTCCTTGAAAGTGGTCCGCAAACCGAGTAAGACGAATGGCAGGGCTTCCATCCAAAGGAGGCCATGGCAACATAAGGCCGTCTTAAGCGTCCTATGCCAACAATCCACGAGGCCATTGCTTTGGGTGTGGTATGCTGTTGAATGAATTTTCCTGATGCCGCACAGCCTACATAATTCAGAAAACAAGGCAGACTCAAACTGACGGCCTTGGTCGGTCGTCAAGTAAACAGGGCAGCCAAAGCATGATATCCAAGTGTATATGAAGGATCATGCCACTGATTTGGATGTAATATTGGGTAGCGGGGCAGCTTACACCCAACGAGAGGTTCTGTCTATAATAGATAGAACGTATCTGTAACCCTCGGAGGGGGTGAGGGGGCCCACCAAGTAAATGTGAATGTGTTGGAAGTGACTGGAAGGAGCGGTGAAGGTGCCTAGTGGGGGCGATGTGTGCCGCGAAACTTTATTTTGTTGGCACGGAATGAAGGCACGGGCCCAGGCTTGGCAGTCGCGACGCATGTCATGCCAGATGAAGTGCTCTGAAATAAGTCTGGTAGAGGCTCACAGCTGGATGAGCTAGGTTGTGTAATTTGTCAACCACTTGTCTCTGTAGAGGTTTGGGTATGAAGGGACGCAGCGTACCAGTTGATTCATCACACCAAACCTCGCCTATGACAACAGGAAAGGTGGATCGCACAGGTTTGAGTGACGAGCTGTGATCGGAAATAAGGTCTATAGTGTCCGTGTTGGCAGACTGCAGCTGAGGCAAGTTAGAGATGTCTGTCAGAGTTGTGAGAGCGCTGACACAAGACAAAAAATCGGCAACCACATTATCTGCACCCTTGATGTATCGTGTGTCACAGGTAAATTGCAGTATAAAGTCCAAATGATGGAAGCATCTAGGTGGAGGGTCAGTCACGGGGTTCTTTACAGCAGCAACCAATGGTTTATGGTTGGTTAAAATGTAGAAGTCCCTACCCTCAACCTCGGTGCTAAAGTGTTTCACAGCCTCATGAACTGCCATGAGCTCCCTATCAAAGGCTGAGTTCTTTTTTTTGAGCGCCATTGAGCTTCTTAGAAAAGAACTGCAAAGGAGAGGTAGTATCTCCGATGGTTTGGCTGAGGACAGCACCTACTGCAGTATCACTGGGATCCGTGGTAATAAAAAATGTAGCGTCCAGATGCGGGTGGGCAACAGTCACTGCGTTTGCTAGTAGGTGCTTCAGTTTGTCAAAAAATTGTTCCATGGCAGGGGTCCAGGAGAACAGGTGGGTACTGGTCATATTTTTGCCGGCAAGGCCATCTGTTAGGGGAGCCTGAACCTCGGCTGCGGCAGGAAAGTGTTTCCCATAATAGTTAACTGTTCTGATGCACCTTAAACGAGTGAGGGCGTGGAAAATCCAAAAAGGGTTTGATTTTATCCTCAGGAAGGAGTGAAGCCCTTAGCTGACACGATGTAGCGTAAGAATCTTACTGAAGTCTGGTGCAACTGGAGCTTCTTATTATTCAGTTCAACACCAGCAGTGGTAAGAGTGTCTTTAACAATCTGCAAATGT
The DNA here is from genome assembly GCF_023898315.1 of Schistocerca nitens. Classification (NCBI taxonomy): domain Eukaryota; kingdom Metazoa; phylum Arthropoda; class Insecta; order Orthoptera; family Acrididae; genus Schistocerca; species Schistocerca nitens. Next base: position 540,181,225 of record NC_064619.1, on the reverse strand, counting down.
TCTTTGTTCTTTTGCAAAGATGAAACAACACCTTGTTTATCAATCTCTGCCAAGTTTGTGCATCGTTGTGGAGGCCAAAGGGCATGAACCGGTACTGGAAAAGGCCGAAAGGTGTTATAACAGTTGTCTTTTCAATATCCTCTGGTGCCATCGCAATTTGATGATAGGCCCTCCTACAGTCCACTACCGAGAAATATTTGGTGCCTGTAAGAGCATGTTTAAAATCCGCGATGTTAGGAACCGGGTACTTGTCCATGATAGAATGAGAGTCAACATAGTACAGTCGCCAACCATACACCAGGTGCCGTCGCTTTTTGTGATGAAGTGGATAGGCGAGGCCTAGCATCCGACAGATGCTTCAATGGCACTGGCTGTTAAGAGATTGTCTATTTGTTCGCGAGCCACTTTCATGAGTTCTGGCTTGATACGGCGTGGTCGGCAAGAGATAGGCGGTCCGTCTTGCAAGCGAAGTTTGTGGGTGGTGCCGTCTGTAACCATGGAAATGCGCAACACAGTACGTGAGACGACTGTCTGTGGTATAGTGTGTGCAGCGGTCACTAGGCTGGGTTGTGGCGCGGACGGCGAAAGTTTCCATAAGTGCCAACTATTGGGTGGCTGGGAGTCACAAACAAGTGAGCTACGTGAAACAAGGTTGGTACTCTGTTTATTAGTAACCGAAGGTGCCGCTGTCGAGCTTGGTGGCGGTAGCGGGCGTGAATGAAAAGCTGATGACAGTAAATCAAAAACATTAACCTGCGCCTGGGAAGTTAGCTGCCCAAGCGAAGAGGGGGGTGAATGTGCGCTTGAGTTAATGCAGTTAGAGCTGGCGGGAGTGCGGACACTGTACAGTTTATGTGTCGGATGTGAGGCGACGGCGTAGCTCAAGTTGTTTCAAGCGCAGGCGTGTAGACTCGCCACGCTCCATGAGACACTTATTGGTCCATGACAAGAGCTCGGAGGACGGGTTATTACACTTCCTAGCCAGGTGGAACTGTTTAGCAGTACTATTGACACTCGACGAAGCACACGGGATGTGTTCCTGCATAGGGTGGTAGAACACTGTATTCTTGGCAAGGTCAGGCCACAGTTTGTGGTGTCATTGAAAGTCGATGCCCAAAATGGGATCGTCGATGTCAGCCATCAGGAAGGACCACTTCAGGTTGCACTCAGGCGAGAGGGACACTGCATATGAAGTAGAACCCAAGAACGACAAACTAGATGAGTTTGCAGCACGTAGGACAGTTTTGCGTAGTCAGATCTTTTCGGTAGCAAGACGAGATGGAAGTAGGGAAACATCTGCGCCCTTTGTCGATGAGAAAGTTTGTGCTAGAGTTCAAGCCGTGGACATAGACTCGTCCATTCAAAGCATTGGTGTTGGACACCAAATGGAGCATGGGAAGGCGCCTGTTGTTTATGTCGCAGGAGGTGGCACCACTGCCTACCTGTGGTTGAAGTTTGGGTAGGAGCACGGCGGTTTACAATTGCATGCTTGTTCCCCGATTTTTGCACGGAAGAAACAGTATTTACGGGCGGACGTCTGCTCCTGCAAGTGGTCAGATGGCAGCAGCCCAGAATCTTCTGCAGAGTCAGATATGCTGTTGTTGTGTGGATGTGAAGGTGCCGGTAGTGTGGCGAGCTTGAAAGACTTAGGTTTAGTGGGGTGTCCACGTTGGGACCCTGGTTACGGTTGGAAACTGGCATAGCTGCCAGACTGCTGAGCACGGTGTTCACGTAGTAGAGTGGAGTAACCTCAGTTGGCGGCGTGCAAGCGTTCGCTATTTGGTCTATCTTCGTAGGCGGAGATGGCCATTTGGACAGACAGAGGCAGCTTTTCTGTCCAAATCTCGGTGAGTGTGGCGTCTGGCATGTCGCATTCACCGACGAGAAGTCAAAGGCACCACCACAGCTGGGATGGAGATCTGTCACCGATTGGTTCTTCATAGACGAGCTGTCGAACGTTTTCTCTTCTTGTCTTGGAGACACGTTCCAGTATTGTTTGTTTAGCTGTAGCGTACTTCTCGGTCGGAGGAGGTGACTTAACCAGGTCATAAATTAAGTCAACATGGTCGTGGAGGTGGTTCATGAGGCATGTGAAACGGGTGTTGTCATCAAGTGCACAGACACTGAAAGTTTGCTCGACCAGGTTGAACCAGAATTCCGGGTGGGCAGGTTTGAATGCCGGATGTTTCGGGAGATTCGATGAGCTGGTGGTCAAAGAATGCTGGCAGCCACTCTCGGATGCAGGAGTGATACATACGTGGAGCTTCCACATTCAAAAAGGCATCCTGTTGTGGCACATTATGAAAACTATGCTCCCCACTATTTACAGTACTTGCATTAAAGTTCGGTATCAGTGTGTAGTGGTTTCTTGTACTGCTGAGAGCGTCAAAAACTGAAGCACTTCAGGGCTAACAAAGATAGAGTCAGAGATCACTGGCATCATGTTCAAAACCACTGCACCTGATGACGTCTCTGGGTTCTCGAGGCTATAGGACTGGGGAAATTCAAGTTGGGCACTGACTACAGCTGGCATGCTTGAATTTAGTTGCTGTTGCTGGTGAAAACCGGGCGGCGGCAGTGTGTTGTAGAAGGCCATTCTGTAGCGGACAAAGGTCCACGCGGAACACGGAAGCCGCCGCAGTAGTCACTTTATACTCGGTTCGACAGATTATTCAAACTTCGGGGTCACCACTGAAGGAGATATCAAGGTGGTAAAGTAATGACCTTGGTTCTCTCTTCTAATCATCAATACTTTTATTACACGACAAACGTACTGGTCGAAGAACTGAGGTCCCAGAAGTATACAAAAACAAAGATCAATTCGAAGACATAGTACACATATGATGTTTTGGCCTATCGATCTGTGGATCGACGCCACAGACTAGCTTACCCTATAAGTGGAAAACCTTTTGTCAAACACTGAATGGGTTTGACAAAAGGTTAAAGCAACTCATGATGTTATTGTGCTTAAGTGTAGTGAAAAATATTTCACTATAAATTGTGAAAGATGTTCACTTAGTTTTAGGATAAGTTTCTCTCTTGTTATTTATATGAGTGTAAATAGAAATAATGTAAATCATTAGTTATTTAAGACTTTGTTCACCGACAAAAGGATGTTGTGAAATAAGTAATAAGATGAATTTAAACACCATGATGCAAATTCTCTAATAAAATACGTACACATTCCAATCACAAACTGGTAGATGTGGTGGGGAGAAATAAATGATATTGCGTTTCAACGAGAGGTAATGCACAAGAACAGTAGAAATTTGCATCACAGAACAGTGACCATGGTGCATGCGCAAAGATAAAATGAGTCTATCATTACGCTTAACATGCAAGATGCTCAGATAACTTTAATATCTGTACACGAAGTAGAATATAATATGAAAGATTATGGATATAAATTGATTGCTAAAATAAATACTGAAGTCTACACTATAAGAATAAAATCAATATAAGAAAACAGAACAAAGATAAGGAAATATTTACATGGAATGAAAGAAAATTAACTAATTAAACTATTAGAAGACATCTAACACATTAGGTTACTATTTATAATATATACACAAAAATCTATATTATGGCTATATACAAAATAAACGAAGCACTATAGTATAAGATATACCATCAAAGAATGAATAATTCTATGGCAGTGCTCATGCTCTGAGTAAGCTATGAGAGGGAGTAATGACAATGTGCCTCATCTAGAAAGATATCTATTAGTTTCATGTGCTCTTGTTATATGAATATGGAAGAGGCAGAAAAGGTAAGGTTAAACAATAGATAAACTGTTACTATTTGTGCTCTCACAAAAATGGCTTGAATTCTAAGAATCAGTCATAAAATAATGAACTAAAAACATTTACTCACTGAATGAAAAAATATACAGGTTGACTTTCTTCCATTGTGTACAAACTCTAGAGATTGATTAATGAGAGGACACACAACAAAAAAGGTCTAATGAACTTACATCCAGAAATGCCTGGTTTCCATGCTAGAGACCATTTATTCAGTCATACATTGTTAAAGAGACAGTGGTCTAATAAGCACTGTACCATGCAGTCACAGTTACGGTATTATGTTGAAAATGGTTTCGATGTGCCTCAACGCACATATGTATGCACCATAGCATGTTCTGCCTCACACATTCATGCCGGCCAGGCTGCATCCAAACAGTGTCAAAGCCAGCATGAATACACTGCTTGTGTCTGTGTATATGCGGATGGATATGTGTGTGTGTGCGAGTGTATACCCGTCCTTTTTTCCCCCTAAGGTAAGTCTTTCCGCTCCCGGGATTGGAATGACTCCTTACCCTCTCCCTTAAAACCCACTTCCTTTCATCTTTCCCTCTCCTTCCCTCTTTCCTGACGAAGCAACTGTTTGTTGCGAAAGCTAGAATTTTGTGTGTATGTTTGTGTTTGTTTGTGTGTCTATCGACCTGCCAGCGCTTTTGTTTGGTAAGTCTCATCACTTTCTTTCTTTTTAGATATATTTTTTCCACGTGGAATGTTTCCCTCTGTTATATATATATAGACACACAAATCAGTTGTTTCTACTGAGAAATTCGTTAATGGAGTAGAGGGGGTTGGCCACCAATAAATCCTTTAGGCTTCTCTTAAACTGAATTTCATTGGTTGTTAAGCTTTTTATGGCTGCTGGCAGTATCTGTAGGGCAGAGCTCATAACCTTTTGCCTGTTGTCTTGCATCTGGATTGTTGGTGAGGTATTTCATCTGGAGCTGGTAAAGCTATGGGTGGTGTGTATGCCGCAACTGTTATTTTCATGTAACAGCGCTTGTACATTGTGATCTAGTGTCTGCTGCAGAGTATAATGCTGCATCTCCACTAAGAAATACCAAAAACTTGCACTGGTAATAGACACGGTACAGTTATTTAATGAGTTATTTATATTTTTCGCATATGTTGTGCTTCTCTAAAAAATAATTAAAAGATATTTATACCAAACTTAAATTCAATCTGTTTTGAGCAATGTTATTAGCCTTTGGGATTTCAACCAACAGGTCCAACCTCAGAACAACTTTCATTAAATTATTCACTAATGTCTCACTGCTAATGTAAGACTTTGGTATTAACATCATTATGTTGCATTGTTAGACTACAGAGTGACAGTATATGGCCACCCCCTATTGACATTAGCAAGCCACATTCAAAGTTAATGGCCGTACATTGCCCACACCCTGGTAAATCTGCACAAATGTCATAACTTTCTTTCTTAAAGATGAATTACCCAAGAACAATATGACATTAATGAATGAAAATACATCAAATATTGAAATTACTGATTGGTCTCTCCCCAAGATTTACAATGATTCTAACTGAAAATGTAGCTGAACTAAGTTGTTTTAGCAGTTAAAATGTGCATTTTTCCAGTTTAAATTCTCATCAATATAGGCACTGCTGTCCAGGATGTCTCTAGACGTGTTCATTGGTCACTGTGGCTCAGTTTGAAACAGGACTCATCACTGAAAACAGTTCTAGTCCAATCAATGAGATTTCAGACCAAAGACATGTCTGGAGACATAACCAGACAGCAGTGACTGTCAGCCACGAAATGGCCCAACAATCGTGAGTGATGGTCTGGGGTGTCATTTCTTTGTTTGTCATCCGCAGCACCCTTACGATAGTCTAGACCCCATTTTGTTGCCCTTCATGGTAAGCCATCCTGGGCTTAAAATTCATCAATATAATGCCTGCCCACACATGGTGAGAGTTCTACTGCTTGTCTGCATGCTTACCAAACCCTCTCTTGGCCAGCAACGTTACAGGATTTCTCCTGAATTGAAAATGTTTGAAGCATTACGGGCAGCGTCCTCCAACCATCTTGTGATTTTGATGATCTAACAGGCCAATGAGACATACTTTGGCACGATATCCCACAGTAGGACATCCAATAATTCTATCAATTAATGTCAAGCTGAATAAGTGCTTGCATAAGGGCCAAAGATAGACCAACATGTCATTGACTTGTGCAATTTGTGAATCTCTTTCTCTTGAATAAATCCAATTTTTCAGAAATTTTAATCATTTGTTTGTCTGTACATGTACATCACATCTACCAAATTTGGTCCCATCCAGACAATTCCTTTGTGATGCTTCAGCTTTTTATCATAGAGTGTATAATAATCAAGAGTGGACCTAAGATAGAGTATTGTGGAGCCACATTAGCATTTCTCCCCAGTCAGAAGAATCTCCCTTGCTTATATTGGTGGAATTACTAAGTATGACTTCCTGCATTCATATGGATTATCTTATCATCATAGTCCTTATGCAAAATGTATGTTGATGGGAATAGAAACATTCTGTAGATATCATCAAATGTCAGTTTCCTAAATTTTCTCAATAGTGCCTCATGAAAACATCATCTTCCCTCCAGGGATTCCCATTTCAGTTCACAATTTCCATAATATTAGTGTGCTAACTCTGAAGTGTCCACTGTAGGTGGCACAAGGAAAAAATACCCTAGTAAAAAATGATTATTCAGTTCATGTAACACAAATAAACAGTTTTCTCTCATGGGAATTAGTGTTGAACATGATAACTAAAAAGAAGTTATAACTAGAATACTCATGAACATGAATAATAACATACAGTGAAACTGACTGTGACATAAGTTAATTTGGGACATTAACTGAACAAATAGAAACAAGAGTAATATTTGTCACAATAGATTGGATTGTGAACTTTCCTGCCATTTGGTGTACCACTATCAAAGTCTGTAAGAGATGTGCACAAGTTAAAGCACGGTGTAAGTGCCAATGAATAACACAAGAAATACTACAGAGTCCAACTTCTGGTCACAATGGTGGTGGCCATATCTTCTTCAGAGTAGAGGTCACAAATAGTGTAGGTCCATAGCTGCCAGCTCCTCACAGTGAATGTCAATATGGACAGCCAGTGTTGTAGTGGTGATTCAAAAGTGAGATCCTGCTTGATGGAATGCTTTCACAGTTGAGACCTGGCCCAGGAAGATCACCTGAAGTGAACTGGCCAGTGTAGCACAGACGGCAGCCAAAATACTGCCCTGGCTCCAGGATACTGTAGGTACTACTTTCGGGCTCTTTGACACTCCATTATTGGTCTATACATTTATTAATCACCTGGTCTCAGAGACTCACATTCCTCTTTACACAAAGTTTGGAAAGACTTTGTTTTTAGTGGTTAAATTATTCTTATTCAGTTTTTCTATCCTATTCATGGAATCTACATCATTTGTTTCTGGTTGGCAGACATGAGTGGAGCACTCAACAATGTTTCTGCATGGGCCAGAAAGAATTTAGAACTTGCTTCGACTGCATCTTAGGGATGAGGAGTCAGATGTTAACCTTAACTCAGAAGACTCTTATGTTCCTTCAAAAGACAATGAGGAAATGTCACAATACAGCTCTGACAGTGAACTTACATGTGATGAAGGTGAACATTGTTAGTGTCAGTGGTGTTGAGAAACAGCTGAAATCATTAAAATTGAACAAAGCTCCAGCCTCCCATGGAATCCATGTCACATTATATATTGAATTTATGGCTGAGTTAGCCACTCTTCCCACTGTAATCTATTGTAGATCCTTTGAACAAAAAATTGTACCCAGTTTTTGGAAAAAGGCACAAGTCACATCCATCTACAAGAAGGGTTGTAGAAGTGATCCACAAAACTACCATCCAATATCCTTGACATCAATTTGTTGTAGAATCTAAGAACATATTCTGAGCTCAAACATAATGAGGTATCTTGAACAGAATGACCTTCTCACGTCAACAAGCATGGTTTTCAAAAACATCAATCATGTGAAACTCAACTCGCACTTTTTTCACATGATACACTGAGAGCTTTGGATCAAGGCAACCAGTTAGATGCAGTGTTCCTTGATTTCCAAAGAAAACTTGACTCAGTACTGTACCTATGCTTATTGTCAAAAGTACAATCATATGGGGTGTCAGGTGAAATTTGTGACTGAATTGAGGACTTTTTGATAGGGAGGACACAGCATGTTATCTTGTATGCACAGTAATTGTCAGATGTGGAAGTAACTTCAGGTGTGCCCCAGGAAAATGTGTTGGGATCCTTGCTGCTCATGTTGTTTATTAATCACCTTGCAGACATTATTAATAGTTAATTAGGCTTTTTGCAGATGATACAGTTATCTGTAATGAAGTACTATCGGAGAGAAGCTGCATAAATATTCAGACATATCTTGATAAGATTTCAACACAGTGCAGTGATTGGCAACTTGCTCTAAATTTCAGAAAAGTAAAATTGTGCACTTCACATAACAAAAAAATTTAGCATCCTATGATTATAACAACAATGAGTCACTGTTGGAATCTGACAACCTGGGTGTAACACTTTGTAGGGATATGAAATGGAATGATAACACAGGTTTGGTCATGGGTAACGCAGGTGGTAGACTTCGGTTTATTGATAGACTACTGGAGAAGTGCAATCAGTCTACTTAAGAGATTGCTTACAAATCATTTGTACAGCCCATCCTACAACATTCCACAAGTGTGTGGGACCCATGCCAGGTGTGACTAACACGGGATATTAAACGTATACAGAGAAAGGTAGCAAGAATGGTCACAGGTTTGTTTAAACCACAGGACAGTTTCACAGAGATACTGAAGGAACTGAAATGAAAAACTCTTGAAGGCAGGTGTAAACTATCCTGAGAAAGGCCGTTAACAAAGTTTCAGGAACCAGCTTGAAATGATTGCTTTGGGGGTGTAGTAAGACCCCCTATGTATCGCTCACACACAGATCATGAGGATAAGATTAGAATAATTACTGCATGCACAGAGGCGTTCAAACAATCATTCTTCCCACACTCCATACATGAATGGAAGAGGAAGGAACCCTAATAATTGGTCAAATGGGATGTACAATCTGCCATTCACCTCATGGTGGTTTGCAGAGTAAAGATGTAAATGTAGAACATAAAACTACAGTGACAACAGAATACATGTGATCGCCTACCAACCAAGCAGGGCACAAGGATATAGATAGTAGCATTCCATCAAGGGGTCATTTTAGGGAAAGAAATTTTATTTGGAAAAAAGATTCCATCCAACCCATAAACAACTGCTTCAGTAGAAATAGTATAAAAACTGAAACAGCCACACTCAACGGCCCTGTGAAACATTTACTTCATCCCAGAACTGAAAACAATTGGAGACTCCTTTTTACCCCTGGTATTCTTGAGCAAATTGTCACATGGACTAACATGAAATTGAATTCCATGCAAGAGAATACCTAATTCAGTGAAACTCATATCAGCTGACAGGCCTAGTTGAAATAACAGCATTATTAGAATTGTTAATTTTGAGCTGTATTCACATATCAGCTAGAGATTCACTATCATCACTTTTTTCCACAGGGCCCACAGGCAGGGCAATATACCATGCCATGATGTCCAAAAAATGCTATAGTATCCTTTTCATAGCATTTCAATTTGATAACTCTAGAATCTGCTGGACCAGGGAAGAAATGTATCTGACAGGTGCAATTTCAGAAGTACTCACTAGGTTCACAAGAAAGTACCAGCAAATTTACAAAACTGGATACTCTGCCTGTGTTGATGAGGCACTTGTCCCATTCCAGGAGAGATACAAATTTAGGATGTATATGCCTAACAAAGCACATAAAACTGGCATGAAATTTGTTTGCCTGACTGACACTTGAAATTTTTACCTTTCAAAAACCTACATTTATGTCAGAAAAGACAGTGACAGGATGACTATCAGTGCTGAAGAAAAAAACCTGAAGACGCTGATGAAGCAGTGGTATGATTAGCCAAGCCTTTGTACAGTACCAATGGGAACACCACTTTAGGTAACTGGTTTATGAATATGGAACTGACAGAATATTTGAGTGACAAATCTTTGAGAGTCACAGTCATACTGAAGGAATACAAGCTAAAAATTCCTCTTGAATTTCAACTAATCAAAAGCTGGCCTGTTGAGTCATCTTTGTGTGGATTCACCAAAGAAAATCTAAGGCTCTCATTCTCCTTTAATCAGTTAATCACAACATATACATCAACAATAATATTAACAAGCTAGACATCATTTCATTTTATAATTTTTTGTACTCTAGCAGGGTGTCCAGTGTAGGAAGGGAGGATGGGGGAATCAATCATTTTTGTAACACGCTATTCGATATTTCAACAGTGTACACTGCTGTCATCTTCACGTGATACCTGAAGCAGGGCATAAACTTTTGTCCCTCAGTACTCCTGTGGCCTGCATCAGGTGCCGAAGTTACTCTTGGCCGATGTTGTGGTTTTAGTTTGGACCCCACACTTTGGTGAGAGTGAATCCATTATATGCGTTGATCAGCCTGTCAGCTACTCTTGTATTTCAATTGCCTCCTTCAGAACACAGTTCCAGAAGATGAGGTCTGTCTTAGTACTTCCATTTCTTCGTACTTCATGGAGTTCCCTGTAGCCATGCAGTGTTCTGCAACCATATATTGTGTGTGTGTGTGTGTGTGTGTGTGTGTGTGTGTGTGTGTGTGTGTGTGGGCACACGCGCGCGTGCACGTTTGGAGCTTACGGGTGTTCAATGCCGAGTTTATCACCACCCTTACACATGTTAAAAGAAATAAATATGGATAAAATGTCTCAAGTTGTTCTTACACAGTGAGAAGGAAACCTACAAAATGACACTCACTACCACCTCACTCCCACTTACCCATTCAATCAGTCCATCTCATAAGCCTTAATATAATGGAATATGGTGTTAAGGAACTATTCATGGGATTAAAACAGAAGTAAAAGCACCGCAGAGCTAAGAGAAAAGGACATGGCTATGTGACTGGCTGATCACCTCTAAAATTTTTGGGTACAAGCTGGACACATCACAAAGTCTTAAAACTCTAACCACACTCATTTCAGTGTCACTTAAAGTAAAGGGCAGACCAGTCACTACCCTCTCAACTGAAAGTAAACCATTACCTTGCTGGTGGACATTGATCTGCATGCCACAAGCACCACACTTTTGAGGATGATCTCTCCAGAGCAAGAGGCCATGCATCAGACGACTGTGGCCTATATGAAGATTAGTAAGCAGTACATCATCCTGTCTTTGTGGCTGAAAGGAAGTATGCCATCACCACATAGTGGGCTTTACTAGATGCAGCTTATTATCAGTCACTTCCAGCCTTTCGTCTTCCCACCAATGCATGACTCCGTACCTCAACAGCGAGGTGATAGCATGTAGGGGGACATCACTCCTGAAATAATTCAGAATTGCTACACACCTCCTGGCTGCTACATCCACTCTTTGATTCCCTGAAATACCCAAGTGTACTGGTACCCATCAGAAATGCACCTGCTTCCCCAGCTGTTGTAGTTGAAGGAGGGCATCCTGGATATTGTGGACTACTTAACCCGCTGGGTACAAGCAATGTAGAGAGTGAAGGGCCCTCACAGAACTGGAACAAACAAGAAATTTAGCACTCAAAGCATACCTCATCTACTCCAGTACCCATAAAACTGAATACAGTTCTTCCTGGACCTTGAGGGCATGATCAGGGAAAAAAACAGAGCAAGTAACATAATACCCCTGTTTCAACACGTCTGTGTAGACAGTTGTAGAATTGTGGTATTCAGTTAAAATGGTAGAAAATAAAGTATTGAAAACATATGTAGGAATGCAGTCTCTCCTGTAGTGCACTAAATCTAAAATTACCCTGGGCCTACACAGTAACCATGGTGGCAGGCGGTTAAAATCCTGGAGTTGGAGTTGTACGTTTTCCACACCAAGTGACTCCAGTACATGATGCACGCGAATCCGAAACAGCATTGTGGCTCATGGATGATGGGAGAAAAGGTATTCCAAAGGTGGATGAGCAACAGTATGATGTGCAGGTGAAGTCAGAATCTTACATGCCTAATGTGCCACGAGGAGGAGCTGCCACCAGTTGGTGAGTTGCATTTCCCCAGCCTCAGCACGGAGATTGTGTCTCCAGGTAGTATCGTATGCCTTACTGCTATCAAAGAATATATTGAGATAGTGATGTTTACATAAGAAAGCCTGCTGAGAAGCCACCTATAGTACGGTCAGGTTGTCGACGGTGGACTGAAATCTCTGAAATCCACACTGAGAGCGGCTGAGGAGCTGCCTGGTCTCTAACAACCAGACCAGATGACGGTTAACCATTTGCTCCAGGGTCCTTCCTACACAGCTCATTAAGATGACACTTTGATAACAACTGGGACACGTATGGTCCTTTCCTTGTTTGAGGAGAGGTATCAGAATTTCCTCTCTCCAAAAGTTGAGAAAGTTTTCATTACCATATAATATTAAAACATTTGAGGGGGATTTCCTTTGACACTGCTAGCAAATGTTAAAGCATGCAGTATTAGATTTGGCCATGGCCTGATGCAGTATCACAAATCTCATACATTGCTAATTCCAGCTTCCATATGGAGAAAGGGCAGTTGTAATACTCAGAATTGTGGGATCTGAATTCCAACTTGCAGTTCTCTGCAGTTGCAAGAGCAACATCATCCATCTGTTCATAGAACTCTTCATTCCATTTGAAATATGTGGTTGTGAGGCAATATTTGAACAGTTCTGCAGCATGGGGAGGGGAGCAAAAAATCTGATTTAGCTGTTGCAACACTTCATTGAGTGGAACCATAGTGGATAGTGACATCATATCAAAAGTAACTAGTATGTTCTCTTTCTGTACCACTATGCTGTTTAATTTACTGATAAAATTCAGCACATTTTGTACTCCTGCTGTACTCCTATGTCATTTAATTTACTGATAAAATTTGGCACATTTTATCAGTAAAATAAACGGCATAGTGCTATAGCTGTAGGACACATTAGTTAGTTTTGATGTGGTGTCTCTACTCACTATGGTTCCGCTCAATAAAGTGCTGCAACAGCTAAATCAGATATTTCCTCCCCATGTAGCAGAACTGTTTAAATGTTGTCTACAACCACATATTTCAAATGAAATGAAGAGTCCTATGAACAGATGGATGGTGTCACTATGGGGAGCCCCTTAAGCCCAGTTATAGCAAACTTCTTTATGGAAAAATTCGAGGAGGAGGCATCAGAAACTGTTAACAATACACCGAATATCTGGTTCCGTTATGTGGATGATACGTTTGTTCTGTGGCAGCATGGCATGGAGGAACTTGATTGTTTTCACAAAAATGTGAATGGGATCAATCCGAAGATTCAGTTTACCAAGGAGGAGGAGGCAGGTGGAAGATTAAATTTTCTTGATATACTAGTTTTCAAGACAGAAGATGGTAGCCTGGTACACATGGTTTACCAAAAACCCATGCACACAGACCATTACCTACACCAGAATTTGAACCAGCACAAACAACAAAAGTGAGGAAGCATAAAAACATTGGCCAATGGAGCATGGAAAATCTGTGAACCAGCGTTGCTTGATGCAGAATTAAAACATCTCACCAATGCATTGCTCAAGAATGGTTATTCATTCACTGAGATGAAAAAACCATCAACACCATATAGAAATTATAGTGATACTCAAGCGCTGGGGAGATCAAAACTTTCCCTGGCATTCATTAAGGACATGACTGACCACATAGAAAAAAACCCTGAAAAAGTGGAACATCACAGTAATCTACTAACCTACATAGAAGATACAAGATCATCTAACATCAGCCAAAGACGCTTGCCAGTCGCTGATAAAAGCTGCAATTTATAGGATTCATTGTAGCTGTGGGGAGATGTACACAGGTACTACAAAAATAACTGTCAAAAAATGACCCAGAGAGCACAAGAGGGGAAATTGACAGATCAGCTGTTGTGGAACATGCCTTTTAGCCACGAGACCACCACATTCATTTTTATAGGAGTCAAGTACAGGCACAAGCAGATACCATGAAAGCGTATACAGAGAGGCCATAGAGATTGCAAAACACCCCAGGAATCTCCATGGGAAGGGGGAGGGCATGAAATTGAATGCCATTTGGATTCTGGTGCCGAAGAAGATGTGTACCAGTCTTCCACCATAGGATGATAGCAACAGTGAATGATGGCATTCAACAACAGCAAATTGTGCTTATGTATTCAAAATATGTGACATTGTGCCACTGCACAGAAGCTCATTGAAGCAGAATTTTTCTGTAGTCAGTAGCGAGCCATGGTGTGAATTGGACATTCAACAAAGTTATGATCCCCCTTGAAAATGTCCTCCACTGATGGGAATGAAATCTTGGTTTTAAATTGAAATCCATTCAACCAGGGCATAATCATCCAGAACATTTTATTAACTGAGATACTTCCAGCAATGAAAGTTTACATTTTACAGCAACACAAGTGCTTGGACATACACAGGCACTAGTGCTGACACATTTCTGTAGCGGCATCTGCTTTCTGCAGTGGCTGTTTAAGAAACTAAGAAAGGGAGGTAGCAAATGTTGACATGGCACAGCTTTATACAAGTTTTTGGGCTCATTATATGGGATGCACTTCATAGTCTTAAGCTCTTATATCTTTCGTTCTGCAAGATATATGTTGTTGTCCCGACTGCAGACATGGTGAGCTCCAGAGCAATTCACACAGTTCAAAGGAGATGTACACGTGACTCCTTCTTGGGTGGCCTTACCACATTTGCCACAAGTGGCTTCTCCATGACACCCAAGAGTAGAATGCCCAAAGCAATGGCATTTGAAACAGTGCATTGGGTTGCAAGACACCTGCCTTAATGTGCTCAGGGAGTTTCATGTTATTAAGTGTCAGGATAAAGGAGTCAGACTTTACAAGCTACCTATCCACCCTCTTCATGATATTTTGCACTCTGACTATTCTCTCTGGAGCCCACTCATCTCTCAATTTCTCCTTGGGAACGTCCACCTGCATGTCACACGACCTTTTTTATAATTCAAGATGGTGTGAAGCTCATTTTTGGTGATTGATGGTATATTCTCCAAGGCACTGATCTTCCTGTAAGTTCTTAACTTGTTGGGAACTAAGTGTTTCTACCAACAGTGTCCCATTATTCAATCACTTAACTGATTTTAACCTGTCAATAATGCCTTCTAGCCTTTTTAAATATAGAAAGGTGAAACTTTCTCAAAGCTGCTCTCTTCCCTTTTTACTATTACTGCCAGTATGTGTTCTGTTATTAGACACTATTTTAGAATGTACTCCTGAGTCAGGAGCACTGGCTATACAAGGCCTCAAATTGGATTGGGCATTAGTACCACCCAGTGGCGCACCCTTTCTGCTGGAAGGAGGAGGAGATAATTTTAAAGGTTCCATCTGGGTTCCATGATCAGCTAGGGAAATAAAAGTACACCTAGACAGTGCCACACATGCCTAGCAAAGCCTTATACAACTTAAGAGTGGCAGGACCCCTAAAGGTTGTCTGCTAACAACTGTTCCACCTCAACAGCCCTGCAGCTCATCAGCGTTCAGTACACCTTGAGATTTAGGTTTTTTTTATAGAAGTTTTTACCTTCCTCATAATCCAGGTGGTCAAGCCAAGAAGCTCCTTCCACATGACACACAATTTTCCACTGCTGTGCCACACAGTTGTTGCTGAAGCACGCCCAGAGTTTAAGGTTACAGGGGGCTAGCAGTATTCACCAGTTCCCAGCTCAGGAACCCCTGTGTCACCAAGTCCATACCCACCAAATGAATGCTGAGCTCATGAGGGCTGCAGATTTTGTTGATTCCTGGAGTTTGATTTGTTTCCTGTGTTCCCTGCATCTTTCTTGAATTGTCAATACTGTCTCCTCAATATATGCCTTACTGAAATTAAATGGTATGGTAAACATCTGGTTTGTGAAGCTCCAAGTCATCTTTCACAAAATCACATAGGGCACACATTTTTTGAGGGGGACAGAAACCCATTTAATGTTATGTAATATTAAATGTGTCTTCCGTGTAGCTTTGAAAAAGCATGCCCTATCAGATACAGTGAAAGATGACTTGGGGTTCCATGTTGTTGTTGTTGTGGTCTTCAGTCCTGAGACTGGTTTGATGCAGCTCTCCATGCTACTCTATCCTGTGCAAGCTTCTTCATCTCCCAGGACCTACTGCAACCTACATCCTTCTGAATCTGCTTAGTGTATTCATCTCTTGGTCTCCCTCTACGATTTTTACCCTCCACGCTGCCCTCCAATGCTAAATTTGTGATCCCTTGATGCCTCAAAACATGTCCTACCAACCGATCCCTTCTTCTAGTCAAGTTGTGCCACAAACTTCTCTTCTCCCCAATCCTATTCAATACCTCCTCATTAGTTACGTGATCTACCCACCTTATCTTCAGCATTCTTCTGTAGCACCACATTTCGAAAGCTTCTATTCTCTTCTTGTCCAAACTGGTTATCGTCCATGTTTCACTTCCATACATGGCTACACTCCATACAAATACTTTCAGAAACGACTTCCTGACACTTAAATCTACACTCGATGTTAACAAATTTCTCTTCTTCAGAAACGATTTCCTTGCCATTGCCAGTCTACATTTTATATCCTCTCTACTTCAACCATCATCAGTTATTTTGCTCCCTACATAGCAAAACTCCTTTACTACTTTAAGTGTCTCATTTCCTAATTGAATCCCCTCAGCATCACCCGATTTCATTTGACTACATTCCATTATCCTCATTTTGCTTTTGTTGATGTTCATCTTATATCCTCCTTTCAAGACACTGTCCATTCCGTTCAACTGCTCTTCCAAGTCCTTTGCTGTCTCTGACAGAATTACAAGGTCATCGGCGAACCTCAAAGTTTTTACTTCTTCTCCATGAATTTTAATACCTACTCCGAATTTTTCTTTTGTTTCCTTTACTGCTTGCTCA
The DNA here is from genome assembly GCF_023898315.1 of Schistocerca nitens. Taxonomy (NCBI): domain Eukaryota; kingdom Metazoa; phylum Arthropoda; class Insecta; order Orthoptera; family Acrididae; genus Schistocerca; species Schistocerca nitens. Next base: position 540,164,409 of record NC_064619.1, on the reverse strand, counting down.
ATATACAGATTGAATAACATCGGGAGAGGCTACAACCCTGTCTCACTCCTTTTCCAACCACTGCTTCCCTTTCATGCCCCTCGACTCTCATAACTGCCATCTGGTTTCTGTACAAATTGTAAATAGCCTTTCGCTCCCTGTATTTTACCCCTGCCACCTTCAGAATTTGAAAGAGAGTATTCCAGTTAATGTTGTCAAAAGCTTTCTCTAAGTCTACAAATGCTAGAAACGTAATTTTGCCTTTTCTTAATCTTTCTTCTAAGATAAGTCGTAAGGTTAGTATTGCCTCACGTGTTCCAACATTTCTACGGAATCCAAACTGATCTTCCCCGAGGTCCGCTTCTACCAGTTTTTCCATTCGTCTGTAAAGAATTCGAGTTAGTATTTTGCAGCTGTGACTAATTAAACTGATAGTTCGGTCATTTTCACATCTGTCAACACCTGCTTTCTTTGGGATTGGAATTATTATATTCTTCTTGAAGTCTGTGGGTATTTCGCCTGTCTCATACATCTTGCTCACCAGATGGTAGAGTTTTGTCATGACTGGCTCTCCCAGGGCCATCAGTAGTTCTAATGGAATGTTGTCTACTCCCGGGGCCTTGTTTTGACTCAGGTCTTTCAGTGCTCTGTCAAACTCTTCACGCAGTATCTTATCTCCCATTTCATCTTCATCTACATTCTCTTCCATTTCCATACTATTGTCCGCAAGTACATCGCCCTTGTATAAACCCTCTATATACTCCTTCCACCTTTCTGCCTTCCCTTCTTTGCTTAGAATTGGGTTGCCATCTGAGCTCTTGATATTCATACAAGTGGTTCTCTTCTCTCCAAAGGTCTCTTTAATTTTCCTGTAGGCAGTATCTATCTTACCCCTAGTGAGACAAGCCTCTACATCCTTACATTTGTCCTCTAACCATCCCCGCTTAGCCATTTTGCACTTCCTGTCGATCTCATTTTTGAGACATTTGTATTCCTTTTTGACTGCTTCATTTACTGCATGTTTATATTTTCTCCTTTCATCAATTAAATTCAATGTTTCTTCTGTTACCCAAGGATTTCTATTAGCCCTCATGTTTTTACCTACTTGATCCTCTGCTGCCTTCACTACTTCATCCCTCAGAGCTACCCATTCTTCTTCTACTGTATTTCTTTCCCCCATTCCTGTCAATTGTTCCCTTATGCTCTCCCTGAAACTCTCTACAACCTCTGGTTCTTTCAGTTTGTCCAAGTCCCATCTCCTTAAATTCCCACCTTTTTGCAGTTTCTTCAGTTTCAATCTGCAGTTCATAACCAATAGATTGTGGTCAGAATCCACATCTGCCCCTGGAAATGTCTTACAATTTAAAACCTGGTTCCTAAATCTCTGTCTTACCATTATATAATCTATCTGATACCTTTTAGTATCTCCAGGATTCTTCCAGGTATACAACCTTCTCTTATGATTCCTGAACCAAGTGTTAGCTATGATTAAGTTATGCTCTGTGCAAAATTCTACAAGGCGGCTTCCTCTTTCATTTCTTCCCCCCAATCCATATTCACCTACTATGTTTCCTTCTCTCCCTTTTCCTACTGACGAATTCCAGTCACCCATGACTATTAAATTTTCGTCTCCCTTCACTACCTGAATAATTTCTTTTATCTCGTCATACATTTCATCAATTTCTTCATCATCTGCAGAGCTAGTTGGCATATAAACTTTACTACTGTAGTAGGCATGGGCTTTGTGTCTATCTTGGCCACAATAATGCGTTCACTATGCTGTTTGTAGTAGCTAACCCGCACTCCTATTTTTTTATTCATTATTAAACCTACTCCTGCATTACCCCTATTTGATTTTGTATTTATAACCCTGTAATCACCTGACCAAAAGTCTTGTTCCTCCTGCCACCGAACTTCACTAATTCCCACTATATGTAACTTTAACCTATCCATTTCCCTTTTTAAATTTTCTAACCTACCTGCCCGATTAAGGGATCTGACATTCCACGCTCCGATCCGTAGAATGCCAGTTTTCTTTCTCCTGATAACGACGTCCTGTTGAGTAGTCCCCGCCCGGAGATCCGAATGGGGGACTACTTTACCTCCGGAATATTTTACCCAAGAGGACGCCTTCATCATTTAATCATACAGTAAAGCTGCATGTCGTCGGGAAAAATTACGGCTGTAGTTTCCCCTTGCTTTCAGCCGTTCGCAGTACCAGCACAGCAAGGCCGTTTTGGTTAATGTTACAAGGCCAGATCAGTCAATCATCCAGACTGTTGCCCCTGCAACTACTGAAAAGGCTGCTGCCCCTCTTCAGGAACCACATGTTTGTCTGGCCTCTCAACAGATACCCCTCCGTTGTGGTTGCACCTACGGTACGGCCATCTGTATCGCTGAGGCACGCAAGCCTCCCCACCAACGGCAAGGTCCATGGTTCATGGGGGTGGGGGGGGGGTGGGGCTCCATATTCTATGTAAATGCAGCAAGGCATATATCAGGGAGACTGTATGGACAATCAAAGAAAGATGCAAGGAACACACACAGAATTCAAGCAAGCAACAAAATCTGCAGTTGCAGAACACTGCATGGCTACAGCAGACTCCATGAAGTATGAAGAAATGGAAGTACCTGAGACAGACCTCATCATTTTGGGACTGTGTTCTGAAGGAGGCAATTGAAATGTAGGTGGCTGACAGGCTGATCACTCTCAGCAAAGCTTGGGACCCAGCACTCAGCCAACTAAAATCACAGTGTTGACTGATGGTAATTTCTGTGCCCAACACAGGCCACAGATACCAGAGTTCAGGTCCAGCTTCTGGGAAAGTCCCCCCCTCCACCACTCCACACATTGTAGTATGTCACCAGTAATGGAGTAAGGATATAAGGGAAGCAAAATGTAGCAAAGACATTCCACATCCATCACCTGATGATGATGGTAAGGTGTGCTGTCAAAATATCACATTACAGAAATGACTGCACCTGGTTGGACCCCTGATGATAGTAGAAACAGTTGACTTGCCAGGAAAGCCTAAGATCACACATTTTAGAATTGCACAAAATCTGGAGTTGACACACTGGATGTGAAGTGCAGCATGCATTTGGCCAACTGAAAAACCAGGAGATGGTCTCCGTCAATTTTTTATCATCTGATATCCATTAACTGCATTAACCTACTTACATTTGACTTACTATCCAAATTAGGGTTGTCACTGACAGCAAACCATCTTCACTGATGGCTTACCATTGAGAACTTGTCATTGGGTCTAACAACATTAATAAACAATTGCATGATAACCATCCATCATTGAGAGGCCGATACTTCTTCATCAGATCAATAATGGATGGATTGTCTTGGGGGGACGGGGGAGGGGGGGGGGGGGGGGGGAAGCCATTACTGCCTATACCAGAGGGAGAGGAAGACTAATTACAAGAGTATGCAGTGCAACACTGCTGATTGCTTGGAGTGTGTGTCAAAATTATAATACAATTCAAGCAGCCATTCAATGAATTTTTCATCGAAATTGTTTTTATATTTTATGAGGTTTTTCCTTAGTCATATGTTTTTTCTGTTTCTTTATATTTTACGCTTTTCACATAGATGGCATCTGTATGCGTTTTAAATTTGTTTGGGCCAAAGTGTGGTAATTGCCTACACAAAAAAGTTCCTAACTTCATATTAATGATAATTTAAACAGGAAAAAGCACACTTTAGAACTCCTAAAACAACTCAGTTCAACTAAATTTGCACTAGAATCCTCGCATATCTTGTGGAGAAACAAATCAGTAAGTTGACATATATTGTGTATTTTCATTCAGTAATGTCATATCAAATAATGTTCTGGGGCAACTCATCTTGAACAAGAAAGTCTTCATTGCTCAAAAACATATTGTAAGAGTAATATGCGGTGCACAAACACATTCATCTAGTGGACATCTGTTTCAATAGTTGGACATTTGGACTACTCCTTCACAGAATATTTAGTCTTTCATAAGTTTGTTGTAAATAATCTACTGCAGTTAAAAAGAAACAATGTTATACATAATTGCAATATAAGAAGGAAAGATGACATTCATTACTCCACTTTAAGGTTGCTGTTAGCAAAAAAAAAAAAAAAAAAAACCCTGAAAACTCCTTCAATTCTGTAGAATAATTTCTACTACTATAATGAGTAGAAGGTGGTGAGTAGGAAATACTAACTCATATTTGTACATTTTAAAAGAAAGCGTCATAAATGTTCAGCACATACTCATATTTAAAAATTAAGTTGTGATGTGTATGTAAAGTGACTCATTTCACATCATTACAATTTATCAAGCAAATGATTCAAGGAACATAAAAAGACTAAATTAATCTAAACTTAAAGTACAAAGTTGGTATGGGAAACAAGTTAAGGTATACTGACTGTACTTGTCTTAAACTTAATGGAATAAGAATGAAAACTTTTTAACCGTATGGTGTCAAGTTATTAGTAGCAATGCACCTGGACTTGACTATCCTGCACCAAAATTAAGTATTGAATTGCACTGGAAGTATAAATATTTCCATTATTTCTTTAATTTTGACAACTCCATCACTTACAGTAGGTATTAATGTATGGTTCTTGTACCATCAAAATCACCTGCTCAACATAATATTGATAAAATTATTAATGTCAAATATATTTTGATGGGCAAGGAATGTTAAAATCTATCATACACACACTGGATATCTCTTATAAGAGTCAACAGTCACATTTTCTGTGATGTTTTGACAAATATTTGCAATTTCTTTCACACAAAGTGTAGATGGAGTCAGTCCAAACAAGTAATGTTCTGCGTGTGTTTCACATCGTAATGTGGCAGACTGTGATAGCACATGACAGACTGGGACAGCACATACTGAAGTGACTGATACCAGAATTAGTGAAATTTCTTAACCTACAGCCGCATATTTTTCTCTCACATTTAGAGTAACTGCTACTGTTCTATCTTTTAGTCTTTCTACTTCACTGAGGACTTAATTATCACATCTGTATCATGTTTACATTATTTTTTACCTTTAAACTGTAATTTTAATTTATAGTTACATTCCATATAACATTCAGTTATTATCATCTAGTCAATACCTCTGGGATCAAATTTTAACACTTATTCAGCTCATAAGATATGTCTGTAACATAATCCACAACACACACAAACACCACAATTACATCCACAACAAGGTCCGCAGATGAATAAATTTGTAATTAAAACATTAACTAATAACATTGTTGGAAAACATTATATAATCCGTTTCCATATAAAAGATGTAATTTAGTCTAAACTGTACTTATGGCAGTGTACAAAGTGCCCCAGGGCCCAACATAAGCAATTTTTATTATTTAAATTTTACAAAGAGGGTGCCTTTTCTGTTTACTGCCTCTCAGTTGACATGACAACAATCAAAGAGTTCATGCCGGAATAGGCCAAATCATTGTCAGCAAAGCTCCTGTGCCAATCAAATCACATTGCAGGATCACCTGACTTGTGAGACTGCTGGCTCTCAGAGCCATGAGCAAAAAACATTACTCTCTTCTTTTCTAAGCCGCTGCTTCAGTTCCTTCACCTTTGAATTTTTGCTTCTCCTCCAAGATGGGTCTGGAGCTACTGGAGTTACTTTCTCTCATCACCTGGGAATTCTTGTCATAAAATTCCCATGATCAAATAAACTGATGGAGTTAGTTTTTGTCAACCTGAGTATCATGTATTAATTCCAACCCTCACTGATTTCCAATGGTGACTACATCTTTCACAGGGTGTATGAACTGGCATCAGAAGCGGGCTGCTGAATTCACTGTTTTCAGTTTTCAGATGCAGCATACAACTTACTAAGCCATAAGCGAATGCATAAAACAGTTGAGCAACTCCAGATGTAGAACAAAGATCTGCAAAGGTGCCTTAATGAAGCATTAGTAAATTCTGTGCCTCAAAGCAGCATTGCACATCCTCTAGACTCACTTCCCCATTTCTGGGGTTCCCACAGCCGGTTCTGACCCAGCCTGTAAATGATGTTGCAATGGGTTCACTGGTTCCCACCTGCACTGATAAACCAGATGAAAATCTCCCCACTTTCATACAAAATATAACAGATGTAAGGACTGCCCACATGGAGTGATGAAATGTTGGTAGGAGTTGTCACCCTTAAGTTGCAAGGAGAAGCACTTGCTTATGTAAATTCTGTGGCAGGGCTCAGAAATACAAAGGCATTTGATGCCCTTGCAAAAGAATTCTACACCAAAATTCCAGAGACGATCCAGATAATTTTTCTGACAGAATAGGAGCTGTGTTGTGTTGTAAATAATTACTAGGGGGAAGTAATAATAGGAATAAGTTATCACTCAGTGAAGCAGAAGCTCATTGTGCAGATCTATTTGTTCACAGGACTGACCCGCAGGTAGGTGCTGAGGTGAAGTGTGCTACAGGAGGCCGTACAACTCTGCACAAAATTCACCCCATTTCCCTCAGTGAAAACTATGTTATATGTACATTCATTGCTGAAGTGTGATGCACTTGTAGCAAATGCCTACATCACAAGGCTCCTGAGTGCATGACAGCATCAGCATGTGTCTACTGTAGGAAGCACATACACAAGAGAGCAAACTATCAGTCTTTACAGCATCATTGGCTGACCAAATAGGTTACAGAGGTGCTCAGAGGAATCCAAAGACATGAAACAGGTACAGATGAGTTCTGCCACTGCCCCTTACTTCCATTTCACAACGCAAGTACAGTAAGAGAGGTATGAGTCAGTCAGGTGGCAAACGTAACTTTGCAAGGTAAGATCAATGGCAGATAACTCACCTTTCTCATTGATACAAGTACACAGATAAGTGTTTTGCTCAGTAAATATGCTCATGGTCAAGAATTAAAACTGCTGCATTGTAGACTAGGTGGACTGGGAGAAAAGGTAATTTACCCATTAGGTGCACAATGTGTGGAACTAAAAACAGATGGAAGGAAGTACCAGTTCATATTTGAAGTGTTTTTGCAGTGTAACCATGGTTCTAGTATTTTAGGCAATGATTTCCTGCATCATTTTCACGGTGTAGTTAACTTCTGAACACAAGAAGTCAAAATTTTGAGAAATGCCCATCATTTTGGCAGTGTTCCCACTATAAAGATGCAAATGAGTCCAGAGCAATTTGTCACATCCTGACAACCCACTAAGCCATGTACCATGGTGTTGAAGTTAAACAAAACTGAGAAAATATCAGACAGTACTGGGAAAATCGTTTGGACAGAGTTAAAGAAAGATTTGTTAAATGGAGATTTAACAAGATATGAAGTTTTATATGGTAGACCGATGCACAGGAAGTGTGGTTTGTCTTGAACAAGAACAAAATATGTTGCAAAAGTATTCACCAACCATTTAGTACAACCCTTTTGAAGTCCAAAGGCTGTTATAACAGACCAAGAGTCAAACTTCATGCCCAGTCTTATGATACTGGTATGTTGACTACTTACAATAAAGAAGTGGAAAATTAGGCCATATAACCCCAAGAGTAATGACAGGTCTGAATGTTAATAAAAGTTTATCAGGCTTCCAGCCATGTCAAGTGGTTTAAAATCCATGAACTTTCAGCTGAGGAGTACTCAGCCAAAAGCTTGTGGATTTTAAACCACTTGACATGGCTGGAAGCCTGATAAACTTTTATTAGTACGTATGTCATGAAACTATTCACTCCTATAGGGCTGAATGTGTTCATAAACAATTGTAGAAATGCTGTCTTACTGTGTGAACAGCTCACACTCAGAGTGGGATGGACTTTTGCCATTTGTAATTTCACCGTACAACACCAGCTTTCATGAAGCAACTGTGTAGAGTTTGTTTGAGGTGGTTTACATCTGCAAAATGCACTTCCCATTAAAGACAGAGAAGTTGCTGCATGAAATAATTTTCAGCAAATTGGAGCACCTGTCTAAAGGATTACAGTTAATCTGGAAGAGAATTCTGCAGAACAATGCAGCCGACACAAGGTCAACAGCTCCAAAGTCAAAATGCTGCTATACCAAACAGGCCATCATCTAATGCTATGGCAAACTGTCATGAGACTAGGCAGAACTAAGAAATTTAAATGCTTCTGAGATGGATCATTTCAGATATTGCATTTCACATCACCTGTCAACACTGAATTACAGCTCCCAGCTCAGAAGATTGTTGTCCATTTTGACCACTTAACCAAGCACAAAACTAGCAATATATTATCTGCTTTAGTGGACCCATCTCCATTCAGGTTTCATCACTGTGTTGAAATCGGAATTCCACTCTCTATGCATACTGAGTAACACTGCACAATGGCGGACTTCTGTTCAAAGCATTCCTTTATTATATCCTGAGACCCAAACTTTGGTTCTCTGCACAGGTGAAAGACAATTTGAATCCCACTATTGAACCATTGCTATTATTCATTCTGAAATTTAATTCCCATTGGAACACCCACCAAAAATAAATGGATTACTAAAAGAATTAGAAAAGCTGCTCAAACTAGTAAATACCTAAACTCCATTAAAAAGGACAACAGTGATCCAGATTTTTGCACTACCACAAAAACTACAAAAGTATCTACATGAAGTACTCAATATGCAAAAAAATCAGCCAATGATAGGTTGAAAAATTTAGCCACTAATAAAAGTGAAGCTACATGGGCTGTAGTGAAACAAGAAACAGGAACACTCAAATCAAGAACATGGAAACCTAGCAAGTGACCCAAAAAGAATTAGCAAATTATGTGAATGCCTACTTTAGCAGCATTGCAACAAAGTCACAGAAAATTTTTCCAAAAAGTGTTAATCAACCAACACAGAAGCATATAGCTACTCAATGGTATTGCTTCCAACTACTGAGGAGGGAGTATGGAATGTTGTAAGGCAATTACAAAACAAGAAATCTGTAGGTTTAGATAAAATCCCAATGTATGTATTCAAAAAATGTATAAATGATATCAAAGTTCCACTAACAGAAATCATAAGTGAATCCTTCAAAACTGGTTGCTTCCCTGAGTATCTGAAACATACAAAAATTTTACCATTTCACAAGAAAGGTGATGTAGCAAACATTGAGAAGTACAGACCAATAGCCCTATTGTCATCCTTTTCCAAAGTGATAGAGACACTAATGAAAAACATGCTTACAATCTATTTAAGCAAACTGAACCTCCTCTGCAATGACCAGCATGGTTTCAGAACTGACAGAGGCACAGAAGCTACAATAGCACAATTAAAAAATAAACTGTTTTAGGAACACTAGATGAGAACAGCTATGTAACTGGCCTTTTCCTAGACCTGTCTTAGGCATTCGATACAGCTGTACACCAGAAACTGTTGAATAAGTTAGAGGCACTAGGAGTAAGGGGAGTGGTTAACAAATGGTCTAATTCATAGCTGGAAAACAAAGTACAATTAATAGAGATCACACATGTATCCAGTGGATGAAAGTACATTGAGAAACATACATGGGATCCACAATATATCTATAATGCACTGCCTCAGTACATTAAAGATTTAAAGAACAATACAAATTTTAAATTTGAACTTAGAAAATTTTTAACTGATAAATGTTGCTACTCAATAAATGAATATCTTGAAGACCAAGAAAATGACTTTACAAACTAACCTCCAAAATTTTCTATCTTTGTTTGTTTCAGCTTTTATTATACTTTACCATCTATAGTACTAGTTATATATTGTTACTGAGAAACAAATTACTATAAACCATTTATGTGGAAAGAAACTGTAAGTTTGCTGCCATTTATTACAGACAATTTCATTTTGTACAGTCTATACTTTAATTTCTGTGTGTGACAAATCCAATTGTAGACAATTTCATTTTGTTTATTTATTTTATTTTGATCCAACATCGACTGATTACAAAAAAGGTTTTTTTTTTTTTCCGAGTCTTCTGGATAAGTCAGAGCCTTACTTACTAGGGTTACATATTATTGGCTGGCACTTTTATCTACACAACTTTTTCTAAATTTAGTTGAGAGAACAGAGTAACATATATGGACTATACATAAAAAAAATTGCTGTTGCCATACTTAGATTAAGGAATCTACAGTTTGTGACACAGTATTCATATCTGACATTAAAATATTTACAGTTTGTGACACAGTCTAAGATCTGAGATTACATATATTTTTAGATAGATGGTCTTCCATCATACGAGTGTACTAAATCTAGAAACTCATCTATTGAATATACAGGATTGTTTAGAAGGCATAATTTTAATTTTGTTTTTAGTTTTGTAATGGGCAATTTGTAGATATTAGGATGGAAGCAATTCAGTAGTTTTATGCCTGCATAGAGAGGACTTTTCTCATAAAGTGTTGTTCTATGAGAGATGATGTGAGGTGTCTCTCTACCTCCAGTGTTGTGATCGTGTATTTCTTTATTAAGTGTTTTGTTACTGTTTACTGCCATAATGATTATCTACAGCACATAAAGGTTATGAACAGTTAGTATTTTAAATTCTTTAAACAAATTTCTGCAGGATTCCCTGGCACATTTCTTTCCCATAATTCTAAGTGCCTTCTTTTGTAAGATAAGTACACTTTTCACATTACCTTTACTGCTGGATCCCCATACCTCTATCCCATAGCTTAGATGGGATTCAAATAGTGCAAAATATATTTGTCTCAGAGTGGTGATGTTACAAAAAGGTGTCAGTTTTCTTAGGACATATATGGTAGTACATAGCTTTTTGCAGATATCATTCACATGATCAGACCAGTTTAACTCCGCATCAAGTGTCAGGCCAAGAAATTTGGTCGAGTATTGTTTTTTAATATATTCGTCACCCATTAAGATTTGGTTTTCATGAGTTTTTTGCCTCCCAAGATCAAATTCCTTATAGGCAGATTTATTTGTGTTTAATTTTAGTTTGTTTTCATTAAAATACTGCAGAATTAAGACTGCTGCAGTATTGGATTCCACTTCGAGTTGCGAATAGCTTGGATTGCAGCATATTAATGTGGTATCATCTGCCGTTGTATGGTTTGTTATGGACTGAATATCATTAACATATATAATAAAAAGAAGTGGTCCTAATATTGACCCCTGTGGAATAGCAAAATTTATGTCAGTTGTGTTTGATTTGTATGCTCCCTCTGTAGTGCTAATAGACACAAACTGCTTCCTATTTGTCAAGTAGGGCCTCATCAGATTATGGGCTGTGCCTCGAATGCCACAGTTCCACAGTTTATCCAGCAATATGGTCGTATCAACACAGTCAAATGCTTTTTGTAAGTCCAGAAAGTTGCCACATACATATTATCTATTGCTTAGGTGACACCTTTGATTAAGTTGGATGCTGCTGTAATGGTGGACGACTCCTTGACAAACCCATATTGCCCCTTAGAAATCACTTTTTTGCGTGCCAGGAAGTTCCAGATTCTTATGTATATTACTTTCTCAAAGGTTTTGGATATTATTGGAAGAACAGAAATGGGTCGAAAGTTTTCTACTAGATTCCTGTTTCCTTTTTTAAAAATAGGCACAACTCCAGCAATTTTCAACTCATCTGGAAATAGACCATCTTCCATATGAGAGTTGATAACTGTTGATAAAGGTGATGAAATTTTATGTATACATTTCTTAAGAGTGTCCAGACTAAGACCATCATATCCTGTTGCATGGGAATTCTTTAAGCTACTCACTATTTTAATTATTTCTTCTTTACTTGTCGCCACCAAAAATATACTTCCTGACACTTGTGTTCCTCTGAATTTGTATTTATGATTTTTAAGCTGATTGTTTAGGTTGGAGCCAACAGAAGCAAAGTAATTGTTAAATAGATCTGCTATCTTATTCTGATCAGTTTCTATTGTGCCGTTTATCAGCAAGTGATTTTCAGTTGTATGTTTCTCAGATTTACCTATTTCTCTATTTACTAGTGACCATGATGTTTTGGAGATATTATTTGAGCTCTGAATGACACTTTCAAAATGTTTCTGTTTTTCCAAAATTAGGAGGTCTATATAGTATTTCTGATACTTTTTGAACTCTTCTTTTAATTTTTTATTGCTCAAGTCATTTATCTTATCTCTAGATAAGTATCAGACAGCTCCTGACATGAAGCTACACATACCACACCCATTTTAACACTCTTTCTTAGTATCCTTAATCTCTCCCCTTTCCACACTTCTGTCTCTACCAACCACCCCAATGAGAGTTCTTTGATGAGTTGGGCATACTGATGCCAGCCTCTGCTGCTTTTCAAGCAGCTTCAGTGCCAGTTTCCACACTTCCTTATTAATTTTGTTATTAACACTAAATCACAATTTGAAACATTCATAAATATAAAACAACAAGGAGAAATGTTTTACATTATCTATCATCCAATCTTGATGTGATTCAGAAAGGAGTGAGGTACCTATTTTTACAAAAATTTGACCAACGGACTGCACTGTAAGTGTCAGAATACAAACACCAACAAGTGCTCGGCATACAGCTGTTCCTCAGTTTGCGTCTGACATGCACAACTTGACTGTCTCCATGATGAATTGTGTGTTGCTGGTAAAGCTCTTTTACAAGAACAGTGACTATGCACCAGCAGTCCTGCAGAAGTTCCAGACACTCAAGGTTACGAAAAAAGGCATTGGTCCAATGTCAGCTAAGAGTCTGGAGAAAATGATTACAGAATTTGGAAAGGCAGGTTCTTTTTAACTGCAATGTGGCAGAGAGAGGGAAGCTGTTGATCTGATTTCCTTTGAACATGTGGTCACAGAACTGCAAGATGTGGCAAGTGGTGGTTTGCAAACATGCATTGCAAGAAAAATTGCCCTAGCATTAGACACACCTGCAAGCACAGTGCATAAAATGCTAAAAACATCATGCATAGCTATTCATATGAAATCACTCATGTTCAGGAGTTGGTACTAGCTGACCTGCCTGCAAGACAAATCTTTGCTCTGGAATTTCTTGCTCACATGGACGTGGACTATGGGTGGCCATGGAGTGTTCTGTGGACAGACAAAGCCCATTTCCATCTCCAAGGACATGTCAATATGCAGAATTGCAGACTATGGAAAACAGAAAAACCACACCCACATAAACCGATACCACTTCATTCTGAAAAGGTGACTGTGTGATGCTTGTTGACAGCATTGTTTATTGTAGGGCCTCATTTTTTGAAAAGATGAATCTTGTGGATCCTGTTACCTATAGCATCGCTGGTAAACACTATGAGATGCTTTTGCATATAAACATCACTTCAGTCCTTCAACAGCATGGATGTGTGGAAAGGATCATTTTTATGCAAGATGGCACTCCTGCATACATCGCACAGCCAGTAAAATGGCTGCTGAAGAGGGATTTCAGAAATGTTAGAATTACCAGCCAATACTTCCCTACAGCCAGACTCTCCAAATCATCCAATCTTAATCTGCATGAATGCTGGCTGTGGGGTTATCTGAAAAATTTTGTGTTACATGCTTCAATTAAGAATGCAGCTCAATTTAAGGCAAACATTGTGCAACATGTTCTGAAACTGACCCTCAAGACACTCCAATCTGTTGTGGAACATGTTTTTGATTTCAACTTGTGGCAGAATATGGTGGACAGCATATTGAACATTTTGCTTTTCATGCAGTTTTTGGACACAGGTCGACTAAAAACTGATGTCATTTTGTTTTTTATGTGGTTATTGGCAGCAGGACAATTAAAAGTCAATGTCATTTTGCTATTTATACTGTTTTTGCCCTCAGAACAACTACAAATTGATTTTTCCCATCCAGTGTGGTACAACCTTGGTGTGGTGGATGGGCTTACCTAACTACAATGCCACAACTCTTGACTGCCAAAGTTGCGCAGTTATGCACACTGAACAGTGTTGATAGCACAACACACAATTTGAACCTTAGCTGTCATATTGTGATTCATCTGTCATTTGTAGTTAGCTAGTTATGCGTTACATTGATCAATTTCACAGTAACCATTATGATGTAGAGATGACTCCATTTACGACACTTACAGAAACTTGTATTGGTAAAATTATCATTAAACGTTTTCTTTTGTTCCATAATGTCAGTGGTTCTCTTCCTACAACATTTTGAAACTGGAACTTTAATTATGAGCACTCTGTAGATAAATATTCAGGGCGAACATTAATAAAACCAACAAACTGCAGAGTCAGATTCCTGACTCAAAATGAAGGAAAAACGTCCTATGAACACGTGTCTGGAAATGGTTTGTTGCCCCGGTACATTGCACTGATGAATGATGGTTCCTCTGACCATGTGCCGTGTGACCCTTGTCTGTTGCAGGATGTGACACAGCGTACTTTAAGTGCCAGTATTCATGTTGTGAACAAGTCAAGATAGTGTTTGTGACCCATGATCACACAAATGCCCCCCCTCTCCCCCCCCCCCCCCCCCCCCCAAAAAAAGGCTTGAAATGATGTGTGATGTGGGTGGTGTCTGTGAGCGTACTTGTTTGTACAGCCATGCTGCCTCTCGAACATTTCCAGCTGTTTAGCCATACACTAACATCATCTCAGCTTATTCCCAACATGAATACCAGACTGCTCTAGCTCTTACAGTACAATGCATCAATCACACACCCTGCAACACATAAGGAACACAGAGCGCATGTACACAGGAACTGCCATTCCTCAGCACCATCTACCAAGGCAATGATGCACTTCCAGACACAAGTTCATAGGACCTTTTTTCCCACATTTCCAGTGAGGAATCCATCTCCTCTGCTGTTTGTTAGTTTTGTGTGTGCATGTGTGGTGTGATTGAATATAGTTGAGTATTAGTTAAGTGTTTAGAAAAACATCATTCAAGATGACCATGTAAATGCTCAGCATGTTGCTATGTGTTTCACTGAGAAACAGTTTATAATAGTAAAGTGACTCATTCTGTATCATACTGAGAGACTGCTTTTATTATCCATGGAGTATGCAACTAACTGAGAACTAAGATCACTTCTTGCCCCAGTGGATCTCACACATTGGTGAGTGAAAGGGGTGCACTTTCTCTCTCTCTCTCTCTCTCTCTCTCTCTCTCTCTCTCTCTCTCTCTCTCTGTGTGTGTGTGTGTGTGTGTGTGTGTGTGTGTGTGTGTAAATGGAATGAGAGAGGGCACTGTCTGAATGCTCAGCTGTTAATCATCCTTGACTTACTGCCTTTTGTCCTTTACTACCTGTTTGCTGCTTGTCAACTATTCAATAGTTCCTGTGTTTGGAAGGCAGTGACCTATAGCTTGAAGGTCTCTCAGCCTGCAGTCAGTTGGGTTGGTCATTGTAGGTTGAATTTTTAATAGAGTAATGTGCCAGCACCATGACAACCCCTCCCCCACCTATCCACCCATTGTATGCTACTCCTGGCCTACGAGTTGATTATATAATGTGTCAGCCAAAGTGGGAGGTGTATCGTGAGAGGTGTATCTCACTCTCAGGGGTCAAGTGGTGGTCCTCAACTTATGCTGCATATTCATCCTGCTCAGTATTCTACCTTTGTCGCATATGGGATAGCTTGAGTACAAGATTCCATCCTTGGATAAGTTGAAATCCATTGTCCTTGTTGATATTACATTGCGTTACATTACATTTATCATTTTCCATGAATTTGTTGGAGAGGAGTCTCTGGGTTGCAGAAAAAGTCAAAGTTTACTTTATTTTATTTTATTTTATTTTTACTCAGTTACATGGATATTGTATAAAGCTAATGCAAACAGAGGTATGAGCTATAATCCTTGTGAAAATATTCATCTATGGAGTAGAAGAAGTTGGTCAACAGGTAGTTATTTAATTCACTCTGAGACCGATCTTTATCACTTACAAGACCTTTGATATGCTCTGGTATGTTATTGAATATATGAGTACCCATGTATTTGACTCTTTTTTGTACTAACGTTAAGCTTTTGTAGTCCTTATAGAGATTGCTTTTGGTTCTGGTATTATAATCTTATTTTGCAGTATCTTGTATAAAAAGAGACATGTTGGAAATGACAAAGGACGTCAATGAGTATATGTACTGAGAAGTAGTAGTTAGAATACCAAGTTTGTTAAAGAGGTCTCTGCATGATGATCTAGGACTGACACCAGATATAATTCTAATGACTTGTTTATGAATTTTGAAAATGTTCTCTTTGTGAGAGGAGTTTCCCGAAAAGATGATTCCATAACTCATTAGTGACTGGAAGTAGGCCAAATAAACTAACTTCTTCATTTTTAAATCATCTATTTCTGCTATCATGGGTACTGCAAAAGTAGCTGAACTAGGGCATTTCATTAAGTCTAGAGTGTGAATTTTCCAATTTAGGTTGTGGTCAATTTGTAGCCCTAAAAATCTGACACTGTCTACAGCTTTAATTTCAATGTTTGAATACATTATACTGATAGGGTCAGGTATTCTTTGTGAGGTACTAGTAAATTGTATGTACTGGGTCTTGCCAAAATTCAGTGACAATCCATTTGTTGGAAACCACCCATTGATACAAATATTTCATTAGCTGATTGCTCAGTGAGATCACAGGTACTGCTTTTTGTACCAATACTTGTATCATCTGCAAATAAGACAAATTTTGCATTTTGTGACACTGCATGTGGAAGGTCATTAATATATAATAGGAACAACAAGGGACCTAAAATAAAGCCCTGGGGCACCCCTTGTCTGATGGTTTCATATTTTGAATGACTATTGCTATGTGGTTCTTGTGTACAACGTTGGTGATAAAATACCGGACTGTGGATCCAAAGGTTTCAAGTTTGATCCTTGCTTAGTCCTAGGAACTATATTTGTTATTTGAAAAATGCTATGTTGACCATGGTTTGGAATCCACATTTGACTCCTATAGCTGTCTAGGTAAGTCAGTTCAAAGGTCAGGTCAAAAGCAAAGGCAGTGCATACTGCATCCAATAGAAAAATGCCTAGTAAAGCACTGTAGTGTGCCAAACAACCTTCATGCCATTGATAGCTTTCACTTTTATGACATTTTAATGTTTGTCACCAGACAGCACTCAGCAATTGGTGATTTCACTGGCTGCCGGAGGTCAGTGTGCCATTTATGTCAGTGCACCTTTCTTCACCTGTTCCAATGGCTTGTAACCTTTTACTGGCCCTAGAAGGGGGTTTATTCTTGGCTGGTACAAGGTATACACATTTGATCTTGAATCAGTATAAAATTCCACCAGTTTTTCCTAATGTGTTGCTGGTGTATACGATATAGGGTGTTGTTGTAGATTATCCTCTTCATGTGTTGGTTGTACTGTGGCTTTCTGTCTGTAGATGTCATTTGATAATCACTATAGCCATTTTTTGAACACTGTCTTCAGGTGGACGTGTTCTAGCTTCAATGGTGCTCTAAGCTGTAGGCTTTTAAATGTACAGTTTGGCAGCAGGGGACACAAGAGAGTGTGAAAGTGTGTTTATTCTGCTAGTATTTCTCGTGTATTTGTATTTGTATTTGTATTTGCAACTGGATGAGTACTAAAAAACCACAAAAATAGGAAAAATGTGTTTGATTTAACAGTTGAGCTAACCCAAGGACCTAAATCTTAATACCATATCAAAGATAAGAGTTTTTTTTGGAAATTAATGTACTCTCAATCATTTTGCAATTGCAGCAAAAGATATCACTTAGTAGCATCTATTAGTTTCTAATTCACTGAATGAATCAACCATTTATGTTGAAACACTTCAGCCTGAGAATGTTTTATTGGATGTTACCATAGTGAGACAAAACATATCTGCATATTAGAAAGGAAGTATTAAAAACAAGTAACACCTGAAAGATTTTTGGTCATAAATTTGGGTATTAAGGTAAAACTGAGATACTGCCTAGTTCTTTCCATTGACTGTAGACTTCATGAGACAAAGAAGAATAAAAAACTTACAAGAACTCAAGAACTTGTGTGGGTGCACCTCTGTATCTTCTGTTCGGACTCCCAAAATCTGCAACATATTCATCAAATTATGTTATATTAAATGGAGCCCATTAACTTAACCTATTAAAATAATACAGACCTTCACAAATTGCCCATTGTTCACAGTTTTATACAGATAATCAGCAGCTCTCATGTAGCTCCATGCTTTGGAATCTACAAGAATGTCTCCTGATAGCCAGTTTCTTTCAGCCCGCCTAATATTCCATATAGGTTCACCTGCTATCATATAGTGCTTCATGTTATCATTTCCAATGATTGCAAATAAACTTTCACCTGCTGTGATTGCCAGTTTGACTGAAAAACAGATATAAATAATTAGGAACACTTAAAATTATATCTTAGTTATAACTGTAATATTACAAGGCAATATAATGATATCACAATCATAAATAAGATTACAGAATGAATCTCTTCAATCAACAGTAAGACCTTGTATTGTTTTGCACCCCAAAGATTAAAACTGCATAATGGATTGTGACTTAATCTAGGAACCTTGTGTTTCACAACAGGTATTGTGTGATGCTCCAGGTAGAAGACATGCTTTTTCGCTGCTACACATTTTCATGATTTTGACCAAGATAGACTAACACTGCAGTGTTCATCTTTTGTACACCAATGTAAGAGCTGTCACAGAATCAGCTAAATAAAAATCCTTGCAATTTATATGTAAAAGCCAACTTCAAAATATTCCTTTTTTGTGTGACCACATGTGCCAAATTAGTTTGCCAATTTAAGATTCTAGGTTCATATATTTTACTTTTTGTGTAGCTTCGCATAATCTTTCCTTTATTATGTCAATACTCTTTTTTATTGTGATGTATTGTGAAATATCAAACATTTGCAAGTGCTGTGACTTGTATTGGTACTGTTATTGTATGCTTAAACTTAACATTCGAAGGTTTAAACTTATTTCTGGTCTTGTAAAATCCTTGAGAGCATTAGGCCTATCTTCATCCAAAATAATAATTCTCTAATTTAATTGCATAATTATGTAAGAAATTGGTTGTTTTGTAAATTTTTAGATGTTTAGAAAATTGTATTCTTGAAAATATTCATAAGCCACTGGTACAAGTGTTGTAAATAAATTATTTCATAGTAAATCAGTATCAATGCAAAAACACCAAGTTTCAAGAATTTCAGGAAGTTGCCATTGTTCTGATTACAAACTAATTCATAGTAATCAGTGTTTGTGATTAGTTACTGTAGCACATACTATAGCACATACTGTAACTAACATACTGTGTTACATTTAGATTTCCTTTTCAAGAGGAGTATATGTTATTTATATTTAGCATAATTTAAGTCTATTTTTGAGTTGGTTAGTATCAATAATTAGCTTTAAAAGTTTTAGAAAACTAGCAATTATTACATGTTTTCCTCTTGCCTTACAGAAATCTCGTTTAGTGTATTTTCTTCAGTTCTTATAGGGAACTGGTAATTTTTAGATCAACACATTAAAATATAGTCAGTGGGTTGCTTAAAGTTATTTGTTCACTGTCCTAGAAAACACTGCAAAATTGTAAGGAGCTGCAAATCACCTTCACTACTGTCAAATGGTTGGCAGCTACTATGAATCGATGTGATGGAAGACCTCCCAAGAATCATGTACCAGCAACTGTGATACCAAAGGTAGCTCAAGTACTATCCTCTCTTGTGGAGCCTACATAATCTGCAGGAATTATGGGATATGTCATTACTCGTCCACTTGACTGCGAGTGGTGTGTCAATTGTAGATCTAAGCATCCTGTACGGGTAGGCAGGGACCAGGGATATTTCATGGTGTAATACCAGTCCCTCTAACAAAGAAGTTTGAAGTGCTGTTTTTCACTGGAACTCAAACTGAGCTGTTGGGACCCACTTCACCTGCTTTTGGGAAATATGATCTGTTTTTTCACCAAAGGCGTATTCATCATTTACGCACAGTGATTCGCATTCTCAACCAACGCTGTGTGCTAACCTAATTAATTTTCAACAGTCAACAACTACGCCATTAGAGCAAACAATGGATTCAGGCTTCGTGTCACCGGATTATGCCCATCCGACAGTGAAATGTTTACTGAACAGTATTTCAAATTGTGTCTTCAAATTGAGTGTTTCAAGACCAAAGGAGTCTCCATTCGAACACGCATTTAGCCAACCACCGGCATGCTACATCAGTTACTGCTGCACTGTGTGCAATGCCACCATTACTACAAACCGTTCTGGATCCATTCCACACACGTGGTGTTCCAGCTGTGTCTAATTTACATGCACAATTCAGTGTTTCGTGTAACATGGACCCCTTACCTTGCCTCAGTGGCCCACCACATGCACTACAGGCATGTTATGCATCAGATAGTACTGTCCATGTCTGCTGTGCCGTGTTTTCGTGACACACAATCAACTATGCCAGCTGCTGCTACTACGGTTTCGCTCACCTGGTTTAAATCTGGGCCTACCATGCCGGCCTCCGACCTACCATGCCAGCCTCTGACTTAACCTCAGTTCAGCCGCTACCCCCGGAGACACCGAAGCTGCTGTCATCACCCCCCTTCTGGCCGCCTGCCGAGGATACCGCCCTTATATGAGGACAACCCGGCATCGTGGTTCACACTTGACAAGCATCTGTTCGAGTTACATCAAGTGTCTGACGACAACTCAAAGTTTCTCTGCCTTGTCACACACCTCCGTGACCACTCGGATTTGATTTGTGACCTGCTCCTTTCACCGCCACCTGCACCAAAATACGAGTTTGCAAAGAAGACTATAATGGAACAACTTGCCTGCTCACCACAAGAGTTAATAATCAAGATTCTCTACAAGAAGCACCTGGGGGAATGCACCCCCTCACAACTCTGACGCCGCCTTCAATTGCTCTTGAATGAGCACACCATGCCTGACACCATGCTATGGGCTGTGTGGTCTGGCAAACTACCTACCGATCTACAGAGCCATCTGTTACCACACTCGTTTGAGTCCATCAGTTCCCACCTATACATCACTGACCAGTTGTATTAGCTGCTGCAGCAACATCAGCCAGTTCATTCCACACTGTTCATCAGCACAGCCACCCCCGCATACCGACCTTCAGCCAGCAGAGGCAGGGCTCGCTCCACTGTCACCTTGTCTACTTCTCCTGGCAGCATTGGCTCCCTCTCTCCACTGTCCGAGCACTCCAGGATCGCCCACGCACCTTACATACCGGTGTATGTACCGGAACAAATCAACAATGACAAGCTGCCCCCACTGTCGCACTCCCCACCTCCTCCTCAACCTGCTCACCCTTCCTGCTGGTACCACAAGACGTTCAGCAACAATGCCAAGAAGTGCAACTTGCCATGCAAACACCCAAATGCCGACCGCAGGAACTAAGAGATGTCGAGTCCTGTGGGGAACCTAACAAGCGTTCTCTTACATTACACTCCATTCACTCATCCACCTGGCCGAGTGGTCGTCTCTATAGTCTGGGAGACGAGTCTTTGGTATTGAAAGCTCGGTAGCATCTTTCCGTTGCCTAGCGACCGCAGGCAGGCAGCCAATGACGGCCTGACTTCGAGCGGGTAGCAAGGGCCACGTTGCCGCTCTGAAACCCGGTCGCGCGCGCTTATGAAACTTACCAGTGTCTCGCGTGTAGGTGGTGCGGTTGTTCGTCGTTTGTCTGAAGTTGAATTCGCAGTTTATTTCGTTTTTGTTGTTTTTAGTGTTTCTTTGTTTATGTTTCGTTGTAAACAATGTCTAGTGCGGCGGGTAGTACCAGCCCAACACAAGAAGTGAAATGGAGGAAGAAAAGTGTGCTACACACCCAGGCCCGTGAATTCGTGTACTCTGTGAGGGATTACTTTGAGAAAGAAAAGGACAAAGGTGGGCCCTTAATTCCTGTTGTTCAGGTTGTGAAGAGAACTGCAGTAGCATTGAAAATAAGTAAGAACACTGTTGTAAAGATAGGGAAAGAACAGTATAGTGTAGATTGTGACGAGAGTGGCACAACAAAGCTGCACACACCAGGAAAGAAGCGACCGAGAAATAAGCAGGTGACAGCTTTGGACGATTTTCAGAAAGACGCTATTCGTCGTCATATATACAGCTATTATAAGAGAAGGGAACATCCCACTCTATCTAAATTACAGGAGTCGCTTCAGAAAGACGATCTTTTTAAAGGGAGCAAATTTTCATTGCGTACAATGTTGAAAGACATAGGCTTCAGCTATTCACTGTTTAATGGATGCAAAATATTAATGGAAAGGACAGATGTAGTTGATGGTGGTGCAGATTTCTGCGCAGGATCATGGGTGTGGAATTCGAAAGTATAGTGTGGTTAGATGAAACTTGGGTCAATGCCAGCCATTCTTTACGTAGAGGCTGGAATGATGGAACGCCCGAGGGGACAATGGCAGTGCCCATTGGCAAAGGAGGGCGTATTATTGTCTTACATGCAGGAACATCGAAAGGTTTTGTGCCAAACTGCTTGAAAATGTTTCGGTCAAAAAAGACGGGAGATTACCATGAAGAAATGAACAGTGTAGTATTTCAAGAATGGTTCGAGACATTGCTTATGACGAATCTGAAAAGTCCATCAGTGATTGTTATGGACAATGCGCCTTATCATTCTGTTGTTCACGATAAGGCACCAACCTTGGCAACAAAAAAAGATGATATCATTCAGTGGTTGAAATGGCGAAAAGTAGATTTCAGAGAAGATTTAAGGAAGGCAGAACTGCTCGAAATTGTGGCACAAAAGAAACCCCAATTTCCAACATATGTAATTGACGAGATTGCTAAAAGGCACGGGCATGAAATCGTTCGGCTTCCTCCATACCACTGTCACTTCAATGCAATTGAAGGAGTGTGGGCGCAGATAAAAAATTACATTGCTGCAAACAATAAAAAATTCACGATCTCTGAAGTGGAAACTCTCCTTCCAGCAGCTATCCATAAAGTGACAAGCGAGACGTGGGCTAAAATTGTAAACAGCACTGCAAGTACCATCAGAGAGGCGGCCAAAACCGAAGGGGTTGTGGAAGAATGCATCGAAAATTTAATTATACATCTGGGAGAGAGCAGTGATAGTTCGAGTAGTGCTGAGGAAGACAATGTCAAATCAGATTCTGACAGTGATGTGAGTGGTGTTTTTCCATTACAGTAACTACAACGTATTCAGGAATGTAAGGAGGGAGTTTGCTATCGATCTACAACCAGATCATCATATTGTGAGTACTTTCTTCAGATTGTAACTCTTAATACACTGATCAATTATTCTGTAGCTTGTAGTAGAACAAATTAATAGTGCTAATACTTAACAATGGAAACCAAAACTGCTAATGTTCAACAACTTGCGAAAATAGTTTTCATTTCAGTTGTGAAGTTTAACAAATAACTTTATTATGTTTCAGCATCTTAGATACTTGTACTAAATAGCTCTTATCAGTTTTCGAGTTAATATATTTCAAGCATCAACTTTAAATAAATTCACGCGTACCAATACGACTTGTATTTTGTCTCGCTTTTATTTCTGCTGCTAGAGAATGCGTGTAGCAGACAGGGCGCCGCGTGCTGTGAGCCACATTCGGCAACAGCGCCGTCTGCCCGCCGGAACTGTCAGTACCAATCACTCATCTCACGGACTATATGTGATTGACGTTGTGTCAGGTCTAGCTTTTCTGGTCGACACTGGTGCTGACTTGTCGATCATACCTACTTCGATGGCTCCAGCCGCTTCTTCACAGACGAAGTCACTTCTAAAAGATGTCAACGAGTCGACATTACCTGCCTCAGGCTCAGTAAAGGTTACAGTGACCCCATCTCCTTCTCTACATTTTCCGTGGATGTTCTACATTGCATACATCGATGAACTGATCCTCACTATGGATTTTTTGTCTCATCATAAAGGATGATCATTAATGGCATGACTTGTGAGATAGTCAGGATGGATATTCATCTTCTGGTTATGCTTATAGGTTCAGCAGTTATGAAGTTGTCATGGAATACATTGCATTGGACAGGAGGATCTCAGAGGGTATTACCCATTCAAAATTTAATGTATTTAAATGACACTCAATCCAGACCTTTTGCAGTCCTTCCTAGCAAGGGGAAATTTCGATGGAATGGATGTGGCAGCACGTACATCATGTCTGGAAAGAACAGGAGCACAAAGTGTTAGTGGTGAGCATATAAGCCAACAGTTGCAACATGTTTCCAGCAGGCTTTTGTGTACTGTATTTCTGGGTAAGATGCAAGAAGACACAGGCTATGTGCTAACACACCAATTACTAGTAGAATGGTTGACCACCATTGGTAGGGAAAGCAATTATTTTTAAGGTCTTAATTAGTGTATAAGCATATGATAAGGGGTACATGGTAGTAGTAAAGTGTGAGCAGAATTCCTGTATGGTGGACTCAGGAGATTGTCCTCAATATGTAAATTATCAGAGTTGAGGTAGTTGAGTAGGAGCCCAATGTTAATGATTCGAGAGAAATCTTCTAAGGAAGGAGGAGGTATGCTGCACCATGAATAAGTACAGGGGTGGATTTGGGAAATTCTTGTAAATTTTGCACAGCTATGGCTGGAAGGTGGTAGTTAAGAAACCGACCAGCACATCAGATGACAGGTGCGGGCAATGTTGATATTTTGTAAACAATTTTGTGAGGCAGTTTTATGACTCCATTCGCAGGTGAGAAGGCATGGCCCAGTGGGCACTGTATACAAATGTGAAGTAATCAGGGCTGCACAAGGTACTGATGTGCTGTGACGAACCCATACATTGCAGTTATAACACCTAGTGACCTGCGTGTAGGAGCTGAAGCGTGCTGAGGAAAACTGACATTGTAATTATTAAAGAGCACTCCACATGTCCCCTACAGAGGAACTACGTAGAGAAAAGACATATAAATGAGCCGAGAGTCTCAAATCAGACAGTCGTGTCACCATTCTGTCCACAGCTAAAACCAGAGAGATGATGGTTCTTTAACTTGCAGGCCAACCACAATGACCTTCTGGTGATGAATATTGGTGGCCAAACAAGCCCACTCAAACTACCACCAACCTCCACAGTAAGGATGCATCATAGCAGTGGCGGAGCATGCCGCACCTCGGAGCTGCACCAACATGAAGAATGAGAGGGCTACTGGCCTCCACTCTCTGGTTGATATCGTCCAGCGGACTGCAAGCTGCTATCAGCAGGGGCAGGGCCAGGGTGTGAACTCATGGTCTCCTGGGTGCCAAATCTGTATCTTTCCACCATTGTGCTGATTGTTTCGGTACTCAAGAGCACTGAACGGTCTAGTAATCGAATTAGAGCCCATGCATTATTCAGTATGCATTTCAGTAGCAATACCATTCAGGTCTAGAGAACCGAAGTGCTGTTGTTGGTTCGCGTCGCACAAGCCAATCAAAAGCAAGCGGCTGCAATGCACACTGCAGCGCGCACAGAGACATGAACACAAAGTGGCTAGCAGACAACACAGGCGCACTGTTCTTCCAAGCACCGAAAATTGCGTTTACGTTGCCATAACGTATGATGCCGCATTCCATTAAGCTGATGTGCCCGCCTTCACCGCTCTTGCCTCCTCCTTAACAGAATCAGGCACAGTATATCCATTTCCATGATTCCCACCTGAAATTCACAGAAATTTTTACTGTTTCCCTGACCACATGTTTCCATGCGTGCATAATAACAATAGCATATTTGACTGTATTCTGCAGATTGTCGTAAATGCCGCATTATGTGATCTTATTCTCATTCACACTGACATCGTGTTTTGGATTTTACATTTCGGAAAATGAGTTAGGAATAGTGTGTAGTACCACATTGTACTAATACATCTATAAAAGCACCCGAAAAATTGATTCTGAGAGTTTCTAAGAATAAGAAGATAAACAGAATGTGGTTATAACTCGCTCCTAGAGATCCAAATGGTTAAGTAGTCCACTTCCCTGTATGATATGACAACGATTTGGGCCTTAAAAACAAAACTGAAAAAACACATTTTCAAGAGCTCCTGCAGTTCGTCAATGCATCTCATGAATGAAAATGTTTCGTATATGGTGCTACAGTCTAAAAATATTACAGCAGAGCTCTTTCATCTCTGTCTACTGTTGTTGAGGATTCGATCACACATAAGCAGTTGTGACAAGCAGGATCATGAAGATGACCGCTGATAGTGACATTCCCAGTAATTTAAGTTGTGCTCTTACTTTCCTGTCTAACTGCAACTCGGAAATCGTTACATATTCGAAAAAATGGTGAATTATTTCTGACAAGAAAAAATATAAAGGTCACTGTCGGTTTTTTCACTCACAGCAATCTCATCTCCAGCAATTTCATATTTCGTTTTTTAAACACATAGAAATCACAAAATCATTACTGAGGAAGTGCGCTCTTACATGTAAGTAATAATGAATATTGCAGAAAAATCTTAACTTACTCAAATAACAATGTCTCAGAACGTGTTGCATATATGAAGAGGAAAAAAAAAAAAACTTTTTTCACCCATCTGTGAACGAATGCATGTCCTTTGACATGGCATTCCCACATGCTAACCACTTTTTTTTATATATAAAAACATTTATTAAAAAAAACAATGTTACACATTCCAAATACATACTAAGTTCACATACTAACCATGTACACATGTTATACATAAAGTTATTTAAACAAAACGGTTCGATCATTTCAATTAAGCTGATGTTAAAGGAAGACAACAGAAGATTGTGTTACTGACTAAATTACCAGAAAAAATTAAGTTAAACATCAAGAAAAGTTTTTTAAAAGACATTCAAACTTCAACCGGAAGAAATAAAATCTGCACTTTGAATTTACAGAAGCATAATTAGTTTTTTATGATGGATATCAGCAAGTTCGTGGGATAATTTTAAATATAAAACAATTTAATAATCATATTAGACAATTTCTGAAATACTTGAGAATGGCGGAAAGGAGATATATAATAAAGTTGACTAGCCTTCCAACTATACTTTCTGGACATTAATTGGATGTTAAGTATCTGAAGTGAACAGACCTATATAATCAGTCTTTCACTGTGAACCTGACTTACACATCACAGTGCAAAAATGAACAGGGCAATGTGCCAGCCATTGAATATTACATTTATCAGATAGAATCTTACGGTTTTAACCAAACAATAAGGACATTTCTATAAAAACTGTCTATTTCCAGATTTATAATGTAAGCCAATGATGCACCTTTAATGTTTTGTGTTTTGACACTATTAGACACACAATCTCAATGTCACATAAGCTCTGCACATTAGCTTATAAATTTCCAAAACTACTCTATGAAGTAGAAAAAGCACACATCTTAAATATTCTGTAAAATCTTAAATAATATCCTTAAGGTAACTACAATACATCACTGTCAACACAGTCTTCTTTTTTATATTAACCAACGCCCACTCTTTCAAATACAATTTTTAACATATTACCGAACTTTTTCTTGTGATTCGAATACCTTCTAATTTTGTGGAATTCTCACAGCATGAGTGAACACTTCACCTCTCCACAAAAAGTTGGTGATTTTGTACTTTATTCTCCTCGCTATCATTCTCGGTATTGGAAACAGCTGGGCAGTATAATAAAGGTTTAGCAAGGATAAATGAGTTGATATACTGTGTCCTTTGAACTTGGTTCATATATCGAGTTAAATTCTCTACAATGGCTCCTTGCACTTTATCTGCTGCAACTTTCCAATTTAAAGCTGTCATTTTCATAGGGCATGCTGTCAGGGTGATCCCAAGTGTTTTATGTTGTCGGACTAATTTTGCCCACTCAACGCTGATATTATTAAAAACCTCTGAGATTTAACATCTTACTTTTTTTCGTTTGCATTGGCTCCAGATGCTCTACAGTACGAATCAATCACTGTTGCTAGCATGGTTACCTCGTCATTATTCCTTATAATGACCCCAGCATAGGATCTTGTAACTTTTATTTCCTGATAATGTAAGCCATTTAATCAAGCATGGACATGTCGGAGGAAAGGTTCCAGCGAAATGGCAAAGAATGACATGGACAGAGGACTTCCTTGAGGAACACCTCATTGTATTTGCATCGGCCTGGATTGTTGACAATTCGCCGCTATTTTAGCATTTATTCCAGTTGCTATGTTCTTAATCAACTGTATGACCCTATCATTGAAACCTATTTTCTTCAATGTCTGTAGAAGATATTCATCATTTACTGCATTGAATGCTTTATAAAAATTTAAAAACAATAAAGCACACTTTATGTTTGTTACAGAAGTTACTGCAATGATATCCCTGAATTCTGTTAGATTTTGAAAAATGGTTCTGCTTTGCAGTTCTGATGTTGACTAATAATTTTATCTGTAAGGCATGAAATTCTCTTGTTTACTATTCTAGCTATTAATTTACAGTCAGAATTCAGGAGTGAAATTGGACGAAAATTATTTAAATCTTTGTTTCCATTATTTTTTGGCACCAGAACAATTTTACTGTCCTTAAAACTCAGCTGGAATCATTTCACCCTGAATAACCTCATTTGCTATGTCTGTGATTTTCGCACCTACTATTGGCCAGTAACGGATGTAAAACTCTGTTGGCAGACCATCCGGTCCTGGGGATTTTTTTGGTGGTGAGGCGCACAGAGTTTCATACAAGTCTTCTTCACTGACAACCCTGAGAAAATTTTCAGTGTCATCTTCTGTCAGCTGTGGGGCTAGGATGTCAAGGAATTCTTCCAAGGAAGAATCACTACTTTGATGTACAGAATGTAGGTCGCAATAAAAAATCTCGTCCATGATACCCTGCTGGGTTCTGAGAATCGTACCGTGTTTTGTTCGAATTTCATCAATAAAAGTCCTTCTCCCATTTTTCATATGCTTCACTAAATTATATAGAGATGTAGTTTCATCTTCTGACACCGAATTTGCCTTCGATTTTATTTTCAACCTTTCCATTTGACTTCTCTTAATATTAAGTAACTTGGCTTTGAATTTTTTGATGTCTGATATCAGTAGATTGATTTTGTATGTTCTGGTTCATTTTCTCAATTTTATAAAAAATTGTTCATTAACACTCACAATTTTTTATTTTTCACAAAATTGACCTAGTTATCCAGATCATACAAAATCAATCTACTATCAGTTTTACCTAATGAGAATATAATATAATATAATTTAATAATAACTATAATAAAAAATCATTTAATTTACTTACATTTCTCACACATGAATGTAATGTAATTAAATAAATTAGGTAATTAACTATAATTTAAAAAAAAAATTTTTGAAAAAGGCATTTTACATCATTTTCTTAGCTGTAAAAATTGTCTTTTTTGACTTTTTAATATCAATATCTGATTTTAGTAAAGTAATCCCTTTAAAATCAAGAAATGCATCATATGCTTTTAGAAAATTATTTGTCAGATTAATATTCCACATTTATTGAGGAAAAACTTCATTTCAACCATTTTTTAAATAAATATTCTGTAGTTTAACAAGATCAAATAATGATGAATCAACTAATTGATTATTTTTCTGATTTGTCTGAAATGTAACAAATACGAAGTATGGCATATCAAATTCTGTAGAGTTATAGTGATTTGTGATATCTAGTTCAAAACTGTTTTTACCAGATAATCCAGCAACTTCTTGTCTTTGAAGTTCATAAAAAGAAATAGGAATTTTCGGCTTTTTAAGAATAATTTCACATTGTTCAAGTTCATAATTTGGTTCATATCTAACAACTGGTACACGAATATCCATAGATTGTATAACTATTTTTCCTTCTTTAGGAAGTGTATCTTTTATTTCAATTCTAGCATCATTTTTATCATCCCATTGAAGAATTACATCTCCAGAAGACGTACTATGTGTAAAATTTACAGTTAAATCTCCTTCCCACATAATTTCTTAATATTTTTTAAGAAATCCACCAAGTAATGATAATGATAAAGTACTTCATTTATTTTACTATTTATTTTTCCTGTATTAATTATATGTCCTTCTAAACTTATTTTGTCAGTAACGGATGAAGTTAGATGTAATGAAACCAATGAAGAAATAAAAGGATGTTCAATTCTAAATAAAATATTATTTCTGATATGAATATAATAGAGGGAAACATTCCACCTGGGAAAAATATATCTAAAAACAAAGATGATGAGACTTACCAAACAAAAGCGCTGGCAGGTCGATAGACACACAAACAAACACAAACATACACACAAAATTCTAGCTTTCGCAACCTACGGTTGCTTCGTCAGGAAAGAGGGAAGGAGAGGGAAAGACAAAAGGATGTGGGTTTTAAGATATGGCTTAGCCACAGCCTGGGGGATGTTTCCAGAATGAGATTTTCACTCTGCAGCGGAGTGTGCGCTGATATGAAACTTCCTGGCAGATTAAAACTGTGTGCCCGACCAAGACTTGAACTCGGGACCTTTGCCTTTTGCGGGCAAGTGCTCTACCATCTGAGCTACCGAAGCATGACTGACGCCCGGTACTCACAGCTTTACTTCTGCCAGGCTGTGGCTAAGCCATGTCTCCGCTATATCCTTTCTTTCAGGAGTGCTAGTTCTGCAAGGTTCACAGGAGAGCCTCTGTAAAGTTTGGAAGGTAGGAGACGAGATACTGGCAGAAGTAAAGCTGTGAGTACCGGGCGTCAGTCGTGCTTCGGTAGCTCAGATGGTAGAGCACTTGCCCGCGAAAGGCAAAGGTCCCGAGTTCGAGTCTCGGTCGGGCACACAGTTTTAATCTGCCAGGAAGTTTCATATCAGCGCACACTCCGCTGCAGAGTGAAAATCTCATTCTTGTCACATTTGTCTTTTTTTGTATTAATATATTCGGTTACACTGATGCAAAACTTTGGAAAGAGTACACAAGGTGAAAGCGCCATGAAAACAAGACTGATGGAAAAAAGTAAGTTAGCTGTTTAGTATTTGAAAAGTAATCAGCATAGCTGTGAATACATTTATGCCCCTGTGAGACAAGATGGTCAATCGCTTCATGGAAAAATGTTTGTGGTGTTCTACGAAACTGTGATTGTATCCATGCGTCCACCTCTTGGTGTGAACCAAATGAATCGCCCAGAATGTTTCTTTAGGGCTCCAAATAATGGAAATCACATGAGGAGAGACTGGCACTGTCTGGAGGTTGTGTGAAGGCTTCCCAGACAAAAATCTGCAGCATAGGCTGTATAGAGTACACTGTAGAAGTTTCACTGCGAAACACATATTCTCCATAAAGTCCCAATCTCTCCCCATGTGGTTTCCATATTTTTAAAGTGCTGAAGAAAGACATTCGTGGCTGTCCCTTTGCTTCAGATAAAGAGGTGAGTGCCTGGCAACATTTTTCCACAAAGGCGTTGACCACTGTAAGGCAATTACAGTGGAATAAATGTACTAACAACTACGGCAAGTACCGGTACCTCAGTATTAATCAATAATTTACTTACTTTTTTTCCATCTTTTTTATATTAATTTGACTACCCTTGTATGCCACTCTCTTAAGTTTGCTTTTGTATATCTGTGTACTATGTACACAAGTGCTCTATTATTATTTTACAACATTTTTTTTAATACTGTATTCCCCTCAGAAACTTGCAGCTGTGTGCTGGGTTAAAGATATCCCTAATTTGGTAGGTTTTCGTAATCCAGTTAGATTATCTGCAGTGCGAAAGCAATCAACAGTTGCTTCATAAACACTGATTGACATGCACCAATTTGGATTTGAGAACTGTACACTCCCTTTTTTTAAGGTGGGGACAGCAGAATACATACTTCTATTGTACAGATGAGGAACTTGAAACTTAACAAGTTGGAGTAACTCTATTTGCCTTAAGTCTACTCCTTAGACTATTTTCTTACTTCATTTTTATATTTTTCTGGTAGTAGACGTATCACATTTTCATAAAGCACCAAAATTCCTATTTAGGTGATGTTTCAGTAAAATCCATTATTTATCAGTTCAACTGAGTTCTGCTAATGCCAATGGTATAGTTAATTTTTCACTGTACATGTTCTTTTAAGAGTAATCTGTAATTTGCTTTATTCAGAAGCCATATGCTCAGGAACATATTGTGAGCTAACAATTGTTTATTTCCAAAATGACATAAATTATTTGAAAGCCCTCATTTCACTCTATCAGTAAACATTTTATTATTTGTGAAAAGTCATTAGTTAAAATGTTCTCCATCATTAAAGTTTCCACACCCAGAAAATAATATTATTATTTAGACCTTTAAGTATGTTTATAAAATCATAAGTGTAGTTATAATTATCTTCCTGTAATTTTTCTGAACTAGAAAATAGCTTTGGTTATCAGATTAATTTGACAATTAAGAAATGGAGACAACTACTATCCTGTTAAATTTGCAAGAGGCTTGGTAAATTCCCACGGCACTGTGTATATGAATAAGATAATCCACCCAAATTTTTTTATTTCCCAATCATCTATCAGATAGATAAACCAAGTTATTAGTTGCTTCCCCATAATGTCATTGCCACTAATTTCAAAATTTACATCTACATCCACACTCCGCAAGCCAATTGACAGTGTGTGGCGGAGGGTACCTTGACTACCTCTCTCAGTTCTCCCTTCTATTCCAGTCTCGTATTGTTCGTGGAAAGAAGGATTGTAGGTACGCCTCTGTGTAGGCTCTAATCTCTCTGATTTTATCTTCATGGTCTCTTCGCAAGATATACATAGGAGGGAGCAATATACTGCTTGACTCCTCGGTGAAGGTATGTTCTCGAAACTTTAACAAAAGTCCGTACCGAGCTACAGAGCATCTCTCCTGCAGAGTCTTCCACTGGAGTTTATCATCTCCGTAACACTTTCACGATTACTAAATGATCCTGTAACGAAGTGCGCTGTTCTCCATTAGATCTTCTATATCTCTTCTATCACCCCTATCTGGTAAGGATCCCACACTGCTGAGCAGTATTCAAGCAGTGGGCAAACAAGCATACTGTAACCTACTTCCTTTGTTTTCCGTTTGCATTTCCTTAGGATTCTTCCAATGAATCTCAGTCTGGCATCTGCTTTACCAACGATCAACTTTATATGATCATTCCATTTTAAATCACTCCTAGTGCGTACTACCAGATAATTTATGGAATTAACTGGTTCCAGTTGCCGACCTGCTATATTGTAGCTAAATGATAAGGGGTCTTTCTTTCTATGTATTCGCAGCACATTACACTTGTCTACATTGAGATTCAACTGCCATTCCCTGCACCATGCGTCAATTCACTGCAGATCCTCCTGCATTTCAGTACAATTTTCCATTGTTACAACCTCTCGATATACCACAGCATCATCCGCAAAAAGCCTCAGTGACCTTCCGATGTCATCCACAAGGTCATTTATGTATACTGTGAATAGCAACAGTCCTACGACACTCCCTTGTGGCACACCTGAAATCACTCTTTACTTCGGAAGACTTCTCTCCATTGAGAATGACATGCTGCATTCTGTTATCTAGAAACTCTTCAATCCAATCACACAATTGCTCTGATAGTCCATATGCTCTTACTTTGTTCATTAAACGACCGTGGGGAACTGTATCGAACGCCTTGCGGAAGTCAAGAAACACGGCATCTACCTGTGAACCTGTGTCTATGGCCCTCTGAGTCTCGTGGACGAATAGCATGAGCTGGGTTTCACACAACCGTCTTTTTTGAAACCCATGCTGATTCCTACAGAGTAGATTTCTAGTCTCCTGAAAAGTTATTATACTCGAACATAATACATGTTCCAACATTCTACAACTAATCGACAGAGATATTGGTCTATAGTTCTGTAGTTCTGCACATCTGTTCGACGTCCCTTCTTGAAAACGGGGATGACCTGTGGCCTTCTCCAATCCTTTGGAACACTATGCTCTTCTACAGACCTACGGTACACCGCTGCAAGAAGGGGGGCAAGTTCCTTCACGTACTCTGTGTAAAATCGAACTGGTATCCCATCAGGTCGAGAGGCCTTTCCTCTTTTGAGCGATTTTAATTGTTTCTCTATCCCTCTGTCATCTATTTCGATATCCACCATTTTGTCATCTGTGCGACAATCTAGAGAAGGAACTACAGTGCAGTCTTCCTCTGTGAAACAGCTTTGGAAAAAGACATTTAGTATTTCGGCCTTTAGTCTGTCATCCTCTGTTTCAGTACCATTTTGGTCACAGAGTGTTTGGACATTTTGTTTTGACATAAGACCATAATTTCTTAGGATTTTCTGCCAAGTCAGTACATAGAACTTTACTTTCGAATTCATTGAACACCTCTCGCGTAGCCCTCCTCACACTACATTTCGCTTCACGTAATTTGTGTTTGTCTGCAAGGCTTTGGCTATGTTTATGTTTGCTGTGAAGTTCCCTTTGCTTCCACAGCAGTTTTCTAACTCGGTTGTTGTACCACGGTGGCTCTTTTCCATCTCTTACGATCTTGCTTGGCACATACTCATCTAACGCATATTGTACAATGGTTTTGAACTTTGTCCACTGATCCTCAACACTATCTGTACTTGGGACAAAACTCTTGTGTTGAGCCATCAGGAACTCTGAAATCTGCTTTTTGTCATTTTTGCTAAACAAAAAAATCTTCCTACCTTTTTTAATATTTCTATTTACGGCTGAAATCATTGATGCAGTAACCACTTTATGATCGCTCATTCCCTGTTCTGGGTTAACTGTTTCAAATAGTTTGGGTCTGTTTGTCACCAGAAGGTCTAATATGTTATCGCCACGAGTCGGTTCTCTGATTAACTTCTCAAGGTAGTTTTCAGATAAAGCACTTTAAAAAGTTTCACTGGATTCTTTGTCCCTGCCACCCGTTATGAACATTTGAGTCTCCCAGTCTATATCCGGCAAATTAAAATCTCCACCCAGAACTATACAATGGTGAGGGAATCTACTCGAAATATTTTCCAAATTGTCCTTCAGGTGCTCAGCCACAACAGCTGCTGAGCCAGGGGGCCTATAGATACATCCAATTACCATGTCCGAGCCCGCTTTAACTGTGACCTTCACCCAAATTATTTCACATTTCGGATCTCCATCAATTTCCTTCAATACTATTGCACTTCTTATCACTATAAACACGCCTCCCCCTTCACTGTCCAGCCTGTCTCTTCAGTATACATTCCAATCTGACTTTAGGATTTCATTACTGTTTACATCTGGTTTCAGCCAACTTTCTGTCCCTAGTACTATGTGGTCATTGTGACCGTTTATTAATGAGAGCAGTTCTGGGACCTTTCTACAGACGCTCCTGCAGTTTACTAGTAGCACATTAATATTGTTACTCCCTGTTGCATTTTGCCTACTTCTACCTTTGCATAAGATACTACAGTGAAAATTGGAATTTCTGTGAAGAATCTAAAAAATTGCATACTTCTTGCAAAGTGGCATCAAACTTGGTACCAAGAGTGTGGCCCCCGTTTCAAACAGTGGAGGGGTTTGACATTAATTTTGCATAGCAGTCTTGATGATAACAGTCTTCTGCAGCTACTGAACACAAAACATTGCTGATATGTTCAGCAACTTTTCTGCAAAAAACATAATTACATTTCTCTGCATTCTCAGGCAGTGTGTGTTTCAATGTTAATTGTACCATTGTCATCAATATATTAGTGAAACTCTTGTGAATGGGGTTGAGCAATCTGGAAAAGTGCCTAAAACCAGCAGCCAGATGTGTGTCAAAAGATGTTGCTGTTTTTAAAATAACTTTCATGAATAATTTAAAATTATAAAAATTTACTTTTTTACAATTCCAATAAATTTTTTCTATATAAATGGAGCACATTCAAGCTCAACAAGATTGTTCTGTGAAAACTGAATTTGGTAAATATTGTAATACAGAGAAATCAAATCATAATTTCACTTTACAAAAGTATACAAAAGATGGTTATAGAAATATATGTAGACTATGTTTAAATCAAAATCGAATTCATTGTGTATGTGGAAAAAGTATTGCCAAATATTATTTTAAGGAACATGTAAGACCAAATCCAAATGAAGAAGATATGAAATGGAATAAGAATCTACAGTGAATAATCAAGAAGATGGCAGTGAAGAAAAACAGAAATGTAAAATATGTCCAGAAATAAAAGATTTAAATTGTTTTCAAATAAATCCATCAGATAGAGATAAACATAATAATAAATGTTAGAAATGTACCTTAGAATATTTTCGGAATAAGAAAACTAACTTTAAATAATAATCCGTTATGATTAACTATCTATGCATCTATTAAATAAAGATCATTTTATTTAACAAAAATAATTTTTACAAATATAATTAATGTTTTTGTAATAAATACAAGAGCAAACTAATTGATTTTTAAACTAACAAATAAACTTATTGATTGTTAAACTAATTGTTTGTAACTAATTGATTGTTAAACTATATAACAAATTAATTGTCCATAAACTAATTGATTGTGAAATTAAATGTTTAAAAACTAGTTGATTGTTAAATTAATTGTTTAAAAACTAAATGATTGTTAAACTAATTCTCATTTTGGTTAATTATTTATTAAATAATATCCTGGTCCATCTATTAATTAATTATCACTTTATCCAAAGAAATATTTTTTACAAATCTAATAAATTTTTATTGTAATAAATAAAAGGGCAAAATGGAAAGTCACATTGCTGTTCAACTAGGACAAGTTGCTAATCAATTACAACAATATACTGTTACAAGAATAAATAATTTACGAGGATATTCAAGATTATGTAAAGCTGTTGTAAATAGATTTATTATTAGTAATTGTTCAATTACTATAAGTAATCATCCCATATTGTTAGAAATAATACATCTGTAGTAAATGAAAATAATACACTCCTGGAAATGGAAAAAAGAACACATTGACACCGGTGTGTCAGACCCACCATACTTGCTCCGGACACTGCGAGAGGGCTGTACAAGCAATGATCACACGCACGGCACAGCGGACACACCAGGAACCGCGGTGTTGGCCGTCGAATGGCGCTAGCTGCGCAGCATTTGTGCACCGCCGCCGTCAGTGTCAGCCAGTTTGCCGTGGCATACGGAGCTCCATCGCAGTCTTTAACACTGGTAGCATGCCGCGACAGCGTGCACGTGAACCGTATGTGCAGTTGACGGACTTTGAGCGAGGGCGTATAGTGGGCATGCAGGAGGCCGGATGGACGTACCGCCGAATTGCTCAACACGTGGGGCGTGAGGTCTCCACAGTACATCGATGTTGTCGCCAGTGGTCAGCGGAAGGTGCACGTGCC
Organism: Schistocerca nitens; assembly: GCF_023898315.1. NCBI lineage: Eukaryota > Metazoa > Arthropoda > Insecta > Orthoptera > Acrididae > Schistocerca > Schistocerca nitens. Next base: position 540,127,312 of record NC_064619.1, on the reverse strand, counting down.
CGTCGACCTGGGACCGGACCGCAGCGACGCACGGATGCACGCCAAGATCGTAGGATCCTAGGCAGTGCCATAGGGGACCGCACTGCCGCTTCCCAGCAAATTAGGGACACTGTTGCTCCTGGGGTATCGGCGAGGACCATTCGCAACCGTCTCCATGAAGCTGGGCTACGGTCCCGCACACCGTTAGGCCGTCTTCCGCTCACGCCCCAACATCGTGCAGCCCGCCTCCAGTGGTGTCGCGACAGGCATGAATGGAGGGACGAATGGAGACGTGTCGTCTTCAGCGATGAGAGTCACTTCTGCCTTGGTGCCAATGATGGTCGTATGCGTGTTTGGCGCCGTGCAGGTGAGCGCCACAATCAGGACTGCATACGACCGAGGCACACAGGGCCAACACCCGGCATCATGGTGTGGGGAGCGATCTCCTACACTGGCTGTTCACCACTGGTGATCATCGAGGGGACACTGAATAGTGCACGGTACATCCAAACCGTCATCGAACCCATCGTTCTACCATTCCTAGACCGGCAAGGGAACTTGCTGTTCCAACAGGACAATGCACGTCCGCATGTATCCCGTGCCACCCAACGTGCTCTAGAAGGTGTAAGTCAACTACCCTGGCCAGCAAGATCTCCGGATCTGTCCCCCATTGAGCATGTTTGGGACTGGATGAAGCGTCGTCTCACGCGGTCTGCACGTCCAGCACGAACGCTGGTCCAACTGAGGCGCCAGGTGGAAATGGCATGTCAAGCCGTTCCACAGGACTACATCCAGCATCTCTACGATCATCTCCATGGGAGAATAGCAGCCTGCATTGCTGCGAAAGGTGGATATACACTGTACTAGTGCCGACATTGTGCATGCTCTGTTGCCTGTGTCTATGTGCCTGTGGTTCTGTCAGTGTGATCATGTGATGTATCTGACCCCAGGAATGTGTCAATAAAGTTTCCCCTTCCTGGGACAATGAATTCACGGTGTTCTTATTTCAATTTCCAGGAGTGTACAAATATTGTTAAAAATAATAGTACATCTGAAGTAAGTGAAAATCATAAATATTATCTAAGTAAAGCAAGTAAAAAATATTAAAATATTGTTAATATTTATATACCAAAAGAAGTAAGAGATAATCAAACAAATATTGTTATAAAAAAAAGTCAAAGTAAGTGATAATCTTTGGAAAAAGGTACCATATTATGATATTTATGTTGTTATTCTAACTAAAGAAGATAAACCATTAAGAAGAATATTCCCATTTTCTACAAATATATTTGTAAAATCAAAAGATAGAAAAACAATTAAAGATTACTTAGTTGAAAAGGCATTTACAGACAGATTACAAACTATTAATTTAGAAAATAATATAGATGTACTTGAAACTAATCATTTCTTAAATGCAGTAAAAACAAAAATTTTTAAGATTGTTAAAGACTATTTGAAAGTAAATCATGGTCTAAAGATAAATTTTAATTTATATTGTGAATATAAACTACAAACTAATGAAATAAATTAAAAAGTTCAAGAATTTGGACAACAAACACAAAACTATACAATTTTAACAGAAAATGATTTATTAAAAAAATTCAAATATGGTAAAAGCCATATTTCAAAGCACAAGGATCACGATGGTCATTAAATATAATAATTGGTTTATATATATTGATTTACCAGATAATATAAAAATAGAAAAGCATGTGTTAATGTGAAAAATAATGATCAAAAATGTTTTCTGTGAGCTATAAAATCAGCTTTGTTTCTTGTAGATAATAATGCTGAAAGATAACAAAATATAAAGATGTTGGCTTTGATCTCGATAAAAAAACTTGAAAATATATTTAATGTATCTATTAATGTTTATTCATTTGATGATGAATATGAAAATTATCAAGTGTATTCATTAAAAATAACAAAATCTAAAAAAGAAATACATGTAAGTCTACTTTATTTCAAGAAAGATAATAATTCACATTACTGTTACATAAAAAATATATCTAGACTTGTATCAAGTCAAATGATTAAACATTCTGAAGTAAAATCGGTTTGTGATTTATGTTTACATCATTTTAATAGTAAAGAAAAATTAGATGAAAGCACAAAAAAATTGTTTAACTAATACACCATTAAAAGTTGAAATGCCATTTGAAGGAGAATCTGTATATTTTAAAAATTATCAATTTACACAAAAGGTTCCATTTGTAATATATACTGATTTTGAAAGCTTACTTTTAAAAATGGATAATTGTGATCCCAATCCCAAAACACCATATATGATGAAATATCAAAACATGAATGAAGTGGATTTTGTTATTGTATTAAATATATACATGGAAATTATAAAGATCCTGTTGTTTATAGAGGACCAAATTGTCATACAAATATTTGTAGAATGTATAAAAAAAGAAGCTGAAGAAATTGGAAGAATATATTGTGTAATTGAAGAAATGAAACCACTTACACTTGATGAATACAAAATGTTTCTTAAATCTAAAGTTTGTACACTATGTAAATGTCCTTATACAAAAGAGAATAAAATAGTTCATCATCATGATCATTTAACTGGAAAATATATTGCTGCATATTGTAATGTGTGTAATTTAAAACTAAAACAACCTGCATTTGTACCTATTTATTTATATGATTTATGTGGTTATGTTTCGCATCATTTTGTAAAACATCTGGGTTATGGTGATAAAGAAATAGATCTAATACCAAATAATAAAAATAAATATATTAGTAATTAAAAAAGGACAAATGAAACTGAAATGTAAAGGAATAAAGAAACTTAAAAATAGGAATAATCAATCTCATGATGTAGAGTTAACAATGTGAAATTCTTTAAAAAATTATTTTTTTAATTAATTTACTCACATTCAAAAAGTAGCTGAAAGTAAAGTAGTTTTCTTACCCATCTGATTTAGATTTTTTTAAAACTCCAGAGTCTAAAAATTTACGTCCTGAAATCATATTTACCTCATCTATACAATCTTATGGCTGCTAAAGCAGAAAGTAAATAATTTTATGTACTTATTCTTTAACATAATTTAAAAAAAAAAAAAAAAAAAAATTTCACATAAGTCAAAAATAGGGCAATTTTTTGGGGTTAAGAAAATGTTATAAAAAATGCTTTTTTAAAAATTTATTACGAAAATAATTTAAAAAAAAACGTTTTTAACAAAAGTCGAAATATAGGATAATTTTTGGGACTAAGAAAATAATGTAAAAAAGGTTTTTTAAAAATTGTTTTGAAAACAATTTTAAAAAAGCCGTTTTTCAGAAAAGTGAAAAATAGGACAAATCTTGGCGCCAAGAAAAAGTTGAAAAAAATGATTTTTATATACTTATTCTTTAATATAATTTGAAAAAACACGTTTTTCACTAAATTCAAAAATTGGACAATTTTTTGAGGTAAAAAATGCCGTTTTTAAAAATTATAGTTAATTACCTAATTTATTTAATTACATTACATTCACCTATGGGAAATGTATGTAAAATAAACGATTTTTTATTATAGTTATTTTTATTTTATATTATGTTATATTATGTTATGTTAGATTATATGATATAATATAATATAATATAATATTATATTATATTATTTTTAGGTAAAAGGGATAGTATCTTCATTTTGTATGTTCTGGATAACTAGGTCAATTTTGTGAAAAATAAAAAATTGTGAGTGTTAACGAACAATTTTTTATTTTTTATAAAATTGAGCTAGTGAGCCAGAACATACAAAATCAATCCACTGCTATTCGAAGTGAGGAACCTGCTGAGACTTGATCATATAAATCTCTCAAAACAGAATAGTAATATTCTATAGTGCATTTCATTTCCCTTTCTCTATGGGCACTGTATTGAATAAGAACCTTCCTCTACTCATCTTTGAAGAAACGAGCCCTGTCAGTTAGATGAAAACTTCCTGAAGGGGCGTACAAGTTGATGATAGTCATATCATAGATATTTAGTCCTTCCGGATTCCAGTCGTTCCACCTCACTTACTGTAATCCCTTCCCTCAACAAAATAGCTGTTCCAAAACTTGTTTCAGGAGACACATTTATGAAACTGACAAAACCGGGAATTACCAAATCCGAAATTAGAACTTCTTGTAACAGGGCAATATCAGTCGCGGATTCGTACAAAATAATTTATTAAGGGCCGATAATCTCAAACCGGTCATAATTTTATTTATGTTTATAGTGGCGATAGAATAAGATTGCGTCATTGTGCTGTCACTATGTAGTTGTTTTGATGAACTAATTTAGTTTCCTGTGGTTCAGGGATCAGTTAAGCTGTAACAGTTTTCTCGGAAGGCTGAACATAGAATAACACTTCAATCAGTTTATTAGTTACTGTCCCGGTTTTTTTCTACTGCTGATGTTTTCTCTTGAACCGCAAGCAGACTGATTTCCTGGTAAACTTTCTGATTTTTCCTCCAGTGATTCGTGTAGGACCGTTTCGGACCGAAATTCTTTGGGCTTGGGTCGCCCCTACCGAATTTTCCTTTCCCTTGGTTACGAGCTACATTCTCATTTTGGTTGCGTTGGTATTTTACTTCGTGGCTTATCTGGAGCAGCAGCAGATGCTTTCACAATTTTTGTTGCTGGCACCTGCCCTTCGATGTTGACCGTGATTTCAGTTTGGCCACCACTCCCTCGTTCTTTATTAATTTCACTCACTTCCTGACATAGGGAAACAAATGGAGATGCAGTTTTGCAACCTCTCCCTGAATTTGTTTATTAACAGATAGCTGCTGATCTTTGCATAGGCTACTGCACCTGTTGTTTCTTGCAAATTAATGCTGTTTACACCCCCTTCATTTTCTGGTACCATATGTGTGTTATCTTTCTGTTCATTAGTTTCCATTCGCATTCTGCCTTCAGGTTCCTCTGCCTCCTCATCGCACTGTTTTTGCTTGCAAAGTGAGGGAGTGGAATAAGACAGTTCGTCCTCTGAACAACTATCAGTTATCTCCAGAGGTCGTTTTTCTGTTGCATTTCAGTTTCACGAGCCGTGGCGACAGGGTTTCCTTTTGTTGTTAACGGGGGAAACTGACTGTTATCGTGGAGGGAGACATCAGCTTGGCCCACTGCATTAACATACTCAACCAGTTGATTCCGTGCTATTGTTTGGTAATAGATCATTTAAGATAAGCTCCTGACGCTGTATCAAATTACTTTTAAGAACAACAGTTCGCCATGGACATTCCTGTCTGAAGTGGCCGGTTTCGTTACATATATTACATGTAGCTTCCTGACCTGTGTAAACAATTTGTGCCTTATACCCACAAACAGTTGTGTGATACGGAATATTCGTCTTAACATCCATCTCTACACAGCGGACCCCGTTTAAACACTGCAGCTTAAAGCGAGGCGACCATCTTTCATTTGCAATTGATTTAACGTCTCCGTAGTTTGAAAGAGCTTCCTTAATCTTATCATTTTCAATTTCAATGGGAAGATTCAAGACATGAACGGTTTTGTAATGAATGTCGGCTCTATAGATGGAAACCTTACTTTTATAACCATTTCTATGCATAAAATCTACTTCATAGCTCCACTTTCGTAACACTTTATTAACAGTCGAAGCACTGATTAACTTGACAAAAACACAGTATTTTTCCTGATCCAGTTGCCAGGTATGTATGGTTTCAGAATTTAGACCAACTACCTGTGTAATCCAGTCATCTATTTCCAGGGATGTCGGCTGAACAGGCCGGGATTCATTGTCAAAAGCAAATACTGGAGTATTCTTCCTGAGGTTCGTAACCATGGTTTATCCAGCGAAGCAATTTCGGTTAAACAACCAAATTCCAATTGGTAGCAGCAAGACCAGAAAGAGTGATCAGATCACAAGGAATAGGAATGAACACGGAGATTAACGGGCGGATGGCACTCAGCGAAGCACAAGTACAGCGATGTAAACACGGAATTGCAGCGCAACAGTTAACAGCGCCCACTCACCAGCGCGGCTGAAACGGAACTTGGCCACGCCAAACAACAGAAACTTAGAGCTCAATTCTCATACTATTGTGTTGAGGAACCTAGGCTGACTTCATTGCCAAATGGTGCTGCGTAAGTCATAAATGTGTGATACTGTTAAAGGTTTCCAATATCAGGCTTCCCATAATTGCTTTCCATTGTTACTTGAAAGTTGTAAACAGGTTTCGATAATTAATAACTAAACCATCTCTGGGAAAAAGTACACAAAGTCACTAGTAACGCCAGTTCACATTCACGTAATAGATATAAGCAGAGCTGATGTCTAGATATTTAACGATCTTTAAACTCTTATCTACATAAAAATAACACGTATTTTGAGAGAATATTGACCGAAAATGTTTTTTTTTTTTTTTATGTAATCATTCACAGTAACAACCTAACCTAACCATATTTCTAACAAAGGAAAATAGTCTATTATGAACTCACTTTCCAACAAGATGCATCCTCTGGTGATTCTTTAGTAACACAATCACTAAGTCCAAAGCTAAAACCGCTAAATGTGTTTAAAATAACAAATTATAGGTGTACATAAACCACAGCTTACTGATCAACAGGGCCACACCGAAATCCAAAACCTCTCGGTACAATTGTTGTAAAATTGGCGGGAGGACCGTTTGGTAACAGGTCTCAGAAGCTTACTGAATACGATATTTCGATAAATAACCGAAAATGACGTGACTACCGAGACAAAACTACTACACCAATCGGTATGAACGATTCAGAATAGGGTCCCTGGGCACAGATCTGACTGTAGCCGTTGACAAAGCTGCCCTGGGCAGACGGCCAGAGCTCCTAAGGCTCACTACAATGATGGCGGAGGCTGTTTCCCTTCAGTGCTCTACATGGGGTCCACGAGTTGCACTGGAGGAAGCAGTCAGCCATGTCGTTGGCTACTGGTGCAGCCAACACATGCAGTGGCCACTTGCCATGGCGTGAATAGGTGCACTACATCTGCAAGGATGGCAACTGGATGCTGAAGCAGTGGATTCCAGCATTGGCACTGAAGTTGAGCCACACACGCACACAGCATGGTGCCTTCACTGGGATCAGTGAAAGGCTGGCTGTGTACCTTGATGCAATGAAGTCAATGACACACTTTCCAATGTTTCTCTGCATGCTTTGGTGTGAGTCACTATCTCTCCCAAAGCATATCTTTCGGTCATTCTGACATATGACAACTGTTGTGACTCGCCGATCTTTCAAAGTGCAGCCGCGCAGTTACACACGTCCTCTACATGCAGTGCTGTCTGCCAGCCATGCAGTAGCAGTGTCACCTAAGCGGCCAGCCAGCCAGCGGCCGATGGACTCGGACTCAGTTATGATTTGACTGTTGAAGTGTACACACGTCTTATTCTGTATACTTGATTTGTGACTTTCATGTATTGCGTCTTCCTTGAAATATATTTGTTCAACTTGAAGTTATTACAATTGGCAATGAGGATGGGATTTTTCTTTTCCATTGTTGACCCACATGTTTCCATGGCTATTTTAGAGCAACTACTGCAAGGTCTCATAGAACAGCAAACGCTTCTCTAAAATGCGATTCGTTATTTTGTCGCGGCATCAAATGCTCTCGTCGTTGTCTCTACCTACTTTTCCTCCTTATGATGAAATGGCGGAAGACTGGTTTGATTACAAAAAAAGTCTTCTACAGCACTTCTTGGCTTTTCGTGTCATGGACGAACAAACATGTAAGTCTGTTACTTTCATGGATTTCACCTCAAATGTATCGGTTGCTGTCGCAATTGGATCCTTTAAAAGATCCTGTGTCTTTGTCCTTTGCTGAAATGTGCTCACTTCTGTCGGTCTATTTTCAAAAGCAAACGCATGCGGTAGCCTCTCGTGTTGCCTTTTATCATTGTCAAAAACAACCGAATCAATCCTATCGCGCTAGGGCTGCTGAACTTCACGGCCTCAGTAGAAAGTGTCAATTTGTTACTGAAGTTCACAAAGAATCCTATGCCGATTCCATGGTACGGGATGCTATTATCCGATCGGCGCCCAACAAAGAAGTTAGGCAACTTACCCTTCAGTTGGCAAATCCGACTCTAGATGAAGTCCTATCCATCACTCAGTCTTTTGAAATTTCTCGCGCCACTGGAGCGCATATAGAGGCATGGGGCGACATCAGGGAAATACAACCTCTGTGCAATGTTAACGAAGCGTGTGGCGTGTCCCTGCTGGCCAACGTGGCTGCAGTACGCTCCCAAGCGCAACCTCCTCCTAACCGTAAAAAAAAAAAAACTCTAAGAAACTGCAGCAAAACCCACAGCAACTTCCTTTATGTCCGCGGTATTTTACGAAACATTCACGAGAAGATTGTCCACAACGTTGGGCTGTGTGTCACAAATGCAAAGAAAAGGGTCATCCATTTGCAAATCCGACTGCATACATGATGTTCATGAACATGATGCTGATTCTGATTCTGTGTTGTCTGTCAATTGTACTTATTCCCTTTCAGGGCAGTTATTCCTCACTGTCCAAATACTTGGTCGAGATGTTTGCATGCAGGTAGATACTGGTTCTGCTGTCCTGTGACCTGTCACTAGGCAATTACGGACTCACAATAAACAGAAGATATCTCTCTTGGGACAATATGATGCTGAGGTATCTTACAAATCTGTCGTTTGCACTGTTCCCATATTTGTGGTCAACCATAGTAATGCAGAGAATCTTTTTGGTTTCGATGCCTTTCGCTTTTTGGGGTTCTCCATAGATGACTCTGTCAGTATCATCTCTGATGCTATTCGTTATGCTCAATTGGATTCCTTGTCAACAACATTTTCGTCCCTTTTTTCTCCTGGGTTAGGCCGTGCAAACGACTTTGAAGCTCATATCATGCTCAAACCCATTGCTCGGCCTAAGTTTTTTCGGGCTCGGCCCATTCTTGTGGCTCTTCATGATCAGGTCAAATGGGAGCTGGATCGTCTCACTGTTTCAGGGGTCTTGCTTCCTGTCACTTCCAGTGAGTGGTCCTCTCCTGTTGTCGTCGTTGCTAAGCCAAATGGTGATATTCGTCTCTATGGCGATTTCATAGCCACTGTAAATGCTCAATGCCTTATCGACACTTACCCTATGCCTCAACCTGAAGAATTGTTCGCTAAACTTGCTGGAGGCCAGTATTTTTCTAAACTTGACCTGTCAGAAGCTTATCATCAACTTCCTCTCGACGCTGTTTCCCAGCAGTTTCTAGTCCTTAACACGCCTTTCGGCTTCATCAATACCAACGGTTGCCATTCGGGGTTGCCAGCTTCCCTGCTCTTTCAGCGATTCTTGGAACAATTATTGCTCACTGTCCCTGGGTGTATACATTACCAGGACGACATTGTTGTCACTGGCTCCACCACTGATGAACATGTTCAAAATCTCCTCACACTTTTTCATGTCTTACAGACTGCCGGTCTTAAGTGTAATCTTCAGAAACCAAAATTTTTTCAGGCATCTGTCACGTACTTGGGGTTTCAACTGTCTCGGGATGGTATTCGTCCACTTCAGCACACTACTGCTGTGATCGATGCCCTTCCTCGCCCTACATCTGTTAAGGAACTGCATGCCTTCTTGGGGAAAGTAGCATACTATCACAAGTTTTTACCATCTGCTGCTTCAGTGGCTCAGCCGTTGCATCACCTGTTGCATAAAAACGTAATGTGATGCGGCTTTCCAGAAATTGAAGACTATGCTGAAACAGGCCCCGTGCCTGGCTACTTATCGCTCTGGCCAACATCTTGTTCTTGCCATGGACGCCTCTCAATACAGGGTCGGTGCAGACCTTGCGCACCGTTTTTCTGAAAGTTCTGAACAACCCATTGCTCCATAACACTCACAGATGCCCAACAAAAGTATTCTCAAATTGAAAAAGACGCTTTGGCCATTATTTATGCTCTTCGTAAGTTTGGTGTTTTTTCTCTATGGATCCAAATTTCATCTTGTTACAGATCACAAACCACTTGTTTCCTTGTTTCATCCATCAACGTCACTTCCCGACAAGGCTGCACACTGCCTCCAACATCGGGCTTTTTACTTGTCTTGTTTCAATTATGAGATTCATTTCCAGCCGACGGCTCAACATGCGAATGCTGATGCACTGTCTCGCCTTCCCATGGGTCCTGATCTGGCATTTGATAGGGACGAACTTTTGTGTTTCCAACTGGATGTTGCCAAGCAGCGGGTTGTGGATGGATTCCCCATCACCGGGGTCCGGCTGGTGGCTGCTCTGGGTTCTGACCCTACCCTCTCCCAGTTTTTACGCTGTATTCAGAAGGGTTGGCCAGATCGTCCGTCCACTAAGACTTCTGATCCGTTGCGGAACTACTACGCTTTGCGTTACCGCCTCACGGCTACGGATGGTGCTATCCTCCCTTCCACCGAAAATGCTTCGCCGCGTGTTGTGGTACCTGCGTCTTTGCGTGCTTCAGTCTTGCGCCTCCTTCACCAAGGGCACTGGGGTGTCTCTCGCATAATATCTCTGGCGTGCCGTCAAGTGTACTGGCCCGGCATCGACTCTGAAATTGCACACATGGACGCTGCCTGCAGCCCTTTTGCGTCACAGGCCACCGCCCCAAAGTCATCTTTGTCACTGTAGCCTTCGCCTGAGAAGCCCTGGGAGCGTATTCATGCTGACCTTGTGGGACGTTTTTTAGGTACTTATTGGCTTCTCGTTATTGACGCCTACTTTAACTTTCCTTTCATTGTCCGTTGCACGTCACCTACCACCGCGGCATACACCATTGCTCTAGCTTGCATTTTCTCTTTGGAAGGCCTACCCTCTACTCTTGATACTGATAATGGCCCGCAATTTGCCTCTTCCGATTTTGCGGATTTTTGTGCCCATCACGGCGTCATGCATGTCACGGCCCCTCCATTCCATCCACAGTCAAACGGTGAGGCTGAACAACTGGTCCGCACATTTAAGGCTCAGATGAGGAAACTCCTGACTTCTACTGCTGCTGATGCGCTTCTCCAATTTCTGGCTTCTTACCATTTCACCCCCATGGGCGACCACAGCCTGGCTGAGCTCTTACGTGGCCGACAGACCCACACGCTACTTCATCTTCTGCGGCCTTCCACCTCACAGCCACGGGTGCCTTCGCTTGGCCAGTTCACCACCGACGACCTTGTATGGGTACGGGGATATGGCAGGCGGCCAAAATGGAGTCCTGGCCGCATCTTACGACACTGTGGCCAACGCCTGTATGAAATCCAGATGGACATGGGTGTTGCAGTGCATCATTCAGACCAGCTTCGGCCTTGTGTGCCAGCAACGCCTGTTCCAGATGCCGCTACACCACCTTCGGCTCTATCTGATGCTTGGGATACTGGAATCTCTTGTTACTTACAATGCAGTCCTCTCACCATCATATCGGTGCCAGCACAAGAACTGACACCACCAGGAGACGTGCCCATGCAGGAACCAGATGACCATCATCTGTCGGAGCAACTCTACTCGCCTCCTTCTCCTACGGACACGGACACATCGCCCATGTCTCCTGTTATAACAACTGGACTTGCCACAACGGGCAGATTGGTGCACGGGGCCCCAGCAGATTCGACCCCCACATCTCTTGTCATCTCGACCCGTTATCATCGGGGACACTTCCGTCCGTACGGGAAGCCTCCTCCTCGAGACTTTACAGCCAGTCAAACAACACCTATGGACATTAGCAATCTACAGGCCACCTCCATCAAGACCTGTGCAAAAACTTCAAAAAAGTGTTGTGACTCGCCGATCTTTCACAGTGCCGCCGCGCAGTTACGTGCGTCCTGTACATGTGGCGCTGTCTGCCAGCCATGCAGCAGCAGTGACACCTAAGCGGCCAGCCAGCTAGCGGCCACCAGACTCGGACTCAGTTATGATTTGACTGTTAAAGTTTACACACGTCTTACTCCGTCTTACTCTGTTTACTTGATCTGTGACTTTCATGTATTGCGTCTTCCTTGAAATATATTTGTTCAACTTGAAGTTATAACAACAACCACTGAGCCCAAGGAGTTGTAACAAGGTTAACTACTACATAAAAAAATGCAAGAACATTGCATCATGCACAACTAGCTTTTGACCTTGAACTGCAAATTTACACTGTGACAAGATAGTTAAAAATTCAGCTGAGGCATGGATGATTTCTGAACAAATCATTTTCGCCTTATTGTTCAGAAAAAATTAACAATAATTCAAATTGGAATTATCAAGAATTCTACAGCACATAGTTTTGGATTGTCCTTATCTTTTGTATAGGAATCATTTTATTTTCTTACTGTCTCTTTATTCCCTTTAGAAAATGCATCTGCCCATGGTCACTCATTCACTGCATTTTCTGTGGCAATGCATGTTACATATCAAACACTTTTATAAGGTAACAATGCTAACAGAAATAAATTCTGAAATGATTAATAAAATGAAATTACCTTTGAGAGTAATTGACACATTTGTCACAAACTGCCCATGAGTCTTCTGTATACTAAAAGCACAGCTGGCCACTTTTTTCGTTATTTCATGAATATCTTGTCTCTCATTTGGTTTCCATATAGATAAGAAAGCATCCCCTGAAACATTACTATTATTATTATTATTATTATCATCAGCATTATTATCGGTATCACGTGCCAATGAATGTATGCTCTGAATTATGTGGCATATTTCACCAGAAATTAACACTTAATTTTTGGCACAGATACTATCATTAAAGAGCAAATGTACCAACATACAATTAAAAATGCCAACAGAACCCTGCATTATGTTTGAATGTCAACAGTGTACAAGCTTTTGGATCCTCTATGGGGCATTTATTTAAAACATTGCCAAATTTTCAATGAAAAAATTATGACATACTGCAATACACATAGGAAATTATTTCACAGTATCATAAATACGAGGTGTGGCTAGAAAAAAACTGGACTAGTACTGTAGAAACAATAAAACGAATGCAATAAGGCTGAAAGTCGCGTGGCCTGTCACGTGACTCTCGCTCCGCCTACTGCTCGAGTTTCATCTGCCTCCTGCACTCAGTCTGCCCGTGGCGTCTGTTTTAAGTAGTTGACGTTTTGTCTGTGTGTCGGAAAATGTTGAGTGTACAGAAAGAACAGCGTGTTAACATCAAATTTTGTTTCAAACTAGGAAAATCTGCAAGTGAAACGTTTGTAATGTTACAACAAGTGTACAGCGATGATTGTTTATTGCGAACACAAGTGTTTAAGTGGTTTAAACGATTTAAAGATGGCCGCGAAGACACCAGTGATGACACTCGCACTGGCAGACCATTGTCAGCAAAAACTGATGCAAACATTGAAAAAATCGGTAAACTTGTTCAACAAGATCGCCGTTTAACAATCAGAGCAGTGTCTGAGTTAACAGGAGTTTCCAGGATGTCCGAACAAATCATTCTTCGGCGTTCCTTCTGTTCAGTTGTGAGACACTTTGGAACCATTTTTGAACACACTTTGTTCATGTTGAAACTTTCATGAAGAATCTGCCTAACACTTTCCTTGTCAACTCCTGTTAACTCAGACACTGCTCTGATTGTTAAACGGTGATCTTGTCGAACAAGTTTACCGATTTTTTCAATGTTTGCATCAGTTTTTGCTGACAATGGTCTGCCAGTGCGAGTGTCATCACTGGTGTCTTCGCGGCCATCTTTAAATCGTTTAAACCACTCAAACACTTGTGTTCGCGATAAACAATCATCGCCGTACACTTGTTGTAACATTACAAATGTTTCACTTGCAGATTTTCCTAGTTTGAAACAAAATTTGATGTTAACACGCTGTTCTTTCTGTACACTCAACATTTTCCGATGCACAGACAAAACGTCAACTACTTAAAACAGACGCCACGGGCAGACTGAGTGCAGGAGGCAGATGAAACTCGAGCAGTAGGCGGAGCGAGAGTCACGTGACAGGCCACCCGACTTTCAGCCTTATTGCATTCGTTTTATTGTTTCACCAGTACTAGTCCGGTTTTTTTCTAGCCACACCTCATATTTCTTTAGATTTTTTATATATTTTTCTTGGATTTGTTGTGGTATTCAGTCTGAAGACATGTTTGGTGCAGCTCTCATGCTGTTATATTCTATGCAAGTCTTTTTGTCTATTCTTAAAGACTGCAACCTATCTCCACTTGAACCTGCTTCCTGCATTAAGCCTTGATCTGCCACCATAACTTTTACCCCAAAAATGGCCTACATTACCAAATTAACTGTTGGTCAGTGCCATAGGATTGTGTAAATGAAGTGCTATACCATCTAACTTAGAACTGCAGCCAGAATTTCCCAGTTAAGTTTAGAACTGAGCAAAACATTACTGATTATGACTCAATTTTTCACAAAAGTAGCCTTACTCCTGAACAACCTTAACCCAGCCAGTGCTGAAATTTAAAGGCTGAGCAGCCACGTGGTAGTGCTGAATTAATATGTCACTAGGAAAATAAAAAGGGTTACCTGATGCTTGAACGTTGAGGCACAGCTCCACAAACTTCCAATGCTTATGTTAAAGTACTTAACTTGGGCGGATCATCAGTACAACACTCAGGTCCTACCTCACAGTACTTATATTCAGCCAATCCATAAAATTCTTCCTAAACCAGCTCAACATTATTAGCACACTGGGAAGACTGTGGGCTTCACATGTAGATAGGAATTGCTGGACAGAAAGTTACTGGAGCCAGTTCAAGTGGTGGAGGAAAGACATTCCTATTGCGTAGGGTGCCTGCTGTAGCGAGAGTGCTGTGGAGAGTGTGTAGCTGCCTAAGTCATATGAGAGGATCATTTGCCAGAGCAGACTGTGGGAATTGTGAATCCTGTAATGAGAGACCCATCACACAAACCCCCCCCCCCCCCCCCTCCCAAATCCCTCCTGCAAGAGGAGGGCTCATGGTGAAAACGCCAAATGCATCTCCATGCATCAAATGCTGGACTGCAGGTACAGCAGGTCTGCTGACATTGAAGGTACTCGAGTGGCACTGGTAGCTGGAAGAGCGGCACCTGCAGCTGTATCAGTGAGGTGATATGTTCTGCATCAGGTACTACCTGCTCTGTGTAGGGCTCTGAGTAGAGATCTGCATTTTGAGTACTAGGAGCAAGAGAGAAAACAAATGGGAGGTATGTGGCTGCTTCTCGAGCCCAGGCACTGGCCGGTGGTTCTGTGGCATTGGCATTGGTCGTGATGGGGTTGGCCTCGGCGGTGTCAGTGTTGGCAGCATTGCAGCATTGGGAACAAAGCTCATGGTGTGTGGGACTGCACCAGAGGTGGTGGCATAAGTATTATTGGCGGCATCAATGGTCACAAGGGAGACCTCAACTGACAGTGATGCACAGGCATTGTGCAGGTTGAGCACATATGATCATTTGAATCTATCAATAGAAACAAGTGACAGGGAACCACAGTGAAACTCTGTAAAGATTTTGTCATCTCTCTTCAGAATGAGGTGAGGGCCCGAGCACTGTGGGTGATGTGAGGGCTGGGAAGCATTGACGAAAAACATAACATGCATGTACACTGCAAGGTAATGCTGTATGAAAGTCTTGCACTCACCATGGCTTCAGTTATAACTGGGTCATGTTATCCTGAATCTACTGTGCATAAGCTGTGATACAGGTAGTAACAGCAAGAGGCTGCAGTTCGATAAAATTACCTGGTAGGGGTAGTGGCTGCTGGTAACTCAAGTCAGGGGCAGACACTTCCAAGTAGGTCTTGTGGGCCACTCACAAACCTAGCGGAACAAGTGAGAGGGTGGCAGACCATTTTACAGCATAAGAGGTAAGGGTGTATTTCAATGTCAAGTAGAAATGTTCCATCATTCTGGGTGGGATGATACTTAGTGGTGGAATGTGCAAGGGTGCACCAAGTCTCTGTTATGGTTCTTGAACAGACACTGAAGAATTGGCACTGGCAGTTCCATGGTAGGGGCAGTCAAAACACAAAACCCAGGGGTTAATGAATGATATGCCAACAGTTTTGGCCAAAACATCTGTCATGTTAATGGCTTCTGGTCAGCGCATTAACCAGTCTATAATAGTTAGGAGATAGCGACAGACATACGAAGTTAGAAGAGGGCCAACGATACCTTTCAATAGCCAAGGAAGGCTGCAGGTACAGGAATGACTGTGGCAGTTGGCAACAATGTTATCGATGCTGGATATGTGGCATATAATATACCAGTTGAAAATTGTGCAATTTTTTTCTTACAGGTACAACTGTGAGGGCAAAATTTGGACACTGTCTTCCTCGAAAAATCCTGTTGTAAGAGAGTGGTGGTCAGTGACAATGGTGAAAGGACATCCCTCAAGTGAAAAACAGAAGTACTTCACCATCCTGTAGAGGCAAGTAATTCCCTTTCACACATGGCCCATTTGCACTGGTGCTCAGAGAGCTTAGCCAAGAAGAAAGCCAGCAGCTGCCAAGTACCCTTGATGCGCTATTGAAGGATGGTACCAAATGCAGATTGACCTGCATCAGAAACAATAGTCAATGGGGCGGAGGGGTTGGGGTATGCCACAGGGGACATATTTGTGAGATTGCACTTCAAGTTTTGAAAGCAATCTGTCATAAGTTGCATCCACAGCACAGGCTTTTTACCCTTAGTTCAGTGACCCTGGAGTGCAGTAGCCACGTATTTGAGAAATCTTATCAAAAAGTTGGTCATGCTAAGAAATCTCCAAAGTTCCTCTTATGTCTTGGAGTGTGGAAAATCAGAGATAGCTCAAACTATTTCAGGCACAGGTCAATAGCCAGAAGCATAATTAATGTGTCTAGGAATTCTATTTTGGCTACCTCAAAAATGCATTTCTCTAGATTAAAAATGACTCCTGCTTTTTCAAGGAAGGAAAAAATTTCCGGAATAAATGGAGTAAATAAGGATGTCATCTAAATATTTTAGACAGTTAGGCATGCCACGGAGCACACTGTCTAGGAAACATTCCCAAGTTTGTGCTGGATTAGGTCAAAGGTAGATTAGATCAGATTAGATTAAATTAATACTAGTTCCATGGATCATGAATACGATATTTCATAATGATGTGGAATGAGTCAAATTTTCCAATACATGACATAATTAAGTTATGAATATAATAGAGGGAAACATTCCACGTGGGAAAAATATATCTAAAAACAATTATGATGAGACTTACCAAACAAAAGTGCTGGCAGGTCGATAGACACACAAACAAACACAAACATACACACAAAATTCTAGCTTTCGCAACCAACGGTTGCTTCGTCAGGAAAGAGGGAAGGAGAGGGAAAGACGAAAGGATGTGAGTTTTAAGGGAGAGGGTAAGGAGTCATTCCAATCCCGGGAGCGGAAAGACTTACCTTAGGGAGAAAAAAGGACAGGTATACACTCGCACACACACACATATCCATCCGCACATACACAGACACAAGCAGACATTTGTAAAGGCAAAGAGCTTGGGCAGAGATGTCAGTCGAAGTGGACGTAAAGAGGCAAAGATGTTGTTGAAAGACGGGTGAGGTATGAGCGGCGGCAAATTGAAATTAGCGGAGATTGAGGCCTGGCGGATAACGAGAAGAGAGGATATACTGAAGGGCAAGTTCCCATCTCCGGAGTTCTGACAGGTTGGTGTTAGTGGGAAGTATCCAGATAACCCGGACGGTGTAACAGTGTGCCAAGATGTGCTGGCCGTGCACCAAGGCACGTTTAGCTACAGGGTGATCCTCATTACCAACAAAGCCTGTCTGCCTGTGTCCATTCATGTGAATGGACAGTTAGTTGCTGGTCATTCCCACATAGAAAGCTTCACAGTGTAGGCAGGTCAGTTGTTAAATCACGTGGGTGCTTTCACACGTGGCTCTGCCTTTGATCGTGTACACCTTCCGGGTTAGAGGACTGGAGTAGGTGGTGGTGGGAGGGTGCATGGGACAGGTTTTACACCGGGGGCGGTTACAAGGGTAGGAACCAGAGGGTAGGGAAGGTGGTTTGGGGATTTCATAGGGATGAACTAAGAGGTTGCGAAGGTTAGGTGGACGGCGGAAAGACACTCTTGGTGGAGTGGGGAGGATGTCATGAAGGATGGATCTCATTTCAGGGCAGGATTTGAGGAATTCGTATCCATGCCGGAGAGCCACATTCAGAGTCTGATCCAGTCCCGGAAAGTATCCTGTCACAAGTGGGGCACTTTTGGGGTTCTTCTGTGGGAGGTTCTGGGTTTGAGGAGATGAGGAAGTGGCTCTGGTTATTTGATTCTGTACCAGGTCGGGATGGTAGTTGCGGGATGCGAAAGCTGTTTACAGGTTGTTGGTGTAATGGTTCAGGGATTCCGGACTGGAGCAGATTCGTTTGCCACGAAGACCTAGACTGTAGGGAAGGGACCGTTTGATGTGGAATGGGTGGCAGCTGTCATAATGGAGGTACTGTTGCTTGTTGGTGGGTTTGATGTGGACGGACGTGTGAAGCTGGCCATTGGACAGGTGGAGGTCAACGTCAAGGAAAGTGGCGTGGGATTTGGAGTAGGACCAGGTGATCAGTTAATTTAACAACATACTTAAGTTAATATAACAACTTTTTTATTTTTTGTGTTTTTTATATTTTTTACTTTTTTTATATTTTTTTTCTTTTTTTTCTTAATTTATATCTAAAAATTCCTCTATGGAGTAGAAGGAGTTGTCATTCAGAAATTCTTTTAATTTCTTCTTAAATACTTCTTGGTTATCTGTCAGACTTTTGATACTATTTGGTAAGTGACCAAAGACTTTAGTGGCAGTATAATTAACCCCTTTCTGTGCCAAAGTTAGATTTAATCTTGAATAGTGAAGATCATCCTTTCTCCTACTATTTCAACTTTCTGCACTCTTCCAGTTAGGTATGAATTAAACCATTTGTGCACTGTTCCACTCATGCCACAATACTTGAGCTTGTCTAGCAGAATTTCATGATTTACACAATCAAAAGCCTTTGAGAGATCACAAAAAATCCCAATGGGTGGTGTTTGGTTATTCAGATCATTCAAAATTTGATTGGTGAAAGCATATATGGCATTTTCTATTGAAAAACCTTTCTCTAAACCAAACTGACATTTTGTTAGTACTTCATTTTTACAGATATGTGAAGCTACTCTGGAATACATTACTTTCTCAAAAATTTTGGATAAAGCTGTTAGAAGGGAGATTGGACGGTAATTGTTGTCATCAGACCCATCCCGCTTTTTATGGAAAGGTATAACAATAGCATATTTCAGTCTATCAGGGAAAATGCCCTGTTCCAGAGAGCTATTACACAGGTGGCTGAGAATCTTACTTATCTGTTGAGAACAGAGTTTTTGCTTTTAAGCAAGTTTATTATTTTCCTAATTTCAGAGGGAGAAGTGGGTGAGATTTCAATTGTATCAAATTGCATAGGTACAGCCTCTTCCATTAACAGCCTAGCATCTTCTAATGAACACCTGGATCCTACTATATCCACAACATTTAGAAAATGATTATTAAAAATATTTTCAACTTCTGACTTTTTGTTCGTAAAGTTTTCATTCAATTTGAAGGTAATACTGTCTTCCTGTGCTCTTGGTTGACCTATTTCTCTTTTAATAATATTCCAAATTGTTTTAATTTTATTATCAGAGTTGCTGATTTCAGACATGATACACATACTTCTGGATTTTTTAATAACTTTTCTTAATATAACACAGTAGTTTTTATAATGTTTGATAGTTTCTGGGTCACTACTCTTTCTTGCTGCCAGATACATTTCCCTTTTCTGGTTACAAGATATTTTTATACCCTTAGTAAGCCATGGTTTGTTACAAGGTTTCTTACGAGTATATTTAACTATTTTCTTGGGGAAGCAGTTTTCAAATGCATTTACAAAAATGTCATGAAATAAATTATATTTTAAATTGGCATCTGGTTCACGGTACACCTCATCCCAGTCTAACTGCTGTAGGCTTTCCCTGAAATTTGCAATTGTTAAATCGTTGACTGAACGTACTACTTTGGAGGACTGTTTAGTATTGCTGAATGGAGCTATGTCATATATTGTAACTAGCTGTGCACCATGATCAGGAAGACCATTCTCAACAGGCTGAGCATTTATCTGGTTAAATTTATCTTGGTCTATAGAGAAATTATCTATCAGTGAGCTGCTATCCTTTACCACCCGAGCAGGAAAATCAATAACGGGTGTCAAATTGAAAGAACCGAGTAATACTTCAAGGTCATTTTTCCTATTACTCTCTTTCAGAGAATCTACATTTAAGTCCCCACAAATAATAATTTGCTTCCCCCTGTCTGACAGATAGCACAACAAGGAGTCCAAATTTTTCAGAAATAGATGAAAATTTCCTGATGGGGACAGTTACAATTATAAATGTGCCTTTATTTAATTTAAGCTCACAGGCACATGCTTCTATATGTTTCTCTACACAAAACTTTTTTGTTTCTATACTTTTTGCACAATGATAACTTTTGACATATATGGCAACTCCTCCTTTCTCCATATTTTCTCTCATTACATGTGCAGAGAGCTTATATCCACTTACATTTACCTTATCCATATCAGTAACAATGTGATGCTCAGGCAGGCATAGTATATCTATTTCATCCTCAGCTTCTAAATCTTCTAAACAAACCAGAAGCTCATCTATTTTATTCTTTAAACTCCCAATATTTTGATGAAATATACTTACATTATTTTTAATTATACTTTTATGAGAACCTTTCCTTATTCTAACATTTGCAGTACTCTCCTGTCTGAGTTTCTCATTGTGCTTAGGCCTAGTTCCTATACCAGTGGTCACATGGTGTTCAGAGAGGCAGATTATGTCAACTGGGTTGGGTGACTTTAATTCATCAATGCAATTACCTAGGACTGAGATACAACTTGGTGGAGATAAAATTTCTGGTGATTGGTGAAAATTTATAATTGACAGCTGTGACTGGTGATCCAATGTGCTAAAATTGTGTTGTTTAATTTCTTTCCTAAACTGAAGATTTGTTTCAATCCTGACCTCTCGTAGAACTTGACATCTTTCTGTCTTACCTATCCTAAAAAAGGTGCTGCTCCAACACCTGTAACCACTGGTATTTTACCATTCATGGCAGTGCCTCCCCCCCTTAAATTTCCTGCTATTACCCCAGCCAGTTTCCCCTTCCCTTTCCTGTTGAGATGTAGGCCGTGCCTGGTATAGTCCCACCTACTGAGAGAATCAACAGGAACCACACCAATATGAGCACCCGCACCCGACCCAAGCAGCCGTTCCAACTCCAAATTAACTCTCCCAACAGAAGAGTTCAAATGAGGCTGGTCATGGCGTCTCAGGACAGATACAAATTCAACATTGGTGTGTCTCGATGCCGACGCAATCTTTACCAGGTCACACTCTATACTGTACCAAGGATCTCTGTCGATGCTGTTCCCTGGCCCTCCCACAATAACCACGGTGTCTTCCCTGGTAAATCCTTTACAGAGTGAACCTAAATCCTCTGTCACCTGATCCAGACTAGCACTTGGTTTGAAAACATTTGTGACCTGGTATTCTGGTCCTAATTCCTCATGCAGAAGTTGGCCTACACCTCTGGCATGAAAACTGCCTAACAACAAAACTTTCTTCCTTTTCGATGACTTTCCTACATTCGTTTTCAATTTCCTATTGAAAGTTTGTTGTGTCCTGTCTACACCTACCTCTGCTTGAGACTCATCAGTCTCTAACTGAAGCAACAGGTCAAACTTATTTTTGACATTCACCGCAAAACTGTCAGACTTAGTTCTAGGCCTGTTCCTTCTGTTACCTGTTGCCACTTCCCACCTCTCTTTGCCCTTCTCCGTCCTTAACCTGTCCAGATCTTCCCTAGCCTGATCTAGCTCAGTCTGAAGGGCAGCAATTTTCCCCTCCGGGTTCCACTATCTTCCTATCTCTGCTGCAAATCCTTCAGAACCACTGATGAGCCTGATCCACTTTCCCGACACCCACGCCACTGCAGTCCCCCCAGTGAAAAAAACTACTGCATCCATCACACCAAACCCCGGAACTAACAATTCTATGGCAAGTCAGGCACTTCTCACTCATGGCAAAAATAATACTTTAGCTAGAATAAATCAATTAAATTACCGAAAATCAAAAAAAGATGTTACAAGAATTAAGCCTATTCACAAATGTATAAAAGCAAGTTTCTGATTTAAAATTCCGCTGTTTTTCTGAGATCTGTATTAAAACAATGAAGGTATATGCTATTTATTATATATTTCACTCAATGGAATGAAAAAAAAGGACAATTAAACGAGATTCTTTAAGTTTGATTCTCCAAAAACGTTACGACAATTAGGCCTTTAAACAAATGTATATAAGCAAGTTTCTGTCATAAATGCATTCTCGGAAGTGCTGAAAGGTGTTATTATGAATGTTTTATAAATTTCCTCTGGTATGACCAGGATCTGTGTGAAGGCACTGGTGCAGTCAATCTTGCTGAAGATAGTGGAGCTGGAAATGCTATCACTATAGCTGCATAAGGGTGCCGTGAGGTAGCGATCAGGAATGGTTCTCACACTGTGACACCAATAATTGTTGCAAGGGCACCAAGTCCTGTCCTTCTTGGGGACCAAATGTAGTGTGGAGAACCAAAGGATTTTAGATAGACACAAAATCCAAGTGGTGAAGCATCCTTCAGTTTCACCTACACAATCTCGTATTTGTCCAGTAGAAGAGGATGAGTGCAGCAGTGAACCAGCAGCCCACCGTGGATGCAGTATAAAGGCCTGTGCCAAGAAATATGGGCTAAGGATCAGGTTGGTGACATCAGCCATGGTGAATGTCCAAGGAGACTCTTTAATGAGTCTGAGATCAACATGATGGGTGTGATTTCAGAACTGTGTGAGGAAGGGAGAGGGAGGACTAGACAGAGGCAGGATTTTGTTTGGGAAGATCAACAAGTCTAATCTGGTATCAATCATATAGGAGATAAGTGAGGTGGGATTGCAACAGTTATGCACAAACAGGTGCTGGGATACTGCTGAGCATTAGGGGGCACCTACTGCCAATTGCCATTCACATCTGGAGGCCATGAGCATGGTGGTTTGCAATTGGCAGCATTACTGCCAAAATGCTCATGATAGCAGCATATGGACTTGATCTTGTGCACGGCCTCCTTATCGCCAGATTGGCATGGGGAAATGCACCTGCATAGATGTATGCACTGGTTATTACTGTGCAGGGCAGCTTCACAGTGCAAGCCATATGAACAGAGCCCTTGAGCTGTGCAAGGCTGGGACAGGTCTGGCACAGAGACGGGCAGATGCAATCGATTGAGGGTGGTAGTTAGCTGACCCATCTTGCTTCTCATGTGTGCCATTATTTGTGCTATGTCATAGTGTGTCTTGTGGTGTGGACTGTGGAGGTGGCACTCGGGATTGTGGGAATAACATGTGATACCACCTACTTAGAGCAGCAGTTGATGTTTCCCTGCCAAGCTGCTTTAACTGCACAGCTCTGTAAACTCCCAATGCTTATGCTAAACTAGTGAACTTAGTTTAGACGGGTTACTCTGAATGACTCTGTCCTCACACAAGAGGTGCAGTGCAATTGCAGTTAGTAAAAGCAAAATTAAATGAGAATATAAACAGCTTAGTGGTCCAGACACAGGTCACACAAACGCAAAAATATGAACTTTAAACAAGGTGATGACAGGAAAGTAGATGAGGATGCACATTATAACATGGAATTATGAGAATCTCAACTTTGGTTCAACATGAAGCACAACAAAATTTTTGAGTTAAACGAACTACTACAAGTAACCTTGTAAAATCACACACCTGAAAATCCCACATTTATTAGTTACCTCTTTGAAGTAGAAACAGTTGGAGAAACTTTAAACAAACAAACATGAAATATCAGGGCCACATATCTTCAAAAATCAAAACCAAGTCTTGTGCAATGTGTAAACACAAAATGAATTTAAATGGAACTGTAAATGCAGTTATTCAGTAATCATGGAGGTTCACATAAATTAAAATCAGTACAAAAATTTGGTGCATACCACACTTAAAAAACAATTTAACACAGTGTTTAGATTCAACTGGTTAGTCCATGTGGGTGCTTGTAATCGTATCAAATGCAGCTGGTGCCGAGTATAGAAAATGTAATAAGTCCAATATGAATGTAAAATATTGTCCATGCTATTCATAAAAAAAACTCTTTGACCCAAGTATTTGAACTCAACTGATAAATCCGCACAGACATTTGTAATGCTAACATTAATTTCAGCTTGAGTATAACATTTACAGTCAGCTGGTTACCCACTGGATGCTTGTAATTCTAATGAAAATAACAAATGTGACCATCTGGGAAAGCTCCCCAGAAAATGACAAGTTGCTGCACAAATATAGTAAGGAAGGTGATGAGTTCAGTGGCCGCACCGGCCAGGGGCAGAATAAAACAATCTACTAGATATTGTCTGGTAGTGACTGCTAAGAGTTAGGGCTTACAGAAATGCTTAGCACAAACTAGTTCAGACTTCACTGAGAAACAACTGGGTCTTGGCATGGAAAAATACATTGATTAACATGCGCTGCAAATTTAATAACTAAGGGTCCATCAGAGTTGTAAAGCTGACTCTCTAAAGTGGCTGGAAAGGGCTAAAAGATACTCCAATATGAGCTATTAAATGTGGGAAAAGCCACCTGGTTCTATGTCAAGCTTGGTGCTTGCCAAACTAGTCACCAAAAAGCAACACTTATTTACTGAAAAGTTTGCTTCAGATCATCAGTGTGGCACTCAGGCCCTATCTCACAGTACTTATATTCAGCAAAGCCATTATGCTCTTATTACACCAACTGAACATCCCAAGCACACTGGAAAGACTGCAAATGTTGCATGTGGATGGGAATTCCTGGGCAGAAACTCACTGGGAGCCAGTCCAGGTGGTGGGGTAAAGGCATTGCTATGCTTAGGGTTTCCACTGTAGCAAGAGCACTTTGGAGTGTGTCTAGCTGCCTCAGGCCTAAGAAAGGACTGTCTGCAAGAGCAGACTGTGGAGACTGCAAATCCTGAGATGAGAGAGCCTTCACAGAATTGTCCTATCATCATTTCCCTTCTTGTATTCAAGTTGTGCCCTTAATTTCTTTTCTTCCCGTTTGACTAAGCAGCTCTTCATTAGTTGTCTGATCTACCCAACTGATCTCTAGCACTCTTCTTTTGTATCACATTTTAAATGTCTACATTCTTCTCTTTGTCTTTACTGAACAATATCCATGTTTCACTTCCATGTATGGTTACACTTCAGACAAATATTTTCAGAAAGACTTCCTAATACTTATATTTGAAGTTAACAAAATCCTCTTTTTCAGAAACACTTACCTTACAGTTGCCAGATTACATTTTATATCCCCTTTACTTCTGGCACTGTCAGTTACATAGCTGCTCAAATACTAAAACTAACCTGTTAGCTTTAATATTCACTTCTCAGTCTAATTCTTTCAGCATCATCTGATTTGATTCAGCCACATTCTACAACCCATGATTCACTTTGTTGATATTCACCGTTTAGCTGCTTTTCAAGACACTATCCATTCCGTTCAGCTGATCTGCCAGATTCTTTGATGTCTCTGACAGACTTAACAAGTAATTGGCAATCATAAATTGTTAAATTTCTGCTTAGAGATTTCACTTGGGACTGATTGAGTAGGCACATGTGGACAGCTTGAGTGTTCATGAGGGATAGTAACATGATCATCAAACACATCTTGATCAATATATCAGGCATCCATAATTTAACAGGTACCATACAAAAGCCTTATAAAATTACAGCATACACTCTCTTTGTCCTATCCAGGACATGTCATGTTGACTCTTGAAGAACATTAGTACATTTAGGGGCATTGATGTTTAATTTAATTCTTTCATTCTGTAATCAAATATTAGACCCATAAATCTTACATATTGTTGTTGCATAATTTGAACAATATACTTCCTAGTTTATTTTGGCTCAAAAAATATAAAATTGATCATCACATTACTTTCTTACAAAAATAATGTTTTATCTATATCTAGTACATCAATTCTCTGCAAACCACTTCCAATTCCATTCAAATACAGAGAGTGGATAGAATGATTGTTTAAAAGCCTCTCCATGTGCTGTGAATAATCTAATCTTTTCTTCATAGTCCCTACAGGAGTAATAGGTAGGGAGTACTAGCATATTCCTAGTCATCATTGAAGGCCAGTTCTTGAAATTTTGTAAGTATTCTTTCTTGGGTATGTTTACATCTATCTCCAAGAGTCTGCCAGTTCAGTTTCATCTACATCTACATCACACTCCACAAGCCACCTAATGGTGTGTGGCAGAGGGTACTTTTGGTACCACTAACTGATCCCTCCAACCCTGTTCCACTCGTAAACAGTGTGTGGGAAAAACGATTGCTGGTAAGCCTCTGTATTGGCACTAATTTCTCGAATTTTCTACTCGTGGTAAATATGTGAGATGTATGTGGGGGGAAGTAATATGTTGTCTGACTCCTCCTGAAAAGTGCTGTCCCAAAATTTCAATAGTAAATCTCTCTGTGATGCACAACACATCTCTTGTAACATCTGCCTGTGGAGTTTGTTTAGCATCTCTATAACACTGTCTCGCCAGCTAAACGCTCCCATGACAAAATGTGCTTCTCTTTGTTGGATCTTCTCTATCTCCACTATGAGTCCTCCCTGATAGGGATCCCAGATAGATGAACAATACTCAAGAATCGGGCGAACAAGTGCCCTATAAGCCACTTCTTTCATGGATGAATTACATTTCCTTATGATTCTTCGAATGAACCTGAGTCTGGTGTCTGCTATTCCCACTATCTGTTTTATATGGTCATTCCATTTAAGGTCACTCTGGATAGTTACACCTAAATATTTTATGGTAGACACTGTTTCCAGCTGTTTGTCATCAATAGTGTAGCTGTACAGCAGTGAATATCTTTTCCTATGAATTCACAATATGTTACATTTATTTGCATTCAGGGTCAACTGGCAGAGTCCATACCATTCATCAATTCTCTGCAGGTCATTCTCCAAATTCTTACTATCTTCTGACATTGCTACTTTGGTATAAACAACTGCATCATCTGCAAATAACCTTAAAGAGCATCTGACGCTTTCTACTAGATCATTTATATATATTGTAAACAGCAACAGTCCTATCACACTTCCCTGTGGTACTCGGGATATTACCTTTACATCTGTCAATTTAGTTCTGTTAAGACCGATGTGTTGAGTCCTATCTGCACCAATTGCAAGTCTGCTCCGATACTCCATAAGCTTGTAGTTTTTTCATTAAACGACAATGCAGGATGGTGTCAAATGCCTTACTGAAATCAAGGAATACAGCATCAACCTGAGCACCATTGTTCACTGCGCTGTGAATCTCATGGAGGAATAGAGTGAGATGAGTTTTGCAGGATCTCTGTTTGCGGAATCCATGGTGGTTTTTATAGAGGAAATTTTCATTTTCCAAGAACGTCATAATTCTTGAGCATGAAACATGTTCCATAATTCTACAACAGATTAATGTCAATGATATAGGTCTATAATTGTGTTGATCTGTCTTACAGCCTTTTTTAAAAATGGGAATGACCAGTGCTTTTTTCCAGTCATTAGGTACCTTTTGTTGCTCAAGCGATCTATGATAAATTATTGCTAGAAGGGGAGCAAGTTCTTTCGCATAATCTTTATTGAAACTTATAGGTATCTCATCTGGTCCTGAAGCCTTTCCACTATTAAACGATAGTAGCTGCTTTCAATTCCGTGATCAGTTATCTCAATACCTGTCATTTTGACGTTCGCATGATGATTGAAAGGAGGAACAGTGTTACGATCTTCCATGGTGAAACAACTTTGGAAGGCTGAATTCAGTATTTCAACCTTCTCTCTGTTATCTTCCATTTCAGTGCCGGTGTGGTCGCTGAGATAATAAATAGATGATTTTGAAACTCTCCCTTGGAACAAACATATCTGTGACCATTTGTGCTGCCCTCCTCTGCATACGTTCAGCATCCCCTGCTAGTCCTATGTGGTATAGGTTCCACACTTTAAGCTATATTCTAGGATTGGTCTCACAAGAGACTTGTAAGCAATCTCTTTTGTAGACTGCTTGTATTTTCCCAGTATTCTACCAATAAAACAAAATCAACCACTGCTTTACCCATGACTGAACCTATGTGTTTATTTCATATTGTCACGGAGAAGAAGGTTTAATTAGATGAATGATGAATACTAACTCCACTTAATGAAGGTTTATTCAGCACTTGCACATACAAGAGCGTGGAGCGAACTGCCTCTGGCCAGAACACATACGGTATTGATACAGTTACAGAACAATCCAGTACAATGATTCTTGACATTTGTGGATGCTTCTAGAATGTACTTGAACTGAATATAGTGATTAAAATTGTACAGTTCAGGTGAGTTTTGAACTCAGGACTCTCCATGCAAGTCTAGTATCATAACCACTATACCACAGTGACTGTGCTACTCACCTTGTTCTGCAACATTGCTCCCTCCTTAAGAGAACAGTGTCTCGGTGTTACGTCCTCCTAGTCTGGGAACAAATAATCAGTCCTGCACACTCCAGCTACCAATGAGTGATGTTCACCCTGGCGATGATCTTCTTATAACTTCCTTTGCCGCTACACTCTTTGTCACCTTTCCATTTGGTCTTTGTCATCTTTCCGCTTGGTGCCTGTCGCTGGAGCTTCGAATTTACCCTGGGTTGCAGGATCCTAATATGGCTTCATTCAAATAATGTGGACCCTATCTCTGATCTTTCGTTGTCTTGTGTCAGGGTCGAAATCTTCAACTCAATAAGTAACATCAGACAACTGTCTTACAACCTTATAAGGTCCAAAGCAGCGCCTGAAGAGCTTCTCACAGAGACCAACCTTCCAAACAGGAGTGAAGATCCAGACTAGGTCACCAGGCTCGTAGACAAGAGGGTGGTGGCTCACGTCATATCTTCAGTGATCATTTTCTTGAGCCTGCACCATGCAGAGTTGAGCTAACTGCTAAGCTTCCTCAGCTCTGGTTAACACCTGGCCAATGTAGTTGTCGTCCATGTCATCAGTATGTAATGGAAACACAGTGTCCATCATCGTAGTCACCTCATGCCCATGCAGCAGAAAAAATGGCATAAATCCTGTGGTGCCTTGTTTGTCGGTGTTGTAGGCAAATGTCACAAAAGGTTGCACCTCATCCCAGTTGCTCTGCTCAACACTGACGAACATTGATAGCATGTCGGCCAAGGTCTTATTACGGCATTCAGTAAGCCTGTAAGTTTGCAGATGGTAGGCAGTCATCATCTGATGAGTAATTTTGCACTGACTGTTTATCTTTGTCACAAGATTCAATTGAAAAACTTTCCCTCAATTCATAACTAACGACCTTGGGGCACCATGTTTTAATACAATGTCTTCCATAATGAACTGGCTACCTCGAATGGTTCAGCTGTTTTCACGGCTTTTGTAATGGCATAGTGTGTCACATAATCAGTGCAAACAATAATACATCTATTGCCACTAGTAGACGTTGGAAATCGTCTGAGGAGGTCAATCCCAACATGCTGGAAAGGCGTTTCGGCTGGTGGAATTGGTATGAGCTGGCCAGGTGGTTTCTGAGGAATTGCCTTTCTCCTCCGGCACTCTCAACAGTGCGACACATAGTATCGGACACTCCTAAATAAAGCTGGCCAGAAAAATCTCTTGTGGATCCTATTGTATGTCTTAATAAATCCTAAATGTCCAGCCTCAGGTGTGTAATGGAATTTCTGTAGAATATCTAAGTGCATGTGTTTAGGAATCACTGGTAGCCACTTCTTTCCAAACAGATCCAAGTTTTTATTGCAAAGTAATCCATTAACTACCTTAAATTGTCCTTTCACATCCTCTGACAAATTTAAGGCAAGCATAATTTGAGATATCTTGGCGTCCTCCTTCTGCTCAGCAGAGAGATCCTGGAGTGCAGTGAGACAGTCACTATCTTCATCAAAGTCTTGATGGTCTTGCACAGGGTTTCTTGAAAGACAGTCGGCATCTTGATGTTTTCTTCCACTTTTGTACACTATTATAATGTCATACTCTTGAAGACATAGCACCCACCTGACGAGTCATCCTGTTGGATCCTTAAGACGTGTCAACCAACAAAGTGAAAGATGGTCTGTAACAACTGTGAATGGCCTTCCATAGAGATACTGTCGAAATTTGCACATGGCCCAGATCACAGTGAGACATTCTCTTTCTGTAGCTGAGTAGTTTCTCTCAGCTTTTGTAACTGTCCTAGAAGCATAGGCTATAACCTTCTCTCTGCCATCCAAAATCTGTACCAGAACAGCACCGATCCCATACTCAATGGCATCTGTGTGTAGTTCTGCAGGTGCTCTCTCATCATACAGACGAAGTGCAGGGTCAGTCATCAGGGATTTTCGCAGCACATTGAAAGAATCTTGTTGAGCACCACTCCAGATAAATTTAGCATCGGCTTTTAACAACTCTTGGAGTGGCCTGGCTTTGATACAAAAGTCTTTGATAATACTATGGTAATAAGAACACAATCCAAGGAAGCTTCTGACATCTCTAATACTTTTAGGAATAGGAAATTCCATTGTAGCTCTCACCTTTTCTGGGTCTGGCCACACACCTTTGTTTGACACAAGGTGCCCAAGTATTTTGATTTCTTTTGCTCCAAAGAAACACTTCTTGGATTAAGTTTCAGTCCGGCTTGTTGGAGACACTTAAGAATGGCCCTCAGTCTTTTTATGTGTTCATCAAATGTCTCTGAGAACACTATAATGTCATCTAAATAACAAAGACACATCATCCATTTCAGGTGCCTTAGAAGATTATCTATCATTCGTTCAAAAATTGCTGGTGCATCACACAAACCAAATGGCATTACGTTAAATACATACAGGCCCTCAGGGATGATGAATGTAGCTTTCTCACGATCAGCCTCATCTACTTCAATTTGCCAGTATGCCAAGTACATGTCCATGGTGGAGAAAAACTTAGTCCCCTTCAAACAATCTAGTGTATCGTCAATTTGTGGAAGAGGTTTTAACCAGCTTTTTGTACCTAGTATTATGTGAGCTTCACTACTTTTCGTGAGTGCTTAAACTCTGGTAGTCTGTTTTGAATACTTCGGCACTTTGAAGCGTGACATATCATTCTCAGAATGAGATGTCTCACTTCCCTGTTCTACACTGGCCACCAAAAGATTTTTGCAAGTTGAAGTAGTTGGTAAGAGAGGAAGTACTTCACTTTAGGGAGCTATTTTATGGTCTGTGCAGATCGGAGTCATACCAGCCATGTGCTATTATAGGGGGACACTGTAAATGGGTGCGTCTTTCTACCTGCTGGTTGGAGTCGTCTGCTCTGTGGTGCCACAGGTGAAGAGCATGCAGAGAATGTGATCTCCATGATGTCAAAGAAATACTTACCAGAAAACAAATGATGTTGAAATATGTTTGCACCTATTTTTATTGTCTCAAAGGACTCTAGTAGACATACATTCCCTTGTCTGACTGGGATATATGCACATGTAGTCAATCTGTCATCATCTAGAATTGTATATTGTAGGCAATACATTGAGTTCAAACTGTCTTGGTGTGTTATTCCTGTAGATATGTTACCAGCACTGTGTGAAATCACAGTATTCTGTAGAATACCTAGGTAATGTATAGAATGCCTAATGGTTTTAGGCAAACTATGAAACATAAGTTTTTTGTGAAAGTATTACATGCTTTTCCTAGGCATACTATACAATTCTTAGTTATTATAGAGAATGACCAGTACCATTTACAAAAAATGTTAAAATAGCACAAGATGAGAAGCCTTTATTAACTAATATGCATTTGAAACTGAAAGAACAAAGCTAAGAAATAACGCACAGGATATTCTTTCTAGAAAACAAATAAGCAGAATTGAGATTGGAGTAATTGTTACAGTATGTACTCACTTTTCTTCTTCACAAAAAAAGCAGAAATGTATGTACATTTCATGACTTAAAGAAGAATGCAAACAGTATATTGTACCAGTAAATCACAAAGTAGAAGTGGAATGACCTACTTATTGCAGCAGGGAAGGCTAGAGTAACATTTTGAATTTAGCTTAGTTTTCTTTTTCACAGTAAAGCACCTCTGTTTTGGCAGTTTGTGTTGCACATAGACCCGACAAATTCTTGAATACTTCCTGTGGACTGGGAAGTAACTGCAGATGAGAGAGGTATTTTGTGGTCAGGAAAATCTTCAATTCTCATTGAGTTCTCTGAATACAGTATATTCTGATCTTGTGTAAAGCTGCTTCAAGATTCCTTCTGCATTTCCAAGTCAGATAACGCCATCTTCCATCACGTTCATAACAACTGCCAACAGACTGTGCGAGTCACCCTGCCCTTTGTCGACATCAGGAATCAGAACTTGCACAGTGGCACCTAAAGGTACAGGAGGAATTTCTTTTGTCAGTATCCCTTTTCATTCTTTTAGCCCAAATCTCAAAGTTCAATTTTGATTCCTTTTTACTTTATATAGCTTTCTCAATATTTAAGCAAATACTGCACAAAATGCTAACCCCATAACCCTCTACTTCATCACCATCATCATCTCTAGGAGAATGTCCGCAGATGGCATGTGTGAACACCACTGGTTTCTTTTAAGCAGACAAAAAAGATATCAGAAAAAGAAGGATTTTTGGTAACCACAGAAATTAAATTCTATTTGATAACTGAGGCTTCATCACTGTTTTGGTTTGCTTCATCATGGATTGCATTCCCATCTGTCTTTGGCAGGGAGCTGTACCTTTCACACTGATTGATCTCGTCTTTCTTACCATTGTTTGTATGCTCTCTATTATTTTTTCCAGCTCTTCCTCAGTCTCTACTTGTTGTAAAACATCATCAGGAAGGGATGACATTGAGAGACCTACTCTAGCTTTGCCACCAAACAGAGCTTTGTATGGTGACCTGTTAATCCCAGAATGAAAAGCTCTGCTTTTCATAAATTGGATGAACTGCAGTCCATCACTCCAGCTGCTAGTTTCTTCATCTTGCATCCAAGCACACAATATGTTTTCAGTGTCCTGATTTGCCGTTTTGACACTCCCTCGACGTTGAGTGTGGTGCGGCTTATCGTGGATGATCTTCAAGGTGGGCCAAAATTCCTTCAGGCTGCTTACCACATTGTCTGCAAAGTCCATGCCATTACCAGACTGAAGAATCATTGGAGCAGCAGGCAATATAAATATGTTGATAAGGTTGTATGCTACTTCTTCCACTCTCTTTGATTTCAGAGCCCTGACAACTACAGACTTAGTGTCCTGAACTTCATAGACCATTATAAACTTGTACACTCTCTCAGGATGGGACTGAAAATCAATGAGATCAACCTAAAAATGGGAACTGAATTCCAAAAAAACTATTGGCTTGACCACAACACCTTTTTTATGCATTTTTGCTTCTTCTGGCAAGGCTCTCAAAGGTGACTGTACAGCTCAATTTCATGACAGGTAATGTTCTTATATTTGGTTGAAAGTTCTTTCATTATCTTGTCCCACACTCCATGACCAATATCCAAATGGGCTTTATGGCAGGTGTCAAATAACTCAGAGTCCATAATTTAAAACTGAATAGCACTTGTACCTTCTTTAACAGGATAGATCACCTTGGTGTTATTCTCAACCATCATTAATCATAGTGTTTCAGCAGCCAACAGTTTTGTTGTTCCTTCTGCATAGCCATCTTACCCTTTTTGATATCATTGACTAACTTTCGGTAACTGATTTTGGTTAGGAAAACACAGTTTTTATGAGCACTGGCTCTTACTTGAGATAATTCATTGCAGAACTGCCATTGCATGTCAGCTTTGTGTGATTCCTGTCCTGGCACTACACTCCCTTCTGACATGATGACACAAGAACCAGTAGAGCATCTGCAGAACTTCAGTTAAATGCTATACACTGGAGAACTCTTACGGTGATGCCCGTGGTGTGATAGTTGAATGTCATACAACAATACTTTGTCTCCACAACCATTAAACAGAGACCCTAATGCCATTGCAAATAGTAGTGGTGGGGAAAAATTGTACAATTAGATATATTGTATACTGTATGTTATCTAGGCATTCTATAGAATGCCAGATTTCAGACAATGCCAGTAACAGGTACATCAAAAAACAGAAATCTCTTCCAACATCTTTCAATGCAAAATGAGAAGAAGTCTGCTGAGAAGAGCTGATCCACGGTTAAAGGGGCACTGATTAGTAGGACCCTTTCGGCACAAGAAATATGATGACCCATAAATATTTTACACAACATTAAGTGACAAGATACATCATTGCCCAAAGCAATTGAAGTCAATAACAGAAGTATAGCAATGCACATGCTGTGTGGTTGGATTTAAAACAGTGAAACATTACACAAGGAGACTTCTGTGTTGGCTGTAATTAGGAAAAGAAATAATTGTTTGAATAATAGGAAGAGACATATTGTGGTTGTCCATACCAACAGAGTCAACTGAATACAACACTGTGCATCTTTACAGAATAGTAGACATGAGCCATATATGCACATTTGGAGTGCAATGTGGATGAGTTACTTTAGGTTTGGAGAAAAAGAGAGCTTAATTTGTAGCAGTGGATGGACACCATGGCAGCAGTTATGGCAGCAGTTTAACTCAGCACACAGTCTATGGCACTAAGCAGTTACCTGCCACCTGCTACATCGCAGCAGTTTCAACATTCACCTGCTACAGCTGATGTTCACCAGGCATCTGCTGTATTCCAGCAGATCCACAGCAGTTTGCTGCAGCGAGAAGTTACGACATTGGATGAGCTGTACTAGTCACAATTTGTGACAAACATTATGATTTGTTCATTGTAAACATTATTAAGAAGTGACATTGATAAATTGTGTCTAGAGTTTGAATTCGGTGCCAGCTGTTAAGTAGTGGTGATTTCAGGATCATGATTTTGCTAATAGTCTGTGCCAGTCACTACACATAAAATGGCAACTGAAACACAGGGGGGGGGAGGGGGGGGGGTGATAGGTCAGCTCTACTTGTGAAATTCAGGGAGAGACTTAAACCATAGGAGGAAACAATGGGTAATGAACTAGAGAAAACTAGAGGAAACAATTAATGTAATTAAGACACAAGATACTAAGACTGCTATTGTAGAAAATGTCATTAATAATTGTCTCAGGATTTACAAACTGAAATAAATGCACATCGTGACTTAGTACATAAGGAAATAGGCAAACATCTTAATGAATTGCATAATGGTTTAAAAATAATTGATAGAGAAATCTCAGATACTAGGGAAAGAGTAGACACATTAGAACAAGGCAGCACATTTAATAAAATTTTGGGTCCACATACTGCATTGTCTAGTTTGGAACAGTGACTGTAGGAATTAGTAGAACAAAAAGTGCAGGAGAGGACTGAGTCATCTAGTATTGCAACCAATTCTACAGGATTATCAGCAGTTGAAATTATGGAAAACACTTTCATTGGGAAACTGTTATTAAACTAAAGATGGTAGAGCAACATTTTCAGAAACATGCACATTTGAGTGTAAACAAGTTTAATACAAATGCATATACTCCAATATTTACTACAGATGAGTTAGCTCTAGCTCAAGACCATCATCATAGTATGAATATCCAAAAAGGAAGCAATACAGTTTTTCTTTGGCAATGTAGACCATACAAAATAACTGATGCCCCACATCCAAAGGTTGTCTATCTTCCAGAACCTAGAACAGGGCAAGATAAAAATGTATACAATATGGACATGGCAAAATGCTTTTAAACTCTTAAGTGATCCTAGGTTCAGAGCAGGTTTGGTGGAGTGATGTCCACCAGACGCAGAGCTAACTGTTTCATAATACCCTTCTAAGTTCTGTGAAACAGCTTCTCTTTTTTTTCTATCCTGTTATCTTTCTAATATGTCTTACTATCCCATTCTACAAGTGAGTGTAAGGCTATGACTGTTGGTGAGACTGAGACATCCAAATGGGGTTCCTCTAAGTGCATCACAATAGACACGTCATGCATTGTGGGAAAGAGGACAGGATCTGTACAGTGTGCATATTGAGACAGTTATGAAGATGACATGTGAACATGGGCACATTGAGTAATTTAAGAAGTGATGAAAGAAATCAAGAAATTAGAACTGTATTATCCACGAGAAGAGAAAATAACGTAAAACAATATCATAGGATAACAGGTTAGAGCAAAATTGTTGGCAGAAGGTATTACAACCATTCTAAAGTATTCTAGGGTAATTAATAATTTAAGTGCCATCACAACACAGAAATACTGTGGGAGATAAATAGTAATTTAAGATCTGAGGAAGGTGGAAATTTATACATAGTAACAAACCAGAAAATGTAAATGACAAAGGAGAGTAACGCCTTCGAAAAGTGATATTCTGAATAGAATAAGATATTTCATATAGAAATGGAAAAATGACAGTGCAGTGATCCTAATGCAATGCAAATATTTAGTGATATAGGAGTAAATGGATCCAAAGAAGAAAGGGCTTATGCCCAGGTCAGGTGTATCCAAGGACTGAATGAACTGTGCTGCCTTTTATTAGGAAATAAGGGTAAGTGGATATATGAAATGGATGACTTATACTTCTAAGCATCTGCCCATAGAATAGGGTGCACACAAACACACATAAGGGATATGTTTATGTCGAAGAAGCATTCTCCCAGTTGTATTTGCATAATTTGTGTACTTTCCACCATGGTCTAAAGACGTGAGTACCTGAGATTTAATTCGGATAAGCATATTGTTGATTCCAATGTCAGAAGTAACACACCAGGCAAATAAAGAAAAATATGAAATAGTTTACATGCTAAGGCAGCACAACACACGTCCCTCTGCTGAGACACACAATAAATGAAGTATGGTAGTAAATGTAGGCCAGCTATGGGGCTAAGCTGAAATAAAATATTTGGTTAAATGCATTATCTTGGATAAAATAAAGAAACTTGGGGGAAAATGGAGATAAATGTTGAAAAACAATGTCTGTGTAAGGAGCAAAGCTCCAAATGGTGAATACAAATGGAAATAATAAGGAATGGATTAATAATTTTAACAGCATCAAGGGATAGCAAATTCAAAATAGAAGGGTATAATCGATAATTATAAGACATATAAAAGAAAAGAAAATGGTACCAGTAAATAGATTAACAATAAATACAAACTGAATTGAAAGAAGTATTCACGTGAGTCCTAAGAGGATGTGAACTGACTTGGTTTTATATTTGGCAATATTATGAAAAGGTTAGTTGCTACTCTCCATATAGCTGAGATGCTGAGTCGTAGATGTGCACAACAGAAAAACTATTGTCAAAAAGTAAGCTTTTGACCAACAAGGCCTTCATCAGGTATAGACAACCCACACACACACACACACACACACACACACACACACACACACACACAACTCACACACACACATGATTATTAGAGTCTCTGGCTGCTCAGCCAGTCTATTTCTGATGAAGGCCTCAATGGCCAAAAGCTTACTTTCCGACAGTATTTTTGTTGTGACTATCTGCGAGTCAGCGTCTCTCCTATATGGTGAGTAGCAACTATCATTTTCATAATATAGTCTTTATTCCATCCTATACTTTTCATTCTTTGATAGTTTTATATTTCACAAACATCAATGTTAAAAAATTGTTAAAGTATCATCTTATTGTGAATGTATTAAGATTTCTTAAAATGAAGTCAAGAAGCAAATCATCTTTCTTCTGTGCAGGAGGATATGAAGTGTGGCATGTCATTCTGGGAATGAGACGTCCCACTTCCCTGATCTTCATAGCCTGTCCTGTGGTAATACAGTGCTCAGGTACGGCCGACTTAGGGATTTTTCTGCCATGAAAATCTTGGCCCCAGCAAAAACTTTTTGGGATTCAGTAATTAAAGAATCTGAGGAGATATGCCTAGTGCAAAATCTTATAAATTGTGATGGTGGTTTTCCGCTGGACAAGGCTCGGGATCCAGCGATCTCTCTAATTTCCTCTCAGAGAAGACAGTTTATTCATAATGACAAGTCTGGCGACATCTGATGCCTGTTTTTAGTGATGTGGTTGTGCATTCCGACAAAGGGTGGACATGTATTTTTCACCTTTATGCATGCGCCTGTCCTCCATAGATAGAACAGTAGCTCCAGAAGGTGCGGATTTTGATAGAGGATGCTCCTGTGACAGAGGCCAATGCGCATGCGTTTCTGCGCCAATTTTTTGCTATAAAGTTGACCCTGGGAACTTGCAGTCTCCAGTGACGGGCACTCACCTGAAGATGGCTGGACAATTGCCAGCTGAAATATTGTGGCAAGAAGTCAACGTGATCTGGCTGTGATCCTGAAACCTCATTGAACATTCAGTATGCCGGGAAAACTTCAAGAACCACAAATTAGAAGTTCTTAAGATAGTAAAAACAATGAAGAATAAAATGTCCTGTGGAATTGACAAGGTACCAGGTTCAGTCACAATTAAATGTGCTAGTGTCATAGCAGAATGACTCTCACATATCATAAACATATCATTAACAAAAGAGGCATTCCCACAAAGATTAAAAATTTCAAAAATAAAACCACTGTATAAAAAGGGTACTATATATGAAGTGGGAAACTATAGACCAATAGCTTTGTTATCTGTATTTTCAAACACAGATGTCATGAAAAATATTATTACAAATTACCTCGAAAACTTCAATCTCTTGTCTGTAAACCAACGTGGTTTTCACAAAGGCATGAGTACAGAAACAGCAATTACCCAATTCATCGAAAACATTGTAATGGGACTTGACAGAAATAACAGTACAGTAGGAATAAACTTGGAATTATTGAAGGCATTCGATACTGTTGATCATGATATCTTGCTAGAAAAACTAGAAGCTGTAGGTATACGAGGAGTTGCATTAAAATGGTTTCAGTCATACCTCCACAACAAAAAACAGGTAGTAGAAATTACCTCAGTAAACAATAAAAACCAAAGCATTGTGTACAGATTGGACATGTAGACTGTACCAATCGGAGTACCTCATGGCAGCATTCTAGGACCTCTCTTCTTTCTTATATATATTAATGATATCAAGATCCAAATCAGTGGTACCACATAACTTTGTTTGCTGATGACACAAATATTGTTGCAACAGACATAAATAGGGTACTGCCAACATCTGCAACCAGAGTTTTGGAACACATACAAAACTGGTTTGAACTGAACAGGCTAACCTTAAATATTTGCAAATTGATGAAAATTTAGACTGGATAGCCCACATTCTCTACCTCACTAACAAGTTAAGCTCTGCTTACTTTGCATTACTCATAATTAGTACTGTGTGCAGTAGAGAGTGTAGCAGAACTGTCCACTTTGATTACATCCATTGTGCTATCACCTATGGCCTAAACCTCTGGGGTCATAATATGGCAAATATGAAAACCATCTTCACCTTACAAAAACAAGCTGTTAGAATAATTTCAAACAGTACAAGGCTAACACCTTCCAAACAGTTATTTCAACACCTAATTATTCTACCTTTAACATGCCTCTATATAAAAAAAAGTGTTGTTAATATAAAAATGCACATTGATAATTATAAAACCAACTGAGATCTTCATTCCTATGATACAGAAACGTGCAATGACACCTGCATAAAAAGAGTAACAAGGTTTTAACTCTTTAACTCAAAAACAAACCAACATTCAGGGTACTATTTTGTACAACAAACTTCCAACTCAGCTAAAAGAAATAAAAACATTTTCTACATTCAAGGAAGCAATATTTAAATTCTTAATGACCAACTGCTATTATGGTATAAATGAATATCTGCAGTAACCTTGTAGCAAATAACTACAGTCATTTACTACATGTTAAGAGTACCATGAATCAAATGCTTCCCACAGCCTCAATGTTAATTTTTCTAAACAAAACTATTAAATCAATTATTTACTTGTAATGTATTTCATGTAAAAGGCCCTGAACAAAAGTGTTAAATCAATTATTTACTTGTAATGTATTTCATGTAAAAGCTTCTGAACAAATGTGTTAAATCAATTCTTTACTTGTAATTTATTTCATGGAAAATATCCTTCTCATACTTTTATATTATTACAGTACTCTACTGCATTGGTTCCTTACTTAGCTTGCATTTATCGCGAATCTCTAGCCCAACATAAAGGCCCGAGTGACTGGAAAAAAGCGCAGGTGATGCCTGTATATAAGAAGGGTTGAAGGATGGATCCTCAAAATTACAGACCAATATCCTTAACATCGGTTTGTTGTAGGATTCTCGAACATATTCTCAGTTCGAATATAATGAATTTCCTTGAGACAGAGAAGTTGCTGTCCATGCATCAGCATGGCTTTAGAAAGCATCGCTCCTGCGAAACTCAACTCGCCCTTTTTTCACATGATACCTTGCGAACCATGGATGAAGGGTATCAGACGGATGTCAAATTCCTTGACTTCCGAAAAGCGTTTGACTCGGTGCCCCACTGCAGACTCCTAACTAAGGTACGAGCATATGGGATTGGTTTCCAAGTATGTGAGTGGCTCGAAGACTTCTTAAGTAATAGAACCCTGTACGCTGTCCTCGATGGTGAGTGTTCTTCGGAGGTGAGGGTATCATCTGGAGTGCCCCAGGGAAGTGTGGTAGGTCTGCTGTTGTTTTCTATCTACATAGATGATCTTTTGGATAGGGTAGATAGCAATGTGCGGCTGTTTGCTATGATGCTGTGGTGTACGGGAAGGTGTCGTCATTGAGTGACTGTAGGAGGATACAAGATGACTTGGACAGGATTTGTGATTGGTGTAAAGAATGGCAGCTAACTCTAAATATAGATAAATGTAACATAGTGCAGATGAATAGGAAAAAGAATCCTGTAATGTTTGAATACTCCATTAGTAGTGTAGCGCTTGACACAGTCACATCGATTAAATATTTGGGCATAACATTGCAGAGCGATATGAAGTGGGACAAGCACGTAATGGCAGTTGTGGGGAAAGCGGATAGTCATCTTCGGTTCATTGGTAGAATTTTGGGAAGATGTGGTTCGTCTGTAAAGGAGACCGCTTATAAAACACTAATACGACCTATTCTTGAGTACTGCTCGAGGATTTGGGATCCCTATCAGGTCGGATTGAGGGAGCACATAGAAGCAATTCAGAGGCGGGCTGCTAGATTTGTTACTGGTAGGTTTGATCATCATGCGAGTGTTACGGAAATGCATCAGGAACTCAGGTGGGAGTCTCTAGAGGAAAGGAGGTGCTCTTTTCGTGAATCGCTACTGAGGAAATTTAGAGAACCAGCATTTGATGCTGACTGCAGTACAATTTTACTGCCGCCAACTTACATTTTGCGGAAAGACCACAAAGATAAGATAAGAGAGATTAGGGTTAATACAGAGGCATATAGGCAGTCATTTTTCCCTCATTCTGTTTGAGAGTGGAACAGGGAGAGAAGATGCTAGTTGTGGTACGAGGTACCCTCCGCCACACACCGTATGGTGGATTGTGGAGTGTGTATGTAGATGTAGATGTAGATGTAATCAACAATGAATAAGGCACCTGAAATACTGTTATATATTAAGAAAACTTAAAGAAAACCGCAATTCTGAAACAATCAAACATGGAAAATCCAGGATGGAATTTAACAATACGAGAGAAGGAAAGTTTCCACTCACCATATAGCGGAGGTGCTGAGTCGCGATAGGCACAATAAAAAGATTCACACAATCATAGCTTTTGGCCATTAAGGCCTTTGTCAGCAGCAGACACACATACACACACACACACACACACACACACACACACACACACTCATGCAAGCGTAACTTGCACACCCATCTGCAGTCTCAGAGAGCCGTAACTACACTGCGAGCGGCAGCACCAGTGCATGAAGGGAGTGGCGACTGGGTGGGAGTAAGGAGGAGGTTGGGGCAGGGAGGGGAGGGATAGTATGGTGAGAGTGGCGGACAGTGAAGTGTTGCAGTTTAGATGAAGGGCAAGAGAGAAGGTGCGGAGGGGGGAGGGGGGGGGGGGGGGTAAGTAGCAGAAAGGAGAGAAATAAAAAAAATAAAAAGAAATTAAAAGACTGGTTGTGGCGGTGAAATGACGGCTGTGCAGTGCAGGAATGGGAACAGGGAGGGGGCTGGATGGGTGAGGACAGTGACTAATGAAGGTTGAGGCCAGGAGGGTTACGGGAATATAGGATGTATTACAGGGAAAGTTTCCACCTGTGCAATTCAGAAAAGTTGGTGTTGGTGGGAAGGATCCTTATGGCACAGGCTGTGAAGCAGTCATTGAGATGAAGGGTATCATGTTTGGCAGTGTGTTCAGTTACAGGGTGGTCCACTTGTTTTTAGGCCACAGTTTGTTGGTGGCCATTCATGTGGACAGACAGCTTGTTGGTTGTCATGCCTACATAGAATGCAGCACAGTGGTTGCAGCTGAGCTTGTAAATCACATGACTGGTTTCACAGGTAGCCCTGCCTTTGATGGGATAGGTAATGTTAGTGACCGGACTGGAGTAGGTGGTGGTACCTAAGCTGAAGAAGTACGCTGGGAAACCTGCTGTGCCCTGACGAGAACTAAACCGATCAAGTCGAATATTACCAGCAGGGAGATGGCAGCCATTCGAAACCTGAGACAGAGCCTTGAGATTGTTGTATACCAGCTGACAAAGGTAATGCTACAGTTGTTCTTTCCCATAATGACTATATTGAGAAGATGCAGAGCCTGCTAAATGACGAATCTTACGAATCTCATTGGGAAGTGTCAAAGACAATTTCAGTTTGCAGAAGGCCGGCATATACCAGATTCCGTGTTAATTTGGGAAGAATTATATTGGACAGTCAGTACACACCATTGAAGATTGTTGCCAAGAACATCAGAGGCACACTCGACTTGGGTACCCCAAGAAGACAGTGGTCGCAGAGCACTGTTTGTCCGAAAACCACAAAATGGACTACCAACATACCAGGATCTTGGCATAGACATCTAAATACTGGGACTGTGTCATTAGAGAGGCTATCAAAATTCATACCAGAGACGGACTCATCAACCGAGATTGCGGCTACAACCTCAGCAGGGCACGGGGACCAGCATTGAGTCTAATTAAAAAGACGCTCAGCAAAGGAAATGAGCAGGCAACTAGGACGGATGAGGCAATTACACTGATGCCACCACAGACGCCAATGCCAATGTCTCACTGACTGCTGGCAGGCGGGTGTGGACTGCAGAGAGAATGCCTCGCGAGGGTAGGGGATTTAAGACAGCCGCCTGCCCTCAGGAGCTCAGTTCGTCCGCACACCTGACGATGGTGACATGTCTGATCGCCGAAATTTTGTGCCCATTGGATGCTATGGACCAGCAGTACACCTGTGAACTGTTTGAGCAATAATAAAGTAAATGACTGATATGCCACAGCATCTGTGATGTGAAACGTCTGTTGTATAACCATACTGCTGCACTGTGCTATATATGCCTTTGCTGATAACATTCGGAGCTCCAGCAAATAGCAAGCATTTTTGCCTAAAGAAATAAAAGTCACATAATATTTGTTGTAATAATAAAAATCAGTAAACTATAAAGTAAATACGTATAAATAAAAGTAAACTACAAATAAAAGTTCATGCAAATACACATTTCTTTCCATCATATTATCTTTCAAATGTAATATATTCAAAATAATATGACTAATATTAAAAAATACATAAATTAAAAAACATGAGCAGGACTCAATCCAGCAAATGTCCAACTCAATCCAGTATTAATGCTAACCACATGACTGCCGCCAACTTGGATTCAAGATCACAATGCACCAGTACATCACTGAAGCATAAAACTTCTCTTGTGATTTTGTCAAAGTTTCCCAAGTAGTACCATTACTACTTGCACAGTATGTTGTTCTAATGAACTGCCGAAAGTGTACAAAGGTTGAAGTAAATCTGTGATCCAAATATCATGGCCTCCCCTTGTTAGTGAAGCAATTTTTAAGAGTTTATGAATTTATCAAAATTTTTTTCTAGCACACCTTACTACTTCAATGACATTTGGCTGTCACTCTCAAAGAGGCTGTAATGTTCTCTACAGTTGGTTTTGATTTCATCCATCACAGAACTGCATATCTGTTCTTAATTGCAGAATGACACTTCAGACAAGCATAGGATAATGTGGCAAAAAAAACCTTGGAAAGAATTTAGATTAGTGATTTGGTGGATCACCATCATACAAACCATTCATGTATTATGTCACACTGTTCATGCCCAGCACCCATTTAGGCTTACTCAGCAGCTGTCTTTCATGCACTGCTTGGTATGCTAAAATCACTGAACATTTCTGAGCCACAGCACTCAGTTCGACATATTGCTAGTGGCCTGGTTCGCAATCCTTGCATCCAGAATTGGCTGGCTGATGGTATGAGGAAAATCTGAGAGAGGGCACAAGTGGTATGTCAGCAATGAGTGAGTCCATGGCTTATTGGGGGGGGGGGGGGGGGGCATGCTATGAAAAGTAAAAGGAGAGGAGAGGCAGTTAGGAACTAGGAGTGGATGTGGCAAGTGACATATGCAGAGCTGAGGGACCATTCCTGGTCAGTGGGGTTGCTGCCTCCATGTTGGCATGTGTGTTGTTTGGACACCGATATCACTGCTGGAAGGAGCAACAACCTTCAGGTACTGATTTCCATACAGGACTTCTCGGCAACCTATGTGGCCGATTCCAGTTTCTGAATCTGGTGAGACAGATTGTCAGAGTTCATCTGATAAGTGCACGTTTACATATAAAGGACAATGTCCTGCGATGATTTGATGTTCTAGTGGAGCTAATGGTAAGAAGTCCACCATTTTTGGGAGGTAATAAGCCATCACTTAAGACAGCCAAGGTTCTGAAGTTGTATAACATGTGACAGTCAAAATGTTATATACACGTGGGTGTTAAACAGAT
The DNA here is from genome assembly GCF_023898315.1 of Schistocerca nitens. NCBI lineage: Eukaryota > Metazoa > Arthropoda > Insecta > Orthoptera > Acrididae > Schistocerca > Schistocerca nitens. The sequence continues at coordinate 540,082,396 of NC_064619.1, read as the reverse complement.
GTCTGTGCTCTTTAAGCCTAATATTCTACCTTGTGTTTTGTGACTGTTATTGATGTTCTGGGAACAGTATTAGTTGCCTGACTTGTGGCTGAGTTCCCAGTTCCTTGTAGCTTATATGCAACATGTACACACAGATTTTTTGCAGACCAATGTAGGAATGTCACTCTCACTTCCCTTAAGTGGAATTGGTTTTTTTTTCCAAATTTGTAATCATTCATCCTTGTGTTAACAGTTTCTTGATTTAGAATTTTAGTCTGTTGTAGTTCAGTTCATCCATGGGGCTGTGTCATCTCCCCAGTTAACAGACAAGAGTTTAGTAGGGCAGGCTTCACTGCCCTGGTCGGCCAAGGATCTGGCGCCACTTCCATAGTGACTGACCAACTGACTGACCAACAAGCCACTGTTAGAAAAGGCCAAGCCATCTCGTGTCAGTCTGCTGATGGTTGGAGGTCAAAGCTGAAAACAATAACTTTATTGTATGTATCTTACTTTCTTAAACACAACTGGCTGCATTCTGATGGCTTTTAACTTTTAAGTTTGGAGCTTACTTTGCAGTGACTTGTTGATATTTAATTAACCATATATTGAGTGCTGTGGCATGTTTTCAACTCAAATATTTTGTAACCTGAATTGCTATCAGTTAAAGACTTACTGGATGTATTTTCTTAATTACAATTGTTCATTGGGTGGCTATTAACAGTTTTTGATAAGAGCCAGGGAACATTTTTGTAAAACTTCAAATATTAGTAAATTGTTTTAAAAAGATAAAGTGTATTTTTTTGACAGATAGTTTGGTAAGCACTAGGAGCATATTTTCTTAAATTTAAAATTTATTGAAATTCTTACAAACATCTGTTTTACTGAGTGTTGTGAGGTATTTTTCTTAACTGCAAATTGTTTACTGTGTAATCAGCATTTCGTTTGAGTATTTCATACAGAAAGAAATTTGACTGATAGTGTCCACGCACACACTGGTTAAACTTGTGCAGATAAATTGTCATAAAGTAAACTGTGAATGATGCTGTTGCTGGGCTAACACTTCCATGCCACAGCCTTCTGTGTTGACCCTTGTGACCTGTTTCTATGATCATAATTTGAATCTGGTTGTTTGGTTCAGGGTGTTAGTAGTTCAGCATCATTCACTGTGTTTCTACTGGTAGTGTGTTATTGATAAGTATATATATTTCTGTTTCTTGCCAACTGTTCAGTCATTATGTTACATAAATCTGAAACTGACTCTGGAACTGACCCCATGGAGGTACGAGGATGTTTGGGGTTGCAGGAAGAAGGTATTGTGATTGAACAACCTAACCCAGCTGGTGAAACAAGTGGTTATAAGTCCCCTTTTAGGAATTGGAAAAGGAGCAAGCAGTATCAGAACCCTTTGCTAAACTGCCAACTCCAATTCTCTGCTTACTCTGGGCTTGATCTTACAGACTGAAGATTTACAACACGGTGCGGAAGTACAGCGGCTTTTAGTCCATTTAGAGAAGCAGGCTGAAGCCTAGGCACCACACACCAAGTTATTCTTCAATTATTATATCCTCTGGTCAAAGGGCAGTTAAGTTCTAATCTTGCGGAAATATAACAGGATCAAGGGACATTGCAGGATTTAAGGAAGAGTATTGTTAGGGATAAAATGCCTCCCCTTATCAAAAATGAATCAACCGACAGGTACTACCTTTGCTTTTAGGGACAATCTGAAATCTTGAAGGAATATATAGGAGAGACATATATTATCATTATAGCTTTGGAGCTTGACGTGAGTGAAGAGGAGGTCATCAAAAATACACTCCTGGAAATTGAAATAAGAACACTGTGAATTCATTGTCCCAGGAAGGGGAAACTTTATTGACCGACCTCATTTGAACTCTTCTGTCAAGAGAGTTAATTTGGAGCTGGAACGGCTGCTCATGTCGGGTGCGAGGTCACACATTGGTGTGGTTCCTGTTGATTCTCTCAGTAGGTGGGATTATACAAGGCATGGCCTTCACCTCAACAGGAAGGGGAAGGGTAAATTGGCTGGGGAAATAGCAGGAAAGTTAAAGGGGGGAGGCACTGTCATGAGTGGTAAAATACCAGTGGTTACAGGATTCAGAAAAGACCCTTTTTTAGGGTAGGGAGGACAGAAAGAAAGCAAATTTTAAGAGAGGTTAGAACTGAGACAAATCTTCAGTTTGAGAAAGAAATCAAAAAACATAATTCCAGCTTATTACATCAGCATAAACAGCCATTGGTTAAGAATTTTCAACTGTCAGCAGATATCTTAACTCCACCCAATTTTAACTCAGTCAATGAGAAATGTCAGCTATCTTTATTGCATCAAAATATTCGAGGACTGAGAAATAAAATTAATGAATTAACTATCTGCATAGATGAATTAGAGTCTTCAAACCCAGCTGACATAATCTGCCTCTCTGAACATCATGTGACCACTGGTATAGAACTTTTAAGTGTTACAGGGTTTAGGTTAGCATCTCACTTTTGTAGATCAGAAATGGAGAAAGGAGGAGTTGCCACATTCATCAGGAACTGTCATAAATTTAAGAACATAGACATTCATAAATTTTGCCTAGAACAGCATATGGAAGCATGTGCAACAGAATTAGAATTTCACAAAAAATCCTTCATAATATTAAGTGTATATCGAGCACCTGCAGGTAACTTTAAACTGTTTGTCAACCACCTTGAAGCTGTACTGGCCCATTTAACAACCAAAAACAAAGAAATAGTGGTTGCTGGTGATTTCAATGTAGATTTCCTTAAAGACTCTCCCAATAAGAACTTGTTTGAGTTAGTAACACTATCATTCAACTTAATTCCCACAGTAAAGTTCCCCACTGGGATAGCCACTTGCTCACAAACAGCCATTGATAATATCTTTATAGAAAAGTCCAATGAACAAAATTATATTACAAAACCAATAGTCAATGGCCTCTCAGATCATGACATGCAGTTCCTTCTGTTAAATGTTAATACTGAACAGGATATAAAATCTGTTAAATCTGAGCTCAAAAGGGTAATCAGTAAGCCAAAAATTGATTATTTTAGGACACTCCTCAGAGACATTCACTGGACTGATGTTTACAGCGTTCATGGCATGAATGAAAAATATAACATTTTTGCTAATAAAGTGCTTACCTTATTCGAACACTGCTTTCCCCCAGAACTTACCAAGGTTAGAGCAAAGTCTACAAAGAAGCCATGGATTACTCGAGGAATAGGGGTATCTTGTAAAACAAAAAGAAAACTGTCAATCCGAAACATTTCCAATGTTGATGCTATAGCACATTATAAGAAATACTGCAAAATATTAAAGACTGTAATACGGATGTCAAAGCAAATATATTACAAGGAAAAGATAGTCATATCAGATAACAAAATAAAGACAATATGGGATATAGTGAAGGAGGAGACCGGTAGAACCAGACATGAAGAGGAACAAATAGCATTAAGAGTAAATGATACATTGGTGACAGATGTGTATAGTGTTGCAGAACTTTTTAACAAACATTTTATAACTGTTACTGAAAAGATGGGGTTGTCAGGTTTGGTAGATGCTGCTATGGATTACCTTAGACCAGACATTTCAAGTAACTTCCTTAATATGAATTTGACCCTCACTACCCCAACAGAAATAATGTCCATCATAAAATCTTTAAAATCAAAAACATCTAGTGGGTATGATGAAATATCAACAAAGTTAATTAAAGAATGTGATTCTGAGCTAAGTAACATATTAAGCTATCTGTGTAACCAGTCGTTTATTAGTGGAATATTTCCTGAATGGCTGAAATATGCTGAAGTTAAGCCACTGTTTAAGAAGGGAGATAAAGAAATAGCATCAAATTTCCGTCCAATTTCACTGTTGCCAGCATTCTCAAAAATTTTCGAAAAAGTAATGTACAGTCGTCTTTATAACCATCTTATCTCAAATAACATACTGTCAAAGTCACAGTTTGGATTTCTAAAAGGTTCTGATATTGAGAAGGCTATCTACACTTACAGTGAAAATGTGCTTAATTCATTAGACAAAAAATTGCAGGCAACTGGTATATTTTGTGATCTGTCAAAGGCATTTGACTGTGTAAATCACAATATCCTTTTAAGTAAACTAGAATATTATAGTATAACAGGAAATGCTGCAAAATGGTTCAAATCTTATATCTCTGGCAGGAAACAAAGGGTGTTATTAGGAAAGAGACATGTATCAAGCTATCAGGCCTCATCCAGCTGGGAACTAATTACATGTGGGGTCCCACAAGGTTCCATTTTAGGGCCCTTACTTTTTCTTGTGTATATCAATGACCTTTCATCAGTAACATTACCAGATGCCAAGTTTGTTTTGTTTGCCGATGATACAAACATTGCAATAAATAGCAAGTCAAATGTAGTCTTAGAAAGATCAGCCAATAAAATATTTGTGGACATTAATCATTGGTTCCTAGCCAATTCTTTGTCACTAAACTTTGAAAAAACACACTACATGCAGTTCAGAACTTGTAAGGGGTGTCCCAAGAGTATATGTCTAACATACGATGACAAGAAGATAGAAGAAGTGGACAGTGTTAAATTCTTGGGATTACAGCTTGATAATAAATTCAACTGGGAGGAGCACACCACAGAACTGCTGAAGCGTCTTAACAAATCTCTGTTTGCAATGCGAATTTTGTCAGACATAGGGGATATAAAAATGAAAAAGCTGGCATACTATGCTTACTTTCATTCCATAATGTCATATGGGATTATTTTTTGGGGTAATTCATCAAGCCAAGCTAAAGTTTTCCGGGCACAAAAACGTGCAGTGAGAGTTATATGTGGTGTGAACTCAAGAACATCCTGCAGAAGCCTGTTTAGGGAACAAGGGATACTAACTACTGCTTCCCAATATATTTATTCCTTAATGAAATTTGTCATTAAAAATATATCACTTTTTCAAACCAACAGCTCAATTCATGGAATCAATACTAGAAATAAGAATAATCTTCACAAGGATTTAAAGTCACTTAGTCTTGTACAAAAAGGTGTGCATTATTCAGGAACACACATTTTCAATAACTTGCCAGCAGCCATAAAAAGCTTAACAACCAATGAAATTCAGTTTAAGAGAAGCCTAAAGGATTTATTGGTGGCCAACTCCTTCTACTCCATTGATGAATTTCTTAGTAAAACCAACTGATTTGTATATAAGTACAACATAACTTCTGCACAATTTCAGTGCAGTAATGTGTTCATTGAAAATTTGTGTGTGTGTGTGTGTGTGTGTGTGTGTGTGTGTGTGTGTGTGTTTTAGTATAATCTAACTTCTGCACCATTTCAGTGCAGTAGTGTGTTCATTGTAAATAAGTATTACAGTAGTTGTATTACCTTATAAATAAATAAAAAACTTTTTTATTTTAAATTCAGTGCATTAGTATTTGTAAAATGACTCTTAGTGTTCATTAAAAATGACGATCATTCCACTTGGGACCTGTGCAATGGTACATTAGCTTATTTGTTTTAGTTGTAAATATTTGTCATGTATTGTTGTTTTTCTGACATGTTCCACATCCTGGAGGACCTCCTCACTACGGATCAATTGGAATGAAAGTAAATCTAATCTAATCTAATCTAAACACATTCCTGGGGTCAGATACATCACATGATCACACTGACAGAACCACAGGCACATAGACACAGGCAACAGAGCATGCACAATGTCGGCACTAGTACAGTGTATATCCACCTTTCGCAGCAATGCAGGCTGCTATTCTCCCATGGAGACGATCGTAGAGATGCTGGATGTAGTCCTGTGGAACGGCTTGCCATGCCATTTCCACCTGGCGCCTCAGTTGGACCAGCGTTCGTGCTGGACGTGCAGACCGCGTGAGACGACGCTTCATCCAGTCCCAAACATGCTCAATGGGGGACAGATCTGGAGATCTTGCTGGCCAGGGTAGTTGACTTACACCTTCTAGAGCACGTTGGGTGGCACGGGATACATGCGGACGTGCATTGTCCTGTTGGAACAGCAAGTTCCCTTGCCGGTCTAGGAATGGTAGAACGATGGGTTCGATGATGGTTTGGATGTACTGTGCACTATTCAGTGTCCCCTCGACGATCACCAGTGGTGTACGGCCAGTGTAGGAGATCGCTCCCCACACCATGATGCCGGGTGTTGGCCCTGTGTGCCTCGGTCGTATGCAGTCCTGATTGTGGCGCTCACCTGCACGGCGCCAAACACGCATACGACCATCATTGGCACCAAGGCAGAAGAGACTCTCATCGCTGAAGACGACACGTCTCCATTCGTCCCTCCATTCATGCCTGTCGCGACACCACTGGAGGCGGGCTGCACGATGTTGGGGCGTGAGCGGAAGATGGCCTAACGGTGTGCGGGACCGTAGCCCAGCTTCATGGAGACGGTTGCGAATGGTCCTCGCCGATACCCCAGGAGCAACAGTGTCCCTAATTTGCTGGGAAGTGGCGGTGCGGTCCCCTACGGCACTGCGTAGGATCCTACAGTCTTGGCGTGCATCCGTGCGTCGCTGCGGTCCGGTCCCAGGTCGACGGGCACGTGCACCTTCCGCCGACCACTGGCGACAACATCGATGTACTGTGGAGACCTCACGCCCCACGTGTTGAGCAATTCGGCGGTACATCCACCCGGCCTCCCGCATGCCCACTATACGCCCTCGCTCAAAGTCCGTCAACTGCACATACGGTTCACGTGCACGCTGTCGCGGCATGCTACCAGTGTTAAAGACTGCGATGGAGCTCCGTATGCCACGGCAAACTGGCTGACACTGACGGTGGCGGTGCACAAATGCTGCGCAGCTAGCGCCATTCGACGGCCAACACCGCAGTTCCTGGTGTGTCCGCTGTGCCGTGCGTGTGATCATTGCTTGTACAGCCCTCTCGCAGTGTCCAGAGCAAGTATGGTGGGTCTGACACACCGGTGTCAATGTGTTCTTTTTTACATTTCCAGGAGTGTATTTTGGAAGGGGTGAAGTGCTTCACACTTTATGTTTTGTAATGAGCCACTGGCTTTTGTGGAATTAGACAGATAATTGCTTAAGATTGATTGTATTATTTTGGTGATAAAGAGCATGAAGGTGTGAGGGGTTGTCACAACAACCAACAAATTAGGCAGCAAGAGAACAGTCAAGATGCCCAGTTGGTTAAGACCATGTGGTGTTTTTGTTGTGATCCTGAACATTTGGTGAATCAGTATTCTGCACCACATAATGCGTGTCTGGTCTGCTGATGACAAAAGCATGCAGGTGCATTGAAATTAAAATCTCCTATTAAATGCTGTAACATTATTACAATTTCTGTCAATGCATTTTTTATCCCTTGCTTGTGCTGCAGAATATCATGAACCTGTGCCTTAACTGATTCAGGCAGTAGCCTTTCACTGACTGATTATAATTGGCATATTCATAATTGCAGCATTTGTACACTTCCTAGCCTACAATTGGCCTTGGAGGGATATCATACTGTCAATGGGCAAGTATTGCCTTTGATTGGTCACTGTAAGGTGAGGATTTCAGTGCAACGGTTTTCTTGGTCCATTCCATTCTCCACTGTCAAGTAGCTTTGTGTTACAGTTCTTCTGGGCTGTGATTGGATTCAGTGCACTGGTTTGTTATCAAATTATGTGGATAGGAGTTGTTTTTTTAAATTTTACATTTCAAATTCTGCCAGTGTATTCTGGTCACAGCTAACGTCGTTACTATGCATGATTGTAAATTTAAGGTTGGTTATCTTTGTGATTCTGAGGCTGAGGCTTAGGTGATTCTGTACCTTCTGGGCAATTTTCTGGATGTCTTAACCAACAAATTAGATGTCACCAACAGGATTTAATATAGGATCCACCTTACTGATGATGTTCCAGTGCATTAGCTCCCTTGTAAGTTGTCATCTCCCAAAATGAAAATCTTGCAACAGCTGGTGGAGTACATGATCCATGATGGGTTTATTAAACTTTCTGCCTCTCCCTAAGCCTCTCCCACCTTTGAATTCCAAAGGGACAGGGATCCGGTTATTGACTGATGGTTGATTATAGACTATTGAATCTGTGTCACTACCTGACTTGCACCACTGTTTCACCTGGTTTTCTAGTGCTTGTTTTTTCTTTTTTTTATATTCTCAGTCTTAATCAGAATTACCATCAGATCCCATCGACTGAAGATTCTAGACAGGAGACAGTGTTTTGTACAGATTGGAAGTATACAAATTAAACAGTGTACCATTTGACATATTGACCTAGGGGGGGGGGGGTCTCCTACTCTCTCCAGACTTTTGGATGATGCTTTGGGAGACCTAAAATTTAAATCAGTTTATCATTCCTTACATAATATGGTAGTTTATAGTGCTTACCTTTGAACAACATTTGCAATACATGGATGAGGTTTTCAGTTACCTTCATGCTGCTAGTATTACTGTGAAGCCTTCCAAAATTAATTTAGTTAGCCAGGAGATTTCTTTCCTTGATCATTTGGTTTCTGCTCACAGAATCCTAGTAGATCAGGAGAGGACCAAAGACTTACAGTAATTTCTCCCTCCAAATCCAAGAAGGGTGTGGCCCAGTTCATTGGCATGCAGAAGTTCATCCCAAATTTTAGTCAGGCAGTAGGCACCTTAAACCAGTTATGTAAGAAAAATCAGACATTTTAATGGGGAGAGTCACAGCAGTCTGCATTTGAGGCCATTAAAATGGCCTTGAGTAAGCTAGCTACTCCAAAGTTGCTTGCCTGTTTGTTGTGCAGACAGACACATCAAATTTGGGTACTGCTGCAGTACTCTTGCTGGAAGATAAGGAAAAATGAAGATCAATTGTGTATGCTACAAGGTCACTTCCACTGTCAGAACTGAAGTACTTTATTTACAAGTGTGAGGCCCTTGTTGTAATTTTCGCATTCAAAAAGTTTATGTTCTACCTCAAGCACCAGGAATTTTGTCTTGAAACTGAAAACCAACCCTTAAGTTGGGCCCTGCCAGGCCCAGAGAGATGGGGCAAAGAACCCGGTGGACTGTGAGCATTCCTGGATTTTGCTTTACTGTCACACATATTAGGGCAACTGAAAACACTGTGGCAGATGCATTGAGTCAAACGTTCACAGAGAGGAACAGGAGACACGGGAACCATGTTGGGTTGCTGGGGTGTCAGTCAAGGTCCCCAAATTATTTAATAACTTTGAGCACAAACAAGGCCAAGACCCTGCTCTGTGTAAGATTGGGAAAAATCTATTAAGCAGCAAATCAGTCCAAGAATAACCTGCACAGGGGAATATTGTGTTATAAGGGAAAGTTGGATAATCAGGTCAAGTTCTGGGAGACATGGTTTCCACAATTTTCCATTACTTTCATAAGTCTGTGGTTGGAAGGCATTTACAAATTGGTTGGACCCTTAGCACGGTTAGGGAATTTCTTACTTGGTCAATGTGGTATAAAGATATGAGGCAACCATGAATGTAAAATTACTAAACCCAATTTTAAAACTAGTAGGGGATTTTTACAGTCCTCCAGAGAGAACTTTCCCATGGATAATCTTTTTGTTGTTTATGTCAGCCCCTGCTGCATACTTGTACGGCAACCAGTACATCCTGGTCAGGGCTGACGTGATTTCCAGATTTGTCTGATTAGTACCCAGTAGTGGGGTGACCACTGGGTTAACTATTCATCATTTGCCAGGAATATTTTCCATATTTGGCCCTCCTCATACCATTGTCAGTGACAACACTCATGCCCTCCTCTCACAATAGTTAAAAAGGTTTTGCTTTGATGCGATAACTCACCCCACAACTATACTATACACAGCCTTCATATGTGGAGAGAGTGAACTGCAATAAGAAGGCAGCCTTAATTATTGTCCATTCTCATTCATCCCTCAAGTGGGATTCTTTAGTACCATAGCTTAATTTGGCATTTAATTCTGCCTAACTCGAAGCCCACACTGCCATGATGCTTGGTTATCATCTCAACTCCACCTTGAACAACTTGTGGACAGTTAATGACCTGCTCCCTGAGACAGTAATACCAGCCTGATTCAGGAGAAATGGAGATGAGCACAATGAATTATTAGTATCACACACCATAGGCAGGCACACTGTTACCATATGGGGTGAAACAAATTTAAGATGTGGGCTGTTGATAAGGGCCCCATTCCTGATAAATCAGCACCCTACTTTGTAGGACCTTATGAGGTTATCCAGGTTCTTCACCCAGTCAGCCTATTGGTACATAACACTGATACTGGAAAGGTTTCAAGAGTACATGTATCCAAGGTCAAGGAAAGGAGCTAAATTTTCTGTTCTTTGTTTGACAAAAGCTGGCAGCCAGGCCATGTTGACTTTTTGATGGAGGAGGATAAGCCATGGCACTCAATTCATTATACCACTACTGGGCTGGTTTGCGATCCTTGCATGCAGAATTGGCTTGTTTGTGTTATGAGGAAAGTCCAAGAGAGGGTGTGAGTGGTACATCTGCAATGAGTAAGGCTGTGGGGTCTAAAGGGGACAACAAGACTTGAAAAGGGGAAGCAGTTAGGAACTTGGAATGGGTAAGGCAAGTGGCATGTAGGAAGGCAAGGAGAGGGACCGTGCCCTGTTCAGTGGGATTGCTGCCTCCTTGTTGGAGTGTGTGTGGTGTTTGGATGCTGATATCACCACTGGCAGGGATGAAAACCTTCAGGTACTGATTTCCATCCAGGAATTCTTGGCAACCCATGTGACCAAATCCAGTTTCTAAATCTGGTGAGACAGATCATCTGAGTTCATCCGATAAGTGCATTTTTACATGTAAAGAACAATGTCCTGTGATGCTTTGAAGTTCTAGTAGAGCTTACGGACAGGAATTCTACTATTTATTGAGATGTAATAAGCAGCCACTTAAGACAGCCAATGTCCTGAAGCTGTATAATATGCAATAGTCAAAATGTTATATAGACTTGACTGTTAGACAGATCGCTGTTTCCTTATAGCCTAATATTCTACCTTGAGTTTCATGACTGTTATTGATGTTCTGGGAGCAATATTAGTTGCATGACTTGTAGTTGAGTTCCCATTTTCTCGCAGCTCAAAGAAAAGCCGTTTCTAACAAGTATAGACACTGTTTGCGCAGACCACTTCTGTTAAGTGGAACTGATTTGTTCCCAATTTGTACATATTCATCCTTGTGTTTAGCAATTTGTTGATTTAGAATTTTAATCTATTTTAGTTCAGTCCATCCATGGGCAAGTGTCATTTTCCCAGTTAATGGGCAGGAGATTAGGGCAGGTTTCCGCTACCCTGGTTGGCTGCAGGTCTGGTGCTGCTCTCTTAGCAACCGACCAGCTGAAAAAGCCATGTGCCAGTGTTAGAAAAGACTGAGCTGTCTCACTTCGGTCTTTTGATGGTTTGAGGTCAGAATTGTAAGACAATAATGATTTTATTGTATGCATCTTAGTTTCTTAACCACATCTGGCTTGATTCTGATGGCTGTTAACTTTTAAAGTAAGGAGCTTACTTTGCACTGACCTGTTGATATTTAATTAATCATTTGTTGAGTGCTGTGGCATGTTTTGATCTTAAATACTTTGTACACTGAACTGCTATCAGTTAAGGATTTAGTGAGGCTGGTGGTGCATGTTTTTCAATTAAAATTGTTAATTGAAAGACTATTAACAGAGTTTAGTAAGTAACAGGGACACATTTTTATAAAATTGCAAATATTATTCAAATTGCTTTAAAAAGATGAATTGTTTTTGACAGAAAGTTTAGTAAGGACTAGATGCATATTTTCTTAAATCTAAGTTTTATTGAAATTCTTAAGAATTTGTTTTACTGAGTGTTGTGACATATTTTTCTTAACTACAAACTGTTAACTGTGATTGGTATTTCATTCGAGTATTTCATGCAGGAAGAAATTTGCTTGATAATGTCTATGCACTCACTGGTTAAACTTATACAAATAAATTGTCATCACGCAAACTGTGAATGTTGTTGCTGTTTCTGGGCTAACCCTCCCACTGCACAGCCTTGTGACATGTCCCTATGACAGGCATTTCAATTTTGAACTGAGCTGTATTTGTAGGGATAGTGTACAGGTGTGGAATGGACATGGTCAGGATAGGAATGATGTGGATATCCTTTAGGAGCAGTTGAATTGTATGGTTTTCATGAACAAAAAGAAAGTTTTTTCCTTATTCAGAATACAAATGAGCTCACCCAGGTTGGTTTATAAAGCTGTTAGCCAGTCATGGTGGTCCTAAGAAGAAGTTAATTTTATATTGGAACAAAGTCTAAGAAAAAAGGCATAGGAAATGAATCACATAATTGCTAGCTGAAGGTGGAGCCAGAGAGTGCAAAAAGTGTGGAACCAGCACTCCAGGCAGTGGGCTTCAGTTAACATGATTCCTCTCTCATGCTTGCTATTGGCTGTTGAAAATGGGTGTGTAGTGAGCATGTTGAAAGCAGATCATGTTTCAAAGGAACAAACACCTTTTACTGAAGTGATGATCCTACTTGGCACATAGGCCACAATGAACTGTACTTGAACTTTACAGGATGGGATGTTCCCTGCTGTATTTGATGGATGTTTGGAGAGTAACTTCATATAATAGTACAGATGTCCACATGTATGGAAATTACTGACTTGCTTATCTGGAGTATCCAAATATCTTCCTTCTTTCTTTCTTTGATGGACTTCATCTCCTGTGCAGTTTGACCTACGTTGGAGGTGGAGATCATGCTTATATGTTTTCAATAAGGTACTAAATAGCAGAAGTCACTCTCTTTTAAGGTGTACACATATTCTTCCAGCACATACAATCTAGGAACATCATATATAATAACTGTCTGCAATTATGGCTTGTTAACTGCATTAAGCATTATAAATTGATAGGCAATTCAGAAACAGCTCTGTATCACATTTCAGAGTAAACTCACTATCTTCTCCCTCTTTCAAGATGTAGTCCATTGTCACAGTGTGTGCTATTCCATGGAGCACAGTGTGTCTCTGAGGCAGAGGTGTAGCTGCATGGAGTAATCACCACAACAGCAGGTGCACCAAAGCACGTCAGCACAGCACCTTCTTCCAGAAATGCTGAGTCCATAACACTCATTAACATGCACAAACAATACAAATTCTCCACATATATGTGTATCCAAACTCACTAAATTTACTAATAAAATTTAACTGTATGTTTTGTGAGCATCACTCATTGGGACTACAAATATTGTGTGACACATGACTTCACTGAATTGGTTTGTTACACTTCTTGTCTCCCTCCTTAGATGAATGATATCACTCTAAACATGTAACATCCAAAACAGACTAACAAATACTATTCCCACAAACTCTTTGCAGAGTAACAATTTAAACATTAATCCCTCATTTCTACTACATATTTATTTCTTCACAATTCAGATAAATAAAACTTTGAATCTTAAACATAATCCATGTGTGCTATTCATTCACTTAAGTTCATTCTAAGTCTCTTCCTTATATTTTATATTATGAATGCCAGACTCAGTCTTAGCTGATTCTAATTATATAGCTTACACACCATGCAAACCTTTTGTTGCTGTGAGACTTTCTGTTATTCATTAAATGTTCCTTGCACAATGATTTACTTACAGCTCTCAGATGCTTGTCCTTATTATTCAATTTCAACCTTAAATTCAGGCACCTTACAACTTTGGTGTAAGCCTCAAATTCAATGTTGTCCTTTCATTGTACAAATTGTCTAATGTACCTTGCACCACAGGAAGATTACTCCTCAATAATAAACCCTTCCATTTTCTTGTCTCCCTACACCCCTTCCTGACATCTCTCCCTGCCCATCCCCTCCTGCCCATCTCTCTCTCTATCCATCCTCTGCTGTCCCCCCCCCTCCCTCCCCCCCCCCCCTCTCTCCATCTGCTCCTCTACTGGATGAATGGATTCAGATTTATAAGCTCAGTAAGTTATGGGAATTTTTGCCACTCAGTGGTGTGCATTCAGCATTGCACTGGGCCAAATATGTTGCCTGTTGTTATGGCATGATTCAGTTTCAACTGCTTTTGATGGAATACCCCGGCTGCAATGTCATGGAGATCACAGGAAACCTGGCTGTGCATAAGCAACTGCATGATCTGCAGCCATTGGGGGTTGCACATAAATGTGATAAACAGGTTTTGGCAGTCACATCTCTTGATGTATGTCAAGGCATCCCATGTATGTTCATACATCTGGTGAGGGTCACAACTGAACTGGTAGAATTACTGTTGCATCAACACTGTCAGCATCTCCACCTTTTGCAAGTGCATCCTTAATATGTCTGTGCTTGACACACATACATCATCAGCAGAGATGGACATCAGCTCACTCATCAAGAAACCCGTCTCTAAAGACTGGAAAGCTGCATAAGTCACAGCGATACCCAAGAAAGGAAATATGAGTAATCCACTGGATTATATACCCATATCACTAACATCAATTTGCATTACAATTTTGGAACATATGCTGTATGAATTACCTTGAAGAAAACAGTTTATTGGCAAACAGCCAATACAGATGCAGAAAATATCGTTCTTGTGAAACACAACTAATTCTTTATTCTCAAAAAGTAATGAGTACTATTGACAGTGGACGTCAAACTGATAACATATCTTTAGATTTCCAGAAGACTTTTGTCACTGTACCTTACAAGCAACTTCTAATCAAATTGCATGCCTATAGAGTATCCTCTCAGTTGTGTGACTAGATTCGTGACTCTCAGTCAGAAAGGTCACAGTTCATAACAATTGACAGAAAGTAATCAATAAAAACAATAGTAATATCTGGTGTTCCTCAAGGAAGTGTTATTGACCCTCAGCTGTTTGTGAACTACATAAACAGTTTATGAGGCAATTTGAACAGCCCTCTCAAACTGTTTCCCAGAGGATGCTTTCCTTTACCTTCTTGTAAAGTCATCAAATGATTGAAACAAATTGCAAAATGATTTATATAAGATATATGTATGGTGGAAAAGTGGCACTTGACTCTAAATAATGAAAAGTGTGAAGTCCTCCACATGAATACTAAAAGTAATCTGCTAAATTTTGATTACATTATAAATTAATTAAATACTCAGGGATTAAAATAATTAAGAATAACTTAAATTAGAATGATTGCATAGATAATGTTGTGGGAAAGCAAACCAGAGACTGTGATCTATTGACAGAACACTTAGAAAATGTAACAGGCCTACTAAAGAGACTGCTTGCACCATGCTTGCCCACCCACTTTTAGAGTACTGCTGTGCAGTTTGGGATCCGAATCAGATAGTATTGACTGAGGGTTTTGGCGCCGAGGAGTGGTGCCGCGCCCACGTTGCAGTCTTTGTGTTATACTTGCTCTAATTTGCTTGTGTCATGGCTTCGCCGCATTCTCCAGATGTACTGTCCGAATTTTTTCGCTTGCAGAATCAGCAGACGCAGGCGTTATTGGAAGCCCTTGGACAGCTCGTCCAGGGTCAACGTGCGCTGCAAACCGATGCGGCGGCAGCCGCTTCTTCGCTACCACAGCCACACAACGCTGTCGCACCGCCATTTAGGCCCTTTGAGGCCACAACCGAAAGCTGGACGGAGTGGGCCGATCAGTTCAACTTCCACCTCACTGCTTATGGAATTCAAGGTAAAGAGCGGCAGCCGTTTTTGCTATCTTGTGTCGGTGTGTCTACCTACCGTGTGATAGTGAAATTGTTTCCCCGACGCGACGTAGCAACTCTGTCCTACGAAGAAATTTTGTCGGCTTTAGATGCCTATTTCAAAGAAACAGTAAATGTAGTTGCAAAACGGTATACGTTTTTTCGTACAAAACGTACGGCCGGTCAGACTAATAGGGAGTGGGTAGCAACTTTGCAAGGACTTACTAGAGACTGCGCGTTTGCCTGTGAATGTGGCCTCCCATATTCAGATACTATGGTGCGTGATGCAATTGCACAGAACGTTTCTGATGTTCGCATAAGGGAACAGATTTTGAAACTAGTTAATCCCTCCCTGCAACAAGTGATAGACATATTGGACAGGCAAGACACACTTGACTTTGCTCAGGAATCATTTGAAACTTCGCCAGCAGTGTGTCACGTTAATCGGCCCGCCCGGCCCGCTGCACGGGACGCTGAGCGGCCCTCGCGCCCGACTTCGCAGCGGCCGCCTAGCTTGCAACCACGTGCGCCGCGTAAGCAAGCAAATGCAGTGAAATCTTGCCCGCGGTGTGCAACTAGACATTCGCGTGAAAATTGCCCGTCACGCCAAGCTATTTGCTTTTACTGTCAAAAGAAAGGACATGTACAAAGTGTTTGCCAGAAAAAGTTAAGATCAGACAATCACACAAATTCCAGGCCCTTTGCTTCGCGCCGGAATCGAACCCAGGACAATCAGGCTCGTGGACCTTCGCCCATGGACATTAATGTAGTTCATTCCCACCCGTCCAGTGACACTTTAGCTAACAGTGACTGTGTTCGTCCCACCCAAAGTGTGCGTCGGCGTCGCCGGAAATCCCGTACAGTTGCAAGTGCTTCTGGACCTGTCTCAGTTCCAATTGCACGAGACAGTCGCTCTTGTCGTCAACAAGACAATAAACTTTTTGTGGACTTAGACTTTGCAGGAAAAGTGATACCATTCCAGCTCGATACCGGAGCTGCAGTTTCATTGCTCAATCACGACACGTACAAACAACTGGGCGCCCCGCCATTGCGTGCCGCACATGTTACGTTAACTAGTTACTCAGGACAGCACATACCTGTGTTAGGACAGTGCAGCCTTATTGCAACATACAAGGGACAGACAAAACTTGTGTCATTTTATGTTCTTCGTTCCTCTAGTGCCGTGAACTTGTTTGGTTTAGATTTGTTTCAATTGTTTAATTTGTCTATTGTAAATCAGGTCCTATCAGTGAATCAGACTGTGCCTTCCGCCAGCGTTTCTCGTCTTTGTGAAGCATTTGCAGACATTTTTGCACCGGGCCTTGGTTGCGCTAAGAACTATGAAGCGCATTTGGTACTGAAAGACAACGCGCAACCGAAATTTTTCAGAGCGCGCAATGTTCCCCACGCATTGCGTGATGAGGTCGCAAGAACATTAGCCGAATTAGAATCTCAAGGTGTCATTGAACGTGTGCAGGCTTCTCTTTGGGCCTCACCCTTAGTAATTTTGCCAAAACCTTCCGGAAAATTGAGACTTTGTGTGGACTTCAAGGCCACTGTGAATCCACAACTTGTGACTGCTACTTTTCCTTTGCCCCGCCCGGAAGATCTTTTTGACAAACTGTGCCCGGGAAAATATTTTTCAAAATTGGACCTAGCAGATGCGTACTTGCAGATGCCTGTGGACGAAGAATCCCAGCGCGTCTTAGTGGTAAACACGCATCTTGGCTTGTATCGCTTCAAAAGACTGCCATTCGGGTGTGCATCCGCCCCTGCTTTATTTCAGCAATATTTACAAACTATTTGTGCGTCGGTCCCTACTGCTGCGAACTATCTGGACGATATTGTGATCTCAGGAAAGACAGAAGCCGAACATTTGCAGAATCTCCGGACCTTATTTCAGGTCTTGCGTCAGAATGGTCTTCGCTTGAGGAAGGACAAATGTGTGTTTTTTGCTCGTGACTTACCGTACCTGGGCCATGTCCTTAACGCCCAAGGTATACATCCGAGTCCAGAGCACCTTCGTGCCATTCAGGACTTGCCGTCGCCGCAGAACTTAAAACAGCTACAGAGTGTGCTGGGTAAGGTCAATTATTATCATCGGTTTGTGCGCAATGCTTCTTCTATTTCAGCTCCGCTTCATCGCTTACGCCGTACAGGTGTTCCGTTCGTCTGGACGACGGAATGCGAACGCGCCTTTCGCCAGTTGAAATCGGCGTTACTTTCAAATACTTGCCTTACGCCATTCGATCCCCGAAAACCCCTTTTGTTGATGGTAGATGCCTCGGATTTCGGGATCGGTGCTGTGCTTGCGCACAAGGATGGCTCGCATGATCGCCCTATTGCCTTTGCGTCCAAATTGCTCTCATCTGCGCAACGAAATTATTCACAAATAGAGAAAGAAGCTTTAGCTCTCGTGTTTGGTGTTACCAAGTTCCATGACTTCTTGTATGGTCGTCACTTTACAATCATCACGGACCACAAACCTTTGACATCGCTTTTTCATCCGAACAAACCTGTACCTCCACGTACAGCGCAGAAATTCATTCGCTGGTCTCTTTTTCTCTCGCAGTACCGCTACGATATCTTGTATCGGTCCACTGCTAAGCACGGCAACGCTGATGCGTTGTCCCGTTTGCCTGTTGCTGAGGATAACGCATTCGATTCTTCCGAACTTGCTTGCATGTTCATTGATTCGGAAACCGATGACGTGGTCGCATCGTTTCCGATTGATTTTCGTCGTGTAGCTACTGCCACAGCTGCTGACCCTGTCCTTGCTTCCGTTTTGCGTTTTGTTGCTACGCAATGGCCCTTGTCAAAGTCACGGATCGAGGATCCTTTGGTTCGCCGTTTTTTTGCTCACAAGGAGAGACTTTTTGTACGACGTGGTGTTTTGTTGTTGCGTTCCGATAATGATCAGTCCCGAGTCGTGGTCCCCCGTTCGTTACAGTCCTCTGTCTTAAAGCTTCTTCACCAAGGACATTGGGGTATAGTGCGCACGAAACAACTTGCTCGTCAGCACTGTACTTGGTTCGGAATCGATGCTGCGATTACGACTATGTGCTCCTCTTGCGTGGCGTGTGCCGAACAACAATCCGCACCGCCGCGGAAATTCTTTGCATGGCCGAAAGCCACTTCCCCTTGGCAACGCTTGCACATCGATTTTGCTGGTCCATTCTGGAATGCTCGATGGTTGGTTGTGGTCGATGCTTTCAGTAATTTTCCTTTTGTTGTCCGGATGTCTTCCACGACGTCTTCGGCCACCATCCAAGCCTTGTCTGCTATCTTTTGCATTGAAGGTCTTCCGCAGACTCTTGTTTCCGACAATGGCCCACAATTCATGTCCGCAGAATTTCAGTCATTCTGCAAGGCCAATGGTATTCAACATCTGACATCCGCGCCGTTTTCGCCTCAGTCAAACGGTGCCGCGGAACGATTGGTCCGGACTTTCAAGTCACAGATGTTGAAATTGAAAGAGTCGCATTCTCGGGAGGACGCTTTGTTGCTCTTTTTGTCCTCATATCGCTCTCAGCCCCGCGATGGTCGCTCGCCGGCTGAGTTGCTCCATGGTCGCACTCATCGAACTCTGATGTCTTTGCTGCATCCGCCACATCAGGTTCCTGTGCAGCGGCAGACTCCTGCTTTTGCTCCTGGCGACGTTGTCTATTATCGCAACTATCGCGGTTCACAGCGTTGGCTCGCAGGGCGCATTCTTCGCTGCCTCGGCCGCGCGATGTATTTGGTTTTGGGGGCCTCTGGTGAGGTGCGTCGGCATCTCAATCAGCTGCGCCTCTGTCGTCGCCTGGGTTCTGCCGCTCCCCGTCTGCTTTCAGCGACGGAGCCGTCAGGTCAGCGCCCTGGGGACCCATCTACTGGCTCGCCTCATCCCCAGGTGTTACCGACGATGCCTTCCATTTTGCCTCATGGCGTCGCGCCGCCGCAGCCGCCGCCGGCGCCGCCAGCAGCGGACGCTTCGCTGCAGCCGCCTCGCGCCTCCCTGGGTCACGCGCCGCCGCTTGCTTCCCGTGACCAGCCGTCCTCCGCCATGGACCTCTTGCCCGCTCCGGACCAGATGTCGTCTTCGCCCGTCGGGTGCTCCGACCACATGGAGGTCGACCCCGCGGCTCCTCTTATATCATTCCGTGCGCAAACACCTCATGTTGACGTGCACCCTGGACTAGGTTTGCAGGCGTTTCCTAGCTCCCCTCGGACCGAATGGCCGGGTGCGGGTGGCACAGCCTCGCCTGTTGTTGGGCTCCCCACCTCATCGCATACGTCAACATGGGGTCCTCCCCACGGCGGGCGGAAGCCTTATCTCACGACCGTTCGCCGATTTGCGGGGGAGGAATGTGGTGTCACCGCTAGACACCACACTTGCTAGGTGGTAACTTAAATCGGCCGCGGTCCTGTAGTACATGTCGGACCCGCGTGTCGCCACTGTGTATTCGCAAACGTAGCGCCACCACAGGGCAGGTCACAAGACACGGACTTGACCTCGCCCCAGTTGTACGGACGACATAGCTTGCGACAAGACGTATCACGTCTTCCTCTCATTTGCCGAGAGACAGATTAAATAGCCTTCAGCTAGTCCATCGCTACTACCTAGCAAGGCGCCATGTGTATCATTGCTAATTGCTTACTACTATGCAAGAGATGTATTTCAACAAGAACAAGACTACATTAAAGTTAAGTATATTAAAATCTCTCTTCTTTTCTTTATAGTTTTTCATCCAGTCTCCTGTTTCAGAATTTACGCCCGTCTGCGTTAGTTTCGCGTGCACCTAGCCACTCATTGTGTCGAGACCTTAGGGAATCGACACAACAGAGGGCATCAAAAAAATTCATAGAAGGGCAGCTCTGATCATCGCAATAAAATAACGGAAATCAGAGCTCACAGAGAAAGTTCGATGAACCCTCTGCCAAACAGTTAATTGTGATTGCAGAGTAATAATATAGTTCTATAGATCTATATACAGATGTAGCTACTGGCATATATAAGGTAGGTGTTAAGTTTTTTTTTTTTTTGCATTATATATATATATATATATATATATATATATATATATATATATATATACACAAAATTCAAGCTTTCGCAACAAACTGTTGCCTCATCAGGAAAGAGGGAAGGAGAGGGAAAGACGAAAGGATGTGGGTTTTATATATATATATATATATATATATATATATATATATATATATATATATATATCTAAAAAGAAAGATGATGAGACTTACCAAACAAAAGCGCTGGCAGGTCGATAGACACACAAACAAACACAAATATACACACAAAATTCAAGCTTTCGCAACAAACTGTTGCCTCATCAGGAAAGAGGGAAGGAGAGGGAAAGACGAAAGGATGTGGGTTTTAAGGGAGAGGGTAAGGAGTCATTCCAATCCCGGGAGCGGAAAGACTTACCTTAGGGGGAAAAAAGGACAGGTATACACTCGCACACACACACATATCCATCCACACATACAGACACAAGCAGACATATTTAAAGACCAGTTTGGTCTTTAAATATGTCTGCTTGTGTCTGTATGTGTGGATGGATATGTGTGTGTGTGCGAGTGTATACCTGTCCTTTTTTCCCCCTAAGGTAAGTCTTTCCGCTCCCGGGATTGGAATGACTCCTTACCCTCTCCCTTAAAACCCACATCCTTTCGTCTTTCCCTCTCCTTCCCTCTTTCCTGATGAGGCAACAGTTTGTTGCGAAAGCTTGAATTTTGTGTGTATATTTGTGTTTGTTTGTGTGTCTATCGACCTGCCAGCGCTTTTGTTTGGTAAGTCTCATCATCTTTCTTTTTAGATATATTTTTTCCACGTGGAATGTTTCCCTCTGTTATATATATATATATATATATATATATATATATATATATATATATATATATATATCCACTAGGAATTGTTGAAATATTTGGTGGGAGTTTAAAAGGAAGTCGGAAATGTCAGTGTGAACCATAAGTTGGTATGCATAGAATTCCATTCTGGTCACCTTCTTTGGTCTAGTCTCGCTGCACATCGTGTCAATGTGCAGGAGGCTGGAATTTTAACCACCATCTCCATGGGGGGAAATGAGGGGGCACTGCAGACTGTCATATAATCCAGAATTAGATTTTCACTCTGCAGCAGAGTGTGCGCTGATATGAAACTTCCTGGCAGATTAAAACTGTGTGCCAGACCGAGACTCGAACTCAGGACCTTTGCCTTTCGCAGGCAAGTGCTCTACCAGCAAAGCTACCCAAGCACGACTCACGCCCCGTATTCACAGCTTTACTTCTGCCAGTACCTCGTCTCCTACCTTCCAAACTTAACAGAAGCTCTCCTGCAAACCTTGCAGCTTCGAGTCTCGAGTTCGAGTCTCGGCCAGGAAGTTTCATATCAGCACACACTCCGCTGCAGAGTGAAAATCTCATTCAAGAAACATCCCCAAGGCTGTGGCTAAGCCATGTCTCCGCAATATCCTTTCTTTCAGGAGTGCTAGTTCTGCAAGGTTCGCAGGAGAGCTTCTGTAAAGTTTGGAAGGTAGGAGATGAAGTACTGGCAGAAGTAAAGCTGTGAGTATGGGGTGTGAGTTGTGCTTGGGTAGCTCAGTTGGTAGAGCACTTGCCCACAAAAGGCAAAGGTCCCGAGTTTGAGTCTCGGTCTGGCACACAGTTTTAATCTGCCAGGAAGTTTCATGTCATATAATCGTTGAAATTCGGATATGCACATAATCCCTGTACAGTGTTGGTGTAGAATGATGTCCCAGATGTTAGTGCCATCTGTGGATATGAGCAATGCTATCTCAAGTGACTAGCACGGATTGAAACAGCATTCATGCTCCCCTGGCAGCGGCTTATTGAATTGTATAACTAATTTGTGCTCGCCACTCAGTATACGTTGTTAAGGCAGTTTTAAATTGTGAAGTTAGTCTTTTGTGTGTGCAGTATTTTTGTAATGTAATCATGATCTCATAATATGTGCTAGGTTTGCATTCACGTTGTCTGTCTGCCTCGAGCATCTCATTATGTAGGATATGCAGTCATAGGCATTTGGATGCATTGCCTACAGGCAGCAACACAAACCCTACTTGGTGATATATCTGACCCTGAATCTTGAAAGTGGTGCCCACTATTGTACCAAATGATGTCTTCTGGAACACTGAGTTATATTTTCATATGTGCTGTAAGAAATGTCTCGACTGCAGTGTGTCTCCTTGTGTCAAGGCATGTAATTCAATGGGTTTAAAGTTTAACCTGGCAATTCCTACAAGATATGCTAGGTGGTTCAACAGGAAACCATTCTTAGCTACAATGTGAACATAATTCAGACATTCGCTCACTCATACATACTCATCTCTGCATATGTCTCACAAGGCATGTAATGATAGGCCAGCACAGAGAGGGTAGATGTACCTCTGCCTGACAATTTACCATATTTTCAAGGCATGTCTTGCACTGTAGCAGAGCTTTATGTGCTTGTGAGTGGGAGACATACTATCTTAGCCATTGAAGCCTTGTAGTATGTTCATCTGTAGACTCGAGACTCAAATGCCTTGCATTTTGCTGCAGTTGATAACATCTGTGCATGACATCATTCCATATCTTCAGGACGTTCCTGTACACACAATATTTTTCTGCATTTGGCACAGGGGCACACTTGACCTATTGGCTTGTGCTTTCATTTTGGTGTGTTACTCCCATTTACTTCATGAGTGATGCAGAAGAGGAGCTGCAAAAGGTGTTCAGGTCTGGAGCTGGATGATGTCAATGCCTCCTCACACAGTGTACTACATCATCCTTGCCATGCGTGTTAATGAATGTAGCATTTGTTTGCGAGTATAATGAGGATCGAAGCATGTCAGTATTTCACACTGTATGAATACAGTGGCACATACCTGCACTAAGAGCCTGGCACATGCCCGGCAACCTCACAACATGGGATACAATCCGGGTATGTAATCGCAACACATGTAGCACTCCTACTGTGATGTGCTGATAGTCAAACATATGTAGGCTGCACTATGGAGCAGGTCAATATTATTCCCACACAACTCACTTGTTGTACAGAGCAGCCTGTTTATTAGGGGCCTAAAAAAACGGCACACATCTGTATCTCCTTGGGTATTTAAACTAAAGCATTACAAACCTACCTATGTTGGTCCTCTCTGGTAAGGAGTTTGTGTGTCAAATTTTGTCCTCTTTCGTCCAGGGTCCTGCCCTGGCATACACACTTACATATTCTCAGTTTTACATATATTAAGATACACCCATTTCTTCCCCCATCAAATGAAACAATGCTAACATTTGTATGCATTAAAAATTCTATTAGGCTGGTTTTATGGGTAATTGAAATAATAACAAGTAAAGTCTCCAACTGTAATGCTTTTTTAATGTGGGTACCTTGCAGTACTATTTGGTTCAAGTATTTTGATGCTGTTTTAATGATTGTGTGTTATTTTCTAGGTCGATTGAAATTATCATTTTGTTCGTGTATTTTGTTCAAGCACTTCATCTGCAACATGGTGTTCACATTGGTAACAAGCAAGTATCGACAGTGAGTTGCTCTCTTTCTCTATGTTCCTGTCTGGTAACAACTATATGTACTAAAATAGTTTTACTGGTATCTGGATCCTTGTAAGTTGAGTCCCCACAAGAGGAAATGGGCCTAGCTGGCCGTTGGAGGACATAGTACTGCTGCAGAGCTGCACTCACATTGTGAGTGTGCCACTCGTCCCCTCACCAAGTTATATGCCAGCAAATAGTGTTTCTCACAGCTGATAAAAATATGGCCATCAGTTCTGCACTCACATCTGATATTGCCTTAACTAACATTGTTGTACTACAGGTGATTTGATAGAAACCTCACTTGGTGGTACTTGGTCTTTCCCCCTAGTTGTGATTCGGATTGTCTCTCTCTTTGCTCTTTGCCTGTTGACATCATTGTGCCGAAGGTATCCACTTTGCACCTCATTGTTTGCATAGGCTACTTTGAGCTTGTCCTTGTCTGTGTCCAGTCTGCCATCAGTCAGCCATGGTTAGCTTGGCTACTTTCTGATGTCATGTTCCCTTCCACAGGTGACCCATCCACCTTGTGGCTTCATGTGTTTCTCAGCTGGGTTCTGGCACATGCACTGATGCCTAGCTATATGTGGATAGAGTAGTTATAGTAATTCTCTTTCTATGTCTTTATTGAACTTAAATCTGTATTATTTGTACAAACTTGAATCTATATTATTTGTACACAACTCATATATGCATACTACTGCTTCTTTTGTAGTCCATACACTATAGGCAATGGTTTTACAGCATCTGCTCTCTTGTGCACTAAAGGTATATTAAAAAAATATCTTGAGATGTTTCAATCATTCATTTAAGATGCTGAAGGAGTCTCCACAGATCAACATACTTTATGATAGTAAAAGATATGCATAACTTATGGGAAATCGGATAGAAATTAAGAAAACAAAAGTTTTACCTAGAAGACAGAAGATGGAAGAAATGTAGGACTGTCCATCTCTATTTCGTAATGTATAGATTAGCTGAGGTAATTACGGTTTTAAAGAAAATATGATAAGTGTTATAGACAGCTACATGAAAATCAAAATGTGAAAGAATACAGCAAATGACTCAAAATGTAGCTGGTGTCAGTCCACTTATTCCATAAGAAATCTGAATTAATCTGATGCAAAATAGCGCGTAATTTTCATTCATATGTGCATTTGGTATTGGAAATATCCTCCAGGATGCATTTCTGGATACATCAATAAATGCACATATCTCTGTTTCCTTAATATAGGCTCAAGGTTGTTGACACTACACTTCAAACATGCATTTTTGTTTCTTTTTTTATCTTCCATGAATATTCAAAGTCAATATTTCATGTAGTAAAGAGCTCAAAGGTAAATATGTGGCTAAATTGGACACCGTTCTTTTCATAAGTAATCATTGTCTTAGATGTTAACATTATGTTATCTGTAGGCAATCTTATGAAAATATGAGACAGGTCATGTAAATTAATAGCATAGTTGCTATACACATCATTTAAATTGATTCCAAAAGTCAGTGAAAAAATTAGATCTGCACATTCACAACAGTTTTTTTATTAAATGTTGTCAGATATGTGTCCCACCTGTTCAACTGCAGTTTTGCATCAAAATCCAATAATCTTTCCGAAATGAATGTATAAGCCACTATCCTGTGGCTAGCTTGTGTTGTTAGCTAATTCCTCTTCAGTTCTGTCTATCTTGCTGCAGATTGTACTTAACGTTCTATTACATCACTAACACTTCCTTACAGACTTGCATGACTAGATGTTGTAATACCAGTCACATCAGACTGTTTAATGTGCTCTAAATCATTTGACCTGATTGGCGTGTCTGAGATTTGTGTATGTGCTTCACCCAGTATTCACTGAGCTAAATCTTTAACTTGTTTCAAATCATTATTTACTTCACTGAATTCTTCCTTAACCTCATTGTGAACCAATTCATATTGTTTAAATACCTCAGCATTTAAACTCTCTCTCTTAGAGCAGATATGCCAATGACCTTGCTGCAGTGGTAACACCAGTTCCCATCAACTCACTGATGTAAAGTGCTGTTGGGATGGGATAGCACCGGGTGACTGTCCAAGTTTGCCGAGTGCTGTTGGAAAGCGGGTTGCTCTAGCCCTTGTGAGGCCAATTGAGTAGCTACTTGACTGAGAAGTAGTGAATCAGGTCACAAAAACTGACAATGACCAGGAGAGCAGTGTGCTCAGTCTGTCGGCTGAGGATGACACAGTGGTTGGTTGGTACTGCTGGGCCTTTTGAGACCTCTTTGAACATAGCTTAGAGCAGATATTTTTGTTTGTAATTGTTTCACTTTGTTAATTACTGCTACCTGATGCTGCTCAAAATTAGTGTTAGTTGATTTTATTTCTGCTCTTAACTTGGAACCTTGTACTTAGATACTAATATTTAAATCAGTCCAATTGTCTTTAACTCAATCTGTAGAATTTTTATTCTTTTATTATTTGTATCTGGTTTAATGTTTAAATTTTCAGTTAAATGCTTGAACCATTTTGGGATTCAGCCCCTTGCTTCTTTTAACAATCAGCATTTGATAATAAAGATGATTAATTATACCAGTCCAAGCCAACCATTTATTGCTACAGTATCAAACTTCACTCAGAAATCTTAATACAGCAGAGTGTTGATTATCTGAACACTGGTCAATTGAACGGCTGCTTAATAGAACTGTTACTCACCCATGCATGGTACCCTCATCCCCACTTAGGTATTGACCTCCTCCTGCACCAATGCCGAGTTGCCAAAAACAGTAACTATTTATGCTCTGTTACGATCATTTGCATTAACTGTGCCACATAAAGTAAACTTTCAATATAAAATGCCTAGATTTAAAGATGTTGTTCTTTCTATGAGAGATAAATTTGAGATTAATAAATGATCAGAGAAAGATAAATATTCAACTAAGTCATCTAATGAGTACAAGACTGGTAAGTCAACAATTACATATATAAAAAAACAAAAGACAAGCATCGTGTATTATATATCAAAGCTTGATTCTACTAACATATTGACAAGTCATGAAGCTATGAAGCTTGCCACAAACACAGATGCAGATGCTGTTTTCAAGTGGTTTACACGAGAAAGATCACTAAGAGAAACTATCTCTCATCGCATTTTATGTGAAAAGGCAATTCAGTGTAATGAAAATCTTTGAGGGCTTGGAATATTTAAGCAAGCACAGGCTGGTTACAATGCTTTAAGTCATGGCATTCATGAGCTTCAAATATAAGGAGAAAAACCACCTAGGTTCCTTCAGCATCTGTTTCTTTTAAAATCAAACTATGGGGCATATTGAGAGAAGAAGATTATGCTCTCAAAAATGTTTACAATGTTGACAAAATGGGGCTCAATTGGAAAGCTTTGATAAGAGAAATTCATTTCATGTCCTGAATTAGCAGCACCTAATCCTAAAATAAGCAAGGATTGCATTACTGCTTTGGCTTGTGCTAAAGCTTCTGGTAGCCACTGATTGACTGTGCCCATCATTGGTAAAAGTTAAGAAACTGCATTGTTTTGAAGCTTATCTTATAGTGTTTTAAGATGGCCACTAAATTGTGTGTGATACATGGGTGTACAGCATGCATCAAATGCGAGCGTTATTCTTTCTTCCATATTTAAAAAACTCTCCACTCTCATCTATGTAAAGGAAAGTCATGCACTTTGGAAACAGGTATATTTGAAACTTCCTTGCAGATTTAAGCCATGTGCCGGAACAAGACTCAAACTCAGGACCTTTGTCTTTCACGGGCAAGTGCTCTACCATCTGAGCTACCCAAGCACGACTCACGCCCTGTCCTCATAGCTTTACTTCTGCCAGTACCTCGTCTCCTACTTTCCAAACTTCACAGATGCTCTCCTCGCAGGACCATCCATCAAATACAGCAGGGAACATCTCATTTTGGCAACCTATTGAAAGGACACAAGACATTCCTCCATTGGAGAGAAAACTGATGAGAAATAATAAATTGAAATTGAAGTTTTTGTAAAACAAATTCATGAATGTATCATAGTTGTCCTGGACAGTGAGATCAATAATCAGATTTGTGGCAGTTCCAAAACTAATACTAGCACAGCACTTGAAGAAAATAAGAATAATTAATTGTTTGAGCAGCCAATATTAAATTTATTAACTCCATTTATGATGAAGAAGAAATTTTAAAAATCCACAAGTCAGAAGATAGTTATCAGCAGCCACTGAGGATTGTAACAACATCACAACATCAGCTGTATTTCACTGACATCTGGCTAATTCTGTCCAGCATCAGTTGCTAAATCGACCCACCCACCTTCAGTGATGCAGTTCACCTACCACACTGTCAAGCCTACCACATCATCACAGCTATGCATCAACTTTGAAACACCAAGACCAATACATCTACATCTACATCTACATCCATACTCCGCAAGCCACCTGACGGCGCGTGGCGGAGGGCACCTTGAGTACCTCTATCAGTTCTCCCTTCTATTCCAGTCTCGTATTGTTCGTGGAAAGAAGGATTGTCGGTATGCCTCTGTGTGGGCTCTAATCTTTCTGATTTTATTCTCATGGTCTCTTCGTGAGATATACCGTATTTACTCAAATCTAAGCCGCACTTTTTTCTGGTTTTTGTAATCCAAAAAACCGCCTGCGGCTTAGAATCGAGTGCAAAGTAAGTGAAAGTTCTGAAAAATGTTGGTAGGTGTCACCACAACTAACTTCTGCCATCGAATGTATGTAGCGCTACACAGGCATGCTTTGCAGGCACAAAGATAAGTACTGGCGCCAAAACCTCAGCATCAGTAAATAATTTTTTTAAAAAAATAAGGTGGAAGACTAGCTTTTTTCTCTGCCCCGAGTTTTGAACACTGCATTTTCATACATTATCCAATGAAGTAAATACAAATTCGGAATTGTTCATCTTCTAATGTAGCAGCATTTCAATTTACTACAAAAATCTGACTGGCAAGACTGTTTGGGATTTTTGTCAATATGGCCAACTCTACATTCTGAATTTTTTCCTACCTTTGAGAAGAGATGGTTGCTAATAGGAACTTTTATGAATTGTGAATCACATGCAGTATTCTCTTCACCGTAAGAATAATACGAATATAAACATTTTGCCATGTATTGTTTCGTGTTTGCTGCTATCTCATTTAAATCCTGTCTGGCTAATAAACTACGAAACTAGAGTGAGACAACAGCAAACGCGGAAGAATATACATATCATGTCATGTTTACATTCATATAATTCTTATGCCTAATAGTGATACAGTCAGAAATGAATCACGGCAATTGACTAGATTTTTAAATCTAAGATGACTCTAATTTCTGTGCAGAATACAATGTACTAAAGAGGTGTCTGTAAATATTTTCAAATGGAGGAAAATTTTCGCTAAACTCTCATTCAGAACATCTTCTGTCATACGCAGTCTATTATTTGGTACTTGTTGATCATTATCAAAGAAAGCAGCAGTGTAACATCAAATAGCAGTCTCTTGCCATTGTTTCGCTAATGAGATGATTCCTCTCTCTCTCTCTCTCTCTCTCTCTCTCTCTCTCTCTCTCTTTTCAATAAGCAATCAATTCAAACCAGACAAAGCACGTGAAAAAGGAAGGGTACCCGTATAAATACGGACAGAGAGCATGACGCATAGCAATGGCTACCTGGTAAAGCTTAACTGCTAAGCTTATGACTCGAACCAAACTACTGTAGCTCAATCGTCATTCATTTGGCCTAAATTGTCTCTCATATTACAATGGACCGACTTTGTTATGATTTGGAGGTGCAGCCTAAAACTTTTTTCTCGCCTTGAATTTCGAGTCTCAAATTTCAGGTGCGGCTTAGATTTGGGAATTTTTTTTTCCCTTGATTTAGAGTCTCATTTTTCAGGTGCTGCTTAGATTCAAGTGCAGCTTAGATTTGAGTAAATACAGTACGTAGGAGAGAGCAATATACTGCTTGACTCCTCGGTGAAGGTATGTTCTCGAAACTTCAACAAAAGCCCATACCGAGCTACTGAGCGTCTCTCCTGCAGAGTCTTCCACTGGAGTTTATCTATCATCCCCGTAACGCTTTCGCGATTACTAAATGATCCTGTAACGAAGTGCGCTGTTCTCCATTAGATCTTCTATATCTCTTCTATCAACCCTATCTGGTAAGGATCCCACACTGCTGAGCAGTATTCAAGCAGTGGGCAAACAAGCATACTGTAACCTACTTCCTTTGTTTTCTGATTGCATTTCCTTAGGATTCTTCCAATGAATCTCAGTCTGGCATCTGCTTTACCAACGATCAACTTTATATGATCATTCAATTTTAAATCACTCCTAATGCGTACTACCAGATAATTTATGGAATTAACTGGTTCCAGTTGCCGACCTGCTATATTGTAGCTAAATGATAAGGGATCTTTCTTTCTATGTATTTGCAGCACATTACACTTGTCTACATTGAGATTCAACTGCCATTCCCTGCACCATGCGTCAATTCACTGCAGATCCTCCTGCATTTCAGTACAATTTACCATTGTTACAACCTCTTGACATACCACAGCATCATCCGCAAAAAGCCTCAGTCAACTTCCGATGTTATCCTCAAGGTCACTTATGTATATTGTGAATAGCAATGGTCCTACAACACTCCCCTGCGGCACACCTGAAATCACTCTTACTTCGGAAGACTTCTCTCCAGTGAGAATGACATGCTGCGTTCTGTTATCTAGGAACTCTTCAATCCAATCACACAATTGGTCTGATAGTCCATGTGCTCTTACTTTGTTCATTAAATGACTGTGGGGAACTGTATTGAATGCCTTGCAAAAGTCAAGAAACACGGCATCTACCTGGGAACCCATGTCTATGGCCCTCTGAGTCTCATGGAGGAATAGCGCTAGCTGGGTTTCAAACAATCATCTTTTTCGAAACCCATGCTGATTCCTACAGAGTAGATTTCTAGTCTCCAAAAAAGTCGTTATACTTGAACATAATATGTGTTCCAAAATTCTACAACTGATCGACGTCTATAGGTCTATAGTTCTGCACATCTGTTCGATGTTCCTTCTTGAAAACGGGGATGACCTGTGCCCTTCTCCAATCCTTTGGAACGCTACGCTCTTCTAGAGACCTACGGTACACCGCTGCAAGAAGGGGGGCAAGTTCCTTCGCGTACTCTGTGTAAAATCGAACTGTATCCCATCAGGTCCAGCAGCCTTTCCTCTTTTGAGCCGTCTTAATTGTTTCTCTATCCCTCTGTTGTCTATTTCGATATCTACCATTTTGTCATCTGTGCGACAATCTAGAGAAGGAACTACAGTGCAGTCTTCCTCTGTGAAACAGCTTTGGAAAAAGACATTTAGTATTTCGGCCTTTAGTCTGTCATCCTCTGTTTCAGTACCATTTTGGTCACAGAGTGTTTGGACATTTTGTTTTGACATAAGACCATAATTTCTTAGGATTTTCTGCCAAGTCAGTACATAGAACTTTACTTTCGAATTCATTGAACACCTCTCGCATAGCCCTCCTCACACTACATTTCGTTTCGCGTAATTTTTGTTTGTCTGCAAGGCTTTGGCTATATTTATGTTTGATGTGACTTCCCTTTACTTCCGCAGCAGTTTTCTAACTCGGTTGTTGTACTACGGTGGCTCTTTTCCATCTCTTACGATCTTGCTTGGCACATACTCATCTAATGCATATTGTACGATGGTTTTGAACTTTGTCCACTGATCAACACTATCTGTACTTGAGACAAAACTTTTGTGTTGAGCCATCAAGTACTCTGAAATCTGCTTTTTGTCACTTTTGCTAAACAGAAAAATCTTCCTACCTTTTTTAATATTTCTATTTACGGCTGAAATCATCGATGCAGTAACCGCTTTATGATCGCTGATTCCCTGTTCTGCGTTAACTGTTTCAAATAGTTCGGGTCTGTCACCAGAGGGTCTAATATGTTATTGCCATGAGTCGGTTCTCTGTTTAATTGCTCAAGGTAGTTTTCAGATAAGCAGCTGTGAGCTGTGTCTATAGAAATATGATTCCTTGTGTGAAATTTCTCCACACAATGTGCTCATCCAAAATCACTAAAGCTACTAATAAAATTTAGCTTTATGTTTTGTAATCATCATTCACTGGTACTATAAACATTGTACAACACATCACTTCACTGAGGTGGTATGTGACACTTTTAGGAGAATATTAAAATGAAAAATTTTAAATAAAATAAAAACATTTAAATACCAATCAGACTGGCTAGGTGACTTAGACACTCCTCCCCCTTCAAAAATGCCCATGCATAGTGGGAAGACCTGCTAAATTTGCCAGATGAGCTTGCAAAAAATGTTTAACAAAATATTTTCATTTAACTGGCTTGATCAGTGCCCAAGCGATGCTGTGGTTATGACAGTTATAGTTAGTTATCTATAGCACTTCATTATATAACTAAACTAATGGAGCTCTTTGGGAAAACATTACAAATTAATATGTCCCTTAAATACTGGGGTGCAACATTACAAGAAACATTTTGTTTTAATTTTGTCAACTGATATTAATCATAATTCTAAGCATTAAAGGCCACACGAAACAGACTCAAGATACAATTGTAAATGCAGTCAACATGAACACATACTAAGTTATAAAGTTGTTAGAATTGGGATAAATTGTAAGATTAGTTACTTAATGTAAAATCCACAATATTACTGCATAAAAGAGGGATCATCAGTAATACATACCTCTGCATCATTAAAATCCCGGAACTGATCATGGAGGTAGAGTCAGGGGGTTCCTAGACTCAGCATGCAGTAGGAGACACCCCAACCCCAATCTTCCCTTCCCTGCCCCAAAGGTAGCTTAAAGTCTTACACATGAAAACAGAAACAACTAATCTTACATCTAAAAATAAATCTACTTTCAGGAAAAAAAACAGAGAAACAGTTAAACTACAAAGGCCATGCTCATCATGGAGAGCCAGAAGAAGAGGGTATTCTGCCACAATATGAGTCACTGCCTATGAGACTCCACAATTAGACTAAGAGGGTGGCTCATCAGGTGAAATAAAACTATGTGTCAGCCTGGTATGACCAATGCAAAGTTGATATAGGACAGTGGATTCCTTCTGTAAGGAACAGCAGGAAAAGTGCCATGCAGCAGGAGTCTCCTTGATTGTGTGGAATTTATTAGAGAGGCAGTAGTCACACAAGTAATTGCTCTAGCCAAACAATCAGCCAGTTCATCCCCTGAGATACTCATATGGGCTGACACCTAGAGAAAGACAACTGAGCAGCCAGTATGACTAAGTTCAGGAGATGGTCATGAATAGTGTGATAACAGTAACATTGGTCAGTGGCCTGTTGTTGTTGTTGTGGTCTTCAGTCCTGAGACTGGTTTGATGCAGCTCTCCATGCTACTCTATCCTGTGCAAGCTTCTTCATCTCCCAGTACCTACTGCAACCTACATCCTTCTGAATCTGCTTAGTGTATGCATCTCTTGGTCTCCCCCTACGATTTTTACCCTCCACGCTGCCCTCCAATACTAAATTGGTGATCCCTTGATGCCTCAGAACATGTCCTACCAACCGATCCCTTCTTCTGGTCAAGTTGTGCCACAAACTCCTCTTCTCCCCAATCCTGTTCAGTACCTCCTCATTAGTTATGTGATCTACCCATCTAATCTTCAGCATTCTTCTGTAGCACCACATTTCGAAAGCTTCTATTCTCTTCTTGTCCAAACTATTTATCGTCCATGTTTCACTTCCATACATGGCTACACTCCATACAAATACTTTCAGAAAAGACTTCCTGACACTTAAATCTATACTCGATGTTAACAAATTTCTCTTCTTCAGAAACGCTTTCCTTGCCATTGCCAGTCTACACTTTATATCCTCTCTACTTCGACCATCATCAGTTATTTTGCTCCCCAAATAGCAAAACTCCTTTACTACTTTAAGTGTCTCATTTCCTAATCTAATACCCTCAACATCACCCGACTTAATTCGACTACATTCCATTATCCTCGTTTTGCTTTTGTTGATGTTCATCTTATATCCTCCCTTCAAGACACCATCCATTCCATTCAACTGCTCTTCCAAGTCCTTTGCTGTCTCTGACAGAATTACAATGTCATCGGCGAACCTCAAAGTTTTTATTTCTTCTCCATGGATTTTAATACCTACTCCGAATTTTTCTTTTGTTTCCTTTACTGCTTGCTCAATATACAGATTGAATAACATCGGGGAGAGGCTACAACCCTGTCTTACTCCCTTCCCAACCACTGCTTCCCTTTCATGTCCCTCGACTCTTATAACTGCCATCTGGTTTCTGTACAAATTGTAAATAGCCTTTCGCTCCCTGTATTTTACCCCTGCCACCTTTAGAATTTGAAAGAGAGTATTCCAGTCAACATTGTCAAAAGCTTTCTCTAAGTCTACAAATGCTAGAAACGTAGGTTTGCCTTTCCTTAATCTTTCTTCTAAGATAAGTCGTAAGGTCAGTATTGCCTCACGTGTCCCAGTATTTCTACGGAATCCAAACTGATCTTCCCCGAGGTCGGCTTCTACTAGTTTTTCCATTCGTCTGTAAAGAATTCGTGTTAGTATTTTGCAGCTGTGGCTTATTAAACTGATTGTTCGGTAATTTTCACATCTGTCAACACCTGCTTTCTTTGGGATTGGAATTATTATATTCTTCTTGAAGTCTGAGGGTATTTCGCCTGTTTCATACATCTTGCTCACCAGATGGTAGAGTTTTGTCAGGACTGGCTCTCCCAAGGCCGTCAGTAGTTCCAATGGAATGTTGTCTACTCCGGGGGCCTTGTTTCGACTCAGGTCTTTCACTGCTCTGTCAAACTCTTCACGCAGTATCGTATCTCCCATTTCATCTTCATCTACATCCTCTTCCATTTCCATAATATTGTCCTCAAGTACATTGCCCTTGTATAGACCCTCTATATACTCCTTCCACCTTTCTGCTTTCCCTTCTTTGCTTAGAACTGGGTTTCCATCTGAGCTCTTGATGTTCATACAAGTGGTTCTCTTATCTCCAAAGGTCTCTTTAATTTTCCTGTAGGCAGTATCTATCTTACCCCTAGTAAGATAAGCCTCTACATCCTTACATTTGCCCTCTAGCCATCCCTGCTTAGCCATTTTGCACTTCCTGTCGATCTCATTTTTTAGACGTTTGTATTCCTTTTTGCCTGCTTCATTTACTGCATTTTTATATTTTCTCCTTTCATCAATTAAATTCAATATTTCTTCTGTTACCCAAGGATTTCTACTAGCCCTCGTCTTTTTACCTATTTGATGCTCTGCTGCCTTCACTACTTCATTCCTCAAAGCTACCCATTCCCCTTCTACTGTATTTCTTTCCCCCATTCCTGTCAATTGTTCCCTTATGCTCTCCCTGAAACTCTGTACAACCTCTGGTTCTTTCAGTTTATCCAGGTCCCATCTCCTTAAATTCCCACCTTTTTGCAGTTTCTTCAGTTTTAATCTACAGGTCATAACCAATAGATTGTGGTCAGAGTCCACATCTGCCCCTGGAAATGTCTTACAATTTAAAACCTGGTTCCTAAATCTCTGTCTTACCATTATATAATCAATCTGATACCTTTTAGTATCTCCAGGGTTCTTCCATGTATACAACCTTCTATCATGATTCTTAAACCAAGTGTTAGCTATGATTAAATTGTGCTCTGTGCAAAATTCTACCAGGCGGCTTCCTCTTTCATTTCTTAGCCCCAATCCATATTCACCTACTATGTTTCCTTCTCTCCCTTTTCCTACACTGGAATTCCAGTCACCCATAACTATTAAATTTTCGTCTCCCTTCACAATCTGAATAATTTCTTTTATTTCATCATACATTTCTTCAATTTCTTCGTCATCTGCAGAGCTAGTTGGCATATAAACTTGTACTACTGTAGTAGGTGTGGGCTTCGTATCTATCTTGGCCACAATAATGCGTTCACTAAGCTGTTTGTAGTAGCTTACCCGCGTTCCTATTTTCCTATTCATTATTAAACCTACTCCTGCATTACCCCTATTTGACTTTGTGTTTATAACCCTGTAGTCACCTGACCAGAAGTCTTGTTCCTCCTGCCACCGAACTTCACTAATTCCCACTATATCTAACTTTAACCTATCCATTTCCCTTTTCAAATTTTCTAACCTACCTGCCCGATTAAGGGACCTGACATTCCACGCTCCGATCCGTAGAACGCCAGTTTTCTTTCTCCTGATAACGACATCCTCTTGAGTAGTCCCCGCCCGGAGATCCGAATGGGGGACTATTTTACCTCTGGAATATTTTACCCAAGAGGACGCCATCATCATTTAATCATACAGTAAAGCTGCATGCCCTCGGGAAAAATTACGGCCGTAGTTTCCCCTTGCTTTCAGCCGTTCGCAGTACCAGCACAGCAAGGCCGTTTTGGTTATTGTTACAAGGCCAGATCAGTCAATCATCCAGACTGTTGCCCTTGCAGCTACTGAAAAGGCTGCTGCCCCTCTTCAGGAACCACACGTTTGTCTGGCCTCTCAACAGATACCCCTCCGTTGTGGTTGTACCTACGGTACGGCTATCTGTATCGATGAGGCACGCAAGCCTCCCCACCAACGGCAAGGTCCATGGTTCATGGGGGGGGCCTGAGGACTGCTAATTGAGTTGCTACATATTCAAATGTTCTCAAGGGAGGCCAGTCTAACATAATGGAGAGCTCTGTTAATGACTATCAGCTGCACTGTAGAAACACAATTGTTCCTGACAACTAATGGTGTTCCTGATCAGTAGGGGATGTATAAGCATAACCCAACTCATCTACAGTTTTAGAGCCAATCAGTGTAAAAGATGGTAGTACCTTGAGGCTCCTGTAGAACTGAACATAACATATGCAAAAAAGGTAATGGGGACAGGTGATAATTCGTAACTTGAAATAGACTGGTCATAATTCACGGCTTAAGTAAAAACCAAGGGGGCTGTGAGAGGCAAGGTGGAGAGCACATTCCAGAGAGAAGGGGCAGAAATCATGGCACAGGGCTCTGACGCACATTCAAACTAGCAATCCCTCATGACAGGAGGTTTATGCCCCTCATATATAAAAGGAATGGGATATAGTGTATGATAAGTGAATTGTCAAATGGCATTTGCAAGAGCTTGTGCATCACAGCTGGAGATGTAACATCTCTGCTGTGGCAAGAAGACTGTCTAAAGGACTGGTCTAGAAGGCACCAGTGGGCAGAGGGAATCCATGATGACAGACTGGGTCTAATGACTTCAAAGCCAAAGGCACCACCAAGCCACAAACCTAGCAACCATAGTCCAGTGTGGATGAGACTGAGGCCCAATAAATACGGAGAAGAGTACGGCAGTCCACAACCCACGATCTGTGGGCAAGAAAGCAGATGTGGCCAGATGTAACTACTCTTTATCTGACAATGTTATGGAATGGATCATTGCTACTCACCATATAACAAAGATGCTGAGTCGCAGATAGGCACAACAAAAAGACTATCATAAAATAAGCTTTCAGCCAACAATGCTTTTCTCAAAAATAGATGACAGACACACACACACAGATGCAATTCACACATGTGAGACCATACTCTCTGACAGCTGAAGCCACACTACGAGCAGCAGCAGCATTGCATGATGGGAGAGGCGACTGGGATGGTTACTTCAGTACCTCTGTCCACATCAAACCTACTAACCACCAGCAATATCCCCACTTCGACAGCTACCACCCATTCCATACCAAAAAGTCCCTTCCATATAGTCTAGCCATTCGTGATCATCGCATCTGCAGTGATGAGCGGTTCCCCTCGAAACATACTGAGGGGCTCACTGAGGCCTTTACAGACTGTACACATTATACTCATCCATCACTATACCACCCCTGCTGCCGACCCCTTACCTCATGGCTCATATCCCTGTAATAGACATAGATGCAAGTCCTGTCCAATACATCCTCCCACTACCACCTACTCCAGTCCAGTCACAAACAGCACCTATCCCATCAAAGGCAGGGCTACCTGTGAAACCAATCCTGTGATCTACGAGCTATAGTGCAATGACTATGCTGCATTCAACATGGGCATGACAACCAACATGCTATCTGTCTGCATGAATGGTCACTGACAAACTGTGGCCAAGAAACAACTGGACCACCCTGTTGCTGAGCATGCTGCCCAACATGTCATTCTTTATTTCACTGCTTGCTTCACAGCCTGTGCTATATGGACCCTTCCCACCAACACCAGCTTTTCTGAATTGCATAGGTGGAAACTCTCCCTGCAATATATCCTACTTTCCCATAGTTCTTCATTAGTAATTGTTCTCACCCATCTAGCCCCTTCCTGTTCCCGTTCCAGCATTACACAGCCCTCTATTCCACCAACCTACCCAGTCTTTTTACTTCTCTCCTTTTCCACTAACCCCCCGTCCCCGCCACCAACACCACCTCTCCCACACCCTCCGTCTAACCTCCCAACTACACGTTACTGCCCTTCCTTTGTCCACTGCATCCCTGCACATTCCCCAATGCGCTGCTGCTGCTGCTCATAGTGTGGCTTCAGTTGCCAGAAACTGTGGTCGCATGTGTGTGAGTTGCATTTGTGTGTTTGTGTGTGTGTGTGTGTGTGTGTGTTTGTGTCAGATACTTTTGGCTTATTTTGTGACAGTCTTTTTGCTGTGCCAATCTGTGACTCAGCATCTCTGCTATATGGTAAGTAGCAACTATCCTTTTCATAATATTGTTACATTCCAGCCTGGATTTTCCACTGTTTGATTTTACCCTTTGTCTGATATATATGGGAAACCCAAGTCAGCTTTTTATCAAAAAGGATGCCCAGAAAACAAGACTGCACAACAGCTTCCATGCTCTGAGTACTCAGGTAGAGTTCTGGGTCAGGACAGACTGTAGTACAATGACAGAAGTGCCTGACCCATGTTTTTGCAGGAGAGAACTGGAAATCATGGAATACAGGCCATGTGGGAGGCCATAGGATAGCACCTTCAAGCTGGCATTCAGCTGAGATTACTGAGTGGGAGCTATATCAAATGCAAAAATCATTGACATATAGTGCAGGGGCGACCAGCAGCCCAACAGAGGTCAATAGCCCATTTATGGCAATGAGGACGAGTGTGACATTCAGAACAGAGCCTGCAGGATGCCACTCTCCTGCACCCAGGGAGAGCTGCATGAAGTACCACTGGAACCCGAAACAACCAGTGGTATAAAAACTGATGAATAAAAATTTGCAGGGAGACTTAATGACAGCAGATAGTGTTGCATGCCTAATGTAGATCAAAAAAGGACTGCAATGAGCCATCAGCATTTAGCAAAAGCCTGTCAGACTGCTGTTCCTGACTGCATCACAAGGCTGGTTGTGGATTGTCCTCCCAGAAACCATATTGATAGGGGGACAAAGGCCCTGAGACTAGAACCGAACATAATTTGCAGGCAGCCATCATTTCAAGTAGTTTGCATAGTATGATGGTGAGGCTAATTTGTCAGCAGCTGTCAGGAGACATTGGGGTTTTGCCTGGCTTAAGGATGAGATGACAATACTATCTTGCAATTGTGAAGAGAAGACATGTTCAAGCCAAATACAGTTGAAGACCCTGGATATATGCAACCATTGACTAACATTCAAGTGTTGCATCATCTGATTATGAATTGAATCAGCGCCTGCAGCTTATGGTGAGATGAGACAAGAGCCTTAAGCCGCTCACAATCAGTTCGTGGAACATAGGATGATATCTTCAACTTCCCATTTATGCAGCAGAAAGGTAGTCAGATAAGAATAGGATGCTGATACTGTCACAAAGTGGGTAGTAAGGTGTTCATAAAGTACTGACATATTGGTACAAAGACCACCCTACAGGACAAGACCTGGAACAGTTGTTGTTCACTGGCAGCCCAGATGACTACAGAGCTTGACCCATATGTGGGATGAAGACACATAATATTCCCAGGGATGTAATTATTATAACATTGCCCATGCATGTTAAATACATGTTTCAAGCTGTAAATAAATAAATAAATAAATTTAGTGCCCTAGAATTCCTTCTTACTGTGTTTTATTAGTTAGTGAGTCCTAACACAAGTCAATTAAAAGTAACAAGGATTGTCTGGGAAGGATATGACTTGTAATGTTGCATGGCTTTTTGGCAATCTTCAAAAGCTATTGCAACATCTTTGGTTCACCATGGCACCAGGGGCAGTGGAGGGAGTGGTAGAATTGAGAATAAGAGTTTCAGTAGCGTGGGTGATCACATTGGAGATGTCTTGCACAACCTCAATGGTGCAATTTGATAGAGAGGATACGATGGTAACAGCAGGAGCCTACAACTGTCAGTTGGCTTTTCAAAGCACCTAATGTGGTAGTCAGTCTTCCTGGTGGTGGCAGGGATCAGCAAAAAGTGGTCACAATAATCTGTTCATCATAAGAATAAACTTGATGTAAACAAACACAAACACGATGATTGGTCAGCAGTCGTAGCTCTCATACACTAGTTTTGTTCCACCCTTGGAAGTAGGTCCAACTTACGTATTGGAAATCTTACTACTATGTCACTGTGTATGAAACTTTAATACATTCTGATGTATTAACAGCCATCACCACTTTTCTTAACTGTACTTTAGCTATGTAATTTTTATTTCAAAAATCATGTACAGTCACAGTCTATGTAAATGCTACTTGTATTCCAATTGTTTTGTTGTTCTTATGTACCTTTTGAAAATGGATAACACTGTTTCCTGCTTCAAAGTGAAACATGCACACAGGACACCATTAATGACTAGAAACAAGTTGTCATTTTCACAAGATTACAGAGAAAAATCAGCTTTGTCATTTTTTGAGAAACACTATGTAATAAACATTAGTGACAGATATATAATTATCAGCGTGTCATAATCGGCGGTATCATCGATCGACTGTGCTGTGGAACAGGTGAGATGGCAGCCAGTGGTTCAAATATTCTAGAGAGAGAGAGTGTGTGTGTGTGTGTGTGTGTGTGTGTGGTGTGTATAATAGAGGGAAACATTCCACATAGGAAAAATATATCTAAAAATAAATATTCTGTAACTTACCAAACGAAAGCATTGGTATGTTGATGGACACACAAACAAGCACAAACACACACACAAAATTCAACCTTTCGCAACCCACAGTTGCTTCACCAGGAAAGAGGGAAGGAGAGGGAAAGACGAAAGGATACCCTCTCCCTTAAAACCCACATCCTTTCGTCTTTCCCTCTCCTTCCCTCTTTCCTGATGAAGCAACCATGGGTTCCGAAAGCTTGAATTTTGTGTGTGTGTCTGTGCTTGTTTCTATATATCAGTTTGAATACCTAAATCATTTAAATATGAAATTCAGCAAATACAGGGTGGCGCACGAAATGTGTTACCATTTTGTTTTTGAATATAAACTTTATTGTCAATACAATCTGAAAGGAACATATACTACAATGAAGAGCCACCCATGGAGATTTGT
This sequence comes from Schistocerca nitens, assembly GCF_023898315.1. Classification (NCBI taxonomy): domain Eukaryota; kingdom Metazoa; phylum Arthropoda; class Insecta; order Orthoptera; family Acrididae; genus Schistocerca; species Schistocerca nitens. The sequence goes on along the minus strand of NC_064619.1, from coordinate 540,040,739 downwards.
CCTAACTCAGCACATGCTCAATATGTCCACCATTTCATTTCCTAACTTCCTTCAAACGAACACTGAAGTTAGTGATTACCCTACGGCACAAGTCTTCCATAATTTCACTGCAAGCTTGAAGAATAAGTCTTCTGAGCTCCATTAAATCACGTGGACATTTTGGGAATTTTTTTTCCTTTAGGTACCCCCAAAGAAAAAAGTGACATGGATTGAGGACTGGAGTACTGGAGGGCCAATTTTGTCCGTCATTGAAGCAGCCTGGAAACCAGAGTGAAATGATCCGCATGTCGAAATGCTCTTGTAAAAACTCCAACACAGTGTTTTCAGTATGTGGCCTTGCTCCAGCTAGCTTGAAACACTGTGCACTGCGTGTTGAAGGGCAAGGCAGTAGCAAGAAGCTGTGGAATGAAGCTATTGTGAAGCATGCTCAAATAATGCTCACTGTTCACAGTTTCTTCAAAGAAAAAGGGTCCAATAAGTCCATGACTGGAAATTGTTGCCCACGCTGTAATCCTTGGAGCATAATGTTGTTGTTCATGAAGCACTTGTGGGTTTTCAGTGGCCCAAAAGCATACATTTTGTTTGTTAACCAAACCGTCTAAATGAAAATGCGCCTTGTCTGAAAACCAAATGTTGTTGAGAGTTTCTTCCCTATCCTCTGCTGACTGAGCAAACAATAGTCTCTGCTGCTTGTGTTCTTCAGTGAGCTTCTGTGCACAGGTCATCTTGTATGGATACATATGGAGGTCACTTTTAAGAATGCGTTGAACGGAACGTCTGGATATTCCCAGTTGCACTGCTGCCTTTCTACAACATTTTCCGGGACTTCTCTGTACAGCAACTCGTACTGCTTCAATATTCTCTGGCGAACAAACAGGCTTAGATCAAGGTCACATCGCTTCCAATACTGTTCCTTCCTGTACAAATTTATCAAACAACCTGTGGATGGTCTTCTTGCAAGGGACCCATCAGGTGTTAAACTGTTGTCGAAAATGCCTCTGAGTCACAATAAGGCTTTTCGTTTCATGAAAAAGTAACACAATTGCTGATCATTGCTGTGTCATCAGTCAGTCATTGCTGCTTACTAGTCTCCTAGCGGCAGTATTGTGAATTACACGTCATTTCATAACACATTTGTTTTACCAAGCTCTGCTGGTACTGCTGTAGAGATCCCAGCGGGATATCTAATGTGTGTCGTAAATTGTGAAAGAAACAATTGGTAACACATTTCGTGTGCCACCCTGTATATGGTAATTAACTTAACCACTGCTATTCAAGAAAAATCCAGATCTTCTAGTTTCTAATAATGTATCGCATGCAAAATACTGATTTTCATTGAAAATACATATTCATAATTAGGTTACCTTCCACTCAGCAAGTGGGAGCACTCAGTGACTGTTATGTGGCTTATAAATTATAGAGTGCAGCAATCAGTTGTTCTTTTTTAGATTTTATTATGCAGATCCAGATTTCGGCTAGTGGCTAGCCATTCTCAATGCACTACCTTCTATTCTCGATGCATGTAAGTCTCTGTTGTTCAGGTGTCAGTCACATTTCTTTGAATACTACTGCAAACACCTTGTTAACAATACATGAACATCAGTTGGAATAAAAGTAACTAACTGCAATGTATATATGCCTCAATCACAAAGTTGGAAAACATTAGTGCTACCCAACCCAGAGCGCCCAACTATCTACATTGGTAGCTTTAACTCACAGCATCATCATAGATCTCTACAACCTGCAATGAAGATGAATGCTAAACATAAATGCACCTTCCAGTCAAGGGCTTGGGACACAACAACATCACCCAATCTGTGCTTTGTGACAAAATAAACATCATGTACAGCCCTACCAAATACGAGAAAAGTCTTAGCTCATTTGCGAAAGATCACCTCATAAGTAGGGCTACGATTACCCACTGCAAGAAGTAAACCTCTTCAGCGATGGAACCTCAGGAAAGCCAATTGGCACCTATTTTTCAAAGACTGTTGGAAAAAGAATAAGAAGAATAGCTCCACCACCAAACAACTACATACGATTTGTGAAACTGATACTAAAATCAGCAGAAAAGTCCATATTTCGTGGATGCTATAAGAAGTATGTCACTTACTGGACTAAAGAGTGTGCAGCTCTATGAAGGTGTATAATGAAACTGGAAGCCAGAAATGAAAAGAAAAATTAATCAATCTTCTGGCTAAAGAACAAAGGAAAAGATGACATGAGGTGGTGGAAAACATCAATTTCATACACTCAAGCTGCAAAAATTGGGGACTCCTAAGAAAGGAAGGAGAAGCCACCCACCAACCCAGATGAATGGGCAAGGACACTCTGATCCAGATTAGTTCAAGCATACTTAAGAACCAAAAAATATCTGTGACTACAGAGCAAAAGAAAACAACAGAGAACATGAAAGAAGCCACAAATAACTGTGAGTATGCGCTACACTGACATATAAGGTAAAGACAGAGAAAAACACCAAAAATGGGAAAACAGCCGATGTGGGTGAACTGCTTCCAGTATGTCTGAAGAATATTGGTGAGGATGGAGTGCAGTGGCTAGTAGAAGTGTTTACAACGGTCATAAACATGGGTAAGATTCCAATATGTGGAAGGAATCTAAAGTCATTGCTATCCAAATGCCTGGAAAAACTGGAGATCACCCAAAGAACAACAGACTGATTTCACTGCTGTGCGTTACCTATAAACTGTTTGAGAGAGTCCTAATGGGCACAATAGGACCAATTATCAACCAGATACTGCCAATAACACAGGGAGGGTTCAGAAAGAATTGGAGCTGCTGTGACGAAGTCCTATGCCTCACTACTATGTAGAGCAAGGTTTCCAAAGTAATTTTGACGACTGGAGTGGTGCTGCTTGACCTCACATCTGGCTATAATACAGTCTGGATTCAAGGTCTTATCTACAAATTAATGAAGGCTTTCAAATGCAAGAAAACTGTGAAACCCCTAATGAATATGTTACTAGAATGGAAATTTACAGTGGATCTAAATCAGAGCATAAGCAAACACAAGGTTTTGAAAAATACAATGCCACAAGGATCAGTACTGGCACCAGCTGTGTTCAATCTCAACATATTTCATATCCTAGTTTTAAATTCATACATATTGCACACACCAATGACCTCACAATAGCAAAATACTACAGAGAATGGCATTTAAAAATCAGCCCAACAAAAATTGTTAAGTACTGTGATGCAATTAAACAATAGGGAAGCAAACAGAGAATTACATCTAAATGTAATGGGCAAAGCAATTGTACATAAGAGAACCCCTAAATACTTGGGAATAAAACTGGACCATACACTAACATATAAGTACTACTTGCAAGACATAGTCCACAAAATGAAAACATCAAGTACTATAATGGGAAGGCCAGCATGAACAACCTGAGGCAGCTCAGTGGAAACATTAGGCACTTAAGCATTGGCATATAGTGATGATGAGTACAGTGCCCCAGTGTGGGACAGGAGTATCCACACAAAAAAGATTGACATCCAATTCCATGAAACCATGAGGATAGTCTTGAGAACACTACAACCAGCCCTTCATTCCCTGGCTTCCAGTCCTAGCACATCCTGAACCCCCACACATCCAACAACAAGCAGCAGCTCAGCAGGTCACTATTCAGTCAGAGGCAATCATACCCCACCCAATCACCAATATTTTCCTAGTGAAGACCATCTCAAATCCTGAAAATGCTTCAAGCTGGATGAAATAACACTCAAGGATGGAAAGAGTGCATGGAGAGAAGAGTGGCAGTGGATAGCTGTGAAGAACAACAGCCTGGTGCCTGGCCCAACAACGCAAGTGCTGGGCTCTGACCTGCCACAGAGGCATTGGACTGCACTGGACAGACTGCAAACCAGATTTGGACAATATAGCAAATTAATGGTGAAGTGTGGACTTGCTAAGGATCCCAAGTGTGACTGTGCAATGGAACACACCACGGACCATATTGTAAGCTGTGATGTGTTTGGTTTTCCTGAGGGAGGTCTTACGGGCAGCACCAAAGATTGGCTACAAAGTCCAAGTTTATATTGTAATAATGTATATTTGTGTGCCTTGTTGATTCCTGTTTCATTTAAAACTTGTTTTTTGTGGTCTGGGTGTCAAATGCAAAATAAATAACTAATAAGTTACAAGATTCTGGAAGTATGAAGTCAACAGCAGGAAAATTATTTATCACATTTGACGGTGATACAAAAGATGGATTTCTGCCCAGGTATTTAGCTCATTAGAAGCTGCCTGCATGCTTAAGTCTCTTTTTTGACCAGGAGATGGCTCTTATTTTGTTTATAGATGTTCCTGAAGTTCAAGATGCTTAAGGGGCCACCATCTGATCCTGAAAAGTTTTAAGTGGATCTTCACTGATTGATTCTGAAGCTCCATTCATTTGAGAGCACTCAGTAGGAATCTTAAAACATAAGTACAACAACTGAAGGTGTGTTCTCTTGGAATACAGACCTGAAGATACATCTCTTCTCTGATGGCTGCAGCAAATTCGGTATCCCTGGCTGCACAGGCCAGCTGCTGAAAAGCAGAGCTTTAGCAACACTTAAAATAGTCTCTCAAGGTCAGGGTGGTAATAATGAAGTGAGGCGTTAATGGCATGTGCGTCATGGCAGAAAACCCATGGCAGCAGCAACTGGACTACAGCGCCTCATGATGGATTGTGGCCTGCTTCATGTACGGCACTCAGTAGGAGGTAACGACGTGGCCATCCACAGCCTCAGGCATATCTCTCATCAGTCAACTAGCTTCTGATGAGTTAATCATGGCACATGTTGCTACAAAATTACAGTCCCCCTTATAAACCAAAATTTGGGGATCCCACTTCTATCACCAATTTCTACAAATGTAGAAGGTACCTGGTCATGGTAAGCATGATGTAAGCATTGTTTAGGAGTCACTGAATTTAGGCATAGGTTTTTATGAACAAAAAGGAATTTCTCTCTGTTTAGAACACAAATTGGTTCCCCCAGGTTTGTTTGCAAAGTTCTTAGCTAGGCATGGCAGTCATAAGAAGATATTCATTTGCACATCAGAACAAATTCCAAGGAGAAAGGAGAAGAAAGGGAGCACATAATTTCTAGCTGAAAGATGGAGCCAGAGAGAGCATACAGACTGGAAGAAATTCCCTAGGTGTAATTTCTGTCCCATGCTTTCTATTGGATACCAAGGAAGGACCTATAGCTAACATGTTGTCAGCAGATCATGATAGACTGCAACAAAGAACTTTGCTCAAGCAACAATCCTACTTGGCATGGCATGACTTGTACTTGAACATTACAGGAAAATACTAAAATGAAATTAATAACAAAATTTAAAAAATAAATACCGATGAGATTGGCTAGGCAACATGCACAGGACAAAAGCATATTAAAAACTCTAATATCTTAGTGAGGTGACTTATTTCAGCTGTCAGAACTCGAAGACTCCATATTATCTATCATCTATATGAGTTATTCTTTATTCTTTTGCACTTATGATCATATCAACTATCATCACAGAAAGAAGAAGCAGTACATCAGATTGAAAGGTAACTCGTCTTTGCTTTATATGAACTGAAAGTCCTCAAAATTAAAACATGTTTACAAAATTATGCATAACGCCATACTCTAAACAGCATAAAATTGATGTAACAGTAACTCACGACTGAGTATGAAATAAATAGTGTGAGGAGTGATGTCAGTTAAAAATGATGTGTAAATGGAGTGTAAGCAATAGTTTTATAGATGCACTGGCAGGTACATGTATTTGTGTTTTTGTTACTTTCCTATGTCTGTGGGCCATATAAATTTTGTTGCAAGCATCTTTACTATCAACACAAATGATGCAGAGAAAATGGGTACCTGTAATGAATGCCTGACCAGTAAATCAGAAAATTCAGAAGTACACAGACTTAATATTCATCAGCAAAGTCATTAAAGATGATGTTATCAAAACTCTCAGAGGATCAAAAATTTGGCATCAATGGTATTCCAGCAACTGTCATTGAGAAATGTACACATACCACTACTGAACCATTAAACCACTTTTGTGAATATTCTTTTCCATGCTGGTACTTAGCCAGAGTAACTGAAAAATCTCAAAAGTAATTCCAGTGAGAAAAGTGTATGAACAACTATTGGCGTATCATAATCTCACTCTTCTCCAATGTATTTGAAAAAAAAATTATACAATAGAACTGATTGGCTTAATTGACGAAAAAGATATACTGAGTATACCTCATTATGTTTTATACACAATAAATTCTCACAAATGGCTGTATATGGCTTCATTAACATGATACTTGATCTGTTTTATGTGATGACTTCCAATCAGTTACTATGAACTGTAACCCCTCTAACAGTAAATCGTGAATCCAGTCACATAACTGAGATGATATTCCATAAGACATGCAATTTGATTATAGCCTACTACAGACATATTGCTGCTAGATCTGCCAGAGGCTTTTGACAAAGTGAATAATGAAATATTGCTCATAAAAAATTGAACAGTACAACAGTACATCATTCTGAAGCAGTCCAGTAACTGAAACTCTGTCTGAAAGTGAAGCAGCAAAGCAAGGTGTCCTTAAGGGCACAGTACTATGACTCTGCTCTTCTTCCTGGAGATCAATGATTCGAGAATAAATGTAGACGCTCACAGAAGTGCTATGTTTGGAGATGACACAACTGTACTCCTCAAAGGGGACAAGACTGCATTACCACAAAAGCAGTGAACTTGGCTGCTGAACATCTCAGCAACTGGGCTATAAACAATAGACTAACTATAAATAACAAAGGGACTGTATCCAGAAAACTTACACACCACACAAAACACAAATCTGCCTCAACCATTTGCAGCAGTTAATAAGCAATGAATTGAAACTTCACACAGAATTCAAAAATTCCAGGGTCTACTGTTACAAGAAATCTGAAATGCAATAAATGCATTGCTCAGGTAAACACTACAAGAAGTTTTGGAAATGACGACACTGTAGTTGATTGACTTTTTTGAAAATAGTGTTCAGGCTGGCACAGTTACACTTATGCTGTGCCTTAATGTACTGTAAGCATGTACTAATCAATGCAGTCAACAATGAACACAATGCTCACCTAAGAAATGGTGTGATTTTCTGGGGTAGTTCTACAGCTGCCTTAGCGCTTTTAGACCCCAGAAGTGTGCCACGAGAATTATTAATGGAAGCAATATAACAGATTCTTGGAAACCCATTTCCAAAAGACTGCATACCCTATGCTGCCTTGCTTATATATTCTCAAGATGGTAAAATTCTTAAAAGAAACACAAAGTGCCAACAAAATGAACTAGGGAACAACAGTGAAACTTATAAACATTGCACTCAAACTCCCCAAGAATTTTCTTTTGAATATTAAAGTTGATATTTTCTGCAATATTATTTTTAGTTGACAAAACTGCCCTTTCAAATAGACAGTCCAGATTGATATAGATGTTAACAATGTTTGGATAAATATGGTCAATGAGTTCATTTTCAGCAGTGGCTATGTTGCAGAAATCACTGTTGAGTTTAATGAGGCTGGTTGTCTGGTTAGTACGATATGTGGTGCCTTCACCTATTTGTAAAAGTTGTTGAGCAAAATGTGCTGTTTTTTTGTCTTTTAATAGTTCAACTCTCAAACTTTTTGCTAGTCACAGTATTTGTTCGGGAGGCCAGAGATGTGACTTTTTAAACATGCATTGATCTCGTCTGTTGGTGTTGACTTGGGGATAACTGGAAATGTTTGTCAAAAACCCCCTGAGGGTATGAGTAGAGCTCCTCCCATTACTTCAGAGTTTCCTCACAAGTCTTGCAATGTTCTGTCTGTGGCTTCAAGTGACTTTTTATGTGATACTATTAGCTTAATTTAGCAGTTCACCCTGTCCAGATGCTCTTGAGATTGTTCTTTAGCTATATTCAATGGTGGTTGTAGGGCAGAATGGGCAGTTCATACTCCTTCCATATGTGTGGCTTCAATGCTGGATGATGCCAGTGCAAGTCTGAAGTGTTGCTTAGCAAGTATTTCTGCCAGCAATAGATTTATTAGAAATGTTTTCCTGGTGTCACCTGGTGCATCAAAGTAAATAATTCCACCAGTGTTGTTGCTGACCTGGTCCATGATAACATTGTAAACTTACTTTTGATTGTCATTGAGGAGTGGTTTGTTGTGAGCAATGTACTGGATTAGTTTGTTGATTTTGTAGCTTTTTTTCCTTTGTAATTTCAAAGTTTAGCACACTGATAGCATCTTTTCATGGTGCTTTCATCCCTAGTTGTACTAAGGTCTGGTTATTCATTGCTAAACATTTATCTTCTAGGCAGATGAGTGTTTCATTGAAGATATCATTGTTCAGTTTGATGATCAGTTCAGCATGAGCTTGTCAGATTTGCTACAGTATGCCATCACTCATAATCTCTTTGAAGGAGTCATACAGCCATTTTGGATTTGATGGGTTGCATGGTGTTAGAATTATGATGAGTAAGTCATATTTGTTCAGGTGAGGCTGTGAGTGAGGCTTCCTGTAGTGTTAATTTCCAGTGGTTGTCATTTACCAGTAGTCCTAAGCATTGGCATGCTTCTCCGTATGTGTGGCATAGGTAACCATCAACAATCTTGAGATCTGTGAAATTTGTTGGTCCCTGTATTTCACGTAGCAATATCCGGAGATAGAAACATTCAGCTTTATTTGGATGTATGGTGTATACTTGGCCTAGTGCACCAGTTTTCATTATCTCTGGATGATCTTCTACTGGGATTCCCTGTTTATGTTGTTGAAAGATTTTTTCTTGTTGTGTTCCACTTATATGACGTAGGGACGTCGACATATAGTAATGTTTTCACAAAGGGATCCATTTGGCATAGTTGGTAAAAAGTTGTTAATGTTGTGTTCTGAGGTGGTTTGCTTGCAATGTTTCTGGCAGTGTCTTTCATGAAGTAAACTTTCCATCCATTCTCCAAATGTACTGCTACATGTTCCACAGTAGGTTTGCATTCATGTATGGGAAAACTGAAATCCATCACACTGCTTTGTTATTGTCGATGTATCTTCCTATTTGGTACAGGAGGATTTCATCATTTCTGTTTTGTTGTTCACTGTCTTTGGCTATTTGAAATACTGCCATGTCAATACCTTTGTTCATGTACTTACAGACATATTTAATGGATTTCACTGAATTGAAGTATTCTACATTTATGAGTGCTTGTAACATTTTGGAAAGTACTTTGCTACATGCTACTACCCATTAATTATCTATTTCCAGTTCATAGCTGCCTCATATTTGTATTTTTGCTGTGAAGCCATCATTTTCAGGTGATCTTCTGTATTTGGGATAGCCATCAACTCCAGTTTGTGTGTCATCCTAGTAGGTTTTGTTTTTGTACATTTTCCATCACTCATACATGGCAAATTGGGGTTTAATGACTTGCTTGATCCATGAATCATGTTTTTCACTACTATGTCTAAAGTTCTGTATCTTCTTGTGGATTGGGAAATTTGGCTTGAATGATTTTGTTGATATCCAGAGGACAAATTCTGCCGTGTAGCCATGTGAGATTGTATGAGTTAGGCAGTCCTCATCCTTGCCATTCAGTTGTGTACATACAGCATCTAATGGTTCCAAAGATGTGGTGGTTTGTGATGAGTTCAAAAAATCTCATTTGTTTTTGTCAGACAACTCAGGCTATTATGTCATGTCTATTGGAATTTGCGCAGCTGAATAAGTATTAAGGAGAAAAAAATGACATTTTACTAATAACTATATTTGCACATTCAAGAACAAAAAAATTTACAGCGAACACAACAGAATAATTAGCGCACACAAAGAGTGTTAGACAATGCCAAAGAGGTCTATTTTACACAGTGCACTTTGCGCCGACACACACGAAATATATTGTTCACACAATTCCAACACCCCTCCTTGAACTTATATTTTGTGTGTTGCTTCCACAAGATAAACCAAATAGTCCCACAATCTTCTCAAACTTCTCCCTTTCCAAGGGTTTGGTCAGAAGGTCAGCTAACATGTCTTCTGTGCACAGATAGTCCACGGCAATGTTCTGTCGCTCTATGTGGTCCCAAATGAAATGGTGCCGTATATCAATATGCTTTGTCCTAGTACTAGTAACATCATTTTTAGCTAGGTTTATGGCTCCCTTATTGTCACAGAAGATGGTTGTAGGTTCCTCAATTAAATTTGGTTCTATTTCACTTATTAATGTTCGTAGCCATAATGCTTCCTGTGTGGTGTAAGATAGTGCCATATACTCGGCCTCTATGGTGCTCAATGCAACAGTTTTTTGCTTTTGACAGGACCATGATGTGAGGCCCGCCATTAATTTAAAACAGCAGCCAGTGGTGGAGTATCTGTCTCCCAATTCACTCCCCCAGTCCGCATCACTATATCCCTCTAGTTTTGTGTTACCATCTCTATGGTATTTTAACTCATAGTTTGAGGTTCCTCTTAGGTATCGGAATATCCTCTTTACAGCTTTCCAGTGCTTTTCCTTTGGGTCTCTGCAATATCTGCTCACTGCATTGGTGGCAAAAGCAATGTTGGGTCGTGATGTTTGAGACAAATATAACAGACTCCCTACTGCTTCTAAATCAGGAACATTCTTGTCACATTCCACATCAGTCTCATTTACACTTAACTTCACTCCTACTTCCATTGGAGTACTTATGGGTTTGCAATCACTCATGCCAAATTTCTTTAATATTTTTTCCATGTATGATGATTGACTCATGCTCAATTCTTGTCTTTCTTCGTCCTTAGTAATCTGCATAGCTAAATAACGTTTGACTTCTCCCAAATCATGCACCTTAAACTTGGTTTGCAGCTGTTTCTTGAAAATTCTCATTTGGCCTTCACTTTCAGTCAGGTTAAAGAAATCGTCCACCCATATCTACATTATTATTATTTCTTCTTTTCTCCCTTTATAGTAAATGCTGGGATCTGCCTTGGATTGCTTCATATTCATATTTATTAGAGTTTCATGTAGACATCGATTCCAGCAACGTCCACTTTGTTTAAGTCCATAAATACTTTTTCTCAAACACCAAATCTTTTTACTTTCTGATCTGGTTTTTATGGTTTCCCTTGGTGGAATGACATACAGCTCCTCCTCCAATTTCCCATTTAAATATGCCGTTTTAACATCCATTTGATGAATTATTAAATTTCGTTTTACTGCCAAGGCTAAAAGATATCTCAATGATGCATACTTGACTACAGGTGAAAAAGTTTCTTGGCTATCTACCCCTTCTTTTTGTGAATATCCTTTTACCACAAGTCTTGCTTTGTATTTTGGTGATGAGCTTTCAGGGTTCTTCAAATTGAATACCCATCTTGCCTGCAGTGGTTTCTTATCTCCTGGCATATCTACCCATTCAAAGGTTTCGTTCTGATATAAAGATTCTACTTCTCTCTTCATCGCTTCTTTCCGTTCTTGAGTGTTTGGGCCATTCATTGCTTCTTCTGCTGTTCTTGGCTCATCATTAAAAGACTGTGCTGTATACATCTCAAAATCCGGATATTCCTTCGGTTTTGGTACACGAGAAGAACGCCTTACATTGTTTTCTTCATTTTTTTCATCCTCTAACTCATTGTCATCATAAATTGTATCCATTTGTCCTTGGCTGTCATCTTCCTCTTCTTCACTTTCTATTTCCTCACACAAGATTTCACCTTCTGAACTAGGTGCAGATGACTTAGTGGTTTTGCTCTCTTTTGAGTCCTTTCTATTTTCAAAGAATATTACATCTCTACTTGTGACAATCTTTTTAGTCAATGGATCCATTAATCGGTAGCCCTTTGAATTTTCACAATAGCCTACAAAAATATACTTTTTAGCTTTCGGATCCCATTTTCCTCTTAGCTGTTTTGGAATATGTGCCATTGCATCACACCCAAAATCCCTTATATTGCTTAGATCAGGTTTCTTTCCTATCCATATCTCATAAGGGGTTCTATTCTTTAATGCTTTTGTAGGTGATCTATTGCTCAAATATACAGCTGTTGACACTGCCTCTGCCCAAAAATCTTTGGATAATTCAGCGTCAGTCATCATGCTCCTTGCTTTCTCAACAATGGTCCTATTAGCCCTCTCAGAAACCCCATTTTGAGATGGGCTGTACCTTATGGTAGTTTGATGCCTGATTCCCTTTTCTGCCAGAAGTTTCTTCAATTTCTGGTTAATATATTCTCTCCCACTATCAGACCTGATGATCTTGATCTTCTTTCCCGTCCACCTTTCAACCATATTGCACTATTCCTCAAAGATATCTCTCACTTGGTCTTTAGAACTAAGAAAATAAACATGAGTATATCGTGAGTAATCATCAATAAATGTAAAAAAATAATTACTCCCACCTATGGATTCACACTCCATCGGGCCACATACATCTGTGTGGATTAACTGTAAGACTTCTGTGGATTTACTCTTACTAGTCTTGAAGGGTAACCTTGCTTGTTTTCCCTTTATACATGTCTCACAAGGATCCTTGGACACACTAAAATTCTGTATTCCCTTTACCATATCCTTTATTATAGACACACTGTTTGTATTTAGATGTCCAAGCCTCCGGTGCCATAAAAAACCTTCTGCTGAATATACTGAATCACTAACATTTTTATGTTTACTGTCAATGGTATCCAACTTAAAAATACCCCTTTCGTTACTTGCTGTAGCTATAACTTCACCTTTTTCACTGATTACTCTTGCACCCTGCATGTCAAAAGTGACTGTATTTCCTTTCTTGACAATTTCCCCTACAGACAGCAGGTTAGTTGCCACATTTTTCACATAATGAACATTGTGTGCTGTAACGATATCTGATTCACCATTTACACTTACAGGTAGATCTAGTTTCCCAGCCAGGTGACACTGGAGCTTGTTGCCATCAACAGTAGATATTCCCATATGAGTCTTATCTTTGATGTCATAAAGAAGTGATTTACCTTTAACAATATGCACAGATGCACCTGAGTCTAAAATCCATTCCATATCACGATTACTCATCCCACCAAAAGAATAAAAACATGAGAGTGCCTTACCTTTGTTATTGGTCCTTCTCTCTGGGCTATCAGTAACATACCTCTTTTGCTGAGTGTCTGATCTTGTGCTTACTTTTTCTTTGCACTGAGACGCAATATGTCCCATCTTCTGACATTTATAGCACCTCACCGGTTTCTAGTTTTTGTTTTTTGAGTAGAGAGCAGACGCACCTTCCTTCTCCAATGTACAACAGCTTGGAGCATTCTTTACGTCCTGCAGGATTTTCACCTTAACACTGTCGCCTGTGATTGGTATACCCGAGCTTTCAAGACCCATAATCATAGGTGCATACCTTTCGGGCAGTCCTGCCAACAGCAATGTTCCTATCCATTCGTCAACGATCTCGAATCTGATGTTTCTCAGTCGGTTCGACGTGGTTATTATTTTGTTAACATATTCATCTATACTCTTACATTTGTCCAGACGAGTGGTAATTAACTCGCATAATAATACTACTTTTCTCGTAAGACCACCATCCTCGAATGCACTTCGTAAATTGTCCCAGACTTCTTTCGCTGTAGCAGCTTTTTCAACGTGAACATAATTCGCCGAATCAATCAGTAATATCAATTTTGATTTTGCTTTCCTATCTTTATTTGAATAATTCTGATCTGTGGATTTCATTGTCCCATCTACCACGTCCCATAGGTCGTCTAAACGTAAATACGCTTCTACTGCGAACTTCCAGGTTGCATAGTTTTCGCGACCTATGAGTCTTTCAATCTGTGGAATTTGTGCCACACTCATTCTTAACGGTAACTTGCTTTTTATTGCCGTAAAGAACACCGAAAAATAATGCGGAAGAAAAATTGCGATCGTCTTGTAAGGATAACTCGCACTTCACGTAAACTGGAACTTTTCCAATACTTTCTCCCTACTATTTTATTGATATACTTATTCCAAATGCAGCCTGGGCCCATAACCTATTGGAATTTACGCAGCTGAATAAGTATTAAGGAGAAAAAAAGGACATTTACTAATAACTATATTTGCACATTCAAGAACAAAAAAATGTACAGCGAACACAACAGAATAATTAGCGCACACAAAGAGTGTTAGACAATGCCAAAGAGGTCTATTTTACACAGTGCACTTTGCGCTGACACACAAGAAATATATTGTTCACACAATTCCAACGATGTCGATGCACGGGGGTTTGTCTGTATCGTAGTTGTTCTTTGATTCCTGGCCAGGAAGTGTTGCATGTGAATGTTATGAAGAGGTCAAGTCATCCATATCTTCATATGTAGGTCATGCCATCTTGAATGTATTTGTGTGTGTGTCTCGGACTTCATATGCATGATGAGGATAAGATTACCATTGTTCCAATGTTGTCAATGTTTCCATCATTTATGATTGTGTCTCAAATGTGGATGTCTTCTTCTGTGTGTAGTTCCTTCTGATTCAGCCTTATGTAAAGCATCCATTCCACTTCTATTTTTGCATACATATCTGCCAGGAATTATTGGAAAAAATAGCAAGTGTTGTGAATGTGACTGTATGTTTCAGTGTCTCTCATCACTAAGTGGTAAGCATGAAAGTGACTTTTCTGTTTGTTTCCACACCTGTTTGAGGTTGAATTTGTTTCACATTAAAATGAAATCTGTCCTCTCTGGGCAGAAATATTAATGGACATTGGAGGGCATCATATGAATGAAGTGTCCCTGCAAAGTGTTTGTGGAGTGTCCCTGCGAAGCGTTTGTAGTCCTTCTCTTCTCCATAGTATAATTATGTCACAGCTTGTGTTTTCGTCCACAATTATGATCGCAACTTCATCTATCTGAGGTATTCATGTTATCTGTGTTGTCTTTTGTCAACTTGAATTATAACTTTATAATCATCAGATATCATTTGGTCTAGTGCTGTCCTGCACATGTGAATCACTTGATTGTATTCATGTAAGATCCTCTGTACATCTCAGATTACTTCTCATCTCAATCCACTGATATTTGTGCATCACTTATCAATTTATGTTTCATCATTTCTGATGAAATATCCTTGCAGAAACTTATGGTCTTCATTGGATAGTGGCAGTAATGATCCCACGTTGAGAGACTTGTCCTTGGATGGAAAACAATTTCATCTCTGTTAGTGTTGATTGAAGTGACACCAAAAAGTCATTTGCAAGCAGCCATTGTATGCTTTTATATTTTGAAAAAAGTGTTTTGATTCTGGAGTTTCCCAGTCAAGTAATGTAAAAATTCCTGCGGAGGTGCTTCCAGTGGTGGTGATTCAATTTTTCCATTCATGCAACAGAATCCTGTTGTTCCTCTACTGAATTTTTTTGCATTGCAAAAATGGCAGATGTTAGCCATTCTTCCGATTACAACAATTTTGTGTTTGTTATATTTTTTCATTGGCTTACAATGGAATACTTCATTTGTTAGGTTGCACTGTTTACTCGACCGCAGTTCTCATAGGGTTACATTTTCATGGCTGGCTTGAGTTCATAGTCTTTTATTATAAGACTGTGTCACAATTCTTGATTCTTCAGTCCGTTCATTTCTTTGGTCTTTGGTTTCTCTCCTTCTCATGGTGCTCATTCTGATTTGTTGGGAACTTAAATGTGCTTCACACTCTTTGTTTGTTGTGTTTTTTCGCTGTTCTTTTTATTTTTGCCCTTTTGCTTCAGAACTAACAATATCTTCTTTTATATTTGAGCATTATCTAAAATGTAAATCAAATCAGCTTTACATTAACGAATACACTGTACACATTACAGATTTTACACACATTATTTCCTATTTATATTCAGTCACTGTATTACTTCCACTACTCACACTTCACTGTTTGTTTTATTCACTCACTAAACTACTTTTTTGGTTCCCCCTTTCATTAATGATAAGAAATTGACGTTTGTACACTACCAACATTCAAGAATGTTCTGGAATGTTCCACAATGATCTGGGATGTTCTTAACATTCCAGAATCTTTCTGAATGTTCCAGACTATTCCCAAACTTTCCAGAACATCCCAGATCATTGTCAAATATTCCAGAACGTTATGGAATGTTGTGGAATGCTCTCAAATGTCCTGGAATGTTCTTGGATACTCTCAAATGTCCTGGAATGTTCTTGAAATTTCTAGAGGATGAAACTTCCCAGCCCTTATGTCTCCAAAAGTATGCCCGTCAGATGAAAATGGGAACCTTCTTCGTGGTTGGGGGATAGAGTGCTAACACACCATATGATTCCCTTGATCGCACCAGCACTCGTTTCTGAGTTTTGGTGGCACACACTTTCTACACTTACTTTTATAATATAATGAAACACCAAAGAAACTGGTATAGGCATGCATATTCAAAACGCGAGATATGTAAACAGGCAGAATACGGCAAACGGCACTGCTGTCAGCAATGTCTATATACGACAACAAATGTCTGGCACAGTTGTTAGATTGATTACTGCTGCTACAATGGCAGGTTATCAAGATTTAAGAGAGTTTGAATGGGATATTATAGTTGACACACTAGTGATGGGACACAGTATCTCTGAGATACCGATGAAGTGGGATTTTCCCATATGACCATTTCACAAATGTACCCTAAATATCAGGGAATGAGTAAAACATCAAATCTCTGACACTGATGTGGCATGAAAAAAATCCTGCAAGAATGAGACCAATGACAACTGAAGATAATTGTTCAACATGACAGAAGTGCAACTCTTCTGCAAAATGCTGCAGGTTTCAATGCTGGGCCATCAAAAAGTGTCAGTGTGTGAACCATTCTACGAAACATCATCAATGTGGACTTTCTGAGTAAGGGACCATCCATGTACCCTTGATGACTGCACAACATGGAGCTTTATGCCTCGCCTGGGCCCATCAACACCAACATTCAACTGGTGATGACTGGAAACATGTTGCCTGCTTGGACGTGTCTCATTGCAAATTGTATCGAGCGGATGGACATGTACAGGTATGGAGACTACCTCATGAATCCATGGACCCTTCATGTCCACAGGGAACTGTTCAAGCTGGTGGAGGCTCTGTAATGATGTGGGACACGTGCATTTGGAGTGATATGGGACTCCTGATATGTCTAGATATGACTCTGACAGGTGACACATAAGTAAGCATCCTGTCTGATCACCTGCATCATTCATGTCCATTGTGCATTCTGATGAACTTGGGCAATTTGAGCAGGACAATGCAACATCCCACACATCCAGGATTGCTACTAAGTGGCTCCAGGAACACTCTTCTGAGTTTAAACACTTTCTCTGTCCACCAGACTCCCCAGAGATGAATATTACTGAGCATACCCCTCGTACTCTTACGGATTTACAGGCAGCCCTGCAGAGTTCATAGTGTTAATTCCCTCCAGCACTACTTCAGAAACTAGTCAAGTCCATGACATGTCATGTTGCGGCACTTCTGTGTGTTCTCGGGGGGGGGGGGGGGGGGCCCTACATGATATTAGGCAGGTTTACCAGTTTCTTTGGCTCTTAGGTGTACATACTGATTATTATTGACTCATACACAGCCAATGTGAGACCTCAGTGACCAGAGGTAACATGCCACATATATATATACCATATTTACATGAATCTAGTGCACATTTTTTCCTACCATACAAAATACTCAAAACTGGGGTGCACATAAAACTTGAATCGTTCACCGGTATTTCTTACCTTATGTGATCTGAAGTAGTAAAACATTTATTAAGCTCTAGCAATAAAATATAGGTACGGTATCTGTGAATTAAAGAAAGGAAGATGTAAAGTGGGTAAGAGGAGTTAAAAGAGTATATATTTACAGCTCTGAATTCTGTTCACAGGCATCAGAACAAAATCCATTACTCTGCCACAAGGAAGGTTTGATTAACCGTCGGTTCAAATAGAACATGTCATTCTCTCTCTCTATCCCCCCCCCCCCCTCTTCCCGTATTTTTTTTTCCCCATCTCGTTGAAATTTAGGTATTCATGAAATGGAAGGCAAGCAGCAAGCAGAGAAGAATATGTATGAGGACAGGAAGAGTGTTCAATGTAGCTGAGGGTAACATTCACTTATGGAAGAAACAGAAATTTGGATTATTTGCAACTAGTGCAACTAGAAAGAAATTCACTGGACCTCACAAATGAAGATATCCTGATGTTGAAGTAAATGTTTTCCAATTTGTTCGAGAAAGGAGAACGAATTGGCAACCTGTGACCAGTGACACCATAATAAAAAAGCAAAAGAGGTGGCTGCAGCTCTTAATATATTGAAGCAAGAGTTTAAGGCTAGCCGGGGACGGGTTGATCGCCTTATGAAATGAGCGGACTTATCTCTGCGATGTCGTACAACAATATGCCAAAAGCTTCCACAGGATTCTGAGAATAAACTTCAAGAATTTCAACGGTATGTTATCACACTTCAGAAAGAAAAAATTTTTTTGGTGGGCCAAATAGGCAATGCTGATGAGACCCCAATTTGGTTTGATATGCCACATAATTACATGATTGATGAGAAGGGTACAAAAGAAGTTACCAACAAAACTTCTGGATGTGAAAAATAGTGCATAACAGTAATGATGGCGATCACATCTGATGGGAATCAAACTTCCCCCTTTCTTAATCTTCATGCAAAAAACAAGCCCCAAGACTCCAAAAAATGAAAAGCTGTTTCCTGATGATGTCATTGTTCAGAATCAAGAGAAGGGATGGACGACTGAAACTTTGTTGGTTGACTGGCTCCAAAACATTTGGGAACTCCGGCCTTGTGGGCTTTCCAAGCATCCATCAATGATTTGTCTTGATGCATTTTGTGGTCATCTCACCTATGACATAAAAAAGAAGAGCCACAGCCTAATCAGTGACCTTGTTATTATTCTTTGGACCCTGAACATTGGTATAGATAAACCTTTCAAAGGTTCCATTCCAGTTCAGTATGAAAAATGGTTTTGAGAATCAAATCATGAACTGGCTCTGACAGGAAAAATTTAACATGCTGCACCCTACATTATTGTGCACTGGGGTTTCAGCTGCTTGGAAACCCATCAAGGCACCAATGATCATAAAATCATTCAAGAAATGCTGTATTCCAAATATTCTGGATGGCAGTGAAAATTATGTGCTCTGGAATGACACCAAGGATGGCTAAAAAGGAAGAAAAGAATCTATTTCTGATGTAGATTCTTCCATGGATTCCAGTAATGATGACATTAGTGAATAATGATGAGTAACACCTCCAATTTGCAGTATGTTTCTTTGTATGTCATGTAGGTAATCGAGTCCGGTGTTCTTTTTTAATAATGAAAATGTCACTTATTACTGTACTGAGTAACTTAAAAATAAATTATTGTTGTTTTTTATAGTTCAAGTATACATTCAATATTGTTTGAAATAAAGTTGGCATTGTAAAGTAAATTTCAGCAACACAAAAATACCCTTCCAGCAATGTGCCAAACTTTCTTTTTTTATTAATTTAATTTTTAAAATTGAGTTCTAATGGCTAAATAATATATAGTAATATTTTTTCATTGTGCCCCTCAGTTACTCAGTGTTTCCTCTATCTAAATCCATGCTCTGCAAACGACCACAAAGTGCATGGCAGAGGCATGTCCCATTTTACCTTATATTAGGGTTTCTTATCATTCCATTCACGTATGGAGCATGGGAAGAATTATTGTTTGAATGCCTCTGTACATGCTGTAACCTTGTCCGTATGATCCCAAAGTGAGTGATATATAGAATGTTGTAGTATATTACTAGAGTCATCACTAAAAGCCAGTTCCTGAAACTTTGTTAGTAGATTTTTTCAGGATAGTTTACATCTACATTCAAGAGCCTGGAAATTCAGTTTCTTCAGCACCTCTGTGACAGTCTCCCACGTGTCAAACATACCAGTGACCATTTGGGCTGCCCTTCTCTGTATATGTTAAATACCCGCCATTAGTCCTATTTGGTACAGGTCCCTCACACTAGAGCAATATTCTATAACGGGTTGCACAAGTGATTTGTAAGCAATCTCCTTTGTAAACTGATTGCAGTTCCCCCAACATTCTACCAATGCACTGAAGTCTACCACCTGCTTTACACATGAATGAGCCTATGTGATCATTCCATTTTTTATCCCTACAAAGTGTTACATCCAGTTATTTGTACTGAGCTGACCAATTCCAACTGTAATCATTGATATTACAGTCACAGGATGCTACGTTTTTTCGTTTTGTGAAGTGCACAATTTTAAATTTCTGATTATTTAAAGTAAGTTGCCAATCTTTCCACCACTTTGAAATCTTAGCAAGATCTGGCTGAATGTATAAGGATCTTCTTTCAGACAGTACTTTATTATAGACAACTGCATCATCAGTAAAAAGTACGAGCTTACTATTAATACTCTCCATAAAGTCATTAATGCACAAGATGAGCAGCAAGCATCCCAACACACTTCCCAGGGGCACACCTGAAATTACTTCTACATCTGATGATGATTGTCCACCCAAGGCAACATGCTCCATCCTCCCTACAAAAAAGCCCTCAATCTAGTCACAAATTTCACTTGATACCACATATGATCAAACTTTTGACAATAAGCATAGATGCGGGACTGCGTCAAATGCTTTTCAGAAATCAAGATATACTGCATCTACCTAACTGCCTTATCTAAAGCTCAATGTAGTGAGTAGTAAATTATCCTTTTCATACCAATGGAAATACTAACATACTTGTATTTTGTCTGACATCTCTAGCAACATAAAGAACTTGATAGGGGAGTTTTATCTCTTGCGCGTTATTTCCTTCACAGAACATAGAGCTGCGTCCACACCAATGTGACTTAAAACACTGTTAGACATTTGAAATGTACAGCTGCACTGAATGAAGCCTGACATAATGTTCTTCAGGCATAATAGGTAATCAGACATTTTTATAAAAACAAAAGTTGTCATGAATTCATAACCTACTCATTTCATGATGTTTTTCAATTCCATTGTTTCTTCACCAGGCCATTAATGTTGTAAGTTTTTCATGTTGATGTCCATGATTATAACAGAATTTCAAAAAAGGGCACACTGCTTAAATTAAATTAATAAAGCACATGTGCAACATAATTCTTAGAACATGTGTTTGGGACAACAAAAGATATTGCTTAAATTGAAAACAAAGGTAACACAACTACATAGTCGACAAGTTTGACTCAAGTGTCAACATAAACATTTCACAGCAACAATAATACCACACAATGAGAAAACCTCTTTAATGACCTTAAGGATGTAGCAGCATACATCGACACATATCATCAACATGCTGTCAGCTGATTTATTCATTGTAGCTGCAAAACAAGTTCGCACACTGGCTACCAGCTGTGCTGGCATTGATTCATGATTTAGAACTTCTGTTATTTACTGCTGAAGCCTGGATCATCCAATCTACCTCTGTAGCAATTGTATCTGCCCTTGATTCAATTCATGTTCAGACTATAGCTCAACATGACCATTTAGCTGTATGAATAAGCTTTTCTATGGCTTGTTTTAAATAAATGTTTTGATCATAGTACACCAGAACTGACATTTAGTGTCTGTGCCTGGCTGAATTTCTGAATGCTTAGAAATCTATCAACTAGTCGTGCAATAAGTGCACTGTGTCAAAAAGATAAATGGGTATTCTCAGGACTTGCAACATTGAAGCAGCAGTGGTCTGGCTTTTGATTTTTCTGTAAGCAGCATTCCATCCTGAAGATATCTGATCAATCATAAATTTTTAACATCTGCCTGTAACACTTTCTTCTTATAGAAGTGTGACACTGTCACAAATGTTACTTGTTCTTGGTTCATGACAGGGAATACATCTATAGTTCCAGTTGACAATTATATCCTCAGCTGTGGATTGCTGTGGATGATAACTTGTCAAGCTCTCTTAGTGCTTGAACCTGAACCACTGGCCATTTTTGTTTGCATTAAATATGGGCCAATAATGTTCTCATGAGGTCCTATTGAAATTATTTAGTAGTACAAAACTATGCAACCTGTTAGGGGTATTTGAGTTTATAAAGAAGGTCAATTGTATTCCAAGAGCAACATGGCAAATAAGGGGAAATTCACAAATAGATCTATCTTATTTGGACAAGCCTGATGCAACTAGGATGCAGGCAGTACCACAGACATTACACACCAATGACTGTGTCACATAAATATCCATGCACACAATTGGTGACCAGTTGGCATTGAGATTCAGGGCTATTTTCACAAACTTTTGCAGCATCAGTGTGGTTGTGGCAGTTAAGCCAAGACACTTCCATACTGACACATGCAACACTCTTTTGTCACAGTTGAAGTGTTTCTTGGGTTTACAGTGTTAGAGGACAGGCACCTACAGTTAGGCCCCAGCTCAGAAAGATCGTGGGTCCCACATGCACAACACTATATACGAGATATTATAGAGTATACAAGGTGTCTTATCACTTACCAGAAAATTTAAAAACATCACCACCATAAGTAAGAGTTTCTTGGACCATTGAACCAATGTAAGAATTTAAGACATCTGTTAGGCATGAAGGTCCACTCGGTCCCATTTTAGAGTACTTCTCACACAAATTAGTGAAGCCTGTTGATAGAAAATATTTAGAAAGTTCAATAATGGGTTTCCTATGCGCCATGAAGAGGTAATATTATCATAAAAGTGTCTTTAAAAATCAAACAATGGAAAATCCAGGATGGACTGTAACAATGTTATGAAAAGGATAGCTGCTGCTTACCATATAGCAGAGATACTGAGTCGCAGAAAGGCACAACAAAAAGACAGTCGGAAAGTTAGCTTTCGGCCAACAAGGCCTTTGTCGAAAATAGACAACATTCACACACACACACACACACACACACACACACACACACTCTGTGGTAGCTGGAGCCAGCTCCCAGAGACTGTGTGTGTGTGTGTGAGCTGTGTGTGTGTGTGTGTGTGTGTGTGTGTGTGTGTGTGTGTGTGTGTGTGTGTGTGTGTGTGCTGTCTATTTTTGACAAAGGATTTGTTGGTCAAAAGCTAACTTTACAACAGTCTTTTTGTTGAGCCTTTCTATGACTCAGCATCTCTGCTGTATGGTGAGTAGCAACTATCCTTTTCATAATATTGTTTCTTTGAAGATCACAGTTATAAATAACATCATATCCATACACAAACATTTGTTCCAATCTTTTCTTCAAGAACAAGCACATTTCTTCACCCTTTTCTACTGTCTTTATCCTTCATCTCCATCTCATACCTTTCATCTTACGGTGTGTGCTCTCAATCATACATTCATAATTGATAATATTTTTCTTTACGTATAACCTAATTCCACCACTCCCTGCCTCAATTGCAGTGGTTCTGCTCTCACCTATTCTAGGTACTTTCATATTTTATACTTGGTATAATCAACTATTGTGATTTCAGAAACTTTATATCACTTGCTTTCAAACCAATCATTACAATTTGTGCAGATACACAAGTCACAATAATAACTTTATGACCCAGTTATGGGACTTAGTGAAAAGAAACAATTTTTTGTATTACTTTTCTGAATAATATCCCATTCAATTCTTTTCATAGCCCTATTTTCCAATCAAAAGATTTTTGTCAAATATTTTTTTTTAATTTTTGAATACATTAACAGGAAGTTCTGGAAGAACATAAATAATTTAGCAGGTTTACTTGCTGCCTCGCCTTGAAGTGTGACATGACATTTTTAGGATGGCAAATCCCGGTTCCATGCTTTCGTGATAAGGAAAGATGTTTGTGACATTTAGTAGTAAGTCTCCCATCGTGGGAGATATTATTATGATAAGTGCAGATGGGAGAAAACTTGAACCCATCAGTTCTACAATGTGGGATGGTGAGTGAGTACTTCCACATGCTGTGTGGGGCACTTGCTCCTTGGCATTAGGCTGTGAAGGTGGTTAGAAGACAAGGAGAAAAAGAGAAAAGGTCATGGTTACAATGGATACCATGACAAATGACTGTTAAACTAGCTTACATAAAGAGATACTTTTAGTCTTGATCTTGTATGAGATACTTATGCTTTAGATAGTCTGCCAACCTTCTTAGTATACAAGATTGTTTTGTCAAAAATGATGTTGTAAAAGAAAGTGTGAATACAGAAGGTTTAAAGTGCAGTTGTTTATGTCATTCTAGTAGCTTTGAAGACAATGCTATCTTTCAGCACCCATCCATTTATACGAAGAATTACTCTTGTGAAGACTGCTGGAGCATGGTTAGGTGGCACTGAATAGCAGGTCCGCCTCAGCAAATGCAAAAAAGGTGGCCAAAAGAAGTTTTATTAAATACATCTACTAATGCCAAGTATAATAGTGTTACAGATCACACACAGCAGATGTAGCAACAGTGCCATGCTGAAAACCACTGTGGTTCCATTTCAGCCTCTCTCCCTCCCACATTTCTATTCAATACACCTGCTGCCTCACTCTGAGCCATCACATGCTTTTTCTAAACCCCCTCACTCTTGCTGCCCACCTCTTTTCTACCATCTCCCACTCCACACAACCCCTTAGTTCAATCATCTTGCACAACTGCAATCCTGGGATCATATATTCAGCTGTCACAAGGTAGCAATACAGCTGTGAACATCTGTTAATATGAATGTGTGTGTATGTGTACTCTAGCTCAAAGGAGAATTTACCTAAAAGTTAATAAGTTAGTTCTATCAATTAGTAATTTCATTCAAAATTAAGAACCAGTAAGCTATCTCTTTCATTTCATGAAGGAAAAGTAGTCACAAAAATCCAAATCTAGTGAATAAATTGAATTTAGAAGCAATTAGTGGGGCAATCTGACAGTTTCACACTTGTGGGGGTATACATGTCTGCAAAAGGAAAGTCTCTCTTTGATCATTTCCAAGCTGGAAAGCAGAAATACATGTGTTGACTGTCACAACAAAACAAGATTTTGTTTGGATTGTGCCTGAACATTGTGGAAATTGTCTCACAATTATGTTTTTGGTAAACTGTGAGAAACTGCAGCACTTCATCTACACACATACTCTGCAAATTACAGTGAAGTGCATGAAGATAATGGCTTTCTGAATTTTTTCTCAGTGTTCGAACTGTTTTTATGCCATCTTTCATCTCCTCCTATTTTATTTCTACATGTGTACTACATCAAAGTTCCTGATATTCTGTTTTGCAAATCCTATCCTCTCTCCTTTTCCATTTACCAATACTTTTAATGCCAAGTTTAACAATTTATGAACTCCACAGTGGGTGACCCATTAACTTGTTAAACTACCTAGTTATGATTTTATGAATGCTTCTTTTTTTCTCTTTCCTTTTAGTGTCTATTCATATCTTACATTATCCCTACATTCTGTAGCATCACATTCCAAATGTCACAAGCAGATTGAGGAGCCATGATAGCACTTGAAAAATGCGGCAAAATATTTGAAAACGATGATTAAAAGGTAATAAAATATTTTTAAAAAGTGGTTAAAATGTGACAAGTTTTCATTTGTGATAATCCCCTACCAGAAAAGGCCAATTAAGACCATAACAAATATCTCTATTAATGTTGTGGATGGATCACAGCCATTTGTTTATGCAGGTAACAATGGTAATTGAATATTGGTAATCATAAATTACAAACAAAATCTACATCACATTTTTACAACTAATGACATTCTACACTTCAGTACTGGAGAAAGATCAACATAATATTTTTGTGTTACTTTTTCTTAGGAATCTTAGCACAAAATGGAGTATCATACTAGATTTCCTTTTCTTGGGATGTTTCTGAATTGTTTTTCACCT
This sequence comes from Schistocerca nitens, assembly GCF_023898315.1. Taxonomy (NCBI): domain Eukaryota; kingdom Metazoa; phylum Arthropoda; class Insecta; order Orthoptera; family Acrididae; genus Schistocerca; species Schistocerca nitens. The sequence goes on along the minus strand of NC_064619.1, from coordinate 540,014,944 downwards.
TATTCTCTTTCACTCGTTTCTGTTTTTGTGGCTCATGCACTTTCAAGCATATCCTGGTCTAATTTTGCTGCCATTAAATCATTTTTTTATTGCTTTCTTCAATTTAATTGAAGTTTGAAAGTGAAGTTCTTTCATGCCTTCTTAGACAGTTGATGTTCTGTTCTCTTTTCTTTCAGAGCAGCGATCTTATACTCAGCTGATTTTTTTCATGTTATTCGTCTTTTTAACCTCCTCTTCCAGTTGCCATAAATTTTATTCCTCTTTCTGCTTTTCTTCTAATTCAAGTTTTCCTTTTCCTTTCATACAGTTCCTTATAAGCAGTATAATTTGTATGTGCTTACTGTACATAGCTAGTGAGCTATGAGTCAATGGGTATAGAAAGAAAATGGGGATTTTGTCCCAAAGCATACCTCACAGTCAAAACCCCATTTAAAAATCTTATGTTCATTGCTGCCTTGTTTTATCCCGAAGAGTGGTTTGCAATGGAATATCTTCTCTCTGTCTCCATGTTTTCATAAGACAGTGTAAGAGAAGCCCCAAAAAGTTTTGAAACATCTAGATACTTTAACTCAATGAATTATGAGTCTCTTTTTGTGATGCACTGCTGCCAGTAATTGATGACCTAACATTCTACAAGTGCTACGGACCAAAAACAGTATTCTGAGATAAAACACTAAACCAATTTTGTATGATATACAAAATTAGCTTTTGCAAATTTTACAATATTAAACATTTATTATCATCCAGGAAATATAGACTATACTGAAAGGTGAGAGAAAATTGCATCAAATTGTTCAGAAAAAGAAAATTAAAATCTTGAGAGCAGATGGTATCTTGCACATTACCTTATTCAGACTAAATGGCCTACATCAACAGAAATATCGTTCTATAATGGTCGAAAAAACATACCTAAATATATATGTCTCAAGACATCTAAACAATATGGCAGAAATCATCAGTTTGCAGTATCACTAAACAAATCAGTAAAAAATTGCCAACGGTGATGCAGTGTAAAGGGCAGCACAGTGCACAAGTCTTTCTTTTTTCAACAGACAATCATGAAATATTTTGCACTACAGAAAGTTGTGTATGAATGAAATCATCAACAGCTTTGCCTTTCTTTAGGTTGTTTACAGTTTCCCACTGTTCACTGCTAGTTAATGTTCTTTTGATGTGCACTGTTCCAGGTGAGTTGATTAATTTGTGCAGCAGAACTGATGTGTAGCTTTGTTGTGTTGATGACTTTATTAGCAGCAGGCTGGTAGTCAATAAAGTCCTTTTGTCCAATTCTGAGTGCCTTGAATGGTAAACAATGGTGTGCTGAAGTAATTACTTATTGTAAAACATAAGGTACATAATACTTAATTACCTTCTTGTGCTTTTCTATTATGGCAAAAATTTTATCACACAACAGGAAACCGTGGTCTGAAACCAGATACTTACATTATATGCAATAAAATGGGCCACAAGACACTACAAACATGTACATGCATATAAGTACAAGGTTTTTGGTTTTTCCACAGCAGTTGTCACTCCAAATCACAATTTTCCTCTTGTTACTGGTTACACTGATAGTATTTCTGGTGCAATTCATAACATGGAATAGAGATGATGTTATACTGTTAGCTCCATAAGTCTCTTCACCTTCACACCACAATTACATTACTGCGTCACTGTTGTTATTAACATGAACCCAGATGATGTAATATGAAAGCTGGTGTAAGTAAAAACTACCCACGTGTAACAATATTATGAAAAGGGTATTTGATACTCACCTTGTAGCAGAGATGCTGAGTTGCATATAACCACAACAAAAACACTGTCAGAAAGTGAGCTTTTGGCCCCAACAAGGCCTTTGTTGAAAAGAGACAACACACACACACACACACACACACACACACACACACACATACACACACACACTCGTGTGCACGCATGCGTTCATGCAACTGCATCTCACACAGATGACCACAGTCTCTCGCAGCTGATACCAGAATGTGTAAGAGATGAAACAAACTTTACTTGTTGCAGACCAATTGCTAATGTATAAGTGTCCGCAACATGAAAAACAATGGAGCAACTATTACATTCGCACGTTACACTGATGTAATTCAACACTGATTGGTGATCATGTTTACAATGAAGAGGGCTATGGAGCTTAGCACTAGTGCCATCTGTTTGTCACTGTTATGATTTGTTACCTTCGTCATATGATAAAGTGCCTTTAGTACAATATATACGCACAGATGTAGCACCTTTAGAGTGGATAAAATCAATTTTGGAAAAAATGGTACTTATCTCATTTTGACTGTTAGGTCTTCAATTGTCAATACTTTTGTTAACTAAAGGTGGATCATCTTTTCCAAACTGTAAAACCTTTCACTCATCTAATAAATAATGTCGTAGGATATTGAGCAGCATCATTTTTGCAACATTTAACATGTCTCTGCAGCTTCTGCTCTTTACTCTTTCTCTGGGCTCTAAAAGCCTAAAATATTTCTGTTGTACACTTGATATGCATGTTCAATCCATCAAAAGTTTGCAAGCTGTGATGTAATGTTTTTGGCCATTCTTTGCAAACTATAACTTGTCACATTCTGCCAGTTTACTAAGCCCCTACAGTTACTTACCTGCTAATAACTAGTTGTTCAAGAGAAAACAAAGTATTCAATGTGTACAGTTCAATGTGAACAACTTCAGAAACACACTTAATTTTTCTCGCAAGAGGAACCTTCAAAACATGAGTCAAAAAGGTTTTAAATATGTTTTCTATTTTTGTATGCGGCTTGCGAATAAGAGACATTTGGCTTTGAAAACATTTGGGAACTTACTGAATAGTTCTGCAGATGAAATTGTGAAATAAAGTTCTGCTTTTATTGAAGGTTTTTTTAAGCATTCACAATGGCATTGTAAGATTTGGACTGAACAGCGATAGGATTCTTTATTTTAGGGATATGTTCTTAAGAAAGTAATGTTGAATTCCATCCCACTTTTCCAAAAACCTGCTGGCTGAAGATCCTAAAGTCAGCCACCTTGTGGTAGTATGCCTCAAAAACTTGTGATACGATTACCTGCTTCAGGTCTTCTGGACATCACTATGTAAAATGCTAACTACTTATTTATTGACGTTAGGTCCCTTTGATTGCAGCGTAAGGTAGGCTTCAGAAAGTGCTTCATATAATTTCTGATGTAACATTTCACCATCTGCTTTGTCAATAAAAAAAGTTCTTAGGTGACTCGTTGTTATGCAACACTTCTCTCTCAGACCAAAATGTAATGATTGTTTGTAACTCTTTTTTATCTTTAAAATTGGTAGTTTTATTCAACTCAGTGATGTATATGCTTCTTCTAACATGTGTCCTACAAAAATAACGTGCCAATCCATCTGTTAACAGGTACCACATTTTTTTTTACTAAACTGAAAAATGTTCAGTAACACTATCAGGGAATATCTTCTTAAAAATATTACAAATGTCATTTGACAAACCCATAGAGTAATTAGAAATCATTAATTTCATTGTCCAAATCAATTCAGCATTGGTGGAACTGTCCTTGGTGCTTACAATCCATATTGTGGGTGCACATACCACACTTGAAGGTTGTGTCTCATCTGAAACTTCTAAATGTAACTGATGTCATCCACATTTAATTTCAAAGTTATACTTAAGTACTGTTGAAAATCAGTGGTAAAAAGTAGCTTGAAAACTTTTTGTCACAAAATTAACAGAGCAAGATCACACACTGCAAAGTAGTTCATCTTTACTAACTTTTTTCACCAGGACAGGAACTTTATTTTACTTTTCAAATTATTTGTTTTTTCAAGCCAGCCATTACAGAATTAACATTTTCTCATCTCAAAAAGTTTATTTTCAAAACTAAACAGGCTATCACAGCAGCAGTTTTGTCACAACAGAAAAAAAAGAATCTGGAATAAAGCTAGAAGCAGTTGTAATAGAGGAATATTTGACACTAGTAACAGTTCCACAAAAAAACCACTCAAACAATATTTTTTTTATTTTTCGATGTAGTCTCCTTGCAGATTAATGCACTTGTTCCAACGAAGTTCCAGTGCCTAGATCCCATCTCCAAAATGAGTTTTCTCCAAGACTGCAAAATAATTGTCAACTCTGGCTATCAATTCTTCGTTTGAAGTGAATCTTTGTCCACAAGGAAAAATTTTCAGTTTTGGGAAGAGATGGCAGTCTGACAGAGCAAACATATCAGGTGAATAAGTTGGGTGTGGCAACAATTCAATTAGTTCATGTAATTTTGCCAAGGCGATTGCACGTGTGCAGGCACGCTTTGTCTTGATAGAAGATGACTTTCTTCCTTGCTAAACCTGGCCTTTTTTTGCATATCTTTTGTTGCAATTTGTCCAGGAGGATAGCACAATATTCTCCAGTAATTGTTTGTCCAGTGGGGAGATAATCTACAAACTGAATCCCCATCGCATCCCATAACACTGATGCCACGACCCTTCCCGCCGAAGGAATTGTCTTTGCTTTCTTTGCTTGCAGAGAATCAGCATGTTTCCATTGCTTTGACTGTTGTTTTGTCTCTGGAGTATATAGTGCACCCAAGTTTCATCTGTGGTCACAAACTGGCACAAAAAATCTTTTTCGTTTCTCCTAAATCCTAAAACGCGCCAAACATTGTTCCGATATGTCCATTCTCAGCGTTTTTGATGCAGCATCAAGAGTCATGGCAACCATCTTGCAGATAATTTTTCCATTTCTAATTCTTCCATTAAAATGTGATATACCCTTTCAGATGACATGTGGCAAGTGCGAGCAATTTCATGCACTTTCAATTGGCGATCCTCCATGACCATTTTGTGCACTTTTCCAATGATTTCTGGAGGAGTGACACATCTTGTCGAATACTGCATGGATCATCATCTAAGCTCTCCTGAACAAATTTAAATTCATTTGCCCACTTGACTACAACTGAATATGAAGGAGCAGAGTCCCCTAGTGTATTCTGGAAATCAGCATGAACGTCCTTTGCTTTCATACCTTTCTTTATGAAGTACTTAACCACTCCTCAAATCTCGATTTTTTCCATTTTCGCAAATCAGTATGTGGGAATGACAACAGAGCCATGTCACTCCCACAGCTTCCAAGAGCACTGATGTGGCACTTGTTTACAGGCAACAGTCCAATGAATATCACGTGAACAACTCGTTGCACTAGTGCTGACCTCTCTTGGTGATACCGAGAACTTTTCAAACCATCCTCACACTGCAGGGAGAGTTCCCACCTGTGCAGTTCAGAAAAGCTGTTGTTGGTGGGAATAATCCAGATGGAAAAGGCTGTGAATCAGTCACTGAAATGAAGAATCTTGTATTGGGTGGCGTGCTCAGCAACAGGGTGGTCCAGCTGTTTCTTGGCCACAGGTTGACAGCAACTTGCCGCAGCCAACATGGATTTTCAGTTGTCCAATAATGCATGTTACGCAAATTAACATTTCTATGGTTTGTGAATGTAGTCTTGCCAGTAAATAAAATCAAATTAATGAATGAGTCATCCCTCTGAATCTGAAGTTGAGCCCATCGGCAGAATTCAATGTGATGCATACAATCCGTACTAGTTAATTCTTGGTGGAGACTGATATTGTAAGGATGATTATGGCAATGCAGAACACGAACAACTCCACTCTGGCTCATGCCAGAGTCCCTTGCAATTTGACATGAACTAATACAACAATTTCGAACCACAGTGGAAAGTGTACCAATTTCCATTTTCTCGTTAGTAACTTTGCCGGGTATGTTTCCGATGTGTCAAAGATCCAGTTTTTCTCAGTTTATCATACACATATTTAAATGTATGACATGTAGGGTGAGTACATGGAGGATATCTTTCAGCATATAAGTCTCTAACTCTCACTGAATTTCGTTGGCATTCTCCGTAAATGAGAAGCATATCGACTTGTTCTTGAAGGAATATATCATTCACATTCGCTTGATTCGACAGTACTAATCTTACCATTTCTATTAGTGTTATATTACAAAACCATTGAATGGTGTTTACATGTCAATGGCACATTAGATGGATACACTGTATTCGGTAAATATTTACTATTTGCACAATATATGCGAGAGAATTGTCAGAGGATGTGCTTCGATAAGTGTTGAAGTGATAAGGAATACAACTAGATCCATGATCAGAAGATTGCAGCACTGTACTGATACCAATGGTCATCACTTTGAACACCTTCTGTAAATGGATATTCATGCCACCTTTTTGACCTTCGGTGACCTTCAAAGACCTTACTGTTACACATAATTGGATTCGTCTCGATAGCCACTATCAGAAAATAAGTACCAAACTATAGCATTCTATTTAAAAGAACAAAGGTGACCTTTATTTCTCTGATGTGACCCCTCCTAGCAACAAAAAACCGTCACATTATGGCCCCCATTGTCCCATGCAACATTTGTCCCACAATCTTTACAGCTACTATTATACTTTCGGAGTTATTCTGGGTGGCAATAGTTAGTGACTTACCCTGTATATAAGGATACTTATATTGAAATGTGAAATGTGTTTTATTCATTTACATGTAATATATCATAAATTTTTATTCCATTTTAGCGATCCAGCTCAAAGTATCACTTCGTCCTTCATTAAATCTTCCACAGAGTAGTAGCATCGATCAATTAGATATAACAGGGGTATGTATGCTGAGCATGTCTCGTTCATGTGGCTTCATCTACATCTACATCTACATGACTACTCTGCAATTCACATTTAAGTGCTTGGCAGAGGGTTCATCGAACCACAATCATACTATCTCTCTACCATTCCACTCCCGAACAGCGCGCGGGAAAAACGAACACCTAAACCTTTCTGTTCGAGCTCTGATTTCTCTTATTTTATTTTGATGATCATTCCTACCTATGTAGGTTGGGCTCAACAAAATATTTTCGCATTCGGAAGAGAAAGTTGGTGACTGAAATTTTGTAAATAGATCTCGCCGCGCCGAAAAACGTCTTTGCTTTAATGACTTCCATCCCAACTCGCGTATCATATCTGCCACACTCTCTCCCCTATTACGTGATAATACAAAACGAACTGCCCTTTTTTGCACCCTTTCGATGTCCTCCGTCAATCTCACCTGGCAAGGATCCCACACCGTGCAGCAATATTCTAACAGAGGACGAACGAGTGTAGTGTAAGCTGTCTCTTTAGTGGACTTGTTGCATCTTCTAAGTGTCCTGCCAATGAAATGCAACCTTTGGCTCGCCTTCCCCACAATATTATCTATGTGGTCTTTCCAACTGAACACCCAGGTACTTAGTTGAATTGACAGCCTTGAGAATTGTACTATTTATCAAGTAATCGAATTCCAGCGGATTTCTTTTGGAACTGATGTGGATCACATCACACTTTTCATTATTTAACATCAAATGCCACCTGCCACACCATACACAATCTTTTCTAAATCGCTTTGCAACTGATACTGGTCTTCCGATGACCTTACTAGATGGTAAATTACAGCATCATCTGTGAACAACCTAAGAGAACTGCTCAGATTGTCACTCGGGTCATTTATATAGATCAGGAACAGCAGAGGTCCCAGGACGCTTCCTTTACTGTGTACACCATTGCTCTACAGTGAGTATTTATTTTCCCCCATACTAATGTTTGGATTTTATAAGTGTTTCCAGTATCATACTGAAATATTATCTGAGACCTATAGCCTCTTCTATGCAAAAATAAAAAATAATATTTTTCTAGAATAATTAGGAGAACAATACTACTTCTGCATTAAAAACACACATTTAACTTTTCTGTAACCACTCTTCATATTAAGTTTACTTCTACATATTCATTCAAGAGTCTGAACTGTGTGCAAAACATGTGAAATTTTCTCTGTGATTAATGTTTTAATTGCCTTGGAAATTTTTAAATGCTCCACTATCTTGTATTATTCAATGTATGTTACTTTCGTGGTAGCTGCATGGTCATCTGCAATTAGAACTCCCCTAACACCAATATTTAGTAATATGGAACTACCATACAATACCATCTAATCCTCTACAGCCTCAAGAGATATTATTTTCTAATTAGAATAATTTTTGCTTTTTTCTTTGCTTCCCCTTTTTCAAACAAGAGGTCAGCTACTTAAAATAATTGCATCCATACCCTACAGTTGGGACAGGCATTGTAGACCCTGTACCCCAATGAGAGGTCATCACAGAAACTGTTAGCATTCTGTATGCAGCTAGCAGGACAACACTATTATATTCTGACTACAGCTCAAGCTCAGTTTTCAGTTGCATGATGTATCTGTATCACAGTTCCATGTTTCACAATGTGAACTGCGATGCACACTACTGTCTTAGCTGCCTGAGCAAAGTAAGGATATTTATTTCTTCTACAATGGAATGAAAGAGTTTTTCACGTTATGATTTTATGAAATAACTAGCTGAAAACATCCACTTTGCATTTTTTCAGTTGTTTTCTGTGAATATTACAAAACACTCAAGAATGTAGTAAAATTGAACAATTAAAAATTCATAAAAATGTTAGCATGCCACACTAAAACATGCTCTCATATTCTCAAAAATACTCTCCAGTACTCTTAAATGCAACGAAGTATTCAACATCGCCCTAATTTGAAATCAACTACTCAGCCAATCATTAAGGAAGTCAACTGCCCAACAATAAATGTAAGAGACTATGGAATAGGAAGATAGACAGTGTGACATATGAAAGTTTGGGTCAGTCCAGGAGGCATGTACGGATAGCCTAATGCTTACAATGACTGCTTGCGATAAGCAGGAAATCTGGGTTTGAGCCCTGGTCCGGTATAATTTTTGTCACCAATAGATAGCACTTTTATACCCAACATGACTGAAGCCAAGCTATTCCCATTCAATGAATTTATTTCGAAGAAAAATGTGATTCTTTCACATTAATACAACTTCTTAACATTTTTATTTTTATGTTATTTGTAGTGACACTAAATGTTCCCCTCATTTGAAACTGCAGTCTGTAATGTCCCCACAGTAAATACCCTCTACTACGCACCAATTAATCATTTTCAATCAAACCATCCATATTCATTCACATTGGAAAAGTTATCTGATCTGATTTTCTCGTAATATATGCGGCGACAGCTCGTCGACGCCAAAGTATTTTCTAGTGCATTTATTCTTTGAAATAACAGAGATGCATATATGCATTCTCCATGGTTGTTAGAGTGGTAACGAGGACAGCTTCTGGGGTATCTGTTGAGGGATTGACGTGTTTATGAGAGATACATATTCTAATTTTCTTCTCGCTAAAGTGAATGGAAAAACTGGTAGAAGCGGACCTCGGGGAAGATCAGTTTGGATTCCGTAGAAATGTTGGAACACGTGAGGCAATACTAACCTTACGACTTATCTTAGAAGAAAGATTAAGAAAAGGCAAACCTACGTTTCTAGCATTTGTAGACTTAGAGAAAGCTTTTGACAACGTTAACTGGAATACTCTCTTTCAAATTCTGAAGGTGGCAGGGCTAAAATACAGGGAGCGAAAGGCTATTTACAATTTGTACAGAAACCAGATGGCAGTTATAAGAGTCGAGGGGCACGAAAGGGAAGCAGTGGTTGGGAAAGGAGTGAGACAGGGTTGTAGCCTCTCCCCGATGTTATTCAATCTGTATATTGAGCAAGCAGTAAAGGAAACAAAAGAAAAATTCGGAGTAGGTATTAAAATTCATGGAGAAGAAGTAAAAACTTTGAGGTTCGCCGATGACATTGTAATTCTGTCAGAGACAGCAAAGGACTTGGAAGAGCAGTTGAACGGAATGAACAGTGTCTTGAAACGAGGATATAAGATGAACATCAACAAAAGCAAAATGAGGATAATGGAATGTAGTCAAATTAAATCGGGTGATGCTGAGGGGATTAGATTAGGAAATGAGACACTTAAAGTAGTAAAGGAGTTTTGCTATTTAGGGAGTAAAATAACTGATGATGGTTGAAGTAGAGAGGATATAAAATGTAGACTGGCAATGGCAAGGAAATCGTTTCTGAAGAAGAGAAATTTGTTAACATCGAGTATAGATTTAAGTGTCAGGAAGTTTTTTCTGAAAGTATTTGTATGGAGTGTAGCCATGTATGGAAGTGAAACATGGACGATAACCAGTTTGGACAAGAAGAGAATAGAAGCTTTCGAAATGTGGTGCTACAGAAGAATGCTGAAGATAAGGTGGGTAGATCACGTAACTAATGAGGAGGTATTGAATAGGATTGGGGAGAACAGAAGTTTGTGGCACAACTTGACTAGAAGAAGGGATCGGTTGGTAGGACATGTTTTGAGGCATCAAGGGATCACAAATTTAGCATTGCAGGGCAGCGTGGAGGGTAAAAATCGTAGAGGCAGACAAAGAGATCAATACACTAAGCAGATTCAGAAGGATGTAGGTTGCAGTAGGTACTGGGAGATGAAGAAGCTTTCACAGGATAGAGTAGCATGGAGAGCTGCATCAAACCAGTCTCAGGACTGAAGACCACAACAACAACAACAAAGCGAGCCAATTAACATTTGTGCTGCTAGCGGTTTGTTTTGAAGAGAAAGAGATTGTAAAAGGAAAATAATTAAGTCGTGGAATCACCGGAGATCTGGACATGTAATGGAGGTGGATTTAATACACGATTTCCTCCATAAATAAGGTTTGTGACTTTTTTGTTCTGGAGTGAATGAATGAATGAGTTTTTTCTGAATCATTTGTTGATCACATTGGCCCTGTAATTAGTGGGGAAGTTTCAGCTGTGTCGAAGAGAGCCTGCAATCACTGAGTCTGCGTTAAATCGTCCAAAAAGGCTTCGTACACATCTGAAATTCGCAATCTTTCGTAAAACGAACAAATTGTCTAAATGATTGATTCTCCCGACTGACTGCAGTGTTTAACAGTAATAATAAATGTAAAGATCTCTTACAGCAAGCCAGCTGCTGATTACCAAGACGAAGGACTCCACCAAAGATTCTATTTGGCTGACTCTTTTTATCACTATATCACGTAATGAAATCTTATATTAAAAACTATACATAGATAAAGGAGGGAAAGAGAGAGAGTGAATGAAAATAGAGATAATACTAAGAATCCTCCATTAGTCTAATTTTTCGCCTGTCTTATCGTGGATCAGCCAAGAACTGGGAGGGCCCTACTTTACTGTATAGACTTATGTGTGAAGGTGAAGGGATCTTAAAGACAACAGATACACATCTATACAGGCAAGACATTACACAGAGATAGTGGCTAGCTGCGTTGATCATCTATTCTTAGATTAAAGAGACGGTAACTTATTATACGAACATTAAAATGTTAAAAGTCTTTTTTAATTTAAATAGCTGTTTTTACTTATTCTGCTCCAGCTATTATTTTTGCTTCAGTTATATTGTTTGATAACTGTTCATGACAATTTCTTGTTTTGAATTTTTAAATTAATGTCATCAGCTGCTCCATTACTTACTGCTAAAATGAGTCTTTCAAATAACCAGCATGGAACTATGTTTGGGAAAACTTTACCTATTAATTCATTTGGGCTGTTGACAATGTCACATAAATCATTTTTAAGTTCAATTTGGCCAGTTACACCATTAATTGGTTGTGTGCCTTTGCTAATTTCTAAGAGTTTTTCGACAAAATGTTTTGCTTCCTCATCAATGGAAAGCTGAACTCTCAAATTTGTTCTTAATTATACTTTCATCATTTGAGGCCAAAGAAATTATCTCTTCAAACATGCATTAATTTCATCTACTGGAGCTGATTTTGGAATGACTCAAAGCATTTGCCAAAAATATGTAGAATATGTAAGTCACGCACCTCTAATTTATTCTGGATTATTTCTGAATCTTATGGAAGTTTCTAAAACATTTTGGAACATTTTACAACATTTTGAAACATTCTAGATTAGATTAGATTAATACTTGTACCATAGATCATGAGTACGACACTTTGTCATGATGTGGAACGGGTCGGTTAATAAAAGATGTCTGTACAAGATATTACATTACACAAAATATTGCATGACACTAATGTTTAAGTGTTGCCCCCCCCCCCCCCCCTAATTTATATCTAAAAATTCAGCCAATGAGTAGAAGGAGTTGTCATCTAGAAATTCTTTCAACTTATTTTTAAATGTTAGTTGGCTATCTGTCAGGCTTTTGATGCTGTTTGGTAGGTGACCAAAGACTTTTGTGGCAGCATAATTTACCCCTTTCTGTGCCAAAGTCAGATTTAACCCTGCATAGTGAAAATCATCCTTTCTCCTGGTGTTATAGCTATGCACACTGCTATTACTTTTGAACTGGGCTGGATTATTAACAACAAATGTCATAAGCGAATATATATACTGCGAGGTTAATGTGAGGATCCCTAGATCCTTAAATAGATGTCTGCAGGATGACCGTGGGTGGGCTCCAGCAATTATTCTGATTACACGTTTTTGAGCAATGAATACTTTTCTATTCCATGATGAATTACCCCAGAATATGATGCCATACGAAAGCAGTGAATGAAAGTAGGCATAGTAAGCTAATTTACTGAGATTCTTATCACCAAAATTTGCAATAACCCTAATAGCATACATAGCTGAACTCAGACATTTCAGCAGACCATCAATGTGTTGCTTCCAGTTTAACCTCTCATCAATGGACACACCTAAAAATTTTGAAAATTCTACCTTAGCTACAGACTTCTGTTTAAAGTCTATATTTATTACTGGAATTGTGCCATTTACTGTACGGAACTGTATATACTGTGTTTTATCAAAATTTAAAGAGAGTCCGTTTGCTGAGAACCACTGAATAATTTTGTGAAAAACATCATTTACAATTACATCACTTAGTTCTTGGTTTTTGGATGTCCGGTTATTCAGAGCATTTAATATTTGATCAGTGAAAGCGTATATAGCATTTTCTGTTGAAAATCCTTTCTGAAAACCGAACTGACATTTTGTTAGTACTTTATTTTTACAAATATGGGAGGCTACTCTTGAATACATTACTTTCTCAAAACTTTTTGATAGAGCTGTCAGAAGAGAGATTGGGCGGTAGTTGTTCACATCCAACGTATCCCCCTTTTTATGCAACGGTTTTACAATGGCATATTTCAGTCTATCGGGGAAAACACCCTGCTCCAAAGAGCTATTACATACGTGGCAGAGAATCCTACTTATCTGTGGGGAACAAGCTTTAAGTACCTTGCTGGAAATGCCATCAATTCCGTAAGAGCTTTTACTTTTCAGTGAGTTTATTATTTTACTGATTTCAGAGGGAGAGGTTGGTGGAATTACAGTTGTTTCAAACTGCACAGGTATGGCCTCTTCTATTAGTAGTCTTGCCTCTTCTAGTGAAGATCTAGATCCTATTTTCTCCACAACATTTAAAAAAATGATTATTGAAAATATTTTCAATTTCTGATTGTTTGTTAGTACACTTGTCATTCAGTTTTATGGCACTAAAGTCTTCCTGTGCTCTTGGTTGCCCTGTTTCCCTTTCAATAATATTCCAAATTGCTTTAATTTTATTATCAGAGTTACTGATCTCAGACATGATACACATGCTTCTGGACTTTTTAATAACTTTTCTTAGTACCGCACAATAGTTTTTATAATATTGTACAATTTCGGGGTCAGTACTCCCTCTTGCTGTTAGATACAGTTCTCTTTTATGGTTGCAAGATATTCTTATTCCTTTAGTTAGGCATGGTTTTTTTATATGTTTTCTTGGAATCATGTTTAACTATTTTCTTGGGAAAACAATTTTCAAATACCATTAAAAATGTATCGTGAAATAAGTTATATTTCAAGTTTGCATCAGGTTCCTTATACAGTTCATCCCAGTCTAGTTGCTGTAGGCTTTCCCTAAAGTTTGCAATATTTATATTGTTAATTGAACGCACTGCTTTGAAAGTCTGATTTGATATACTGCATGGAGCTATCTCATGTACTGTAACAGCTGTGCACCATGATCTGAAAGACCATTCTCAACAGGATAAGCATTTATGTCCTTAAACTTATCTTGGTCTATAGAAAAGTTATCTATTAATGTACTGCTGTTCTTTGTTATCCGAGTAGGAAAATCAATGACGGAGCTCAAATTGAAAGAACTGAGTAATACTAAAAGGTCATTCTTCCTATTGCACTATTTCAGGGAGTCAACATTGCAATCCCCACAAATGATAATTTGCTTCCACCTGTCTGACAGATAGCACAATAAAGCATCCCAGTTTTCTAGAAATAGCTGGAAGTTCCCTGAGGGGGACCTATACACTGTTACAATTATGAAAGTGCCATCATTTAGTTTAAGTTCAGTGGCACATGCTTCCATATGTTGCTCTACACAAAATTTTTTAGTTTCTAAATTTTTTACACTGTGGAAGCTTTTGACATATATGGCAACTCCTCCTCTCATCATATTATCTCTACTTACATGTGCAGCTAATTTGTACCCATTGATGCTAACCTTTTACATATCAGAGACAATGTGGTGCTCAGACAGGCATAGTACATCTATTACATTCTCATTTTCTACATCTTCTAAACAAAGCAGAAGCTTATCAATTTTATTCTTCAATCCCCCAATATTTTGATGAAATATACTAACATTATTTTTCACTTTACTTTTGTGAGTATCTTGAACTTTTTTAACATCTTTAGTACTTGCCTGGCTGAGTTTCTCACTGGACACTGATCTTACACTAAAAAAGAGTTTCCACCATGAGATGTAGTTCCTCCCCCCTTTAAGTTTCCTGCTATCAGCCCAGCCAGTTTACCCTTCCCTTTCTTGTTGAGCTGTAGGCCATGTCTAGTATTCTTTGAGGAATACTGTGGCCAATCTCAGCCACTTTGATACTTGATTCAAAGCTGCTTCACCGTCTTCCCATAATAAGGCCACTGGTGCGATGCCATCTTTTGACACCCGTATTTTCGAACACAATCCCTGCAGTTCCAAATCAAACCTTATTTGTGGATGGGGAATGGAGGGTCAGCATGCCACATAACCCCAATGGGGCTGCAGGACTGTGTGGCACAGTTAAAGCAGTAGACGTGGACAAACAACACTTACATTTAGCATGTTGTCATGAAAACTAACCCCTTTCAGTTCCAAAACAAAACCTTCTTCAGGAATGGAGGATAGAAGGTTACCATACCATATAAGCCCCACAGGGCTGCAAAATTCACTCACAAAGTTATGGCAGCATGCACAGACGCTCTCCTTCTTACTTGTTTCGGAAGGACCCTGCCTTCCACATCCCAATTACAAATCGCTTTAACTTCCAATCAGCAATAACTTCTTACAACCAATAATATGAACAGATTACCACTATCCTTCTGAGTCACATTTGGTTCTGAGTTATACAAATTTCTCCCTAACTACCATGTCCTATGATCACTGAACACCATGAATGGAACTCCATGGCACGCTGCACTGCTGTACAGAATCTGAGATGCTGCCTACTCTGATGTCATGAGCAGCTGACTGGCAACCAAGGAATATACCCAACACCAATCACCACATCAATCCAAACAGAACCTAATTTCCTTTTACCTGTAGATATTATTACTTAAACCTAGTATTTTGCAATTTAGATCTCAGCGCTATATATATTTCTATAAACACAAACGCAAACATGCACTATATCACAATCTCAATACAGCAGTAGGGGTTCATATCACCAACTCTCATCAACCACCATGTGCTTTTGTACCTTTACACAGTCAATAATGGTAAGGAGTGAGTCAGCCATTTTGAGAATGTACAGAAAAGTTTCAATAAAACTTCAAAAATAGATATTTCAAGTACATGGAATGTGATTTTTGTCATGGAGCTAAGTCATTGTTTTAATACATATTTACAAGTATAACTATACAATGGAAAATCAAGGATGGAATATAACAATACTGGGAAAAGGATAGTTGCTACTCACCATATACAGGAGATTCTGAGTCGCAGATGGGCACAACAAAAATACTGTCAGTAAGTGAACTTTTGGCCAAAAATGCCTTCATCAGAAATATTCTACATACACACACACTCATGCAAATGCAACTGGCTGCTGAGGCCAGACTGCAAGCAGCAACATGGGATGGGAGAGGCAACCGGGTAGGGGGGCTAAGGAGGAATCTGAGGCGAGGAGGGGAGGGATAACTCAGTAGGGGTGGGCAGCAATAAAATGCTGCCTGTGGCAGCATATGGGGACCAGGTGGAGAGATAGTAGGGCAGTTAGGTGAAGTTGGGTGGTTAGACAGAGGGTGGAGAGAAAGGGGGGTAGCAAAAAAGGAGAGAAGTAAAAATAATGTGGATGCATTGCTGGAATAGAGGGCTGTGTGGTGATGGAATGGGGACAGTTGGGTAAGGACAATGACTAACAAAGGTTGAGGCCAGGAGGGTTAAAGGAATGTAGGATGTAAGAGGGTGGTTTGAAAAGTTCTCAGAATAGAAAAAAAGCACTTACATCACTGAAAACTTTTTATTTTTCAAAGTAGTCTCCTTGTATCTACAAGGAGACTATGCACTTGGTCCAACAATGTTCCAGTGCCTTGATCAAATCTCGAAAATCAGTCTCCTAAAGGCCTGCAAAATAATTGTCAACTCCAGCTATCAATTCTTCGTTTGAAGTGAATCTTAGTCCATCAAGAAAAATTTTTATTTTTGGGAAGAGATGGAAGTCTGATGGAGCCATATCAGGTGAATAAGGCAGGTGTGGTTACAATTCATAACCTAGTTTGTGTAATTTTGCCACAACGATGGCACACTTTTGATCCAGCGTCAAGAGTAGTGGAACCCATCTTGCAGATAATTTTTTTGTTTCTAATTCTTCAGTTAAAATGTGATATACCTTTTCAGATGACATCTGGCAAGTGTGAGCAATTTCACACACTTTCAAACAGCAATCCTCCATGACTATTTTGTGCATTTTTGCAATGATTTCTGGAGTAGTGACACATCTTGGCTGACCACTGCGCAGATCATCATCTAAGCTCTCCCGAACAAATTTAAATTCATTTGTCCACTTAACAAGAACTGAATATAAAGGAGCAGAGTCCCCCAGTGTATTCTGGAAATCGGCATGAACATCTTTTGCTTTCATACCTTTCTTTATGAAGTACTTAATCACTGCTCAAATCTCAATTTTTCCCATTTTCACAAATCAGTATGTGGGAACAACAACAGAACCTTGTCACTGCCACAGCTCTCTTTCAAGAGCACTGATGTGGCACGTGTTTACAGGCAACAGTCCAATGAATATCACGTGAACAACCCGTTGTGCTAGTGCTGACCTCCCGTGGTGATTCTGAGAACTTTCCAAACCATCCTCATATTGCATGGAGAGTTCCTACCTGTGCAATTCAGAAAAGCTGTTGTTGGTAGGAAGAATCCAGATGGAAAAGGCTGTGAAACAGTCACTGAAATGAAGAATGTTGTATTGGGCGGCATGCTCAGCAACGGGGTGGTCCAGCTGTTTCTTGGCCACAGTTTGACAGTGGCCATTCATGCAAGCGGCTTGTTGATAGTCATGCCCTAGTAGAATGCAACGCAATGGTTGCAGCTTAGCTTGTAATTCACAAGCCTGGCTTCACAGGTAGACCTGCATTTGATGGGATAGGTGATGCTGGTGACTGGATTGGAGTAGGTGGTGGTGGTGGGAGGACGTACGGAACAGGTCTTGCATCTAGGTCTATTATGGGGATATGAGCCATGAGGCAAGGGCTGGGGGTAGGGGTTGTGTAGTGATAGATGAGGATATTGTGTAAGTTCAGTGGGCAGTGGAATACCATTATGTGAGGGGTGGAAAGGATAGTGGGTAGGACATTTCTCATTTTAGGGCACGACAAGAGGTAATCGAAACCTCATGGAGAATGAGATTCAGTTGCTCCAGACCTGGATGGTACTGAGTCATGATGGGACTGTTCCTCTGCGGGTGGAAGGTGGGACTTGGGAGGCGGTGGGTGACTAGAGAGATAAGGCATGGGAGGTCTCTTTTTGTAGAAGGTAGAGAGGGTAGTTACAGTCTTTGAATCTCATTGAGACCCTTGGTATATTTTGAGAGGGACACCTCATCACTACATATGTGACAGCCATGGGTGGCTAGGCTGTATGGAAGGGACTTCTTGGTGTGGAATGGGTGGCAGCTGTCAGAGTGGCGGTATTGCTGGTGGTTGGTAGGTTCGATACGGGTGGAGGTACTCATGTAGCCATCTTTGAGATGGAGGTCAACATTAAGGAAGATGGCTTATTGGGTTGAGGTGAAGCAAACAGGGGAGAAGGTGTTGAGGTTCTGGAGGAATGTGGATATTGTGTCCTCACCCTCAGTCCAGATCATGAAGACATCATCAGTGAATCTGAACCAGTTGTGGGGCTTGGGATTCTGGGTGGTGTTTAGGAAGGATTCCTGTAGATAGCCCACAAATAGGTTGGCATATGATGGTGCCATGTTGGTGCCCATAGTTGTGCCCTGAATTTTTTTCTAGGTAATGCTTTCAAAGGAGAAGTAATTGTGGATGACGATGTAGTTGGTTGTGGCGACTAGGAAGAATGTTGCAGGTTTCGAATCTGTTTGGTGTTGGGAAATGTAGTGCTCAATAGTGGTGGTACCAAGGGCAATAGGGATGTTAGTGTAAAGGGAGATGGCATCAATAATGATGAGCACAGCACCATGTGATAAAGAAACAAGAAATGTGGAGAGTTGGTGGAGGAAATGGTTGGCGTTATTTATATATGAGTGTAGCTTACTGGTAATAGGCTGAAAGCGTTGGCCTAAGAGAGCAGACATCCTCTCAGTGGGGGCACAGTAACCAGCCACAGTGGAGCATCCTAGCTGGTTGCGCTTATGAACTTTAGGAAGCATGTAGAAGGTAGGGTATCGGGGAGTGGTTGGGGTGAGGTGAGAGATGGACTCTGGAGAGAGGCTCTGGGATGGGTCTATGGGTTTGAGGAGAGGCTAAAGATCCTTTTGGATTTCTGGAATGGGTCTGTAGGTGAGTGAATGTGACAGCTAGTGGAGTTCTTCTGCCAGGTAATCCTTGCATTTCAGAACAACAGCAGTGGGGTTTTTGTCAGCTGGTTAGATTATGAGGTCAGGATCAGTTTTTAGGTAGTGGATTGCAGTTCTTTTTGCAGACGTAAGATTAGTTTGCATGTTGAGGGACTTGGGAAATTATGGTCAGACAAGGTTCAAGGTTAAGACACTGTGGGAAGTTAACAGAGGGTTATTTGGGGGGGGGGGGGAGCAGTGGGGCGGATCAGGTTGATGGAGGAGTGACAAGCAGGATTGATATGACTGTTATGCTTGCTGACGAGAAAGTGTTTCCACTGTAGGGAACGGAAGAGAGAGGGAAGGTCTTTAAGAAGTCCGGCATGATTGACTCTGGAAGTGGAGAAAAAAGGTGAGGCCTTTGCAAAGGATGGATACTTCCGTGAGGCTAAGACTATTGAAGGGAAAGTTCATGACTGTGTTTGGATCTGTTTAGGTTCTGGATTCTGGTTGGTGATGGGGTAAATGTAATATGTCTGCAAGACAGGGTATGTCATATGTCAGCTATGAGGGGATGTAGGGGACATTTGGAGGTTGTTGTAGAGGTGGTGGGTAGTGGTAGTCAAAGGCAAGAGTAGGAAGTGAACAGGTGGAGAGTTTTTTGAGGTGGCATGTGCATGTTGTTCCTGGAGAGCAAGAGTTTCAATGTGTGACACGAGATACAGGAATTTGGGATTGCATAGGAGGAGAATGTTGTGGATTGAGAGGAATATTTCATGGTTAGGGCCTGATTTATATGGTTTTGCAAGCCTGAACAGTTGGAGGTCACTGCAGAAGGAAGGGTGCCACATACTTTTTTGGCACCAACCATACCAATCACACTCAACCAAAGACCAATATAGAACCCTGTCCTGCTTGACTCAGTTTACTCTTCCATCCAACTGTGATCCCCCCCACCCCTGGCCCCATATCGCCCCCTGTTAACTTTCCAGAATTTCTTAACTACAAACCTTGCCTCATAATCATTCCCTAAACCACTCAACATGCAAATTAAGCTTATATCTGCAGAAAGAACTGCAATATTACCACCTAAAAACTGATCCCAAGTTTAGAAACCACTTGCTCTCAAAGGCTCTGCCACTGTTGTTTCGAACTGCAAGGGTTACCTGGCAGAAGGACTCTGCCAGTTGTCAGATTCATCCACCTACAATCCATGCCACAGTGACCCCATTCTAGAAATCCAACAGGATCTAAAGTCTCTCCTCAAGTCCATAGGCCCATCCCAGAACATCTCCAGGGGTCCATCTCTCTCCTCGCCCACAGCACTTCCCACACCCCTACCTTCTACATTCTTTCTGAAGTCCATAAACCCAACCACCCAGATGCCCCATTGTGGACGGTTACCATACTCTCACTGAGAGAATCTCTGCTCTCATAGACCAATACCTTCAGACTACTATCTGCAACCTACCCCCCTATATAAAATGACACCAACCATTTCCTCCAATGACTCTCCATAAATCCTGTTCCTTTACAATGTGGTGCCCTGCTTGTCAGTATTGATGCTACCTCTATTTACACTACCATCTCTAATGCCCATGGCCACACTGCTACTGAACACTATCTTTCCCAATGCCTGACAGATTCCAAACCTACAATCTCCTTCATATTCACCATGACCAACAACATCCTCACCCACAATTACTTCTGCTTTGAAAACATTACCTACAAACAAATTCAGGGTCCAGCTATGGGCACCTGCATTAGTACATCCCATGCCAACCTATTCATGGGCCATCTACAGGAATCTTTCCCAAACACCCAGAATCCAAGATCCCTAACCTGGTTCAGATTCACTGATGACATCTTCATGATCTGGATCAAGGTAGTACACCATCATTGTTGGTATGATTTGCTTTGTTGGGCAGCATTCAGTTTTGTGCTTCTTGTGATCGAAAATTTATTCATACATAAATTGTTAACAAAACAAACACTTTCTTTTCTGCAACAGACAAAACTTTGTTATTAGTCAATTAATTACACTTGTAATCTGCTCTCCTTCCTAGTTGGTTGCAACTATTGTTCATAATGCCAAAAGTCTTTTCTCAACATTAAGGAGGAGTATGATTACTATAAACATTTTCATTTACTTATCTTTTCTTGCAGAGTTGGCTTCAGTTTTTCATTTCTAGGGTTCTGATACTTGAAGCTGAAATTCTCACATTTTAGGTACTCATCATTCAATTTATCTAAATAATTTTGAAGAATGTTGCTGCAGAATTTTTGTTTTTATGTTAATTTATAGCATCACATTTTACTGTATCACACATTATTTTGAACCTTCATATTAACAAAGCTGAATTTACATTGTTCACACTACAAAAAACATCTTATCAAAAATGGTTCAAATGGCTCTGAGCACTATGGGACTCAACTGCTGAGGTCATTAGTCCCCTAGAACTTAGAACTAGTTAAACCTAACTAACCTAAGGACATCACAAACATCCATGCCCGAGGCAGGATTCGAACCTGCGACCGTAGCGGTCTTGCGGTTCCAGACTGCAGCGCCTTTAACCGCACGGCCACTTCAAACATCTTATCATATCAGAGGCTTGCTTACTACTACCTCATTCTGCAATGATAACAATATTCCAAAGGGTTTACAATTTTTCTTGACAAATGAAGTTCGATTATTATTTCATAAATGAATCCAGAAATAAACATAATAAACAGTACTAGATTGTGTAATCAATGATAGCAATTTTAAGTGTGCTAAATATTTCATAATTTCAAATGTTTCTAAAAAAATAATTTTAACTGTATATTCAGAGCTAGTACACATCAATTGTAACAACAAAAATAAATTAATTCCTTTTTATAAATTTTATCTTGAAATATAATGTATTTTGTATAAAATTATATGAAATTTTTCAGAAAAACAGCTGAGATAATATTGACCTGTCCAGAATTTGAAAAATATTACTGGTATCGACTTCTACTGTTGAGGTGCTAGAGGAGGATGTCCCTATACATTGTGTGTGTGTGTGTGTGTGTGTGTGTGTGTGTGTGTGTGTGTGTGGTAAATAAATAAATGGGTTATTGATTCAAATTGGACTACTTATAAACGTCATTTGAAGAAAGTTAAAAATGTGGATTAGATTTTCTTAACAGCAATAGAAGCTCAGTCAGAGTACCAACTCTAAGAAGAGCCTTACAAAGTGACTTTGCATTGCTTCAAGATTTTTTTACGGTAGCAATACTACAGTGGCAAGGGGAAGAGCAAGTGAAAGTTATGACATGCTAACATGAACAGTAAAGTAACTATTACATGTTCACAGTACTATTAAAATATTGTCTATGGCATACTTACATGATTTTATAATGAGTAACATGTGTAACTTAATGACAAGGATTACGGGCTAGAAAAGACTGAGATTTTGCACTGTCAGTGTGGGTACATGCCCACGTTTCTTCATTTCTTGAAAGAGTCCCTACGACATCAAATTAGTCGAAGTGCCTGTGCCAAGCACCACAGGTAACATCAAGGTCAAATATTTTTGCTTTAATAGTAATTTGTACTTTGCTCTCTGTCAAGTTTTTCTGTGTACCCTCATTACTTTGATACAAATCATCTTTCACATCACTACCATGATTGTATCTGATAAAGCAAGTGTTGATCAAGCTTGTGCCCCCACTCTCCTCCAAGGTCACAGAACGGGGGCCTACTATGACCAATTCAAGTTCTCTGGTGTCGCGGTGACATCAGCCTCTGTGTTAGGCATAACTTCTATTAGATGGACTGTTGGTGTTTGATTACACTGGTGAGTATCCTGTGTGGCTCTCGACTGAAATTCTCTTTGCCTTTGCGTGTTACTTTGCTGGCCGAGTTCCACTGTCTGTGGATTATTTGGCTGTCTGCCAGTAGCTTGCGTCTGAACATATTGTACAGGCTGGCCATACACGACTTGCCAGTTGTAGTTGTTTTTGTTAAATTTCTTTTATATCCTTTTTTTTATATCCGCCCTTGAATTTATGGCTTTGTCCATTGCCATTGCGATCACCATTACCATAGGTCTGTGTGGGTAAGATTGCCATCCATGTTGTACTATGAATCCGTTGTTCACTTGTTGGTCCATAAATCTCTGTGGCACTACCTGTGTATTACCAGGCTTGGGTTGTACTGGCCTCTCTTCGTAAATTAAATCTATTGAGTCCAGTACAGATACAAAGTATTCAGTCTCCTATTCCAGAATGGTAATGAGCTTTTCCCTAATGTGGGCAGGAAGACAGCTCCTTAAAATTTTCATCACATCTGCTTGAGATTTTGGGTTCATCCAGTATCTGGTTTTATTCAAATATTTTTCAAAATAGCCCCTTACGCTTCCACGTTTGCTATTGAATGGAGCTCGGTTGAATACTTCATGTTTGAGCCTCTCTTGTACAGCCTTAGACCAATATTTATCCAGAAAGGCTCTCTCAAACTGTTCATATTAGTGGCAACATTCCGCCATGTCCGTAGCCCGTATCAGAATGTCACCCTGTGTATGTCCAACAACAAATCTAATTTTCTGGGCTTCGGTCCAAGTATGAGATAAAACATTTTGAAATGCTCTGATAAAGACCATGGGGTTTGTTCTTTTCCCACCAGAGGTAAATACCAGAAATTGATTAACAGAAACTGATTAATAATTGCTGCTTGAATAATTTTAAAAAAATGGTTGGAAGGGATAATTGAAAGAAACTGGAAGGTAATTTACAAATCTGTACACATATCCTGGGTGAACTTTAACTGTTACTAATATCAACAGACCTTCAGTGTCAATACATTTAAGACCAATATTCAGATTTTTGAGTTACATACTGCTTCACATTAGTTCCATTATGCGTAGTGCTGATTATGACAATGCAGATACAGGATCGCCTCTCTGCTGCTTGTGCAAATTGCTCTTGTCTGCTTCGAACCTTCTGATACAGGATTCTTGGCACAGGCAAAATGATGAACAGACGGGTATCATTGATGTAAATATTGTAAATATATGAATAAACTTGGCCTTCCTAATAACTTTTATAACACTTTTTAATATACAGTTGGAAGACACATTTTTAAACAATACTGGTACGACGGAGCTAGTCACTACCACTTATAGAAACAACAGATGAAGATAGTGGAATTAATCAATTGAAGAGCGGGATATATATAGCTTACATGTATAAAAAGAAAAGAACAAAAAAGAGAAAAAATAATAATATGACTCATAAAGGGAGGCTTTCAGCGATATAGCTTTTGAGCTATGGTCAAAGATGTAGAAGAGCATGTCATTAAGACCACTGTATGTAGGTGGATTAAGACCATGTTAAGTAAACAAAAACATTCCCACCCAAGATGCTGGAGGTGGCATTTATGTGTGCATGAGGTATGCTTGCTCATGTGTATGAATGGTGTGTGTTTCTGTTATGCTGATGAAAGCTGTGGCAAAAAGCTCTATGTAAGTGTCTTTTAACTGGGCCTGTCAGAAGATTAATGTGTCTTCTTAACAGTAAGTAGCGATCTATCTTTCCCTACTTTGTTGATATTCCTACCTGTAGTTTCCAGTGTTTGACTAAGGTAGAAGAGATGAGGAAATAGTTATCAATGCAACCAGAGGGTGTCTTCCAGGAGGGGTTTTGTCCCTACCACTGAGGAACCTAGTTGTGAATGAATTTTTACATGCAGTGATATAGTTATTCTTTGACTTATCTTTTGTTAGTTATTCTGTGTTGTTGTCTCGGTTTCCGTCAGATACTCAAAAAATTCTCACGGTATGTGCAGGCGATTTAAACACACTGGCACAAACCGCCGACAGGTTAATTGAAATGTATCCCACATCAAGTGTCTCAACATTAACACCACAACAAGAAAATTCGCCAACAGTGACACTAGTCTCCCTACAATCACAACTGGCAGAGTTGACCGCACAGGTAGCTGCATTACAAACAACGCACAACCGCCAACGGCCACACCGCCGACGGTCAGGAAGTCGCAATCGATCACCATCACTACAGAACTTATGCTGGTACCACAAGACATTTGGTAATGATGCACAAAAGTGTACGCCACCTTGCAAGTGGAAACATGAAGCAGACACCGTAGCAGCGATAACTTCCAGTGCAAACACTCGCCGACTTTTTGTGACAGACCGCGAAACAAAACTACAGTTTCTCGTCGATACAGGCGCAGAAGTGTCCGTATATCCAGCAAACCACCTACCACGCCGGAGCTGCGACGACTGTTATCTATTCACCGCCAATGACTCCAAAATTAGAACATACGGTCGAGTAACATTATTCCTTAACTTGGGGCTACGCCATGTGTTTGAATGGCAATTTACAGTGGCAGATATATCACAGCCTATTATCGGAGCAGATTTTTTGTCCTTCTACGACTTACTGCCAGATCTGCGACGTCAGCGACTAATAGATTTGACTACTAGTCTGCATACAACAGGAAAAGTCCGTTGTATCACACCACTAGAGGTATGCACAGTCACAGGTGACACACCATATATACGATTACTGAAAGGTTACCCAGAGATCACACAGCAATTGCCTACTCTCCCACCAGTCAAGCATACAACCGTCCACCACATTTTGACCACGCCAGGGCCGCCAACTCACGCTCGGCCTAGATGTTTAACAGCCGAAAAGCTAAAAGTGGTAAAGCAGGAATTTTGCAGCATGCTGTCACAAGGTATCTGCAGAGTTTCTAGTAGCACTTGGGCATCCCCTATTCACATCGTGCCTAAAAAGAAGAATGGATGGTGCCCCTGCGGTGACTATCGCCAACTCAATGCGAGGACCATTCGAGACCGGTACCCAGTTCCACATATAGAAGACTTTTCTGCAAACGTTCATGGTAAGACTATATTTTCTACCACTGATCTAGTTCGAGCTTACTATCAGATCCCTATAGCTGCAGAACACATTCCTAAAACAGAGGTGACAACACCATTCGGTCTATTTGAATTCACCCGAATGCCAATCGGACTATGTAATGCCACCCAGACCTTGCAATGTTTTATGGATGGGGTTACAAGAGATTTAGATTTTTGCTATGTGTATATAGATGATTTATTGGTGATGTCTGCATCGGAAGAGGAGCACTTACAGCATTTGGCATAAGTGTTTGACCACCTACGCACACATGGACTAGTAATTAATCCTGCCAAGTGTGTTTTTGGTGAGAAAGAGGTTCACTTTCTAGGATATTTGGTGAATGCACAGGGTATTCGACCGCCACACAGTAAAGTAGAGGCTATAAACAAATACCCCCACCCTGTCACAGTCAGAGTGTTACGACGATTCATTGGAGTAGTGAATTTCTACCAACGCTTCATTCGCAATCATGCACTGATAACTGCACCATTGAATGAACTACTTAAAGGCGCACCTAAACCTAACCACAGTGTGCATTGGACTATTGAGGCAGACACCGTGTTTCACGCTATAAAAAAAACTATAGCAGAGGCCACACAATTAGCACACCCGGTCGCACATGCTCCACTCGCTCTCGTGGTTGATGCTTCGTCCACTGCCATTGGTGCCGTACTTCAGCAACAAATTGATCAGTTATGGCAGCCCATTGCATTCTATAGTCATAAGTTGTCACCATCTCAGCAACATTGGGCAACATATGACCGTGAGCTGTACGCCGCTTATGCGGCAGTAAAAAAATTCAGACACGCATTAGAAGGGCGACAGTTCACGATTTACACAGATCATAAACCGCTTCCCTATGCCTTTAAGGTAAAGCCAGAGAAAGCATCGCCCAGGCAGCTACGACACTTAGATTATATCAGCCAGTTCACGACCAGCATTGTGTATGTGGAAGGGAAGGTAAATGTTCCAGCTAATGGACTTTCTCGAATAGAAGCAGTGTCCACAGTAGCAGATGACATCGCACAGGTGGAAGCAGTGACAAAGGCCATTGATTATGATGCTCTCGCGCATGCACAACAATGTGATAGTGAGTTGTGTGATCTATTGCAACAAGAGAAAGGATTGAAGCTACAGCTCATGACATTTCCTGAAGCAAGCATTGAGTTGTACTGTGACGTAGCAAGAGGAAAGATACGTCCATTTGTGCCACAGCAATTCAGAACACAGGCAATTGCATCAATGCGCAATCTGTCACACCCAGGAGTAAGAGCCACACTTAGATTTGTCAAACAAAAGTTTGTATGGCCAGGTATGCACACAGACTGTAAAACATTTGTGAAGCAATGCTTGGCGTGCCAGAGGAATAAAATCACACAGCACGTGAGGGCACCATTAGGCACATTTCTTCCACCAAATCAGCGTTTTGACCATATGCATGTTGACATCATCGGCCCACACTCGACATCAGAAGGCTACAGTTATTGCCTCACGGAGATTGACAGATTTACTAGGTGGCCTGAGGCATTTCCAATGAAGGACATCACTGCAGAAACTATAACTCAAACATTTTTTCATGGTTGGATTGCCCGGTTTGGAGTTCCACTGAGAATTACAACTGATCAAGGACGACAATCTGAAGCCTACGTTTTCAAAGCATTGGCTACGTTATTAGGTACGAAACGCATACGCACCACAGCATACCACCCCGCATCAAATGGCATGGTTGAGCGTCTTCATCGACAGTCAAAGGCAGCACTGAGATGTCACGCAATACCAAATTGGACAGACACACTACCTATCGTACTTTTGGGTCTACGAACGTCATTCAAAAGTGATCTGAAAGCAACAGTAGCAGAACTGGTGTATGGACAAACGTTACGCCTACCTGGAGAATTTCTGCACAGCATGGCAGATGATGCAATCACAGCCTCAGAATTTGCCACAAGATTAAGAGAGCATATACGCCAATTGAGACCAACAATGCCTAGAAACCAGCTTGGAAGACACTGGTTCATTTTTGCGGAGCTAGATAAGTGCACGCATGTATTCTTATGCAATGATACTGTGCGTAAACCACTACAGCCACCATATGATGGACCATATGTGGTAGTCAGTAGGGATACCAATACTTTCTGCATAATGATTAATGGTACACCCACCACAGTTGCAGTGGACCGTATCAAGCCTGCATTTCTGGATGCAACAGACACCACAGCTACCATGAACACAAACCAGAGAAGACAGGAGAAGCTACTAGATGTGTTCCTGTACCCCATGAACACCACAACACTCAACGAACACCAGTCACTGCAACACCAAGACCGACGTCGAAGACTACTACACCACTCCCTGACACAACTACTGACACATGTGACGCACCGCCTGGTTTCAAGAAAGAAGTAGTTACAAGAGCTGGACGGCGTGTGAAATTTAATCTGCGGTATTGTTAGCATTAAAGGAGGGAGTCATGTAGTGACCTATTTCTGACAATCGATCCCTATAAGTGTACAGTGCTTCATAAACTTTCCGTGAAGTGTTAATTTACATGCAGTGATATAGTTATTCTTTGACTTAGCTTTTGTTAGTTATTTCATGCTGTTCATGTCTACACAATTCATTCATGTTTGTAGTGTTAAGTTATTGCTAAATATATGTGGGAATAAAGGAATTGTTTTCTCCAACACCCACAAATTCATTGAAGAGTTGAATGATAAAGTTTACTTTTGTTTCAGATACACAGGTGAATTAATTATATTATTACTTGGAAAATTCAGACCAATGGCAAACTGTAGTCAAACATTGTGCAAAATTTGTGCAGGAAACAAGACCTAAAAACAAGTTCCAAGAAAAGTGTTGTAATCATGTCTACAAGGAAGCATATCCAAGACATGTACTGGAATCTTTAGCTCTTTGATGAAATTCTCCCAGCAGAAGTAACGAAGGGTCACCCTGTATGCGAAACTAACAAAGACAACTTACATAAATAGTATAAGTCGCAAGAAAAAATGTGTTCTCTAGTGAACTGGAAGAGGCTGTGGTAAAAACTGGAGTTTAAGTTCAAGGAACATGTATTGAACATGCACCTCTGTAATAATAACTATAATAGTACAGTATGGTGGAACAAAGTAGAACAGAATGTTACTATATCAGTGATAAGGAGTTTGGGAAGATGCAGAGATTGGTCTGCTTAGCCATAACAGGTGGCTGGTATGAAGACCATGCTGGACGTGCCTCCATTCATTCAGACAGCCAAACAGCTCAGAAATCTCTATGAGCCTATCCAATGACATCAAAGATCATTGCAGAATGCCATGAATTCGGTATGAGGCACGAGCACGGAACAGGGTAAAGTTGCTGTTGGTCACTCAGGAGTTTGTGGTAATGAATGAACAAGCTGATAGATTGACCAGGACAGAAGCAGTGACACTATTTGTTGGACCAGAAACTGTCTTAACTGTCACCAAATAAATGGTACAATCAAAACTAAATAGCTGGATCAGGAGGCAGCATGCAGAATATTGGACTAAGAGCCAAAAACAAAAACATGGAAAATTAATGATGCTGAAACCATATTTTAAGAGAAGTTCTGCACTCTGTGCTAAAATAAAAGTAATTTTTAAAAGAATGAAACCAATTCTATTTACTATCCTTTGTCCATCTTGCACAGAAAAATATGTTCATCCAAAATCCAGAAGGCACATGCTACTATTATACTGCATTGGGCCATATATTTTGTAACTTATAATTATGAACTACACTAGTATACAACACTACACTTCACAACAACACTGCACTTCACAACACTACAGCACACTATACAACTTGGTACCAGAACCAAGCTACATTTCTCATTTGTCTGGATAGTAGGACCCTGGTATGCTGAGACGCAACTCAGGAGTCACAGGGGGACTGTCATGCTGTGCCACCCAAGGTGCAAAGTTTGGCAGATGGCCATCAGGAGTCTCAGGAAATCCTTCCTGATGCTCCCCAAAGCTCATCTCCTCACTGCTTCTGGAAGGCTGTTATAGGTGAATGTTCTGCTGTGGTAGACCTCATTGTCATGGTGTATGGCCTCTTTTTGGTTGTTTCTCAGCCACACAGCCTTGCAGTTCATTAGCTGATATTCTAGCTGTCAGTCAGTTCAACTTATACCACAGTTCCTCATTCCTTATTATGTTATAGGCTGTTGTATTTTCTGTCAGTAGCTGCGATATGGATCATGCCACAACAGGTAGTGTATAACTCTGTTGGTCAGAATTGAGTATGTCATTCCGCATATTTCTTTTATGTTAGGAAGGAGCTGCTAAATTCACCTTCCTGTTTCTGCTCTGTCCCAGATTCCTTGCAAGTCTCTATCAATGCAGGCCTTAATTTCCTTTTTCTATATGGGTCTTCTGCTCAGTATCTCCTTTACCTTATCATATTTGCCTTTTTTGAGCCAATATTGCAATATTGTGAACTGCTCTTTCTTACAGCTAAGTTCAGAGGCAGCAAGTCTAGTTTCATCCACAGTGCCTCAGTTGGTGTTGTCCTATATGAGTCCGTCAGGTGCAGGTATACACTTGTTCATGCTCACCATAGAGCCTCTACTGTCCTTACTTATTTGGCTCTACGAGCGCAAATACCTGACCCGTAGGTCACAATAGTTATTAACATTCTTATTACACTTAGTGGCAGCTGAATACTTCTTTGGTAAATGGTTTCTATTTCATTCAGGATTTTTAATGTCACTCTGTTAGACGGTTTCTGCATGTGTGTGAAAGTCTTGTTTTTCATCAATGTTTTTACCAAAGTGCTTATGTACTTCTTCCTTTACATAGGTTGGTCATTTATTTTGATTGAGCAGTTTACATATGTTGGTAATTTATTCTGTTTGTGGGGTTTATAAACATGTAAACTGTTTTGCGGACTGTTATCATTAGTTTGTTTTCTGTGCACCAGTTACATAGTCTCTCAAGAATCACCCTACTATTTTCCTCTAATTTAGTATCTGTGTTGTCAGATACTGTAGTTACAGATTGTCTATGTAGATGATGCAGCCTGTAGTGTTTATTACACATTTAAGATGGTTCAATAATAGCTTTAAGCCACATGTCAGCACTCTGCACCACAAGCAGAGCCCTGCAGGCAGTCTTTAGTGATGTGTTTCACAATTTTCTTTCCAGGACACAACGGGTGCAGAGAAAGAAGCTCCAAAGTGCAGACTATTCGGTGTGGAGGATGATATCAAACTACTTTTAATATTCCAATGTGAAGCACTGGAGGCCATATGACACAGAATACATGAGTCATTAATTCCTGAAGAAACTGTAGCTAATAAGGACCTAGTAAAGGGCCTCCTACTACTCTTCAAAGGTACTGGCAGGTTTATTAGAATGACAGGGAGAGAAACTGCACAATAAATTCAGTTTTGGTGGTGGAAATAGGGAGCTAAACTACTACTGTTTTTCCTTTAGTCAATCAAATCAAATCATAACACATACCACAACATCTGTTAAACATCACAAAATCTACATCTACATCTACATCTACATTTATACTCCACAAGCCACCCAACAGTGTGTGGCGGAGGGCACTTTACGTGCCACTGTCATTACCTCCCTTTTCTGTTCCAGTCGCATATGGTTCACGGGAAGAACGACTGTCTGAAAGCCTCCGTGCGCGCTCAAATCTCTCTAATTTTACATTCGTGACCTCCTCGGGAGGTATAAGTAGGGGGAAGCAATATATTCGATACCTCATCCAGAAATGTACCCTCTTGAAACCTGGCGAGCAAGCTACACTGCGATGCAGAGCGCCTCTCTTGCAGAGTCTGCCACTTGAGTTTGCTAAACATCTCCGTAACACTATCACGGTTACCAAATAACCCTGTAATGAAATGCACCGCTCTTCTTTGGATCTTCTCTATCTCTTTCGTCAACCCGATCTGGTACGGATCCCACACTGATGAGTAATACTCAAGTATAGGTCGAACGAGTGTTTTGTAAGCCACCTCCTTTGTTGATGGACTACATTTTCTAAGGACTCTCCCAATGAATCTCAACCTGGTACCTGCCTTACCACAATTAATTTTATATGATCATTCCACTTCAAATCGTTCCGCACGCATACTCCCAGATATTTTACGGAAGTAACTGCTACCAGTGTTTGTTCCGCTATCATGTAATCATACAATAAAGGATCCTTCTTTCTATGTATTCGCAATACATTACATTTGTCTATGTTAAGGGTCAGTTGCCACTCCCTCCACCAAGTGCCTATCCGCTGCAGATCTTCCTGCATGTCGCTACAATTTTCTAATGCTGCAACTTTTCTGTATACTACAGCATCATCCGCGAAAAGCCGCATCATGTTGGCCTCTTAGAGAAACTTGGAACTGGTTGTTTTACAAACAATTGGCTTAAAAACAAAATAGACAATATCATGCCAAATAACTCAACAAATGTTTTAAGGAGAGAAAATTTTAGTGATTGAATAGAAATCATGAGTGGAGTCCTCCAGGGTTGTTTTAGGTGTCACTACTATACCTCCTAGTCCTTATACATCTGAATGACATTCCACTTAATCTGCATCAGACCACTGGTACTTTTTGCATACTTTATGAATGTTATAATAAATCCTGTTGGATAGAAAGCAACAAAAGACATTGTTAATGATGTTTTTCAAGGAATTATTAAATGGTGCTCTGAAAATGGACTCTTCTAAATTTTGATAAAACACACTGTGTTCAGTCCTGTACAACGAATAGAATTATACCTACAACTGATGTGGCACATAGACAGGTGTCAGTAAGCAAGATAGGATGCTCCAGTTTTTTTTTTTTTTTTTTTTTTTTTTTTTTTTTTTAATTGATGAAAACATGAAGTAGAAGAAATACATTACTGAGCTCAGCTAGTTTTGCTCTTTCGGCAATAATTGATAGTCTTGGAAACAAAGTAATCAGCTTCCTAACGTATTTTGCATATTTTTGCTCAATAATGTCTTACACAATAATTTTCTTCAGTAATTGGCTTCTGTCTCGGGTTCTTCGGCCGACGTTCATCTAATGATTTTTCTGACGTTTCGCCAGCATGAGTGGCTGGCATTGTCAAAGCTTCACCCTCCATTGCCGGTGGTGAACTGGAGGTGAGCTCGCGGGCGCAGACTATATGTACCTGGCGCGCCAACGTCCGAGGGCTTCTCCGCGGTCATTTCCGGTGCGGTTCTCCTCTTGCTACCTGCGACGGTCGTTCGCTGCAGTACGGGAAGCCAGGATCCGCTTACCTTAAGGCTTTCCTCTTTCTTGTTGAAACCGTTCGCGTGTTTTTGGATTTCTACAGCTTCTCTGAACAAGCGCGTGTGATAGTGCTTCTCTACAGCCAGAACTTCCGTGTCGGCGAATTTTATTACGTGGTTGGTCTCATTCAGTGCGTGTTCTGCCACGGCTGATTTCTCCACCTGCCCCAACCTGCAATGTCGCTTATGCTCTTTGATCCTGGTGTTAATGGATCGTCCAGTCATTCCGACATAAACTTTTCCGCATGTGCAAGGTATACGGTATATTCCCGACATTGCAAGTGGGTCTCTTTTCTCCTTCGCCGATCTAAGACACTCTTTGATCTTCCTTGTCGGTTTGAAAATCGTCTTTACACCGTGTTTGCACAATATACGGCCGATTCTGTCCGTCACTCTGGGAATGTATGGCAGAAAGGCCATACATTCCCAGAGTGACGGACAGAATCGGCCGTATATTGCGCAAACACGGCGTAAAGACGATTTTCAAACCGACAAGGAAGATCAAAGAGTGTCTTAGATCGGCGAAGGAGAAAAGAGACCCACTTGCAAAGAAAGGCCATACATTCCCAGAGTGACGGACAGAATCGGCTGTATATTGCGCAAACACGGCGTAAAGACGATTTTCAAACCGACAAGGAAGATCAAAGAGTGTCTTAGATCGGCGAAGGAGAAAAGAGACCCACTTGCAAAGAAAGGCCATACATTCCCAGAGTGACGGACAGAATCGGCCGTATATTGCGCAAACACGGCGTAAAGACGATTTTCAAACCGACAAGGAAGATCAAAGAGTGTCTTAGATCGGCGAAGGAGAAAAGAGACCCACTTGCAAAGAAAGGCCATACATTCCCAGAGTGACGGACAGAATCGGCTGTATATTGCGCAAACACGGCGTAAAGACGATTTTCAAACCGACAAGGAAGATCAAAGAGTGTCTTAGATCGGCGAAGGAGAAAAGAGACCCACTTGCAATGTCGGGAATATACCGTATACCTTGCACATGCGGAAAAGTTTATGTCAGAATGACTGGACGATCCATTAACACCAGGATCAAAGAGCATAAGCGACATTGCAGGTTGGGGCAGGTGGAGAAATCAGCCGTGTCAGAACACGCACTGAATGAGACCAACCACGTAATAAAATTCGCCGACATGGAAGTTCTGGCTGTAGAGAAGCACTATCACACGCGCTTGTTCAGAGAAGCTGTAGAAATCCAAAAACACGCGAACAGTTTCAACAAGAAAGAGGAAAGCCTTAAGGTAAACGGATCCTGGCTTCCCGTACTGCAGCGAACGACCGTCGCAGGTAGCAAGAGGAGAACCGCACCGGAAATGACCGCGGAGAAGCCCTCGGACGTTGGCGCGCCAGGTACATATAGCCTGCGCCCGCGAGCTCGGCTCCAGTTCACCACCGGCAATGGAGGGTGAAGCTTTGACAATGCCAGCCACTCGTGCTGGTGAAACGTCAGAAAAATCATTAGATGAACGTCGGCCGAAGAACCCGAGACAGAAGCCAATAGGCAGTTTGTCAACAAGTGGCCACGAAAGCCTTAACAATTTTGTTTCTTCAGTAACTTAGAAAGCACTGACTGCACAGAATTGAGCAGTAAGAATAAATACATTATATTCAACTGCTGTCATCTTGCAGGTACGTCTTCAAGGAGTTAGGGAAGTTAGTTTACCATTCCATCACAATATGTAATGAAGTTTCTAATCCATCACAATTTTAGAAGAATAGTTGATGTCCATATCGACAACACTAGTGTGATAAGGACATTTATTACCAATTATTAACACTGTCAGTGGTTCAGAAACAAATTCAACATACATCAACATAATTTTTTCATTATTTATCTAATAACATAAAATGTCTGACAGGTAGCAAAGCAAGAATTAAATATAACCTAAAATTATTTCTTCTGGACAAATGCTTCTATTCTACGGGTAAATTTTTATTTAAAAATTTGTACCACGTAAAATATTATTCAGGTGTAGTTGCATGATTAGGACTGAGAAATAATATGTTCATTAATGTTAAAGCTATTCATGCTTTCATACCCTGGAAACTGCCTCATTCCATATAGTTTCAATAAAAGAATCATTCTTAATGTTCTATGGAACATGTAACTAACTAACTAAGGCTGTGCCCAGCTGGTGGTGAATAATAATGACTTTATTGCACATCAGTGACTGGAAGGAGTTATTTCATCATCAGGTAGTCAGTTTCACTGAGTGCAGATACTTTTCCCTCACCATTACCTATTATTCCTTCCACTGACACATGATCCTATTCCTCAATGGTGAGGTTATAGTGTGTCATGTTGTGTACTTCAAATTATGGCAGCCCCACTGTAGTTCAACAGTGCATGACCAACGTAAATTTTCACTGGATGAAAAATATATCTACTTTACAGACACCTGAAAATACCACACAGCTAAAACTGTGCAGCAATGAAAAAGATAAAATAATAGGATATTCTAATCCAATTCACAAGATTCAGTGTGGCAGTTTATGGTCACCGGCATTCAAAAGGTTTCATTTGACTGTGGGCCACACTGCAACTGAAGTTTTCAGGTATTGTGTAGACACTTTAATGTGGAACTCTCAGGTAGGAGTTGTTATGATCTATGATTGAACAAGTACCAGTAAAGGTCATGTTTGTTCACAGTATTCCTGCCCTTGGCAAGCAATTGTGGTAACCATTATCAAATACTTAGGGTACTTCACTTTGCTAAGTGTTGCGTTTATTATTATTATTTTTTACTTTTTATTTTGAAATCAATGAAGAAACTATTTCATGACCATCACAAGGTTGGTGTATTACACACACACACACACACACACACACACAGACACACACACACACACAAAACAAACAAACAAAAAACAGGCTGCTACATTAAAAAGTTCAAAGATTATCAAGGAAGTAAACAACATCTAATGCAAATACTGTGAAATAAATCTTACAGCATAAAGATAGTAATCATTTTCATTTATTTACATCTGCTTCATCTTATTATGGATAAGTAATGTATAAGAAATTAAATTTTCTTATTAGTATTAAAATGTAACTTCCTACCTGAGATATCACCCAACATTAACACTGTTTCAAACCGATCAACATAACCAGTCTTGTTATGGTATATAACTTCATCAGGAACAAATGATGCAAGTACGTCAATCTCACGACCCAGCATGTGAGATCGTGTATGGAAACTGAGTGAAGTTGTTCCAGTAGGTAAGCTCTCCTTCCTTAGTGTGTATAAAGATTTACTTACCAACATCGAAAAGTTATCTGAAATGACACATTTACACATGTATGATAATTAAATTATCTATTGGGAGATATGTACAAGGCAGGACGAATTTCAGTTCAAATAATAAACAAACAATATTGTTCAATTTCTCCAAAAATACAGGTCCGATTACTGTTAGTCAGAAAAAAGTGGCTTTCAAATTAATTTACTTTACATACGACCAATATGGCTACATTTTCTGAAAGGAAAAAAATTAACATCAACACTAAAAGTAAGTACACACAAAATGAACAGATAGGAAAAATGAGCTGCTACCATTTCACACTTACCAAAAGCAGCTGAAGCAAAAGAACATGAGGGTTACATGGATGGTTCATACATACTGTTGGAAACAATATTCACCCAGTCCTCCACTTGAATCCTTGTTAATATTCCTTACATCATGTCTATCTATCACGTTAATTAAACTTCAGGAATGCTTCTGTTCACATAAACCCCTCAATAATAATAATAATAATATTTGGCTTGTGTTGAACAAGAGCCATTCATTCCAAATCACAGTTGGCTTCCTGCATACTTGAAGAGTTCATGACATGGTGTCTGTTGTAGTACACACTCACTACCAGCTGTGTCATACATCTCACAGTCCTTCATACAAATCCCACACCACAAAGCTTACACACAAAAACTGTATCACTAGAATTGCCCTGTCTACTTTCTATTAAACTTAGACAAACAAGAGAAACTGATTAGTTTGAGACACGGTACTGCCTTATTTTACAATTTATTAATTACTTTCCATGCCACAATGTGACTTACTAAAAGGCTCACCTTCAGTACTCAAAATTCATGAGAAACTTGTCTGATTAGTGTACCTTACTGCACAGCCACATACAAGTGAACAACAGCTGAGAACATAGACAAAAGCACAGAAACAATCCAGGTACTGATACAAGCAGTTGCTGACAGTAAGTATGAACAAATATGGGAGCAAGTGCCTACTGTACTGCATTTATAAAAAGGAGGGCTTGGGTAGACAGCAAGGTCAATGCCGTGCCATGTGCACAAGTCATGTGACCCACCACAGATGGCCTGTGGTGGCTAGCCCATGCAGACTCCCTTGACGGAATATTAGGAGTGTAGTTCACCACTGATCTGATGCTGCAGCACATATCCAAGTATTACTTACAGAGCTATAGCATCCCTCCTCCCTTGACAAAAGGGCATTTTGCCAAAGCGGGTGTTGGCACAACTGTGGAAACATCCATACCCTTTTCAGTGGTGTCCATAGATGACAGCAGTGGTGGAAGGAGATTCTGGGCCAGAACCGGTGAGCAGGGGCAGAAGTTGCGTGGCTGAGAACAAGTGTATCAGCAGTTCCCCTGCAAAGTACCACAAGAGAGGATGTGGGACAAGAGTAGTGGTAGCATCCTAACATCTGATTCCTCAATGTGGTAGACCTGCACCAATGGTGAAGGTGCCTCTTCCTCAGTCAGAAGTGCCAGGGCACTGGAGTTGAAAGGGCCCGAAGAGGAGAGATAGTAGGTGGTGACATCCACGAGGAGGATGGGTCAATCCCACAGCAGCAACACACCTCAAGGCCAGGTCAGGCACTGAGGGAAGAGGCAGAGACAGCAGTGGAGGACCCACAGCCCTCACCATGGCACAAGGGTACAGTTGGACATGGTGCCGTGCTACCAGTCCACCACTGGTGTGCATCATAAGAATGCCTCAGCAGTTGTGGGCCCTGGCTGAAATCCATTTCGTTGGGCAGTGGATCCCACCAGCCAGGACCATGGAGGCAGGAGGAACCTAGAACGAAGGCTGCACTGACAAGCACTGGAGGAGCAGTGTCAACAGATGCAGGAGAAAGTGTGGCTGGCAGCCATGGAGCATCTTGACCAGACTCCAATCCCCCACCAACTAAACCTGTAGGAACTCAAGAAGCATGTCCAGGTGTCATCTGTGGGGTAGATCAGAACATACTTCTTCACTTGTACTTTGAATGTGTGGAAGAGTGTCCCATCTCACAATTAGATTGGAAGTGATACTCATATCATAAATGCCTTGACGGACACAAAAATTGTGGCAGGCCTGAGACACAAATCATGGTCCATTATCCACACCAAGAAGATAAGGCAATGCTTCAATAGAAGAAATTTTGGAGAAGGTCTGGATCGTAGCCATGGCTGGCATCGACAGACAGCAGATAACAAATGAAAATTTAGAGAAAGCATCAACATCCAACAAGTAAGAAGAATTTAGGAAGGATCTTGCGAAATCAACATGTACACATTCCCACAGACACTGTGGTGTTGGCCATAGTGAGTGCCCATAGCACTACCTGTTGTGTAGCACACTGAGAGCAGGCCATGTCACTGGTAATGCTGGACCAAAATACATGCTGACAGGCCAATAATTTTGTACATGAGACCCCCCAATGTCCCTGAAGTAGGAGCTGAAGAACATCCCTCTGTAGGGTGGAGGGATCACAACCCTAGTTGACAGCCCATCCATAGCTAATAGAACAGCACAAACACCAAAAGGTGGTGACAGAGGGCAAAGGATCAGAAATCCTGCCTGAAGGTATGTCTAAACAGCCATACTGAACAAGGTGAACAACTTGATACGAAACCGGATTTGCAGCAACAGCAAATGCGATCTGGGAGCCCATAGCAGGGAACCCTTCCACTATACATTGTGCTTCAACATCTAAGTGAAAACAGAGGAGTAAAACGTGATCAAAAGTAGGATCTGACCCCAACAGAAGCTGTGGCAATGCATTGGCATTTGCATGTTGCACTGTAGTTTGAAACTGTATTTTGTAGTTGTAGCAAGATATAAACAAGGTCCAACTCTGTAGGTGATGCACTGATTTGTCAGGCAATGAAGCACAAGGATTAAACAACGAAACCATGGGCCAGCATGGCTGTACCCAGAATGAATTTGTGATAATAAGTGATTTTACCCCAAAATTCTTGGAGTTCTTTGATATTTGTAGGGTGAGGCAGAGGTTTGACAGAGGCAACATGATGACATAAGAACTTAACACAATCCCAAGAAACCTCAAACCCCAGATACGCAATGGATGACTGAAAACAGTGTGACCTGGCCAAGTTGCATTTCAACCCTGAAGGATGTAAGACCATGAACAAGGTGCATAAGTTACACAAGTGCTCTTACATTGGATGCTTCCGTCACAGCAATGTCATTGAGATAGTTGATATACCATGGAACAGACATTGTCAATTGTTCCAAAAAATACTGAAACATTACCAGGGTTCTAGACACACTGAGTGTGAGGTGCTGATATTGATACAACCTGAAGGACACGTTACTCAAAAGGAGTCATTTTGAATCCTCATCCAACAGTAACTGTAAATAGGCTTGAGATAAATCAATTTTGGAGAAGTACTGACCCTGTTGAAATCAGCCAATAACTCGTCCAGATGGAGCAAAGGGTCAATGACAGATTGAGCATTAACTGAAAGTTTAAAGTTGCTGCAGAGGTGAAGCAGATTAGTTGGTTTCTTAACAATCGTGAGGGGGGGGGGGGGGGGGGGGGGGTGGACCACTCACTGGATGTAAAAGTTTGGTAACCTCCAATGATGTCAGCCTGTTCAATTCTGATTTCACTTGATCATGCAAAGCCAATGGAACATGGCGCTCATGGAAAAACCACAGCCATTCCATAGGTTTCAGGGTAATGTGGTCTGCAAAATTAGTGGCACAACGTGACTCAAGTAAGAAAAGAGACGAGAACTCAGAACCCAAAAGACCTAACTACTGACAAGGGTCCTGCTCAGTAATGAGGTGCACCACATACTAAATGGAAAAATCAAAAGATCTGAAAACACCAACACTGATAAACTTTGCGATACCAGTATCATCGACCATCAAAAGAGTCATGGAACAAACAATAGATTTATACACAGGGAGAGCTGTAAATTGCCCCAGAATTGGAATATGCTGCTTGCTGTAACTCACCATATGTTTAGTACCTAAGGCAGTGTCAGAGGTCCCAAATCCAGTTACCGAGTTCAGTAACGTAATGACAGTAACCATGCTCACTTGTATTCTGAGCACTTTATACATCACTCACACTTCGATAAACAGTTGGTTATGATTTGCAAGCAGTGGAGACACACAATTAACCCCATGTTCCATGTCTGTAGGATGGACTGGGAATGACATATGCAGATGCTGTATATCACTTTTTCCTATGGTTGTTGCAAGTCACTCAGTTGGGAGTACAGAGTGCTGCCATTGCTGCAGTAGGTGTTCAGCACCTCGCTATCCAGTGTGGTGCAGACATGTTTTTGTAAAGCTGTCATGTCATCTTCTCCCCAAGAACTGAATGACGCCTGATGCCCAGGAATAGGAGCCACTATGACAATGTCACTCCAAGCCTTGATCCGATAAGCAGTAACATGAGATGCCTCAAAAGACAGCAATATTTAATCCTCCAGCCAAAGATACATTCTTTTTTAATGTTATCAAAAGAATAATTCACTCAATAAAACTGTATAATTATGACAGAGGCTTTTATTGGAGTTAGACAACATACACTCCTAAACACTTAACAAATGCAGCTCTCTCACACACACACATGACCATAGTCTCTTGCTGCTGAGGCCAGACTTCAAGCAGCAGCACATCATGGGAGAAGCAGTCTGGTTGGTGGGGGTTAAGAGGAGGCGGGGTGGGGAGGGGAAGGGATAGTAGGGTAGAGATTGGGAATGGTAAAGTGCTGCATGTGGGAGCATACGGGCACAAGGTGGAGAGAGGGTAGGGCAGCTAGGTGCAGTTGGAAGGGTAGATGCAGACAAAGGGTGAAGGGGGGGGGGGGGGGGCAGTAGAAAAGGAGAGAAGTAAAATGCTGTTGTTGCATTGGTAGAATAGACTACTGTGTAGTGCCAGAGTGGAAACAGCGGTGGTGTAGGACAATGACTAATGAAGACTGAGGTCAGGAGGGTTATGGGAACACAGGATATACAGCAGGGAGAGTTCCCACGTGCACAGTTCAGAAAAGCCAAAAGCTTACTC
The DNA here is from genome assembly GCF_023898315.1 of Schistocerca nitens. Lineage (NCBI taxonomy): Eukaryota > Metazoa > Arthropoda > Insecta > Orthoptera > Acrididae > Schistocerca > Schistocerca nitens. The sequence goes on along the minus strand of NC_064619.1, from coordinate 539,973,479 downwards.
GTTTGACAGTCTTTTCGTTGAGCCTATCTGTCATTCAACATCTCCGCTACATGGTGAGTAGCAATCTATCCCTATTGTCATTATTTTATCCTGGATTTTCCATTGTTTGATTTTTCCTTTTTATAATAATAACAACCAACTATAAAATTTGGCAGCATCATTTATCCAGCTTCATTACTGGAAGCACATGCAAAGGGAAGACTACTAGTGAGGGTATTAATGTGGTTATGAGACAGAATTATTGGCCATTGCTTATCTTCAGGAGGTGAAGTATCAGTGCTGTCATTAGGCACATATAAAAATACATGACACCTGCCTAGCTTTTAGTTGCTTTCTCAGGGAGGAGAGGAGCAGTTTGGGGATGGTTAAAAAGGAAGGAAGGTCAGTCAGACCTCAGGATGAGAGAGCACCCAGCTGTTATGAGAACAGGTGAGTCCCTCTCATCCTGAGGTCTGAGTGACCTTCCTTCCTTCCTTTTTTAACCTACTCCAATCCATCCCTTTCTCCTCACCAAGGAAGGAACTATTAGTTCTGGAAATAGGAAACATCATGTGTTTTTATATTGCCTATCGAGATTACCGATATTTTGTCTCCTGAAGGGAAGTGATGGTCAGCAATTCTGTCATAATTATACAGTTTTCCTGAGTGAATTATCCTTTTGATAACATTAATTTACATACCATTAATTTATTGATATCATTGCTACACCTCCAAAATGACTGAATAACCAGATATTCAACAAGACACAAATACAATAAGGGAGCTGTTTGTTATTTTCATCACTGGAATAATTTTGGTCTACTTTCCCAATATAGAAAGTTGAGATTTTGATCTGCACGATACGGTTGGTTCTACACTCAGAATTTCACCCTTTATGTTCTTCATGCTCTTTTATTCTTTCACTTTTCACCCCTTTTTCATTTTATGTTTCAGATCTTCATCTACATCCATAAGTTGCAAATCACTCTGAAGACTATGACAGAGGCATTGTTCCATTGTACCACATACTAGGGTTCCTTCCCCTTATATTCACACATGTAACATGAGAAGAATGACTGGTTGAATGCCCCTTTGTGTACTGTAATGAGTCTAATATTGTCCTTGTGGTCCTTACAAAGCAATACACAAAGGTCTGTAGTATCCTCCTAGATTCCTCGTTTAATACCAATTCTTGAAACTTTGTTAGTAGGCATTCAGGAGATAGTTAATCTCCCAGATCAGGCTTTTCATCATTTCCATGAAACTCATTCAAGGATCAAACAAATGTATGGCCATTCATGCAGCCCTTCTTCATGTATGTTCAATTACAAATAAGACTAACAGTGTTAGTCTTACTTGTGACTGGTCCCACAGCGTCAGCAATATACTGTGATACATTCCACAAGATATTTTGATCAGCTGACTGACTATGGACATAGAATACTATGTTCACGCATTCTGTTAAATACTCAGCTTTAAACATATGGCCATTTAAAACAAGTTGCCAATATTTGGATCACTCTGAAATTTTATCAAGGACCGTCTCAGTATTTATCAGCTCTTTTCAAACAAATTTTTTTACAAAGCATCTATAATCTAAAGCTAATCAGAATGAAACTTCATAATTATGAATTTAAAAAGAGCATTAGGATGAATTTCTTAACAGGTACTACCTATTGATTTCAAAATGTCCAATGACTTTCCAATCTTATTTATAATGTATTTAATGTGACTGATCCAGGAACAGTGCAAACGAAAATCACACCCAAAAAGTTCACTATTCTTCTTTCTAGTGACAACATTTGTCCTAGATTTATGTGATTGTTTAGAAATTACATACATTGCTTAGTGAAAGGAAGCTATTCTCCAAAATAGTTAAGCCATCCAGCCAAGGTGGATTATATCCTTTAAAAAAATGTGCAACACTTTGATTGCATTATTTATTTTTTTATCTGACAGTTCACATATTTCGACCATGAGGTATTCACATGTGTTTACAGTGTACTACAACATCTTGACTGCTTGATTTTTTCCAGCTCTTTTGTATACATTTGTGTTCCAGAACCAATTAATTTATATTTGTTCTTCATGTATATTTTTCTCTCCAGTAATTATGATTTTATACCAAAGTAAGATAATGACAGGCAGTATTGTTATAACCACTGTTTTAAGGAATACTAACTTATTCAAGTCTCTGAACCTGAAACAATGGAGGGTTGTGTCTAACAGCTTGTCTACTTTATGTGCCTGTCTAATACTCAGCATCTCTTCTATGCAGTGAGTAGCAGCCAATACAAATTCATATTCTAGTAAAAATGGAAAATTTTAATAGTCAAGAACATACAATAGTTTATCAATAAAGAAATTATCAGAAATATGAGTTCATGTTGTGACTTCAGACTGAGTAACCACAAATGTTCTATTTGCCAGTACATCAAGGAAGTTCTCCTAACTAGCAGCCATTGTATGTAAAGAAGAGTCTACATGAATAGCAGCAATAGCAAGCCACACTTGATCAGCAGTAACTTCTAGATCCATCACAAGAAAATCAATAAGACCACTGTGAAAAACAGCTTATCCATGCAGCACATCAATTAATTTAGATGTATTAACATTCATATACTAACTGGTTATAGTGGCTAGGGAAAGAAATAATGTGAATTATTCAGAGCTGATGTAGTTATGCTAATGCACATTTAGCCACACCACAAATTGTAAGTTCAAAAACGAACACAGGTATGGACACGTGCAAGTTAAGAAATGTTGTGGCAGTTCTGGAACACTCATTGAAGATTGATTCCTTTAAGTTTTGGTGTGCGGCCTGATATTTACCTCATCTCCTCAATGACGTACAACAACGTCAGTGTGACTGCATCAGCTATTCTCTCTTTGTGTTGACTTCTTCTCTGAAAAGGTGCATTTAAAAATGCAAATCCTCATCATATCACGAGGTGGAGATTAGGATGTCGCTTGGTAGGAGAATGAAAACTTATGACTTCTGCATATTATAACTTTTAACTAACATAATACTGGGAAAGTGCATGTACATATGGAAAGTGCATGTACATATGTCTTTATCGCTCCACCCAAAAGACCGACAGACACCGAGATCAGTGAAAAAAACAATTGAGGTACATAAAAAAAATTGACAGTATAGCTTTCAGTTTTCTCAGTTTACTCAGACATAATCACACCTTCCTATGATATCTTCCTTTCCCCCACAAGGATGGCACAAATAAGAATCATTACAAATATTTATTTACATGTGGAGGCCATTTAAAGAACCTATACAACTGCCCCTCCCACACTATACTGGTCTGATCCATATCAATGGGCATCAATATGCAGTGGTGGTGCATTATACTATTTGCACCTTTTTGTACTTTAAACTCTTGGCCTGTCAGGGTACTGAGATCTTTATTCAATGGTCAGGTTTACCTAGTTTACTCCCGGAAAGTTTCATTACATAACATATATATCTAATTTTGTTTAATGTACACTTCACTTGAGTCTGTTAATGCTGTAGTTAAGATGAGATGTCCACGAGTATGCTACACTTTCATTTATTTACTCAAAGTCAATAAAAGTGTACATCTCATTCCTACAATGTGGTGTGCTGAGGCTTGTGCTTAGTGGAACCATTCATGCTGTGGCGAGGAGGTGCATCATTTATGGCCCAGGCATTCATTCCTGTTGTAATCCATATGTTTCAGTGGCTGAAACAGACTTATGCTATCAGCATCCAGAAGACTCTTGATTGGGTTCAAGATAAGTCACCAATGCCTTTACTCGTTTCTTTATGTTCTCTGTGGTAGAGTGTCTTGTTGGTACCCAAGTCCCCCGAGGATATAAATGTTCATTACTCTCCAGCACTGGGACACATTTTTTATGGGAAAACATGGAATTACGGGTTTCAAACCTTCACAAAACATTCGTAGCACATTTACATTTATTACTTCACATACACAGTCCTGGAAAACATATTCAGCTTTACACTGCATCATATACATCATTTTTACATTTCACCATTGTTACAATAATCCAATTATTTACATTTTAAAATATACTGACATGCCGGTTTGCATATTTCTTACTCCGTACATATACATTCTCATATGTCATTTACATTTATTTACATAAATATTGCACAAAAATTTACACAACACTGTACATTAATTATATATACAAAACAGTTAATATTATGTACATTTCTTGTGATTTAATGTCATGTAACATTTTTCAGTTTTTACATTATCATTTTATCACATGTTGCTCTCAGGCATCATCCTTTTGAATGTTTATTTGTGAACAATCTATATTTTTAGTCTCATCTTGCGTTAACATTACACAGTTTGTCATTTTTTCAATCTCATTTTCAAGTATTGACAAAATATTTGCATTGCACATTATCACATGATGTGCATGAGTTTTATGTTCATTCATCATACATGATGTGAGTATCCATCATTACAGATGCTGAGGAAAGAAAGCTTCATAACATGAAATCGTGGTAAGCCCATATAACTACATTTATCAATGCCTCTGAAAGTTTACTAGTATGTGTCTGCAGGAAATGTTATGGACAGGAAGAAGCATTCAGTTTTACTGTACTACTGCAATCCTTCGTTCATCACAAGAGAACTATTGAGTACATCATTTCATAACGATCTACTCATTTTAATCGACTTACTTCGTGTTTACTATCTACTAATACATTCTGACAGTCCAATATTGTTTTATACAAGGGTCATCACTGACTGTAAACAGTTTACTTCATTGTCAGTGTCATATACTTCCCTTTGCTACACGATATCACTCTTCTTATTCTGTTGTGCATGACTATAACTCTATGAGAATTGTTTCAATGAACCAGTGCAAACAATGCTGAGAGACCTTGCATTTGTGTGCAAATGTACCGTAATAACTACTGCTTGGTTCTCTTCTCAGTCACAGGGACTTGTAATTCTTGGTCTGACCCCTTTTCAATTGGTAGCATAAGACCTTAAGTTCAACCTATTTATACATCTGGCATACTGTAGTATTTTCATACACACAGTCACGCCATCACACCAACACCTATATTTATACATATATATATATATTTTTTTTGTTTTTGGTGCAGCCCTTATGCTTTGGTACCAAACACCTAACTATTGTGTTCCCTCTTTTACCCATGATGTGACTCTGCTTCCTTCGATGGAAGGACACTTGAATACTAACTTAAAACTAAGTGCATATTTGCTCACTGGCTACTAAAGCATCACACTTTCAATATTCATACATTCCATTTCTATCAGTATACAGTTCATTCTTTATCAATTTTTTTATGAGTTATAAGAGCGCCCATGTTGTTTGTTTGACTTTACCTTTCTGCACCCAGAAAGAAAAGCATTGTCGTAGGAGGGGCACATCCTATATTCAAGACTTAGTTTATATTCCTTCATTCCTCTTGCAGATAACCCCTTTTGTGTACGTGTAAATAGCCACTTGTATAAATGTAAACAGCTTCTACATAATATCATCGCGTGTAGCTAGTTTTCTGTAGATATGTTTACTTCATTCTCTGTATATATATACTCCTTAGCTTAGTTATTCCTTAATCTTAGTTTGGTTATGTAATGTAGATGTTTTATTTCCTTGGTGGTCAACTCATATTATAAAGTTTCTTCTGAGTGTAGATTGCTTGGCATTTCTTTGCTAAGCTACGATCGTCGTCTGATGACGATCCTTCAGCTTATGCTGTGTTGTGCGCATGCACAGAGGTTTTCAACCTTGAAGCTAGCTACTGCATGTGCGCAGTTCTGTCCTCACTCCACTTCACCACTTTCATGTGCTGCATCTCAATCACACAGCTACTGTATGTTTAAACAGTATAATGTAAAATTAAATAATTTCTCACACTCGGCGAGAGTGATATTTCCTTAGCTTCTCTGACTCATAAACATACAATGAAAATCTTACATAATTAAAACTTACCTCTAAATAAGGCAACACACATGAAATGGACAAATGAAATCTTTCCTTAATACTAAACATCATACATAATAAGTATATTCAAGGTGACAGTATGTCATCTTTTATATACACTTATATACAATGCTCCAATCCATGCTTGATCAGTGTCAAATTCTGTTTAGTGCACCACATAAATCTTTGTGTGGATAGAGCCATTTTTCCTTACCACTGTTTACATATACTAATTTATAGGCTCCTGGGCGAAGGATTTTTTATGTAACAAATGCCCCTGTGTACAACAGTTGCCACTTGTTATTCAACTTACCATACCTTGTCGATTTTGGATGAGTCCTGAGGAATACTTGTCATCCTACACAGTACTCTATAGTGCATGCAGTTGTTTTCTGTATTCTGCCTTTTCTTCAAAGCTAACCCATGCCCAATGTATTTTCTCCTTATGCAATATTTCCTTTCTGGGGATCTTGGGTAGAGGTTTTTCCCAACTGTCTACTTGTCTTCTGTCAAACACCAATTCTGTAGGTGTAAACTCAGTTGAGCTATGTGGGAGATTGTTAACAACTTGCTGGAATGGAGTAACATATTCTATCCACCTTGTGTGTATGAGAGGGGTGTAAGTCTGGATAAATATGTTAAATTCCTTAAATATCCTCCCTATGGGACTTGATTCTAGGTTAAACCTGAATACAAGTAACGTTTAATGTTGTGAGTGTTCATGAACTCTGTCCAGTAGTTGCCTGTAAAGTATGATGCATTGTTCATCATCAGTATTTTCAGCTTGCGTACTTTGGGTAGAGAATCTATTGTAATTCTTCTGATGATGGTGCTCGCAGTCACAGAGCAGGAATACATCTTTCCCTTGTGGTTTTGGTCCAGCAGCGTCTGAGGAAACTATCTCTAAGGATCTTTTAGGCAATAACAGGTGTAGTTCAATTAGTATTGACTTAGCCTTCTGACACACAACATATTTCCATTTTACCTGCAGAACTTTTCGTCTTAAATCTCGATAGTGACAGTAAGTGCTTATCTTACTAAGGAATTTGGAGATGCCATAGTGTCCCTGAACATTGTGTGTGTGTAATATAAAGTCACTAATGTGATCCTCTGGTAAACAAACACACCACTTGCTCTGCTCTGGGTGGGTGTCAGTGAAACAATACACCTTGGTAAATCATAAACTTTTTTTCAAACTGTCAGATTGTCCTGCAGCAGTTTTAGCCTTACCTTTTACCATCTGGGATCCCTCTGCTGTAGTTGCTCCATGCTTTTACACATCCTAACACAGTTTGGCTGTTGTGTTTCATCATCAACAAAACCCTGATTTTCGAATTACTCTCCATGAATTACAAGAACTTGTCTGGACATTGTGGGAGCCTTCATAAGGCATCAGCAATTAGGTTTTGATTACCTTTGATACACACAATTTCAAAATCAAATTCCTGTAAATACAAACAACACCTAAAGATCCTCTCGTGTAAGGGTTTACATGTGAGAAGGAAGGATAAAGACTGATGGTCATAATACACCTTCGTATGCTTTCACCAACAGGTAATATTCTAAATTTTTTAACACCCATATTATCATGGGAGCTCCCAATTCGGTCAAGAAATATGCTCATTCAGCTCCAGATTGGGTCTTACTAGAAAAACTAATTACCTTGGTGGTAAGCTCCCCATTCGTGTCAGTTAATTTGGAATAAACAAGCATCCAGCCCTTGGGAGAACACATCTATACACAGTCAAAAATCCTGAGTCATGTCAGTATGATATAAGATGTTGGCATTCAAAAGATCTTCTTTAATGTTATTAAAATCAGTTTGGCATTGCTTGCTCCACAACCAGGGGTGGTTCTTCCACAGATGATTCAATAGAGCATTACTATTTAAAAGCTGCTGTAGTATAAATTTTCTGAAGAAAGATACTAATCCAAGATATCCATTCAACTGTTTCTTATTTTGAGGTACAGGCCAGTGGCTGATAGCATCAAGCTTCTTAGGGTCTGGAAGTATGTATGCCTTGAGGTGATATTATGCATCCAAGGAATTTAACACTTTCCTCACCGAAATGTGACTTCATTAGGTTGGCTGTGACACCGTATTCTGAAAACATGTACAAGAGTTGAGCCAAGAGCCTTAAGCAGGGTGTATACGTAGACAACCAAAAAAAATTCCCGGATTTTTCCCAGATTTCCCGGTTAAAAAATACACTTTCTCCTGTGTGAAAATACACTTTTTCCATGTTAAGTGACAGTATACTTTCCCTTGGAATCATAAAACTTATCAGTCCTTTGGATGGTTAAGGTTTTATAGACCAGCATAGAACCTCCTGCCACTTTAGGAAATGAAGCCCAGAAAAAAATGTTTTTTGGAAAGATCTATGATTGCAGCAACATGTACGCAGCATATTTTTGTATTACAAAAGTATGTAGTCGAATTCCACCAATCACAGAATGTTAGTTTCCGAAACACTGAAACTGAGATCAGGATGCGCTTTTGTAAGCTATAGCTCATGTCATGTGATCTCACCAACTGATGGTAGGAGATATTCATCACATTTACATGGGGCTCTCAAAACTGGATTAAGCAAACAGATCTCCCAATACCGCTTCTGGGTGGTCATATAAACACTTCAAAATCAATTCCTGGAATCCACTTCTGGTTGCCAGTTTTCCAATTCCGCAAACAATTTTTGCTCCCTTGTAAACGCAGCTGGTATTGAAACAGGCTTGGGCTGTCAGGTTTTGTCTTGTTTTTAAAAATGTCAGCTAATATTGACAGAGTGGCTTTTTGTACAGTGAAGGATAAGTAGAAACGCTAGACTGAAGGTGTTTACACCTTGTCTGATTAAAGAGAAATAGCGATTGTGATGACTAAATCGTAAATGATATCTGCTGTTTTCCAGGTGTCGTAGTTAAATGGGCTAGCAAATCCACTTCCGACCTTAACATGTAAACACATCTTTAGGAAGATGTGTTGCATGTAAATATAATGATTCAGAGCATAGGACACGTGAAGTAGTCAGCCTATAGCAACATCACTGTTAAGTAGCGAGGACACGGAAATAGGAAAAGTTAATCGTTTAAAGTAATGTACACAGCACAGCTACAAGAAAGCTAGGGATTTCAGAAGTGTCCGATTCCACCCGTCTGCTTTGACCATGACGTCACCAATATGGCGGAAACGACCATTCTCAACGTCTCCAATATGGCGCCTATGATGTCATTACATAAACAAAGCAACAAACACAAAAATACATATAAAACCAACAAACACATCTCTCTCCAAAACTATAATCAAACTAATGGGACCAGCACGGGAAATTGTGGATTTTTGGGTGGGGACAAACTAAATATAAACACATACAGACACACACCACGATCCCAAACCACACAAAACTAAGACATAAAAACGCCACAAATTTCCCGATTTCCGATACACTTACAATATCAACAGGAATCGATCACTTCCCGTCACCTACATAGCTAAGCCGCAATTGTCGATACCACAAAATAAAAACAACAACTCCAAAAATTATAATCACACCGCAGCTATCGATACCACACAACCAACACCTAAAACAACAAAAAATGGAATCGGACACTTCCCTTGATGTATATAGGTCAACAGCAGCTCACGATACCAATACACATATAGCTACGACACATTGGAGTCGGACACTTCCCTTGAGCTACACAGGCCAACAGCAGTTAACGATACCAAAACACAGCTACGACGACACATACCAAAACACACATAGCTATGACACTTTGAAATCGAACACTTCCCTTGACCTATATACGTCAACAGCAGCTCACGATACCAAAACACACATAGCTATGACAACAAATTGGAATCGGTCCCTTCCCATGACCTATATAGTTCAAATACAACTGACGATACCAAAAAAACTGAAATCGAGTACTTCCCCTAAGATACATAAATCAACCACAAGTTCCAATCCCGAAACATCAACGACCAATACATGCAGTAAATAACACCGACCCAACAACACATAATAACCACACCGAACATCATAACACGCGAACAATGGACCCAAAAAAAAAAGACTACTTACCGTAAAAAAGTTCCGGCACTACACACTAGGTCAGCCACCTCAACTCTCTCTCTCTCTCTCTCTCTCTCTCTCTCTCTCTCTCTCTCTCTCTCTCTCTCTCACACACACACACACACACACACACACATACACACACACAAAACCAACTCGCATATTCTGCATGCATATGCCGCATTTCACAATCTCTGCCACAAGCCCAAAAAGTTGCAGAAACTTAATGACGGACAACATGTCGTCCCCTATCTCGGACGTGCACTATTTAACTTAGAAGTCATGACCATACCTAAGAAAAGAAGCCACAAATTGAATTAAACGACTTACTGCGTGACAAACAGCAAACCAATAACATCAAATGTCATGCAATAGCATAAACACAACAGAAACTTAAATCTTAACGCACTGACACTAATTTATGTTCTTCTATAACAGTCACGACCGATAAATGCATACTTCAAGCAATGACACCCAAATGAACCCAATACACCACATAACACATGGGACATACACACACCACCAGAGGACGCCACCACCTGCAACAAGAAGACATCTACAAACACAACACACTCATAAACTAAGCTCCGCGATGTCATGATGTCACACAACAAAACACCCTTATGTCACGGGTCAAAGCCGATGGGTGGGATCGCATGCCTCCGATGACCCGAAAAGCTAAGCTTTTGCAAATAATATTTGTCTTTTTTGTGTGTGCTACACTTCGATACATCACACAAATGTGCCAGTAAAATTTTAAGTAAAGACGTAAATGTCTGGTCTTCAGGGCTGGAAATTCTTCTAAGTGGCTGGCCCTCCAAGTGTTAAGTTTTAAATGAGAATCAATCACTCTGTGATTTAAGAAATTCAAAGCACGTTCACACACGTAACACAACTCACATTGCGTAAAATGAAATGTACTTTGAAAGTAATGCTTTTCAAACCACTTATCAAAATATTTTTCCGCGACCTATTAGAATTCGTTTCAGCAGTTGTCAAAGAGTGCCAGAAAACGGCATAACTGTGCCTGCGCAGCTACGATGATGTAGGTAGCCCATATGTTCGTACTTATATAGCATTAAGAAATCTTACATTACATCATAAACAAAACAGGACATCAGAGGATACTCCAAGAGCATCAGAATTTCATAAACCATACTAAAAATGTACAATTCGACTTAAAGAGCACATTAATATGTCCAGATTCACAAAGAAGTAGGGCCTAAGCTCATATTAAACTTTACAGTGTGGTTTTTGGGATGCAATTTTTTTTTGGAGTACCAGTACTGTATTATCTCACATTTAGTTCTTTATTATGGTATAATGCCACATGTCCCAAAAGATTACAACGTGCACTTGAAATTCTGCAAACAGTTAGTATTAGCCTATAGTGTTTCAAATAAACTGACTGCCTCTGCGGAAAAGATTAATTAAAGCCAAATTTTTTTAGCAAAGCTACTCCTTTGTTCTGCAAGGCAATTAATGACCAACTGCCAAAAACCTGGAAATAAAATTCAATCAGTAAACTGAAACTAATAACATATTTTTGCATTCTATAATTATGTGAATGTATTTTAATTCACTTTATAGCTCCCAGTCAGAGAAATACATTTTGTTTTCATTTGACTTGAGAGCTGTAAACCAAGAGGAAACAGCAAAATCACTAAATGTAAACACAGTTCACATGGAGACAACCCCTCATCCCTACAACTCAGACTGCTTCTGTACATGCGCAAATCTGGCAACTTGGGCATGCCACAAAAGTTTTTCCGGGCAGCATATTGCTGCTTGTTGCTACTGCTGATACAGCTAATGGCCACATTCAAGTAGCCAGAAGCGGGAGAAGGTACCATTCATACACAACTTAACTGCCCAAGGGCATGGGCATAAGCTCACTAGCAACTGCTCAAATGAACCTAATGTAAACACTGTGTTCTGGTGTAGCGAAAAAGTGTTTTACTATGTTATTTGTAGAAAATACTTATTATAATTACATATGCATCACAACATCTCAGCATGATGTGGAGAATGGAAGTGCTTGCCACACGAAAACATGACAAGCTACCTATAGTAATTAACACAAAAGTGATCCAGAAAATTCATGCACACCAAATGTAAACAATAAATAAAACTGAAAACCCACTAATGACATGTTTGGGTACTAAGAAAAACGGTGTTTTGCATAACTGGCGGACCTCACATCCAAAAATTTTAAACTGCAAACACGGCCTATACAAGGAGCTGCAAATCAAAAAGATGAATACTAATGTAAACTGTTGTGATGTCATGCCCATCGGAAGCAGTTTGCTGTTATGAAGTATTGCACAGTCTTTGTTTAAAGCCTTTGACACATTCCGCTGTTGACAAACGCTTGTGAGTACACCATGTTTTGTTGCTCTGGATGGCGCATTTCCTTTCCAACTTAAGTTTTATTTATTTTTTCCTCATTTTTGTTTTATTGCTTCAATATTATTTTGCAGTAGCAGGCTAAACTAAAATTCTTTGTTAGAGTATCAGTTATTACCAGTCAAAACCACAAAAATTTAACTGCAAACTAAGACAATGAAATATTCCCAGAGTTTAAAAAATTCTTGGATTTTTCCCAAGTGAAAAACTTTCCGTGTTTTTCGCAGATTTCCCAGAGCATATACACCCTGTTAAATGTTCTGGCCAAATGGGGGTAGCAATTAGTAAATCATCAACATACACAGTGACTCCATTTAACAATCCAGGTCCTAAGACTCCATCTAAAGCAGAAATAAAAATGTCTGCACTGATTTTAAACCAAAAGGGAGAACACAGAACTCATAGCTTCTTCCCCCATATAAAAAGGCAGTGTACTTATGGCTATCTTCATGTAGTGCAATTTTCCAGTACGAGGCTTGGAGATCTATTATGGTATGGTACTTAATGTTATGGAGTTTTAGAAGTTGTTCTTCCACGTTGTCAGGCTGTGTCCTGACAGGCACGATAATTTTATTTATTCCTTGTGTGCCAAGCACGAGGCGGACACTACCATCTGATATGCCAATGGCCAAAATGGGGCTACAGTGTGGACGTAAGGATGGTTGTATTATTTCCCAGTTTAGCATTCTAGGAACATCCAGCAACAAGTTTTATTTAGATACTTCTCAAAGCATATTCTGAGCCCTCCATATTTGGAGCTGGGTTAAGTGCCTCAATCTCTCTTGTACTGCAAAGGACCCAAACTTGTCTAGGATTGCCCTTTCAAACTGTTCATAGATGTGAAATTTTTCCACGATGTCAGTGGCACACAGCAAGACATCACCCTGTGTATACCGTATCACAAAGCGTATCTTCAGTGCTTCAGTCAAATTCTTTGGCAAAACATTCCAGAAGGCTCTTACGAACTTCATGGCTGAGTTTGTTTGCTTACCTTCAGAAGAAAAAACCAGAAACTGCCTGTATCACAATAAACCTTCATCCATGAGCAAAGCAGAAAGGCATGCAGCACTGTCCGTTGCTGGGGTGGCATTGCTGTTATATATTGAATCACATTCTGAATACTTCTGCATGACAAGTTCACTGTGCCTGCTGCTTATTAAAGTCGTGATCTATTTCATATGATAGGTAAGGGTAAGGATGCAAGTGTGGATAGATGTTCAGATTTCCTATCCTGTCTGTCGACACCTGATATCTTGGAGTTCAATGTTCCCTTTCCTTTTCAGTGTTTCTAACAATATTAGTCCATGATTCTCCCTCCACTGCTTTCACCCTCTGATCTATTTCAGCTCTTTGTTCTGACTTCTGTACTTTTATCACTTCTGCAATCACATCTACATAACCCTCGTGTTCCTGGACTATCTTCTGTGCCACAGTACTGCCTTGGTCCAGCATAACAGCCTCGGTTCTATCCTTCATTTCCTTAATGTCTTTATCTATCCTTTCTTGTTCCTTTCTCATTAACTGAGTATTTATACTTATGTTACCAAGTTGCAATGACAGGTCTTGCCCTGTTCAGATAAATCTTTGTACGCTGTTTGTAACCCATTAATAGTACCTGCGAGTTTATTTATATTCTGGCACAATTGTGACTGCTCCTGCTGCATTTTTGTCTGAGACTCAGATACCTCCTGCATCTCACTGACTGATGACACTTTTTGGCTAAAATTATTTATATCTGTGACAAATCGGTGAGCAATTGTGTTTTTGGATATTTCCCCGTATTTGTAGAAAATACTTGTTATAATTACATATGCATCACAACATCTCAGCATGATGTGGAGAATGGAAGTGCTTATCCAATAATTCATTCGAAAGATCGGCATGCAAATATTTTGCCAAATCACTGAACTGTTGTGTTATGTCGGTTTTGAAAGCATCAAGAGTTAGCTTTTGCTGTTCAAGTAATTCCTTTTGTGTATCTGTCTGTTGTTTTGAAAAATTTAATTTTTCACCAGCACTTTGTTCTTGGTCTTCCTTAAACCTTTTCTTAAAATCATTGAAGTGTTGTTTAAATAAATTATGTAACATCTGCACTATGATCAGGGTTTCCAGTGCATGCAATGCACCCTGTCCAGTCATGTTTGCATTAGGCATAAGTGTGGCAGGCAAAGAACGATTTAATAAGTCAGCACCGTCACCCATTACATTTTCGGCAGGGGAAAAAATACTCCCTGGAGAAAATTGTGACCCTGTCTCAATGCATCATTTCAAATGATAATGGTACTATCCTATGTGTCCATGTTAAGTGAAAAATGTAATTGGTCGTCGTCACTGCTTTCGACATTTTCAGTTTCGATTTCTGTTGCCATGTCCATATCAGCGACAACTTGTGCCTGGCTGTCTGACACTGGACTGGCAGCAATGTGCCGATTTTGGGTATTCATTTTTTGATAATTTTACAAAATGACAAAATAAATGAATACTTTTGAAAATGAAATATTTGGTTTGTATAGCGAGACGGCCATAAAAACCCATTTGGAGGTGCCTTGCTAACATGTATCCAGATGCATTGCCGGCATAACTCAATTGTATGTACACATTTCTCGCACTAAAATTAATTTTCTGCCCAAATGTCTATGTATTTTACAAGAATGCTTAAATTTGGGAATTGGATTAGGAGAGGTATGGTGATCACTATTGGCAGAGGTGCTATTAAGTGCAGTCATGCGTGGAATGGATCATCAATTTTCTTACCTTTTCATTGGCTTTTTCACTCCTTCCAGAATTAATTCTCCTGTTGATTATACTTAATCTTTTGCACATCATGTGATTCCTATACTTGTTATAATATAGTTACCCATTCATGAAACAGGGTAAGACAATTAGTATATAGAAAATTTACAAAATTATATAAGTATTTTAAATTATTAAAACATGCTAACTCACTTCTGAAGGCGATGTCCTAGTATAGGTCACCAGGTTTAGTAGTTAGGGAGAGAGATAACATGAACTTTTCAGAGCTGACGTAATTATACTAATGTATTTAACTCCACCATAAACTGTAAGTCAGAACACTCACAGATATGGATGCATGCAGGTTAAGAAACATTGCGGTAGTTCTGGAACATTGATTGAAGATTAATTTCTTTGAGTTTTGATGTGCGGCTTGATATATGCTGGTGTGGCAGCATTGGCTATTGTCTCTTCCAGTTGACTTCTCCAAAAAGATCCATTTAAAGATGCATATCCTCATTGTATTGGGATGTGGAGATTAGGATGTAGCTCAGTAGGAGAATGAAAACTTGTGACTTCCACATATTATAACTATTAATTAACACAACACTGGGAAAGTGCACATACATATGTCTTTATCACACCAGCTCAAAAGACTGACAGAGACCGAGATTAATGAAAAAAACAACTGAAGTACATAAAAAATTGAAAGTATAGCTTTCAGTTTTCTGTCAGCTTACTCAGATATAATCATGTCTCCCTATGATATCTTTGCAAGGGGATGGCACAAATAAGAATCATTACAAATATTTATTTATATGTGTAGGCTATTTAAAGAACCTACACATGGTGAGTGAGTCACATGACTGGGTGGTTCATTATATAACAACGAACTAGTTTGGAGAACTTTCGACCTTGTTATGTATTGACATTTAGGACATTTATGGCTATTCAGTCTGAAGTCACAATAAAATTGACATTTCTGATGATTTATGTATATAATTAAACCAATGCGTGCTTGTATTCATAGTGTTTGTAAACTTTCTAAGGATGATATTATTTCATGTTTACTAGAGAACTGTTTTCTGCAGTAGTTGTAACGATTTTCCTTTGACTGAGGCATAAGTTGGGATGTTCACTGCTCTATTTGATGGGTGCTCGGAAGGGGATTTCACGTATGAATTGCGATGCTGAAATATACTGATCTGAAATTACTGAATTGCTTATTTGGAGCACATCTCCTCTCTCGATATCTTCTTTCTTCCTTCTTCATCTCCTGTGCAGCTTAGCCTGTGCTGGAAATGGAACTGTGCTTATCTGTTACCGATTCGTTACTAAATAACAGAAGTCAATCTTTGAAGACATACATATATATTCTTCCAGCTCATGCAATGTTGAAACATTTCATACAATAACTGTTTGCCACAATAACTGTTTGCTGTTATGATTTGGTTATTACATCAATTGACACAAACTGATAGAGAGTTCAGAGCTAATTTTCTATCAGACTTCGGAGTAGTCTGATACTCTTTCCTTTCTTTGATGACGTAGTCCATGGTCATGGTGTAGACAATTGCACATTTGACAATCATTATTCATCAGTACTATAAACGTTGTCCGACATATCACTTTGCCAAAGTGGTATGCAATCTCGCACATCCCTCTCTTAGACGAATGATGTTGTCCTAATATGTAACATTCACAAGACAATAGTATTATTGTTGAAAACTCTCTGTAGAATCACAAGTTAAAACATTTAACCCTCATTTCTAGTAGATATTCATTTCTTTAGACTTCAAAGAAAGAAAACTTTTAATCACAAATGGAATAATTCATTTGTGCTAAGTACTCATTCATGAAAGTTCATTTCAATTTTTTTCTTGTATTTCAGACTGTGAATGTCAACACCCAGGTTAGCTAATTCTAATTATATATTTCACACACCATATTAATTAAAACTTGCTATATAACTGTCATTTAACACTTTTGTTACGATTTGCATCAGTACCTTTCTCAGACAATTAATTTTTTGTATTAGTCCAATTCACTACTTACAGCTGTAGCAGTGGTCTCAGCATGTATCAATTCTATTCCATATCTATATTTTGATATGTGTTTCAACTACGTTTGCAGAAAACGTGCAAATCAGTTTATTCACTGTACAAAAATCATATTCCGAAATCTGAGTGGACAGCGTGACGGATTGTCGTACTATGGGCCCGGGTTTGACCCCCGGCTACTTTCTAGTTAGTTTCTAGGCAGTTTTTGGTTAGCATTTTATTTGTATATTTTGTTCATTTAACTTGGCTACAAGTGCACATCAGTAACATGTCAGTTTCAACAGTCGAAGTTCTCTCTTCTTTTGTCGGGTAGCTTAACTCTATACACTAATACAGTTACAGTAATTATGCTTTGAGCCTTTATTGAACTTAAATCTATATTATTATATGCTTCACATAGATTACGTTGTTTGCAGACTACTGCCTCTGGGTTGATTGCCACACTATGGGTAATGGTTTTATAACATCTGCTTCCTTGTGTATCAAACTTACATTAATAAAAAAAATTCTCAGTATTGCAATCATTCACTTAAGAAGCTGAAATGGACTCTGTAAATTAATGTACTCTAAGACAGTAAAGGTATGCAAAACTGATGGCCTTTACAAATGTCTGCTTGTGTCTGTGTATATGCGGATGGATATGTGTGTGTGTGCGAGTGTATACCCGTCCTTTTTTCCCCCTAAGGTAAGTCTTTCTGCTCCCGGGATTGGAATGACTCCTTACCCTCTCCCTTAAAACCCACTTCCTTTCATCTTTCCCTCTCCTTCCCTCTTTCCTGACGAATCAACCGTTTGTTGCGAAAGCTAGAATTTTGTGTGTATGTTTGTGTTTGTTTGTGTGTCTATCGACCTGCCAGCGCTTTTGTTTGGTAAGTCTCATCACTTTCTTTCTTTTTAGATATATTTTTTCCACGTGGAATGTTTCCCTCTGTTATATTCATTTAGTTTAGTGTTATTCTGACTTACTTCTGAGTAGAAGTATCTGATTGTTTAGCTGTTTATAATAGTGTTATTTATTTTTGATGTAAGAGTTACTGTATTTTTCAACTGTTCATGTTGAGTGAGTTTACTTTTTAGTGTGTTTTCTGCAGGATAAGTTGCTAGTGTCACATTATTTACTTGATCCCATGACTGTTGGCAAATAGTGCACATTCAGAAGATCTCCAGCTTCCTAGCAGTGTGACGATTACCAGCAGTAAGGGTAGCTTATCTGCTGTATACATTTTATATATGTCATTTAGCTTAGTGGTATCCTGACTTACTTCTGAGTAGAAGTGAACAGTGGCTGATTATGTAGCTGTTTCTAGTACTGCTATTTGTTTTTGTTGTAAGATTAGTGCATTTTTGATTGTTCATGTAGACTGAGCTTACTCTGTATTCTAGTAAAAAGTTTGTATGCATTGTTTGCTTTGTTTGTGTTTTTTGAGATCTTATTTTCTTACACAGTACGATAGGGACAGGGACTATGCTTGTTGTGAGCAGACACAAGGAAAATTGGCTGCTGTCCATAAACAGTTGGAAGCTGTGTTGGCCATGGTCAACAGATTTCTACCAATAACTCCAAGCTGCAGTGACATTCGATCACCAGTCACAAGCCCTGTGACACATCTGATGCAACTGGAATTCCCTGGTGACTTGGTTGTCGCTCTGTCTTCACATATGCAACATTTGACTGGACCATCTTCACTCAATAGTAAGTGGTGGACAGTTATGAGTTCACATGTCACTGGGCAGAAGGCGAAAGAGGGAATGGGCCACATGGCTGGCCCACTATGTCTTAGCAACAGGTATGAGATGCTACCCAGTATTGATAATACTTCTGAGGCAGCATGGGATGCCTCTCCTGTTGAGCCAACAGCCAGTTTTCCTGTCAAGTCCAGACTAGCGCAAATGCAGGTATGCTTGCCACTGAGAACTCAAACATTACGCGGATAAGTGGAACCCTCGAGGAAATAGTAGGCAGTGCAGGAAAGAATGCCAGTGTGCACTCAGTATGTTTCCTGTGGGATCTCGTTAGAGACATGGAGGAGGCCCTGCCAACAGCTATGGAGTACAATGGGTGAATCCAGCTGCAAATAGCATCACATACTGGTGTGAATGATGCCTGCTGCTTGGGTTCTGAGCACATCCTGAGTTTCTTTCGGTGGATGGCTGATTTGCTGAAGGCAACTAGTGTCATACACAGGGTGCAGGCTAATCTGACTATCTACAGCATCATACCCAGATACATCAGCCACAATGTTCTAAGAGCATGCTCGTCCTAACGGATCATATATAGGAGCACAATTACATTTCTTTGCCACTTATGGGCCATTTCAGTTATGAACTGGCAAAACTTTTTCAGGGAGTGGGCTCTCATATAGTATTTCCCGCGGCTGCCAATCTCCAGTTTATGTGCATACATAATGAATCACCTAAAACGAACAACCATTTGGCATCGGAGGTATATCTGCTGGAGTGTCGCGATTGTAATGTAGGATATGTCGGACAAACAGGCAGAACCTTTAAAATTAGATTACAAGAACATCTCCTTAATAGATGGGGACAGGTAAAACAGAAGTCTGCCTTTGCTCAGCACCTTAAAGCCAGTGGCCATTCTGCACTTGGACAGTAGAGTTTATCTCAATCTTAGTTACCTTTACCACAGTCTGCATAGCTTTTATACTTCCATTATTTGTATCTAATTTACTGTTTAAATTTTCACTGAAAAGCTTAAACCGCCCAGGAGTATTTTCTTAATGATGATTGTCGCAACTGACATCACATGACAAAGGAAATAGTGTATAACTAGTGTAGATCAACTATTCATTACTACAGTATCGAATGTAGTTCAGAAATCTTAATAAAATGATTGTTAAACTGATTGAAATTCCCACACTGCACACAATGCCAGCACCATTTTACCATGAGGGATGACTTAAAATACTATAGACACAGTTTAGCGAAGTGCCTGTCTAGTTCTCAGTGTTTTGAAGCTGACATGCAGTAGTGATGATATGCTAAGTGAACTGCATCGCTGAAGGTGGGTGCATGGATGAAGCATCTGATGCTCAATGGGATGAGTCAGAGACAGAACAGCAGTCGGCCCCCTAGGATGTCAGTGAAGTACAGCTAATGATGTTACAACCCTCACTGGATCTATCTGTAAAGCACCAAAGAGTGGTCGGCCAGTGAATGTTACTACCCATGAAAGTGAAATGGTAGTTGCACAGGCATTTATTCAAAATTCACAGAAATCCGTAAGGATAGCCTGTGTTGACTTGGACATTTCCCACAGATCCTTGGGTTATCTAAGATTACTTCATGGATTACTACAATATGATCCAGATTGTTGCTTAGAATACTGCAATATTCTTTTGAATGAAGAAATGCAACTTGATTGCATAATTCGAAAAATTTGTTGGTCCTATTACCGAATTCTAAGCTGTCACCCCTTGTTAATAGGTGTAACATTGTGTACTAAGCCACAGAAAACCCCCATGCTGTAATTGAAAAACACATGAATCAACCTTGGTTTAGAGTTTTTATGTGCTTTAATGTCATATGAACAACTCACCTGACACCTATCTGAGCACACTGTGGGATACTGGTTTCCCAGAGTTATGTGTACAGCAGGTTAATGAAGGGTTCTACTTCCAGCAAGATGGAGCTCCTCCCCACTATGCTTTAAACAGTGCATGGGTTTCTTGACAACAAATTACCCAACAAGTGGATAGGCCAAAGAGGGCCAATTAAATGGCCACCAAGATCATCAGATCTTACTTTGGTGGCCTTTTTCTTTTGGGGTATTAGAAGCCGTGCACTGTTAATGACATGTCACAGTTCATAGGAGAAGCATGACAAGACATTCATAAATAATAAAAAAATAAAGAACTCTATGTCAAATTATGGTCGAGTCTACAAACCAGAGTACAGAAATGAGTAAATACTGAAGGACAGCAATTTCAACACTGAAGACATTGCACTTACTGTGACATCATAAACCTTTTTTCTGTAACTATCCATAATAGCTTTTTCAATCTCATTTTATTATCAATCTATTTTGTAAAATATAATAATAATAGCAATAATAGCAACAGTAATACTAATACTTATTGTAGACCTACTTATGCACCCCTATTGTATGTTCTTCTGTGCTAGTGTCAGTCCTAGTCGAGGGAAAGGGAAATTTTATCAAAATTCAATGAAGGTGCGATTGGATGATGAAATCTGGGGGTGCTGGCAGAGTGTGGTAACAGTCGACAGCCAGCAGGCCAGGCAAGGTAAACATGGCACTCGTGGGAATGGAGCTCTGCCGGCAGTATTGCACACACGATTTGTTTTCAGTGGAGCAACAACAAGGCAGGAAACTGCAGCACTGATTTTAGTTATTGTGATGTATGAGGCAGGGCACTAGGCCAAAACCAAGAGTGGCGATTTGTAAGTGGCTGATGTGGGGAATTTATCCCTGCCATAGTTTCTGTCTCTCTCTGACACTATGTCAGAAGTGAGGGAAAAACTAATATAAATAGACGAGCAATTTTAGCTTGTAGCAGAGTGTGCTAGGTCAGTCAGGCATTGGGACGGACCTGTGCTGGTCTACGCTTATAGGGGCTAGTCTGACAGCAATGTTGTAAGTATTCTGCATAAACTTGTACTTTGTATCTATGTACTTGTTCGGGCTATATTCCGCCTCCAGGGACACAACACCAGGGCTGGACGGAACGGCAGCCTGGAACTTGGAGATCGCACGATCTGCCTGAAAGAGGGCAGTGACAGCTGTTCGCAGTGGGTCCAGGAGGGGCTCAGTTCCACTCGAGTCTACGAGCCATGTTCACTTCCCACCTGACGTGCCGGGTCCAGGTGAGGTGTATGCTGTGGGAGGTGCAGCAGCACTGCAACAGCGCCAGAGACGGTGGTGGGTGTTGCCATCTGGCAAGCACCACTAGCGGCAAGTTGCAGCACAGTATACAAGAGTGCGCGGGTTCGAGTCCAGTTCTGTCCTGCAAGCAGTGGCAACCCATGGGCCAAGGGTGACCAGTACACCCACCTTCGTCCCATGGTCGGACAGAGCAGGCCAAACAGGGCAGAAGGTCCAGGGAGTGTAGCAGTCTCCGGAATTGCGGGCAGTGGAGCGGCGCTAGTCGCAATGCCCTGGCAGATGGCAACCAGGAAAGCACGGCCGACTTCCATCGGTAGGCGACAGTGATGATGGCACCAGCAGCATCGACATAACAGGAGTCTGTTCAGCCAGCTGGACTCGCGGGACATCGGCAGGCTGCACACTGACAGTATGCTTCACCCATCGAGTACTGTAAATTAGCCGAATAAAGGAATGTTACCGAATACCGCTTTATCACTCTGCACTGCCCCTCGACGCTCTTGAACTTGCTCGGCCTTCTGACAAAATACGGTGCGGTGGGTCCCAGATCAGCTCGGCCATAAGAAGTCCTGGGTTCAACCCATGGACCCCATAACAGTGGTGTCAGAAGTGGTGCCAGTTACAACACTAGTACCAGATTTCCACTCCCACATCTTATGTCGAGCAAGTAGCGTTGAGGTGTGCCTGTGCAGAGGGGTAGTTGAGGTGTTTGGTTGCGTTTGTGATGGGTGGTCGTGCACTTCTTGTTATGTCATGTAGTTCGGGAGGTGTTCGTCCATACCAGTATAGGGAGGAAAGCAGGACTGTTCACCTGCACACGAGCACGATGTGGAGGGGTGTGTGACATTTGATTTATGGTTTATGAGTCATTCTTTTGTCAATTAGAATGGACGTTTTAAAGGAGTCTTTTGTAGGGCTGGATGGGCCTGTAGATTTATCTGGATTCAGGGGAAATGGGGGACACAATAACATAGCACCTAAGTGATGTAGTTTTTGTAACCTGTCAGGCCACGGACTACCGTGAACAAAGTGGGTGCCAAAGAATTGTTTTATTTGTAAGAGATTTGGTCATTTGGTGTGCAATTGTTCAGAATGTAGTTGGGCGATGATTTGCCGCAAGAACTAAGTTTAAGGAGTAGCAGAGTGAAATTAATGGCAACAGTGGAGTTATAAGCAAGAATGGTGAAAACACTGCAAGCAGCGGAGGCTGTGGCAGTGACTACAGCGGTAGATTTGATGCATTGCGAGTAGGGGAAGGGACATCGGGTGAACATAAATTACAGGTCATGGAGCATCATAGACCGCTTGACCTAGCAATTGCGGCATAGATTAACCCCTTTTTGGGCAAAGCAATGGAGGATGTGTCGGTATTCCTTAATGACATTATTAAAATGGCTGAGGCCAATGGGTGGTCAGATGTTGTAATGCTGAGAGTGGCGAAGATACGCTTAATAGGGGAGGCCATGTCATACATATTGTACCTGAAACGTTGAACAATGTGGGGACGTTTTCAGAGCTTGAGGCTGGGTTACACCAGAGGTATCAAAAACAGAATAGTACCAGGGTTTTTTTCGTGAAAAATTAAGTGCGTGAATTATGAGGATAAATGAGACTGTGGAGGTTTTCTCAGACAGGATTCGAAAACTGAATGCACAAACGTTCGAACTGTCACAGAATGGAGAGACTAATAGAGTGATCTTACAAGAGGCTGAGAACAGGGTGTTAGATGTGTTTTTGTGGGGAGTACCGCCGGAGGTGTCACATCGGGTGAGAATGGAGAATCCCAGTTATCTTGCAGAGGCTCTAAGGATTGCCACATACTTAGAGGAGGTAGATTATGCGATGAAACAAAGGATGGAGTATAGAGTCCTGGCAGCAGAAATTAAGTATTTCGATTGTGGCCAGGTAGGGCACATTAGGAGGCAATGTCAGCGTCAGTTGCGGTGTTACTCATGAGGGAAAATGGGTCACCGGGCAGTGGACTGCAGAAGTAAAAGTAGGGGGAAACCTCGGCAGCAGCAGCCGTTAAATGAGAACAGGATTGCTTCAACTGTCGGAGCAGTCCCAGTGAAATTGGGTAATGCGCTTGTAGGTGCACGGATGAAATGCTTCTTATTAGGCTTGGTGAAAGGGAGGAAACAAAGGTTTCTGGTTGACACGGGGCCACACATATCTGTTATTAGTCTGTACCTGGTTAGCAGGAGAAGACTTGAGCCACCACATTATAGGTTATGTGGGGTGGGAGATAATAAAGTGGAGACATTGGGTATGATGATACTTCAATTTGTGATCGCAGGAACTAAGTTTAGTGAGCAGGTAGAGGTGTTACCATGTGGGGGTGAGGAACATTTGGTGATTCTCAGACTGGACTTCCTTGACAAACATCGTGTGAAGATAGATCTTTGGCAACAAACAGTGGAACTCGGAACAATGTTTCGCATGGGGGAAATGGTTGCAAATGGACAAATGTCGCAAGGCACACTTAACATGAAGGTGACGCCATCTTAACTGCGAACAGATTCATTAAAGGTCGATCAGCAGGATAACATACCGGCAGGTACAGGGAAGGTAGTTTGGGTTTCGATAAATATGGACTTACCAAAGGATATGTTGTAGATGGTGGAGCCACTCTCAGGTAATGAGGAGTTGGATAATGCGCATTGTTTTGTGCAGAGGAGTTTATGTGGAAGGAGATTATAGGGTTCCTGTAAGTATAGAGAACTTCAGCACAGAGGATTTTAGCTTGTCGAAAGGGTTCTTATTGGCCTCATTGGGGGTTTTTGCTGAAGTTGACCTCGATAGGGAGGATTTAGAGGCGAGCCATAAGCAAAATGTCAATGTAGTGCAATTAAGGGGAAAATGACAGCATTTGCAGGGAGATGACAGGGTCGTGTTGGAGGAATTATTATTGACATTTAGCAATTTATTCGGAATGAAGGGTAGGTTACCAGCAATACCGATTATGGAGTATCACATACCAATAGAGGATAATACACCAGTGTATAGGGAACCATATAGGATAGCAAGTCATATACGACTGCTACTAGAGGATTTATAGAACAACAACTACAGGATGGGATCACCAAGCATAGCAATAGTCCATATTCAAGCAATGTAGCTCTCATACCTAAGAAGTCAGTGGATGGTACAAGGAAATATAGGTTTTGTTGTGATAGTGGGTTTCTAAATGCGAAGACCATTACGGATGCATATCTGATTCCGAATATCATGGACACATTTAACAATCTGGGACAATGTAAGTATTTTACGATGATGGATTTATGGAGTAGATACCATCAGTTGGAAGTAGCGCCAGAGGATAGGGCACAGACAGCTTTCACTGTTCCTGGGGAACACTATCAGTATATACGTATGCCACTCAGGTTGAAGAATGCACTGGCAACTTTTCAGCGATTATTAGATGGGATTTTAAGGGGACTGAAACCAAAGACATGTATGGTTTACCTAGATCACATTATAGTATCTTTGAAGGATATACCAGAACATGTATAGCATTTAAGAGAAGTCTTTAGAAGATTGCGGTTGGCATGGTTAACATTAAGTTTAGAAAAATGTAATTTTGCGCGGACAAAGGTCAAATATTTAGGTCATGTAATGAGTGAACAAGGGGTTCAAACCTATCCTTAGTTAACAGAGGCAGTTCAAAATTTTCTGACACCACATACAATGAAGCAATTACAATCATATATTGGGTTATGTTCATATTATTATAAATTTGTAAAAGATTTTGCTAAAATAGCTGGGCTGTTAAAAAAGCTTTTAAAGAAAGGGGTTAAATTTCAATGGACGGAGGAATGTCAGGAAGCTTTTGATGAATTAAAGATGAAATTAGTTCTGGTCCAGTTCTGGTGTTTCCAAATTTTGAAGAAGACTTCATCTTATCATGTGATGCTTCAAATTGCGCAGCAGGATGTGGTTTGGGGCAAATGGTGAACGGACAGGAGCATTCAGTGGCGTATGCTTCTAGACAGTTAAATAGGGCAGAGCATAATTATTCCACAGCAAAAAAGGAGATGTTGGCTGTAATATATGGAGTAACGTATTTTCATTGTTACCTTTATGGTAGGAAGTTTAAGGTCATGATGGATCATGCAGCATTGAAATGGTTACTGGGACTCAAGGATCCTTCTAGTCAATTAACATGGTGGGCTCTAAAATTAAGTGAATTTGACTTTGAAGTAATTCATAAGCCAGGGAAGAAACATCGGAATGCAGATGCATTAAGTCACAAGTTAGACCCATTAGAAGCAATGGGTACGAGTGTTGCGGAATGGCAAAGGGCACAAGCAGAGGATGAGGAGTGCCAGGGTTTTAGAACTCAACCACATTTTACTGTGGAGGGAAATTTGTTGTGTAGAGTTAGCAGGTGTGGACCATGGGTAGTGGTACCAAAGAGTTTGAGAGAGGAAGTCTTAAAGCAGGCCCATGATCATGTGTTCTCAGGGCATGGTGGTCGTCGAGCAACGGGAAGAGAAGTGGCAGTCGATTTTGGTGGCGCACTCGGCGGATGCATAATGTTCTGTATGCATTACGGTCACGGAGGGAGTAAATTATTGTATGTGTAACATTGTATGGCATATTTAAATTTTGTGTTTTTGTATCAAGGGATATTTTGCATTTTGTTTTTGTGTGTGTGTGTGTGTGTGTGTGTGTGTGTGGTTCCTCCCCCCCCCCCCCCTCTCCCCCCCCCTCGCGTTTTGGTGTGTCCGATAATAGTTATGTTCTTCTTGTTTGTTGTTTTAGTTTTTTTGTTATTGTATGGGGGAGACTATTTTTTAATGAATAGAGTGAACTGTTGGGAATTTTTCAGGATGTCGTACGATGTTGTAGTAACTTGTAATGGAATATTTATAAATTGTACAGTTTGTGAGATTGTGGGGGAGGATTTCCATCTTCCAGCATCATGTACAGGTAAAACAGCTTTAACTTTGTCACAGGGAATGTTGTTTTATCCAGAAGGGGTTCTAGAGATATTAGCAGTGCAGACTCTGACATATTTAAACTCCACGTTAAACCCAGAGCTTTTGGAAACATTGCATTCCTTTATTAATGCACAGGAAGGATCTATCACAGCTAATAAAGTATTGGCACACATTAGAACGTTACAACAGCATCGGAGCAACGGATAATGACAGTGAGCATTTCAGCCAAAGGGTGTACCATTTTTCTATTTTTCTTGAGTATAGCTTTGTGAAGAATGTGGAAATGTGCACCAGTGATGGAGGTGCCAACACATCAGGTGCCAACAGCATGAGTAACCAGTGTAAACAGTGTATAGGTGTAGAGTTAATGCTTTGATGTTCTCGTTAGTTTCAGTCTGTAGAATGTAAGTTTTGTGAACAAGGTATGTTTATGCATCCACAGGCCATGTCTGTTTTATCTCGATTCGGGACGAATCTTGTTGAAAGGAGGGAGGAGCACTGCGCTAGTGTCAGTCCTAGTCGAGGGAAAGGGAAATTTTATCAAAATTCAATGAAGGTGCGATTGGACGATGAAATCTGGGGCTGCTAGCAGAGTGTGGTAACAGTCGACAGCCAGCAGGCCAGGCAAGGTAAACATGGCACTCGTGGGAATGGGGCTCCGCCGGCAGTATTGCACACACGATTTGTTTTCAGTGGAGCAACAACAAGGCAGGAAACTGCAGCACTGATTTTAGTTATTGTGATGTATGAGGCGGGGCACTAGGCCAAAACCAAGAGTGTCGATTTGTAAGTGGCTGATGTGGGGAATTTATCCCTGCCATAGTTTCTGTCTCTCTCTGACACTACGTCAGAAGTGAAGGAAAAACTAATATAAATAGACGAGCAATTTTAGCTTGTAGCAGAGTGTGCTAGGTCAGTTGGGCATTGGGACTGACCTATGCTGGTCTACGCTTATAGGGGCTAGTCTGGCAGCAATGTTGTAAGTATTCTGCATAAACTTGTACTTTGTTTCTATGTACTTGTTCGGGCTATATTCCGCCTCCAGGGACACAACACCAGGGCTGGATGGAACGGCAGCCTGGAACTTGGAGAGCGTCCGATCTGCCTGAAAGACGGCAGTGGCAGCTGTCTGCAGTGGGTCCAGGAGGGGCTCAGTTCCACTCGAGTCTACGAGCCATGTTCACTTCCCACCTGATGTGCCGGGTCCAGGTGAGGTGTATGCTGCGGGAGGTGCAGCAGCACTGCAACAGCGCCAGAGACGGTGGCGGGTGTTGCCATCTGGCAAGCACCACTAGCGGCAAGTTGCAGCACAGCATACAAGAGGGCGCGGGTTCGAGTCCAGTTCTGTCCTGCGAGCAGTGGCAACCCAAGGGCCAAGGGTGACCAGTACACCCACCTTCATCCCATGATCGGACAGAGCAGGCCAAACAGGGTGGAGGGTGGTGAGGTCCAGGGACTGTAGCAGTTTCTGGATTCACGGGCAGCGGTGCGGCGTCAGTCGCAACGCCCCAGCAGCTGGCAACCTGGAAAGCACAGCCGACTTCCATCGGCGGGCGACCTTGATGATGGCACCAGCAGCATCGACATACCAGGAGTCTGTTCAGCCGGCTGGACTTGCGGGACATCGGCACATGCCCTTAATATTCACCTTCTTCCTGAAAAGTCTTGCACTCTGTTGTATTTTAATCCAGCTTGCTGAAAATACCTGAACCAAGGGTGAAGGGTGTCCACAAGCTTTTCTGTATTCTTTCATTTTAATATGATATGGTTTAGTTAGCACAAAACAGAATGGGCCACAAGTTGCTCATGGTCACTCTAAAATACTGGAAGTGCACTTGTTGGGGGCTGACAATGATTTGTCGAGCTTGTTCCCTGTTGTAGAGAGCACAGTATTTCGCCCAAAATTATCTAGTGACATGCTTTCTGTTGCTGGCAAAGTGTTTTATGTTACTGGTGTTGATCTTCTGCCAGTAACAGTTCTCGTTTCCATAAATTAAAAATTTCTGAATCCATCTTGAAGCTTCACTCATCAACAATTTTGTGTCAGTGGGACCAACTTTTATTGGAGGAAACAAATCAAAATAAGTATAAATGCAACCAAATGAATTGTCAAGCTAGAGATGGAGGTTTACTTTTCATACCAAAACAGATAAGAAGAGTTCAATAGCACGTGTACCAATAATCTGAAGGATCACATGAAGAAGAAAGAAGTTTAAGATTTAGTGCAAACTGATGAAGACTGTAAAATTATTATGGGCAAAAGATTACTGTTATCGTTATTATTATTTATTATGAGGTAAGTAGAGGCAGAGCACTTAAGATTAGGGCAGGATGGAAAAGAAAATCAGCTGTGTATTTTTCAAGGGAACCATATCAAATTTGCCTTAAGTGATTAGGGGAAACCACATGAAACCTAAATCTGGATGGTCAATGGCGATCTGAACCATCATCTCCTCAGGTCCAGAATTTTACTATTCTGACAATTTGCCCAGATGCAGAATCCAGGCAGTGCTGTAGCCATCAAAAGATGACTCGTCTAATAAGCGCTCTAAGGTAGGATGTTGGTGCAGAAGATGAACAACAAGTGAAGTTACATTTTTGCTGCTGGTTATTTATCTGCCCTGGCTTTCTAGTAGAGATGGAACATGGTCTATGAGTGTAGCAGCCTATTCCCACCTTCCACTGTCCTACCTCTTGGTGGAATATCACTGCTAATTGAGAAGATGTCTCTAGAGGCCTGATGTTGATATCACTGCCTGACACCAAACCAAATACCCACTTGGTGAACAGTGTGGAGGATCTTTAGATTTGTAGGGTTTGCTGATCCATACAACTGGCATCTGTAATCAAGTCTGGACCTCACACAGGGTTTTTAAAATTTCAGCAAATATGCTGTTCCAATATCAGAAAAAGATTACTCGAAAACAAACTTCCAGAATTAAAGCTGAAAACAATTTTGCGATGGAAGGTGGCATTTTTGCTATAACTGATTTGACAACAAGCACAAAAATATTATTGTATCTCAAATAAAGATGGCGCCTTTTTGATTTAACACTCTCATATTACATCATCATATGGTTAAATTCAGCATATTCAGCGAATTAAGTAATAAGAGTTAGAAAAAATTCACAAAAGATATTTGTATTTCTGGTATCCTGGCTCACCACTTTTAAAAGTCTGGTGTGCTTGGAAATTGTGGACAGCTGCTACACAGCACTGCTACATCTGCAAACACAGGCGCCACTGTTGCAGTGCTTGCCATGGAGCCATGCCCATATTGCTGGCCTATTGGTGCTTGCAGCTGCCCTTTGAAGAAAGCGGTGCAGCAACTCAGTCTTCAGTTGTGATTTGTGTGTGTTCTCGTATCATTGTCACTATATACCAATGTTTGATCTCAGACGTCTCAGAAGAGTTGTTCCTGGCTTGTCAATTACTGTCATTATAATTGGTGATGAGGTGAAAGGTTAGCAGTATCCATAGATGCAAAGCTTGTGCATCTCTTCGAACAGCAATAGCAACAGTGACTCCTGCAGCAGCAGTTGCAACAGCAGTTCCAAGAGTGGTTTCAAATCAGCAAGAACAACAGCAACAAACTGAATTGCTCCATTGGGAAAGTCAGCTTTTGTAGGGCCAAGTTCAGGTTCAGGGTACCCATCCTACAAAGGCAACGGTCACTTCCCAGGTGGACAGACACATCTATGCTTGCTTTTAATGATACCAAAGAGGATTGGGTCATGTATCTGCAGTGGCTGAAACAGCATTGCGCTGTCTTTCAGGTCTGTTATGAAGCTCTCCAATGGGTCATGCTTCGTTTCTTGGGCTTCCCTGGAGACATTTTTCTGACTGAGAAACCTGTCTCCCCTGTTGAATCCAATCACATACACTTCCGAGGAGATGTTTTCATCACATTTAATTATTATTTGCAGTGATTCCATGTGGTTTAATCGCAACTCATTCCACTGATACCACAATCAACTTTTTCAGCTGTATCACTCAGCAAAACCTCATACGAAGACTCTTTAATTCGAGATGTAGTGGGCCAATTGGATCCTGATTTGCAAGTCCACACTGCAGACCTTAAGCTGGACAACTCTTCCTTGGATGATATTTTCAAAATTTTGCACTCTTTCAAAATCATGCAGACAGCTAATAAACACCTCATGACTCATCCACGGGTAGCCACATCGTACACCCTGCGAGCAGAATGCTTGTGACCCACTTTCCATATGGTGGTAGTGTGATTCCCCGATTTCTTATCTGTCAGTGGCCTCTGAATAGCCTGTTACATCCTGTTAGCATCAGAGACAGGTCGGTCTTCCACCTTATAAAGACTGCTTCACTGCACACCCAGGATTGCTGGATGCACTGCACTTGTTGTGGGAAAAATGTTTCCCAGAGTGATCCTTCCATAACAAGTTGTTTATTCACCTCATAATTGTTAACCAGGATGCACATTTCCAGTTACCTCCAGCACACTGGTCGTGTATGGCGACAGTTCAATTCCCCTCCGGGGTCAGTTCATGATCACAGCTGCCTACAAAAAGGTCACACAACTTTTAACTCTGTTTGTTGGCAGACAACATTTTCAGTCTGGATCCCTTCTCATTATTGGGATTCTCTGACACAAACAAAGTTCTGGTCCCCTTCCAAGAACTTCATGAATTTTTTGGTGTTTTCATGCATATATATTTGAATTTGGCCTGGGGTACACCACAGATTTCCAGGCTTATATCTGCTTGCATCCAGATGCAGTGCCCTATTTCTGCTGGGTATGACCTATCTCAGTCTCCTTATAGGTGGCCATTAAGCAGCACCTCAAGCACCTCCTCAGAGATGGAGTAACTGAATCTGTTAAAAGCAGGACTTGGGCCATACCCTTGGTAGGACTTGGGCCATACCCGTGGTAGTGGTCAAGGAACCCAATGTTTCCCTCTCAGTATGTGGAGATTTTAAATTGACAATCAATACACAGATATGAGTTGAAACCTACTGCATACCTCAACCAGAGAAGCACTTCGCAAGGCTTCTAAGGGGTGAATATTTTTCTAAAACAGATTACATGACCAACTGGCCTGTCCCTTCAGGAGAGAAGCAGTTCTTTCTGGTAAAAGCCACTGACATGTTATGCTTTCAGCCCTCTGCTGAATGCACTAAATGTTCACGCCATGGACAAGCCAATAGGGAGGCTTAAGAAATGAGTCACACGGTTGCCACTGGTCACATCATGGCTCTACTGCGTTCCAGATATAGTACCGAGCAGACAGCCTTGGTTTCTAGCTTTCAGACTAGTTCAAATGTGAAGCAACATTATCTCCTTCATATTTATGTATTTTGCATAAACTCAGATTGTGCATGCCCCTACAGTCCACCCTAGACACCTCTATCTGTACTCCACAATTTCTGAATAAACTGTGACTTTCCTTTAATTAACACTTTCATTTCAAACTGCCTCCCTTCTGGTGCCCCCACTCTCCCATCCTTGACACAGGTTACCCCCACGCCAGACGAAATCTGTACAAAATGGTGTCACAATTGCAATAAAACCCACGATCCAGCCCAAAGGGCAGCCACGTAATTTTCAGTTAATGTGATAATTTGTGTCCAAATTAGAGAGTTGTTGCTGTACTTTGCTGCGAGCTTGCCTGCCATGGTGTGCCAGCATTACTGCTGAGGTGCACTGTGTTTGCAAATTTCAGTGCCAGGGGCAGAGTCCGACTCACCACCTGGCCACCAGTGTAGCCCAAGTGGAGCAATAAGCGTAATGAGTCACTCTATCACACATCCATATTGTATGGCTCCTGTGCTTGCCCCATTTGACTGTTGTAGCTCACCAGCTCACCAGCCACAGTCAGCTTGCATTCCTGTCACCTTGCTAGCACTTTCCTGCACTGAGTAGAGGTATCAATGTCAGTCGGTGAGGCCTGGCATGAAGTCGGTGTTCCAAAACATCCCAAGGGTATTCTATAGGATTCAGGTCAGGACTCTGTGCAGGCCAGACCATTATAGGGACGTTATAGTCATGTAACCACTCCGCTACAGGTCGTGCATTGTGAACAGGTGCTCGATCGTGTTGAAAGATGCAAGTGCCATACATGAATTGCTCTTCAACAATGGGAAGCAAGAAGGTGCTTAAATGTCAATGTAGGCCTGTGCTGTGATAGTACCACGCAAAACAACAATGGGTGCAAGCCCCCTCCATGAAAAACATGACCACACCATAACACCACCACCTCCGAATTTTACTGTTGGCACTAGACACGCTGGCAGATGATGTTCACGGGGCATTTGCCTTACCCACTCCCTGCCATTGGATTGCCACAATGTGTATCGTGATTCGTCACTCCACACAACATTTTTCCACTGTTCAATCGTCCATTGCTTACACTCCTTACATCAAGCAAGTCATCGTTTGGCATTTATTGGTGTGATGTGTGGTCGTTCAGCCATGAAATCCAAGTTTTCTCACCTCCCGCCTAACTGTCATGGTACTTGTAGTGGATCCTGATGCAGTTTGGAATTCCTGTGTGATGGTCTGGATAGATGTCTGCCTATTACACATTACGACCCTCTTCAGCTGTCGGCAGTTTCTGTCAGTCAGCAGACGAGGTCAACCTGTATGCTTTTGTGCTGTACATGTCCCTTCAAATTTCCACTACACTATCACATTGGGAACAGTGGACCTAGGGATATTTAGGAGTGTGGAAATCTCACATACAGACGTATGACAGAAGGACACCCAATCACCTGACCACGTTCAAAGTCTGTGAGTTCTGCGGAGTGCCCCATTCTGCACTCTCACGCTGTCTAATGACTACTTAGGTTGCTGATATACAGTACCTGGCAGTAGATGGCAGCGCAATGCAACTAATATGAAAAACGTATGTTTTTGGGGGTGTTCGGATACTTTTGATCACACAATGTACGTGTAAGTCACTTCTAAACTCTGCTTCATCTATTATTAATAGCTGATGTGAAACTAAAATGGACAGCATTATCTGCAGCTCTTATTCATTAAATGTGACTTTAAAATGATTCTGATAAAGAGTGGACTGCAATGAGGTTAGGACAACAGCCCTTTCACATTTGTAGAAATATTTGGGCATGTATGATTCAATGGCCTTTGAAAGAAAGTACCTATAGATGTCTGCATACAAAATACTATTTAAGATGATTTTTTATATGTGTCAATACTGTGCACTTTTACAGACTTCTGTTACATTGTGGAAGTCAGTTTTTAAGATCTCCAAGCCATCGGTACACTGAGATGTTAGACTTTATTGGTAGTGTGTTTTTGTTCCAAGACCAGACACAGATGTGACATTCATGTTTAGGTTTAAAAAGAAACACAAACCATTAAGTTTTTCCATCTTGGTTGAGTCTATCAGATTGATAACGGGACTAGGCAGCTTTAGATCTGCAGATGCCATACAGTCATTACATGACCTGCATCTGCTGTTACCAAAACCATTAGAATGCTGAGTGACCTGCCAGACTGAGAGATGAAAGGATTAAACTTCCTCTGCCTTTTATTCTGTATATTTCTCCTCTTCCACCTTCTCTGTGTCCAGTGGATGTTTTGATTACACTTCTTTTCTTCCTTTTATCTGTACGTGGTAGTAGCTGCCTGTACAATGTAGAAACTGATGTCACGCTGGATAATTAATGATTAATAAGGTGAAGATAATCTGCTTAAATATGACACACAAGGTATAATGAGACGAGATTAGGTGCATATGTTGTATTAGAGTATACTGTCTTATGCCAGGTGACTAATACAAGGGCGAATTAGAAACTAACGCACAATAACCTTTTTCTCCCCTGATATTGCACGTGGAATGTTGAAATTTCACAACAATGTAGTTTGAAGTTGTGCTACAGGGGGTATTTTATTTTCTTGTACAGCTCTAATGAGAGAAGCCTGAACTACGAATGAAACATGGTGTGTGTGTTACTGTTGTCAACTAGTGAAGAGCAGCAAAGTGTAGTTCAATATCTGTGGGCCAAAGGGCATAAACTGAGTAAAATTCACAGGGACCTGCATGGCATGTATGGGGATGACTGTATGGCATACAGCAATGTCTCCAGGTGGTGTGCATTCTTCCAAGAGGGCCATGTGAACTTAAGTGATTTGCCACACTCCAGGCGGCCAGTAACAGCTGTAACCCCATAGAACATCGGAGCTACTAAGGCAGCAACACTCAATAACTGACATGTGTAACTGTGAACCTTATCATAGCAGTTCAGCATTTCCTATGCTCCTGTGTATGATATTGTTCTAGACACATTGAAATTTTGTATGTTTAATGCTTGCTGGGTGCCTAAGAACCTGACAGACAACCACAAGACCAGTGAATTATGATAAGATGGATCACTTAACACATTATGCCACAGGACGTGACTTTCTGAAAGGAATCATCACTGGTGATGAGTAGTGAGCATACCACTACATGCCTGAAACCAAACAGGTCTCTGTGGAATGGAAACATGCTGGTTTCCCAAGACAAAAAAAGTTCAAAGTGACTCAATCTGTTAGGTATGTGCTTGTGACAGTGTTCTGGGATACACAAGTGTTATTGCTGGACTTTGCTGAGCACAGGACCACTGTGAATGCTGCAGCCTACGTTAAAAATGGTTCAAATGGCTCTAAGCACTATGAGACTTAACATCTGAGGTCATCAGTCCCCTAGACATAGAACTACTTAAACCTAACTAACCTAAGGACATCACACACATCCACGCCTGAGGCAGGATTCGAGCCTGCGATCATAGCAGCAGCACGGCGCCAGACTGAAGTGCCTAGAACTGCTCGGCCACAGCGGCCAGCAGCCTACATTAAATTTTGGTTAACTTGCATCATGCCTTTTGCGATAAACACCACAACATTAATGATGACAGTGTCAAACTTCTCTATGATGATGCTCACCCCCATGTTGCTGCACCTGTCCGTAAGAAAACTGTCAAATTTGTGTGGTCCCATGAAGAAATACCTGGCCAGTCAACATTTTGTGACAGATGTGGAAGTGATATCAGCAGTCTGCAGCTGGCTACACACCAACCAAAAGGGCTTCTACGAATGGAGGATATTGAAACTGGTACCACGCTGGGTGCTGGGAGTAATGTGTTGAGAACATTGGTGACTATGTAGAAAAGTAGTTAAAAGATATAATTCCATTTGTGAGTTTTGTTTCTGTTTTGTTACCTATTAAATTTTTTGGTAATACAATTATTGTGCATCACTTTCTGATCTTCCCTCTTACAACTGGTTATTCTGGGCTACTTTCAGCTGTTATCCCCCAGAGGGCAGCAAAGTTTGGTTGAGTAATGATGTATTCTGGTATCCACAGTGATGATACTGAGGGCAGTATGATTAATGAGAATACTTTTTATGCTAACATGAAGATGACTGAGTGATATAACACTGAAGCTCCAAATAAACTGGTATAGGCATGCTTATTCAAATACAGAGATACGTAAACAGATAGAATACGGTGCTCATGTTGACAATGCCAATACAAGACAACAAGTGTCTGGTGCACTTGTTAGATCGGCTACTACTGCTACCATGGCAGTTATCAAGATTTAAGTGTGTTTGAATGTGGTGTTATAGTCGACACACTAGCAATGGGACACAGCATCTCCAAGGTAGCGACAAGGTGGGAATTTCCCCATATGACCATTTCATGAGTGTAACGTGGATATCAGGAATCCGGTAAAACATCAAATCTCCGACATCACTGGGGCCAGAAAAAGATCCTGCAAGAATGGGACCAATGATGACCGAAGAGAATCATTCAACATGGCAGAAATGCAACCTTTCCATAAATTGCTGCAGATTTCAATGTTGGGTCGTCAACAGATATCAAAGTGTGAACCATTAACGAAACTTCAATATGGGCTTTTGGAGCCCAAGAATCACTTGTGTACTCTTGGTAACTGCACAACGCAAAGCTTTATGCCTCACCAGGGCCCATCAACACTGACATTGGACTTTTGATGACTGGAAACATGTTGCCTGGTTGGACGAGTCTCGTTTCAAATTGTATCAGGCAGATGGATATGTACGGATATAGAGACAACCTCAGAAATCCATGGACCCTGCATGTCAACAGGGAATTATTCAAGCTGGTGGAGGCTCTGTAATGGCGTAGGGCGCATGCAGTTTGGAGTGATATGCCTGAATGTCTAGGTAGACTCGACAGGTGACACATATGTAAGCACCCTGTTTGATCACCTGCATCCATTCATGTCCATTGTGCATTCCAATGGACTTGGGCAATTTCAGCAGGACAATGCAACAGCCCACACATCCAGAATTGCTACAGTGTGGCTCCAAGAACATTCTTGTGAATTTCAACACATCCACTGGCCATCAAACTCCCCAGATATGAACATTATTGAGCGTATCTGGGATGCCTTTCAATGTGCTGTTCAGAAGAGATCTCCACCCCCTCATACTCTAATGGATTTATGGACAGCCCTGCAGTATTCATGGCGTCAATTGCCTCCAGCACTACTTTAGACATTAGTTGAGTCCATGACAAGTTGTGTGCTCGCGGGGGCTCAACACAATATCAAGCAGGTGTACCAGTTTCTTTGACTCTTTAGTGTAAATAGCCTGTTTTATGCAGTAGCTACTGGAGGTCTGAATAGAACATTTAAGCACATTTTATTTTACTGCACGGTGAGTTTTCAGATCATGCAACAATTTGTTTTTGGAGTCAATTTAAGTCACAGCGTCTGTCACCTGTGAATACTTGCTATAACCAGAGGACTGCATGGTGCAAATGTGTGGTTTGGCACAGCTGTCACCTTGTGATATGCCAGTCATACAGAGGCATGCTACCACATCTCTTTCCCTTCTTTGTCTTGTCTGCCATGATTAAGTCCAGTTTTCATATGAGGGACCAGTTCATAAGTATGAGAGATGGCTTTTAGGTGTTAAAAGATAACCTCTCTCATTCATTGTATAGGTATTTGACATTTGATTATACCTGACAATTTTTATTATTCATTTGATTATACTAGGCAGTTTTTATTATACAGCTTGCTGTACAATTTTAGTGTTGTAAGTATCTTTTACAATTGCAAGAATGCTTTAGTGTTAAGCTTTGTTACCAGTACGACCCTCTTCCTTGTGATGTCTATTCTGGTTGCTTTTACTTTCAATGGACCATTAAGAAGTGATCCCTTTAAACATTTATATGAGCATTATGTCACCCACGCATCTTTTTACAAACAGTTTTGAAGAGCCTACAGCATGCCACCTTATTTGCAATTTAACTATAGTACTATCTTCTGCACTATATTCTTCAACCTGTCTCTCTTTGATAATATTTTGGTATTTATTACCTGTGACTACCGATTATCTCTTGCTGTTGGGTGAATAACACCCACTCTTAGTGTATAAGTGAACATAAAGTAGCTGAAGTTAAACTTTCTCCTTCACATGAAAGGCAAACAATCTATTTCCCACAGTAACAAACGTTACTCTTCCACTGTTACTCAGTTTTCCCTTGTCAGTTCTGGGACACCAATGAACCCGCCTCAAAAGTCTGTCTTGCAACTAATTGTTCCCCTTGTGCATGGACCAACTGTTTATACCTAATGTTGCACTGCTATGCAGCTGAGTGCATCTGTCTCTCATTTGGAAACATCTATTTCTGCTCTTTCCTTCAATGCATAATTTATGAGAGTTGAATATAATTGTGTATGTTTTCAATTCCTAAGATTTGATTAACTGACTGTTCTCATTCTGCCTTTTTCTGTAAGGGCTCCCACATCAATGTTCAAAGAAATTTCTGTATACTCTTTTTCCAGCTTGGTGGCTTTAACCAACACAATTTTCATCCAAAACGCAAGTTCCTTGCTTTAACCAACATAACTTTCATCCAAAACGCAAGTTCCTTAACACCTCAGTTCTTTTTTATCAAAATATTTGTTACCCAGGTATGTTTCTGATGTGTGTCAATGCAAGTGATTACAAATTCCTAGGCAGTAGCCAACATTTCCTGAATTTAGGGTCTGCTGAGATTACATACAGAACCTCACTAGCACACTATCAAAATCTTAAATAGTGTATTCTTTGGTTTGCCTGTTTGAATCGCCACTTTCTGCCTTATTGCAGATACAATATTTTATCGTGTTGATTATTCAATTTCAACTAAAGACTATTTGAGTTTTGAATATGCCTCTACAAATCAATGTCGGAGTTTAAATTTCTGTAAAATGAAATATTTTACTCTGGTTTACATGTAACTGGTATTCTGCCACTGGCACATATTTTCAACTGTTTATTTTTAAAAAATGCTTTCCTCAAGGTCGCTTTAGTAAGCGCATGTGTTGGCACTGGATGTGCCACCATCCTCGCTCTCCCTTCCTGTTTCTTGCAGCACCACTGCATTTCCACTCTTCTCCAGCATTACTGTGTCTTCATTCTCTCCCCAAGCACCCTGCACATCTTGCAATGCTTACCCCTCTGCTCTTTCCACGCATGCAGGAACAGTGCTGTAAGCCACAGGAAGCACCCCTCCTCTGTCAGCTTACAATGGAGCAGCCAGTATGTTTTCCTTTTGTCTCCTTCTTTATTCCATAATTTCAGAATACACCATGACTTCCCTTTAATTAACTCTTTCATTTCTAAACAGCTCCATTCCGGGTCCCCAGGAGCATCCTTGTCACAGGCTGCCTCCATACCAGCTATGGTCTGTACATGTAACAGTGTACTTGAGAAAAAAACCTCAGCTCAGCAGTACATATATTCCCATCAGACTGTTATTACTGACAGAGTCTTTATCCTCCAGCAATTGACTGGATAATTACTGTTTTATAAGTGGTGGACATGGCAAAAAGCCAGCAAAACAAACATAAATGTCTTCTCCAAAAACTATCAAGACAGTTCGAAAGGCCGCTCAGGACAGAAAGATATTAGATCTAATGACAACAATTAGACCTGCCCTTTTTCAGGATGTCCATGTTGAAACTGGTACTGTGACCACGAGGCAGTAAAAGCAACAAAAAGTACCAAAGTACAAAGGGTAATGGGGTTGATTTGTGGTACTACCAGGGATTTTTTTCTTTTTGGAAGGTCTGTAATGAGATGTACTCAGCTTCATGATGCCAGTTGAGGAGCTACTTGACTAAGTGAGGGCACCAGGTCTTCTAACACAAAAATGGCTGAGAGTGCAGCATGCTGACTCCCATACCTCTATACAGCATTAATATGAGGCCACTGGCTGGAGGATGGTATGGTGGTCAGTCGGGTCTAATTGGTCCATCTGTGAACAGAATGGAAATGCTTATGATCTCAATATGGAGTTCCTTTTATACATTTTTCTGCACCCCTGCTTTCTCAACAATTCACCAAATTATTGCTGCTTTAGGTTAATTTCACTGTACTCATGCTTTGTGCTGTAATACCACTGGGCATCTTAATGGATCAGTCAATATGCTTATGCATACAACTGGTGAGACTGCTAGATGCAACTCCTCTATTGGATACATCTGCTCACTCTAGGTCACTTGGAAAAACATCCCAGGCATATATATACCTGTCCTTTTTTCCTCCAAGGTAAGTCTTTCCGCTCCCGGGATTGGAATGACTCCTTACCCTCTCCCTTAAAACCCACATCCTTTCATCTTTCCCTCTCCTTCCCTCTTTCCTGACGAAGCAACCGTTGGTTGCGAAAGCTAGAATTTTGTGTGTATGTTTGTGTTTGTTTGTGTGTCTGTCGACCTGCCAGCACTTTCATTTGGTAAGTCACATCATCTTTGTTAGAGGGAAACATTCCACAAGGGAAAAATATATCTAAAAACAAAGATGATGTGACTTACCGAACGAAAGCGCTGGCAGGTCGATAGACACACAAACAAACACAAACACACACACAAAATTCAAGCTTTCGCAACAAACTGTTGCCTCATCGAGAAAGAGGGAAGGAGAGGGAAAGACGAAAGGATGTGGGTTTTAGGGGAGAGGGTAAGGAGTCATTCCAATCCCGGGAGCGGAAAGACTTACCTTAGGGGGAAAAAAGGACGGGTATACACTCGCACACACACACATATCCATCCACACATATACAGACACAAGCAGACATATTTAAAGACCTTTAAATATGTCTGCTTGTGTCTGTATATGTGTGGATGGATATGTGTGTGTGTGCGAGTGTATACCCGTCCTTTTTTCCCCCTAAGGTAAGTCTTTCCGCTCCCGGGATTGGAATGACTCCTTACCCTCTCCCATAAAACCCACATCCTTTCGTCTTTCCCTCTCCTTCCCTCTTTCCTGATGAGGCAACAGTTTGTTGCGAAAGCTTGAATTTTGTGTGTATGTTTGTGTTTGTTTGTGTGTCTGTCGACCTGCCAGGACTTTCATTTGGTAAGTCACATCATCTTTCCCCTAAGGTAAGTCTTTCCGCTCCCGGGATTGGAATGACTCCTTACCCTCTCCCTTAAAACCCACATCCTTTTGTCTTTTCCCTCTCCTTCCCTCTTTCCTGATGAGGCAACAGTTTGTTGCAAAAGCTTGAATTTTGTGTGTATGTTTGTGTGTCTGTCGACCTGCCAGCGCTTTCATTTGGTAAGTCACATCATCTTTGTTTTTAGATATATTTTTCCTACATGGAATGTTTCCCTCTATTATGAATATATACTTAGATGCATTATATATATAAACACACAGATGATGTGACTTACCGAACGAAAGTGCTGGCAGGTCGATAGACACACAAACATACACACGAAATTCAAGCTTTCGCAACAAACTGTTGCCTCATATATATATATATATATATATATATATATATATATATATATATATATTACATCCAGCCAATGTTTGCAGCACATTCTGTGGCATACCTATTGATGATGACTTGTGCTATGGATTTTTTTCATGGACTGAGATCTGGACTTTGTTACTCTACCATCAACATTTGGCATGCACACAAACTTGGCTGCCTTCCTAATGCTGTCTTCACTCACTACTCAACTAACAGTTGTGTTTTCAGTGAACCAATGGCATGAAGATTTTACTGAGTGCTTCAATCATGATGGACAAGCAGTTCTTCAAGCCCTGAAAACAAAAGCTTGAATAGCCATATAAGCTCATACATAAATTGGTGGATCTGACACATCTATAATTGCTTCTGGCAATCACAACTTTCCAGCCATTCAATGAAGCTCAAGATGAATGAGAAATGCATCAAAAGTGATTAGCAGTTCAGTTCCACACAAGTGACACTGAGTGCCCTGAGAAATAGTGAATCATTGTGTTATTCACAAATCTACAGTTCTATTATCTTGTTTAAAAGTTGGCTCATCATTTGACCCATCAGTGCTGCCCGTCACCATTTTCACTTTCTTTTTATGAATATTTTACTTCAAAAATGCATGTGGCAATTGCTCATTTAGAGTTTCTTCATCAGCATAAAGCAACATCAGACAGTTATGGCACTATGCATCTCAGACTTAGGAAGCCTAAGTAGAAAATGCAAGTTTATTTGTTCTTGTGTACTGGTGTGGCGATTAGATTAGCACCAAACAGTGGAGTGCATGCTCAGATGTTACTGTAGCCAGATCTTTCTTTAGCTTATGTTTTGCATATTGTTATGGCTTTCAAGATTTCTCAAGCAGCTTAGGTTTCCATTTCCACGGACTTTGGGACATCAGAACTGTCATCTTGATTGACAAATGCAGCATGATCTACTCTGTCTTATGGTAAAATTTCAAATATATTGTGCAGTCAGGAAGCAGTGGAGTGGCTTCCATTCAACCAGACAGAAATCAAACCAAACATAACAGTTTTGCCACCCAGCTTTGGAGAATTTTTACAGGTTGCCTAGTGCACCTGACTATTTTTCTATACATGCTAGACATAGTTACCCATGATGTC
Source organism: Schistocerca nitens (assembly GCF_023898315.1). NCBI lineage: Eukaryota > Metazoa > Arthropoda > Insecta > Orthoptera > Acrididae > Schistocerca > Schistocerca nitens. The sequence continues at coordinate 539,930,571 of NC_064619.1, read as the reverse complement.
TGTCAATAGTGTTTTCAGTAAGGTCATAAAGCAGATTTTTGTCAGATCCGGCCACGCCATCAGCAGTTGAATGCACATAGGCAAGTAAATGACATCACAGAGTCTAAGGTAGCACCATGCTGTCTTATGTTGTCAACAACAGCTCACAGTATTTTCATTTTATTCTTTTTTAATACAGCATTGATCTCAATTAGTTATCAGGATACATACCTCCACCCTTAAAATCAGGAGCAGCTAACGTATGGACTTACACTCATCATGAAATTCAGGTACCAGGCCAGGTAGTTCTCGAATTAGCGAATGAGCAGGGTAACCAAAACCATTTCTTTCTTTGTACTAACAGAAACCACAGCAGAAAAGATTTTTGGCCTGGATGCCTTTACAGCTTTAGGTTTTTCTATTGAAACAGTCCAAACAATTCAGAACACCATTCCATGTGCAGAAGTCGATTTTATGTCTCCAGTATCCTCCCTTTTTTTTCTCAAGGCCTGGTAATGGCTTTTTTCACTCACATTACGTTAAGGGAGTCCGCAGTACTGCATTCGAAGCTTGCAAAATAAAAGGTTAAAGCTGAACTAGATCCCTTAGAAGAGTTAAAGTGTTGTTACACAATTCCCTAAATCACCTCCAGTAATTGTTCATAAGCCATGCGGTACTTTATGCCTTTGTGGGGACTTCAAAAATACACACAAAGAAAGCAAGAAAAGATTCAAAACGCTGTGTAAGAAAATAAAACATAAGGAAAATGAGAAAGGAGCGCCATGGGTGCCACAGGAAATTGTCACTGGCTGGCCATTTACGTAAAATATGGGCGAGCCAGACATCCTGTGAACAAATTAAGACTCTCCCCCTAAAATCTTGGTAAAAACATTGGACAAGTCACAGAACTTTAAAACTTTAACCACACTCGTTTGAGTATTTCCTAAAGGAGATGGCAGATCCAGCAGCAAGTCAGCCGCGGCTCGCTGGTCAGAAAATAAAACGTGGCGCACAGTGACCTGGTCGCCACAAGTACCACACATTGGAGGTTCCTCTCACCGAAGCAGGAAGCCATTCGTCATAGGACTGTGGCCTATCCAAAGCCGAGTGAGGAGAACCTCATCCCGTTTATGGGGATGGAAAGAAGTACATCACACATGTGTTGTGGGCTTGATTAAGCAGAGCTTATTGTCAGTCATTTCCAACCACTTATCCTCCCACCGACACATGCCTCGTGAGCTCAATAGCGAGGTGAGTGTGTGCAGGGGGATGGCACACTGAAATACTTAGTGTCACCCCACCTGCTTCAGGCAGCAGTACTGCAAGGGGCTTATCCTGGTCATCTTCATCATCTATATTCAACATTGTTGTTGATGTTTGAGTGCAACCTTTTACATTGCTGGCACAGTTTCTTGAAGAGCAGCCCTGTTCACCTACACCCACACACCAACCTTACCAATCTGTCTTCCACTTGCAAGATATAAGCTGAAGAAGCCTCTGGAGGACTGGAGATTTCAGTGTGGTTATGGGAACCTACCCATTGTTTGGCAACTTCCACCCTCACTGCTCTTTATCCAAGAGGTTTCCAATCCATTGCTGTACCTGATGAAAAAGTCTGTGTGTTGTTGAGTTGCAGCTTCAGTAGGAGTATGGAAGCTGTGTTTTGTGGCTCATGTCACATGCTGCCCATACCACAGCTTGCTGAGTGCTATGGTTGGGTGGTTAGCAGCATAAAGGGTGATCAGAAATTTCTCAACAGGAACTGTTATTACCTTTATATAGGCTGAAGAATCAGTGAATTTAGTAATGTACGATTTGGAGAGGGTCTTAAGAAATTTAACATTGTCTTGGTTGAATAATGTGTACGCAGAGTCACAACCAATTATTGCGTGGAGGCAGAGAGTATGGTTGGCATCTTCTCTGCTGCACTTCCCAGATGGTGGACGAGCTGAGGGGATGTATCTCTTCCTGGCTCGAGGAAATATACTTTGGAGGGAAGTTGGAAACCCTTCATAAAGAACAGGGGATTAACATCTTCCCCTATTCTTGTGACATGAAGCCAGGCTTCTACCATTCGCACTATTTTGAGGTGATTCCAGTTTTATTGCATTTTGTCATCAGCATGGTTATTAGTGCATCCCAGTTTGCTGCATTCAATAGAAAAATTAAATTGTGAAACTGTTGGTATCATAGTGCTTATAAATTGTACCTTCATGGATTGCTTTTTTGTCGACCTCCTGAAGCACTCCATGGACTTGGAAGTGGAAGTCTTCTGTCCATCCGAGTACACATCAACACAATTGTCCCACTCTGATTATATTTACTTCAAGCATAATGTATATATGAGTTGCAAATTTGTTCGAAGGTGTGCCCACTCGACCATACGAATCTGTGCAGCAAACAGCCCCTGTCAGTCACACTTATTGTCCTACCTGGATCCACAGAGTGCAGGCGCAAGTTGACAAAGAAAGTGATGGCTGACTTCTACTGCCAAAGTGAAGCCCCCAGTTTCTGAGAGGCTTCTTCAACTTATGTCCAGCAAATGCAAGACAGATTGCAAAAGTCAATGTGTATGCAGATGAGCAGGATTGTTCTGCACAAAACTCTGCCAGTAATATGGAGGTTTATGCTCCAACATCGATGACAATTTTGATATAGAAGACGAATATAATCTTAACATGCCCCTTGCAGTACCATTGACTGAATCAGCTAAGGTGCAGAAGATACCAACTCAGTTAATATTTTCAGCAGCATGCATCTTTACTGATCAATAATAACACTAATCATTCAATTACAATAATTTTTTTTTCAATTGAAGAAAAGTAAAAACTCACTGCTCAGCTGGAACATCCCACAGCTCCTGACGCTCTGCCTGGACATTCCATCACTCAGGTATCCATGGAACATTGCCCGGGCCACCAATGAGCTAACGAAGATGAGTAACTGAACTGCCCAAATGACATCAGTACATGTGTTTCTTCATTCACTGATACTTCACTTATCTGTATACTGTATCCATATTTATCACTGAATGCCTTCTTTCCTTCACAGACAGAGTACCTTCTCGAACCGAGGACCCAATCCTGGGCTCGACATTCACTCATTTCATGACACTTGTACATTACTATAAACAGATTTCATATTTATCTTTCTGTTCACTGTGATTTACTTAATTTGTTGTAAATAAATTTGTTGAAGTTTTCATCAATGATGCTTTCCCATCAATTAATTCAAAACAACATCTGTTAAGCTAGTATACCAGTAGTACAATGCCAATGAGAGATAGACACATGGGAGGGGTTGCTTGGATGTAGGGTGCAGAAGACCTTTTTTTGTAAGTTCTGCTTTGCGACTCCTACATCAGTCCCACTGGGTATTTCTAGCACTAAGAATTTGGTCCATCAATATGTGTGCTGGCCGTTTGTCAATGAGGACATCATGCATAGCTTAACACTGTCAAATTTGTAAGATGCTGCAACCAGCAGTGCCCGAAGCCTATCAGCCATGGCCTATGCCTTCCCACCCAGGGATCATGTACATGTGAATTTTACAAGTCCATTCAATGAGCCAATTATGGGTGGTTATCCAGCTGACATCCATTACCTCTATAGATCTGGTTCCAGATGTACACAGGAAGCCCCCCAGTCTGCTCTGGTTCTGATGTCAGACCAACAGCCTTCTCTGGAACCAGCAAAAAGTGCTACTATGAACCACCATTGCCTCCTGTTTGTCTGGCACCAGAGCCAGAAATGTCTTCTCTACCAACACCAGCATTATCTGAAGCTGCGTCCCAGCTTTTGCAGCATGCCACATCATGACCAACTCATCCTCCTCCACATCAGCTGGCACTATGGGCAAATCAAGGGATCATGTACATGTGAATTTTACAAGTCCATTCAATGAGCCAATTATGGGTGGTTATCCAGCTGACATCCATTACCTCTATAGATCTGGTTCCAGATGTACACAGGAAGCCCCCCAGTCTGCTCTGGTTCTGATGTCAGACCAACAGCCTTCTCTGGAACCAGCAAAAAGTGCTACTATGAACCACCATTGCCTCCTGTTTGTCTGGCACCAGAGCCAGAAATGTCTTCTCTACCAACACCAGCATTATCTGAAGCTGCGTCCCAGCTTTTGCAGCATGCCACATCATGACCAACTCATCCTCCTCCACATCAGCTGGCACTATGGGCAAATCAAAGGGGAAGAGATCTTCTAATCGTATTGAATGACTCGCTGGATCAACGGATATAATTATGCACACATCTGGCACTGGCAATAGGCAAGACATGGAAGGATACATCCACTGGTGCTAAATCAGGTGGCAAAACAACACGAGCATCTACCGCAGGTGGCTTCATTTAACACAATCCTGCTAGTGCTTACAGATAGCTCTCCACTGTACCTATTGACAACAAACCTGCTACATGGATTTCTCTTGGGCTTGCCTGTCTGACTAATGCAGTATTGTCTTCACACATCGATCAACCAACAGTTGCGTAATCAGTGAAAGAACTGATGGCATATGAGTGCTCTGACAGTGTTTCATATCTGAGTGCTTTCAAGTAGAACCTACAGTGCTATCCAGCCCTAACAAGTACGTTATTCAACAAACTTCCACTGTACTGACCAATAGGCATCAACCTTCAGAACTTTTAGTTTTCATATATTTCCAAATGAATCAGGAATTATTACTTTCTGTGATTTATAAGTAAATAATGTGCACTTAGTAAAATATCTGTTGTTGAAGAAGCAGACTTACAACATTCTGTGACTCCCATCATGAAAGAGAGCCTTAAGGGATTCATTTCATTCATTCACTCACATATTTTGTTTAGTAAAGCAAAACAAAGAAAAAGCAGAAATGCTGAACTCTGTTTTCAGATGTCCCTTCGCAAAGAGAAATCCAGGAGTATTGTCCCACTTTAGTTCTTGCGCCACTGCAAAGACAAGTGATATAGATACTACTGACTACTGTTAGTGATGCTGAGAAATATCCGAAATCTCTAAAACTCAACAATGCTCAAGGGCCTAATGAATACCTGCCAATTCTATACCAAATTTTTGGCTGATGTAGCCCCTCTTTTAACCATAATATACAGCAGATTCTGCAAATAAAAAAACTGTGCCCAGTAGTTTAAAGAAAGCACAGGTTACACTCATCTACAAGAACAGTAACAGAAGTAACACACAAAACTACCATCCAATATACTCAACATCCAACTGATGTGTGAGGTATAGAAACATGCAACAGAAATTTACACTATCTTCTGAGTTCTTGAACTTTCTCTACTAGAAGTACGTACATTCACACCCACAAATGTTAACTCAAGTGGCTGAACTGTTACATGAACCACAAAGCCAAAGAGTGGAAATAATATATCCCCAAAACATTGTCCACTTTCCAATCACTACCACTAGAAAATTTACTGGACATGGGACTTGTTTGTAAAATTGGAAACTTTCCTAGTACCATTGTCACTGCCAAAGACACAAAAAAGGTATTGTACCATATCTACTTTGAGGCAATAGTGAGATATGACATTGTCTTTGGGGGAAATGCTAGCAATTTGACAAGAATATTAACTTTAGAGAAAAAATTTATGAGGAACATGTGTAGTGCAAAGCCAAGAGAATCTTGTCAGCCGTTTAGTGACTTAAACATACTAAGTGTTCCATCCGGGTATTTATATGAAATAATTCTTTTCATAAATAATAATCCAGAATTGTTTGCTCCAAATACCTTCTGGCACAGATATGAAACTAGAAACAAGGAAAGTTTCATGCTTCCTACACACAGACTCAATCTTTTCAAGCAGACCCTACAATATACAGGGATGAAAATATACAATAAGTTAAAAAAGACAATTTTCAAATGATTGAAACTGATTCAGTAAAAAGAAAATTATATAGCACTTTGGTACAAAAATGCTACCACTCTACTGATATGAATTTTTTAATGATGGTCCGACCATTTGAGCAGGGTAGAAAATAATAGTGTGTGTGTATATATATATTTCTGGTAAATGTTTTATTCCATGTACAATCTACTATAGTTGTAAGTCTGGCAAGTCTCCACTACACTAAATCAATGCTTTAACATGTATGATATGAGATAATGGAATTCTGATTCTGGAATAGGAAGTGCTGGGTGGGTGGATTGGGCAGGTCTTGCACCTGGGTCTCTGACAGGTATATGATCCTTGTGGCAAGTGGTTGGGATTGGGAGTGGCATAGGGATGGACTATGATGTTATGGAGGTTAGGTGGATGGTGGAACATTTTAGGAGGGGCGGGAAGGATCTTGGGTAGAGTGACCCTCATTTCAGGGCATGGCAATAGGTAATCAAAGCCCTGGTGAAGGATTTGATTCAGTTGTTCAGGTATGGGTGATAATGGATGAAGAAAGGGGGTGCTCCTTTGTGGCTGGTTATTGGGGATGGTGGAAGGATTCAAGCTGTGAGGGGAAATGGCATGGGAGATCTGTTTGCGGACTAGGTCTGGGAGATAGTGCCTGTCTGTGAAGGCCATGGTGAGATGCTCAGCATACTGAGTAAAGGATTTCTTGTCACTGCAGGTACACAATCCCTGAGTAGCCAGGCTGTATGGGAGTGATTTTTTTGGCGTGAAAGGGATGACTGCTACCAAAATTCGGGTACTGTTGGTGATTGGTGGTTTAATGTGGACAGAGGTGTGAATGGAGCCACCAGAGAGGAGGAGGTCCATGTCTAGGAAGGTGCCTGCTAGCTGCCATTTTAAACTTCACTCTCCCTCAAAAACTCCCTACCGGCACCCCAAGAAATGCAAAGCAGAAACATTCCCATAACACTGTTGTTAACCTTTCCGCCAAAACCCTCAGCTCCACAGAAGTTTCAGTCCTATCCAAAGGCCAAAGGCATTCCACAACAACCTTTGCTCCCTCTGCAAGATACTGTTTCTGTTCAACCCCAGTTCACATATCTAAATTGATCCCTTGCTCTCCAGCAACTGGAGGAGCATTGCAAACATAAGTTATTAAACCAGCTGACATCTTACTGATACGTCGGGGCACCAGTTTCCTACCTCTATCCAATCCACAGGTTTCTGCCTCGTCCACCCCTCAATCACAGAAACCCTGCATAGCTGACATTTTCAACTTTTCACATCCCCCAAAACTCCCTACCAACACTCCACCTTCAGTTTGATCCAAAAGCCTCACGTTTAGCGCCAAACCCAAATTTAACCATGCTGGAGTAGTCAAAAGACCTACTCTCCTTCTCCCGATCTGTGCAATGGAAACATTTGCTGCCAATCCCTGCAACCAAATCCAAACTAATTCCAACATTGACGAACCATGACTTTTCCAGATCATACAACAAACCAACTGTGATCCTCACCTGCTCTCACCTAAACACCTGCTGGTCAGCTTTCAGGATCCCTTACCTCTAACTTAGCCTCACCTTGTTTTCCAAGTCCCTTCCTCAGAACAATAACCTTTCAGCAGAAGAAAGAACAGCTACACACAACCTCAAAAGTAACCCTGACCTAATCATTAGTACCTGCAGACAAATGTTCTACCATTGTTGTCACGAATCACAGTGACTAGCTGGCAGAAGGCCACCATCAATTATCTAATTCTCCACCTATAAAGTCTGCCAGAGTGATCCCATCCCAGAAGTCCAACACACAACCTCCCGGCTTAAAGCCTTAGGTCCTTCCCAGAATCTCTCACCTGAATCCATTTCCCTCCTCAGCCCTATGAATCCCCGCACACCCACCTTCAACTTGCTCCCCTAAATCCACAAGCCAAACAATCCTGGACACCCCATTCTGGCTGGTTACTGTGCCGCCACTGAAAGAATTTAGGCCCTAATTGACCAACACCTCCAACCAATTGCTTGTAATGTAGTCTCCCATGTCAAAGACACCAACCACTTATGTTTTTTGAAGGTTTCTCACATGTCCAGCTGGATAATATCGTTGAATGCCCATGATATTTCGGCGAATAACCATTGCGCCATGATCAGGTGGTGCTGATGCATTGATCTGTCCGCTCTCTGCCTCTAGTATTTTTCTCTTGTGGGTCCAGGTGCGATTCCACGCGCCAACAGCGCACAGGGTGATAGGTGGTGGGGGAAGTGGAGATGGTGAGGGGGGGAGGGGGGGAGGGCGAGAGGGGCAGCATAGTATCTCTTCAGCAGCCGTGGCGGAATGATTTCATGTCCATTTGCACCACTGCTCCATGATAGAGCTTAGTATCGGTTCCCAGGTCTTACTGAGTTGGTAACCAGCATCCCTGTTCCTGAAGTTGTCTGTTATGTGAATTTCTATGGCCTCTTTGAAAATGCAGTCCTAGCAGTTATATGTGGAGGCCAATACTTCTGTCTCATCATAATTTGCTGCATGTCCAGTATTTACGCAATGTTCTGCTACGGCAGATTGGCTTGGTTGGCATAGGTGTGTATAGTGTTGGTGTTCTTTTTATCGATCTTCCACTGCACGAATTGTTTGGCTGGTTTAAGATTTGCCACAGCCGCATGGATTTTGTATAAGTCTGCTTTCTTGAGGCCGAGCTATAGCTGTACTTGAAAAGGGGTTCAACATTGCGCCAACACCTGCAACTCTTCCATTCCCTGAAATAATATCTTTAGTAGAAAAGGCAATTCGAGGGCTACCAGATGACAAGGGTGAAGAAATCAGGAGGGAAATGTGCCAGATTCTTTCGAGAGCAACACTGGCCAGAAGCAGCATCTCCAGAGCAGAAAGATCAGCACTATGCAGCCTCAGAGAAAATACAGAGATAGTCATTCGCCCTATCGGAAATGCTACTGTCATTCTTGAGAGATGCAACTATGAACAGAAGATGCTGCAATTATTTGATGATTCAGCACATCAGCAAATTAAAACAGACCCTGCTAAGAAGATACAACAAAGCACCTCCAACTTGCTGAAAAATGGTGTGCTCTAGGATAAGGATATCAAGAGACTTCACCAATGCTCGGCGGTAGCACCAAGGATATGTAGTCTTCCAAAGATGCAAAAGACAGGATGCAACCAATAATTAGCAATACAAGGGCACTGATATCCCCTCTGGCACAATATCTGGCAGGCCTGCTATGGCTCTTCATGGGCAAATGCGTGCACTATATCTGGAATTCGGCAGACTTCATTGGCTGCCTCAAGGAGCTAGCTTTATGATCTGACATCATGGTCAGCTTTGACATTGTGTCACTTTTTACACGAGTCCCCCTGGAAGATTCTATCAATCAGTGAGAAATTCAGGACAGAACTGACAGAACTTTTCAGGTATGTGTTAACATCTACCTACTTTGTCTTCAACGGCCAATACTATGAGCAGGCCACACACACTGACCTGCACCTACATGCTTCCAGCCGCCACCACCCAGCTCAGCTAAACTGAGTTCTTAAGATCTTGGTACACAGACCACATATGATCTCAGATAAACAAAACCTATCAACGGAACTCAAACACCTGCAGACTTTGTTCTGCAAGAATGGACACAGCATGCATCAAATCCAAAGGGCCTTCTGACAATAGAAATGTTGTAAGGACCAAGATGAAGAACAAATGGAAGAACAGAAGAAAGGACTGGCATTTACACCTTTTGCAGGCAACATGTCGTCCAAAACAGGGAGACTACAGGAGCAACACAAGAATGGCAAAGCCTTCCGAATCACTGGCTAAGAAGCAAGCCATAATAGGAACAGTGAAAGATGATGTAGGCCTCAAGAAGGCAGGCATATACAAAATCCACGTGGCTATGGCAAATCCAGTATCAGCCAAACAATTTGTACACTGGAAGATCGACAAAAAGAACAACACTATACACACCTATGCCAACCAAGCCAATCTGCCCTGGCAGAACAGTGCATAAACCATGGACACATAGCAAATTATGATGAGACAGAAGTACTGGCCTCCACAAATAACTACTGAGACTGCATCTTCAAAGAGGACATAGAAATTCATGTAAGAGACAACCTCATCAATAGGGACACTGGTTACCAACTTAGTAAGGCCTGGGAACCAAAACTAAACACTGTCAAGGAGCAATGGTGCAAGCAGACACGAGATCATTCTACCACAACCACTGAAGAGATACTGTGCCGCTTCCCCACCACCAAACACTCTGCGCACCACCGGCGCATGGAATTGCACCTGAACCCGCAAGAGATAAATAGTAGTGGCAGAGAGAGGACAGATCATTGCTTCAGCACAACCTGATCATGGCAGAACAGTTATTTGCTGAAATATTGTGGGCATTCTACGATCGTATCTGGGTGGACACCAGAGAACCCTTCAAAGAGCATTTATGCCGGGAAAGCCTCAGATCACATAATACTTCCTTCACCTACTCTCCACCATCCCCATCCCTTACCTCCTGGATCCCTAATCTTCACTAACTTTGTCATCATCCTTCAGACTCCAAACCCACTACTTCATTCCTCATACACTTTACAAATTTCATCCTAACCCACAACTATTTCTCCTTTGAAGGAAAGTATATAAACAAACCCAAGGCACAGCTACAGGCATCTGCATGGCACTCTCTTATGCCAACCTATTTATGGGCCATCTAGAGGAGACCTTTCTAGCCTCCCAAAACACCAAACACCAGCCTGGTTCAGGTTCACTGATAATATCTTCATGATCTGGACTCAGAGCCAAGACACCTATCCTCATTCCTCCACAACCTCGTTACCTTCTCTCCCATCCACTTCACCTCGTCCTTCTCTCTCCAGTGTGCTACCTTCCTAGACGTAGATCTCCTCATTTCTGAAGGCTCCATCAGTAACTCTGTTCTCACTACACCCAACAACCACCATCTGAAAGAACCAGCCACAAAGGAGTGCCCCCTTCATCGTCCAGTACTACTCCGGACCAGAACAACTGAACCTCATCCTTCGCCAGGGCTTTGATTACCCATCATCATTCCCTGAAATGAGGGGCATCCGACCAAAATCCTCCCTGTGGAAGACCCAGGTGCATAACCTACCCAATCCATCCACTCACCACTTCCTATCCCACTCCTGTCACAAGTTTATCATATTCCATCAGGGATTAGGCCACTGTGGTGTCACCGCCAGACACCACACTTGCTAGGTGGTAGCTTAAATCGGCCGCGGTCCATTAGTACATGTCGGACCCGCGTGTCGCCACTGTCAGGATCGCAGACCGAGTGCCACCACAAGGCAGGTCTCGAGAGACGTACTAGCACTCGCCCAGTTGTACGACGACTTTGCTAGCGACTACACTGACGAAGCCTTTCTCTCATTTGCCGAGAGACAGTTAGAATAGCCTTCAGCTAAGTCCATGGCTACGACCTAGCAAGGCGCCATTAGTTACTTCATGAATCTAAAGAGTCTCACTTGTATCATCCAGAATGCTGTATACCAAAGGACAATATAAAAGTTAAGTGTTCTAGTAGCTACGTTCTTTTCTTTATCACATTCATTACGAATCCTGTTCCAGACTTAACGCCAGACGGCGTGAGTTGACGCGTGCCCTTTCGGCTACTTCACCGTGGACTGGCTGCCTTAACAGTCCACTACAGCCACCCGTGAAAGCACCTATGTCATTTACCAGCTCTGCTGCAATCATTGAACAGCTTTTTATATTGGTGTGCCTACAAACCCTCTGTCCACCAGGATGAATGGCCACCCTTCATTCCGTGGAGAAGAGCAAAGTAGACCACTCTGTGGCACAACATGCAGCTGAAGATAACATTCTTGATTTCGGTGGCTGCTTCACTACACAGCTATCTGGATCCTACCCTCCAACACCAGCTTTTCTGAACTGCACAAGTGGTAGTTATCCTTGCAACACATTCTCTGCTCACATAATTATCCTGGCCTGAACCTACAGTAACATACTGTCCCCACCCCATCCAACCAATGGTTTCCACCCCCTCTGTCCTATCACCCCCGTCCATTATCCATTTCCCACACTCTGTTTGCCATCCTCTGCCCCCCCCCCCTCCCCACCCCCATCTTTCTCCACTCCTCTCCTTTTTCACTATGTTTTCTCCATCTCCCTGCCTCAAAACCTCTTGACACTGAGCCTGTTGACATCTTAGTCTCTGCACACTATGTCAGACAGCACTCCTCTCTTTCTCCAACCTCTCTTTCCCTTTGTCACCTCCTCCAGATCGGTGCTACCATCCCAGGTGATAGCTGCAATCTCGCCCAAGCTGCTGGAGTTGGTGATCATGTGTGCTTGAACTGTGCTTGCGTGTGTTAATCAATGGTTTGTGTTGCTCTTTTTCTGATGAAGGCTGTGGTCGGAAGCTTGTGTGTAAGTATCTTTTAATTGTGGCTGTCTGCAAATCAATATGTTATCTTTACAGTAAGTAGCACTCTGCCTTTTCCTACATAATCCTTTTTGTAACAGTTGATTTGGTAAAATTGATTTCTAGTGATGCAAGTATTCTTCTAGTATTCAATTCCTATGTAAGGAACCTTATTGTGGGGCAACAGCAGTCACGTAAAGGGCATTCTACTTCTACAAAAAAAATTAGTAAGAATAATAACCGACTCAGATAAGTTAGAACACTGTAAACCCTTGTTTGTTAAATTGCAATGCCTGACGGTAATAAACTTGTACATCTATAATGTTCTATTGTATGTTAGGAACAATATTTCAAATATATCATTAAGAAGGGATGTACATAGCCATAACACCAGGAACAAATCATGTTTAGATGTACCATATCAAAGACTATCCAAGTCACAGAATTCATATTTAGTTCTTGGACTTAAGTTGTACAATAAGTTAAGTATAGATTTAAAAGGGTTACCTGTCAATATCTTCAAAGCTAAGTTGTACAGAATACTAGTAAATAATCCTTTCTACAGAGTAGACGAATTTTTTGAAACTGAAAATACTGTCTTTCAACACTGTATCTAGCGGATGGCCTTATGTAATCCAAACTAAATTGTCTTTAGTAATTAATGTTAAAAATGTATGTTATCTTGACGTTGTCTATTGCTTTATGAGCTGAATGACAGTAAAATTTGATTGATTGATTGATATGTTAGGTATCATAGATGTGCTGTCAATGGGTCAATTTTTTGTTCTTGTGGCTTTGGTCATGTTGAGAAGAATAAGTGTTATTTGGTAGCAAAAATTTGAATTCTGTCCAGAAGCTAATGTCATTGTGTAGTTCAATAGCATTACCTTTGCCAAGTTTATTCATTTCATTTCACATCTCTTAATGCCCTAAATTGTCTTTGATTTATTCTTGAATTCCGCTATGCATTTGGTTTATTTACATGTATTCATTGTATCAGGCATCTCTACACTGACGTGACAAAAGGCTTGAGATAGCGATATCTACATATACAGTAACGGCCTTCACTTGACAACCCTGGGTTTGCGTAGAATTGTCAGTGCTTACAGACAAGCAACAGTGCGTGAAATAATCGCAGAAATCACTACGGAATGTATGATGAACATTTCCGAAAGGACAGTGTGGCAAGATTTGGCCTTACTGGGCTATGTTAGCAGACAACTGACGTGAGTGCCTTTGCTAACAGTGCGACATCGTCTCTCTTGGACTCACAACCATATCAGTTAGACCCTAGATGACTGGAAAATCGTGGCCTGGTCAGATGAGTCCCGATTTCAGTTGGTATAAGCTGATGATAGGGTTCAAATGTAGTGCAGGCCCTATGAATAAGTCAAGGACCCAAGTAGTTACCAAGGCACTGTGCAAGATGGTGGTGGCTCAATTATAGTGTGGGATGTGTTTACATGGAATGGACTGGGTCCTCTGGTCCAGCTGAACCGATCATTGATTGGAAAAAGTTATGTTCGGCTACTTGGAGACAATTTGCAGCTATTAATAGACTTCATGTTCCCAAACACCGAAGAAATTTTTTTGTGGGTGGCAATGCACCATTTCACCACCAGACCAGAACTGTTCACAATTGCTCTGAGGAACATTCTGGACAATGCGAGCGAATGACTTGGCCATCCCGAACGCCCAAGATGAATCCTATCGAACATTTATGGGATATAATCGAGGGGACGATTCATGCACAAAATCCGGCGCCGGCAACTCTTTTGGAATTATGGACAGCTATGGAGGCAGCGTGGCTCGATATTTCTGCAAGAGACTTACAACGACTTGTTGAATCCATGCCATGTCGAGTTGCTGGACTAAGCCGGACAAAAGGAAGTTCTACACAATATTAGGAAGAATCCCATGACATACTCCACATCAATGTATAGTGCTCACCAATATGTATTTTCACAGTTCAGATGGGCAACATATGACAAGGTCAGCAGGGGTCTCTTTGAGCGTACCGGCTTTTGCCTCTAGCGAGTCTGGAAAATGCCACCTACACCACGATACAACTGCAGGCCTATCTCTCCCAGAAACTCTTCAGTCCGTTCTCCACTATCAATAGAAAAAACTGTGGAATCTTCTCAAATGTACTCTGTTATGTGGGTATTCTATCACTATGCTTAATTTTGATGTTGTTAGACAAGGAAGTTGCACGCCAATAAGCAACACGGCAAAAAATTGTACCATAATTCAACAGTCGCTTACAAGCTAAGCTTAATTTACTACATTCATGACTACAAATCCCTTGAACGAAGTACTACTACGATTCTTAGTTCAAATAAAATTATTTTCTAAATTTACTGTACATAAATTCTGCTTGTACTCACAATTAAAAATTATTTTCCGAAGACTAGGCACACTAACATGGCATTCAGTTCCTGAAATTTCAGTTTATTCATGCAATGAGAATGAAGACAGTTACAAGCAACAATCAGCTACATGCACACGGAATAATATATTGTCTGGAACGAATTTCCCGAATATGTTTCAAATTTTCCGCCTTTTGCAAGTTTTTGAAGGGCGTGTCTTTTTAGGCAATAGGCTCGCATCCTGTTTTTACTTTTAATACACAGCGATAGATTTCGTTTATAATTATGTTTCAGTAAAACATTAGGACTTCGCGTTATCATCAGTAAATAAAAATATTGACAAATGGCTTCCAGTTTTGCGCAGAAGGTCATTGCCATTTCTGGTTGGAGTTGTTGCAGCTGTTTGTCACGTGACTCTCTATTGTGCGGACGGGGTGGTTTTGCGCCACAACAACAAACAAAATGGCGGACGCTGAAGCTGCATCGTCTAGCAGCGATCTTCAGGAAATACAAGAAGTTGAAGATAAAACAGATGAGTTTGCTGAGCCAGAAAGTAAGAGAAGGAAAGTACTAAAACGAACTGATGGAAACCCTGAGAAGTTAGAACAAAGACTTGGGGGTATTCTATGCTGCGCAGTTTGTTTGGACCTCCCAAAGGCAGCAGTTTATCAGGTCTGTTTGAAGATCAGCTGATTGTCAGAAATATTTTGGAACAGTAATTATTGTTTTATGCCCAAGAATTACAGTACAGTTTTCAAATATGTCCGAATTTAGCATAGAAAACTGTGTTTAAGTGCATTTGTTATGAGATTCGACTGCGTTTCTCTTTTTTATTACCTTGTGTGTATATATATATATATATATATATATATATATATATATATATATATATATATATATATATATTTTGCGGTAATGCGTGTTGCCTTCAACAGTAATGCTTCATGTCGTTAGCTTACGTTAGTAATGATCTGAGCCGATTCAGTTGCTCGTCCCGCGGAGTAATAATTGGCCAAGTCTAATTAAAAAATTATTTTTTACAATTTGTTTGTAAGTTCATAAGAACAATTTTTTATTTGTAGTGGAAGTCTTCATTATAAAATAGTGTAATTAGAGGGTGAAAATATAATATGCCATAAAAAGGTATTAAAAATGCACGCATAGAAAATGTTACAGTCAGTTAGTCGGCAACTTTTTACCAGTCAGGATAACCCCCTACTTCCATTATTTTGTACTAAAAGTAACAACCTATTAACTCTATATTTTCTAGTTCGCATTTCAATTTTCTTCCTACCTGCCCACACTCTTCTAGGCTTGTGATTATTCATTAGCATTGGGTATGAAGAGAGCTTCTGTGGGATTGTGATCAATTGAACAGTGCCAGGTTGATACAGTATCTAGATATGTCAAAGTAAACCTGCAATATTGAATTAACACTGTTGTTTTTACTTCTTATTAACATCTGATTTCCTCCTGGAACGGCCAAGTTTCTCTGCCTCTTAGCTGTAGGACAAATGCAATACTCTTTTAAGATTGGTCATAAGTTAATGACAGTGTAACTTTGTACCAGTATTAAAATGAAATTGTACTCTAATAATGGGTAATAAGTATACATCTTTAATTTCCCAAACATTCAGTAAGTATAGAAGTAAAGTGTCAAAATATATTTTGTTAGGTGTAATTTATTTTGTGTCAAGTATTTTTGAAAGTCATAGAAAAGTACCCGGGTTGTTTGTACGTGAAGTTTCTCTCTGTAACAGAACTGATAACTTAAGTGCAGAACATTGTCCAATCACCCCAGCAATAAGTGGATCATAATTAAAGTTCATTAAGTACTTTGATATTGCTGATTTTTATTAATAATATCCATGCCATAAGGTAAATCTGCTGAATAGTACACATGTTATGAACAGAGAGCTGTGATGATAGCAGAAATCTGGTAAATGGCAGAATAGACAACACACAATAACCCATTGTGCAAATTCAGCAATAGTGTTTTTAGGATGAATTTTTTGGCAGCTTACCAGCAGTAAATGGTCTATTGTCTTTATAATAGAATAATATAAATAAGTTTGCATTCGTGGCAAGCATTAATGTGGAAAAAATTGTTACATGCTGTGAGGGAGAACTGCGCTATGGAATTGTGAAAGTGTGGCCCCACCCTCTTTTTTTTTCCATGAACACAAAGAAATTGTGATGTTTGGGACTGTATGGTCCCATGATGTGAAAACTGACAATAACACAGTTAATTGGCTGACTAAACAAGAAATGTGTGTTCAGTTTGCCCTTCCCTTTCAACAATGAAAGGAGTTTGTCAGAAAGGAAGACACTTTATCAGTTTACACCAGTGAGTATCGATGACCTTTTTCAGCAGCTGTCAGTCTGTGTGATATATTTCTCAGCCAGTCTTTATTTATTATGTGATATGAATCAACATCTGCTTTTTTTTCTAGTAGGCCTAATATATTGCCTTTGATTAATGACATTGTTGTTCTGTATATGTACATGTATGGAAGTGTCAGTATTTTTAAATTAGGGAAGGCATTTCTGTTTGTGTCAGCTTGTGTTGTATTCAGGGTTGTCCTTTATTGTTGCTGCTGAAGTTTCACCAAACAGTTATTCCATACTGTGTGTAAATATGGTTCAAGTAGACGATGTTATACTGTACATTGATATTGTTTGTTAGCATAAGTGTGCAAGCTGTTTCATAATAAATATTATGGTGCTTAATTTACAACAGATATTGTCTGTATGTTGCCTCCACTGGAGCTTACTTTCAACTGCAATTCCCAAAAGTTTATAGAGGATAACTTCTTCCAGTCTTGTTTTACGTATGAATATGTCTATGTTATCTGTCTTTTCTGTATTCATGAACACCATTCTGTATGAACCACTGTATTGCGGTATTTGTTGAAATAAGCATGCTTCTTTTCAGATTTTCTGTTACATTCACTAATGTCATGTTACCAGCATGCAGTATTTTTTCATCCTTCAAACTAACTTCAATATTGTTTATAAATAGGTTGAACATAAATGGACCGAGTACAGTTTCTTGAGGTACACCTTAATATCCCCCAGCCTCTTTTTCTCCACTTATTAAATGCTTAATTTTTATGGGTTTTTCCATATATATAACTACTGTCCAATTACTTACTTTGTAAGTGTTATTGAACAGGGTAGCACAGTGTTTAGCTCACAGGACTCGCATTCAGGACAACAAAAGTTTAAATCTGTGTCCAGCCATCCTGATTTAGGTTTTCTCTGATTTCCCTAAATCACCTAAGGCATATGTCAGGAGAGTTCCTTCGAATGGGCATGGCCACTTTCCTTCTCCATCCTCCTCCAGTCCAAGCTTGTGTTCCATTTCTAATTACCTCATTGTCGATGGATTGTTAAACACTAACACCCTCCTCCTCCTCCTCCTCCTCCTCCTCCTCCTCCTGTCTGTATGTGTTGCAGACAACCTTTCATTTATAGTATTGTATTTTCCCCAAGTCATCTTTGTCAAGAAATCAAAAAACTAGTTTACAAGATAAATATTTTAGATCACACCTTTTCTTTTCACTAGTGAATATATTTGAAATGTTGCAGTACAGTAGTGATACTTACAGTTATCATTATTTTATTGTTGTGGAATGTAATGGTATCGTGTCAAGTAGGTGAAAAGCAAAAACTGTAATTCTGTAATTTGTATTATTGTAATTTTTTTCAGTGTACAAATGGTCACCTGATGTGTGCAGGGTGCTTCACCCATGTTCTGGCAGATGCAAGGTTAAGAGATGAAATTGCTACATGTCCCAATTGTAGGATTGAAATAAGTAAAACATCAGCTTCACGTAATTTAGCCGTTGAAAAAGCTGTTAGTGAATTACCTTCAGAATGCCAGTTTTGTGGTAAAGAATTTCCTCGAAATACTCTGGAGAGGCATGAAGAGTCACTTTGCGAAGAAAGGTGAACATTAGAAATTATTATGTAAATTTTTAAGTTAAATAATTTGTTTGGGTGTTACACTGCATTTATATTTCAGTTAAAAGTTTTATATACTGCCCTGGTGTGTAATGTTTCCATAAAATTGCTGTCTATTGCACTCGCCCATCAGTGTGTCATGCTGTGCTATTATCTGGCAGTATTTTAATTACTTGCTTGTATCATTTGGAAAAAATCTATTCCGTGTGTTTTAAAGTAGGCATTACCAAACTGTGTGAAGATATTTGTATACTGGCCTCATGTTGGTTGCTTTAAAGGTTGCCACACTAAGAGGTCTGCACATTTACTTCAGAAAAGGGTGTGAAGGGGGAGGGGGGGGGGGAGCAAAGGGAGAGAGAATTAAAAAAATACTTTGTCACTGCTTTTGCAAGTCACAAAACTTTTTAATAAAATAATTGTTACTAAAATCAGCATGTATGTAAATGAACATTAACTGTAAAAGATTCAGTAAATGTGGAGATTGTTCTTGTAAAGTAAGTAGAAGTGCTCCTGTTCTAAGTTAAATATTGGAATTGCAACATCCATAAAATGATTATTTAATATTGTAGGTTGACTCCATATAGAAACACACAGAGAACACATTAAGAAAGGCATAACATTCGGAGCCACATTAAGAAAGGCATAACATTCGGAGCCATGGGTTCTCTATCCATGCCATAAAATAAGTTAGGGGACAGATAACAAGAACCTACATGAAAGGGAAGTTGAGCACAAAGGAAACTCCATTAAGAATTAAACTCTAAAAATGGACATCATTTTCTTTCATTGACAATATTTCATACCTGCAAGTATGTGTATTACAAAGGCTGTTAAGAAAGTTAGAAATAAATTCTTGCTTTGCAAGAGTGACGGGAGTACCTGCATTATCAGATATTTAGTGCCGAGGACAAATACGTAGAGCAAAAATATAAAAATACTGAAAAAGCATCATTCAGTATGCCTTAGACACACATATTCCAAGCACCATAGCTTAATAACCATGTCAGAAAACTGCTATGTGAACAATGAGAACTTCATCAGAGATTCAAGAGTCAAAATCTAGATGACAAACAAAAGCTGAGCGAAGTGAAAATGAATATAAGGAGAGCAATGATGGAAGCATTCAGTGACTTTGAAAGTAAAAAATTTTGTCTAACAATCTGACAGAAAACCGTAAGAGGTTTTGGTCTTCAGTAAAATCAGTAAGCAGATCGAAATTATCTGTTCAGCCAGTCAGGGACCTACTGGCACCAAAATGGAGGGTGACAGAGAGAAGGCTAAAATACTGAATTTGATATCCTGAAAAATTGTTTCACTGTGGAAGATCATAATATGCTCCCTCCTTTCAATCATTGCGCCATCCCCCCCCCCCCCCCCTCCCCACCCTCTTTCCCAGGAGGTTCGCTCTTTGGAGGGTCCGTGCTTGGCTACCACGAGGGCCCAACCTTTGCAGCATCTTTTTCCTTCCGTGTTGCATGTCTGTCCTTTAGCTGTTCTTTTTCCCCTCCCTTGGGGAACATGTCTGGGATGTTTTTGGGAACGTGTTCTTCATTTTCAGTAGCTGACATCAGAACAGTCTCTCCACTGTTTTTAGTTCATTTTTTCTTTCTTTGCTCACCTTCTATCCTTCCTCTGCTTCAGTGTTTGAGGTTCCTTGTTTTCTTCTTCCTCCCTGTGTGCTCCTGAAGACCAGCCATGCATCTGTTTTTTTAACAGGTGGCTGGGTAACGCATAATTCCCAACCCCTGGTTGCCTGGTTGACAGGTAGGGTTTGCACGTACCCACTGGTACAGCCCTAGCCCGGGGGGGGGGGGGGGGGGGGGGGTGACTGCTTGAGCTGCTACCATCCCACATTGCCGATTGGTCCCGCTGTCAGGAGTTCAGGAGGTGTGACCTGAAGTGTGAACAATCACCTAAGGCTGGTGGCCCCCAGTTGGAAGGAGCATGCCATTGGAGATGCTGGCAATCATAGGGGATTTTCTTGCATTGAGCCAGTCATCATCTTCACAGTCAACGTTTACCAAATGCAAATGGAATGTAGCTCATAACTGAAAGACCCTCCTAGCTGCACCACAGTTCCTCGTGGTTTCATGCATTGAAGACAGTCAGTCATCAGTCTTTTGCAATAGTAAATCCCTTCATTATTCAGAAAGGTGTTGGTGCAGTTGCCGCCCCTGTGAAATCCTGCTCTCATTTACACAGTACCACTTTGCTTTTGGAGATGACTTCTGATTCTCAGGCACAACAATTGCTTGCAGCTTCGCTTCTCCACAGCTACCTGGTTCATGTTGAGGCCCATCATTCGCTGAATTCTTTGGATGGTGTTATTCACACTAGGCTGTTCAATGGTCTTACAGAGGCAGAAATCCAAACGTACCTCTCTGACAGGGTGTCATTGCAGTCCATCAGGTGATAAAAAAGATAGATGCATCCTTTGTGCATGCATGCACTCTTTTTCTGATGTTTGACAGAGTAGTGCTTCTGTTGAAGATCAAAGCATGCTATGAAGTTACCACAGTCCGACCATACATTCCTAACCCGATGCACTGCTACCAGTGTCATTGTTACAACCATACTCAAATATTCTGTCAACACCTGGCCAAGTGTGTAACCCATGGTAGGTATGCTCACGAGGATGATTGTCCACCTCCTCCTCCCCACTGCATCAATTGCAATGGCGACCATGCAGCTTTCTCCCAAGATTGTCCTGTAAATATAGATGAGCGGGCCATCCAGGAGATCCAGGTGAAGGAAAAAGTGCCGTACCCTGTCGCTCGCAAGTTGTTGCCTATTCTGAAACCTTATGTTCTATCATCCAGCAGTTACAGTACTGTTCTTGCTACATCTTGCTCAACAATGGCCACGCAGACAAGTGACCTCAAATTCGGCACCGCATTTCCTCATCATCTCTCTCCTCCAATGGAACATTCGTGGTCTTAGATCCAAAAAAGATGAATTATGGCTGCTGTTGGAATCACAGCGTCCACTTGTTCTGTACTTTCAGGAAACAAAATTGCATCCTCATGACTGCTTTGACCTCTCGCGTTTCTTTCCGATCTGCCTTGACCTTCCCCCTGAGGACGGCATTCCATCTCGTGGGGGAGTCATGCTGCTCATCGGGGATGACATTCATAATCAAACCATCTCCCTGACTACCCAGCTTCAAACTGTTGCAGTCTACATTTTCCTTCCTCGATTCACCTTTTCCCTTTGTACCATGTGCATTCCTCCGTCATTCGGTGTCACCAGGGCAGACTTCCTCCAGATTATTTGGCAACTCCCTCACCCCATTCTGCTTCTCGGTGACTAAGGCGCACCATCCCCTTTGGGGTTCTCCCAGAACCTGTCCGAGAGGCATCCTCTTGGCTTACCTTCTCAGCCTACTTAACCTCCTCTGCTTTAACAAGGGAGCACCCACGTTCTTTCAGACTCCACACATACCTATTCCCATTTGGACTTCTCCTTCTGCACTGCCCAGCATTGTCCAGCTTTCCCATCGTGTTGGCATCCGTTTGGCCACTGGCACCTTTTACACTAGCCCGGTTGAGAGTCTGTATGCAGAAGCTGCCAAACTACCGCTGTCATACCACCGTGCTTTTCTCCTCAGTAGATTCACAAGCCATTTGTCTGCCATCTGACCACCCATCCTATACCTCCTCCTTCGATGACTTCTTTGATCACCAGTATGGGGGTGCGTTTGCTCTTCTCTGTTACGTTCTGGTGTTTGCTTTTAGCTGTTGCTACAGTGACTTAACTTAAAGCTACCTGCCACTTTCCCTATGGATGTGAACCTTTCACCATCTTGGCTTTGTGCACCGGCCCCTGTTCACCTTGGACTTCATTCACTTCCTATGGAAACTTCTCCAGGCTCGCTCTATTGCTGTATGTTTCTCCACCTTTGCATGGAACTTCACAATAGTACATTTGTGTACACTGATGGCTCCGGGACTGACCCTGGTGCCAGGTGTGCCTTCGTCATTGGCACCAATGATTTTCGGTATAGGTTCCTGGAACACCGCTCAGTGTTTACAGTGGAGCTCTTCACCCTGTATCAGGCCATGCAGTACATCTGGTGACACAGGCTTTTCAATTGTGTCATTGGCTCCAACTCTCTCTCTCTCTCTCTCTCTCTCTGTGTGTGCTCTTTAGAGCCTCTGTAAGCTGTACACCATCCACCCCTTTGTGCAGTGTGTCCAGGAAAGCTTTCACTTGCTTACTCTTGATGAAGCCACAGTGACGTTTACATGAGTCCCTTGTCACAACAGTCTGACAAGAAACAAGGCTGCTGATGTGCTGCTAAAGCTGCTGCCCTCCTACATTGGTCCACTAGTTCTTTCATTCCCTCTAATGATCTCTTTGTCGCTGTCTATCAGCAAGTGGTGTCACTTTGGCATCACCATTGGTTTTTCCTTAATGGGAACAAGTTCTGGGAATAAAACCTCTCCCGCAGCTTGGGTGACCTCCTCTCAGCAGTGTCACTGTTAAGAGATGATTTAGGTTGGTTGGCTATTGGTCACAGTTGTTTTAGTCATTGACATTTGTTAAGTGGTGGCCCCACCACTTTGTGCTCATTGTCCTCAACCATTGGTCATTCGCAGTTTCGTAACAGAATCTTCTTTTTTTAACCATTTACATTCTAATTTATGTTTACCGTCTGAGTTATCGTATGTTTTAGCGAACTACACACCAGGCTGTTAACCACGTTAAACTTTTTATTCAACTTGGCAATAAGGCGAATGGCATTTAATCTTTAGTTCATAACCTCTGTTGCCTATTTAGAATATTTTAGGGACCTTTCTCGAAGTCCATTATTTTAGTTGTCTTCCCTTCCGTCAAATGGGCTTAATGTGTAATTGTTTTTAACCCCTTTTTCTTCTTCGTGTTCTGCTGTTGTGACATGGACATGAATGACGGTAGCAGTTTTTGCACCGTAAAACAAAGCAAAATAAACTTAATGTTGGAAAGGTGTTGGCACCAGATGAGATACCTATAAGACTCTGTAGAGATTATGCAAAAGAACTTGCTTCTCTACTAGCAGTAGTTTATTGTATACCATTGGAACTGTGTGCAGGTCATTCCCACTGTCAAGAAGAGTTGAACGATAGATCTACATTGGCATGGATAGTCTGCAAATCACACTTAAATACCTGACAGAGGGTTCGTCTAACCATCTTCACAATAATTCTGTGTTGTTCCAATCTCAAACAGCGTACAGGAAAAGTGAACACCTATATCTTTCCGTGTGAGCTCTGATTTCCCTTATTTTATTATGATGATCGTTTCTCCCTGTGTAGGTTGGCGTCAATATATTTTCCTATTTGGAGGAGAAAGTTGACGATTGAAACTTCGTGAAAAGATTCCTCTGCAGCGAAAAACACCTTTGTTTTAATGTTGTCCACCCCCAAATCCTGTATCATGTCCATGACACTCTCTCCCCTGTTTTGTGATAATAGAAAACATGCTGCTCTTCTTTGAACTTTCTCATTGTACTCTGTTAATCCTATCTGGTAGGGATCCCAGACCACACAGCAGTACTCCAAAAGAGCACAGACAAATGTAGTGTAGGTGGTCTCTTTAGTAGATCTGTTACATTTTCTAAATGTGCTGCCAATAAAACACAGTCTTTGGTTTGCCTTCCCCACAACATTTTCTATGTGTTCTTTCCAATTTAAATTGTTCGTAATTGTAATTCCTAGGTATTTGGTTGAATTTACGGCCTTTAGGTTTGACTGATTAATCATGTAACCAAAGTTTAACAGATTCCTTTTAGCACTAATGTTTTTGAGTATTCCTTTTCATTATTTAGGGCCAGTTGATAATTTTCACACCACTCAGATATTTGTTTTGCCATTTGTTTGGCTCTTATGATGACTCTACTAGACGATAAATGACAGCATCATCTGTAAACAACATCAAAAGGCTGCTCAGATTGTCTGCTAAATCGTTTATATAGAGCGGATGGTCTATAACACTATCTTGTGGAATGCCAGAAATTGCTTCTGTTTTACTCAATGACTTTCCTTCAGTTAATACGAACTGCGACCCCTCTGACAGGAAATCACGAATTCAGTCACCTAACGGAGATGATATTCCATAAGCATGCAATTTTACTACAAGCTGCTCCTGTGGTACATTGTCAAAAGCCTTTTGGAAAACTAGAAATATGGAATCCATGCACATAATTGTAGGTCTACATCGCTGACTCCAATCTGTTGTAGAACTATGGATATGTGTTTTGCTCATGTATTGTGACATTTTTGGAGAACAAAATTCTCTTCTGTAAAGTCAATATAGATTCAGGTTGATAGCATATTCCTAGACTTCAGGAAGGCATTTGACACAGTCCTGCACTGCTGTTTAGTAAGAAAAAATAAATGAACTTACTGAGTGTCGGACCAGATTTTCAACTGGCTGCAAGATTTCCTTGCTGAAAAAACTCAACAGTCGCTCTTAACAGAGCAAAATGGACAGACGAAAGTTAAATTCAGCAGTACCCCAAGGAAGTGTGATATGACCAATTTTTAGATCTGGATAGGAGCAGATACGGGAACTGTGGCTCAAGTTTAAAAAGAAAAGTTGACCAAGCAGTGGGCAGATATGGACCTATGAGAACAATTTGGTGGGAAGAATCGTCCATGGTATACAGCCACTGCAAAGTAATTTCTAAAGAAACTAAGACTGCTGAATAAAAAGTGTGAAACACAGGATAAGCTTATAAATAGAGAGGTGCAGAATGAAACTCATTTAGCTGTCCATATGGCAGTGCTTGAAGCCTTCAGTGACTACTTTAGCAAAATGTATCAAATTATCTTCCACGAAACCCAAAGAAATTAGGTCGTATGTAAAAGCTATTAGTCCACCAAAATTAGTGGCCAGACACTTGAGAGTGAGAAAGGAACTGAAATGAAATGGAGGATAGCAGAGCAAAAGCAGACATGCTTAACTTCATTTTCAAATGTTCCTTCACATAGGAAAACCCAGGAGTGATGTCCCATTTCAATTCTCGTACCACTCCACAATTAACTCAAATGGATATTAGTGTCAGTGGTATTGAGAAACAGTTAAAGTTAACCTATCAGATACTGTAACAGATCAGCAACCGAGTTAGCACCTCTTGTAACCATAATATACCACAGATCTTTAAAATAGAAACCTATGCCCAGTTGTTGGAAGAAAGCACAGATCACACTCTTCTACAAAAGGTCAGTGGAAGATCCACATAACTTCTATCCAGTATCTTTGGCATTCATCTGTTGTAGTATCTTGAAACTTATTCTGACCTCAAATGTAATGGGGTATCTCAAACACAATGACCTCTTCCATGCCAATCAGCACAGATTCTGAAAACATCAATCATGTGAAGCACAAGTCGTGCATTTCTCACCCTGAAAATCATGGATCAAAAGGCATTTCACTTGGTGCCACACATACACTTATTATCAAAATTATGTTCAAATGTGGTATCAAATGATATTTGTGACAAGACTGAGGATTTCTTGGTGGGTGAGACACAGCATGTTATCTTGGATGGAAAGTCATCGACAGATGTAGAGTTAATTTCGGATGTGTCCCAGGGAAGTTTGTTGGGGGCCCTTGCTGTTCATGTTGCATATTAAGGACCCTACAGACAATAATAGTAACCTCTGACTTTCCGCACATGTTGCAGTTATATTTAATGAAGTGAAGTGCTGTATGAGAAAAGCTGCACAGATATTCTGTCAGATCTTGATAATAATCAAAGTGATGCAAAAATTGGCAACTCGCTTTAAATGTTCTGAAATGAAATGTAAACTTGTGCACAAAAACAAAATTAAAGTGTCACTGAGTCACAATGGGACTCTGTCAACTCATATAAATACTTGGGTCAGTTTGTAGGGGTATAAAATGAAACAATCACTCATTCTCAGTAGTGGGTAAAGCAGGTGGCAGACTGCCTATAATTGGTAGAATACAAGGGAAATGCAATCAGTCTACAAAATAAATTGCTTACAAAACAATTGTGTGACCCATCCTAGAATATTGCCCAACTGTATTTTATCTGTACCAGATAAGACTAACAGGAGATATTGATGTTATCTGTACCAAATAAGCCGATAATTGAATGGATGTGAAGGGCAGCATAAATGAGTACAGGTGTGTTTGACCCATGGGAGAGTGTCACAAAGATCACTTGAAGATAGATGCAAACTATCCCATGAAAACCTACTTGCACAATTTGAAGATGGAGGGAGTGCCTATATTGTTGGCGACACCCCAAATCACTTTCGGCTTCCCGACCAGTGTTTTATGCTGTTCTCCAGGCTGTCCACTACATCCGCCGCCATCAGCGGATACAGTACGTTATCTGCTCAGATTCTCTCAACTTTCTCCTCAGTCTCCAAGCTCTTTATCCTGTGCACCCTCTGGTCCACCGGATTCAGGACTGTTTGCGCTTGCTCCACCTGGGGGGCATCTCGGTGGCGTTCCTCTGGCTCCCGGGACACGTTGGTATCTGTGGAAATGAGGCGGCCGATATTGCAGCCAAGGCTGCAGTCTCTCTTCTTCGGCCAGCTATTCAATCGATTCCCTTCGCCGATCTACGGAGTGTTTTATGTCGTCGTGTTGTTCATTTATGGCACACGCATTGGTCGACACTTCCCCATAATAAATTGCGGGACGCGAAAGCTCTTCCTTGTGCTTGGACCTCTTCCTCCCGAACGCGTCGTTGGGAGGAGGTAATTTTAACTAGACTCCGGATAGGGCACTGTCTTTTTAGCCATCGACATCTTTTAAGCGGCGATCCTCCCCCACTCTGTCCCCACTGCTCTCAGCTGTGGACGGTAAGACACCTTTTAATTGAGTGCCCCTATTTTAATCCATTACGCTCCCGTCTCCAGCTATCGCCTGATATATCGTCGATTTTAGCAGATGACACGCGCTCAGCCGACCACGTTCTCAAGTTTATTAGTGCCAGTGAAATGACGTCAGTCATTTGAAGCTTTTTTTGGGGACAACCAACCCCTTTCTGTAGTGGATTTTTAAGCCTTCCTTATACTTTTAGTTTCTCCAATTTTATGACTTTCGTTCCCATTGCTGCTGGTTTTCAATTCCGGTTTTTTACTGTTTCCTAAGTCACGGACCGGGCGCTAATGACCATAGCAGTTTTGCGCCCTAAAACAAACAAAAAAAAAAAAAAAAACAAAAAAAAATTGAAGATGTAACTTTAAGAGATGGATCCATTAATCTACTAGGACCCCCCCCCCCTCCCCCCTCCTCCAAGTACTGCTCTCACAGCGATTGCAGACACAATATTAAACTAATTACAATACACACAAAGGTGTTGAAGCAATCATTTTTCCCACACTTCATGTGTGAATGGAACAGGTAAAAGCCCTAGTAACTAGTACAGTGGAACAAACTCTTTGCCACACATTTCTGCTGAGAATAGGTGTAAATGTAGATATCATATCACTTTAAAAAAATGCTACGCTTCACCTCCAGGAGTGGTGATTTTCAGATTTGGGGCAGATTGCATTACAGTTCATAAACTGCTGCATGATATCACCTTTATATCAGTGTGTGAAATGACATATTGATTTAGACATGAATAAATGTATGTTTTTTGCATATTTGCATTCTCTAATGAGTTAAGAAATTCCCTCTGGCACTACCTGTTTACATGGTTGACAGTTTCAGAATACAAAAGTGGTGTTAATCTTTGAATGTTCTGAAAAGATCTGTTAAAGAACTTAGCATTCATATCTTACTGTAGGATACAAACAGCAGCATGGGAACAATGAACCAAAGTTTATTGTTCATCCACATACAAGCGAGCAACAGTTGAGAACATAAACACAAACATAGAAACAAACCATGTATTGATACAAGCAGTTGCTGGTAGTAAGTAGGAACACAATATGTGAGCAAGTGCCTGCTGCACTGCACTTTTAAAGAGGAGGGATCTGGTAGACTGTGTGGCGGATGCCGTATCATATACAGAAGTCATGCGGCCCAACGCAGGTGGCTCCTGGTCACTGGCCCATGCAGATACCATTTGCAGAATATTCAAATACTAGCGTATCGGCAACCTGGTGCCATGCTGTGTATCTGAGTATCACATATTACATGCAGGGTTGTAGCACCCCGCCTTCCCATCCCCCTCCACAGTGCAGAAATGGCACACTGATGTTGCGGGTGTCGGAATGACTGTTGAAACATCCATAGCCTGTGCGGCAGACGCTGGAGGGGATGACAGCAGTGGCAGGAGGAGATTCCGGGACATAAGTAGGGAGTAGGGGCTGAAGTGGTGTGTCTGTGGACACACATGCCGGCCACTCCCCCATGAAGTACCTTAAAAGAGGACTGGTAACAAGAGCACTGGTAGTATCTTGATGTCCAGTTCCTTGACATGGTGGTACTGTGCTGACAGTGAAGGCGCCAGCCACTTGGTCGAGGCCACTGGTGTTCAGGGACCTAAAGGAACTGACCCAGCTGGCAGCAGAATCACTGGTAGCAGCAAAGCATCGCAGGAAGTTCCAGCAGCAGGTGCCAGGGGGGCTGGACCCTCGAGGAGAGGCAGGATGTAGCAACATCCACAAGAAGGGCAGGTCCACCCCCACAGCAGGGATGTCCGCGGGGCAGACAGTTACTGAGGATGGAGGCGGTGATGGCAGACTTGTGGCCCTTGCCTTGTTGCAAGGACACAGTTGGTCATGGTGTTGTGCCACCAGCCCATCACTAGTGCACACCATACAGAAATGGAATGCCTCAGCAACTGTGGATCATGGCCAGAATTCACTTCGGTTGGCGGCTGAGTCTCCAAGCCCAGACCATGGAGCCAGGAGCGAACTGCGATGAGGGTTGCTCCAACAGGAGTTGGTGAGGCGACGTAAGCAATTGCAGGAGGGTGCATGGCCAGTGATCATGGAGCATCTCAGCCGGGCTTCGATCCCCATCAGCATAAACCTGTAGGAACTCTAGAAGTGCGTCAAGGCATTGTTGATGGAAGAGTGTACGACATACTACTTCATTTGAACCTTGAATTGCAGACAAGAATCATGGAACAACTAAGACACAAACTGTGGACTGTTGTCTGTCACAAGTGTGTAAGGCATTTATTCAATAGAAAAAAATATAGAGAGGACCTGAATCATAACCACTGCTGACATCAAAGGACAGCCTATAACATACGGAAATTTAATGAAGTATTGACAACCAACAACTGGTAAGACTTTGGAGAACTTAAGAAGGGTCCTGCAAAATCAACATCCACGTATTCCCATGGATGATGTGCTGCAATCAGGGAGAGAGTGTCACCTACAGCGCCAACGTTGGACAGCACACTGACAGCAGGCCGCGACAAGATGTACAGTGTCACTGTAGATGCCAGGCCAAAATACGTGCTGAAGAGCCAGTGACTTGGTAAGCGACGACCCCACTCCCTCCCAATGTCCCTGATGGGGAGGAGCTGGAGCGCATCCTGCTGTAGGGCAGGCGAAGTCACAATCCCAGGTGACAGCCTGTACTTAACTAAGAAAGGCAGTTTACCTAAAATGCTCAGAGTTCTTTGACATTTGTAGTGCGAGTCAGACCTGTGACTGCAGCAACATGACAATGTAAAGAATGCCGTCCTGAGAACTTCAAACCCCAAATACACAATTGATGGCTGAGAAAAGTGTGACTTGGCCAAGTTACATTTCAGCCCTGCAGTATGTAATACTGTGAACAGGGTGTGTAAGTTACATAAATGCTCTCCTGTGGATGCATGAATCACAACAATGTCATCTAGATAGTTGATGCAACGCAAAACGGGCATTGTCAGTTTCTCCAAAAATGCTGAGAAATTGGTGGGGTGCTAGCCACAACAAACAGGAGGCGCTGATATTTGTACAACCTGAAGTGCATGTTAATCATGTTATTCACACCGAGTTGTTTAGAATCCTCACCTCATCCAACAGAACCTGTAAATAGGTTTCAGAAGAAAAATCAGTTTTGAAGAAAAACTGACCCCGCAGCAAGTTTAGCCAATAACTCATCTGGACAAAGCAAAGGGTAGGTGTCAACAACACATTGAGCGTTAACTAAAACTTTAAAGTTGATGCAGAGGCAAATCTGACAAGGTGTGTTTTTTGTAACAGGCTGTATGGTCCCCAACGATGTCAGTGTGTCCAATTCTGATTTCACTTGATTACGCAAAGACACTGGAATAGGGCACACACTGAAAGGTTACAGGTTAATGTGCACTACTAAATCAGTGACACAACCTAACCCATCTGAGAAAAGACATGAGAACACAGAGAATCTAATTAGTGGTAAGGGACTTGGTTTGAAATGAGGTGCACCATGTCTGAAATGCAAAACCAAAACCATTGAAAGTATCCAGACATCGTGAGACCTGAGTTTCTCCTGGCGTATACAACTTTCAAATAACTTCCGGGAATTCAGCCAGGTAACACTTTCAGCGACCGCCGATATTTCGGCGGGAGAACACCCCGCCATTTTCAAGGCAAACTGCAGTTTGCCTTGAAAATGGCGGGGTGTTCTCCCGCCGAAATATCGGCGGTCGCTGAAAGTGTTACCTGGCTGAATTCCCGGAAGTTATTTGAAATATCCAGACATCATCTGGTACCAGCATCAGCAAATTTGTGGTACCAGCATCAACCACTGTCAAAAAAGTCGAGGAACAAACCACAAGCTTATACATAGTGGGAGCCATAAATTGCCTCAAAATTGGAGTATGCTGCTTTTTGTAACTCACCAAACATTGAGTAACCAGCGACAATGCTGGAGATCCCAAGCCCATGTAAGTTTGTGATTTCAGTAAAGTCAATTCTGCATGTGTCCATTTGTAGTCTGAACACTTTGTCCATCACTCTCAGTTCAGTTAACAATTATTTATGATTTGTAAGCACTGGAGACACACAGTTAACATCCATGTCCATGACTACAGAAGTGGACAGGAAATGACAAGCAGACTCTATATGTCCTTTTTTGTTACAATTGTTTAAAGTTGCCCAATGCTTAGGGCACGCGTCCCTGTCATTTTGCATGAAACAATATGGCAAGAGAGGAGTGTGGAGTTTTGCATTTGCTGTAGTGGTCGTTTGGCATATCACTGTCCAGTGGGGAATGGAGGCCACGTTTGTACGACTACCACACCCACGTAGGCCCACGTTTGTATGGCTTCATCGACCCAACCCCCGAGAAATGACTGAGGCCTGATGACCAGGAACAGGAGCCATCACAGCAATATCAAACCACTGATGACCAGCAGTATGAGAGATGTCAAAAGATTGAGCAATATTTAACACTTCAACCAATGCACCATAGTGTGCATGGATGCACCTCCTTGTCCAGGGCCAACTGAATGATTGTATCACAGACTATAGAATCAGCATATGAGTTATAAGAATTGGTAACAACTCATATTTGTGACTGAGGCAGCAGAGATTGGGCGCCCAGGCCCAATAGAACTGGTGGGGCTGCTTATGACAACAATAGAACTCAACGTGTGCTGCAATGACATGCTTGCGCTTATGGTGATAATTTGACAACATACACATTCCATCGAACAAAAGTGACGCAGATTTCTGGAATGGGACTAACTGGCGCAACAACTGATAGATTTGAGGAGAAATCCTAGAGAGGAAAAAGGCCTTACACATTTGCATCAGTGACACCAAAAGCGAGGAAGTGTTGCCGATGCTGCTTTTCGTACTCCTCCCAGTCTTTGGCTGCATCTTCATTAGGGGGAAGCGGCAGCAGATATGTTGATGGCATGGAAGCCTGCATAGTCAGTTTGGCCGAAAAGTTCATGATAGCAACATTAAGAGCCTGCTGCTGCTCAAGGGCAGATTGGAGCGCTGCCTCTGCAGGCAGAAGAACCGAAGGAACAGACAGACTGAGCACATGGAAGATTATAAATTCCTAGGTATCAACAACTTCTGCAAATACTTAGTGGGTGCAGTATTAGTAAAGGTAGAAATAACATAGATGATTTCGTGTCCACACAGTTTTAATTACCTTCATGTAACATAGTTTGAGACTATGTTCAGTCATTTATTTTTATTATTTTTATGAGAGATAACTTTAATAATACATTTGGAAACGCTCTTACAAAGGGGAATCATGAAGTTTTAATTATCACCTCAATTTGAAAAGAAAAACAGAAAAAAATGTTATTTAAGTTTTTGAATGCTTTCCAGTACATGCCTGCAGTCCTGATACATATTATAATCCTCACACCACAGTAATATAGCCACAAAAAAAATTATACACTCCAGTGATCAAGTGGAGTATCATGCGGTAATTTGTCTTTGGCAGCATCAGAAATTTTGCAGCTGTGTCAGGCCAGTCCAGTTGGCTAAAGAAGTGACCTAGATTGCCCTGATGCAGCTGCAATATTTCTGCTGCTGCCAAAAACAAGTTACCACACCATATTCCCTTTCATCAATGGCTGTGTCCTGTCTAGCAGCATGCTAAGGTAATGTAGTGTCATTATTTTGGAATGTACTGCAACTGTAGGCTTCTATCTGCAAACAAAAAATTATTACTGACTTCATTTTTTGAGGTAATAGTTGAAACTTTACGGCTTTTTGTTGTAAGAATGTTTTTCAAAGGTATTCTTATAGCAAATATTTCCTTTATAATATGGTTTAAACAAGAATTACAATATTATATATAAGTTCATAATTTGGATTAATTTTGTACTTTTTCATTTAATTAAAATGTACATCTTTGGTATTTTCCACATACCAGATGTTCCTCTACATGGACCCAGGCAGTAACAAGTAATGCCACTATATAGGGATGCTACTGAGCAGTGGATTAATTAGCTATTTGTCTGTATCCTATGACCAACGGCTAAACTGCTATATTCTAGTTCTTCTTTATGTGCCTGTTTCCTGCTTAATGCCTACACTAGCCAGGGATCTGCATGCAGTGCTTTTTTTTTTTTTTTTTTTTTTTTTTTTTTTTAAGTGTAATGTACTATCATAGAATGTCGTTAGACTATGACTGGAATACTTACATTTTTGTAATACAGTGTGGGGCAAATAAAAGTGGCCCAGAGAACAGAGTTCCAGGGTACAAAGACACAGCAGAGGACAAAAAATATAGTACTAATCTGACAATAGCAGATGTTGAAAGTAACTATAATTCATCTCTTGGCAATTTTGGCCTCTGGTCAGCAAGTTGCTGAAGGCAGATCATTGCTGGATGGCTGGAATAGCTGCAGTCTCATTGGAAATGTTCTGCTGCAGTTCTTGAAGACTGATGATTGTTGTGATACACCTCATACGTGAGAGTTCCCCGCACAAAGTAATAACACACTGACAGATCAGATCATCTAAGTGGCAAGCTAGGCCACAACCATAATGACCTCTGCTAAAAACTCAGTCAGGCTGTATGGGCATTTGCTCCATTTTGTTGGAAGTAACTGTAGGGCTTTTCGCCCTCCATTAATGCTGCAACAAATGGTTTCAAAATTTTGCCATGGCAATGCGTCAAAATCAGAGTCTGGTGAAGGTAGATGGGACCAGTAATGCCGTGTGCAGACATTGCAACCCTTTGATTATGCAACGGTGTTTTGTGGAGGTTATATGGATTCTCCGCTACCCAGAACCTGTGATTCTGTGAGTTGATGTAACCACTCAGGTGAAACCAGGCTTTATCAGACATAAAAAATAGCTATGCATCCAAGACATTCATTGTTATTTCAATGAACAGCATCTGCTGGTTTTAATGCATGAACGACAAATGCACGGTAAGAATGCACATGCAGGTCTAGGTGGAGTATTCGTTTGCATGATAGATGTGATATGCCGGTCTCTTGCGACAGGTGTCAGATTGATTTGGTAAGAGCCTGAAGCATTTTCTGGTAAACCACAGCCACAGTGTCCAATGTGCGGGCATGTTTCAGGATGTTTTTTGATTTTTTTCAAAACAGATTTTATTTGAAGCTGTTTTTGGTCTAAGCTTTGCATGGCACTCTTTTCTGGCATTTTGACACTATTACACTTCCCAGCAAACAACTGACCACACCATTTCCATGGATTTGTTGTCACATAACTTTCCATTACAAACACCTGCTGCTCCACTGTGAGTACCATTGAGTGCTCCACTGATACTGGCACAGCCCACACTATGATCTGAACTGGAATGGATCACGTGGCAGACATACACGTGGTGTGCACACCACAGGGTGTGGTTATGTGCATACATTCATGTCCAGTCATATCCACTCGTCTGGGCCACTTTTATTTGTCTCATCCTATATAAGAACGAAACCACCTATTAAAATAAAAAAAAATTAAAAAAAGTTAGGCTGAATGGAAGCTTTAGCAGCATATCTTAGATTACTTATTAAAATTATTATTGTTTATCTTGGATATAATGTTTAGGATATATGCTTTGAGCTAAATAGTTACAATATTTCTTAAAATTTCTTCATTGCTTCTGTACCAGTTTTATTTTATGAAATGGCCATGAATAAAGTATTACTAAATACTGCTTGTCAAGTTAAGTATTTTACCAAACAGTCTGACTTTATGGTACCGGACATGATGCATTGCTGCTGACGTGTCAGCTATGAGTGAAACTGTTGCATTGAACTTGGAGAGAAATTTAGATTGTCAAGTGTAGCAAATAAAATTTCGAAGTCAACAGTGTCAAATGCTTTGCTGAAATGTAAGAGTCAAATGATAGTTCTCTTGTCTATCCGTGGTAAGCGTCAGGTCATCTGTTACTTTTATGAAAGCAGATGTTGTGATGCTGTGTGTGCAGAAAACTGATTAGTTTTCATGTAGAAGGTTGTCTATATTTAAGAGTCATCACTATTTCTGTATGTTCTTTCTGCTTTTCCCTGGAGTCCTGAACAGTCTGAGATTATTGTATATATGCTGTCATTCCAGCTCGTCACATTTCTTGATCATCTTCTGTTCAAGCAAATGTGCTTTAGCCTCAGTTTATTGAGGACAGACCATGCTCATGGTCATCTCCAGAATTTCCTGTATTTTGTCCATCACTGCCACAGGACAGCAATGGCGATGATGCAGCTCACGGTGCTGGCCAGTCCCCAGTGGGTCTCGCTATTGAGGTAGAACCCAACCTCACAGCTTCTTTTCTGGCATTGCCTCTTCTCCAGCAGAAGTAAAACTGGGAGTATGTTTCATGAGTATGTCCAGATAGCTCAGTTTCTGAGATCAGTGTGAGCATTGCTCATAAAAGCTAATTTTCTTTGTTTGAATCCCATCTAACACAGTTTTAATCTTCCATGATGTTTCAAAACCATGCACTCCCTGCTGTAGAGTGCCTACATTCTGGAGATTTTATTAGCCCTTCTGTAACTCTCCTCGCTTACTGTAACTTTGATAAGGAGAAGATCACATCATTAGGAAAGGTCAAAGTTGGAACTCACATTCAGTAGCTTGTAAAACCAACCACATGACAGTGATGTATTTATTTATCACAATAAAGAACAAAGTTAGGTTGATGCTATAATGTAATGACCAGCAGGAATTTGCTCTCAGGAGTATATCAGTTGCAGTAGGCAGTATTTTAGCAGTTTGTATTTTATTTTCTTACAAGAACATAGACATAATTTTATCTGTGTTCCTATCATTTGATTTTGCGTATTTTAAAGTTCTGCGACAGTTGAATTATCAGTATTACTTTTGAAATGTTAATAATTTAAAAGAAAAAGTTAGATATATCTGCCTATTTCAGAATCACAAATTGCAAGTACAGCCGCATAGGTTGCCCTTGGCGAGGTCCATTTCATGAAGAGAGCTCACATGAGGCAACTTGCACTCACCCACATCGCTCAGGAGCAGAGGTTATGGACGCCCTCCAAGATATTGACCAGAAACGTGAGGAAGAGAAAAGACTGTATGACAGTATCTTTGATCTCCTGTCCTGCGAAAAAATCAGCTTTCAAGGTACATAATTCAAATTTAATGTTGTATTTAAATACTTCTCAAAAATTTGTAAAAATAACTTGTATATTGTATCCAGATTGGTGTGAGAATTCATCAGTTCATAAGTAGAACAAATTTTATAGTCAGTCATGCACTATGCATCTTTAATGCTCTGCAGTCCCATGTCCCATCCAGAGGGGCAGCTGCCGCCGCCCCCACCCCTCTCATTCGCCTCTTGCCCTTAGAACTCTTGCGCCTAAAATCTTCGTACCATGGTGCAAGCACTTTGTTGTTGTGATACTGAATTCATGTACCATTTATTCACCGTAGATTTTCAAGAATTCCACTAGATGTGCTTTATTTCTAACATGAGCATGTCAGTTTTACTACTATTTTGCAGTGACTGGAAAACTGTCATCAGTGACATGGTGTTTACATCAATGTGTGCTCATTGAGAAACTTCATAGTTTGAGTGATGTGACATGCTGGGGGGAAAATGATCTAGGCAAAATGATGCTGATTCTTGTGAATGATTACAGTAGTGAGCGCAGTGAAGTAATATATGATGAACAAAATGCTGGTGGTTGGAGAGAACTGCAGATCACAGATAGGTTCTATGCAAGTATCAGTTTTGGTGATGAACTGAAAGAAAAAAGAAATAATTCAAAGGAATTGTGTGTATTAAGTAGGATGGTTCAGGTCATTGCTCTGATAAAAGTGGAGCACAGTATAAGCAGTTGCTGTGCAACAT
This sequence comes from Schistocerca nitens, assembly GCF_023898315.1. Classification (NCBI taxonomy): domain Eukaryota; kingdom Metazoa; phylum Arthropoda; class Insecta; order Orthoptera; family Acrididae; genus Schistocerca; species Schistocerca nitens. The sequence continues at coordinate 539,893,323 of NC_064619.1, read as the reverse complement.
TAAAAAAACCAACAGCAGTCAAAATATATGTGAAGAGAAAGGAGCCATCATTGTATTTCCTGCTACAATTTTGATAGGGAATCTGTGATGTGGTAGAGAAATATATTTTTCCTAGTTGCATAATGTCAAGCAAGGTAAAAAACAATGTTATAGTATACAAGAACTGTACAGCTATGAATTGTAATATAAAGTTCTGTATAAGTTTTCTACAACCAATTCCCTTCCATTGAAACATTTCTCTTATTACCGCAGTTTTTCACTACTAGCAGCAATTACAACTTCATGTTATTCATCAATTATAGGTAACTGGTACATTGAATAGTGATGTCAAAAAGTGAACACTGTGAAGTCAGTCATACCACACTTTCAAGTCTAATAATTTCATGTATAAAGTAATTTGTATTGTAGTATTTGCTGTAAACCTAGGCATAACTTTTTTGACATCTCAAGTTAATTCGCAATCATGTTACCCCAAATTTCAATACAGCAGCAAGTTTAAATTAAGAATGTTGTTGTGGTCTTCAGTCCTGAGACTGGTTTGATGCAGCTCTCCATGCTACTCTATCCTGTGAAAGCTTCTTCATCTCCCAGTACCTACTGCAACCTACATCCTTCTGAATCTGCTTAGTGTATTCATCTCTTTGTCTCCCTCTACGATTTTTACCATCCACACTGCCCTCCAATGCTAAATTTGTGATCCCCTGATGCCTCAGAACATGTCCTACCAACCGGTCCCTTCTTCTTGTCAAGTTGTGCCACAAACTCCTCTTCTCCCCAATTCTATTCAATACCTCCTCCTTAGTTATGTGATCTACCCATCTAATCTTCAGCATTTTCTGTAGCACCACATTTCTTAGCACTTATAAAGTTGAGACTGGAGTTATTTTACGTAGAAAAATAAAGGTAGCAAAAGTATCTAAACAGATCTCGGAATTATTTAGTAGTTTGGTCACAATTGGCACTGAAAGTCATACAGGCTACAGATTTTAAGTCTTAATATCTATTTAACTAACAGACTTTAGGTTAATTTAAACACTTTGCTGGAATCAGTAAAATTTAGGCTTTCTTTTGGATGCAGTCTTATAGCTGAATTTGATCTATTAGCTCACTCAAATTTTACTTAATATGTATTGCACAATATACGTCATTGTCCATAACTGTTAATATTATGCATTCCAATAAAACTGGTTAGCTCATTACTGTCAGAATAGACATTAGAATGTACTGAAATAATAGATTTTACTACGGTAATTTTATTTAAACTATTTCTGAATTCTGTACTATGAGGCTGAAGGTCACAGAATCTGTAGTTGGAATCTGAGTAGTGAAAATGAAAAAAAATAAAAGTTCATCGCTTAACTAAGTTACTGAAGGAGTGTAAAACCAAAACAGGATAGCAGTGGGCAACCCTGCTTCGTTACAACATCAAGGGATCACCAATTTAGTATTGGAGGGCAGTGCGGAGAGTAAAAATCATAGAGGGAGACCAAGAGATGAATACACTAAACAGATTCAGAAGGATGTAGGTTGCAGTAAGTACTGGGAGATGAAGAAGCTTGCACAGGATAGAGTAGCATGGAGAGCTGCATCAAACGAGTCTCTGGACTGAAGACCACCACAACAACAACAATAACAACACAGCAGTTTTCTTCTGGGACTCCAAGCACTCTTAAGACCATTACTTGAAGCACCTGAGGGAGACAAAAAAGTCAAAATGTCTCCTTAGTTCTGTCTCAGCTAATATGCAGTTAGATTAGGAATTTAAGTTGGAAGATACAAGAACAATCTTGCTGTCACCCAAGATCCCTCTTCTTGTTTTTATGTGCCTTGCTTGCTTTTGTCATCTGGCTTTGTCACCACCGGCAGAAATCTTGATGCTGAAAGCTCACAAGTCCAAACTCTCTCTCGACTCTGTGAAATGAAAGAGATTACTTCTTCATAAAACTTCATATATTGACTCAAATATTACAATCGGAAACACTTCTTATAATGCTTTTTTGTCATTAAACATCAGCATTCAGTACATTAATAGAACAGTCTTTTCATCTCTTAGGATACAGACAAAATGAATGTTTTGACTGTCCTTGATGTCATCAGTCATTATCATGACCCTCATAATTCTCTGGAGTGCTGACCTCATGCTTGCTTCGATGTCATTCCTGTTCTCTGGCTGTAAGCATGCCAGTACTTTCCATGCCCATAGGTTATCTCCCTCCACTCCTCTTGTCAAATCTGGCATTGCTAATAGCACAAACTTGTACAATAATTATTACACTTGTTGTTCTTATCACTATTTATTTGCTCCCATTTTTGCTCAGGGTGTACACTCGGACAAGGAAAAAGAATTCCCAGATAAAAATACACATTTTCCTGGTTGAAAATATCCTGCGGAACTGTAAAACGTATCAATGCCTTGAGTGGTAAAGGTTTTATACACCACTTTCCGGCACTTTAGGAAACGAAACTCAGCAAAAAAATAATGCGTTTTGGAAAGATTTTTGATGTGCAGCAACATGTACGCTGCAAATTTTTGTGATACACAAGTATAAATACAAATTCCACCAAACAGCACGTTAGTTTCCGAAGCACTGAAATCCAGATTGCAGTGTGCTTTCCTCAGCATGTCGCAGCTCACATCACATTATCTTGCAATTAATATACTTGTAGTATAACTTTTTTGCGATTGTTATCCTTTAAGATGTCTCAAACACGAATATGCCAGTAAATTTTTAAATGATGATACAAATTTCTTGTCTTCTGGGTCTGAAATTCATGTAAGTGGCTGGTCCTCAAAGCCTGAAGTTTTGCTTTAGAGTCAATCACTCTGTGATTTAAGAAATTCATTGCACATTTTCACACATAACATAATTAATATTGTGTAAAAGGAAATTTACTTTGAAAGTAACGCTTCTCAAACCACCATTTGGAATATTTTCCTGTGACTTGTTAGAAATGTAAACTTTTGTGATGTCATGCTTATTGAATTCATTTGTTGTGAAGTATAGCTTAGACTTCGTCCTGAAGCCTTTGACACATATCGCTGTCAGTGAACACTTATGTGCACTTTACATTGGTGTTTCTATCTCATTTATGTTTTATTGCTGGAGTATTATTCTACAATAGCGGGCTAAAGTAAAATTCTTTGTTAGAATATAAGTCCTTAACAGTCAAAATTACATAAATTTAACTCAAAAGTAAGTCAATAAAAAATTCTCGGAATTTAAAAAATTCTCGGGTTTTTTCCCCAGTTTTCTCTCAGATGAAAATATTTCCTGGTTTTTCACAAATTTGCCGGGGCGTTTACACCCTGTAGCTGGCTAGACTCATTGGTGTTAGGTAATCAAGGTACCAATCTCTAATGCTGTGCTCTGGTTGTACCAGCATATGTTATTCAGGAGCTTTGCTTGCAGTTCGCTCTGTAATCATATACTGCATCTGTGTAATCCAGGTGCAAAAACGACAGCCTCAGCTCCTACTGCTGTTGTGTTAATCACTGGTGTCACTCCCTCATTTCTTCCTGTTAGGTAGTTTGGCAGGCCATAATACTCATAGCGTACATTATTTTCACTACTTGCTAGCTTAAAGCTTATCTATTATTATTGCATAGCGTAGTATGTGGCATGTGGTGTAATTTCACACTTAAAGTCAGCCTGTCGCCTCATCCCCCCCCCCCTCTTCCTCCCCTGCCCCTATGATGGTTTCTGCATATTCGTCTTTATTATTACAACTTTTCTGCTCCTGCATGTTCTTAATCTAAAACTGTTATCAGATAGTCAAAGTAGATATAAAATGCAGTGAACAGGATAGAGAGAGGGATAGGAATTTGTTATGCAGAAACAGAAGTGTAGAAGCAATGTAACAATTAACTTGTCACTTTTAGGCGATATATTTCTTTAACACATCTACATTGTAAAGTTCATTCTTTACCACATGATGGGTACAAGAGGAATACTGCTTTTGGATGCAGAAATCAACTATTTCATATGGGCCTCCATAGCAATGGAAAAATGTACTTGTTTCTCTTTAAGATTTGAGTTTGGGTGGTACACTCTTATCAACACTGTCATTTACCTTAAACTCTGGTACTGTTGTTCTGCTTGTTTTCTTGAGTGTCTTTCTATATTGTAGTAATATATATTTCATCTCTTGCTGGGCTGTAGGGCCAAGTGAAACATTTCAGTAACTGTTTGTCAATGAATTTCTTATCCAACACTTCCAAAGATGATAAGCCTGTTGATAAATGGGGAAGTTCATTTAACACAACTAGAAGTTCTGCTATTAACTGAGCCCAAGTAGTATGCTTCTCTGAACAAGACATATGATGTAGTTCCCAATTTCTTTCATTACCCATTTAGAGGGATTCAATTGTGGATGATATTTTAAAATAGTGAAATGCTTCACATTTTCCCACACTAAAAGCTCTTTAAAGTTATGGCTTACAAATTGCAATCATTGTCGAGGAGTAAACAGTTTGGTTTACTCACTTCCTCAAAATATAGTCCCTCAAGCAATTGATTGTTGTATTAGTATTGGCTGATTTTATAGGACACCGTTTAATGGATTTTGACAAGCACTGTAATAAGACTAAAATATAAATCATCCCATCTCTGCCCTGTAGTAAAGGACCATAGAAGTCTGCCTTTGTGAGGTCATATGATGCTTTATATATTACAGGATATAGCTTATATGGTACTCAACATTTCTTGTACCTTTTGACACAAATCATTACACAACATTTTCCTCTTTTTCTTCTTCCTCCCTCTGTCTCCCTGAAGGCTGGCTTATGCGTCTGACATGTAGCCATTGACTGGGTAACGCATAATTCCCAGCCCTGGGTCGACAGGTAGGGTTTGCGTGTACCCTCTGGTACAGGCCACACCCAGGGAGGAGCGATAGCCTGGGCTGTTACCTTTTCAAATTACAAATTACTTCTTACATCCCTCAAGCCAACAAACATCTGAATTGTCATCTGTCACCTGCACATGCTCCAAGAAATCAAACAGAGGCAATTGGTCTTTTCCTTCACCAACTGTGAGATCCTCCCCAACGGTGTTGCCACGTGATACCCTCACTCAGCAGATCGCTGTGTTGCCAGTACACACCACCAACCACCTGGACTCCGCATACTTTCAGACTCCGCATGTACTTATTACCATTTAGACTTCTTCTGCACAGCCCAGCTCACCCATCGTCTCGAGTGGTCTATCCTCTCTGACACATACTTGAGCGACCATTTTCGGTGCACTCCATTTGCTGACTCCTACCCCACCTACGTACACAGCCAAATGGCAGCTTTATAAGGGCGACTGGGGTTCCCTCTGATGACTTTCGATGAACATTTCCCAAGTTGTGGTGACCAGGTAGAATACTTTATGAATGTTATCCTTACCACCACAGAATGTTCCATTCCTCGCACTTCATCTTTACTGCACCATGTGCCTGTGCTTCAGTGGACAGAGGCGTTCCGCGATGCAATTCACTTGCAGAGACATGATCTCAGCATTTCTAATTGTCATCCTATGATGGCAAACTCTATTCGTTGTAAACAGTTGCATATACAGTGTCATCACGTTCTTCGAGACAGCAACAAAGCTAGCTGGATTTCATTTAGTAGTTCTTTCAATGATTCCACTCCCTCTTCTGTCATGTGGGTCAACATCCAGTTGCTCTCTGGGACCAAGGTCCATTCTCCAGCTTCCGGCCTGGCCATAGCAGTTGATGTTATAGTGGATCCTATTGCTACCTCCAACACCTTGGGCTGCTGTTTTGCAGAGGTTTTGAGCTCTACCCACTATCACTCTGCCTTCCTCCATTGGAAACAAGTGGAGGAGGCTCCCATGATACCCTTCTCTTCTCAGAATCGTGAGTACTACAGCACTGCTTTCACTACAAGAGAGCTAGATGATGCTCTCACTTCATCCTGAACCTCTGCACCAGAGCCAGAAGATGTTCACAGACAGAAGTTGCAGCACCTTTCTTTCGCTGGCAAGCACTTTCTTCTTCATATGTACAGTCGCATCTGGGCAGAGGGCACGTTTCCCAGATGCTGGCATGAAGCCACTGTCATATCCATACCTAAGGCTGGTAAGGACCAACACTTTCCTTCTAGCTACCGCCCCATTTCACTCACCAGTTGTGTCTGCAAGGTGATGGAACATATCATTCGTGCCCAGTTAGTCTTGCAGTTTGCTAACCACTCTACAATGTGGATTTTGAATGAGCCATTCTGCAGTTGACCTTTTTGTTGATGATTTTGCAATCTGTTGCAGTTCTCCTTGGACTTGTCTCCTTGAGTGGTGTCTTCAGCATTGTCTCAATCATCTTTACCCGTGGAGCATTGACAGTGGCTTTTGCTTTTCCACTGACTGAACCATTTGTATTAATTTCTGGAGCACATTGGGTTTCTTCCACTGTCTTTTTATCTTGGGCTTGCTGCTCTTCCATTTGTTGAAGCTGTGAAGTTCCTGGGGCTCATGCTTGACAGGAAACTTTATTGGGCCTCCCACGTGTCTTACTTTGCCGCCCACTGTACGCAGTCACTCATTGTCCTACAGCAGACCAGATGACCCACCTCTGTTTATACTGGTCCCTTGTCCGTTTGAAACTACGATATTGGTGTTTCATTTACGCATCTGCAACATCTATCCATCTTATGCTGTCTCAATGCAATACACCATCGTGGCATCCGTATGGCCACTGGTGCCTTTTACACTAGCTTGTTTGGGAGTCTATATGCAGAAGCGACAGAACTACCGCTGTTGTACCAAAGTGATGTTCTACACAGCAGACACACATGCTGTTTGAAACTTCCTGACAGATTAAAACTGTGCTGGACCGAGACTTGAACTCGGGACCTTTGCCTTTTGTGGGCAAGTACTCTACCAACTGAGCTACCCAAGCACGACTCACACCCTGTCCTCATCTGGCAGAACTAGCACTCCTGGAAGAAGGGATATGGTGGAGATATGGTTTTGCCACAGCCTGGGGGATGTTTCCAGAATGAAATTTTCATATTAGCACACACTCTGCTGCAGAGTGAAAATTTCATTCTGGACCATGCTGGTTGTATGCCATGCCTGGCCACCCATTCTATGCCACCTCTTTTGATGATTCCTTTGACTACCAGTACAGGGCGTGTCCGTCTTCTCTGTTACCTCCTGGAGATTGCTTTCAGCTATTGCTCCGGCAGCTTAACTTCATGCTACCTCCCACATTCCTGATGGATGTGAACCCTTCACCACCTTGACTTCGTGCAGCAGCCCATGTTCACCTTGGACTTCATTCACTTCCTAAAAACACTACTCCAGACTTGCACTATTGCCACAAGTATCTCTACCTTTGCAAGGAATTATGTGATAGTACATTTGTGTACACTTATGACTCTCGGACTGACCGTGGTGTCAGGTGTATCTTCGTCATTGGCACCAATGATTTTTGGTATAGGCTCCTGGAACACAGCTTAGTATTTTCAGTGGAGCTCTTTGCCCTCTATCAGGCCATGCAGTACATCCGGTGACACAGACCTTTCAATTGTGACATTTGCTCCATCTCTCTCTGTGCCCTTCAGAGCCTCTGTGGGCTGTACACCGTCCATGCCTTAGTGCAACAGGTCCAGGAAAGCTTTCACTTGCTCACTCTAGATGACGCCACTTTGACATTTATGTTGTGTATTGGACACTGTCTTTCTAGCCATCCCATTCATTAAGTGGTGATCCCACACCACTTTGTGCTCAGTGTCCTCAACCTTTGACAGTTCGCCATTTCCTGATGGAATGCTCTTTTTTTTAACCACTTATGTTCTAATTTATGTTTGCCGTCTGAGCTATTGACCGTTTTAGTGAACGACGCATGGGCTGTCGACTGCTCTTTACTTTTTTTTAAAAAAAACAGTCTTTAGTTTAGAACCTTTGTTGTCTCTCTGGTGTATTTTATGGATCTTTCTCCAGGTCCCTGTTTTTAGCTGCCTTTCCTTCCGTCGATTGGGCCTAACATGCAGTCACTTTTAACTCCTTTTTTATCTTCGTGTTGTATAGGCCTGACATGGGTGTGAATGACCTTAGTTGTTTTTGTGACCTAAAGCAAAACAAACAAACATCCTAAGGAATACATATTTTCCAAAATGCTGAATCTTTGTTGACACTCTAAAACAAAGACCCTTGATACACTACCCATTTATCCTTTTCTTTTTCTGATAGAATAGCTGGTTTGCTTGCTGCCAATACCTCTCCAACATCTTTATTCATTTGAAATGCTTCTTTTATCTTTCATACTAAGTAATGTATTTCATTGTTAGTGTAACAGAGAGGAAATTGATGGTGAATATAACTCCAATACCTCCTGTTCTGGGCACATCAAATCCAGGGGTAATCTGGATAGAGCATTGGGTTTACATTCTGTGACTCCTTTACACAGTTTATTTGTATTTGGAGTTCCCACAGGAAGAGTACCCAGCACATAATCTTGCTATGTAGCAGTCTGCTGTCCATTAGGAAAGATGATGATTGGTGATTGGTGTAAACTACAATCTTCAACCCCCAAATAAGCATCTGAAACTCATACCTAGCTTTCCTTTTCAGTGTCTGTGTAATTCAGTTCATGTTTGTTAAGGCGCCTGCTTGCAAAAGCTATAGATATATATTGTCCTCCTTTGGGATTCTGTGCCCCTTGAGAGAATCCCACTCCCAGACCATATTCTGAGACATCACAGGCTAATTTAAATGATTGGTGCATTTGAGGGTGACCTAGAGCCTTAGCATTCACTAAAGCAGGTTTTATATTATTAAACATGTTGAGCTTTGCTTGAGTAAGGTTAGGATATGTGGATCATTCATTGCTTGCCCTTTCATGAAACTTCTATGAAATCCCACTAGGACTAGGAACGCACATATTCGTTTTACATGCAGGTTTCGGGACACTGCTTGAGCACTTTAATTCTTTTGGGGTCAGGTTTCATTCCCTTCACTCTCATAAAATATCCTAGAAGTATCAGTTTTCCCAACCAAAATGTGATTTTTCTAACTGTATGGTGGTTTCCCTTTCTAATAATCTCTTTAAAGTTTTTATCAACAATGCGCAATGATCACATCGATTTTTGGAGACCATCAAAATGTCATTCTCATACATAATCAATTCATGGAGCAGGTCCAAGCCCAAAGATATGTCAACAGCCTGTTTGAACACTGCTACTGATATGTGGAGCCCAAAAGGAAGCACTTCAAATCAATATGACTTACCTTCGAACAAAAATGATGTTAAAGGTCTGGAGTTCACATGTAGAGGTATCTACTAGTACCCAGCAGTTAAATCTGTTGAACTGAAAGTTTGTACTTGTTCAAATCATAACAGTTCCTCAGTGTCTACTAACTGCCCCCCTGCAGGTCTGGGGGTTTGAATAGGCCTGAGGTATTCCTGCCTTTCGTAAGAGGTGACTAAAAGGAGTCACATGTTTTGGCCTTTGTGATGGTCCCCTGTAGGGTCTGATCTCCAATTTTCAAAATTTTCTCAAAGAGCGAGCCAACTGGGAAAGGGTGCCTTATGTGGTGCGTAGTTTCCATCATGCACTGAGACCTCTCGCATCCTTCGTTGATGGATCTGCGCTTCCGCTCATTCTCCAGCTGTTGGGCGAGGTCACCATCCTGGGTGTGCTTTCCTCCATCGTCTGTGCAGGATCACTTTCTGCGCTGTCAACGATAATATGCCAAGTGAGGTGGCACAGTGGCTAGCACACTGGACTTGCATTCGGGAGGACAACAGTTCAATCCCGCGTCTGGCCATCCTGATTTAGGTTTTCCCTGATTTCCCTAAATCGCTCCAGGCAAATGCCGGAATGGTTCCTTTGTAAGGGCACGGCCGATTTCCCATCCTTCCCTAATCCAATGAGACCGATGACCTCGCTGTCTGGTCTCCTCCCCCAAACAACCCAACCCCAACCCTGCTATTCCTTATCATAGTATCTATAACCTTAGAGAACTTCAACTTCAACGATAATGGACTTCTTAGCTCGTTTGCGCCTTATATCCAGCGTGGTAGCCAGTCCATTGTGGTGGGGCCGCCGTGTACCCTGTTGGTTGTAGCCCCCTGACCACACAGGGATTGCTCTGCTGATGCCTGCACTGTTAACTCCCCACATATGCCAAGTAGTAGATGACCTTCACCTTGGAGCAAGAGGACTCTCGGCAATGGCCATCCTGCCAGATGGCCTTTGCTGCGGCTGGGTGGTGCCCGTGGGGAGGCCCCTGGTCGGCGTGGGTGGCATCAGGGCGGATGACATGCCATGAAGCGCAGTACGTCATCTTTTGCTGGTGGTCAAACACCAGCAGCCTCTAAGCAGTCGAGGTCTAACTTCAATGCTAAGAAATACTACACCAAATCGTCCCATCCCCCCGACCACACCATGGTAGGAATGCCAGGCTAGGGATAGCACCAAAGCTTATTCACCCCGGTACCTCATATGTACGAGAGTTGATGGGGAATCTTTCTTGTCAATGAAACCTAAGTTTTTTGTGGAGCATTTAGAGGACAAGTTTTGGGAGGTGGAGGGCTTGTCCAAAATGTGGTCAGGGTCGATCTTGATCAAAACAACATCCTCTGCCCAGTCACAGGCACTACTCGCCTGTGACAAGCTGGGGGACGTTTCTGTAACCATCACGCCCCATAAGAGTGGATAATCAGGTTGTCACTTGTGCCTTCATCTTGGCCTTTGAGGGTGACACATAATCCGAGAAGGTCGAGGTGATGGTTTACCACTGCAACGTAAAGCCATATATCCCTCCCCTGATGCAGTGCTTTAAGTGCAAGAAGTTCGGCCATATGTTTTCCCGCTGTACTTCCAGCATAACCTGTCAGGATTGTAGACGTCATTCACATACTCCCTGTGCCCCGCCTCCCATTTGTGTCAACTGTGGAGAGCACCATTCATTGCTTGCCAGACTGCAGGATTCTCCAGAAAGAAAGAAAAATAATGGAATACAAGACCCTGGACCGACTGACCTCCACTGAGGCTAAGAGAAAATATGAAAGGCTACATCCCGTGCATATGACGTCAACCTACGCTGCCGCTATGACAAAGGTTTTACAGTTTTCTGTTCCGCCATGTACGGTCGGCTCTCAGAGCCGTCAAACTCCACCTGCCCCCTTGATGGTGGGGGGCACTTCCCTCTCTGTTGCTCCTGTGCAACCTACTTCATTAGCATCCCCCATCCCCTGCCCCAAACCATCAGGGACGTCAGTCCCCACTTCTCAGCTGGAGAAGCATAAGTCTTCTTCAGCTCCTCTCGCCAGGAAGGGATCCCTTGGGTCACTCCTTTCCCAGGTTCCTACCAGTGGCAAAGCTGACACCCGCCAGTGGCTGAAGCAACCACAGGTAGCTGGTCGTAGGGCTTCACGGTCCTTTTCTATCCCTGAGACTAAATCAGTGAAGCCCTCCTAGCCAGACAAACCTAAGGAGCAGCGAGAGAAAACTAAACAGAAAAAGACCCCCAAGAACCAAGGCACAGCAGTGGCACCCACACCACCACTACCTACAAGCTCTGTGTCTGAGGATGAGGTGGAGATTCTGTTGTCCACTGAGGACCTAGATCTTGCTGGGCCCTCAGACACAATGTATGTCAATTGCACAGGTACTCAACTGGTGACAGCAGATCCTCCAGTGAAATGGGGGCAGTTTTTTCCACCACTTGGCTGAGCTACAGCAACTGTTAAGCTTTACACCTAATTTCTGCATTGCCCTCCAGGAAACCTGGTTCCTGGCAATTCGGACCCCTGCTCACTGCGGCTGTAAGGGATATTACAGGAACCGTCACGACGGGGCAGTTTTTTCCACCACTTGGCTGAGCTACAGCAGCTGTTAAGCTTTACACCTAATTTCTGCATTGCCCTCCAGGAAACCTGGTTCCTGGCAATTCGGACCCCTGCTCACTGCGGCTGTAAGGGATATTACAGGAACCGTAGCGACTATAATAGAGTTTTAGGTGTAGTTTGTGTCTATGTCCTGAACTCGGTATGTAGTGAACCTATGCCCCTTAAAACCCCTCTTGAAGCTGTGGCTGTCAGGATAAGGACGACACAGGAAATAACTGTGTGCAATGTAATCTTCCTCCAGATGGAGCAGTACCCCTGAACGTATTGGCTGCACTGATTGATCAACTCCCTAAACCTTTCCTGCTTTTGGGAGATTTTAATGCGTACAACTCCTTGTGGGGTGGCGCCACGTATTGGCTGAGGTAGAGAGGTCGAAAATTTACTGTCACAACTAACCTCTGCCTCTTAAATACATGTGCTCCCACACATTTCAGTGTGGCACATGACACATATTCGGCCATTGATCTCTCGGTTTTCAGTCCTAGCTTTCTCCCATCTATCTGCTGGAGAGCACTTGATGACCTGTGTGGTAGTGAGCACTTCCCCATCTTCCTGTCACTCCCCGGGCATCATGCCCACTGACACCTACCCAGATGGGCTTTAAACAAGGCAGACTGGCAAGCCTTCACCTCTGCTGTCACCGCTGAATCTCCCCCACATGATGCCATCAATGTTGTCGTTGAGCAGGTCACTACAACGATCGTTTCTGCGGCGGAAAATGCGATCCCTCGTTCTTTAGGGCGCCCCTGGTGAAAGACAGTCCCTTCATGGTCACCAGAGGTTGCTGACACAATTAAAGACTGTCGGCAAGCTCTACAGCGACATAAGTAGCACCCTTCCCTAGAACCCCTAATGTCTCCATTCACTGTCACAACCCTCAGAATTCTCTGGAGTGCTGCATGTATGCAACAAGGGGTGCACCTGCATGGCTCAACCACTGACCCAGTGAATGATGTATGGTAGGAACCAGCTGTCTGTCACCCCAATCTTGTACATACACAGCGTCTAACCTCCCAGTTACATATACACACAAACGAATTCTCACACAGTATGCATATTTGCATTTGTCAACTACCTAATGAAATATCTACCCGCAGCTGACAAACATCATCAAAGGTAAGACACATGTAGTAACCTGTCACTTTCATGAAGTGGTAGGTCATACTTAAAGGTCAGTTGTCAAAATATAATGCAGAACATCAAAGTGTTAGTTGTGCTAGAAACATGAAAAAGTGCAGTCAAATTATATGTGGTTTACCTATCACCATCATGGGACCACTATGGACATTTAATCTCTCTACGTGCACCAGCCATATTTCAAACAGTGTTAATGTGTTGCACATTGTTTGAGAGGGGATTAACAAAGGAAGTATCTCAAATACGGCAATGAATCTGAAATACAATTTACTACAGGTTGATAACAACCACTATCTTTTGGTAGAGTGGTGTCAATTTTCTGTAAATTTGCTGTTGACTCATCTGCAGCAATATTTAGCAAGGAAGTTGGCCAGTAGTGTACAAAAGGGACATGAGTTAGGGAAAACAGCAAAGCTATCCAGCTGCTGCAGCAAGTGGAGAGGGCATTTATTTACTATGCCAGCCATCGTGTTTAGTAATAAACTTTTCTATGTGCTAAGGAACAATAGTATAACAAATATCTTAGGCTTACAATTATTGCAAATTTATAATAGACATCATCATCAGCAAAAAAGGCATTCTATGGTTCGGAGTGTGGATTGTTAGATCCCTTAAATGACTAGTTATGTTAGAGAATTTGAAAAGGTAAATGTATAGGCTGCAGTTATAATGGGAATTAGTGAAATGCTGCAGCAGGATGAACAGGACTTCTGATCAGATGAGTACAGACTTATAAACATAAAATCAAAATGGAGTACTGCAGGAGTAGATCTAATAATGAATAAGAAAACAGGAATGCCGGTAAGTTACTATGAACAGCAAGTTAAGGGAGAAGAAAATTTAATTGTGGTGGAAGACTGAATTGGTAAAGGAAGGTGAGGAAAAGTATTAGGAGAGCATGGCCTGGGGGATAGGAATGAAAGAGGAAAAGAGAAACCTGGCACGTAGAATTTTGCACAGAGTATAATTAAACCATGGCTCACATTTGGTTTGAAAATACGATATACCTTGAAGACACTTGGAGACACTGGTAGTTTGCAAATTGATTATGTATTGCTGAGTTAGAGTTTTTGGAACAAGTTTTTAAATTGTACAATAATTTCAAAGGCAGATGTAGACTGTGACCATAATTGATTAGTTACGAAATGCAGATTCAAACTGAAGGAATTTCAGAAGTGTAGGAAATTAAGGACATGGGACCTGGAAGTTAAAGGAATCAGAGTTTGTTTAGAGTTTGAGGGAGGCATAAGGCAATGTTGGGCTGAAACAGGGGAACTGAATACAACAGAAGACAAATGACTAGCTTTGAGAGAGAAAGTAGGGAAGGCGGGAGAAGATCACAAAGGTAAAAAGACAAGGCCTTGGAGAAATCGCTGGATAACTCATATTATTGAACCTGAATGATGACAGGATAAAATATAAAAATGCAGCAAATGAATCAGTGAAAAAGGAATAAAAAATTAGATTTACAGAAAGTGCATAATGGCTGAACAGGAATGGATAGAGGAAAGATCTAAGGCTGTAGAAACACATATAGCCAGGGGAACTTTACATACCACCTATTGGAAAATAGTCATTTGGAGAAAAGAAAAGCAACTGTACGAATATCAAGAGTTCAGATGGCAAATAAGTACTAAGCAAAGAAGATAAAGCTGAAAAGTGGAAGGGGATATGAAGAGGGGCTCTACAAGCGAAATGAACTTGATGATGATCTTATAAAAAGGGAGAGGTAGTAGATGAGAATGAGATAGAGCTATGCTACTAAGAGAAGAATATGACAGAGCACAGAAAGATCTGACTCCAAACAAGTCCCCTGGAGCAAACAACATTCTCTCAAATTAGATCCTTGGGAGTACCAGCCGTGACAAAATTATTACACATGGTGTGCAAGATATATAGACAGGCGAAATACTCTTACTTCACAAAGAATGTAATGATTGCAATTCCAAAGGAAGTAGTTGCTGATACTTGTGAATATTTCTAAACTATCAGTTTAAAAAGTCGAGAGAGAGAGAGAGAGAGAGAGAGAGAGAGAGAGAGAGAGAACTGACATGAATTATTAATAGAAGAATGGAAAAACTGGTAGAAGCTGACCTTGAGAAATATCCATTTGAATTTTGGAGAAATGTAGGAACATGCGAAGCCATACTGACCATACACCTTATATTAGAAGCTTTGTTAAAGAAAGGCTGCAAATTTACATTTATAGCATTTGTAGGCTCAAAAAAAGCTTTCGACGATGTTGACTGGAATGCCCTCTGAAACTCTGAAGTCAGAGTGAAAGGTTGTATACAACTTGTACAGCAACCAGGCAGTAGATGTAAGAATCGAGGGGCGTGAAAGGGAAGCAATGGTTGAGAAGAAAGTGAGACAGGATAGTAGCCTGTCCTCAGTGTCATTCAGTCGGTACACTGAGCAAGCCATAATGGAAACCAAAGAAAAATTTGGAGAAGGAATTAAAGTTCATGGAGAAGAACTGAACTCTTTGAGGTTTCCTGGTAATATTGTAATTTTGTCAGAGACAGCAAAGGATTTGGAAGTGTTTTGAAATGAGGTTATAAGAGGAATATTAATAAAATTAAAACAAGGGTAATGGAATGTAGTCAGATTAAAGCAAGTGATGCTGAGGGAATTGGTAGAAAGTGACACATTAAAAGTATTAGATGAGTTTTGCTTTTTGTACAGCAAAATAACTGATGGGAGCTAAAGTAGACAGGATATAAAATGCAGACTGGTTACATCAAGGAAAGAAGAGTAATTTGTTAGACTCTAATATAAATTTGTTGTAGTACATCTTTTCTGAAGGAAGGTATTTTTCTGGAGTGTAGATTGTATGGAAGTTAAATGTGGATGGTAAGCAATTCAGACAAGAAGAGAATACAAGCTTTTGAATTGTGGTGTTATGGAAGAATTCTGAAGATTAGAGGGATTTGTGTCTAATGAGGAGGTAAAATGAATTGAACTGGAAAGAGGAGGGGGCAGAGAGAGAGAGAGAGAGAGAGAGAGAGAGAGAGAGAGAGAGAGAGAGAGAGAAGAAATTTATGGCACAACTTGACTATAAGAAGAGATTGGTTGGTAGGAAACATCCTGAGGCATGAAGGACTCATAAATTTGATAATGGTGGGAACTGTGCTGGGCAAAAAGTGCAGAGGAGACCAAGGGATGATTAAAGTAAGCAGGTCAGATGGCTGTAGGTTGTAGTAGTTATTAAGAGATAAAAAGGCTTATACAGGATAGACTAGTGTGGAGAGCTGCATCAAAGACTGCAATAAAAACAACATTGTGGTAGCGCGGATTATTTAGACAAGCTTTCTTAGGTTTACTAAATTACTATAAACTACCAAGAAGTGTAGAATAAATTTGAATTTGGAAGTTATTCCTGCTCACTTGTGTTTTATGTGTTGGTGTTTCTAGCAAAGATTATATGCAATATTCCCTTTGTATTCTTTTCAGATTTGCAGATGAAGCCGTATCGAACAGATGAGTTTGTACACAAGTTGTTCTACGAGACAAGCCGTTTCTCAGCACTCAACAACCAGTGGGTGGTGAAGGCACGCATTAACAATAGCCAGCGTGATCCAACTCAGAGCTCCGAAAGGGATATGACATATCAGGTAATGTGGGACTGCATCTTCAGGTCGCAGGTTTGCAATGCCAGGTAAGTTAATTTTCCCTTCATTCCCAGCGTTGTTGCTGCACGTCATCTGCGTTGTGATGGGGGGAGGGGGGTCGTGCCTAATTCCTTTTAATCGTGTAACCAGCGTCGATATCAGCGGAGGCCGGTGTGTACCGGTATTCACTTTTTATCAACTTGCAGAACTGTGCTCACAATTCCTTTCCAGGCTTCAGTTCCTCTTATTCGTGACATCGTAGCCTGGCTTGGGAACTGCTGGATAGTGTAAATTGTGCAAACAATTGCAAGCTTCATGTAATAGACATTCCATAAGAAGATCATTTTCTCTGTTTAAAGAAGATTGATGGAAGAAATAGATAATTAACACATGGAAAAGGTGGAAATGTGAGAAGAGAAGATGGTAGTGGGAGTTGAAGACAAGCTCACTCTGGAGAAAGTCCACTTATCTCTTGGGTGGCCTCAGGTACTTACAGATTCTAGGTATGTATTCGAGTAGATTCTCTGAGGATACAATAACTCGAAAGTGTTGCCGCTAACTGGAAGAAAAACTTAAATTAATTTAAAATCTTTGATAATTTTGAGCATTAGTAACGTTATAAACTTTTATATTACAGTGCATGGATTTTTCTAATAGATGTATATAGCATAAAAGAGGCAGGGAGCTCCAAACTAGACCTCATAGCAAATCTATTGGTTATTAATTTTTCGAAAAGTTATTTGCAAACTACTGAAATTGGGGCCAAAATAGGCTAAAGTGCACTGCAGTTAATATGCACATAGCATAGACACACTAATTATTCAGTTAAAACGAGTGATGATAAACTTCATGCTGACCAGTGAAGATAATTCTCCTGCTGTTATGTTGTGTTCTGAAAAATGAAGTTATTCATGGAGAAGAAAGATTCAAAAGTTCTTTAAAACAACTGTTATTAAATAAGTTTGGAGATCCCTGTTCTTTGCTTAATATCATGACGAGAGCTCCACAGAAGTTTCACAGAGACAAAGTTTCATTCCATTTTTTGATCTCTGTTTACAGTTGTTTGGTTTGTCCACACCGGAGAAGTAGGTATCATATCTATTCAATATATATCTTTACTCTTACAATTTTTGATAAGATAAATTATTGTAATTTTTATAGGTGGGTTGACTCTTCCGTTTATTTTACTTTAGTAATATCTTTTTACGAGAAAGTTATTTGCTACTGCTGATGGATGTTTTGTATTCAACTGCAGCTGATCCTGAAAACCAAGACAGCATGTCCTCTGACCACCCACTTTTTAATATTGCGAGGTCCTTTTGGTGACATGAAAGTGAGTCCCAAGATTCACAAATTCGAGTTTACTGATCAGGAAAATGAAAGTCCGTACGTTCAACTTCCATTGCCAGACACTGCAGAATGCAACCGTTTACTGGCTGCGAAGGCTATCAACTTCAGGTAAACACATTCAATATTGTTCACATTAGTAGCTGTATGTAAAATGGAAAGCAAGATGGATCAGTAATGACCATCATGCCTGAACAAACTTAATCAACAGGGATATGATTTTTTCCTAAGTTGTGCCCTGAAATGAGGACCATCTGACCTACTCTATTCCCTACACAATATAGAATGAATCTCCCCCCTCCCCCCATTCCATTCCCTGTCCCTCCATAACACGAAAAACAAGAAAACTGATTAATTAAAAATATGTCTGGAGTATCCAGTCAGACCCTATGCTTATCTGAGTTAGTTTACTTGTCTTTTGATTCTTGTCCCTTTACTACCTACACCACTCCTGTTAGTAGCAATCCGTAGTCTGTCAAAGGGAGAACTGCCTTGGAAATGCCTCATTTTGTAAACGCAACTACTGCTAAATCTTTCATAATGCTGTGAAAATGAGCAAGTTGGTAAAAAAAGTGAATGGGCATTTTTATATAACACATTGCCTGACAAAAAACAGTGAAGTGCCCTGAGGGGGAGGAAATGAAATGAAACTTCAGGGGTTGAAGGTATGTGATGTTATCTCAGCGATAATAAAATCAAGTCAAATTTACAAGCAACTTAGCAGTATGAGCTGACATATCACTGTGCCATGTGCTGTCGGTGGCCTATATGCGTGCAACAATTTGGGTGGGAAGGGTCATTAAGCTGTTGTATCCACTCTTTCAGCAAGTTGACCCACATGTTTCGTAACTGCCTGACATCTGGGGATACCGACACTGGGACAGAGTCCTCTATCCATTCCTGTTCAGCCATTTTGCACTTTTTGTAAATCTAATTTTTTATTCCTTTTTCACTGATTCATTTGCTGCATTTTTATATTTTATCCTGTCATCATTCAGGTTCAATAATATGAGTTATCCAGCGATTTCTCCAAGGCCTTGTCTTTTTATCTTTGTGATCTTCTCCTGCCTTCCCTATTTTCTCTCTCAAAGCTAGTCATTTGTCTTCTGTTGAATTCCTTTCCCCTGTTTCAGCCCAACATTGCCTTATGCCTCCCTCAAACTCTAAACAAACTCTGATTCCTTTAACTTCCAGGTCCCATGTCCTTAATTTCCTACACTTCTGAAATTCCTTCAGTTTGAATCTGCATTTCGTAACTAATCAATTATGGTCACAGTCTACATCTGCCTTGTTGACATCCAAGCTGATCCCACATTTTCTGTTGGGGGTAGATCTGTACCTAAACATAACGCAGACAGTTCAGAGAGACATGTAGTAGGTGTGGACGAGCATTGTCCTGTTGCAAAATGGCACCAAGTACTGCCACATGAGAATGCAGGATGTCTATGACATACTGCTGTGTCATCACTACCAGCAGTGCCCTGAAGTCATTGCCTCCTACACCATTATGCCAGGAATAATGTCGCTGTGCCTCTGCAAAACATTGAAAGAATTGAACCTTTCCCCATATCGCGCTGCCATATGGGCTGTGGTAGTGCAGAACTATGATTCCTTTACACATTGGATGGGAATTCCCTAGTCTGGTTGCTGTTAGTTTCTCTCCAAGTACAATGGAATGACATGGAACATTCCAGGGAGTCCATTACTTGTTTTGGGATAGCAGGCACAGATATGCTTGGTTTACATTATGATGATCCTCCTTTATGGTGATCCGATGCGGTCAAACGGAACCTTGATGATGCTGTCTGGCATCGGGCCACTGTCACACCCGAATGTCACACAACACTGGATATTGCACAATTTGACCAGCCAGCCAAATTAAGACCCACAATGAGGCACTTTCTAACTCTGTCAGGTTCTTATAATGCTGTCTCGCACGAGTACTAAACGTCTCCATGCCCTTCTTAGTGATCACTCGAACATCCTATGAGGCCTGGTAACAAAACTTTTACAAAGGTACATTGACTGACACCTGACCATGTCTTCTGGATGCTTCACTTTTTTTGTCATGCAGTGTATATACAGGCAATACACAGTGCCCACATCAAGAGTATGCTTTGCACGATAGAACTTGTGTGTAATCTCGGAAAAATTTTGACACATGGGCTGTCTGGATTCTTCTGATACCAGTTACTGAGAACTTCACAGATGGGAACATGCTGTACACCATTTGTTTGGTTCTTTCCACCCAGCCAGCAATATTCAAGTCTTTTTTTCCCTTGTCTTTCCATTAATTTTGCTTTTATTAAAAGAAAATTCATCTGAGATAAGTAATGATTTGAGACGTGTAGCTGACCAGATCTTGACTTCAGGAGGCAAAATGTGTTGTACTGTCAGTAATAGTTCCATCCTCAGGGGGCAGAGGGGGACAGGTTGAAGGTGGTTAAAAGGGAAGGCCAGTTCACTCAGCCCAGGATGATGGGACCCACCTGTAGTGAGGATGAATTCTTTTCTACACTAATTCTTAATATAGGTGGGTCCGTCTTACCCTGGGTCTGAGTGATTAGTCATCCCCTTGCAGCCTTCCTCAGCCTATCACTCTCTTCTCACTAACATCTACATCTACATCCATACTCCACAAGCCACTTGACGGTGTGTGGCGGAGGGTACCTTGAGTACCTCTATCGGTTCTCCCTTCTATTCCAGTCTCGTATTGTTTGTGGAAAGAAGGATTGTCGGTATGCCTCTGTGTGGGCTCTAATCTCTCTGATTTTATCCTCATGGTCTCTTCGCGAGATATACGTAGGAGGGAGCAATATACTGCTTGACTCCTCGGTGAAGGTACGTTCTCGAAACTTCAACAAAAGCCCGTACCGAGCTACGGAGCGTCTCTCCTCCAGAGTCTTCCACTGGAGTTTATCAGTTATCTCCGTAACGCTTTCGCGATTACTAAATGATCCTGTAATGAAGCGCGCTGCTCTCCGTTGGATCTTCTCTACCTCTTCTATCAACCCTATCTGGTACGGATCCCACACTGCTGAGCAGTATTCAAGCAGTGGGCGAACAAGCATACTGTAACCTACTTCCTTTATTTTCGGATTGCATTTCCTTAGGATTCTTCCAGTGAATCTCAGTCTGGCATCTGCTTTACTGACCATCAACTTTATATGATCATTCCATTTTAAATCACTCCTTATGCATACTCCCAGATAATTTATGGAATTAACTGCTTCCAGTTGCTGACCTGCTATACTGTAGCTAAATGATAAGGGCTCTTTCTTTCTATGTATTCGCAGAACATTACACTTGTCTACATTGAGATTCAATTGCCATTCCCTGCACCATCTGTCAATTCGCTGCAGATCCTCCTGCTTTTCAGTACAATTTTCCATTGTTACAACCTCTCGATATACCACAGCACCATCCGCAAAAAGCCTCAGTGAGCTTCCGATGTCATCCACAAGGTAATTTATGTATATTGTGAATAGCAACAGTCCTACGACACTCCCCTGCGGCACACCTGAAATCACTCTTACTTCGGAAGACTTCTCTCCATTGAGAATGACATGCTGTGTTCTGTTATCTAGGAACTCTTCAATCCAAGGAACTATTAGCACCAAAAGCTAGGTACCATCACTTTTACCTTAGTGTGTGTGTGTGTGCCCACCCATCTTAAAACGTTATTTTTGGACTTTAGTTTCATCAGAGGTACCAGTACAGCGTATCAGTGCATACCCTCAAAAATCAACCACTATAAGGATAAAAAAAAAATCGGTAAATCTCCATCGACCTTGGTGGCGGGGGGGGGGGGGGGGGGGGGGTGTTCTGGTGGTTTTCCTGTATCCTAGTAGCATGGTGATGGTCAGGGTCAATTAGACAAATGAAATCTCTGTGCAAAAGTGTGACTTTGATGCATCCATTTTGAGATTCAGTTTTTTTCTTCTGATTATGTAATCAGTTATTATCTGCAAAGTAGTTATAAAATTTTATTGTAATCAAATAGGAAACTTGCAAGATAATCATTTTTTGACTTAGTGTCCTTGTGTTTCAATGCACTTGATCCCTTGTTTTACAAGCTTCCTGATGCCCTCATCAAAAAAGGTTCTCGGTTGAGCTGTGAGCCAGGAATGCTCTTCTTCTTTCACTACATCATCCAAGGAAAATCGATGGCCCCTTAATGCCTGTTTGATTGGGCCAAACAAGTGATACCGTATTTACTCAAATCCAAGCCGCACTTGAAAAATGAGACTCAAAATCAAGGAAAAAAAATTTTCCTGAATCTAAGCCGCACCTGAAATTTGAGACTCGAAATTCAGGGGGAGAGAAAAGTTTTAGGCCGCACCTCCAAATCGAAACAAAGTTGGTACATTGTAATATGAGACACAATTTAGGTCAAATGAATGATGATACAGCTACAGTAGTTTGGTTCGAGTCGTAAGCTTAGCAGTTAAGCTTTACCAGGTAGCCATTGCTATGCGTCAGGCACTCCATCCGTATTTATACGGGTACCCTTCCTTTTTCACGTGCTTCGTCTGGTTTGAATTGATTGTTTATTTTTCTTTGATCTGATAAACTCCATTCTCTTTGTTATAGGTGTTTACGTCACTCTAAGCTGAAAATGCATTACCGTACTGTGTCATGCACTGTTTGTCACATTCTGATAATGAGTGTTTACAGCCGCTCGCGGCATGGCTTGCTTTTGTGCACGCTACTGCCGCTTACAATTAGAGAGAGAGAGAGAGGAATAGTCTCATTAGCGAAACAATGGCAAGAGACTGCTATTTGTTGTTACTTAAACTGCTGCTTTCTTTTATAATGATCAACAAGAACCAAATAATATACTGCATATGATAGAAGTTCTGAACGAGAGTTTAGCGAAAATTTTTCTCTGTTTGAAAATCTTTGCAGGCGCCTCTTTAGTACACAACATTCTGCACAGAAATTAGAGCCATCGTATATTTAAAAATCTAGTCAATTGCCGTGCTTCATTTCTGACTGTATCACTGTTAGGCATAAGAATAATACGAATATAAACATGACATGATATGTATATTCTTCCGCATTCGCTGTTGTCTCACTCTAGTTTCGTAGGTTATTAGGCAGACAGGATTTAAATGAGATAGCAGCAAACACGAAACAATACATGGCAAAATGTGTATATTCATATTATTCTTATGGTGAAGAGAATACTGCATGTGATTCACAGTTCATAAAAGTTCCTATTAGCAACCATCTCTTCTCACAGGTAGGAAAAAATTCAGAACGTAGAGTTGGCCATATTGACAAACATCCCAAACAGTCTTGCCAGTCAGATTTTCGAAGTACATTGAAATGCTGCTACATTCGAAGATGAACAATACGGAATTTGCATTTACTTCATTGGATAATGTATGAAAATGCAGTGGTTGAAACTCAGCGCGGAGAAAAAAGCTCGTCTTCCACCTTTTTTTTAAATTTATTTACTGACGCAGAGGTTTTGGCGCCAGTATTTAGCTTTGTGTCTGCAAAGCATGCCTGTGTAGTGCTACATATATTCGACGGCAGAAGTTAGTTGTGGCGGCACCTACCAACATTTTTCAGAACTTCTGCTTACTTTGCACTCGATTCTAAGCCGCAGGTGGTTTTTTGGATTACAAAAAACCGGAAAAAAGTGGGGCTTAGATTCGAGTAAATACGGTAGTCAGAAGGGGCAAGATCGGGACTATATGGAGAATGATCCAGTACTTCAAATTTGAGTTTCTGGAGCATTTCAGCAGTGAGGGCAGCAGTATGTGGACGGGCATTGTCGTGCAACAACACATCTTTTGACAGCAGTACTCGGCGTTGGCTTCAAATTGCAGGCTTTAGCCTGGCAGTAAGCATCTCACTGTAACTTACACTTTTTATTGTTGTGCCCCTTTCCCCATAATGTTCCAGTTCTGGACGTTGCGCATCCCAAAAAACCGTAAGCATCAGTTTTCCTGCAGACGGTTGGGTCTTAAACTTTTTCTTGCACAGCGAATTTGGATGTTTCCATTTAGTACTCTGCTTTACTCTCTGACTCGTAATGATGGAGCCATGTTTCGTCACCAGTAATCATCCTGTCTGAGAGGTTGTCCCCTTCATTACCATAGCGATCCAAATGCTTTTTTGCAGTTGTCCAAGTGCATTTGTTTATGCAACTGTGTGAGTTGTTTTGGGACCCATCTTGCACAGACTTTATGAAATCCAAGTCTGTTGTGGATGATTTTGTAGGCAGAAGCACGACGAATTTGCAGATGATGTGCCATTTTGTCATTAGTCAATTGTCTATCTTAGAGAATCATTTCACTTGAACACTCAATGCTTTCTTCATTTGTGATGGTAAATGGTCATCCGGCTGCATCATCATGCATAACACTTGAGCGACCATTTCAGAATTCTTCATTCCATTCGTAGACACTCCACTGTGGCAAAACACTGTTCCCATAAGGTACCGAAAGTCTTCGATGAATTTCAGCCCCTGATACGCCTTCTGACCACAAAAGACGGATCACTGGACTTCGCTCTTCTTTGGTGCAAATAGACAGCGGAGCAGCTATGATTAACAGCACGGCAACGATAATGAAACTAACCTAGCAGCTTGAAAGTTGCAAATATATAACAACAAATAAACAAAGCATGCGTCATCAACGTAAAACAACAGTACTACCAAAATAAACAAAAATATAACTAAATTGCGGTTAATAATTGACTTAACCTCGTACATTACCTTAGTGTGTCATATTGTGTTGAAGTGATTTAGTTTTTAAAAATGCCATGTTGTCATAACACACTTTTTTTCCACAGGTTGATCATGTTTGTGATGTCGAAGTAGCAGTTACTGGACACAGACTGCTGTTGAAGAACTTGTAGGTGGTTTCAGCACACCTGTGCTTCAGATGTTGCTTTTCATGCCTGTAGTTTATTGTTTGTTGTGAACTAGTTAGCTTGGTTGTATATTTCATATTAACATCTATAGTGTCTGTTGTTAGTGACTCTTAATCAAGAATTACTCAAATTTTTTGAAGAAATAAAAAATTACAGCAATATTCTTTTGCTAATAATCTACTTAGTTACTGTGACTGTAGTGACGTGAAACTTAAGAACGTTTTTAAATAATTTTAAATGTATTTCAAGGATATATGCTAAAGAATTCTTTGCAGCTTTTCTTAATATCAGTTTATTTTACTGAGTATTTTTACAAGGAATATTCCATTAAGTGTTTCCTTCTGAATTCCTATACATGTGATCTGATTTATTTATTGTGATGCAGGATGAATATAACCAAAGTCACTATTTTTTTCTTTTGTGTGTTATAAATTCTAATTTTATGTTATGTATTTACTTGTTGTTAATGATTGTTTATAATTGTGGCACAGGCATATATTAATAATGTAACATACAATTGATGTAATGACACTGTGAATTTCTACAGTCTACTGAAAAAAATCACTGTTGTAAACATAAGATCCTTGTACATGCACCTACTTTGCTTGTCATTCATTATAACTATCCAGTTTTTTTTACATCACACACAGTTCTTGAGGAAACCTAATAATTTATTTTCTCACTGTGCAGTATTAAAAATTAGAAAGTGAGAGACAACAAAAAGTATAGAAATATTGTAATTGCCCAAACTACTTTACAAATTATTGGATATATTGAATGTAGTAACATTTAACTGTAGTGTAAAGGTTTATTTAATTCCTTATGTCCATGCCTACTAATGTTTATTTGGTTATGTTGCTGCAGAGTACATCCTCAAAAACTGTTTCCACTTTCACATTAAAATTCAAACAGTTGTCCAATTCACAGTCGTACAGCTTACTAATTTGGGAGATCAGTCGCGTAGCTTGAGTGTAACATTTTCAAAGTTATCATTAGCCAGTACAGCTGACAAGACCACACAACAGCAAGTAATTATTATTTGAGAAATAATAATGTTCTGATTAATAATTTGTAAGAGGTAGTTTGTTAATAAAGAACTGTCACACTTGACATCTGGTGGCAAGTAAATACTTTGCACCGTATGAAAGTTTTATCAGGCTGCAAAGTGAAGAAACTCGTTTGACACGGCAAAGGGTCTGAGTTATAATGCATAATATGTTAACAATATTAAAATATTTTGTTTGTGCTCACTTGTCAAAAAATTTTCATAATATCGTAGCTTAATTTCTTGATTTAACAATGCCTGATTCCAATTCTCTCATGCTGCTTCAACCTCCATTAATACTTTCCTGTAGTACTTAGTGTCGGGTTGGAAGAAAGTAATACATTTGAAAGTGAGTTATTCTGCCAGTAGTTTGAACAATTCTATACGTTCATGTATGTTTCACCTGAGCCTGATGAGGTGTAAATGTAGTTTTTAGAAACTGTGCAATTTTATGTTTAAACAAAGTAATTATTGCATAGTTTTTTATGTTACTTTTTGTCACAGATGATTCATAAGTGTATTAGTCTAAACTAAATATGTTATTTCCTTAATCAAACCATGAAATTTTCTCCTGGTTGCATTATTGTCAGAAACATTGCCAATAACAAAGAAATATAATGTTGACTAATAACATCAGAGATCCAAAGTACAGTAAAACCCTGCTTTTACACTTTTCAAGGGACTTGAAAAAAACAGTGTAAACTGTGGGAAAATGTGAAATGTGGGAAATGGTTTTTTTTTTTTAAGTTTTACTGATTGTGTCACTTTCCATTTTTGTAGTTTTGTATGACATATGTAGATAATGGGCGAAAAAATACTCATCAGGGAACGTTTATTTTTATTAAAGGTTATCTGAATTTAGTGCTATGTTTAGCAGGTGACGTGACATTCACAGACACTTTAGCACAACAAATTGCATTAAAAATAACACAAACCCCGCAGCCACCATGTTGATTTACCTGTTTACAAAGTTAAAGCAATGCAGTTGGCAGTTTTAGTATTTATACTTTATGCCTATGAAAAGTGCATGTCAAGTGTATACTGCATTAAAGATCTCTCTAAACTGCATCATTTTTAGTGTAACTTTCCTGCGAAAGTGATGTCAGCAGATGTATATAGTGCCGGCCATTTGTCTTGCTGTTTTTGATTTTGTATATATTGGTGTGTGAAATATCATAAATTGCGTTAAATATGGCATTACACTACAGATTAATCTGTCACTGCAGCCTTTATTTCACACTCACTGACTTAGTCAGCTCCCAGCCAAACTGACACTTTCAAATCAACGTAGACACTGGGGCTATAATAGAGATCAATCTGTATCCACAGCCAAAATTACAGGGAAGGAAACCATACTACACTTAAGCATTTTAAGCACACATTTACAAAACATTAATATGCCATTTATATTAATTATACTGACATTTAATTTGGTTGGTCTGTAAATGCGACGTTAACAAATGGGTACAGTAGTTACTACTTTTTGGCAAAAAAAAATGCAAAATCGTGGTTTGTTTTAGTTTTGTCTGATGAATTTTTTCAATGTGTTTTTCGAGTTCATAAACACAATGGAGAACTTGGTCATTAACATTTGCAGCTGAAGTATATTTTTTAATTGTTTCCACTGCTGCATTAACAACTGCAAATGAGGTAACCTCGATGTCCTCATTACTATCACTGTTGCTTTCTGAGTTTTATTGTATGTGAAAGTCGATAACGTCGTCAAAAGAAACACTTTCCACAGTGACAATGTCACAGTCAATGTGTAAGAAATCGTGAACTGGATGCTGAAGCTGCAGCTTTTCCCATGATGAAGCAAGCAGTTTTTCACCATTGTCACTAACGCTCACATCTGGTGCATCAGATCTATTTCTGTCATCAGCTTCGATGAATCCCACTTTTCGGAAGCAATTGGAGATGGTTGCCGCTGTAACTTCTGTCCATGTCATCGCAATATAAAGCAAAGCATCTAAAATTGACACTCTAAAGGAGGCTGAGTCTTTCGCAGCTTCCATCAAAGTTGATTCCTTCAGCACAATCGCCTTCCTATAGTACGTTTTGAAGGCATGGATGATACCCAGATCCAAAGGCTGTAATTTGCTTGTGCAGTTTGGTGGCAGAAGCACTGATTGCAGATTACGTAGCCTTATATTCCTGGGATGTGCATGGGAACAATCCACTAACAGGAGAATTTTTCTGTTAGTGGTAGCGTTTTTACATTTTTAAAACACCATTGTTTTTTAGATTTGCCAGTCACAAATAGTTTAATTTTGTTGGAACCATCCGCGTTCGTGCCTAACATTACTGTCAGGTGAACTTCGCTGTGTTTACCTCCATGGCAGTTTTCGCCTTTAAAGACAAGCATTTTATTTGGCAACACACTGTAAAAGAGACCTGTTTTGTCAATATTGAAGATATCCTTCGGTTTATACTGTTTCAAAAGTTCTTGTAACTTGCCACTCTGCCATTCTGTAACAGATTTTATGTCCACACTGTTTTCTTCGCTACATACAGTTTTGTGCAATACATTGTACTGCTTCTTGAATCTATCTGTCCACCCGTTTGATGCTGTGAAGTCCTTGATCCCAAGCACACAGGCGACTTTCAGCACCTTTTTTGCACAACATCACACCGTTTATTGGAATATTCGACGCACATGCTGCCCGAAACCAGTTCTTCGTAATATCTTCCAGTTCTGTGTATTTTGAATAACTAGCATATTTAATTTTTTTGGAATTTGGCCCACTGTTGCTTACACT
The DNA here is from genome assembly GCF_023898315.1 of Schistocerca nitens. Classification (NCBI taxonomy): domain Eukaryota; kingdom Metazoa; phylum Arthropoda; class Insecta; order Orthoptera; family Acrididae; genus Schistocerca; species Schistocerca nitens. Next base: position 539,864,677 of record NC_064619.1, on the reverse strand, counting down.
TTGAAAAATAGTCTGTTTTTCACGATAGTGTTCAATGTCAATACCGGTATTCCTAAACTCTCCACTAATGCAACATGTGTTCCACAGTCAGCATCAACTCTTTCCATAATTTTGACTTCTTTTTCCATAGAAAGGGTTTTCCTGTCTCTTCTAGCAGTACCGGCATTTTCCATCCTAAACTGTGGCAAAAACAACTATGTGAAAGAAAAAACTAACCACAGACTTCGATCACTTCACACAAGGCCATGAACACACAAACAAAGTTACAAACGCTAACTATTCGCATGGCAATTGTCGAGAGTAGCTGTGTCGACTGAAATCGACTCACTTTGGTTGTAGGAACAGGCTTCTCGTGTTTCCAGCCTTAGAGAGAAAACAACACTGTGCAATGTGTAGACATACCATAAAAGAAACTACCATATATTAGCAAGTTACAAATACTGGAAAATGGCTATCTTCTGTATGTGATCATGATCACAGGGTGCAGTTAACGCCGAAACGATGGGGATACAGTAAAGTAAGGGTAATACTTATTGTAGCACACAGTACCGACAAATAAAGTTGGTTTCGACTCTAATCAAATGAACGTTCCTCGGAAGTTGTGTGTTCTTCAGACTTCTATCGAAATAGTTACTCCCATCAGCCACCACACCGAGTTGTGGTTGGCAGCAGGACAAAAATCGCGTTTTTTTTTTTTCCAACCTAAGATTTGCTGAGTAGAGCACTGTGGTGACAAGAAAGTTAAACGTATAACGTATGTAAACATTACTTGAAGGCAAAAACAGTGCTTGCATCATTTGCATGTCTGTCATGCCAGTTTTTTTCCTCCACGAACATTGTTTCATAAAATGTAAATCGTGGGAAAATTACTGATGTGTTAACGTAAAAACCAGTGTGAATTAACATTGTGACATAGGAAATTTGAAGGGAGCGTTAAAAAATGTCTTAAATGGTGGGAAAACGTTAATTCCAGGAACGTAAAAACAGGGATATAGTGTAGTTGAAATGAACAAAATTTTAGAATTAACTAAAGAACCAATAGCAGGGCTTGTTAAATTACTATTAATTACACCATATCCCTACAGTAGCTAATTTAACAGATATCTAATACAGAAGGAAGCTTAAGTTTTCTTCACAGTGACATGAATACAAGTGCTGTCCAACTTTCTGTGCTTGGGCACATTTAACTCCTGCATAAGATGGTGTGGGCACCGTTGCCATCACAGTCACTATTTTACTAATGCTGTCAAAGTATTTCAAAGAACTATAATTAAAATTATTAGATTTATAGCTTACACAAATAATATGAAGTTTGTTCTTGATGATGATCATAGATGAGAATGTGATCTGCAGAAATGTTGAGCCAAAACAAGAATTAAGTTTTTAAAGTAACACTAACAAATCGTGGGATATTTATTCCTGTCCACCAGAGTCCAGAAGCTGCAAAGCATGAAGATTAAAATATCTGTTACTAGTTCCTCAAGATTACAATTTCCAAAGATCTCACATAGCCTACCTCCAAGTTGTGTAATGTCAACACAAAAGAAAGGGTGACTGGGAAACATAATCACTGGTTCAAGTGTTGAAAACTGGCTACAAGTGTTGAAAACTGGCTAAACCTGTTACTAAATTCTGTGACTAGGATTTCATGATACTTGACTAAATATAGATATAATCACATTTGCTAACATTTAGTGTTTCCATAATTGAATAAAAATCTGGAAAATGTGATAGGAAATTTCTTTTAAATGTGTACTCCATAATTTTAGTTTCCTCTGAAAACTATTTACTGTACATATAATGGTTGGAATATTGCAATTTTTCCCTTTCAGTCGGAAATTTAGCACATTTAATTTTGAAGTGATATTATAGTGATTCAAAAATTTCTGTGTAAATTCTAGAACCACTCAGCCTTCTACCGCCTCGAACACACGATATTATGGATACGAGTGTGGGATGGCAGAATCCTACCTACTGTGCATCACATGTTTGTGTGTGCAGGTTTAAAATCAGTTGCAGTAAGAAAGTAGATGCAGCGGTCGGGCGGCACAGACAAGTACCCGTCGGGCAATCCATACATGTTTTAGTGAATGTGTAAGGAAGAACCATGGAGCTTATCTGCAGCACTGTGCTTATTGTGTCATTGACTATTGTTATTAAAACAAGAACAGTTGAAAAAGTACTCTAGGAGACTCTTGACGTAACCTTGTTAGAGACGAGACTCATTTTATGATTCATGTTAAAAAAAAGTTTATGGTATCGGTGCCAACTTTCTTTTTACTGTAACTCAATTTCTAACATCTGACTGTACGAAAGACTTGCAGGAGGTTACACCTTCATGTGGAAAGTGAAATTTTTATTGTGTATGGAGGTCAAATACACCATTACTTGATGAAAAGTAAAGTTTGTATGTCTACTTATTTCATAAGTAGAAAGAGTCTAAAAATTCCTGTACCTAGCATTATTCGACGGAGAAGTAGTGAAGAGGGTTTCCAGCAGCCAGCTATTCAGTAAAGAAGAGTGCCTGTAAATTCCAAGTAAGTCCTCTCATAAAGAAGTGAAAGGTGGTTTGGGGGAATAAGCCGATATAACCCAGATCCTCACTCACGCTTTAAGTTATTACATCGTGGTGACCTGTGTGAAAGGACCAAGAAAACAGGAATTTTAAATAAAAAATTAGAGCTGCTGTTACTTATTGCCATAGCAACCAAACATAATAAGACAAGAAAATTACTCCGAGAAATTGGAATATGTTAAAGTATCCAATGGAGCAAAATTTAAATTGAAAAACGGTGAAGAAATGAAAAATTCATGATAAAAATAGTAAAGAAAATTTCGACATATTTGTCTAGGAAGAAGTACGTGGAACACTTCAGCTAAGAAGATCCAGTACGGGGAATGTACAGCTCTCACACACAGATGCGGAAATCAACATGCATTCAGTGCTGCCAGCACCAGCTGCTGTTCATCAGTGCTGACCCGGCCTTTCCACATCCACTCACCTAGGCAAGGAGAATTCTACGCCGGGTGAGGGTGAAACGAAACTTGATTACTTTAGTACAAAGTGGTACAAGATACTGTTGAGTGAACTGTTATTGTATAATTATCATATTTAAAGTTAGTTTTAAATGCTTACAAGAGCTAAGGCATATAAAAGTATGGAAAATATACAACAGGTTGGGGAAACTCAAGACCCCACTATGGCAATGAAAATTAGCAAAGAAGTGCCTGACTGGGCTGAGTTGATAAATTTAATCAAAACTCGGTGTCTTAAGTCAAACTTAGTAAATTCTCAATTAAATGCTCAGAGTGAAACTCTTAAATATTCAAATGACAAATTTAGGTTTGTTAAATGCCAAAGTAGACTCTTAAAGCAAGGAATTTAGTAATCTATGTGAAGGCATGCGTGCTTTGAAGACTGAATTCGATGCCTTAAGTAATAAAGTAGAGAATTTAAAAGTAGATTTAAAGAAGGAGCTGACAAATTCTTTGACCACTCATATAAATCATATGTTTACTGACCTTATTCAGAAACAGAATGATACTTTTCAAGATTTATCGAAAATGTTAGAACTTGACATTGAGGATCTTTTGAAAACGCATTCAATATTAAATATAATGACGTAAGACAGGGAATGTATACTTTGAAAGGGAGTGTAGATAAGCATAATTAATTAATGCCAATTATTTACAGGTGTCAATACGCGGGTAGATAATGTAGAAAGGAATTTCAAAGAGAAAATAGCTAACTCCGATATTTTAAATGTAATTAGTTTGGAGGAACAATTTGGAGAAATTATAGATCGAAAGGTTACCGAGAGAATAACATCCGGGAATGTATCGCCTATTCCTTCTTCCGAACTTAATGACACCAGGAAGGGTATGGACGACCTGTGGAGAGAAATTAAGCTTATCCAAGACAAAGTAGAAAAAAAGGGTAACTTCACCTAATGTTGTGTTAACTAGTGAAGCGGTGACTGATTTGCAATGGGGAGCTAATTCAGGGTTATCTAGAAGATTCCCTAAATTTAAGGTACATCCTACCCATTTCTTAAAAAGATTTAACCAAGCTTTGCCAAAAGCCTCAGAATAGGGAATAGTAAATATTGAGAATTTTTCCTCTTGGGAAGACTTTCAAAAGAAATTTAACTGGTCTGCCAGTGCTCAAGAAAAGTTAACATCAGATCTGTGGGACCCAAAATATTATAATAATACTCGGGGTACTATGAGGAAATATTTCGATTGGCATTTAACACGAGCAAAGTATTTAGGTAAGCCAATGGAAGAAGATGGATTAGTACATATTTTAATTAGACGATTGCCAATCTATGCTAGAAAAGACATCTTATCTAGTGGTTGGAAAATGATAGAAGAGTTGTTGTCTTTTGTTGATGCAATACATAAAGACCACAATGAAACTTTACACCAAGGTGAAAGTTCAAACTATAAAAGAAATAGCGGATATAATTTTAAAAAGCATGAGGCAAACTTGGCAAAAGTACACCAGTACAATAAGAAAAGTTATAATGACAATTATCAAAAGAAGCATCCACCTTCAAATTTAGATCTGGTAGCTTCTCAAGAATTTGTACCAAGTAACCATAAAACACAGAACCCCTCCAGGGATGTTAATATTCTGAGTTAACGGGCAGAGGAATGACCGTCGGATCCCGAGTTGTTGTCAGCGTTTTTCCAAATAGTTACCTGCACCAAATTCCTTTAAAATCTAGAATTATTCTGTAATCTTATTGCTTAGAATATGACTATGAAATAGAGAATCACAAAAAGTGATATCTACACCAAATAAACTAAATATATCTAAAAAGAAAGATGATGAGACTTACCAAACAAAAGCGCTGGCAGGTCGATAGACACACAAACAAACACAAATATACACACAAAATTCAAGCTTTCGCAACAAACTGTTGCCTCATCAGGAAAGAGGGAAGGAGAGGGAAAGACGAAAGGATGTGGGTTTTAAGGGAGAGGGTAAGGAGTCATTCCAATCCCGGGAGCGGAAAGACTTACCTTAGGGGGAAAAAAGGACAGGTATACACTCGCGCACACACACTCATGTGTGTGTGCGCGAGTGTATACCTGTCCTTTTTTCCCCCTAAGGTAAGTCTTTCCGCTCCCGGGATTGGAATGACTCCTTACCCTCTCCCTTAAAACCCACATCCTTTCGTCTTTCCCTCTCCTTCCCTCTTTCCTGATGAGGCAACAGTTTGTTGCGAAAGCTTGAATTTTGTGTGTATATTTGTGTTTGTTTGTGTGTCTATCAACCTGCCAGCGCTTTTGTTTGGTAAGTCTCATCATCTTTCTTTTTAAATATATTTTTTCCACGTGGAATGTTTCCCTCTGTTATATTCAAATAAACTAAATAGTTATATTTGTGGAAAATATAATAAGATGTGACTAGCTGAACAACTGTTATACCTTAGTGTACAGATTTTCTATTTTGTATAGAGTATTTTATACCTTTTAAGAGATGTGATATAGATGGGAGGGTTTGTATGAATTTTGAAAGGGGTGGGTATTGTAGCTAAAACATGATTTACAAGAACAGATAAATCATGACTAACACAAAACACACATCACACCTTTCAAACAACCCTCACAAATAAGTTTGCCTGATTTTTCATCATTTGCCGTTTCAGTAGGGTTGGAAGGGTTTCCTGTCTTTGGAGCTATCTTCTTTCTCTTCTCTGATCCTAGCATCCATATCTATTTTTTCCTTTCTTACTTCTCATTTGGGGCTCTGTCTATTTTTTCCCCTCTTTCGATATTCACAAACTTCTATCGCTGAAGTCCTTCCTTTTTTCCATGTTTACTAAAAGCCTAAATCTTATCTTTAATAAGAAGACCGAGGAATCAGACTACATGAACACACATCCACATATACACAAATATACACTTCTACACAAACATTAAATCACATAAGAGGAAGCCTGTCACAATGTGAAAACGACCAGGTGTTGTAGAGAAAATGTGTGTACATATGGAAATATGTGCACATGTATAGCTATGACAGTTCTACATCGAATATACATAAGGAGAGGTGCACATACATAACGAACAACTATAAAGTAGTAATGAGTAATGGATAAATAAGAGAGAGGCATGAGCAAAGAAAGAAAACGAAAGTAGGAGTAGAATTAGTCATGTGGATCATTAAGAAACGTCAGTGTAATAAGAACTCTAATGAATTGAAGGATAGTGGGATGTAAATAGTATATGTCTACATAGTATCTATTGAAAATTATAGAAGTTGATAAGTAGAGGAGGACTCTAGGGAATAAATGATATATTAAAGAATGAATGCTAAGTTTAAGATAGATTTATATCTTTACCAGAAGATACTTAATTATGGTTTACATAGAAATATATACTAGGGTAATGAACTGTGAGATCTACTCAGAAAGGATAAGGGGGCCGTAGCTGGCATTCACTAAGTATAAAGGGCAGGATATAGGATGATCTGTGGCCTAAAAAAATAGGGATGTTTTGTAAGGGGCGTGACTACCAGAATGGAAAGAGGAAGTGCTCTCATAAGGTCAGTCTACAAGCAAGGAATAGGTGCTGATCCTAGGGGAAGGGAAGAGTATCGTGACAAAAGTCACAAATTTTATATGGAATTTTTTGGGGAAAGTGTGAATTCTATGAACGACTAACATTATTATGTTTCATAGAACTAAATGAGAGTCAAAAGAACACTTTCATTTAATACAGAGTTCCTTCAAGCTACAAATAATGAAAATAGTACATACTAGGAAAAAGGTAGTACGAAAGATAAGAACAGAAAATAGATTACTCATGTGTTATAAGCACCTGAAGTTAACAATTGGAAAAAAAAAGGAAATAAAGAAAAGAAAGAGTCCTCACAATTCCTAAATATTAGTAAATCTGACTAAAATCACGAGTAAATGCTCATATCTTAATAACAAAGTGAAATAAGAAAAGAGTAGAGAAACAATAAGTGTATGCATAAAATATCGCGTGTTCAATCTGAGGGGGAAAAGGGGGGGGGGGGGGGAGATATGTAGTGATTCGAGAATTTCTGTATAAATTCTAGAACCACTAAACCTTCTACCATCTCAAACACACGATATTCTGGATATGAGTGTGAGATGGTAGAATCCTACCTATTGCGCGTCACATGCTTGTGTGTACAGGTTTAAAATCAGTCGCGGGAAGAAAGTAGACGCAGCAGTCAAACAGCACCAACAAGTACCTGTCAGGCAGTCCACAATGTTTTAGTGAGTGAGTGTGTAAGAAAGAACCATGGAGTTTATATGCAGCTATGTGCTTATTGTGTCATTGACTATTGTTATTAAAATAAGAACAGTTGAAAAAGTACTCTTAGAGACTGTGGAAGCATCCTTGTTAGAGGCAAGGCTCATTTTATGATTCATGTTAAGAAAGATCATGGTATCCAAGCCAACTTTCTTTTAAATGTAACTCAATTTGTTTCTTACGTCCAACTGTACGAGAGACTTGCAGGAAGTTACATCTTCATGTGAAAAGTGAAATTTTTATTGTGTATGGAGGTAAACTATATCATTACTTGATGAAAAGTAAAGTTTGTATGTCTACTTATTTCATAAGTAGAAAGAGTCTAAAAATTCCTGTACCTAGCTTTATTCGACAGAGAAGAAGTCAAGAGAGTTTCCAGCCACCGGCTATTCAGTAAAGAAGAGTGGCCGCAAATTCCAAGTAAGTCATCTCGTAAAGAAGTGGAAGGTGGTTTGGGGGAATAAGCCAATATAACCCAGATCCACACTCACACTTTAAGTCGTCAGAACGCTAGAATATCTGCCAAGAAACCTAAATCTGGGAGCCATGGTATCTCATCAAATTTTTGACAATATCGCCCAGAAGATGATTTCAAAAAATCTCTTATCTCATTCAGAAGTCTGCAGAATCATTCCTGAGTTTCCCCCATACTAAGCTATCTTATGTCTATGTGAAGAATTGTCACTATGGTGAGAATCTGATGTATTCAAAATATTATTGAATGATTTGTGACCTGAAGGTGATGACAGGATGTAATTTACTATATGAGTTATAACGTTCATGTCATATTCAAATGTCAAAATCTTTGCACATAAAGCTTTGTGGTGGATCATACAGTGATAAGAAAGAAATTTTAAAAATAAAAGAGCAAGAATCCATTATTCTTTCCAGTCATTGATGGCACCCCTTGTTATTGCAACAAGTTTAAGGAGTGGAAAGTTGCTACCTTTTGCAAATTTCAGGAACGCATTAAATATGTCTTCTCCCAAAGTATTCTTATAAAGTGACAGCCATTTGAAAAACTGCTCATTATCTATAAAATCATGAAAGACCATTCTAATAAATAAACACAATTCTCCAACATTGGAAATATCATTGCTTTCATCAAATTGAAATGAAAAATATTCACGAGTGCAGGTCCTGATATAATTGATATTCTAAACTTTTAGGAATCTGTTCACAAACAGTTTGGTGAGACAACTGAAGTCCCTTTATAGAAGACATACTTGCAGATTTATCTTTGTGCCCATCAAACAAGAGATTCAGCAGCACTGATCATTGCTTCTTTAACTGCTTCCCCATTACTGAAAGCTTTTTTTTTTCTGTTACCCTATAACATAACAGACTTTACAAGAGGCCATTGCCACATTGCTATTTCGCTGCACTGGCTTAGAAACATCTGTTGCTGTAATGTTAATTTAGATTTTAAGTATCTAATATTAAGTTTTTGTAATTCAAAATTAACAGGAAATTCACTATTAAAATTTGTGTGATTTGTCAAAAAAGTCATTCTGCATTACTTTTCTTGGAAACAGACACACTACTGTTACAGAATAAATGCACTGGTTTTCCTCTGAATTCGACAAAACAATATTGCTGCTCCCAATCACTGATAAAACTTTGTCTTTTAGTAATATTGTATTAAGAATAATCGATCAGACACAAGGCATATAACTGAAACCAAGCTCACAAGCTCTCAGATTATACTGGATAGTGCCAAAACCATTGCATAGGAAGAAGCCATCGATATAAACAACAATGTTGGAAAATGAGCTAACTTATTGTTTTTGGCAAAGTTTTGTTGGGATCAAAGTGACTGTCAAGAATTCTCAACAACTGAGATCTAACATTTGTTCAGAGAAATGATGAGTACAGCTTTGATTGTACAAGGAAAAAAAGACAGATTTGTTCTGAAATTTGATTCAACATTATAAATCGTCAGAATAGAAGTGTGCTTTGAAGGGAGCCATGATAACATATCACAGGCACCATGGCATCTGGGGATGCCATTTGGATAGCTTTGATGTAGATATTTGCCAAGAGTAGGTGAGGATTGTACACACACCTGAGCACAGATTTTCATTTCAAGTTGCTGTGCCCATTTCCACATTACAGGAAATTTCCCTCCTGGAAGTCAACAGAAGTCGAAAAATTTAACTTTTGTTGGTGGATGGATATTAAATAGCAGTTCTTTTTTCTGGGTAGGACTGAAGTGGTAGTTTTATTTCTAAACGTGATATTTGTTATACTGATGATTTATTGAATTAGAGAATATTTTCTTAAATGGAATGTGGGACAATGACTCGTTCATTAGTGATCTGGTTTGGAATTAATGTAAGATCAGGAATGGGGGAAAAGAGGCAGGGAGAGGCAGTAATATCTGCCTATCGTATGCACTTGCTGCCTCACTCCCCCATCTCTCCCTTCCTCGCCAGCACCTCCATTCTCTCCTCTCCCACTCCACCTGAGGATTCGTCTGAAAACTAGCGACGTTTCCAGTTACTTTTATGTGCCTGACAACGCATCCACATTTCTACTATTCGGTGAGTTTTTACCTTTTCTCCTAAACTTCCTGAAGAAAAAAGTTCGTGTATGTCCCGCATGTTACCACACAAGGATCACCATTCCACAGAACACTGTCAGGTCTGATGCTGTTGACTGCCTCCACATATCTCTCCCACAACTGAAACAGGCTTGTGAAATTCTTCTACACACACTGGGTGTTATGCAACAATCAGTTGGCTTCAGTGGTCAGCTATGTGCTCTCTGTAGATCTCCTCACCTGTAGAGACATGGTTGAGATAACTGAGAAAAAGCACAAAGTGAGAAGGAAACCCATCATACTGGGAGAACAGTATTCGAAATACACATAAGACTGTCAAGAAAATTTGTTGAAGGAAAAAAAACACACAAATTTTAGTCTTGGTCTTCCTTGCTATTTTTGCTTTGTAGTGTTTTTCATTACCCACTATCAACACCCAATGGTTCTTTATCTTAATATCAACGTGGCTTTATGGAGTACCTTCCACTATGAACCACATTATTTGCTTGTTATCTGCAATGCAACACCTCCATGCATAGTCAACATTCAGTTGCCTTATTAGACAGTATGCAGAAACATGCAACATTACTTGGTACCTCCACATCAGTACTACAGTCGGTCGGTAAATTTGTGAGCAAGGAGTGCTCTTGGTTGGGGAAGTGGCCTTTCTGGGAAGAACTCTGCAACTGCTCTACAAGTAAACCCAAAATAAGTTGCCTGTCTCCTGCCATGCAACACAGCGCAGTGTACAGTGATTTATGCTGATTCTATCCTTTGATTTTCATTAAGAGTGTCAGTCAATTCAGTTTGTATATTTTGAGAAATACTGGTTCAGAAGTTATAGATACATGTAGTGTATCACAAGAAAATGTGCCCAATGCAAAGGAAAGGAATTTTCCTAGAAAATAATGTTTGATCATCTGTAAGTGATTGCAGCATGTATTATATTTGGCTAATATTACAAGGGCCAGTCAAAGGGCAGCAGTTTGTAGAAAAATCTGCCTTGCCACAATAGGATACATTAGTAAGGAATGCGAAAATAAAGCACATGGTTTACTGAAATTGCCAAGAAAAAATGCTAAGAAGTTAGGGAGGAAACCTACCATTGTAGACAGCTTGACAAAATCAGTAATTCAACAAACAGTGGAAGACTTTCACATAAATCAAGAAACACTGCTGACACTGTGCATATGTATTTTCCTTGACAGAAATATGGTCACAAGACCTTGCATCAAATGGAATTTATGTGGAAGCAATCTTTAAGCAAAAGAAACTTTCTGGTAGAAATAACTGATGTAAATGACTTGCAATGCAAATACTTCTTAAAAGTAAGGAAATCAAGAGAGCAAGACAGAAAGTTCTTTTATAGCAACGAAACTTCAGTGGACAGTTTTACTTTCAGAAAATATTGTCAGGACCTTGGTATTGACAATGATATGGATAATGTTACTGGTAGCAACAGACTCACTGTGGTGAATATTGGATCTAATTTGGAGTTTATTTATTAGTGTACATCAATATTATCCTCTTCAAAATGTTCTCCTTTAAATGTTCCACACTTTTCCAGCACTTTATCTACTTCCTGAAATACTTCTGGAACTGTATGTTTGGGTAAGCTTTTACATCTCTCAGCAATGCGTTTTTAATCACATCTATGATTTCAGTATACTGCCTTTAAGGTTCTTCAGTGAAATGTTAGCAGGCACATTATCGTGTTGCAAAAGCCATGAACTACTCCACCAGAAAACTGAACCTCCCGACCCCCATACCCATGGCACGATTGAGCCTTAGTTTCAACAACATGTCCGTCAACTCATTTTTCGTCATCTATTATGACCCACTTCAATACTTCTACATCATTGTGAACTTCATCTGGCAACTCATAAGCAATTTGTATTCATCACAGTTTGTGTTCACAATTCAGTTTTGAAACAGATTTGCCTGAAACATCCAAAACAAGTTCATGGCATGAGTCAGTTGATATGGTAACATCATCAGCGACTTCTCTGTTTGTGATTTGACAATCTTTCATTGTAATTTCTTTCATCCCTCCCCCCCCCCCCCCCACACACACACACAACTGCAACAGTTCATGTGCTGGGTGTCCAGAGCCTCGTCATCTTCAATGTCTCGTGCCCTTCTTTTAAATCAGGGCTTCACAACATACGTGCTTGCGGAGCAAGCTGTGAGCAGCAAGGCGCGAGCACGGAGCAGCACGAGCACGCTACCCCCACTATCGGACCAGAGCAGAGAGTGGGGAGAGTCACGTGGGGCTCACAGCAGCTGCCACCAGTCAATGTAAATCCGCGGCCACCTGCAGGGATATCACTCACGAATTATTACTGCGACAAATGAAACAAATAAAGGAGAATGTATACGTGCCACATAATTTTATTAGCTTAGTGTATGCCTCTACATTCGCATTAATTTGTGAACTGTTACACAATAAAAGGTATCACTGAAGTGTGGTATTCTCGGTTATCTTGTACATTTTGCCCTTTACAATTGCGTCTATGTTCAGAGTAATTGTTCTTGTGCGTTGTAGGCACAGCGTGCAGTTTAAATTTCGATCAGACAATGCGTTTCTCAGGCGCGTCTTGTTACATTTCATTGCAGAGAACAGTTGTTCACAAACATACGTGGAACCGAACATTGATATTATTGTAGCTGCCTGTTTGTGCAAACGAGGAAATCTATCCTGACGGAAGTGTCTGTAGAATTCCAAAACGTTTTTCTTGTTCTGAAATTTGTCTCTGTATTCTCTGTCACACTGCAGGTCAATAATTTCTAGTTGCAGCTCAGGACGAATCTCTTCAATATTCACTGAATATGGAGAGGAGAACAGATCAAAATCACTGTCTAGTGCTGTCAGATCTTGAAAGCGTTGATCAAATTCTTCCTTAAGGGCAACTAAACTATGTGAATAACGTTCACAGTCTTTGGGAACATCTTGCATGGATGATAATTTAGGAAACTGAAGCTGTATGCATGATTGGGGACAATCTTTTACTCTTTCAGCCAGCCACCAGCCTCACTACTGGATTTAACTAAAAACTCAAGAGAAAATCTCAGTTTGCTAGTACGTAAGTTCTGCAGTCATATAGCAATCTTCACAGGAATTCAAGATATTTCAGACGGTCACTCATGATAGAAATAGATATACAGTGAAACTCTACTTTACACATTTCAAGGAACTTAAAAAAAATGATGTAAAATGCGGAAAATGTAAAATGAGATAAATAACATTTTAAGCTGTAAAAGTTATGTACAGGATACCCTCTTGCACCTTATGTATGATGTATGTATGTCACAGGCAAAAAAGACTTCAGGGACTTGTTTATTATCTAATGAAAGTTTATTATCTAATAAAAATCGCTGATGTAACTGGAACTGATAACCGTCTGGGAAGTAGGAGCATTTCACTCTATTTTATATGTCATAATCAATGTTTTTGAAAGCCTGCAGCTGCCATTCATTGTTTAAATAATGAAATATTGGACTATTTACCTTATTTTTTCATGCTTAGCAAGACATGTTTCAAGAATTTTTTCTCGTTGTCAAGTACAAACATATACTTGAGTATTTTGTGTGGTGTCTGAATACGTCTTATACTGTGTCTCTTGCACTGTAGTCATCCTTTCGAGGTTATCATGTACTGTGCCTAATCAGTTATGTAGAAAATCTCTCTCTCTCTCTCTCTCTCTCTCTCTCTCTCTCTCTCACACACACACACACACACACACACACACTGTTTGTTTGTTTAACATCACAAAAAAATATGTACATAAATACTGCACTTGACAACGAGAATAAATTCTTGAACACATTTTGCTCAGCATGAATAAAATACGTAACCATCGCTGTGTTTAAACTAAAAACATTTGAGCAACACAAAGTGAATGACGGTGTCAATTAGCGCCCCACATGGCCATATGCTGAAACACACTAAATATGGTTCGAAAAAGGTATCACGATGATCACAACAATCACAAAACTGCGTTTGTGCAGTAGAGACAGTTTGGAAATGGTTGTGATTGCTCATATCGTCATTCGAACGAACCTAGTTACTCCCAACAGCCACCATGCCAAGTAGAGCTTGGCAGCGGCGAGACAGCATGAATTGTTCCAACTTTTACATGTTTACCAATTTAAATCCACTGAGTAGAGTGCACTGGTGTCAAGAAACTTAGCCACGTAATATTTGTAAACGCTACTGGACAGCCAACATCATTTTTTCTCCACAAACATTTTTTCGTAATGCATAAATCGCGGGAAAATTATAAATATGTTGCAAAATCGGGTGAAAATTAACATTGTGGTCATAGGAAATATGACAAGACTGATAGAAAATGTCATAAATGGCGGGAAAACATAATTCCAGGAACGTAAAAGCGGGGTTATACTGTGTTGGATATAATGGCAACAAAGAGAACTAGCCTCTTTGAGGATGTCCACATTGAAATTGGTATCCAGTAATCGCAAGGTGGTTGTAGCAACTTTAATTACCAAATACAAAGGGTAACTAAAACGTACAAAGGTTTAAAAGTCCAGGAGAATAGTTGAGCAGGCAGTGTATGGATATGTACCTAGTTAAACAGTTGAGGACGGGAAAGACCCTTCACGGTATATCTTCTCTGTAAATAAACTTCAAAATAAACAGTGACTGATGCACAAGTGAAGTAAAACAAAGCGAGGAGGATAGACAGATGCTTAAAAAATACATTTGTATGTCAGAAGGGCAATGTGTGAAGCCTTCAGTGAATAACGTAGCAGAATCTTACTAAAAGATCTCTGTGATGATGTTTCTTTTTGTTTATAATTGTGGTTATTTACTCATATGAAATGCATTTTCTCAGTACGGTGTGTGTGGTTTTTTTATGACTGTGAATCCACGTACTTGGACTTCTTTTCATGCAATTCTCACTTAAAGTCAACAATTAAACATACACTGAAGAGCCAAAAACTGGTGCACCTGCCTAATATCATGTAGAGCCCTCACAAGCACGCAGAAGTGCCGCAACATGATGTGGCATGGACTCAACTTATGTCTGAAGTAGTGATGGAGCGAACTGACACCACAAATCCTGCAGGGCTGTCCATAAATCCATAAGAGTACAAGGGGGTGGAGATCCCTTCTGAACAGCATGTTGCAAGGCATCCGAGATATGCTCAATAATGTTCATGTCTGGGGAGTGTGGTGGCCAGCAGAAGTGTTTAAATTCGCCAAGAGTGTTTCTGGAGCCACACTGTAGCAATTCTGGATATGTGCAGTGTTGCATATCCTGCTGGAATTGCCCAAGTCCATCAGAATGCACAATGGACAGAATTGATGCAAGTGATCAGACAGGATGCTTACGTATGTGTCACTTGTCAGAGTTTTATCTAGACATATTAGGGTTCCCATATCATTCCAACTGCACACGCCCGGCTGACATGTAGCATCCATGGATTTATGGGGTTGTCTCCATATCCGTACATGTTCATCCAGATACAATTTGAAGTGAGACTCGTCTGGCCAGGCAACTTGTTCCAGTCATCAACAGTCCAATGTTGGTGTTGATGGGCCCAGGCAAGGCATAAAGCTTCATGTTGGGCAGTCATCAAGGGTACACAAGTGAGCCTTCATTTCTGAAAGCCATATCAATGGTGCTTCACTGAGTGGTTCGCATGCTGACACTTGTTGATGGCCCAGCATTGAAATCTGCATAAGGGTTGCACTTCTGTCATGTTGAATGGTTCTCTTCAGTCTTCGTTGGTTCCGTTCTTGCAGGATATTGTTCCGGCCGAAGTGATGTCGGAGCTTTGATGTTTTACAGGATTCTTGATATTCAAGGTACACTCATGAAATGGTCAGACCAGAAAATCCCTATTTCATCACTACCACAGAGATGCTGTGTCCCATCGCTCCTGTGACGAATATACCACTATATTCAAGCTCACTTAAATCTTGATAACCTGCCATTGTAGCAGCAGTAACTGATCTAACAACAGCGCCAGACACTTGTTGTCTTGTATAGGCATTGCTGACCACAGCGCGGTTCTCTTGCCTATTTACATATCTCTGTATTTGAATACCCATGCCTAAAGTCAACATATAAACATTTTATATTCATTCAAGATAAAATTCCTTTAAGTTAGTTAATCATTCAAAATAGATTTTCATGATTTGTCATTACATATTACCAAAACAACTGACTTTCCTCCAGGTACCACCTTGAACTGCCTCTACATCTCTCTTTCCTCACAGCACCCTTGCTTTTTTTTTTACTTTTTCTTTGTTGGCAGACACCAAAGAACTCAGCGCTCTTCTATACTGGAACACCAAAATCCACGGAGCTTTTACAACCACACCACAACAAGCAATATTATTTTGATGTGCTCTCCTGGTAGACGCCATGTCCAATAAGCACGGAAACCGCGCACATTCTTTGGTGCCCTCAGAATGCATGTGAAAAACAGTAAGATACATGCTTGACATAATACAGATTCATTCCCTGTAATAAATTTGAGTCGACATTTAATATTTCTGTCTGTTCTGCATCGACTATTGCCAAACATCATGAAAACCCACCACCCACATTATAGGAGGAGCAGATGCTACATCTCTCCCAAAATCCAAATAAATTCTGGTCATACGTAGACGCGGTCAGTGGCACCAAAGATAATGTCCAGATATGTGTGGATGACAAAGGACCTGAAATTGAGGGTAGCAAAGTACAAGCAGAACTCCATTTTCAAATGTTCCTTTAGAAAGGAACACCCAGGACTAGTGCCCCTGTTTCATCCTAGCATCACTGCAAGCAAGAGTGGGACAGCTATCAGTATTAACAACATATGAGATACAGCTGAAATCACTAAAATTGAACAAAGCTCCAGGGTCCAATAGAACCACACTCCATACAGTACTGATATCTTGAGTTAACCCCTCCATATCATCTAATATCTTTTACATCCATCTGGTACAGAATCTTGGAACATATTCTGAGCTGAGAGATAATGAGATATCTCAAACAGAATGATCCCCTACTTAACATGGATTACAAAAACACTGGTCATGCAAAATCCAACGTACACTTTTCTCACATGACACGCTGAAAGTTATGGGTCAAGGCAGTAATGTAGATGCAGTATTTCTTGAGTTCCAAAAAGGATTTGTCTCTGTACAATGCAAACACTAATTAATAGCAGTAAGGCAGTATGGGGTGTGAAGTGAATGTTGAGGATTTCTTTAAAAGGAGGGTGCAGTATAATACCTTGTATAGGAAGTTATTGACAGAAATCAAACAATGGAAAATCCAGGATGGAACGTAACAATATTAAGGAAGGAAAATTGCTACTCACCATATAACGGAGATGCTGAGTCGCGACTTTCCTTCTGTAGTTAAGTTATTGACAGATGTAGATGTAATTTCAGAAGTAACACAGGAAAGTGTGATGGGTCCTTTGATGTTCACATTGTATATTAAAGACCATGCAGACAATGTTAATAGTGGAACTTCCTGGCAGATTAAAACTGTGTGCCGGACCAAGACTTGAACTCGGGACGTTTGCCTTTCGCAGGCAAGTGCTCTACCATCTGAGCAACCCAAGCATGATGAAGGTAGGGGATGAGATACTGGCAGAATTTAAGCTGTGAGGACGCGTCATGAGTCATGCTTGGGTAGCTCAGTTGGTAGAGCACTTGCCCACGAAAGGCAAACGTCCCGAGTTCAAGTCTTGGTCCGGCACACAGTTTAATCTGCCAGAAAGTTTCATATCAGCACACACTCTGCTGCAGAGTGAAAATCTCATTCTGGAATCTTAATAGTAACATCTGACAGTTTGCAGATTATGTAGTGTTCTATAATGATGTACAGATATTCTGCACAAATATTCAGTCAGATCTTCATTGGATTTCAAACTGCCAATTTGCTGTAAATATTCAGACAGGCAAAAAAATTAATAATAATAAAATTCAAGAAAAACCTATGTACATCGCAAAATGAAAGAACATAGTATCATGCTCCTATGGTAGTAATTAGTCACAATTGTTATCAGTCACCTTATACAAATACCTGCAGGTGCTGTAATTAGCCTAATCTTGTCTTCACTATCCCTATGGGAGAGATGCATGTAGGAATGAAGACTTTGCCATGCCAAAGATGCTGAAAATGTTAATTTCATACTAGGTTTTGGTGGGTGAACCAGAGAAAAAAACAATTATACCTGTACATGGTAATTCCGATGGTTTACCTGTGGTATGTATGTTACTTAAAGGGTTAATAAAATTAACTGTTTATGGTGATATGACAGTATAGAAGCAGCAAATTTATTTCATTGTTTTAGGTCTATCTACCATGCCCAGTTACTGCACCATGATCAGTTACTGCAGTCAGTTGTTTCAATAAGGTGAGAAGGATGATGCCTAGAAAGGAAAGTCAGTCTGGAGGCTAAAAGAGAACAAACTGATTTACAGATGGGGCAGTGATTTAGCGTGCCAGTTCATGGGAGGTCTCAGCAGGATACCCCTTTGGGCTGATTCAGCCAGTATCTGCATGAAAGAGAGGGATCCAATAAGTGAGAACAGTGCTGTGTGCAAATCATTTCTCATGCTTTCCTTATTGTAATGAGTTAAGAAAATTTGTGGCAGTCTACAATAAGCAACAACTGACACTTTTTTTTTATCTGCAGGGGACACTACAAGCATCTTATCTGTCTAAAGTGGGGTACAAAAAAGGGAAAGTTTAGTTGTAGCTAAAGAATTAACTTCTTAAAAGCTAAAAGTTTTTGTCGAATGTATCACCGTCTGGTGGAAGACAGCAGGAGGTCTATATTGTGGGGAGATACCTTCCACAGCCACACTGAAACTGACAAAAATTGGAAAGAGCATTACATTTTGTGGTAAATCTTTTCCCTTGTGCATTGTAGGATATTTACAGCAGTTATTAAATCATCGCTCTCCCTAAGGGAAAAGAAGCATTAGTTCCAACTCACACCAAGATGGCATTCTTCACCAATATATGTCCAACTCATACACCGAGATTCCACAGGAGGGGGTTACAATGGCTTGCTACTCCATATCCAGTGATTTTAGTATCAGCTGTCTGTTTTGCTCACAAGTCTGTGCAAGGTATTCAAGGACACAATAGTTCACTAATAACTACTTCCTAAGATAGTTCATAGGTTTGTTCATTTTCTAGTACACTATGCAGCTTGGTGTCCACATGAACAAGATGGTGGTGCATTCTGAAATTCAGATTCCAAACAGTTGAAGAAAAATTCTGGATTAATGTAGGTAGCCAATTGTAGAACTGGACTTTTAAAGGGCTAGTGAACCCAGTAGTGCTTTGTAATTGCTAATGCATGTCATAATTGGTTGTAAGTCCGAATCTCCTTCTCCACCCTCTTAGTGTCTATTTCATAACTCTACTCTTTTACTCTTTGTCCCCCCCCCCCCTCCATCTCTCATCTTCAGTTTTGTATTGTTATTGGAAACACAACCTTGCTTAGGCATTGAAGATGCTTAAAATGAATGGGTATATTGGTTGGCATTATTGGTATATGGGGTACCACAGAGGACCTCCCCATGTGCTGCATCTGTGATGATAATAGCTTCAGTGACTGCATTTAGTGTAGGTTTAATCTGCAAATAGTAAAGATTACCAAGTTTTGGATGATTCATATTCTGTAGTAGTAATTGAACCATATGCCCATAAGTCATAAATACAACTTTCCTGTTTTCAGTTAAAGCAAAGCTGCACAATGCTGTGTATACAATTTTTCTTTATAATTTTATATAAAAGAGAGAATGTATGAATGTATATGCAAGAAACAATTTGTCTAATGGTTTAAATAACATAAATTTGCATAGAGAGAGAGAGAGAGAGAGAGAGCGAGAGGGGGGGGGAGTGGGAACCACCACACAGTTTCACTGCACAGCACTTTTTCCTCATAGTCAGTTTCAACAGAAAAACTGCATATTGTTATTAAATATGTCTGTCGATGTTTGTTAAAGCATCGAGTAAAAATTTTAAGTAAGTTGGTCAACAACTTTTAAGAATTTTGGAAACAATGTTAAACAGCCGTTCATCTTTATCTATATTTTACTCGTACATACGTAGTGTACATCTGCCCAAATGATTATTAGAGTAATGTGTAAAAATTTGAAGTAAATAGGACAACAATTTGTGAAAAGAACCTTTACTATATATATTTATGTTTTATACACTGACAGAAAAAGAAAATCTCATTCCCAGGAAGGAGATGTGCAACATAAATAAAAGTTGGTAGGCACAATTTCTACACCTGAAAGATGATGTCTATTCAACTTTTGAACAAGTCGCATAAGCATAGCGCTAGTAGGGCCACTTGATGATGCGAATCAGGTTTGCTTTAAATACCTACTTTAACATTTGAGAGCATTAGTTACCTTTGAGATTTGTCACGATGAGCTGAGGTTAGTTGAGAATGGTTTTACGGTGACGAAACTGGTATTATCAACACCAAACTGAATTTGAATGAGGTGTAATGGATGTTCCTTCCCTGATATTGCAGAAAGGCTTGAGGAATATAGTCATAGTATGTGGACTGCTGGCAGCGGTGGTCATGAGAATGTTCGGTTGCAAGATGATCTTGCACCAGACAACAATGTGGCACGACCAACAGGAAGACCATCTTCAGTGTATGACTCTGGTGCAACATACTACATCAGCAGCAGCAATAATTTTAGCAGCAATTGGCATCACACTGACGTAACAAACTGTTACAAATCTGTTACTTCCAGGATGCTCCAAGCCAGACATCCTGTAGCATTCATACCACTGACCCCAATCACTGTCATTTGCAACTTCAGTGGTGTCAAACAAGAGCTCTCTGGAGGGTAGTGTGGAGGTCTGTTGTGTTTCCTAGTGAAAGCTGGTTCTGCCACTGTGTCAATGATAGCTGTGTGGTGGTCAGAAGGAAGCCAGCTCAGGGTCTGCAATGAACCAGCCTTCGTGCTAGATGCACTGGACCTTTACTTGGAGTTAGGGGCTGGGGTGGAATTTCATATGACAGGAGGGGCACTCTTGTGGTTATCCTACACACTGACTGCATATTTGTATGAGAGCTTGATGAATCGACTCATTGTGCTGCCTCTCATGAAAAGCATTCCAGGGGGTGTTTTCCAATAGGACAACACTCGCCCACATACCACAGTTGTAATCCTACATGCTCTACAGTTGAGTGTCGACATGTTACCTTAGCCCGCTTCATCACCAGATGTCTCTCATCGAGCACATACGGGACATCATCGGATGACAACTCCAGTGTCATCCACAAACAGCATTAACCATACATGTACTGACCGACCAAGTGCAACAGGCATTGAATTCCATCCCACAAACACAATGCATGCATATTTGCATTCAACAGTCTGGCAGATACACTGGTTATTAATGTACCAGCATTTCACATTTGCAATGGCTTATCTCGCACTTACTTTAACCTGTGATCTCACAATGTTAATCATTTAATATGTTACCTAGACAAGTGTATTCCCAAAATTTCATTAGCCAACATTAATAATTGTTTGATGTCATAATTTTTTTCTATGTTTATTAGAGCATCTGTAAAAATTTGAAGTAAAATGATCAAGAACTTTTGAGATTTTTGGTAACCATGTTTTGGCTTTATATAGTGCAGTCTGTCTATAAACTCATGAGTGAGTGAGCTCTGTCTACCCAGCTATGTCATAAGGTGCTTCTACAAGCTGTGTCACACCGGCCCTTTGGCTGCACAAGTGCTTTAAATCTGTGGCAACACTGTGTGCAGTTACATAAGGGCATCGTTGTTTATTTATAGATAAATGCAGAAGACAACTGCCTTCTCCTGAAACACGACGTAGAGTAAATTATATTAACCCCTGAATGGCAGTCATAGATCAAGATTCATTTATCTATTACAAATATAGAGCCAAATACCCATTCATCTGAATGCATGTTTGTCTACTGTCGCCCCCTAAAATGATGGACTCATTCCTATAGTATTTCTAACACAATATAATGTAATTATTTTTCAGAATTTAAGACTTATTCTTGCTTTGTGTTTGTGTTGAGAGGTAGAACTTTTCTTTGATTGGGTTCATTGAAACTTGACGTGAGGAGTGTTCTAAAGGTGACAGGATTTTGTAATTTTGCATGCTGTAATAGTGTATTTTGCAGAACTTTTTTTGTTATTGTGTTGGGAAATATGTCTGAAAAGTATCTGTAGTAGGTTAGTCATGTTGGATATTTACTCTCTTGTCAGCTGTTTAGGTTACAGGTGTTTTGATAGTATTGTAGATTATTCATTTTGCATAAAAATGGATCAGAGAATTTGTATTACACTTTGTTATAAAAACAGAATAAAGTGCATCAAAGTTTTAGAAATGTTAACTATTACTTTCTGTGAATCTGCTATGAGTAAAACAGTGTTTACAAGTGGTATAAGCATTTAAAACAGGGATTAACAACTGGCCGGTTTTGAGCGCGAGTACTCGCGTCTGCTCAGGCAAGTGCTCGCGAGCAGGTGCAAGGTCGCGGAGTAGGGAGGGAGGGGAAATGCGCGCGCACGTTCGAATAGGGCCGCAGCGTGCCTATTGAATTCGCGCCAACTGTGTAACGTTTAAAGTACTACGATCAGCTGTTACAGTCACTACGCTGGTTAAGAATCATGTCAAGTCGCCGTTGTGTAACCCCCAACCATGCTTTCGCAGTTCAACCCCCATTGGGAGGAATTGTATCTGTTTACAGAAAAAGATGGTGTTGCAAAACATTAAGTATGTCACAAAACGCTGGATTCTTTTAGGAAATTTAATTTGCAGCGACATTATATGTCGTACCACACGAAAGACTACGGAAGTGGAAAATGTGATGGACCAGATCGTGCACAGGAAGTTATTAAACTTAAAAGGAAGCTATCCGAAGAAGATCTGGACGACGAAGAGAAATCAACTGAGGCAGCTCTCAGTTACAAAATTGCTTTGCTTTTAGCAAAATCCCTGCGCCCCTTCACTGATGGCGATTTAATAAAAGAATGTTTGGTAGTTGCAGCGGAACATTTGTGTCCATTTCAAGTTGAACAGTTTCAGATTGTGACATTATCTAACATGACCATTATGCGTCGCATACAGGACATGGCAGACGACGTCCAGAGCCAACTTCGAAATATCTGTAAAGATTTTATGGCGTATTCTCTAGCTCTGGACGAAGGTGTTGATATCACTGTAACAGTGCAGCTTGCCATATTTATTAGAGGTGAGGGAGGAGCTCCTCGATGTAGTAGCCATGAAGAACACTACAACCGGAGGTGATATTTTAAGTAGTGTTGAAAATATAGGATTGTCGTGAAATTCTTTAGTTTCAGTGTCTACAGACGGTGCACCAGCGATGACAGGGAAAAAAAATCGGGTTTCGTTGCGCTGTTGAAGGAGAAAATGCAAAAACTGAGCGGCGTTCACTGTGTGATCCACCAGGAAAACTTATGTGCAAAGAGCATCACTCTAAAAAATGTGCTGTGTGTTGTTGTTCGTACAACCAATTATGTAAAGAAGCATGGGCTACAACAGGCAATTTAAAAGCTTTCTTCAGTATGTAGAAAGCCAGTATGGTGGCCTGCCTTATTACAGCGAGGTCCGCTGGCTTAGTCGTGGCGAATTATTAAATCGATTTTTTTGCCTACTACATGAGATAAATACGTTCATGGAAATAAATAATATGTGTGTTCCTGAATTGAAAGAGCCTTCATGGAAATGTGATCTCGCATTCTTAGCAGATTTAACTAGCCATCTGAATGCTTTGAACATTTCACTACAAGGTAAAGATCTGCTAATTACTCATTTCATAGATCGAATACGAGCTTTTAAAATGAAATTGACACTTTGGGTGGATATGCTTTTGTCAACAGTGACAAAAATAGCATCTTCTGTTACCATAAGCCTATCCTTTCAATATACATAAAAATAGCATCTTCTGTTACCATAAGCCTATCATTTCAATATACATTTACATTAATCCCAGAAATCTTACTGTTGTCAAGGTAGAGTTTGGGCTGCTTTTACCAAGTACACTGGTAACTTTCACATGATGTATCACTGCCAAGTAACATAGCTCAATAAAACTTGGACCATACGTTGAAAGAACTGCTACAGTATAGTACAGAAGGTAGCTTAAATAAAGACACAATGAAAGGAAGAGATGTGATTTTTCTATCCTACTATGCATCGGTAGAAACAGCTTATGACTGCTCTCATTGGTACTAATAAGGAGACGGATGGAATGAAAAAACACAGTTCTGGTGATAACTGACAGCAGATATCACAAGATGAATTAATAACCAACACAAATCCAGAGCATAGCCCAGTCATCCAAGCTTATACCACAATGCAGGGAAAAGTACAAATTACAAATGGCATGTGCATAAAGCTTCAGTGACTAGCAATAAACTGGCTGCAGTCGCCAGAATGCTGTGTATTGATAAAAACTCATCAGAGGTTGGTGCCAACTCACATGGTTGCTGCAGCTGTTGCCTGCAGCCCGGGTATCTCCTACGTGTTCTCTCTATCAATGCCTGGGCTGGGTGGCAAATTCAAATCACCCTCGGATACTAAAGTGACACTTTTATTCATAGACTATATTTATAATAAACCAATTTATAATGGTCCTCTGGACATCAAAAAGATAGGGCACAGTTCTTAATAGGATGTGTGATCACCACAGACAGCGATGCATGCTCTGTGTGCTCCCATTCTGATCACAAGGTTGGTAAGGAGTTCTTGTGATAGGGCATTCCATTCCTCCGCCAGTGTGGTTGATTACTGTTGGATGGTGATGGTGCGTGTGGATTTGCAGCAATACATTTCCCCAATGCATCCCACCAGCAATACGTCTCCCCAATGCATCCCTCTTGTGCTCAATAGGATTTAAGTCTGGGGAACAGGCAGGCCAGTATATCTGCCAAACATCCTCTTGTTACAAGAACTACCCCACCTGTGCAGTTCGATTCAGTCATGCACTGTCATCCATAAAAACGAAGTCAGGGTCCGAATGCTCTCCTGAAAAGATTTGTATAGGGGAGGTGTACAGTATCACGATAATGTTCACTGGTGAGTGTACAGTGTTCAAAGATCTGGAAGCCAGTGTGCCCATGCAGCATTATGCCTAACCACATCATACCACCTGGATCACCAAAACAATCATGTTCTACAATGTTCTTGGGTGTGTTACACATTTCCACCTATCACCATACATAAGTTACTAATGCAAAAATAAGTTATTTAAATTTCCTATCAACTTGGGTGTATCATCAATCAAGGTTAAAAATGATACTTCAAACAAGGTTTACAGGGTCAGAAATGTTACAGGCTGCCATGTCATCTTCTGCCAATGGCACACTGGAAGTAGTATGGAATGGAGGAGAGCATGTGGTTAGCATACCATTGTCTCAACCACTGTTAGCATTCCTAGCCCGTAGCATCATTGGATGTGGTATGGAGTGGAGGGGTATGGGGTCATCATACCACCCTACCAAACATTGTTAGCTTTCCTGTCTTGGGACCTCCACTTCCACTTCTCTGAGAAGTATCTCAACTGGTTTATGAGGCTAAGTGTGCTCTGTTCCAGTATTCCCTGGCAGTAATGAGATTCAAAACATGGCCCTCTGCATGGGAGTCACATACACTGAATGGTGAGATAGAGGTGGACATAAGGAATATCACAGAAAACTGGCCAGACAGAAATTTGAGACTCCTCGTGATGATTCAGAGCCGAGAGTGTTAACCACAGCTGCAGATGTGTGTGCATGGGCTTTTGAAGTGAACATTTTCAGATTTTATCCCCTGTTGACTTTAAGTAGAAATTTTTCTCTCTATAAAAAATATTTAGCTATTTGAAGTTAACTTTTATCACCCTTCAAAAAGTAATGTATCAGTACAGGCCAAAGTTCTATTTAAAAGTCAGATATTTTTCAGTTCAAACTGAATATTTACAGAAATGTAGTACTGCAAGCCATTACACATCTGCAATATAATAAATAACTTGGGACAAATACAGAGTTATTCTTAAGTACTTCCAGGGTCTCAGAAGATGACTGTGCAAAAGCTAAGAGACATACAGAAAAATGACACATAGCTGTGGATAGAGCATCTCTCCACGTTTCGATCTGTAATACACAACATGGCATAGTTACAGAATGCACCACTAAGGGGCAGCCATGTCAAAACATGGCATTTAATGGAGCAATGTGTGGCTTCTGTGTCCGTGAATTTGCTAAACGTGAGTTAATTGTGGCAGTTTAGTGATGATTTCATACAGAATATCACGTGAAAGCTGCAGCAGCATACTAAACAATCCATGGGTGATACAACACATTCTACATAAAAGTTGTTCACAGAGTTCTAGCCACATCAGACTCGTATCAGCCTCAAACTTTTGATAGTTTCCTTGGTCACCACTGCCAGGAGATTTCAGCAGGCATTTTGGTACTCTATGTAATTGGCCAAAATATGCCTTAGAGACATCACAGATCTTCCTTATGCAACCAAAAATTAGGTCAATGTCTATGACTAAAGAACATGGTAGGATACTGACTTTGTTAGATGGTGAATGACTCAACTTATTTCTGTGTTGTCTTTCATCTTGATGCAACAGTCTGCATGCACCATTAAGGATATAGCCACTGTCCCAGTTAAAGTTACTACACAATCTGATCTCCATGGTTTCTTTGATACAAAAGCCCTATACATGGATGCATGGGATATTATTTCTGTTTCATCAGACTTGTATGTATTTTTGTTCATAAGGCTGTGTTTTGCAATATCAGATTTGTCGAAATTACAATATTTAATGTGGCATTGCTGCCCTGAGCAGCATTCTGAAAACATTCTTATTGACTGACCAGCACAACTGCTATCACATTCACAAGGTATTTTATAAATTCCATGAACACCAAGGCAAAGGTGTCTTTTATGGTGTGCAGCAACACTCATAATTTTCTTGAGTGGGCAGAAAATTAATTGAATAAGGTGTCTACCACGGACTCAGAATCAAACCTGAAATGAAAAAACTCTATGAAGCACTTATTCAAGAATGTTGTAACAGAAAACTACATTGTCACATTCCATGAGACTAGCTGCCTCTGTGGTGCAGGGGGGGGGGGGGGGGCAGCTGAAACCATCAGCGCAGGAAAGATGGACCATGTGAGTGAATTACTCGTCAAGAGCTTCAAGAAATCAATGGGAGCTGTGAACTGCAGACCCTGCTGCAAACCGTCTGGCACATTCTACACAAACATGCATGTTGCACCACAGCAGCTGCAATGGTTGCATGCACTTACTACTCGGGACAATGAACTTCATTCTGACTTTTGCAGTGACTTTCAGCAGCTACTGGTTGACAGATGGTTTTTCACAGGAGTTGTTTTTCAGTGATGAAGTAAGTTTCATGTGTCTGGAAAGGCGAATTGTCACGACGTGCATATTTGGGACACAGAAAATCCACATTAGATTGTGGAACAAATTTGTGATTCACTTGAAATTAATGCCTTTTGTACCATATCCTGTTCAAAATTTATGGAGCCTTTTTCTTTGTGGAGAAAACTGTGACAGGTTTTGTGTACCCGGACTTGGTACAGCAGTGGCTTGTGCCACAATTATGGCAAGACAATGAGGACTTCTTTTTGCATTGCAACAAGGTGGTACTCAAGCATATTTGCTTTCACACATTCATGATTACCTCAGTGCCCAACAGCCTTGGTGTTGAACAGAAAATCTACATCTATGTGATTACTCTGCTATTCACAATAAAGTGCCTGGCAGAGGGTTCAATGAACCACCTTCAAGCTGAGTCTCTACCATTCCACTCTCGAACGACATGCGGGAAAAATGAGTACTTAAATTTTTCTGTGTGAGCCCTGATTTCCCTTATTTTATCATGATGGTCATATCTCCCTATGTAGGTGGGTGCCAACCAGAATGTTTTTGCAATCGTAGGAGAAAAC
This sequence comes from Schistocerca nitens, assembly GCF_023898315.1. Lineage (NCBI taxonomy): Eukaryota > Metazoa > Arthropoda > Insecta > Orthoptera > Acrididae > Schistocerca > Schistocerca nitens. The sequence continues at coordinate 539,836,851 of NC_064619.1, read as the reverse complement.
TGGTGACTGAAATTTCGTGAGAAGATCCCGTCACAACGAAAAACACCTTTGTTTTAATGATTGCCACTCAAATTCACATATCATGTCTATGGCACTATCTCCCCTATTTCACAATAGTACAAAACAAGGCGCCCTTCTCTTTGTGACTCTTCTCTTCTTCAGTTGCCCCCTGAGTTAAGTACATGTGATTTCTTCTTATGTGGTTATGGCACCACATGTTCCAGCATCCACTGCCATTTAATATGAAAGAGTTGTGAGGAATAAGAATTAATGGTCACTGATATTGATTGTGATGTGTTGGTATGTGTACGGCAGGAGTCTATCATATTGACATCTGCTGCATCCCAAACAGTGCCCATATTGAGCAACTGTGAGTGAGTTTAAAACTTTCAGAGTTGCTCTGTCTACTGATACTAACATATTTTCTGTATGTCTTGTAGTCTTCATACAGTCATCTTCTGAAACCTCGCAGATACTTAATAACTCTGTACTTCTTGTGTGTTGTTTTAAAATGTTTAGATTTTAAACTACCCCCCCCCCCCTTTCCGCTTTTTTCAAAAGATGATATTTTCCACTGTAGTCATCTTCTATAGTTCATAATCAACTCTTCAACAATTACCAGCAGTTTTACTCGTATCAGAGTACTACTGAGTCATAGTAATAGGTAATGTGAGGAAGTATACATGGTGTCCCAAAAAAAACACCGACAAGCTTTAGGGACAGGTTCCTTACATCAAACCAAGAGAAAAATAAATGCTAAACATAGGCTTTAAAATGCATACCTTGAGAGCCATGAACACTTCTCCATTTTCAATACTACGAAATACATCTTTTGTGTTTCACACTCTTTGCTTTCCATATTTTTGGAGGAGATAGTATAGACCAAAACAGAAAAAAAGTGTGTGGTTAACTTGGGCTCTAAAAGGCATACCTTAAGAGCTACAATCGCTTGTTCAGTAGAAAGAGATGTGTTTCACACTTGAGAAGATGAACAAGTGCTCACTGGCTCTTAAAGTATGCATTTTAGACTCAATGTTGACTGGCCTTTTTTTTATTGATTTGGTTCATACTATCTCCTCCCAAGATATGCAAAGCAAAGTCCTTGCAGTAAAAGAGATGTTTCACAGTATCGAAGATGAACAAGTGCTCGTAGGCCTTATGCCACAAAAGAGCCATATTTACAAGACACATTTTTTCTTGTTTTAGTGTAAGTAACCAATCCCTATGTTGGCATTTTTTGGGACACCTTGTATAAGTACCAAATAAAAACAGATTTAATTTACTGATGACACAGACATTGTATTTTAGTCAATAAATACATATTTATAATTCAATTACATAATCTTTACATCTTGCATAAAATTATAAACTGTCAAGCAGAGCTGTTTTTGTCATGATTTGACAGCTAGGATTAAACAAATAAAAACAGTCTTTTTTTTTAAATATATTAAATTGCTTTTCTTTCAGGCATTCTACTCACGTTGATATGGCTTTGACTTGCTCTTGTGTTTCATTTTAAAATGCTGAAAAAAGATAAAACATTATCATTTGAAAAAGAAACTTCTTACAGGCAGAAACATACATCTAAAATTCCACAGCAACTCACAATAAAGCTCCAATAGCAGTATTGCAATGGCCACTTTCATAAATGTTACTACATATAATAAAAAAGGGCATTCATCTACACATCATCTTTACAGTGGTATTACACACATCATAATTACATAGTAGAGCTGGCAAAAGGATATCTCTGATAGCTGTGGAGACCTGGTGTGGCTGCTTTGCACATCTGCCACAACAAACAACATCGCAACTTTGTATATGTCTCTGTGAAAAAGCCTCAATGATGCTGCACCTCTATACAAGACTACTTTTTTCACGTAATAGATGGATACATGCATACAATATAAATACCAGTTTTGCAAGCAAATCAAAAGATTAAAGGATGAAAAAGATTAACTTACAAATGCAAAACTCAAAGACCTGCTGATCCATAGTAAATGAAATAAGAGACAATAAAACAAACCCAAAAAATAACATCAGCATACAGATATCTAATAACAATATTGTCACATACTTCATAGATATTGTAGAATCTGACTTTTGTACCACAGATTAAATACATGTTGCAAATCATCCTGAGGTCAACTCTGAACCTGATCAAGCTCTTGAAGTTCATTTCAAGGATATTTTGCAGCTCATCAGAGAAAGTAAAAGCAAAAAATCTGCAGACTGGGATGAAGTTTCTCTATTTTCACCTAAACAATGCACAACATAATCTAGCATATCCTTTTATGAATTTAATAGATAGTGTCTCAAAAGGAGTCTTCCCTGAAACATTAAAATTAGGCACTGTTAAATCTCTCTAGAAAAAAAACTGATAAACAACTAGCAGAAAATTAGTGACTGCTGACTTTAGCTTCTGTTTTTAGTAAGTTAACTGAAAAAATAATTCTGAAATACATATTGGAGCATTAAAATGTGCACAAATTCCTGGTAGATTTTCAGCAAGGTTTTAGGTGTGGTCACAGCAACATGACAGCAGCACACTACAATTTATGCTGAAAGTTCTCGACAAAAGTAAGGCAGGCGAGTAGCTGGAGTTTTCCTAGATCTATCAAAGGCTTTTGATAAGGTTGATCTTTAAGTGCTCCTGTCAAAATTGGCCAGAGGTGGCATCAGCGGAAAACTTTTACATCTTATTCCATCCTACTAAAAACAAAAAGAAAAAAAATCAGAAGACAGTGTACCTAAACCACATACAATAATGGGGAAACATTAAAATGTCACAAATCAGAGGTCAGGAATATCAAATTCGGTGTGCCTCAGGGATCAATAATTGCTCCCTTCCTTTTTATATGCTATTCAATGACTCTCCAAATACATTTAAAAATGATACTTACATTACAATGTATGCAGATGACACTTCAGGCCTTTATTGGGGAAATGAAATGTTAATTCTTGGCAGATTGATGATTTGCAAAATTGTGTTAATTATCAAGATAGTAATATATTATGAAAATCTGCAGTGAGTGTAAATTCTTAGGTGTATGAGTAGATAGCAATCTATTATGGACAACAAATTGGCAATATGTGTGACAGAGTAACATTTATGTTTAAAGAAGCATAGCCCCACATGTCAACACCCAAACAATGAGTATTATTTATTTCAATTTAATGCATCCCTTTCGTGCAAATGGTCTCGTATTATGGAGTGTAACTTCCAAAACTCATGTACACTGAGTATTTAAAATGCAGAAAAGAGCTTTGAGAATATTAGGCAAAAAAGATGCTAGAACCTCTCAAGGGATTGTTACAGATTTGAAAATTATGACTGACTATTCTATGTATATGTTTGAAACAACAGTACTAGCTATAGATGATGAGATATATAATTGTGGTAATGCAGAAATTCATGAACATAACACTAGACAAGTATAAAATTATCATATGGTAAACAGGAGACTGAAAAACCTGCAAACAGTCCATACACTCTAGGAGCAAAATATTTTCGTGCACTACCAAAGGAAATGAGGCTGTTAACTGGTGAAAATTCAAAAAACTTCTAAAATCATGGCTCACTGAGCAGTGCTACTATAGCCAACCACAGAAACTAAACTCTAATGTATTATTATGTAAAATAATTTAGTATTTATTATAAAATAAATTTAAATTGTATACTGTCGTATCTATTGTACTACCAACTGCTATGCATGTAAATTACATGTTCCGCACAAATAAATTAAAAACTACAACATTACCTGCAGCCCATTGCACTTCACAGTTCTGGCCACAGGGTTGCCAGCTGTCAGGGATCTCCTTTCACTAACTCGTCCTAACCGCCGTCTGCTTCACGTCTGCTGTGCAGCGAGCTACCTTAATTTGAGTATTAACTGTATTTTTCTTACTTGTCACTTCTTCTTCCGTGTGTTTTTGCTTTTAGGAAGCTTTAATTGTCGAGTGCTATTAATAGTGTTCCATAGATTTCGTGTTTGTTTTGAATAGTCAGAGAGAGTCCCTTTAGTCAGCCATAGTGCCAGTAGTGTCAGTGTCGTCCTAACCGCCGTCTGCTTCACGTCTGCTGTGCAGCGAGCTACCTTAATTTGAGTATTAACTGTATTTTCTTACTTGTCACTTCTTCTTCCATGTGTTTTTGCTTTCAGGAAGCTTTAATTGTCGAGTGCTATTAATAGTGTTCCATAGATTTCGTGTTTGTTTTGAATACAGTCAGAGAGAGTCCCTTTAGTCAACCATAGTGCCAGTAGTGCTAGTGTTTGTTTTCAATACAGTCCAGAGACAGGTAGTGCTATTTTCATTGCTTTCTACAAGAAGTGGCTAGCAATCACAGTTTAGTCAATAATCAGCCGCCTTTAGTGAATTAGCAGTCTAGTTAAAAGTTGATTAACTCTCTTCAGTAAATAGATTCCTTAGGATGGATAGGATGTGTGACTGCTGTGTACGGACGCAGGAAGAGCTGGCCACTGTTCGCGAACAGCTGAACGTGTTGATGGCCGCGGTCAGCCGTCTTCAGGCTGCTGCCTCGGAGTGTAGCGGCAGTGGGGAGTCTGGTGCGTCGCAAGGTACACCCTAGGTGTTACATGCTTCACCCACTGTCCCTGCTGTTGAGACATCTTCGCGGGTACCGGGCGCGGTTGGGCCACCCTCTCCCCAAGGGGAGTGGCGGGTTCAGCGGCGCACGAGGCGGAGGGTAAATGTGGAGGCTGGCCGTGTGGCATCGCCCGCTCTGCCTATGAGTGGACATGTGGCTGCTCCTTCAGCAAGGTCCGAGCAGGCACACAGGGGGAGGGGTTTATTAGTTATTGGGAGCTCCAACGTTAGGCGGGTGATGCAGCCCCTTACGGAAATAGCGGAAAGGTCGGGGAAGAAGGCCAGTGTTCACTCTGTCTGCTTGCTGGATGGTCTCATCCGAGATGTGGAGGAGGCCCTACCGGCGGCGATAGAGAGCACTGGGTGCACCCGACTGCAAATTGTTGCTCATGTCGGCACCAATGACTCCTGCCGCCTGGGTTCAGAGGTCATCCTCAGTTCGTACAGGCGGTTGGCGTAATTGGTGAAGGCGGTAAGCCTCGCTCGCGGGGTGGAATCAGAGCTAACTATTTGTAGTATCGTTCCCAGAACCGATCGCGGTCCTCTGGTTTGGAGCCGAGTGGAAGGCTTAAACCAGAGGCTCAGAAGATTCTGCGGAGATCTGGGGTGCAAATTTCTCGACCTCCGCTATCAGGTGGAGAAATGTAGGGTCCCCCTGAATAGGTCAGGCGTGAACTACACGCTGGAAGCGGCTACAAGAGTAGCGGAGTACGTGTGGAGTGCACATGGGGGTTTTTTAGGTTAGAGAATTCCCTCCCTAGGCCCGACAAGACGCCTCCTGAGACGCGACAAGGTAGAAGTAGGCAAAATGCAACAGGGAATAACAATATTAATGTGCTAATAGTAAACTGCAGGAGCATCTATAGAAAGGTCCCAGAACTGCTCTCATTAATAAACGGCCACAACGCCCATATAGTACTAGGGACAGAAAGTTGGCTGAAACCAGATGTAAACAGTAATGAAATTCTAGACTCAGATTGGAATGTATACCGCAGAGACAGGCTGGACAGTGAAGGGGGAGGCGTGTTTATAGCGATAAGAAGTGCAATAGTATCAAAGGAAATTGACGGAGATCCGAAATGTGAAATGATTTGGGTGAAGGTCACGGTTAAAGCAGGCTCAGACATGGTAATTGGATGTCTCTATAGGCCTCCTGGCTCAGCAGCTGTTGTGGCTGAGCACCTGAAGGATAATTTGGAAAATATTTCGAGTAGATTTCCCCACCATGTTATAGTTCTGGGTGGAGATTTTAATTTGCCGGATATAGACTGGGAGGCTCAAACGTTCATAACGGGTGGCAGGGACAAAGAATCCAGTGAAATTTTTTTAAGTGCTTTATCTGAAAACTACCTTGAGCAGTTAAACAGAGAACCGACTCGTGGCGATAACATATTAGACCTTCTGGTGACAAACAGACCCGAACTATTTGAAACAGTTAACGCAGAACAGGGAATCAGCGATCATAAAGCGGTTACGGCATCGATGATTTCAGCCGTAAATAAAAATATTTAAAAAGGTAGGAAGATTTTTCTGTTTAGCAAAAGTGACAAAAAGCAGATTACAGAGTACCTGATGGCTCAACACAAAAGTTTTGTCTCAAGTATAGATAGTGTTGAGGATCAGTGGACAAAGTTCAAAACCATCGTACAATATGCGTTAGATGAGTATGTGCCAAGCAAGATCATGAGAGATGGAAAAGAGCCACCGTGGTACAACAACCGAGTTAGAAAACTGCTGCGGAAGCAAAGGGAACTTCACAGCAAACATAAACATAGCGTAATCCTTGCAGACAAACAAAAATTACGCGAAGCGAAATGTAGTGTGTGGAGGGCTATGCGAGAGGTGTTCAATGACTTCGAAAGTAAAGTTCTATGTACTGACTTGGCAGAAAATCCTAAGAAATTCTGGTCTTATGTCAAAGCGGTAGGTGGATCAAAACAAAATGTCCAGACACTCTGTGACCAAAATGTTACTGAAACAGAGGATGACAGACTAAAGGCCGAAATACTAAATTTCTTTTTCCAAAGCTGTTTCACAGAGGAAGAGTGCACTGTAGTTCCTTCTCTAGATTGTCGCACAGATGACAAAATGGTAGATATCGAAATAGACAACAGAGGGATACAGAAACAATTGAAATCGCTCAAAAGAGGAAAGGCCGTTGGACCTGATGGGATACCAGTTCGATTTTACACAGAGTACGCGAAGGAACTTGCCCCCATTCTTGCAGCGGTGTACCGTAGGTCTCTAGAAGAGCGTAGCGTTCCAAAGGATTGGAAAAGGGCACAGGTCATCCCCGTTTTCAAGAAGGGACGTCGAACAGATGTGCAGAACTATAGACCTATATCTATAACGTCGATCAGTTGTAGAATTTTGGAACACGTATTATGTTAGAGTATAATGACTTTTCTGGAGACTAGAAATCTACTCTGTAGGAATCAGCATGGGTTTCGAAAAAGACGGTCGTGCGAAACCCAGCTCGCGCTATTCGTCCACGATACTCAGAGGGCCATTGACAAGGGTTCACAGGTAGATGCTGTGTTTCTTGACTTCCGCAAGGCGTTCGATACAGTTCCCCACAGTCGTTTAATGAACAAAGTAAGAGCATATGGACTATCAGACCAATTGTGTGATTGGATTGAAGAGTTCCTAGATAACAGAACACAGCATGTCATTCTCAATGGAGAGAAGTCTTCCGAAGTAAGAGTGATTTCAGGTGTGCAGCAGGGTAGTGTCATAGGACCGTTGCTATTCACAATATACATAAATGACCTTGTGGATGACATCGGAAGTTCACTGAGGCTTTTTGCAGATGGTGCTGTGGTGTATCGAGAGGTTGTAACAATGGAAAATTGTACTGAAATGCAGGAGGATCTGCAGCGAATTGACGCATGGTGCAGGGAATGGCAATTGAATCTCAATGTAGACAAGTGTAATGTGCTGCGAATACATAGAAAGATAGATCCCTTATCATTTAGCTACAAAATAGCAGGTCAGCAACTGGAAGCAGTTAATTCCATAAATTATCTGGGAGTACGCATTAGGAGTGATTTAAAATGGAATGATCATATAAAGTTGATCGTCGGTAAAGCAGATGCCAGACTGAGATTCATTGGAAGAATCCTAAGGAAATGCAATCCGAAAACAAAGGAAGTAGGTTACAGTACGCTTGTTTGCTCACTGCTTGAATACTGCTCAGCAGTGTGGGATCCGTGCCAGATAGGGTTGATAGAAGAGATAGAGAAGATCCAACGGAGAGCAGCGCGCTTCGTTACAGGATCATTTAGTAATCGCGAAAGCGTTACGGAGATGATAGATAAACTCCAGTGGAAGACTCTGCGGGAGAGACACTCAGTAGCTCGGTACGGGCTTTTGTTAAAGTTTTGAGAACATACTTTCACCGATGAGTCAAGCAGTATATTGCTCCCTCCTACGTATATCTCGCGAAGAGACCATGAGGATAAAATCAGAGAGATTAGAGCCCACACAGAAGCATACCGACAATCCTTCTTTCCACGAACGATACAAGACTGGAATAGAAGGGAGAACCGATAGAGGTACTCAGGGTACCCTCCGCTACACACCGTCAGGTGGCTTGCGGAGTATGGATGTAGATGTAGATGACACTGCTATCTTCTGAGACTTAGAACCACTCACAGCAAACATGAAAAATGTTCTAACCACAACTGATTTTACAGCATTAAGATGCAAAGCAATGCAAATAACTATGTGACTGGCTATTCTCTTGGATAACAGGTTTGCATCTCTTGGGTTCAAATGGCAAATGATCTACTTCAAGCAAAAAAAGTTTGAATTAATTTAAACCTTATACTTAGTGTCAGAAACTAACAAACAAAAGAGCCAGAAATCACAAAATTTAGGACGTATTTTTCAACATGTGTTGCCCACTAACTTGGCACAGTTACTCTTTGTGCTCAAACACTTCGGGCATCTGTCTAAAGCTATTTGCACTGAATAATAAAGATGAAGAAACAACTGAATTAGACATGGATGTGAGCAGGCAGTTGTCCTGAAATTGTTATTAGATGCATCCTTCCTAGCAGTCAAACTTGGATGTTTTTGTAAATTCATAACACTGCTATATAAGGACAATAGTAAAACAGAGTATGAACATCTTTTGCTGGGTACAAGCATATAGCCACATTCAGATTCCAATATTGTATAACTCTTTATGACAGAAGTAATTGAGATAGCAATAAACCTCCCACATGAATGTGAGACAGTACAGAAAAAAAAAATCTCCACTCAAAAACGTGTAACTACAGAGCTGGCTCTCAGTGTCCACAATGAATAATGTGTTAACTTCCTCTTCAAAGTCACTTAGTCTTACATATCCTGCTCCCTCCACAACAAAAAATTAAACTGGAATATTATAAAGGGCAGTCAAATAAAATGACACAGATTGAAAAAAGTAAGTAAACTGTTTTTTATTTCAAAAGTAATCACCATAATTGTTAATACATTTTTTCCCACTGCGGACAAGACAGTCAGTGTCTTCATGAAAAAATATTCTGTGGTTGCCTACAGAACCACGATTGAATCCAGGCGTGCACCTGTTTGACTGAAGCATATTCTCAGCCGCAAATGTCTCTTCAAAAATACAGAAATCACATGGGGAGAGATCGGGACTATATGGAGGATGTGCGATGTCTTCCCAGCAAACCTTCTACAGCGTAGCCGAAACAACCTTTGCAACATATGGGCCAATACAGCGCCTCTTGAAACACTGGACTCTTTTGTCCACCTTGGTTACAGAAAAACCCATCAACAATTTGCCCACATGCAAATGCACTCAAACTTGCAATGTACTGAGGGCACTGCACATGTGTTGTCTGTGTGAAAACAACAGTGCAATACATCAGTGTAGCCTGCAGACTTGACTAGCATCTGCATTTATGTTAAAGCATGCATTTCTTGCTGTGTTTCCATACATTTGTCCACTCCTGTAGCTATAATGTGCAAGGAGACATCAGCAACTATCCATGCACTACTACAGCACAAAAAAGTCTGCCCTTTTACCTCAAAAAGAAATTTGCATGAGTACAAAAGCTTGTAACCCGTTGTTGATTACAATAATTTATGGCCTATCTCGGGCAAGCTCATGGCACTTGAAATTGACGATGAATGCCTGAATACATTATATTTGTGATATCTGACATTTTAAAAAAAGGCAGAACAAAACAATTATCAGTGTCAGACACTTTTATTTTCTCCCATGACACATTTCAAGGGCTTACATCTTCATCTTCAGGTGGATCAGTGGATTATATTACATTTTTGTTTGTTGGGTGTGGCTAGTTGTCTGTTTTGAACATTATTTAGCTAAAATAAGAGAGAATTTGCATTTGTTATAGTAATGTGGCACTAGAATTATAAATTTTAAATAGTAATAAAGCTACTAACAAGATGTTCCAGCAGAAAGATCCCCGAGGTTCATTATAAATATACATTTTCATCATTAGATGACACACAAATACAAAACAACAACATAAGCAATCCAGGTGGGGTTACAGGAGTAGAATGGCGTCTCATAAGTCAAAGAGCATTACCAGCCTATATTGCAGATAAAATATACAGAATAACATACACTGAGGTGACAAAAGTTATCGAATAATGATATGCACATATACAGATGGCGGTAGTATTGCATACACATGGTATAAAATGGCGGTGCATTGTTGGAGCAGTCATTTGTACGCAGTTTGTTTATTCATTAGAAAACGTTTACAACATGATTATGGCTACACAACGGCAATTAACAGACTCTGAACACAGAATGGTAGTTGGAGTTGGACGCATGGGACATTCCATTTAGGAAACTGTTAGGGAATTCGATATTTCAAGTGTTGAATTTGCCAAGAATACCAAATTTCTGGCAATCCCTCATCATGGACAACGCAGTGCCCGACAGCTTTACTTAACGACCAAGAGCAGTTGCATTTGCGTAGAGTTGTCAGTGCTAACAGACAAGTAACACTACATGAAATAACCACAGAAATCAGTGTGGGATGTATGAGGAATGTACCCATTAGGACAGGTCTGCTTAATTTGGCGTTAATGGCCTATGACAAACAGGCGACAAATGCGAGTGCCTTTGCTAACAGCATGACATCGCCTACAGCGCTTCTCCTGAGCTTGTGACCCTAATGGTTGGACCTTACATGACTGGAAACTATGTAAGATGAGTCCAGCTTTCAGTTGGTAACAGCTGATGGTAGGATTTGAGTGTTTCCAGACCCCACAAAGCCATGGACCCAAGTTGTCAACAAGGCACCATGGAAGCTGGTCGTAATAGTGTGAGCAGTGTTTACATGTAATTGACTGGGTTCTCTGATCCAATTGAACTGATAACTGACTGGAAATGATTATGTTTGGCTACACAGAGACCATTTGCAGTCATTCACAGACTTCGTGTTCCCACAGCAATGCATCATGTTGCAGAGCCGCAATTGTTCACAATTGGTTTGAAGGATATTCTGGAGAATTTGAGTGGATGATTTGGCCACCCACACTACCCAACATGAATCCTAGTGAATATTTATGGGACATAATCGAGAGGTCAGTTTGTGCGCAAAATCCTGCACCAGCAACTGTTTCCCAATTATGGAAGAGTATAGAGGCACCATGGCTCAGTATTCTGCAGGGTACTTCCAATGGCTTGTTGAGCCCATGCTACATCAAGCTGCTGCTCTACACCAGGGAAAAGGAGGTCCGAAACGATATTAGGGAGGTATTCTATGACTCTTGCCACCTCAGTGTATATACCAGTGTCACAGCTTCACAACAATTTTGCTTAAAAATATCATTGTTGCAATAGACAAAAATCTATTTATTTGTTAATCTATCACTTTGTTGATTTGGGAGATGTTTTCACAATTTAGGTCACTAAAGAACAGATGACAATAAAAGCTGCCGTTTATCATCTAGCATGCTTGAGAAAGTTCCAAAAAGGTTCATTGCCACTGTCTCACATTTGATTTTGGGTGTTTTCCATTGTGGATCAACATTTCACATCCTCCTCGGGGGTTTAATTTGTGGCCTTTGTTTAGTTTGTGAAATATTATTAGCTTGTTATCTATGTCGTTGAAACTGTGTCCTGCACATGAATGTGAGTAGAATATGACATTTATTGTGTTTTACCTAAATGCACATACGTGTGCCTTAAACCTTGTTTGGAAACTTCATCTGGATTGACCAAAATATTGAACTGGGCACTCATTGCACTTTATCTTGTAGTTATTCGAGTTAAAAAATGTTCTCTGTTGTTTTTATGTTGTGTGGCAGCCTAATTTATTGCTGGTAGAAAAAGTGACTCTTAGGATGCACACAGAAAGAAAGTGGGTTTCCTGTACAGGTGAACCCAGTGTGAGGCGGCTCGAACCAGTGCAGAAAGTGGAACACTATGGCAGATGGGTGACAATGTCAACTGCCATGGTTTTGTTTGCCTTGTCAGCAGCCTGGAATGAATGAGACAGTCTTTGCCAACTTTCGGTGCACCAGTTGGTGATGCACTACGCTGATAAAATCGAGGCGTATGTCCTACAATCTTTCTCAAATGATTTTAAAGAAACTATATGATAAAAAAAATTTGATTTTTATCCATCATTTTTATACATCAGCTTCATGCTGAAATGCCAATCGTTTTCCTGATGGACACGCTTATATTTGCATTTACATAAGACGCTGCACGAAATTTTAAAAGTTTGTGGCTTTCTTTCCGTTGTTATACTTACATTATATGGTCTCAGTACATTAGCAGTTTTCCGCTAGAAGGCACAAAAAATTGGGAATGCACATTGTTCTGGTGTCAGTATGACTGCTGTTCTTATTTTTGTTTTCGTCTATTTGTTTCCTAACTTAATTATTTCAATTTCATTTTGAAGCATTTTATTGCTCAGTGGAATTCTGTATGCTGCATGTAACATGGATCTATATCCCACTAACTTGTGTGTATGGGTTGGCATTAAGATGCATCAATGTTTATATCTGTGGTAATACCATTTGTTTTCTGTAGATTCTAAGAATACATTCACTGTTTTTTCTAGTGGTGGTGAGGTCAAGAAAGTTTACTGAATTCTGACATTCACATTCACACGTGAACTGAATGTTCTTGTACATGTTGTTGAATACATTTTCGTGCTACCCTTGTACACACTAGCATTACATAGGCCACACAGAATGCCACTGAGCAACGAAATGCTTCAAACTGCAATTGGTGTAATTAAACAAATAGCAGATGTGAACTGTTTTCAACCTGCACTCATAGACAAGATCTCCAAGTCATGCATATGACCACATAAGTGTCTTTGCGGTTCTGTATGTGAATGTGTGTATGTCTGATAGAAAAAGGGCAAGGGCTTGAAAGTTACTGTGAATGTTGTTCCCTGTTACATGTTTCTGTGCTGCATGCATCAGTCAGCTATAGGTGAGTGGTTGCCTTTCCATTATTGTTATAGATCTCCAAGAAAGTTAGGAAATGAACAGATAGAAACAAAAATAAGAACAACCATCAGACATGCCAGGACAGTATGCACTCCATACTTGTGATGCCATTTCGTAGAAAATTTCTAATGTATTGGGACCATATAAAGTAAGAGCTGCTTTTTCACTCAGCAATAAATTATGTAATAGGCTGCCACATAACATAAAAACCAACAGAGACTAATTTTCTAACTTAGAGGTTTACAAGATGAAGTGCAATGAGTGCCCCATACAATGCTGGTCAGACTGGATGAAGCTTCTGAACTAGATCTAAGGAACACATAATTGCACTTAGATGCAACACTCTCAATAAATCTGCCTTAGTTACTCATTTTAATGACACGGGACATGATTTTGACAATGTAGGTAACAATATAATATACGTTGTAAACTACACAAAGGCCACAAATTGAAGTCTATGAAGAACTTGAAATTTTCATTCGTAGCAGAAAAAATGGGCAGAACATACTCAATGAAAAAGCTGAGACAGCGGTGACAAACTATTTTAGAAACTAGCTTAAGCATACTAGACAATAGACAGTAACTTCTAGTTTGCTAAAGAATATATGACAGTAAACCATGAAAACAACTCCCAAATCACCAAATTGATGCATTAACAAATAAGTATGCTGAAAAATAATGATATTTTTCAGTGAAAAGGTTGTAAAGATTTTTGACTTACAATGTAAACAGTAATGATCTTTGTCTTACAAGGCACTGTATTTCTACATCTATACAATCTCAGAACTGTTTGTGTTGTTTAGTGTTTGTGTGCCATCTAATAATGAAAGTGTATACTTATTAAAAACAGGGTTCTCAGCTGGAATTTCCTTTATTGCTATTGAAAGTTTATCATCTTAGCAACATATTACAATAATAGTTACAAATTATGTCTTATTTGTAGTGAAATGAAGTTCAAAACAGACAATTGGCTACATCCAGTAAACAAAAATATAATATAATCCATTGATACATCTGAAGATGAGGGTGAAAGCCCTCAAAAAGCGCTATGGAAAAAAAATAATAAATTTATTTATTGTATCATAAACAGTCACAGTTTCCACCAACATGGTGGACATTATATATTTGACACTTTGATCATGTCACTGATCCACCAGAAGATGAGGGTGTACACTCTCGAAATGCATCATGGGGAAAAATAAATTTATCTATTGTGTCATAAATAGTAACCGCTTCCAAACCACAATCCAACAAGGACAACATAATATATTTGATTTTTAAAATCATATATAATCTGCTTATGCACAGCTAGTCTGGCTACATGCAGAGATATTCAAATACATGGCCTCCTCGATCATCCTAACAACACATACAGTCCCTCATACCTCTGACTGACCTTAACACTTTTATCCCAACAAAACAACAGAAACACTCATTCCCATCAGAGCAAAATCCTTTCTGTCCACTCCACCACTCCTCTGCTTTCAGTAAGTCCTTTTTAGTAGCAGGAACCCAGCTCTGGAATGATTTCCCTCACAATATCAGAGAACTGAATATCTCCAACTTCAAAAGACAGTTAATGAGATATCTAATAAAACAACAATTATGTTCCCTTTGTGCTTACCCCAATACTACTAAGTAACATTCTTTTAAATACACTCCTGGAAATTGAAATAAGAACACCGTGAATTCATTGTCCCAGGAAGGGGAAACTTTATTGACACATTCCTGGGGTCAGATACATCACATGATCACACTGACAGAACCACAGGCACATAGACACAGGCAACAGAGCATGCACAATGTCGGCACTAGTACAGTGTATATCCACCTTTCGCAGCAATGCAGGCTACTATTCTCCCATGGAGACGATCGTAGAGATGCTGGATGTAGTCCTGTGGAACGGCTTGCCATGCCATTTCCACCTGGCACCTCAGTTGGACCAGCGTTCGTGCTGGACGTGCAGACCGCGTGAGACGACGCTTCATCCAGTCCCAAACATGCTCAATGGGGGACAGATCCGGAGATCTTGCTGGCCAGGGTAGTTGACTTACACCTTCTAGAGCACGTTGGGTGGCACGGGATACATGCGGACGTGCATTGTCCTGTTGGAACAGCAAGTTCCCTTGCCGGTCTAGGAATGGTAGAACGATGGGTTCGATGACGGTTTGGATGTACCGTGCACTATTCAGTGTCCCCTCGACGATCACCAGTGGTGTACGGCCAGTGTAGGAGATCGCTCCCCACACCATGATGCCGGGTGTTGGCCCTGTGTGCCTCGGTCGTATGCAGTCCTGATTGTGGCGCTCACCTGCACGGCGCCAAACACGCATACGACCATCATTGGCACCAAGGCAGAAGCGACTCTCATCGCTGAAGACGACACGTCTCCATTCGTCCCTCCATTCATGCCTGTCGCGACACCACTGGAGGCGGGCTGCACGATGTTGGGGCGTGAGCGGAAGACGGCCTAACGGTGTGCGGGACCGTAGCCCAGCTTCATGGAGACGGTTGCGAATGGTCCTCGCCGATACCCCAGGTGCAACAGTGTCCCTAATTTGCTGGGAAGTGGCGGTGCGGTCCCCTACGGCACTGCGTAGGATCCTACGGTCTTGGCGTGCATCCGTGCGTCGCTGCGGTCCGGTCCCAGGTCGACGGGCACGTGCACCTTCCGCCGACCACTGACGACAACATCGATGTACTGTGGAGACCTCACGCCCCACGTGTTGAGCAATTCGGCGGTACGCCCACCCGGCCTCCTGCATGCCCACTATACGCCCTCGCTCAAAGTCCGTCAACTGCACATACGGTTCACGTCCACGCTGTCGCGGCATGCTACCAGTGTTAAAGACTGCGATGGAGCTCCGTATGCCACGGCAAACTGGCTGACACTGACGGCGGCGGTGCACAAATGCTGCGCAGCTAGCGCCATTCGACGGCCAACACCGCGGTTCCTGGTGTGTCCGCTGTGCCGTGCGTGTGATCATTGCTTGTACAGCCCTCTTGCAGTGTCCGGAGCAAGTATGGTGGGTCTGACACACCGGTGTCAATGTATTCTTTTTTCCATTTCCAGGAGTGTAGATTTTGTATCTGTTACTACTACTACTACTACTACTACTACTACTAATTTCAGCAGCAGTATTAGTACCATTAGTATCCACATTAATGGTTCTTAGCCAGTATTGTTATTCACAAAGTCATTAGATACATTTAAATATTTCTGAGTATATTATTTCCCTTTTTATTACTGTGTACCATATCAAAATTATTGTCATTTTGTAAGCAACTAAGATATAAAAAGTACTGTATGTGTAAAACTCTAATCCAATGTAAGATGAGCCCTATAGGTCATAGTCTGATAATGTAAAATAAATGAATAAAATGTATCAATATATCACATTGACCCTTATTCCATCACTGAAATGTAGGTTACCAACTCCAGCCAAACTTACTCTACACCCCCAAGCAAGCACTGTGTCACATCCATATTTTATTGTGATTGGAATTACTGCATATATTTGGGCTGCAACTCTATACAAACTGCATACTGCGGTAAGGCAACATGTACGCATTTCCTACTTTTACCATGGAGACAAAAAACTGAATAAAACTGATTTACTGCATTTTTTTTTCCCTGATGTATATTTCTGGTTCCTTGATGTAGGTATACATGCTTATTATCATGTAAAAGTCAAGTATGATGTAAACAGAAAGATGCAGACAACTTTGTTGGTGTTTGACATGTTCCCTTCTTGCAGTACGCTGGCCGATGTGGCCGAGCGGTTCTACGCGCTTCAGTCTGGAACCGCGCGACCGCTACGGTCGCAGGTTCGAATCCTGCCTCGGGCATGGATGTGTGTGATGTCCTTAGGTTAGTTAGGTTCAAGTAGTTCTAAGTTCTAGGGGACTTATGACCACAGATGTTAAGTCCCATAGTGCTCAGAGCCATCTGAACCATCATCTTGCAGTACCTTGGATTTTCAAATTAATTTTGGGGTTAAGTTACTTATTTTAAAATAGAATTGCGCTTATAAACATCTTTTACTATAATAAACACTGCCTGTTACATAATTCTGAATAATATTTGACTTTTTGCATGATTGAATTTCTCAGTTATCTTCATCTACATCACAAGATGCTATTGTTGTCGGCCATGATGTGACTGAATTCCAAAACTGCATCTTGTCTTGGGGGATGTATACCAACAATTTCCTGATGCCATCCATTCTTTGGTTATTTATAGGCAGTACAGATATGAAGGCGTTCTTTGAAGGGAGTTCCAAAGGTTGTACAGCTTCTCTCAGACTAAAAGTGTCCATCATGAAGCCAACAATATTCATGTTGCGCTTAACACTATGGAAACTGTCAGCTGAAAAGGTCATATCTTAAGTACTTTGAAAAAGTGATAACCCTTTTCATGTGTCTAGGAACAACTTTGCTATACATGTCATCACTCAGGGAAGTTATACAGAATGTAGACCTCCAGGAACTGTATTTGAAAAAGAATCCACCTTCATTCAAACAGTGAACAATTTGTTACTGTTTTTTCAGCAATCATTTATGAATTCAACAATGTCATCGATTATATGGTTCTCTGCTTCTTTTCCAGCTTCCTCCTAGTTATTCTGATACCCATATCATTTGGCGTAAAGGAATGACCTCTAATGAGAAAATAACTTTAATGTTGTTGAATCTTTTGACTGCATACAGTGCCGTCATCATCCTAACCAGGTTATTGTTTTTGTTCTTAGATTAGATTAGATTAGATTAGATTTACTTTCATTCCAATTGATCCGTAGTGAGGAGGTCCTCCAGGATGTGGAACATGTCAGAAGAACAATACGTGACAAATATTTACAACTCAAACAAATAAGCTAATGTACCATTCCACAGGTCCCAAGTGGAATGATCATAATTTTTTAATGAACACTATATGAAAGTCATTTTACAAATACTAATGCACCGAATTTAAAATAAAAAAGTTTTTTATTTATTTATAAGGTAATAAACATGTAATACAACTACTATAATACTTATTTACAATGAACACATTACTCACTGAAATGGTGCAGAAGTTAGATTGTACCTACACACACACACACACACACACACACACACACACACACACACACACACACACAGATTAGATTAGATTAGATTAGATTAATACTAGTTCCATGGATCATGAATACGATATTTCGTAATGATGTGGAACGAGTCAAATTTTCCAATACATGACATAATTAAGTTAATTTAACAACATACTTAAGTTAATATAACAACTTTTTTATTTTTTGTGTTTTTATTTATTTTATTTATTTTTATTTTTTAAATATTTTTTGTTTTTGTTTTTTTGTTTTGTTTTTTTTTCTTAATTTATATCTAAAAATTCCTCTATGGAGTAGAAGGAGTTGTCATTCAGAAATTCTTTTAATTTCTTCTTAAATACTTGTTGGTTATCTATCAGACTTTTGATTCTATTTGGTAAGTGACCAAAGACTTTAGTGCCAGTATAATTCACCCCTTTCTGTGCCAGAGTTAGATTTAATCTTGAATAGTGAAGATCATCCTTTCTCCTAGTATTGTAGTTATGCACACTGCTATTACTTTTGAATTGGGTTTGGTTGTTAATAACAAATTTAATAAGAGAGTATATATATACTGAGAAGCTACTGTGAATATCCCTATATCCTTAAATAAATGTCTGCAGGATGATCTTGGGTGGACTCCAGCTATTATTCTGATTACACGCTTTTGTGCAATAAATACTTTATTCCTCAGTGATGAATTACCCCAAAATATGATGCCATATGAAAGCAATGAGTGAAAATAGGCCTAGTAAGCTAATTTACTAAGATGTTTATCACCAAAATTTGCAATGACCCTTATTGCGTAAGTAGCTGAACTCAAACGTTTCAGCAGATCATCAATGTGTTTCTTCCAATTTAATCTCTCATCAATGGACACACCTAAAAATTTGGAATATTCTACCTTAGCTATATGCTTCTGATTAAGGTCTATATTTATTAATGGCGTCATACCATTCACTGTACGGAACTGTATGTACTGTGTCTTATCAAAATTCAGTGAGTCCATTTACAAGGAACCACTTAGTAATTTTCTGAAAGACAGTATTGACAATTTCATCAGTTAATTCTTGTTTGTCAGGTGTGATTACTATACTTGTATCATCAGCAAAGGGAACTAACTTTGCCTCTTCATGAATATAGAAGGCAAGTCATTAATATATATTAATAACAACAAAGGACCCAAGACTGACCCTTGTGGAACCCCATTCTTGATAGTTCCCCAGTTTGAGGAATGTGCTGATCTTTGCATGTTATAAGAACTACATATTTCAACTTTCTGCACTCTTCCAGTTAGGTACAAATTAAACCATTTGTGCACTATCCCACTCATGCCACAATACTTGAGCTTGTCTAGCAGAATTTCATGATTTACACAATTAAAAGCCTTTGAGAGATCACAAAAAATCCCAATGGGTGGTGTTCAGTTATTCAGATCATTCAAAATTTGATTGATGAAAGCATATATGGCATTTTCTGTTGAAAAACCTTTCTGGAAACCAAACTGACATTTTGTTAGTACTTCATTTTTACAGATATGTGAAGCTACTCTTGAATACATTACTTTCTCAAAAATTTTGGATAAAGCTGTTAGAAGGGAGATTGGACGGTAATTGTTGACATCAGATCTCTCCCCCTTTTTATGCAAAGGTATAACAATAGCATATTTCAGTCTATCAGGGAAAATGCCCTGTTCCAGAGAGCTATTACACAGGTGGCTGAGAATCTTACTTATCTGTCGAGAACAAGCTTTTAGTATTTTGATGGAAATGCCATCAACTCCATGTGAGTTTTTGCTTTTAAGCAAGTTTATTATTTTCCTAATTTCAGAGGGAGAAGTGGGTGAGATTTCAATTGTATCAAATTGCATAGATATGGCCTCTTCCATTAACAGCCTAGCATCTTCTAATGAACACCTGGATCCTAATATATCCACAACATTTAGAAAATGATTATTAAAAATATTTTCAACTTCTGACTTTTTGTTCATAAAGTTTTCATTCAATTTTATGGTAATACTGTCTTCCTCTGCTCTTGGTTGACCTGTTTCTCTTTTAATAATATTCCAAATTGTTTTAATTTTATTATCAGAGTTGCTGATCTCAGACATGATACACATACTCCTGGATTTTTTAATAACTTTTCTTAACATAACACAGTAGTTTTTATAATGTTTGATAGTTTCTGGGTCACTACTCTTTCTTGCTGTCAGATACATTTCCCTTTTCCGGTTACAAGATATTTTTATACCCTTAGTAAGCCATAGTTTGTTACAAGGTTTCTTACGAGTATATTTAACTATTTTCTTGGGGAAGCAGTTTTCAAATGCATTTACAAAAATGTCATGAAATAAATTATATTTTAAATTGGCATCAGGTTCACGGTACACCTCATCCCAGTCTTACTGCTGTAGGCTTTCCCTGAAATTTGCAATTGTTAAATCGTTGACTGAACGTACTACTTTGGAGGACTGTTTAGTATTGCTGAATGGAGCTATGTCATATATTGTAACTAGCTGTGCACCATGATCAGAAAGACCATTCTCAACAGGCTGAGCATTTATCTGGTTAAACTTATCTTGGTCTATAAAGAAGTTATCTATCAGTGAGCTGCTATACTTTACCACCTGAGTAGGAAAATCAATAACGGGTGTCAAATTGAAAGAACCGAGTAATACTTCAAGGTCAATTTTCCTATTACCCTCTTTCTGAGAATCTACATTGAAGTCCCCACAAATAATAATATGCTTCCCCCTGTCTGACAGATAGCACAACAAGGAGTCCAAATTTTTCAGAAATAGATGAAAATTTCCTGATGGGGACCTATATACAGTTACAATTATAAATGTGCCTTTCTTTAATTTAAGCTCACAGGCACATGCTTCCATATGTTTCCCTACACAAAACTTTTTTGTTTCTATACTTTTTGCACAATGATAACTTTTGACATATATGGCAACTCCTCCTTTCTCCATATTTTCTCTCATTACATGTGCAGAGAGCTTATATCCACTTACATTTACCTTTTCCATATCAGTAACAATGTGATGCTCAGACAGGCATAGTATATCTATTTCATCCTCAGCTTCTAAATCTTCTAAACAAACTTTTATGAGAACGTTTCCTTATTCTAACATTTGCAGTACTCTCCTGTCTGAGTTTCTCATTGTGCTTAGGCCTAGTTCCTATACCAGTGGTCACATGGTGTTCAAAGAGGCAGATTATGTCAACTGGGTTGGGTGACTTTAATTCATCAATGCAATTACCTAGGCCTGAGATACAACTTGGTGGAGATAAAATTTCTGGTGATTGGTGAAAATTTATAATTGACAGCTGTGATTGGTGATCCAATGTGCTAGAATTGTGCTGTTTAATTTCTTTCCTAAACTGAAGATTTGTTTCAATCCTGACCTCTCGTAGAACTTGACATCTTTCTGTCTTACCTATCCTAAAAAAGATGCTGCTCCAACACCTGTAACCACTGGTATTTTACCATTCATGGCAGTGCCTCCCCCCCTTAAATTTCCTGCTATTACCCCAGCCAGTTTCCCCTTCCCTTTCCTGTTGAGATGTAGGCCATGCCTGGTATAGTCCCACCTACTGAGAGAATCAACAGGAACCACACCAATATGAGCCCCCGCACCCGACCCAAGCAGCCGTTCCAACTCCAAATTAACTCTCCCAACAGAAGAGTTCAAATGAGGCCGGTCATGGCGTCTCAGGACAGATACAAATTCAACACTGGTGTGTCTCGATGCCGACGCAATCTTTACCAGGTCACACTCTATACTGTACCCAGGATCTCTGTCGATGCTGTTCCCTGGCCCTCCCACAATAACCAAGGTGTCTTCCCTGGTAAATCCTTTACAGAGTGAACCTAAATCCTCTGTCACCTGATCCAGACTAGCACTTGGTTCGAAAACATTTGTGACCTGGTATTCTGGTCCTAATTCCTCCTGCAGAAGTTGGCCTACACCTCTGGCATGAGAACTGCCTAACAACAAAACTTTCTTCCTTTTCGATGACTTTCCTACATTCTTTTTCAATTTCCTATTGAAAGTTTGTTGTGTCTTGTCTACACCTACCTCTGCTTGAGGCTCATCAGTTTCTAACTGAAGCAACAGGTCAAACTTATTTTTGACATTCACCACAAAACTGTCAGACTTAGTTCTAGGCCTGTTCCTTCTGCTACCTGTTGCCACTTCCCACCTCTCTTTGCCCTTCTCCCTCAAAACACACACACACACACACACACACACACACACACACACACACACACACACACACACAATTTACAATAAACACATTACTGCACTGAAATTGTGCAGAAGTTATATTGTACTTATATATATATATATTTCAGAACGTATCTCTGCCTACGTAGATCAACACCTTCAACCCATTACATGCAGTCTCCCATCGTTCATCAAAGACACCAACCACTTTCTCGAACGCCTGGAATCCTTACCCAATCTGTTACCCCCGGAAACCATCCTTGTAACCACTGATGCCGCTTCCTTATACACAAATATTCCGCACGTCCAGCGCCTCGCTGTGATGGAGCATTTCCTTTCACGCCGATCACCTGCCACCCTACCTAAAACCTCTTTCCTCATTACCTTAGCCAGCTTCATCCTGACCCACAACATCTTCACTTTTGAAGGCCAGACATACCAACAATTAAAGGGAACAGCCATGGGTACCAGGATGGCCCCCTCGTACGCCAACCTATTCATGGGTCACCTAGAGGAAGCCTTCTTGGTTACCCAGGCCTGCAAACCCAAAGTTTGGTACAGATTTATGGATGACATCTTCATGATCTGGACTCACAGTGAAGAACAACTCCAGAATTTCCTCTCCAACCTCAACTCCTTTGGTTCCATCAGATTCACCTGGTCCTACTCCAAATCCCACGCCACTTTCCTTGACGTTGACCTCCATCTGTCCAATGGCCAGCTTCACACGTCCGTCCACATCAAACCCACCAACAAGCAACAGTACCTCCATTATGACAGCTGCCACCCATTCCACATCAAACGGTCCCTTCCCTACAGCCTACGTCTTCGTGGCAAATGAATCTGCTCCAGTCCGGAATCTCTGAACCATTACACCAACAACCTGAAAACAGCTTTCGTATCCCGCAACTACCCTCCCGACCTGGTACAGAAGCAAATAACCAGAGCCACTTCCTCATCCCATCAAACCCAGAACCTCCCACAGAAGAACCACAAAAGTGCCCCACTTGTGACAGGATACTTTCCGAGACTGGACCAGACTCTGAATGTGGCTCTCCAGCAGGGATACGACTTCCTCAAATCCTGCCCTGAAATGAGATCCATCCTTCATGAAATCCTCCCCACTCCACCAACAGTGTCTTTCCGCCGTCCACCTAACCTTCGTAACCTGTTAGTTCATCCCTATGAAATCCCCAAACCACCTTCCCTACCCTCTGGCTCCTATCCTTGTAACTGCCCCCGGTGTAAAACCTGCCCCATGCACCCTCCCACCACCACCTACTCCAGTCCTGTAACCCGGAAGGTGTACACAATCAAAGGCAGAGCCACGTGTGAAAGCACCCACGTGATTTACCAACTGACCTGCCTACACTTGATGCATTCTACGTGGGAATGACCAGCAACAAACTGTCCATTCGCATTAATGGACACAGGCAGACAGTGTTTGTTGGTAATGAGGATCACCCTGTGGCTAAACATGCCTTGGTGCACGGCCAGCACATCTTGGCACAGTGTTACACCATCCAGGTTATCTGGATACTTCCCACTAACACCAACCTATCCGAACTCCGGAGATGGGAACTTGCCCTTCAATATATCCTCTCTTCCCGTTATCCACCAGGCCTCAATCTCCGCTAATTTCAAGTTGCCGCCACTCATACTTCACCTGCCATTCAACAACATCTTTGCCTCTGCACTTCCGCCTCGACTGACATCTCTGCCCAAACTCTTTGTCTTTAAATATGTCTGCTTGTGTCTGTATATATGGGGATGGATAGGTGTGTGTGTGTGTGTGCGAGTGTATACCTGTCCTTTTTTTCCCCCTAAGGTAAGTCTTTCCGCTCCCGGGAATGGAATGACTCCTTACCCTCTCCCTTAAAACCCACATCCCTTCATCTTTCCCTCTCCTTCCCTCTTTCCTGACGAAGCAACCGGGGGTTGTGAAAGCTCGAATTTTGTGTGTATGTTTGTGTTCGTTTGTGTGTCTATTGACCTGCCAGCGCTTTCGTTTGGTAAGTCACATCATCTTTGTTTTTGGAGATACACACACACACACACACACACACACACACACACACACACACACACACACACACACAAATCAGTTGGTTTTACTGAGAAATTCATCAATGGAGTAGAAGGAGTTGGCCACCAATAAATCCTTTAGGCTTCTCTTAAACTGAATTTCATTGGTTGTTAAGCTTTTTATGGCTGCTGGCAAGTTATTGAAAATGTGTGTTCCTGAATAATGCACACCTTTTTGTACAAGACTAAGTGACTTTAAATCCTTGTGAAGATTATTCTTATTTCTAGTATTGATTCCATGAATTGAGCTGTTGGTTTGAAAAAGTGATATATTTTTAATGACAAATTTCATTAAGGAATAAATATATTGGGAAGCAGTAGTTAGTATCCCTAGTTCCCTAAACAGGCTTCTGCAGGATATTCTTGAGTTCACACTACATATAACTCTTACTACACGTTTTTGTGCCCGGAAAACTTTAGCTTGGCTTGATGAATTACCCCAAAAAATAATCCCATATGACATTATGGAATGAAAGTAAGCATAGTATGCCAGCTTTTTCATTTTTATATCCCCTGTGTCTGACAAAATTCGCATTGCAAACAGAGATTTGTTAAGACGCTTCAGCAGTTCTGTGGTGTGCTCCTCCCAGTTGAATTTATTATCAAGCTGTAATCCCAAGAATTTAACACTGTCCACTTCTTCTATCTTCTTGTCATCGTATGTTAGACATATACTCGTGGGACATCCCTTACAGGTTCTGAACAGCATGTAGTGTGTTTTTTCAAAGTTTAGTGACAAAGAATTGGCTAGGAACCAGTGATTAATGTCCACAAATATTTTATTAGCTGATCTTTTTAAGACTATGCTTGATTTGCTATTTATTGCAATGTTTGTATCATCGGCAAACAAAACGAACTTGGCATCTGGAAATATTACTGATGAAAGGTCATTGATATACACAAGAAAAAGTAAGGGCCCCAAAATGGAACCTTGTGGGACCCCACATGTAATTAGTTCCCATTTGGATGATGCCTGATAGCTTGATACATGTCTCTTTCCTAATAACACCCTTTGTCTCCTGCCAGAGATATAAGATTTGAACCATTTTGCAGCATTTCCTGTTACAATGTAATACTCTAATTTCCTTAAAAGGATATTGTGATTTACACAGTCAAATGCCTTTGACAGATCACAAAATATACCAGTTGCCTGCAATTTTTTGTCTAATGAATTAAGCACATTTTCACTGTAAGTGTAGATAGCCTTCTCAATATCAGAACATTTTAGAAATCCAAACTGTGACTTTGACAGTATGTTATTTGAGATAAGATGG
This sequence comes from Schistocerca nitens, assembly GCF_023898315.1. NCBI lineage: Eukaryota > Metazoa > Arthropoda > Insecta > Orthoptera > Acrididae > Schistocerca > Schistocerca nitens. The sequence goes on along the minus strand of NC_064619.1, from coordinate 539,811,103 downwards.
TTATAAAGCCGACTGTACATTACTTTTTTGAAAATTTTTGAGAATGCTGGCAACAGTGAAATTGGACGGAAATTTGATGCTATCTCTTTATCTCCCTTCTTAAACAGTGGCTTAACTTCAGCATATTTCAGCCATTCAGGAAATATTCCACTGATAAAAGACTGGTTACACAGATAGCTTAATATGTTACTTAGCTCAGAATCACATTCTTTAATTAAGTTTGTTGATATTTCATCATACCCACTAGATGTTTTTGATTTTAAAGATTTTATGATGGACATTATTTCTGTTGTGGTAGTGAGGGTCAAATTCATATTATGGAAGTTGCTTGAAATTTCTGGTCTCAGGTATTCCATAGCAGCATCTACTGAACCTGGCAACTCCATCTTTTCAGTAACAGTTATAAAATGTTTATTAAAAAGTTCTGCAACACTATACACATCTGTCACCAATGTATCATTTACTCTTAATGCTATTTGTTCCTCTTCATGTCTGGTTCTATCGGTCTCATCCTTCATTATATCCCATATTGTCTTTATTTTGTTATCTGATATGACTATCTTTTCCTTGTAATATATTTGCTTTGACATCCGTATTACAGTCTTTAATATTTTGCAGTATTTCTTGTAATGTGCTATAGCATCAACATCGGAACTGTTTCGGATTGACAGATACAGTTTTATTTTTGTTTTACAAGATACCCCTACTCCTCGAGTAATCCATGGCTTTTTTGTAGACTTTGCTCTAACCTTGGTAAGTTTTGGGGGAAAACAGTGTTCAAATAAGGTAAGCACTTTATTAGCAAACGTGTTATATTTTTCATTCATACCATGAGCACTGTAAACATCAGTCCAGTGAATGTCTCTGAGGAGTGTCCTAAAATAATCAATTTTTGGCTTATTGATTACCCTCTTGAGCTCAGATTTAACAGATTTTATATCCTGTTCAGTATTAGCATTTAACAGAAGGAACTGCATGTCATGGTCTGAGAGGCCATTGACTATTGGTTTTGTAATATAATTTTGTTCATTGGACTTTTCTATAAAGATATTATCAATGGCCGTTTGTGAGCAAGTGGCTACCCTAGTGGGGAACTTTACAGTGGGAATTAAGTTGAATGATAGTGTTACTAACTCAAATAAGTTCTTATTGGGAGAGTCTTTAAGGAAATCTACATTGAAATCACCAGCAACCACTATTTCTTTGTTTTTGGTTGTTAAATGCGCCAGTACAGCTTCAAGGTGGTTTATAAACAGACTAAAGTTACCTGCAGGTGCTCGATATACACTTAATATTATGAAGGATTTTTTGTGAAATTCTAATTCTGTTGCACATGCTTCCATATGCTGTTCTAGGCAAAATTTATGAATGTCTATGTTCTTAAATTTATGACAGTTCCTAATGAATGTGGCAACTCCTCCTTTCTCAATTTCTGATCTACAAAAGTGAGATGCTAACCTAGACCCTGTAACACTTAAAAGTTCTATACCAGTGGTCACATAATGTTCAGAGAGGCAGATTATGTCAGCTGGGTTTGAAGACTCTAATTCATCTATGCAGATAGTTAATTCATTAATTTTATTTCTCAGTCCTCGAATATTTTGATGCAATAAAGATAGCTGACATTTCACATTGACTGAGTTAAAATTTGGTAGAGTTAAAATATCTGCTGACTGTTGAAAATTCTTAACCAATAGCTGTTTATGCTGATGTAATAAGATTTCTTTCTCAAACTTAAGGTTTGTCTCAGTTCTAACCTCTCTTAAAATTTGCTTTCTTTCTGTCCTCCCTACCCTAAAAAAGGGTCTTTTCTGAACCCTATAACCACTGGCATTTTACCACTCATGACAGTGCCTTCCCCCTTTAACTTTCCTGCTATTTCCTCAGCCAATTTGCCCTTCCCCTTCCTGTTGAGGTGAAGGCCATGCCTAGTATAATCCCACCTACTGAGAGAATCAACAGGAACCACACCAATGTGTGACCCTGCACCCGACATAAGCAGCCGTTCCAGCTCCAAATTAACTCTCTTGACAGAAGAGTTCAAATGAGGTCGGTCATGGCGCCCAAGAATAGATACAAACTCAACATTAGTGTGCTTCGATGCTGATGCAATCTTCGCCAGATCACACTCTATACTGTACCCAGGATCTCTGTCAATACTGTTACCTGCCCCACCCACTATAACCACAGTGTCTTCCTTAGTGAAATCTTTGCAAAGTGATCCTAAATCCTCTGTCGCCTGCTCCAGACCAGCACTAGGTTTAAAAAAATTGGTGACCTGGTATTCTGGCCCACACAACTGTCCTCTAACATTTATAACACTTTTGTGTCCTCGGCAATCGAACTTTGGATATACCTGTTCAACATTGTACACACTTCATTTGAGCCCTTTGCTCCCTCATCTTTACAGCAGATGAAAACAGCTACTCATTTTATTCAATTATAGTAACAGGACTATAGTACAATTAGAAATAACATGTGTCAAAGAGACTGAATCCAACTCTGTAAAACAATAAAGTGTAATTTGCAAAATTAGCCATGTAGCACCACCACCAATGTGCCCTGGACCTATATGCAGTAAATAGAAAATTTATGGCATTGCTAGACTTGTGTTATCATACAAACAGGTTTACTTTTTGCAGTAAACAATGTGTTGATCCACTCAGAATCAAAGGCACCCATATGCGGGGGCAAGTTGGGGCCATGACCTCCCCCATCCCCTAGCTCTCAGCAAAAAGAAAAAATATAGTATAGTCAGGTGTTTTTCTTTCAAAAAAATAATTTAAAAGTCAGTATTATGCAGTTTTTAACAGGGCTGGAACTGGAAGTTTTTTATTTCTACTTATAAGTCACTGTTCATCTTCGAAAATACCGTCAAACGGGGTGATTTCGGACACTGGGGCAAATTCGGACAGTATGGCTTATTTGCTCTTTGCCACTGCATAGAAACAAAGTGTTACTTATTTTAACGTGGGTGCACCAGTTATTTTAAGCCCAAGATTGCATTTATTGCTTTCCACAACCTTTATTTTGCGTCAATTGTTTCCCAAGCTGAATAACTGTCGAACAGTCTCAGTGTTAAAAATCCATGCATTATCGTAAAGTGGAAACTTTCTATTGTTGTGCCAAGCGGGAAGTTATTGTGTCCGTAACTGTCAATGCATTCAGTAGCCAACAGCATTGAGACAATTTCTGTACAAGTTTGTCTAGTTTCTCGTGCAAGGTTATAAAATAACGATAGTTTTTGTAAAACTGTGTTCTGTGTAGGGTGATTTCGGACAATGCCAAGAACGTATAAGAGCAGGAGCGGTGTTACAGTACAGTGTTCATTATGACCCAGAACTTTTAGATAAAGCTGTTTGTGATATTCAGAGTGGTAAATTATCGTACAGAAAAGCGTGTGATTTGTATGGTGTACCTAAATCAACCCTACAAAATAAAGTGCAGGAAGCACATCTGAAAAAAATGGGAGGACAGCCAGTGATAAATAAAGATGAAGAAGAAATATTGAAGCAAGATATCTTGAGGGCTACACATTGGGGATTTCCCTTCACTAAATTGTATATTAGATATTTAGTTAAAGGCTACCTCGATAACTCGGGCCGAAAAGAGAAGAAATTTCGTAATAATTGGCCAGGAGAAGAATGGGTGCATTTATTCCTCAAACGACAGTCAGAAGATCTTTCCGTTTGCTTAAGCGAAAATATTAAATGAGCTCGTGCAGAAGTGAACAAAGAGACTGTTAAGATGTTTTTCTCCAAAATGAAATAAAAAGCATGTAGAACTTTAAAAAAATGGCAGTAACTGTCCGAATTTGCCCGCTATATACTGTAACTTCAGACAGAGATTTAAAAAATGCGTGTCCGAAATCACCCGAATCCTTGGGGTGACTTTGGACACTTTATTTAATTGCCTCAGATAAATGTACCTACAAATACACTTTCTGGTTCTGGGATATTTTATTCGTTACACATATACCCTACCACTTCCATAACAATCAATTTAATCTAACAATATATACGAAAGTTACAATCAAAATAATGACAAAACCATCTGAACTCACCCCGTTTGACGGTACTAAAAATACTTCATATGCCCTACTTTGCCCCCCCACCCCTCCCCCCTCCAAACTATTGTATGGGCGCCCTTGCTCACAACCATAATCGTAAAGAAATAGAAATTTGTAAATTTCTGTATAGTTTAAAACATAAGGAAAATAAGTGAACCAAATAATATAGCCATATGATGTGCATTATCTGCCGTAGTGTAGTGCTTACACTGTAGCTGCTGGCTGTCAAAGTGCTCTCACCGATTTGATTTCTGCCTTCTGTAATTACTTATCTATTTAACATTTGTGATCTGTGGAATGTGTTAGGACTCACCGGTACTTACTTACTTACTTGTGGAATACTGGAATTTGCTAGAACATTCTATGTATGTATAAAAAGGTGTACACACTGCTTGGGCATACTGCTCAGCTCTGTGTGTGCTTCTCGTGTGCTCAATAAATGTGATATAAGTCAGAAGCACTAGTTTTTACTGATAACCCTGCTGTTGTGATTGATAATGCCTCTGATACATAAAAAGTGTGTTTTTGCTGACAACCCTGCTGTTGTGATTGATAATACCCCTGATGTAGAAAAAGTGTGTTTTTGTTAAGAGTTCAGTAAAGTTTCTTACATTATTCATTTTATCTTATCTTAGTGATCACACTGTATAACAAGACCTATTTTGTTCATCTTCAACTACAGTGGAATTCATAATTTGGGGAAAAGTGGCAACACTCATGAAGATGAATTTGGGACTGGGACACATTTTTTTATGTCAACAATTGGCACCGAAGCCAAAATTTGCTCCTCTGGCTCCATAGCCATGGAACAGTCATATGTGGCATTGTTTGTAGGAAAAGATGCAGCATGCCAAAACAGGAAAACCTGGAATGTGGAGACATCCAGTTTATGTCCAATGATATAATGTCCACCACAATGTAGAACGAAATACTGGCAAGGTCTGCTAAATGAATAAAGAAATCACAATGTGTTACAGTTTACAACTTGAGTAATGAAGAAAAATCCAGTTTATGTCCAATGATACAATGCTTACCATACAGTAGTGTAAAATACAGACAAGGAATGGTGAATGAATAAAGAAATCACAATGTCTTACAGATTACAACTTGAGTAAAGAGGCAGTTGACTTGCAGAAGCATGCTAGTCAGTTACGAGTTTTGTGGAAGCGGATAAAAATGGAGGACTCTAGAAACCTATCATCATGATATGATACAAGTAATGTGGTATTTTTGCACTCAAAAACCGTGTGGTCTAGACATACGACTGTCACTTGGACAATTCACCTTACAAAATTTAAGAATGACTAGTACCACTAGTGAACAGAAGAACTGGGCCTGCAGTTGAATTCATTACTTAAGGACCGCAAATAATGCGGAATTCTTGTTGTGAACAAGTAACATATATCGCATTCTACACATAACAGTATACCGGACATGATGCCTGTTTTCCCCATTATTTACAACATAGACCCTATTCTCCAGTCTGGAAAATAATCACCATGTATGATAGATCTTCTTTCTCAAATTCAGCAATCCATGCCCTTAAAATGATTTCCCCGTTGAATGTAAGCATTTGCAAAAATTTAAACAGTTCATTTTCAAAAATGACATTTCTCTTATTTTGTTCTTTTACCACTGTTTTACCTCTGCCAGCTGAAAACTGTATCCACTGAGAAGTAATCAGGCAATCACTGTACTTTAAATGTAAGTCAATGTACTGTAAATGGAATATGTTCTACAATGCCAATGTAAGATTCCATACTGTCATATTTTGTTGTACGTTTCACAATGTAAGTTCCAAAGTTCCTGATGAGGCTCTTGTTAAATTAAAAAGTGAAACAGGTTACTAAAACATACTGAACATGGCTTGTAGCTGTCCTGAAAACTTTATTGACCATTCCTTTCAGGTTCCCTGACTATATAACCATCTGTGAAACCAAAGCAGTACCTTTACACAGAGTTACAGACTGTATCCGATGAAAGGATATCTTTGAATGTCTTAAATGCTTGCCTCTGTTATTATACTCTCAGTTATTCCTCAGTAAATCATTCAGAGGCCTGGCATCTATAAAGTAAGTTGAGATAAAGTTCCTAAAGTACCCTGTTGGTCCTTGGAAACTTTGTACTGCAGCAACAGATTTCGGTTCTGCAAACTTTTGAACAGCTACTGTCCTTTCAGAAAGAGGCCAGATTTGTCCAGCTGTATAACACACCCAAAAAACTCAACAGTTCTCTTCAAGAACTGGCATTTTGAAACATTAATTTCCAAGCCATATTCTGCGGCAGTTTTTAACACTAACCCAAGCTGCTGAACTGCCTCATCATCACTCTTTGTTGTTATTATAATATCATCCACGTAAATAAATATGATGTTCTCTCGAGCCAATGCCCAATAAACAGTGTTCATAAAATTCTGGAACACTGTGGGTGAATTTGATAGTCCAAATGGAACTTTCTTGAACTAGAATTGCCTTGAGTGTTTTACAGATGAAGTATATTTTCAACTTTTCCTTTTCTACATCAACATGAAATACCATTCTTGAGATCTAGTGTGCAAAACACACAGTTGTCTTGTAGTTTATCTAAAAGATCTTCTATGGAGAGCAATAGCTAATGATCTGTCACTCTGATTTTGTTTAATTTTCTACAGTATTTTCCTTTTTTCTGTTTTACAACTACAATCTGGCTACTATTTCAGATGAACTTGGTTCTATTGTTCCTAGATCAAGCCACATCTGGTGAAATCGTATTGGTCTATTTTATGTTGGTCGCTCTTCTCTCACAATAATCTTCATTCTGACATCAGTGTACTTTGTCTTCGTTGAGGTGTAAGTATTCACTGAATCTTCAGTATGTTCCTTCGTTACATCACTAACAGAGATTTCAATATCTAATTCTGATTTGTCCACTATATGAATACACATAAGAAAAAACTTTCTTTTCTGACTTCCTAACAATATTTTCATTGTTGTTTATTAAAACTTCAGTTTGTTGTACTACATCATTCCCAACTACCAGTTCTAAATTCATAGTCGTTCTACAAACCATATCATCAATATCCGTTTCAGTTTTTCATGTCATCAGTCTCAATGATGCCTGTAAAATACCGTTGTGGGCACATAAAGTTTTTCCCAAATCCTGTCATGAGTACATCTGTATCTTGCAAACTTTCAGCATTCATAATCTCTGCCTTAACAAATTAACCTGACAGTCAATTAGTGCTCCACTTCTTATTCATACACTTTTTTTTATTTACAGTTGTTAATATTCTTCTTAACAGTGTTTGCAGTCATTGCCATCTTTTGATTATGCTTCTCTTCCATGCATTCATATGAGATATGGCTAAACTCGTTGAAACTGAAGCATCTCTTTCCTTTTCTCTGGTGGCTGCAATCACTTGACCTGGGGCCACTGGCACCACAAGTGGAACACTTTTTTGTTTGGATTCCAAGCTGTGCTTTTAGGATTATTGTTATTTGAATCTTCAGCAGCTTTCTTACAAGAGTTTCCAAAATTTTCACTGCTGTAAATTTTAGTATTTCATTTGTCAATGACTTCACAACTCTTTCGTAATGCCTCATTTTTTCCTTAGAGTTTTGTTTTCCATGAATCATGTTGTATGATAAATCATAGTGATGTAGAATGAGTCCTTTTACATTGACATCACAAATTAATTTGCAAACACTGTTACATACTGAACATTTATAAGGTTTTTTTTTTTATTATTTTTAAAAAAGGATACAGATGTGAGCTAGTAATTCCTACCCATCATTTTTTACACGCCACAATCAAAATTCTTCTAAAGAATAGAAGGAATTGTCAATAAGAAACATTTTCAATTTGTTTTCAAACTATACTTTCCTGTCTGTCAGACATTTTATATCACTAGGTAACTGATTAAAAATTTTTCTTGCAACTCCATGCACCCCTTTTCGTGCTAAAGACAACCTTAATGTGGAGTAATGAATTTCATTTTTCCTTCTGGTTTGTAATTATGTACATCATTGTTTCTTTTGAACTATAGTGGATTATTTACAACTAACTTTATGAGGGAATAAATATACTGTGAAGCAGTAGTCAGAATGGTTGGTTGGTTGGTTTTTGGGGAAGGAGACCAGACAGCGTGGTCATCGGTCTCATCGGATTAGGGAAGGATGGGGAAGGAAGTCGGCCGTGCCCTTTCAGAGGAACCATCCCGACATTTGCCTGGAGTGATTTAGGGAAATCACGGAAAACCTAAATCAGGATGGCCGGACGCGGGATTGAACCGTCGTCCTCCCGAATGCGAGTCCAGTGTCTAACCACTTAGTCAGAATGCCCAATTCCTTTAACAGATGTCTAGAAGATAATTGTGGGTGAGCACCACATATTATACAGCACATTTTTGAGGTACGAAGACTTTCTTTCTTAAAGGTGAATGAATATTTGGAAAGTATGTCAACTTAATGTTTTGCCTCTCCCCAAAATTTATAATGATTCTAAGTGGAAATGTGGCTGAGCTAAGTTGTTTTAGAAGTTCCTAAACATGGTTTTTTTTTTCCCCCCCAGCTTCAATTTTCATCGATCTAGATACCTAAGAATTTTGAATTTTCCACCCTATTTGTTATTTCCTCACAATGTGTTACACTTATCATTGGTGTAGTACCCCTAGATGTGAAACCGAGCGAGGTGGCGCAGTGGTTAGCACACTGGACTCGCATTCGGGAGGACGACGGTTCAATCCCGTCTCCAGCCATCCTGATTTAGGTTTTCCGTGATTTCCCTAAATCGTTTCAGGCAAATGCCGGGATGGTTCCTTTGAAAGGGCATGGCCAATTTCCTTCCCAATCCTTCCCTAACCCGAGCTTGCGCTCCGTCTCTAATGACCTCGTTGTCGACGGGACGTTAAACACTAACAACCACCACCTAGATGTGAAGAACTGAGTATGTTGTGTCTTTTTAAAATGGAAGGTGAGGCCATTCACAGAAAACAAGTAAATGATACTTTTGAGAAAACTGTTTGCCATTTCTTCTGTTTCTCTATGTATCCTTGGATTTATTACAATACTTGTGTCATCGGCAAAAAGAACTATATTACATGGAAGATCATTTTCTGGATTATGTTGATTGAATTACTAAGTACAACTTTCTGCATTCTTTTGGTTAGATATGACATTATCCATTCATTGGATGTACCAGTGATCCCATAAAATTTCAATTTATCTAGAAGAATATTGTGATTCATGCAGTCAAATGCCTCAGAGAGATACCAACCAGTGTTATTTTATTAATCAATGCTTGTAAAATTTGGTGAGTGAACATGTAAATGGCATTCTCAGTACAGCAGTTCTCCTGAAACCTGAACTGTGATTTGCTATGGATATTATTGTTACTAAGGTGATATACTATTCTGCAATACATCACCATCCAAAAGATTTTGGAAAATGATGTCAGCAGTGAAACAGATTGGTAGTTGTTGGCCTCTCTCTCACCACTTTCCTTAAAGAGTGGTTTAACAATGGCTTATTTCAGTCTCTCTGGAAAAAATTCCTTGATTTAGTGATGCATTACATATTTCAGATAAGATCAGGCTAGCTTTAGAGCTCTACTTGAAACAGCATAAAAACTGGATGACCTTTTATTTTTGAGAGAATGTAATTTTCTTAATTTCAGTAGGAGAAGTTGGTGACACATTCATATGATTGAATTTTATGAGAGCTACTTTTTCAACATATTGCTATGATTTTTTTTTCTTGAACTGTTTGTCCTGATACTTTCTACTACATTTAACAAATGATTATTAAATTAATCTGCTACCTGTGAATCATCATTTATAGCCCTTCCATTCAGTTCAATAGTTATGTTATCTCGTTCTGTGGTTCACTGTCCTATCTCTCGTTTCACTGCATTCCATATAGCCTTAAGTCTGTTAATGGAATTATTGGCTTCTGACATTATATACATGTTCACTGATTTTTTAATAATCCTTCTTAGTAATTTTGAGTGGTTTTTGTGAGCAACTACTGCAGAATCTCTGTGTGTTCTTGCCAACAGATTCATTTCCCTTTTCCTTTCACAATGTACTTTAATATCTCTAGTGATCCATGGTTTTTTACATAGCTGTTTAATGTCCTTTCTGACTAGCTTATGCACAAATCTATTTTCAAACAAAGATATAAAGTTATCACAAAACAGATTAAATTTTATGTTAGCACTTGGTTCATTATAAATTTCATTCAGGTCATCTCTTGCAAACTTTTCTTAAAAACATTTGTCCTGGAGTTATTATTTACTCTCACTGATTTCCACTGAGGAGTATCCATACTGTAAGGCACTACATTATTTATCCAAACTAACTGTGCATCGTGATCAGACAGAGCATTTGTTACTGGGTAAACAGTAATTTTCCTTCTTTGAGTTTCACCTGGTAAACATTATCGGTTAGAGTCCTATTGTCTTTATCCACCCATGCTGGAATGTCAATTACTGAGAAAAAAATTGTAGAATCCAAATGAGGTTTCCAGATTATTTTTCCTATCAGAACCCATTAGAAACTCCACGCTGAAGGCACCACAGACTATTAAGTGCTTGCAGCTGTCTGACAGACAGCACAGTAAGTAATCCAGATTCCTCATAAACAGTTCAAAATTTCCCAGTGGGACTCTACATACAGTTGCAGTTAAAACTGAACTATTTTTCAGTATTAATTCACACACACACACACACACACACACACACACACACACACACACACACACACACACACTATTCTATGTGCTTATCACTACAAAATCTACTTGTCTCAATACTTTTGGATTTTGTTCTATCTTAATGTATGTAATAACTGCTCCTTTTTCCATATTAGTTCTGCATGGGTGAGCTACTAGAGTGTAATCTTTCCTCTGTAACTTATCCAACCCTGTGACTATGTGGTGCTCAGATAGGCACACAATGTCTGTCTTTTCAGAGCTCTCTAAATTTTGACAAAAAGCTCTCCTCTACCTTATTGCTCAATCCTCTAATATTTTGATTAAATAAGCTAACCATACTTTTCTGTGCATTCTTAAGCATTCTGCTGGCCTCTTCTGTTATTTTGCCTTCTTTCAAAACAGTGTGCCTGAATCCTGATTCTAGCTAAACAAGGTGCTTCTCTGACTCCAGTAACCACAAAGGATCTTGCATTGTGTGATGGTGACCCCCATATATTATCTACAAGAAGCTCTACCAACCTATCTTTCCCTCTCCTATTCAGGTGTACACATTTCTAATACATCAGGTGTATGCCATATCTAGTATATCACAATCTGCCAATTGTAACAACAGGCACTACACTCACATGACGTTTCGTGTAAGCTAGCAGCAGCCTGATCTAGTATGTCCCCATCTCCCGATTGTAGCAATAGGCACTGCACTCATATGAGATTTCACTATGTTAGCAGCAACCCGCTCAACTCGGTGTTCACATAGCTCATAGCAGTGTTGACCCAGGGATGGTCCATGCCACTGCAGAACCTCCACAAAACTCACATTTGTGCATGTAGTTGCTACTCCTGTTTCATCTTTCCCGAATGGTGCAATTACTGTCCTTAGACAAGCTGTTCCCTACTCCACCTACTACATAACCTGACCTTCTTTGCTACAACATCACCACAAATTTCCCATGTCCTCTGACACCTGGCTAAGGCTAGGCACTTGCCTTCACAATACTTGTGACCTGGTACTCTGTTCATAATTTGTCCTGTATCACCTGGCCTACATTCCCCCCCGTGGCTACTACATAGCAGCAAGACTCTTTTCTTCCAACTCTCTTTTATTACTGACATGAGTCTTTTGCACTTTCATTGTTATAGAGTGGAAGTTTTGTGCCTGAATCATATGCTATCCCATCAGAAACAGCGAGTCATTATCAGTATTGGCATGGCTGGCAATTTCTTTTCATTACAAGAAAATATTCTTGAAGAGAGACTTTCCACTTCTTCCTTCGTCAAGACAGCAGTTGCTGGTTTTGTGCAGCACTTGTTTTGATGTCAGGTTCTTCTTGTAAAGCTTTTTTCAGTGCAGACCACAATGTAAGACTGTTCTCACCCTAAATAAAAAAGCTTTACAAAATCTTCAAGTGATTTCTTTTCCAAAAACAAGCATTTACAGTTGATTCAAATCCATTAATTAATTTCCTCAATGTTCATGATCCACTTTTACATCCACAATCCACTTTTAACTGGATATCTTTCACTGCCCCTAAATGTCTTAAGAGCACCCTCAACATTATGAAATGGCAGAGAAAATTTACACTAACCCTGCAACTGTTGTGAGAATAGTGTTTTGCTTTTATCACCTGTTTCTAAATCGGAATCTTTTTCCATCTTCTTTTCAAGTATACTCAATTTTTTATCGCTACCCATTTGGATTTTATCCTCCTCTTCATCATCAGTGTTGTTGCATCCTCTTCACATTCTGTGTAGTTGGTAATTTTCACTGCTAGTTTGTCACTGTTGAATAAATAATAAATTCAGTATGTATTTCATTTCTCATCCTACTATCTATACACAATATATTGGAAATTGCTTCCAACTCCATTTCTGAAAATGGTGTTTCAATAAATGACGTCTTAGCTTCAATTTCACCAGCTATTGACTGAAAAGTAAAATCAGAAAATTCTCTCAAGTATTTCCGATTTCTTCTGCCATCTGCAGCTCCTATGAAAATGAACTTATGTAGAGATTTGATGATTTTAACCAGCACAAATGTTACATTTTATTTAGTTTTTTGATTTCTGCATTTTATTTATTTATTTTTACTTTCTTTTCCTGGCTATTCTTCTTTCACCATAAGATTTAAAGTTTCTCCTTGTATCACTCTGCTACAGATTAGGTGATAAAACTGCGTCATCACTCATTCAGCTGATTCTGGACAAATTCCCCAAAATTTGAATTAAAAAAATGGTTCCAAATTTCATGTTTGTCACAAACTCTAATGCTACATGATCCATAAAAACAAAAGAACAGACCATTACACTCAATTTTTCCATGATCACTGTCTCTCCAAGAACATGCAAAACTACTCTCCAATATTTTGCTTCCTGTGTGACAACAGTCTTGTCAGCAGGAAAACCCGTAAATGCCCCACGCAAATCCCACACAAATATGGAAAGGCAGTATGGGCCTAGAGCTCTTTTAGGTCATTGTTGACCAATATGATTGTTGGTCAAATGGGGCTGCTGCATATGACTAGCGATGGTGTGGCTCTAAGAATAATGCTTTTACACTATGCTGTTCAGGAGGCGTAACTGCTAACAGAATAAATGCATAGAAACTGAAATTTATTGGAATTGAGTGGATTTCCACTCTAAATTTGGCACCTCTCGAATTCCTGGCTCTTAGTGGATACTTAGTTTACCTGGACTCTATGGCATAACTGAATGTACAATTGCTTGGTTCAGCAATGGTAAGTTTTTTGGTTGGAGCAAAGTGTTTCCACAAAAGTACGGAGGTTTTACCCTGTGTAGGTAAAGGGCATTGCGAAATCCTAGGGTTAGATTCAGACAATAAAGTTGACCTTGCATAATACATGGTATAATTTGGGGGAACTTTGTTCCACCTGGTGGAATGTGTTCTTAGTATCTAACTGCTGCAAGGTTCACCTATCATGAAAGACAAACCAATTAAGTTGCAAAAAGTCATGCGGCTCAGTTTGCATGGTAAATTACTGCAAATTACAGGAAAACTACTTTGGGTGAATCCAGGAATGGGACTAACTGTAAATATGTTACGTGTGGTAGAACCACTGTAAGAAAACAATGAAGTACATAAAGCACATTGTTTTGTGCACAGGGTATGGCACACATATGGGAAATAGACAGTGAATGAGAAGTGTCCATTAATGTGGATAATTTTGGTACCGAGGTAGTCAATTTGCCTAAGGTATTAAGCACATTTAGAAGGAGCAGGAAAAGTAGGAATGAAGGAATTACCATTGGAATTTGAGGACCTATTTAATCCTTGCAGCCTGTTACCGATAACCCTAGTGACATAGTTCAGGATTCCAACTGGAATTAGTCATCTATGTATCATACGCCAAATAGTGTATTCCATCATCTTCAACCACTAATGGAAGAATCCATTAACCAGCAATTAAGCGATGGTATCACAGAGGGAAGTACTAGGCCGTGGGGAGGACCTGCTGTGATAGTGCTAAAGAAATCTTCAGATGGGATGAAGAAATATCAGTTCTGCTATGATTACAGACATCTCAATACACATACTATTACAGATGCATATCCAATACTGAATAACATGGAAACTGTAAATAACATGGGATAATGTAGATATTCCTTCACGACAAGCCTAAGCAGTGGGTATCACCAACTGGAAGTAGTACCAGAGGACCGATCAAAAACTGTGTTTACAGTTCCTTGAGTTCATTACCAGTATCAGAGAATGCCATTTTGTTGGAGAAATCTTTCAACAGAGGCTGGAAAAAGTGTTATTACAACTGCACCTTGAGGATGCAAGGAAGGGGGTGTTAAGTAAGGTACAGAGAAAGTAGCAAGGACTATGTCTTTCTTACGAATGTCTATGAGACAAATTATGGCAAGCTGCAGATTTGGTGCCATTTATATTGTGATGATATAAGTGAATGTGGTTTGATGTGGCAGGTAGACTACTGAAAATGGTATTCACGACCATGAATACTGATGTCGTATGGGAACCCAGTCACACCTTAGTGCAAGTGAAGAGAATAGCAGCAGGCTTCAAGGCTCTTACAGAATCGTGCACCATACAGTTAACAAACCTAGAGTAGGGAGTACTGAACAACACCAGGAGGCTATGGGGGCTAACAACAGAACTAACGGATTATGAGGATTTAAGTGTAATACAGGCATAGTTAGTCCTTCTGGACACCACGATGGCTGCAGCAAGACTTTTATGAACACTGGCTGATAATATAAGAGATGCCCGAATGGAGGTAGCAGGACTTCAGGAGGCAAAAAACCATGCAAGACACTGCTGCCACTGGAGCAAATTATAGCCGGCCTATGTAAGGTACAAAAGAATCTACCAGCTACATTGGTACTCACTGCTGCTCGGAACTCACTGCTGCTCCAGATGGAAAAAACACTGCTACTGTACTGCCTCACAACAGTAAACATGGACACCAGCCATGCTTGACTAAATGTGCTGGTCTGATTCCTGGCAGCAAGCACCAACTGGTACGAATGCTATACAGTCCACCCACATCCAGTGAGATGGGAGGGTCTGGGGAAATCGGAGAATATGTACAAATCAGAACAAAGGAGATGCTACTAATTTCACCAAGAGGGGAGCACTATGCATTAATGTCAGTGGACAAACAATCTCACTGTCAGTGGAAGCACATGCCTCTCCCAAGTGATCCAGAGTACTGCATAGCATGCAAGGTACAGTTGTTCTGAGCAGGAATGGAGGATAAGGATCCCTGTAAATATAATAGATTCTCTGTTGTACTGGCCTGACAAACATCTAGAAGTGCTTCCAGTGAAAAACTTAACCTACTTTAATGTCACCTTAGATCCCAAGATCCTTAACTCTCTAGATGAATTCATGCTCCTTAACTATCTCGATGAATTAACAGCAAAATGGGAAAGATGCATTACCGTGGAATAAATGCTTCAGCATGTGCAGCAACAAAGTTGTCACAAGTTTCCCCAAGCACAATTCCCTGATATTTCCAGACCAGTTTTAGCATTTTCCCCTAACAAATCTTTAGATCTCAAGGATAAATTAAGATGTAAGTTGACAATGTCTTTGCAGCTACGGTACAAGAAACAATAGTGCAAACTTGGAAATATCTAAACAAAAAACTTGCAAGCAGATGGCATTTCCTGGTGTGAGCAAAAATCTTAAGTACTAACGTCAACATCTTTTGCAATGAACTGTTTTTAAATGGAGAAAGCAAGCTAAATGGTATAAGTGTCTCATTAAGACCACTGATGTTATTTTATTTCAATAAAATGAAACACATTTGGTGAGAAAAATATGCATTTCCTTGTAGTCACAAGACGGATTTAAAATACCTTCATTGATTTCAGAAACAACCTCAGAAAAAAAGGCCTCTTGAAAGAAGTCTTTAAGGTGTGGAAGAATTGTATAAACCAAGGCTGTACATGACTGCCAACAAAATGCTGGTTCTACTACGTTCATTATTGGCGGTTATTACCCACTGTGGTACAAACTGCCACAATTTTCTTCTTCTTATGATCCATACTTTCTCACATATAAACTACTTCTGAAGCGCCAAAATGTACTGCAACCACTGCATTACGCCATATGCAAACACACCCGGCATGCAGACAGATCATTGACACTAGATCTGATGGCAAGGGCCTGCACATTAGTGGGAAATGAATGGTTTCTGATCAGCAGGCCCGATCCATTACAAAACTCACAGAAATGGCCTCCAGTTTTGGCCCGTCATGGAAATACACTCCTGTGGCCAGCTACACAAGAGCCACAGACAGCTTGTTGATGAAATGAGACCATGGTGATCAATCCATGCAACAGATAAGTTGTTCAAATACTCTGAAAATCAACAATAATGAGGATAGGTAGCAACTCACCATAAAGATGATTGCTGAACCACAGACAGGCACGTAGAAAAGAAAATCACACTCTCACAACTAAAATTTTCAGCCATAGCTTTTGTCAGAAAATGAGAGCACACACACGTTCACACAATTACACTGACACAACTCTTACACACATGACCACCGTCTCTGGCCACTGCGCCTACAGTCTGAGAATAAAATCTAAATAAATCACTCCTCATGCCTCCCTACCTCTCATTGGCAGCTGCTAGGCTAGTGGCAAGAAGTGGTGGCAGCACTGACTGCAAGCTGAGGGGAGTGGTAGGAAGGGGAGAAGCAGTAGGACTGAGAGAGCATGGAAGCGGCACACATACTCAGCTGCACCCAACCAGTGATGATGCGTGACCATTCTGTAAGCAAACCATTTCATCTACTGAGACAATAATGAGATTTTTCTAATTTTTTTTCACATTTTCCCTGATTTCCCTGACGTGGTTGAAAATCCCTGAATATTCCCTGATTTCCAGAACCTGTGGCAACCCTGAGCAATATCATAGCAATCACCACCAAAGAAGTGTGGCAATAAATGTTGCAACCTCGGGTACAATATAGGTCTTGACTCTTGTCTGTGCAGCCTATATACATTTAAACAACAGAAAATCCAGGAAGGAATGTAACAATATTAGAGAAGGAAAGTTGCTACTCACCATATAGTGGAGATGCTGAGCCACAGATAGGCACAACAAAAAGATTCTCACAATTAAGGTCTTTGTCAATAATACACACACACACACACACACACACACACACACAACTGCAGTCTCAGGGAACTGAAACCACACCATGAGCAGCTGCACCTGTGCATGACGGGAGTGACAGTGACTACGAAGGCTGAGGTCAGGAAGGTCACTGTCCTCACCCATCCAGCCCCCTCCTTGTTTCCATTCCAGCACTACACAACTGTCATTTCAGCACCACACCCAGTCTTTATATTTATCTCCTTTTCCAATGACCCTCCCCACCTCTCCCCTGTCCTCTTTCTAAACTGCAGCACTTCACTGTCCGCCATCCCCACCAAACTATCCACCTCCCCACCCCAGCCTCCTCCTGTCCTCACCCAGTCGCCACTCCCATCACTGGCACTGCTGCAAGCAGTGTGGTTTCAGTTGCCTAAGACTGCAGTCGTGTGTGTGTGTGTGTGTGTGTGTGTCTACTGTTAACAAAGACATTAATCGCCGAAAGCTATAACTGTGAGAATCTTTTTGTTGCGTCTATCTGCAACTCAGCATTTCCACTATATGGTGAGTCAACTTTCCTTCTCCACAATTGCTATATACATTTAAGGCCGAGAACTACTCGCCCAGTTCAACCCCTGTACACAAGTACTGACTGAGTGGATCACCCTTAGTAAGTAGTTATTAATTAAGTGTATAGCCAATGAACATAGTGGTTCAAGCTGAATTAGTGTTAGAGCAATGTGAATGGAATGCACAAATATCTAACAATTTAAATTGTGCTATAAAGTAATTTTCACAGGTGTTGCCAGTCTGAAATCTTCCAAAGAGAGGAGGTGTGTTGTGCCACTGCCTTTTTACTTGATGGCTGAAACCCGTGACCAAGTAAGAAGCTTTAGAGAAGTGAAGTAGAGGGGAACCGACAAGGCATTCTTTTGCAAGCATCATGTGGGCTGTGCTGACACAACAACAATTGCAGCCCAGGCCGTACAGCAGAATAAATTACCACACATCCAGCCTCGATGCTCTATCAGGCTGCAGCACCACCAATACAATGGAAATATGGAAGCCGGACTGTGGCAACGATGACTTGGACCACCACACATCCAGGACAGCACTATGCCACTTCCTTGCATCTAAGTGATTAAGAGTGATGGTCTGGTAAAACAAGGGTGAAACCCATCATAAACAGCATCCGCTTCAGCTATGCAGTGACTGTTACCACCTGCAGCCAGCTTTGAGAGGTACTCTACAACAAGCATCGATCTGAAATGGGTCATCCAGCTTGCAGGTAACGCATGTCATCTCCTCCAGCTGTGGAACTGTAGGTTGCATCGAGGCCTGTTGCTGTCAGGACCTGAACTGGTGCCTTCCAGCCAGGGGCCATCAGCTGCCTGACTTCTGTTGACTGTAGGGCACCTTTTTGGGGCCATGGTTCACACCTGCTTGAATAGCTGCCAAGCTGCCACATGCCCTGTGCAGGCACAAGGTACACACTACTACTACAGGCTCGCCCTTGCAGGCCACTATTGCTGCATCCAGCAGTGGTGACGTTGGCCTACCTCTTCACGCTTGAGTGCTTCCTACACTAAGTCACACACCTGCACCAGTCAATGCCCTTTTTCTGCACAGTGTGTCATAACTGCTTTCCAGCTGCCTGACACTAACAAGATAACTCCGTCTCAGTTGCCACCTGCTGGACAAAGCATGCTGGCCATTACATGAGGCTGCATCATGAGCTAAGCACACATCAACCAGAGCCAGCCTGCATCTCAAGACATTGACCACCACCCAACAACATTATGACTGTAAACCCATGTATTTGGTCTTCCAATGACTTTATGTTGGACATCTACTTGGATCCATGGACCTTCTGCCCTGCTGATCGACACTCAGTGCCATCGCAACCTGTAGAAGGGCATCTAATCTCACCCTCCACCCTGACCCCTGCTACATAAGGTAACTTGCACCCAGAGCAAACTTCGACTTTGTGACTCCCAAGCCCCCCCCCCCCCCCTCCCAAATGTCCCAATTTCACCATTTGCCCATTTTTTGTTCAATTACCATTACCACTTAGCCCAATTTACAATGAAGACACATTGCGGTGATTCTTTTTTGTATGACATAAATTCAAAGCACGAAGTAACCCATGATCCACATTGCTTGAAACAATCATGGCTCATTTTCTTTGTTTCACTACCGATCAATCTGGGAGACAGGGGAGCGGGGGGGAGGAGGGGCAAAATATATTCCATACATTTGGGTTTTTAAACTTTGCCTTCTGTAAAATGTAATGTATTTCTTTTTCCCATTTACCCAAACATGTATCAACTATGTCATCTTCTGTGGGGTCTCAATTTATTTGTACGACAATGCTACATAAAGCTTAGGGTTTTTTTTTCCTATTTTATTTTAAGCACAAAACTAAAATGTTTTTATTTATTTATTTATCTGATTGCTCACCTGAAATTATATTAACTGTAAAGGCAGATTTGTACAGATAGGATTACATTTATGTCTTCATGGTAAGATAGTTGGTTACATGTTCCATAGACCATTTGCACAATAAATCATAATTATGTGGAATGAGATATTTTACATTCAGATTGCAAATTAATGGGTAAATATGGTTACTTGCTGAACATTTATAAGTTTACTAGCTTAGCTCTCACTGCTTTGCTCACATACACTGTATCATCTGCACAGATTCTCTCCCCCCCCCCCCCCCCCCCCTTCCTTTTAGTCAAATTTTTATGTTGTTCGAAATTGCAACACCTAAATTTTTCACACTAAATGAGGTCATGGAAGTATGGTCTTTGCCGAATGTACTTCTGAGTAGCTGGAGTCCAAGGTTCTTGTTAATCAGGCCTGTTGCATTTTGTGGTGGTATTTACGTAGAAACTTCATCCTCCAACACATGTTTCTTTATATCTAACCAAGAAGTGAAATACTAATTTTCATAGTATCACCTTTAAAAATTATTTTTAATATCACAAAATATTTTCTTAAAAATTTTCATCCCTATTTTACCCCCTAGTATTTCCAAATATGCTGAAACATGTTTATTATTATTATTATTTTCGATTATTCCCATTTAAGAGAGCGTTTGAACTTGAATTCCTTTATGATGATTGTTTATTATTATTATTATTATTATTATTATTATTATTTAACACCAAGTTTCATATTCCTAGCTTCAAAATTGCCTTAACCCTAGGACACCCAAGCCTTTTTTTCTGACTTGGATGCCTAAGGGTGGGTTCGGAGAGCCCACAGGTATTAAATAAGTTTACTGACGAAAATTTACCACTTTCAAAATGGTTTATGTATTTTAACTAAGGCATCGGTTTATAAATGTTGTTAATTGTTATAAACTGTAATAAATATTGGATTGAGTGAATACAAAATTGACATATTAAAATACAAAATACAGATGTGTTCATATACAATAGACTACTCTGAGTCCTCAACTTCAAGGCAAGAGACACACTTCACAATTTTTTCTGAATGTGTGTTACACACATGTTTATGACACTGTCCACAATACTGTTTTGGTTTACTTAGATTGTTGTACTTCTGCTTCTTTGTTTTAGCTTTTCTTACACAAATATGG
This sequence comes from Schistocerca nitens, assembly GCF_023898315.1. Taxonomy (NCBI): domain Eukaryota; kingdom Metazoa; phylum Arthropoda; class Insecta; order Orthoptera; family Acrididae; genus Schistocerca; species Schistocerca nitens. The sequence goes on along the minus strand of NC_064619.1, from coordinate 539,790,146 downwards.
CACCGACCTTTCCCTGCGGGAGGCTGACGTGCTTCTGTTGTCACTTCTTTGATTTTCTTTTGTAGAACAGTCTCCATTGATTGAACAATTTGGTTAGATAACCCTCTTGCATTGGCACGTCTTTCTTCTACCTGCAATTTCACTAGTTCCATCCCAGCTTGCAGAAGATAAAGTTTCCGTTTGTTGTGTTTCTTTTCACTCCATCTTGGATGTTGCTGGATGAATATGGTGGTTGCATTGATAGCACAAATGTCGATGAGAGAGTAAAATACTGATAGAGGCCATCTCTTTGTTCCCCTCTTGCAGGTGTACATACGCATCATTTGATCAATGGTATCAATTCCACCTTTAGTGGAATTATACTATGCATTTATCTTGGTTTTATTCTTCTGTCCTCCAACAGTGCCTTTATCTTGGTGCATTGTGGACAACATCAGTAAGTTTTTACTTGGTTTCGTTTTTGCTGTGTAGGACCCAAAGTTACTGGAGGCCTACGTGCTGGGAACTGCACTAACTTATTGCAAGTTTACAAGATAAATAACAGCTGACTGACATCAACAATCACTTCCTCTGAAAAAACCGATTGTTGTGAATATCAAGAATACCAACCAACAAGAAACTAACTTGCATTGTTGTAGAGATGAGAAATACGAAATCCTACTAAGGGAAATTTTCTATAGCATGGAAGCCTGGGGGGGGGGGGGGGGGGGTTTGTTGGACCCATAAAAAGTTTATTTTTTTCTTTCAAAGCAGGAATTTTTTATAAAATATATTGACACTAACGTTTCATAAAATAGCCAACAAACAATAACTCAAAGGGAATATGTAGTATGAAAGTTACATGGGCAAAAGCAGGGGACATAAAAAAAATTGTGGGTTCAACGAACCCCGCCTTAGGCGTCCTAGGGTTAATAGCGACATACTTTCAAACAGTCTTTCACCCAAAAATTTCACCCCCTTATGAATGTAATTTCGAACTGGCTCCTCTTAAATGATGCCTACGGTATAAGATCCACGCCCTCTCCAAATTTCAAGCTTCTATCCTTAGCAGTTTGGGCTGGGCAATGATGAGTTAGTGAATCAGTCTGGCCCTATTCCACCTCCTTAGGGATTAAATTTTCAAAAACAGTGAAACATGTATTTTTTCATTTCTAACTAAGAGAAGCAAAATACCAATTGTCATAGATATCGCTTTAAAAATGGTTACACAATGAATTATTTTCATAAAATATTTCACTCCCTATTTCATCGCTTAGGGGTTGAGCATCCAAAAACAATCAAGTCTATTTCACCCTTACAGGGATTCAATTTCCAAAAACTTGTATTTTTTAAATTCTGAACAAGAATACAAAATCAAATTTTTCATAGATTTATCTTTAAAAATGCTCCCATAATGAAATATTTCATAAAATACCCCCAAGATGTTCAATTTCCAAAAACACCTATTTTCTCATTTATCACTAACGAGGGAACCTCCCCATCGCACCCCCCTCAGATTTAGCTATAAGTTGGAACAGTGGATAGGCCTTGAAAAACTGAACACAGATCAACCGAGAAAACAGGAAGAAGTTGTGTGGAACTATGAAAAAAATTAGCAAAATATGCGAACTGAGTAGTCCACGTGCAACATATGAAACTTCAAGGGTGATGTGCAGTCAGGAGCGCCGTGGTCCTGTGGTTAGCGTGAGCTGCTGCGGAATGAGAGGTCCATGGTTCAAGTCCTCCCCCGAGTGAAAAATTTACTTTCTTTATTTTCGCAAAGTTATGATCTGTCCGTTCGTTCATTGACGTCTCTGTTCACTGTAATAAGTTTAGTGTCTGTGTTTTGCGACCGCACCGCAAAACCGTGCAATGAGTAGACGAAAGGACGTGCCTCTCCAATGGGAACTGAAAACATTTCATCGCAAGGTCATAGGTCAACCGATTCCTCCACACGAAAACACGTCTGATATATTCTATACGATACTGTTGACGGCATGTGCGTCACATGACAGTAATATGTAGTCGACCCACCTAACTTGTACACTTGGCGAACGGGTAAAAAGATTCTTCTACCTTGCCCGATTTAGGTTTTCTTGTGGATGTGATTATCACTCCCAAAAAAGTGATCGCATCGGATGGACAGATAATAATTGTCTGAAAACAAAGAACTAAAATTTTCAGTCGAAGGAAGACTTGAACCAATGACCTTTCCCTCCACAGCTGCTCACGCTAACCACAGGACCATGGCGCTCCTGACCGCACAGCACCCTTGAAGTTGCATATGTTGCATGTGGACTGCTCAGTTTGTATATTTTGCTTATTTTTTTCATAGTTCCACACAACTTCTTCCTGTTTTCTCGATTGATCTGTGTTTAGTTTTTCAAGGCCTATCCACTCTGCCAACTTATAACTAAATCTGAGGGGGGTGTGATGGGGAGGTTCCCTTGTAAGAATACAAATTCAAATTTTCATATATGTAGCTGTTAAAAGAAATTATTCACATAGTTAAGGAAGACAACAATTTAATAGTCATGGGGGACTGGAACTCGGCAGTAGGAAATGGAAGAGAAGGAAAAGTAGTAGATGAATATAGAATGGGGATAAGGAATGAAAGAGGAAACCGCCTGGCAGAATTTTGCACAGAGCGTAACTTAATCATAGCTAACACTTGGTTCAATGATCATAAAAGAAGGTTGTGTATGTGGAAGAGGTCTGAAGCCACTGGAAGGTTTCAGATAGTTTATATAATGGTAAGACAGAGATTTAGGAACCAGTTTTTAAATGGTAAGACATTTCCAGGGGCAGATGTGGACTCTGACCACAATTTATTGGTTATGAACTCTAGATTAAACCTGAAGAAACTGCAAAAAGGTGGTAATTTAAGGACATGGGAGCTGGATAAACTGAAAGAACCAGAGGTTGTAGAGAGTTTGAGAAAGAGCATTAGGGAACGATTGGCAAGAACAGGGAAAGAAATACAGTAGAAGAAGACTGGGTAGCTTTGAGCGATGAAGTAGTGAAGGCAGCAGAGGATCAAGTAGTAAAAAGATGAGGGCTAGTAGAAGTCCTTGAGTAACAGAAGAGATACTGAATTTAAGTGATGAAGGGAGAAAATATAAAAATGCAGTAAATGAAGCAGGCAAAAAGGAATACAAATGTCACAAAAATGAGATCGACAGGAAGTGCAAATGGGCTAAGTTGGAAAGGCAGACCTGCAAACCATTGTTTACAGCAATTGTAGACCTATAGAAGGCTTTTGACAATGCTGACTGAAATACTCTCTTTCAAATTCTGAAGGTGGCAAGAGTAAAATACAGGGAACAAAGGCAATTTATACTTTTTACAGAAACCAGAAGGCAGTTATATGAGTTGAGGGGCATGAAAGGAAAGCAATGGTTCAGAAGGGAGTGGGACAAAGTTGTTGCCTATCCCCTGTGTTTACCGAGCGAGATGGCGCAGTGGTTAGCACACTGGACTTGCATTCGGGAGGACGACGGTTCAATCCCGCGTCCAGCCATCCTGATTTAAGGTTTTCCGTGATTTCCCTAAATCGCTACAGGCAAATGCCAGGATGGTTCCTTTGAAAGGGCACGGCCGACTTCCTTCCTCATCCTTCCCTAAACCGATGAGACCGATGACCTCGCTGTTTGGTCTCTTCCCCCAAAAACCCCTATCCCCTGTGTTATTCAATCTATATGTTGAACAAGCAGTAAAGGAAACCAAAGAAAAATTTGGAATATGAACTAAAAGCCAGGGACAAGAAATAAAAACCTTGAGGTTTGTCGACGACATTGTAATTCTGTCAGAGACAGCAAAGGACTTGGAAGAACAGTTGAATGTAATGGATAGCATTCTGAAAGGAGGCTATAAGATGAACATCAACAAAAGCAAAATAGTGGACTGTAGTCGAATTAAATCAGGTGATGCTGAGGGAGTTAGATTAGGAAATGAGACAATTAAAGCAGTAGATGAGTTTTGCTATTTGGGCAGCAAAATAAGTAAGGATGGTTGAAGTAGAGAGGATATAAAATGTAGACTGGCAACGGCAAGGAAAGCATTTCTGAAGATGAGAAATTTGCTAACATTGAGTATAGATTTAAGGGTCAGAAAGTATTTGTTCGGACTATAGCCATGTATGGATGTGAAACATGGATGATACACAGTTTAGGCAAGAAGGGAATAGAAGCTTTTGAAATGTGGTGCTACAGAAAAATGCTGAAGATTAGATGGGTAGATCCCTAATTAGGAGTTACTGAACAGAATCGGCGAGAGGAGGAATTTGTGGCACAACTTGACTAGAAGAAGGGATCGGTTGGAAGGACACATTCTGAGGCATCAAGGGATCACTTATTTAGTGCCGGAGGGAAGCATGGAGTGTAAAAATCGTAGAGGGAGACCAAGAGATGAATCTAAGCAGATTCAGAAGGATATAGGTTGCAGTAATTACTTGGAGATGAGGAGCCTTGCACAGGATAGTGTAGCATGGAGAGCTGCATCAAATCGGTCTTTGGATTGAAGACCACAACAAACACCCCATTTAGGTTGAATTTCCATAAACACTGAACCATGTATTTCTTTATATTTAACCGAGAAGTCAAATACCAGTTTTCATACCTCTAGCTTCGACTTTATTTAATAATGATTTATTTTCAAAAAACACTTTCACTCACTATTTTACCTCATAGAAGTTAAATTTCATAAACTGTTAAGTATTTCTTTATTTCTGGCTGAGAAACCATACAATGATTTTTGTAAGGTTAGCTTAAAAATTACCTAAAAAGGCGACACATTTTGAGAAAACTGTTCATCCTCTATTTCACCTCCTTAGTCCCTTCTTAAATGACTCTTACAGTATAAGATAAACACCCTCTGCAAATTTCAAGTTTCTGTTCTTAGTTGTTTAGCCTGGGCGATGATGAGTCAATGAGTCAGTCAGTTGGGATATTGCCTTTTATATATGGAGATTATTATTATTATTATTATTATTATTATTATTACTAAATATACAGATGCAAATTAGCAATTCCTAGCCCCACACCCCCATTTACACATTAAATAACAGAAATTCTAGTATGGAATAGAAGGCGTTGTCAAGGAAACTTTTAGAACTTGTTTTCGAATTTTAGTTTGCTGTCTGTCAGGCATTTTATATCAACCAATGGAAAATCCAGGATGGAATATAACAATATTATGAAAAGGATAGTTGCTACTCACCAAACAGCAGAGATGCTGAGTTGCAGATAGGCACATCAAAAAAGGCCGTCAGAAAGTGAGCTTTCGGGCAACAAGGCTTTCATCCAAACAAACAAACAAACAAACACACACACACGACTACAGTCTCTGGCTGCTGAGGCCAGACTGCGAGCAGTAGGTCATGATGGGAGAAGTAACAGTGTGGTGGGGGATACAGAGGAGACTGGGGAGAGGGATAGGAGGGTAGGGGTGGGGGGACACTGAAGTGCTGCTTGTAGGAGCATACAAGGACAAGGTGGAGTGAGGTTAGGCCAGCTAGGTGCAGCTGGGAGGATAGATGGTGGACGGGGGAGAGTGGTAGAGAAGAGAAGTAAAAATACTGTGGGTGCTTTGTTGGAGTAGAGGGTTGTGTAGTGCTGGAATGGGAACAGGGAAGGGGCTAGATGGGTACGGACAATGATTAATGAAGGTTGAGGCTAGGAGGATTACGGGAACGTAGGATATATTACAGGGAGAGTTCCTACCTGCACAGTTCAGAAAAGCTTGTGTTAGTGGGAAGGATCCAGATGGCACAGGCTGTGAAGCAGTCATTGAGATGAAGGTCATGTTGGGTGGCGTGCACAGCAATGGGCTGGTCTAGCTGTTTCTTTGGTCACAGTTTGTTGGTTGCCATTCATACGGACGGACAGACTGTCAGTTGTCAAGTAGGCGGTGGAGGGAGAATGTACGAGGCAGGTCTTGCATCTAGGTCTGTTACAGGGAATGAGCCATGTGGCAAGGGGTTGGGAGCAGAGGTTGTGTACAGATGGTCGAGGATACTGTGTAGGTTCAGTGGGTGGTGGAATACCACTGAGGGATAGGTGACGAGGATTGTGGGTAGGACATTCTCTATTTCAGGGCCCGATGAGAGTTAGTTGAAACCCTGACAGAGAATGTCATTCACTTGTCCAGTTCTGGGTGGTACTGAGTCATGACTGGAATACTCCTCTGTGGCCAGATGGAGAGGAGCTTTGGAAGGTGGAGAGACAGGGCATGGGAGATCTGTTTTTGTACAAGGTTGGGAGGGTAATTACGGTCTGTGAAGCCCCAAATGAAACCCTCAGTGTATTTCAAGAGGGACCGCTCATCACTACAGGTGCAATGGCCGTAGACGACTACGCTGTATCGACGGGACTTCTTGGTATGAAATGGGTGAGAGCTGTTGAAGCATTAGGGATGTTAGTGTAAAGGGAGATGGCATCAATGAGCAGGGCACCAGGTGGTAAAGGAACAGGAACTGTGGAGAGTCAGGGGAGGAAATGGATGGTATCTTTCATATACGAGGGTAGGTTGCGGGTAAAAGGCTGAAGGTGTTGGTCTATGAGTGCACAGATACTTTTAGTTAGGGGCACAGTAACTGCCCATAATGGGGTGTCCTGGATGGTTGGGCTTATGGACTATAGGAAGCTTGTAGAAAGTAGGAGTGAGGAGAGAGATATGCTCTGGGGAGAGGTTCAGGGATGGGCCTGAGGATTTGAGGAGAGACTGGAGATCCTACCAGATTTCTAGAATGGGCTCACTGTAGCAGGGTTTGTAGATGGATGAATCTGACAGCTTGCAGAGTTCTTCTGCCAGGTAATCCTTGCTGATCAAAATAACAGAGGTGGAGCCTTTATCAGCAGGTAGGATTATAAGATCAGGATCAGTTTTAATGTGGTGGATTGCAGTTCTTAATGTAGATGTAAAGCTAGTTTGCATGTTGAGGGATTTGGGGAATGATGGTGGGCTAAGGTTTGAAGTTAAGAAATTCTGGAAAGTTGACAGAGGGTGATTTGGGGGCAGTGGATAACTGTTGGGTGAAGGAGTGAACTGAGTCAGGCAGAGTTCAATATTGGTCTTTGGCTGAGTCCGACTGATAAGATTGAGGGCGAAAAAGGGTTTCCATTGTACGAACCGGGAGAAGAAGAGAAGGTCTTTAACAACTCCTGCATGATGGAATTAGAGAGTGGGGCAAAAAGGTGAGGTCTTTGGAAAGGATTGTTACTTCTGCAAGGTTAAAGCTTTTGAAAGAAAAGTTAATGGATGTGTTTTGGGTCTACTTAGGCTCTGGATTTTGTATGATGATGGGAGGGAGTTTTTGAGGGTGGGGTAAATGTAGTAGGTATGTGAGGTGGGGTTTGTTGTGGTTTGTCATCTATGAGGGAATGTGGGGGAGGTTGTTATAGAGAGGGTGGATAGTGGTAGTACAAGACGGGAGTAAGAAGTGAACAGGGTGGAGAGTTTTTTGAGGTGGTATTGTGCATGTTGCTCTAGTTCCTAGAGGGCAAGTGTGTCTATGTGTGGTATGCAATCCAGGAATTTTATAGAGGGAGAGGAGGTACTGCAAGGAGGTTTTGGCCTGACTGATACATTTTTGTAGGGCTGTGTTGGTTGGGGTTAAGGATTGGCAGAATCTGAACAGATGGAGATCATTGTGGAAGGAAGGGTGACAACCAGAGATGGGTAATTTGACAATAACGTCATCTGGAGGGATTCCATGAGCCAAGCAGGAACAGTATGTGGGAATGGGTTCTGGCTAGGGATACAGAAACTTTTATGTATTGACACAGGTGGAAAGAGCAAGGATCCATGGTGGAGGATAAAAACAAGTAAAATATATAATTATGATAGAAATACATCTGAAAACAATCGCAAAAATATACCCAAATGCATGGGAAAAAATCACAAAAGGGACGAATCGGATGAAGTAATGGGAAACAAAATGAAACTACTCCTGCCAACCACTTGCCTCACGGCTCACATCACTGTAATAGACCTAGATGCATGTCCCACCACCACCCATTCCAGTCCGGTCACAAGTGTCACCTATCCCATTAAAGGCATGGCTGCCTGCGAAACTAGTCATGGAATCTACAAGCTAAGCTTCAACCACTGTGCTGCATTCTTCTTAGGCATGACAACCAACAAGCTGTGTGTCCGCAAGAATGGCCACAACAAACTGTGGCCAAGAAACACCTAGACCATCCTGTTACCCAGCACACCATCCAACACAACCTTCATTTCAATGACTTCTTCACAGCCTGTGCCATCTAGATCCTCACACTAGCTTTTCTGAATTGTACAGGTGGGAACTCTCCCTGCAATATATACAACTATACCTAACCCTCCTGCCCTCAACATACGTTAGTCATTGTCCTTACCCATCTAGCCTCTTTGCTGCTCCCATTCCTGCACTACATAGCCCTCTAGTCCACTGAAGCACACACAGTACTTTCATTTCTCTCCTTACCTGTGGCCCCCGCCACCTAGCTGCCATACTGCCCTACCCTCTCTCCACCTTGTCCTTGTATCCTGCCACATGCATACCCTACTATCCCCCCTCCCCTCTCCTCTCTGCCAGCCAGCCTCCTCCTAACCCCCACCACCCCGTTGATTCTTCCATCATGTACTGCTGCTTGCAGTCTAGCCTTAGCAGCTGGAGAGTGTGGTCTAAGTGTGAGAGATGCATTTGCGTGTGTGTGTGTGTGTGTGTGTGTGTGTGTGTGTGTGTGTGTGTGTTATCGATTTCAGATGGAGGCCTTGTTGGCTCAATCTCATTTTCTGACAGTCTTTTCACTGTACCTATCTGCGACTCACCTTCTTTGGTATTTGTTGAGCAGCAGCTACCCTTTTCTTAATACTGAGACATTTTATATCACCGTGTATGTGATTAAAAAAAATTTAGTTGGATCACTGTACATCTTTTTTGTACTAAAGACAACCTTAATGTGGAATGATAAATGTGTCATTTTTCCTTCTGCTTTCGTAATTTTGTACATCAGTGTTCCTTCTGAACTGCAGTGGATTATTTATTAGGGTCATTGCAAAAGTCATGGCAACTATTTTTGGTCTCAAAAATGGTAACAAATTAAAAAATTCTAAAATATGCAAATGAAATGTTAGTTCGTAAGTAGACATTACATGTAGGGAGATGGATGAACATACACACTGCCATAAAGAAACCGCAAGGAAAAAAGAAGGAAAACATTGCAAATGTGTTTTACTGTCAGCTGCAACAATATACAACAGCACATTACAAACTGCCTGCATTACATGGCATCAGGAGTCTCCCCAAAAATCCACTGTAGTGTGTCATGTCACTAGATGGCAGTCCTTTCCAGAAGAAAGAAGAATGAAGAGAGACCACAGTGTGAGCTGAACAGCCATTCAAGATGGATGTTACCTGACTTGAACAGTGTTCTTACGTAAATATTTTTCAGGTCACCATGGAAGGGATGCATGACAATGCCACAAAGAGCTTGAGGAAGCAGTAGGAAATGCTGCTCTACTATACCAAATAGTTGCTTGGTGGGCAGATGCATTCAGACATGGCAGAGATGCAACGGCCAACATGCACTGATCCAGGTGGCCTGTCAGTGTGTGGACAGACTGTGCTCACACCCAGGTGCACTGTACTTCTTTCACACTTTCCTGCAACAACACCTATGACAAGCTATTAGGGAGAAATGTTGTGAACATCTACAGGATGCATTAATTCTTCAGAGCAACATGAGAGCCGATACAGCAGAGTGTGTGTGGAATCTGCTCATGAGATGAAAAAGGGAAATACTGAAGCATCCACCATACTGGACTGACTTATCACCTTATGATTATGACTTCATACCAAAATTGAAAGAGCCACTGCATGGAACACACTTTTGAGCATGTGAAGACATCGCCTGCAGCAGTGATGTGAAAGATCCGACAATTGACTCTTGGTGAGGTCATGGGTATTTGGTGCCTTTCACATTATTGGCAGCATGTGATGGATTCATTGGAAGACTATTTCGAGGGGGACTAGGATATCACAGGATCTTGATCCTATCTTGTACTAATGTGTACTGTCACAATTGAGAGTAAAACATGTTTGAAATGACAAAATTTTTGTTTGTCTTTTTTCTTGTGCTATATCTTTATGGTGTTTGTTCATCCATCTCCCTACATGTAATGTTTACATATGAACAAACCTTCCATTTGTGTATTTCAGAATTTTTTAATTCATTAGCATTTTCAAGGCAAAAAATAGTTGCCATGACTTCTGCAATGACCCTTGTATAACAAACTTTATATAACAAATTTTATCAGGGAATAAACATGCTATGAAGCAGCAGTCAAAATGCCCAACTCCTTAAACAGATGGTTGTTACAGCATGTCATCTACATAGTAGTCAGAAGAATTTGCTTAGACAGTTATTAATTTTGAAACACTTTACTGAGAGTAGTAGTGGCGCATGTCCTGTACTTACTATGTAAGGGTTACACACTGCTACTTGTGGAAAAGCTATTCTTTTAAAAAGTTAAAAACTCTCTAAGCCAACTCTTCCACTACTTTGCAGATGAAATGCTATAAAATCATAAAAAGGCATAAATGTAACTGTAAGCTGACCTGTACAAATCCATTTTCACAATTAATGTAATTTCAAGTGTGCAATCATTACCAAATTAAAAATGCAAGTTACAGTTTTTGTATTTAAAAATGGAAAAGTAACCATGACCTTTGTAAAATAATATTACAGAAATAAATTGAGACCCTCAAAGGATGATACCTAAGTGTCAAACATGTTTGGGTAAATAGAAAATAAAATACACAGTGTTTCATAGAGGGCGATGTTTAAAAACCCAACTTTAATTTACAACATGGAAAAAAACTTCATCCGAAGCTTCCAACCCTTGCAAGATGATATACCCTTTACACTTTCGTTGTATGGGCTCACTTGGCATTTTGATAGAGGCTCCATGTAGTACCTAAAAACAAGTGACAAGCATCTCTACACACAGTCCAATCCAAAGCTCTTCATAATTCCCTTTCATACATCCTAGCCCTCTGCTCTTCTTGATGCACTCCAACCCTTCCCTTCTACTACTACTACTACTACTACTACTACTACTACTACTACCACCACCACCACCACCACCACCACCACCACCAATAACACTACTTCCCTTTCCTAGTTCACTTTAGCTCTTCTTCTTCCCCCTTCACTTTGTTCTTTGTCTTCTGCTGTCATAAAACATCCCCCACCCAAAATGGCACCCAGGGCTCCTCCCCAGCTGCAACACTCTAAACACCCTACTTATTCCTCTGCCTGTATGAGAGAGCTGGGTCTGACTGCATGCCACAAAAGACACAAGATAAACGAGCTAGGATTTTACATTTTACAAATAAATAAAGCAAGAGGAAGTTCTTCAAAAGACTCTTCTTTAACAAAACCATGTTACGTACACTTCAGTGAAGACAGTGGGCTTATACAAGTGTATATAGTGTATCAAGCACACACATTAAAGTTCAGAAGGAACAAAAAAAATGATTAGGAGTCAGTTAAGCCATAACACATTATGTAAAGATATGTCATCCATTGATGGGTATATTTTTAGGTACAGTATAATGTCTTAGCCAGTCAAGATGTGAATGACAGTAGTGAAGCAATAATAATCATTAGCTAAAAACATGGAGTGCGGTCACTATGAGCACTGCTTTACCTCATGTGGTCTTGCGTCAATACTATTATTTATAATATCCCGAAGGACATTTCTTCACTCCTCCAGGACAGCAATCTTCGAATCAGTAACCATTCTACAAAGTATTAATTTTTCAGCAGAATACCTTTCGAGTAGTTCCAGATATGTTCAATATATTCTGACTATGTAAATTTTATAACTTTTGGAGCTTCTATTTGTGTCAGATCTATGTGAAGTTAAATAAACAGAAAATGGCATTTAGGTAGGACTACAACAGATTTGTCTTACCTTCCTTGGCAATGGAAATTTTCATGAAACATTTTTAGCAATATGTTATGGAGAAACATAACCAAACACTTAAAGCTCACTAATTTACAGAGCATAGAAATTTCTGCAGATTGCATCTCCCATCATTTGACGGGGTACAATTTCTCCTCCTTTTCAATATGAAGTCACATGTATTGAAGAGTTCAATAAGTCTTCATTGTGTTGCAATGGACTTGCAGTTTTGTAAGACAGCCATAAAAATGGCCAGCACTCAAAGAGAGGCAAAGTTTATGCAGCCAGCTGTCAAAGTTTTAAAGTTTGAGTAGAGTTTGATATATAGATAACACACTCATGTGTGGCCAGAGAGCCATGTACAAACAGATAAATATTTTTAAATAGTACCCATCCAAAGTTTCATTTACTGCTGAGAAGAAGTGTTCAGAATCATATCTGAATGATTTTTTATAATAAACCAAATAAGCTGTATAAGAAAATCATTTACGCAGGCAGTTGCAGTGATTGCTAGTTAACATTCCTAACTTTTTATCAAACATTGGCACAGAGACAGATGCACAAGGGCAGCTGCTACATGAGCAATCTCTATAAAGTATTGTGCCCTCTTTGAATATTGCTCCATCTGTGGCACACAGGCATATGTGTAATGTTGATACTACATGCGCACTCTTTGTTGGAATGTGTGCTCTATTATGAGAATGCATGCTCATAGAGTTGATATTCAGACATCAAAATTAATAATTAATCAATTATTGTTAGACATGTCATTATAACAACAAAAACAACCAATTACTGATAAAATTATTTAATTGGATAGATAAAAAATCTACTCACCAAGCGGCAGCAGAACATACACATAAAAGATGGTTGTGATTGGCAAGCTTTCGGAGCCAGTGGCTCTTTCTTCAGGCAGAAGGGTTGAAGGAAGGAAGAAGAGTAAAGGAAAAAAATAGAGAGGTCTAGGAAAAGGGGTAGATTTTGGGAATGTCACCCAGAACTACGGGTCAGGGGAGAATTACCGCACGGGATGAGAGACTGTTGTTGGGGTCTTCACTGGATGAAATCTGAAAACCTGATAGCTTAAAGGTGCAAGACAGGGTAATATGCAAGACAGAGATTGCTACTAAAACATCTTGCATGAGTTAATAAGAGTGAGTACCGCAAAATATGTGCAAAATAGACCCCAAAGGCATCGACACAGCTACACTAGGAAACAAGGTTGAATGTGTGCACAAAGCTAAGGGAATGTTTTGAAAGAGAAGGTGAGTGCTTCCTCAACAAAATTTTAAATTGTTATGAAACTTGGGTTCACTATTATGAGCCAGAATAAAAAAGACAAAGCATGGAGTGGAAGCACACCAACTCACCTGTCAAGAAAAATTCAAAACCCAAGCATCAGCAGGAAAAGTCATGTTGACAGTGTTTTGGGATGCTGAAGGTCCAGTTTTTTGTGATTATCTCGAAGAGCAGTGTACAATGAACAGCCAATACTACTCAGATTTGCTTTTAAATAAAGTAAAGCCAGGCATCAGAGAGAGACGAAGTGGATCTCAGAGGAGAGGTGTGATTCTCCAGCAAGACAACGCACATCCTCATATTGCTCAATTAACCTGTGAAACCAGCAGCAAAATGGGCTGGGAAGTACTGCCTCATTCCCCTTACAGTACTGAGTCAGCACCTAGTGACCTCCATTTTTTTGGGTCACTGAAGGAGGCATGACATGGGAAAAGCTTCCAGGACAAGGAGGACATGAAAAAGTTTGTGGGGAAATTGGTTCAAACATGGAGATAACGAGTTCCTTGCAGTCGGAATAAAAAAGCTTGTAGCCCATTGGAATAAGTGCATAAATGTTCAAGGGGATTATGTTAAAAAGTAGAAAAAGTATTGTTTTGTAAAAATAAATGCTTTTTTCTCCTGACCAAATTGTATCTTTAATTATTGAATGACCCTTGTAGTTGTTGGTAAGTATAAAGTTGATTCAGGTAATTAGGAAGGATGTCACAGATTTGGAATCAGGTGGGTACTGACTGCAGAAGTGTTCAGCAGCAGACAGACTATGTACATGGGGATGTTTGTATTGAGAAGGTGGCATCAATGGTGATAAGCAAGGTGTGTGGTGGGAGTGGGATGGGCAAGGATTTCAAACGATCTAGGAAATTGTTGGTATCTTTGACATACGAGGGCAGCTTTTGTACTATGGGTTGCAGGTGTTGATCAACTACTACCCTTTTTCCTAGACCTCTCCAGTCCTTTTCCTTCACTCTTCTTCCTTCCCCTTCAATCCTTCTGCCTCAAGAAGGAGCCACTGGCTCCGAAAGCATGCCAATCACAACAGTCTTTTATGTGTGTGTTCTGTCACCACTTGGTGAGTAGATTTGTCATCTATCCAATTAAATAATGTTAGACATGTCATTAGTTATAAAATGTTTTCTTTCCGAACAAATTAAATAAATCACCGGGTCCCACATGTTATCCAGCTGAAAGCCGCTACCACAATTAATTAGATCTTCCACCAACTGTATTTCCATCGATTCCTCGTCACGGCAAAATTTCTGTGGCAGAAAAATCTATGGAATGGCCTGTGGAGATACACTTCTTGGCTGGGTTACAAAATGTGGGTGCGCTGATCATGTTTAAGGGGGCACATATACAACATTGCTGTCCTTTCCAAAAAAACATTTAGGCCATCCTTTCAAAAAAACCTTGTAAAGTCCAAAGTTTTCAAGACAATGTAACTAAATCTGGCACAGTTGTTAACAATGTTCTATGGATACATGTTTTCATGCTTATTGAAGTTATACGTTTTTAATTATAAACAACTGAAAATTTTTCAACAAGGTGAGAGTACAAATGTTCCTTTTTTTGAAAAATCTGTCAGAATGAAATTAATTTATTTTAGTACATAGTTTGATATAGCATTATTACAAATATCTGTGGAACAGAATATTGGTATCTTCTTTCACTAGATTTTTACAGCTCACGAAATTTCCATGAAAAAATGTACCAAATCTTAGGGCTTCTCTCTTATATAAATGCCTTAATATTGTAGTAAATGAAAATTCTTCCCACAGAAGTTTTCCAGTACTGACTAATTGCATGCCAAATTTAAGTACTATAATGTCAGAGGTTTGTGAGAAAAGGTACATATAGTTGCCAAAATGTAAGGTCTGAGAAATCTGAATCAGAGATTTGACAGTGTATTAGGCCTTAGCTTATCTGGGTGAACAAGTGCAAATCATATGCAGTCATCCTTCATCATCTTTTCTTACCTTGTTCTCTTAAGTTAACCTGATTTTCAAAGTGAGTAACAATAATGTAAGCAGCATCAATTCCCCTACTACAAATTTCCTTTAATATCGACAGTGTGAAAGCTGCTAGATCAAATCCTAGCCTCTGTAGAGCCCATAGTCTGCCAAGATTCACACAGTTAAAAACTAAATACGCATCATATGCTGCAACTTCATTGGCAGTTATGAAAACTAATGCTGTCTTGTGGTTTTCCTATCAGAGACTTGTAACTTTTATTAGGATTTTGAGTTTTTCCATGCATGTACTTTTGTAGAAATTCTGGATCTGCTAAACGCCAAAATATTCCCCACACTGTGACTGCATAAAAGTGGAAGAAAACACCCCAGGAAAAATAATATGAGGTAATAACAGAACAACTAACGTGCTTGGCCCAATGTAAGCTTTTCTTAATTATTATTTTTATCACAGGAGTGGAATTCAGGAACTGAAGTATCAATACCATGTAATAAATGAAGATCCAATAAATTTTTTTCACAATTTTTGTTACTTCATACATCCTTCACCCACTGTGCACATTGTCTGACCAATATAGGCTTTAACAACAAAGTAGGAAAAGATAGAATGCTACTTACCATAAAGAAGACAGATTAAGTTGCAGACAGACTCGTGTAAAAGATAAGGGGCACAGAAGACAAAGGGATAGTTGTGTATGGAAGTAGGGACAGAGGGATGCTGTCTAGGAGAGTGTGCGCACACTAGAATACCAACAAGTGCAGCGTCAGGAGGTTTTGGGGCTGGGAGGTGCAGAAACAAAGGAGTGAAAAGGAGAGGAGCGAGGAAAGATGGGTGGCTACTAAAGAGGCTGGGAGACAAGAGTGAGGAGGAGATGATAAGACACATAGGTGAAAACTGTTGGGTGGAGGGTGTGGGGACAGTATGTTACTGTAGGTTGAGGCTGGGATAATTACAGGAGCAGAAAATTTGTTGCAAGGATAACTCCCACCTGCATAGTTCAGAAAAGCTGGTGGTGGAGAGAAGGATCCATATGGCTCTGATAGTGAAGCAGCTATATCAAAATCAAGCATGTTACGCTCAGCTGCACGTTGTGCACAGGGTGGTCTTCTTTGCTCTTGGCCACAGTTTGGCTGTGGCCTTTCATCCTGGTGAACAACTGGTTAGTTGTCATACCAATATAAAAAGCTGTACAATAGATGCAATAGAGCTGGTAAATAACATGGCTCTCATACATGACCAGGCCCCTCATGGGGTAGGATAAACCTTTGACAAGACTGGAATAGGAATTTGGCATGTCTTGCATCTGGGCCTTCCACAGAGTTATGATCCTTGTGGCAAGTGCTTGGGATTGGATGTGGGGCAGGGATGGACTATTATGTGGGGGTTGGGTGGATGATGGAACACCACTTTAGAAAGGGTATGACAGCTATCAAAATGCAGGTGCTGTTGGTGGTTGGTGGGTTAACATGGACAAAGGTACGGATGGAGCCATCAGAGAGGAGGAGGTCAACATTGAGGATGGTGGCACACTGGGTTAGGGAGGACCAGGTGAAGCGGATGGGAGAGGTGTTGAGATTGTGAATGAATGAAGGTAGGGTGTCTTGGCCTTGAGTTCACATCATGATGATATCATCAATGAACCCAAACCAGACTTAGGGGTTTGGCATTTTGAGAGTCTATGAAGGTCTCCTCTAAATGACTCATAAACAGCTTGGCACAGGAAGGCGCCATCAGAGAGCCCATGACTGTGCTGCAGATTCCCTGTTCTGCAAGGATTGTTCTGTATGAATCTTACTCATATCACTCAACCAATTACAGATGATCTCTCTAGATGCGTGCACACTGAGGAGGTTAATTCTCCTTGTTGGTGTATAGTAAATATGAACCTAATACATTTGAGAGTATTGTGGTGATATAACAGATGATTAAGAAGAAAAAGAAACACATGGTTCATGCAAGATGGAGCTCCAGATGGAAGGAGTTCAAAACATTTCATGTACATCAATTCTGCTAGCAATTCTGTAGTAGTGTTGTACGGTTTGGATTCCATGCTAAGAATATATCGGAAAGAGAGAAATTGACATAGAACAAATTCCTAAGGTACACTATTTTGCACTTAAACATGCTATAATGTTAAAGCAGTGTGGTTTCCGATATTTTAGGTGTGTGGAATGTAAGACTGTTAATATTCCTATGTATTCCTATGCAGGAAATATATTTCCAACATTTTCCGTATTCCTCCTGCAGTCCCACACTCATTCCCACATATAAGAAGTTTCCTGCCCCAAGCAGACATGTAAGCCACACTCCAATTCTCCCTCAGTTTTACCAATTTTATGTAATTTCTATTCACGTGATCAAGATGTCACTTCTAGCCATGTACTCTAAATTTGCTTGTAAATGTAGTACAGCTGTCAACACCTAGCACAACTGAACTATTTTTCTGTACATGTATGTGTATCAGTTTCATGTGGGGGGGGGGGGGGGGGCTAGCCCATTGTAGATTCATAGATTCTGATTAGGGCTGTGAGAGAGCTTATAGTTGGATCCACGACACATTTTGACCAGGATAGGGTTCAGAGGTGGATCCAACATGTGTTGCAGCCAGGGTAGAGTTCTAAAGTGAATCCACCCACGATATGTCCAGGACAGTGTCTGAAGGTGAATTCACCAGCAGTGCGTCTCCTTCAAAGCAGAAGTAGCTTTGGGTTAGGATTAAGATATACAATGTGGATGAGAAATGAGGTAGTGGGTCTGGAGTCTGAAGGATTGGGAAAGGAGTGTTCAATGCTGGAATGACCATGGGCATGAGGGATGTTGGTGTATATGGTGGTGGAGTCAACAGTGACGAGTAGCGATCCGGGAGGTTAAGGGGTGGGGATGGTGAAGAGTCAGTGAAGGAAGTGGTTGATATCTTTGATGTGGGAGGCTAGATTATGGGCAATTGGTTGGAGGCGTTGGTCAATGAGGGCCGAAATTCTTTCAACAAGAAAACAATGACCAGCCAGGGTTGTTGGGTTTGTGGATTTCGGGGAGCATGTAGAAGACGGGTGTGCAGGATGCTATAGGGGTGAGGAGTCAAATGGATTCATGGGAGAGGTTCTGGAAAGGGCCTAAGGCTAAAGCCTAAAGCAGGAATTGGAGATTGTGTTGGACTTCTGCAATGGGATCACTCTGGCAGAATTTATAGGTGGAGGAATCTGATAAATGGTGGAGGCCTTCTGCCATGCAGTCACTGCGAATCATAACAACAGTGGTAGAACCTTTTGTCTGCAGGCAAGATGATTAGGTCAGGATTTGTTTTGAGGTTGCATATGGCAAGTTTTTCTTCTGCTGAAAGGTAGCTATTCTGAGTAAGGGATCTGGGAAAGGAGGTAAGGAATTCCTGGAAGGTTACCAGGGAGTGGTTAGATGGGAAGGGGGGAGGGGTGGATCATGGTTGGATAGTGTCATGAACTGGGCGAGTTAGGGTTCAGAATTGGAATTACGTTTGTTTTGGTTGGAGGGATTGGCGGCAAAGAAGTGCTTCCACTGCAGGGATCAGGAGAAGGAGAATAGGTCTTTGATAAGTCCCACATGGTTAAATTTGGGTTTGGGCTAATGGTGAGGCCTTTCAATAGGACTGAAACTCTGTGGAGTTGAGGGTTTTGGTGGAAAGGTTATCAACAGTGTTACAGGAATGATTTAGCTCTGGATTTGTTGGAGTGCTGGGAGTATTAGGAGATGTGGCAAGTTGATAAGATCAGCTAGGTAGGGTTTAGCTGCTATGAGGGGTGGTGAGGAGGAACACTGTGGGTAGGATAGGGGTTGGATAGTGGTGCCCTCAGGCAGTATGATAGCAGGTTGGGTAACTTAGGGAGCTGGTGTCTGGAAATGTTCCTCCAGGTGCTGGAGAGGGAGGGGCTCAGTTTCAGAGATGTGATGTATGGAGCAGGAATTGCACAGTAGTAGCATCCTGCAAAGGGAGCAGAGGTGATTTGGGGTGCCCATGCCATGGAGATATGTTTTTGTTATACCAGGTTTATGAGGGCCAGGTGCTGGCATACTCTGAAAAGGTGCAGTTCATAGTGAAAGGAGGGGTGGGATCCAGAGAAAGGAATTTTTATGGCTAGGCCATCTGGGGGAATTCCATGGTTTACATCTATATCTATATCTACATCTACATAGATACTCGGCAAGCCTCATATGGTGCTTGTTGGAGGGTATCCTGTACCACTACTAGTCATTTCCTTTTCCGTTCCACTCACAAACAGAGCGAGGGAAAAATGCCTCTCTATGTGCCTCCGTATGAGCCCTAATTCTCGTATCTTATCTTCATGGTCATTATGCGCAATGTATGTTGGTGGCAGAAGAATCATTCAGCAGTCAGCTTGAAATGCTGGTTTCCTAAATTTTCTCAACAGTTCTTCTCGAAAAGAACATTGCCTTCCCTCAATGGATTCCCATCTGAGTTCCCGAAGCCTCTCCGTAGCACTTACATACTGGTAACAAATCTAGCAGGCTGCCTCTGAACTGCTTCCATGTCTTCTGGTACAGATCCCAAACACTCAAGCAGTACTCAAGAGTAGATCACACCAGCGTCTTGTATGCAATCTCCTTTACAGGTAATCCACTCTTTCCTAAGATTCTCCCAATAAACTGAAATCAACCATTCACAATTGACCATTAATGAGACTGAGTTTTTGCCAGGGAAAGTGCCTGAATTGGTTCAAAAAGATGGAGCAGCCTGCTTGTGTGTGTCTCTCTGTTTCTCTATTAAGTTGTGATCAAAAGCTTCGTGTAAGTGTCTTTTGATTGTGCCTGTCTCTGCAACTTAATGTGCCTTCTTTGTAGCAACCTATCTTTTCCTAATTGTTGACGTTTCTACATGGAGTTCCCATTGTTCAGTGTAGACTTTGCCACGCTAGCAAGGTACTCTGTAGTTTCCAGCTCCCCACAATTCCAAATCATCATATACTGAACCAAGAAGAGCACAAGTCTTTGTAGGCATGAGTAAGATTACTTTGACATAATGTTTCCTTAAAAATTCTGGCTAATTTCAATGAAACATTGCCAACATATGGGAGGAATGGTCTGGACTTAAGCAGCTCCATATCCTCTTGATCATGTGGGTTGGTTCTGTTTCTTCTACCTTACAGCTGTGCTGAAATGATGTGAAGAATATCCATTATCTTTGAACACACACTGTAGATGTTCTAGCTCCTTTTGCAAGGCTGTCTCCATCAGACACAACTTGTGGCTGGTGCACAAGTGTTCAAATGACACCCCTAGTTTTTGATGGGTGGTGGCAGCTGGACCTCTGCAAATAAAAGTCTGTATGTGTGTGCTTACGGTAAATGGAATTCCCCAATGATCCATGCACTTTCCGACTGAGCAAGTTGTCCAAAAACAGCAAGAAGCCACCCTTCTCCACTTCCATTGTAAATTTTATATTGTCATGGATAGAATTCAGGTGCTGCACAGCACATGACTGTTCTTCTTCACTGTGTGGCCACACTACAGAAGTATCACCTACATATAGCCAGAAAATTTAAGTTCAGCCAAACCAAGTGCCCTCTCCTCATAGTCTTCCATAAGAAAGTTAGCTACCAGAAGGGAGAGAAGACTATCCATGGCAACACTCAATTTGCTCAAAATATTCAATGTTGAATAAAAAGTAGGTTGAGCATAGGCCACAATGAAATAGTGCTGTTATACTGGCTTTGAAAAATGGTTCAAACGGCTCTGAGAACTATGGGACTTAACATCTGAGGTCATCAGTAGAACTACTTAAACCTAACCAACCTAAGGACATCACACACATCCATGTCCAAGGCAAGATTCGAACCTGCGACCGTAGCAGTCTCGTGTTTCCAGACTGATGTGCCTAGAACCGCTCGGCCACAGCGGCCAGCATACTGGCTTTGAACTTACTGCTGATGAGTGACAATGAATTAGGAGAGGGACACTAGTGGAGAGTGAGATGACATGGTAGCTTGTTGAGTCAAAGTGACTTCAGTCTATTAATAGTCACAGGAGTTGCAAATATGACACAAGCATTTCCTCACAAAAGATCTGAGTACAGATGCAAGATATCTAGCTAAGTCATACACTGGATCACTGATATTGCTCACAATAGTACATAACGGAAGACCTTCTCTGTGTTTCTTTATAGACCATGTAACCATGGTGGAACAGAACTGTGCGGTATTAATCTTTACATAACTTCTTTTGGAAAGGAAGAAGAATTCAACAATGCTGATATTTGACATTCTACTCTCTCTGTGGGGTCTTTATCAATCTTCTGGTACATTGGTTTACTCAACAATCTATGACCACCATGTCTGGATCATGTCGTATCTTGCGTAGTGTGGCTCTTTCCATGGAGGAAACATTACTCTTTCGAGGTGAAGCCCTTGTAAGTACATGCCATGTTTCACATCTTAATTCTTATGACTGGGAAGAAGTCTGATATCTTCAACAGTTGTTGGGATGTTTAAGGGGGACTAAACAGCTAAGGTCATCAGTCCCTCTTCAACAGTACTAATAAAATCACTAAGGGCAAGGTTCTAGGCATATGTGTGAAGATCGAGCCATCATTTATTACAGAATCAGTTGAAATACATTTGGTGGAAGATCTTATTAATCATGATAGCGGCTTTCAAGTGGATAAGGCGTGAGACCCGGTGATTTCTTGAATTTGTTCAGAAAGGAAACATTTTATTACTAATGGTACATAAAATGACAGTCAATTTTATTAATTTTGACATCTGAATTTCAACTCAGTGAGCATGCATTCTGACAGAGTGTGCCTGTAGTATTACCATTACGCATGTGCAACACAGATAGAGCAATATTTGAAGAGGCTGAAATTTGATAGAGGCTGCTCATCTAGGAACTGCCTTTGTGCATACATCTCCATGACAATTTTTAGAATAAAGTTAGCGATTGTGAAGCAATCTCCAGGGCAAAACATTTATCTGAAGATAGCTGAATGGTTGCCAGGTGAAATATCATGTCTTGTTGTCCATGTAATCTGGCTTCAATCCCAGAACTTCATAGAATAGTCTTATGCTGGGAAAATGTCAAGAATCACGTCAGATACCTCTTCACTGTGGAGATGGCGTCACACATCCAGAGGTTGGATAAGTTATGTAACAAGCCAGAAAGATTGTTACATTCTTTGTGTTTTTTACTGAAGTGCCAGGACAACGGCTTCAATCCAAAGTTTGCCAGAGTGACACATTTTATCAAAACTGCCACTGCAAAGTTCATCACACGTAAGGCAAGCCTAACATTAATGAAGGAGAGAGGATTCGTGTTACTTGCTGTGAACTGGACACCATTTCAAACCAGCTGTTTTATCTGCATGTAGAGAATGCTTCCAATGTCCCATCTCTCTCTTGGGGATGTGATGACAGCATGGATTGGGCAAAATCAGACGGTTCTATAAGGAGTCTGCTACAAGACAAACTTCCAAGTTTACCGAACCATCAGCAATGTTATGACAAGAAGATGATTTTCGACACTGCATGGTCAGTTTTATGGATAAAGTTTTGGGCTATGTGACACTGTCATGGATTGGGAAACGCTTGAACTTCACGCCTATGCCTAGATCCTTGCCTTTAATTGATTTTATTAGTGCTGTTGAAGAGCATATCAGAACTCTTCCCAGTGACACAGCAGAAGAAATAAGATGTGAAACAAGCCACACACTTTGTCTTTCCAGTGAATAAGGGAAACTCCACTGTGCTGTTGTTACACACAATATATGACCAGACTATTTATAGCTTGTTAAGTGAATCAAAGTAATGGGAGATTGATAAAGACCATACAGAGAGAGTGGAAAGAAAAATGTTAGTCTTGTTGAATTCATCTTCCATTCCACAAGAGTTGTGAAAAGATTAAGATGTCACAGCACTTTTCCAACATGGATTATATATGTTCTTCCAGTGATACATAAAGAATGTCTTCCATTACGTCCTATTGTGACGTCCTATTGTGAGCAATATCAGTACTCCAACGCATGACTTAGCTAGACATCTTGCGTCTATACCGAGACGTTTTGTGGGGAAGCGCTCCCATCATAGTTGCAACTCAGGTGACTTTGTTAATAGACTAATGTCATTTTGACTCAACAAGTCAGACTTATTAGTAAGCTATGATGTCATCTCATTTTTCACTGGATCCTCTCTTGCATTCGTCGTCAATCATCAGCAGTAAGTTCAAAGCCATTATAACAGTGCTATTTTATCATGTCCTATCCTCAACTAACTTTTTATTCAATAGTGAATATTTTGAGCAAATTGATAGTGTTGTAATGGACAGTCCTCTCTCTTCTCTGGTGGTAAACTTTCTTATGGAAGACGATGAGGAGAGGGCACTTGATTTGGCTGAGGATTTGTAGATGATACTTTTGTAGTGTGGCTCCACAGTGAAGAAGAACTGCCACCCTTTTTGTAGCATATGCAGTCTAACTGCAAGAATATAAAATTTACGATGGAAGCTGAGAAGGCTGTCTGCCATTTCCAGACGTCTGGTCTGCTGGAAAGTGGATGGATTACTGTTTACCATAAGCTCACATATGCAGGCCTGTATCTGCAAGTGTCCAGCTGCCACTACCCATCATAAACTATGGGCATCCTTCGAACATTGATGCATCAGCCACATGTCTTGTCTGATGGAGATAGCCTTGCAAAGAAGATGGAACATCTACAATCTGTGTTCAAAGATAATAGATATTCTCCACACCAGATCAGCACGGCTTTAAGGAAGAAGAAATTTGACCACTCATACAATCAAAGGAAGAAGGAGTGGTTCAAGAAAATGGTGTTCCTCACATATGTTGGCAATATTTTGTCAAAATTAGACAGAATCTTAGGAGACATTACATCTAAGTAATTTTTCACCCACCGACAAAGTCTTGTGCTCTTCTTGGTTCACTAAAGGACAATCTGGGATTGCGAAAGGTTGGAATGTACACAATACCTTGCCACTGTGGCAAAGCCTACACTGGTCAGATAAAACACACAGAATATGAAAGATGCATTGAAAATGACCATTACACTTGTCTTTCACAGCCCAGTAAATCAGCGATGGCCGAGCACCGTATATCCACAGGACATTCCATGGATTTTCTGTCATGGATAGCTTGGCCTTGATGAGATCTTTCTGGGATTCAATTATTAAGAAACTAGTAAAAATATGTTTGGCACAGAAGGTCTTATTAATTGTAGTGGCAGCTGTCTGCTGAATAAGGCATGGGACTCAATGTTTTCTTTAATTTCTTCAGAGAAAAAGGATGACTAATAAAATGTCTAGCACCAGTTAATTTCATTAATTTTGACATCTGAATTTCAACTTGGTGAGCACGCATTCAGACAAGAGAGTGCACACTTAGTATCACCATTATACATGTGCCTACACAGCACACATAGAGCCACATTCGAAGAGGGCAGGAAACTCGATAGAGGTCGCTCATGTAGCAACTGCCTTCATGGATGTGTCTCCACACCAAGTTTTGGTATAAAGCCAGTGATGTGAACTAGCAATCTCCAGTGCAAAACACTCATCTCAAGATCACCGAACAGTTGTGGCAAGAAGTCGACATAATCTGGCTGCATTCCTAAAATTTCATGGAATAAGTAGTCTGACGGTTATCTTTCTGGCTAATGGTTGTAACGCCAGAGCTACGAAATGTATGAATGAAAAGCACGGTTAGCTCCTTTGTTTAAAATATATTTGGCTGCCTGAAAAGATGAGATCCTCCTCAGACCTATGGTTTTCAACCCAAAGTAAATTAGGAATAGTCTACAGCAGTTAGCAAGTAAAGTTGGTGAACCATAGACAGGTAGTGACTGTGATGTTGCTGCACAATTAGCAAGTTCTATTGCGTGTGGTGATAAGAGAAGAGTGAAGAGAGACTTAGAAAACATGGAAGTTATACCCACTCTCTCTATATATATAAAGTCACAACAAAATCTCATATGAGCATGTAAAAGACTACAAACTACTGTCAGGATCAATTTTTTAATTTCATGGATGACTAAAATGTTTCAACCAATCTGCAGAGATATCAGCACTCTTAATGATGATTAGTAGGCTTTACTGTTTCTTTAGCTTATCTTTATTTGTGAAGCACATACATAAAATATTTGTTTACTGGTAATATGAGATTATATAGACTTATATCAATCAGTATTGAAGACAAAAATCCATTACGAAGAACTAAGAACATTAACTACATACCTTTGTTTGATGGCCAGTATTAGATTCATCGTCACGTGTCCACAAACTAAGGAAACCACCTTCTCCGCCCGTTAATAAAACTTGATCCTGAAAAAGCAATTATTTATGAATATATCATACATGTCCTTTCTTTGGAGGCTTGTGTGGGGAAAATACCATTTGACGAGACTGGTGGAGAGAAAGAAGAAGAAGAAGAAGAAGAAGAAGAAGAAGAAGAAAATAAAAACAATTTATCAGCAATTTGAAGGCTGAGGCAAACTACTCTAAATTAAATTCTTACGTCACATAACTAAAAGGGGGGGATTTACTATGTTTTCCTCTAATGTAATAAGAAGCAACTGCAAAGACTCCAGGGATGTTGCTTGAGATGGTGCCATTAAAGCTTTATCATATTTCAATGGAGCAGTCGCTGATTACCTTCAGGCTTTAATATTGACTGTTGAGTGTAAAGACAGATCTAGTAACAGGTCTCAACACTGAAAAGCAGGCCACTGGTGGCAACACACAGATCAAGTGTTGTGCCACAGCATCGCTGTCTGCCTGCAGGTCAGTGCCCCAGTGCGCACAGTATCCAGGAGCACTTTAATACACATCAAATGTGGCTCTAGCAGCCAAAGCATCACAACAGACCACTATGTTACATATAATTACTAATTGTATGGCCAGGCAAGTCAGCAGTTCATTGGAGAATCAGTCACAAAATCGTCAACCATTGCTGTATCATCTTCTGCCATGAGCTGCCATATGCAGACACAGGTATTAGGCTCAAACCTGAATGTCTCTGTCACTTCCCAAAAAGCCAACCACAAGCAGACCTCGCCTGCAACCAAGCCCAGCTACTGGGAACCCGCAAATGTTGGACACCCGTCACCGGCCATCACATCCTGTACTCAGCCGACTGCATCGCTAGTAACAAAAATCCATTTGGCTGCATCAGTATCTGACACAGTGCTGCTGGGTAATTCTTCGTTATACAAGATCACTCTGCACTCAGACTGCACTTAGCCTAACAGCTATTGCCATCCCCATGACAATGTTTCTCCCGTGAGACAAGTGAGACTGAAGCCCGACCATGCTCCGGAACACAGACAGCATGAATCAATACCATGCTGCGTCACTTGATGAAACCATGCTTCTGTAATTACTCAAGCATGTCAGAACAATAAAAAGAGTTTAGAGTTTACATGCACATAATTTGTCTTGTTGCAGCTACCTTACTCTTTCAACAGACTCCTGTAGTCCTCACAAATACACCAACCCTACGATGCTCATGAGGTGGAGCCAAATGCCATCCTGAAAATTAAAAGAACAGTTCTTCCACCCATTTGTATCAGCCATTGCACACACCAAATGCTACATGTTGGCGTCAGAAGCAGGATTGGCAAAGGCGCTATGGTCATCGGAAATGTAAGCAGGCAACAGCATGCGTATTTTGTAACCACTCATGGGCTCTTCATATAATTTGTTCCTTGGATATGTCCTCTTCGCACCATCATGTTTTTCATTATTTCATGTACTGATTTGATTCTGGTATCTGGGAAGGGTTAAAGGGATAAAACAATAACATTTGTTGTGTGTACACAATGTAACCTAGTGTGTCATGTGGTCCTATGCACTGATTCACGCAATGTGGTATGCCAGAAGAAAGGATATATGCCAGGCCGGGCAGGGAGGGTGCTTGGTTGAGATAAGGAAGGCTCTGTGTACCAAAGAAGTTTACATCAATGCAGATATTAGGTAATTTTAGGCATAGTTTGTTGACAATAATGTTGATATATGAATTAGGAATTTAGTAGTTCTTCAAGAGTTTATGCTAGTAGATACGTGGTTTGATGTCCACAGAGTGCCAGGGTCATGTGCATAGCTGTTCTCTTCCTTTAGTTTCTTCTCACTCTTTCTGCTTATTCTGTTTTCTAGTGAGGTAGTTGTAAACCATGGTACAGTTCTGTCAAATTAAAACATAGGTAAGTGTCGCAGCGATGATCCCCCCCCCCCCCCAACATGAAAACTGACTCAAAGCACAGTAGTAAGCACTGAGACACCACTGATGCAAGATGTGCCATTGACCATGATGTCATCATTATAACACTCCAAATCCCTCCAGTTCAGTGGGGATGAAAACAACTATTCAAATCAGTATATTGCATAATGAGAGAACATATACGAGTATTGGGGAGTTATTTTAAGGAGAAAGAGTTATGGAGTATTACAAAGTTGTATTAGGGAGCACAGATTGTAACTGGTAAAGTGCCTGTGGTTAAATACATCAATAGCATTGCAAGGCTCATAAAGCACGATACATTGTATGGGCCTCCCGGGAACTGAGAGTGGAAGTTAGAGGTTAAGCAAGAGTTCTCCTATCACTATGATCAGAAATGTGAATGTAGTGACTTCACCACAGACTCTTTACTTTCTGTAAATAATTCAGCTTAAGATTTCTGTTCTGAACTTGTATGCTTAATTTTTACTGCCGTAAGGATAGTATGTCTTGTGAAGGACGGGATTACTAAGTCAAAGAAGGTGAGTATATGTCGTTATGAATAAGTATAGAGTTGAAGAAAGGAACACATGGAAAAGAGTGGGTACAGACGTTCATGATGTTAGTGGGAATACTGTTGTAGGATGCCTCCCAGACTTCCACACCAATATTCCTGCCAGACAGTTCGGTACTGCTGTCAAAAGAGACAAGTCAAAGATGCAGCCAGACAGAACGTTAGCATTCCTCAGTGGGGCTGCTTGAAGACTGCTGCAATAAGTGCCACAACAATATAAGTTGCTGTACAGTGTGTGCAACCATAACAGAGTGCTATCTGTGGGTAGGCCAAACAAACCTGTGGTTCCTGAAGGGGGCAGCAGCCTTTTCAGCAGTTGTAGGGGGCAGCAGTCTGGATGACTGATCTTCCCTTGTTACATTTAGCCAGTAAGACCATGCTGTATTGTTACAGCAGAGGTTGAAAGAAAAAGTAAACTATATCTGTCATTTTTCCTGAGAGCATGCAGCTCTAATGTATAACTTAATGATGATGGCAAGCACTTGGATGAAATACTCTGGAAGTAAAAACAGTCTCTCTCTCTCTCTCTCTCTCTCTCTCTCTCTCTCTCTCTCTCACACACACACAGGTCTGCAGGCAGGGACTGCTCAAGACAATATTGCCATCAGGAAAAACAAAATTGGAATTCTATGGGTCAGAGCATAGAACATTATGTCCTTAATCATGTAGTTACATTGAGAATTTAATAAGCAGAATGGATATGTTGAAATAAGATACAGTGGGAATTGGTGAAGTTCTGTGGCAGGAAGAGCAGTGCTTCTGAGGAGGAGAGTACAGAGTTATAGGTATAAAATCAAATAGCAGTAATACAGGAGTATGTCTAATAATGAAAAGGAAAATAAAAATATAAGTTCCTGTGAATAACATAGTGAACTCATTACTTTAGCTAAGGTAGACATGAACCCAACACCTTCCACAAATTTATATATATCTACTAACTATACAAATGATGACGAGAGAGAAACAAATGATGACAACATAAAAGAAATTATGAAAATAGTTAAGGGAGACAAAATTTTAATTGTGAAAGGAGACTAGAATTCAAGAGTAAAAGGAAGACATGGAAAAATAGTAGCAGTGTAACTGGGGGAGAGAAATGAAACAGAAGCCACTTTTTAGAGTTTTGCAAAGAGCGTCATTTAATCACTGCATACACATCGTGATAAAAGGTTGTATGTGTGGAAAAGAGCTGGAGACATTGGAAGGTTTCAGGTTGATTATATCATGATAAACACAGATTTTAAAATAAAAACATTTCCAGGGGCAGGCATAGACTATAGTCAACATTT
Source organism: Schistocerca nitens (assembly GCF_023898315.1). Taxonomy (NCBI): domain Eukaryota; kingdom Metazoa; phylum Arthropoda; class Insecta; order Orthoptera; family Acrididae; genus Schistocerca; species Schistocerca nitens. The sequence goes on along the minus strand of NC_064619.1, from coordinate 539,760,880 downwards.
ATTGGTTGTGAACTCCAGACTAAAAGACATCGCAGAAAGGTAGGAAATTAACTGAACGAACAACAAATTGTTGAAAGTTTCAAAGGGAGCATTAGGCAGTGATTGACAAAATCTGAGGAAAAAAATACAATAGAAAACAAACTGGTTGCTTAAAGAGACAGTGAAGGCAGAAGAATATAAAGTAGGCAAAAAGACAAGACTCATTAGAAGTTACTGGATAATACATGAGATATTGAATTTCATTGAAGAAGGGCAAACACATTAAAAAAGTTGAATGCACACATTTAAAAAAGGTCAAGTAAGTGCGAAATGCTTAAGTAGGTATGGCTAGAGGACAAATGCACGGTTGTAGATACGTACATGTCTAGAAGAAAGTTAGATGTTGGCTATAGGAAAATTGAAGAGACCTTTGGAGGAAGCTCGAGGAAGTACAACATAGAAAAGCTATACAACAGAAATGAACTTTACAGCAATACTACAGAAAAGGAAGAGGAAGAAAATGAAAATGAGGTGGGAGATATGATACTGCAAATATATATATATATATATATATATATATATATATATATATATATATATATATATATATATATATTTTAGGCGCAAACACATACAGAGCACAGAAAGACGTAAGTCAAAACGAGGCCCCTAGAGTGGATGATATCCTGTCAGAATTATTGAGATCCTTGGGGAACCAGCAACAATAAAACTGTTCCACATGGCATACAAGGTATATGAGACATATGAAATATCCTCATTTTTCAAGAAAAATGTAAAATTCCAATTAAACAAAAAGTACTTGCTTAGAAGTGTGAATATTATTAAACAATCGGTGTAATAAGTCACAGTTGAAAAATACTGGCACGAATTATTTGCAGAATAACTGAAAAACTGAAAATCTTGGGGAAGATCACACAAGGCAATGTGACCCTATGGCTTATCTAATAAGATAGGTTAAAGAAAGGCAAACCTAAATCTATAGCATTTGTAGAGTTAAGATATTGCTGATTGGAATACACATTTTGAAATTCTGAAGGTATCAGGAATAAAATGCAGGAAGCAAAAAGTTATCTACAACTTGCACAGAAACTAGACTGCTATTGTATAAGTCACAAGACATAAAAAACAAGCTGTTATTGAGAAGTCAGTGAGGCAAGGCATTGTAATCCAATCACAATTCACTTGGTATACTGAGCAAATTTTGAAGGAAACTAAGCAGAAATTTGGAAGGGTAATTAAAATTCAAGGACAAGAAATAAGAACTTTGAGGTTTGTTGATGATTTCTATCAGAAATGGCATAAGGACTTGAAAGAAAAGAAATGATAGTGTCTTGAGGAGACAATATAAGATGAAAATCAACAAAAGTAAAATAAGGGTAATGGAATGTAGTCAAATTAAATCAGGCAGTGCTGAAGGAATTAACTAAGGAAATGAGACATTAAAAGCTGCAGACGAGTTCAGCAAGAGTGGGCATTGCCTGCAAAGGAAACACCGACTATTAAAATTAAGTTTGTAGGATAGCCACAAACTGCAATCAGTATTTTTAACTGACTGGTTTCGCTCAGTTCAACAAGAGCATCAAGAGAAAGTGCGAAATTTGCAAAGTGTTACAATATGCCCACTTAAATCGTCAGACAAAGTTACATTATGATGTTTTCTGTTCAAAGTATACCGAGGTGAGAAAAGTCATGGGATACCTCATAATATCATGTCAGACCTCCTTTTTTTCTGCTGTAGTGCAGCAACTCAACATGACATGTACTCAACAAGTTCTTGGAAGTCCCTGCAGAAATATAGTGCCATGCTGCCTCAGTAGCCATGCTGCCTCGATAGCCATCCACAATTGCAAAATTGTTGCCAGTGTAGGATTTTTTGCATGAACCGACCTCTCAATTATGTCCAATAAATGTTCTTTGGGATTATGTTGAATGATCTGGGTGGCCAAATCATTCGCTCGAATCATTCTGAATGTTCTTCAACCTACCAGTGAACAATTGTGACCCAGGACATGGCATATTGTCATGAGAACATGAAGTCCATGAATGGCTGCAAATGGTTTCCAAGTAACTGAACATAACCATTTCCAGTCCACCATTGGTTTAGTTGGACCATAAGATCCAGTCCATTCCGTGTAAACACAGTCCCTCACCACTATGGAACTGCCACTAGTTTGCACAGTGCCTTGTTGACTACCTGGGTTCATGGCTTCTTGGGATCTGCACCACACTCATACCCTTCCATCAGAAATTACCTAGTGAAATAAGGACTCATCTGACCAGGCTACTGGTTTCCAGTCACCTAGGGTCCAACCGATATGGCCACAAGCCCAGGAGAGATGCACACTGTTCACAAAGACACTCACATTGGTCTTCTGCTACCATACCCCTTAGTGCCAAATCTTGCCACACTATCCTAACAGATATGTCACACATTGATTTCTGTTTTTATTTCATGCAGTGTTGCTTGTCTGTTAGCACTGACAACTCTATGCAAAGATCACTGTTCTCAGTTGTTAACTGTAGGCTGTCGGCCACTGTGTTGTCCATGGTGAACAGTAATACCTGAAATTTGGTATCCTTGGCAAACTCTTGACACTGTGGACCTCAGAATATTGAATTCCCCAAAGATTTCTAAAACGGAATGCCCCAAGCATCTAGCTCCAACAAGCATTCCATATTCAAAATCTGTTAATTCCCATTGTGCAGCCATAATCACACCGAAGACCTTTTCACATGAATCATCTGTGTACAAATGACAGCTCCAACAATGCGCTGCCCTTTTATGGCATGTGTTCCCAATACTACTGCTATCTTTATTGTGCATATCGCTATCCCATGACTTTGGTCTACTCTGTGTAATTGGCTGATACTGTTGTCAATATCCAAAAATAATGTTGTATTTTTATTGAATTTACCTTGTGAAAAACCATTCAATTCGATTACCATATTCTTAGCAAACAGTGGAAAATATTTGCCATTTGTTGCGAGATACATTTGACAAGGAAAATACAAATTTAAATTTGAATTGCCACTTTTATGGGAGTGTGTCATTATTGCATCAGACAAATTTCATTATTCTGTAATATTTGTTAAAATACTTACTCAAAAAAATACGTCTTTAGAAATATCTTTACATATATATAATTTAAAATATACATTTAAAAATACACCTTTGAAAATACTTCTGTATGGATAAAACAGCAGGGAATTAAGATAACGTCTTGATGGTTTATCTATAGCAATTTGACAACTGGAAGACTGCATGTAAATTAAATTTATTTTAATGATTTAATAAATTTGGCAGCTTTCTTTTCTTTTCTATAAAAATTTCTAATTCCTCCAATTCATTTAATGAAGAGTCGTTTTATCTGTGGTACGGATAATTTTCATGCTATCCTGTCTCTTGCCGAAAGTATGGTTAGTCATCTTTGAAAGTTCAGCCAATGCTGCATGGTTGGAATTTAAATTGCAGTATTCTTTATAACATACTTTAAATGGTGAGCAGCAGCTGGTACAGTCAGCATTGGTGCCTGGTACTGCATCAGCACAATGTACATGTGTGAAAACTGCTTACTCTCCACACCTAATCTTCTTAGTCGAAAAGTTGAGGTCTTATCCCCGGTGTTCCTCCCCCCCCCCCCCTCCCCCTCGCTATTCTCACATCTTTTACTGCATTGCACTCTCAACTTTCTTCCATTGGTTTATTGGACTCAATACAATTACTGGAAACAGTTCTCGTATCTTGTTAGGCCTGGTTGCTGCAGCAACACCTAATATCTTCTTCCAGTTTCTGTATTGAAATTTCCATTTTCTTCGGGTACTGTCACTTGGGTCGCCACGTTCTAATATTCTTTGACATGTGTGGCAAATAATAATTATCTCTTATTTCCGTAATCTGATGATCACATATACAAACATTATTGTCAAAGTACTCGTCAATTAACAATGTAGTTGACTCAAAACACAATAAGTTTCTTCATATTCACTTAAATATATAACTTGCAGAGACCAGTTAATTAACATTTATGAGAGATTTGGATTAGTAACCATTCTTCTTCTCACAAAATCTAGCAAGTCCAAGACGTGCAGTAAAGCACAAGGTAAATTCAATAAAAATTCAACATTATTTTTGGATGCACATGACTATATACATTACAAAAGTCATTATATGACCAACTTAATCTCTGACATTGACAACGGTATCAGCCAACTACACAGAGGTGACAAAAGTCATGGGATAGTTCTTCTAGTATATGTACTTTGACACTTTTTTTGTCAAAATTGGAAAATTTATTAAATGATCAAAACAATTTATTTTATCTGGATTATTCCAGGTGTTCAAAAAGTACTACAGAGCTGTTGTCAAGACATAATTTTAACTCTCAGCTGTTTTATCATTACAGAAGTATTTTCAAAAGTGTATTTTTTAAAGACATCTATTTAGATTATTTGATGATGTATTTAAAAAAAATATCACAGCATGATGAAATCTGTCTTATGAAAGAATGATATGTCTACTCACACCACCATAAAAGTTGTGAATTAAGTTTAAATTTGTGTTTTCTATGACAATTTAAACATATTTCAGAACAAATGACAGTAATTTAACATTGTTTGATAACAATATGGTAAGAAAACTAAAATGATTTTCCGTGAGGTAAATTCAAACAAATACATACAAAGCCTTTGACTTGGTCCGTAAAAACTAGTACATTCACTTTGGATGCACCTGACCACAATGTTACAAGTACTGTTATACAACCAACTGTGACACCGGCACTGTAATTAGCTAACTATTTTGAACAGAAATTATCATAATGTAACTGTTTTTATGTCAATTTAAGATTCCACATGTTTATAAAAATTCCACAGTGTGAATTCCACACTTTCAGGTGATGCTCCAGTTAAACTGAGCAAAACTGGTCTATAAAAAATGTTAACTGCAACTTGTGGCTTTACTTCAAACTTAGTAGACAAATTTTGCTATTTGGGCAGCAAAATAACTGAAATGCCGAAGTAGAGAGGATTAAAAATGCAGGTTGGCAATGAAAGAAAATCATGCCTAAAAAAGAGAAATTTATTAATATTAAAAATAAATTTACTATCAGGAAGTCTTTTCTGAAAATATTTGTCTTGAGTGTAGACTTGTACAGAAGTGAAGTGTGGAGAATAAACAGTTCAGACAAGATGTTAACATAAGCTTCTGAAACACGGTACTACAGAATATTGCTGATGATTAGCTTGGAAGAAAGAAAGAAAGAAAGAAAGAAAGAAGGAAAGAAATTTATGGGACAGCCTGATTCTTTGTTTATTTGGTGTGTGTGTGTGTGTGTGTGTGTGTGTGTGTGTGTGTGTGTGTGTGTTTGGAGGGGGGGATGTACAGGTTTAACAGGGAGGCCAAGCCTAGTACACAGAGTAACCAGGTTCAAAAGAAAGTAAGCCGCAGTAGTTAAGCAGAGATGAAGAGGAGTGCAAATGACAGACCAGCATGAAGAGCTGCAGCAAATCAGTCTTTGGACTGAAGAACATAACACCCCCCCCCCCCCCCCCCCTGTTACTGTGTTGTCCTCTGCAGCTGACATGATTTTAGCAGAATCAGTGATGTATTCCACACTTTGTTAAGATTTTATCTTATGTCTCCAATATTTATGGATTGTGCAGATATGGACAGCATTAATGAGGATCTTGGAATTGTTGTCCATCCTATGTATTGCACTGGAGCAAATACTGATCTTTCTACTTTTAGCTGCATGAGGCATGTATGGCTGTCACAGCTATCATCATCCAACTGATAACATTATTAAGAAATCCAAGGATCACTGTTTTGGCAAAATGGTCCTCTGAACAATAGTGTCTGTATTTGTGAAATGGAGAAAGTAACCAGCAGTCCACAAGGATCGGTAATCTTCCCCTATGTTAGCAATTTTTCATCAGAGACTGTTTGTACCTTAACAAGCACAAGATTAAATGTACATTAAGCAACTTCAGTACATCTACATACAACATGTTTTGTTGATGACATCAAGGTAATTATGAGACACCACCCCATTGTGGCAAATGCTATGGTAAACCACTTTTTAATGAATCTCTGAGAGCCAAAATATTTTTTCTTTAAATGCGTGTTTTCTTTTAGAGGGGTTTGGCTTCAATGTGCTAACAAAATTACTCACAATCACAATTTGGAGATTTTGGGGATGTACAGATGGGACTATTTATTCAGAAATGCATGATTTGGCTCTAGAAAATCCTAAAATATATATCTTAGTACCAGATATTTTTCATTAGTTTGATAGGCATTTATTTTAAAGTCACACATAAAATCACCAACTGGTGTCTCAGTTTAAAGGCAGCACCCCAGAAAGAGGAAGAAATTGTTTATATTCAGAAGTTGTTTTACTCAACTAATACAATCACATGAAATGGAAAAATCTTTAAATACTATCTTCTATTTTTAAAAAATCAAGAAATGTAGTTTGCTGAGAAGAGTTGTTGCTCTAGCTGGCTGATACTGGGCTAGAACCAACTCTTTTGCACCGAATAAGGAAAAATTGTTTCTAACCACTGCAGCAAAAATTAGTGCATCTGAATCACTCCTCCTCATCATCATCACCATCACCATCACCATCACCATCGCATTAGCTTCCCCCCTCCCCCATTAGCTTCCCCCCTCCCCTCCCATCCTTCTACCAGCTTTGCTTGATTCCTTATTAAAGCATCACAATCCTGACAACCAGATGTGCAAAAGCCAGGATGTCATCACAACGAAGTCCTCAAATGTCACACTTGATGGAATATGTTCAACAGCATTCAGGGAAATCATCTTTATCTTCTTCCATGGCAACTGATATTGACCCACAACCCCAGCAGCGTTCAAGTGCTGTTGAGTTACAGCATTTCCAGACACGAACAAACAAGAGCAAAGCATCTAAAATATTCATGCTCATTACATTCTTTCTTTTGGGGAACAAAATTGACCTCTGCACAACAGCCATTCTATGTTTAGCTTTCACAGGGTGAACTGTGACAAGGTGTAGAGTCTGTTTGTAGAGTTTGCTGGGAGAAACACAACATCAACATTCGTAGGAATGAGGAATGTTGTTACCTTTTGGGTGTGCAGGACTGGCAATAATAAGAATCATCTTTCTTCTTGCTGCACTCATCGCAATAAATAAACTCCTAAGAAACTTCATACAAACTTCAGCAGCCCCCCAGGCATCGCTTATCAGGTTGTAGATGAACAGCAGTTTTTATTTAATCACCTGAAAGTTTAAAATTCCCAATATTAACAGTGGAAACATTACAATGCCACCACGATTAACACACATTAGGGCCATCATCCCCCCCACCTCCAATCCCACCCCCACCTTCAATCCCACCCCCCACCAAAACACCCACCCCCCTGAACAGAATAGGGCTATGGTTTTGAAGGGAAATGAATTGTAGATGACCCCAGTTCCACCATGATTGAAAATGTTCCTGGGATCACATACAATTAAAGTTTGGTAACAGAGGTTACAACATCTTTTCCTCAAAAAATCGAGTCTGCCAGCCATTTGATGCACTGAAACCATTACTCCAAAACTCCTTGGAGATTTATTGGACCTCCTCATGTAATACACTTCCACTTACAGTAATGTTTCCACTTCTATTGGCATGAATCCATTTTATTAGTAGGATATTGGTTTTTGTTGTCCTTAAGGGCTCCACTTTCAGTTTAGATGCACAGCTTATCATGTGTGACAAAACATCTGAGCAATAAATGTTATGATTACCTATGGCAATTGTGTATTTCTGGCAAGTCTGCCACCTGTACAACAGACAAGCCTATATCAATGATAACCTGTGCAGTTCCCTCTGATGACTGTACAATTCTCACATACAGCTGTTACCTAAACCTCAACCTGCTGACATCTTTACCTCCATGAAAAATACTGCACCTTTGACTTTTATTGAAGACTTCTAGGATCACATTCTAGCTGTGTGTGTGTGTGTGTGTGTGTGTGTGTGTGTGTGTTGTTTGTGTATGTGTAAAAAACAAAAAAGGCAGCCACGTATCCTGATGAGACTCATGATGGTGAAATGAAGAAAATAAACCACCTTCAATCAGATTTTCAGAAAGAATTAAAGAAGCAACACAGATGCAACCACACAACAAAATGCAGCTCTCCTTTTTCTGTTGCCCACTGTCATTTTATCATCAGGAAAACTGCACGGAATGCCAGAAGAGAGAGAACTGATGGGAAAACTGAATGTATCCTACACAGCCTCAGTTCAGATAACTATGTGGGTTTTAACATGAATGAATAACTGTGCAGTTAAACTTAAGATGTGTATGCCCTTTAACCAATGAAGCATGAATGAACTTCCATACAGAATACTGAATTATAAGAAGTGCAAGGGTCATGTTACGACACAGAAGCACAGAATGGCAATACTTCTCCCAGTGGTCTGGCAGTGAACCTCAGATATGGGGAAATATAGCCCAAAAATCCTTATTCTTGTTTTGTGAAATACTTGGATTAGATAATAATATTTTCCATTTATATTTTATGGCTGGGCCTGAAAGTCTGGTGCTAAAGTATATACATGGAAATGTTTTTGTGACCTTGCAAAGTAATATATTTGAAAACTCAATCAAAAACTACGATTAACTTCACGGAGCTGGGAGCTGGGGAGAAGACCTCAACTTTTCGACTAAGAAGATTGCGTGTGGAGAGTAAGCAGTTTTCACACACGTATATTTTATGGCTGGGCCTGAAAGTCTGGTGCTAAAGTATATACATGGAAATGTTTATGTGACCTTGCAAAGTAATATATTTGAAATCTCAATCAAAAACTATGATTAACTTCACGGAGCTGGGGAGAAGACCTCAACTTTTCAACTAAGAAGATTGGGTGTGGAGAGTAAGCAGTTTTCACACACGTACATCGCACCGATGCAGTAACCAGGCACCGACGCCGACTGCACCAGCTGCTCCTCACCAGTGCAGACTCCGCGTCCGCTCGTCGACAATGACGCTGAAACCAACATTCAATGCGGCCAGTGCCACTGCTGTCCAGTGGCACTGATTACTCACCAACACAGCTAGAACTCTACGCCGGCTGAGCAAAAAACAATAATTGTTTGGTAAAGTTGAATTAACTGTTCAATGATAAACTGTTAGTGTAATTAGTGTACTCAGCGGTGAATTTTCTTTTAGATGATTACTAGGTCTAAAATCAATAAAGTTATGCATCAAGAACAGCAACTAGCAGAACCAGCCATGGCTATGACAGTGAATAAGGAAATGCCAGACTGGGCTGAAGTAGCAAATTTAATCAAAAAACTAAGTCTAAGGTTAGACTCAGTAAGAACAGAGTCAAATGCTCAAATTACTACTCTAAGTAAAAATTTAAATGCTCAAAATGCTTCCCTGAGAGATGAACTGAGTGTGAATTTAAGTGAAAAACTAGGAGCACAAAGTGTAACTTTTAAGTGAAAAGCTAGATGCACAGAGTGCTAATTTAAGTAGAGAAATAGACACAGTGAATATTCAAGTAAATAATAAAGATGCTGTAACTTACCAAAAAAAGTGTTGGTATGTTGATAGGAGACAATAAAAAACACACAAACACACACACAAATTTCAAGCTTTCGCAACCCACTGTTGCTTCTTCAGGAAAGAGGGAAGGAGAGGGAAAGACGAAAGGATGTGGGATTTTAGGGAGAGGGTAAGGAGTCATCCCAATCCCGGGAGCCGAAAGACTTACCTTAGGGGGAAAAGGGAGAGGCATAAACTCGCACACACACTCTTTGTTTTTAGATATATTTTTCCCACGTGGAATGTTTCCCTCTATTATGTTCAAGTAAAAAATAAACTGGACATTCAGAATAAGACTTTAGGATTGTTAAGTGCGGAAGCAGATGAACAAAATAAGGAATTTAGCAAGTTGCGTGAAGGTATGGGAAATTTGAAGACTGAATTTGATACTTTAACCACTAAAGTGAAAAATTTTATGATAGAAATTTTATGATAGAATATTTTATGATAGAATAAAAGGTGAATTAACAGCTCTTTAAGTAGTCACGTCAATCAGTTCTTCATCGCCTTTGGTCAGACACAGAGTAACTAATTTGGATTTCAGGATTTGGCAAAGAAACTAGAATTTGATATTGAAGATAAATGTAATAGTGTAGAGTCTGAATTGAGTGAAAAACTAGGATCATTTCAAAGTGTATGTAATGTTACATTTGATGCTGTAAAACAAAGGTTACACACTTTAAAGGAAAATGTTGAAAAGAGGACAAACTAATTCCTATAGTCCAATCACAAATTGCAGGCATTAACACGAGAGTTGATACCGAGGAAAGGGATTTTAAAGGGAAACTACCAACATCAGAAACCTTAAATATAAGCAATCAGGAGGAACAAGTAGAAGAGATGATAGACAGATAGATGGTCGAGAGGGTAACCACTAACAACATTTCTTCAGATTTAACTTTGGAACTTAATGATTCGAAGAAAGGCATAGATAATTTATGGAAAGAATTCAAACTTATCCAGGATAGAGTAAAAAACAGAATAACTTTACCTGAGGTTGTGTTTTCTAGTAAAGTGGTAACTGTTTTGTTGTGGGGGGGTTTTCACAGAAACCTTAACGAGAAGTATTGGTCCATAAGTAACCGAGTGAGGTTAATGTCAGATCCGTGGGATCCGGGCGGGGTCACATCTGTCTCCCAGGGCCGTTAACGTTCTGTGTTAACAGGCGGAGTCACGACCGTCGGATCCCTAGTTGTTTTCGGTGTTTCTTCTGTGCTGTTTTTTCCGGCACCAAATTCCCTTCAAATCTTAAACTATTCTGTAATCTATTCTTGAATTCTTAAATTTTAGTATGTAGAAAACTGGAGATGACGGTAAAGTAGGAAACTTAAGAGAATCATAGATGAATGGTAATCTATAGACACGAAATGAAATGAATAATATATTATTTGAGTGAAAGGTATAATATGAGGGTACTGTTTAAACCGAGTGATGTCGAGACGACATAAAATGAATACAGGATTTTATGTGTGTATAAAAGTATAGTATAAACTGAATAACTAAACAACTATGTTATCGTAGTGTATAATTTTCTATGTTTATAGAACATTTTATACCTTTAATGAGACATGAAGTGGATGGGAGGGTTTGTATTAGTTTTAGAACAGGGAAGGTAGTGTAAGTACAAGCATGACTAGCACTAAACACACACCACACCTTTCAGACAACCCTCACAGACAAGTGTGACTGATTCTCCACCATTTTCCATTCCATAGGGGTTGCTAAGATTTTTCTTCAGGACTTCAAAGGTGAAGGTGAGAATGTCTGTTCTGTAGGAGATGTTTAACATCATACCACCTCCGGTTTCTCACTCAAGTACCGGACAAGTGGTGATCCTGGGGAAGGGGGTGGAAAGGGTTTCCTGTCTTTGGGGCTATCTTCTTTCTCTTCTTCAATCTTAGCAACCATTTCTACTTTTTCCTTTCTTACTTCTCATCTGAGTACCGGTCTATCTTTCCCTCTTTCCATATGCATATACTTCTATCGCTGAAGTCCCTCTTATTTTCCATGGTTTCCAATAACTTTCAACTTATTTCATATAAGTAGGCCGAAGAATCAGGCTACACAAACACACTTCCACATACACACACCATAACACGAAGACGCAAACAATGAAAGTACAAATTAAAAGGATGTGAGAACCGTCAAGTGTTGTAGGGGGAAAGACTGTGCACATAGAGAAATATGCACTTATGGTTGATTATTGTGACGGTTCTACATTGCCTAGTTACTTGGAAAAACTATCATGTAGATATTTATTAATATGTATATATAGGAAATTATGTATATTATGTATGGTATATTATGTATGGTTTCCAATAACCTTCAACTTATTTCATATAAGCAGGCCAAAGAATCAGGCTACACAAACACACTTCCACATACACACACCATAACACGAAGACGCAAACAATGAAAGTACAAATTAAAAGGATGTGAGAGCCGTCAAGTGTTGTAGGGGGAAAGACTGTGCACATAGAGAAATATGCACTTATGGTTGATTATTGTGACGGTTCTACATTGCCTAGTTACTTGGAAAAACTATCATGTCGTCTTATTTTCTCTTTCTGTTTTTCCAGTAATCTCACTTTGTATTCACCTTCCGCTTTTCACCGTAATCTACTATACAATTTTATCCCGCCTATATATACTCAATAATACGTAACCCACTTCCAAACCATAACCAAAAAAATTTTATTTTCCGCTTTCAACACTACCGCTGCTATAAAATCCACCGTTTCTAGTTCAATAACAGCTGCTTTCACGTATTAAACAACCATTTCGGCCAGTTCTAATAACTTTCACTTTATTTCCACTTCCGTTTTTCGCACATCACTGATCATTTTAGCCGCTCCCCACAGGTTTTAACGTCATTATTTCTTCGTCAGACAATTTTAGCCCCATTTTCGTAATCTTTCACCACAACACCACTCCTTTTAATACGTTTTTTTCGAAATTTTCCCGAATTTTTCCGTCCTTTAACGTGTTTTAGCGGCAACACAACCACCTAACCTTTATGCACATCGCTGTCTACCAACCCAAGTTCACCACAGGATCAACTCAGCCAACACTTTTTCGCCTTTTTTCATACCAGATCTCCAGTTGCTTTCTTGTTCGCCTTTATCTCTCCCCATATATTTTTATCTTCCATTTTCATTTCAACCTCATGTTAAACTTTCCACCTTCAATACCATGTCACCCTCACAACACCCCCACAACAACCCCATTAAGTTTTATTTACATTCCCTCCGCAAACATGCCTTCACCCTAGCCACATTACGCTCGCATATTTTATTTTCCCAGGCTTGTCTGACATTTGGCATAACCCCCAAAGGCCTCACACTTAAAGTTCCCATCTCTGGCTGCAGCCCTTCTTTCCATCAGTCCCTATACCGGTTCCAAACTGAACAGTCCATTGCCCTCACCCACCTAATCCTTCACCTACACATCAACTCAGCCAATGAACACACCCGTCAACTCCTATCCTTAATAAAAGTCCTCAATCTTTCCTCTCCCACATCCACACCGGCTATTCAGAGCATCCTCCTACAGGCCAACCGCAAATTAGAGCAGCATGCCACCCTTCACCTCAAGAAACTATCCAATCTCCTGGTTTCCCACCTCCGGAGAGGCAACTCACTCACCCTTCACAACCTTTCCAGCAAACCTCAACCACCTCTCATTGTGCACAAACCCAGTCTCTCCCATCTACTCAATCTCCCACTTCCAGCTCCACTCCCTCCAAAACCTCAAAATTCCAATCAACACAATCTGGAACCACAACACCCTAATTCAGTAGTTAACCTTTCCTCCAAACCTCTCTCCCAATCTGAAACCTCTGTCCTATCCAAAGGCCTCACCTTCAGCCCCACTCCCAGATTCAACCAAACAGCCCTCGTCAAAGATTTACTGTCCTACACTCGTACTCTCTGCTGGAAGTATCACTTTGCCACGAAGAAAAATGATCCTAATCCTACCCCTAATGATCCAACTCCCCAAGACACCATCCAAATTGAATCCTGCCTGGAACAGTTCCGTCCTCCGTCGCAGCGGGACCCACCTCCTCTTCCTCAAAATCACCCTCTCCAAACCTTCCAGGAATTTCTGACTTCCAGCCTTGCCTCTCAATCCTTCTTAAAAAACCTTAATCCTACTCCCAACATCACCACTGCTGAAGCCCAGGCTATCCGTGATCTGAAGGCTGACCGGTCCATCGTCATTCTTCCGGCGGACAAGGGTTCCACGACTGTGGTACTTGATCGTCGGGAGTATGTGGCTGAGGGACTGCGTCAGCTTTCAGACAACACCACATACAAAGTTTGCCAAGGTAATCCCATTCCTGATGTCCAGGCGGAGCTTCAAGGAATCCTCAGAACCTTAGGCCCCCTACAAAACCTTTCACCTGACTCCATCAACCTCCTGACCCCACCGACACCCCGCACCCCTACCTTCTACCTTCTTCCTAAAATTCACAAACCCAATCATCCCGGCCGCCCCATTGTAGCTGGTTACCAAGTCCCCACAGAACGTATCTCTGCCTACGTAGATCAACACCTTCAACCCATTACATGCAGTCTCCCATCAAAGACACCAACCACTTTCTCGAACGCCTGGAATCCTTACCCAACCCGTTACCCCCAGAAACCATCCTTGTAACCATTGATGCCACTTCCTTATACACAAATATCCCGCACGTCCAGGGCCTCGCTGTGATGGAGCACTTCCTTTCACGCCGATCACCTGCCACCCTACCTAAAACCTCTTTCCTCATTACCTTAGCCAGCTTCATCCTGACCCACAACTTCTTCACTTTTGAAGACCAGACATACCAACAATTAAACGGAACAGCCATGGGTACCAGGATGGCCCCTTCGTACGCCAACCTATTCATGGGTCACTTAGAGGAAGCCTTCTTGGTTACCCAGGCCTGCCAACCCAAAGTTTGGTACAGATTTATTGATGACATCTTCATGATCTGGACTCACAGTGAAGAAGAACTCCAGAATTTCCTCTCCAACCTCAACTCCTTTGGTTCCATCAGATTCACCTGGTCCTACTCCAAATCCCATGCCACTTTCCTTGATGTTGACCTCCACCTGTCCAAAGGCCAGCTTCACACGTGCGTCCACATAAAACCCACCAACATGCAACAGTACCTCCATTACGACAGCTGCCACCCATTCCACATCAAACGGTCCCTTCCCTACAGCCTAGGTCTTCGTGGCAAACGAATCTGCTCCAGTCCGGAATCCCTGAAGCATTACACCAACAACCTGACAACAGCTTTCGCATCCCGCAACTACCCTCCCGACCTGGTACAGAAGCAAATAACCAGAGCCACTTCCTCATCCTCTCAAACCCAGAACCTCCCACAGAAGAACCACAAAAGTGCCCCACTTGTGACAGGATACTTTCCGGGACTGGATCAGATTCTGAATGTGGCTCTCCAGCAGGGATACGACTTCCTCAAATCCTGCCCTGAAATGAGATCCATCCTTCATGAAATCCTCCCCACTCCACCAAGAGTGTCTTTCCGCCGTCCACCTAACCTTCGTAACCTCTTGGTTCATCCCTATGAAATCCCCAAACCACCTTCCCTACCCTCTGGCTCCTACCCTTGTAACCGCCCCCAGTGTAAAACCTGTCCCATGCACCCTCCCACCACCACCACCTACTCCAGTCCTGTAACCCGGAGGGTGTACATGATCAAAGGCAGAGCCACGTGTGAAAGCACCCACGTGATCTACCAACTGACCTGCCTACACTGTGATGCATTCTATGTGGGAATGACCAGCAACAAACTGTCCATTCGCATGAATGGACACAGGCAGACAGTGTTTGTTGGTAATGAGGATCACCCTGTGGCTAAACATGCCTTGGTGCACGGCCAGCACATCTTGGCGCATTGTTACACCGTCCGGGTTATCTGGATACTTCCCACTGACACCAACCTATCCGAACTCCGGAGATGGGAACTTGCTCTTCAATATATCCTCTCTTCCCCTTATCCACCAGGCCTCAATCTCCGCTAATTTCAAGTTGCCGCCACTCATACCTCACCTGTCATTCAACAACATCTTTGCCTCTGCACTTCTGCCTCGACTGACATCTCTGCCCAAACTCTCTGTCTTTAAATATGTCTGCTTGTGTCTGTATATGTGTGGATGGATATGTGTGTGTGTGCGAGTGTATACCTGTCCTTTTTCCCCCCGAAGTTAAGTCTTTCCGCTCCCGGGATTGGAATGACTCCTTGAATCCTTACCCTCTCCCTTAAAACCCACATCCTTTCGTCTTTCCCTCTCCTTCCCTCTTTCCTGATGAGGCAACAGTTTGTTGCGAAAGCTTGAATTTTGTGTGTATGTTTGTGTTCGTTTGTGTCTCTGTCGACCTGCCAGCACTTTCATTTGGCAAGTCACATCATCTTTGTTTTTAGATATATTTTTCCTACGTGGAATGTTTCCCTCTATTATAACCATATTTATTAATATGTATATATAGGAAATTATGTATAAGAAAAATGACGATTCTATTTTGCATAGGTACATAAGGATATAAAAGCTATGATAATTTTACATCGAGTATACCTAAGTAGGAAGCGAGAATAAGGAAAGAGAACATAATCTAGAGAGGTCATGTCTAACAAATATTCTGATGACTTGTAGGATAGTGGGACTCTTATGACCCAAGTAAGCATATTATATATTGAATAATGTATGTAGGCATGAAGTAGATACTGGAAACATAGAAGTGGATGAGTAATGGAGGACTCTAGGGTATAAAAGAGAAGTATGAAAAAGCGAGCGTGAAGTGTGAAGTAGATTTTAATTTTACCAGGTAATAATTAATTAAGTGTACATGAAGATGTATACTAGAGTAATGAACCATGACACCAACTCAAGAAGGATGGGGGGGGGGGGGGGGGGGGGTTGGCGCACCCAACGTGTATTGATAGGTACTGTTTCTAGAGGGGAAAGGGCAGTATCATGACAAAAGGCACAAAATTTTGTAGAAATTATTCTGGTAAGTTTTAATTCTATACTTCACTAGAATTATGAATTATTATGTTTTATGAGTGACAATAGGAGCACTTCTATTTTGCCCAGAGTTCCTCCAGACTACAAAAGGTCTATAAATAATAAGACCATTGTGTAATAAAGAAGCAGTATAAAGAATTAGAATAAAGAATAAAGTACTCAAATGTGATGAACACCTGGAGTTTGCGATTGAAAATTGAGACAGAGTCCTAACGAATGATAAATATTAGGAAAACTTACCAGGTCACTATTGAATATTCAAGTTTGATGTCAAAATAGAGTGAGAGTAGAATAAATGAAATATTAACTAGAGTTTATTCTAAATGAGTGCAAAGATCTATGTTTGTATGCATACTGTTAGAACAGTATGTGATATAAATTTACATAATGATTGTACAAAATATCGCATGTTCGATTTAAAGGGGGGAATATGTAGTGCTTCGAGAATTTTGGATTATATTCTAGAACCACTCGGTTTTCCATCGTTTCGAACACCCGATATTTTAGAGATGAGTGGGAGAAATGAATACGCCCTACAGCGCATTGTCTATTTGTATGTGCAGGTCAAAAAAACAGTTACAAGAAAATGATAGACCCGGCGGCCAAACAGCGGCAGACAAGTACCTGCTGTACGGTCCACAGAATTTTCGTGTAGGGATAGAGAAGAATAAGAAAAGTTTATGTAGTATTCTGTGCTCTTTAGTGTCTGCGTTGATTGTAAAATGACTAATGAACAACTGAATATAGATTTCTATGTTCATTCATGTATTGGACTGTCTTGAGACTAGAGACTTTTGAATTACTTCACATCTTGGCTATGAACGAAATGAGTCTAATGTTCAAGGAATAAGTTAGCTTGCAGAAGTTATTGTCTGTGAAAGTTGAAAATATAAAGTAATTGAACTGAAAAGTATTCCACGAGTACCCAGATTATTTCAAGGATAGAGAAGTAGTTTAACAAATTCCTTTAACCAGCTATATTCTTCGGAAAAGAAGCTTTTGGGAGATCGACACAGCTGATTACTCTCAGAAGAGAATTGGCTACACACTACATGTAAGTTAACTGATTTGAGAGATGTGTGAGCCTTGCAACTCAATACCACACTGTCTCTTGTCGTCCAAAAAACATTAGAACATGAAGACTCATACACACAAACAGAGATATATAAGTTCATACAACACCATGTGATGAAACCAGCTTCTGTTTTATACGAAACAAAAACAAATACAGAGTCATTTACTCTTACCAATATTACAGATGTGAGCAAACATCAAAGAGAATAAGCAATATATTCACAATGCCTTTAAAATGTGCAATACACACACGAAATTGTAATCAGGAAAACGATGCTGGGAAACGCTTTTATAAAAATAAATAAATAAATAAATATGCGGGACTTTAAATGACACAATAAGAAAAGGAGTTGATGGTTTATTAAACTTGCATTGCTCCAAGTGGCCTGGCACCAAACAAAGTCCGTGTTATCGGATGTTCCTATATGAGTTTCACCCCTGTGAGCTCCCATTCAAATACACCACACAAAAAATATTCAGCCAAATCGTATTTCTTTGCTGTGTAAAGAAGTTTAGCATTCCACTTGTCTTTGATGACATGAATAATTGTCTGCATCATGTGAATCTTAAAGTTCATCTTTTGCTGATCGTAGCTACATAAAAACGCCCACAATGTAAAATTGAACACTTCGGTAAACAACACAATGTGATCAGTTTGCGTACTAGGACCTAATGGCAACATTTTCTGTAACATCTTATCATGTGACCTATCTGCAGAAACTGGCATATCTTCTAAACGACTGATCAAAAATTATGAACTACCTACTGAATGTGAATTACTGATGTTTTCTGCATTAGTACTTTGATGCGACTCATTTGAAAATCTTATGAATTCCTTCATCACTTCACAAACTATTTGTCTTAAAAGTGGGCTTTTTCTTGAAGTGGTTTCATTAAAACTTAATTTCAGTAACATTTTTCTTTTGGCAGTTTTACTGAGGCTGATGGAAATATTCATTACAAACAGAAATTCCTTAAAAGCAGGTTCATTAACATGTGCTTTTAATCCACAATGATCATGCTGCTCCCATATTACAGTATTTTATGTATTAATTACTGCAACCATTTACCTCTGCTTTTTGCTGTTTATTCACAACACATCACTAGCAACAAAGAAATATATTGCAGGTATGTAGAATACACCAAGTACTATTTCAAATAGAACAAGGCAACTAGAAAAGAGAAATAAAGAGTTTCAAGGAAATAATATTAGAAACATGCTAGAATATGGTGGAGTAAATAAAACTATTGAGGATTTGTTCACGAGAATATGAGAAAAATGGTGAAAATCTGATAAAAGAAACTACTAAAACAATATGAGCACGAAGAAAACAAAACAGTATCTAGTGCTGGACAGACATCTCATTTCTTCAGTTAATATGGCACATGATACGGTAACTGTTGTAACTGTGACTGGGACGGTTGCGGGGTAACAATGACGGAAAGCGCTGCGAGACCCACAACAGAAGAGGACGGACACGACCAATGAAGGACAGAACGAATACAACAAGATCAAACAACGGAGTCACAAGGAAACAAACACGTCCACTCGTACACAGAACAAGGAAGTTCACTGTCTAACGCGAGGCAAGGTGTCAACCGACGTACGCGTGATTAGACTGGCTGGCTGAGCGAGAGGCAGGCGCTTAAGTACACTATCGGGGGGGCGCCGCTATTGGCCGCTGGAACCACGTGTTCCGCTGTGGCACCCTCACCCCAAAAGCGCGCCAGGAGGTGCGTGCCGCCACAGCTTACAGCGTGATGGTGCAGAGACCTCTATGGGTCTTCGACGTCCATGACGTCTGGCGCGGATTCAAATTCCGCAGCGCGCGGTACCAGATCCCTCCCCCCTGAAACTTGCGCATAGGGGCAGAAACGCCCCGAACGGTGCCGAGGTGGACGTCAGTGGGAAAAGGAACTGGGCGTATCAACCGCAATTGGCGGAAAGGAAGGGATGCCCGAGGTATCCATGACAGCCGGTCCAGAGTCCAGGGTGGGGGAGGGAGCCGCCGATCCACCCGGAGGTGGAGAGGGATGGCGGCAGGCCCGCGGGGAGACGGCAACCGGGGGCTGGGAAGGTGACTCAAAGACCACGTCCATACCCGAAGGAGGTAGGGAAAGAGGCGGCGGTGCGAGTCCCGTGGCAGCATGAGGGCGAAGCTGATTAGGATGGCGGTGCTCCAACCCTTTCGACGTCACACGCCGCCCATGGGCCGGGTGTCCAACCTCCCTTGCACCCGTACTCGCGGGCCCACACAGCTGCGCCAGGGGCATGCCAGGAGTGAGGGCGGCAGGAGGATGTGATCAGCGAGCAGGAGTCCAAACAAAAGGTATCCCCTTGCGACGCAAGTGATTGAGGGGTTGAGTAATGGAGGCAGCCTACGGCAAGAACTTTAAGTATTAAGTAACCTTGCCCAAAAACACCTGGAGTTCAGATAAGTCCTTGGGACAAGGAAGGGCCTCAATTGCCGCAACATTACGACCCGAAGGGCGAATGCCATCTTTGCTAAGCCAGTGGCCTAAGTACTCCACTTCCAGTTGGAAAAAACAACACTTGTCCAGCCGACAGCGGAGACCAACAGACTGCAGAGCGTAAAATAAGGCCTGAGGTTTTGCAAATGTTCCTGGCGGGAACACCCGGTGATCAAGATGTCATCCAGATAATTCACACATACAGGGATAGGCTGTGTAAGTGGCTCCAGGATTCGCTCGAAAATGGCCGGCGCCAAAGAGACACCAAAGGGAAGGCACTTGTACTTATATAATCCGAAAGGCGTGTTGATAACCATGATGTTCTGAGATTCAGCATCCAAGGGCAACTGGTGGTATGCCTCAGCCAGGTCGATCTTGGAAAAATACCCTACGCTGGTAAGCTTGGCAAGAAGGTCTTCCTGTCGGTGAATGGGGTAAGTGTCAAGGAGGGATTGAGCATTGACTGTAGTGTCGAAGTCCACACACAGTCGAAGAGACCCATTGAGTTTCCGTATGACCACCAGTGGTGTCGCCCATGCACTGTAAGTTACAGGTTCCAGCACGCCAGCGGCCTGGAGCTGATCAAGTTCCTGCTTGACCGCCGGCCGTAAGGCCACCGGATGGGGCCGGGCTCGGAAATAGTGAGGCTGTGCATCCGGCCGTAGGGTGATGTGCGCCTGAAAGCCGGAAGCACATCCGAGATCCGGTGCAAACAATGACACAAAAGCGGAGCACAGATCGTCCAAGTCCTGAAAGGGAACAGCCGTCAAAACGACCTTAACTTCGTCGGAAATTGAAAAGCCAAACAGTTGAAATGCATCCAGGCCAAAAATATTCGAAACCGACAGATGGGTTGGGTTGTTTGGGGAAGGAGACCAGACAGTGAGGTCATCGGATTAGGGAAGGACGGGGGAGGAAGTCGGCCGTGCCATTTCAAAGGAACCATCCCGGCATTTGCCTGAAGCGATTTAGGGAAATCACGGAAGACCTAAATCAGGATGGCCGGACGTGGGATTGAACCGTTGTCCTCCCGAATGCGAGTCCAGTGTGCTAAAACCGACAGATGGTCGACGACAAAGAGGGTAACGAGCCGGGGAACATGCATGTACATCGCCTGGACGATGAACTGCTCACGAAGGGGAATGGAACAGTCTCCGTAGGCGACCAAAAGGCGAGAGGGAGGTGACAATGCAGGAGAGCCCAGCCGAGTATATGACGCCATATTAATCAGGGAGACGGTGGCCCCAGTGTCGACCTGAAAACTGACATCCTCTGTGAAAATGCGGAGCGTGAGGAAAAGCTTCCACACTGATGGGTCATCCTGTGGGACAACCGATTGCAGAGCATGGGCGGTATCTTGAGGCCCAGGAGGGGCAGGACTGGATCGAGTCGAGTGATTACGACAAACCGATCAGATGTGGCCCTCCTTGTTACACAGCGTGCACGTTTACCAGTGGTGCGGACAATCAGCCCGTGAATGGGCAGTAAAGCGCTGTGGGCAAGATGGAAGTGGGCCGCATGACCGGTGAAGAGGGGCGACCGAAGGCGCTGACGCTATAGAGATGTCGGAACACGAGGAGTCCCGACAGCGCTGCCCTCTGTCGGCCGGGCCACGTCGACGTCGGGAGGACGGAACCCGCCGTGACACCGCGATCGCTGCCACCTGTGGTCGCGCCATAAGATGCTCGTTAGCCGCTTGAGCAATTTCAAAGGAGTGGGCAATGTGGAGAATCTCTTCCAAGGAGGGGCTGTCGAGATTCAACGGCGCAGTACGGACCTCAGGGTTGGGAGCCAGCTGAACCACCACATCCCAGATCAGGGAGTCCGCATAGGAAGCCTTACACTGCTGATTGGTGCACATAAAATCGCATCGACAGCTGAGACCCTGCAAGTCCGTGTCCCAGGAACGATACGATTGATCATGCTGTTTATGGTACTGGTTGAACTTCAGCCGAGAGGCGACTACATTGTAGCGTTGGGAATAATAGTTTGTCAGCAAAAGGCAGATCTCCTGGATAGAGAGAGACACAGGATCGGACAACGGTGCCAACTTGCGGAGAACAAAGAACGTGTCCGGAGAGGCCCAAGACCGCTGCAAGGAGTCGTCCGTGACTTGAAAAGCCATGAAATGTTGTTTCAGCTGATGTAAGTAGGTTTCCCAGTCCTCTTTAGTGTCATTAAAGGGCAGAAACGACGGCGGATGTGAGAAAGCATCGGACACCCGAGGACTCTGAAGCTGTTGCGGTAACGGATCCCGGGCATCGACTTTGTTCGTTAGCAACTGCAGCGACTTTTGTAAGATGTCTAACTGGAGCTGCTGCTGCTGCATGAGCTGCTGCTGTTGCTCCAGCAGACAGACCTACTTCGCCTCCATACGAACAACGACCACCGTTTACCTCATCACCAATATGTTGTAACTGCAACTGGGACGGTCGCGGGGTAGCAATGACGGAAAGCGCAGCAGGACCCGCGGAGGGCCCACGAACAACAACACAACAGCAGAGCACGGACACAACCAATGAAGGACAGAACGAATACAACAAGATCGAACAACTGAGTCACAAGGAAACAAACATGTCCACTTATACACAGAACAAGGAAGTAAACTGTCTAACGTGAGGTGAGGTGTCAACCAACATACGCGTGATTAGACTGACTGGCTGAGCGAGAGGCAGGCGCTTAAGTACGCGTGGCGCCACAGCTTACGGTGCGATGGTGCAGAGACCTCTATGGGTCTTCGACGTCCATGCCGTCTGGCGCGAATTCAAATTCCACGGCACGCGGTGCCAGAGTAACTAACACCAGAGTGAACAATGTATAGGCATTCAAAAATTGCTTTAAGTACTTGTATTGTTAAAAAGCTGAACCAGAAACGCTGATAGTTGACAATGAAAATACATTTCTTGATGGAAACAGCAAAATATTAGTACTGACAAGGAAAATAATTACGTTCTGGAGGTTCCATGTGTGTATAAAGCCAATCATGATATGAAAAAAGGAAAGACTTCTGAAGATGATGGTACTTTCACAGAAAGAGTTAAAACTGCAAACATTTACAGAATATCTTTTGCAGAATAAAATTCCCGAAAATGAATATTACTGTAATTGTTCTGGGCCACAAGAAAGGAGAGAGAGAGAGAGAGAGAGAGAGAGAGAGAGAGAGAGAGAGAGAGAGACTGACCTTTACACACACCTGCATCAATGCCGTAATATACATTTCGCAAGCAAACCTTAAAAGTGACTACAGCACAATAGGCCACTTTCAAGTAGTGCACAAGAGTTATAGAAGAGGCAAGTGTGTGAATTGCCTCTTTTTATGAAATTGCACAATTCTGAAAAAGAGTTTGATCAATTTCAACAAGACCTTTAGTAACAGTCCTTGACTCACCCTATGTTAGTATACTGAAGAATCAATGCTGCAGCTTTCTTTAGACTTTATAAGAATACTTTCTTCATTAAAACAGCTGCACATAGGAAAGTGTCATCACCAAGTTTCTAGAAGGACACAGGATAACTTAAACAGAATTTCTATTTGATGTAATGAATGGCAAATTGCTCCAAATGTGGAAAAGTGTACGCAGGAAAATCAATACCGTAATGTTCTAATGCAGTATTAGTGGAGTGCTGCTTGACACAGTCATATTGATTAAATATCAGGGTGTAATACTGCAAAGTGAAATGAAATGGAACAAGCAAACAAGGACAGTAGAAGGGAAGGTGAATGGTCAACCACAGTTTATTAGGAGAATTTTAGTAAAATGTAGCTCCACTATAAATGAGACCCTGTATAACACAGTTATGCATTCCTGGATATTGCTGGAGTGTTTGGAAGTCCCATCAAGTCAGATTAAAGGAAAACATAAAGCAATTCAGAGGTGTGCTGCTAGATCTGTTGTCCACCTCCTTAGCTGAGTGATAAGCATGTGGGGGACCCAGGTTTGATTGCTGACACTGTGGGGATTTTTCCTTGGTGTGAGGACTTGTATAGAGTGCGCCCAGCCTCATGAGGCCAACTGAGGAGCTATTCAAATGATCAGTAGCAGTTCCATGGTCAACAAATCTGATAATGACTGGGAGAGCGGTTGCTGACTACTTGCCACTCCATACCAAATCCAATCACAAAAGTAGCAGAAGGTGACAATGTGGACAGTTGAACCCAACTGTCTCATCAGGGCCAGGATGCAGAACTTTGCCTTTTTTTATAATCTGCTAAAATTGTTACAGATGGGTTTGATCAACACATGAGTGTTATGGAAATGCTTTGTGAACTGTAATGGGAATCTCTGGAGGGAAGGCGCCATTCTTTTCATGAAACACTACTGCGAAAATTTAGAGAACAGACTTTTTAGATGACTCCAGAATGATGTACTGCAGCCAACATACATTTCGCATAAGGAGTGTAAAGATGAGATATCACAAATTAGGGCTCGTACAGAAGCATACAGAGTCATTTTTCCCTCACTCCACTTTTTTTGGGAAAGTCAAAACTGAAATACATGTCAGGAAAAGAGATTTCATACAATAAAGACCATTATCAGCAACTCTAAGGATAGTTTTCAGTTACCTAAAAAGTTGAGTTGTAGGTAACCTGGAACTGGAGGGGTTCTGGTTTTTAGGAAGTGACAGTTATGCTAGCCTACCAGACAGTAAGTGTACATGCAGCACACAGGTATGCATGTGCATGCCCTCTCTCTGCCTATTTATCTCTCCCTCTTGTTGGTGTAACATATCACTGTGATGGAGTGATATGTTATGCAACATCTGTCTGGACAATAAAACATGATCACAACAATTGGAACCATTCATTAGGAACATAGTTTGGAACTGAAAACTGCATGGAGGTTTTTCTCACTGTTTCTGCACATGAACGAATACAGATGGACTGTATTTAAGATTGGATGGTCGTATTCATTTACACAATACTATGCAGCTAAATTTTTTTATTTCCAGCATTTACTGCAGAATCTGGAGTAGTAATCCAAGATTTTTCATGTCCATAACCACTTACAAATTCAGAGGAACATCAAACATGCACAGCAGGTTTTATGTTTGTAAAGACACTAATCATATTAAAATGTGTTTATTTGCATAACACATTTTCAAAGCAAAAATTGAAACACACATTTTCCAAAAAAAGTGCTATGCTCTGAAAACTCCGGCAAAATTTCTTTTTAAAGAGAAAGTATTTAGATGAAACTTTCTGCATTTGGAAAAACAGGAGATATAAACATTTTTCTATGTCAGTGAATTTATATGCCAATACACAAGTCTCTTCCTCAATGCAATGTGTAAGGGAAAGATCACTTTCACGTTATATTGTAACATTTTCAGAAAAAAAGTAATAAATATGAATGATGTGTGATTTTTTTAAAAGAGCTAAGAACAAATTGATACCAACAAAGCAGAAGATTATATAAAACATAATTATCATACCTTTGCATTATACCAACTACCACGAACCTCTTGCTTGTTTCCATTCATGCTAGAAACACTATACACTGCAGTCGTATCAGGCTTCTTTAGTGAAAATGCTGATAGATCCTGTCTGTAAACATACAGAAACGAAATTAAAACTGAATCTGTAACCTTTTTGATAGACTAAGGCATGTGAAACTGGTACTGACTTCAAAGTCTTTCCAACAAAAGGTCTAGACAGAGAATATAAACTACTAATAACATATTGTAGTGAGGAACTATGCCCCAAAATCTGTAACAAAAGAATCACTAAACAAAAAAACTTGGTAACTGACTGAATAAAATACAAAGGAAAAATTCAGTGAAGCAGTTGTGAAGCACCATTTTTTTTTCCAAGGGTGAGTTAACTGATGCTGTCATCTATTTTTTTCCCTCTTTGAGTGGTTTTACTGTCTCCTGTGCAGACACATTCACCACAGGTGAGTAACAATGATGAAATTTATGAGATTGATATTTTTAATTTTACACACATGATCAATAGAAATGTTTATAGATATTTTAGTTTTAAATTGAATGTTGAAATCATAATACTAATATCTCCCTGTTATTTTACTTTTCATGACATACAAAACATACAGTGAGAGTGACCAATACACAGTACAGAGCAAACAGTTTCCATATCAGCTTTCAGATATTATGCTTAATTTGTAGCATGTTTTAGACTAGATTAATTATACTTCTTGTGTCACACATCCAGAGTGAGGAGATCCTCAAAGATGTAGAACATGTCGTAAAACAAATACTGTACATTATGTCCTAGAAAAGAGAGATAATAATGTTTCCGACACAGATCCCAAGTTAAATGGCCAATATGAATGTGGAACAGGTCAAAATCTCTGAAACATATTTTCATTTAGAGATAATAGCAAACTTGTCACAAAACATGAATGTACAATGCACTGAGGTGCATATGATAACCCTTAACCTATTGTAGAAAAGCATCATCAAACAAAAAATCAATTTAAATTTATATACATTGATCATATTACAGCATTCAAGATGTGCAAAGTCAGATTCCACATAACACTCACATTATTTGACATCATTAATAATATATACATCAACTGGTTCTATTGAGAAATTCATCATTGGGATAGGGGTTGGCCAGCAAAACAAATCTTGTACACCTTTATTAAGTTGAAGTTTATTATAACAGCTTGCAAGTTACTGAAACTATGTCGTACTGAATATCATCTTTCTGAACCAAAGTAATAGATTTTAGGTCTTATGAAGGTTATTACTATTTATTGCACTGATTCCCCAAATTAGGCTATTGGTCTGAAAAAAGATATTTATTAGTTATGACAAATTTCACAATGGGCAGCAGCAGATAGCATCCAAGCTTTTAACCAATAAAAGTTTAGTTTAACTTGATGAATTAACCCAAAAAACAATTTCCTATGATATTATGGAATGAAAGTAACAATAAATGCTATCTTTCTTTTAGTGTCCCCTATGTCTACCAACATCTGTACAGCAAATAAAGATTTGCCTGGGTATGTCATCAGTTCTGAAATTTATTATCAAGTTAATTCCAAGATTTCAACACTGTCAGTCTCTTCAATCTGCTTTTCATCATACTTTAGACATATACTAGGTGAAAACCTCTTGCAAATTCTGAACTACATATGGTGTGCCTTTTCAATGTTTAGTAATGAAGAATTTTGCTAAGAACCATTTATTAATGTCAATGAAAATTTTATTAGCTGAACTTTCAACAACTATACTTGATTTGCTGTTTATTGAAATATTTATATCACCTACAACAAAACAAACTTGGCGGTTGGAAATGTTACTGATGAAGATCATTTAAGACACAAAAAGAAGTATGGGCCCTGGGATGGAATCTTGTGGGACACCACATGTAATTAGTTTCCAGCTGGATGAGGATGATAGCTTAATATAGGACTCTTTCCTAATGATAAATTTTGTTTCCTGTCAAAAAGGTACGTTCTTAACATTGTGACTTTCCTGCTACAGAATCATATGAAGTCCGTTCAAGAAATTCCAGAACATTCATAATTTCGCACCAATGATGTGTTGGAGTGAAATGCGGTTGGTATCCCTGCACACGCCTATATTTGACATGTAGTTGCCAGAAGTTTCAGTGTTGTATGTCTGTTAGTTATTGTTCAGTGCTATACTGAGTAGAACAATGTCGGTTTACGAATTTCGAGATGGCAGTGTTAGAGGAGCAATGCTCCTGCACTAAATTTTGCGTTAAACTCAAGAAAACCTTTAAAGAGACACACTGAATCATGCAGGAAGCCTACAGTGATGAGAGCTTACATGTGGTGTTATGAAAAGTTCACAAGTTCACATGGTTTAAAAAATGGTTAGACAGAAGTCAAAGATGACCCCTTTCAGGACACCCTCGACGTCTACCAACAATGCTCATATCAGGAATGTCAAGGAAATTGCTGGTGCCAATCGAAGACTGGCTGTCCAAGAGATTGCAGAAGAATGTAACATTTCAGCTGGATCATGTCACGAAATCCTAACACAGCATCTTGGAATGCATAGTGTTGTTTGCCAAGTTCGTCCTACGGCTCACGAGTCAAGACCAGAATACCTTTGCCTCACAATCTGTGAAGAGCTTTTGGATAGTGCAAATGAGAATTCAATGTTTCTTAAGAGAATCATAACTGGTAATGAGCCATGGGTCTAGGATTATGATGTTGACACCAAGGTCCAATCTTCATAATGGGTCAGAAAGGTTCTCCAAGATCAAAAAAAGCATGTCAGATCAGGTCAAATATTGAAGCCACACTGATACTTTTCTTTGACTTTGAGGGATTAGTTCATCATGAATCCGTGCCACAGGGACAGACCGTTAATCGACTGTACTATTGGAAAGTGTTGCGACGCCAGCGAGAAAATGTGAGAAGGAAATATCCTGAAATGTGGTGAGACAACTCACAGCTCTTGAATCACGATAATGCGCCAGCACATTCATCCCCGTTGGTGTGTGACTATTGCACAAAAAACGAAATCACTGTGTTGTCTCATCCTCCATACTCTCCAGACCTGACCCCTGTAGACTTTTTCTTTATTTCCAAAGCTGAAAAATCTGTTGAAAGGATGAAGATTTGCAACGATACACAAGGTAAATAAAATCACAGACAGCGCTTTGCGCAGTCCAGCAAGACGCTTACCAACATTGCTTCTGGAAGTGGAAATAGCATAGGGAACAATGTATCAATTGTGGTGGAGAGTATTTCAAAGGAGACCATGCATAATAAGTAAAATGTAAGCACAGAAAAATTTTGTGGACGAAGTTCCACAATTTTTTGAACAGACCTTGTATTCTAATTTATTTAAATGGATATTATGGTTTACACAGACTATATATTACACCAGTAACCTATAATTTATTGTCGAACAAATTAAGCATTTTCTTGCTGTATGGGAACCCATTAAAAATCTTAACTGTGTCCCTGACAGTGTACATGCCAACTGAAATGAAATGTGTGTATCGCATATTTGGTCAGGAGTCCATCTCTGGAGAGTTCAGCGAATGCACGCACACACGCACACACCTTTGCTAACCACAAGACCATGAGCTGCTGACAGAGAGCTATTATACATTACTCATAAACTTTCAGAGTTCTAATTTTCCAAAGTATTACTTGTACAAATATAACTGATGCATGAATAGAAACATAAACTTGCAGATTTTGCATATTGTCCACCAGTTGCATTTCGAGTGCAGTGCTTTGACAAAATGGTGACAAAGCAAGAAAAGAATTTTTGTGTGTTGCAATATGTAAGATGTTTATCTGTTACAACAGCATACCCCATATTCTGAAGGAACTATGAAAAAGAACTGTCATTTAAACAGATTTTTGTGCTTTGGTATTGATAATCCAGGAGCACTGGTTGTTTCTGTAAACAGAAAAGTACCAGTTGACCAACTGTGCTAGATACAACCATGGAGGAGACGAGGGAAAGTTTCACATGCAGTCCAAGAAAGTCAACAGGCTGGGCAAGCCACGAACTGCGAATACTGCAGCAAATTCTGTGGAAGATTTTGCAAAAGCAGTTACATCTCAAACAGTACCATATGCAGTTCATGTGACAATAAAAACCAGAAGATTATGGCTGGCACCTTCAATTTTGCACCACAATACAGGAAGCACTCGAGGATGAACATTTAGCTGCCATGCCAATATTCAGTGACGAAGCAAGCTTCCATTTATCCGGAAAGTTTAATCACCACAATGTGTGCGTGTGAGACACCGAACATCCTTACAAAATTGTGGTGTACCAACAAGATTCACCAAAGATTAATGTTTTCTATGCAGTGTCACAGATGAAGCTGTGTGGGGCATTTTTCTTCCGTGAAAAGAGACTGTGATGGAAATTTCTTACCTTGATATGATGCAGTCATGGTTGTTTCAACAACTGTCTCCGTTTCCATGAATTTCATTTCCCAACAAGATGGGGCATCCCCTCACTGTAGCATCGATGTTCGTAGCTATCTAAATGAAAAACTTTTGCATCATGGATTGGGCATACAGACTTTACTACAACTTGGACAAGTGTTGTGTGACCAGAGGGGTACTCATAAACATTTGTAGAGTGCTAATTGCAAACTTGGTGGATTTACAGTTCTATCCATGTGTCAATCATGTCTGTACATGTAATACTTCAGAAAACATTGAGCTTTGAAAATTAATGAATCATTTGCAGTAGTCCTCTAGTAGTTATAGTCAGATGGTTAAAAAGCTGCTTTTATACAATATTTTCCAAAATTTTTGAGAATGCTGGCAAAAGTGAAATTGGATAGAAGTTTGATGCTTGCTATTTCTTTATTTTCTTTCCTATAAAGACTATTAATGTCAGCATATTTCAGACAATTGGGAAATGTTCAAGTGATAAGTGACGGGAAACAGAAATAATTTGACATGTTAACTTCATTGCTATTTTATCATAAACACAAGTTTTTTTCTATCAGCTTGTTTGTGTTGTTTATATTTTGTGGTGCAGAGTTAACACATGTGAAGAAGTTCCAATAACCAGGAATTTTATCTGTGGGCGGCAACTGGTTACATATGGCCACCAATTATACTTTGTGTTGAGGGCTTGTTCCCGTAGCTTTGCATTTTGGTGTGTATCATGGTGTGTGTTGTGAAAAAGAGTTAATGAGATATCATAACATCTACAAGTTGTTTGTAAAAGAAGAGCTGAATTTGGTAACCGAAGAATGAGGCACACTGAAAATGGCTGTAATAGGCTCAGCAAATAAAGTAAATGAATGTCATGAGTTGAATACAAAAGCCTAGAATACAACTTGACAAAATAAGTGAAGAAAGCCGGAGTCAGAAAGATTGTCTCTGCTTTCCAAATTTCTTTATTATGCCTCAATGCCAAGAAATTCAAATAATGCTAATGCTTCATGTTCTCTTTGCAATGGTACCCTCGTTCAACACAAATCTGCTCTCTGGGCACACTGTATGAAATTCCACACATACTGATTCATGTCTCCATCTTCCTTTTCTTCTACCAACAGCTCTCCACTACTCCCTTGTTGGTAGCCCTACATCCTCTATGATCTGCTAACAAGTGATCATGTGTGTCCTGTAGCACTCTATTCCTCAGTTTCACTGAGACTGCTACTCATTGTTCCAACTTGGTTTTTCTACACAGCAATGCAGCCTCTGTACAAAACTGTTTACTACACTGCTTACACTCACCTAGTGTCTTCTGCACCATCTATCACTGTTGGCAAGATGGCGCTCAATGAAAAGTGCAATGACACAGTGCTCTCGGAAAAAAACAAATTAAACAGTTCGTCATGCAAGAAATGTCAAAAACGTGTAGTGAAAGGAATACTATGTGTTAAGTGCAACTTTTGGATGCATGAGAAATGTGCGAAAACGTGCCTTAGAGTCATAAGTGAAAACTTTGAACGGTCTTGTTTTGATTGCTTACCCGAAGAAAACGTTCATCTAGCATCGACTGTTAAGACGAAAGATGAAATCAAAAAAGCGATGCAAACAGAAATTGACACTCTAAAATGTGAAATATTGTCACTTAAGTAAGGAAGTAAGCAACAAAAGAAGGCATGTGAGCCTGCAGGTTATAACTGCAACAAGAGGGATACTGTTAGTGTAAATAATCTAAATGTCGAAAACTCAAGTGCCACTAT